>NC_134053.1:3543794-8343794 GCF_965140245.1 Athene noctua
TGAGGAAGGTAAGCACGTCCATCAAATCTTCTGCTAATTCTTTTTGGTAATTCATCTTTTTATTAATGTACATAACTAAATGGCTTTGTTACCTATTGCAGGAAAAACCTTACTGGAGCTTGTGATTGAACAATTTGAAGACTTACTAGTTAGAATTTTGTTGCTGGCAGCTTGCATATCTTTTGTAAGTATTTCTTTTTTTTATTCATAGGCTTCTGTATCGCAGAATGACAGATGTTCCAATGTATAGGAACTGTACATACTGCAATTGTTTTTCTCAAAAGGTAGACATATAAGATGCAAAGTAAATCACTTTTAAATTAGCTGCCTTCTGAAGAGGTTTCTATATGCTCGAGAACAACATTTCAGGGAATCTTTCATTGCATGAGTCATAAGTACGTAACTACGCTAGACAGGTATTTTTAAAAGTGCTTCTCATTCAGCCCAGTTTGCTTATTTGAGGTGGGATTTCCCAATGCTTTTGTTGGCTTTGAAAACTAACCTTGAGTAAGTGTTTAACTAGACATTCTTCTTGCCTTTGAGTTAATCGTTATCAAGCTCGATGTATAATCATTGGAAGACATTTTTGGATGCAATGCAGACTGTAAATAGATTTTACATGGCGAATATTCCAGTTGCCTTCCCTTCCTGATAATAGCAAGGTGACAGTTGTTGCTTTTGACAGTGACAAGAATGATGACGGCTGTGATGGCACCATTGTTGACCAAATTTGGTAACTGACCTTTGGATAGTCTAGTCATTAAATGGACATCTTGCTTTGCATATAGGATTAAAAGAATGAGAACACTTTCAACTTCATTTTTTTTTTTTAAAAGCATGTTTAGGCATTTTTACTTGATGTGTGTAGAAGGTATGTGTTTGCTGGAAAACTGAGCAAAGGCTAAGTATAGAAGGAAGATGAAGGCTCTATGTCTTGGGGAGCGGGCCAACAGGAAAAAAAGTGTGCAGAATATTAAATTGTTTAGGTAGGATTAAACGTTTATAGTAGACTTTTCCCTGGAGTTGTAATTAACTACTTTAAAAAAAAATAAAAAATAAAAAATGCTGCAGCTCTTGGGGGGAGTGGAAATTGTGGTGACTCTTTAGCTAAGGGCAGCTAATTAGGATGGGCAGAGGAGAATGTGCTCTGAAGCTGTTGCGTTTGATGGGGGAAGGGTTGCCCTGTTGTGGCTGCTGCAATATATACTGTGTTGCTGATCCTCCACCAAGAGAGGCTTCAGCTAGCCCCACACTGACCCCGTTCAAAGTGCTCTGGGTTTTGGTATGCATATACCCTTACCAGCTGAGCAGCGATTGGCAGCATTGATCTTGACCAGGGAGACAAATGTGCTTTACTCTTCTCCTTCCTCAGGAAAAAATCAGGCTGGCTCTAGAAAATTGAATAAACAGGTCATTCAAAAGCTTTTTTCCCCCCCTCTTCTTTCACATTTTCCCCTCCCAGAGGGTGAGAAGGGGATGTGATTTTGTTCCTGGAAAGTCAGGAGTGTTTCTCTCATCTCATGAGATAAATGACAAATAGAACTGAAGTTTGTTAACCTTTCATGTCAACGTACATTATTTTTATTGTAACCAAATGAGTGAAAAATCAAATTTTCCAAACTTTAAGGTTCATTGTATATCTAAGTATGATGCCAGACTGACAGGAGGTCATAGAACATACACTACCAAGCCTTCTTTGAAAACCTGATTAGTAACTGGATTCAGTTTCTTTTTTCAGTATGCTTAATTTTCCCATCTGATTAAGAGGAGACTGTAGTCTAATGGAGTGTGGGATAGATCTGGGTTCTCTGTCTCTGTGCATCTATCATGGTATGTGACCTTGGGCTACTGCTCTGCTTTTTCTGTCTCCTATTTAAGTTATGGATACCCACTATAAATTGATGTTAGTAGTAAAGATTTTATCTTTCTGATTAAATCTAAAAGAAAAAAAATTTTTTGGTACTTTAAAAGCACTTCCCCTTTGTGTTTGTTTCTGGCTTTTTCCTTGCTCAGAAGGTGATGATCTGTTGTCTGGGGTTTTTTTAGGTTTTAACACTTTTTTCTTGATGAAAAGCATATTGGAGACTTTTGTAGCAGCTGTAAAGAACTGTTGAGTATGTTGATATAAAGACTGTATTACTGCAAAAATTGTATGTAATGAACATCACTTAAATTCTGGTGTTCTTTACCAGCTGTACAATGTCAAAAAAAAAAAAATTGAAGATTCAGGTATGAGAGAGGGGATCTTGAGGTATATAGATAATTCTTTTGTGTCATGGAAGCTTTTCTGGTGACTGTTGTGATCATAGATCAGATTAGATTCTTACTGTTATGACTGACTGCACAGAAACAGCCACCTTTAACACTGAGATCTGCATTAGAGTTTTGTGCAGAAACGTCCCCTTTTGCATACGGTATAAACCTCTGTGTTCAGAGTGCCTTTTGTCCTCTACTCCCACACCTCCTGTCAGGTATGTGTCAGTAAAATAAATCAGACTAACAGCTGAATCTGTGTCACCCTAGCTGATTGTGGGGGTCATGTGCTGCCTGTTTTTTGGCTGTAGATACTTTGTCCTACATTCCAAGTTGGAATTGCTGTTACAGATGTGTCTAGTTAGTAAAAGCCTTAAGTATGGCTTTTAAAGAGAAACTATAGAACTAATTTCTGAGGGTGAGTAAATGGATCTACATATGGGCTTGGACCATGTCTTGGTCTTCTGTTAAATGCGTGAAGCCTATGCAGAAATAAACCTGTAGAGTGTACTTCAGCAGTTCAGGGGCCTTCACAGCCTGACTTCTAGGTGCAAGTACAAGGATCTTTAATTTTCCATGAACTATGGCTTTTAATTCTTGCTACTTGTGTAGCATGTACACAGACCTACAGTATTTACATAAAAGAACATTTCGTTTTGCTGTATAAATGGCTGTGACCAGTTGCAAGATGTTAACTGTGCATCTGAGGCAGAATAATTCTTTGTTAAAGTATATAGGTTTAGATCAATGATGTATGCTTAACTATGGAGTCTTATCTTTGCATTGCACTTAACAGTGAATATTCTTCTACAAGATGGAGCAAAAACTCTATCAAAATCTGTTAGTACAGCATCCTAAGAGCATTTCCTGACCACCCCCCCCCTTATTTCTTTGATTCCTAATCTGCCTTAGAAGTGAATGTTCTGAGAATGTTTTCTGATAGCAGATATCCATGTTTGGATTAAAACAATATATTGTGATTTAGTCCAGAGTTGATTATAGCCTGTAAATTACCATGAGTATAACCTAATCTGTGTTAAATGGTGAGCAAAGTTACTCTTGGAGGAAATAAGATGTGCCAGTAAAAAATGTTGCAGGCTTTGCCCTGAAAGCACTCCAAAAGCTACCTGTTAAGGTCAGTCGCAATGAATATGTGGCACAAGATAAGGATTGCTGTAGAACATTACACCGACGTGCTTTTAGGTAAACTTGGATTACTCAATAGCACCTGAGATACCAACTGATGGGTAAGGATGATAAAAGTGTGAGAAGTAATTGTGGTTCCATTTTACTTTGTAGAAATTAACCTGTGAGTGCTATCTATCTTCCCCCCCCCCCCCCCCCCCTTATAGCTACACTAGACACAGGAATGTGTTTATTTTCAGAAATAGAGTGGGATATCTGATGGGTGCTTACAATCTGGTAACCCAGTAAAATTCTTACTTTTGCATTTATATGTGTGGTCAAGATCTGTTTGTTTTTTTTTTTTTTCCTCCTCTCTCCTTGGGTAGCAAATAAAAATCTCTACTGAATAGTGGAACTAAAATTGGGAGTTTTTTCTGTAGTGTTTCCTGGTGTTCAGTATAACTGACATGGAACAAATTTATTTGGACTACTGAAATATTTTGCATCTCCTTAATTTTAAGCTACTTTTTATTGAAAAGAGAAATCACTGAAAGAGGGTTTTCTGAGCGGTAGGTAGTAAAAACTCTGTCTAAAATACACTAAATCTTAATTCCACTATTCTGTGAGAAGAAAGCTCTCTTAAAGACAGTCCATAGTTCTACATGAACTTCTTTAATTAGTTCGGGCTTCTTTTTTTTAGGATGAGATCTTACTCTACCAGTTTGCTTCTAAGTTTCCATTGTCAAAATGAAAAACAAACAAAAAACCTTACTAGGTTGCTGACAACAAACTGTTTACTTTCCCTCTGTTAGTGGTGAGCAGGTATAGCCTGCTGGGCAACAGAATTCTAGCTTGAAACTTCCACTCTTTAATTCTGCTTTTGTTACTTAATGATAAATAGTCATCTGAAACAACTTGCCTCCATAATTTACCTGACAATTCAGAGATACTTAATTTGTAGAAATGCAAAAAGCTGTAAGGATTCTTCTGTTCTCGTGGCTGTTTTCATCAGTAGTCGCCTCATTGCTGGCTGATTTCTGCATTGTACATCTGCCCCCTTTTTACAAATAACCATGAAAACTAAATGCTGTTTGCCTGTCATTGTGTATTTTTTGGCTTAGTGTCCTGCAGGTCCACCCCATTAGGCTTGATCAAAGTAGGCTTCTGCAAGCCATAGCTCTAGCAGCCCTAAAGCAAACAGGCTGAATGAAAGTTGTCCTTTAAGCTGTTTATGTTGACTGTTGATATGGGACTTCTATGTCTTGCTATTGCTTTCCCTTACATTTTCAGACTTGCATTTCTCTTGAGCAATTATCCTACTCTTTTTTTTTTCTCTTTACTCTTTTAAGCTTCTTAAATACACGTTAACTTTACTTGACCATACTGCCTGAACAGTACATTGGAGATCAATGACCTGGAAATTAAGCTTCTCTACATGTGAGTCTTAAAGTGATTAGGGCTGAAATATGGTGGGACCCTTCTGAGTAGCAGTCAAATAAAAGATCTCTCATTGTAAACCTCTCCAGGATTTTAAAACTGTTCTAGTGGAAACTTTTTGACAAGGACTCAATGCCTTGGACAAGAATTGTCCAGTCTCTACCAGGCTTCAGCATATGATTTGTTGTTACTAAAACACCTTAGTTAAATACTTGTATTCCTTGTTCTACTTTCTCTTTATTATTTTACTGTGGGTTTTCTTTTACTTCAGGCTACTATCAAATAATACACCTGATCTGTTACAGCAATGTGTGGATCACAAGTATCCTAAATGGAGTGTTAATACAGCTGTAGTCTGTTATAACAAAACCAAAAGCTCACAATGTATTCTGTTAATTATATGTCTGTATTTACTAAAATGTTCTAGAACCAGATCTTAGATCGTTTTACTATTAGTAATTGCGTGGAAACTTTTGGGGGGAGAAATGTGTGTTGCTGACTTCCAGGATTAACTAGATAATTCATTTTAATCTGGTCATCTGGATAATTTTGCCAAAAAGCAACAGTGAAGATCTAAAACATCAGATCTGTACTGTCAGGATCTCCAATCTGAGTTCATCTGTTCTTTTTTGAAATAATGACTTATTGAAAGAAAAGATCCCTTGAAAATTTAATTTTGGTTCTCCTTGACATACTTGGATCTTGCTGTCCCTGTAGCTACTTTTCCTTACCTCTTAAAGTTGCAGGCTTTCTCAGTGTTATTTTACAACACACGTGGTCTTCAGTCTGAAAAGATTATGGTTTAACATTGCATAAAGCAGATGTTGGGTTTTTTTTCGAGTTAACCTAGTAGGTGCCTGCTCTGTTAAAGAACATCACAAAATGATTGAATTTACTTGCTTTGTTGGAAGCAAAATGGGCTTTACAGAATTCCAATAAATAAAGGGAGGGGAAAAAACATACTAAGCAGCTTCTCTGATGGCAGTGTGTGACCTTGTATATGCTAAGGAAGCTGGAAATGGACTATGAGCCTTTTCTGTAGCTCCATGGGAGGCAACAGTGCTGGTGCAGAGTCAAAGCTGTCCGTGTTAGAAGGGGTAATGCATGAAGTGAAGACTACAGGGTAGACTGTATGACTGCTCTAGCAGGTCAAATGGCAGAAGTTGTTACTGGGGATTGGAGATGAGTGGTGTGGGAGGAGGGAAGAAATTCCAAGAGGTAGAGAGCATAAGAGATCCTAACTAAATCTCTTCTCCAGAGGGATTACACAGACCCTCCAAGTGTCGCATTGCCAGTTGGGATGTTTCAGTGTTATTAATCATAACCTGGATCTTAGAAGTTTATCCTCTGTAATAAAAATTTGTTGGTGCATTGTATTTGCTTGACAGTCCATTTTCTGCTTGAGGCTTTCATGCTGCTTCTCCTTCCTTTTAACATCCTGGAGTGTTTCACAATTGAGCAATAGCTCTGAGCAGCATGTTGGCGGAATTATGGCGCTCGCTTTAGTAACGGTTTGCACGCTGCAGTCTTCTAGTGATTCAGAGTGCTGTTGCCTGACTACCAGCCCTAATTATCTCAACACGTTGTTCCTATTTACTGTCACTTTCCAGGCTTCCTGTTGCTCAACATCTTGACGAAAAAGCTCTTCCTCTCTGGTCATGTTGGCTTGACTTTTCTTCAGTAACTACAGAGGCCCTGACACATCCCTATTCAAGTCAAGTGAATGGCAGAAGTCTAAAACTAGAGTGTAATTCTAGAGGAAATAAAATAAAATAAAATCTATGTGAAGCTTTTTATGCAAGTCCTCAATTTGATTTACTTTTTAAAATCCAGTTTTGAGTTTTATTAGCTACTCGGCTCAGAACTCAACTTCAGGTATAACTATACAATTCACTTAGATGCCTCAGTAAGACACTACTTAAACACTATAAAAGACACTATTTAAATTCAAGTAGTGTCTTATTTTTCATATCAACTCACTGCAGACTTGTAAAGCTGTTTTCAATTGTATGTCTCAGTTATTGGTAAAGAACAATTAACTCGGTTAAAATTCAGATTCAGGCGAAGTTTTAGTGTTCTAAGGAGTCAAACTAATCTTCGTGCTGTTTTATATAGTAATGAAAAAAATTTTTAAACTCTTCACTGTTGTAGCTGTTGTCATAACTTCTGCTTTCGTTTGTGAAGCAAAAGTTTCCCAAATAAATAGCTTGGTCCTTTAAAAGAAGAGCAGCCCTGGAAATGAACTTTGTACTACTTTAGTAAAGATTCTTTTTCTCCTTTTCCACTGCATGTTGCCAACTCATTCATGAACTACAAAACTACACTGTGGAAGAATGAGGGGTTTCCAAAATCGCTGAAGTCTCTACAGTTGAACCTCAAGCTGAATCTTTCTGGATCTTAAGTTTGTGAGGGATCTGTGTAAATCAGTTAGTAACTTAAATCGTTGTGCTTCTCTTACAGGTCCTGGCCTGGTTTGAAGAAGGTGAAGAAACAATCACAGCATTTGTAGAGCCTTTCGTAATCTTACTTATATTAGTAGCCAATGCAATTGTGGGAGTGTGGCAGGTATGCAGATATTCTTACATCATCAAATCAGAAATGTTTTGGGGTTTTTTGGTTTAAGAGGAAGGACTGTACAGTGTATTGTCAGGTGCTTCATACAATGCAAGTAATATGTGTTGCTAACTTCAGATTCCTGAGAGTCAACATACCATAAAACTTCTGGAAAGAAAGTGTTGACTTAAAGGTAAAATGAAAGTGTCAGAAGTATTGCCAAAAAGGCAAAGTGCCCATCAGTGTGTTTGGCCACACACTGGTGAACACATGAACTGGGCAGTCCAGAATGAAGGCCTGAATTGAGGAGATAAATCAAATCTTGCAAAGCTAAGAAACAGACAGTTGGATCAGCTTGCAAAAAAAAGTTTTGTCCCAACTAAGGAACAAAGGATGGAACTCTTGTAATCTAGTTTCTTGCCTGTTTCTTCCTGAGACAAATGCTATGCTTTAGTACATTTATTAATACATTTAATAGCGTATTAATTTTTTCTTATTTAATTACCATAGCACTTACTAAGTGTACATCTAAAGACTGCACGTCTGTCAAAAGGCAGTTTCTTCTGAAAACATCTAAATACCACGATACTTCTACGTGATCAGCTGTGAGATGAATTACATGGCTTTTTTTAAAATGTGTCAGCAATAATATCAGTAACATATTTTAACACTTCTTGAGATGCCAAAACAAAATTGTTCCTATAAATTTAGCTTACTAATTTGATCACTTCAGACAGGGTGTGTTTTATTAGAAATGCAGATAAAAAGTACACTAGGATTTTTAGAGCAATTTAAGTTCTTTGTAAGGTTGGTTTTGTTTGGTGTTTTTAAAGGGGTATTTGTTAGTGTGACATAATTATTTGCTATTTTAGCATGTTAGGTTTCATGCTTAAAAAAAAAAAGCAAGCATGTCCAAAACAACAAAAATTAAAAGGAGGAGCCCTGTTAACAGGTTAAAACAAGTTAGAGAGGAGCCTACACACTGGAAGCCACCAGAAGTGACACTGAGTGACACTGCTGCACATTCCTGTGCTCTGCTTTGTGCTAGCCGAAGTAAACTGGCTGAAGGAAGACTAACCATCAAATAATTCAGTCTTTAGCAGTACCCAGCTTGCTGTGCAACCTCCAGAACTGGTGTGGAGGGAGGACATAATGTTGATCAAGGGCTGACAGTATTGCCCCCTTAAGTGTCATTTTTCTATGCAAATCTTCATAACAAAATTGTGCAATAATTAATCTTTAACTTGAAACTTTGAGTTACAATTCTGCACATAGTAATTTAAAGCATGAAATGTATCTGTATATTTGGGGTTTTTCTTGTGTAACTGTATACCCTGTTGTAGGAAAGAACCAATTTTTTCAGACATAATAGTGTGCAAAGAACATATGTATCTCCCTACATGCAGTGAGCTTAATTGTGAAACAATTGCTGTACAGTTTAAATGACTCATTCCCTTGTTTTAATGGGCATGGAAAATAAGTCACAGTACATAGTCTCCACCCATAAATGTATCTGTTTCTACAGGTACTAGATGTGAGCAATTGAGTCATTGCCTTAGCTCTGCCCTTCTCAGCCTTTCCCTTTGCATGTACTTTTCCCAAAGGGCCATCTGCTAATACTTCAATGGTTGGCAAGACAATCTACCTACTATAACTTCAAGCAAACTGGGAACAAAAAGATACAGTCTGACACCACTGAGCTAGCTGTCCTAGCCAAATCATGTTTAATTCTTTCTTATTTCTCCTTTTTGAAGGAAAAATTCTGGTTCAGTGGGACTTAGACATTTGTAGGACTTTCGGACCTTTAAGGTTTTGCCTAATGTTAAGTCTTAGTTAATCCACAGAAAAGCAATATTGGCATTACTTTGCTGAGGAGCAGGATTAATTTACGTGATGGAATATGAGGCTAATATTAATTATAGGTTCATGGGTCTGTGCTGGTATCTCCGCACTGCCCGGCGCTGAGCTGTGCTGTGTGAACGTTAGTGCTTCAAGGTAGATTTGGTAATGCTAGTTTTCAGCTGCATTATGTGGAAGTACCTAGTACCTCTGCCTTTGATTTTTCTGAAGATTGGCTTTCTGCTTTGATGCATGCAGGAGAAAGCTGCTATTATCTGGAAAGGCTGGTATATATTTGAAGGGGAGAGATTCTAAAACCTACATGCACCCTTAACCATTGTCTGGAATCATCAGGACTGATGTTTGTTCTTGTCAATAGGCTGGAAAATGGAAAATAAGTTAACTTCTCCAAGAGCTAGACAAGGAGTACTGATAAGTTGTTGGTTTCTTATGTTGTCCTTTATCTAGGTGGCATCACAATGTTGATATTGATCTCTGGTAGTGCTTAGCTGAGAGAACTGCACTTGAGATAGGAAAGCTATTGTGCTGCTCTTAGTGGAAGTAAAAAGGTTGTCATGTGTGGGGATTCATCTAAGTTTGTGAACTGTTAAGAGATTGGGGAAGTTTCTTATCTGCTTTAATTTCACTTTAGTGTGACTTATTTGCTGAAATTAAGCTGATAATACGCTGTTTGAGCTTTTGTCTTAATCTGATCCTTGATTTCTATCAGTAAGCAAAATTCAGTAGTGCTGGCCCACTCCAGTCTGAGTCTAAGCTACTCCAGCTGGTAAGGTACAGCTGAGACAAGATTATATCCATGAGTCTTAATTCTGCTTAGTGCTCTTTTTATGTCAAAAAGTATCCATGTGTTATAGAACTGTGTGGCCTCCCCTAACAAGAGTGGATATTCTTGATGGGAAGTGCTGCAGGGTTTGAATAAAGAACTTCCAGGTTCTAAATGCCCGCTAATACCTGAATTATGTTGTAATGATTTCCAGTCAGCAACCTCATAAGGGGAGGGGTCACATAACTTTCTGTATTAATGTAGCTGAGCCGAGTCAGTTGTATTCATATGATAATGCATTTGAAAAAGCAGATCTGACATATTTTTCCTTGAGGGCTTTTAAAATTACACGTTTTTGTTGTCTTTTAGGAAAGAAATGCTGAAAATGCTATTGAAGCTCTTAAAGAATATGAACCAGAAATGGGCAAAGTATATCGACAAGACCGAAAAAGTGTACAGAGGATTAAAGCAAGAGACATTGTCCCAGGTGATATTGTAGAAGTGGCAGGTAAGACCCATTTATGTGTACACACATGTATTATTATATTATTGTAAAATTGCTGTGGGGGCCTTGTCTTAATGATTTGAGGCCCTGGGGAGAGTTTTCAAAGACGCCTGAGTATGTGCTTCACTTACGAACGATCTTGCTTCTGTTCATCTGTAATTACCTTAAATGTACATTTGCACTGAGGGGATTGTTTTTCAAATGGCCTCTTAGCTTAATTGGTAGGTCTAAAAGCAAAGCATCTTAATTGGAGTACAAGTTTTAACACTTGTCATGACTCAAATTTTATTTTCTAAAGTCTGTTTTCAGAGTATCTTAACTTGTCTGTTTCTATCACAAAATACTCTTTTCCTTGCTTTTAAATGTGTTCATTTTCCTTAGGTTCTGGAATACAGAGATTTTTTTTTTTGTCATGCTCTGTTCTTTATCTAAGAAAGATAATTTAATCTGAAGGTTTTTTCAACTCTTACGCTTGTAGTAGCAGTGCCTTTCAGCTCCTCTTCACAAATGTCTTCCTCTGCCCTCTCAGCTAGTATGACTGACATGTGACATCATTGTTTTCTCATCTTTCATAATTCCTTATTGCTTCTTTTGCTTATTGTACAGGAGACTACAAATAACTATATAAAGCAGAGTTTCCTATTTCTCCAGTCTAAGCATTTGAAATACCAGTTTTAAGAGTGGCCTTCTGCATCAAGCATTCTAAAAACTTAGATTTGTCCTAAAAGGTTATCTTTATTTGAAAGGAGTGCAAATATAGAAGTGCCATGTACTGAAGCTAAAAGTCCTTCATTTTGGTGATAATGCCATACCAACAACTTTTTCTCTAAACTGGACTTGTCAGTAAGTTCAGTGTTTCCTCTTCCTTCCCAGATAGAACTGGTGGTTCTTGTTAAGTGTCAGGAGTGATTGCATACTCATATTTTGTAGGTCATTATCAACTGTTAACTGAGGGATTGTTCCTTTGGGAACAATTCAGGGTGTACATCAAACTTTCTTTCCACTAGGGTCACTTTGCTTTTAGAGGTGGTAGCCGTCTCAAGAGGAGATAAATATATACCCTTAAACTTCACTATCCTCCTATTTTAATTAGCAGGCAAAGAGAGTATGCACTCAAAATGAAGTTGGTGTTGGCTGCCTGCCCAGCTTTCATTCCTTGAGAAACTTTTAACATTCGCTGAGCCCTGTCTCAAGCCTCTGTTTTGTGCATAGGATGATTCAGCTCCATCAGCCCTTGGCTAGGGTAATTCAGAGCATGAATCTCTTGACGATTGAAGCTAGTTTCCTCTTCACATCTGTTGGTGAAGAACAAGTGCAAATACAAAGTGCTGATAGCTGAAATAAAGGGTGAATTATGATACCTTGTCACTTACTCTGCTCTTTTGACTCACTATTGCTGCACTGTACAGTCAAATCTGAGTTCTGCAATGAGATTTTGTTTCAGCAGCTGATGTTTTCTGCGTCCTTTTGAGGCAAACAAAATTGTATAAATTAGAGATTCTGCAGTAGATGTCTAGTCCAAATCTTTATCCTGTTTTAAAATGTCAGCAATAGAATGGTAGTTTTGGAAGCAGTTTATATCATGGGAATACATTGGGGTTGTGTGTTTTGGTACTTTAAAGCAGTATTGGTAGAATTGCGAGTCGATGACTATGTATTTAGTTCTGGTTTGGGGTATCTCACTAAGGAAAAATGCTGGATTTTGCAGCTCTGCCAGGTGTCTAGAGCACAGAAAATTTTCCACTTGATTCTTTGCTGTTTTGGAAGAGGTAGAGACTGCATTTTCATCTTACAGAAAAAGACAAAGCTAAATTTGTATGTGAAACACTTGGGGGATGTGTGGGCTTTTACTTACCTTGCTGTATATTGTCAGTATCAATAAAATCAGTTACTTGTGCCATCTCTTTAAAAGGCTTGTGACTGAAGGAGAGAAACGAGTTGGAACTAAACCACCGAGTAGCATACCTGTAACACTAGGCTGTCTTTAACATAGTAGCATATTTTTCATAGGGTTGCTATTGCATTATTTTAAAATCTGCTTGTAGAACAGGGATGGTCCAACATGTGTAGAACTGATTTTTTTTTTTTTTTCCTTCTTAGAAGGACAGCCTTAAAAACTAGTACGCTCATGTAGAGAAACAAAAATTATCCAACTTCTATGACTGTTCTTGGAAGACAGGTAGTCTAGCTGATTGATTGTAGAAGCTCCTGTTGGTTAAAGTACTTAAACTGGTGGGTGAAATAGTCCCAAGCTAGTCTTAAGCACTCATCATGTTCTTATATTGGCAAATAGAATCAACTGCAGCTTCAAGTGATGCTAACTATGTGTAAGTCCTGTGGATGTTTAATACAGAAATAAGTGCTTCAGTGTGATATGAACTTTGATACCGAAACAATTAAATTCTAACTTGTAGATAAACAATGATGAAATTTTAATTGTAATCAAACTCAGGAAAGCTACTGAGCAAGCAGAGAAGAGCAATACACTATGTACCAGCGTTAGTGTCAAGACCTGGAGGTGAGACAGACTGTGTGCATGCCTGTGCCTCAAGTGTAAGAGTACTGCGATGGCCTTTGACATGGTGTTTGCAAAAAGATGACCATGTAGGGAAGTGACAGAGCACTTCATACTAGGATACATATCTGAGCTTGGAATTCTAGGCAAAGTGCCAATGACATTTGTGTGTCCAGGCAAATATCTTTCAACCAAGTGGCATAAATAACCAGGTGATAGGTTTCTCCCCTATGCCGATACCTAATTTTGAATTACTTTCTACAGGTCTTCCATTACAAAACAGTTGGTTTTAATGCTGTAAGAGCTTTGTTAATTTGAAGTAGCTATATGTTGGTCTGACACAGAGATAATTCTTCATTGTAGGAATTAGCAGATTGGTATTGCAGTTCAGGAGAAGTGGGGGAATATATTTGCCTCTACATTGCAAGAGTTCCCTGAGAATAAGTAGCATTGAACCATTACTTTCCAAAGTAATCTGGTATTTTCAGTAGTTTTGAACCCCTTAAAGATAGTCTGATCAGTTTAGCTTAACCCAAAGACAATACCATGATGGTTTATACTATTACTTTTTATTCTGGCTCCTTAGGCTATTTGTAGAGTTTGACTGTTTGTTATATAGACTATTCAGTCTGCCTTGAGGCCTTCTAAATTAAAACTCCTGTAAGATACTTCTCTAATTGATCTGTCAGAGGAAATGGATGCTGGTTGATTTGACTAGAAGTAGTAAGAGGAAACTGGAGGTCTGCATTGTCACCTTACAGAAAATACGGAGTAACCTGAATTAGATTATCCCTGACGTGGTGGATAACCTACTGTCTTAGATGTCTCTTGGGTATCAGTGTGTGTATAGATACTGCAGAACACTTGATGAGCAATTACTGGTCCTTATGCCTAGTAGCTAACAAATGCAAGACAAATGCTACACTAAAATTTTACAGGTGTACTAGCAGACATGTAGTCAGCATTTGCTCAGAGACTCTGCAGACATGAATTTCTTAACTGTATGTTAGGAGGACTTTCTTCTGTGTCTACTTAAGCAGAGATGGTAGAAAAGATACTGTAGAATCAACAGGAACTCTCTGGGATGAAGTTAGAGTTACAGGTTCGGGATGTATACCTTAAACTTGCTTGCGGACTTCTGGTGGGCATAGTTCTCAGAACTGTGGTGTGTAAGGGTTACTAAGCTACACTGTTTGTTTCTTAGAATTGATGAACTGAAAAAAATCCAGATGCTGTCCTCAAATGGCTTTTCAGTTTGCCTGTCTTAAAAAGGATTATCGTGCTGCTATGAAAGCTTAAGTTTACTGGAGGATGCACTCTAAATTTTGAACTCAGGACTATCCTAGTAGATGAAAGATGTCCTTTGCTTTAGTTGACAGGTTTTTGCCTTGGTTAAAGTAACATTTTAAAGAGAAACTTAACACGGCCTTAGTTCTTAGACGTTTTGTGCGAGGTCCAGTCTGACAAATTGGGATAAACTGGTTGCAAATAATTTAGTTTTAAAGAATCACGTTTGGGAACAGAAAGGAGCTTTGTTCATTTCCGTTGTGTTTCCTGTCTAAAATGTTCTATTTTAAATACTGCATATCTGACTTACTGTAATTCAATAAATGAATGTTCATTAGTTGCAATCTGTAAATGACAAAACTGCAGTCACAGTAGTTCCTCTTTTCCCTGAAGTGCTGAATGATGGTTCTTGTGATCCATTATATCTCTAAGTACTCAACACCTTAAAAATACACAGAGTTTCCAGAAGCTGTTGCTTGTTAGTCTGTATTCCAGAAGACTTAGTTTTAAGTTTATACCTGGCATGAAGTATGCAAGAACTACTTTGAGACTTCTAATTCTAACTGCAGAGCACTTTTAAGACTTCCTAAAGCATAGATGTCTTACAGTTAAGGAAAGATAAGATTTGTGGTGAAGACAATTGGGAAGAAAGATTAAGGTGAATTACATCAAACTCCAGTACAGTTATGAAGAGCTTCAAGTTCTCCCTCATAGTATGAACGACAAACATTGATATTGCAGATCTTACTCCAAGACATCTGGGTCCTTGTGCCTGTGTTCCTTTTCAAATAACTAAATTGATTATATTTTTTTTGACTCAGTGTGAGAGATGCAGGTTTACTCTTTTTTGGAAAAGTGTTAAGATTGGAAAAAAAATAATGAAAAAGATGGAGTAAGACTTAGGTCCATATGGGTGATCTTCTGGAGACTATCCTAAAAGCATACTGCTGAGAGCATCTCTTGATATGGTAAAAAGCAGACTGCAATATTTTGGGCTTTTCTTATTCTAGCGCAAATTATCAAGTTTGGGTTTTAAACATTAAGCACTTATTTTGCTTTTTCCATATTTTTTCTTGTTCAAAAGCAATGCTTTATGGTAGTAAGAACAGTGGTTAATAAATAGACACACAAGTAGTGCATAAATCCTGTGAGCTTCAGTGAGCATTTTGGCTGTCAAACTCACTAACACATCAGAGGCAGTTTTGAGATAACCGGACTCAGTCCAAACTCCATTCCGTACTCCACTGAAGTCTGGAGTTATGTGAGGTTCAAGTCAGGACACAGCTAAACTTGTGTCACTTTCAGCACACATTTGAAAACTTACAAAACATGTCTCCTTTTTGTTTGTTATTACCAATTCTTGTAACACTTTCCTCCTGAGTTGCCAGACCGTTAAGTAAAAATAGTGAAACTAATTCTGTTCTATTGTTTGAATTCAGAACATATCTGATGTTCTATACTCTGATTAGAACCGATACTACAGTGGGGCTTTATTAATAAGCACAAATAGTGCTGAACAAAACGCTTGAACATCAAGATAAGGTTCTGTTAACACGGTATCACCCTGGCAAAGCAAGCGTTTTTTTAAGGCTGAGGAAAATTTGTACTTGGAGCTATGCTGCACTTTCAGAATTCTTACTGTTGTGTTACCCATATGCAGCCTAACTTGGAAACAGGACTTCAGCTTTGGTGTGAAGATGTCATTGTTTTCTACCCAATCTGGCAAAAGTTGAAGCTTAACTTAACGGATTTGTTCCTTCTGCCATTAGATATTTATGTAGGCTGATCACAAGGGTTTTCAATCTAGAAGAGAGCGCTATAAATAGATCCACTGATTAAAAGCTAAAGCTCGACAAATTCAGACTAGAAATGTGCAGACTTACAGGCTGGGTACCTGTCCATTGGCACATCTTATTTAATGTTCTGGTGCCCTCTTCAGAGATGACAATAAGAAGTATGTTTTTACAGAACGAGCAGAAATAAAATAGAAATATTTCAATCTTATGCACTGTTTAATACAGTAAGTTAAAAGTTAAGCTTTTACTGTCTTTTTGCTTTTTTGTTTATAAGAACGCAATACCTACAAGTCTTTGTTTGAAATCTTTTTAACTTCTGCCTCTATCAGTTCTTAGGTTAGGATAATCACACTTCTGTATATACTGCACAGTAAGCTGCATGGATCTTTTCTGTCGCTTCAGAATGCAGAACGGCATATGAGAGAAGGCTATTTCATGAACGTTGTCTGATCTGTAGCATGCATCAAATGCACAGAATGAATGTATGCATGCAAATGTGTTGTTTGTCATCTTGAAAGTAAAACAACTGTTATTTCACTAGTATGATTAAAACTTGAATGGACAGTGCTATTACGATCTTTGTCTTGTTGGAAAATAAATCTATCTTACTGTTTTGGAGTGGAAACTCAGGCTTTAAATGTTTCATAGGCACTCTTGTAATTCTGACAATTTGACACTGTTGGCCTTGTATGAAAGTATAGATGGACTCAATAATTTTCCTGTTCTGTACAACTTCAGATTTTAGGTAGCATTTTATTATTATATCCTGTTCAGGAAGTGTTAAATACTTAAAACCTGTTACTACGGAAGAAAAATTAAGTTTCTGATGGTCTAAGGAAATCAAACACAATAGGAAGATAAGATGGTAGGCGTGCAAGGGGGAAGAGGAGCTAAGCTGAGCTCGTGTTAAGGAAGTTTTTTACAAAATCCCAATTGTGCTACAACAGCTGTACTTCTAAATAAAAACAGTCCATTCTGCTCAGGTGTAAGTTTTAACTATTACTGTCCCCCAGGAGAAACAATGCTCAGTTCTGGTTGATCAAAGTACGTAGCATTCCGTATGTGTTATTTTAAGCCTGCTTATTTCAATTCTTAAACCTTAAGGTGATACCCATACTTCACATAGGAAGTTTCAGTTGCCTCACTTTGTAAGTAAACACTCACACAGTGGTGCATCCTCTAATTTAGAGGATAAGAAACTTTTTTTTGGGCAAGAGAGGGGACTTTGAAATAACTTCTAAGAGGCTGAAGATCTTGTTAGGAAAAGTGATTTAAGTAAATGTACCTGTAATATGTAATGTTGAAACAGTTAAAGAAAATGGTTGCTAACTCTTAATGGTTTTTGGCAAAAGAATCAATACTTACAATCCATACATAGTGTATATTGAATCAGAGATGTTTTAATAGCAGTGTAGTAGGTTATATTTGCTGAATTTGATAGTATTTTTACCCTAGCCTGAAGGTAGAGCATCCTAATAAAGTGGGAGAAAGACCATAGTGTCTTAAAAATCAGAATACATGTAATGTGTCAAGAATGAACCTTCATCTATTAAGACACTTAAAAGGGGAGAAAAGACACAATTTTACACTTTTTTTTTTTTTTGTACTCCCCATTTGGTGTTTTATGGAAGTTGTTTTGGGGATGGTTTTACTCACTTTCAGAAACTGTTGTTTGAGTTCCCAAATTATTCAACTATACGTTGAAATAGTATCTCAGTTCTTTGAAATGTACCTAAAAATGTTACAAGATTGGACAGCAGTGGCAGAATAGTTTAGAGCTGTACTGATAATCTTTATTACAAAAGTCCAGCTCCAACCCCAACCCGCTGATAGCAAATATAGGTTGACACTAGCTTTGGTTAATGATAAACATAAATAAGAAGGTGTTGGGTACATGTTGTATATGAACAACTATTCCGACTTCTACAGGAAAAATTACTTGCATTTACTGTGATCACTTAGATGAGCTTTTTGAAAACAGATCACTTTCTCTGCTAAGAAGATGAATTGTTCTTGTAACACACAAACATAAAAAGGAAGCAAAACTTTTCACTTTTTATAGTGTACCTGTCTGTAAAGCTCCTCTTAGCAAGTCTTCACTTGTGGGGGAGGGATCAGAGCAGTTAAGATTGCTGATACTGATGTTCAAAGTACACACTTAAAGTAGTAGTTGTGTTTTGAGGACTCTTGTATATCCTAGTGGCTTTTGGGGGGTAAAGTTAATATTGCTTCCTGAACAATATTAACTTTATTAATAGTCACCAACAGTTTTGATTGGAAGATCTAGAATATCATTTGAGACTTGAAAGATAAGTACAGTCCTGTTGTAGTCTAAAGTTCTTTGTTGTTACCCAGATGTAGCTAAAAATAGAACAGGGATTGAAATCCACAGAGCTTTAATAGTTTATTTTCCCTTCAGCTTCATTGTTCATAGAATATGTGCCCCATCACTTCTGCCCATCTTTCTGACTGCTTAATCCACAGGCTGATCTAGCCTGCAGCATGCTAATAGTGTATTTTGGCTGTAGAGGTTTCCCAATGAGTGTCTCAAACCATATTCTGATAGAATTCTGAAGTTACATGTTTGGTATTATTGCTATCTTGGAAGCTGCTAAAGTGCAAGGGATATCAGTGCTCAAATGAAATACCTACATGAGTTGATCATTTCAGTCTAGGACTTGGTCATCCCCAAGTATTAAATTGGGACTAACATTCCTTAATATATTAAATATTCGGAGTTGTTTTGGAGACTTGAATCATTTTGTCTTTCAAGGTAACTTTGCAAAATGAGTAGAGGAGTCTGTGTGCTGCTTTGTCTTTAAAGACTTTTGTTCATGAGGAAGCCCCTTCATGGGGGATTTACAATAATTTCTGCAAGTGCACACCTGTTTTATTTGATGTGATCTGTGGGTAAGTAGGGTTGTACTGCGCCTAAAACCAAACATATGTGTAAGTAACTGTATATATACAGTGGAAGTTAACCTATAACATTGGCACAACACTGGGAGGAGTAAGATAAAATGTAGGGAGCTTTGAACTTGAGAAGAAAGGCTAGAGTGTTAGGTATAATTGATGGGAATCTTGGCAAGATAACATTGCTCGTTACTTACAGGTAGCTGAAGAACCCAATATTTTCAGATACTAAATTGTCTATTTTCAGTGAAAGCATATGGCTTGTTTAAAATATTTGACATAAACTTTAAATTTATATCTCAACTAAATACTGCTCTAGTTTCTATCAAGAATTGTCTGCTTCAGTACAGACTCAAGCACAGTTAAATAAAATGGATTTTTTTTTTTACCCCCTTACAGGGACCAGATTGTTTTTAAACAGATTCCCTTATTGTGTGCTGAAGCTTAGTATCAAAATTCTAAAACAGTATTCTGTGTATGAATAAAAGGATTCTATGAATAAAGCTGTAATGATTTGAACCAAACCCTCCTCTCGCTCTTCCAAGAAGCAGTCAGTTTTATAGTTAGAAGGGCTGTTTTAATCAGTAGTTAAGTATTTGACTACACTATGCTTTAAGAAAATGTATCTGGGCAGTTTTGAAAGCAGCTTACTTGATTTCTTCAGAGCTGTTGTAGAAATCAAGTGACTATTTAGGTTTAAAAACTTTAGTTAAAATAACAGATGAAAATACTCCTGCAGCTGACTTGCTATTTTAGATGTATAACTATGGGATTATATCCATAGGCTGTAGCAGCTCTGTACTGAGCAACACAAATACATACTTACCTTCTAATTTCTTATCATCTTTCAAGCCTTGGGTAATACTTTCACTGGTTCTGTGGACTGAAATGTAATTGAATTTAAAAAGCCCACCCAAAAACCAACAAAAAATCCTCCCAGTTTCTTTCCTGTGTTAAAAGTATATGGAAAAAAACCTTCTAATCCTAGATGAGATCTGCACTAGACTGCTCACTCAAAATTTCCTGTGGGTTTCTATCTATCACAGGATGATTTCCTATTTATATTCAGTTTCAATATGCTCATGAAAGTAGATTCAAGACTATAAATTGACTTAGTGTCGTAGCTGTTACTTTGCAAAGAGGTGATTAAAATAATTCTGTAATTGACCCCAATTTACAGCTTTCATGGCTGTAAGAAATGCCTTGAATATTTTACTGCAGCCTTCTCAAACTGAGATGGTGAGTGAATAATGTGTCTTATCTTAAATTGTTGAGATAAGAAAGCTGCAGTGTCATAATAAATTTAACACTTCAGTTCTGGTGATTCAGGCAACTGATAATGACAGTCGTAGTTTTCATGGAAATGGTGATGCTTGAGTATCAATAATCTACTAGAGCAGGAGTCTCCTAGTACTTTTAGATCTTGTGAATATTATGTCTGAGTTTGAACAACTTTGAGCTGTTCAGAAGAAGTAAGTTGGAAAATTACTGGTAAACTTTGCCATATGTTCCGTCCAGTTATTTGAATGTTTTAAGACTATTTTTCTAACAGCTTCTTTTTTGTGTTATGGAGTGATTAAGTCTTTAATGGTGTCAAATGTGGTAGTGTATTTGAGTTGGCTGTAGCTTTCCAGCTGCTTTAAGTACTTTGAAAATGTTTCTGCAGAGTGACAGGCGTTCCACCACATGGCACTGAGGTATTAGCCTGTTGTTCAGCGATATCTGAAAACCAGCTGCTACTATATGTCTGCATATAAACCTCCTCACGACATCAGGAGAGCATATTGAATAGTTTTTCCATTTTTGGCCTAGGTCACCGTTTGTCTAATGCTATTTCTCTCTTGCTGCTCAAGGGCATTGTGGCTTAAATTAGTTTTCACATGCTATAATAATACAAAAAGGGAATTTGTGGCTATTTATTGAATCCCTTCATATACATACGCTTACAAAAACACATGTCTAAGTCTACAAGCAAAACTACATGATCTTTTGCTGATTTTAATGGTTGGGGTTTCTTTGACCTTATAAAAAGTCACGTGGTGCAAGTTTTACTTAACGTTTGAAGTAGTACTTAATTCTCCTCTTCAACATTTTGTTCCACAGTTTTCCTGCGTGAGTAGTTGTATGTTGTAAGGCTGTAACACCACTGTGGAGTTTCTCATGGTATTATTTGTCAATGTGCATTATTGCTGTTAGTTGCATAAGCAGTTCCTGCAGGAATTGCAGCTTGTTTTAATTTTACTGCAGGGACATAAAGTCCATCTACTGAGAAGATCAGCTCCTTTTAGCTAGTCATCCTCCTGTCTTTGTTTCTTTGCATTATTTTATAATAAAAAGGAAGCTGATGCTTGAAAACTTGCAGTGCTAAATTACGTTAGGCATGTTTTATTATATGCAGTCGTTAGCAATATTGAGATGCAGAATGTAGGAAACCCCCCCCCCCCATATGAGTCAGAAATGTGACTCTCATTATTATCCTTAGCAAGTTAATTTGCATTCAGCCATTTATTTGCAGTTGTCACAAAATGGTGGAGCTTTCTTTTCATAAAAACTAGGAAAAGCTAGATAAGAGAAAGTGGGAAGATAGAAAAATTAAGTCTGGGGTGATAGAGATGCTGGAGCTAAAATGGCCACACAGCTCTGGGAAGTGACTTCATTACTCTCTGCCATCTTTAGGAGCGGGCTGTTAACTTGTACCATCTGCTGCCTTCGTGTCTCTAACACTTACCAATGGAGTTTTGTTTATGGGTTGCTTTTGGGTGTGGGTTTTTTTCCCTCCACTGTTGTCTTCTGCAAAATACAAATATATATGACGAGATAAAAATAGCATAGACTCCTGTGAAAATTGTAACTGGGATATAGGTTGTGGTATATTTAATAGAGCAGTGTTACTGAAAAATAAGCTAGTGTATGATCGGGAATTAACTTCTGTCTCTGAAACATCTGGCAGTATTCAAAGTATAACATTAAAAGAGCAGATCTGCAGAAGCACGTTATTCTCACAATTGGTGCCAAAGAAAAGGAAAGTACAACTTCTTCTAGTTTCTAAATAAATAAATGTGAATAACATTCTGATCATTGGAGAGAAGACCAACTTCAGGCATAGAGAAAACAACCAGAAGACTTTCCAGGACAGTTGTTCTGAAAAAGAGACTTGATTCACCTTAGCTATGGGTTTTGATTATTTATAAATACTTACTCTGAAATGGGTATCTTTCTCTTGAGAATGTTTTCCCTTTGCTGTCAAGTGGTAGTCATGTGATTGGAAAAACAATCCTGTGATTTACAACTTCTTTCTTTGAGGTTAGGTGGGGGTAAATACCTTGAAGGCAAATCTAAATTGCTAAAGTATATCAGATATTTGAAAAAATTGGAGTGTTGCAAACCATGAAAGCAATAATAAGCTGTTAGTAATCTCAGTCATCTGAACAGTTCCTGGGAAATCGTTTCCCTGGCTGACAGAGGTAATATATGCTTGGTTAGAAATCTCTCAAATGACAAAATTCTAACTTTGTCTTGTTAATTCCTTTGTAGTTGGAGACAAGGTTCCTGCTGATATAAGAATTACTTCTATCAAATCTACAACTCTAAGGGTAGACCAGTCAATTCTCACAGGTACAATTTCTGTGAATTTTGGATAACTACGTGCATAATTGAAAGTGCCTTTTCACTGTTTGTTTAGAATAATCCATTGGAAACAAGCCTGTAGCTATTCAGATCCAATGTTGCATTCAAGTGCAGTAAATTTCTGATCTAGTCACTTAATTGCGGAGTGGCTGAATGTATTGCTTCATCATTGACTTTCCATGTTCACTTAAGTAGGATGAACGTTCTTACTAAGACTTGTAATGCTTTTTTGGTCTGTCTTCCTCCTGCACCCCCAAGAGACTCACACTAGTAATTTGTAGGAAACTAAAATAAAAAAATTAACAATTTCTGTTCTAGTTCATGCAGTCTTCTAGGTTTGAACACCTTGTCACTGCTCAAATATGGAAGTATGGAAATCTTAAATGTCTTCTGTAACATTTTCTCTCATGAGAGAGTAAGTTTTGAAATAAAAGCAGCTTTTAAACTGCTGTTACTAAAGACTTAGTACACTAAAACCTTATTTGCTGAAATTCTGTGCACACACATTCATGTGTTTTCTGGTACCAGCTCTCAAGTGCAAGAGCTATATTTAGAGGACTTTCCAGATTTGTTGAAAACAAAACAAAGTAGCAGTACTTCTGAATATAGGAAAGAAGCTGGGAATCAACCAAGCATGATATAACAGTTTTCTCTCAGCTGGAACACTTAAGACCTGTCTGCCTGTTTTGGTGGCATAAATTAATGTTAACTAGCCCCGAATTTTAAAATGGTAAAGTATTCACAAGAAACCTATTTTTGATCCTCAAATCTGTCTTGAAACAGGCCCTGAAGTTTCTCAGTACAGATCCTGAATAGCACAGAACTGACCAAGCTTACTTACATATAGCATAAGAAAATGTAGGCACTCTGTTTTTCAAGGTATCAGAACTAAGCAGAAGAAAAAAAATCCACCAGAAGCCTATATAAAGGGAATAATTCCTTGCCTTTGTTTAAATAGAATTATTTCTTTAAATAAAACCTTTTCTGTTTTCAGCCTACTTTAAGTTGATGCTTGAGTCTCCTAACTAATAAAGTAGGACTGAAGTCTGAGGTGCTACTTAGCAAAGCTTTTCAAAGTAGGAAGCTTTGGCTCTCTTGAGCTTACAAAAGCCAGTGCTCTCAGCTTCAGTCACTGAGTTATCACTTTATGAAATCTGAGGTAGTAATTAACATCTTTTATAGAAAAGAAACCTTTCTATACCTGTGTGACATGTTCATAGAAATTGATATATTTAAGGTCTTTATGGAAGAGTTCTCTGAAGGCTTCCAACTAAAGGAGTTAACTAGCAGATGGATGCATGACACTTAAATTTTGAAATTTTTTTTTTAAGGTCTGCCAGTATTAACTGTTATGTATCCCATTACAGATGTATAACTATGGTAACATCTAATTATTTAAATGAGAACATACCTCTTACAGTGCATAGAAAACAGAAATGCTCATTACTGTGTGAGAAGCACACAAAATACCTAATTCATGCAGTAGATCTTGCTACATTAGAAGGAAGAATGGCGTACAAGCTGCTTATTTGACTACTTTTCATCTTCCTTAGAAGACATGGTGTATGCTTCGTTAATTCTACCTATACAAAATGTTCACTTAAATCCTTTCCTATTTTTATTAAAAGCCAGCCATTCAATTTTTTTGGTCAGCTGAAATAGTTCTTGTTTCACATAAGGAATTAAATCATTTGAGGAAAGAAGTTTGACATCTTAAAAAAATGTTAGTGCTCAGGACGATAACATTTTGATTCCCTTCAGGACTCCAGATAATACATGTATTTCTTTTTATAACTATTTATTTTAGGTGAATCTGTGTCTGTTATTAAGCACACCGATCCTGTGCCTGATCCTCGTGCTGTAAACCAAGACAAGAAGAACATGCTTTTTTCTGTGAGTTATTTGTTCTGAAATTTTAAAAACTTTTATAAAATAATATTGAAGCTGATAAACGAAAATGTGCAGAACTTCAGGTCTTCACCTAAAAGCTGTATTAATTCTTCAGTGTATTCTCTATGCGCATCTGTATGCGTGTCTCCATGTACAGGGAACTAAATTAATTAAAAAATAGAAGAAGCTTTTAATAAAAGCTGTCTTCAGGGAAGATGCTTGTTGAAACCAGTTTATATGAGAACTGGGTTTTGTCCTTCTTGAGAAAGTCTTGAAGGCTGTAGCACATGTACTCTTAAAGTGCTTCTACACTACTTTTCTAAAGTAATAGTTCTTATGACTGATAAGAATGCCCGCACAAATTGGGGTATTGTGTGGCTAAAATTGAGAACTAGCTTTCTATATAGGAATGAAACAGTTTATTCAAATTTATTTAAAGGAAGCATTGATGCCTTTCAGTTAGCAAAATAACAATTCTCTTATTGTTGGAAGGCTCCTTGTAGAAAATCTGTTTTCTCATGTTAAGTATGTTCCCACAGGGAGCCCCACAGAACACATCTATTACTCATAGTAAATAACATCAAATCTGGCAAAATATAATCCTAATTAAAAAGAAAGGAAAAACACACTTAAGATTCCAGTTGAAATATATACTGCTTACTCAGCAGCTGAGTTTCTGTGCTGCTTATAATAGATCAATACTGTTTCATGTTGAGCCCAAAATGAGTCAGTAAGCAGAAATTCTACACTGGAGTAATCTTGTAGATACTGGGGGAATGTTACTCTCCTCTGTACCTTTTTCTAGCTTTCTCTCTCTCTGTACCTTTCCTAGCTGAGACACAGTTTGGAATTGTTTAAGGTGGTTTAAGTTTAAAAACAAACCAAACCAAAACCAACCAACAACAGCAAACACAAAAAAACCCGCCACCAGAACCTGTTTACAGATTGACTGCAATATTTCTCTTCCCTTTATTTACATTAGGGTACTAATATTGCTGCTGGTAAAGCTATGGGAGTGGTTATTGCAACAGGAGTAAACACTGAAATTGGCAAAATTCGTGATGAGATGGTGGCTACTGAGCAAGAGAGAACCCCGCTCCAACAGAAACTGGATGAGTTTGGAGAGCAGCTGTCTAAAGTCATCTCGCTTATCTGCATTGCTGTTTGGATAATAAACATTGGTCACTTCAACGATCCGGTTCATGGTGGCTCCTGGATTCGAGGTGCTATCTATTACTTTAAAATTGCTGTTGCTCTTGCCGTTGCTGCTATTCCCGAGGGTCTGCCTGCTGTCATTACCACCTGCTTGGCTCTTGGAACCCGGAGAATGGCCAAGAAGAATGCTATTGTTAGAAGTCTTCCCTCTGTGGAAACCTTGGGTTGCACCTCAGTTATCTGTTCTGACAAGACTGGTACTCTGACCACAAATCAGATGTCAGTCTGCAGGGTATGTTGAACTAGCTGCTTCTATTTTTCTTTTTTTTTTTCCTCAGCCATTCTGTTTGACTAGTCAGCATTGCTTGAATTCTTTTGGTTGTGAGTCTTTTGGTTCTCATATCATCAAAATCTTGATTTTCTTTATTTTCCTAAGATAAGCTTCCACTTTTAATTCAGTTTTCCACTGTGTAGTGTTTAAGGCTTTTATCTCTTCCCTTATTTAGTCATGGCCAAAAATAGCTGTACCAGCACTTGATGGAAGAGAAAGTTGTTTGCAAGCAGCTTTCCATTGACTTGTCTGTAAACCATTCACTCTACTGGTAGTTACTTAGTATGATTTATCCCCTGTTTCAAAAGGTAGGATAGTTAGACAGTAGAAGCAGGGTGTTTGTAAGTGTAAACCTCTTGCCTGTTTAATTTAGTAACATCACAATGGTGGAGAAACACAGCAGAGAGAAGAAGGTAGATGATTTACTACAAGTACTGTGGACAGTCTAAAGTATTTTCACTAGTGAGTGGTTCCACCTCTATTTGGTTATCTTATCTTCAGTGGCTTTTATTGGTCTGATGCAGATCACCGTAGTGTTTTCAATGTGCCATATTGTATGACTAATCTGGCAACTTGGAGCTGGAGCTGACCCTGTCACCAGCATTGCCAGGGTCATCTTCAATGCATGGCCTATTTTTAGGTGAGCATAAATTATGTGCCCCTGCTCCCTTCTCCCCAGTATTCTTTCTAGTGTTGATTAATTTGAGACTCTTAGAGCTAGTCACTTAACATAATGCATGTTCAGTTCCCAGTTCTCTGTGCTTCCCACATACTTGATATTCTATGTAGGAATTTTATGGATAAAACGTTAAGTTCTTCTGTTTAATAGTTGTAGATGTCCAGTGGCATAGCAACTCTGACATCACATGTTCAGAGTCATTACATTGGGTTAGAATTCCAAATGTGTAAAATGTTGAGCACTGCACACCAGTGGCAAAAGTTTGCAAGCCTAAACACTTCATTCTCATGTGATTGATGGCTTTTTCTTTCTAACTGGTGGTTGACTTGTTCTACTTCCTTATGTATTGTAGTATTTATACCTAAGAGACACAAAGCAGCTGCTCATCAGTATTCCAGAGGAGGTTACTTGCAGTAGAGTTGCATAACTGCCCTAGTCTTTGCAGGGATTTTTTCATCATGCAGATGCCAAAAGCTTCCTGGTTAACTCATCATTTAAGTTGTGTTTATTTAAAAGCTTAAAATGCTCTACTCCTTATACTTAGAGGGCTAAATGTTTTAGATCTTGTGCAGTACAACTTGGTTCCTTGTTAACCTCTGACATCTACAGAATAACCTTCATTGCAAGTTTTTAGCAAAAATGTAGCAAAATCCTAGTAACTGTAGGCAATATGCTTGCTCTTGGTTTCACTCAGAGATTGCTTAGCTTTTTAAGAAGGCTGGTTTACAGTAGTAATTCCACTTGGAGTTTTATTTTTTGTAAGTAGCAACTTCAGAGTGTCCAAAGGAACCCCATACTAAAATGCTTCAGTCAGAAATGATACTGCTTTAGGAGAAGGCTTGAGGGATTGTTTTAATGTCTTCCTGTAGTATCTCCCTCTGAGAATGCACTTACTCTGCTTTGGGGGCTTTTAATTTATCAGCTTGTGTAGCTTTTTGATTTTTAAAATCACTTTGAAGATTATAGACTCTCCAGACACTGATGCAGATCAGTTGTGGAACATCTAATTGTTAGAGTGTATTTTATGAAAACACTTGTCTTAAAATATAAGGCAGCACAGTGAGGGGAAGGTAACACGTTGCTAAAATGTGGTTTGTCAAAATGGTTTATACTATAATCAATGGGTAAGAAGTTCCATTAAGATATACTATCAATTAGTCAGAAATTATTTTCTTTTCTACTACCACTCCAGCAAGAGTAGGACAGCTTCAGACACTGTTTATCTCCATCTTCCCAGATGTGGTTGTACAACAATCCTAGAAAGGAAACAAAGACTGAGATGCAGGTATCTTATGGGGTACAACTGCATCCTTCAAATTAGTGTCTTTAATTGAAAAGAACATTTCAGCCTGTGCTAGGAGGGCACTGGAGCTGTCTGAATGTTTTTAAGCTATCAGTGTATTGGATTGTGAAGTGACTTATAACTAAAAAGCCAGGACAGGAAACACTTTCACTTAGTGGCTGGTATTAAGGGATGCTGGCCATAGTCTGGCTCTTGGCTAAAACCTCACCTCTTAGATCTAGAAGCTTATCCTATTTGTAGATGCTTTATTTTGACTTTGGCAAGAATTGTCCATTTCCAAGCTGCCCTATGCTGCTTTTGACTGGAACTGCTGCTTCAACATATACATGAGAATTAATTGGAGTCTGAAGCCTAGGAGGGGCTTGGGTATCGTCAGGATTGTCAAGTGGATGCGTGAGTAGTCTTCACTGCTGAAGTTAATGTTAATAGTTGATGTGTTTTTCAACTCTTTGATGTACTTGTGCCACAATTCAGTTTTCAAAGGAGGTCTGTGAAGTAAAAGTGCCATTTTCTGTACTTGGCCCTTCAGTATAGGGAGCTGTTCAAACACACATGGGATCGAAGTGCAGAGTATTGTATCTGGTTTTATCCAGCTTGTTTATTCAACCTGAACTTGCCTCTTGTACCTGCTCGCTTAAGGCCTGTTTAAATCTCTTGCATTAATTATTGTTCAAAGGTAGTAACACTTCTAACTCTAATTTCAGATGTTTGTCCTGGACAGAGTAGAAGGAGATAGCTGTTCTCTGAATGAATTTACTGTAACTGGTTCAACATATGCTCCCATGGGAGAAGTGTAAGTGTTCTGTTGAAGTTAAATATTTGTCTTTTTATGCACTCACTTATTACTTTAGGCTTGAACATTGATGCATGTAATATTAGTGATTGTTAGTAAACGAAAGCTCAGCCAGTGAGAATGCACACTGAAGGGCTAGGGGGACAGTCATTAATAGTAAAAAAGTTAAATTCTAGAAAAGTAAACCTTCATGAAACTTAACAGTCTTCAGTATTGCAATGTTCCTTTGATAATCTAAAAATAAATTAGCGGTAGGTTGAGAGGATTTATTTTATTGAAATCTTACTGAACTGACATAAGCTATCACAGTGCTTCAAAATGGAGTTTACTTTTTTATTTTTAAAAAAACTGCATAAATCTGAACAGGTAAACCTCTGTTAATCTGTGAATTCAATGCTTCCAGTTCCCCTGGTAGGATTTTTTTTTTTAAAGCATCTTATGAATGTGTTGGAGTTAATTCTTAAATTAACAATTTTACTGTAAATTCCTGTCCTCCACCCTCAGTAGTTTATTTGATTTAAAGAGATGTATGTGTTTGTCTCAGCCTGTGGTATTTGAGCTGGTGTGAAGCCCACTCCCTTAAAAAAGGAATGGTGTGTTTGGTTTACGTGCAGTTGCAAGTCTTTACTAGCGGGGTAGGTGGTTCATCTTGACAACTTCAAGTTCTGCTTCTAGGAGAGCCCCTTCTTACTGCATTGTTACAGCTCCTTTGATTTGGCCAGGTTTTTGTGTGTTTTTAATTTTTATCACTTCAGTTTTACTTGCAGATTAGAATTCTGCTATTTATGAAACAGAATTAAGATTCAGTTATTGTAAATGTCTCAACATTGTGGAGTTTCACATGCATGCCTCTGACTCCATGCAATCTTCACCAGTCTCAACAGTGATTGCCTCTGTTTAATTTTCATAGCAGTTAAGACCATGGTGTTCTCAGCAGCTGGAAATCTTAATTCTCCAATTCTCTTTTGTTTCAAAGCTAATTGCTGTTAAGAGCTTATGCTTTCCTTTCAGGAGACAGCATTTACTTAGACAAGGTCACGTTCTAGATCTTGTAAAGCATCCAGCTATTATGCTTTAGCTGGTCTCACAAGAGCTCTAGATAAACAAAATAATAAAATATAGTGTGGTGGCAGATGTTGAGTATAAGAAGACAGTCATAAATGTATGTTAATGTTCTATTTTTACTTGCTGAAATTGGGGAAATGTGAACAAACATGCATTCAAGTACGTGAAGAACATTCTGCGAATGGGAAATTACCATAGAAAGGCAGAAGGAGCATAAGGAAACAAATAGCTAAATTCTCAAACCTTTAGGGCAGATTTATTTCTGCATTATGCACAGCTTTTTAAGTGGCTGGCTTTGTAAGGATTTTAAGCAAGATGACTGACTTCAGCTTGGATTGCAAACTGTCACTGAAAACAAAAGTTTGATGGGGACCTTAAGAGGCAGTGTAGTCCATGGCACTGCCCCAAAGCAGGACCTGCTCTAGATAGAAACTGTGCCTGACAGGTGTTTCTTTATACTTCACTGTTATCTTCCACAGCTCTGTAGGCAGCCTACTCTACTTCATAACCATGAAGCGTTTTTGCAAAAAAAATCAATAATTTTTTAAAGTATTTTATACATAACTTTCCCCTAAGATGTATTCAGACTAGAAAATTAGAAATATTTCTTACCAAAACCCTAAAATTTCGTACTGATTGATTGCCCAAGGATGTTAGGAGGTTGTCAAACAGTTTGGAGTAGTTTTCTTGGGTCTCTGCAGGTACAGTGTGTGTACTTACTTGCAAACTGAGAGCATAAAGCTAACAATAATTAAGAACTGTGGCAAAACCCAGCAGATTGCATTTGACTTTCAAATGAGTTCATCCTGAGCTAACTGAAAAGGCTGAAGTTTAAGGAAAAAAAAAACCCCCACAACTAACACCTTTATCCAGAACTGACCCCAGCAGCTTAGATCCATGTGCACTTGCCATTCTTCAGAAATAGTTGATAAGGAACACACAGGCAAGGGTTAACAAAACCAAAACCCACCCTGGTGTAACAAGTTGTGGATATTCAAATATCAAGTTGGGAGCAGATGAAAACAGGAAATATTCCCTGTGATAGTTGAGGTGACACAGAGAGCTGCTGGGAAGTTTATAAAGAGTTGAGAGTTTAAAGCCACTTCTTATGGTTGTAGAATTATATGCAGCATGAAACTTTAAAAACATACTTGTGTTTTTAAAATGCATTTAGTTCACCGGCTGTGTTATACAACACTGGAATTTGTTTGCAGTACTACAAGAGACTGAACAAAAGCTTACATAATGGGACATGTCATAGTCAGTGGTATGAATTCTAATGGAGTAGTGAGCCACGTCTTTCTACCACTAAGATCTTTTTCCCCTCTTTGAGGGCTTTTATGAAAGATGTTATACATGAGTTTTGTCATGCTAATCTTGATAGAGGGGAAAATAACAGTATTGGACACTGTCTTGGTTCTTTTATGCTTACTCTAGAAGTATGGTAATGTTCCAGCAAATTAATTAATCTACTATCTATTTCTAAAAGAAGTTGCTGCTTATTTGTGATGTCTAAATGGTGCATTACTTCAGGAAAATAACCTTTCCTCTTTCTAACGGGTTCAGAGATTCATCATTTAGTGTATATGACTACTAGAAAATAGTATTTCTTCCCTAGTGGAATTTGTATTGTGAAATGACTTAGCTTTTTATTAGTTTAGGAGGTTTACATAAAGTACAGATTATTTTTTAAGAAATGAGAGGCCAGATCTGCTTTTATACCTGCCCAGCGCATGCGTTTTGTGCGTGGCAGTAAATCTGCAGAATATGCAGCAAGGCTAAGGACTAAGGAAGTTAAACTCCTAAGGTATCCAACAATATCCCTCTCTTACTTAGAACTCCCCTCCAAGTCCTTTGCATACTCTCTCTAATGCTGCTTTCATGTGCCTCTTCACGGAGCTCATTACTTCTCTTCTGTATTGCTGTATGATTGTCACTGGAGGAAATGAGGTTTTGTAATTGAGGTAGTGATTTCATTGATAATCATGTCATTCTGTTCATAACTCTTTGATCTGAACTTCAGAACTCACCTGTCAAACCTGCTCTTGTCAACGATTTCTGGTTCTGTAGTTCCAAGTCCATAACTAATAAGCATTGTACTAAATGGAAGTACAGTAAAGGGATTAAAGAAGGGGAAAAGGTGAGATGCTAATACTAAATAACTAACTTAAATCTCCCCCTTTCTTCCTTTGGAAAGGCATAAAGATGACAAACTTATTAAATGTAGCCAGTATGATGGCCTTGTGGAACTTGCAACGATCTGTGCACTCTGTAATGATTCCTCTTTGGATTACAATGAAGTAAGTACATATCTTAGAACAGAGGAGAGTGTGAGAAAGAGGAGAAATGTTTATTCTCATCTGTCTGTGTAATACCTTTCAGTGCTAAATCCTCTTTTAGTCAAAGGGGAAAGTATTTTGGTTTTAAATATTAGTGCTGAGAATGACTTGTGTGTTGAACAGAGCTAAAGCCAGGCAGCAAGTGTACTCTGGGACTTGGGAGATCTCCTGGTGTGTAGAAAGTAGCAGTGCATTCTTGCTTTGACTCACCTTCTAAAGGTTGCTGCATCTCATAATGACTTAAATGCTTGATGATAAAGTACTGCCATTCTTCTCTGGTCTGGAGAATAAAGGCTTAAAATTTCCTACAAATCATACTCTCTAAAGCTGCTTTTTTAAAATAGTTTTGCTTGTTTCATAAGCCATAGCAAGTCTTGCTAAGCTTTTTTTCCATTGTGAAACTCGAGGTTTTTTTCTCCGGTAGTTTCCAGGCGAAGTTTAAAGTTAACTTCTGTGGTTTTGTTTGCTTTCTGTTAACTAAAGGCTAAGGGAGTATATGAAAAAGTTGGTGAAGCCACAGAAACGGCGCTTACCTGTCTGGTTGAAAAGATGAATGTATTTGACACAGACTTGAAAGGACTTTCTAGAATTGAACGTGCAAATGCTTGTAACTCGGTCAGTATTCTTTATCTGGAAATCACTGGGGAGTGAGTTTTGTAGTATGTATTATCTAAATGCATTTTAATGCTATTGTGTTTTTATTAGGTGATAAAACAACTCATGAAGAAAGAATTCACTCTGGAATTCTCAAGAGACAGAAAGTCTATGTCTGTCTATTGTACACCGAACAAACCGAGCCGCACATCCATGAGTAAGATGTTTGTTAAGGTCAGTTCCTCACTTGAGAAAGTGTAGTTATGGAACGGCTGCAAAGGTAGCACAATACTGAATGGCACAACTAACTGCAGCTTGAAGAGGAAGGAAGGACTTTATAAATTGAGCAAATGTTGTAATGGGAAAGGATTTATTAAGCTAAATTACTATCTTTTTCTTTTTTTGGCCTCTGCAGGGTGCTCCTGAAGGTGTCATTGACAGATGCACGCATGTCCGTGTTGGAAATGCTAAAATACCATTAACCTCAGGAATTAAGCAGAAAATAATGTCTGTCATTAGAGAGTGGGGAACTGGTAGAGATACATTGCGTTGCTTGGCTCTGGCAACCCATGACAATCCACCCAGAAAAGAGGAAATGAATCTTGAGGACTCCTCAAACTTCATTAACTATGAGGTAAGTTTAGTAAAACATCCTCTTAATGCTTTTCCCTCTCCCAAACTGGAGAACAGTGACTCCTTATGTTTGATTATTTCCTGAGGAAGTTATGTCCAAGAATTATCTATTTCTGGATATTTTTGATGTTGGACACAATAGCTGACCACATGTGTGGAGGAAATGCTCAGTTTAAGAAGAGACTATATGTGTCTGAAGAAACTGTGTTCTTAATGGCTGGTATACATACTGCCACTCGGCTAAAAAATGTATAAAGAAATCAGTTAAACAGCTAACTGTATTTTATATATATACATAAGGTCCTCAGGATCATAACACCTTAAACTGTTTTTGGAGGCTGACTTTGAAAAGTCAGTGGTGGTTTCAGCTTTAAAGGTTTTCAGTTTGTTGCTCAACTGCAAGACTTCTTTGGGGATTTTGTGATGAAACATACCCACCATTTTGTGCTCTGAGAGTCAAATTCACTTCTCTGCCTCCATACTGTCAGCTGCAAAAGCTTGGTCCATGATTATCATTTTAGTTACTCCGTAGTTTTCCAATGAAATCTGTATCTGGGATTTAGAGGGGGGAAATGACAACAGTTGTGTGAGTTTTTCGCTTGTACTCTGTGCTCCTGGCACTGATTACAAAAAAAGAAAGACTTGACTGCTTGCAGGTTGAGTTGCAAGGCTGACAACTAGAGCACATTTTATCTAATAAAACAAGTGCATTTGAAGCAAGATATCTTTGGGAAGGTAAGATCCCATTTCAGAGTGTGGTGATGCTTTGGGAATTAACTGTGTCCTCTCATATGGTCGTCAGGTAGATGATACCATGTGGCATTGTGATTCCAAAAGCGTAAAATTCTTATTTACGTCCTCTTACTTGTTGTGGGTATAGATCTGGCCTTTCAGTTCTTCTCCAGCTGTCTGAATGTGGTGTCGGAGCTAGACTGCTGTGAAGACTTAATATGGTGAAACAGATAACAGCTATCCTCTCTGAAGTAACCCTTTCAGGAAGAAAAAAAACCTGACATAAGAGCAAAAATATCAGTCATAATACACTGGTTTGACCGAATGCCAGGATGACAGGATGTCTTAATTGCTCAGTGTAGAGCCAGAGAAAATTGTGAACAAGGTGTAAAGACAAATGTTACTACCCTGAAAGACACTTAGAATGCAAGTGATGTTGTGATTGCTTTGCTAATGATGAGCACTCCACAGGATCTTGCACTAAAACTTGGCGCTGTCTTGTTTCAGACCAACTTGACCTTTGTCGGCTGCGTGGGCATGCTGGATCCCCCAAGAATTGAAGTAGCTTCATCTATAAAGCTGTGCAAACAAGCTGGTATTAGAGTTATTATGATTACTGGTGATAATAAAGGCACAGCAGTAGCTATTTGCCGTCGCATCGGTATCTTTGTGGAAGATGAAGATGTTTCTACAAAAGCCTTTACTGGTCGTGAATTTGATGAACTCTCCCTTGCTGCCCAGAGAGATGCTTGCCACCATGCCCGTTGCTTTGCTCGTGTAGAGCCTTCCCACAAATCTAAAATTGTTGAGTTTCTTCAGTCTTTTGATGAGATTACAGCTATGGTAAGTAATGGAACTTTTACTTGGTTTGAAGGCACGCATTGTGTTTAAACCCAAATTATGCCTTTTCAGACTAATGCTTTATTCTGGAAAACACTTGCTTCCACGTTTCCCTGAACTCAAAGCCCCAGAATAGTTCTGCACTTAAATGATTTATTTTTTAACCTTTTTTTAAAGATTCAAAACCATACCCAATGTAAAATTCCTCTCTGGTCCTATATGTAAGTGCCCAGTCTACTTTTTTTTTTTTAACTTTAAATTCTTGTTTTAGACTGGTGATGGTGTCAATGATGCCCCTGCATTGAAGAAAGCAGAAATTGGAATTGCTATGGGTTCTGGTACTGCAGTGGCTAAAACTGCTTCTGAAATGGTTTTAGCAGATGACAATTTCTCAACTATTGTAGCTGCTGTGGAAGAAGGACGTGCAATTTATAACAACATGAAACAGTTCATCCGTTATTTGATCTCCTCCAACGTTGGAGAAGTTGTTTGGTAGGTTCAAAATGTTGGTTTGTTTTTTTTTTTTTTCTTTGAACTAGAGTAGTGATGATGGAGTCCTTTGTTAGTTATTTATTTACTTCCAGTATTTCTCACTAAAACCAGAGAAACAGGTTCTCCAGGTAATTGATCACTGATTATGCAGAAGTCTGCATACTTCTAGCCTAGTCTTTATTGGAGAATATTAGCATGCACAAAACATTCACGCTGCATTTGTATGTAATATTCTAGCTCAGTAGGTGGCTAAAATGATTTCCCTATTCTAGAGAATTATTCTAATCATGGAAATAAAAACTTTAATAAAATAATATTACAAGATCTGGTATTTCAAATAACTTAGGCACAGAGACGACTTAGATGTTTGTTTAACCTCAAGTTACAGAAGAATGTGTCTTCTGTATCTTTGGAAGGAATGGTGACCCAGTGCCACAGAATGCATTTTTGGTAACAGTGTAAATATTGATCTCCTAACAGTTGCTTATATCAAAGCATACTTTCTCCCAGAGTGGAATATAACACAGCAGTTGTCTTGCCTTGTTTCTTGTAAACTTTATAGCTGTCCTTCGTATGGCTCTTGGTGCAGCCCCTGCTTCTGTTCTATTTATTTACACAGGCTGGGAGCCATGGAAATTACATGCTCATTAAATTTTTGTGGGGACTAACAGTAATCTAGATAAATGAAGCTTAGTCATTTGAGCTAAAACGCTGTTACATCTGCAAAAGTTCTAGTGTCTTTTAGAAAGTGGCTTGCAAGGCTTTATGCATGTGGGTATATATTTACCTGTACAGACAAGTAGAGTGGGGAAAAAAAGAGGGTAAAGCAGAAACTTCAATTCCTGAATTTACCAGAAGATGATAATGCTTCAAGACTCATGTATGAGTGGTTAGAATTGTTTGCTCTTGGATATGTTTTTATTTTTCTGACTGTTGAATATTCAGCTTGTGCTATTAAATAGATAGCTCTGTACGAGAGAACAGAAGTGATGCTCCAGGCTTAGGCTTAAGCATTAAAAGGAATTACTTACATGCACAAGAATAAGCTTGTAATTGGTGGGTTTTTTTATAGTATCTTCTTGACTGCTGCCCTGGGTTTTCCTGAAGCTCTAATTCCTGTCCAACTGTTATGGGTAAACCTTGTGACGGATGGTCTCCCTGCTACTGCTCTGGGCTTTAATCCTCCTGATCTTGATATCATGAATAAGCCACCACGCAACCCTAAAGAGCCACTGATCAGTGGATGGCTCTTCTTCCGTTACCTAGCTATTGGATGTAAGTAGTAATAGCTCTTTTTTTTTTTTTTTAAAGTGAACTTAAGTAATTTTTTTTTTTGCGATCCACTTGAAAGCAGCTTCTCTAGTCTCCTTGTATGCTGAAATCCTGAAAGCTAGCAATAGATCTTCTGTGGAACTGGTGCTATTTCTTTATTTTATTGAGATTCACACCTTGGTTTTGCACATTTGCAGGCAGTGCTGCGATAGGAACGGTAAAGTTGTGATTTATTTTCTTTTCCATTGGTAGCAACTGAGGCACCAAAAGCCCTAGATGCTTTACATCGGTATGACATTCACCTCTTCATTAGAATATTTTGATAACTAGGAAACCATTAGAAATTTTAACTACTACTGCCAGTATGGCAGTTATAATGTAAGTACAGACACTTTGGGAGGAAAAAAGAAAAATTGCAGGCTGATTACTCCAAAGTGATACTATTGTTTGCCTTATGGAAGCTGATAGCTAGAACTTAAGCAGATACTAGAATCTGTCTGAAAGTACAGTACTTAATGGTTATTTAAGTTACAACTGGCTGAGCACATTTCTTGCACAGGAGATAGATAAATTGCAGTCTATTTTTTTTACAGTACTGGAGGTCTTGAGGTAGAAGATTAAAGTGTGGCAAGTGATACCTTCTCTTGCCTACAGTTCACAGCACTAAAAAAAGCACTTTGTTTTCTTCAAGGTTATGTTGGCGCTGCCACAGTGGGTGCTGCTGCTTGGTGGTTTATTGCTGCTGATGGTGGTCCAAGAGTTACCTTTTATCAGCTGGTATTTGCTCGGTTTAATGTCTTTGGGGGGAGAGGGGGAGGTACATGCTTCTTTCATATTGCTGATGGAAATGACTGTAGAAAAACAGTAGGTTACAGAAATGGATATAACGAGATGTTTTTGGACTTGTTACTGTAAGACTTGATCATGATTAATTAGTCTTAATATAAATGTCAAAGGTGGGATACTTGAGCTTCTGAACAATTTGAAGGACTGATTGTTGTAAGTAAAAGACTAAATGGGGATTTTTCTGAGGCTGGCAAAAGTTTAAAACCAGCACTTATAGGAGTCATCTTAGAAAGCTTTGTTTTCATAATACTCACTGCTTATTTCATAACTGCCTGTTTTACATTTTAAAAGTTAACAAGCTGTGGAAGTGAGTTCACATTGTTCTGTTCTAGAGCCATTTTCTGCAGTGCAAAGAGGACAATCCAGACTTCTCTGGTGTCGACTGTGTGGTTTTTGAGTCTCCATATCCGATGACAATGGCCCTTTCTGTACTTGTCACCATAGAGATGTGCAATGCTCTCAACAGGTTCGTATGTCCAAACAGGAAAGCAAAGTTTCTGCCCAACTTATCCAAAAATCCTACTTTTTGTGCAATTTGATTCTTAGTGCATGGACAGCTCAACTAATGAAGAATGAGTCATATTTCCTTTCTGAATCCTGGCAGTGCAAACAAAATGACTCTCTTAGATAACGTTTGAGTTCTCTTATCATAAGGTATATTTTTAAGACTGCCAATTCACTCTGGTATTGTACTAAGCATGAGCAACTGAAATATTTTCCATTATTTCTAATCTGAGCTTAATCAATCAGATTATCCCTCCTATGTTGGTATAAAGTGATATCAAGGAGAACTAAAATAAGAATGCTGAAGATATGGAAAATTGTTTTTCTTGCCCTAAGGGAGTGTGGGTTTAGCCAATTAATATTAGATTATAAATGGAAACCACTAAATAGCACAATGTCAAGGGTATTTTTCTTCAAATAGCTTAGAGGTCAGTTAATTTAAAAACAAATAAACTTTAAATACAAGTGTACTGCAGTAGTCCTACATAGTAAGATACTGCTCTACATCTGATGTTCTGGATCTTGGCCTCTCCTGCAGCACAGCCTAAATGCAGGTTGAATCTGAAGAGCAGAACTGAAGAACAAGCATTAGGAAGGTGCAAGTACTTGACTCTCTGTTTAGCCAGTCTTTAAGTGATGTTCAGAGGTGGGTGCACTGGGTGCCCAGGAGGGAGGGATTCTGGTTTGTGCTGCCATGCCCGTCTGCCCCTTACCCCTCCCGGGCAGAGGACGTTGGGGTCTTAGCAAAAAAAGGCAGACTAGATCAGGAATGAGCAGAACACATAAAAGCTTTCAAAAATAAAGTAGACTTCAAGGTAGTTTAAAGCTGCAGCATATATATATAAAGACCAGCTCTTGGTATCCTCTTGCCTTGGTGACTGGGGTAATTGTGGCTTGCCAATGCTGCTTTACTTCCCAGCTAGTTTTCTGACTTAGGGAATTTCCTATGGGTGTCTTATGTACTCATGTACCATGTTTCTGTTGCAGTCTGTCAGAAAATCAGTCCTTGATGAGGATGCCCCCGTGGGAAAATATCTGGCTGGTGGGCGCTATTTGCTTGTCCATGTCACTCCACTTCCTTATCCTTTATGTGGAACCGCTGCCAGTAAGTGTCTGCATCTCCCACCCATCCCTGAGCTTGGAGAAAGAGCAAAAACTTGTCTAGAGCTTAAGGCAAGGGATGGAGGAGGAGAAAAGATGTAACGCTTTGACTTTTCTTTCAGATTATCTTCCAGATCACACCTCTGAACGTGACGCAATGGCTGATGGTATTGAAAATCTCACTACCTGTCATTCTGCTGGATGAAACACTTAAATATGTGGCCCGTAACTACCTGGAACCTGGTAAAGATAGTGTGCGGCCTGCCACCAAACCATGTTCTTTGTCAGCATGCACCGAAGGAGTTTCCTGGCCGTTTGTGTTCATTACTATGCCCTTGGTTATCTGGCTTTACAGCACAGACACTAACTTTAGCGATATGTTCTGGTCTTGACTGACATGGTGACAAGTTTTACATTCAAAGAAAAAGTTTAACTTAATTTTTTTATTGTTTAGAGCAACTGTCTATTTCTGCTGAATTTTCACATGAACATATTTGCCGGTGATGGAGGTTTCATAATCTAGATTTTTTGGTTTTTTGCTTTTTCTGACTTCAGTGGGGGCAATATATTCCTCTTTTATACACAGTTAAAGTGTCCATTGACATGTACAGAGAACTAACACTATTTTATGCAAATATTTTTTTGTAGATGAAAAGCATGTACAGTGTTCTGTTCAATAGTCTATTCATCGTGTAAAAAAAAGTAAAATTTTTTTTGAGCCAGCGGACACTATCAAACTAAATTGGCAGCAGATTTTAGGGAATGAATGTGTGTCGTCTAAAACTAAAAAAGCATGTAACTGTTTGTCTTCTGCATGATCATCCAAACTTAATTTGTCATAAAGTCAGGTTTTATTCATAAACAGAACTTTCTGCACTGGGTAGAGAGTACTGCTACCTCAGTCAGGATTTCTTCTTGGTTTCCCCTCTTCCTGTTCCCTCATTCTCAGTTCTTGACTGTCCTTGTTTACACCAGTTTCTGTATGAGGTATGCCTAATCTTGCTCGTGCAGAAAATACCATTCCAGGTGCAGCCTGCTGGGGTTCTTCCATACTGTCAACACACATAGGATTGTTTTTTTAAGATTATTTATTTGTCTATTGTATTTTATTGTAACAGACCTTATTTTGCCAGTGTTGCCCATTATGCAGGGATAGGGAGGGCTACTACTGTCTACTTCAATCTAAACCAGCCTTTTTAACAAACACAGTCTGTTTTAATTCAAAAGAGGGCTTATAGTTGGGTTTTAATACCTTATTTACATGTGTCAGAGCCTTTCTTTTTTTTCTTCTCACCACCCACCCCACCCCCCCCTAAAATCAAAATTTGTAATGAGACCTGGAAAAACAACTTGCACTGCATAGCTAGAAATTGGATTTCCTACACTTAGGGCACTAATGATCAGTTGTATACATGGAGTTACTCTGCTGGCCTGTTGTTAGCCTGACTTGAAGTAACAAGCTCGTGTGTGTTTTTTGTAAAATCTGTAAATAGCACATGACCAAATTGAACATATTGTATAGAACTATTTTTATTTTAATGTGGCACTAACCACCTTCATTATTACGGTAAATGTTAAAGCATGTTTTCAAATTCAGTCCTGTATCAACAATGTGTAAGTCATTAACAGTCCTAACTGTGGTGTTTTTCTCCAATGCCTTCCAACTTTCATCGACTAAAGTGAGTATTTCTCTTCCATTTCACCATGCCAGTGGTGACTTGCTGTAAAATAGCATATGCTGTATACATGTTGAAGAATAAATAGTAATTTCCTTCATTCCCATGCTGTGTTTTGTCAAACTCTGCTGTGCTACATTATTATCACCACTTTAGACTCTTTGTTTTGTGGTCTGAAGCTCAAATTACCCCGATTTCAAAGGCAAAACACTTGCTTTTGGTTTAGTGTATTTTAGGTCTTGTTTTGTAGCACCCAGGAGCCTTAGTGCCCCAAGATCTTACAGCTTTTGGTCTTAAGTTTGAGATGAGTGGACAAATATGTAACTTAAGACAGCGACAGCTGTTCACATGAATGCTTAGTGTCCAAAACGCTCTGGTACTTGTGGTCAGGTGCTGGTTTACTCCAAAGCTTTTTCCTGCTCTGAAATGGGGGATGCCCCTCTGAGCTGACTAGGGTCTCTGGTATCTGCAAGTGCTCAAAGTGCAGGAGCTCCTCTTTGCAAAAACAGCTTATTGTTTCCAGTAAGTGGAAGCACCTTGTACAGTGGTCATAGGAAAAGAGAAAAGAAGTCTCAGCTTAACAGGATAGTCTTTGAGAATTGTACTGGGGTCGGTATGTCTTTGTAGAGTAGCAGGTGCTGCGTTATCTTGTGCTGCCTCAGTCTGCTTTAATAACCAAATTCAAACAGCTTCCTGATTCCTCATAGAGGAAAGTGATAGTTAAAAGCTATGTTCTCTTGGTGCCAGCTGGAATTCAGTAAGCACCGATAATTCTCTAGATTTCAAGCTTTCAGGTATAGATGCTAACCTCAAAATACACAGACCCTATCTGAAATTCCCCTGCACTGTGAATACTCACTGTTTGTACAAACTTTGACTTGTCCAAGTTGATGTTGAAGTGACTCAGAGGAGCTGGACCTGATGATGTAGTAGTTGTGTTGCCAAACTGTAAGCATTTAAATCCTGTTGAATGCCTCTTCTAGTGTGGAAGAACCTGTCTTTGCCAAACTAAGGTTTTGCATATCACAAAACCAATGGCCAGCACCAGCCATTTGCTGTGTCAGTAATAAATGAGCAGTATGAGACCTGTCCCTGGTTCTTCAAACAGAAAAATAGTAATAGGTCATGTGAGTTAGGATTTCTTGAGATCAGCGTACAAGTATGTTATTTGTCAGAAACGAATTCCAGCAGGTTAGTTCTGTGTGCTCCCATCATTACTGACGGATGTTTGCCAGGGCAGGAACGCCACTGAGTCTTTGAACACCGGTTCTGTGCGAACCTCCAGAGCACCACCTTGGTGGGCTCTGTAAAACCGCCTGTCTGACTGTTGCCATGAATGCTTCTGCTTCTTGTACAATCCTATTTCTGTCGATTATGCTGAACAATCCTGCTATACACCCCCTTTTTTCCCTTTCTTGTCTCTAAGAAGCCGAAGGGGAAAATGACTGTTGATAAGTAGAATTCAGTCTTCAACAATGTCTTTGTTGGATCTGTGTCTGTGTTGAAGACGAATCTTACTGCTTGTGATGGATTCCCATCCTGAGAGGGCCTTGTGTTCCCCGGCGTTTGCCTTTGACAGCTGGGTGACTGGTGGGGAAGAGGAGCGGCATTCACCCCTCCAGGCTCCTGGGGTTACTGCAACAGTCAGGTTTTTGTAAGGTGTTCCTCAAGAGCCCAAGCAATCTTCATATACCCTCTTTTTCTTTTATTTCTCCTAGTCTTTCTGTCCCAATCTTCCTGTAGAAATGGAGCAGTAGGGTTCCCTAAGATCAGCACTTCTTTATCTCGGGTTCCGTGGCAGCTGTTGCTATGCTTTCAGTACTTCTGTTTTCCAAGTGTTGCCACTCTGTGGCAAATTCCAGCTTTGTGTGGTCTGGACTGGCCAAGTGATAAGACCTTACCATGAGCTTCCTAGGCACCAGAGCACCCTGCCCTGAAATCACGGCTGCGAGCTTCCGTGTGATCTTGGAGCTGGAGTGCTGTGGATCTGGTCTTAACCCTTCGGAGCTGAGTAGGCTGGGGGAGATGGCTCGAGTGCGCTTCTGGCGTTAGAATAGCACGAGGCAGCTGATGGCTTGGCTTTCCAGTTACAGAAACTATAGAAATACAGTGCAAGGTTAGTAACACACTGCAAGAGAATGTGTTAGCTAAAATGCTTACCCTTAATTGGGGAGATCCTGTCCTTCCTTAGCTCTATCAGTCCTTTCATCTAGAGAAGCCGAGAATGGAGCACTTCTCAATTCAGAATAGATTTACTTGCCAACATCTCAAAGTTGAAACTTAAAATTCTTTATTATCTATTTTCTTCTCAACCTCCCTCACTGTATTAGGGTCATCTGGGGATAGAAATAGATTACTCCTATTTTAATGTGTTAACCCTGTGAGTATATAAATGGAAGCACTTATTTAAGCAGAAATGAAGTTACCCAAGCTTTATCACCCACCCCATTTTTAGAAAATAACTTTTTCTTTCCCTTTGCTCTCATCTTGCTGAGCTTTTTCATCTCCGCTGTTTTCTGGATTCCTTAGTGTTCTCACACATTGCTACTTGTTTTCTAGTGTGAGGTGTGTGTGTAAGAGTCGCATCAAGGACAGGATTGATGCCACCTTACGCTAGGAATACCAGGAAGGACATCGGCTTATCCTGGGAAACGAGTGGGGTTTGGTGTGAGAGCAGCTCCTCCTGCATTCAGTGTTCTGTAGCCTGGTCCAAATCAGAGCAAAGAAAATGGTCAGGCAGCTGCAGTCCTACGTCAAATATTTAGACAAGGGCTTTTATTTCCATAGTGCCTCAGGCCCTCTCTGCTTTCAAATGTGAGTGACTCAAAGTACTGTCTGTGAGCTACACAACGAGCTGCTCCTTTCTGCTGGCATCCAAGCAATAAAAATAGTTCATACTCGGTTTCCCAAAATATTATTACAAATAAGTATGATAGAGGCTGCAGAAAAATACATACTGGTCTGTCAAAATGCTTAGGAGGCTTATGTTTGTAGGGAGACTGTTTTGGAGAAGGCTAATGGTCAGAAAACGAGTTTTTAATCTGATGATAAAATGCAGTACAGCAGTCCTCTGTCGCTGCTCCAAGAGCACAGCCGATGCACAGAATATACATGGTAAACAGCTTAAAGATGGTTGAATTTGCTGAGATGAAGGGAGGTAAAACTGATACAAAGTTGTCTGTCTCTTGCACCTGTCTTGTTTACTTTTTTGCACTTCTAACCATTAACTGTTTCCCTAATCTCTGCTAATTACATCCTTAATTACATTAATATGCATTTTCAAATCTTAGCAGGAGAGCCTAAATTTTATAGTGTTTGAAGCAGTGTTTTGAAGAGCCACCATCAAGTCCTAGGGAATCAGAGTACACTCTTTGTCTCTCCTAGTCGCAAGGCTAACCTTACGCTGTATTTTAGGGGTAAAGTACAGGAGTAGTTTATTACGTTGTACTCTACCCTTTGCCTACGCATTAATCTGTGTAGTTTAATGACTTCTTCAAAGCTTCCCTACTGCTTCCCAGAATAAGCGGCATAACTTGGAAAAGGGACATTGTTAGGTCACTTTGGGGCCAAATTTGCAATATAATGCTTATAACTTGAGCTCAAACTGTGGAGCATGGAACTTGAAAGTAACCATTCTGAATAAGTAAGGCTTAGCTTTTTGCCTTTCTCTGCCTGACTAGTGGCAACAGACATCTAAACATGTCTTAATTCCTTTTCGCTGCAGTCCCCTGTAGAAGTGCTGGCTTTGCTGATGCTAAAGGGAGCTCTGCTGCATTCAGAAGAGCTGAGCCATAATCCAGAGGGTTCTGGGCTTTAAGAACAAAGTAACCTGAGAGTGTCCCTTCAATGACAGAGCAGCCAGTTATCAAACTTAACATTTCTTTCTTCTGTCACTGTTGATCTTAGTCTTGCTTGTATAATGATACTTAGCATTCATCCTTTCATTAACTGATGCCTTTTCTTTCTTTCCTTTTCAGCAATACTGGAGTAATCGCTTCCTAAACAATTTTGCAGAAATGTAAGGTTGTTTTGTTGCGTGCATGTGTTTTTAGCAACACATCTACCAAAACTTCTGCATGTATCATGTGTAAAGATTCTTTGCTTTCCCTAAAACAAAACTCATTGTGTTCTCTGTGGAAGAAATGTGTGGTACCATTAGGACTTCATTATACAGATGTACAAACGTGCAATATAGCTTACCGACTCGGAAACTCTCTCCAGAGAAGTTTGGTTTCTGTGCTGCATGGAGAAGAGTTTGTTTATCCTTGAACAAGAATTGTGGAGCTGTCAGCCAATTTTCCATATTTCTGTATGTAAAATGTCAGTTTATACAATGTACAATATCAAAATAATGCATGCCTTCGGTTGTAGACAAATCTTTCTCTGTATTGTATCATCCAAACATACTCCTCTCTAACAGCTTATGTACAATGCTATGCTATTTATAAAATTCATTGAAAAGATTACAGATGAATGTTAAACCGTAAGCCTCCAGTTCATAACTTTGGAATTTTTTTATCATGTGTGCAAATCGACCTCTTTTGCACTGTAACGTAACTTATTTAAATCTAAGGCAGTAAAGACAGATGTTGGTGCAATACAAAATATTGTGATGCATTTATCTAAAAAGCAAGGACCGACTTAGCCAGTTACCACGACTGCATGTATGACCTTTAGAAGTTGTAAATAAGATCAGTTGTCTATTTACATGCTGACAGTACGAAGCATCACACCTAGTTTCATTTGTATCAGGTAAATAAATTTATTCTACAATACATACTTGGCGTGTTATTTTATGCACTTTGTTTTCTGCAGGTACATGCGTACATACTTCAGCGCTCTCTTATATTAATGCCAGGATGACACTTATTAGCACCAACACCATTGCAATCTTTCCTCCTAGAACTATGCAGATGCCAGCTGCTCCTCCGGCAGTATCGACCTCCTCGCGGGTGTGATTTCCTCTGTCCAGGGGCTTGTGTGTGTGTTTAAGGGACACTGTCAAGTACTTTGATCACTCAATTTTTTTAAAATGCTCCATTGTTTGTAAAATCCCTCTGAGAAACTTAAAATAAACATTTCTTTCCCAACTACATCTTTTTTTTTTTTTTGTCCTTTTCTATTTTCTAAATTGCCCCAAGCTGAAGTAGTCAGGTCTCTTCCCCCTTCTGTGGGCAGAAGGAATATTAACGAGCTGCATGTGCTGCTCCCACTTAGAGCTTATCCCAGGGGCTGCCAGCGTCTGTGTTAAGCATTAGGCAAGACTAAAGCACTCCAAGGGTAAAACCTGGATTTTCCAAGTGTCCTGTACTGCTCTGCTCCAAAGCCCATAAGCTTTGGTTGGAGTAAGGGGAGGGGGAGCCCCTCTCCGTACCCAACTTTAGCGCCGTGTGTTAAATTCAGGGTTGTGCCTCTTAACCTCCAGCCCGTGATAGTAGCAGGCTGCCTGCAAACAGCGTTATCCAAATGAGGTGACACATCTGAGCCCCTTCAAACACGGCAGTGTGAGGTTTAAAAATACTAGAGTTGGATTCCACTGTTCAGCTGAACTATAGGATGCGTTTAGACGTGGGGCTGAACCGCTTGTGCCTGCTTCCTACTATGGTAGTGTTGTTCTAAGCAAGCTGAGCTCCGCTCCTAACCTCTGGGCTGGGGCTGTCAGAACCCAGTTCAGCACTCAGCTGTTATCTACAACTGCAGCTCTTCCCGCTGGCTTATTTATAGCCTGGCTTCAGCCCACGCCAACAGCACTGTCACCAAACCTTCCCAGCGGCTCCACTGCAGCCAGCCAGGCAGAGCCAGCACCCCAAGGCAGGGGCAGGTGTCCCGTTAACGCTTCCCACAGACACCTCAGCTAAATGACTAAAGCCATTTGTCCAGAACACAGTGGAAAAAACTGTCCCATTAGCACCTCTTCCCTTGTCATAACCTCACGCCTTGCGGAAAAACGAGGCTCAGAAAGCGGGTGAAGTCGTTTCTCAGACCTACGCCCTCACGTGTTATCCCAACACCTCTGTGTGAAAGTTACTCCTGCTGATCTGCTGCCCCCTTTTTCCAGCCTGCAGAAATTCCTGTCACCAACACTGGTACCAAATGTAAAGATTAGTGACGCTGTAAAGTCATTATTCAGACAAACAGCTCTCGCTCCCAGTCTGCGCTGCTGTCATGGCCAGTTACATTCCACGGATGGTTTCAGCATCTCTGCATTCAGACAGCGCCTCGCTGGTGAGCAAACTGAGACCAAATTCATAACTTATTTTTAAACATTTCTTTAAATTATGATCTGCAAGCTTAACTCATAACTAGTCACCCAAATGAACTGCAAGCGGCACTTTGGAGTGCAGCCATATGAAGAAAATGTGGTGCTCAGCGGGTTGCTAGGTATTTGAGTGCAAGAGTATGGTAAGAGATGCTGAGATAAACAGCTTCATCTTCCCCCTCCTCCTCCTGTCACTGCAAACCCCTGGCTCTAAAGCATTCCATGGATGAGCCCACTGACCGCCACGGAACAAGGAAACAGGTCCCCATAGCTCAAGTTATATTACAGCAAACTAAATACAGAGGGCAGAAAATAGCCCCGGTTTTGCACTGAGGTGAATTTATGTATGATTAGAACCCACATCCACCCCCAGGAGGGTGGGCGAGAAATGAGAAAAGCCTCCCCAGGGGAGAGATGGCAAATTTTCTTTGCAACCTCAGCTAGAAAAAAGCCACAGGAAAAGTCACAGGACTGGAGAGGAAAGACCAGCACTCCACCCTCTGCTCAGTTTGCAGAGCTCTGAGCACCTGAAGAGGTCTAAAATATTCCATCGCAGCGATTTAACCACATGGAAGAGCAGAGAAGCCTTTGGCCATCGGTTTAGCAGGCTCAGTTTGCCTATCAGGTCAAGCTACTTGTTCAAATAGAGACAGTGGGATATCCCCTTATAGCTGAATCTATGAGGATTCTATCCCCTTACAACTGAGAATCTCTAAGGATTACCTGTCACTAACAGCCCCGTGGAGTCAATCCTCACTGGGCTGGCACTGGGACTAGGCTGGGGTTAGGAATGGGCTGTGGGCTTTCTCCTCCCCTCGGGGCAGGGGAGAGGGATGGCCAAGTCCTGCCTGCAACAGGCAACGCTCCCCTTCATGCCACGGCTGCACGCCCAGCAGCTTGGTGTCCTACCCAAGGAATCCCTTGCTGTAGCAAGCTGTAAACATCTCTACACCTATTTAAGGCCAGATGATGGATGTTCTTCCCTCCACCACATAAAACCTCTGAATTTATGGCATGGATACTAAATCATAGCACAAAAGGAGATGAAACCCATCTGTTTCCTAATCACCCTCTTTGGGCAATAGAGGCAGCGGGAACAAAAGCAGAAATCAAAGCACAGCACAGGCAGGGTTAAATCCTGTTTGCAAAATCTCAACTATTTCCAGCGTTACTGAGTAGAAGGTCCTTAAAACTTCTCAGAGCCCAATATTTCTGTAAGGGGAGCAAACACTTGACCTCCAGCCTTATCAAATTGGCCGAGTTTCAGCGTGACATTATCCTCCACAGAACAGACACCAAAAGGTTAGCGAGAGCTGCCACCTCCTTTCTTACCTATTAAAAGCTGTCCTGCCGAGCTGAGGAAAGGTTGAGGTCTGTCTCCATACCCTCTTCCTCCTCTTGTAACAGTCAGCAGCAACACCAGAATCCAGTTGCTATCCAGGCCAGCTAGAATTTAGGCTAAGACAGGAATTACTGTTTATTTCAGAGTCATGCCAAATTTCCCTGTGTTAGTTAAACAGACTCCTGCACTCCAGGCCATGTGGGGACTACCAGATGACTGAGACAATTCAATCCATACGAATGTGCCCCCCATCTCACTATGGGCCTCAGCAGGAAAACCAGAAATTCAGGTTACCCCATCTTCCCACTCGGTCACTGGCTAACCAGGGCCTCGTCAAGTTTTACAAGGCAAAAAAAGCTCCTGGGTCACAGATCACAGCTTTTCACTGGCTTCCTGACGGACAAACATTTATCTTAAGAACCACATGGACAGCAGCTTACATGGACCAGTCTAAGGAAGATGTGTATCCACAGATTCCTGTTCTTGCTCTGCTGATGTCATCACACTTAAGTTTCCTGGAAAACTATTTACTATTTCAAGAGGATGAAGCCAAGTGACCAGCTTCAGCCCATCAAACCATACTGCACATCAGGGAGTAACACAATATATTATACACTAAGCATTAGGAAAAAAAGCAGGAACAACAAAAAGTCAGGGAATTTTAAAATAGTTAAATAGTTCAGGGAAAGAACTGGCATCTTAATGGCCTTTACAGCAAAGCACGGGGCAACACGCCGCCTGTCCAGCACAGGAACAAGCCCTTTTGTGCTGCCAGATCAACCCAAGTTCTTGGATCAACTGCCAATATAAGTAGCTCACTTCTGCCAACCATTAAACTCTCCCAGCCCAGGGAACCCAACTGGGAGATGTTCCAAATCACTGAACCCCCTCAGTTAAGCAGTGTGCTGCTGCCTGCCCATCCAGCCACTTCGATTTAATTGGACTTTTTGTTCTCTGTAAATTTATATCAAGTCCAAGTTTCAAGATTTTTTTTTTTTTTTTTTCTCCTTTGTCCTCTAGACAAGGCTCACAGTGCTCTGGAACAGACAGCTGACAAAAAAAGATAGCCCAAGACTCCACAGGGAAATGTTCAGAATGCGAGGTCAGTGCTGCTTGCTACGCCACCCTCCAGTCAAACACACCGTGGGCAGGCCACGCCACAGGGCAGGCAGCTCAGTAGAAGGCAGCTGCTGTCCTTTAAGAAATAGTTCTGTGAAGAGTCAGATGTAGAAAATTCTGTCCTTTTTAAAATTCCTAAGTCTGGAACTGTACTGCTCTTGCTGGATTCCCAAACCATCAGACTTTCTGCATGCATCAGTGTTTTGACGGGATGGTAAAGGAGGAAAAGGAATCTGATCTCCAAACTTACAGAACCCTCAGCCTCTCTGGGGAAGCTATTTGCAAGGGAGGCCTTCGCAGTGTAAACACTGTCAGCGACCCACCGCAGCAGAGGCTTCCCCTGCACATTCCATACCCAGCATTACACAACCATTAAGGTTCACAAAGCAAGCACAAGGCTCAAGACATAAGTGAAAACACAGATTATTCTTTCTATTTTGTTGTTGCCATCAACAGTGAGAGACATAGAACTAGCCAAAGTGCTTTACTTACTATGTAAATTGTTACACTGAAGTTCCCCAAACGAACATCTTACTTTTCCCTGAGCTGTGTTTGCACCAGAATAATTTTTTTTTTTTTTTTTTTTCCACCCAAATACGCAGCCCTAGACATCTCCCTGCCTTCTCTTGGCCAGCTTCCAAAAGACATCATAACCAGCCTGCTGGTTCCAGGAATGTAGCAGGAATTGCAGCAGTTGCCCCATTCCCCCCCTACCCAATCCAGCCAGCATTCCTCCTGCCATTACCTTTCCCTCCAAGATCCGGTCACTGGATCAGCACAAACATGTTAATGATCACCCAGGCCTTAGGCCAGGGCTCCAGCAATTCAACAACAGCTTTACAGTTCCTGCCCTCTCCTCCTCCACATGCTTAAACCAACCAACCTTTTGCAGGGCTATTAAGTGAGCAGATAAAGGATATAAAAATATAGCAAAAAAAAAAAAAGCAGCAGAAAGGTTTGCAGAGTTAAAAAGCAAAAGAAGGATGGGAGAGGAGTGGGGGTAGGTTCAGGCATCAATTCACAGAATTACTTTTCAAACTGTCACACTGGCAGCACAGGAATGTAACAGGTAGGGGGAATCATTCTTTAGGGCCACACTGGATGCTTTCAATGAAGAAACTACAGCAAAATCGACTGCAATGTACTTGAGTTCTGCTGGGCACTGCATAAAGTCCTGTCAGTTTACTGATGGGCTGTACTGAATACACATCATCTTGAATATGCTACTTTAAGCCCTGCCTAAGGCTTCTTAGTTTGAAATGATAGGTTTATACTGTGTTTAAGCCCACCTAGGAACACTAAATTTAAGATACCTGGAGACTGCACTGACTTAGATCTGGTTTTTTAAGATATCTGGTTACTGTGTATTTGTGTAACTTGAAATTACAGTGGCAGACACGGCTTTTGAGATTTCCTTACCACTGAGATCTAAAGCGAGGAAAGAAGGTTTCCTGAATAAGAACTACTCCCTGCTTCTGCCTTGGATGGATCAGCTTCCACAACACTGAGCTCTGAAAAGCAAGGAGGGAAGAATCACCACACAAAACCAGGCCTAATGAGGAAGACAGTTATGGGGGGGGAAGTCCTAGTTAATCTAAAATCTCTCTATGATCAGGAGCAACAGAAAAGGAAAAAGCACCTCAGTTAGTCACAAAACATTTCTATTGGCCAGCAGTGCTCAGTTCCTTCTATTATCTCTGCATCGCAGTTCTTAGATTCCCAAGATCTAAAAATCAGAATTAGAAACTCTGTCAATATTTCAGGTGCTATCAGCACATGACAGAATAAAGCACGAACAAATCACTTGCTACAGACCATGCATTATTTCGATAATTCCTAGGCACATCACGATCGTGTGCTGCTTTTAGACTCTGGTAAATTAAGTCTTTTAGCCCTTACCCAAGTCTACGTAAGGTTTGAAGAAATTCTGTTCCCTTGCATCAGTTCTGTGTCTTTCCTATCGCAAAGCAGGGAAGAATTAAAACTCACTAATGACATCTGTGATTTAAATTCCAGGCCTTCAAGCCAACACGGGCACTCCATCCTGACCCAGCCCCAGACACCAGCGCTTGCAGACACGCCAATGCTCTAAAATACAACTGGATGGCAACAGCTTTCTTGCCTCACCTAGAAATTGCTTCACTTTGGGGAGCTTACATCATGGATTCAACAGTCTGAACTTCAGTTTTTCATCTTTACAATATTTTTTTCTAGGGTGCACAGAGCATGATTAAGGGATGGAATGAGGTCAGCTGCTTATTATGGGCTAATTGTTACATTCCCTGAACTAGAATAACAGTAACTGAATTTGAGAGCACAAGATCTCTGCAAAACCAGAGATCACATTCTAAAATTAGAGCGCTAATGAAGGCTCATTAATAGGCAAGAAGAATCCCTCTAGAATTCTGAAGCTAGTGCTAAATATATCTATCTATACAGCCTCAAATGCACTCGACATGTATGGCTTTCTAAAGTTCCTTACTCACTTGCTGTACAACTATTAGCAGACTAGACACAGGATATATAACCCCAGAACATCAGGTACTCACAGAGGTATTATTTGCAGGAACTGACTGAACTTTTCACTTTCAATAACAAGCCAAGTTATCAGAAAAAAAAAGCAGCAAAGATACAACTCTATTTTGACAGCTATCTTAAGGTGTTCTTAGATGTACCTGGAGTTGTTTGCTACAGCCACACATAAACACACCGATGTTTTCTTTACAGCACACTCATCTTGAAGTAGTTTTAGGTTCCCTGTCTGCTCTAAAAGGAGAGATTATCAGATTATCTACATACTACAGAATGGTTTTAGTAACACTGTGGTTCTCTGATTTCCTGTTCTATGTAAATGTTTCAGAGAAATGCATAAGGCCAGTGGTTTCCATCTGCAATTAACGACCTATTTAAAGGAATCATTAGAATAAAATGACCGAGCAGCTTGCAAAATATACATCACATACCTCATGTACTTCTCTCATCAAAATTAAATGCATCCTTTCTGTAGTTTAATAACACCAAGAACTCCTTTTTTCTTTTTCATCCACAACAAAGGTTTGGAATACAACTAGAAAGCTAACGAAGCGACCCAACTTTCAGATGCAGAATACAATCTGATGAATGTGCAAGTGTGAGGAGAAAACAAATCAATTTGTTTTAAAAAGAAGGGATGATTTGAAGTTGCTTGTAAATGTGTATTTCTTTCTGTTATGAAAGACATGCAGTGAGCTGAAATCTATTCACTGCACCACACCGCAATGGCATACAGATTCTTCATCCACCAGAATGCCACTAACACAATGTTTGCTCTAACTGAAATACAGCCATTTGGTGTATTTGTTTAATGAAGGAGCAGGAACAGCTTACGCCAACTCAATCACCAAGACAGCAGCACATGCTTTTCTGTTCTTCCCATATAGTCTTCAAATAACCGTAATTGAATTTGATATTTTGGAAAGTCTAAAGCCCACAAAATTCCAGAGAGAACAGATATCCAGCTGTTTTCTTTTCTTAAATGGATCAACTATTAGACTCCTCCTTTGTAAGATGTGACATACTAAAACATTTCCAAAATAGACTATAAAAGAAGTAATCTGCCAATTCTTTCTGTTGGGCATTTCTTTAGTTGATATAATGCACATCACAGATGGAGAGATATTTTACCCTGATATGCATTATACATCTGCATCTAGGGGGAAGCTTGTTTTCCATGTCTTGTATTTGCATCAAACAGCCATTTTTCCTCCAACTGATACTCAGAACTGGCTTTTAGCTTTGTAAAAAAAGTCTGTGTGCTCCAGCATACCTGTGGTAAGAGAATACATACAAAAGGAATTAAATTGCTAATATAAAGATAAAAATACATATTTTAGTAAATCAGAACTGTAAGAAAAATAAGAGCAAGAAGTAATTCCTCCTCCCACACATCAAGCCCACAGAACTGAAACAGTTTCTAGATTACACAAAGCAGCTCACCCTTGAAACACTCATGTTGAGAATTTGTAGGTGAAGCAACACAGCTTTCCTTCAAAAGGTGAGGGAAAACATGTGAATTCAAGTATTACCTAACAAAAAAACTGAAGTATATAAACATGGCAAAAACAAGACAATATGTGTATTTGCATAATTTAACAGTTCTACAGCAATGCAAGTGAAGAGGCATGAATTCTTTTTATATCATTTTAAATGTCAGTGCTGTATACAGAATGTGAAGTGCTTTGAGTCACCGCTGTAAAACCTTTTAGTAACATACTGAAATAAGACTAAACTGCATTTAAAAATAAATGTTCATGTACAGACTTTAAGTGATTACAGGGTTTAGTAGGGATTGATGAAATGACTGTAATTCTCCAACACTGGCTCAATTCTGTACACATAGAAATCAGTCAGCTACAAAAGTGTTCAGAGGTCAAAGTTGCCCAGCGTACCAAACTTCTCCTTTACAGCACATGTAATGTCTTATAAAAAGACAAATTAATTCAACAAACACAGCAAGAGAAAAGTGCTGCTTTCAGCCATAGCCAAGCAACTCCTTCAGACTTCAACAGGAGCGTGAGCTCCAACGCTAGCATACAAACAAGAGAGGAAGACCTTTTCCACAAAGGAGTACAAACCACTATATTTACAAATCGATCAAGCACACCTAGCCCTGGACAGAATTTAGATATTGTTTTCATCATAAACAACAGGCTTATTACACATTTCAGATTCTAATGCTTTTAGTTTTAGCAGGAATTTTTTGAAATGAAAGTTGCAAACAACCTCCAATACAGTTAGTCCCTTACACTTAATAAATAAGCAGCATCAAGAATCTTCACGGCATTGAGATGCATAGAACTATTAAATGGTTTCAGAGTCTATTTAAAAAAAAAAAATAAAAAGAAGTCCTTTTGTTACTGCAAAAATCATAGTTTATGTTCTTCAAAGAATGGCCCTAGTGGTATGTTCAAGTGCCAAAACAAGCAGCAGGATGAGGGGCCATTACTGCATGCCAAACCACTGTTCTTGATCTGCCCACTGAGCTGCTTCACTGTCACTGCCTTCCAAGTCCCCCTCTTCTCCACTTCCCTCCATATCATCCACATCTTCTTCCTGGGTTGCATCTGTTGGACTTTCCTCTTTCTCCATTTTCTGCATTCCTTCTAGTGACTTCTGATCATTTGGATCCAAGCTGAGGAAAGAATCAAGAGAGGAAAGCATTGTCCTAAAACTTTTTTTTTTTTCCCTTATATTTGACATCATTGTAAAGAAAAAATAAAATTTTTTTTAAAAATCTCATCTTGTTGCCTGCACTTCCTGTTTAACATCATCAAGAAGTTCAATTTAGTAGATGATTCAACGTCACCTCAGGCTGACCATAACACTGATGTAACGCTGAGTATTACATCTTTATATAAAACAATTTTGATCCTCAAGAATGTGCTTATTTAAACATCACACTCTTCCAGAAAACTCAGTCAACTCTTCCTGACAACAGTAATTATAAAGTAACGTGAAAGCAGTAAAAATTTAAATTACTATGACTAAATATATTATATGCAAGCAAAAACCAGCTGACCCATTTAAGCTATAGAAGTTTATAGTAGACATAATGTGCTAGATTTAAGGCAAATTTAACTTGCTGAAATCAAAACATGGTCACATCCTAAAATAACATTTAGGTTATGTTAAATTGAATCACACGATTTAAATTTACTTAATAGCTCATTTTTATATAGCACCTTCTAGTCTAAGGAATGGATCTTAAGGTGCCTGACTATATAATTAATAACTATAAATAAATCCATGCCTTAATCCTTTCCTGGGCAAGGAATCACATGCCTAGTGACATGTTTAGCATTAATGCAGTCCATAAATTTTGCACTTCTCAGTTCAAAGCCTTATTGACCAAGTAATTAATTTACAAGATGTCATTTGTAATGTTTTTTGCTTGTTTTAAGGAGGAATGATATAAAGCTACCTCTGATGCATGTCCTAATTAATTAGCGGCTCAACTTTTTACTTAGTCAAGTTGATTATTGGTTCTTAGAAATATCCTGCAATCCCAGAGTCTCTGCTTTACCTCAGGGCAATACTGTACTGGTCCATCGCTTCCTGATATTCGTTGACAGCTACAAGAAAGTCTCCCAGTATTCGGTGCAGAACACAGTCACTCTGATTAGCCAGTGCATTCCTCAGCAAAGCAATTCCATCTTCATACTTCTGTTCTCTACCTGTTTATATGTAAAACTACAGTTTTAATTAATAGTTTAGATACATCTATAAAAAGTCAGAGTGTAAACAAAGAGCCACCACAAGACTACTTCTGCCTTCAGAACTGTCAGCGTGGGGGAGAGCAGTGATGTAATTCTTGCAAGATGAACTCTGAGCAATGGCTTTTTGTTGCAATAACTGCTACAACTCACAATTACATATACTTTGAAGTAAAAAAATTTTGTTTGCAATTGTTTTAAGCGCTGCTGTAATATCAGTTGCTAGATACAATTCATACCTGTGATTTTTTCCTTCAGAACTGATAAATCCCTGGGCTGTAACATCACTGTTACATTTCTCACATCAGTAAGGCTGTAGAACACTCTTCCATGTAAAACAGTATGCTTTAACTAAATCGACATGGAGAATAAAAAAAAGGAACTTACTAAGAAGTTCTGCTTTCTTTACCACAGCTTTAATGTAATCAGGTCTTTGAGTTAGTGCTTTGTCCAGTAATGTTTTTGCTTTTTCCTGTGTGACTGGGTCCTCGAGACAGACTGTTGCTAACAGAGTGAGTGTCTGTGCATTGGCTCCCAGGGTTTTATACACATTATTTGCCATAACCATAGCTTCACGGATACTGTTGGATGCCAGGTAACATTCAATGAGACCTGATGATACAAAAAGGAAAACATTTCAGGTTTTGAGTGAGCACTACAGACACTCAACCCTCCTCCATCAGTTGCACTTTAGTAGCACTCAGACTCTGAACAACTGACACTCCAATAAGCAAACACAAATTGCAATTGAGAAAGTGACTCTATACCCAACATTTATTAGAACATATCAAAGAAACTTGCAGATAAGGAAACAAATATTCAAATGGCACAGAGTTCTAACAGGGAAACTAAGACAAAGGTAGGAGATGGACAACTGTCTCCCAGGACCAACATCTGACACAAGACTAAATTGTGACAGTTTACACGTTTCTTCCTTGATTGCAAGAGAAACAAAATTATTCAAGCAAATATAAAACTGTATTACAGTGCTTCTAAATGCATGCTTTTCACTTTAGCAGAGAATCTACAGCACTGTGCCCACCACAAAGCACGAGATATGGAACTGGAGCAGCCACGAGAATCAGATTAACACTCTCCATTTTGAATAAACGAAGAAGTAAAAAACAACCCAAAATTTCACTGCTGAGTATTACAGCATAATCAGTTTGGTTTTATTTAACGAATAATTGCACAGAAGACAGACAAGTACCACTGAAAAAAACCTGAGAGCCAAGGAATCCTAAGAAAATAGTCCCTAGAATACATCACCATGTTACAAACTGGTGCAAGGTTTAGTGCACCTCATACAATTCTTTTGTGTATTTTCCACAAGCCTACATTTCACCATATCCATTCTACAGATAAAAATGATGAAGTCAATTATTTATGGGCAGGTACTAAAAATAAAAAAAACCCCTAAAACTAAGTACACCTGAGATTTTTGTCTAATTCCAATACCAAGGTATTAATACTTCGCCTGGACTCTTCATAATTTACTTGAAGCTGCTGTTGAGATCAACAAGATTTAAATAAATATGATGAAAGCATGACAAAACAAAGCTTCCAGTGGAACTAAACATATGGTTAACATCATCACCCAAAAGTGATCTGCTCAAAACACCCAAGTCTGTTTATATCCAGATTAAACAAAGCAAAAAAAAAAAAGCTCTTTTTGAAAATCATTCTTACAAATACATGCATTCTCTAGTATGCCCTATCTGACTGCTTCTAGCAGAGCGGGTGATAATAATTCACTTACTAGAAAGTCAGCAGGAGAAAAGAATTCCTGTCTATTCCCTTGCCTAATCATTGTGACACCAACCTTCACAGCAAAGCAAAACTATACATGTGAGTAGCTTCCCTTCACTCACCTTCATAGCAATCCAGCCTGCAAGGTGCAAGACGTATTGCTTCACGGAAGTGTATAATTGCTTCCTGTACTCGGCCCATATTCCTAAGAGCAGCTCCTTTCAGCAGCAGAGCTTGAACACTGTTACTATTAAGCTGGATAGCTTTGGCTCCTAAATATAAGGCACGAGAGTATCGTTTACTGTAGAAACTATGACACCTATGGAAAGACAAGAGGGATTGTAAACGTACTGCCAGTGGTGCCTGTGCACATTCACAGAGGTTTAAAAGCAGAAAGAAAAAAAAGGAAAAAAAAGAAAATAGAAATTACAGGCAACTGTTGAACTTCTTGAAGTTAAGAATGCATGTTCAGGAAAAAAACTCTTCAGGAGTTTAAAAAAAAAGCAGTATGAATATTAATTGCTACAGCTATTTAATATAATCGTTGTTATTGTACAGGTGTAGTAACTCTAATAGGTTTAAACATACAGAAAACAACCAAAACAGTTATTTTTTGGTTATAGCTAATGGTTATTTTTGGTATATAGCTAATTTAAGTTACCCCAAGAACAAAACAGATAGGATAGAAAAGCACCTGAACAAAAAAGCCGATTGCACTCTATCAACTGTAATCTACCACATCAACTGTTTTCCACTGCATGCAGCATATCAAGAGTTGAGGTAAGAAAGAAAACTTACCCAGATACCACCCAGGGTTCTGCATGTTGATCAGAAATATTGAAGAGACGGCAGCCCAAGTTCTCCACATCCTCTAGTCGACCTTCACGTGCCAATAAGTAACCATATACATCCATTCCTAAAGAGAAACATTTGAAGATTGATCATCGAAAAACGGAAAGTTCATTCACAAGAAAAAACACAACCAAACCCACAAACCTCCTCTTTAAACTGTGCAACCACCAGTAACTGTTCATGATACACAGCTTCTGAATGTAAATTGCAATATTCTGCTGCATGCTGACTGCATGTAGCTGCTACTCTAATGCTACTCATCAGATCATTACAGTAGGTAAACTTTGAGGATTTACTCACCTTTTATCAGGTAAGGATCCAGCATTTGTGCTTGTTCAAATTTTAGAATAGAGTTTTTATTATCTCCAGCTCTGAAATAGAGGTCTGCTAAGCTCCCCAGTAAGTCTACATTATCCCTCAGCAGCGACTTTTTCTCTAAAGAGCTGTAAGAGGAAAAAAAATGCCGGTTATTTATATAATTCCATTTAAAATATAATTATATATAAATATATTATTACGTCGTGCTTTTTGAACTCTTACCAAATGGTATTTATGGCTCTTGTGTTATCTCCAGTATGCACAAAAGCATATGCCTTGATCCACACGGAAAGCCAATCCAAGTTAGGAATACTCTGAATTACGTTGATGGTCATAGAGGCCACTTCTGCACCTTTCACCGACAGCGAGAGCAAGCCTATACAGAATGGTATATACACCAATTTCAGCCAACATAAACTGCTTTTAACACAAATTAATCGTCTGAAGACCAGAAACTCTATCCCTTGACAAGCACAAACAAGCAGCCTGTTACAATCCTTTTTAGAATTTGCGTAACATAAGCATTACATATTACATGCCAAAGCAAGACAGTTACCTAGTCCCGAGCATAATTCAAATTATAATACTGTTTAATACTGAAATCCTAACAGTGTGAAGACACCTACCTAGTATAGCATCAAGTGCTAAAGGGCACTGTCTCAGTACTTCTTTGTAGCTCGTAACAGATGAGCGTTCTTGACCTGCTTTCTTGTATAGATTTGCCAACATCATATTGATCTACAAACAATAGAAATGTTGGTAGAGTCAAGTATGAGAAAGGAGAAATCCTCACTTAGAAAAGGTCACAACTTTGTCTTCAAGCACATCTCCCTCCCACTCTAGGCAGAAGACAAAATTACCTGCTCTTCTTCTGAGAACACTGTAACATACCATACAGTTTAAAATTGTTGCTTGTTTCTCAGTCCAAAGATAAAATTTACACTCTTTTGTATTTGCACAGTGCATCTTGAAATCTCAGTGTTTTGCATATACAAAGTCAAAAGACAAGAAGGGCCTGTACATCTATTACATCAACCTTCTTTCAGTTATCTCGATCAGTGGAAGTCTTTAAGAGAACTGGCTTAGGAAGGCAGAGAAAGTTTCCATTTTGCTTCTGAATGAAGTCATGACTGATAAAAGAAATTATTTAAGCTCTACACAAGACAAGTAGCTGGTTTCTGCTACACTATTTTATTTTACTAGCATGTATAGGTAAAAAGTTTGCACTTTTCTCAATCTTTTCTTCTTTTTCTGTTCTGTAAGTTGATCTTCAAACAGAATATTTTGATGTTACTAGAGTCTCAGCAATATACACTGTTAGCACAATACAGGTATACTGTTAACATGAAACACAGCTGATTGACCTGATGTGTTAATCTTTTAAGCCCTTACAGCATACCAGAGGCAGCAAGCAGAGACTCAACGTATTTGGCACTGCAGGCCACAATGGGATCTAAATATTTAATATTATCTAAACTGTTATTAAAAAGGATGAGAATATTTTAAAAGGTGGAGCACAGGCATTCCTTCTACTTGCCGAAGTCTTCAGCCTGTCAAGGATCTTACGTTGCTCAAACTACACAATCAGACATGAAGTGCCATTGCATACACATTCTGGGTTCAAGAATATATTAAAACACTTGTTCAGTCTAAGCAATCACAATTTAGCAAGTTATGTTAACTGGCTAATAGTGAAAACACCACAGAAGAGTTAACCTTGTGAGACAATGAGGCTACAAGTCTCTTCTTCAGCTCTAGCAGGCGACAACATGCCTTTCCAGTGATGCACAGCTCTTCCACAGAGACTAGGACTCCACTTTGTGGTTAGAACCAGGCAAAGTACATTAATTTAAACAACTGCTTTGGCTCTCACATTTACATGTTTGACTCAGAACTGCAGAAAATTATTCAGTCAGGTATATGGCAATCACTTACTAACTTGCAGCAACTCAGCTGTTTGCATTCACAATTTTTCCTCGTGGTAGATGCTTTTGTTAAGACCAGCCATTATCCTTTCCCCTGTGAAAACTATTCATGATAACATGCAAAGAAGAACTATCAAATGGATGATACAAATTCAAAGCCTTATGTATAGATATCCAAATACTTTACAAACTTTTAGAATTAAAAAAAAAAGTGTTTCTTCATCCTTTTACAAAAGCAAAACTCTGTACTTGCCATGTGCAATACTAAAGAGTTAACTGGGTAATTCAGACAATAAAGATGCACACAAATATTTAACTCTTTTCACTTTTTTTGAATTCTTTCTAACAGAGGCAATACAAAATTTGTCCGATTTTAAAGAGGCCAAATAAACTAAGCCAATTTAAACATTAGGAAGTGTTTCCAAACAACATTTAACTAATACAAAAGCAAATATCAAGACACAATGATATCATACCTATAGGCTACGTTGGTTTTGACCAGATATTGGCCTATATATTCAAGATATGCTGACCAAGGAGTTGTGACAGAAGTCTGTCAGAGCTCACCTTTGGGGTCCTCTGTCTGGAAGGAATCCCATCAAGAATAGCAATTGCATCTTTATCTTGCTTCAGCATTGTATAACATTCGGCCATTTTATATTTCACTTCAATTTCAGATGGTAAACACTGAAATAAAAATCAAACTTTGAAGTACAATGCTGTTTTAGTCAAGTAAAAAGCCCAAATAAGGTTTCCTCATTAAATGCTTGCACCATGTTGAAAAAAATCTAATGCAACAAAGTTAACAATGCAACCTACTGCTAGCTGGTATTGCTCCTGTCTTCAAATGAAAAGCATGAACTACATATAGAGAAAAATCTCATGTTCGAGGTGATATCAAGTTTTGCATTAGAAAACATCACTCTGATATTTTCAAAACTAATCATCCTTAAATGTCAGGTTTATTTGACATGATAAATTCACAATCTAATGTTATCATATTGAGTCAGCAATGCTAACTGTAAGGGGAAGGTGATATTTTATGCAGCATATTAGTCAATTTTTAAATACCTGGCTCTGGGGAGTTGATGCAGCATTCCCAGTAGAAGGTCTTACTTTTGAAGTTTTACTTAATGCTTTTTTCTGCTGCAAGGCCATTGTATACTTACTTACAGCATTTCTATATTCTTTATCATGGAAGAGAGAGTCTGCGTGATATACAAGGAGCTGGTATTTCTGAGATGGTGAAAACAGTTCCCTAGAAGAAATGCAAACAGAAAGGCTGAGATCACCTAAGTGCATAAGAAAAAAAAAGCCTTACAGACCCAACGAATTTGTAGCTTTCTTTTATCCGGCTTCAACTTCCAACTGTTGCTGCTTCTTATGGAAGGGCCCTTGAGTAACAGGTACAATCTCCTCACAAAAGTATTATCTTGCCAATTTCTTTTATCTGTATACAAACAAAGGTAATAGCCGCTCCTGACACCTTATCAGTGAGAAAATCTCACATTTAGCTGCTCCTCCTTTCCGTAACAGAGCAGCCCCCATCATGACCATAACAAACCACAGGTCACCAACGTCCATTAAAGCACATTTTCTTTGAATGGACTCAAGTTTACAAGGCAACCCACCTCCCTGTACAGCTATTCTGTTCCTAATCCACGTTCCTACATTTTACAAACTCTATAACACTTCCAGTATGCTTGCAAGAAGTGTTGGAAGAGTTAGGGTTTCAGACGGGGATTTTGGCTTCAGTCGGTTCCTCAAAACACATCCAAAATGTAAAATGATACCTAACGGGGAAATCCTGAAAGATAAAGTGAATCACTTGAGTCAGGGGAAGAACTGTGACCTACACAGGGCACCCTTGGAAGGAGAAAAATCACTCCACCTCTACCAGGACGCTCGTGTTGTACCATGTAACCCCAAAGGGTACAGGCTGCGCTGCTCATGCAGAGGCGCACTAACAGAGCCGGGCTTTAGCCCCTGCAGGGCCGGGGACAGGAGCCCGGGGGCCGCACCACAGAGCCCAGCGGGACTGCTCTGAAAGCGAGCCTACCTCATTCTCTACTCGTAAAACACCCCCCACCACCCTGCGAGGTCCCGCCGAGCCTTTCCCTCAGCACCACCGGCGGCCTCTCCCTCAGTCCCGCCGGTCCTGTCAGGCCGCAGGCACCCGGCGCGCCCTCTCGCGGGAGGGCCACTCACGGGTTATTGCCGCTCATGGTGAGGAGAAGCCCGCTGAGGAGCCGCACGTTAGAGTGGAGCCCCGCGGACGCCATCTCTCGTACGTGCTCCACCACACTCATGCTGGCAGCGGAAAGGCGCGGAGCGAAAGGGACAAACGGCAAAGAATAGGACAACGCCGCCGCCGCCCGCCGGCACTCCAAAATGGCGCCACCGAGGGGGCCTCGCGCGCCGCCGCCTGCAGGCGCCCGCGACAGTGCCTCCACGGCGGGCGCGCGGCCCGACAGGCGCGCGGGAGGGCAGCCCCGCGCCTGCTGCGCGCCGCTTCAGGCCCCCGGCAGCCCCGCGCCTGCGCGGTAGGGGTGGCGGGCGGTGCTGCGGGAGGAGTGAGGCAGCTCTTCAGCGTGTCGGAGAGGGGTCACTTTTCGCTTTAGTGTCGTTTTATGGAAGAGTCACGCACTCCCTGTGTCTGCGCAGCACCTCAGTCTGGTCCTTTTTCTCCTGATGCTTTATTATCTGCTGGTTGCGGCGGCTAAACGCGACAGGTCTCAGAGATAACAACGCTCCTGCCTATAAATACAGGTAACTGAGGAGAAAGACCCTTTAAAGCCTAAATTTCTTCTGGGCCACAGCCAGGGGAAACCCCTCACGAGGGTCACTATTAACTACAAGGCATATGCTGATAGGAGAGCTGAATCATACTGGTTTTTTTCTCCCCTTTATTATAAAAAGAATGCAAAATGTGGCTATCCTGTCATTACTACTACTACAAATCGCATCAGTTGGAGCTTTCAGTTTGAACACACCATCACGGCTGTCTGGAGACAAATACACCTCTCAACAGACAAAACACGAGCAGCAAAACTACTTGACTTCAGATCAAGTAACATTAAAAGCGTGTTGGCGCTGTATGGTGACAACGAAACAAGTATTGCCATGAAGGAAAGGCAAAAATTGGAATAAACCAAACTTGGATTTGTGGTTCTTCAAGAAGCCATCTCGCTGATCAAATCGGTCACAGTTTTTACCAGTTGTGGTTGATGGTTGTGTTTGGCTGAACCTGCCATCACAAAAGCAGCCTCAGATTAAGCTGTATGTAATGGTGCCTGCGTTGCCCTGTGAAGGTATTTTAGTACAGTGGAGCACTGCTCTGCAAAAGCAGACCTGCTAAACAACCAGGTACATTACTGCTAACTGCAGCCCCTGTATTAATCCCATTTTCAGTGGGAATGATTCACTTCCTGCTGATTACCATTACACAATAATGGTCTTTTCACAAAAAAAAAAAACAAACCATCTGATTTCTTTGAAGGCTATGTGTGAGACATAAAGTAGTTACCACATTAATTACAAGCTAAGTTTATTGAAAACAAGGTAAAAATCACTGCACTCGACAACACAGAGTGAGAGGTATGTTTTTCATGGACATAGAATACTGACACTCTAGCCAGTAGCGCAATTACACAGCTCTCCCTGCCCCACAGACAGATCCATTTCTTCTCTTAAATACAAGCCCTGTAGCTGTAGCCACTGATAATAAAGCAGCTTCCATCTGAAACAGCATGTTAGAAATCACTTATTAAACACCAGCTTAATAATATTTGCTTACCCAAATTATCTTTTTGCTTTCCCTCCCTCTATCCCTCATTGACTTGTTTGTGGTGGTTTTCTTGGGGTTTTTTTTATTATTTTTTTCTTCATAAGCACTTAGTTCTTCCTTGGTACAAAACGTATCCAAAACAAAGGCAAAATACCTAAACACCTTGCTGTGGAAATGTTTAATATTGTTGCTGCTTTGCCTCTTCACTGCCCAGGACCTGACAGACTCTTGTTCATGAACTGTCTCTTCACAAAGCAGATCCACCACTGCAGAAGGAAGTACAAAGTCATAAATATGCAAAAGAAGTTACCATGCAATAAACAAAATAGTGACTTCAAAGTATTCAACCTCTGACAAATAACTAATATTAAGGCTCCACTTTTGCACATACAGTTTTCCACACTGGTTTCTACTGAGATTTAGCTGAACAAGAGGACAGGAATGGGCCCAATGAATTTATAATATAGGACTCCAAATCAAATTCTACCTTCTCTTATTTCTATTATTTTTTTACTGTTTATTAAAATATAATTATAAACAAGGGAAGCATCAGAAAGCTATGTCTTTGAAACTAAATTAGCCTAAGTAATTTCAATATTAAATGCAGTCACATTTGCACATGAAACATATGAACAGTCGGGAGGCAATTCATTCATTGATTAGCTGTTTTTTTTAACCTGGATATGAGGCAAAACGGTCTACTTCAAAGAAGCTATGAAATCAGAACCTCCTAAGATGATAAACAGCATCTCTCATGCCTGTGAATTTCCATTTGGAAACCTAGCCAACAGCAGATATGCAATACTTTGAAGAGTTGAACCAGACACCACTTATTACTGACCTGCTTTTTAAAGTAACACAAATTGGTATTCACTGTCTTACCACATTACAGATTAAATTTACTGATAACTTGCAGCCTGCTATTTCACAAGCCTTATAAAACCAGGGAAGCTTGTGCCAAAGTCACCCACACCTGATCCCTCACCCCACCATCTCACTTCTCTCCACACGTTTCTGAAAAAACACATCAAGCCTCTCATTATATCTGTGATGATCACACTAAACTCTTACCTTACTAGGCTTGTCACTTTGAGGATCAAACACTTTTTCACAAAGGCGAAGACCAGTTTCTTGCCTCAGCTGCTGCAGGTAGGCCCTCATCACCTCTGAAACAGCCCAGGAAAAAACAGTGTAAACCGAAGCAGCACCATGTCAAACTGAATTTAACAAGGAAGCATCAGATATCACTGCTTAATTGGCTGGCTGAGTTGGTTTGCTCAATTTACAGTGATACTGGGATGTTTATATTTGTACCAGCAAAAAGGATCATCCAAACTGTTTTCTTTTCTCAGCTATCTTTGCTCATTATTGTGGGCTTCCCATTCTGCCAATGCAGCAGTTGGCTTGGGCGCCATTACAGAGTTTAGATTTTGTTGATGCAAAAGCAGACTCAGACACCTGTTAATTTGTTCTGTTGGATCTATGGATCCAGAGGGGTCACTGGGCCTGCAAGGTTAGAAAATCCAGCTTCTGCTGCCCTCAGAAGACAGAACTGAAGATTTAGAAGATTCAGTTTTAACAGTAATTTTTCTAATTGCGGTCACAAAAATGCAGTTAGTAAAGCAGGAGCCCAAGGAAGCCTTCAGAGGTCCTGAATTAGCCTTACCTTCCTCCTGCTTGTTGGCAGGTTTGGCATAAATGGCATTAAGTGGAAAGCCAGGCTCCCCGGGGATTGGGAAGTTAGTGATTCCTAGTGTGTACATTTCTTTCTCTCCTTGGCCTTTGGAATTACACTGGAAGAACCAGGCAAACATGGATTAAAAGTTATAAACAAAAGCTGATGGAGCATTAGACCCAAATATTTTACCAATCTGTAACACCTTAAAACTCATCAAGAACAGCAACACAATGTATCTTCAGAGATCCACAGCCCTGGAGTATCTGTGGCTCTGACAGCAGGGACTGGGGTGAACAGGATTATTTATGCCACTGGGAGGAGAGTTATCAGCAAACCCCTCCCTGAGTACAATCCCCAGAACAGACTCAGTTTCCCTCCTGCACAGAAATTCACTTTTCTTACCTTTTGCAGCTTTTTCAAGCACTCAGAAATGTAGAGGGTTACGTAGATCAGCGTTCTGTCAGCCTCATTCTGCAAACCAAGAGCAAGCACAGAGCCCAGCCACTCTTAGATTATGAGACTTTACAGAACTGATAAAAGTTTGAAACAGGAATAAATTCAAGCCATTTTGGCCTACAATTTCCCCACAAGAGAAGGACTTTCAATTAATGACATTTACCCAACTTTAAAAATTAAGTGTTAGGAAGGGGAGATTTTGTTATCTAGTAGAATTATTTCATTGAAAATAAATTTGTATTCACAGCATCAACTCTCCAAAGAACTACTATATTCACAGTATCTCAAAAAATTACCTTAATTTCATAATTTTTGAAGAAAACATTAGCTTTGAAGTAGTAGATGGCTTCATCTATAATATCTGTGTCCTTAGCTAACAAAAAAGAAATACAGAGTTAAACAGTGCCCCATTATACTACATTTCATTGTAACTTTTACTCACTGAAATACATGAATAAGGATTATTGCAAAAGCAAAACCTTTGTATTTACAAAAAGCAGAAGACAGCACTATGTAACAGAAAACAGTTGTTGCTGTGTGAAACACTGCTGATCTCAGGCCGTAACATTTAAGCTTCCTACTTGGAGCAGAGGCTTTAACTCTGTTCTCCTCCCCCCATGATTTCTCACTTCACAAAAGGCAGCAATTCAGCAGTTCCCCTCTTTTCTCCAGTTGATTTAACAACATAAAAGTCTTCTCAGGACACAAAAATGTTTGAAAAATGTTTTGGAGAAAGGCCATGACCACAACCAGATAAACTTACTTGTCCTCTTCAAAAAAATGGAAGGTGAGCAAAACACATAGTGACAAGCATACTCGTGACTTTCACCTGCTTTTGCTACCATCCAAGACTGCTTAAATCCAGAAACATTTGCTTTACATTTCCTTTCTCAAACTGAACTGCTACACTATCAGGGAATAACATGCCCAGGAAGTGCTACTTCACGTGCTGAAGGGGAACGTGTCCCAGGCTGCCTGTGGACTCAGTTGGGATGCCCAGAACTTCATCTCAGTTTCTGAAGCCCCCTACCCTGCAGTGCTGGCTGTCCTACTCCTTGTCCTTCAGAGCAGCCGAGTGTCTTCAGCTGCAGACCCAAAGCCTAAGTTCTCTGCAGTGCTCCACTTCCTCTGACATTTACATCACCACATCCTCCTCAAAATCTACTGAAGAGCACAGTGAGACCCAAGAGGAAGCACCAAAATAGTAACCGTAGGTTTTAATTAATAAAACAACTGATTTAGCTGGAGCACAGTGCATATTTATCTGTGCATAATTGTCTTCTATGATTTGCACAACTTAAACTTTTTTTTCTCCTCTATAAACTGCAAAGCACTCCGTTTCCAACCTGTGACTCCTCTCGTGACTCTTGCTAGGGCTGGCTTGGAGCAAACCATGAGTTGATGATGAGCAGGTTCTCAGAGATTATTATAAACTTACTTTCCCGAGGTGCTGGGCCTTTGAACTGGCTTCTGATGGGTAACAGTGCCATGTTCCCAACTAGCTTGGTGTCGGAGTCCATTAAAGTTGAGTGGTAGGCCTACAGACAGGGGGGATGGTTGCTTATTAACGGTACTGAAAATAGACATTTCTGTGTCGTGTCCCCTGTATCTTCAACAAACAGGAGTCAGAGCCTAGTTCATTAGCGAACCTTCCAGCAAATTTTCCTCGCACAAACAATCGCTGTTTTCTAATTAGGCCCAGATCTCAGTGCCATTCTGGTGAAGACCGTGAAAGCGTCATCACTGGCACCATTTACACTTGGTGGTGGTGGGAGACAGGATAAAATTGGTCTGCAGGTGTTGCTTCATCCCCAGGCTGCCTAACCCTGTTCTGCACAGTGCCAGGGGGCAACAGCCCTGCTCTCCTGCCTAAGTTCTGGGGCACTGCACAGTTCATTGAAAGTTAGTTGGTCATTAGAAAAGACTGTATTTTATTTCCATGTTTAGCTAATAAGATAATAATAAAGCCAGGCTTAACACATACCCACACAAAGAAAGACTTCTGTGCCACTCTAAAATCGGTCTAAGTAAAAAGAAAAATAATCCCTTCCGCATATGACAGACTCCTCCCGGGAAACCGATTTTTAAGAACTGGTGAGTTAATGTTTAAGCATTTCCCTGACATTCCCACTGTGCCGCGCCAGGCCCCTGCGCTGCCTTCACCTCCTCACAGCCGAGGTTTTGCAGGGAGAGGGGGGGATGCAGAAAAGCAGTTTATTTCAACCAGAGAAAGGTGATATGAACAAAACCAGAGCAAAGCACAGCTTTTACCACCCTCTTCCTCCTGGAGCCGGGGGCTGCCACCCTCCCGACTGCGGGTGGATGCCTGGCAGGAAGAGGAGGGCGGTGGCCTTGCAGCGGCCTCCCATAAACATCAATCCCCTGCTCTCACCGTGGCTCCCTGCAGCCCCTTTCCCCCAGCCTAGGCTCACTCCCCTCCCGCCCGGCCTGCCCCCCCGCCGCCTCCAGCCCTGGCCTCCCGCCACCGGGGGTTGGCCAAGCGCCGGGCGCGAAGCCCTCTCACCGGCATCTCGAAGGGCGGGACGCAGTTCCGTGGGGCCGGGCAGGAGGGGAGCAGAGAGAAGCCCGGCAGCAAAGCTTCCTCCTCAGCCTGAGCTGCAGGAAATGAGGCAGCAGAGGCGGTGCGAGGAGGGGAAGCCGGAGTCCCGCGGCGCGCACCGCCCCAGAGCCAGAAAACCCCAGAGCCACGGCTCCGGCAGGGCCCCGCAGCGCCGAGAAGGTGCTGTCAGAGCGCGCTCTGAGGGGGACTTGGTTGCTTTGCCCCCCCCCTCCCTCCGCCTTTGCTGTGGCTGGCGCTGCAGGTAAGCCCCCCTCAGCCCCTTCGTGCCACCCTTTTCCTTTCCAGCCACGCTGGCATCTTGCTTCCTCGCTGGCAGAGGCCAGCTCCTGTCCCCCATGAGGGGCAGCGCTTGAGGAGAGCGCGGGTGAGCATCCTCTGATTAAAGCCAGTTTTCTCTCGGGCACGTTTGCAGCACCCCTGGGCATCACTTGCTTAGACCCGATGTGCAAAGCGCAGCCGGCTGCACCTTACTGGGTGTAAGGAAGCACAGAACGGGTCCAAACATCTCACATTTGGAGGGATGCAACATTCTGAATGCTCCTGCTAACTATCAAGCCGTAACCTTTAGTGTGACCCAGCAGGCTCTATTTGTTCCCTGATAAATGATTCATGACATGAGTCACAGGAGAAAAAATGGGGAGATTTGGAAGGTGAGTCAAAGTAATCTAACTGCAGGGCTGGGGTTTGACCTTTCCACAGGTGTGACTCGTCCCAAGGATGTGCCAGTGCGGGGGTGAGTTGAGCAACTAAAGCTTTCCTGACATTTGCAGGGTTCGGTTCAGCCAGATGAGGTCCTGCCGTGATGTGATTAGCTCTGTGCGGGCATAAAGACTTTCCCCGTCATGAGGTTAACCAACATCATAACTATTAAAACACAAATATATTCAGGGCTTTGGGCCTCATGCTTTTCAGCTCTGAAGAGCTGATTATTTTTTTTCACCCCTTCCCGGTGACTGCAGTGACGACACCGAAGTCTCAGCATTCACTAGTTATCTGGAGCTGGGAGTAAGGTTTTAGTAATGCTGAGTATCATGAGGTGTTGTAGAGGTTGTAAGGCTGGCAATTTTTGGAAACTTGGCGTTGAAAAACCATTTTAATAGCTCTTAGGTGACATCTTATTTCCCAGTTTTTCATTATTCCCATTTAAAAGATCCCATGCGATCCTCCCTGACCTCCACATACGGATTCTGGGGAGCCCTTTTCCTCTAGACATGCAGGATTTTCTAGTCTGTTGAACCTCTCTCCCCGTTCTGGCTCTGCTTTGGAAAAAACAGATCTTTACTTCAAAAATAAGCACCATATCAACAGTACGATCATTTAACCATCTATTTAAACAGACAGGAAGAACAAGCCACTGATAAGAAAAAAATCAGACTTTCTGAATTAGAAGCAAAAAACTACAAAACTGAACTCTTGTGCCAATCTGTTACCAAACCCCAGGTTTAGGGAAGTGCAGTTGCCTCCAAGTGTTCAATCCTTGGTTTGGTTTCCATGAAGGGATATCCTTGCACTCACACATCTGCTAACTAACCGAGCTGTTCCTACAAAATGACATCAGTTGTTCTTATTCTACCAAAATACTTGTCTGCTCATATTTTGTGAGGATGGGGTTAATCTCTGATACATTAATTTATATAGCCAGATGATAGGCCTACACAAAAGCATTCACTGATGTTAAGCATTTCACACCATGAGGCCCTTTTTGGAAAATATTTTAATTCAAGGACTCCATGAATAAGTCCTGTTCCATAGAGTTAAGGGAAAGGAAAGGTTGGTATGTACTTGGACATAAGCAGCAAAAACCCACATCCTGAAATTCAGCTGAATGTAGCTAATAAATTGGACTAATAGATTTCAGAAGAAATAAAACATGTTTTGAAACACTCAAGATGCCCCAGGAACAGTCTGTATGTATAAAGGAAATATAAACAATGAAAAGTAAATTCAGCAGTACATTTTTCCATATGGCTTGAATTATCATCCAATATGAAATCTGTTAACAGCTAATTCCAGACCTGATGCTACTTGCCTGAAAAATTCCTGACCATTTTTACATGTATTTAGTTACTTAGGTATGTCCTTTGGAGATACTGTGCTGAAGTTGTGCTGCTCTAAAAGCACCACCACTCATTGTACTATAGAGGCAACATATATCCATAGTAGGAGTATGAGTTTTTTTATTCCGGGGAAAAAAAAAAGCTTACTTATTTGTGTTAGAAGGCTTAAAATCTGGGCTCCTTCAAAGTACATGTAAAACACTCATGTTCTTCAAGAAGGGTGCGAGACCACCCACTGACCAGGTGTCCCTTTGAAGCTGCCAGCTGTCTCTTTGTCTAATTCAGATTCAGCTCATGAAGGACAATTTTCACCCCTTAGAACAATTTTTCTCTCATCTAATAATGAAACTAACTACTCAGTACTGGAGATAAATATTTATTGCAAGATACTTATATTTGGCTTTGTCTCCTTTGAAAATCATTAGATTTTTTTCAAGCATTCCTGTGCTTAAATGAGATGCATCTATATGTGGGAAACTTTTATATGTGCTAATGCTAGCCTATGTATTTTATAACACGCACACATAAGAATAAAAATTGTTTATTAAAATAGTTATGAGGTCATATAGCTCACTTCACTATAAATATTAGTTATCTTACAGATAAAATATCGAGTATGTTTGTGTAGGGATGGACTTTTTTTAAAATTTTTATTTTTTAACACGAGCAAGGTATTTTCCTCCCATTTTTGAACATCTGTTTTTCATTCATCCACGTGATCTTGAAAGTATTCATCCACAAGAGCAGATTTATCTTCTTCACATTCCTGCCAAAAAGAAAACAAAAAAGGTAAAACCTGACTTTTCCCTAGTGGCTAATGTACGTTGTCTGTTCTGTGACATTTTATTTTAGAAACCACAACAGGAACAATGTCTAATATGGTTCCATAAAACATGTAGCAAAACTTTCTAAAAAAAGCAATTTGTTTCTAAGGCTATCAAAATTGTATAGGTCAAAATCTAGATCCAGGTATTCTGTATACTTCAAAGAGGACAAAAGGGAATTAAAAATAGAATTAAAAGCACTGGACTTGTTCCTTAGGATTTATGAGCTGAATAATAAAACTAGACAGGGCTTGGAACCGATTTTAACACAGCTGTCTTCTATCATGTATTTTACATGATAGAATTTATTCCTAGTCTAGATCTCATATGCAAATCATGGGTTCAACACAGGAATTACTGAAGAATTTGAACAGTCAAGTAGGAAGAAATCTTGAGTGATCTTAATAGTCCTTTCTGACCTTTGCGTTTTAAAATGCCACTATTTTTGAAAACAAAAGCATTAAATACAACCACTTGATCAGTCTGCAAAAGCAAAATGATATTAAAGAATTTCACTTTTAAATTGAAGACGATATAAGCATTGTCACTAAAAGACTAAACATGGCTTATTTTGAACCATACCAAGAAAATAATTTATTAGTGAGGCAAAGAACATATTTATATTACAATTTATACTATGGAACCCTTTTAAATTTTTCATCCTATCACCAGAAGTACCTTACCTTTGGTTCTTTAAATTCAAGATCTTCTCCATACTGAATGGTAAAGTCTATGTGCTGCAAAACTATGTTTATGCTTTCCTCATCAGAGCGATCAAAAGGTAGAAATCGAACCATACCGTAGTCATCAATCTAGAGAAGGGATTCAAAGGACGTTAGTAAGAAAATGCAGTAAGGTAGTTCTCAATCACTCTAAGCTACTTCCTTAAACCAAACTTATGTACTCCTTGTCTGGACTGCTAAAATGCCATTTAAAGCCACGCTGCAAACCAATGGCAATTCCCCACAGGGAACACCTGGCTATCAGTCTGAGGTTCTACACAGTAGAAAAAGTCATTTTCCAAAACTGCTAATAGAAGAGGATTCACGGAAAATGTATTAGCTACAATCCAAATGTTAGTATACCTAAAATGCTCAAGTGCCTGAGAATCTTTTGCATTCTGGCTTTATAACTTTGGTAGGTAAATACAGTTTTGGGGTGAGGAGGGGAGAATTATTCTAGTACATACAATATCTGTTACAGCAATAAAGCCAGCAACCATGCGGTACGGTTTATAAATACAGGACTGAATTTAAGGGTACCAGTTAAAAAGCAATATACCTACCAATCCACATATAGATTTAGTCAGTTTTTTAAACATTTTGCTTTTTAATATATTTGTAGAATCTTCAATCATAGAATACATGTCTGGATCCAAGTACCTGGGATAAATAAAATAATCATTATCATCAAAAAAATCCTTGGCCACAGAGCAAATGAGTCATTGTGCTTTTATATAGCTACCGAACCCATCTATCATTCTGTGGTCTGAATGAACTAACTTCCTATCAGGAGAACTTAAAATGTTTAAAAATAGTTTCTGTAAGTATTTGAATATCTCAGATTACGATGCTAGTAGAAACAACTGAAGTGTTTTTTCTTTTCGTTTTGCTAATACACTTGTATACTGAAGAAAGCTTTGAGGAAGACCACAGGGAAAAACTTTTAATTTAGCACAAATGTAAAAATAACACGTAAGTAATTCAGTATGTTCAGTATCAAAAAAGTGATAGAATCACCTCTGGTTTAGGTTTTGTACACTACCCTAGAATGTCATTCAGAATGACTTAAGTTATCCAAGATAATTATTTACAGAAAAATCCAGAGGTATGTACAAAGATGGAGCTAGCCTTTTGACTCCAACTAAATTGTGAGCATCCTATCCAGACAAGACTATGTTCAATATAAACCAAGTGCATCTTCTCCCATTTGAAAAGAATATGTTTTAATTGTGGGAATTAATTTTGAGTGAAGTGTACTGCAAGATATTACACTGCAGAGTAAGTAATTTTTCGGAACTTACTTTTCTATCTCCTTCTTGGCTTTCTTGCTCAGCAAATCCATTTTGGTCATAATGTTAATCTGTGGAATCTCTAAAGATATCATTGCACTGAGTGCAGCCAGAATTCCAGAGATAAACTTAAGGAATATGAAAAATGATGTAGTTAAGTACAGGAAAACACAACACCAACACACAGGACACTCAAGCACAACCCAAATCTATCTAATGAATATATGAAACATGGACACAAAGCCATATGAGGAGTCATTCTCTCTGTCTGAAAAGGAAGGTGCTGAATATCCCATCTCCCATCTACTTCCAGAGCCTCAAATCTGGATCTGCCACTGAAAAGGGCATTAAGAAAATCCAAAGCCCTTCTCAGGATTCTTACTCCTAGATAGGGAAAGCAGCCTGCTCTCTCTCCAGATTTGAGAAAGCTCTCATAGTGTCACTGAAGAATTTAGGCTGGAAGGGTCTTTTAGAGGTTATCTGTTCCATACTACTGCTCAAAAGTCGTATCAGGTTGCTCAAGGATTTTGCCCAGTCAAGTTATGAGTAACTTAATGAACAGACACTACACAATCTCTCTGTGTCCCTTTTCCAGTCTGACCATTCTTGCAGTGCAGGATTTTTTTCTTTACATCCAACTGGAATTTGCTGCAATCTGTGTCTTGAGGCAGCTGAAGACAGCAATCAGATCTCCTCCAGCTTAGCATTCTTTCCTCTGGGCTAAACAAACCCAGCTGCCTAAATTGCTCAGATTTCTTTATCAATATGAATTTTTACCACAGATTTCAAACGGATACCTTGAAAGATTCCACCATAAACTGAGAATCCACAAGAAAAACTCCACAGACGCGGAATTCCCACTGCTGAAGCTGCTCCACCAGCTGTTTCATCACTGGCAGATGTGTGTAGAGTTCGATCTGACCTAGGACACACTTAGGATATTAGTATGCAGAAATGCGAAGCTAACAGGAACAGTAAGCAGTTACATAAATACGGGTATTGCACTTAATGTGAATGAAAGCTGATAAAGAAAGTATCTTTTCAGACAACTCTGACTGCCTTTGGATGAACTTATACTGGTGAAGTAGAAAAGAAATAGAAGGGTTTTTCCCTCCCTTGGCCTCCAATTAGCATTAGTTAGCAGTTGCCATAGCATTCCCACACCATATGATGCTATTAGAAGTAAGTGCAGGCATCTAAATTATCCTGGGGTCAAGTTCAACTTCTGAAACATCTGGAAGTGACTCTGACAGCTGTTGATAATGCAAAAAAAAGTACGAATGATGATCAACAACAACAAAAAAGCACCGTGAATTTTATATTGTGTATGAAGAACAATAACAAAACGTAGACATTTGTTTACCTGGGCAATCAAACAATATATAGTCATCCTCCACATGCCCAAGGCTTTCCTCTAGCCAGTTAAAGTTATTGGCAAAGTATTCCATGCAAAACACCAAGCCGCCATTGGGACCAAACCTTAAGGATTCATCTTCCATGACGTCGTCCACTTCTATTAACTCGCGGATGTCTGGAACAACAGACACACGAGGCGGTGTGAGTTCTTTTCCTTACAGCCGGTGCCCGAAGGTTGCTGCCCGCAGCCTCCCGCCGCTCACCTGCCATGACGGGGTAGCTGAAGAGCTCCGCCGCCGGGTCCAGGTTGACCACCTGCACGGCGCGGCCCAGCGCCTCGCAGTGCTGCACCATGGTGGAGCAGTACGTGCTCTGCAAGGCACACACGCAGCGTCAGGGACGCGTTACCGCCGCTGTCACCTCCCCGCTGCCGCCCGCCCGCCCCACCTGCTCGCCTCACCTTCCCGCTGCCCGCCGGGCCCATCACCAACTGCGCGTACCGCGGCATGGCGACGGCCGGCCTCCCCGCCAAGGCGAAGCGGCGGGAACTGACCGCTCCGGCGGCCCGTACCGCTCCTGGGTCACGTGTCGCGGGTAAGCGGTGACTCGCACGCTGGCGCCACCGCGCGCCCGCCCCGCCCCTCCCCTCCCCGCCCCTCCCCTCCCCGCCCCGCCCCGCCCCGCCCCGCGGGCCTCCGGCGGGCGCGCGCGGCTCTCGCGAGACGGCGGCGGCGCTGGGGCGGGCGCACGTGCCGCGCGGTGTGTGTGGGAGCCGCCGCCACCGGAGGAGGAGGAGCCGCCGCCTCCCCGCCACCGCGGCCTGAGGGGCCTCCCGGGTAAGGCCACGCCGCTGCCGGCCCTGCGCTCCCCCGCCCCTTTCTGCAGGGAACCCCGCGCCGCCGCCGCCGCCCCGTCCCAGCGGTGGGTGGCCTGTCCCGGCGTCCCGCCGGCGGGCGGCCTCTCGCCTCATCCTTCCCCCAGCTCCGACACTCCTCCCTCTCCTCCGGTACCGCGGCTCTGCCTCCCCTCGCAGTGATCCCTCTCGCACCTCAGCATCTTCCCCCCCTCAGGTACCCGGCGCCCTTCGTCCCCCCGGCTGTGCCCCGCCGTCCCCCCGTGTCGGTGATCCCCATCACGGCCGCTCCCCCAGCACCTTGACCTGCCTTCACTTTCACCCCTTACTACCCAGCACCCTCCTTCCCCCATTTGGGATCTCCACGGGTGCCCCAGCACCCTTCCCCTCACTGTGACCGTCCGCTGCCTTTCCCCGCGGGCCCCCTACCACGAAGCCCACCACCTCGGCCGCCCTGACATTTTCCCCCAGCTCTGAGTCTTCCTCACACGTATCCTGCTTGCTCCCGTGATCCTGGGGCACTTCCTATGCATTGCAAACCCCTTCTCAGTTGATACCTATTTTCTAAGCCCCTTGCCTGAAAATCTGTGCGTGTAAACCATTATTAAAGGTATTAGTGGGTTGAGTTCGGTTTGTTTGCTTTGTGATGTTTGTGTTTTTTTTTTTTTTGCCAGTGTCCTAGGATCAGATTGTAACTTTAGATGCTGATTTAAGTGACCCCTTTTCTTTGCTACTATATTGGCAGTACCTCCCACAACTCCTCCAGTGCACGTACTGTTCATATGCCACTGATTTAACGTGTTACTTCACATTTTGCTTAACCCAGTATGTTCTGTAATTCCATGTGGTGTTCTTGCAGAGCTTTCTTAATTTTACGCTGCATTTTGTGGCACTTGTTGTGGGTTTTTTTTCCCCTTCTGTGCTAGAATTCCATGCTTAGTGGTATCTTTTGCAGCCATTTTCCCCATATTTTTTCATTATTTCTTGACTCCTGTTTTTTCTTCCCTGATTACTCCTGCGTTTCTTACAATTGTATCTATTTTCTCTGGGATTCTTGTTGAGTTGGGAAAGATGTGAATAACTTTAACCCAGAACTTGGGTCCTGATTCTTTTGTTCTGTGACCTCTAGGCTTGTGACATGGCCACAGATGTAGCTGAGCCTGTGGTCCCTGACTGCAGAGGAGACGTAAGGAGCGGTGCCAGGTCAGATGCTGACTATCCTCTTCGGGTTCTCTACTGCGGAGGCAAGTGCTGAAGGGGCAGTTGTCCACGATTCTTACAATGTGCTGTTTGTGAGGGCAGCCTGACAGACAGGAGAATTGGAGACTTTCTTTTGGTTAGCTCTTATTGAGAAGCTTGACCTTTCTGATTGTCTTTCTGAAATAGTTCATGTTATGTATTTTATCTGAAGCTTTTTTGGTGAAATGTGGGGGTCTTCCCTCTGAGAGATGGAAGTACTAAGAACTTTTTGTGTTCAAAAGAAGTGGGAGTGGCGCTCAGGTTGTGAACTGTTGAGCAGAGATATCTTCCTGCAGAAAGCCAGTAAAGCCTTTAGCACAGAAAAGGCCTCTGAGCATTAGTATAGCAATAAGAAATAAAGTTAGAATTTATGAAAGTGATTGTTGCACTGTGTTTAGAATTATTCTTTACTCGTTACATTTGTAGTTATGTGAATGAAATTTAACGGAAAGTACCTTGACAGGTATTTCTTTTTTTGAAAGGTTTGTTATTTTGCTTTGTGCTTGAATATGGTTGCAGGGGATTAGGAAAGAATCCCTGTTGTGCATGGAAGTCTGCACAGTTGGTTTGGATTTGTTCTGGGGCTGAGCCCCTTTTCTGGACATTGGCAGCTCTTGGAAAAAGGAAAGCTAACCAAATCACGTGGTAATTTATTAGGTATATCTTTTGCCTCAGGTACAACCGGTGTTTCTTTCTGTAACTTTTCCCAAAGCAAGCATCTCCTTCCCTTCCACGCTACTCTGGCTGTGATAGTCTTACCCTAATGCAGAGCATCTGAGCTAATGAGAGAAAAATTAAAATGTGGAATGGTATCAATAAAATAATAATTTTGAGTCAATGTGTGGTTACAACCAGCAGTTATGATGTAAGAAATCAACCCTAACTTTAAAATACCATTTTGAATTTAATGCTAAGGCTGTAAGAGGAGAACTTTTTGTAATCTCTTCTTTTTTCCCCCCCCCTTCTCTTCTTTCTCCAGTCTGTTCATTACCAACAGAGGTGAGTTAATTTTTTTGTTGTCTGAGTTTCTTCTTTCTGTCCTATGATTCCTGGCTTTGATGATTCTTTCTGATCTTTTGTTAATTGTGGCAGTTCTGTGCTTCAGCCTTTGTCATCTTTGGGATGACACGAGGTTTCTTGTGCACTAGTGTAGTATTTGTATTCAGTTATCTTAAGGAGAAATAGCCGAGGTGAATAGCAAATATATTTTGGTGTATTTGTGATGTATTTTGAAGTTACTCTGCTAACAACATTCATATGTCCTTTCTCCTCTAGTACTGCGAATACATGCCTGATGTGACTAAATGCAGACAATGGTTAGAAAAGAATTTTCCAGATGAGTTTGCAAAACTTACAGTAGGTAAGAATCTTTCCTATTTTTGAACTGATATGTGCCCTTAGACATATTCAGAAGTCTCCGAGCTTATCCAGTTCTGATCTCTTTCCTTTTTCTGCTCTATCAAGTGTGAGAGTTAATAATTTCCTTAGGAGTCTACCATGCTTTTGGATACTGTGAAAATCTATTTGATGATGTCAGAGAACACTGAATAAACAATGCGTAGATTCAGAAATAATGTTTCAGCTTTCTTAAGGTTCCTACTGTAACTAGTCATCCATGTTCTTGTTTCCCATCAAAGTTAGTTTATGAGAATTTATGTGTGTGCAGTCTACTGTGGATGGCTGGAGGAAAGGACATTAATCACAGGGAACTTGCTGATTTGCGTTTGGAATGTCAATATTAACATTATTAACTTCTCTCTGTGGAAATTATATGAAGAGACTATTGAAATTGTAGCTGCATCTTTGAGCTAAGGCAAGTCTAATTTGCATAAGTACCATTGTGAAGATATAACACACATCAGTCAGGGGGCTGCTGCACTTAAACAAAGAGTTTATGGATTTTGCAAAATATCCCTGTACCTTTCTTCCTTAAGGCTGTGGTTGTCTTACCACTAATTTTGTTCTCATTTCTTCTCCCTGCTCCTTTCTGATGCATTTAAGAAAATTCACCTAAACAGGAAGCTGGGGTTGGAGAAGGCCAAGGAAATGCAGGAGAAGAAGAAGAGAAGAAGAAGCAAAAGAGAGGCAAGGTCTAAATAGTTGATTGTGGTACTGATTTATAAGGAGTTTGAGGCATCCCTTTCTCACCTGCTGATCTGGACTATATCACAGATTCCTTGCATTTTGGTTGTTAGCTACACTTTGACTCTGCACAAAAGATACCAAATATCTTTCTTCCAGTGGTAACAGAGTGAGTGCAGTGATTTATGATGGTGAAAGAATTGGATAGTAGTAACAGCAAGTGAAAGATGACCTGCATCACGTGTCTCGTTGTTCTGTCATTGCTATTGCACCTATTCAGGGAGTAATTCTTCTCAACCTAAAATCAGCTGGCATGCCTCCCAGAATACTTGTTTCTGCCCTGTTGAACAGCAGTTTATAGGTTGCTTGCAGAGAGAACAAAGGCTTCTTTCCTCTGTTAATGCCACATGACACTGCTTTTGCCTTTTTTCCTTCCACCCCTCCTCTGTATTCACGTAACAGGATTTGGTTTTATGCTTTTAACACTATTGTGTATGTCTTCATTAACAGCTATGTCTCTTCCCAACCATACTAGTGAAAAACATTTTCAAAAACCAATTTTGGAAGGTATACAATATATGAAGCAATTTAAACACAATTTTATCTTCTATCGTTGGAGTTCTTTCTGTTTAATTAATTAACATACTTTCCCCCATAAATCAAAATGCTGGTGCTGTTAATATGCATCTGCCTGTAGAGTGTCAGTTGGATCTGTAGTGCATCAGAAATTATGGTTAATAGTCCAATAAGATTCAGATTTTTAAGCCACATATCACTGCAGATGTTTTATTTTTGTGTCTTGGTAACCAGTTGTATTTACCTTATCAGTAGGCTGTGTGTAGTGACAATAGTAATTTACGTTCTGTAGCTTGCATGCCTTTCCCAGAGACTTCAGGATGTTTTGTTTCAACATTAATTTATCGTGTGGCGTGGTATGGTTAGTTTACAGTCCAGGTTTTGGTTCTGAAATAGTAAGTGTTTAAAATATTTGGGGATTTTCTCCTAGAGCCTAAAATTTCATGAAAGCTTACAGTATGGTGTTACATATGATGGTATAGGATTGACCGTAAGAGAGGGGGGTAAGGAAAAACAAGCAAAAACTTATTAAGACACTGCAGAAATTTACTGAAGATATTTTAAGACAGAAATTTACTGTCTTAAATGATCAGACATCAATTTAGAGTAGTGTAGAATTGAAAGTGCTGCATGTTAGCAAAAGAAGTGTAGTCACGAGAGGTTAGTTTGCTTGTCATAAATTCTTGAGGTTTTCACGCTGAGAAGTCTCAACATGGAGCTTTGGTTACCCTGGAGTAACTTGATGTCTGTATACCAAATTAACTGAGATCTTAATCTGATTTGAAAAATCCTAATAAGTGGAATTTATCTTTTGCATGCTTTGCTCAGACTAATAAACGCCTGATATGTGAAATTCTCACTCAGGTTGGCCTAGAAACAGCAAGAAAGATGTTAAATCATGTGGAATTTTGGCAGTCAACTACTGTAGCTGACTTCTGTTTCAGAAGTAATTGTGATATTGAGCTTTGATTACGTGGGACCTTTCTTAAATAAAAATAAAACCCTGAATGTGAGACAATGTGCAGAGTAGATCTGTTTACCAACACAGATGAGAAGATAACAGTTTCTTTGTTTATAGGGATGAAATCTGACCTTATATGCTTTTTTCTTTAAGTATGACATCATTTAATTATGTAACCTTATACTCTCTTTTAAAGGTGGAAGAGGTCAGATAAAACAGAAAAAGAAGACTGTACCACAGAAAGTTACAATAGCTAAAATTCCTAGAGCAAAGAAAAAATATGTTACAAGAGTATGTGGCCTTGCAACGTTTGGTGAGTTGACTTTTGTTACGCTTTTTTTTAATTTGCTTTAGATGTGCTTGCCTTTAACCTCATGGTATTTCTTCTGATTGTATTACATTGAGTGATGTGCTTCCGTCTGTGCGAGTTGGCAGTCCCAAGGTGCTTTTAGCAGTTCCAAAGCATGACGAAGGTACACTGACTTCCCTCAGTGATAAGTTATTAAAGTCTTTATTTCCATGGTGTTTACAAACAAATAGGGTTGCAGTTTATTTTTGGAACAGGGCTTCCAATAGCAGTCCACTTGTTAGACTTCAGAGTAGTCTATTCCCTTTAATTAGAAGCATATTTCTTTTCAAAAAGATGCTTATTTCCATCAAACTTGTAACTATGTTCCTGACAATTATTTTTACCTCTTCTTGAGACTGATTAAGTAAGCTTTAACTGCATTTCTAGTATAGCAGTCAAATCATTACCAAAGTACGCTAACAATGCTGTCCTACATAGCTTTGGTTCAGCTGTAAACAGCCCCGTGGTGTTTATATCTATAACAACATCTTACTTCACACTTTGATCATGAATTCTGTTAAAAAGGTAAGGTTTCACCTTGGTTGTACTAACAAGATACATAACATATTTCCTGGATGAGAGTGTCATCAGTTTTCTTGAGGGATTGGTAATAGGCACTAGCTTGATCTGAACTGGATGTGTATCTTTGTGCTGGAAGACAATCTCAAAAATTGTTGGTACATGTTTGTAAAAAAGAACATATTGAAGCACTGGTTCAGTGGCTGTGGGAGTTACTCAGAAGTGGAGGTGCTTTTTAAACAGTTCTACATGTGCTTTTCTGCTGACTGCGTGTAGCATAGACCTGTGTAAACAGAATGTGGAGGGGACATTCAGCAATTTTTGCTTTGAGTTTGCTAGGTTTGTGGAGTCAGTTGTTTTGTATGTAAACAGCAGACTTTTGCTTTCAGTGGAAATGGTAGCAAAGCTTTAACTGTAAACTGCCACTAGTTTTTCAACAGTTAAAAAAAAGATTTTGGTTTTAAACTTGAGAAAATACTTGTTTTAAATGATTGTACTTAAACTGTCCATTTTTCCCATCAACAGAAATTGATCTTAAGGAAGCACAAAGGTTCTTTGCTCAGAAATTTTCCTGCGGTGCCTCAGTAACAGGAGAAGATGAAATCATCATTCAGGGGGATTTTACGGATGACATTATCGATGTAATCCAGGAGAAGTGGCCTGAGGTAACAAACCTTTCTTTTGCCAAAACTCTGGTTTTCCACGGCAGCCTGTGACTTTCCAATGGTTTTGAAAAAAGGGTTTCATCTTTGGCAGCACAGGTTGTCGTGCAAAAATAAGAGACCGGTTGATGCATTCCCACCTATGAATGACTAGGTTAAGGAGTGATTAAACTTGAAGTCAGACGTTGCTTCCATTGTCCAAGAAACATTAATTCTCGGGCTGTTACTGTGGATATGACAGTGAGGAAGGCATGTCAGGCTAAGTCTGACTGTCAGATATCTGTGGCTCCTTTGTGACTGTTTCTTAATGGTGAATACTTAAGTATTCTTACATTGCCATCCTCTTTTTCAAAATCTCATAAAAGATTGCGAACTTTAAAAGAAAAAAAAAAAAAAAAAACCAAAATCCCCAAACCACTTGTACTTCAGAAGAAGAGATGAGCTAATTTGGGGCTGGTTGAGGGGTTTGGTTGCACTGTTGTAATTGGAAGCGTTTTCTTTGACTCTCCCTTGTTGTGGTATTTCTGGTATTGGAGTTCTTTCTGAAAGAACTCTGTAGGCCTGTCTTTACTCAGAGCACTGTAGGTTTGGCCATGTCTTATAGGCAAGTGTCACTTGCATGGAATTGACAGCAAGGAATCTCAGATGGTGCTGTATACTTCTCCCACACTTCATTACATGTACGGTGGTGAATATTGAGTGAGATATGTAAGAAGAAAATATACTTAACATGCTGTGTTTTGGCCTTTTCTTTTTCCCTAGGTGGATGATGATAGCATTGAAGATCTTGGAGAAGTCAAGAAGTGATAGTGAAAGACTACCTTTATTTAATGATATGGTTATAAATGATGTAGCCAAAGTGAGGCTTCTAAATCCATTTGCTCTGCAGTGAAACTGTAGAGAACCCATATCCTTGGCATTTTCACTGTTCTGTATAGGCTGCTTGGTTTTTTTTGTTGTGATATTTGCCAAAGTTAAATTGGGGTTCTATCATGCTTATGCATGAAGTAGATTTAAATAAAATTACTGTTCCTCACTGAATACAGTTTCTGTTTTCTTTATGGCTACTTTCCTCTAACAATCTTACAGTAAAATAATAATTTAAGTCATTAAAAGCTTATTTTTAATCTGCTGTCCTTTCTGCTGACCTTAAGTGAATGAAGCATGTGGCTAGTGTAGAGAAACTCATACCTCTGATTTACCTGTATATAATTTCAGAAATCAGAATGGGAGAAACATTTTTAAAGGTTTGTTAACAAAGGAAAATGAATCCTGAAGGGGTCAGGCAGTTGGACTAGATGATCGTTGAGGTCCCTGCCAACTGAACTATTTTATTCTATTAAGTGGAAACCCTGAGGAACACGTGAGTACGCCTGAAATGTTTAGCCTGTTTTCGTAATTCCAAACAATCTGACCCTTCTGGTCTAGGTGAGGCAATTTTAGTGGCTTGGTGCTTTTTGCATACAGCTAGTTCAAGAATGGTGGTAATTCTCACAACTTCCTAGTGACTGCTGTTTGTTTCCCCAAACCGTGTTCAGGCTGCGGGGCTTCTCCTTGCTCCTGCAAACAGCCTCCAGCATCAGTCTGGTGCTTTGTTATTTCACTGTGCAATTTAATAACATTAAATGCTCCCAGGTGGCAGAGTCTTGGATCTGACATTCTCCTGTCACTGTAGAGCCTAGATGAGGTTAAATCCAAGGGGGTGATGCATCGTACACCCTGTCCTCTACCAGTAATGTTCCTTTTTTTTGGTGATTTTTGTTTATAAGCTGACGGGTTTAGTTGGGAATGGTCTATCAAATGAGGCAGCTGTCTCTGCAGTTGTTCTGTTTAGAAGCTGAGCAGAGTGGTTACCTCCATGCTGTAACATCCAGTCGGGTTCTTACTCGTCTCCTGTTACTAATTTTTCACATGATTAATTCTCACCTTTTCCCAGGCCGCTCCAGCCCCGCCGGCGGGGGCGGGACTCGAACCCTCAGCCCCAGCGCCGCGGGGCTCGGGGGCGTGTTCTCTGCCCGGGGGGCGGAGCTTCTGCCCCCAACGGCCGGGGCGGCGCCATTACGCCCGCCAGCGGGCACCGGTGGGGGGGCCGGGGGCTGAGGCGGCCCCACCGTGCGGCAGGGGGACACCTGCGGGGCTGGGGGGCCGCTCGTCCGAGCTGGTGGCACCTCAGGGTGTGGGTCAGGGGCAGCCTCCAGGCTGCACCTTACAGGCATCAATATTTACCAGTACCCACCAGTGCCTGGGGCGTGCTGGTCCCCAGGCCCCGATGAGTTCATCACATACCCAGTTCATCACATACAGTTAACTCTCAGCGCTATTAAATTCCTTATTGTACCACTAACGGTTTCAGTCAAGGACCACAGGTGGTACGACAAGCATGAGGGACTTTTTGGAATGGTCTCTGCTTATAATATAAAAATATTTTCAATTAAAAGCTTGAGTTTACCATCAGAGAATTTCTCACTGCTTCTTAATGTTTGACAGCCATAGTGTGGAGGTCACCAGGGTTCGTATTCCATCTGACCTGGGTAGTGAGAGGATCCCGCTTCGGAGTATGCAACGTGAGCATCCATTTCTGCACAGTTTTAAAACACTGGGTTAAATTATTTCTGAGATTTTAAAAATTACATGACAGTATTTGAGCTGTTTTCTTACAGATACCTTGTCTCTTTTCAGGTGAGCTGAACAAGAAAAATGAAATTATAAAATTGCTGATCAAAAGGTTAAAGTTAGTAACATCTCAGCAGGATGGCAGTAAGGCAGCACTTGAAAATGCACTGCAGAAGGTTAAAGAGCTGTCTCAAAAGTACCAGATGGAACTGTTAGCGGTCAGGCTCTGGAGGTAGGAGTTGAGCAATAGTCTGATTTTGCAGTCGATGCGTGTACAGAATGCCAGTGGCACTGGTGCGTTTCACTAGTGAATAAATATTTCATATTAAGGTTCCTGACTGGCATTTGACTTTTAGTACAGCAGTGCTAGATAAAGATATAGCTCTGATTCATTGGGGGGGGGAAAGGGGGCAAAAATGCTTTCCTAAGTATTTGGAGTTTGCTTAGTTTTGGGGAACTCTGCTCAGAACCAGCTTGCCTCCAAAAATGTCAGGCACTGATTGTAAAGGCAGTGCTGGCCCCCAGAACAGTACTGGTACTTGGTTAGGAAGCTCTAGAAGGTTTTATTTCCAGCTTTGATTACTGTGATGAACTGTAACATTCTGAAACTGGTTTAAGGATATGAAAATAATTGGTATTCAAGGGTTCTAGATTTTTTTAAAAGTGATATAGCAATGATGTGTTTATTCGTCTTTTCCCCCTGTATGCAATAAAGTAGTATTCTGCATTTTCATCTGTCTAATTGGCTTAAGACATGCAGAATATTAAGACCATTGATCGCAAGCAAGTTTAGTTGTAACAAGTTGGGAAACAATTTTTACTCCAGTCCTCTTTTCTCCAGATCCTCACAGCTTGCTGAGAATCCCACACTGACGTTCATGATGTTTAAATAAAGTTGTGCACACATTAACTGGAAAAACAGTAACTTTGAGTCACTGAAGTAGTAGCTGGCACTCTTATTTCTGTTCGCTAGGGGGAAGATCAAAGTCACTGCTTAGTTTTGGAACAGTCTGCTAAAACAGGCCAGCTGCAAGGGAGGGAACAGGAGCTTCTTACTATGCTTAAGCAGAAGGTAAGTTCTGTCTTCTCATCAGGCACTAGATGTGGTCAGACTGCAGTGCAGTTATTGGTGACTGTAACACAGTGGTTTAGTCACTGTTGATCTCACTGCTTGTTTATTCTTAGGCTTGTTTGAGAAAAGTGGGCAACAAACAAGAAACGTTTATTTTCATAAACAAGCTTGTTTCTTGATTTTTGTTTTTTTTCATCAAGAGCGTAGAAGAACATCTTTGAAGTAGCTGTAACTACTGCAGTAAGATACACTGTTTTGTCAAAATCCATACATGAAGGTAGAACAATAAGAATACATTCTATTTCATATTTCAGGACAAGTTTATCCTTGAAACAATTGATCGCCTTGTGAAGTTTATATCTCAATTAAAAAAGCTGGGAAGTGCATTGCATGCAGCAAAGACAAAGGAATTGAGTCTCAGAAAAGAAAGTAATGACCTTAAACTGAGCCTGAAAGAACTAATACTTGAAACAAATAAGCTGAAAGGTAAATATTTATACTGTGCGCTAATTCAGTGCAGACCAGCATGATTCCTTTTCATTCTGGGAAATACTACCTTTTTGTTTTAAAGGTGACCTCTGTGAAAAGATAAAAGAAAATAATAAGCAGCAGGAAGAAATCACTCACCTCAAACAAGAAAATGTCTGCCTGAGGAATGAGCTTGCACTCACTGGTAAGTGTGAGCAGTTGGATTTTCATGCCTTAGCTGTCAACAGCTCAGGCTTCTCGACAACAACAGTTCACTAATATCTGTGAAGGAAGCAGCTTCTTATCTACCTTTCTTGCGGTTTAATAAAGGTATAATGCCATTCTTCTATGAAAGCATTATCTAGGGCTTCTGCAGGGACAATTTATAAAATCCTGTAAAAGCACAAAGTTCACTAGTATGGTTATACATGGAAGAGTGAATGGCTCAGGGAATTATTGAAAATTTTTGATATTTTTGTGTCTCTTGTGGTATTAATACAATAAATGAGGGTGGCAGTCTCCCTTCTGACATAGGTTGCCTAGAAAAGACCTACTGAAAAGAAGCCACGTGCAAAACCTAAAGCTTAGGTCCTATGAAATTACCAGCCCATTCTCCAGTGTTTGTATGGTTTGTATGTTTACAAATTCACTTTTTCTCTTGTTTAACTGATAGGTTTGGTTTAGATGGTTTAATATGCAGGACATGGTAAACTGCAGCCTGCTATCTGTTGACAGCTTCACTTTGGTTTTGGGTAGAGAGAAACTATTGCAATAGGAAAGGCAGGCTGAGTGTGCCTGTAGTGTTCTTACAGACAACCAATATACCTTGAAAGATGAGGTGACCAAAGATGCCCTCTGCTGTCACATTATTTACTTGCTGTCACTTTTCTGTCACTTTTCCTCTGCCATTGTCTCTGCCAAATATTGATTCCATGTCTCATTATTTTAAGAACAGTAGTAATGGGACATATTTCCCAGCACTTCCCCATACAAGGCATGAATTAGAATTAATTACTGAATTTCCTTTCTGTGGAAGAATGTTAACATGAAAAAGTAAAATAAATCAGCAGAATATGGCTGCTAGTAAAATAAAGCTAGGTGCTGGTGAAAAGACAGGAAAATATTTGATCTGTTGTCTTACGGTTTTCGTGCTCTTTTTATTTGAAGGGGAAACAGATCCTGTTGACCTTAAGAAAATGGTTTGGGTTTGGTTCTTAAGAAAATGGTTTTGGTTAGGTACTTGTTTCTACTGCTACAGACATATGTGTTAACAAATGTACTTACATTGTGTCTATTCACTTTAATTAAAAAATTGTATATGTTTTGAAACAGTTGAGGAAGCAAAAAGAAAGGATCAGCTTCTTCAGTTTGCCAAGTCTGAACAAGCACAGAATGACATAGAACTATCAAGTTTGCAAGAGGTACAACCCTAATTTTGTTTCTGCTGAGATTATGAAGGCATTTTTCAGTAACACTAGAGCTGCATGTGACAGTATAAAAAAATTGTATATAGATATTCTAATTAAGAAAAAAACCCTTGCTGTTTCTGCCTTGTTGGGATCCCTATAGAATGTTTTTAATTTTTTTAAAAATTAAACCCCATAGTACAAATCCTTGTATTTATATGTGCTTTTAACCTTTTTTGTATAGTTAGTTGTATTTACTCAGTCCTACAGTGAGTGTGTAGCAGTAAAGTGGGGGCACCCTCATCAGTGGGTGTGTATAACCAGAGTGCTGGGCTGGAGAAGCGGTGGGAGCGGGGCCTGTGTAGAGGGGCATGGTGTACTGAAAGATCTCTTTTTCAGGAGAAATTTAAAACCAGTGTTTTCACCTGCACTCGTGAGGTTCTCAGGTTATGTTCAGGTTTTTTTATTGCAAATACTTAATCGGGGTCTTCTCTTCTACATTAGCTTTAAAAAAAAAATCCCCTGCAGTGAAAGCCAAATACCATGATCATCATTCTGTGTCCTGTAATTCTACATAACTTGGAACAGCATAATAAAAAGACGTATTAAATATCAAATAACAATGGTATCGTGTTTATGATTCAATGTGGTTTTGTTTTAGACCCCTACTATCTAATAGAAATACTGTTTTTGCCACAAAACATAGTTTTTCCTAAATACATGCAGAGATGGCCCTTAGATTTGGAAGACTCTGGCAATAGTTTGGCTCCAAGTATTGGTTTATAAGAATGCTTTAAGGTTATTTTTGGAAGACAAGCAATGTGTGAGTACCTGCTGACAATGTTCCTGCAGTCCAGACTTTCACTAATGTGCATTACTATCTTTAAACAGATCTGTACAAGGCGGCGGCGTGTCTTGCAGCTTCTTCATGGCAATTTGGAGAGCTCTCGGGAATTAAGGCAAAAGCATGAAAAGGCAGCACATGAAAGGAGGTAACTTTTTTTTCTTCTGGGTTTGGTGTTTTTTTTTTTTTTTTAGTAGTTTATTCCCAGAGAGAGACTTCACTGTTCAGCCACAACTAATATCTTAAGAGATGCGTGCCATGTCAAGATGGCTTTCCTGGACTCAACCACAAACATCCAGTGAAGCTGTCAGATACCTTTTTTTACTCTGACAGGAGACACCATGAGTATCAGTCACTGAATAAAGCATTTGTATGCAGGCCAGACAGTTAATGATGTTTTGGGGTTTTTTTTAATGGAATAGTCTGGTGTTAGGGGTGTTAATCTGGCCTACTACTAATTTTGTTTAAAAATCAAAGTTTATTTTGCTTTCAGATTAGGAAATTGGTACACACCCTGGAGGTTCAGACAGAATCACCACACTGTATAAAACATGAGGGAACTCGCAGAGAGATTTTGGAAAGTAACAGCCAAATCTGGGCAGACTTTTCGGGGTTTAGGCAAGATACAGCTGCCCATTGGTATCTGAACTACCACAGAACCATGGCCTCTGGTTAACGTATAGCTTTAACTTCGGTACAGTTATGTACACTCTTTAAATGCAGTATTTCTGACTGTTTTCTTTGTCATGCCATTGTAGCATAGGTATGGCATTCTCTGCCCCTGAAAGTGAACTGCAAGACAGACACAGTTAGGACTGAGGGCACCCATGAGATACGTGAGGAGCATCAAACTGTTATCCTCGGAGGATAAAAGTGATCTAAAGAAGCTGTTAAACATGGGAACCACTCTGAGGAGCAAAGTAATTCCACACCCTTGATGGTTTTCTTGGCTCCGGGCCCATAATTCTTTATGTTGTCTCATGATTTTCCTTCGAAAGTTTAAAAAGGGTGGTGATACTATTTCTGTCAATGTCTTAATTTTTTTAACAGTGAAGAAAATGTGGATCTGAACTCTTTTCACTAGGATTCTCCCAGTTTGACATCCTTGACACAGAAAGGAGACAGGCCTCAAAGATGTGAGCGATTTTCTGATGAGGACTCCACTCTGGAGATCAGTAACCTTTCAGTGGACCAAGCCCATATTTTACTGCAGAAGGTACTTCATTAATTTTAAGGGGAATTGTGGTGGATGGTAGGAAAGCAAATGTCTGCTGGCATGGGAGAACTAGGGACTCAAATGAGGAGACAGCAAGCTTAAAACAAAGGTGATAAAATGTTTTTTCAAAATAATTCCTTGTTGCCTCAATATGTCTTGGATGGCATAGATATGAGTTTAAAAAAAAAAAGGTAAGCTTTTGAAATTAAAGGCTTTAGGATGATGGATGCTGGCTAATTGGTGATTCCAGTAATACACGAAGACCTCTGTTTATTCGATCAGCATTTAGACAGTCTGGAGCAGTGTTATGTTATAGTGTTTTGACTGAGACATTTCAAAATGAAAGTGATGATTCTTGGTATGTTATAATCCTTTGGCATATTCCAAAAAGATCCATTTCATAACTCTAGCTCGGTTTCTGTCTCCTCCAGGACATCAGTTCCCCCATAAATAAGCTGCAGCACGTGTTGGCCGAGTTGCGACAGATGGCTCCTGATCTGGAGCTTATCACTCTCCACACAAGCCCTCTCTGCAGTCCAACCAGCAACAACACTCACATGGTATATATTGCTCTCCCATGACTAGATCTTGGTGGTCAGGAATAGTGATTGTGAACATCCTTTCCCTTATGCTTGACTTGTGCTACAACATTATAAACAATACCCTCCTCATGCTTTTGCTGAAAATTCATGCGTGCCTAAGCACGAAGTACTTTAATTTTTTTGTAGGATTCTTTATGACTCCTCAAGGTCATGACAAGATCTGACTTTTGCATGTGTCTAAGCAGATGGAAGGAAGAGTCAATTTGGAACAGGCTGTAGGAGGTCTAGAAAAAAGCGAACACAAGTAGGACTTACATTCAGAACTGGTTTATTACGCTCGGTATATTTGTGGAAAGGAGGACAGTATAGGAAATAGGTGATCTATAGAATAGTCTTGTGTATGAATTTAAACCAGACTCTCAGTTTAAATAACTTCAGAGGTTTTGCGGGCTAATAGTTTCAGTTCCTTCATTGAAGGGTCAGAGAACATAACTCGATGGTCAAAGCAAATAATCTGTATATAGCTGTCATGACAATTTATTTTAGGAGCATGAACACAGGTAGGGAGTTTCTGTCTTGAGTATGTGGGCAATAGGATTAATTGGAGGAGGGGTCACTTGTTTGTTTTCATAAATATCCTTAAGAATTTCTACCTTGTTTGACGAGGAGATTGCGCCACTTATCACTAGAAATGAGTAGACTTGTGCTGATCCATATCATAAAGGGAGAATTTAGGCTTTTGGTTTTAAAGCAGACTGCTAATGAGAAGGCTGCATGCTGAAACCTCAGCTTTTTCCTGAAAGGTATTGCCTCTAAAAATATTGCAGTCCTTTTATCCTTAAATGAACTTGAGCAGAACGATGTTACTGTAGGTAACAGGCAAAGCATTTCTGATAACATTCAGAACCATAAAACCTTAGCTGTGCTGGGACTGACTGACAGTATAAAGGTTGTGTGCTAGTGTTTGCATAAACTGAAAGGATATTTTGTTTAGAAGTTCATCTGCAGGATTTCATTCAGTGTGAAAGACAGCAGCAGTGTAGTCTTTTTGCAAAGACTGTCTTGTAGGAGGGATTCCTGAAAAGCTCTCTACAAAACAGTAGTTGCTTGTGGCTCTTGCCCAGCCCCATCAGCTGTCTGGCTTCTGCTTACTGGTTGGCACATCAGAGCTCGGCTAAACCGGCTGTCCTTTATTAGCAAGCATGGCTCTGCTTTAAAACCTGAGACTGCTTGGATACTGAGCTTGGAAACTGGCTTCTCATTCAGCACGGTTGCTGTAGTGGGTAGAAAATAAAGCAGGCTCATGTTTATTGGCAGGGGTAGCTTCTGAACCACATCTGTAGAACTCCAGTCTACTTTCAGAACTGTTCTGGGCAAAAACTTGTCAAGCGTGTTTTAGTTAATCTAGGCTGGCCAACTAATCTGTCCTTAAAACCAGTTTTACCTGAGGCTGTTTTAAACTGTGCTTTAAAACATAATAGATATCAAATACAACCCTTAGCATTTAATCAGTAAGAATTGGGGGGGGGGGGGGGGGGGGCTTCTGTGCTCTCCTTGGGGGAGGGAGGAGAAGAGGGAATTAAAAAGTGTATCCTCGTGCTCACCAGTTTGAACGTGGCAGCTCTGTAATTTTTATTATCTGGGTTCTTTGATTTCCATGTAGTGTTTTTGCACATACAACATAGACACAGGACTTGCAAAAGATCTTCAGAGGACCCAGTTACCTGCTGCAAAAGAAAGAGATACTAAGCTTCCATTCTTTTCCCTATGATGTTCTGTGAGTATGAAAGTGGTTTTGACTTGATTTTTTTTTTTTTTTGTTGGGGTTTTTTTTGTTCCCTTCTTTATAAGTGCATCTGCAATATTAATGCAAGTTAGGGACTTCTGAGATGAGCTGGCACAAGATTCTAAGTGCACTGCTCTGAATGCATTTCCAAGAAAACTTGTGAGTACTGTAACAGCAGATAGATATTAAGGCAGCAAGTAATTTCCTTTAGTCAAATAATTAAGCTTTTCTCAAGCATGCTCCTCATCCTCTGGGCAGTCAGAGCTTGCAGCTCCTTCCCAAGTACCTGCACACCACTTATTGTAGTTAAATCCTTCTGTGCGTTACAGATAACAGGATCAAGGATATGAACATTGTTGAATAAGAGACTGGGAAGTGGTTTTCAGTGCCACGGCCAAGGGTACTGGCCAAGGGCTGTTTTAGCATATTGTTCCTGGGCTCAGAGCTCCAAAAGTAGAATGTATTGAATAGAGCTGTTTCAGAATGTGAAAAGCAGCCTTGCCCATAGCAGATTGTTTTTTTTCTTTTTGAATCAGGAAATTTCTCACTCTCTGATTATTTGTTCTACTAATGTGAATTGGATGCTTGCAATAGGCACCATGTTGTCTGGGTCTGAGGACAAAAGAGTAACCAGATACGGTTAAAATACCAAACACCATGTGAAACTGAGTAAGAACTAGCAACAATGGGGGGGAAAATTGACAAAAAAAGAAATCTTCCAGTGCTGACACGACACAAGTGCCTGTCTGCAAAGGGAAGTTACCACACAGCAAGCTGGAGTGTGAAGCTGTGTGGTACTGGATTTCTCATACTGACCAGCTGGGATCCCCGGGGAGCTGGTGCTCAGTTCTTCTCTCTCGGTGTATTCAAACTGTTGGTCCCTGAATGTTTCTCCTGCATGGAGCCAAACCCGCCGTGCCCCTAGGGAGTGGTGTTGGTTTGGAGCACCCTCATGTTCTGCTGTTTCTGCATTAAATCTGGAGACACTAAGTCGTCTTTCAAAATAAGTTGGGTCTGCTTAGTGCACGCTAATGGGGCGCTCACTGCCAGTGGATGCTGAGTAGCCGGAATGCTGAACCTTACTCTGCTGTACTGTTCCTGTGTAGAGAGTTCTTCTTTTCCTAAAAAGAGCCCTAAGGTCAAAGAAGCTGGAGGTTTTATAGATCGAAGCCAGCACTGTGACTCGCATCCTGAAACTACTGATGTTAAAAAGTTTCAGGAGCAAATCCCCAAAATTGCTGAGCACCATGCTGATACAGCAGAGCAGTAAGCGTGCGCTTAGCCTACAGAAATAATCTCGTTTGCTTCAAGTGAGAAAGAACTGGTGGAACAAACATACCCACAGTTCACTGTAGATCCACGACAAGAATTAGTGACTGTGCAAGTCATTGGCTGCTGCATAATTCTTATTTTCTTTGTTTATTAAAAGGCACTGAATCACTGTGATCCGTTAAATCCAAAGAAGCTTTTGCAGAGTTGATAGCGGGTCCAGAAATAACTGTTTGTGAAATGTTGTATGGAGAAGTAATTGAATTGATTTTGGTTGTTTGTTTATTTTTTAATTGCTTTGAAATCATTTGAGGGTAGGTGCACTGATAAACATTAGGTTAATTTCCTAACGAGCTGCCAATGATTTAGCCATTTTTATCAGTCAGTTGTTTTTCCTCTAGGGAGACGTTGGGTGGGGGAGAGTTGAAGAACAAAGGAGGAAAGCAGTGAGTAAAAGGATATATTCAGTTTTGGACACTGTAGCGTGTGCCGCTGCTCATAAACTATGACTCAGTGGCTGGCTGAGGGCACAAGGATCACTCCTTTTTGCAAAACAAACTGGAAGGATTTTATTTCATAACACTCCAGTGGTGTCCCTGAGACTGCTGTCTTTCTGTGAAGTGCTTTGTTTACCTTTCTTTATGTTTTTATTCTGTTTGCAGTGTGAAAATTTATATAGTAAATTGACACCTATGCGATTGTTTAATATATTTTAGAGGAAATTTTCCTGTTTTTTAATACAAATCTTTAATTTTCTGCAGTGGATGAAGAAGTTTCCCATACAGAATTCATTTTGAGAACTGAAGATCATCAACCCCTCAGCTACAATGGAAAGCTACCCTATTTATCTATTTATTTTTTCCATGGTTCTGAGCATTTGAAAGACTCACAAGTGGCAAAAAGATGTGACTATGCAGGCATATATATTTTTAACTTGAAAAAAACCATAGATTTATGTCAAGATTAACAAAACTGGTTTTATAATTGAGAGTTCAGGTTAGATAGTTTGTTTTTTAGGAATCTTAAGTGTGTAATTGTTATGACGTAGGAACTATTTTTCTTGCCTTTTTTTTTTAATGGTGGCTCAAAAATATTTATAGAGTATGACACAGCCAAGCATTCATTTTTTTTGTTAGGTTATTTTTTTTCCTCTTGCTGTGTAGACTGAGATGAATAATGTTTATAGGAAGTTCCCAGTTAGTGTTGTAACCAGGAACTGCCTCCTACACGGTCAGAATGGAAGAGCTGTCACCCACAAGATGGGCAAAACGACGCTTCCCCCCCCAGTCAGGAGCCACTTCTAACAAAAGCATGTAACAAGAGCGGGTGTGTATGGGCTCTGTTAGCCCTGCACGGCAGCAGCCAAGCATAATGTGACCGACTTTTTAGCATTTAAACCGGTTTTATCTTTGGCTTTTGGGTAAGACATGTTCTGTTATCACAATTTGAAGTTATTTTTTCATTAAAAGATCAAATAAGCTAATAAGGTGATACCTTCGCTGTATCTTTCTTGCTTATTTAACACACCACCCAACACATTTAGTACTTAATTTATGATGCTTCTCCGGGACATAGGACACCAACTGCTGGAGACAGGAGTGGGCCACTCTGTCGTGAGCAGTTTGTGGGTGGTTTGGGACTCCCCCCGTGCGCTGCCCCAGCATTCTCCCTGCGTGGGGGCAGCGAAGGGGTGGGAGGCTGGCTCTATCCACCACCACGAATTAATTGTAGTGAAATACAACACTCGCACCACACTATCACCATTGTTAACTCTTTCATATAATGTTCTGGTTTCTCTTTAATTACCTAAATGGCAGCCTGGTGTACTAATGGCCTCAAAATTAGTCAACCAATTCTGATCATAGCTGCTGTCTTCCACATTCTTTCTCTCCCTGCCCACAAGCATTACCCACAGAGAGAAATCTCAGCTTCTCAGTTTTTTTTCAAGTTACCACAACACTTTAAAACACGCTTGAGTCCTCTGCCTGCAGAGAAACTTTTCAGGCCCCATCCTCAAAATTTGTTGCTCTGGGTATGACAAACATTGCCCCAAAAAGGCCACTGGTAGCAATACCACGATGCTGCTGTACCGTATGTCAAGCCCTAGAGAAATTGGTGCCACTTCCCAGCATGAACTGCACTTTTGGGTTTAAATGTGTTTAGCGGATGAACGTGCTGCACTCCCTTAGGAGTTTAAAATGCTCTCCTGCTGCCTTTTAACATCGATACAGAAAACTGAGCCCAGGCGGCGCAACAGGGATCTGCTGAGCCTGAGGATTTTGTGTCGGGGCTGCCCTGGATTTGTGGAGTGGGAAAATGGGGAATACTGGGGTTAAATTATTCCAGCACTAAGTGATTTATAAACCAAGTGTATTATCTACCACTCTCTGGGGCTCCTATCGAAACTCGAGCCACCTCAAACTCCGCTGCCTTATTTCTGGAAGCGTTACAAATACTCCAGGGAGGGCCTTTGCTATTGTCTTCCCGCACTGAATTATTATTAAAGAAAACAAAGCTGCCGTTCAGCTGCGGCCTGCCTTCCGCAGGGGCGGCTGCGCTGCTTGACTTCTCTGAAGGGAAGAAGACTGAGAAGCGGGTAGGAATGAAGCTCCGAGACCCTTCGGGGCGTCGCGGGTGGATTTGCAGGGTTTTCCTCAGAGCTTGAGCCGCAGGGTTTGCGCCGAGCAGGCTGCCGACGGGCTCTCTGTGCTCTCAGAACCGAGGGGCAGGTACGGCGGCGCGGGAAGGTGAACACGCTCCCTCCCGCCTTCCCCCCGGCCCGGGGTTGGGGCTCCGGGAATGAGGGAAGAGCCCCCGTGGGCGCCTTCCGCGGGCCGGGAGGACTCGCCCGTTTCGCCCCGGTTGGCTCCTGCGCGGCCGCGGCTCCACCTGCTCGCGGGTGGGCGTGGGGCGGGCGGGGCCGCCCTGTGCGCGGGCGCGGTGCGGCGCGGCGCAGTGCGCGGCCGGGAGGAGCCGGGGGGAGGGACGGGGGGAGGGAGGGGAGGGCAAGGCGGGGGGTGGGGGGGGGCGGTGCCGGTCGGTGCCTGCCCGGGGCGCGGAGCCCGGGGCGCGGAGCGCGGCCCACCATGAACAGCATCAAGAGCGTCCCGGCGCGGGTGCTGAGCCGCCGCGGCGGACACAGCCTGGAGGCGGAGCGGGAGCAGTTCGACAAGAGCCAGGCAAGGGCGGAGGGGAGGGGGCGGCGGTACCGCCGGGACCGGCTCGAGGGAGCTGCGGGACGGGCCCGCTCCGCGGGGCTGCGCTGGAACGCGGGGCTTTCCCAGGGGTTATGGGGGGAGAGGGGGGGGCAGGTCCCCGCCGAGGCTCGGGGGACCCCCCCTGTGGGGCGGTGCGGCCGCCGTCCGTCTGTCTGCCCGCCCGCCCGTCCTCGCTGCCGGCGCACGCTCCCCCCCCCCCCCCCGCCTGCCCCCCCGCCTCCTCCCGCCGTGGCCCTGGGACGGTCCCGCGTGGGGACCGGCCCGTCCCGCCACCCCCGGGCCGGGCACCGGGGCCGGGTCCCCGCCGAGCGCCGCCGCCCCGGTGGGCAGCAGAGCCCCGGGCAGGCGGTTCCCCCCCCGCCTCCCCGCTCCTTCCCCGGGCCTTATCGGCAGGTAAACACGACCGTGAGCAAACGGGGCGAGTTGGATGGCCCCGGCAGTGCCGGCGGGAGCGCGGCCGAGCCCGGGGCCGCCTCCCGGTGCCCACCGCGCCGGTAACGTGCATCTCTGCATCCCTACGATCCCCCCGGTCCCGGCCCCGCGGCGGCACGGGCTGCCCCTGTGAAACCGGGGGCTGTTTTACCCGGGGGACGGGTCACACGTGGGATCTCCCCGCAGGGGTTAGGGTGTCTGGTCCCGGAGAGGGTGACAGGGTGAAAATGAAGCCCAAAAATGTTTGTGCCTCACGGTGTCCGGCTTGGATGGGGGGGTCTGTCCCCCTTCCTGTGGCCCCCGCGGGGTGGGCGATGCTGGGCGCGATGGGGCTGGTGTACAGCTTGTGGGAAACTCATCACTCCGACAGCGTGAGCAGCATGGACGGAGGGACGGGCTCGCCTGCTGCCCCAGCAAAAATAATAGTGCCCTCCCGGCACGCATCCTCTGACCTCTCTGATTTTGCAGGCTGCCAATTCATCGCAGATATTTTTCCCCTTTGTTGCTTTGCTGGTCCTTCCCTGCCCCCTGGGCTGGTTTGGCTCCGGAGAGTGCCGGTAAAGGCAGGTGGTGATTTTTGGCATTGTGGGGTCACGGTGCCACTTGGCCATGCTTGGTAGGAAACGGAGCTTGTTGAGTTTGGGGAGCAACATGAGAAAACCGGCAATTCCAGTTCCTTCTGGACGCGTCTCCTTCAACCGTCCCGCTGGGCACCGCTGATAAATAATCGCGGCGGCAGCGCTGCCTCGTGCGCCGAAGGGCAGCCTGTGCCAGGCGGGTGGGAGCACGTCCCTCCTCCCTCCCACCCTTCCACGGCCTTTTGGGCTTTTTGGTGGGATTTGTGCCCTGCGTGGGTGCGACTTTTCTTGCAGTCACAGGGATGTCGCGGGCAGAGCCGCGTACGGGGCGAGCGGGTGGTCGTTCTCTGTTAGAGCTTAAACCCCGGGCTCGCTGGCAGGCGGGCACACTCACCACCTAGAACTGACCTTTTTTTCCAGCAACTGCTGAAAAACTCCTAAAGAAGCTTTATCCTAATGTGGTTTCCCATAGCTGTGCTTCAGGTGAGAGCAAAACCTTTCCAATGTCAGTATGTGGGTATTGATCTGCCTTTTATGTCTAATTATAGCAGCTGCAGAGACGGCTGCCGGTCGCCTTTGTACCGTGGGGATGCTGGTGGCACGTCCCCTCCGTGCGCCTTCGCAGGCCGAGGGTTTCACGCCACCCTGGAGAAGGTCGCTGCCAAAACCCAGCGCCCCGTCTCCTTTCCCCCTGCGGAGGCTGGGACGATGCCTGCGGGTGCAGACAGGGGTTACTGCCCCTGGTGTGATCCTGGGTGCTTGTGGGTGACGTGGAGGTCACCTGCTTTCTCTGAAAATGCTTTTTGAGGTCTCATGTCGGGGTGATGCAGGTACCCCCCTCAGAGCAGCCGCACGTGCAAGGTGGGAAGCCGCCGTCCCGCAGTGGGCGCTCGCTCTGCAGCCTGACAGGGGGCAAAACTTGCCCTTTTCTGTGGCCAATTTTTGCTTTCCTTAAGTAAGAAGGTTAAAAATCCAATGAGCTCCTGAACTGCCAGGAATCCAGCATGTATGATGGCCAAGTGGTGCTTTTTTTTTGGTGTAATTCAGGAAAAAGAAGCACTAGGAAGGGAACTCCGGAGCCGCCGTTTGCGATTCAGCTGATCTGGCAGCCCTCGTGCCGCCCAGCCAGGGAGGTTTCCAGCTCAACATCCTGCTGCCAAAAAATCATTCCCTGCCACGGCGTCGTGCCGGAACCCGGCGTCCACCTGCCGGGTGGGGATTGCGGCCCTGCGGGATGCCAGGGTTTCGGGGAGCTGTGGGTAGGGAGGATCACACCATAATTAAAAGCAGCCTGCAAAAGACGGGTGGATGTAAACTGTGCTCCTTCATTTGGGTGCTTTGATCCCAGCTTTAGTCACCGTCTTGGTACGTGAGGGCTATGAGTAAGGCATTTGGGCTGCACCCGTGTGGGCTCCCACGGCCCGTGGCTGGGCAGGTTTTGGGGTTGGACCCCCCCCAACTGGCGGGGCTGGGGCTGCACCGCTCCCCGGCAGCGATGGGGAGCGAAGCTTTCAGCCGGGCTGGTTGTGGGCCTGCAGTGACAGTGGGGACCTGCCCACCTCTGGGTGTGCCAGTGATGTCCCAAGAGGCTGGGTCAAGGGTGAATCTCCTCGTTTTGGAGCCGTCCACCACAGCCCAGCTTCACCAGGCAGCTGGCAGGAGCATGCTGAAGCTCCACACGTCCCAGGCTGCAGCGTCTCCTCGTGTCCATCTTCAGTCCCACCTTCTCCTTTTTGGGGACCTCTTGGCCAGCCTGGGGTCTGGAGACAGCAAGGGCACGTGTGAGCTGCCAGCCCCAAGGGATTGGCATTGGTTTGGTGCCACCATGATTTATTTGGGACCACACTGGACATGGTGGTGCTGGGGGGTGCCCCCACACGGGTCCGCTCCTCCGTGCTGGATGTAAAATGGCTCAGTTAAAGCCTCTGCACTGAATCACCAAGGGTGAAACCAGCCTCTCCAGCAGCCCCCGGGCTGAATTTTGGCTGGTTGGGCTGGAAGTGAGTTTATGGGCAATAACTGCAATAAAACCACCAGCACCAATTGGAATTACAGCCTGGTTTTGGGGCAGGCCAGCTGAGTCCCAGCCCTATCCCCATCCTGCTGGGCAGTGCTGGGCAGCTGAGCTCCCCTCCCTGGGGATGTGGGATGGTGTTTTCTGGGGGTCAGCCTTCATCTTGCACACTGGCCCCTCCGGCTGCACCTTCTCCTGGCCCTGCAGGGCTTGAGGCTGAGCCCAGCTCCTGCCAATGGGTTGGGGCGGGTGCGATGGGTTGGGATGAGCACGATGGGTTGGGGCGGGCGTGATGGGTTGGGACGGGCACATTCTGCTGCTTCCGCATACGGCGAGTGGTGAAAATCCAGGTTTGGGAGCTGTCTGTCCCACTCCCCACCTATGCAAAGCACCTAAGTAACATGCAATAACCCCTTTAGCAGCTCTTCACTGGAAGATGCGTTTCCAAGCCCTGCCTTGCAAAACTGTCAACTTGTGGCTCTCCGGCACGTGCTAAACCTTGCTTTCTGTCGGTAAACTATCACTTTGGTGCCGTACTGGGAGGTGCTGGCCGCCCATGGCACGTCTCACCGCCCGAGCTGCGGTCAAGGGTGCAGCTTCTCCGCCGGCTCCAGGCTTTTGGGTGGCTCGGAGTCACCGGGTGCTTTGGGAGAGGCAGCTGTGCTGCAATTGCCTGTTCCTGGGCACTCCAGGCTTGTTAACCTTTGGGGATAAGAGGATTACAGCAAGTCGCTGGCTTAACTCTGCTGCTGCTTTATGGCTCCACATGGTGGGGTAACACCAGGGCTTCCCTGGTGCGGGGAAGGCAAAACTGGCATCTTTTCCCAGCGACTGGGCTCAGTGTTTTGGGGCTGGCTCGCTTTTTGTGACATGTTCACAGTACAGTGGTTTTCCCGCTGTTGTGCCTGACTCACGGGCATAGCCATTTCGGGCTCGTTTGGGGCCAATTTGGTGCATCAACACCTTTGACACGGCCCCTTCGGCACGGCATCGGGTTCCTCCTGCATAAGTCAGGAGCACTTGATAACTCGGCGTCGGGTTCCTCCTTCTGCAGGAAGGTGCCTCGATTCGGATGCGTCTCCTGGACAAGCAGCCGTGTTGAAGCAGGTGCTTTCCCCTGGGGGAGAGATAAGATTTTTATAAGGTTTTACGCCTTGTGGGGCTGCAGGGAGGAACCGAGTTTCTCTTCCGGCATGAGCGCGGTGGCGGGGCTGCTTCCTGCCTTCCCGGCTGGGACCTTTTTCCTCTGACGGTGACCGAAGGCTTGTGGACACGGGCCCAGCCCAAGCACTTGTACGAGGGTGAAGCAGCTCAGTTGAGTCTGCAGAGGCCTGGGGAGGAGGAGGGAGATGCTCATCAATCACAGGAACTCAGTTTCGCAGCCTGTCATCACGCAGGAGATGCAACCGACCCCTGTCTAGGGGTTGTCTTTTGGAATAACCTCATAATTCAAAGTGTGCTGTGATCAAACACGTTAAAATGTAGATAATCCTCCCCTGATAATCACATTGCTCTGGATTTTTGCTCCATCAAAACGGGCATTGTGGCTGCCACTCCCTCCTTGCTTAGGGGCTGCATTTTCCCCATGTGCTGTTGGCACGCAGCAATGCCATCAAAAAAAAAAAAAACAAACCAAACCCACCACCCCCTGGTTCAAAGGCTTCTCGTGATTAAAGAAACAACCCTGGAATTTGACATCTTGCTGTCGTGCTTTAATGCTCCCTGGGCATGGCGCTGAGTTCAGTCTGTAAAAAAGCTGTTTGATTCCTGGGATGGGGACAGCAGGGAGCAGCAGCAGCTGAGCATGGGTAGTGGCCCAGCTCCCACTGAGGGCAGGGGGTTTAGCAGGCCGCTTTGATCATGGATAAAAAAGCCTATTTTGATGTGTCATGAAAGGCTTTAAGGTGACAAATGTCTTATAAAATTCAGAGTATTCCCCAAAAGTGCCCCGTGGCCAGGCTGTTCCCAGCTGGCAGCACACCCAGCTCTTCACTTGGGGGGGATGTGGGTTGGGGTCCATGAGGGTTGTGCTGCTGGTGATGGCTGCTTTCTCCTCCTCTCGCAGGCCATCAGCATCAGCAAAGCCATAAATACACAAGAAGCACCGGTGAAGGAGAAACATGCCCGCCGTATCCTTTCTCTTGGCTCACCTGGAGGGATTTTACCCCACAGGAGATTTGGGAGGCAGGAGACCCACGTGGAGCTTGGTTGGGGTATGGTATCACGTAGGTTTGTGCATCAGTGAAAATGCAAACAAAAGCAGCGCAATAAAATAGCGTTTCTTTGGCAACAAAATGCAAAGGGCCCCGGCGTGCCCTGCAGCAGGGGAAGGTGCACCAGAGGAAAATAAATGGTTTTATCTGCGGGTGCAGCATCACGCCGGTGAGCTCTGTGCCTGCGGTACACTCGGTGTGTGTCCCCTTTTTAATGAAGGCTGAACAGGAGTAGTCTCCAGCCTGGCCTGTCCCCTGCTTCCCTGTGTGTCTGGTTGGCCTTGACCGCAGGGAAGGGATCATCCTGGGGACACACCACGAGAAGGGAGCGTTCACCTTCTGGTCCTATGCCATCGGGCTGCCCCTGCCCAGCAGTGCCATCCTCAGCTGGAAGTTCTGCCATGTCCTGCACAAGGTCCTGCGCGACGGCCACCCCAACGTGAGTGTCCCCTCTGAAACCTCCCTCCTGCGCTGTTGGTGGGGTTGGAATTTTTGGCTCTCGCTGATGTCCTGCTGTGCAGAGGGTGGGTTTCCTTCCCTGCCCCGGCCGCCTTTCCCCAGCTGTGGGGCTGTGAAACACTCTGTTATCTCACACCTCTGAAGCTTCCCCATGCAAAGCCCCGACCTCTGGTTGCCATTGAAGGGCTTGAACTCCTTCTTCCAGAGCTGGAGCGGCACAAGGGGCTGGATCCATCCTCTTCCCAGCCGCAGGGCAGGCAGATGGGTGCTTGCCCAGCTCCATGCCAGCCCCACCATGCCACATCCCTCCAATTTTTTTCCCCAGGTCCTCCAGGACTGCCAGAGGTACCGCAGCAACATCCGAGAGACGGGAGACCTGTGGGTGAGTGGGGCAAAGCAGAGGTTTGTCCCTTCTGGGGGGTTTGGGGGTGGGTTCTGAAAAACATTGTGGGCGGGAGGAGGGCAGAGCACCACCTGAAATAACCCGTCGTTGCTGACCCCGCTGGGTGACGGTTAACCATGTGGTGAAGGGCAAAGAGGGGAGGAGCCGTAGGGCTGGCGCAGGGTCACTGGTGCACGTGGGCTCTGCTGGATCCGGTCACATCGCTCTGGATTCACCCCGTTTCCCCTCGTGTCTCTGGCAGGGCCATTTGCACGACAGGTATGGGCAGCTGGTGAGCATCTACACGCGGCTCCTCCTTACCAAGATCTCCTTCCATGCCAAGGTGAGACCCTCTGCCACCTCCGCACCCCACCGGGACGGGGGGACAGGGCTTTGCCAGGGTGTATGTTGCACCAGCAAAAATATTAGCAGCAACTGCTGTTTGTTGGTTTGTTGTTTTTTTTTCCTTTTACAAAGCATCCTGAGTTCCCCCCGAGCCTCGAAGTGTCGGATGAAGTGCTGGAAAAGACCGCAGGGACGGACGTGAACAACATGTGAGTGTCTTGGCAGGAGCTCAGCACCCAGAGCGTGGTTGCCGGCTCTGTGCTGCCCGTCTGGCAGCATCCTGCTAACAAAACAGCTCCTGTTCAGGGCAGCCATCGCTGTTTTGTAAATGGTTTGGATGATGCCTGATTCCTCCTGCACCCGCAGAGTGATGAGGAGCAAAAATGTGGGGAGCAAACACAGCAAATTCTTATCAATCTGAGCCTTTGCTGGCGTGGCGGCCTGCAGCAAACGTGAGCAACCAGAGCAAGGATGTCTCTGCCACTGGGTGACAGGGTTTTGGTTTTTTTGGCAGCTTCCAGCTGACGGTTGAGCTGTTCGACTACCTGGACTGCGAACTGAAGCTGTCGGAGTCAGGTGAGGAGGCGGCAGGTCCCTCCTGTTTGCCCCGGGGCTGTTGAGCAATAGTTTCGCTCTTTGGTCAGGAATAGAGTTCCGGCTTGGGAGGCTGGTTCAGGTCCTTCCTCCTCCTCTAGAGAGATTTCTGAGGTCATTCCTCAGCCAGATTCCCCTGTTGATGCTCTGTAGAGGCGGTTGTAGGAAAATATTTAAGGAACGTGGCTGGTTTTAGCCCACCTGACCAATGCAGTGTCTTGTTTTCAGAGCGGTGCCGCTCTGAAATATGTTTTTATTTCTTTTCTTTAATCGTGTTACTCATATGTGTTACCCAAATCCTTTCTGTCCCCCCAAAGCAGAGGACAGGGCTGTACCTCTTTCTAAATACTTATTTCCTCTTGTTGAAATACCTCCGGGGAGGGTTGGAGGCCCCTGCCCATGTTTGCTTGTCTTGCCGCCTCCTCCAGGAATTTTTAGATACTTGAAAAATGCAGCGGTTTCCTCCTGTGTCGTGAGTCAGGGACACAGAGCTGCCCTGGAAAACAGGGCACAGTGGGAGACACCGTGCTCCCGGCTCCCACCAGCCTCCCACTTCTCCTCCTGACCCAGTTATACAGAGAATTTATATTCATAAATACTTTAAAGCGGAGCAGGGAAGAAGCCAGAGTGGATATGCTGGCTGGATTTCTGCCAAGGGAAGGGATCTGTTTCTGAGCCGGGGCAGGCGAGGCCGCGGTGCCAGCGGGCCTGTCCCCTGCCCTGGGATCCTCTCCCAGCTCCTTGCACAATTAAATAGAGCAGAGCAAAACCCCTTGCCTTTCCCAGCTGCAGCGGCAGCTTTTGAGGGCAGCTGTCCTGCCTTTGTATCGTCCTGGGGTTAAATCCCTCCTTTTTGGGGTATCTGAGGCAGAGCTGAGCACCCCTTCCCTCTGCCACCACGGTCCCTTTGGGTGTTTTCTTGCTCGGAGAGGGGTTGTTCCCAGCTCAGCGGGACAGGACAGGCAGCAAACCCCAGCGCTGTGTCGTGGCAAAGTCACATCCGTCGTGGTTAATGATCAAGCCGAGTAGCCCGCAGCAGGATGGCTCTGCAAACACGGTGCCGACGTCTCACTGTGCTCAACCCTCCAGTTTTCAGGCAGCTCAACACCTCGATGGCGGTCTCACAGATGTCGGCGGTGCAGTGCCGCCTGGCCCCCCTCATCCAGGTCATCCAGGACTGCAGCCACCTCTACCACTACTCTGTCAAGTTAATGTTCAAGCTGCATTCCTGTGAGTCCCTGGGGATGTCTCCCACGCTGGTCTTTTCCCGGGTCAGGCTTCTGGCTGGATTCTCAGGGTTTAGGCTGGTGTAGATGGATGTATCCATCACCATGTCCCCGTATCCCAGCCGGGCTGTAAGGACCTGCTCCATCCCACGTAGACATCCCAGATGAAGGAATTAGAAGGATTAGTCCTTGATGAATTCAAACCAATGTGCCTTGGCCCGCCAGCCCCTTGCATGGGATTGTTGGCCAGCATGGTGCCAGAGGCCTCGCGTGGGTATTTCGGGGTTCCCATGCCCGCCTCTCCCTGTGCCACATCCCCCGTACCTACACTGGGGATGGGGACGTCCTGCTCCTGTCCTGATCGCTCCCATCCCGCTCCCACCTGGCCATTACCCCACTGGCTTTTGCAGCTGGAGGGATCCGGGCACACATGGATAAATTTGCAGCCCCGGATCCGTCACAGCTCTCCCCCCACATTGCTGCAGGTCTGCCAGCCGACACGCTGCAGGGCCACCGAGACCGTTTCCACGAGCAGTTTCGCAGGTAACCCGGGGCTGAGGTGGGGTGGTGGGGTCCCCTCCCTCCTGCCAAGTCCCCTCCCCGTTTCCCCTGCGAGCAGTTTTTCTTTCCCCCCTCTCCAGCCTCAAAAACTTCTTTAAGAAAGCATCTGACATGCTCTATTTCAAGCGGCTCATCCAGATCCCTCGGCTGCCGGAGGTATGGCTGCGTTTCGGTGTGGTACTTTGGAGGGCTTGTGGGTTCAGGGAGCACGGGGGTGTCCCCACGGATGGGTTCAGGGTCTGGGGACACTCCAGAGGGACCTGCTGGCACATCTCAGCAGCGCAGGGCTGGCTGCCTCCCTTCCCTCGGTGGTCTGCCTGCAGCGGTTCCTGAAACTCCACGTGATGCCACCACAATTTCTTGTCCCTGCAGAGCCCCCCAAACTTCTTGCGGGCGTCTGCGCTGGCTGAGCACGTGAAGCCGGTGGTTGTCATCCCTGAGGAAGCCCCCGAGGACGAGGAGCCAGAAAACCTCATCGAGATCAGCACAACTTCTACCACAGAGCCGCAGGTGGGGGCACAGGGATGGGATGGGGACCCTGGGATGGTGGTGGGGAGACACAGGCACCCGCAGCCTGGCTCAGCTCAGCACCCTCTGTCTTCCCCAGATCACCTCAGATATATTTGAGCAAACCTTTGGGCCACCCAACGGCATTCGGGACGACAGGTACAGGAGGTCCATGGTGGCAGAGGGGTTGTGGCCACTGCTGTGTGGTACCAACCTGCCTCTCTCCTCAGGGATGCACAGATCGAGAGCCTGAAAAAGGAGGTGGACATGCTCCGTGCAGAGATGGACAAGATTAAACTGGAGGTAAAGCCCAGCCAGGGAGCAGCTGGTGCGGGAGAGCGGGGGTGTTTTTTGGTGCTGTAGTGTGGAAACCCTGATGAAATGCAGCAGGAGCAGGGTCCTGGCACCCAGCGCTGTGTTTTGGGGCCTCTCCCAGTGCCAGGACCTGACTCCTGATGGAGATGGGGTGGAGGCGTGTGAGACCTGTCCCTTGCTGTCCCAACCAGCTGTTAGCAGCGGGGACAGAGTGGCTGCAGGGGCTGAGGGAAGAGCTCTCCTGTGCATCTCATGGCTGCTCTGCCCGAACTGCAGCTGGGCACCTGAATAGGGATGTTGGGGAGGGCAGCGTCGCTGGCAGCACTGGGGCAGGGCAGTGCCCAAGTGCCTGACGGTGTCCCGCAGGCGCAGCGGTACATCACACAGCTCAAGGCGCAGGTGAACAGCCTGGAGGGGGAAGTGGAGGAGCAGCGCAAGCAGAAGCAGAAGGCGCTGGTGGACAACGAGCAGCTGCGGGATGAGCTGGAGAGGCTGCAGAGAGCGAAGCAGGACAGCGACAGGTCCCAGCGACTCTGCGCCGAAGCAGAAAGTAGGTGCCCTGCAGCTCCCGTCGACCGCGGGACCCCCGCGCCACGGTTGCTGATGCTTTCTCACTCCGTTCAGAGAAAGCCAACGCCACCGAGATCCGCTACACGAAGCTGAAGGAGAAGCACAGCGAGCTCATCAACACGCACGCCGAGCTCCTGAGGAAGGTAACACTGCTGCCTATGCCAGGCAGGGACTGACCGCTGCCTTCGCTCCTCTGCCAGCGCGGCTCGTGTGTGCCCAGTCCCACCATCCTGCACCCAGGGACCTCTGAGCACTGGGTGGGGGGCACCCCTTGAATTCATGCCCACTGGCAGTCAGCATTTTGGGTGCCATGAGAAAGGCGTCTCGGAGGTATCCCCCAAGCCTGAATTTGGTCAGAAGGAGCGTGGCCATGGCAGGGGTTCCCCCTCTGAATGCCCGGTAAGCCCCATGTCCTCACGCAGAACGCCGACACCGCCAAGCAGCTGACGGTCACGCAGCAGAGCCAGGAGGAGGTGGCGCGTGTCAAGGAGCAGCTGGCATTTCAGGTGGAGCAGGTCAAGCGAGAGGCCGACATGAAGGTGAGCTGGCACAGCCCCGGATCCTTCCCTGCTACGGGGGCTTCACCACCCGGCACCGAGCCCTTCCCAACCCGGGAAACACGGTGGCTGTGCCCTGTTTGAGTGCAAGGGGTAGGGGTGGTTCTTGGTGTCAGTCCTTGATCTAGGAAAGAGTTGCCCTGGTTCTCAGGAAGGTGTTACTTAATGCGTGCTTCATTCCCTCTTGCCCAAACCTACCTTTTCTTCCCCCAAGAAAATTCCACAATGCAAGTTGGTGGGTTTAGGGGCTTTTGTTCTCCATGGCCCAAGCTGGGGGCTGCTCCCAAAATTCCTGCCCTGGGAAAAGGAGCCCTTTCAGGAGACACCTCCCACCCCCACTCCCTGAGACCCTGAAAACCCCTCGTGCAAAACACATCTGGGCTCGTTCCTGCCATTCTGGCTGTGTGCTGGTGCCGAGTGGGGCCAGAGCACGTTTGCAGTGGCTGAAGCCTCAGCACGGGTGTGTGGTTGCAGCTGGAGGACCAGAGCCTGCAGATGGAGCAGCTGCGGCAGGAGCTGGACGCCCGGCGGGACGAGCTGGAACAGGCGCAGCGCTCGCTCAGCCACGTCAAGCAGGTACAAGGGGGGGGCACGGGATGCGCCTAAAGCCTCATCACAAATCCCTGTCGTGCAAGGCAGCGTGTCTGCTGCCACTGCTAAACCGCCGGCGCAAACAGCAGCCCAGGGAGCCAACGTTGGGCTGAGCATGGGCCCACCTCATCAGTGTAACGAGCTGGGCATGTCCTCAGCTCCCCGCTGCGTGACTGTTGGGCTCGTGACATGGTGACAGGCGAGTGATAGGCGTCTCCTGGCCCTGCTGGCAGGCAGGTGCGGAGCTCAGCGCCCAGGTGGAGGCCCTGCACGCTGAGAAGGAGGTGCTGAGGCGGTCGGTGAGTGAGAAGGAGTGTGAGCTGCTCTCCACGCGTGGCCTGGTTGAGGAGAAGGAGCTGCAGCTGAGCCAGGAGTCAGACAAGGCTACGAGGGAGATCCGTGATCTCCAGGGCAGGCTCCTGGAGAAGGTAGGGTGCTGTGTGGAGAGCCCCACTGCCCCTCTGTTCACCGGGGTGTGATGTGTTTGCGGGTGCTGAGCAGGTGGGGGGGCTCAGCTAAGCTATTGCTGCTGTAGTCGGTGGGATGTGACTTGCCCCAGCAATTTTGGGATGCTTGGGTCTAATCTTGCAAAGGGATTCTTAAAGAATATCCTGGTGATTGGGCCACGGTGATGGGGGTCCTGTGACCCAGAATTTTCCAGATGAGTTTGCAAAACTTAACAGCAGGTTAGAATCTTCCTTGTGTCCCAATTGTGCCACTCACCTGTTTCTCCCACCCTGCAGAGCAACCAGGAGAAAAGCCTGCAGCAGAAGCTGCTGGATGAGCAGTTCAGCATCCTGCAGGAGACGGTGCGGGAGGCCGAGGACATCCTGCGGGACGCTGTGGCCAAGCTGGACGACCCACTGCACGTCCGCTGCACCAGCTCCCCAGGTATGTCCCGCTCAACCACAGGGGCTGCAGCTCGCAGTCCCTTCTCCCTCTGAGATGGATAATTGCATCTAAGCTTCCCCCAGGCATTTTTTTTCCTACCAGACATCACACCCAAAGAGGTTGGGGTCAGACTTGGGTTGGGAGTGGATTTTTGTCTCTCATCTCAGCACTGTTTGGCTCGGATTTTAGTGCTGTTCCCCAGTCAGGGCTGTGAGGACCTGAGCTGTCTTGCCTTCCCCTCAATGGTGCCTTGTGGAGTCAGCACTCATGCTTGTTCATACATTCAGCAGCCTGACCGTGCTAACGAAGCTAAATTCCTTGCAGATTACCTGCTCAGCCGGGCACAGGCGGCGCTGGAGTCCACGGACGCCCTGGAGAACGGGCACGCGCAGTACGTGGCCTCCATGGCAGGTACCTGGGGCTGGGGACTGGTGGCATTGCTTGGATCTTGCTTCTATACATCCAGCAGCCTCCAGCTGCTTCGGGGCCGTCAGCAAGCATGCAATGCCCTGGTGACCGAGGGGCACGGCGGGTGCAGTTGGTGGGTTCCCATGGGCTCACTCAGGGAGCAACCTGCAACCTGGAGGGGTCAGTACCGACCTCTCCGAGCTCTTGCACTGACCATTAAGAGCCTTTGAGGGCGGGTTGCAGCCCCCAGGACATGGCAAGTGGTGCCCTGGGCTGGCAGCACCTGACCACATCCTCTTGCCAGCAGATGCTGCGGGGCTGGTGGGGGCTCTGGCCCTCTTCGCACACCTGACGGCCGACACCATTGTGAACGGCAGCGCCACGTCCCACCTGGCTCCCACCGACCACGCTGACCGTGAGTGCCCTGCGTGGGCGCAGCAGGTGTTAAGGGGGGGGGGGGGATTATGCTTTTGGGGCTTGTTTTTGGGGTGGCCGTACCAAAACTCCCTCCTCTGGGAGCTGGATATAGGGCAGATCTCCCCCAAGGGCAGCATGGTCCCCCCAGCTCCCTGTGCTCCCCTTTCCCTCCTCTCTGGTGCCCCTTTCTGGGCCAATAACATTGCTTTGCTCCTGGACACCAATTATTGCTCTTCTGCAAGAAATTTGCTGGGTGCTGCTGATGCTCAGCATCATCTCTGCAACTAAGGGAAGGAGGAAGAGGAGGGTAGCAGGACTGGGATGGGAGGGGACCCCTTGGGCCTGGCACCAACCCATCCTCTCCCCAGGGCTGACGGAGACGTGTCGGGACTGTGGGCAGCAGAGCCTGGACTATTTGGGCAAGCTGAAGGACAAGCAGACGCTGGGGTGTGCTGAGCTGGGGGACGTGCGGCGGGCGCTGCGGGGGGTCCTGCAGCTGGCCCAGGTAGGAGATGGAGCCCAGCGTACCCACCTCCCCGCCCAGGGCTGGCAGGGTGGGTTATCTGCTGGCATTGGTATTCCCTAAAGAAAAAAAATCAAAGCAGGCAGTAGATGCAGAAGGACATTGCCTCCGTTTGTCAAGGTGGGCTGTTTGCTTGCAGCCTTCTGGCTGTGCCTCGATGGACAGCTTTTCTTTTTTATTTGAAGAAAAAAATAAAAATCACACCATGGCTTTCCCTATTGTCCAAAGCTGAAATCAGAGATGCTGGGTTGGGTGAGCACTTTGGGGTGGCTTGTCTCCCATACCCACAGGTTCTGGTGCTTTTCTTGAGCTATCTCAGCTTCCAAGCACCGAGACCCTTCCTGGTGATCGGATCAACTGAAGTCTTTCAGCCCAGTAGCCCCTGCAGAATAAAACTTCTCAACTTTCAGATATTTCTTCTTGTGAAACCTCTGTTAGTCTTTTCCATTAAACTGCTTAATTCAAAGGCTGTCAGCTCTCTAGAGCCCTCTGGAGCCCTGCCCTGCCAAAACTGCTCCTGTAATCAAGTTTTGTCACCTTAATTTGGGGCATTTCTTACCTCTGAGGTCCCTGTGCCACGTTTGCTGCCAGTTGGGAGCACATGTGCCTTAACCCTCATGGTCTGCAGAATGCTGCTCCTGCAGGTTTACTTATTTAGAGGGAAAAAAAGCAGTCAGACACCTTGGTGTGATGTTACTCCTTACAAATGTTTCATTCTCTCTCTTTATCTAAAACCTCCTGATGGCTGCTGCCTTCTCCGACAGGAGCTGAGGCCTAAGAGCTTGGACATCAAGCAAGAAGAGCTGGGGGACATGGTTGAGAAGGAGATGGCCTCCACCTCAGAGGCGATTGAGGATGCTGTCAGGCGGATAGAGGTGAGACAAAGCTGCGGGATGGACCATTTTGGTGCCTTGGGGCAGCAGAGTGTCCATCTCTCCTCCACCCCACTCGCCCTTGCAGCAACGTGGCGTCCAACCTTCCTCTTGTGTTTCCCAACAGGAGATGATGAGCCAGGCCAGAAGTGAGAGCTCCGGTGTTAAGCTTGAAGTGAACGAGCGGTGAGTTTTGAGGGGCAGCACGTGACAGCCACGGGCAGGTTTCTGTCCTGTTTCCTAACCCTGCTGGGCTGGGCTCTCCTCCAGAGCCCTGTGTGCAACCCGGTGCTGCACTCCCGATGCTGAGCACAAAATTCTCTGTAGAAAGGTGGACCTTCATCTTGTCAGGTGTTTGCAGCCGCTGTGTGGGCTGCTTATAAGTAACCTTGCAGGCTGGCTGGTTTCCAAAAAAGACTCATTTTCTAACTGAGGCCAAAGCCTGCTTCCCTGGATGCAGTGTCAGAGGATGCTGAACACTTTTTCTCTTGTTTCCTAACAGGATTCTGAACTCCTGCACGGACCTAATGAAGGTCAGTACTGCAGAAACCTATGTGGGGCATCAAAGACTGCTCAAAACTGTAACTTTCCACCATCAGCAGCATCAGTCTTTCGTTGTAAAATCCCCATCAAACACCAAAACCTTTTTTACTTCGTTCCAGGCTATTAGACTTCTTGTAACAACATCTACAAACTTACAGAAGGAGATAGTAGAAAGTGGCCGGGTAAGTCCTCCCCAATACTTGTCTTTCTGCACAGACATGAAATATGGGAGAATTTCCCACAGTTTGCAGAAATGCCAGCAGAATTTAGTGCTTTCCTGTGTTATTAGTACTCTGGCAGTCTCATTTGCTGGAGATGGGCTGCTCAGCTTTTCTGGGCAACCTGTTCCAGTGTCTCACCATCCTCACAGTAAAGAATTTCTTCCTTATATCTAATCTAAATCTCCCCTCTTTCAGTTTAAAACTGTTACCCCTCATCCTAGCCCTACACCCCTGATCAAGAGTCCCTCCCCCCGTTCCTGCAGCCCCTTTCAGCCCTGGGGGGCCGCTCTAAGGTCTCCCCGGAGCCTTCTCTCCTCCAGCTGAACCCCCCAACTCTCTCAGCCTGTCCTCACAGGGGGGTGCTCCGGCCCCCTGAGCATCTTCTTGGCCTCCACTGGCCCCACTCAGGCAGGTCGGTGTCCTTCTGCTGTTGGTGCCCCAGAGCTGGACCCAGCCCTGCAGGGGGGGTCTCACAAGAGTGGAATAGAGGAGGAGAATCCCCTCTCTTGACCTGCTGGCCACACTGCTCTGGGTGCAGCCCAGGACAGGGTTGGGTTTCTGGGCTGTGAGTGCACACTGCTGGCTTATAGTCAGTTTTGCATCCACTAGTACCCCCGAGTCCTTCTCTGCAGGGCTGCTCTCTTTCCTTGATATGTATTTAATCAGGCCAGTAAGAGCGGCCTTAAGGCCACAGAAATGCTGCCAATCCCTTGATTTATGGCTTTATAGAGGAATTTTTTTTTTCATATTTTATATGAATTTATGGATTTATATATTGATGCATGTTAGAAAGAAGTTAATACAGGCCATAATATTTTCATAACAACAGGGGGCAGCAACAACTCAGGAGTTTTATGCCAAGAACTCCCGCTGGACCGAAGGGCTGATCTCTGCCTCCAAGGCGGTGGGCTGGGGAGCCACGCAGCTCGTGTAGGTACCCCCAGGATCTCTCCCACGGCAACTGTGGGAGGCTCCTCTCTGGTCACAGCTCCACATGCTGCACCCGGGGCCAGCCCATGCTTCTCCGTCACCTGATAACCCAAACTATCCCACTGCTGAGTCTGCTTGGAGCATTATTGCCAATTCCTGATACAGTGTCGTAGCCTGGGTTGGACCACGTGGTCACTAAAACAGGGATTGCCAGTTTCTTCTTGTTTGCAAATTGTGGAAATATTCCACAAATATTCCATGTCCTGCTTCCTGCTCAGATGGTTGTGGATGGGGTGGTTGGGATTGGGGTAGGGAAACCCTGTGCCAGTGCAGGAAATGCTGGGGCTTTTCTGGACAAAAAAATTTTAAATTATCTGGACTTTAAAAATTTCATCCACTTCATTATGAAAATACAGTCTTGCCTCCACTGGTATTTTATACCCATCTAAAACTTCTGGATCTGGGCTTTGAGTCATTGCTTTGTAAATGAGCTTTAAATAAATTACAGGCAAAGCTGCTGGTTCAAAGTCTGATGCTGATTTCTAAGGGTATAGCGGGAGATAAATAATCTGCACGTGCTTCACAGCGCACAGCGAGTGTCTCTGATACAAACTCCCTTCTTAACCTATAACGCAGGGAGTCAGCAGACAGAGTTGTCCTGCATACGGGCAAATATGAAGAACTGATCGTCTGCTCCCACGAAATCGCTGCCAGCACAGCGCAGCTGGTGGCTGCCTCCAAGGTGGGTATCTCAGCGAGATCGGCTGCGTGTGGCTCGTCAGGTTTTAGGTCATTTTGTTCCCACAGCGTTGTCCCATAGATGCTTTTGGGCAGTGGTGCGTGGCCATTCTGTCCACCAGTCCTGCAGGGAGGAAGGGGGAAGCTCTTACTGTTTTCAAGGCAGTCTGTGATTTTTAATCCCTGTGTCTTCACCTGCATTAATATTCCCCCACCTAGCAGGTTTTGCCTTAGAAAAGATAATGTGTAAAACCTCCTGTCAAGCTGATTATGTAAAAAAAACTATTAATAACTAATGGAAAACCCCAAATAAGCAACTGCAGGAGCCAGCATTGAGAATAATGGATTTTGGTCCTTGCCACCTTTCCTGTTGGTGTGGGCAAAAGTGATGGGTAGAGGTTTCAGTGATACAGGTTGGGAGGAGGAAGACCTATACTGCTTTTTACAGAAGATGTTTTTAAAAGTAAGCGCATGGTTAAAAAAAAAAAAAAAGGTTCTGTCTTCACTGGTGCTGCTTATCTGTGTGTGCTTGGCTCAGGGGGGAGCAGAGCTGGTTTGGTGTCCTGGAGCTGAAGGGCCTTGCAGGGGCCACCTTGTCTGGTCATGATGGGATCATCAAGAATAAACATGTGTCCATCTGTCCGTCTGTCCTTTCCACCCCCCCAGATTTTCATGCTCGAGAACTGTTCTGACATGGTGTGATTGGTGTCTCTGCTCTAAGGCAGAACACGGTTGCCTGGGGGCTCCCCCGAGCCGGTGGGAACCCATGGGGAGGTGCCGTGGCGGGGACCCACAGCCACCCCTCTGCTCTTTGCAGGTGAAAGCTGAGAAGAGCAGCAGGAACCTGGGCCGGCTCCAGGAGTGCTCACGAAATGTCAATGAGATGGCAGCCAACGTGGTGGCTTCCACCAAGTCAGGGCAAGAGCAGATCGAGGAGAAAGGTGAGGTGTTTGCAAGGGAAAGGGAAGAAAGAAAAAAAACCAAACCAAACCACCAAGTCCCTTTCTGGCCTGTTGAAGACCCCGAGGTGCCCATCTGGCTTCACTTTGGCACACGCGGGTCCTCTGCAAGGGGTACGTTCAGTGAGGACCCCCCACTTTTCTCCGCAGACACCATGGACTTTTCAGGCATGTCCCTCATCAAGCTGAAGAAGGAAGAGATGGAAACACAGGTATGGCCATGAGGGTAGTTTTGGCGCTGATTCTGATCCAGACCCGTGGAAGGACGGGGGGGTCCCTTCTGCCCCACCACCTTTCCCCCCAGAGGGACGGTGGGGATCGCACCCCGGGGTGCGCAGGGCCCAGGATGGCTGTTTGGGTGCAGGTGAAGGTGCTGGAGCTGGAGAAACGTCTGGAGGGCGAGCGGGTGCGTCTGGGCGAGCTGAGGAAGCAGCACTACGCCCTGGCCGGGGCCTACGACGCGGCCGAGGACGGGGAGGCAAAGCCGGCGCCAGCCCCCAGGCGAGGCATCCTCAAGAAGCCCCCCTTGGCCCAGAAGCCCGGCCGTGGGGAGGTAGGGTCCCCGGGGGGTAAATACACCGGGGGATGGGGGATGTTCACAGCACAAGTGACTGATATTTTGCTTTATCCCCCCTCTCATTTCAGCCCGAGCGAGATGCCGGCCCGTGCCCGCCTCACGGGGCGAACATCTAGTGAGGGCTGGCTGGCTTCTTCAGCAGATCACGTTGCCTTCATGCTGGTGTGCCTTCGTGTGGGGGGTCTCCTCGTCACCCAGCCTGGAAAACTGGATGTTTTTTTTAAAGATACATAATTTTATTTTTTTTTTCTTCACTTGATTGCTATCCATAGAGCAGGGGTGCTTGGCCAGCTCCCTGGGTAACGTGGGACGCCCTCCTCCTTCTCCTGGCCTGCCAACCAGCTCTCCCCATTTAATTTAATTTGGGGTTCATTTGGGTTAAAATTTTTTTTAAAAAACTTTATCAGCACTAGAAGTTTTCAGTAAATGTAGCTCTCTACTGTACTGCTCAGACCCTTTCAAAGAACTGTGAACTGTTTTTAAAGTAGGAAACTGTTGGGCTTTTCTTGCAACCGTTTTTTAAATTCCCCTTTTTTCATCCTGAGGAATAGTTCGACTTTGTTTCAGCCTGGAATTGGCCCTCAGTGGAGAAGGAGACATTAGCCTTAACCAGCGTGAGGAGCAGGGCTTTTGTAAGGGAAAAAGCAGTTACTGGCATACACTGGCAATAAGGATAAAAAAATTTTTTTTTTTCCTTTTCTATTTTTTATTACTACAGCAACATCAGGAGATCAGTTGCATTGTTTTATATTTTAAATAATTAGCAGAATTAAATCTAACCGTGGCCTATGGGAGCCAGGGGATAGAGAAATCTGCAGCAATAAGGAATTACTGATATGAAGAGATGTGGGAGCAGAATAAAAATCCTGTCAGCTGTATCTTCCCTTGGAGCTACTACCACGATGTAGATTATTAAAGAAGCAATATTTAAAATACATGTTGCAGTGTCTGGTCAGCTTGTTGGTGGTGAGGGGGCCAGTGCTGTGGTGCAGGGCTCTGCTGGTTGAAGCAAGCCTGCCCTGATTTCCAGGGTGGCAAAAGGCAATAAAGGGCCTCAAAGAAGATGGCTAAAGCCCAGGAGCAGAGTGGGGTGTGTGAGATGCTGATGTATGATGCAGCCCTGCACCCACTGCCTGCCTGTCTGCCTGTATCTAGGTGTACGTGTGTATAAATACATCTATTGATAAATACATAGTCATGTCTATATGTGTAGCAGGATGTATCTATATGTATTTTTTAATATGTGCATGTTTGCATATTTTTAATATATGTGTATACACCCATATTTATGCACATCTGTGCATGTGTAGGTCTGTATTTATGCAGTTTCTCCACTAATATGTCAAGACTAGCCCCCTGCCTAGCGTGAGCAGCTCACCCAGGCGGAGTAGAGCATTAATTTCTGTGGTATCTGAGTTCCACATGGCTCTCACTGGCAGCCTTACTGAAAATAAGTAGCTTAAATAAAAAGCAATGCAGCGCAGCAGCGTGGGTGCAGGATCAATGCTGCCTTCCAGCTAGGGCAGCCATTAGCTGCAGCCCTACAAGAAATGCAGATTCTGTTTATTCTGTGCTTAACTAGGAGTATCTGCAGGGCCAAGTGTCACTGCACCTCTTGGTGCAAATCGGATGCACCGGTGAAAGGGTAAGACTGAAGGAAGCCTTTGGAGCTCAGCAAGAATGCCCACGAAGCGATTTGTGAGGGTCCTTTTTCAAAAGTCTAGCCATCAGCATTTTCATCCAATTCCTTCTGACTCCCAGTTACCATCAAATTTCATACGAGCTGCAGTAAAAGACATGACTTTCCATTCCTACAATTAACAACAGGCTATAAAGCAGTTAACTAGAATTATAAGTTGCTGTATCTCAAGAACACACATTTATAGGGTATTTTATTATTTATTTTAATTATGTAGCAGTCTCAGATGACTTAAGATTTCCAAGGTTACATGTCACAAAACAGACTTTAGAGTTTTATGCACAACTCCTCTGGGGAGCAGAGCAAACCACAATTCTCATCTCCCAACCAACTGTATGTGTAAAGTGTGTTCCCCATTAAAAGGCCTTGGTGTTAATACTGGGGCTACTGGACAGGGCAAGCAGCTGGTCTAACTCTGCAAGTTAGATCGAGATCATTTCCAGCCTGAAGATTTACATCCTGTCCAGGCTTTCCATGAAGCTACAGAGAACCTCTTATCTACAGCGGCAGCGGAGAAGAGCTGGGCGCAGCATCTCCAGCCATGTCCCTCAGGTGACTGCTGTCACATCGAGTGACGATGTCTATCAAGATACAGCAGCAACTGTCACCAGCTCCCTACCGAGTTTCGTTTCTTTCAGAAACCTTTTCCCTTGGTACAAGGAAGCACTTTCTGCAATCGCTCACAGTCTATTTATAGACAGTGATAAAAGATATATTTGCTGGGAGACTGACGTCATCCTGACCACTCACAACATTACATTTCATAATGGAAATACTGATTAATCAAGAATGCTAAAATCACTACCGTAAACCTAGCCGCAGCTCTATTTAAAGCTTCAAGAATTCAAAAATGTAAAAACGTGGCTTTAAGAATGATGCTAGGGATAAATGTAACTTGTTTAACACCACTGCTGTTTCACTATGATTTATTAAATGGGTCCTTATAGAGGCTGCAGGTAAAACAACCCAGGCCAGCATGTCCAAAGTCTGGAGAAGCATCAGCAAAAAATAAAAACAAGCTCCAAGAGCCACTTAAAGTGTAACCTATGTGCTAAAGTAATTCTTAGCCCAAAATTAAGCTTACTGTCCAGTTTAAGATTTTAACTCCTATACTTTTTGGAAAGAATTTGCTATTTGTAGCAGACAAGGAAAAAAAAAAAAAATCACAACCGTAAACTGTATGCAGAGGTTTATTTTGAGATGTCATCAAGACATCCTGTTGTACAGGATCCAATTTGGTAATGACTTTTAAATACCATCGCTGTAGAGAAAAGATAATGTTTAACTTCTTGTGCTACTGAGAACAAATTTTAGTCAGTACCTGTGACAAAAGCAATGGAAAATAACCAGAAGTTGTGAAATGCTACATTCTGCTTCCTTCCACCAAGGTTAGTACAGTACAACTCATTTTTCTTGAAGCAGTTTTCAAGCAGCCTGTTATCACAGCTCTCCTTTCCCCACCCTTTGGCTCCCTCAGCAGCCAAATCTCCAGTAACCACAAATTAGTTTGAACACGAGCACACAAAGCAGCTGAAGTTCAGTAACAGCATTACTCTAGAGAGCAAAGTTTACAAAACACAAGTGTCTCTCAGATCATTGGGAAAAAAGAAAAAAAGGTCTGTTGAAATCAAGCACACAAATAGAAAACACTGTTGTTACATGCTTTGGGGAGTCAGGTAAAAAAAGCTTCTGTAAATATGATTTTAAGAGCCCTTAACTGAAGCCATGAACAGCAGCCACCCATTTGGAAGGTGGGTTATATCCCTTCTGTGCCTAACCTGCCAGCAGCTGTGACTAAGGCACAAGTTATGTGCATCTGGGCAGTACTGTTATTAGTGACAGTATTTTCTGAATGGCCCAATCAGAAAAATTACTTGGGAAACGCAGAATTGTCAGCTAATACAACCATTTAACAAATGCCTTGTAGATAAGGAAGTTTAAATCAAAACAGAAAATATGAAGATGGTATGTATTCCCCTCATATCACGTCTGGGAGCGAGACACAACTAACACACACACACCAGGCTAAAGGACACTATTTACATTCCCGCATTTCTCCAAAATCTGCATGTTCTCCTCAACCAGGTGGTCTCATTCCAGTGCTGAGAACCGCAGCCACTTTGTCACCTCCCATCCTCTACGGGATGTGGCCAGCTTCTCTCAAGATTAATGAAATCTCAGAAATTAGCTCATCCTGAGCAACGGTTGCTAGAATAATGTGTAACTTTAAGGGCACATAGCAAGGTGTGAAATTAGCTTGTGTGGTCAGAGGAAACGTTTTTAGCTCTGAAGGAAAAAATAATTTCTACTCATCATCTACAAAAGTGCAGAAAAAGCACCCTTGAACAGGTTGGAGGTAATTAGTACTAAAAGATAGCCTTTAGCTTGCAGCAGGATCCAGGGTTCAAGGTATGTGCTAGTAAGTCCTCCAGCCTCAGCAGGCTGTGATTTGTGCTGCAGGTATAGGGAAAAACAGAGATTTGGCTTCTGGTGAGGTTGAGAGCTCACCACAGGCTGCCCAGGAACAGCCTGCTTTAGGGACAAGGTGTCAGCTGGGGCACCGGTCTCAAGCTGCTCTAAAACTTCAGTTGAGACCAAAAAAATCTCAGTAGAACTCAAAGCAATACGTCTTCTTTCTAGTGACAAAGTCTTAGAGAGGCGAACAGACATACTTGTACAAGGCTTGTATCAGAGTTGATTAATATACAACCAGAGGGGGACTCAAATTACAGGAATAAGTGCTGCTGAAAGATCTGTATAGGCTTGCACAGCCTCTGAAGCTGGCTACCAAAGAGAAGGGACAAGTCAAGACCATGTGAAATACTGGTGGTGTTATCACTGATAGACCATTTGCCTTTTTTTGTGTTACTTTTTTTGTTATCCATTGCACAACTGACATGTGAGCGCCCTGCCTGGCAAGGTCTGGCCGTGCTGGGTTACCCCTCCTTTGCACAGGGAACCATCCCACCCCAAACGATCTCCTGGTGCACGTGAGCCGTGGGGAAGGGCCGTCGGAATCTGTTTCAGAACAGGCACTTCTTCAAGATTTGCACGCACCTTCTTCAAGCTGCAAAACACGGGCGTTGCTGTAAATTCTTAGAAGAGCCAAGTTGAAGAACTGCAGCTTTTATGTAACACCATCCCCTTCCCTCGCCCACCTGCACTGAGTCAGCACAGCAAGTTTTCCTCATCTGTAGTTTCCTATTTCTGCATCAGCAGAAGGTTATCAAATCTCCACAGCCACCACAAATGGAACGTATCAAGAAACAATTAAAAAAAAAAAAAAAAAGGATTTTCTTCCATATATTACCAGTTACTCTGCAGTAGGATTTCTATTTCACATTGGTATTAAACTGACAGATATCACAGAAAATAACATCAGGTCTTTTCTGCCCTCTGACTCATATTCCTAAATAACTTTGGTTGACTCATTTCTCCTAACTTGTCTTGGCTGAAATCTAAGTTACTCCTTTTTTAACAATAAAAGTGGCTTTCCCCCTCCCTTCAGCTTTTCCAGATGAAGATTGTGAACACTTGACTACTCCAGCTAGCTGCAGGAAACTAAAACAAAAGGGAAGGGATTCTACCTGGCAAAACAGCCCACCATGGGCTGCACGTTGCCATGATGACAACGTGCAGAATGTACTCTGAGCATACCTATCCTCTATCAGCTACACACAAAATGGACTCGCTATATCCAGTCACTAGAAACATGGCCAACAGACTTACTATGAATAAAGTTATTCTCTTGCAAATTTATGTTCCACATTCACCTACAACTCTTTTCATGTAGCTACATAAACCCCACCATTAGTACTGAAAAACATTAACATAACCCCATCGTGATAAAATGAAGCCACAATAGGAACACGACACCAAGAGATATGCTATTTTATTTAAAATCAGACCACAGTAGATTACAGAAAGACTCATTATGCAAACAAATCCACTGTACGTTTCACAACTTGCTAGGCATATAAAACTGCCCCTTTATTATATTAGACTGTCCAGGTGCAGGACGACTCTACCTCCTCTGAACTCAATGTTTGCCAAGTAGCTCTATATTCAGGCTAAAGGAGCTGTTGATTTGAGCTCTGTATCTAAGTCACTATTCCAGTTTGAGAGGGTAGAGAAGTCCCAAAAGAGGTCACGACTGAGGTTGTGGAAGTTAGGGCACTAAATATAATGGTTACTCATGACTGGACTGTGCCCAGGGCTCTGCCTCCTGGTATCACATGAAAGCTTATTTTCTATATTTTCTGACCAGGGTCACTGGTACAAAGGTGACCTGTGTGGACCAGCTGTGCTAGAACAGCTGACTCTAGGAGACAGCACTGAAGTGCAGTGAAACTCATCCTTGAGCGAGAACCATTCAGTGCTGATCATCAATCAAACAACCTAACCACATACAGCCGAGTTAGTCATAACTTACAAATCTGCATACAAAAGACTGGCAAAAGTAATGCCATCCAAAGAGAGCATTTTCAACGCTACCAACACTCTAAAGCCATGTTACACATCATAGTTAAAAGGTTTTTCTCCACTCCAATTGCTTTGGGGAAGTATATGCTATTTGCAGCAGACATTAAAAATCCTCAAGACAACATTATAATATATAAATTTTGGCAAGCATATTGAGCCACCTCCTCTCAACTCTCAGCTTGCCTATGGCATTTTAATCTCACTATCTTATAAACAGTGCAAATTAGTATGATTCTAAACATCCTAGCCATAGCAGAATTTACTTATTAGCTATAACAGAAGAGGAGAAGCTGTCAAAGGGCAACAGGTCAAAAGCACTGACATCTCTTGCCCGACTCATTCAGGTTAGTGTTTTGTAACGTTTGTTTCTGAAATGATTTAAACAACTTTCCACAGTCATCTTTCTCCTTTACGCTTAACCACTACCAGCAGTCAAGTATATATTTACAGTTTGTGCGCACACACACACACAATTAATGGCAAAATGTTTTCCATGAGCAGCTGGATTTCAGTTATGAGGTTGCTATAACTGAAACATCATATTAGTTACATTATCTATGTTCAAACTTATCCATCAGTGAAGGCAACTATAAGCTTACAAATAGCAGATACAGCCTTTATATTTTCTGAAGTGTGAGGGTGTTTTTTGTTAAAGAAAGTGCTCTTGAAGAGCCCTTAAGTTAGAGTTAAGCAATGGCCATTCAAACGATAAAAATGCTAATATCCTAGTATTACAATCACAAGTAGTGATCTTAAGGCACATCAGCCACATGCATATGCAATAATGCATTGTTTTGCTTTCAGACAGAAAAATTGCATTAGCTTTGTCTGTATTTAGTTTGCACAAGAGTTTGTTTCTAGATAAAGTATCCCTGAAAGGTCATGTTATCACAAAAGTTACCAAAAGACAGAAAATTTAACAAGTAGTAAAAATATTTTTGGACTACTAATACCAATAAAGTTAGATACATAAAATGCAGTGCAAATTCACAATACACTTATCTATCACCTCCATCACTTCTGAGGATTTTCAACCCTCAGAAAAAAAGTTGGCACTTGATAAGTGTCAAAATATACCTGGTTGTTTTTATTAAATGTTAGCAAAACTAATTTGAGAGTGTTTTAGGATTTTTGTGTAGCAGGCTCAAAGTACAAATTTCTGTACTCAGTCACCACCCCGGTAGCCCCCACCCACTTTAATTCTTTCTAGGACACAAATAATTTCTACAGCAGACTTATGTTTAGCATTCAGATACAACAGTTGCCATCCAAATACCAGCACTAATAGCACAGCAAAATTACTTTGAAACGAGTCATAATTAACCATGCTTATACAAAGCTTCAGTGAGAAAATAATACCAAGTAAAGATATTACACTATTTAAAAAAAGAACAACACATCCTGTACCATCACTAGATTACAGAAAAAACACATTTTGCAAACAAATCCAACGCACATTGCTTCACAAAATCCCCCATCTACAGAAGCTTTCCAAACTTACGCTGGGGAATTGGTTCAGATGCCAATAACACTGACCAACCTTCTGCCCTTTGTCTTCAGAGGGCAAAACAAGCCAAATAACCCTATTTTCAGAACAGAGAGCTTCCTGTTATGAGCTTGATTTCAGATTAGTATTTGCTAGCAACCACCACACTCCAGAGGAAATGATTAAGGAGAGTCAAGGGCCTTATGTAAAGAAAAAAGAAACAAGATAGTCCATTTTGACTGATGCTGTTTGTAGTACAGACTTCCAAACAATGCAGTGCATTCCAGGACAATGATACGAAAATGTTCTGAATTAATGCAGAAGCTATGACAGTTTCTGGACTGTGAGTTTCTTATATTACCATGAATTAGTTGAAAGTCGTGGATGGAAGAAACTGGTAACAAATTTATGGACACACTCTTCACAAACAACAAGTGTTAAGATTTGCCTCCCCCAATGCTAGATTAAAATACCAGCATGCGTCTGCACCTCAGGCTTCAAGAGTCACATTGAGAATGAAATGTGAGCTCCCCTAAAAAGCTTCCCCCTCCAGTGGCATAAGAAGTCAAGAATGGATTATGTAAGATGCAAACAGCCACCGTGAAGTTCAAAAAGCTTTTTCTGTTTTGCCTGCTTGCAGAGAAACGTTAACTGCAAATTCCAGATAGATATGCATGCCAAAAACTGCAAAACTGAAGGAAATGGGGAAGTTAAAAATAGTTCTGCCAAGCGAGAGACTGAGTTTGAGAGATAAAATGAAATTGTGGAGCTTCAAGTGGGCAATTACATGATGTGAAAACCCAGTATTTGATTAAAAAAATACCCTGCTAGATTCCTGGAATCACATGATATCAAAAGCTAAGCACCTGTGTAAAAAAAAAAAAAAATCACTTCTGTATCCAAGGTGTGGAAAATTAAAAAAACAAACGGTAAGAGTCTTAATAGGCAAGGAAATAAAAATGCCTGATAAAGTTAATATAAACTCTAAACTGGCTCTACAAACAGTTTAATTTCAAGAGATCAGGACTTTCAGGATATCAAGCTATTTAGGAGTGGGAACAGTGCATGCTTTTATTATGAAAACTCTAAGGTAACAACTGAAATGCAGAAATGAAACTCTTGTAACTTTTACTGTCTAAAAACCATACAGTATCTTCTGACAAGAGTTTCAGCTCAGTGAGCTATGAAAACGTTGTGCACCTGGCCACAAATGCCGTTGTCTGGGCACACTGCAAAGGATGCTGCTGTGCTCCGCTGCAACTCTTTGCCCAGTATTCAGAGATGGTTGTTACTACCCAAACACCAGCACTGATGGAGAATTCTTTAGAGACAAACAGCTCCCAGTTTGCCACACGTACATCAAGCTGCGACGGGAATACATCAGAACAGAAGAGGATGCTCATTTACCATCACTAAAGAATTCAGAGTGTGATTCGATTTGTAGTGTCAGGAAATCCTCTGTACGTTGTTTCACAATTTGATGGATTTACAAAATTTAGACCCAATCACCTTCCTAGAAAAACCCTGTTGTCACTGATATCTGAAAACAAAAACAATCAACATTTACCAAACGCAGTTGCAAACCTCTGTTCCACAGCTCGAATTTTGTACTCCATTGTGCAAAACCCAGAGGCTTTCCATTGCTTACATTAAGTCTCTGATGGGGAAAAAAAGGAAATATAAGCACCAATACTTAAGTTAGGCGCACCAAAATATTCACTGGAGGATAAAGCCAGGATGTGGCGGAAGGCGAGGCGGTCTTTGGGGAAGAGCTGGAGGATACTGTGGTACAAACTGAGATGGGTATCCTGGCTGTGGCATTTGACTTGCAGACTGAACTCCTGGCCGAGGGGGGAGAGGAGGATACGGAGCACCTGGATAAGAAAGAGCTGGTCCTGAACTCATGGCTGCAGTAAACGGAGTAGGAAAGCGTCCTGCTGGGACTGAAGAAGGCGGAGGGGGTGGTATTCGTCGGGGCACAACTGAAGGAGGAGTGTTTGCATCCGAAGTGTAGGAATCTTGAGGTGCTGGTGTTGTCTCGGGTGCTCTCTGCTGAGCCTGTGGCTGAACCTGTGGAAGTCTCTGTCCCTTCAGCACCATTTCTTGGAGCTTCTCAATTTTTACACGTCGCAGGTGAGCCAGTTTACGCTTGCTCTGGTACTCATCAATGAAGGAATCCAGAGGTATTTCACCATCAAGAAATTTTTCTGCCATATTCTGTTAAATATGGAACAATCTCTTAGAAAACTGTATATTGCAAGAGAATCTAAATGGCTTATAACCTAAAAATAGCTTAAGTTTGCCTGTGACTTTCCAGCTTGCATATGGAAGATGACTGGCATACTAAGAATTCCAAGCAGAATTTCAAGTTAGTTATTACTCAGAAGCACTGGGAGTTAAATATCATTTTTGCTTAAATTTATACTGAAGCAACAGCAGTAAGAACATCTGAATCTAGCTCTGAACATTCCCCTGATCAGAGGCGGGAATGAATCAAGTTCAACAGCTTTCCAGATTGCAGCTAAACTGAATTACAGCTCAGTACTGCTTGCAATGCCAACAGAAACTGAGAACTAAGACTCAGTACAGATAGGCAGCTTATCGCTAAACCAGGCTTAATATTCACACTTATTCATAGCTTTGAGTATATGATGTTTAATTATTAAAGAGGTGACCATACATATAATCACAAAATTCAACTTATCCTGGGAACGTTTTTTTGTGATCACAACTCAAAACCAATATGCAATTTTTTTTTTTTTTCCCTGGGTATAGTTATAGAAAATGTCCTGCGGGCAAACCAGCAAACAAAACCAAACACTTCCATTATTCTGAAAACAGACCACCCTTCAAGGACTTGTATCACAGCCAGTGGTGACCACTGGCACCTAGACAGATACATTGAAATCCTAATGGAATGTATTATGGGAAATGCTGGAGAAAAAACAGTGCAGGCACAGGTTTTCATTAGTTACTAATTGACATTTGTACTGGACTAATACATATACCAGGCAAACACCATTAAAAAAAATATTCCACATTTATATGCTATGAGTTTGAAGGCAATGCCAAGGAACTAAGAGGGTTTCTTTTCTCAAAAGGAGTGTTTTCTCTCTTAAACTTCACAGATGTTAGGAGTAAAAAACTGATTAAAAAATTCTCGCTGAAACCAAATGGCTGTTCACCGGAGTTGAAAGCAAAGACCAGACCGTATTATTGAAAATATCCCTTCAGTCTATCACACGTTCAACACTGAACTGCAGCTACGTACACTGGAAGTCTTCAGCAATGGGTGTAAGTGGCAGAATTGAAGTGTACTCTCATTACCTCTGTGTCTTCCTCAATCTTAGCCCCCTCTGTCTGAAGCAGCGCTAGCAGTGTCTCCAGTGAAGCATTACTGGATTGTCTGTCTGTAATGGCACAAAATGAACAGTACATGACAGCTGGCTCCAAGTGACTTCAAACTGAAGCAATACAGCCTCGGCAAACATAAAAATGTCTGAGACACATCTGTACAACTAGCACACTCCACTGTTCTAGACAGGATGATCTACACTAAGAAAATGTATTAAGTAGTTTAGGAACGTTGTCAGAGTGCTTAAAGCTGCAATTTAATTACAATGATATATTTATAAAATTGAAAGACAAAGCACTTCAAGTGAACAATCAGATGTACAATACTTCATAATTCAGTATGAAATGAGAAAGCTAAATATAATATTCCGTTTGATTTATGATTAATCACCGAAAATTCAAATTGTTTTGCCTTTTCACAAAGTAAATGAATTTGATGATTTAGAGAACAATAGATCAACGACAGGTAAGTAATAGAATCCACAGTATGTTTGTTACTAGGTGTAACAGATACTTAATAAATCACTAGAAGCATGATCTATTTCAGAACTACACAAGAATGACATTTCATTTTGTACTCTAAATCACACAGCTAAAAGCAAGGCACCAAAAAAATCAAACAAAAAAAACATGCAACAGATTTACATTCACTTAGAAAACAGCAAATCATAATCGTCAACAGAAAACATTACCTAGTTTTGTTTTCTTTATCTGGTATGCTTCAAAAAGAACTTGCAGTTCTCGATATTTTTCGGTCAAACTTGATTTCAAAGACTCCAACTTCGGCTGGTACAAAAGATTGCCTTCTGCCAGACTGCGATTGCTGGCAAGAGTCATGTCCTTGCTGTGCTGAACATTTTGGGCCTGGAAATAAAATTTTTAAAAAAACCACACACACAAAACAACAAAAGTAAGCTCTCTGTAAAAATTAGTACTATAGTGCTGGACCTGCAACTAATAACAACACTTTTAGGACTTTTACGAATGGTGGGAACGTCTACAGTTTTGGTAGGTATGGTCAGCTTCAGCTATTGCATTCTTTTCCCATGATCTCCTTTTTCTGCTACACAAAATCCTTTCTCACAAAAGTGTATTTTTACTTTTCCACTAATATACTATTTTACTAGCATATCATCGAGAATAAGGAGGTCTCTGCTGCAAACAGCATGTTGAAATCATCTAAACCAACAATGGGCCGTTGAAGCTCATGGGAAAAGACCTTCAGAAGAACTGCATTGAGAATAAGGATCTCTTCTTTCAGCTATGAGCACCTGTGGATGAATCTCTTTCTGAAAAGGAATTGATTCTGAAGTCACTTTCCTGCACCTTTTTTTCCACATGCAGCACAGAGCTCATTAAACAGTCTTCTTCTCCAAGTTGGAAATGGTAACTACTCAAAGAGTTAGTGTTGTGGGATAGGACTTGAAGAGTTCCTCTCTGAGTGGGGGCAGAGGTGCCGGTGAACACTCCTGCAGGCGGAACCGCTTTTGCCTGTTCAGAACAGGAACAGGGTTCCTGCCGCATGGAACTGCCAGCGAGAGGCGGGTGTCGGTGGCATGGCAGTGGTGACCGTGTAGAAACCACTCTTTGGGTGTTCACTTAAGGCATTTCTGCTAAGTAGCAGAGGAGTGAAGTTATGTCACCTGAGTTTCTTCAAATTCTTGTCACAAATTTATGTGAGGTCTGACCTGTTGGCTGTCACAGCTTTGTGAGATCACATTTTTATATTTACACCCTGCTACCTGAAGATTCTTCTTCATCCCCACCTCACACACCACCCCTACTATTCCCCCATGATGAACACTGACAGATAAAGCAACAGTTGCTCTTAAAAAAAAACAACTTTGAATTCCAGCAGTAAGATACAGTCAGACTGGAGAAGAATATAATCCCTTATTAAAATGCAAAAACCAAGGACTGCATCATTACTATTCCTTCTCTAGAATATTCTTCCACAACTATGTTAAATCAGTCCTGGATTAATGCCAAAAGCTTGTTTTTCAGTTAATCCTTCTGGTTAACATATCCTAGCCCAAAGACATTATTCCTAAAGAACAAATAACAATTCTCACGAAACCAAGATTCATCAAGATTCTGAGCTTGCTCATACACACACGCATACGATTTTATCAAGGCAGTCTTCGTGAGCTTTGAGAAAGTTGAGTGTTTGGGGAAGTCTGCCCTGGATGTCACATTAGATTCATTAAAATATTCAGACATCAAAAGGAAACAAAAAAAGCAAAACAAAACCAAGGGATCTGATTTCAGATTTTCAGTCTGAATCAACAAGTGGGACAGTTTTCCCATGGCACAACAGACTGATTCTATTAAGCTGCCTTCAAAAATCAATGAAACACTTTTTGTGACGTCCTACATTAATATGCCCCTTCTAGCCCACAGCACCCCTCTTTAGCTATAACAGATCTTATTTATGGACAGCTGCACTGAATTCAGTGCAAACACAGAGTACAGTGCTTTCTTCCTTTCACACTCATGGGTGGATATAGGAGAGCCACACCTCAGAAACAGGAAAAGAGGAAACCCAAACAAGCTATTTAAAAGCCCCAGAAAAGGGCTGAATTCAGGTGCTCTTGGCAGTCTGAGCACAAAACTGTGCACCAGGTAAAAATATTTTCCAAGCATAGCAACAGTGTCTTTGAAAGCAATTACCTTATTTTGAAATATTTATACACTACTTTAATCTGCTAAATTAAAACTTGGCTCAATTGTCCCCAGATCCAGCTCTTCAAATACCAAAGTTTTACTGTCTTTCACTCTGTTCTTGCTAAACCACTTTAAAAAAAAAAATCAAGTCAAGGATAATGCTGAGTCCTAAATTCTACATCAATCAAAATAAAATTCTATTCCAAATTGTGCAAAAAAGAGAAACTGTACTTGCGATACTGTTTTGTCTTCTTGAGATTCTCACATCAAGCCTAAACAAGCTTCCAGCCCTATGCTTGTGTTCAACTTGAATCCTTTCCAAGAATAAAAAGAAAATCCTCTCTTCTCACTTCGGAATCCAATGCAAAATAATTTAAATTAAACTGGCTGCTTCCATTTGTTTCTTCTTGTATGATCCAGTGCTGTTAAGACTGTTGCTTTCAGAAAGCCTAAGTCCCCCTATTTTACATTTTTTTCTAAGAATTATGACGGGAATTAAAACACACACGATTTAACAGTTTAATTACTGGCATCCAGCTTCTTACCAAATCACCTGCCATCACCACAAGCTTTGTAAACTACCTGACTTCTGAACTGTTAGTGAAAGACGACTGCGTGCAAAAAGATTCACGGTTCCTGATGCCTCTCCTCTTTCACCATTTTAATGAGCAAACAACTTCCTTCAAAGCAACTTCAATTTAATCTGGTGATTGTATTTTCACTGCTTCTAAAGCTGATATTCTCATTTCAAAGCGGTTGTGCAGTCAGTCTGGGAAGACTAGTTTTATGAGTGAACTTTGATCTTTCTTCGGGATGAAGACCACGTACATTTGCTCTAGAGAGAAAAAAGCCACTGGACACAAACCTATGAACCTTTCAAGAGCACAAATCCCAGGCAAATGAACCTTTTATTGAAATCATATGTAACAAAGAGAAGGAAGAACTCCAGGTAAACATACAGAACAACAGAAAAAGCTTCCTCAAGTCAGATGAGACTTTTGCGATGTTTTTAAACACTACTTTTCAGTAACAGTCCTGCCTTGAGTATCATAATGTCTCTCAACAGGACTAGGGAGGGGAAGGAAGAAGCAAATGGGTAACTTTCTACAATGATTTTCTGAATAACTTTACTTTAAATAATTTGAAATGTGTAAAGATGACTAGGTATCAGCATATGATGTACCCGACTTGTAAAAATCGGGAAAAAAAAATCAGTATTATGATCTATCTACATCTAACACAGTGACATCTTTTCCTGTCCTTAGCATCTGACATGGAGCAATTATGGACTAGTCTAAACTTAAGCAAAAGTCTTAAAAATACTTGTTTTGAAACTGAAAAAATATAAGGTATTTGTAATCACACTTCAAGTTGCAGTGCTTGAAATTACACAAGACTTAATGACTCAACCTCCTCTGTATTATAGCACTTCTGAGAAGGGTACATTTTTTCTACAGAGGCTGAACAAAAACCGTGACTGACATTTAATGATCAATTCAGGTGACACTCTTCAAGTCTTTACTTCCAACATTAGTCTGTGTTGAATTTCTTTTAAAAATGGACACTTGAAGAGATGGGAAACTCAAACTGAATCTTACTGAACAGCATGAGAAGTTCCTCAAATACAAGGTAAACTTAGGAATGATGTTTAATGAAACTTGAGCAGCTGGTGAAGACCCTTCCACCTCTTCAGGACATTTAAATGCTTCACATCACTGAAAAAAGTCTGAAGTCTGTGGAAAGAGCGAATTCTATTTCACAAGCAACAGAACAGACACAATCTCAAAGCAAGACAACTTGAACACAGTCAAGATTTTACAAACAGAATAATCTATGGCACTGATGTTAAGGTCTGTGTAATAAACTTCTCTGCAACTGTTGTACTGCATTTACAAGTTAAATCAAGGAATCAGAAAGGCAAACACTGTGAAGTTAGCCTAAAAAGCCCTACAGAAAAAACTTCCAAAGAGCATTGACTAATTTAAAACAACAAAATAAAACCAGTTGCAAAAGTATCCAAGGGTCAAAGATACAGCTCAGCACGACCAGTCTATTAAGATTATCAATGCAGCACAAAGCACGCTTTCAGGATCCACTCACAGCTTTCCACAAGCCCAAGACAACAGCCCAGCAAGGAATAAATCCAATAGAAGTTATTTTGTCAGATGTGTTGTGTGACAAAAAATGTGTATTAGCAGGGAACTGCTACTGCATTAGATGTTCACCTGCCTACTGGAAGTACAACGAAAAAAAAAAGTTATTAAGAGTAATAAGCAAACAGCATGCGACTATCAGAATTGCTAACAAGACTACTGAGGTCATGAGCACTTCAACAGGCAGGAAACATTAATCTGGAAACATGAAAAATACCAGTCAGAATCACAAGACATAATGAGACAGGACAATATTAAAAAGAACATATGCTCTTTTTTTTTTTTTTAAACTGCTAAGCTCTCAGTATGAATTCTGAATAGGACAAATGGGGCAACAATACTGAGCTGTTTATAAAAGGGTTTTAATCGTAGAAGGATTGTGCACCACAGAGCAGACCACTCAAACCAAATTTTGCACACTGCAAGAAAATGAAGCCGTGGACACGCAGAGGTTATTAAAAACAAAACCCATGGTTTATGCATCACTTCAAAACTTAAGATGCTTAAAAAATGTGTTTCTTTAACAGAAATAATTTGAATAATTTTACTCAAGGATTTAATAAGCACTTACAAGAACAGGTAGCAGCAACTGCTTTGGGAATTGAGATTCTACTACTTTCATCAACTGCAGCTTCATTTCATTCCTCTTTAAAAAACGAAGAAAAATGCTGAATAAAATTAAAACAGAAGCTAGTACTAGCTTAGCAACATTTTTACTGTTTATCATTTACTCCAAAATAATCGTTTGCAGCAAGAGTTTTACTTGTGCAAAATGTCTCTGAGAAGCGTCACTCCTGTTCATCCAAAAGCATGTTCCCAGGAAGAACAATTCCAGACCAGATGCCTCCTGAGATGCAGTCAGAGCAACTGAAATCCCAGCTACCCACAAAGTCCATCAAGTGCTGCTATAATTATAAGCTTGCTTTGGCAAGCACCATGGCAAGTAGTGTCTCGGTACTTTCAAGAAAAAGTCTCTTAAGGAGCTATAAATAAAAAGTTTTATGTGGCACCATTTTAATTGCTTTATACATAGCATACATCCACTTTAGTTTTAGGTTTTTCTGGTCTTGCTCTAGTCTATTCTCTCTTTCATTTACACATACTTGTAAATTAAGAATAAAATATGCAGTCACACTGCGGAAGTATAAGGATGCACATTTGGAGTGTCAAATTAACCCCCGAAACAGGAGCTGACAGGTGCAGAGTAGGAGAATAGAGACTTCTTTTACAGAATTAGATTTAAGAATGCTTTTCATCAAGTACTGGTGAATGATAATACACCCTCTAACAACATCTGTTCAGTAATAAATATTAATACGTATTCCAAAGTAATTAGATTTGCTAAATTTAGGTATTCTGATTATGTAAGTACTAGCTTTAAAAATGACAAAATAAAGGTTAGAAAGTAAATTGCAAATCCTAAATGTTTACTGCAGAGGAAAGCGACACCCAGAACTGTAATTTGCACTCATCAGACACAGGCAGGTTACTCATTCGATGCTTAACTGGAAGAGAAAAATCTACAGTTGTCACCAAGTCTAACTCCTAACTTCGTAACTAAATTTCATGTTTGGCAAACAAGAACATAACCACTCTCACAATGTGGTTTTAGGACATGAGCGAGAATCCAAGAAATCTGGGCACGCATTCACATAGTTTTAACTTGGACTTTCTGCATTTCCCAATCTTTTCAAATGGCTTTTGAGAGAAGGACTACACTCAAACTCCTTCTGTGTTTGCCAGCGTACTCTGAAATCCTGGAATGAGAGGAAGGCAGTACATTTCTGACTTCTTGATTTCATATAATTAAGGTCTTGAAAAGTAAATAACCTTTGGCAGTAGAACCTTAGTGGTCAGTAACACAATGTTGCACTGTTACTGAAGTGATGTTCCAGTAGATAAAAAGAAAACTCATTTTCACAGGAGAAATTCATTGAGCTACCACCAGTGTCAGGTCATAAATTCTCTCATCTATGCTGTTTAGAGTTATCATTCCGAGATTAACTTTTATAAACAATGTACTTTTATTTCATGAAGATGAATACTGTAGATGTACGACAGAGATTAACCTCAACAGATTATAAAAAAAAACCTCCTCAATTTTAAAAGACTGGGAGTAACAGACAATTGGCTTCCTTCCTCTTTCTATCAGACAAGATGTTTGTTGTTCAAGCACTAAAAGCCCAGAGGCTTCAAAAACAACCTTACAGACAGAAAAAGCAGCAAGTTTGGTCTTTGATGACAGATTTTCACATACCTGGGGATACAGTGTGAGGAACACTGTATATGCATATTACCCCAGTGTAGTATGAATGTGCATGTGAGCACACACAGATATACATCAGATATAGATAATGATATATGTGTGTGTGTGCGTGCATATGCACTCCCCCCCACAATGACATATACAAATCCTGCTCAAATGCTGCGCAGGAATACATTCCCTTCAAGACTGGAAGGTACCTATTTTTAGCTATTAGCAAGAAAGCCAAGTGGTCTTCCAAATCCTCCTCTTTATGAACAAAACATTTTGAGCTGGGTTTCCCTTGCAACAAGGAGAACAAAGGTTTTTTCAGTTATGGAATAATCAGCTTTCGTCAACTTTGCCACTGAAAATACAAGTGACCTCAGAAAAGTGACTCAGGAATCATGATTTAATTGGTATGCCACAATGAAATAAGGCACCTAAGGACTTTGGAATAGCCCCTACAACCTAGATACATATGGACTGACAACTGAACACCTATACACGTAGCAGTGAAGTCACCATGGCTCCTCTTTAATGTTCAGGATTTCCCTCTCTCCCTTTTCCTGCCACATACTTCACAGTGAAAAATCACGACCCAGTAGCACAAACTCAAGCAGTAAACAATTCAGTGGAGGCAAAACCAGAATGAGGAAGAAGTATTCAAGCATGGCCAACTCCTTCCAAGGTGGGTAAATGTATTTCTAGTTGAACAGACTCTAGTAAAAGCCTCCACACACAATAAAAGAGGATTATACCAGACAGCAGCATAGCCATATTTCCACACAGCTTGAATACCTTCAAACCTAGCCACACTTTCCAAACACCACAAAATATTCCCTCAGGCCTGGAGAACTTTACTCTACAATTTAAAAGCCTTCGGTTGCCAGCTGAGGAGGAAAACCGGAGGGTCAAATTGAGAGTATGGTCTAGTTCTGCAGTGAGAGGATCTTTTCTACTAAGGTCTTGAGGTTTTCTGTCACTTTTGACCTACAATCTAAAGCACATATTGACAAATAAACGATAAAAAAGGAGCCCACTGAGCCAGGCCTTCTGGTCATGTACCCTGTCAGAGGTCATGCTCAAACTAGTACTGCAGTACTGCAATGTACTGCACCCATTAATACCTTGACAAAGCTATGCCCATTATAACCCGTTGACTTTCCTTAAATATTTATTTTTTATAGAAGGGTACTCCTGCCCCCAGTAAACCATGGTGCCTCTAAGATCTCTGCATGTTTTACTTAGCACAGCAGTATGTTTCCTCAGCAGTTTAACTTCTCAAAATATAAGCTCACATGAAAAGCTATTATGCCTGCCCCCTTCTCACAAATCTATTTGCACAAAGTTCAAAATACTAATTTTTGCATAATGCAGCAAGTAAATTTCCCTAGGACACCTTATTATCCTGTCCTCAACCTTCAGTGGCCTCTTCATCTGTAATACTTTAACTATTTTGGTTTGAGGTGATCCAGAACAATTCCGTCAGAAGTAGTAAAAGGGCAGGAATGTTAGTTTGAGGGAAAGCAGCTATAACTGATTTTACTTAATAAACTAATATTCTTTCTCAAGAATATACTGCTGCCTTTTTTTTCCTGGGGCTTTTGTCCTCTAATTTAAAAAAAAAAACAAAAAACAAAAAACAATAAAACCAACCAGAACTAATAAATACAAGACTAAGAGAAGTACAGCACATTACTTTCTTTTAAATTTTTCATATAAATGGTTTCATCTTATTTGCTGTTAGCTGACTACACAGTTAAGAGACTTTCAGGCACATTTGTGGTCAAATAAACCCGGAACACCCTCATATCAGAACCGTAATACAGTGTCCACTGGCATATAGAAAAACCAGTAAAACACAACCACAGCAGCAGGAAGAAAACAGGCTTCTATTTTGTTTTAATAAGCACAGATCCAAAAGCACGGCTTAGAGTCTGATACACTGACAAAGACATTTCAAATAAGCAAAACAAGCACCAGAAAGCCTGACAGCCTTCACTGAGCCCAGCATACCAACTCAGGCACACAGAAATCTCTTTCATATTGTTCTGAATTAAAGTTGCACTGAGATCGAGACCACAAATAGGACCGACTTCACACTGACAAAATCCTTCATCGTGGCCAAGGCACAAAACAAGGGCTGTATTAATGGAAAAACTGATCCCACCTCCGGGCCGTCAGTGTCTCCTAATTTAGTACAAACCGAGCATTTTCAGCACGGCGAGCCCTCTGCCCCCTCCTCTGGCAGCCAGCGCTCGGGAGCAGTGCCCGGGCACAGCAGCCCCCTTACCGAGGGCCAGCAAACAAAAGGCCGGGAGGAAGAGGGGGAGGGAGAGGGGCAGGCAGCGCTTTCCGCAGCACAGGGGCTCCTTCTTCACCGGCCACTCCATGGCGGAGCCGTGACCGCCGAGCAGCCCGAGCCGGGCCGGGAGGAGGGAGTCACCTGCGCCGCGGGTGGGAGGCTGTCACTAACACCTTCCCCCCCCAAGCGCAAGTGGTAATGGAGGCGGCGGGACAGCGAGCCCCGAGCCGCGGGGCCCCGCGGGCAGCGGGCTGAGGGGAGGGCGGCGGCCCGAGGGGAGGCCGCGGCCCGGGCGCGGGGCTGCGCGGGCGCCCCTCACCTCTTCCATCTCGCGGGCCATGTCCTGTAGCTGCTCCTCGTCGTCCAGCAGCGCGCTGAGCTCCTGCAGGCTCAGCGCCTCCAGGCGCCGCACGTCCAGCGCCATCCCGGCCCGGCTGCCCCCGGCCCCGGCCGCGCTCCCGCCGCCGCCAGCACCAACCGGAAGCGCCGCGGCGGTGTCGCCCCGGCCCGGGGTGGGCGCCGCCCTCGGCGCCCCCTGCTGGGAGGGCGGGGCGGCGGCGCGCGGGGCGGGGCGTACCACGGCGGCGGGCGGCGGGGGGAGCCGGGCCGCGGTGGCGGGCGGTACCGGCGGGGGAGCGGGCCGGGGGGACACCCCGCGCCTGAGGGGAGGGGGGTGCCAGGGCGGTGGCGGGCGGCTCCCGGGGGGCGAGGCCGGGGTGGCCTGAGGGGGTCCGAGGGCCGGCAGGGTGAGCCGGGCCGCGGGGAGAAGGGGAGGCTGCGGGGAGGCAGTCTGGGGTGTCTGCGCTGGATGAAGCCCACCGTGGGGTCACAGCGCACCGGGCCTCCAGCCCCCCGAACTGAGGCAGGGCAGGAGAAGGGTCCCGGGGTGGTGGTTCCCGGCCCGGGGAAGGTTGCCCACTGCCGGAGGCCGAGTGGCGTTTTGTAAAGACACCGAGCCTCGCCGTGGGCCGGCAGAGCCCCTCACAGAGCGGGCTTTGTCTGCCTGGCTCATGTGATGGCGCCCGGTGCTTACGGCCCTCGGTGTCCCGAGGGATGGCGGGTGCTGGGACAGCCGAGAGGTCAAATACCCGGCTGGGATGGCTGGGGCTCCGTGGTTTCGTTTCACGGTTATGCTACAGGCCTCAGACCAGCACTGGGAGCGGACTCTGGCCTTTTGCCTGCAAGAAGATGGGGAGAGCTGAGCTCTGAACCTTCACATCGACACCAGATACAAGCAGTTACAATGCTCCTGCCTGGAAGTCCTGTAGGCACTCATGTTCTCCTTTTGTCTGTAACTGCACAGCTGTAAATTAGGAAGGAAAATCGGTGGAATTATTTAACTCGCACTTCCTTATCACGTTGGGACTTGGCTAGAGTAAATCTCAAAAGAGTGACTGTATTATTGTTCTCAAGCCTAGGCTGATTACCTATTTAGACTAAAAATAGCTAAAAATCGTATCTTGCCAAGCTTTGGTGCTAGGTCTTTTTGTCTGTCTTAAGCACTTTTTCAAGCGTGAAGGTCAAGAAATGATCTTTCTACCAAAGATGTATTTTATGGTGAATTTAAATACTTTTGAAATGTAATGTAGCAAAAGCTCTGCGTCAATTAAAACATCATAGCGACATTTTGCTCTTCTGATTTATATCTCTTAAGTCACCAACACTTCACTAGGCACTCTGTGGTAACACTGAGCAGTAGCTCTCTAAGTAGTACTGATGTTAGCATAGCTGATAAAGACAACTATGCCTGGAAACAATTAATTGTGTTAACGTAGCTTGTTGTATGCATCTCTAGGCATGTACCGCCTTCCTGGCCTGCTTTTGTACCTAAGTGATCGTGGGTGTGGATGTGCTTTTTTCCATGTGTGTAACACCAGAGAGAGAACCAGAATGAGCACATGAGCCAAAGGAACAGGGTAAGGAATGGCCATGTGGTCATTGTCCTCTGTAGTTGACATTTCTGTTCTAACTGGAAAAAAAAAAAGAAATCAATATAGTGAGCTGAATCAGTCTCTGATGTAATGCTATTAAAATGTAATGGTGTTACAGTCACATTCAGGAAGTGACACAGTACTTCCTGGCAGAACTGAGTGAAGACATGACAGCTATATGTTTGTCCTTTAACTAAACTCAGTTCTTCATGCCTCTCACCCCTCAAAAGCCCCCTCTGTTATTATTATCCACAGGTAATAAAGACCAACAACATGCCACTGCTAGAGGAAGGCTTCCTGGCCTTCTGGCTGCTTAGTGTAGAGCTACTCTACAACCGTGATGCAAACTGAGTGTATTCAGAGGTAAGAGCGAGATGGTTGTGCAGCAGGAAGCTGAGCTGAGTTTACTTAGGGTGGGGAGAAGGTGATTAGCAATATGGGCATGTGTCCACTCATCACGTCAGCGCACCTGCTCCTTGCTGTGGTATGTGCTGAACTCCTTGAGTGGGGTGCTCTGCTCGAAGCACAGATGACTGAGCAGCTGTACCCCTTGGCAGTGACATGGGTTCGCACTACGGCCTGACCCTGTTACTTAAAACATGTAGATAGTTGCCATGCCAACACGGTATCATATACCATACTTGCACATGCCCATCAAAAAGTCAGTTACACGCTTGTGTTAATAACCAGATTGTAAATCTGCACATGCAGACACACACACACCCGCATGTGCATATATACACACAAACAGAGGATTTAGTTGAGGGCTTACAAGAAGCCCTTTCTTCCCAAGAGTATTAGCGATTCTAACTTCATAGCATAGCTAAATAATTGGTATGGTGGGAGTGTGGTTTAGAAGAGTGACTCAGCTTCATGTTGTAAATCTAGTTTTACCACTGCCTTTCTGTGTGATCCTGAGTGAAGTTCTCAGCTTCCCTCAACCATAGTGCCTTTCGCTTAAAAAGAGGAATAATAATAACTGCTCAGTCCCAGGTGAGGGTGGAGAGGAAAAGTTCACACTGGGTTGGAACTAAATGACCTTTACGGTCCCTTCCAACCCAAACCTTTCTATGATTCCATGATGAGTCTATGAATAATGCGTGTAGAGGTGCTTTGGCTGAGTATCTCTGGTGAAGGGCACTACAGTGTGATAGTAATTGTATTGTCAATATGCTGTTGGGAAGGATGGTTTACAGTGACCTAAGGAGCTTTAATGTAACTATCTAATTGTTGTTTATGTTCCATGGGCTTGATGGAAGTTCACTGCTCTAGACATCAAGGAGTGGTCAATGGTAATCTGTATTAAAGTTAGAAGCTACATAATGCAGAACAATGAAGTCTTCACAAAGTGCACAGGGAGAACATAACTCATTTGTGCTCAAGTACAACATATATTGAAAATACCACTTCTCCCTAGGTAGATATGTTTGGGTTCTGGTGATGTTGGAGAAGAGTGCCTAGATTAAGCATCTGGTCTGGTTTTGAGTACTTTGATGAGCATCTGCATGTGATTGAGCTCTCAGGTTGGCCAGAAAAGCAGCTGAAGTTGAGAGACAAGATAGGGGTCAGCTGCTTTTGTATAATTATATATTCTATTTGGATAGGTAGGAAGGTGCCTTTCTGTTCTGCAGTCTTCATGAAAGATAAAGGGTTTGTGACAGCACATCACTTGGACACAATATGAAGGACTGCAGATAAACTAGGATTTTAGGCTACAGGGATTATCAAATATTGCAGTGCTGCAGGCTCAGATTTATCAGCTGTCTGGCCCTGGTTCTTATTTGCCTTTGCTGAAATCCTTTTGAAGGGTGACAGCATTCACAAACATTAAAACTATAAGCAGGCAAAGTACAGAAGTCAAGATTTCTATTACAGGAGAAATGGAACAAAAAAATTGGGAAGATTACAGTGGAAACCATGTTACGGTGAGTAAGGAGTCAGGCTTCAGTCTTGGGGAGAACTGGCATCCAGCCTAGTTTAAATTAGATGTTAATTTGTTTTGGTTTTTTTTTTTAAACTTGGTCTTGAATTTCCTTCTGTCACCTCATATCCTTTTACGGTCAGTAGCACTGTACCCATGCATATTTATTAGATTTAGACATACTTTGCAAGTCACCTTCACAACTTCCTTTGTTTTCCTGGAAAAACTGGTTGGTTAAGGTAGAGACTGAATTTGCAAGTCTGATATTTGGTGTTTATTAACCCTTATTAGTCAGGTTGCTCAATGGACAGATAGGTTTTCAGGCTTATTTGCAATTTTATTTCCTTCTATATATTAATCACAGTCCATACTTCTGTTTAGATTTCATAATCCAGATTCCTTCACACATGAATATGACCTGCATATTCAGCATCCTGGGAGAGAAACAGTGGTCCTGTTTGTGAGAGAAAAGTGGTCCTGCTGTCTGAGAGAGAGCAAGAATTAATTGTTAGTACTATACTCCTTCCTTTCGGGGAGCCGCGGGCATGAGAAGAGGAGCAGGTTTCTTTACCTGCACATACTTTCTTTGCCTTAAGCTCACAGTGAAGCTAGAGTAGAAAAGGCAGATTTTCCTCCCCAGACTAAGACACGTCTCTGAACCTGAGCTAGAAGCACTTTGACTATTTGCTTGTGGTATTTCCACACCTGCTGAAGGCCTGGAAAGTGCAGCCACTGAAACAAACACAGTTGGTTATTGAGGCAGAGGTTGGTGCACTGGGAGACAAGTTGTTGGAATAAACACAGCTGTGTTTTTTCCATTACAGTGTTCTTCTTTACTGGGTCAGTCAGCCACAGACCTTGTCTGTGCAAAGCTACAGGGTAAATACATGTCCCTGGGGAATCGCTAGGACTATACGATCTACTGCTGAACTTCATCTTGGATAGAGTTCTCCAGTGTTTAAATCGAATGAAGGTGTGGTTATACCTATTACAGGGAATGGTTAGAGCTTATTAATAGTGAGGAAAACAACCTGCCATGCAATATACAGTCAACCTTTGTAATCAAATGTGCTCTCAAAGGCCTAATTGCTTCCAATTCCACTATGACAGTGGAATTTGAGGTCCCTGTGAAGACTCTTGAGGAAAAGAAACTTTTTATCTGCATTGATGTAATTGAGAAGCTCCTGAACAGATTTTGTCCGTGTTCCCATGTAAACGTCAACTCTGGGCAAACCCGCAGCCACAAAATACTACAGTTCAGGGTTTCAGAGGAAACAGTGGCCTTGTTTCCAGGAGAATAGCCTGAAACAGACTGCCCACAGGCAGCGAGGCCCAAGGGACAGGGGCAGCTCCAGGAAGCAGATTCTGTTCCAGCACTGGAGCAGTTCCCACTGCTGCACTGAGTTAAGCTCATCTTCACCAATGGGTTTAGATTGGCTAATGAGCATCTCTGACCCCAATTTTCTCTTCAAAAAGAAGTCATAGTTGGAATGATTTTGAAAAAGCAGGGTTTTCTGTACAGTCATAGGGTTCGTAGTGGGCCAGCAGAAATGTCTGCATTAGATGAGTACTGCTGGATCCCCAGTGGTGTGGGGAGCTCCCACCAGGCTTCCAGGCCATAAGAAAACCCTCATGGCTTTACCATACAGGCAGATCCACTTCTCACTTGCCAACAGCACAGTAAAAGGTCTCGTTCAAGCCAGGAGGTGTAAGGCTCAGTGGAAAAGTAGCCTTGAGTTATCTGGATGCAAAAGCGAGAATTCAGCACCTGTGGCAATGAACAAAGTTGGGCCCTGTTATCAGCTTGGACTGGTGCCACCAGCAGAGACAACCTGGTTTCTAATGTGCTATTTCAATTGAAGCTGTTTGGACCTGACCTGGGAGCACAATGCTGGGATTATCATCACAACAGGTTTAGGAAGCAGGGCTCCCTTCCTGAAATTCCCTGTAGTCTTTGCAATAAAACTAATCTGATTGTATCCTCCAATTCCCCTTTTTGCAGCACTGTCTGGGAGGGACACAGGATAAGATCAAATTCTCTTTTCTGGCATCTCGTACTAATGAGCATTGTCCTACCAGCACTTCCGAGGGTGAGTCAGCTTCCCTAGTTCCTAGGTAACCTAATTCTACCCCCCACCCCCTGTTTTTCAATTAAGCAGAAATTAATTCTGCTTCTATGAACCACTGGCCACATTCTGCTCTCAGGTACTGATAAAAATGCAGAATTAATCACTTGCCCGCCAGCACTGGGTGGAACCCCCAAACTCTTTATACCCACAGTGCAAGTTTTCATCAAGTAGGAATGCACGGCCGTTTACTGAAGGGGTGAACTGAGGAGTTCAGAGTTCGACAGAGGTTTCCTGAGTGGAGGGAGATAAGACAAAAAGCTCTCCTGCTGAGGCACAGATTTTTATCATATCACAACAGCAAGCAGCTGAAAAGATTCCAGTCACTAAGCACTGTGCTTTGAGAACGGGTTAGACTGCCTGCCTGCCCTTTCCTATGAGACTGACTACTGGATGGGATCCGGGATGAAAACAAGATCTTAAACAGGTTATACTTACTGCTACGGCTCACAGCCATTATCAGATGCTGAAGTCTTTTACATGCCTAATTCTCTGTAGGTTCTTCTTGTCATTCCCTGCAAGGGAGCCAGAACACGTGCAGTGTGCAGCTGTATTCAGCCATCATCTCAGATGAACATTACCTTGAAAACCCTGAATGCAAAAAACCACCCCCACTAGATTGGCTCGATGCTGAGTGGCAGAGGTAGTATTTTATTTTTTGAGCATCCCTCCTCAAGGACACTAAAGAGTTTGTAAAACATCACTAAACAAAAACAAAACATCGCCAACAACAAAAATGCAAACCTGCCGAAAAGTAAAACACAGCAGCATTCAAATATTGGAAAACATGAGAGCTAAAGTGCTTGAGATAAATTCTTAACTACGCACAGTCTGAAGTCAGTCTTCCCCATATAAATGATATTTTTCAACAGCACCTGCCTGACTGCATAGGTTTCTTCACCAGTCTGTGGCAGGGTAACACTACTAAGCCAGAGCCATTACCCAAGCTAGGAGTAACATATTTCTTTCTATCCCTCATACTAAAAGTAAGTTAATAATATTCAAAGAAACACATTTTAAAGTTCAGGCAGCTGAAGTTGGACTTCAAGGAAAGTGACTGTATGGACTTCCCATGCAGTGAAGTCACTAGCATAGCCTGAAGCTGAACTAAGCTTTGGTGGGATTTATAAAGTGCTGTGTTTTAGTATTTGATGCCTGTCTTTAGTAGTATTTTTTTCAAACCAGCACCGGGATTGTGAGTTAAAAAAATTCTGAAATAACAGACAAATTTTCAGTGGATGCTGGAGCCAGACAGACATTGCACAGTGCACACAAATATATTAAAAAAAAAAAACAAAACAACCAAATCAAACAAACCCCAAACCAAAAAAACCCCAAATCCCAAAACCTAACCCAATTATGGTAAAACTTTTCATCCTTAAAAACAAACACCCACCAAGCACCAAGAGCAAATCTGAAAGCAACATCTGCCTCCTGGTCCCTTGGCTCGTTCCAGCAAGGATGGCTACTACATGATACAAGCTCAGCAGCAATGGTTGTGAGCCTGAGCCTGCAGGCACTCAGTGCAAATCTCTCCAGTGTTCAGCCCCATGGGACTGATCCAGTTTTCCCCGAAGCCAAAGGGAGCTCCCTACAGACTTCAGCAGACTTTGGATTGGCCCCTTAGACTGACAGCAGGAGCAGGACCTTGTTTTACAGTTTTTCTATCCAGCCACAAAAGCCACCCCCTGAAATACCTGAAGGGGTTTTCAATCTTCCCCTCCATGCATGCATTTAACATCCATTACAGTTAATAGCAGTTACACATGCATACCAACGGGAGAAAAGTCCCAGTCGAGAGGAATTACTGGTAGTAAGAAAAGAAACCCAGTAGAAACGCTGAGAATTGCTAAAGACCCAACTCCCTCGAATAAATGAGTTTCCCTGTTTAACCAGGCGGCGGCTGCCCGCCGGACCGTGCTGCAGGAAGCTCTAGAGTGTGTGTTTGTGTGTGCACGGGGGTGTGAGGCGCGGGGGGAGCGAACGGGCGGCGTTGTGCAGCGCGCCAGCCCGTCGGCAAGCTGCCTCCTGTCTCAGCGTCCCAGCAAGCGTCTCGAGCGCCGGCCGTCGCTGCTCTCACTTGTGAGCCGTGGTGTTGTAATCATCCTGTGCCGCGGCCGGCAGGGAATGGTCTATCCTGAACTCTTCCTCCAGCCCGCCGGGCGGCTTCGCTGAATCCCCTCGAGCTGCAGGTTGGCGACTGTCTGCGCCGCCTCCTTCCAGCCCCAGGATCTGTCTCTGCACCAGCTTGGAATAAAGGCCTCCTTCTTCCATCAGCTCCTTGTGTGAGCCCTGCTGCACCACGCGGCCCTTGTCCAGCACAATGATGTTGTGTGCCTTCTCGACAGTGCTCAGCCTGTGGGCTATCACAAGCACCGTGTGGTTCTGCAAGTCGCCATAAATCGCCTGCTGAATCTGCGCGGGAGGAAACGACATTAGTGCCTGAGCATCGCTGGCTCCACTTTGGAAGGGAGAACAGCAGCTTTGTGGTCTGTGTTAAGAAACCTCTGGACAGGAGGTTTGCTCTCCTCTGGCCACACAGAGGACACAAGACTCCCTGCAGCACTACCAGCACCAGCATGTCCACCCCAGCTCCCGGCTCTCGCTTGTGCAGCCTGAAAGACTGTCTCAGTCCAGCCAGCCCACAGATGTGGTATGCACACAGGTCTGATCCTGCAAGCTGGTTTCTTTTTAGAGCTGGGCTCCAAATTTGGAGGCTGTGTGGTGTTGACATGGACTGCAGGAAGCCAATCCCTGGTAAATGCAGCTGCCTAGAAAAGCGGGGCCTTTTTATCAGTTGTTTTCTAGCCAACAGACATAGACAATAGCACTAAGGTCTAAAGGCAAGCAGATGGCCACCAGGTTCATGTCACATTGACACCCCTGGCTAACCAAAACCAGCCCCTGGCTAGCATTAGATACCATGCATGTGGCTGAGGACCTGCGAGCCAGCAAGCTGGCCCATGGTCTGATGCTCGCACTGCCCCAAACCGTGGAGCAGCAGCGCTCATGCTCCGGGACTGGGAGACACTTCCTCACACCTCAACCTTGAGCTAGCTTTCCCTCATGTCATTAAACCAGTGAGGCTGAACTGCTACTGGTAGAGCTGTTTGGTCGTCATATCCCAGCCAGATAAACCAGCTCAGTTCACAGAAAGCTCTGAGCCCTTCCTGCAAGCATGGCTCCTTTGGTGCCTCAGCTGGAATTTAACTCAGGCAGTCCTACTCCCTGCTGCAGTACCATTTTTCAGGGTCTTCCTCCATATCCAGTCCTAAAAGGCTGAACAGAGTTGCTGTATATCAATTAACACTTTCCACATTTAAAAACTCAGTGTAGATCTCTATCTCATCAGGTTTGCCAGGCGCTGGCTGCTGTGAGCACAGGATTATTCCCTTCTTGGTGGCTACAGCAGTGCTGGAAGCAAATTCCTGCTCAGGAATTAGTGTTTTACCCAAACCTCTGATTGCACCATGTCAAGACTAAGCTTGTCCACAGCCTGGAAATGGAAGCTACAGTCTTTCCTCCAAACCCAGATTGCCTCTTTGGCCCAAACACCCGAGTCACCTACTCACCGCGTGTTCACTCTCTGCATCCAGCGCGCTCGTGGCCTCATCCAGGATTAGGATGGGGGGAGTTCGGATCAAGGCCCTGGCAATTGCTACTCTCTGCTTCTGGCCACCTGACAGCTGGGCTCCTTTTTCACCTGCCTCTGTTGGGTCAAGAGAGAGAGGAAAGGGTCAAAATAAAAATAGGAGCTGCCATCAAGTTCAGCTTCCAGCCACAGCATCAGGATAGTGTCATGCTTTGAAGCAAAGACCGGGTAAATGCTTCTGCTTACTTGGCAGAGCAATTTAAATGATTTAAACATCCCCGAGGGCTGCAGTCCTTCCCTCCAGCAGCAAGTTCTCTACTGTTGTCCCAGGGTTTGAGGGACTAATGCTCATGGAAACAACACAGAGAAGTCTGGAAGATTATCTAAACCCCAGGCCTACTTTCCCTGCCCTTGCAGGTAGAGATGGCAGCAATGCAGCTGCAAGGTGGGCTCTGGAGGGTGTGCGACCAAGGCAGCAGTGAGGGGGAACTGGCATCTCTCTGCTGGCTCCCATAAACACGAACCATCATCAGTCTGACCTGTCTCCTCACAAAGGCCCGCTGTCACAAACACATTATTGTCTATCACTATGGATTTATCACAGGTTTATTTTCTCTCTCTGCAGGTGGGGTGGTGCACAGCTAACTGTTTGGGTTATGGCCTTTTCTCCTGATCGCTGTGCTGAAAAATGGTGAGACTGACAGTGACACATCTCCATAACACTGCCAGGCACTGGGAGCCAGACCTGTCTGGATGGGATGGGGAACACTCACCCCACTGCCACAGAGCAGCAGCAGAAACACTCAGCCAGGATGGGCTCAGAAATCCTGCAGCAGCTCAGTCACCCCGAGAGGCAGCCAGGGTGCTGCACCTCTCCACGTAGCTGCCTCTGCGCTGCCACCAACTCGTGTCCGTCACTACCTGCATGACTTTCCAGCCAAGGGGACAGTCTCTGCCTTCCCATGGCAATGCTTTCAAGTGTAAATGGAGGGATTTTGGTACCTGTGTGGTAGCCGTCTTGTAGCTCCGTGATGAAGGCGTGTGCGTTGGCCTTCTGAGCAGCCTGGACAACTGACTCAAAGGAGGCTGAAGTTAAGCCATAAGAAATATTATCGGCAATAGAGCGGGCGAACAGCACTGGCTCTTGGCTCACCAGGGAGATCTGCAGGAAGGAAGGGAAGAGCAGGGGGTTGGGAGCAGAAGGACACAGCAGCCGGTGTCTCGGACCATTGGCATTTGTTCTTGCTGGGTGAGGACTGAAGTCGGCAGAGCCCCACCATTAGACCAGGATACAGAAGTGCCTCAACGTGAGCTCCCAGTGAGGATGCTAACGGTGGGGTGCCCAGCAGCAGCCCCAGCCCAGTTTGCATCATCTGCTGGAAGCCATTTTTCAGGAAAGAAACCTGATGCAGTGCTGGTATGTTGGCATCTGGGACAGGCCTCCCCCTCCAAGACCCTGCTGTGTTTTTTGCTCCAAACCTGTCATTCCCATCCCTATTTGCTCTTCACAGAATGGGAAACCAGTTGCTGGGACAAGGCAGGCTGGAGAGACTCTCTCCCAGGCTCTTACTGATTTTCTGTTCAAGGCCAGTAATCACGCTTGGGTCACGTGAATGAACTCTCCTGCACCTTTTAATCCAAAATTAGCAAGTTAGGGACATAGCTGCTGCAGTTCCTTAATTGCTTAGCAACAGCCTCCCTGTCCTACCTTACAGCCGTTGCTGCTCACTCTCGCATTCAGCCTGCTTTGTCAAACCCTCAACACTGAAATAAATTGAACCCTCCAAATTATTGCTCAGAACTGGGCATGAAGAGAGCCAGCGGGACGTGGTCATATTTTAATTGACTTCTCCCCATGCTCCTAACACCACACCAGGCTTTCCAAACTGAAAGACTAGCTTGTCTTTTAATTTTTGCTCAGTACAAGCAGGGAATGTAAATTAGTCACACTGACTTTGGCTTTCCAGACTGTCTCTGATCAATTGTTTTCAGGTTTTCCTGCTGACTGGCGAGACCATTCGCTCTGGAGGCAAACAAAGAAGGCAGTTACTTGCAGAGGAGATGAAGGCTGATCTGTGCTGACACACAGATGACAGCCAAGGGGCCTGGACCCCTCTCCTAGGCAAACCACCCAGCCCCTCTGGTGCTCCGGCTGCTGCCAGCATCCCGAGAGGCTTAACTCCCCATTAGCTGAGAATTACTTTAAGATCTTAAGGTAGAAAGTCCTGGAGGAATGCAAAACTCTTTTTTCAAACACAATTTAGATGATAGTTAATCCAACAACCAGAAACATATTTCTATGCATTGGCCAAGAAATACAAACCCATGGGTTTTGTTCTGTTTTTGGAAGGCTTCCCCCTCCCCATGAAACCACTCACCATCCCTTTCCCTTCCGCCCCCACAAATTATCTGAATTCATTTCCTGGACCACCTCCAGCCTTCAGCTTTCTGGACATTTCAGAAGTTGCCAGATCAAATTCAAAGCAACATGCAACCCTACCATCCATCCCCTCTGATCACAGCAGGCGATAGCTAGAATACACGTATCAGTCGCTCGTACCACTGAGTGCAGGTACTTGTGATCGTACATGTTAATGGGACGCCCATCCAGCAGCACCTGCCCGTCTTGCAGAGGGTAGAAGTTCTCCAGGATGTTGACACAGGAGCTCTTCCCGCTCCCTGAAGGACCCACCAGCGCCGTCACTTTGCCGGGGTGCAGGGTGAAGGACACATTCTGTGACATGGGTGGGAGAGCATACTCAGGTCCTGGCTTTTCCCAGGGTCCTGGGGCAGCAGCTTGGGCACTATGCAACAAAGGCAGCCGAAATCCAGCCACAGTGACCCTCCAACTTGGTGACGTGCCACATCAGCCATCTCTCCTGGCTCTGAGGAAGCAAGGAGTCTCCAAAATTGTTTCAAATTTGCCTGCTGATACAGCAGGACCTCTAAAAACTGCAAAGCAAACTAACCTCTTTGCTGCCTCCCCCTGCCTCATGACCCCAGACCCTCTCCCATGGGAACAATGCGAGGCAGCTTGGCACAAAGCCCTGTACCATGCTGACGTGTTTAATGCCTGAGCAGAGAACAAGGGTTGTATTAATAAATCTCATTCCTTGTGAGGAAGGTCAGCCCTAAACACCCGCTGTTCCTTATAATCTGTTTTCCAACATGCTGTTGAGCCTGCCTTTATGGATCTCCTAAAGGGCAGCTGACATTTCCTGCGGGCTGGGTATTGGTTATTGCCACAACGGAGAAGTGGCGCGTGATGCTTCGTGGCGGGGAGCGCTCTGCGCCCGCGGGGCTCACCTGGAGGACCTGTGTTGCGGAGCGAGTGCGGTAGGAAAACGTCACGTTTCTGAACTCCACCTTTCCATCCACGTGGTCTGGGGCCAGGGAGCCGTCATTCACCATCGTTGGCTTGCGGTCGATGAACTCGAACACCTTCTCGGCAGCTCCCACTCCCTGCATCAGGCCGCTGTAGACAGAGCCGACAGACTGGAAGGGAAGAGGCGATGGTGAGACCCTCCCATGTGATGGGAAAGTCAGTCAGTGCCACTCGTAAGGAGAACTGTTGAAGCATTCCCAGGTCTTCTATCAGCTGACATTAACGACAGTCATCGAACACAGGAAAAGCAAGCTCTTCCCCCTCTGCAGGATATGGAGGGGATACATATGGACTTACCCAGGGAAAGGGCATCTAAGGGGGTTTTGTGCATGGGTAGTCTCAGAGGGGAACAGAAGAAGGAAACACATAGATTGGGAAGAGAAGATGTGCGCCAGGAGATACACAACCCAAACTTGCAACAAAACCCTCCACTCATCTCTCTTTTCTCAAGACCAGCAGCTCCCCAGCCCAATAGTTGAACAGAGTCCACACCCAGCAGCACATCACACCAGCCCCTGAAGGCGGCCAGCTCATTCCCTACTACATGTGTCTCAAATGCAGAGCAGCTTCAGGCTGGACCCTTCTAGACAACCATTTGGCAGCTGATAAGGTTGTTTCCTGCTAGAATATGGTCCTAGTGGATTTACCATTGCGCTTTCCCAACTACAGCTGCTGTACGCTGACACCAGCTTCCCTGGAATAAACCCCTGTCACGTTGGCTCTTTCCAATATTAAACCCAGAGCTGCAGAACAGCTTGTACTGCAACTGCCCCTCCCATCAGGAGGGAGAAAAACCCAACAAACCAAACCAAACACACACGAAAACCACAGCCTGGAAACACCACCAGAGCCGGCAGTCATCTGAACAGATGGCGAGAGCCAGGCGAGCTGCCTCCAGCTCTGCTCTGCTGCTGCACAAAGGCTGAAGCACTGCCGAAACCACGCTTGGCTGCGAGGAAACCTCGACTTGATCATTTCTGCCTCGATTTGCCAAGCTTATGCCTTTGCAAGGGGAAGGCAGCCCTGGGTGGGCTCTACCATCCCACCCACAATCCCATCTTGCTAATGTGCTGCCAACACAGCAGCTTGCAGCCTATTTCGGGGGGGGGGGGGGGGGGGGGGGAAGTAATATAATTAAGCTTTTAATGAAGCCTGAAATTTAACAGGCAGCTTTGTAATCCCTCCATCCTTCATGCCAGGAAATGTGCTTGGGAGACAGCCAGGACTACTGCCCTTCAGCGGGGCCAGCCTGACCGCTTTGGTCCTGGTGGTGTTTTTGGGGGATGAGCTGCTTTGGGCACATTCAGGTTGTGAGGCTACAGCAGGAGGGGAGCGGGGAGCAGAGGGGAGAATGAGCCCACCAGTGGGCAAAGCCACAGCACCAAGGAAATGTGCTGCAGGAAAGTCAACACTGGATCTAGCCCTGCAACTGCCCTGGGACCTTCTAGATGATAAAGATGTTGATCTTTAGCCCAGCAGGATAAAACAGACTCACCTCCATGCAGTCTCCTAAGACGAACTCATAAATGATGAAGGAGATCAGATTTCCACTTGTCATTTGCCCCGAGATCACGAGGTGCCCACCGTAGTAAAGGATGCTGACCTGGACCACCAGAAGGGTCAGCTGAAAGCAAAAAAAAAAACCCCAAATCAGCAAGGACAACTGAATGTTTTTGCGCATTTGTAATTACTCACACAACAGCCCACAATTCATGTGCTGACATTTATTCTTTGAGCCCCAAACTGAGCATCCCTGACAGCGTGCAGCTGGCAGCCCTAGCAGCAAGTGTGGATATGAGAACGGAAAAACAACTTGAGGACATAGGCTGATTTAAGGAGCTGGGATGGCATCTTTCAACAAAACAGAAGTCCAGAGGGGCAACAGCCAAGGAAGAAGAATTTATCTGAAATAACAGAACAGCTCATGGACTTCTCTCTTGGACTAAAGTCCTCAAGCATAATAATCTACGCTCAAATTATCCAACACGTGCAGTCACCTTCACCAACAAAACTTTTTGTGATATGAGTGTGACACATTTCCATTTAGAGCACAAAATCAAGCCAAGAGTTAATGCAAAAAATCCTCCTTGTGTGTACAAGTCCCTGAAGCATAACCTCAACTCTTGCCTGAAATCAGTGTAGGTGGTAACCCCAGAAAGGAGACAGATCAACTCTAATATGACAAATACCAGCCCCTGCCTTTATTCAGCTGGTTTTATTCCACACTGCCTGGGCACTCAGAAAAGCAGTGATGCCCTGATGCTCTGTGCAACATTTGTGGGACAGGCTGTAAATTCACACAGACAAAAATACTGGAGAAAAAAAATTCCTTCTCTGTTGCTCTGCCATGATTTGACCTTAAAATTCTGCATTCCCTTTGAGAAAGGCTCTACCAGGGCTGTGCTAAATCCATCAGCTTCTTTCTACATGAGCCCTGCAGGAGCAGTTTTGGAGGGCTTTTGCCTTCTTTGACTCGGCGGGATCTGTGCTGACCCAGTTCACACTATGGCTTCACCTGGGAGTCCAAAAACAATGCTAAAAATATTCCAATTTTGCTTCCAGTCTTGGGAAGCCATAAAGTCTCCCACAGCTGCACGAGGGCACCACAGCTCACAAACCCTTTATCAGAGGCTACTTAGAACCTCGAATGTGCAGAGATAAGGACGGCCTCACATTAGGGTTTTGCACAGTCTTAGTTATCAGCTGATGCCAGAGAAGTCCCAAACCATCTGGTCTTAAATGATGAAAAAGCATTTTGCAAAAAAAAAAAAAAAACAAAAACCCCAAACCCAAACCCCAGAAGCCTCCCTCTGCTACCACCCACACAGAGAGAAAATCTCTGTTTCTGAGCAGAAGCTCAACCAACGCCACGGCTGTTTCCCAGCCGGAGCCCCGGAGATGAGCTGGCACAGGCACGCAATGCAGCAACACAGAAGCATGGGGTTTTCCATGACCTTGAGCAGTTATCAATTATATTCTTATTTGCAAGAGAAAACAGACTGTTCAGTGGCACGATGCAGCGCTGCCCTAAGGGGGAACAGAATATGCTCTCTGATGAGTGAAAAAAAATAATAATCAAGAGACAGAGGATTATTGGCAGTGGACATCAAGACTGGGCTTGCCCTAAAAAGCTCCCTGGAAGCAGGGAAGCACATGTATTGTGGCGTGTGCATTCTGGGATCCAGAGCCTGTCCCCAGCCTCGTGTAGGGGAGCCCTGGAGCTGGCCACCTACCCCGCTGGACCAGACGTAGTAGGTGTAAGCCATGGCCTCCCGCTTGTTGAGTTTGTACACCTGCTGTAGCTTCTGCCAGTACACGTTCGCCTCCACCTCCTCGTTGGCAAAACTGCGGACGGTCTTCATGGCGGAGATGGTCTCCTCGGCAGTGTTGTTGGCCTTGGCCAGGGCGTTCTGCACATCCTTGGAGAGCTTCTGCAAGGAGCGGGGGGAGGCAGAGGGGGCTCAGCGGGCGTCAGGCTGCCCATGGCACATCTCCCCGCACACCCTGGGCTCTGCTGGGCTTGGGAAAAGAAGGCATGGTGACATTTTCCAAGGCCATGGGCAATAAGGCTGAGCATTGGGATATATCCCACAACTCGGGCCAGCCTGGGACACTGTGCCAGGAGGAGAACGGATTCATTGAGCTGTCCCTGAGGAGGGGCCTGGGCTGCTGGGGGTGAAGTGCCATGTCTGGGATCACTTGGGAAGCCCCCAGCAGAACTGCTGCTCTCAGTGCCCTGATGGGACAGGGTCAGCCTGACCCAGGAGCCCTTCCAGGTGTTTCCAAGTCCAGGACAGGTCTGGAGACCAAGGGCAGCTCTACTCCTACCATGAGTGCTGGACCCACAAGAGGAGCTATGGCTGGGTGAGGCAGTACCCAAGGACCCTGTTTTGGCAGCACCCGTGCACGCTGTGTCCCCGGCACAGTGGAAAGCACCAGTAACTGATGTGGGAAGCAGCAGTGCAGGACTCGCATGGTCCATGGGATGGGACATTAACCACAGGGGACAGTCCTTGGCCTGCAGGGAGAGGGAGGAAGCTCAGCACTGGACGTAACGCCCACCAAGTCACTCCAAAGGGAGAGGAGAGGAGAGATTGTACTAAGACAGGCAGGTGCATATGGGCCATCCCACGGCCAAGCTACCTCTCCTGTCAGATGTGAGATGCTTCCACTCCTGAGCATGAAGCAAGACAAGAGCTGAGGCTACACTTGCCTGCCCATACAGGTTTAATGCTGCCTTCCTGCCCCACTGTTGGCAGCAAAGCACTTGAGTATCAGTCCCACCAGCGCCAAGGCCACCCACAATCTCCACAACAGCTTCACGAGCGGAACAGCCCAGCATTGCGTCACACTGTGGCCATGCCAGCTGCTCCTGCCTACCTTGTAGTACTTCCCATAGACATCAGACACCAGCATGATGATGGGGAATCCCATGAAGGTGACGAGCGAGAGCTTCCAGGAGAGGCTGAACATGAAGAAGATCACCCCCGTGGCCTTCACCACATTGCGCAGGAAGATGTTGATGTTCTGGGAGACCAGGTCGCTCACGATGGTCGTGTCCGATGTCAGGCGGGAGATGACGTCCCCTGCAGCAACGAGGGGTTGGGGAAGGGGAGAGTGAGGACACTTCACCATGTGTCATGGGACAAGTCCCATGTCCTGTGCCGGGGGCCAGATGGAGCTCCCCATTCAACCCAGGCCCTTGCTGGGTGGCATGGAAGGGCGGCAACTTTCTACCACTGTGGATGCGAAGCAAAACCAAGGGGCTTGAATTGCTGCATGCACAAGGGACACAAAATGCATTTGAAGGCCCGAGCTATGTCCCTGGGTCACCAAGGATGACTGCAGAACAGCAAAGGGGACTGTGGCAGCACCCTACGGGCATGCAGATGGACAGCAGATGCCTAGGTAGTGTTTGCTGGGCTGCTGAATGCACCTCCAGAGCTGTCAACCCAACCCCGCGTTCATTTTTAAATGACGTCTGGAGCCCTCCAGGAGCTCAGCAGGGACTGCTGGCACCTTTCCCTGCCAGGGTTGGGCACAGCATGCCCTGCGGAGCATGTGGCAGCTTCAGAGAGGGCTGTTTGGGTTTAGCCACCTGCCCTGCAGCCCGGAGCTGACCCAAGTGACCCTGAGGACATGTGTCCAGCTACTAAGGTGTGATGCTTCTGCAGTGCCCTTTAGTGGAGCTGAACATTACAGCCAGCAAACATCACCCTGAATTCCTAAATACTTGGCCTGTGTTTGAGTCCAGCTGAATTCCCATGTTTTTGTGTAAGTCCAGGGTTACCCGTATCCCACTTACAATAACATCTTGGGTGTCCTCAGCTACCAGGGCACTGTGCAGTGATTGCTAAATATGGCAACAGCCTCAAAACTAAAAATACCGCCGAGACGAAATTAAATGTGTGAAAAGTTACACCAGGCTTGGACCACACCAGAGCAGCACGGACTGGGACAGGACTCAGTTGCAAGCAGGAAAAGCGACAAGCACACCCAGCAAGCTTCACACATCTGAGCTTTCTGATGCCCAAAAAAGAGCTGGAGAGCAGCCGACCAGCAGGCACTGGTGGATGGGAGGTATGGGAGGAGGAAAATAGGTGTTTTGGGGATGACTGGAGATGAACATGTCAGCCCTGGGACTGATGGATGTCAGGCTGATCTGTGGCGATGGGACATCCCCAGGGTGCTGGGCAATCCTGTCCCAACCCCATGGTGGGAGGCGACCAAAAGGGAAGAGTTTTCTGCTGCTACTTCTAAACACGAGCACTTGGGTGCTGTCTCTGGCTGCCCCCAGTCTGGTGCTGGTAGGACAAGCCAATGGGAAAAAAGTACCGGGATGGCATAGAGGGACTAGAGCAAATCTGGGGGAAAGAGGAACCAACCTGTGCGATTCTCATCAAAGAAACTCATCTCCTGAGACACCAGCGACCTGAAGAGGCAGTTGCGAAGGCGAATGTTCAGTCTTGCAAATATGAGTGTAAAAACGCCGCCCCGGATACCTGCGGCAAATGAGCTAATTGCAGATAAGAAACGTTATAGACCAATGGACACGAAACCCACTCCTCAGCAACACAAACACCCCAACGCCCAGGCCATGGGCTCGGGCAATGCTGCGCTGGCATCACTTTCCACCCCAGGAAGCGATGGCTAAATCAACCCACACCTCCTCTGGGTGCTACCAGCATGGGGACGGCTGGTCCTAACCCTGGTATGACAAACTTCAGGAGGGGACACAGCGCTGCCAGGACATCATTCCCCAGGGAGCCCATTCCCTGAGTCTGCTCCGGCTCCCCCACCGCCAGCACACGGTCGTGGAGGGCTACACAATGGCCTCAATGATTGCCACCATGCCCTCTTTGCACCGTGTCGGCGCAGAGAAAGCGAAGCACATCCCTGGGGTCTGACAGGGACCAGGCGGAGCAGCTACAGGCGAGACAGCCTGTACCCACCACTAAGAGCTCCTGTGGGAAAACCCCAAACTCCTCCTTGTCAGGGCCAAAACCAACCCCTGCGATTACCTTCCTATGGCGAGCAGCGACATGACCAGCACTGCTGTGGAGAAGCGATCCATGCTCTTCTGCACCACGATGCCGTCAATGGCCAGCCCCGTGTAGTAGGGCAGGAAGGTCTCTCCTGCCAGATAAGCACAGGAGACGGAGTTTCAGCCCCACCATGTGGGATTGGCACAAGACCTGTATTTCCAACTGTGATAGCCCATGGACAATCCCATCCCCATCACAAAGATACTCAGCCATCGCACGAGATGTCTCAGGAGGTGTAGCCCTTAGCGACATGTGGGGATGTTTCATTTCCCAGCATATTTTATCCCCTATTACATTTTTTTTGCCCCATTGCATTTTTGACCCAGCCCATGCAGGATGTGCCACCCAGCACCCCCAAAAAAGCAATCCTGGAGTGCTGCCATGTACCCTCCCCATGGTTCCTTCCCTCCTGGTGAGGATGGGAGCACACCACAGCCCTGCCACCGTCCCTTCACTCACCCAGCGCAGCCACGAGGAGGAAGAAGGAGGCAATGCCCAGGAAGAAGGCATCTGGCTTGGTGTAGGACAGCAGTTTATGGATGGTGGGACCCGCCGCCTCCTCCCGCTTGTCCCGTGGGGTGCCCCCGTCACAGCTCTCCTCCACCTCGGCACGGGACTCAGAGCTGGGCCCCAGCGCCTCGCGGGAGGAGGTGACGCAGGCCAGCAGCTGCCACAGGCCAAAGGTGGCCCCCAGCGCCACGTAGGTCCAGGCAAAGAGCCCCCAGAACCAGGGGTCCCTGATGGTCCTCCGCACCTCTGAGTAGAGCAGCAGCTTCACCATCATGTAGATGCCCATGAGGAGGCAGACGACGGTGATGAAGGTCCGCGACGCCCTGAGGCGCCGGGGGCCGTAGGCCGTGTTGGTGGCCACCCCGATGGCGGCCCCCAGCAGCACGCAGCTACGGTAGAGGCAGCCCCCCCAGATGTCCAGCAGCGAGTTGAAGATGTTAAAGTGGCGCAGGTCCTGCAGGACATCCCGGCCGCCCCGGCCATGGACATAGAGCAGCGTGGTGACCACCACATCGGCCCCACTGAGCGCCAGCGTGCTGGCCACCGCCTTCCAGGCACGCATCCTCGCCGCGGGGCTGGGGGGTGGTCACTGAGGTGGCAGGGGCTGCCCTAGCACGGGGAGGATGTGGTCATGTTGGCCTTTGCTGTGGGGTGAGACAAGAGGGATGGGATTGTTACTCGCCCCAGAGAGGTGGCAGGGAAAGGGAAGCAGGATGGGGGGACAACTGTGCCAGCTTCCCACCAGCCCATCCTGACCCCAGACCCCACTATCTGCTCCTTCATCCCCACCCCTGCTGCATACTCTCCAAGATATTTCAGAAAATGAGAAGCACAGATGAAAAAAAACTTCTCTCCCAGATGCCTCTACCCATCCTGAATCACAGAGAAGGGGAATCTTTGTCCCTGCTTGCCGTGGTGGCTGCGGGGCCAGCCGGGAGATTCCTGGCAGCTGTGTGGTGCTGGAACATCTGTGCAGCCCACGTGTCCTGCGCTACAGAGCCGTGTAGGTGTTGGTCATTTGTGATCTGAGAGTCCCTCCCCACCTTTCCCAGGACAAAGTTGAAGCCGAGCACTATCAAAACTATCAAAGCAGAAGGGAAAACAGCTTAGCTTTGTAACAGATCCCCCCTCATCAAAACCAGGTGCTGTCTGTCACACCTCGCTGTCCCCAGCCCTCTTGAATATTAATTTGGGGTAACCTACTAAACCCAGCACGTAATTCAACGAACAATTCAACACAACAAAAACCCCAAGAGGAAATTAAAAAGGGGTTGGAAATCCACAGCTGTGTCGCATGGGAGAGGGAGGCTCCGGGGCACGATGTTACCTTTGCTGTCACCCGTGGGTCTGCCTGGTGGCAGCGATGGTGGAGCTGGGTCTGAATTGACACAGAAAAGGGCAAAAAGCTCGACTGCCTTTAAACCGAGCGAGCTGCTCACCTGCTCCTGCGCCGTGCCCAGGGGTGCTGCGTGTACCCGATCCTCAGATTTGTGCTGGCCAAGCGGCTCCTGATGGAAGGCACGGCCCAAAGGATGCGTGTGCTGGCCACACTCCGGCCTGCGTGACCGCAGCCGCCGCCGCAGCCACCCGAAAGCAAACCCCGAGGAAAAGGGCAGCCCCTGGCACCCTCGGCCGAGAGCGGCTCGGCGGGTGGGATAAAAAGTGGAGGAAAACGGGGCAGAGGCTGCAATCGGGGCTGTATGGGGTGGGGAAGGAGGGAGGGAGGCAAAGCAGAGCAGCAGTGTCAGGGAGGAGCTGGACACGCTTCCCAGGGTGCTCGCTGCTGCCATCCGCTGCAAAGCTGCGCGGATCCGGCCGGGAGGAGAAGGAGGAGAAGGAGGAGGAGGAGGAAGAGGAGGAGGCGGCCACCGCAGCTCCCCGCCACCCGCCAAGGTGTCCCCAGCTACAAAGCCGGAGATGCCGACGGTCCCCAGCCTCCCCCCTGCTTCCCCCGCTGGGCGCGATGCTCCTCCCGGGGCAGACGCCCGGGAAAGGCCGTGCTCGCTACAGCAAGGGTCACACAGCTCCCCCCCGGCCCGCCCGGACGGGCTCTTACCGGCGGCGGTAGCGGCGGGGATCAGCCCGGTCCGGTCCCGCCCGACCCGGCGGCGGCGCGTCCCGGGAACAAGGTCGGCGGCGGCGCGGGAGGGCGTGGTTTCCGCGGTAGCCACGCCCCCTCGCCACGCCCCCTCGCTGCGGCGCGGCCCCGGCCCTGCCCCGACGCAGCAAGGGCAGCCCCAGGCTCTTCCCCACCTTAAACGTTGGGGGTTTCTTTAAAAAAATTCATGTATTTTGGATAATTGTGATATCATTTTATAGGTTTTATTTAATTTCTGCAGAAGAGGGTGAAAATACAACACACGAGTTGGCTTTAAAAACAATCACAAGGGCTCAACATAATTTTTTTAAATTAACCCCTAAACAGGGGCTCAACATCATTTTTAAAAATTAACCCTTAAACAGGGGCTCGACATGGTTTTAAACTAACCCCTAAACAGGAGTTCAACAGGGGTTGAAATTAACCCCTAACGCAGAGAGGGATCCACTTTCAAGAAACCTGACTTACAAATTATTTTTCCCCCCTCAGGTCCCCGTGCTAGCTCTGAGGGATGGTAGTGTGTAGGTTCTGTGACTGCGGGGCTGCTCAGTGTCATCACCCCAAAGCTTCCCTGCGTTTTTGGGGTGCTGGGCTTAAAAACACCCCTATAACCCTCACCAGCCTAGGAACGGAGTACAGGATTCCTAGAGTTCACTCCATTTCTGGAGAGAACAGAATGGTGACGTTACAAAGGAAAAATTAATTTTCTCTGCTTGGATAACCAAAAATAATCACGTCCTATTGTCAATTTTGTGCTAATTAGTGCTTAAACTAAAAAAAAGAGCTCACTTCAAGCCATTCCCACGTCCACTGGGAATGCACTCAGACCCGGTGTGACTCTTCCTGGTTCAGGCTGACAGTGGGGAGGACAGTTTTAAGCTGGAGGAAACATACTGTGACGTGGCTAAGCCGGGTCTAGTTTCTGGTTCTCATCTGCACCCAGATCTCTCCCCAGGCTCTGATACAATTACTCCCAAAGGGGCAATTTCCAAGCCATAGTCAAGATGGAGCTTTTAGGCAAGACCGAGTCTCTCACTGCCAAAGTGTAAATGAGGATGGTGCCACTTCCCACGGTCAGAGGGACGGTCCAAGGGCAAATCTGGACCAGGACGGGACTGAACAGACACCCTTGTCTGAACCTTCCCCTTCCTTTCTCCGCAGGACACAGCAGGCACGTCTGCACCCTGGACTCCCACACAGCTGGGCCACAAACCTCAGGGACAGTTCGTGCTACTGGACCCCCAAAACAGCCCCAGAGGCTAACTGGTTTTCTTCACGCCGGACATACTCTGCTCAGGTGGCAGGACTGTCTCGATCTGAAACGACACAAACTGGCCCTTCTTCAGCTTCTTCAGAGAGCTGGCAGCATTGCTCCCAAACACATTGTCTTCCACTTTGAAGGCAAGAGAGGGCAGGCCCCGATTTTTCCTTTTCACACTCTTCCGCTCCCGCTTGTAGGCTGTGGTCATGTTGGCGATCGCCTGTAAAGCAGATTGCTTGGGCTGGGCCTTGAGATACCGCCTAAAAATCAGCTCAACTCTGTCTCACACAAACTCGATGAGTGAGAGTCGGTGCTGCAGCATGTGGAGCTCAGCTTGGCAAGCCAGGGCTGTGCCAGCAAGTGCCAGCATAGCTGGCTGGACCTGCGGGTAAGGGGGAGACTCAGCAAGGTCTTCCCAGCCTTATTCTCACCAACCCCAAACTAGCAGGAGACCTGACAGTAAGAAATTATGATTTCATGGCCGTGCTCAGAGGAGCCATTGGTTCTCCATCCGTAGAAGGCAGAAGGGGATCTAGGCTGGAGAACCCAGACGCTTTTATCACCTCCTGTTAATTACAGCCCCAGTCCTGGCCTGTCTGCAGGCGAGTGTTCGTGACCTAGAGACCAGAAGTGCCCTTACAGACAGGACAGGATGCTTCGGTGTTACCCAGACAGAACTCTCCCTGCCCCGTGCCACGATGTGCATCTCCATTTCACAGAAGGAGAGCTGAGCCAGTGAGCCTGAGCTGCCAAAGGGATCAGCAGGGCACAGATCCCACATGTTCAGCTCCTCCCTCTCATCTCATTTTACTGCTGCTATTCCCTGGAAGAAGAATCACAGTCGAGGTGGGATCAGAGAAGACCACATAACCCTGTCTGAGCGTAAGAAATGACTGAGCAAACAAAGCACTCAAGCCTTGTCTATTATTTTTTGGCACACAGATCACCAAGCACTTTACAGGGGACACTGAGGTCATTTTTCAAGTCGGGAAACCAAGAAACAGAGAGACAAAATGAGTTGCCCAAGGTGACCCAGCATGTTAGAGACAATCAGGAACTGAATGCTGGCTTTGCTCCCCAAATCCAGCTCTCTGCCCACTGGGCCACGAGTCTTCATGGTAGCCCCAACCTCCCCAGTTTCTCTCCTTCCATTTTGGGGCAGGGTTGCTTTAAAACTTCTTAATTACACAGTATGTCCCTAAAAGCTTTTTGTCCCTGCCTGAGGATGGACTCCCTTGGCTGATTTAAGATGCAGATTACAAGGCAGAGTGCTGGGCACGCTGGGGCACAGCTCTCATTAGCCTTGATGGGGTAAGCCAGTCCCTCTTATTTCATCACCCAGCTCCGAGCAGCACCACCACCAGCTTCCCTGTGGTACCAAATGGTGCCGGCTCTGTGCCTGCTGGCCTTGGCACGCATCGAGGTGCCACTGGTCACCTCTCCTCTTAGAGACCTGTGGAGTCTCAGGCAGTGCTTAATGGGCTTCTGCCTTGCTCCTTCCCAGCTGCATGTGTACTCCCTGCCACGCTCAACCCTGTCAGCTCAGTGCCAGGAGAGAGCCCGCAGGCAAAGGACTCCTGTGAGATGGTGTTTCTGCACAGATGGAGCCAGGGACTCTCTCTGAGCACCTGAGCAGGCACATGCTGCAGCACAATCCTTGTATGGGCAAATCTCTCTGGTGTAAGGGACCCCGGAGGCCTCCACTGGAAAATGATTTCAAGGCACTGCAAGACTTACAATTTCTTTCACTGCGTTCTGCTGCTCCTGCACCGCGGCTGTGAATGGAGGGAGGCTGCCTGCCTTACCAGAGGTAGCCCCCTGCTCTTTAGAGTCCTTGACAAAATCCACCTGCAAGGTACAGATATTTGGGTGTTACTCTGCAACCACGCTACTGGCAAACCTCCTACAAGACTTTCCTGTGCCGGGAAGTTACCTCGGACGAGAGGCACACGTATCTGTTGAACATGAGGAAGAAGGGGGTGTACTTCGTGACGGAATTGACTGAGGTGCGGAAATCGAAGAGCACGGGGTCGAGGTGGGCGTCCCACTCACTGGGCTTCTCGTTCACCACGTTGCAGATGGAGGATTTGAGCACCTCAGCACTGCGGTCGTCCAGGCCTGCGCAGTCTGCGGGGTCTGCGGTGGTGAGGATCTGAGAGATGTTCCAGCGCTCACACAAATGCCGGCTGACCTGCAAAGGCGGGGGGGTCACGCCCATGGGAGAGCAAGGCAGGTTTGCACCACAGGAGGTTAGCAGCCTCCACAGCACGAGACGGCGCTGCTGCCATGCCAGGAGATGCCGCTCAGCAGGAAAAGCTCCCCAGAAAAGTTAGAGCCTGAGAAAATGTTTTGCAACAACTGTTCCTGTGCTTGAGGCTTTCCACAGCACTGGGAAGCTGGGGTAATCCCAGGGTAGGGCAGGAATCTCATGGACATGGTCTCACAGGTTCTTTCTTTCTGAGCGTGGCTGGAGGACTTGCACCACAGAACCACAACCTGAAATCCCTGACGGGGTGAAAGCACTGGCAAACCATCTACCCGCCCACAACAGGGCTGGCTCAGGGAGAAGGCAGCATCAGCTCCTTGCCTGCCCTACGTGGAACACTGCAACTCTGCCTTCGGGACCTGCTGCCCCAAAAAACTGCTGAAGGTCACGTTGCTTTTCCCTGAACCACCCAGCACCTGACCTACCTCCTCACAGAAGTCCCAGCTCTGACTGGTGTAAATGTTCTTGGATGCTCCGAACCTGAACGAGAAAAAGACAAACAACTGGTTTTACTCCATCAGCTGCAGGGCAGAGAGGATGGGTAATGGGATATAAAAGGGACTTTCAGTCCTCATGGGCAGCAGTATACGAATGGGACAGAGATGCCCCAGTAGAGCTGGTCCTAAAGAGGCTGGCATGACCTCACCTCCCCAGAGCAGAGAGGGGTCTGCTGGCCCCGTCTGTTTGCTCAGCTTGTTTGCTTTGGAATGATGAGACAGCAGGAGAAACAAACAAAGTTTCTTGCTCTGAACACAAATCTCTACAGGCCACATGAGCTTGCCACAAGGACAATGTCACGTGGTGACACACACCATGTGAGTGCAAAATAAACACTTTCTTGGATGAATTAGGGAGTGGTTTTAAAACCTTTGCAGAGAACTGGGGCACTAGCTCTCCCGGCCTTGGGGGTACTCAGAGAACCACTTCTGCTTCTTTCTCCCCTCCCCTGATAACAAGAGATTAACAGGCTCTTCCCAAGTACTTTGTAAAGAGCAACTGAGAGGCACTGCATGGTCCTTCCTGTAGAAGGGAGAGTTCTGATCTCGTGGCAAACCATCTTGTGGACATTGAGTATTTTTGCAACACACATCCCAGTGCACCCCATTTCACTGCAGAGGTGCAATGCAACCAGCAACAGAGGACCCACCTGTAAAAAATCGTAGCTAGGGCTTTAGCCACTGATAAAGGATCTTTCTTCTGTAGAGGAGCCGCCTCAACCCACTTAGTGAAGTAGTCAGTCACAAGGAGGACATGTGTATTGCTCTGGCTCGTCTCAGGAAAAGGTCCTGCACAAACAAGCATCAAGAAAAATCAATGTGATGCCGTAATATCACCCAAATGAGGCAAGTTAAAAACCCAGCCCAACAAAACGATCACTGCAAAAGCGACAGCTTTCTTCCGCAATGTCATTTGGCCAGTACATTTCTGTGACCTTTGTCAGCAAAAATACACCCATCACGGTCTCAATTCTGGGAAGTAACGCACGCCCATAACTCCCATTGTGTGTGGAGAGGGAACGGAGCCAGAGACACGGATCAGGTTGCACCTTGGTAGGCTGCTGTGGCCTCCTTGGCACCTCCTCACACAGACGCAGGCAGCCTTCACTCCCGCGCGTGCGGCAGCAAGTCTGCCACGCTTCCTGACGCTGGCGTGGCAGCCTTGGAAAGCCTGTCTGTCAGGCACAAACACTCACCGTGAATGTCTAATCCCAGCACTTCCCAGGGTGATTCCACTTTGACAGGCCTTGCTTTCCGCGATACGTTCTTGTTGTGCTCTGCGTTCTGGCATGTTTCACACATTTTGATCTGGACAGGGAAAAGACATATCAAAGGACTTTAAAATATGCTGATGAATTCTGTCAGATTCAGATAGGTTATGAGATGGACAGCACATCTGAGCAGCTCCCTTCCACCCAATAAAAATAGCGAGGGGCAACAAAAAGAGGACAAAGCACAACAGGCTAACACAGCTCACCTTTCACAAAACTTACCTGACAGCTTTCTCTGACACAATAACCAATTTTCTCAACGTGGCCTATAGCTAAGACATTTCTCACCCTGTTTTTAGACAATTGTTTATTGTATTTTAAACTTCTACTGCCAGCTAGAAAAATCATCAGCCCCGGGATGCTGGAGGAGCACAAGCCGCTTGGACCATGCAATGCAACCACACTTTTTCAAACCACACTGTTGCAGAGCCCTGCTGCAGGGAACTTTCAGCAAAAAAACAGATGAGGGAAAGTGGCCGAGGAGAGCCAGCAGAAACACTGAGCTCCTCCTGTTACAATAATTTAGGGAACTGGGCAGCTCTGGTAGGAATCCAGACTGCCCAAAGCTAGACTCAGCAACACTCTTCTGAAACAATCCCACGTTTCCATGCTGGCCAAAACTGCCCTGCACAAGGAGGCCTACCTGTGCAGGTTTCCTGATGCTCGGGGAAAAGACATCCAATCTATCCAGCTGCCTTGGGACGTTCCAACAGTTTCACCTGCAGAATTACTAAAGTATGTGGCTTCAAAGCAAGAGGCACTAGAAACAACATCCTCCCTGCATCAGGGCTCTTCTCACTGCTCACTTGGGACTGCTGCCTGAATGTCCAGGGACATTCATTGGTCACGGACATGGTCAATGCTCTCAACTTACCCAGTCCACAACATCCTTTACAATCCCCAGCCAGTAGTACCGGCTCTGAATCCGGTGCACTGTCTTTTTCTGGCCCAGGTGGTTCCCGATTTCGGTGAAATGGCTTTCCAGAAAGACTTGCCGCCTCCGTTCAGGATCCACAATCACCTCACGCTTTTCCTCCTTCTTGGGTCCTACATAGTAGAGGCAGCCACCTGCAGATGCGAGAGGTTTATCTAAACCAACATGCTCTCACGGCCATTTCAGCGACTCAGTCCCTGTGAAAGGGTTTTTCGACATCGGGAAAAACAGGTCAGACACAACAAAGGGGGACTGTTGCCTTGGGAGCTTCTGTAACGCCTCTGGATGAGCTGCTAAACTGGAATCATCCCCCATAAACCCAGTGACCTCCTTTCTGCACCCAGGGCTGAGCAAAATCCTCCAGCTAAGGTAAAGCCACCTCGGTCTCCAGAGGCCAGCTGTAGCCTACCCCGGGTTGCCACAATTCCCACTCTGCGCCCCAAAAGGATGCCAAGGCACGGAAGTGGCATGAGAGAAGCCGCGTATCCTCCCCACGCTGCGGGGAAGGTGTATCTGTCCTCATGTGCGGGGGCAGGCAGGCCTTTGCCTTCCTGCCAGCGGGTCGCTGTGGTCCCCCCCCGCCTCTGCGGCGTCCCTGGGCCCTCCCCGCCCGCTCGGGCCCTTCATCCCCGCGGCCGCCCCTCCTCAGGGCAAGGCCGGCGCTGCCGCTGTGCCCCCCGCCCTCCTTGGCAAGCCCCGCCGGGGCTGTCCCGCCTTGCCACCGGGATTCCCACCGTCAACGACGAACTTCTGGGCGTAGCGCTTGAGGTTCTTCCTCTTGATGGAGCAGAAGCTGGGCGGGAAACAGCCCTCGGCCAGCAGCCGGTAAATGTCCTCGAACTTGCTGCTGGGGCCGCACGATTCGGCCGCCACCACCTCCTCCTCGGCCACCTGCAGCGCCGAGTCCATGGCCAGCATGGGCCGGGCCGGGCCGGTGCCCCGGGGCCGGGCTGCCCCCGCCGGGCGCGGCCCCCGCCTGCACTACGGCCCGCGGGGAGGGGCGTGGCCCTACTTCTCAGGGACCGTCTACAAATAACCCTCGGAGAGCGTCACCGCCCCGAGCAGGCCCGGACCCCTGCATCAGCACCCCCCCGCCCCGTCAAGGCAGCGGCTGGCCCGCCCCGCCGCCGTCCCCCCGCCGTCCCCCCGCGGGCCCCGGGCGCTCCTTGCCCGCGGCAGCACCGAGAGTCAGCCGCGGGGCCGACACGGGGTGGAAGCGCGGCCTGGGCCCTGCCAGGGATGAAGGCGGTGGGGAAGAGGCATCGCTGCAGGCCCCGGGCGTGGTGACGCCACGGAAATGACAAAAAAAAAAAAAAAAAAGCCTAAAATTGGGCAAAACGGGCAAGTTTCCCTCTCCGCGTTTTTCTCCCTGCTCGGAATTTGCCGACGGGCCCTCGCTCGCGCCGGCTCGGGCGGAAGCGGCCCTTCCCCGCTGCGCGGCGGAGCCCTTTGGCGGCCGGACCCGCGTCCGGTGCCGCTCACCGGCGGGAAACATGTCCGCGGGCCGCCCGTTCCTGGCCTGCGCCTGCTTCTTCTCGGACAACATCTTCGTGGGGCGCTACGGGCTGCACGTCCGGTACCGGGACGAGGGGCAGCTCCGCCGCGACCACGGGCGGGTAATGGCGGGGCGGCGGGCACCCCTCCCCCGGGCGCGGAGGCCGAGGCCGGGCGGCGGGTGACGGGCCGGGTGTGTTGCAGGCGCTGCGGGAGCGGGGCTGCCGGAGCGAGGAGGACTTCAGAGCCGCGGTGCGGGAGGTGAGCGCGGCTTCGCCGGTAAACCCGGTCGGAGAGGGGCGGGGGATTCGCCTCCCTGAGGGGACCGAAGGGCCCCACGGTGGGGAGGCCCTGGGGAGCCCCCGCCTCAGGGGGGCCTGCCTCGCGGCGGGGAGGGGACACCGCACCCCGGCTTCCCTCAGGGGATCCCCCTCCTCGCCCTTCACCCGTGGCATTTCCACACACACGTGTGGCCCCGGGGACCGACACGGGCGCTGAGCCGGGGAGACTTGTTGACGCCCCAGGGCTTGGCCCTGGCAGAACTGGGGAGCAGCTCCCCGGCGCCGTGTCCTGATCAAAGGCGGTGCTGGACAGAGGCCAAAGGGGAAAAATCCTCTCCTGGCGCCTTGATCCGTGGCTGGATGCTGTCGGTGATGTGTTTTTATTGGCAACACCCTGGAAGTAAATAGTGTAATTCAACACGTTACCAGAATGGCCTTCCATGCCGCTCCCTAATTGGTTTTAGTTACCTGGCTTCCAGCACCCTTCTAGTTCGTATTTCCTCGACGCATCTTTTGTCCCTGACTTTTAAAGGGTGTCTTGCGATGGGATCACCGGGAGTCCTGCAGAGTTCACAGGAGGTCTGCCACACAAGGTTATTGCAAGAACTGCCCTCAGGGCACTCTTTAGGGAGGGATCTGTGTTTCTTTTCAGGCTGGGGACAAAGATCTGTCACACAACCAGCTCCAAATTCACCCGACACAAAGTGGACAGACAGCTTCTTTTAGGGATTCTCGGCAGAATGGTGTTGGCACTAAATCGTAGTTAAGGCCTTATTTTCTTAACAGGATATTATGATTAGTATAGCACAGAATTTATTATTGGAATGGCACAGCATTTCTACGAGCAGAATCAACATAGCACAATAAGCAGTGTAATACAGAATTTATAATACAACTTAGGATTTCTAGATCCTCACTTTATAATTTCTAATCATGTAGTTCCTAACTTAACTTTCTAATCACCTGGCCCCTCTGCAGATCGGGTCAGATCTCAATGCAAGGTTTGCTGTATCAATATAACCATCATAATGTAGACTTGAAAAATCATAACAAAGAATATGTCACTCACTCAGTCTTCAGAGGAAGCAGATGATGATGATGGTGGCCCTGGAAGGGGTCACATCTCTCACCGTCCAGCAGCAGTTCCAGCCCAAGTTCCCCACTTAAGGCTTGTAAGTGCCTGATTTTATAGACAGTGGTCAGGGTGCTGTTAACGCCTCTCTGTTCTGTGACAGGGTCATCAACACCACCTGGTTGGTCTGGTGCCCAGGGACCTTGAGGCTGGTAGGGAGGTGAAGAAAAAATCTGTTTGGTTCGTCTACTTGGTTCACAGGACCTTCCTGGCCTGATAATGAGGGAAAGGGAATGAATACATGACCCGCTCAGTCACAGAGAGTGGCTGCTTGCCTTATAAAATGGTGTTAGTTATGCCAACCACATCACCAGGGGTTGGGAGCAGGGGGTACCAGTCACACCCTCCTTCCTTTTTTGCTGAGGAACGTTATAAACTAGTCTCACGAGGGGTTATTAAATAGGAAGAGCTGCCTGAATCAGCTGTTTCCTCTGAAATGACAGATCAGCCTGTCCCAACACTTAGCAGTAATCCCTTCATGACAAGTCCTGTCTCCCTCCCAGCAAATATCTTTATTTTAGACAATGCTTATATTATCAGAACATAAGCCAGATTCTTAAAGCATATGCTGGCAATTCATGAGGCATCGGAATGCCTGAAAGGGCTGAAACCTTGCAGCTCCACTTGACATGTCCATGGAAAAACTTCAGTTATTTTTTAAGCCAGCCATAATGAGAACGTGTCTCAAATCCCTCTTGGGCATTTCAGATATTTATTGGACTTGTCTCAACTACAGAAAAGGCATACACTATGTCTCCCAGAGGTGCCTGGAACAAAAATAACTCGTTTAGAACAATAAGCAAATTTCTGGAATTGTTTCAATTATCCCTTTTGATTTTCTAACAGTATGCTCTATTGTTTACTTGCAGATTGAGGCAGAAGTGCAGAGAAGAAAACAGTTAATTCATCAGTCAGTGGAACGTAAAGCTATCATCTCGAAGAGCTACAAACAGAAACACCCAGGAGTGTACCTTCTGCAGGTAGACAGTATGTCTGGAATCTATTTTGCACCCAAGGCATTGCCTGACAGTTTATTTTTGCAGTAGGAAATTGGGATTGCCCACAGTGCTAGGGCTGGACTGAATTAAAACTGAAGTGTATCATATTAAAACTGAATTTAAAACTTTTACAGCGTAGCATATCCTCCAGGCAAGATTCTGCCTGGCTTACAGCCAGATGAGGGTCATTCTGGATTGAAGCTGCGCCAGCACCTGGTACTGGACTCAGAATACTGTTCGTAATTTAGACCTAAAGCATCGTTGCAGTGAACAGGGTCAGTGAAGTCTAACGAACACCCACAGAAATCAACATTTATGGGTTTAACATACAGCCTAGTGACTGTCAGCTGGAGTGGGGCAGCAGGCTGCTTCCATGTATATATCCCACTGCAAATGCAGGGCAGCCCTTGTTGTGGGCTACCCTGCTTTGAATTTTCTCATATTTGCTAGACCCAAGATTTCCCAGCTGGATAATGACCACAGATCAGCAGTAACACACACACAAGTTCTCACAGATTTACTGCTCTGTGATCCTTTAGTAACAAGTTCTGCCGTTGTCTGTTGTGATCTGTGTGGGGAAGTGCTTAAAGCAGAGCACAGACACTCTGTTGTGCTGAGGCCATGACAAGATGCTAAATGTACTAAGAAAGGCTTGCACTTACCTGTTAGGATTCCATGAGGTGAGCTAGGCTCTTTCCCATCACACTAAGGATAAATGTGGCCAGTTATACTTGGAAATCCATGAACCAGAGCAAGCAGCAACTTACCTAAACCACCAAGAAAAACACCAGGGACATTCTGCGTTTCCTGCCACAGAAGTAACCCAAGTGGAACTATTAGCCTTGCTCCCTACCGTACATATTTTCCTGTGGCTGCCTGAAAGTCCATTTCCCACTTGGGCTGTAAAAGACTGCACAGGCTAATTGTGTTTCTATGTATTTTTATCATCCTTCCCTTGACACCAGGATTCATTCCTGGCCCCAGATTTTCTAGAAATCGTGAGATACTGCACATCACCAGATGCCCAACTCCATGGTCTCCTGCGCTACCTCGAGTCCTTCTCAGGTAAAGAAAACAACACATCAGCCACAAAGATCTCACAGTGTGACACTGCAATTTCAGTGCTGACAGCTGTTTTCAAGGCCTGTCTTTAATAGCTCAGATTCGATACACAGCTGAGGCAAACAGGATGTTATTTTCTGCTTGACAAGAGTCTCTGGAGAGGCAGTATTGTGCAGCAGTTACGCTCTGGGTGAGATCCGCTTTTCTGCTTTTCCAAGCCCAGTCTGCTGGTGTCTCATCAGAGGCTCTAGCTGCAGCAGGGCTGGGGTTTTGGTTGTACCACAACCTCACAGGGGAGGCTGCTGAAGGAACACTGTTAGCCCTGGGGAGCTTGGTTTTGCCCCTCCAAGTGCTTTACCATTTCAGACAATCCCTGTTGGTTAGTCTGAACTGAAATAGTTTCAGTCTAGATTTGAGTCTTTTAAAATGAGATCTGGGTTTTAAGCTTCCCTGGAGGACGTCTGTGAAGCTGTCTCCCAGAAATGCTGACAAAATGTAGAGGGGAAGCTGCAAAGTTGCCTCCTTTTCTCAAGACAAAAAGAAAGAAACAAATGTGTGTGTGCAGGGCTCCTGGATTTGTCCAAGGCATGATTTCCTCACTGTCTTTGTCTCAGCTTCTATATCCTCGATACCGAGCTCCCCTTTAGGGCTTTACCATGAAAGGCAGCTCAGAAGGTCTGGTCTTCCCAGAAGGTTGGCACTGGATGAGTGAATCCCACATCCCCTAAATGACCTTGAGTCTCCTTCTTCCAGGAGGCTGTGTTCAGGCTGCCTGTGACGAGCCGTTGATTCACTGCCCTCCCTCTAGACTCTCCAAACACTTCCTTGGCACCTACAGCAGGAATTTAAATCAGTGCCAGATCTCCCAACTGGATGGGGAAGCCTGGAAACGAGAGGCCAACACAAAAACCAACAAATACATCCCAGAGCTGATCCCAGGGAGTGGTTCCCAGCCCTTTGACCAGCCTGAGCACAGAGTGCAGCACGTGGGTCCTGTGTCCTCATTGACACCAGCGCAGTAGAGCTAGAGAGCACGACAGCCAAGAATGCTCTCGCTTGTTATTTTCCCCAGCAAACAGTGTCTCCCTTCTCTTGACAGATAAGAGGATCTATCGACTCCCAGTGTTCACAGAGGAGTTCTGCCAAGCCTTTGTGGATGAGCTGGAGAACTTTGAGCAGTCGGATATGCCTAAAGGCAGGCCCAACACTATGAATAACTATGGGGTAGGACTTACTATCTCTTGTGCTTCTTTAGGGAGGGTCTTCACGAGCAGACTCTGCTTACCTCCTCGCTTCACACTCCTTTCCCCTCCAAAATGTCTATAATTTGAGCACAGCACAGTTTGAGTACAGCCCCCTTGAACTGAAAGGATCGAGGGCATATGTGTTACACAGACAAAAGGATTAGGGAATGCAGGGAAAGGGAATGGGAGTTGGTATCTCAGAGCAAAGAGCACCTTGTATTTAAGCAATACACAAATCAAGGAGTCAATTTTTAAAGAACACTCACATTTTGATCGTATTCTGTCTTTTCCCCATCATCTTCCACCTTCATCCTCCTCCTTTTGCCTGTAGCTGGAGCCTTTGCTCTAAAGTTCTTCATCTGAGCAAGCAGCAGGGTCAGAAGAGAAGGCAGCTTTGCAGCAGCTCTGATGAAGCAGCAGATGTAGTTGGTCAGCTGTTCCCATCTTCTCTCTTTGAGACAGGTTTTGCTAAATGAACTTGGGATGGATGAAACCTTCATCACGCCCCTGCGTGAAAAATACCTGCAGCCCATAACGGCGCTGCTTTATCCCGACTTGGGGGGTGCCTGTCTGGACAGCCATAAAGCATTTGTTGTCAAGTACTCGCTACACGAAGATCTGGATTTGAGCTCTCACTATGACAATGCAGAAGTCACCTTAAACGTTTCACTGGGAAAAGACTTCACAGAAGGCAACTTGTACTTTGGGGATTTCAGCCAGGTACTGACCATATTCCTCATCTGGACCCCGATTCTATTCCCCTCTAACTCCTCCAGTTTCAAGGCATTGACTGTGTTCTAAAAAACAGTTATTCACTTGGGACAGTCAAACGTGCTCTGTCCCTTCCCCCTTTCTTTAAGTGTCTTTGTTATCCAGGAGCCTTTTCTGCTACAAGCACGTTACCAGTATTTAGGCATCAAAGAGAGGACAGAGACAGCTATCGTAGTAGAAGCTGGAGTGACACAAACCAGCTCATCTTTCCACAACTGAAACAGTGAGCAGGAAGGTGCTGAGAGAGAGAGAGAGAAGAAATTTATTTCAGATGAGACTTAAACCTAAATCTGTAGCCCCTATTTCCAAGGGACTCTCCTGGCAAGAGAGGGGTAAAAGCTCCCACACACTGGTGAAATTTTTTTGGATTGAAACTCTGTCTTTAAATGTAAGGACCTGGCACTGGGAATGTCTAACTGGAAAACAGTTGTACTGAACTGCTGCTAAGCCACCTCTGAAGTGGCTGCATTTCAGAGGTGCAGTGAACCCTCTCTGCATTGCTCACTGGGTGCTGTGGGTGAAGAGGTGACAAGTAAAAGTTTCAAGTTATTTGAGCATTGTTCTAGGGACTTCCTGGTGTAATGCTGTATCCACCTCCCTTTGTTCCAGGAGCCTACCCCTGTGCCAAAGTACATAGAGATTGAACATGTGGGAGCCCAGGGGCTGTTACACCGAGGAGGACAGATCCACGGGGCACTTCCCATTGCCTCCGGGGAACGCTGGAACCTCATTATTTGGATGAGATCATCCGCCATCCGCAACCAGCTCTGCCCTATGTGTAACAAGAAACCCGAGCTGGTGGAAGCAGAGGGCTTTGGAGATGGCTTCACAGAAACCCCGGAGGACGACGTGCCCGAGACTGTGAATCTCTGTTCCTTGTGGTAGCAGACGGTAGAGCCTGATTTCTCCAGATCGAGTTGCCTAAAGCTCCTCTCTGACCACTCAGACTGTGCTCACAGACTCTTCGATGGATGCACGAGTCATGTAGGAAGTAGTTATCACCTTGGAAAGTGATGCAAAACCAATCCTGCTGGGGTTAGGGAAGCCAGCGGCCCAGACAGCCAGAAGAGCAGGTACTCAGCTCCCCAGGGCTCATGCTGGGGCACTGCGTGGAAGATGTAGAAAGCCTTAACACTTTAATTCACTGCAAAGGCTCTGGAAATATTTTCAGGTGTACAGGGAGAACACCAAAAGCTGCCTGGCCTTTGTGAAGACCTCTGTGGCAACAGCAGCATCCCTGGTCCCACTGTAAACGGGAAACCACTGTACAATAAAACCCTGCACTTATCCCTTCTCTGCTGTTCACAGGGACTCCTGTCCTCTTCCAGGGGAAGAGCTTTTTGTTGCTGGGTGACAGTGAAGGATCTGCTCAAAAGTGAGATACAGGTGATTCACAACAGGCTGCTGGGAATAGCATGGAATTATTGTCACCAGAGGTGTGCCTAGCCCAGGCTCAGAAAAATCCATCAGGAACAACACAGGGAGAGCTGATTCCACAGGGGTGGCTGAGAGGATCTCTCAAGGCCTCCATGAGCCCTTTGGAGCAGAAATTTCCCTTTCAAAGATTCTGTGAAGCTTATTAAGCAAGCACAAACGAGCTTTAGAGACAAAGCTCTGGGATCCACCTGCACCATAGTAAAACTTCCCAGAGGAAGGCAAGAGCATACATTTAACTCCCTTCCTTTAGTTGTGTGAACAATTGAAATTGTAACTGGGTGCAGCAGGCAGACCTGGGGCTTCTTAATTTGTCACCAAGATCCCTTGGCAGCAAATTAATTAGGAGGGTCAAGTGTTTTCCCTGTTTTACCACTGGCTGGCTGAAATCACAGACTCTCCTATCTACAAAACAAATTAAATAAGCCAAATACTTTTTGATTCGGTGGCTGCATTTGCCTCCATGGAAAGTTAATTGTATATATTTGATATACACATACACCACTGTTGTTTATAGCAGCTTTTTCATTTATTTATTCAACTGCAATAATTACAGCGTGTGGACTGATAGCTGTGAAAGGCTGGTACGGCTCACACAAAGGGTGCTGATTTCAGCCTTCCCAGCAGATCCGCTGTATTTTTGGCCGGGGATGCCATTAGCACACAGCACTGATTAGCTTTTCATTAGCAAAACCCATTCAAACCGCGTCTCGGGAAGGAAACTGGCTGTTGTGTTTGTGCGCGGAGCCAAAGGGCTGCCATCAAGAAACTCAGCCGAGAAGTTTTCCACGGCAGAAAACGTCACTGCTTGCTATCTGCGCCTGGATTAGGCCCCAGAAATTAAGATAAAGGGGGTAAAAAGCTAAAGAGACCAGCTAAAAGGCCTAACGCCAAGCTGGAAAGATATTAAAATTAAGGTTAAAAATAAAAAAAAGTGAAGCTAAAGAGACCAGCTGGGGCCCAGCTCGGGGGGAACCGGCGGAGCCCGGAACCAAGGAGCGCGGCCCAGGGGCCGCCCGGGCCCGCAGCCGGAAGTGGGGGGAAAGGCCAGAGCCGGGCCGCCGGGCGGAGCGGAGCGAGCGGGGCCCGGCCCGGGGCTGGCGGGCGGAGCGGGGCCCGGCCCGGGCGCGGTGAGTCCTTCCCCGCTCGCTCCCTCCCTCCCTCCTCTCACCTGCGGCGGAGCCGGGCCAGGCCGGAGCGGCGGGGACGGGGCCCGCGGCGGGGAATTGGGGGGGGGGGCACACACATGCGCTCGGCGGCGGCGGGGGGGGCTGCTAAAGAGCCGGACGCGCGGGGCCGCCTCTTAAAGGGCCAGCGCACCTGGTACCGAGCTCTTAAAGGGCCAGCGCACCTGGTACCGAGCTCTTAAAGGGCCAGCGCACCTGGTACTGAGCTCTTAAAGGGCCAGCGCACCTGGTACCGAGCTCTTAAAGGGCCAGCGCATCTTGCGCAGGTTCTTCAGGGGTCAGCGGGCCTCATGCTGAGCTCTTAAAGGGCCAGCGCACCCCAGGCTCCCTGTGTTGGGGTGAGAGGGGCAGAGCAGCCGCCGGGCTCCCGCCTCTCCGCTCAAGGGCCGGGTCTGGGCGAAGCCGGCTGGGCAGGAGGTGAGACCCCAGCTCTGGGGGGTGACCAGCCTGAGGTGCTGCCGGGAGGGATTCGGGGCTCGTCCCCGCCCCGCAGCGGCACCCCAGACTCGCCGGGATGCTCCTGGCGGCGCCCAGCTCCGCATCATTGACCCCGTTGCTGTGGTTGTATAAAATCGGGTCCTGCTGTCCCGTGGAGTGGACCCAAGACCCAAACACCGTCCCCCGGTGCGAGGGACGGCTGCTGGCTGGGCGTCGATGAAGGGCACATCCCCAGAAACCTCCCTGCGTGTCCTTGATGGCTTTGGGTTGTGTGTTGTTTTGTTTTCTGGTTGAAATTTCCGTTTGGAAATCGATCAGAGGTCTGATTCACTTGGGAACGAATCACCACTCGGGGATGTCGAGGTGGTAAACACGCAGTTAATTAAATGCAGGAGAGTGGCTGTGAGAAAGCATTTCCCAGATACTGCTCTGCCCACGGTGCCGGTTTGTTTTTTAAATTAATGAGAGCATATATCACACCGTCTCTGGCCTGTGGCTGCTGGCAGCTGGTCGGGCTGATGGACGGGGACGCCAGCTCAGTGCATAATCTGTTTTCTAAAAGCAAATTGGAATATTAAAAATTCATCCCTCCCCTTGGCTCGCGCCTGCTCCCGGCATTTTAAATAACGGGGTGATTGACTCCATGTTCAGCTCGGGGAGGATGTTTCGTTCTGCTGACTGGTGCCGCAGCATCGATCACACCTTGCCAGTGTCTGTCTGCAACGTCCTCCCGACAGCCCCCAGCCCCGTGGGGCCGTCACGGCCCATAGCTGCTGGGGGTTGTCCCCAGGGCCATGGGGCACGGCGTTGCCTGCAAACCCCGACAGGGATCACCCCGATTCTCTCTTAGTCATCACATCTGGGACAAATGTGAGAGGTGTGGGGAAGGCCTGTTGGAGGTTTTATGCTGAACCTGCTTGGAGGTGGTTGTCGAGGCGGGCGAGGGCTGCCCGGGGACGGCAGTGCTGTCCCTGCCCAGCCCCGGCTCTCTGCTGAGGGCTCCAGTTTGTGGGTTGATGAAATCCAGTTTGGCCACAGTGGCGTGATGGGTAACCCCGACCTATCCCAGTGCACTGGGAGCTCAGCGAGAGCGAGCGGGAGCAGAGAGGGAGTTTAACAGGAACAGGTCTTCAGGGCTGGTTGGCTCAGGGTTGGATTGAAGGTTTTTGGGGCTGCTGGATATGTTGCTGCTGAGTGAGGGTGGTCTTCCCCGTGGCACTGATGTAACCTGTTCCCTCCAGGGGCTGATGGATGATGGCCCACAGCCAGTCTCGGAAGCGATCGCGAAGCAGGAGCAAAAGCAATTCTCGGAGCAGACAGGAGCGGAAGGAGAAGAAAAGGAGGAAAAGCAGCAAGGACTCACACCGGGGCAGCAGCTCTCCTCCGAAGAAGAAGCGGACCTCTGGGAGTCACAGACACAAGTCAAGCCCAGCAGCAGCTGGGGAAGGTGGGGGAAGGGCCCACGGCCCTGCGCTTTCCCCCCATTTTCCTGGGGCAGGCGCACAGAGGGGACCCAGGTGGGAGAACAGGGTCCCTGCTTTTAGCTGAATTGCTGTGTGTCACCTTGCTGTGCACTTTGTGCTGATTTTAGTCTTGTTTTGATAAGTGGGGAGCCCTACAGCCCCTCTGGGTGCTGCCCCGGCAGCGCGGTGCTGCACACTGTGATGTGTTCAAGGTGTCACCACAGAGGGGACTTTGCCCCGGCGTTGGGGGTTTTGCTGTTCAGGCAAGGAAGAAACCAGGCTGGGAGGGGGAAAACCAGCACCCCCAGTGCCGTGGGACCAGAGCTGCTCCACTCAACCTTTTCTTATCTATTGCAGAAAAGAAGAAGGAAAGAAAGGACAAAAAGAAGAGGAAGGCAAGTACCTCTTCCTCTGAGACAGCATCTTCATCTACTGGCTCCTCCTCATCTTCCTCTTCCTCCAGCTCCTCTTCTGATGACTCTAGTGACAGTGACTCCAAAACAAAGAAGAGTCAACATGGCAAAAAAAAGCGAGCGAAACAGAAAGACAAAAAGAAGAAGAAGAAGAAGAAGAAGAAGAGACTAAAGAAGAAATCAAAGAAGAAGTCAAAGGAAGGGGCTAAGGAGGAGAAAGCCAAGGGGGAAGTGGTGCCTGGCCCCTCGCTGGAGCAGTGGCAGAAGGAATCACTGGTGGACTCTGGACCAGGTAACGATGACGTTTCCCTCCTGCCGGAGCCAGGGCACACAAGCGTCGCGCTGGGGAAAGACGCTCGCACGTTGCCCGCCCTGGGACCCACGTGAGGTGTCTGAGGGAGGCAGGGCTGTGGTCGGGGGGAGCTCCGGACTCTCCCTCCTACGTACCTTGGCCACCTTTGAGCCACATCAAATAAACATAAGGTGCCACCTTCAGAGATGCATCTGTGAAATGTTTAGATGTGGTTTGTAGATGTGAGCGGGGAACAAAGACGCCGAAGGGGAGGACACAGCAGTAACACACTGGCAGAGCTGGTCCTGGCTTTGGGACGTGGAGCAGCTCTTCCTTTTGGGGGGTCCTCACTGACCCCCGAGTACCAGCACACGCTGGCGTGGCAGGTGTGTGTCCCCCCAGGCGTGGGGCTGTGCCCCTCGGCCAGGAGCCGGCCCCGCCAGCGCGGCTCTAACTGATGCGTTCCAGTTTTGACAGACGAACAAAAATCCCGAATCCAGGCTATGAAGCCAATGACAAAGGAAGAATGGGATGCGAGGCAGAGTGTCATAAGGAGAGTCGTGGATCCTGAAACGGGGAGAACCAGGTATGATCCTCGCTGAGTGGGTTCAGTTTTGGGCCCCTCACCCCAAAAAGGCCATTGAATGACTCGAGCGTGGCCAGAGAAGGGCAACGGAGCTGGGGCAGGGTCTGGAGCACAGGTCTGCTGGGGAGCGGCTGGGGGAACTGGGGGGGTTCAGTCTGGAGAAGAGGAGGCTGAGGGGAGACCTCCTGGCCCTCTGCAACTCCCTGCCAGGAGGGGGCAGAGAGGGGGGATGAGTCTCTGGAGCCAAGGCCCCAGCGCCAGGCCCCGAGGGAATGGCCTCAAGCTGCCCAGGGCAGGGTCAGGCTGGCTCTGAGGAAGGATTTCTGTGCAGAAGGGGCTGTTGGGCGTTGGAATGGGCTGCCCAGGGCAGGGGGGAGTCCCCGGGATCCCTGGGGGGGTTGAAGAGTCGGGCTGAGCCAGCGCTGAGGGATCTGGGGGAGTTGGGAACGGTCAGGGGGAGGGTCATGGTGGGGCTGGAGGAGCTTCAGGGGCTTTTCCAGCCCAGATGATTCTGGGATTCTGTGATCCCTGGGGAAAAGGGAGGCAGGTTGTCCATCCCCATCCATGGACCCAGGTCCCCTTCAGCAGCCAAGGCCTGAGCAGATCCCTCGCAGAGCCCCTCCCATCAAACCTGGTGTAACTTACCCAGAAAGCGACATGTTTGACACCAAAATATTGAACAGTGCTGGGGCTCCATGCAAGGGGCTCCGGGCTGTGTCCCAGCTATGGGCTGCTCCCTGCTGCTGGGGCCAGGAGGGTTGTTCCTTGCGCAGTGCAGAGTTTGGTTTTGCCCATTAATGGGGACTCTGGAAGCGGGGGGCAGAGCAGGACCCAGAGGGGTGACTGACCTCACCCCACTACTTCACACACTTGCCTTTCCCCTGAAGCACTGAGCCCCACTTAGCACCCAGCTGCAAGCAAGGGGGGGGACAGCGTGTGCCCCTTGGGGTTACAGACAACAATCAAACCCATGTTCAGTTGGCTGCCAAGTAGAAATGACCCAGTTTTTAATAAACTGCATCTTCTCAGCAAGCAGAAAACATCATGCAGAAGAGAATTGGGTATGACAAGTCCAGTCTTAAAATAGAAGGCAGCCTGTGGGGCTCAGGGAGGTGTGGAACAAAGGTCGGTTCCCTGTAAGGCACATAATGAAGACAATTAAATTTCTGTTCATGTTTGGAGGTGTGAGCCGCCTCCGACACTGCTTGGAATTTGTTCAGCAAGATGCTCCCCAGTCTGGCTGCCTTTCAGGCCCAAACTGGCTCCTATTTCTGAATGGCTCTGCAGTTTCCTGGGGCAGCCAGGGCCAGACCTAAACTCTGTGTGGAAAAAAAAGGGGTTTTGCAGGGGTTGGGACCACTGCTGTTGAGAGTGAAGCCTGCAGATGATGGGCTGGGTGGGATGTTTTTATTACGAGTGTTTTCTCCTGCCACGTGCAAGTGTGAGCTGGCTCTGCACATAGACAGTGCCCACAGCCTGGGGCAGGGAGGGCTGACCCAGGCAGGGGGGTGCCCATTTCTCAGGGACCACGTTTGTCCTCGCTCCGGTGTGGTGACATGAATCCCACAAGAGCAGTGGAAAAGCCTGCTGTGCTATTTAAGCTTGATACGGCCCAAAAAAACCCCACAACCAAGTCACATAATGCAACTTCAGGTGTAGGGCATCACTGGCCTTGCCTAGAGGTGGGCCTGGGCAGGTGCCGGTGAGGGAGCTGGCGACTGCTGCCGGAGCTGGGCATGAGAGCAGCCCTTGGGGTGGCGTGGGGGGGCTCGGTACTGCCTGTGGCTGGGAAACAGCATTTGCCAGTAGCCCTCACGGCTCGTGGGCCTGCGCTTGTCTTCCAGGCTTATTAAGGGAGACGGAGAAGTGCTGGAAGAAATCGTCAGCAAGGAGAGACACAAGGAGATTAACAAGGTAGCGGGGACTTGCCACCACCGGGAGCTGCTGGTGGGTGGGTCCCTGGGGACTCCAGTGACACCAGGGGCCCTGGCGGGTGGGTGCTGGTGGTCCTTCACCCCTGTGAGCGCCCGTGTCTCTCTCTCCCTTCGCAGCAAGCCACCCGGGGGGACGGGCTGGCCTTCCAGGCGAGGACGGGGCTGCTGCAGTGAGGGCCGGAGCGCCAGCCCCGCCGGGAGCCCGGCCCAGGCCAGAGCCGCTGCGCCCCACGCAGACAGCGCCGTGTCAAGATGCTTCCCCAGGGGGCAGCTTCCAGCCGCTCTGTAAGTTACCAACTGGGAAGGAAAGCAACTTTAATGGTTCATCTCCCAGTAAACAGCTTCTCCCCTCCCTCTCCCGACTGGGGCCAGCGTGGCTGTAACACACTTAGACCTGCTCGCCCCGATGCCCCTTTTCGAGGCTGGAGGAGCTCAGCAGCACCCAGGGGACAGGCTCGCTGGTGCTGAGCACCCCAGGGTGCTGCTGCCCCTCAGCTCTGGGTTTGGTGGGCGGGAGCCAACGCCGCGCCCAGGACAGGGTAGTGCTCGGGCTGCGAAATACGCAGCTGGCTGCCACGACTTCCCTTCAGGGGCTGCTCGTGGCCCCTTTCTTGCTGGCTCTGCATGCCCGTGCTGCTGTGTGGCTCTGCTCAGGCTGCAGCTCTCCTCTCCCCCTTCAAATGCCGCTTTCTGCTGCGCCCCAGGGGCTTTACTGAGCCTTTCTGCAGCTTCAGCTCCTCGGGCGGTGCTGGGCGAGCCCTGGCCTGGCACACGGGCAGGTGTTGCTTTGCAGCGGGGTGGCTTTGCCTTGCTGTCTGTCCCTGCATGCCACACGTGTCCCTTTCCCACAGCGCAGGCCCCATTAGGGCTCAGGGCTTCTCGGGGCCCGTGGAGCAAACAGCTGGCCTTTCCCCCACTGCAAAGTCCATAAATCTACAAACTGTGAGAAAAAAAAAAAGACAAACAGGTTAAAGGACAAATGGGTCCCACAGGACTGGTCTGCACTGAAGGTTTCCACACTCTGTTCATCGCTGTAACCCCATTAAAACTGTCGCCTGCTCACAAGTTTTGTGACTTGTCTGTTTCTAGAGTCTCCCCCCCCCCCTCCCCCCCAAAAAAAAAGCAGCCAGAGAAGAGCCTTCCCATTTCTTTAATCTGTGTAACTCACAATGATAACTGTACACAAAGCACACCCAGGCATCGGAACAATGCACTAACAGCAAGGAGGAGAAGGAAGTTGTACAGAAGGTTTGTCACACACAAGCGAGTCACGGGGCACGGTGCTGTACACACAGGGGCGTACCCAGCGCCCTCGGGCATGCCCTCCGGTGCTTCCCCACACACACAGGTCTGTTCCCCCTAAAGCAATTTTTTATAAATAAAATATTAACTAACATCGTTGGAATATAAAATTGACAGTCGAGGGTATCAACAGGCAGAGGGGTGCTGAGGACAGGGAGGGGACCGTAAGGCTTCTAGAACTAACGGGAAATGCAGCAAACTGTGGTGATACCTGAAGAAGGGGCTGCTACAGCAAGCGCGGCGGCTGCTGGGCGGAGCGGGAGTTTGTTAGTAACCCTTTGGCTAGTTACTGCTCTCGGCTCGCGTGTCGGACACTGTAAACGTTTTTGGTATTAGAATTTTGCCTCATCTGACTGAGTGATCTAGCAAACCCAGGAAAACAACTCGGAGGGAATGCATGGGCTCCTCTTTTTTTTTTTTTTAAATATTTTTTTAAAAGACTTTAAAGGGACAGCGTCAGGTAGAAAGTCTGGCCCAACAGCACGGTAATACAAAAAGCTGCTTTTTATAAAAAATCTGAGCTCCACAGCAGTTTGATTCCCATGGAAACAATAAAAAAAAAAAAAAAAAAAAAAGAAAAAAAGAGACTGAGGCAGCCTGCGCAGCGCGGGCTGTATTGTGCTAGTGTGAGAGAACAGGACGTGGGCTGCAGCAGGAGCGGCGCGACCGTCGCTGGCCGTGCTGGTGGCTGCCCAGACAACGGCGATAGGGAGGAGTACAAGAAACTTCATATTCTTTCCTTTGGAAGCAAACATTTGTAACAAAGAGAAATTAGGTCTGTAACCTGACAGTGCCCCTTTAGTAAGGATGGAATATACATTCATCTTTCCCTCACTGTGTCCAAATGGACCCTCTTCCATACACGTGGAAAGGCATGAGGTCACATGCATTGCTCTCCAAAACACCTTGGAACAAACAGGTTATAAACACAGAGTTAAACTATTGCTATTGTTCTTTGAATGAGTAGCACGTTGATCTTTGCTTCAGATAGACGAGTGCCAGATGGGGGCGGCTGAGGATAGATTGATGGAGACTATGATGGACTGAACCGGTGGAGAAAAACTTATTGGCATATTTCCTGGTAACTACACCCACCTCATCTGGTATTATTGCAGCAATAAAGGTCCTGCTCTACAATTGCTTCTCCGTGTTGGATCCGTACAATGGCAACAGATGGGGGGGCCAGGGAAAGGACCCGGGCGAGTTTCAAGAAGCTCAACAAAGGATGAGGACGGAGGTGCTGTGATTGTCAGTCTAACTGGTTAGTAGCTGTTTAAAACATGAAGTGATGGAGAGGTGAGTATAATATTGCACTTCTGCATTCATTGACAGTTACATTAAACTTGGTCCATAAAATAATTGCTTTGTACATAATGCCTGAAACAAAAAGCTACATTTTTAAATATTAATAAACCCTGAAGGTTCCAGTCCCTCCAGACATATTTTTTTCCTCTACATAAATAAATAACTTTCAATTTTATATATCCACTTTTTATGTTGAACATTTACATTTGCCTCTGTTTTACACTATCTACACATAAGAAAATGTGAACATCTCGTCAGCATTGGAAAATGTACAGATCATGCCTTGGTTGCGGACTTGGAGGAAAGTTGAACTTTGCAAAGGCCATATCCAAATTTGCAGAAATTATTTTGTGATGTGGTTTGGTGACTTCACAGGATGGATTGTGGCTTGGCTTCCTACTCAGATGGCATCTGTTTGAGATAACATTTGACTAACAAAAAGCTGGGACAATTCACATCGTTTTTAAACCCAGTAAGCTCTGGATGTACATTCAGAGAGAGCTAAGCTGAGTTGGCAGAAAGGGAAGTCAGTTTTCGGTAACAAAAGTCATCAGATACATTCTATAATTGAATAATTATCAAAGAGAAGTAGCTAAACATTTTGCAGTCAGGCTGCAGGATGTGGGAGATGCACTGGGCAGCGGGTGGGCAGTCGGGTTTGAGCGCTCCCCCGGCGCAGAGGCCGCTGGCAGCTCAGCACTGACCCTCCTCTGCCTCCGCTTCGACCCTCCAGCGCCGCCAGCACGAGATCTACCTTGGACGTCTGAGGAGTTAAGATTTGCCTACCGTGGCCCAGAGCCAATTAGCAGAGCAGCGTTCACAGTGCTGTGTATCTCAGTGCGGCCGTCCTGCACTTCATATTGAAACAGTTAATAAAATGAAGCAGCCAGTCTAAAAAATTCTTTGTTATAAAGAAGGTCCTCATAAGTAGAAAGTGATATAAAGACAGGAAAGTGTGGTGAGGGGAAAGCAGGGTTACACGTAGTCGGGGAGCTCGGTAGGACTATAAAATCTCCACGTGAAGAGGCCAACTGGAGGCTGTAAATGGGCACCCCAGATCCCCCGGGGTGGATGCCCCTCCGCCCCGGGCGGTGTGTGCGAGGAGGGAACCGGGCCGGCCCGCGAGGGACAGAACTGAAGGGGCTTTTTGACAAGCCCCCGCTCGAGGCACTGTTCTCCCCGCTGCTGCAGAGCGATGCACGGCTGGGTGCCACCAGCTGGGTGTCACCGAGGGTGCTGGCCAGCAGCGAGCGCTTCGCCCCGCGCCTGGCCCCGGCTCGCCCCAGCAGCACACAGACCATCAGCTCAGGCACATCCACTGAGAAACACACCAGGAAAATTAAGATATGGCCTTTTCTTAAGGTTGCCTGACATCGTTGGCACACTTCCTTACAGTCTCCTTACTGCTGGAAAAACTTCTGCACAGATTATTATTAATTTTTTTTTTTAAATATATACATATATATATATGTGTGTGTGCATATGTATATGCACATATGTATATATATACACACACACACCCTGGCTTAGCAATATTTCATTGTCATGCACTACAAACAGTTAGGTGTAGCTACATGAGATGGTAACAGGTTTCCATTCTAAAAATCATCAGTGCAAAAAACAATGAGGTTTTACAGTTCAGTAACTACAGGTAAAAGAAGCGAGTCTAGTTCCCATGAAAGCTGCTACTGAACTTGGAGAGAACCTGGGAAGAAGAAAACGTCTCAGAGGTGGGTGTTGAGAGAGTCAGACCCTGCATTTGGATGAGAAGAACTGCAATGCAATCTAGCTGCTGAGTGCCTTCAGCTGCTTCCAAATATACAGTTGGTTACTTTTGAAAATAATATATAGCAAGAATATTTGGAGACTTTAACAGCAAATTAAGTGTCTGAGGTTTGTAACAGCTCAAACAAAGTAGCTTGTATTCCTCTTTTAATAGGTCAACGCATTAAATTCCATCGGCTTCTAAAAGGTCTCTTTAAAAAATAAGAGTAATACAGTAACGACCCCACTTTCTTGGGTGTGAATCTGCCGACGTTCTGCCTCTACCAACAGCATCGATACATCTTTAGGCTTTGCCACTGCACGTACTCCTTGAGGAAGTGGCTGAACTTGAAGCTCTCTGTACAGGTAAAGCTCCCGGTTGCTCTGCCTGGCACAGCCCACGATAAATCTCTCGCCTGGGGCCGTCTGTGCCGGGAAACACACGCTCAGCAAACCCCACACCCGCCCGTGCCGGCACCGGCAGAGCACCTCAGTCTGACTCCTGCGACAACCAAGACCAAGTTCCCCCAGCCTGGTTCCCCGTTCTGTGGCTCTGAGGACAGCACTCGGTCACGCGTGTCGGAGCGATGGCTAACAAGGCGAGGAGGCACGTATTTACAGTCACTAAACCTGGATAAGAGAAGGAGGCAGGAGAGAGCGCGATCTTGACCTGGAGACTTTCCCCCCCCCAATTTCCAGCTGTTCCTTGGGCTCGTGCTGCACAAACCTGACTCTCCCGCTGCAAGGCCTGCGTGTTCTGCGTGGGAAACATCCCGCCTCTTCCCAGAATACCATGACGTTATTAGAGTAGCACCATATTTACCCTTCCAGCCCATAACGTGGCCTCGTCCCTCTTTCCTTTTGTTTTCTCAACAGTCGCTGGCTCTGGCCTGGCTACTTCTGCCCCAGGAGGCCAGAGTCCAGCCGGGACGCTGCGCTCCGGCCCCAGCACCCCGTGGCGATGCTCATGCTCCTCTGGCTGCGTTCCCTGTCCCTCTCCTTGTCGCTGTCGGACTGGCTCTGGGTGCGCTCGGGGCGGTGGCCGGCGCCGCCGCCGGTGGCCGAAGGCTGGGAGGAGATGGTCCGCAGCAGGTGATTCCTCTTGCGCAGGAACTCGGTCTGGCTGGGCAGCCCGAAGCTGCCTTTCCGCAGCGCCATGCGCGTGGTGTTCTTGGCGGGGCGCGAGCGGTGGTTGTACTCCAGCTGGGCCAGGTGGGCTGCGTACCCCTCCGTGATGAACTGCGAGACAAGAGGGATGAGGACAGGAGTTAAGAGGGACGGGACCCGTTTCCCTGACGGTCGCTGGCAGCCAGACGGCGTTTGCTGTGCCAGGTTGGCTGGGGTGATGCACGAGATGTGGAACCACTCAGAAAAACGTGATGGGTCCCGGTGTGTGGGACAGCTCCCGTCCTCTTGGCAACCACCAGCTCAGTCACCAGTCTTAAGGTGACTAAATTCCCATCTCCCACCCTCGGGAGGCCCTTGGCGGCACCTCCTGGGCTCAGAGAAGCTGGCTCCTACCTGACACTGGCTCTGCAGCTTCTTGGTGGGTCGGCCAACGATGTAGATGTGTGTGGGTGGGAGGCTGATGGAGCTGTACACAGAGATGTCCTTCGTAGAGCCGTATGCCGCGTGGATCCTCATGTGGAGCTGCAGGGAGCGAAAGCAACACGTGGTCAGAACATATGGGTGTCCCGTGCTGCACAACAGGCAGGGCTTTTTTTTTTTTTTCTTTTTTTAAATTTTAAATAGCATTTGTAGGAATCTCAGGTCAGTAACTTATGTAAGTTCCCAGCTGGATAATGCACCGCTGTGCAAAGCGCTAATTAACAGAGCTGGGGATGTTTACAGGCCAGAACAAGAGGGGTAACAGCAATACGAAAGCAGATCTCTGCTTGCTGATCCACAACCTTTCCTTGAGGTCTGCGGGGGGCAGAGATGCCACACACTTCGCTGCCTACTTGTCCCTGGGGAAAAGGAGCAGTTTGCAACCCCCCCCACCGTGATCATTAACGGGGAGCGTTCCCCTCCACCAGCCACGCTGCTGCATACAACACTGCTGTTTAACTCTGGTGGGCAGAGGGAGAAGGGACAGGCAGCAAACTATGCTGCTTTTCAGGGATTCATTTGCCTCCACTCCATGCAGAGAGCAACTCCTGGCCAACCCTCTCCTTAGTGGCTGAAGCTGGGGCTGGCAGGGGAGGTGGGGACACTGGTGCTACCACAGAGCAGCCAGCTTTGCCCCCAGAGCCACAGGCAGGCCAGGGAGAGGGAAAGGAAATCTCTGACCCTGGTTACAAACTTGTTTTTCTGGAGGACAAGGGAGAGCAGGCAGCAAATAAAGGCCAGCTGCTTCTGCCACTGTGACTGAGGCCAAAATTAGAGTCCAGGAGAGTTAATGAGGAGCTTTCCCTGCTATTCAAGGCAGGGCACGAGTGCTCAGTTCCTTCACTTGCCAGACAGAGGAAACCTTGTTTTATCTGGAGCTTTTCTGAGGCTCTGGGCTGAGCAATGTTAAGACCTCCCCAGGGTTGAACGTTTGGGAAGATGCTCTGTGGAGTCTCCCACCAGGGCTGTGTGGTGCAGGGCCATTTCTGCAGCAGCTCCGCACCCTCTCAGACCTTCTGGTTACATCACGGGCAGCCAGAAAGCCACCAAATGGGAAAATAGTGCACATGTGGGGAAGAGAGGCACTGCTGCCTCTGTTTCATCAGGCATTTGGCACTGGGAGGACCGGTGATGAAATGGAGCAGTGCAGAGCAGAGATGACACAATTTAACAGCGTAGAAACTTTTGTAGAGCAATAAAAGGATGAAAATAAAATGAACAGATTAATCTTCCACTGCAGGTCACATTGCTGCCAAGAGACTGGTGCTGACAGGGACAATTGGACAAGGAGCAATTTAAACCCGTGCTACGATCGTATTTCAGCAGACCCAGGCTTACGTCTGTGATGAGGGATTTCAGGAAGTTGGCCTTGTGCCGCAGCGGGTCGTGGACGAGCCCGTCGCAGAAGGAGACGATCCCGTGGGGGAAGTTGTGCTGTGCTAACCACGCTACCACTCTCTGCTTCTGCATGTCGGGGCGGCCCGTGACATAGATAATGAGGTAGCCGAGGTCTTGCCAGTGCCTAGAAGGAAAACCACAAAGCAACGGATTGCAGACCTAGAGCAACACCAGCGTAAACCAAACCAAGAGCCCCAGCCCCTGCCGCTGACCTTACAACATCGACCGCTCCGGCGCGGACCTTGGGGTCGCTGCCCATGATGGACACGCTGGCTGCGAAGGAGCCGTCGATGCTGAACACCACAAACTCCGTCCCCTTCGGCAGGACCGTGATGTAGCTGTCTGCATACGTGTGGTCACCCCTGGAAGGGATGCAGGTACTTATAGGCATCAAGATATTCTGAAGGTCTCACCCAGTCCCGCAGTGTGCCGTGAGCCCACAGCAGCACCCAAAGCTGGTCCGAGGGCTCTGACAGCGCCGCCGCCCTCGGTTACAGCAGGGATGGGCACTGTGTGAGGGCCTCGGGGCTAAAAGTGGGGATGGAAATACTGCTCTGGAGCCCTGGTGTCAGTGACTTAAAAAAATACCCCTAGAAAACCATTGCTGGGTTCACCACAGAGAAAATGCTCCCCTCCTCCCCCTTTCAGAGCTCACCACCAGCAGCTGGAGCTGAGCCAGAGCCCCTGGGCTGTGAGTTATCACGAGTATGAAGTTCTGTTCCTCAAGGACAAGTTTATGGTCTTTAAAATATGCTCAGTTGTGCAGTTTTGCAGATGACCGTGAGGCCATATGGCTGTGGTGCAGAAGGCCTGCTCCTGCAGTGGGAACTCAATTACCATGCTGCTGCTGATGCAGGTGTTGGAATAAAACGTGGATCTTTGTCTCACAGCTCTAGAGTACAAATAGCTTTGTCCCTGTTGCTGGCAAACCAGACTCTGAACCCACCCAACAAGCAGAGCTGCCCCGCAAGGAGGGACCATGTTCTACAGTCAAACTCCTCTTTTCACAGAACCACAGAATCATTCAGGTTGGAAAAGACCCTCGAGATCATCGAGTCCAACCATCAGCCCGACACTACAAAGTTCTCCCCTACACCATATTCCCCAACAGCTCATCCAAACGACCCTTAAACACATCCAGGGACGGGGACTTCCCCCGCCCCCTGGGCAGCCTATTCCACTCTCTGACCACTCTTTCTGTGAAATATTTTTTCCTAATGTCCAGTCTGACCCTCCCCTGTTGGAGTTTAAAGCTGTTCCCTCTTGTTCTGTCACTAATTATCTGTGAGAAGAGATGAGCACCAATCTCTCTACAATGTCCTTTCAGGTAGTTGTAGAGAGTGATGAGGTCTCCCCTCAGCCTTCTCCTCCTCAAACTAAACAGTTCCTCTTGCAAACTAAGCTCCAAGTTACCCCACCTGACCACCATCTTCACGGGGTACACGCCAATGCCCAGGCGCCGGTTCTCAGGGATGACATAAGAAATCCTGCCACTGCTGTTGCTGATCTCTGTGTCGAAGTAAACCCACTCTCCTGACGGTGGCTGTGTCATGATGTGAATGTCCACCTGGGAAAACAGCAAAACTGGGTCAGCAACAGCATTAGACACAGAGGAGTAGAACAGGCCAAGCACGGGGACCTCCCACCCAAGCCGGGCTGGGTCCTGCTTCCACCCCCTGCACTTCACAGATCTGAGCTGAGAAGCACCCAAACGTCAGGATGCTGGAAGGAAACCCGGCCTTGTGGCCAAGACCTCCATGATGAACACTGGTCCTGGTAGGAGGCACCACACAAGTCCAAGCAGCAGAACCTGGCCAAGACTCTGGGGCAGCAAACCCTGTCAGGGACCAAGGGGGCACTGACCAGCACTGCCTCTGTCCCTGTCCCCACACTTTTTCCCCACACGATGCACAACCCCCATAGCAGACACGGTACCTTTTCTCCTGTGAGTGTGACCATATCTAATGGGCCGTACATAAACCTTCCAGTTAAGGTCTGGGGCCCATCTTCATTAGCAATGGTGTCATTTATCCTGTGGTTAGCTGTGACATTCTGCACAAGTCAAGAGGGAAAGGGGAAAAAAAAAAAAAAAAAAAAAAAAAAGTTTACTGGACAACCTCACAGGGAAATGCCAAATATAACCAGACAAATGGGAGCATGGGTTTCTCTGTGCCATTCCCCCCACCCCAGCTCTCAGCTTTAGAAGTGACCTGTGGCAGAGGTGAGACTCTGTGCCCCACATCGACGGGGTGGATTTGAGGGTAGTTTCAACAGCACTTTGTACACGCAGTTCTGATACTGTCTATTACCTCTCACACTATGGATTTAAGAGGCAATACAAATAGCTGCCAGAGAAATTTGCTGACATTGTTTCAGCTCTAGCAGAGAACTGCCCTCTTTTGGGAATCAGAGACATTCTGTGGGAGCGAAAGGCATTTACCAAGCAGAGAACTTGCATTATTGGACTTTGAAAGATGTTCAGTCCCTTTCCCTGACCCACAGCCAACGCTTTCTGCATTTTCCATAGACTCAAGGCCAAGAGGAGACCTTGCTGGTACAGATCTTTCAAGTTGCTCTTTCACGACTACATGGGTAGGATATAACCACTAATATACACCAGCAGGGCAACAGGACCCTCTGTCCCTGCTGTGGACAGACACAGCCGTGCCCACGCTGGCTGCTTTCAGTGCTGGTCTTGCAGCCCAAATCAGAACACCTCTACACGACAGCACTCCCTCCTGCCGCGGAGGCAGCTCCAAAAACCACCCTTACCCGGAGCTTTACGTGTGTCCTCTTGCGGAGCCACTTCTCGCGGGGCTTGGAGGGGGTGAAGACAGACACCTCCTTCCCATCCAGCTCCAAAACGCTCGAGTTCTCGTGCCTCATCACCTGCGGGAGGACAGATCCCATCCAGACGTCAGCCACTTGTGCAGTGACCCCCCCTCCTCCTGCCTATGCTGTTCTGCATCTCCCGAGCCAGCGCTGAGTAAGGGCAATGCCTGGACAGAGGCAGCCTGAATTTTGCCTCCTGGGTGTTTGGCTTGTCAGCTTGCAGGTTTTACAGGCTGCTCCCTTAATTGCAAGGACAAATGGTCTCTTCCAAGCTAGCAAAGCCTGCGGCCAGCGCTGACTTAATCCCGGCTGGGACACAGGTTATTTAGATTGTCAGGAGGGACAAAACTGACTCTAACACAGCAGGACGAGCTCCGTGCTTAGATCTCTGCCCTTCCTCCAGGCATTAATTAGTCCCTTCCCATGGTCTGCAAGGGACTGTCTCCTTTGAACACGAGTCTTCTGCCGTTCTCATAACAGATCCAGCACCAGCTGCTCTGACCGGCCTCATACCGACAGATGTTGTTCCTTCAGCTCATTTCTTATTTCTATTTAAACACATTTCAGGCTGCTTTTGCCCCGTGGCTTTTCCTCCTCTTACTGATTTGACCCTGGCAGAGGCACACAGGGGTCTGGCTCAGCCATATGCAAGGCAGAGCCCAGGGCATCTGTCCATCCCGACCTTGTCTCTGAGGTTGACAGAGCTCAAGGACTTTGTGCCGGTGGGATGTCGCTGCACCAGCACGAGGATCAGAGAGGGGACAAGGTGATGCCCTGCAGCCAGCCTTTGGGGGCAATTCCTGCCTGTCACCGGGGCATGGGCAGGAACCTGCAGAGAGGAGGGTTAGATCCCACCTAGACCGCTCTAAGCTCTAGGAGAAAGGAAGAATAACACCCGAAGACGAGGGGACATCTCCAAGACCGCTGTAAGACTGGGAGATGACCCTGTGGAGAACTCCAAAATTGACAGCAGTCCTTAATCATCCCGCCCCACCAAAAAATTAAGAAGCTTCTTAAATGTGGGCTTTTTTACAAGGTCTTGAACATAACTTTGTGTGGTTAGCAGCTCTCCAGCTGACCTCAGCTGTAGTGGTCTGACACAGGCCAGCTTGCTTTGCAGAGCTGAAGCTGTTTTAATTCCAGGGAAATGGCAAAAGGACCCCAGGGAGGATGAGCCTGCTGGGGAGGGAGTTCATGGAAATCCAAGGTAAACAAAATAACAAGTTTTACAGAAAATTATTTCAATCAGGAATCTATTCTGAGTCCTATTTGGGCTTGTTTTAACCAGATTTAATCTTTGGAGGCTAAAACTATTCAACAGCTTACTTTAACATTTTGTCCAGAGATGGCTTTCAAAGGCGGTTAGAAACAAGTCCTTACTAGGGGAAAAAGTGGCATGGTGCTCTGGAAGGACAGCAAGAAGACAGGGAATGAGAAACACCCTTATCTCAAGGCAGAGACGAGTGAGTAGAGACGGGGACTGGGGAGGGGGGGTGCCAGACTACTGAGGCAGCCACTGGCAGGCTTTGAACGGACGGAGAGGTACCTCAAGCCACAAGATACAAAGCCCCACACTGTGCTACAGACCCAGGTTCAGGCTGAATCCTGAGTAATTGGCTATTTCTTGAGTGGAATGTTTTCCGTATGAGACTGTCGTGATTGTTCCCCCTCACGGGTCTCTCTCTATCTGTTCAGCCTCGTGAGGCTGGGTTTGATGCAGGGCTGGGGTTTCACAGCAAGGTGTGTGCAAGCACAGAGCTGTCTCGCTGGGCTAGGTACAGCCTGCGAAGAAAGGGTCTCGCTGGATTATCTCTCCTGCTCAGCTGCCACCAGCACTGACATGTCTGTTGTTTATGGTTCCCACACTATTGGGAAGATAGCACTGAAAGAAAGTTTGCCAACAGAATCATAAATAATTGAGAGCTGCAGTCAAGGAGGCTGGAAGAGAGCGGGGACGGCTTAACAGCTGAGCTAACACAAAGCAAACCCAAGTGCTGAAGTGGGCAGCATAATCCACAGAGTTGCTTTTAGTTTTGCTTTTTCCAATTCAATGCTCTAAGTACCGTTCCTTGGGGGGTTCATACTTTGCAAGGCAAATAATTTCCCCCCCATCCCTGTGGAACTGAAGGAAAGGTATTTCTTTTAGGAAAAACACATTTTAAACAGTAAATTTAAATCTCAGGCCAAATGTAGTTGATAGACTCTGAGGTGTCAGACTCTGGACACCAGCAATCCCCATTTACCCAGTCCCAGGAGAACTGCTTTGTACTGGAGGAACAAGGACTAAATCCCAATGCAGTGACGATGGTCTGAGTTCCTAGAGGAGACCACAAGAACTCAGAAAGCCAAAACAGAGAACAGAACTCTGCCTATCAACTCATGTCAAATTCATACCAAACTTCTCCTCAAATTCATACAAAACCTTCTCCTTTGGTTTTATTGTATTTGGTGCTATCTTTATTTGTACATCCAGAAGTTTCCTTTAAGTTTCAGACTTGAGATCCCAACTCACACAGAGGAATGCTCACTTCAAGAAGCAAGTGCCACTAACTTTTGCCCCTGTGACCTGGTAAGAAATGGCCCTGGGCTCACCCCATGGCTCCCTAGTGAGCCCATCTGAAACCTTCTCCCATGATAAAACCCAGACCCAAAGTAACCAGGTGTGACAGCACACATCTGTGAAGTCTGCACATGCGCAGCTCTGACAACAACACAGATGGGGAACAAAAAGTAGGGGAAGAAAACGGATCTGCAGTAGCAAAGAGTAATTTTTTCATCTCTACGTGTCAACAAGAGTTATGGAAGGTGCAGTGGAAAAAAACCCCAAAAAATCCAAAATATTTTTCAGCCCAAAGGAGATCGGGGGAGGGAGAATGACTGTACCTGTCTCAGCAGGAAGGAGACAACGTCCGTGGACTCCCAGTAGCTGGCGTGGAAGAGGTGTGGCAAAGCAACCGTTGGAAAAGCCGTCAGAGCATCAGGACAGTAGAGAGCGTAGTCGATCCTTTTGGTTCCCCACCATTTGGCAGCAACTAGAAGCAAAAGACTCATTCAGACAAAGGGGGTTCACATGCGTGTGCTGTCTCGGTCACAAACAGCATTTCAAGGCTCTGGCTCCTCACTCCAGGTAGGCTGGGAGGGTGCTCCCTGGGTGGCCGCACTGCTAAGAGGGAACAACCATCCCAGGGCTCAGTGTTTGTTCAGACTGAGGGAGGAACACACAGGGGCACCAGCACTTGAGCTCTCCTTTATTTAAGCAAAGAGGAAGGCACTAGAGGGCAGGTATTAAGTGGCTGTTAGTCCAGACCCTGGGGAAGGGGTCCAAGGCTCAAACGCAGTAAGCCTGGGAATCCACGGACCAAAACATCAGACAGAAACCCGTCTCCCTGGAGCGGTGGGAGGAGGGATGTGTGTGTTCTGCTCACCAAGTACATGCCCAGGCCCCACTTCCAATTCCTTTCGTTTTCACCAAGGAATAGCATCCAGATATTGACCACACTAAAGAGGATCTGAACACCAGGAGCCCACGTGAGATGTTAAAAGGCACCACAAGGCAGGGTATACGGCACATGCTGCCAGGACTGGCAGTCCCCAGCAAGTCTTTGTTGCCCTCCTGGGCTACCGTGTTGCAGGCAACTGAGCTGTCCAGCCCAGCCTCCCCAGAGCACAGCCTCTGCAGCGGCCAACAAGAAAAGTATTTGGGGGCACAGGACTTTGCTGCACAGAGGACTGAAAAATACACCGGGATTCTGGGCGGGCAAGGTTACAGACAACACAGAAGAGTTTCTCCCATGGGGAGTCAACAACTCGCACACAAGTGTCTGACAGCCAGTGTTCACCCGTGGGCCACCACCACACCTCCACGTTGCCCTGAACTCTGCTCACACACGTATCCTTTCTGATTCTGGGCATGTCTCAGCCCAAAGCCTCAGACCTCAAAGGTGTGAGCTGCTTTCCCAGCAGTGAGGAGTCCTCAAACCCTGCATGCTCCAGCCTGGAAAAGTGCTCATGGAAAGAGAAGATGGATCAGATCAAGAGAGAAACAGGAGGAGCTGTGTTTGCATGCAGTTTGCAAGCCAAGGCTTTGACAAGGGCTTTCTCAAGCTTGGTTTTTCTCTGTGACAATGTTCCCTTTTTATGGAATTCCAGGAAAGCTGCCAGGTATAAGGTACAAACCAACGAACCCTTCTTGTTAGGGAAATCTAGCTGGTGATGAGCACAGATGCTGAACTGAAAAAACGGACCCACCAGCTTCTTCCAGAGACCTGCACAAAGCTCCCACCACAGCAGCATGCAGAGGGTTATGGCATCAGCACATCCCCACAGCCCAGCCCTGGCTCTGCTGGGGGCCCAGGCCATTGCTTTTCTCAAGAGCCACGAGAAGGAGGAGGGCATTGATGGATCAACATGGCTTTTCCGGAGCACACAGGCACCTCCCCACAACCATTTCTGACTCCCTGTCTTCCAAATTGGCAGCTCCTGGTTGAGTCCCAACCTTTCGTTTCTCATGCAAGTCCCCAGTTTGGGTAATTTCAGATTCTTTGTAGGAAGCAGACAGGATTTACTCTTCCATGCTCAAAAGACAGTGGTGGAGGCAGAAGCATTGTCCCCATGGCTCTGCCTAGAAGAACTCCTGCTCTTGCCAAGTTGTTAGCTGTGTTACGATCAATCTTCAGAGCAAAGTGACAGAAATACTTGTTAAAACGCAATCAGAAATTGCAAGTGCCTCAGTGAAAGCGCATAGATTTGTTGTGAAGTTCTGTGACTACCAAATGAGAGAGGTGGTCGACCGGAGTGGATCTCTCCAGAATACCTGTCTTGATGTCCAGGTCGGGTATCCGAAGAGCACAGTCTGCAGCCTGACTCCACGGCCCTTTGAGCTTTCTTCCCTTCGAAGGGATTTCATGCTTATGATGCCTACGTCTCTTGGATGAGGTTTGGGTAGGGGATTTGTGAGGGAGGGCAAGCTGGGACAGAAGGCTAAACCCTCTACAATGATTAAGGTGGTGTTTGGTTTCTAAAAGGAAAAATAAAGTGTAAAAAAAAAAAAAAAGCAGAAATCACACTTATTATTATGCCATACACACACACACTGCCGCAGGCAACACCGGCTTCATCCTCCAGAATTCCATAATGCAAGGGAAGCTGCACCCTTGGGAGGGCTTCCAGGAGGGAACCAGGGTTTTGTGGTGCCCCTCCAGACTTCCTCCAGCTTTCCCTGCGGGATAAGCACGGACCACATCCAACCCTCAATGCCACGCTAACAAGGTCAAGCACAAGAGCTGCAAAGCCAGAGCCAGGGCTCGGGGGACACGTCGGCACTCGGGAGGTGAAGGAAGGGGCCGTGACAGCCCTTGGGGCAGGCTGCAGAGGGGCCAGGGTGCACGTGCAGCCCACACCAGGGCCCGACTCTTACTCTCCAATCTCAGAAATAGGTTTTGACAGCTGTGAAGTGCATGGAAGAATAAATTACACAAACCAGAAGCTCAATAATCAGGGAGAGTGCAGGGAAAGCAAAGAGAGGCAAGCGCTGCACGGGCCTGATCCTGCCGCCACCTCGCAGACGCGTCACGCGGGCCCTTTAGGTATCACCCCGGCGTAAACACTTCGTAACGAACAACCACCACCCCCCGGCTTCCCATCCTGGCCAGCCGAGCTCGGCAGCTCTCCGTGGGTGTGAAACCAGCACAAAACAAACACCTTCACCCCCAGGAGCCTTCTTCCCAAGCAGATGAATATTTAGCAAGCGGTTGTCAAGATGTCTTACCAGGACAAATATAAGAACGCGCACGCGGAGCGCGGTGTCAGCTTTTGGATGTGTTTTGGGAAAGAAAACCTTGTCTGTCAAAGAGCAGGTAACTTATTCCTGCTGTGGAGTTTTGCCTCCGACAGGGCAAGAAGTTACAGCAGCCCCTGAGCAGCGCCCACAGACCTTCAGCAACTAACACTTGCCTCGGGGAGCGTTATTTACCTCAGTAATTAGTTATGAAGCGAGTTGTTCATAGCCCTGTAGCCTAAGGTGCCGGGAATGGAGTATCTAAATCTTTGCCACCTTCTGGGACAAGAGTTTGGGCTGAAGGTTTTTATGGTGTGGGTTTTAGTGTGGGGTTTTTTGTCTGTTTTTTGTTCTGTTTTAAATTTGTTTGGTTTTCAGCCTTTTTTGGTCTCAGTTATCAGAGGTCCCTGAGGACACAGACTGTTAATCTTTCACCTCAGCTGAAATGAAGAAGGGGCTGAACCATTAACAAAGGCTGTTGTTCTCTACCGTGTTAGCTAGGAAGTTATACAGGTCTTGGGAAAAATAGCAAAGAAAAAAAAAAATCCCTTTGATTCCTCATTCGGCTCTGGGATACGGGTCATAACTGGCTGACTCTGAGCTGCCCTGCAGGCTACAGAAGAGCTGAATTTCTAATGCAAAGTAATAAATAACTGGAACCCTTTAAGCATTTCAGAGGGGCTTACTCATCCCCATTTTTGTGGGCCACATTTAAGTGATCTGCATCAAGCCACATGCTGCATCCTGCATTATCAATCTGGCAGTGTTGATCCCTTCCAGTTCTGTCCGACTTATCAACAGCAGCACAGAAACATGTCTTTGGATTAATCCTCACCACGCAGAGCAGCCGAATGGTGCTCAGAGTTATCAATTATCATCGTATTTTTTCCAACAATTTATCACCAGCACGATCCAACATGCGCAGCACAGCGGTGGCCCCTGTATCAAATATATCATCTGTTCCTCCAGGGGATATGGTAACACGTAGCACTGACTATGGCAAAACCAGGCGAGGGTGGAATAATTCCAGCTTTTTGTTCTTAATGGAAAATACAACCCCAGACAGACAGACAGACAGACAGAAGCTGCGTGGCTCTGGCCCGGTGCATGGCGCTGAGAGAGCGGTGCGGCAGCGAGCAGTAGTCTCGGAGGGGTGAAACACTTACTGTTGGCTATGTTGGAAGCAGTGTAACTGTCTGCCATTCCTGAGACCTGGCTGGCAATGCTGATCTCACTGGCTCTCCGGAAGCCCCTGAATTGAGGGGCTGAAATGGGGGTGGACAGGGACGCGCTTTCCATGAAGACGGCACCATGAGACTGAACAACATCTGCTACAAAGTTGAAACAGGGAAATCAAAATATTAGACCAACAGACAGAGGCTGGGCAAGATGAACTCGAGGGGAGGAAGGAGGCAAACAAGGCCGGTAGGTGCAAAAACCTTTCAGAACTGATTGGAATGAAAAAAGCATTTCATCGGAGCTCTGGTTTGAAAAGAAAGCAAACACCACAGCAGGCAGAGACATGTGGCTGGAGGAGCAATCTTTGATTGAGAGAAGCAAAATAAGTAGCTCAAAAACCAAATACAAAACCCCAAAGAAAAATCCAGGCAGACTTATTCAAGCAGCAATAACAGAAGCATGTGTCATACATACAGATGTGAATATACACAGCTTTATATATTCACATCAAGACAAAATAACCAAGGTAAGGAGAGCAACAAAAAAAACACCTTAGAAAGGGGATATTTGTTTTCTTGAAACACTTAGACTGAAATGAGTATCTCCAAGATAGAAGCATCAGTGCAAAAGAACAAAAAAAAAAAAAGAAAAAAAAAGAAAATATTTTCATGCCTGGCAGGGACTAAGTTTGAACTTGTATTTAATTGCTAATGGATACAGCCAACACTCGTTAAACTAAAGTAAGGGCTATTGCAAGGAAGGAGTCTGGTGCTGAGCACTTACGTCTCCAACTGGTGTTGGTGGATCGGGGAGCACTCAGTCTCTGTGAAAACAGAGCTTCTTTTGTACAATGTGCAAGTCTAGATTTTTAGATCCCAACCTGAGGTTTACCAAGTGTGGCCTAACCCTTTAGTATATAAATACAGAAAAGGAGGATTTAGTCATGCTCGTGTGGATCTTTTACATGTATTGGAGGGAAATGGATCTAAAATGTTCAGGACTGGCAACCCGAGAGATGCTGCAAGTCACAATAAAATCTCTGCATTTCAGTTTTCTCCCTGTAACACACTGGTAAGAGCTTCCACCCCTCTGTGGAGGCTACGAGGCCGAATTGTCTCTGGGATATCCCAAGACCCTGCACTGCAGAGGGTTTGTAATGCCAATACCAAGCACCTCACAGCAGGCAGCACCAGTAACATGCAAAAGCAAAGCTACTTACTATCATTTTAACTTTGCCCATCTCTGCTGTAGCTGAGGAGCAGCATCTGAACTTTACTCCCAGACATCAGACAGGGCACAGGTTCATGCCCAGTCAGGCAGTAGGTGCCACGGGGAACACGAGTACGTTACTCCCACACACCAACATCCTCCACCTATTTCAGCCAGTTTAGATATCCTTGGATTTAATCCCAGTACGCAGCTGACACAGGGTGTTGTTTTGGCAACTGGTTTATTTTAATATCAACCTTTTTTGCTTGGGGCTACTGATTTGCTTCATCCGATCTCTCAGTTCGCAGCAGCACTGTCTGTGCCCACACAAATCCTGCTGCAGTGGAGGGGAAAGGGAACGCATGAAGCAGAAAATGCATAGCTAAGTGTCGGTAAAAGAGTTCTGTTCTCTGCAGGGAAAATCAGGCCACAAGCTGCTCTGTGTAAAAGCTTTGTGGACTGCGAGATCTGAGCCTTAGCGGGAGCCTGACCTGATGATGAGCTGCACACACTGCCCACGTTGTGCCTGAAAGGCCATTACCAGCATCACTTTCTCAGCACTTTCCTCCTCTTTTCACCTTGCCTTGAGCTGCTGGCTGTCAAGGCTGCTACCACTATCCACAACCCAGCCAGGACTACCAGGCCAGTACGGCAGGAAGCACCGGCACAAGCAAGAGCAGACAATTCAAGCAGAGGCTGTACTCGGAGAACGCGAGCCAAGCCTGGAGTAACCCCACAAAGGTCTCAAGGGTAAAAGGTCTCGTTCCCATTGCTGCGTGACCTGGGACAACCCTCTCATCTCTTCCCCGGTTACTCCTTCCTCTCCTTCCCCTTGCCTGCACAGATCCTGCTGTGCTCAGGCACTTGTGTCACATCAAACGGGTGCCCCAACACAGCTGATGACCATCAGCTTCCCTGAACTCGGTCAGATGGAAGGAGTTTGGTTTTGTCTGGGTTGGATCAGGTTTAACTAACACCTACTAACAAAGCCTGAACTTCTTCCTCTCCCTTAAATATAAACCATCTATGGCTTGAATTAGCAAGCAGCTGGAAGACATGCCAAAGACTGTTACAGCAATGCTACACAAGAGAAAAGGCTGGGCCAAATGTGGTGCTGCCTGGGTGGATCATGGCTCTGGCTCCATTAGCATGTCTTCACTTAGCTCTGTCTGAATTTTATCTCCTTTTTTTGAGAACCCAGAAAGTGGAAAGTGAATAAAGGAAGTGGTATTTTTGGCTTGCTCTTTTTAGCCAGTCTCGTCTTCCTGGGCCTAACTGGGGATCTCTGAATACAATGACTTTGAAGCAACCTCAACAGCACTTCCCACACCATCCCAGCTAGTGTCACCAGAGGAGTAATTCCCACTCCTGTAAAAGCTCAAACTCTTTTAGCATTACTGAACTGTTCAGTTTAGCAGTGCCCGTGTTGGTGGCAGGAGCCTGCTCTGCGGGGGATGAAGTGCCACCCAGCAGCAGCGCTCCCATGCTCCAGCCCACTCAGGCTGCTCTCGTATTTCTCCCTTTTTCCAAGCTACACCCCCCCCGTCCCTGAAAAAGGACAGTTTCAAGAGAAACAAGGGCCAGGAAAAGGCAGGGCAGGAAGCATGGACAGTAAACCTGTTTTATGCATTACTGCTCCTTCAGCTAAGCTTCCTCAATCCCCAAGCTGCAGTGACGGTGACTTCCAGAGGAAACCCAGGGACATGAGAGCCCCCTCCCCACCTCCCCCATTTTCCCTAAACTCTGTGTATTCTTTGCACCAAATCCCTTGTGCAGCACCTGCTCTTGCAATTTTGAAACCAAGGGGGCTTTCCCGGGGACGAGGGCGGGATGTCACTGGTGCTGCCATGCCAGCACAGACCGATGCCAGTGCCTGCAAGCAGTGTAAAGCCTTCTGCATTGCAGAGGTGGCATCTCCAGCCACAGCTCCGGTCCTGACCACCACAGGGAGGTTTTTCAGGCAAGCACTTTGAGCCCAGGGCAAAGTCAGATGGCTGGACCAGGCCCAGCAGGAGCAAGACTTTCATCAAGATTAGCTGTTCATTTGCGTCACCAGGTAAGGACAGAGGTGCCCCCAGTTTATTGCACTGGCTGAAGTGAAGGGTACTTCGTACCGTGCCTGAGGGCAGACTTTATTAGAACAAGGAAGCTTTGGGAAGAGGGGACCTGGCTCGAGCAGTGCCCTGAGCACCCTCTCTCCCAGCAAAGGACCTGCTGCTGCTCAAACTGCAGCACACACACGTTGGGCCAGTGCAATGAGCTGAGATTTAACTGCACTTCTGGATGAGATGACATTAAGAAGCAAAACCACTTTTTTTTTTTTTTTTTTTTGCCTACGTATGGATCTTTAATACTTATTTCAGTGCTATGCTTTTTCATTTATGAACTTGTTTGTCAGTGTTCTTACTAATCATTTCCCACTATGTGAATGGCACCGGGCCATCCTCCTAATGTACTGTTGGCACTGTGTTAAGTCTTTGGGGTATATGAATGGCAGATTTCAATACGTGCTATTTGCAGGCTGAGCTGTGGGACTGAAGCGGGAAATACTGAAAGCAATCAAAAAAATACATAAGGTTCAATAAAAATAAAAAATTTTAATTAGAAAAGCCAGTCAGCTGCTCAGCACAGGCCAGACCCTGCTTGCACTGGAGTCACTGGTCAGTGCTGGGCACTCTGCGGTCACTACCCTGAGATCAAGAAAAACATAGATTTCTGTTGTCTGTAAGTTTTTATGTTTCTGGAAATTTCCTGCAGTCCAGTGGCTGAACTGGGTTTCAGCACTTGCTACCATCAAACCAAGCACTGCTTGGCCACACAAGAGTGTGTGCTCTTGACACACAAGGTAAAGAGCAGAGAAGCTTCTAAAAGCTCTGTCCTGACAGCAGGAAATATCAGGTGACAACTAAAGGGCATTTCATCAGCGACCTCCAAAGTGACTAATTAAAAGTACGAGATCCTTTCCCTCTGCTTTGTTACAGAACATCCCAGCACAGGCAACTTGGCAACTGCACACCTAAAAATGATCTACATCTTCAAAAGACAAAGGGAGAGACTATCTGGAATAGTCAGCAATGTTGCCATCCTGTATGACCACATAATGTACTGGACTGCTCATAAACAGCAAGAGTCAGCTTGTTAAAGGTAAGGCAGCAGAACCAAGCTCTCAATGCAAAACACTGAAAAAGGGGTGAGAACGGGCAAGTAAGACACACAGGGAAGAAAAAGCTAAACCAAAGTCAAGTCTCATTAAAATCGCAGATGTAGCACTAGCCACAACCCGAATAATTGAGGCCATGCAGCATTTATGATGGAAAATAAGGCAAAACAAATGCATCAAACTTTGCTTTTAAGGCAGAAGTCAAGAAATTAATTTTAAAAAGCCAACATGTATAGCCACCTTGGGGTTTGAAAGCCTCAATCACTGTATTCAGCAGAGCCACAAGGAGTGTCCAAACATGAAATACTCGACCGGATAAAATCTGGTCTGACACAGAGATTAATTAGAGTCCTGGGCACGGTGCAGCCTGGCTGACTGCTGGGGGGTCACACGCTGCGGAGAACCAACCGAGGGGACTCTGCACGGTGCGTGCCATGCGGGCAGGGCCACCCGGGGACTCTGTCTTTCTGTGCCAAAGCCTCTTTCCAGAAGCACAGCCAGCACAGATGGAAAAAGGTAAGTACATGGCAGCAGTCTCCCCTTCTATCATCAACACCAGAATGGGACAGAGTCTGTAACGCCAACTCATTTTCACGGTGGGTTTCCCAGACCCAAGCATGATCCCAAGGGGTTATTTCATGTGGCACAGCCTGAGACACAGCATGAAGATTTCAACTCCAGGAGGCAATAATACAATCTCCAAAAAGCACCCCAAGTACCCAACACCATAGACAATACAAAAAGTGTAGATTACACACACTCAGCAAAACCAGCACTTTTATTGGAAACATCTTGCCAATTCAGTACGGGAACGGGGATACTTGTTTCCATGAAGCTGTCCTGGTGCTGGAGAGCACCCAGAGGGCTACTTTCCATGAGGAGGATGGGATTGTTCTGGATTGTCTCAACTAGAAGCAGATGGGGGGAAAAAAAAAAAACAAAACAAAAAACAGAAGGACAAAGAACAACAGACATGCGGCCACAAAGTGTTAACATACAAACGGTTACAACTGAGCACTTCAACTATGAATCTTCAATGAAAAGACAACCTTCAAATAGAGTAAAAGGAACAAAACATGGGTGACTTTCCAAATAGACCCACATCAGAGAGATTAACTGGTAGCAGAGGAGAGCACAACAATGGCATTTCAACCACAAAAGAAAAGGGAATCCTCTTAACCAGCTTCTCCAATGAGCCAAATCCATAAATACCCAGCAGATCCAGAGAAATCTTTTTACTACAAGGGGAAAAAAAAGTATGCTGTAAGGGGAGATTTACTTGAATCAGACTCACAGCCTACACAGTGCAAAGCACACGAGTGAGCAGGGATGTGAATTTGATTTCACTCTGCAAGGAGGTTGTAATGAAACAGGGACCCAACATTTAGTACAGATGAGAAAATGAAAAAAAAAAAAAAAGTCTAAGAGGCTTTCTGAATCGTGGACTTAAAAAAAGCTACCTATCTGCATGAAGAAATATGAACAGGCAGGGTTACAGAAGGTTTTGTACATAACTAATTATAACCGAGCACCTGAATTTTACGTGATCACCAAATCATACAGCTTAATTATAGCAGCAATTCACTTTTCTGGAGCGCCCTACAGTAAACACTAACTTCAGTAGTGGCTTTGCAAATCATGGTTAGAACAGTCCTTCGGGGTAATGTGTAAATTGCAATACTGAAATTTTGACTCTAATGGAAAGGAATAGCCTGTTACTTTACGATAAGCAAATGAAAAGGCTTTGTGTTACGTGAGAATTTAAAGTTGCTTTTTTGTCAGTTTTATTCATCAAGACAGAGCAGCATCTCTTAATATAACAAGGCTAGAACCTGGAGAGGGTTTCAAAATCACTCTGCTCTTCTCATAGTTGAGCTAATTGCTGTTTAACTCCTCTCCACTACATAGCAAGTGTCTCTCTAAACACAGCCAACTTAAAAGTCTAGGGAGGCACGGCAAACTAATAAGATCCCTGCTGTTGTGCAGAATGATAACCAGAATACAGGTTGCTCAGTGTAAATGAGGCTTCTACCTCTGACTTCAGTGAGAACAGGGGATTTGAAATGTATTTAAGAGGAAGAAGATAAGACATTTAGTTGTTTTTGGTTTGTTTTTTTTTTTAAAGAAGCCACTTGCAGCTGATACCTAGAATACACCCGAAAAGCAAATTGCTTTTCAAGTTGCTATAGATTTCCTGAGCTGTTGTAACTGGACTGGGTACAAATGTAATTGTAGGTGGATCCATTTTTAAAAAGTGTTGCAGCAAGCTCTTTGCTAAATTTGACAAGTGAGTGGGGCCTGCAGAAAGTATTTTATTCACTTTATTAAACGTGGGGTTTAGTTCATGCCCATTTAACAAATCAGACTCCAGATTCAGCAATTATAATATCATTTTTGAAGACACTGATACATAGGAGACCACTGCTTTGGATTTTCAATTTTAAAATCATGCAGAGTATCACTGGAATTATTCAGCTCTAGATACATATTCCTCTTCATTTAGTCCTGCATGATTCAAATATTAAACAAATGGAAAGCTACCAGAGCTTTGGGAAAAAAACCCAACCACCAAATCCCAATCTTTCTAGCTGTAGGCTTTGATATTTTACTCTGGTTTACCAGTATGATGTCTTTTGTGCTGTAAGTCTGGTTTTGTATTAGTGATTCTTGGTTGCAATGTTGACTTTAAGTAGCCATTGACTAACAACCTGTAGCAAGGGAAAAATTACAGTGCAATTGTACTTCCTGCCCCAAAGGCCTGACCCTACAGGGGACCAAAGCTTTAGGTAAAGCAGAAAGGTCAAATTTAGTTCTGCACAGTGGTGAGCTCCCCCAAAAGCTCCTTGCAATGAAAGCCTGCACTGAAATGGCAACAGACCATGAGAGTGTAGGCACAGAAGTGAGGTGAAGATGGTAGGAAATATAATTTATTTTATTAGATCAACTGCAAGGGCATTGATGTAATGGGAGCTGAGGCAGGGCATGGTCAGGACACAGTTGTTTCAAATGTAACCCAGTGAGACAAAGGGCATACACACAGCCAGTTTAGACTTTGTTACTGCTGCAATTGGGGGAGAGCAAGTGAAGAGGCAGAGGAATCCTAGGTATCCTATGAACACCAAGTGTCTCATTGGCAAGGTGGCAAGGGCAAGGCTCCATCACCAGCCCCCTGACCTGCAGTAGCCTGTCCCATGAAAAACCACAGGTTGCAACCAACTAAATCACCTCATCATCTCACTGTTGACTCTGCTCTTTCCAGTTTTTACTGGCCCTCCAAACATCGAAGTCCTAAATTCTACCAAGTTAATCGTGTTTCAGTCAATCCCAAACACAAGCACCAGCTTGGGTGTAAATCAGGGATCTTCACAGAGAGGTTACCACATCATGACTCAACAGCTGATGGCCTTTGTGTGACAAATAAAGGGCGTATGGGTCACAAGGCACTGATTCTCCTGGAAGAAAACTACTTTTCTGGTAAATGGGAAGTAAGGCTGACATTATAGGGCCAAATCTCTTTCTTGTCATTCCCAATTGCTTTGATAATTTCATGTAAAGTGGGGATATAACTCTTTAGACAACTAATATGTATCCAAAGTGACTTACCCAGAACAGCAGAATTGCCATCACCCAGTGGAAACCTCTGGTAACGAGGAATATTAAAGGGGGGCAAAAGGTAGAACTTCCTCTCCAAAAGAGGCTCGAGGCGTGAAGCAGATGGGTCTGCAGGGTGGAACAGGTTATAGACCTGCTGACAAGCTGGCCTGAGCTGAAAGACTAAAAAGATGAAGAATAAAAACCCCTCAAGTTTCATCAAAAGGTTATTTGTTAGAATATTGTAAATATTTATCTGTAAAAAGGACAACTGTCGAGTTAAAAAAAAAGTGCTAAGGATTTATCATCTCCCTCATCTTCCAGTTTAGTCAACTGAAACAATTTATTACAATATTTACAGACTCAAGAATTGCCCTGTATTTTTAATGTTTGGAAGTACATTGCAAATAAGTTGTATAATCAGTACTGGGGAGAGCACACAGTGATCTGCTTCCTCAAGGTGCAACTTACACAAAAAAATGTTTGGTTTTTACCAGTTTATCTCATCAAATTACTGCATTTGTAGCAGGAGGTGCTTACACCATCCATTAAGTGAGCTCAGCAGTTTACATCAGGACTTACTGTCAAGAGCTGGAATGACAGTTTTTCGCAGTGCAAGAACCAGACCCAAGGGAGAACCAAAGAGGAAGAAGTCAGTGATCTCAAATTCAAACTTTCCAATATTTCCTCCATCCAACATAGTAGAGCTACTAGATCGCCTGGATCCTGGGTCATTTCTCAGAACACTAGAATGTAAACTGGGACAAGAACAAGAAAAATAAAAGTAAAAATTTTATTCACTCTGTGTTTTCATAATTGAAGGCCAGATTAGTGATTGACAGTGAATATAATTTCTATCTCTTTAGTGAAGGAACTGTGCCAATCAACCCACCATGCCTCAGTACGTAGTTTTACTAGCCAGTAAAACGTTCCCCAAACAATTACCCCACTACATTGGCATAATTTACACTGTACAAATCCAAGCTTCAAGTGGGTTCATTTACACACTCTTACCTCCTCAAAATGTTTTTTCTTTGAAGAGTCAAAATCTTGGTTGCTGCTTAGTAGAACAGTCATTTGCAAGATAAAATAATCAGCAAGCCAAAATTACTAGAGTAGCAGGGAAAAAAAGCAGTTTTACAGTGATTCACTCCATTACACATGTTATTACTATGCTTTCTGGTTGCCAACATTTGAGTTCCTTCCATCACCTTATTCTTAAATGTTATGGAAAGCTGTGCTAACCCATTTCTTCCTCATGGAAGTAGTTGGACAAATGTTATAGGATTGAAAAAGGAAAAAAAAAAAAAGGGAGGGGAAAGAGGAAAAGAAAGATCAAAATCTGCAAGGAGGTTTTAATATCTTTGTGCACTGAGTTTGCACCACAGCTTCCATGCATGTGTATGGCATTCACTGGGAATGGGAATCTGGGGTAATTAGCTCAGTGGCCACGTGGTAAATTCTATTTATCACACGCCCAGGACTTTCCCACTTCTGCCCATAAGGCCACATCTGTTGAATTATTACCAAACTACCTCTCAGCCTCAGCCCAACAACTTCAGGTAACTGTACTTAAAAAGAATAATGATATAAAACATATCTAGCTTTCCCTCCCTCTTTCAGGTGTCCTATCTGCTTGCAAAAATTCAACCTGTATGCAGTGCAGCCTGGGCAATACACAGGTTTAACACAGAGATTTAAATTCACACATCCCTTGGACACTTAGAGGAAAATCCAGGGAATCCAACCCCACATTAGGATGAGGTGCTTCTCTGCAGTCTAGATCTGGGATTAGACAGCAAAATGACAGATATTTAACACTAATAAACTGGTTCACAAAAGAGTTTCTGAGATTCTTCTATTACCACCCAAAAGCAAAAAGCTGCAATTTCTTTTGCTCTCCAGGTTCTGCAGATTGAGATGGCAGCCTTGCTGGGTTATCACTGTTATAATTAGAAGCGGAGAGTTGAAGTCTCCGAGAGTACCAGCAGTGACTTAACAGGGTGTTTGCCAACACTTTAAAAAGCATCTGAACAGGTTCTATAAATTATGTAGGATAAATGGATACCACAACAGTTGGGTTGGATAAAAGGTTTACGGGCCTGGAGTCAGGGATGATGCAAATTCAACAGTCTCTTGCCAGCTCTGTGGCCTCAAGTCAAAATCCCAGGTGGCCACCGGCACTTGCCGTGTCTCCGTATGCAATAGCACTTGCTCATCAAGGCCACTTCTGAAGGGAGAGGACTGCCTGCCCGGCTGGGCAGCGACATCCCAGCACTGCTGTGCTCATGGAAACAGGGCTGCTCACTCCCCACCATCTGTAGCAGCGGAGCAGTTGCTCAGGCACAGTCCTCCTCTGGGATAGCCACTCAATAAACGAGCAGCTGCAGATACTCACACATTTGAGAAGAAAAATGGCCTTAACTTGGACTTTGTTTTCCTACTTTGGCAAATAACGCATCATCCCAGGGACAGCATCTCTGCTGAACACCCCTTCCAAAGGATGCTAAAAAACTTCTCGTGCAGCACCGCGGTGTAATTCTCCAGAGGTGCCTGCAGGCACATGCGCGGGACTGTTCTCTTGGTTACCAACCTCAGGGAAATGACAAGCTGACTTATGCCAGACATACAAATCACGGAAGTCAAAACAGTGATGTCAAAAGGGAGAGCAACAGGAGGTTACAGCAGAGACAGCTAAAATGAGCATGTTCCCATTTCTGTGATGTGAACGAGCTTCCCTGAGATCACACTGCCAAGACGTGCGACGCTGAAACACATTTAAAAAACAAGCCACCTTCAGCGAAGCTACAATTATTTTAGCTGACAAGACTGCAACACATTAAGTTTGCTGTGTGTAAGGAATACAAAGTTATTTAGAACACGTTCAGTTTTGCTGAAGACAGGGCGACAACAGTGGGATTCAAACAAAGGCACAAAAGGAAAGATTATCCCGATGGCAGATGTGTTAAGGCAGGACAGGTGCAAGAGGTTTTTGGGGTATTCCACCCATCTTCCCACAGCATCTCTTCATGGGGAACAGAAGAGAATGAGAGCACTCATACTGCTATGCAATTTGGATAGCTTCTTTCCTTTTACTGGGAACTTGATAGTCTTTTTAGCAATCAAAAGAAATGAGAGCCAAGGGGAACTCTGAATCCATCATGCTCCAAGCAACCTACAGTGCCTTGTTCTTCCTTTAAAAAGCAGCAGATGTACTGTGTGCATTAATTAAACAAGAGCTTATGAATTTCAGAAGCAAATCAACTCATTTACAATAATACAAGTACAGCACAGCCAGAAATAATGTAGTTGTGCAGAAGGACTGAATTTAAAAATAAATGTGTGATTGTAATCTCCAGATGCTGCTCTGGCTTGCTGGGCATTATCCCAGGGAAGCGGGTAGGTCCGATACGTGAATAAAAATCAGTGTCTTTGGCACAAGCTGAAATCTGCAATCGGCACGGACAGAAAGGTCCCTGTATGCCAGGCTGTCCGTCTGCTGAGCCCATTAGGAAAACTTGGCTCTGCTCTGTCAATCTCCTGCACAAAGCCATGTCACATCAGGGCTTGGTTTTTTATGGGAAAATCATTACTTAGTGACAGAGAGGCTGAAGGGGCATTCTGCTGCTGACTGTGCTGCTCAGTAATGACGGCTGCAAGCACAAGGTCCAGGGCTGGGGCAGGGTGTGATGCCCTGTCATGCAGGAGGGGAAGAGGTGAATCACTGCACCCGAGCCTCCCCTGCACCAGGGAGCAGAGGGGGAGAGGTGTGGAGACAGCTGGTACAACAGCTTCAACCTGCCCCTTTCCCTCAGGGAATCTTGCTCTTGAGCTATGGGTAGAAACTTATTTTTGACCCAAGGTCTAAAGGTAAATTTGAAAAGATATAAACTCTAAAAGAAGATGCACCAGTGCATCAGCGCACTGAACACCAACAGCCCCTGCCAAGGAACCCTAGGTACTTCATGGTGGGAGTGGGCACAATCCTTTGGAGATGGAGAAGGAAGGACCAGGACAAAGCTATCTGAAATGACAAACTGCAATCCATTATCCACGTCAGGCCCAGCACTTATTCTAAACTAAAAGTAAAACTCCATCAAGATGCTACTCCACCTTCCTTAGCTGAGTCCATGCCCCTGAGGTTAATAACAAGGAGAAGAAAGAGCACATTTTGCACAACTCATATTTTCTCCTGTAATACAGGAGGCTGGTTTTATAAGGTAAGAACAAGAGGCTGATTGCCTTTTATTAACCTGCTGGAAATAGCCGAGAAGCTTATTGTGTTTTTTGTAAATGCAGCTGTCTTTCTGGATATAGCATCTCTGTGCGCCAACAACATTCACTTCGATAGTTTCTCTCTCCTACCAATCTTTTACAAAATGGCCCCTGCCATGGCAGGGCAACACGAGCCCCTGTGCTGGAGCAATGACTGCAAGTATTGAAGGAGGGGCAGAAGCACAGGACAAGCCTTCAGCTAGGCACGGGGCAAAAGGAACGGCCTTGGACACAGTCGCAGTGCAGATAATGGTGTTTGCTGGTGGGGGGACACTGCTCCCCAGTATCAGGGACATGGGGGAAGAGGGATTAAAAGATGTTGCAGTTCCTCTGGGCCTGCAGAAGGAAAAGGTCTGGGCTGTCCAGTTCTACAGGCTGAAGATGATTCAGGTCAGAAAAAGCCTCCGGGCTTACAGAAGTGATCCCTGAATGGTCAGCAGCAATGGAAAGACTGCTTATGAAAATTTCATGGGTTATGTTAATGGATATGTTTCTGGAAGTCCATCTGAAGAAGCTTAGGAATGTGATACTGGGGGCTTCAATAGTGAATGAGAAATTTGAAACATCACCTTGGTGCAGTGGAGCAGCCCTGGCAGGGGACAGAATAAAATGCCCTGTGCCTGCTCCATACTGGGGACTTGAGTTGCTTTGCCGTGTAGTCACCCAGACAGAACAATCCTCACGTGCAGTTGGTTGCTCCATGAACCAGCCAACCAGCTCGGGTTCAGGATGTCTCATCCAGAGCATCCTGTCACCACATCAGCAGAAACCTGCTTCTGTTGACTGGAAAGGGCACCACAATTCAATCTCACACTTGAATTAGGCCAAAACGAAAGGATACTCGGCTCACACCTTTCCCAAGAACAGACCAGCCAACTCAGAATCACATTTCACAGAGATGCTTTGAAATTAATACAACACTCGATTCACAGTTCTGTTTCACAGTCTTCCCTCACACAATTTCTGCATTTGCTTTATGATCTCCATCCCACACTTGCAAGCACAGCAAAAAAGCAGTTACGTGAGTGCCTTGGCTGTCAAGCAACAGGATGAAGGGCTTCTTGCCATTGTAATACAGATGCAGGAGAGCAGCTGGGTTCTCTCTTTGCCCCTCAGCAACAGTGCTGTTGATCTTTTTTTTTTTTTTTTTTGCATATACAACACACTGAAATCTATACTCCTCTCATCTAAATTAAGCACTTGCTTATGACAGGATGACAAAGCAACATTCGGGCTTCACAGATGAACCAATTTTAGCTCCAGAATATTGCTGGTTCTTGAAAATCTTACCTTGAAAGAAAGGCTTGATGCTGCTTTATCGTGTCCAGTTCATAGGTTGATGAATCACTCCTTTTTCGTGGCAGCTGCTTCTTTGGATCTTCTCCGTTGCTACGGGGAATATCAATGTTGCTCCTGCTGAGGTGTCTGCTGGCTTCCAGATTAGAGCCACTGGAACAATAGCTGTTGTTCACTGTTATTCCAGGAGACAGGAGGTCGGTATCCTGGGATTTGAAATAGATGGATTTACCACTCTGACAGTTGAATTGGGAATACACTCACATAATAACCTTCTCCTTCCATCCTCCTTTTCCCACCTACCCCACAATCCAGTTGAGGGCAATACAGTCCCTCAGACCAAACCACTTCCTAAAGGTGTGGGTGAAGCGGGTGTGGGTGATGCTTCACACCAGAGGGTGAAACGTCCCTGTTCAGAGCAAGGGTACCCAAAGTGAGACACACATGCACCTAAAGACACAAGTTTCTCACTGATAAGGAAGCAAGTCTTTGCTGTTTCATGAAAAGATCCTTACTGAAACCAGGGGCGATGGAAGCACTGGGAGCCAGCATTACCTGGACACTCACAACGCTTCCTCGCCGACTGCTGTTCTGGCTCTCAGACACGGTCTGATTGCTGTAGCATAAGGCATCAAATCCCAGAATTCCTCCAACACAGTCACCTACCAAGCAGACCTGAAAAAAGCAACAGAAGTAGGGAAAGAGGAAAAGAAAAAAGCCCCTTAACTTCAGTTCAGAAATGGCAGTTAAAAGCAGTGCTGGACTATACCTAGGAAAGCAGCAGTAACAGGATGGCCAGTTCTTTCATCAGTAAAACATTCTGTCAATGAACATCCACTCGTACCCTGCAGACTCTCGTTAGCTAACATGGCTAATGTGTTCTGGCTGTCCCCACCAGCCAAATGGAGCAAAGTGGAACCAATACAGAGCACTAACTATGGTGCTGACTCCAGCCTCAGAGAACCGAGCTTAATTCCCTCTTTGCCAGCTGTCCATGCTACTTCAGGCAAGCTTCCCCGTGCTTCTGCCCACTGTCTGTACCCCAAGGAGATAACGCTGTCCTGCCTCCAAGGGTACCAAGCAGATAGGCACAATAAAGCACTGACCCCTGGGTAGGAGAGGGCTGTCTGGGTCCCCAGGCACAGCACTGGCTGGGAAGAAGCTCAGGGTGGATAAATCACACTACAGCACTGTGACAGCTAGTCCAATAGCTCAAACCTCATGTGCTAGAGAGTCATTTTGCTCACAGAGATGTGAGGCTCAGTCATGGCCTTTTATAGGGTGCAGCAGCTGCAGTCTCAAAAAAGAAACCCACTTCTGCAACAACTCCAGCACAAGGTGCTGAAGGTCCTTTAAAGACTGGAATGCTTAAACAGCCTTGCTTTGCAATGAGAGCAGAGATCATGTTTAATAACAAAGGTAGCATTCCTGATTTGGAAAGGTGTGTCATGCTGAAAATTGATTAACTTCACAGCTTTGCAGCCTCATTTCTGAACATAAGCTCAGACTTTGCTTTGAATCCCAAAGGTTCAAGACAGAGCATAAGCAATAATCTCTCTCTCTCAGGAAGAAAGAAATGTAAGCACAACACTTTCTTATTGCAGCTCAACACTGTCATGTTTCCATCCCTCCGGAGAGATTAATGGAAAAGAGAGCTTCAGAAGGAAATTGCTTCACTTGCTCTTCCTTTCATTGTGGCTATAAACAGCCGCTGGCTCACCTGGCCGTTGAATGACATGCCCTCCTGGGACCTGATGAACTCGCTGTAGGCCTGGTTGGCTCTGACGATGACTGTGGCTACTGCTTCTTGGTACTGCGGGGAGGATGTTGCTAGCAGAGGGAGTGCAGCAAGGGGAATGTGATCCTGGCTGTTGGACAGGCAGCCTTCGTCATAACTGTATGGGCTGAGGCTGGGTAGGGCAAGAGACATTGGAAATATTCAGCCTCACATACAGAGTGGAGAAAAACATCTGCAGACAGTACAGTCAGCACTGCAGTTCATTATAAAAAGGCTTCAAGATAGAAAGGCCATTTATTCTGCTGTGAACGGGTGAGAGCTTAATAAATCTTTCCCTCCCATCAAACGTAAATCTTCAAGGACAACATACTTACATTGACAGAACAACCCTCAGACAAGGAATTAAAGCCCTAATATTTATTGGATTAATTAGAATAAATCAATCTCAGAACTCTGGCTTCATGATTACTATATTCACTGCAGCTAAGTATGAAATCAAAATTGAATGCCTCGCTAGTGCATTCTCAAAGCGTGGTCAGAGTGTTCAATATTACATGCAGAACATTTCAGGGCAGAAAAAAAAACCCCAAAATGCAAGAGTGAAATTTTATACATGTCTCTCCGTGACAAAGTAGCATCAGCTTACCTGGACACCAGTGAAAAAGCTTCCGAGCAGATGGCTGGGCAAGGGACTAGCCTGATGGCAATGTGTCCAAGAGCAGCTGGGTAATGTACCCTCATCACTGTGTCAAACACTGTCGTGATGGTGTTGACATCCCCTTGCTTAGAGCTCTGGTCACCGCTTCCTGAGTCCAGTATGTTCCCTCCATGGAGTACCAAGAGGAGGACATGGATTTTACTTGGCTGCATTAGTGGCTGCACTGATTCATCCTAGGTGGGAATGAAAGAGAGCACAGTAGAAAGGCTTATTTAGCAAAGAGGTTTCATTTGGTCCAAGTTCGTTTTATGCAAATTTTATCACCATTTCTCCTCCAAACTCACACATGGTGTGTACAATAAACGCACTATCCACATCAAGTCCAGTCAGGCATGAGGTAAACAACAATCAAACAAGATATTTCCAAGCAGAAACAGTATAGCCATGATACAGGCCTTAGGAAGGCCCCATCTAGAAGGCTGAGTTCAGTTTGGGCCATCCTCACACAAAGATAACTGCAGTGTGAAGGACCACAGAAGGACAAGAAGCATGGAGACTTTGAACAGAGACTGAAAGGGTTCAGCTTGTTTTGCTTCACAAAGCTACCTGAGAATGAAATGCCTGCTCTCAGACACAGAGGCGAGGAGCAAAGAAAGCTGGGGAGGGAAGAGAGACACTTAAGTCAAAGGACAGTGCAGGCACAAGCACAAGAGTCTAAACTCATCCTGAGTAAGCACAGACTGAAAATCAGGTTTCCAAGCACAGGAGATAGGAGGATTTAGAATAACATCTGCACATTCGTGGGTGAGAAACTTAACCGCCTTCAAGAAGGAATGTGCTTAATTTATGGAAATGGGCATCAGGAACATCTGGATACAACAACTGAGACACTGACTACTCCTTCCAGGTCTCTTATCCTACACATGTGCACACACAAATGTGCACACACAGCCTCAGTGCTCAGTGTAACTGACTGTCCTAAGCTGAAGGAATGCTGAAATAAAAAAGCATAAAATTATAACTACGTAAACCACAGCAGCAGTAAAGACATTACCTGTCTGTGTTAGCATGGAAAAATAAAGAAATAAAAATGGGTGTTGGTTTCTGTTGGGGTGCTGAGCTCAGCTGCAGCAGTTGACAGTAAAACACATTCAGCAAAATTAACAAACGAGATCAAACAGGTCAGCAAGTGGCAAGTTACTGGGGAAAGAAGGTGTAGGAAGAGATCAGTCACTGCATCTGTTTGCCTACAACAGAAGTTATAAATAAGACCAGATTTGCTTATGCTGTTGCAAAAGAGGAACTGAAAAGAAAAAACTTTAAGACCCTGTGACCCAAGGACTGACCAACATCTGGGTGGGAGACTGCTATATGAACACAGTAAAGGTTTTATTTTGGCTTGGTCATTTGCTTGTTATGTTGAATCAGTTCCTTGCCTAAACAGACAGGCTGTAATTTGGGGGAAGGAGGGAATTGTATCTGAACTCCAGAGTGGGTTATCAAGGGCCCTGACAGAACAGCTGTAAACTCAATCCTGATGCCCCAGGAGCAGGTCCAAGAGCATCCATTTGTACTGGTCACGTAACACAATGGAGCAGTAACTATTTTTAATATGTACTTGCTACCAGGGCTTTCAGTGTTTAGGGCTCCCATACGGACTGAAATCCCCCCCCCCCCAACACCTCTGGGATATGTGAAAGCAGGTACTGATCCTTCCTCCTGTGCCAGCGGAGACAATATCTGAGAACATCTTGGGCAACTCCCTGTTGAGGCAGAGAAATAGCCATTGGGAGGGGGCATGGAAGGGGTGGAGGGCAGCAGTATTTTCCATTTGGCAAATTCTTCTGACTTTAGTACCTTTAGTCACCTGTTGTCCTCTGATTGAGTCCCTGACAAACCTGCTGGTGGGAGGAAAGCATGCCCAGGCACACATTAGCAACCTAACAACTAGCTTACATTTTTTCCAGATAATGTTAAAGCACATCTTAATACACAGCCCACCAGAAGTATTAAAATTCACATCCAAGTCTGTAATAAAGATTTTCCAGACCTCCTGCATAAGAATAGCCTTTAATTATTTAGTACCATTGCACTGTATTAATGCCTGCTCTTTAAACCTTCTCCGATTCCAGTTTACAGCGTCTGCAAAGTGAACTTTTGCCTGGCTGGAAGCATGGGAGGTGCGCTCTCAGCATCTCAGCACTACTTTTGCTTTCAGATAAATATTTTAAGTGCTCATTTGGAGAACAACATGAGTCACCAAGCTCAGGTCATCCAGAAGTTTATCAGCAGTCATTTGGAGGCACCTTTCCCTTTCAGTTCATTAACCTGTGCTCTTGAAGGAAGTGGGGAACATGCAAGCAACTGCTGATTAGTTTAGGGGTGGAGGTGGCTATTTAGGACTTTCTTATAAGATCTGGAGTCTCTTAAGACATTGGATTCCTGAACTACCTTTTGGGTGATGGAGACCCTTAACCTGAAAATGACTGCAATGGTGGCTAGGAATGTCATACTATTTTAGCAGGCTGCCTGTGAACAACTACAAAGTCTTTTTCATCTGACTTTGAAATTTGCTCTTTTTCTAAAATGAAGGCAGAAACGGGAGAGGGTTGAGTTTGCACAACTCTCTGAAGAAGACAAGTTCTCCACACCATCTTCAGCTCTAAGAGAAATCTTAGGGCTGCGACTTGCTTATCTTGAGGTGGCTAGAGCCGTTCCCATCCCCAGCCACCCACTCTCCCCATGGCCCTTGAGCTCTCAGTCTATGACAAAAAAATCCAAACCACCTTGAACTTACAGCCTGGCACATGGAGTAATACTAAAACCATGTTCATGGTCTTTGATAGATCACGACATAACCTTGGCACACTGCAGGCAGCTACATCATCTCTGCAGCACAGAAAGGCAGATGCTTTAAAGGCAGGATACAGCCACCCCAAGACACACTGTCTCACCAGGACACTGAACTGCAAAAGCCTGTATATGCAAACCTAGAAAGCTGGTGTGTATGTATAATTATTTATTTATTATTTTATCCAAAGCACTGACACAGACTATGCTATAGCTGGTTTCCAAACAACACTCTGAGCAGCTCCAGAGTGGGCTACAGCTGAGCTATGTCACTTGGAGCGCCGCAGCCTGCACCTTGGTGCTGCAGTAACGTGGCTCTCCCACTCCCGCATCCATGCTAGCTCGTTCAGCATCAGCAGGACAGCTCTACCCAACAGTGCCTCAGGCTGCAGTTATCCCCAGAGGATTAGTTTGGGGTTTTTTTCCAGCTGGATACCTGACACTGCCTGCAAACTACAGAGCGTTTTCTATATGATGTTCAAGACAGGTGTAATAATCGGTTAAACCTAGCCATGAAGTAAGTACACAGCATGCTGGCGTGGCTCAGGACACACAAAGAGGAGACATCGCTCCCAGCAAAGGGAGCAGTTTACCCCATTTACCCCACATGGACATACTCTACCAGCAAAGGATCTCATTACACGAAACCTAAACACTTACTTCAATGATGCTGAGCCTCTCCACGCTGGAGCCAACACGATACTCTGCTGATGTCTCGTGATACAAGTCACCTGGAAGCACAGAGGTTTAAAACATCAGCGCTGAATGATGCTATTTGGCAAAGACACTCTTCCATAAAGACACTGTGCCAATACCTCTTCAGCCTCACATCTCCTTAATTATTTCATCAAATCGCCCTCTCCCTCCCTCCCGCCTCTTTCCACCTGAGAAGCCTGGGCAATGCTGGGTCACTTATTTTCCAGCAGTTTCTCACAACCTCGGTAAGCACTGCGGACATTAGTGAGCTCTCATTACAGTGATCCAGTGTCATTCCTTTATTAAGGATGGCAACAATGGGAAATCCCTGCACAATCGTCAGAAATGACTGGTTTGGGGGAAAATAAAAGGGATTGCATGAACTATGCTGCGGGAGCAGAGGTTTGATGCATTCACATGCCTGTGCCTACACAGATCGACTTTGTACCAGAAAGCCTAAGTGTCATCTTCCACCGTGCTGCTACATGAATCGATCTGCTGGGGAGTAAGTTCCCTTTCAAAATTTCATAACGATGAGCAGAAAATAAAACCGAGGCAGGTACAGACAAGAACAAAGGATGGAGCAAGAGGAAAGAAGAGTCAGGAGGAATTCAAGTCATTCAAGATGGAGCTGGAATATTTCATCATTGTAAGAGAGAATCTTGGCTGTCGCACAAAGCAGCCTAACCAACACAGAAGACAAAAGAGAGGCAAGAGCTATCCCAGCTCCCACTAGGCAATTCTTTTTCAGTAGCACCGGGCAGTCATTTTTATGCTCTGTCTCAGCTTCTCCTTTTGTTGAGATAAGGATAAGTTTTACCTTTTTTCAGAATGTGGCTGTAACAATTGCCTGGAAATACTGTAAAGTATCACATGCAGTTTTTATTTTAAAAAAATTTACCCTGGACATCATCGCATTCGGGGGTTTCAATTTTATCCATCAGATCATTGGAACTCCATTTGGTTATTTCTTTCGGGAACATTTCCTCATTGTCAGACAAGTCCTCTTTAAAAAACAGATTTTTTTTGAGAGTCACACACGCAAATATACACATATATACACAGACAACAGCACAGAAGTAAAATTTTAAATAAAAGATCCTATAACTCTATATAATCTTATAAACATTTGAATGGCTTAAGTCATAATAAAACATTATACTTTACCAGCTTTTGTTATATAGAAACCAAAGCATCTTTTGAGAAGTACACAAAATATTTTAGTTGCATGTGTTTATTAAAACTCTTAAAGCGTGGAAAAAAAAAACCAACATTGATTTTTAATGCTACCACTGCAAGTACCAAGTTTGACATTTTCTTGCCGTGCTTTCTGATGATACTAAAGCAGCCAGAATGCTCCAGTACAGGAGAGGACAAAGCAGCATTTGCCAGCTGGGATCTCCCAGACCTGTTTGAAAGCTGCGGGATGTCTTTGGGGGAAGCAGTGACAAGGATCACTATTGTTAATGGGACTGAATACCTAAAAAGGCATGAGTAATAAAGGAAACATGAACTCTCTAAGCTATCTTTAGCCTGATTTCCTTATGAAATGAAACTTGTTTGATCACACTGAGTGCATGTGTCTGCCATTTCCCTCCTACCTCAGGATCTTCTGAATCCCCTGGCTCAGTTCAGCTACAGCTGATTAAGAATAAGGGTCCCAAAAATATTATGTTCCTAGAGTGTAATTAAAAGGAAGAGACATATAAAGGAGAGACCCCGTAAAACAGCCCACAGTAGTATCCAAACATAAGACAGATTAATAGCCTTGCTCTATAGCTGGTATCAGAGGAGTTATGCCAGGTTAGGGGAGAAAGGAGGGCAGGGAGGCAACACTGGAAGGCAGGCTTGTGCTCTGTGCCCACACCACATGGTGCTGGGCTGCGGAGCCCTTATTCACCCCAGCCCAAGCCTGAGCACAGGGTGGCCAGTCTGGAGCTGAGAATGGGCTCACAAAAATGTGTATGTAAAACCAGAGGTCCTCTGAGACAGCTGACGGCTCCTGTATCAGGTGAGAGCAAGTGAGCACGAGTGGGCAGGGCACCATAAAGCCTCCATGTTTTGTGCTTAATGCTGGGCAGGTTCTTGTGAAGGAAACAGAGCCCCAGAGCTCCCACCTGAACCCACAGGAGACTGAACAACAGCAGTGCAAAGATGCCTTTGGTATGGGTTGCTGGTTCCGTTTTGTTTCCTCCTTTCTATTTTCTTTTTTTACATTTAGGATGTATCTGTTACGGAGGTTAAGTGCTTTCTAATTTATTTATTGTTCTGGGCTTAGTATTTCTTTCCTGAAAGTTTTGAGCTTGTAAATTTAATAAAGAGTTATAAACGGAACAGCAGTAATTACAGATGTCTTGAAGATCTAAAAGCTGTAATCTTCAGAGTCCCAGACTAGCATTCCCCCTTTCTTGTTGCTGTACAGTTACTAAGAAAATAATTAGTTGGAAGAATCCTAGGATGTGGAACAAAAAGCTTATGAAATATATTAATCTTTTTAGCAAAACTGAGCAATAGCTTAAAAAAAAATAATGAAGGGGACCAAGTGCAAAGTCAAGCAAAGATCAATTATTTTTAGGAGTTTCTGTTTATACTTTTGACCATAAAAAGAAAGCAACCTGGAAACTTTGCATCAACATGCCATTTCCTTTTTCAGCTATGGAAAAAAAAAAAAAAAAAGAGTAAATCCCCATTTCCCTGCACAAGGGAGTGTGGAGCTACCTGTTCAGAGCAAGTGGAAAGCACAAGCATGCAACACACATGCTGGCAGAGAATTAAGAGGAAGATTGCACTCAAAGCTCCTCCAGCAACTTAATCTAAATATTAAACTTATTTCCTTGAGAGGTTTAATTACAGCCCTTATTGCTGCTCAAGTGATCACTGAATGGGATATTACTCCTGTTATTAGCATTTATTACAGGATAGATATTAGATATTACTGTATTTGTCACTATCTTTGCCAGAGTATGCCAGTGAATGAGGATGAGTGGGAAGCTGGCGACAAGAAATCTTCTCGGGCTCAGGTTACGCCCACTGCACTGCGAGGAAATGTGTGTGTATATGCGGGAAGCACTTCTGAGGAACCCTGCTTGGTGTTGACTCACATCCTGATCTGTGCCAGTTCCCATGGTACCGACCCCACGAGCCTCCCTGGCAGGATGAGCTGCGAGTGGTGCTTCATCCCCGCTCACAGACCCGGAGCTGGGACATGACATCTGTAGGCCAAGGAGCAACAAGAGGTCCCTCCCCAAGAGAGGGCTGTGTTGATCAGCATGCACATCGAGCTTTCAACTCCTCAGCCAAAATCCCATCAGACTAGGCAGACTTTTCAAACCCAACTGTGCAGATTGCAGAGGACAATCTGTACGTAAATGGAGACATGCTGTGTGCTAGCAGAAGAGGAGCTGCTTTTTCTGTTAGCAAGCTCCTAGAAGCATTGCAACAGAGGTGCTGATACCAACTGTGGCACAAGGCTCGTTTTTGTTAATTCTCCTTCCCAGGCCTGTTAGGAGCATGCCAGGGATTCCCTGGAGGCCTGGATCCCAGGCAGAGCCGTTTCTATCTCAATTTTATTACTGAATAATTAAAAAGGCAAAAAAGAGGGTGGATAGCAATGATGCTGTTTCGATGACTCACTCCTCTTTTCTCGTATGTATATTGCTACTATAAATCCTTACATAGTTTTTGTGGATGCTACATAAGTTAATAAATAGAGACACTTAAACTAAGTTGGCCCGTTTCCTTCCAGGCAAGAGACACATTCATCCCCTGACTTGCATATGCATCCTGGCCGTTTAAGCTGCTATTGTGCAAGTCACTACTTTACAACAGCATGCCACTTTCTATCCCAAATTTGACACGCGTGCCTAAATAGTTGATGTGAGAACTCTTCTGGAACACAATACTGTCAGTTTTTTGAGACTGAGCTTTAGCTGAACATCAGTGAAATTCTGCTTGACAAAACTGGGGTATCGTCTTCTAACAACTGCATTTCACAGAAAGGTCACCAACTTCATCAGTGCATGTTGTGCATCTAACTTAGATTAGCATTACAAGCCAAGAGAAGAGTCCATCTGTTGTCAGTAGACACGGAGCCCTTCAGGCATAAATACGCATTAAGTACAATATATAAAATGAGTGCAGTGGAACAAAGCACACATGCACAGAGAAAAAAAAAAAAACAACACTGCCTTCTCCTAATTTGGATAGTCAGAATTACTTTGAGAATTCTGGAATCAACGCTAATTCATTTTGGCATCTGAAGTACCTTGTTGCATTCACTATTGTATTTCTGGGAACAGGAGAATAAGGAGTTAATAAAGGCAAGCTTGGGTCTCCTTTAGGCCCAGACAGGACAATTAATAATATCTCTTAGTGATTAAAAAAATAAATTAGAAAAATAATCAGTCATACTGAATCAGAATCATTAGGACACACCCACAGTCCAGTTAGTATTGCTGAATTTTACCCACACTCATTTGCACCAAATAAAATACCCAGCTCCAAAGGTTAAGACTGCTCAAGATGCCTTCAAATAGATCACACTGAATCTGAAATGCTGCTACATTAAATATAAGAGTCTGCTGGGTGATGCTGGGGATGCCTGAAGAAGCTGCACGGATGCTGCACGTATCTTGGCTAGAAAGGAAAAGACTTCAAACAAAGCAAAAAAGTCTCGCTTCCTTCCCCGCTCGCCCCCCACCCTTATGCCTTCCGTTCTCTTACCCCACCATTCCAGGAAACAAACAATGGTGATTTAGGCTCCACATACCATGTGCATCAAAGAATTCATCATCTGAGCTGTCATCTGAATCTCTGGCAATGCTCTGCATCCTCCACTCAGAGATACTATGGCGTGAGGGACTTGCTGGAAAAAACAAAAAAGCCTTATGCGATACGCTACATCGACAAGACGGAGAGTTCCCAACATGATCTTTGCTGGAGGAAGAATCGTGTGTTCTCTATGAAAATCCACTGCTGCAATATTAAAAACACAAAACCCCGATGATGCTGGTGTGATGTCAGTGTACCGCTTTACAGATCCTGTTTGTTTACTGTTGTTAGAACCTGCCAGCAAGATGCTACATTAAAAGCAAGCTGTTTGTATCACTCTTATGCTATTTTGAATGGCAGCTATTTATAATTGTTAGTAGGACGTGCAAAATCAGCTGGGTTTTAAAGTTTGCAATTAGGAAGGAGCAGGCTGATTGGAAGCTTTCTTCGTGCCTCTGATCAGCACACAAACCATGCCTCTGCTTTGCTAACTTTCAGGTGGGTAGCTAAGCAGTGCAGCCTCGATAGAAATAATCTGTTTTCTGGAAGGAAATTGCTTCCACACAAATTGGATTAGAGATCTATTTAAACTTTAAACTTGAATGATTTGAACAACATGCTATCCAACTACTTCATAGGGAACTGTCAGAGCGCCTGTCCTGACAGAGCGAAGAGAAAACCTAACGGTCCTTTTGGTTCCTGTTTACCCTCCTGTTCTCACACCTTCCTGCTCCCTTTCATTCTCCCCTCCAGAGTTCCCTAAATATAAACATATTATGGCTTTTTTTATCCCCCCACCCCGATATAATTTAACAATAAGCCAGCCTGAACTCTTCTTGGCTGAACTTGTTACAGAACAGCTGTCTGCTGAAGGGAGCACTGTCCAGAGAACAATGAGAGGGAAGGTTTCTCCCCTCTTTCAGATGGCTCTTTGCATGTCACACAGTGCACACAAAGCGCTTGCAGCAGCCACCTAAGCTAACAACAGCAAAAACCTGAGGAGACTGACAAATTCTCATTTAGCATACACAAAGATGCTGAAAGGCTCCGCTTACTGTGACAGCTGCGCAAGCTGTTTCATGCTATTGTTGTGTGTTAAATATATAAGTAAAAGTCTTCTAATTTTGCTATCCGGTTGTCACATGGAAAAAGGATGGAGACCCTGTGCAGAGTCATCTAATTGCAGCTCAGCATGGGCTCAGCAGCCCCCAACTACCCCACCGCCCACCCCTCAGGGAGCTGCAAGCAAGGAGGTTGGCAGAGCAGAGCTAATTCACGCTGGAGTGACGTCAAGACACTCGCATAATAGTTGCTAAAAATAGAGCATATAGTAACATATGGGATGGTGACAAGGGTCCTGCTATCACCAGAGGTCTCGCTCGGATGGTATAGAAAGGACGGAGATCTTTTGGAGAAAAGGCATTGCTTTTTTCAGCTGGAGGTAGCGGTAAGTCAAGACAGCCCTCCTTGCTTCCATATGTTAATATGCTGCCAGCATGAAGAAGGATTAAAATATCCGCATGACGTACTTCCCAGCACATCACAATTCATTTCTTTCATTACTTTTTCTTGTAAAAGATGAGACATTCTGCAGTTTAAAAGAAATTCATGCTTTGCTACCAGTGAAAATCTTCAACTGAAAATCCTAAGAGGTCTGAAAACCACAGCTTCCAATGAACATGTCAGCAGTGGAAGAGGGGGTTCATAACAAAGGGCATAATGAGACATGGGCACATCAATATAAAATCCTGGTGCAAGCAAAGTAGCAGCATTTTTATCTTTATACAGTGATTTATGAAGCATCTGGTAGGTTCTTCCCTGGGGCTCGCTCCAGTGAGTCATCACCAAGGTAAAAACTACTGCTCATCTCTCATTCACTCCGTGATGAAATCAGTGATGGAGCGGTAAATAAAAATGGAGACTCAACTCACGATATTTACTGCATGTGAGAGATGGAGAAGCTTCACTCACCTAGATGTCCCCTTCCACTGTCACTGGAAGAAATGCCACCCCTTGGGATTTTCAGAAAAAAATTCAAAATTTTTTTTTCTGTCCTCTTGCTGTGAGAGCTATTACCCTGATATCGGCTGCACTTGATGAAAAGGAGAGGAACTGCTGAGGGTTCAAGCTTTTTGTCTTGGGAACTGCTGAGGGTTCAAGCTTTTGTACAGAATGGTCCGAGGATGGGAACAGTTTAGTACAGAAAAAAAAAGGTGACTGCCTAGGGAGAGGTGAATGACAAAATTCAGGACTCAGAGCCAAGTCCTTACAGAGTATCCATAGGGGGGCTTAACAGCAAAATTCTGAAAAATTCCTAAATGGTATTTAAAAAGGAATATAAATGCAATCCACGGTCCCACCTAATCCCAGGCTGGGAGGTTTGGTCTCCGAGCAGCTACCACACATCATCACCAGCAGAAGGCAGCAGCCCTCACACACCTTTTTGGGGCTATTTGCCTTAATCTCCCCAATAGCTGATGGGGGTGCTTCACTGTGTGAGCTACACGGCAGCACCCACGGAGCCAAACGCCTGCTTCTGAAATTCATGGCATGCAGTAACGTATAACCCCGGCGCGGAGCACAGGGTGCCTGCTGCACCTGCCTCCTGGAACGCAAGAGGCAGTTAACAGCGACCCACAGCCAGGCCACTTTTGTGACACAGCGGACAAGCAGACATCCAGAAAGGGAACACCACTGAAGGACCAGGACTTATAAAGCCACCAGCAGCTCTTGGGTAACAAGGACTAACTCTCTGTGCACTACGGTGTGTCTTCTTCTGAGACCCAACGCTGCTAGCCAGCTGCTGCCTGCTCTTCTGCTGTTTGTTCATAGTTCCTCTGCTTTTGAGATTGGCAAGAATTCTGCCGTGTGCCACTGGGTCACAGTTATGGGATGGCTAGAAACAGGTCACCTGGGAAGACTGAGCCTGCAATACCAGCAGAGAAGGCCTTTGAGTTAAAAGGACTCACAGGAAAAATATGCATTGTCCCAAAGGTGCCATCCACAAGGAGACATGGTCTTACCTCCCAAAAGCCCAACCTCCATGAAGTTCAGAAGAGCAAGTCAGCAGCAGCATCTTACCTCCTCTCTTTGAAGATCGTGAGGACTTGGAAGAAGTAGACCACTGCTTCGTGAGTGATCTCCCAGAGGCTGTTTCGCTGTTACCAGCAACGTCCTCTGCGTCAACAGGAGAAACTGTGTTGGCTTCAACATCCTTCTCACCAGGAGTGTCTTTGACTCCGTGCTGCTCAGTATCATTTTCACCACAGAACTGGGCCATCTTCTGAGCCAGCATCAACTGTGCCTCCTTCTCCAGCTGCCGGATATCCTCAATGGTGAGCCCATACCATTCGTCCTGCCAGCACCAAGCCTGCCGATGGGCACGGACCATGACCTTCCGCAAGCCTGCAAAGCCAGAATGCCTGTCACCAGTGCTACAAACTGCAGGAATCAATGTGTTCCCTTCCCCAAAACCTCAAGACACTGTGGCAAGGATATTACAGCAGCATTAAAACCACAATCTATAAGCTGCAGTAAAGGACCTTCATCTAGCAAGCGTCAGGATGGTGAATTGGTCACTTCAGGTACTTTATCTCTTCAATTCTTGCTAACCAACCACACACTGAAAAATGAGCCAGCCCTCTGAGACTGCTTTTAACTTGGGAAGGGATTTCCTAATTCTAGATGGAGGACTCTGTTCTGTGACTGCCTGCTCCACCAAAGGAGGAGCCACGCACAGACCACAACTGCAACTCCCATGAAATGCTGGGAAATTGTAACATTTGGATCCAACCTTCAAAGTGAAGTATGTTCCCAGAAGGAGAAAAAAAAAAAAAAAAGGAAAAAGTCAACATCAACAACATGAACCCATGATTTTTATTTTTTTTTTTTATCCAGGAGAGTTTCAAGTGGTTCTTTGATGAACATTACATAGCCCACCACAATTGTTACATGACAGAAACATCCCACATCAGTTAAGACCTCTCCTTTCCTTGGAAACCTGGTTTCTGCACCTGGTTTCTATGTGATGATAAACAACATCACAAATACGAGCTGCTGAGATAATGGGATGGAAAGCGAAGTAAGGGAGGGAGTAAAGATGCTTTATTTTGCAGATACCATCTGTCTTCTGCTGCATGAGAAAAATGAAGTGGGTAAAGCCAATTTAAAATATTTCAGTATATCACATATCTGAAAGAAAGAGCTGTCTCAATATAAACACACATTTCTCCTGACCAGGCAAGAGAAACTTTCCTCTGAGACTTAAACTTGTTGGCTAACATCATCGTACCACAAAGACTTTTAAAACAGTATAGTCACTCAGAATTTTCAACCAGTATTATTGCTTAAAGAGCTCACGACTGGTCAAAGATCCAAACTGCTATTTATTACCAATGAGAGCACACAGTAGTAATGGTAAGTATTACTGTGGTAAGTAGTAATGGTAAGTAATTAAAAGCTTCTATAAATACTTACAAACTAATCCACAGGAGCCCTTCTGAAAAAAAAAATAATAATTAAAATATCATTCCCCATTTTAATTTCTGGGAAACTGAGGCAGAGATGGTTTGAAGGGCATGCCAAAAGAAGCAGTGGGATCTGTTGTCAGTGGTATTATAGATCCACAATCCTCCATTGCTAAGCCTGGAGCAGAAACATACTGTGTGAAAAAGCTGGCAGGCAGGGTAGCCATCCTCTCACTCTACTGAAGACCACAGCCCACAGCACTACCATTGCTACTACAAGGTAGAGAGCAACCAACAGGTTACATTAAAATCATTTAGGTTTGGGGAGCTGCAGATCGAGCTCTCTAAGCACCACCAAGAGGAACGACAGCTGTTGTAAACCACCCTCCATTTCCAGGAGCAAAGCCAAAGCTGGATGGTCCCACCACGCGCAGAGTTTCTAAGGTGTTTCCAACAACATGTACTTCACTGTTGTACAGAAAATCTTAGATCTCACTACTGCAACAGTTTCTATGATGTTCAGCTTAAATATTCCTTTTGCTTTCAGAAATGACTTTTTCTTTTCTTTTTTTTTTAAACATACAAAAATCTTATTTTTATATGTTTCTTTCTTTCCAGGTCTGGGCACTTTATTGTCTGCTCTGCTCTTTGGTAAGTTCTTAATGCCACCAGCCATCACAAGTCAACCTATCAGGAGGAAATAGCCACTGAGACCAACAGCTAATGCAATCGACCAGCTCAACCTGAGCTTCATTTGCACAGTAAGATTAAATCTATCAATATTTTATGCATTTCTCTGCCTGACTTTCAGAAGGGAGCTCCATGTAGGAGAGGCAAGTTTGAGCCAGCAGACTGTGACCTTCCAGGGGCAGAACAAGGGGCCTCAGCAACTTAATTCTGTTCAACCTTAGTCAAGATTCAGAGTTATTTCCCCCACCAGATTACTTTTTTGCAGAACTAATAGAAAATGTTTTAGCCTCTTCACCTCCCATTATAACTGACAATCAGTCGAGCTCAAAACCAAAGATTAAACTCCCATCACATCCACACTAAAAGCCAAGAAAACATTTCCCTTGCTATAACTCAGTCCCCAATGCCACAACCATCCTTTGGACTTCCACATCCAGAATGTCCACTTCTACCTTGCTTGAAACACCTTGAAAACAGACTGTGATCAGACCCAGAAGCAATCAGCACACTCGCTCTCATCCCAACGCTTCCTCCCTCACAGGGCTCAGCTGCCTCTGCACATGCTCCTGGATCCAGCCTCGATGGATCAATGCACCAACTCCTCAGAAATTCTCTGTGTAAAGGCACAGATGCCACTGACTGCATATCTGTGTTTTAATGAACTAACATCATAGGGAACACGAAAACCACTTGGGGGTAAAAAAAAAAAAAAAAAAAAGTCTCCTGAAGTTCCCCTCTGCTGCCTTTCACTTCACCTCTTAGATCATAAAAATCGCCTGTGTTGCTTCCTCCAAGCCCACAGACCCCCCCATCTGCACTGCTCACGTCGCTTTGATTAGACTTCCCAAATCACCCTTCCTTAAAGCCTTATTCTTTTGAAAATAGGATGGCATTACAGGGCTTCATGGCTGTTGTGCCTCTATCACTCCAGATTAGTTATGAAGTCAAAAACACTGAGATGATTTCCTAGCCTCTGGCCTTCACCTGGGATATATCAGTGATGCTGCATTTGTCTTCCTTAAACGCACGGAAAAAGCCTGGAAGAGTATGAGACTGTCCAGGTACAAAAGAAACTGAAAAATAAAAATCATGGCTAGGGATGGAAAACTTTATCAGTCCCTTAGTGCACAGCAGTAAGTATATCACTGAACTGATCTTCAGCCTACCATGCTAAAGCCTTCCAGTAGGCAGCAGAGACCCACAGGACAGCAATGTGTGCTCACAGCCCAGAAAGCCAACAGTGTCCCGGGCAACATCAAGAGAAATGTGGCCAACAGGTCAAGGGAGGGGATTCTCCCCCTCTACTCTGCTCTTGTGAGACCCCCCTGGGTCCAGCTGTGGGGGCACCAACAGCAGAAGGACACGGACCTGCCCGAGCGGGGCCAGAGGAGGCCACGGAGATGCTCGGGGGGCTGGACCCCCCTGTGAGGACAGGCTGGGAGAGTTGGGGGGTTCAGCTGGAGAAGAGAAGGCTCCAGGGAGACCTTAGAGCGGCCTCCCAGGGCTGAAAGGGGGGAGGGACTCTTTATTGGGGGGTGTAGGGATAGGATGAGGGGTGATGGTTTTAAACTGACAGAGGGGAGATTTAGATTAGATATAAGGAAGAAATCCTTCCCTGTGAGGGGGGTGAGGCCCTGGCACAGGTCGCCCAGAGAAGCTGTGGCTGCCCCCTCCCTGGCAGGGTTCCAGGCCAGGTTGGACGGGGCTTTGGGCAACCTGGGCTAGTGGAAGGTGGCCCTGCCCAGGGCAAGGGGTTGGGACTAGATGATCTTTTAGGTCCCTTCCAACCCAAACTATACTGTGATTCTATGACACACTGAGTGCCCCCGCAGAGCTATATTGATTCAAGACCCAGCAAGAAATGACTGACCTCACCTGTCGAGACCCTGTTTCCCTCCCTGTGCAACAGAAAAAAAATAATCAAGTCTTAAAGCATTTTTTAATCAAAATGCTAGAGGAAACCAAGCTTATTATTTGAAAAGTGAAAAGGAGGAGACAGATCAAGCTCAGGAAACAGAGTGTAATTGGGAAGAATTCTGGTTTTAACAGATCAGAGATGCCGATCAGGACAGTGCTGAAGGCATCTGTGGTCCAGTTTGCTTTCTTTTTTCTATCTGGCAGAAGGGGAGGTGCAAAAGTCTCCTGCTCAGCCCAAGAAGTCCCTGTCCTGCACTCAATCCCACACACTGGGCTTTCAAGCCATGCCTCACAGCCGGCTGCCCCCGGTGGGGACTGGCCAGGGAAGACAGGTCAGATAGAGCATCCCACCGGTCACCTTATTCCATCCAGGCTGGACAGAATGCAAAACAAGCCCGGTGGAGGTGAGGCTCTGGGCAATAAAATGCTCCTCCATCCCCCCTGCCATCGCCTGCTGTGGGTGCGTGGTCCCTTCTCAGCCACAGGGCAAAGCAAGCCAGCAGTCTGGAAGAACTGCCGGGCAGGAGATGGTCTCACAAAGAAGTGTCTCTGGTGTGAAGAGAGAAGCGAGTGGTATGAGAGAATTAGGGAGGACTTGAGAGTAGGTTTTCTCCCTCCACGCAGCATGCATCACACTCATCAGAGCCTTCTTTTCCAGAATCAGAAGGTAACCCCACAGCCTCAGCAGGCAAGGCATGCACTAAAGTCAATCAGAAATAATGAGAACAGGTTTTTTATACGGATGCAGGTACCAGCTGATTTCAGTAATATCAGTAGTTAACAAGACTATTATTTCTCTAGAGCACGTAACGCTCTGGATTAAAAAAAAAACAACAAGGAAACCACACATGCACAAATGTACACATGCAGACTGAGTTCAGAAGTACCCGTCATTGTTGTGTTGATTTAATTATAACATTTCCCACTGCGTTGTGCAGAAAGATCATCTGTGAAGAGTCTAGCAGGGTGCAAACATTTAAATCACTTGCCTTTCAACTCACCACCTCAACAACTCAAGACACTGGTTGAATCCATGAGGTGCTGATTTGTAAATGATTTGCCTGCGGATTGTGGTGTTCAACAGTCTGACAAAAGGAAGTGTAAATGACCATGAGACAAGCCAGAACAGAGAGGACACTAGCTGAATTTAAAAAGGTTTTGTCTATAGTTATCGGTTTGTTTTTCAACACGAAGTAAAAATAGTACATGTAACAAAAACTCGATGCAAAAAAACCCAAAACAAGTCAAAATAAACCTACCCCTAAATCCTGCCCTAAACCCCTCAACTATCCATATAAAGTAACTGTTCAGATACCCATCGACTATGTACCCAGTGACAACATCCCAAAGCATTTTATAAGGCACTCTTACAGTTTCCTGGCAGCAGATAAAGGATGCCTGGTTTTTCCTGTGTAACACTCTTTCCTTGATAGTCACAAAAGATCCCATAACCTTGTCAGTACAGTTCTGGTTGTCTGAATGTATCTGATCAAAGGCAACCTGCAGTTATATCTGCTTGCTTCCCTACCCTCCCTTGCTCAGAAAAGCCTGTGGTCACATCCAGTCGTGCTAACTGCAGCCTGCCTACCCTTGGAAAGACAGAACTGTACCTGCAGGCCCCAACGGGCAGTAGCCTTTCGGATGAACTTTCTTATCTGAGTGCTTCAGCGAAGCAAAAGTTCTGCGAAAGAGCTTTCTAAAACCACTTCCACTTCATTGTGCAACAATTTGGGTGAATTTAGTCTAAGATGCAATGACTTAGACTAAGCTTCCATTACTGGGATGGGAACACACTTTGCCGTAGTATATAATCAATAACCCATACACAGTTAACACACTTGTTTGACAGGGAAAGGATCATAGCCCACATACACCATCAGGAAGCAAGTGGGAGCAGAACATTATGCAGTGCCAGTCCAATTAAACTTAAATTCTATGGAAAAGGAGTAAAAAAGCATACAAATATTACAGCCAAGTAGACTAATAGCCCACAATTTTAGTCGGTGTCTCAGGCTGTCAAAGCACTGAGTAACTGTCCAATTAGTCATCAGAAAAAATGGCTGCTGCACTCGGTAAGACTGAGAACGTTTCAACACCATCCCCCAGAGTTACTCCCTTCATGGTCAGTAGCCTTTCTACATCTCACAATCCATCCATCACTTAACTCAGATGTGTTCTTCTTTCAACCCATTCTCTAATTTTAGTTTGCACCACTAAGTACTACTCCCCCCCTTGGGCCGAGTTTGGATTCCACTCTTGGTTTCCCAAGAAACAAATTTACAGGAGCTGGGAACAGAGGATCCAAGAGAAAAATGCCAAGGAGGGGCTGGCTCACAAGAACATCTCTGGAGTTTGAGAGCCTGGTCCGCCACCAGGTACACAGTGCATCAATGCCTCCAGCTGCTTTTGGTCATCAGTTGAAACTCCAAAACTAGGATCAGCATATAAGCCTGGTCAGTCATGTTGTGGCCCACATCTTTCCAACCTAAACATCCTCACACCTCGCAGTCTGTGGCACACGTGCTATGGCACTTTTCCCACTCAGGAATGGCTTCCATTGCAGGGGAAGGCTACACATCTTCTCTGGATACCCAAAGCTTTTGCTTTCACTGTTGACTCACTCAACTTTGTCTTGCCTTAAAGACTTTCTTGATTTTTATGCATCTTAACCACTTTGAAAAACACTATTTGCCATCAGTTTAAAAGAGTGGAAAGGCTTTTGAAAGGCGGACAATGAGCTGGCTCCACTCTCTGCGAAGCCTCAATCAAGAGGAAAACGGCAGGCAATCTTTCATGAAATACAAAAGAAACGTTTCTAAGGGACCACAGTTTAATCTATGCCAAACACCTCTGAACAAATGAAAATGAAGCATGTGACTCTTCCAGTTAACAGACACAATGGAGTTGTTATTCTGCCCCCATGTTTTGTAGCATACACTAAATTAACCCATGTCACTGAAACGCCAAGGGAGTTCATTGCAGAGAGCCACTTGTAATACAGTCTGTAACAGGTAAAAACTTCCATCTGTGGGTGAAGTAAAACCAGAGGAGCTCTGAGAAAGCAACCTGTGACTATTGAGAGAGCGACGCACACTATTCTCCACTGCTCTGTTACTGTTTTCCACATTAGCACTCAGGAGCACGCTATGATTGAAGAGAGTTATAAAATGACTTACACTAGCAACAGGCACTTCAAAGAAGCCTTGCATATAGAAAGGACAGACGTAGAGGTCATGTGGGAGGATTTATTGCATACAGAAAGCAGGTGGCATCCTTTACACAGCCTTTCTTTGGCCTTTGCCAGAGAACAGCCATAGCTCTGCACTTTTTTTGAGATGGGAATGCTTCTTTAAAACATTCTTTAGGTTTTCCAAACCTGGCCATAGATCCCCTCTCTTGTGGCAAGGCTCAGAAACTGTATCAGTTGTGTTACAGATTTTCTGCAAAGAACAAATTACTGCCAGAGCAGCTACCACCTGCCCTATCTCCACTTAGTTACTTCTGGGACACAAACAATACCTCCTTAAAAGCATTGATCTAAGGATGATGCATCAATCAAAGCAGCACGTTTACTCACAACTGAGAGCTGTCACTGACCCATGGTGGGTCATAGCACAGTGGGGTGGGGAGCCCTGAACACTGCAGCCGTGGGGACAGAGATGTATGGCCACACAGAGACCCACCAGCCCAGTCACAAGGCAGGTAGAAACTAGGGACACTCCAGGGAGTGGTTTTCTGGAAGCACTTAGGACTCAGAAATGAAGCCTCTTTCTCTGAGCAGCCCTTCAGGATTTTGCTGACAATAAAGAAAACTGGCAGTTTTTGAAAACAATTTGGCAAAGTTTAATAGGCAAATCCTTATCTTAAAAAAAAGAGAATGGAAGATACTGCCTACACAGAACATGAAACCATTTCAGTGGCTACATGTGGTTTGGATTCATACATGCCATGATTATAAGGGACAGAATAACACAATTTTTTTCTGAACTGACCCACAGCTCTGCAAAAGAGTAATCAGATATGAGAATCACTTCCACAGACATGTCTTGGGTTATGATAAATTGCACATACCTCACCTTTGTGTTTCAATTCAGAAACAATATTAAGGACTTGACAGTGAACTTTGCAAAACTATAAATGCTCACCAACATCGTGGATAAATCGCTCAATTTTCGACTGCATCCCCCAGTATCTGAACTCGACTTTACACAGTTTATATGCACACATGATGGGGTATTTCCCAGGGTTGTTCTTGTACTCTTGAATCCAGTCTTCTGAGAGAGGGCCTCTTTTAGTCTTCACTGATTTATACAGCTTTGGATCCTCCTCAGCTTTGTATTCATGTGGAGGGATAGGATCTTTAACAATATCAATAGGATCTATAGAAAGAGAATAGAAACAGTGAGACATTTCCTTTTCCTGAACAAAAGAAGAAAATACCATTTTTCAGGAGTTATTTCTGTTTTCATAAGTACCAGAAGCATTACAGCAATTTAATTTCTTTTTACTTACAGTTAAACAACTGATATTTAAATTGTTTACACATTGCTGCTGGGCAGTGATCATCTCTGCCAGAGGAACTAGTACGCACAGTTCCAGCAAACAGAGGCTTTGCTCCAAATAGATGTTTTTGCCCACAGTTGACTGCAGATCCACAGCACTCTGGCAGATCTGCACACTCCGTCTTTCCAGCTCCAAAAAAAGATCTTTTGCACGTTTCAGCCTTCAGCTTTTCTAATACCACTCTGGGCTACAGCCTTGTCTCATCTGAGACAGTTAAATGCACCTGCCCTTTCTTAGCACTGTTATGGAAAAGACACGACCCACTGAACAGCTTATCTTTGGAGTCCCTCAAGTGAGGTTACGGTAACTCCTCATGTGCTACTGGTAGACCAGATGTACTATGGAAAGAAGGTTTAACTTAGGTCTTAATTAACACTTCAAGAACGGAGCAGTGAAAACTGCAACGGGAGCAGAGTGAATGAACATATTTTAAAGATCTGCAACCCCCATCCCAGACCTCAGCAGAAGCATCTGAAGTTTGGATTGAGGGGCAAGATCACACTTCCTAAGAAATGACAGCTCTTCTGACACTTCTCAATGAGGCAGCAACTTAAGCCGATTTGCTCAGTACTGAAAGCCAGACCAGACAGGCTTAGGAATGAGGACAGTCAAACTCAAATTCAAACCAAAAGAAGTTTAAGCCACATAACACTCAAGTAAAATTGCAGGGGGTTACTGCCATGTCCTGCATGTCAACAGTGCTCAAGGAGCCAGAGCAACCACCAAACGTCCTTTCTCTGAGGTCCCGCTGTGGCCAGCGCAGCACGGGCTGCCAGAAGCCAGCCCGAGCTCAACACTTCTCCAGTCCCAACAGCTTCAGAGCGAGGGATGCTTCAGTCCCGTGGGGCTGTAACTGCCAGCACTCCTGCCACGCAGCTGGGTCTCCAGAAAATGCCATGGGCACAGACCCGGATGGACTGCAAGACAGGAATCGCTACGACACTTGACATTCTCTGCCTTTTTAAAGATGTTCCCTTTTGCCTTGTTCTCATTAAATCCTTATATATATAAGGCTCATTAACCGGACCTTCCAAAGAGAGCTGTGAAACTTAAGCGTTAACCTGCACGAGGGCAGGACTAAAAGGAGAGGCAGCAAAAATGAAATACACCTTCATGTTTCAGAAGCGCAGACAGGAACAATTTTCATATACGCAAAGGAGCTGTGCAATTATACAGCAGTATTTTCCTCTTCTATGGTTATTTCTACTTACTACCCCTAAAATCATCAGATGTTTTACTCCCCTCAGGAGCTGCACCCAGCAGTAAGACAGGAAAGCATCAGCTTCAATTTACAGACACGGGATTCAAATTATTTCCATGTGATTTACATCAAGCCTAGAAAAGAACTCGGGTGTCCTCACTCTACTTGATGTAACCCTACACAGCAGCCTGACACCAACAGGGGGGCAGGTGTGTGGTTGGGGGGGATGGACAGGCAGATGGGACATACTGAGCAAAAAAAAAGCAGAATAAAAGAAGAAATAAATAAATTTTATAAAAAAGCTATTCACCTAGAATGGTTTGTCTTTTTTCTGTAGGAGAAAGGTTGAACACGTTGACATGCTCTCCTGGATCAGTTTTGTAGTACGTCTCAATATCAATAGAGAACTTCTCCACAAAAGGACACGTATACCTGAAGGCGAGAACAATGCAGCTTAGAGTAAATCCTGCTCAGCTTGACAAGGGAAGAAAATGCTTTCCTAAGATGTTTAAAATCAGCCTCAAATCCAAGCCAGTCTTCACTCATGTTTTACTTCAGATATGCTTAAAATACCAACTGTACAGATTAAAGAGATTTTCTTTAATAACTTCTTAAGACAGGAGCTCACCTTGGACATATGGCTTCACTGGAATAGCTCTGGTTTAGTAAAACCCCGAGCCCACAGCAAAGGGGTGTTCTCCCCATGAGGTGTTACACGGATTACAGGTCAGAAGATACCAACACACCCCAGGCAGTGACTGGGGACTGGGCACCCACACTGACCAAAAAACAACCTCCCAGCTGGCAACAAGCAAGTAGAAAGCCCGAGGGGACCACCAAGTCCTCTCACTTTGTAGAGACACTGACAAAAGCCTGCAACTTAATTTGACAATGTCTCATCCAGGATACTATTATCAGGACAGGCTGTATTTAAAGGAGCAGTTTTCAGCAAGGAGATAACTTTCGGGCCCACTCTACTAATCACTTATGTTATGACACAGATACTAACTACAAGGACACCCTGGAAATGCACCTCTACCAGGAGAAAAGCAGAGTCTTGCCTGGAATCTACGGCAGAATAAAATACAGACTAGTTCTGGGCAGCACCAGGTTTCCTGGCCAACTGATTGACTCACAGGCATTTCAAGAGGATAAATAAAAACAGACTGGAAGTGGACTTCAATCACTTGAAAGTCAGACAGCTCCATAATATTTAGGCACGAGCAATTCCCATACACAGATGCTGACTCCCCACCTTTCCCCAGACTAATGTTACTTGTAGAGACCAGCTAAAACAGAACTATGAAACTTTTCTAGATTTTTGATAAAAATCAAAACATCCATTGAAGCCTTTTTATTACGATGACAGCAATATCAGACTTGTAAACCTGGGAAAAAAGCAAATGCTCTAAACCAGAGTAACTACCATAAAGGCTCTTTACTCCAGGGTATCTGGAGTCTTCCCAGACAAAATCAGCTGAAACAAGGAGGTCCCAGAGGGTTCCACAGAACCTCTGGCTCTCTTCCCTCCTCAGGGTGAAGACCACAGGATGTAGGTTTGTTATTTTCTAGCTAAACGACAGTAAGACAATTCCCAGAAAAGAAGCACCAAATTTATTTATTTATTAAGGTTTTTCTCTCCCCACACTTTTCCCCCTTAGAACAAATGAATCCTGTCTTACTTCAGGGTGTTCAACATGACAAATGTCCCATTACCATGCACATTTATAACTTCACTGAGCCAGCAGATACCTGCAATGCTAAGCAGAACTAAAATAGACTCAATAAAAAACATTCAAGATTTCCCACACTTTGACAGACAAAACAGCTCACAGTTTAGAGAAAGCAGGCACAAATTCTCAAGGACATACGCAGTCAGTCCAGACAACACTTGTGCTCCTGAGATAACTGCAGGACTTGAGCCCAGTTTCTCAAACGGATATTATTGGAGATGGAAGAGATGTCACTGCTACACAAAGTGACATCATCAAATGCTTTCTCTAGAATAGGGAAACAGCTCTGGACATTTTGCTACGTTTTACCTTGTTCTGGTATAAGGATATGCATTCCATGATTCCTCTTCGACTCGCAGAGCTGCCTTGGGCAATATTGACCGAAACCAGCTGGGTATGTGCATACCAATGTGGTACACTTTGTGAGTATACTGCCCGTTGCCTCCCGGTCCATCCATGTACGGTCTGTTCTCCAGGATCTCTACTCCGCTGCCTTCCCCGCATGTCTCCTCTCTGCTTTTTTTCTGAAAGGGAAAATATATTGCAGATAATCATTCCAGTGCATTGTACATACCAAGGTCTCAAAGCACACTGGGAATGGTTTCTAGGACTCCTTTTGAGCAGAGCTTCGTACAGACAGAACTGTAGCAGCACCCTGGCAGTAAGATTACCAAAATGAGAGATTAGAAAGGAAGGATTTAGAGACTCATCTGGCCAGCACAGGAACAGAGATTTCATTTATAACGGACTCTGTAAAAATCTGGATTTGGACATTAAGAGACAGTTTGAATGGAAACCTAATGACACATCCATTCCCGTTCCTGTAACAGGTTACACATCGCCCTTGCTGAGAGTGCCCTAAACCTCAGCTCCAGCTGCGAGCCACCTAACAGCACAAAAATCTTTTGCATCAGCAGATGACACAGCGAAGGGGAGTTTGTCCGACTTGGCACATTCTTGTGGTGGTGTATCAGCATGAAGAATCATACACACACTCGGCGCAACATCACAGTACTAAAGGCTATTTTATGACCTAAAACCACAGGATTTGGGGGCTTGTTGCTTGTGGTCTGGCATAGCAGCAATTCTCCAAGAACAGCTTGGAGACTATACTTCGCTAATTAAGATATTTAGAAGAAACAACCCAAGTTTGCCAGAATGCACACAGCACCCCCTGGCAGCCTCCATATTTTGGCTTATTTGTAGTATTGTTCCTCATTGAGAAACCTGGCAAAAATTCCTTCAATAAAAAATACTAATTTCAGTGCTTCTAAGAAGACCTAGAGGCAAACCAAATATTTATTAATTTCTAACACATTTCAGCATATTGGATGATGTATAACCTTCATCATCTCCAAACAACAGATTCATATTGTCAGTATTTTGAGTTTCTTGTTTGTGTTTGAGAGCACAGAACTTTGAAAATTAAGAAAAAAAAAAAAGGAATTTTTTACAAGATCAACTGTGAAATATAACACAATAACAGCTCATTTCTGGCATACAAACAATTCAAAGGATAACATGGTTTAACAGAAAATGATTAATAAGATGCAAGAGATCAGCTTGTCATCTTTTGAGGACAGGATGACAAGTCAATACAGAAGTATTTAGAAGTAAATAGCCCTGTTTTTAAATAATTCTCAAGCAATTTTATATTTAAACAGCTGTAACTGACAAATCTAAATAACTGACATTCCAAATAGTCATTTTTTTCCCACCCCACAAACTGCAATAGTCCTGCAAAAGAAAAGCACTTTTTTTTTTTTTTTACAGTTTATTTCTAACATTTAGCTGGCAGTTCATTAAAACACACATCCTCTTAAAACAAATTACTGTCTTTCCATTCTTATATAAGCACTGACCAAGTTCTGTACAAACATTTATGACAATAACATTAAATAATCTTGATGACCCAAAAATCTGGTTAATTCAAAGGTCTCAGAAAAGGCAGTAACCCAGCAGGCATAGCGAATGTGTCAGACAGAATAATGGCACAGCATCTGCTCTGAACAGTTGATACAAATTACGGAGATCTACACTTTTATTATATAGCAGAAGCACGTGGAAATCATAAGCAGACGAAAGATGGGTTCTCTTCATGCCAAGTTATCGCGTGTAGAATTGTACATCAGCTGCATTTAAAGCTCCATTCTAGACTGCACAGTTACCAGCAATTCCAATCAGCTCTGCAAGTCCTCACTGGGGATCAAAACATATTTAGGAGTTTTTCAACTTCAAAAGAAATCCACAGCACCAAGTGGACTCAGCATCTCCTAGGACTGTGCCAAGCCCAGACGTACACAGAACTAGGTCTCCAGATTTACAAACACTTGTACTGAATTAGAAAACCAAAGCATTGAAGATTTATTTTGTTTTAATAGCCGTGGTTGATATGAAAATGGATAAACACACCCTGGAGGCTTTCTTTCTCAGAATGCAATTTCATACTCTTCCATTCAGAGCTACGACTGAGGTATGCCTTATGCCTTGCCTTCCTCTTATAGCTCTCCACCTTTTGAAGCTCTTCAGAGCGCCACGCAAGGGACCAGCTGCTTCCATAACCATAAGTCTGAAGGTTCAAGAGCCTGTGCTGCCGATTCTGACCTCAGCTCCCATCAGACATCAGCGATACCCAGGGAGCTCTCCTGCAATGTGTGTTTCCTTTTATTCAAGGCCCCCAGCACCCCACTCAGCAATACGATGTCACCCTTGCTTAATACAGTTCCCAAAACCCTGATTTCTTCTGTTGTGTTTCCTGATAGATCAAAGCAGGAGGTTTCTCCTCAACTTGATCCATCTGAGAAGGCTAAAGACAAGCATTCAAAGCAAAGCCAGGTTCCGATGGTCTCCTGAACTGCAACTTCTCTCGGAGAGAAAGATTCAAGCCTCTGCCCTCAGCCCCCAAACAGAAATCTTCTGACCCATGCCCTCATCAGTATTATCGATCTTTGGGGATGAAACATCCTTAGTTTCTGCACAGGTTTCAATTGAGGAATCTATCTTCTTTTTTTTTTTTTTTTTTCCTAACACAAGAAGAAATGGTTTATATCTGAAGCAGTTCACAAAACCAAACACCAATTCCTTCATAACTATGGGGCCTGATCCAGGCTCAGGAGGACCTCTGCTCAAACGTTTCTAGTTTGAAGCCCAGCAGCTGTGATAGCCCAGATACATACAGCTAACACTAACATTCTCCACTTTCCCCCATTTAGCCAGTTTTGACAAAAATCTCTCTGCATAAAGATGAGCTGCCTGGTTTTCATCTTACAGCTAGAACCCTGGTGAACCTGCAAGATCGGCCAATTTTTGCTTTACATGAATACTTCCACAAGCAGCTTTTCCACACGACCTGGTAATGCTAACTAACACTCAGCTTCTCAGACAGAGCTGTCTGATCAGGGGAGATGTGTCAGGTGGCACGGTGTTATGGTCCCAACACTGCGAGGGCAGAAAGAAGGGAAAAACCCAAATTAACTGAGACTCTTTGTGGACGTCAGTTCACATCCCACTTCTGATTTCTGGTTCTTTTATTCACTTCTACACAACCCTATTCTGAGAAGAGGGCATGCTTCGCCCTTCAGCCTTTCCAGTTGACCAACTCCAGCCCACAGCCTCTTTCACCTGGTTACAAGCCTTAAGCAAATTTTGGCCCTACACATTCCTCTTGCTTGTCATTTATCTACATAAGATATGACAAGGGATAGCAAGAACATTTTCAGATCAATGTGAAACAAGAGCTGTACCTCTGCATGACAAAAAGTAAAAAAAAAAAAAAAAAAAAATCAGAACTGCAAAGTTTATATCCCAAACTATTTTCTGAGCCAGGACTTTTGAGTGAGGCCAATTTATACTCAAAGCACAACATAACTTATTGCTGGGAAGGACAGTACAATCAAAGAAAAACTCCACATGATAAAGCCACACAAAGCTGCTTCCCAGCCCTGTGTGCTCTCATACTTACCAGTTAGCTTGCCAAGAAGGCAACAATCCACAGCGAGGTCAGGAAGAACCGAAAAAGTCAGGTTAGAAGGTGAACAGTACAATAACTAACCAGTCATGAACACAAAGAGAAGATAGGTTTCTCAGACAATTAAAATAAAGACATCAGCCACATGCACTTGAGAGACCAGGATGATACTCTACGCGTAAGTGGCACTGTGAAAGTACACCACTTATGGAAGTGAAGAGCAATTTGCTTTTCAACCATAAAGCCTCTTCATGTCTATTGTGACTCAGCTACAGCACAGAGAGGGCTTGTTATAAGGAAGTGGTCTGTAAACAACAATTAAAAAATAACCATTGATTAGGGAAGCATTTGGCTTGAAAACTGTCTGGCAAGCCCTCTCCAAAGTGTATCTGTCTGCTGGGGGTGGCAGATGTGCAGGCATTTTAGGGTCAGTCTTGAAGGTTTCAGCCTCATAGAACCACACTCCTATGAGAAGTAGAGACTTTAGCAGATTACCTGTGTTATTACTACTTGCTACTATCTTAAATATCCAAGGAATGGTCCTCAACAAAATGAAAGACTAGCTAAAAGCCTTTATATGCAAGTTATCTAAGCCGTAATCACAGTAAACCTTCTTATATTGTATTACAACAGGAAATCCAGTCATCTCTTTAGAAGTCTCCCTCTTCTGATGATGACACTCCATGTTCTGCACAGCCCCATCAATAGCTTTCCAGGACAGATGGTGACACAGATCCCTTCTAGCTAAAGTAATAGCATTAAATTACTCATAACAGGGAACCTAGAGAAGCAGATGCACCATGATTAGCAAGAATGCCAGTTACTTAAAGGCTTCTATTAAAATAAATCTCTTGGCACAGCAGCATAGCATGGGACACAGCACATGACCTCACCATAACAATCACAGATTAATAATTCCCATGAATGTCATCTAAACATCGGGCTAGCCTAACCCCATTTATCATCTGCCCTTCACAACAGGAGACAAACGGCTGTAAACAAAGCCTTCCACTAACAAAGACAGGCTGATCAGTTCTCAGATCTTCCATCCCCTTTCCCAGTCAGAAACGGGCCTCACTACCAGCTAACAACAGGGAGCACATCTTGCAAAGCCTTCATCCAGCAAACTTCACCTGGCACAGCCGAGTGGGACCAGGTGACTAAATGCAACTTGTATGTTTTTCTAGTGGGGTACAGCTCAGTAAAGGAACTATGGTTCATGGGAATAGAAACCCCAACAACTCGAGGAGCCTCACTACAGCTGGAGGAAGAGCGTTCACAGAACAAGAACGCATAATGCTGGATAAAACAGCTAAGGTATGTCTTAATGTATCAGCTGGAGATATACAGAAGTCAGGCTGTGGAAAGTAAACTTGCCTTGTAGCGTTTTGCTTTTGGTGAATTAGAAGAAAAAGCAACCCCACCAACCAACGCAGTGTGGCTCAGAACAACACTGAGAAGATTATGACCCTAAACCAACGGAGCCCTTCTCCTTGTGTTGCAGCCCTGGTGTAAAGCTCAGGCTGCACGTGGGCTCAGGTGCAGACAGAGAATCTCTGCAAAGCCCTCAGCAGCGCTGCAGATAGCTCAGGGGTTTAGTTTCTCCTAAAGTGGTTTGTTGGGTTTTTTTTAAATTGTAACTTACTACTTTGAGCCCTGCCATGGTACTGCAGAGAACAGTAAAGACAGGGTAGGTTGCACAGTGATAGTAGTCAATCCAGGCATTGTTCTAGCTTTTAAAAATAGATTATGGCTATAATCTTACCTTGTTTACCCCTGATTATTGTTTACAGTACAACTCCTCAATCTAAATAAGTTAGATAGTGATTACCAAGGGTTGACATGTTTTAGCATCACGATGAAGTTTCTTGGGGCATTACAGCAATGTATTTACACAGTACAAGTGATGACCAGTACTTTGATGACCTGTGAGAGTTTTGATTTGAAATTATTCGAATTACGAAGACTGACAGCACTATGCTTGGCAGACCTATTATCCATGAATAGTGAAGACACAAATCACTGTCTGGAAACAATAACCAGAAGATTTTTTGTTTTTTCTCCTCCAGCTCCCATTTGGCAACAGGGTATTTTGATAGTCCAGACAAATTCTTCAGGGAGAATCCATTAAAATAACACTGAAGTTTTGGGATTTTTTTATCCCATTTAGACACAGATAGGGATAGAAGAAGTTTACAGCTGGTTGACGGTTTCAGTTAACAATGACAGCAAAGGCATCTATGTAACCACCGAACAAGAACATGACAGCAAATATCCCCAGAGGATCCTGCTAACATACTTGCTCATACTGTTGTGGCAAGGGAGACTGAGAAAACACTGTCTATGGCCAATTACTATTATTTTATTGTTTTGGATGCTAAGGCTACCACAAATGCCAATTAAGTCCCCAGGAGCACACTATCCTTTGGGAACAAGAGAAAACCTAAATTTGCCTCACGCAATCCACCAGACAACAAAAATGCCTGTAGCTGCTTGGGATGGATGACTCCAGCCATCATTAGATAGCTTTTAAGACCTGATTTCAATAATCAAACCTATTTTTTGATTTTTTTCTGTGCAGTTTTAGAAAGGAAGTACAAAGGTACCTAAGATATAAAGGGCTGAGTAACAAAATTTAGGCTGGGAGAGGAGTAAACCAATCTTCAATCTCTTCCATATAGTAAGGGAAAAATATTCCCAACAATCTCCAGTTGGACATTATTTTGACTGACAGAGATTTCACTCTGCTAATTGATTTTCCAAAATGCTGCCTTCTTCCCATGACTAACCGCCTTCCTTGATGTGCTCGAGGCAGCTGCCTACAAGCCATCATCATCTCCTACCCGCAGGCACTGTGCAAGAGCAGAAGCTGCATGTACTAAGAAGGTACAAGTTAGACTGCGACTGGTGCGTTGCACATGATGGTCTTTTACAGAAATGCTGGGAGAGGTTATAAGCAATGCAGCCTGTTAGCCTCAGCCATGGATCTGGGTTTATTGTGGTGATACTGGCATTCAAACACCACAAATAAACCAGCACGACAACAGATGTGCAGTTTCAGCCATAGCTGCTGCAAGCCAGAATTAAACAGCACCTAAACCCAGAAAGCCAGCGATAGAGATACTGGAAAATACCAAAAGGTCCTGAAACGAATGCGTGGTTTATTCTTAACATATTTTCCCAGCACAGGATTTCTGTACATGGCTAACATGTAGGGTGACAATGTGCATGCACATGGGTGTCTCCGTTCTATCTTCAGCTGTCTCTTGCTGCGGTATGACTCAGCTCTGTGTTCTGTTAACCACTTCTTTCTGAGCATTTGAACTGACATCTAATTCATTACGAGCAATCTGCTTTCACCACTGACAACTTTCTGCCTGCTGATACAGACATGTGATAGACCAGGCACGACTCATGGTCAGTACTTACTGATCAAAAATCAGGTCTTTTGACTACGAAAATAAAATGCAGGTTTACACTAAAAGCAAAGTAGAGTCACTCTTCCCAAGCTGGTTTTTGTTGTTTTTTTCCTTTACAAAATGTGTGTGTCAAAGACCCGAAACACTCAGTTAACATAATATCACCATAATCAGGGTGATACCTGAGCAAAAAGCTTTTCTCAGTGTGAAAGAAGGGAGCAGAGAAGATGGTACCATTCCACTCCTACAGAAGACAAGAAGAACTTCTGATCAGATCAAAACCAACATAATTTTATCAGTGCATATCATGTTCTAAGAGCAAACAGGAAGTTACATGAATTAAATTAAAAATAAAAATCACCCTTACTGTTATTAACGCAGTAGAGTGCTGAAGTAGAACAGCACACACACAACTTCTTGCTGTCCGAGGCTTTTGTGCCACGGCCAGAATGGCCAAGTCCTCTCACATTAATGATGATGGAGTCAACAAGAGAGCACCGCAGAGCTGGTGGCAGGGCTATGCCTACTACCCAGATCTTTCAAGCCTCATGTCAGCATCCTAACCGTGATGTGTCAGCCTTCATTGGGCGTGAGTAGGGACCTCTACCAAAATACAGCAAAACAGTCCTCAAACAAGACAGGGAAGCTTCTCTACTCCTGTTCTGCAGGAGTTGAGCCCAGTCTTAATGGTTATATTGGAAAGACAATATTAAAGGTAAGAAGAAGCTAGGAAAGTTACCCCAGGGATAGGTTTTAATAGTGCTTCTGAGCCTGCGCTTTGTAAGGTACAAATCAGAAACAATCCATGTCAAGTCAGACTGACAGTCCTTCAACAACAAAACTGCTAGAGGACAGTAAGGGACTTGTGAGTTTTGTTCTCGTTACTCAAAGGCAAGGCTTACTAGATCTGACTGCACACAGTTAAATTGGCACCACCTTAGTGGGAAACCGAGCCCAACTGCAATGGGATTTTGGACTCTCTCCAGTAACACCCTTCCTGCCTTTTCAGAAGTTGTGGACACCACAGGACCATGTTTTTGTTTACACCATGTGCACCACACTATGAATACGTGTAACTTTAAACTGCAACATCTGTTTCCATGGCAATGGGACTGCATCAGCAAACCACTGGGTTTAGTTTAGGCCATCTTCATTCAGGCTTCAGCGCTGCACACAAATCATTACCGTTAACAGCCCAAGTGATGTCACCAGTAACCATGGTGCCCACAGTTGAGGCTTCCGTGTGCCCTCTGTGCTCTAACATGCATCCTTCACGCATGACAATTATTTTAATCCAATTAATGCCGTTAAAGAAAAATAACACATGAAGGGCCAGTCTCAATACTTATTTAGCAAAGGAAGGTTAGTTTGAATCAACAAGATAATGATCAGAACATGAGGGTTTACAATAGCACTTTGACTCTGAGCCTCATTGCACTGCACACATAGGAATGACCTGACACCCTGGGGAGAAGGGAAAGAAATCTGTTCCTCATCAATGGCTTTATTAATAAAAGAGCAGCTGTTTTAAACATCCTCCTTCTAGGTTTGATCAATGACTGGGCGATGTGCAGTGCTTCATTCCAGCTAGCCATACCATTCCCCTTTCCCTAACACTGGTGCTTCACCAGCTGAACATAAACCCTGGCCTTAAGTGTTCCTACCATCCAGCCAAAAACAAACGAAAGGAGCCCTAAAATAAGAGAGAGAATAGTAAAGTGTGTGTGTGTGTGTAGGGAAATGAGAAGACTCCTCATCCTGACAGAAATGCAGTCATAATGTCATGAAAAGAGTGCCACTTTCCAGGCTGCTGTATCAGAGGCCAAAAAGAACAGCTCTGTCAACACGGAGACATTTCACAGAGAGCTAAGACTTTGCTGACCACGAGCACAGTCTCCTCCACCTCTGCTCACTTTACAGATCAATGAACCACCTTCACATCCCTGCTCAACACTGGGTTTGGAAGCAATGCATCCTCCTGGTAGATGAGAAATCACAGCAGTGACTTGGTCTCAGCAGCAGTGCAGCTGTCCTCCGCAGCTGGGAGTTACGCTCAGGAGCCATCAGGCCAGCCAAGTACTTTTTTCCCTTCCTCCTCAAGGTAGTCTGGTTTCACTGGGGATATCTAAACACACCAGTTTATTAGGTAGATCATTTTGAGAGTAACCATAAAGTAGTTGGCATCTGTCTTCCCAGCCTAATGCTGAACAATTTCCAGGAGGGTTCCCCTTCGGGTCCTTCCCAGCTCTGCAGGGAGCTGCCATCTTAGCACCTCCCTGCTTGTAGCAGGGATATTATAAGGCTCTTCCCTCAAGTTTACCAATCGAGAATTTGAACTATCACACAGAAATTGCTGGCCTTTCATCCGTGATTCAATCACTGTGTAATCCTGCCTCCGAGAAGATATTAAATACACAAGGAGAAAGAAGATATCACCCATGAAGGGTCTTCCTGGCAGAGAAAAGCACACGTAGTTTTCCTGTCTGACAGGAGGTTTGTCAGCATCCAGAAGATACCGGGTCTGTTCCTGACACCCCTTCATCCTCCTGAGAGCTGTCTGAGGCGGGGGTCACAGCCCTTCGCACTGCACCCAGGCTGCAAGACCCTCCTTGCTCTGGGTTTCCAGCCCCAAACCCTGCGAGACTGCCAGCCAGCAGAAGCAGGGCAAAGCTGAGCACGCAGAAGGCCCTGAAGAAGGGACCAGACTCACCCAAGCAGGTGCAGGTTACCTGAGCTGCATCTGCAGCACCATCGTTCTTGGCTGCTCCCCTTGTAATGTAAAACACATTCCTAAAAATAACACCTAACAGTTAAAGGCAGGACAGGTTGTCAGAATCAGACTCTCACAAGACAGAGCAGAAATACGTGCAGCACCACTTTGTACAAATGTTGCATGCACTGCATTATTTAGAGTCAGGTCTAGATATTAATGAAGCTGTTTGTACAAAACCAGGATATTTTGGGGCCAATCAATTGTGTAGGACTATAAATAATTTACAGCATTAAGAGAATCGTTCTCATGGCCACTCATTAATCACTCTGCCTTACAAAGACACCCAGTCACACTCCTACGGAGCAGGGCTGGATGTGCCAGAGGCACATGAATTAGGAATCACTTTATTATGGAGATACCTCAAACTTGTTTACCCCGTATGCTCCATCTTTCAAAATGCCTACTACTTAGTATTTCATCTTACCTTGAGTATTTCATGCCTTGTCTTTAAATGGATTTTTCACTGTATTAACTGTTTCACAGACACCGTCTGTAAGAACTACTATCCCTAGTTTAATGGGAGGTAAAGCAAGTTGCTCATTATTTATTGTGAGTCAGAGATGAAATTTCAACTCAGGGTGTTTTGGATCAATTCTCATCCTCTGACTATATCCCTCAGATTTTAGGAACCCTATGCAATTATTCACTAACAATAGGCTGTATGCTAAAATACTGGAGGACCAGCTTAATGAAATCCCTACGGTTTTCCCAGTACTTAATTCATTACTTGCTTTCAGGTATTTGAAAAAGTGAGAACCTAATCTGGGTCAAGAATCAAGGTTTTGTCCACACATAAGAAATCTTCTTTCATAAGAATAAAAAAAAAATAAAGACAGAAAAAGGATCTTTGACAGCCACAAGCTCAGTAGGCTTATCAGTGTTGCATTAAAACCAGTACAAATCTGAAGTTAAAAAAAAATTTTTGTGTTACAACCTTATCTCAGCTTCATTCAGTTTTGTTAGAGAAAGGGAGCGCATGAGAACTGTCAAGGCAACATATTTCACTACTCTAAAATCAATCTTTTTTTCACCAGGTATGGAATAACAGCCAGTTTAAGAACTGTTCCAGGATAAGGACTGCAAAACAAGAGAAAAAGTAAATGCAAAGATGTTTGTTATTTCTGTATGTTTTCTCAAAATGATAACCTGTATGGGCGTCGCTGTTACCTGTGCAAATTACACTGAAAGTGTAGCTCTGAACGTACCTGTACCACCTTTGTTCTCAAGGCTAAGCAACTGTGAGTGCCTTACTCTCTTTCAGAAGGAAGCAAGCCCTCATGATCATAAAGAAAAGGTTATGAAGACCAGAGGAAGAAGAGAGAACAGAGAAGTCACAGTTTTTTAATGCTGCAGCATAGAAACTGGTGGAAAAGCTTCAAACCAGGCTTTTGCTTTTAGACTTGTGAATCTTCCAGGGTCTCCGGAACTGTCAGCAGTGTCACCTGCTTTTAAAATTAAAGCATGTATGTCTATCTGTCCAGATGGCCAAGGCATCTGCAAACGAAACAAAAATAATCAGCCATCCAGTTCTTCAGTGTCCAGAGATGAAGGGTTAGTTTGTTTTCCCCCACTCAATCAATCTTTCACCATCTGCTGAGCCTGCTGGCAATTGCCAAGTGTAGCTAACAGTTTAAGGGACACGACTTTTGCACCCAGATATAAGGACACAGCCTCAAGAATTACCACCACCAAGCACGTTTTTAAAGTCTGTTCTCAAAGGTGCTACCTGAGATCTACACAAACACAAAGGAGGAAACAGAACAGCACAGGGGTCTGGAGACTGAGATGACGGACAAATCATTATCCTTTGGAAAGAAGGGAAGTGACTCAGGGTGTTCCATCAGCAGTCATGACAGGTAAGTACAGCACACTACAGATGCTTGGAAACACACTCTGATATTTCAGGGAAGGCAATAAACGCAAAGCCCTGAGGGACTACAGAAGAGATGCTCATGTTAAAAGATGAGAAGTGCCCTCGATTCCCAAGATCCTGCCCTAGTTCAACAGACAGTGCTGAGCAGATGGGTCATCTTCAACAGATTGCCTCAAACAGGGGCCAGAGTCCTTCCCCACTCATGGACCTTCAAAGTGCTGAATTAAAAAGTATTAATGCTATTAGCTTATAAGGATGATGCAGCATCTTAAAATAAGTCTCATCCTCAAAAGACAATGACCAGATCCAGAAAAATCTTTTTAAAGTACACTATCTTTGGAGGAAGGTCACAAGTACTCAGAGAAAACTGCATGGAGAAAACAAGGACTGACTTACAGCAGAGAAAGTAAACTATGCACCCTGATGTAAAAATAAGATTTAATAACAAGAGGAATTCTCTTGTCTTATGTAAGGGTCAGAAGGGCAACGGTCTCTCGGAATCTCATGGCATATGGAACTGCAGTAATGAATGGTATTAAAATGATAAATGGACTGACCTTTGGTTAATAACATACTGATCTTTCTGACAAACGCATTCAGATCTTGGAATACATGCTTTTATGAGATAGAGACTTAACATTAAAGTGTGTGTTGTTTCTGTGGTGAGGGGGAGCCATACAAAAAGGTAGGTTCCCTAAACACACAAGAAAAGGAAGCAAATGTTACAGGAAAGGATAGCTGTTGAGACACAAATATGAAGGACACTTAGAAGAGGAAGAATTAAGAGACCCTTTAATAAGATCTAGCTAACGTATAAACCAGAATGGTTCTATTCTTTCTGCCCAACAGGTTTCAAAGTCCTCACAGAGACAGAAATATTGCACGTGCCCTTGATATGATGTGCAGAGTTAGAGGAGACATCCAGGACAGTCCTTGGTTCAGCATTTCTGCGGGAAGAAAGAAATCCCTAGAGATGCTTACAGATGTTCCCTCCTTAAACAGTTTGTGCTTCAGGAAGCTCATTTCAGCGCCCACCTCTAGCTGCTTTCTGCTTATGTTAGGATAGAAACCTGCAGCTTTCCCAGATCAAACTGCAGCTCTCCCAGTCCTACAGGAAGCTCTCAAGGTTGAGTTTATCTAAAGATCTCTCAACCCTTGGAAGCTGGACAGGTTTTTAAATGTGTGTACAGATTTTAGGAAAAAGTTACACTACAAAACTATTGTCTCGAAAAGAGGAAAGAGCTACAAAGAATGATTTCACAGTTTTGAAATATTTGCCTGTTTTATGCACCAGAATAAAACCAGGTTACAGAAGGAAAGAAAAATCACTGGTTCCAAGCTCAGATATCAAAATGAGTATGTTTTAATTGGGATAGCAAAACAGACAAAAGCTCAGCAATGATGCAAAAACCCCCTTGTGCATATGGAAAAGCTAAGACCTAACTGTTCTGTGGCTCCTGCAGCAAGGGCTCCCAACCCGAAGACACTGACAACACTGCGTGAGAGGTTTCCCATGAAAATATGGATATTGGTAGTCTAAAATTTAATAGAGAAAAACAATTCAGTTCCGATCTGCTAGGCTTCAAGCAAGTCAAGGGTACATTAAGCCCTTCGCCGTAATGTAAAATTAACTTATTTATGGAAGAATTTAAGTGCTACTTAAAGTACTGAAACCACTGTCTCTGTAGATAATATTTCAGAGGCTAACAGAAAGCAACACTTAAGAGACTCGTTGCCCCCCTTCCCTCACCCTCAATTTAAAAAAAAAAAAATAATAAAAAAATTAGAAAGCAAAGCAGCAGGCCAGTCACCTCAGTTTTCACAGCTTTCTACACCAGCCTGCAGAACTTTAAGAGGAATTACAGAGCAACATGGGCACGCACACAATGATTTATTGTATGTCTCACCTGCCTAGTGGCGCAGAGAACCAACAGGGATGCTGGATTATATAGTGCACAATTTTAATTCTCCCATCCAGTAAACAAGTACAGCCTGTACCAGTTTAATGGAAAGATCCTTTGCTGCTTGGGCGTGACGCTGCTTACATCAAATCTGATGGAAATTTTTGTTAAGATGAAGGGGGGGTCTGTTCTCCCATGAAAGGAGATGAAAAGACCTTCCACTGCAAAGCAAAAACCAATACATTGGCACAGTTAAATTGAAAAGTGACTGCAGTACTAGAGCTTGAATCTGAACAACCCTGCCCACATGGCTTTGAGGTACTACTTCCACAGGAAGGGTTCCCAGAGCAACTGCACGAGCCAGTTGCTTCATACCTCAGGTGAGAAAGTCCTTTTGGAAAAAAAAAACTTTCCTTTGGAGGATGATGAAATCTAGGAAAAATTATTCGATTGCTCTTAAAAGAGCAACTTTATACCAACTGGTTTGGAGTTTAAGGGAGATCTTCACTCATGAGGGTGAAGTTAAATGAGTGATCAACTTCAAGTACATGCTTAAATCTCTCTAAAACCCTTGAGGAATAATTGTGGCATCTCCTCTTACACTGTTGGAAAACTGCTTCTTACGGGACCAAGCTGACTGGTGTCTCCAGCAATGATGACACCACACTGTACACAACAAATGTCTTTGAAATGAACCTTTTGCTTTTAAGAATTGCTCCTCTCCCCGGGAACTACTTTAAATCATTCTGTTCTACGTTTCAGCCACAGATTTCTAAGAAATGCCTCTACACTGCTGTTTTATTCAGCTTGTTCTCCTAAGGGGGTTCAACATACAGAACTTGCTTCTCCTGTGGCCTCCTTACGCATTTCAGAGGAAAAATAGAAAGACAGACATGAAGCACTTTTTCATTCTCTGAAAAGAATGGAAGTCATGCTCCCCACTGCTCTCTTCCCTGTGCCTGTTTCAAAGACAAAACCTCCACTTTTAAATCAAACTGATGAAAAAGGACATTTGATATCATAGTCTAGGAAAAGCTCCCATCGAAGTCAGCCAGGAACCTTTCCACAATTTCAGGGAGAGTTGAAGCAGATCGCTACAAAACACTGAGAAACAGAATATAAACTCCACATTCTACCCTAAGTGGGTTTTCAGGGTTTATTATTCAATTTTTTTCAAATTTGAGCTGAGACTAGTATCTTCAATAAAAAGCACAGCTAACTTTTCCTCTTGTAGTACACATAACACAGTAAAGTCACTTGCTGTTCATGCACCTCTCTGGCTCACTGGGATCTTGGGCTACATGCAGTGTTTCCAGCTTACCCCTAGGTAAGCGGACAGAGATCAGAGACCTGACGTGACACCAACTACTGCACCTGATCTAAGAGGAAACCTTACTTTGCTGCATATCAATGCCCTCGAAAATTAGAGCAGGTCTGAAGGAGGGCTGGATGGCAATTAGTAGTTTCTTAAGTAGTTTCCTGGGCCAGTGAAGTTCCCCTTGCATGAAACCCCGATGGTTTATCAAGTCATTGACATTAAGATACAGCCAAAATCACTGTCAAGTGAACAGAGTGGAATTCAGTGTTCTGCATTAATGAAATAAAAGTATTTTAACTTCTGAAAGTGAACAGCAAATTCAGTCCCCTAACCAAGCCCTCCACATCTTGCAGGAGGCCACCACAAACACTCCCCAGATAATGATTCATCCTCCATTAAATCAGGTGGGCTCCTCCTTCTTAATCAGATCATTCTCCTGTATGCTCTGCTGCTCACTGACAAGTTCTGCATAGCTAATACACTGCCATCAACCAGCTCTTTATTCAAAACAGCTGAACCAAATTTAGAAGAAAAAATTCTAACAAAATAATTACAATATTCAAAGCAGCTACAGTGACAGGAAAAGACACAAAAGTGAAGCCACCTAAGAAAAATGTTTACTCATTTACACTAATATTTAAACACACAAAGATTATACATTTGTGTCAGAAAAAGGAATTAGACTTATTACTGGAAAATATACACCATACACTGTTTTAAGTCAAGTCCAAGTGCATGAGTCCTTCAAGGAACACAGTTAGATGGTCGGAGGAGAAATGGGGGAGTTGTGATTTTGCTTTCATTTTGGGGGTTTTGGTTCTTTTTTTTTTTTCTTTCTTTTTTTTTCTTTCTTTTTTTTTCTTTCTTTTTTTTTCCCCTTAATTCATTTTAGGCTTTATTCCAAAGCAGATTTCTCTAGCATCACTTCATCCTGCCACAGAAAGCAGAGTTCTACTGCAAACTCAGTACTAGATGTGTGTTTTGCTGGAGGAGCAAAATTAAATTTTATTTAAAGTACAGCACAATGAAATAACACTTCAGACTCATTTCCTTTAAAAAATGCTCCTGGTTGGATTTCAAACACTGGGAGAATATGGGCACAGAGGATTTGAGCTACAAAAAACCAACATTTTAATTAACTGCTTTATTGAAGACAGGGAATTCAACAAAAATTCCCATCAGTGTTCAGAAGCGTATTAAAAAGAATCTAAGTTTTATGCCTAAACTGATTAGTATCTGTTTCATAGTGGTACATAAGCAAAGAAATATTACATCTAGATTCCCCCCCCCAAATTCAAAGTTATGCCTTTGATTTACCCTCTCAAATTTATACTAGGCTGTTTCTTCCCAACAAAAAGAGCACAAGCCTTTGGTTTGCAGCTGGAATCGGCACAACCAGTCCCAACTGGGAAGCAGTGGCTGCTTAAGCCCTACAGTTTAATCACTTCCAGGTAGGTACCCACACACTTGGGCTCAGTGCTTCTTTCCATAGGAATAGCCTATCCATGAGCCATTGTTTCCCCAGGTAGGTCAAAACAGACGTTCTCTTAACGTAAGGACAAGCAGAGGCAAGTCATAAACTGAACATTTTATTACTTTTCCTCCACTGCTTCCTTATAAGCATACAGCAAACCTCAAATGTAAAACATCTAATTCTCTAGCAACACTCCACTCTTCCACATGAAGGCCTGTGTTAGCCTGCACTCATCTGCTGAAACGTTACTGACCTGTATCATGTAGAGCTGTGCGATTCGATATTCTTCCACACTCATCGGAAGAGGAATACGATATTCCTTTATGAGCATTTTGAATACAAAAATCTTTTGTCCGCTCAGAAATACAATCCAGAAGCTTTTAGTAAAGGCTCCTTAAATAATGGCAAGCAAACACATTGAGGATCCCTGAAACAGAGTGAAAGGGGAAAAAAAAAAAAAAAAAAAGAAAGAGAAAAGCAGTTATTTTCCATTCTCACTGCAGAACATCCTATTAGAAAAAAAAAAAAAAAAAAACAAAAAACCAAAACCAAACCCAGACAAACAATAATTTTTGTAATAGCTGTAAGCTTAATAGCTGAGACAAGAATCCCCTGGAGTACTACCAGACCCTTGGTATCAAACTGAAAAGAATCTTACAGAAGAATTTTTATTTGCTTCAGGGGTACCATCAAAGCTATTACCCTCCTGACCTTTGCCACCATATCAATCAGACTTTCATATGCAATAACATCTCCATGGAGGAGATGTGACAAAAGCTCAAAATGAATAGGCAGACCTTCTGTTGCCAGACAATAAAGTATCTCTCCAGTGTCAGCAACACACCAGAGATGCATCCACTCAAAGGTATCAGGTTTTATCCTCTCACATCCATTCAGCAGCAAGAAAAAGCAATAATTAGACTTCCTTGGCCCTCCGTAACACTATGATGAAGAAAGTCATTTGGATTCTAACAATAAAGACAGCAGAAATGTACTTTTCTTCCCTGCTTCACTCTGTATTACTGTCTTGTAGGATCCCTTCTCTTTCAACTCTGAAGCAGTCTACAGGCAAAATCCTCCTGCCACTTATGTTGATGCCAGACTCATTTTTACACTCCTGCTGCGTAAGAATACAGTCAAAGATAAACTGCAACATAAAAAAATCCCATCATACCCCACCTCTTGAGGCAATTTAATGGAATTATTACTTAAGAATACAGGGAATACAGCATCTACTACACCAAGGCTTAAAGCAGTAACTCTTCAAATAGTCTTAAGACTCCCTACGGACTGTGGATAAAGACAATAGAATCATGTATGGAAGAGGTGGGGGGGAGAAGAGGAAAAAAAAAAAAAAAATTGTTGCTGAGGAGGACACAAGAGGTTCACAAGCTTGAAGAGAGGACACAAGAGGTGAAGCTGTCCGCTATCAGGCCAAATCAGCCTCAGCAGGATCTAATGACCACTCTCCCAGCACACAAAGCACACAAAGCACTTGCCTCCTTCCTTCTCATCACCAAAACCAACCTTTCTGCTGTGCCTGTTTATTGGAAGTCTGCAGCTGCTGGAGTGAAAACAACCCCAAACCCTATGGGGGATACACACACACACACGACACACATACAACACACCAGAATAAAACCAACCAATTTACTTAGTGGATTAAGCCATGGTCTGGGAACCAGGAAATCACACCCCTAGCAACAGGTCTCAGCCCTACTCAGTATTTGCACAGCACTTCACCGACCTTTGACAAGGTTTAGAGAAATTAAAACACATGCCTATGGTCACAGAGCAACCAGGGACAAAATTCAGTGTTTATAATCCAAGCCTACTGATTTTTAATCTGCGTAGCACTCCAAGGCCACCACAACATCTCCATCTTGCACCAAAGCTGACCCACTGCCGAGTTTATATAAGCTCACTGCTCACCACATCCCAGCCAAAGGCTTTGCTCGACCTGGGCACACGGCCCCCGTGCCACTGTGCTGCTAGTTTGCTTTCGTTCAATTGCTGTATTTCTAATTTGGCAGTAAAGCCAATCCATTCTGGACTGACCCTTCCGGAATAACTATCCGTCTGGTGCTGCATCATCTAAACAATTTATTTTCAAATTAAATTCTCTGTTTCATTTTATTGCTGTCAGAGCAACCAGGGCAGGGGGAGAATAAAATGGAAAAAACCCACAACCTTGCCGTAGCAAAGCCTGTAGAGAATAATTCTGGGAAGACTGTCCTTCCCAACTGCCACGCCTATGCACAGAAGTGTGTGCATCCACATGCACATGTAGGATTTCCTCCATCAAACTAATCCTCCAGAACAGGTGGAGATAATCTCAGTAGGTGGTTTTTAATTAGTGTCATGGCAAAGAACAACAGTAACCACCAGAGGATGGATCTCAAACACTGGCCCCAGATCTGCATTGGTATAATGCTACCATACCAACTCTTGGAGTGGGAGACTCAGCCGCATGTCTGGAGCAGTTCGTTATGCTTTAGAAATCTTTGAAAATCAGATTTAAAAGCTCCCCCCCTCCCCCCCATTCCCCAAATGCTCTGAAAGCGATTCTGCTCCCACCATAAGGATATCAGTCACGTCTGCTGCTTGCTAAAGTCAGGATATTTCTATCGATTGGAAGAGATGAATAAAACAAAAAATAGAACCTTAAAAGCAATAAAATGGCAGGAAACCAGTACCAAGATGGAAAAAATGTGTTTATAATGAAGTGCCAGGCAGGTAATAATTCAGATGGCCAAGACACAAGAGGGTTTATTTTATTACAGACTAAAAATCCCAACCATTTCAGCCCCAAGCAGGCACAGCAGCAGCCACCAGCAGTGGCTGGGGTGTGGAGCATGTCTGGCCACAGCAGCAGCTCCTGGTCCATGTTCCTGCTGGGCTTTTACAAGAACTGAGGTTTGGCTGTAAAGTTCTCCTTCAGGTTTCTACTTCTCTGAAGTCAAGGTTTAAAAGCAGTGTTTTGGCTCAGCCTGCAGGTCTCCAGGGAGTAGCAGGTCCTGATCCCGTGCCTGTTGGAAAGGTGATGCTCCCAGAAACTCCTCCAGCAGCTGCCCAGTCCAGCTACTGCAACCAGTCCCCAAAAGCTGGGTAGAAAACAACCCCTGAAACACACTGGGCAATAGCAGGAACAAATTGCAACCTCAAACTGAGGGGGCCAGCAGGAAAAGGCACCTGGAACCAGCAGCCTGACCCTGAAGGAATCACAAAGAGAAAAAACCTGAATAGGGTGGGTTTTTTTTTTTTAAAAAAAAAAAAAAAGGTAAAGTTAGACTAATTAAAGAAAAAATTATCAAGGTAAGTTTGCAGCTTGGGCTGCCTTTGAGCTGAAAATAACCTGCCCTAACCCTTCTAAGAGCAGCAGAGCTCAAATGGCAAACCATCAAAAATAAACAGAATCACATCTTGGGGAACACCATGCCAGGTGGGACAGAGGTGACAAAATTGCACTTTCAGACAACTCACTGAGGGCAGCGGCCTCCTTCTAAAGTCTTGGGACTTCATAGAGAAGCAAAGCTCACCAAGACTGCTTACTGAATTGCTCAAACAAAACACAGAAGTTTGTCTGCAGGCTGCTGCAGAGAGAAGAGAAAGCCCTTCTGGAAGCAAGGGAGCCACAACACAGCTTTGGAAAAAGGGTGTCAAAACACCAGCTGTGTCCCTGGCACTTGCCCGCATCCAGCCCGTTGCTACAAGCAGCCAGAGGTGGTTGAATGGAGATGCTCAATGTGCCGGGACTAGCAAGCAGCCAGCGTTTTGATGAAAGGCTGGATTTCGGTTGTCCAGCCACTGAGCACCAAGCTGGCCTTTCTATGGCTTTGCCAAACCACTGCAGCCACACAACCGGGACCAGTGGCAGCCCAAGGCTGTTTGCAAAACTCAGCTTGCAGCCAGCTTCTCTCAGCAAGAGGAAAACAACGGTGACGCAGGACATTTCCAGACTCACTGCTATTTCTGCTCTAGCCAAGTGGCACATTTGTACAGGCCGTTATTCAATTTATACACAGAGCTGTAGTAACTGTGAAAGCCAGGCGCATAATTTTATACCTCAATTATTTTAAAATCATGTTCTCAAAGAATCATAATTACGCTCCAGAGTCAATATCCTGCTGTGATGAGTCAGGTCCACCTCTGAGCTACTGCTTCAGGCTGTCTGAAGGCTAATGCACACTGAGCTGCATTTACTTCTGATTTTAACGGCTTCCCTTGAAACAATAACAAACTTTTTAAGGAACTGCCCTTTCTTTAAACTAGGGAGGACTATCGGGATCTGCAGAAGCTGAACGATCAAGAGACCCAGCAAAATCTCTCCATTTAGCCCATGAACTTGGCGTGTGGGGTTGTCACTTCAGGAGCATCGGGACCAGCTGCCCTGTTACCAAACAAGGTAGCAGAGGACTGATCACAGCTGACAGCTTGTAATTAAGGAATAAGAGTTAGTGCATAAAGGGTGTTTAAACTGTGCTACTGGAGTCCTGGAGGCCAAATCCTGGCCAGACTTCACAGGCTGGCCCTGAAGGGTATGGAAACCAAGTATTCCAGCAAAAATCCTGGTTCCTCAACATGTCGGTTGGGTCCAGTGCAGGAGAACTACTCACACCAGTGGATTCCGGCTACATAAGGGCTGTAACTGCCCTGTTCCCAGCTGTGCTTTTCTAGCTGTCACCTCAACAATTAATTTTTGACCAGCTCATGTTTTCTGGATCCAGGCTGCTGAGCACAGGCTTTTTAGGACTGCAATGAACTACATCATGGCAGCAACAACCCACCCCACCAGGGCTGCTATTTCCCATTTTCAACAGGGAATAAAGAGACCTAGACTCAGAGAGCAACTATTATGAGCTTTTTCTAGCCTCACACAGGAGGTTCATTTTACACTACAATAATGTTAAAAGACTCACCCTAGGAAAGAAAAACCCATCACAGAGGGCTGCAGAGCAGCCAGTAGCAGAGGCAGGTACCAGCCCCAGGTCTCACGTTCTAATCAACCACTGTCTGTTCAGGGCTGTGCTGCCTTTTGAAGTTGAGAAAAATTTCTCCTATGAAAGATCACACTTGTGAGCTAAAGATCAATACCTTGACTCGGCTACTGAACGATTCTCCTTGCAATATTTTCACATAAATGAGAAATGAAAGATAATTAACAAATACGACTGTAAGAATCAAGCCAAACATTTAATGACAAGAGTATGAGCAAAGGCATTACCTGGAGACCTCACCTACCTCCCTAAAGACTTTCTTTGGATTCTCTACATCTCCTTTATCCTCCAAGAAGATGCCTCCTTGAAGAAAGCAATAGCAAAGAGATGTTAGCATTGGCCCCAAGTGTATCAAACACTTGGACTTTGGGAAGCCACACCAGGCTTAGCAGCCTGGCTACCTTCTCTCTCCGGCATAGTTCCCTGCAGGAGTATACAGTGCCCTCCCATGACTGAAAGCACTGAATACATATTGCACTTGGATTTATTTATGCCGTTATAAGAAGCAGCATAAACGTGAAACAGATTCCTAGGACCTAACTCAGCATTTTTTGAAGGCAGCCTCAACATTCACACCTTGATTAATGCAGCACTCTCCCTCCTGGCCCAAAAGCAGCCTTGCTCAGCTTTATCTATCCAGAATGTCATTGCTGCAAAGGCCATTCCCTTTATCTGTCACTCTAATCCCGTTTGTCCATGGTGCTCCTGCCTCTAAGGAGAAGATTTCCATCAGCATCTGCAAAACACTGTTGTCAAACCCCCTCAGCCCTTGCTCGCCAGCCTTGGCTACCTGACCCTTGGCAAGGGCTGAGCACACGCAGCCTGTGATCCGTCCCACGGACCAGCACGGCTTCGTAATTGTCCTGCCCACGTCCCACTGCCATCTCATCAGGGAGCACTGCAGGACAGTGAGGAACTTCATGTTTTGTGAATGAATGACGCTTAGCGCAATGTCGTCCGGAGCACAACTGTCTCCTCAGATCACATGAATGACTAGCACTATGTAAAGGTCAAAAGGAAAAGGCAATTTATGAAGCTTTTCCAAGCAGACAAATATCGAGTGCTTGTATTTCACCATTCCCTTCTCTCCATTCCTCTCCCGACCCCACCACAGTAATCTGTCCATTGGAACTGTTTCAAGCAATGTTCACATCAAAAGGTTAAAAAACCCCAACATTTCTATTTAGTAGTTTTGTGGCTACCATTATTTGGTGTAACACTCAACACTACGCTCAAAATCCTCTCTCTCCCTCACACACACATGCATGTGTGATAAACTAAAGAGACGGAATGAGCTTTTTAAAATCAGCCGTTTTCAGTTTTCGTAGTGTGGGTTGTACCTGCTGACTGACAGCTAAGCGGATTTAAAAACTCATTAGGCCTTGGGGAAAAAAAGAAAGTAATCAAAAGTTAAATCTCCTTAAAAGTGCACAGTTCACACGCTCACTGCTTAAAGGCTACTATGTCAGTAAGTCACGTTCTGTGTGATCACACATCTTAATCATACATCTAATCTGTTACACCTTTTACAAAGAGAAAATTTTTATGCAGATGCTTACACATCCAAGTTTCGCAACTGAGTTTAGATCACATCTGACAGTGACTCAGTGGCTAATGAACATTTCCACACATTGCAAAACCACAATACGGTCCTGCCAGTGCCAAGCATGGCCAAGGTTGGCAGCTGAGCTGGGGGAGCTCCCTGTGCCTGCCTCCGCTGGGTCTGGCCACAGCCTACAACACGATCAGGGAAAAAGGAAGCAGGGGTGGAAGAGAAAAATGCAAGCACGAATAGAAAACAATTTCCCTCAGGTGTAAACCTTGGGGCAGACTCAAAAGATATTTCAAATGCAGATAGCACTGCAACGGGCTGAAGATAAAACACTTGCTTGATAAGACAGACACAGAGCGAACAAGTCGCATTTACAGTATTTGATCTTTTTTCCATTATTAGATACAATTTGACGTCACTTATAGAATTTAAGAGCTTATTGTAAAGCAGACGTTTATTACAACAGAAGGATGGAATCAGTCCAAATGCAATATAGCTAACACTGGAGCTATTAAATCTTGTTATAGTTCACTGGGCAGCCAAATACTAGCTTGAAGCAACAAAAGGGAAAAGAAAAAAAAAAAAAAAGTATCACCACAACAAAGCATGCACACCCCCCACCCCTTTCCTCCTTAAATATTTCAGGATATTGTACTGTTTCTTCATAGTTTCCATTCCTATTACTCCTTTAATGTATGGGGAGAGGAAAACTTTACTCCCTTCTGCTTTGGAAGTGATGCTGCAGTGCAAAGCAAGCCAGCCCTCTATTCACACGCTGACTTCAAGGGGACCAGGTGAAGTCTGTCAGCTGAACTTTGGCTGGAAAATTAATGTTTCAAGTCCTGCCATGCCTGGAGGTTATGCAATAATGAACTAATAAAGAAGCCATTAAAAGAACTAATATGCACACTGAAGTCGCTGATGAGTTCAGAGGGAAAGACAAACTAGCCTCTAATCCTTTTGCTGATGCTGGGGATAAAGCTGAATATTAAAAAGAACACATCTGAAATTAAAGGTTAAAAGTTTCCAAGTAGTCTGCACGAACAGAGCAGCCACAAAACCCAGCGTCCTGTGGCCTCGCCCCAGAGCCAGGCACCTCTGCTCAGCTGAGCTACAGGAACTGGGCAGACTCTGCTTCTAACAGGTTGCTCTTAGTCCAAGTCTCTCAGCACTACAGACTGAAAATAGGCAGACATTACACACGCGCATATAAATACATATACATGTGTAATATATATTTTATATATAGGCACATATATATATAGACATACTTATATATACACACACAGGGAAACAAAAATAAAAACAGCATTGACAATGTGGTAAGCGCAGCATGTTGGCTGAAAGCAGGCTGAAAATTGCTGGCAGCTGAGTAAAGTACTGTAAAGAAAAATCTATGCAATGCTGCAGGCATAGAGCAATGGACAGTATTCATCTTTTCATTTGTGGCACTTCCATTAGCTGAAGGCCACTGCCACACAGAAGCCTGCACACCCCACAGGCAGCAGTGGCAGGCAGATGGGGGTGCTGGCCAAGTTTAAAAAAAAAAGCTAAGCCAAACAACAAACACAAAACCAAAAAAACCCAAACCAAACATATCTAATTTCCAAGGTAGCCCCCCTGGGAGGCTATTGCATTACACTTCACATCTCTGAATGCTACAATCTCTCTTCCTGATGGAATTCAGGAGGAGAGTGAGCAGAAGTGAGCTTGGTGCAGAACCCACTGGTTGGTCAAGGCTTCACTTGTATTCAGCAGTAAAAAGTCAACAACAAACCCAGCAAAAATGCTGGCAGCAGCAAGGCATGGGAGAAAGACCAAGGATGAACCAGAATCCAGTAAGGACCTCACCTATCTAACTGAAGACAGCATCCATACCACCCCTCTTCCCTTTCTCTCCATTAGTTGCTGCACTGGAAATGGCATTAAAACTACCCAACATCCCCCATTTTTTTTTTTTTTCATTTTTATTACAATGACAAAAGCAGGAAGTCACGAGGGCACCCACTCTTTAATTTTACCAGTCACTAAGGATGAAAATAAGAAAGTGAGGGTGAGAAATTTTGAGAGCAGCAAGGCTGAGGTGCAAGAGCTCTGCAAACCACTGGTGACCAGCTCACCCAGAGGGTCCTCAGGCACCCAGCTGAGCACAAACGCAGCCCTGACCTACCATGCTTCGACTTGCTTTGAAGATAAAGGGCCTTAGAGCTAAAAACTGCTCAGAAACAGGACTATTTATCTTTTTTAAAAGAAAAATTTTGGAATAAAGAAAACCAAGCTGCAGAACAAAGGAATCTCAGAGTCTCCAGATTGTTCACAGACATAAAAGGCTTTTTTGCTGTCTAACCACAATTATCCACTCTACAGTTCAAGTTCCTGTCTTGTGCTAATCTCAGGAGAGGCAGCAAATGGTTCATTAACTATTTTCTTCCACAATTCCTCTTTTCCATGTTCAAAGACACATGTGACGCCTCTCTCCCTTGTTTTTCTTCTTCACCCCTTCTCCCACCGATCCCCACCTCTAAGACTGGTGTGAGCCACAGCAGTCCTAAAGAATGAGAAGAGTAACTTCACGTCCTTCCTATGACTGTTGTTCATATACTTTTGCAAGATATTTGCCAAATGCATAAGGCAGTTCACAGCCACTCAGTCCAAAACCCACTGCAGCCTTATCTCACCTCCCACCAAATGGCAACACACCAGTCATTCCCCGTTTTACAGCTTTTTCGTGGGCCTTTGCACTCATCTCTTCCAAATTATAGCCCATTTTAGACTATTTCTCAAGGTTATTTTGAATTTTTATCTCCAAATACTTGCAGATCCACTAAACCTGTTTCTGAGACACAAAAATGCTATTTTGGGATTTGAGTCAACATTGGACAGACTCTGGACTGCTTCCTCTAACTCCCTACTGAAAGGAGACATCAACAGCTACTCCACTTTTTCAGTAGTTACAGCCTAGATGGAGAGAACATTTTACTACCTCACTTATGCAAATATCATGCAGAAAAGGGAATGAACATTCATAGCTGGTTTAAAAAGACTGTTTCATGGAGGAAAACACTGTACGCTTGCAAAGTCAGTGTTATAGCACCATAATAATTCACACTGCTTTCATTAGGCTGAGATTTGCCTTGCCTAAAGGCAAAATAGGGATAAAGTAAGTCCTACTCCATCAGAAACTTGTAATGACACCTAAAATTCTTGCATGGTAAGCAAGACAAACACAGCAGTGAAGGCTGATGAATAGTGGTGCAATTGAGATTGAAAGTAAGAGGCCATTTTGCACAAGAGCAGTAAATGTTTTATGTTTCTTTTGTGTCTTTCATCCATAAAATCAACGGATTAACAAGGTTTCTGTGTCTGCGTAATTTCTTTGGAGTTTTGATCTTGCAAATAATTACACTAAATATTTCATAAGTGCCTTTGAAAGTTTTGGGGTTTTTTTTTAATAAAGAAAAAAGAATCGCTAGCTGCTCTCAGACTGCAGCAGGATAATGAAAGTGCACAAGATAATCAATAACCATTTTCAGTTCATTATTCAGCACATTTTGAGCTGGTGTTATTTCTTCCCCTCTACCATTCCACATCCCACATACAGAGTGATGTAGCATTTTTAAACCATCAGATCTTACTGCTTTTGCAAATCATCCTTAATGCTAACCACAACATGGAACCCCCAGCCTCTAACAACACCTACATAATTTATAGGTTTCCAGGCTGTTTTCAGCTAAGCAGATTGCAAGCTAGAGGCAGAGGAGGCCAAACTGAACTACATGCCAGACCGGTGGAGTTTCTTCTTTGGTCTGGGTAACACATCACTGGGTGATTTCTGTTGCTTACCCCTCAACTTGTTAAGAAGTCTAAAGAAGGGGAAGGTTTCTGCTTTAAGTCACTTCAAGAGTTCCCAGCTTAATGGCCACGGGACAGGTAACTCCAGGTTCCTCCATGGGGAGCCACCGTGGGGCTGGCACTGCTGATGGGACCGGGCCCTTCACGTTGCCCCAGATCCAGCTGCGGCACCGGGGCCACAACTTCACCTCCGCAAAACTCGGGATCTTTGCAGGTTCTTCCAGGACCTGATGAATTGTATTCAAGGAAGAAGAAACACCATTGAGTTGCTAGTGTTATGGACCAAATGGAGTCATGGCAGTTCTGACCAAGGACAGAAACATTGCCATGTGCTGCTGGAAGAGGAGACACCGTTCAGGATTAAATCAGGAGCCTTCTGGAAGTAGGGGAAAGCCCTGCCCGGAGGAGGCTAACATCTGCCTCTGCCTTCCCACTGGAGAATACACATGTGCAAGACAACTGAGGCTGAAGTGGTTTTAAAGCTCTGAAAGAGGGCAACTTTCCCCAAGAACTATACAATATTGCTTCATCTAACTATTCAGACCCAAGACTGGTCCAAGCAGCCAAACCCCAATGCTAGAAGAGTTATTTTTCCATTACGCATTCAGGAGGGATATACATCCCGGCACGTTTCCCACAGAGTTTGTATAATGACAAAGACAATTCCTGGTGGCAATTCTCCCTCTAACAACGTGGTGACTCATTGCTGAAGCACTGCTGGCTGCCAACGTTTTTCTATGCTATTGCCCAGTCATCCCCAGGGGTGACAAGCCCCAGACCAGCACCATCATCCTGGAAGCTGCTGTGACCCCTGTGCTTGGTGGGATAAGAAGCTCTGAAGCAAGATGAAGGACCGAAGCTCCAACTTGTACTTCTCTGCAGCAGGTTAAAGAGCCCCTTTGCAGCTGGGGGGCACCTCACATGCTTCTTCCAAAGCAGGATGTCATGGCCAGTTCAGGCAATGAGAAACCCAGGGACACTGCCAAGTGTTATTCCACATCCCCAACTCCCACCTTCCTTGGGAGAATCCAACATCTTCCCACACACATCCCCCAAAAAAACTTCCTGGGAACAAACTATGATCACTTAAAATACAGCCAAAGCTGGAAACTGAATCCAGAACTCAGGAAGGAGAAAGTCACATGGATTAATCCATCAGACCATGCTCAATCAAAACCTTATGATTACAGAGTGGACTTAAAATGGAATCTGCCTGAGACATCAGAATGCCCATGGTAACCTCCAAAACTCCCATAAGATCTTGATCTACTAGTTTAGCTAGAAACTTGAGAAAAAAACCATGCTATTTATTGATGCCTTTCTTTTTCCCCCTAAATAACCAAGTTTTCATGGCAAAGAAATAGAAGTGGACAGTCTGTTATATAGACACGATGTAGGAGGCAAATTGAACATATATTTTGCAGTTAGATACAGGCTAGAAAGACAAAAGACACAAAACCTAGGATGCCCTGCCATATGATATTAAAAGGTAAAATAAAAGTCAAATTCTGTCTGTACCTTCAATGCAAACAAACATGAGAAGTGAATTTTAAAAAGAATCCACAACAGATACCTGCAAAGCATTTAAAGTGCTGTTTTAAAAAAAGAAAACAATCAAACAAAAAACCATACACATACACATCTGGTTTCACCTTCTTGCTATTTTTTTTTCTTTTTTTAATCACCTCTTCAATTCCTTCTGTGAATGTACCAGCCACCTTCCCAACAGTTCCTGCCACAGTCATCCATCTTCGTATTTCCCACAACGCAGAGAAACCTTCACGAACCTCAAGGCAGAGGACACCTGCAGTAAAGTCAATCATAATAAAACACCCAGGTGCTGAGACAGAATTGGACTAGAGGAGGCTGATTAAACCAGAGAGTGACACTGTCGCTCCCAGGAGGGAAACTAGCTGCATCTTTGTATATATAACTCCTGTACAAGCTTTTCTGAACATAAAGTACAGCGAGTTTCTACACAATACTTATAAACCCTTCTCTAGATTAAACTCAGGGCCAGCTGTATAGTCTTGCATTTATTTGGTTTTCCTGACATGCAATTCAATTACCATTTCCAACACTTTGCAGACTGGTTGTGAAACAAGATGTCATGAAATGGGGAAAGAAAATGGCATTGTGGAAGGAACATGAGCACCTCCAGCCAGGCTGGACACCCTCCGTCAGAAACCCATGAGTCCCATAAGGGCAGACTCCAAAAAAAATAATAACAAATGATTAATTCGCCTCAAGCCAAGGACAGGAGCAGTGCCTAAGGAGACAAATGCAGCTACTGGCAAGAAAAGAGGAAACAACACTATTTGACTGAGTCACCCAACCTGAATAAGCACATGCACAGCAGAGTGGCTGCTCTAGATCTACAACAGCAGTAGTGCCTGGCTGGTGCCCAGCTGTTCTTGCAGCCATCTCAAAGCTACTTGATAAATGCATTAAAGCTCTGCCCTGGCCTCAGGACCTAGGCCAACTATCATTATCCCTCATTTGCAGGGAAACTGAGGTCCAACTCCCAAGTAAGGAGTGGTGTAGCTCAAGTAAGCTCAGTTTCCCTGATAACTAGCCCAATTCTGCAAGAATAAAACGCAAAAGGTTTGGGTTTTTTTTTTCTTCTTAACAACTGCCTTTGAAGCTATCAGTAACTTCTACAGAAAATAAAATAATTGCTGGAAATGAGATCACAGTTAATTAATTACTCCAAGAACCCAGAGGTTCTCTGCCCACATCCCATCCCATCTCCCATAGCACGCAGACATGCCCTGCTCCTGCAGGAAAGCACCTAGAAGCTTCACGAACTTTTCTGTTTTAAGTCTGAGTAGATCCAGATTTGCTTGATGCAGTAATTTAAATGCAGACTAGCAGAGCCACCCAGGCAGCCTGCCACCACATGTGGCTTCATGACACCTGGGATAAGCACAACCACAACCAAACACTCATCCCTCCCTCTTCTATAAGGGCTACAGAGCTCCTGACTGCTTCTGCAAGACAAGAAAAGAAATAGTAAAGATCAAAAGACACTCAAACCCTCACTTAAAGCAGTATCCCCCAAAGCCTGTGCAAATAATCCTTGCTGTGGATAACATTATCAGATGTAATAAAGTTGTGCTCTGAACCCAACAGTAGCATTAGTATCTTGGGAATCACAAAACTAACTTTTCAGCTGTCAAATCCACAAGACAAAATGCTGAAGCAATTCCTTTGGCCTTTTATTTTGTTGTTGAAGCCCTCCCATAGCCTCTCTCCCCCGCCACTGGTTTCAGAATGCCAAGATCTGGCTTCACTCAGACTCCTCTCCAATAAACAACTCTCTCCTATGGAGAATTTCTGAATGTAACAAAACATTCAACAGCTATAGACCACATATTGTGGTTTCATCCCAACAAGACAAGCAGAGAATTTTCCCAAGGGCAGATTTCTCATGTTCCTTGAGGACTTGGGTAGAATTCCATGTGGTTTTATTCCTCAAATTAAATGGGATTTCAACTGTCTTCTCCAACTACAAATTAAACTTCACAAGTCAATCACGATGTCCTACAACAAGGTGTCATTCTGCACACATGGGACAAAAGAAAACAATTTCATGAGAAGCAAAACAAAAGGAACTAAATCTGTTTCCTGACCTCCAAGGCCCATTCAAATAAACTTTTCTTCTCTGTTCTTCATTCCCAAATGTCCAAATTGCATCTGGAGTAACCTTTTTTGAAGTGTCCTTTATAAGTGTTAGAAAAGCAAGTCCACAAAGGTTTATAGCACAAAATTTTCCTTTTCATTAGATGCACCATAGGACATAAGCCTTGTTCCAGCCTGACAACAGCTGAGGAAGCAAAGCACAGAACAGAAAGTGTCAAATCCTATCAGTTCAGATCTCAGGGATGGCTCTGAAGGCTTTGACTGAGTGGTGCAGTTTCCTGTCCTGGCTTTACAGTTCTTGCTCTGGTCTGGCCCCTTGTTTTAAACCTTGAGAATTTCTCCATCTTTTCTGTTCCAGCTTTGTCTGCTAGCTATCAGTGAGCAGGAGTGCTGCACAGCCTTTGCAAGAGCCACACATGCCCTTCGTTAAAGGGCATTACAGCTGTATTTATATCTGACATAAATCTGCTTTGTAAACAGTGACCTGATTCAGGATCTGGACTTTCTTAGACGGGAACATCAAGAGCACACATGTATGCTGGCCCCTAACAGACAGCACCAGACCTACCTGCCCATGAGAGGAGATACTGCTCACCCTCCACATCTGCTCCAAGCATGACAGCATCTAAAAGCCTCTGGAACTGACAAGTGGAAAGTCAAAACCACCAAAAGCTGGAGGTTTTGTCACATCCAGAACCTGTAACAGTGCCTTGCAGGTAGAGGAGCCAAAGAGCATGAACATTTCAATTTTGGTCACAACATGGCATGAAGAAAAGGATAATTACTCTGAGCAATAAAAGGTACCTGCATTCTACAGGTAATGCAACTGTCTGAGGGACAGTTAAGTTTGGATAGTTTAGTCCAAAATTCACTGCAAATGCTGGCTCACAGTCAAATCAGAAATCAGTAGCTGAACTGAAAATAAATATCCAAGTTCTCACTCCAGGCATCAGACCCTGTTCTCTCATCTCATTTCTATTTTTCTATTTGCTGCCAACTCAGAATGCTACAACAAAAAAGATAGCCCATTAGACTTTTTCTTAGAAGTTTTAAGCTCTTATATATGAAGTTAGTATTATCAACAGAGTTCATAAATTGCAGCTAAAGGACATGAAGGAAGCAGTCATGACATAACCCCAATTTAATCTGAATCAGGCTGCTACAGTCAAAGAAGTGTTTTTCAAAATGTTAATTAATTTTTAGAAGAATGGATTAAAGGGGGTTCTCAATTAATAAAATACTTTAAGGAGACAAGCTAGAGAGGATTGTCCATTTTATTAATACAGCAATTTAACAGCTATTCAACATCTAATAATTTCTCATTAAAAAGTCAACCCTCCCCCTTTTCCAGGAGATTAGCTACCCATTTGTCAGATACAATACAGCTTCATTAGCCTGAAAGTTCAATTTCTGCTTTTCCACAGGTTTGCTTTTATTTTGCTTGTATCAGTAAGCTAAAATCCGGAATGACAGCTAAGTCCAGAAATCAATAACACAAATAGTACATTAGTCTTTCACAAGTCCTAGATGGTATTTTGATGTAGCATTCCCAGCAACATCAGCTGCAACAGCACATACACAAGGGCCAGGTAGAAAACCCCTAGGTCTGCCTCCACAATGCTGCCCAAACGCACAAGGGAAAGGCCAGCCCATGAGCTGTACCTTGTCTGAAAGAGCACACAAATGATGCCTTTTCCACCCAGGGACTACCCAGTAGCACCTCACAGCTGCCTGGAACTGGAGGCTGTCATTGAAAAAAAGAACAGCAATTTCTACTTTCACCAGCAGATTCTCACTACCCTGTTGAGTTTTCACATTAAGCAAGGTCTTCACAGATGCAAGACACAAGGAAATGCATTGTTCTGGGTGAATATGTTCAGTCTGTGCTGAGGCTCCACAAACCTCAGAGCAGGGCTGGCTGACCATGAGATAGCTACTACAGGTCGGAGCTCAGGCAGGACAAGTCCTGGAGTAGGGCACCAACAACATGCAGTCCTCAACACCTCTGAAGATGAAGACCTAGATGTCTTATGAACAGACAGAAGACACATTAGTAGAGAAAAGCTCCTGTAAGGGCAACCCTAAAATAAGTAAATAAATAAAAACAGAAAAGCCCTCCGACTCCAGCAGGAAGGACTGAGCACTGCCAAGCGGAGAGATGTCACAGGAGAGCAGTACGGCAGCAGCCCCGTGCTCGGTGTCTGGCCTCATTACTGCGACCTCAGACCTCAGTGCAGAAGGACTCTATCTGCATGGATTTCACTGCAGGATCAGAGCTCTAGGAAGTCCATATAAAAGATAACAGAAACTGAAAAAGGTTACAACTAAGGCTAATACCACCCAAAAGCTAAAGCAAACAAAAACATTCCAGTCTATCAGCTTTATCTGCAAAGACTATTCAAGTCTTATGACTGTAACAGCCATATGCACAGGCTTTAATAAGAAGGGACACCTTTCCTCCAGCTCCTGCTGCTGCAGTTTTAAGGAACGAATCCAGACATCAGCAGAAGGAGAAGTTCAGGATATATACAGCATCGGTTTCCAAGAGAATATTTATCATGTCACGTGAGACCAACATTTTTAGCCAATTTGGCAGAAAATAGACAAGCTGCAAAGCTACCCTAAAAATACCAGTCATGATAACTACAAGAAAGAAAAGCAAAGCATAAGCAGTGGCAACACTAACAATCTATACTTTTAGTGACACCCTGCTAACAATTTTTTTTAAAAGTTATTTTATTACATACGCTACTTCTAAAAGATTGTCAGTTGCTCAGATGCACAATTTCTGTGTTTAGTTTTGTCATGCAATTAAGATACAAACCAAGCTCATGCCAGACTGATGCCTTATGGCTTCGTCTGTGATTTACTAATATATTTATCCCTCTCCCCCTCTCTTCAGCACAGTACTATGATGTTTCCAAATTCTGGAAGTCAACTGCCCCCAACAGACACATTCAACACTCCCAGGTGCAAGCAGGGCACCAAGCCATGATGGAATGAAGAAATCCTAAAGAGAGATTAGGAAAAAAGTCAAACTGTCATCGTGCATCAGCTCCACGGTCCATCTCATCTGGTGTGGTGTCCGAGTGCTTCAAAGCATGCCCATAACTCTCACCAGCCATTAGTTATATCACACCTGCCCATACAGGAAGCCTCAACCTGCTAGAGGCAGGCTTATGTCTCAGTATAACATGTGATAAAAAGCTCTATTTCCTACAAAGAACAGGAATGCTACCTGAGGAACAGCAAGGAAGCTAGAAGGAAAGCAAATCAGAGCACCATCATTTAGGAACTGAAGAACTCTGGGTGTGAGGGCAGCCCGTCAGCTCACCCAGCTCCTCTGAGGTGGCAGCTCACATCAGAGAAGCTGGCCAATGTCTCTTGACTTCTGTTGGAGGCAATTCCTTGCAAAAACAAAGCAGGGAGAAGCAGAAAAAGGTAATTTGAAATTGTGCTTCTTGGGAAGGTGTGAGGTTAACAAAGGAAGAGGTCCTTAACCAGTCTCCTAGTTGCTTTTTTCCTGAAGATGAGCGCTGCACACCACAGCCTGTCTGTTCTGCTCAAGTCTGCCACTCATTCACCATCACCTTTTAATGCAATTTTACAGACAATAGACCAGAGGACAGAAACCACACAAAAAATTAAAAATAGCATAAACAATTATGTAAATCCAGGACCTTATCCTCTCTGTTCTTCTGCTAAAATACAAACTTTTGCCAAACAGCAGCTTCCCCTCCTTCCTCACAACAGCACTATTCAGCTTCAGCGGCTTTAATAAAATTGATAAAGAACAAAAACATTCAAAAGCTAGTAAAAAACTTAACAAGTTAGCCCTAGGCTAGAGGTGGGGAGGCAAGAGGCTGGCTGACCAGCTGGACAGGAGCCACATGTGGGTAAGATGCCTCCCTGGCCCCGTGCATGAGCCAACACAAATCAGTTCCTGCTCCTGCACCGAGTAACTGTGGGGCTTGCAGGAGCCAACAGTTGTAAAAGAAAACTTATTTTTGTCACTAAAATCAGCAAGGGTGACTCACAATAGGCTCAGGGAGCCTCGTTGATGAGTTTCATTGTTATGCACCCTTAATTTTCAAAAATATCCTGAATGACAATAGAGCATAATAGTCATAATTAGCTAATGGGAGAGAAAACTTCCAAGTTTCAAACTAACCAGAATTGCTACTTCTAAAAATGGATCTGAAATGAGTGATGCAGTCGATCCCTGTTGATCACTGAAATTAGAAGAGAAAAAAAAATCTAGGGAGACTGGCAACTCTCCTCTACAAATTCAGCAACAAGATCCCAATAGCCCCGTCAGGAGAAAGAACAGGAGCAAGCACTGTTCAGAAGGCTGGCTTCAAGGATGATTTACTGCTGAATACATTAGAATTATCTTCCATTTACAAAACAAATAGGTCCAACTGTATCAAAATCAAGTAAATCATTGCCTTTTCAAGCACAGGTTAATGCATTTTTTTCCCCCAGCAGGACTAAAGAGGAAAAAAGGACACTGGAAAGCTTTGAAAATTACTTGTCAACTGATGGCTCAATACATACATTTTGGAAAGTTTTCCATCTTACATTTTACACAACTGAAACCACTCAAAGCAACTGAAGGCACCAGCAACACTGAGAAGTCAACGTGAAACTTCCTCCATTGACTTGGTCAATGCAAAGAGCAATGCAGAAAAGCAGACTTGTTAAGCTAGTGGTCAAATTTAGGACAACCACTACTGCTTCTTAAAAGCACCAAAGTTGGCTGGAATCCCTATTTAGGACTAAAGCCCAGTAGCTTTGCTCTGAATAGGGGATAACATGGAAACTATTCTCCTTGTGGAGTTTATTTTGAGCTGAAAATACTTTCCAGTTTCATGCTGACAGACAGGATTGTAACTACATTGTGTTACAGAATAATGACCAAATTTTCAAAGCCTGTCACAGGGGAAAGTAGAGAAAGCTACAGTTTCCTCTCTACAGTATTTTTTCCTGTAAAACTTCTTACACTTTCAAAATAAGGCCATGCTCCTTTAGCACAAAAGGACCCAAATAAACAGAGCCCAGCTATCTATCCCATCTATCATCCCAGGCAAGATAAAATAATCAGATTAGCCAAACAGTTACAAATTGACCATATCTGAAGGAGAAGGAAGTAATTTTCTCATATTGTCTCCCTGGCAATCACCTCGAAGATTTTCAAAACAACAGTATCAGCCTCCCAAACGCTTCCCAGCACTGAGCTCCTTTGGGATTCAGGGACAAATTCCTTTAGTCTCTCTGGAAGCTCCGGGTTAGCTTGTCCCATGTATTGGAGAAAATGGTTTGCTAAGATGTGGTAAAAGCATGCATTAATACCTCTAGTTTTATCCACACCTCCGGTGATGTTCCCAAAGAGCATTCTTGTGAATGGCTACAGAAAGCCTCCTGGGAGAAGCTCTTCCTCTCTCTTCACCCAAACCAATATGCACTGGGTGCAGCACAAGAGGAGATTACAAGGACAAAGTGGATGGTTTTCTGTGCTCCTCTAGCACCTTTCACCCCAAGTGGCCCAGCACCTCTTACTTCAGACTCGCTGCCAGACCAAGGGCAAGGGGAGCATCCAAGAAGAAAGCTAAGGAGCATGTGGAGGTTTTAAAGGCCCCACCCAAAAGAAGAGTGAACTGCAAAGCATGGTATTTACATCAAAAGGCAGCTGAAATCCCACATCAGACACTTGTTTATGGTTTGAGGTGCCCTAGGACCTATGTTAAAATTATCACTTAAAGTCCTACTCAAAGTGGAAGGGGATTAGTTAACTAAATGCATTTATACCTTCAGAGTTCAGTTCTTACACCCAAAGACACCTACAGTATCTGCCATCTGTACTGAACATTGCTTTGGAAGAAGCTCTCTAAGCTGGCATGGCAGATGAGCACGTACAAAGTTATGGTAACAGCAAACACAACCCACTTAGAGCTCTTCAACTGTGAAGGTGATTGACAGCATTTCCAGATTAGAATCCTTGTTTAACACAAAACCATTAACCAGACAATATCACATGCTTTTTTTGTCAATGGCAAGTTGCTAGTTTGCTGGAGCACAAGGTGCCTCATTTTTTTCCTTAAGACACCACTAATCCTGTATGCAGAGCTGAAATATCTCTGCTGCCCAGCCTGGTGTCCTCAGTGTTGAGAAATACTGGAAAACAGTACTTTGATTCACACCAAGGACAGTTAAAAAAAATGTCAGCAGTTTTTATTTTAAAATGCATATAGCTTTGTGCACAGAGCTAGGAACGCTCCCAGTTCCCTTAGATGTTTTAGCATATACTAATTCTTCTGAAAAAGGTGGCAGAGACAAACCTTTTGCTTGATAGAAGTGTCGTTCTCGGGGTCAGCCAGAGAAGCCCCTCTCCTCCTGCACTCCTCAAAACAACAGTCCCATCCCTGGGACCACTCCTAACATGCATCCCACACTGGGGGACTGGTGACCAGAAGGTCCAGCCTCAAGCCTGCCTGGCAATGTTCAGCTTCTGCAGCTTGTTGGCTTAATCTTCTCAACTCCGAGGGACAGAGAAGGCATCTCTCGGATTGCCATTTCTGTAACTAGCACCCCTAGTAATGTCAGACACCCTCTGCCCCCTTCCTACAGCACAATTCAGGCACAAAATTAGCACAAGCTAAGCAATACAGAGAGTGACTGTGCTGCAGTCATGAGGGTTACCATACACCACCCAAACCCATGACATTTCCATAGAAACCACAGTGGGAAAGAGAAAAGCCTCAAAAAGCTGACAAGATAAAACACCCATGGTGAAATAAGTAATTCTGGTGGGAAAAATATACATGTGCAAGATCCTCCCCAGTTCTTCAGCAGCTCAGGCATTCAGAGGTAACACAGTTAACACCAAGCTGATGCCAACGAAACTTTTTTTTGGTCCCTCAGGCTGCCTGATGGGAATAACCATGCTTTCCCAACAGCAGTATTTCAGAGGACAAACTTGTTGGGCATTATAAGCAACTTTCTTCCCTGTTACTTACAGGGGTGTTCTTGTTATTAATGTCACTAAACACAAAGGAACTTTCTTAACTTTTTCATAGATTGGGTAAATCATTCCAGAACGTATGTTTTTCTCCTTAGCAGGATCAATTAAGCAAATAAATACCGGAATGTGTAAGAGAAGGAATTGATTCTTTTGGTCAAACAAATTTCCCCGCAGAGAAAGAACACCCACCAAACCACCACGTTGCTCCCAACAGCACACATATTCAGCTGTAAACTAATAAGCCACTCCCAGCAAATAAAAAGCTTAAATATGTTCCATTACATACTCGCCTACTCCAGAGAAGTACTTTTGTGTGACATCAAAGAAAAGGAAAGAGAAAAAGAAAGAAAACAATCAAGAACGTTAAGTGATGGATTTTAAATAATTTGAGATGTTCTGCTTTTGTTCTGGAAAACTAGTCATATTTCCAGTGCTTGGCAGAAGCAAGCCAGTTCTACTGGGAGAGACGCAAACATGCACGGAAGGAGGTTGTTTGTTACAAACTGAATCATTCAGTGAGATGCCTGATACATCTCCAACCCCCTTCCAGATAGAGGAATAACATCCACAGCTTGCCTGGTGCTAAACTCAATTGACTACACACTACAGTACCTTCCTACCAAAGCCAGAAGTAAAAGCCAAGCCAAGTTCCAGGAGGTTTGGAAGCAAATCTGGACATAAACAATTTTCAAAAGGTCAGAGATGTTTGGTTCAGGCTCATTAGCTTAAAGAGCAACAAATTTTAGTGTGACTGTCATCGGGACCATACAGAGATTCCCACGACAAACACCATCTTCACGCAATAAAAAGCAAACTTGCTTACCGTGGCACAACACGAAGCTGCCTGCAGTGCTTAAGGAGAAGCTGTTCTGCTTAAACAGCCCACCTCAAATTAACATCGCTTGCTCCAGGCACTCAAATCATGTGCAAGTTACACTGAGCAGCTCACGCCACTGAATCTTTGCTGTTCCCTCTGCGCAGCTTACACAAGTCTACAAATCACGCCAGTCGTCAAATGGGGAGCTTCACGAGCAAGAATGCAATGTGTGCATCTTGCTCTCCTATTATGGTTGTGATATTATGAGCTGATTGCCCCTGTTTTTCCCTTTGGTAAGCCAAAGCTTTACCACTAGCATCTTTCATACACAGCAGATGACTTTCTGCTTAGAAAAAAAAAAACCACGATTGCTTTTTGGGTCTTGAAAAATACTTTAGTCTGACAGATACAGTTCTTTCTGGAATTAGTTGCTAAATATATACTCTACCTACCACTTAATCAAAAGCAGAGCTAAAGACACTAACACGTCAATACATTAAATGGTTTATCTCATTAGAGGTTTTACAGCTACTTAATAATGAGTTCTGGTAACTGCTGCCTGTATATGTTTATTATTGTAAGAGAGTCCTTAAAAAAAAAAAAAAAATCTGTGTAATAGCATAACCTTTCCTTTCAGCTGCATAAAAATGCCATACTCCAATCATCGTTAGCAAGAAACCAAAAAAAGGATGAGCAGAAGCTACAAAATGCAGTAAATTACATTCTGGGAACAGCTTTACTGCCACCATGTTTTATAGAAATCCTATTTAAAATTCACACATGGAAAAAAATAGATATACACAAAAAAGCAGATCTGGACAAGAGAGAGAGCAAATATGTTGTGTTCTCTGACAAGCAGGATAATAAAAGCAGAATGGTAGACTAGAATCTGACCTTTAAGGGTCAGTCACATTTTCCATGTGCTGTTAAATATCTCTTGCAAAAGCAGGGAGGGGGGCAGGGGAGAATCAATTCATTAAAAAAAAAAAAACCCACGCATCAGTGTTTACATGAAGTAACAAGTAAGAAATTATTATTTTCTAAATTTGAGCAAACTTCCCATTACTTATCTGGACAAGAAGAAAGTTTAGTGTCACTCTGACAATACTTTGGTACTGAAAGGTTTTACATCTCTCACAGAGTTTGAGCCTCTGAAAACAGACAGGCACTTCCACCGCACAAAATAACATGCATTCCTCCCTCTCCAAGTACAGAGGCACTGAAGGGCACAGCAGCTGAGTTCACAGAGCACGAGAAGAGCGTAAGCATTGCTTTAGCCAATAAAAACAAAATTCAAAACAAAGCTACAAATATAAACTCAACCTGGACCATGAGCCCACTGCTTAGGGAACAAGCTGTTTGCCCTTCAGCTTCACTTACCTTCCTGAACAAAAAAGTCATTAAAGATGCTGACACGTAGAATCAAAGTTGCTGCCACCTTATTACCTGGACTAAAGAGCCATAGGCTTACAGCCCAGAGCCCCCATCATTTCATCTCCAACTAGTATGGAATCCGACATTTATTAAGACTATGTGGTCATTAGGATTCCACATTAAACAAAAGCAAACAGGTCGAAAATTTAGACAAGCTTACTACAGCTTAAAAAAACAAAAACAAAAACCACAACACTAAAAAAATAAGAGGAGCAAGCCCCACTGCTTTTCCTGCTTGCTCATTTCACAAAAAACTTGGAACATCTGCAGGAACTGCCTCACCAAGTATATCCCAGGGCGTACTTACTATTTATTCCCAGGCAAATTTCAAACCACCAGCCTTTGCCAGAGCTGGCTGAAAACACAACCCTGCGGCCGCCCACCTTCAGGCTGCATTCCCAAGCGAGGACAACACTGCGCGGGGCAGCGAGTGCCGAGCCTGCGGGTCCTGTGCAAGGCACCGGCCACCGGCCGTCCTCCTCGACGAACACTGCTTATCTCACCTGTGGCAAATATTGCCCTCATTCAGCTTTTCTAGTCGGAGCTACTTTCAGTCAGACTCGGGGAGGTGAAAGGAAAGGAGATACAAAGACATGGATAGAAGTAACTAGAATGCCAGGAATCAAATCAAAACAGAAGATACATGTTTTTAAGGAGTCCACCTCTATTCATCTCAATCTGGGATGATAATTAAAGTGTTTCTATTCTAATGATGATCTTTGAAGAAAAAAAAAATCTCAGTATTTGGTACAGTGGAAAAAAATAACTCTCAAACTGAACAAGCAAGCACTACTTCCATTTATTTCCATCTCCTTAGCTATGCCAGGTGAGATTATCTCCATTGCATTGCGTTTCCACACACGACTCAAAAATCAGAAATATCCCTAAGTTTAATAGAAAGGAGCGATTCGAGACACTCTAGCCAGGTGATATTCCCATGATGAGCAAATACAGCCCTAGGGTAATTCTCTTTGAAAAGTTGGGGATTTATGGTTGGTCTTTTCTAGGGATTTTTGTTTAATAGTGTGCTTTTTTTCTTTCTACCTTTCTGCCAGCTTCTCTAGAAGAAAACAAAACAAGCCTCTGTGACTAATCCTTAGCTTTGCCAGCTGACAAAAACCACTGCATTACCACACCACATTTAAAATAAAAAGAAAATTACAATTTATCTTTGGGAGAGGAGAAAACGTGAGGCACACGCTGGTCCTCTGCCTTCCCCCTCATCCCTGAGACAGGGCTGTGCACTAACATCCTTAATGACCCGGGACTGGCACTGCTCCCTTTGCTTCAGGGAAGCCTGTGCAGTACAGTGATGCACACTGACCGGACAGAAAATACACGTTAAGGCAGAAAGAGAGAGAATTGCCTCTCTGAGATACAGGAACCGCTGGAAGAAGTTGCCATGGAGAAAAGGGAACTGAAGTGTCTTGAGGTACACAGTGCCGAGAGACATTACAGCAAAGCCAGAGGGAATACAGAAGCAAATGGATTTAAGTGCTCCCACAAACCTGAAGCTTCCAGACAAGAAATTACCAGTAATTACTAATAATATAATTTTCATGCAGCACTCATCAGCATGAACCACTTCTGTCCTCACAACAAAGAGGAACAACAAAAGCCACAAACAGTTACCAAATTAGCTTATTAAGATCTCTGGGATTTTTTTGAACCTTCATAACCATCAAAATTGGTCTGAATGCACAAACATGATTACAATAAAAAAACCCAGATATCTTCTGGACACGGCAGCATCAGATACACCATCACAGTGCAGAAAGCACACAGCGAGGAAGCTCTTTTTCAAAGGATCAAGGGCTGCTCCCCTGGAGTCACTACCTGTCCTGCAATGATGCTCCTTTCCAGGAAGAACTGCTATACAGGAGGAATTTAGGAAGCTGTTACTCCAGTTTCAAACATGCTCCTCTTTAAAAGAGCACACACTCACCAAATGGCAGAGGTAGCTAAGCAGACTGCCCAGACCACAGCTCATGCAAAAAAAAACAAACAAAAAAAACCCAAGAGCACAGTTAAGAGGTGCTAACTGAGAGCCCAAAGGCTGCAGCTAATTTTCCTCCTGTGTCAGTCCCTATTTCCCATCAAAGCACAGCCCCATAAGGCAGAAAGCCCAACCACAATCAGATAATCTCTTCGTTAAGATCCAGGCACAGGCAACACTGCCTATGGACCAAAGCCACTTTGTGCAGCAGGACCCATGTATGTCAAAAATCTAACCTCGAGGACAAAAAGATCACAAGGCCCCTACTGATGGCCCGCTGAAGAAGATGCAACTGTTTCACCAGTAAGGTGAAGCAAGTCCTGAAGAGAAGAGAGGCACAGTGGGAGAGAGGAAGGCTTTGTCTGGCTCCGCAGAGCCCTTCCCACTGCCTCTTGCTGGGAGCTGGGGCACCAGGAGGGCAGAGGAGCCCTTCGGAGGCCACTGTCACCAGCTGGCAGGAGTAGCAGCCAGACCAGGACACAGCTCATTCCAGAGACGTTTTTAGCACAAAGACAGAAAGAGAGTGCTAGCTATCCTGTATTACTGCATCCACTCAGTTTCCAGAATTTCAAACTCTATAATGATACGGTTCCTGGAAGAGCACTTCTAACCGAATTAGAGGACATCTTGTGAGCACGCCCTTGGCAGCAAGAAGACCATGATGTGGAAAGACTCCTGACTGCGTGATCCAGGCCCTCCGTAATCCAGTTACACATCTCTTTTAGCAGAGGTGAGAGGCAGGTGTTTTAAAAGCAGCTTTCTGTTAGAGATTGTGTTTTGTGATTGGGGTTGTGAGGGTTTTTTTGGTTGTGCTGCTGAGAAATCCCTTGTACCAGGGCAATACTCAATTAAAGATGAAGCATGGACTCAGTTTTCTTTTGAACAGGAAAAAGACAGAGACTCTGAGAAGCTTCACCCTCCACTAATGAGGTTTGGCATTGCCCAGACATGCTTGCTTAAGGAATTTTTATGCAGTGGAAGAAGAGATTTTCCACAGTGACAAATACTTTATACAGTTGTCCAATCTAGAACACCCATTTGACAATAGATTCAGACCATCTTTGGATTCATTCATGCTCTGAAATGTGCCTTTAAAAGGAGAGTTAGTTGTTCTTTTGCATTAAGCAAAGCTGTGTTAAAATGTTTGTTTCCAATGGAACAGGGAGACAGACATCGGGAGGAAGCAAGCTGTGTCTGAAGAGCAGAATTTCTGGCAGATGGGTCAAGAGCAGCAGCTGTGTTCACAGAAAACACATGCATCTTTACATACTTTAGGGTTGCTATTTGGAAAACATCACAAGAGACAGTTTACAGCAAGGGAAAAAGGGACCATTTTTGACAACAGGTGTCAGGATACTGTTCTCCTGAACCTTTCCAGGAGGTGCTGCAGATGGCTGTCTCATTGGGCAGGGAAAAGGTCAGCATTAAATAAGGAAGCTGTACTGGTTCATGACAGTACCAGAAATACTACATAGAAATATGTATCTTTACTGCAGTGTGATCACCACATGCATGAGAACAGCCCTCACCTGCCCGAGTCCTAACTGAGCCACTGCTGTTCCCAGTCAGGCTTGAATTTCCTTGGCAGCACTGTGGCCCTGTGCACATCAGGAGCACACTTCTCCCAGGGAGAGGGTTGAATTTACCTAAACAACACGCAAGGGATGCAAAAGGGGAGAACCAGAAGATTCTGGCCTATGTCCCTGATGCACAGGGATGACCAAGGAAGACTGAAGCTGAGCAGAGTCCAGCAAGACTGAAATGAAAGAGTTCACGCTTAATATACAAACGACCAGGTTTGACAGTGCTCATTACACACCGCTTTCTGCAACGAAGTCAAAAAGCAGCTCCACAGATTCTCTGCAAGTCAGCCAGGCAAACTCATAAAGGGAAAGGGCTGCTGCTGGATTTACTAAACTGTGTCACGGAAAGAGCTACAGACGCCTTATCATCACTGAAATGTTACAGAGATAATGTATGTGTTAGCTGCCTCCTGGAAACGCAGCTAAGGGCACTTTTATGCTTATTCTGCACTGAAACCGGTGTATCAAATCTTTGATGCTAACAGAAGTTCCAGACACCCAGCAGAAAATGAGAGCATCAACATTACCACCACATATTTTGAATTGCCCTGGCCTCAGCAGGCTCTCTCTAGCCCTTCTTTCAAGATGTTATAAGTGGATTGTTTTCCCTAGGTAGGGCCAGGGAGACCCAGGAATTGTTACAAGCAGAACAAGTAATGAGTTTACCAAATCCCTTATGCCAGTTACACTTAAAATGCTGCCCTAAACACACTACATGGTAACAGTAATTAAATAAGGAGCAACATTGTGCTCCCAGGAGTTTTCCACTGAAGGACTGCAAAGCACTTAAAGAAGCCTTTGTCGTGCAACCACGTAGGTGCAGCTTTGTTCTTTGCTTCTGGTGAGGATGGCGAGGCAGCACTCCCTTTTCAGAGGAGCACTACATAGGTTAACAAGCATTCTTGTTTTCTCCTTTATAGCTCAGGGATAGAGGCGCATGAAGTGTAATGTGAACATCTGTTTTAGCAAACACACGCAGGAGGGCTGCAGCAAGAGGAGGAAAAGCATTAGAGATAATCGTGTCAAAGACTGAGCCAGTCCTACGAGCATTTTGCAAGTGAGTGCACTAAGGATTACTCCTGAAAAATCAGTCTGTTGTAGAGAGGAAAGCAGGGCAGCAGAAGAATAACTCAGTCAGCCACACTGATTATTAAGGAAAATAATCATTTCTATTGCAGGTGCCCTCAGCATCATTTCAAAAGATTACCTTACTGAGAGCACCTCTTCAGTCTGGCAAGGCCATCAGGATTCAGGAGGAGATCACCTCCAAGTGCCTAGCTGAACTTAATTCCACGTGCCAAGTCCTGTAACAGAAATACACTCTTACCCTCACTTGGGCCAGCAACCAAAGAGCTGACAAGCAGGAAAGCTGTTTGCTTCATCACATATTCAACAGGGACATCGCTCCTCAATTGTTATTCCGAGGACTCTGTCCTTCAACTATTTCCTATTTGCGCACATTGTTCATCTGAGCGCACCTCTCACTTGTAAGCATTCACAAGCCTCCAGATAAGACTTGCTCTATTCATAAATAGCAGAGCTCAAACAGAGAAAGATCCCAGCATTAGTCAGAGCTATTGAGAGAAGGGAAATTAGATACCAGGTACAGAGAGAAAGCCTGAGCATGTGTTACATATTTAAATGACAGTGACATTTCTTCAAAGCCTCACTGGGTTTTTTATGGTTTGGGGGGTTTCTTTGGGTTTTTTTTGTGTTTGGTTTTTGTTGTTGTTGTTGGAGGGTTGCACTTGTCAAGGTAAGATTCTTACCAAAAATGATCAAGCAGCTGTTATTGTCACAGTGGGAGAGGAAGAGGGTAGGGAGAGTCTGAATACTATATAATTAATATCCAAGCTTATTGTGCAACAACAAGAAAGTATGGCTAAAAGAAGCAGAAAAGTTAAACTGGAAAAACCACACACACACCAAAATCCCACGCACAAACAGTCCGGAGAGTTTTGATACTTAACCTATTGTCACAAGAGACAGATTGCCCAGAACAAAGTACCCCCACACGAGGAGGGACCCGTGCGACGTGCTCACACGAAGGAGCAATGCCCATTTCATTCTGCGCTATGTGCTCAAAGGGAAACGTGCCTCCTTGACACCTGGTCCTGACTGAAGGCTGGAAAACACACAGCTTCTGCTAATAAATCCCTTAATAAATTGAGAGAAATTCTCATCATATAAAAAGAGTGATACCCGCTAGAAACCACACTTAGTGAACACAGAAACTAATAAATACAAAAAGAACTCGAGAAGTTTATGATATATCTTCTAATTCCTTATCTCATTAGCCAAATTATAAACTAGCACCTTCTTCTTCTTAAGATCTTTTTTCCCCCCTCCCCGTAACTGGCATATTACATTATTGTCCCACTGCTGTTTTGAGGATTTCCCCCTTCCCTCGCAACCCAAGAATTAACTTGCCACTTTAAGCCCCAAACCTCTGAAAATACACATGGACAGACAGCTTTCCTGAACTTGAGGCTACAAATGTAGGTAGGTAGCACAGTCCTGCTTTCTGCTGCTTCAGGAGAAAAAATGAGAGTGAAAACCAAACACCAAACCTTTAAAGAAACTCTTTTTTGCTTGTGGACTGAAACCAGCTCCTCACAACCAGGCTTTGGCAATCCCCCACTCCCTCCTTTTACACAAAGCAAACGGATCCACCTGCCGCATCATACTGCACCGCAGATTCTTTTTTTCCAAAAGCACTGACTCTCTATTATTATTCTGTGCTGTACACGGACACAATAACCTCTCTTCAGGCTAAAAACCACATAAAATAGTTACAGGTTGAAGAACATGCAGGAACAGCAAAATAAAACTAGCATTTCTGACATTACTGTGCTGGTGAGTCATCAATTAATTCTTGTTTGTCAGCTCCTATAAAGGCCAAGATCTTCAAAGGCAGCTGAGGCCAAGAGACCCTTGACTGAGATGACAGCCAGGCTTGGGCCCAGATGCCCAGAGCCAGAAATGCCTTTTTCCCCCGTAACTGTTAACTGCCAGCAAAAGCAGGAAGGGATCGGAGGGAAACTTGAAGTGACAACATCCTTCCCTCCAGCCTCTCTCCCAACTGAAAACTCCACAACGAGACACTCAGTACACAAACCCCAGCAGTATTTCAGCCAAGCCCAACTCTGCCAGTCAGTTCTGTCCCTCCAGGGAAGCAGCTCTTTCTTCACAAAAAGCCAGGTTTTATTTTCTGTCCCTGGTGCAGTTTTACTCCGGATTCAGCAAATGACCTTTCATCGCTCAGCCAGAAGCTCTTCGCTGCAGGTGGCAGGTCTAACAGATGCCCAGACCCCAAGTAACAACAGCAGCAGATCAAAAAGCACCATCACACTGACGCGAAACAAGAGGCAATACAAAACGCAGCCTGCTTCAAGCAGAGGCAGAAGTGGTTCAGGGGATTTGTTTGCATAGTTTGCCCTTCATTAAGATCCTCTTGGCTGTGATGCAGATGGGAAAATCAGGGATGTATTTGTATTTAATGGCAGGGACCACATAATAATTTGCAGCCTCTATACCCAAGTGTCACATATATCACTTGTACTGAACACATGCTTTATTTCCTTTATTCTTACTTTCCAGTTTTTCTTTCCTATGGCAACCCACTGTGCCCTTCCTATACTTTTGGCTTCTCCCCTACCATGAGCTCTGTTTGAACAAAGTTTTGCAGAACAGAAAAATCTGTCCCCTGCTGGAGCCAGCCAGATCAGACTCTTTTGTCTAAGGAAACAGCGTTTAAATATAATAGTAATCTTCCACAACTCAGAGCTAGGAAAGCTGGCAATCAACAATACCAAAACCCCCAAGTCAGCAGGGACTAAGAGTCAAGTTTCTTATCCCTAAAAACAGTTTCCACACACCCCCACTGCCTTGCAAATTTAGATCAGCTAAAAAAGAACCACCACAAGGGGAACTGAGCTTGTTCGGTGGCCAGCACGGTGTTCTCCAAGTGGGATCAGAGGTAAAGTGTTCAAAAGTCCCATTAAGAAAGTAGCAGCCTTTTGACGTTTAAAGTGACTTAATGCTTTTGGAAGTACATTGGTGATCCAGTATGCTACTGGAAAATTGTGCTTCTGGTGCTTAAAAGCTTGTGGCTCAAGGAAAATTCAAGTTACAGGATAGGTTTTGAGCAATAAAACCTCACACTGAACAGCTTGAGTTTTCCTTTTTCTAATTATCAAAAGCCAGTGTTGGCAGGGAATATTACATGCTTATCCAATGGATCCAATAAAAGATTGCTCATTTGTGCAAATTTTTAAAGGGCAACCCCTTCTGCCTCGCCTCTCTTTCACTGTTATATTTAAATACATTAATATTTTAATCTTCTAAAAGCACAAGCAATTTATCTCTTTAAAAATAAATAAAGTGGGGAATGTGATCATTTTTAGAAAACAGTATCTAGAGAAACATTTTAATGCGGATACAAACGTTTCAATACCCCTAAAGCACACAGAAGGTCAACCCAAAGTCACAAGGCACTAGCAATTTTGGATGCCCAAACTGACACCTTCTTTTAAAAGGAACACAGTTTTTAAGAGATAAACCTGCAACCACCTACTAATCTCCTGAAAAGACAGAGAAGCAAATAGACTTCCATCACTTCAGAGGAGTATTTCCTTGCATGTTTTACAATAAAAAAGATAAATAATAATAACAATAATAAAAAAAGAGACAGAAGGAGACAGACAGACATCTGGGTTATGTTCTAAATGTAATTAGAAGCCTGACAACAGGACAGAATAATGTCAAACAAATTACAAGCAATGTGTTTTCATTCACAGGGTGACAAGTCAACAGGCAGTCAGTTAATTTTAAGACTGATTATGTACCAACTCCTTAAATAAAATAAACACACTCACATACACGTAAAGCAACAGGGAGTCCAAACACACCATCGATTTCCCTTTGCGCAGGGCTGAACATCTCAGCTGTATCTGAGAAATAACAAGCATGAGTATTTTAAAGGGGTTTGTTTGCTTAAGGGTGCCCAAGCCAACATGCCTTGGACCCCAGACTTGGAGCTGCTGAGCATCCTCAATAGGCACTACATGCTGACAAGGGTGTATATATAAAAGCGTGCATATAAAAATGACACTACAGAGCTCAACTTCCCCTCGCAGTCCGCCTGAGGCAATAACCTTTGGGAGGAAGAGCTGTAGGATCCTGAACAAAGGTCTTTAGAGACCAGCACCTTCATGCCACATCAGTCGACTCCTCTTGCAGGTTCTCCAGTGCTCCTGGGTACTGCAGTCTGCGGACAGGGAAGGGTTTTGCCATCTGAGCTCGGGTACACTTCCAGGGGCTGACCAGCACTTCCCCTTCTCACTCAGGGGCTCTTAGGGATCTGTTTTTGGGGTGGTTTTTTGGTCAGAGTAGGGAGACACAACCGCATATGCAGAGGGGAACCTGCTGGCTGAGAGCTGCACGCTCCTAATCAAAGTAACTGTCAAACTGGGCAGGGAGGTTGAAAACAGTCTTCCCTCCTAAGTGAGATGGCTCTGCCAAGAAGCTCCTCATAGCAGACCAAGACTCAAAAGTGTTGCCTTTAATAGACTACAGACTGAGCAGGGATTAAAGCAGCTACAAAACACTCCACGATATTCCCCACCCTGAACTCTAAGGCCACACTGGAGGACAGTTCTGCTGCATGCAAGATGACTGACAGCAATCCCTGGGCAAACTGGGGTGTGTTCTTACAGGAAAACAGTGGCTCTCCTTCTCACAATGTCCAGGCAGCTCCTGCCTGACAGCAGGTTTCCCAGCACAGAGCTGCACCCCTGCTCCAAGGGACCCATTCTGCTTCCCACATCAGCACCTGCCGGCAGCAGTTTATACAAAGCTCTTCACTTCTGAAGCAATTTTAAAAAATAAAAACCAACCCCACCCCACCCCCAAAATCTTAATCTACTGATTAGCAGAGGGTGAAGATGTGCAGCCTGGGGAGCTGGGGAGAGAGCAGTTGCGGAGAGCAGCACTGCATTTTCTTGAAGCAGTAAAACCTACCTATTTGTTTGAATGATGGTGGCTTCACAGGAGCACCAGTACAGAGCCAAAAGACAACAGCTATGACGTAAATAGAGGGGAAAAGCAAACAGACTCAGTGCAAAGCATTAAGGCAGCAATGGGACACGATGGTGGAGATGCCAGGCTGCAAGGAGAAACAATGCAGCAAGCCAGAGTGACAGATGAAAAAAGAAAGGTTACAAAAGCAGAACAGACTAGAAAGGCACTTATAGGATAATAATCCTTGCCTGTGTTTCTAATTATATCTGTAATACTTAAAGCTGAAAGGATTTTAGAAGGCCAATTTACTTTTTGTCCTCTGTGCCATCTTCTGTTGGCGTTTGCCCCAAATGCCTGAAGACAAATGGTTGGTTCTGGTATCTGCTAACACACGTGTGTAGCTGGGGTGAAACACTTCCTGGGAAACTCTGCAAGGAATCAAGCTGAAGTGGCTAAAATTCCCCCACTGGGGCAGGGACAAGCTGGGCAGCCCCCATCAGATATGACCTGCCCTCAAACCTGCCAGCAGAAATGCAAATCCAGCAACGCCACTGCAGTAACTCCAGGCACCTTCTGGTGGAAATTTTAATAAACCAGAAAATTGCGGAATAGCTCCAGACTGCAAGTTAGACATCAACTCCAAATCCTCTGAATAAATAGAAGACATAGAGTTTAGGATGGGCTATGCTGCAGGCTGGTGAGACCGGCTGGAACAATGACAACCCAACAGAACCGTGCCTGGGCAGGAGCAGACATGGAAAGTGAAGGAGTCATCTTGTTAAATTTCTCTGGACTCTTCAAGCAGTTCTTCAGAGCTTCACATTAACTGCTGAATACATCTACGAGCTTACAGCTGTGAACAACTTCATTTAAATTAGAACTCTGAAGTATGAATTGGCCCAGACTAGTCAAATTTGAAACAGAGAGGAAATAATAGGTATTAGATTAACCAAGTAAAGATATATCAATTTTAATTGTAGAGCTATTCAGAGTAGAGTACTCTGGAGAGGAAAAAATACTTAGCCTATCTCCTTGGGAGTAGTAGTGCTTAGGTTTAATCTGGAGTGTTGTCACTCTACAGACATGTAGTGCTCCGAGAATTTTAATGCCGTATGCCAGACTTCAAGAAGTCAACCCAAATTTCAGAACACCAAAGCCTGTAACAGTCAATTAGGACAAACATTATAACTGGAAGCGTTTTAAGTTTGGAACTACACAAACATGATGAAAACTGCAGCAGCACTACCAGTGCACTCTGAGAATTAACATTGCCATCTGAAGGGAAGGGGGGAACATCTCTGCTCTCGCTATCTACTGCATGATTCAAGAGCCTGGCACATTCACTGACACCTGAATCTCTCTGCTAATTAGTGTCTTCTACCCAGAAATGGGGGGAAGGGAAAGACTTTTGGAAAAGAAAAATTACACCAGAGATGTTGTTATAACAGTTCAGAGTATTTCCAGTAATGCTTCAGATGCTGCAGTGAGAGATCTTACCCAACAGCTTTTGGAAACAAGACGGTAATATTTATCATCATCACCTTCCCCAGCTCAGCATGCTGAAAGCAGACAGAGAAAAATAAAAAACACAGAGCCTTGGAATGGTTAAGTGTTTGGGGGGTAAGACTGTTTGTTTTGGGGCTTTTTTGTTGCTTCTTTTTTATTTTAAATTACTGATAACTGAATTAAAAAAAAAAAAAAAACAAAAACCAACAAACAGTCTAAGAGCACAGCCTTCATAAACCACACTAGACTTTCTCCCACAGCAAAGATAAACACACTTTTGCAAAAGGACAAAACTGCTTCAACATATTGAGCAGATATTCTTGAGATCTCTAAAATTATCTTTCTGAGTGTCAGCTGAAGAGGCTGAATCCCAGACTTGGCATGAACAACATGGCCCGAGACTCAGACACTCCACAACACAAGACATGAAGGCCATTATCCTCCCAGACTGACTGCACTGGGAGCTCTGGTACACCAAGAATATGCCTATGCTTGGGAAGGGCTCTTTCAACCTATGTTTTCTTAACCAAAACCTTATGAGCAAGACACCTCACTGCTCTTTAGAAACAGCCAAGTAGTCAGAGCCCAAACTGAGGACAAGCAAGAGGCAGCTTGAACCCGTATGAAAATGAAGCGGCCAGAGGCAGCTGATAACACTGCTGATGGAGCCCCAAACCAACTAGTAGCTTCCCACAGCCCTGTAAAAAGTATCAGTGCTACCACACTGCACCTGCAATTATTTTAAGCAATTAGATTCAGAAAAACACTAATAAGTAAGGTTCATTCCTCCTGTCTCGTAACAGTACAACTTGTACTTAACCTTCCCGTCACTAAAGAAATATCCCATTTAAGAAAGCAGCACAGTATTAATTTAACAACTGAGCAAACAATACTTTCACATTGCTATGCTTGTTAACCTTTGATTTACAACCATGTTTTTGTCAGTTTTGGTTTTTAAATTAAGATGCTTATATCCTAGAGGGTAACAAAGTTCACTCTATTAAATTAACATCTGCTATAAATAATGCAGTACCGGAGAGTCAACGAACATTTACAAAGCACTAAAAACAGGTGACTGAGCATTAAACAGTCTTTCTCTGAGTAACTTAAAAGTTTAAAAAAAAAAAAATAATAATAATCTGAAAGCAACACTCTTTGCACACATTTTTGGTATAAGAATAGTCAGCTCCAAATCATTTGCTTTGTGGTTGCTGTCAAGAGACTGGAGCAAGACAGCACAGGCTCTTCGCTGTGCTGTGGAAACAGCCCACGTGGAAAGGGGAGGCTTCCAGGGACAGACAATTTGTTGACCCCCTGTGTAGTTATAACACTGATCCCAAAGAAATTTCCATTAATAAAAAGTTACCAAGACCAGTCTTTCCCCTTCCCTAGCCCCAGAGGACACTTTACCCAGGAATCCTGGAGACCAACCCTGTCCTCTCTCCACATGCCCCTCCCTCCTCTTTTTTTTTTTTTTTGTTTAAATGGGAGAATCAAGTTCAGCAATTTCTTATGCTATGTGGGTGTAGGTAACAGAAGAAGACAGTCAACAGATGATACAGCGTTGGCTCCCCTGCCCATGGGAGCAGTACGTGCTTGGTGTAAAGGTTGTATTTTTTTTTTTAATTTATGGGAATGCATGAAGCTTACTGCTATCATATTCAAGTACCCGCTGTCACTTCTGCACTATTTTAAAAAGGCAAAGGAAAATGGCATAAATTATCTTCTAAAACAAGCACTTTTGTTTTGTGCTGAAGTCATCGGTGAAAAAATATAAAACACAATTGCAATAAGAGCTCAGATTGCTGCTTTAGACTCTAATGGCTTCATAACAGTAATTAAGGCTTCCTCCTGACTTCGTAACTACGCCATAACACATTTATCAAAAGCACATTACCACAATGGACGCATTCACTCTTTCTGCAGTATTTCGACAGCTCCCTTTGGACACTATCAGTAAATAAAATCTTACGCAGTCCAATTAAAGAAAGCATAAATCCAAATCATTTCTCTGTGGCTACCTTGTTTTAAATGCACTGCTCCGTCAAATTTTTAAATGGAAAAATGGATAAGTGCTTTGAATACAGTAAAAAAAACTTCCCTCCCAGAACAACTCCAAGCTGCTGAGTCTTTCTTAAGAGCCACAGGAAGGAAAGAGTGTTACTCAGGAGCTTTGTTTTTATCACAGAAGGAGGAGAGGTTTCAACAGCAAAGACACTCTTGTCAAGTGCATTTGGACTCACGTCAAGTCTCTGCCTTGACAAATCAGACTGGGAGTCCTTTCACAGTGAAAGTGCACGAGAGAACGTAACATGCAATGCAGAGCCATTTCTCCACTTCAATGGAAAGGAGACGGGAATTACAGAACTCTCTTCCCCTTCCTCCCATACAATTGCTTCCAACAGGCTGCAACAAGCACAGCACAGCAGCGCTCCGCAGGGACACGTTCACAGATGTGAGCATCCTCCCACCAGTCCTTACCCACGCAAACCTCGCTATTTTATTGTGGGGAATACAAATTGCTGCTGCCAGCTGAGCTCCAGGAGGAGCGGCACATGTGTGAAGCTCACACTGTGTAATGACTCCTACCAAAAGTGCAAATGCAAGTGGGTGAGTATTGGCATGAACCGTGCAGAGCGTAGCTAAAATTAGGGCTAGCAATATGGAGAATCCATAATATCCTCTGCACCTGGGTAGCTCAGTGCACTCTAGCCCAAACACGCTTTAACCAGAGGGAGGGTGAAAGGGAGAAGATGCAAAATACACGTGACCTTCCTCACTAATTTTTCCACCAAAACAGGTTTTGCATTAGCCATCCTGTAGCAACCTCTCAAAAGATTTTAGGATGGACATAACTGGGAACAGATTACCTTTTCTTTGAGCACACGAAAGATTATTTTAAACCAAACAAGTACTCTGTTCTAGCAACCATCCTCTGTTTGTGCCATCTACTTCTCCCTCCTATCTCTTAACTGCTACAATGGGGAAAATTTGGCAGGTTGTTTAAACACAAGATGATTAGTATTAGGTCAGTATTCAAGCCAGAATTAACAAACCCCACTTCACATAAGGGATGCAGAGTGCTTAGCATCCCTTACTAGTTAACGTGTTGTTTACCCCCTTGGTGTGGAAGGTTTTACACTGATCAGTTCTGACTGCTCTTTAGTACACGGAGACCTGTGGGCAGTAACCTGACCAGGACTCTCTACAGAGTAGTTCTGCCCCCTCCCCATTTTAGTATCCTTTGCAAAAGTCACAGAATTTCTCTAACAGTATCAGAGAGAGAGGCAAAGCAGCCAAGCAGCATGCAAAGCAGCTCTTGGGTTTTTGTCTCTGGGTTGCAGGGAGCGAGGGGGAACATTTGTCGAGAAACCTTCTAGAAACCCTCAGGGTAAAAGGAGAGTACTAGAATTGGCTACAGTAAATGAAAAGCATAATTCAAATGCTGACATGCACTTCACAAAGCTGTTCTTTAAACTACATGGGAAGGAGCTACACCAACCTCCATTTAAATAAGAAAAAAGGAGGAAAAAAAAAAAGCTTAGGTACAGTATTATCCAGGAGCTGTTCCTGAGGCCTCCATCCAGAAACAGACTACTAAGCTTTCATTCAATAAGGTACTGCTACAACAAAATTACCTCCTGGGTGCTAATGGTCTCTTAGTTATAAACAACCTCTTTAAATAAGGAAAAAAAGTGCATTATAAAGGAATTTGCCACACATTTCCTTCCATAAATCCTTCTTCTGTTCAGTGCTTCCCAACAGGAGCTGGTCTACCAACTATCATCACCAGTAATTCTCTCCCACCAGGGGGAAAGTAAAATAAAAAATTCAAACCATAAAAATATCTCTTTTATCATAGGAGAAAGTTATTATGAGCCCTCATGCTGCCTGGCTGATGTCTTTGCACACTGATGGTCCCCTCTTTCTCCATTAATTGCCTGCAGAGAAAGAAAGGAACAAATGCTGACCACGTAAGGTGCATCCAGAGACTCACGGTAATCATACTCATTCAATTTTATTTATAGCAACAAGTATTGTATTTATTTGATTTTATTTACAGAACAGGTCCAAAAACTCCTGGCAAAAGCATCCCATTAGGGCAGCTGGGTAAGCTGCCATCACACTGTGCCAGGTATTCCCCTCCTGAACCACCTACTCTTGGCATACATATGCCAGGAAAAAAAAAAAAATAAATTCCCCTCTAATTTCCCAGCGCTCCTGACAGCTCCTACCTGCTTGGTTTGTCCTCTGCCAGCTCCATGTCACTGCCAGCTCCAGATTTCTTGGCCAGTGCCCTACTCTGGAAAATGTCTCTCTTTGGGGCAGCCAACTTGCTTTCTAGTTGGGTCAGAGCAGAGGGACTGGCTGCAGGAGCTCAGGAAGAGCTATCGGTGACACCACGCAAGGAGCGCACCTATCAGGCTCCTGCCCAGAGCTCAAAAACTACTAGAAACACCCTTGACTTTCCCAGCCCAGCACACATGCCAGAAGAAGATGTGCCAGATCTCCCCAGCACTGCTCCCATGTTCCAAGTGCAGGTGGTGACAGAGTAGGACCACACATCACATACCTCGGCGCTGTGTTTGCAGCAGGGCAAGGACATGCCGGCATGCAAAGCCTCCCAGCTGTAAGACCCCGCTGCCAGCAGAGCTGACCAGGTGTTGATGAGGCCCAGGGAACAAGCATTGCCCAACCCACGATCCCCGCTGCAGGGCTCTTGCACCACACTCCTGAACTGGGAACGCCAGGAGGTCAAACTGATCTGGAGAGAAGTGGCTTAGACTAAGCTGGACTGGTCAAATCAGCCTCTGTGGGGAACAGGGCAGCAGCCCTGGGGCTGGGCAAAGAGCTGCTAAGACAGGGAGCAGAATACATTTTCTTTAAACAAAGCCCAGCCAGAGAGATGGGCAACTTTTGTCCTCCAAATGCATAAGTTTATTCCTCATAAAAAAGTTTACATAGACTAAAGGAACTAACACTAATAAAATGTTATCGCTTCCTACACCCAGTCCTCAAGGGAGTCCCAGCAAAGCTTTGCGGGCAGCCGCAGCAAGAGCCTGGGACCGTGCTGCATCCCATCTGAAGAGGGGGGAAAAAAAATTCCTGCTGGCAGTCAAAAGCACCAAACACATATACAGGATATTTTCAGCCCCAAATCAGAAAAGGAAAAAAAAAAAAAATTTCATCCATGCTTGTAAGCTGGTCACACCCTTAAGCTCTCCAGAGAAGTTTTACAGCTTGTAAAACCCTCATGATTCATTTGGAAAGAAACCACAGTCTGTGCTGCAGCCACGTAGGTGTAAGGTTTCACTGGGAGGAAGAGATGCCTCAATGAACTGGACTTTGAGGGAATATGTAAAGAGCACCAATACCTTTCAGGGCCTAGCTACAAACACAAAAGAGGGGAAAATAGAAGGGTTCCTGCCCCATATCCACAAGACACTATGCCCAGAAAAGCACACTGCTTTATTTATACAGAAATTTTCTTTTCAGCATGCACCACTTAGCTATCCATTATCAGCCCAAAACCAACAGGGCACAGGAGACTCCTTTAATGAACAGCATGGACAGGAAATACAAAGATGTGGAGCAAGATTTAAAGCACAAACGGTTCAGGCACTCCTGTATTTTACAGAAGGTCATTCAGTGGGCCTTTATACTTCATTTATCACATTATATCTGAATTGGTGCAGTCGTCCTGATTCAAGAAACCATCATGCATCTTTTCCCTTCAAAAGGGGAAATAAATACTTTATCTGTAAAGCATTTCCATCAGAGGATCTCGAGTCTTTCCCCAGCACTTTGCCTCATAAAACCACCCAGGCAGACAGCTGTTTACCCTACAGATGGCCTTCAGAGGTGCAAAGAAGTTAAGTGTTTTGCCCATAATGGCTCAGGCAGTCAGTCACATAGCCAGATCTCAGATCTACACCTCCTCCCCCGAGATGCACCTGACAGACAATTACCCATGTTGCTACCCTTAACGAGCGGGATTTTATAGCCTCTATTTTTCTAGTGCTTTCCTTGTCATCATAAACATCCCAGTGTTTGCTCACAAGTTGTTCCACTAAAAACAAACATGCTGCCACTCCACGGCAGTGGAATTTGCTGCAGAAAATCATCAAGAGAACAGTACTGTCTTGCCAGCCACCTGCATCACCTCCCCCTGTAACTCAAACCCAGAGGCATGTTACAATTACATTATTCCAACTAAATAAAATTATTTTCCCCTGTTCCAAGACATAAAACAACCACATTATTATGGCCATTGCCACTGTGATTTAATAATTTAAACAAAAGACACACACAATGATAGGAACATAGTAAGTAGCACAGCACTTCATTACAGCTGGAACCAGTATTTATGATCCCTGAAACCAAAGATGGTCTTGAAAATTATATGCCCAAATGTGTCTCTTCAAAATTACAACTTAATCATATAATGTTCAGTACGGAGCTTTAAAAAAAAAAAAAAAAAAAAAACACAAAACCCAAACACCAAAGCACTGATCATTTTTTGTTTTTTTCCAGGGTGAAAAAAAGCTGAGAGATAATAAATCATTAAATGCATCGGTGGAAGCAGCTTACTTACGAAACAGGATTTGCAATGCAAAAAGTGAATCATGAAGCATCACCTTCACACTTCACCCTTCCTCATGCGTTGCTATTGAAGACTGTCTCTCCAACTCGCCCACTGCCTCCTACAGCAGGTCAGTGACAGGGACAGTTGCCCATTTCTCCATCATCTGACTGTAGGCAAGAGTCCATTGTGCTCTCTGAGCTATGCGAGGAACGAGCTGAAATGCAAGGCAGGCACCCAAGAGCTGCAAGTGCTTTGAAAGCTCTAGACCATGCTGTACAGAGAAGTTAATCTAGTAAAAATGCTTTGGACACGTAGCCACAGCCCAAATACAGTTCTTCGCCAAGACTGAGGACAATATGTTATTAACTGAAGTTTAATTATATCCACAGACATACATTTCTAGCTGAGGCATACAACCATGTCTCTGTAGATTTGCTTGTTCTTCTAGCAGTCCCATTAAGAAATCAGTTTTGTGTTCACTTTCATAGCCCAGAACACACATTTATCTGCTATTAAATTTGCTCCTGTTTTGTTTCCATAGGAATTTTACTGGTTCCATATTAATTAAATTATGTCAGAAACAGACAACACTTCACAAAGGACCCTCTAATCAGTGGCTAATAAGGGCGGGCTGCAATACAGCATTTATGTAACATTGGTAAGATTATTTTCAAAAGACAAAGCACTGTTTCAAAGAACAAGCTATTGTCTCCCCACCAATCAAGTGTGGAAATTAAGGTCTTAATTATTACGGTTGCAATGCTTTGGATTAGGTGAGATTGATTTCCAACAAGTATCATTCCCTACAGAAAGAAGAATCCAGCTACTTGTAACATATAGACAATGTATTTTTCTTTTAAGAGAAATTTTGCAAGAAGAATGAGTCAGCAGTAGACATCTAGCCAGGTCTCTACAGCAAACCAACAACTGCTACATGAGCTTCAGAGGGGAAATCTTCCCACTCTCAAAGACCCAACTATAAGACAGTCACATTGAAAGGCTGCCCACTCTCCCCAGAACAACCCAGTAACCTGACTGCCACAGAAGCAATGCAAGTAGCTCTGAATATTTTATCTCTTCCCACACTTTCAAGTGCATCAACCGTACATGCAAGTGAAGAGTGCACACTCCAGTCTAATGGAAGAGGCAAAATTCAATTAATGACACCAATCTTTAAGAGTCAGCAGAGACTGCAGAAATGGCTCATTCGGGAAATTTTTCTTTCTGAAAGCTTCCGTGCATTATAATAAAGCAACTATTGCAGGCATTTATTTATTAATACAGAAAGATTTATTTATGAGAGATCTGCAATCAGCTTAACCTCTGAAAGCACAGCTTGATGTAGCTTAGCTCCTGGCCAGAGTTTCCCGTCTGCTTTTACATCAGGAAACAGCATCTATTAGCTCAGGGGTTAGTTGAGAACGGCCCAGACAACACCTCGGCAGGCACTCAGACCCAAGGCTGACAGAGCCAGCAGGCAGCCTGCAGTCACCCAAGCTCCACTTTTATGCCGGACTTCGATAACAGTGGAAGGAAAGAGGCAGGCTCTACAGGCAAGAAAAGCTGGTAAGTGGCACACTCAGGGTGGGTATGATGATGTTCATGAAAGGAGCTGGAGAATTGCCACTGCCTCTTAAATTAGCATGGCAGGCAGAATTATGAAAGACTGTTAGTGTAAGTTACCCAAATCCTGCTTTTCTGCAAGAGGCAGACGAGTGTCAAATGGCCTTGGCACAGAAGATGCAACACCAGCACATCAAGATGTCTCTGCTGGGCAGAATATCTCCCAGAGCTACCAGCAACGGGAGGTTTGGCAACAATACAGCCACTTGATTTAAAGCAACTGTACTATTAACTTAACATATTTATTCATAATACAGGCTAGCTTATATTTAAAAGAGAAAGGGAATGGCACAGGGAGCTATTGTAATTCATAAGAGGCAGCTATTAAAACAACACTAAGAAGCGGGGAGGGGAAGCTTTCCCAATGGTTTTGCTACATTCTTCCACCATGATTTCACAAAGCCTGAGGAATCAATAAAAATGTATTTTAGGTCTTCAAGGAAGCAGATCTACACACTGCCTCGACCCTCTCCGTTGCAAGAGACAAACCCAAATGAAAGCCTTGCCCAGTTCCCAAGTATCAGGATCCTAGTCCTCTTCAACTTGTCCTTTATCACTAGTCAACAGCCATGGTGATAACAATAAGACTAAGTACAGCTGTCTAGAGAGACGGCAGGTATTGCATTGAACATATCACAAAATTTCACACAAGCCTTGCCAACACAGAACAAATGAAGATTTAAAAGCAAAGGCACTTCTTCCACCAGCAGCAGTGCGTGATCATGAAACTGCTTCCTGCCGTCCCACCTCCTGAACTTCCTGACATCCTGTCCAGGGAACACACCTTTGGCCCCGACCACAACCTGCAGAAAACAGCCATCCACCCAGACGTCAGCATTAAGTCATCCCTCCAGCAAAGTCACAGCGCTGGGACAGTCCCTTCCCTCCAGGTTATCTGCAGTTCAGCTCTGCAGAGCAGTAGTGTTCTACCCAGCACAACCCTGAGAAGGGACACCCTCCGTGTCCTGCTGCCCCAAGCTCCTCACAGCAAAATCACTGCTACCAGACCAAAATTGAGCATCCGTGTCCTCAGAACACAGGGAGGAAGAGATCTGTTCGTAACTGCCTCTAGCACAAAACAGTAAAATCAATTACAACAGATGACATTTTGCATATTAAGTATACACAGAAAAAATTCTGAGTTGTTAACATTTGTCATTGTTTTATCTCCCTCAGAGCATCTTCCCTGAACCCCAGGAAACACAGCAGAGTGTTCAAAGCAATGGAGACCACAGACCAAAAGGTTAACTTAAAAGAAAAATGGCTCAAGAAGTCTGTTTCAAATGCAAACGAAACGACCAGAAGGGAAAGGAAGTACTATTTTTAAAGTCCACTTAAAAGAATGGCATTAGACAACTGCCTAAGAGACTGTCCAGTCAATAGAGTCAGCTGCCAACCACTGGTATCACACGACTTGTAATATTTCTGCTAGGGCTCAGGTGCTGCACTTTCTTATCCAGGAGTCTCACGCACAGGCAAGAACGCTCTTGGGCACTCACCTTCACCATCCATGCAACTGCCCCTCTGCTGAACATTTCCCCAGCTCCACAAACCACAGGGACACCCTTGGCTGCTGCTGACATGGACACAAAAGGAACAAAAGTGCTCACATCATCCTTGAGAGACATGTACCTGTGGGGCAGTAATCTCCTGGGGTGCTGGAGAGTCCCTAAACCACTCAGCCAGGAGCATCTCTGCTCACATCCTCCACTTCCATTTCACCCAGCGGTTTCTCACCAGCACAGCTGCTGATTAAAGCTTGCACTGACATCTGAAGACTTGAAAGCAAATAAAAAAACCCCTGCATCTCTTAATCTGATTCATCTTTTTTTAATGACTGGAGTTCGTATCATATGGCAAGCATCTTTTGCAGGATACTACTTTGACCACTGCTGTTCCTAAATATAAAAAGACTTGCTAATGTTCTGCCAAACTTCTCACAGAAGTATTTATATCAGCACCCCTCTATTTTTTTCCAACAATAATCTAATTCATGTGCCTCTTATCTTAGCTATGAAACAGCATGTTAAATCCAAGATCACAGCTCATTTAGATAAATTGAATTGGGCACATCCAGCGAGTCATTCCTGCTGTGACATTTCTACTATTGACAGAGTTATTTCCAGGCCCAGCGTGGGCAGGGAACTGGGAGGACTTGCACACTTTAGCACAGTCACTGCCCCTCACTGAGGATGCACAGAACAGCCAAATTTTCAAAAGGGACTCTACCTGGGTCTAGTCGCATGCTAATAAGCATTCTGGCAGCATTTCCCAGAAATAACCTTCAACAGTTACCTAGAAACATAATCCAACAAATAAACCTCAAAATAATATTAAAAAAAGAACTTTTACTGGTAGATTGCATCCTAGCTATATACAGAAGAATTAGTAGACAAACTTGAGTCGGTGATCAAGGGAATAGCTCAAATTAATTTCAAGGTTATCTTCTTAAGATAGTTCTTTCATAAACACAAATAGCGCTGTCAGAAATTCTCTCTTTCCTCCTTCTTTGTTACTCTCCATGAGCTCTTAAGAAGACAGCTGAACCTTATGTGCCTCTGTAGGACTTAAGGGCACCCGCTGGAACCTAAGCACTTAGTAGGCAATGAGCTGAAGTGAGCCCATTGCTCTAGAGCTTAACAGTTAAATCATCCAGAATAGATTAAAATTTCCAAGGAAATAAATTGAAAGTTCTCCTTCAGCACTGAATGGTTCCCCTTTTCTCCAGGGCTCCATCCACATATTCCTTTCTTATCTGAATAAATACGGTATTTGCACCCTCATCTTTCTTTTTTTTTTTTTTTTAAATAAACACAACTGCTGGGATGATGCAGAAACAGCACACTCGAAGGATTTTCTTTAGATACTCCGAGCACTCCTGATCTGCATATTGATTTCAACTCATCATTCTTCATAAACAAAATGGATACACGAGAGAGTCTGTCAATACATCTGCTGGTGCATCTTTTTCTCTGCTCCCAGCCAGCACAGCCCATGCACAGCGATTAACACAAACTTGTACTGCAGAACATACTGCCTCTGTGAGAATTGGTACTTTTTGGACAGTTTCCACTTGAAGACGTAAAGCTGAGATGCAATCAGAAGTGGTCACAACTATGCAGCCGCACCCATCGAAACACTTTTAGGGCTAGGGCTCAGCCAGAGTTACCTCACTGATAACCTATAGGCACCCTGGGGACACTGGTGCAATGTGCACATCCTCATACTGATGTTTCAAAGGACATAAAACAAAACTTGGCTGTAGCGCGTAATTTCCCAGCACTGCCTCAGAGTGCTGTGTGAGACGTGCTCTGCTCAGCCTTCAGAAAGGAAGCTGGCCTTGATTTAGAGAGAAGTATGTGCTTTGGGTAAGTGCAGACATAACGGTGTGCTACTGCCCATTAACAATTCTACACCTTCCTGAAAATCATATGGTCAGCCAAAAGAAACATTTCTGATCATTAAGACAAGGATCTCTCTACCATATACCCCAGAAATTAACCATTCCTGTACTCCACTAAGACCCATCACGAGGTAGCCTGCCTCTGGAAAATTAACTGCTATGGCTCAGTCAGAGATACTCGATTTAAGGATTTTCATACATTCTCTTACTCAGGTAGAATCCTCTCTTCAACCCTTCTTTCCAATAATCAAGCGTTTGTTGGATCTGGCATAAATATTCAACCTATGCTGCTCATCAGTTTGGTTGGAGAGAGACAGCAGGGGTTCCACCTGAAGTCCTAGGGCAGATTCTCTTCAAATGTAGAAAGTTTTGCTTTTGGCCTCAATGGAAGGAGGATTAGGCCATAAATAAATCCACCCACAATGACATAGGGGAGCTTGAAATGGATGAAGGATGACAATACAAGGAAAGAGAATCTCAAAGCAGAACAGTTTCAGCAGATAAGGCTGTATTCTATGCAATAAAAAGAAGCTAACATCACTCTTATCTGCATTACATCAAATCTTTTGCTTCCAAAAGCCCTTAAGGCTGCAGAGTTTTCAGTTACCTCTCCCCCCCCCCCTCTATTTCCACTAGCATTAATACTCTCTCTTAGAAGTCTGCTGCCAGCGCTGCATGGTCTCTCTGGATATCATGAATTAAATTCTCAATTTTTCTGACTTTTTCCACCGTTAGAAGGACATTTATCAGGTTAAGCCCAGATTTCTTTCCCTGTCTTACCAGCAGAGTTTTGGATGACTAATCAAAAGACTGAATATGTTTTAAAGGTCTAATTCTCCCTTCACTATTTATACTAGTCAATGTCACTTTGACACTATTCTGGCTTTCAACTGCAAAAAACTTTTTCAACTTAAATTCCCTTAAAATGAACATGCTCTCATAAGCAGACAAGAGTGCTATTCGCTCCATCTTTCCCTCCCCCAAGTTAGCTTCAGCTGTCACCAAAAACACAGTAAGCATTTTCCTTCTTGGGAACTATGTGTTCTTGCAGTTATATTCAGTGGACCAGAAGAGTTTGGCATCAGAGAAAGAACTATCTGATTTCCTGGACTCACTGCAAGAGAACCTGTCTTGGCCAGATACAGTTATTACCACCAAGAACCAAGAATTCAGTTAAATTAAAGATGCCCTAGGCAATGAATATTGGCTATACAAACAGCAATCAAGCATTTACCCACTACAGATAGAGCTTCGGGGCTCTGACTGCTCTTTAAAGGGTGTTTCTTCCTGCGAGAAAAACACTCACTTTGTAAGTTAGCATAAAGATTTACAGAACTGCCACCCATGAATCGCTCCCACTATTTTAGCAGATGGAAAGTAGTCAACAGCTCTTGAGAACCTTTCACATTGGTCTGTTTTCAGTTTGTTCAAATTTGATCAGATTTCAGTTTAATTCAGACTGAGCATTTAAATCAAGGACAAATCTACTATTTTCACCAATATTTGTATTGTCTTCTTCCACCTATATTCCCTCTAATTTCTGTTCTGTTCCAAGTTATAAAGAGAGTAATATGGCCTGCAAAAGCAGCTGCACCTTGAAATACTGAACCTGGAAGGGCTCCTTTATGTCAGGGAAGAAAGAGCTGCCGTGTTCCTCCTTGTGTGACAATACTTCCACGTTGCAGAGAACACTACCTCTGGGCAGCAGTAAGAAAAAAGAACAAAAAAACAGATACAAACTGTCTTCCTAAAAATCTGCTCACGGCAACAGTTTTACAAAGATCACTTCTACCACGGTTTTCATCTTTTGGCTTGCCACATGCAAGCACAGTCCTCAGGCAGAGGAAACACCTCGGACAGCTTCCAAGCAAGTCAGGTCTCCACCCAGATCTGCCTCTACTCTAAGTGGCCTTCTCTCACTTCATTAATTGCCCCTTTCCATCACACTATTACGGTATGGTAAAAGCAGGTCTGCAAGCACATGCCTTGCTGTCCCCTCCAGGAAGGGTCCTGCCTCCATTTCACAGGAACGGTGCCAATGGGAATTTTATCAAATGTTACAGTGAATTGCATAGCATCTGCTCTAAACTATGCTCAGGACAACCTTCTCTACACAGCTTTTCCATGAGGGGTTGTTCATCAGGTCTTATTTTTAAAGAATCTGGGCCAAGTCATCCCTGCTGTAGCTTTAATGACGTCAATGAGCTACAGCAGGGGTGAAATTGGGCCATTATTTTTGATGTCCATATGTCATGTGCCCATTAAAGAAAAAAAATGCAAAAGAAGATCAAGGAAGAAAAGAAAAGTTACTGAATCAAAAGACTATCCTGTGCAGAGATTAACATCTAGATGTGGAATGCTTCTCTTTTGTTCCTGCTGTACATTTATAAATGTAACAGTTTATGGAAAAAAATACTTCTGTAGTGTCAAGGTACAACGCGAGTTCTGTAGTGACAGATTATATTCACATTTTGTATCCTGTTTTGATTTAAAAAAAAAAAAACAAAAAAAATCTTTACCAGGAAAAGGCCTCTTCAAAATTCAACAAAAATTAGCAACACAGTTGCCAGTAATTGTTAGTTCCTCCACTGTAAGCCAATATTAATCATATTTTGCATATCACCACCCAGTAGTAAAGCCCAATGGACCTTGTTCTGAGCTCATTTCTTAGTAAATCCAAAACAGGATTATACAAATATCAAACCCAAAAATATGAAATACAAGTTTAAACCTAAGCAGTGCTTTCTGTGAATATTCAAAGCCTCAAACACCAACACGGAAAGGGACGCAGCTGAGGAGACCAAGCCTGCCAGATGTAGGACACCAGCTGTGAACAACAGCAGTAACAGCCACCACAACACATCACGATTCTGTGCTCATTTTCAGAACTGTATCATTTATCTCGAGCAAGTGTACATATGTGTTTTCCACCCACCATGTCCCCGACCCCATCAGGTACTGCCCTGGGCTATAAGCAGCGACTCAGGCTAGCCAAACCGCAAGATGCATCACAGGCAGAGAGACCTACGACCAGAATTTCTCAATTCCATAATTAAAAGCCCACTTAACTGACATTTAAGCAATATGAGTAACCATATTCATATGAACATAGGTAAAATTACTCACCAATATGCTTACAGAGTCACGCCAATATGCCTTAAAGCTAGACAGCAGATTTTTCAGGAACAGCACCAGATCACAGGAGCTTGGTGTTCAGGGCTTCGACTTTGTCGATAAATTTTATTTCAAAGCTTACTGGAAGGGTCAAAGATTTCAAAGGAATCTAATTCTTCAAGTCTCAGCTTTAGTCAAAGACTAAGTCTTCTTTGTAAAGGTCTTTTTCCCTATTGTTTTCCCTTTGCATTAATGAGTTCTTTTTCCCACAATAAGCCAGAACAGTTTGGGGTTAGTTGTTTGGGGTTTTTAAAAATTTTTATTTATTTCCCTCCTCCCTCCACCCCCCCACCCCCACCCCCCATTCCAGCACTGGAATCAAAATAACTTGAGATGGAAAACGTGTGACCTCCCAAGCCTTTATTTACAGTGTCACAAACCACAAGGGAAGGATCTGTCCAAGTTTTCCAGCTGGAATGAGAACAGCAGGGAAAAACATGCCCTCATTTTTGCAGCCGTGATATTTAACACATCACAGGGGAGAAGAATGGGGAGGAGGTAGGAGAGTTAGAAGCAAGTAATGATGCCATGGAAATTCAGACGAAGAGGTCTCAGCCACACAGGTACGTTCACGCAATTACATCCTTTCTGCCCAGAAATAAACAAGAGCTTTGCACATGCACATATAATTGCAAAACCTGTCTGACACATATTTAATGGGGTTACTTCTTGACTGTTACATTACACAAGGTTGTAAAATATAGAAACCTGCTGGACTTCACCTGAATTAGGGCTGTAATGATCTCTCTTCATGCTGCCATCCCCCAAATTAGTACAACAAAGACTTTGTCAAAAACAAGAAACTTAGAAACAGTAGAATCTCCCTCAGATATTTAAACAGCACAGACAAACACACATGAACGAGGTTTAGACCTATAGAAAGTTACTTGCAGCAGGAAACTGTCAGTTAGTTTGTGGTTACAACCACACCAGTGTCACAGCTCTTTCCTCCCAGTTAAATACATATGTCCAAACAGTTCCTCATGTCTAGTGTTTCTATTGTAAAAGGAGGAAAACAACTGAAAAACTCATCCATATTTCCACTAGAAATCTCATAGTGCCAGACTACACAAGAGACTATCTTTTCTGAAAAGGGATCCAAACATTTATTTCATAGACTGTCAGGTCTAACTCGGTTTACCTGTAACTATCTCCTACCTTTAAAGACTCCATTCCCCCTCCCTTACCTATTAGCAGCTCCCCCTTCTCCCTGCCTGGCACTATAACAAGCACCACACTAACCCACAACCTTTACATGTTGATAGGGGAATGCCACAATTGTACTGCTCTGTTACACTGCCAAACAGGGTTCCTCTCCTCACCAGTAAAAACGCAGCCCTCGCTCAGCTCTCTGAAGTGTTATCACCTTCATCTAACTCACTGTAAAGTGTTTTGCAGTATAGTCTATGAAGGATCCAACATAAGCAGAGATTTCTCTGCATTTGGTTGGTTTCCATATACTCATCCCTTAAAAGGGGTACAGTTCTCATGTCATGGGTCTCACAGTAAGTCCCCTGGTAAGTACAGGATGCCGGAAAATCAGATGCAGCCCCAATTTGTGTCCATATAAACGGGCACAGGGCTCTGCAAGGGGAACAGCTTGTCACGTTACACAGCCAGGGGTGCAAATGTACCTAAAAATCACAGCACAGCATGGCACAGGCACAAAGGCAGGTGCTTCAGGCAAGGCAGGGAGTACCAGAAGGGCATTAGAAGGCACTAATTGCAAAGCAAACCTGTGCTTCCTTTTGACAGGACACCATCCTTCGGTGATGTGCACAAATTGTTTAGAGGGGACACCACTTCCCAAGTGCACAAGATCTCTGTCCTGAGCCTACCTCCCATATTCTCATGCTAAGGCACCCTGTAACTCCACCTGCTTTCACCTCATCTACTTTCCCCTCTCCTACATACCAGCCTCCTGCCTAATTGTCAGTCTCTGCCTCTTCTTACAGCGAGAAACACTCGCTCCTCATCCCATCTGGGCTTCTGCAGTTGCAGGACTGGTGGAAACAAAAAAGCACTGCAGTGTCCCTGGACTGCTAGAAGCGAGGATGCTGAGGGACAGGTACCTCCTCATTCTGCATCAGCATCCTCCATCTCCCCCCGTTGCTTCTTGCCAAGGTCCCACTGCCATGCTTGGACCATCGCAGGCACTTACAGCTTGTGTATGCACGCATGCCCCTCAGAACCTGCTCTGCCTTTCTGCTTGCACCAGAGATTGAGGATGTTTCCCTAGATTTTGAAATAATTTGAAGTAATTTGGAAGAAAATACTCCCAGGTATAACTTGTAGAGGAACCTCCTCCCATCATTTTCACTCAGTCCAGCACTTTGGATTCAAAGCCTTCAGGTTTGGAAAAACAAAAGGACTGCACACAGATGCTGGCAGAACAGAGGGGAAAATTACCTGGTGCCTACAGCATTTTCATGGACATTTCTATTCAGCTTTTTGTTTTCACGAACACTGCATTCCCTGACAAGGTTTAAAACCCATTCTTCTCCCTACGTTCCTTACTTGCCAATCCACAGACGTTACTTGCTCTCTAGTGACGCAAGCCTCACAGATTCATTTTGCTGCGAACACAATTCTGAAGGCAGTTTCCCCTCACCTGCCCAGGAAATTAATGACCATTTGGGCACCTCTCCTACTGAGGATCATCAACCCTGTGAAGCCCTTCAGGCAAGTGAAATGAATAGAGCCACAGCCCCAGGGCAAAGCAAACCCTCGACACTGCTAAGGATTCCATTTCTTTGCTGTTACCACTAATTCAGAGAAACACACTGTCCTCTACAACAGGGGAGCAAAGGGGGAGAGCGTGATCTAAAGCAAGGGAGGCAAGGCTCCTGGGGCACAGATGTTCTCCCCCAGCACAGAGGCACAAATTCATAAGGCAATTAATGCCTCTACGACCATAAACTCCTCTGTTCAAGATGCTGACAGCAGCTTTGTTCCCAGAGAGACCTGTCCACAGCTCCTTCAGAGCGCTGCGGTGAGCAGAAAAGAAGCTGCTGGGCTCTCTCCCGAGGAAATCAGGGATCCCACAGCGGGACAAGCTGCAGCACTGGGAGCAGCCTACCCAGACTGGCCCTCGGCTCTGCTAATCCTGAAGAGAGAGGCTTCAGGAAGGGAATCAACATGGGGAATAGTGATGAATTCATTGGGAGCCAATTTCCCGACAGGAGATAATTAAGGTATTCAAATCACCCTTAGTTTTCAAGGATTTCTGGTACAGATATTGCATGTTAATACAGAGCTGGTGTCACTGCGGTTTCAGTGTAACAGCTGCGGCCCTGAGGTATAAATCCAGAAAAACTGAAAACATATTTCAGCCTGATAAGTGAACAGTCTCAGATCCAAACTCATTTATCCTTTCCCCGTTCTTCCCAGCAATTCATTGCTCTTAAAGCAAAAAAACAGCAATTTTTGAGTTTTAGCATCCAGCAGCAAAAATGCAAAGGGACTATACCACAGTATCACTGCAAAGAGAAACATTTAGTGAAGTTAAGAGTTAAAAATCACCCTTTCTAATAGAGGGAAAAAAATCTGTATGGTGAGGAATGTACTGGAGGAAAATAAGAAGATGCAGAATTACACAGTCTAAAGGCTGACGCCCCATCTACTGAAAAATTCCTGTTCAGCCACTGATTTTGTAGGCAGATTTAACACTATGATATACATTTCTAGAATTCACACAAAAAAGGTTTGGTGAGAGCTGGACAAACACAGTGAACCCACAAGCAACACTCCAAAGGTTACAGCATAAGGGAGCAGCAAATACATACATTCATAAAAAGCATAAAATCTCTTAAAATTTACTTCTTAAAAAACACCACAGGTTACTTGCTTCCCCATCTACACTTTTACTGGGGAAGTTTTGCATGTCAATCCTTTTGGCAATGTAAAGCAAATTAAGAGTTGAGGGCCAAAAAAGGTAGAAATTAACAATTTTATGGTAGCATCAGAGGCTGCACACTGTTTATTTCAACACAAATAAAATGCAATAAAGTTAAGATTTTGGGGGGAAAAAGACCCGCACAAGATTTAAATATACACACAAAAATAAATGTTAATTGCACATCCTGTGCAGCCATTCTCCCTTTTAATTTATTTGTTTAAAGCATTTTAAATAAACAAGGATGCTAACTAAGCAGAAAAAGGCAGGGAGCGTGAGTTTTCTTTTTAAAGAGGTTTATTACAATACACATGTCTATGCAATTTAAGCCAACCATGTCCTGTGACTGCCAAGCCCTTCTCAGAGGCAACTCATACAGCCATTCTTCCAGACTCCATTTTATCACGTTTCCCCCAGGCATCTATTCAAGTGGAACCCAAGCTAAGGTTAATCCCCACTCTTACCAGCAGTAAGTTAGTATCCATCAGACTCATTACCATTCTCCCTAGTAACATCTACATGGTTTTTTTCTAATATAGAAGAAAAAGAGCAGCCCTCCAGCTGAAATGCCAGAACCTACCTTCTGCAAAAAATCTCTCTAGATGCTTCTGAATGCAGGAGGGAGTGAAGACAGCATTGCTGAAAAAGGATGTCACTGTTGGTCCACATGTGTCAACATCCTAGAGAAAGATAAAACATAGTTGCTTAACTGCCATGCCCATGGGAAATCAACAGCAAGAATAAAGCTGCATTATTTTCACAGTTATACCATGCTAATGGCTCCTATGCAAACAACATAAAGCTACAACATTTTATAATTGCACATCAGAGTTTCTCTGCAGACATCCCTCCGGTATGTCAGAAATTCAATACGTGATAGTAGGCGGCAATGAGCACCTCAGGGATTTAAAGTGCGTTCCAAGCCATGAGTCATCGTCATCTCTAACTCATGGAAATTAAAAAAAAAAAAAAAAAAAAAAAGAGAGAGAAAGGGAGAAGAAAAAAAAACCCACACGCACGCACTTTGCACTGACCACCCTCGTGTGCTCCCTCTCTACAATACCATAACTTCCCCCTAAAGCATTTCCCTTTCAAAACAGGGTGTTGAATGATTTCCATGAAGGGGACATCATCATCATCATCATCACAGGCAAAAAGGCAAAACCCATCACATCGCAGTGTTCTACCACAACGCTCCCCAGAGACCGGGCAGGATCCCACATTTGAGGGTGGAAAGAGAGATGGAGCTGCCTTTATAAACCCACAAGTCCTTCCACACCTGGAGGAGGAGTGAGGAGAAGGCACCTCCCATGGCTGTCGCACAGGACGGTGCAGCCAGGCCTGGGGGATGGCAAAGATGGGGTGGTGAACCAACAGCACCCAGGAGGACAAATCCAGTTCCCTTCCCACACAGCTCGGGAAATGTCAACCCCAGGCAGCCCATTTATACTTCACTTGCTAGACATCAGCTACCTGCTTTCCCCCAAGGCTGATTTTTGTCAGGAGAGATACAGGCCAGAAGGAACTTGTAACCGTTACCTGCTGAGCAGCTTATGTGGTTTGCTTCGTTATGCCAAGCAGCCCGTTGCCTTTCTAAGAGATTCCTTCAGGCAGAGTCTCATCATTACCTCCAACCACTGGAAACTGTTTTTAATGTTGCTTTTAAAGCATCTGGTTTGCACTTTAGGGCATGCACATGTGCCCCCCCCCTCACAGCCATTACTCCCCTCTTCTCTTGGATCTCTCCAAGTATATTCAAGTTCCTTCAGGTCTTCTTTAATTTCTTGGCTTACCCTTGGCTCGTCTGCCCCTGCTGTCCTTCAAGCAACAGCCAGAACAAAGCAACAGCCCTCGGTAGTGCAAGGTCTAACGGGGTGGATGGAACATTTTCAGCCATTGCCCTGACAAGTGACCCAGGGGCTGCCAGCACGGCTTCAGGAAGCTGACAGAGATCAGAAGATAGCTTGGCTATGCGTGTGGGGAGGACAGGGCCTCAGCACCTCCCACACACTCCTGAAAACCACCCGCTCAGATTAAAGCTGCCTTTAACTCACTGAACTCGCCAGCAGCAGAAACAGTCCTTCCCCTTTCGGGTCAGGAAGGGCACAGTTGACCTTCCCTCTAGCAGGAGCTGTGTTTTGCACCAGCACATGCAAATCTGGATCCACATCCACACACACAAAAAAAGCATCTCCTCGACTGGGACCTTGATACAAGCCTTAAGACCAGCACTCACAACCAAAGGGTTATACAAAAAAAAATAACTAAAACACCAGTATACTCTGTTCCCTGCATCAAAGAACGTGAATGCTTGGAAAACCCATTGATACCTTTTGCTGTGACACCCTGCTTCAGTTAACAGACATCAAAAAAACCAAACCACCATAAAAAAAGAGGAATTGCTCTTTACTCTTGTATCTTCTTGCACAACAATTTAAATAAGTAATAGTGCTTGCACAGGTCAGATTCATCCTGGAGGAAGAACAAACTCGAGTAACATTTCAGGACCATTAATCTCAGAGATCTCACCAAGAGCAAGCAGCCAGACAGCTTAAAAATATATTTAGTCCACAAATGCTTATTAACGTCATTTGCTGATTCACAGCTGAGCCAGTCGCATGGAGCCCAAATGCCACTTCTGCTTTCCCAGCCTGGGCTTCAAAAAAAAACCCCAAAAAAAGTTGAAACAGTTGCACATCAAGTTGCTTAATTTATCTCAAAGCCTTCCCCAATGCAACTATTAGATGTGGATCTGTCTGGGCTGGAAACTACAGGTCTGGTCTGTAGACCTAAGGTTTAGGAGCCTGATCTGAGTTTTAAAGACAAGGGATTCCCATGTGCTAGGTCAGGCTCACGCACAGCTTTCCAGTGTGGTCTCAAAGCAGCCACCACGCACCTGCGTCCTCCTGCGCACAGCGCAGAGGACCCGCTCCCGCCCCACCATGGCATGGCAGCATCTGCTCCGCTTCGCCAGGCACTGCCAGAGTTGAAAGCACCAAGTGTGAACAGCCAGCCCCATCCACCTCCCCAGGATAAGCTACAACTCAGTGTTTGTAACACACGTACACAGATGCGGTTGTCTTGCACACTCAGAAGATGCCACTGCTTGGTGTGGCCCAAATATGATTGCAATGTGCTCCAAAGCTGAATCTTAGTTTTCTTTTCTTTTCTTGACTATCGCTCTTTTTCCCAGTATTAATACAGTCAAGACCAGATCCTAAACGAAACAGACTCGGCAGGCTTACAACAAAATTAACAGTGAAAATCATTACTCCTTTCAAAACTACCTCTTGAAATCAACCGAAGAAAAACATTTGATGATTTGATAGATAAAAACCCGTGTCAAGAATCTGTGTGAATGCTTTGGGGCAGAATTAAAGATTGCTTAAGAATGTAGTGGGTTAAGTAAATTATTTTTCAAAAAGGGAAATTTCAAGTGTTTCTTCCTCTCCTGTGATACACAGTACGATGATTTAAAAGCCAAAACCTCCCTAAATCACCTATTCAAATCTGTATGACGGAAATATATTTAAACATAAAATTTTAATCTTGCTTTGCATTTGAACTTTTAAACGCTCTTCCAGGAAGGCAAGTGCCTCATTAGTCCTTTTAGCCTTTCAACCATACTGATCTGCAAATAAACAAGAATCCTCACATTACCTTTCTTTTTTAAAGAATTAATTATATCCACATAGTTTTTTAACCTAATACACCTCCAGTCAGACTGAGTCTTGCTACTTTTTTAAGTGTTATACAACAATTCAGTCCTCATTGACTGCATCAGGATTTGTCAAAGTCCATTCTACATTTGTTTTCACAAGGCAGGCAAGTTTCTATAGATGATGGATATTCTAGAAAACATCCACCATAACCTGTACTTAAGTAAATAAATTTTTAAAAACAGACAAGACCAGAGCCGTGCTCTGTTTCACTGGTTTCAGAGAGCAGAGCGCAGTTCTCAGAATTAGCAGGGGCCTGGACCCAAGATTTCAGAAAGAGTTTCAGTATGTGGTTCAACTCATTGTGGGGGCAACCTTGAAAGCCTCACTGGGTAGCTAGACAAACCTGCAAGAGCTGACATAAAAATCTCCTCAGTTTTCAAGAAAAGCAATCTATCCTCCTACCTGCGTCATTCTTTTTTGTTTCAGGGTTGGATATTTTTTCCTTTTTTGTAGATTGGGGAAGGGTGACAAAACTTCTCAGTTTCAATGACAGCAGGACTGAAATTATTATTCCAAACAGAACAATAGAGTTCCATTCATACTTGCTAAAAGTATCGAAATCAAAAGTGATTAAAAGCAAAAACATTTCTGAACAACAGAAACTGAAAGTGCTGCCTTTGGAAAACCATAAACACCAGAATTTTCTCTATAGTAAACACTGAAACTCACAGATAATTAATGTAGTCTAGGACATTATCACATACTTAGAAAACGTGTTTTCTGGAAAAATCATACACAATTCACCTTAACCGTATTTCCAAGTCATCATTTAATGTCACTCCAGTTTGCAGAGGCCTCGCTGATGCTATTCTTAATTTCCTTATTTTTAGGTGTGAGAGCAGATTACCAGTGCAAAATTTAAATTTAAAGATTGTCAGGTTTAAGCCTCTTTTAGATTGATAATAATTAACCCTGCCTGCATTTCAGAAACACTTTGTGATAAGCGGTAATGGAATAGACAGTTAAAACTGCTTCTGTTTTAAAATTATACTACCGAAGCGCCGAAGACTTCAGCATTATTAAACAAGGAACGGATTTGTCCAAAGCAAACCAGGAAAAAGCAACCCAACAAAAACACTGAGAAATGCGAGTTAATGGAAGACTTGCCAGAAGGCTAGAAGAACATTTTATATTATGGGTGATTTGCAAAGATGAACATTACAAACTTCCTCCCTTCCTCGAAAGGCTTTCAGGGAAGCATCTCTCCATGGAAGTCTCTGGGCATCGGAGCAGCTCTGAACCAAACCCATGCAAAGATCACATCTGGCTTTGGAGCAGCACCACAGTTCATCACTGAGGCCCATGTATTAGTTGCCACTAGTAGACAGATTCACAAGCAAATGCATTTTGCAAGTAGGAAGAGGCGACAAGAAGCTCATTTTTAGTCCAAATGATGAAAACATTACATTACACAAAACAGAACTGCCATTTACCTTTCCATGGAGGATGATTATAAGATGCTTTCAGCTGGCTTCTGAAGGCTTCTCTGCTTAACTGATGTGTTGCATTCTGCTTTTCAGACCTTCCTCCTAAGAGGTACCATCACTGCTACCACTAAAACACATTATATTGGTGGGACAGGCAGAGCTGCCACCTCGCTGTTACCTGACCAAACACACTTGGTGACGACCACAGACCAGAACACAGTGGCCTCAGCCCCCGAGATCAGAGTCCTGTCGAGCAAGGGCAAAGGCAACAGAAAGTGAGATTCACATGCTGTTTCTGCGAAGTCAGAGACTCTGACAGCACTATCATGCAGAAATAATTGAACTAGCAAAATTGTTCCTAGTGAACACCACAGCTGTTTTAGCTCAGCCTACTGCTTTTGCATGATCTGCATTAACAAACACTAAGCCCTAACAAGTGTCAGCTGTGGTCAAACACTGTATGCCCACGGTTTGGAAGCATCAGTTTCAGACCTCAGATAGTCACAAGAGTCCCATTATCCTCCAAGAAGGTGTTTTCTGTTCTCAGATCAGTTAGTCACCCTAAAACAATAAAGGGATATAAGTGAGCAACTAAAAAACACCAAACCAGAGAGAAATAAATTCAAAATCCCAAAGAACTCTGTAATCAGAAGAACAGGCTCCAGGATGTGCCAGGAAATTAATCAACACACAAGGTAAATGCAGTAGTTATCTAGAAAATAAGAGCAGCTCAGAAAGGCTCCTAGACCATTTTCCCCTGCCTAACGCTTGTAGCATCTGGACCTTCCGAAGTGCCTGTGGGGTTACGTTCCCTAGGGAGCACACGGTCCTGGCCTCACTGTAAGCAGCCAGACCCAAGGGGAAGGGAGAGAAAGCAAACAGCATGCTGTTTCCAGAAAGCTGCCTGGGCTCCGTTCCTTGCTGGAGCTATAACCAGCTATTCATTTACAAAGCCCTCTCCCTCCTTTCTTAAGTCATTTTCCCTTATACGAAATGGGAGGCTGGGGTGTGAAGCGTTAGAACCCACTGCTCTGATTAGGCTGCAAGAAAAATACATTAAAACAAACAAACTACGCTCTCTGCACCCTTACAAGACTTTTATAAACCTCACATCAGTCTACGTCAAGTGGGAAAAGAACACATTTAACACTACACAACAAGAGTGGCAACCTGTTTCCCATGCCCTGTGGGCCACCTCACCTTCCCGGACAGAGGAGATGGCCTCCCGCCTCCACGGTGGGATCCCAGGAACAGCAAACAGCAGCATTTGCTCCACGCTGGCATGGTATTGTTTTGAGGTGGGTAGTTATAAATTTGGATCTTAAAACGCAGCTTTTATAAGCATCTATACAGAGACAAGTTTCAAACTCCCCTCTGAGAGAAGTATAACCTAACAAGATTTTTTTTTTTCTCAAGAGCACAAAAGTGGAGGAGGAGGGGGAAAAAAAAAGCTGCCTCTTGGTGGTTCAGCACCTGTGTATGCTAAAGCACTTCATGTTTTATGCATGAAATGCTATCACCCCTGTGAAGATCTCTAAGTGAGTCAGACAGGGTCCCTACTGCCTGCTTTTAGGAAAACCTTTTTTTAAAAAATTATTTTAATTCAACCATTTGATTTATACTACTTTCCAGTCATTTCTAGCTAGATATATTTCAAAGAACTCTACACCGGCTTCCACTTTGCCCCTTCCCATATAAATGTGGCAATTAGCACAGAAAAATTAGTCAACTCTGCAGTATTTCACCTTCAATAAAGCAGCTCAAGAAATAATACACCATTTAATCGGTACTTGACAGCCAGGAACGAAAGAAACACAGTGTCTCAGTAACATGCTTAAAAGAGGGTTTGAAATCCATTTGTAGACCTTGATGGAAGCCCGTCCTTGTCAACAAACCCCACAATCCATAATAATGCTCAGTATTGTGCTTTTATCCTCTGTTTTATCAGAGCTCATCTGCTGATCAATGAGGAGTCCCATGGAATAGCACTTTGAATTTCAATGTTAACACAGCAGTACTATGGTAATGATTGAAAATATTTACATACTGCCTCATTGATCGTGGGGTGTTCTTTTCCAACCATCTGGCTACCGGGCACTAATATTTTTTATTTTATTTTATTTTATTTTTAGGGCTTTAAATAGTTGTAAAGCAGGTTATTTGAATATCTTTACAGGTAACATCGAGCATTCCACCTGAATCAGGTTCTCCCGTTATTTTTAACCCAGAACACTAGCAAAAGCATTGATCAATTTTATCCCATTTCAGGGAGGGGGGAAAAAAATAATTTTCTCAACAAGGACAAAACCAAGAAAACTCAACAAACACCTGCTCTGTGCTTATCAGAACGATGTGCCGATTCAAGGTCTCATTTTTAATGTGACTCAAGGGTGTCACCGTTTTGACAACAGATGAGTGGAATGGAAATATGTCACTCACTCTGCACTCGTTGCCAGCCTCCAGATAAAGAAACCCTGTAAGGGCTGTTTTTTCCACCTCCAGATGGAATACCTTATGATAACTGCAACGCTAAGCCCCTGGGCTCTGTAGTGTGTGCCTGTGTTTTTACTGCCTTTAGTAACTGCTCAAGTTATCCAAGCTAGGCAGCTCAGGCCAGCTGCTGCCATATAGACTGCAAGGATAAAGCTTAAAACAAGCACCAATTAGTCTCCTCTGCCTTCCCCCGGCTGAGTTTGTGCGCCCAGAGACACCCCGCGCACCCCGGCTGGCACCTGCAGTGCCTGCACCTGCGCCCAGCTGGGCATCCCTCACCCAGCTGCAACCTCTGACACTCAACAGGTCCAGAGGTACCCACCCGGGGCTACAGAAAGCAAGAAACTGTGATGGAAAATGGGCATTTAACCTCCAGAAAACCCAAACAAAAGCAAAAAGCACCTGGCTGCAAGGTGCCCTAAGTCCAACAGGCTGCATTCCTCCAGCACAGCACAAAAGAGTTTTATTTAACTCTTGCCTCGCTAGCAGCAGGTTTCCATGTAAAAATAAATTTTTAAAAAGGCTTTGAAAAAGCTTATCCCCATGCATTCTTCTAAGAAGTTTAAGAGCAAGTTAAATAAAATATGCAGGAAAGACTGACATCTGCAAGATCTATAGGTTTGCTGTAAGAGACCTCTGCAGGATACTTGACAGGAATATTAAAAAGGTGGTTCTCAAACAGTTGACAAACTGATTTCAAGGGGGGTTTTAGTGGCTTCAAACCTGATTATAATCAGAAGCTGACTCTCCTAGCTGCTGGTACCATAAACTTGATTTAGGAAGAATGGGAGGTCTAAAAGTCAAATTATATTCAGCATTTAAACCAGGAATCTCACAGTTTAGCTGATGATTTCTGTAACAACGCTTAAGATAAAACATTACCTTTTTTTTTTTTTTCAGTTCTGCTTCAGTAACAAGGAATAAAACATGAATTCTGTCCAATGGCATATAGACAACAAGAGCTGGGGGGAAAAAAAAAGTGCTCTAACATATCTACCTTTGATACTACAGATGCTCCATTAGACAATGAAATATCCCCTTGACATCAAGTTCCTTTTTTCTGCTGGGGCAACCACATGAAGGAGGAGGACAGAACTCCTTCCCCTCCATCCTCTCCACCCAGATGTTTTTGCAGACATGATAGAGAAGATCTGGCTCTTGACCTAATGAGGTCCACTGAAGGCCAGGCACAGAAAGAGAAGGAACTATGAAACATAGGGAGCAGTTTTCTTTACAGCTTTGCATAAACAGTTACTGCTGTTAGAAATCAGTTTATAAGACTTTGTAACTCTGCAAAGTTTTACTATTCAGTCTCCTCCCCCCCCCACCTCGACACTGTGATGCTACATTTCCAATGCTACTACTTTGCTGAGCAGAGCATCAAGCCGGGATACAAAGGGCACACCCTCAGCATGGCAAGTCAAACTGTCTCTGGCTTTTCTAAACAAAATGACAGATTAAAAGTGAGAAGCCAGAGCAACACACAGAAGCTGTACTACAAAGTTTAATCCTTCAAGTAGGCTTGCCCAAGTATGCTCTTCCCTCTCACAGAGGTAGTGTGTTAGGTAAATATGCCTTTTTGAAAAGCCTATTTATAGGCATTAAATGTAAGCAAAAGTCATTAGAAATTATTCTGTAGTCCCAAAACAGACAGAAGACGCATGGTGTCCGTGCTAAACACATTTTTGAGGATATTTGATGGAAGATGTTTACCATCTGTTGAAGTTAGAACCTGGAACGTTATTTTACAATCCAGAGACAGGTTAGACAAATAATGGGTCTGAAGAGTCTGGATAAACAATGCTTAAAAACAAGAAAGAAAGGGAAAACAAAACAAGCTATCTGCTCTTCTCCATCAGAAGCCTTGGTGGATCAGAAGCCTAAAAGCACCATGCTAGTCCTGCTGAAAAAAAATAACAGACCTCCTGGAAACAAAGAAGACAGAGCAAAACCGGAGACAGAAAACTCTGGGATTGTTACTGTCCCTTCCACTCAATTGTGACCTGCCACATTTTAGATGTCTGTGACTGGTTTATCCCTACTTAAAACAGAAGCAACCCTGCACCTCTGCTTGTAAAGTGCACTGAAATTCAGCCACAGAAAGTCCTACCGAGGAGATGAGGATGGCAGAGAAAAAGCAAGTGAGAGGCCTTCCTCCCCCTTCTGTTCTTTTTCACAAAATATCTCAAGAGTTATTTACATACTCGTATCCTGAACTCCCCCTCCAGTTTCACAGTTTGCAGTTAACTGCATTCTGCTGGAGATAACACAAGTTTAGCTTTCAGCATGTTTAGGCTAGAAAATCCTCTGAACGTAACGCCAGGTCACCAAACCCACAGAGGGAAGGAAGTATTTCCAGATGCAGAGACTGGCTAGAAGAGACAGAAATATGAGGCTCCATCTCTCCGCCACCCTGAAGAAATCAACCTACTCAGTGAAGGAGACAACTAAACAGCTTGGCAACGCCTACAACTGGTGCTCAACCTCAGATCCAGTGAAAAGATGTAAATATTTAGATTTCAATTTCATCTGATATGATAAATATAAAATGTCTATTTCCTTCTTTAAAAAAAAAAAGTAGCATTAAAATAGGTAAGCCACCCACATAGAGAAAATGATTCTACAGTGTTTCTACCTTTAGGAGGAGGTTATTTAAGTTATGGTATTGATCTTGAAACAAATTATAATCACAGGTGAAGTTATTCCCATTGAATTGTCTTCTGATATATATAAAACACAATTACACCACATCTGTGTATAAATACGTACCTAAAATTGTTTTGCTGTTCATTCCAAACATCTAGTGGCTGATGGCAGCCCATTATTTTTTATCTCTTAAGAAATGCCCACAGCCCTTCATGGTTCCCTATGGAGTGATAACTCTGACTCCAACTCAAATCATCTGAAAAAATCCCCAGAACAATCCACAAAGTCCTGAACCAGACTCCTTCCCAGTAACCCATACACGACACAGCAGAAGCTGAACTGCAGTTTACCACAGCTGTACTATAAAAACCTGAAATCCTTCCAAACTCTTTTAAAGCACATAATGGAATTAAGGCCCCACCACACATCCAGAGTTAAGTCATGCAAATATCAAACTTCTTTGGAATTGGCGATAACACGGCCTCACCCCTGAAGTGCCAAGATATGCCAAAGTGCTCAATGTGCTGCTGTTGTTACACACTCTCACCCTCCAAATTAGTTACTGCGCTGTTAAACAGAAACGCCTTCTCAGGTCATTGCTCTGTGGGTTAAGTCAGCTAATATGCTTGAATTAGTGTCCTGAAGCTTGACAATCGTTATGCAAGTGCCAACAATCCAAACAGATCAGAGCTGACTTCCTTTCCATTACAAGAATTGCTGCCATGATGACTAATTACAAAACTTTAAGCTGTTCATTCACTATTATCCTTCCCAAGTCCTCTTAGTTATACTGCAACTATCCGACGTGCCTTCCCAGCTGGTAGCAAACTACCTCATTTCATTAATGGATTGTCCCGACCTCTGCTTCCCCCACCCATGATGAGACTATAGAAACTGGTGGAAAAACCCCAAGGAGAAATCCCAGTAGCTGGACTCCAACAGGAGACTGAGCTCTTTAAAGGAATAGGAAAAGATGAGTGGCAAATTACTATTCCTCCTTACATCCAGGGAGTCTCTCCAACTTACCTAAGCTCAACTGCTTTTCTGCAGAGGAGTTTTAAGGTTCCTCCTCACAACGTCACAGCACTCACCAACCTCAGCTGTCCAAACACAACCAAGTCAGGACTGCAAAAGCTGTGTAGAGTCTTCTCTATCCAAGATACTCAGTGCTCAGCATTGGAATTTTTTTTGTGAAAAAACCTTGAGGTCCACAAGAACAAAGATTTCCGTGTGCCGTAGCTCTTCCAATCTGCCTGAGCAAGGAGGCTGTTTAAAAGCCAGAAGAAAAAAAAAAAAAAAAATCTAATTTGGAGTCCTCAAGCACTAGCTCAGTAAGCAGAAGCCAAAGATCAGCCTTTGCTGCGAAGGGTTGTTGGAAGACCGAGCTGCTGCTCAGGGTGCTCACCCTCCTACTCGGACAGCTGCCTTCTGCCCAGCACACTTCTTAATCAGCCGAGGTGTTTGCTTTCTGTTCCTGCCCTCTGTGGCACTGCAGCTGCAGAGTCAGAGTGCTGGTATGTGCCCTCCTGCCAGGCGGCACCCCGGAGGACGCGGGAGCAATGACCCCGACACCTTCACTCCTGAACTCCCCGCCGGGGCTGACGGCTTCGCTGTAACTTTCCCCACCGTTCACTGACCCGGGCTGCACCCACCACCAAACCCAAGATAACCCGATTCTTGTTACCATCCCTCACGTAGGGAAGCCCACACGCAGGAAATGCTGATTTCCCTCTCAGTAAGAGACACCGAGTTTCCCCTCCTGGATGGTCTTTCGTTGCAAAGCCAGCATCTCCTTGCTGGGATCTCCCCAGACGTGCCCAGCTCTCCAGGGCAGATTTTAGCCTTACGCTGATTAGATTTCTTCCTGGTCTTTCACGGCTAATCACGCAGCTCCCTGCACCCACATATGCTCAATAACTACTTATCTTCACTCGCCTAAGCAATCTCTTATTTCTTCTTGCCTCTGAAGCTTGACCCTGTGTCAAACAGACCCAGGAGGGGTTGCAGGAGTGGGAAGCAGCTCTGTCTCCAGATGCTGCCATCTCTTAGGAGGTCTCCTGGATCCCCACAGCCACCCTTCAAAAAGAAAGATACCTTTTTCCCCGACTGGTTTCCGAGTTTATTGGTGGGATTTACTGAAGCATTTTGGTGTGGGTTTCTAGGGATTTTTTTTTTTTTTAATTAAAAAAGCAACACCGAAACAATCACACCAGCAGAATCCCTTGCCTGTGGAAGGTGCACAAGTATGACCAAGAGCTCTGCGTACTGACTTGGCATCATGCTGGTTAAAACTCCCTGAAGTGATAGGATCTGAGTTAGTCCCATGCTGAATTGTTTTGTTCTTCTTGCATTAAGAACATCTAAGTATCATTCATTACTTTGTTCATTTAAAATTTCATAGGACTCTTGGCATGGACACCACGATTAGAGAAGCCACATTCCCTTTCAGTTCGTGGGTGAGTTCACACTGCCCCAATACAATGTTGTGGCATTTGGATTTGGATTTCCTCCAACACCGAGGAAACAAAGTTAAAAATAAAGTGTTTTATTTATTCCCTCCCCACACATTAATTACTCTCGTTTCCATTCACACGGAATACTACAGAACATTTTTGTTTATAAGATGCTTTCAGGCTCAAAATTAAATTTTGACATATCTTACTAATTTGGAGAGGTAAACAGAAGTATTAATTGCATCATACCCTATGTCAGCCAACTTTAAAATTAAATTAGAAGGCATCTTCACCATTTAGAGAAACTGGCTATTAAGACAACCATGGGGTTTTTCCTTCGATGAAAATAAAAACAAAGAGAAGACACTGATGTCTGTGCCTTCCCTCTCCTCAAAATGAGGCATGTGTCTCAAATAAGAGGAAGCCTAAAAGAAAAACATCATGTGAAAAAAATGTTTCTCAATGGATCATACTGGTCCTAGAACAGGACATTACTGTGAATATGCATGAATGGCATGAGTCAAACTACACTCAGGAGTAAGCATCAGCTTTCACTTGCCATTTTCTGAAGCCTTCCAATCAGGCTGCCAAGACAGCAGCTGAATGACAAGATTTTTATTTGAATGTAGGGGGGGAGATTAATGCTGCTTTGGACTAATTGGAAGAACCTTCTTTAAATTAGCTTGCTTGAGGGATGTGCTGCTTCTCTATTTGTCCAACTCGCAAAAGCAGTAACAAATCGTGAATAAAAAGAGACTATGTATTTAAATTCAAAACCCCTTAGCACCACAGTCAGTTGTAAGTTTTGAGAATTTCTATTAAAAAAAAATAAAATAAAATTAAGGACAAGGTCTTTCCAAACTGGTTGCTGTCAACTAAAATGAGAAGTTAGATAAAACTCCCACATGCCAGATGGTAAATCACAATAAATGCTTGGGCTGTTAGATGCACAACAAGCGACAAATGCATTGAAACACACCATCAGAAGCAAACCCAAAATAGAAAGGATATTTTAATAAAAAGTTATCATTTGAAGGAAAGGTTCTTGTAAAGCTCATCGGGATCAAAAGTCATATATTGAGGGTTTCTTACTTTCCTCACTACCTCATAGAAGCATGAAGAACAACTAACAATTTTAGCAGAGTTACATTTGGCTAGGGGCTACTGTCAGCAAGAGCCTTGGAGTTCACTATTCAGACATCACTTATGACCATTTTCTGCCAAGTTACTTAAAAAAATATTGTTAAAGGATAGCAGGGAATTGTTTACTCAAACCATTACTGTTTCCTGAATACAGATGCAAGAAAAAGTTATATTAAGAAGATAAACAGCTGCTACTGTATGCTGTTTAAATGGTAACAAAAGCATCTAAGGGCCATAAAGGGAATAGTAAGGGAATTAAAAAGCATTTTTATGCATGAAGATGGCTAACATCCGTACATTCATTAAAGTGGTATCAACCATGCTTTTAATTAAAAGTTAGTGACAGAAACTTAAATATGATTAATGAAACCTAGTAGCCTACCAGAAGTCTGCTCTATCAAAACCAAGAAGCACAACAAGCTGCGTTTCCAGCCCTCGCTTACTCGTTTCTCTTTCCCTCTCAGAGATGCTGCCACAGTAAGAACACATTGCAAGGACCACAAAACAGCATTCCTGTGAAAAACAGCAAGCCAGGACAAGTCTGCAACCGTGCTTTCATGCTTAGCCATTCTTTATTTTGTATATCCCGAGGAGGCATTTCAATTACCGAGCAGCCCAGGGCCAAGACAACAAGCTGGTTACTTGTCAGAATAACCAGCTATACAGTGATCTATCAACCATCGCAGGCATGACGTCTGCCAAACGCCAGGAAAAAGGCTGCCCTACAAACAGCAGCCTCCTATTCAACAGTGGAAAAAAATCGCTCAGAAGCCAGTGCTGAACTCTGCAACGCAGATAGTCTTCTTGTGTTACTCAGGAGCACAACACAGTCATGACAAAAATAAACTACACGATAAAAATACAGCACGAGCAAAAAGATGTGGGCATGGAGAGGTAATTAGTGTGCAATAGGAGGATAAGGAGTCCTACAGGCCATAGATATTTAGACATGCAATCAAACCACCTCCTATTTAAGTCCTGATGTCCACAAAGACTAATCTATTACCACTGTCCTGTTGCACCTCTGTCATGTTCAAAGCTGAGCACATGCAGATTATGTCTTCAAAGACTGAAGATGTTTTTCAGCATCCTATTACCCACTTAGCTGCTTCCAGGCACACAGAGCACACAGAAGATGGAAGCTCTCACTTCAGAGCAGGTACTAACACAGGAAGAAACTTTTTTTTTTTTTCTTAAATACACAATTTAAATAAACTTTACCTCAGTTGTGGCATTTTAACATAAAACGCGACAGGACTGAGCTGCGTGCCTGACTGGACAGGGCACTACTCTGAGGGGTTCCCCATTCCTGGCTCTGCTAATGATACTCCAGCCCCAGGTTGAGCACCTCAGTGCATTCCTCTGTGCTTCTACTTCTTCAGTGGAGTAAGAGGGGCTGGGGAGGAGGTGACGAAAGTGATTTAACTCTCCCGCAGCGGGACAAAAAGCTTAAATTGTTCATGCTGTAGCCTGCTGCCACGGGGCAGCAACACGCTCCAGAATGGAGCCCAGGGCTGTTTGGGAGCATGAGGCAGGGCCCCTTCTGTCAGTGATGGGGAGGCCAGGAGAAGGGACCGCCAGACCCGGCAGAGAGGATCCCCTCTTGTGCCCCACGGTCCAGCTAAGGAACGGGCATTCTGCTCTTTCCAAAGGGAAAAATCTTCCTCCCGCCCTCCCGAGGGGAGGCGCTGCCTCAGGAGCACGGCCGACTTCCAGCCGGCCACCCCGCAGCTCACTGACCGCAGGGGCGGCTCAAGCCCCGGGAGCCCCCGCGAGGTTCTCCCTCGGCTGTAATTACTCGGAGATGTTTCTGCTGCGAGGCCGCTGCCGGTCTCACCCCTCGGTTGCTACCACGGGCAGGGAGGGCACCCCCGGGCAGCGCCCGCGCCCCCTCCTCACAGCCAGGCCTCGGCCGGGGGGCTCGTGGGCCACCCCCTCCAGGACAAAGTCTCCACAAGTCTCTAACGCGGTGCCTCTGGCAAAGCTGAATTTGTTGAAATTCAAGCCCGAGAGACGCGGTAACCGAGGAAGGAGGACAAGGAGGACCGTGGCAGGATGAAGGCTCTCCCGTGGGCCCGGTCCGCTCCGGCCTCACACATACGGACGGTTCCCCGATACCCAGCGCAGATTCCTCCACATCCAGCCTCCACCTACCGAAAAATCACCCCCCCGCCATTACAAAACGCCCGGTGTGGAGGGTGCCCGTCCCCGGCTGTCCAACACCGACACTCAAACCACGACCGGAGGGGGAAAGGTCTTTGCTGCCTACGACCTGCCAGCACAGAGAGAAAGGAATAACGGGGCGTCGGCGGGGGGTGTCACACAACCAAACCTCGTTAGTACCCCCGCGGGGTATGTCAGAGCACGGCTACGAACGCCTCATTATTCTGTATCGGTAATGAGGAGCCGAGGCAGCGTGCTGCTATGGCTGCAGCGCCCGGAGCCCCCGCGGCGCAGCGGACCCGTCCCTCCCTGTCATTTACTCCTCTATTCGGGAAACTTTTACCGCCGAGGCTTCCCGCTGCCCGAGGGCGAGGACGAGACAGCCTGACCCCGTTCAGGCCGCGGGAGCGCCCGGAGGTACCGGCCGGGCACCCGCCGGCGCCGCGGCCCGCAGGGGCCGGTCCGCCGCCGCCACCCGCCGAGGCCCCGGGGAGGGGCCCGCCGGGCCGCCCCGGCCCCCTCGGGGGAGGCTGCAGGCGCCCCGCGGGCCCGGCCTTCCCCCCCCGCTGCCCTCAGGCCCGCGGCGGTTCCCGCCCCCGCCGAGGCAGCGGCCGGCCCGGCCCGGGAGGGCCACCAGGTGCCGGGGCCCGCCCCGCCGCCCCCCGCGCGCCCCCTCACCACGCACCGGCTGCTCCCGGCGCAGCGGCCGCGGCTCCCGGTGCTGCTGCTGCCGCGGCTCGGCGGCTGCCGCTGCCTACGAGTCGCTGCCTGCCGACATGCCCGCGCTCCGCTGGCATAATCCCCGGCGAGGGTGGGCCGGGCGCGGGCAGCTCCTCACCCGCCGGCTCCGCCGCGGCGCGGGGACGGCGGAGGCGGGAAGGGGGGGGGGGGGGGGGAAGAGGCGAGGCGGGCGGGCCGCCGCAGCTCGGCGCTGCGGGGCGGGGAAGCGGGGACAGGCGCAGAGCCCCGGCGCTGCCCCTGCCGCGGCGGCCGGGCAGCTTTATCCCCCCGCGCGGGCCGTGCCCACCGCCGCGGGGAGCCGCCACTTCCTTCCCCGCGCCGGGCCGGCGCTGCCGCGCTGCGGGCGGGCGGGCCGGGGGCGCCCCCTGCCGGCCGCGGGGGGGGGCAGCGCCGCCGGGGCCCGGAGCCGCCGGCCGGGGGCGAAGCCGCGGGACCCCCCCGGGGCGCGTTCGGGAGCGGGCGCGGGCCTCGGCCCCGGAGCAGGCCGCTCCCGTCCGCACCCGTGAGGGGCTCCGGCTCGCCGCGGGCGCTCCTGCCGCCTTCCTCCAGCCGCTGCCCAGCGCGGGGGTCCCGCTGCGGCTCCGTGCCCGCGGGAGCGGTAACGGGCGGTTACGGAGCCAACTTGCACGGTGAGGCGGCGGGGAGGGAAGCCCCAGGGCAGTCTCTAGCTCTGACCCTACCCCCAGGCGTTTAGCAGACCTGGTTACTCCTGGAACTTTACTCACTGCAAAGACTGGGGGGAAAAAAAAAAAAATATCACTAAACCTTTATCAGTCATTTTATTCTGAAAAAAAAAAAAAAAAACCAACAACAAACCAGCAACAAAATTTGCTGTACTGCTTTAAAAACTTGTCAATTTGCTGCGGGTTGGTGGTTGTTTTGTTGGGGTTTTTTTAAGGATGCATCACTTGACCCCTTCTGTTCTATTCTGCAAATGCCAAACACTACCAGCAAGCAGCCCCTTGTGCAGTCCTGGGTAATTCCAAACCCACCAGCTGATGCTTCAGGCTCTTAGTCCTCAAACTGCACCTTGCACCTCACCACGACCCACTCCCCTTTCTGCTCTTTTTTGCAGAGCTTGAACTTGCCTGCCTAAGAAATGAGTTTGTTTTGCCCCAGGAAGGTCTAAGTCCACTTTATAGCTCTTCTTTTCAGAGCCAAAATGTGCCAGTGCAAGGCAGATTATTAAGAGGTATCAATGGCCCAAAGAGACACTTCTTTCTTTTTTAGAGATGTGGACAAATAGAAATTTTATATTCCAAAGGTTAAAAGCTCAGAGGTGAAGGAGCTGTAACGTTGTTTATCAGAGAAAACTACGCCTGGGAGTGTCTTACAAGGGCCATCTGAGCCAGAAGAGAGCCCAGGAAATCTGGAGAGGTGATAAATACCTACACAGCAGAGAGGGGGCAGGTGGAGTAACACCAGAGGAAGATGATGACAGTCTTCCTCAGAGGAAGCATAAGCTTCTGATTCTCTGGAAGTCCTTATTTGTCCCAAAATACAGAACCAGGCACTTTGCTCATAATAAGGGCAAGAATTTTAAAGGGGATTTGAAAACAAAACAAAGCCAAAACATCTAGCAAAGTGCACAGCAAAGGCAGTCACATTTTCCACAGCAAGCGCACTGCATGTGCCCCACTTTTTGATGCTTCAGGTCTGATTTTCAGAAGCACTGAGCATTCAGGCCTCCCACTGCTTTAATCTGGAACTGCAGATTCTCTGCCCCGCTGAAGAATCAGGCCGAAGGCACCCTACTGAACAGGTCACCCTAAGCCATACATTTATGTGAAAAGATTGTCCTAGAAGCTTACTAAGAGCAACACATACATTCCCCCCAACTTCAGTGTTACAACAGAACAGAAATAGCCTAAAGAGCTCCAACAGACAGAGCTTAAAAAATAAATTCTGACTCACAATTCAGTTTTCTGGATGGAATTAAAAAAAAAAAAAAAACATGAATATGAATGATACTTTTGAAGAATACTTTTAAATTCTACCTGTTAATAAAATGGTGGGGAAACATCTTCAGCTAACTAGTAGAGCTGCACAGGGAAGTCCAGATTCTTTTTTCCTCCCTCAACTCCTCCTAAGGAAAAATTCTAAGTAAAAATATGGAATACCATTAAAACTGTACATGTATTGCTGTAGCCTGGAAATATATTTGAGCAAGTTATCTCTATGCATTCAGGCCCAATTTTGACATTTTAGAATAAAGGGGGAGAAGCCAAGGATGTTGGTTACTCTTTTTCCCAACTCTGATTTTGTATTAAAAGAACCATTCTTGTATAAAAAAAACCCCACAGGGCAGAAGTGGCTGCAAAAAAATACAATTTTTCAAAGAGACTGTGCATGGGTAGGACAGTTCTTCATCACATATCTTAAAACACAGCAGTCTAATTTTAGAATCAGACCTTCACAAGCTTCCTTTACGACAGCTATTCTGGCCTTATAATCATATCATTGGTGGCTAAACATCTTGAACAAGGACAGAATTTGAAGCACACAATATGATTAAAACCTACATTATCACTGATGTAATATCCCAGAACCTATTATTGTTCTTGGGCAGGAGGAAAGAATCTAATTAAACATTTATTTAATATTAAAATACAAACTAAAATATCACTGTTGGACAGTCAATCAGCACTATGCCAACAAGCAGATATGTATTTTTCACCAAGAAATGCATTTTGCATGTATGTTCACAAATACAGCTTGGATTTGATTTGGAATTGTGCGCGGTCGGAACGCTGGCACGGCCCAAACCCCAGCCTGGCATGTTAAAACAGTAACTTAAGTAGTTACAGGCGTGGAGTGTGAGCTGGAGGTGATGTGCTCCCTGGGAGACAGGATGGCTGCTGTCAGCCTCGTGAAGCCAGGCACGCACGGTATCAGAACACCACTCACCGCAACTGTTGGGAGACATCGAATAATTTAGAGCAATATTTTCCTAACGCAGCCAGCAGCAACCAAACTAGCAAAACATTGCAGCTGGCCAGCCATAACCAAAGTATTGCTCATGGTTCTGTCACAATGCAAAATACCCATGTTATACAGTTTAAATTAAAAGGATTTACCATACAACAGTAGTTCTCTAACACTGGTAATTCATGTTGCTTTTTGTATTCAAGTTCAAAATTTCCTACTGGCTAATATTTACATCATCCCATAAATATTTATAAAACAGTAAGGAAAACGAAGTGCAAAAGGATAACACTATCATTTTCTGAAAACAAGCTGCCTTTTAGTTTCTTATTCTTATTATAAATTGAATATCACTATTTAAAAATAATTAATATTTCTAAAAATATTACAATACAGGATAAACATTGATTTCTCAAGTGTAACAAAAATATGTTTAAAATATAGGTGGCTGTTTGAAGTACAAAATATTGCTGTTTGTAAAGGGTAACATGGTTGTAAAACTACTATTGAGGGTTTATAAAAATACAAAACAATTTGCATTTACTGAGTGCATAATTACATATTAGTGCAAAAAAAAAAAAAAAGCATATTTGCATTCAAGAGAGAACTGTCAAAGATTTGCAGAGGTACGTAAAACATGAAATTTTTTCAGAGTCATGCGTATTGACCCCAAATCTCTATTAATCCTTTCCAAGCGATCTTCCAGGGCTTCCTAAAAGAAACAGTCAAAAAAAAAAAAAAAAAAAAAAAGGATTTAATACAACAAAATCTAGTAAGCCTTCTAAAATGAAGAAACTGCTATTATTCCTGTATTCAGCTGTTATCCTTTTTGATGCACATTACTAGCATTCTGTTAGCACCCAAAAGCTACAGCCAGACCTACGTTTGTTTCGTATTATTTTTATGTATGTGTGTGTATTTGTGGGTTGTTGGCTTTTTTTTTTTTTTAAACTGTTTCAGGTATTTTGGTTTTTTCCATGTGACTTACAAAACTCCCATGAGATAAACTTGACAAGAATTAGGACGGGCTGATAATTAGGGAGACACATTTAAGAAACAGCTGACCACTGCAGCGAGTGGCAGTACTGATTTACTGGAATGCACTTTTACTTTCCAATTGAGAAACTGATAACAAGCCCTGGGATTACAATGCAGGAAATGCTGAAGTTGCAGGCTTCACAGACACCTCTGAAACACAACTCTGAGACTCTTTTTTTTTAATTAAGAGTCTGTAGGGCTTTCTGAAGAAGGCACTGTCCTGTATCCCACCTACGCTGCTTATTTTTCCCTTATTTATTTCTTCTTTACACTTTCAAGTAGACAAAACCCAACCAACCAACAACTAAACTTTGCACTTTCTCCTACAGCACAACATCCTCTCTACAGCTTCAGGAATCTATTTCATAGTCACTGCATTTTCTTCATGTATTGCTTTTATCTACATCGCAGTGTTAACCACAAGAACAGACTATTCTTGCAGTAATTCAAGAAAATGCATTCCTTGTACAAAAAAATAAAATATATAAACAGTCTCACACAGAATATACAGTAGGTAGTTTGTATATATATATATATATATATATATGTATACACACACATACTTTATATGCATATATACACACACAAAATAAAGTTGTCAGTTTGTGGCGGGGGCAGAAATCAAATGTTTGCAGGGCTAGTTAGTCTTTTCTGACTCACATGCATACAAATTATCCAGACTTACACCTTTTATATTGCAAGTCAGAGTGTGTCTATAGTTAACTTTCAGTAACTTCCAGATTATCTTCTAATGCAATAAAGTCTAGAGAATAGAGAACATCTTTCACACAAAGTTCAGCCATATTCAGTTCTCAGTGGTATGGAAAAATTCCCATAGTAATCACGCTTACTGTATAGAGGAACTTTATTCCACACTATATATTCTCAAATTGTGGAAGAACAACTTCAGAGACCCATCATATGTAGAAGCTTTTTCACCTGATTCAATCTTGCTTGCAAGGTCATTCTTCCACCAGAACAAGGTATTCGACTCAATGCAGCCTCAATCTAACAACAGAAAATACTTCAGCTGTAAATTATCGTTTCAAGAGCCAATATAAGCTTGTCTTACAAAGAGAGGTGAGGTGTACAGATTACAGATACACGTCCAGTCTTGTTCTTGAACACTAATTTATGTTACTGTAATACTGTGCCGTACAAAGCTGGTAAAAAAGTTCACATTCATAAGCAGACCCTCTCAAGGATCATTCTGAAGAGAACACTCTTAATTGCCAGAATAACCTTCCTTGTTTGAGAGGCCAATTTAAAGCACTGTCCATTAAGGAAGAAAGTCAATTCACTCCAACCCTTCCATTCACACTGCATTTATGTTAAAGTGACTCTCCTTTAATGAAGTTCACGTCCAGAAGAGGACTGGAGTATGGGAAGTAGAGCAGGGAATGATAATGGCACATCCCTTGGGTAACACCAGAAATTGCGTATGAATTTCAGCCATGCATTACATCGCTATATGGCCACATCCCTCACCTCTCACACAACAATTATGTTTCGTCACAACTTTAAAATAAAAAATAATAATAATTTAAAAAAAAAAATCTTTGCCTGTTGCTTTTCTTGAGTCAGCTCATCAAAAAGCCTCTCTGTTTCAGCCAGAGTCTTAATCCTTGCTGTGTATTTGAAGTCTCCCTCGCAAGGTGAGAGCACTGGCTCATACTTTTGTGCTACGCTCCTCTCGTCCCAAGCTGTCATTTTCTTCATTCCAGGATTGATGGATTCAGCACAAGAGCTGTGTCTGACACCTGAATGCTGCCTTCCTATTAATAAAATAGGGTTCTTTTTATTTGTTTTGTAATTGCCTGTGAAATTATTACATAGGACAGAAAAAGAAACTAATCACAAGAAAATCAGCATGATCTCAGAGGTATATAAACTGAGGATAGTGACTAGCAAAGCTTCATTAACTTGCCTTAAGCAAACTTTCCAGAAGAATGCAAAACATTTATATGGGTCATCCTCCAAGTGATCTTTATAACACAGCATATTTTTCAGTTAAACACATTACTGTACTGTGGTAATTAGGAATTACTTTCACTGGTCCAACTTTACTAAATATCACCAAGTAGACTAGTTGTCATGAAAACACTAGCCTAAACAAATGCATTAATAAAAACAAAACCAGAACATTGTGACAAGAATTACAAAAGTGAGGAAAGATTTGGTTCAATCAATCATTTTAAAAATCTGAAACAACTGGCTTTATTATAGTTATTCTTTGCTATCTGTAATGCAATCTTTAACAATAGAATTTTATTAGTATGTCTGAGTATGTACATCTGAATACAGACCCTAGTAAGATATGCATTGTATAACTGAGTTAAGCATAGAAAAACATATTGCCCTTGTTTCTCAATTTAATTATTTTTGTTGTTCCATTGTGTTTGTGCACACACACATATACATGAAAATAAAATACTGTATGAATGGTATTTCTCTGCCTACAGGAATAAGATTTAGGGGATTTTTAAAAGTTGGACTTCATAAATTGTCAGCTTTCTATTTAAGCAGCTGTTACCAACATAAAAGAAAATATGGTAAAAAAAAAAAAAAAAAAAACCAACAGTTTCCCCCCATTCCCCCATTTTGACAGATTACCTTCTACATCATCTAGTGAGAGAAACTGGAGCCTTTTCCTTGGATTATTGTGCTGTAAAGTAGATGCAGGACCAGTTTCCAGGTCATCTAGAAGTATATCAAATCTACAGAGCAGGAAGCACACAATTACTTGCTGGAAATCATGTATCAAGCCAATACAATATTTTCTATTTTTTCACCTTTTAGTTTCTTATAAAACAATTTGCATGCCACCGGCATTGCAAGTCTTCCAACTACTGCTCACAGTACCAAAATACCTCATTCATGTGACTTTCTTTCAGAAGCAGGCCAAGCTGTCACTCCCAAACACACTAAGCTCCCACGCTGTCATCCTCAAGAACTATCAAAGTGGTGCTACACATTTCTTCTTCCTCATGTCCATGTCCTACACTTTAATGTCGCAGGTAAGTTCTCAAACTCTACAAGCCTTGCCAAGCAAAGATCTCTATAAAAACCACAGTATCTAGTACAGTTAGCAGAATTTTTAATGTATTTTTAACATGCTTGTAGGTGCCATGACAGGTAGGTAGATACTACTTTCAACTCTTATTTACATCACTTGATAAGCGGCATGCAGATCTGGACTTACTCCACAGAACAATTCTTCTATGTTACTGATCAATGCTGTATCAATAGCAAACCCAAGGTCTCACCTTGAACGCTGAAGACTGGAATTCTAGATTTTTCTTGCCAGATTTTAAAAAATAAAGATTGGTTTTATATTCAGAAATCTTCACGACTCATTTTTGAGGACTTTTAACGAACAAGAAACAGCAGCATTAAGCCTGCTTCTATGATAATGATGAGAACACAATTGTATTCACAAGGCTCATACCTTGTCACCGTGTTTTCATTTTTGCTAAGCAAATGGCTAAATCCAGGAGAGAGGTTTTCTTTCGGAGATCGTTTTGGGCTGTATGTCACAGACACTGGCGCCAACATTATCTCTCTTGTTGCTGCAAAAGACAAAGTATGTTTAACTACCTAAAACTTCTCCCAGTGCAGTATCTCCCACTCACGTGATCAGGTGTTTACATCTTAAAACAACACTTTTCAAAGCTGTTTACATGTTTATTTAAATTAGATTAAAAGAGCGTTGCAACCCAGAAAAATGAAAGTAAACTTAGAACTCTCACATTTTCTCTGATTGCAGACAAGCTTTTTTTTTTTTCACACTGTTAGAATAATTCAGAAATCCTATCTTTATTTTTCTTTTTTTCTAGAGCAGCCTTTCATTATTTGCATCTACTTTTTGAGTAACACAAACCAAACTTTGAAAAAGCACTTACTTGGAGTATTGGATTTCCTGGTTGAAGGAGGAAGGGATGATGACCTCTGGCCAGAAGGGGAGCTGTACCGTTTGGGTCTGTGTTGGTCTTTACCTTTCTCGGGGGATCTGTTAGCAACTAAAGAAGTTTCAACAAACCCAACAGTTTGACGTCGATTTGATGTTTCTAATTAAAAGGGAGAAGTTATTATATTAATCAATCCTTTTCAATACAAGGACTCGCAAGTATTCTCCTGTACTCAGCTTTTACTGTACAAAGACTGCATTTAGTCTGGCTCATGTTAACAGAGTTGTGCTGTTTTGCTCAGGTCTCACTTTCTGCTCATCACATTCATGAAACAGTTTAACTCATGAAAGAATGCTTTGTAGTGTGTGGGGGAGAAATGCTGCTAAATAACACTGGTTTAATAAAGAGACAGTGGAAAGCAGGACAAAAGCATCTTTTGGGAAAGAGGGTTTGTGTACCTGCCTAAACCAAGAACATAAGCATCTGAGAGAGACTCTATGTTTTCTAACTACAAGGCTTCCTACATCAGTGTTGTTAGAACAGCTCAGTACAGTCCTACAGTACACATGCCAGCTTTCTTACTAACATTCCGACACAACACCACGAGGACAACACTAAAATGGATGTACAACCAGCCAGAGCTTTGTTAGAGCCCCATTAACTGTTTATAAATACTTAGATATTCTTAGAAAAATGACACTAACTACTCTTTAGCTTGAGACCTAACAGCAACCTTTGCATTCCCCCTGTTTCAAACAAATCACTATATCATTTTGAATTTTCTTGGGAAAACTCCAGAAGTTTGCATGCTAAAACTCTTTTTATCACATCACTCAAGCCTGATGGACTTTAATGCTGAGAATAACAAAGCCAAAAGACATGCAAACAAAGAAAAGCCAGTAAAGACAAGTTCAGGAATATAAAAACAAAAGTTACTAGCTGATGAGTCTTCTTTTTCTGTCTGTGTACCCCAATCCTTAAATGCTTTTCTTTCTTCAAGTTCTTTAAAGGCTTTTATAATTGGTGCTTCTGACATGTCATTTTCTTTCTTTTCTATTGTGTTTGTTGAAGAGTCTTCTTGTGAGGAGTCTTTTTCAGGAGGAGAATGGTGCCTTACAAGAACATGAGGAAGTGGAGGGGAAAAAAAGGATCAAGGTTTTTTTACTGTATTTCCTATATCCAAATACTAGCTGAATAAACAAAAAACTGGAAAAATTTAGTTTGGGATTTACAGTCATCAAACCATGAATTTTAAGAGTGATTTTTAGTTTCAGCCAAGAACCTCAGAGGATTGCATTATAGCCCATTCAAGAATCTAATGTTGAACAGTGTGAGTTAAATTTGGTGATTAGACATGTTCTTAGTACTAAATACATCCTGACAGAGGCTTTAGGAGCTTGTGAGGAAGAAATCAAACTACTGAGAAATTATACCCTCAATTACACCTGGAGCTTCACCCTGGAGGAAGGCTGCAGCCAGCTGCTACAGCTCACATCCAGTACAACACAGCACACTGTGTCCAAACTCGGGGTGGAGCTGGACACAGACATGGGAAGTGGGAAGCCAGCAGTGCAAGATGCAGTTGAAGCTGTCTGATATTTCAGGGAAGGTACTGAAAGCTGCTGCTGTTTGCTTCATAGCAGGTTAGTGAAGGAAGAAAGATGTTTTGGTTTTAAGGAATTGTATAGCATCTACAATATGGAGAAATTTCTTTTAGAACTCAACAAGCACAAAAATCTAAAAATATGAATCTAGTCAATTCTGGATACAGCTATTTTTAGAAGTGTTCAACTTTACATCATAGTGGAGACTGAAGGAAACCAACTCACCTAGAAGGAATGTAGGTTTCTTCTAATCTGTTATCCTTGGGGCTTTCCTGAACTTCCAAAGGCTGGCCAGTGAAGATTGAATACTCTGCTCCTGGTATCAACCACTTCCGCCTGCTGACATCAGGAGTTGCCAACTTGCTATAGGAGCAAAAAATTTCAAAATTATGAAAGGCTTTGGAATTTTTTCTCTTTTTTTTTTCTTTAAGAAAAAAAATTAAGAAAATCCAGCTATTTATTCTAATTAAACAGAATATAACAAGAAATATGCAATAAACTTGTAAATACTGTGGAAAAATAACCGATTTTAAAAACATGTTTGTGAAGTAAAATATTTTTTTTTAAAAATTGTATGTGGAGGCTTCGGTCTAAATTACACAATATGTATGTGTGTATGGAGTTCAGAATGCAGAACTCCACAAAGAGCTTCTTGTAATTTAATGCTGCTCACTCAGACAGAGGTTTGGGGAACAAGTAGTTCTCAACTAATTAAACAAAAACATTTTGCTGTAGTTTACTCCAAGTTCAGAGAATCTGACCCCAGCTTTCCTTTTGACACCATTTGTTTGAAAAATAAAAAAACCCAAACAACTCAAACAAGAAAAAGTCTCTGTCGACGACCTGAGAGTGATAAATATTAACTAATAATAATATACTCATTGATGCTTATCTTTATTATCTTGAAATATCAAAAGAAAAATGTGATTTTTACACACAGGAAACTAATGATAATTAGGAAAAAAAGGGTTCTTGTTTACACAGGCCATGAACTGTAACTACTATTCTGTAGATCTGCCCTGCTGTGCATTCAACTGGAAGGAGACTTTCTTTGAGCCTTGGAGATCAGTTAGGGACAGAGTAACTTCCAAATCCATACTGGCTCTTACATCCTCCTCCCTGATGCACATGGTCTTCCTTTTTTTTGTTCACTGTTGAGGGATCTTGTTCATAAATATTAAAATATGTCTAAACAGAAATCTGTCCCTGTCCTATACTACTTGCATCTTCACAGTAACCAAAAATCTGATCCCCTCCCAGAAAAAAATACTGCTGTTCAATATATACAAATTGACATCCACAAAACACATTATCACTTTTGTGCTTCACAGCATCACTGCTGAACTGGGAGAGACACCAAAGAAGCCATAACTAATAAAAACTGAAGAGGGACAAAGCTTTTCAGGTCTTCAAAACATTAAAAAAAAAAACAAAAAACAAAAAACAAAAAACCAAAACCAAACCCCAACCCACAAACCAGAACACAGGCCAACTTGTCAATTTTAATTTCCTTCATGTAAATTCACAATTCAAACTAGAGTATGAATTCTAATTGAACTTCCACTCTACTCTCAGGATACCTGTACAAACTATATTCAGAAACATAAAAAGGGAGTAATCAGCCTTTCAAATCAATGACAAAGACACAAAGAAAAACTCCATTGTCTAATTGGACTATTAAATTTTATTCCCAAGATCTTTGTTGAGGATGGGAATCCCTATTCAGCTGAGCAATTGAGACTTATCAAATACTCATCTGAAAAGTCTACAGACAGTCTGGCAAGTCACACATACATTATCCAAAGTACTTATTTGGTTTTAATAATTTCTTGTCATGTGAAGTCTCTGGATTATGTCACATGGTTTTAATCCACTTTAGCCTACAGACTGACATCATCTTGATCCATTTTTAGCCAAAACACATTAAAAAGTATTCTAACACACATGACCTTTTTTCACATCGTTGGAATATTCACTTACTTGGCACAAGAGGTTCTTAAACGATTTTCAGTAATATGGCGAAGTTTCATCATATTTTCATGTTCTACTTGCTTGAGCTGAGCTTCAAGTTTTGAAATTGTCCTAATGTGGAAGTAGTAAAGGTGCATTATGACTTAAATTACATAAACAATATAACAGATTTCTTGGAGTTTACTCATTTTTATTCAGATATCCCGGGTGAAGCAGAAGAACAAGAGTAACTACTACGTTTTTATCTAAGTATTTGAATTTTAAGTTAAGTTAGGTAACCTAGCTAGAAAAACAGGACCAGGAGATAGTGCTGTGGATCAAAGCATTCACCTCAGAGGGATTGGGGGAAACAAAGAACGAACTTTCCTCCTTGAAATGATGTACTTCTACAAAGGTCACCCTGACTCTGGATTTAATGTGTGGCTCCTTCTACTGCATGTCACTCAGGTAACTCCACCAATCTGCTGCTCAGGCTCTTCATGTGATTTTCCTCTCTCCCACATACTTCAGTCCACATATTCATTGCCCTTTGGCAATGCAGCACAGTCTTAGGCATTCCCCACTTGGGGAACAGAAATACAGGTTTTTGGAGCCGGATATGAAAAAAAAAAAACAAAAACCAAACAACAAATAATCTCTCCTTTTCCACTACAATTCCACCAGTCTGGAGTGATCTCTAGCTAACAGCACTGAGAATCATGCAGGAAAAAACAGAAGCACCAATACAAATACTTGGCTGAACTGTCCTTCACACTATCTTCATTTCCTCAACAGTCCCAATAAAAATTGAAGGCAGAGTGGTTTTGGCTTCCTTTTATTCTTTCCTTTAATTCTTCCTATTCATTCTTTCTATTCTTCTTGAAAAATTCAGGTGATCTGAGCAGCAAAGAACAGGACTGTGACATCTCCTATCACATTTGCTATTTTTCTGGTTTTGGCTGAAGACCGTGCAGAGGTTAATGCGTGGTGGCAATGATATTTGGAATCAATTTTGAGGTGAAACTTGTAGCCCCATTTCTAGAAGAATCATCAAAACACACGCATTTAAAAAAAAAAAAAAAAAAAAATCTTCCTAACAGTCTGCGTTTCAGCTGCTCGTATAAAAACATAAAAGGAAATTACAGCAACACATACCCACAAAAGAAGTTCAAAGGGAGATGAATGACATGAAACATCACCTCATTACAGGTCTGTACTGCCTGACCTAGAGCCCTCTCAGATGTTCTCTCCTCCCACCTCTCCAGAATTTCCCGAGAAAGTGCTGTTTAACACCTTTGACAAGGAGCAGCTGACAAATCCCAAACTAGAGGATATGTTTAGAACTGTAAACCCCTTGATGGTCACATACATCTTGACTAGGGCCTACCCGGAAAGTATAAAGCAAAATGGATTTCTGCTCTTCCAACCAAAAAATAAATTCAGGTAGCATGAGGGACATCCACAGGAGATACTATTCCTGCTCTATACGTGGCACACCTTTCTGCCCTTTATTCATGCCTAGGAGCCATAATCTTGAACAGCAAACTCCTGTCAGCATCCTCGCTCCTGAAAACCAGAACAGAGACTGGTTAGCTGAAGATGGGGGTTCCTGAGAGAACTGCAGCAGTAAAAGCTTGAGCAGTGGACTGGCTGGGCCAGCTGAGTGACAACCCTCAGGAAGGAAGCAATTCATTACATCCCACTGGAAGATGTTGTGATTGAGCAAGTAGAAAACACACATATCCTAAAATAACAAAATTTTTATAGGTGTACAAAGTAACAGAGCAACATAAATGTAATTAAACTTGCAAGATCTACAGCCTTCATAATCTAGGAGTAAATGTTTAGGCCATAGTCTATATTTCATATTGTTAAAATAGTAGTAAGACAGTTTCACATTTACCTTTTCAAATCAGAAATCTGCGTGTTTGCATCAAGCAATTTGTTTTCAGTTGTATTTAATGTATCCTACAAGTACACAAGGAAAAAAGTAAAAATCCTAGAAACTACAGAAATGTATTAAAAGAAAAACAAGTAACTCCACATCAGTCTTGAAAACAATACATTAAATACACCTTCCTATTTGACAAGGAGGTCCATTAAATTTCTTTGGCTTTGTCTTTGCAGTATTTTTGCTGTCTATGACTGGAGAACAACACAGTCCAAACTTCCCTCCAGGGCTCTGAAGATGTAATCAGCAGCTATCACTTAAAATAAATCTGGATCTTTCCATTTGATCTTTTGCAAAATACTTAATTCAGTTAATTCTGTGGCACATTATCACATATTTTTTATGTTTGTTTCTTTAACTAGCACACACTTACCTTTACTCTTTCATGTTCTTTTCCAAGGGACTCATATTCTCCTAAAAGCTAAAACAACAAAAAAAAGAACACACAAACTCACACTGAGATCAAATTGACAGTTTTGCTCATTGCTGTAAAATTATCTAAACTGCTTGTCTAACATATGCAGAGGCACTACAGGAGATAGTGTACTTTAATAGTATTTGTTAAGTTCTAGCATCTCCTAATTGAAAAAAGTTATAGGCAGGACAAGAGGAGACACAGCTACTTACACAATGCATTTCTAATTTTCAAATGATTTATCTCTAAAGAAACAGAGGGAGTTGAATGAACCAGTAAAATTCCTCGCTGACTTTAAAGCTTTGTATTTTGAAATTTTAATTGTAAAAAAGGAGTTAAAGTGTGGGGGAGCTTTTCCACCTAATACCCATTTTGCCAATCCATTTAAACATTCCGTAAAGCAACACAAACATTCCATAAAGAAACAGTTCCTTTGATTCAGTCTAAAATCATACACAATTAACAGTTTTAGCAAGTTGTGATGACTTATGAAAGATTTGGTTCATCCCCACTAACCTTGAGAGGAAAAAATAACTTTCTAAAATAAAAATAAATTCCTGTAATATCTCTAAAAGTAAAATGAATAGTCCATAAAGTAATAAAATACCAGAGACACTATGACAAATGTTATCACATCAGTACACACTTACTGCCTTAAATAACTGGTTTTAAATATCTGTTAGGTCTGTAGTATCACCCAACACCTAGCCTGCTAAGTAGTCCGCTGAATAATTTCTGTTCTTAGTTGTGCATTAAAACATTACAATAGTAAACCCTGAGTAGTTTTCCAAAGCACCCAGGACTTGCTGCGTTCATAACACGCTGTGCAACTTCGCTCACTTTCTTACTTACATTTTGAAACATTTTATTTTCTTCCTTTAGCCTTGTATTTTTATTATCAGATAACTTGTGAGCCTTTTCAAAGGCTTCCTCTAGATCTTTAAGCCTCGATTTTAGTCGACTGATAGTGTTATCCTTCTCTTTATTATTTGTGCGCATTTCTTCAATGCGCTCTTGCAAAACTTTGGAAGTATTACTGACTGCATAAAAGCGTTCTCTCCACTCTGCCTGTAGGAGAAAAAACATTCATTATAATGCTTACCCAGCAGATTTTTTTGTTTCAGTACAAAGCATAATCTAAAATCATCTAAATAAAAGACAAGGGTACACCTGTATATGAACTAAACAAGCTTTTTGCTCATTTCTGTGATGTATAATAGAAATTAAGACTAAAACCCCCAAATATGTATTTATTTTATAGGACTTAAAATATCTAGATGTTAGGCCTCTAATCCCAGGTGATGGTCTTGCTTCCAAGCATAGAAAAATCTCTAAAAAGAAGGTGGAATGAATTAATCTCTCCAGGTGTCTTAACTTTCATGACAAAGTGTCCTGTTTCTTTGACCAATAAATGCAGCTATGTAGTCATTAGCAAACTGGTCTGACCTAGCCAGAAAGACTGTATAAGCACAGAATTACAGAATCATTTAGGTTGGAAAGGACCTTTAAGATCGAGTCCAACTGTTAAGACAGCACTGCCAAGACCACCACTAAACCATGTCCCTAAGCACCACATCTACAAGCCTTTTAAATACCTCCAGGGAGGACTCAACCACTTCCCTGGGCAGCCTGTTCCCAGTGCCTGACAACCCTTTTGGTGAAGAAACTTCTCCTAATATCCAATCTAAACTGCCCCCGGCACAACTTGAGGCCATTTCCTTCATATAAAGAGAATATTTTTGCCCCGGTGCAGATGAGGTTTGCTCTTATCACAGCTCTAATAAGAAATCAAAGAGAAAAAAATTAAAAGAAATTTTTTAAAAAATAAATCTAAAGAGAAACATCATAAAGACATCACAATATTTCACTCTTAAACTTTGTTTGATCCCTGCTAACCTGGAGAGGTTGTTCCTAAGTCAAAATGATAATGATTCAAGCAGGGAGTCTTAAACTCAGCTAAGTCTGTCACTGGTGTGACTTTTGGCTGATGTCATATATTAAGGAGAAAGGATGAAAATAAAAGAGAAAGATACAGAAACACAGATCAGCTTAATAACAAACAAGTGCATTCTCTTACCCTTTTAGTTAAAAGACAACTTGATTTAAGAACATATACTTACCACTTGCTTTTCTAGCATATTATTCTTATTTTCAAGGGCTTTTATGCGAGCACTTGCTTCATTCAGAGCCGCATCTAATTGGTCACACCTATTTAGAACACAGAGATTACCAAAATCTCTTGAAATTTCAAGATAAATCTACATTTTAGAGCCTTCTTTCTTTCCTCAAGCATCCTTATGAATTTTGGGGGGCTGTGACTTCCTCCCCTGGCCTTCTGCCACGGCAGCGAGCCCCCAGTCTCTGTTGGGGAGGGCGGTGATGCTCACAGTGAGCAAGCAGCAAACTGGGAACACGGGCAGATACTCCGCATGGCTCAGAGCCCAAGAGCTGCTGAACCAAAAGCAGCTGAGATGCACCAGAGCAGAGTTCTACTACAGCTAATTAACGCTGCTGTGTGATAATTAATGACCAAAATCGGATCACAAGCTTCTTGAACTCAATAAATGACTGCTCAGAAGTCACTTCTAATAGTTAGAACACACCTAGTGCTGGAAGATAAGTCCTGAAGAGTCCCAGCTACCCAGACACTTTTTCAATTATTCTGAAGGGCTTAGATTTTGTAAAATATTTAGCTGTTTAAATTTGCAATATGTATTTTGACTGGCAATAATTAGAGACAAATCACATCAAATTTCTACATCTAGCAAACATTCAAGCTATATCTAATGGAATCTATAGGTGAGGCACTCAGACTCCAGTAGTAATATCTGATCAAAGAGCACTGACTGACAAATCAGCTTTATAAAGCTGCCAGTGAATTCAACACTGGTTCTATATCATCTGTAGTTTTGACATGACAGGTAAAGAAGGATGATGTTCCCCAGCATGACAGGCGAGCACTATCTTGCCACAGAGATAGTTCCATTATGAACTAGGACTACCTCTGCCTGACAGCCTTTCTTGAGCAGAAATTTTACTGGCTTCTGCAAAAATCAGGTCAAACAAGACCTCTGGCCCAAACATCACACTTGCTGCCTAACAAAAATTTTAAACCAATCCTAAACAGCTGCATTAAATAACACAAAATTTATATTTAATAGGAAAATATTAGCATCACAGATGCATGAAATCTTCAGAACTGAAGAGTGGCATAAACGTTTCAAGATACTCTAAACAAGCATACTCAGTTTTTAAACTGCAAAGAATACCGTGTAGCAGAGGAGGAAGTGAACAAGTAAGGACAAACAGTACCTGTCAGCAAGATTTTGATTGATTTTCTTCAAGTCTTCAGATGAAGCAGCTTTATGGCTTGCCTCTAGCTGCTGTTTTAAGCTATGTATCTCAGAGTCATAGTAAGCTCGTAGATCAGCTATGTGTCGAGCATGTTTTTCCCTCAAGTTCTGCCTAATCCTATTTTCAAAATTAAAAAACAAAAAAAATTTCCAGCTATTCACATGACCATGCTCCACTGTATTCATTCACACATCATGAGCTCTGCATTACATTTCTCTCTTACAGAACTTTGTTGCATTCAAATTAAAGCAAAGAAAGCTTCATTGAAGGGATTTATGTCAGACACCTAAGGCTTGCATAGCAGTCTTCATATTAATACAAAAACTAATAATATATACAAATACAATACAAAGCTTTACGCTCTCTTCTCTCCTTTGCTAGGCACTAGACACTACACATGCAAAATTAAATCAGGGAAACCCAAATACTAAACTATCTTGAAACCGTGACCCCTACATAAACCCTCACACATGGAGTTTATATCACATCTGCTTGTTGATGTGCAAATCATGAGCTTCAATAGTGAATGGGGATATTTATTTTTCCTGAGTGCAGTAATCCTGTGCTTCTCCCACCATTTGACACTAAATAGGAAAACAAGACACCCCACAGAACTCTGAACTTCTCTGAACTTTGAAATTAATTCCCTCATACAGCCTATGAAGGATGTGTTTTTAAACATATACAAATAGCCAAAGCATTAAAACATAGGAAATGGTTTTGCCTTCCAGTTAAACCTTTGACATCCGAGGAAGACAGAGCACAAATATTGTGCCTTAGATTAAACAGTGTGGTTTAAAGAAGATTAAGCAGTACAGTCTAAAGACAGACAACTGTAAGAAGTGAAAAATGACTGTTCTATTTATATGCATCTGTACTTCAGGGGAGAAAAAAGAATTAGGAAAAAGGGGGGAAAAAAAGCAGCAATATCCAGCTACATTCTAAGCAAAGAGAATTCACATATTTTGTTTGTCTTACTAGTATTGTTAAGTTTCACTTCTTTCATGAAAGTACTAACTCTACGACCTTTGTAAAAGGAAAAAAAAAAAAAAACCTTACTTTGACATTATCACAGGATCTTCAACAGATGTCACTGAAAGACTATATTCTGGCAAACTGTTGTCAGCACACTGAGTAATAGAAGATGGAGTTAGAGTCAGTGTTTCTTCCTCCTCAGTGTTGACTAATTTATCATTATTAGCATCCACATATGCCATTGGAAAGGGAGAGCTGGTCTTGTTTTCATTTTGGAATGGGTGATTTCTCCAGAGGTCCAAATGCACAGCTCTGCTGCTGGCAGGGTATTTTGGAGAATCATCTAACTGAGATGAATTACTTGTCTGTGAAAAAGAGTCTGTGTCACAATGACTTGAAAATCCGGGCTCCGCCATAGAGTCTGGAGAAAAAGGAGTAGTGTCTTCAGGAATATTGATAAAACAGCGTCCTGGGTTCTGCTGACCTGGTTTCATATGCAGGGTAGGGTCCAATGTCAAGATCTAGACAATAAGTTATAATGTTAAAAAACTGTGATTTAACTTTTGTTCTTGTAAATGAAGTTTACCTGAAGACATTAGTAATCCATAGCATATATTGCAGGAATGATACTGAATATTACTACAAGCATTTGGTAGAGACAAGCAAGATGAAGGGACCTGTAACAGCTTAGATGATGATACACATTCCCAACGTCTGCAACTTCAGCTTCTAAGTTTCCATTGAGAATAAAAGACATATCCAATATCTCTAGCTGAAATTTCACAGGTTTTCTAGACAATTATGTAAATCAAAGGACTATGATGTCTGCTTGTAGGTCAAAACAATGACTTTGTACAGTTGCAAAAATCACTTCAAGGATTATATAAACAAGATAGTCACATAGTAGCCATCATTACCGGATTTTGTACAAGACTGAAAGCTGTATAAAGAAACAGATATGACAAAGAATATTTCCACAACCTGTGCCCTTCTGTTTCATGGGTGGAAATAACTTGCCTCGTGGGAAGTAGTAAGAAAAGCCTGCTTCTGTGACTGCAGTTCCACGTGCATTTCATCAGCTGCAGCCTCAGCATAAGCAGATTCATCCCTGCACCATCCTCAAGGTTGAGCAGCAAGGTGCTTGTTTACCCAGGGTACTCTTAGAGCTTCTTTTCAGCTGGATCCCTTCCCAGTCTGGTTCATCGCCCGGCTGCACGAACTGCTGTTCCAGCGTAACACTGGAGGTGGCAGCAGGGGCCAATTAATGTGAAACCAGCCTGTAACCTGTCAAACCCAGATGGAAAGAAATCAATGTTACCTCTGGTGGGTGACTTGGCTGGGAGGATGGCATAAAATTCTGGTCTGGAAGCTGCTTGTTCTCCCTTTGTCTTTTATGATAAATATCCTTCAAAGATGATAGCTTCGTTTCATCAGCAGAAGACAACTTCAAGAGGAAAAATTGCTATATTAGTTTTTCTGAACACAATCCTCCATCCCCAATATAGATAAACAAGTTGTAGGGTGGGTTTAGCTAATGAATCAGTTCAGAACAGAAGGCAGCTTTATTTAATGCGCCCAAATTTTAAAAGGGTCTTTAATGAGGCACATACACCTTTAATATACTAGTTAGTCTCTCTTCATCTCTTATAGGCACTATTTCTTTTAAACGACAAAAGAAGTGTCAATAAATCCCAAGTGACTTTAGCAGGGGTAAATGAATAATGAAGGAACAGAAACTGAGCTAACAAAAGAGTTTTCACTGAAAAGTTACCTTCTGGAGGGCTGATTCTTTCCACTATAGAAAAAAGCAAAGGTGACAAGCAACTCTAAGATAACTTTCAAAACACGTGCAAAGTTTACCTGATCTGGTGATACTTCTGTGGAGAAAATATCAGCAAACTTGCTTATGAAATTGCCTGGTAAAGAGTGATACATCTCCTTTTCATCTAGTTTCCAGTACGAAAGTCCTGATAAAAAGAAACAATGAAAAAAAAAAAAAAATTACAAATTTCAAGCTCACATTTATAGAACAGGAATGCCAAAATCGACTAGTAAGATGTTACTGTATCAGCTAACAAGAGCACTGTATTAGTTATTTGCACCTATTGCGTAAGAATCTCACTAAAGCGTTTGTTACCAGAAGTTACAAAGACCTGAATGCAAAGCACAAGCAACACAATCAGTATTACATCACATGGCACCAGTAACAAAAGCTCTAAATCAGTGAAAACACAGATTTACTCTTCGGTGTTCAAGGAACAAATCCTCATTTACCACAAACTTTTATATTTCTACCAACTCCAGTATAACGCCTAAAACTTGTACTACTCAAGGAGTAATCCTAGACAGCTACTTGATACTACAAACTCTTCAGTTTGGTACTCAACAGCATTATGTAGCATGCAAAAAGACAGACTACCAGGACTAAGAGGATGGCACAAGAGGAACAGACACAGTCTCAACCCCACTTCAATTTCTTGTATGTGTCCCTCTCTCAATGGGTTGTGAAGAAGCAATAAATATACACAGTTTGTAGGGCTGCATCTCTGTGCCCCTGTTTGTTACTGAAATGAATCCTCCCTGTTGTGATCAAAATATGCAAATTAGTTGTTGGCTTTAAAAAAAAAAAAAAAAAAAAACCACAAAATCAAAACCCCAAATCATACACACACAGCCCAAAAAAACCCAACCAAACCCCCAAAAACCTACCACCAATCACAGCTCACACACACACCTGAACAACAAAAGCAAAACTATACCAAAACACAAAAAAAATGCACCCCCACCCCCCCCAAATTAAAGAGTCACCACATTACGTGCTGCATTATTTTGTTCTTATCTAGTCATACAATTTTTGACTCATGCCCTTGGCTTACAGGAATTGTGCCTCTATTACCATGCACTCCTGTGATTACTAGACCAATGATGCTAATATTTGAAAGACCATTTGATACCTTCACCATGGTTTTAATAGCAATTACATTATGAAGCAGTTTTAAACATAAAGCTCAGCTTTGAAATGCTGAGAAATTTGAATGAAAAAATTACTGCATGCCCTACATCTGCCAGCAGTGATAGGCAGGAGGTACCATCAGTTTGAAACTCAAGAGCAAGAAAAGCAGAATTATGCTATATCAAAGTTTAATAGTTTGTTGGCGCTCAAACCCTCCTCACCTCTCCAAAGTTATTGGAGATATGTTCTAGTAAGAGTTTTAAAAAACAAGAATTCAAAAGAAAAGGAAAAGAAAACTACAAGAAAGTAACTATACCTGAAGCTTCAGACACTACGGAATTTGGACTTTCATTCGGTTGATTGAGGTAAAAAGTGTAAGGTGGCAAAGCAGCATCAGTAAGGTTTGTCTAAAATTACAAAGGAAAAACAAATTTATAAGGAAAACCTCAAGGCATGAAAAAAAAAAAAATCAAGGACACAATTTTTTTAAATTGCATGTAAATGTTATTAGTTTTTTTAAGCAAAAAGATTAAAATTGATTATACAGCATGATCCAAACCTACACGATTTATATTCAGGGCAATCAGTCAAAAGGGGAACTAAGCTAAGCCCCACAATTCAAACTGGTATTTTCTAAATCATGTGCCTGTGTGCTTTGGAGCATTTTTGAGATTAACTGTTACAAAATCACACATTTTGGACAGTCATCTCAATTTTCTTGCTCCTTAAGAGATGTAAGTATATAGAGAGATGACTTACCAATAAGTGTTACTCTTTCCTCATCATGGAATTTCTTATATTCAGCTGCTATGACTCCACCTACCACAAATCTGGAGGTAAATACTACCATCTCAGATAGAGAAGATACTACATATCCTTCTTCTCATCACTGCAAACCTCCTAAGCAATCTCCCCAGCTAAATACAGAAACAACTTTCAAAAGGGTGGGACCAACAACTGGAAAAAAATTAACATCATTTAAGATCTGCTATAACTTCCCTCTTCCTTAATGAAAGGAAGAAATGTCATCGATATAACACAGCGACACGAGAGCAACTGAGTAAGGACAGCTAGCTTTAAAATGCTCATCTTGCATTGCTCTTTTCTACCATTCTTAGGGCATTTTGTTCCATTACAGCAGCTTAACAGTCATACTTGGCAAATTTATACAGCTCATACAACTGAGGATTAAAACAGGATAGTAACCACTGAGTTAACAAAAGTAAGAAAGAAAGATAATCAGAACTAAAGCTTTTCAAGTTTTTGCATGAAGTACCATCTCACCTCAAGGCTATTTTGTCCCTCTTAATGTTTTTATTTAGGTATTCTCCTTTGCCTAAGGAGGAAGAAAGGAAAACGAAGGGGTATCAACTGAATTCTTACAAAGGAATAGAAAGATAAAGGTATTTTCAAAAGCTGAGAGAGAAAAGTGACAATCCACAGCAGATAAATTTGAGTCCTGGTTTGAAATACCCCCTTAGAGTAACATCTTGTTTCCACTGACAATGGAAGATGACTAGAGAGAGCAAGTCCAAACAGCTTCTCTTGCCCTTTCTGGATACCCTCAAAATGACCACAGGAAAGAAAACAGACCCTGCCTTTAATCAAGTGATTCATATTTGCTAGTTCTCCTATTCTCTTGTAGGTGGAGTCATTCACAGACTTTCAGGAATTATTTCCTTAAGAATAGCATAAGGAGAGAGGTTTGCGACAATTAATACACTGAAAAATAATTCTAAAACTTCATAGTTACACGTATGATGATTACTCATACAGTCATGTTGCGTTAACATTCTTTTGGATCAGAAGTATTGTATGTGACTAAACTTCCCTCTCCAAAATAATCACATTTGTGGACATACACAATTAGTAACTCAAGAATGTGGTGGGGATGCAAACCAAAATTTTCTTTAAAATAGGGTTTTGAGCTGATTCAGCAGTCACAGCATAGGCTTTACTACAAACGGTTCTAAAGAGCTAATTAGATTTCCTAAATGTCTATTGTGGAGGTTGGTTACTTTTAGTAACCAGTGCTATAACTGTGCTTGGAGTAGTTCAACTTACTCAAACCATAGTCTTACACAGGCATAAAATAATGTACTGTTCTTACACAAACAATACCAAAAAAGAAAACAAAACACAAACAAATGTTTGTATTTTAGCATAAGAGACTGCTGAGAACACCGAAAAAGCCCAAATCAAACTAAACCAAAAAATCCCTGCAATTTAAAATCCCAATCTGGAAGAATACTTTCTCTCCTGAACAAAGTGGCTAATGCCTCCACACGCAATGAGTTCTGTGTTCTAAAAGAGACATTACCAGCTGAAATCAAAGATCCTTCCAAAAATTAGAGGGCACAATAAATTACCATGACCCGAAACTTCAACTGAGAATGTGACTATTATCTCTGTATGGAAAACACACGTGCCACTTAGGTAAATTAAGAAAAAAAAAAAATCAAGCAAAGAGTAAAATAAGCTAAAATAGCTATGTGAGTAAGTATAGAATGATCCAAGAAGTAAACTGCCCACATGAACTTTAAACATATGAACGGGAACAACGTCAAATGCTTAAAGCTGAGTATGAAAGCACATGCTGAATCAGAACACACCGTAACACTGAAAAAATACCAGCGACAAGAATAAAATTAGAAAAACATCATAAAATTTAACAAAAGGGACTTACATTCTCAAGGGGTAATTTCTTTGCTTGCTCATTTTCTTGCATAGAGTTCACACATACTTGTTCTGCATGTATTCTTTTGGGTTGGTTTTGTTTCAACTTTTGTGCCCATGATGTTAAAGATTTACTAGATGGTAAGAAACACACACATATACCTTAAGAACCTATGCCTTCTTCAGTGGACAGATGATCTCTACAGAAATCCATTTCAAGGTGAAACATATACACTAAAACTCCACTGCCTTTATGCTTTTTTGAGAAACAGTATGAAGTAATAAATGCTGAAATGTTTTAGGGCTTTTTTTTTTTTTAAAGGAAAATAAAAAACATCACTGAAAGTTCTAATGAACAGCACTCACAATCAAAATCGTTCTCCTACTTAAAAAAAAAAAAAATCATAACAAAGAGCTCCATATTTTTGGCCAGACAACTGTTTTTTGGCCTATTCAAGCAGATACTGACCAAACCCACAAAATTAAGCCAGAATGTAAATGCAGTGGTTTTTCTTATTGCATTATCAGTCTGGTTGTAAAGATTATGTCAGCTAAGACACAGTAAGAATGTTTCCAACTTAAGAGAATCTTCAAGGACAAGAAAAAATGGGAAGAAGATATAGAAGGAAACAGAGGGTGAAAAAAAGCAGAACAACAGAAATAAATAGAGACATCCTGAAATTCTTCTTAGAAATACATGTGAAACAATTTTCGCATTTTGTTAAAAAAGTGACCCTTTGAAAAACTAGATATTGTCCCAGTTTGGGACATACACTGGAAAGAATGAAAAAAGGTTACAACTAAAAAGTTAAAACACAACAAAAAAACCAGTTTGGGTTAACTGAACTATGTCACTTTGGTTTGAACCCTTTTTCCTTCAAACCGAGTTCATAATGCAAACCAGAAAGCCATTTCAAAGAAAAAAAAAAAGTTGTATTTTTTATAAAAAGGAGGAAAAAAAACCCCCATACATGAATGACTTTTAAAGTTGTCTTAGAAAGGTTTTTCAAATTGAAAAATACTCTTGAACGGAGCTTCTCCAGCTCTAAGCTCCCCAGCAATCCATGAATTGCAGCTGCCACCCTCATGGGACTGTGCAGCATGAATTGAAAACTGGAATAAATCCCAACAGACGGAAGGAAGAGAACATACTTATCCCTGAGGTCTACCCTATATGCTGAGGTAACACCCTTCCAAACCAAATCCCCTAAAGAAAGTCGGTTCTGTGTTTTATTACATGCTAGCAATTGAAAAGTTCATTTTCACAATTCTGTGATTTTCAAATAAAGCATTTATCTCTGCTAACTACTACACAGAATCACAGGCAACATGCTGCCCACAAGACCTCTGATCTCCTTATGGCCACGTCAAGCCACTGCCATTACAGTCCAGCCTGACAGGGAGAGTAAAGTACTTTGTGAAATTCTGTGCAACTAGAGCAGTGCTTGGTCAGTATTATTGCTAAATTAGCTGGCCAGTCTTTAAAAAAAAAAAAAAAAAAAAAAAAAAAAAAAAAAAAAAAAATCTTGGCAGATCCACCCACCTATTGAATAGAGCAAAACAAACCAACAGAAAACAAACAAATCACCCAAAAAGACCAACAGAAAAATCCAAACATGTTTGGCTACTGCCTGACACAATTTATTCTTGTAATGCACACATATAAGCTGGCATAAAAGACTGGTTGAGCACAATAGGAAAACATCAGTCATATAAATTGGTAATCAGCACCTAAAATTCTGGTGCACAGATAAACACTACATGCAAACTGTATCTTAGCTCATATTTGCAGAAGAAAGTAGTTTCGTATTTTTCCCTAACGTTTTTCTACAACAGAAAAACACTGCAGATGCAAATACCCTACGTTAAGTTAAACAAATAACTTCATCTACCAAGCAGCATAGTATTTTTTACAATCAAGAGGTTCCAGTCAATTCTTACATGTTTGCAGTTACTAACAGCTGTTAACTGAACTGTCTACAATAAATTAACATATTTTGAAAGTGTATCACTTACCTGGGTTTTTTTCCACATTGAGCTTCATCAGCTTTACGTTCAAATTCAGCAGGAAAAACTAAAATATCATTCCTTCCCGATGAAAAATTGTCCTCTACTTTTTTTGGTAAAAGTTCTCTTTTATTTTGAACACTGGCTACAACGGCGTCACTCTGCAATACTTCTGCATCCTCCTGTCTTTGGGGAGGTTTCTCCATGTAGTCTGCGCACTTGTTAGTGTCAACAGATTTGCTCGGGTTCAGTTCAGAGGCAGAAAGTGTTCCATACCCACTATTCATTGAAGCATCATTTGCAAAACATGCCTGATGCAGATCAGATGCGTCTGGCTGACTTTCTCCTTCATTAGATCGAAGTTGATTGGCAATGCACTCATTTTCTTCAAAGATTTCAGAATGCATCCCCATTTGACTTTCTAGTGATGAAAAAGTGTCTGTAAGCTTGGCAGGCAAACTTCTGCTCTTGCTGGCACCCCGATTGCTGGTCTGCAATTTCACTAACTGCCTTATCTCATCCTGAATCAGCTATAGAAAAACAAAAGGCAAAATTCCTGTGAGATCGTGCCACAAATCACATTTATATTTTGATGCATCTTCATTTTATTAGTGAGAGAATTACTTTCTCAGATAACTCAAATTCTTCAATGTGTAGACATTTCATGCATAAAGTAGATATATGCATACTGTGCATAACAGTAATATGTGCATGGTAACAATCCTTCATTCCATGCAGTGATTTACAGGTCTCAGTAGTCATTTATTAATATAAAAAAACATGCATGTGTGTATTTACCTCATGCCTTCGGAACCAGAGTTACCTACCAGCCAGCTAAAGAAACGTAAACTACCAAGGTATGTCATTAGAAGTGGACAAAAGTCTTGAGTTAAATTTAGATCTAAAAGAATTTTTAACTTGGATATACATTTTTAAAGATTGCAAGGATGCTTTAATGGAAGTACAAACCATTACTCTATTGTGCTAATAGGAATAATGCACCTCTGTAAGATTTTCTGCATAAAGCTTGACTTTAATTATCTGATTTAATATGTTTTTAGGTAGTTCATATAATACAAAGACTTACATTTTGATTGTTTTGGTATCTGATGGAGTGGAGCAAACTTATAACTAGATGACTTGAAGAGATTTAACAGGTTACTGTTAAGTCTGCAATGCCCACAAAGAGTTATTTTGGTATATTATATAATTATTTTTTTTTTTTTAAGTTCTACAGCTGTGCACTGGTATATTGAAACAGCTCTGAGAAAGAACTAGTGCTTTTGTCGAGGGCTACAAAAACACCTCATGCTAGTGCCCATGGCTACGTCCTTTGGCCAGTGATCAGCACTTCTGCAGAGTTATACTGAAATTACTGAACTCTGCATGAGCACACAACTCTTATTACACATTACAAGACCAGAGTATATAATGTTTTCAAGAACACATTTCAAACTAATTCCCTCAGGGGAAAAAAAAAAAAAAAAAAAAGAAAAAGGAACTTGCAATAATTTTAAAAACATGGAACTCTGCTAATGTTTTTTTCACAGAACTACAGTACATTACTCACATATGAGTAGCAAGTGGAAAGCACAAATTGAACAAAAATCATTCGTTCTCTGAAAGTAAGAAATAAAATATAAGACTTAATTTCAGAGGAACCTACATGTAATGCTAGTCAGAATCAACCCTCCTGTGTTTTATTAACTTGCAATAGAATTAACAATTGAATTTCAGCTCAGTCTTTCTGTGGAAAAAAACAACAAAAACAAAACAGGATTAAGTTTTCTGCCATAACAAAATTTTTTGTTGCGTTAATACTTGCAGTCATGACTGCAGCAATCATTTGCATTTTAATTCTGTGATTCCACTCTGTCAAGGAAGGTAGGGAAGGGAGAACAAAAGGAAAGAAACAGAATCGCAGGGGGAAAAAAAAAAACCAAACTGATCAGATTCTCTGTGGACACTTAATCCTTGTCATGAATACCTCGTGCAGGAAAAGCAAAAGGCTACTATTCCAATTAAATAGCATTTTTACTTCTCTTTGTACAGTCACAAGTAATTCCAAGAGAAGAAAAGACCTGAGAACAGTAAAACAACATTTCTATAGTTTGAGGACTGTAGGTAACTTTTTTTTTTTTTTAAATACTCTTCAATAAAGTCTGATTTTAGGATGACCCAGAGGAGGTGATAGTTTGGCATTAGCACACTTGTCTTCTAGTGTATAAATCACATAAGCCAAGGACTGACCCCACTGATTCCAAAATCAGCTCAAGGCCTTTGATCCATATTTTCACATGGATGTTGACATACTTTTACAAGCACACTTGGTCTTGAAACACAGCAGAGGAAGCCTTATCTCAGAGTCATGTCAATGCTAATGCAGCATCTTGTTTTTCTACCCCAAACAGTAGATTGTTATTTTTGTCTGTTACTCTTATTAGAACGTGTTGATTTGCCTGTATTTCAGTATTTTCACTAAGTCACCAGCATAGCAGTTCAAGTTTGGAACAGATCCATCTATTTCATCTAATGCACTCATACAACTGAAAGTAAGTTATAGCTGTCGATTTTATATTTAGTGTGGCAATTCATGCAGTTAGTAAGTCCCTGCTGACACCACAAACTCAACTCTTGCAGAGGTAGCCTTTCCTATTAAGAAAGACAAAAACCAGCAAAACCAACACAACAGATTATTCAAGACTACAATTAGCAACAAGTGAATCAAACCATTACAGTAAGAGAAAGGAAATAAAAGGGTAAGGAAACACTGGCAGGACAAAAATAATGAGATGGGAGCGGGGAGAAAAGGCGGGGGGGAGAAACAGGAGATAGGATAAAAGGACAGTACCTCTTTGTTAATTCAGTTCAGGAACTGTTGATTACTACTAGGGCATCAAGAAAGGGAAGGGAAAAACAGCAACCAAAATGATGAAGATATTAAGCATTATATATTAATAGAATTACTGTCTCTTATACATACACATACATTTCTTCCATATTAATGGATATAGTTCAGAAAAAATGTGAATCTTCACCTGGGTTGTTTTTCATTCCTAGAAAGGAGACTGTTCAACTGAAGGCTGAAGTAAGTGTTCAGCTATTACAGTGAATGTTTTCCTATGCTATCTACCTTCTAGATGAGGGAATGACAAGTTGGATAACATTTTCTAATGGACAGAAAGCTTTACGAGGTCTCAAAATTAGAAAGAATACAGTCTAACAGTTAATAAAAAACAGCCTGTACCTACAAAATCCAATTATCACGTGGGTATTCTGAACCAAATGTTTGTGAAAACAAAACAATTGAAAACAAACAATCGAAGAATCTTCACTTGAGAAATTATTCCTACCAGTTACTTTGTTAAATAGCCATGGCTGTCTCAAATACGCATCCTGCCAACAGGCATTCCAGCAATCCACTTCCATTAACTGACTGAATATACTTACAGGAAAATGAAAGAGTGCCAGAGACCACACTGCATTGTTTTGGAGGGGAGTGGGGCTGGAGGGGGAGAAAACAAACATTCAGCCTAAGCTACCTACATGAACAAATCATTACTTACTTGGATTTGATGGTGGAACTGCTCTTGCTGGGCAACTATTTGTTCCTGACATTGTTTTTCTACCAGTCTCAGTAACTGTAGCCACCTTGTCTATTAAATCACAAAGTACAATAATTAAATCACAGTCATAATACATCTCTTACCTTTAACTCTAACTACAGAATAGTTTTGCAGTCTTATACTCACATGTTGACATAATACAAAGTTTAATAGCAGCGCTATGGTTGTCCACCCCACAATACATGTCATCCCCTATCGTGTCAATCAATGGAAACAACTCACTATGGACACATTCATTTAAAAAAGGCTCTTCTAGACAGCAAGATAACACATCTCTACAATTTAAGTTTGGTTTTAAACAAACCAACAAACAAATCAACAAGGGAAGAGGGTTATTCTATTTTTTAAAAAATCTAAACTACTTAAAAGTAGAAACAGGTGGCAGGAAGGTACAGTCAAATCTTGGAAAAGTTGATTCCCGTTCAATAAATTATAGGCAATTTTAAAATTGATAATTAAACATCCCTACGTCCAATGAACCATTCACTTCAATAAGAAACTTCAACAATCCAGCTAAAGGCCATGATGCATAACTATTTAGTGAAAAACAGAAAGATAATTTTTTTAAAATATCAAATATATAGGATTCCCAAAATGTAAAATATGAATTTTAAAAACTATTTTATGCTAATGTTTATGGAGCTTGATACTTGATACATAGGACACGGGACATAGAATGCATGTGCCTAGACAGACATCTATATTTTTTCTTGGAGCTGTTAAAGAGCACCCGAATTAAGCATCTGTCAAGAGACAGTTTGATGGACCACAGCCAGAAAGCTCAAAAATTCTGCAAGAACAAGTCCATGGTGTGGAAACCTGATGTTCCTTACAGAGACTAAAAATAATGATAAAATTTAAAATTAAAAAGGACAAAAACAACATTAAAAAAAAAAAAAAAAGGGGGGTTGAGAGAATTAGCTCATTGAGCCTACATTGTGATTTTTGTGTTGTTTAAATCAGGAAACAAACTAATCATCTGTACTTCTTTACAAACAGAATAGATACATAATTCAACTAAAACAGAGCCATTTTTAGAAAAATAACTTCTAATTTCTAGGATCACTTCAGACCAGTTTGAGGTGCCACAATTTCAAAGGTTTAAATTTTTCAGTTCAAAAACTTACAATCTTTAAGTATCGCAACTTTAAAAAAAACATTCACATCTGTATTGTAGAATACAATATCTTGGCTCCTTATTTTAGTGAAGAGCTAAGAAAAAACTGCAATAAAAAATCCATCCACGTGATTAGCTCATGCATTGTAAAAGGATTTGTCCCATCGTGAGGAATAAACACATACATAGATAGATCTTTACTCCTGAACTATATCATCGTTAGACTTGTCTTCCAAAATGCAAAACTGATACATTAATACAATTTTTAAAAAATAAACCTTAACATCAAATACCTCACAGTTCTTCACAATTTCTGAGTCAGCATTTCCAATGTTTTGGATATCTCGCATAAAGGACGCAAGCAGCTCAACAGAACCAGGAACTAACGAGGACCCGGTATTCCCTGAGTAACCAGAAACTCCATTGGGATTGGATGAGGGACTTCTAGGGAAACATGAGCAAAAAACATTTCAAATTATTTATTGTGCCAGTTGTCCAGTGTAGTGGCCAAAATAATATGCTACATCTGCTATACTGCCATAAAATAATTATACACTTAATTTACATCGTGACTCAAATCATGCTGAAAAAAAAACTGACATGTTTATAAGAATGAGGATGTTTTTCAAGAAAATGCCAAAGAATCCACAGCATGCTTCACTCTTATCTTACATACTACTAAAACACAGTAGCTTTCCAACAAGAGAGACAGTATAATCAGCACAGAGCTTACTGCTCACTAGCACAGATGTCAATAAATACAGCTTCTCATCAAAGCTGCGTGCTTCTTCATAGATTCAGAGGTCAGAAGCTTACAGATACAAGCTTCTGTGCAACAATTATTTATGAAGTCCAAGACTACTGCCTCCTTTTGAGAAGTTACATAGACAGTAAACAACTTGTAGTTCTCATCTAGCCAAGGAGAACCTCTCCTAATCGGTCACTTAAAACATTAGTCAGTATTTGCCCTTCTTATTCACTGGAAATACCTTGGGCATTGAACAGAAAAACAATTCAGTTTTTCTAAGATGTTGTTCTCTACAAATGACGGCATAATGCTCGATCTTTCCAAAGAATGATCTCTTACAATTTGTCCAAGACAGGTTTCCCCCCCGCCCTCATTCCAAGAGACACAAAGGAATGGAATTTACTGAGTTTTTAAGAGGAAGACTTAACAGTTCTTTCAGGAAGGCTTTTCTCATTAAGAATTGTACCAGTCAATGTAAAAGAATCCTGAAGTATATTGCAGAGTATTAAATGTTATTTCAACTTAGTAACGATGTTACTGTAAAAGCATACAAAGCAAAGCAAAACAAAAAAAAAAAAAACTTGTTATGAATTCCTTCAACACATTACCTGTTACAATTCAAGTTACAGACAGAGCTGTGGGTATTTCTGACATCAGAGTCTGCAGAACATGAAGGGATTTCTTGGACAGTATTCACCATGTCACAGTTTTCCATATCTTAGTCCCAAGTATGACGTTACCCTGAAAATACAAAGAATTAAACATCACCCTTTTCTTTTAAAAAAGCCATATGACTTTGTTGCTTGATGAAACAGAATTTGAGGCAGTTGTTTCAGCCAAACCACCCCAGAAAGTGCTAGTATTCCACAACCAACCTCTCTTCCTTGTCCTGTGCTATGCTTGCAAACAGGTGTTATTTGGTCAGCCTTGTACTTGCTGGGGACTCCTACAAATCAGAGATCCCTAGCCGTGCATCACACAGCTACACTGGGCTGTGAAGGCATCCGAATCCAAAACATTCCAGGTAGAATAGTGTTGTTGGGGTTTCTCTGTTCACTTTTTTAAATCTGACACTCCACAGTTTTTGAGACTTCCATGAAAGGGCCTGTTACCAGTGTATTTAAATCTGCTCAATGGGGATCTGCACCTTCACTGGAAAAAACACACCCACCAAAAAATAAAATCGAAGACCCACTGCCTTAGACTGCAGTTCACCAATTGTGTCATTTGTGTGTGTAATATTTGGCTTACTTTTTTCACAGAACGCCTATCTTCCTATGACTGTATGATGTTAATTCAAAAAGCTTTGAAACTGTTTTGAGCTACATTTCTGACCAATTAACAAAAAAAAAAAAAAAAAAAGAAGCAGCAGTCAAACAGGAATCCCACAGCCGTTAAAATCATCAGGTGGTTAACTGAAAGCACCATAAATAAATAAATACTAAATACTTGTGGGATGGTCTTACAGCACTCAAAGAGCAGTTTATAAGAAAGGCTGTAGAGAGACTAATATATTCTTTCCGTTTCCATACCTTCCATACGAAGAAAACACTTGAAATACATCGATTAATCACTTCTTCTATAGTGCTTATTTCAGCACGTTCTACATCCTGGTGAATTCATTCTGTGTTCTAGCACTGAAGAAAACCCTTACAATCATTTCTCAGATGGAAAACAAAAAGAGACATTAAAAAATATCATCTTAATAGTCCATGGTAATACTAAGAATAAATCCCTGCTGTCTTAAAGAAGCACAAGACCTTCAAAGCAAGAATTTTTACAGGGCTTACAAGGACATGCTACTGGCTTCCACAAATTTAAGTTTTCATTATTTAAGTTTTCATTATTTGTAAGTACATAGTGATATATCTCTAACAGATAGTTTAGGAAGTATAAAAAAATATTTCTGCCAGGATCATGATGGACAACCGTCCATTTTTTCCGTTTTGCTGCAGCCTGCTTGGCTTTACCAGAAATGTTTTGCAGGTACTCACTCAAGCTATCTCCTTTGGGTGGGGCTGAAAATGCAAGAATTGGAAGGAAGTTATCACAGATACACATATCCCTTTGGCAGACCTTCTTGGGATAAATGAAAAAAAAAAAAAAAAAAAAAGCCTTTCTTCTTTTTCTAGTGGTCAGAAGTCTGGAAGACTTGAAGGTTGTCTGTCACCTGACAGATAAAGCAAAAGCTGCAAGTGTCTCTGGAGCAGCTGGATGACAACAGCGGGGGCTACATCTCACCCCCGTCTCCCCAGGATGAAATCATGGGTGGCCTATCTCAGCAGCACAGCAGATGGGTGGGACTTCCCTGTGACACAGGCTGGTTTCATAACCTCATTAGAAGTCTGCTCGCAGTAAAAAAAATATTAAGTGAGCTATAACTGGGCTGAGGAACAGCTAAACTGTCATCTATTGCTTCCATTGCACAAAACAGTCCTTATACGGCCAAGTCTCTCCACAAAGGAGTACGATTTAAAAACAAGGCGGAAGGTATTTTGACCCGTAAGCAATCAGTGCTGGTTTAGATGCAAACAGCTGGGCCACCCCAACCCGGAGACCCTGTGGTTCTGCATCTCTCCCTGAGCGGGACCTGACGGCTCTCGACTCCTCGCAGATCGCGAAGGGGTGACAGGACGCCTCGTCCCCCCGCCGCTGCCAGGCCCCCATCTCCCCGGCTTCCGAAGGACCTCCTGAGGGACGCTGAGAAGGGGCAGCGAGCCGCTGGGCTCTGAAGACGCGGTCGCCTCAGGGCGCGCACTCACCCCAAAAGCCAAGGCCCCTCACGGGCCCCCCTCCCCTCACAGGGGCCCCCCTCCCGCACGCCTGCCCGCTCAGGGTCGCCTCCCCTCAGTCCGTGCCCCGCTCCCCCGGCGCCCTCCCCTCACAGGTCACCCCCTCCCCGCAGCTCCGTCCCCCCGGGGTCCCCCCCCTTCACGAGTGTCCCCCTCCCCCAGCTCTGCCCCCGCCGGGACTCCGCCCCCGCCCCGGTCATGCTCCGCCCCCACGCTCCCATTAGACAGCTGCCCCTCGCGCTCCGGGATGTTGACAGCGCCACCGCTTCGGATTGGCTGGCGGGCCTGCCACTCGTCGGGGAAAGGGGCGGGACGGTGGAGGCGGCTTCGCGGCGCTGGGACGCGGCCAAGTGCGGCAGCGCTGGCGGCTGCGGCCCCGCCGGCCGCCCCCCGGGCTCGCCCGGTCCTTACCCGCATTGCTGGGAGCCCGCGAGGAGGCGCCCGCAGCGGCCCGAGAGGCGCCTCCTCCAGCGGCCGTTAGGCGATAAACAGGCGCGGCCCACCGCCTACTGCCCGGCGATTGGCGGCCGGCTTCCGAGCGTGGCGGGGCCGAGGGCACCGGAGACAGAACCCAGCCCCGTGATTGGCCGTCTTGACCGCGCGCCGGGCCGCGCCTTCCGCTCCGATTCGCTACGGTGGCGAATACGCGCGCCGCCGCGAGGGGATTGGCTAGTGCGGGAACGCGCCGCGCGGCTTCCCACGTCCTGATTGGTAGTGGACGGAAGGAGCGCGTAAGCCCGCCCCTTTGCGCGGCGATTGGCTTCCCAAGTGCCAATTAGCCTGGCGGTAACGCCCTCCCCTGTAGGGTGCGCATGCGCACAGGCGCCCGTCGGGGAGCGAAGGCGTGCGGGGGCGGGGCAGGGCGGCGTACGCGTGCGCAGCGGGACGCGCCTGCGCAGTGCGGGCGCGGGAGGGGGCGGTGGCGTTTGCCCCGTGTGGCCTGAGGTAAGAGGGGGCGGCGGGGCCGGGGGCCGGCGCGGCGGCTGCGGGGGGCTGTCCCCGGCTCCTCCCGAGGGCCGGTATCGTAGCGCGGTGACCGCTGCCCTTCCTTCCCTCCCTCCCGACGCCTGGCAGCCGTCAGGCTGGGCGGGAGGCTCTGCTGAAATCGTTACTCGCTGTTTCCTGGACGTGTGGGGCAACAGATGCAGTTGTTCGTGCAGGATTTTCAGCAAAACAGCTGCTGTAAAACAGTTCAATCGACTGCGCGGTGCATTGTCGCTGCCCTGTCAGCGCCGAGGTGTCCCGCTGCCCTGTGTCCCTTCCAGTGAAACTCAGAACGGCTGATCGCTTCTCTGTTTAAAAAATGGGAGATTAGTGTTCTTACTGACACAGCTCTTATGTAGTCTGTGCTTAAAAATCTTATAAGCGAAGCTTTTTTTTTTTTTTTTTAGAATCAAAGCATTATTATCTTTTTTGCATTATAAGGCATGTTTCTTGGAGACCTTCTGTCCTGAATGAAATCTCGAGAAAACTCTCTAGAATCTTCCAGGTTTACCCTTATAGCTACAGTTTCAAGCAGTAGAAATAGACTTACACTGAACATGAGCTCAGAGAGCTCTCGGTCTTGGTTTCAAAACAGGCTACTTGAAAGGGGCAGTACCCAAATTAAACCTGCTGTTGAGTAAAGGCTCACTTCAAAACTAGGTAACAGTTCTGCTAATTTTTTCTGCATGTTTTTTGTAGGAAAAAACATGTTACTGCCTTCTGGTGCCACCAAGTGGACGTCTTTACTTAGCAGTAAAAGCTTGTTTTTATTTCAACAATGAAGTTCAACTTGCTCAATGCCACTTCTTCACATGCTGAAGTATTTTCCTCTGAATCAAATAAAGTATTTGCAGCATAACAGCATGTTTTGTTACCTAACGTCTTGTTGAAGAGTCCTGTTGGCAGCAGCAGAACCTGCCATTCCTCATTATCCATGAGGATAATGCATACTTCCATGTACACTTTCTGCCTTTGTTAATAACTTGACCTGGGAAAAACCAGCATGTGAAGTAGTAGGTGAAAACCTGGTGGTCTGCTGCTTCTTTTTCCTCCATGCAATGGATTATATAGGAAATTATGAAAGTAAAGCAGGATGGGCAAGCTTGTTAACAGGATCAACACAGAATACTTCTGATTTGAAATGGAGTTTACACATTTGCTGTATTAGACCACCCATCAAATTCTAGGCATGCTAGAGCCTGACCTCAAAATTTGAAAACCACTGTAATGGAGCAAGATTAAAAGACAAGTCTAGATCATGTAACCCGTTTAGGTAAAGATTATTCTGTCTCCTGTACTAACGGCATTAAAAATGAATGAATCTCAGAACTCAAAATCATAATCCATAAATACACACACCAGGGTTGTGCTGTGTACCGTTAGTTGGCTGTTTTGACCAAGCAGTCAAGCACCATTCTCTCAGGTAAAAATGTGTCTTTGCATTCTGACCTGTTGAAACTACTCAAGTTCTGTATATCCATATCCTTTGTATGCTGTATATCCTTATCCTCTGCTTCTGATACCCATATCCTTGGGACAGAAATGTTCTACAGACAACTCTCGTTCTTTTTTTCTGTTTTGTTTTCCCTCCACCTCCTCTTTGCAGCCTTCCACCAGTGAACGATGGAAGCCAAGACTTTGTTAGGCCAGTTGTAGTATGTAAATTTGCTGCTTCTTCCAGCAGGTTTCTTTCAGTAGTTTAGAGCAGTGTTCAAGGCATTCTCAGAGGAGGATTCCTGCACCCTCACCTGTCCTCTCTTGACATAGTTCAAGCATGTGTCGACATGTGAATTGCAGGTACTGTTGCCAGCAAGACACAACCCAGGCATGAGTGGAGTGTGTGCAGAGACTTCCAAGTCAGACTGTACAGGCCAGAGTGCAAGACAGAAATACCCTCCCTTTCCTCTCCTGTTTTTTGGGGTGTGTTTAATATTTTCCAAGTGTTAGTAGGAGTACTGATTCATTTACTGTTCTCCACATCCCTTTCAACAACAGAGTAATAATCTTGACTATTAAAAAACCTAATTGGCAATGAGAATCCAAATTCCATTCAGAGTGGTAAACATTTCAAGGCAAATGCTTCTGAAACCAGTTGAAATATCCTTGAAAATAAATATGGAGTATCAAAATACCGCTCAAGACATGCAGCTAAATGACATCATCTTAAAACAAGGATTCTCATTATAAACTCCATTCCCCACTTCTATTTCAGGTTTCATTCCAGAGAAACTGTCCTCATTTCTGTATGAATATTCCAGGTGTGTTTTATATTACATTCTTACTGAGAGACATACGAACACCATCATGGAGACCATGGATTTTGAGGAAGCAGCAATTTTCTCTGCCAGGAGTGCCCTTACTTCAGGCAGCAGGCAAGAAGAACTCTTCCAATCTCCTTGGACTAACTGAGGCAGAATTAAAAGAACAGTTTGTAAGAGGTGATGGCCCAGGAGGTCAAGCCACAAATAAGACAAACAACTGTGTTGTCTTGAAGCATATTCCATCTGGGATTGTAGTGAAGGTAATTATATTTTACTTCATTAAGTCACAGACTGCATCATGTCTTCCAAGTCTCCTTTCAGAGTAAAGCATAATCACAGTGCAAATGTCAAGGAGGAGAAGTTTCTATGTGTTGTAAAGAATCTCAGCAAGCAGTTTCGGCTATCAACAGATAAAGAAACTTGGAGTCATAGCTGATCTTCCTGGCTTCGACATGCAGTACTATTTTGTAGTTTTCAATAAAACTTTCAGTGGCAGCTGTCACATTCCTGTCCCTCTTGTGATAGTTAGAATGCTTTCCTTAACAAGTTGAGCATACTCACTTTGCAGAATCTCTCTGTGAATTAATACTTTGAAATTAATCTTTCCTTCCTTATCACAAGGGGAAGACACAGTTAAGTTAAACTCAGAAGCTTTCTGAGGTAATATGGAAGCATTAAAGATTAATGCAAAAGCCAGTCTGACACGTTACAGTAGCAAATAATTACTAGGCAGCCTCTCCAGAATACATCATCTGGAGACAAACGTTTCAGCAGTTCTTGGTAGGAGGATGCTCTTGGCTTGGGGCAGGGGGGGGGGGAAGTTTCTTTACTGTAATGGCAGGAATACATAGAGTGAAAGGGAAAGCAGAAGACTACACAGGTTAAAGTTCCAGTAAAAATGTCCTATTGTATTTCTTCAGTGTCATCAAACAAGATCGGTGGAGCAGAACCGAAAGATAGCCCGAGAAATCCTGCGGGAAAAAGTGGACCTCTTCTACAAAGGTGAAGATAGTGATGTTTATAAAGAGAAGAAAGCGTCAGAGAAGAAGAAGCAGGAGAAAAAAAGAAAAGCAAAGGAAAATCTAGAGAGGAAAAAGCATTTTAAAGAAATGCAACAATTGGATACGAAATAAATATGTGAAATGCTGAGTTGCCCTGGGAGGGTAAGGGAAACGTTTGTCATTATATCTAAATACAGTTTTCAAACTAAAAGATGACGTAGGGCTTCATAAGCACAACTGAAGTACTGAGTAGTGACCTGCTCTCAGTGTAAAACTGAAGTGGTAAAAGCAGTCATGTAGTCCTGCTTCTGTCTGCCATCATCTCATTCGTCACGTTTAGCAATCAGTTTTTCTGCCAAGTTCAGAAGATGATAAAACAATCCTTGTTAAAAAGGAACTATAACATTTCCACCATTGTTAACGGAGACACCAAAAATTTCACTAGATCTCCTTCTGCCCAGCTGATAACTTACGATGCTTTGTAGGAGTTCCAGTACATACAGAGAACAGCTCTAAAAGGTTGTAACTTCCCCTCCTTATCGGGCAACACCTCTACAGACATAAATCCTTCATAAACTGTGACCAGGTTTAGATACTGGTTCTGATGGTTTAAACAGATGTGCTGATAGAAGAGACTTCGGTCGCTGGCCGCCTCCTTCAGATCTGTTAGCTGAACAAATGCTCTGGGCTACTCAATTCTGAATGAAGTTTAAACAGAAGCTTTACAAATCTTACCTGGAGTGGTGGTGAGCACTGGGGCAGAAGGCACTCCTGCAAGAGAGGGCTGGTCAGTCATCTTCTTCCAGTTCAAAGGTAAAATTGGGTCATTACAGATAAAGAAGAACACCTATTGGAAGCTGCCTCCCAAGGCAACAGAATCCCATTTATCCAAGCTGTGAAGTAACTACCTTTGCCTTTTAATACTGTATTTTCTTCAAGTAGCCATAGCTCTGGCTGTATTAGCCCATTTTCCTTAGGATTTAGATCTGACTGTGCAATAGTGCACTACAGTCCTGATGTTTATACTGCAGTTAAGCTTGGGCACCTTGGTATCTTCACTCAAACTGTGACAGTTTCCCATTTTATGCAAATACATGCAGCTGCGATTCCTTTGTTCCTGTTACTTTGAAGCCACTAGTGAAGTACACTTTCCTGTTTTAATCTTGTTAACAACTCTTAACTGCTTAACCAGAACTTCTCTTTAATTTTTGGACAGCACCCTCACCAGCTGCCACCAAGTTTTGGCCTTCAAGAACCAAAGCTGTAGTATGTATTTTGAAAGCAATGGAGACAACTAGCAACTACGCCACCTTCTAACGAAGATCAATTGCATCGAGACTGTGCCATGGATGGAAAGTTGCCAGTGATCTGCAGGCCCATTCCCTTGTCTGTTCCTGAACTTGAGCCTCCTGCATGAAGGTTAAATTTTTATCTGTTGAGAGTTCTTGTTCGTGGAGTATGGATCTGATTAAAGTGACTGTACATAGTTTTAATACAAACTGTTAATGAAAATAAGCTTTATTACGTCAAGTAATAAATACATACAAAGATGCAAATAACAGTTTTAGTAATTTATCCAGAATTTTTTTTTTTGGCAAACTTTAAACTGAAATCTCCAGCCTTAATGTAGAAATTAGCTTTCCAGGACCTTGTTATTATTTAATAGGTTTCCCTATTTTCCATATAACTCATGCACTTTAAATGGACTTCAAAGCACTAACAGTCATGCAAATGTTTATGCAAAACGAACAAAAAAGGAAAATTAAGAGAAGGGGAGGGTTATTTCTAAGCAGGGCCTATGCTGTATGACAAATTGTGACTTAGCAGACTACTAGGTACAGCATGCTATTCTGCATTTATTAAAAAAAATCCTCAGAGCTTATGTCAAACTTTGAAAGATTGACGGGGTTAAGTGAATATAGTCAAGAAAAAAAAAACAGAATGAGACTGTGGCTGGATAAGAAGAGAACTGAAATATAGCCTGGGAGAGAAAGAGCATTCTTCTGCATGCAGTTCAGTTTTCATGTTTTAGAAACATTTTAGGGAGTTTTAACGTCTTTACAAAATGCAAACCCTCAGTAAGTTGAAAAACCCTTGTTTTCTCAGTCTTAACTATACATTTTTGTAAGGGCAAAACAAGAAAGGTAAAACATTCAAAATAAAGGAATTTGTCTGAATGTTTCAAGAGTCAAAAGGAATAAGTGTTACTTTTTCTTCATTAAGAGGTGGAAAATCTTGCAACTGAATTAGTGGGCTAGGATCTTGCATTTCGTTCCGTCTCAGCCAAGCATTCCCGAACTAATCCTCTAGCATGAATAATGCCTGCAAAAGAATCGAACATACTTTAAATCATCTCATTCAGGTCACATATGCAACGACAGTCCGGAGAAAGGTTTACGTATTTCTGTCCTGAGTTGCCAAGGGTACCACAGCGTGGCTCAGGAAAGGGAGAGATCCCTCGCTTCCCAAACATCAGCTGCTGCTAAACAAGTTTGCTTTCCCAAACTGGCATTATGAATTGAAAAGGGACTAAACCAGGAATCAGAGCATGGTAAGATTTGTAGGTCTGCAGTGACAGGTGTATCTTAAATGTGCAGTACGGGCCTGTTTAAAATCAGAGACTTAACAGAAAGAAGGAAAAGAAACAAATCACCTAGTTGCGAGTTATTCTATTACAGCGAAGTGAACAAAAATACAAAGTTATTTGGGGAGTCATCTTAGCAAGCTCTAAAAATACCTTGGGACAGTTCTCTTAAGAAGATGCATCAAAATCCAAGCCTCCATAATACTGCTTAAACACAAGTTGTGTCTCTAGTAAGAATAAAACATTTTTTATGGTGTGTGCAGAGTTACCTCCTAACACTGGCTCAGCTCCCAGTGTAAATCATCACCACTTTACATGCTGCCATATCTACTCTCATCTGATAGACATAATGTGGAATTTTCCACTACAAGTCCTGTTGCCTTTGAGTTCCAGCAATCTGGACCTTGATTCTTAATCCTGGAACTAAATCTAGATTCATGTTCACAGACCTGCTGAAAGAACAGAGCTTGAGACAGATTTTAAATTGAGAGACGGGCAGATTTTTCTACAACAAATGAGGTTATATTTTACTGACAGGACAAGATAAAAGGCGATTTTGCTGCTCAATCATGCTCTTTAACAAGGTGGAGAAAGGACAATAAGGCAATAGATGAGGTTTAATCTCTATTTAGAGATAATGGATTCTGTTTCTAGAAGGCTGCTAAGCCCAGATCACGGCAACAGCATTTAGGAGTCCTGGCTTGGGATGTGACAGGTGCAAGGCTTTGCAGAGGGTTAAAGTGACTCAGACAAAGCTGCATCCTGCAGCTGCAGGATACAGAATCACACTCGCAGAGCAGTGCATCAGACCTGGATCTGGTGGCAGGACGCCCAGTTTATGCAGCAGAACTACCCTGAATTATGTAGAACACTGGGAGTTTGGCCAATTTTAGAGGTCAGTAGCCTCTGTGCTTAGGAGCCGGTGGAGCTGGGGACAGGGACTATATTCCGGAATAACCTCCACATGGCCGTGGAGGCTGCAGTCACGTGGTTACCCTCGATCACTTCTGCTCTCACACTTCCACGTGCTCCTTCAGCCATTCCGCTCCCAAAATGGAACGAGAGGTACGCTCCTCACCAAAAGATGGCAGCAAAAAGTATGTATTCGGGATTCTTCACAACACTGGCAAGTCACAGTGGCAGCACTGAATCTTCAACCTGCCTTAGCCAACAAACTAAACACTCACTGCAAGAAGCAGCAAAACAACTTCTCACCGAACTGAACCATTCAGTTCAGAGAACGTCTGCATCTCTGCCGGTCTCTCTCAAGTTGTCCCCATTAGCCTATTGCCATTCATGATCTATTAATACTGACTCAGGCAATGCAATAAAGAGAGACTCCAGCAACATTGATTTTAGCTGGGCCAGATTCCACTTACCACTCATCAGCAGGCTTTATTGCATCCTTTCCCAGAACAGCTACTAGTCATTTTATTGCATGTCATGGCAGATATATTACTCTCCCATAATGGTTGAGCCTTAAATAAAGCTTTGTAGTCTTGGGTAAATGTAAGAGGGATTTGCAACGTGGTGAAGTTAATCTGTTACAGTAACATTCCCACTCAGGGTTGAACGCATGAGCGAAACTCAGCACAAGGACTGAGGAAAGGGAGGGAAAAGTAACCACATTATATTGGCAAGGGACAAAACTGCAGCACAACTGTTGTCAATGGCCTTTCAGGGTCATTTCATGAGCTGGAGCAGTGGAATGTCCCATTGCTCCTTTGGAAATATCCCTCCTCACACATCTCCTGCAGAGGACAATGTCGAGCTGATGTCAGCAGTGGGGCATGCCGGGGGTTTCTTTTACACTGCAAGGAAAGGCCATTTATTACCCCTTTTAGCTGACAAAGCAACAGACAGAGAGACCTCATCAGCCAGGCCTAAAAGCTTCAATGTCCCTTCCTAGTGGGCTCTTAATGACATCCACTTGACAACAGGTAAGGGACCCTAAGCAGCCCAACACTCCACAGAGAGGAGGAACGTGTATGTGGGACACCTCAGTCTGAACAGCCTTCCCTGACAACCTTTTTTTTTTTTTTTGTAGCTCTGCTCTCCACCAGCCTTACTGTGAACTACCACAATGTAGTATTTCTTCAGGCAAAACACTTTAGTAAAGGCTCCTGGGTCAAGCAGACAGGTGATGTATGTGAGAAGCAGTAAACAACGCTCAGCTGTATATTCTGGAGATGGGGGGGGAAAAGGGAATTGAAGGGGCAAGTCAGTCACCAGGAACCTGAAAGAACATATCCATTAGACACCTTAAGGGTTCTAAAATAAGGTTTGAATTATTAACTGAAATTCCTCTTGTGCACATAAATCACATTTTGTCACTGGTTTATCTATCAAATACAGCATGAATATAGAGTATCCCAAGGTTTCAGTTGCCTGTGAATACACCTAGTCTAATGACGAGCTCCAGACAGCTGTCTCCTTTCAAAGGAAACAGTTGTCATGAAGCTGTATGCAAATAGTCAGCACATGAAGTGTATGGAGACAATTTATATTTCTTTTTAAAGAAATTTGAACATTACCTCTTTTTAGCCTCTCCATCGCACTTTTACTCCCAGCGTATGTGGGTCTAATCTCTTTTCCTAATTCTTCTATGATCGCTAGAAGTTCTGCGTATTTGCTCTGCGGTACTTGACTGCTGCTGGTACCCTGTAGTTGAAAGTACATTAATCTCAATCAAATACTGCTAAAAACAAAACTTATTACAACAAGCAGAACTGGAAATTCATGGAGGACCAGAAACATCCCTGGAAGCCACTTATTAAAAAAAAATTTCAAGTTTATTATATAAACATGATTTTCCTTTTGCGGTTGCTGCTACAGCTGGACACAATGCTACGTGCCCTTCAAAAACTGGGATCAACTGGGAGGATGCAGCTGTGAGACTAGGACCGTAGGTGAAACAGAAGTTAAAACAGTCCTGCAAGAACAGCAGAGTGGGAACTGCTTATTTAACTCTATTTCTGCTTTTTCAATGTTCAGGTGTATATTCTGTGCAGTGGTTAGCTAGGCAGAGAGAGTGAAAGCAGATAAAACCAAAGTGCCCATATCATAAGGGAAATGCTATCAAGTCAAATCCATTTCACAGAAAGTTTAACACCAGATTCCCGAAGCAGTCTATAGGCCTGTCTGTGAGACACGCTTCATGAGACTAAATTTTAGAGTATAAATTTGCTGAAGAAAACAGTCTAGAAATATTCCTTTTTTAACAAATAATATTAAAATATGTTAGAGCCCTTACTATCGGAACATAACTGAAGACATGTTTCAGTGTGACTCAGATGGGATGGACTAACAGTTAATTAGTAACCAATCTCACTCAGCACTCCGCTTAGTCTAATTTGATCCCGAGACATGTGCGATGAATCAGTCTGCCATTTGGGTTTGATTTCAAATCTTGGTGGGAGGGAGGAACACCTCAGATTACAGGCCAGAATCCATGCTACTATGCAAACGCAGGGTCAGTGATCTGATTAGAGAAAAACAACAAGCAAAGCTGTACCTGCATCCCTTGTGTATAGCCTAGAGATGGGGGTCCGTAGTCATTTATAAGCTGTCTATATTGCGCAGATGTTGCCATACTTGTGGAAGGAGAGTGAACACTCCCAGCTGCAAAGAGAAAAGAGGAAACAAAAAAAAAATCTATTAGCTAAAGGTGAATTAGTCTGTTACACTGGGACACGTTTTAATCACTTTTTTCTAAAGCTGTGACCTCTCACCTCTGGGTAAGCTCACTAATGAGATCTCAGAGTCACACTATTTGCTACGAAGAGAATGGTTAAATTAATGCTTATGTTTGCTGTACATTTGAAAATAGCACAGCCTGCAACATTATCAGTGCAAACTGTTTGCCTAAAAGTAAAACAGCGTGTAGCATGACAGGTTGTTCTGCCTAGACAAACTAAATATTAAGGAGCCCTATTTTTGCATATATACATTCCACATAGATGAGTCTAATGTACTGTGCTATTTTTACTTTTTCAGTGCAAGTTATCTGAAAGTAACTTTGCAACTCAAAGTGTCATCACATGGTCAATGCAAGTTACCCTCAGTACTATTTTCAGCCAATGCCAAAACTATTCATAGGGAACAGTCAGTTGAGGTATATCAGATCTGCTGCTCATTGTATGACATCGGAGGCAACGAGTGCTGCCACTACTCTGTGTGACATCGAGTGGTTTTAGCCAAATTGTGCTATGTAAGTAAACCAAAGGAAAAGTAACATCACTTTCGGTTATGGTTACTTTTTCTAAACTTATAAAAGATTATATTCAGATCTACAAGGTTTTGAGTCAGCTAGGAGTTACAGAAAGAGACTCTAACGTGATCATTGATGAACTGCTCCAGAAACGAACAATGAAAACTTACTCCCCCTCGCCCCGCAACGGTAAGAATTTGGGTTTGACAAACAACTTCTGGATATTTCTCAGGGGGCTTAATTATACTGCCCATTTCACAACAGTGCTGTAAGACCTGCTGGTTACAGACTGTAGCTCAGGACTAAGGGAGCATTACACCATTCAACTTGTTCACTCTTGCAGCCGAAGTGCCCCTGCATCCACTGATGCTGCTGTCTTTGCCTGTAGGCACAGACATAGACTGCCTGCTGTCTGGAAAAATCTTCTCCCTTACGAACTCCTTTGCTGAAAATTCCCAACTGTCTTTCGTATGAGGAACAGATCTCATCTACCAGCCTTCATTTAAATCTAAATTAAACTGATGATAAAAGTCACTGGGGCTCAGAACTATGTAAATCTCTAGCTTTGTTTTAAAGTTGCAAGTGATTCCATTCATATTTTCCCCTCACTACAAAAAGAAAGAGCCAGCAGTTACGCTGTAAAAAGCACTGCTGAACACAGTAGAACAGACTCTTGTCCTCAGCTGGGAAGCCTCTTTCCACTTCAGAATTAACCACAGGGTATCATCGTAGGGTCGTCTTCATTACAAGAAAAATCCGTGTTCTTAATTTTTACTAGTTAACTGGATGTGAAATCCTAAAAAAGTCAATTGGGCTGGTCACTAAGTCACCTTAAAAAAGCAAGGTCTCTCTTTGTCTTTACCTAATCTGCTAAATTTTGTGGCACTACAATCTGCATTTCTGTCACTAAGGTTTCACATGGAGCTAACTGTCACATTTTGCTAAAGCATAGTAAACCCCAAAAAACTAAACATCACACCCACTGGGTACGGCACTGCAAAGGAACACCACAGTTGTCAGCTATTCTCTCAATTAGTTCTTCACATTATCAGCACAAAATACATGCACAATTTTAAGATTTCTGTACGTACAACCCAGTATGTCAAGTCCAAGATGACCAAATTTTAACAGTTACCAAACATGACACAACAGCAAACCGCATCTTTCCTCCAAGGACTTCAAAATGCTTCAAAAACATTAATGAGCCCCTTGTGCTGCAAGGTAAGGAGGCTTAATTACCTCAATTAAGCAGAGAAAGACTTAAGCGATTTTTCCTCATGTACAATAAAACAAAAGACCCATCCTGCAAAGACTTGTTCCTGAACTGTTATTGCAAGCAGTCACATACAAGACCCGGGAGCTCCAAACTGGTTCAGAGTTAAGGCAAGGACTCCGATGACCTGGCTCAGGAATCCTGCTCTACCCACCGAGCAAACCTTAGCTGCAGCCCATGCAAAACACAAAACAATTTATCACCACTGTATTGGTTAATGACAGTATAGTACAGTTAATTTACTGATTGTTTCAGATGATGTTGATTTAAGCCACGACACGTGCTTGGTCTGTACGAAATAACTCAGCAGGGTATGTCTGGATAAGAAAGAAACCCTGCTAGAGACGTGATGTGCCAAGACAAAGCAGCGAATCTAGGGGCTGACTGAGAAAGTTTCACAGATGTGAAAGCCCGGCGACGCTCGGGCGTTGCGGTGGACAGTAGTTGGTCTCAGCATGGGAGCTCGAATCCAGCAGTGACTCACTCAACACCGAATGACAAAAAACAAACAAGAACTTTCGGGAGGCAACTATGAGCAAGGACCTGCCGCTGGAGTTGGAGCACGGCTCCGGGTGTGAATTCGGAGTGAAGATGCGGAGAGGCGCGGCGCCTGGGCAGGCAGGGGTGCTGTATTGTCTGCTGTACCCACGCCATGTGCAGAGCTGTGCTGCAGACACTAGAGGCCATCGCTGAGTACGGCATGCCCTGCCAAATGACAGATCGTGGTAACCATGGTGAGTTTACCCGTTTCTTTGCAGTCTGCATCAAAAATGTAATAAGACATAATGCCATGCGCCGACCACTTTATCAGCAGCAGCAGGCCCAGAGAACAAAGAAAAGGATTTGACTTGGCCGTGGTACCAGTCTCCATACACCCATGTCAGAAGTTGTGCCAGTCAAACTCAGCTGGAGGGGAAAAAAAAAAAGAAGAATCCTTGATTTCACCTTAATTTAAGGTGATGCAATCATGAAAATGAAATTAATTGTGGGGGTATTAGTATCGCACAGGGTAACGGACCCTGAGCTTTTTGACCTATCACTTTGTATGATAATCTCAAGGAGAAACCCTGGGTCTTAGATGACTATTACTCAATTAACCCAAAATATATCTGCATGTCTGAACATCCTGTGTATTTCAGATTAAAAAAAAAAAAAAAAAAAAAATCACCAGCTATTGCTATTATACTTAGCAAGAAAAATTAGGCCAACAAGTCTCACAGTCAATACCCAGTCAAAAATCAGTGTGATGATTAGGTATTCACTAGAGAGAAAAAAAAAATGAGGGGGGATCTAAATCGAGGCTTGCGCTCTCACGTTAAAATGACAATGGAGAGAAGACGGTTAAGAATCGAAAAGGGAGTGTGCTTGGTACTGAATTTAAGTGACACCCTGTATCACATCCCAAATTGCCTTAGTGCTTGCTGCTGTTTAAAACCTAAATTAATATATGCACTTTCCTCCCTCCACTTTCCTAATTAAATGGACACAAAACCTTTTATATACCCACTTATTCCTGTGCCAACGTCTTTTATTTCTGTATTCAAACAGAAGATTGCCAGAAGCATTTTTCCCCACAAATATACAGTGACTTTCTTGTTAATCAAGATTAATCTTTATTAATTGGGGGAGGGGTGTCTAACAATACAGGAATGAGATTTTTGTGTCAAAATCTCTTCCTTCCAGCAGTCTCTCTGAGCCCAAATTAACACCCTGGGGGACAAAGGATCTAAAATCAATCTTTGTTTGCCTAAACTCCCTCTGACCAGGAATCTTCCAATTAATTTTAGATAGGTTCGTAGGGATCCCTTTGGCTCCTTTGCTACTATCTCATAGCCCGAGCAGTGATAGTGATTTGCTGATCTAAGTTTTAATTCTTAATTCTATTGCTGCTGCTTGCTGGAAAAATAACTGGAAAGGCAGCTTACCGTGCACCCTGCAAGGAAGGAGTGGAAGCAGGAACACGGAGGTACTCTCACCTGATCCATTCCCAGCAGATGCCATGGCATCTACGCAGCTCAACCACCACCCTGTTTCACTCTCACAAACAGCAAAGTAAAACCAGAAACAGTTTCTCAACTCACCAAGTTACTCATGTAGAACTGACTTAGACAAGTCAAGAGCCAACCCCATTGGGTATGTTTCCTACTGTCCTGTACTTTGTGAGGTCCTATAAAACCGCATAGGTAAACTCATGCCATTTTACAAGCTCTTTGTACACATGAACATGACAGCATGTAAGAAGAGATAGCTACCTGTAGCCTGGAGTTTATCCAAGGTACGTGGTATAGTCTGCGGAATCTCACTGCTTCCACCTCTATTTCACAATCTCTTCAAGCTGAGGTTGCTTGCAACATTAAAGGCTGTTGCTGTTTGGATGGCTGGCGGTCATTACACCTTTATACAGAGCCCGGTGCTGGAGGGTACTGCCTCTGTCACACAACTGGAGGACAATCCTCACCTGTTTCAGATGACAGCAGTTTGATTCCTGGTGACATGCAGTATGAGACAACCAGACTGGAATATTTTAACTGAGCGGATGTAACTTCTTCTGTCCTAAACCAGACAACTTTGCCACAAAACACACCAGAAGTGTTGGTGTAAGCTGCTCTGCCAACATACATCACAAGGCAAGTATCTTCCAGCACAGGGGAGAGGTAACATCTTCAATGAGCACAGCCATTCCTGCAGCGAGTATATGAACACAGCCTGAAACACCCGTGTAGTGTTTTGGCTGGCGAAAAGACTATTAGATTCTTTAGCCCTCTACGCCCTTTGGTTTAAGTTCAACAAAAGCTCCTTGCCACCCATGGGACACCACATGCACGTCTATACAAGTAGATCTACCGCACAGCCAAGCCACGCTGAACTCTATAGGAGTTGCCAACCCAGAGTGAAACCAGCCCCCATTTCTCCCAACCTTCCAATAAATTTTTTAATTTAAAATAATGGAGCCCGTTCTCATTTGCACAAAACATTCCTTATAGCACTGGTTGTGAAAGTTATATTTTCACCCACTATTTCCCCCTTAAACAGCCCTTGTGGTAGAAACAGGCCTTTCTTTGAATAAAACTATTTCCTTTTAAAAAAATCCAGTGCACACACACATAAATATGTTCTCAAGAACTAGGACATTCTTTATCGTAACAGCCAGAGGCCTTGCTCTTTTGATCTGTCACACTCTGGGCCTTTCCTCTAGTACCCTCATTCTATTTCATCTTTCCATGTGGGTAACGGTCATGTTTTATGTCTCCTCTTCCTACCCCCCTGTCTTCTTTTTTTTTAAATGAGAAAAATGAAAGTCAGTCACTTGGACTCCCCACCATTCTTTTTTTCTAGCTTAAGACACAGGCTATTTCTACACTATCAAGTTATTTGGCACAATAGGAGAGGATCAAAAGATGAAAGCACTCGGTACAAGTATACATGTAGTTGGGGTGAGGGGGTACGATTTAAGATTAGATTTGCATCTGGTCCCCCAGACTAAGCGTCTGTATTGTGGGAGGGGTTCAAAGCTGTCCAGTCCTTGGTTTGGACCCTTATGTTCCTATTAAAAGGGGATGGAGTGTTGCACAACTGGAGCAGAGCTTCTGGTATACTTTAATCCAAAAGGAATCAAGTTAGCATGAACTAAAACCACTCTGCAACTCAACCAACATGTGATGGGTGGAGACGATGAGAAGATTTGCTGACTGTGAAAACCATACCATTGCTCTGAAGTTAAACACTCAGGTAGACAAAGCCAAAAATGCCAGGTTTCTAAATGTCCAAACAAGTCCACTTGAAACACGTTCAGCATGCTTCTTTTCAGATAATTTTTAACTTCACATGGACTTCAAGAGATCAGGCAACCAGCGGGGGGAGTGTTATTTCCTAGTAATTATCCCCTCTGTTAAGGCATGAACCCTTTGCTCTCTGTTCTGCCTACAAACAGTATTCTTTCCAGTACTCCCACTCCAAAAACAATCTCTCAATATGGACAACAATATCAAACACAAGCTGTCTCTGTAAAGGGCGACAAGCAAGCCATTTGCTCATGCAAGTCTGCGCTGCAGTCTTAATAATATAAGAAATGGCCTAGTGAGGTTGGTATCATTTCTCATGATTAAATTAAATTGGTCTCTCCAGTTACAAGCTACAGTCCCAGTTAGGGAAATAATTCGTTTCACCTCTTGGTGAGAATTTGCACTTTTCACCAAGAAAGTTCTGGTTGCTCTGAGGTGTGGCACACCTTGTCACAGTCTGCTGGAATTTGTTTTTCCAGATCCTACATAGAAAATTTTTTAAGCTTTACTACAGGAACAGGGTTTTGTCTTGAAACCTGACATTTCTGCAAGAATTAGAATAAAACCAAAGGAAAATCCCAAGATGTTTCTGATGGCTTCTCTATCTTAAAATGACTTTTCTCTCATCTGTACAAACTCTGAACAAAATAGGAATCCTGGTGAACATCCACAGAACCAGACAACACATGGAAACAAGGGGAACAACAAACTACAGACCAGTTCACAGCCAGTGTAAATCTCTCCGCTTCCATTGAAGTCAACAAGAGATGCTCTACTTCACCTCCGCTCAGCAGCTGGCCCTCTTACAGAGAAATACTTAAACAATATGAAAACACGAGACAGATGAGGAGGAAACAGTACTTTGCAGGATTCAGTACGATAAGCAAGAGAATACAAACAAATCAAAACATGGCTGTTAGGAAGGGTAGCAGAGGTTCCCGTGGGATGCTGCGGGGTCAGGTGAGGCTGGGAAGGTAGAGCCACAGCACTGCAGGTCCCTAACAGCACCTTTTCACCACCCAGGCAGAGAAGGTGCTTGTGAGGGAGATTAAAGAGAGCCCCCCAGGCACAGGCAGTTTGGCACTGCCAGCCTGGGGTGCTACACACAGGGATCCAACTCCCAGAGCACAGGCCCTCCAGGAAGGTGACTGGTAATGTGGACAAAACACTGCAAGCCTGGTTGCAGACACCCTGGGCCAAGTGTCACCACTGACCTGGGCAATGGGGAAGGGGAATCTGCACCAAATTCTACTGTGGCAACACATTCTCCTTCCCTTAGCCTGTGTCAGGCAGAGGAGTCAGCACCCGGATGCTTCCAGCATCCTGAGTCACTTGGGGAGCAGCAGCATTTTCCTCAGCCGCAGTCATCCCCTGATCTGCCCACAGAGGCTTCCTCCTCCTCTTTCGTCCCCCCCAAACACCTCCTCTCCCTCTGGACTTCAGTCCAGGTTTCCAAGTCCCCAAACACGCTCCCGTGCAAGAACAGAGCACAGTCACCCATCACCCACAACTGCTTTATCTCACTGATCCACTTACTGAGTACAGTTTAAACATGATTTTGTAAAGTGGCCGCTCTCAGCCCAAACTTCAAAGGAGTTAGCTCTGCAGCAAGGACGCAGCTCCAGGAGCTGAGTCGACACTGCCTTTCCAAATACTCCTGCACCAGAAGCCCTGCACTGCAGGGAAGCAGCATTACCTCCCAAAGGAAAATCCCTGTGAGATCCACAGCTGCCCAGAGCCCTCGGTCGGCTGAGACCAAAATATTCAGCATTCATACAGAGAAGCTTCTGCAGGGCTGATTTCAGGCCAAAAGGGACAGATTTCCTGTTTTCCTCTCCTCTGCAGGACGGGGCAGGGGGGGTGTGGGGTGGGGGTGTCCTTCACCCCAGGTTTGGAAGCAAACCTAGGATTTATCCTCCTGACTGGGGGGCATTTAATTTAAGCACAATGGAGAAGCAATCTCCTTCAACTCAGAATTAAGCTCCAGAAAGGAGGGGGCCATTTGCAGTCATATCACTCTGAATGCGATATGTGCAACTGCAAGGACTGCTTTGTCTAACTCCCTTGGCCTTAGGCCACGGTGCTGGCAATACCACTAGCTAGAGGAAGAGCTGGTGCGTGAGGATAATGGCAGAAGACAGGGAGGGAAGAGAGAGCCCATTTTGGATTCAGAGGAGGACATTCTTTCATTGAAAACATTCTGGGGGTGTTGAGGATCATCCCAACTCGGAAGAGAGGACAACTTAGACAGGAATAGTTCCAGTATGACAGCAAACTACTGCTAACTTGGCATTATGAGAAAAAAAGGAGGGGGGGGGGGACGGGGGGGGTGGGGGACAGAGGGAAAGATAAAACTGCATGAAAGAAATCTAAAACCCTGATCGCAGCCGGAGCGTTAGAAAGCACACAGACACGGCAGCAAGAGGACTGGAGGCAGAAACTTCACCACTCAGCTCGCATTGTAAGCGGCACGTCTGACCCGGGATTTTGCAGCCCTCGCTCGCAGAGCAGCCAGACTCGGATCCCCCCCACAGCATGACCTAATCCCCACCCCTCACCCACCATCGCAAAATACCACCTTTGTTTTCCCTGCAATTTTACGGCTGTTCCGGAGAGCAAGGCACAGGTTCTCGTGGGAGCCGACAGGAGAACGGTTTCCCTTGCTGGGCTTTGTTTTGTTTCTTTTTTTTTTTTTTCCTCCGGTGACACTTCTGCTTTTTGTCAAAAAATCCTTAGCACATCCCCTGCTTCCTGACCCCTTTGCAGAGCAGCGCCTGGGCCCACGGTGCTCCCCACACACAACCCAAGCACACGGAGCCTTTACACGCTCGCAGCCCCACCGAGCTCAGCTCCACGCAGGATCGAAGTGTCTGAGGCACAGGGACCTCGGTTCATCCACCGGCTGGTGACGATTCCCTGCAGTAAAATAAGATTGCCACTCTCCTGGTAGCTAGAATAGAGGTGCATCTTGTGGATCCCTTTCGTTCATCAACCTTCCAGGATTACAACCACAAATCGGCACTGTAAAAATCACCCGGGCTGATTTCCCTCCCTCCTGAACTGCCTGCAAAACTTTCCCTTCTCAAAAGGAAAGAAAAAAAAATCAGCCTGGTTTCTGGCTGCGGATGGTCTGATGCCAACCCTGCAGGCTGGGGCTGCGGGCAAGCAGGGAATATTATTTTTAAGCCAGAACCAACTTCTCCATTTTGGTTCTGGTTAGTACTAGTCGAGGCGCAGATTAGCGAGATCCCCTCCAAATATCCCACAGCGAAGCAATTGCTGCTGCGGCTTTGTTCAGACTGCACCGACTGACACACACTCCCCGCGACCGAGACCCACTTCTACAGCCAACAGCTCGGCACAAGCAAAAACACTCGCCTGCCGTTACCTTCGGAAATTAGGGAGGGGGGAAGAAAAAAAAAAAAAAAAAAAAGAAAAAGAAGGGGGGGGGAGAATGTAGTAAAAAGAAAAAACAAAAAGTTAATGCCATCAAGGAAACTTTTCAGAGAGGAAAGTTGGGCTGACTGCTGCACAGATCCAAGGAAGACGAGGAATTTTTGTAAAGGGCTTTTGTGAGAAATACAGAGCAATTCGTGCCCCCCCCGCCAACCCCTCGCCGCCTTCCAAAAAATCTCCTGCCAGCGGAGAGGGCTCGTCCGCCCGGGCTGCTCCGCGGAGCCGGCGGACTCTGAGGGGGAGCGCGGGGCCGGAGGGTCCCCCCGAGGCGCCGGCGGCCCTGTGCCCGCCCGCCCTGTCTCCAGCCCCGCCGAGGGTGCGGGACCGGGGTCCCGGGGCGGCCCCGCCGCCTGAGGAGAGCGGCCGGGCGGCCGCGCGCGCGAGGCGAGGCGCGGCGCGAGCGGCACTTGCGGCGTCCCGCCAGCAGCGGTCCTCGCTGAGGCGCCGGCGGAATATTCCTGATCCAGATCAATCAGCCGCCCCGGGGAGCCGAGCATGGAGGAAACCCGGCGGCCGGAGCCCCGGAGCGGCGGCGGCGGCGGCAGCGCGGAGTCGGCCCGGCGGGCGCGGCTCCCCCCGCGGAGGGGCGGCGCGGTGCGGGCCGAGGGGCGCCGGAGCGGCGGGCGGGCGCTGGTAATGGCGGCGCGGAGCCGGCGCGGAGCCCGCTGCCCCGCCATACCGGACTGGGCAAAAACTCGAGTCCGGGGCTTCCCCCCAGGTGCCGGTGCGGCACCGCGGCGCCCCGCCGCACGCCTCCCAAACTTGCCACCCAGTTGCCGCCACGGACTTACCCGGGTTGAGGGGAGTCCCGGGGATGTGGGCGTTCAAGTTGGGCTTGTAAGACATTCCCAGAGACATGGCCAGCGGGAGGAGGAGAAGCGTCCTGAAATTCAGTGAAGCGTCTCCGTGTCTCCCAGACACTTTGGGTTGTTTACAGCAGTAGCAGCACCGGCAAATATGGCCGTCAGTTATATTGACACCCACAATGCAATATATCATCCATACATCATGAGGAGACGCGGATCCAAAAACTTTGGGGGAGACGAGGCAGCCACCCGCCGCGGCGGCCCGGCGCCCCGCGCACCTCGGCGCGGAGGGGGCGCGGAGGGGGCGCGGCGGCGGGGGGTGCCGCGGCCATCCCCTCACAGACAATGGAGCTCCCCTCAGGGACGCCGCCGTGAGAGGAGCCGGGCGGGGAGGGGAGGGCGGGCAGGCGGGGAGCCCGGCGACGGCGAGGGGAGGGAGGGGGGGGGGTGGGGGTGTTAATTAACTTCGGAAAGTTTTGGCACAACTTCTCATTTAAATCGGCTCTGCCTGCGCCGGGCGGCGGGGGGGCCGCGGCCGACAGCCCCTGTCAGAGGAGAAAAGCTGACGCGTCCCGCAGGGTGGCCCAACTGTCGCTGCCTCCCCCCCCTCAAATCGGGCGTTCACCTCGGATTTATTCCCCGTCTCCCCCCGCTAATTTCGATGGAAAATACCTGTTGATAATTTTAGGATAAAAGATTTTTTTTTTTTTTCCCTAGACGCCACCAAGGAAAAATCTGCCAGCCTTTTTTTTTTTTTTCCCCTCTTTCAAACCACTATTTCTCTCCACCTGAAGGTTAACGTAGAATGCAGCTTCCGAGGGATTAAAAAATAAATACGAATCTCGTTGATAATTGACTCATTTTCTGCTTGCAAGCAGCAGTAAAACTTCCCCACGGGAAAAAAAAAAAATAAAAAAAAAATTGTAGGTTAAATTACAAAGCTTTCCAGCCCGTGTCTGCCACTCCAGAACTCATCCTTTTCACTGTAAAATACTCAGATTTGTTCCTTATGTCAGTTAATGTCAAACATACCTCTGTAATCATTAAATTATTCCAGATTTACACCAGTATCACTGCTTGGGACCTGGACAGCCTCTCCCTTGGTGCACAGCTCAGCCTGAGACCCACAGGACCTACGTGTATCTCATCAGAAAAGATCGTGGAGGTGGTTGGTAGCTTTATTGCACGTGCTAATTAATGTCTATCCCAGGCTATATACTGCACTTAATGCCGGTGACAGCAAGCACAAAGCCCGATCCTGCTCCCTGGAAGTTGGGGGCAAATTCCTTTTAAGTGATGCTGATTTAGGCCCAGAGCATCTCTCAGCGTGGACTGCTCTGCAGAGGGAGGCAGGTGGCATCTCCATTGCAGAGGCACAGAAATAGTCACGGAGCAATTAGATGATTTCCTCAGTATAAAGGAGAATTGAGGCAGAGTTGGAAAAAACGAGCTAGCCTTTGAACCCCCCCGGCTCATGCCCCAGCGACAGCACATCGTGTGAAAGAAACATCTAAAAATTATGGCTGGTACCAGATGAAATACTTGATCTTGTTACAGTTTTGTATTTTATCTCCAGTCCAAGTACGTGACTCCAGCTATCGCGGCGCAGCCCAGAGCAGCCCAGACTCTCCTTACAACAACTGATCCACAGTCCGGTCTGTTCGAGAGGGGACCTGAGAGCCCCAGGCATAGAATTACACGCTCAGTGACAATATTTTCACACTCATGCTCAGGGCTTTAATTGTGTAATTTTACGTGAATCCTGAAAGACTGCGCTGGTAAACCCTCATCGGCACTGTGTGAGCGAGAACTTTGCATCCCTAAAAGCTTCACTTCCAGATTTGTAAATAACTGCCTTTCTGTTGATTCCTGGAAGGCCAGCGAATTCCTGCAGGCGAGGGGCATGCCGCTCTGGGATTTTCCACTGCTGTGAGGTTGTTTACAGTCACACCAAGTGAGTGCAGAATGGGAGTGTTCCGAGCTTGCCGTGTTTTTCACGGCTTTACACCAACTCTACAAAACTGTGCTCTGAGCAACACTGTGAAGAACAAGATCCCCCGTGTTTCACTTGGGTTTTATAATGACAGCTTCAAAACATACAGTATTCCAGGAAGCGAGGGGGATAAGGAAACGATCCGGTAAAGATTATCCTTTCTACAACACAAGACACTGTGAGCTTTGGAGCAAATTGTGAGGGGAAGGCTTGGAGAGATGCTGAGGCTTGTAGGGCCAGATTATTTGTCCTGTAAGCAGGAACCCAGCAGAACCACATCTCAATATTTTACCTCCGCTCAGCAGTTCTCTGGGCACAGGTAGCAGCAGTGCCACAAGACACGAGACCCTGGTACCTTACTGCTTGGCCTCAGGTGCCATGTAAGCTTCAACTAGTTTACTATCTTCAACTAGACTTTACTAGCTGCCTCTTTTTTTTTCTGCAGATGCTGCTGCAGTTGGCTTGGGTCAGAAGTTCCTACAAGTTCTTCCTATCTGCCATGTGCTGTGTGGATTCATTTCAGTTATTTTGAACCAGGTGTGGCCACAAGAATAAAACCACCACCGTGCTGGGGCACTGGGCCAACAGTTGATCGGGGTCACCACAGATTCAAGCTCCCTCAGAGGGGCTGCCTGCAGTTTAAACTCGTTTTATGCCCCAAGCACAGCTTGCACCGCTGAGAGTTGTGTTCTGCACATGCAAACCCTGCATCGAGTGAGGACTACAGTTCCAGCAGCCTGCACGCTCCAGGCTGTTTGCAGCAAGCCGCAGGTCCCTGCTCTGCAGACTGATGGCACAGACTTGTTTACTGACAGCAAAAGCAGCTCTTAATCACCAAGTGGCCAAGTCATACAGCAGGAAATACAGCAGGGCCATTTTATCACACGTGTGACATTTTCAAGCCTTCTCCGTGCTAAGAGGTAACTTGAAAATAAATGTGGGTGCTTATGTTTTTCAGCAGGGGAGGATGGACAGTAAGAGGTGCCTGTCTCTTCAGTCATCTGCAAGTGCAGATGATATATTTTCCAGGTACAGCTGCCTCTTCTCAGTTGTGTAGGTTCTGCAACATACACCATCTCACTCCTCTTTTTCTTTTCTTTCTATTTTCTCTGTTCCCTCTCCTGGTTTGACTTTCTCACCTCTGCTCCTCCCAAACCACTGGGAATACTCAGCAGCCAGTGTTTCCACAAAGTGCGCCTTCCAGCCCCTGCTTAGCCAAGCTCTGGCTGATCTCGGGGAGGTTTTTCCTTCCCAAAACTCTTGTGAGGTTGGATGCCGTACCCCTCTGGCGGGGGTGTAAGAATACACATGCAAAGTGTGATGTTGGAAGGCACTGGTAGGTGGTTGGCAGGATGGCTCTCTCTGGTAGAGCTGGGGGCCTTGGGCCATGTTTTAAGACAAACTTGTTTGTCCCCTTCTATCTGGAAATAAAGCTAAATAGCCGTCCGTGTCTGCAGAGCTGTGCTGTAACTAACACTCCTGGAGACCTGAAAATGGAGAGCACAAACTAGGCTTGTTTCTTATCATCTTGGATTAAACCAACACTGAGAAGAAGTAAAGATGGCACGGCAAGACCCTGTTTTTTCCTGGCGTGTCTTTGACACATGTAAAACATTACATTTGCGCATTAATTTCGATGTAATTAATTGTTGTCGGGCTTAATGAATGGAGTGACTTGGGGATGTTCTAACTGTCCTTTACCCACCACAGAGACCCGTGCAGCAGCAAGGAGAAAGAGATGGGAAGTTTGTTCCTTTTTCTGGAGAGAGTTTATATTCAAATACTTACCTCCACATTTCTAGGGATCCAGCATCATACATAAAATATCATAGAGGCACCTACAAGTTTCTGAGCACTAATTTAATCTGTAAATCTTCAAACTGCTCTCTTGTGCTACAACTAAGATGATGACCCAAAATGAAGTGAAAAATCTCTGATAGGCCTAGGCTGAAAATGAACCTTTTTAAGCCTTAAGTAAAGGCAGGCTTAACCTCTTTGAAGAGCACAAGTGGTAGAGGCAAGTGAGTGTCAGCTCTAACAAACAGCATTTTAAAAGACACTTTACAGAGCTGAGTACCTTTCTTACTGGGATTGTAATAATCTAGTGCCTCCTGGTGCAGAACACCTCCTTCCTTAGGCCCTGCTCCAGGGACACCTCATATACTCCTGGGGCTGTCTAGGACACTGGTGCAGAGGGAAAATTGTGCATTTTATCCTTTTTGGCACCATTGTTGCTCCCTTCTTAACACCTTGCTACAGCTCCTTCCTTACATTCCTGTCTCTGGTCCCTACGACTGCTTTCTACTGATGGTACAAGGTTTCTCTCTTGCTCTTTTTGTTCCCAAGAGGAAGCTGACAGCCCTTGGTGTCCCTTGGTGACATGCTTTTGGCTGATGTTTGCTGCTTACTGCCCCATTGTCACCAAAATGCATGAGAGACACCCAATCCTGAATAGAAATCCAGCTCTACCCTGTTGCCTTTTCTTCTCACACCTCAAAATACCCCTGGAAGCTCTGGATTGCTCCCCCTCTCGCAGGGAACAGCTCTCTGAGACCCTCTGCAAGGGGGGCTGTAATACAGAGTGCCGAAGCCAAAAGAGCTGCAGCAGCAGCTATGAGCCAGGCCCTAGGAAATCCTCTCCCAGCGCCTGGCCCACGTCAGCAGACAGGCTTGCAACAATTTCGGATCGAAGTTTGGATGCCTATTCTAGACAGGCTCTCCCCTTAAATTCTCCCAATTTTATCCAAGACAACTTTTTCCCAGCCTAGCCCTGCTCCCCACTTTCAGATGGTTCCTCCCAGGCCAGATGTCGTATTATCTGGAGCGACTTTCCCTCCCAGCCTTGTTTTCCTCCTACTCCTGAGTCCTTTGTCTGGCTGCCAAGTGGAACAGCCCTGCCAGGCAGACAGCTGCTCAGCATCGCCGCGCGGGTGCTGCCCTATGGGCTGAGGAGCCGATTCCAGGCTCATTCCATCTTTGAGGGGGACGTTCTGCCTTAGAGATGGCGTGTACCAGGAGGAGAAAAAGCAAATAGCACCTGTAAAGCTGTCGGAAGAGACTGGAAATGTTTAAGATAAAGAGGCCTTAATGCTACTCTGGGTTTACCTTCGAGATAGCAGGAGTAGCAAGCCTGCTCGCTCCTGCTCTGGCTGGAGGTCTCCCTGGAGGACCACAGAGTGGGAATGAGAAGTTTCCAAGCCCTCAGCCACAAAAGCACAGGCCTGGAATCTCTCTAATGAGAGTTTTCCTCTTTGCAGTTTGCCAGGCAAACAAGCACCAGGCACCAATATCAAAACCAGCCCAGATTCCGATGAAAACCAGCAAAGAAAATAAGAGCAGAAAGGAAACAGATTCGTTTTGCTTGTTAGGAACAGGCAAATAAAGCTATGGAGCCCCCCTCAGCCAGCAGCAGAGCTCGCCCTGCCCTGCCCGGCGTGGGCTGAAGCCAGGCGGGTTGCCCGGCTGGGGGCTCGGGCCCAGGGGCTCCTCCTTCCTTGCCACTGCTCGCAGGGACGGATTATCACGTTATCCCACCATGGTACAGGGCTTCCCAGCATCGTCTTTCCAGACAAACCAGCGCTCCACCTTGCTCGATTCCTTCAGTTTGCCTGGAAGGACTCTCCCTTCTTGCCCTGCGGGCTGGACTCCGGTTATCCTCCCACTGCTGAGCCCTTGAAGGCCGTGCCAAGGAGGGCGGCCCGGCCCAGGGCGCAGCGAGCTGGCACCACCGGGCTGCGGGGCTGCGGCGTGGCCCTGCCTCTGCCTCCCGCCCTGTGCGGCTGCGGGCCCGGGGCAGGGAATACCCCACCCTTTGGCTGGGGCAGAGGAGCCTCAGAGACTTGCTTTCATCCCAGCCCTGTCTGGGAAAGCTCCTGAACCTGCTCTGCGCCCGGGAGCGGAGGAATCCACAGCAAAGCTGAGTGCTGGCTCGCCTGAAGTGCTTCCCGCATGCAGGCTGGTGTCAGACACCCAAACGCCCTCATCACATTGTGTCCGTGTGAAATAAGCGTCCACATGACACCTGCAACGGCTGCAGAATCAAATTACATTTTGGAGGGGTCAAGCCTCACTGAAAGCCTTCCAAGTGCAAACCAAGTATCACCAAACCAGTGACGTATTCCTGAAACAAATAATCGAGATGCACAGACACCTCTGTCTCCCCATAGCCTCATTTCGACACCAACTGTAAAGCCTGATGGGAGCATCCCTAATTGTTTTGTTACTGGTCATTTGAGCAAAGGAAGTGGAGGAGAGATTGGAAGCAAAGCCCAGGGCTGGAAAATGGAAATGACTGTGAGGAAAGGAATGTGGAGCTTCACAACAACTCAGGGGGGAGAAGAGCACAGAGAGAGAGAGATGGAGGAAGGAGGAAAAATGGGGGGCAAATTGCAGCGACACAGCAGCACAGTCTGGCAGTCAGTACATGGCTCGGGCAGCTCCCCGGTGGCCCCTGGTCAGGCGCCATACGGCCCTCGGCCGACACTGCCAGGCACGGCACTTCTTTCCCTCGCCCAGGCCAGAGCCTCGGCCACAGCTTTTGCCAGGATGAGTCTAACACATCTGCTGAGCTCCCGCCCCAGGACACCACTGGATGCAGAAGTGAGAGCTATGACGATGTCTCTTGCTGAGCTGGTGCCCGTGTATGAGGGTCACTGGTGTGAGAGCCTCTGAGCCACGCTCAGCGAGTGTGTGCGTGTGGAGCCGTGCCGTGCCGATTGCTGGATTTCACCCTCCCAGCAGAGGCAGGGGGACAGGGTGATGCTCACGGCAATAGGGCTTGGAAATGCCAAGTATTTTCAGGCAACCAAATAATCAAACCCCGCCTAAACATCTGCCTGAAGAGTGACAGCAACAGCCTACTGCCCTGTAATACTGCCTACGAACCCCTTCTTCACCCCCTACAAAAGCAAAGAGGGGAGGCCGTGGGGTTCCCCCAAATCTCTCTGGACCAGACACACCGTGGGCTTCCCCACAGAGCCACTGGCCAGCCAGCCACCCCGGCGGGCACGACAGCCTGGTAGCCACCGCGCTGGCCCCGTCGGGGGCTCTACGTGTGCGCAGAGAAAGGGAGGGACAATCCTGGATGTGAAGGATTTACAGCCCTGGCAGACGCTCGTCACAGGAGATAGCGTCGTCTGTAATTTAAATAGTGCAGTCTGAAGCTGAGACTTGCCAGCGATCGAACGCAGCACGGCTGAGGCGCGAGCCAAAGGCAGAGCCCCCGAGGCCCTGCAGCGTGGTCCATCTGCCCAAAAGGGCTTTCAGGAGGGCAGGCTAGGCCGTGGCATCCCCCCCGGAGCATGCAGGCCTGGGACGTGCTTTTCTCTTGCCAGAGAGGGGAGACACCACCAGTGTTTCGCTTGAGTCCACCCTGGAAAGCAGCAAAGGGCCAGTGGGACACACGTGGCTCAGCAGCTGTCTTGCAGCGCCAAGGCCTGAACGGGGGGGGGGAGGTGGAACTGGGGGGCCCCTCACAAAAGCAGGCAGGAGCTGTCGCTAGGAAAGTCCCAGACCTGAGCGCTGCCTGTGTGAAGCAGCACTGCCCGCGGCCAGGGCCCCGCTCTCCTGCACGGGGGTAATGCTGGGGATGGTTTGCAGAGACCAGCTGCAGGCTCAGATCTTCACTGTCTCGTTGCTCACATGGACATTTTTATTCACTCCAAGAAACTTCAGGGGAGATCTTACCCAGGAGTAATTAAATCACTTGGACCCTGGTTTATGATTTAACTTGGTCGCTCTGGCAAAGCTGATACAGATCTCTGTTTCATGCCCTGCAATTCTTTGTATATTTAGCAGGCACACTCAATTCTTCCACCCTATAAATGTGGAAGGAAGGAACATATAAACCAGAGCTGGACTTCCAAAGGTAGACGCCATCAGCTCACGAGCTGCCTGCCTGGCATTTTTAAGGTGTATTATTTACATATTGGAGAAAAGCCAACCTAAACCTCTCAAGATATTTCTGCCTTACTTACAGAACAAAGTCAACTGCTTTATGAAAATGAATAATTAAATTCTGAGGTTTGGGCATCTTCGTTTATTGCTGAGAACTTGGCATCATCACTTTTCCAGATTTGGGGAGAATGAGAGTAAAAGTCAATATAAACTGATTTACAAAAATGAGATTAGATTAGTCTGTTTATCCCAAACCAACTCTTTGGATAAAGGAAAGATATTTGCATACTCTGCATAAAATATGAAGTTGATACTTTCCAATCTTGATACAGTTTTTATAAACTCTCCTCCCTTTCTTAAGATCATTACAATTAGCATTCAGAGAACGTCATGAATCTGCTCTTAACTACCGATAAACCCAGTTTAATTAACCAGTGATATTAACCACTCTAAGTGCCAGGTATTTAAGAGGATTGAAAGAAAAGATGTTTGGATTATTAAAACATGACTTCTGCTAGTCTGAAGGATCCTAAAGTGGAGTGACAATGAAGATGTTTAATGGATGCAGAAGTATTGCTGGAAGGTGTTCCAGTATAAACAACCTACGTGGTTCCACAACAAAATTAAAAGGGGAAAAAAAAAAAAAAAAGTAGTCGGTTTAATTTATTTAACATTTTTTTACTAAAAAAAAAAAAGAACTCAATACAGAATTCATCATGTTCCAGAGTTTGCCATTTTGGTGCATATAAATCTTTCTAAACATTGCTAAACATTAATTTTATGGCCAGGCACTCAAAGTTCTGTCACTCTGCGTGAGGACAGTTGGCGTGGACAAGAACTGTCTGCTCCCCTGGAGAACACAGTGACACGCAGCACAATACTGTGCTGGAGGATGAAATCTTTAAGGTTGGCAAAGGTTTCCAATTAGGGCAGGCAATAAAAAGAAGACATACAATTAATCTTGAATGTTACGTGTCTGTGGCACTCTGTGACATTGGACTATTATAGGTGCAGACTGAAAAAGTCCGACTTTAAAAAAAATAGCCTGTCCTTTGCACAGAGGTAGTCTCACAGCAAAAGTTATTGCAAGGGTGTGGTGCAGCCCCTCCATAGGATTGCTGGAAGATGCTGGGGCAGTGAACAGCCACCTCAAATAAAATTCAGTAGGCTGTGGGACTTGATGTCAACGACTGAAAAATAGATCAAACGACTTGGCAAATAAAAATGCTATTATGTGCCTGCAATGAATCTGGCATTTTACTGGTTATTCTCTCCAAATCATAAAGCAGATACATAAATATGTGTGTAATTGGAAGTGTCAAGAGAAATGTCTCTGTATGCTCCCCAGTGCAAATTCAGTCGAGGAAAACTCCTCTTCCACAGGTGACCCGTCTCGGTAAAGTTATGCCCCAAGCACAGTTAAGCTCAGAAACACCAGTCAAACTTACAAAACTTAACACGTTGATTCGACTATTTAAGCACTGCAGAACTTTTATAAACAAAAGAGATTGCTTGGCTCTGAATGTATCTCTGGATTGGTTAAGCTGCCTGCTTAAGCACAGCAGACCCATCGCGTCCCGCTGTCCTCTCAGCACAGACATCTTCTGGGGATAAACCTCAGCGTCCTTTACGTGCGTCTTTAAACTAGTTTTGGCCTCAGCTGTCCAGTTCCCATTCCCGAATCTTATTACTGCCTCAAGTTTCATTCACTCCAAAATTGTTTTGGACCAATTAATAGCGAAACAAGTAAGTTCTTGCTAGGTTTTTACTTATCGCTCTCTTTAGCATCAGCTTTTAGAGGCAATCTGCCCTCAGCTGTGGCTGAGAAACATGGGTATTTCCAGTCTTTCCTTCCCTCCTTCAACATTTTTCTCCTTAAAAAAGAGGGTTGTTGCTTTTCCAACTCAATATACAACCTAAGCATCGAGTGAGGCCAGCAGAGCTCTCAGCTGAAGCGTCAGCCCCGGAGGTTTCCCATGGATCATCCTGCACCCAGGCGCGTTTGCGGTCGAGTTCCTTTATTACTTCTGCCAACTTTGTCAGTCTTTACCATGAGAGTCTGTGACACTGAACCATACACTGCAGCTGCCAGTACATGACAAAAACGCCTCCGTTATGACTCCACATTCATTGTTAAAGCTCGGATTGACCACAGAAACTACCAGAAGTATTTTGTCGCTATTTGCAGCTGGACTTTTTTTGCCATGAGTCTCCAGTCAACAGACTTTGCAAACCACTTAATTCAGGAAACAACTGTATGGCCACAGTCCTTCCCAGCAAGAGGGGAAGGGCAAAACTTGTGTGACAACTGCTGAAAGCTTAAGGGCTAAATAAGAAACAGACAATTAAGGGGATTTCTCATTAATCTCTTAACTTTCATATAAAAATACGGGTTTTTTATCTGGCAACTAAAAACACGCACCATTTTTTCAAAGGTAGGAAAGTTCCCCTACCTCTATTCTGCACATTTAGACACTACATGAAGCTCAAAACTTTCCCAGGAAATACTCTACAACTTTGACGCTGTTAGGACAGTGGGCAGGTGCTACTGCTGATGCATTTAATTCTAGAACTTGTATTGTAGGAGCTCACTGAATGCACAATTAGAGATACTAGGAAGAAAATGGAAATGTATTTAGGATTAAAGCTCAAGATCTGAAACGCACTGAAAAAACTAAAGAAAACAAACTACATGAAAATTCAAATATTTGTTTCTCTCTTATACAGGCACTAAGAAGTGAATAGTACCGGGCACTGAAAGACACTGGAAATCCATTTCTCTCAACAAAATGCATTAAACACTAAAAATATAGAATAAAATCACATAGCATCAAAAGGATCATGGAAGACAGACAATTGATAGTTTTGAAAAAAATGATGACAACATATAACATCTACAATGTATGCACACACCCCTCAGAAGTTTATATATGCTATATATATTTCAAAGTACACACAAACTGCCTGTTTGGCAGGTTGAGAAAATAGGAATACATCTTGGGAAGGTCATGAAGAAAACAAACACAAAGGAAAACAAGAGTTATTTACATTCAATAATTCAGTAGCCTTTAACATCTCTATATACATACATACTCTTTCTATATATGTACAGACTGCAATGGGATCTGAATGAAGCTTATTCCAAACACAAAAGAAAAATACAAAAACCCCTTGATAATTCACCTGACAAATGTTTACAGGTTGCAGAGCTTTCTTCATTTACAAAGAAAATACTACACATTGACTAGACAACGAGCATCTTTGGGAACTTTTAAGTCCTTACAAGAGGTGTGTGTTCCCAACAGACCATACAACAATTGGAAAAAAAGAAAATTGAAAACCTGCTGTGCAGAGGGGGTTTGTAGTGGGTTATAATTGCATTTACTGTGTCAGATGTATCTTAAGTATGAAACTAGTTAACAAGTCAAAATCTAGTCGCTGTCAAGGGACAGTTTAAAAAAGAAAAGCCCAAATTTTATCCCTTCAATTCCCAAATCAGCTTAAATGTATCTTCCCCTTCTACAGCACGCTTCCAAAACTCAGGCAGTACAGAAATTACTGCCACTTTATGTTTAGCTTTGCCCTGTTATCGGAGACATCTATCCTTTATAAATTCTCTGGCCATTTCAGATGGTGATTTGTACGAAGCAGATCAATGCCCCACAAGTAGGAAAAATACATTCTTGCCTAGCCTGGTAATTTATACGACATGACAGTTGGTCTCTCCTTTTTCCTCCCTGTGAGGATGTTTGTCTTACGGGCAGTGCTGCAAGAGGATACCGCATAGCTGTTCCTTATCCCATCTTCTGTGCTATTTATATTCCTTTTTTCTCCCCCAAGCTTTATCAGCAGCTCATGCAAGGAACAAACTACTACCAGAAAACCACACCCCAACCACCAAGCAGGAATTTTCAAGAGAGAAGATATTTCTGTAGCTAGAAGGCTTTTTTTGGATGTTAACTTTTAAAGATGTTATACCACTCCAGAGCTGTGGATGCAGATGTGTTAGTAACTGGATGACAAAGCCAAGGCAGTGATGGTGGCAAGGAGCAGAGAACAGGCAGAGGAGAGCAAGTGGGGGAAGGGGTTTGTGGGATGGGAACAGTTCTTATGGATCTTCTAACTGCCATCAGGTTTTTTTTCCCCTCTAGAGGACAAAAGTCCATGGGAAGTTTAAGAGGGTGTGAGGGAACAGCATATGCTGTGAACTCCCAAAATAGTGTGGTCTGGTTATCAATACTGAGAACATCCAATATTTGCTCCTCCCAAAGTTAGCACAACAGCCTGAGAAGAACACTTAGGAACTGAAGTGTATTTAAATAATGACTTGTTTTAAAAATTTTATTTAAAAAAAAAAATCACTACTTGTGAACCTACTACTTCTAGGACCGTCTTATTGAGGACTAAGATCTAAAATATTACATTACCATCACAGATGGTAGAAGTTTCTACACCAAATAATTAAAAAAAAAAAAAAGAGAGCAAAGTCCACACCCAGCTTGCTGTTACTAGCTATTTGGTTCACTATCTGCTGCAATAGTAATTGGGCAGCGTACTTCTCAAAATCCCACTGATTTTCCTGGAATGGATGCCAAATACATCCAACAGTGGGTATGAAACACATGAACATCCTCTCCACACCGTGCCTGTGGGCTACAGTTTTCCAGGGCACTATCAGCTCCTACTGGTGTCACAGCACTTAGACCAGAGGATTAGAAGTCTCCCCCCACACCTACCACCGGCATGACAAGCACTTTACAGAGATGTAGCAGGCGCTAGGGCAATAGGGAGGGTGCTGATTTCTTCTGGCTCTGTGTTCCCAGTCAGGCCCAGCCCCGTGAGGGCAGCAGGCTGACTCCCTCCCCTGACAGGCAGGTGCCCCGTTACCGCACCGGCGTGTCGGCGCAGGCAGCGTCAACACAACCTCAAGCGAAGTAATTCACGTAAGGGAACTCGCTTCAGCCTGAAGTTGTGGAACTTCTGGCCCCGTTACTTATGGAAAAACTCTGACACTTGCATCTGGCTCGCTGAGTGTTTACAGAAGTGACATGCGCTGCTCTGTCAGGTGACCCCTACTGAAAACATGCATCAAGGTTTAAACACAGTTTACTTCTCGCCTTATTAATTAATGAGTTTAACTGAGATACTTGGACTGCAAGACAGAAGCCTGGTTAAAGCAGACTGGAACATGCCAAGTCCTGTCAAATTCCAATTGTACAGACTTGTTAGTTTTTTTTGGAATACAGCAATTGCCTAAACAAGACTCCACTTCTTGTTAGTACAATAACTTTTATTTGACATCTACAAGATCATTATCTTGTAGTTTTTTTGGACAGGTTTATACAATCTCAATTTTTCAATAGTGCAACCTGTGCAAGCAAGAAATGACAAACATTGTCCTTCACTTTCTTATAAACATCTACTATTATAGGCAAAACAAAACTTACCCATATTATAGATAAGTGACTATTCACATTTGTACATTACAATTTCTTTAAACAGCTCCAGATAAACTCTACAATGTCTTACAACATATTAAACAGTATTCAAGTTACTGGGTAACAGAAACAGCACATACAGCGGAACCCTCAAGTGTTTCCCATTCTCTAATTTACAGCTCAAGTAAGGTTTCATCTTACAAGTGACAAATTAAATTACATTAATGAAGTAAAAAATATAAGATTGTATGCGAGATGGAAGTGAATTTGCACTTAAGTTTCCATAACCACCTCGGATTAAGGAAATGCTTCAATTTAAGGAAAATAGGCATCCAGCCATCTTTGCAGTACACATTAGGAATACCATTAATACATTAAAAATGAACTAATTTTAATTTAAGATGTTTATCACAAAAAGAACATGTTGTAGACTCAAATATATAACCCCCAGGAGAGAACCAGAAAAAATGCAACACCTGGGTATAAACACTATAAAAATGCAATAACCAATGCTGTACAACTAAGATTGTGTTTCTCTCTGAATTCCTGTCTTGTGTGTTTATCCTGTCCATGCCCGTTTCCAAAGACATGCACTGTCAAACAGAAACTGGGAAGGAACCTGAATGCATGATGTGCAACCTCTAGGTTTCATGCTTTTATAAACTCATAAATTGAAGAGAAAAACCCAATATATATTTTCTATATATATACTCAATACATGCATTCAAGGATATCTCCCACAGCAATGGCATTGATGCACTGCGTTAAACCCTGAGCACTGTATGACAAGATAAAAATAAAGCCTGCTTGGGGATTTTCAAGCATTTTCAAACAAATTGTGGTTTGTAGCTTAAAAGGCCAAAAGTAAAAGCAAACAGGAAGCACTACAGAGAGCATAAGGAAAGACAGATGCACCACCAATAAACAACTGCTGGCTTTCAGTTCTACCAACCTTTTTAGATCTCTTTATTCCCAAAGTATTTGAGAGCACACAACTGAACTGAAAAAGTTATATTTCTTTGGAATCTGTCCCTGATTTTTATGCAAGTGATATGCTTTTACAGCCTTTTCCTCAAACACCAAAGTCAACACCTGTAGTTTGTCCTCTTATGCATTGTTGAAATTGGTGATGCTTTGCGGGTGATGCTGCTGCCAGATCTGCTGCTGTTGTACTGCAAGCTGTTGAGACTGGTCTGACGTTGACAGGAGGTTTACAAGGGGCGATACACAATTTGCAGGAATGATCAAACCTGAAAACAGCAACAAATCAGTTGTTTCATAAGCACGGAAATGATCTGTTCATTAAAACCTCAGGCTGACGATCTCATTGTTTAATTAACGCAACAGTCAACAGTAACCATTCCCAGAGTCAAGTCTAATCAAGCACAGCTACAAGTTCTGCTTCTCTCTGAAGGTTTATCTTCAGGAGTCACTACGTCCTTTAGGTCACAAAGTAATAGAAAGTTGCCATTCTGCCCCTAAAGACAAGTTTGATTATTCTTATGTTACCCACTGCAACATAAAACCGGAAGTCAGCTATTGTTTTCTAACCTCACAGAAGTTACACCACCATGAAAGTTTAAAATACGAAAAAAACCTTATGTAGTTTCAACATCTTCGAAAACTGTTACTAGAGCCAGAGCTGCCATGATACCACACATCCACAGGAAGTCCACATTTAAAAAAAAAAAAAAAAACCAACAAACTGAAAGAGATTTCAGCCTCTGAGGTACCCGCTATGAGGGCTTCCCTAAGAGGTTTAGCAGCAAGAAATAACATCATCATCTTGAAGTCAATTTACTATTGATGACACTTGACTTTCAGTAGCCTAAAAACCATGAAAACAACTATTTCAAGTGCTTGCTATTCTTTGCCAGAAGTGGAGAAAAAAACCTGAGCCCTTATGGTTTCAAAGGTAGCTTGGCTGGAACAGGCCAAATATGACCGTTTTGTTCCTTGAAAACTGAAAGAACTGAGAGATTAAGTGTTCCAAAGCCTGGCTGAAAAAAACCATCTTCCTTCTTTAACCTGACTCAGAACAGTGTTTGTACTGTCAATGCAGATTTCAACAGTTGTACTTCTGCCCCTCCCCAACATAACAGCAACAAGCCTTTCATTTTATAAGCATCTTTATAAAGAAGTCTGCTACACGAGACTCAACACGGTCTGACCTGAAAGTCGGAACTACCTTCTACTTAAAAATGGAAATAAAGAGGCAGACAAGCCACCTACCTACGATCCTCTGCCCATCTTCTGTTCTTAGACGAACTATTTGCATTTTCACATTTGTACCACTCACAGAGGCTAGAACGCCTTCTACTTTTGTCCAGACGCTCAATACTGAACCACACAAGACGTAGTAAGTTCGACAGCGGAGTCCCACTTCACAAACTAATCCCAAGCCTGCCTTCTTACAATTGCCTCTCCTACAATAGAGAGAAAAGAAAGCTTTCAAAAGAATTCTGCAAACAGAACTTAGCCCATTCAATTAAAGTGAGACTTGAAGTTATTTAACACGTATCAAGAGCTGAGTGAGGACTGCAAGTACACAGAAAGGGAAGGATACTTTATCCACAGCAGGCCTCTAGTGGTAAAGCTTTGAGAAGTGTTAGCCTATTCAGGACCACATCTTCAAGATGTACAGACGGAACTTTAAGCCAGGGATACCACTCATTTAGGTCACCCAAGAACCCGAATCTGCTACACTGGTATATAATCAGTGTATTTCAGCAGCTCCAATATTAACTTGAAACTTCTAGCAGTTATGCTGTTCCTCAGGAATTAAGACATCAGCTGCTGAGTCAGACACAGAGGAGGTAGCATAAGAACAGCTGTTTGTGACATCTATCTCATCTCTGCATGAAGTATAAATATTCCCCACCCCCACCAACAACATCTGAACTGTCTGACCACAATAATAGATCAGGATTAAGACACTTAAAGCTCAAGCTACTCCTAGGTCATTATACTTCTACTGGAGTGCAATTTATACATTAGCATTCATCTAATATATTAGGACTTTAAGGGCAAGTGCAAAGCTTCATGTTCCCACTCAAAGGTTGGGTCATTTGACTGGTCACGTGACATTTTTTCTTAAGCAAGAAACACAAGATTTCACATGAAGAGCAAAACAGAATAATAAACCAGTTTAGGCAAACAGTTTATGTTAAAGGATCTATGGGCATACAAATACTAACCAGTAAGCATGGGTGCAGGTATCCGCAGAAGAATTGTACTGCTCTAACCAGTGCGGCAGAGCGTCTTCAGAAGGTACCTGAAAAAGTCAAAGTGGGAATAATCAAAGTAAAACACATCAAGACTTGCATAGAACAAAAGCAATTTGGTCATTACTATGAGAAAAGAGGAAGCACCAACATGAGAATGGTGAAGAGAGGTACATTACCCTATATTATTAAGATTTCAGGTTATTCAATAGAAATGCCACCTCAAAGGATGAGCAAAATGCTTGAACAAAGCACAGCCTCAGTAATGGGAACAGCAGAATCTCAGAGCTTTCTGGTAATGAACCTGATCTCAGAGTTTCCTCGAGTTTTTACAAATTCAACACCATAAAATTGAAGAGAACCATTAGCTATCTTACCAGTCTCTCAACAAAATAATCCACTAGAATATTTAAGATGTCATCAGCCAACAGCTGAAGCTTCAGGATCATTGCTAGAACACACTGTACACAGCTGCTTATTTAAAAGCAGGTTTGTACACCTTACACAAGACTTTTCCTTGCTAGACCCTAAAAAACCTCATTTTATGTTACCATGCCATGGATTATTTATATTCAGAAAGCTTTCGAGATAGAAATGCAGAAATCTTACAGACCCACTTAGAAAGACCCAAATATAAGCTCTGCTCTGGAAAAAATACACCCTAGTTTTTGACTGCCAGAATTACACACAAATACCAGAAAAAGAAAGTGCTTACATTTCTTTTTAAATTTTTCTAAATTTGTTTTAAACTAGCATAACTTTAATGGTTACCTTCTTATATTTCTTTTTCAGGTCTGCACATGTCTCTAGTTTGAGTTGTTTCCCAGTATTTGGTCTGTATACTAAAAAAAGCTTCTTTTTAGGATTCACTTCTTTTACTAGAATAGCGGTTTTCTTGTTATTTCTTATCTGGAAGAGACAGACAAACCAAAAACTTTGTAAGTTTAAATACACTGACAGTATCTACCTTCAGTGATTCCATACCATGTTCTTTACAGAGTAACAGTGCATGTGTGTGTACAGTAAGACACCCAGCAATAAGGACACCTTCACAAGACAATACCACTGATCCACATTAACCTCACAACTCTTCCTTACAGTAACAGCGTCTGGTTTCTTGATGCAGCTTTAAAGGAAAGCTAATAATTTGGGCTCACACTCCTATCAGAAAATACCCTGAGCAGCTCTAGAGGAGTGCTTCATACTTAGCGTTGGAAACAAGCAACGTGAATTTTAATGTAGGATTGAAAATTTGCAAAACTGAACAGTAATTAAGTTGAACAGTAAATTTTTCAGAGGAGACAGCATATTCGGTTAGCCCACAAAAAAACTTCTCCAAGCAGAATCCAGGAGACAAAAGAATCTTACCTGTAGTGATAGATAAAATCCATCATCTGGACCTGTCTGTTCTGCCCAGATCTTAGTTGCTTCGTCCCAAGACATTCCTCTCTCTACACTGATCTGGAAGAGAACCACGCAGGGGTATTTGAGTGGAAACAGACTTTAAACCAGTTACAGAACTGCAGAACGAAATATGGCCCAGTGAAAGGCCTGGAACCTCCCCTCACTCAGCACATGCTTAAGCTATTTGCCACATTTTAAAAACTTATTGGCAAGCAAGTTTTATTAGTTCATACAAAGACGACACAGAATTAACTTACTGTGTATAGTTCTACATGTCCAGAGGTAGAATATCCAGGAGTTAAAAACTTCTTAACATCTGCCTTTCGTACTTTCTCATCCCCAGAGCCCAAATCTTAAAAAAAAGGGAAGGACAGAGTTATTCTGTTTCTCTGTTCTTAAGTACACGAGTACTGAGAAACTGATTTACTCACCTAAGATGCCCATATCGTATCTTCCATTCTTTTTAGCATTTTGAATAACCGCATTTAACGTGTCAGAAAAGTACTGGAATAGAGCATTCTGCTGATGTACTTCCATACCAAGAATTCTATTCAGAAATTTTCCTATATTGTTATAATCTTCAAAAAGAATAAGAAATATATGTATTAGGTCAAAGACTGTTTGATGACAAGCTCTCCATCAGTATTCAAAGAGTCTCAAAAAAAGACTACTTAAATCCGTTCTTTCAGAAGTGAGGAAACCAGTCTGAAGTTCTCCAAAAAAGTCATTTTTTAGTTACACTGTCAGTTCTGTTGCTAGGAATCCACTATCATGATATATGATATTCCTAGTGACATTCTAAAGATACACCAAACACACAAATACCTTTATCAAGCGTTAGTATTCCAGATCTGTCTTCTACATTTATCAAGCCCACGCCAATCAATCCCTGACGAACATCTAGGAAAAAGAAAGAAGTTAGATCATAGCTGCTTTGCCATCTAAAAATAAACCACTGAAGTAACAGTTTGTTTAGCATTCCTGTTTCAGGATCTAATTCCAAAACTTCTAACATCCCTTAAACGCATTACTTGCAATTTCTACCTAAATCATCAGTAAGCTGAAGACACAACTTTGCCTTCTATCCTTCCAGGAAGCACAGGCAGGGAAAACTAATAATGCCACTGTACATGAGCCCACAGAGGAACAAGATCTTGCAAGAGATAACGGGAATGTGAAGTTAAAGAACTGTATGTAATACTTTGGCCAAGCAGATATAGAACATGCCTTATATCGAGAGTTCACATATCTTGTTTCATACGTGAACTTCAACATTCAAGGAATGAGCATAGGAATAACACCCAGTGAGAGCCCATCTGAACCAGCCGACTGGTTTAAATAGTAACAATGTTTTCTAGCTCTAGAATTATTTGCTTTTTCTGCACCCTGGAGAACAAAAGGTAGCTATTACATCCAGTGAGTTATACTTACCTTTGAAGAAGTCTCCAGGAAAATCAGGAGGAGGCGAGACCATTGGGGAGTCTAAGTTCACAATGGATTTCATAACAATCTCTAAAGCATTTCTTCCATACTGTGTAAGAAAAAGAAAACTGCTCTAACAATGTGATCCAGTGTTTGTGCCTCAGCCCCAAGCACACATGGTTTAATATGTATTTGTAATTCACAATAAAACGTTTTTCCCTGCAGTAGCAAGAGGAACTGGTTATTAGCTTTTCAGTTATGAACTACACTATATAAATAGCCCAGTCTTAATTTCCAATTAGAATTGCCAAATTAATCTTTCAGTTGTGACTGAAAGGACACATACCATTTACTTATTGTACTCAATTGCAGAAAAGTAATTTACACACGTATTTGTGTTCCACGTGGCTTTGCAAACAGAATTAAGAACATTTACTGGTTATCTCAGAAAGAGGCCTCCTATCAGAAAGTAACACAGTTAAAACACATCACAGGAGATGGAAAAAATCCTTCCTCCACAGGTCATTTGTGGAATAAGCACCACAGCACAAGCTTTCCAACAGAAATAGAACCGTCACCTTGTTGTCAAAATTGAATCTGCTGAGGTCTCGAGTTTCTGTAGCCCGTCTGTCACCATGGGTGAGGGCTCCCTGTTAAGACACACCTTTGTAATTAAATCAAATTTTCTCAAAAGAAATCTAAGCTGTATTTTCTCAAATGAAGGATCAGACTTCTTGAAACAATCTTACCAAGCTCTCCAGTCTTTTTGCAACTATAGATGCAAATCTTTGCTCTCCTGCCAATTCAGAAATTAGGAACACGTACTCTGGAGCAGTCACTTGGTTGGATCTATGAGTTCTTCCTGGATAATTAAGTAGAAGCACATATGTTAAACAAATTCCACTTCACTGAATATTCTAGAACTACGAATTGTGAAGAGTACAGAAAAAAGGCTAGGACTTTAACCTACTGAAAATTAGTTTCTGCTGTAATACAGCCACTAGAAGGTAGTACTCTAGAGTTGTGTCAACTTTTGTAGACATTTGATAAATGAAAAAACCCTAAGCTGCAGTCTAAGTTTGTCTGCTAGGTTTCTGTCAAAACTTTCAAGACTATTAGTTATGACTACACATAAAGCTGAGTCTGTTCACTGGTAAAGGAGACTGGAAGGGTCCTTCAGAGGTTGCTTAGTCAATGTTCTTTTCCATTAATTAGCAGTAAATTCGGTTGGTATTACTGAGTTTGCTAGGGAAGGATACAAAAAAAGTTATTTACCAAACTGCTGTATTGCTCTGTCTGCACTCCATGGCAGCTCCAGGGTCATGTGAACTCTCCGTCTCTGATTCTTAGCTCTACGGTCTGCTTGCAATGATATACCAGAGCTGGCAGCCTCCGAGATTATGGCAATGTTCTTTTATTAAGAAAGGAGTTGTTAGTTAGCAATAAATCCAAGATCAAACTTCAGTTTTCAGTTTCTAAAAAACCCCTTAATTTTACAGTTACTGCTAAGTGGGTCTGGAATGGTTTCACTCTTGTTTAGTCTTCCTATCTTAAGAAGAGGGGGAGGGGAGAAAACGTATGGGTCTCCTATCAGTTAGACATGCTGAAGACTTAAGTGAAAGGAGTGGTTTTTGCTTTACTTTTCAACACCACCTTTCTGCGCAAATGAAGAAAGGCAGTATGGTGCACTCTTGCCATTCCAGAGGGCAGGTTTCTCTGCTGTTGGCCTGCACTTCAGAAAGAACAGGGGAGGGACACAGGGAGACTGGCTCTGATAGCAAGCAACACGGAGGAGACAAAAAACTGCTGCTAATACTGTATAAGGAAGAGGATATGGCCATTCTAGTATCTGAACACGTTTGCCTTGAAAGAATGTAAATGTTTGGATTGTGTGCAAGTCACAGAACATGAGTATTTACCGCCAAGTGTAACAACAGACCACAGAAGTTGCACACAAGGGCTACACTGACTGGATTTGCCCTCTTGTGGCAGCATGTCCCAAATGGACCATAGAAAAGTTGGGTTTTTCCTCCTTTTATCAGCTTCAATTCTACCATTATTCCAGTCAGTATTTTTTTTCAGAGTACAAAATAAAGGACAAAATCTATAACTCTTCCCAGCATTACTTCTCAATCCTTGTTAAACAACCTCCTCCTTTTCCCTTCAGCCCCTCATTGAAACTTTTTTCATACCAAGTCAATCAGCGCTTTCCCCCCCTTTCTCAATTTCATTATATCCTCTTGGAAGCAGAGGTACACAGTACTCCAGATAAAGAAAGCAAAGATGTGGAGGGTTTAACTGCCTTTTAAAAATATGCTGTTTTACAAGACCAACTTAAAGATACTAGCTTCAGTTTGACAGACATGTACACACCTCTTAAGCACAGGCTTCCGTGGCCACCCAAACTACAGCCTGACCTTTAAAGCATGCCACAGCTGCATATTAGATAGGACTACTGAACATAATGGTTTGAACAACAAAACACACAGCAGTGAATAGAAAATCCTTTCTAACTAGTACTTATAGTACCTAAAAAGTCACTGTGGGATAATGGCAGAGCCCCAACTTGAATAACAATCAGAGTTACTATGGCATCTGGCAAGTTTTTCTAAACAGTATCTTTTTAAGGAATACCTTATCTCCATCCATGAACCTCTGCTTCTCCGTGATGTTCAGAATTTCAACAGGCACATCAAGTTCAGATCTCGACTCATAAGATATGCTGCCATCATCATTGCTAACAACTCTCCCTTTGCGGCCTGTCATCTTTAAAAATAAAAGGGAACACAAGCTCATTATGGCAATACCAAAATTATTACGTGACCAAAAACTTCAAGCAATGATGCTATTTATTCATACACCAACCTTAAAATAGATCTGGTAATTTACTCCAAGTGCAAAACTACATTAGAGAACCTGGATTGTTTTTTGGTTGATGCCATTATCTGCTATGTGGAACACTTATTCAGAGGTAACTCAGGATATCAAAAGCATAACAAAGCATATCTATGTAGAAATGATGCAGTATTGTACTACCGTCCATAAGGGATTTACTGAGAGTACTAAGAAAATAAACTAAACTGACAGCTGAGATTGTCACTGATTTTAACAGGGTCTTTTAAATCACAAGGATCTATCTACTTAATACAGACAGGTAGCTTGCTAAAGACATATTTCTAAAGTTTGAGAAAAAGAGATAATAATTCATCAGGCTTTTTACTAATGCAGTTTTATTACACAGGTTCTTAATCTTCACTGCCTACAAAGACAAGCTAAAGCTGCTTTCTGTTTTATATACATCAGCTTCAAATTGACTACAGTTAAGAGAAATATACCACCATAAAGCAGAAGAAAAACTAGTATGATTTACTCAGCAAGAAACTATCAGGTCTCAGAAACAGCCTATTTACCCATTCAGAGCTCTTCTCTATATTCGAATACAATCTTCAAGCTTCTCTTTAGAAGGGTTCAAAATAACCTATACTCTTATATCTGAGATTACTGTCTAAAATAAATTATCTTTAAATAAATATGTAGGCCACATGCAACCTTCAAGAATGACAACACTAATTTACTGCAGCCAATGTACAGCAGCATTAGAACACCACTTTTTTTTTTTCCCTAAGTGTGAAGAGCCTACCTCTGCAACATTTTCAGGACCACCCAGTTCATCTATAAGCTCATCCAGTGTATTAGGTGGGAGATCTTCAGCCAGTTTTTCCAGTTTATCAAGCAGTTCTTTTTTCATTTGTTGCGCTCTTTCAACTGCATCCTGACTTGTTACAAAGCTGCTGTTTGTGTTACTGTTTGCTGAAATTTAAGAGAAACTCTTTAAGATTTAGAATTTCACTGCCTAATTGCTAAGAAGGTGAATCAACGTCAAAGAAACTTATTCTTACCTGACGTGTTGGTACTAGAAGTGGTGGTACCAACAGTGGAAGTGAAACAGCTAGGTCGTTTTGATCCGAGACCAGAAGCTAGTAAGGCACTTTGAATAGAATCCGGGTCTATGCTTTTCTTCTTTTTCTTGTCTTTATTTTTTTTATGCTCTTTTCTAATTAACCAGGGATCTAAATTTAAATAAAATCATTTTCAAGAAGTTTCAAGAATTTGCTTAAAAATCATCCTTCCTTTGAAAAGCTACTTTCCCATTACAAAAGGCGACTTACAAAAGTCTGAACCCCAGCGTGTAAAATCTACTTGAAGATGCTAATCAACATTCTAGTACTAAATCCAGTCTCATTAGAATTAAACTACATGCTTATCAAACACTATATTTGGCTCATTGAAATAGTTGGGAAAGACTTTATGCTTATTATCTGCAATTACAGCTACTTGCTTAAGGGAACACAAACTGTCTTACCATCTTCATCATCCTCACTGGATTCATCTCTGAATGGGTTAAAGTCATCATCATCTCCAGAACTCAAAAATCTGGAGCTCTCATTGTCGCTTTCTTCATTGTCCGAAGCATCAGACTCACTTTCACTCTCATCAGAGCTGCTGCCTGCAAGGCCACCTGTTTTGCGAGCTTTTTTGGCTTCTCTGCTTATTTCTTCACCTAATTTCATCACCACCATCACCCCAGAAGAAAAAAAAAGTTTAGAGCTTGTAGTCTACTTTTGAGGTTTGTTTTACCACCACTGCATACAAACTAGAAAAATATTTAACTTTTAAAAATAGAACCGTTTAAAACAATCAAATCTAAGTTTTAAGTAAGACCTCTCTCTCCAGTTCTTTATGATCACCTACTTTTTGGTAAGAATAACTATCAGTTTGGGAAGTGGGGGGGATATTAGGCTTCTCTTTACTGAACCTCAAGGAAAAGGCGGCAATTATTTGTGTGACTGCATCAGGAAGTGGTCTGACACACGCAGGACATTTTGGCATATGGTCCCATACTAGAACAACACAATTTTGAGCAAAGAAGTAACCAGAATTTACAGGTTATATTGCTTCAGCAGCAGTTTAAAAAAATCTGTTAATGGAAATTTCTAACAAAAGTCTTAGATACTTATAATACACGCTCTTTCATGAGTGATTGTGCTGGTAGTTATCTTACCATATTTTTTCCAGAGTTCACTTTTAGGCAGCTCTAATATTGCCATTTTCACTACAACATTAGTGTAAGAATTTAAGCATTACCTTTCCGTTTCTTTATTTTGTTCTCCTTGCAAGGGCTGTCTCTGGGTGAATTGTTATTACTTTGAGCAGTCAAGTCAATTCCCAACAAGCTAAACAGCTTCTTCCTGTCAGGAGCTGGAAAGTGCTTTTCAATAAGAGACTGGAACACTCCTCTGTGTAAGAAAAAAGGTTTCTTCAGTCAAATTTGCATTTATTTAAAGTAAAAACCTGTAACATTTTAACAGCTTGCTTGACTTCTCTGAAGAATTATTCCCTGTGAATGCTATTACAGGAGCACTCTCTGGAATTATCACCCATATTACTGTATTTGTCATCTTAAAAGTAGGAGACATTTACTTTACAGCACTGTTACTTATCACTTGTTAAATTTGGTTTTGGTATCAAGCAATATTGCTACTGCCATTTTCTTATTGCTTAGAGCTTAAATGACAGATTAGCTAATTTATTAAGATCTTCAGCAAGGTAGTCTCAGGATTGGACCTGGCTCATCTGCTAAAAGAGGGAAGTCATGATTGTAACTTGCTTTGGTATAAATGCAGTGTACGCTTGGCAAGTCTTCCCCTCCTCCCAGTTTGAGTAGAACAGCACGAGCTGTTCGCACCTGAGAACAATCTCAGAGTGCCAGCAGAACTAGGAACTAACCAATGGTTCACTTGAGCAATACTGTCAGATTTTACGTACAGGCAGCTTAAGTAAAAAACCAGTACTAAAGGATACCCACCTTTCTCTGCACTGATGCATGTTTTACACATGAAAGGACAAACTACTACACACGCTAAGCTGGATTAGCTTTGTAAAGGACAGTTCTAACAAACTGGAGTCTTACTTTGCTGTAGAAACAAAGTCATTTAGTTCACCACCACCTTCCTCCAAAGCTTCTAATGTTCTTGCTTCTCCTGTTGACTGCAGGCCAATAACAACACACTAAAGGACAAATGAATACAAGGCATTGTTACTAAGAAGACTGACTTGTAAGTCTCTGTTTGGCTGAATTTCTACTCATTAAATACCTTCAATACCATAAAGTACAAAAAGCATGCTGCTACTACTACTACATCTGAAGATATTTGTTATAAACAAAAGTAAAATTTAATAGCTCTACATTTAACAGATATTTTAAAATAGGTCTTGATCAACTTACTTTCCCATTCTTGATTTCTTCCCGAGCCAGCTGGACCACCCTCTTCACTTTAGATGCTATGCAAAGGTACTTGAAAAACCTCTGATGAGCTGACCAAAACTGACCCCACATAGACTTTTTCATTCGTTGTTCTGCATCGATAAGATCAGCTGCTTGTTGAAACCTCTCTCTAGCACTCACCCACTGAAGAAGAAAACGTTAATTGCTTTACATGTCACATTTCAAGGCTACACAAGTACACTGTTTAATGTCCAAATAATGACAGAAGTTTGAAGTTACAGTACTATGGGACTCCAAGTCAGGGAAACTCATCATACAAAGCTCACAAAAAAGAAAATAGCTATGGCTTAAGGAATTCAGAAGATAATTACTCTCATAATGAAGAGCAGATACATTTACCTTACTACCAGTGCAAACATATACAGTATTTTCTGATTATCTAGTTTCTCCATTAATACATTCAGGTTAAGAAAGCAAAGAGCACTGCTCATAACTAAGTATAAAGCAAGATCCCAAAAAAGAGAAAAACCCTACTGCCCTCACTTCTGCCACATTTTGTCACATCAATTGTTTCCAGATTCAGTAAAGTAAGCTTTGAACACCTAAAACGGACACTTGTGTCACTTTTAGTGATTTGTTTAAACAACATTCATGAAGAAAAGTGCTGGTTTAAAGTTGATGTTATACACCTGTCAAAGATAAATTGTAATTATTGTAGCTATAGATCATGAATAGTCATGCTTAAGCTCCTCTTAAGCAGCTAAAGACCCTGGTCACTTTAGCCTATGTCAAAGGAATAATTTTAATCTAATACAGCAGTGGTAACAGAGCAGAAGGTGCACTGAGCAAAAGACTGACATAGAGATGAAACAACTAATAACAACATGAAAAAGAAAACCAGTGAGTGATTAAATGAAAAAGTTAAAGGGAACCATAGCATTGAGGCTTTAGATTTGATCTGTCAGGTGATTAAAACTATCACCCTGCCCTGTTTAGCTGCTAGCACCACTCCACCACGCAGCTGGGATGAAGAGCATGCAGCAGGTCTAATGTTTTGCAGCTTGTTCTCAGCTCAGTTGCCTAAAGGGGGAGGACTGGAACACAAATATCACCAACAGGTGAACAGCTTTATCTTAGGGAACAGTGACCAAGGTCTCTGAAATACTGCTAAAAGGCAGTGGTTCTGGCAAGATACTGAAAGATGCACCCAAAATTACGATTTTTATGACTCAGAACAAGAATTAACAGCTTTTGTCAAGACTTAAATGGAGAAATCTTTCCACTAGGATGAAACAAGAAAACGCCATTCCTGTCTCTCAACATGCTACTTCAGGAGCATTCAATTTTAAACCAAGTAACTTCAACCTCTCAGAATTCAATATAGAAAGCAAATTTAAAAGGGCATTCTTACCAGTTTCACAGATTTATTGTACATTTTAACATATTCTTGTGAAAGCAGAACTTCATCAATTTTGAAAGTTACACCTGAAAAACTCAACTGTCTCGCTATGTACATTCCTCTCAGCTTCATATCCATAGCAACTATTTCCATGGCACCAACACCTCTAAAATAAAGGACAAATTAAGTCAATATTAGAATTTTCAAGAGCAATGAATTGTTAAAAAAAACCCTCAAATGCTTTAGAAGAAAATAGCATGCTTACAAATATGAAGGAATATGTTTTCAAAATCATCAGCACTGTTTCTTTAAATGCATCCAATCAAGGAGTCTTGAAATTTAGCCTTCACATAAAACTATATCCCTGCCTCATGAGTGTTAAGTGTATCCTAAGAAGTATAAACACTCAGATAGTTACTTCTTCCTGAATGACCTACCATTCACTAGGAGACAGTGCCTTACAAACTGTAATCGGATAAGTTGGTCCAAATATATCATAAAATCTTGTGCTGAAATTTTATAAACGCCACTACAGATTTAAAATAGTGAACACAAACTGTAGTAAGCTATTCAGATTTATGCCAGTATGAAAATAATTTAGTAGGTAACAAGTTCTCTTCAACAGCAACACACCTTTAGCAATACCTTGAGAAGTCAAGTGCAGAGCTCACCTACTCACAAGCTTGGGCCTGTAATTTCATTACTGCTCATTCGATACGTACTCAGTAATGAAGTGGAGGCTACACTTCCACAGTCTGCAAAAATCATGCATCATGTAGATGGTATGCAAGAAGATGCATACTAAGCCCTACTGTAGCATTCTGAACTGTTCAAAATTCTTTTTAAGTAGGCAAAACATAATATATTAAGATGCTCACCTACCAAAGAATGTAGCAGTTGCATCTTCTGCTGACTACTTTTTTTTTTAAAAATAAGTTCTGAAATCCAAAGTGACTTGCAAGAGCATACATAAGTTTTCTGAACTGGGTTCTTATGCCAGAAAGCATAAGAACATGACTTCTTCCTGTTAAACTGCCTAAGCTGAATGCATAAACATTAGAAAGCTTCTGCATATAGTGAGACATCAACTATATGGAGCATACTCGGTACATACAGTGTGTTTTCATGGCGAGTAGCAAAATGTTTTCATTTCATAACACCCACATTTTAAGAGGGCTATTTTCCCAGCAAGCCTCTAAAGCTCTCTAAAACTTTCCGTGAGCAAGGAAAACATCCCTTTTTTTTAATGACAGAAGGTAAATTACACATTTCTGCTAGATTTAGAAGCTAGAGTCAAAAAGTTCTTAGCTTGACAGAACAAGTTTGCAGAGGACTATGAGTGAAGACAAAAGGAACCGAAAAGCACAGTCAACCACAACCGTATAGATTGTTGCTATAGCTCTTCAAAATATTACCTTCTTTCAACAGCCTGAATAAAATCACTGAATTCCCTAAATGGAGTTCCTTCACCCCATATTCCAAGACGGTTCATATATGCCATATTTCTTGGCTCAGATGCACCTAGGAGAAGAACACACTCTGTACCAGTGCCAGTAAAAACACACAGGGACATTTAATGCAAACCAAGCAGTACATACCTGTGGCACTAGCATAAACAACCCTGGCTTTTGGAAGTTTATTTTGAAGTTCCAATACAGCCAGACCTGTTTTCGTTGGTTTTGATGAACCAACAGGACACAGATTCTTAGCTTTATGACACTCATCAAATACAATCTGAACCATAATTAAGGAAGAACTTTGTCCCACTTGTTTTTAGAATTGGGAGCTAAAACAGAAGACCAGAAAGTCACTAATTACAATTACAATACGGATGGCAGCAGCAAATTTTAAACTCAAATAGACTAGTAATTTTTCACTAAAAACTCTGGGAAAAAATATTGAGCCAGTAAGTATTTAAAAGCACAATTACCAACACTTGAGATATTTGAAATGCTGTTGATACTCAAATTTTTTTTTATGAATTCACTGGAGAAAATTTCAGCGTAAACTTAAGGTTCTTAAACATTGTATTTTAATTTTATCTGCTCATTACAGAAAAAGCAGCAGCTTCACTCTTGTACCAGAGCTGTGTGGCAACAATATGATGGCAACAGATCTGGCACGAAGTCTGTAAAACTTCAAGTCTAATGTCAGAGCATGCACACAATCAATTACTGTCATGGATAAAGAACAACACCTAAAAATACCAGCAAATAAAAATCCAAGATTGTCTTTAAAGATATAAGCTTAAATAGCAATTTGTTTACAATCAACTGAACTCCAGATAAAGGATACAACTCCATCAAAGTCTTCACCACACCAGTGAAGAAGCTGCTTTAATCTGGTTTTGTATTTACCACCAGACTGACTTTCACCAATAAGAGAAGAATAGGTAGCAAAGATGACACCTTTCTTCACACTTCCATTATGTTTGGAAGAAATCTTCCCATACTTGAACTGCAATAAAAAGGTAAGAAATTACAGAACTTATTCAAGAGATGCCTTCTCAAACCCACCTACCGTATGATTAAAGGATGCTGGACGCTTTGAACCACCTGTATCCCTACACCACGGCTGGGGCATAGTTGGCGTAAGGTAACATGGTTAAGGGGTTATACAGGGCCTTACTTAAGTATATACTTAAGGAAGACTAGATCTGAGGCCTCAAAAGATTAACAGCCACATTCTTTTGACTACATGGTTTCATTACCTTAAATACAATTAAGATTTTAGCTTCAATGCATCCCCTAGAGCTAACAGGTCATTTATGGTAGCAGCTATAAATACACTTGACAATTTCTGAAGCTTTACTGTATTTTAGAAATTACGACTTCACAAAGCAAAAATCCTAATTTAAAACAAACTAAGTTCAGTGAATTCAACCAGTAATCACACTTCACAATTTATGTAAGTAGCTAATCCTGAGCAGAGGCACAGTCTCCAAAAATAACCGCATATGCTACTGCTGCTTTAATAAATTACTGAGAAAGTCTATTATTTCAGTATTACATACAAAATGTATTACATATAAAATGTGTGCTGGGAGATAGAAAGGAAAAAATTTTAATGCTACAAAGTCTAAAAGATTTAAAGAATATTTCAACTTCTAGAAAATAGTAGTGTCAGTACTGGCTTCAAGAGTAGTATTTAAAAAAAAAAAAATCACATGCCAAGACTTAATCCTACAAGGGGACTATTTACATGATTAAAGTACTGTGTGGTTCTTCCTAAGATTAAGGCCTGTCAAACAAGACCTAAACAGCAAATTTATTGAAATTAGTACATTCTCAGTCTTAAAACAGTCAACATGCACAACTTGTCACACAAGCGTACCTAAAGTTTTGCCTCAATTGTACATAGTAAAAAGTTTCCACACCTTGTTTAATGAATGAACCAATATGTTTTTTGCTCCAATATCTCTCAAATCTCTTTCAGCATCGTATTTCAGATCATTTGACACGCTAAACCTGAAGATTTAAAATAAAGCACATATTCCGTAAGTTACAGCAGAAGTCTAAAAAGCAGTTGCTAGAACATTTGTCAGAAGACAGATTACACTGAATTTAAGTACTATCATCATTACGGTGTCTGCTCTAACAAATCCTGACACACTTACCAGACTGCTCTTTTTCTGCCTAACAAGTAATTTTCATAGATTATTCCAGCTATGGTCCTTCCTTTTCCTACACCAGCACCGTCACCTATCAAGAATCCAGCTCTGTCTCCATTGGGCAGGAATGTTTCGTGTTGCTGTAGGAGAAAGAACAAAAACTTGTACCCGTTCTCCAGAACACATCACTGTGGATTGTCAGAAACGAGCAAACCTAAGAAACATCCTACTGGATGAGACCAGTAGTCCACCCACCCAAGCAGTCTCCTGACAGCAGGAAGAGGGGATTTTACTTAGCAAGAGCATATGACCCTAACTGCTTTGTGGGATCCATTCTCTCCACAGCACCTAAAATTGCTGTAAAATTGCCTGTACATGTCTAATTCTTTCAGTGCCTACTACCAGGCTGGCTGCATTTTTTAACCCACTGATATGCACCTCCACAGCCTTTTATGGCAGCATAACCCAAACATCCACTGCTTGTGTATAGAAGTATTCTACTATCCATTTTAAACCAATCTCCTATCAGTTTCACCAAATTCTGCTTTGTTCTTGTTTTGTGGAATTCCACTGCCTTCTTGATTACATAAACCTTGTTTTACTCCCCTTCATTTTGCTCCTCTCCAGCCCAAGGTGCCCTAGCCTTGTTAGTCTCTTTTCACTGGGCAACTTCTTCCCTCCTGTGACCATTTTAGTTGTCCTCTAACTTCACTACCTTCCTCCCTGACACACAGAGACCAGCATGCACATCTGATGTGGGCCCACTGAGGTTTAATATAGTGGCAAAATAACACCCAGTCTTGTCCTCTATACCCTTCCCAATGATATCAGTGTGTTGGCTTTTTTAGCCTGTGGCTACTGCAGTCATGAAGTCACTCCAGAAAAATAAAAATGACAACTAAGATGTCCTTCCTGAGCTTTAAGACAGTTTCGGATCAGCATCATGGAAGTGGTTCAGACAAAACTTTTCTAGGTGTATTACCTCACATTTATCTGAACTGAAGCTCACCTGCCACCTGCTAATGCAACCCAAACCTTTAAGCTCTTATTTTATCTCCTTGTAAAACCAACATAGCTGCATTTGTCAGATGATAGATCTTAAGTTCTATGGTAGCTTTTAAGCTGTACTAATGTCTAGCATACCTGGGCTGCATAAGTAATTGCTTCAAGTTGCAAAGCTGACAACCAGCCACTATCAATTGTTTCTTCCGATATTGATGTCTGGTACCACACATCAGGAGGAGTTACACTGGATAATGAGCTGGTTTCCACTACGGGGTCAGGATGACGTAGACCAATTTTTACTGGTTGAAAAAGGAGGGGGAGGAAGAGGAAGATGAGAACATAATAGAGAGTTCTGTTGCTGCAGCACAGGTTATTATATTTACCAAACAAGTTACAACTGTCTGTTACAAAGGCTGAACACAAGAACAAGTTTCATCGCAACGGTACATGAAGTGTTAAATTCACTGCATACAAAGGAATACATTAACCTGAATTTATGTGACTGCAATCTTTACTTCCTCTTCTCACCACCTTCCCCCAATTTTTATGAAATTAGATAAAATTCAGTTCATAGAAAACAAAAATATTTGTGTACTTGACATGTTTAAGAAAAACTGGTCTGAACCTTGCCTTCCCAAAAGGCCAGAGGCAGCCTCAAGATGCCAGAATCACAAAAGCAACATTCTTCTCACTATTTACAGTGCTGTTTTTAAGCAGTATGAGAGGAGAAAAGATTTAGAACAGACATGGTTTAATTGCCGACAGATCTCAGTGACAATAAAAATTAACCATTTAGCTACAAACTCCACACAATTTTTTGCTTTGCTTTTACAGCAGGTCAGCAATGTACCTAGGAAAGAAGACAACAGCTTTTCATCACTAATTACAATAAAGAGAAAGAAAAAATAAAAGAGGAGATGGTAATTAACAGCAGTAAGATTCACTTTTTGAAAAAAAGCCCTAAACAAAAGCCACAACAAAACCAAGCCAGCTCTAAGTAGTCAGGAACAATGCAGGAAGAATGTGCTTAGGGTAATTTCACACCAAAAGACTTAAACTAGATTCTTAAGTGACCCCTTAATCCCTTTACAAAATTTCCTCTGCTGAGGCACAAAGTGTCTTAACACAAGTAAAAAAAATCCTGATCTTGGTTCATCAATCATATTCCTGAAACAAGTACTGCTCAAAGACACACTAAAGAATTCCTTTTCTATTTCAAAAACCCACATACCTTCCAAAACTAAGCATTACAGAAAGGAAAAATTCCACACCACAAGTTCAGGTCCTTTTTACTTGATTCAGATAGTAATCTATCTGGTTTTTGGTGTTATTAACTACAGAAGAGTAAATAAATTCGCTCTCAAAACATTTCAGCCTTTTGACATAACAAAACATTAGGTCATACACTTTATTGGCATATACTCAGCGTAAGTTTCAGCATGGCCCATTTCTTCTTCATCTTCCTCCTCAGGTTCCTCCTCCTCTTTCACTGCTGGCACTTTCTAGAATAGAGAAATATCTGCATTAGTCAAACAGCAAATTGTTAATACTCTACATACTAGAAATTAACATAAGCAATGAAATGAGCACAAACTTGCCCTTGAATGTTTTAACACATGTACTAGACAAATTTAGTGAGCATCTAGGAAAACTAGACAGCAACGTAAGATTTTTTTTAAACTCTGAACCACCCTTAAAAGACACAAAGTCAGGGAACTTCCTTTCCTTTCCAAGGAGATTCAAGCACTCCAAACTCATATAAGCAGAATTTAAAAAGAAACACTTCTTACAGCATATTAAATCCAAACTACGACTTAAAGAAAACTGCCTTGAAAGCGCAACAGCTAGTTAACAGCCAAACCCGAACTTTCAAGTACTCCCATGAAGCCTCCTGCAGTTTCACATCCATTACGTAATTTCACAACTTCGGGGAATAGTTACAATAGTCACAGTTCTATCCAGTATTCTCTGAAACTTGACAGTTATCCATTTTTTTACTGTGATCTCTATCAATGTAAATATATGAATATTTTTAAAGTACTCGCTAGATGACAAACGAAAAGTCTTACACAATTAGTTTAATATAAAAAAAGTAATCTGAAAATCCTTCTGTATGCCAGTCGCTAAGGAGCAGTGTTCACCACAAACTTCAGCCTGATTCTAGCCATCAGTGAAGATGCTGAAACTCAAGGGTTTACAGCATCAGAATGTATTTTTATTACATTTAGAAAATTGAATGATACTAGATTTACATCTTAAATCACACTGCCCAGGCCAGCCATGCCAGAAAAAGTCTTCTGGTTTCCTCATTGCTAGTTAGACAAATGGGGATATTTTAAAAGAAAATACCTTAAAACACAGAGCAAGTGATATGCTCATCAGCTTTAACTGGAGCACACCCTTCTCTGTCCACACAGAAAGGTTAAGGACAGTAATTTCTTGAAATTGTCATTTACTATAGAGGCAAGTCTGCTCTACCCAGCTGTCAGTTTTAGTCATCTAACCAAGTATTCATCTAGTGGAGAAACTAACCTTTTGAACAAACAGATGCACTAGATAGTTCTACCACACAAAAGGCACATATGAGTAACTACTGAAACTAGTCACAGGTGGCTGTGGCCAATAAAACATGCATTCATTTAGCCAATTAACCATTTGCACTACTTACCATAGTAGGTGAAAAACTTCTCATTTTAATATCATTTATCCATATTCTTGCTACCTCTTTTGTAGAAGCCTCCTTCTTCACTGCACCATTGCTTAGATCAGCTACAAAAGAAAAGCTGTGTTTTACAGGAATTCCCTCCAAACATCAACTCAAATTAACATCCTTCTCTATTAATAAGCTAGGAGAAAAGTTCAAAATGTCCAGTAGCACACTGATGCTTCAAGAACAATTTTTTTGTCCAAATTAAGAAGTCTCTGAGCAAGGAGCTAAATCCTGTTAGTTGATGGAAGAAGCTTCCCATGCAATATCACTGCATCTGACACAGTTGTGCATTAGTTCCAGTATGATTTAAAAAATAAAATTTTGGACCTTCATGAAATCTACATGTAGTGTTTAGAAATACTCCATCCTGTGAGCCTTTGAAGTTTAACAAACCAGAAACTCAGTGTTTCAACAGAAATGAACTTACCTGGTCTGGTGGCATTTACCACCTTAGGAGAAACTACAATTACTTCTGTAAAACAAAAAGTCAACACTTAGGACTCAATTGTTTAAAGTTTATAATAGGATCCTTCAAGAGGACAATTTATTAACTTTCCTGCCCTCAGCCATGTTTGGAACTAAAAAAATTTACACAAGGATAGATGTAAAACATTAAAAGCAGCTGTCAAGCTTCCAGCACATTGATAATCAATGTATGTATTAAATTTAGCATAATTGCCCCCCAAAACAATTAAGACAATTGCACAAAGTTTTCCTCAAAGAGGTTGCATAATTTAACTTTTTCGTATTTTCCAATTTGGAACTCCTGCTGCCTGAATTATATGAAAAGACTGTGTTTCCTTCCAAGAGCTTCTCTGCCCTTGCATTTTCTACAAGTATTTGTCACTTTTTTTTGTTAAGCAGGAAGAAAGATCCAGAAACACAAGCACACAAATTAGACTAAAAGTTGCATGTTTACTTTTCACTTAATACAGAAGCTACAGATACAACTATTTTCTGCAGCTGTGCTACTACAACAGCTACTGTTAATTGATGTTACCTAATTATTTCAGTGCTTCTGTGTGTATTCATTTAGCACAAAGGGGGTCAGCCAGTCCTATAAAACCTTCTCTCCCACCTCTTCCTGACTCTTTTACCCCCCACCCCAACTTTAGCTGGTGTCTCAACTTCCAATTTTCATCAACTACTCCGCAACAGAAAGAGATGAAACAATGAGGTACATTCTCATTTTGTTTCAGTCCTAACAGACAGCTTCATTTATTGCACACTATCTGCACATGAAAAAACAGGTTACTTCCAACCCCACCTACTGATATAAAAATCAGTAAATCTTATTTCAGACACAATGAAAATACAGAAATCCAGAAAAACCCTGTGTACCTTTCAGAAAAAGCAGCACCAATATTTTCAAACTCAACTAGTCTGATCTTAATCTCATGTTAAAACCAGAATAGCTTGAACGAATCAATTAAAAAAACCACACACACATGCAGCTTTTCCCTTATATTAAGCTGACCATATAAACTGTCCACGTATTAGAAATAACATACAAGGGAAGATTATGAAAGGAATCACAAAATGAAGATTTGGGGTGTCATAACAAAATACTTCTGGCATTTAAGTTACCACCACATTTAAGTAGTAACATGGAAACAAACCCAGTTTTTAGGACTCAAGTTTTTAAACAATAGATCCGATGTCTCCCATGAAATAGAAAGTCTCTGTCCCTGTGTTTCTCAGGAAATGCTTTACAGAAATATCCCATCATAGGAGTACTAGCATGTACTACAGATCTCGTTTGGAAGATGCCAAAAATCAAAAATTACTCATTTGTCACAGTTCCACAGCAAGTATACAGCAGAACAGAAACTGATGTAGACTCAAGATAGCTAAATCAACTTCAGTAATGTTCACGAATTCATTTTACCAATTTGCCAGCTGCAATCTAAAATGTCATTTTCCTCAATCCTTGAAGTAAATCAAGAGCTGTTTTTAAAGTCTATTATTTTGTGTTACTTCACCCTCAATTCTAACACTTACTAAAATTACAATAGAATTTATCAGGTTTTCTGGACCATTTCATTTTACTGTGATATTCTACTAATTAATGAAAATACAAGACATACAAAAATCTTCACATTATATTATTTCACTATTTGTCCAAAACACTGTAATTATGAAGAAAGAAGAAAACTTACTTGCTGCTGTTGCTACTGGTTGGGCAATATTAGGAGGTGGCTTCAATTTCATGAGTTCATTAAGACTATTATTCTTCAGCAGATCTTTCAGCTGAATCTGGTCCTTTGAAGGTGTAGTGGTCAAGGCATTGCGTACTGCTGGTGCTGCAACCGAGGGTCGAGTAGTTGTGCTGGTCTGAATGATTTTTGCTACAGTGATAGTCTGCCTTGTAGTTGTAACAGGTGTTGTTTTTGTCATCACTATTGTAGTCCCCAAAGTTGGAAGCTGATTTATTTGATTCAGCACAAAGGTTGTGGTGGATGGTGGTTGCTAGTAACAAAGAACCAAGGAAATTTTCAGAAAACAGTGACAGAAAGCAGACTTTATTAACTTTACACCTAGAGCACAGGAGTCACCAGTTTTTAAAAGACTCTTGCAATAAGAAATGCCTACACATGCTGAAGATGCTAGAGTAATTGTCTTGTGGTGCCACAGCCTAAGCAAGAAGCATCTATCAGTATGTTGCCGTATGTATTTTTGAATGGTATTTTTAAAATAAAATTTAGAAAATGTTAGATTTTTTTAAAAATTAAAGATAGGAATTCAGTTTAAAAATTTTAAATACTAAAAATAGGAAATGAAAAAAAACAGGATTAAGGTTTCATCACCTAGGCATAAAACAGGACTACTACAGGTACAGGTACTCTGAGCTGAAGAGAATTTCCAATATATCAACTAGATGCACAAGTGACAGAGTAAATAGCTTGGATTACTTCACATATACGCACAGCCTTTTTCAGACACTACATCTATGCTCCTGCCAATCTGCTTTTTATATTCTCCTTTCAGGTGCAACCGCCAGGCTATGGGGACTGGATTATCTGTAGCTAGAAAAGGTAGTACACAGTTCAGGTCTAGGAGGCAAGTTTACTGAACCTCCCTCTCCCCAGAATTTGCATGAAGGGGAAGTAAAATGCACACAGGACACCTCAAAATGTTTTTTCTGCATACTGCTTTGTCTTCCTTTGTGTTCCCTGTCATTGCAAATGTATCAACCCAGGGGCACGCTAAGCTTTCAGTCTCAGTACAAGTAGAACCGAGAGGATAGCTAACTGGCATTTTACAGTCCTGCCTCTTTTGTTACTTTTTACCAATATACTGTATCGGCAAGGTTTTCATAGTGGGGGGGGGGCGACTGGGGTGGCTTCTGTGAGGAGATGCCAGAAGCTTCCCCCACATCCGACAGAGACAGTTCCACCCAGCTGCAAGACAGATCGGCCGCTGGCCAAGGCCGAGCCAATCAGTAATGTTGCTAGTGCCTCTGTAATAACATATTTAAAAAGGGGTAAAAACTGCTGCGCAATCAGCAACTGGGAGAGAGGAGAATATGCGAAACTATGCAGACACCAAGGTCAGCGAAGGAGGGGGAGGAGGTGCTTCAGGAGCCAGAGCAAAGCCTCCTCGGCAGCCTGTGGAGCTCCATGGTGGGGCTGCCAGCCACCTGCAGCCCGTGGAGGGCCCCACGTCGGAGCAGGTGGATGTGCCCCCCTAGAGAGGAGCCCAGACTGGAACAGGTTTTCTGGCAGGACCTGTGGCCATGTGGGGACCCACGCTGGAGCAGTCTGCTCCTGAAGGACTGTGCCCCTTGGGAAGGGCCCGTGCTGGAGCAGTCTGTGAAAAGCTGCAGCCCGTGCAAAGGAGCCAGGCTGGAAAAGTTTGTGAAGGAGCTGCTCAAGCAGGGGAAGAGCATGAAGAGGAAGAAGCAGCAGAGACAACGTGTGATGCTGCTGAGAGTGAAGTTGAGCCCAGGAAGAAGGGAAGGGTGGCAGAAAGGTGTCTTTAGATTTATTTCTCATTACCCTACTCCACTGTTAACTGGCAATAAATTAACTTCCCCAAGTTGAGTCTGTTTTTCCCCGTGACAGTAATTGCTGATCTTCCTGTCCTTATCTCAACCCACAACCCTTTAGTCCCATCTTTTCTTCCCCCCCGTCGAGGAGGGGGAGTGACAGAGCAGCTTAGTGAGCACCTGGTGTTCAGTCAAGATTAACCCACCACATACACACATACAAAATCCTCAAGCACCAGTTCTTACCCGAACATTTAATAAGGCTGGAGTTGACACAGTCTCTGGTTCTTGTTTCACAGCAGCTGTGGCCTCAGTCTCCAAGCCTAGTTCTAACGCACTAAGTGGCACTGACTGCAGAGGAAAGAAAGTAAGCATCAGGAAACACTCATATCAGCAGGGAAAAACCCTTAAGACTAAATATCCACCCACAAAATGGAAGTTACTGGGGCAAGTCCTTAACTGTGCTCAGTAACAAAGGTTTCCCTGAAAAGAACGATCAAGTCGTTGATTTCAGATTCAAACAAGTTAAACATACAACACCTTGTTAGTTAACTGTGATGATTAACTGTTAATGTCACTGTTCAATACTATCCCCAGCCTATGTCTGAAACAGTTATGTTCTTGCAGACTGAATGCTGTCATGGAGCTCAAACACTATATTACGCTTTTTGTACATTTTACAGGAAAGCAACTAGACACCAGTGATACCAGAGTTCTCCAAGGACAGTTGACAGCATGCCCCCATTTAATGTCCAGAAGTGTATTTATGTTTATACTGTCCTAAATAGTGTATTTCAGATTGCTTTTTGTATGGTAGTTTAAAATTATTTAGGAAGTAATTTTCCAATCTCAGTACTATGAAGCAAGAAATTTATGAAAACACCACACTCTTTAATAATTTTCTATGGACACCCCCACCCCCCGCCCCACGCATCAAGTACAAGCTCTTATGTCCTCTAGCAAATGACTATGTTCTTGTTTTAACCTGCTGTACAGCTGGAGTTGGTGCTGGATTTGCAAGAACCACGTCCGGAGAGTCAATATCAAATAGATCATTTGGACTGATTCCACTCTCACTCAAAGCAGCAAGCAACAGATCTTGTCCTGGCTCCACCATCTCTGAAGAAATTAGAACCATAAATACAAGTTACATTTAATTTTTATTTGTTTTGTGCACACACACACGCATTTAAAGTTCTCTTTCATGGATTTAAGGGCATATGCGATGCAGTCTCTTGTATATCCAGTTTCACTTTCCAGATCTGCTTTGGCTCTTTTGTTCACTTGTAGATTTTTTTTCCTCTTATTTTGTTTTTTAGAATCTTTTCAATATACCCATCACATTTAGAAGCAGGACGAATGAAATAGTTCGCTACACAAAATGCTATCATACCCATAAACTTAAAAAGATGCTTTTTCTAGTCTTCATCACACTACATTTTTAAGCATGACAAGAAACACCAAGAGGCAGAAATGGTAAGACTGTATTATGCTAATGATAAGTCTTTGTCAGTGAAGCACACTGCACGAGGGAAGCACAATTAAAACTCATTTAGTTTATCTTGTAACAACAAGTTAGTGATAAAAAGCTTATAAAGGAAGCTTTTATTTCTTGCTTGCCATTACATTAGGTAGTAATTCATTCACTGGAAAAATTCTGGTTTGCATAGTGGAAAGAACAAATGATCCACTATTACAGTATGTTAACTACATATTAAATAGGACACTAACATCAGGTCACATACTCCTTTACGTGTAGGACAAGCAAATTTAATTTCAAAAAGCTGTTCTAGACAGTGTAAAAACTTAATAAAAGACAAATACTCTATGTTTTAAGAGAAGAGGGAAGATAACATGTTTTGCTTCTTTAAGAAGGAAGCTGATTTGCCCTAAAAATTAAATCGAGTCCACAACTTGAGCTGTTACTTGTATATTCTAAGATATACCTCAAGCAGAAATTTATTTCACTTATTCTCCACACCCCCTGTAACACCCACTGGTAGCAAGACATCAGAAACTAACAAAGCTGAACACCTACTCTAAAGCAGATAAGAGGACAAAAATATTTACTGGCATTTCAGATACACTCATTCACAGACTCCGAAACAGCAATCACTCCCTTATCCTTCTCTACATGTACAGCTAAGCCACATCCAGCTGGCTGGCCACACATATTACTTAGCACATTCGGCAGAACAGGTAATTCTTGTAATAAGTTAAGCCTCGGGCACTTAATTCTTATTATTACTAGTTTTAGTCTGTCCAATAGTAGGGAGAAACCTTCTTTTAATGGACTAATACTGAGATGGTGGCACCACAATAGAAGTAGTGGATGTAAGGTGCTGTGACACTGGGTAGATACACTTTAAGCCTTGAAGACCGTAACTACCCAAAAGAATACCAAAGAAACAAACAAAAATTGGTGGGACTGCTACTGATCACAGTCAGTGTCATTAAACACCACTTGCTGTGTCAGAACTAGACTACTTTTTTTTTTTTTAAAGACATCTGAGGTGATCAGATAAATTGGCATAATGGCCTGGTTTGTGGTTATCAGGTACAGAAGATAAAGAAATATTGAGACATCTAACACATTTAATTAACATGGCAGCTCCTTCAAAGAATGTCACCTCCCACTAGAACCTTGAACAGGTCAAGAAAAATGAGTAAGAACAGACTGTTAACTTTACTTTCAGAAGGATTAAGCTTCTTGTCTCAAAAATCAACTGGCTACACATAGATATATTAACTGGGTAGGATAAAACCTCAATTTTCATCAGACTAAAATACTCATGGCAATCATCGTATCTAAGTTTAGAAGCATACAGCATTGTTTACTAATTAGAAACAGGTGAGAGGAGAAATATTAAGCCTGTAGATGACGTTTTAGCTTATCAGTACTTTTGGTGTTAGGACTTCAGAGCAGACACTGAAGGTGAATTTCTCTACAGAAGGGGAATGAACACAGATTACCTCAAACTAAGCTCTAAAACGCTTTACAATCTTAACTTTATAGGATCGATGCGGGAGAGATGCATGAATGCTCTTCCACGTAGCGCAGCACGTTTGCTTACCATGGTCAAATAAACAAAAATGTCTAAATGTACGAAGGAAAAAAATGTTATGTCATTTAGCCTGTATATAGTTTTGATCTCGCCATCTCGAAAAGAAGGTATGACTAAAATTTGAGAAGTGGCTATACTGAATAGAGGCAGGAAAAGTCAGAAGCTTGGAGCCGTTTATTTAAAAGAGAACAAGGACAAAACAAAAGTCACTCAAGATAACTTCTGGTCTACTCTTGCAATATATGAAGGAATGGCCTTCTCTGAAGTTGAGACTCAAAGCAAAATCAAGGCTAGAAAAAACCCACGCCAACACCAGACAAAAACACATCTTCCCTAACCATCCTAAAATGGTCTCACAACCTATTAAGTCTGTTACAAGCTTAACATATCCACGATGACAGTGCACTCTACATTTTTAACCTTTAAAAACACGATGGCTTGCGTATCTTAAGATAGTTTCACCGAATTTGGAAAAAAACCCAATTCCATAGCAGTTAATACTTTAATTGCTTACTTCGAAATTTTCACTGGATGACTAATGATAGCAACTAGTATAGTAATTCCTACAATTCCAGAGTATCTTCCGTTTCGAAGCATCCCTTTCTCAACAGGGCTGTTTTCACATAAGAAATCCCCCAGCTGCATCTCTCATGCTAACCCCAATTTTAACAGTCTTAAAAATTAGCGGTTGCTAACAATCCAGCAAAAAGCTAAGTAAAACAACAGCAATTGTTTACTTGTCTCTCAGACAGTTTGGGCAATTAAAGTTTGACTAGTTTCACTTATTTTGTTTCTCTACACTAAGAACAAAGCTGCATTGTTTGAAACGGGAACAAAAGGAATTCTGAACTTCTAGAATTTTTACATTAGAAGTCACTGAATTCTTAGCGCCAATTTTAGGCTCTGTGAAACTTCCAAGCTCCATTTCTGCCTCCCCCCACCCAAGTTTTAATTTAGTAAGGAAATTAAATGAAGGGGAAAAAAAAAAAATACAGGAGAAGCTGCATTGTGATAGCTTAGTTTATTTTTTGTGACATACGCTAGTCAAGCCTAAAACGTTATCGAGCTGAAACAGCTCCATAATCTTACAAGGTAGGAGGCTCCTTAGTTAACATAAGTGAAAGCAACTTTATCAAGCTCTGCAGCTCAGCTTTGGCAATACTATATAAGGACCTGTTTGCCACATCTTAAAAACCTCCAAAAGAAAATACTTATAAAAAAGTTGTGAATATTACAAGCTGTTCCCTGAGCATTTCGCCAGTCAAAAACTGTTCTGAGCATGCAGAACCTTGCAGATAAGGTTGTCTATGTTTAGTCAGGCTGTCCAATGTCACTAAGCAAGAATCAACCTATTAAATAAAACTAAAAAAATTAGAAAATTTCAACAGTAGTGGTATCTCAGTTATTTTCTCTGTATGAAGAAAAAATATAAACTGCTGCCATTTCAAGAAGGGCTATGAAAACACACCACGGATTTTTGTAAAGTGCTCTTCTGCTGAAGAATATAGCCTAAAACTTTGATAAAACGACAGTTTTGCTACCACCGTACATTATGTAAATAATTTCCAATTTAAAGATACAAAACCAGAATGCCAGGTTTAATATTATGTCATGTATCCATGCCAACCTGGCTCTCTCCCTCCCTCCATTTTAGCTTTGGTACAAAGAAGCACAACAACAAAAAAAGATATTCTAAAACACATGTCAAGCAACCTGCTCTCCACTTCCCCTAAGAAAAATAATGGTAGAATCCTAAACAATGAAAAGGCTTTTGATTTTTAGATCTGTGAGTTACACACCGTAACACTGGATACCTAAAGTACTTATTTAAAAATCGTAGTGAACTATACTATCACAACTTAGCTATGCCTAGTTGATTGTGATGTTTGATTTGGGCTATTTCCAAAACCTTCAGACAACTGGCCTCTGGTGTACCCAACCCGCAAACTTAGGTTTTAATACTTGGCCTAGGACACTAACATAGCTAACCAACTCTTGTTCTCCTTGTATTGGAAGGGTTTTCCCCACGGGCTTTTTGATGAATACATGTCACTTGAACTACACCAGAAGCCATTTAAAATACCACACAAATTCTGAAGCTGTAGAGACAGATACATCCCCTAAATTCTCTGGCTGTCTAAACTGTGAGCTATTATGAACCTAAAAAAATCTCACATCTCCATTTGCAGCCTCTCACAACAGAGGTGCAAAGGCTGCTAACCCCCAATCCCACACAACAGGATTCTCTGGATATCCACATGGGTTCTGCTCATCCCGCAGATTTTGGCTCCAGAGGACAACCTGGGTAACAATAAAAAAAAAAAAAAAGGGAAAACAGCCAACCAGCCCAATCCCTTCTGGTCCTTTCCAAGTCACCATCCAACCAAAGATTAAACCGCTAATTACCAAACTCGCCCATCCTTACACGCTTTAACCTCAAGACTAATAGTTAACATTACATTTAAATGTACCAAGTTAAATTTTGACTTTTGTCAAAAACTATTCCAATCCTGTAAAAAACACAACAGTTTTTCAAACACCGGTTATCCCTCTAAAGTCAAAACTTGTAAGAACATGAAGTACAGTTCAGGATATTGTGGGATTCACCTCTGCCTCAAAGCTCTTATGACTGTTTTATGAAATGTACAGTAGTTAGGATACAAGGTCTGAAAATGCAAATATGCAGAACCTTTTAAAATGTTAAAGAGGCTAAACAATGCAATGATTTGGCACTAAATCAGCTTTCAGACCAAATGGTTGGAGGTGATAATTTAGCCAGTAGTGAAAGTTTTCAAGAAGTAAAAACCCAGAAGAGATAAGAGCAGTATCTGAGCACTAGAACCTTTCTTTGGCTTTGGCCTGGGAATCAGTTCCAGGCGTACCTCAAGGCACAAGAAATGCACTAACCATATCTGCTACCTACTTCAATAGCTTTTATAGTAGCTATCAGCCAGTTTTAACACCAAAAAACTTGTCTGGACAAGACAAACCGTCCACATTTTATTCTTAAAGACTAAGATTACATTCAAATATAATGTCATGCCTTTAAGGAAGATACAGAAAACCAATTCAAATGTCATGCTGTTACACAACTTCTGCTGTAGTAAATTCTTTGCTTTACATCAATTATATTTTTTCAATTGGAGGGGGAAACAAACTTGCAAAACATTCATGTATGGATTTAAGTCATTTTAATTCAGACACAACCTATGTACTCTTAAAGCCAAACAGCCTATCACTGAGTTAAGAATTAACTCCAGAGCAAGGTAAAAAAAAAATGGAATTATTAGCGTGAACAAACGACACAATCTACGGTTATCTAACACATCGATTCAACCTTTTTTTTTTTTAAGCGTTTAAACAACTGGCCTCATCTTTAACAGGTAGCACACATCTAAAAGCAGCCTATGAGTACCTGGAAGAAAGTACAAGAGTTCTAATTTGTACGCTCAAACACAGTGTGGAACCTGGCCAGCTAAAAATAATAATGAGAGAACCGAAAAAATAGAAGAAAAACCCACAAGGCCTCTTCCTTTGTAAGGGCATTTTTATGTTAAACAATTACTCACCCTAGCAACCTCTGTTTGAGGTGTGCTCGTTAGAGACTCACCGGACTTTGCGGCCGGGTCTGTCGCTGCGGCGTTCAGCCCCACCGCTCGCTCCCCGGGAGGTGCGGGAGCCCCGGGGGGTTCGGCCGAGCCGGGCAGCCCCGCCGGAGGCGGCGGGAGGGTCCCCGGCTCCCAGCCTCGCCACCTTCCCCACCAACACGTGTTCCCGACATAAACTTCCGGGTTGGGTTAGAATTGGCTGCGTAATTGTGTCCCATGCACGACTTTTTGTTTTCAGCCCTTCATCTCTTTAAAGATCCCTTTAATAGCATTAGGATCCCGGAGAAGGGCGAAAGGTTGCTCCTCACAGCAGCCTTTAGAGCCACTCAAGCACCATAAATCAACACAACACTCTTTCCGCCCCCCCCCCCCCCGCCTCGTTTCACCAGAGCGGCTCCATTTCAAACCTTAAACAATTAACCCAGCCGCGGAAAGAGCGCACAAAGGCGAACGGCGCGGAGACGCCGCGGTCCCGATGCCATTTTACCCGAGCAGGGAGGAACGGGCGGTGGGGAAGGAGAAGGGGAAAGGTGTAGGGGGGGAAAGAGATGGAGGCCAACCCCACCGCCGCCCCCCACCCCCGCCCCGGCAGCCCCGCCGCGCTCCCCCGGAGCCAGGGGGCTTCGTCGCCCGCCCAGACGGCCCCTCCGCCCCCACACGCCCTCCGGCACAAAGTTTGTCCGACTCCCGCGGAAGCGGCGGCTCCGCCGAGGCAGCGGCGCCCTCCCCCGCACGCCGCACCGGCCCTGGCCCACCGGGGACCCCCGGCGGGGGCGGCCGCGCGGCCCGCCCCAGGCTTGAAGGGCTGAGAGAGACGCCGAGCTCGCTACGGGCACCGCGGCCTCCCTCCCGGGCAACCCCCCCCACCCCTCCCGCTGCCCGCCGCGGACCCCGCCACCCGGTGCGCGGCGGCGGGGGACTGAGGGGAACGGACCCCCGGGGGCGCCGCGGCGGCCGCCGCCGCCGCATAAGGAGCGCCCCGAGGCGGCGGCGCAGGCCCTCCGCCAGGCCAGGGGGCGGAGCGGGACTCACTCTCTCTCGCTCTCGGTCCTCCCGCGGCCGCTCCTGGAAGTCTCCGCCGCTGGCCCCGCCGCCCGCCGCTTTCTAACTCACCGCCGCCATCTTTGCCCTCCCTCCCCTCTCGCAGGGGGGGGAGGGGAGGGGGGATGAGGCCGCCCGCCGCGCCACGTGACCGCCGCCCGCCCCTCCCCCCGCCCAACGCGGCGCACCTTCCCCACGTGACCGCAGCCACCGCCCGCCGCTGGCGCGCGCTCCGCGCCACGTGACCCCGGCCCCCCTCCACCCCGGGCTCCCCCGTCACGTGACCGGCTGTCGCCGCCGCCGCCGCGATCTCGCGCCCATCCCCCCCCCCTCGCCCCCCGCCGCCGCCGCCGCCGCCGGGCTTTGGCGCGCGCTGCCCGCGCTCCCCCGTCACGTGACATGCCGGCTCCTCGCTTCTCCCTGCAACAGGGGAAGGCAGCAAGCTCCCTCCCCTCAAGAAAAAAAAAAACCGCGGCGTAGCCACATGTTCCTCAAAAAGCGGCGTCCCCGCGGTCGGGCCCAGCCCCGGGGCGGCGGCCGGAGTCGAGACGGGGCGAGCTGGGCCCGGTTCCCGGTGGGTGGGGGAGGGGAAGGCGGAGGCGAACGGCTGCGAGCGGTCACGTGATCCCGGCTCCTGCAAGATGGCGGCCGCCGCGAGGACGCGACGGGCGTCGCTCTCGCGAGAGCCGCCTCTTCCCGGCGGCATCTCGGCGGGGAAGGGGCGGGGTCCCGGGGGATGACGCGGTGGGCGCGCAGTGCGCGGGCGCGCCCTGGGGCCGCGCGGAGGGGGCGCCCGTCCCGCGCGCATGCGCCGGGCGCTGCCGCCTGAGGCGGAGCGCGGCGTTGGCGGCGGTTGGGGCTGGGCGCGGCGCTCGGGCCTCCCGGGGCCGCCGGCCTGCGGAGAGGCGCTGCTGCCTCAGCCCTACCCCCCGCCCCTGCTCCCGCCGCTGAACGCGTCTCCCTTCAGGCGGCCCCTCGGCTCAGGCCCGCCGCGGTTGGCGCTGGTGTTCTGTGGAGCCGGGGCTGGGCGCGTCCCTGTGAAAACACGCTGAGGCGGCTGTGGGGCTCCGAGGAGTCCGGCGGGGTCAGTGCCACCCCGTCTCGGGGACACCTACAGCTCCCTCTTCTCTCAGGGTTCCACGACTCTGTGGTGTTTCCCTGCCAGGAGCTTTCTGGACACCCCCGGGAGGATGAGGGGTGACAGAGCCGTGCAGCGCAGAGGCCCACCCCTGCTGACCAGCCTGGGAATGCCGCACCCCTGGGGATGTGCTGGTACATGAGTTCTCCCGAATATTTTACAAGTTGTGAACGTGAAATTTGCTGCTGCAAAGACCCAGCTATACTTGAAAACCTGATGACTACTTTAGTTCTACATTCGAAGAGATCTTTCTAGCACTTAGAGTCCTCAGACTGACAGATTTTTGCTAAAAGGGACAGTTTTCCATTAAAACGTTTTCCCGGTTGTGTAAGAATACGGAACTTCTTAAGAACTTCAACACAAAATTGAAGCAGACATAAATTGTGGACAGTCATGAGATCTGCTTAAAACGTCCAGTACTGCTCATTCAATTTTATAATAGTTTGCTTATCTTATTGTTAGACAAACTTAACAAGGATTAAAATAACCAATGAAGGATTAGGCAGATTTAGGCGCAGCTATTTAAAGACAAAGCAATGTTAATTAAACTGACTTCAGTAATTCAGATTAATCAGTGATGCTTCAGACTCTAAATGGAGAAAAAGACAACAGAAGTCTGGCCAGGGATGAGAAGAACAGTTTAAACGTCAGCTAATATCGTGATTACTGCCCTCTATGCACTGCAGACAAAGACACAGTGAAGTACGGTTTGCGTGCAGTGTATCTAACATTAAATGCATCTAAGCAGCTCCCTACAATCATGATAAGAAAGTGATGGGTTTTGATATTTTGAGTTGAAAAAAAAGCCATCAGGCCTGCAAGCAGAATTTAAGATCATCCTCGACTTGGGAGAGGTGAGTAATCCCACTGGTGGCAATGGTGCTTCCTACTGGCGTGAAAAATAGCACGTGCAGAATTATCTGCAAGACACCGTTTCCATAGGATTTTGCACGTAATTTAAGGCTCTCAATGCACTTTTTGGTCAGAGATGGTCTGTTTTATCATTGCCAGACACTGTTCTGAATGTAATTCTGGTTTAGAATCTATGAAATGTAGTTAGCACCTGCTGGCATTGTACTGTATGACTTTATAAAATAACGTTGCTTAATATAACACTCAACAGTTACCCTTAGGGCATCGTTTCTGCTTGCTTTCTAATGGAGAGCTACAGTGGCCGAAACACAAATTGTCAGGATTTCATCCTGTAAATAAGTAATTTGCGTAAATGTTGTGATATTTATTTAATTGCAACTATGACAGGTGCTGTTGTGAGAACTACAGCAAGAACTTGCTCTCAGGTGGAAATATTTAACAAGCATCTTGTTGGTATATTTGAAAGATGTGGAACTTTCGAATTCAAAGGTAACCAGTCCTAAAAAGTAGGATTTTTTTTTTTTTTAAACTGTGTGAAGTGTTGATTTAGAATGAAAGTATTTACTCTGAAGCTTTTTCTTTCCTTTCTGAGCAGATCCAACGCCCTGCTCATTAATTTTTCATCCCTCCCCCCCCCCCCCCAACCAATTTCACATTTTCGCGATAAAACGTAGCGCGCTCAGCAGCTGCCCTTACACTGCTACGGGAGATAATATTTAGGTCACTGGGTTTTAAAGCCGGTGCTAGTGCGCGTCCTGCTGCTCCCTCTGGAGTTTAGGAGGCGGCCGGCGCTTTCCCATGTGCCGGGTACCCTGAGTCACGGTGACGGGCGGCTGCTGACAGACGTCCTCTTTTGGGCCTTATGCGTGGTAACCTTTTAACTTCCCCTCGGTACTGGCTTTTTTGCTCATAACTCCCTGAAGCGAGCTAAGGGGGTAAAGCCAAGCCTATTTTGTTAATTCATAGTACGATCCCACCGCGGCACCAGGGGTCAGTGAGAGATGACGCCTTTTTCTTTGTTGCCCGAGGGAAGATGATTACTGAGCTTGCTTTGCCCTCTAGTGGCAGCCCGCGCAGTTTCAAGGCAAACTGGGTTGCTTTGTTTAATATGTTTAAATATTAAAAATATCCAACCCCCAAAAGCTGAGCAAAACCACAGTAAAGGTGTTTCCAGCGCTTTCCCAAGACATTAGGAACAACGTTGCTCAATTACTGCAAGAAGGAAATCATCATTAGTAATTTATGAAGAATTTTTTCCAGGCGCATCCTAGCTGTGGGAAAGAACAGTGTGAATTGGGGTGGAAAAATCAGACCGGTGTCTGCCAAGGGCTCCGGTGCTCTTCTGGGGAGCTTGGTGTGGATGGAGAATTTCATTACAGAGTGTCCAGCTAATGGCAGCTGGTTGCAGCCTCGTGTCCGAAGGCGTTTACAGGGAAATGGTGCATTTTTGGTTGCCTTTCCGTGAAACACCTATGTACGCCTTGTGAGGGAAGATGACGCAGAGCTGGGTTTCTTTTGCCTTTTCTCAAAATGCCTGGTTATGCGGAAAGCTGTCACAAAATGAGGAGAGGGCGGGCTGAAACACCGTGCTGCCTGCCGGCACCTCCCCTGCAGCCACGCCACATTCCTGTCCTGCCCGCTTCTGAGGATGAGGCCATCCCGCCGGGGTATTTCTTGCTGAAGTTGACAGTGTTAGGTTTTGTGGTTTTTGTCTTTTGTTTTTGTTTTTGTTTTTTTTTCCTGTTGTTCTTAAGGAAAGAGATAAGTTTTCAGTTGTGTCACCATCCTGAACTGGCTGATTACGTTGCTGTTGGAATGCCCGAGAGCCAAGGAGCGCCTGTGGCTGCAGATAAGGCTTTGGTGGGCAGCATCCCCTCGCTTACCCCAGCCCCCTGCCCTGAGTGCACACAGGTAGCTCTTGTTAGATAAGTCTTAAAAGGGTTAACAGATAAGAGGAAAAACTACTCATAAGTTGTTGCTCAATATAATTGTTCTACTTAACGTGGAGCACCGAAGAGGTGCTGTGTGGCAATTTCTTAATTTTTATGATGACATCCACACCAAAGAGACAGTCAGCACCGCTTGATCTCTCTGCCCTCTTGCCACAATCATACCTTCCTGATTTTGGAGTGTATGTACTAGACCTGAGCTCCTGCCCAGGGCTTCAATGCTGTTTGGGCTTTTCTGGGGCCGGCTCTGTGGTTTCGCCATCTTTTACCTGCCCTCGTTACGGAATAGGGGGATTACGTGAGAAGGGTTTTGATGCTCAACCGTGATATTTGAGCATTCTTTTCTCCAGGCGAGCTTTGAGTATGGAATTAATAGGAATCAATTTCAACCAGGGAGATTTAAGGCAGACATTGCATAAACCAGGCTGATCATCTCGCAGAGCGGGGTTCTAGGTTCAGGGGTCCCCCGGGTCCCCGCCGCGCAGTGACGGGGGCTGCGCGCTCCGCTGAGAGATGCGGGAGGCAGGCGGGGCGGCGCTGGGAGGTGCCGATGCTCGGCTAGACCGGGGGGTACGGGGATACGTGTCACCGGAGCGGCCCCTCCGGTCCCGGCGCCCTACGCACGTGGCGGGGCCCGGCCGCGGAAGGGCGTTCCTTGCCGGGCCGCCAATCAGAGCGCCCGTTGCCCTTCGCACGGGCCAATCAGCGCTCAGGGGGGACGCACATTTAAACCTCGTTCCCGGGAACTGCGGCCACCTCCCGTGTGACAGGGAGAGGGCGGGGCGCGACGCCGCGCGCCAATCAGGGCCGCGGGAGCGGTTATCGGCACGCGGTTAAGCCAATGGGGTTGCGGAGGGGAGCGCGGCGTCTCCCTGCGGAGCGGTTGGTTTTCGACGGGGGAAGCTCCTCGGGGACCGTCGGGGCAGCCGGGCCGCGGGGGGCCGCTGGGCGCCGGGCAGCGCCGCCGCCATGGCGAAAGGTGCGCGGGCGCGGCGGCGGCGGCGGGGAGGGGGGGCGGGGAGGAGCGGAGCCGGGGCGCGGCGCGGCGGCGGGCTGCCGCGCAGGGCGGGGGCCGGGCGGCGTGGGGTATCTCCGCGGCGCGGAGGCTCCTCCCGGGAGGCGCGGGGCGCCGGGGCCGGCGGGACTCCTCCCCCGCGCGGTGTGCGCAGCTCGCCGGGAAGGGGCTGGGCCGCCGCGGCTCGCCCTGCCGCATCCAACCCTTTAAACATGGCGCAGGCCGCGGCGGCCGGGCGATGACCGCGGGCGGCCGCGCCGGACGTGGCTCAGGCGCCCATCTTCTCCCTTTGCTCCTAGGGAAGAACATGCCCAAGGCCAGGGCGGGCGGCGCGGAGAAGGCGAGCCCCGAGAGCGCCGAGAGGAAGGGCCCTGGCCGACCCCGGGCCGGCGGGGTAAGCACTGCCCGGGCCTGGGCGGGCGGAGCGGGGCGGGCGGCTCCTGGGGTCTGCTGCGCCTTCCGCTTCCCCCCGCGGGGCGAGCGAGCCGGCGGGCGGGCAGCCCCGGGGAGCTGCGTGGCCCCGGGCGCCTGCCTTCTGGGGTTCCTCGAATCATTCGGAAATCGGTTAACTTTAAGTGGAATCGGACTCTTTCCGCGTTTCCCCGTGCCCTGCCGCAGCTGCCGTGCAAGCGCGGGGCGCTGCCGGGGCTGTCAGCGAGCAGCCAGGCCCCGGGCTCGGCAATCCCTCCCTGCCATCTTCCTGCAGTTCTACGGGCAGTTGGCTGGAGGTTGATTGTCACTTCGCCTTTCACCTCCTCGTGGAAAATAATTGTGGCCATGGCATCAAATCCCAGAGCTCCTCAGCAGCCCTTCAGGTGCTCTGCTGTGCTGAGAAAAATCTCTGCTCTCGAGGGTCTCAAGCCTGGCACAGACAAAGACGTGGCAGCCGCGACTCTAGCGCCAAGAGCGCAGCAGGCAGAGAGCTGGGAGCGAGGGGAGGAAGCTATTAGAAAAATAGTTGTTCGTTTCCTGTTAATGGTTTATTCGAAGCCAGAAGGCTCTGCTGGCAGGTGGACTGCTGCAGTTCACAGCTCTGGGCTTTCTCTGGAAATACCCACATTTAAACTCTTTGCTAAATCTTGAGAACTTGGCAGCACAGGGTTTGCAGCTTGCGATTGTTAAAACGGGCTGTTTTCCTAGTACTTTGTCCTTAACCTCCCCCCATTTTTTTTAAAATAACCACATCTTGTCTTTCATAGGCCTTTCAGAAATATTGGGGGTCAGGTAGTGTAACTGACTTGCTTTTTCTCAGGCTGTTCTACTGTATTCTTCATCGTTAGTAAAGTTTATTTGTGGAGTAAGATTTGAGCCTTCAACTGGTCTTCTTTTGTATGTGAATTTTGTATACCTTATATTTGTTATTCATGACTACGTTAATTATTAAAATCATCCTATGTATTCTGTCGTGTGCTTTGTTTACTTTTTTAGTGTTTGTGTGACTATGTATACTGGAGTATTTGTTTAGTCAGCTATATTTGAGCTATTTTTTTAACTGATGGCAACCTTTGTGTGTTTTTCTAAAAAAAAAAAAAAAGATGCATGTTTTTGTTGTTTTAACTGGCTTGCAGTGTCTGCAAACTGCTTTTAGTTGAGTCAAACTATAGCCAAGAAAAACTCATTTTGGCCAAGTTGTATCTGCTTGTCCAGACACTTGAATTTCACGATTGAAATCTGTGTGTCCTACGTACGCTGCGCAGTCAAATTTGATGAGGTGGCAGGAGACTGTAAAAGCAAAGGTGACATGACTCGACTAAACTTTGCTAAATTTGATACTGTTGGTATTCTTGGAGCCTGAGCCAGTGTACAAACCCTGGGCTCTGTGGTGTTCGACCATGCCAGAGGATTTTAGCATTTTCCTGGCTGGACGTAAGCGCTTTGCGTGGACTCCTTAATGTTTCTTTTGCAATGAACAACTTTTACACTTTATTTTATGAAATATAACGGATAAAAAGATAATGTTGTGAAGCTCCCAGACTTCACTGAGAGGTGTCACTCAAGGTAGACTGCAAAACAGGTTCCTGTCTTCTGCATTGCTCAGTAGAGCATATAATTAACTGCTGTAACATTTGACACCTCATGAGAGTCTTTGGGTGAGCTCATACCTCTCTGGCTATGAGAGATATGTTCTAGGCTTGGGCAATTTTTGCTGTGTGATTTGTATTTTTTTCGCTTGCGCTCTTTGAGGCTGCCTTCCTCCTGAGGAGCTCAGGGTTGGGTGGGGTTTTTTTAGCACCAGAGTTCATACTGTGAAGCACAAGGCGGAAACTGGAGTCAGTTATGACTACCCCATCCTGCCACATTTCATATGAAAGTCCTCTTGGACTGAGAGTTTGCATTAGTAAATATATCAGAGTGCTTACCACTGTTATGTTTTCACATAGAAATGGCAACAGCAGCAAGGATGATGCATTAACGCAGCATCATTTGCGTTAGCACAGTCAGCTCTCAGCCCTGGTCTTTGCAGTGTGTTGTGGATACGAAGTTGAGGTTCCTGGCATCTCTGTGACATACTGATTTTTGTGTGGGTCTGTTTTAGGAGAATGTGTTTATTGGTCAATCCAAAATCTACAGCTACCTGAATCCTAACAAAACTCCTGGTGCTCGCCCCCCACTTCAAGAGGAAAACTCTGTCATGTATCACGAGGTGAAATGTCAGGGCAAAACACTAAACGAAACCTACAGGAAAGGAGACGGTAAGATTGGTCTTTGGAATGCTTGACTCATTAAATGTGCTCCCCACCACCCCCAGGTTGGAAACTTTAACCCACAGTCAGGAAGGCCGGGCAGCTCTTCTGGCCCAGTTGCCTTCCCAATCCTACAACTCCATTGGCTAACTGGAACTCTACAAAGATGAGGGTGTCCTTATCCTTTTCAAAACTTAAGTCACATGTTTACAGGCAATTTTTCCTCTGTTTTTTGCTTGTCTTATGTTTGTATTGTCTCTCTGGATATAGAAATCTAATGCTTGTGTTGTCCATATGCCCTAATCTCACTGCAGTTCTATTACTACTGATTCTTCAGGACAGTGTTTGGCAGTTTATCTAATTTGGGGGCAGGGATGTGTCGCTGTTTTACTATCTACAATTATTACTAATAATTACCAAATAATTCTATAATTTGCCTACTTTATACAAATTTATATAAAGGCAATTCAAAGTCAAATCGGTTATGAGGTAGAGGTACTGAAAACAAGACTAAGAAACAATTCTCCGATTTTCTGGATGAAATAAAGACAGTGAGAAGGAGGAGCACACACTGTGGATGCTGGGTGCCAGGCTTCATAGATGCTTCATGGTAGTGTCTAGAAATGGGAATGCTTCATGGGTTTGTGGAGGGGAAAAAACACCTCACTGCCTCGTGTTTAAAGGTGCATTTAATAACCTTGGTAACTTGTCAAATCATTTTGATGTAAACACTTGTAAGTCCCACTCAACACAAGGAGTGTCAGGTTTTCTGGAAATTTAAGGCCTTTAGCTCCTAATTTAGCTCCTCAGTTTTGACAAGAAAGTGAAGGCTTTAGCTTGTCTCACTGCTGTGGCCTTGCAGGTGTGCTTCATTTCTCCGGTGAGATTGAAGCATCTGTCTCAGCAGATGGGACTGTTAAACCTGGTGATTTACTTTTAAATAAAAAACTTCATTCAACTTTAAGCCATGCTTACCCACCTCTAAATCAGTTAACTGAGGAGGAGGAGGATGTGGTCGTATCAAGGTAGGGTGCATGCAACCAAGAAAATGTTGGGTGTGGGGGTGTGTAGCCTTTTTGTAAGTCCCAGCCCTTTAGCTGGTGTGGATTTTGTCTGAGTGGTGTTCGCTGCTTGGTAGCAGCACCTGATAACAGCAGTGCAGGATCCAGAGGGGCTTCCTGTCCCTCCTCGGTGCAGGATGTTGATTAGCTTATGGCAATTTGATAATTTAGTAGGCCAGATGCAAACTGTGCACTTGTCTCAAACACTGCACTGAAGGTGCTGCATGTTCAGGTTTGGAAAACTCTGAGTTGCAAACCTTACGTGACAAAGTACTTGGGCTCTGTTTTACCCTTTCCCTTTCTCTGCTCACCCTTCCCTCTCTACTGTGTGTACTGTAGCAATGACTACTCAAAAGTGGAGTAACAGCCTATCTGGGCTAGCAGAGAGACTATATCATTCCCTTCCTCTTTCTCCTGTTTGACAGACCTAGAAACTTGGACTAGAAATCACTGGAATTCATTTAAAGCACTCTGCTTTAATTGAGTTGATCCTAAATTCAGAGCCTTACTTTATTTTCCTGTCACCAGAAAAAAAGAATGGTGGCAATATAATTGAAGGTGCTATGAAACCAGAAGACCAGAAAGATAAAGAAGGTGGATGCAATACTTTGGTGCCCTCCTCTGATCAAAACCAAGAAACTGTAGAAACCCAAAAGACGCCCCTGCCTTCAGACTGTGCTGATGAGGTCAGTGCAAAGCCAGCTCAGAAGAAGATGGTTAAAGCAAAACGTGGACCAAGGAGAAAGTAAGTGACTGCTGGAATTGTAGAAGCCTTGCCTCTGTGTGTCCCTTTGTACCAGGAGCCTTTGATCTGCATTTTTTCCTTCAGGGACTACAGTCAGACCTGTAATTAATGTTACTCTTTGTGTTGTTTCCTTTTTGTAAGTAAATGGTTGGGTTGGAGGGAACAAATATTAAAGGAGATTTCTTTGGGTTTTTTAAGAATAATATGTTTGGAAATACGAAATAGCACCCAAAGTATTTATCTGCCTTGCAAAGGACTTTTGTTTCCTTGAAAACAAGGCTAGTGTATTTTCTCTCAAGTGAAATACTTGCAGATGACCTATAGAAAAATAAATTAATGATCCCTTAAGACCTACCTTTCTGTGGACAAATGGGAATGTATCTTGTCAGAAACAGAATATTAGATTAATTACAGTTGGAGGCTTCCTGGCCGAGCTGATACTCTTTCTCATGATATTGGAGTAATGTGACCCTAACATTAATGAATTCCTTGCCGAGCAGTTTTCATAACCTAAATTTTAGAGTGCCTGCTGTCAGGGCACACAAAGGGCTCCAGACTTGTAATGTGACCTTCAGTTGGTTTCCAATGGCATCACATTCTTACTGTTGAAGAATTAGTACTAGAGTAATGGAAATAGGGTGGGGAAGAAAAGGGCATGTAGCTTTTGGCTTGAAGTGACAAGTGCTAATAAGAAACACTGTTTTATATTGATCACCTTTCAACATATCAAGCTGAAAATAAAAATTTGTTACAGATACCTCTTTCCTAGACATGTAACTTCACAAATAGTCTGAAATACGTGTGTTCTCTATTATTCTTACTCCTTAGAACACAAGGAAGAACACCAAATCGAAAAGTGACAGATTATTACCCAGTCAGAAGAAGTTCCAGGAAGAGCAAATCTGAATTGGAGGTAGCACTTCTTGTTAAAGTAACATTGCTTCTAATTGCTGGTTAATTGAACATTTGAAGAAGTGTGTAACTTTCTGTGAATGCTTTCCACTGGCCAAATACAAACAGCATTGTGCACTGGAAGTATTGTTACAAACATGCTTAAAATTTGGAAATGCTGATCCAGTTCTTCAAGGACAGAATTGAGCTCCTCATATATTTTGAGGGGCTGAAATCTTGTCTCTTTAACATTCAGTTTTGCTAGAATTTTGGGATGGTTTGCAAAAATGAGTATCACTGGCTAATAACTTCCTTTCAGCTATAGAATAAGCTACAAAAGCTATCAACAGTATTGTGGTTTTGTTCTTGTTTCTCCTGCAGACAGAGGAGAGGAGGAAAATAGATGAGCTAATTACAAGTGGGAAAGAAGAAGGAATGAAGGTAACTGCTATGTGAACCTGAGCAGCCATGTTATACAGTATCTTGCTGTTAATTTGTTTAAGCAGAAGATAGCAGAACTTGGTGTCAGAACTGCTGCAGTTCCTTGAGAGTAAGATGAAAGTGCAGCAAAACTGTAACACGCTTGTCTGTCTCTTTGATGGGCAATATTTGGCTCTGAAGAGTATGTATGTGCAGCCTCAGTCATAAACATTGAGGGGGTTTTATGGTCTTTACTGAAAATGCACTAGCTCCCTTCAGTATCTCATTTCTTGGGTTAGCTCCCAGAAATGGGGTTAGATAGAGCATTTTAACTGTCTTAGGTTTGATAGGTAATGCCCATATATACTGTCTGTAGGGTAACAAATTCTCTAAGCCTGTTTACAGCCAGTCGCTGTGGGTCTTCATTATGGTGCTTAGGATAAGGGGTTGTGCTGGTTTTCCTCCCACCGCTAGCAGATGCTGGTTATTGGGACCAAGTGCTTACCACTTGGGTTACTTGGATCACCCTTTTCAGAATTTAAAGCAGAAGTAGCTCCTGGAAGTGCAGAAGAGCTGTGATTCTTGAAAAGCAGCAGCCTGCAGTTAATGCTGTCGCATCTGCAACAGTGAGAGGTGAACTGTCTTGGAGTTGTCCAATTTACAGGGGGAAGCAGGAATAATAAAGCATACTGGTGGCTGATCAATGTAATTTCTGTGCTTGATCTTTCTGTTCCTTTAACTTTTTGACCTGTGCATGCTGATGGTGGTGGTGCACCTGAAATGGAAAAGGTTACTGCCTCAGCTAATAGGTGGTTTGAAAGAAAAAGTGGATAACTCTTCTCTGTGTGGGGTTTATTTAAAGTAAGTCTTAGTTCTTTGATTAGAAGACTATCAAAATACCTGGTAACTCGAGGTGTGCCCCAAACTCATCCTCTTATTTCTTCCACAGTGCTCTGCATTGTGCTTCTACAGTTTTTGTCTGCAATACACACAAATGTCCTGCTGCAGCATTTTTTAATGACAAATCACTCATTTCCTAGTAAACAGCATATTTGCAGTCATGTAAATACTTTCTAATTTCCCAGATGATTTTCTCAACAGATTGATTACATCGATGGCAAAGGGAGAGGAGTAATTGCTACTAAGCATTTTAATCGAGGAGAATTTGTAGTTGAATATCATGGGGATCTCATAGAGATCACTGATGCTAAAAAGCGAGAAGCTGTGTATGCTCAAGATCCATCCACAGGCTGCTATATGTACTATTTTCAGTACCTCAGCAAAACGTACTGGTAAGCTTCTCTTCCCTTAAGTGTGATAATTGAGTGATAGAAGCTCTGAATGCTGTGAATTCTTGTCTTGGTTTCATACAAAATTTTTTTTAATGGGAACCAGGAATTGGGAAATTTTTTTGGAGCACTGTTTCACGGTCCAAGAGCCTCCTGTACCTCTGGGCTAAAAGGAATGGTAGGGGACACAAAGCCCTGTTCTCTGAAGTACAGCACAAGCTATATGGATTGTTGTATCTGCTTGGGTGAGACTTCTAGCTCTGCCACGGATTTCTGCCAAAATTTATTCTTCTGTAAAATTAACTACTTTTCCTGAAGTGAAGGACTTTGAAAAGTGATATGGACAAACTCCCTGGAAGGGAAACATTTCCGTCAACTGTCTTTGGTTCCCTCCTTTCTCTAGTGCCTGACACCCACCCCACGTGCACCCTTTATTGCTCTATTTGCTGTTTCATTTGCCATAGACTTCAGTTCTCTCAAAGCAACTACTCAGACTACATTCTTTGCTCCCTGGCTGATACTACTGGATACCAGTGTGTGGGTCACTTAACCTGTATATTAATTACCTTGAAGCATCCTATATTCTAAGTGACTTGCAGTCTAGATGCCATCATGATAGTTGCCATAACAATTCTTTTTTGCGGTGAGAGACACTAGAGCTTTAGCTTCCAGGTTTCTGGAAGCTGGGCATGTAGTAGTTAGGCATTCTCAGCCTGCTATGTGAGCAGAGACTCTTGCTGGCTTACTCAGTGGATACTACTTAGCTTGGACACAGCTTTCCTGGAGGGTTGGTTTTTAAGGTATCCAGCCTTTCTGGTGGTGTTCTGCATCTGGATTCAGCTATTCCTCGTGAACAGGCAGCTCAAAAACATAGTCCGAAGTTGTCTGGGTTCTAAGCTAATTTAAAAATATCCCAGAATGGTTTTGGTTTACCTACATTGCCATGTTACGTGCTGTCTGTTTAATCATGTGAATATTCTGTAATGTTCTGGTTTTCCTTCATTTTTCAAGCCTTGTCTGGATTCCTCATTCTTTATCTGATTTTGTGCTTTGGTTTTTTTGTCCTCAAACGTGACTGCATGATATGCAGCAATCCTGCATTCTGTTCTTGTTCTTTTCAGTGTTGATGCTACAAAAGAAACGAATCGTTTGGGAAGACTGATTAATCACAGCAAATGTGGCAATTGTCAAACAAAGCTTCATGACATTGATGGTGTGCCTCATCTCATACTGATAGCTTCCAGAGACATTAAAGCAGGTGAAGAACTGTTGTACGACTATGGAGACAGAAGCAAAGCTTCCATTGAAGCTCATCCATGGCTGAAACACTAATTCATCTTCTTTGTTTGGGGTGATATTTTTTTTTGGGGGGGGGGAGGGAGGGACTGAGTGCTCTCCAAGGAGTCAGTGGATTATTTTTTTTTTCCTGTCCTCACTTCCCTCTGCTTTCTTAGTGGACTGCATATGGTGTTTTGAGCTCCTTAAAAACTACCTTTTTGCTTTGCAGTATTTAAATACTTATTACAGTTTTCCAGGCAGGCTTGAATAATTGATCTTAGATTGCCAAAACTTTTGTATCACGAATGAAAACCCTCCCTAATATTTGACTACTCCTGCATAGTGACCAGTGCCACTTGAGCATGCAGTCAAAGACTCGCACAAAAACAGTCACTTGGGTTGTGCTTCTGCTTTTGCAATGAAATCTCACACTCCACCTTGTGGGGTGATGAACTTGGCATTAGCTTTATGATAGCAGATGTACTTCTGTACTCTTGACTTGTACATCCAGTGGCTTGACTGCTTGTCAGACGGCTTTTTATGACCAAGTGCTGACAGGCTTCTCTGAGGTGGATGCTACTTATCATTCTCAAATAATTTGTGGTAGGGATCCAGTTCTTCCAGTGTCGTATCTCGTGTTGGCAATGAACTTTAAATGCACTGACACTGAGGGAAATGGATGGTCAAATTGGCTGCTTTCTTCAGAGAAATGACTCCAAGCCAAATGAGGATGGATTTTTGATAGACTGGGTTAAAACCGATTAGAATGGTGAAGATAGACCGTCACAGTGAGAATCAATGTTTGACATTACTTATTTTCTAAAATTTAAGATGGTACCTTTTTGTAGTTGATGGGTGATTCTTGGAGGTGTCTCTCCCAGAGGATTTTAAAGAATTAAAAGAAAAAGCACTCTCCAAAATTTTTTTATTATCTTCCTATGCTAATTAGCCACATCAGAAGCTATTTATTTACTGTGAATGCTTGAAGTAGAGCATAGCAGTTCCAAAAACAGGAGTCATCTTCATATGCAGCTTCCAACTGTAATGATGGAGTTCATGCAATGAAGAAAGTAGATTCCTTATTGCCTGGTCCTGTAGGTCTGTCCAGCGTGGTCTGGTCCCACTGTCTTCGATGGGAGCCGAGTGCTGAGCATCTTGCAGATGTTTGTAACGTTACTGTTGGAGAACCAAATCTGTGATATAGGCGGGCAATACAATGCAGGTCCTTTATGTTAAAGATGAATTCTTACCAGTTGGGATTTTTGCCAAGGCAGGCTTGGCACGTGTGTAGATGCAAATGGCTGTGAGCCGTCAGCCACGCTTGCTGCTGGAAGATGTCAGCAAGGGATCTGTGGCTCTCTTAATGTCTTCTGTTCCTCATGTCTTGAAGGCTGCTGCTGTTCCAGCTAGTGCCCTCTAGGACAATCTTATGTGCTTGCCTATATGATAGGTCAAATAGCAACACCATCCTGGTTGTATGCTCCAGCAGCAAGAGAGGTGGCTTAGTGATGTATTTTTTAAATTAAAAACTTGAAGACAATGTCTCTGTAAAATAAAGAATATATTTATTATTAATGAAGTGGCTGCTATAGTACCTGTCTCCATTGCAGATCATGAGCATTTTGAAAGAAAGCTGTGAAAATCATTAGCCATTAAATGCTTTATATTATTTACTACTTAACACAAGGCGAGCTCATCGGAGTCAGCCTGTGTATTTTTACCATTTCTGAAGAATTAACTGGAGACCTGTTACCTTACATGTACTGAGTTACAGGTAAGCTTCTTTGGCTGACTTATTTAAGTTGACACTGATTTTTCTCTGGTCTCAGTAATAGAGACTACAGCAGTGTACAGTATCCTGTTTTACTAGAGTACTTCCTTAAGTCAAAATTGGAATAAAGTGCTTCTTTTTGTATTTTATTTAAATATTTGCTTGTTCTCTATCAGGTCAAATAGCTTAAAACCTCTGTTCTTCCGCATCACTTTTGTAAACAAGAAAGGGGGAAAATCTCTTCCTTATTTTACATAAAAATTGTTTTCTCTGAAATGCTTAACTGGTAATCAAGTAGCACTGCATCAGAAGATGGTAATAAAGCTGATGTTGCACTGAGTATGTATCCTTTACTTTTCTAGGAACTGATATCTATATACATCTATATCTGTATATCTCAAAATGCTTTTCACAGAAACATGCCATTTGGATTTTTATCTCTGTGCCTTACAGGAAGGTTTCATCTTCTAACAAGGTGTAAAGCACTTAGCAGGGAAGGATGCTTTTGGGCTGGGAGATGAACTGCTGTCCTCAGGCTCCTGTGGCTTTGCCAGAGGTGGTAGGTTGCTCCGACAGGACTGTGGCCTCCTCTGTGGCAGCCATAGCCAAGGATTTCATTCCCCTTTTGAGAGGGAAGCTGTGCAGCTCACTTGGCACCAGAGTGACTGCAGTTGTGATGGTTCCAGAAAGGGTAGCCCAAAAAGGTTGAGGTGTTCTCCTGTCTACTTTAACTGGTGAACTCCCACCTGTTTTTTTAATGAAGAACATCTTAAATGCTGAACTGAAAATTGCAGTTTTCATGGTTGCTGTCTTCAACTAACTGCGAAGAGTGGCCTAGGGCTATGTTACAGTCTTCTGTGCCTCCATGGCAGGCTGTTACCTCTGCACAGCTCTGTTTAATTTCTGCAGTTCATTACCTGAAGTTGTTTCATTAAGACTTGGTAGCGTGATTTAGTGTGTTTTGAGGCATGATTTTCCACTCCTTTTTAAAGGAGGTAGGAAAATACATCCCTGGATAGAACACAGAAGAGGATGTTGTTCAGAGCACACATAAACATGTTTTCAGCTTGGAGGTGCAGCCTGGCTGTTGCTGATGCATGACTGGTTTTGGTTGAATTTTTTTTTTTTTTTTCTCTAAACACAAAGCCTCTGCTAAGGAAATGCAGTAACTTCCTTCCCTGCTGCCATGCTCTAGAAAATGCAGCGTGGGGACATGGCCAAGGCTTATTAAGATTTTTGAAGAAGGCAAAATAGCAGTTTTGTGTTCTGGCTGAACCAACTTGCTTAGGTCAGACATTGTTGATGTTGCCTTGCTAACGTAAGAGTTGCTAACAAATTCTCTCTGAAAGGAGACTGCAGTTGTGCCTTCTGCTAAGTCACATTTGCATTGTGCATCTGAGCAGATGTGGGAAGTGTCCTATATTTTTCATGCTGCTGGTGTGTGAGAGGGAATCAAAAGATTTCAGAGCCTGCTTTCACTTCTGAGGAGAGTAAGATCATAGTTTGATACCTGTCACTGCTCTTTTTATGTCTGTTCAGACTTTTCTGCTCTAAAAATTCTACTTTTCTAAATGTGGAACCTAATTGTTATCTTTCAAGCTTCTTTTTCTACTCCTCTATTTGCCCTATATGCTTTCACTAGTGATAAATCTCATTACTGGGGCTAATACACAGCTTGTGACAGTTGATTGAAAGAACAGAGCTTATGAAAAATACAACTGTCTACCACAGGAGACCTTTAGCTGTCAGAAATGAAATGTTTGGTGCATCTGTTCCAGTCTGAGCATGTCTGCACCTCTGAAAAGACATCAGCCTGAGCAGAGCACGAGGCAGCAGCTGTGCCCTTCTCCCCCATCTTTCATCTCAACCCCAAGCAGCCACTCCTGGGCCCTACTGCCTCTGTGTTGCCCATCTCACAGAACAAAAAGCAGTGCTGGGTGTTTTTTCAAGCGGTTCTGTGTTAGTGTAAGATAATTATGTTTTGTGGCATGGCAGCAGAGACTGCAGTCTGAACCGGTCCTTCCTTTCCCTTCTGCCTGAAGGCACTTGTGAGTGGTGTGTAGCTCTTCAAAATATCTTCATCTCGCAAAATCAGTTGGGCCGAGCGTTTTGATAGGTGGACAGGATAAATAAGTGGTAGTACAGATCGTCACAGGCTCTTTTAATAAGAATAAAACCCACCTCTGTATAAAATATTTATTTTCTACATGTCGGTAATGTGGCAGGAATCTAAGAAATACAAAAAGTGTCTGAAACAGTTTCTAAAAAGCAAAATAAAATCTATTCTGAAAGAATATTATACAACACACTTTTTTATGAGATTGCTTATTCTCTACAGTAGAAGTGATGCTTTTTCTTCCATCAGCGACTCCCCTACCACCTGAGAGACTCCTCAGGGCCATGTCTGGAGTGGTTCAGCTCCCAAGGATGCTCATTTTCCATGTTTAAAAGAGAACCTAAAAAAAACACCAAACCAACAAGGAAACAATGTACAACTGGAAAAGAAAGAGCATGCAGTGGGATGGCTGTGTCACTGTGTTCTGCTATTTTGGGGAACTTGAGGGATGCAGCCTGAGCCTGCGGGTACTGCCTACAGCTGCTTCACACAATGTGAACAAGCCCCCAGGGACAGCTGGCGTGTTCCCACAGCAAAGTCTCAACGTGCTAGCAGGGGAGGCAAGCAGTGCATAGTTTTGCTCTGAAATGCTTATTTTTCCTAGAAAAAAAGCAAAGCCCTGCTTGCCTGGGTGGAGGTTGCCTTCCTGTGGAGTGCTTTTTCCACAGGAATAGGAGGAGTTCTCCATCAGGTTTTAATTTTACAGGGAGAGGAGGAGAAAACAATGCCCAGCCAGCTAGGCTAGGTTCAGCATTCATCCCTGAATTCACAAAGTACGGAGTGTGCCCTATTCTGCCAAAAAAGATGCAAACTTACAGCCGTTTGATGATTGTCTTCTCTTCGCTGTCCTTGCTGGTGCCAGGGCTGCTGCCTCTGGCTTCTTTTTCCAGTTCCTCAGTTTGGTCCCTTCTCTGTGAGATGATCCCACTGGGAAGAGAAGAGGCTTTTGTTTATTTTCTGTGGTTTTGTGCATAATGTGGCACTGCATATGTTAAACCCTTCACGGGGCAGCCTAGGATGTGGGTGAAAGGCTGCTCACAGGACAGGGATGGCAGCCTGGCCTCTTTCTTGCAATGAATTGCCCTTTTTTCCCTTAAATGCCACGGTGTAGTTTTACTTAGGCTGTGCTTTAATGAGAACACTAATAAAAGCTGACTTCTCCTGAGAGGAAGAATGGCAAATTATAACGGGAGTGAAAGAGAAGTGTAATTAGACATTGGATTTGTACAGAAGTCTGAAGATAACAGCAGGGTGAAGGCACAAGTGGTGAATTTCTGCACGGGTGGGTCTGTGGTACTTTCAGCACAGCCACGAAGGCTCACGCTGCGCAGCTGGGGACAGATGGGAGATTCCCAGCTTCCCTGTGAGGCAGGTGGCTGTTCCTCCTTCCATCCCAGAGGGGAGAAAAATTCTTTGAGCTGTAGATTTTCTCATCTCCCTTCGATGCTGCTCCACTCTACAAGGCTGTAACCGCCTACTGCAGGCAAAAGCTTCGGTTTGACTACAGGATGTTTCCCCTGCCTGGAATCGAGTTAGATTTTACCAGCTTGCGTATTACACTGTGTTTTCACAGCACGCCAATATCCTGTCCTGAGCTGACCTCAGTTCTCCTGAGAGCCAAGTGGATCAAAGCTGGTGACTGTGATGGCTGAAAGCAGCTAAGCAACACTCATCTGATGAACTTGGAAATAAAATACAGGAGAGTATCTAGAAACTGTGTGACATCAGGCATGGGATAATTCTGAGGCAGACTCTCCTCCTAGAGAAATGGGACTATGGACTGTTTGGTGATGCTGTAGATTTCTACTATCTGCACGATAATGTCTACTCAGAAATCATGATTAAAAAAGCAATCCCCAAACATCATCAGTCAGTTTAAGCCATTCTCTGCGAGGACATTGGTTACCTTGTGCTATATAGAGTTTATTTCCAATGTACACAAGAGATTTTAGAACATACGTTTATTCTCTTCCCCTGCACCACTCTTCTTTATGGCCATACAATTACAATTAGGATTTTATGTGAATATTGAAAGGGAAGATGGTTTTTGGCTTAAGCTGTAACGCTGTACGAGGAGATAACCACATACAATTATGTGAACTGAAAAGCAGCCTTGACACATTCTAGGTGCACAGCGCTGGGACTTAAATCACTCAAAAACTGAAAAAAATGTACACTGTTAATTTTTAACTTGGGCTGTAATAAGCTGTGTAACACAGCTGGGAAATCAAAGCCAGAAGCCACTCCACTGGCTGCACAGCAAAGGCAGGCAGCTGAGCTGGGGCAGCGGGGCCCCACTGTGCCGTGAGAAGTCTGTCCAGCAGTTTGTAAACTGACTTCTTGGATTTAACTTTAACTTTTTGGCTTAACCTGCCTCTTTTAGACAAGGCAAAGGGCAGGCTTACTGTATCTAAGAGGTTGTTGCTGAGATATCTCAACTGAAATCTAATGTGCTCAGGCACTTTCTGTCTGAATTAAGTAGTTTCTTGCCCCAAAGAGTTGATAATGCAACCTGATGATGAGGGGTGGAGGTTGGGGGAGAGCAGCCTTGGAGCTGAATTAATTTGTAGCACCAAGAGCAGGACCCTTCCTGCGTCCCACCCTTTGGCTCACAGAGTCTCCCAGGCTGGTCCCTTCTAGAAAAATGAAAATCCTTCCCTGAAAGCACTTGTTTTGCACAGTTCAAGTGCCTTACACACCCTCTGTTAGCACTTTTAAAACGCCACCCCCCCCAGCTTATCTTGAATGACGATGAAAGGACTTAATATTCTGCTTTTTAGATCAATGCCATACCCACCGTGGGAGCAAAGGAGCAGTAGATACGCTCACATCCCCGACGGCAAGCTGGAGGAGGAAGGAAATTTTGACTAAAGCTGAGATGGAACCCCCCGTGCTCTTTGGTGGCTTTAGACAAGAACAGTATGTGTGCAACTGCTGTGACTGCAGAAATTAAATTCATGGGCACGAGAACCCAGCTTGGAGGTGGAGTGGGAGTAACTGTATGTAGGCTTACAGCGGTATGGTTATGGGAACAGGCTGCAAACTGCACAGAATAAAAGGAAGTTTAGTTTTAAAATTATGTTGCATAGAGATGTCATCATTCCTCCATTTTTCTTTGCTCATTTGTAGCCTCTTGGGAGCACGGATGTCTCCTACACATCTGGACAGTGCCTAGCCCAATCCAGATGCTCAAACCTGCAATACTCTGATCCGGTAAGCTCCCCAGACAAGAAGTAATTGTTATTAGTTCTTTGCTGACTTTATGATATACCTCTTATAGCACTGTAGCTCCTCTTGCACCACAAGAAGCTGAGCTTTCAGCTGGTTACGCTCTTGCAATACATCTCGCAGCTCCTGTAACGTGAACCGGGGGCGGCTGGGATCTGTGAGGTCTATTACCATTTTATCTGGTCCAAGGCTGAGCTGAAAAATAAATGGTGGCAGTCATGATCTTGTAACCTGTCAAAACCAGAGCACTCAAGAGTAAAAAATCTGAGTTTTACAAATATTTAGTAATTCTCAGAAGGACTTCATCACAATGCTGATTTTTTTAAGCAGTTAATTATACTTTTTCATCTTACTTTTGGATTCCCTTAGTGTCAGCATTTCCCAGCCAAATATAGGGCCTAACTGCGACAGGCTCTGACCACAGCTAAAAGCAAAGTCTTTGTCCCAAAGAGTTTGCAATCTAGTTTGCAAGAAGCTGCTTTTATCTGCTTTTCTGCTGATGAGAGAAGCTGAGCAATCTGTCACACCAAAACTCTGTGGCAGAGAGGTGAGAATGGAATTTTCCCTTTTAAAATTAAGACCTTTATGGTAACGGCTTTTTTTTTGGTCACAGACATCAGTTCCTCTTGCACAGAGTAACAAAGCTTTAGCATTTGCATAAACGGCAAGTTGCCTTTATGGGACCGGTGCTATGTAAGAGCTGTACGACGGTGGGTTTGTGCTCTGTGAAAATCTGGCTGCCCGTGTCCGAAGTCCTCCCCCAGCACTGCGCGTTGCTCAGAGCGTGGTTGGTCGCTGCAGCCGAACGGGAGTGAGGAGCCACAGCCCCGAGGATCAGGGAACGGCTTCAAGGCCGCTTACAACGAGGAGAAGCCAAGCCAATTCTCTGAGACTCCTTCTGCTGTGATAAAAGAAACTGGTGACTGCGGCACAAGCCCCCTCAGACCCACCTGGCCTCAGGGTGGGTTTCACACCCCGCGCGTGGCCAAGTGAGGCCACCACCTGTGTTGGCACATGTGCCACCTCGCAGGGCCGAGCCGCCCCGGCCACGCTGCGCTGGGCGATGGGCACCCACCTGCTGGGCGCCCCCTCGGGCCCCCTGAGCCCGCAGCTCCTCCACCTCCCGCCGCAGGCTGTCCCGCTCCATCCTCAGCTGCTCCTCCACGAGGCTGCTCTCGCTCACCAGCGCTTCCAGCATCTCCAGCACCCTCACGATCCTGAACTGCAGCCGGGCCAGGGCGGCGGGTACCCGCGGGCCGGCGCTGAGCTGCAGCAGGTCGCGGCCCACCACGGAGGAGATGTCATAGACATCCCCGGCCGTCAGCTGGAAGGGGCTCTTCTCCAGAGCCTTCTCCGGGCCGCCAGCCCCTTCCTCCTCCTCTTCCTCCTCCTCCTCCTCCTCCTCCTCCCGGCCCTGCTGCATGCCCGGCGCGGCCCGCCGCTAACTTCCTTCCCCGGGAGGCCGGGCCGGGCCGGGCGGTGCTGCCGGCGAGGCCCGCGGGCGGAGCGGCCCCTTCCCGCCCCCGGCGGTTTCCATGGGGGAGGTCGCGCCGCGGCGGCGTTTCCCGCCCAACCCCTCTGGAGCCGCCCCCCCGCTCCCCCCCGCCCCATCCTCGGGGCCGGGGAAGGGCCGCGGGCGGCTCCCGCCGAGGCCGAGCCCTCGCTGTGCCGCGGGCGGGGCCCCGGCGCCCAACCGGGCCGGGCGGAGGTAAATGCATCGGCCGTGCCTCAGCGCCACATTCGCCAGGAGCCGGGGCGAGGCGGCTCAGGCGGCTGCTGGGAGCGGGGCCGGCGCGGGGGGGGGCTGGCGGCGCTCCGCCGGCCGGGCAGCGGGGCGGAGGGCTTCAAACCGACACCGGCGGCTGCCCGCTCCCCCCGCGGCCCGGCGAATCGGCCCCCGCCGCCGCCAAGAGCCGCCGCGCCGGGCGAGGTGAGGGGAGAGGCGGCGGGCGGGGCCCGGCGGGCGCGGAGCCCCCTCAGGCCGCGGCGGGGAACGGGCCGGGCCCGCGCGGGAGGGACGGAGCCGGGGGGCTCCCTCGGGCGGGGGACGGGGCAGGGCCGCGGGGTGCCCTGGTGAGACCCCCCGCAGGGCTGCGTCCGCCTGGGGGCCCAACATCGGGACACGGACCTGCCCGAGCGGGGCCAGAGGAGGCCGCGAAAATGCTCGGGGGGCTGGAGCACCCCCCTGTGAGGACAGGCTGAGAGCTGGGGGGTTCAGCTGGAGGAGAGAAGGCTCCGGGGAGACCTTAGAGCGGCCTCCCAGGGCTGAAAGGGGCTGCGGGAAAGGGGGGAGGGACTCTTGATCGGGGGTGTAGGGCTAGGATGAGGGGTAACGGTTTTAAGCTGACAGAGGGCAGATTGAGATTAGATGTAAGGAAGAAATTCTTCCCCATGAGGGGGGTGAGGCCCTGGCACAGGCTGCCCAGAGCAGCTGTGGCTGCCCCCTCCCTGGCAGTGTTCCAGGCCAGGTTGGACGGGGCTTTGGGCAACCTGGGCTAGTGGAAGGTGGCCCTGCCCGGGGCAGGGGGTGGGACTGGATCGCTTCAGGTCGTTTCCAGCCCAAACCGTTCTGTGATGACATGGCTCTGCCCCAGGAAGCGAACTCCTCCAACTCCAACAAGCACCGTCTCCGGTTTATTTAAATTTGTCACATTTTGGGGGATTTTTTAACTAAAAATAGGGTACATCAGGTGTTGAAAGTGCTTCTCGCACTTCCCCCTCTTCTTCCTAAAATATCTGTGAGTCCATGCGATGCATTTTTTTTTTTCCCACTAGACAATGAACGACTGGGCCCCCATAGCGAAGGAGTACGACCCCCTCAAAGCTGGGAGCATCGATGGCACAGACGAAGAGCCCCACGACCGCGCCATATGGAGGGCCATGTTGGCACGCTATGTCCCCAACAAGGGAGTTACGGGAGACCCCCACCTCACCCTGTTTGTAGCAAGGCTCAATCTTCAGACAACGGAAGAGAAGTTAAAGGAGGTCTTTTCCCGGTACGGAGACATCAGAAAGATCCGTCTGGTTCGAGACCTGGTCACAGGATTTTCCAAGGGTTACGCGTTTATTGAGTACAAAGAGGAGCGTGCTCTCTTGAAGGCCCACAGAGATGCCAACAGGCTGGTAATCGATCAGCATGAGATCTTTGTAGACTTTGAACTGGAAAGAACTCTCAAAGGCTGGATTCCACGGAGGCTTGGAGGTGGTTTTGGAGGCAAAAAAGAATCTGGGCAGCTACGATTCGGAGGACGGGACAGACCTTTCCGAAAGCCCATCAATTTGCCAAACATGAAAAATGATTTCTATGGAGAAGGATCAGGAGAGAAAAGAAACTGGTCTCGTGAGGGAACAAGGGACTGGAGAACAAGGGACCGAGAGCATGAAAGGAGCAGGGACAAGCGATGGCCAGAAAGGGAACGGTCGTGGACTTGGGGTGAGAGTGAGAGAGAGAGGGACTCCAAAGAGGAGAGGAGCAGAGGGAGAGAGAGGAAGGACAGAGACAGGAAGGACAGGGAGAGAGACCGGAGCAGGGAAAGAGATACCAAGAAGCAAAGAGATGATGATAAGCATCGATAGGTGACAGTGCCTTGCCGTTGGGGTATGGTATCTCCTCTCACATCCACAACGTTCCCGTTGCAGATGTTGCCTTCAGCCTGGGGCTGAGCAGCGTTCCCAGAACGAGCTGTGGTGTTACTGTCCTGAGCTTGGGACTCTCCCTGCTACAAGTTCTCTGTCAATTGATTGCTGATGCAGTTAAGATACATGTTGAGTTGTTCTTCAGAGAAAATAAACTTTTGTATTAATAATTTTGAACTGGTGAATGCTTTAAGAAATGCCCCACGTGTACGGGCATCCCGCTGACACTGAGCACACACCTCATGTGACACCCACCTGGCTGCCTGGATTAGGGTTCATCAGAGCGCTCTGTATTTAATTATTTATGTGCCAGATGTCCACACTCATTTAGTGAGACAGATGCTCTTTATGAAATAGTCACTTGTTGAAGAAAGAGTAATAATGGAATAGTGAAAAACTAAGCTTCTGAAAAACGTGCCCCAAAAAATGCCACTGGGAAGTGTCTTTATTTTCTTGAAGAGGCTGGGACAGGGGAGCTCTTTGGTAATAACTGTGTCCTTAACTAGCTCTGTGAGGTGAGGGAGAAGCATGGAGTAAGAAATGCCTTTTTTTAGGTCAGGGAGAGTGTAATTCCCTTTTATTGGAGGAATGTGCACTCCAGAGCAGTAAGCGGGTCGGGAAACTCCTCACGTCCCCGATCAGGGCACGGATGATGACTGAAGGACGGTGTCACGGCTAAATGGTTGCAGCTGCACCCACCCTGTCCTCTCCTCCTCTCTGCGGGTGACGTCCTGCCTGCACAGGGTTTAAATCCTGTTCTGGAACTCAGGCTTTGCTGCTGGTGGTGGCGGAACTGGGGAGGACAGAGGGCAAAGCATCATCTCCTTTTTCAGAGCCAGGATGCATATATACAGACACATCTTCCCTTGAGGAGCTCACAGTGCTTTCTAGAAGAGGCTCTGTCGTGTTCTTTATCATCATAAGCCATTCCTAAATATTTTCTAATGTATTTTAAATTATTTTTTTACATCAGCCTTAGAATGGCCCTATCTTAAACCTCGCCCAGTTTGAGGCTTTAATTCAATGAAGAGTCGTATGAGCCTTTTTCAGGGGAAAGAAAAGACCCACATGCTGCATCCCCAAGAAAAGACGGTGTTAACTTTCCACCAAAAAAAAGGACACAAGTCTTGCAGAAATACTTGTTTTTCAGAAATATTTATTAAACTGTTAAAATGATTTACTGCCCAACCGAAAAAAAAAAAAAATACAACCCAAAAAACTTGAGTGATCCTGCACTTTGCAGACAGGATTGTTACGCCCCTTACCCGACAACATCCCGGCCCCTTTTCTAAAAGCAGATTTTACTTGAATATTGAGAAACGATACATGACAGATCTTCAAATCTTTACATACTCTTGTTTCCACTCTGTGGCACTTGGAGTGTCTAAACTCAGCATTTCAAACATGAGAACAAGGAGCGAAGTGGTTAATGCCAGCAGGTCAGGAGTAACTAATTAGATTTTTGAGGTAATGGGCTACAGAGATGAGTGGGGGAAGGTTGTACTGCTTAGTGCCATTGTTTGAAATTGGCTGCAGATTTGACCCAACAATAGTGCACTGGTGTAGGGGATGAGCTTTACGTGCACTGGGCCAGATGTCCTATGTAATACAGCAGCTTAGGTGCTGGGGAAAAACAGTTCAGTATTTCTATTATCCCAGTTCATTGCTCTCAGCTGATTTCAGAAGTGATGTGCTTATTCAGGCCGTGCAGCCGCTGCATTCTTGCATTGTTTCTGATCAGTGCATCTCTCCTAAATGTGACAAACGACTGTAAACCAGGCTAGGGAGAGACTCGACGGGCATCGTTCGCAATTTAACTGCCTGATATAACTGTAGTGTACTTTTATTTTTCCTAATATGCAAGTGAAATCGAGATCTGAGCAACTTAAGTATCATTAAATTAAGACAATCCCCCCATTGAAGAACTGCTTTTTACACAAGGTGGGGAAGTGCTCCTGCTTTATGGATGCAGCTTTCTGTAAGCATAAAACTTCAGATATGTTACCAAAACGTAACCAGGCAAAAGCATATCTGCCTCATCCTAGCATCAGACGCTACCACCGCTATTTCAAACGCAGATGTCTTTCATATAAGGCCACATTTCCTCCCTGCCCCGAACTGCAGTGACACCAGGGAGGCACAGTAAAGACTTTCTCTACCTTGAACGTGCGGAAGGTCCGTGTTCAAAATGCAGCAGTCACAGGCAGGAGCAGAGCAGCTTTCAGCCCACCGCTGCAAAAGTAAGTTTTTTGGCAGCTTCATTATAGATGGGCTAAGAACCACTTGCTGCCCACGCACATTAAAGAATCCAGAGTCTTGGACTACCCTGTATTAAACAACTGGCCTGCACTAAACCCTCTTCAAGACTTCCCCCCGCCATTCAGTACCTGGAGTAGGTGGAGTTTTACTCCAGCCTGAGCATCTTCTGCTCTTAGTGCTGCTCCTGAGAAGAGGCCCTGCGCCGAGCAGGTGGAGTTACTGGGGATAAGGTGCCATGAGCAGCTCACAGCCCCCTACACTAAGCTACACGTGCAGCAGTTGCCCTGGGCCTCGTCGTAACTAGATGCTCCTCAGCAGGAGCACGGTGCTCCCGCGGGCTCTCCCAGCACACAGAAAGGCCTCAGCACCTCCCTGGCACGGAGCCACGGATGCTCCCGCCTGGCCGGGCGCCTTCACAGAGGGGCAGGGTGTGCGCCCACACCGGGCTGCACGGGGGCTTTAGTGTCGTGGGGTTTGTGAGCACAACGGAGGTCTCACAAGCTGAATTGCAAAGCGGATCTAAATCCCACCCCCTGGCAGTTCAGCTGTGCTGGGCTTTTGCTGGCAAGTAACTGCAGGGCTACCCAAACATTCACCAACAGCCCTGGAGCAGCCTGCACGTGGAGAATTCATCCGCTCTGCCCAAGTAGTGTTTAGTCAGAGAAAATGTTTCGAGTTGGGGTTCATCTCTTAAGTCAGTTAAAACAGTTCATGTGAGCTAGCTGAGGATGTGAGGTTAGGCAGGCTTACCTAGACAGAAAAGTGGGAGTGTGACTTAATTAAAAACCTGTCTGTGGAAAAGAGACCGAATTCCTTTACAGCAGCTGTTGGCTACTCCAGGGGGAAGTCCCTGGTAAGAAGGAAAAAATTCAAGCCTTACAATTCCTCCTTGCGAGCAATTTGTCTTCCATTAATACTGCACGACTGGCAAAACACAAGGCACGCTCACCTCATACATCGGTTTCTTCATGCTTTAGGCACTATAAGCAGCAAGGGAAATGTACACTCACTATCCCTCTCAAGGCTACTCCAGTTTATCAATTTCTATCAGGTGGATTTCCAAGTGGTTACTCTGCAAAATGCAGATGCCAGCTAAACTTGACAGGACACAGCAGCGCTAAGACCTGCCGTGGAGCGTGGCCAGCTGTTGTATCTCTCTTGAAAAAAATTCTTACAGAAATAAAAAGCAAACAACCGATAGTGTTAACAAACAGGGTAAAAGAGTCTTTGCCACTAGATACTGTACACTGCAAACAAACTTCTAATAATGGCACAGGTCCTTTTTTTGGTTTAAAGAAGCTTGTGTTACTGTAGTTAATGCATGAACAAGACCATAGACTTGTTACTCAGCACAAAACAAGTCATCTAGAAGCTTCGATGTCCCAGGGTATCAGCGACTGTTACTACAAGGCTTGGATTCTGTTTTCAGCAAACAGGTACCAAGTAAACAGTGAGGGATCCCTTCTGAAGAGTGTATCTGAAACACAACCACGGAGGTGTGCAAGGCAAATAAAAGTGATGAGCTGCCGGATTTGTTTACAGAAGCTTCTTGTTACTAGACTGTCGAGATCTATGGGGTAAATTGAACACCTCAGGGTTTTAGTCACAGGTGCTGCAGGGCTTCTTGTCCTTGTTCGGTGTAGGAGTCATCTTTATTTGAATTTGACCATTCTCCAAAAGTATCCTGGAAGTGGACGTTTTTCTGTGATGCCTGCATACGTTTCTTATCACGAGAGAAGAAACTAAACCTTCCGGGAAGGGAGGGGAGGGAAAAGAAAGAAGACTGCTTACCATCTCAAAAACACTTCAAACACCCGACACGATACACAGCACAACAAAACATAGCGCAAAAAAATCTGTTTGCATCTGCAAAAATCAAGGCAGTGAAGCCTGATGGGAGTGCGTGTCAAAATGTTATTAGAGATGAAGTCATTGCAATCTCAAGCGGTTTGGCTGTGGAAGCTTCGAATCAGCTCTAAATGCTGTTGACTCTGCAAGGTGCAGGTATCATTTTAGAAATGTATTTACCCTTCCCCAGCCCTGAGATAAAAGAAGCGACACAATACAGGTTAGTTTCTTGGCATAAGTAAAGTGGTATCTTTGGCATTAAATCTTATTTACCATAAAGCAGAAATAGAGAATGTTTTTAAGGGTGTCAGCAGGAAAATTCACAAGGTAAAAAAAAATTAAGCCTGCACATTTTTTCCAAGTGTACGGACTTTGATAGATAGACTTGATTCCTGCAGAAATAAATTAATAAATGCACGTTTGTGCACAGGAGTTTGCAGGATGAAGGCTCTAAACAAACGCACACAAGCGTGCACGTCATTTCCTGACACACAGCCTGGGTGCTCTAAGGTAATGACGTACATGAACCAACAGCCATTTAATACAACAATTGCCAGCTGACAACAGAGCTAAAAAAAATACAGTTGGAAAACTCCTTAGCATCATTTTATTTGTACAGGATGAAGTTACTTGATTAGGGAAATTCAATGTTTGTCATGAGTTCAGTACAAGAGGTGTTAGTACAGTGTTTAGGTCTGCTGAGAAATGCAAAAGTTGTAGTTCCAGCTACCAAAGGTTTGAATTGTCAGCATATCCTTTTGGTTTTAATGGTGCACTTTAGGAGGTAAATACTGTTTTGCTGGCACAGTACCAAGCATAATGCGGTTCTGATCCAGGGCGGAAATTGCTAAATGCTGCTACAGTAAGGGACTGTGCAAATATAAACTCAACCTCGACAGGTGATGGAATATTTCTCAGGGCATGACCCTGACCCTGTGTCCATGCCCCGCCGTCCTCAGCACCGTGATCCCGCCTTGTGCAGACCAGGGAGTTCTGCCTTTGGAGGCTCTAGTCACATAGGAGGCTGCACTGGAGTGTCATGAGGTTTAAGACAGTTTTCCTGAAAAAATATCCTATCATACGTGGAGGTAAGCATGATAATTATTAAGATTATCAAGAAAATAAAGAATAATTATTTCTTGACTAGAAAGGGATATAAAAAGCTACCCAAGTGCAATGCCAGATAACTAACGTTGCTAGCAGGACCTGAACTTTTGCATTTCCTGCCTTTGGATGCGCAGCCTTAATAGTGGAAATAAGTCTTTTGCACTTAATTAGCCTCCTACTTTTCTACCACCTTCATCACAAGAGCTCATAAATTCACACACATATGCTATGTCTTTTCAGGGCCAGATCCAATTCCAGCTGATCAAAGAAGTGTCTAGTCACTGAGGCTTTCTGCTGAGCATGTTTGGTCCTGCAGTCAGGCTTAGTATCTTGAAACCCACACAAAGGAGTGCTGTATTCATGCAGTAAGTTTCAAATGTCAAAGTTCAGTATTTTACACTTCACGGTGAAATTAAGTTAGAAAAGAATATGTTCATAAAAATCTCTACATGAAGCAGAAGGGTTAAGCTTTTTTAATTCCCTCTGAAACAATTATTATGTCTAGGAAACATGTTTGGAAAAAGCATGTCTGTGTGGAGAGGAAGGGAATTTAACTACGGTGTTGCTGCTGTAACTATAAAGATCACTAAAGCAGCAGTTCTAATGCAAAGAGACTTTACATTAACAATTATCAGTACGGCTTCCAGGGACCGCCAAGAATAGGATGATAGAACTGATTATTGAGAGTGTATACTCTGTTCCAAAACACATAATTAGAGACAAAATATACAGTGCATAGATAGAAAGACATGAAGCAACAGCCTATAATTAACACTGGAAATTAATGTAGCTATCAGCCATTACATTCTGTAAAGCTAACTGATTTGTAACAAGTCATTAGAATGACATGGGTTTCTTAGAAAGCTTTGGTGTGAATTGTGAATAGGCACGCTTAGTAAGCAAAATTAACAGATGCTGGTTAAAACTGCATATTGCAACAATTTTCTAAGGAGTAATGATTGGTTTAGCATGGTAACATTAAGGCAAAAGGTGCTAAAATGTCAATACTTGAGGATGAGTACGGAGGACTAGGATGAGTCGTGTACTGACTGGTCATTCTGATTGGCACTTTGTTCTTCTGTGATCCCACAGGCAGCCGATGAGAATGCAACCAGCAGTTCATGTTAACATGGGGTCATGCAAAAGGAAACCACGGTACCAAACATTTAAAAAAAAAAAATTCCTACAAGGGACACAAGTCTTCTTATTGGCTGCAATGTGGGATCGTCTGGAATCAATCCAGCTGCTACCATGGGCATTATGGCTGTAAAGATCCTGGTCAGGAAAGTACAGACACAGAAGAGGTAAGACTGGAGCAAGGGAAAGAAAAAGCATTCCATTAAAAAGAAAAGAGGCAAACATGATACACGGGGTTACTTTGAATTACCACACAGGACACGTTACAGGGAGAGGTGGATCTGCATCACCCAAGACAGCTCTCCTCAGTGAAAAACTCTTTACTTAGAAAAAGCAGTCACTGTAGCAGTTTAAAATGCTTTGGAATTTCTAAAAGATACCACTTTTGTGTTGTGAGGCAGCCTGCAATCTGGGTTGGATTTCATCAAGGTATTACCACCTCTAGCAATGCAGAGCAGAGTGCACATTTTTCTTCCCAAGAGACAAAACAGGCACATACGTAATGAAATGAAGGATGAAGGTGTATGTTAAATACAAAACAGGACTCTGCCGTGACCACTGGATATTTGCACAGAAAACGGGGTTAGACAGGACCAGAATTACAGTTAAAGATTTTACAAATGTTACAGTTGATAGTTTCTAATTAAAAAAACAGCATCGCTGGTGAAATCTTGAAATAACCTCCTATGCAAGCTACTTGGTTAAAGGGCCTGTGTATCTGTTCCAAAAGAACCTGCATTGCTTCACATGCAGAAAAATGCTAACTGCAGGCAGCTCAATATTTATTTGAAACCTTGCAACTGTTCTAGCAGAAACACCTTCTAGCTGTAAGAATTCGGCACTTTCACTACGCATTCTACAATTCATGCAAGAGGTTGAGAGAGCACACTGGCTAGGTGCTCTGTGCCCAGCCAGCCCCACACAAACCTGACAACACACCTTCATCCGTACCTGGAACACCCTCTGTTTTTCTAAGGATTCTCCTCAGAGGTTCTCCCTCGTGCCAAATATTTTTTTGAACTGTGGACTGATGTCAATTAAAGATTAAGTTGAAATCACGAGACACATTTCACTTGTGACCAAATGCAGCTCTCCCCAACACAGTCACTCTAATTGCTATTCTTAGCTTAAAAATGAAAACAAACAAGCAAACAGTAGCTAGGACTTCTATTTTTATGCATTGTGGCACGGTCCGTGAGCTGCAGAAACGAGACAGACACATCAGCTTTTGTAGACTGCAAGAATAGGAAGAAAACTTATGGCTGTTTTCAGGAATTACATCAGTGACAAACAAGCACGTATCCTTAAGGAGAAAACAAAAGGGTGTTTTCTGCTCAAAACAGAGGGAGCATTTTTAATCCTTGTCCTTCTCCTCCTCAGTAAAGCCTCCTGGTTACATTATTTCATCAAAACTCTGACATGTGATGTGGTAGAGACAAATGTGGAAATTGGCAGTCTGGGATCAGAACTCAAGAGTTTGCCCCAAATGTGTGAACCCTGGGAGTGAAAAAAATGTTGATTTCTGTAACTTCTATTTTCCTTTCTTTATGGGGATACAGCACAGAAACACCTGAGCACATCTTATATAGCACAGGCTACATATAGATATGTCTCACGTGGGCAAGGGAAAAAGGGCACATTACAGAGACAAGCATAAAACTCTTGGGAGTTCAGCAACGGTGTCTCCTATTTTTGTACTTCAGCTTTTTGTCTAATCAGGAGGAAGAGTCTGAAACAGAGTGAAAAGCAACCCTCCTTTCATTTGTAAAGGTGCTCTGCAGGCAGGTATCAGCATTACACCCTTCGGTATGGAGGGTTTACATGGCAGTGAGTTACCCGGGGGGGGCACAGAGTGAGGTGCTGACAGCGTCCAGCCTGCGAGAGGGAGAAGGGAGCTCTGGAGACAGCTCACACGGGCAGGGACTGCAGGTGGGGCAGGAGGGGTGTTACAACAGGACACAACAGATGCTACACTTGGATTCTTTCTTTTTCCCAGCAGTGAAATTTCCTCTTTGAAAGCCCATCTACAAGTACACTGTTGACAACACACACACAGAGGAGGGGGGAAAGAAAAACTCACACTAGACAAATCTTATCCAGACAGGCTGCAAGACTAAGACAAATCTGAAAACTATTACCATCCTTCAGGTTACTTAAGTAAACAGTTTTATCTTCCCTTATTTAACATGATGGCTAAATGAAAAGAAACCCTCGGACAGAGCATGACAGCTAAAGAAAGTAATTTCATCTTAACAGCAGGTTCAATATGCGCTTCCACCATCTGGCAGAAGAGGATTCTTGCCTTTTCTGAAAGGGCCAAAACAACATGATTTTATATTTTATTGTGTGCGGTTTTAGTTGCTTGAATTTAACACAGAATCCGAGAAACAGAAAGATTAGATGGGTGTCTGAAAATGTGCATTGACTGAATGGTCTGATGATCAACAGGTTTTCACTCATAAATTAACCCAGAGGAAGAAAGCACTGAGATAACTGGTGAAAACACTTAATGTGCCTCCTGCCATGGCTCCCGGCGTTGCTTACACACGGATGCAGAAGGCAAAGCTAATACCTTGTCAGCCTGTGCTCTGTCTTACAACATCTATTTACATTTTTATGCTGCCTCTGCTTCATAAATCAACCATGGAAGCTGCAATCAACACCAACTGCGTAAGCTGAAACCAGCCACCCCCCACAACAGGGTAAGCCTTAAAAAGTACTAAAGTGAACCTAAAAGAAAAGAGAAGCTTTACAGTGGAGATCTTGCGAGACAAATTGCTGTTATCATCATCACCACAGTTGCAGAATGAAAAATTAAGTCCAAACTCAAAGTGTATTTTTCTAGTCATGTGAGAGGAAGTATTCTCTCAGCAAACAAAGCAGCACAGACAGAAGCTGAAGTCTGCTGAAAATAATCAAAAGTACCCTCCTGACTTTATGGTGTTTTGGATTAGTCCAGATCTTCCCATGAAACTTACTCTCACAGGGCTGCTGCTATTATTAAACAAAGACTAAAGGTTATGGACATGGGGACTGGATGGAAGAGCTTTTTATGTGGAAACAAATTACTGTTCCAAAATCATTTATGCAGTTAAAGTAAAGCTTCCAGTATTACAAAAACCCAAAGACTTGCTGTAAGGTTACAAGACTTAATTTGGAATAAATAAATGTACGAGGAGGGAGTTCCAACAGACAAGTGGATTGGCTAACACTGTGGATTTTATTATTAAGTGATATACTAGTAAATGCACACCTCTTCGGAGAGCAACATTAAATACTTCACCAGAAGGTGAGGTTCTTTATAGCCAAGAAAGCTGGCATCCTCTCCAGCAGCAAATTCGTTCAGCAAACAAAAGTTTTTTTGTGCTGTACATATAGTGCAAGTCGGGGTCTAAAGGCTTAGGTCAGCAGGGAAACAGGCACAGCCAGGTCACGGGGAAACCTTGCTCTCCACACCCAACTGCAACAAGTCTGCAGCCGGTTTTACTGGTGAAGAGCACTCTTCATAGGTCTTCCCAGCATGATCTGGGGGCCAGTGGCTTCTGATGCTCCATTTCCTTAAGTTCTGGGTGTTAAAGAACTAGGACTTGCACTGAAACAGGAGCGTTGTTCCTACAATCCCTGCACACTGAGTTCCGGCACCGACTTTAGTTTTGGGCACACAGGACAGGCTGAGCAGGGCTCTGGATAAGACCACAATTAGTAGCACATCCCTTTGGAGTAGGACTACGTGGCCCAGACAAGGAAATTCTCTTGGAAGATCAGGTGTCTGTGTTTAAGAGCTCATCAGCTCATACCAGCTATAATAAAACACTGCAACACATGCTCTTTGGGTTAGCCTGAAAAATGTACTTAAGAGGGAAACATTAGAACTGGCGTGGGCTTCTCGGGCACAGGAGTCTGGCCCATAAACACAAGCACATGGAGTACTGTTGGAGTCTCAACTGCTGTCTGCACGTGGGGAGCAAAAGGTACCACAGGAAATAATTCAAGACTGAAAGTTGTCCCAGATTTAGGGAAAAGTTTTGGCCAAAGCCAACTGCTGTTTTATGAGGCTTGTCAAACGCTTCTTCAGTGTCTCTCTCCCATATACATTAGGGATGTGGTTACCTTAACTTCTAAATACTTTAAAATTGTCCTACCCATAAAAAAATTTGGTATTTGCAGACTATATCCAGTATCTTTAGAAAATATGCTACTTACAGTCGTTTGATTCCAGATTCAGGCTGAGTTGAGGGTTTTGACTGAATTATGGGTGTAGGTTGAGGTGATCTAGTTTCTTCTTCTGTTTCCTCACTTGCAAGAAAGAAAAGGTAATTAATGGTCTTCTCCCCAGCCACGGAAGCACTTTAAGTTCTAAAATTCAATCTGAAGTAATACTGTTGATGAAGGAATGCAAAAAGATCTGTTCAGAGCTCACTGAAATCAGTGGGAGATGTTTCTTTCAACCTTGAAATTTTCAAAATTTTCTTCCCATTGTGACACGGAGAGGGAGAAGAGGAATGCATTGAATAAAAGTTCTAGAATTTTCATTTTAGACCCACTTTTATCCTCATTTTTGAAGTTCAAAAATATTAAACGTTTGTAAACTTTCTAAGATTCAGGGGGAACCTGACAGTTAGGGAAGGACATAGTTTTTCCCAGTTTTGAGGAACCAGATTCAAACTAAAGCCATATGCTTGCAATCTCTACTTTAAGCCTTTGCAGAAATAGAAGCTTGTGGATATTATTTAAGAGCACATCTATTGTTTCTAGATCTGCCCTGTGGCTCCTCTGTGTATAGGATGCAACAGGAGAGGAGATCTAACCTACCTTTTGTAATATAAAAGCTCCTCTTGAAGTAAAAACACTTTAGATTTCAATTCATTTCTCTCGTGAAGGACATCCCGGAGCTCCTGCAAGGTGAATCTTGGACGATTTGGATCTTTTAAGTCCATTGCCATCTTTTCTGACTCTGAGAGGCAGTCATCATTGTTTGGTTCTACCTAGGAAGTGAAACATGGGCTTTAAATTCACCATGTGAGTGCATGTCTGAGGAGTCTAGTTCAGTCTATCAATCTAGTTCCCAACCTCTTCCCTTCAGCGCTATTAAATCCTCTTTTAAGAGAAACACAGCAATTTGAAGAGGAATAAAACACAAAGAGCATTTGTTTTTCATGTTAAAGATTGTCAGCAAGAACTGCTCAGTGATCTGATCACTCTGTTCCTTCCTGTGCACAGGTTGACCAGTGACACACACAGGACTGGCGAGACTGTGACAGGCTTTTGAAAGATGATCTGAGCTCTATTTTACTTCTCTTCACCTGGTGTTCAAGGGAAGACCCAAGTGTTATGATCAACAATCAAAGCCCCATGCTCACAGCAATCTTTCACATTATTACATGTTTGGGAAAACAAAACACCAGTTGTTTCTAGCAGGCTTGAACACAAGGTCCAACATGAGCCACCTTATGAGGGATGGGTGGGGTTTTTTTTGTGAAGAAGTTCCTGGGGAATCCAGACTGCCAGAAAGTCCACTGAAAATGTACAGTCCAATTTCAGATAAACAAGCCAGTTTAAGGAATTTATACTTTTAACAAATGGGGTAAATCAAACATCAGTCATTTATATAAACACTGGAAAAACAGCGTAGGAAAGATCATGAGAGTTCCTTCCAGCTCCTCCCACAAAGAGATGGCTCCTTTGGATGTGAACATACCAAGCAGAGATTTAAGTTTATATCCCCTTGGTGCCTTTATTAAAAAAGCAGGATTGGTGTTAGCACCAGCATCTACCTACAAAGTGGAAGGAAACTGCAGATGAATGCTAGATGACACATTTATACACATGTATCCTTGTGTCTTCTTTTCCTCTGAGAAGAGTTCACTGGAAGCTTGGTGGAATTTTGTCTCCCACCACCCAGATTCTGTGGCTCCCAACAAGCCAGAACTTGCACTGTAGGCACATGGTTGGATTCCCAGGCCTGTGGGGCTGGTTCCTGTCACCCAGGTAAACTCTGACACTTGCACAGAACTATCTGGCCCTAACTGCTTGTGAAAATGTGGTCTGTATAAACACAGCACACAGAAGACCATGGTTCAGGTCCTCTACTGTTCTACTCAGTGGCTGCACAGAGCTGAGGACCAGTTAATGAGAAATCCCAGGCTTCTGGGAAGGGGAGTCAGAGTCGAGATGCTGAAAAGCAGCTACAAGCCTTTAGAAATCTGCAGGATTTCTAACAATACAAATAAACGCAGGGCACTCTGTTCCAGCAAAGTACGTTTGAAATGCGATGCTTTCTGCAAGGACTGACTAGAAACCAGCACAGTGGAATCAGAGATGCCAGCAGCCAGGTCAGCCACCTGCCCTCCCAGTAGGATGCAGAGATCAGTCTCAGAGCTTGTGCTGCACTGGGATATCAGCTGGAAATTTGAGGAGCTAAGTGCTGAAATTTTTTAAACAGAGCCTATTTTTTGTAAGCCTGATCCTACACTCCTTTAAGCTGATGTGTTTGTGAAACAGTTCTACTATCTATTGACGTATGATTTCAGGTTAAACTTGGCTGAGCCCAGGTTGGGGCAGTATCAATTTCTCCAGCAGGGATTGCAGTCCTCGTTCTGCTCCTTTGTCTTTGCAGGACAATGCTCATTGTCCATTTTGATTCACCCCACTCATCCAAATGCATTTCTTTACACAGACTACAATAAATAAAGAGTGATGCAACCTAACAAGAGGTTCAAAAGAAATTACCTAAATGCTTTTCCTCTTTTTCACCCCTCTAGATAAGGGTCTAGGCTGATGCGTCTTCTTTTGGTTGTATATTTGCCCCACACCTTTGCCCAAATAGGCTGTTTTTGCTAGGTTTTGCTCAAATCAGCAAAGACTGAGCAGCCTGTAGCCAATGCAAATGTACTTGACCGAAGCCAACAGGCAATGTCCATTCCAGAGCATGCAGCTATTCTAGCTTTCTGCTTGCCACTGCAATTCCTGTCTAACCATCATCCTGGCAAAGAGAGCGGGGAACGGCTCTAATTAGAAGAGGCACCATTACCATGGAACGGATGAGTTAGGGAGAGGTAAAGAATGCATCCTTTCTCTCCGGAGACTGAAGACACTTTCAGTCCTGCTGGCTCTAGGCCTAGGCTCCACAGCCCCATTTACAAAGCTGGGTGTCCTGGCTGAATTTACAGCAATGAAATCAGCCTTTTCATTATTAATACAGCGCTTGCCCAATTCCACAGTGACACGTTAGCACAACGCTGGCTGTCACGTTCCAGGGGGGACCAGGGTACCCCATCAGCCTTTGCCTCTGCTTCTTGATGTGTATTCCTGCCTACTACAAGTGAATCGGATGTTTCACTCTCTGCTGCAGGCTGTCAGGCAGGCATTTACAATGCTGCTCGGTGCTGGAGCTCTTACCAACACACCCAGCCAAAGAGCTCTACGTGATGGTGCTCCTTTAACTTCTTTCATGTCATGATACCCCTTATCCTATTTTGTACTCTAAGAGCAGCATTAGGGAAGGGTAATACAGCACATTGGCTTTAGTAAGACAGAAGTAGTGTCAAATACACAAAGTAATAGGAACAATAAAGAGGACCAAGGGATGCTACAGATCAGAGCTGCACCTTTCTCTCAGGAAGCTCCCCAGAAGTTTGCATTCCTACTGCTCTGATCTCAGCACCAAGTCAATTTGCAGACTGTCACTTTGCCTGTTCCTGCAAGTACCTGAGTATGCAAGCAGTAACACTGGCTAATAGGAAGCGAAAGCAGAAATAAGGCCAAAGATGGTTCCTCTAAAAGGCGCCTTCAAATATTTATATGTTGATTTGGTAGCAGAAGACCAGCTTAGTCCTGACAGATCAGAAGTGCCACAAGCACTGTGAGGACCAAGTGTGCCGAGTTCTGCATTGCCTCTGGGACCCCTTCTGACACAATTTATTTTCTACGATGGTTCACTTGCCACCACTGTCATGGTGCATGGCACATTTGGGACCCATCAGGGCTTGCACATTTGCATATTCAGCAAGGCTTAAGCTACCTGTCAGTTTTGGAAAACGCAGACTGTTTAAGGGATGTTTGTTTTCCTCTGGGGGAAGGGTTTGATGTGTACAAACAAAATGAAGCCAAACATACTAAAACAGCACTACCAAAACACCGTGTACCCTCAATATAAACTAGCAGCTGATACTCCAGAGATTCTGGATTGCATCATGATGTTTGTAATAGAACACGCTCTATTGAAGCAATGATTTATTCTGGTATCTGGCAAATTCTGCAGCCCAGTGCATGACCTCAGGTTACACTCCCTAGGATGTACGATGGGTAGCCAAGTCTAAGGGCAGAGCTGTTCTCCCAATGCAGACATCCCAGTGCTAACTTGTGCTACCACTCTGCCTTCTGTGAGGCTGGTTCCCCTTCCTAAAGGAGGGATCTGTGCCACTGGGTCATCAGCCACCCCAGCAGGGCCTTTCCTGTCACATGCAGTGAATGGCATTGCTCTCTGTGTCACACCTGAACACAAGATGCTGTCCTCAAGTCCCCCCATCGCCTCTGACATGTATCACATTTATCCAAAGAAGAGGTACTTGGTATGAAGTCCAAAGCTTTTTAAAAGGCTGTTTAAAAAGTGATTTAAAGTGCCTCTTACCTTTACTTCCTCCCCATTTTGGCTGTCCTCACCCTGCAGTTTTTCCCTCAGTTTCCCCAGCTCTGCTCGCAGGCTGCCCATCTCCTGCTCCTTGGTTTGCAGATAGGCTTCTAACTCCACCTTCTGCTCAATCAACGCCTTCCCCTGAGCCTCAACAACGGTGATCCGGTGCCGCAGGTCATGGTTAATTTTCATTAACCTGTTCTGTTGCTGTTGAAGCTGCAAGACATTGATGCAGTAGGTCAGCATCCATTCAACCGCCAGCCACGATGGCCAAGTCCCAAACATTACGTTAAAGAAAAAGTAGTAGGTTCCTGTTGAATTGAATCTGGAAAATTCTCCCCCCTTCTCCTCACCCCCTAGATTAGTTTTTTTAAGATCTAATTATCTACTACAGTTGCAAAGTTTAATTATCTACTACAGTCACCAAAATTTAATTGGTTCCTAGAGTAAAGAGGCGTTTTTTTCCCGTAGCACAGCTGAAAGCAAATCCATCAATTCTGATACTACGTTTCAAAAAAACTAAAGTTCAAGCATAGGGTGGCTTAGGGAGTTGTGAATCAAATCTTAACCCAGAGTAGAAGAGAGAAAGCAAAACAGAGGAATCCTTAGTATTCAATTTATAAGTACTTTGCTTTGAGCTCTTCAGCTCTCCCATAAGGCAGGATGTGACCTGCTGGGCATTGTATGGACAGCAGCAATTTGAAAGGCCACAGGACCTGCCAGAGGCACTTGGGTTGAGCAGAGATCATCTAGGTCTGGCCCTCACTAGCACCCAAAAAGTCCCATGGCCTAGGGAGATGAGGCAGCATGAGCATGGGAAGCAAAATATGGGTAAGGAGGTCATTCCTCCTGACACAGAAAGGACTGAGACAGCATGTGATTCCGAGTCACAGTGGAGTCTGTGATTCATCAAAGACTAAACCCGGATCTCTTGTGCTGTGGGTCCCCAGAGCCACCGATTCTCTGAGGGACCTTCTGTTCACTGCTGGCAAATGTGAGTGACCTGGGCTGGGCTCAGGCCCCCTCCTCTGACCCCCTTCCTGTGCAGAGAGCTAATCCTTGTTGCATCCCTGGTGTGGGAGTGCGTGTGTGGAATCCCTGCTGCCAAACTCTGCAGTGTATATGTAAAATATACAGTAGCCTGCTCACCTATGGCAGGGATCTCTGGGTTGGGTGAGGCATGGGGGTGCTGAGGAAGTTCGCACTGCCAAAGCAGAGAGAAATTCAAGAAGCCAGAGAACGTCCCTTATCCTGTTCCCGTGAAAGGGGAGAGGTATTGGGTCTTTAAGGAAACAAACCAACAAACCTGTCCTACCCCCCTCTTCCTCCCTTGTTACACTGGTTTCCAGTCATGTTCCAAGTGTGCCTGGTCCTTCTGAACACAGCCCAGGGTGTGTGTCTGCACTGAAAACTGCCTAATCATTCCGGACACTCTACAGTTACACCAGACTCTTCAGTTACTGGACTAATAATCTGGCATTGCTTACAAATTCTACATTAACTTAAAACTAGGCTATGGAAGTATGCGTGAGAAAGAAGAGAAGTAGGAAGACTAAGAGCCACTTACAGCCTCTACATCCTCATTTTTAAGTCCGAGTTCCCGATCCTTCGCTCTGATTTCATCCCTCTGTTTATCTACCACTTCCTTCAGCTTCTTCATGACTTGCCGCTCTCTCTCTGACATTCCTGGTTAAAAAACAGAACGCAGAAAACAAACTAAGGACAATCAGGAGCTACTGAGACTGAGAACGGTAACAGTGAGAAATATTTAGGTAAAGATTCTGGAAGTTGCCTGCTGGTAGAATTACAGAGAAGCTGTTGGAAGATGCTTTAAAGGTTACTTCAAGGGTAACAGAGAACACAGATAACACCATCCACTCCATAAACCCACTGCACAGAAATGCCTTAAAAAAGGAACTGACAGTCCTCAGAGACATTTATAACAGCAGAGTGTCACTGCTACATCTTGCTGCCTCAGTAGTTTTACATCAGTGTTCACACTATGCCCCAGGGAGCTTGGTTATCTGTGTGATAATCTGTAGCATCAGCTGGCCAAGACCCTGTGAAAATTGTGAAAAAGATGGTTTGGATCCTCAGCAAGATCTAAACAACATGTCACTATTGTGGATTGCATCTAGGTCCAAACCAGCTGAGGTGCACTGGACTAGAACGATTTGATGCTGAAACCCAGTTTTGTGTTGGGTAAAAGGGAGATGAAGCAGGACCTTCAGAGGGTACCCCCACCCTGAATCTAGAACAGAAATTCAGTCTGAATTATTTTCTCCTCATGTTTTGCAACCCTTTCCCCATCCTACTGTGTGATAATTCATATTTAGAATAACTGTACTTCAGAGAAAAATACTACATGGCATTTCACTTGTGAAGGATGTTTGGAGCATCGCCAAGAATCCAACATTGATCCTGTTTGAAAATAAAGGATTACAACCAACGAATCATTAGGAAATGTTATCAATCACAAAACAGGAAGCATTTGCCATTATGGAGATAATCAGGAACTGGCAATACAGCGAAGGGCTCTTCAGAGCAAACACAGCCCAGATGATTTAACCCGGTGCAATGATAAATCTACCACACTAACTCCCTGATAACTGCACAGACACACGCAGTTTGATGGGCCTAAACTATCACATAAAATCACATTGCACGACATCCCATAGGATGGCTTGAAGATGAAAGCCTGTGACTAGGGCCGCGTGTGGCTGCTCTGGCCCAAGTCCAGTCCAAACAGGAGCTCAAATCCAGGTGCCTTGTTCTATTACCTTTGGCAAAGTACTTAGTTACACGGGTCCTCAGCTGCCTCCATTTATGAAATGCGAGTGGTGATAATTCACTCACCCCTCTGGGGTGGCTGGAAAGCCACTTTTTTAATATATTGAAGCAGTTCCCACATCAGAAATACGCTGCATACACATCAAATGTATCCAGCCAGCTAAGTCTCTACTTTCTAACATCAGCTCAGACTTTCTGGTTATGTTCTTCCCTCATCAGAGAAATCCAGAGTTGCTCCTGTAAAAGAATGTAGGCTGCATGCCTTCAGGAACTCCAGCTTACAGACAGTCTACAGTTTGAACTGGTGGATAATACAGTCGAGCAAGACAAACCTGAGAGAAAGAGAGTAACTCTTTGGTGGATGTGCACTCCTGCAGCAGCTGTGGGTTCCCATGCAGGCACAAAAAAAAGCGTACATAAAAAGCACACAGGGGGAACAGCAGCCCCCACCCCTCATTGCTAAAGGCCCTGAGCTATGGTACAGCAGAAAACGGGAACTGCTCTGCTGGGAAAAGGACTAGTGACCATGGCTGGCCAGGAATCTGGTTCAGAGGACATGTTCCTGTCAAACCCCAGAAAAGAGCTGAGAGTGACATGGTGTTCACATTCTAGTATTACATTCTCATCTTTTTTAATTCTGTGGTAAGTCTGCCTGCTCTATTTCTGGACCCTGGTCCTTATCATCTCTCTGCTCTAGGTTCTAGTTCTTTACAGGGTAATTTTAATTCTTCATTGTGATAACAGCTCATACCCACCAGGGGAGGATGAGCAGACACTGACACATACTGCGACTTCACTCTTCTAAAAGATCCACACTCCTATCACAACACAGGTCTGGTACACTACTGTATGCACAAATCTCACTACAGGTTCCTGCAGCCAGTCTCAGGGCTGGGGCCTAAAACATCAGCTGTATTTAAAAACAAACAAACAAAAAAAACCAAAAACAAAACTCTGCCTTGAAGTACAGAAGGACTGCAGTGAAACTTTAGACTGGTGGTTTCACCCCAGTAGGAGCTAGGAATAGTGAGTGTAGCTATATTCATTAGTACTTGTGAGATGCTTTGAGATCTCTACATAGCAGGAGCTATTTAAAGAAGAAAGTACCATTTCAGTGCTGACTGCTTTTCCTCCCACTGTGTTCATTTTTCTCCCTAACATTTGGTGAACCTGAAAGCCTTCAATTGTGTGCACAGATCACTACATTATCATTTTTATTTCAAGAGGAGAGGAAAGGAAAGGTGGGAAGTGTTTGTGAAAGTCACATCTTCTATTCCCTCAGGCACTGGGGAAGAGGAGAGGGAAATCACTAAGTGCCCTAAATGTAAAATAATTATCTCGAAATCATTCAAACTCTAATAACTGCAAGATCTTAAATGGCACACCCAGCTGGCTTCCCTAGGCACATCCTATGAGGAACTTCCTGTGGATTGCTGTGATCGTAGCATTGTTCGAGCAAGAGAAAGGAAAGCAGTTGGAAAAAAAAAAAAAAGAACCAAAATAAAAAAGGAGAGAATATCCTTTATGCTTATGTTTAGGGACCTGTTTACTGTTGTGTCTATACATCTATCACAACGGGCCAAAGCGGCAGTCGGGGCCTGTGGCACTATATCACTACCTCAATACTTAGAAGAACAGAAGTTTGCCTCTACTTTTGAAAGGGAGTTGTAGGTTCCTCAGCAGCCTCGCACAAGAGGTTCACACAACTGCTGACACCCCGCTGCTTGTCTGTACTACCACAGCCAGTCTGAGACAGCAGGTCCCTGGCTGTGCTGTGGTGGAAGAGCAGCCTGCTTGTCCTGTTTGACATGCGTCGGGTCAAGTTTGCTTGTGGCATTTTACTAGGATATGCTAATGAGTCAGCACCAGCAAGTAGTGCTCAGGTTGAGCCTGGGAGGAGTAGCCTTAATGGACACTGCAGACTCATCTCTAACCCCTCTTGTATATTTTGTATTCTGCCACATGTCCTTTCACATGAAGCCTGCTCTGCTCAGACTCTCAGCAGGCGCCCTTTGTGCAGAACACTCCTGTTTAGATAGGATTGCATCTGCCCCCCTCATCAACACCTTCTTTATGCTAAAGTGAGGCTCCATCAACTCTGATGTGACTATTAACTGGCAAGGACCGAATCTCAAAGTCTTGCACACCCAAATCACTGGCCTCCGTTGTCTGTGCTAAAAATAACTCCTTTAACTGTCTGGTGAGTAAGCAGCGAGCTGTTAATCCCAGGGGCTAGCCGCTAAGGGGAGACATGATCACAATTCTAAATTGTCCTGAGATACAAAGACTGGAGTCTCGTCAAAGTTAATCCAGCTAACAAAGTATTTAGCTTAAAAACCTGCCTCTCTAGACTCCACATGTATCAGGTCAAATGATGGAGACTGAAAAAAAGCAGCATGACTGCTTTCTGACACTACCCAAACAAGTCATTTGAGACAAATCTATCCCCATTCATTAATGACAAAATTTCCTAAAAGGAAAACAGTTGGGTTTGATATAATAGGTCCCAATAATAAGATGGGGTTGCTATAAATTAACATGATTTGACTTAAACGGATCATTTTGACCAAAGAATATCAGTGATCCCAGAATCTGATCTCTGGAATGGGTTTATGGGTTTTGTTTGTGTTATTATACTTGGGTAGACGCAGTAAAAATAACATGAAAAGCATGCCTGGCATTTGCCTGGCTTGCTGAATGTGGAGAGTATGGCTATATTTAAATGCAAGCACATGAGCTGTAGTGAGCTAGATACTCGCTGGAAGAAAAAAAAAAAAAAAAAGAGAAAACAAAGGGGAAGCTGGTTCTTTATGTCACAGTCTTCATGGTCCATGACTCATCACTGCCATTCTGAAATTTTGCATGGAGTTTGTAAGGCTGATGTCGAGCTACTTCTTTGCCATTAATTGACTCCTGAATTGAAAGCATTGCATTTGTTTTATTAAAAAAAAAAAAAAAAAAAAAAAGAGTGGTGATCTTGAAATCTTCAAAAAGTAAAATTTGTTGAACCTCTCATTATAGTCCTCCCCAGGGCAAGTGAGCAGTACTCAGCCTCTGGGAGGAAGGAAGTGCAACTTCAGCAGTGTTGGACACTTTGATCCACCTACAGCAAGCCTCCGTTTAATCCCAGCCTCCAGTGTCTGCAAAAAGATATCCCTCTGTTCCTAACGCTTTACTGGAGAGCTGCAATGGCTCAGCTGTGTGCTCTGGTTTTCAGACTGGCCAGTGCCTTTGCGCACTACACACGGGATGCTAGCTAGCCTTTGGAGGGAGCCATGACTTTACTGATAATCAGAACCTACCATGAAAGCGGAGTTGTGGCTTGAATCAGTTGACCAGAGTCCTGTCCATGTACAAATAGTTTAGAAAGCCACCCACTTCCAGACTGACTCACCATCACAGGCAGGTTTTGCTGCTGGAGTGATGCTGTTGCCATTCTCAGCTGCCAGCCCCATCTCTCAGCTCAAGGCTGCCTCATCCCCAAAGCTGCACAGCTTAAACCCCAACAAAGTATCATGAAATGGACTCAGTAGCCAGCAGCCTCAAATGATGCGCAAACAGACATTTGTGGAGCAAACAGACATTTGTTCATCTGCCCCTGCCCTTAGGAAAGAGCAATTTGCTGAGCTGTGGGTGAGAGCTGAGGGCGGCAACTGTTTCAGTTGCTGTAGTGAAATCTACCTGTGCTTGCAAGTTGGAATCTTATGTCTTGAACTTCACTCTGCCTCAGGAAATCTGCCCACAAATAGGTTGTTGCAACTCTTTAGGATTCATCCACTCCCTGGATTATAAATCTCTTCACTTATTCTTTTAATCCCAAACAAGCAAGGGAACCCTAAAGGCAGGTAAACCAAGTAAAATCAGTCTCTCCAATTCTAGGAGAATATCATGATATTCTCCTAGAATATCTCCATATGGTGGGGACTGATATAATTCAGACAAAGAAATCTTGATTTGCTGCTTTGCAAACAGTTATCCCAAACAGATTAACAGTTGCACTTATTTTTGTGCATAACGGTGTGATATAAACATTGTTGAATGGATTATTCTGTTTGCATTAGAAAACATAAGGAGGGCTTAAGAATTTTTTTTTTGCAAGATGCAAACTAAGGAGGAAAAAAAAGTGATACATCGAAAAAAAAAGGAAGCTAGACTTTACTTTCTGAGGTGCTTCTCAGCCAAACAAAAAGCTGTTCAGGCTTTTCTTTACCTCCTACACCCACCTCTTATGTCTTCAGTATTACCAAGTGTTCAGAGATTTTTTTTTTTAGTCAGGTAAGAAAACCCCAATCCCCAGACTTGCATTAATCTATAGGAAAAAAACCCAGAATATCCAGTCAAAGTACTTTGATAAAGCATTGCTTTTTATAACAAAAGCAATTACTGAATTTGAAGTATCAAACTTGCCTTCATGCTTGTGAAATTCCTCTTCTGTGAAATTAATGTCTTTGTGAGACAAGTTTGTCATCAGTTGTTTATTCTCCTCCTGCAGCTGTGCAATTTGGGTAAGAAGGTCCTGTGCTTCCCCTCTCCAGACATCCTCCACCAGTTCTAATTCCTAAAGGGTAGACCGGGACAACACATTTATAATTTTAAACATGTTAAGAGTCTTTGACTGGACTATTTACAGATCAAACTACTAACAATCCTACTGATTCTTATAGAAAACAATTAAATGAGACTATTTTGAATTTCTTTGAAGATACCTACTTTTCTAATGCCAGCATCAAGAAACCAACTATCAAAGTCTCCTTTTGCTATATGCTGAATGTAAATATACGTGGAGACAATTCCTGATGCAAACATTTTTGACGTGCAAGTTACCCAAAGGATGGCTCTTTACACCCCATTTTGCTGCGAGGACCACATTGAGGATTCTGCTGTGTTAGACAAGATAACCAAACATGAGCAAGAATTACCTCCTGCATCCCAGGAAGCAGCTGCAAAGGCTGTTATAAATGCCCCAGAAACATCACACAGCATGGGCCAGGGGAGTCAGTGTTAGGCATGCTCATTTTGAAAGAGTAGCATCTCTAGTCTAAATTTCTGTTATGAAACACAAGTGCAAAATAATGAGTGCGTGATACTGTGCAGCAAAACCCAGAGCTCCTAGTCCACACGGTAAACACAAAACAAAACTGTGTTTCTTATGTAAATTGTTCTATATGGAATGTCTTGACTGGCATCTGTTAGGGACAGTGAGACTAGTCAAAACAACTCCCATTTGTCAGGACACTGTCAAGAGCAGCTGTCACCAATCCCCGTAAAGGTCAAATCAGGACAAAAAGTAGAAAGTCCTCAAGGAAAAACAGTTGTATTTTGAGCTTTACTTGTTCCAAAAGCCTTTGCCGTAAATCATACTTGTGCAGTGGGGGGCATTCTCTGCTCCATTTTCACGTATGTGCTTCCAACAAAAAAGCTGCAAAAAGCTGCACGCAAATCACTGGAGCCAGGCTGAGTCACCAGCTGACTTTCACATTCATCCAGCATGCCCCTTTCCTACCTAACAACAAAACACATGCAGACAACAACCCTGCCAAGCACAGCTCTAGGCTAAAATAAGCTCTGCTGAGAGATTAAGGATAGCTTTCTGCTTTGAATGTATGCTCTGATAATGGGAAATCATGTTCCTATAGACTTTTGGGTCCAAATGCCATTTCATTTCAGCATTTATTACTGCATTGCTGTCATTTTATAACGCTTGCTAAAAGTTTTGCAGAAAACACTATCTAACAAAGGGATTATAAGTAAAATATAGGTGGTGTAAGTTATGCAGACTTATTAAGAAGTTTCATTAATCACCTTACTCGAAACTGAGAGAAAAGCAAATCTGTAATGAAATTTATATTGCCCAATACCTGGACTATTTACAGTGATGCTGCCTATTATAACTGTAGCTAAAATAACATGGTGACCTATTTCAGATAATAAACCAGCACATGCATCGGTTATAAGCAAACTGATAAAAACAAAATAGAAATCACACAAAACCCCAAACTATCTAAACTTATATTGTCTATGTGTGGCTGCACTGTAAACACACAATTACAAGTAAGGTTTGCCCAGGCAAGCTTCCTTATTTATTGCTGTTGAAGAGCCCAATGAATTGGAGCAGAAATTAACTTCTGAACCCTCATTAGTAGATGTGCCAGGCAGAAAAGACAGATCTATGGGCCAGCCAGCTCAGAAACCCTGGGCAGTGCTAAGCCAGGTTTACAGGCAAGTGCTAAAAGCCCATAAACTGATGCTTGCAAGGACCACTAGAAGCTTGTCTGGATTGTTTGCTGGAGGCTTTTGGGTCACAAGTATTTCTCAGTATTTCACACTGGAAGAATAGACGGATGAGACACTACTGTTCTATAGGGACTCGGTACACTGGGACTCAATGTGATTTAAAAAAAAAAAAAAAGCATCTATCATGTATTGTATTTTCCCTGTTTAAATATATTTCCACCAAAGTTTCATCTGAATTGTTTGAACACTCCCCGAGCCATTTCATGACTATTAGAGAAGCTGGCAGAGTAGAGATGGTTAATTGGCAGGGAGATCAGCTGACATCTGGCAAGCGCAGCGTTATGCAGTTGACATGCTTAGGAAACTTTTAAGCACATACACCAACTTCAGAAGCATCTACACAGAACATCAACTTGTACAACGACAGTGCGTGCTGCTACTGGGCCCAGTTCAGGATCCACTTCACCACGCAGCATTTTGTAAATATCTGAGATAAAGAATTACTGTTGGCTGGCAATCCAGGGGTCTCTGTGAAATCAGTGGGGAGATCTGACTTGGAGCAGTTCTTCCCAGAGGTGGCATGGCCTCACAAAACCTCTGGCAGTGAGGAGTCTGGAAGAGCTGATTTGATTCTAGCAGAGAGCCCAGACCAGTATGGGACCACCACAACAGACCACCCACTTGCCTCCAAGTTAGGTCTGTTAGAAGGGCAAAGGCACAGGTTTGGTACATGTACCAAGCTATCTATTCTCTAGACCTTCTTACTTCATACTGTGGAGGCTTTCCAGGCTTTATACATTAAAGATCTTCTACCATCCTTTTCAGGGAGACCGCCCTGAGACTTCCTTTCCGAGATGTTGCAGGAATTATCCTGGATTTTCCATATGCTAAGTGAAAGTCCCCTAGCTGATTATTTTTAAAATGTGATTTAAATCAAAGCCAACTCTTCAAGTTTGAGGTCTCTCTTCCAGAAATTCCTTGTCTCCTCTTTAGTCTCAATCTGTGTGTGCAAGCAGGAATGGCATGAGGCAGCAGTGATGATTTAGCACAGTCACTTACTAGAAGAACCATTTCTTTAAATCAGTTACCTGGACGGTTTAGAGTAGATCTCCCACTTTCAGTGCAGTAAGTGGCGCAGCTCATGCTGTCTTGCCACATGAGGGTTAACAGGATATAGAAAATGATCTCTACCTCAGGCTTTCATGGGAGTGGGGTCAGGGAACACTATGACCACCCCGGATCAAGCCAAGGGACAACATCTTACCATCAGAGGATGGAGCAGGAATCTGGGAGAGTGCTCGTCCCCACTCTTCAGCTCTAACACTGCCCTGAAATCACTTGGCCCTCCATCTCTCTCCTAGGACTTGCCTACCCGATGAGTGCGCCAGGAAAACTAGACTGCTAAATCATTCACATCTCTGGAGAGAAAAGTGTATTATTGTCAGTGACCTTTCCCGGCCTAGCAGGAAGCAACGCTATCCTCTTGTCGGGAGAGGGAACGGAGCAGCAGTCCCAACCGGGGAGACACAAGGGGAAGGAAACGCAGTGACTGGAGAAGGGGTGGAGAAAGGGAAGGAGGAAGGAAACTTCCAGGAGGGAAGGGAAAAAAAAACCAACCAAACAAACAAAACCCACAACAACAACACACCCAAACCCTCAGCGGCGCTAAGGCAGCATCCACGCAGAGCCCGTGAGCCTGCCCCGGCCGTACCCACACGGGTGCGCCGCCCGCCCCCCGCCGCATCCCGGCCCGCACCCCAGGCTCCCTCTTTGTCTTCCCCGGCGGCTGCCATGGGGGGGCGGCCGGCGGCGGGGCCGGGGCCCGGCTCTTCCCCAGGCCGGCTGCGGCAGGCGGGGGCAGCCCTACCCCGCCACCCCCCGCCGCCCGCACCTTCTGGTGTTTCCGCTCCTTCTCGATGCGGTCCATCCTCTCCAGGCGCAGGCGGTCGAGCTCCAGGCGCAGCTCCTCCATCTCGGGGTTGATGTGGTTGCGGCTCACCAGCACCTCCAGGATCTCCAGCACCCGCACCACCTTGGGCATGAGGCGGGCGATGGCCTCGCAGCCGTGCTGATCGATCACCCGCTCAAACTCCTGCCCCACGGCCGAGGCGATGTCGTAGACGTCCATGACCGTCAGCTCCGCCGCGTTCTTCTCCAGGGCGGGCGGCGCCCCGCCGCCGCCGCCGTCCATGGCTCGCCCGGCCCCGCGGCGCCCTCATAGGCGGCGGCGGGGCGCGCTCCCCCCACCCCAAGCCCCGGCAGCCGACCCCCTCCTCACCCGGCGCCCCCCGACCCGGGCCGCAACTCCCGCCGGCGCGGCGGCAGGCGGGTGCTGTTCGAACTTGGCCGGGCGGCGGGAGGGGAGCGGCGGCGGCGGGAAGGCGGGAAGGCGGGCGAGGCCTCCCCCCGCCACCGCCCCGCCGCCCGGGGCCAATGGCCGGCGCCGGGAGGGCCGGGGGAGGCCCCGCGCATGCCCGCCGCCGCCGCCGGCCCGGCCTCGCCGGTTCGCGGGGCTGGGGGCCGCCGCTCTGCGCGGCGTTCCCCGGGCGCCGCCGAACGCGGGTGCTCTTCGCTTTGGTGCTTCAGCAGCGGCAGTGCTGGCGGTGTCAACCTCCTCCACGCAGGGCTCCGCCCGGGGATGGTAACCGCGCGTTCGAGGGGGCAGAAGTCACAGCCACGCCTGTCGAGGATGCGGGGTCCCGCCTAGACCAGCACCGGAGCGGGTTCGCGGCGGGGCCGCACCGTGTGCCTGCGGCGGGACAGTGCTCAAGAGCCAGAGCAGCGCCCCTGCTCGAAGCCGACTTGTACAGTACCGGGGGGAAGGGGGACAGACGATCCCCTGCTCCAGAAGAGGCTGAAGGCGGACAGGTGGCTGCAGGCAAAGGCGACGGGGTGGACGAGTCATTCTGCGGGACAGCAAGGGCGGCTCGCCTCTCATCAGGGGGTCTTAGGCCCTTGCTCTTCAAGAGGAGAGCAAGAGAGTCTTTATGCCAGTACACATGTTCAGAGTATCAGCAGAAATTTTATACATCCAAGTAGTTCGCTGGCACGGATCCACTTACAGAAGAATTTAAACTAAACCAAACAGTATTTTTCTGTTTAAATTTTTCAGTATTTTTGCCTTCAGGGGTGACTGCGTGCTTTTAAATGTGCTTAATTCTCACGGTGTTTAGTGAGAGGTGCTCCAGAGAAGTCTTTACAGATCGAATAAACGCCCTGAAATAATTTTAGGTCCCAATTCTGCCCCTTGCTGTATGCAGTGTAGGAATAATACATTCTCTTTTGGACAAGATACTACGAATGTCAAACACTGGAACTAGTCAGGAGAAATAAAATGAGTTGCAAAAGCCAAGCTTAGAATGATGATACATGCTGCGTGTTGTAAATACAGCATTAATTCTCTATTTTTGGCAGATGTACAAGTGAATGGGATGTAGGAATGATGTGAAATGCTACAATGTGACACCCAGACAAACTTTTTCATTCATCAGTCACTGTCTCATTCTGTCACAAGTTACAAAATTTCAGTCTTCCTCGTGTGCTACCAGCCTGCACTCGTCTTCAGGAGCTGGGCAGCCAGGATGGTAACTGAAGACTCCAAATATCTGAGTTTGACATTCAATTGCCTAACTTAAAATGTTACGGGACTCAACAAAATCCTGTGAAAATATATCTACTTAACTTTCATGAAATTTATTGCCAAAATTGACACCGCAGATATTGCATTAAGTTCCAGAGGGAGCATGAGGATGAATAATGTCATAGTCATCCTTTCTTGGCAAAAGACCAGTTATGAAAGCATGAAAAGGGGTGGTAGTACGAGCAGAACACTTGGAGAACACTCTGCAGTACCTCAGGGGAACAGATACGCTGTGAAATCATCATTTTGTCCAAGTTAGAGATGAAAAAAAGAGTTCATGCCACCAGAATTCTGTATTAAATGAGTTCCCATTGCTACAGAAAAAAGCAATAATTTAGAGAATGTGCCAGTGGTAAGACTAAACCTACTACTGAGACAGATGTAAAACCAACATGGCAGTTTATGCTATGGAAAGCAGTAGGTGGGTTCAAGGTTGGCTTGATCCAAACTCATTGAAAATAAGTTTTCAGTGACTCAGCAGGAGAGATCTCTTACCCAGTCACGTACGTGACCTGCAGCTCCCCAAGTTCATCCTCCTCTTGCTGAAAGCTTTCCTTTCCACGTGTATCCACGCCCTGAGCCTGCACTAACACAGCCAGCTCTGCTAGCTCAAAACTGGCAGCTTGAGTGAGATGAGCAGAATTTACTTACGTAAATCAAGTATTTGGATTACATCTGTCATATAACTGAAGACAAACGCAACGTCTGAGTATTACCAGGAGTACAATGACTGGCGTTTACTTGGCAAACCTGAATCCATAAACGTTTCACTAGAAAGCCAGGTTGTGCTTTAGTTCTTAAATCTCCTGCAGATAATGAAAACAAATAGTAATGAAAACAGACTTCCTTAAGCTCAAGCATCACCTTCTGTATTTCTGACTGGAAGCTTTAAGTGCAAATCAGCACGGCCACGCAGGGAACGGTTTTTGAGGCACACTCTTGGCTGTTGCAGAAACCCGCCGTGCGTCCCGACTGTGTGTTCTTGAGCGCAACGAGCAGCCCACGAGCTGGGCTTCCCCGTTACTTTCTTCATCATTAGCTGCTCCCCAAATCTCTATTTTGCTGTAGCAAGCTTGGGTTTCCCGGGCCCGAATCGCCCCGGGAGCCGCCGCCCGCCGCCGCGCCCCGGTTGCCAGGCAACGCCTCCTCAGCTGCCCACCCAATGCCGTTCTGCGCGCGGCTCTTTCTGACAGGACGGCTCTCCCCGCCTCGTTTTGATTGGCTCTTCTCCGCCGAGGCCCTGCCCCTGCTCCGTGCTCATTGGTTGCTCCCCAGTACGGGCCCCGTCTCCTGCGCCGCGCGGTTCCTACCTCGGGGTCTGGGCGGTTCCTTTCAGAATGGTCCCTCCAGGGCCGCCGTAGCACTGCCCGTACGTGGCAGCGGGGCTGTGGCGGCCTATGAGCGGCGGCCCCGTGCCCCGGAAGGGGCGTGGCGGTAACCGGAAGTCCCCCTCCCCTTTTCCTGCTGGCCCGCCGCTCGGTGCCCCCTCCCGCTGGGCTCCGCCATGTCGCCGGTGCGGGCGGTGCTGGCGCTGCTGGCCGCGCTGGCGGCCCCGGCTGCCGCTTACTTCGTCAGCATCGACGCGCACGCTGAGGAGTGCTTCCTGGAGCGGGTGCCGTCCGGCACGAAGATGGGGCTCATCTTCGAGGTGGCGGAGGGGGGCTTCCTGGACATCGACGTGGAGGTGAGGGGGCGACGGCCGCCGCGGCGGGCTGACCTTGGGCCGCGGGTGCCGTGCTGAGGGGAAGGCTGCCCCGGGGCCGGCCCCTGTGTGCTCGTCCCTCGCCGTTGGCGGGGGTGGGGAGGCCGTGGCGGCTCGGGGCAGCGCCCGGGAGGGCGGCGGTGGCGGTGCCCGAGGGAGGTGAGGGCGCAAATACCGACTTGAGAGTCTTTTAAGCTTTTGGTAAGTTTGGGACGGTCCCGCCTCGTCGCGGGGGCTCGTGGGGCGGGCTCGCCGTCGGCCTGCTGAGCACAAGCGTTCCCTGCCCGGCGGGACCCGGGCTCGCGTGGTGTCGTGGGCGATCGCGGAGAGAACGAGGTGCCTCTCCTGGGGGGTTACGCTTCCTAAGGCTGCTTGTCGTTTCTGCTGTTGCTGCAGGAGGCAGTCTTCCTGTTTTCAGAGCTTGAGATTTTCGTCATTATTCTGCTCGGTATAGTCTTGTCATAATAAACCGTTTGGCGGGAAGAATGAACAGGATTACTCTTTACCAAAACGTGTTGTTTATTCTGGGAGCTGTGTTTCCCCTTGAATCTGAAGGTGTTGGCTTTAATCAGGTTGATTGCCATCTTGAAACTTGTAGGTAAATCCTTTTCTTCAACGAGACATCAAATAAGTAGGAGAATAATATCTAAGAATTCCTTTCATCTTGGTGAAGAGCAGATAGTTGTTTGTTTCGGATAATTTAAACACGGGAGAGTTGTTTCTGAGGGTGAACGTAATAGTTTAAAATAATACAAGACAGAGTCGGGAAGTTACGAAATCCCATTCAAATGTCACCAGTGGAAGCTCAGCAGCAGCAGCAGCGTTTGGTGGCCTGGTGGGGTGGAAGCCTTAAGATCACAGGAACCCTGAGAGCTCAGTCCTCAGGCCCTTAGTCCATTTGTAATGGCCACTGCAACAATACGTATCTGTGTGTCTGAAGTAGTATTGACGTGTAGGAGAATGTCTTTTTTCCCTTTTTGTTTTCCTTCAAACATCAGAGATAAGGTTTTCCCTGCAGTTGTTAATTTAGTTAACAGCCAGGGCTGTTGATAGCTTTTGGTTTACTTGTTCTTGACTGCTTCTTATCTCAAGTATGAAAGTCCAGTAATCTTGGCCAGTAAGAGAGGCTTTTGTGCTTTTGTACAGCATTCTTTCCGAAGAAGTTGTTGTGTTTGTGGGTTTTGGGTTTTTTTTAAAGATTTTTATGCAGAAAAACGCATTGCTGCTTTTGAGTTGTGGGAGGGAAAGTATGAAGAATGCTGATCCAGTCAGATTACAGATGGTATTGTTAGATCTGACTGGATAACTTTGGAATATGCATGCAGAGCTTTAATAATGTATTTAAACCCACTGTATTTTAAACAAAATGTATGATATTTTGTTTTCCCTACCAGATTACAGGGCCTGATAATAAAGGAATTTATAAAGGTGATCGAGAGTCCAGTGGAAAATATACATTTGCTGCCCACATGGATGGAACTTACAAGTTTTGCTTTAGCAACAGAATGTCCACCATGACTCCCAAGATAGTGATGTTCACTATTGATATCGGGGAAGCTCCAAAGGGGCAAGACATGGAGACAGAAGGTGAGGAAGACTTCTGGAAAGAAATTAGCTCCAGCTCAGGAGCTTTTCCTTACATGCATGACTTCTGAACTTGACTAGGATTCTCAAAATTCCTGTTTCTTCAGGCTGTCTAGTTAGCTGTTCTCGTGCACAGCTAAAACGGATATGGATGTTTTTAGACCTCATTGCACAATTTAAAGCAAAATCACCAGGGAATCACTTGGCCATCTGCAGAAACTAATGCTTTCATCCTTTAGTCTCTTCATCAGTTTCATTCTCTGATTTCTAGTTTGCTCAGCAGTATGTAGACTACTACATGCATTAGTTGAGCTCTTTGGTAAATGTGCTAATATAAAATTTTTCTCTTAGCTGTGTAAATTACTGTTTTATCTGCAGCCTTTTGTCCTGTACTTGTGTTCATCTCTTACACTTTTCTCTAGGTGGTGGAGATACCTGGGATGGTATGTGTACTGCTTTTTGAAAGCTCATTAGCATCTTGTCTTTTGCATATGTTCATTCACTAACAGCTAACGTTTGCTTTTTCTCTGTAACATTTGTTTGTAGCATGAGAATGTCTTTTTAATAAACTACATAAAAGGTCTGATTCTGAGCAATGCTGAGCACCTGCAAGCTTTCATCAAAAGGTTTATATACTTAGCAGCTCCTGGGATCAGATCCTTGAACTGTCCGTGACAGTTTGTCTTCAGGTGGTTATTTATGGCTAACGGAAGATTTAATTGGGAGTTTTAGGTGAAATTAAACTAAAACACTAAACATCCAAGAATATTTGGATGGTTTAGATAGTTTAGACAGTGTTTGCTTTCTGTTGCTATAGTGGGTGTTGAACAATCCAGGGCTTTTGAAAGCAATAAACTCCTTTTAGGTTATGAATTATCAGGAATGTTACAAGGGGGAAAACTTGTCATTTGCTGTAAAAGAAATAAACAAATGTATTGGGTAATAGCTTCCAAAGTTTTATTAGAAATCGCTAAGGGTAGCTAGAAAGGCAATAAATTATTGTTTTCTATTTTAGCAGTAAATAACTGCATTGAGTGCTTGATACCACTTGGAAAGTAACAAATTCCTAACTTTTGATTATTTTACAAAGACTCAGTTAAATCTTTTATCGAGTCTGAATAGATCTGTTGTAAATATTAGAGCAGCTTTAAATTTTTAAGGCAAACACTTTTTCTTGAGTGGATTTCTTTGAGTGTGTTTAAACAATCCCTGCAACTGTAACTTCTTTTCTTACTAGTAAACTGCACTTATTGGAATGACCAGTCAGTCATGAAAATAAGGGATTTATGTTATTAACAAAGTGAGTGTGGTTTACACAACTATTTAGATTTTAATTGTAACTTGTACGAGTGTTATTCTCGGATCCTTTTTTTTGACTGTTCCCGATAAGGTGTGTAATTTGAATAGCTTTATTTTCAGATTGTGATCTGAAACACTTTATTACCTTTTTATTTATAAATTAGCTTTAAAGTCAAGTATGTCCCTTCAGTGGAAAATGTGTTGGGTTTTGTGACTTTAAGAGAGCTGATTGCCCAGGGCGTGTCTGTGGAATGATATCTTGAACTTCTCTTGGTGCTAGAAAACTTTGGAAATGACTTGCATAATTTCTAAATTTGTGAGTGGACAGTTCTTTGAGCATGAATGTATTTAAAAGATCCTGTGATTGACAGTCAGATCACTAAATCTTAGATCTCTGATCCTTCCATTTGCTGAACTATCTTCAAGCTAGTTTTCTGTTATCATTGGTTTGGTATTTTCCTCTTCTGCTTTCACGACATACCAGAACCTGAAGCCGGTTCCTGCCCTCTGCCAGGCCCCTTTGGCATTGTTTCTGCTGAATGCTGTGCTTCAGCTAAACCAGAAGATCACAAGAATTGATATGTCGCTTCAGAAAGTGATCTCGTTTTGCCAGCATCATGATCTTAAGCTAAATTCTCAGTTGTTCTATTTTTTGCAAGCTTAACAACTAGGAAAAGCTGTAATGTTAAGATAATTTGCTTGGAATATATTGGACAATATTGGCAAAATAGATACTAGTGTGTAGTATTGATCTCATGTGTTTTTACATTCTGTTTTTCTGGGAAAGTATGTCTGTATTGGAAATAAGTGGTCTGTACTGACTCTAAATTGCGTGTCTTCTGCCTTCTAGTTGGATGTGGAGAAAGGTGTTTTCCCACTTCCTACATTCCACAGAGATGTGTTAGGAAAAAGGGCTCTAAGAAAATTAAACTTTACTTTGCTCTAAGGATAGAAAGTTTTCAGCTGTACAGACTGTGTTTTTCAGACCTCCTTCTGCGACAAGAAATTAAGTATAACTGTTCAGAAATTCTAACAAAGTGGTTTTTGAGTCAACAACAGACTTTCTGATGCTTCTGAAATTATTCCGCAGCTCATCAGAACAAGCTAGAAGAGATGATTAATGAGTTAGCAGTGGCCATGACAGCTGTAAAGCATGAACAGGAGTACATGGAAGTTCGTGAAAGAATACATAGAGCAAGTACGTGTCTTTGACTCAAATGCCTTCTCTCCTCTCCGATAAACTTACAAAATGTGATTTTTTTTAAATATAAGTCCATGAAAGCTGTTTCAAGTTATTAATAAAAAATTTAGAACAAGTTCTGAAGGATCTGCCCATATAATAATGTAGTTGATGCTTGCAATCTTCTTTAAATTGGCTTGCCTCTCGTGTAATGAAGACTGTTATAGAAAATGATATTTGCTTAACTGGTGTAAATTCTATAGTTCTTTGAATGGCATATTCATGAAGGTATCAACAATGATGCAGCTTCCAGGGATAGACTTTGTTTGAACTGTTACTTCATCATTGAAGTGAGTGTGGCTTAGTAGTTGAGCCAAAGTATTTTAAAAGTATTTTGTTGAGATAGAGTGGAACTACTGCTGTTTACAAGTAGAGAATATGGCTAACTCTGCAGTCACAACCCTTGCTTTCTGAAATACAGCTTTAAAGTATGACAGAGCACTAAGTGGTGCATTTGGGGAAGCCCAATGAGAGTAAAGGGCAAATATTTTTGATGTCAAAATACAACATTATATTAAAGCACTGGTCCCTCAACTTTTTGAACCTATGGATACCTCCAGTCTTATGTCTTTTGTTAGTCTGAAAATGCTGAATTTTTTGAATCAAAGATGATGAACCTTTAGAGATTAGAAATTCCCCATTTGACTTTGAGACCGTAGTACGCAACTGTTACTTGAAAAAGCAAGTGGCTTCTGTTTGGCAGTTACAAGCTTCTGTCTGGCCTCTTTGAAGGTGAGCAGAATAGAGGAATATGCTGCAGTGTCTGTCCAACGTTGAGGTTAAAACATGTGCTTGCATAGCACAGTTCAAAATACCCCCCCCAGCTCTCTGATCTCATCTCTAAGACTGCAGAGTCCTTCTGGGACACTTGTGATGATGTGATACAGATACCAGTGGTTTATGTGCAGCACTTCAGTTCCAGTGACAAAGTATGTTTTAAGTTTGTTTTAAATGCTTTGTTACTTACTACTTCTTTTTCTTTTTCCCCAACAGTTAATGACAACACAAACAGCAGAGTGGTTCTTTGGTCATTCTTTGAAGCTCTTGTACTAGTTGCTATGACACTGGGACAAATCTACTATCTGAAGAGGTTTTTTGAAGTCCGAAGGGTTGTTTAAGAGTACTTTTCTGGTCCCTGGATTTCAGTTCACTGTCTACCAAACATCCTGGTCACAAAAAAAAAGTCATTTAGTTTCTGAACCCTCTTTACTGAACTGTAAAACTTATTTGCTTATGTTCCTTCCTAGTTAAAAATGAAATGTTTTTATATATCTTCTGTAGCAAAAGCTGTGCTGAAATCTTGTCACTTAATTGGCATAATATTTTTCACTTAAATCTGCCTAGTCTGTATGCTAAGCGAGGTCCAAGCAAGCTCCAAATGCTGTAATTCAACTGTAGTAACAAGCAATGTTGATGTCTTTTCTAACTTTTTTCCTCCTTGTTTTCATAAGTACTTGCAGTTCTATCTAGGGAAACGGTACAAGGCCCTAACGTGACTGTTTGCCTTTCTGACATCTTTAACCCTGCAGTAGGTGTTACAAAATTGAAATAATCCTTTCTTCATTTACATAAACTGCCAAGGAGAAGTGATTGGAACTTTATTCTGATAATGAATAGAAGACAGCTGACAGCTTCCAACCTAGTATTCATACCTAGTTGCTATCTAAAGAAAGTCTTCAGTAACTATCCTAATCACATCAACTTATTCCCAAAGTTCTTAAATTAAGTAGTCGATGCGAAAACACATTTTCTCCTCTCATTACCAAATGTTCATTGTATGGTTTTTTTTTTAGTTTTTCACAGGTTTTATACTGAAGCCAATCGTGTGCAGTGTCTTGGCAAACAATAGTTAACCCTTTGGTTTTTGCAGGTCCAAAGCTCAGACTGTTGGCACTATTGCGGAGTGCATTAGTGTTCAGGAAATCTGGATTCCTGGTGCCAAAGGGTTAATGATTCTGGGGGTTTATTGCGATGCTATGCAGCCCTTGTATTTAAGTTAAGTGGCAGTCTCTGCCATTATCTGATCATAATTAGCATAATGCTAAATACTGGTGTGTTTTTGTTTTCAGGCACATGTAGATTTGTTTTTGTATAAAGTTACTTTCCTCGGTATCTGATGATTGGTTTAAAAATTAAAGAAGCGTCTGATGTGGGTGCTGAGCCAGGATTATGTTGTGACTGATGTATATTAGTTGTAATCATTTTTGGGGGTGGGGTGGGGTCTTTTCCAGGGGGGAGCCTCTACAAGTAACACACAACAGTTTTGTACAATTAATTTAAAATTTGTTACAGGTTTTCATGTTCCAGGTAAAGTTTTTTCAACCTTGGGCAAACACTTGCAGCAGTTCTTCAGGAGGGTGGCTGTTACACCTTACTGCAACTGTTGTGTGCCAATATTTTTGTGTAAAACACTTAAAATTGAATTCTAAGATGTACATTTAAAAATTGCTTGTGAATCTAAATATGACCCAGGTTCGATAAATAAACAAATTCTTTAAAAAAAAAAAAAGTAGTTTTGTAATTTTTTTTTTGGATACTTTAAGGAAGTACAGTTTAACGTAAAGGTTTTTTATAAAGTTTTTCTTGGGATATCAGGAATTCATCCAGGCGCTGTCAGGTAGAAGTTGTGGGTGATTCTAAACCTACAGCTTTGCTGCTCAACTCTGGGCTTCCCAGCGACCCGCAGAAGTACTTCCTATGGTAACCCCACGGTTTTTTCGGTGTATCCCGAGGGTGGGGGTTGCGGCCGCGTTTCCTGAGGCGAAGCCCCGCGGGGTTTGGCGGAAGGCGGCGCCCGGAACTAAAGTGCCGCGGCCGGAACCAAAGTGCCGCGGCGCGTGTTTCCGCGCGGCCCCGCCGGGAACGGACCGCGGGGCCTGAGGGGGGCGGACGGGGCCCGGCAAAGATGGAGGCGGTCACTGAGGGCACCTGGGAGTCGCTGCCTGTGGCCTTGAGTCCGGGCGTGCTGCAGGCGCTGCGGGAGCTCGGCTTCGCCCGCATGACGCCGGTGCAGGTGAGGGGACGCTCCGGGGCCAGGCCCGGGGAGGGCGCAGCCGGGCAGCGGCGGGGAGGCGAGGCCTGGGCAAGGGGCTGCGGGCGGTGCCGGTCCTGGGCCAGGCCGAGCTGGGCTGGGGACGGGCTGAGCGGTCCCTCGGGGCTCGGTCAGAGCAGTCACTGGATTTTGTGGCAGCCCTTGGCTTTCCCGGCCCGGGCTCTGCTTTGGTAACGTTTACTTTGATGTCTCTTGTGGGGTTTAGCCTCTGTGAGATTGACTTCCACCGTAGCCAATTCAGCTGTTCATGTCATGTTTCTCTCATTTTTTTTATATTTTTTTTTTTTCCCCAGTCTGCGACCATCCCGCTCTTCATGAGTAACAAAGATGTTGCCGCGGAAGCGGTGAGTTTCTTGCTCGAGTTCCTTGTTTTTCTTGGTTTGTTTCTGGAGCTGAGGGAGGGCTGACTCTGTTCCCCATCTTACAGGTAACAGGCAGTGGCAAAACCTTAGCATTTGTAATTCCCATTCTGGAAATTCTTCTCAGACGGGAAGAAAAATTGAAGAAAATGCAGGTAAGATTAAGTTACTCAATTCTGATATATTTTTATGATTTGCCAATAAGATTTAAGGACTTGGGAAAAGTACCAATAAGGAAAATTGCATACGTGTAAAGTGACCTTGTGCTCAGCTCTTTGGAATAACAGTAGCAATAAACTTGAAAATAAATATTGGGGTGCTTTCTTTGCACTTAAATACAACTTTTCATTTGACATGATGAAGACAGGTTTCTGAGCTGTTAGAAATATGTCTTAAAATATCAAATGCAATGATGTTCTGCAAGGGAGGCTTTGAATGCTTTTTAGCATCTGTTGACTTCGAGTACATTATAGTGTACAGAGAACTTGCACCATTATTTTCTATTAAATAGCATTATTAGATACCTCTCTTTGAGAGGTATTTTGCACATTGGTATAATACCTCTTTCATAGATACTTTCTGTTATTTCATGTATTTTATTGTATTTCTATGGAAATGTGTTGTCTAAAAGTAGGATCATAAAAATGGCTCATATTCACTTACCTTGTAAGGGAGGATTTTGCCCAAATCTTCTAGTCTGTTATTTGCCATAAATTCCTTTTATTTTTCATGTGCAGGTTGGAGCTATAATTATCACACCAACGAGAGAATTAGCTGTTCAAATTGATGAGGTGTTATCACATTTCACAAAACACTTCCCCAGGTTTAGGTGAGTGAACTTTAGGCTTGTCATAGCCATAGTTCCTTTTTCTTTGGCCTTCTGTCACTTATAAACTAGCAAAACTTAAAGATGACCTAAATCTTCTTGTTTTGTTGTTTTAGTCAGATTCTTTTAATTGGTGGTAGGAATCCCATGGAAGATGTTGAAAAGTTTAAAGAACATGGGTGAGTTGATTGTCAATTATTTTTTATCAATACCTCACAGCTGTGGTTTTCTCCTCATCCTTAGGGTTTTAAAGTTAGGGCTTTGGTCCTGCTGGACCAAATTTTGCTAGATTTTTTATGCTAAAATTTGATGGTACTGCGTGAGTGTGTTAGGGTGTATGCTGAGGATTCTTCCCCTTGAGTGAGACAAGCCATGAGAATTGATAGGAAAGGATCCTATGTGACACGAGTACCATTTACCTGCTGCTTGGGTGAAGAGCAGCGTGCAGCATGGTGAGCTGAGGACTGTCTTCACTGAGTATTTCAGTTCCTTCTTGTAAATATTGTACTAGCTGTAGGCTCTCGTGAGATTGAGACCATGCTGATGAATAATTTTCTGAAACTGTTTGGTGCTGATACCAAGATGAAGTCTTGAAGCAATCATGTTTGCTGCTGGCTTTTGCATGGAGGCACCAGATATTTCTTCTAACTGATAGTTTCTTTCTATAGTTGCTGATTGTATTCTAAACTTTTATTACCACAAATGGTGTGCTTTCACCTGAGTGTTTTTCTCCCATAGACATAGTGTTTGAAAGGCACTGAAATACGAATACAGTTAGAAATGTCAAAATTCAGTTGTTTTTTCTGATGAATGAAGTCAACTTGCGTGCAGGTCTGTGCTGTGATAATACTGTTAGCAGCTCCCTCAAAGTTCTTACCCTGCACAGTTACAAAAATGCTGTGTGTTTTGTTCACAAACAGTGGGAACATCATTGTAGCTACACCGGGCCGCTTGGAGGATCTGTTCAGAAGAAAAGCAGATGGGCTGGATCTAGCAAGTTGTGTGAAGTCTCTTGACGTGTTGGTATTGGATGAAGCAGACAGACTTCTAGATATGGGCTTTGAAGCAAGGTATTTAAATAATAAATTCTAGTAATATTTCTGAAGTTTTAAATGAGTTTGTATATGATTGATGTGAATGAGCGTGTCCTACAGTGATCTCTAAAGTTAGATTTGTTCTGTTTTGTTCTTTTATCTCTCTTTGCTCCATAGACTACATAAAGGAATAGCTAGGGGGGGAAGAAAATCAGGAAAGAATGGATCCTTGATGAATACAGAGTTTAAAATTTGTTGTATATTAGTACATGCTATATTAATGCTTGATTAAGTCGTTATTTACACATCAGAGTGGCTTAAAACACTTTAACAAATAAGCTTCGATGTCCCTTTTTTCTTTCTCTTAAAGTTAAGATTAGTTCAACAGAAGATTGGCACTTGATAATAAAAACTGTTTTGTAAACTCTTACTCCTAGTGATTAAACTTATTTCTGAGGGAAATCTTGGGCGAGTTATGCTTTATATGTGCTTACTTGCAGTTTAAATGCCATTCTGGACTTTTTGCCCAAGCAGAGGCGGACAGGTCTGTTCTCAGCAACTCAGACTCAAGAGGTGGAGAACCTGGTGAGAGCAGGTCTCCGGAATCCTGTCCGCATCTCGGTGAAAGAGAAGGGAGTGGCAGCAAGCAACACCCAGAAAACTCCAACACGCCTGGAGAACTATTACATGGTGCGAATACTCTGTGCTTTGTGATAGTTTCTTGTTCCTTCTCCTTTTTTCCTGGTTCTATTGATACCTTTTTAAGTCTTGGCCAGTTAGGATCACATTAATACAGGAACCATGAGTCTCAAAGACATGAAGCTTTTGCAGATTCTCCAAAGGTCGGTAATCAAGCTAAGGAGAATGATCTAAATTAGCAACCCTGTTGTTTCCTGCTCTGTGAGTTTAGTTTGGCTGGCCAGGAGTTGTTGTAACCCTAAACTAGCTGCAGTGCTGTAGCCTCTTATCAAACGGGTATGGGAGGAGACACTGGCAATTTCAGAAAAGTGGCTGAGGGACACTTGAGATGGATACAGGAGAGATATTGTGGCTGGGCATGGGAAGACTGGGAGCTTCAGTATTTTTACTTAAAACAAGATACATAAAAGAGTAATAATATTCTACATGATGAACTATGGATCAATATTAAGAAATTATACCTGTAGGCATTTATCAGTGCACAATGAACGAAGGAAACTGGCAGATCACTTTGTATCAAGACCATTTTCTTACACTTTTTTTTTTTTTTGCATTGTATAGATCTGCAAAGCAGACGAAAAATTTAATCAGTTGGTGCATTTTCTTCGGCAGCACAAACAGGAAAAACATCTAGTCTTTTTCAGGTAATTCTGTTTGTGTTTTATGGTGAAAACAGCATGGTGTTTTATTACTTAAATTACAAAACTGTGCCCTGTGTTGACAAGGACGCAACTATTTTAACAGTGATTTATTTTAATAGCTGTCTTGTAGACTATGGTGCCTAAAAAGAGATTGATCATTGCTTCATGTTAGGATTGTGCTAAATGTTTAGGCAAAACATAAACTTTACATGCATTTTTAAAGTAAGTCATCATAGATGATTATGTATTAAGTATAAAAACGACGTATGTATCTTAAAAATAGGCAATAGTGTGTATTTTTGAAAGGTCTCAGACCACTCTAGCTTGACTGTCTAAAACAGATTAAAAAATGCAGTGTAATCTTTTGCTTTTACATTTGCCTTTATCACAACAGCACGTGTGCCTGTGTGGAATACTACGGGAAGGCTTTGGAATCCTTAATTAAACAAGTGAAAATAATGAGTATTCATGGGAAAATGAAACACAAACGTAACAAGATTTTTACTGAGTTTCGGAAGCTCCCAGGGTAAGAGCATGTGAATAGGCTAAGCCAGGCAAAAGTAAAAATGGTAAGGGTTATCTAATTTTGTTTGACAGTATTCTTCTGCCACTTAAGTGCAGAAGAGTGGCATTGTGCTGAGGAGAAGGGTGCTCCCAGCTGGTTCTGAATGTGTTTATAACAACACAAACTATGCTTAGATACTCGAAGTATAATCATAGACAAAGTGAAAATGTGGAGTGTGTCCAGCCTGATGTAGATAATCCCTGTGGCAGCATGGAAGGTGCAGGGACAGGGAGTTTGGATACTTGCCAGCCCGGGACCCTTGGGGGTTTGTGCTTCTGCTTTAACTGGGCACACTGTACTGTCACATTCTACAACCACACAGCCTTGCTCTTTCAATGTGTTGTTAATAGGGAACTGGTAGTGAAAATAACCTTTTCCTGGTTGGTAACCAGAGTGGAAACCCAGGATAATATTTTATTAGTATATGACCAAGAATATGGCAACGTAATGCTGTAACTTACCTGGAGAAAAGGATTGTCAGCTTTGCAGGATGTTCTTTGGCAACTCTTGCCTTGTTAGCTGTCATTTTTTATTGTGTGGGACCTGAGTGTTAGCATTTTATATTAAAAGAAAATTACCAACAGACTGGAACAACAACTATTTAAAATAGCATGCTAAAATTGTCAGTCTCTTAAGTCTTTTATTAAAACGTTTATAGTATTACATTCAGCTGTAGTGGACGCAATGGTGATTTAAAAATCGAACTTGTAATAGGGAATTGATTTTTCTTAGCCATATGATGTACATCATGTTCCTTTTCATAATGTTGTGTATAATTTTAGTTGGTGAAAGCTGCAACCACCTTATAATATTTTGTCTCTTTCCAAAAACCAAATGTTTTAAAATGTTTTGTCCCTCATTCTCCAGTGCAGGTGCAGAATACACAGCTGGGGGGAGACTGGCTATTATCAAATGACAATTTAATGAAAATGTACTTTTTCTTCTTCCTAGTGGCATTTTAGTTTGCACTGATGTGATGGCCCGTGGCATAGACATTCCAGAAGTACACTGGGTTTTACAGTATGACCCACCCAGCAGTGCGAGGTACAACTTCAGATCTGAACAACCTTTAATCTCCTTGTGATCGTGGTACTGTACTGTTTAGATATAAATTGTGAATGCACAGCTGTGAACAACACATTTAATTGCTGCCTGGAAGTTTGTCTGAGGGAACACACAAAATAATGCATGAACCACAGAGGTTGGAACACTGCAATTTTTGTTGTGACTGCTGTGAATTGGAACGACTGTATGTGTGTAAGTCAGATGGGTGGTTGCTGATCATGTTTGTGTGAAGAGACACTCTGGTGTAAGGCTTGAGAATATCAATGAAATGACACAAAGTGAGACGCTAGGGTGAATGAGAGCGGGGACAGAGCTCTCCCAGGTACATTGAAAGCCCACATGAAAGGTGCTTTTCCATGTATTTTAACTTCCGTTGTCATAATTCTTCCTACAACTTGCTTAGACTTCACCCCCAAAACAGATACGCCTTGCTTTAGCATACAGTCCTAACAGCTGAGTGGGACCGCTACGCATCTCTTGTGTTGCGTTTTACTAATTCCTGTTCATTTAGTTCTAAAGTATATAGCACTCTGTATCATCCGTTCCACCACCATTTGCCCTGTTGTTGCCTGGCTAATACTTCAAAATCAGACAGTGTCTCCTGTTAAATTAGCCCTGTGTTGTGTCGTTTCAGTGCCTTTGTGCATCGCTGTGGTCGAACAGCACGGATCGGCAAAGTAGGCAGCGCACTTGTATTTTTGCTTCCCATGGAAGAATCTTACATTAACTTTCTCTCCATCAACCAAAAGGTTAGTAGACTTCTGCCCTAAAGCAGATTAAGAGCAAGGCGACAGGCTTACTGATAGTTTTGAAATCAGAATTTGTAGAACTTAAAGGTCGTATGCATAGGTAATGTTTTAGCAGACGTGCACAAAAGTTATTAATCACCAGATACGACCATCTGTTGGAACACAATTGCTCCCAGTGTTATCTATTGAGTTTGTAATAGGAGTATGTGATGCATCAAGTAAGGAAAGGCTTCTCATTTCTAAGGCTGTGTAGACAGCATTTCCAGAAGGGCAGTACTGACTTACACCCCTTCTTTCAACCCTGCCACCACTTTATATGCTGCACCCTCAGTGTTATTTAGCTCTGATAATTTCCTGTGCCTGGACCTGCATTTGTGGGATTAATTATATAAATTCTCTTAGAGGCCTGCTAACGAGAATGTAATTTGGTAAGGCATGAGCTGAAGATGTTGCCTCTCTGAAGCTGCTGGGCCAGGACAACTGGGGGGGGCTGAATGCCACGTTTCAGGTGTGGCTGAAATGACCAGTAGAAGGGGGCTCGGGGCTTAAAGCAGGCTGAAGATCAACTGGGGAAGAAGCGTGTGTTTGAAGTTTCACAGTGCATTTTAAATCATTCAGCTGAACTTCTTTGGTTTTGTATTTCTTTGCTGGTTTTCAGTGTCCCATGCAGGAAATGAAACCACAGACAAATGTGTTAGATCTTCTTCCAAAACTGAAGTCTCTGGCCCTAGCTGACAGGGCAGTGTTTGAGAAAGGGATGAAAGCATTTGTGTCTTACATCCAGGCTTACGCCAAACATGAATGTAATCTGATCTTCCGAATAAAAGGTAATTCCCAGCAGAGCTGGTATCTTTTACTGTTCTTTTCAGAAGACAGTATTTGGTTTGGGGAAAAAACACAGTGTTATTGTCCACAAGCTTCAACGACCAATTCCTATCTCAAATTTACTTTCTGCAGCATCAGATCTGACAAAACTTCTGTTCTTTTTCAAGCAACTTGGTTCTCATTTTCAAAAGAAAACATTTAATTAGTGAGTCTGACCAAACTGACAGCATAAATAAAAGTGATTTAGTATTGTTACTAGTATTAAGAATAGAATGCAAACAATACAGTAGGATGATGTTTTGTTTTTTTTTTGTGACTTGCTAAATTAAATTAACTTTGTATCCAACAGAAAACTGACTTTATAATCTTTATTTTAACAGATCTGGATTTTGCTAGTCTTGCCAAAGGTTTTGCATTGTTAAAAATGCCAAAGATGCCTGAACTAAGAGGAAAATGTTTTCCAGACTTTACTCCAGTCACTGTTAATACAGACTCCATTTCGTTTAAGGATAAAAATAGAGAGAAACAGAGACAAAAGCAATTAGAACAACAAAGAAAGGAAAGACAGGAAAATGGAGGGAAAAAGAAATTCGTAAAGAACAAAGCCTGGTCAAAGCAGAAAGCCAAGAGGCAGAAGAAAAAGAAAATAACAGCTAAAAGGAAACGTGAAGAGGTAAACTGTGCCCATTCTGTTAAACTGCATGTGGTTACTGTAGCATAGGCACATACTTTCACATGGCAGAGCGCCTTGGGATTTTAGTTTGATGGAATTGATGACTGTAAATTAACTTTTTAGGACCTTGACAGGTAAAGCTAAAAAAAATTATAGAGAAACTTTTTAAAGCCAAAGACTAAAACAACTTCTCAGCATTCTACTGCCCATGCTGGCAGCATTATTGACGAGCATCATAGATTTTTATTTCTCAGAGGTCCAGCAGTATGGCATGATGGACTGTAATTGATTGTGGTTTTTCCTTTGCTCTTTTCAATTCTCAACAAGTGTAATTGAGAGTTAGTTTCCTAGGGAGAAATTGAGTATTATTTCCTGCTTGGATACTCCCGGCAAAACATGAGTTGTAAACTTGTGTTCAACTGTACAGAATGAAAACCTTTTGGTGTCATATTTAATTTGTTGTTTTTCAACTGCCAACAGGGCTCTGATGTTGAAGATGAGGATATGGAAGAGTTGCTGAATGACACAAGACTCCTGAGAAGATTAAAAAAGGGGAAAATCAGTGAAGAAGAGTTTGAGAAGAAGCTAACAGGCACCCAGAGTAGACTCAAAGCAGAAACTGTTGCTGACTTAGAGTCTGAAGGCTGACAGTTATTCTCACCCCACTTTTACATGAAAATACTGCCTTTCAATAAAACTGTATTTTTATAACAAAACAATGATGCAGCAAACAGAATTGATCCAATTTCTTCATAAATAGACCTGGCCTCCATAAAGACATACAATCAAGCCTGCAGCTAGGAACAAAGCTAAAAGCATCCTTCTTGTATGGCGCGGCAGGAGCAGCAGAATTCCATTAGCAGCCTTGGGCATTTTTAAATTATTTTTTTTTTCAAGTAGGTACCACAGATCAGTAAGTAACAGCATACCTCGGAATGAGTTTGAATACATCATAAGGTATTTTATTTTACAATATCAAAATACTCCACCCATCTTTAATTTATTCTAGGTCTTTAGAAGATGTAGTAACTTTTGGATTTTAAGTGGTCCATCCACATATAATGTTTAGCTTTAAAAACTCAAGGGGGCTGATAATTACGTTAATCCTGATTATGTCGTCTCCTTACCACGTCCATATAACTTGTATCATCTTCCAAGTTCTTACAACTGTGATAGTCACTGATGAAGATGATACATCCTGTACACTGAGTCCTGTGTTAAAGGTAGAGTTTAATAAGTTCATCGCTGACAGCTGATGGAGTTAACACACCGAGGTCTGTAAACAGTAACGTAATTAGTGATGGTGATGTGTAGTCAATCCAGGGATGCTCCTCTGTTAGATTCTGACTTGTTTTCAGAGTGTCTGCTTTGTACTAGAAGGAAAGGGAGACCGTTAGTTACTACACAACTGCAAGTTAAACCCTCTCTTGGGCAAGAGTGGTGCTACAGTCTTGAGCAGGTGTTTGTGGTAAAACTGAAGGAAGTCAATTGCTTTAAAATGAGCCATAGGCTGGTGCCACGTTGGTCTCAGCTGTTTTATCCTGTGTATTAAGTACAATTTATAGTTCTGAAGTGTATTGATTTAACTGTTTCTTGCCCTCAGCTGTTCCTGCGCCCCAGAGGAACTGCTTTAGGAACTAAATGTTAGTATTAAGATGAATTATGGCTGTTTGCGACTGTAACATGAAGCAACTCCATATTATGTAAAGTAAGCTACAGTAGAAAGATGCAGATAAATGAAGACACGCTTAGACAGAAATTTTTCATAGACACGTAAGTGTGCATCTTAGCTGGCTAAGAAGTAATCTGAATGTTTCTTACCTTAAATTTATCTGGGACGTCCTGCTGATTTAGAGGGAAAAGTCTTACAAACTTGAAACTTTCTGCTACCACATAAAATGGCTTATTCTGAGCTTTGGCACACACAGCAATTTGATTAGTGCCAATCTGTGGAGACAGATGGAAAACAACATGCAGACTCAGTGCTGGCATGACATAACACTGCTCAGTTTCCAACAGTAAATAGACATTTACTGGATAATGTACAAATACAAAAGATTTTTCAGAAAGCCTTGAATTCTTCAAAGAAACCAAACTTTAAAAGTCTAGAGTTTATAGAATGATGTAATAAACTCACTACCTATTACCTTGTTAATAATGCCTCCGCTTTCAACTACACCTTCAGCACCAACTAACACCAGGTCCACTTTCTCCATAATGTAGCTGTTCAAAGGGGGAAAAAAAATCCAAGTCTTACTGCGTAATATGACAAATGAGTTGCTGAACAGAACAGAAATCAGTAATTCAAACAGTCTTTCACTTTTCTAAACTAGTTTCATCTCCTTGTGTAAGTCTATGTGCTGTTACACACCCTTGGAGTGAGCTTTCATCCCTGATAGGAATATTAAATAACTGTATTTCTCCAGCTATACCCGACCTTGGCAATTGTGCAAATGGTGGAAGAAGCTGAAATCTGACTAGAAATGATAGTCTGTTACTGGAACGTGGGTGCCTGTGGTAAGATACTAACTACACAGTGAATTGGAACTGCATCGTGATAACCTTGGCCAAATACCTGGGATGCACCTCATCTAATCTCCCTTTCTTTACAGTCCTCCACTGTGTTAACTGAAAATACAGATCTAAAAAGAAAACCACCAACTAAGTGATTTGAACAGACTTAAGGTGTTAAACAGCACTTGCAGACCTGCCCACTGAAGCCACGATCTTCCCTAGATGGAGGTGCCTCGGTAAGCAGACTCGGAAGCATTCTCAGGTGTTTTGCACTTGTGCCAGAACTGAGGTTCAGATGTATTGCAGCTCATTCTCTTCTTGTGTTTTGGCCTTGCACTAAGCAGTGCTAATTTCACAGATAGCTTAAGAACCCCCAAAATGATAACACATCAACAGATTAGGAAAAAAGTAGCCTTTTTGCATAGCACCTCAGTTCTTTTTTACAGATATCCCCAAGTTCTACATGCAGGTCTGACTCCTCTTTTTCATTCTAACATGCAAACATCCAATACCTGTTTTGTAGCAGATGTACTCTCCTCATCATGCACCTAAGAGTGTAACTTGTTTAGCTTGTTTGATGACTATGACAAACTAAGTAATAACCTCTGTAGTTTGAACAAGCTTCTAGAAAATGTATATGTAACACTGTCAAAATGAAATTGATGAAAATATTAAGATTTAAGGACCAGACTTACCCAACTGCAGCATCTAGAATCACAGTCACAGGAATGTTCAGCTTCCTCAGGGCTTTTGCCATTTTTTGCCTATTAAAAAAAACATGTTTGAAGCTTAAGTATCTTTTCTTGAAAGACAGTGCTAGAAAAATACAATGTGAAAGAATGAAACCCGTGACTGCCTACATTCCCTTGGTTAATAGCTTTGATTTATAATGTACCCTCTAATAGAAAATAAGTTATTGTGTAGAAATGGAAGCAAATTACAAGAAACCCAACAAAAGTAAAGTCAGTTTTAGCAGTCAGGAGTTAACAGCTACAGAAAGATGAGTCAGTGAACTATTAGTAAGATGACATATTACCTAAACTGTCTCAAGTTTTTCATCAACAGGGTGTAAGAAACAAGAAATAAAGTACAGGGTGCATGGCTAGAAGTTATTCAGTGGCTTAGAAGTTACTTTGGTGAAGCTGGAAATTCGTATGTACCTGACTGAACACCCTTGAACTGGTTAGCAACAATGTATTATGCATTATGTAGGATTTATTACTTAATTTATACAATAGTGTTTGCTCTGAAGAGGGAAAGCTTGCTTTCTTGCTATCAGTACATATTTTATTTAGTGTCTTCAAACAACACTGTTAGCTGTATGTTTTACTTTGCTATGCTTAAAATAATACTGATTATTTTAGCCTACCTTTGAAGCAAATAACTAGAAAATCAGTTGTCTCTCATCTCGCAATGGAAACATAGGTTGCCTGGCACTGACTGAAAGTTTGTAAACCTTTGAGTAAAACCTAGATAACAGTATAATTAGAATATTTAGTATGGGAAATTACTTGCCAATACTGTTGTTTTTCACTTGTCCAGAATAATGTGGTGTTAGTTATGGTTACCATTCAAAATGCTGCAAACAAGCCTAGCAGCTTTTCTTAAGATATGATAGATTTGATGCTAGGTGTAATGTACCCTGTTAAACCCAAGATAAACCATAAATTAATAAGTACTTGCCCTGCTTGATCTGGCTGTGATTCAGTAACATAAACACTGAATCGTTTCTTTGATTCAACAGCTGCTTCTAACACTCTGAGGACCACTCTTGAGTAGGCATGTGTCAATATTCGCTGTCAAAAAATAAATAAAAATCAGACATTACTTTTTGCTGAGCTTTGGGAAACCTTTTCTTTTGTTAATGGTCTCATGGCTTTTACTTCACACAACTGTCGAGCGACATTAAATAATAATTTATCATAGGATAGCAAACCACTCTGTGAGCCCAGCCTTATGAGGCCAGGGGGTGATGATCCGCTATTTTAAATGGAAACTTGAAGCTGTGACTTCTCTGTACCTCTTGGAAGTAGGTAAGTTAAAGCCGGATTGCATGAAAACTGAAGGGGGGGTGGGGGGGGGTAAGTCATAAAGAAAAATAGCGATGTGTGATTTTATGCAGATGTACTTGCAGAAGCCACCATCAGGCAACATTTGTGAATGTCAGGAAACTTCACTCCCCTTCCCTTCTGTTTTTGCATTACTGCAAGCATCAGAGCAACAGAACGAGAGTGTCTCTGTCTCGGCCTACTTACGGCACCATCTCTGATGAAAGGATGACACAGCTTGGCGATTTTGTTCCTCGAGAGAGAGACTTTCCTCAGGAAGATCTCCCCGCGCTCGATCATGATTTCTTTGCACTTGGAGTAGTCCTGGAAAACAGCGATGTCTGCTGTGAGGCTGGAGGGTCCCCCCATGAGGCACCACGCCGAGCGGGGGCAGCGCCCTTACCGAGTACTCCAGGGAGGTGAGGCTGATGAAGCGCAGGAAGAGCTCCCCGCCGGAGGAGACGGCCACCGAGGAGTCCACCCGCGACAGGGTGTCGATGGCGGCCAGCAGACTGCTCCGCAGGCCCTGGATGGTCTCCCCTGCGGGGGGGCGGAGGTGAGCGGGCAGGGCTGGGCCTCCCCGACACGGGCCCGGCCGCGGGGGAAGAACCGGGGTACAGGGGGAGCCCGTCCCGCCCGGGGCTGAGGGGGAACCGGGACCCACCTCGGTCCTGCTTGAGGAAGCCCAGCAGCGCGCGGATGGCGGCCACGGCCGAGGCGACGTCGGGGTCGTCCCTCAGCTGCGCCCTGAAGGTCTCGATCAAGTCTGCAAAGCAACGGGGCGCGTCAGGCCCGGCCCGGCCCGGCGCCCCCCCGCCCGCCCCCCGCTCCCGTTACCCTCCGTGCTCATGGCCGCCGCCGCCACACCGCCCGCCTGGCCTGGGCGTGGCGCCGTCGGCGTGACGCGGCCCGCGAGGGGTGACGTCACGGCTAACGTCATCTCCAGGCGCCGGCAGCAGCTGGTACCCGGAGCGGCGCTATGAGCGCGGGTGAGGCGGCGGGCTCCCGGGGAGGGCAGCGGCGGGGCCCGGCGGGCCTCAGGCCTCGGACAGGCCGGGCTGCGGCCGCTCCGGCGCGGTGACCGGGACCGAGGCATTGGGGCTCGTCTTTGTGGCCCCCGTGCCTCCGCAACGCCGCCCCGCCAGGCCCGCGGGGCAGCCCGCGCTGCTCCGTGGCGCCCGGCCGGTTCCCCGTGTTCCCGCCGCGGGCTTGGCCCGGCTGCGGCTCCGCTGAAGTGCCGGCGGTCCCGGGCGAGCCCTTCTGCTCGGGGGCTTCTGTCGCTGCTGTTCGGCGCTGAGCACGGAGCTCGGAGTGACGCTGCTGTGTTACCTTTTCAGATGATGAGCTGAGCCTGCTGGTCATTGTCATTGACACCAACCCGATCTGGTGGGGAAAGAAGGCGCTGGGAGAAGCCGAGGTACGTTTTCTGGGTGTTGGTACTACTGGTGGCAATTTCTGAGGGAAATAATTATTTTTTTAAAAAATGTTAGTAAGTAGGCAACTGATGGGATTAGTCTTTGATTTCTGAAGTATGCTAACATTGCTAACACAGATACAATGTCTACAAGAATACTCTTTTAAAAACAGCTACCCAGAGTTATTTGTCAAAGCTTTTTTTCTAAATGCTTCCTATTAAAGGAAGCTCCTTCTGCATTTTCAAATTCAAGATCTTTTAACTTGCAGTTATTTGAGAGAGTTCTTTTTAAATTATTTAATTGTAAATGTTACTGTACAATATCTATGCTTTCTTCTTTTTTTTTTTTTTTCAGCAGTTTACCTTATCAAAATGCATCGATGCGGCGATGGTACTGGGAAACTCGCACTTATTTATGAATCGCACCAACAGACTTGCTGTAATAGCAAGTCACACGCAGGAAAGGTATGGTTATTTCTTAACAGTGTAAAGGTGTAAAGTGCACTATTCTATATCTGTCTCCTGATTTTCTTGTTGGACTGAAGTATGGAATCAAAAGCAGGTTTAAAATGCGTAAAATATAATTGTCTTAAAATAAATTAACTAAAACAGTGTAGGAAAGAAATAATCTGTTTTAGTGCTTTACACAAAGTAACAAAAAGGCTTATAAAATAGAAGGGAGTTTTAAACAGACTTCTACTTAAAAATATATGGGGAGAGGGAGAGAGGGTGGTAGAGATGTGGTGAGCAGGACAGTGAAAGTGGCAGAGGTTTCCTGTTCAGTGAGTATTTTTCCCCCAGATATTTGTGAGACTCACGATCTACCCCTAAGTACAGGTGTGATATCTATTCATCAGTTCTCTCAAGAGGTATCTTAGAAGGAGGGAGGTGAATGTGGCTCTTACTCCATTTTAAGTTTGAAGGTTGCCTGCCTTATCTAGTCTAATGTCTGAAGTATTACAATGATTTAACGTTATACTTTGGAGTTTTGCTGTCTACAGCTGATCAGTTTATGGCAATTTTTCTCACAAGGTTGAAGTCAAAACATGAAGACTTTCTTTTTCTTCTGTTTCAGCCGTTTCTTGTACCCTGGGAAGGGTTGGTCTTTTGCAGATCTCATTGGAGATGGTGGTAGTTCCATGGAATCTAATTGCTCTGGCAGCAAGGATGGAAAATATGAATTGTTAACAGCAATAAATGATGCAATTGCAGAAGAGATTAAAGACCTCATGACAAAAAGTAAGAAAAATAAAATTCTAGGCTTAATATGCAGAATTGCAAAACGCTTGGACTCTCAAGGAGTTGTAGGAATTTCCTTTATTTTGATCATGTGAGTTTTAGTATGTTTGAAGTAGATGAGTTTATTATGCTTGGCACTTCAGGCCTCTGCATCAATACTATTTGTCGAAGATAAAACTTGTGGTATTTGTTATGGTCAGGTTCAGCAACTGGTTTTGTATATAAAAGTAACTTTTGTAACTTTTCTTGTATTGCAGCTGACATGAGGGGCCAGCAAACAGAAACTCTGTTAGCAGGATCACTAGCTAAAGCACTTTGTTGTATCCTTTTGGTCACAGAATCTTCAAAGCTGTTATGTATTTTTAAGATTGTTTCTTATAAAATTAATTAAGTTTTTCTATTCCTGTTCTGCAGTAATACTCAAAACTGAAAGGTTTGCCTAATAACTCTGGGTCCTACTTATTAAAATGTGTATTGGCTAAGGTGGCAAATACGTGGTATGGATACTGGAGTTATTTGCAAGAATAGAATGTAGATTCCTTAATGTCCGCTAATGTAGATATCAACAAGATGAGCAAAGAGGTAAAAGGTAATGCCTCTTCTCCTGTTTTGAATGCTTACATAATATTTGAATAACAGATGTAAATGCATGTGTGCATACAAACAAATACATTTTGACCCCCCCCATTTCCAAAATTGACAACAATTAGTACAGGTTTATCCTGATCGTTTGAAGTTGCCCTGTTTAAATTAGGTCTGGGTGACAATTAGAAGTAAAGGTCTTGATTGTTAGTCGACATTCTTAGTCTGATTTTTCTGATGCATGCAAGTAACATGAGTAAAACTGTAACTGGAATCACTTTAGGACAATTGGAAGTTGAGGGGAATTTTTTGAAAGACCCAGAATGCACAAATCCTCTTCCAAAGGGACCACCTGCAGACCTGTGATCATAGTTGAATTTCTTACTCAGTTTTGGTCTTCCTCTTGTCACTTCTATACTTGGGAAAAGTGCCATTTGTGCAAATAGTTTTTCAAGGAGTGTATTGGACTAGAATCAGCTGTGCATTTCGGAATACTTTAATCAGTGAGAAAACCATATAACTGGAGATACGCTTTTCATCCAGTGAGTTGGTAATGTACAGCTTTGAGCGTTTTTTTCCTGTTCAACATCTGACTGCTTTTGGGCAATAAATGGAATGGGTCTCCTTTCATAACAAGTCTGAATTAGTCCACAGATACTTGCCACTGGGACTGTAAAACAGTTTTGTATATGTATTTTAACTGAGATGTTAGATATCTAAGATGTTAGATGCTACTAAAAGGGCAAACTGCAGGTGATAGAAACAATGTGCTCATGCAATTCTTTTTCTTTTTAATGCTTAGTCAATCAAGAAATGAAATCAAGGATTTTGGTAAGAACTTTTGCTGTCGGTTTACTTTTATCCTTGAAATCTGGTGATGTTATGTAGGCTAACAAGTTTGAATTGGTTTTTTAGGTCATAAAAGCAGCAGAAGACAGTGCGTTGCAATATATGAACTTCATGAATGTGATCTTTGCAGCACAGAAACAGGTGAAGCTGGCATTTTTTTCTTATATGTTATAATTTATTAATGTGCAAAGATAACAAAACTGTTCATTTCTCTTATGATTACGTTGTGATCAAGTGAAAGAGCTTCCCTATGGCTGTGGTAGTCCTGCATTTGTGAAAGCATGTGCATTTATATATGGAGTGTATTTACAGTGGGAACAAGTCATGACAGTAGTGCTGATGGAGCTACACTGGTCCTAGGTGATTTTGTTTTTCATGCATTTTATCTCTTTTCTTGCAGAGTATTTTGATTGATGCCTGTGTCTTGGATTCTGACTCAGGTCTTCTACAACAGGTACAGACTTCCTATTCTTGTTTGCTATTTATATTAATTCATAGATACTTGATGCCAGATAGTTTGACATGTTGAGTTCTCTTCTTTCCTTTGTTTCAAGAGTGGGTGTGGAAATATGTTCAGTGGATCTGACAGTTCCAATATGCAGGCCTTATGCAGTGTGTGGATATTTTAAATATCATGTTAATCTCATAAAACATAACAACCTGATCATTCTGCTTTCCAGGCTTGTGACATTACAGGTGGCATATATTTGAAAGTGCCCCACATGCCATCCCTCCTGCAGTATTTGTTGGTAAGTCATTTAAAAAATACTTAAGTGTTTTTCCTGTGTCAGATGTCAATTAAGTCAGTAAGATTTCACGAGGTAATATAGCAGTACCATTCCAATTTGCAAGATATTTTTTCTCTATTCATGCAGTGGGTATTTCTCCCTGATCAAGAGCAAAGATCACAACTTGTCCTTCCACCTCCTATTCATGTTGACTACAGAGCTGCATGCTTCTGTCATCGAAATCTCATTGAAATTGGCTATGTGTGCTCTGTGTGCCTGTCAAGTAAGTTTCTAAATATTTAAGAGTCTTATTTCTTAGATTCTAATGAACTGTTTTAGTGAAAGCCACTTCTTTTATTTTCCAGTATTCTGCAACTTCAGTCCTATTTGTAGTACATGCGAGTAAGTGTTTCTTCTTACTTCAAGGGTGGGTATGGAAATACATTCAGTGCATCTGACAGTTCCTTTTATTATTTTTTTTTTTCAGGACTGCTTTCAAAATATCATTGCCCCCTGTCATGAAAGCTAAGAAGAAGAAATTAAAGTTAGCCGTGTAACAATGTTATGTAAATACATCATTACCTCCTCCAGTAATTCCATGAAATGGAACATACTTGAGAAACTGAAGGCACTTTTTATTGGATATGAAAGAGAACTGTATGCAGTATTACTTTTTTCTTAAGGGATAAATATTTAAATCGTATGTCTTCTACACAGCCCTTTAAGTAACAAATCACTGTATTGCCATGTAACGTCTGTTGTTTTAGATACTAATTCTTAATTGTGAGAGGAACCAGAAGTTAAACCCTGAGATGCACCCTGTGAAGTAGAAGGTATTCTGTCCACTGCAGAGTTTCAAACCTCCAACTTATTTTCAAAGACAAGAAAGCTCTGGTTCTTTTTGTACGTTGGTGTAAAGGTAAGAGTGACAGTTTCTAGTGTGTAGGGTGAGAACCTTAGCACTATGTTATTCAAGGACTTCCATGTGATAGCTTTTGCTAGCGACTGTTGGACTGAAACAGCATCAGTTTCAAAATAAATGAGCCAACATTTTCAAGATGGCTTAGAAACACCCTCCCCCTTTTTTTTTGTTAATTGCCTTGCACATGCACTCGCATGTATTCATATTCCTTTAACTGTACTGTCTTTGTGGTGTTTCTCAATTGGATATATCTTCGTGCGTAAAAAGGCCCCCTTTGTTTAAAACAGCTTCAATAAATGCAGACCCGCTGCTTGTATTTTGAAAGAGGAAGACAAAAAATGTAATTCTTTGTTCCTTTTTTTTGGTATGTTTTTACGTCTAGCATTTGCCAAGAATGAAGGCTTTTGGAGTGGTGTTTTTTAGGGCAGAGCATGAGGGTGTGCTGTCTACTTCTGAATATTGCTTTCACTTAAAGAAATAATCTCCCCCTTTTAAAAAGTAACTATATTAATGTGTTTTAACTTCTTGCTAGTAACTGATCTTCTCCTGAAAGGAATATGGAGAGTAATTGTTTCTTAGACAGAAAAAGATATTTTTTTTTTCCCCCAAGGTGTATGCAGGAATTTGTCATGTCTTGATACTTGCATCAGGGTTTTGTCCATGTAATAGCTGCAGTGCCAGTCTTTTACTGGCTTGTTTGACTGCTAAAAGCCATTTTGTTTGAAGGCTGTATTTATGATTTACTTTGTATACAACGTTTGTAATAAAAACTGTTCTTTTCAAATGTGGTTAGATATTGCTGTAATAACAGATATTGTAAAGGGTGATCTACACCCCCATCTTGCAGCTTTATTGTGTAAGGGTGTACCAGTACGATCAGGTAGTGGATGAAGTGCCAGAGGGAGGACGCGGTGGTCTGCGTGGAGTTAGGTGAGAAGGCGAGGGACAGACATGTCGAGGCTGTCTCGGTTCATCCCGCTGTCGGCAGTGCGATCGCTACCGAGAGGAGGGGGACGCGGGGCAGCCCAGCCCGGGTTGTGACCGGCCGCAGGCCCCGCCGCCGGCCCCCGCCGCCTCCCTGCGCTCCGCGGTCCCCCTCAGGCCGCCGGCGGCGCTTCCCGCCCTCCCCGTTGCCATGGCGCCGCGCTGGCGCTGCAAAATGGCGGCCGGGCTGCAGCCGGCCCCGCGGCGCGGCCCTCCTTAGGCGCCATGGAGGCCGCTTCCCTTGCCGCGTTGCTGCTGCTGCTGGCGGCACCCTGCCCCGGGCAGCGGGCCTGGCACCCCGGTGGGTGGAGGGCGTCAGGGGCCGCGAGGAATGGGGGGCGAGGGGGGCGGCTGCCGAGGGGAAGGGGGTCAAAAGGGCGGCCGGGAGTGTGGGAGGGGGGTCAGCCTGAGGCGGGACCTTCCCTGCCCGCCTGGGCCTGAGGGATCCCCGAGGGATCCCCGAGGGATCCCCGAGGATTCGGAGGCCGGGAACCTTTGACTGGCCTTGGAGTTTTCTGTCACCGTTTAGTACTGGGGAAGACTGGGAGGGGGGAGGGTGCAGCTGCTCACGCTGGACCTTTCAGCATTGGAAAAGTCTGTAAAGAAAATTCTAGTGGAACTCCCAGCTTGGAGCCCTAAACTTGAAACTGCATCCACATGTTGAGGGCGATAGTCTGGAATTACTGGATCACAGGTAGTGGTATGCCCTGGTTACTCTCCATGGCCCAAGAAATTAAAAAGCGTAAACTGAATTCAGCAAGAAATACCGAATATGTTGTTGCCAGACCTGTGTAGTATCTGTGTGGGCCAGAAAGTGCTGCAGTCTCCTGCCAGAACACTACTGCCTGTGTAGTGAGCATCTCGACAAATGTAAACTTACGATATAGAAAGCTGTGGTGAACCCACTGCTCTGGCACTTCGCAAGAATGTAAATACAGTCCTGCACTAGGCATCACAAAATATTTTTGTTCTATTTGTGACAATTTAATGTATAGGAAGGTAAGAATCTAGCCCAAGTGTCAGACCTAAATATGTCTTACAGATGTTCCCTTCCTCAGTTATTGTGTATTAAGACGTGTTTCTTTCTTTTTTTAGTCTTTCAGCCTTCATTTATCCATATGTCAGGGCCCAGGGTCAATTCATTTTTTCTTGGAAATTCTTCAGGAGTTAATTTTTCTATAATTTTAAGTCCTATAGATGAAGAGACAGGTAAGAACACTTTACCCCCACCCCCCCCATAGAATGTAAATAAATGTTTGAATTATTAATTTTTTTTTACACTGAAATTACTGGAGAAATGGCAGTGCATTTCATTTGGTGGTTTAATAGTGACTGAAATAGGAACTCCAGAGGACTTCTGCTGGTTAAGACCTTAGTCCTCTGTTGACAGCCAGGCCTGAGGGTGTGCCTATCTGAAGGCACAAGAGGCTTTTAAATGTACTTTTTATTTTCCAGTCTTTTCTAAATGACAGTGGAACACTTTTTAAATTTTTATTTTGATATAGGAAAATTGCAACCTGCAAATTGCAGTGGAAGTGAAAGAGCTGGTGATTGGAATTTGAACGTAACACCTGGTATGGTATGTAAAATACTGATTCTTCCCTAAAATGGGAAGGATTGAACTGTCATACATTAAGGGCTAATGAAATACTGGTAAAATATTGATGTACGAGCAGCCCAGTTTGAATGTCTTGCCTTTGCCTTTTTTCCTTGATGTATCCCTTTATGTGGATGCTCTTGCTGGAGTTTACAGCTTTGGTTCCTTGTCCTCCTCCTCTCCAGCATTGCCTGTACTTCTTGGCTGGCTGCAGCATTTGAGACTGTTTCAGATCTGCTGGAAGGAGCTAATAAAAAGCAGTGGTTTTGTACAGTGTGAGCTCTGGAACATCTGTATTTATTAGACTTGTCTTCAGTGTAATGTTATATATAATTTCTTAGGGGTTTTATTAACTCTGCAGTCATTCCAGTTTTCAGCTGAAGGTAGCTGCGAAAACTAAAATTCACTTTTCAGTATTTTTAATTTGATTTAAAATTGTTCATGTGATTTCTGAGGTAACTTAATCTGTGTGCATGCCTTAAAGTTCTTTGTACAGTTCACATCCTCACTGTATTGCATATTCCAATAGCAGATCCTTTGTCATTCCACTCTCAACAAATGACCAGTTTTATAGAGGAAGAGTATCATTGCATTGCAGTGCTGAAAAAACACAGTGGTACTGAAACTTCTGAAGCTGATGAGTGGTATAAATTACTCTTATTTATTATTATTGACAAGCTGTCAAAGCTGTCAAACTTTTATTTTGCGTATTTTCAGAATGCTTCCAAAGTGACTATAAGCTTGACTAGAAATCTGCAGATGTGTTTGCCGAATGTCACTGACTGCTGCACAGCACCTCTCTGCGTGGTCGAAACGCTTCAGGTTTTAGCTTGCCGTGGTTCAGTGGTGTTGGCACATCTCCTGATCCAGGCTGAAATATATGCCAACTCTTCCTTTACAGGAAACGTGTCAGGTATGTGTTTAGATATGCTAAAGAAGAAATGGCATTTTGGTTCTTCTTTTCCTCTATATATGAAAAAATAAAAATTGGGATTTGGGCAGTGATAAGAGATACTGAATGGAATCAGTAATTAATGGAATTTAAGAAAGGGTTTGTACACAGTATAAACTGCAATGCACGTGGTCTGTTTATTTGGATTCCAGCCCATTTAGTCAAATTTTATCTTTTTTTTTTTTTTTTTTAAATTATTTTACAGAAAATGCAACTATCATTCCAAACCAGGTGTTTCAGCCCTTGGGCTCTTGTCCTTGTGACTTGACAGCTGAAGCCTGTGATGTTCGTTGTTGCTGTGATCCGGTATGTATATTAAACTTTGATTGTTTTAAAAATTTCTAATCTTTCTGTCGTTTTGGGAGAGAGGAGTACTGATTGCTTCAGGCTAGATGGAGCTAGAGAGCTTGTTTGGATTTTCTGGTATTTCTGATAGTAAATATGACCTCTCTACAAAATTGATTTGATTTGTGTATAAGTATGGCTGTAGTGCCTGTGGTAATGCAGTCACTGTGCTAAAAAGTGACTGTTCTTTTCCCTTTCAGGAGTGTACACCAGACTTGAAGCAGTTATTCAATGAGTCGTGTTTCAGTGGAGTGTTTGGTGGGGAGGTAAACCCACCTTTTGATCAGCTGTGCTCTTCTCAGTCAATGGAATATACCCCTGAGTGGTTTCCCTTCCTTTGTGTACAATCTTCTCTTAACAATACACCATTTCTTGGCTACTTTTATCATGGCTCTACGTAAGTCTTACGAAAATTTATTTTCTCAACACGCGCATTAGGCATGCTACCAAAAATATAACTTGTTTTTTTAAAGGAAGTTATTTTGAAATTGGAATTTTTAGGGTGTGAACTTCAAATGCAAATGGAGAAATGTCATTGTCACTATATGAGAATGTGGGACATGAAAGCACATGTATAGTTATTTGTGTGTGAGAGAGAGAGAGAGTAAAGAACTGTTTAATTTTTAAACTTGTTTCCAGTTCTGCACCCAAAGTTCCTTCATTTAAGATCACTTTACCAACTTCTCCTGGGAAACTTTTCACTGGTTACAGACAAGGAGATCCAATTATGACAGAAGAAAATGAGTATTTTACCATTCCACAGGTAATCGCTTTGTGTTTAGGAGCTTTTGATTCCTCTTGTTTTGTTTGATATCTCCATATATCACACTCCTTATGGTTTTGTAACCAGATTCTGCAACTTGCTGTTGTGAAGTGGTGAAATATAATTTTCACAAAAAACCGCCAACACAAAATCATTATGAAAAGTAAACATTATCTTTCCTGATCCTCCTGCCCATCCCCCCGAATGGTAATGTCTTAATTACTTCAACAGGCAAAAGCAAGCTTGGCATCCTCATTAATAATTTATGACTTACCATCTTTCTGTATTTTTTGGTTTGCCTGCTGCATCACTGAGCACTATAGTTGGTTTTCCCTTTGAATCTTAGTCATCTGGTTGTACTTTTTTCAAATTCATTTTGCGTTTTAGAGAGACTTGTGGGTTATAATTACTTTGATAAATTACGATGAAGCCCTGCTGTACACTGAAACTAATTTTAAAGCTGTACTTTAAAAATTTGAACCTCTTTTTTGCTACAGATTGAGGTATTTTGGTAACACCAGATTACTTGTTTGTCAGAGTGTCACATACGGCTGTAGTACACACTCGGAGCATTTCACTGATAAGTAGTCTTCAGATGAAATGCAAGGGACTAGAAAAGGGTCCACCATACTTATTTCTGTTGAACCACCTGCAGCAATCGATGGCTGGACAGTGTGTTGGAAATGCCCCCGTAGCATATCTCCAGAACTTTGATGTCAAATGCCTTACCAACCTAGCATCTTACAAGGAAGGACTGCCCCATGACGTGAGGATAAACAGTGGCACTGGAGGTACGCTGCATAAACCCCAACGGAAATGTGACTTATGTTTCTGAGAGCTGCTAGAACAGAACAAACCCAAGGGCGGTTGACACAGTAGCTGTGTGTAATATCTTTGTTATCTGGTGGCTGTATTTCAGCATTTGGGGATGTTCTACTCCTTTTCTGATGACCTTCTAGCAAGTGCCCCACTATTTCTCAAGATTTGGGATATAAGATTGGCCTTTGTTTCTCATTTACCTGTTTCTGGTGACTCACACTGGTTATGGCTACACGTGACAACAGAGTCTCTCCCACTTTCTATTTTCAGACTGTTGCAGAGCCCTTTTTCTGCCAGGAGGGTGCATCATTTTAGAGTTAGTGAGAAGGGGTTACTTTCTACATTACATAGGCATATACTTATGAAGTCTCATTCTGGAGTTCCAGATGATATGATCACCAGCATGACAATCATTTATTTTACTCTCTGTCATTATCTTACTTTGTTTATCAATATTACATTTGTAAGACCCAGAGATAACTAGCTATGCTCTCAAAATACATAAATGACTTGGTCCTTTACCAAAATTAATTTTCTAAATAATATTCTACTTAGTTTTCATAACAACAAGGATTGCACCTTGGATGTGTAAACAGTGTGTCTGTCTCTCCTACTAGTCAGAGTTACTGCAGTGGTTTTTTTTTTTTTTTCATTCTCAGACTTCATCCAACAAAATGTCATCTATAGGACCGTCACTGACATGGGCAAATACATCACTGAAAGTGGTATGTCTCCTCCATTTAATAAATATGTTTCTTACCTAACATGGACTATGTAAGAAATAGATTATTTTCATGCCTAAAATGTTCACCTGCTACAGTTCTTGGGAGGGATCTTGTATGTATCTAATACTCAAAGTAAACTGTTTGGTTTACTGCAAAGCAGGAAGTATTAAATTTCCCCAAACTTAATTTAAAGTTGGTCAAGAAATTGGGTCCCTTAGCTTACATTAAAAGTAATTTTTGAGAGGAATAAATACAATAATAAAAAGAAACAAAGATACAAAGAATGCCTTAAAAAAATCTCCAAGATGAACATGTAAGTGCAATGGGCAGACAGTAAACAGATGCCTCTCTTCTAAGCTCTCATGCCTTTTTAAGGGCGTTTTTCAGCAACAAAGCAGTTATTTGATGTAGAACAGTGGTTCCCAGTCAGTGGGAGGATAATGCAGCACAAATGAAACTAATGGAATCCAAGCTAATGTGTTTTTCTGGGCAGTGTTGGCTCCCTGAGGGAGGGATGAGATGAAAGCAGAGGGAGTCCTGAGTCCAGAGAAGAGCATCAGCTGGTGATGTAAAGTTCAGTGCTGGGTTCTTCTGGAGAGATTTAACTACAGAAGGACCTGGAACTGCTGATGTTAAAATACTGATAAGCTCAGGGATTGGACTGTTGCACTGTCCTGATGAGATGGGATTTAAATGGTAAAATAAATTCTCAAAAAGATAAATGTTACAATTTCCAGAATTTTGCCAGAGTTCTTTTTCAGCTATAGTAACATAGCTTTCTAATTAGCAGTGCTTTTCACTGTGGCCTCCCTTTTTCTTCCGCCAGAAAACCTTCATACTGCTGAAGTTCTGTGTCAAAATGTAACTTTTGCAGAGCATTATACGTTCGTTTGGAAAGACAAGAACATAGAGCAAATAAATGTCACAGTCTTCCTCGGAAGTTTATGTGATGGAGGTACCCTGAAATTTCTTTTATGATTTTTGATTTATTTCTTTATTTCTTCAGGATGGAAATTTTGTGATAGAATCTGTTATTCACTAATAATTCTTAAAAAGAATTTCCCCTGGACTCTAGAAAGAAAATTTATGGGGCTGATTTCCATTAATTTGTATTATTTTGGATCTTTTGTTACTAATGAAGGATGAAAGTTTATATCCTACATAGAGCCTACTTTTTGCTAATTTACAGCATACTTGTTGCTAGTTTACTTATTTAAAAGTAATTTTTTTTTTTTCTTTTACCAGAAATACTGACACAGAGATTCACAGTCAAATTCCTAACTTTCAAGAATACTAACGCAGCAGAACTATTTGAGAATCCAGGTATTAATACTTTATTTTGCCTCTTAAAAGTGAAAAGAAAAAAAATTCCTACTGTAGAGTTTGTTGTCAGTGACTGTTTTATATCTCTCTTATACTTCTTTATGCTGCTAGCCCCCACCTTCCTGTTTTGATGCGCTGCCAATTGTAATAGCAATGATTGGTTCTTAGGCTTTTGTTGTATATATTATTTAAAGTGAAGGTATTCCTACTGGTAATGGAAATGTCTGTTCATTTACTTCAAGACTGATGACATTTATTGTTAAAAAAATGCTAATGCTTACAGATTCGTATACATTGTTCGTGATTTGCCCTTCTATGTTTAGGTTATCAAGTTGGAAAACCAGTGAGAGCTGCAAATATGAATGCTTCTGATACTTTTGGAAGCCTAAACATTTGGCAGCCAGGTACTGGCTTGTGAAGTTGCAACTTCAACTGTAGTTAATGTTAAAATGTTGGAGGTGGGGGTATTGGGTTTTTTCTTTTTTTAATATGTTGTTAAATCTCTGCCAAATTTTGCTTTTCTAGACTATTCCCTAGCCTTTGTTTAAACTTCAGTGAGTAAGCTTCTAATGCTTTCTTGGAAAAATTAAGTTGAATGGACTTGTGCCTATTTTTGAACTCTACCATTTGGTGTTTTGCATTCTAATGTTTGATATTTTTGCCCAAAATTGAAAGCTGAAGACCGAGAGGTTGATACAGCAAAGCTCAAGTAAGATGTTTTCATTTCATAGCTGGCAGAGGCATGTGTACCTTGGCAACTTATACACCAGTTTTATTCGGAGTAGATTCCCTCTCTGGGTGCATTCTAGAAGTTGGTATTAATGAAGATTGTAGCCTTTTAAGGTGAGCTATGTAGGTTGGATTGTTTTTCCTTGCATCCCTCTTGTTGCTTATTACATGATTCTCTACAAGTGCCTACTATCAGCACTGTTACATTCTTTTTTTAAATGTTCATATATGCATTTCAGCTTTCTGTGGTTGATAGTCTCACTTTTACTAAAAAGAGAAATAATTACAGTGGTTTCACTTGGATCTGTCTGTATTCAAATGAGGAGTATGTTGGGGTGGAATGTTTTGCCATTTCTTCTCTTCACAGATAACAGTGCAGTTTTGGTTTTGTTGAGTGGTAACATCTTTCAGATGAAAGTGACCTTATGATACAATAATAATTAGAGTGTACAGATTTAGACAGTACAGATTAACTTTTTGTGTAACCTTACATTCTTATTTTGCAGAGGAAATGTAACTGAGAAATTGAATTCCTTAATACAAGCTACTCATGTTGGAAAGAGGGACAATTCAAGTTACAGCGATCTAAATGACTGGGTGGAAATTATACGTAAGTGAGGTTTGTGTTGTTGTTTATAGTCTTAAAGTGCCCATACAGGGACTAGAGCATCTCAAAATAAAGCCAAAATGTAGTTTCAAATGCCTGAAGATACTGCTCTGTGTATCTGGATCTATCCACCCATGTACGTGTACACACACGCATATAACTCAGTATGTGTATGGATACTGCACTAACGTATTTTACTGTCAGCATGTACACATAAGACTTGGTATTTTGATTCTCTGTTGATAAAGTACTCTTTTTCTTTATATATATTTTATATAGAGAATATCTTTTTTTCTGTGTTCCTGTGTGTCAGTTGCCAATATTTCACTGGACTATGGCAATAATATAATTATGGAAAATATGTTGTTCATAATATTTCAATTTAAATAACTCTATTTTCCTCCACAGGTCTCGATCCATTTAATTCTGATACCAATGTGAGCACTGAAAGCTTAAAAGGTGTTTGTCCAGATATTCCTGCAAATCTGAATATTCGCATAATCTTTGCTGATGTGGGTGCAGTACAAGGGATTCCCCAGCAGGAGATTCTTGCTGTGCAGATCAGGTAGAGAGAGTTGTTTCTGGCTGTCTGGCAAATAAACATTTAACTTGAAGATTTGCTTACCTAATAAGCCCAGACCAAATTTTAAAAACAAAAATCATGTTTTGTTGTTTCTGTTTTTTTACATGTCTTTTTATTAGTACAATTCAAATTCCTTTGATCATGCCCAGGTTTGCCTTTCTCCCTCTGAAATGAAAATTAAAAAAAAAATTTAATAGTTAAAAGTAGATAATCTTTCTACTTCACTGAAATATTAAATAAAATGTACGATGCTGCCAGTAGTAGGCATATGCAGGGCATTCCATCAGAACAATGTTTTAATTTCTTGTGATGTGGTGAAAGTGACAACATTGGAGTAAGCCAGAACACGGGACAATGTAGAGCTCTTCTTGAGAGCTGTGGTAAATGCTTTATTCTTCCCTGAAACAGGGAATTTTCACTTTGCAAACACTTTTTTTCCCCAGGTCAATCCCAATCAAATAAATGGGATTCTGTTTCACTTCACCTCATTTCCAGACTATGCAAGTTCTGTCTTTGCATGGTGTTGAAAATCCAGAGATCATTAACCGCCTCCTAAATACTGTGTATTTTGTCCTTTCATGGTTATGCTCCGGCCTTAAATTTCCCTTTACAGCCCTCAAGTAATAGTTATGCATATTCTTACAGTTACTCAACAGTCATATGGCAGTTCCAGTGCGGACTTACCTGTGGAAACAGCCTCAGCTTTCTTCCTATCACTGCTTCTGTTCAGTTCATTAAAGTGCCAGCTCAGCCACCCATTCCAATGACAAGGTAGTTTTTGTAAAAACATTGATACTTCCCATTATGTTAAGCAGATGTGATGTGAATAGCATTGATCAAAAGGTTACTTTGGTTGGGTGGAGTACAGAGCAAAGCCTGGTTCAGAGATTTATTGAGTAACAATTCTGTTAGTGGCAATTTTCCCCAGGAGCATGAAGAACATGAAGGGCTGTAAATTACCCTGCGGAGTTGTCGTTTGGTTCTAGCAGAAAAACTTCTGTGTTGTTTACTTGAGTGAGTAAGGGGTGCTGAGTGAGGCTCCCAAACTATCCATTGTCTGAAAATACTCTTCACAAAATGACTAAAAATTACAGAAATGGAGTAAAGGGGAGGTTCCTGTTTTTATTAGAGAAAAAAGTCATCAGAGAATAATGAGAAGCTTGTGGTTTGGTTTGGTTTTTTCCTGTAATCTGGACACCTTTCCAATCTATTTTTTTCCATTTGTGCTGGAGTTCTGGTACTGTAGTCAATAAACCTGGTTTTGTCTGTTTTTTCTAGATATCAGATTAATTACACAGAATTTGACTGCAATCGAAATGATGTGTGCTGGCCACAACTTTTTTATCCATTGACACGGTTTTACACAGGTAAAATTAAGAGGAACGTGGAATGCCATGAACGGGCCATATTTCTCTGAAACGTAATTAGATGTGTGGGGTTCAGTCTGAAATAATGCTTTGTAGTAGGAATTAAAATTTCTCTTTTAGAAAGCATGGTCCAAAAAGTCTGTTTACTTTTTTCTTTGATAATGCATTCTTACTTAGACTAGTGGAAAAAATAATTATAATGATTGAAATTTTGTGAATATCTGTTTGGCAGAGAGATTCTTTTTCATTCCCTGTGGAGTGTGGAGGGAGGTGTGCTTTCTAAGGCAAAGGGGAGAACGTATTGCTTTATGATATTGTTCTGTTTTCATTCCCTACTGCAATTGTAGCATTGTCAGTGCATTTCCTTGCCCTTGAAGGGTGGAGAGATACTTTATTTCTCACTTTGCCATTTTTTTCAGTCAGCCCACATGAGTTCCAGTGAAAATTTGCCATATTGAACAGTTAATTTAAAAATTTTCTCTGTGTAAAACTGTGGTGGATTACGTGGTAGACTGTAGATTAAATTAAATGTCTGGCATTTCAAAGGGCAGCAAGGCACTTGGACCCTGTTTTGAGAGCTGCATGGACAGAGGCAACTGCCTGTGCTTATTGTCTGCACAACCTCAGGGACTGAATTTATACAAAGTACCAATCATCTTAATTCCTTGCTTTGTGCTCCAGTATTTCATTTGGGCTATGCATATACTTTATATCTTTTGGGGGGTTGTTGAAACTAAAATTTAGCTCTCATACACTTACACTTTTTTCTTTTTTTTTCTTTCAGGAGAACCATATTCCCAGTGTCTTGCTAAAGGCCTGTCATTGGCATTTCTTGTATTACTTGCAGTAATTATGAGCAACCCTTGGTTTTCTAAATTATGGAATAGTTCCTTGATTTAAAATGTTGATGTAAAGAGAACCATATTAATATTTTAAGTACAAGTGGGTAAAATGTATGGATAAATATTCCTGGATTTTCTAGACATTTTAGATAAACATTTAAAGATAAATAAAATGAACACTCTTACGGTATACAGAAACTGGTTGTGTTATTTAAAACAAATAGGGAATTCTTGTTAAGCACTGCGTTTGGAGCAGCAGGAGTGCAGAGTTGACTTCAGCAGCTCTCTATGACCCACTGAGCAGGGGCGAGTCCAGCCCAGAGCCTGCGGAGGGGTTGGGGTCATCCTCATCCTCTTGGATGGACCTTTGTCTGGTCAGGCTTGTTCTTCTCTCCTGGTGGAGCAGGTCAAGGTGGCAGTTCCTTTCTGTAGCAAACCCCTCATGCCCTCCTGTTTTTGGAGAAGGGGAAGGGTTGTTCACACTTCTGAAAGTAATAATGCTTCAGGTATTTTCCTGTAGTGACCTGTAATTCTCTTTTCTGGTTAAAATTGGCATTGGCAACCTCTATCTGATCTGGGCTATATCTGTCACTGACATTTACTACTGATTTTCTTCAGTTGACCAAACACGCTGTTCAGTTTGGGATTTTCCCGTGGGTGGGATGATCTTACCCTTCCCTTGGTGTTAACGTATTTTCTCCTTTACATCCTTCCCCACCGATGCCTTTCATCCGGTGGATCCGTGAGTGCCAGCGCGCTACTTCCCAGCCCGCGTTTCGGGGTTCGCCGTGAGGGGGAGAGCGCAGCCGCTATAAGCAGCCCCCGGGGGGTCGGAGCAGGGGGGCCCAGAGCAGCGCCCACCGGGCCCGGCCGCGGGCCTGAGCCGCGCTCGGCGGGAGCGGCTGGCCCCGCCCCGGGAAGCAGCTGGCCCCGCCCCCGGAAGCGGGTGCACCGCCCCTGGAAGCAGCTGACCCCGCCCCCGGAAGCGGGTGCACCGCCCCCGGAAGCAGCTGGCCCCGCCCCCGGAAGCGGGTGCACCGCCCCTGGAAGCAGCTGACCCCGCCCCGGGAAGCAGCTGGCCCCGCCCCCCGGAAGCAGCTGGCCGCGCAGCCGGCGGCGGGCTGGGGCGCTCCGCCATGGCCGCCGAGCCGCGGGCTGCCGCCGGACGCCGCGCCGCTCCGCCCCGCTGAGCCCCTCCGCACCCTCCGGCCCGCCATGGGCTCGCTGTTCCGCGGCGAGCCGATGTGCCTGGCGCAGCTCTTCCTCCAGAGCGGCTCGGCCTACGAGTGCCTCAGCGAGGTGGGCGAGCGGGGCCTGGCCGAGTTCCGAGACGTGAGTAGCGGCCTCGCGGCCCGGGAGAGCTGTCTGGGAGAATGGGGGGGGCAGAGGGACCCCGAGGGGGCCGGGCAGGGTAGGTGCCGTCGGAAGGGTGTAGGTTTCATTCCCGTGAGAGCCGTGTAAAAGGCTCCAAGGCAGCTTCTCTTCCCGTCTTTCCCTGACTCAGGCGTGCAGAGGTATGGTTAATCCTTACATCGCACTCCCGTGCAAGCGAGGCTGAGCGGTGGAAAGTCGGTGTGGAGCCCCAGCCTCCCTGAGACTCTAGGGAGGGGCGTTCTGGGGTGACTGTCCTACCTTTCTCATAGAAGTAGCTTCAACCTGGGGTTTTTTTGCAGTAGGATCCCGTGGGGGAGCCCAATACTCAGAAGGCGCCCTGACTTTAGTCTGAGTGTATGTGCACAGCTAATAGATATGCCCACTCCGTTGAGAGATTTAGAAACATCTTAGCTGTTCTGTAGGCTTATTTCTTCAACATCACAGACTGTAAAACATGTCTGTTCCTGGAGGAGCAATTCACCTAGGAGGAAACTGCATGCCCGACTAACATAAAATTGGGTCAGGTAATAATTAACCTTATTTCTGCATTGTCTCATCGTAATTATATGATCTTTGCTTGCTGACTGAGACTTCAGAATTTCTTCTAATTATTCTTCAGAAATGTAGGTTGTGAAATCTTTGCAAGGAAAGCTGGGAGAACTGAAATTAACAGCTAGTTAATAAATACAGCAGGTAGGAGAAGATGAATCTGTAAGAATCAGTATATGGGTGTTATGTTTAACAGTTTGATGCCATTCCAGGTATCTGACATATCATTTATTTCAGAAATAATGTATTAGTGGTTCCGATTTAAAAGCCAAAAGTACTCAGAGACTTTCCATACTCATAATATGGGGATGTACATAAAAAGATTCTTCCAAAACTTAACATTTCAAATAGATTTTGTGGAAATCTAAGACAAAAAATTTGCTTGTAGAAAAGTTTGTTAGTTTGATCAGCAGTATTTTGAAACTGTAGAAATAAGATTAGGAATGATTTCTCCAGCAGATCTAGTTATTTAATTACTTGAGTAAAACTAGCAAAAGGCATTAATAATTCTGCTGTAATAAAACCAACCTTGCTATTTGAAGACTTTTAAATCTTTTTAGGTTTTCATACCTTCTCCGCTGAAAAGCACTTTGTAGAAAGAGAGCATGCAGAATACTTGCAAAATTGTCTCCATGAAGTCACAGAAATAGCTGTGGTTTTTTAGGGGTGGTTGCTGTTTTGAATACCTAATAATCATTTTGTCTTTTTCCTTCAGCTTAATCCAAATGTAAGTGTATTTCAGAGAAAATTTGTGAATGAAGTAAAGAAGTGTGAAGAAATGGAAAGAATACTTGGTGAGCTTTATTTTAATGTCTGCCCTTCCTCATCTTTGGCATTATTAATGTTTACATTATTGGAGTGGAACTACAGTGAAAGTGTCAGCTACAGGTTTTTAAAATTTCATCTTATATGATCTGAATGCTGTAGAATCTTACAAAATTTTCATACATATGAAAAAATACATATGCATACACCCTATATGTCTTTGTGTAGACTTTTGGAGCCAGAGGTGACTTGACTGTAGTACTGAATTGGGTCAAAACATACAAATACATTCCTTAATTTGTCTTGATAGGCTGCATCAGTTTTGAGTATATCAGAGAGTCATCTAGGTTGGAAGGGACCTCTTGAGATCGCGTAGTCATCTTCCAGCTCAAGCAGGTGCATCTAGAGCAGCTTGTCCAGGGCTGTGTCTGGTGAGATTATTGAATAAGGAAACTCCACAACCTTTCTGGCCAACCTATGACATCGTTTTACCACTGATCTCCATTTCTCGCTTTTCTGAGCTGTAAAATTTACTTGCGTTACAACACGCAAGTGCTAAATATAGGTTGAGGGTTTTTTAAGCTCAGAGGTGAGGAAGATTTGCTAATGTGTTGCTCATAAATAGTTGAGACCCTTTCAGTATTGACTGCTTAAAACTCTTCTAGGAGAATGGAAGCTTTATGCTGGATATTTCCTTGATAAACCCTGTTTTTCATGTTATATAACTCAATACTGTTGAACTTTCAAGCACCCTCAAAAATACCTCGTGTTGTTATTAATTGTATTCACATGGTAGTTAATGAATAGAGAGGGGTGTGTAGAGCATAACAACCAAGATGCAGATTTCTTCAACGTATCCTGAGGAAAAGTTACTATTGAAGGACTCTCTTTATTGAAATCTCTCGTCGGAGGCATGTGCTGGTCATGCCAAACCATCCCAGTAGCTGTTTTGGCAACCTCCCTGCCCAGCATGAGTTGCATTTGTCGTCAGGGTTGTTTAAGTGGCCTTGTTTGAAGACTTTTTATTCCAAACATGAGTCAATGAGTAGAATGTCAATTTTTGGCAGCTGGCATGATTAGCAGAAAGTGATATTTTGCAGTGACAAAGAGGTACTATGAAATACTAAAAGCTTCTTAAAAAGTATTTGTGGTTGGAAAATTTCAGTCAGAGGACTCTGAAGATAGCTTACTTCTGCAAAGTTCCAAGACAGAAAGGTTCTGTATATTTTATTCCTAGCACTCCATAAGCACCTCTCTTTTTTGAAGACCTGTGTGTGTGTGTTGTTGCTAAAATAAATGAATAAAGTAGCTAGGGCCTGATGCTGCAGTGTGATCAGCACCATCAATAACAGCTGAAGGTCATCTATGCAGCATTCTAGGAAGTATAAGGAAATACTGTTTCCTTTCTGATTCTGTTTTTCTTCTCACTCCAGGGTATTTAGTACAAGAAATTAAAAAAGCAGATATTCCACTTCCTGAAGGAGATGTTGCTCCTCCTGCCCCCTTGCTGAAACACATTTTAGAAATCCAGGTAACTTTTCCACATAAAGAGATGTCAAAAGTGTAGCTCTGGATCTTGGAGCTGTATTTCAAACTTGATTACTTGCTATCTTACTACCTAGGACTTAAGTTACGGGGGCGTGATGGGAGGGGCAGAAACATTTGCTTTCGGTTTTGTCCAGGGTTTTTTTTGTTTTTTGTTTTTTGTTTCTGCCATGTTACTTCAAAGATTGCCAGTGAGGATTTGATATTAACACGAAATTCCTGTGAGAGGGTCAAAGCTAACTCATGGGGTTTGCAGACATCTGTTTTATTTTGATGGATTGGCATATTATACTGTTCCAGGCAAACTGCTGTCTGTAGATGTCCTTCAGCCCCATTAATTGTTTTGGGACTTACCTAAGGCTCTTTTCATGCATCCAAAATATCCAGGGTGTGTGGGAGTTTTATATGCCCAAGGCTCTGCAGGTTCCAGTGCTGGTTGCGTAGCAAAACATGGTGCTGTTTTCTCTGAATGCTTTTTCTGGTATTGCGTAAGAAGTAGAAGCTTGTGAAATGCCCAACATGGTTTTGAATGACATTCTGGTTTTTTGCTGTAATTCTATTAACAGAATAAACAAGTGTTTTGCACCCTATGCTATCTGAAGCTCTAATCCCAAGTCTGCATTATAGTTCAGACACAAATTACAGTCAGAACAGCAGACTTAACAGATGCCAGTGGAGGATCAAGTGTACTTGGTACAAAGCAATCTTTGGCAGACTGAAGAATAAAACCTGTGGAGCTTGAGTTAAGAAATTGGGAGACTCCCATCATTGTGGCAAATTAACATGGGCTTAAAATTCTCCCCGGATTTCCAAAACGCTGTAACTGATTCTATGCAATTTTTTTCTCTGTGTCTTAGGAACAGTTGCAGAAGCTGGAGACAGAATTGAGGGAAGTAACTAAAAACAAAGAAAAGTTGAGGAAAAATCTGCTTGAACTGACTGAATATACATGCATGTTAGGGGTCACACAAAGATTTGTCAGGAGAACAGCTGAGGTACTGCTTAATGTTGTTTGGCGAGGATTATGTGTCGTGTGGCATTTTTGTTGCATGCTGTATTAGTAGTTCTAGTTAAGTGCATGACTTTGGTGTTGGATTTTAGAGCACTGTACGTTGTTTGTTATTATTTGTGCTCAGTACCTGGAGAACCTGGCTGGCAAGCTCTTGTGCTAGGCTGTGTTTATATACATAGCAAAACGCAGCCCTGAATTTAGAGAAATTTTGTGATTTCTCTGAATTGTTTGAATGTTACTACTGATGCCAACTGAAAATGAAGGCATATTTGTATTATTGTGATGCAGAAATTCTGCTAAGAAATTTACTGTGTAACTTTTGCAACACTGACTATTAATTGCTAACAGCAGTGGACTTCAGATCCCAAGGCTTCTCTGTTGTTTGCATTGAACGCAGGAAAGACTTTTATATTTTTATTGAAATAATTTACTTAATTAGCTTCTCTTCTTTAGAATAATAAATGAATGAAAATATTTCTTTTCTGAAAACTATGTAAGATATTTCTTTTATTTGCTAGTATGAATCCCATCTACACGCAAATTATGAAGAATTTCCATCTGTGGAAAACGAGCCATTAGTGGATTACAACTGTATGCACAGACTGGGTGCCAAGCTGGGGTAGGTATGGTTCAGTCCATCTATGGCAGGTTGTCCCTTTGTGCCTTTCCAGAACTTCTTGATGAGCTGCTGTACATAATGGGCTGTTTTCCTAAAGTTAGAATGCACTGTGACTAGTGATTTCAGATGAGCCAAACAGTTTTAGACAGGGTAGGAATGTGACCAAAATGTACCTTTGTAACAGAATTGAATTATTTGAAGAGGTAAGAAAGACAGCACCAAAAAAACTCTCACAAAACTTCCATCAAACCAAGTATGTGTGTTAAGGAAAAAAATCTCTAAATCAATACTTTCTTCTACTGTTCAAACTTTTTTTTCTATGATAAACACGTAGTGTTTTACTCACCTGGCAGTGTCAGTTGTAAATGTAACCTTATTAATGGTACTGCCTACTTGCCTTTAAAATGTACAGATACTGTTCTCTACAACACCATTATGAGAGGGTATCTTAGCAAATAAAAGTTAAGAACTTTTCTATCATAGAAAGAAACGTTGTCGCTCAGGCCTACAGTCTGTTTGTTCTCCAAATAGGAATTGTGTCTGTATTTTATATACTAGTTATTTCCTGTTTAGGGTCGTGTTTCCTTCTCTAGAGATGGCAGATGTTAAATTATTGTGACTGTGTGATCCCGAGTGATGATGTACTTCGAGTTTTGAATTTTTCTTGTGGATTTTAGCTTATTTTTCAAATTTTTCTTTTTCCATAGATTCATATCTGGGTTAGTTCACATAGGAAAAGTTGAAGCATTTGAAAAAATGCTGTGGAGAGTCTGTAAAGGCTATACTATTCTTACGTATGCAGAGTTGGATGAGTGTCTGGAAGACCCGGATACAGTGAGTAAACGTTGTAACTCTCAGTTTATTTTGTTTGTCTTTTTTGTAAGACTTGGAAGAATTGCTGCTCAGGTCTGCCCGCAATGAATGTAAATGATTTCCCAGTGTCTTTAGAGGCAAAACTATTTTCAAGTATTAGAACTTGTGAGACTTTAAAATTAGAGGTCTTGATGCCACCATGACAATAGGAATGGCAATTAAATTATCAGGGTTCAGCTTGATGAGTGCAGAACTTTATTGTGGAATAGTAGTGACTTTATGATTGTCTACCTTAATCAAAATACGTGGCATAAATGTCTGCTTGGATATTTATTAACTAGGTTTGTACAGTGCATTACCTTTTGATAGTAATTTTATTTGTTTATTCAGTAGTTAAGGAAAAAAGTCTGGAGTGCAGTTGGTCTATGAAGTTTTTTCTCTGAACTTAGAAAGTTCACTTTTTGTAAATCAGCAATTATGTCTGCCTGATCTGTCACTCTGAAATTTTGCTTCAATTCTCATTTGTAACATTTTAATTTTTAAAACCTTTTTTTGTTACTAATAATTCTGAGATGGTAAAATAGAATATCTCTTATTTTCCCTGAAAACTTTTTCTGTTTTTCTTGTAATGTGTCAAAAAAAAGAGAGATGTTGTCACATGAGTGTTATTTTTTCATTGTCACTAAAATGGTGGAAGGTTAATGCTGCTATCACAGCTTTTTCTAATTATTCAAATTTGTTATTTTTATACTATAATTACTCTATAATTATACCACATTTGGTTAAAACCAAACTTCATCAACTTAAATTTTTTTGTTTTTTAGGGTGAGACCACAAAATGGTTTGTTTTTTTAGTGTCCTATTGGGGTGAACAAATTGGCCAGAAAGTTAAGAAGATTTGTGATTGGTAAGAAGTAAAAATAATATATATGATTTCTTTTTACCCCGGGTTGTTTTCTTAGTTTTCCCCTGCTCCCCTTGCTTGTAACTGATTTTTAGGCAAGGTTTTTGAAGTTAAATTTGTTTCTCCTCCCTCCCACTGCATCTAGCTTTATAATTATGCAGTACACAACTAAATGTATGAATCATTTTATCTGCAGTCCTTAGTAAGTACAGGCAAAATACTGACTCTTTAGTTGCATCTGTTCTGTGGTTATTAAATGGTGTTTTGTAAATTTGACTAGGGCATGGGGCTAGGTGATTTGTTTTGTTTTAGTTTGGTTATTTAACACAAACTTCTGTTTTTCTGTAGCTATCACTGTCATGTCTATCCCTATCCAAATAACATGGAGGAGCGCAACGCAGTTGTTGAAGGACTAAATGTTCGTATTCAGGATCTTCACACTGTGAGTAAATAACGGTATTCCCTTTGCTGTAGTTATTGCACCGTAGGAGATCATTTGACGAATCACAGTGGTAAATACATGACTGTTTCTAAAATACGTACAGCTTTGGATCTGAACATGACTATGCCATGTCCCTGGTCTTGTGTTCCATGTATGTGTTAAATTTCAGGGCACTTGGCATTGCCTTCTGTTTTAAACAGTGGTTCACATGCCCTCCTACAAAAGGGATCTGGCACTGGACAGATACGAGGTGCTCTTACTGTGATTAACAGAACCACTGTTATAACAGTTTTCAGTGAAATCTTTCTGTTTTTTTCTTGGACAAAGGTGCTGCATAAAACAGAGGATTACTTACGCCAAGTCTTGTGTAAAGCATCTGAATCCATCTATACATGGGTTATCCAAGTGAAGAAGATGAAAGCCATTTATCATGTACTCAACCTGTGCAGTTTTGATGTCACAAATAAATGTTTAATTGCTGAGGTTTGGTGTCCAGTGGCTGATCTGCAAAATTTGCGCCATGCATTGGAGGAAGGTTCAGTAAGTCAGCTGAATGCTCACTGATGTTAAAACTTTTGTCTAGAACTAATTATACAGAGAAGGAAAGAAAATAATTATTTAAAATAGGCTAAAAGTAGACCCAGACAGGTCTGGGTCTCTGTGAACTCATATCGAACAATTTCTTTATAATCAGAGCTGTCCTTTATTTAGTGTTGTGTGTTGTGGTGTTTTCTTTTTCTTGAATAACTTCTGTGTTGCACACAAGTCTGGGCTCACAATGCTACTGGCAGTCAAGTAGAAGGTGCTAATGCCCTTGTGTTAGTTGTGTTGAGTGCAGCTCTGTCCTTTTGTTTTATAAGAGAGAATTTTTAGTAACAAATCTTTGTTTTGTAATATTGACTGTTGAGTCTCATCTGATATTTCCTATAAAGTAAGGATTAGAACACTGTACCTAAGCAGGGTTTTTAGAGTTATAGATGAATGTAATCTTTTTAAGAAGGCACAGAGGGACAAATGTTAAACTTGGGGTTTAATTTAGGGATGTTTCCGGATCAGTGAAACTGCTGACAGAGGAAATATTTTCTCTTTGTTTAAATTAAGCATCAACTGAATTTTTATATGAATCTGTTTTCTTTCTGTCTAATTAGAGGAAGAGTGGAGCTACAATTTCTTCATTCATGAATACCATCCCAACAACACAACCTCCTCCAACTTTGATACGTACCAATAAATTCACCTCAGGGTTCCAAAACATTGTGGATGCTTATGGAGTTGGAAACTATGGGGAAGTTAATCCAGGTTGGTCCTTCTGAAAACTGTGCTATTATTACTGCTTGCCTTATTATGTGTTTAAATACTGTGCTGAAGTGGATGCTAGTGAAGGCAAAATGGTGACAACCATGCTGCTTATTAGTAGCTGGTTTAAAATTTCTGTAGCTCATCAAAAGTACAAATGGTGCTCCGAGCAGTAAGATGGGATTTGATTTTGCTAAGCTATTTTAGCATTAAAGATGCTGATAATAACTGTGTAATGTTTCTTTGTATGTTTTACCTTGAATGAGACAAGATATTTAGGGGAAAAAAAGAAAACTTTGGTAATGGCTGTAGATCTTACTGAAGCGTGGAGCTCATCACTTGAAGAAATCCAGCTTGTGTAACCCAGTTAACGTAACTACAGAGATATAGGACATTAAACTATGTCATGCTGTACAGGAGAATGTACATTATAATACAGAGCCAAAATAGCCATGGAGGAAGAACTATTTTTTTTTAATTTCATGAGCTTGTATTATTCTCAGAATTGTCAGCTCAGCTGTGGAGTTGTCATTACTAAAGGATGCACGATAAGCAAGCTTTAAACTGAGTTAAATTTATAGTGGGGGGGAAAGGCCTATTAGTAGGGGGTGAAATGTCTTTCAAACTTAAAGCTGAAAATAGTTAGAGAGGTTAAAGTAATTGAATTGCCTAGGCATAATTCAGATAGCAACATCATCTGTGGTGCTGCGTGCCTGAAATCTGTTATGTTGTCATTTCAGCTCTCTATACCATCATCACTTTTCCCTTCTTGTTTGCGGTTATGTTTGGGGATTTTGGCCATGGTCTACTAATGTTCATATTTGCACTCCTGACAATACTGTATGAAAATCACCCTAGGTTACGAAGATCACAAGATGAGGTAAGAGAATTTACAAATAACTTACTCCTCATCCAGCAAGGTAATTTCAATTGAATAGTTACTGTGTTTTGGAAAAGTACTGTTTATTGCACGTGTATTAGACTGCTTTTTTTCCTTTGTTTCAGGATTTTCTGTGTTTAAAGTTGCCCTATTCCTTGAAATGAATGTGATATCTTAAGCTATTCACTTTTTTTGAAACGGCAGAAAGAATCATATAAGAGTGAAAGACTGTCAAAAACTAGTTGATACTGTTGAGCTTGTCTTTCCTTCTGCTAGGGCTCCTTAGCAATGTATGTGTTTTTACAGAATGTGGCTATAGTGACTAACGTGAGGAGAAAATGATTTTTTCAAATTCCATCTTTTATTGTTTTTGAAAAGGAGTTGTAGCTTGAAATTTATTAAACTTTAACTATTTTTTTAATGATACGGGGTTGGAATGCAGGAACACCTGCATTTCTCATTAGAATTATATTTAATTAATAATGGCTGCAAATGACTAACTTCTGAAAACTAGTCCTGGGAAGGAAATGTGGCTTAAAAAGACTATTCGTTAGTGTAAGAATGCCAGTGAAAACAGTCTCAGTTTGTGTCATGGGAGCTTGCATGGGGACTTCAAATCTCTGCATTCAGTTTAAACCAGAGTTGTCTTTCAGAATATGCTTCTTGCTGCTAGCTCTGTTTCTTAACGCATATAAACCTTTGCATATAAATCACTTGACATAAAGCTGTGAATGTGGGGAGATGAATTGCAGCCATTTGGTGACTGACGTTTGTAAATTATGTATTCACATGCTTAAAGCAAAATTTCCTGTGTTACCTTTTGCTTGGCCTTAGGTTTCTTCATGTTCCTTAATGTCTGTTCACAAGAATTTTTAGTTTTCAAAAGTCTTTGTATGGCCAAAAATGTGTTTCTCTTAGAAATGTCTAGATAATGATTGTTCACATAGCAGATGATATTCTCTATTTTTTCTTTTTTCCAATACTTGCAGATAATGAAAATGTTATTTGAAGGCCGATATGTTATTTTATTAATGGGTCTGTTTTCTGTATACACTGGATTGATCTATAATGACTGTTTTTCGAAGTCATTAAATATATTTGGTTCTGGATGGAATGTTTCTGCAATGTTTGAAGAGAAGGTTTGGAGGTGAGTAGCATGCATCTGCTTCGTATACCATTAAAACAAAAATGTACTTCCTGCAACAGTTTAACCCTTTTTCTCACCCATTTTAACAGTCCTTTTATTGAGAGTAGTAAGTAAATGTAGTGAAATCTAGCAAAATCTAGTCACTAAGGTAGCAAGTGCTAGTGTGCTAAGGACTAAGTGATACATCTACACTTAGAATAAAAAAAAAGCAATAATAGTTATTTAAAAAACAAAAAAAAATCAAATGGCTCATTATCTTAGATTGGGAAATCCACAGGGAACAGTTTCTTGCAAAGCCACTATTAGAATTTGATTATATTTAACTCAGTCAATCTGTCTGAGTCACGTTAATCTTGTGTTTATCAGAGCTGCTTTACTGGATTTACATGTCCTCAGTCACCTGGAACACTTTTTAGAATTTTATCATTTAGTGTAAATGACAATCAGTCTTCTCCTGGAACAAATTCTGTTGCAATATCCTAATCCTATATGCTAGCTAATAACTTCCAGTGATTAAAAACTGCAGCTGGCATAGTATCTTTTTATTGATAGTAAGAACCTGCACCTAATTTTGTGAAGGTTTATTCAGTCTCTAAACCTTCTTACATGTGTTTTGCTTTTTTTTTTTTTTTTGTGGTCTCACAAAGGTGTTCTTACGAACGGTTGGAGACTTCAGCAGTATTGTAAAATCCTAACAGAAAGTCTTGTGTATTCTTTTTATTCATAAAAAGCCCTCTGCCCTCCTGTGTTACGTTTGTCATTATGCTAACAGTTTCAGTTTGTCTCCAATTACTCTATTTTCCAGGAGGGGTTGTTGAATATATATATTGAATTTTGAGGGAAAAAAGAAAACACAGGGCTAATTTTGGAGAATGTTGTCCTAGGTCATACTTCTAGAATGAGTAGCCAAGCAGCATTAGCATCTACTGTAAAGAAACTAACAAAGAAATAAATTAATTACCTGGCAATAATTAGTCTCTGCACAGCTTTTCTTGATATAGTGTACTTTTTTAGTTTTTTACTGTGTGAATTGTCAAACCTACTTTTTCACAGAGTGGGATAACCTCATTGTTTTGAGGTGTCATGGCCCTTTGATATTTAAAAGTTCATAGTTTGCATCTCATTTTGCCTCAAAAACAGGAAGAGGCTTAAAATAGTAGAGTCAAAACCACTGACTTTGGTTGAAATGTGAGCAGGTTGTGAGTGCTGTGTTAATTAAATATATGAAGTTAGAGTGGAAACTGATCTAAATGCAAGAGGGAAGAAAGATATCAATTGTTCTTTGGGTGTTTGGTAGTGAATTGTATATAAAAGCAAATTGTGAGCTTTTTAAATGAAACTTTCCATTCTAGCGAGTGAGGGATAAAATCCAGAAACTTTCCTTTCAAAGACAGTGTGAATTAAGCCCAGATTGTGAGTTTCTAGAATTTTTTTTTCTTGCTATTGTTTTTGTTGGCCAGACCCTTTGTGCTTAGAAATCCTTTTATTCTTTTGAAGTCTGACAGTGGGTGAGCTAGTCGTTTAAAGGAAAGCAGTAGTGTCCTGCAGAACTGAAAGTGTACGTTGTCACTATGTTTAAACAATGTCAGATCTGATTGTGTTTTGCTTTCTCCACAGTCTTGAGGATCTGAAGTCTAATCAGTTTTTAACACTGGATCCAAATGTTACTGGTGTATACAATGGAGCTTATCCCTTTGGAATTGATCCGGTTAGTTTTATTCCTTTAAATTATCTGTTTGTGATCATCAGGCATTTGTAACTTAGAATTTGGTATGCATACTAAGAAGATAAACATCTTATGAGGAGATACATTTCTGCTGGCATTCTCCATTCAAAAAGAGCTTTTCTCTTAATGAGTCAAAGATTTAACTGTTTACATGAAAGTCAAATTTCGGTTGTGATCTCTGAAGTAGAATTCTGTTCTCCAGTAGGAAAAGGATACTGTTTTATTATACTGGTTTTTTAATGCTGATTTTGTCTTTTCTTTAGATCTGGAATTTGGCAAGCAACCGTCTCAGTTTTTTAAATTCTTTCAAAATGAAAATGTCTGTGATTTTTGGAGTGACTCACATGACATTTGGAGTTGTATTGGGGGTATTTAACCACTTGTAAGTACTAGAAGTTAAGATAATATTAACATAGTTTTTGTCTAGTCTTGAATGATAACAGTTAATCTGTTAAGAGAAACTGTAACAGTTTTTAAAAAAACAAATAATAGTAATTGTGAAAACTGTTCTTAAAAAGACAGAGGTCTTCCATCACATACATAAGATGATGATCAGTATTATGCCAAAAAATCTGAAGACACCGATAAATACAGGATTTTATTTTCACTTGTTGCTAGATAGAGATACATGCTTCTTATGATTTTTGATTTCCACTGAAATACCTGATTAAAATTCACTGAATATGAAGAAATCAGTTCTGGATTATAATTTCAGTCTTGCTGTTTGAAAGTGCTGGGTACTATTCTATTTATTGAAATCATGATTGGGCCACTTATTTATCTTGATATTTCTTTTTTAAACTTATTTTTCTTTTTTTTCCTCATGTTTATCTTTTAGGCATTTCAAGAAGAAGTATAATATTTATTTGGTTTTTCTTCCTGAACTTCTATTCATGATGTGCATCTTTGGCTACCTTGTTTTTATGATCTTCTTTAAATGGTTAGCATACTCTGCAGAGGACTCTACATCTGCTCCTAGTATTCTGATTCAATTTATTAACATGTTTCTGTTTCCTGGTGGTGAAACAGAAGTCTTCTACACCGGACAGGTTAGTTGTGTTCTTACAAGCTTGTGAAGATCTCTGCAGGTAACACTTCACCAGTCATGAAAGGCTGAGTGTTCCCCTGGAAAGGGGAACATATCAGACTAAGAGGAAATTCAATAAACCTCATGATTAAATAACATATTTACTCTTTAAGTGGTCGTAAAATTTTTAGGTAGTGACTTGTGAAAATACCTATTTCTCAAATAGAATCTCCCAGGTTAAAATTGAAACTAGAGAACAGTGTCTCATGGTTTTAATTTTGATGCTTTTCTATGTGCTCTGTACTGGACAGAGTGCCAGTAATGCCTCAATGTAAAACCCAGGCCTGAAGATGCTGGGTGTCTGTAACCCAGTTTAAGGCCCCAGTTAAGTAAAACACTTATGTGCCTGTTCAGTTTGGAGTACATGCCCACTGAAATCAGTAGTACTTTTCTTAAGCTCAAACAGACCTTTAGAGGAATATGGGAAGGCTTTTCCTACTTTTGATTTTGTGACCTAATCTAATTTTTTTGTTTTCCCCTCAGGTTGCTCTGCAGAGGTTTTTACTTAGTATTGCTTTTCTGTCTGTTCCTGTAATGCTTTTTGGTAAACCACTTTATTTATATTGGTTGCACAGTGGAGGCCGAGGCATTAGAATGTACAGGGTAAGTATTGAGACACACATTTCTTCAGTATGGAATAATTCAGCTAGTATTGTATTGCATATAATGTCCTTACTAGATATTTCTACTCAACTTGGAAAGGTTTTGACTGTAACATGTATTAGTGCTTTATTCCTTGAGCTCTCTTTTTGCCTTTGCCTTCAACTAGTTTAAATAAATTTTTAAAATGACATGATGCCTTTCCATTTTGCAGAGTGGCTACAAGCTAATTCGAAAAGAAAGTGAAGAAGAACTTTCTCTGCTGAGATGTCATGATGTGGAAGAAGGAAGCAGTCATTCAGACAGTGGGCACAGAGAGGGGGATGGAGAGGAGGTAATTTTTTACTTAATCTCTAGTTTGTATGTCCTTAAAAAGCAAATTAGAAGTGGAAATTCGAGAAGATAACCTGTACACTGGGTCCCTGGAAGTATTCAGGAAAATCAGCTGAGCTTTTACAAAGACCTTGATGCCTGAATGCAGTTTACTTTTATTTATTGCTGGCTTTTCAGCCAGACAAAAGTCTTTTTATGTCTGCAAATTGTATCTTGTGATGAGGATTATTATTGCTGATGGGGGTTGGGAGACATGAGCAGCATTCCTAGTCCCCAGCTATTGCTGCTGTTTGGTTTGGGCAAATTTTTAAAGGTCTTGACTGATTCCACTGATTTCATGTGGACTGAAAGACAAAAAATTGCTTCAGTTTCCCAGTGTGCAGACTATATGTAGTACTTGCTTCACTGGGGTAGTAGACTTGCTTTTTATGTATAGAAAATAGAAGAATTTTTTGCTTAAATAAAATGTGTCATAGTCCCATGCAAAGTAAGTGTTGAAATTTGCAGTAATACCAGTCTTGGAACATTTTGGTAGTGACAAGTACTTCTATTTAGTCTACAGTATTAATGCAGTTACTTTTCTATCACTAGTATTACTAATAATTAATCCTGCTTTTAAATATGCAAAACTCAACATTATAAACCTGTAACCTCAATAGAGTGGGAATTAGAACCATGCCTAGAGTTTTACTCTAGAGTTTTCAAGTATTAGATCACATTCCTTGTGGAAAACATAAAATTGCATTAATTTTTATCTGTCAACAAAGTAATTGGGGAAGCTAACTGGAAAACTGTGGCACCTGATTTTTTTTTTTAATGTTGTCACTGTAATAAAGGATCTTAAACATAGCAGATCTTTTTCTACTTGATATGAAATCGATGTATATTCCCCTTTAATGGAGTTTTTCTTCCATGTATATTAAGATGTGCAGATTAATGGTTTTGTTCTCTCATGCCATACTGTGTTATTTAAATGGATGCAAATGTATTTTTCTATTTCAGCTTAATTTTGCAGATGTTTTTATGAATCAAGCAATCCATACCATTGAATACTGTCTAGGATGTATTTCTAATACAGCCTCATATCTGAGACTCTGGGCACTAAGTCTTGCTCATGCACGTAAGTGGGTTTTTGTTGGTTGGTTGGTTTTTTTGATGTCTTGATTTTTAATGCCAGTTAGGGGGAGGCTGGTCTGTTGAAGTGATGCTAATATGAAATTATGTTTTTCTTAGTTTTAAAGAATTTCCCATTTAAACTAATCATGATCTATAGAAAGCCCTCAAACTAAAAATGTGACTTACTGTTTGGAATCTAGCAATTTTCTTCATTGATTGCTCTGTGTTGTAAAGAGTCTGACTGAGTACAGTGTTAACTCACGTAATAGCGTAGCAGTAGTCAGTAACGTTTCCTATTTTCCGTTGATTGACCTGTTTGGAAGGTATTTAGGTGCTTGCTAATCTAGTGTCATGGTGTAGAATGTTGCCATCAGTAGATCTTATTTTGAAACTTTATACATTTATATATTTCAGGGGAGGGAAGCAGGGCAACTAGCTGGGCTGGGGGATTGCTTATCATTCCCATGTTCAGCAGATCTGTAATATTGTTTAAACTAGAATACAGGTCAGTTAGACTAGCTCACTGGGTGAATGTGTGCAGTATCAAGATTAATTATGAAAACTTGTTTTTAATAGAGTTATCAGAAGTTCTATGGCAAATGGTGATGAGAGTGGGGCTTCGTGTGGATACAACGTATGGTGTCTTACTGCTAGTCCCAGTTCTAGCCTTTTTTGCTGTGCTAACAGTTTTTATTCTTTTGGTCATGGAGGGGCTTTCTGCTTTTCTCCATGCTATACGACTTCACTGGTAAGTTAATTTTTCTTTATACCCCTTTAGCATATACTGGTTTGTTTAAGAGGGATTTTTGTGTCAAAGTATTAGGTGCCTTATTAAAAAGAAAAGTATAAAATTCAACAGCCTCATGCTACTGTAATAGATGTATTTAATAATAGTAAATAAATAGCTTGAGTTGAATGTAATTTTTCCTCTGGAATATTTTCAATAAATTAAAATATTTTATTGGCTTATGATGCATATTAACCTCAACCACATTCAGAGTTGATTTTGGTGCAAACTAAGAGTACATTTGATTTATAGTATTGCAACTTTTGATACTGTAGAATATTAATAATGTGGCTAAGTATTTTTATTTTCAGTCTGGTTATATCACTGAATAGCTTCAATCTATTTTATTTATTTGGTTCAACATTTATAGTAATGAGCAAAACTTTTGCTAAAGTGTGGCTGCTAACCCTTAAGTATTTCAATCCTTTCTTAGTCTTTGTATCACAAGTTCAGCACATTTGCGTGGATTCAGAGAATATTTAGTTTGAAGCCTGATGAAATTTACAGTATAAGAAAAGGCAGACATATAGTATATGAACATGAGGTAGAGCTGTATGCATTACAGAGAATTATGCTCATGATAGTGTATATTTACAAAACAATTAACTGCAACTAACTCAAATTAGTAAAACTGAAGTGAGAAATGAGCCATTACAGCACAATGTCAGTCTGTTTGGGTCTCTGGGGAAATATCAGATTTGCCTGGGTCTGTGATAGGAAGGTTAAGTAGCTGCATAGAAAGCATAAGTGAAGGGATTAGGATTGGGTTTGTTCAGCCTCCTGTGTTGCATCGTTCTGTTCTTTGACAATTTGGATTAATACACAGATGCTGGGGTTTTTTGTCTCGTTTCAGGGTGGAATTTCAGAACAAATTCTACTCTGGTGGAGGATACAAGTTTACGCCTTTCTCTTTTAAGCACATTTCTTTACATTTTAACAAAGATGATACGGCATAGTTTGGTTGCTGTTGGCAGAAATGTTTGGAATTGTCTACAAATAATGATGTGATTGGATCTCACCTTCTTGTTGGACAAAGTGTTTTTCACTGATTGCCTTACAATGCAGCCAAATTCTGTAATATATACCTCCCATAGAACTACATAGCAGATCTGGAGCATCATGTAAAGTATATAGATATAAAATGTACATTTTTCTTGATAAACTAATGTTGTAAATTTTATTCTTAAAAAAAAAAGAAGTTGTTACTGCTTGTCCTAAAACCAGTGTGCAGGCATTTTTTTTTTTCTTGTTGAGGCTGTTTATTTTCTTGAATGACTACTTTTAAGTTATCTGAGAGACTTTTCATCATATTAAACATTCATTACTAATCACATACTTAAGCAAGCTCTCATCTCATGCACTTTGGGAACAATTTAGCAATGCAACCGAAGCAGTGTCTGTTTTCAGTATCTATTCCAGAAGGATTATGAAATGTAAATCTATACATAGCAATGCAATGTCCTCTTTTTTGGCCATATTTAAAATTGCACTGAAAATGTGAACTGTTTATTCTGAGTTCTGCCCACAGTTATTACTTCAATCTTTCAGAAGCCACAGTGATATTTAATGTTACGGAACGAGACAGGATTAGAAGTGGGGACTGGGAGTATTAGCACTTTTCTTTCCCTGTAGCGAGGACCTTGCTGGTAAGTGCTGTTCTGCACAGGGAGTTGCGTGCAGCCCATCACTTGTGGTCACCTTGATGGGTAAAAGCCTCAGAAAAAGTCTTGCACTGTGTGGGTGAGGACTGAAATAAAAGGATCAGATTGCCTATGAGAAATCTTTATCCCAGGTTCTATTTGTACGGTGTGGTCCCGGATTTTCTACTCTTTTTGCATGGGGAATAAAGAATTGGCCTCGATCCATGTTCGTTTGGCTGTACGGGCATAGGCGACACGTTATGTATCAGATGTTGAACCAAAGTTTCTACTGAACAGGTGGAGAGGGGTCGTTTTGTAATATTTTTGTATCAGTATGAAAACGGGGATATTACAGTAATGTTTTAACATCTGTGCCATAAGGACAGCAGAAGTCAAATTTTGCACTTGTTTCATACGAATTCCGAATAAAACCTCGTTTGCGCTGTTGGGAGCGAGCCCTTATGTTTGTGGCCGGCGCGGCCGGGCCTGGCCCCTGGGCCCCGCCTGAGCGGCTGCGCGGGGCCCGGCGCGGAGGGCACGGCGGCGGGAGCGCGGGGCGGCGGGAGCGCGGCCGCGCGAGGCGGGTCTGGGCGGGCGGCGGCCTCCTGAGGCGAGCGGCGGGCGGGCCGCGGCCATCGCTCCTCCCCGGCCCCTTGCCGTGACCACCGGGAGGCGTCGGGGGTTGCCGCCATGAGCCTGGACGATGTGCGGCTGCAGTGGCTGCGGGAGCGAGCCGCCGCCGTCCTGGGGCTGACGGATCCGGCGCCTTTCGAGGAGCTGCTGAACCGCGGCCGCGGCGAGGAGGCGCGGGCTGTGCTGCGCTTCTTTGACCGTGGCACCGAGGACGGGGAGAGCGCGAATGAGGCGGGCACGGCGCTGCTGCTGCTGCGGGCCGAGCGGCGCGGCGGGGCCGGCCGGGAGGCAGCGGGTGAGGCCCCGCGTCCCGGCCTGCGGAGCGCTGCGCTGGGCACTGCCCGTCCCCGAGCCCCTGGGCTCTGCCCTTCCCTCCCAGCTGTTTCCCCCTCCCTCAGGCCTGTGTTTGTCCCCTCTGCCGAGCCCTATTACCCCCGTCCTTACCCCTTTCCCTGCCTCTCCATCCCTTGGGCTGTGTCCGCTCCTCCCAGACCCCTTCAATCCCACCCATTTCCATGACCTCTCTCCTTTGCACCATCCCCCCTGCAGAGGGGTTATCTCCTGCTTTCTCCTCATTTCCTGTGTGCGGACACAGGTGACACAGATGAGTTTGCAGATGAGCAGCAGGTGGAAGGCCCAGATAACCTGTTTCCTGAGCAGTTGACTGAAAAAGCCTCCTCTGTGGCATGAGAAGGAAATAGGGGATTTGAGTGGCCAAAGTGTAGTCGTGGCAGGCCATACTGACACGGGGCTAAATGTGACTCGCTCATGTGAGCAGATCCAGCAGTATCTGTAACATCAGCAGCTTTTCCCAGGCAAGCAGATCTGATTTTGTGGATGGTATCCTGGGCAGTGTGGCTAATTAATGTTTTCTTAAGAGCTTTGGAATAAACCTAGTTTGGCTCTTTCATCTTTTCCAAACAGACAGAAGGAGGCTGACGGGGATGAACAAAATCCAACCACAAACACAGATCTTTCATCTAGTCTTTGTGACTTTTTTTACTGGCTTTATAATTTCAGATTTTTTGAGACTGATTTTATTAAAATAAGTAGAATGAATATGTTCCCTTTAGTAGGAAGCATTTAAGTTCTCTTGTCTTAAGAGCTGCAAGTTCTCTTCTTTATTCTGATGTAGTTTACTGATGATAAAAGTAATGGTCCTGTAAAGTGTTAAGATTGGTCCAGTACTTTAACCATAGCGTTGCAGAGAAGCCTTTCAGAAAAAAAGGAAAAAAAAAAAAAAAAAGATGGAAAGGGTGTCAGAGACAGCAATCATTTTCCATGGCTCAGAATTTCTATTCTCTATTCTCTACTCTCAGTATCTGTGTAACTCCCACAAGCTTCTGAAGCAAAGTCATGGCCTGGTATTTTAGATCCATAAAAGAATTTTGTTCATACTGTGCAAAAAAGATAGGACCACGAAAGTTAAATGCTGAAGCCTGGTGTGGGTGTAAGTAGACTAAAGGAACGATACAATTCAACTTCCCACTCTGCACCTCTGAATGGAGGCAGCTGCAGTGCTGCAGGTTAATGCTCAAAAGCAGTAAAACAGGGAGATTAAAACAGGGAGGATTATAATTGCCTGATACTAATATCATGGTCTTTCCAGCTGGGAATGCAGCTATGCCTTTTCTACTTCTTTTAAGTGTCCAGAAGCCTGTGCTGAAAGGGAAAGAGAACTTGGTGCACCTTTTGAAAGACAGTATAAAATAAAGTTTGAAATTCTTGACTGGCCCTGGAATTCATGCAGTTGTTCCTGCAGCCTGTTCACCATCACTTTTGTTCATGACATAACCACAAGCATTTTCCATGTCATAGATCTGGCACAACAAAACCCTTAATTGTTTGCATTTCCTTTTACAAAGTGGTTTCATCTTGAAATGCACTAATCAACTTATTTTGTCATAAAAAATCAATTGCATTGAAAAATGCTGGTAAGGATACTGTAAATAAAGACCAATTGCCTGTGGAACACAGTACAGTCACTTGCTTATTGGGTTTCAGATCTTCAGCAATAGTGCTGCCCTGTGGGAAAGTGAACGATTAACGCCAAATCTGGGTGGTTGATTGTTGAAAGATGATGCTGAAGATGGAAGGAAATGCTCAGTCATTTAGTTTGAGAAGAAAATTGAAAGGATTCATCTTATATGCATGGAATACCTGTTCTTCAGTTGAGTTCTCTCGTGTTATTCTTTCATAGTGATGACTCAGAAAAGCAAGACATCCCCTCTGCAATCTACAGACAGTGAAAGTGTGTCAGGTCATGTACCAGCTCTCTCTAGTGCATCTGAATTGAGTAAACTGGGGCAAAGATTGGCAGCTGACAGTATGGAACACACACCACAGGTAAGTCTGTTGTATTTCCTCTGTTCTTTTGTGTCTGTGCTGGCTTTCTGACACAAATGTTTCAGTAAAACTGGTAGGCAAATTAAGGAGGTATGGTGCAGAGCAAGTACCCAGAGCAGAACAGAACATTTCCCAAGAACAGGAATTGCCATTCAAAACGAATGGCCTGCCGTAGCCTCTGACATTGACTGGCAAGACATTGCAAAGGTAATTTGCTTGGCAAAACACTGACTTTTGATGAGAAAATGCAGCAGTGAGTTACTCAGGTACTGCATTAGCTATTCCCAGAGTTGTTTGTGAAATAAAAGTTGCAGTTAGAATAACTGCTAGATAAAAACACCATAGCAGGAGTATGTAAGGAACAGTGGACAAAGGACCTGAAGTCTTTTACATAATTAGATGGTTAGCATGCAGTCTAGGGTTTCTGTCTGAACGTGGTTTCTGACTGAGGTGCAGGTGGAAGGGGAGTAGGTGTTTGCCTGTTCTCAGGAAGGTATGGGGGGCATTTAAGTGGTTTCTTATGTTTCAGGCACTAATTCTTTTAGTCCTGTTGGTCTGGAAATCAATATTATTTCCAAAGCTGATGGTTTTTACTGTTAGCTGAGTGATTTTTGTAACATTTCATTAATGTTAGTAGTTTACTTGGGCAGCGATGTAAAGATAATGGAGTTAAACTAATGATTCTGTCTTTTTGTTCACAGCAGGAAAACATTTTCTTGCTGTTAAGAAAAGTGGCAGCAAACAGTAATAGTCATACTTGCTTGTTATTTTCTGTTTCAGCTACAGGAAGGGAAAGTTGACAAAGTGTGTTTCTATGTGGCTCTTGATGAGATTCCTGAAGAATTTGTGTCAGATTTTACTGTATATTTTCTGAGAGACACCAAAGGTATGTGCCCTGAATAACTGCAGGATCAGCGTTTTCAGTCTTTGCATTAAACAGTACTTCACACTGAGAAAAGGTGATAGAGACTGGGATCTAGCATAGTGCCTATCTTAATTAACTGAGTATGAATACTCTCAGACTAGAACCAGGAATCAGGAATGCTTTTTGTATACATTTATGGAAAATTACTTATCTTCTGCATTTTACCAGCAAGGGTCAAGCTTTCTTGTTGCACTCAGAAGAACTAACAGGATTTAGTTACTAAACTGCTAAAACTGTGAAGTGTTTTGAGGATGAGGAGCTGGATGTGAAAGTCAGACCATGAGGTGCTGATAAGCACAGCTGGGGTATCAAACTTCCTGACATGACTCAAATTCTGATACACAACAGCAGCGTATTTTATTCTGATAGTTCATACCTTTACCGTATAACCAATGACAATAGTTATTCCAGTATCTGGAGTAGCTCTGGTTTTGGTCTCAATCAGACCTCAGTATCTAGCTCTAGCCCCGTAGGAGCAGGTATTTCCACACCTGTATCCAGGATCTACCCACAGTATGTTAATTTAGTGCCAGAGACTCGCCACAGCATAAACATTATTTATGTGGGCTCACCCAGCAGCAACATGCTTTCTGTATCAAATAATTACATTCATGCTCATTGTTTGTATACTGTTTAGAAAGAGTTACTGAACCTATTGACCTGGCTGAAGCTAATGAGGTCCTTCCTAAAGTGATAAAGTTTGGTGTACTGACAGATGATACTCTTTTGATGCTAAAGAATGCCATCGCACAGGTAAATGTGTTACAGCTTTTATGTATAGAGTCTTGAGTGTTTCTAAGAGTGATTTGCCTATTTAGTATTCTGCTGACCATATGGACTATGCATAAGAAATACTAATATTTAATGAGTGACCTTCATATGCCAAAATGGAGGTTTTGTTAATATACTTATTTGATATTTTGTTTCCCAAATTTTGGTAAAGATAGGGAGACCAGCAGCATTTCATTGCTTGGCCCTATATGAGAAACATTTAAGAGTGTGACACCAAATATCTTTATTTTCATGCTGATAGGCTTTTGTAAAAACATGCTGGAGCAATTCCCCCACAGAACTTGAGGCAGAGAGAGTGATGTTAAAGAGGTAGAATGGAAAGGAGGTGCACTTAAATTAAATTTTCAAACAACGTATCCAACGCTTAAGCGAATTGCTAGTAAGCTGACTTTCATTGTTTTCTTTTTAAATATGAACCACCTAATCTGTGGTACTTGTTTGAATTATAGGTGTTCTCACCAGCTCCCTCCTATAGTCAGCAGCAGACTGAGGAACCTTCCTTTCATCCAGATGGTGAAAAAACAGATTTTGAAAAAAGGAATTTTGCTGAGACTGAGCTTGCAGAAAAGAAAGAACAGCCTGTGGAACACTGTAATGCTCAGATGAGGAATGAGATTCAAATGAATGGGCAAAAGTTGTTAAGTGTCACTCAGCAGACTATACAACAAACTCAAGGTGAGTGTTCTGCCTGTGCCAGCACTGTGGTGTGGTACATGACAGCAGAAAGAGGTTCACCTAGGAACAGCTTGATATAGAATAACAAATACAGACAGTTTCTGGGGAAGCTCCAGACCTGATTAAACTTTCTCTTTGCTGATAACAGTAGTATTTGCACTACCCTGAAGCATAGCAGGCAGTATGGAGAAATGGATTAAGTCAGTGATAGTCTTTCAATCTGAAGTAAGAATAGGAGAGAGGGTAAACGTGCCTCATTGCTGAGCAGTGTTCAGGGGACTCGGACCATAGCAGAGTATGGAAAGTGGTGGATCGAATGAGACTTTCATGTGGTGTTTAGCATCCTTTCTCTGACAGGGGCTACGGTCATGCTATTAAGGAGAACGTAGTGGCCTATAAGAGGCAAAGGCAAATTGATAATTTTCTTCAGCAATGCCCTAATCCTAATTCATAACAGTTAGAGATTAGATGAAGGCTTGAAAACTGAGAGCTTTTCATGTATTTCTAGGAATATATCTTTCTTTGCACTGTGTTAACTGCGCAGCATCTGGATGTATTTTGCCGTATTCTCAGATAGGCAGAGCAGGTGGTGTGTTACCTGTCCTGGAGTAGCTAACAAAATGGCAGGTGAAAGCCATTTCAGTGATGCTACTTTACCAGTGCTGATGGAACAAGACAGTTAATTCTCCATGCCTTTTCTTCCAATAGAAGATATTAAACTGGTGATGCCAACTGTAAATCTAGATGGAGAAGTGACTGTTCTTGCTGCAGTTCCAGAAGTAGTTGAAGCTCTGGAGGGTTGTGCAGTGACCTGGCAGAAATTAATATCCACAGCTCTAGAGAAACAACCGAAAAAGGTTCCGCAGGTAATGTTGCCTATAACACCAAGCTGCTTTTATTGCAGGAGACATTGCTTCATTTCCCCACAAGAATCTCTTTGAATGGTTTGTGCTAATTTTTAATCCATCTTCATGTTTGATTGTTGGAGAACCATTTAGTAATTGATGTAAAGTAGAACAAAAGTAGCGAAGAACTTCATGACTCTGGGAAATAGAATATAAATAGAACATAAAGTAACCCACTGCACATCCTACCCACACAGGATAACTGTGGAAAACTAAGGTACTTTTGCTATCTGTGCTCTTCTGAGCCATGAAATATTAAAAGCTGCAGTGATTCTTTTTTTTTTTTTTTAAAAAAAGCCAACTATGTTTTTGCTTGAAAAAGACCTCGCTCAAACAAAAAAAATCCAGTTGTAAGGTTCTGATTCTGCAAACACTTACACATATGACTAATAGCATTAAACATACTGAGGGGTTTCATGTCTACAAAGTTACTTGCACATAAGTTTTGTCAAGCATGGTCTCTCCAGCTCCAGCTCAGGGATATACTCCCCATAAGCAGTTCCCTTCAGTGTATGTAAAACTCTTGATTTCAATGATCATCTTCTGTCTGGGTTTTTTGCATGGTTGAATCATAATCAGGTTTTTCTCAGCATACAGAATATTGAAAAGAAGGAACAAATATAGTCCTGGTTATAGGTTTTCACTCCTGCATAATGGTAATTTAGAATTTTTATTTTATTCCACTTTACTGGTAGGGTAATGGTCCACTTGCAGAAGTTGACCGCTGGCATGAAAGAAATGATACTTTAAGTGCTCTTACTGAACAGACAAAGCTTCCAGAAGTGCAAAAAGTCTTGGAAATATTACAGGAAGCTGAATCTGAGCATATTGGAGATTTACAGGTAGTCTTAAGTGACCTCAGAAAACAAAATGTGGAAGCTCTAGATAATGTTAAGTTTCTTTCAACTCTCGAACGCCACTTGAAGGTATGTATCCTTAAGAAAACTTTGTGAAGTTTTAACTGTAGTTACCTGAGTTTTTCTCTGTTGATATAATCACCTCTTGTTTATTTTGTACTTTTTATTAGTAATAAAGATATACTCTAGCTTTTTTATGTTGAAATAAAAAGAAGCTTGCTTATTTGGTTTGAGTCAGAGTTGTTCTAATATCTGAAAGCAGAAACCCAGCCCGGAGCTGTGCACAGCTTGGTTTGTAAATCACAACCTTGAGAGAATTTGATAGCATAGCTGAATTGGGGAAAACAAGGATTTCTCTACTCCCTTTTTGAGGTAGCTTCTATGACTGATTAGAGCTGATGTCTCAATTTTTAAGTTTTATTGAAGATCATCCAAACATTCAAATAAAGAGTTGAGCCATAACCAGTCTTGGGACATCTTTTAGAGAAACGAGAATGTTAATGAGACAGGATCTAAAAAGCATATGGAGCAATGAGTGCGGATTTGTACATCCTTAACCATGTGTGTTACTTAGGCACCAGGGTGTTTCCTTGACTGGGCTAGTTATTTAATAAAGCCACAGACTTTTTAACCTTCAGATATTTATAGAATAAATATTGGTTTATTGAATATGAATTTGTATATTTTCATGACATCTTATTCACAATATTTATAATGCATTTAATAGAATTTAACATATGGCACTGGGTTTAATGTTGTCTTGGATACAATACCTTCACTGATGAATGCTCTGAGAATGATATGGATTATCTCACGGCATGACAACAAGGATGAATGGATGGTAGCCCTTATGGAACAAATTGCATGGGGAATTTCAGCAAGAGTATACAAAGTTGTGGATTTGCATATGCTGTTTAAGTAAGTACTGTATTCCTGTTTAACTAGGCTGTATTATTAAAAGCTTTGCTTGTTTTACATGAGGTGCAGTAGATAACTTCATCAAATATGTTTCAGCTTTTTTCCCTAACTGAAGTTGTATTAGAAGGTCAATTAAAAGTCAGTTTCTTTTGTAATTTTTATAAATTACTGAATCGGTCCTGAAGAAATAGGTGCTTGTCCCCTTTTATCTCAAAAGGACATAAATCAATAAAATGAACAGAACTGTAGTGGTAAAACAGTGGCATAAGTAGCATCAAAATATCTCCTTTCCAAATCAATCACACTGAAAATTAAGATTTCACAGTTACAACTTTTGCCTAGATCTTGTATAATTAGAAGCTGCTAAGCCAGACTATATTAATCCAGCTGAGATACAGTTTTCTGTCTATAGTTCTTCTGTCTATAGTATCTTAACTGTTTCGATTTGATTAATAGAGAAGATAGAGCTGCTGCGAAAAAGAAAATAGCAGAAGCCAAAAGCACACTTGAACAATGGAAGAAATGTTATTTTACTGTTCGTGCCCAAATTGAAGAATCAGGAAGAGAGCAACACTGGGAATTTGACCAAAAACGTTTATTTGAAAAAACAGATTATATGACTTCGGTCTGTCAAGATCTGTATGATATTTTGCAGGTAGTAATACAGATAATAAATAAACAGATTGTGTGATCTGTGTCTTACTCTGTAGAGGAGATTCTTTTGTATTGTAGTTGTTGAAATGTTAACAGCCTTTCGTGAGTGGTTTTGTGTTTAACACCTGAGCAGTGCCTTTGATTCCAACAAAGCTGCATTTAGTGCTTGAAGACAAAATAACTCTTCTCAAGGTACTGGTTGAGGAAAGATATTACTGTGTACATTGCTGTTATGGACATACAGACTAGTAACAACTGTTCCACAGATATGCAATTTTTGTGTGTTGCTAGCCTAATGATGTAATTTTATATAAAATAACCATTTCAGTATACTATAAAATAAAATCTGACCATACATGAATCAGTGTATCAATTGCAGGATAACGTGTGCATGGAGAGATGCTATGTTTAGGCTAATTGAAGTCAGGGTAACTAACAATATTAGTGGTCCACCAGTGGTCCGATGCTATAGACTATGAATGTAAAAACTGTATGTGAAAAGTAGAATAAAAAGGAGCAATAGCTGAGTATAATCTGTTTTAACAACTGAAGTGTTGGGCCTGCAGAGTGGTTTTTTTTTTTTCCATAAAGCTACTTAGTGTCTTGTATAGAAATACACAAAATGTAAATCATAACACATTCTCTGAGCTTTTTTTATTTTTTGAAGGATGTGTTAAAACAGAAAAACACCCCATTAAAAACAAAGCTTTCTGGTATGTTCTTCTGAATTAACAGGTCATTGAAGAGTTTCACAGCATATTTGGTCCTGAACTGAAAGCTGTCACAGGGGATCCAAAGCATGTGGATGATCTACTGAGAAGAGTAAATGGACTAACTAGTCCCATGGAAGAATTGACTTTTGACCCTTTTAGCATCAAAAGTGCACATGACTGGAAATTAATTATGGAAGAATTTAGAGAAGTTGTTTCAGTAAGTACCATATACTGTGATTCTCCCCCTCATTACTTTCTATATACAAATTCCATCTAGAATATTGACATTTTCACTTAAAGAAAATGTACATTTGTGAAAGAAAGGAATATATGAGTAAATATGTGAATGAAAATGTGAGGAATTTGACCAATTTTTAAAGTCAGTATTGTGTTTCCGAGTAGTTTTTGTTTATAGTTCCACTTTATCTTGAAAATGGTGAAGCACACTTTTAGTTCATTGGCACAATCGCTACAGCATGAGCAGAGGCTACATATGACCTCCCTGCACTTAGTGCTCACATGTCTCAATCAGGTCCTACAAAGAAGTAAAACTTCCTTTTCTGGATTCATTCAGTCCTTCACCCCTCAGCTAAGAGTACCACGAAGTACAAATTGTTACAGTGTTTTCTGTGATTTATATGCCTGCCCAGCAGACACATTAATTAACATTGATTTCCTGCAGCTTGCTGGAAAGCCACCAGTTTGTTAGTAATTTGTGAGACAAAAAGTAATAAAAATATGCCTGACCACTATTATTAAAGCGGCTTTTTTTGCCTTCCTTTCTTGGTTTTGCAAGATGAATCTGTAAGTGACAGGATTTCTTGGCCTTCTTCCTTTGTTTAGCTTATTGAAGAAGAGACCAAAAACTTCATTGATGAATCTTTTAAGACCCTTCGATCAGCAGAAGCTGCATTTGACATGCTGTTAAACTTCAAACACATCCGCTCTCGAGAAACCATTAATAAGCAGATGATGATGAAGTTCGGTGATATTTTGGACCGATACTGTAAAGAGGTATTTAACTGATGTAGTACATGAAGATATTTACCTAGTGAAAATCGTAAATCTGTGTATATGTCTAAATACCTGTATAGTGTCATTTACTCTCTGAAAGACTGAGAAGTTTTACAAAATAAACATAATAATTGCTCTCACTCTTTTTGGAGCCTATTGGAGAAATAATATCGTTAATTTGCTGAAATGGATGTGCATATCTGTATGTGTGTGGCACTGTGTGGGAACTGGAAGATGTTTGCATGAAGTCTGAATGCAAAAAGGCTTGCAGCTATTCCTTTACCTTGTGAACAGCAGTTCAACATAGTCCTATCTGAAAAAACACAACTATCACACCCTACAGCTTTCTTGTGATGGACAACAAGTTCATGGTATGACTGAAAGGTGTCAGAGATCAGCTGTGAAGGCAGAAATAATTTCTGACGTGTTGAAGACTGTATGTTGGAATGCTTTTCATGTCATAGCATTTTTTTTTGATATTTCAAAGAACAGAGTTTAATGATAAAATATAATCTTACAGGAAAACTGCCACAATAGCAGTTTCACAAGCTATAGAAAGAAGACATTTTCTGTAATGCAATTAATACAAACAAGAGATGCATGACAAAGAAAGAATTTTTTATCCTGCTGCTGGAATTAACTTCAGAGCTTGTGCTGTGTAGCAGGTTAGATACTGATCATGGACAAGCGGTGGAGAAAAGATTCTTTGCAATATTTTATTCTCTTCCAGGTTGAAATTGCTAAGGAAATCTTTGTTCAGAACCTTAAGGATCCACCGTTGTACAAGAATCATCCTCCAGTGGCTGGAGCAATATACTGGTCCCGATTTCTTTTCTATCGGATCAAACACACTATTATTCGATTTCAAGAAGTAGAGGGTTTGCTTGCTAGTGAACGTGGAAAGGAAGTACGTTGGTTCTTTTGATATTTGATGAAGAAATACTTTCTTCATACCCATCTTCTAAAGATGGAAAGTGCTCTTATGTGAGGGGAAATTCCAAGAATATCTTTGCATGCAACAAACCATGTTTGATGTGAAAAGCTGAGTGGGACCTTCCCACTGTTTCCCAGAGAGACAGTGACAGGATCAATGACAGAATTCAAGAGCCTGAATTCTTCATTGTCTGTGTTAATGACAAGACATTACTCGCTCTCTCATCTAGGATAAATTGGAACCATATTAAGACACCATATTAAGACAGGTTAGTTGCACATTCCTCATGGTCTTTAAAATGAGTTATACAGAATTTTCCTTTCTAGGTAAAACAAATATATCTTCAAGTGGCCAAGATGATGAAAGAGTATGAAGATCAAAAATACAATCAGTGGAGAGATGGGACAGAACAGATACTCCCCGTGTTATTGAAAAATACTCTGCTGACTGTCATCACTAGTGGGGCTGCAACCCATGATAATCCAGAGACTTCTGAGCAGGTGAGATAGAAAATAGACTTCTCTGTGGGGAAGAACTGAAACCTATCTAATGATCAGTGAGATTTTTTTAAAGGACTAGTTTTTGCAAGGAAAATTTCAAGAGTTCTAAGATCAGAATTTTTTGTGGTCCTTTAGAAGACATAGTTGCTGGATGACCTGGCAAAAGGATGGATGTTATTTCTCTATGTGTTCTTCTGTGCTGTAATTCCTGTTAATTTTGGGGTTTTGGTGCAACATTTTTGGGATGTTAGAACAAAACTTAGGGCTGAAGTAGGTGGAGGTAGGTTCCTAGAAGAGATCATGCAGAATCTTTTTCTAACTAAACTTTTATCTGACTATGAACTTCTACTGGGATTTCAGTATGTAAAAAAAAGGGGATTTGATTTGTTTTGTATAATCAGTTTTCACTGAAGAAGTGGTTGTATATAATTTCTGAAACTAGAATGCTGAGGTTGCTGTTGAATTTTAAAGGCATTTCCACAGGCTCTAAATGAGCCATCCTGGCTTTTACCTACTGCCTTTTCAAATGTCTCCAAGAGCTAACGTTTTCCTTGCACTGTAACTGTTCAGTGTTCTTCCTCTTTCTGCTGCTCTTCCTTGTGTTGTAGAGCTCTGTAACAGAGGAGCCTGTCACCACAAAGAAAAGCGTCCGCTTCATAGTGAATTTTTCTCCCACACTTCATGAGATTATCACTGAAACAAAGTACATGGAACAACTAGGGTTTCCAGTCCCCAAAATAGCAAGATATGTGGCATTACAGGAAGACAAATACCTTAGGTAAGGCTGTAACAGAATATCTGCTCACATACAGACATCCAGCAGGGTTTCAAGTGATTTCACTCTTAACCAGAATGGGCCTTGAGTCATCAAATTTTGGAAATGTGAGAGCTCTTAGTCACTTTTTTTTTTCTTAAAGGTAAAATTACTAATGGCCATGCTGCACTAATAAGCTTTTCTCTGGCACTGTCTGCATCTTTCACCCTGTAGGACTATGTCATACAAATTAACATCTCATCAAATCTCAGAAAAACCAAGGAAAGTAATTTGTTTTGCACTTAGCTGTTAGTGCCATTTAGATTTCAGCTCACATTTAAATGCACTGCCACTTTCTTCTTGTGCATCTTTGGATAAGTTGCTTTTGCCCAAATTATCACAGGCATTTAGCACACAGGGATGCCAAGAGGAGCCCTAACTGGATTTTAAAGTTCACCTATTAAGTTCATTTATGTGCTGCAAACTGAGGCTGTTAAAAACTTTTTCTGAGTTGGAGCGGGAGAGGTTGGTCTAGCTACTGTTGGAGCTATATGAAATTTTTATTTTGTTTTCAGCAGGAAATGAATTGCATTTATAATCAGTACATATTCAGTGGTTCTTTCTGTAAATTTTGTTTTATATGGAAGTCTGAACAGAATGATGGAAGTGATCTGCTCTTTAATCTGAGTTCAGAGCTGTATTTCCAGAAAATCCTGATTTTAGTGTTTTGGTGTGTTTCCTACACTCATTAGGTATACAAGTGGGTTGAAAAACATGCTGGATCGCTATCACAAATTGATGGGAACACTGAATGAAGCAGAAACCAAAATTCTTGATGACCATATTCAAAAACTCTGGAGAGTATTCAAATCAGGGCACAGGAGGCTCAATTGGAACTCCTTAGGTAATGGAGATGCTATTTTAAAATGGCCTCAGATGCTGATTTTCAGATAAAAAATCTCTTCAATTCTGCACTCTATATTTTTTTTTATGTCATATGACAGCAACATATCCCTACATGGTACATCTTATTGCCATGGTCAGAGTCAGAATTATGTTTTTATTATATTTAAAACACTGAGTTAATTATATTTAAAACACTGGAAATTGACGGAGACCTTGGATAACAGCTGTAAGGGAGCTAGATGCAGGATTAGATGAGAAATCATCTAATCTTTCAGCAGAGCATCAGTTCATTCTCAGAGATAAAGCACATCTGGTTGTGGAAATTTTGATGCATTGGTGAAATATTTGTTAAAAGAAAAAAAAACCAACAAATGGTTGTGATTTATTTCAAGGTATTGGTGACTTTATTATCCAATGTACAGAAGCCATCAGAAAGTTTGAATCACTTGTCCATCAGATTCATAATAATTCTGAAGACATAAACAACAAGCTTCTGTTCATAGAATCAACAAATCTCTTTAAATTTCCGCTTTCAAAAAATGATGAACTTCCTAGTAAGTCTTTATATTTTTATTTCCGAGCTTTGCGATGTTTTATTTTGCTCTGTCTGCTACGTTGCATTTTTAGTTGCTAAGTTCAACCCTTCTAATTGTTACCAAAACTAGTTATGGTAGTATTTCATGGTGTAACAGAGGAAGCACAAGCAGAGCTTCAGTACCATAAAGCTGACGGTGTCAATAAGAGAAATATCAAGATGAGTATACAAGTAGATCATTTGACTTGTGCCTACCTTGTTTTGGATCACTTTCCCCTTAGCTTTCCTTTGATTTCCTTGTCCTTCTCGTATGCAGTAGCATAGTCTTGGAGCTACAATGTGCATGGAGTGTCAGCTCCCTTTGGGCTATCTGAACTGAACTGGTTTCCTCAGATGGAAATTGCAGTGAGGTGGTTGTCCCCCAGGTCTCCCTGTCACTTGAGTGAGTGGGTGATGGATCAGATTTCTTTCAATGCTTTGTAAGTCTTAAAAAGGTTACTTCCACATCTAATGGTTGTTATTAAATAATTGAATCCATAGGGCTGAAATATTAATAATTAAGCATTAATAAGTGAAGATAATTTTTAGCACTATACAAGATCAATTTCATGTTCACAAATAAAGCCCAGCTAATTATTCCAGTACATGAGTCTGTTAGGTCTTTTGCAGTTAATAATGCTATTTTTTCTATCTTTTGCAGAAGCGAAAGAATTTTTTGAGTACATTAAGTGTGAAAGAGCAAAAGATGTGGCGCACATGGTTAGAAAGTATTCTACAATTCCACAATTGCTAATAAAAGTGGAAAGACGAGTTGCCAATACAAACAGTGGCAAATCTCCAAACTTAACTTCCTATTATGCATACTGGGAAAAAAGGATTTATCAGGTGTTGACACAGTTAATTGTGAAGTAAGTCAATTGTTTGCTTTAATGAATTTTCCATTGTTGGATTTTACCTGACTTGTTCTGCAGCAGGTGGGGCCAAGGAGGTTCCTGTAGCAAGATATCATAAAGGTTTGTATTATAAGCAAGATATTATTACAATAGAGCATTGCAGGGTTGTAAAAGCTTCCCAGACATCTCTTCTTCTCACGATCCATGTCTTTGTAATCCGGTCCATGCTCAGCTGACTTCGCTGTGCTTTCTTGGCTGGACTCTTGCAGTGGAGTTGACCATTGTCTCAAGGTCATTTTGCACCAGGTTATCCCCATTCATTCCTTTCATTAGCTTCTTCTAGCTAGTCAAGCTTTTGCATTAAATCAGTATTAGTGGGGTAGTTTTGCTCCGATACACATCAGTGTTTCCAGCTGAAATTGGTGATAACTGACCTCGGACAGATCTGCTTACATATCTAGGCATATACCTGATAATTACAGTCTCTGTTGGGCATTTCCATGGGGGGCAGCACCTGATTATTACGGTCTTTGATGTGGTTTTTTTTCCTTTCCCAGGAATTTACAGGCTTTTAATGCAGCTGTTCTTACAAACGTGCCACTGTTCCAAACAGAAGCTGATTTATCTGTTCCTGAGATAATCTTGCAACCTAATGCCATTGAGATTGACAAAATGACTGTACAATGTATCCAAGACTGTGTTGAGGTCACCAAGGTGATTTTTGCTACAAATTTACTTGTTGCCAGAGTTTGCTTATGATTACAATGAATTAATCTTGCTTTATGTTTGGTCAAGCATAAATGTCAAAGGGAAGATTCATATTACTTTATCTTGAAATCAAAATATCCAGTACACTGTTCTAATTTTACAGACTGTCCTAATTTTATCAACTGATGACAAGGGAAAAAAAATGCCATAAAGCTTCATGCAGTTTTAACTCAGGCAGAATTGTTACTTTTCAGCAGTTTTGTCAGTGTAAGGACATGATTTAGTTCTATAAACCAGCATATATCAGAAGGAAATTCTTTTCAGATTGCACTGCAGATGTTGCTTTCTGATGTATGTATAAGCTGGTTGAATAAAGAATGTGAGTAGCCTTCTCTATATTACAGCTCTCAAAACCAGCAGAAAAACAGTTCAGAAAATGTTGGGAGAAGGGCATCTAGGACGCATCCAGGACAACAGGTTTTCAGCAGATGAAATATCTAGCTTGCTGTCAAAGATGTAGCAATATTTCCCTGCATAAATATGTTCACACTGAACTGCTTTCCAGAAAAGAAGCCAAATGTTGTGTTGGTGTTCCCTGTGCTGACAGAGAAATGATTCCAGATGTCACCTGAAATGAATAAATTTAGATTAAGTGTGCTTTCTATGCTCAGATTGGCTGTTCTGCTCCACTGGTGCATCCAGTCTCTTTGACTGAATACCTATATCTCTGTGTCATGCTATATTGTTGCTCAGTGGAGATTTTAAAAGCAGACTGAGTAATGCATGGAAAGATTTTGTTAGGATGAAACTAACTCTTCTCTCAAGTTTATAAGAAAATGCAATCTCTTTTCTTGCTGTCAGAAAAACAATTGGTTTGAGAAATCATTCACACCACTTTCTACATGGTCTCCTAAATAATGGTGAATTTCTTCAACGAAAGGGTTGTCAAGCATTAGAACAGGCTGCCTGGGGAAGCAGTTGAGTCACCATCCCTGAATGTATTCAAAAGGCATGTAGATGTGGCACTTAGGGACATGGTTTGGTGATGGACTGGGCAGTGTTAGGTTTACAGTTGTACTCAATGATCTTAAAGGTCTTTTCCAACCTAAATGATTCTATGGTTCTATGAATGATTTGACTAAAATGACTCTCCATAAAGTAACTGTTTTTCAACCCTGTCTTGAAAACTCTAGCATTTTGTACGATGGATGCATGGCACATGTATCGAATGCCCTCCTCAGCATGTTGAGGAAGATGAAGTTATCACTTTCAGCTTTTACAGTGACATTTCCCAGAACCCTCTGATAATTGAACAGGCTGTTCTCATCACTCAGAATGTCCACAAACTCCTGGCTTCTCTCAGCATGTATTTGAACCAATGGAAGAACTACCACCTTCTGTGGAAATTAGACAAAGGTGTAGTCATGGAGAGGTTAGCTGCAGAAAAGCCTGCTTGTATCACCTTTGATGAAGAGCTGCAGTTCTATATGAAGGTAACTCAAGAAGTGACTCAACAGCCCTTGATTAAAGATGAGCAATTTATCAGGCTTCAGCTGGCTCCTTTAGCCTTCACAGTGCAGGAGAATGCTAGAGGCTGGGTGATTTCACTTGGAAAGTTGCTTAATGAGTCTGCAAGAGAGAAACTTTTCAGTCTTCAGGAGGAGATTCAGGTAGGTGGTTCCAGTTCGGTTTTGTTATCTTTATCACATAGACTGAAAAATGAGTCTGCATGTTATTTACTTGTGTTTTGTGTTTGACTCATCAGTAAAATTCTGCCTAATTGCTTTGTCAGAGTTGCTTCTGGAAATTATTTTTACTTTTTACAGAGATTATCACAGAGTCTGAAGAGACCACCTGATTCTCTGGAAGATCTCAAAATTGTCCTTGGCACAATTGCAGAGATCAAGGACATGTCCTTCAGTGTGGAACTGAAATACCTGGACATCTGGGAGAGATACCGAACTCTAGCAATGTACAATATTCCAGTAAGTGTCTGTCTCAAATGTTTCAGCTTTGAGCTAGGGGCACAAATGCCTCACATGTGAATGACTAGATGTTCTCCTTTCAAGACATTTTACAGAATCACAGTATTGTTGAGGTTTAGGAGGGAAGTCTGGAGATTGTCCAGTCCAAGCCCCCTTCTCAGAACAGTATCTCTACTTGAAAATGGACATATTGCCTGTGTTTAAATCTGATTCAGATCACTTCAATGCTGGTTTTGTGTTTTGCAAATTTGTGTTGTGAGCAGATATTCCTCACTTTCTTGTGACTATTTCTTGTGAGAGACGTTACTTGTTTTGTTTCAGGTAGCTAAAGAAGAGCAAGAGATGGCCGACAAGATTAGGGAAAAGTGGGAGACTCTCTTCTTTGAAGCATCAGAAGTTGATCACAACCTTGGAGGCATAAAACGAACATTCACAAAGGTAATATTTGTAACTAATATTGAAAAAAAATTAGAAATGGAAATAAAACAATTTAAACACTGTTCTCTTTAGATTACAGAGCAAAAAATTGAGGACTACAGCAAAGAGTTGGAAGATTTCTGCCATAAATTCATGACCGAGGGCCCTGGCGCTGTTGGGGAAGATCTTGATAAAGGTAAGTGGATTAATGTGTGTAAAGTGACGTCTTAAAAATATCAGTCTTCAGACAATTCTTCACATTTTATGTAAAACAAGAAAATTGTGCTTTCCTTATTAACATACAAACTGATCTACCAGGAATGTGACGTTTTTAGCACTATAACTTCTACAGACTATATGCAAATGCTGTCTTATTCCCCATGATCTGTGAGATTGTTTATCTAGAAAAATTCTTCTCCTTTCCCAGGATTAGAACTCATGGCCATTTTTGAAAAAGAAATAGAAAAACTGGAAAAAAATCATCAGGAACTGGGCAGTCTTGAGAAACTTTTTGACTTGCCAGTTACAGTGTACCCTGACTTAATAAAAGCACGGAACGATATGAAAGGTCTAAAGCAGATCTATGAAATTCAAGAATTACAAAGTGTAAGTACTGCACCGTGTATACACAGACACACACATATTTGTGCACATACACACAGAAAAGGTAGAAGAGGCTGCGTTGTCCTCTAGTTAGCATCAACTCTTTCTGAGCCTTTGTGTGAAATAAGCTGTGACCTGTCACTGACTATCACCATAGAATGATTTTAATGGTTAGTACAGGACTAACAATGTCTCCAGAGTGGATCAAACATGTACTATTATCAGATAGGAGCAGACCTCCTTCCCCCCCTAATAATTATTGTGTGGTATTTTGCTGAAAAAGTCTCTTGATCCTTTCAGTGGAACTACTTTTAGATATAGTACATGTACAGGTGACAGTGGGTATCTCAGGCTTTAATTGATCTTAACTGGGTTTTTTAAATGATTTATTTTTCTGAAATTAAAATGCCTTGTAAAATATGTTCTTAACGATGCTTTTTCTCTTCTCCATGTTTCCTTTTGATTATTTCTATACAACTGGTTGTGTTTGGCTATGAATCTGTCTTGGACATGAACCTGTCTCTTCCTCTGTAAAATGTCAGTACAATTACATCTGCATCCTGACTGTGGTCTCTAGATCCTACTGTAGTGGAAAGTTGTTTTTTTTTTTTTTTTTGGTCAGAACTAAAAGGAAATATGATCTTTTTTTTCCCCTGATGACCGTGTTCCCAGGCAGCTAAAAAGGAATGGTCTCAGACACTCTGGATAAACCTCAATGTCCAGTTTCTTCAGGAAGGCATCGAAGGATTTCTTAAAGCCCTTCGAAAGCTGCCCAAGCAAGTACGGGGTATGCCAGTAGCCTTACACTTGGAAACAAAAATGAAGGCATTTCGAGACTCCATTCCTTTGTTGCTTGATTTGAAAAATGAAGCTTTAAGAGAAAGGTTTGCTTTGATTTATTTAAATCCATTTTCTGTGTACAAGAAGATTTTGTTTGTTTTGTTAAAACTTTTAAATTTAGTTACTGGGGTCAAGCCATGTCCCGCAGCTTGAAACTTTACTTTCTGCTTAATGAACTTGTGTAATATCATGCAAGGTGACTAGGATAATTTATGTATTCAAACTACTAGTTCTTTAAACAGTAGAGTGCTAAACATGGTTTCATTATTATATATTAAGTTACAGTTGTTTTCATATTTACCGTATGATGGGGGTTGCTACAATTGTTGATGTGTCACTTTAAAACAGACATTGGCAAGACCTTATGAAGAGAACAGGAACAAGTTTTGAAATGACAACAGAAACATTCACTTTGGAGAATATGTTTGCTATGGAACTTCACAAACACTCAGATGTTATCAGTGAAATAGTTGGAACTGCTGTTAAGGAACTTAGCATTGAGAAGGTAATGTAAAAAAATCATAATAAAGCTTAAAAGACAGATGACCACAGTCAGTGTTTTATTTGAGTTTTTTATATTGGCGTGACAGCAAGTTTGGCCATCTTCAGGGAGCTGCCGTGATGTAACTGATGGCAAGTAAGATCAGTAGCTCTGTTACTAAGCTACCACATGGCACAGAATCCCAGCTGCCTTGGCTTTGGCAGCAGTGTGTTGGTTTGCTGTTACCACAATAAGCAAGTCTGGCCTATGAAGAAGGTTCTGAAGAAGGATCCATTCTCCATTATGACATTTCGAAATAGACCCTTCTTTATAAACCAGAATTAGAAAGTCTGTGCAAAAAATTTGCTGAATTAATTGATTTAATTTTTATGCTAAGATTATAGTTCTCTAGTTTTTGAAGACTGAAGCATGCATCTTTTTATGCTCACATGCAGGGTGTGAAGGAAATAGCAGAAACATGGGAACACCTGAAATTCACTGTGCAAATGTACTTCAAAGGCACTGAGAAGCGAGGCTTTATTCTGGGATCTGTAGATGAAATTTTAGAGATTCTTGATGACAACAATGTCAATCTTCAGAGTGTTTTGAGCAGTCGATTTGTGGGTCCTTTCCTTTCAACCGTTCACCACTGGGAAAAAACTCTGTCATTGATTGGTGAAGTAATTGAGGTAGGGAGGAAAGTGCTGGACTAAATAATTAATGTTTATTACTTATAATCAAGGTTTTCTATTTTTTTTTTTGTTTGTTTGTTTGTTTGTTTTTTATGGTAACATTTGTGTCTTAGATCTGGATGGTGGTTCAGAGAAAATGGATGTACCTGGAGAGCATCTTTATTGGTGGAGATATCAGATCACAGCTTCCAGAGGAAGCCAAAATATTTGACAGTGCAGACAGGATGTTTAAAAAGGCAAGTAACTGACTTGACTTGTGATCAGTGTAATTATTTAGAGCCTCCAGTTTCATAGGTAGCTGTAGTCTTCTGTGTGACTTGTAGCACTGAGAATGGTATGTTATAATGAATTGTATATGAGCTTTGGGAACCCAGGAACTCTGATGTTTTACCTCACATCTGTCATACACATTCTCCTGATTTAGCTAAGCTGGGCAGAGGTGTGATCCTTGGCTGGCAGTACCGAGCAGGCAGAATCCCCTTTTCCTTTCATTGGACACATCTTTTTACCTTCACCATGATAATAAGAAGCTTAGATGTGTTTCTGTAGATTTAGGATCTACACACATGCTCAGAAGTCTTTGCTGGTCTAATGCCACTAAACACATATTCCCAGTATGAATATGGCTTACTTTTCTTTTTCCCATCTGCAAAACTGAGATATTTCTGTGATTCTGAAATGCTGTGTTTGTCCTTTACTTGAAGTACCACTGTATACAGGAGCAAAGACAGGTATATCCTTATGAGTGCATGACTTGGGATACAGGCTTGTCTTGCTTACACTTGCTTTTACAGTAGTATCTCCATGCCCTCCACTCTGAAAGCATACTATCTTCATGTTTTCATACAGCACTGCAGCAATAGTAGAAAATCATCTTTAAAATTCTAATTCACTTCTGTAAGAACCTATGTTGCTTGTGCTGCTTGTGTGCTTTGTCACTAGTTAAATATAGTTTAGTATAATCCCTTGCTGTTCAGTATTTTCTAAACTTTCTTTTCTTCCTATGTAGATAATGGATGAAACTGTAAAAGAACCAAAAATTAAAAAGTCCTGTGAAGCCCCAAATCGTCTATCAGACCTCCATCATATAAATGATGTGCTGGAAAAATGTCAGAAAAGCTTGAACGATTATTTGGATTCCAAGCGAAATGCTTTCCCAAGATTTTTCTTTATATCTGATGAGGAATTGCTTAGTATCCTTGGCAGCAGTAACCCACTTTGTGTCCAGGAACACATGATAAAGGTACAATATCTGGCTTTCCACAGTGCCCTGTGCTTTTAGATGCTTTAAAAAGTTTGACTGTACTGTACAGGCTCTTAAGGGTGCGTTAATATTTATTGCATGCAAAGAGCATCCTGGCAACATCTTGAAGAAGCTTCTGAATAACCAAATCCAATCTGATCAATAGTCTCTCCTGTCTCTTGTACTGGCCAGTAGCAGCTGTGGTAGAGAGGAACGTTGGTAGAGATACACCAGAATAATCAATCATTAAATATGATTTCTGTAGCTCCTGATAGATCTTTATTTTCGAGAAAAAAAATCAATGTCATTTGGGCCAGATCATCTGCTTGTTTGCAGTAGGGCTGCTGAGCTATATGTCAGCATTTGTCTTTGATTACTTACGAGTCAGATCCATTTCTCTTTAGAGTCCATGGCAATTTTCTTTCGATTAAATGGGAGCTAGGTACACTTACATCTTTGCAGCTTTATTTCTAAAATGCCGGTGAATTTCTTTGTTGGTGCATTTCAGATGTATGATAACATAGCCTCCCTGAGGTTTCAGGATGGTGATAGTGATAAGAAAATTGCAACAGCCATGATTTCAGCTGAGGAGGAGGTGATGGAGTTTCGCCAGGCTGTAGCTGCAGAAGGCAGAGTGGAGAATTGGATGACAGCAGTGCTAGAAGAAATGAGACGAACAAACAGACTCCTTACTAAGGAAGCTATTTTTCGATACTCTGAAGACAGAAGCAGGTGAAACAAGCAGTGTCAAGGATAATACAAATACCTTATGTGTTATTGTGAACCTCTAGCAATATAGAAAAAGAAATTTTTACACAATTTAGCCTGTGTTTCTGTATGTGGAGAGATATGAATACACACATATGTGGTATTTTAACTGACCAGAAAAAATGGTGTGATCTATTGTATCTAATTTCCTAAGTCTTGAGTTTTTATTTTTAGTGTTGTGTGCACAGTATGTTTTTCTCACTATGAATTCCACTTGGCAATCTTTACACATGGAATATGCAGCTTTTCTATCAGAGTACTTCCTAGGCTTTTGAAATACTACAGCATACCTTGATAGAATTCTGTACATCTCTGTAAAATTAGGCTCATGTAGTAGTTCTTGCAGAAATAGGAGGAACATTTTTTTCCTTTTTATTTTTCTGTCCTGATTCGTTACTTAGAATAAACAGTAACTCAGACTCCCTCACTATATATTTCCCACAGAGTTGATTGGATGTTACTCTACCAAGGTATGATGGTGCTGGCTGCTAATCAGGTGTGGTGGACTTGGGAAGTAGAAGATGTCTTTCGGAAAGTGAAGAAGGGAGAAAAACAGGCAATGAAACTTTATGCTAAAAAAATGCATAAGCAAATTGATGACCTGGTTACCCGCATTACAATGCCTTTGAGCAAAAACGACAGGAAAAAATACAACACCGTTCTCATTATTGATGTTCATGCCAGAGACATTGTTGATACATTCGTAAGAGACAGGTAAACACCACCCCCCAGCCTACTGAGAAAATACCAAGGGCGTAAATTGTATTTCTATCCTTTTACCTCATGTGAGGCAGTCTCTCTTGTGCAGCATTCTGCAGGCTCAGGAGTTTGAATGGGAAAGCCAGCTGCGTTTTTACTGGGACCGAGCGCCAGATGAACTGACCGTGCGGCAGTGCACAGGCACATTTTCCTATGGTTATGAGTATATGGGCTTGAATGGACGCCTTGTGATCACCCCCCTGACAGATCGTATTTATCTCACACTCACGCAGGTATATATATTCAAGGAGATTTTTAATTACCAACCCTTTAAAAATACACTTCTAGGCAACCACAGAATTGTTTTATTGCCGCTTCCTGTTATCTCCTAGATGCCAATGCGAAGGCTAATATATCTGAAACCAGTTGTGCTGTCCATCTAACATGATTGCATCAGAGATAATATAGAATGCATTCACAGATAAAATTTAAGGATTTTTTTTTACCCAAGGGTTTATTTGTGATTTTGCTACTAACCTAATATAAATGTAATCAAAGCTTTGCTTTGCTTTTTGGTCTGTCTCTAAAGGCTTTATCAATGTTTTTGGGAGGAGCACCAGCAGGGCCAGCAGGTACAGGGAAAACAGAAACAACCAAAGATCTGGCCAAAGCACTGGGCTTGCTGTGTGTAGTGACAAACTGCGGAGAAGGCATGGATTTCAAAGTAAGAGTTAAAGATCTGTGTTCTCTGATAAAGTGCCAGTTACTACTCTTTTTCAGTGCTCAGGATAAGGGCATACTCCAAACTTCTGAATATGTGCCTCCCTTAGAGATACCACACTGATTGATAATGAAATACAGTAAAGAATGTCTATTTTAAATAAATTATTGAAAGAATTTCAGGTGCCTTCAAGCAGGGGAGCAATGACTAGATGATAGGTGTTTAAGCTTGTCATAGGCAATCTGCACTTGGCAAGTAATTATTACAAGACCTTATGACAGATTGCTAGCTCCTGAATATATAAATATCCAGAGTTTTTACCCAGTCATTAAGAGTTTTAGCATATTCCAAAATTTGCTGACACTGAATGTTTTATATATTCATTGCTGACATGTTTCTCCTGTTGTTCTTGTTAGGCAGTTGGTAAAATTTTCTCTGGTCTTGCCCAGTGTGGAGCATGGGGATGCTTTGATGAATTCAATCGTATCGATGCTTCCGTGCTTTCAGTCATTTCTTCTCAGATTCAGACTATCCGGAATGCTTTAATGAATCGGTTAAAAACATTTCAGGTAAATGTTACAAAAAAAGAGTAATTGTGAAGGCTGATCTTGGTTTTGAGGCCAAGATTCAGGGTTAGACCTCATCATTAGATCAAAGGGCTGCTTCTGTAATTAATTTGTACTGAACATTTCAGATTCCGGAGTATGTACTCTCAGTTTCAGAGATGTTAAATCCTTGCTGATTTCCTAATCCTCTTCTAGGTTCTGCCATTGTGAAGTGAGATAAAAGTAAGCAAAATAGGATAATAGTAAGCAAATGGGATAATAGTATAGTAGTAATTAGAGAGAGGAGTAATTTAAGTTGATGTGGCTTGTGAGCCTTTATTTGCTGAAGTTTACTGGAATTCAAGACAGACAGAAAATTTGATTGAGAAGTGTGAAATGTCTTGATGTTTATATGCAAGATACATTTGTAGCACTGTATGTGAATGACTATCTAAAGCTAAATATTTTAACATGTTAACCTAAGTGGGTGCCCCAGTATTGCTGGTTTTCTCTTTGAGCAAATAATACCATTTATTTCAATTCCAAAACCACATTGTTCTAACTGTGTCTTGTGCCTTTAGTTTGAAGGACAGGAAATTGCCCTTGACAGCCGAATGGGCATTTTTATTACAATGAATCCTGGTTATGCTGGCCGGACTGAGCTCCCTGAGTCTGTAAAAGCTTTGTTCAGGCCTGTGGTTGTTATTGTACCAGATCTTCAGCAAATATGTGAAATCATGCTCTTTTCTGAAGGGTTTCTTATGGCAAAGGTAAGAAAATTTTATTGCTACCCATGCCCATGTACACACCCCTGTATGCATGGCCAGTGTTCGGTTGCGAGTTATACATTTGTGATTCTCTAACTTAAATCTCCAACAGATGCTTGCCAAAAAGATGACAGTGCTGTACAAGCTGGCAAAGGAACAACTTTCTAAACAACATCATTATGATTTTGGACTGCGGGCTCTTAAGTCAGTGTTAGTGATGGCTGGAGAACTGAAAAGAGGATCAGCAGACCTCAGTGAGGTAGTTTTGCTAGTTACCTTGGGCAGATCATGTTTTTTCACTAGGAGGAGGATGTTTTTACACATCTGCTGTAGTTTGTGTGGGAAATAGGAGCACTGGTGTTATTTGTCTTTTTATTTCACTTTGTTCTTACTGAGTTTCATCATGCACTCTGCTACCAAGTTACCATCAGAACTCAAATTGAAGTAAGGAAATTGTAGAAAATTTTCCTGTTTGTTAAGTCCAGGATGCACATAGTCAGATGAAGGTCTCTGGATGAATAGCGAAAGCTGATTTTTGAACAGTGAGTGCTCCAGTCATGCAGTTGTTAATTGTGTAGCTCAAGTAGTACAGTGTACTTATCAATGAGTTTTTTCAATACTGCCCTGCTTTTTATGGCTTTCTTTTACCCTTATTTTTTATTTCTCTATGTATGGTTGTGATACCCAGTTGCCTAGGGAAATTCTTATTCAAACTTCACCTTAAAAACTTGGAGACAGCTGTAGGAAACTCTCCTATAAAGTTATGTACAGATGCATGTTGCAGGCTGGCAGGAAGTTGAGGTTTAAGTGGTGCTCTCAAGGGGACCACAGAACTTGGGTATGTTCATAAAACAGTTGGTTATTTTAACATCAAATCAGGAAGGCTGTGGTGTAGGCCATTCCAGCCGTTTGGCGTTTGGTTACTATGGTAGAAAAAGGCAGTTAATGTGGTAGAAAAAGCCAAGAAAACGTTCTCAAAGCTGTACTAAATTAATCAGGCAATAGTTTTCAGAGATGTTTGAAATTACTACATATTAGATAATTGATTAACTATTTGGTAAAGATTGATTCTGCTGTGTTTTGTCTAGGAAGTTGTACTGATGAGAGCTCTACGAGATACGAATCTTCCTAAATTTGTGTTTGAAGATGTACCTCTCTTCCTTGGCCTAATATCTGACCTGTTTCCTGGCCTGGATTGCCCTCGAGTCCGCTATCCTAACTTTAATGATGCGGTAGAACAAGTGCTGGAAGAAGAGGGTTATGTTGTTTTACCAGACCAGGTATAAAAAAAATGTTAATTGCTGGAGTTCTTGTTGTAATCATTAGGCTGGTTAGGCACTGCTGCACTCCGGAGTGGCTCCAGGAAGGGTTAGCTGGTATAGACCAGCTGCTGATCTTTTCCACAGAAGAATTACAGACAGCAGTCTACTGAATCAATATTTATATTTCAGGTTGATAAAGTAGTTCAGATGTACGAGACAATGTTAACTCGTCACACTACAATGGTAGTTGGACCTACTGGAGGTGGCAAGTCAGTTGTCATTAATGCTTTGTGCCAGGCCCAAAACAAGTGAGTATAGAATCTGATACGTGGAAATCTCTTTGTAAAATGGCACAGACTGCATCATTCAGCCCTGTGTAGTCATGACAAGATCAATAACTACCCATAATATTTGCTTGCGTTAACATGAGATGGTATTGTGTCATTTTAACGTTGCTTTTCTTGCTGTATCTCTAGGTTAGGATTATTGACAAAGCTTTACACACTGAACCCTAAAGCTATGAGTGTAATTGAGCTATATGGGATCCTTGACCCCACCACACGAGACTGGACAGATGGAGTCCTATCAAACATTTTTCGGGATATCAACAGGCCTACTGACAAGAAAGAGCGAAGGTAGACAGCTAGAAATTATTGTGATGATTTTTAGCTACTGAGTTTTACATCAACGTTTTATTTTATTTTAAATATTTGATACTGCACTATTAAAAAAACAAAAGCAAAGCTAAATAAATAGAAAGTGTCTAGGGGTTTTTCTGTCTTCTGTGAGTGTCCAGCCTCAGCGAGATGGATGGAAGCTATGCAGTTATCAAAAATGAATGGGAGGCTTCAAAACACCTGGACTGACACTGACACCATTGGTGGCACATCTGAATTCTGAAATATGTTGGTAAAATCAGAGATTAGTCAGTGCCCCTTGGCTCCTGTTTCCACAGGTACATTCTGTTTGATGGAGATGTGGATGCTCTCTGGGTTGAAAACATGAATTCTGTCATGGATGACAACAAGTTATTGACCTTGGCAAATGGGGAGCGGATTAGACTTCAGTCGCACTGTGCTTTGTTGTTTGAGGTAAGTAGTGACTGTACCATTTAATACGTGGGAAGGGTTAGATACAGATGGGTCTACAAAGCCTGAAAAGCAGTTACTGTGGCTGTTCTTTGTTTAAGTGTATGATTATCTTGTATGATTATTTTATAGGTTGGTGACTTACAGTATGCATCTCCTGCCACGGTATCCCGCTGTGGAATGGTCTTTGTAGATCCTAAAAATCTGAGATATAAGCCCTACTGGCAGAAGTGGATCCAAGAAAGAGAAAATGAGGTGGGAATTTCTGCACTTGTTCAGAGAGTATCTGTATTAAATACTGAACTGTAGACAGCTGTAAAAAAAAAAAACCTGTAAAGGCAGTTTGGTTTTCTGACAACAAATCGAATGGCTAGGCCTGCAGCAGAGGGCTAAAGAGAGTTCCTAGCTTTTCTAACTTCTGGTTGTTTCTGAGAAGTGAAGAACCAAAAAATCAGTTTACCCAATTTCCAGAGAGTTAACAGTGAGATTGCTTAGGTCCTTGTTTCCTACATTTAGATCAAAAACTCAAGTCCGGAGGGAGCTGAAGTAAGAGAGCTTAGTTGCTAGTACCTGATGAATGCAGATCCTCACCTGCTGGAAACCCAGTCCATACAACAGTGTCGCTTTTCTTCATGTGGCTGTGCCCTGTCCTTGATAGAAGTGATTCCTTCAAGAACAATTGTACTTGGTCAGCCAGGCATTGATGGGAAGCTCTGCTGTCGAAATCGGCTTTCCAGGTTTCTGTGTGCTGAATTATTGTCCTTTTTGTTCTTCAGCAAGAGACAACTGAATTGAATCGCCTTTTTCAAAAATATGTGCCCTACCTTATTGATATGATTGTAGAGGGAACTGTGGAAGGCAGACATGGAGAAAGGCTGAAGACCATCATTCCTCAAACAGATTTAAATATGGTAAGGAGTAGAGAATAAAGATTGAAAAAGTTTTCTCTAAAAAGAGAAATGGAATGATGGAGAGAGTAAAAACCTCCCAGAGAAAGCACAGGAGTAGAGTCCATGTTGAACTGTCAGTTTGCTAGAGATGAACAGTAAGAGATAAAAGAAACAGTCAGTTCCTAACAGTGCTCTTCTACTGCGTGAATATTCATTTTTGCTGATACACCCATAAGGACAAAAGATCAGCAAACACTCAAACAGCTGAAAACACGAGTTTTCATGCATCCAAATGGCAATTCTATTTACAGCTTTGTCTTGTTTTACAACAGGTGATGCAGTTGACTGTGATGCTGGAAGCTCTAGTTGTACAGTCTGATGATCCTGATGTTCTGGAGTGTTTTTTCTTGGAAGCTTTGTATTCCTCCTTAGGTGCTTCTCTTCTTCATTCTGAGAGAATGAAATTTGATGAAAATGTTAAATGTATTTCCTGCATGCCTACTGTTCATGATGACAATGTCCTGGCTAACCCAGGGGAGCTGCCAGGTAGGATCTTGTCATAAATTAGTCTGAATCCCATTGATTATATTAGAAAAGTTTCCATGAAGGAGAACATTGTTCTTCCTTCCGGCTAGCTATCCTGGCTGCAAAATGTGCTCTCTGAAGGGCTGTCGCTGAAAACCACATAGAGATACTGATGCTAGATGACTCCCAGCTACTGGTCTGTCCTCACAGAACAGTACTTTTCTATGCCAAGCTGAAGTGATAAACTGTGCAAGGAAAAATAAAATGTGAAAGGAAAAACAGTGGAAGGTGCTTAAAAAGCGATAGTCTGTTCCAAGTGCTGGACTGGGAGAATTTTGGTTGATGTCTTACTGGGTTAAATGACAACTAAACAGAACACAGTGTGGCCAAACTTGGTCCAGAACCTTACGCTTCACTTTCATTTCAATCAGATTATTTTCTTGGGAAATATTTCAGTGTCCCAGAAAACCTCCAGTTGCTTAATGGTTTGCAGGTCAGCTATCGACTTTGTATGACTTTCATTTTGATGGATTTCAAAAAAAGTGGGTACCTTGGATGCAACTTGTTCCTGAATATATTCATAAGCCTCAAGTGAAATTTCTTGACATTCTAGGTGAGTATAAGATAAAATACAGTGATGATATGCCTTTAGTTTATAATGTGGCACAACTGAGTGCGTGGCACTTAACATGAGACATCCTCTTTCTGTACTGAAGGTCATCTACCTAGGTTCAGTTTCTTTTGATAGCACAGATCAATTTTTTAATGTTCTTGTCATAGTAGTTTAGCAGAAATAGAGTTGATATTTACAGCACTGTGTCATAAAGAAATGAGGAAAGGATGAAAAGCTTGTTTCAGTTAATAAGGCTTATTAGGAGCTAACAATGCCTTTTACAAGTCAGAATAGCAGAAGATTCACAGTCTGCTCTGCCAGAAACTCTAGGAAAACTGTCAGTTCCATGGTTCAAGTACTTGGTAGATAAAAATTACATTCTTAAGGTTGTTATTGGTTGTTACTTCAAGCACTATATAATGGTGACACGTGCTTTTCATAGTTAAGGACAAATTAAGGCAGGTTATTTTATAGTAATACTTCAGCAAGCACAAGCTAACTTCACTGACACAAGAGATAATTATATGATCTCTAAAGTTGCTAATGGCAGGCTATTCACATAGAAAAAAATTAATCTCTGTAGAGTTCTGGGAAAATGCTTATGATCCAAATAAATCCTGATTATATCCTTGAAACAGGGCTTAAATGGATCTTAACCAGTCCATGACCCTCCTATATGGAAGATAACTTCTTTTTTAATATATCTATAGGAGAAAAGATCCCAGTGATAAAAGCTGAATAGAGATGGTTGAGCAATTAACATTTTCTTTCAACAATGTTAGTGAGATGATATTTTAGATTATGTCTTTGTGCAAATGCATGTTAATACCTTGAGAGTCTGATCCAATGCTATTCTGTAACTATAAATCCCCCAGCTGTACTGCATTTTAATATAACCTGCTATCATATTCATGATCTTTTTCAGTGCCCACAGTGGATACAACACGCACTACTTGGTTACTAGAGCAGATGGTAAAAATAAACCGCCCAGTTGTTCTTGTAGGTGAAACGGGTACATCTAAAACAGCAACTACACAAAACTTCCTAAACAATCTGAACAAAGACCTTAATGTATGTATGAGGCATTTTACCTTGTTTGTAAAGCTGCATTTTCGTTCTTTGTCCTTGTGTTAAATTTGCATTGTTTATGGGTAAATTTGAATTGTCTGTGGGTAGCAGTCTTGACTTCAGTAACGTGACTGCAAGATCTAGACGCAAAGTGTGTGAATGATTTGAGAATCCTTCAGGATCAAAGATGTTTTGTTTCTTCTACCGTGTAGAGATTCAATTTAAAAAAGTAAATATATATTATCTAGGTGCTAAGAATGGGATTACTTTTCTTTGTCGTCTGTAATTCAAGCGAATAAATGGACCAGAGAAGTGTTTTCTATATATCTGGCAGTCTAATATACAGAATGTTTTTTGAATGCTCTAGTTAAAATGAAAGAACAGGTGAAAATCCATTCTTATCCATTTCCTCCACTTTCCAGCTGGTGCTAGTAATTAACTTCTCTTCTCGTACGACATCAATGGACATTCAGAGAAACCTAGAGACAAATGTAGAGAAACGAACTAAAGACACTTATGGCCCTCCTATGGGAAAACGTCTCATTGTTTTCCTGGATGATATGAATATGCCAAGGGTAAGTTGCCAATAGTTTGCAAGGTAGTACAGAAACATTTGGGGTGGCACTGATGTGATCCCCTCATACACATATCCAATGAATCACAAGTCTAGGAGATTCAAGGTAAATGTGTAACTGAATTTCAGCTTACTATCTTCAGAAGACTTGTATTTGTGGGCAGTAGTATTTCTGTCTGTTTGTCCTATATATATGAGAGATGCTGTTGGACCATTTCTTTATGCCATTAAAATAATGTTTCTGTGGCCTGCAGTTTGTGTATTGGAGAAACCATCCCTTTATCATTACAAATGGGACAAATTATGTGTGCATTTAGTTTATTTCAGAGAAGAGGCCCTTTTCCCCTAGGAGACATTGGACTGAATGTGCAGAGTCAGTGCTAGAGCTTTACAAAGTGTCACTTAGTCCTTGTAATGTTCTCCTGAGTATGGAGCACAATATTTCCACATTTATAGCAGTAATTGGCATGCTGATGTGCTGTGCTCTAAACATCTTGACTCTTTTGTATTACAAAGGTTGATGAGTACGGCACACAGCAACCCATTGCCCTGTTGAAGCTGCTGCTGGAAAAAGGTTTCTTGTACGACCGTGGTAAGGAGATGAACTGTAAACTTCTTCGAGACCTGGGTTTTATTGCTGCCATGGGGAAAGCTGGAGGAGGTCGGAATGAAGTTGACCCTCGATTCCTCTCACTCTTCAGTGTTTTTAACATACCTTTTCCTTCTGAGCAATCACTGAATTTGATCTATGCATCCATCCTTAAAGGCCACACCACGGTAATTTCACTGTTTTTAAAGGATTGCTCCACAAGTTTGTTATTTTTAAACAGAAATTTACTTCTGTGTTATAGCAAGACCTGAAATCTTCTATTATCAGGCATTCTTATTTAGAGCCTCATGCAAACCTTTCCCTTGCTCTCCTTTTTCTCAAGAGATGGATTTACACTGTTTTCATAAATTCTTGAGTAATAGGTAGACATTCAAGTCAGCAGATAACTTATAAACCTGGTGCTTTTCATAGGTTGAAATCTGTGAATGATTTGGTTATGGTTCCTGCAACCAAATGCACAAAGGTCAGCAAACTCTTTCCTGAATGACCCTGAAAAATTTAATATAATGCTGTAACCTGCAACATTACGTAAGAAAAGAGCAGTTCATTTTTTTTCTGCTATAGAAGTGTGGTGGAAATTCCAGTCATGGAGTTTGATGTTATCTTCAGCACTGTGCAAGCTTGGGAGTGAAGATGGGCCCCGCCCAAAACATGTAACTGGAGAATGTTCATATTACAGAGGAATCTGAAATTCTGAAAATGTTTTCCCACTATTTGAAATATATCAAGCAGGGTTAAAAGCTGGAAAGCAGAATATATTTAAGTGCATTGAGTTCTCTCTGGGTTGTCTCATGAAAACACCTCTTCTTTCTCACATTTGCAGGTGTTTAATGAGTCTATATCAGCCATCTCTGACAAGATTACTGTGTGTACTTTGGAGCTTTATAAAATGATTATTCGTGACCTACCTGCTACTCCTTCCAAATTCCATTACATTTTTAACCTGCGGGATCTTTCCAGGATCTATAATGGACTTATTCTTACAACTCCAGAGAGGTAAGAATAGAAAAAATTGCCTTCAGTGGTCCTACACCTATTTATATTGGATGAATCTGGATGAAGATGAGGTAATCTGGTACATGAAATCAGTCACATTTGGTCACTTTTCATTAAACTGTCACCACGATGAGAAAACGTTCAGGAATATCCTAAATAGTGATATTACTCTTGATGAGAAACACTGATGACTTTGTCTTTCTTAAGTAAAATATCCATAGGTAGAAAGGCTAGCAGTTTATTTATTTGCCCTTATGAAAAGAACAAAACCAAAAAGAATTTAAAAAGTCAGTCCAGACTTTGGTCCATGTTATTAACCATATGGCCTTAGGAATCATGTCAGCTCATTTGGAGCAGTCTGATGTTTCAATTTTAATGTAGGTTTCAAACAGTGACCCAGATGGTGAGAGTTTGGAGAAATGAGTGCCTGAGGGTTTTCCATGACAGGCTGATTAATGAAGCAGACAAAGCATTGGTGAGTAATTTCTTTCAATTTTTAGTAGTCACTGACTATTACTATGGCAACTAATTTGCAACAGCAACATTACCAACTGTTGCACTCAGATCTTGCAGTCAGACTGCAGACTTGTCTAACTGATATTACTCCATTAATATAAAACATGGCCCATGGAGTTTTCTTTTCTAAAATGAAGTGACTATGGCAGACTGAGTGAGCAGATCTGCTGAAGGAATGGAAAGTGTCACTTGGTATGCCTGTCCAGGAGAATTGGTTAGCAGTGGCACAGGTGAGAAAGTGTGAAAGCAGTGCGGGGGAAAACTCAGGAGATCAAGTCAATATTTTCCTTTAGGAAGAATTGTATCATAATATGACCATACAATCAAGTAGGAAAAAGAAGGATAAGAGCCAAGTCCTTAAACAATGGATTCAGTTTTGGCTGTTATGCAAACTGGAAAATGTTCCAAATTATGTCTTAAAACACAAGAGAGAATGATACCAGTTTATACCTTGAGACTTAGGGGAGGAACTGGGGTAAAGTTTACTTACATATAAGCTACTTGCGAAGCAACTTGCTTAGATGAAAAGAGGTATTCGGATAATGAAAGGTGAAAAGATAACTTCGGATTTTTCTGCTTAAAACTTTCTCCTCTAACATACGAAGATACATTTCCAGCTCAATTTTCCCAACTCAGAATAATTATATCACAACTTTTCTGTGTCAGACTTACAAGATTTGTGAGAAATCTTGGTGGCAAGCCATCTATAAATGCTGAGAAGGAAGGTTTATTACTATAATATTTACACTAATATATGAGAAGGGTTTTTTTTAACAGGCTTATCCTTTTCTGTCTTAAACTTCTGCAGTCCATTGGCTTGAACAGTTCTTGAACTACCTATTAGATCATTTTAGATCATACATAGAACACAGTAGGAGGCTGTGCTCTTTGGATCTTTTAGTGACATAAGTAAGCCCTTGAAATCAGTCAGTGTTTGAGCAAGGATTTGCATTATCACCCTTTTAAATGTTACTGGATTCAGAATCACGTGCTTTGTTGTGTTGTCTGACTGATTTCATATCCTTGAAGGTACAAGGTCATATAAAAAATCTAATTGAAGAGAATTTCCGAGATGACTTGGAGCAGGCCATGAGGGATCCTATTCTTTTTGGAGATTTCAGAATGGCACTGTATGAAGGAGAACATCGTATTTATGAAGATATCCAAGACTATGATGCAGCAAAAGCTCTCTTTCAGGTAGCGTACATCAGCTTGGAACTGTGCCTGATTCTGTCTCTGTGCCTGAGGACTGGGCAGGAGCCTGCCTCTAACTGTAGGGAACCTGTTCTTTTTCTGTGTGCACATGGTATTTTATGTGCATCGTTACCCATTTGGGGTCTGCGGTAATGAAAACTGAGGCTCAACTACAGTCAATAGTGGAAGGGGAAAGGAATAATGCTGCTAAATGGGTTGTTATTTTATTAATGTTATTAATTGTTTCACTGGTCTCCTAGTAACGTTCTGTCCACGTTTCTCTGCAGGAGATTTTGGAGGAATATAATGAAGTTAATATTAAAATGAATCTGGTTCTTTTTGATGATGCTTTGGAGCACTTAACCCATGTACATCGCATCATACGGATGGATCGTGGGCATGCCCTGCTCATAGGAGTGGGAGGTTCAGGGAAGCAGTCACTAACGAGACTGGCTGCCTATACAGCTGGATGTGAGGTTAGTGACCCTGTGTCTTTGCAGTGAAAGAAGACAGGGAAAGAAATATTGTGATCAGGATTAAATTGCCAGGGGAGAAGGAAGTCACTCAGAGTAAGATCAGGCTGGCACCTCTGCTCTGTGGAGAGAAAAACAAGAGTGAGATGATTGCTAGGAGGTCTAAGATGATGGCTGTGGGTGATTTGGGCAGGACGCTGTCAGTATCTGAATCTGGGTTTTGGCACTGGGGACAGAAAAGAAAGATGGGTTTGGCCACGAACAACTAATAGTTCCTAACTATTGCTTTTGTTACTTACCTGTATTACAGCAGCACTCCAGTGCTGCTTGAGGAACCTTGTTGTGATTGATACTGTAATATTTCAGATAGGAAATGTTCCTCTCTCAGAGGTACTTTCAGTCACTTACAGAGGCTTGGAAGGGAAGAACAAAAAAAGGAGGGTGAATGCAAAGCAATTTTGAAAATGCAATCCTGTAGGGTTGTACAAATGTAATTTTAAAAAAGAATGTAGTATATAATATTGTTGATAGTTACACATTTACTGATGATAGAGGCCAAACCAAACCCCATGATCCAGTCTAAATGAAATTCAGAGTGAACATCATGTCTTGGGTCCATCTGCATCTTCTCAGTATATGTTTGCATCCTTAGGTGTTTGAGATCATCTTGAATCGAGGATATGGAGAAAATAATTTCCGAGAAGATTTGAAAAATCTGTACCAGAAGATGGGTATTGAGAACAAGTCAATGGTCTTCTTGTTTACAGATGCCCATGTAGCAGAAGAGAGTTTCCTGGAACTCATCAACAACATGTTAACTTCAGGTGGCACAGGCAGCCTCAATTACTCCCAATCAGTATTTATTTATGACTCATAATCTTGATCCAGCTGCTGCTGTTTCACCCTCTGTCCTCTGCTGCTTTAGTTAGTTACACCTCTCAGTAGTACTTGAAATGATCTTGGCCTTACTGATGGCTTTTTGGCATCTTCTTGCAGTCATTTATATGTGTCTGGGAAGGCTATAGGTGTAATTCATGCTGATCATGATGTTCCAGAAGTCTCAGATTTCTTCTAAGACTGAGTTATAACTTCAGCTGCATTTGGCCACAAACCCACCTTTTGTCCTACTGGCTTTTGAATAGCATTCACCTGAGCTGCAGCAACTGCTTATATATGTGTGTCCTAAAACATAAGTGTATGCAGCAGCTGAAAACAAGCAGCAGCTGGCACTGTGTGACCACCCTCTCTATAGAAGTTCCTGCACATTCTGATTTGAAAACAGATGTGTTAAATCTTATCCCTTTCCTTGGCCTAGTTTTCCCTGTTCCTGGTCTGTTTATGTCTGTCATTAGGTAACTTAGGCAATATCTGCCACATGATTGAGAGAATGAGAATGTGAACTGATGGTTTGTAGACACTAACAAAGATCTTATTTGCAGAGTTAAAAGCATTTTATGTTCTGTGACAGTCTGTATATGTTGCTGAAGCCCAAACAAAAATGAATTAATTCTTCCTCTAAATCCCCTTGCATTATCCTAAGTACTGCCTCTCTATTTACCATGGGGGTTAGGGGGAGGAGAAGAAGCAGGGAGGGATTAATAGGTTTGTTCAAAACCCAGAATCATTTTTGCAGAACTAGGTTTAAACTTTGTGACTCTGGTTTCTCATCTGCCGTATCCCCAGCCATATGGTTTTCTCTTACTTGTTGTTCTCACTAGCATTCTTCCGTCCTTATGTTACAGGAATGGTGCCAGCCCTTTTTCCAGATGATGAAAAAGACACCATACTAAGTCAGATTGGAGATGAAGCTACTAAAGCTGGTGTGAACCCAGCTAAAGAGAGTGTCTGGCAATATTTTGTAAACAAATGTGCAAGCAACCTTCACATTGTCCTGGGAATGTCCCCAGTTGGGGATGATCTGAGAATGTGGTGCAGAAATTTCCCAGGTATCGATTGTCCACACTGTTTAGTCCCTTTCCTGTGAAATGCAGGTTTGCAGGCAAGAGAAATCTCCAGTGGACACTCAGAGATGTCTGGCAGCTAATGCTAAGCAGAGCAGGTTTCATGATTAAAGATTTGCAGTGCATGATTTTTTTTTTTTTCCAGTTAATTACTGCATATTAGCAAGTGTTATTGATTAACATTTACCAGATCAGTTTGTTTTCCAGCTGAACAGCTAGAAATCAATTGATCATCCTCATTGAACTGGAAATATACAGCCAATGTTTCCAGCCTCTCTTCTGTAGTTTACAAAAGTATGTGTGGTAATAAATCATTATGAAATTAGGATGGGGGTAAGAGAAGCGTTTTTATATCCAAAGCCAAAAAAAAAAAAGGGCATGGTGAGAGGGACATCTGCTGCAAGAAAAAAACCCCCTGAGCCTGGTGGATGCTGTACTTCACCAGGTGGCTGAAAGGAGTTCTGGGAGACTGAGGGGACACGTGAAAGATGGGTATGGGTGGGAATCCTAATGTGGGCATTAAAATACCTTGTTGCAGCTCTTGACTGCATCCTGCAGAATGGTACAGCCTAAAGAACAGTACAGTGGGGTTAGCAGGACACAGGTGCAAAGTTGACTGTTTACTATCCAAATGCCAAGTATTGACTTTGTGTTAAATATTGTTACTAAGCAGAAGTCCAGTAAGACAGATCCTGCAGATTCTAAATGCAAATAAAGTTAGGCAAGGTACTGCCTGGCAGCTTAGGGTCTAGTTTTACAAACTTTTGAGGTAACACTATCCTTTTATTTTAAGGTCTTGTCAACAACACTGGTATTGACTGGTTCTTGCCCTGGCCCCGCCAGGCCTTGTATGCAGTTGCACAATCCTTTGTTGGTATGTAAAATGTCAGTAATTTTACCCCTTAACCCCTGGGATCACCTAAGAAATATATTCTTCACAGTTATTGTAGATTTCATAATTTGATTTTCCATTTTGCTTGTTACCCTGTGTTATGGGTGATGTAAAATCCTAGTCATAAAATGCTTTTGGATGGAAGTTTCTTGCTCAAATAGATTTTAAAAAATGCTAAAATGCAAGTTCCCAACTCTACAGACAATGTGACCTGCCTACAATGAGGCTCAGGTTCTCTTCTGATTCTGCCTTGATCTTGCTTTTTGCCCCAGAAAAGACTTTTTTTGTGTCTGGCTTAGATGTACATAAGAAAATTTTTTGTTTCTTCTGTCCAATTTTAGGAAATAACACACGCATCCCATCAGGGAGCTCCAAGTCAGTGATTGAGCACATGGTCATGGTGCATGAATCTGTAGGGGATTTCAGCAAGACGTTTCTGCAGAAACTGAGGCGTAGCAACCATGTCACGCCAAAGAATTACCTTGACTTTATCCATACTTATTCAAAATTACTGGAGGAGAAAAACGAGTTCATTTTAGGTAAGGCTGTAGAGATGTTTTCTACTTTTCAATAAGTGATTTAAATACTTCTAGAAGAAAAAAAAATTGTGGTGAGAATCCCACATATTACTTTATGCAAAAATAATTTTATTGGTACTATCTCAAATGCTGTGCTGGCATCTGCTTTTGACATTGGACCAATATCCTGGCCACATGTGAATGTTCAGACTGTCTGTCACACGGTGGGCTGTCCTCAGATTCTTTTGAACCTGAGGCAGAATCTCCAAACCAGACACTCCTCTGCTTGGGGAAGAGTCTGATTAGATCTAATGCCAGCTCAGCCTAGCTCAAGGTTTGACATTCTTCCTCAAGCAGCAGTTCTTATTTATACTTCCATGGTCACTGAAATATGTGAAGAGGATAAACCCTGAACAGTGTAATATGGAAAACAAGTTGTGGCACAGGGCCACTATGTGGCAGCTCAGGTGGCATTAATACCATCTTGGGTGGGAGGCTCAGGAAAAGAAAAATTTCTCCATGTCATTTTCCTTTCATAACCGAGGTTACCTTCCTGCAAAATGCACCTATAAGCATATTTACCTTCTGTGGGATTGTCTGTTGCTGTGTGATGGCACACGATCAACGAATCATAAACATTTCTCCCTATTTTCCTACCTAGCACAATGTAAACGGCTGGATGGGGGCTTAGTTAAACTGAAGGAAGCTAGTATACAGCTGGTTGAGCTGAACAAGAAACTTGCTGAGCAAAAGATTGTGCTAGCAGAAAAATCAGCTGCGTGTGAGGCTTTGTTACAAGAGATTTCAGCAAACACAGAAGCAGGTAGGTAGTCTGCAAATACTGAAGTGGCCCACAGGCTAAGCAGGGCTCATGCAGTCTGGGCTGGGTTGGATTGGAAGACTCTCTAAGATCTCCAGCTGCTTCCAGAGATAACCAATCCTCTTGTTTTATCTGTGCTGATCTAATGTCTACCCTGCCCAGTTTGCCATCTTTGCTATGTATTTGTCCTATAGTACTTTAAACAACTCAATACTGTGTTCATCTGCCCTTGTCTTCCCTTACCAAGGTATAGGGCATAACCTGGGAAAGAGACATTAGCAAAAAAGGAACCTTCTGATTCACAAAATTACTATTAGAGGAAAAACAGAGGGAAGGATGGGAGGAAAAGAGATTATGTATGTTGTTGTGTAGAACACTAATAGTGTTCCTAACCTGGTGATGGAACTGTAAACACTGGCAAGCTAGCAACAGAAACATACTGAGTTGATGGTAATTTCTGATTTTCAGCCAGAGCAAATCTATATCAATATATGTTCTGTATAGAAATTTGAATAATCCATTTATGGTCCTGCCTTTACAATTCCTAGCTGAGGAGAAGAAAAAACTGGCTGAAGAAAAAGCTGTGGAAATAGAAGAACAGAATAAGATGATTGCTGTGGAGAAGGCGGCTGCTGAGACAGCTTTGGCTGAAGTCATACCTATTTTAGAAGCTGCCAAACTGGAGCTTCAGAAGCTTGACAAGTCTGATGTTACTGAGATCAGGTGACTTGTTTGGATGTAGAGTAGCATAAACTCTTGGAAATTCACTGAGACCCTTGTTTGCGGAGTCTGAGCCTTAGCTTCACCTTTCTCACCTGCACGTGCATGGCTGAAGGTCAGGACATCAGTTGTCTGGGTGCAGAGGTCACAACAGAATCCCCAGGACTTCCCCTCAAGCCTGTTCTGCCAGTCCTTTGTTTGATGTCTTCCCCATATTTCTCTACACTGTGTTTGATCCACTGGAAATTGCTGTGGTTTTTACCTGAGCAGTGGCTGTCCAAACCCCTTAATTCCTCTGTTTTTATTCTGTGCGAATAGGAGCACATACCGGTTATTTTTTAGGGATGCTTTGATGGCATGAAAATGTATTTTCTTGCTGAATTAATTTCTCCCTGTGTTTTTATAACGTATCTTGTATTTGGGGACAGATATAAAAGCGCATCCAGTCCTTGGCTCTCCCCAAAATAACAATGACTCTCCTTTCCCTGCCACACTTGTTTAGTTTCCTTTCCCTTGTAGATCTCTAGAGTCTTCCTGTACCACTTTTCCCAGTGGACTGCTGCTTCACTGCCCTAGGGAAGAATATCATTTTAGGCTTTCCTTTAGTATTTCATTGATCAAATTATCTGAACACAAGAATTGTTCCTGAGCTTTTGACTAGTTAATAATGTCTGGTCTGGGTTATCTTTTTCACTTGGTGTAGGATGTTTTATGTACTAGCTCTTGTATTGCAATGACTCTCTTAATGGGAAGTACCTGTGTCTAGCATCATGTGCTTTGTCTCCCCCTTTTTCTCATCCACCCTCTTCTTCATCTGTTTTCTAGATCCTTCGCAAAACCCCCTAAGCAGGTGCAGGTTGTTTTGGAATGTGTTCTTATAATGAGAGGTTACAAAGAATTAAACTGGAAGACAGCCAAAGGAATGATGTCTGAGGCAAATTTCCTGCGATCCCTGATGGAGATAGATTTTGATGGAATTGCTCAGAGCCAAGTGAAATCTATCCGAGGTAAATTACTGATCTGTATACTTGGAATGAATGTAGGATCTTGTTAATGTGATTAGGCATGTCAGTGACAGTCCTTCCAGTGCTGTTTGGGAGGGTGGGATTCACTTTGTGCAAAAGGGCAGCAATGCTGCAGATGTTATGCTGTTGGGATAACTGGATTTTTCGGAGACCTTGTACTATGTGTTACATCCAGTTTGTACCTTAGTGAGGGTCTTACAGAGGGTCTTACACACTCTGGTTTAGAGCAGGGAAGAAGCAAACAGGATAGCTGAGCAGGCCTGCTGTATGCTTTTAGCCACTTACTAGAATTACAACCTCATCCATGTGGTGGCAATTAAAATGTAATATATACAGAGAGGAAAGAAGATAAGCTATATCTAAAGTTTATTGGCCAAACTTTGCACGTGCTCATGAGGGTGTAATCCAGAGTAGTTCCATTAAGAGGGGAATTTGGCTTCTTGAAACAAAATTGCATCTGTCTGCTGCAGAGAAAACAAACCATGATCCTCAGACATACTGAACAACTCCTGAACGTGCTCCCTTCATGGAGAAGGAACTTGAGAAATCACTAGCGATGTTGTGCTTGTATTGTTAGAGCCCAGTAGTTTCATTTTAAGGTCAGCATCTCTTTAATAATTCTGACAAATGTTTCATATTGTCTGTCACAGTACTGCTTGATATTGCTGGCGGGGAAAGCTATTTCTCTGAGGATTTCTGCACTGTAATTCAACTCACTTGCAATATTTTTGTATTTTCCCATTTAGGTCTGTTAAAGAATCTTAATACTACCTTCAGTGAAATGGAACTTGTTAGCAGAGCAGGACTGGGAATGTTAAAGTTTGTTGAAGCCGTGATGAGTTACTGTGATGTAGTTAAAGAAGTCAAGCCAAAGAGAGAAAAGGTAAAGTGTGTCATATGCTGGGATGTGGGTTCCTATCTGTGCCAGTGCTTGAAGGAGGAAGAAGGAACATGTTCAGTTGGAATTTTATAATCTAACATGCTTAGAAAAACAGAGTCTACTGAAAGCAGACTTCAAAACACATGGCATTTGGGCAGAGCAGAGCTCAGCAGTGCACAACATCCATGTCCCTTAAGCACAGACCTTTTGATTAACTTTTTTAGAACAACTGGGAAGTCAATTGTATTACCAAAGGAAATCTAATGTCCAGCAGATGATGCTGGGAAACTTTCATCAAGAAAAGGTTATTCTATACAGCTGACTACTTAGAAAATATATTCACTAGATGATGAGTCTGACTATTTTTGAGGCCTTAGTATTTTCATTATTAAGCAAAAATCCTCCCCTTTTGTCATGGGATGATAGTCCTGCTGACCTCCCATGTCATCAGGACTGATCTCATGCCTTAATATCCCGTGTGGTACAAAACTCTAGGAGGTGTATCTGCTTGGGTAGCGCATGTATATGTTTGGGATGGGGAGAGGTGGGTGAGAAACAGTGCCAGTTATTTTGGCTTACACTGCTTATTACAAGGATACTTTGAAATATATGAAATAGCCAAAAGAAATCTGGGAACTTAAGACTTCTGTCCAAAGCCCTTCTTTCCTCTGATACTCTTATGTTTCCTTCATAATGTAATGTAGGTGGCTAGGCTAGAACGGAACTATTACTTAAGTAAGCGGGAACTGGAAAATATAAAGGCAGAGTTGGCTACCATTCAAGATGAGCTTAAAGCTTTGGGGAACAAATATCATGAGGCAATAAAAGAAAAGCAACAGTTACAAGAAGAAGCAGAGATTATGCAGAGAAGATTAGATGCTGCTGACAAGCTCATCTTTGGCTTAAGATCTGAGAACAAGAGGTACGTCTTGATTCAAAGCAGAACATTTTTGACATCAGAGGGTCAATGTGCCAGGGATAACTGAAATATTTTTGGAAACGTCACATCCTGTGATGTTTGTTTCTGAGAAGAGCTAATATCAGTTCTAGGCGAATACCCATTAACTTTTGAAAAATAATACCAACAATTTTTAGTGCAGAAGAACAAGGTGAACTCAGATTAAAAGGAAGAAGGTTCAGTTTAGCTCAGTGTCTGTGACCATCGTAATAGTGAGAGAAAAACTGACTGTAAGTTTCGGGGTCTGTCTCAGCCTACATCTAAAGTAGAAGCAGCTGGAAATTCTGCACATAAACCCCATCTCCCTGGTACAGACTGACCCAGGATTCCCTTATAATTCTATCAGGTGGACAAAGGAATTAGAGGACTATGAAATACGAAAGGTGGAGTTGCTTGGAGACTGTCTACTCTGTGCTGCCTTTCTGAGCTATGAAGGAGCATTCAGCTGGGAGTTTCGTAATGAAATGATCTATCAAGTGTGGCAAGAAGATATCCTCTCCCGAGAGATTCCTCTCAGTCAACCATTTAGGTTAGAAAGCCTCCTGACTAATGAGGTGGAGGTTAGCAGGTATGTGCAGTCAAGAAACCCAGTGACTACTGAATGTGAGATTGTGAAGTGGGAGTCTGGATCTGAATCTGTAGCATTGTGGGTGGAAGCGCACAGCCATGCCAGAGAGAGCCCATTTTATGTTCACGTCGCAAAGATGGCAAGGAGACAAATTATTTTTATTCTGGTTAACGGGAGGCTATTTGTTGTAACAAACCATTGTACTTTACACTCCAGGGACAATCACTGAACTTAGACACGTATAAATTTTGTAAAGAGTTATCTATAATATGTGTTCCCGTAGCCCAGCAGGAGTCTTTCCATTGACTTAAATTAATTTGGGATTAAACCCGTGTCCAGAGAGCCCGTATTTCAACTCCTGCAGGATTACTCACCAAATGCAGCAATCAGTGTTTTGAGTAGTGTAGTTAGAAACGACTCAGACAATGAGCCAGTCTGAGTTTTGACACTGTTCTCAGAATCACATACACTACATGTTTACTTGTGTGTCTAGTAGTGTGCTCAATGAATTGCATAATTTTACTGACAAATTAAATGTAATGTGCTCTCATCAAGTTTTCATCTGAGCCTGTTCTTTGATCCATTCTGTTCCCAGGTGGGTTTCCCAAGGATTGCCTCCAGATGAGCTCTCAGTCCAGAATGGCATCCTGACAATGTATGCAAGCCGCTTCCCACTCTGCATTGACCCGCAACAACAGGCTTTGCATTGGATTAAGAAGAAAGAAGAAAAAAATAACCTGAGGGTAAAGATAAATGATCATTTTACTTCTTTACTGGTTGTTTAAAAGCTACAGAAATATCTGTCACCTCAAATGGGGAACAGATTATGTACTGACAAATGTGTTGACTATTGTATCTCTGAAATAGATAGTGAATATCACTGTTCACATGGCCTTCAGTTGAGGGCACGGATGGTTTTTTGAGGGATCTTGACTAGCCTTAGTACATGTGGAAACAGTATAACCAAAAGGCTGGTGTAGATTGTGTTTTATGTCAGCTCCAGGATGGAGTTTTCATAGAGGACAATTAACACAGTCAAAGACACAGTTGGAACTTTGAAAAGTAGTTCTCCAAATGGAAATTATTCTGAACTAATCAGAAAAAAGTGCACACCTCTACTGTTTTGTACCAGTGCAGTTTATATAATCTGTAAGAGGAATGATAAAAAGCAACAAAGTAAACTTCATTAGTGCTGGCAACTGTTGTAAAATAATAACGTTCAGCAAATTAAATATCAGTTCTCTTTCCCTATCTTCCCATTTTTCTCTTGCAGATGGCTTCCTTTAATGACCCAGATTTCCTTAAACAACTAGAAATGGCCATAAAGTTTGGAAACCCTTTCTTGTTGTATGGTGTCGATGAATACATTGATCCTGTGATAGACAATGTCTTAGAGAAGAATATCAGAGTTGCACAGGGGAGAACTTTCATTGTCCTGGGCGACAAAGAGGTTGACTATGATAGTAATTTTAGACTCTACCTGAACACCAAATTATCGAACCCAAAGTATTCTCCCTCTGTGTTTGGCAAAGCTATGGTTATCAATTATACAGGTAAGCAAAAATGTGTATTTAGTAATAAAGTAATGATTAAGCTGTAGTGCAAGTTTAGGGCCTGGGTGTTTGTCTGAAAAGCAATGAAACTCTAAAAAATTCATTGTTTCCCTTATGCCTAGTATCTGATTTAACAGAAAATTCTTCTCACTTCTCTCTTTTAATCTGAAAATGAACTAGATATCTCTTCTTGTGTGTGTCAGATTAGGGTGCTTTGATAGAATTCAGACACCGCGTTACTAACCAAGTCACTTTGTTGCATTGCTGTAGTTCTATGAGATGATGAAGTTGTGTAAAAGCTCTCTTTGTGTTTAAAAAACCACTGTGCTGTGTATGTGTGTTGTACCTGTAGTTACGCTAAAGGGCCTAGAGGATCAGTTGCTCAGTGTCATTGTGGGTTTTGAAAGAAAGGAATTGGAAGAGCAGAGAGAACATCTCATCCAGGAGACAAGTGACAACAAAAACTTGCTGAAAGATCTGGAAGATTCTCTCCTTCGGGAACTGACATCTTCCACAGGAAACATGTTGGACAACTTAGACTTGGTGCAAACCCTAGAAGAGACAAAATCCAAAGCTACTGAGGTACCAGCTCTGGGCTTTTTGGAAGGATATCTGCTCATAGAACACTGTCTTTCCTTTTTCATTGTGCTTTATCTTTCACGCTTGAAGCCAGGAATTAGTTTGAAAGGAAATGGAGAGTTTTCTCATGAGTATGTTGCATCTTTCAGCATCAGGCAGTATTTTATTGCATCAGAGAACCAAATCCTATCTTCGGGAAAGTCCTCATCAGGACCAAAGTAATGGTTGTCTACAGCTCGAAAGCAAAGAGCATATGATATATTCTTTCATCTCTGAAACAACCTTTGTCTTATACTGTATCAGACCTGAAATGAAAAATTAACATATGTATTAGAGAGGATGTAGAATCTCCATCCTTGGAGGTTTTCAGGTTGTAGCTGGGCAAAGCTACAGCTGACCTGATCTAGTGGTGGCCATAGTCCAGCTTTGGGCAGAAAGTTGAACTAAAGATCCCCGGAGGGCCCTTCCCACACTGTTTCTCTGATTCTGTGTACATCTTTGCCTTTACTTTCTATAAATATACAGGGTGGGATTAATTTTGTCTAACTTTTGATTTTGACGATTCATACTACTTTAGGGTTATCTGCCCAGATTCACTATATAGTCAACAGAGAGAGGCAGGCACTGAATACCTCTGCTTATTGTGATATAATTATACATACTATGGCCCAGTGCAGTAATTACATGTGTATGAAATTAATGTATGGTTAGGTGATTGAAAAACTGAATCTGGCTGAGAAGACAGCGGTGGATATTGATTGTCTTCGAGATGGCTACAGACCAGCTGCCAGGAGGGGGGCCATTTTATTCTCCGTCTTGTCTGAAATGGCACTTGTCAACATCATGTATCAGTACTCACTGGTCTCCTTCTTAGAGGTTTTCAGACTTTCTCTTCAGAAATCCATGCCCAGTCCTGTCCTTCCAAAGAGGTTAAAAAACATCATGGATACGCTGACTTTCAACACCTATAACTACGTCTGCGCAGGTCAGTGTGATTTAGGGGTGGGCTAATACTGCTCTGCAAAGGCTTGTTAAAAGCCATGCCTGCAGCTGGTTTCCCTTAGAGACAACTTATCAAACAGTGAATAATGTCCAGTTCTCAGCACTGGGCCTGGTTTGCACTCTGCTATTTCTGTTTGAAGAAACTACAAATATTATCAATGTAACTTTTAAAGAAATGCTTTTCCTAATACAGTTGTGAATGGTAAAGCACCACTATGGATCTCACATCCCTGGATGTAGCTCACAGAGGCTGTTTTGACTCTATAAGCCTGATCCAAATCCCTATATTTGATCACCCCTATCTTTGTGGGGTGACCAGATGCAGAATGTGGATTGAAATATTGCTCCAGTTCCACAGGTTTTAGCAGCTGACTTTTGAAAATATTGTCCTTTTCATGTAGGCTTGTTTGAGAAGCACAAATTACTGTTCGCCTTTAATATGACTGTCAGGATAGAACAAGCTGACGGCAGAGTTCCACAAGAAGAACTTGAGTTCTTTTTGAAAGGTAAAGTGAGTATTTATATATATGAATATATAGCTATATATAGCAGTAACTAAATACATTTCAAAGATTTTTGACTAGACATGGGTCGTTGTAAGAGCGAGCACCTAGAGAAACTGCTGAAGACAGCTGAACTCGGTTTAGACAAATTGTGAATTCAGCTATTTCTGTTCTTTCACTTTGTTAAACAAAGAGGCTAACCTTTCTCTGCAGATGTTGACAAATCTCACATTAACTAATTGTTAGAATGTTACCTGAGAAAATAATCTTTACTTATTTTTTATGTATAAATAATTCTAGAAATGGTTGCGAAGATACAACTCTGGCTTTTGCAAGCGCTAGTAAAATCTTTTCTTCAGCACACCAATTTAATCTTAAAGTGCTTCCAGAAACAAATTTCCAGTTGGTTTCTCTGTGCAGTGGGACTGTATGTGTGGTCATAGATTGGAGAATTGATGACATGGCCATTCACTCTGGTTTCTGAATGTGACTAGGCAATATTTCCCTGGAGAAGAGCGCGCAAAAGAAACCGTACGCTTGGCTTCCAGATCAAGGCTGGGAAGACCTAATTCGCTTGTCTCAACTATTTCCTGAGAAATTTGAATCTCTTCCAGATGATGTGGAAAAAAATCCAGATGTATGGAAAAATGTACGTGCTTTTCTACAATCCTGTTCTCTCTCCTTGTTTTTCTTCTCGTATTAAATGTTCAAGTGTGATGCAATGTGCCATAGCACTCGGCAGGAGGCATGTCATCACTGGCTTTTTCTGTCAAGACCTTGCTTTTCTTCTTGACCTCAGTTAGTGACTGGCTTGTTTCCAGAAGAATTAAAGCTCTTATTATTTAAAAAACAAACTAAAGAAACTTCCCTAGTATACTATAGTTTTTTTATTTTCCACACAAATGCCTTAGATGAGTTATTTGCCCTGTTGAAGTCAGTGGAATTTTTGCTGTTGATTTCAACAGTCAACATTTCACTGTTATTTTTGTACTGCTAAATTGTACTTTGATCTTGTGGCAGTGAGTTCTATAGGCTAGTTACAAACACAGACTTTCCTTTGTTCTACCTTTAGTTTCATTCCATGTCTTCTTGCTTTATAAGAAGTCTTGCTGTAAGCAATCCCTTAATACTTTTTGCTAGAGATGCTGTTTTCTGTATCTGAAGAGAATTACTTGACATAAAATGAAAGTACAAATATGTTTCTGGACTTGAATACTGAAAAAGTTGATTTTTTTTTTCTTTACATTCACTTAATCTTTTAATATTTCTTTGCAGCTGATTGTCTTTGTTCTCCTTGTGTCTCTTGGCCTCTCATTAATTGGATTGCTTTTGTCTGCTTTCCTAGTAATTTCATTGATAGAGCCATTTGATTCATTTGCATTGTCTCCCACCTTTCCTTGCCAGTGGTACGATACAGATGCTCTGGAGCAGATGCCATTCCCCATGAAGTACCAGAACAATCTCACAAATTTTCAGAAGCTCCTACTTTTACGGTGTTTCCGGGTGGATCGGCTATACCGGGCCGTGACGGACTATGTTATTCTGACAATGAGTGAGAAGTAAGTCACTCTCTTCTTTCAAATCTGAATCACACCACTCAGAAATTTCACACAGAACTGGAGTTGTCATCAACTATGTCAATGATTTGTAATTTGCCAAACAACAGAGCATGAATTGTCTCTGTATCATTTCCATGTGCAGTCTGCGATGAGCTTTGATGTTTGTGTAAAAGTCACCTTTTACATGAGATGGCTGCTCTTGTGGAAATGAGCAATTTATTGTGCTTCTTTTCCTACCAGGTATGTGCAGCCCCCTGTGATCAGCTTTGAAGCTATCTTTGAGCAGAGCAGCCCCTACTCACCGGTTGTTTTCATCTTAAGTCCTGGCTCTGATCCTGTCAGTGACCTCATGAAACTGGCCGAGAGGACGGGCTTTGGCGGGGATAGACTCCAACTCCTAGCCATGGGACAGGGCCAGGAAAAGGTAACTTTGGTGGGAGGGATGTGCTGTGTACAGCAAGTTAGCCTGTGAATTGCAAATCATGGGCCTGTTCAAATTTCCTTTCCAAAGGTCTGCTCCATTTTAAAATGGGAGTTACTTTGTGGTTCAGACATAGCACATAATTCGCCAGGCTGGGAATGATGCTTTCCTGTAATGTGAAAGGGGGCATTTGGCTGACTGGCTGATTTTATGGTTTGTATAAGGGTAGATTCAGAATGATATTGTCATCTGTTAAAAAACAGTTGAGCTGAAAAGATGTGTCTCTGCAGCCTTCCAAAGGTTAATCAGTGACCCTGTGTCTCTGTGTATGGACATGAGTGAATTGGAAGTCACAGTGTTTGTTACCAAAAAGATATCCTCCTGCTTCTTCTGTCTTTCCTGTAGCTTTCTTTTTTGTTATGGACACTAAGGCAGGGATGTGCAAAGCTTAGCAGCTGACTGAATTTGCTGTGATTCAGTCAGTGGGAGAACTCCTGTTAGATTCATTCAGAACTCCACTTCCTAGACTCTGTTCTTCACCCTCTTCTGGGCCATGCACACTCCTCTACTGTGTCGAAATACTTCGGTGCGTCTTGTGAGTTTTAATTTCAAAAGGAATTAATCAAATTTTAAAAAAAGCATCTCAGAGCAACTTCTTGTGGCATTGGAAAAGTTCTGTTCTCAGCAAGGAGCATTCTGGTAGGTCTACTACAACTGACTAAAGGCTGAGTGTGCTTACTATCCACTGCACTAACCCATCAGAGTCAGTTTGCTTACAGGGTAAAGGCAGAGTTACTCACAGACAGTTTTTTCCCTCTCTTTAAGATTGCTTTGCAGATGCTGGAGAACGTGGTGGTTCGTGGAGAGTGGCTAATGCTGCAGAACTGTCACCTTTTGGTGAGGTGGCTCGTCAGTCTGGAAAAGGCCCTGGAGAAAATCACGAAGCCTCACCCAGCCTTTCGCCTCTGGCTGACTACTGACCCAACCGAGGGCTTCCCAGTTGGAATACTGCAGAATTCCCTAAAGGTACTGGGCAGTGGGGACACCCGGTCAGGGGACATGTCCTGCCCCTCCTGTTCAGCAGAACAGGCTGGCTTTGGGAGGAGCGTGGCCTGGACTTGGACTCCAATGTACCAGCTTTTTGTCTTCATAAGCCAATTCCTGTTTTCATCATCCTGTTTATCTTATGGTGATTTTTCCTTTGGGTGAAAGCTCTTCAGCAGTTTTTTTTCTGAAGCAGTTGTTTCAGAGTAGAGGTTTGTGAGGAAACCTGGAAATGTGACAAATGCTCTTTAGATTCAAATGCTGCCACAAGTGAGGAATATCCAGAGAGGCAGAAATAGCCCTGTCAGTCCTGCTGCTGAGTGCAGGACTGAGGCCTGTGTCTAGCCGGGTGACAGTGCCAGCGGAGCAGACGCTGTAATAGGATAATGGTTTCCAGCTGCTACTTCAGGCTGCAGCATTTATCACAAGTAAGCTGAGCTGATTATTTTGAAGGCACAAGCCATGGTGCTGTCCTAATGTTCTTTTCTATGGCTGCTTTACTCCTGTTGTGGTGAACCAGTCCTGTAAACATAATTACCTTATTTCACAGATTTGAAAGCAGTGGCACGACAGATCACCGGGTGTTGTCGGGTGTCACTGGAGGATTCACCTCCTGCAGTGCTCAGCACTGCAGTGGGGGAGGCGTGCGTGGACGTATCCCTAAGAGTGCAGATACACACCGTGTAGGTCTAGCCATGAGCAGGGAGAACAAAAGGTTTACAGCATGCTGAAAAAGCTGCCAGGAAGCTGGTTCTGCCTCGGTTTGATCATCACTAAAGCCACATTAAAGACCATTAAGCCATCTTACTGTGGTGATATCTAGGACACACCAAAATGTGTAAAGTTCTGATAGTTCAGTAAATTAGATCTTCAAGTATGATAAATATTAATGTCTTCCCAATAACATGAATATTTCTAGAATAGTAAGTTTCTCTTTACATATGTGTGTTTACCTTGATAAACTTAAAAGGACTGTTTCCTTTACTTAAGAAAAAAACCTCCATATTGATATGAATTTGGAAAGCTGCTCAAAATTTTCAGGCTTGCGTTGCATAGCTTACTTTAAGAGAGCATGATATATTTACTGCTTGTTTTCCTGAGGCTATCCAGTAATTGATGGCTTCCCTAAATTATTTTGATAGGTTGTGACAGAACCACCTAATGGTCTGAAACTGAATATGAGAGCCACCTACTTCAGAATTCCCCAAGAAGCCTTAGAGCAGTGCCCACATCCTGCCTTTAAATCCTTAGTCTACGTCTTGGCCTTTTTCCATGCTGTGGTTCAGGAGAGGAGGAAGTTTGGGAAGGTTGGCTGGAACATACCGTATGATTTTAATGAATCTGATTTCCAGGTAAGAAAACAATTACAACAGCTCTTATATTCTTGAGTTGCTCAGATTACTTTTGAAAACATACACTCTACCCAACTAAATCCTTTCTCACAATAAGATTTTACTATTTTTTTTCTCCTGCTGTGCAGTCATGTCAACTCCTGATCTTCTATAATGTCAATTTTGGCCACTAAAAATGAATCAGATTCCCCATCCTTCATGTTTATATTGCCTCTTTCATGAGTTTCTTTTCTTAAGAGGATCTATACTTTCTGATTATTTGAGAAGGAAATAATTGTTAGTTTTCAAACATCAACTATATTAAATAAAATCTATGGATATGTATAGCAGACTTATGAATCTTCTTATCTCACATGTTCCAACAACTTTATTAGGTCTGCATGGAAATTCTTAACACATACTTGACAAAAGCTTTCCAACAAAATGATGATAAAATCCCCTGGAGCAGTCTCAAATATCTTATTGGGGAGGTGAGTGCTTACGTCACTACGGATGGGAAAAGAATCCGGATAGATGAAGCTTCCTTTCTGTGGGGGCTGCATCCCCACGTCAGGCTGAGAATCTCTCCTGGGCGGTCTTGAAACTCCCGTGTAGCCCTGAGCGAGTCACTTCATCTCATTGTCTCGATGAAATAGGGCCATTGGGTGTAACTGCACAACAGGGGAGTTACGGTGCTTAATTAATTTTGAGTGAGAGAGCCCTTGGGATCCTCTACGGAAGGTAGCGAGCAGCACAGCTTCACAGCGGGGTGTTCCCCGTGGGACCTGCACGGGTGCTTCCAGAGCTCCTGCGCTGCCGTGCGGGGTGGGAGCTGGGCCCTTCACTGTGGCTGCTGTGACACGAGATCCTGCAGAAAGCTGTTCCCTTGCAGCACTTCATCACAGCCGAGCGTGGGCTGGTACCTGAGGAAGGTGCCGCGGCACAGAAATGACCAAGACTGGTCATCAGAGCGCCCGCAGCAGCTCTCTCCAGACCAAGTCCTGCTTGTTCCCCCTCCAGAGGGGCTAGAGGAGATGGACCAGTAGCCCCAAGGGAGATGCTGTTAGACCGTGCAGTCACTGCAAAAGCGAAGAGTATTTTGGACCTTTCAGTGATTTTTAACTGTATTTGCTGCTCCAAAAGCCAGTGCTAGAATGCTGATGTAACCGTTTCCTAGGTCATGTACGGCGGACGCGTGATTGATAGCTTTGATCGTCGCATTCTCTCCGTCTACATGGATGAGTACCTTGGTGATTTCTTATTTGACACATTCCAAGTGTTTCATTTTTATAAAAACGACACGGTTGATTATAAAATTCCACAAGGGGCTGTAAAAGATGACTTTGTTGGTAAGAAATGCTTTTGCTTTTCCTGCAACGTTGAGTTAGCATTAAAAAAAAAAAAGGCGACTTATAGTGTACATTCTTTCCATGTGACCATTGCTGGGTAGGAGAAGTTGAAAGGAACTTCTTTGGGCATTGTGTGTGTACATGCTGTGGTTATCATCCACTGAGGATACTCTTCTTGCTTTGTATGCGCAGCCCTTTGTAGTGAGTTTACCATCCAGCTCCTCATTTTGTTAAAAAAAATTAAATCCCCAGGTAAACAGCATGTTAATGTTGTTATTATTAAGCGATAGGTTGCCCTGGGGTGTGTGGGTTCGTGCCTATTTCATGCTTTAAAATGTTTATTTGATCCTTGCAGTGTTTCAACACCAGCTATGGCATTGTTTGTCTCAAGCAGAGCAGTAACAAAGCCCTGCTTCTGGCGGGGGCTGCGGCTCAGGGCTGGCAGCCCCAGGAAGTGTGTTTGTGCATTGCAGAGGCGATCGAATCGCTGCCCCTCGCCAACACTCCGGAGGTGTTTGGTCTCCACGCCAATGCTGGGATCGGGTATTACACACAGGCCCTTCGCGATATATGGGCTCATCTTCTCGAGCTGCAGCCTCAAACAGGTACGTTCCCTCTTGCTTTGAATTATTTTTGTAAATGAGGGATAACGAGGTGGTGAGCTGGGGGGGGGTGACTGAGGAGGCTGAGCCCGGCCAGCGCCGACGGGCACAGTCTGAGACACCGGGGGAGTCTTGTGGGGCAACCGTGGTGCTGCCGGGGGTGGGAGACTGTGAGGCCAAAAGGCGAGTTGGCTCTCAAAAGTTCTCTTGGAGCATTAATACTAGAGGGGGAAGCCTGTGCGGATTTAGTCTCACGGAACCATTTTGGTTTCAGGTGAAACTGGTGTGGGAATTAGTCGAGATGAATATATTGCCAATGTTGCTAAGGATATAGAAAACAAAATACCGCAAGTATTTGATCTTGGCCAGATCCGGAAAGGTTTTGGACCAGACATATCCCCCATGACTGTGGTGCTGTTGCAGGAACTGGAACGTTTTAATAAGTTGATTGTTCGAATGGCGAAGTCACTGACTGAACTACGGCGTGTAAGTAGGAGCCCGGCTGCTGCTGCTCCCAGCCCCTCGGGCTGCCCCGGGCAGCGCTCAGCCTCTCCCCCCCTTCCAGGCCTTGGCTGGGGAAGTTGGGATGAGCAGCGAACTGGAGGATGTGGCTCGGGCTCTCTTTAACGGGCAGATTCCCGGCATCTGGCGGCGGCTAGCCCCCGACACCCTCAAAACACTTGGAAACTGGATTATTTTCTTTCAAGCTCGGTACCACCAGTACAGCAGCTGGGTAAGGGCGTGCCTCGGGACAGCTTTTTGTTTTGTTACCTGCACGATACGCTGTGCGGGGTGGCGCTCGGTGCACACACACGTCTCTGGGTAAGTCCCTTGAGCTAACGCCTCTCACCACCCGGGGGATCAGGCTGCGGCGGGAGGGCTGCAGGTTCTGTGATTGCAGGTTGCCGAGCGGGAGCTGAAGGTGCTGTGGCTCTCGGGGCTGCACGTGCCGCAGGCGTACCTCACGGCTCTGGTCCAGGCCAGCTGCAGGAGGAACGCCTGGGCCCTGGACCACGCCAGCCTCTACACCGAGGTAACCACCTACCGGGCCCCAGAAGACGTGGCGGAAGTGTCCGCTCAAGGTGGGGTTTTATGATTATTTGGCAAAAATAATGACGTAGTGACAAAGTGCTTGGCTTATTGAGTAAAGGACTTGGATCACACCTCCACAGACAGGAGCCTCGGTTTTGCGTTTCACAGTGCACAGGATTTCAGGCTGGGACAGAGCTGGGTTCTGGTTCCTGCTCAGCCCCTGCAGCCACACCGGGGATCAGAGCTTACACCCCTCCCTTGCGCTCGCTCTCTCTTTCTCAATGGCTGGAACTTCATCAGTAAGAGCAGGTTTATAAAGGTCTATTTACACCACAAATAATCTATTGAAATATATTTCAACAAAAAATACAACTAGGTATGATTTATTGTGTAAATGTATTTTTATGAAGTCTTGAAATGCTGGGGTTTCAACCCCAAGCCCTGAATTAAGGCTGACATATGGGTGATTCCCACAGCCCTTCCCAAAGGGGGGTGAGTTTGCCTTTAGGCTTCCCCCCAGGGTGCTCCGGCCTGGCAGACAGAGCCATGGGGTAAAGGAGCCCCAGGGGTCCCACGGTAAGTAACCAAAGGTCAGGGGTCCCACTTGGGGATAAAAGCTGGGACCCCTTGCAGGAGGGGCAGTGTCTGTGTGTGAGGTGGGTGCCCTGTGCAGAGTTCCCTGTTGGGGAAGGACCTCCCGCCTCCCTGGGACTGGGCTCCAGTCAGGTCTGGCCTTTGTAAACGCGGGCTGTGCAGAGATTCAGTGTGTGGCTGCCTTGGTCTGATGTGTTTGGCTCATTGACTCAGTTGTCTCCCATCCCTTCTATGGGAGACTCACGTCACCATTTACCCCACCCATTGTTGGTCGTGCGGTGTCGTTGTTGGGGTCAGTGGGATTGATGTCGATTATGTATAACCTGACTGACTTGTTTGTACCCCCAGCGCTCACCCATGTACTGACCCTTTTGTATCAAATACAATTTGGGTTTTGGTTCATCTTTATGCTGGCTGTGTCCTTTATGCTAGGCCTGATAATTGGCAAAACAAGTCTCTATGCCTGGCACTGCTCTGCTGAATGTAACAAACTCCAGGGGCAGGGAACAGCCCAGAAATGCCTTTGAGCACTAGACCCGATAGGGAACAAAGGAGGGGGGAAAAAAAAAAAAATCTTGAGTGTTTTTACTGACTCTGACTTTCAGTTAAAAATAAAAGCCACCTCAGGGGCTTACTTAAACTATGCTTTATTTACTGACCTTTTGATCAAAACGCTTGGTATTTGTACCAGAACAAGTCTCTCTCAACCCTTCACCTCCTGGCAGTAAGGAGCATTCCCACAGCAGTCAGGAAGCTCCCTTACACTTTGGCTGGTGCTTGGGCAAGTAACTGGAGGATGGCACCTTTGGTGGGGAAGAAAACTGCAAGAAAATCAGTATTTATTCCTAATAATGTTTATCATATGTAGTGCAACTGAAACATTTTTAATTCGAAAAAAAAGAAAATTTAAACACAGTAGGTCATGGTTGTATTATAAAAACAAACACCAGGGATAAATACACCTCGGTGGAGCTGCAGTTTGGAACGTGGGGATTTTGTTGTGACAGCGCGTGCAGGAAGCACCGTTCTCTTACATGGGGTTTCCAACAGCCGAAGTTAATTGGCTGCTGCGTTCTCTGCCCGCACAGGCTGCTGCTTTGTGTCTGGCCTCTTTCTGGAAGGAGCGGGCTGGGACGTGGCACAGAGCTGCCTGACCCGCAGCGAGCCCCGCGTGCCCGTGGTGGAGCTGCCCCTCCTGAAGATCATCCCCAGCGCGGGGCGGGGGCTGCGGCGCCAGGTACTGCTGCTCCCACAGCCCCGCCCGGGCCGAGCACCAGCGTTTTAGCCTCGCCCCTGGCCTGGCACGGCTGCAGCTGGCACTTCTCCTTACGTCAGCCACCATTCAGGTTTATCTGTTCTGGGGGTCTTTTCCATTCCGGCAGCATGGGACAGGCCTCCTGGGACATTCTTACACTCCCGCTACTCTTGGAATTATTTCCCCTTAACAATTAATGACATACAGGGTGTTTACATTTTCTGGGTAGCAGATATTTAAGACTTCTAACAAAAAAAATCTATTTCTGAAGACGGTCAGCTCTCCTAGAGCCCCTTCCTGTCTCCAGTCTCATGCAGTTCCCCTTTGCTCCTCTCTTCCAGAACACCCTCCGGACGCCCGTGTACACAACCTCCCTGCGCAGGAACGCGATGGGCCTTGGCCTCGTTTTTGAAGCTGATCTCTACACCACAAAGCACATTTCCCACTGGGTCCTTCAGGGCGTCTGTCTCACCTTGAATGCAGACTGACACTTGGAATTTGGCACTAGATTTTCCCCGGGATCAAGCTAAGCAAAGATTCACACCCCAGGTGGGAGAGCATTCGCTGACTTCAGCTTGTGTGATACAACCAGGCTAGTACTACCAATAAACACATTTGAAAAGTGTTATTTTTGTAATTTGCATTTCCTTTTCAAAAGGCTCCAAGAGGGTCTCTGTACACAAAAGAGGTAATAGGTGAGTTAAGTCTCGCGCACACAAAGACTAAGCTTTGCCCGTGTGGTTGTAAGAAGTGTTTTTAATTGCCCAAAGCATCACTTCTGCTGTGCTTCGAAGCGGTGCCTTCCATCATCCTTCAACAAGCAGCAGGGGAGATCAGTCATACAATAGCTCGCCATAAAAATATGGCAACACCCACGGCTGGTTACTGCAAAACACTTGAACCCAGCAAACCCCACAGTAACGCTTGCTTTAACCAGCCCTTTTCCAAGCACGCAGCTCTTCCCTACCCCCAGCTGGCAAGGCCCGGCGCAGGAGAGCCTCTCTCGGCCTTCCCAGGGGTGGGGGCACACAGGGGCAGGTGGCCGCGGGGCTAGTGGACCTTCAAACCCCCTCCGGCCACACCGCACGGGAAAAACAGCTTCTGTCACCCTGCCAGACAGACACACACCAACACAGCTGCAGAAAAAGCTTAAGGGGGGGCAGACTACAGCTGGCAAGGGGAAGGGAAGAGGGCGGGCGGGGATCCTTCACCAGCTTTCAGAGAGCTCACGCGTTCCGAGGTTTTGAAGGCACATCATAAGCTTAGCAGCATTTGGGAGCCGTTGGTTCTTGCTGGTCCTACTCAGAGGCTGCAGACAAGAGTGAAGCAGAGGTGAGCTGGAGGCGCTGATCAGAATTTAAGAAAAAATGGTCAAATTTGTGCTCCTTTCCCAAAGTTACATGCTCTCACAGCTCGTGGTATGCCTTTCTTTCCTAGGAAAAAAATAATTAAAAAATAATCAAGTTGTCTTAACAGCTGTCAGGTCTACCTGTTGCTTACTAGGAAGGAGTAGGGGATTTGGGGCAAGTGCAAGGCAAGTCCATCCCAATCCACGAGGATAAAAGTGAAGGATGCCAGGTTCTCCTCCTCTGTGAATTGGTTATATCACTTAGTTTAAATACATTTTAGAGGGACAGCTCAGGTTTCTAAGCTGGCAGAAGCCAGCACTGTCTGCTGATTCCCAGAACAAGACTAAGGTTTTTCAGGACACAAAAATAATCCCTTTACAAAAAAAAGTGCAGGTTAGAGCATAAAGAACCATTTCCATATTGGATAGCCAGTTACATTTTCTCCCTGGAAAAGGAGCACTGAGCCAGTGTGGAAGGTGCTACAAGTGCAGAGTACTGACTAGTGTGAGATGTGTCATGGAGCCATTCAGGTTAAAACAAAAGCGAAACACACAACAAAAAACTCCCCACAACCAACCCAGTGTTCATACTCTTTCTGTGAGGATCACTAACCCTTTAAGAGAGTGCTCTATGCCCCCCGCCCAACCTCCCCCCTTTATTTTTTTTTTTTTTACTTAAAGCCACAAACCAAAGCATTTAGGATTAATCAAGTAACACTTGCTGGGACTCTCAGGATTTTGAGAAAGAAAAACTATGAACACAATTTGCAATCGAGAGCACGTGCCCGGGAGGGAAAAGATGTCCTTGGTTCATTCTGAAGTGTACGTACGTCTGCACTATTTTCAATGCTACGGTGCGAAGGGCTTTGTCCTGGAGGCGAGGGTTGTGTATGAAGTGCTCACACACACAGTGAAGACAAAAGAACCACTGAGAGTTCAAACGTCAACAGCCAATACGTATCGCTGCAGGTTTACAGGTAAGTTTGTTTTCACTAATATCGATTAATAACGCAGCCTGCAGCCTCGTGCCTTTGTCCACTGGTGTAGTTACAATACATGGAGCAGTGCTCAGAAGCAAGCGGTCAGGAACCCCTGATTTGGCCACAGCATCGAGTAGTTATACACCTTGCCGTATGAACACAGTCCTACTGGGTTTCGTTAGAGGAGCGTAATTATTCATGATGTATCTGGAAGAAGTTTGGCATGCATGGGGCATCAAAAGAAACTTTACTGCAGGTGCTATTTATCCTACAGGATCACAGTGCATAAAGAGCAACAGATAGAGCGGTTCAGTGACTTTCCTCAGACAGTCCTGTCCGTCCCTGAGTGCTTTCTGACCACTTTGCTGCCGTGGACCTGATCCACCGCCAGCGTCTCGACCTGGGGCTGCGGCGGGGGGGGCGCGGCGTGGTGGATGCGATGCGCCACCCCGATGTGCGCCTTGTGCGGCTTCTCTCGGGCGGGGCTCTGCGATTCCCCGCCTGCGCGGTCGGAGGCGATCGGCGGAATAACTAACGGCCTCTCCTTAATAAGATGAACCTCCGCCGTCTCCCTGGCCAGCAGAAAGGGCGTGGGATCGGGCATGGCATCCACGGGCTCTCGGAGCAGCAGCTTCCGGCTCTCCGACCCTATTCTGTAGGCCTCTTCGAACTCGGGGTTGAGCGGCGTTGACAGGCTCTTCTTCATCCTGCGCCGTGGAGTCTCGGGCAGTTTATCTTTGGGGGGGGACGGCTTATAGTTGGACAGGACGGGGCTGCCAGAAGGGGTCCCCTCCGAAGTCCCACTTGAACTCATCAGCTTCTTCTTAGTAGCGTGCAGTTGAGAAGTTAAATAAGCAATAGTGCTCGCTCTCTGCTCTAGTTCACTTGACAACATGTTGAGCTTATGGCTTTTCATTTTTAGTTCTTCCAAGTACTTCTTTTCTCTTTCTTTAATAGTGTTTTCCAGCACCATTATCATCGCATTCTTTTGTTCAAGTTCTTTCAATAATTCATTATTTTCAGCCTCTTTGGCTTTCAGCTGAGCTTCAAGATCTTCACACTTTCTTTTGAGTTCATCGCTTCTCGAACTACCGATTCCTAGAATAGAAAAAGCAGAAGTGTTTCAAGTTAACAATAGCCACTAAGTAAAACAGTGCAATAGGGTTGCTTTTGCCATCCCAAAGTCGTAAGAGAAAGCCTCTGAACAACATTGCTATGTCAAGAAATACCACGGAGTGCAGGCAAAGCTGCTCAGTTGCTTTGCTAAATTTGCCCATATTCTCTTATTTACAATACACACCCTGTCTGTCCCACATCACCCCGATATGGGGGGAGGCATGTCACCCCCAGGGAGCATTTTATTCCTGTGCTTCGCCTGCTGATAACATAATACATCCAAAACAACTAGAATCTAGTGTGTGTGCGTGTATATATATGTATGTCTCTCTCTATAAAAATATACATATATAAAAGCTTTGTGGTGCAATTAAAGTACCAGCTAAGTTTTAATAATAGTCTCACTCTTCTGTCCCTAAAATTCCTGACCCCTGTTCCCATACAGCATGCAGGGAACTGTCTAGTGAGAGAGAGGAGTCAGCAGTTCTACACTCTACTCCTGGCTCTTTCAGAGATTTCCTGTGTGACCTTGGGAAAGAGCTTGTGACATTTATTTCATAAATAGTAAGTCTGGAAAGTAGAAAACTACTCGTGTCTTTAGAATTTATACAGTCAACATGCCAAGCACAAAGTATTCTCACCTACTTGTAACGGAGAAAATACAAACATTGAAAAAGATGCAGAAGTTTAACAGGAACATTAAAAGAAAAATGCTATGTATTCCTTACCTGACAAGTCTGAACTCTTTACAGTCAGCTCATAGGTTAAATCTGAGGAAAAAAGTTGGTTTTGTTAGATCATCATCTACCCCATACACCACCTGGTGAGCATGTTTACAATGGCATACATCAATAAAAACTGAACTAACTGTTCCCCCCACACACCCCCCCCCGAAGCAATAATAGGAAATCAACTGCAAATTATCAAATCTATAAAACAACTGAAACTACCAGGTAACACGCTGCTTAATGTCAGGTGACATTTTTGCTTAATGACCACACAGCTGCGCCCCGAGACACAGGCTGGTCACCCTCCATGCACCCTGGTGCCGGGCTGCGTTGCTGAGGTGCCAGTGCTGCAGCAGGCAGCAGTTACTCCCTTCCTGGGAGAAGGATGAAGGGCGGCACCGGCACCTCTCCCCGGTACCTGTGCAGTGCTGCTGCAGGCGGCGGATCTCGGCGTGCAGGCCCTTCAGCGTGTTGGCATGTTCTCGCTGGAGAAACAACAGATTCTTCTGGGCACTCTGCAGCTGGTTCTCCAGGTTTGAAGTTGCCATCCTGACATGCAGTTACCCTGCCAGTAAACAGGTGTAGAATTGTAACAGTGAATCTTGCACGTACACAGATCTTCACTACAGCCAGGGTCAGCAGGAATAGCTGAATTCTGTTAATGAACTGATATGCAACCAAGCACATGCCACAAAAAGTTCATGACTATTTCAGTTGAAAATGCTCTAAATTCATAGAAAGCCCCACTATGCCCTAGGCCAGAGCAGTGTAGGGAACCTATTTGTTTGGAGTCAACACATTTAAAGGATTAACTTCAGACAGACTAAGTCACTAATCCTGTTACAAGATAAAAGTGGAGTTCTGAGAAATGGGCTAGTATGTCCCTCTGTCTTGTGGGGGTTTTCCAGTTACCTCCAGGGATACAGGAATTAGTAACGTCCCTGGACAAGAAGCACCAAATGCGCCATCTCTGAAGAGAACCGCAGCACAGTGAGTCTGACCCGCAGCTGGGCCCAGCGGTGCCGTCGGGGCCGAGGCTGCCCTGGGGCCCCTCAGCCCGGTGCGCTCGCTGGGGCCCGCGTGGGAGCGAGCTCTGGCTGCTCCTGCATCTCCTCAGAATCCACCCGGTGTGGGCCCAGGGCACCGGAGACTGCTGCCAGCCCTGATGCCAGGGAACAAGACAACTGACAAGGACGACGTTTCATTTAAAGAGAAAACAAACAGATTTGTCTTGCTCATGAGTACATGAAAAACCGTTATACCACTGGGTTTTCCTTGCAGAACGGCCTTACAAAACTAGGCCTGGACTGCAGCAGCGCTCAGCCTCAGATAAAGACAGAAATGGTTAACTGTATGGTGCCCAGAGGCAGCCTGAAGACGCCTGCACTGCCAGTGTTACTACTGCTCCTGCTAAGGAACGATGGTTGTACATATACCCACAGGCCAAACGGCCGAGAAACATCAGTCTGGTGGAGCTGGAGACAGACTCCCAAATGAATTCCCTGATGGAGAGGTAAAAATAGCTCCTGGCACCAGGCACAGCCAGATGCTTCCCCTGCAGAAGCACACGCTGTGACATTTAAAGGAGCACCTGGAGCAGCACCCAGACAAGCACTAACAGGAGTTACCAGGTCCCCAGTGAGATCTGATCACCAGGTCTGTCATGACACAATTTTGTTTACTGTCCTCTTCCCTAGTGAAATTTCAACTCGAAAATAAGTGTACTAATGAGAAAAAGCAATGACGACAGCATGCAGTCCTCCCGCAGCCTCCAAGCACAGAATCGCTCAGGTATGCTTTAGTATTCTTGAATTTCACGGTGTGATCGTCACCCCCCCTGCATACACAGGGCACGCCATGCTGCGACAGCTGGGGTGCACGGTGCTGCTCCACCCACTGCTGCTTCAGAGAGGCTGCTGGCTCTACACGAGAAGAGCTTTCCAGAAACCTATGTCTTTAATAGCGCCACACTACTATACTTTAAATTTCTTTAGCAAGAAAGCTGTCGTGCTTGAGAAGCTTTCTGAAAACTCTGGGAAGCCAACCTTCTTGGGCAGCTCAGGAGCACAACACCAGCACAAAAACGGGTGCACAGACAAAACTCTAGAGAGCCAGGCTCATAGGGACACCAGGGTGACAGGCAGTAGCACACACTGGGTGGGAATTGCACACACCATGACAAGAGGTACACTTTCTGGGGGACAGAGCAGCGCAGGGAACTGTCACAGCCCCTGGCCAACCATCAGGAGCGACGAGAGGTTTATGAAGTGCCTCTGCACGCTCCCTGTGCGCAGCCAGTGCTCTGGCCTGGCCGGGGGCCACAGCAGCCCTCTCCTGCTGCCAAGGGATCCAGCCAAGCAGGAGGAAGAACTGACAGATCAGCTAGAGACGGATAAATTGGTTACAACGTTGGGTTAAACACTGCTGATGCACCAGGAGCATTAGCTCTGTCAATAAGATATGAAAGGCTAAAATCAGTTATCTGTGTAGTTTTGTAAAATCAACGACAGTGTTTAGGTTACAGAGATAAGAAAAGAATCGGGACTGCCATTGCCTGGACAACCATATGCAATGGCATTACATCTACGGTCTGTAACTACAGGACCACATGTGCATAAGACAGAACTTAATTCTGTCTGTGGCTGTCTCATGGGCACCTTAACGGTTTTGTCTTGCCATGCCAAGTGTCCTCCATTGGGCTCTTTCTGGTATGTAGTTTTATGACAAAAATTTGATTCTACAAGTTTAAAATTGGTAGAGCATACACTCAGAGAAAGTAACATACTTTTGTCATTCCTAAACATAACACAGCCCTGCACTTAATTTTATAGTTTTTATTCCCCCAAAGACCACCAGAGCCAGTGCTCCTGCACCCTGGTAAAGCACTAAAGCACCTGGAGGGTTGCAGGGGGAAACCACACACACAGAGCCTGCCTGATTCACTCATGACCTTAACTGACATCATCCTCAACTGACTTACCCCTCCACAAGCATGTATTTGATTGTAAAAAAAATAAAGTGAGGGCATAAGAGTCTTTTAAAGAATCCACTTCTGTGCAAGGGGCAAACCAGAGCTCTTGGTTACTTTATAACAGAGATCAAAGATTAAATTCAGTGCTCAAGAAGAACGAGAGTAACAGCCTCAGCTCCGAGAGGAACAGGTCATTTCACAATCACCACCATTAGCGAATGAGCAAAAATCATGGACCAAAAATATTCTGAAAAGAGGTTTCTGGGTTGGCTAAACAGAAATAAACAGAGTTGTGCATACAGGCTCTTGCTCTACAACTTCTGGGGAGCTGCTTCTGAGCTGATGTGCTGGGACATTCCATTACTGCCACACCGGGCCCCCCCCCGACACCGTCCCAGGGCTATTTCAGCACAGAAATTACCGTGGGGCACCATTCATTTTAAAGATTGATGATATTTTAGCTGTGTTACATTTTCAAAGTGATATCACCTTGTTTGCAAAGCTGACTTCACACAGAAGCTTTACTGAATCATCCAATTTCTTAAGTGACCATTATACTCTTACCGACTGAATACGACAGCAGAATAAAACCTGCAAGAGTCTGTGCCCTCGCTGGAGCTCAGGCTGCATGGAACACCACGGCTCAGAAGGGATTTTTAGTCAAGGAATGTATTTTCCAGAAGAAACCAAGCACTGACAGTGCTAGGTGAAAGAACAGCCTACACATAATAATCCCGAAGCCTCTACTATCACCATGGTTACAAACGGTCGCTTTACCCCATAATCATAATCTGAACAGAAAAAGCAACAGTGTTTATAACTCAGTCCTTGCAATGCGTTTTTTAAAAACTAGTTTCTGAATGTTGGAAAAAGCAAAACAAGACCATCACTATTAATCTGAGTTGTTTTTTCACCTTGATTTCTTGCATCTTAAAGATCACACAAGAATTACCTACTCTGAAGGAAAAAAACCCAACAAATCAAACCACAAACCAGAGGCAGGCTAGTTTCATAGGCTTAGGAAAAAAATAAAAATTACCAGTACCAGAGCATCACCTTCCCTGCAGCACCAGTAAGTTAATCAGTGAGAGCAATTAAAGCAATCCACTGTTAGCTGCAGCCGCTCTGCACTAAGCAGTTCTCTCCTCGGAGGATAAAGGATCCGAGGGCTGACTGTCCCACAAGCCCTCTGCAGCCCTCCTGTCTGCCTGCCTGCTCTCCTTCACAGGAGAGGGAAGGCCACTCTGGTAAAGTCACAGCTTCTGCAGAATTTATGGGCAGCAGCTCCAGCTCAAAGCCCTCGCTATCCCGCGCAGTCGTGTCTGTTCTGACAGCACACACAAACACCGGGTGGCAATCCCTGTGTGGTGGTCTGGGAAACAGCCAAACCCCCCACCACAAACACAGGGAAAGGGTCTTGCATAGACAGTCACCATACAGAGATGCTTTTTGCTACAAAAATCTGATTAGAATGACAAAAATTAGTATTAACAACAATATATTCCAAGCCACTGTTCACTCTGTACCTACTCTACACCAAATCTTAAACACAATGTTAGACCTACTATTATTCAGGTCTGAGATTTGGGTTAAATAGATTTCAACTGAATATGTGGTATCTGTCAACCAAGATCATTAGCACAATATTAAAAATATTTTTGACTGCTTTTGCAGCCAAGCTTACAACAACATTTCTATTGCACAAATGAGGGAAGAAAAAGAATTCTCACCTGCAGTCTGAATAGCTCTCAGATACCCACGGATCACCTGCATTTCATCCAGTTCTAAGTTCAGCAATATTTTTCTCTGCAGGAACTTTTTTAGCCAGTGCCTAATGGAAAAGCTGGCCAAACTGCCAAAGCAGAAACCAGCTAAAGAGAAAACGTTTCTTTCCAGAATAATATAAATTTGGTTTATGGCCCTAGAACTAATACAACTGAATCGGGCACAAAAAGATTAAAATATGGATAGAATATACAGTAAGCTAGGCCAACAGTCTAGCCAACTGATTTGTTGTTGGGCAAGTTTACCAGATATTTTCTGAAGATCAGAAACACGGGGTTAAAAGGAGGGAAAAACCTTCTCAGCATGACATCGCAGAATTGTCCTGACAATTGTTTTGGTTTGGGGCCAGAGAAGTCTCTTCAGACACCTGAATAAAGAGCCTAAAGAGCCGGGAGACACCACGCCTATTTTATAAAGGGTCAGAACCAGGGACAGACATAGACCTCCTGGCTGTGACCTCCTGGCTGTGACCTCCTGGCTGTGACCTCCTGGCTGTGACCTCCTGGCTGTGACCTCCTGGAGGCTCCCAGCCACGCTGCTTCGCAGGACAGGGCAGGAGGGGCCATTACTTGCTTCCACAGAGATGCAGTGCTGCTTGTTTCCAAATTGTTATGATTTAGTGTGATTATGCTCTTATAAAGCCCACCCAAATAATGTATTTCAATTTAAAGCATACTGGCTGAAAGTGTTTTGCAGGGTGGTGGGGTTTTAAAGAAGCAGCAGCATGAAAATATGCTGATTTATGACTGGGAAGTCATTTTATACAAATAGTTTTCTTTGAATAATTGGATTATTGACACACTGACAGCTTTTATTTCTGTTTTCCCCACTTACAGTCAGTTTGCATATTTTGTACATTCTATAGCACTTTACAACTCATCAACTTCCTTGTTTATTTAGGTCAGGTAAATATCAAAGGACACCATGCAAAAAATAGAAACTAATTTTTAAAGCCAAATACATTAACAACTGTCATGCAAGTTAAACCATGCATTGAAACTTGAAAAAGCTATCATAAATTAACAGCACCCCTTTAATTCTGCATTCTCAGGTTTACCATTAGTGAAAGCTGCTACAATTACATAAAACATTTTATTTAATGTCAGTCTCAAACTTGTCAGCAGCTCATTGGATACAACGCAAGTGAGACCTACTGAACCATGCCATCTTAGTCAAAGTTTTTAAAATGGGAACAGACTCAGGAGATGTAATGAAAAGGAAACAAATATAATTAAAAGGAAATAATAGTTTCTTTTAATACAAGGTGGTGCAAATTTCCCCACCACTTCCCTGTGCAGATGCTTTGACTTAGTTCCAGGGAATTTGGTTAGTGGGATTTACAGCTACTCCAAGTTCCTGAACAATTCTTATCTCTGTTTCTTGGTATGCAGCATGCACAGCCACAAATCACATCCAACAACTGCTCTCATGGGCAGCTGAGATCTTATAGAAAACATGGTCTTGGGAGGGGTCAGTCTAAAGAAAAAAAAAAAAAAAATCTATTCAGGTATGTCTCCCATAGGTGTTTCAAAAAGGAAATCCTATAAAGCAGTTCTGGGATTGCACTAGGCTGATTTCATCTCCTGCTCCCTGAAACAAGAAAGAACGTGCAGCCAAGAATAAGGCTGCGATCAAAAAGCACAAGAGAAGCTGCAAAATGTACAAGTCAACTGAGCCCTTAATAGATGAGCAACCTTCACTCTCTCACCATGGAAATCAGTGGGACAGCACTCTCAGCAACCAGCCCCTGGCTGGATTCCCTCAGATGAATCAAGCCAATGCTGGGAAGAAACTGCAACTGCATACACCACAGAACAGTTATGTCACTATGGTTTTTCCCCCTTTCTCCTTGTCTCCAAAGCAACTTAAAAAAAAAAAAAAAAAAAAAAAAAAAAGGTTTACTATGTTTTTATACAAAAGGAATTGTGCAATGCAGAGCTAAGCAAACTCCCACTAGGAATGCATATGTCATTTGATAGGGCTGATAAAACATTAAAAAGGGGCACTGCAGTGTTCAACACAGCAAGGGTAACACACCTCCTCTTTCTCAGGAAGGCTTGTGCTGAACACCACCAGTGTCCAACCCGTCACAGTTACACAGGCTTTATCAGGGTGGCATCCTGCATTTGACCCTTAAAACATGCAAAGTTTCTTATTTCTCATGATCACCACCATCACCGAATGTTTCTAGATATAGCTCAAAGACTGAGCCTCAAGTCCTCCAAACAATGGAGTCACAATTTCTCTTTGACATAGTCTAGGAGGAACAAATAGAATGAATTAAACACATTCCCTTGGGAACATTAAGTACAACACTTCAATCCTTGCTGCACCTACCTCACCTCATCTTTCAGTGAAGCGGAGAAGGTAACTGAATGTTCTTCTGAGCTCACCTTAAAAAAAGAACTGCTCTGTCTCTTTTACTAGTGCATGCCCCCTTAAAGAAGGAAAAAATTAACCTTAAATTGAAAACTAAAAATATTAAACAAGAGCTTCCAAAATGCAACTTCATCACATGCTCACCACAAAAAAAAAAAAAAAAAAAAAAAAAATCACTAACATTTTTAACAGCCAAATCTTGCCTTGCAGATGATGTGCAGGCTCCAGGCATTTTCTGATCTTAAGTATTTGGATAGAGTTCAAAATATTTCAAGGCAATGAGCATCTGGCTGTGTATTAGGTGCCTTTGTACGAAATCAGAGCATCTCTATACCCCATTGCAAGATAAGAGGAGGGAGATGCTAATCTCTGATTTTAGACACAGTCCAAAGGAAGCTACTGGAATGAAGCCCAAACCACCTCAGTTATTTAACATTTTCATTCCTGTTTTGTACCCACTAAATAAAACAGAATAACCTCCTTTTACATGGATGGGGTGACTGTCACCTGAGAAGCTGCTTTAGCTCTCTGCCAACACATATCCAAATCTTCTTGAATCATCTATGGGCAGGCAGGCATTTTCCTCTCAACTAGTGTCTAGCCAGTGCCCCCTCAAAATGTGACAAAACTGCCAAAATGCTTTTTGTATGCTATACAAAATACAAGAACTAATTAAGGACACAGGAGTCTTCTTGGAAAAACCTTGAAAGTTTTAGCCAGTCCCCATTTTAAAGACTGTCACTGAACTGACCAAACATTTTAAAATAAGTCCAATGATAAAATGCCCGACAGACACTTAGCTGTTCTTTGCTTAGATCAGCTCTCCATCTCCAGAGACACATGCCATCCCCAAAGTGTCTGTTCAGCTTATTTCAAAGGACAAGATAAAGAAAATCCTGCCCTCTCCACAGCCAACTTGAGGGCTTTGCTATCTTTCTGCCTGGACATTTGCTTTAACACCCCCCCAACCCCTTATACTTGTACTAATGTAGATCTGGCAATAACACCATTTAACAACAGCCTATTACACAGCTTCAGATTTATGTTTGCCCCTGGTTGATCCCTGCATTGGACTAAACCACTCTAACTAGTTCCATACGTCCTGAAGCCACACTTTTCAGACTATATGCTGGGCCTGTACAGCCGCCTTCTGAACGTCCTTCCCCTTCTCCAGTGCTCCCTTATCAGCAACGAGCACATCTTACAGCAGCAACTCTATCCCCCTCTTCCTCTGCCTTCTGTGTTAAAGTATAACAATACTTACACGTAATTGTCTCAGTAACTTATTTTCGTATTCTTTTAGTTTTTCTGTTTTAAGCCAAGCAAAATCGGTAGTTCTTTCCTAGAGACAGCTAAGGGGGAAAAGGAAACATGCCACTCTCCTCCCAGAGGAAGGATACGATTTTGCTTTCCCAGATCCTTTTCTATTTCTAGTGCTTTTCAGTGCTATTTTACTCAGTTGTTTCTCCGCCCTGTTTCCCCTTTTCTGATCAGAGATTCGGCAGGCTCTTCACAGTTAATCTCTGAATGTCCCTGAGGAAGCATAGGTTTTAGTATTTTAGTAAGAAAATAATTTTCTGTTACTCCAACAGCAATTGGTATGGCAGCAGGAGGAACAATTAAGTGGACACACTCCTGGTAGCAATGATTTCATTCTTCCAGATGCTATAAATGAACAAGCTGGTACTCTGCACAGAAATCACTGACTGCTGAGGTGCCTGACTGTTTACCCGAAGTCATGAGCACCAACAGGAAAAATTCACATGGAGTTTTCTCCATCCTTGAGACCACCCAACCCCAGAGCTGTCACAATGGAAGCAGGCTAAAAGTAATCAGGTATTAAGATCACTACTGTGACAGAGACTATTAGAGAATCGCAACAAATGGTCCTGCAGTGGCACTTTATACAGATACAATTACTCTGGCCAATACCAGGGTATCCATTGCTATGGCTGTACAGCTGTCAAGAAGCTTACTTTGGCAGAAAGCACCGAAAATGACGTAATTTGGGCATAATTCACTTCGCGGAAAAAAAGAAGCATAATCTAAATAACACCAATTACTTCAGAAGAACCCCTTCAACAATGACGAAGTCTGTGTAATTTTATTTTTTATTAAAGCGACAATAAACACCCTCATGAGTAAGGCTGTATTGTAATTTAGAGGAACAGGTTGGTTCTCTTCTGCTTTCTAGCACACGGTCCTGATGCCTGGCCTTTCTATTTTATTCACCCTTTCATTCTGAGGATAAATTAGTTTGTTATTTTAATATAAACTCCATCAAAGCCACAGAACACAAACTGCACCCCAATCACAACCAGTCAGTTATAATATGGCAAAGATACACATTATTCTACTAAATCAAATTTCTTTTATCAGAAGGGGAATGAAATTAATATTCAATTCTCCCAGATTAACACGGTATCAATGTTACACATAAAAATGAGCCTGATCCTATTTCTTTCAAAGTCATTAAGACAGTTTCTCCAGCTTCAGTTAAAGCGAAATCAGGACTTAAGCCCTAAGGTGGTCTGTGGGAGGTTTTTGTACAGGAATATGTTAAATATAACTCCAAATTTATGCTACAAGTTAATATACAATGGAAAAGGGTGTGTGTGTGTGTGTTTCAGCTATCAAATATTTACTTAAGAACACTTCTTGTTCTCTTTTAATTTTATTCTCTGTGATCAGTAACATGGAAATTGCACAAGAACTCAAAGCAAATGTATTTGTGTCAATTTTAAAAATGTCCCAGTTCTGACGGCTGAATGAAACACAAACCAAAGTGTGTTTGGTTTGTGTTTCATTCAAAAACCACAAGTGACTTGGGTGGTTTTTCCCCCCCCTATAACAGGAAAATAACCTGCCACATGCCACACAGGCATGCAACTATTTAGCTATCCAGCCTAGCGTGACTTTGTCCCACCCCTACCACTTGCATATATTGAGCAAGAAATTAACTGTTGGGTTTCTGAAACACTTCAAAAATCACCTTCCTGGTCATTCAGTGAGCCAGGTCGTGGAACTGGTTCAGCTGACAACAAACCCATTTTTCCACTGGCTGTTTTTCAGGCGACAGGTTCACCATGCAGCACTGCAGACACCTGATAGGGAAAGTGTGTGTGTGTGGGGGAAATAATTTTAAAAATCTGCAACCAGGTTGGGGGTGTGGTACAGGCAGAACTGCTTCCTGCAGCAGCGCCAGCTCTGGGCACTCCTCTGAACACGAGCTCCTGCTGCAAGAACTGCAGAAATGATGCTTTTTGAGAATTTATGTGGAATATTTGTGAAACACATTAAAAGGCACTGAAGCCTTACAGCAAGCTAAATAAATCTGTTCTAGGAGGGATCCATTTACAGAGAACAGCTATTGTAATAGCAACTCTACAGAACAGCACAACTATTTTTCAGGCAAGTTTAACAGGCTGAGTACTATGCTTTTCTCTAATGCACTCTGTGATGCTGTTTCATAAGCCATTGATTTTGTTATTTTAGAACAGCAACTAACATCAAACATACAAAAACAGGTCTCCACTTTGCTAAAGTAAAGGTTTTGAGAGATGCTGATGAAGGAAATGTAGTGGTGGTGATGAGCTATTTGGGGTTTTTTTAAGTAAACAGGATGGCAAGACAAAGAATTTCAAACAACGGTGCTTTGTACTCTTACTTACATAACTTGGGTATCTCAAATTGAGATAATAAAACTGTATACAGCTTAAATCAAGCTTTCATGAGGAATGGAAAGCAAACAAGCACACATAGTTTCATTACAAAGGAAACCTGCTGCTAATGACATCATTCACACGATTTTTTTGCACAGATGGACACTTCCTAAGCTTGACACCTCTACTCCAGAGACGCGATACACTGCACCTTTTGTGCCCTCCCTCTGGGCACTGACTCCAATTACAGGGAGCTACTGTTCCCTGGCATATTTTTAGCCTTTCTACAGGCAGTTACCATTCTGTTTAGGGAGAAGCCATGAAATGTTACAGTTTTTAGTCAAGCTGTGTTTTTAAATAACATTCATCTTAAATCCTGCCTCTCACTCAAATAGTTAAGACCAACAAGCAGCAACATATTTCAATATTTTAAGTACAAATCAAAAGTTTTCTAATAGTGAAATGAGAGCAAACATGCTCCTCAGTAGCAGGAAAGCAACAGCTATCTAAATAAAAGGCGCTTTTTTCCAGGATTATTTAAAAATACCCAAACAAACAGCTTGCAGAAGTTCCGATACACTCCAAGAACACTGTTCTCAGCAGTATTTTGTCATGCCTCTAACTTTTAGCAGTAAGTAAATGTATTGCTCCCATTTATAGTACCATGCTCTTTAACATCACCAGGAGAAATGAGCTGGTAGATAATGGTAAAACATTATTAGACAAAATTATTCACCGATCACATGGAGATACCAACTAACGCCCATTATCACACTGCTAGACATCCTTCTTCAGAGTAAGACCATTTTTACATCACTTAAAAATGAGCACAGACTAACGAGGCACACATTCGTTGAAGATACCACAGCCAGATACAGGAAGGATGCCAGGTCTCATCAAGCAAGCGAAGGAATCAGAGGTGAGGTACAGCAGGTAGCAACCGGGGCACTAACATTCAAACCTGGCTCTCCCAAACACACTATTAATTATTTTAATTTGCTTTTTCACACGCCGCATTAGATTAGTGCACAAGAAAGGAGCAGAGTTTGTTTCGGCACGCTGCAGATGCAAAGGAAACCAGAGCTCTAGCGGTAAGATTTCTGCCGGAACAAAGGGCACCCTCCCTGCCTCAACTCCACCCCGGCGCTGGGCAGCAGCACTCAGTACCATTGTTCCCAGGGACAGAACAAGCTCTGCCAGAGACTGTTCCAACAATACCAGTTATGGTTACACAGTATGAACTTATTGCAGCATATTCCCATCAATAACAACAGTGGGGAACCTGCAGTAAGGTACACAGACCTATGTCGATGCTTTTCAACGTTTCACAGCTATTCACCGTGTTTTCCTCTGTGCTGCAGCGCACGAAAAGGCTGCAGAAAGCCAAACCAGAGACCTTTCATGCACCTATCTTTTTTCAGCACCAAAATCCTTAGATCTTTCCTTTCTTCATCTGTGGCTTTGCTTTTCAAACCAGTAGTAGGAAGAGCTACGCCCTTGATCTAGTCAGAACACACTTAACTTTATTTCCACTAAAGCATCAAGTTACCCGACACGCAGATTTCTCAGTAAATCACTGCTCATCAAAAGCCACCACTGTTACTAACAGACACACATATGGATACACAAATATATACAGAAAGTGTCACCTGTCAGCAAAAAAATGTCTTAAGCATTATAAACAGTTTCAGAAAGATGAACGTGTCCGTTCTCTGTACAAACTACCATTTTTTTAAAAACTTTACTATGAAAACTGAGGTTAAACGCGAACTTGAGTAAAAAGATGAATTACACAACAGTATTCTGTTTACACAAGTATTGCAATACATTGTGAATCGTGGGAATATAAAAGCAATCCTTCAAAGTTTTGTTACTTTAAAACACCATTTTTTAAGCCATAGAAAAGTAGTGAGACACCTAGAAAAGAGAGTCTAACACAGGAGCAAAAGTAAATTTGCAAACTAGTTTATTACAACTGTATTCCCTCTATTATACTGTTTATAATGTTCAAGAAATATTTTACTTTGCATTATGGTTCCATATTCTGGAATAATAGCAGTGGGGAGTTTTTCTTCTGCCTGCTGCTGTTAAGGGATTGACTAATGTAGTAGATCTGGATGAACAAATACATTATCCTTAATACCTATAACCTCTTGAATTAGGGCACACAGAGGAACAGTTTGATTTTTATAACTCCAGTGACAGAAGGCATTAAAAAAAAATAATTAAAAGCCCTGAAAGTATGCAGTTACATCTGAAATCTCAAGTAAAGGAAATAACTTTAAGGAATGAAATCAGATTGCTATTCTAGAGTTTGCAGCAACTACTGGACTGAAAAACTACATACAGCATTTGGACTGGTCATGAGACCTTTGCCCTTCCTAAGGGGATGGGGGAAGAAACTTTACAGATATACTAAGGAAAAGTATGGTAATAGTCTGAAAACCACTAGCTATGTGTTAGTTCTGCCAATATTCTTTTCTTCTATTGAAGCAGCTGACACTTTCCTCTGTTATAACCTCCTGATCTTTGTTGTTTCACTTAAAATGACTGATGGAATCTCAAGACAACCAAAAGCTTGAAAAATTTAACAATGCTACAAGTCTGCTATTACCTGTTTATAAAGCACTTGCTTTAAACACTCAAAAAGCAGTGTGCAGTTTAAGAGCATAAATGTCTGTTTCCCAGAGGTTCAGTCACAATAAAGCACTACAGAATTACATCCATTAATGAGCAGGTTATATGGAAAAAGGCACTGTATGTAAAATCACCTCCATCTGTGTGTTTTGTTTTAATTATAATTTTAATTTTAATTATTTGCAAAAGCATCAATAGCACTTTTTAAGCTTAAGCATCTTACCATCTAGGCAAAGCCAAGAAGCACCCTGGATGCTTATGCACCTGCAATGCAGATCAAAATGGACAATTCCACCCTCGGGGCTGCCTCAGCTTTTGTGTTTTTATTTACCTTCACTGTCTCAGCTTTACACAATTTAATAAGGCCAACTCAAACGCATACCACTGCTGTCCAAGGTGGGAAGGGCCCCTCCTTCCACCCTGCTGTCCCACCCCGTGTCCTGCGTGTGGAAACAGAGCATCTATGCGGCTGGAAGAATCTCCATGTCTGAGGACGCCCTGCACTTCTTCGCTGCCGTAGCCACCAGCGACAGGCACACTCTCCTCAGAAGGAAAAAAATCTCATCTCAAACGAAGATCACTCCCTACCTACTCCAAAACGCACACAATCCAGCCATCCCTCCATCTTCTCTTTTCAGGCCCCGTGTTACTCACGAAAACGACACTGCTGGCACTTTCTAAAGTGTAAACGTACCGCGCAAAAGGAGACTGTGAAGGATGAAAGAGGATGCGATGTAAAACCTGCCCCAGCGGGTGCGGGTGGGAGTCAGCAGCTCCACCGAAGGCTCAATTGTGCAGAGGGACGCTGGGCTGCGAGGTGCACGGGCGGACCGCTCCCTCCTGAGCTAGGATACATTCGCAACCAGAAATTAAAGAAACGTCCTTGCCAGCAGAAACGGAAAGATAAGGGGTAGAGTGAGCTGCAGGATAACCCCTTTACTCCTCTGCTGCTCTAGTGACCAGAAAAAGGGCTTTTTATGCTCTTAAGAGAGAAAAAGAGGCACTTTGGTCCAGCGCCAACACCCCTCGGACAGCCAGGCACACCGGGGCCGGAGCAGCCCAGCCCGCTCGCCCCCCCCCCCAGGCTCCTCGCCGCATCACAGCGGGCGGCCCGGGGGGCTGCCCTCGCCCCACCGCCGCGGCTGGCGGCCGTCCTCCCCCGAGGCGCTGCTTTTCCAGCCGGCGCAGGACCGCGATCACACCCCCCGTTCCTAACGCAGAGAGGGGCGCTCAGACACCCCCCGCCGCCTTCGGGGGGACGAGACGGGACGGACGCGCCTCACAACGCCGCGGCGGGCGGGAAGGGTCTCCCCGGCGGGCCCGGGGCCCACAGGAGACAGCCGGGGAGGGAGCGGGGTGCGTGTGAGGAGCGGGGAAAGGCCTCAGCTCCCTCACGGAGCAGCGATGCCGCTAACCCGCCCCGCAGCCAGCCCCGGCGGGATGGCGAAGGCGGTAAGGCCGCCTCGGCCGGCCCAGGGTGCCGTAACCCCCCCCCCCCCAACCCGCACTCCCTCAGCCGAGGCCGCCGCCTCTGCGCGGTCCCTCACCTGCTCAGCGCTCCGCGGCCGTGCCGAGCCGGCTCCCTCGGGCCGCCCAAGCCCTCACGGCCGGGTCAGCCGACGCTCATCGCCCCTCGCCACCACCAGCCCGAAGGAGCCGAGGGGCGGCCCGCGGGGCCGGCGCTTACCGGCCGCGGGGTGTGTGAGGGCCGGGGGGGAGCCGGCACCGGGGGCGGCGGCGCAGGCGCAGGTGCGGCTGCGGCAGCCCGGCCCGTCGCTATGGCAACGGGGGGCGGTGCCACTGCTGGCAGCGGCCCCGCCCACAGCGGGAGGAGCGGGCGGGGCGGGGGGCGCGTGCGCAAGGGGCCGCGTGGGAGCACGCGCGTGGTTTGTAGGGCGGGGTGCACGTGCCGCCGCGTATGAACACGACGCACGCACGCACGCACGCACGCAGAGGGGCACGCAGGTGCGTGTGTGCGTCAGCACGTTTGGAGCCGCGTGCACACGCGTGTGTGTCTGTGTGAGGGAACATGGCGGGGGCTGGGCACACGGCTGTGAGCAGCAGCTGTGCGTGCTCCGATGGACCGTGGGAACGTGCCTCGGCGGGTGTTTTGGGAGGAAAAAAGGAGGGTGCGTGGAGCTGGGGGAATTCGTGTGGAACGGTTCATGTGTGAAGTTCCCTCCCGAGGCAGCAGACTGCTTGGGGTGGAACGTCTGCAGCCTGTCCCTGTCCCCACACGCACCTTGGCTCTGCAGTGTCGTTTCTGCATGAATTATATACACAGCCACCTTAAACTGCACACCACCTGGGTAGGCCCTGGGTGTGCAGCCCTACGTGCATCTGCGTTGCCTGCGTAAAACCATGTGGAAGATTATGCCCCGTGGCATAATCGCCGGCATGTGATTCTATTTCTGGCAGATGCACACAAGTTCAGATGAGCAGTGGCGGACATGCACAGAAATTCCCACACAACTAATGAGTACAGAAAGGTCGGGGCAGTCGGGGATTTGCCCATGACCAGGACATCGCCCCTGTGAATGGCACGCATAGGAACAGCCTGATGAGATTTATCTTGCATGCAGATTTGCACACTGTCTTTTCCATGATCGTGATAAAAAAGATACTTCATTCAAGTGACTTCAAAATTAAGAAACAGAAACTTCATTTTTTAAAGAAGACAACAGAAAAAGATGATAACAAGTTTCTAGAACTTAGAGATAATAATTTTTTAAGGAAAATGAAATACTACACCCAACACATGACTATTTCACACCTTCACCCAAATCAGATTCAGCATTAAGCTGCAAGCTGGTGGATCTACGTACCTTCAGTGTGACTGTTCTGTGTGAGGAAACGCAGGACAGATCTACACATGCTTTGCACCTTGCGGCTCCTAAAGCTGGGGAAAATGAAGCGCAACATAAACCTAAAGGGAAATATTTTTAAGAAAGCTTATTAGTTCTTAGTCAAAGCTAAAACCACAGAAGACCAGTTTTACATTTTAAAAAAGACTGGTACAGGGGGAGGTTTCAGTGTACTAGCAGTGATGGAGGAAGGCCCTGCAGTGGGAAGGGGGAGGCTGCTGTGTCCCACCAGCGTGGGGTGGGTGTGAGCTGTGTCCCCACGGCACCTCCCCAGCCTTGGGCACAGCGGTGCTGGCAGCTGGTGGCTCCCCACGCCCCATGGCTCCCCCTCCTTCGTGCAGCAGCTGCGCAGAGAGGCTGAACTCAAAATGCAGACATAGACGCAGAGAACAAGACCTCCGTGATTTTCCTTCCATTTTATCTCAGTTCCATCCAGCTTTTCATATAAAATGTGGCCTCTTAATTTAGGATCCCGTTAGGTGACGAACTAGTCTGAGAAGCTGATTCATTTAGGACCGGTGCCAAGAGAAATGCATTTGCCATTTGAATCATCCTGGCAGGGAAGACAGAAGGATGTTAAATTCAATATGGATCCCTAATAACCTAACACAGATGAAGGAAAAACCCCCAGCTGTGCTGCTGGAAGGAAAGTGCTTTTTATTAACGGACCTTAAGATGTGACATTCATACAACAGAAATATACCCTGGTACCCCATGTAAGGAAAACGTATTGGAAACAAAGGGATGAAAATACATTCCTTCAGAAATAAAATTGAAATAGTCCCTAAATACTTTTTTCCATATCCCCCTGGTTTCTCTGAAGTTTTCAGTTCTGTGAAGTTTCAGTCTGCAAACATCACCCCAATTTGTCATCCTTTAAAAGGCTGCTCTGTTTCAGCAGCACCAGCTGCTGCCCCTCGCCAGGTGAGCAGCCCACTGAGCTGCCCCAGTTTCTTCATGTTCAAAATGGGAATATCTTTGTCTTGCAGCATGCTGCAAGCATGGTAATTATGTGTCATTAATATCCACAAAGATCTTTAAAAATCCTGAAGAGGAGAGTGCTGTGTAACACAGTTAATTATAGCTCAGCGACTTCTTTTTCCTGAGTTGGGCTGGAGGAAGCTCTGGCCCCGAACACAACTCATGAACTTTGGAGATGGCCAAGGGCTTTTCTCCAGAAATTCAAATCCCCAATGCATCGAAGTGCAAACACAGGCCTGAGATATGAGCATCTTATGGTAAAATCTGACATTGTTTATGCTCCACCAAAATCAGAGATCACAAAACGCTGTGATAAGCTGTGCAGCAGTCCTTAAGGCCCTATGCTGCCTGTGGGTTGTACCAATGATCAGTGCTTCATGCAGTCAGAAAACTGCAGGCATCCTTTCAAAGACTGGTTCTAAGCAACCACTCCAGGGTCAGACAGAAAATCCATGGGGAAGCTGAGACAAAAACTTCTTAACTCCCATGATTTGACAGGATCAGGCAGAAAATCGAGCAAACAGACTCTGGATCTGAGGACCTCCGAGTCCTGGACTTTGGTTTAAAGTTCAGGACTCAGACTTCATGACTTATTCTTCAGCCATATGGTCAAGGACCGCAGAGCAGGGAACTCTTTGCATGGGTGGATTTGCCAGGATTTGATGGGATGTATTTGTCTGCACAGATTGCCAGGACCTTGTTGCTAAGCAGAGAGTCGCACATTGGCCAGTCTGTCTCAGGACCAGCTGAAGAATTGTTCTGATCCCCCGCCATGTAGCCCTGCATGCCCTCTGCAGGCTGGCCTGGCTGCATTGGAAATGTGCCACGTTGCTTGCATAAAACATCTCCAGAGTTTATATATAGAAATAAATCAAGGAGCTGCAAAGCCTGGGCAGACAGTGCAACGCCTGCAGAGGAAGGACGGCTCCCAGCAGTGCCCACAGCAGCAGCAGCAGCAGCGCCAGCCCTGGGCTCTTCTTTCCGTGCTGCCTGGGGACGGAGAGAGGGACCAGGTAAGAGGATGAGTGGAAATTGGTGTGTACTTGGTGGAGGAGCCATGCGTACTTTAAAAGGGCCATGCTGATTTGGTAACTGAAGATGAGTGCAGGAAGATGTTAGGGAGAGGTTAGGGCAAGGGTGATCCTGTCCCGTGTGTGGCTCAGATGATCTGCCTCCAACCCTGTGCTTTCTGTGGTCTTGGGTTTGCTCTTCAGGCTCTATAGGAGCAGGGACAGAGATTTTCCAGGACATTAGAGGCAGTGCATCTTCCCACTCTTGCTGGCTCTTTGCTTTTAAGGTGCCTCTCTCTCCTTATTTTCTTTTCGCTTGCTTTGTTTTTTAAAGAGCACAGATTACAGGGACAGGAGAGAGCAGCAGGCTGCAGAGCTGGAAGCAGAAAAGTTTGATCGCCTCTCCAGCACACGGGTGTTGTTCCTCTTTGTCCTGCATCTGTAGTATCAACATGCACAGCTAGCCAGGTTTTGTTTCTGGTAATGCAGATCTAAATCCAGACACCCTCCACCCTATAAAGCCAAAAGAGCTACTATTAATTAGATCAGTGTGGCTGAGATGAGAATCTGGGATTAGCTTCACATTCACCCCGTCGGAAGCAGACCATGCTGGAGCGGCCGTCTCTCCTTGCAAGCAGGCCGCCCACAGGTTGCACAAGTCCTCTGCTCTTGACAGCAGTGTGCTGGGGGTAGGACAAGGGAAAGTTATTGTGCAGTCTTTCCCAGAGCTTGGTGCAGAGTGGGGAATAACAGCCAGGGTGAAATTCAACCAAAATGTTAAAATCTGAAGGGTAATGTGATCTCCCCAAAAGGGAAGATTTTAAAAATCAGAACCAAATGTACATAAGTGTGCATGTATATAGAGAGACTTCTATACTAACCCTTATTTAGTACCTTTGCTATCAGACATCACACTGGAGAAGCATCAGTTACAATACTCAAGGCCTAATTCTGCTCAGTGACAGCGGCCAAGCCAGCATTCCTCCCGCAGGGCTGTTCCCGAGTGCTGTCTTTGGTCCCTTTGCTGCATCTTAACCAACAGCCTCTAAGATAATTAGCAGTCATCAGATGAGATCTAATTTTTAACAAACTTCTCCCTGCATGGGAGAGGGAGGGGAAAGCTTACTGAATGGCAGGAAGAGTCACTGTCAGGGAGTGACGACAGGTCCTTTTATCGTCCTCTGAAAAACAGTGACATTACCAAGGATTTATTTACAGAAGCTGGGAGAAATAAGGGAGGTGCTGTCAGCTCCTCAAGGCAGAAACTGGTTTTAGTTATTGTTTTTCCTTTGTTTGCACAACACTTAGGCCAGTGGGGTTCCTGGTACAAGAGGAAGCCTCCTGCTGCAGAACAAGGAACATCTGATGACAAGTGCTGAAACTGAGGCTCAGATGTCTGTTGAGGAGCAGAACTGGAGAAAGCAGGTCAGGATCCAGGAGATGCCTAATCCAGCCTGACATCCAGGGCTGGAGGAGCAGGAGGTGGGCACAGGCTGCCGTGAGCTGCACACGTGTCTCTCTGCTTGGAGCAGGGCACAACACAGAGATCCTTCTGGCAGTAACTCTGCTGCAGCATGGCTTACCACTAATGAAATGGTGCCGAGTAGAGTGTGGTCAGCCATATCCCAAAGGTGGCACATTGGCCTCCACTGTCTTAGCGGTCATTTGCTTTATAGCAGGATGCTCAGGAACATCAGCGTTTGTTTTTAGTACAAGAGAGCAGCATTTGCAAATAGATCTGCCAGGCCTGGAATTGCAGGCAGGCAGCTCCTTTCAGCAGCGGGCAGCCAGGAGGGTTTTGCATCTCTGATATCATACATTGTCCAGAAAGCTAATTTAGTGCAAGCTGCCCTTATCTCATCCATTAAATGTGCACATGGATTGACCTACTCCCTGAATGTAAAACATTGCTACAATTGCTGTCTGGGAGAAGGCATCATCCCCTTACTCAGCCCCCTTATCTCCACTTTACCAAGCAGACTTAGAAAATCCATTATTTTTCAGCATTAATTCATGAGATGGCTGTTAGCCAGAATTCCATGGCTGTACAAACAAGGGCAAAAGCAGTTCCCACCTTTCAGTTATATCATGGGCCTTTCCCAGCAACCTGGGGAGTAAGGGTTCTCATTTCAATCAGAAAGGGTGGGATTAAATCGCAGAACAGCTTTCAGCTAGGCAGCTAAATTTAAGACAATCAATGCACAAAGGAAGAGGACAAGTTCTGAACAGCCTAGAAATAAGAGAAGAACCAACATTTTTTTTTTTTTAAGGCAAAAGAAGACCTGTGACACCTGCATTTTGTTTTTAAGGCTTTTGCAAAAAATAAAAATCTCTTCTTAAGTATATAAATAATCACTGACAGGTTTATATATGTATGCCCAGGCTCTACCTACTGTATTCTATCAAAGATCATCAGGAAAAAGGCCAGTGACCTCTATGTTCAGGGAGCAAAATACAAATAGAGAACCTCGTCTGTGTTGTTAGACCTGCTACATCTGCTGTAGCTATTACCATTCATTAGCTCTCCTCACATACACGCCATGATTACTTCCTTTCAGGTCAGTGATAAAGTGGCTTTGGAGAAGCAGATTTGCAGTGGGAGATGCACCCATGGCCCAAAGAATCGTTAAGATGATCAGCATCAAGAAACCTCCTGCAATGTGACTTGACAGTTGTATGGTACTAGGCTGAGGCTGTGTTTACTCTGGACTTTTAAAATCTGGCCTACATTGAACTTTTTTTTTTTTTCCTCTCTGAGTAATTTCCCATCATTGCTACCACATGGATTTATTTCCATGGCAGACAGACGAAAAGACAAGTCACTGCAGTTGTCAAAAGCTGAATCAGTACGATCATTTCGGGAAACTGATGCCTGCCTCCCCCAGCATTACAGGCAAACAGGTGGGCAGTTCAAAATCCTGGCTGTACCTAAGAGTAAAGTCAACCACATAAGAAAGTGTTATAACCAGACGAAGCCAATTTTCATTTTAAAAAAAGATATTTTTATTTGGGTTCAATCAATTTTGGGTGAGAGGCAATAGGCAAAGCAGCGCTGGGTGCATGGAGAGCCGCAACTCTGCCACACGCACCCCGAATTTCAAAAAACCCCGCGTTCTTATACTCTTGTGTCATCGTCTTTAACCAGTCTTTCTCATCAAATGATTGTCCTGCTCTTTTTCATTGGATCATTTGGGTTGCTGGGGTGCATGTCCTCCTCCTATTGGGTCTTTTGAAAGTTTCGAAACCTTGGTCTCTTGGCGCGCTTTTCTCCTATTGGATTTTTTTTTTTTTAAAAAAAGCCTCATGATCTCATCCTTTTGGCGGGCTTTTTTTTTCTCTCAAACAGAAATTACTTATCAGTTCTTGGTGGAGTTTTTTTTAAGGCATAGTTACATTGTTCCCATCTAATGTTAGGTGGGGTTTGGGAGACACGGTTCCATTGTTCCAATCTGAATGGCCCATTTTACATTTAATTGTCTAACATTTACAGGTCGTTCAAGTGTACCATACCCGCCTTGCCCAGCCCAGCAGATTAGTTACAATAGTTTTTATTACAACACCCACCCTGCTTAACTTAGCAAATTAGTTACAATAAATTATTACAAAAGTACTAGGCTAAATGATCGCAGGGGGTCCAGAAAGTCCTTCACTGACCACTCTGTGCTTTATAATCCTGCTCAGGTGAGTCTGATCACCTTCCACACAACCAGCCCTCTGCTGCCATGGTCCTCCACCACCTCCTACTAATAAGCAGTGCCCATGTGAAGAACTTTAAACCTTGTTGGACAGAGTGGGAGAAATACAGGATTCCTTTTGCTGATGGGAGATTCAAGTCATGGAAATATAAAATAACCTGCCAGAGCACAGGGGGAAGCTGAGCTACATTGCCTGAGGGCCTGCCTCACCTTTTAAGAGAGATGATCTCTGTTCCCATAGAACAAAAAATGCCTACTGTTAGCTAGGGAAGTACAGATGCCTATAATCTGGTTTGCAAAGAAAAGGGCTTTAAATGACCAGAAAACAGCGCAAAGATCAGAGCTTGCTTTATGAACATGTACTTGCCTGGAAGTGTAGCATTCCACCTCCATCCTCAGCTGCTCCATGGCCTCTAGGTGAGGAAGAATGAAGGGATTTTATTTTATCTTCCCTGATGGTGACTGGTAATGGCCTGCGAATTGGTGTCATGTGTGGGTTTTTTTTTTGCAGGCTGTAAAACAATTAGGCCTGTTCCCCAGTTATCGCTTTGCCTCTTGCATCTGGGAGGGTTTTTGTGCTTGCTGCCGGGGAGCACTGTGTATCTGGGAGTTGTAAAGATGTCTGTGGTTTTATTGCTGGACTTTTACAAACCTCAGGTTTGTATTTTTATGATGATTGCCGCTGTGAGGACATTTTAAAAAATACTGTGTTTCTCTTTGAGATTACGTTTCCTCTGTTGATCTTTCTCTTGACATTTCAGGGAGTTGGGGGATACTGGCAAAACATGCAGAGTAAGCAAAGGAGATCCCCTTCACCCCAAATCCTACCTTTGCCAAACTGGGGAGGCACAGGATGTTTTCCTTTATTAAATTAACATAGGCTTGGGCTGGTGGGAAGCAGTCTCTGAACAGCGCAGGGCATGCTGTGATGTTAACAGCCCAAGACAGTGCCATTTTCTCTCTCCTATCAGAGCTGCTGAATCTTTTCCCAGCCTTCCTTTTTGCTCATCCAAACCTTATATAAATACCCCATTCTTGGGGTAGTGGACAAATTGCACAGGTGTTTAACTGTCACTGTTTCAAACCTGTTTTCAGACTGACAGGACTGTGTTTCAGCTTGATTAAGCAAATGATATGCAAAGAGGAAATCTCTCCCTTCCCTCTCTTACCTGAGGCTAATGGTAAAGTTGAGATGGAGATGCGCTGGCATTTGGGTGCTGTAGAGCTGTATCAATTCTCTGTTGTTACTAGTCAGGGGAACTCTAAAACCTCATCATCTTGCCTTGAAGATACAGAATTGATTTCCATTAGCTTGCTGAAAAGACCCAAAAAGGCACGCAGGAACCCGCAGACATGAAACTTGTGGTCAGTCTCGGTCCGTATCTTTTTATTGTGTTCATTTTCAAAAGACTCCAAAGAACCTGGGAACTATTAAGGAGTTGGTGATAGAGCTGTAAATTACATGGCAGTGTCCGGAAGAGAGCCTGTTTCAGTATTTTGAAAGAACAAAGTTAAAGTCCATTTACTGTATGAGCTGTTGCAAACACTCAGCCCTTCTGATCGATAGGGTGAGGATGGGAACAGCTTAGGATAGAATAATTTTAAATGTTGGGAGTTATCCTGTATTATTTATTAACAGAGTTGGTTTGCTCCAGGCTCTGATAATGACAGTGCTGTAATCACCGAGTCTCAGCCTTGAAGTATTCTTGGGCACCATTAAGATGCTGTTGCTCACGTCCTCAACAGATTTTTGCAGGGGTGAACTGTGAGATAGCACTGGGATGAGAGGCCGCTTGACCAATTGGCTGGAGCCTTTGGGGGGTTCAGGGTGCTGGTTTTCCTTCTGGCCCTGTGTGCTCTGTGACCTTTAGCAAAGCAGTTCCCTTCTCTCTGCCAACCTCCTGCCTGGCCAGGACTGTCTCTGGCTCTACGGGTCTGCAGCGCCTGGAACAACAGGAGGGAGATGTCGGTGGAGGCTTCTTGGCAGCAGAGGGATGCCAGCAGCAGGTAATCACCAACCTGAGTCATTTGGTTTGCATAAATACAAAGCTGCTCCATCAGATAGTCTGAAGACCACCCCTTCTCTGGGCCTTGCTGTGAAAACCCTGCTGACAGCAGATCTGTCCCCGGTGCAGGTTCCTCCCTGGGCCTCCACACACGCCTGGGGCATGAACAGAGTCAGGCTCGGGGGAATGTTTCTGAATAAAACCAGAGGAGATATAAGGCTTTGTATTTTGTTTTGTGTTTTTCCATACGGGGTATGGTGGTTTGGCATCTGTCAAGCGAACAGATTAAGAACAGATGGGGAAAGATGTGAAACCCCGTTGATCTCCAAGGGATTATTTCAGAAACACAGAGAACAAACGCATGCTGGATTCTGGCCCCCGCTCTTACATCCTTTCTGCAGGCACTGCCTAAAATGTGCTTCGTGCTGGTAAAGAGTTCCTCTACTCCTGTGCCGTGGGCACCTCTGATCTCCTGCCCCTCTTGAGCAGCTGCTCCCTTCCAGCCTCCACTGTCTCAGGCCTTACCTCGGCTGTACCAGGGACCCACTTGGGGTTCCCCCCCCAGCAGTGGGGCAGTGAGGGAGAAGGGCTGCAGCCTGCCCTGCACCCGCAGCCCGAAGGCACAGAGACCCTGACCCCCTGCCTTTGTCCATGCTGCAAGCAGCCAGCTCGTGGCTCCATTTCCTGGTTGGTTTATCATCCGTCTTTAAAACAAAGTCAGGTCACAAACTCCACAGAACACATCCCTGCTCCAGTGCTGTCCGTAGCCAGGGTGTCACCACATGCACTTTCTGCTTGCAGCCAGCAGAGGACACTTGCTTTCTTTACAAAGAGGTTGCCTTGCGCTTGGATGCGACAAAGCAAAAGAGGAAAAGATTCAGGGCTTGACCACACGTGGGCACTGGAACAGCAAGAGATGGGCCAGTCCCATCTGCTTTCTAGCCCCAGGGCTCTGGTAGTGCCTTTTTCATTAGCCTTTCTTGAGAAGTTTGAGATGTGCCTGCAAGCACTGTAAGCGTGCAGGCTGGCTGTGCCGGGGTCCCTGGGACATGTAGGCAACTGTCCTCTCTGGGGTTTGTAGCCCCCCAGATGTGGTATTACCAGGCTTTGCTTTGGAGCATGTGACTCCATGGGTGGCAGGAGGACGTGTGGGCTGACTCGGCATCGTGGGTGATGGTAGCAGCATAGATCTCAGTGCAAAATGCAAAACCTTGGCAAAGTTACCGAGTTTAAACTGAGCTCTCTGTTGCAAGGCTGTGCAAGCAACCGAGCTTCAATCTGGAACAGATATGTAACTGCAGACATGGTGCATCTGAGATTCAGATAGTGCTCAAGAGAGCATATCGAAGCCAAGCCAGGACTAATCCCTGACCTCTGCAGCCTGTTTGGCTGCTCTGACAGCCTGGAGGAACATTAAAGTTCTCCCAGTATTTAGCTGTGCAGCCCGGGGGGTGCTGAGCCACGCAGAACAAGCCAGGGTTGGAGCCCACAGCCCCACTGTTGCTAACACATGGGTTGCGAGCAGGACTGTGGCAGTGGATCGGCAGGTGAGAGGCACCCTGGGCTCCTGGGTGCCCACTGCAGCTTAACCCTCTTCAAGGGAGCCTCTCTGCCACACGTGGCCCACAACCCTGTGCCAGTCTTTACACTGCAAGGCTTGAAGGCAGGACAGCAAAATAAGGCTGGCATCCTGCAAAAGGCTAAGCCTGTAAACTGTCTCACTTCTTCAGGGGCTGGACATGGGCTCGGATGTTGGCAGGGCAAGATCTGACTGTGCTAGGTTTTGCACTGACACAAGCATCTACTTGTAAATGTGCTGCTTCTGCTCTTCTTTTTCAGGCCAGCCCTGTTTGCTAGTGTTTGCAGGGCATGCCTCTGGGGAGAAGGGCACTTGAAAGGGCTGGTTTTGTTTACTAGCATTTTTTAATCATGGGTTACTTTTCCTTTAAGGGTTGCTACTGGCTTTCCCCACCTCATGTGGAACATCCACATGTTTTCCTTCCACATGTGATTTATGGGAAGGGAACCAACAAAAGGAGAAAGAATAAAAATTAAACCTCTGTGGAGAGCCTAAGAAGTGTTTCAGGCCACCTTTGAAAATGCTACACCCACTGTGCTATATAAAACTGTCACAGTTACATCTAACCAGTAAGCACTTATCTCTTTACATCTTCTTCTTCAGGGACTTAGGGACCCATACAGAGAAAATGGAGCCAGAATAGTTTAAAGCTATGTACACTATGTCTGTGCTTCGAGAAATAAATACATACCTCAGGTCCTGAATGATGCAGTGGGAGATACCCATGACGGCCAGATGAGTCCTGGGTTTTGGAACTGTGCTATGCCATCTCCTTCTGACCATCTGGCCATTTACTCCTGGCCCAGAAAGGAAATCTTGGTCTTAAACAAGACATCCAGCATGATATCTTGGAGCTGTAAAGGCAACACAGACAAGTGTGCAGAAAAACATACAGAAGTCATGGAGAAAGTACTCCTTGCGTTTCACCTCAAATGGGCCTCAGTGTAGCTCTCCTGAGGAGTACGTGAAAAACGTGGAGCCTTCCAGGCATGGAAACAGCTCTCTGTGGGCTCTGTGGTGCTGGAGCTGAGCCTGAACATGGCCTGTGGACTCTGCACCTCTCCTGGGGCTGCCACGTCCACCCCAGCTCTTGCTAACATTGCAGGGATAACCAGAGCTACAGGGCACCAGGCTCCTTCACCTCCCGTTGATCCCAGGCTGTCTGTAACTGGGACCAGCTGCAGGAGAGGGGCCAGGAGGTCCCACCCGGCTCTACAATAGTAACTGTCTCTATCCCAGAACCAGCACAAGCCAATCTCTGGCACAACAACTTGAGGGATACATTTCCAGCACAGTGGAGCCAGTGCCCTGCTAGTCAGTGGGAAGATGGGGTACAGCAGCCATACAGGCGGACCTTGGGTCCGTAACACAGGCCAGACCCTGCTCTGGCCATAAAAATCCCACATTAGGCTTTAAAGATTTGTTAGCTGGAATTAAGCAGCTCTCTGGTCCCTTTCTGGTCACATCAGCTAGATGTAACAATCCCTCCTAGCCCATTAACAAAAAGAACTGGAAAGCCTAGATTTGATGACTGTCTAAACAATATGAAGAGGTGGTGATTTGATGGTGATGTGTAAAAACAGGCAACAGATCAGCTGGCAACATGCACTGGACTGAAATTAAATTAAAGCAAAAGGCAGATGACTTTGAATGGGCTCCAAAGGTCACAGAGAAACAAGTGAAAACTGATAGAGTTCACAGGAAAACAGAGCAAGCAGAAGGAGTACTGCATCTTCTTGGCACTGGGAACTGTTGGCATCTGACTTGCAACAAATGTATTTCGGAGTTTAAAAAAAAAATTATCGGGAGGGAGGCTGGAGGCGTAAAAAAGAAAATTAACTGGTGCATGTAAACCTGCCTGTTATAGCACTGGGGAGAGGGTGCAGAAACCAGGGTGCTGGGAAGGGCTGAGTGAGTTGCAGTGGAGCTTCTGATGCCACAGGGATGGTGACGCTGGAGGCAGGCTCCAGCAGTGGCTGTCCCCCATGGCGGGTGCAACGGGTTACCCCTGCAAGACTGTAATCGTGCCCCATCAGTGCTTCACGCTGCCCAGCTATTCATTAGTCACGGGAAAGGACCTACTTCATAGCAGATAGCCTGCTCGAGAGGATGGCTATTGCGTAAGAGATTAACGCAGAAGAAACAGCTCTAGGATTAGAGCTCAGAGGCCAGTGGTCCCTTACATGAGGCAAGATATAACCACTAATGAGAAAGAAGCAAAAAAGAGCCTTTGCATTGAGGACACAAAATAGCAGCACACCAGAGTCAGTGGAAAAAGCACCCTCAGCCCAGTGCAAGGAACTCAGAAGCCACGAAGAGCAGGGCAGCCTACCCATGCTGGGATGCCTAAGCTGAAGGCGTATGAGTGTAAATTGGTAGTTTCCTAATTACAGGATCTGCTTAGCTATGTTATGTTCTGGTCCATGCAGTATCATTGAGTCACACAAGTTTTCATCTTCTGGCAGTTTGGTTGGTACAGCATTTAATTATCTCTGCAGCTTGAGGCTGGTAGCAAATGCTTTTCAGACACCTAACAGGGATAAAATAGGCAGAAAAAGTGCAAGTATCCCTTTCTCTCTTGGCTTTTAGCAAGGGCAGAATCCAGCCCCCATAGTAGCTCCTACACATTTTCCTTAATATTGCATTAGGCAGCAGCTGTAGTAGGCTTGGAGCAACAAAGCCCAGAAAAATGGGAAACACATAAGGGAATGGATTATACCAGTTCCTCTCAATGCTGTGACAGGAAGAGTTGACACTTAAACAGTGTGTGGGTCACAAGCTCCCATCAGTCCCTTAGGGGTTTGAACTCTTGTGGGCATCAACTTCCTGCAACCAGCAATCCTCAACCTGGACATCAAAAGTACACCAATTCACATGCCAAATTAAGAGCTTCCGATTGCCCCCAGCCGATGGCACTGGGCTTTTGGGACCCATGGGAGAGACCTTCATGAAGATCCCTGCCTCAGGCCTGTTAGAACTAGCTTGCTTTTGTAATGCAAAAAAATCCATCATCCTCCAAGTGCCTGCATGCCCCCTGCCACGGGGTTGTGGGGGATACACAAGCTTCATGTGAGGGAGGGATTGTATCAGTGCTGCCTGGTTTGGGTGGAGGAGTGGGTGGTGGGAGATGCCACTTCCAATTGCTAGCAGGAATCTGGATGTGTCTGTGCTGGGAAACTGCAAAATAGTACACTGTGTTAATTAATGCCAAACTGGAGGACTTTGAATATACATCACCAGAATAACCTTTAGCAACCACTAGATGCCTTCCCTCTATGAGTACCTCATAAAGAGCATTTATATTTATTACATGGCAATGGAAACACATCTCAAGAGCAAACTGCCCAGTGCAACCATAATGCCGAGTTGGGATTAAATTGTCTAATGTGCACAGAATGAAACACCACTCCGTTCATTCATGCTCCGGGACTGCTATTTTCACCACTGGCAGCTCCTGCTGCACTAACTAAAATTCTTCTGATCCAGTCCAACAAGTTTTTTTCCAGGTTTGCTTCTCCACAGTGAAACCACAGACTGTGCTATATGGAAAGCTCCGAGCCTTGAAAAGTCTAGAGTTACTGTAGGTTGCAGCGGTTGGATTTGATCCTAAAACAATGAAACCAAATGTGAAAAAGACACAGATGGCTGTCGCCTCTGTGCCATTTGGAGTGGTTTTTGGTTTCTAGCCAGTCAGCCCCATGCCACAGTTATGCCAATAAAGGCAGCACAGTTCGATGCAGCGGTATACACATCTCTGACAGACTGTGGCATGAGGGATAAAATAGCTGAGTGTTTTTGAAGAGGGCAAAAAGATCACCACACCAACTTGAAGGACAGAGGATTTAAGGACACCGGGTGAAACCTTGTCTTCACTTAAGGAAAATGAGGCTTTGCTATGGCTTTTGATGCACCTGGATACCTGTGTGCTCATGGGCATGTAAAAACCTAACAGGGCTGATAAAGCCCGAGAGCCCTCCTCTGTGGTCCTTGGCCCTGGGGGAGCTCGTTGCTCATCCTGTCTATGTAATGTCAGCTCCTTGGGATGCAGGCGCTCGCATGGAGTTTGGCCCTGCTAGGCTAACAACTAACAGCAATGAGAGGCAGAAAAGGGAAGAGCCTGATGAGAAGAGGAATGAGAAGAAGCCATGGGAAAAATAGTTCAAATTGCCTTGACTGGGGGTGCACTGCTAAGGGCTAGACCTTGAATCCAGCATGGTGTAAGGGGATGTAAACAAAACTGCATCCTCTTATTCCAAGGCTGGATTTAGCCCTGTGGTGAACTTCAAGAAGAAACAAATGGGTAAGACTGGGCTGCAATCCTACATTAAAAATGCTATTCTCCAGCGAGACACCAGTAACAGAGCAGATTTTGATTGAAGATAACTAAACTCCTAATCAACCCCTTTTTAAAAATGCCCAATGATTCCCTTCTCAATCTCTTGTGAGGATGGGGAGGCTTAGAAATGTAATACAATTCTGTGGTTGAGTTAAACATCAGGCAGGTTTCAGACTATGTTTTACTAGAACCAGATGAATTTCTAAGCTCAAAATCCAGCATACAGAATGCTGATTAAGTTTGATCTGGTGACCATCTGTCCTTGTGTTTGTAGTATGAGTAGCTAAATGAAATTCTGGAAAAAAGGGTTATCTTAAATACACACAGGATAAAGCAAATTGAAGAAAGCCCCATTCACTGTTGCTACATGAATCTTTTCAGCAAGAGGGGAAGATTAGGTTTGTCTCTGAAGTTACCTATGCTCAAGTTCACTTTTTTGACTCTTAGAAGCTGAAACATCAAGCTGTAAGTTTTGCTTTAATTGCATTGTGTGAATTTTCCTTTAACTGCACACTAAACCCAAGCAGGCAATAGATTGAGTTCTGGTAGTGAGAAATGTTTCACTGTCAGAGTAAGTCAGTATCCTGGAAGGTGTAATTTGGTGCAGCTCGATGCAATTTCCCATCCCTTCCAACTCAATTTGGGCCAGTAATCACCACATATTCCACCCCCACCCCCACTTCATCCTTATATCTATGTATCTATCCATCTTTTTACTTTGATTAAGTGAAGACAATTAGATTATGAGTAATAGCTTGATAACCAACCAAAGGTCATCAAAGAGCAGGGGTGATGGCTGCCAGACTTTTTTCCAATCATAATGGAAATTTGCTGGAGAACAGTCTGAGAAGTGATGGCGTAACATAATGCCCTCCTTTGAAGAGAGCCAGCTAAGAGGCTGGGCCCATTGGCAGGCTGAATAGGGAAGAAGAGAAAGTATTGGGAAAGGCAGAAAAATAGCACTGTAGGGATCACAAGTACAGAAACAGAGACAGTGCTTGTAAGGCTTGCTAACGGAAATGGTTTCTAACATGCAAAGGCACCAACTTCTGGTCGCCAAGCCCCATCTCATGCCATTGGCTTCTTCGTGTGAAGAACCACAGGGGGTGCAAAGCAAAACCAAATTCAGTCTGTGTCCTTTGCCAGTTTTCCCCAGCTGCCCAAGGGACTTTGCTCTTTGAAACGGAGGGTATCTGTTCTTTAAAAGGAGTTGTTCACATGTCAGCAAGTCAGTCTGTGTACCAAAGGAAAGATGCCGAGGATGGCTTCAGGGCTTGGGCTGGGGTGCAGGACAGCTACACAAGAGGAGGCGGCTCAGCAATAACCACAACAAAACCAACTGGCTGACATTTGGGAAGCGCCTTGGGTGTGGGAAGCTCTTTGCTACTAAGGGAGCTGCCTGTTCCAGGCTTTCCCACTGCTCACCCTGAGCCTGACTGCTTCATCTCCTGGTAAAAGGGAAAAGTCTGCAACTGTGATGCTTTTCTGGGGGAAGAGAGAGTCCCAAGAAGTCCCTTTGCGGGGGGGGGGGGGGGGGGGGGGGGGGGCCACGAAAGGAGTTTGGCACAAAGAGCCAAGCAGATCCGTTTGAAACTCCATGTATTGGCTTGGCTGCTCTGGTGACTCCCTGCTTCCACAGGCACACGCTCCTGCCTGCATTAATACTCACATTAGGTGCTCATTTCCAACGGCCAGGAGGGAGGTTGTATAGACAGTACCTGTGCAAATGCATCTGGCTTTGATAAAATCCTGCCATTAGTGTTCAAAGTCTCCAGCTGACACAAGAAAATCCAATCATCAGGCTTCTTTCTACCTCAAACAACCCTAGGAAAAGCGCACATTGTTTGGATGTCACTGGGCTACATCTATGATTTTTACATGGCCTTTTTCTTTGCATTTTCTTTTTCTTTCTGAAGTTTAAAGAGACACTTGTTTTTCTTGCTAATTCTTTCCTCCCGGGTGCTGATAGGGATCTCTGTAACATGAGGCCAGCTGGAAGAAATTCAAACTGCTTTTTAAATGTTGTTATGATAGAGTGCGGGGGATGTGTCTTTGAAGTTGCTGGGCTCAAGAGATGTCCCTGATTCAGGAGAAGCAAGAGGCAATTAAGCTCTTTTTCTGGAACAAGATTGGAGCCCCTACCTGTGAAAACACAAGCCACTTGCTGGTGTCACCCCACACCAATCTCTAGGGAAAAGAAAACTTAGATGTTATTTAGTTGATGTTTCTGCATCGTGGAAGGACAAGGGCCTTTGGCAGAGCCACCTCCTGGTACAAGGGAGACTGCAGTCTGACTGTTGAAGCTAAATAGTCCAGTTCAAGTCGAAGAGTGAAGGTGCTCTGATTTGTGCTTCACATCTCAAACTAAGTTCTCTGTTAAACCTGGAGAAGGAACAAGGGAGTCCTCTCTCTCTGCCTTCTTGCTTCAGAAAAGGGTGAATATTTTAAAGTCACTTGCTGAAAGCAGAATCTGCTGCTGGCAAATGTGTGAGGCAAGTCAAGGCAATAACCCTGCGGTAGGACACAGGGATTGGGAAAGTTTTCATGGGGGAGACATCAGGGAGACACGGGGGAGACATTTTTTAGTTCCTTTGTTTCCATTTGTTCTTTTTCTCTGCACTGATGCCTCTGTACCTGCATGGATCCCTGTGCCCATGGGAACAGCCTCCACGACACTGCTGTGGTCAGTCAGACAGGGGCTGTCCCATGACTAACACAAGTCCTGTGTGGGACAGAAAGGAGGTGATGGGCACCATGGCCCTACCTGGTATCTCTCCTATCCTGTTTGCTCCTGCCCTCGTCCCTCTCTGGTGGGTGCTTCTCAGTTGCCACCATTCAAAGTTGATTCAAAAGGGACTGTGAAAGAGAACAGGGGCAAATCCCACTCCCCGCTCACACAGGTAGCTCTCCTTACTTTTGGTGAGCTGAGACTCTTCAGAGTCCCTGACTGGCTCAAGAATATGCTTGTTTAAGGGGAAGTTGAAATCCTGGCCTCATGCCTGGAAGCTTCAGGTGTTTAGGCACAATGTAGGGGCTTGCACTGCCTAAATACAGCCCTGCCTGCTGGAAGATCTGTTTGATTGCTCCCTCTCTTTCTGTGACAGGGAGGGCTTGTTTCCAACTCTCTCCTTCCCAGCCCTTTCTGCAGCCTGGGTTGAAAAATCCCCATGGAACAGGGCTCCATCAGTCCTGTGGGAGATGATTCCACAAGGCACATGTTGGTTATCAGCACCTTGGCAGAGAGGAAGAAGGCAGACAAAGAGAGAAGTCCTCTAGGGAAGAGATATTCAGCCTATTCAGTCTAATGTTTATGTTACTGATTCAGTCCTAGTTCAACTCCAATGTGTAGGGGGAAAAAGAAAAAAAGGAATAAAATAAAGGCTTTCCTCAGAGCCAGACTTTCAGAACAGCCCAGCGGTTTATTGAGTGCTGGGCCTGTTTGAAAATCTGGCTTCAGTCATGGCTACTGAGCTCTTACAAGTCTCTTCTTCAGAGAAGAGACTTGATGGGACTCTGGCATGGCAGGAGGCTGACAAGCCCTCGTGAAAGACATTTGTAATGTGTGGGGCCTGGGAAGCAAAATGAAGAAACAGCCAAGAGCCCCGAGGAACTGGAGAGGGAGAAGCTGCACATGGTCTCAAAGAATCCAGGTCTGTTCGGCTTCGCCTCCCTCCCCCATCTTCCCTTTGTAGATGTTTCCTGTGCAGACAGTTTCTATAGGCATTTCCTGGGAAGGTTTCACAGCCAAAGTTGCATTTTTAATTTTCTTTTTTTTTTTTTTAAAAAAAACACACTTTGCAAAGTTAAAGGGTGTGTGTGTGGGGAGAACAGAAGTATAATATGGAGGCAACTTTATCTGCACAGACAAAGTGTAAGCAAGTTACCAGCCAACTCTAACAGACTCTACACCAAATCATACAATCTCTTAGAACATGCAATGGCAAAAGCATCATGCTGCCTTGTCTGGAGCCAGCCTCACTCAAGCTTTCCAGGGCTCTTCTCCCTCAGCTCCATCATGCCTTGCTTTCCCCAGCATGTGAAGCAAAACCCAGAGCAAAGAAAAGCAGGTGTCTCTGACAACCTCCTGGCCCTGGGTGCTGCTGCTCTCATCACCCTGTGCTTCCACATCCCTCCTCTCCCCATCCACCTGTTTGCTCTTGCCTTTTCCATGATGCTAGGAGCATTTTTGGAGCAGGAATGGCCTGTTTTACATGACTGTGTAGCAGTTTTTGTAAAGGGGCCCCTTTGATGAATGATTTCAAGGTAGACATACAGCTCTGAGGAATGAGGAATCCCTAATCCTGCCCCACAGGATGGGGAGGCACTGGGACACCATTACCAGGAACATCTAATTGCTATAAATAATGGCAGCTGCTAGTAGAAAAATCAGAGAAACAGCTTGGGTTCTGCCTCATTTCTCCTGGCTCCACAGTCAAATAGAAGTAGGGTGTTTTTTGACAAATCTAGTGCCAAGGCAAGGCAGGCAGGTTTGTAAAACAAAAAGACCCCTTGACGATCCAGTCTCCCATATGGATACTGCTTTACAAGGGTCAAGCACAGTGAAAGAGCTTCAGAGGACCTGAAGTCCACAAGGACCCCACATAGGAACTCATGCCAGGTTAGCCCGAAGGATGAAGTTGTGATCTGCCAGCTAATCATTTCGTTAGTTATTTTAAACAACTGCCTCAGCCAAGGATGATCCTACCCAGCTGTGGTACCTGTAATTGATAGGATGCACAGAACAGGATGAATATCCCCAGATAAGATCCAGGGATGGCACTCATGCTGCTCTCCCTAATCAAGCCTCTCAAGACAAGTAAAAACACAGAGCAGCAGCCCATGTTGGGATGCCCATGGGTAAATCAAACAGAGGGAGTGTCCAGACAAGAACATTAGCAGATGAATGTGTCCTAAGAACACCCAGGACACCACTGGGGACAGACACCGCCCTGTCCTGAGCTATGTTTATCATCCATCTCCCCCGAAATCACTGTGGGCTGAGTGGTCCTCAGCCCCATGCAGCCTGCAGTCCGGCAGCTGTAACCCCTCCTCTCCATCCCAGAGCAAGGCAGTGCCCAGTGAGCCTCATTCCTCCTAACTCTGGCAAACCTCGGCACCAGGAACGTGGAGCAGCCTCCAGAGCTGCCACCCTCAAAACCCAAAGTACAGGACGCATTTCAGAATAAAAGCAGTTCAAGTGGTGTCAGCTCTGCTTGTGTTTGTTTCTATGGAAAATTGTTACTTTAATGTGAGTCATGGGAGTAATTAAGGGATAAATAGCAGCACTGCAGTTCGTCAACACGCTGGTGCCATTGCAAAAGCAAAGGGAAGTGTACGCATTCTTACAGAGACACAAATCCAGCCAGGGTGCTGGCAAAATAACTGTTCCCATCCTTTGGGCTTTGGCAGTCTCCTCTGGTCTTAGTCAGGCTGGTGTTGATCTGGAATAGCCCTGCTGACGTGATTTACCGGAGAATCAGTGAGGTTGGTTCAATTTAAGTCAGGATGCACAAGACCAATACAACATCATAAAATGGTGGAAGTTCAGATGGCTGTTGTTTGTTAAACTTGACAGTAAAGAAAAACATATTGCACCTTTGCTGATTTTTCTTTTTTTTTTTTTTTTTTTTTCATTTAGGATGTGCTGAACAAAAAGAAGAGCTTGCCGACGGTCCCTGTAACAGCACCGAGCTGAATGGCAACCATGACAGTGTTGTTTTCCCCTTACACGATCACCAGGGCTGTGCTAGAGCAGGGAGAGACAATGCAGGAGCAGGGAAGAGCAAGAGGAGGAAGAGGGACTCACTCATTAGGGACGACTGATACTTCTGAGACAGGCTTTTATGCCTGAACCACTCTGCCATGCCCTAACATGATGGTTCTCTGAAGGCAACAAAAACAACACAGCAGGGTAGGAAACAGCACGGAGATGAGCAGGGAGCGAGACAGTGATGGCAGGACTGTGTTGCTGCAAAACAGGCCAGCAGAGATGGGAGTTTGGAGGTGGAATGGCTCCTGGACGGGGCATTGGCACTTGTCAGGTGTAAGAGGGAGCCTCTATCCTGGCCCTCAGGCTAAAACAGTAACTTTCCAGGCTGGCCCAAAGGCTGTAGCAAGTGGGTTCATGTGTTCCAAGTCAGACCTCTCGCCAATTAATCAACAGTTTGGAAAACATTTATTAGAACCCCCTTGGTGCTTCTGGACACATCTCCCTGGCACAAAGGAGCACCGTTTGGGCATCGCCATTTATCATGGCTCCAGGGCTCCAGCCTGCTGGTGCTCAGCAGCCTGTACTGTCCTGGAGGAGATGCCTGCAGCCTCCATTCCTTCACCCCAGCAGATATGGCACCACCAGCCCCTCAGGGCTGCTGGGGGGGGCACTGGCAGCCGCTTTGGAGGGGGATCTGAGGAAAGACTTGAAGACTAGCGTGTGCCTGGAGTGCTCTGTATTTGCACCTGCCCATGTGGAAAGGCTGTTTCTCAGCTGAAATCCACACTGTGGCCCCTTCCTTTATATTCCTTTCTCCTTAGTCTTTGCAGATGATTTCAAGCAATGCAGTTTTCCACTTTCTAATAAGCAATTTAATTGCTAAAGGGCAGCTTCTCTGCTGAAGGCAACTGAAGCCAAGGGAGCTGTGACAGTTCATGCCAGCTGAAGCTTTGCCTTTAAGTAAATGTTTTAAACTTTCCACTGAGGAGACTAAAATAAGCCATAGCATGAAACATTAAGAGCAAAGAATGAACTCTGGAGACCAGAGGGATTTGGGAAATGAAATAAGATCCATCTTGCTGGCACATTTTTTCCCCTTGTCTATTTTTGGAATTTAAAAAATTCCCCCAGATTTGTCTTTTACAGACCAGCCTTTTGTTCAGCGACCAGCATTGAGCAGCCTCCGTTTCACAGAGAGCAGGTGAGCTTTGGCAAGCCAACATGCAAAATACAGAGCTGGAAACTATTAATATCTTTTACTGCTGGAGCACGGCAAGGCTTGGCGCAGGTGCTATTTGTTTTCTTTAACTGGCTTTTCAGCTACGCAACTTGCAACCAAATACTAGACGAACAAGAAGATTTCCAGTTAGTGAGAGGGTTGTGATCAACCCGACTCTTCTCCAGAACTCTGTGATGCCTGCCATGACCAAGCAGGTTTGACTTGGGGAATTACACCATGGGTCTGACCATGCAGCTGGCCTGGGTGTGTTTATACGACTGAGTGGGAGGCAGCCTGGTTCTGCTCATCGGACTCTAGACAGACTCAGGAAACCTGGGCTCTGACTCCTGGCTGTGGTATTAACTTTCGAGGGGACCTCAGCATGTCACTTAAAGCCCAGTTCTCCAGTTGGCTTGCAATCTACTTTTTCCACTGACTTTAAATGGAGCAGGGGACGTTTGTTGCCTATGAAAATTGAGCCTCCAAACACTTCGGTCTCCCCATGTTTAAAACAAGGAGGAGAATATTTTGAGATCAATGGATAAGAACACCTGGGAGCGCTAATACCTCTGTACCCTGCCAAGATACTGGGAGATTAAGCAAATATTTTGAAGGGCTGTAAGATCTCATGAGGCAGGTATGGGGCTGTTTAGTATATCCAGGATATATTTTACTCCCTCCTTTTATTTTTTTCCACAGACGGGAGACTCAGGCAGAGAGAGGGACTAAGACACATGCCCTTTTTTGTTTTGGTTTCAGCCATACTGATTTGCTCTGTGAAAACTAAACTAAGAGCACCTGCAGTACCCCTTACTGGGACTCACTGGAGGGACTTGGAACTGAAGACAAAGAGCACATCTAATGGTGCCCTAAGATTTGGCCTGAATATCACCAAAGGCATAGCTGAAAAAGTAAAGAATTTTGGGAATGCTTTGTCTGGCTGTGTAGGCTACAACTCCAAACAGGATGTCATGAAGTTGATAAAAGGTTTGGAAAAGATTTGCCCTGTAGTGGGAGACTCCATCCACTCAGTTCGGGGTAGCACATTTTAAGGAAGATAATCAACTAACTTGAGTGTGTGCAAAGAGAATAAAATGAATGATAAAGAGGTTTTGAAAACATGACCTGTAAGGAAAGGTGGAAGGAAGTGAATTTGTTTAGTCTAGAAGAGAGAAGAATGAGGGGAACATGATAATGATTTTTCAATATTTGCAAAACGGATAGCAACTCTTCTCCAGAACCATGGGAAGGGCAAGAAGAAATCAGCTTAATTTATGGCAAGGAAATTTTAGACAGAACTGTAGAAAGCTCTGGGATGGGCTACGTAGAGAAATGTCCATCGTGGGAATTTTTTAAGAACAGACTGTAGCAATTCAGATGCAAGCTCAGGTACTTCACAAAACAAACAATCGTGTTTGCAGATACAAAGATACTAGACTGGGTTGAGTATGGACAGACAGTTGCTTACACAAAACTGTTCTGAATGTCACCCAGGGGTGACAGCACTGAATACCAGTTGATTCATTCAAAATTAAATAAATATAACTGGTGTGGGGGTAACAAACAGCACTTCTGTCTCCAAAATTGCTTTCAGACCTCATCTCTAAAGGATAATGCATTTCTTAAAAAGCAATAATGACAAAGGAAATGACAAAGAAAGGTGATTATGGTACTGACCTCAACAGCAGAGTGCTACAGCACCTGGAAGCCTTTCAAAGCTGGCAGATCACAGTATAAATAAAACATAAATAATCTAATACATTGTCTGGCTCAGGTAATGCAGCCTTAAGAGGATGCACCTTTATCTCTTCTTCCTCTCACCTTCTGTGCCTGAAGAGTAAAAATAGCAACTTTATATGTATTTTTACACTCCTAATCACTGCTCAAGTCAGTGTTCTTACAGCTCCGTCTCCCTGCAGCACGGGAAATCGATCCTGCTGCACCGCATGACGGAGGAAGTTCAAGGAAGTTCAAGTGTGTCACCTCACGTCCCCAGCCTCCTTCCAGGCTTGAGTGGGGAAATGCTAGCGTGGCAGAAATGCAGCACGCGGATGGCTCACGGGCAGTGAACATGCCTGCAGACACACGGATGATGCAGGCAGTGGAGGCTATTCACTTATCAGCCCATGCAGCAATCTGCAGGCATCTCCTAACAAACACCCCAGCCCCAACTCCTCCTTTAGTACAGGTTTTTTTTGAAATGAGAAGAGCATTTGCTGGAAGTGGTGTTCTTTGATCCTGTCCAAAGGGAAGTTCTAGTCTCCTTCCTGATGGGAAGAAGCAGCAGCATATTGGCTGAGAGAAGACTGCAGGCTGGTGATAATATTTGGGTGAAAACCCACACCCACTTATATTATTCCTCCCTCACAAGTCCTCCAAAATCTCCTCCTCCGGGGTTGTTTTTTGAACAGCACCTGGAGAAATTCTGCTAGAGGATGGTAGCACAGGCCAAAGAATGAGTCAAAAACACCTACTCATTTTAAGGAATTAACTAGTCTGAAAGGATTGGATGCTCCTAAGATGAGAGCTGGTTGTGCAGCACTGCTGCCTAACAAACTTTTTGATACATCTAGATAAGAATAATGATAATTCCAATCTTGTAGACACAGCCTTGCTGTCTTCTTGAAGCAAGGGCAATGTCTATGCATAGCCAGCTTCTTTGTGGGAACAGAGATCTCTTCTGCACTGACGTGAATTAGGATATTCCCAGGATGGGATCCACAGTTGCACGACAGCAGTATGGAGCTGAGGGAATTCCTTGTAAGTGCTACCCTGCTTAATTCACTGGAGATTGCCTGGCTCTTCTTGTCTCCTTGCTAGAGGGCCCTCATGTCTGGGCCTCACTGCAGGGATGCCCTGTGTTAGTTCCTCTTCTGTTTTTCACCTTTTTTTTTTTTCTTTTTTTTCCTAGGAAACCTCTTGTTATACAGGACTGAATGTCCTTGAAAGCACCAGTTATAACAAACAACTAGGGGCAGATCTCAGGCGAACGCTGCACGAGTCAGAGGTCACAGCTGGAAGTGGTTTTAGGGGAAATTCAAAATTACTGTCAAAAGCAGTTCTCTCTCATTTTAATTGTAATTGGTTAATCTCATTTTATTTGCCTTGTGGCTATGGCTGTGAAGCTTAGGAAACTCTCGGGGCCCCTGCTCTCCTCTCAGTTACTCTGAGAGCAATTCTGAAGACTTCAGCAAAGTTGCTTTGGATTTTTCCCTTGTGCCACTGAGACCAGAGGCCATTCTTTGGAGAAGCCTGCAGCAAGGGAGGGCATGAATGTGGCTGATGGCTGTTCATTTTTCAGAAATGGTATTGACTGATTTAACCTTCCTGATGGCCCCCCTCTGCTGAGTTGCCAATGGCCAGTGCAGGGAGCTAAGGATGGTTTTGCACATATCACTCCCTTCATCCTTCCTGGAGCTGGAGGAGGGGAGGGCTACAGGTGGTACAACTGCTCTGGGAAGGGGTGAATATGGTGACAGGATAGCATCAGCTGAGGATACACTCCACGGTATTTGGGAAACTGAAAGTCAGTGGGAGCAGTCTGCTCCTGTAATGCACCATGCACTGAGCTACTGGCAAATTCTCCACTAACAGCTTAAACCTATCTCTGCAGTATACCTGCAGCATGAGGGCAGTGTTTGTCCAGTGGTATCTCATCAAACTGCACAGTGCACAGTCAACAAACCACTCAGGATTAGCACAGTAAGACACTGCTGCAAAAGCGGGCGATGTGTTAACAAGCTGTGCTGTGCCTGGTAAAGAGTCTGGCGAGGACCTGATCTAACACGTCAGGCAGCTTGTCTGTGGCCCCTGTCTCCCCACCCTCTCCTCAGCACACGTGTGCAGTCACATGGAATTTGCTGCTTTGACTTGCAGGCAAGTCAAAAAGCTGTCGAACAGCGATCACATCTAACACCACTCATCATCACCATCAATTGTTCTCCAAATGAAACAGGCCATGTCGCCAAGCAAAATGCTTGGGAAGATATTTTTCCACTGGACATGCATCCAAGATAAATACAGGAAAATCTCCTTCTCCAAGCACTTCTCCTGATTGCTTTTCATTTGAATCATTAGTAAACCCGAGATATACACACACAATAGCACACAACTGATGAAAACCCACTTCAACATAGTGCCCCAGTTTTTCTTCTGAGATTAATCCTCTTTGTTACTCTCAGCCTACGAGAAAAACATCCCTCCAGCCTACCCAAAGCCAAAATGATGTGCACATCTTCAGAAACGCATCCCTTGCTAGATGGATGCTTTTTGCAGCTGGTCATTTCAGCCTTGAAGAATGCTCTGATGGGAGCTTGCCATAGTTTGTATAATCCCACATTTACTGCTAAGTCTCTTGTCTGCCCTAACATGCCAGTTCTGATGAGACCCTGTTGCTTCAGCTTCAGGATTTTGCTTCAAGGTAGCACCATGCTCCACCCTTGTGACTAAATCCCATCCCATACAGAAACCTAACTTTGCTGCTTTGGTGTACATGAGTAAAAGGAAATTATTCCCCCTCTCGGGGCTGGGAAGGAGCCCCATATCTTCAAGGACTGAGAATAATCCTGCATCTCTGTGGATGACTACCTGGGCCTGTGAAGAGTTGAGATCTGTAACCAGGGCAGAAATACAGGGAGAGGAGAGCTCAGAACAACAGCCATGGCTTTCTCTCTCCAACCAAGCCCAGGAGCTGCTGCTCTCAGCACCCATCCCTTCACTGTATCCCTTAGCGTGGCTTCAGGAAGGGTCTTCCAGGCTCACGGAGTAAGACGTGCTCTTCAAGGCCAGAGCTTTTGCCAAGATTTGAATCCAAACCACACACAGCCTGTTAGCTTCAGTGGGTCCCACCCAAATGGCCCAGGTTCACTCAAACCTCAACCCAAGACCTGGCCCAGGCTCTACAAACAAGAGCTTCTCTCTTTTTCTCTTTGCCCAAATCCCTGCCTGCAGCGGATGTCCTGGAGAACCTGGCTTGCAATTTGAGACCACAATGAAACTTATGAAACATTCAACTCAAACTCCAGTAACCCAGAGATGGCAAAGGCAAATTACAGGCCTCTAGTTCCTGTTTTTTTTTTGTGCTGGCATTGCCGTTGAATGTGCTAAACACTGTGGACAAGAAATTTTCTGATTTGCAAGAAAGCAGGTTTCTAGCCAATTGCTTTTACTTGGTGGATTTTCTAATAGATCAGTACCCTTCTCTGCACTTGTCCCCATTTCAGTGTGATAAGACAAATCACAAGAACTGGATGCTCTGAGCTATGGTGCAAACAGGTGGGACTCTGAGGATTTCACCAGGCTCCCTTCCAGACCTGGCATTCCAGACACAAGCTGGTTACTTATTTCTATGCAATGTACTGGTCAACCCAGGGCCCTTTCTGGAGTTGACTGCACTTAAATGGAAGCCGTTCTTTCAGTCTGCCCTGACCTGGGTGTGCAATAGAGCCTCACTGCTTTTTGCAGTTAGGGCTGGAATATTTAGATGTGAAACATGCCAGAAGCTGAAGCTAGGATTGTACCACTGCTTACAGATTCAGTATTTCCAGCATCTCTGGTGTTAATTCTTCATGTAATTCACTTTCCCCAGCCCTGGATTGCTTCCTTTGCAAGAACACTTGGCTTATTCCTAACAGTCCCTCTGTCTAGCTGTGAAAGCAGCCCACAGGACAGGGCTCCCCCTCAGCTATGCTCGTCCCTGGGATGCTCTCTGCAAGTGGCTTGCAGCTGGTGGCCTGGCAGGCACGTGTGCTGCAGTGTCACAGCCCTGGCAGCACCAGGGAGGTACCGAACCAGAGCCCTGTGCCAAAGGGGCTGTGCTGTCCTGAGCTGCTCTGTATGTGCTGGAAGTGCCCAGAGCAAACAGGGCTCCATCCCCTGTGAATGCAGAGTCACAATCACTGCCTGGAAAGAAAAGCCCTTTCTTCTGGCCATCTGAATGTCTGTCCTGATGAGCAGGCCCTCAGCAATGAGAAGCCTGGCAGAGCTCTGCTTTGTGTAGCAAGTCTGGCTTAGGAGTCCACCAAGCCTTGTGCTCCTGCTCACACTGACCAGCAAAGCTTTGGATATCTCTGCCCTCACTTAATCCTCCTCCTCCTCTTCTCTCTTGTGGTTATATACAGTGTAAACTCTCCCCCCAGATGAAGGTCCCCCTGTATGGCAGCCTCTGAGCCACCAGTGACAACCATTCCTGATTTTCCTCAACCAGACCAGCAAGGTGGTTGTGCTCTCCAGAGCTGCTGGTGACTAGAGGCCTTCAAGGAAGATACTACCTGGCATGGCTCTACCTGTCCTTCCTGCTCCGTTGGTACCAGCCTGCAGCGTAGGCCAGTGCTCCCAGTCAGGCGATGCTGTGGTGATGCCCTTGACCAGCTTGGGTGGGCCATCCCCTGGCAAGAGGCCTTGGGGTCCATGGTACAAGATGACAGGGACCTGGCAGAGAACTGAAATGCTTTCACAGAAAGCAAGCCTCTCACCCCAAGACTTTCTTCTGTGCAAATACCTGGTATTTAGTAGCATAGACTGAATTTTAGGCGAGGTCCCCCCCTCTTCTTGCTCCACAGCTCACTGTTGACATTTTAAGAGCAGTGATCCTGATCTCAGATGATAAACTAAATCCAAACCTCCTGAGGCTGCAGCCCAGAGAGTAAACAGCTCTGTCTTTCACCACTTGGAAACTGAGGCTCTGAAAGCAGCCTTCTGGATGAACAAGAGCTGTGCTGAGCTATGCAACTGCTACAGCACAACCAAGAGTCTTCCCATAACTAGCAGCCACCAGCCGGAATGAACACATTGTTCAGACTCTGCCTCCCAAGCAGGGCTTACAGTGATGGATTGTGTTTCTGTAAAAAGCTGAGGGAGGAGGTAGGGACTCTGACAGTGACTGTGGTTGGTAGGAACTGGTCGTAGCTGCAAAGCAGGAGATGGAGGGAGGAGAGGGCTGGAGCTGCGCTGTACTGCTTCGTTAGGACTGGCACCCCTGCAAACCAGAGCTTTGGAAGTAATCCGTCTTTGTGTTTTCTCCCCCTTCCCACCCTCAACCCACCACATTTCTCACAGAACAAAAATCCTGTCTTTTGCCCAGCTCTACCACTGGAGCACTAATCTTTCGGCTGTGGTGGTGGATTAAGTCTTGGGCCCTAAGAAAGCTCTTCCAAGGCACAGTAAAGATTTTGTTTGTCGGGGTCTAGCCCATGTGCAGCTCACAGCTGCCATGGTTGTGAAACTGTGATTTTTCTTTTCTTTTTTTTTTAAGCAGCCCATATGAAGCAAGGAAAGCAGGGCTGTTCCGAAAGACTATTCCTAATGGTCTGAAAACAAACCCAATATTTTTCTTGGATTACAGAGGAAAATGGTTACCTTGATTGAAACTTGGTTCTAACACACATTTCAGACAGTAATGAAGACTGCAGATATGAGACTTGTATAGGCTCTGTTACACAAGCCTTCATAGAGAGTTTTTTCCTTCTTTCCCTTCTCTACCCAAAACTCTGCCTGGTATAGCTAAGGACCTCCAATAGCTTGTTGGGAAAAGGAGCTTTATCTCAGGTGCTAATGTTGTGAGCCACCTTTTATTCTTTGCCATACTGACAAAAGGTTAATGAAACAGAGCTGGCATTTCATCAAGACCAGCACTGAAAATTAGGGACAGAGCTGCCATGAAAAATAACCAGATGCATGTGCTTCTATCCCTGACACACCGGTCTTGAAATATCTCCCTCTTGGGTTGTACAGCTTCCAAGGAATAGCAGGAAATTGCAATTGTTACACTGGCCAGAGAATGGATTTAATTTGCACTGTTTTATCCTCCCTGTTGGAAACTATCCTCTCTTTTCTTCCACGCCAGCTAAAAAGAAAATAAAAAAGAAAAAAAATCCAACAAAACCAACACATTTCTCTATAAAGCCTTCCATGCAGTTGGATCACAGCCTACCATAAAGCATGCACGCTTCCTCTATTGAAGGTACGGACTGCTTGCCTTCTGCAGGGTTTCTTGCAACAGATCCACACAGGTCATTCTACATGCAAGTTTGCAGCATTTTAATTAAAGTTAGTTTGAAAGCCACTGGTCGGTTACTGGTATACAGAGCTAGAGGTGTAGGTATATATTTGGTGCAGAAAGGGCAGTTTCTTGGGGTGGGAAAGAGCTGGTTAAAGGGGTTGAGTGCATGCTCTTCAGCCATGCTAGGGCAAAGCAAGATGATTACAGTTAAACTGTCTGCAAGAGGAGAATTAAACTGACTTTTTGGATACAGAGGAGGAAGGAAGCTGCAGAACAAGTAACATGTCAAACTGCCCAGCAGCAATTGTCCAAGCAGAGGCTCAGGAGCTCTAGCTGGTTTAGATTAGTTCAGCAGGCAACAGTTTCTTACTAAGGCTATCACATTGCGCAAGTTAAGTGTGAAGGAGCTGGGAGAGTGACGAGCATGTACACAATGGTGATGTTGCATCAGCTGAAGGGCAATTACTTGTTGAGCAACCATAATTCAATTGCATTTGATCACATGTCTGTACAAGAGAGGTTTACATTCATCTAAGTCACCTGTTTTCCTTAAGTAGGTACAACTCTGAGCTATGCAGGTGGAACCAGCCTTTGGAAAGACAGGTTGCTGGCCTGGATAGATGACAAAGAGCTGAAGTTTTATCAGGGCTGAGCAACAATAGACAATATTTTTTTAAAGAAGAGTTTTGTAGTCTTGTGACATCACAGTGGGAATATATTTGGCCCTGTTAAGACTGGGAAGATGACTGCAGTGATTGAGTTACAGAGGCTTAATGAATTACTGCTCGTCAGCTGAGCTGTGGTAAGTGACTCGGTTGGACACACAAAGTACAATGCATTAGCCCAAGGCTAATTTGAAGGCCAGTGAGGCATAATGTGGTTACCCAGAGCAGAAGCTGGCCTAAACCCATAGGCTAAAACCCCTTTGCTTTTAAAAAGTACCTAGTCATGTTAACTGGCTCCAGCAGGGTGGCTTTAACAGCTTATCTGGCTCCAGAGCACAGTGATCCCCAAGCTCATATGAGGATTGAGAGTGGTTCTTAACTTAGTCCTGTTCCAGCCAAGCTCTGAACCTGTTATCGACAGTACAGTCCCTAGATCTGCACCAGGAGCAGATTATTACTGACTCAGGAGGGAAGAACTGTAAGAATGCAGTGAATCGTTTACAACACAAACCTCCTGCAGGAGGCCAGCGAGGAGGCCAGCAGCTCTGCAGCGGGGCCAAGGGAAAGCACTGGAGCTGCTCTGCTCCAGCGCTCCAACCCTGAGGTGATCTGACTGGGAGCAGATTAAAGGAGGCTGGTGAGGCATGGTGAATCACTCCTGTTGGGACCCCTTCCTTCTTTCAGCAGGGACTGTAGCCAAGAGCTGAAGTGACTCGTGATAGCAGCACAGGCTGATGGTGGGACACAGACAGAGGATGGCCCAGCCCTAATCAACGGTTGTCATGGGGCCAGGCCACATCAGGTCCGATGGCACCCCCAGGGCAGGAGAACTGCAGGCAGCAGTATTCTTGCTGGGGTTGCCATTGCCAACGTTGTTGGCTCATTACTGAAACAGCCTTTCTGGCTATCTCTTCTGCTTCCTAAAGCTTTACTGTCTCCCCTTGAGACCAGGATCTTCAAGAAAACCTGCCTCTCCAGCTGCCTTCAGCCCTACCCGGTCAGTGCAGAGTGTTGAAAGAGGGAGGATGTGGAAGGGAGAGGGGACAGAGAGCAAGAGTGAGAAAGTGAAGCAAAGGAGGGAGCAGAACTTAGAGGGGAGAGGAATCTGGCAGGGGGGCAGTCTGCTGTGTTGGGGTCTGTGGCACTGTCACTCAGCACTGAAAGTGGGTGGTGATGGAGAAAGGAGAGGATGGGTGAGAAACGAGAGGAAAGCAGAAGACCAGCAGCAGGGATGGGAAAGGAGATGCCTGGGGCCACGACACAATCAAGTCTGATTAAGCTGTGCTCGGAGCTCCCCTCCTCCTAGTGCCACGCACACAGGCTGTGTCTTACCGCTTAGAGGACCACCATGAGGGGATGCAAACACAGATGAGGGCTCTGGCTACTACTTGGGTGATATCTCCTGTGGAATCTCCTGGCTTGACATGGCCTGCAAAAATGCTCAGAAATCCTGGGCATTTTTATAATGGTCTTGACAAAATTTCCAGCAAGGAAAAAAGGCCCAGGAAAACTTGGTTGCATGGTAGCTCCACACAAAGAACAGTTAATCCTGGGCTTTGCTACCTGTCATTACACTCCTCTGCAGCTGACCCCCACCATGGAGCAGAGCCACTTTTCCCAGCAGCAGGACTGCAGTCGACAGATCTGCGTTTGTGTTCAGGAGGGCTCTTAGCAAGACATCAGACAAATGGGGAGCTCTGGGAGGTGGGGCGGAGAGTATGCAACTGTCAAACCCTTTTATAGCAGGTCCCACAGGAATTTGTTTTCCTCCTATTTTTAAGTTGAAAAGGATCGAATTTCACTGCAGGAAATAGTTCTTCTCCTCCTCCCTCCCACCCACCTTTCTTTTTTCTACAGCATATTGGAAGAGCAGGCTGCTGTCTGCCTCAGGTTTCCAAGAATGAGGCACTCAGACTGGAACCAAAGTGCTTGTTATCTGCAGCCAGGGAAGCAAAGGGAGAGAGACTGGAGAAGAGGTGCTCCTGTCTGCAAATACTCAGAACTTTATGGTGTACATATTGGTGAGATGCAGCCTCCCTTTTTATGTAATTGGGGTCTTGGAAGAGGTTTCTGTGAAGCCCCTAGAGACAGGATATTCATATCCATTGAAGCTGCCCTGCCTTCTTCCCTAGTAGAGCAATGTCACAGAAAGATCTCAGGGAGGGAGCAGTGACCTCCTCTCAAGGAATCTTTTCTGCATTATATCACCTGCAGAACTGGCCATTTGCCACAGCACTCAAATACAGGCCTAACTTTGTGTTCCTGTTAGAAACACGCACGTTCAATCAGCACAATGCTCTTAAATTAAATCTCCACATGCTCGAGCTGTGCTAACACCGTGACACAGATTCCTGCACATCGATAAATCTGCACCTTGTTGCAGATGCAAAATGGACAGTCAGCAGCCATGCACTGAGGCTCTGGACAAGATGCATTTAAGCCATCAGACTCAAACCCGGAGTTCAATTCCCAGCCTATCACCTAGGATTTAGAGCAGGGGTCTGGCTAACCAACGACAGTCTGTTGGACACTTAGCTACAATACAGTACCTTTAGATCTTCAGAATTCACAGCCCAGTGATTTCTCACTCCCTCCTTTTCCATTCTGCTGTTACTGATCAATTTTGTTCACCAGACACAAACCTGTCCTTCCTGCACTGGGCTCAAGGCAAGGCACAACTCATTTCTCCCGTTTCCCTTGCAGTGACAGTAGGGACAATGCTTCTTTTGAAGGTGCTTCTACATGTCTGGTGGAAAACCTATCGGAGACTAGCAGAGTTATATCAATAATCTCCTGTTTATTATTCCTCCTGGCATGGGATTTGCCATTACCTCTCTAGCACAGGCAATGTTTTCCATTCATCTTTTCTCAGTCAGGTGTTTGCTCATGTGCAGCAGGGGGCTTCAAAAGAGACAAAGCTACAATTGATGGGAGACAGAAGGCTAGGCTGCTGCCAAAATGGGGTTTCCTCAGGGATATTCATAGTCTTAGAAATTATTACTACAATGTCTTTCAACAGTGGTTCTACACACCTGTTAAGAAAGCCTTGCCTTTGCCTTCATTGGACCTGTCTTTCTGATGACCCTTGTTGGCCACCTGTTAGTCAAACACTTCTCAGGTTCACATCCTTCCAATGCAACGAGTCTTGGGTAGATGACTCCTTCCAACTCCACTGAAGCCAAAGGCACAGCTCTTCTAGAGTGTGCAGTAGGGCTGTCACTGGAGTAGGACAACCCCCTCACATCTCAGGGCCTGATATTGTGTTTCTGGCCTATAGAATGATGCTAGCGTGGTTTCAAGTAGATTCAAGCATGGAGTTAAAGTTCAATAGCTCGCTCTTAGCAACTTTGTACACAGAGAGCTCCTTGTGTAGTAAGGGTGCCCAAAGGCAGGGAGACCTTCTTGGGAATGACTTCTCACAGACCAAAGCACATCTGTGCTCAGAGGTGTCCATCAGCAGGTGGTAGTGCTACCGAGCGTACAGACTGAAGCAAGTGACTATTGATAAACCCACAACACAGAACTGCAAAGTCCATCAGAGACTCATCTGCAGAGACCTGTTTCAAGAAAATTTAAGTCAGTATCTGCTCTCATTACTTCTATTAGAAGAGCACAGAATAACTAAGTACATGCTTTTTCTAGGCATCACAAGTTTAAGGATTAAATTAGGTAAATTTATTGTAACCAACCTCAAATAACTTTCTGCACATCCCATTGTGTGATTAGAAAGGCTGAACAACATGATTCAAAGTATGAATTCACTTTGTCTGTGTCTGTATCCTTTGTACATTGGCTTACCCTAAAAGGGTCCTATATTTCAGTCAGTGTAAGGAATCACATGCCCACAGTTTCCTTTATTTTCTTATCTCCAGTCCCACTACCTTCTGGCTCTGTGAGTTAGTGAGGATGCACTCAGAGTTAATATTTAGGTGAAATATGAAAGGGTATATCAAATCTAACCCAGTTTTTGGTTTTTGCTTTGGTGTAGAACTTCAGAAACACCCTCTTCTTTGATGTTACACACTGTTCTGGCAGACATGGCTACCTCCCTAGAGCTGGATATGTTTCATGGACATAAAACTTGAATGGGGTTGAATCTTTTGGTTTTCATGAAGTCAAATCTCACAATGAGAGTTGCGGTAGTAAAGCTGCCGATGTGGCGCTGCCGATGTGGCCAGCCTTCTGCAAAATACTTTGGACTAGAAGACTTGTTGGGACTGTTGGCTATTATTAGAGCCACAGTGCTTCCCCTTTTCAGTTACAGGAGGGCAAGTAGGATGCTTTGCTGTAAAGTTTAAATGGTGGAAACTTGGAGTTCTGAAAACGGAGCAAGACACACAGGAGAAACTAAAGAGATCAGATCTGAATTTGCAAAACAAACCCAGCTGGTAGAGGGAAGATGTGGATTAGAGCAGACACAGAGCGAGAGTCCAGCTGAGGAACAGACCACAGCTATCTTGGAGGAAGAGAGAACTTTTCCAGCCCTCTCTTCCCAGCACTTTCACTGCAAAGCCTCACAGATTTTGAACTAGAACTGCCCTCTTCCTCCTCCACTCCTGTGTGGACTGGCTGTCTGGGACATTATCTCAGCTCTGCTCAGGTCCCACTAGGTTTTCTCTGCCCACAGCTCCCAGGCTCTGGTAACAGATATCTCTGAGGCAGAAGATGAACCCACCACATTGTGGTTATTTCAGTTCCTTCCTTTTTGTCCGCCTTCAGGAACCAGCAGGGGCTACTGGAAGCAGATCACCCAGCCTGGCTGGGGTCCTCACCAGGGAAAGACCAAAGTCATTGCTATTCAGACACTACAAGCCCTGGACTGTCATTAGTAGAACAGTATCGCTGCCTCAATCACAGGGATTCACTTTGGTAATGCCACGCACAATCAAGAGCTGCTTGGCAAGATTCACATCCCATGAGCACAGGGACAGTTCCTTCCCCACTCCCTGTGTCCTCAAAAAAAGCTGGAAAGGAGCTGCAGTCAAGCCCTGCATATTTCACTTGGGTCTCTCTTTGCTCTGCCTTCCAAAGAAATGGGCTCAGAGCCTGGGCTGCTGGTATAGCCCAGCAAGCCAGGGGCTACCCCCACTTCAGTGGGCCAGGAAATTCATGCACATATGGACAGAGGCCCTGGGAAGAAAGTGAGAAACTCTGAAGTTAGAGAAGAGAAAGGAGGAGAAATGTTGCTGCTGGCTAAGTATCTTCATTCAGGAGTTATTACTTCGTAAATACAGCTCCTGCTCTGACTATATTTTTGCCCCTTGGCATCACAGAGGAGCTATAAATACAGCTACTGATTATGCCAAAGTCTGGGGAAGGTGCTACAGCCTGCCTTAAAATGTGGGCTGGCACCCCTGATGTGCAGAACAAGCATTTGCTGTTCCTCTACACAGGTCTTAACATTTCAAGCCTGTCTGGGAACAAATGCCCACAGACTATTTTATCATCAGGAGGGACTAGGAGGACCTCATCTACATGCCTACAGCCCTACAGTGTCTTTCCATGAACATTTCCAGCATGCAAACCGCAAAAGAACATTTTCATCCCTGGAACACCACTGTGGCAGGAGACTCTGTCCCAAGGAGGGATGTCCAGGCTTGGCTCACAACACTGTCCAACCCTGAGCATAGTTTGTTTTGCTTCTGGGTGCAGGAGAAGGTAAGCAGCAAGGGGCTAGATCCTACAGTTCAACCCTCAGGGCATCTACACAGTTCAGTATTGCTTGAATTAAACGCCAACCCTGCCAGAGGAATGGGACCCCAAGACATTTATTTATACATTTGGAGCAATTCTGAAGTTTACCACTAGGCAGTTCATGGGTAAGAACATACCTGTAAATACCATGGGCAGAAAAATGGGCTTTTGTGTGTATGTGTGTGTGCAGTAGGTTCATACTGATAATGCTGTCTGGATCTGCAGCTGTCTAGACAATGGGAAAATTAGCATCATGAAACTGGATAGTTTTGTGAGATGCCCAGCCAAATATCTGGGAAATATTTTTGTAATGGTTCTCCTCAGAGAGATATGAGCCTGAGCCGTCCATTAGAGATGCAGCTCTTTTGTCTTGCATTCCGGTGAGGGATAGAGGGGTTTTACTGAGCCTGCTGGGCCTCATCTACTGTGCTTTTCAGCCAGATGCCGGGTGCTACTGTGGAGGAAAATAAGCCCACAGCACAAGCATGGCAAATGATCTTTCTGTAGGCTGGAGCTGCTGCTTTTCTGGCACGGAAAAGGAATTTCATCCTAAGAACTAGAGGCTAGGACTGGATGAACAGTGGTTTACCTCTGGAGACAAACAACGAGAGGCCAGTGACTCCACAGCCTGTTTTATAGCCTACAGTAAAGTCCAAAGGATTTCTAGGCTGCAGGGTTTAACTACTGCTCTCTATGTGGTAAAAGCTCACAGAGAGCAAGCAAGACTCATTCTGACCCTCTTGCTTGGAGCCCTGGGAGCACAAGGCTGGGAGATGCACAGGGATCTCTCCTCCTCTCACCCAGAAGATGCAAGTAACCAGGACTGTGCTTATGGCTGAGGCTGGGAAGTGCCTTGTCTCCATGGCCTCTGAGAAAGTCCCTCCTCAGAGCTGTAAGGCCAAGTTCTACCATGGTGGTACTTGCTCCCGTAACAACCCTACAAGCACTGGTTCAGCTGAGCAGAGTTGGTGCCAGTGGGAAGACAGAGGGAGGCACAACCTGCCTGTCCTCAGATGGCACGTAAATAAGGTTCTTGTAGCATCTCCATCCTGCGAGGACATTGGAACAAGCTCAGACCTCAGTGGTCCTTGGGAGTCCCTACACAAAGCCTGCTGCAACAGAGCCCTTCTCAGAAAGGCACCAATGTCCACAAGGAGAGAACACCAGATCCAGACTCAGAGGTACACTTCCCCTGACCAATGTTTTGTTTCAGTTTTGCTGGTACCTTTTTTTTTTTTTTTAAAAACCAAATCAACAACTTCCCCCCCCAGACAAACTCACATGAACCAAAACACCAAAACCGACTTTGTACTGCTCTTAGAGCTAGTGACCAGCTGCAAAGATCAAGTTGAGTCTAAATTCTAGTTTTGCCCCCCAAAAAGTTTTCTCTCTAGTTCTGCACCCCAGCAAACACAATGTTTTTGGGATGATGACATCTAAATACAAGAAGATTGAAAGGAAAAATATACAATTGATGGGAATAAAGAAAGCTCCAACACACATGCTCTATTAATGACTCAGGACAATACAACACCACCTTCTGTTGCTTCTCTGAAAAGCTTCAAAAAAGGCAGGGAAGGCACCTCATCTTTTTAGAGCAAGGATGTTATCTTCCCCTGGAAGGAAAGAGCTGTCAATTCATCTAAGGACAGCAGAATTTAAGTAGCAGCTCAATATTATTGATGATTGTTGGCCAGTGAACCTTTGGCTTGGTTTGACTTGAAAACTGCTCTGAGTTTTCAGTGGATGTGTTAGAGAAATATATTTGCAAGCCCTGCATAGATTCCAGGAAAATGTGGTGCTCAGACTGGGGGCTTCTCCCCATGAACAGCAGTGGAGGCTTTCTTGCAGTGTCAACAATGACAGCCAAAGGTCTGGATGCAAAACACAGAAGGACTTTTAATACAGAAGCTGAAGTTGCCTTGGGTCACTTCTACAGAGAACTTGTATTTTCTTCTGAGGGGGACTGTGTGATGCTTCTGGGCACTGTTCAGCAACAGCTGAAAGAGCCCTCTGGAACAAGACTGTTGTGGCACGGGGTTTTCAGAACAACAGACCTGGCTAAGCCAAGGAGAGAGTTGTCCAGTGAGGGATAATTTGCTGTGGGAGGTGGTTCTGGTAACATTGCCAGGGTCACACTGAAGCTAACAGGAAAGTGCCAGAAGAACCAGTGCTTGCTTGGATATGGGAGCCTGGCTGGCTAGGGCTGGAAGCTGATGTACTGCTGCAGAGCACTCACAGGAGGAAACTTAAAAGAGAAGCCAGAGCAGAGGATGGAGCTAGCAACCTTTTCTTTGCTGAGGAGAAGAGACCTGTGGCATGGGGACACTGCTGATCCACAGCTGAAGAGCAAAGCCTTCAAAATACAGTCCAGCATGCAGGAAATAACTGACACATGTTGTGTTTTCAACCATGTCTCCACTGTGTGATACGTGTCTGGTGAGAACCAGATGAGACACGGGATAGAAACAGGTCTCCCTCTCTAGCAGGGCACAGCTGAGGCACCCAAAAGAGCTGTAAAAGAGACAGGTCATGGGGTTTATGGAACATGAGAAGCTTCTTCCCACCATGACTTCTGGCAGTCTGGAAGGTAGAAATCAATACCTGCTTAAGAGAGTTTATTACAGTTATCCTTACCTAGCCGAACTTGTTCTGACTCTTGGAAATGGCAGAGGCCTAGGATAAGGAACATTAGGTCCTTTGAATAGCTGTCATAAAAACTGTATTCCAGATCACTCTTCTGAAGTCACCAGAAAAAGACTGACTATGAAGAAACCAGTCATCAAAGGGCTCAAAATGGGTGCGCTGATCTGGTCCATTTTAAGAAGATGATGTGTGTTTAAATGTCTCAAAATAAATAGCCACTTTGAGGAAAAAGCTCTTAGTTCCTTGTCTAGCCCTGATTTTTGATGAGGTGCTCCCAGTACAGTGACACACATGATGCAGAACAGCACCATAAGAAACACAACTTGAACGCAGAAGCCAGGCCAGAAGCAAAACAGGTAAATACAATCTAGTGCTGAACTGGTTTGCAATATTTGAGGTTAGCTCAATGGTCCCAAAGTGTTATGCTGTGCCAGTATTGACTGAAGTAAAACATTTGTGTTTTCTTGACAGAAAAAGGAAAAAGTTGCCACAACAACAAAAAGTCCCAGGGAAAAGGGAGACAAAGATTAATCCTATGTGCTTGGGATTTTAAATGGGAGGGCATTTTTGCTCTGGAGATGAGTGCAGAAGCAGTTCAGAGAACTAAAAGCCTGTGTCCCCCCATTTTGTGTCAGAGGAAGATAGTAATTAATGCCATTCAGATACTATTAAGAGAATTTCTTACCTATGAAAAAAATAACGGCACCAGAAAGTTAACATTTTGGTACTGGAGAGTCTGTTGCTGTTTGACTTTTCTGAGCTATTTCCTTGCTCCTATCCATCACAACACTGACTGGATAAGCACACAGTGGCCCCCCGCCCCCTTCCAGTTTTTGTAGAACTAATCTTTTGAGTTTTGTGAAGTTGATCTTGGCTCATGGCACACACCCCACATCTGTTTTCCTAGGGCTTACCATTTGACTCAGAATGATTGCATTTTAACTTCATCCCCCCACTGCTACTGTCAAGTTTAAAACCAAAACTAAACACTCCCACCACCACCAAGGCATACCCGATGTCTGGGAAGGCACATGTCCCCTCACCTCCTGGTACTGAACAGTGAAAGGTTACCGTAAGAATGTTGACTGCTTATTTATTATTCTTTAAAATGATATGTTGTGAACTGACAGCATAGGTTAAATACAATTATTCTGTATGAGTGGATTTTCAAAGCTCTCCTTTTGGTTCTTATCCAAGATCCTTTGAAAGCATACCATTAAAGATAAGCATGCACACAGACCAGTGGGATGTGACATATTCTTAAACTGGTCGTGTTGGTTTTGCTGCCTTTTAAAATCAAGGCCTGAGAAACTGCCCGTCCCTGTTCTTGGGCAAACTGCCACACACTTCCAGGACAGCCTGAATTTAGACTAAAGACCTCACTACTGTGTGTCCCAAGGTGACCAGTGACTTGGCAGAAGGATCCCCAGACACTGCAAGAGACACCAGACTTTCAGGTGGAAGGTACTTGCTGAAAAGTTTGGTCTCTCAAGATTCAGACCTTCCCACAATGAAACTTTAAAAATTATTAACCCTCTTTGAAAACATAAGCTCTTAGCTTCTTAGCACCTTGCCGAATTTCAGTTATGGTGATTGGAAGGGAAAAATTCTGAGTTCAGTAAGGCAATGTCTACATTAGAGATAGGATATGTTCAAGCAAGAGTACATCTATTGGGCATGTAGTCAGAAAAGCTCTGCTGGACCTCTGCAGATTCGTTTGGCGAGATATATCTGGGCTGGCTGTGCTTTCTACCATTCTGCATCTGGTAAGACAGTTAAGAAATACTTCTTTCAGCATCATCTTTCCTGTGGTATTTTGCTCATTCTAATTCTGCTACTAGGCAGAACTCAGAAATGCAGGAATGTGAAAGTTAGAGAGGAAGGTTTCATCCCAAGTGCAAAACACTAAATCTGGACTCCAGTACAGATTTCCTTGGCTGTGGGAGTCAAAGTCCAGAGACCAACAGAAAAGAGGAAGGCCATGGGTTAAAGGCAATTTCATGCCAGGTTAACCCCCTTTCCCTGGCCCAACTCTGAGCATTGCAGACTTCTGACCATCTCTGCTTGGTTAACCCAAGGGCAGGATGGCTACAGAGATGAAATGGTGACACACATTAAAAGAGAGGAAAAAAAAAAAAAGAAAAAAGAGTAAGCAAAGAGAAATTTTAAATGCTGCTAGTTGGTAATTACTCTGAAGAATGAACAATGAGGAAATAGTTTTCACAGGGGCAAACCACTCTGATTTGGAAAAAAGGTAAAGTTTTTAAACTCTTACACAGAATAAGCTCTCTGGTTGCAATTAGGAAACGTTAGCTCAGTCAGACATGGAGAGTGCTTCCTTGCCAATGTCCGAGTCTTGTTTTGTCTCTGATAATTCCACATTCTGCTTTTAAGAGACAGCTCGTGTTTGATTATAGTGTGTCAATATATAAGGTTAAATGCTGTGCTGGCATATTCTGACCCTTCAAAAGAAAAAAAAAAAAAAAAGAGGAGGGATAGATTTTTTTTTTACTGGCAGATTTACTGAAGATGATAACTCTTGGGTTTGGGCTGCACACTTTACCATCATACTTTACAGAGATGCACCCAGAATGCTACTCTGGAAACAAAGTTTGAAAACTGGACTAGGAGCAAGGGTTCATCTTTCTTGCTTTTGTCCTTGCACTCCTCCTCTCAGCTGCTAGGCTTGCTCTGAGTTCTCTGGCCCATTGCAAGGTGTAATGGTAGTGTAAGGAACTATTTTGGATCCTTATAGCTCCTCACTGTATAAAAAAAGCCTGGGATCAAGAGCAATCCACAGAGTTATTCCTGCAAGGGGCTGTGTCAAAGCAAGGAAAACTGTTGGGCAGAACAGCTGCATTTGAACATCTCCCTCTAGATACATTCTTGGCCATGGCAAGGAAGAATTGGGAGAGATGGCTGTTGGACTGACATTTGGGTGCATTTTAGTGCAGCGTAACACATCAGGCCTCCTTGGAAGTGAGCCCTCCTCATTTCACCTGGTCCAGAGTTCCTTATGTCTCCTTGCAGCAGGTGGCCCTTTTGAAGTCAGGACAGCTCGAAGCCACATGGCTACTTGTATAGACTGTTCTGCTCCATCTTACTCATTCCCCTTGAACCTCTTATAGTCACTCTTTCTCCCTGAACCCAAAATAAAGAACCTTGAGAAAGCAGGCACATCTTGGAACAACTAAGAGACTCCAAAGCTCCAGTCTTTGCAAAAATCAGGTGCAAAGCAAGAGCAACAGGTTTACAATGGTCACCCGAGTGTAGCACTACATGAAATACCAAAACTGAGGGAGTTGAACATTGCTTTTTTTAAACTACAGATGGGCTGCATTAACCACAAAGGAAACTCAAAGAGAGCTTGTGTCTGGAAGTAATAAAAACCATTTGCATAACATGCATGGTGTATTCAGTGCTAGCAGGAGGTGCTGGATGAAGAGTCTAACAGGCTGGGGACCTCCTTTGTCAATGAGGGTGCAAACCCAGAAACCCTCTCCCAAAAGTGGCCTGGAAGCACTTCCTGAGGGAAGAATGTGGGTCAGTCTCCCAAGCACAGGTAGTGTTTCACCTTTCAGGGAGGGAAACCAGTTTCCAGGTGACCCCTGTAATGCATGACAACCATTTTTGAGATACCAGAAGTAGATATGCCGAAGAAATTCATATGATGCAAATAACTATGAAAAATTCTACCTCCTAAACCTGTGCTGGAATTAGGGCACAGAAGTGCCCTAAGTGGTGGTACAACACTGTAGCACAGAGCAACATCACAGGCTGAAAGCTGCATAACTGCAGAGATAGAAATATGCTGGTGTGGCAAAACCAGCCCTGCTCTCTGCACTAGCATGGAGGTTGCCAGCAGTTTCTCTCCACCACTGTACAGTGTATCCCTCACACCTGCTGAGGTTGCAATGAGTCCCAACCACTCTCCACTGCCGGCATCAGTCCACTGCTGATGGCTACAGTCGAGAGAACTTCAACAAAGCCATCCCACAAGTCATACTCATTATTTATCTACTGTCTCACCCCTTCTTTCCTTCAGAGGATGACATGACTAAGAATGGATACATCAGTGCAGTAACAGGATCACCCAAAGCCAGGTCCTCACATACTGTTACTGCATGTAACATCAGGGCAAAAACCTCCTTTAACATAAATACTGAGGGCCTGTGTTTTCTGGAGCAAGGGGAGTGTGGCTGAGATTCCTCCCTTGCTGACACACCACAGTGCTAAGCTGCTGTGGCAGGCACCAGGAGCAACAAATGTAAAGTCAAAGGCATTATAATCTAAGGAAGGGCTGGAGAAACCCAAACTGAGATGTCATAACAATGTAAGCCAGAATTCATTACCCTTGTAACCAGAAAGAAACTATTGATATGCCAGTTTCCACCCATAAATAGCTATAGTTGATGGTCTGAGTTTATAAAACGGTGAATGACTTACCATATGTTGTACTGGATGGTTTTGGTCGGAAGTCCACAAAGGATCAGTTAGACAGCAATTTCTCCTGTTGAGACAAAAACTAAGAGGTAAAAACTGCTTTGCCAAACCCAGAAGATAAGCACAAAGACACATTGTTTTAAATCATCGGGGAGCAGAGTGTGCTGGAACGCATAAGGAACAAAGCAAATACAGACTCTTGGGGTGTTTAGACTACAGCCTGTCTGCCTTTTTCCAAGTTGGGTTGAATGAAAAAGCAATTTACAGTGAGTTCAGAATTACTGCAGACATGCCAGAGAGTCCCAGCTGCACAGTGAGTTGTTTAACCTGGGAAAGCCAGCTCATTTACAGGTAAAGGTTCCAGGTGTTTACAAGGCAATGAGGAGACGTAGCTTGAACAGAGCAGTAGCGAGGAGTTGGCTCACAACAGTGAGCCCTTGTCCCTGTTTCCCCCCATCTCCGGAGCTGATGCCCAAGCCTCTTGGCAAATGGGTCCCACTGCATTTTCCACCGTTATCTGGGACAGCTCTATCCCCGAAGACGTGGTAGGGAAGGGCATGGTCAGCAGGAAACATCCCAGGTTTTCTCTGGCCCTGTTCCTGCTGGGGATTTGCTTAGCTGCTCCTGTGCCCTGAGCACCTCATTTACCACCAGAAATAGGTCTAATATCCAGGTTTTAAACTCATAATTCCCTGGACTAGAATCGATAGGTGGAGGTGTGTAAGGGGCAGGGACAAACAGTTGAGAATTACAGATTCTCCCCACTGGTTGCCAAGTATATTAATCCTGTTGCTCTTCATGGGAGAGGTGGATTGTCTTAGTCACAGAAGACTCTGAAGCAGGTCCAATTTGTAGAAGGGGAGAGCAGAGGGTGTACATGAAACTGGGAAAATGGGCTGTGGCACAACCTTTCGCACTGTGCACAGCAATGGCAGTGAGCAGAGGCTCTCAGGAAAGGCTGAAATTCTCCTTTCCCAAGAAGGCCCTGGTGTTTTGATGTCACTTTAGTTGGGCCATTGCAGACCACCAACCCGCAGCCCCACGTACCCTCCACACTGAGAGGGTTGCAGTTGTTGTGATCCACTATTTATCTGTATGAAGTACACACATACACATATTGAATGCTATCCACTTGGTACATATGCAAGTAAGACACAGCCCTCAGCCTGCAGGGGAATTGCCATTGTGGGTTACCAGCTGAGACAAATTAATTTTACATGCGAGAGTGGAAAATGCTACTTAAAGACCACATGAACCAAAAAGAACAAACAGCAGGGCCTGAAGCAGTGGTGGAAAGAGGTCTGTTGTGTGCTCCAAATTGCTGAGTACCTCTGAGCGTGGCCATCATCAGTTCTCTCAGTGGATTTCCTGGCAGAGAAGTGAACGAGACTTTAACACCCCACTCTTCCCTTAGGATGTAGGGCATCTTCCAGACCCACCCATCACCTCCCCACACAGTCAGCATCCCTAATTTAGCTGTGGGGTTGGGCTAGGGCAGCACCATACTGGGGGTAGGTAGAGGTGGTCTTTACCAGTGATCGATGCCTGCTGTAGTGGTGTCTGAAACTCAGGTACCTTTTGCCTTCACTTCTCTTCCCCTTTGCCTGCACAGACTGCAGGTTCTCTGGGGCATGGCTTATCTTTTACCTTCTGCCCTCGCAGACGGCATTGCAACACTTACACCATGGGTGCCAGTATCAGCCAGCAGAGCAATAGGAGGACACCTTCCCTTGCAGTAATTCCTCCCAATTTATCCCAGCGATAGATCAGTCTGGGACATACTCTCAGTATATTTGCCAGGCTTGTTAAAACAAACATGAGGCGGGTCCCTCAGCTTCCCAGCTTTCAGACAGCTCTGTCTCACCAGCTCCTGAAGGTCTCAATCCACTGGTTAAAAGGCAGGAGGGGAGCAAACAGCATTTGCTTTGTGTGACATGGAGGGCTGAGAAAATTTGGAAGACAAATTATTTAAAATAAAAAGCAGTGCATAAACAGATTAGGAAACTACTGTGCCGTGACTATTAATGAAGCGATAGAAAATATCAATCACTCCCCAGCTTCTGAAGCTTGCTGTGAGAGAAGAATTAGGAGATTTTATGTTCCAAGTACCAGGAAACCGCAGGGCCCTGGTGCCTAGTTCTCAAAAGAGCACTGTTTGAATCACAGGGAGGAAAGCAGAGTGCTGCAAAGAGAGCCAAAGGCAGAGTTTAAAAATAGCAGCTTTCAGTTTTGTTTCTTTTTTCTTCTTCTTAAGTGCCTGGATATAGGATCATGTCAGAGGGTGGGTAAAGAGAGCAGACCAGCTCCTGTGGAGAGAGAAGTCTTCCTGAATACAGTACTGCTGGTCAGGGGGTTGTGCGCTGTTCATTTTGCACTCCAGCTCCCCCACCAAAGGAACTGGTCTCTCCTGATCCTACTGTTCTCCCTCCAGCCTGAGAGAAGGGCACTGGGGGAGTGGGAACTGGGCAGCTTAACTAGCCCATCAGTGCATGCAGAAGCCAGCGCAAATGAGCAAAGCCAAGGGCTGAATGTGTGATGAAGCCTGAACCATCCCCTTCTGGACACAGAGCCAGTTTCCCATAGCATTAAGGACACTTGTGAAATGCTGTGCAAGGAATGAAACTTAACTGATGTGTTTGTGCTAATGCTCTGGGTCTGTGTGCAGGGAGAAATCACATCTGGCTGCTGTACACTGGCGAATGTGCTAAACCAAGAGAAAGGGTATCTGAGTTCTGAAGTTGCTCAAATTTCTTCAGCCCCTCAGACTCTGCACCACTTGAAAGACCACCAGGCCAGATAGACAGCATCTACTAAAGCCACAAAGTGTAGAAGTTGGATGTTGGTACCTTAGACAGGCGAAGGAGACAGAGTAATATCTCCTGAAATGGACAGTAAGGCTTTAGGTCATGCAGTGGAATGCCAGTGATGGTTTTAAGGCAGAAATGGGGCAGAGTCTGCAGAAAAAAATAAGATCTTCTCATCCAAATAGATCAAAAAAACAGATATGTGTTTAGGTAGCTGATAATAGATGGCAAAGCTCCTTTCTTGCAGAGAGGCAAGATGCCCCCTTGGGCCTTTGCTTTGTCTGTGGAAAGAGAAGAAAGGCACAGCTGATGCTCTGGAAAAGGCTGGCTGCATCTGACTCCCCAGGGAAGTCTCATGTGTGTTATGACTCATTGCTCAGAGCATGCTCTCAAATCTAGAGAGGAATAATCCATGTGATAAGGACAGCAAGTGCAGGGAGCCACATAAAACACCTTTTCCCAGTTAGCAAGCATACACACAAACCCTTTCTCCCAGCCATCTTAGGGACAAAACAGTCAAGTTTTTCACTGTTATAAGCTATAATTGAAATGGAGGGCAGGGGGAAGAGAAGTACTGGCTCTGTCTCTTGCTTTAGTAGTACACAAATCACTTAAACTGCTACCAATGTATCGTGAGATTGACTTGCTGCAAGTTCAGCTTCTGTCGCTGTCAAGGGCTCTTGGGCTCTATAGTGTAGAGAATGACCAACTAGCACACAAGTAACACAGCATTCACAAAAAATCAAATATGGTTTAAAACCAGAAAATTAGTACTGATAATTATGCTGACCAAGTCCTAAAGGAACATTTTAACTTTACAAATATGCAGAAAAATCCCGAACATCTGGAATCTGAAGTATTTCCTCGTAAAGAAGTTTCCACTGGAATGTCATCTGTTCTTGCTGTTGAGATAGGTAGCTGACAAAACCAACTGGACTCCAGCGACCTGCGTGGCACAGAGCTTTTCATTCCTGTGGCTCATAAGATGGCTCAAGGAACTCAGTAGTGCCACGGGCCACTGTAATTGCCTTGTCACATGCACAGACTGTTAAGCAACAGACTTCAAAAAAAGCTGCTTGCATGGAGTTAAAGAGCCCCACGTGTTCTAGAGATGCTCCGAGAGAGACAAAGTAATTTTCGCTTGCTGCCTTTCAAAAGGACTAAGCCAGAATGTACTAGGAGCAAACTTAGTGGTGCAGTGTCCTGCCCTCCAAGTAGGCCTGAAATCTTTATTATGTGAGAAAGTCTTTAAAGCACAACCTCGGTTCCAGTTCATCCAGTGCTTTGCTCCCTCTTGTTTAGCTTTGCAGGTACAAAAAGCTCCTTCAGCCCAGCTGGCCTGGGATTTTTCCCTTACTCAGCTTTCAGTGGAGATTATTATGACTGCTGACAAAAGCAGTGTACAAATGCCTTATAATGCAACATAATGGTAGAAGAGCTCTCACCACATTGCCACTCCAGGGACTTTCTAGTAGTTTCTGCACCTATAAAAGACATGAGTTGGTTGGGACATGGCAAAACTGGCATCCTGATACAGGGAGGCAATTCAGAACCTGAGCAGGGCTTCATACAATGTTCCCCTCTCTTAAATGTAGCCTTAGCAGCAGATTGGAAAAACAGGTGGTTTTTCCTCTGAGAAGAATATATACCAGGGAGCATTAAAAAAAAGGCAGGGCCAAGATGAATTAACCGGACCGACTACAGTAACGTTACTATAAAGTTCAGGCAACATGAAGCAGTGCATTTTCTCATATGGGGCTGGGAAGACAAATTTGCCATCAAGCTTCTGTTGGAGAACAGGAGGGGAGGGCTCAAAGCAACATGCTACTGCATGTTCATCTACTACGGCACCCTCCTAGCACAGATCCCAGGACTTTCTTGTACTTTTTAGATCTCAGCAGTTTTGAAGTACCAGCAAATACACATACTCAAGCCCGGGGAGCTTTCTGGTTTTCAGCTGGAAGACTTAAAAAGGTTTCACAAAGGCCAAAATAAAAAGGCATTTGGATGTTTCCTAGACAAAACCTTGTTGTTTCCATTCTGCAGGAAGTGCTGACGCTTTGAAGACAACCAACCACACTCACTGAGAAGCGGCACAGGATGTCTTTGAGTTTGTCTCTGCCAATGCTTTGACCTCACCACAACAACCAGCCAGAACTTGCTGGAAAGCTCTCAATACTCAGGAAAATAGTGGCACCATTCTACCATCTCCCATCCAAAGCAGTACATGAACACATTGTACTTCAGGAACATTTCTGTCCCTGGCTGCATTTTGGGGCTATAAATGCAGACAGCAGTGGAGAGGGGCACATGAGAAGAGTAGTGGAAAGCTGACAGTAACGTTGGATGCTGTTTTATCCAGAGTCCAACACAGCTGCCACAAGAAACAGGCCATGCACAAGAAATGCTGCATCATGCTCACACTTCCCAGGTACGCTCTGGATTGAGACCGTGATGGATTTCTCGACACCTTAGTGCTGGCTGCAGAGTAGGTTTTCTTGGTGTTCTAGAGACCAGCAATACAATACTAATTTTGAGAGAACAGCACTGTTAAGATACACCATGATACAGCAGCAGAAAACAGTCTCTGACGTAACTAGAAACATAACAGTTTTCCAAGAACTATTTCACTTCATGGAAAAGATGTAGCTTTGGACATGCATTTTATTACGATAGGAAAAAAGAAAAAGCTAACACCATCTCCTAACACATCCAGTGCAAGCGTTTGTGTAACCCAATAGTTTGTAAGCCTGGGGCAAGATGTTGCATGCCTCTACTGAGGCAGAAAGGAAAAAAGCCTTTCAAGGAAGCGGCACTGAAGTTCTCCTTGCAGCTTCTCTGTGTGTCTGAGTTACAATCAAGGGCTAGACTGAAGTAGCCTTTTATATTCTGATTGGGAATCCTCCATAAACAATCTTACTGAAGCTACAGATTTTTCTATGGTTCAGGTTTGATCAGACTCCTGCTGCCAAACTGCCAGCTTTCTAATATCTTCTGTGAGAAATATAAGGCAATATGGAAGAATTACACATCTCAGATTTCTTTTGTCTGCATGAAGAACCTTGACAAGGGTATTTTAAATGTCCTAGGTAAAGAATAAAGCTCCAGTGGAAGCATGGTAAGAACAAATTTGCATTGAGAGCAAAGACATGGATGTCCAACAGAGAAAAGCAGTTCAAGTCGTGTTTTGACACATGAGAGTTCGCACATGTCACACCCTGGTCCCTGGATAACCAGTGGCAAAATCTTTTTCTGCCATAGGCTCAGCGGTTTGGATCACATTAATGCTGGCAGACACTTGACCTGGCTGTCTTGCCAGCTCCCAGGTTCATGCTTTCCTTCTTTGTTCATCAGATATTTAAAGCAACAATATCTCATTCCCCTCCTGTTTTCAAGAAAAAAAATCCCCCTGAGAAGCCTTCTCTGTTCTCTTCCCACTTACACCTCCAGCTGTTTTTTGCCTTTGCATTACTAGTTCTGTGCAAATTCAGGTCAACTCTGAAAATAACTTCCTGGCATTTATAAACACCCTTCCCTCTCTGATTTTAGATGGGATTTTTAACCTTTCCAATTAAATGCTTGTGATTAGCCAGGGAGATCAGACAAATCATCCTGTTTCTACCCCTGGATTGGATGAGGAGTTCCAGCATAAATCTGCCGGATGATGTAAACTGTGTTTTCCACATATACATGCATTCAGATTAGTTCTCTGCTAACAGAAACTCACCAGCAGTAAAACTGGCTATAAAACTCCATCATCAGGTGTTTTGCGAGCCAAACCTCTGAAACCTTGCATAAGAGGATTGCCTATTGCTACAGAACAAGACAAAACTACTGTAAAGAGCTCATTTCATTATCACTGCACTGAATGGGTTGGATCAACATTAAGGCCCCAGTGTCAGACATCGCAAGGCAGCCCCGGTCCTCAGGAGTTTAAGTTCTAAACCGGACAAAGCGGAGAATAATCCTGAACTGTCTTTTCTTATGCTGGAGTATTTTAGATGACTAAAGCTGCAGGTTTTGGCATGAAATAGCCAGCTCTGAACAATTTGCTCTGTATCCAGACTGCTTAAAAGATAGCAGGGTGAATTCATCCCATTGATTTTCATTTGGGAAGAATCCCAGCTCTCTGATTTAACTCCACTTTTCGACTGCACATTTTAACTGTGCCAGGCAAATATCCATCCAAAGCAACAGCATTACTTCTAGCAGATCCTCTGGGAGTTTACATTGATGGCAGTGGAATTCAGGCACCTTCTGTTCTTGTTTCTCAAGAAACTCAGGGCCACGTGGCCACCATAAGCTGAATGAGCCACAAAACTCTACATGCACTCAGGAGCAAGCCTGAGTTACCACAGTTATGACATGACATATCAACATGGTCTGGAGCCCTGTGAGCCTACTCTGGGAACCCAACACAGTTGCTTATGTCTAATCTCTGCCTCAGTTTTACTGGGGAATTTCCTCTCTGCACTTCAGGTGGAACAATATTTTAAGCAAAGATATTGCAGCCTGATGACTGAAGAGGCAAATTAAGGGAAGGCATCCAGTAGCTGGAAATAAAGCTCCATTACATTATATTAAATATTAAGCTCAGTGTAGTAAGCCAGACAATTGCATAATGAATAATGTTATTTATTCCATCTAGTGGAGTATGGAGGACACTTTATCATCACAGCATTTTAGATCAGAGCTGGCCTCAACAGCTCTGCTGTAAGAGTATTTTATGGAAAACAAAGAGGTGGATTGAGTAGCTGGAAGTAAAGAGAGTGTGAATGTGTGAAATACAGCAGATTTGGTAATAATAAAGTTATATGGCCTTGATTGTTCATTTGGATACTACTGCTCCAGCAACACTTTGTCTTGAGAAAGCATAAGTAAGTCCCCAAAGATAAGCTTGAGTTGGAGCTTGTGTAGGATCTGAAGGCACTTAACTTATTTTCTTTTTGTAAAACATTTATTATTTTTAAAGCAAAAAAAGTGTCTGCTCAACCAAATCAAGAAAATACCATGGAGAATTACGAAGCTTTTCAAAATGTAACTAAAATAATAAAAAGATCTGAAGATGAAAAAAAAAGCATTTAATTTTTTTTGTTTTTTAAACCTAGAGTGGTCAACTATTTTTCCAGACCTCAATACTGAAAATTAAAGAAATTTTTGCAAGAAGTTTCAGCAGTAGGAACCCTACCTTTTGAACTATAGGGATTAAAATATTAAAGAGCTACAATAGGGCACCCAAAGTATCTCCCCTCTCATTATTCTTTCTTTCTTCTACTTCCTAATTTTGGGCTCTCTGATTGCCATCTTTTACAGCCATATGAAGAAATGGCTCCCCAGGCATCATGCAAGATTCAGCATTTTTCCCTGTCAGTCAGCAGGAACACCCTGTCACTACTTAGGTATATTTCTCAAGCCTGATCACTTCCAATTGCTGTGGGTTCTAAAATTCAGTCTACTGGAGAAAGAAATAACTGATCTGTCATTTCCTGCAACTCTGATTTCCATGCCTTTCATGAAGCAATTTCATTGACTTCACAGGAACCTATCTGGATTTACACCTGTGTAAAAACAAGGCAAGAAAACCTGACCCGTGGTGCGGAATATCAAGTTCATAAATGTGGTTTGTATCTCCAAGAATCTCCCCATCTACAAAAGGTGAACAGCTGTTGCTATAAATCAGACAGTCTTAACCAGCCATTAGAACTTCATCCAGATGATCCGTTAAGAATATACAAAGGCAACATTTTGGAAATAAAAATCTACCCTCATGTCCTCAGGGACACCTTCTGTTGGAGAAAAATCTCATAATTCAAAGCTAAAATTAGTTCACTTTAATGCTTTTTCAGGTGAGCCATGATCCTCAAGAGTAACATTGCCTTGAAAAGGCCTGTTAGATGACTTAAGGGATCCTAAACATCTGGCAGTTTGGTACTTACTGCATTGGAGACATCTAGCGTCTTTTTCAACTTCTCCGTGGGTGTAACTCTTCACTGTTAACTAGAATGGCTGTATCTGGTTCTGTTCCCATCAACCATTTTCTCTATTTGAGTAGGAAACACTTGCTAAAGTGTGGAAACAGATGGCAGAGTTGGCTGTAGCTTGTATTAACAAAACACGTTCTTGTTTCTGACCACAGACTGGCCTTTAAGTTCCGACTACAATTGCCAAGGGCTCTTCTTGGCTTTTTGGATGAGATCAAGTCACCCAAGATGTACAAGTTGGCTGTGTTAAGGGTTGGTTCTTGGAGCATAATGCTCACTGTCAGGAGGAATAAAGCTTTGTGTAAGTAGACGGGAGCAGGATGAGCAGCCCCATTTTATTAGCTGGGAAACTGAGACACTGGAAGATTAAATTATTGGCCTCTGGTCATTTCCCAGCAAGAGAAGGAGACCCATATGTTCCCTTCTGAGAGAAAGGCCCTAATTAAGGCAGGCCAATGTGCAAGTCTTAGCTACACACTACTCACCAGCAGTGGAAGTTCAACCAGGACAGGGCTGCTGGACTGAACCTCCTGCTGTTAGGAGTGGTGATCATACACACACCTGTGCTCCAGGGTTACTTTGAAGCCCATGTTATCTCCTGCTCACGAATAACTCCCAACTCCTTGAGTACATAGCACACATCTTCTGCTGTCACTCACACCAAGGGCATAAAATGCAGCTCAAAGGGGCAAGATGGTTGGTCAGCCCTACCCTGGCCACTGAATGATTACCTATTCCCAAGGTGGTAGTTTCCTCTACTTTTATCAAGGTCACTGCTTAGTCTTGAAAGGTAAAGCCAAGAAGGCATCACTGTTCTGTAAGGCTTTGTCATTTGTCTAAGGGTACTGAGTGTCAGACATAACACGAACATGGAAAAACCAATGAAACGCAGACAGAGCTCTACCTTGAGCCTCCAGACAGTCACACAGAGTAACAAGCTCAACTCAATTCCTTATGTTCTTCTGAGACCATGAAAAGGAACTTTATGATATGCTGGAAGGGATGAAGTATTAACTATCAAAAACTAGACTGAAGTAACTGAGAGCCTGGTCTATTTTCTGTTTGATGTATGCTTATGTAAATTCAAATAAATACGTTTAAATGCAACCTTTCTTCAATTCTAGCAGAGCTTATTAAATCTATTTAAGTGAGACAAGCTAGGCTCCATGTAATGCCAGGAACTCCCCTGACAGTTTGCCTTCCTACTTAACATGATACTCTACAATTACACATACCAGAGCCTTTCATTCAAGCATTTTAATTTACAAATACTTTTTACATTTTTTAACACCCCAGTGGACAAGCATTAAGAGTCCACTTTATTCAAGAGTAATCAATCGAAGTGCAGAGAGGCAGCCTGTTTTGCTCCAGGTCACGCGCTGAAATACTAGCAGAGTTTGGAAAACTCCTTCCTTGTCCCTCCTTGGTAGTCACTCAGAAACACAATTTCCATTAATAGCAGATATATTCTCTTAATGCTAGGCCAAATGCTCTGAGCAGAGATGCAGAGAGCAAACTCAGTAGCAAACAGGCCATAGGAAACAAGTAGAGATTAACCTTCCCTGGAACTAGCCACAGTGAGGTCACGCAGCACTCTTTGTTAAATTCACTTACCAATAAAGTGCTGCTCTGTCATGCAAATCTGTCAGACATTTCCTCCCTGTCTCTTCTCAGAGTAGAGTATTATCTAGGGGAGAAAAGGGTATTACGAGATGTCATCAACTCAGTCTTCTATTTCCTCAGATATCATACAAACTGCTCACTCACATACAAACCTTTGGTAGGACTGGCAACCCATTGCTCAAGCTCATCTTTTCTTTTTTAAATTGTTAGGTCCATTATTTCTGGAGTTTTAAATGCAGCTTAATAACATGATTTGCCCCTCTCACTGCGCAGAGATGGAGCCTGGTTAAGCCCAGTCTTTAGGGCTGGTGAAGCTGAGAGAAGGCAGCCCAGTCTGATTAGTAGCAAGAAACGCAGGTTCCAGCAGGACTCTTACCAGAGCCAGCTGCAGGGCACCAGGTCCTCTTCTGCTTGGCCTCCAGATAGTCTCTGTCACCCCCTAAACACTCAGAAGCAGTTCAGCTATTAAATGTAGGCATTAAAAGCAATACCCAAGAAGATACTCCCCTTCAAACCCAAGTTTCTAAACAAACACACAGCCAAATACCTTCCACGCAGGAACCCAGCTCCCTCTGACACCTTTACTTTGCAAGGACAGGACACGAGCCCTTGGCGTGGAGCACTGCTGCCCCAGCAGGCAGGTAACACCTTGCTGGGCTGCTGCCCGGGGGCTGCAGGTGACACAGGGGAGGCCAAAAGCTTTTCGCAACAGAGACAAGACATCACTACGTGCCTAAACCAAGTTGTATCTATATTGCTTCATGTGCTCTTTGTAAGTAGAGTGTAACTCTACATGGTGAATCCCAGGTGTGGAGGGCACCTACAGCTTTGCACGAGAACTACCCATGAGAGACTGTTCAAGAGGCCTCTCTGGAGAGGTCAAATTAGCTAAACAAGGCCCAGCTGGGCTGGTTTAGGGCCACAGAGCACCAACAGCCCCTAAGCATTAGGAAAAAATCCACCTACCTTGTCTTTACTGGGGTTTTATAACGAGACAGTGACCTGGCTGCAGCAAGGACAGAAGATAAAACCCAAGGTGCATGTTGCATCTGAAGGAAGTGATCCAGGCTGCAGCAGTGAGAGAAAAAGCCCTAGGGATGGCTCAGAGTGAACCTTGGACCAGTATTTATGTTTGTAGGCCGTTTCTGAAATATTTTAGAGGGATAAACTGAGAATTGCCATCCCTCCATGTAAATAAAGGGATTTGTCATAAAGCTAACAGATCCCCCTCTTAAGTAGTTTCCAAGAATATGAAGTGACAATGAGGTGCCTATGAAAATAACTTCCCCACTGCCTGGGAAAAACCACTTCTAGGACGGTAACTTCACAGCTGTGATCGATACTGGCTTTGAAAGAAAACAGGGGCCTGAAAGACTCTGTGTATGGTCTGAACAAAGAGAACAAAGACAACAAATAAAACTGAGGTATTTTTTAAAGGTCTGTGTCCTACCTTCAATTATCAGCTTAAAGGTAAGTTGCTGGAATGGTTATGGCCTACCAGTTGCTCTGTGGGAATCTCGTACACACCTGGCAAACACAGGGAGCAGTAGACTGGTGCTGGTAGCCTTTGGCCCACCCAGGGGATCATCCTGACAGGTTGGGTCCATCGTGCATTCCCACAAACTCTTCAGGTGCCACTCGCTGGCTGCCCCATCACTGCAAAAGGTGATTGGGACTTTTTTTTCACATGTCCCCACAGAGAATTTTTACAGTTGTATTGTGCCCGAAAGGTTGCAGCTGAGAAACATGAGCCTGCGACCTCCAAACCCCCAGGGCTCCATGGGAGTTCTGCAGTTCATTTACACCGAGGCAGGATTTGCTGCCAGGTTTGAGCCCCCAACACCTCCCACTGCTACCCTTTTGGACATACAGCTTTCTCCTACCATTTCCCCCATTCTTTCCTGTGGGCTTGTGAGAACGAAGAAGCTCATATTTGACAACTGCTCCGTGCAGATTCATTAGGTGCGATTGTGGAATCCAGTGACAGAAATGATTTACCCAATGGGTTGATCTTTTCTGCAGAGGGTCCAGCCTGACAGCTTTCTTTGTTATTGACTGTGGCAAGTCTGGCAGAAAACAGTTGCTGCTTTTTAAGAGCTATCTTCTCACAAACCAAAGTTATGATGGACAGAGAACAAGAAAACTCAGATCATGAAGAAATACACTGACCGCTTTTCCCTCTGTATGTCAATCCACTGACTCCAGGGCAATTGCAACAGCACTGAAGGTGGACTCATCCATCTAGGGGAAAACAAGGCTTCCTTCAAATCCTCTTTTATTTACTCCAGTCAGCTGTGCTGAGTGTATCGATTCAGTCAGCTATTTCCTTAAACATAAAACCAGATGTGCGCCGTCACGGCCCATCTACAGGGACTGAATTCATGCCATTTAGAAAATGCAGAATAAAAATAAAAAATCCCAAGAAAGTTGAGATATGCTGATGTTTGGAGCTCTCAGAGTTTCCTAGGTAAATTGCTTTTCTTTTGAGTCCCATTTATTTTTGTTACCTCCAAAGAAATGCTGTTTTAGCCACATTTCTTGGAAACAGTATTGAGATCTAATGGGTTGTTACTGATGTGAATGCTCAGGGGAGAGGCTGGAAAATAGAGGGAATGTAGTATTATCTTTGCTTCTGGGCATCAGCAACTTCTGCAAGCAATGTGGTGCAGTACATGTCATTCTTTGCTGAGGCAATTAATTACCTTGGTCCCTAATGAGAAGAACTATTCCACTTAAAAAAACACTTCAGCCCTTTGGACTTAGGTTAGTTTCTGGGCATCTGGGTAGATGTGTGAATTAGGAAGGCTTTGTTCAATTTTCCTCTGTTCTCAGACCACGTTCTGTGGTTTTCCATTGTACTTCTTGGACACTGCCACCTGAGGCAGGTCAGTGCACCGGTTCCTCTTTGCAAAGAGGCCGAGGAAACGTGGCCTGGCTTCATCTCAGCTTTGAGTACCAGCTACTGGGTCTTCAGGTCACCTAATTCCCAAGTGAACCTAAGGAGCAGAGGAAAGGAAAGATCCCTTTGGAGGACTGTGATGAGTTCTCCATCTGCTGGGTCTTTCCTCCACCTCAAAGGCTGTTGCAGGTGATGCAGATGGGGTCCACACACCCGCAGTGCCTGCCTGTACGCTGCTCTTGGTGGGATGAAGACACAGAGTGAGCAAACATCTGCACTGGGGCAGACTGCCCCCTCTGAGCCTGCAGTCACAGAGAGGAGTCTTTGTATGAAATGGGGTGAGATTTGCTGGCTGAAGGGTGTTTTAAGCAACTGCAACTGTAATATGCTACATGACAGATTGTAGACATTCCTGGGGCAACCTTCCAGAATGTGAATAAACTTGGGATATATGTATAAAACAGCATAAAATATGGGCCCTGAGAGGCTTGGAGATTGCATGACATTGCCTTTGTACACATAGAGCCTGAAGGGATTTTTCCAATCCCAGATGTCCCCTTCAATTCTAGTATCCACATATGCTTATCAATTCTTGCTCTACATTGGAGAAATTATCTCATAGTGTCATACCTCTCCAATGCACAAAGACTCGTTTCAATTGCATTATCCCTTGATTGCCACCACAAGAAAATATAAGCTGTGATATATCAAGAATTTAATGAATAGGAAGGCAATGAGAACATGAGACTAGGCTGTGTTACTTAGGAAGGCCTGAGTAGGCTGCAGAGTCTCTGAGTTGGTTCATCCTGAGGTCCCAATCGCAAGGGTGGAGTCACAAGTGATTCACTGCATAGGGAGGTGCTATTTTAGAAAATGAATAATTCAATTCAGGAATTAACTGAATAGCACTCAGGAAAGCCATACCCTAATGACTAGCTAAACGGTATCTGTGCAATGTACATACCAGCTCTGTGTCCAGTCCTGTGCCATTTTAACATTGCCTTGAAAAAAAAACAAAAAAACCCAGAGGGGAAATAAGGCATCACAGACCACAAATACTCAGGAGAGACAAAGTGTAAACCCATCTCTAACAGCTGAGTACTTTCAGTCTCTAGGGAAAGATCGCTGCCATATAGATGTGGTTTCCTCTGGTGCAAGGTGATACTCTAGGCCTCAAAAGAGTCAGTGGGGGTCTTTCAGTTGATACAATGATAGTGCCTTCATGTAATTGAGCACTGCTAATTAAAACCAAAAGAAAGAGATTATTTTCCAAATATGACTTGCTATTTTTCCTCCTTTAAGAGAGTTGCTTGTCGTTTGAAGACTGGAGCTCTGTGTGGGCATGGGCACACACATAAATTAGCCTAGAGGTAGCTTGTGCCCATCATAACTGTCATAGTTGCAGAGAGAAATAAGTCAATGGGAACAACTCTGGAAACACGTACAGCCAAATGGTGAGTTTAAAAGCAGGAAAACATCACATGTACTGTTCTACTCCTGACCTGTACTTTACACAGTACTATTTTGCATGTTGTTCTTTCTCTTCACCAGAGCAGGCGGAAACCAGATCTTAAAACATTCACAATGAATTTTCAAATCAATAACATGTGAGACTTTGTCTAAAAGGTAAAGTTGTTGTAGAAATCAATGTCAGAGAGAGTGCTTTGCCAATTCAATTATACTTGTTCCTCTCAAACTGAAAAAAAAAAAGAGAAAAGAAAAAAGAAGAAAGGAAAAAGATGTGGGCTTATTTCAAGCCCAATAAATGTTCTTTGGACTAACATCCCGATTTTGTATTCTCAGGGCTTCTTATGCCAGCTCCCCTCAAGAGGTCATAATTAACTCTAAATAGGGTTACCTTGTTTTAGAATCAGTCTAATGTCAAGCAGCGTTTCTGCCTGTGTCCACAATTTTAAAATAATGTTGTGTCCATTAGATGGCATGAAGGCTTCCCAGAAATGGGAACCATACGTCAAAATTTAAACACAAATAAGTGTGATTAGACACGGCAGCTGTCTAGAAAATATTCAGCTATTTCACTGAGTTTTGGGCAAAATATGAATGATTGTACGTATTCCAATAAGCACAGAACCAGAAGGGCTCCCACATTACCCTCTGCTTCTCAACGCAAATTGCATTTTAAGACTGACCCCAAAGAAAAAGAAAACAGCAAGATAAAAGTATAAACAGCTGTGCTCCTGCTGGCTTAGCTGGAGACTTCAAGGAGCTTGTGAATCACTCACTCAATGACATGTAGTATACAGCATCCAGCCAGACTGCTGAATCCAGGCCACAGTGAGAAGGGCGGAATGGCACAGCAAAATCCTCCTACAGCTGTGCTGTTGTGAAGGTGCATGGGCCCTAAGAGTCCCTCACTGGACATACATCTCTCAAGCTGCACATGGAGTGAAAGGTTTTTTTGGGCGATAGTAATCTTTTGATCCGCATTTGTAAAGGATAGTTTTGAACTGTGATTCGCGTTGCTGGAAGCTGCTTCGGTGCAATAATACAGACAGCAATCATGAAGAGTTCCAGTTTCTGATCTGGACTTGCATTTCTGGCCTTGGCCATGTCACCTCCGTGCCTTGTGTTCAGGAAACACGTGCCTGCCTGGCAGGGCTCGTGACTCAGGTCTGTGGTGCTGAGCCTGGAAATCCTTTAACTGCAAAGGGGCAAGAGGCCCAAACGCAGCAGTAGATAACACTGTCATACACTAATGCACACCCCAATGTACATTGTATGCAGTTTAATTCCAGACCCTCCCTCCCTCCCGAAACAAAGACATGGGAACATCCTTGCATCCAGGTATAATGCTTGTCATGTCTCAGTCTTTGTCAATAATCTTCCCATAGCTGAAAGAAAATGACCAGGAAGTAAATACCAGCACCAGTAATTAAGGTGCAAAGCCAAACTCGGAATGACCCTGTCTTCTCTCATATGACAGAAACCTCTTATAAATATACACCAAATACAAAATCAGTTACAGGAACACCCTGGAAATCTGTACTTGGTTATCTTGAAACCAAACCACGCCAGGAATTTGGGTCAGTTTTTGCTTAAAGACTATCATTATTGGCACTTGATCAGATACAGATAAGTTAGGTTTCCAGCTTGTAAAAAGAATAACGCAAAAGGAATTGGAATAGATTAATTTCACATGTTTCATTTCAGGACAGGTAGTTTTTTTAAGCACTAAAGATACATTAATATAAATCTGTGCTATAATAGCACTGTAATTTATAAGAAAGTTTTAAAGCTTCCAGTCTGAGTTTTTGCAATATTTAGAAGTTGGTTTTTTTGGTTTTTTTTCCAATACGGCATCAAGTGAGTAAGATTCTGAAGTTTTTGAGCATGCATTTATCACTGTTTCTACCAAATACTTAATTACATTCCTTGGTTTGTTCCTCAACAGGAGAAGAATGGAGTTCAAAGATGTATTTTGTGACTTTTGAAGACTCACATTTCTAATTATGTTTTCAATATATGCTAGTGTAATACCCTTCCCTAACACAACTGGGGCTTGTCTGTGCCCCCCCATAGACTGCTTGCACTGAAGTGTTTACTGTCCCTACAGACAAAAGGACGAAAGGCAGAAGCATTCCTTGCATTTCATAAGGTGAAGTGTGACAGGGAGGTTCAATGCTTTATCCAAGATCCTGTGGGTGCCTTTTGCAAAGGGTGGAATGTAAACTCAGAATCCCTTCAGCCTTGATCCACATCATTAAACATGTCATCTGTTGCACAAGAATGATATAGATGGGTCTCCTTGGAGGAGGAGTGATTGTTCTCTGCAGATGTTCCCGACAGGACAGCAGCTATCCTATCCCTGCATGGTTCCATGGCTGTCTTGCAGGTGATGTATATGAAGTATAAAGCTGCTGGTCATTTTCCTGCTGTGGAAGAGGACAGCAGCTGTGAGCAAGAAGTAGAAATCAGGAAGTGGATAATTGCATATGACCATGAAAAATAGCAGTTGAACACAGTGGTTTCCAGAGGAGGGTATGAACAGCACAGGAGCATATTTTGAAAGGATGTGGCTATTTAGAGTAATCTGATAGATTCTGAAGGAAAAACAGCTTTGCATTTTGGAATAGATGTCAAAAAACAGCTCAGGCAGTAACAGTTGTTATTGGCACAGCTAATCACAAAGGACTATGAATTTCTCCAGATCTTCAGCTCAGCTTAACCACCATAGAAAGGACATTAGGGTAAAGTTGAAGAATGAAACAATCTGCAAGGAAAGGACAGATCTGTAAAGTGAGGGGCTTGCCAAAATAAGAGATTGGGGAGGGGGGGGAGCAGTGGTGTGCTACAATTGTTGGTGTTTCCCAGGGGTGCATGCCAAATCACCTAATTTACAAATGTATGGTACAAATGTATGGTGAAGGAAGCTGGGACCATCACTGCAAACCTACTGCCTGGGGGAAGATCTTGGAAAACAGAGTATGCTGCAAAAGGAAAAACCAGCACCTAAGATGCTAGAACCAACCCATTTGTGACTGCTTCTTCCTGCAGGAATCACTTCAGGGAAATGCGTTCATCACCGATGCTTTACCGACTGCGTGCAAGTCAGCCTCATTTTGCCATGCTGAAACTGCCATGTTAATGCGCTTCTCATTGGGATACTGAAGACAAATGATGTTGGTAGAAAACTTCGGAATCTGCAGAAGAACATTTCTAGGGAATGGAATTATATCACCAGGATTTATGATGAAAACCTCAGCAGGCAGAGCACATTGCAGGACACAACCCTCAAAACATCCCCATCAAGCCTTCTTTTCTCCAAAGATCTCTGCTTATGCTGTAGAAGCAATAAAAATACTTTAAAAATACTGCATAGACAATAAAGCCAATTGTCAGAGTACAGACTGCTGGAAACACTCCAAAAAATATCACAGTGCTTTTAAGCTATTGTCTTTCCTGTTAAAAAGGTATCATATCTGGTTCTTTACCTAAAATGTTGCTAGACAAGAGGGAAGAGATATTAAAACCCCTCCAGACATTAAAGTATTGGAACATGCTGTAGTTTTATTAGGGAAGAAGTGTGCAATAGGGAGCGAATATCCTCGCAGTATCTTTTCACAAATTAACTGGCAGCCCTGAAAGCCATTTCCTTCCAAAAGCCTGGACTGATGTTACATCTGATCTCATGAAAATAGCCATAAAGTCTGACTTACCAAAATGACTCCACTGGCTTTAAGCCTCAATGAATAACATAACCCTAAAAATAGTGTTAGAGTCTATAAAATCAGAACAAAGTTTGATGTAAATACAGTTTTGCAAATAAAAACAAAAATATTGAGTTCTCCATTAGGAAAACACATATAATAGACCAGCTTGGGAAAGATCTGTTTGAACACCATGAACTTTGTGGATATCAGTATGGTAGGCAAGCCTTTTCTAAGAATATAATCTTATTTTTACTGATTGTCAGAAAACTGAAAAGTTCCTTCCACAAGGTGATGGAAAAATCCTGTCGGGACCTGGCTGTGGATACTGGGATTGATTTGCTCTTGTGACTTGTTTTAACTGAGCTACACCTGCATGGTGGTGATATTTCTCTCCTCAGATACCGTGAGCCAGACTGTGCTGCCATTTCTATTTTACAGATGGGGAACAAAGGCAGACAGGAGTAAAGGGCCAGACTTCTAAATGCATTTGTTTATGGAAATTATAGGATTTGTTGAAACACAGCTCAAACATACCTAGACAGGGCTTGATTTCCTTCCAGCCCCCTCCAATGGGAGGCTCCCAAATAGCGTGAAATACAACACCTGAACGTTATGATGAAAGGTTAGAACCATCTGCAGCAGAATCTTCTGGCTTCTGTGATCCCAATGGCTTTCCAGTGCTGATCCTCACTATGACCGTCTGGAGTTGTCAGCAAACTGCACGGAATGGCTGCAATTCACTCTGGCCTCAAGACTGAAATGCAACAGTAAGGATGCCATTGACAGCCGTTCCAGTCCATTTATATGTCAACAACCACACCACGTGGGAAGGTGTCTTGAATGACCAGCAAATAGTTTCCATGTAGTTTTGGGGAAGAATCTAGCTTTTCAGGTTAGTCCCTGTAAACTCTGAAGATGACTTACTATATCAGGGAGTTTCTGCCAAAGCAGCTCTGTGTCTTTTCTGTATGAAGCTTGCTGAAACTTTGAGACATTCCCTTGATGACTTTCTGAACTGCCTCTTTAAAAAAAACCCACCCCAAGACAAACCCAGTGTCACTCTCCTGGTGGTAACAGTGCTTAGAGCCCTTAAGAGAGACTGTCCAGCAGTGCAATTACTCAAGGCAAATCTGGACTGTTTCTTAGTTGTACATTTCTCTCAATCTATGCTTGAACACAGACTTGGGGTAAGTCCAAGACCTCCTCAGTCATCCCATGCTGTAGTCTTAGACACAAATTTAAGAGGTGCAGAGCATCCACACACTGGTTGAGTTCCTGCACAGCAGATCCCTGAGCGAGACTGCAAGCTCCCAGCAGATGGGGGTTTGTGGGTGCACATTCCGCCGACAAAGTCAGCAGCCTTTAAAAATACAGGCTTGCAAATATCATTAAAAGGACAGGTAGTCTCTAAGCCAGAAGAGAATAAGCTCTCTGTCTCTGTGAAGCCCCTTCCTTTCCAGGGCTGTACTGGTTGTTGTGGCCAAGCCAGAATGAAAGATGCTTTGCATGATTTTCAGTATTTACTCTCACAGGAAGCACAGTATCCTGTCTGGCTGTTGGTATGCTCACCACCTGACTCCAGCATGCTCCAAACAGCAAAGTCTTTTTACTGAACTGGAATGTGCTGCAGTTCAAATACTGGGAATAAAATAAGCAAGAAGGACCGCTCTATTAACTGTGAGGTCAGCACACTATTTTCTTAAGGGTTAGCATTGAATTGGGCTCTTTCTGTCGCAGTCGGGCAGAGGCATGCCACTGTATGTCTGCGCCCTGAGTGACTAGCAGGGTCCTAGAGACCTTGTAGTACTGCTGGTCCTCCATGCTACAGCCTTCAGCTGCCCATGGAGGTGGCTAATAAAGAAAGTCGTCCAGCCCAGATTGTCAAAGGGAGTTAAGATCTGTCTTAGTCTGTAAGGCAACAGATGGTAAGCATGTCTCCAAAAACAGTCCTTCCAATTGACATTTCTGTGATTCTGTGGTGTAACATCATCAGTAACAAAGAGCAATTCCACCACCTTCGCATTTGGTATTGATGCATTTGGCAGTATACAGTGCCTGGGCCTGGGTCCACCATTCACAGTATGTTGATAGACTGGAAATGGTTCAGACAAGAGCCATGAGTTGAATGAAAAGGTTACAAAATAGGTTTCAAGCAGAAGCATCCAATACTGCAATTTATTCTTCTTGTTACGGAGTGATCTACGTTCTGTTGAAGCAGCAATATGGGGAACAAAACTGACCATAGGCTTTTCATTCTGGCAGACAAAAGGTATAATGAGATTTGGTGGCTGGGGGTTGAAGTGAGAATTTAGAGTAGCAGTAAAGTGAAAATTTCTAACAACTGGAACAATTTATTAAGGTAGCAATCAACTCGTCACTACTGGCAACCTCTGAAGCAAGATTGGACTCCTTTCTCAAACACTTATTCAGTTCAAAAGACATCGATCTGGAATTGATTTTGATTACTACAGTCTGCATTACACGGAAGATCAGAACTTATGGACTCATGGATTCCCTCTTTATGCTTCTAGAATACTATTAATCTTCCTAGAAATGTGGGAAGCCTTCAGTTTCTCTTTTTACCTATATTCACTGACTTTATGATACATGTTACTAGCTCTGCCCAACTGACCTGAAGCTTACCACCTGATCACAAGTAATGACTCCCAAGGAGGCGGCTCATTGCTGAACCCATGCAATTTTTTCCTCTTTAACTCAACTTGCATTTTTGGAGTTGAACAAACTTAGGGAAAGTTCACAGGGAACATGTGATCTGTAATTTCATACAATAGCTAGCTGTAAACCCTCTGTCTGTGTTGATTCAGAAACCAAGAAACCCCCAAGATACATTTCTTAAAAACCAATTAAAAACTCCTCCTAACAGCACACAAATGTACACTCTCAGGTTGCACATAACACAAAACCAACCCAGCGTTTTACTTCCTAATAAGCATAGCAATGTAAACACAACTACAGACATTGTTTTCTAATTAGGAGAACGTACCATGGGATGTTTACAGACCCCTGTGGAAATGTATGGACGTTTGGTTGCCTAGCAAATGAAGGAAATGGAAAGGACTCTCAGCTAGGACATTCATAATTAGGCTGGCAGAGGTAGAAATAAAAGCTCTAGGAGCGAACATAAGGAACAATCCCATACTGACCCAGGAAAGGCCAAGACAGTGCTAAGGGGAGGTACACAGAGGTATGCCTTACCAACATTTTTTATTTGAATACTAGCTTACCACCACTCTGTGTGTGAACAGCTGAATTCGGACTGCCTGTAGGAAGGACTCAGTGGGAGTGCCCACACGTGGAAGCTGCTGTGTGGCCTTGCCTCCACAGGACATGTTCTCAGGGTTTGATACTTGGCAGGGCCTAGGAACTTCTCTCCTTCAGGGCAGGATATTGCTGGGCAGACACTGCATTTATGAGAGGCTAGAGTTCAGTCTGCTCCAGTGCCAGGCAGCAGCTCCTGTTTGTGCAAAAAAATCAGCAGGAGAGGTTCATTTGACATGCGGAGGTAAGACCAAATTGATATGCACATGCCACAGCACTTACAAAATGTGTTTCCTGAGTAGCAAAATGCTTTGGCCAGTTGGATTTACAAGGCTGCACCATTTGTGACTGTGGCCTGGGTATCTGAGAGGAGAACCTCCTGGGGTCTCAGGCACAGCTGTACCCAAGAACTAGTTCATACCAAATTCTTCAATGTTGCCTTTGCTGCAGCCATGAAAAGCAAGTTCCTATGCTTCTGGCTTTAGGGTTTCAATAAACAAAAGAATCTAAATGGACAATTTCATTTTTACTGCTATTAAGGCTAACTGCAAACTATAAACTTTCTAGGTTTGATTTTGTTGGTTGTTGCAAGGAAACTGTCCCCTTTTGCACACAGTAAGCAGTTCTGCTTCCAAATTCTCACACCTTCATGCTGATGTTGGCCTCATCCTCTTGGAAAGGGGAAATAACAAAGCCTGGTGCAAAGAAACAGTATGTTTTCCTTTGGGTTAAATGGTCAAATAGGTGTGGGAAAAGGTATCATGCACTTGCTTGTGAAAGGAACAGTATTCTCAGGCATCACTACCTATTGTGGTATTGGTTGCCACAGAAAAAAATTTTCCATCCCAAAGACTACCCATAGTTACATCAGACAACGCTAATGCCAGACTATGTTGTCTTCATACAACATTCCTTCTCCCTGGAAAAGCAGGAGGAAACCTGCCTATACAGCAAGAGTCAATCACACAGCACCACTGCAAGCCGTTACTGGCCTACTAGTTTCTGCTTCCATGTTCCTACAACTCAAGGGTTTCACCTCATAGTGCCTGGGTGTGCAAGGGAAGAGGAGCATAAGGTTGCCTTGATTTGGCTTAACCAAGTACCTGAATCCTGGATATAATGTGAGGAGAATTTGTTTTTAATCTGAAACTTTGAATTTTGTGTATGGGAAAAAGCCAAGTACTTTCAGGTTATTTTTCATGAGATGGGATGGCCGGAAGATAGGTGTCATTAACTCCATAATAATCAGCCAATTCTGCTCTTGACCAAACAATTTCTACACCTAGTAAATGGCATTTCCAGCACTTTTAATCCCTGTTTCAGAGATACTTCAGCAGTTTTCAACTCGCCTGAAGTTTATTTTCCAGTGCAAATGCAAGGCTTTAAATTGTGAACTTTAACCTGCTGATACTCTTTCATAACTCTCACGGACCCTCAGCAATAGTCCCTCACCCTCTATGCTTCTGCAGCACACAGGGATACAGCTAGATAACTGGCTATATTTGTGTCACTCAGCACCAGGATTTCTGCACTAGAAATTTTGCCTGCCTTTAATACACAGGAATAAAAGGTGTGGTGGAGCAGGGGGGAGGGATGTTTGCAATGGCTCTAATCTGCAAAGATGGTTTCCAGCTGCATTTCACATATGATTTGGGGTTTGGATGAAGTTTTGACAGAATTTCTCCATGAATTATGCAAGAGGCTGCTGGAACGCCGCAAGGACACAGAGGCACAAAGAGACTTGTTCAGGCAGCCCTCAGACAACACACTGCCATCTGACACACAAACCAAATCAAAGCCGACTCCAAAAGGCAGATAGTCTTACACTGGGGAGGGAAAGTGAGCAGCGGACCCCCCAGTGCTGTGGGGTGCCGAGCTGGGGACATGCAGCCTGCCTGCCGTGAGGTGCTGCAATATAGCACTAGATGGTGCTGTATTTTAGAAATAACATTGCCTCGTGGGTCCCTTTACACTGGGTGTGGGCTCAAAGATGTGGCAAACACACACAGATGCTCCTTTTAAGAAACATTGCTGCTCTCTCCAAGGAAAGTATAGATTTTCTTTTTCTGTCTGTTTATAGCATAGGAGTTAATACGGATTGACTTTGTAACCGGTGAGTTGCCAGTTAAAACTCTCCAAGTGCTGCTCGTTTCCTTTCGGTGTGTGATGGGAATTTCAGGGCACTGTGGAAAGAATGTCAGGAACAATGCTGTGTCCATGTTTACCCTTCTCTGACTTACACTCTTCCTCCCGATTTAGGCTGGTGGCAGTCTCCTAAAGCCCAGAAGCAAAACTGTGTTCCCTCAACAGAGGCTCAGAGCCTCAGAGTGTTCAACTCTGCCAGCAAAGCTCTGGCCTGCATAGGAACCAGTGTTCACTCTGGGAAAGTGGCTGGCATTGGCCATGTGGCTGGTGCCAGGAAAGTCTTCACTGGTGCTTTTAGAGCAGTATCCATCCTTGGATTGTTACACTGCCACAGGCTGCATGATGCGAGGTGCTGGGGCCCCATACCTCCCTGCTGGAAGCAATATCACTTGCTGGGGTAGGGCTGTTCAGAGGTAACAGGGGGTGGGAGGTCACGGGCACCCAGGTGAAGTGAAGGCAGAATCTTTTGAAATTAGTGGTCTAAAAAGTCACATGTGAAAGGAGATGGGCTGCCTCCAGGGTTTACTCCTACTGCTGTTTCTAATTGTACTTGTGCTGGGTCTGTTTGGCACATTCTCTGAAGATGCTGGGCACAGATTCAAAGCTGGCCGGTTACCCTCACTCTCAGCCACTCCAGCAGGCATAGCAGGTGCTTAGCAGTTGGCTGGATCCAGCCTAGCCTGAAATGGGCAAAGCCTTCTAGGAGCTCTCCCTAGGGTAGGAAGGGCTCAGAGACACCTGCTTATTCCAGTTGGCCATCCAAAGAAGCAGACGCCCTCTCTTCCCTCCTAACTCCAGAGCTTGCTTTGATTTCAGGCGCAAGTGAGTTTGGTTTCCTGGCCACAAACAGGGCAGTCCAAGCCAGGAAAGGGTAATTAATGTCAGAAAAGATCAGGGATGTAGTGCAGCAGAGCTCACTTGGCCAGAACACAAAGGAGGGAGAGAGGGAGATGTCTTTTAGAGAGTCTGCAAGAGGCCAAACCAGCCAAATGAGCTGTACAGTGGGCCGGGCCAGGTTGTTTACTTAGTCTCTTCAAGGGGTCATTCAACTTTCTCCATAGGGCATCTGCAGTCCAGCTTTTTGGAAGGAAAGGATGGGGCAAACATGGGTTTGCCTCTTCTTATAGGGAGAGGGTGTGAATGAAAGGATGATTCTACAGGGGAAATAAGAGCCTGTACGGAAGGCTGTGTAGGATGGAGGTTGGCATAACCAGTGTGCCTGCAGGAATGCTCCATAGCCGAGCAAGAACAGGCCCATCTCTGGCTGTGTGCTGAGCAGCCTGTCCCCTCATACAGCATGGCAAGGTTTAGCTTGGCAGCAGAGTTGGTGTCTGGCTGCCAGAGCCTTGGAGGGGAGTCAGGAGCCAAGGAAGCGCCGTTCCAATGGGCTAAAGCACTCATGCTCCAGAGGCTGGTGCTGATAAGAGTCAGCAGTTAAACAGAGAAGGAAGGTTTGTGATTACATCTGCTTCAGTCTGCACAAATTCACCATTTTCAGGGGTCTAAAAGGATGGGGTCTCCCACCTCAGGTAAAACCCAGCTACAGAATATGCTGTGCTCCAATGCCAAGGAAAGTTTGGTAGATAAATGAAGTGAAGCCGGCCCAGGATGTGCCTAGGAGCCCTCCAAGATGCATCCTAATGCCTTGGGAATTAGCACTCTCTAGCAGGCTCCAGTGCCCTCAGCAAGAGATGCCTCCTCTTATCCCCAAGTCCCTGTGGCATGTCTAATATGACTAAGGACACCAGTCTCAAGGGCTATGTATAAATCGAAGCAGGGATAAGCAGAAAGAGAAGACTGTCAGCAGCAGACAGCAGGGCAACAGGATGTCATGTCATACCTGAGGATGCTATTTTGAGAGCTCAAGACAGGTTGAAGGAAGTAGAGTTATTCAGCTCACTGGGGAAAGGCATTGGAAGGAGCTGGCATCTCTCCCAGACTGGAGAGAGAGGCGCTGCAGACAGCCCAGGAAAACCAAAACCCTTTTGTGAGGAAGCGTGGCCAAACTGGGACTCAGCCTTGGCTCAGACTGCACCTGCAAAGTATCTGCCACGGTCTGCTCTCACCACCATGGGTCATGTGGGCAGGAGGACACTGTCGGTCAGAGCTTATGGCAATAGAACCAGATTCTTAAAACCTCTCCCTATCCTGTTCACAACTAGTTCTGACAGATAATGGGAATCAGAGCCCTAAGGTCTCCTATCTTTGTCCTCCCCCTACTCACCTGTCAAAGGGGTAAACTGAGGTACACTGTGCCACAGTCTCTCTCACTTTTTTCATCCCAGGCTCACACCACTCTGCCTAGTTCACCCAGCTCTCATAATTTTGTCAGCTCAAGTTTTGTCTCCTTAGAGCTACTTTGGCTGTATCAGGCATAATATTTTTCATAATGAGATTCACTGCATTTCAGCACATTCTCTCTAGAAAAGGTCTCACTGTCTTCTATCTCTAATTTTGATTAATTCTGTGGCAAGGAAATCAGATTCATGGAAACTCTCAACAGAAAATCTGTCATGGGGAGGCACTAGGGGCCTCTTCCACTGCAGATTACTGTAGGGAAAAAAAATGTTTAAGTTTTGCTTCTGCAAGCTTCAGTGCTGGAGGAAACAACTCCTGATGCTAAACTGCAATAGCCCCCAGCTGTGAGAGAGACTGACTGAGCATGGGTCTGCCACACTGGGGTATCTGATGTCTTCCTGGATTATGCCCTCAGAAAGTCAAGCTAATACAGCCTACTGACTGCCTCCACAGTGACTTTTAGATCTCATAGCAGGAGAGCCTGATGGCCAGGGGATACTTCTAAGCAGAACAGAGAGGTAAAAATCCTACTTTCAATTAATTGCATCACCAGGGAACTGGAGGGTAATTTGTATTAAACTATTAAGGCTCTTTCAATCATTTCCCAGGAGAAGATCTGGCACAAGTGAAGGAGTCAGCCAGAAATGGCAAATAGGGGAGTGAGAGAAACATGGGGAGGGTTGTACTTCTGCCCTGGATAAAATTCTGGTTTCTCACTCATCTGGACCCCACCACTGCCAGTAGTGGGGACATGTGGAGAATTTGAGGCAGCTGACATGAAACCTCTTGTGTACAGATGAGGGGGTCATTGCAGAGTGATCTACTGCTTGCTGGGGCAGAGGCTTGTATGGCCCAGGCTGACCTGCCTGGAGATCTCTCAGCAAAAGAAATAGGGCAGTGCCCTGCTACCCTCACATACCCACTGTGTGTGTGGCCCAGTTTCTGACTACTCATAAAGTAGCCTCTGTTTTAGAGGATCCAACTTCTCAGTCTCTCCATGGGCAAAGCCAGGATTTTTTTGGGTTTGCGCCTGATGCTGTCTATGGGATCTGCCTTGCTGCTCCTTCTTGAATTAGAAAGTATGCACTACTGGCAGTTAGAAGCAGTCTCCTCTCCCCACATAAAGCCAAAGACTCATTTATTCTCTTCAAGTTCAAATAAAGCTCTACTGTTTTGAAGTGTTAGAAAGGGCTGGCTTTTGTTCTGTAACTACTGATTAGATGGGATTGCTTGAGCTGCCTCACGGCTCCAGGCTATCAGGGCACCACTCAGCTTCTCTGCACCACATGGCCAGGCCAGCTTGGGGGAAGCAACTCTCTCACTCCCACCTGTATGCCTAGATGATCACACCAAGTGATTCTCTAGATCCCCTGTTGTAAGTCAGCCAGAAATTGGGGGTGAATCTTTTATCTGTCCCCAGCTCAAGTTCCCCCAGGTACAGTGTACATACCTGGCTCTGTATGCGACATAACAGCTTTTTCTGTCAGAAACGAGGAGGCTGGTGACTCAGGGGATGGCTCTAGAAGTGTCCTCAGGTCTGAAAGCAGCCATCCTGTGCAGAGAAAACAAAGGCAGATGAAGATAAACCAAAAAAAATGTATTTTATGAAGCAAAGTTAGTTTGTTACTAGTGGATACTTAAACAAGTGGCCCAGTCCAGACTATATCCAGAGCCATAACTATGAGCAAATAGAACAAATCTATCTGAGTTCAATTTACTAAAATAACACCCCCCACCCCCCCCAAGTAGCTGGAAAGCCTCTGTATCTGCATTTTAGTTGTGTCATTTCTCTGCCTTTAAAAGTCAATGAATGCCAGACATCCCTGATTTTGCTTTCCAGCAAACAGGTATCTTGTCCAAACCATCCCTTTTAAATTAAACACAAGTTTAGTTTGTAAAAGTAAGAAGGGGTAGGGGGGAAGGGACAAGAAAAACCCAAGAACTGCCAGCATCTATCATGCAAAATGAGTCTGAAGGAAATGGAGGACATGCAGCTGTCATGGCAAACAGCAACAGATTGAGGCCATGGCATGAAGCAGCATGGAGCTCTAATGAGCAGGAAGAGCAAAGCCAGAGCCACAATTTTATCCTGTGTTGATATTCTACAAGCAAAACGACCACAGAGAACATTTATTGCCCCCCTAACAGGATCAAGCTTAATAACAAAGCTACACATGTTATTTACTACAGTGTTTGCCTATTGCATAAGCAGAAGTGGCTGTTGCCTGGATCCTCGCTGCCTGCTGAGGTCCTTCCTCGCAGGCTGGCTGTGTACAAGGGAGGCAGGTCTGGAGGACCCCAGATCCATGTGAATGTGTGTGGGAAAGACACAGATGCTGGGGGACCGCACAAATACACAGAGTGTACTGGGCACACACTTACAACAGTACGGACAGACACGTTAAACCCCAGTGCATCCTGTTGCTCCTTCCCTCCGCCCACAGTCCCTGCACAGCTCATATACCCTATGAAACACAGGTCTGTAATTTGCATAGGGCAGCTTAACCCAAAGTGGGCTGCCATGCCCAGCAGACTCAGTTTCATATCAGAGTGACTGTCTAGTATGTCCTCTTGAAGTCCCCTAAGGCTGAATGCCCATAGGGCGTTTTGCACAGAAGCTGAATCCTATTCATGTAAACAGTGAGCCTGGATAGAAGAATATGTGCTTACAATGTAGAGAAAGAGAGGACATGGGGAAGAATGCAGAAAGATGTAAGATGCACATAGAATGCCAGAGAGGACAGGGAGTATATCTGGGCTGGATAATGAGATTCCAGAACTGCAGGGGAGAAGTAGTCTGAAGTTGTTGGCTCAGACAGAAGAGGCACACAGAAAGGACCAGTCGCTGCTCCTATACTTAGAGGTTTCTTGCCCCCAGCACTTGAAGCAGCAGCATGTGCTCTTATTGTAAGAGTTTCCCAGAGTGCTCCACCCCAGCACAAGGATGCTCACGGGAAGCAGGACCTGTGTAGCAGTCTTGCTGTAGAGAGCACTCTCAAACGGACTGGTTGTTGCCTGCTTGCTCACACCACCTGTGCCCTGCAGCACATGGTCTGAACCACTTCAGCTTGGACCCTGCCAGAACAAGTGTGCTGTGAGCTGTTTCTCTCCCACCCTTCTTCCATGTTTATGAATTTCTGTCAACTTTGGCTACCTCCCTGCTCCAAAGAGGAATAGCAGGGAAAAAGAAGATCCTAATATGTTATTTTTATAAGACATAAGCATCTGTCTGAATATGCTTGCAGGTCCAGGTGGGGAAGCTGGCCCTGACACAGCAAAAGCAGGAATTAAAAAAAAAAACCCCAAAAACCAAAACCCAAAACATAGCACAATAGAGAAGGAAGATACATCTTTATCTTTCATGCACTGTTTTACAGTTACACCCTGTGGGTGCACAAGATTAATTGTCTGGGTATGTTTGCCACATGTGAAAGCATCCCAGGAGCAGTCAAACAGGAAGATGAAACTATTGTATTTTTATACTGGTAGAATTTCCTCCCTTTCCTTTTCACCTCTGAAAGACATTAAAAACCTGCAAAGAAACAAGGTGCAGGGTTATCTGGGCAAAGTGACAGAGGATGCACATGGGCCAACTAACAGGAGAGGCCTCAGCAAACAGGAAAGTCAGAAAATACAGCAGAAAGCAGGATAGGAGGGTGCCAGGGGACACAGCAGCCTCCTGAGGTGGTTTGGTAGGGAAAGCAATAGCTGATATTGCATCTGCTCCTGAGGTAATGCCAGTACATGCTCTCCTCAGGGTATGAGAAAGGAAACAACACCTGTGAGAAGCAGCAAAAAAAGAGAAGGAGAATGGGAGAGTGTGGTTTGGAAGAATGAGGGACTGAACTGCAAACACAGCTGTGGAGGGGCTGTGGACAAGAGGCTCAGGGTTTTCTAGGAAATGTTGAGCCCTTTCAGCACTGCTGAGATGCACAGAAAAGGGAGACAAAAGCCAAACAAGTGTCTTAGTCCACTCCATTGACCCTGGCAGCAACCTGTACAGCCCTCCCTGCTCCTCCACCGTGGCCAAAGCTCTTTGATCCCCTCTTACCTGGCTGGTGGCACTGGCTGAGCTGGGAGACTTGCAGTCTGGGCAGGGTTTGGGTCCAGATGCTGTCAGGTTAGTATACCAGGGTGCTGCAGGGTCCAGCTCCAGCAGACGAGTCCACACTATGAAAACAAAGCCAAATCTCCCTGAGATATTGATAAGAGAAAAGAGCTGGAAGAAAGGGAATTTCTTCAGCTTGAAAACAAAGTCTCTAGGCAATTTCATCATGCTGTTTCAGGTCATGCTGCTGCCACGCAGCACCAGGTAACATGCCTTGCAACACTGCTGATGCAACACAGAAGGAAACAGGAGGAAATGGATTTCTGATATGTCAATTACCCACCAGAGGCTTGGAGCATCAAACAGGCTGTCAGTGGCTGTTTCACTGGGAGAAATGTTTGCACGGCCCTTGTATTTGTTGAACTCCTGAACTTCTGCTGAACCACACTGTTAATGTGTTTCCAATGTTGGAGCTGCCAGGAAAAGGTGGATGGGTAATGCCACACAAACCCAGCTAGTGCTTGCCTGCTCTTGTTATCAGTTGGCTCAGGTTTCGGTGTTAACCCCGTGCCTGAAGAAAGCCACACGGAATATAGCAGGACTAACATCTGGCTGGGAGGTCTTTGGAACAAATGCATTCATCTCATCCTTCAATCCCCCTGTTGTACCAGCAGCTCTAGCTGCTGTTGAATCCAACAAGACAGATTCCCAGACCTGTCAGAGCTCTGAATTCAGTTCCTTTAATTCCAGGATTCAAGTGTGACTCTGGGATTCTGAGCCTGCTCAGGCAAAGTGTAACCCCCATCCAATAAATTCCACAGTATTTCAAGGTACAACTGCTGCTGTGTGTAGGGATGACTTGCATTTACAGATAAAACTGTTCTTTCAGTGATGAAGTTATCTGTGAACCTCGTTGTACAGCACAGAGCTAGTGTATCCTTTCTCCCAGTGTCTCGTAGAAACGTTTCAGCTCTCACCTCCTGAGACAAGAGTTTATCAACTCACAGTGCACCTGATCTTCCATAGAAATAGAGACATTTTGGACTCTGCAGCCACATCAGAACTTTCACCTACAGCATCCCTGCCCAGAAGATCCACAGGAAAAATACTGGCAACATGTGTCGCTGCTTGGCAGAAATAAGGTAGAACCACCCCCATTCCCAGGCTTTAAATGCAAAGTCTCTCCATTTGCAGAGACCAGAGAGGGACAACTGATTTTTCATGTAGGAGGAGTCCTCCCCCTCAGCTTTCTCCCAGGTCACCACTACAAGGCAAAAGCAAATGAGAGATGTTGGTTTCCTCCCTAGGGAGTGAAAAAACAGGGAAGAGGCATGACAAAGAATTTGTTAAATACAACATTAAATAGACAGTTCTGCTCCTCACTGACCCATGTGTAACTCTCTTACAGCTAGCTAGGACACATGCATGAAAATGAGGAAAAAATTTGGCATTTTAGCTTTGAAAAACATCTGAGAAAGTTCCACCCTACTAGCATTATTTTTAAAAACCCATCATGTTTTCCCTGTGGCAGTAAATTACATTATCTTAATTTAACAGATGGAGGGATGGGAGCACTCAGAGCCCCAAGGTAACCCCACTTCAGTGGTGGAGCTGGGAGAAGATGTGCATCCTCCACCATTCAGAAAAGTTTTCATTGCCGAACTACTTTGCTTCAGTCCAAACCTAATGTCCTGAATGCTTTCTCTACTGTCCCTTAGCAATTTTTACTTCTCCATCAAGCAGAACTGTGAGTGTACCAGCCACAGCATCTCCATTTCAAATGGTTTGGCTCTCCTTTCCACAACACTATTTCCTGACTCTTTTTCCAGTCTGCAGCTTGCTGAGCAGAGGATTAGGATAAACTGAATCAGGCAGAAAAAGGTTTTCTCCAGGCTGGCCTACAAGTACTACCTTTTCCCTCTAAGCTCAGGTACCCAGCAGCTCTCTGTTCCTGCCTTGTACTGGATACGCAGAAACCTCCCTAAATTATGTGCATGTGCGCAAAGGGATTGTTTTGAAATCAAACCTTCTGAAGTGTGTCTTGAGCCCAGCTCAACTTTGGACACACTGTTGAAATTTGGATTTAATTAATTCCACTTGAGTTTTGAAATGGTGCGATACATTTTTCAGAGGTTTATTCCCCCCATTTCCTGGATCAGAGCCTCAACCACATTCATGGAAACACTGAAGGAAAAAAATCCCTAGCAATAATTCACCAAGTGGGAACTGAAAACATTTGCTGAAGAAGAAGGAACCTCTTGGTCTTTGGATGCTGGGAATAATTCAACCTCTCCTCCCAATTCCCTGAGGCTCAAACGGCCCTTTTTCCGGCAGAGCTGTGGTTATTTGAGCAAGCTGCCCTGGGGACAAGTGCATGTTACTTGTAGGATTTGGGCTGGAAAGATCAAGCACATGGATTTGTAGGCAAGAAGGGTTTTGTGTTTTAATAACTGCCAATAGCCTCACAGAAGAGCCCAAGCCTGCAGGATGAAAAGTCCTCCTTGGCAGAATTCAACTCAGATATCCTGGAAGCATGCAGAGAACTGCACACATCTCTGTCAGCATCATCTCCTTCAACACTCCAACATCTTGCACGCAACAAATGCACCAATCCAGGATTCATACCACCTCCACTTTGTGCTTCTCTCCTCTACTGCTGCTCTTTTGGAGATGTGTATCTTGTGCCTAATCAATAAAATTAATATAGTTCAATAAGCAGTAAGCTGTCTGCCCTGCATAAGCCATTTGCAAACTGGCAAACAGTACCATGAAACATGGTATACTAGAGCACTGCTGCCTCCAGAGACACTGTAGGAGACTTCCAGGGCGGCGAGGTGCCTGAATTTTTAGGAAGAGGTGCCAAAATAAAATGCAAACAAGGATGCTACCATGGTGTCCCCCCAGCCTCCTGCAGGTGCAGTGACTCTATAGGACCCACCTTGACTGAGATGAAAACCCCATGCTGGGGCACCAGAGAGTTCTAGAGTTACACTTCAACTCTCTTCTCCTTAGAAGATGGTGTCAAGTTTGTGGAAATTACTTTCTTCCTCTGCCTCCCAGAATAGAATCCCAGCCACATCACAGGGGCCTGGAAGAAGGCTGAAGAAGGCAGAAGATCTCAACAGGTAAATTGTACAAAATCTGTCATTCTGCCCTTCTCAGTGAGCTGAATCCTCTCGAGGCATCCAATGACCTATGGCCGTTGTGGATGGAATGCCCCTTCATTTAGCCCCAGTTGTAACAGCTCATCTCTCTGCTGCGGCAACAGAGGTTCTCCTCATTCCCAGGGGCAAGATACATCCTCTAGGACTACAAGAGTAAGTGGTTCCAGTTCCTGATGTCCAGCTATGCCAGTAACACACAGTAACCATTGCCCAAATTCTCCCTGACAAACACCACACACACACAGAACCAGAACTCCCTAGACTATTCTCATGATGTTGACCAAAAATCAAAACCCAACCCTATTTACAGAGCAGGAGAGTTTGTGTGTACAAATGTGGCAGAAGCTGGGTCTTGGTCAACAATGAGCATGTTTGCAAATGGTCTGCAGGGTGAAAAAGGGTGACCAAAACTAATCTGAACTAGGAGTTAGATTCTGAATACTAGCCTGACTACTAGGAAAGCAGAATTTTGAAGTAATTGCTCCCTTCTCGAAAAGCAGTCAGAGCAGCAGAAAGTGTTAATGCCTGGTCATCACCCAGCTTCCATTATTTAAGCTGCTAGCAGGTAAAAGAACTGCCAACCTGCATGGAAAAAAAATCCATCTATTTCCCATCTGTCATGTTTTCTCAAATCCATTCCACATAAATCTAGAATACACACGAGACAGAGTATATACACCATTGGCCTCAATTCCTCTTCAAAAATATACAGCATAACCAAAGACAAACCACAATCCCACAACTAAGCATACATTTCAGGACAGATGCACTATACAACTATACTTTCCTGCTAAAAAGAAATAATTTCACCAGTTTTGTACTGCTGGTGTTCAGTGACAGCTAACTAGGTCTCACTCCAAGATTCTCATTTCCTTTAATGACTGCTGACCCTAAAACACACCAGCACACAAAAACTGGATTTGATCCAAATTTACTGGACTGCAGACCAATAGTGTCCAGCCTACAGACTATGGTGCCTGTAGATTTTAGCCCTGTAACATTTGGTGATGCAGACAGGAGACAGCAGCAGAGTCTGACACCTCTTGAATGGTCACTGTCTCCCTCCAACCACTGCTAACCCAAACACTGGGTAGGAGGTGGGGGTCTCTCTTCCTCAGCAATTGAACCCAATAGTTTAAGATGGGGAGTTGCCCACATAATTTTGGGGAATTCCTAGGGATGGGTAGAACTTTAACAAAACATTGTGCCATCAGTAAATGCTTTTTCATTGACACAGAAAATATTTAGGCAAAAATTAGCACCTTGAAATGTAAGTGAAAGACAAATCACCTTCATTTTTATCAACCGGAAACAGAAAAGCTCCATTTTGGTTTGAAGTCACTTTAACTCAACAGTTAAAAAATAAAATGAAAAAAATTAAAATGGAAAAGAGTTGAGGCTTTTACTCAAACCAAGATGCCTCTTAAATGTCTTGGCATGAACAATGAATTTCCCCAATCTCTTTACACTGTTTATTTCTAAATACCGGATGTCTGGGTTACTCAGAGTGTGTGTGCGTGTGTAAAGTATTTGCCTGGCTTGTCTGCCCCAATGTCACAATCATAGCACAGACTTCAAGAACTCCTGGCACAGGGAGAAAACACAGCAGACAAACGAAGGGCAGGAGAGAGCAGAGATTATATTTGGAACCACTCTTCCAGTAATATGGACTGGACTAGGGTTCTCCTCCATAGTAATTTTGGGGAGCCTAAGTCACTTGCTATGGTGGTGTCACCTGGCACAGCGTGGCAGAAGGGAATCAGCATGTGGCATACAAGTGAAGACTCAGTTCTGTTCCTTAGAGAAGCCAATGGTTTTGCATACACCCAGCTGGGTTTCTTCACGAACTGTTCCTGTGTTTCTGGGGAGAGGCTTTGTAATTCAGAATAAAAGCTTACTTTCTGTGTGTAAGCCCTGTGAGACAAGACACTGATTTCTCACAAAAGGGTTTGCCCAGCACACTCCCTAGCAGGGCAGGGCTTGTAATAGCTAACACTGAGTAACCATGTGTGGTGTCACGAGGCATGTTATTCCATCTTGATCCTTCCAGCACCCTGACTGAAGAAGCTATGCTAATTACGGGTAATCAAATCCAGACTTGGTTTACAAGGATCTAATCTTCAGTTTCATAGCAAAAAGATTGCACCTAAGCTCAGCTAGGGAAAGATGCTGGTCATCTGCCATCAAAAAGGCAAGAGTCAGCTGAGCAGGGAACACCACATCTTTGTCTTCTTTCACATTTAAGAGAAAAGCAGTGTTCTTGCTGTTGGGCTGCTGCCAGAGCTATTTCTATCAAGTGAACCTACCGTGGACAGCAGACCTATGCAGTCAATAATTTAACAAGCCAGAATGTCTCCCATGATACTTGGGCTACTAAAGACATAGAACCCAGCACAGCAGGTTTCCTCCAGCAGCTGAGCTGTCCGCCATGGATTCCCCTTGCTGTCTGTGTGTACAGGCTGGGAGCACAAGGGGCCAGGCATGCTCTTGAACTTAAACCACAGAAAGATCAAGCCAGCATGACAGCAGACACAAACAAGAATGTAATTAGAGGTGGATTATAAATCTCTGGCTAGGTACCTGGAAACACTTGCATTGTGAGAGAAAGCAACAGCCTTGCTGATGGCATTTGGGCTTAATTTAGGTCATGATTACAGACAGGGTGCTCTGAGCTGGCAGGGGTCAGATGGCAAATCAAAAACAGACTCCTATTTGTCTTGACTCCTGCTGCTAGCCTCACCTTTCCAGCCCTGCAGCCCAGACAGAAGCAAGCACTGTTCTCCCCTGGCCAGCTGGTGAGCAGCAAGTGTGGTGCAATTCATGCTTACTCTGCTTGCACTGTGCCTGTACATGGAACAAGAAAAAAGACAACATAGCTGGGGTTCTTTTCCTCTAAAGAGCATTTTTAAATCAAGAAAGCAGAGGAGATCTCCAAACCCAGCAAGGGGAACATGCAGGTCAGTAGCTGTGTGGGGAATCTGAGCAAAGGCACAGGCCCTACATACCCTTATGTTCAGAGAACCCAGAGACAGACTTTTAAAGAGATCTCAGTGCAGCTCTGCACCTCCAGCTCACAGCCCAGAATGTTTCTTGCCAGACAGGGTAACACCCGAGACCTTTACTGGCTCTCAGGCACATGCCAGCGAGCAAGGACTAGCATTGGAGCACTGTGAATATAGAAACTCCGTGCCAGTCCCAGAACCACGCCACACCAGCTGTATGTAGAGCCAACAAGGGGCAGGCACGTGTGTCTGAGCAGTCTCCCAGTTTTGACAGAGAGAGGAAGGAGCCATGACTCATGGAAACTGGAGAGCACATACCTATCCGAGTGGGTGAGAGACTCCAGACCCCTGCATCCCACCACTGGATCCCGCTGTCTCTCCTAAAGCGTTTCAGGACTTTTCTTCATCCTTGCTTGCGAGGGATTGAGAAGCCACAGTCTGACCAATCAAGGAGGCAATCCTGTGAACAGAGTGTGGAGGGGACATTAACAGGAACATTAATAAATGAACTGACTTTTCAAAGGGCCGGATGGTGTTTGAAGTGTTAATGGCTGGAGGCTACTGTACGATTTAAAAGCTAGCTGGTGTGGACACTGGCTAGCATTGTTTGAGGTCGTTTGCATTTCAGGCCCACCAGCTCTCATTTATCTCCAGAGAGACATATTTAGCTGTCACTTGAACTGAACCCTGACTGACACTTCATGGTGATTTTCTCAGGAGTTTAGTGGCTGGTCAGTAAGTCCTGGCAGAAGAACAATACAAAAGTAGCTCCAAAGGTTGGGATCTGATCTAAAATCCCTCTGAGTCCCTGCAAAACATTCCTCTGCTATCAGTAGGCTTTGGATGGGGGCCATCACAAACAAGACACGTGCTAGAGTGCATGACAGTTATTTCTATCCAGGAGAGCAAAACAGGTTTCTGAGGGAAAACTAGCAGCTGGAGAAGGAAGTGAGGGCCTGGTCCCCTGGGTTTTATCCCTAGAAATAGCCTGTGCCCCAGTGAGTGCTCTCCTGGGGAACCCTGCCCACTCCGCTAGCAGAGGGATCCTTAAAACAACTAGTTTTACTAGTAAAGCTTCACGTAGACTTGTCCCAGCCCCTTTCCCTGCTATCAAGCCACAGTGAAGCACTGCTACTCAGGCCAAACACACATGATCATCTCTACTAGTCAGAGCTGCTCTGTCCCTGATGACTTTTCTGCAGAGCCCTGCAGAGGCCATTTGATGCCTGTGAGTTCACAGTTCTCTAAATAAATCACTGATGCTAGAGGGCACATCAGTTCTGTGTCAACTCACCAGCAGACAGGTGAATTTTGGTACTGTCTGAATAATCCAAAGACTTTTTTTTGCTTGCTTTTGGGGGTTTTCTTCCTATAGCTCCATGTTCTGTGCTTGCCTGGCAGTGTGTGGCACTGTAGAGCCTCTGAACATGGTGGGGAAGAAAAAGATGGTATTTGGAGAAGTAAAGCACTAGGAGAAAATAAGAGGAACAATACACCCCACACACATTGTGGGGTGAGTCTCTGTGTGTGTGGTCAACCATTTGTTGTTTGTCCCTTCACAAATTGAAACCAGCCCTATTATCTTGCAGGTCAGCTGCACACACAAACAAGTGTGTCTGTCCCCACCTCAAAGTCTCCCTTCTTTCCATGTGGCTGCACTGGAGCTGTGTTGACCAAGGAAGGACAATGGTCCCAGCTTCGAGATCTGAAGTTAACTCCTGGCCTCTTTGGCGCATTTGGGGTTCTGCCAATACACCTAGAGATTAAGTGTGTAGGGCAGTGGGGTTCCAGTTTCTCCTACCAGTTTGCAGATATCCTACCACCCGTAGCATTTTACTCCTTAACACCATACTATTCTGAATAGGGCTGTAAACTACAACAAGCAAAACATCAGAAAGCAGGCAGCCCGGGCTCTCCTCCAGCAAACCAAGGCAAAGAAAAGTTAATCAACTCTGCTCTTTGAAGCTCAAGATAACTTCTCAAGAATAGGCAACTCAAAATACTAAAAGCTTCCATCAGAGCCCACGCCTGCAACCCTTGGGAGACAGATGACTATTACTACAACTAACACTGTCCTGGGGCAGAGTAGGTCAAGCACACACATCCCAAAGCTCTTCTCCTGCCAGAGTGCAGCATCAGATACTTAAGGAAAAATAGAAGACCTTGCTAGAGGGATCTGTGTGTCCTTTCAGCAATTAACAGTTTGGGATCAAAGCTCTTTGTGCACACAGACTGTTGGAGAGGATTTGTTTCTTAGTGCTATTCTCCGTGGCTCTATCCTCAGCCAACTTAAAAAGATGCTTCCTAAACCCTGTTACATCACCACTCATGTGCCACAGCCAATTATTTCTCTGTCAAGTGCTGCCTAATGACAGGCAGTCACTTAATTAGCACACAAGCCTTCTTGCTTGGCAAGATAGGAGGCATACCTTGCCTCAGTGCTTTCTATGTCCAAGCAACGTGGGGTGGCTGGGAAGGGTCCCAGACAAGAGATTACACTGGAGTCACAAGGGGACAGTACAAATCATTAGGCAGGAGCCCAGCACCCAAGCGCATAATCCACCAAACACGGCCAATGGTGAGACCAACAGTGTGTGTGAGCATACCCTTCAGCGTGCCCCGGATTTCAAAGAAACCTGGTTTATTCTGGATGGCGCCATGACAGTGCTGAGGCTGCAATCCAGTGTGCTGTGCCAGATTAGATAAAAAATATCTGGTTTTTCTCCCATTTATTGCTGTCTTGGAAGATACGGCAGAAAAACTCCACAGGTAGGACTTCACCTGAACAGTCCAACTTACACCTGCAGTTAGTTGACTTGAGGCTAACCTGGAACAGATCCCCCCCCCTAGATCGGACTGGTTTGGGGAGTGACCATACAGGTCATACCGGTCAGGCCAATAGGTGGGAAATGGCTGAGAACCTAATTTCATTTAGCACGGATGACAACAGCCTGACTATAACCTTGGATCTTCTTACAAAGAGAAAGTTTGAGAAAAATAGCCTCATGACAGTAAATACCAGATGGTTTTTGGAAGGGTGACACACTGGGGAGAATAACCCACTGATTAGTTATGAACAAAATATGACTGTACACTCCTGTCTGCAGCCACTCAGACCCTGTGGCAGCAGGCATGCTTTCAGCAAATGCAGCTTAAATTATAATTTGAAGTTATTTAACAGCTAACAGGTTTTATCTGCCAGCAATTTTTGAATAACAAATTCAGGTTAATCCTAAATTTCATTCACCCAGTAATGATCAGTTTGCAGACCACTTACAAGCAATTACATTGGTTTTGGGTATTCAAGTCCCAGGTGCTTTGCTGTGGGCACGTAAAGGACATCAGTTAGGTTTGTGAGAGAATCTTTGTGCTGTGATGCCTTGCAAACCCACTCTAAAATATACAGAAAAGGTATTATTTTAGCCAACCTAGAAATGCACTAAAAGTACACGAGTAATCCAGTTACAGGAAGGACCAGGGCAGATGCCAAGCCTGTTAGGGGAACAGAAGGAAAGCAGAGATAAATGCAACTATGTGCTTTAAAAATAAATCAATAAATACAATTCTTGTTCTACTGTTTTTCCTCCCAACCTGCTAAAATATGCAGTTAGCTCATTTACAAATCAAGCACTGATGGCTTACAGGCAAATTGCTCCTTGTTTGCTTCCCTTCACTTCTGAAGGTTGAAGTTAATGGAAAAATTCTGAAGAAGTTTCTAGTTCGGTGTGTCTTCCAAAGTTACGTGAATTTCAGTAAAACCAAAATGTTTTCTGAGAAGTTTTCAATTCCCTCCAGCCCGTCAGCTCCCCACACCTCCCAAACAAATCTGTGAAAGAGGATATTCGTGGTAAAATTTCCATTTGGATAAAGAACGTCTCATTAAGGAACAGAATGAGACACTGAATAAAAAGTTCAGACCAATTCTAGTTGAAACACTGGCTAGATATATCTTCACAAATTGCTTTTTTTTCCATCTACTTTATTATTTTTCTGCATTTTTTAACAGAAAAAGATATTCCGATAAAAAGGACTTGGAGGGTCCTAGTTTGAACCATACAGAGGTTTTATAGCTCCTGGGTGCTTAGCAAATTGGGGGTCTGTTTGTTTTAAATATGCACTACATTTATTCCAAATAAACTCCATAAATCAATCTGTATAATAAAAACCAGAAAAGTTTATGCAAAACAAATACAGAAAGTCATAAATACTGTGTTTAAGATGTCATTTTTGTGGCTGGTATATTTCTATGGTATGTTTTTACTGTTCGTGGGATAAATTTTTCAGAAACATTAAAATCTTTCCTCCCTCCATTCTCTATAGGTTTATCCCAAAGAAATAATGAAGCTAGCTCTATAAACCAGCATTTATTAAATCCAAATGGGCACTTCATCTTACAGTAGCTTTCAATATAATCTATTTGATCTTTCAAAGTAGTTGGAAAATGATTTCAAGGGGAACTTTCACAGAACAAATTAACTTGAAAGCAGAGAACATTTTATACCCCAAAGAGGGAGGAAAGCAATTTCCTCAGTTTTTCTCTTTCTGGATTCCCTTTAGCCTGACTGCAGATCACATATTTGAAGAGGCACTCTCCGTGGCTGCTATTGCACGATCTTAGCAGCGATGCCAGAAGCTCATGGAAAGTGGGGTCACAGGCTCAAGGGCCCACAACGTTACAACCGTGACAAGTTCATCTTTGGTGAAACTCCAGATTTCAGAGGAGGTGGGAAGGAGCAGCCTCATGGAAACTAAAACTGGTTTGTTCAAGCTGCAATTAAAAATCTACCTCTTAAAAGTCACCCTTCTGTATTTTTGGAGGGACTTTATCTCCTGCCTGCTACAGCTCTTCAGACTGCTTGTTAAATTAGATAAAAATAGCACTGGGGCCATAATCTGGTCAGCAGATCCAGGCACCCGCCAGTTTTGAGAATCCAAAGATTAAGGCATTAAAGGGACACAGTGAGAGGTTGAAGCACCAGAGCAAATGGGGTGCCACTTGTTGGGGTGTTCCACCAACTACTAAATCTATCAATTGGGGAACGTGATGTTCCCATTCTCTCTCCAACAGACCCTGTTTTCCTTTGGATTTATTCAACTCCTGCATGCCTTTCTGAAATAATGAGCAGGACATTAGGAATCTCTACCCCAGTCTGAGAGCTCTGTATTAGTTTTCTTCATCAGTCCAATTTATACAAGCAAATTTTCTGTCTCTACGCATGTGAAGGCTGCAGGAACCAAGCAGAGAATGGAGCTGAGAAGCACTAGACATTTTGGGACATGGGGATGTGAAAGAGCCAAAGGAAGAAAAGACAGAAGTTTTCTCTGTTTGAATGCCAGAGGACTCAGGAGCAACTTGGCTGAAGCATTTCATCCTAGGCCAGGATTGCACCATTCCCTCCAGCACACTGAACTGAAGGTTTCCATCTCCAATGTCTGGTGTTCTACATGCCCTTGAAGGTTACTTGAGAAACACTGGCTTCACCTTCCCAAGATGTATAAACTCCCAGGAAGTAAAACTTAAGATTTTGAAAGGCTTTAGAAAAAGAGGATTTCCTTAATGTGTTCTTTCAGAGACCATATATTTTTATTTCATCCTTTTGGTGAGGTTACAAATGATACATGCTTAAAGCTTCCCTGTGAGTTGGTTTCTTCTATGGGGCTGAATTACTGTTAAAGGCATACAGTACTGGGAGTTATAATGCAAGAACTAAACCAGTATCCAACAGCTCTTCTTCCATAGCTCTATAGTGTGGTAGAGAAGGGCTGAAAAACACTTTGTCCTTATTTTAGAGGTAGGGAACCTCACTCACAATGTGATCACATACGTGATTTGGACAACGTCAGAAAATAGCCAATGGCAGGTCCCAAAAGCCTCATTTTGTTACCCAAGCAATAAATACCTATCCCACTTTACTAGTGATAGGGGTGCCTTTGAGATCTCTGCCCTTTCAGTGCTGGATGAGGCTGTCTCTGCAGGCAAGCCTTTCTCTGCTCCCTCCTGATGAAAGCTTTATACCCCACTTAGCAATACAGAAGCCCTTCTGGCAGATGCACATGCTGAAGACATTGCTAACACCCAGACACAAACGTAGGATCTGCCAAGAGTGGAAACTTTATCACCCCTCACTGGACGCCTACTTCCACCAGCACCCAAAACCCTACCCTGAGCCAACAACAACCAAACTCCAGACAGGGCTACCCACTGGCTCAGGGCTGTGAGAAACCTCAGTTCACCTTTAACCACCTTTCTGAGCACAAGCAATCTTTGTCCAAGCTAAGAGCCATGGCCTGGCACTTCCCTCCGGGCCAGCTACAAAGCTTCCCTGTACTCTCTGTAACCTTCCAAGAGGGACAAAATCATGTGCTGCTCCATGTTTAACCCAGGCAGGTGGTTGTACCACATGCTGCTCAGTGGATGCTGTGTTCCATCCCAGAGGTGGCTGGATTTCACTCATTTAAAATGGGAGTGGGGGACAGATACCAGGGAAGGAAGTAATCCTGTTATGATGTGTTTCCTGAAGGGGTGTTGTGAAGCCTAACTCACATTAGAGAGTCTCTTGTTCTCTCACAATTGAGAAAGAATTCCCCCCTTATTTGGAGATCTTTGACTAGTCTTTTCTAGAGGAAGCAGAAGGATGTAGCAGACCTAACCAGGATATGAGAAGACCCATTCCAGGATAAGGGACCCACTGATTGGGCTGCAGGGCAAATTATTCGGTTATAGAAGTAGGTGGCTGAAGCAGGCATGGCTCTTCAGGAGATCCAGTCAGGGAGCTGTAGTCATGCTAGATCAGGTGCTCTGGGCATTTTCAAAAAGAGACCTGTGCAGTGACAGCCTCCCAAAGCTTTTGCTACAGCCAGCTTTGAGAAAGGCTGTCGACAAGGAAGAGAACTATAACAAACGGGTAACTCCCATGACATGGCAGAAAACTATTTATAGCAACCTTGAACTTCACTGCTGGCTAAATCTACCGTGCTACTCTGCAGATGAAGAGAAATAAAACAAGACACCCCTCCTCTTCAGGTGACTGGATAAATCAAGCAGAGCAGAAGGCATCCACAGGGAGCTTGACACTCCTGTATGTTGACCCAGGAAAGGGACAGTGCAGCATCAAACCCAGCAGAGCTTAGAGAAAGTCTCCCCTAAGAGCATCTCTTAACATTTGCCCTTTTCCATTGCAACGAGGAAAATCAAGTGAAAGCAAGCCATTTGGAGAGCCTTAGATGGATCACAGCTCCCCCAAAATGTCTGTATGTGGGCCAAGGTTTTGCAGAAAAGGCTGATGATGTTTTGGGATGGGAATGCAGAGAGGTAGGGATATATGTAATCCACTGGAGATACAGGGCCAGGGTAACTGGCCAGCAGGCTGGGTGGGGATGTGGAGTGGGTCTGCTGTGCTGTTCAGTGAGTTGCCATGGAAGCAAAATTGCCATGTTATAGAGCACAGGCGAGATGTGTAGGAGCAGGGTCTCCCTCGTGTAGCCTTTGGCAAGCTGCTGGAGGGAGGAAGCATGCTCCTGCAGATGCAGAGGAGCTGTCGGGGGACAGAACGCTCCTCCCAGTTCTGGCAGAGACTTTGCAGAGGCTCTAGCCAAGTCACGTTTTAACAGCTCCATGCCTCAGTTTCCCCAGCTGTAAACTATTATAGGGATGTTTTGTGGCTGAATATAGCCCCATGCCCACAAAGTGAGCAGAGCTCTTTGGACAGATGATCCCAAGGAGTATAAAGCATTTACTTGGGATTTTTCTCCTGTGCTTCTCTCTGATCTTTGATGCTGTCACCTAAATAATTTACAATGTGAAGAAGGAAAGAAAAGACCAGAAGCAATCACACCAAAGCATCCAGCCTCCTCCAGGCATGGCCCAGGAGCTTTGGGGAAGGAAGGAATGTGCTCCCATCCCACCCCCTCATCAGACCTTCTGCATGATGACATGCAAGTGCTTGCTGATCAGTTTATGGATTTGGGGACTGACAGACTTTGAAGTTAGAGCTTGGCATCCCAAGTTATATGCTAGGACTTGAAAGGATCAAAGCTGCCAGCGTTTTTTGAGGCCTTGTGAATGATCTGGGTTGGTAATGGGAGCTCCAAATTTGGGATTGGCTCCTAATCTCCCCAACAGCGTCATAAGCATGAGTGTACATTCTGCAGGCAATCTGGTGGCCTTTCCTTGTCTGCTTAACATGCTGTGAGCTGCAGACGGAGGGCACGCTACAGCACTGTGACACATTGTGTTACTTATCTCCGTTCTCTAGCATGAAGGATATATTCTGCAAGCAATTCTAGTGCAGGATTTCCTATGTGAAATCCAGACCTTCAACAAAGAGGCACTAATGACAACAGAAATGTTAGTTCAGCTTTAAGATCCCAGCTGGAGCTTGCAGATGTGGCAGACAGGGATAGATATCCCCTGTTTTTTTTTCACTGAAGTGACTATTTTGGATTTAGGGACTGCACTCTCTTCTGTTACAGCGTTGGATCCTAGACAAGGGCTGTTTGGTGTCCTAATCCTTATTAAGTGATCAGATTTGGACTGAAGAAGAGGAGAAAGTAGAAGAAGATACAGAGCAGCTCTGAGTTTGCAACAGCCTCTCAACAGGCTGAGAATGACCCTCTTTCATGTGAGGCATCTGGGACACAGATACGAACTGCTTCCAGTCCGATGTGGCTGGAAGGGGCAGAGAGCAGAGTCCATGTGAGAAGTTTTACAACCTGTAGCCTCTGCGTCAATCTACCAGCCTACACGATCTGTGTCTAGTGCACAGGTATAAATCAAACTCCTGAATATGAGTTTTCTTTGATTAACACATCCAACAACTTCCTTGCATTCCTTGCAGTGCTCTTTGAAAGTGAACAAGCAAAGCTCTGTCCCAGCATCCCTGTTAACTGCTGTACAAGCAAATTGCCTGGTAGAGAGAGGAGCAGCAGGAATGTAGGCCAGTCAAATAGTCTTTTGATAGAGCAGACTTGCTCAGCTCAAAGATGCTGTCTGAGTCTGAGTTCCAACAACGCCAGACTGCTTCAGCCTGCCCTCATCCTGAGGTCCTCTTTGGGAGGACTGCTCAATGTGACAACAGACCAGACCCCAGCCCTTCACTGAGTGGCTGCCCTTCAAAGTCCTGCTTGTGGTTTTGTAGAATTTCATGCACAGAGCACCAAAAATCATAGCATCATCCACCACCAGGAAGATACTTGCATGTCAAGAGCCTAATTCTGCATCATGACAGTCCACATTACCCTCATGACCAAAATAGTCAAGTGGCTTTTCTGGATTAATACATGTTAACCAACAACCGTGAATTCTCAGACTCCCCAAGCACTAACACAGCTTGTAAGTGAACCAGGTGGTATGCAAGGAACCACTGAAACATTATCAAAAAAGGCTTTGGAGTTCACAGTACACCTCATGAGTGTAGCTTATCAGTATCTGTCTTAACCAGGAAGCAGTTATAGGCTGTAAAATTCACATCACATATCCTGTTACTGAGATATTGTTCTGGGTCCAGAGATTCAGTTCAAAGACACTCAAGTCTCATGCGTGAAATTCAAGACCACCTCTCTGTTCTCCCTCTGCCCCATGGTGAGGGGATCAAATTCACCCTTTGCTGTGACTTCTGTTTTTTGATTGGAAAACCATTAAAGACTGACATGCGGTTCACATACATGTCAAAGCTCTGAAATGAGTCTGGTCTTGTTGCAAAGAGGCTGAATACTTTGCATTGCCCAACAGAAGTCCAAAGTAGTCTGCTTGAGAAAACAGATTATAGCAAGTCAGACAATATTAAAACCAGGAAGACTATTAGTCCAAATAAAAAAGTCTTCCGAGAACACTCAAAAGCCACATTTAATATGAAAGCAGAGCACACACCAGAAGCAGAATCTGCACAGTCAGATAGAGAGCTTAAATATCTGAACACAGCAAATGGGAGAATGAGGTACCCATGTGAGAGGGCCCTCAGTCTGACCCTGATATTATGAGAGCTGTGGATGAGCCTCCATCTGGCTGTTGTTGCCCCATCATGCAGTGTATCCAAAAGAGAATTCCGATACCTTCACAATTCCCCAGCTTCAGCCAAGTTTCCAACAGCAGTCAGACAAGGAACTTAAGTTCCCACTGCATTCACCTCCTTTCTTCCCCGTCTCACACCTCCTCTCTTCTCCCCCTTTACACTAAGTACTCTGGTTTTGCCATCCCAAAGTTCACATTTGCTTGGCCTTAAGCCTTCAAGTGAACACAGTCACATTCCAGCAGCACTATCCCAGCATCATCATCCCAACCCTTCTTAATAGCTTCTTCTCTCTAAAACACCATTATCTTGAAAGCCATCTAAAGAACCTCCCAAAAGCTCTCTACAACTAGGATAGCATTAATACTTACATTAAGAACCTTAACCTTCTCCATTCCACACTTTAGTTGCTTTGCATACCTGTTCTGCTTCCTCAGATTAAAAAAGAAATTACAAATGCTCTCAGAGAGAGTCCCCTAAGGGACACAGAGACAGAGTCATCGTGGAGCTCATTGTTGTTGCTTCCCTGGATGCCTGAGGCCCATAGAAACTATAAGAAATCCCCACAGGTCCTAATGCAATCAGATCTAGGTCTACACCAGCTCTTGGCCAGCAAGTCTGTTGGTTTTTGAAATCGCAGCAACTCCCTGTTTTTTGCACTGCAGACCCTCAGTTCAATGTCTCGAGTGCCAATGGAGACACAGGTGCACATGTATCTACAGTTCATTCAGTCAGGGACTTCCAGTACTTCTGATTGGCACACTGAGTGACAATTTTACATGTTTTAAGAATTCAATGAGGTATCAATAATCCAGTAGTCACATGACCATTTGGCACATACCCAGACTTGGGGACGTGAGAATTTACACTGATGTGCAACATAGCTCCTCTCCCTTTCAGCTGAGGGCTCCTTTAAATACACAGTATGACGGGCAAAACCTTGAAGTATACCAGATTTTTGAGCCAGAACTGGAATCAGAACTGCTTTCATCAGGCACCATCAAATGAAAAGGTCATTCAGAAGTCTTGTGTGATTTAATAAATATATATAATTTAACTGCTTGGGTTTCTTATTAGTGAACTTAATTGCTGTATTTTAGTTTACTTGCCATTTCTTAACTAAAAGCATTCTTGTGCTTTATGAGGCAGTCAGCAGGTGTACACATAACTTTATGTCAACATCTGATTACTACTTATTGCTCATTTAACTCCACAAAAAATAAAAATTGGACCATGTCTCAAGAAAAATAAATAAAAGGAGAATGCTGTGGAGTTATAGCAGAGAAGGTGTTTTTTTTTTTTTTAAAAAAAAAATCAAAACAGGAGAGGTTTTCTTGAATATTTTTTCCAAGTGCTGTTGTTATAGGTGTTTCCTGAGGAAGTGATGGACTTTTTCCCCCCCGCCATGACTCGCACCCTGTAATTTGGATTTTTTTTTTTCCCCTTAAACACAGGGTCTGAGAGGTACAAGCAAGCCAGCACAGTGGACAGTTATTTCACTTTGCTGCTTGAATAAACTGATAGGATGAGAACCAGACTTCTTTTTACTCCAATTCAGTAAAGCAGGGCATAGAGGTAGTAGTGTGCTTAATTTTAGGCAGGTGCCTTGCTAAGCTACAGCCTCTACAAGCCACACAGAACCATCAGTGAAATTAAACACCATCTAGTTATTTTATGACTATGCTTCAGTGCAGTGCTCTTGCAACTGGAAGCCATCTGGCTGGGGATGGTTTTATGTGCTGCATTTTCACAGCTCCCTGCCCAGCAGGGTCAGGGCTTTCCACAGTCAGGACACCTAGGAGCTCTGCTCCTTCATAGGAGCTGCTCCAGCAGCAGGATCCTACCCGGGCACTGCTGAGGGCCTGGTTTCAGTCCTCCATTGCCATGAACAGCCAACACTGTGGCGAGAAGACCTCTGTGCCTGAGGTGAAATGTGAGCCCTCAAGCTAAGGGTCACTCTTTAGAAATTGCCCACTACCTATGGCCAGTAACAGACCTGATTCTTGCTTCCTCCACCCCAAGCTGAGGATCCCAGCAACTTCACATCACCCTTAATAGGAGGCGACAAGTTCTGCACTTGACCCACAAATCCCCCAGTTCAGTGTGGAGGGAACTGGATTCATACTATTGCTTTAGTTCTTTTACAGAGAGGAGCAGCTTATAAAGGCAGAGCTTCAGGCATGTCAAAAGCTTTAGAGAAAGTTCAGATCAGCAGTCAGCTCTAACCCATGTGTGCAGATATGTGGATTATCCTCTAAAATTAATACTGGTAGAGATATAAAAAAAGGAGAAGATTCTGTAGCAGTGCTGATGCAGCTACTGGGATTTAATTACTGAAAAAAGAAGCTATTTGACCTCCCTTTGCATACATGGATTCAACTCCACAGTACAGCACTTTCTCAGTGGAGCATGTCAGCTCAGAGACTCCACTGCATCTTACATGTGCAGCCAACAATAGCTTCTTTAGAAGTGCAGGCTGATTCAGGGCACAAGCAAAATGCTCCCTTTAGGACTTTATTTCTATGACATTCCCAGCAGCCATTGTAAATCTTTTGCTGTTTTCCCCGCCTTGTCCTCTTGCTTTTCAAAGAACAAGTGTGGCCAGTTATCTCCCTGCCTTCACAAACACCTCTCCTAGTTACATAAAGTGCAGTGTTTAGCAATGGGAAGTTGCTTCTCTGACTGACAAGTTTCCAAGCTGCTAAATGAGAATTGCTGCAGGAAGGCGATGTTTTTTCCCACTGGGTTAACACCCTTCCACTCAACTGTGCACAGAGGGGCTGAAGCCAAGTCTTTATTCTTGGATATCCCAAGTACTGAGAGCTCAGAGAAAAAGCTGTTGCAAGGCCTGAACTTTGGTTTTCATTTTATTCCAGTTAAGCTCAATACAGAGTATGTCCAGGCTGGATCCTGCAGGACACAGGCTTTATGCACCTTTAGAGAACAGCTGCCCATGGAACTGACTAAAGGAAAGTGCCAAGAGTGCACAGAAACACTAAGCTGTAAATCCGGGTAGAAAGCAAAACTCAGATCTTAACTTTCTGTGCAGACACATAAGCATCTAGCAAAGCTGTCCTCTGGGTCTACCTTGACACACCTGATTTCAGTTCAGCATAGTGACTCTGGATTGCACCAGCACTGCTGAAAAAAATCAAGCCAGCACCCCCTACTTCAGCTGAGGTTTCTAGTTAATCAGAACAGGGGCAGCACATTTTGGGCAACAAACTTCCATGGGCTTTTGCCATTGTTCCTTAGCCAGCATTGATCTGAGAACTACAAAAGGTTGCCAAGTCCTCAAAAGATTTTAGTGTGAGCGATGCAGACCACATGTGCTGAATGGTAAGCAGCTCTTGAGGATCAGAATAAAAAGGTTTTTATAGTCTGAGCAAACAAAAGTAAATGCCAGGATCTAAATGAAAGAGCTTTCCAAAAGCCTGAGGCTACCAAGATTTCAGAGCTGAAAGTGTAGCCTTGTTTGTTCCTTAGAAAGTCCTAAAGAATGTCACATTATCAAGAGAGGTGACCCTGTTCTGTTCCCAGCAAAGCAGCAGTGTCCTTTGACTCTCCTCTTGTTTCAGAGCACCCCATCTGAGAAAAGTCAGTCCACATCAGATTGCTTGAGCCTCCTATTAAAGTTAAGTGTAGTTGATTGCTTTGTAAGTGGGTAGCCAGCAGAGAGGAATATTGCCAATGAAGAAAATATTATTTATTACTGAACAGAGTTATATGGAATACATCAATCCAGTCTAAGCCACACCACCAGAAAGACAGTCCTAACACAGAGAAAGCTTTGAAATACTTTGTTTTTCTGTTTTAAAGACACATATGCAAAAACAGAGCTGAAAGAAGGAGGGTTGTTACATTTGGGGACCACAAATCTACAGACCAAGTAAAAGCATATGGACTGGAAAGGACTCCAATAAAGCCACTATAAAAGGACTGGTTCTGCTGTGTCCATGCTGGGTATGAAGAATTGTTCCACAAATAACCTTGGTCCTGCTTCAAGCAGCTTCAGAAGCAGATCTCTTCAGATCAGTGAGGCTTTGTGCAGAAGACTGCCTAGAATTTTAACTCAGTTGGGAACCAAGGGCTCCTGAAGGAATTAATCCTCAGGCGAAGGTCCCAGTTGGCCCCAGGACACGTTGCCTCTGTGAGGGCTGATGAATGCCTGCAGCTTTGAGGTTAGACAGATTTGGTTTGCTTAAACTAAAGTTTTGGCTGCTGCAGTATAAACCTACTACTGCTCATGCAGTCCTCATAGGCTGTGCAGGGCTGCTTCCCCCACTTCAGCTGATTCCTCCAAGTGCTTTACTCTGCAGCTCTGCCAACGGCTCCACAGCACGACTGGCATGGAGCAGAATGCAGTGCAGTCTCCCTGCCTCCTCTCAGCCCAAGTCCCTCCTTCTCTGGCTCACTGCTCTCAGGCTTTCCCCATCGCAATTGTTTTCCCAATGCACTAACCAGCACTACCTCACTGATTTCAGCGATGCTGCTCTCAGATTGCCCCAGTATGAAAGCACACATGCAACCTGTGCAGCAAGTCTACAGTCCTGGCAAAACAGGCCTCCAGCTGCAGCAATCCATCTTTGCTGCCTTCATCTCTGGAGAAGCAGAGAAGTGATGATAAATGGGTGCAAAGGAGAACCAAGGGTCATCTGAATATCACCCCGTCTAGCTACCACAGGGCTCAGGTCAGTAGCCAACATGTACACCCTGAAGCACTGGCTTTTGTTCTTCTTTAGGTCATTCAGGAAGTTCCCTGAGGAAGCATGGCCAGTGTATACCAGAGAGCTTGCTTTGTGTGGGCAGGGTCAGCCCAAATCACAGAATCATCTAGTCTGGAAAGGACCCTGGAGATCATCTAGTCCAACCGTTCTCCTAGCACAGTTCCCACCTACAGCATGTCCTTAAGCTCCAAATCGACCCTACTCTTGAACCCCTCCAGGGATGGGGACTCCACCACCTCCCCGGGCAGCCCATTCCAACGCCTAACAACCTGTTCTGTAAAGAAATACTTCCTAATATCTAGTCTAAACTTTCCCTGGCACAACTTGAGGCCATTCACTCTTGTCCTCTCACTTTCCACTAGGCTAAAGAGGCTCAAACCCAGCTCTCTGCACCCTCCTTTCAGGGAGCTGTAGAGGGTGATAAGGTCTCCCCTCAGCCTCCTCTTTTCCAGACTAAACACCCTCAGTTCCCTCAGCCACTCCTCACAGGACATCTGTTCCAGACCCTTGACCAGCTTTGCAGCCCTTTTCTGGACATGTTCGAGTAACTCTATGTCCTTCTTGTAGTGAGGGGCCCAAAACTGAACACAGTAATCAAGGTGCAGCCTCACCAGCACCAAGTACAGGGGCAAGATCACTTATCAGGCACAGAACAGGGGCACAGGACATGGAAAAATGCAATGTCACTAGAGAGACTGGAAAAGACAAGATGGTTCTCCCCAGGGGAGACATTTTAGGTCCTCTATCAGGGCTGAGGAGATGCTTAGAGATTAGAGATACTTTGACACTTTGGGCTCATCCCAGCTCATACAAATCACACTGGCATCATTTTGAGAATGCAGACAGAAAGGCCATGTCACATCCTCTGTCCCTTTCTCCCCACATCCTTACCCAATACATAAACCAACTGTGGCAGAGTCTACAAGTTCAGAAAGCTTGTAAAGCAGCACTCACCCTTTAGTTCTTTTATGGCCCTATGGGTGAACAGAAAAAGAAGTATGGTTCACCTAGGGCCTCTTTTTTTCCAAAGAAATTCTTTCCAGTGCCATTTTACAGGTTTGCACAGCCTTGCAATGAACAGAAACCCCATAGCAAAGCAGGCATTTAAAAAACATGCTAAACTACCGTGAAGTAAATTACTGACTTAACAGCCAGGCACCTACAGGTATAATTGGGCTTCATCTGAAGAACAAATTAAAGCAATGTGCATATTAGCCTCTGAGTCTGCAAGGGGCAGAAAAAGACTGAGTCTGGAAACTTTCCAAAGCGCACAAGATTAAAGAAGCCCTGCCAAATAGCTCACAGGAGACAGCAGTCACACCAAAGAAGGACCAGCTCCCAGTGAGAGCCAGACCCTCACCTAGCTACATCTGCACGCAGGCTTCCATCGGGGGGGCACGGTGAAGGCTGCATTTGAACCACAAACTGCAAAGCAGGGCAAGAGATGGGTCAAACAGGAACATTGATGGAGCCTAATGGGGACACAGAAGGGCAGGGCAGGGCAGGGTGAGCAGTTGGATATTGCAATATCAATCTCAGTGCTTCATACTCCACTGAACTGTGAAGTTAAGTGCCCTTTTCCTAAAGCTCAGAGGCAGCCGTATGGATTTCCCTCTCCTCTCCCAGTAACAAGTCTAGCACTTCAGTATATCTTAGTATCAGTACCTATAACTTCTGTCAAATCCCGGTTCATGTGCTACCAAAAGACTGACATGGGATAACACCCCTGAAAAACAAAACCAAAAAACCACTCACCAAAAGTTTCTCCCAGCAAGCTACTCCACCACAGTGAGAGCATGTCACAGGCCATAATTTCCTCAGATTTACAGCACTTGCCATTGCAGAAGTGTTTGACTAGAGAAAGAGTCTCTTCAGGATGTCTCCACAAGGGGACGGGACCAATTTTCTTACTGGTTTAGCCTTCTCTATCCACACCTCTTCTCCAAATTGCCATCTCCTTCTCTTTTCTCCTACCAGAGAGGAGAGCAAAGGATGTAAACAATTAACCAGCTGAAAGGGAAAATAAATAACAACCACTGAGGGCTTCAAAGTTAAACAAGGAAGTAATTAGTGGAACAGCTGAAAGAGGAAGGCATCAAGAAAAATCAAAATAGCAAAAGTCAGATGAAAGAAGTAGGGAACAATCTATTAGCAGCTTCAAGGATGTTATCCCCCAGTTATTTCTTCCCACTCTATCCCTGGAGGAGTGGCTTTCCTTTAATGCTGTTTAATTTTTGAACACTGCTGCTCCCTGTCCACGGAGAGGGCCCAGGTCTAACTGTTGCTTTTTCTCTTCTGCCCGAGAAGGCCACTGAAAGTTTCAGCACTTGCTATCCCCAGACAAAGCACCTGGATTTCAGCTGTGCAACCCAGGCAGGCAGTGACTTGCAAGTCAATGTTTTTCTCTCAAGCAGCACTGTTCAGAGTCCTGCCCTGCAGAGTCAAAGGACTTGGATGACTGTGCTGAAGAAGGGCACAGTCAGACCTTTGGAGAAGGGGAACAGTTTGACATGAAATCCTACTAGACCAGTGCAGAGGGAGGCTTGGCTGGTGTCGATTCAGAATATGAGACTGTAATAATATTTGCCCTCAGTTCAACCTCATATACTGCATACAAAAGCCTCTGTTCGAATAAAGGAATGGCCAGGGAGACATGAACTGAGAAGAGCCAAGAAACTCAAAGCAAAGTCCCAATTCTCTTTGTCCGGAAATCTAGCTGTTTTGCAAAGAAACAAAACCTCACTGAAGGTAGACAAGGAAAGTGCTTGATTTCTTGCTGAATTTTCTCAGTTTTTCTTGACATTATTTAAGAGGGAGAGAGCAAGCACATGTGCGTTCCACAGAAAGGATTCAAAATATGCCTTTTTTTTCCCCCCTCATTCAGGGACCAGTTTGTCTGTCAGAGCAGCTTTGCTTTCCTGGATAAATAAAAGTGTGGTGTTCTTTCATAGCCTGCAGGATGGGAAGGGAAGAACCAGCAGTCAGGCAATCTAGGCCTCACCCTGCCCCAATTTTGACCTAGGACAAGTCGCTTGCTCACACAGCTCAGGAACAGTCATGAGGGGACACATGCCATTGCTTTTATAGTCACCCAAACCAGAATACCTCCAACATACTCTGACCAACCTTTGCCCCATAAGTCTTGAGGGATGCTGTGCAGCACACTGAATGCCAGGGCCTTTAATGATACCTGATCCTGGCACTCCAGGAAAAAAAAAAACCAACATAAAATCAGATTGTCAAGAGAAGGGTAAACCTGGTCCAAGGCCAGAGGGATGTCAGGTTATAGTAAAGTATTTCTCCATCCCTCACCTAGACCTTGTTACTTCCAGCCCAGCATTCAGATGACTGCCTTGGCAGAAGTTGTTTTTGTAGCTGATGAGACAGACTGGTCCCTTGAGAGACATTTGAGCCTGTACACACCACTAAATACATCAGGCATTCAACTTGGTCATATGTATGCTGGTAACCAAGTTTTCTGGGCAACAAAGACCAGTGCAACAGTGCTGAGGTACCAATAGTTAGGATATTCCAGTTGACTATGTTTTTCCAAACATGTTTGAGAAGGTCCAGGCAGGCTTACCTGCCCCAGACACTACTTCTTTCTCCTTGAGGTGTATTTAGCCAGATGGCAGGTGTTTTATATTTAGAAAAACATTCATTGAGTAGGAAAACATTTGTACAGGCAGGTTCACCTCAGAGGACTTATTTTCTTTCTCCCTCTTTTGTGGGAACAAAGAGCCCTGCACCAGACCCTGGAGCTACTCAGGAGCTAAGGCTGTCTACATGTGAGACCACGTGGGGTGAGAGGTGGGCTGTACAGCCAAGGTACTGATGGGGGGCAGCTGTACAGCCAGCTCCAGGGAGGCACCACGCTGGTGCACTGGGCACTGGTATGCCGAGGCAAGAGGGTGAGATTATGGACACCTTGCCTGACAATCCAGATGTAACTTGGATATGTACACAGAAGCAGCTCCATACTGTTGTAGCTGCTTGTATGATTTTTTTTTTTTTTTTAAATGCTAAGAGATAGGTCTTCAGCCCTCTGGCTGGTCAAATTCAGCAGTCTAACAAACTCAGCAATCACTATCACTAACAGTCCTGCAAAACACCAGCTGTCAGACTCCTCCAGGCACCTGCCACTCCATTCAGATAGCAGCAAGAAATGGCCATTCTTGAAACATGCAGAGCCTTAAGCAGATCTGGCCAGGAAATCAAGTAAGGCCTGAAGGACCTCAAAGGCGACAGTTATTCAAGATAGTTACCTTGCTAACAGGGCACCTCCTGCATCAAGATTTATCAGAGACCATCAAAGGTCAGCAGCTCTCTCCAAGACAGGAAGCCAAACAACAAGCACAGTAACAACAGCAGCAGTGCCAGGCCCTTGCCAGCCAGCACCCTGCCCCACAATACCTGAGTGAAGCAAGGAGAGCAGACATGGAGATGGCAGCCAACTTCAGCTGAATCCACATCACCAGCCATGCTGATGGAGCAGGTCTGAGATCAAGCCGGAAAGCCAGGTCAGGGTCAGACACAGTCCAGTCATCACCAAGAAAATCCATAGTAACAAGGCACATCCAAGGTCAAGAACAGAGCGAACAGGTCAGGAACCACAACAGCAAGGTCCACAGTCAGACACCACATGCACTTCTACAACACAGCTCAAGGAGAAAGCAAAAACACAGGTCTGAACTTAACTGGAGTCATGGGGTCCGCAGGCAGAGAGTGTGGGTGGAGGGCCCAGGTGAGGCTGGTCAGGGCCATTAAGGCTTACTGATGGACTCGGGGCCAACCACCTGTCTGAAGCATGGTCTGCATTGGGCAGAAGCAGGGACAGCAGCTGTACAAGAGAGAAACCACAAAAAACCCCACAAACCCCCCACAAAACACGGTACAAGAGCGGACAGATTTCAGCCCGCATGATTGCAGTTTATGCTATAACCAACTGAGGAGGATAAAACTCAGTATGGTTTTGCCATAATAGCTCAATAAAAGGTACTGCTAACAGCATCTTCTGTCAGACACTCTGTTCTTCCTGTCCCTAAAACCATAAATAGAGATCCCAAATCTTTCTGAATCCTAGTCCTAGCTCTTAGCCACACCACTGTCCTCGGGCACTTAAATTCCAGGCTAAGATTCCAGGCTGAGATGCCTTGACTAGTGAGAGTTCATTTACTTCCATTTAATGCCAACTCCTTAGCAAAGCCTGGTTTCTACTGCCTGCAGCCTTTGCCTCCACCACGGGCAGTTGTTCATTTGGCAGTTACAAGGCAATCTGTTAATGATGATCCAGGGTGCCTTCCATTCAACAGGAGATCTTCTCCAGCCAATGTGTTAGAAACCTCAATGGAAAAGTGCTTATCTTTCCTTTCAGGTTACCTGCAGGTGTAGCCTTTACTGACCAAAAAACGCAAGAGACAGAAGTGGTAGAAAGATACCATGAACTGTCTCATCAAAGCATCACTTGCAAGTGAACTTGGATTTTGCTGTTGACTACCGACTCATACCACTACGTATACAGGTAACACTGCCATGGACCTTACTGCTGGGCACATGGATGAATTTCTGTGGTCAGTGTCAGCAGGGCTTTAGACTGCACGAAGATCTAATGGCCTTTTCTGACTTTAAAAATCTATGGATTGTTTAACTGACGCTTCAGAAATTAATGCATTACACATTTCTGCAAAGACAAGTGAGTCTCTGTCCAGATGAGTTTGGTCTGGCAGTATGGGAATGCACCTTTAGGAGTTGACAGGACTTTCTTACACAGCTACAGAAGTGCATGAGGATTTGCACTGTTTATGCAAGGAATCCAGGTGTTGTGATTGAGTCAGATCATTACAGAGTGGAACAGACACTGTTTGAATACACGTGGGCTCAAAACAAGGTTTTCCCTTGTGGAAGGATGTTACTGGCCTATCCTACAGTTTTGCAGCTATTTTCTTGGTCAGTCTCACTGGTGCCTATCATTCCAGCACGTGTGCTTTTGTTCCATTATGCCTATAACTTTCTGTATGTGTCCCTGTAAATTACTGAACAATTATATACAACAGATACAAAACCAAACCATGTAACTTGTCCTTCCTTTGAAAAAGTAAATTATTTTTAAGGTTACTACAGAGTGTCCAGGATTGATTTAATGCTGTCAATGATAATGTTGCAAGGGAGATCTTCATTAATCTGTACTGACGTTACTGTTTGAATCAAAAATTGCATTTTGGATCTACATGGGACTGCTTCAGTCATCAAAAGTGGTTGGCTCTGATCTTATATGTGTGTTTACCGACTCACTGGGCTCTTCCTCGTTCTGCTATAACACAGACAGTGTAGAAGTCACACAGTGTTATCACCTTGATCTCCAGCTTGGCTGAAGAGGCCCTGCTTGTGTGTCCCAGCACACCCTCTTGCATTAAGAGGAGGGACAGGGAAAATTAGAATGCAGGCACTTTACTGCATTTAGATAAGCCACCGCAGATCTCAAGGCTGGCTTACCTAGTTTCAACTCTGGCAAGCTGCATTCACTAGAGAAAGTGAATTAATCCTGCTCATTGCTAAAGTGTGCTGCAAAAGAATAGTACGTCTTCTATTATACAAACAGAAACAATGAGGCACAGAGAAGTTCCAGTGACCCAGCTAGTCAAGCCACCTGAGGGATCCAAGTCTAGTGCTCTGCTACATCATGTTGCCTTTAATTTTATTTACACACTGCTCTTCATTCCCATAAGTCAAGATCTGGGACCTAAAATCCTCCTGTATGTTTGCTGGAGTTTGCAAACTGGATGGAAGCCCTGTTACTGCAGACTGTTTCTAAATAGCCTACTCATTTGTCTTGTCTGTAGCTTTTTTCTTTTGATCTCCAGAGCTATTCACGGTTCAATTGCTTTCCAGAGATGACTTGTTGCAGTTTGCTTTGGTTTGAACTGGGCTTTGAAACTACTGACCAGGATGCACCAGACTTCTGCTCAAGAGCTTGAGGAAACAGCAGGGTAATTTATGAGACAAGCTACTAGTCTTCAAAGGATAACATATTTTAAGCAGAAGTCCTTTTTCTTCAAAGGAAAATTTGCCTTTGCCTTGTGAACTTGCATTTTTATATATATACATATAACAAATATTTATTTTACACTCACCATGTCTGTAGCATGATGTGTCTGTGTATAAAGGCCAAATGAAAGCAGTTGCTCTCAAAGTGTTGGAAGAGATGTTGTCTGAAGATGACTGCTCCCAACCCCTCTGCAATTTAAAGAGGGATAGTAACATGCTCTATGGAAGCAACCAGCAAGGGCTGGCCTCCCACAGGCCAGCGTTCCAGCAGGAGCAGACAGCACGCCAGCACCTGACAGAGGAATGGAACCTGTGGGTATGACACTGGCAGCAAGGAGTCTCCAGGGAAAACGAACTCAAGCAGATCACTAGAAAGGCAGGACAGTAGTGCTGGCCCAGGAAAGTTGTGGCTATACCCTGATGGCTGACGCTGGACTACTCATCCCACTGGCCCCCTTTTGCGACTGGAGCTATCTGGAAAACACCAGAATGACTCTAATTTGCCCCCTCCCCCCAAAAACCCTTCAATGCTGTCCCCTGCTGTTAAACAGGGTTGAGGAATGGCCTTGGATACAGCCTCCAGGCTGATCTCTCTGCCTCCTAGCCACAGCAAAGCTCTCCAGGCAGCAAAGTGCCTGCCTGAGCAGGCCAGAGGGCACCCAGGAGAGCCTCTGAATGCGGTGTGGTCTGGGCTTGCTCAGGCATTGCAGTATGCTGAAGGGCAACCACCAGCTGTCCAACAGCTGTGCTTCTGCTTCACCACCTCGATGGGCAACAAACCTGGCCTTGGAGGCAGCCAAGAGGTGTCTCGTGTCTTATAAACAGTGGCCCACACTGTTCTGACCCAACAAACTCTAAACCCTGCCCCCACCAACTAACAGGACAAAATTCTCAGAGGATAGAGTAAATGGATGTAGTCAATGTGAGGCAAATGGTGCTTTTGCTACACCAGGCGAAGATCAGGAATGCATCTGCCCTGACCTCTACATCCTAAATGACACAAACAGCCTGGGAACAACCTGGATGTGCATTGCAATAATCCCAGCCCCATCTTTCCCTCCACTTGTTGCTTGGAACAGCTCCCTCTTTTCCAAAGAAAAGCTGCATCCTTACACAAAGTGCCTTCTTCTGAGTGCTAGGACAATGAAAATGGATCACAGGTCTTGCTGGAACTAGTCCTAAGATGGGGACTCAGCCATTCTGGAGCACAGATGAGGTCAGGTCAGGTTTTTCCCTACAAACAGGAGAAGCCATGTGGTTTTCGTATAATTTGGAACATTTTCTTACAGAATGAAGATTGATTAGATGCCTGGAGTTCCCCAGAAACAATGTTGATAGTGTTAGCAGCCTGCACACCACAAGAACCCATTCATAAAAAAAAAAAAAATCCTCATTTAATTTTTTTTTTTTTTTTAACTTTATGTTCTTGGAAAAAGAAGCTTATTGGGTAACTATCAGAGTTCCTCTTTCATCACCTTGTCATAAATCCCACAGGCTCTGAATTCCTTTAACAATCTCTCAGTTAAATTGTGACCTGCCTATTCTAATAAATAAACCTTTTTTTCCCCCCCAAAAAAAGCTGAAAACAGCCAAGAAGTTGCTCCCCCTTGCCCTTGCTCTGAGTACTGCTAATTGAGACATCAAAGCAGATGGAAAATCAAGGTTGTGCCTGTACAATCCCTGTGCATTAATCTCTCTCTCTAGACCATTTCCAAACAGGGCGAGTAACTTTTGCCAACACAGATCCCCCTCTGAAATTTCAGCTATTCATTATATTCTTCTATCACTATTTATGTGAATGATGGAACAGCTGGTGTCTTTCACCCTGAGGTGGCTGTACTTTGGGGGCAGGTGATGTGTTCCTGGGTGTATTTATTTCGTGCAAATTCTGACAGTCAGGAAAACTGATATCCCAACCCAGTTTCAAACCAGAGCCATGCTGTCAATATAAGGAGTTAAACCCTCCCAGCCCCGCTGCACCCAGAGGCTTTACCATCTTCACAAGAGCACTGACAGGCAAATCTGATATTGCAAACTGTCAAAGACACTCTAGAACCAGGTTGGAGATGTTATTGCTATAAAGGGTAATTTAATGAAGAAACTGTCAAAAATTCATAGACTGTGAGGGAGCACTTGAAGAACGATCCCTGGGCAGATAGGAAGCATTGTCACCTAAACTACATTGGATTGGTGCTTTGCAGGGTTTAACCTGCAGGGTTAAACAATTGTGGGACTGCTTTATGCAGACACCAAGGTACTAGTCCAGGTCACCAACTCAGCTCTTCAGGCCTTGTTACCTCTCATGTTAGGTGCTGGGCTGCCACACCTCCACGGCTAAAGTCCTCCAGGCTAGCTAAATCCCCACACCAGCATGCTTGGCTTCTACAGGGGCAACATACCCCAAGGCATACAGGCAAAAAGGGTCACGACAGCAGCTGTCCTAGCTGCTCTGACCAAAGTGGGACCACTGGGGAGCTGATCACTGTTGGCTCGGAAAATGGATGGGAAGAGCTGCACTGTAGGTTTAGCTGCCTTCCTCACTTGGATTTGCAGGGGAGAGAAACAAGAGAGCAAGTCCACAGGAGGTATGGTTGAGGAGGTGAGAGAAGTGTGCAGTTTCGTTAGGGAAAGAATATTGTATCTTCTTCCCCATGATGCCAAACTTGACAGGGAAAACAATTACAGGGGTTTCCCTGCCCCAAAGGCAGAAATAGATCTGCCATGGTGGAGAGGAGGAAGAAGGGATGAGGTCAGCAACCTCCTTTCCTTCCTACTGTCTGCTCTGACATATGCACCATGAATTACATGACAGGTAGCCATGGGAGCACCCCCTCCCCACTATTCCCCCCATATGAATGACGCAGCTGCTCTCCAGATTTACCCTGATAATTTAAACATTGCAAAGAAACACAGGAACATCTGCATGATAGCTGTTCTCTGCATTTGCCCCATCCTAAACTGACCTAAATCAGAAAGCTCCACCATGGAGCAGTGTCTAATTCACACTGAGACCCACGGATATAAACGTTTCACAGCCCAAGAAAAGATAGTGCCAGGCCTCCCAGGGGCCACAAAGTGTCCGCAGCATTTTTGTAGCTCGTTGGACAGGGTAACATATGTGTACCCATGTTATATAGAGCAAACAGGATGCATAAATTCATGATGCCTTTGGGCAAGAAACGATCAGGTGGTGCTTGTTTTCTCCCTAATTTGCTGGGATATTTGTTCTGCTAGTGAACAACCCCAGCAAAGCCTCCTGGCACATTTTCACTCATATTTAGCTCAGACCTCTGAACACTGAACATTCAGGAGAGAGACTGAAATGGGAACAGGCATCAATGAAAAGTTGGCCCCTAACACACACATTTAACGGCTCTATGTGCCGAACACATGATTGTGCTTAAGACAATATGCTGCTCCCAAAAAGGGTTTGCAGGTTTCCTTGTGGAGAGGATGGTGGCAAAGCGCCAGTGACAGACACGGCTCATGAGCCCCATTTCTCCACAGCTTCTGCCTCCCCCGTCAGATGGAACAGTCCCACTAAGGCAGATGCAAAATACAGCCTTAGAATAATTGAATATAACCTGTCCCTGCCTGTAGAGGACTGGGGTAGAACACTGTAGGTTCAGGAAATATCAATGGTAAAGGTCAGAAATCTGCACCTTTTTCTCTTGAGGTATCTGCAGTAGTTACTTCACATTCCATGACGATGCAGAGTGGAGGTGTGACATGCTGCCAGCTCTGAATGTGTCCCTGCTGCCCTTCAGCAGGGGTAGTTCAGAGTGAGCCACTGGATAACTGAGCAGAGGTCTTGATTCAGCCAAGCACATCTGGCATGTGCTTCAGTTCTTCGGTGATGTGGTACGAGTGTTTGATGCTCCCTACACTGAACAACAACACAAGCATCTGACACCCCGGCTCCTGCTTTTAGAATTAGCCCATTTGTCCTGTGGATGACTAGAAGTGACACTCACTTCTGACAGGAGTCCCTCAAAATCACATATTGGCAGGACATAATTTCTTCTTCTCCACCCCAGGTGCTGGGGGGTTGGCTCACCTTCAAACTGCGCTGCCCCCCACCTACTGCTGAGACCCAGCAAAGTTTGCTGCGTGTCCAAGCCCTGGAGAGAGAGCCCAGCCATCATACTCAGCTTGGGAGGCACAGAGGAGCACAAGAGCTTCTCTCCAAAGCTTCCTGGCAGTCTCTAACTTGGAAGAGAGGGAGGGAAAGAAGAAATTTGAAAACACCCTTTCCCCTTTCAGAGAAGTGTGCTGGAAATAGGTCTGCCTGCCAGCTCTTGTGGTGTAGTTGCCAGGCAGTAGTACTGCTTTGCAGTCCAGGATCAACAAACTACACATTTGTATTCTCACCAGGGCCAGCATTATTACTGCCACAACTTAACACCCTTAAACAGAGACTGCTGCAGCTGTGAGAGCTGTCTTGGGGACCAGGACAATCACAGCAACCAGTTAATGAAGGACACACGGAAAAGAGTGGCTGCTATAAACCTCATGGATAAGGCAAACTCTTTCCTGTTGCAGGTAGAGAACAAAATATCTGCTACTCAGATGGAAAAAGATGGGTAGGAAGGAAATGGAACAACGAGCTGAAGATGGAGCCCTCTGAATGGACTGCCTGGTGGCTTGACCACAGCCAACAACACTGCTTCCGCAGGATGCTGTCACTAGCACTGTGGGGTTTAGGACTGGCATCCACCACAGTCTGTTGGCACGAGCAAGCCCACTGCCATGTGTCCAAGAGCCTCTAACCTTCTCTGTCTCTCCTCATCACCTTGTACTTCTCCCTCTGCCTTCATATCCTGACATGGTACAACCACCAGGTATTCACTGTATCCTCCCAGATCTCATACACCAAGCATGCTCCTTCTCCACTGCAATTGCGTTTTTCAGAAGAGCAACCCCACGGAGACTTACTGACACTGGGAAGGGTCCATAAAGCCAAAATCCCTTTGATTTTTTGCACACCCAGTTTCCCAATTGAGTCAAAGATGCATTAGACCATGAAAATTAGCATATATTTGACTACATCTAGTACATCTGGACTACTAAATACACATCGTGCAAATTATTTTGGATCTACACAATGTTGCAGAAAATGTGGCCGCTCATACAACCTCAGCAACAGCAAGTGACCAGATACTTGTGTTCAGCCAATGATTCATCAGCCAGCAAGTAGTAAGAGACACAACTGAACTCTTGTGGTAGTAGAAATAAAATTGAGATGCTGGAAACGCTTTGCTTTTTTCACACATAGATCTGACTCAGGTCATTGCAGAGAGTTAGAGCAGGCTCCAGGTGAAAGGGTTTAGGCACGGTAATTACAGCATGAGATTTGCTGTCAGTATTTGCAGAGCAATCCCTTCACGGTGCATAGCAATGGGCAGGGTGAATGAGAGGATAACGATTCGTTGTGACCAAGGGTTTTCTTCTCACTCTTGATTCCTGTGAACCTCTCAGAACATGGACAGGATACAAATAAGAAAAATTCTGTGCTTTGACCAGTTCTTCTTCTCCTCTGGGACAGCACTTTTTGCGGGCCTCCAAAAGTACTGTTGCAGACAAACTGCATCATAGAAGGGCCTCTCCATTTCCTAGGACTGAGGATGACAACATTACATATTACAGGAGATAGTATTGCTGCAAAACTTGTTGAAGGGAAAACCAGATCATCTCTCAAGACAACATCTTCCATCTGAACCTTCCGGGGTTGATGCTTCACAGGGAAGTTCTTCATCAAGAACTCTTAACATTGAGCTTGTCAAATGCTATCTTCCCCTTCATTTATTTCAACAAACAGCTAAAGATACTCTGGCCACAGAGGTGGCCACATCACCTTCTCTCTGACAAGTTCATACCTATGTACCATCATGGCTGCTGAAAAGCTGTGGGTGGTTCCAAATCAGGATTTATTTTTAGGTTTCCAGACTGTGTATGCTCCTGCCAAAAGAGCCTGGTCCAAAGTTTATTCAAGTCCACGATAAAAATGTCTAATGGCGTGAATGACCTTTGGATCAGCTCCAAAGACTGTGCACTGATATTAGCACTGGGGCTGGCTGGGGATTCCCTTTGGGAAGGCTGCCCAGTAAAGAGGCGGTTTTCACAAAATTGAAATTTTCAGGGAGAAAAACATCCTGATTTGAACCCTCTTTCCTTTCAGAATAAAGAAATAAAAACAGACTGGGTTTTGGGTTTTGTTGTTTTTTTTTTTTTTTTTCCAATTAAGAAGTCAAGAAGCAGTATTTTCTTCAGGGCCAGTTGGAACAAAATCAGAAAACTATGTTTTGGTTTGAATGTGTTCAATAAACCATTAAAACCTCATTTCCCTATAAGTACACTGCCTAGGGCTGTGGTTTAGATGTCTCATCTTTCCTGCAGGCTGTTTCCTAGAGGACTACATCTGCCATGGTGCAGAGTGGACTCTAAGGTCTGTGAGACATGATAGCAACTACACACTGTCCCATGAAAAATATGGGTATTAAGTTCCTGGATGAGAGCTGCCAGGAGGAAATACAATTCAAGGCTGATGTTCAGGGTTGGAGTCAAAGCAAAGCTTTTTGAGTTAATTGAACAAACTGAAGTGAAGCATGTTTATTTGGAGCATGTCAAAACATCTACTTTTGATCAAAAAATGTCAGAGTAAAACTTACTTCCCTCTGCAAACCAAGATGTTTTGAAATTCTATTCTATGAAAAATTTGGAAACATTGGTGTTTCTTCACAGCCAGAGAGAAATAAAGGTTTCAAGGGAGCAAACTTTCACAGCACTGCAAGTATTAAGAAAGCAAGAAAGGTGAGGAAGAAAGGAGATGTGAGAAGCTTACTGCTCCGTAGCTGAAAAGCCCTGCAGAAATGACCACCCTCTTTCAGCAGCTGTCTGCCTTGTATTTCCAAGATCCTTTCCCAGGATAACAGGCAATCCCCCAGGCTGGAGAGATTAAAGAATTGCCAGCTCATGAGAAATAGTTTTGAGTAACCACTTCCCTGGATGCCCCAGCTCACCATGGCAAGAACACATCTCTAGGGCTTTGTAGGCTCTCTCAGATCTAATTTGACCTTCATTCCACCATTGTCTTCCCTGGAGTTATTCATGGTTCAACTAAAGGAGGCCAAAATTCATTTCTGTCTCACATATTTGCCACCCAGTTGACAGGCAGTGGGAAAGTAAAGTGGCATGTGGAGCAAGCACTGGGAAAATCACCTTTTGATCTCACTGAAGGTGGTCCTCAAACCAGGTCATGCTTGAGAGAACTGGCAGGGAGAATGAGAGGCTGGGCTGCAGCTGTCTGTGTTGGGGCGGTCTCCAGTTCAGAAGAGTATTTGCCTTTCTCTCGCTGCCAATTTTGGAGCCTTTATAAATACCACACCTAAATAAAATGGAATAAAATAAACGATCCTCTTCAGGCACCCCACGCCCTTCCATCACCCTCCCTAAGAACATCTCAACACCCAAAGGCTGCAGGGATGCATGGGGGAGGAAATTATTGTTAAAAATAACCAGTCTAGGGAGGAAAACAATTTATGCTGGGTCTGGAGCAAGGATGAGGTCAGGACATGGTGTGGGGGAGCAGCCAGCCCCTTCCCTGTCACTTGTCCAGTAACAATACTTCACACGCATCCCATCCTATCCTCACCGGTGAGTCTGTCCCTTGATGCACAAGGTTCTGTTTTGCCATGAAGCACAAAACCTAATTTGCTAACTGTTTGGCAAGATGCCTTTGTCCTGTGAATGCTGCTGGGCCCCAGCACAGATCGAGGGCTGGGGGGTCTTATGCTCACAGACAGATTCCCAGCAGGTAATAAGAGCTCTAGATATTTAGCTACCTTTTCTGAAGAAGGTGCATGACCGGAGATGAGACAGGAGGTAGATGGAGGTAATTAGCCCTGAAACAAATGTGTTCAAAACACAGCTCTTAGCAGAGGATAATGTCACTCACCTTCAAACTTGACCATGTGATCTGTAAATGTCAGCTCTGGAATACACACTCCAGTGTGGTATTTACAGTGCCCTTTTATTATTGCTATTATTATTGTTATTATTTTCCTTTTTTACCTGGGGACTGAATGTTTGGGGACTGTGGCAGGAGAGGTCTGTACATCTGGAAAGCGTCAGATTTAACGCCCGAAGTCATCAGCCCAGGTCAGCTAAAAGTACATGTTTGCTTCCAGCAGCAGCTGTGCAAACTCCTGTTGCCTCGGTTGTGCAGGGCTTATGTAAAGATTCCTCAAAGACAGTGCCCTCTTTGTGAGCCCACAGCTCTGCTGATCCCTGGCAATTCCAACCCCAGTTTCAAAAGAAATGGGCCTAAAATGGCACTCCCACCGCAAACAGATGTATTTCAGCCTCTGTCTAAGGCAGCATTCATTTCATCATGAAAAGGAAAACATCATAATTTAGGGTCACACGTCTCCTGCCTGTCAGTCAGGCACTGCCAGCTATTTTTACAGCATCCCAGGGTGTTGTGGCAGTCTAGAGAACAAGTGACACACCTTTCCAAAGACTGTTCAGAACGGTATCACTCAGTGAGAAGCTCTGAGCTCCAAGCTTTGGTTTTGTCCCTGATTTTTTTTTTTTTTTTTCCGGCACAGGCTTGAAATAAAATATCTCTGTGTGTATTGCACATTTTTTTTCTTTGCTTCCATTGCTTCATGGACTTGCCCTGCCCAATGCAAAATCTTTTCAGGTTCAGAGTTAGAACTTTTCTCATGGTGCTGTGACATGGGATGGACCAGATGTACCATGAGAACAAGCTCTCTCACATCAGCAGCCAACAGCTGAACAAAACTATACATGTAAGAGAAGCCAAATATCACTTCAGTAATTCAGTAACTTTCAGTTGCTTCTGGTTTACATTGAGATTGAATCTGGCCAATTTATTTAACCTAATAAACAAAATTATAATTATAAACAATCCAGTAAAACTGCTGGGCATCTGAAAGAGTCACAGAGACCATGCAGAAAACAATCCAAAGCATCCCTGCCTTGTACCCAAATATTATATCTGCAGTGCACAAAACCCATCTCCATATTTACAGTTCGATGGGAGTTTTGATCATGTAATAGCTTTAGGGTTCAAACCACTGCTCATTAAAGTCAACAAGAGTTTTTAATGAGCTCTGAGTCAAGACTGGAATATATAGCATTTTACCAAGAATTCAAAGTGGAAAAAAACCCCAACTCTGGTAAAGCTCTTACCTTGGTCTTTTTGAAAGCTGAATGCCCGAAGGGGCCATGTTCCTCTTGCTGTGCAGTTTCAGCCTCCACAGGTAAAAGCCCTGCTGAGCCCCTCCTGACAGTGCCAGAGTTCCCCCATGCTGAAAAGTCTGCCAGCAGATTTCATTACAATAATTGTGTGACAGTTAACACTACATTGTAGAGAAAGCAGGCAAGAAAACACAAGGGAGCAAACCCCAGACCATCAATCATCCTTTTCACTGACACTGTCTTTATGTGGGTTGTTTTCACCGGAAATATACACCTAATAATTGCCCATATTCCTTGTTTTTTCAACATCATTTCTATGGCAAATGCCATTAGTTACTGTGCCATGGTGATTTAAAGCTGAAAACCTACTGTGACCTGAACCCAAAGATAGATTAACTTATCTGCTTTAACAAGGAGTTGCTTGAAGTCTTATAGGAAATACTGTATGAACTTACATTTCATATGGCCAGTAATTGCTTTTCCTGTTATTTTTTTATTAAAGAAATATAAAAGGAAATGGGAGCTGTGTGCATAATGGGGCTGGGTTGTAGTGCTTGAAATCTGCAGGTCATCAATTCAAGGCAATTTAGCTGATGAGTCCAGTGGCCTCGGCCCAGCTGTCAGGGGACAGGTGACCACACTTGGCCATCCACCAATGTTCAAACCTTGATGGCAATTCAGTAACTGCAGAGAGCTTTGACTGACCAGCCTAGCCCCAGCGAGAATGCCATGCCTGGGGGTACTGTTTCAGACCCATCTGTTAGGCAGCTGGATGCAGCACTGTCAGACACGGACGAGAGGCACCTAGGTCAGACCCTCTGAGCACCACATACAGAGAGGTCAGTCTGTCTCTGATTATTACAGAAAACAGAAAAGGCTGAGTAGATTCCCAGTGATACAGAGGTATTCCTAGATAGCCGTGGGGGAGGGCTGTGTGTGAGGGATCCACTAAGAGCCTGCCGGTACGGATAAACAAGAAGGAAACTTTGCAGCAAAATTACCTCTAACAATGAAGTTACTGAGTTCCAGTATCTATGGACTGAGAGGCTTCAGGAAGACTCAATTCTCAGCTCCCATGGTTTCATTAGGAGAGAAGCTGAGACCATAAAGCAACTAGTTTTCAGTGGGATATTAATTTAGACATGGGAACCAAAGACTTTTAAATTGAAAAGGTCCCTAGGACAGTGATTTCTGACTGTTTTTTTTTTTTTTTTTTCCATTTGTGGACTCTCAGCAGTGATGCAGCTCTTGTACAGTGAATTTAAGCTGACTAGAATTGCTTTTCTTGGTTTCCTTCCACAAGTGACAGGTTGACAGCTACTGCTCTTGGAAGAAGATGGCCTTCCAATCCTCAGGTCACCATATGGCGCACAAATAACTTCTTTCATGTCATACCTCATTTAGAGCTGTAGGAAGTAGAGCTAAGAGACCAGGGAAGCCATCTCCCCCATTGTCCATCACGTGTCACTGTGTCAAGCCCTGTTTTCAACATGCCACATCTCAACAGGCAGTTTGAGAGCTGTGGTTGTCCTTCCAAGCTTTATAAATGTGCTAAATGGGGTGGATACCTGGAGAAGATATGTGCCATTGACTGCCAGACGTTACAGGAGGGAATATGTGTCATAAATCAAAGACACAACACTATCACAACAGGCTAGCCAAGAATATGAACTATAAGAGTCCTTATAATGACACCTATTTGTTGAGTCAAGAATTTAATCTGTAAACTGTTTCATGAGGCTTTACATCTCTCCTCTAGTCCTGCATTCTAAATGATCACTTAAAAAAAAATCTGAAAAAAATGTTTTGTTTTTTTCTTGGGGAGAGTTATCCTTGCTGTTAGCCATGATCCTTCCTTCTTTTAAAAACTCAAGAAATTCTTAAGCTGTGAAACACCTTCTCTTTTGAATGATTTTTTAATTCTGCAGAGCAGTTTTAGTGTGCTCATTTGTCTTTAACCTCGCTTAGAACAGAAGCGACCTTCCCACTGCAATAGATTCCCCTGCTTGTCACAAAACTAAGCATGCTAGAGAAATGGAAGTAGGAAACATAGTGTATGCCTAGAAATCAGGGGGAGTAAACATACCAGCAGAGAGCCACCTTGTTCCCACTCTCAGTGGAAAAGTAACTGAAGGAAAGCACATTAGATGTCTTAAGAGATTGTAGTTCTCACATGGTGTTTCTTCTCCTGCTCCTACTGCATATTCTTCAGGCTTTCATTCCTCCAATTCTGCTCCTTTGCAGGATTTCATCACCAGGCTTTATGATTTATATTTTCTCATAGTAAGGGGTGATGCTTCCTTTGCAAACAACAGACCATATCTTTCCATGAAGGAGATATTTTTTTCTTCAATTAAAAAAAAAAGTCTCCTCCAGGCTCCACAACCTCAGGTAGCTTAACTGAGTTAACTAATCTGCTGTTTCTAATTAATAAGCCAGTTCTAAATATATGCAATTATCAGAAAGTGAGAATGCCCCAGGCAAGGTTGGCACTAAATCCTCTACAGATCAGAAGTCACATCCCTCCAGTTTTCAAGCTCTTTGTGGTTCCAGTTACCTGTTACCACATTGCCATCAGTGCTACACACCCTTGGAAGCCCAACCACTAGACTCGTAGTGCTAAGCAAGCTGTAGCTGTCCACCAGTGATTCTGAACATGGTTTGATCTGAGCAAGTGAATTCATCTTTGACCAGTAACATCATTATTAGCTCTTCTGCTCTGCCCTGTGGATGGAAATGGAGGCAGCTACAGTCAGGCCTTACTCTGAGTAATTATTCAAATAGAACTCGTTATCATTAGCAGGAAATCATGCTGTAAACGTTTGTTATCCCAGAGTTGCATTGAACAGGCAGAGTGCACTTCCAGCTGGGCTGTTCGGGGACAGCCATGAGCACGAGTCTGGAGCCTGTCTGGGACTCCCTCAGTCTGAAGACAAATGCTGCGAGCACTGCTGGTTGTCATCCACAGCAGGGAGGGCAAGGACTATACAGAGACACTCTCCCTCCTTTCTTCCTAGTATAGCGCTTCGTCCAAATGAACAAAGCAAGACAAGGCTCCATCTGGATCAGAGAGAGATCACCTAGCCTCCAGGTGGGGTGTTAATCCAGCCCTGCATTCATTTTTTGGCAATAGATTTCACAATACCCTTACAGCCTTAAACACCACGAGGTGCAAGTACAGATAATCTCCAAACGCTTTACTTGCACCGTAAAACAAGGCACTGGTCTTATTCCCATTCTGCAGCTGGACCCAGAGGCAAAGTGGACTTGTGCCAAGAGGGGTCTGGTTCTCTGGAACGTCCTGCCACTGCCTCCCAAACAGGCAGCCCGTTTGGCCTCTGCTAGCACTGGGCAAAGCTTCAGTTCTTAGTTTTTGATGCCTTATTCAAATCCCACCACAGTCCCTCCACACGGCAGTTCAGTGTGAGAACAGGCCCACTGGGGTTGCAGAGCGTTCCCTGCAAGTGGGCAGAAGGGCCATGTAAAAATCAAATCCACATGACTGTATTTACAGGCAACCAAAGAGAGGGTTGCTCTTCCAAAAAAAACTTTTCCGTGTAAAAGAATTCTTAATCTCCCCTTTGACTGTCATTGTTGAAATGATGGCTTTGCAGGCTTGAAATTTAAGACCCTATCGGCGTCTTTTCTGTTAGCTGTGATTTATGAATGGTTTCGCTGTTGATTATCCTCCAAGATTACAGCACAGCAGCCCTGACAGACAAGCAGAAGAAATTTCACAGGATAACGGGCAGGTCCTTCTCCAGGGCAGTGAGGGAGGGAGATGTGTTTTGACTCAAGTATGTAACAATATCAGCAAATGCCGTCTGGACTCCACAGGTAATGGAATACTCAAAGGCAAGCAGAGTCAGCAGAAGTCTTTATGATGATTTCTCTGTGCCTCAGATCCTTTGATCATTTTGTAATATGGCATTCAGATTTTTATTTTTTTGCCTTGATTGTGGCACAAACTATACAAACTGCAGTCAAAATGAGAAGGCAACATTTGCATATAACCCCATGCCTGTCCTTCAAAGATCATCCTTCTTTACTGCAGCTGCAAAGTCTGCTGTCTTGACTGGGAGATGCACTGTCTTTACGTCAAGCCCAGGATGTTCAAAGGAAATTTGCTTCCTTTGATTTATCACCAAGATCAGGCACTCCTGACCCCCAAAATAGGAGATTTTGTGGCTTTCATTCCCACTTCCTGCTAGACAGTTTATTGCAAGACTCTGCTAGGAGGGACTGTTTTTCTGGTGGGGTAACAGGGCCAGGGCAGGTGCAGCCATGACTTGCGGGAGCTGCGTAGCATTCCGGTTGTTCCCACAGTGCAGGGCTGACACAGTGCGAAGAGGAGACAGGAACAATCTACAAGCCCTTGCAGTGACAGCGAAGCCATACCTGAGGATGCTGCAAGGAGACCAGGTATCTCAGAAGCAACTGCCTATGTTAGTTTGTTTCTGCCTGGGCTGTGGCCTTCACTGGACTGGACAGACAAGACTGAGTCCAGGCTGAAAAAATTTGACGTGGGGGCTGCCTAAAAATAAATGAGTAAACCTCTCAGGAGGTGATTTTACCTCTTGATAAATGGCCTCTGCTTTTCAGGCAGAACGGTTCCTTTGATTTGAACTCCACCATGCTGCCCTGCAAAAAAGAATCATTATTGGCATGTGGTTTCCAGGTCCAGCACTATGAATGTGCTTCCTGCTCCTTGCATCACCATCTGGACCTGTGCAGTAAGCAGCATTAGGCCTGTGGATCATTTTGGACTGAGGTGAACAACTCCACAAGGTGCCAGGCAAGGGTGATCTGGGCCTAATGTACCTGGGTCCTGCTCTGTGGTCATATTCTGCACAGTGATGCTGCTGCTTTGGTGCCTTTCAACACTATTGTCAGGACCACACCGCAGAGAGGAAAGGCTGCACCTCTTCGGAGGGAATCAAAGAGCATAGTTAGATCCAACCATGGCCCAAGCCATTCTTACTGGGACTAGTTATGCTGTGGGTGTTCTGAAGGATCAGGTTCAACAGTGAACCAGAATGGACATTCCTAGCATTCTTCCCATTTTGCCACCCAGCCTGCTTCAGAAAAAGTCCTGATGTAGGTGTTTGTATCCTGTCTCTTTCTTCCCTCACTGTATTTGTCTTTCAAGCCTGGCAGCAGTGGAAGGAAACTTAGCATGTGATGCTGACATTCTGCCATGTCTGTGGGACAGCAGATTCCTAAAGTCCTCAAATCTAGCTAGGGAAACAAGAAGCAGAGGACTCATCAAAGCAGGGAGAAGTCTGAATCCCAGTAGATTCAAGGAGGGATACTGGCTTTTATCCAGAAGCAGGGCTGCTCACACCAGGAAGGCAGTCTGGGTTCCTGCCCACACTGCCCACACAGTCCCTCTCTCATGGCTTCCCACCTGTGCTGCACCGTTGGTGATGTATCTTACCAGTGGAGTATTCATGGCCATAAAGGGCTGCTAGCTGTTGTGGCACAGTTGTGCTAGATACAGGACACCAGCTAGAACCTGGACAGAGGGCTGAGAAAGGGTCGGGGTTGTAGAGAGGCTGCCAGGAGATCCCAGGAATACCACCAGTGAGAGGGAGTGCCAGACGTGAGGGCCATGGCACTTGGCAAGGCAGCCAGTAGCAGAGAGGAACAAACATCCAAGCATGTGGACAAATTCACAGCACTTAAATGAGGAATCTCTGAAGACCACATAACCCTCAGCAGATTTTTTTTTGCAAAGCCTCACCTGGAAACCTCAGACACAACTGAATGGAGCTTAGTGAGCCAGGGTGCAGGTCACATTGCGTCCCTGATGCTCTGCTCATTACCTGAGAAATGCTGCCAGTGCCATGTGCGGTATCACTAGCTTGGCACACAGCAGCTCTCTGGTCCTGAGCAGCACCAAGCCCCTGCAGCTCCCAGCAAAGCACAGGGGTTTCTTCACATGCATTTCTTTACCCATATCAGGACTGGGCTTGGGGATTGTGTTTTATAACAAAATAGACCAATGAAAAAAAAGGTTGGAGAAGTTCTGAGAAATATGTGCTTCATAAAGCCCTCTTTAACTGATGTTGTCAGAATTCCACCTCTGCCTGAGAGTGAAACTTAACAAAGTCCTGCTGAATTTTCCCTAGTTTTCTGCTACTTGACTCCCCACTCCTGATTTATTGTTGTTTTACACTCAAAATCCCAGCTAGGTAGGGTTATTCCTTCAGAGTTAATGCTTGTTTTGGAGGCCACTGTCCCACAATCTGTGCCTTCACACACTGCTGCCCTTGTACCACTGTGTTTGCACTTGTTTGTCTACACCCAGCTGCTTCAGAAAACTTCCCTCCAGACTTTTCCTTCCTCCTTGTCCCACCATACACACAAGGGTCCAGTTTCCCTATTCCCAAGCCAAGACAAAGGAATGTACCAGTCCCTAGTGATTCCTTCCAGCAAATTAAGAATTGCTGAACTAAGGAGGGTTTGAGTAGAGCAACATGGCCTCAACTGAAAATCTCACACTTGTTTTTCACCTTCAGTAGGGCACAGTACAGTAGTTCTGTCCTGTTTCAACGGGTCTAATTCTACCACCCCATATATACACCTGTGTCTACACACTGTATCTTTCACTGAGTTTCCATTCAGACAAATTTTCACTGGCCAAGAGCTGGATGCTGTGGCTCCAGGAGGACTTCTGACCAAAGAATGAGTCATTTCCATCATAGCTGTCAGGACAGCAGCATTTCTTACCACCTGCCCACCCTGTGCTTTACACAAGAGAGCTCCATCTTGGGTGAGCAACCCACTACTAACTTTAAACAGAATAACAATATCACCATAATATGTGCACACACAGGCCCTGCAGAACAAGAGCAACAACAACAATAACAATACCACAATAATATTTGCACACACACGCCCTGCAGAACCCAGCAGGAATTTTGCCAGTTATAAGTGAAGTCAATACCTCTACAAATGCTCGGAGATGCTCAACAGTGCCTAGTATTTCAACTGTTTGGAGCTCAGCAAACCCTAAACCACGAACACCCACTTCTGTGCTGAACACATGTATTGTACTGAAGTTTATCTTTAAAAATATACATGATTTAGCTGCAGGAAAAATTGTAGTTTCTCAAAACAAGAATCAGAAAAAAGACCCTCCACCCAACTGCTCCCCAAGCTAAAATTACTCTCTGGGAGTAAAGGATAGCGCACTCACCCCGGTCCAGTGCCTTTTGGTCCTGCTCCTTTTTCTCCTTGGAGGAAAGCAGCTCTGAAGACACTCACTCCTTCCCCTTGCACACATGGTCTCACCAGTTCAGGAGGGGCAGGGGAACAGGGCTGCAGGGAAACTGCTGGACTGAATGCCTGATTTCACAGTGTTAACTGGCCAGAGAATCCTATTACGTGATAGGTAGCAAGCCAGAGCCTAATTTATGGAAATTTTGACCTTCAATCCCCTTTGACATTTTCAGATCAGCCATAGCCTGTGTGAGACATTAGAGCCCTTACAGTAAGGGGCTCTAAATCAGCCTGTGTGGCTGCTGGAGCCGACGAGCGGGTCAGAGGTAAGAATTCACTGAGGTTCGTGTGTGGGCTGCTCGGTGCCTGTTTGACATTTATAAATCAGTGACATTCCTCTGCACAGCTCAGTGCATACAGATCGCTTCAGTCACTCTGAGGAGGGCCCCTCATTTCAGTCAAGGGGGGATTTGGGCATCCTTGGCCTTTCCTTTTGACTTGAGCAAGAATACATCTAAATAAATCCAGCTTTATTAGCTGGTGAGTTCAGCTGCCATCGTACAGTGTGACCTGCTCCCTCAGGATGATGGAGCGTAGGCTCTTTTAGGATCAACCCTACCTCCAAGGACTTTGTCCTGTCTTCAGGGCTTGGGTGTGAAAGCCTTCATCACCAGGTGCCATACCAGACCGTTCACATTTTCATCAGCCACCACCACAAATGTCGTTGTTTGTCCATTTTGTAGCACAAACAGCCATAGTCCCACTCCGCTGGGTGCTGAGCCAACAGTTTGGACCAAGAGGAGGTGGCCAGTTGGATTTCAAGTTTCCTGGGTAAATCTATTTGCTGTGAATAAAGCTCCACCAGGCTGAGTCGTACGAGCGGGCCTGCTCCAGATTTCTCACAGTCTAGACTCTATGTAGAGAGGAAACATGATGAGAAAAACATAACCAGGGCTGCGGACAAGGTAACATTAACATCAGCCAGTTATTGTGCAATAAACGTCCATATCAGCTTCATCAAGCCTGACCTGTTTAACCGCTGCTTGCTTCTCCGACCCCCGAGGGTTGATACGGGCCTCTCCGTTCCCCTCAGCGCTGGCAGCGCCTCTGGCACACGCTGCTGCTCCTGGCTAGCGGCTCTGAGATTGGGATGCCCTCCCATTGCATTTATGGTGGCCTCGAACACACGTCGGCTGCGATGGGGTGGCCAGCTCCTCGGTGGTTGTGGACCAGCGGCTGTGGAGCCAAAGACAGAGTTTGTGTTTTGGGCTGCGCTAAGCGGGAGGTGCAGGACCACCATGAGGGTACGGCCGGCACAGGGGCTATGGTGGGCTTGTACCCTCTGGTAGCCAACACCGCCATGGTCACCCGCTGCCTCAGCGAGGCCACCCTGAGCCACCTCAAAGCGAAGAGGGGTGATGGCTCTCGAGAAGAGCTTTTTCCTTCATGCCCGCACACCTTGACGCTGAGGGGAAAAGCTGCTTGGGGAGGGGGGCGTGGGGGTGAAAGAGGGACGAAAATCAGAACTGAGGGAAAACTCGGACAGAAGTGAGGCAAAAGTCGGACAGAAGTGAGGCAAAAGTCGGACAGAAGTGAGGGAAATCAGCGGAGGGAAACGGCAGCTCCGTGATGGCGGGGGGAAGGCCCCTCTCCCGACGGCCGGGGGGCACCGCCGTGTGCGGGGGTTGCCTCAGGTCTCCTCAGGGGGCGACGCCCGGGGAGGGGGGAAAGAGCGATCGGGCGGCGCCAAACCCGCTTCCAACCTGGGAAGTGCCTGAAAATGTGCGGCCGGGGCAGAGCTGGGGGGCCGGGGGAAGGGGAGGGCGCTCCCCGGCTCCCCTCCCACCCTCTCCGGATAAATGGGCCGCCGGGAGGCGGCGGGCGGGCGGACGGCGGCAGCGTGTGGAGGAGCTCGGCGCGCCCGGCCCCGTCCCGCCCAGCGCTCCCTGCCGGCGGGGCCGCCCGGGCACGGCCGCGTCCCCCGCGGGGCTGGGGCGGGGGGATCGGCCCTTTCTTCCCTTCCCCCGGGGCCGCCTGACGGGTGGCGGGCGGCGGGGCGCGGGGGCCGGGTGGAGGGAAGGCGGCCGGGGTAGCCCGGTCCGGCGGGTGCTGCCTCTGCCCCCCCCGCCGCAGCAGGCTCAGCCCGGGCTCCGGCAGGCTGGTGGCTGCGATCGGGACTCAGGGGGGGCCCCCCGGGCTGCCTTCCCCTTCCCCTTCCCTCCCTCCGCGGCGGGCGGTGCTGGAGGATTTTCTCCCGCTGCGGCCCCCTCGCTGCCCCCCAGACATGGTAGGTCACCTACAGCTGCAAGGGATGGACGAGAGCCTGAAGGAGAAGAGCCGGGAAGGCTTGCTGGACAGCCCGGACTCGGGGCTGCCCCCCAGCCCCAGCCCCCCTTTCTACTCCCTCTCGCCCGGTGAGGGCCGAGCCGGGGGCAGCGGTGGCGCGGACCCCCCGGCCCCGGGGCACCGGCGAGAGGCCAAGGACGGCAGAGTGGTAAGAGCCAAACCCTGGGCGCTGGGCTCTGTCCTCTCCGGGCCCCGGGGGGGAGAAAGGCTGGCCGAGCCCCGGAGTGGGGGGCAGCGAGGAAAGGGCCTGCGCCCACTGACCGGGGCACCCCAGCGGCGCCCCCCCCGCAGTGCCCGGCCACCGCGCTGGGGGACCGGGGCGCGCCCGGGCTGCGTGTGCCCCAGCGCGGCTGCAGCGCGGCGCCGGCACCGCTGGTGTGCCCGGGCAGGGCTTGGCCCGCTGCCGGCCGGGGGTTTTCTGATCCTCGCAGGAGTGTTGGCAGCTTGGCTGGGTGAACTCTAATAACGGCGTGGGAGTGAAACTCGGGTCTGAAACGGGCTCCCCTGCCTGCCGTGAGAACACAAACGTGTAATCGCTGCTCAGTGGCACTGACCTGCCTGGTAGATACGGGTTGGAGCTGCATCCCTCTGGACCGAGGCAGGGCCGTCGGCTCCCGGCCATCCTTACGCGCCGGCATCCCACATCTGCTCTGCCAGGAGCGTGGAGCCACGTTTGCTGGAGCCTTGGCCGAAAGAAAGACAAAACTGGCCGTTAACACGAGGCAGGGGATGGATGGGATGGATGTCCGGGGAGTTGGTGTGTAGAACCGGTCTGGGGAAGGTTGTGTGCTGCTGCCCTGTGCCGGAGTGGGGCTTTGTGGCATGAGTCTGTGTGAAGGGTTTGTGCGCGGCGTGGCCGGGCAGAGCAGGGTTGGTGGTTTGTAAGCTCAGACAGCTGGCGGGAGCGCTGTGCGTTTCGGTTAGCCTGACACAGCGCCAGCGAAGCGGTTGACTGTGGAGTGGGATTTGGGTAGATTTATTATAACTATTATTCTGCTTTATTCTGTTTATTTCTATCCCTTAGCTATAAAACCTGTTTTTTTAAAACACAAAATTTCAGAGCAAAAGCAAGGGTGGTGGAGGTTTTTAAAGGATGATGAAAGTTCTTCCCCCAGGATCTTCCAATGTTGGGGTTTTTTTTAACATATATAAAAGACATTTGTAGGTGTATTCAACACCGTTAATTGGCTTCTATACAGAATAAAAACTACAGCACAAATCTTTCCATGGGAAAATTTTATCTACCTGTGGATTAGTGTCAGTTCAAAGATTTCTCTCTGGTAGAGACATTTTGCAATGACTTTGCACACCCTCATTTACTTTCTCGAGTTCTAACGCTGTTTTAGCATATTATTGAAAACTGCCTTTTACTCCTGAACATGCCAAAACCTTCCCCGTGAACAATGACTCCTCACCAGACTATGGTGGGTAGGGCGTGAGGTGTTAGTTATGAATATCAAATCTCAAACCCGCTAACACTGCAGTTCCAAATACGGAGCCTTACCTGCAGATGCCTGGGCATGTGTGCCATCTTGATGGGACTGTTTATGTACAAAGAGTTACCCACACATCTCTGATTTGGCAGGATCAGGCGCTTGCTATGTATTTGTAAAATAAAATGTGGGAGGAAGATGAATGAAGGCTTGCTGGACCAGAAAACAGCTGGGGTGGAGGTGTCTGCAAAGCTCTGTAATGGGGATATGACAGCCTCCATTTAAATAATATGACAGTTGGCCACTGCTCCTCCCAAGAAAGCCCTTAGACATTGAAGATGAAAGAGCATGAGAAAAAACTATTTCAGCTCTTGGGCTGTTTGGAGTGAGAGTTTTAATGCTTGACTCCTACAGAAGAGAAGTTATTCCTGTGATCTGTGTAAGGCAAAAACAAGTTTTCCAGTTATTTTTTAATGTTGATCATAAATGAACATCTTACACATTTTAGAGGAACTCTCGCTGTAGATGTTTCCAAATTTTATATCATATTACAACAGCATGGGTAGCCCTGGGCTCCTGCTGCTAAGATACGGGTTTCATACATAGTGGATATTTCCATGTCCTTTATAGGTACAGAAGGTTGCAGAGATCCTAACACTGAAAGCAATTTGACTGTATTTGGAGTGGTGCAGGACTGTGCTCTTTGACTGTTTGGTACACTGCAAAATAATGAAGTAAATAGGAACTTCCACTCTTTTTTAACTGTACAGAGAGCTTCACTTCTCATTTACCCTCTACATATACTGTAAGTGCAGCTGTTATTAAGAAAGCAGGAAAAATATGGAGAGCATTGCTTGCTTCATACTTCTAAATTTCAGTGTCTAATTAGCTTTAATCTTGCCATTTAACAAGGACTTGCGGATCTATGAGCAATTACACAATCCATGAATGTGCTTCTGTTTAACTCTACTACTCTGCTGTTCATCGGAGCATGCAGAATTGGCAAATCAATAATTGCAGCTATTTGCACACCAAGGCATACTTTTTTTAATCGCCTGTTATATTAGTGTTTGTTTTGCTTATAAACGTGACAGAGCCAGGAATGCAGCCTGCACTCTTTGTGTTATAATACTATAAAACCATATATAATTTCAGTCACTAATGGCCAAAATTCTAGTATGTACGGTTACAATAAATTGCTGTCAGGTGAAGAAAACAACATTCCAGATCTGTGGGAAGTATTTCATACTACTCCTTGCTGCAGACCTATCAAAACCACCAGTCTGAACCCAGTTGCGTTTTTTTGCAGTCAGCTATTTTGCTCCAACTTCACAAATATGTTGAAGAATTTTTCTGCTTTAGGACAGCTCTTCTCATACAGACTAAAATGAGATTGCATGCCCTTATTGAAGACTTTCTTGTGTGTAAAATCTGTGCTCTTTCTGCTTTGTGTTATTAACTGTGACTCTGAAAAAGTAAACTCTCTACTCTTTAATAAGCACAACTTTGTTTCAAAGACAATGCACCATTTATTCACATTTAACCAGCCAATTTGGCCACAGCTTTGGGATCCAAGAAAATATGAAAGGCAATTTAGGGCCAGAGTCATAAATACCACAAGTTCAACACCATTTAGGAACTTTTTTTTTTTTTTTTTTTTTGCATTTTACTTGCAGTGGAGGAGAAATTGGCTTTTGTTTCTTCAAATAAAGTCAATGTAGGAAATTTGTCAATTGTTTTGTGCTTAAGTGCAAATATCCTAATGAAAATAGAAGCTGACTTTTACCTAGTTCTGCCTTTGAAATCTGAAACGTGATTAAACTGATTCTTAGGGCTTGGGTTACTGAATTCTCTAGGCTTTTCATGTAATGCTGGGCCAAAAGGAACATAAATACAATGAAATAAATTTCCAGTAATATGCACAAAGAAGCAGTTGCTGGAAGGGTCGGGAATGAAATGACAGTAGGCAGATCTGCTTAGAGTTTTCCCTGTTGTTATTGCCCTGGGATATAGTTTTAGGCTAGAAGAGCTGCTTTTGGGCTGTGCTGAAATAAGTGCTTTGCATTCAATAGCTTAACTCCTAATAGGTATCAGGGGAGACCCGGATCACATTAATCTCCAGAACTGTCAGTTGTGCCTTCTTGAAGCAGCAGACTTCTTGTCCCTTCCCAATACTGTTGCCACTGCAACAAGTTCCTTTTTATTTGAAAGACTTAAGTATTTGTGCATTCAACCTGCCTCACTGAGTGCTGACTTCTGTAGGACTATATCCCAGTGGATCAGCTGTCAGATGAATGCCCCCATGGAGGGAATTTCTACTTACATTTGGGAGCCGTGTTGGACAATGGTGTGGTGCCAGAATTGGTCTTGTGTGATGGGAGGAGACTCCAGTTTCACCTTGAGTGCAGAGGAGGAGGATGCTTGCCCCTTGGCACAGCCTTCGCAGGCATGGTCCCAACAGTGGGGTCCAGGTCACACCATGTGTGCCAACCCTCGTGCATTGATGACTGATATTAAAAACCAAACCAGCCCCAAAACACCTTTCCCTGACATGCTGCATTTTGAAGAGCCCTTGGGCCACAGAGCCAGCATTTCATCCTACACTGAAAGCTCTCCAGGAAGGGGTCTGTCTTGTGGGGACTGGGTGGGGAAGATGGTCATCAGAGGGTTTCCAGGCAGTATGTAACTCCCCGACGTGCCGCACCTACAGTGAAAGCACACGTGAGGGCAAGGCCCAGCACCCCAGCCTGAGCCAGCTTGCAGCCTGCACACGAAGCAGGTGACGTGACTCTCCAAGCCCAGTGTGTCCCAGAAACCCGGGCGAAAGCTGCAGGCTTGTTCGGGGAGCGAGGCACCCATCTGACACAGCAGCCGGGCTAGCCTCGGGGGCTGGCGTTTGCAGCCCGGCATCCTGACCCACTTCTGACCCGCTCCCACAGGGCGGGACCCTGCAGGGATTTCCCCGGCAGGGGTTGGCAGGGGTTTTGGTTTCATGCTTGCATCCTCCACCTGGCAAAGGCTCACCCTGCCTGGCAGCGCCCTGTCCCTCAGCCCCGTCCAGTTCTGAACACGCACCCGCTCCTCTTCCTCCTTGGTTCAACACCAGCACGAAGGAGGGGGAATAACTCTGGGCCTCACCTAATGTGCAAACCGTGACAGATGTTCCTTTGGGCAGGTCAGGGGAACGGTCATAGGGGTCTCATCATCTACTCTGAAAAATGTGGTTGTATCTAGGGTGTTGCCTTCTAGCAGTTTAATTTCCATTGTGTCCCTGCGTAAACTGTGGACAATAAGCAAAGCAGCACACATTTCCCACTAGAAATAGAAGAGGGAGATAGGCAGAAAGGATGTAATTCTTTGAAATAATAAAGCCCTGCTTTCTACCTGAGGCCTGCATTTACTGTTATCACCTCCAAATATAATCTCATCCGGCTCTAGTATAAATTACTTGTAATGTGCAATACGTGAAGATATTGGGAAAATAAATGGTCTGTTAAACAAATACTGCTTATCAGCTAGAGCGGAGGATGTAGATGTGTTTCAAATAACTCAGCCAGATCTTTCATTATAGCTGTAAATAACGGCTGAGTAAAGTGACATTTTCATGGACCTGACATGTTACCATAGTGGGAAAATGTGGTGAGAGATTTGCTTATGCCCTAGCTAAGTTAGGAGCTGGGAATCTGGGAAGCTGTATCTTGTTTGTAGCCCTGATGCTCAGAAAACTGTTTCCCTTGACAGTCCCTAGAGATCTAATGCCACATCTTAGTGCCTTCCGTGCAATGACCATAGTAAAAGGAGTCAGTCAGTTCTGGTCCTTCTTGCTCTCTGGGGAAAAGGATTTTGGGGGTTTATTTATTTCAAATCACATTAATTTCCTTTCTTTTTTGTTGCTTTTCTGACTGGAATTTGGAAGCTAAAGAACAGATTTCAGGATGGTTTCATGGCACTTTTTTCCTCATCTTTACTATTTGACAACTCTGGTTCCATTCTGCTAAGTTACCCCAAATGGAAAGTATCTTAACAGAGCTCACTGACTCTACATAATTATTAGGGGTAAAATAGCATTATTCTGTCCACTGTATTATTTTTGCTGTTGTTCAGAACTCTGTGATCTAATACCCCCAGGAACCAGTCACTGAGATGGCACTCGTGGCAGGTACGAAGCAATGACATGGAGCTGAAGGACATGTGTCTGTCCTAAAGGGAGAGCCCCCCATAATACTTCTGCCACCATAAAGGAAATGCTATTGGTTAGCTGTAGATCAAATCCTGTTCAGCAAGCAATTTTATCTGTGTTTATCTATGTGCTACTTGAAAAAAATCAGAGTTTAGCTGCCCAGGCCGTTACATGCCTGAAAGGCATCGGAGTTAAGACAGAGGGAAAAATGCAGCCAAACAAGAAAGCACTTCCAACTTTTAATAACGCTGTAACTCTTTGCTGGTTGAAACAAATTATGTACTGGAAAGGAAATAAAACTGATAGCACATTTACTAGTTATTTTTCACCTTGGCTCTGTTTTGAGGGCATAATGTGTACGCATGGGGTTTACTTTTTGATCTCTCCAGTATCTTTTCTTTTGCCTCTTCAACCTTCCTAGACTGCCAGGCTCCTCTCCCTGCATAAAGATTGTGGGGCTGTGGTGGCTTTTGCAGAGCTGCCTGTGCTAAGTACCAGCACAGTTCAATTACTGGGGACAGATTAATCAGGTCCGAGCTGTAGCCTTCCAGCACAGCAACCCTTGGGTTTGTTCTTTGGATAGACAGACCGCAACCCTCAACTATGGATAGACCTCAACTAAAGATGTGTGGGTTTCTCTTCTTCACCATCAGCGACCCCCAGTAGTTTGCAACAAGCTCTGCTCCCTGCCAGCCCATCTGCAGTGCAGGGCAATAACGGAACTCACCTTATTTGTGAAGCGTTCGGAGATCGCTGAGTGATTGCTAGAAATGAGCCAAGGGTCATAGTTTTCTCAAGGGAGCTCAGTAGTCCAGTGTTCCTCTTCTTTCAACCATTCCTGTGCAGAAGGAAAAAAAAAAAAGTCTTTTTTTTTTTTTTTTTTTTTTTTTTGATGGGCAGAACATTTTTGGTTTGTCTTTACCTTAAGACAGATTGTAAGGAGCTGGTGTCAAACTCTTGCCAAAAAGCCAGCTTTTGACACGTGACAAGCATATAACATTTTAGCCCCACAGACAAATCTTTTGGAAAGCTCATGTCTCTTGTTCCTTGCTTCCCAACTCCAGGTGAGATGCAAGAGCAGACATTTCAGAACATCACTGGAGGTGAAACAAAATGTCACCTGAAGCATCTTTCAGTTGCTGGCTATGTAAAAACTATGCTTACTTTTTAGTGACCCTTTTATTCCGTGCAAGTAATTCAGTTGCTTGTTTGGTGAGCAGACTGCAGGGTCTTACAGGTGATCTCTATTTTTAGACCATGCTTTGTAAGTTATTTACATCTTCCATGTGCATTCTTTCGGGTGACTTCAAGGTTTCTGACCTGCAGCAGCTCACGATACTACTTGTGAATTTGTAACTGTCTCTCCTGGGTGTGGAAGTTGCTGGCTTTGGCTTGCCAATGTCTGCGACTGTTTCAGCTTTCTAAATTAATCAAGCCAAACCTTCAGTTCTCAAGTTGATGCTTATTTGCAGCATATGAAATGCATTATGAAATGCCTTTTGTCACCCTGCCTGCCCAGAGCAAGGTAAACTATAGCGCACAGTGGAAATAGTGTCATCACCACTCCATCCGGAACTGACTGGGAGAAGACTTCGTCCTGCTCTCACCAAATTCTGTGGCAACTTTTTGACTGATTGATTGCAGTCATGCATGGCAGAGCCTCCCTTTCTGCATGCACACTGGTATTGTTTCTGCAGCATGTTCTTGTTTCCTGTTCCCTGCTGTGGGACTTGTGATTTCAACAGACAGTGTTTTCCTCAGTGCTCACACTCGGAGCAGCACACAGCAGGCTGTGAAGCCTGTTCCTCTACAAATGCTGGGGGCCACATGCCCCAGCAATGTTCCTGCTAAGCCACAGGAAGGACCTTGCCTCTTGCATCCTCGTCTCTAGGGATGTTTAGAGCACACTTAGTGTCACCATATGTTAGCGAGAAGTGTGAAGGTTTGTCTACCTGGAAGCACTGACATGGATTCTTCTAACTGCATTTTACAGATGCCCTTTGCAGAACTGTTAAGAGATCTGGATTTCTCCTGCGTTAATCTAACAAAGAAGCGCATGGTTACCATGCATGTGAATTTGTTGTTGGGCATTCTAGCAAGCCAGTCTGGATCTGAAAAGCAGCTTAATTCACTGTTCCATTTTACCCAATCTTCACTTGTCCCTGGCCAGTAGAAGAAGATATTCCCAGAGGCTAAACTTGCAGTAAGACAATATTGAGGTACCTGTGTGGCTCAGATCAGTGTTTCCCAATCTTTTTTCTGGTTATCTAAGTCTGCAATCAGTTTTGGCAGCATGACCTGAAAACATCTGTTGTTTAGAAGCCTGGACAGAAGACAGTTCAGTGCAGCCTCTCCACTTTTTGGGTGGTTGATAACAGAGTGTGAAACTCTTTGGTGGCTGTGACTTATTTTACCTATTATGGGAAACAGCAAACCACGAACTTGCTGGTTACACTCAAAGAGAACTATTGCCCCTTGCCAGCCATGGTGGGCATCTCAAAGGCTCCCCAAAGGCAGTGCGTGGACGAGAGCAGGGTGTGCAGAGCACTCCAGATGCACTTTCTTAGGCTGTCAGATCACATGAAGGAGGGTAGATCTGGGCCTGGGCTTGGGTGGATGCCCTCTGAAAAAAATCTGGGTGATGCTGGAAGAGGCAGTGGTGGTTCAAGGGCAGGGGCTTTCCCTTCAGAGCCTGTTTCAAACCTGCACCCTGGTCAGCAGCGTTGTCTTCAGTATGCAGTATAAAAGCCCAAACCACTTATAAGTCAGCACTGTTTTGTGCTGAGAGTCATGGTTCATGGCAAAAACAGGATATTCAAATATTTTCCATACCTTTAGGTCTGCTCTTCATGTTACAGGACAAGGCCCAACTTTCTGCCCTGTGCAAATTCAGTGTTTCATCTGGGAAGTTGGAAACACCATTTCCTGAGCTGAGCTTTTCAAAGGGAGGACCAGAGATGATAATTTTCTAACCTCATCTGCAAGCAGAGACCAGTTTTGGGCCTTTTGGACAAGACTTCTCTCTAAGTGGACACAGTGTAAAAAGAGGGCAGGTTCTCAGCTGGAGTTTTGCCAATGTCAGGTATAGCCACAGGAGTATAAAGAGAAAGAAAACAGTCTCCTGAAGGAGGAACATGTATCCCCAGCCTTTCTTCCTTCACCAGTTAAAGCAATCTGCATCTCTTTGCAGGTGAATCCCCAAAAGGCCAGGCTGCCTGCTCTTTGCAGAGCCTATGAATGCATGTGCACATGATGTTTGACTCCTGCACCCAAATGAACCTCTCCTCATGTGTAAGATGTCTTTAGAAAGACCTCTGGCCATGTGCAGGCTGTTAAAAGCTGGAGATTTGCACCCTTGTGAACTAAGGCCTGTCTGATCTAAACAATTCCCATTTCAGAAGCAAAGAGCTTTATTTACGACCAGAAAGGCTGCCCTTGCCCTCCCCTGTCAAGAGTGTTGAAAGTAGTCCAGGAATGAACTTTGTCTTTTGGCCAGTGTTTGGTAGTGAGGGTGAACATATCTCTTTTTTATTTTCTTTTTTTTTCCCCCAATAACTGTACAAATACTGTTCTTTTTTTGACAATGGACCAGAAATAATCAAAAATAGAGGTTGGCTGTTTTACTTTAATGCGGTAGTAAAGTGCAGGGATATTTCAGTATGGGAAGTGAAAACAGCTTCGTGGCGTTAGGACACAGAATTGAAGGGCTTGGTGAATTCAGATGAAGCAATGATGTTTTTTGCCTTAGCTTAAGGCAGAAAGCCCAAGCCACTAGAGAAAACCAGACCTCAGCTAGTGGGAGTGGAGTTGTTGAGTGGACTCAACAGAGCTTTGCTGGTTAACACCAACTTGAGGGATAACCTGGTGAGCATTTGGGGACCTGCATGTTGTACAGGGTAGGGCACAAGCTGCAGTACGTCCTACCCAGCGCTGCCAGTAGGAACCAGGTCCCAGCTCTGCTCTTCCCTCCTGTGCCACCCAACCAGAAGATGCTGGGGAAGGTGGAAAGGATTGACATGGGAAGAGCAAGCCAGTACAAGAGCTGTATCCTCAGCTACTGTCAGTGGGTTCTGTGAGTTGTGAGATGATCTGACTGACACTGATGAAATATAGCTGTGATTCTAGCACATACGGCCTGTGAGTGGTGGGAAGTGGAAAAACTCCATGAGCTTTTCAGCCATCTCGAGACCTTTCAACCCTGCACAGAGGCTGCCAGCCATCTCCTTTAAAGAGATCCTGTGTCCCTGTGTGTCATAAATTGCTGCTGACAGAAAAGTGGTGGCAGAGACCAAAACCTGCAATGACATTTTTCCAGGAGGGCAGGATTAGGCTTAATGAGTTGCTGGGCTTGGTCCAAACACCAGACACAGGATCCCTGTATGTGGAAACTGATGTTTAAGAGCCCTTGGGTAGAAGTGGGATTACTCATTTTTGTGATGGGCAGAGGAGCCTAGGCTGGACTGTGACAGTTTGTCAGAGTAAATAACCTCAGGGTATAATTAGTCTTAAAAATCCAGTTTTCGGTGTATGAATTAGAGCAGCTCTGTTCATTATAAACTCATGGCTTGAAACTCTCTTCCTGCATTGCAGAGGCCACAGTGTGCCCCACACTCCATCGTGCATGGTTAACTAGAATGTCCCTTGGAACATGACAGACAATTTTGGCACGGGGACTTACTTCAGCAACAGCAAGTCTACTATTTCCCCCACTGGGCCATTGCAAGGGATACTTTATTTTCACCTTATATGTATATAAAATATATATACACATCTCACTTAAGTAGACCTCCATCCTTTAAGTCAGCAGATTTAGGCCCTACCTCTGTGTTCCATCAGAACACTTCTACATGTTGGTGCCCTTTGAGTCTCTGTAAGACTTGTTAATTCATGACAGTGAAAGCAGCATCAGGACTAAAGAAAACCCCCAAACAATTGCAATTCCTGTGAGAAACAAGAAAGGAAGAAGGAAAGGAAGGGCTAAATTTCAACAAACTGCAGCATGGAGTGCCCAAGACGTGGGCAAAGTCACTCACCTGGGTGATGTACTGGGCAGGGGGAGGTGGAGAGGAGCAGGGAGTGGTGGTGAGCGAAGGGCAGCTCGCTGCATCACATCAGCCCTGGGAGCTGGAGGTCAGTCTGTAAATTGATACAGCCATAGGTGTATCAAAAAGTTGAGATCAGAAGCAAGACATCTTAAATGCAAGGCCTGTACGAGGCTTCTCTGTGTGAGGATGGGGGTTAATGGTCCTGTCCTCTGCCAACCACCGTAAGGCTGTTTTTTGGCAATGTGACAGTGGTCCTCCCCTTTGAGTTTTCTGCATGGAGAAGGGTGCTTTCCTTGGTGTGGTGAACACGCCGCTAACCTGGGGCCCTGGTACAAACCTGGAAAAGATGGGGACTGCAAGGGGGAGCTTAATGATGCTGAGAGGGCAAGGCGAGCTTAGCTTGCATCAAACAAAGCTGGTCCTGATGCTGCTGCTGCTGTCACCTGTTCTGTGGCCAGAGACCCTGTCACCTGCAGCATCTCCCACGGGACTCTGAGGAGATGGAGTTCAGCAAGGTTGGAGGCATTCATGTCTCCTGCCAGTGCTGCCTGCTCAGCTCCCAGCCACAGCACATTGGGAACCGTGCCAACTCCGTCTGTTGTGTCCCAACACTTGCTCTGCTCTTCTTCCCTGCAGATGCCTTACCTGCTCCTGAACCCATCTGTGCCAGAGATGAGGCCTCGAATGTACCCTGTGTTTTTTGGAGAAAGCATTGAAGTCAGCCCTGAGCCTGTGCAAGAAATCAGGTACAGATGGGACCGGGTGGGTAGGTGGGGATTTCTGTCTTTTTCCTGATCCTTTTCCTTCTGCAAAAAATTAGAATGTGTTTACAAATGAGAGTCATTGTTGTTTTGATGGGAAGGGAGGGACAGGTGGAAGAGCAATGCCTGAATTAAAGACACTGACAACAGCAGAGGCAGAAGGGAGGAAGCAAGAACTGGAGGGAGGTTGTAAGAGAAGATGGCTTCCTTTCCAAGGCCAGCTCAAATCCAAGGCTGTGAGAGAAAACCATTACCGTCTGTAGGCTTGATGGCCTCCACTGAGTAACCTGATGGTCTTCATCCTGTTCCCTGCTGACTTGTATCCCCAGAAGAAGCAACACCCTTATAATTGGCTCCTGTTTTTGTTAGCCCTTTCAACAGAGAAACCAACAGTGGACCAGCCCACAGAGACAGAACGAGCTCCTCCTCGAGAGGAGGTGGCCCCTCAAGCCAGTGGTGGAGATGCTCTGACCTCTTGTGTGTCTGGATAAAAGTTGGTCTCTGCTCTTCTTCTGCTCTTTTGCTGGTGTGGAATGTACTCTGCAAACATCATGGAGCAGTGACACACAGCTTGGGGCAGGGACGGTGGGAGGACTGTAAACCCAATTCCCACCCCATTCGACCTATGCAAACGTCTCTCTGGAAATGTACCCCAGTAAATCTCCGGGGAACTGCCAGCAGGCATGTTTTTATGGTGATTACATCGGAGTCTTGTTTTATGTGTGCTGAATGACTTGCTTACACCCTAGCTGTGCAAAACACATTACAGCCGCTCAGATTACATGCAGTGCACAATCAGTCAACCCCCCCTCCGGGTGGAGGTAATGACAAGCACACACCCAGCTTTTAATCTTTTTTACGTGGAGGTGCACATTCTTTGGCTGTTGATTGCCAGGGGACTGTTTGGGGAGTGGGGAAAACAAGTGAAAGTCCTGCTGCTCCCCGTGGCCAAGGATTCTAGGAAGAGCCCTTTACGTGGCCTGGTGTCCATATATCCCATCTGGATGCCTGCAGAAAACAGGCAGGGCAGTGACATCCCACCTTTTGTGGGGTTTTCATCTGACAGCTGTTAACATGGCCACTTCTGAGACCAGTGGCTTGGCTATTGGGCAGCCAAAGCCTGCAGCATTTCTTTGCTTTTACCTGCTGTTTGACCATTGCTTGGATTTTCTGTAGGCCCCAACAAGCAACCTCATCTCCCAGCGCTCTGATTTTAGGGCTTCTTCAGGCCTCTTTGTGCTCTGATGGCAAGGCAATCTGATGGCATGGCAAAACGAGACAAACACAGAGCCTTGACAGCTCAACAAGTGTCCATGATGCCATGCTTCTGCCATCTATGAAAACCTTATTTCCAGCATTATTTTCCTGCCAAGCTGGTGAAAGCAGCAGCAGGCATGCCGTGTTGGAAATTAGGCTCTCCCTGGCCCCAGTGTGACATCCCATGCCCGTGGCCCACCAGCAGCATCTCTTCAGCCAGGTGACCAGGACAGTGACACCCCCCAGGTCTAGCACTGGCAGTAGGGATTGTGGTGAGACCTACCGTGGGTCAGTGATCAGGGGACCTTGGTTTCATAGGGACCCTCAGCATTTCAAGTTGGTGCTGCGTGACTGTGCTTGTCAAAAATGCTCAGGAAAAGGCTGGATCAAGAATTTTCCTGGAGTTTCAAGATTTTCCTGCACAGTCCATGGATGAATATCCATCCTCAGCCTCTGACCTACCACAGCTGAGGGGTTTCACCACCTCTTCATGTCCTTTGCTAACTGGGTGTTTGTCTCCAGTGTAGCTCTCAGGGCTGAACTGAGGCCCCAGGAGGGCCCATGGAGGAAACCAGAAGCAGCAGCGTGTTGACTGGAGCCTGTGCAACAAGGTCTATTCTGCCCTGGCATGACTAGACAGGCTTGGTCCTCTGTGCACATGCGCTGCAGAAACGCTGAGATGGATTCACAGCAAGGTGTGGTTCCACCAAGATTCACCAGCAGGAAGGAGTCCTCTTGGCCCTCCGCTTTGGCTTGTGGGCTTGGCAGCTGCCCCAGTGTCTGTGCAGTAAGAGGTCATAAACGTTGGCAGCTCCAAAGGCTTAGAGAAGAGTCCTGCCTCTTTTCTCTCCTTTGCTGCCTGGGCTGTGTTGCTGATAACCTTCCTGTCCTCTGTAGGTGCAATTCTGAGGTGAAGTACGACTCCGAGAAGCATTATCGGGATGACATCTTCTACGGCCCCATCCCCACCGTCACCACCTACAGCGAGACAGTCATTGCTGCTCCCAATTGCACCTGGCGGAACTACAAGTCCCAGCTGATCTTTGAGCCCCGCCAGAAGCCACTGAGGTTTCAGAGCACGACCATCATTTTTCCTAAGCATGCCAAGAACATTTACCGGACCACCCTCAACTACAGCTTGGGTTGTGCCAAGCGTTGGTTTGCTTCCAGCGTGCAGCTGGAACTCTGTGAGGAAACCAGCCCGTGCGTCATCTACAGTGAGACCCTCTGATCTGCCCTGCCGCTGGCAACCTTGTGACCTCAGGGAGGCTGTGGCCTTTGCTGGGTCTCTGGCTGGGCCTTCATTGATGGCGACTGAATATTAATGGCTGAAGAACATGTCATCTTGGGTGAGGCTGAACTGGCTGGGAGGAGGCTTGCAGGGCATGGGATGGTTTTGATCAGTGAGAGGCTGGCTTGTATTTTGCAACGTTCCTGACATTCACGATCTGGATTTTATTTTTGTTTTTTTCCAAGCATATCTATTTTTGACTTGAGTTTAGATGAAATCAAGATGACAAAGGACCCTATTACCCATAGCAGAGTGCTGCATTGTGAGCTCTGTAGGTCTTGTCTAGCACGTAGGTGAGACTCACTGTAACCTTCAGAGCTCTTTTGATCTCTGCAAAGGATACATCAGCTGCGGAATCAGCACCCAGTCTGCCCAGCATACCTCAAACCAGGTCCCTTAGAGATTAAATTCAGAGAAGGCAGTTATCTGTATCAATACATCACAGCTTGCTCCAGCAGCTCATCTGGGAGATAGCTGCAGTATTACACCACTGCAGTAACCTCAGGCCTAACTTAATGGGAGGAATGGGGACTGTCACCAAGAAAAAGAGGAAGAAAACAGGTGTACGGTGCTCTTGCTAGCAGCTAGGTGTTTATACCATAGCAAGGCACAGCACAACCAGGAGATGGGAGAAAGGCCTAACCTGACACACAGCCACCTCCTCTGTGAGCCCTGCCAAGAGTATGCAGGGGAGACTGAGGAAACTGAATATCTGAAGGGCTGTTTTCTGAAAGTGTCCAAGTGAATCAGGAGCCCAGTGCCCTTTTTTCAAAAGTACTGTCAGTCCAAGTGTGCCAAACTCTTCATTGTCTTGAAAACCCAATTTACAGGGATCATTACACCCTTACAGCCCTTTTGAGTTTCAGGGTATGGCCGTATTGCAGAGAGGAGTGTAGAACAGGAAGATGCTGTGTAGCTTCAAAGAAGCCAGTGTAGGGTTAAATCATGAGCAGGGTTACTCACCCTCTCAATAGTTTCCATACCTGTGGCATGGACAGCTTTGCTGGCTGTGGAGAAGCAGCCAAACTTTCTCAGTGTAGAGCTTGAAGTTTTGAAGAGCCCAAATCCATGCAGGTTTTCCTTAATCAGCCAGGCTGTAGCAATTCAGCAGGTACTTCTCAAACGAGCTGTCTCTGCAAAAGGATCAAGAAATACTGAAAGCAGGAGTCACTAATCCTAAGGTAAACCATTCCCCACTCGTGAATTGTATCTCCCAGTACTTCTTTGCTTTAGTAGCTCACTGAAAATCTGCAAGAGCTTGGATTCCTACAAACATAAAACCTTTGAAAATGGCATGGAGTCGTCTCCAAAAATCTTACCAAGAATTTTGGCATGCTGCTCAGAAGAGCCCAGACTGAGAAAATCTCCACACAGCTCCAGAAATTAATTTCCAGCTTTCCCTCTTCTAAACTTTCCATTTTGTTCCTAATTTGCTGCAAGTCTGATCGAGTTATTTCAGAACATAACTGAGCAGCCAAGTCAGAAAACCTGTTAACGATGTCAACAAGATGTAGCTGATTGCCCAGAACAGTTGACGCACAAACCCACAGAGATTAAAAAAAAATACATCTGAAAAACTTAAAATTCTAAAATTAAGTAGTGACTTCTAAAGATACTTTTTCCATCAGTTTCAAAAGGCAATTGGTAAATGTGACCAGAAGTGTGACCTTTATGAAACAGAGTTCTCTTGTTTGAAATGAAGCACAATTTTTCTACCAGAGGTAAATATAAGGTCTTCATATACAAACTTAAATTCTGACAGCTGAAGCATCATTAATACTGAAAGATGTGTGCTGTGGCAGTGGTGAACTCTGCCTCTCTGTTAGGGAGTTAGGACTCGGTAGGGAGAAATCTCTCAAAGGGTTTCCAAGGCTTCCACCTACTGTTGAATTCTTTTCAGCAACACAGAAACAAGGATTATATTTGTTATTGGTCATATTTTGCTGTCACTGACTGTCAGCATCAAAGCCTGAAGAGCAATGTCTGCCTCCAAAAGGATTATTCTATGCCTGCAGCAATCCTTCTCCCCAGAGCTCCAGCAAACTTGAGTGCTGCGGAGTCAGCTTAGGCAGCAGGGCAGTTGCAGCTAGGATGAATGTGGGCCCAGTGTGATGCAAGTTGGTGATGCACACACTTGCTAGCTCACCGTGAGGTCTGTCCTGTTTCTCCACGTGCTGGGCAGCGAGCCTGTGAGCAGTGGAAATACTCATCTGCCTTCCTGGGTATGTCGTGGAGGCTCTAGAGTGCTCTTTCCAGGTACCCATGGGAGTCTGTAGCGAAGGGTAGGTAGGTTTCCAAGCTGAGCAGCAGTGTAATCCAGGTTCAAAAGCAGGGCCAATACTCATACCCAGGAGATCCCTGCATGGTGACAGATTAGATTGCAGGCACCTCCACCGAGCAAGCATGGACACAGGCTGACCTCCAAACCGAAGGGATGCCAGAGACCCCCTGTTCTGACCATACATCAGGCTTTTGTCCTGTTGACGGCTGGATTATTCCCCTGTTCCAAGCACAAACCTGCAGTTTTTGATCACGCTGGTTTTTGAGCAGAGCAGGTTTTCCCCAGAAAAATCTCTTTTGTGATGGCCAGCTGCAGGCTTCTGCCCCCTTTGTCCGCTGTTAGTTCTGCTTCCTAAACATTGGCCGCAACGGAAAAAAAGAATTCAAAGAAAGCCAGAAAACTAGTGTGCAAATACAAATCCAGTGGAGAGATCTGAACCACGGCCTGGTCTTTCACCATGCAGGGACAGGGGCTGCGAAGGCAGAAGGTCTCACAGGTGGCTGTGACCCCCAGGAGGGTGCAGTGGAGGACTGCGTCCTTGGCACTGTAGGGTCCCCACACATCCAGGCCAGGCCTCTTTGAAGCTTCGTGCTTTGTTTTCTCTGCAAATAGACTAGAAATGACCTAACATGCTCCCGCTCCTTTGAGCTTAAGCAGCTTTTCTGGTTTTGCCATGGCAGGAAAAAAAGCCAAAAAAACAGAGAGCAGCTTGGGTTTCTCGGCTGCTGAACACACTGAGCTGTGTAGCCATGGACAGGCCGTGGTGGGCTACCACCCTGGACCACATCCAAGCTGTGACATTGCCAAGTGCCTGAGATCTGTGGAAATTTTTGAAAAATACCTTCTTATACGGTGTCTCCCATGGGCCCATCACAAGCTGCTTTTTTTCTCAGTGAAAGCTGGCATTGGAAAGGGACTTTGTTTTTCCTGAGAACAAGAAAACCACAGAGGGTCAGGTCTTCACCCTTGCCTGGGTGCAGATCCCACCCTCTGTCCCTATTGCTCCTATCTCTGTGGCTGGGTTAGGTGGTGGTAGAAGAGCCAAAGTTCATCTTGCTTATGACTGGGAAAAGGGATGAGGTTTTTTGTTTCGCTTCAACACCAGAAACTGAATTTTGTCTGTATGTGTTGCCAATTAAGAATCTCTCTGAGCAGCCAAGAAGTGCCTTACCTGTAGTATGTTTGTGCATCTAAAAGGAATGATTAGTCCCACTAGAGAGGTTTTTTTTCTTTTAAATGGACCATTATTAATCTCAACCAACAGATCTTTGTTCATATATATTTTCTCAAAGATACAAATGGTAAATTCAGACCATGGAAATTCTGCTTAGAAAAGGTGAGTTTCCTTGAGCAGCTGGGACTGTGGCTACACAATTTCTCCCCAGGATCCTACTGTGCCTGTTGCCCACAGTCCTGTAAGCCTGATGGGTAAAGTCAGACTCTGCCTTTAGGAATTGTTTTCTGTCAGTAGTTAATTTTGAGATCAGAACCTTTCCCAGAAGGCATCTGTTTCTTTGGGGGAAAGGTTGGTTTTTTTCAATATGGAAGGTCACTGTCTCAAAGGTGTGGGGTTTGCCCTTCATCCCCTTCCTTCCTGTGATTGTTTTGCCCCTGAGTGCAAGAGAGAATGCTTGTGTCTGGTCTCTGCATCGCTGTCACTGCATTTGGGGCCAAAAAGAGGGAACCCTAAATAATACTGGACTTTCAGAATCTGCGGAGTACTTTGCACAAACCGCAGAAGGAAAACTTAGACCAAAACAGTTTACTGCTTCTTTTTTTTTTTTTTTGTTCTAAGCCAGCTCTACTTTTCTCAATGTGAAATACAGACAAATATGCACCCTAGGTGCATACTTTTGGGGAATGAGGACATGAGGTTTGGGTGTTGATAGCAGTGTTTGAGTGAGCTGCTGGTCAGAGAAGTGAATGCTATTTACTATTTATGTTGAGTGTGTCTTAAAAAAAAAAAGGGAAAGGTCACTAGAAGGCTAATGAGCAAAAGACTTTGTAGACCAACCTGAAGACTAAAGGCTGAGTGAATCTGATCTAGAGGTGAACGGTTCTGTGTGTGAACACTGTGAGCTAGGATATTTAGCCATTGTGGTTTTAACCTCCCTTTTTTTTTCCTGTAGGGAAGGGCATCCTTGCCTTCTTTAGAGCTGAAACAAAATCAGATCCATCTTCTGTCAGTCCTTCAGTCCCACTGACGTCTATGAGCATCAGCATTCCCCAGGCTTGCAGGGGACTGTGTGTATCCCTCTGCAGAGATGGGGGAACACTTTCTAGGGAATGATGGATCTTGTTGTGGGATATTAAAATTTCTATTGGCAGATAAAGTCTGCTCCCTGAGGATCACCCCGTCACTCACAAATTGATCTGTCCTGAGCATCTCCCCTAAAGTTCTTCTATAACCATTGTATTTTATAACTCTTGGGAGGCACTAATTTTTTTTTCAGATACTGTGATGGCCATCGAAATGAGCAAAGTATCCTACTGCATGAATTGTGACCTGAAGATGGGGTTGAAAGGTGTTTGAAGGTTAGAGAAGGAAGAAGAGAACATATAGCTGATGGAAATGCATAAGGATGTGTCATATTTTTATTTTTGTAAGTCTGATTCTCTAAGTGCTTGTAAAGTACTTTACTGTTGTATATGTGGTGATGCAGTAGTTCACAATATCCTTTTATTTTTGTATATTCCCCCCTTCCACAATAATCCCTTTCTGTTCAACTCATAGAGAGTAATTTAAGAAAACAGAATTTATATATCGTAATAAAATGCTCAAACTGCCATGCTGATGTATCTGGAATTTCTTTCCTCTTCCTTATCCATTTACATGGTGCTAATGCCCCTTTACCGTCCCATACCAAGGGAATGTTTCTGGTGTTCCCTCCCCTGCCGGTGATTTCAGCCCAGCTCCCCACGGTCAGGAGCCTGTGGGCTCAGCCAGCCAGTGCTGTGATGTGTGAAACCTGCTCTGTCACATATACCCAGGGAAAGTTGAAATAGCAGAGAGCACAAAACTCTCAGTTCCTGCAGAGGTGGTTTTACTTTTCAAGATTTCACTAGGGTTGGCGGTTTTACCATTCCTTCACTCTAAATTTCCCTCTTCCTGCTTGATCCTGTTCTACCCAGCTATGAAGTTCTGGTGTTCAATCTAGATAAGTCCTCTCTTAGGTTTTCCATGGCCTTCAAGGGCAGGAAGAACCAACATAATGCTTATTTTGTATCCAGGTATCCACATCATAGTACAGTATCAGGACCCCTGCTACGTCCTGGCTTTCCAAATGGTGAAGGCAGATGGGTTGCATCAGGGCTAAACCCCTGCCTAGCCATGAGGTGCATTTTAAAGCCATTGCTGTAAATGCCTCAGGCTCACCAGCCAGCTATTAGTAGAGCGCTCAGCTGTCTTCCAAGACCTAAGATGTCTGCAGGGAGAATCTGACACTAATCCTTATGGAAAAATCACATTGGATTTATAGGGATGAAGTCAATAGGCTTGGACGAAAACAGCTGTTAAACTCTAAGGAATGGAAAGGAGAAGGAGAGCCATGTTAAGCAAGAGTCTTGCTTCAGGTGCATGGGAAGTGCCCATGTCCTCATCCCAAACTTTCTGACACAAATCATGGCTGAACTGCTCCTAGGGTGAAGGATGGGAGACACAGTCACACTCAAGCACCTGAGGAAACACAGCAATGTGGAGAAGGCAGGGGAAGTACAGACTGGGGCGAGTTCAATGGTTGAAACCCAACTGCCAGATGAAGGACATGTGCAACCACTCCTGTTATTTAAATAAAACCATAAAACGTGAATGCCGTCCAATGAAGATTCCTGGGGTGGCAGCTAAATCCTCAGCAGCAAAAGCAGTATTAGATGCAGGATATGTGTTTTGGCAAGTGCACTCAGATGAGCTAACCCCTAAGCTAGTGGCTTTTACTGTGCCATTTGGATGTTGTAAATTTAAGCAGATGATGCTTGGTATTAGTTTTGCTCCTGGGATATTTCAGAGAGTAATTGCACATATCTCTGAAGGATTACAAGGTGCTGAAGTTATAATGGATGGACTTTGAATTTAGACTAGACGCCTTTATGAACAGAAGGAAGGGTTTAGGCTGGTTTTACAGACAGCAAGAATGCTGTGTGTAAAATGCCAAAAGCCTCACCTAAAAGAAGTTGCTGATAATGGGCAGCTACAAATGAAATAATAATAAAACCCTGCATGCTGAGATCCCCATTCCACTCCACAGAGCAGAGCTGTGAGGGAACAACCGATGCCTTTATCAGATTTCATTCCACAGCTATGTACAGTCAACAAACAACAGAGGGATTTGACAGAGGAAGAACCTTACCTGATACTGGCACAGTAAAAACCTCCCCCTGCTGCCAAGCCATCAGCTTGAAACCACCACGTTCATGACCTTCAGCTTGGTCTCTGATCCTTATGCTCAGCAGTTGGCAATGTCACAGCCTGGACCCGCAGGAGTGTCTTTGGAAGACCTAGGCAATGCCAAGCAGCAGGGAAGTTGTATTGTCCTCAAAGATGTCACAAACCTGTGCACGTGTGAGGGAACCACCACCAGCATGCCTGGATTGACGTATATCACAGCCACCTGCACAAACTGCATCTCCTCCGGCACAGGACACTGAACTGTCACTTAGGTCACCCCAGTGTGGAGCAGACATGGGGTGGGAGCCTGTCACAGCAGATGTGCCTCAAGGTCCCTCCGTCCCCAGAGCAGGTGACCCTGTGCCTCCACAGTGACTCCCCAGAGCAGCCGTCCCAGGGTGACCGAACCCACCCGAGAGGCTCTAGAAGCAGCTCTGTGACCTCCTCTTGCCCCGTGATGCAGGCTCCATGCCTCAGGGGGCTCCTTAGCTTCAGCAACTGAGATTCTGGGGTGCTCGGTCTGGTGGTGGGATGGTGGCTTCCCTGGCTGGCACTTCCAACTGCCCTCCACAGTCTGCTCAGCTATGGGAAGAAATGCACCTAGTGCTCATTTTCAGTCCACTGCCTGGGGGAGCAATTCCCACTGCAGATGCAGCTTCTGCAGCTGCCCTGTGGCCTGGAAGATAGGGCTTGGCCACTTGGGTTTGCTGCCACATTAACCTTCCCCAGCTCTCCTGCCTGTTTCTGAATCCCCTGGCCTGGTTACACCAGAGAGGAGCAAGGACCTGCCCCAGGGCTGCACAGCTTCTGCTGAAGCTCCGAGTCCCCTTCCCTTGGACACGTGCCCAGCCACAGTGGGAAATTAATTCAGGAATGGCTTGTTCACGAGTAGGATAGAGGGTCCTGGAATTGCTTTTTTTGGGGCGTAAGAAGGGAGTTTTATGAGCTCTGTTTTCTGCTTCTAATAACGATATTGGATCTAAACAGTTCCACACCTCAGAGTCCAAGACAGACAGGGAGTTCACATCTACGAGGATGAAAACGCTCATCCTGCCAAGCCTTTGATTCTCATCGTATCCTTCCTACCCTGCAAACAGGCGGACAGCACATTTCTAGCATAAAAATATCCTCTTCTCCAGCTAACCACCTCCAGATTCCCTTCCTGAGCCTGTTCTGAGCCCGGTGATTAGATATTTCTATATACATAAACATTCAGATCATCTCCCCAGGGCTTTTCCTGTCTCACAAGCAAATCCTGAGACCAGCGGCTATTTGCAGCTCCTTGAAATACAAACGGGATCAGGGCTTCTTCCAAGCTGACTGCTGCAGCTGGGGCCCTCCGTGCACCTCCCCGGAGCACCTGGCTTGCACTCTGGCCGTGCAGCCTCCCATCGCGGGCCACCAAGACGCCCATCACCTCCTGCACTGGAGAGCAAACTGCTCCAAACACCCCGTGCGTGGCGGTGGGTGATGATGCCAAGAGGCTGCACAGACCAGGAAACCTGTGTGGGCACTGGGCTGTGCCGTGGGGGGTGTGGGGACACGCACACTTGTGAAAACCCGCCAAGTGCGAAGCGCTGGAGGAATGAGCAACACGCACACGAGGGCAAACTGCATTCTCTTTGATGGAGGATTGTAGAAACATTACCTTCCCCCGGGGCTTCAGAGTGAAATAACCTGATTATTCATAAACCAGCTAGAACCATCAATCCCTCATTTATCATTTTCAACATAAATAATAAGGGTGAGAGAGGAACACGCCAGCAATAAACTAGTTATAGATGTACTGTTGAAATCTGCCCATTTCCTTTAAATATGCCCCACTTACTGATAATAAGCAGTGATCCAAACAATTCCTAGTCTCAGTCCTCGAGCACTGGATCATAAAGGACACAAGCCAACACCCTGCTTCATGCTAGTGAAAGTCCATTTGGCATTTGTGTGGGAGGCCAGCTAGGAAAATGCAGCAAATTAAAAAAAAACCACGTTTGTCTCACTGACAAATGCCTCAGGAAATAAAAGCCTTTGTATTCTTCTTTGACCTCTTCCACTCACAGATGGGTTTTTGCTGTGCTTCTGACAGGGTGGGGTTTTTTTAGTGCCTGCACTCCCAGGATGTTCATTTTAGCTGCTGAAGAGCACAGCTCGGCCACCCGACACAGGGGATGGCTTTAAGCATGAGCATCCCCAGTGCTGTGGTGCACATCACGTCAAGGACTTACCGACCTGCGGTGGCCAAGTAGGATGGCCTTGGGGGTGCAGAGCCGGGGTTTTAGCTTCAGGTCCAGCTTCTAGTGAGGCTTTAGGGGATGGCAGCATCTCAGCCCTCCTAGAACATCTTTGGCTGGTTGAGCACAGGCTTTACTCTGGAATAAACCAGAGGAGATAGTACCCAGAGCCATGCAGATCCCTAGCTAGTATCTGGGAGAGGAGTTGAGCATCCTGACAGCTCTAGCTGGAGCCTGTTATCAGAGTGAAGTGAAGGTGGAGTGGAGCAGGGAATGGCGGAGCAGCACTTGAGGCTTGGGGTACTTCGCTAAGCACGGCACTGCTCTGCCTCTGGGTCTGCCCTTGAACTTTGCAGCTTGGGCCCTTTCCGAGTCCTCCAGGACTTGTAAATGTTTTGGCAGCACCAGCCCTCTGTGCAAGCCCCAGCCATAGCTGAAGCACACTGTTAATGAGCCACGTGTTTCAAAGGCCTCCAGGCTTGGCACCGGATCGTGGGGACCCATTGGAGCCCAGCTCCATTAGCCGGCCGCGCTACGCTGCGCCGCAGCCCAGCAGAACTGGCTGCAAAGTGCCCAGCTCAGCACTTTCTGGAAAAGCTTCATTTACAGAGGAGCAGCTGAGTTGGGGGAAGGTCCTGCTGCCCTCCCCCGCCCAGCCCCTCCCCTGATGCGCACCCCTCCAGAGGTCTCTCCTCTATATGCACTCAGAAAGAGGGGGGCGGGGGGGAAATCACATATATATTTAAACACTGCCTAATGGTGAAAAATAACATCTGGAGAGCAGCCTTGCCCTTCACACAGAGTCCTCCATCTCCACATCTCAGTACAAAACCCAACAGCAAATCGGCCCAGAAGGGACCGTCAGCTCAGCGATGGGGATGACTCTCCCCGTGGGAGCCATCAGCTTGGGGACAGCGGCCACTGACCAGGGGACAGCAGGTACCCAAGAGCCCTGGAGAAGCGGGTGGCTGGGTAAAGCTGTATTCACTGTTGGGAGAGTCTTGGCGAGCAAAGGGAAGAGGGGTGCTCAGCAGCAGGGTGACCCCTCGCCCATGCCTATGCCTCCATGCTGGCCCATCTGCCCCGGACCCCGGGAAATAGGGGCGCAGGAGAAACCCCGCTTCCTTCGAGCCTGTTTCCAAAGAGGCTCTTCCAGCCAACATTAACACACTTTGCTTTACTTCCCAGCATGGCCCCGGGGCAGAACACAACATCTGGACCTAATAAAAAGGCTGCTCTCCCCCACAAAGAGACCCAAGAGCAACCTCTGCTATTTGGTTTCCAACCTCTGTTTGGTTTCTCCTTCACCAGTGGACAGAGGAGGCAGCTCCAGCTCGGGGGTTGTTGCTGGTCTGAAGGGGAGCAGGATGCTCTGGCAGCCCACGGGGTCTGGTAGCTTAAAAATGGGCCCAGCAGGGTAAAGTTGGATGGTTTTCACTGCTCAGGAGCCAGAAATGCTTGAACTGGTTGTGACTTCTCATCAGGGTATAGAGTTGGGGTATAAGGATTTGTTCTTCCCTTAAACAGAATGGAGCTCTTTTTCAGTTCCAAAAACATGAAAGCTGAAGATGGCTCTAAGCCAAGGCCCAGGATTAACATCCCCATGGGGAAAATCTCTGCTTCAGTCCAACTGGATTGCAGATCCAGACCTGGCACCCATCTTCAGGCACGCACCGACCAGGCTCCTTGCGTCTGACCCCTGGCAGCTGCTTTGCTTTCTGGAAGAGGCTCAGGACAAAACAGCAGCAGAAAATACTCCTGGATCCTGGGCAGGGCTGCATCAGGATTGCATAGCTCAAGCCCGGCCTTTTGCAAACAAACACCCAAGTCAGTGGAGTCCAAACCTCTTTGGAGTCCATGTCTCAGTGGAGCTGGTTCAGGGCCCATCATACCTGCTGACAGCTGCTCTGAGCAGAGTTGGAGGAACATGTTGAGGGAGGATGTAGCGTCTCCGAGAGAAACCTTCTGGACGATGTTGCTCTGCTTTTTGCTCTTCATGAAACCTTCTCTTCCGCCTGTGACACCGGAGGCAGGAGAGGAGCCCCCAGCAGCCCACGGAGCTCACCCTCTCTTGCAGGCACAGCGGCTTCTGAAAATACTGACCTGCAATGTGTGGAGCAACTGATTTTGGCTGGCTCAACTGGGGCTGCACGCCTGTGGGTGAGACCTCAGACCAATCCTCCCAGGGCTTCTGCTTCCTCCCTCGGTTTCCTCAGCCTCTTCTTGGGAGCACTGGAGGCTGCTGTGGCAATTAAAAGTGAGAGCTCAAAATACACCATCGTTAGCATGGCTGGACCTTGCAGCCAGTGCAATTGGTGTTTCCTATCCCCTGGCATCGCCTCAGCAAATACGGCAACAGAGTTTTCTCCGAACTGAACATGCATCTAGCCATCAAAGAGATGGCAAATGACTAATAAATATGAAAAGAAGTCGGGGGGCAGCAAAAATTTCTGGACCAAGATCAATCTTCACTGACAACTGCTGCTTTTTCTAAGCGAAAGTATCCTGCAGAGTTTAAACCGTCATCTGACTTCAAAGCAGAGAGCTCTCCAGATGGAGTTTACCACCATTGCTAACACCCTGTGCTTCGTCAGGTTACATGCATTTACAGAGAGACGTATTCGGATTATTCCCAAAGAAGGGAAACACACTGGCCTCTTCAAAAATACAGACTTGAAACGATGTGTGACTGATGCTCTCTCCACGATGTAGGTGGCAAAACTGATCCCTGGCCCGGCCTCCTGAGTGCCACGGGCAGTTATTTCTGCCTGTTCTCCTTTTACAAGGGGCAGCAAGGGGAAAGCCTCACCTGTCAGAGGTTACAGCGGGGTTGCTGTGTCTGCAGCCGGGATGAACGTGGTCCCTCCTCGGGTGGGATTCAGACACCTCCCGTGGCCCCTGGCACAGCATCACTGCCACGGCAGGAGCAAGCTCATGAGGGCAGCGAGGCCGGGAGGGGCAGAGCCAGGCCCAGCCTGATGCTCACTAGAGCACCGCTCTGGTTAGTGAGACCCAAGAAGCGGCGTGTTTGCAGCACCAGGATTTTGCCTTTCAGCCCAGCTGCCGCAGGTTTCAGTCCAGGGCACGCAGGCAGCCGCCCTCCCCGCGCTGCGTTTCTGGACACCCTGGTGCCACCATGGTGGGTGCTGCTGAGGCTTTCCCTGCCCCAGCCCCCTGCATCCCTTTAGGTGATTCCTCCTCACAATGCCTGAGCCAACCGTGGCTCCAGGTTGGAGAATTGTGCATCCACAGATTTTATTTCGGGGGCATTTCTGCAAAGCTATTTTGTTTGCCTGTTGGTGTGTTTGTTTGTGCACCAGCCCACCAGCTCCCCTGAGAGCACTTGCACTCCACTAAAGCCCACCCCGACCTCAGCTCGCTCCAGACACAACCGCTCCAACCTCTCGTTGGTGGCGAGTGATTTATTGCTGCTCCGCTGCCTGGAGTCCTGACAAATACTCATTTTGGTAATTGCAGGAGCCCAAAAACGAGAGGATAAATAAACCTGACAATGAATTCAGCTGTTCCTCTCCACCCCTCACCAGTGACACTCGTTCCCAAGTTTCTTATGAACCCAACTCTTCCCCAGACGGGCACACAAGCTAGGAAGGGCTCAGTCAGCCAAAACACCCCTGCCCCTGCCCAACGCCCTTCAGCGTCCCCACGCTGATAAGAGCCAGGCATCCCATCAAAAGCTGCTCTATTTTCCTTCCAAGTTACTCGCCAGCCTAGAATGTCTCATCTCCTGCCAAGATCAGCTCTTTAGCCCTCTGCATCCTTATCAGAGAGCATATATAATTTCACGGCAAATCACAAGAACTGATGAATGACTATTTGGATTGCAATTGTCAGGAGAGTATAAAATGCTTCCTGCTGTAAGTAGCCCAGGAACAGTTACCGTCTTTCCTGCCCAAAGGCATGTCTGACCCATTCAGCCACTCAGTTGGAAGAGCCCCTGTGTGGGGACCACAAGCTGCCCTTCTGGGGAGGGCACAGGGCTGGGTGCTACCAGCACACGGGGTTTGTATTCTAGTGTGTTTTGGTACCCTTGTTTTTTATTAAACCCTACCCTGCTCATCGCTGGGTACCACAGCTACATCTCTCTCCCCTCCCCATCAGCCGCAGGGGAGGGTGCTGAGGCTCAATGCAGTGTCCTGGCTTGTGAAACAAGGACAACCTCGGGCTCATGCCCTTTTCTCTCTGTTCCTATAACTCAGCCTGGCCTAGCTAAAACATCTTTCTCTTGCTTTAATTCTTTCTAAAAGAAAAAAAAAAAAGTTCCTCATAGTCCTAACTAGATAAATGCCAATTCATCACCAGAAGGTCGCAACGCTCCTGCGCCTTCTCACAGCCTCTGTCCAGGGCAAAGGCACTGGGGACCATTTTTATCCTCCCTTTCCCCTTCAAAATCCTCTGCCTGCCACCCAGTCAAAACAGGAGTGAGTCTGGACTTCTTTTTTTCTTTATTGCTAGTTTTTGAAGCCATCTGCTTTTGTCCCGTTTCATTTTCATCTCTTTATGTAAAAGCTTTTCAAGTAGACCTAAAGTTTTCCATCATTAAATCATAAGTGTTGGCCTTGAATTTAGAGTTTTCCCACCTTCTGTTTCTTCAGCATCAGTGTGAATTATCGATCAGGGCTATTGCTGTCAGCCCTCGTCAGCGTTTAAACCCTGATGCGAGAGGCTGAACAGCTTGGCTTCTGTTTGTACTAGTTATTAACTTATTCTAATCGCCTTCAGAGAGGCAAAAGCCTTCCCAAGAAGGATTTCAACAAAATCGCTGGTCTCAGCGATCTTTAGACTGAACTTTAAGAGCCAGCAGGTATCTACCGAGGGCATCTCCATGGGAGCTGGTCGCTGGGGGAGCGCGTGGAGGCCGGAGGAGGTTTGGTCGGTGTGGGTACATACCTGGAGGGATTTCAGATGGTGTCTGGGCGATACAAAGGACCTTCATCAGCACAGAGAGAGGAGCCTTTTGGACATCCCCTGGACAGACGAACCAGTCACGCAGCACTGGGGAGCTTTTCTCCAGGATTTCCAGCAGCTCGGATCAGGGTGACCACCTGAAACGCTGAGCCAGCAGAAGGTAGGGGTACACCCTGGCAGAAATGCTCATTGCTGCCCTCAGGAAAACATCTTTTGTGTAAAATCAATTTATGAGCCCCAGGAAAGGCAGCAGAAGGCCCCCAAGTACAAAACCAACAGCCCTTCAACAGATTAAATTCCATAGAGTCCCCCAATTTGTCCTGACACAGAGCCAGACCCCTCGGCTCACCGTCCCCCCCCCATTCATCACTTGCCCTGTAAAACGCCCCCGTGCCCCCACCCCATGGCAGCCACAAGAGCTCCCGACTCCGTGGCACCGGCCCCGCAGGTGCAGATGTGGGAGGGGGCCTTGGGGACTGATGGCTCCTGGCCCCAAAGTCAACTGCACCCCATGGGACAGCTGTCAGAGATAAAGCAATTTAGACTCACAAATAAATACCAAGGCTTCTGGTTCGGTTCTTAATTAGGTAGTGGCTAACTAGCCTCCCCAATACTTTCCTACGAGGCTTGTGAGGGATAATCCATCACAAGGCTACACATTTTTTTAAAACTAAATTCAATTCAAACCGAATTTTTAAATTCAATCACAGTTGAACAATGTTTTCCTTGGCTGCTGGCCCAAGGTGCCCTCCAGCATCACCCCTGCACAGTGCTGGCAGAGGTGCAGGTAACTCTTGTTTGGGGCATTTAGCTGAGGGGTGCACGGTCCCACAGCTGTCCCTGGGTGCCACTAGCACCCCTTGGTGACCACAGTCAATAAAAACATCGTGCTTAAGCAGCTCTTGGCCATCGGTTAAAAAAAGCAGCGCAGAGGTGCAAGCCCTGCCTGGAGATGGGGAAACCGAGGCAAGGATGGAGGTGGCAACTTGGCCAAAGCACTGATCCCCCGAGCTTTAGGGTGTGACACCCCATTGTGCTTCAGCAGCAAACACATCTCTTGCCAAGGTCCTTCCAGCAGCCCCGGCCCTGTCGCTGGGGGTATTAGCCCTATTAGCCAGCCCTGATGTGAGCGAGCCACACACCTCGGGGCACTGCTGCCACCGACCCTTTTCCCCCCTTTCTCAGCCCATTTTGCCACAGACACCCCCATCAGTGCCCGGCCAGCACGGGCTCCCCAACCCAGCCCGCACCCCCCTCGCCATCCCGCTGCCGGGTCGGCTGCCCCGCGAGCAGCTCGCCCTGCACACAAACAGGCAGGAGCACGCTGGATTTTACTGCCAAATAAGATTTTTTTTTTGTTTGGGTTGGTTTGTTTGTGTTTTTTATTATTTAACCAGTAAGGCAGTGTTTGGACACTGCTACCCACACCGCTTGCTGGTGGGCACGCCGAGCAAAATAACAGTGAACAAACCCCTTCACCTTTAGTAGAAGAACCCCACCCCTCTAGAGCAAGCTGCGGAAATATTTACACCTGGTGGTTTCTCTGTACAGCCCCGGCTATCATACATCTCACTTCAAAACAGCTATGCACAGGTTGTTGTACAAAAGATAGATATTTCCCCCCGGTACAGTTCAAGCGATAAATTGTCCAATGATTTGTTTGCCTGTTTGTACAAGTTACAAAGTTGGTGAACATAAACTTTAAACTTGGGGTCTTTTTAATAGTTTAACGTGACTTTCTCTTGGATTGCACAACCACAGCCGGCAGCACGAGGAGGTGCCGGTCGGACCCTCCCGCGAGGTTTTGGGGTGCTCGGGGATGCCTCAGTCCCCAGCCTGGGGGTGGGCAGGGGAGAGCAGGAGGGCCAGAGCGGGGCAGGATGGGGAGAGCATCAGGACCTGAGGGAGCAGCAGCTCCCCCTTTTCCAAAAAAACATGCTCCCCCAGCCCCTGTGAGCAGGGAAATGGGGGGAGCCACCCCCCAGCAGAGCCCTGGGCCGGGCACATCCCCAGTGAGCGGCTGTGGGCCTCCCTCCCACCCAGCACACTGCCAACATCTTGATTTGACCCAAATGAATTAATCTGCAGCTGGAGGATGCTCCTTGCTCTGGGCAAGGGTGGCTCAGAGCGCCCCGACAGGAGCTGCTGCTGCTCTCCGTGTCGTCCCCCCCAGTGTCCCCCTGTCCCTGCTGGGGGGACGCGCTGGGGGACGGGGTGTACGTGGGGAGACCAGATGATGGAGACGCAGCAAGACAACGCCAGAACCGAGCCGCGGGGCTGGGCTCTGCAGGGGGGGCTTCCCCAAGTGGAGGATCCTGCTGGAGCAAAACCCACGCGTGTCCCTGCCACGGCCGGTCTCACCCCCCCATCCCGGGCTGCTCCCCTGCCGTGGGTGCCAGCCCAGCACAGGCTGTCCTGGTGGGGTGGGGACACACAGCACAGTCAGAGCTCAAGCTCTTGCAGAGCCGGGACCATCAGCAACGTGTCCTGCTCCCCGCTCCAGAAATGATCCCAGAAGACCCCACCAAGCGTGAGGCTGCGGGAGCCCCGCCAGCAGCTGGGGACCACCGGTGTCGCCCCGGCCCCTCCTCACCCTCCCACCCCGCAGCACCGTCCCCCTCTGCAGCCGCCACCCTGCCCGGACGGTGGGTAACATCTGCCCGATCACCCATCCGCAGCACAAAGCCACAAACCCCGAAAAGACTAAAACCACCTCACAAACATCTGAAAACTCTCCGGCTGCCCTCACAGCACAGCCCTCAGGCATCACCTGGGCTTCGGGGCTCCTGGGCAGCCCCGCCAGCTCCCAGCCCTTCCCCACACCCATGGAACACACGGTGGAAACGGAAAAGAGAGAAATGGCTACAGGGTTAGCACCGCAGGGTGGGACAAGCCCTTCACCCGCCATCCCACACGTCAGGTGGTGACGACGCCGCGGGTGATGGTGGCCCGGGGTTAATGGGGGGACACCCCAGCCCGGCGAAGAGGCGGCTCCGCAGCTCCAGGCTGGAGTCCGTGGCCTTTCCCGATGTCCCGGCACCCGCGTGCGCTCAGCCCGCGGGCTCGGCCCGGGATGGCGCGCAGTGAGGAACCCCAACGCCACCCCAGCACCTCTCCACCCCCGGCACACAGCGGGTACCACCGGCCAGAGCGGGCCGCGGGGGAAGCCAAAGCCAAGGCTCCGTGCGGCCACTCCGAGGGGCACGAGGCGCCCCTCTCGGCCCCCTCACCACGGCTCAACCCGCGCCAGGGTCCCTGGGTCTGGGATGCCGGGCAGCATCCAGCATCCAGCACCTTCCTGGACTTCTGGAGACACCAAAGCAGCACACAGTATTGCTACTGTGCCAAGTGGGAACTTTATTCTTTGTTGTGGATTTTTTTTTTTTTTTTTTGCTACTTTTTTCCGAATAGGTTAGGGAGGTGGCTTTGAAGATGGGTTGGATTTGGATTTTTTTTTTCCCAGCAAAATCTGCAACAGTTTAATGCAGTTATGCCCAGACATCAGCTCTGTTATACTTTACGTCTCAGAGCCACGGAGACACCAGCAGCAATAACCTGGGAACGGAAAGACTTCCACATCGCTTGTGCATTGTCTCTGATTTTTTTTTCTTTAAAAAAAAAAAAAAAAAAAGCACAACAGAAAAGACACAAACATTGATGAACATTAAAAACCTGTACATTGTAAAAAAAAAAAAAAAAAAACCCAACAAAAAAAAAAACAACAACAAAACAAAAACCAACCCCAAACAAACAACAAACACCATCATTCTCTTGCTTCGAAATCAGAATCAACCTGGGAACGTTGCAGGGGGAAAAGAAAGATCCATCGGGAAGGTGACGGCGTTGGCCTCGCCGCTGGACCCGCGCGGGGGCCACGGGGGCTGGCTGCCCACCCAGCAGCCCGAGAGGCAGAAAGTCTGTGCCGTGCTCTGGGTTCCTCTAGCGTATAGAATGCAAAGCATTTAATACATTTTTTTTTTTCTTTTTGCCATTTTTTTTTTCCCCCCAGAGCGAGAAAGCAGAAGTGAATGGAAAAAAAGTCTAATATTTTGTTCTTTAACCATGTAACTGCAGATATGAGCCAACATCATGGAATGAAAAAAATAATGTAAAGTAGAGCATTCGTGTGTATCACAAAAATACAATAAAAACTTTTTTTAACTTTTTTTTTTTTTTTTTAAAGTTTCCTGTGAACTCCCTGCCACGCTGGCCTCCTGCCCGCTCTGCCCCTGCACCCGGCCAGCTCGGAGGGCTCTGGAGAATCAACGACTACAACCAGCAAAAGATTTCTGCTGAGTCAGCAAAGGTGTGTGTAACGGGGTGGGGGCCCTGCAACCACGGCAAGATTTTTTTGTTTTTGTTTTACACTAAGTTCATACATTCTCCTGACTTACAGATAACTCTGATGGATCATTGTTACCTTCTTTTTTTTTTTTTTTTTAAAACCCTTCCATACAATGGACAAACGCATCAAAGCCTGCATGTAAGAACAGATCCTCTTTTACAGCATGTAACACTGTGTTTTGTTTAAGTCCTTCCTGCGTAAAATATTGACATAATTCACTGAAGGTATCAAAAATATACCCTGTAGACCAATACAATTTACAATTGCCTTTTCTCACCATTCAGAAAACAATGCACTTAAAGCAACCGAGCCCCTCCGTGGGCAGCGCACGAGCCAGCCCGGGGACAACCCTGCCCGCTCTGATTTAAGCCCAGGATTGCTTCCACCTAAGGGACCAGGATTTGTTTGTTTTTTTTAAGAAATAGCTCCTCTCTCCCTCCCCTGCCCACTCATCCCAGCCACGTCTGAGACTGCTGCGGGGCTGATACATCTTGTGACGTGGGTATGACAGCCCTCAGATCAGCTGAGGCGAACCAAACCGGGGTGTTCCATCTTTTTTCACTTCTTAAACTTTTTTTTTTTTCTTTTCATTAACCCGCTCAAGGTTTTGCATTTCTGCGGCACAACCCCATGGCCGGGATGCGGGGGGAGCATCCCACGGCCCCTCACTCAACTCCGCGGGAGCGTGCCGGCGGAGAGTTCGAGCGCGCGGCCGCTCACAGTCCCTCTCGAGCGTGGGGGTCACTGCCCAGCAAGGCTGCCAAGATCGAAGATGGGTTCCCTTGGGTTTTGTCTCGTTAAGGCTTTTTTCTTTTCTTTTTTCAAACCGAAGAGGATGCAGAAATTTCCAGATGTTGAGAAGGAAAAAAAAACCCAAACAAAAAATTAAAACCCCCCCCAACATTCCCCCAGATTGGCTGGTTGGGAGGGGAAGGAGAAAAAAACAAGGAAAAAAATAAAATAGCTCTGCTCCTGCATCTTTGCTCGTGAGAGCCGGCGGGGCCGGGGCAGTGGGCGCTCGCCCCGGGTGTCCCACTCGCTCCCCGTGCCCTGGGTTTGGTCGCCGTCTCCCTGCCCCTGGCTCGCTTCATTCACTGTCCGAAAGGGTTTCGTACTGGGAGCAGAGCAGGGGCTTGGGCTCCTCGTCCCAGGCGTGGTGCTGGCTGCCGGGGGTCCCCTGCGGCAGCGGGGCGGCGGGGGCTGCCGTCACCACCCCGCTGGGGAGCCGCATGGTGAGCGGGTTGTAGGGGAACGGCGTCGAACCTGCATGGGGAGGAGGGGAAAAAAAAAAAAAGTCAATGCCAAGGGGGTGGCTGCCCCCCTGTAAACCCCCTGAGAAGGCGGCACGGGCGCCTGGGGACACGTCCCCCCAGCCCTACCTGCGGACGACGGCCTGTCCTCCCAGACGCGGTTGGTGAGGGGCGTCCTGCGGTTGCAGTCCCCCTCCGAGTGCACCGAGGAGACGGAGGGCGGCCGCTCGCCCGAGGACAGACCCGGCGCCGGGGACTTGGCCTTGCGGCTGTTGGGTCTGGCAGCGATCTTTGGCTTCCCCCCTCCTCCTGCGAAGAGAAGCGCCCGCTCGTCACAAGGCTCGTCGCGACAGTTCGAGGGGTTGGGGAAGGGGTGCGGGTACCCAGCGTTCCCCCTGTAAGAGCTTGCAAAAATAGCTCATGGCAGGAGAAAAGGTCACCCCGGGGCCGCTGGCATGGTGGGGAAGGGCGAAGGGGATGGGGCAAGAGGCTCAAGGAGGTTTCTGTCCCCTCCGGCACCGCTCTCCGCTTTGTGGGTCGATGCTACGAACCTCCCGCGGAGCGGATCCGGGGCAGAGGCAGCTCCATGGCTTTGGCCGGGCTGTTTCTCTGCAGGATCCGCTCCCGAGCCGGCTCGTGGCTCAGCCCCCAAACGCAGGTCATGGCACGGGAGCTCCGGTTGGCTGGGACCCCCCGGGAGCTATGTGGGTGCCAGGGCCCAGAGCACATTCCCCGTGGTCTCTGTGGCCAGGATGGTCTTTAATCTGTTCTTGCAGCAGAATCCCTGGTGATGTTTAGTCAAGTTTTTAAAAGCTTTAAAGCCAAAACAGCCTCAGCCGGGTCGGTCAGCCCCACTGAACCAGGGGGAGCTCCCAAAAGGGGAGGGATGGACGGGCTCTGCATCCCACCCTCGCCTGCCCGGGCAGCCTCCGCCAGGCGTGGGGAAGCGTGGCTGGAAGAAGCTTCCGGTTTCGTGCAGGAGCCAGAAAAGCTTTTCTGCAACAAGCTGAAGAGCACCTGGTCCGAGCTGACCCCGAGGAAGGTGCGTGTGTGCCCCCAGGACCCTGCTCTTCAGCTTCAGGGGCTCCGTGCCCAGACTGCCAAGGACAACCCCCAGCACTGGCTGCCGTGCTCTGAGCAGGGCACTTGCAAGAGGCAATCTGCCCTTTGCAGGTGTGTGTGGGACAAATGCTCTCTCCACCATCCATCCCTGGTTCCCCCTCCTCTCTTCCTTATCGGAGACCTGCAGAACAACCCTCCCAGCTCCGCTCAAGCCTCCCCCGAAGCCGGGCAGACCCTGCCGCAGCACCCAGCTGGCTTTGCAAGCCCTGCCGGGGCCCCTGGGGCAGCTCACCCCCTGCCCTGCTCTCTGAAGTCGTCCCCCATCTATCACTTGAGTTCCCTTAAGCTTTCCCTCTTGCTCCAGGCATCCCCAGGTCCCATCCAACGCTCTGTCCCAGGCTGCAGCCTGCCCCAACACCACCCAAGCCCAGGGTGGGGAGGGAAAGGCCACCCTGCCCTATGTCCCCCTGAACCGGCCCTTCTCAGCTCCTTCCTCTATTTTGGGAGCAGTGATCCTGCCTGGGGTTTACAGATAGTTTGGGTGGCTATTTAAGTTTATGGTCTCAGTGTTTAGGTCTTTTGGTGTGGGTTTTCCCCTTCCCTCCCCCAAACCTTTCCATTGTGTAAAAAAAAAAAAAAAAAAAGGAAAAAGAGATATTGAAAACCAACAAACGGGGAAAGGAGCACAGTCAGTGGTTTAGAGAAAGCAACAGCACCTTCTGGAACTATTAAATTAACATCAAACAAGACCAGGATTAATCAGCAGATTCACAAAGCTTGAAGCTGGGGGAGGGAGGGGAGAAAAGAAAACCAAAATGAACAAAAATGGGGGTGGGGTGGGGAATAAATCCACCCACAAAAGGGGAAATATAAAGGCTGAGAATTAATAACACAGAGAGAGAGCGAAGGTGGAGAGGGCTGCAGACCTGGCAAGGAGCGCACGTCCTCGTTTCGTCCATCAGCAGGAGTTATGGGCATAGCAGCGGGCAGGCTTGCACTGGCATTCAGAGAGTTAAAAGCATTGGCACTGAGAGGTGAGCGCTCTTCCCACTGCTCGTCATATTTACCCATTAGGGCTTTCCTAATTATTGCCTCCAACCCCATGTTGGTACTGGAATTCTCTTGGACCGACTGGCTCCTACAACTGATTAGCCCTGGGAGATACGGGAGAGGGAGGAGAGAGGGGACGGGAGATGGGGGGGAGCCAAATGAGAAGAAAGATGGGGGGACGGGGAAAGGGGGAGAAAGGAGACAAGGGAGAAGGGAAGAAACAAACAGTCAGCACATTCTCGCAAAGCAACAAACTTTGTCATCTTGTTCTTTAAAGAGCTGCGATGCACCCATCCTCCTCCTCCTCCCCACTCCATCCCGCCCCAGGGCTTGGCAGGGGCTGGTGGTGGGATGGGATGGGACGGGACTTACTCTGGGATTTGGGTTTCTGGGGTGCTGCAGGCAGGTTGGGTTCCCTGGGGCCAAGGGCTCGGAGGATGGCAGGGGGTAAGGGGTTGTTGCTGAGCCCTGGGGAGTGATTGCAAGAAGTGGGGGCTGTGCTGCCAACCCAGCCAGGCTGGGCATGGGGGCAGGGGAGTCACCTGGATGTGGGGTCCATACGGATGCACACATAGATCAAAAGTCAGTGTGCCAGGAATCTGGAGGCCGGGGCAGTTTCCCATGGAGGAAAAGTCAGGGAAGGAAGAGGGAGCACCCCACAAAAACACTTGATCAGAAAGAGGTGCCCGGGTTTGGCCCTGGCATGAGAAATGGCAAACGCAGGCAGCCCCCGGGCGAGGGCACGCAGCCTGCGCAGGATCAGGCTATGCTGGGGAGAGGGGAGAGTCCTTTTGTCCCTCCTTGTGCTCTTTGCAAGCCCCCTGCCCACTGCCCCAGCCCACTCCCTTCCTCCCCTCGGGGCCAGGAGCACACTGTGGCCCAGGGCCCCCTCCCGGGCTGAGCCGCGGCTACGGGACAGGATGCAGAGGCGAAGTGGTGTGTCCGCGTGGTTGTGAGTCTCAAGCCATGCAGTTATGGTGCAGCACTGCACAGGGACCAGAGGGCACTAGGCTCAGCCACGCCACCGTCATTCCCAGTGTGGCGGTTACAGGGAACAAGCAAGGGCAAAATACAGACACAAAAACAGCAGGCCGGCAAGGGAAGCCCCACTGGCAGCAGCACCCCCCCCCCCCCCCCCCCCCCCCCAGCTCACCCCATCCCGGGGGTGTTGGTGCTGGGATCGCTGCCCCTCTGCTCGGAAAGGGACGGATCCCGGGTCCGCTGGTCTTCCTGTGAATGGGCAGGGTCTCTCCTGGCCCCCTCCAGCCAGATCCCAGCTCTCAGCTCCCTGTGCTCTGCCTTTACGCCTCCCTCCAGCACAGCAGGAACAGCTTGAACCAGGGGATGCTCTCAACAGGTTGGGCCTCACCCCCACAAACTCTGTCTGCCATGGAGCCTGGGGTCCTGGCCAGCTGCACCCTCTCATCCCCAGCTGCTGGCATGAGCCGGATCCTTCTCCCAAACATGTTCACACTGGCAAGTGGTCTTACACCACTGCGGGCTGTGCTTGGCCCTCCTCCCCCTCAGAGTCCTTGCCCACAGCACCTCCTTCCCTTGGTTGTGAGAAAGCTGCCATTCCTCCTACTTAATACTAACAACTTGAAGGCATTCCTGCTGTAGGAGAGCATTAATACTTAATCAATTAAGTATCCATTAATACTCCTCAATAGGGATTAATTTGTGAGCCCACCTGGACGTTGCTGCAGCAACAGCTCGACAGCCTTCACACTGTCCTCCTCCCTCGGGCTGGTCTCTGTCCCGTGTTGGGGAAGCCCATGTTGGCCACCCGACTCTGCAGGGCTGCTTTTCACCCCTCTTTGCCCAAATCCCTTCCTTAAGCTTCTCCTCTCCTCCTTTCCCAGTTGAGCTGAAAGCTGCGGGCCCAGCAGAGCTGGGGAAGCTGCGGTGCCCCTGGGAAAGCTCCTAAACCTCCATTTCAGCTCCTGCGTGGTGGTCCTCCGGCTCAGCACGGCAAATACATCTCCATTGGGTCTGGAGGACCATCCTGAGCCCTCCCCAGCACCCTTTCTCCGTGAGAGCAGAGGGGCTCTTTGGGGGCTGGGGTACAGTCCCCGGTGTTAGCCAGCGAACCCCCGGTTAGGCAGGCCGGCAGGTTAATGCTGGTTAGGGCTGGGGACTCGCTAAAGCCCACCGTGGCTGCCCGCAGCAGTGCTCAGCTACCACCACCAAAACCACCCCCCCGGAGCCGGGCGGTGAGCCCCAACCCCCCCACCCGCTGGAGCTCCCCGCTCTGCGCCGCAGCAGAGGCCCCGCAGTCCTGCCCACGAAGCCCTTCAGACACCCGCACCTGGCCCCCACCCGAATGTTTCCTCCCAGCTCTGGAAAAACCAGGAGTCAACCCCTGCTTTAACCACTTGGAGGACAGAGCATGCTGCCAGCACCCCCGTGCCCGAGCTCCCCTCCGTCTCCCAGCGAACACCTCCCCGGGTCCTCAGCCACCACCAGTTTGCCCAACACTCTCAGGTCAAGGCTACAGGGTGCTGCTCTCACCCCACCTTGCTCTTGCAACCGGCTCCTGCAGCCTGCCCGGCCGGTGGGGACAGAGCCTGCTTCCCACCCTTCCCACATCCCCTTTCGCCGCTGCCCTCCGACCCATCCACGGGTGACCACAAGGTCCCACACCAAGAGCAGGATGCTCTCTCTCCCCCTTGCTATAGTTTAACCCTCTGTCAGCATCAGATGGCCAACCCTTGCTTGACTTTTAACCTCTCCTCAAACTCTGCCAGGCTTCCCGAGGAATTACACTGCACTGTCTCCAGCTCAACAGCGGGGAGTTACGGTGTGTCCCGAGGCTCTGGCCTCCCAGCAACTGTTACGCTCAGTTTTACACCAAAAGGAAAAAAAGGAGATGCTTAAATCTACTGAGACTCCTGCTCTCCGTGGCTGTGAGCCCCAGAGGGAATGAGGTATGGTACACGTATATGGAGAGTTACCTGCTCCGGTAATCGCTGGCATATTGAAAATCTCTGTCCCAGGCTGCCCAACATCTGGAGAAAAACAAAAAATCTCTTCAGTGGGGAGAGCAGCACGCGCAGGCTGGCAGTAGGGAGGGACCTGCCGTGCCAGCCACGACAAGATCCCGGTGTCCCTGTCCCAGCAGCCAGCCTGGCTGCAGCCCACCTCCCCCAGGCACTGGGGTGGGTCTGCGGGTGCTGGTCAGGACCAGGAGTAATTGCCTTGGGAGATCCACAGCAGGCAGAGCTCACCAGCTGGGAAAGGGCACAAAAGCAGAGCCCAGAGAGCCAGGGTGATGTCTTCGTGCCCAGTGCTGACCTCCCTCCCTCCCTCCCTCCCGCCCTTCGGGTTACAAGCTCTGTGAAGTCAAACCCTCTCTCCTGCCTACAGGATTTCCAAAGGCCCAAATCCCCACACCCAGGGAGCAGGTCCGGGCAGCAGGGAGGGTGAGGAGGAGGAGGAGAGATGTTAAATCAATATTTTCCCTCTTAGCTGAGCTGTTTGACTTGGATATCACTTTCCTTAGAATAACACAAATTCTCATCAAATAAGAGGCGTTTCCTATTTCTATATGTTTTTCCCTTGATAAAGGGAAGTGTGGAAGGTCACGGCGTTCAGCCACATGTCCCCAAAGGGGCATAACAATACTGTTGGCTCATGGTAACATCATCTAGGAGACGAGACAGCTCGGTCCCTCTTATCTGATGCAGCTGTTGTAAGATGGATTCAAATTGAATTAGTATTGACTGTATAATGCTGGGCTAAATTAAATTATGATCCTATCTACTCTATTAGCGGTTAATGAATGAACGGGCTGAATTTCGAATATGAGCCAGCCCGGTTAGTTTTACAGAGCTGTACCAATATTGATGTAGGGCTTAAAGTAACACTGGGGGGAGATGCATCTCAGGGAGGAAGGATTCAGCTTGGCTGGCCATTCATTAAAATATCAATTGCTCTTAAGTCTCCTCCATGCTCAGCTCATTATTTCCTTCCTACTGAGGTTATCTGGTGGGGGTGGGATTGACAGCCCCAGAGCAAGGAGATGTGGGGCTGGGAAGCCTCCCATTGCCTCCCCCAGCTGCACACAGCCACTGCTGGCACCAGTGCAGCTCATCCCAGGAAGCAGGCGGACCTTGCACTTGCCAAAAAAACATGGCACGATGCAGAGAGAGCTGGCTGGGAGCTCCCAGCCCTTAACACAGCAGCACCCATTCCCAGATCTCCTTTCCTTCATGTGTCCTCAAGGCTTTTTTCCCCCCGGTGCCCCATGTTCGCTTCCCCACATGTCCTTACTGTACTCCGTCTCATTTTTATTGGTCGTGCTGAGCTTCTTGATGATCTCCTGTTTCTTGGACTTCACCATGGCGGAGTTGCTCTCAGTCAGCTTGCTGAAGAAAGCTGGAGGCTGAGTGTTGTTTCCCGGGGACTTGGACCCCATCCTGCAAAGCAGAAGACCATTGGAAACCTCTGCAACACCCAGTTCACAAAGTCCCACCTAGAAAGACTCTTCCCCTAGCGTAACTTCTCAGAATCAGCCCGGGGGGGCTCCTGAGATATTCATGATCTCCAACCTTTCTCCCCATTCCTACCATAAATGTACCACACGGTGTTGAAAAGCCCCTACAAACAGACAGCAACCTGGGATGTGACGTTGCTTTTGGCTGCCAGAAAAGCAGCTTGGGACAGGGCGAGCATGGGGACAAGGAGAACATCCCCACGCTGTCTCCAGCGTCCCCACCCTCAGCGTTACCTCTGGTCTATCTGCTCGCCCTCGCGGTACAGGATCGGGTATGTGGCGCTCTTGGCGTGCTCCGATTCTCCCACGCCGTCTGGTGGAGACACCGGCTCGATACAGTTGTCTGACCCGCTCCCGGCCGAGGCTTTGCTCTGCTCCGGGGACCTGCGGAGAGCCACGGGGAGATGCAATCAATGTATTGCAACATCCTCTGTCTCTGCACAGCAGCTCGGGGTCGGGAGGGAGAGAAGGACTAAAATAGCTTTCCTACAGCAGGGAAAAAAGCCAAACCTTCCACGCCCCTGTGGGCTTACGGTGCCTTTTAACGTAAGCTGGAGGAAGAGCACAGTTTGGGCATTTTTCTGCACCGCAGGCGTGCAGAGCAGGACTGAGCCGAGACGTGGCCCAGATTTCCAGGCAGCGGGCCAGCCAGCAGTCACCCCAAATACAGCTGCCCAGGAGGGACGGAGGGACCAGTCCTGGGACTCGCTGGCTCAGCCCAAGCGTCCCTGGCTGGCAGGGACACAATCCCTGCGGAGGGCTGCGACGTTAACCCTTTGGGGACACAGCTTTTGATTCTCCACCGTATTTGTGAAGGCGGTGGAGGGCAGCACTCACCACCTCCCACCCACCTTGTCTGGGGCCACACAGGGGCTCGCTGGCTGCGGGCGATGGGTCCGGCGCTGGAGCAGCCCGGAGAGCACCGACACAGCCCCTGATGCCTGCCCGTGGCCAGCGCCTGGGAGACGGCCAGGCTCGAGTCTGCGAGGAATTCCTCACAGCAAGTTCTGGGAATTTACAGCTTTGTTCTCTCTGTGGTTTCTCTTTTTTCCCCCCCTCCAGGTTTTTTCATCGCTGGGTGGCCAGGGCTGGGCTCCCTCCCCTATAATGTTATAAAGCCCAGGCAGAGCTGGGAAGAATAATCACATTTACTGACAAGGAACCACCAGTTTGGAGACACCACTCTTTCCCGGATGCATCTGGGTCTCTGTCAGTGTTTGGCTGGGAGGATAGAGCCCGTTCTCACACTTCACATTTTTTAATTCCACACAACAGGGATCAGATCTGCCTTGTGCTGGTATCAGCATAAGGATTTGAAAGTGACTATAAAAGAAATACAGGTGGTGCCTGAAATGGGGAGTTGCAGTTGACAGGGCACATGTGTCTAACAGGCTTCTGATTCACTGAGAAAGATTAAGATAAAATTAACTCTGAACCAACGAAAAACACATTTCTCTGGTGCTTTTTGGAACCATCTGTGGTCTGCAAGGTCACTATGCCATGACCTGCCAGGGACTGAGGACAGTGACAGGACAAGAGGCAATAGACACAAATCAAAACACATGAAATTCCATCCTAACAAAAGAAAACACTTTTTTACTGTAAGGGTGCTCAAACGCTGGTACAGGTTGGCCAGAGAAGTGTTGAAATTTCCATCAGTGGAGATATTCATAACCCGACTGACCATGATCCAGGACAACCTGGTCCAGCTGACCGTGCTTGAGAGCAGGGCATTGGGATGATCTCAAGAAGTCTCTGAACTCAGACTGGCACAGGAGGTGGGCAGAAACCCACGTGTGCCAGCTTTGGTTGGACTTCCTGACCTCACCTTTTGCCGCCTTCGTTCTGCGGGGAGATCCTGGAGGCTGCTGCGTGCTCCTGCTGCTGCAGATAGGCCTCACTGGGGGTGCGGCGCAGGTCCAGCACGGGGCACGTGGCCCCGGGGAAGGAGTACACCGGGGTCTGGATGTGGGAGTTGAGCTGCTGCGGGTGATGGCGGGTGTAGTCCTGCGTGATAACCTCCTAGAAGAAGAAACTCCCGAGTCAGAAATAGAGTTGGTTTCTACCTCTTGCTTTGCTGGGCTCAACTAAGACAGGGCAAGCAGGAGGGAATTAGGCTGGTTTGTCCCTGCGGGGATGTAACTTCTGCCTCCTGCCTGGAGCAGCTCCGTGATGGGCTTGTTGGGGACACAAACACCCGGGCTGAACATGGCTGATGCACCCTGCTCTCTCCATCCTGCAGCCAGAGGTGCTGAGGTCTCTAGCATCACTCCCAGCCCTTTCCCCACCAGACGTGTTTCACATCAGCTCTTCCCTCCTCCCCGGAGCCCAACAGAAAAGTGAGAATGAGGTTAATTACACTGATGTGCTGGGCCAGTGTGACCACCCGCTGGTTCATGCCCTTGATGCTCTGGCTGGACTGCAGGGGCTGGCACTGGGGCTGGGAGCCGTCGGGGTGCCGGATTTGCTGCAGGTGGGCTGCTTCGGGGGCCGAGGCCTTCAGCGAGACTGGGGGGGACAAAGAAGAGAGCAGGCATGAGATGATGTTTGTGTCCCCTTTCCTTGAATGCCATCCCGGCACGGCATGGTGGCACAGTGAGCTGGCTGACAAAGGCCCCCCACACCAGCTCAGGGTTTCCTGTGCCAGCTGGTGCTGCCAGCCCCTGCCCTCACCTTGCTGTTTCTGCCTCAGGTCATGCTCCCCGTGCCCCTTCTCTGCATCCTGCAGCAGCTTGGTCCCCTTCTCATGCGACAGGCTGGGCGAGCTCACGGGACTCACTGCTTCCATCCGCTCAGGGCTGTACCCTCCATGAAAGCCTGGGGAAATGGGAGAAGGGAGTTAAAACCAGGAACTCACCTGGCTTCTCCCTAGTGCTGTGGCAACCGTCACTTGTGGGTAGAGTCACACGTCCAGCAAAGGGGGAAATAAAGAGATGAGGGAAGACCTGGCAGGTCACATTGCAGGCACCCCCAGAGCCACCTCTTATGTCCAGCTGTGGTGATGGCTGCAGGAAAGAGGTGATGTCTCAGCCCTGCAGAGCTGGACACGCAGCAGCTTGTGGTGACAACACAAGTCAGGAACCAAATTGAACCCCTGCGGGTTCACAACTTGTTCTCCCTCTACTCCCCCACCTACTGAAACAGAAAAATATAAACCCCACTATGCCAGGAGGGAAAGCAACGCCCTGCAGGAGTGGAGGTGTCCAAGTGCTTTACAGAGAAAAGTCCCAAGCCGAGCATGCCAGGGGCTTGAAAATTTGGCACAAGGTCCTGCAGACTCCAGATCCTGCTCCAGAGACAGCAGACTCACACACCACAGGGACAAAAAGGCTTCTTGACCGTTCTCTGCCTTTTAAGGCCTTTGCACACACTCACAGAGCTGGAATGAGGGACCACCATCACCTTTCAACAGAGAGGGGAAACTGAGGCACAGATGGGTTATGCTTCCACATTCCAGGGGTGGAGGATGGCAGAGCCCTGAAGGAGGCACACGCTGCCTCTCACCAGCTAAGCACGTTTGGTAATGTTCATGACTTTTGCCTCCACAGACCTTTACCCTCCTAACGCTCAATTCCTGGAAACTGCAGGCAAATCTGGCAGGCGACCTACAGCGCTGCCAGAGGGTCCCCAGTGCCCAGGCACGGACACACTGACCTTGCATGTACCTGGGGCACGGGGACGGGAGAGCCCCAATGGAGAACCTCCCTGCATTAGGGACAGGGATGCAGCATCCCCCCATCACCCCATGCATGCCAGCACTGACGGGATCATGCTTTGGATCCACTGAAGTATCCTGCTCTGGAAAGATCCCTAGCCAACAGTTCAACCCTGAAGAACACCAGCTCCCTTCTGTGAGCTCACAGTCATAGAAAAGCCACCCCTCTCCTCCTCAGCACAACACTCAGCTGGAGGAAACACTGGTGCCAGGGAAAAAGGTGGAGGAAAAGCTCAGCTGGGCAGCGCACCGCAGCCAGAGGCACGGCCTTGGCCCTGGAGCACACTGCTAGAAGGAGCTGGGACCAGACGCGACCAAGTGGTGGGATGGGACGCGCCAGTGAGAGCAGCTCTCCTCCCTGGCCATGCTGCCCTGTCCCTTCCACCCCTGGGTTACAGGGCGGGGAGCTGGGGAGCAACTCCCAGTGCTGATGGGCCAAGGCAGATGCTTCAACCTGAAGATGGGGTCCCACCAGATCCCACGGGCTGCCTGTTGCTTCTGCATGCTGGTGGGATAAATGCTCTGGGTGAAGGTTAGCCCCGTCAAGAACACCCCAGAACCTGAATCCAGCTCCATCCCTGCACCTTTTTCTGGACAAACTTCTCCCAGCGCTTTTGTGTCCTACACAAGATTGCTGTCAGGTGGTTCCTGAGGTCTGCTCTGGAAACGGCTGCCGAGCACGGCTGGGCTGGCCGAGCGTTGCCCTCTTGTGCAGCATCCAGCAGTGGGACCCTGCGCGAGGTCACCCCACGCGAATGGACCTGTCTGAGCTGCATCACACAGCAGCCCACAAAGCCCTCTGAGATCCTGCACGCTCAGTGGTGCAACCATGTCTGACGGCCAGCAGCCCTGTCCCGCTCACACTCCCGGTTCTCCGCTTCACTCCTTTGATTTATTACCCACAACTGCTCCTTACAGACTGCCTGGGAATTTCTAATGATGGGGAAATCAGAATTAGCAAATTGCTATTGTCTGTAAAAAGCAATACCAGGAACTGAACAACGTTTGCAAAACAGGACTTGGCAACGGGAAAAACTAGAAGAGGGCGGGAGAAGGGAAGATCCTTAAAACACACACAAAAAAAGTCTGGAATAATATAACAACTGGGAAGCAGAGGGACAAGAACACGTGGGGAGCTGACAAAGCCAATAGTGCAACTAAAAATAAGAAATAATGAAATAAAACGGGTTTCAAGCCACAGCTCTCTCACCTCTCCCCTCCAATTTCTTACCATCACTAGTGGAGTTGTTACTTAGCGAGCCTCTTTCTCGCTGCCCCTTATCGCAAGACATTTGGCGCATGATAATCACATCTACGAAGTTGGCCGCTGTCGTGGTGCTCTTACCGAGTGCTCGGAGCTCCTGTTCCTGCATTGAAAAGGGTTTACTTTGACTCTTTTCTCTGCTGTGCTGCTCAGGGCCCGAGGCTGCGTGCTGCTGGTCCAGAGGGTGATGGTGCTGCTGGCTTTTCCCCTGTCCTCTGCTATAGTGATGAGAAGAACCGGGTCCGGAGGCGGGTAAAGGTCTCGACTCCATGGCTTTAATGGGTGAAGGTGACTGTTCGAGGTTGGCCCCCGTGGGCAGCTTTGAGGTGAAGACGTTGTTGTCAGTCTGGGGTCGTTCTGCCTTGGCTTCCCGTGCCCTTGAGGCCTCTTTCTGCAGGACGGCCGGGTCCAGCGGGGCCACGTAGCTGTCGGCCGCGCTCAGGGAGGAGCGCAGGGTGGAGGCCGAGGGGAAGGCGGTGGAGCGGATCGGTGATGTGGTAGTGGTGGAGGAGGATCTGGAAGGCAAACGAAGATGAGGTGAAGATGAGAGAAGCACCTGGAGAAAGGAGAGTGCTGTTACCAGAGTCCCAGTGATCAGCCCTGCCTGGCCCAGGTCCTTCCAGGGCTCCTGAGCATAGGGCTGGCCCGTGTGAGGAGGACTTGGATAAATAACTGGCCACGGGGTCTTGGCTGCTGCCTGGATGAACTGACTGGAGAGAATAAGCCCCATGGACATGTCCCAGAGACCTTCATAACTCCACCACCTGGCAACTTTCAGCAAGAGGAGTGATACCTGTACTGGGGCGCAGGGACACTCCTCCTTTCTTTCCAGGTAGCAGTAAAAGCCACCAGGAAAAGCGAAGGAACCGGGCACCAAAATCGTGCTTCTCCCCATCACAACTTCCCTGTAAGCCCCAATCCTACTCCTGTTGAGATTGAAAGTGGAAACAACCCTCACTCCACCTCAGAGGTGCCCCCATGTGATGTTCATTAATTAACCACCACGGCTGCCCCGGTGCAGGGGTCCGGGTAAGCAGCAGGAGCTGTGGCAGGGGCACGTACCGCAGGACGGAAGGGGTGGGGGTCTCCGAGGAGATGATCTTCATGCTTGTGTTGTGGAGTACGCTGGGGCGCTGCTGGATGGTTTCGTGGGTGCGGGGTGAGACGGGAGAGTGCTGGTGGCTGTGAGAGTGGGAGGATGAACGGCTGCTCGACTGCTCTGTACCTGGGGGAAAATACAAAGATGGGTTTCTTTAGCTCTTCGTTTTATAGCCCCAACCCTATCTCCACCCAGTACGGGCCCCAAGATGTGGTGCCAGGCTCCTTCCCAGCCTACCTGGTCTCCAGATGGGTGCATGCTCCACCGTGGTAGACGCTAGGATGGATTTTTCACGCTCTCTCTCCCGTTCCCGCTCCCGTTCCCGTTCCCGCTCAGACACCGACGATCCCGACTGTTTGGTCATGTGCGTGGGGCCTCCTGAAACCCAACGGAAAGGCAGTGAAAGGGCTGCAGACAGAGCAATTTCCCCTGGGGAACACTGCCTGCTCTTCACATCGCTGTGTCTGCCGAGCAGATAAGGAACGGCTCCATCCAAGGTCACCTGGAGCAGGACAGATGGGGGCAACCTGTGTGACGAAACCCAGGTAAATCACACAATAGCTGTGCTGGCCCCACCTCCGGAGTATGACCTTCCACAGAGCTGCCTGCCAGCTGCCACTTTGGGGAAGAAGAGGGAAAAGCAAGGAATCCCCCAACAAGCATATCAGAGGAGCTGGTTTGAGGGAGTCAGTGGGCTGGTCCCCGAGTGAGAATGAACTTGGGCTCCCCCCATCTGTCCCAACATGCTGAACTCGTGGCCCTGAACTGGTTAGGGGTGTCCTGCCCAACTGCTTTCCCATGGGAAATGCAACCTCCAGCATTACCTGGGGAGAGTGGGGAGCTGCTGTGCCGGCTGCCGAAGGTCTGGGGGGGCCCGGGGATGTAGGTGATGCGGTCCATGGTGGTGGCAGAGGTGCCAGGGGTCGGGGGCACGAGGACGGGCAGGTGTGGCACTTGGGACAGGTCGATGATGCCTGCAGAGGGAAGCGAGAGGACTGTCAGGATGACACTGAGCTGCTGCAGTTTGGCTGTGCTGGAGCCGGGAGCGATGCTGGGGAGGGTCGGCCCGTCCTGCTGCTCTGGTGCAGCACAAGAGGTGCCCCCCCCCCCCCGTGACCCCTGGGCGCTGGCTGTCAGGGGAGGGGACCCTTCTGCAGGCAAATACAGCATGTCCTGCTGCTGGAAATAAGGGGGAGGAAAATGCTAAGGTCTATCCCCACTGAGCAAGGGGGCTGCAGGCAGCACCAGCCAAGTTCCTACACTGCTGGGTGACACCGTGCTGCTGGCTTGGCCCTTGGCCCCAGCACTGGAGCTGCCAGGGCCGGCCTGACCCAGCCTCCTCCTCCCAAAACGTCCCCAAACCCCTGGACGGTGCCGTGCTGGGAGGACCTGCTGCATAGTTGAGGGCGAGGGAGGGCTCCCGGGGCGACAGGCCGCGCAACATGTCCGCCCGCTGCGCCATGGCCGTGGCCGCGGCGTTGTGGTGCATCTGCTGGGACGTGATGTAGTCGTTGATGATGGTCTGTCGGTTCTCCATGGCGGCTGTGTCCGGGTAGCCCCGGATGAGGTACGGGGGGTAGAGGTGGGGGTACGTGGGGCTCGGAGCCAGGTGCCTCGGCAGGTAGTAAGCAGCAGCTGGGAGAGAAAAGGGTGCAGATGTGAAGTGGCTTTCCTCAGAGTTCTCAGGCTTTTGGAGCACAGCAAGGGAAAAATAATCCCGACAGACCGTGCCCCCACCAAAGGTACCTGCTTCCAGTTGGATTCCCCTCGGGATGGCGGCGGGGTCGAAAGCCAGTGGGATGTGCCCTCGGTACAGGTCGACCCCGCTCACACCACGGAGCAGGTGCTCGTACGGGGAGATGGGGTGGTGGTGGTCGGCCACGGGGGCATGTGGAGACTTGGAGTTGGTGAGCTCTCTCGATGTGGGGGTGATCTTTCTGTCCTGGGACACCGGCTTCCCGGCAGTGATGCTCCCTGCAGCACGCAGAAGGAAATGAGTCAGAGACTGAGTGCTGCTGCCAAGCTGTGTCCCCGAGGGATGCCTGCAGCCAAGCGTGTCCCCCAGGGATGCTCACAGCTAGCCTGAACTCGAGGGACCTTTCCCTCCTCCCTGCTCCGCCATGGCCTGTTACGCCACCAAGGCCAAGGTGGGCCACGCCCTGGTTGTCCCCAGGAGGAGAAGCCTGTCCCAAACCATCCCTCCACCCCAGGCAGTCTGTGAGTTCCTCCTGGCCTGCGCAAGCAGCTGGCGGTGGAGCTTTGCTGCCGCACTCCTTGGCATGAGGAAGTCACTGCTGCCAGGCAAAGCTGGGGACCCCGAAACTCCTGGTGACAGTGGTGAAACACAGTTCAGAGAGTTCGAGCAGCCACCACCCTCTGGAGCCGTAAGCTCTTTCCCAGCACAGAGAAGGGAGGTTGGATCATGTCAGGGACTTCTCTCAGCTCTCCCAACCTGAGCTGGGCACTGGTGGCACTTCTCACCCAACCTGAGTTGAGTGTCACCAGCTCCTGTGGCTGTAACAGCAAGCTGGGGACAGCAGCTGACACGGAGCCACCCCAAGCAGCGTGACCAAACCCTGTACACCAGATTGCACGCCAAACGCTGTCCGGCCCTGGCGCGGGGAGCAAGAAGCAGCCCCCTCGCACGCACGCGGATGGATTCAGCCCATCACTGCTGACTTTAAACAAACGGGGCTGCAACGTGGGCCACACCCGCTCCTTTCACGAGGCTTGGCGTTTTGGCGTGACTGCTAATAAATAAAACCGATTGTTGGGGCAGAAGGAAAGCTCAGGTGACTCAGGGAAAGGTGATTTCCAACTCCAAGCCACGCCACGGGGACTCCTGCAGATCCTCTGCACTCCAAAGCCCTGTAAGCTCCAGGCATGCAGAAATCCACCTTCCCACTGGCGCTTTGCAGGAACATTGATTTTTCCCTTGGGATCCCTCCCCACGGCCCAGGTGCTGCCTGCCCTGCATCGTGCTCACCGCATATGCCAATCTCAAAGAGCCGCCAACATTTGAAGGCTTCCCCCACAATGACTGACCTAACAGGGAACACAGCAGAGGCTGCAGCAATGGGACACACCGGCCACGGAGAGCTGGAGCGGGCCCAGCCGGCAGCGAGAGATGGGGGAGGCTTTTTGGAGGAACTCTGCACAGCCTCATCTCCCACTCCTCACCGGGGAGACAAGTCCTGGCCTCGGTTTTTGGCAGACTGCGACATCTTGTGCTGTACGCCCCCAAATCACAAGACTCTTGGGTTACGACAACGATTTGCAGGCAGGAGATGCAAAGGCCCCCAAGCAATTACCCACAGCTAGCAGGCTTGCTGGGACAAGGTATCTTAGAGACTGGCTGCAGCACTGATCCTGCCCACAGATGTGCCACGAAGCAAGAGGAGATTTTGTGCTCTGGATCTGACCGTGTCTAACCAGATCACTAAGCCCAGCCCAGACACACGCCTGCACCCCGGGAGCCCCAGGTTAGGCTCTGGGGGCAGGAGATGACTGATGCCAGGGGGGATGGGAAGACCCTGCCTGGTGCAGGCAGACGGGCCGGGGAGAGGGCAGATCCCAAAGACCCTTTGCCCTGACCGGATCCATCGGCTCAGAAGGGATTAGATACCTGGAGGTGAGGCACTCGGGTGCCCAGGTGATGGATGAGGCATAAACACACGAGGTAAGCAAACACACACCAGATGTGTGAAAAGTGGGAAGGTCTCCCCACCCAGTGCACCAAGCACTGCTTTCCTGCCCGCCTGCAGAAACAGAGGTGCCCTGGGCCAAAGCTGGGACAGGGAAGACACTGTTAAAACACCACCAGCATCACCAGCCACGGTCCAAGTCTCCCTTTGGTTACCCCGGCACAGACATGGGGTGCCCTCACTGTGTGAGCACCCCCAGGAAGGGAGCTGAGCCCCAGCTGCCCCTGGCAGCCGCTCCAGTGCCGTGAGTCAGCCACAGCCATGGGCAGGAGTGGGTGTGGGGTGCTGGGGAGGACGGGTTTGACGGGCACCTGCCGGGAACGGCTCGGGCAGGTGGGGTCAGCAGCCACCCCCCACGCACCTTCCTGCTCAGCTTGCTAGAAATCCTAGCGTCAAATAAAAGGTTTGCCAAGTACCTTCGTGCTGCCGTGGCGTGGACTCTCGGGTGGAGACTGGAGACCCTCTGTGCAAGTGGCTGCTGAACGCTGTGCTGTGCCCTGCCTGGTGGTCCTCGTAGGCGAGGGCACTTTGGTGGGGCTTGCCTGGCTCAGGGACAATCACAGGAGCCCCTCTGGCGATGGAGCCACCCGAGTTTGTCACCGGGCTTGGCCTGTTTTTCAGGCTCTCTTCGTAAGCTCTCTCCAGATTCCTTGGGTCTTGGATGACATCCAGTGAGTGCACAGAGTGAAAAGTCCGGCCGGGACTGCCGATGATGGACCGCACATCGTGCTTTTTGGTACTCGAGGAGGAAGAGCCACTGTCGTACTTCAGTGGGGTACCCTGGGGACAGAAGGCAGAGGGGGCATCAAAGGGGCAGAGAGCAGAAGGGGATGCAGCGACCGCATCACACCACGTTTCCACAGAACTCGTGTTTCCTTGTTCAGTGGGTCAGTGCACCAGTTTACTCGGTCAAACGGCAACAGCCATCGGCAAAGCAGAGATAACAGCTCTTCACGGCGCGGGGCAGGGTGGAGCGCCCATCTTGCATGTCTTGTTGTGCTCCAACAAGATGATGATGAGTCACTGCCGAAGGCTGGCTGTGCCCATCACGCCTCTCTCCTACACACACTGTGAAATGAGGTAGGACTACGAGATGCCATGGGAACCCTCCAAATATTTGGAGCCCAACAGGAGACAGCATGCCACATTTCATCCTAACTACTGGCCTTGCTGGGTTGACACTTGCCCCTAAAGGGAGGAGACCAAGATTATGCACACCCAGAGTCACAACCGCCGAGGGCACCGAGTTGACTCTGGCCTTGAACAAGAGCCAGATGTGTCCCCTTCCATGTATGCATGTGGATAAAGCACTGCTCTCTTAACGTGCCAGGGGGTGCTGAGCTCTCATCCCTGGGTTTTGTATTTATCCGCTGGGTAGATCATAGATGAGACCATAGATTATCTGCTGGAAGGATCATGGGATAGTCTGGGTTGGAAGGAACCCCATCAAAGGATGGGGAGGGGCAACATGTACTCAAGCAGAGCCTCAATTCTGGCCAGTGATGTGTTTGCAACCTGAAGTCCTCTCTGCTCTCCTTTTACCTTGGGAATGGTCCCTGCAGTCTGTGCAAGGACAGCAGCCTGAGTAGGGCCCATCTCATCTGCTGTTTGCCCCATACTCACCTGCGTGATGGAGCCTTCCTTCAGAGGTCTCGTCAGAGAGATGTCTGGTGTCCGCCTCAGCTCCTCCCGGGGAATCTCATGGATTGATCTTCCTGCTTCTTTCACCGTGGCCACCAGGCCTTCATGGGCTGGTTTCATTTTCAGAGGAGTAAGGCCCTCGTGAGACCTGACCTTGTAGGCATCAGATAGGTCCCTCGGTGGAGTGTTTTCCCTCTTCAGCTGTTTGGCTTCTCTTCTGAGGTAGTCCTCATGGGCCTCCACGTAGGACCGAGGTATTCCTGCAACCCGCAAGAACGATGGATGCAGAGGGTGATTCCCCAGCCAGACACTGGCCTCCCAGTCCCTGAGCAGATGCTCAGTTCAAGGGCATCTCTAGTTAATGCATTTAACTCGGGGACTGGTACCCAGCTGAGCACACAGAGCAGCTGCGGACCACCTTACATCTACCACCACTTTCCTGACCCATTTTGCACCAGTTTCAACCTGTCTTCAGGTGAGTCACTGAGAATTTTACCCCTGACTTTGGCGAGAGCGTAGGCTGGCAGAAGCTGAGCAAGACCGAAAACCTCTCTGAGCACACAGTTGAGGCTGCAGAGATCTGCAGCTGGACCTTGATGTGTCCATCCTTGTTTCCTCTTGCCCTAGCCTGACAACAAGAACAAGGGGCCACGCATGCAAGACACCTCCCCATGTTACCTCTGGCCATGGCCATATTCTGCCTGCAGGCTTTACCTTGTGTGATTGAGCCCCGCATGTGATGCTGCTCCTTTAGGTTATGGGGACTGTGTCGGTCTGGAGGGATCGCTCGACCCATGAGACCTAGAACAGATCCAAGGGGGAAAGCTGGGTTGTGACACAGAAATTAATTTACAACGGATACGTGACAGTGTTACCAGGGACTCCTGGGACAGCAAGAAAAAACATCAACAATTTCTAAATTACTTGATATCTCTTTTTTTAAAAATGTGGGGTTTTTTTTTCTGTATTTTTTTTCTCTGAAACTGGTCTACCTCTACCAGGACAGAAACCAAAGGCAAATGGGCCAGTCTGTGTCCCTCATTTTCCCATGCTGGTCAGATGTTGTCCTGCTGGGATGTGCTGCAGGGGACCAGCTAACCACTACCAAAACAGGGGCACAGGAAGGTGCATCATGTAGACATGAGCCAAGATGAGGTCTCTGAGGGTCACTACTAACACAGCACGGGTTAAAGATTTCACCCAGACCCACCTTCAATGCTGGCAGATAAGGTATCACGGGCTGATAAGCCCCGGCTGATCCTCCCCTCCATCATATCGTAGGTCCGCTTGGTTCCTGTCGTCTCATGTGAAGCTCCTGAGCTCCTGCTGTCTTCTTTGGGACACTGAGAAGCAGCAACTCCACCTGGGGAAGGGAACACCAAGAAGCACCATCAGAAGGATGGAAAGACAGCACTGGCCAAGGGAGGGTGTTTACTGCTGTTTGCGTGCGCTGCTGAAAGGTCAGATCCCATCCCAGCATCAGCCACCACTCAGCAATGCCAGACACATTGCACGAGGTTGGCTTCCAAGAAATTCAGCTGGTGTTTTCTCCCCTCCCTGCCTGCCTCAGACTCCAGATCTGTGCCTCCCGCTCGGGTGGGAGCATCCGCCCTGTCATGTCCTGCTCCCTCCCTCCCCAGTGGGGACCATCATGTAGGGAGCGGGACAGCCTGGAGCCAGCGTGGCGCTGGTGTGAGCAGCTGCGGTTCCACTGAACTTGGCCCCGTGGGTCTGGGGCTTTTTATTTTTTTTCCCCTGTTTGTTTTGATTTTTGCTAGACACCTACTGTTTGGGATCTTGGCCAGCTTTAGCATTTGCCGAGACACTCCCTGGGTGAGAAAATCAAGGAAAAAAGGGGGAGAGGCAAAGCTGAGAATGATTCCTTTGAAGCAGCAGTGAGCGTGCACAAGAACTGGTAGAGATGGCGAAAAGTCCCACGCAGGACTGATGGAGCAAGCACCAGCGTGATGAGAGACCACCGACCACCTCCTCGCCTGAACCTGGAGCAGATTCTTCTGCAAACGCACAGTGGAAAACTGTTCTGAGCTACAGGCAAGCAGAGCCCTGCTGTGCCAGGCAGCATCACGCCCACCCCAGGCGATGGGCATCCATCATGTGCAGTGAGCTGTGAATTTAGCAGGCAGCTTCTGATCCAGCCGAATGCCTTGTGTTTATGTAACGAGCTCTGAGCAGGGATGTTGGCTTGGAGAGACAAACGCCTCTGCCCATCGTCCCTGGCCTGGCTGTCCCTGGCAAGGATTGGCAGGGCCCTGATCCTCCTCTTTGTGGGCAGAGAAGGTGGTTTTACAATTAGGGAAAACGGAGAAGTTAAAAATGTTCATTCCATCACGGACAAGCGGGAACAAAAGTCCTTCTTGGCAAAAGCAGTAATTAATAAAATGGGATTATTACAACTTCACACCCACTATTGGTTTCCGCAATCAGCACCCACTCAATCCAGAAAGTGTTTGGGGCTGCGTGTGGGGAAACAAGAGGGGGATCTGTCCCCGAGCCTTCACTTCACATTCATTTGATGGGAGAAATCCGGGGGTGATGTTCAGAATCAGCCAAGCACCTTGCGGCAGATGCGGGGCGATGTGCCTGCACCCTGTCATCAAGGCACATCTGTTGCCAACAGCCCTTCTGCAGAAGGGGACGCAGTCCCGGGCACCCTTTGTAACGCTGGGAAGCAGGGGGAGGGCGCGAGGGAGAAGAGAGACTAAACAGAAAGAAAATCACTCCAAACCCACGTCCCTTGCCTTGCAGAAGCCATCAGCAATCATATGCAGAATGAGAATAACCAATCTAGCACAATTCAGCTCGCACATGCTACAGGATCTCGTCTCATTACAGCTCTTTTATTTTAAGCACCCTCATGACACTAAAGAATTTGCAATTTTTTTTCTGCTTGCCAAAATTCATAATCACCAACAATTTCAGTTTTCTTATTTAATTTTTTTTTTTAACCTCTTCTGCTCCAGGCTGCAAAGCCTCTCCAGGCTGCATGGGGGGGAGGAGAGAGGCAGCAGGGCTGGTTAGGCTGCAGAAGCAGGCGAGATTACTCAGGATGCGATAAATGCTATCAAACATGCAAAAGGCTGCTGTGGAGAGGGAAGAATTAATTCCTTGTCCATGTCCATGGTGGGTAGGATGAGAGGCAATGGGCTCAGGCTACAGCAGGGGAGATGGGCTTGACACTGATGAGTGCGTGCGATGAGGAAGAGTGTGGTCTGCAGGTCTCCTTCGCTGCCCAGAGCGGGATCCCAGCAATGGGCACGGGCAGCACTCGCCGCTGGGAGCCTTCCTCATCTCTCCCCTGGTAGAACCATTTTTAAAACCAACCTCATTTGACTCCAAACCCAGAAAAAGGAGATTAAAATATCTTCTTGCACAAACAAGTCCTGAAATGCTTCCTGCGTCCTCCCTGGTCTGAGCCCTGCCAACTGTCCCAAAGGGCACCCAGACACAAGTCTCCCGCTGTGACACTTTTTATCTGGGCTAGAGTTGACAGTGAATGTGGGCAGGCATGGGACAAGCTGGTTTCCACACCGCGGGCGAGAGGCACGGCACAGAGCCCTGTCCTGAAAGGTCCCTGTGGTCCCAGGGCACATGCAGAGGTGGCATCAGCTGAAGTTTGCGAGTTGTCCCCTGTGGTGTGACCTGAACCCTCTGCTTCTGGCCACAGATGAAACAACCGGCCTGCAGCAAAACCAGCTGTCTGTATGTCTGAGCAAGAGAAAAGGGACTTCTGCAGGGCACCCTCTGCCCGCAGGACTGGCTGCGGGGCCCGGGCTGCCAGGAAGGCTGAAAGGGATGTTCTGCTGCAGGGAGGGGAGCAGAGGGTTCAGGCAGCACCACTGCTGACCGGAGATACCCGCAGAGGTGTGTGAGTGCGGGGAGGTTAGGATCTGCTCCTTAGTCATCTCCAAACTCAACCGAGAGCAGAAGTGACACACGAGGACAGCCGTCCCTGTGCATGCCAGAGCACACGCCACTACTGCACCCCAAGAGGACGGGGGCTGCAGTGTCTGTAAGTCAGCTCTTCCTGACCCCAGCTGTGGGCCAGGAGGAGCCTGGCTCCACGCCTGACATGCCCAGCCCAGCACACGGCGAAAGGCGAGCGCAGAGGAGTCGTTTCCAGCTCCACTGGAGAGGAACATCTGCTCATCTCTAACGGGAGCCACCGGGACTCGCTGAGCAGCTTTGATGGCCAGTGCTGTGATCGGGCGAGCAGGCGCAGAGGAGGCAGGAGCAGCTGGTGACTGCCTGCTGATACCGCTAACGCAGCGAGGCACCGTCGGCATTTACTGAGGCAGCACGTACCATGCAGCAAGGGGGGGGAGCGCCAACATGGCTTTCAGGTCTCTCCAGAGCCCCCTCAGGAGCAGGCTGGCGGCTCGCCCGGCTTTGCTTCGCCGTACTGGTCACACTGCTCCCCAGCCAGGCAGTGTCAGCCCTGATAACAGGTGACACCCTCTGTGCTGGGGACAGCTTCTCACCCCTGACAGGGCTCCAGGCAGGTCCTCGGTGCCTCTGGGTGACAGCAGCCAGCCACGGGCCAATGCACCCCCCTGACTGCTGCTGTGGGACGCAGGAAGGGCTCTACCCCCTCCGATAGCTACAGATGCTGTAGCAAAGCTCACAAGATACTGAGGCATGGTGCTGCCGGGGCCAGGAGGATTCCTGCAGGTGGGAATATAACTCTAAATAAATCTTTATGCCAAACTACCTGATTTGCCTCCACCTTGCAGGTTCTTGAGTCCCACCTTGGTCCAAGAGCTTGGGGATGCTCTCAGCATTTTTGGACAATGCCGTCCCGCACAGGGTGCTAGGGATGAAGGCAATAGCTTCCCATCTGGTCCTCTCCTCTCCCTTGCTTCCCAGAACCAAGCAAAACCAGAGACCCTGTCTGCAGCCACTGCCTGCCAGCAAAGCGACCTCCAGACCAAGAAAACTACCCAGGACAGAGGGAAACCCAGCTGGGCTGTAGGCAGGGGGGTGGGAAGGGAAAGAAATGACGCTGGAAGCAAAGACGCGAGGCTGGCCCGTTACACTTTGTCAGCCTTTCCTCAAATAGCTCCCGACTCCCAGCCACGGCGGCACAAACCCCCGGTGCGTGCCCTAAAAAGGCAGAGGATTACGACTTACCATCATAGGACAGCACGTGGCCTTTCTTCCCTTCGTAGATGACATGTCCTTTGGGCATGGCATCCTCTCTCGCCTTCTCTGCTCTGCTGGGGCTGTCTTCTCCGATTATCCTGGTAATGGTTCCTTTGTACAGCACTTCTGCCGGGGTGCCCTTGGAAAGCCACCAAGATCCATATTTAACAGTGTCACAAGCAATTAAGCAAGCGCGCGCGGGGACAGGCTGTTCCCCGCAGGAGGCTGCGCGGAGGGAAAGTGCGCCCGGCCTCCGCTTCCTGGTGCAGCCAACAGCGAGGGACTTGCAGCTTAATTATTGATGAGGACGATAATGAGGAGCGGTAAAAAGGTACGTGATCTGTGTGAGGCTGCTGGGAAGAGGCAGGGGGTAAGGACAGCGCAGACCTCCAAAACAGCAACTCTCTCACCCTGTGTGTTTCTGAGTGAATTACCCATCTTGCTTCCACCCCACAGGTTTGGGGAGACAGGGTGGTGCCTCCCCGGGGACACCTCAGTGAGGGCAAGGACTGCTCCAGTGTTAGCTTTTTCCCTGCAGCCTATTTCCCCAGCCTGGTCCAGGAGCCACAGGGTTGTCCTGCCCACCCAGGGCACATCTGCTGGCAGCAAGCGTGACCTTGAGGGAGCTGCCTGTGCGCGGGAGCTGGCGGCTGGCAGCACGCCCGGGCGACACCGCCACCGGCCGGGAGCAGGTCTGGGTTAGCTCTCCAACAGAAACAGCATCAGGCTCCTTACACAAACCAGTAAGAACTGAAACCTCTCTTTGCCCAGAGGCACACATGGACACAGCTCAGAACCACCTGTCCTTCTCTGAATCCCCTTTGAAACACCCAGAGCTAGATGTCCTTGAAGACGTTGCTTGTGATTAACACCCATCTGCCCTCACAAGCTGTCAGAACAGCCACCACGGGGTGACGGTCCCCCTCCCCATCGCAGGGACGGCCCAGCGATGCCATCAGGGCAGAGCTCTGATTGACACCTGCCTACACTGCTCATTCGGCCCCACCAGCCCCCAGGACTGATGCTCGTGGGAAGCCTCAGGGAAGTGATGCCCCACCAGCTTTGCTGGTGCTTCCAGGTTGTTGCAGACTATTGCCCCACCCCAGCTTAGAGATGACCCTGCTCTGTACCAAGCCCCCTGAGCACCAGCAGTCCCCAAAACCCTGCTGCCAGGACATGCCAGCACACAGGTTCAAGGCTCTGTTTGTGTGCCCTCACACTACACCTGGTACTGGCTTTCCCAGTTGACTGCCCCAGCCCCAGGTAAGTCATCTTCCTTCCGCAGATGTGCTCAGAGGGGATTTGAAAGCAAGTGATGACAGATGGATTCAGAGCAGAGAGCGTATATTCAAGATCTGCCTCCTGTGAACTGGATGACTAATCTGAGATCAAATATCAGCTCTGGTACCTGGAGCTGCTGCCAGAACAGGGGGCTCCTTCTCCCTAATGGGAGCAGAGGGATGCAGGCTGCTGGGCCAGTAGGAGAGGCAGGCCATGCCTTGGGTCTGGGCTTGGTACCTTGTTCCCAAGTCAAAGCAATCTAGATGGATGTAAAAATGTCTCATCTGGTCTCTGGTATGTGGTGCCTGAGACCCTTCATGCCCACCCACTGCTGCCCATAGCTGCTGCAGAAGCTTGAGAGGGGATGGAGCCTGCATTTGCTCTGATGGGTTATTTACAGCCCCCAAGCATCTGCCCCTGGCAGCTGTTGGATGCAGGGCACCAGGCGAGTTAAGCCTTTGGTCTGGGCCAGGATTCAGGTTCAGGTCCCCACGGACAAAGGGAACAATGGTCACCTTCCTTGAAGGAGGCAGGAAAAAATCTAAGCGCAAGTGGCTTTAAATATCTGAATTATGGCCAGATAAAATCCCCACGGGAAACAGACTTTTTTTTTTTTAATGCTCTCCGCTCTGTTACCAGATGAGCAATAACTCACACTGCAAAAAACTATCACCCGCTTGCCAGCTGCTCTTTCGAAGATGGATGGTGGAGATTAAGGCCAAAGTATCTTCCTGCTCAAAAGAGCCTTTGGGCAGGACCCCCCAGCACAGCACGCTCAGCCCTGGCAGGAGACCTTGCTACCTTACATGCACCTCTCCGCCTCCCCCTCTCCTCCGCCTGGCCTGGGCCCCTCCACCCATCTCCTTCTATCTGCTCCAGTTTCTTGTGCTGGCAAGATTATTTTCCCAGAGTCATTTAAAGCTGCTTTCGCCTCTGTTCCTGACAGCTACAAAAAGCAAAGCAGGGTGAGATGTGCTGTAAAGCTCTGCATCGCTGCTTGTCGAGCTCTGCTCTCCTGCAGGCTCAGCTCACGGGACAGAGCTCACGCCATCCCGGGCAGAGGCTGTTGGCAAAGATCTCTCCGAGAGGCTCCATGGGATGGCAGCACCACAGACCTGCGCTGCTCAGCCCCGTGCACCCCACAAACCCCCGGTCCCCGTGTCCAGCACTGCAAGAGGCAGCTGCCAGCACCCAGGAAGCAAAACCCGCCAGAGACAAGGGACCTACATGTGTGATGGACCCTCGGTAGGTGATGGGCGACTCTGGAGGAGGTCTGGATGTGGGTGTTCCCTTGGTGATGCTCCCTCCCGAGGCAGAGCTGAGGGAAGTACCTGCGGGACAAAACCACAGTGAGCTGGGGGCTGGATTTGCCGTTCAGCAGAAAACCTGTGGGGCTCAGACTACTGACTAAGAGCAGGATTCGACCCAGTCTCTGGCAAGGTGAGGTACTGGAGGGGGAGCCCTCCAAGAGATGTCAGTGTTAAGTCCCATGTTTCACAGAGCCCTTCCCACCCTGTCCCCTGAAGGACCCAGCCCTGTGAGCCTGGAGCTGGGAGGTGGTAAAAAAGGGTATTTTTAAACTATCAGCTCCCTGCTGCCTTCAAGGAGGGGCTGGGCAGATTTATGGGCCTGAGAGGAAGCACAGCCTGTTTCAGCCTCTCCTGATGCGATCAGATCTCTGGCGAGATGCAGCTTGGGTTCGAGTTCGTTTGCTTGCTATCTGTGCTGGGTTGGAGCCAGCCCACTGCACTCACGCATCCGACTGCCTTAGCTGGGGGGTTTCACAAACCAGAATTTGCATTTAAAAGCAACACCTTTGCATTTATTTTATTCTACCTAACTAATGGGGAAAGAAACATGGGAGGGCTAGATTTAAACTAAACGTGGTCCCTGCCCAGCTGCAGCAGCAACAGCAAAGAACTTGAAAACTAATTAATGGCATTTAAATAGGTCTTGCTTTGTCTTAACCAACAGATTTTGGGGTGCCCCTCAAACACAAAACCTCTACCAGGATCAGTGCACGAAACCCTGATTTGGGGAGATGGCTAGAAACATTGAGGCACTGTACAGACCTATCTGCCACCCCACTGGCAGCGCCAGAGAAAAGGGCTCAGGAAGCCCCTTCAGCTGGGCACAGCCCCAGAAATCAAACCCAAAATCACTGGGCAGCCGCAGCCAGTGCGGCGTTTGCCAGGCTTGGCAGTGCCAGCATCCCTCCCCTCCCACCCCCGGCTCCTCACCCCGCAGGATGGAGCCCTCCTGGGACGGCTGCAGAACCAGACTTTCCGGCTGGCTGGCCTGGCTTCTAGGAGAAAGTTGTTCCTGCTTTACTCCAGGAAAAGGCACTGGAAAACATTAACCACGTATCAGAGTAGGTGCAGGGCACGGGGCCGCAGCCCTTGGCTGCTCAAGGCTTTCATCTCTGCCAGCCTCGGGCCGGCACCTCGTTGGCGCCTTCGCCAAGGCCGCGGCGGTCGGCAGGACACAACTGCCAGCGAGCAAAGCCAGACCCTCATTCTCGCCCTGGCGAAGGCACTGCCGGGTGCTGCCCGCACCAGGAGCGGGGCTGCACTGAAAACCAAGTGCTGGTTTATAACGGGACCCGTGTACACCGGGAAATAGGGCCTGGATCCCCCCTCCCCAGACTCGGTCCTGCTCCAAATCCTCCTGCTGTTAAGAAATGCTTCCAAATCTGCAGACTAAACACTTCTTTTGTTCACTTCAGGCCATTTACTCTTTATCTGAGCAGCCTGGGGAGAGGCAATATATTTCCTTCCTTCGATCACAGTATTAGTCGGAGGGTATTTATAGGCTGGGATGCGTCCCTGACCAAGCTTTTCTATACTGCACAAATTTAGCTCCCTGTGTCTCTGCTCTCCTGACGGACTAATCTCTTCATCCTCTTAGCAGGTCCCTCTACACTCCCTTGCTGTGTCCTGTGCTCCTCCTTTCCCCTACGCTGCTGGCAAGTTCGCTCTCTGCTGCTCTGAGAGGATGTGAGAAATCACTTGCCTCCCAATTTCTTACCCAGTTTCTTGGGATCCATGGTCAGCGGCAGGCCCATGGTGATGGAGCCGACGGGGACCTTGGCGTGCTCGGAGCTGTAGGGTGTGTGGAGCTGGATGGGCATCCCCTGCGTGTGAGAGGAGAGGTCAGGAGCGGCTGCTGGGCCCTGCAGGCGTCTGCACCACTCATCCCTGATACCCTACCTGGGAAATGGATCCGACGGGTCTCTCCAGCACGGAGGGGTGCTTGGTGGAGGAGATGAGGGGAGGAGGGTTGGAGATGCTCGCTAGTCTCTGCAGCCCTGAGCGAGAGCTCTCATGCAGGTTTAGTGGGATGGGGTGTCCTGCGTGGAAAATACAAGTGTTACCAGAGTGGCAGCAGCTATCGGGGAGAAAAGGGGCAAGGGAGGGAGCAGGGGCTGGAGGTGGTGAACCGGCCGGCTGTGAGCCTGCACTAGGATCCAAGACACGTGATCATTTTGGAAAGGACTGGAATAGTTTAAATGACTGCCTCGTCCCCTCTGCAGCCTGAGGATGTTCTATACCCGACTTGTCTGCCATCCACCCAGAGAGGGACAGCACAGCGAGGGATAAAACCTGCCCAACTTTGCACCCGGGGCAGCGTAGCGCCCATGCTGTTCTGCGACAAACCACGTCCCTAAATCTGCCCTGCCCAGAGCTGGGGGCCCTGCCTGGCCACCCTCACACTGCTGCATTGGCAGCGAGGGAGCTCTGTGCCAGGCCAAAGCAAGTGTTAGCAGGTTTCTGCTGAAGCCTCTCTCTTACCCCCTCCCCAAAAAGCTTCAGTGATTTAAGAGCGCGACCTGCGATGCCGGCTGCAACCTCTGTACTCCTCCCCAGGTCAGGACAGAGGGCACCATGCAGCCAGCAGCTTGTACTTACCTGGTGGGTTATACTGAAACAAGTGGGGTTCCACCTGGGGAGAGGTTTTTATCACATCCCGGGGATAGGACAGGACAGGGGGCCAGCATGAGGCAGCTGTCGGCTCCGCACTCAGCTTCTGAGCCTCTGCGAGGGATGAGAAATGCACGGACTTTTCTGCAAGGGAAACAGAAAGCAAACAACTTGCTCAGTGGCCCCCACGGGTGAGCGGTCCCTGTAGGCAGTGTGGGAAGTGGCTTCAGTTCAGTCTGGCCCGGCCACGAGATGAGGGCTGAATTCCCCAACCAAACTAAAAAGAAAAAGCCTCAGCGTCACTGCCTGGATTTGGCAGCATTTATTTTACTCAGATGTTTAAAGTGCAGCAGCGAGGACAGGTATCTGTGTTGGTGACTCTGCTGGTGCTCACTGCCAGCCGGGATCTCCATGGACATCCCACCCCACCCAGGAGAGATGGCACTCAGTGTGCAGACAGTCACTGGGACCAGCACAGGGTCCAGCTCCTCACTGGGGCTTGGCCACATGCAAACTGCTCCTGGGTAGCTCCTGCCTGTGCTCACAGCTCCACATCAGCCACTGTGGCAAGGCTGGGGGGATTAATGATGATCTTGTCAAACCTTTCACTGAGGTTAAAGCCAAGAGGCACTGATGTCGGATTCCCTCTGGTGTGTGTGGGACATCCAGCAGGCACCGGCTCGCTGGGGACAACAGGGTCTGGGGGGTGCAGCCGAGCATGGGGTGCCTGGGGAGACCGAGGCCACTGCCAGGGACCGCCGCATGCCAGCACACCAGGAACAAGCTCATCCCCACATCACATCGCGACGCAAAAGCTCAGCCGCTCTTAAAGAATGGCTGCTGGCTATAAACCATCTGTAGGCTGGGGGAAGTGGCCAGAAATAATGGCATCAGCTTCTTGGACAGCAAGAGAATAATGTGCAGATGTTCTCTGAACACCTGGGACAACCACGCTGTACAAGACTGTCAAAGGCAAATGAAGATCAGGACGGGCTCTGCGGGATGACCAGATGCCTCTGTGGGGAGCAGGGCGGCTTGCTGGTCATCTGCAGGGCACCAGGGCTGGGGGCAGGAAAGTTTCCTGCAATTATCTGGCTCAGGGTATACTGGATGCCAGGTTGGGTTCACCCTGGCTATAAAAAGGCTGATCAGAGGCCAAAAAGTGCTTAATGATGGAGGAGCTGTGCTGGGGACGCCCAAGCCCTGCTGAGCTCTGCAGGGTGCCGGGGAAAAGAGGGGCTTCATCTGCACCAGCTCGATCTCAAGCGCATCTTCATGCTTTGCTGAGCAGATGGATAAGACAGCCTTTTCTGGATGGATTAGAGGCAGGTTTGGTACAATTTACTTGTAATCGATAAACAGTTATGCACTTCCCTTCTTCCCCAGACCCAGCTATGTAACATCTGCATTGACCAGAAATTAGAAACTGGTCAGTAAATAGCAATCACAAATGAACCCAGCCTTTAACCATCAACTTTTGATAAAAATAGATGCCTGAATCCTGCTAAGCCTAATAATAGGACAAGTAGATTATCAAAGGCCCAATTTAATGAGGCTTTACTGCATTATCGTTATTAATGCTCAGTGTACTCAGAAGCTGGGAGATTATTCTTGTCCCCTTCAGTGAGAAAACAAATCCATTATTGGCACACAGAGGTGTCCAGGCACTCACACCTCTGCAGCCTGGTGGGGCCGGACCTTGGCTGCAGCCTCTTCTCTCCCCACGCTGGATCCCAGAGAGGATCCCTTCATCTTGCCAGTACGGAGGAATCCAGGCACATCCTCCAGACCAACAGAGAGTCCCTGGCACATCCACACTCCCTTATTTTCCTCCCCTCAGCATAGCCCCGCTCAGCTCTGCTCATGCGGGGGCGAATGGCACTGGGATGTCCCGGCTGAAGATGCTCTCCAATGCCAAGGCACTGTCAGCCAAGGCTCCGTGCACCCTGGATGGCTCTTGGAGAGCCCCGTCCTCCTCCCCTCCCCGCGGGAGCCATCCCCTCCCCTGCTTGCCTCTCCAGCCTGTGAAATGCGGCCAGTTCCTAATTGCCCCTGCATTAGAGGGTGGCTATAACTCAGCCAGCTTTTGATAAAATAGCACTTACGCGGGGAAGAGAGAGTTCCTATTACCGTTTATCAAGCCCCTGGAATGGGAGTGAAGGAGTCAGAGTTTATATGATCCGTCATCCAAATTAATGCTCTTGGCTCCCCATCGCCTACAAAGGCCAAATGAAACACAACTAAATCAACACAAAACATACTGCTGGCTTTCAAACCGCCGAGCGATAACCAAAGATATGCCCGACGGCGACTCGGCAATGGGAAAAGGGATCCGTCTGCCTGTCGGTGAGATCCAGGCAGGGCTGCCTGCCTCTGCCCGGCCCCATGATTAGCAGCTCGTCTTGGAAGGCAGGGGAGGGCTCAGGAAGGTACGGCTCGCCTGGCCGCCCTCCAAGCCGATATGGCCCCAGCCAGCGGCTGCGAGGCAGCCAACGCCTCGGCCAGGATGTGTGCAAGACTTGGCTTTGAAGCGGATCCAGAGCGGTGTGAAGGATGTTGATCTCTGGAGCGGTTGCAAGAGTTCAAGCTCTCTTATCAAGCAGGGGAGGAACGGAAGTACCTGCTCCGGCGGAGCTGGCCCCTTGCAAGGAGGTGGCACGGGGCCGCGCTCCTGAAGGCTTTTCAGGCTGTGCTGGACTCTCCTGTTTAATGTGAGGCCCGTGGAGAGGCGGTGGGGCAGCATGATGTCTGCAGTCTGGCCGCTTGCCACTCCACTGGGACGCTTCGGAGAGCAGGGGAGGGAAGGGACTATTTGCCAGGACTATCTGGCTATCTCCCCTCTAACCCCTGATCCGCAGCCGGGATGTGCTCCAAGAGGCAGAGACAGCACTGAGCTGTCTCCTGAGTCCATAACTACTGAAATCAGGGCTTTGGAGGACTTGATTTCTCCCTTTGAGGTGACTCATTGCAAACCTGTTAGTTCTCAAATGGGAGATGCCTTCCCACCACAAACAGAGAAGACCAGGCTATGATTCCCTAGGGTGTCCGTGCAACCCAGACCCACCACTGGTAGCCAGCACACTTGCACAGCTATGAAGGGTTTAGAGATCACACAGCTGGAGCCCAAGACCTGCTGAGATGTTTGCAGGGGTACAAGGAGGCATAATTGGTTTCATTAACATGGAAGATTCAGAGCACTACAGAATAAAGTGCTTCGTATCATTCGTGCTTTGCGGAGAACAAAGCCATAAAAAAATCCACCTGGGTATCAGACCCTCGCATTTAATAATGGTGCCAACAGGTCACAGAACGACATGATTAATCGCCAACCCCTAAGCCTGGCCTTGTACCTAACGCACACAAATTTGCCTCATCTCTTCATCATCCAGCAGCCAGGAGGAAGCTGGAGCTGCAGCACTGGGACACAGAGCTCCGGGTTCGAGCGCTGGCCGTGCCACCCAGCTCACCGGGAAGCTCCGCAAGACCAGACCCACACAGGATTACGGTGCGGGAGGAGATCAAACCTGCCGCTGCGGGGGACGAGCTGGAGGGGAACTGTTCCGCCTGGGCAGCAAACATGAGCACAGCTGGACGAGATCAGCTGGAAATGGGACTTCACGGGTGGCAACACCACAGCTTGGGGGAACCTCCCTTTCTTTCAAGGTGAGCAATCACCTTCCTTGCTTATATGCAAATCATTCTGGAGGCGTGATGCACACATGGTGCTATTTGTTGTTTAAAGAAGGTCTGGCCAAATGCCAGCAACCAACTCTTCTTGTGAGCACACTGTTCTGTCCAGAGGGACATGACAGCTTGAAGAATAAATATCTGGGCCTGGACACTGTAGAGCAGGCTGCTAAGATCCTAGCTGACAGAGGGTGAACTAGTATAGCAATTTTCCAGCAAAGATCGCAGCCCAGGTCCTGTGCAGATCTGCCTCATCAGTGTAGTCTTATCCACCTTCCATCTCCATGCATAAGCAGGTAATTTTCGCAGCTGCACCCATCCCCGTGCAGGATCCAGCACTGGGGAACATCACGCCCTCCCAGCCCGACTTTCCTGCTCCTCTGATCATGCCACGGGTGACAGTGTCTCATCTTCACACGCAGCTAAAGAGCAGGCTGGCTACGAGGGGCAGGAACACAGACTCTGAACTGGAACAGGCTCTGACACTCAGATTAAAAACACATTTAGAGGATGGTCTCATCAGGACTTCCCGTCTCTCCTTAACCTTGATCCCCAGGTGCTCAAGCTAATAATGCTTCAGATGCTCTACGGTGGGAAACTCTGAATTGCTCATTAGGCAGCCAAACCACATCAGAGCTATTCCGGGGAGAAAGCACTGGGAATCTTTACAGGAACCTTTGGACTCAGAGTCACAGCATTAGCATTGATTTTAAATGAAATAATGGTCCCTGCTGAGCATTAAAAGCATTCTTTATAGAAAGCCAGCAAGGTAGAAAAGAGCCATTGTACCCAGAGCCCTGGCATGCCTCCAGGCCCCTTTGCTCTCAAGTGAATGGCAGAGACACTAATAAAGGCAATCTTCACCTCCTCAGCGCTCGACACTGGCCCGGTGTTTGCTGTAGGCTCAATGAGACATGATGTACTGTCTAATGAACATGGGAAATTAGCCATGCCTCTCTCGTCCTGCTTCAAGATGCTATTAAAGAGCTTTCAAGGGTTGAAGGAAGCCTTCACCTAAGAGGAGGAAAGTTGGCGGCTGCATATGGCTGCACACACCGGGCGTTTCCGTGCTGATAAACACGCTCCGACACATGCCATCCCCTACCTTCCTTGTCACCAACAGCAGGGCTCCTGCTCTTTCCTCTGGGACTGCTGCTTGGCTGCTGCTGCTCCTTCTCAGCCTGCTGCTGCTGGGCCTGCGACAGCTTGCTCGGGGGCATGTCCTCGCGGGCAGACTCGTGGGCTTTTGTGATCTGCTGCTGGTAGAGGGCCAAGGCATGGGGAGGCACCTGAGGCTTCACACTTCCACTCTGCAATAGCCCCTCGGAGAAACCTTCGGAAATCTGCAAAGAAACAAGAATTGGTGACGCTTGTCATGTGCTGCCGACATCCGTAACAGTCCTGGAGATGTTAAGGTGCTACGAGAAGCACCTGCCCCACACTATCACTGCAAGTCTTACCAGCCCAAACACGGCTCTACAGCTCACCAACCACAGCAGATTAAAAAAGCCCACAACAAAGAGTATCAGCTTTGTGCTGGTGACACTATAGGAGAGCCTCAGACTTCTCTTGTTTAAAACCTCTAATCTATAGTTCAGTGCTTGTAGCTTTTGCCAGAAGTTACATTACAGCAGCCACATCTTAAGCTGTAACACAGGAAACTGGAAAGGCATCAGGAACGGGTCCTCCCTGAGTACTCAAAACCCCAAAGCAGGGATTTCCTCCTGGCCCACCCTGCGCTGCTGCTCCTCTGGTGTTGACCCTGGAGATACCGGGGTGTTTTTTGTCACAGCTCAAGCCACTGCACCAGGAGGAACCATCAGCCTCAGAGAATACATGTTCTTTCAGTACACAGCTACTGGGTAGCCAAAAAGGGGAACCTTTTTGCATAAATGTTTCTTATGTGGTACCCTTCAATCACACAAGATGAAGAGAAGCACAGGGTTGGGAAGGTGCACACTCGCTTTTTAAAGCAACGGGAGGCAGCAGTCATGTGGCAATGAGAAGCTTTTTCTGTCCAGACCTCCCACGACTTTCTGATAAAAGAGCTCAAGGGACATCCAAGCGCTGCTGGCAGAGCTGCTCCCGCAGCTGGGAACACGCTCCTCACAGAGAGCACCTTGCCTGCTGCAGGGCTCGCACCGCCCGGGCACAGCTCTCTGCAGAGCCCAGCCGCAGGGACGAGTGCATCCTCACAACCCTGACGTGCGCCACGCAGGGGACGCAGCTCGAGGGCAGAGCACGCACGGGGCAGAGGCGGCCACGGCGCTCCCGGTGCCGGCCCTCTCGGGTGGGTACTCACGATGGGGGGGATGGCAGCAGCACGCTGCTTCAGCTGTTTCAGGTCCAGCGGCTTCTGCGGCGAGGAGTTCAGCCTGGCGTCGCTGGCGGTGTTGAGCAGGCTGGGCCGAGGGGACAGCAACCTGGGCACAAAAAAAGCACGTCAACCGTGAACAACCTCCACGTCCCGTCACTCCCCCATGCCCTGCACCCCTGTTTTATGCTGTCGAGTCTAAAGGACATCCTCTTCATCAGAGGTGCTGGACCCCCGCTTGCTGCTGGGTTCCAGGCTCTTGAACACATCATGCAGTTGGGCTTCTGGCCCTCCAAGCTGCTGCCCTGGCCCCAAACCTGTTTAGATGGCAACTACCACTCTGAGGATCTCAGCATCCACCATGAGGATGCCTGTCTGACAGGAGGTGGCTCAGCAGGAAAAATCTGCCATGCTGCCTCAAGCACAGGGCACCTGTAGCCGCTGGGGAGGTGTCTCAACTTCAACCTTGGTGGGCTGGAGGTGTCCCTGGGTCGCTCTGGTCTATGAGGGCAGGCACAGATGGGAACACAACCCGGCCCAGCAACGCCCAGCTAGCAACTGGGGAAGCTTTGCTGCGAGATGACGAGGCTGAGGGGAGGCGGAGAGTGGGATGGGATTCAAATCCTGCTTTCCAAAGACAGCTCCTGCAGGGCTCCATGCTCAAATGAGACCATTACGTCTGGCTCAACAGGCTCCTGAGCCCTCTTTCACTCATCCCCTATGCTACTTCTACCAAATCTGCTGTGGTCCAGAATAAACCAGAGCTGGGAGTTACGGAGCAGGGCAACCAGTTTGGATTTCATTCGGGCATCACACTACACTCTGGAGCTCACACGTGGTGCTTGCCCAGCACCTGGGATCAGCCTCGTGCTCATCTTTAAGGACTGTCTTTTATCAAGGAGCTAAAGCCCGGGCAAGCCACCACATGCTCGGATCACCTGAAAGATGAGAGGCTGGATTTGGTGTTCAGCCCAGTGGCTGTGCAGCCCTGCACCCTCACCACTTGCTCTTCCCTTTGGCTGTTTGAATGGCCTGGGAGACACCCAGCCAGCTGCGGCGAGCCCTTGCACAAACAGTGCGGGGTGGGATCTCCGTGGTGCCACTGAAAAGGGGTGGGGTGGAGGGGTGCAAAGCCCATGGGTCAAGCCCTCGGCGTGTCCAGCTCCTGGACTTGTGCGAGACCCCGGGGACCACATCTCTCCAGGCCATCTCTGCTTTCTCTCCCTCCCAACTCCAATTTGCTGAAGCCAGTTCATAGTTTTCAAGCTTTACAGCTTGATTTGTTTATTTTAGCTGTTATTTCACTGCTCTCTTCAGCCTATAAATTTCAAGGTCATTCCATGCTCACCCTTGGATGAATAAACAAGTGTGGCGGGGCCATGTGTGGGGAATAAACTCACCACGGTGCTGGGACTGCCCCAGCCCTCACTCTGTGCAGTGTCTGGTGTCCGAGGGGAAGGGACCCACCTCCAGACTGGGACCAGGGTGCTCCGGTTAGGCACCCAGGGGAGACCAGGCAGCACATCTGAGCTGCTCCCCAAATAACTGCAATGATGTCTGCCCGTGGAGCCACATGGGTGTTGTGAAGCCATGCTGTGGGGGACATGGGGCTCCCAAAAGGGTGCAATGCTCTAAAATCTGCTGAGGCACATGGCTGGGGACAAGGGCACCCAGCACTTGCTCCCGAGACCTTGGTGCCCTGCTGAGCTGCAGCACTGCTCTTCTGGGGCTGCTGAGCTGGGGAAGACCTGTGTTCACAACATACTCCGCAGCCCTGGCCCCACTCCCCCAGCACTTTGGGCTCTGATTTTGCCCAAAAGAAGCCAATCTCTTTTTTTATTATTTTTAAAAAAGGGCAATTTTTTCCTGGGCAAGCCTCATCTGGGAGGCAGGGCAGCCAGCACAGGCTGCCAGCCAGCTCAGCTCCTGGTGCCAGCAAAGAGCTCCTCTCCTGCCACTTCACCCCGACGCCGGCGCTGCCAGGCTGGTAACGTGTCACCCTCAGGCTGAGACAGGTCCCCACGCTCACTAGGAGGTGACCGACCTGGCAGTGCTGGCCCAGCTCCATGTCACTGTCACCGCTAGTGGCATGGGACAGATCTCAGGAGCCGCGGTCGTGCTCAGCACCGCTTTCCTCCTCAGCAGTGATTCTTGCAAGACACATATCTCAACAGCCTGATTTTCCAGAGACTGGCAAACTTGATCAGCAAGCGGGGTCCTGGCAGCCCCTGCAACAGCAACCACCCCAGCAGCCACCCTGTGCACTCGTGGCGCTTGCAGAGATGCATTTAAACACCCTTTAAGCACACTGAAAATCCTCAGGTTTCCTAAAACCCTCCAGGATCCTGGAAGCCAGAGTCAATATACAAATTGTGTAATTTATTATGTCCCTCCCAGCAGATCTTGCGCCACACACAGGGCTGTCGGTGGGTGCTTTGCTCTGGAAGTCACCGGATGAACAACCCTCAGCATCTCGTATCCACCCGCTGCCAACCTGGGGCCTCCCAAACCCAAGCACCAGTCCCTAACCGTGGGTGATGGAGTTGGCAAGGGTGGGAAAAGGCTTTGAGCAGGAAGAGGTCAGGACACATAAGGCTGAGCCTAGGCAGTGTGGAAACATCCCCTTCCAGGCACAAAGCTTTGGGGGTGACCAGGACACCGCGTTCCCCCAACTCCTTCACCTTCCACCACAGAGACCAGGACCAGTTTCATTGCCAGACAAGCCAACACACCAACACATGATGCAGCCAAATGCAATTTCTTGCACATGCAGTGGTTGGGCAAAGGTGACGGCTACCAGATTTCCCTGATGGGCTCCCTCCAGCCAGGGCCACGGCCCCAACACGGCGCTGGCCCAACACAGCCCTTGCACCTACGGCTGAGGAACCGAGCAGGACGCGCAGCGTGGGGGTGGCTGGGTGCAAGGCTTACGGGCAGGCGTCTCCTCCCTGCATGGCAGGTCTGCAGCGGGTGACTCTGCGTGGCCTTCCTCATGGCCCCGGCCAGCGTGACCTCCCGCTGAACCGCAGCGCTGGCAGCACACGCCGCACGGACCCGCAGACAATTTGCTGCCTCCTTCAGCTTTGACGAGTTAAGGCTGCGCCTCCTTATCCTGGACTTGTCTTTGGTCGTGTGAACCGCAGGAGGACCCAAAAAAGGCTGCTCCTACGGCTCACGCCAACCCCGCACCCCCTTCCCTCTCACCGCGGGGACACCCCAGCCACCCTCTGTCCCCTTCTGGGAGATGCCGCGGACAGCTTGATGCTTTTACAAGCGCAGGGAAGAGCACCCACGCCCCGCTGGCGCTGGGTAGGCGGGCGAGCATCGGGTGATGCGGTGACGGGGCGGCTCACGCGGCATCTCGGCAGCCTCGTCCTGCTCATTGCGAGTCACGCTGCAGCAGCGGGGCTGCGGGAACCGCCTGCGAGCGAGCAGCTCGCGGCCGGTGGGAAATCCAAGGGAGCAAAGCTACACTGGGGAAGGGCACAGAGGCCCCGCGGGGAGCACGATGGTGCCGAAACCTCTAAGCTGGCTGTGGTCTAACCCCATGGGTGCTGATGGGGCTCCCAGGATGGGCAGAGCCAGGCGGCGGCTGCAGCTTTCCCATGCTGGCAAGGCTCTGCTATCACCCGCGCTTCATCGCCACACCGGATAAGGGGAGTGGCCCGGGAGCTGCGGGACGCCTGTTTAATGTTTAATATTCCTGGAAACTGGTAACTGTTTGACAAGTGAGATAGGAGCTGACTCAGCGAGGAGCCGGGGATGAAAAAGTCGTTCCCAAGACGACTTGCTCCCTTGCTGCTGGGAAGTCGGTACAAGCCGCTGCTGTCCTGTTTTTGGTTGAGTTAATGTTAAATTTGAGGAGTGTAGCCCTGCTGGCCTCACTCTCCCTTGCTGGGAGGTTTTCTCCTGTTTGGGAAGGAGGAGAGGGTGGGGAGGGGTGGTGCTGGACTCCATCCATTGCCGGAGAGATGAGCGCTGCAGCCAAGAGGCCTCAGCCCTGCCACGGGGCCGGGGCCAGCAGCATCCACACCAGCCCTCGACACTGTCAGCACTGCTTCCAGCTGCTCAGCAGCGAGAGGGGCTGCTCCCCCAAGGGTGGCCGGGCAGCGTGAACGATGCTCCCGCACGAGCAGCACTCACCCACTGGCTCCTGCATCCATCATAGGGAAAGTGCGGAGGCCGTCAGAAGTGGTGGAGACACACGACGGCTCCCTACCGCCTCGTCCTGCTGCTTTGATCGGTTGTTTTTTTAAATAGCCCCATCCACAGCGCCGCATACAGCCCGCCCAGCCTGGTGGCACCCATCTTGCTGCCAAACTGCCCCCCTGCAACCCCACGGGAGGGATGTGGGTTGTGGGATGCAGGACACTGGACGTGGGATGCCAGCCTCCAGTTCCAGCCCAGCTGGACTGTTGTCCCTACATGCAATGGCAGGGTGGGCTCAGGAGTCCAACCTGGCCCAGGAGCCAGCGTGGATGGAAACAGGAGCCATTAGAAAAATCAGCGCTATGAAGACACATGTATTCATATATGTTCTTTAAAAAACCAGGAAACCCCCTCCCCATTTGTGAAGCTCTTGGGTGGGGAGGGCTCTGTGGGAGAAGCCAGAAGGGGAGCAGGACATTTCTCCAAGAAGGAGGCAAGTGCTTCCCCTCCCTGTCCCAAGAGCCATCCATGAAGGGTCAGGGGTGCCCTCGGCTGCCAGCCCCAGGGGTGGGCGGAGGGCTCGGGACTGCAGAAGCTCTGGTGAAGACCCAGTGGCATGGCCCCAGGAAAGCTCACGTGGCCCACACCGTTCTCCTCCCTTTACAGCCAGGATGGATAATTCACCCCTACAGATCCAAGCAGCATCTTTGCCAAGGGAGCAACTCGTCCCCTCTCTGCACTGGGAACATGTCCCTGGCGTGACTCCTGTCAGTGCCGACTCAGACAGAAACTGTTCCCAGCCGTGGCTTCTGGTAAACCAGCCTGTGCCTCGCTGTCTCCGAGGGCACATCCCACTCCATCGTGTCACCCAGATGGTCTGCCACCAGCAGACGCAGCAGCTCTGCACCCAACACCTGCCCGCTGCCATTGCCCGGCAGCACCCGTACGCTGGGACATCGCGCTGCCTGTTGCGTAACGGCCTCTTTGCAAGCGATGACCAAAGGGTCACGGGCACACGGGGACACAGATGGGCACGTCCCTTCACCTGGCGGAGTGCCTGAACAGTGATATTGCCAGGGAGGAGCTCACGAAAGAGCATGTGGGCACTGTGGCACACAATGGAGACGCTCATCTGGCCCTTGGGTGGTATACTTGCCCACCACTCTCCCCACTCCTACCTGCTCTTGTCCACAGCATCCTGCTCGTCCATCTCGTCCGCGCTGCAGGTTGCGCTGGAGTCGCTGTCGGGGTTCACCCCGGGGCCTTTACTGCCTTTATGACTTTCCTTCTTCTCAGCCTTGGGCGTCCCCTCTGTCCCCGCTGTCCCTCCGCCACTGACGCTGCTTTCCGCCTTCTTGTCATTCCCCTTGTCCTTCTCCTGGCTGTCTTCGCTCTCCTCCTTCTTCACCTCGCTCTTGCAGGGCTCCTCGCTCACCTTCTCCTCCGGCTCCTCCGTTTTCACCACGTCCACCACCAGGTCCTCCTGCCCCTTCTCCTCGCTGCTGGGCGGCTCGGGCGCTGCCTCTGGCGGAGGGCTGGTGGCAGGAGCGGGGTTGGTGGGGGGAGCGGGGGGAGCGTCGGGGGGTGTTGGAGCCTCTTCCAACTTGACTGCCGGTTCTGCGCCGGAGTCACCTCCTGGCCCGGGTGGTGCCTTGGCCCCGTTTTCGCCTCCTTCTTTGGCTTCGGGCCTCGGCGAGGGAATGCTCTCGGTGTCGGAGCTGTTATTTACTGCAGCTGAGAAAAGGGAAGAAATAAAAATAAGGATCAGCCCGAGATTCTCACTTCCCATATCGCTGCCTCCACCCCCTCCCCTGGGAGGAGAACGCCCTCGTTCCTCTGAGGGGGAGACGATCCCGGGGCTGGGAGAGCTGCGCCGGGATCCCCGGATCCAGAGTTTACCAAGCAAAGGGATGCTCTGGGGACCTCTTTGCTTGCCCAGCAAATAACCCCCACCCAAATGCAAAATCACACGCCCAAAAGCCTGGAGACCAAGTGACCGGGAAGCTGGATTTTAAGGGAAAAGCCAGGCTGCTGGCTGGATCTGCAGGACAGGACCAGCTCCCTCCTCACTCCTCACCCATGGCTCTGGATCAGCTCTGCTCCCCCTGGACCAGGCACCTCGCTGGCACCCTGCTTGCTGACTTACGTCGCCCGTGTCCCTGGCTCTGCCACCCCGGGGCAGCTGGGGACCATCCCAAAACACCGTGCGGGTTTGTTGTTATTTAAGCTGCCAGTGGCAGAAGAAAGGAGGTCAGGGTCGGCGAAAGCAAAGCGCTGCCAGTGCTACGGGAGAGGTTAATCATTACACAGAAAGGATCACTCTCAAAGCTGCCACCAGCGGCTTGGAGCGAGCTGGAAGCACAAGCGTCCATGCCCTGCTGCAGGCGGTGGTGCTGCTGAGAGATTGTTTCTGCAGTTGGGGTGAGGATCGTTCCCTCCAAGCCTTTGCCGGACAAACACGGCCAGGGCCAAGAGAACCAGGAGACTTCTACGGTCCCATCCCAGCATGTCCCCACCAGGCAGGGCTCTCACGCTCATGCCCAAAGGCTTCCTCGTGTGCATCCCTGGACCTGTCTCTCTCCATACCAGCTCAGACAGCTTTCAATGGGTGGCACAGAGGGACCGTGTCCCAAGAGCTGTACGTCAGAGCACATCCATCCTTCCCTGGCAGGCAAATGCACCACACTCATCAGGAATCTCAGCCTTCTCCAACCTTTACTCACTTGCAACCAAGCAATGAGGTGTCCCGTCACCCACCCAGGGGTGAGGTTTACAGCGTGTTAGGCCAAACTCTCCCCAACTGCCACTCAATGCTACTCTGAACGCCACGCTAAGGCATCCAACGGTGGCTTGCCCCAGGCTCAGCCAAGCTCTAGGCTCCAGGACACTCCCTCCAGATGCTGAATCCATGCTCTACACCATAACCCCCACACCAAGTCCTTCCCCCCATCCCCAGTCAGCCACATGGCCCCTCGACTCCAAACTGTTGCCTGAGCATCCCCAAATGTCACCCTGGAGCCCGTGGCCATCTCGTGCATAACACTCCCCCAGCACTTCTGTGACATTTCATCCCCCCTGCTCACGCCTTTCTTCAGCTCTGCAGCCCACCCCAGCAGCAGAACAAGAGATGAGGCTTGGAGTGTAAAGCTTGGGAGCATGTCAAGAGATCTGTCTCTAATCTCAAAAATACATTGTTTCCTCTCAGGCACTCTTACAAAGAGCAATAACTACCTTTTACTTTGCGCCTCTGAGTCACGTATCACCTCGCACAAAGATTTACCTGGAATCTGCCTTGTAATGAGTCACTTGCAACGATGATTTGAAAAGATTTCCCGTTTCAAGTCCCATTAGCCTGGGTGCTAAGGCCAGGAACCAGCGTGGTGCCAGCAGTGCTGGTTAAGTTATTAAATTACTTTGACAGAAGTCAAATGGGGCTATTGTTGGAAAATTAAGCACATTTTCTCCAAACTCACTGCTGCGCTTTCTAAGCGATAAATAGCTGAAAATTGTCACTTTCAAGTTGTTTCCTTTCTTTGGTATGGCTGGGAGGGAGGAAAACGCTGCCTTAAAAGGGAAAGGAGGGGGAAAAGACCCATCAAGATACATCAGCCTTGCTGGTGGGAGACCACAGCTTCCCTTGCCTTTGCTGGCAGTGCTGGCCTCCGGGAGCTCCACTGCCCAGGACAGCAGCAGCAGTGATGCCCTGATGGGATGGGGATGGGCACACACAAACATTGGTGGGTTATCCCTCCTTGAGCCCATAGTAAGCTCTTGAGAGCCCACGGTGGCAGCTATCTAAGCCTGCTGAGCATGCAGGACCCTCCTTTGGAAGAAAACACCGTGAAATGTGATTTACAAGAGCGCACAAGCACGCCAGGCCCTGGTAAGCTGGGTGCTCTTGGAGAGTGTGCTGATGGAAATCAGAAACCAAAGGGCTCCCAAAAATAACCACCTGTCCAGACAGACACAGGAGGAGGGCAGTGATCCAGGGCACTCCTCGCAAGCACGAAATTCAGAGGCATCTAAAATGCCATGGGCACCTCGTGCCTCGGGACGCTGTCATCTTGGTGTGGCTTTGGGGTGACAGATGTTACCACCCGCCAGCGCTGACATTTGCAGCCCCGGAGAGGCTGTGCATGGTGCCTGTGCCACAACGGTGCAAAGGCAGGAGAGCAGAGCGCAGCCCCCCCACCGCAGTCCCCCTTTCCTCACCTTCTGCCTCCTCGGCCATCTCCTCCTCGTTGCCGCTCGTCCCTGACACCTCCATCTCCTCGTCCTCAGCTGCGGGAGGGAAAGCAGCTTCTTCGTTTTGAACAGCGGTGCCTTTTTTCTTCTTCCTCTTGGCGTTCCTTTCTTTCTCCTGGGGAAGAGGCAGAGGATGGTGAGAAGGAAAGCCCACGGGGAGCCACGTAGGAGCAGAGAGCACCAGTCCTGCCCCAAGGGCCAAGAGGGATGCTAACACTGCCATGGCCCCGCTGGGGAAACCCTCTGAATATCAGTCCCCGGGACTGGACTCGCCTGATGAAAGCCCGGCAGATTGGTGTCACCTGGCCAAAAATGACCACTGTGCAACGGCAAGCCCGGGTCCACGTGAAGGGATGGCACGGACACGTGGACAAGGGACACATGTGCAGGAGTGCAGGGCTGGCAAGAGCCCAGTGGTCCTGCGGCCACCTGCTACGCGCATGCGGCATGTCCGTCCTGCGCATTTCCAGGCACCACCTCCAGCTATACAAACATGTGTGGCCGCAGCTTGACGCTCATCTGCAGGCAACGCAGGGCGTCAGGCCCCGGATATGGTCCAGCCAACGCTTTCGTGCACCAGATTGTGTGTCCTCCATGGCAGGTACTACCAAAGGACTTTGACTCCTGTGCCGGGGAGGCTGTTGCTGGTGGCGACACTGTGTGGCATGGTGAGGTGCCTGGTGTCCTGCCCTGCCCCGAGACAGCCCCGACCTCGCTCGCTGGGGCACGTGCCACAGCCACGAGGGCACAGACAGCTGCTCCCTCCCGCCGATCTAAAGGAAAAGTCTCGGCTTTGCTATTGTTTCCTGCTCTTGTTGCTTGAGTAAATATTACCAGTAGGAACAGGCCCATCATCTCCGGCTCTCCCTGCAAACCCCACACGAATGACGTGTGTAGGACGTTTATTTACATGGATGAAAAGATAAAGCCGTGGTGGAAACGTTAACTCTGCTGCTGGATCTCTGTGCTGGGAAGAGTCGGTCCCCCCTTCCCCCCGCCAACTTTTCAATCCTTTAAAAAACTTCCAGATAAAACAAACAAATACAACTGCTTTTTGCTTGGAAACACTGCTTGCTCAAAAATCTATTTTTATCAAACTGGGCAGGAGAGAGGGGAAAAAAGGCACTTGAGAAAGGGCTCTGTGAAGGCATGGAGAGGCGGCGGGAGGAAGGCAGGGCTCCGCGTGCCCTCGCCCCATCCTGGCAGTGATGCCCTGGCACTGCCAGCGTTCGCGCCTTTGCCACGGCAGCGATTCAGCAACCGCACGTTTCTGTCTGAAGCAGCAGTTCCCCATCACGCTAATGCGGTGACAAAGCGCCGACGTTACTATGGCAAAGACTTCTCTGCCTCTTACTCACGGGTCCGTGACTCAGCCGCGGGCAGGAGCAGGCTCCTGGCTGGGGAATTAGCTGGGAACCAGCCTCTGCCTCAGCACCCTACTTGGCCAGAGCCCGGGGCCGGCGGCTGCCAGCAGAGAGAAGCAGTGAGCTGCCCCGGGGGCACCGTGGGTCCCTCTCCTGGCAGACCCCACTGCTGGTCTTTAGGGATGATGATGTGAAATCCAGGCAGCAGATCCTGGCTACATCTAGAGATACGTTCAGGCCACCATCTCGCCTCTTATAATGCCAACAGCTCTGGCAGTCTTGCTCCCAGCGCCCTGCCCGGGAAAGGGGCCCTGGACACCATAGGACACAGGATCCTAACCTTGACTGCAACCGACATGGAGAAGTCTCTGTGAGCCGTGTCTGGGACCAGGCGTCTCCCATCCTCACAGTGTACTCTTAATCCCAGCGGTTACCAGTGAGGCCACAGGAAGGTGCCAGGGCCATTTGCTACAGATGCTCTGATGCTCATTTTGCGCTATACCAGCTCACGGGGTTTCTGCTCTCTATGTGTCACTATTTTTGCAGGAGCATCCAGGACTTGGTGCCACTTGAGCAGCCTGCCTCACTGTGACCCCCGAGGAGATGTGCTGTGCACAGCGAGGACACCGCACCCTGCACGAGGGGTCACTCCGTGCCTGCTCCCCGGCGCTGTCCTCCCGGGCACCCGGGCCCCAGCCAGCCCCATCATGCTGACTCCCAGCTTGGCAGGGATGAGCAGCTCTTCCCTTCCCTCATTTCAGGCACTGGGCACTGCCTCCTGCCGCTCGAGTTTACCTGCACTGTCTGTCCTGGAGGAGGAGATGGAGATGCCATCTGTCCCCAGGAGCGATGTCTCTCTGGCCTTCTACCTTGCAGGCAGAGCAGCCATCCCAACAAATATGACCTCTCCTTGCACTCACCACCTGACGTGGCAGCAACAGCCAAACCAGCTTCCAAACTGCGCTACCAACACGGAGCCATCATTACGGTTTCCTATCAGCACCAGCCCGTCCTAAGAGCAGGACCAGGCAGTCCTGGACTGGTGTGACATAACGATGCGCATTTACGACCTCACCAGGACTGAGTCTAACCACAGAGTGACTCCTGTGCGCTGCCACAGAACAGGACCTCTCTGCCACCGTGGTGAGGAAGGTCCCAGTTCCCCATCTCAAGACCAAGGCTCTGCACAAAGGCAAGGCAGACTCATTCACCCTCCAGAAGAGGCCACCAGGCTGTCCTCCTGAAGCAGCTTTGCTGTGCGAAGCCAGCATCACCCAAAAAAGCAAGAAACTGTAGAAATGTTGCTCAGCGGGGTACAAAGGACTGGTCCTCCAAGCAGGACCAGCACCAACCCAGAGGCTAACTCGCCCATCTTTGCTGCACAAGCTAAAACAAGCCCCAGCAGTCACTAGACCAAAGAGACAATCACACTGCAAAGAGGTCCTGGTAAAGACAGTGCCTAATCTCCAACTGCTAACAAAAAGAGCAGCTCTGAGGACACCGTGTATCCCAATGCCCTGCTTTCCTTAAATGCCGAGATTAGAGAGCGCAGCGTGCAGAAGGTCAAGGCTGAGTGACGCTGATGCCTGGGACGCATCTGAGCCGCTCGGCAGCAAAATCAAGCCAAAACACACAGCAGGGCAGATAAAGCGAAGCCTCGAGGTGGCCTGACCCTGCCCCAGCAGTAACAGGCTGCCTGTCCCACGGTGCAGCCGGCTGGCAGGGGCACCCTGATCCATGGGGGTGCTTACAGAGGGAGGAGGGTGAGGATCTGCAGCATCCAGCCCCGCTGAGCCAGGACCGCAGTGGGATTCACCTCAAACAGGCAGGAGAAGGGTCTCGTGAGTGCTGAGCAGGTTGGGGAGAGGGGAAATGGGGCTCTGCGTGCTGACACAGCCCATGCACAGCTCCCCAGCCCCTGTGTGCTCTCTCCCCCAGGAGAACCTCTCTAGTAAAAGGATGGGTCTTCAAAGAAAAACCCCAAACACAGCACATGGAAGCGTATGGACCACGTGAGCTCTGGAGGGGTGGAAAAGGAGCATCACTGTACCAGACACCTTTGCCTGCTGCAACCCAAACCCTTCTCTTTCCTCATGCTGGATGCTCAGAGGGAGGGTCCCCCCATCCCCAGAGCTCCCCAGGCTCTGGCCAGCTGGGGTTCAGCACACAAGGGGTCAGGGGGCTGCTGAAATGCCTGGCCCCATCCCACCCAGCACTGTCCCAGCACAGGGAATGGGGACATCTTGCTCCACACCGCGTTGTGCCACATTCTGGGGACAGAGGGACCTCGCCAGTCTCTGCTTCCCATCCCACACTGGTCACTGCTGCCCACCCGTCCCCACAGCTCCTTCGAGTCGCCTGCACGCTGATGAAACTCAATGTCACACCTACCTGGAAGAGGAGGCTACAGCATTAATGAGCCCCATTTGGGAAATGAATGAGATCTGCTAATTAAGTTTACTCTCATTAAGCAAGAGGAAGAAAAGCAGAGCCACTGTGTTTCCCCGCACATGATCAGCAGTAGCTGTTGGTGGTGAGGGCAGGGAATAATCTGGGGATGTCATGGCAAAACTAGGCAGTGCCACGCTGCTTCGCCATGTGCTTCCTCCACAGAGGTCACGGCTGACTACCCGGTATAGGATGAGATTTGGAGGCTCAGTTGCTTGGGAATATATTTAGGAGTCAGGAAGGAAGGTCTATGGCAATTTAATCTCAGTTGTTCTTTTATTTTATTCAGCTTTCTGGCATCTGCTGTTGCCACAAAACAATAGAGCACAATAAATAACAGCTGAACGTTCATTGTTCTTCTCCACGACCGAAATCCATAGCCTCCAATGCTCAAAAAATAAAATGATGATGCTGATATAAACTGCAAGTGAGAGTGAGCAATTAGACTGGAGAAGTCTAGCGGCTGCCTTGGAGGGACGGATGCAGGGAAAAATGTGGTTCTGCAGAAAAACACTTCCGTGATATAATTTCTGCAACATTAGGAAGCAGAGTAAATTAATATACACCGGCTCCACTGCCAGCTAAGCTGTATGATCTTATTTCAGATTCTCCCCAGTAATGAACAATTATATCTTTCTAATGTAACATTTTATATTCAGAGGGCTTGATGCACATTTCATTGCAATCTTATATCGGTTTTGGGGTCTTTTATATAGTTTGTTTGCTTTGTTTCTAAAAACAATTTGGTGAAACATGGGAACACAGAAGTGTCTCTGTGCATAGAGAATTAATAAAAAAGAATCGCCGATTTCTTCTCTTTCTCTCATTCCTATAGACTGACTAGGATATTAAATTCCTGGGTGAGTCATTGAATGTTTTCCTGTCTTTCTTTTTACTCTTGCTGTAATAGCTTGCTTGGAGAGATTCCTGCATTGAACATTGTCCTTTGCATTTTCAAAGCACCCCTTGGGGGTTTAGCCATGTGAATTCTATTAGCCAGAAACCGGGAACCCCAGGATATTCTACAAATGAAATAATTATAATCTTTAGTTGCTCTTAGCAGTGCATCCTATCTCCAGAAGACCAGACAAACCCCACTTCATTCACACCCTGCACCACATGCCAGAGAAGCAGCAGCGTTAGCCCCTTCTGATGGGGAAACTGAGGCATGGACAGATGTGCACATCTGCTTACAGCCCCAAAGACAACCGACATCCATGTTGAGACCAACCTTTCCTCACGTTGACCTAAACCCCTGAGTTTCTTTGGGGCAAACCGGCAGTTTACCAGGTAAGTGTGGTACCTGCAGGGCACAGGGCTGCGTGGCCCAGCCAGGCTCTCTGCTCGCTGGGCTGGAACAGCACAACCTCGCTGGCAACAAACTATTTGTGCAGCTGGGACTGAGCTCGTGTCCTGGCCAACGCACCACAGCCCCGCTCCTCCTCCTGCTCCTCATCTCCCCGCGTACCAGCCACGCTCCAGACGCCCAGGCATCTCCCACGCAGCAGCTCTCCCTCCTCCAGACCTCCCAGGGACAGATGGGTGGACAACCCTTTCCTGCACTGCTTCCCGCTCCCCGGAGCTTTCATTCTGAGATGATAGAGCCCTCCCTTGGCTGTGGAAACATGCAAGCGCTTGCTAGGAAACATCTACAGTGCCCAGTGGAGGCTGAGACAGGGCTCTCACCATTTTCAGTTTGTGCTGCTGTAGGATCTCGTCCAGGTTCTGCCTCTTCTTGTAGTTGAAGTAGAAGTTTTTGCACTGTGACACGGTCTTGGAGCCCACCATCCTGGCAATGGCCGACCAGTTCCGCCCATGCTCAAGGAGACCTGTGGTTGGAGGGGGGAGAAAGGAGAAGGGTTTAACACCAGATATGCTCACACAAAGGCAGCAGTATCGACACAGCATGAGAAGCATCTTCTGTGCAAGCCAAACTCGACAGGAACAATATGGTCACTAGCACCGGTCTGAAAGGTTTCCTAGGCCAGCAGATGACCTACAAGAGCCTTTTTTTCTTTCCAAGGGGAAAAAGGACACCATGCTGACCACCTCTGGAACAAAATACGTCCCACAGCCACGTCTCGGCCAGCCACCAGGAAGGTGGGATGGCTGCAGGAGATGCTGACATGCCCAGAACTTGAGAGCGCAGCTCTCGGTCCCCACCATGAAGTAAAGGCTCTCCCCACCCTCCTGTGCCCCAGTGATGACTTCAACCGGGGTGATGAGGCACTTCCTGGGGTTGGAGCACAGAGCCCTGCTACAGATGGGGAGGAAGAGCCCAGGCAGGGAAGTGGCAGCACGCAGGCAGGGAAGCCCAGGTGATGTCCTGGGCTGGGAAGAGGCATCCCAGGGGATTAGTGCTGATCCTGCTCATGAGCAAAAGCGGCTTCCCAGGTCAGGCGCCATGCCAAGGGCTGGCAATCCTGGCCAGACAGTGCCACCCGAGCACGGGGCTCCTGTCAGCGCTGGGGCAACCCAGCAGGGTGAAAGAGGAAGAGGAGGAGGAAGGAGCGAGTGAGCACCCTGCATCCTTGTGGTCTCTGCAGGGCTGTCTGGGCACCCCCAGTCCCACAGCTGGAGGTGGGAGTCGCAGCCACAGCCCAGGGGTGGGTGCAGCAGCACCCTAGTCCCTCCATCCCAGGCTCCTGGAGGTGACCCAGGTGAGGACCATCCAGGCTTTCTGGGAAATAAAGCCTCGCTGCCTGCAATCCTTCCTGGTGCAGTGGTTGGGCCTTCCTGGGGTGCCTGGTGGGGCTGGAGCTGCACCAGCCTGCAGGACATTGCGGACCCAGCTGGGCCATACTGGTCCAGCCGGCTCCTGCCTGCCTGTGTGATGGCCAGCAGCTCCCCTGGTCCTCCCCTGCACCTTGGGTGGGGCGCAGGACAGAGAAACTATGAGCCCAGGAGTATGGTACTGCCACAAAAGGTGACTTCAAGATGAAAACCACCAGGGAATGACCCTGCTAAGAGCATCTTCCTCTTTTGTTAGGGGCTTTTCTGCCCAGAAGCCACCAACCACAGAACCTGGGAACAGCCACTGCCCCGAGCATCTCCGTTGTCCATCCCCAAACCCCTCCCTGGCTGCTCCGAGGCCATGGGGCTGAGGACTACAGTGAGTCCCACGTCAGGGCTCCCATGCGTGGCTCTGCTTGTGCCTGGGAGCCACGGCAGCTCTGCCCCAGCCCCGCTGCCAGCCTTCAGCCAAGCTGCTGCCACGTGTCACCTTTGAGCCCCAGTCCAGACCTAAGTGCCAGCCCAACCTCTGCTTCAGCCCAATAAAAAAACCTGCCGGGACAGACTGATCTCAGCGAAGCCACAAGCAATCAGGGCCCAAGGGATGCACCTCTGGCCAGGATCTGTGTGCCTGTGCCAGGATCCATGTGCCCGTGGCACAGGGAGGGCACGGCTTTGGAGCTGTGGGTATGTCTGCACTGAATAGACGGCACCACGTACCCCAGGAGAGGTGAACCCCCCTCCGCTCTCTGCTTCCCAGATCCTGGAGAAAAGCAACACTAGCCAGCACAGCAGGAGTTAACATCCAGCTGGTGCCTGTATCCTGCCCCGTCCCAGCACCAGGGCTTATCAAATTGCATGTAAGAGGTAGGCATCACATGGCGCTGAGCACCACAAAAGGCCATGGCAAGCCAAGAAACAAGTTTGAGCTTTAACTCTGCAACTCCCAGCCTCGCTTCAGCCAAACCCACGACCTCCGTCACCCCGCTGGCAGGCTAGGACTTCTTTAAAATAATAATAAATTAAAAAAAAAAAAAGGACGTCCGGCCACCAACCGTGAGAGATAACGAGCTGGGGCAGGAGTCCTCCCCCCTCAGTTGCTGAAGGCTGCAGGGGAAAACAGGACAGTCCCCTGTGTCACAACCCATCCCCTGTGTCACAACCCACCGCTGCCTTCCAAAGCAAACAAACGGCTGGGCCCCCTTTTGCTCATCACTGCGCCGGTGGCCCCGCACCAAGTGTGACAGCCGGGGCTGGAGCCGTTTGCTGCGCCCCAGGCAAAGCCCCGGAACACAAACACCGGCAGCGGCGTGCCCTGAGCTCTGCTGCTTCGGTGGGCAAGAGGCTGCGTCGCCCAGGGCCGGGGGGGGATGGATGCCAGCGCGAGCGGTGCCCAGCGCAGCGTGACCTGTGCCACCTGCAGGTGATGCCAGCTCCCAGCTGCCCTGTCCCCTGCCCACCGCAGGGCTGGGGGACGGGGACGCCGCTGGAGGAGCTTGCAGCTGGCGGGGCAGGTGCAGTGCCCGTGCCGGGCTCACGAGAAAGAAGCTGCCCACAGTCCCTGCCTGCAGGACCCGGCGCAGAGCCCATCCGCTCTTCTATTCACGTTAAAACCAGAGTAAAACAGCAACACCTGCTTCCCCACGCCATAATGATCTGCACGCTCAGGGAGAGACCTGCCAAGACACCCTGGGACGTGCCAGGAAGTCCACGGCTCACCGGGCCGAGGAGCTCTGTGGGCATGGCAGCCCCCAGCTCCTGCACCCCCCAGCCTCCGCCCCGCGCTCCCCGGCACGCCAGCCCGCCTCGGCACCGCGGGGCCCTTCGCTCTGCAGCGCAACTGAAACTATGACTAACGGAGTTATCAGATCTTAACGAAGGTTTTGCTCCTTGGCTTGGGGCGGGGGCTCTGGACTCGGGGTCTGCCCAAAGGCACGCAGCTACACGCAACCCTGAGGTTAACCCCATCCTTCGGACCCCAACGCCAGGACTTACGTGCTCCGGGTCCGGCTCCGGCGGGCAGGGAGTGTGCCCGGAGCGTGCAGTGGGTGAGCTGGGAAGGACGCGGGCGTTGGGGCACTTCTTCAAAGCCCCCCTGGGCACGGCAGCCCGCTGTGAAGCGCTGCGAGTGCTCCGCTCACACCCTCCCCACGCATTTTGCTTTCGCTCCCTCGCAGCAGCCGGAGACAGAGAAGAAAGCAAAGACGGTTCCTTAAATCCTGGGGGCGAGAGGATTTCAGAGCCATGGGCGGCCGAGAGCGGTGAACGAGCAGGCACCGAGGCTGGAAACCAGGTCACAGGCGGGAGACTCCTGACCCCGATGCCAGAAGTTGGTGGGAACACATGCTCCGGCCCCAGCGCTCTTCCCTCCGGCGGGGCTGGCGAGCAAACGGCGTCCTCCGCGCTCCTCCCGCTCGCTCGCCGGAGCTTTCCAGCCGGCGGTTGTTAAGGTGGATGGAAGCGCCTCCGGTATTTTCTCCCCTACCTCACCTCCTCGCTCAGCAGCTCGGGGCTACGGGGAGGCTGTGCAGTTTCAGGAGATGCCCGACGTTGCCAAGAAATAATAATAATTAAAAAAAAAAAAAGGCAGGAGAAAGGCGAAGGGGAGGGAGCAGCCGACCACGCGCCGCAGCTCCGCTCCTGCCAGCCCGGGGATGGGGAGCCGGTGCCGTCGGTATGTGGCGGAGCAGCGAGCGAGCTCTAATCTGTTCCTCTGGCTGACCCGGGTCTCGTTGCATCTGAATGTGACCTCTAGACAGAGCATTAATAACGAATGTGGCGCTGACCCAAGCTGACAAGGGGTGCGGCCGCTTGGCACCCGCTCCCGCCCTCCCTCTCTCACTTTCTGTCTTCCTCGCTCTCGTCTGAATGTCAGCGGCAGGGGGAGGGATCCAGGAAAACAAAGCTTGGCTAATAGTTTCCTCTGCTCTCAAGTGAATCAAAGGCGCTTTTCTTTGGGGATATGCTCGCCGGCGAGCCCAGCGCCACACCGGTGGGATGCCGCGGCACCCCGGCACACCTCAGCCCTGCAGCTGCTGCCCCGGCGGAGGAGGGATGGGGAGAGGTTTGGCATCGGTCTCACCATGGGCGGACCGGGGCCTCTGCTCCGGTACCGGCGAGCAGGGGCTGGGAGGAAGAAGAGCCCGGCACCGCACGCTCGGCGTCTCAGAGTGCAGAGGAGAGACCCCGAGGGGCAGTGCGGCGGGCGAGGGGCCTCAGCTTGCGTCCCCTCGGCTCTCTGCAAGCCGTGGGTTTTTACCGGAGCCGTTCCAAGGCTCTCCAGCACGGCCGCCCTGCTCCACCCAGGGCTCGGCGAGGGTGGAGGGAGCCCGTAAAAGGGTCCCTTAACAGGAGCTCGTGTGGATTAACAGATCAAGGTTACAGGGGAAAAACGAAGTGATCTCATTCCCCTACGCCTGGCAGTACCTGGTGCGATCCTCCAGCCCCTCTTGTGCCCACACACCCTCTTGGGAGTGGGGATGGAGACAAATCTGGCTACGGCAAAGCCGAAATGTGCCATAACCACATCCCAAAGAAAGACCAGCACTACGGAGTCAGCAACACCACCCAAGGCGTCCTGAAAGCGTGGTCGGCATCGCAGTGCTGCCTTCCTCCGCCGATCTCGGGGTGGTTTGCAGCGCGTGGGAGAACCGAGGCACAAGGAAGGTGAGTAACTTCTCCAGGGCCGTGGAGCCAGTGGGTGGCAGAGCCAGGCTCGCACTGGGCTCCTGATGCTGTGCCAGGAAAGCAGTGGGGACGGTGTGCGGAGGGTGAGCCCACGTCCCCGCAGGCGTTGCTGGAGGGACCACGGCGCAGGCAGCCAGCTCGGTGTGCTCTTGCCGCAGCAAAACTCCCCAGCCCAGCAGCTTCCACACCCATCACACCACCTCCCCGGAGGGAGGCAGTGCCACCAACTGAGGGGTGGGTACGGAGTCAGGACTCCCAGTCATCTCAGCTCTAGTGCCATCTCCCCACTCCGCTGGCGTCCTGCAGCTCCCAGGTCTCCCCTTCAGAGGAGCTGGTTGCTGGATCCCTGCATCAACCTGCTGCAAAAACATCAAGCCCTGTGCCCTGACCACAGCTCTCCTCATACCACAACTTCCCTTTTGCACTGTGTCCCCACCTTCTGACCCTGAGAGGGGACAGTAAGCCCCCTGGGACCCTGCTCCCTGAGAGGTGCCATCTCCTCCAGTCCAGCCAGGGAAACTCAAGTCTCCAGCACAAGGCAGCGAGTCCACACACAGCATCCGCTCCTGGTAGACCCAGCTCTCTCCCTTCACCTGGTTCGGATATTATTCCTGCTCCCTTATTGTTGAAAAAATAACGCTCAAAATTAAAATGTAGGCTGTAAATTATAGTAATTACCCAGCAGTTCCCCCTGACAGGCCCTTTGTGTTTCATTCACTGACACTCACTAAGCAAATCCTTGCAGTTTGCTCCTACACGCTCAAGAAATGTTCAGCCAACAGTGCCAGAGGTGCAGCTCCGGGGGCACAGTGGGCAGTGGCACTAGCCCGGGGCTACCACCTTGGCTGACAGCAGCAAAGCACCATCCTGGGATGGCAGGGACAGGATCGCAGCCAGCCACAACTCCTTCCATGATTCATGCCTTGGAAGCAGTTTTGCCCTCATGGCATCCAATCTGCCCCATCCCGATAATTTCCACCTTGTCATTTCATATGAACTGTGTGGCAAACACGGGGCTTGCTCGGAGCAGGCAGATACTGGTGCTCCAGCCACAGCAGCGGGCGCTGGGGACAGGCAGGCTGTTGTCACCCTGAGGTCCCCTTGCACCCGAGCCTGGATGGAGGGCACCCAGGTGGGGTACCCATGGCAACATCCCACCCCAGGGCCAGCAAGAGGCACAACACTCAGCGACCAGCATAGGCTGCAAACCAGCTCCTCCAGCTCACACTTATTACCACCAGCAGGATTTTACAGCAATAAATATCTGACTGGAACGAGGAAGGCTCCAGCATGAGCACGGGGCAGACAAAGGGAGGAAGGCAGGGAGCTGCCGGCTCCCCAGCATCACCCCACGCCAGCAACTTGTAAGAGCGACAGCTGTCCTGCCAGGAAGAAGTGATAGAGGAAAATGCCCACACAGACCTACCTCTCCCCGCCCTTCAGCCAGCAGCTCGTTAGAAATAACAACGCAGACCCAGTTGGGGCTGGAGCAGCACGCACTCGTGCGTGGGTTTACACGCCCGCGCGGGCTCCAGAAGATCCCGTGCAGCGAGATGGCACGCCGAAAGGCACCTGCGTTCCAAAGGCGACGGGAGAGGGCTGCCTTCTGCCAGGGGCTTTCGTGTCAGTGGGTTTGGCTGTATGTTAATTTGAAGAAATTGTTGGGGTTTTTTTTAAATTCTACTTTATTTTAGTTCCATGAACAGAATGGGACCAGAAAAAAAACATGGTTCAGGTCAGTCCAAAACTCATCTTACTTTCTGAGTTGATTGTTGGCAGAACTGAAAATCAGCCCTCGAAAGAATACTTTCTGTATCCAAGGAAATATTTTACAGCTACCCAAAATGAACTATTCAGGAGTATTCACGGGTTATTTAACTCTCTGTCATCAGCTTTTTACATTCCCGCCCAACCCTTCTCTGCCTCATCATGCCGACTCCATCCCATGGCTCCTCGGCCTGGGAAAAGGTGTAAAGAGCCCGAGATTGGCTCTGCCCCAAGGGCGAGGAGCAAGGAGCCTTGGTGGGGTGCAGGAGGACCTCAGGTGAGCAAGAACCTGTCATTTCCATGCTGCCTCTTTTCAAAGAACAAAACTACTGGTTAGACGCCAGGGGGGAAACCCAGAGCCGGGCGAGGACTGATACCAGACCGTAAAGACTAACAAAGGTCATGCTGAAACCTCCTGGTTCATCAAGTTCAGCTCCAGCGCTCTCGTGGCTGCAACGCTGGGCACCAGCGGCAAACTCGGCAGAGGGGCTGAGGAGGGCAATAAACCCACCCGGCTGAGCTAGGTCGGTGCTCACCTGCTGCTCCCAAACTCCCTCCCAGCCTACCTGTAACTCCTGCCTGCATGGGCCCCTGCCAGCGGGTCCCCCAAAGGCAGGAGCTGCCTAAACGCTGCCTTTTAAGGCCCAGCCCCATCCCTCTGCAGAAAGCCTCCACGCCCTGCCAGCAGGCAAAGCTAGGCAGAGCAGCGGGTGCTGCCCGCTCCCCGGCTCGGGAAGGAAAGGGGGGACATCCTCGAGCAACACTGGTTAACCAAAACCTCCTGTTTTAGGATCACAGCCACAGTGCAAGGAGGCAGTATCAAAAAACCACCTCCCCCGTCATTATACCAATCTCTGCGCATTTTGACAGACCAGTGAATCAAAGTTTATTGCGTAATGAAAGTGTCATTAAGCAAGAACTTTCCTCGCTAGGTTTTCGTTCCCCTAGTTAACTTTAATAACATGGTACTCCCCTTTATTGTCTCTCCCAGCAGACACAGTCCTGCTTCCTCCGGCTTGCAAGCTCTCTGTGCAGCTCTGTGACTCTGGAGCAGAGCAGACAACTTCGGCGTCTCACTGTTCCAGGGCTGTTTTCTCTTAGCCCCCTGAGCAGAAATGACATGGAGTTGCGTGCCATGCACAAAAAATGCAGGGTGGACACCAAGACCAGGCTGATCTCCCAGCTGACAGGCGCTGGGAGCAGAGGTCACCATCCCCACCTGCCCAAGCACCCCGGGGTGTTAGGGCTGACTTTCTGTAGGACTGACACCTTGCTTGTTTAAATCCCTGAACCAGGCAGCCGTGGGCTCAGACCGGTACCAGTACCAGGGAAGAGCGGGGCTGGCGCAGCCAAGTCCTTACGGTGAGGAGGACAGTGCCTGTGTCTCCAAGCCACCCTGAGCCGGGTGCCCATCACCTCCTCTGCCCCTGCCCAGCCGTGCCAGCAGCGGGCTCTGCCGCCGCCTCCACCAGGCTCCGAGGTTACCTCCGGAGTTTTGCAGTCACTGCGAGTCAGAAACCCCCACCATGCCGGTCCCTGGAAATGCCAAACAGAGCCAGTTTGAGGCATTAAAGCAGCTGCTTCCTGGCAAAGGGGAATTTGTCTTCTCTGTAGAGTCTGGTGTTGCAATCTCAGTTTCCCAGGTTGTAACGGAGGGGAAAACGTCAGCAATCGGGCTTTACACCAGCAAATCTCCCTGCCTCATCCTGGCCCCTGGGCTGGAACAATGCTACGTGCTCCCATGCTTCATCCTTCCTCCACTCAGGCTTTGGCAGCTGGTTTTAAGACTCCTTAAGCGCACCTCCAGCATCCAGCATAAAACAGCAAGAGGTACTTTTTAACAACCAGATGTGATCTCCAAAACAAAGCAGTGTTTGGAAAAGATCCCTCCAACGACCCTCCCCTCTCAGCACCTGCTCGCTCCATTACCTGGCCCCAGGCCAGTTTGCTTGATTAAAGTCTATCTATTAAGTTTTGCGTCTATAGAGAGCCCCGCTCAGCAACGCGCAGGATTGGCACCGGGTTGTAAAGAGGGTTGGAACAGCTTAAAGGCGAGTGAGCCAAACACTTCGGGATGGATATTCACCGGCAAAGTAATCCAAGTCCACAGCTCCCATCGGCACCTGGGCAGCCGGCGCTCCAGAACATGTAATCACCATCCCGGCAGCAGGTGCATTTTCCAAGCAGAGTCGAACCCACTAACATGCCTGTTTGCATTTGCCATCCCCAAACGGTGCTCATTTCCATTTTAATTTCCCATTTACAGTCCTCACTGGGCCAGGAGAGTCGGCAGCGATGCAAGCAGGATGGGGACGTGAGCTCGACAGTCCATCAACAGGACGTGACTTTGGCAAAAAATTAAAGCAGCGAAAGAGCTGGCGCAGGAGCGGCACGAGGAGGGGAAGTGGCAAGAAGGGCTGTGCTACACTCAGCACTTTTTAAAAACGGTCTCAGCAAAGGCTCTGAATCAGCTCCAGGATGTAAAGTCACCCCACGCAGCCCGCAGCCTTGTGAGCTCCCCGAGACGTGGCTGCGGCGCGCTGGGGTTCACCACCCTCTCCCTAAACCCCAGAGCTGTGAACACAGGCAGATGCTCTCAGTGTGTCTGGAACAGATCGCGCCAATAGCATGAACCTCCAGAGAGCGGGGCACAGCTACACCTTATGCTACAGGCACTAGAAGCTGCAAAAAGCAACAGGCAAAGTGCCTTCCCTGTCTCCTACCGTCAGCTCCTGCCTCGTGGGACACACGTGGGCTCCGGCTGCAGCCCAGACATTGCTGGTGTCAGCACAGCTCCCAGGGCCTGAGGGGCTGAGCACGCTCCCCGTGCCACTGCCTGTCCCCTAAAACCCTCACTGAGAACAAACCAGTAGCAGGATGGGCAGAATCGGGCCCCACAGCAGCTCAGGGCCCATCGCTCTACACTGACTCCAGCAGTCAGACACCGTCCATCCCCAACTGCTGGGTTAGCGCCGGCAGAGACAACAGGAGAAAGAAAACGAGCGGCTCACCTTTTTTAGCTGTCTCCATCTCTTCTTCGGTCCAGCGAGAGCTTTCATTCATCTCCAGAGAAGCTGACAAAGGGGAAGGAAAGGAGAGCAGTCAGTTGTGAGCGGGACACAGCAAGCCTGGGGAGCTTGGAGGAGATGCCCAAATGCCCAAACCCCGTCCCGCACCCTGTTCCCCGGAGGCACGACAAAACGCTGCGCAGCACAGAAGTGCTTCTGCAGGGAAGGCTGTGGCGGTGCAGGCTCTCAAGGCTTTTCCCCGCCACGGTAACCCATGCCCAGCTTCCCCCCCGGGATGAGTCTCGGTGATGCAAAACCTCTACTTTGGGACTGGAAGCGAAGCCAGATGGCTTGAGGGTGGCAGCAGATTTCCTGCTGATTTGGTGCCATGCACTCTGGCCCGCCAACAACAGGTAGCTAAGATGGAGCTGACTTCGGGCTGTGTGCTTTGGAGGTGGCAGACACAGGGTGGGACCGTCACCCTCAGCGGAGACGGAGAAACAGCGTCACCTCGGCGGTGACTTTGGCTGACCGCATCCATCAAGGGAGTTGGCCGTGCATGACTGCGGGCTCCCTCGGTGCCACCACCCGGCTCTCAGACATCTCAGAGCCGTTTCCAGCAGTGCTGGGGGTTCGCCCAGAGGAGCGCCCATTGCAGGGGAATGTGCTGCTCCGGCTGGGAGAGTCAGAGAGGGGTGTCAGCACCTGAAACTCCCCCTCTCCCCCATCCCGGCTGTGGTGCTGGGGACACCAAGGTCCTGCATAAAGCCTTCACTATGCAACAGTCCTGCTGGCAGCCTGGCACTAGAGCAAACCCTACAATAACAAACCAGGGTGTGAGTCAGAGGCAAAAAACAACTCGCTAAGGAAACAGATTTCCGGCTCAGGCTGCCAAGGGGTTATTACTCTGAACAACAGGCAAAGCATTATTTCAACAGTGATGAGAGATGTTTTGACAGTGTCCTTTCAAAATGGAAAACAGGCTGATAGGTTCAGGATAAAGGATACGAGCGAGGAGAGAAGGAAGCATCTTCCAAGAAGCTCTACAAGAAGCCGAGGCCCTGTGGGAGGACAACGTGGGCTCCGATGCCCACGGCATCGAGCAGAGGAATCTCCCTCGCAGCCGGCTGAGCACGACTGCAGGTGTCACCTCCTGGAAGTCAGCGCAGGTTACCGCCTCCCCCAGAAACGCCGTCCCCCCCCGGGATGCTGGCCAAGAGGGAGGGAAATCGATACCTCGCTGCTTCCCCCGGCTACGGGCAGAGCCAGGGCCACCGCGCTCATTTACGTAAAAGCGAGTCTCCCTGACACACTGCACAAGGCCCTTCGCTCAGCTTGAGGATGACTGTTATTGTATGGTAAAGAAATGTCAAAGAAACGGCCCGTTTGGTTTGATTAATGGTATTTACTGAGGTTGCGCAGTTATGAAACAGATGCCTACGGGGAGCTCCGGCACGCTGCAGTTAAACCACAATACGGTTTTGTGTTGTTTTTTAATGTTCAATTGGTATTTAAAATGCAATAACTTTCTTAGCCAACCTAAATTAAAGCACTATTGGAGAGACATAAAGTGAAACCAATTGCTCAGCTATGTCACTGGAATCGATCCATTCCTTTTCCCCAATTTAACATGCTCTAAAGTCTTTTCTCTGTGTTCGCAGTGAAGTTTATCAAGCACTCTGAGATGCTGAGATATAAAAAAAAAAATTCCCATCAAAGTTACTGGCATTATCTGCTGCTTCTTTGCAGCAGTGGTTAACAAGTTTGAGAGGTAGAGCAGGGCTCCGTTGTGCCGGGAACTATTTATATGGCCTATATGAAAACAGACCACTCGCAATCAAGGCTTCAGCCAGTTGTCAGCGGGGAAACAGGGAGGCGAAACACCTCTGGGTGATTTATAGCACATGGAATAGCAAAAGCAAGAAACTGCAGAGCATGGAAACCAAGAGGAGTCGCCCTGTTTTTATTTTTACCTGCCTTAGGTAGCACAGTAATAATTTTGTACTTGGTAGAGTGGAAAATATAGGAAAATCAGCCAAATTCCTTGATGCACTGACTTACTTTGAGGCAATACACGAGCAGTTTCCCACAGTGACCACTACTGCTGCTGCAGACGCGAGAGGTGGATGCACCTGACATGGGGCTGTGGGTGCTGCCATGAATTCCCGTCCAGCCCGAGCCTGTCACGGCACAGTCACGGGGTGCCACGCTTTGCCTCATCCACCTTGTCCCCAGAAGCTGCTCCCAGCCTCTTCCCGCTGCGCTCCACCACCCTGTAGCCTTGCGCAGGCAGGATGGGAAGGAAAATACTGCCCACTGTGCCTGGTTGGCTACTGAGGGGGCAGATGAGCAGGGGCACTGCGGACCAGCATGGGAAATGATGCTTTTTGGCAAAACAAGCCCAATCTGGGGTGCACAGCATGACCGCAGCCAGGGTAGAGGCTTCTGAGCAGCTGTAAGCTGCTGCCTCCTCACCACGTCCTTCAGCTGCGGAGATGAGGAAGGGATCAGCCTGATTCCCAAGGCCAGGGGGGTCACAGACCCCGCAGGCTGCAGCCACTCGGCCTCCAGGCAAATGTGAAAAGAGAGAAGGCAGGAAAACTGGCAGAGACCCAGGCAAGCCCAGGAGGGCAGAGCAGGCTCCCATGCAGAGGTCAAGGGTACTCAAAGCCCGAACTGCCGCAGAGGGAAACACATCTCCAGGTGCAGGAGGGACACGAGCCCTGCATGAACCCAGCCAACACGCTGCTAAAAATGACAGCTTCCCTTTTTGACTTTTGCAATACTTTCCCTCTGAGGCCATAAAACCCACTAACACTCAGCCAGGACAGCCCAGGCTTGCAAACGCCTCCACTTTATCCGGATGAACTGCGCTGGGTAATTTGTGGGGTAGAGCAACCTCACTGCTGCCCCCCGACAATGAGGATTTTATGAAGGAAAACCCTCCTCTGCGAGCAGATGGCCCATCCCAGCAGAGCGGACACCCCAAAGCCCTGCCAAGGTCCCCCCCGTCCCTGCGCCCACTGCTACCCACCCAGCTCGGCGCTCTGCTGCGGGGCGGCCGCCTCCTCGTTGTTGGCTTCGTTCGCCATGGAGCGGGTGATGCGGCCTTTGCGCCTGCCCTGGCTGTTGGCGGTTTTGCGACCTTTGGAGGTAACAGTTTCTTTCTCATCGTTATCTTCCCCGGACGTGTCGTCGTTCTTGTCCCTGCAAAAACAGGGAGGGAAATAAAAACGTTGTTGGGTTGGTCTGATTTTTAGGTCAAGCAATTATTTCTCTGCACGTGTTTGGGGATGTTGGGTTTTTCGTTGGGTTTTTTTTTTGTTGTTGGTCTTTTAGGGGGGCAGGTCTGCATTTTTTTTTGCACACGCAGGCTCTTTTCCTGGCTGGGAGCGGGCTGGATTGGCGGTGGGGTGATTTGCGGCGGGGTTTTCTTTCTGCAGCTGGCTGCAGCTCCACCACCAAGTGCACGCAGAGACCTGACGGAGACAGGTTTAATGCCAGACCATTCAAATTCATCCCTGCCTCCTCCTCATTTATCTTCCTGAAAGGGACCTGCTGGTAAATGTCTTCGCAACCTAGATATAATGAAGCCAGATGTTCTTTTAAACCAAGTATTAAGCCCATTACAGATAGCTAGCGGTCTGCGTGCCAACCTTTCCCCACCACGGCTCTGATGCTCCCCGTTCGCTGTGCGGGAGGCAGAGCTGGCTGAAGCCCTTCATCTGGGAGTGCTCACGTTGACATCAATAACGCTAAAGGTGAAGTGCCACGCTTGGCTGCACCCAGACTGCTCCTCCGACTCCCAGCGGCTCTCACAACAACAAAACAAGCTAGAGGATCAGAGGGGCTTTGTGGGTCAATTGGGTTTATATATAAAAAAAAGCACAACATATCAGAGTTGCTTTCCCGGTTTGGGAGCAGCAGGGAAGAGGAATGAAGAGGAGAGCAAGCTCTGCCCTTCCCTCCGTGCAGAGGAGATGAGGTGGGTCCTGCACAGCAGGCAGCCCTGGACCACACCGCATCCCAACCACTGCAGCCCCAGCCCGACGCCCAGCCAGGCAGGGAGCGTTGTCCTTACTTTGTCAGTTCTTCTTTGTCATTTTCTGTTTCCTGCTTGTCTTCCTCTTTCTCTCCCTCCTTCTCCTTTTCTTTCTCTTTTTCATCTTTCTCTTCTTGGCTGCTCCGGGGCATTTGCTGCTGCTGCTGCAAAACAAGGGATGTAAAACAAAACAATTGCTCAGTGCTGAGGCGGATACATCACAGCACCTGGGCCAACCTAAACAAACGCAGTGAAACAATGCTGGGGGGCGAACGGCCAAGAGGAAAAAGCGCTGCAGGCAGAGGGTATGGGCAGGGTGCTTTCAGAGGCCACAGGGTCGAAAGCTTTCCGGGGAGATCAGAGATAGTTTGGGATCAGGCATGGCATATGCACTTTGGCTCCCATTCCAGGCAGCGGGACAGCCCCGGCAGCTCCCCCGGGGTCAGGCAGCAAGCAGGGACCCGAGGGGGGGAAGGCAGAGGTGAGAACAACCCCCCTGTTCCCTGCAGATAACAGCTCAGCAACATCGGTCGCAATTTGCACCCAGTGGGATCCATTTTGCTGAAGCACGAAGGAGACAGAGACGCCCCAAGGCTCAGTGATACCAACGCTGGGATCTTTTTCAACTCTATGATTTTTATCCCAAGCACCTAACGTGTCTCTCAGGAAAGTTTATGGGCCCCTTATCACTGAGAAGGGAAGATTCCCAGCTCCTTGCCTGCTCCGTACCACCTGGCACCCCCGGTGGGGCCGTGCACCCAACCGCCCCAACGCTGCTGCTCGGACCAAAGGCGCTGCGGTACCCGAGGGAGGGACACGGCGATTATAATAGTTCTGGATTTTGTTTCAACAGCTGCAGGAAGGAGGATGCTGGGGAGGCCTAGTTCCCCTGACCTCCCTTCCCTCTGGCGACCGGCAAATGAGAGGCATTTCATAGAGAAATAGAAATTAGAGACGGAAATGATTTATTAAACCATCCTGCTCCTGGCTAATACAAAGCTGCTTGCTCCAGGAAACCCACCCGGGCTCGCCCGGCCCCTGCCCAAGCTGCAGGGCTTCCACCACCCCTCAGAAAAGGGTTCAGTGATGTAATGGGGGAAATTACCCTAAAGTGGGTTTATCAGCAGAAAGTATGATCCTAGGTGGCCTGGTATGGCTGGCAGCTGTTCAGCAAGTGGGGATGAGGTGTCCCCGCATCCCTCGAGCCAGTGGGACTGGCCCATCCCCGATCCACAGGAACTGGGAGGCTGCCTCGAACACGAGCGTCCCCAAAGCGGTGCTGGGTGCAAGCTAAACCCTCTGCCCCCACAGGCTGGTGGTAAAATGAGAAGTGTGGAGCTGTCGAAATGGGCTTTGGAGCAGTTTTACGAGAAAGCTGCTGATTCTTTCAGGCCCCAGTTCAACACAAATCCTTAAAACACAGGCGCTACCGTCACCAAAACCCCGGGAACTTTCAGTTCCTCCTTGCATGGGGGGAGGCAGTTGTGCCACCAGGACCCTCCCTTGGCAAGGCAGGCTTGGCCAGCCCCTGTGGCACCTTCACATACCAAACACACCCCTAAGCATCAGCTCACACCCCCGTCACACCCCCAGGAACGGCTCCATGGGATGCAGGGCTGGGAGGATCCAGAGGAGGGGGAGCTGGGAAACAGCTGGGATGAGTACTCGGTCGCTTAAGATTTTCCAGAGTCCATAAATCTCTACAGCTTGGGGAACGGGATGTCTCCAGCCAAGGAACAGCATTGTACCCAGCATGCCAGGCACTGTCCTCACCAGCCCCCAAGCCCGGGGAGAAGGAGGGGGGCAGCCAGCAGGGCTGCCGGGACCAGGCAGGCAGGCCCGTGCTGGTGGCAGAGGAGCAAGGAGCATCTGTCAGGCGTTTCCCCAGCGCTGCCCTGAGCTCTCTGACTCCCTGAGCCACACCGTGGTGACCCCCAAGCGTGGGCTCAGCCCAGGTGAGGTGAGGGCTGTGACTTCCGAGGGCCGGGTGGGGAGCAGGGCAGGTTCTGCCCCAGCCCTGGCCACCACCACCCACCCCTGTTCCCATCACCAAGCATTTCAGCAAGGGAGGGGAGCCCAGATGAATTTCACAGTATTTCTACCACCTCGCTGTGAATATTTTCTTTTGAGGGATGAGGGAAACCCTGCATCCCAGAGATCCCAGCTCCCTGGGACATACACCCAACTGTCCAGACATAAATCCAGCGCAACCACATGAGTCCCTGCTCCAGCATCAGGCTGGTGTGGGCTCCCAAGGGAAGCTTCAGCATCCTCTCATCTTGTCTCCACGCTCGTTTGAACCAGGGGGCTGTCATCCCAAGCAGCCATTGCAGCTCTTCCCCAGAGGAGACGGCTGGGATGGTGACAATGCTAAGGAGCTCCCTGTGCCAGCCTGCAAAAGCAGAGGTGGAAAGGCAGGGAGAGATGCGAGCAGCCGCGGAAGCTCACGCTGCAACACAGGTGCTTCCCCGCAGCTCTGACACAACCACGATGGGCAAACCCTGCTGGCCTGGCTTCAGTAGGTCACTGTGCATCCCCCTCCTCCTGCAGGTTTCAAGCCCAGCCCGGTAGGACATCAAATTAGGGCTTCTCCCACCACAGAGGAGCATCTTGATCCAAGGATGCCCTCTAGTGATTGCCCTGCTCTGGCCCGGGCCTGCTGCCAGGGGCGAGAGCCAGCTGGGCGCAGCACCCTGTGCACAGTGTGATGGGACAGGACAGCTCTTACCTGCCTGCCCTCTCCCGTCAGGATGAACGGCATAAATTGGGCAGCATCGTCACCATGAGGCCATGGCAGGGGAAAACTGTCCCCAGCTCCACCTGTGGCTGCATTCATGTTTTCATCTGAAGAAGGCTCCTAGCCAAATGTTGCTTTGAACCCTCCCTGGCAGACGTGCAGTGACGGCTCATCTCCTGGGCTAGGGCTCGGCTACATGGTGAGGCACCCCTCAAACACACTGGGAAGCACCTCTGGGGATGGCCACGCTCAGGAATGCCACCTTACATCCCACTCGGGGGTACGTGCTGGGATGGAGGCTGTGGGGCTGGTTGAAGCACCCAGAGCCCTGTAGGGGAGCAGGCACCCCGGGGATCCAAACAAAGCCATGTGAGAGCTCAGCCACAAACAGCACGTGGAGAAAGGAGGTGGGACACCCCACTGGGGACTGACCACAGCAACCACCTCGGCCCATCCACGCTACATGCTCTACCCCAAACCTCAGAGCAGTCGGCATCAGAGCCGGACCACAGCATGGCACAGCACTGGGAAGTCACAGCCGGGAACCCGCGAGCCGGCCAGTCCCCCGCTCCCGGCACACGGCTGCCCCCGCGGTGCACGGGGAGGTTATTCTTAGCCCTGGACGTAGACCAGCTCTGGATGATTCAAGAGACGGGACGCCATCCCAAAGTGTGACAGGCCAGGAAATGCTTCCCCAATTACCAGCCGATGTTTCCCTCTGATTCACGCTGCCCTGGTTAGAGGTGGACTGGCAGGTGGGTCAGCTTGTAGTGGACAAGCCAAAGGCTAGCGCCAAAATTGCTCGGCTCCCGGCAAGTTAAACCTCTCCCCAGCTACATCCCTGTCCCCCTGGGGATAAGGCACCCCACCTCCTGGAGGCAAAGCAGGTACGTGCTCCCCACCGTGCACAATAAGGTGAAGGGATGTGCCCGAGGCCAGGGAAGATGCCTGTGGCAGAGGGCAGGGCTGTCCCTCCCATCCCTCCCTCCCAGGTCAGACACTAACTGCCAGACCGCCCTTCCTCCTCAGCAACACTGCTGCTTGTTTTTGCTGCCGACACATCCTGTTTATTTAAAAAGGCCGCAAGACAAAAATCGCATGTGGGACGCGTGAGCGAGAGGCCGATCCTGCTCCGAGTCCACGGGATGGGCGGCCTCCTTCCCCGCGTGCTCCCCATGCTCCGGCGTGAGCTGCTCCGTAATTACAAACATCTGCTCACCTCTACCCCAATTTCCCACCGGCCCCGGAGCAGCTGGAGAGGAGCAGATCGCTGCCAGCCCTCCTGAGAACACCGCATGTGCCGCCGGCCACCCCCTCGCTGGGGCCCGTGGGCAGGCACGCACACTCGCCCCAGCGCCCGGCTCCCCTCCGGAGCGACACGGCTCACCCTGCCCGGCCAGCAACATCGGGCTGGCACGTCATGGGGATTTCAGCCGCTCTAAAGCTCCAGCTCCAAGCGCGCTTTTGGGAGACACCGACTTCCAGGTAGGTCCCGGACACCAAAATACTGGCACTGCTGAGAACCGACCAACTCGCTGCACCTCCCGGCAGCGGGTCTGGCTGGGAGAAAGCCCCGGCGAGGAAGAGGTGCAGCTCCTCCCACTCTGTTTACTTCCTTTGCCGAGGCACTGCCTGCTTCTGGAAGCCGGACTGGAGGGCAGGAGGAGGTGGGGGAAGCAGCTCCCCACCTTCGCCCTCCCCAGCCCCGCCAGAGATGCCTGTTGCCTTGGCACAGAGACAGTGAAACCAGCCAGAAACCCCTTCGAGCCGGTGGCACGTTCCCCGCCTCTGAAGCGCCCTTCTCGCACGCTCACCGAGAGCTCCAGACCCTCGCTGCCCCCCAAATCACTCACCTCCCCGCTCCCCGGCTCCCGCGAGCGGCCGGTCCCCGACAGCCCCATCGCCGGCTCCTGGCCCCTGCTCACCGCCCAGCCATCCGGGCGCGCTGTGCCTTACATTCTCCGGCTCTGAAGGCTTCCTGACGATTTGCATAGTTAAGCCGTAAACTAACCACAACATTCCTCTTATGATTTTGCAATCTGCTGGAATAACGTGGTCGCTCTAAGTCAAGTCGATGAATCATCATCTATAAACCACAGCTCTCGTCACCGGGGCTCTCAGTGCTGGCTGCAGCCAGCGTGATTAATCCGCCAGGATGCCAAGCTTAACCTGCGGCGCGGGGCTATTTATTTTCCAAACTTGCAAACCTCCGGAAAATGACTGCTCCTGCCTTCCCCATCCCCCCTGCAGCGAGATGTGCTGGGCTGTGGAAGGGGATTGGGGACCACGCCAGAGCCTCGCTGCCTGCACGGTGTCCTGGCGTTATCTGCTGGACCATGCACCTTGCAACTGAGGCACCCGTGCCCTCTCCCAGTCCCTTCTCACTCCCTGCTCTGCAGCACCCTCAAAATATGCACCGAAACACCACTGTTGCCAGCCTGGCTCTGTTCCCCAGTCCTGGTCCTGCTGGGGACAGGCACAGCCACCATTTTACAGCAACTCTCCCTGTGAGGTTTAGCTGAGCTCACACCCATTCCTGCCCTGGAACCAGCAGCTCCTGCCACTCCCAGACACCCTGGATGTGCTGGTGGGGAACCAGCTCGGGTCATGGTGTCGGTACCAAGTGAGAGCTCATCCCCAGGCCCAAGTGCCAGCTGGGGTGACATCTCTGTCTCATGGCTGGTTTTGAGGGCAAACTGGCTGCATGGGGGATGCCATTTGGCTGCCAACAGGCACGTCACCTCTGCTGCTGTCATTACAGTGCCCTGGGCTCTAACAGGAAATGAACACACCACAGAAGCCAGCAACTCCTGTTTGCTCCCTTAAATCAGGAGGGAGCGATCCACAACCCTCCATGTCCTCGTGCAGAGGGGAACGTGTGTGCCAGGCTGAGCTGCGAGGCAACTCATTTCAGTGCTGCTCAACCCATCCCCGGGCACCGCAGGCAGCAAGCTCCGGGGTTTTGGCTCAAAGGTGGTTTGCAGCCCTCGCCACAGGCTCACCGCAGCAGCGTGGTGACGCATGCCAACCCTCTCCCCACCACGTCACACCAAAGTCTGCCTCGACAGGGCCTTTGGAGGGAGCTGCGCCCTGCCGGCGCGAGCCCTGTCCCCTCCAGCAACCCGGAGCACCCGCTCGGCCGTGCCGCCTCTCCCGCACGCAGGGTGCCGGCTCCTCGCTTCTCCCGCGGGTGACTTCAGATCAATGGCATTTATGATGTTCTCCAGGGGCACTCGGCTGTGGAGCAGGCTCAGGCCGAGGTCATTGCACGCAATCAGGGAGTTGCAAATTAAAACCAGCTCGAGATAAGCCCAAGACAAAAGGCCTTCACTACACTGGCCAGGAATGCCTGGGGTTTGCTTTGCTGCTTCTCCAGGAGCCTCGGCACGCCTGTGATGGCCACGTGCGTGCATGGGTGCCTGCTGGCATCACCCTGAACACCCCACGGGCTCTGGTACGGCACCGCAGGGCAGGACGCACTGTGCTCTTTGTGGCACAGCCAGCGGGGCTCGGCACCCGGCTCCCACCCCTCTCCCCAGCCCCGCGGGGCACTGAGCAGAACAGCTCTGCCAGGAGCAGGGCTGGCGCCATGTAGCCTTGGCTCGGGAGTATCCTCCCTCCTCCACCACCCACATCCAATGGATGGCTTAGAAATACAGGTATGTATCATGTAGGCGACTCCCAGGGCTCAGAGCCTCTGATCCGATGGTCTGGAACGCCTCAGCCCTCGCTGCCACCCACCACAATACAGCCTGGCTTCTCATGACCGTGCACGGCACCCTCCGCTCATGGGAGAAACCACAAAGCAAAACAAGCCACTGCCAAAACAACAAGGAGAGGAAGAGGAATGTCTGCCGGCGACTTGGCTTTGATCACTCACGTCCTGGGGCTGGGTTTGATGCTCTTGGCTGCGGAAGCAAGTTGAAAAATCAAAGGGCCAGGCTTGGATTTGATAAGGACAACGATAGCGAGCATGGGGCTTGCTCGGTTCAGCTCTGACCGTGACGGCCCGGAGCTGTGCTGCTCCTTCGACGGTAAACAACAACTCTGCAAGACAGCAATCATTATATGGCAGAGATGGAAAACGCCAGGGCCATGCCTGACACCCTGGGAGGCAGCAAACAGGCCCCACGAACGCTCGCCAGTGCAGCTCTCCAGCACCGCAGGCCACAAACCACAGCCCAGTGCCAGCAGCAAAGCGCCGGCAGCCGCAGCTGGGCTGCCTTGCCCTGCTGTGCCGTGGGACAGCCCAGTGCCACCTCCCAGGCTGCCGGTCCCGAGGACGAGGAGGGGGCCAGCTGCGGGACTGCAGAGACTCCAGACCGCAGCATGACCGTGGCCGGTGTGTTCACCCGAGCACGGGCTCATCTTGGGTGGCACCAGGAGCCTGTTGGGCAGTGGCCCCTGCTCGGCTCAGCCCAGCCCAGCGGGCACTGACGCCTTCCCACTGCTCACTCCTTGATCTCAGTGAAGCACAGAAGTGATTTTTACAGGACCCTGCTCATTCGGATCCCTCCTTAAATCACCGAGGGCTTTTCCATAAGAGGAAATGTTTCTTTTCTGGGTTGCTGCTGAGTTTTTTAAAAGCAATTTGATTGCTCGCAAAGGGAAAATGACCCGAGGGGAAGAGAGAGTGAAGTTTGGAAGCAATGGAGATGAGCCCCTGCACTGTCCCAGGCGGAGAACATGTGTTTTCTCTTCCCCGTGGTTTGCTTTACCCTGCTCTCTCCTGCTCACAGTCCTCGGGCCAATGCTGACCCACTCCGAGCCCTGCCAACAGCAGAAGGTGCTGGGTCGGTGGCTCGTGGGACGCAGGGCAGCATCCATGAACACTGCAGGCTCACCAGGGGCAAAAGCAAGCCCCGTATCCTCACAGAAGCAGCTTTCTCCAGGATTTTCAGCTGTGCCTGCTTTAAAAAGCGACTTAGCAATGACGCGACCTATCTCCCGTCTGTGCCCAGGCAAACCTGGATTGCAACAACGATAAAACAACTCATCCCAAAATCCAACCACTTCTGCCACTCCCTGTCCTGCTGGGAAGGTGCTGCAGGTTCCCCGTGGGGATGGTAATGCCCAGCCTGGATCCCAAACCCCCATCCCAGGGAGTACTCACGTGGGTGCAGGCGTGCTGGAGCGCTCGCCAGGAGGATGCATCGACCTGCTGCTGGAGAAACACGAGTCCAAACTTAAGGGCCAACCACAGCTGGTGGGGGTTTACCTCACTTTTAAGTGACTATTTTATTATCGCTAACTGCAGATGCGATTAAGCTGCACGGAAGAGCTCGGCTGTGGTGGCCACAGAGTCCATCAGCAAGTGGTCCATTGGCAGCCCGTGCTGGTGCTGCCCTGGAGGGAAGTGGCTGCGTGTCCCTCCCTGCCAGTGCCCGTCCCTGCTCTGAGCCCACAGGTCTCCCGGCCGTCCCTGCGCTGCCAGCAGCCCTCGAGGCTGCGCTGGGACCTGGGGACGCAGCAGCCATCCTCCTGTGGCAACGCATCCTTCGATTCTTTTTCCAAATATGGCCACATCATTCTCATTTAATCACCCCCAAAACTGCAGTTGGGAATTTTAGGAATGTGAGTTTCCATTGTGTTTGCCTGATTATGCTGCCCGGAGGCGTGGCAGGGCTGCGGGAAAGCTGCAACCCCCTTGGAATGGGGGAATGGGCACGATGCACCTCACAGGGCACACCTGGGGGACAAGGTTTGGGAGCAATGGGAGCCCAGACTGAAAGAGCAGGCCCCAGCGGAGGGTTACAGGATCGGTATCAGCTCAAACACTGCCCTGTCTCACCCACCTCTGTGCAGGCCCCCCAGTGCTCAGCCTCACCCGGAGGCAGTGACAGCACCCGGGTGACAGCCCTCTACCAGCCTCGGTGCCTGGCAATCTCGGCTCCCCGGCGAGGGCAGGCAGATGGTCCCGTTTCGAGGCACGGAGGCAAACGTGGGCCCTGGCAGAGAGCCTTTAGCCAAGTACAGGACAGGCCGCAGACTCCAAGCCCTCACCCGTGAGCCCCCCAGCACTGTTGTCAGGCTACCCTGTGAGCGGCCAAATGCCCAGGCTACGCCGAGCTGTAGGAAAAGCACGAGAGATGGGTGTTCTCCCAGAAACTACCACTTTTCCTGATTGAGACAAGTTACTCTGCAAGTTGTATACCGCCAAGCTGTCAAGCAAGACTTGCTGCCTCCTGACACGCTCCAGCACAACCCTCTGTGCTCACGTGAAGCCCGCTGCTTTCCATGAGGATGGTTTTGAACCACTTTTGAGGATTCTAGGGGTTAGCTGGTTTTGTCTGGATTTTTTTTGGCTACGAGGAGATGTAGATTTAAATAGAGCCTGCACAGAGCAGCACACACATAAGCACCTAAGGTATAAACGCTCTGCAAGACGTTTCTCCCCATGAGGCCACACTCAAGAAGGATCAGGACCACGGGGGTGTGGCCAGGTTTAATTTCTTTTCATGGATCCTGCAGCCTCAGCCTGGCTGGGCGGGTTTCCCCAGCCACCAGCAGTGCTGTCACACTGCAGACCTGTCCAGAAAATGAGCCAAATTCAACCCCTTTTGGGTCCCAGCAGAGAGCCGACCCGGCCCAACCTGCACATGATGGCAGGATGAGGCAGAGACGAGGGACAAGACAGCAGCTGGGGGACAGACAGCGAGCAGGGCCACCTCACAGCAACATCCCACTGGCAGAAGACAAATCTGTGCCCCCACACTGACATCTCAGGCATCATGTCCAACCAGGCAAACTGCTCCATTACAGACTGCTCCACAGATAGTTTCAGTATGCTTTAAAATACAGCGCTCAAGTCAGCACAGGCTTAAATGCTTGCAAAATAATTTATTGGTATTTGTGGCAGCAAAGTTTACTGGCCACATCCAGGACTGTTTCTGGATGATGTGCTGCATTATTAAACCAGGATTTTATGACAAGTATCTCCCCACGTCTGAAAGAGAAGTTGTCAAATCCTTTGACACCAATGAGGAGCCACTCCCTGGATTGATAATTGAATGCTTCCCAGAAATAAAGATCATTCACCTCGTTAGCCGGCGTGGTTAACGGAGCAGGGGCACAAGCACAATTTGTGGTGTAAAAGGCAGTTTGCTGAGCTCTGGACTTGATCCTCGCAGGAGAGGTGATGGCAGGGCAAGGCTGGACCACGGCCGGTGCTCTGCTCCTGCAGCGGGGTCGGGGTGCACAGAGCACCAAAGTCACGGGCAGGCAGCGCCCGCCTGCCAGCCCGAGCCCTGCCAGCCCCTGCCAACCCCGCCGCCTGGGACGGCGCTTCCGTGAAAAAAGTAAATGGGTTGTTTATAAAAATCCAGGCTGGGGCTGTTTATCCTCGTCGGCGAGGGGAATGGTTTGTGTTTGGGGAGGGCGGGACAGCTGGCGGGACGGATAATTCGATTTGGGTTTTGGCAGGGGGCAGGGAAGAGGGTGGGCCTGGGAAAGGCCGTCGGCCCTGGCAGGGGACCGCGCCGGCTGCCCGGGCAGGTCACGCCTGAGCCCCCGCCCCGCTAGCAGGGCTCCGGCGCTGCTCCCCGACGGAGGGGGGGTCTGGGCGGCTCCGTTCCCCCCGGAGCGAGTCCTCGAAAGCATCAGCCCTAACACATGGGGCCCGTTCGCCAGGGAATACGTGAGCGCCGTCTGACAGCAGCGCCGAGGGAGACCGGCATGACGGCACGTCCTGCGGGCCGCGTCCGTCCACCCCGGCGCATGACTTCATCCCGCCCTGAGTCATCCCCGGGGCGGGCAGGCGGCTCCTCCGGCCGCCCATCACCGCGGCCGGCCGACCCCAGTGCATCGGCCTGGCGGGAGGGTCGCCCGCCTCCCCATCCCGGCACCGCCTGGGATCCCCACGGCTTCTCCACCTCGGGAATTCACCGGCACCACCGCGGGAAGCGTAACCGGAATGCTGCGGCCACGCCACTGCCACGTGGGCAACGCCACTCCAAAATCAAAGCCAATCTATTCGGGAATCAAAACCCCGCGCTCCGCATGGAATAATTATATTGAAATAAAGTCACTTTTCTTCCAGCACGGTTTCAGCCCAACACTTGCGCTCCCGCAGCCCGGCTGAACAGCTTGCCCGAAGAGCGAAGCACATGGCGCTAATTGCCGAGCTTCAATTTTTGTGCCCCTCGCTACAGAATTGGGGGCGTTCGCAGAGAGATGCTCTTTGAAATACCCTGAAGAGCGACTGCAACAGCCCCCCAGGCAACACATCCGCGCAAGGGCCTTTCATTACAAACTTATGCAAATTTATGCTTATTACTGTACACTGAGTATTGGATCAAATCATTTTACCATGACTCAAACTTTTTCCTTTTTTTTTTTTTTTCAATGAGAAATTACACGCTTGGAAGTTATTCCTCTTCCCATTGATTCCTCCCTTTCAGGGTTAAATGGCATTTTCCATACCCATACACAGAGGATTATTTTAGAAGGGATCTTCATCTCAGGAGCCTGAATATTATGCATAATGATCCCTCAGATGCGTGCGCCTTTCATTCATCGGCACTGGGGAAGGCGGCGTGCCGGGAGCATGCGCCCTGTCTCAGAACGGGTGGCTGCTCGGTTTTCTGACAAACTGGAAGCAGAATCATGTGAAGTCCCTGCTCTTGGCAGGAGATTTTTAGCAATAAGTAGCAGCTTTATGAGGAATATCCTTTGCCAGGGGACCATCAGCCAGGGAGCAGTGGGATTCTTATTTTTTTAATGGACTTTTAATAAGTAGGCCACAATGATAATCTTGACACCAGAGTAGCTTTATTTCTATGTGTAATTATCTCCACTTCGTTCTCAAGCTCCCTGCTGCCTCCAAGAGCAAATAAGACCCCCAACCTCTCCGTGAGAAAAAGAGCAGGAAAACAGCATCGGGCCACTTGAAACATTATTTGTATCAGACCTCATCCACTCCTCTCATCCAACATAAAAGTCAACCTCTCCTCTAAATTAATTAAATCTCACTTTTGGCGTTTAACTGCTTGAACCCTTAGCAGCAGGAGGATCCACGCTCGGATCACAGGCAGTGCTGGGAAGGCAGCACCATGTCTCCTGGTGCTGTAGGAGGACCCTTCACAGCCCTGTCTCCTCCCTGCACGCTGCCCATCCCCGTGCTGTCCCACTGCCCCTCCTGTCCTTCAACCCGTCACCGGTGGCTGAGACTGGATTGGTGAAGGCAGAGTCCCCAGCGCTGGGGCAACCCAGTGCCCCTGCTCCCCAGCCACAGCCCTGACTCTTTGCAAGGCCACAGGAGGGACCTACAGGGGGCCAAAAGTAATCCAGGACCCTCTGGGAACAAGCAAGGATGACCCACAGCCAAGGTGCTGGCTGAGCCTCCGGGACGGGTTATTCCCAGACGAGCACACCTTCTGCAGTCGCAGGCAGAATTTGACCTGCTTCTAAAGAGACTCACTAAGCAGAAATCCCACCAGGAGCATCCCTCCGGATTTGCCAGTATCTGACCTCTCCCGTGCTGGTCTGAGCAGCTGCGTGCTGACCCAGCCTGGCCTGGAGAAAGCAGGTCCCATCAGCACCACTCCCAGAGGAGACCCCATCTCCCCCAGAGCAGGGTTCTGGGGTGCAAGGCAGATGCTCCACCACTCCCACTGGTTTCTGGCAGGACTCGCACAGAACATATTTTCAGTACCTGAAAATGTCACCCTCAATCAACTTTCTCCCCAGCACAGCCTCTCTCTGCAGCACGGACCCGGCCGTGCCACCCCGCCAGCAGCGTGCCCTTCCCAAGCCTGCACACAGGCTCTTCCAGCGCTCCTGCACGCAGCCTCACAGGAAACGGATGCAAGCGATGCATGGAAACACTGGGGGTATCACCGCACAGAATGTGCATCTCAACATCCCTGAAGATCTTGGGGGGAGAGCTGCTCCAGGCTGTATGCAGCATCTCCTGTTCTATACCCCTCTCCTACTGCTACTTGTGCAGCCAGCACTTGGCTCTTAAAGCTTGTCTGAACACCCCACCCTCCACCTGAGCATCAGTCACGGGAAATATTCACTGTTTCGCTGCCCCCCCAGCATCATGGATCTGACTCTTCTTTCAAAATCAATAACATTCTGGTCAATCTCTGCTCCAGTGGAGGTGCAATCCACTCCCTTCAGTGCCCAGCAGCCTCCCTCTTAATATTGCTTTTCCCTGCTTGCAAAAACTGTCCTGTCTTTTACTACGGTTTGGAAGCAAGACCCTGCTTCCAAAGGCTGGCACTGACCAAGTCTCCAAAGGGCAGCACATGATCTCCACTGCCCAGGCTGGACCAGACCCATCAGCGAGAGAAAGCATCATGGGAAATTCTGCAGTTAGCGACGCTGTGGATACTTTTAAAAACTAAAATACAAATAGTACCTGCTGGGCACAGGATGGGCAGGTCTGTGGCTGCAGGGGTAGGTACAGATGCAGAGCAGAGTGTTAGATTGCTTCTCTCCCTCCACACTTGTTACTTGTTCAACTTAACATTGAAACCAGAATGAGCTGTGCTAAATGTCTCCACTGCTAACAAGAAACAAATGTGGCCTCATGTTCTAGTTGCTGTGATCTAACAAAACAGACCATGGTAAACACTATAAAAATGTACTGGAGGGAACCACCCTGTGTTTGCTGGGAGAGGGACTGGATAATCTAATAGGGCTTTATCCATCTCTAATGTCTCTGAAAAAAAGAAGGGAAAATTGGGCCCCGTCCATGACATTCGTCATGTGCTAGCTATTCTGATGTCTTAATGCTGCAGAAATCAAATTGGAGAGAGGCTACCTATCTGCCTCCCAATCAGGATCTAGACCCAAGTGCTGCTTTTTATGGCCATGCAGCATGAGGAGCAGCTGATGTCAGTGGTGGCACGGGCCAGGCCAGTTTTTCCAACCCTATCCCCACGTTATCTGGAGAGATCCTCCCTTTACAGTCACCTCACTCTCCTCATGATGTGGATAACCGCTCACTTTACAGACCTGAGGATCCACCAGTGGGACCTTCATCTGGCTGGAAGCATTCACAGAGACAAGGTATCTGCCCAAACGGTTACCACTTATCTGGGTACCTGGGTATTGTGGTATCAGCAGCAACACTGCGTGGTCATGTCTAGATCGGTATCTTGGCCATGGTAACGGCAAGGGCTGATTCACTCACCTACTCCAGGCACCTCGTGGTGCTCTGGGTACCTGCCTGGCCCTTAACCAAAGGGTTAAGGGTCTCCTCTAGCTTCAGCACCCAATCTGTCAGCCCCCACGGGGATCTCAGACACCCTCTGGCTCATCAGACAGCTTTATATGCCTCTGCTTGGGCCATCACCAGAAGCCACTGCCACCTAAGTCACACTCCTCCCATACCTCTGCCCGCAGGAAGAGGCATGGGCAGGCTCCCCAAGGCAGGAGCACCCCCATCCAGCCCCCAGCAGCCCCATTCCCACATGCCGGCTGCCATCGCTGGAGGGGAGAAACAGGCCCCACTTGGTTCTCACACAGAGCTGCAGGCTGCACGGGCAACCCCATGCTACTCCTGACGCCTGGCCAGGTTTTCTGCATTCAATCCATCCCCTTTTTTCAAGCATCTTGGGTTTGCTGTTTGCTTTTTTAAAGCTACTGTGACCTTGGCACGGAGACGGACAAACATCAACTGCCAGAAAACAGCATGTTCTGAAAAGCTACACAGAGCAAAACCACAGCCCCATCACAGTCTGCAAGCAAGATCTCCATCTGGAAAGGGGAGAAAAGCAGCATTTGGGGGGCTCAGAGAAAGTGCTGCTGCTCAGCCCAAGGGACAGTGTTTCCATGTGCTCTTACCTGGCCCTTCCCGCGCCGCCGGTAATTCCTTCTTACAAGGTTTTTGTAATTCTCATTCTTCTTGGTCAGGTAGTAATACAGGACGCAGTCTGCCACCGTCTGCAACGACAGGGACAAGTCAGAGAACAGGAGGTGCCATCCCCTCGTGCTGTTGGGGTGCAGATCTACCGGAGCAGCGATCAGGCCCTGCCATCGCCAGCTCTGCTCCTGCTTCTGAAGACCTGCAGCCTTCCCCACACCTCCCCCCCAAAGTCCTTCAGTGGAGCTGGAAGAGGGGAACAATGCACGCTGTCCCAGTAAAAAGGCTCTGCTCTTCCAAGGGACAGACTGGGGCTGTCCCGCAGGTATGCTGAGATGGAGGTGGGGGTGCAGAGCAGAGAGCACCCCACATTGGAAGCAAATCAGTGGGAAGGGCTGACCCCAGATGACTGTGGCAACTAAAGGCAGAAGAAGGAGAGCTGCCTGTCACCCTCTGTTGTGGTTACGTGAGGCACAACCTGCCACACAACTGTCAGCTAACGTTATTTCTAGCCGTTCAGCTCTCTGGCTCGAGCACGCATGACTCTCTCGTGGGCAGACTGAGATCCTGGTGCTCAGGAGCTGCCATCCCAACGCCAGCTCCAGCCGTCGGCTCTGCAAGAGCCATCCTGGATCGGACATGTTAGGAAAACGAGGGGCTGTGGCCAGAACTATTCCGCTCCTGAACAGCACCGGGTGTGCCACGCTTTGCTGAACTGGGTGGCACCTGAACACTGGTCTCGGGCTACACCTCCACGTGCAGGATCAGTGGCTGCACAAACAGAAATAATCCCACAGACCCATCACGCCTGCAAGCGCCCGGGAGCAGGGGGCTGCTGCGTGCTCCCGGGGGTGCACGGGGGCTGCGCTCTCCCCATCCCTGTGCAAGGAGTGGAACCATTTGTAAAAACAGATTGCAACTTTTAAAGTGTTAATTGGATCTCTTTCTAATCTAGCCCTGATTATACACACACACGCGAACACAAAAACTTACAGTCATCTGTTCCAAGGGCTAAGATCACTATTTTTTATAATGCAATTTAAAAATCTATTAATTCATTACATTGAGCCATACTTTGCATCTCTCTCCAACAGGATAATGGATGTGTTCTGTATCATAATTACAGCCTGATTTACAAACGAGTACAAATAAAATTAGAAGACATTTTACAGCTTGGAACACAGACTGGATTGTGAGCATTATCCAAGTCCCACCGCTTTCGGCTTTAACAAGTGGGAAAGGCTGAAAAGCGCCTGGTATCTTACAGTGACAACAGTAGCACGAGGCTGCTGCTGGCCTTTGCTTGCTTGTTGTTTTGGACGGGAAAGTCATGGTCTTACGAAGTATTTCCCTAGCCTAAGTCATGCAGAATCGGAGAATAATTTAGGCTCGAAGGGACATCTGCAGGCCAGGTGTGCTTTTGAGCAGAGGAGTTCCCCCACGACTGGACACTGCATGGATGAAACACTGCATGAAATGGAAGGAGGATGCAACTAACTACAAGGACCAGAGAAGCTGCAGCTCTCGAGTGTTCCTTGCTCAGGAGAGCAGCTGGTCTGTCACTGTCCTTCCAGGCCAGGTCTGCCCAGGATCTGCCCCTGTGGCCTCTTCCATAGGTGGTACCTGGCTTGCTTAGAATGGTACAAGAGACTCACTCTTCCTTCCCATCTCTTTTTCAAACCTTTCTTCCATCAGCTCAATTAACAGCAAAAAGGGAAAAGTCCAAGAAGCACAACACAGAGGCTTGAGAAAGGTCAGGCCTTCCTGCTAGCCAATTATTCCTAAAAACCAAGGTGGAGGGTGTGTGTGCATACCTGACACCAACCCTAACTGCTGGATGAACTGGGACTCAGCCCACCCTCAAGGCCCCCTCCCTGAGCAAAGAGGGGACCCCTCTGCTCTGTGCCGGGTGGCCGGGACAGCCGAGTGGCCACACACCCCCCTAGTGTGACAGCCTGGCTGGTGCAAAATGCCTCCAGGAGATACTGGAAAGCAGCTCCCCCAGGCAGATCACGGGGTGGGCTGCAACGCCTACGTGCCAGGCTGGATGCGTTCACACATCTCGCGGCGCTGAGCTCCCGTCTCTCCGCAGCTGAGTCAGTCCCTTGTCTCTGCAGGGAGCCAGGAGGAGTCTGGACCGTGCCTGGGGCTCTGAGCCACCACCACCCACAGGTGGCTGCTCCAGCCCCAGAGTGAGCTGTGTGATGGAGAAGAGACAGTGTGAGGCAGGTTAAAGCCAGGGGAGGCTTACCTTCCTGTCCAGAAAGGATGCGATCAGGCCGAAGTTCTTCGGATGCTGCATGAACCTATGGGAGCAAGAGGGAGAGGGTAAGTGTGGATGCCAGCTCTGACCCCCCTCACAGCTGGGCTGCCTTGCCCTGTACGCCTGGAGCAGCGAGGCCAGTTCCCCGAGGGACTTAGGAGTTTGAGAAAATATTTGTCTGCTGCTCAGCTTCCCAGAAAGACAGGAATTTTAAATTTAGCCCAGTGGAGCCAGGCTGGTTGGCAGCTTCGATGCACAGATTTTCATCGCAGGGTGGGAGAGAGCAGGGGGGCTGGCAGTGCCTGAGAGCTGCCTGTCCCCCTGCCCCATCGCACGGCCACCCGAGCCCGTACCAACGGCAGGACAAGCAGAGAGGATAGCTGCACAGCCAGCTGAGGCCTCAGGAACTGGCAAGGGAAGTGGGAGGAATCACTATCAGTGGCCGAGCAGAAGCACCCCACGGCACAGCCGGGGGGTGTCCCCGTCACTGAGCAGAACCCCAGACCTGGCTGAGCTGCCAGGAGCAGCTGCAGAGGATGGGAAGGAAAACACCAAACCCTGGGAGGAAGCAGAGAGCTGCCACGTTGCTCAAGGGATCCCTGGTGGCATGAAGGCTCTGAGGAACGCCACCTCCTGCCCAGCAAGCGGAGGAGCTGTCAGCAGGCTCCCGGGAGGGAGCATCGCCCGCTGAGGAGGGGGGGGAACTGTCCCCGGGTGAAAAGATGTCTCCTCCAACAAATCCCTTGGTCCAGGTGGTGGGGAAACACTGAAGGCCAACGAGCCCTTGGCACGAGGTGCTCCTGCTGGCAGGAGGACAGTTAACCGGTGCCTCGCCAAAGCACGGGGAGCCCGGTGCCTCGTGTGCCAGGGCTGGAGCCCGTTGGGCATGGGCAGCCTCTGCCAGCTCCCAGGAGCTGACAGCTCTGTGCCCTGGGGAAATGGATCGGAGACAAAAGGCAGGGGAGCTGCGGTGTGGGTGTAATGCGGGTGGGACATGGGGAGCAGCTCCGTGCCTCTGGCCCTGCCGGTGATGCCCCCGGGGCTGCTGGCTGAGCTCTCTCCTCCTGCCTTCACTGCTCAGCCCCACTGCCACAGTCAGGGCACAGAGCTGAGCTCAGCGAGGGTCTGACAGGCTCCAGCCACGGCAGCAGGACATGGGTGCTGCCACCCACCTGCCAATGCCCTTCTTTTCACAGGACACCCATCTGGTTTGGGTGGCACTACAAGGGCCCTGTCACTGTAACCGGTCACCAGAGCAAGGGGACCTCATCTCTGCTGCTGCCAGCACGAGTTTTTTTGGGTGACAGTGTGGGATGGGGAGGACATGGGAGCACGGACAGCAATGGGAGTGTGATGCTTGGGTGCTTAATGGGGTCCCCAGTCTCTACCCCACAGGCAGCTGCAGCCTTTCTAACACTGAGTGTCTTGAAGGGTAAAACTTACCCCCCAGATATAACACAGATACCATAGGAGATCCCCCAATACAAATGAATAAATAAGTAAAAAACCCCAAAAATTGCTAGAAACGCTAGGCAAAAAAAAACCGGCAGCAGTTGGGCTGCTCATACAGACTGGGATCACAGCAGAGCTGGAGCTGGCTTGTCATGCTGTACGCAGCGCAAACCAAGGGCTGATGAAGGGACAGGGTTTTCAAGGACATCATTTCAGTGATGCTAATGCAGCATCAGGGGCAATGCAGACAACAATCCACTGTTTTTCACAGGCCAAGACATGTCCCCACGATGAGGGACGGATGCTGTGTTCTCACGGTGCCCAGTATGACAGGGCCTTGATGACTGAGTGGGATCAGGGGGTACCACAGCCACCCCTGCTCCTGCACCAGCAAATCCCAGCCCTCCTGGGAGCAGGCTAGCGATGGGCTCTCAGCGAAGAGACCTGAAAGCCTGCCCAGAACAAATCAAATCAGACTCCTTCTCATGGTTAAGTTTTAATGGCTAAAATGACTTCAGACCTGGAGCTTGCAGTGCCCGGCTGTTTTCTCCAATAGCCCCCACCATCAGGGCTGAACAACAGGTTTTCACAGTCTTGGGAAGAGGCCGGCTCTGGGTCACAATCATGGGTGACACAACTCTGGTTCACCTTAAATACCCAGGACAGAAGCTGCAGCCCACAGGGCAGCTTATCTACCCACACACCGGGATCGGGGCGAGAGCTGGGGCAGGGCTCCCTTGGCCTTCCTTACAGCTCTTAAGTACCAATCTCTTAAAATGAGCTTTGGGAGAGCCCTGAAATCCTGCTGTATTTATGCCTCAAGCTCCACATCATCCACGGTGATGACACAGAAACCACCGTGCATAGCAGGATGCAAGAGTTGGGTGTGGATTCTTCCAGCCCCATTAGCCAGGCACGGCCCCGCCATTAAAGACCAAGTAATTAGCCTTTGCGTCATTTGTGGGCAAGCCTTGATGTTTGTAGTGTCACATTTTAAGGCTAATTAGCAATGAGGATTCTCCTCTACCAAAGGCTTGGAGCTGGTTTGCTTGTTTTGTTCTTTTTCCGTCCGTCTTGGCAATTGGTTATTTCAGCTGCAAACAGGAGTCGTCACAAGCAGGGACAGGGGGAGGGATCCTGGACGTGGACAGGCTTCCGGCGTGGCTGGCCAGGGGCCTGCTGGTAATCCACGGAGCCGTCCCACGATTGTCCGGAGGCCAAACTAAGGCAGTGCTGCTGCAAGGGACTAGGTGGCCCTGGCACACCCACATACCTCCACGTCCCTCATGTCCACAGCAGTGAGCCCCAGCAAAGCTCATGCTGCTGGAAGCTGAATTCCAGCTCTGTTTTTACAGACACACGGCACATTGGGGGCACCAAGAATGCTCCAGACCTCCGTGCAAACACATCTGGGTCCCCGCTGGGCTGTGAGATGCTGGGGAGTCTGGATGTGAGACTGAGCTGGGACCCACCGTTTGGCTGACAGCATGGTGGTACCCAGGGAAGGGATCAGCGATCCCCCAAGGGATCTCAGTCAGTAAAGCAAAGCTGTTCTCAAGCACTGCTTGCAAACAGGAGAAAGCACCACAGTCAGAGTTTTCACGTGTCTGATGCGGGAAGGTGTCCTTGGGAACAGCAGCTGGTGGCAAATCCTGCAGAGAGCAGGATGGAGCACTGAGGGATGGGCACTGCCTGGGCGCTGCAGCCTGAGGGATTCTGCATGGGGGCGTTGGATGATGACAGCCCCAATAATCCCTCTGGATACACAGTGCCTGAAGGACAGGCATGTAAATCCAAAAACCTAACAGTGTACAGAGCATTGAGTTTCACTGGCTTTATCCTTAAACTGATACAACAGGGGTCACAGTAGCAGAATAACTTCTAGTTCTCACCCTGTCAAGAGCAGCAGCTTCTCACACCGCTGCACGTGGGCACAAACACACCCACCATACAGAAAGGCCTGAGGTTTCTGTGCAGGTGCATCACCCTGCACCCAGGCCGAAGGCAACACAGCGACCGCAGCACGGGTCCCGGCCACGCATCCCAAGGGCTACGCAAAGAGAGAGAGAGAGAGAGGAGCGTGGGCTGCACTCACTTTTCCCGGAAGGTCTCCTTCTCCTGTTCGCTCCACATGTTCATCACCTGCCGGTCCTTGTAGACCTTCATGGGGTCATCCATGAGACCGTTCATGTTGATGAATTTAATGCGCTGCTGGTCAGCATCGTAGAGCATGGGCGGGATGACGGCAAGCTGGCGCATCTGCTTCTCCAGGTTCTTTGGGGAAAGCAGAGAGAACAGTTGGTCAGCACCACAGGCCCGTGGGGACCGCAGGGGACAGATGTTCGAGAGGAAAGGACAGGCGGAGGAACAGGAGAAATCAAAAGCAAGCACTAGACAGCTTTATTGCTAGAGTAATTGTAAATCAAACGCTGAAAGAGGCTATCGCTGTCAGCCAGGAAACAATTAATCTTTCATTTTGAAATAAAAGGCTTTAAGATACTGTGTGGAAATGTCTGACTTAAGCAAAACAGCTCCTGACCATGACAACAGACAAGTCAAAGCAGTACAGGGAGTGCAAACCCCTTCCCAGCCATCAAACCCACGGCCAGGTGGAGGTTCAGCCCACCCCACCCCAAAGTGCGAGGGAAGCAGGTCGGCTCTGCACAGCTTTCTGAAAGGGTGGGCAGAGGGAGATGCCGTGTTTCCCTTCCACAGGAAACCTAATACTGTTCCAGAAAGTTTAAAGTGCCACTCTAACCGGGCCATCATTCCTTTCTTTCCTCTTACTGCAACACCCTGGGATATAATCTGATGCCTTTACTCCATCCTATTCAAGTGCAAAGTTCATCCAGAGTCCCAGCCACACACCAGGACAGGACAGACCGGGCACACTGGTTTCCTTAAGTATTTGCCACAGAGCAGCTGATGTGATGTCCCATTTGTGCTGTCCCCTGCCCGAACACCAGGACTGTCCCTTTGCCTGAGTAGCTGGTGGTCCCCCTGCACAGGTCTGCCCTGCAGGGATGGAGGGATGCTCTGGCCATGCTCTTTCATTTGCAAGCAGCACCATCACTCCAAGCCCTCCCTGTCACCTGGGATGGCACTGGTCAGACATAAATCCCAACCTTGACCCAGGAAGGCCAGGTCTCAAGTGCTGTTATTTTAATTTACAGCTAGAGGCTGGTTCCTGGGTGAAGAGTAATGTCCAGCCCTTCCAGCAAGTTGCTGACCCAGGCCTGCCCAGCACCACTTTGCTTCCCCAATCGTTCTTCCTAGAACACAGCCCTCCACACAGCCATGGACGTTTCAGCTCATTTCATCACGTTCCTCATCCTCACTAGGACACCTCCCGTTTGGCAGCCGGCTGCTTTGGATGCCCCGGGGATGTCATCCCATCACGGTGGTCAGGGACAGCTCACAGCCAGAACATCGATCCTGACAACTGCAGACTGAAAGGAGAAAGCCCCTGTGCAGGCAGAGGGGCAGCTGGCAGGAGCGCTGCCTGCAGCTCAGAGCACAGGGCCTGTCCCTTCGCCTGGCAGGGGCTGGGGGAGCTGAGGCTGCAGATACACCCCGCCGGCGGGCAGCCAGCCCTCTCTCCTCTCCAGCAACGGGCCGGGGCAGAGAGCTGGCCCCTGCCGCCAGCAATGCTCCCCGGCTCTCACCTCCCTGCTCCTCCCAACTCTGAGGAGGGGCTGGAAGCTTTAAGGTCTCCTCTGAAACAAGCAAAGCAGTGCCGTGGGGCTCAGCAGAAGGGTATTGGGGTGGAGTTCAGCAGCACACTGTGGAGCAGGTCGGAGGCAATCGTCTAACGCTCCTCTTGGCCACAACCTCTGCAGAGCTGTGAAATTGCCCTCTGTTTCCGAGATCCATGTCCTCTGGCCTGTCACCTTAACTGGCTAGCAGCAAACTGCCTGGGACAGGGAGCAAACCGTGGCACACAGGCAGCAAACATCTCAGCTATTGCTGGGCAATGGCTGCTCTCCCCTCCCAAACGAGATCCATTCACTGCAGCTCGCCTCCGTGCCAAGAGAGAGGAACCCTTGTGAAACCAGATCCAAACGAAGCCAAGGTCACGGGGATGTTTCAAGATGAATGGAGCACTCCCAGAAGATGTGGGCCAACTGGCTCACATACAAACCATTCATTCCATAGGATTCCCCTGTGTCAAGCCGCACAGCCCATTCAAAACAAATCGAAACAGAAAAACCCCTCCACCCGGCAGCCAGGGCGCAGGCTCCCTTCCCTTCCCTTCCCACCTCTGCTTCCATTTTAAACCAATAGCCAGGAGCTGTTTGTGGGATGCTACCCAGGGTGAGCAGCACGCTGGGGTTTCAGGTCCCTAAGAGGCAGTCGAATGCCAGTAAACCCTGCTCACTGGCCACCAGCTCCTGGGGTCCTCTGCTCTACGTTTTGCTCCTGCAGAACCACTGCACAGCTCTGGTGTATCTCTCAGGCAGCTGGAAAGATGCAGCTGGGTATTAAACAAACACCACACTCTGGATCCTGTCCAGAAAGTGTATTAGGCATCATGGCAACCTCCCCAACCTCAGCATGGCCTGAAGTTAGTAGGATTTGGTATCAGATTTCACTGTGGGACCTGGCGGTGCTCTCCTGGCTTCCTCAAAGAGTGGAGTGAGAGGTGAAGAGGAGGAGAAAGGATAACCCGGTCTCACCTCTTGTTCTGAGAGCCCGTCGATGATTTCCGACACCTCGTGCTCGCTGCGCGCGGCCGACATGGAGAGCCCGCCGCTGCCTCTCTGTCCTACCCTGCTGGGAAAGGGCAGTGAAACACTCAGACACTGATGCTCCGTTTTGTAAACCACTTCCACAACTGATCGCTGGCCCTGTTGTCCTTGTTGACCATATCTCAACACCCCATCCAGGCCACCCCATCCCACACTGGGGGAATGGCGCCTGCTGCAGCCCCGTAGGCTCTGACACCACTTGCTCCTGCCCGGAGAGCACCGTCCCCTGCGTCCCCTGGGTTTAGGGGCTCACAAGTTGAGAGCCTCAACCAACCTTCCTTACCTGTGCCAAGAGCCGCCCCCTGGATCACTACAACAGAAGGATACTTCATACCCAACCATACTGCTCCCCCACTATTTTCTCCTGTTGATTGCAGGGCAGCAATGGCATAAATGCATCTGTTTGCACCGAGCCCTGAGCACTGTGCCACTGCATCTCGTTTGAAAATGCTGCAGGAACTTTTAAATCAAAACCAGCCATTGACATCTTTCCTCCCCAGTATCACCCAACACAACAGGCATGCATCCCAAAAAATTAAAACTTTGGTTATTAAGCATGGAAAAGCTTAAAACATTTCCCAGCACCATTTCTCCCCTTCTCTTTAAAACAAAATAAAGGCACTGATTAGGAAGTTTGGATGCATTCAGCTGTTCACAGGGCACAAGGACAGGTTGCTGGCACAAGGATTTGGGTTCTGCACACATCAGGTGTCCCTGGGCAAGATCCCGGGGCTAAAATGGGAAGGACGGGGAGTTTTTAGCAAGATGGGTGGAGGATCATGAAATTTTGTCTCCTCCTGGCAGTAAACAATATGACCTCAGTTGAGCTTCCAGTGAGGAGGAGAGGATGAGACAGACAGGGGACATCCCTTTCAGTGAGACACTTTGCCCCTTTGATATTGTCTGCAGTCATTCCTACAACCTCCACAGAACTTTCTTCTCGCCACCCATGCTCCAATCAAAGCATGTGCATGTATTAAATCATCAACACGACCAAATCCATCTGCAAGTCTTGTTGTACATCTTCATTTAGGCCCACCAGTAAGGTGGGAATTAGCACCACCCTGGCCAGCACAAGGGAGCTGCCCCTTGCCTGGATGTGGCAAGCCAGATCAGCAGCACAGGGGAGATGGGCAACCACATTTCTGACATTTTCCTTCTCTCTTGGCTCTGTGCTCAGCCACGCTGGGGAAAAAAGTAGCAAAGCTGCTCGTCTGTTGGCTTCTGCATCAAAGAGAAGGGGAGAAAAGGGACCAACCACCATCCCAGCCCACTCCTCCCCCAAACAAATCCCACCCCCATCCCCAAAGAAAAGAGAAAGGCTGTCTGATACCAGCTCAGCCCCTTCCTACCGCTTCTCCTCTAACCTCTGCATGCGCTCTTGCAGTTCCCGCTGCTTCCGGATCTCTGGGAATTGCTTCTCATAGTATTCCCGCACTTTGCTCTCTTTGGCACGGCGCCGGGGGTTATTTTCAATACGTTCTACTTTTTTTTCCCAGGCCTCCATCAGCTGGTCATAGCGCTGGCAAAACTTCTGTTCCTGAAAGGGCAGAGGGAGAGAGGGAGCTCAGGAGGCGTGCCGAGGAAGGGCAGCTCCTCCAGGCCTGTCCTTCGATGGCTGCTCAGGCTGAGCGTGAGTCATGTTGCTTAAAGAAATACGGTTTATTAGGACATGGACACGCTCCAGGGTCTGGGACCAACCCAAGGGTGAATTCTCAAAACAGGCCATTAGGTACCCTCAGGCTTTTGCCTTCCAAACCCAACATCCTCGCTGAAACCAGGACTCTCACCCAGCGTGGCTGTGCCCACCCACCACACTGCTGGCCGAGCACCCTCCAGCACCTTGGGTGCTGGATTTGGCAACCAAAGCCCCAGCGCTGGGGAGGGAGCCCCTGCTCCAACACTGCTGGCCACACACAGGGAGAGGGCAAGTTGCCTGGCTGAGGCCACCAAGCAAGAAGGGACTGAAGCATGGCCTTGGGAGGGCACACAGGAGGGCAGGAGAGCAGGTCCCCGCCGCATGAGCAGAGCTGTGTGATTTCAGAGCTGCCATTTCCCCTGGCTGGAGCCGCCAGCTCGCCGTGCTGGGGAGATGCTGGCCAAGGCACGGTGTGCTGCAGTGCCCACAGCCAGGCACCCCTTCCCTCCACACACACACCAGCCCCGGAGCTCACGGCTCAGCACCAGCAACGCCAACAGGACGAGGCACTGCACATGGGTCTGACTCCCCGGAAGCAAAAGCCAGGTACCCGGCCCCTGTCTGCGGCCATAGGTTGGGGTGGCCCAGCCATACCATGATGCTACCAGCTCCTCCACCATCCTGGAAAGCAAAAGCATTTTGTTGGCTGCTGGTCCTCCTCCTTTTTGGCCCAGGAGCAGGGTGAGTGCATCCCCACCGGGGGCAAACCCAGGCTCTGCCAAAATGTGGCGCTGCGAGGGGTTTCCATGCCGTGTCTCTCCTGGTGACATCCTCACAGCACACCCACCCGCCTGCCCACAGAGCTCCAGCACTACGCTCCTCCCTGGTACTGATGGGACCAGTCCAGTAACCATAACATTAAAATATCATTTGCAACACAAATGAGCCTTCTCCACCACCCCCTGAATCGCTCCTCCCTCCTCCAGCCACCCTCTTGCTGGAGGATGACGCCCATGGACAAGCTGAGGTCCCACTGGGAAGATGCTTGGCCACAATCCTGGATGGCTGCAGTGGTGACAGGAGAAATGGCACCCAACCTCACATGGAAGCAGCTGGGTAACCGGAGGGGGTTTTAAGGTTTCATTCTGAGTGAAATAAATGCCTCCTAGGCCCCAAATCAGGAAGCGAAAGCAGATGTCGTTCTGCAAAATAATCAATGGCAAACCCCAGGTTGCCTCCCGCCCCCCACTCCGCTTTCCAGAACGGGCGGCTCAGCACCGGCACGCTGAGTGTTGTGCTCGGCACCGCAGCAGAGACAGCGGGAATCCAGATTTCCAAGCAATAAACTCCTCTCTTGCCATTGCCACCCCACGACTGGGGAGAAGTCCAAAGCTGTAGGATATCCCAGATGTGCTCTGTTCTTGTCTTACTTGCTCTCAGCCACCAAAAATAAATGGGGACAGGTGAAAAAAAACAACCCCAAACCAATGGAAATGCCCGATTCCAGGTCAGGAGGCAGCTGGGTTACCCCAAGCCAAGCGGGTCACTCATGCTGTGGACGCCAAGCACTGGCAGCTCCACGGCCCGTGGCTAGTGCCAGGCACCCACAGCAATCTGTGGCCAGCGTTGCGCCGATCCTGGCACGTGGATTTGGTCCAGCCACCCTGGACCTGGCAATAACCCAAGCACAGCAACACGTCCTGTGATCCCTGTGACTTCCTGGAGGCACCTCGACAATGATGTGGGGCGGGCAAAACCCCTCAAACCCCGCACCTGATGCAGAATAACAATCCCCCCTGCAAATTAATTAATTCCCATTTGAATGCCCAGAGCCAGAGGCTTTCCTGCCCTGCAAGGATGCACAGGAGATGCTTGGGTTTCATCAGGAGCCAAAGGAAACAGCTGTACGATGAAAGTGAGGAATGAGAACAAAAATAAAAATGCCCTAAAAGCCACCAAGGGGAATCTTGAGCTGTGGGCAAGGAGCTATAGGTAATGCCAACAGACCACGGCAGCTTGGAGAAATCACAGCTGCTGCATTTTCACCCCTCCTGAAGCGATGCTATCGGCCCCTTGAAAACGAGAGCTCCCACCCTGCCAGCAAATCTGCTACATCCTCCTGCTTTCAGAGCATTTGGGAAGAGGCTAAAAATACCCCGCAAAGTTTATCAAGCCTCAGTGCCGGGAGGCAGCCGGTGCCCCGTGCTGTGTGCCAGCCCGTGGCGGGGCCGGGGAGCAGCCCAGCACGAGGGCTCGGTCTGGTGAAAAGCTTCGAGGCTTTGAAAGGTTTTTCATTCCCCGTGGGAATGAGGCAGTGTTGGGTTCCGCATCGCCACCGCCCCAGCAGAGCTGCCTGGCACAGCCACCAGGCTGTTCACAGACGGCAGGGCGGCTCTTTTTCTTCCTTTTCCTCCACTCTTCGGGACAACTCAGTGAAAGCTTTATCCAGAATTCCTCTTTTAAGAAAGTGGTATTTGCAGATGGAAAAAGCAACATCAAAATCACGCTGCTGATTTCGCCAGGAGCTGCCACCCTGGCAGCAGGGCAGGTAGTGCCAAAGCTCCACACTCACATGACCCAGGTCTCAGAGCCCAGCTCCGCTATGGACCAGCCAAACACTTCTGACTTGCATCTGCTTTCTTAAAGCCCCTTCCCACCACGGAGCAAAGAGATCCTTCCTGCCATGCAAGCTTCAACCCCCACCTCAGCGGGGCTGGCGTGCAGCACCCCTGTCTAGCGCTTTTTTGGTCCAGCTGGGAATACATGCACCCTGCAACCTTTTGCCATCCTTCAAAAGCCAAGATTCCAGGCACCTGATAGCACTGTGCTTTCCTCAGATCTTCACAGCTCGATCACCAGGAGAAGCTCCCGGTCAGGCACTTCAGGAGCAGAAGCATCTATTCCTTCTTCAAGCATCCTCTGAGCAGCCTTAAGCAATCGTGTCCATTCCTGAGCAACCGTCTGTGCTGGCTTTTAGCATCGGTGCTTCCTCTGCTCCCCTTCCCGGCTGGGCTCACCAGCTCATCAGCCTCCCAATCACACAAGTAAGTGATGGCGAGCCAAATCGGACTTGACATGCGTATCTAAAAATGGATGAATAGTAACGCCGCCGTAGCAGCTGAAGGCAGTTTGTAGGCTGTGCCAAGCCCGAGCCCTCCCGCAGCCCACGCTCTCGCAGCTCCAGGGAATGGAGCAGCTCTTCGGAGAGGAGGAAAAGAGCGAAGGTGACAGGAGGAACCAGTCCAATTCTTATGCAAGCCCCATGGTTTTCTCTCCCTGGCTGATGGAGATAAATCTCTCACAGCCAGAAAAGCTCCCTTCACCCTTCTCTCTCTGCAGCATCACCCCTCTGATGGCAATTAACGTCTTCTGCTGTGCCGACCTCAGTAGAGGCAGGAGGAAGCCCTGTAGATCCTCTGGTGGAGGACTCAGGGCTGGACCCCACAGGAACCAAGCTCTGACCCTGCTCCAGCCGGCCCTGGGCAGTGACAATACCCCAGAAAGTAAAAGAGTCAGAAAGAAACGCTGGCACGTAGATGGGCTTTGCTAAAAATAGGGTCTGCTACAAAATAGGCAGAAAAATAGCTAAGCGTACCCATTTTGCAAACAGAATCAGCAAATGTATTCACTTTGCAAATTCAGCAACCGTATGTTGCCTATTTTGTAGAATAGGCAAAATGCTTCCCTAAACTGAAAAATCCCCTTTCAAGGACACTGAATAAACCGGCTGGCAGAAATTCACCTATTTTGCATGACAGGCGACTTTACTGCAAGCCGTATTTTAGGAACCATGCTCTTGCAGCCTAATTAAACCTTTTCCCTCAGCTCCTCGATATTCACAACAGAGCGACTCACTCTAGATTTTGTGCAGTAACCGGCCATTTCCATCAGAAAGCAGCTCCTGGGCACTTCCCTTCTGGTTCCAGTAAAACCACATGAAGCTCTGCAATCCCTGTTTTGAGGAAGGGAATATTGATCCGCTTCCCACAACTGCAGAAGTGCTCAGCTGCGGCAGGCGAGATGCCCTGAGCAGCACCGGCTGCCACGCCGCGTCGTGCTGGAAGTGTACACCTTACAGCCCCTTGCTAGAAATCTGGAAGAAGTTTTATCACGGAAAAGACTAAACAAACACGTATTTGGACACAAACGGGAGACATAATTATCCCTTTGGAGTGCAAGATCTCTGGCTTTTGGAAGATGGCTACAATATGGGGAAAAAATACGAAGATCATTCGATCACTGGCTCAGAAATGTCTGTGTAAACAGCCTCACTGGAAGTTTCTTTTAAAGGCAGAGCCTTCCAACCATTTCCCAGGATGATTAGTTTGAATTTTTCCAACAATTCCTCCCAACCAGAGCACTTCTGTTCAAAACCAGCACCAAAGTCGCTGAGAAATCCTGCACCATTGGCAACTTAAGATGCTAACACCAGTACCTGAGCCTGCCTCAGAACAGAGACACCGAGTCAGGAACCAGTATTCACATTTTCCACGTAAAATGTGAAGCCCTGCGTCATGAGCTGAATCACCCTTCATGGAAAGACGCCGCAAAATCCACCTTCCCAGTGGGAGCTGTTGGTTGCTTCTGACATTTCCCCTTCTGTGCTGGTTTTGCCTCCCAACTCCCACTGGGGACTACCACAGGCAACTGTCAGTGCTGAAAACGCGTAACTTCTGTAAATCCCACTTGAACTTTCTCCTCTATTTACTAGGAACTTGCAACAAACGCTTCTGAAGTCTCAAAACAAAGCCCACCTTCCCCCTTACCTAACAAAGAACAGTTTCCTTGAAGGACACTGAAACTATCTTGCAGGCAAAGCTGCCTAGAAATGAACTGGTGCAGAGCTTGATTTTTGTTTTAAACCACAAATTCCTAGAACATGGCTCTGCGGTCAGCTGGAAAGAGTCAGATCAGTCTTCAGACCATTTATAGCAAGCAGAGTCAGCTTGTTTTGCACCTCTCTTAAGGTTCGATTACTCACAAAATAGACATTTACACTGAATAGGCTCTCTGAGATCAATGAAGGGCTCTGCTGTGATTAAGTGAATCCCACGTGTTTGCTCTGCAGGGGGCACTTGTGGAGGGAGGTGTTGCCTGCAGCAGGATGGGGGACCTCTCCTTTACATCCAAGCTATTTTTAGTGTAAGAGATTCCACAGCAATGCAACAGGCGAAGTACTCAGCACCAGCACCTCCCTGCTGGAAAACGTCCTTTTCTTTCTTACATAATAAATTACACTGCTTTATACATGTAAAATAAGGTATAAGGGAATTACTTACCCACTGTTTGCGAGCATGATTTCTCCTCTTAAAGTACAAAATTAACTTTTTCCGCATTGCCTGGTTTCTGTAAAGAAAAGAAGAGATGAGATCTGATTAACAAGGCAGCTAAAATCCAAAGCCTGGCTTTCCCCACTCCCAAAGGAGTTCGCAGCACAGTTTCCACCTTAACTTGAAATTGCATCAACTTCAGAGCAGCAAATGCAGTTACTGGGAACCTCGCGCCAGCTTAGAGAAAGACCAACAAACCCTCTGACACAAGGAACTTCACCCACATCTGCTGGGAAAACCAGGACTAAGGTTGAGAACCTGAGTTCATAAACTCCCAATTCTGCAAACCTTTACTGTGAGCTCAGCACTGAACAGGGCAGACGTTCAGCTCTGCATTTCCCGACAGGCCAGGCTGTTTCTTGATTATTTTTACATTTTGACCTGTAAAAACCCAATGGGGCCCCAAGAGTTGGGGGGCTCAGGCCAAGCTCTGCTTGTGGGAGATGGCTCCCCCAGCACCCCGAGCCACCCCAGTCCCCAAGGCCAGCAGCGAGGGAGCTGTCAGCACACACACACACTCACAAGGGGTTATTCACCCCTGGGCTCCGAGGGGCTGATAAGGAGGCAGAACTGTGGCAGGGCTTGCAGCACATATCTCCTAACCTCTTGCTTTTTTGGAACCGCGCCTAAAAAAGCTGCAAACAAACCAGCCAAGAAAGTTCAGCCACTTGCAGAATTGGGACCTCAAGAGAGAAACTAGCCGCTGCAACCACAACCAACCCAGACACTCCCCTGGTTTCTTCTTCTTTCTACTTTCTAAAGACAACATGAAATAATTGCTCAAAGAGAAGCAGCGCCAAAGCAGTAAGGAGCTGGAGAGGCTGCACAAGCTCCCAGAGTCTGCACAAACCCAGGAGTTGAGCTTCTACAGTTGTTGGTGCTGCTAATATTCACAGCAATAAAATCTCTAGGTAAAAGGTAGAGACCAGGGGCAAAGGAGTTTCCTTAAGTCTTTTATCCTGATTAAAGGCAGAGCTGCAGTGTGTAATTACTGATCAGGAGCTTAACAGTCTCATGTAGGCACGTTCTGCAGGATTTAGCAGAATGAAAAGACACACTCGCTGCTTCCTCATTCCCCTCTCTGTCTCATTCCCTGGCTAGTGAAGAGGGAAAAAACCACCCTCCTCCCCCCATAAACCTCTAAAGCTAATCAGCAGCAAAAGACACTGTTTGGGAAGAGGCAGAGGATCCAGCTCACAGGGAGGATTGGGGGCAGTCCTGGCTTAATTTGAGGATGAAGAGCATCCCAAAATTTTTCACTTCTCAAACTTCCTTCTTGCTACATCCCTAAAAAGGGGACATATGGGGGGAGTGACAGCGATCCCGCAGCAAATGCTGCCCTGGGGACCCCAGGTCCCTCCAGCCAAGGCTGCACCTCTGCTCTCCCAGCCTGCCTGCACGCGGGGGCCTGGGGGCACCATCGTAATACCATCCCCAAACAATTAGTGGGTTTATTTAGGACAGCAATTCCTTGGGCGTGGGGTCTTCAACCACCACTACCTCCAAGATCAAATACAACTGCTAGAGGAAAGGCAGCAGGATTTGGGACAGGGATCATTTCTTCTCTAGCACCGCAAGGCCACACTCAGTTTTGTGGCCTCTTTTTAGTTTACCAAGGAAGAAACACATCAGGCTTGATTCTTGTTCCTAACAGTACCATTTGGATTTTGTAACCTTCTGTTTTTCCCTCTTAATTAGCTACCAGAGGTACAGGATACATGCAGAGTCCCCAAACACTGCCTGAGCTACACTACATCCTCATTCCCTTTGGCTTTGCCATGAACACTTTGGTGCAAAAACAGACCTCAATTTCCAAGGCAGCACTAGCAAGTGCCACTTGTAACTCCTCCTACAAACAGAAAACACCAGCTACTGGCCAGGAACAAGACTCCAGTATCGCCAGCTCGAGCCACTGGTGGGTAGAGGCATGGAACCCCAAATCCCCAGGCAGTCCCAATTCCAGGCAGCACCAGCATCAGAAGGCACGGCCAAGCGACGGCGCCGAAGGCTCCTGCAGAGCAGACACTTGGATCCACAGAGGTTTTCTGAGCGAGGGCTTGAATATCAAGCCATGGCCTTTGATTCTGTTTCAGAAATCAAAGTAGCATTGATCATTAGAGGGGGAGGAATATAATAAATCCATGCAAAGGGCACTTTCTGCCCGTGCTCCTTTCTGACGGCATGTTTACAAAGGACCTGCTGTTGTTCCAAGCTGCACTGAAAAGACTAGAGGCCACCTCATTAGATACATTAATAAACATTGCTGCCAAAGGCTTCTCCCTGCTGGAACACACAACACAACCATCTCTTCTTTCTCTCAGTGTGGTGCATCCACCAAGGACCCTCAGAGAGGGTTGCAGGTGACTGGCTGAGCTAAACCTCACCACTCACCTCTGCTCAAACAGCACTCACCTGCCTTTACAAATCAGGCAAACTGAGGCACAGAGCTGCAGTGACATCTGTGTGCTTGTGCAGGGAGGGAGGCATAAGAAACGAGGGCTGTGCTGTGCCAAATGCTCCAGAGCATCCACCTCTGGACCCACAGGCGAGGTCACTCCAGCAGCATCCAGCACCCATTTGCCTGCCCCGCACACCAGGCACAACTCTGCCACTCCTGCACCAGACTGAGCCCCGGCTCCTCACGTGCTCCCTCATCCCTTCGCCTCGCACAGGGCGAGCTCTTGTCACCAGCTCCAGCACCACAGCGGGCAGCAATTCCTCCTATGGAGACCCCGCCACACACATTTCCTTCCAAGGCTTCAGCTCTGCACCAATGAGCTCCGACAGGACACTGTGCCCAAAAGACACATTCCCATTGTTTGTTTATCCTGATTCTGATGGAAACTCTAACACTGGAAAATTGCTGGGGTGATGCTAAGGATGATTATGTGTGCAATGGGCCCCCAGCAAGGGGTCATGGATTGTCCCCTTGGGGCCAGCACAGCTAAATCAACCCCACACCACCCCCACGCCAGCCTGAGCGACATCCAGGAGCAAGGTGGGATTTTATCATGTTGCTGCTGGATCTGCCACCCAAGTTATCAGGAAACAGGAGAGTAAATAAAGAAAATTAGCAGCTCTTACGCAGCTGATGTGTTGCCTTGAGTTTTGCATCATGGCTGACCTTGAAAGTGCTAATACAGGCAAAGACTTAATGGCTCCGCAGCTGCAAAAATCAGGAATGCCTTGAAAGCCAGTGTCTGTTTACCACTGCCAAGGCTGAAGCAATCAAAGAGTGAAAGGATTAAAAACAACAACAAACTCCCCTCATACCCTAAATGTTTTTGCCACTTTATCTTTTTTTTTTTTTTTTTTGCATAAGGTCAACCTTTCAAAGGTTAATACAATCCCGGTAAATATAAATAGGCTTCCCAGCTTATCTTGCTACATGTACTGCTGTTACTTAGAAACCATTTGCAGGGAGGTTAATTCGGGCCACACGCCTCCAAAGCACACGCTGTGCTCCCTGGGCAAATCAAAGAGCCAAGCACAACTGCTGCGGCACAGGCGGGGAAGGTAAGGGCTGTCTGCTGGGAGTCTTGCACAGAAATAACCAGTGTGGAACAGCACATGGGAAAGGTCGCTTTTGCAACGCGCAAACCCTCCTTCATCGTCCTCCTCGGCAGCCTGAATCCTTGCAGCTCCCTGCCCGAGGTTTGCTGGGGCTCAGGAAAAGCGTCAAGGATGGAGACCTGACCAGCACAGCCTCGGCGGGGTGAAGAAATCAGGCACTCCACAGGCAGAAGGAATGGAGGCTCCTTAGATAAAGCAACAGTGACTCTTGTGGACAGTTTTAAGTATTGCTGGGCTGGCACATCACACAGCACGCCGGGTCCGGAGGACACGCGAGTTCCCTGCCCGCTCCTCAGGGGTGCCCCACGCTGCTGCTGCGGCAGGGCAGGGGCAGGCTGGGATGGACCCAGCGACACACGGAGCTGCCCCAGCTGCTGGCAAGCTGGTGTTCGGGGGCTGCCAGATGGCACATTCTCGTCCTTGCAGTCAACAATTCGTCTAATTGATGCTGGAGCCCATCCGCGTTTCTGCCCTCCCCACAGCTGTGGGCTCCAGAGCTCCCTGGTGTACCTATGGGGAAAGACCTTCTTTCTGGTGGGCCCTCAGCTTCACGTGGTGTCCCCCACCACCGGCTGCAGTGACACGGTCAATAAACATTCCCCAGTCGCCTACGTCGGTGCAGCTCCGGTCTAACGCTTCCCTCTGAAGGCAGCGGCTCTTCTCCAAGGTGAGGACACTGTCTCCAGTCACCTTCTCCATGCCAAAAGCTTTATTCCAGCTCTTTGGGCACCAGAGGAGCTTTTCCTGCACCTTCTCTGCTCCTCTGCAGGGACAGGAGAGACCAGCCAGCGTGGGTCACAACCACCACAACCTTCCAGACAGACACTGACCTTGTGAGCTTCTGCAGACCCCAGGCATGGAGTTGCCTCCAGACAGTCCCCAAAATGGGGGCTCTCAGCCACACTCGGGGAGATGCAGCCTCACGCTGGAAGCCCAGAGCTTCTGCTCCTCTCAAGTGCTCTGCAAACACCTCAAGGATTTCTGTCGTTGTTGCTGGTGAGCTAACCCAGTGATGACCTCCCTCCTCAGCCCTGCGGGATGAAGGTAAGCCGAGCCTGCCACTGAGGCTGTGGGTGATTCAAGGTTTTTTCCCACATCAGAGGCCCATTTGTTTGCAGTCTGGGGTGGTGGAGGCTCTCAGGAGCAGCAGATCTCCAGCTTTAGGGGCCAGGTATCAAATAAACGAGTGCAGCAAGAGCCCCACTACCAGGCACCAGCCTGAAATGGGGCAAAACCAAGGTCAGGAGCCTGGGGCAGCCCCACCAGTGCCCAGCATCTCCCCACAAGCACCATCAGGCAGGAAGAGGGAACAGAGATCAAACAAGGTAAACCAAACTCAAAACTGGATGTCTGACTGTCACCTGCCACCAACACAGGAAGCAGGGATCTAATTTTGGATTTAATTCTGCAAGAGCTTTTTGTCCTTGAATAACTCATCCTCATTCCACAGTTCCACTGACCTAACTGGTGAGCCCCACACCTGAGCGTGGTTCTCAGATCCAGCCTCCAAAGCACCGAGTGGAAGACATCTCCCACTCCGTGCAAAGCAAGGAGAGCCCTGTGGGACCAGCCGTTTCCACCTTAACTAGCTTGGCGTAAAGTTGATTTTGTTTTTTCTGGCTTTCACAGTGGAGCCAGTCAAGGAGAGAACCTGTAACTCTGACTTTTGAGTTACTTGGCTCGAGTCCCCATGAATGACTTGGCTATGAATCTTCCGGAGGCTGCAATCTTAAAAGGATGTGCGTGCACGCATGCGTGTCGGTGCTGGCGTGTACACACATGTGGACACTGCCAAAGCCCTGGGATAAGACTCCCAAGGATACAAAGAGCCGATGCACCGCAGCACACCTGGCCCAGCCTGCCCACAGAGACCTTCAGCTGGTGCAAGAGGAGATGAAAGGAAGTTTGCTATTTGATCAAAACTAATCAGGGGTATTTAATTACACAGGAACGTCTTTCATCAAACAGCCAGTGCAAACAAAGTAGGGATCAAGCCTGGAAAGAGTGATGGGAAGGAGGCAGCGAGCAGCTGGCAAAGCCATTGTACGATGAGATTGATCATGCAGGCGAGGGTCGGAAACGGAGGAGCCTCCTGGCAACTCCAGCCAAACAAAGAGCTGCCAGCGAGGCTGGAGACCTGCAAACCACGGGACCCGAGGAGCACAGCAAGAACGCTCCAAGGTGAAACCAGCCAAGAGGCGACGGAGAGCGTACAGAAATAGTTGTGTCCCCGCAGGTACGGCTGCTCCGGTGCATCGCTGGGGCCAGGATCCCAAACGGCACCTCAGGGCAGCCCAATTCCCTACCCCCGTCACTGCAAGACATCCTGCAGAGAGGGCAGAGAGCAGGTCATCCTGTTCACGGGTCACTGCCTCATTCATTTCCCTGCTCTGAAATGGCCCGGCACACAGCTCCAGCCGGTAATACACCATAACCTATTAACCCCAAAGCAGGGCACGCTCCTGGAAAGCCAGCTGTTTGCAGCAGTTTCCTCACAATATTCAGAAGCACTTTCGGGGGAAGAAAAGCGAAAAACTTTAGTTAATTTACCCCAGAGCCTTGAGCATTGGGATGGACTAACCTCCCAGTGCCATTAGTGCCTCTGAGAATGGAGTGGCAGAGGTTCATCTCTCTGGATGTACAGTTGGGCAGGCTGTGTCTGTGCCCAGAAACACTGCTCAAGAGAAAGAAGTCATCCAGAGGTCTCCCAGCTTCTCAAACCATGTCCTCTGCAGGTCTAGAATGCATTCAGCTTTGGAGATCCAAAGTCATAACTATAATTAATGACAAGGTTTGTGTTGTTAATTCACCTGGTGGTTCACACGCTGAGGCCAGTGAGATGCTTGTGCTCCAAGGAGGAGATGCTGTGGCAAACACGGGCACCTTGTTATCAGACCTTGCCCTGGCCAGACCCCCCAGCACAGCCTGTCCGGGTCCCCGTGGTGCCACCTCCCTGTGAAAATGTTCGCACCGAGATGCTCAAGTGACTCCCTTGGGCAGCAGTTACATCCACAGCCACAGTTCTTGATACCAGATGGGAAATTCATACCCATCTCCTTTAGGACCTACAAGCTTAGGACCAAAATGAAACAAGTGCAAGTGCAGAAGAACATCTCGCCATCGGTCAGGTACTAGTCCTACGCCTTTGCCTTCCCTTGAAGCCCGAGTTGACATTGCAAGCCCAAGTGTTGCAAGATAGTCCACCCCCAAAATCATTACTTGGCTTTTCAGTGGCAAGAGAAAGAAGCAGAAGGTTGCAGTGTGTGTCTCCATCATTTAGTAATTCATCACAAGGTAGTACTTGTGCCCTAGTGCACGCCAACAGAGAATAAAAGAGATGAGAAACCTTGAATGGGATGAGCATGAAGCTGCTAGGTGAATTTCTAATGAGGAACATGTCTACAAGCACTAATAAAAAGACCTGAAAGAGAATGCATTAGTAATGACAGGGTTTGGAAGAGCATTTGTGTTACCTGTCAGGCTTCGACTATGAATTTACAGGCAATCCAGTGCTACTAAAACCCCTAAACAGCCAGTAATGAAAAGATGACTTAAATTTTCCAAAGTGACAAGTGAATTGGAAAGCTGTAGTTGTTATGAGTTTCAGAAGAAAGCTGTTCTGCTCTTTTGGAAGAAAGGCAGGGGGAGGGCATTTCAAAAAGAAAGATATTCAGAAGCCCCTAAACCTCTCTGAAAATCCTGACTTCAGATTTTGATTGTGCAGAGGCAAATTTTCTCCCCCCAGAAAAGCTATCAGCTGCAGACAGCAACCCAGATGTGCAAATATTAACAATGCACACAGCTTTGCTGCTGCTGGATCTGGACACGCAAGAAAACCAGAATCACATCAAGCTCTTGATCTGTTCTAACAGTTTGCTCAGACCCTGGTTGGTTCTCTAACACCTCTCCAGGCATCTCAAGGGGATGCAGCCTGGTTTCACCCCACCATTTCTGACTTTCAGCGTAAAAACAAGGAGAAGCTCTTGAAGGGAAGGTTTAAAGCAAACCCTGTGAACAGCACCTTGCATATACTTACCCTGGGCTTTTCAGTTTTCCTTTTGTGTGCTTTCTCAAGGCTCAGAAGCTCACATTTTTCTTTCAAACACGAATCTCACAGACTATGATTTCAAGATGACTGCCTCAGGAAAGGGGGGAGGAGAGTCCTATGGGCTGTTTTTCACGGCTGACCGAGCAGGAATCTCCTGCCTTAGAGATGAAGGCCCCCTCAGAGAATATCTCTCCAGGTAGATAGCAGGTAATTGATCCTGCTCATGTGAACAACATCTTGTCATTTTTCAAACACTTCGAGGAAAGAAGGTTAATATCTTTGGTGCCAGAAGTCTGGAGAAAATGCAAAATCACTACCACAGCAGGGTAGGAAGAGCAGCTCTCCTCCCTGTACACCCAGCTGGCAAAACACTGAAATAAGAGACCTAGACCAGATGCCCTGATGCTTAACTGGTGCACAAGTAAGTGTCCTCTGCATTTGTTGCAGTATTTCAGCAAAACCTAAAAAAAGGGGTCTCTGCAACCTCCTCAACTGATGCAGAACAATTCAAGTGGCCTCCAGCTGTGTTCGGGGCTGCAATGCATCTTGAAGGAACCTGTAAGTCCATTGCAAGCCAAAAAATTCACACCTTGAAAAACAGCAAAGGCCAAGTTAGCTATGGGGGCAAAACTCACCCTGAAAATGAGGGCACTAAGTCCTCCTTGCTCTCTTCTTTCTTGATGACAGAGTGGTAGAGCCCCTCCCTCCAACAAAGCAGGTATTTCCAACAGAAAGGACACGGTCCCATCAAAGGTAGGTCAAGCCTTTGGCACAAACCACTCAACGGTGCGTTCGATCACACGGCAGATGTAGCATACAAAATTAACCACGTTTGCTCGAAGCCTGTACTCGCAGGTGAACCAAAGGGACCCAAGCAGACGGGTAACAGAGCACAGTGAGGCAGCTAAATAGGACTTAAAAGCTTTTGAAGCTGCAAACACTGGAATGAACTGGGGCATGAAATTAATTTTAACTGTTCTGAATAGGAGACAGGCCATAAAACTCCACGAAAATAAGAGACCGGTAACATTTTAGTAAGAGTAGAAATCCTCCCCGTAACTCCCCAGTCAGCTCTATTAGCATAAGTGACTCATCCCCACTGAAAAGCAAAGCAAACAAGCAGGAAGAATTAAACTAGTGTTGCAAGGCGAGAGTATTGCTGTAGAGAAATCGAGGAATCCTGGCTTTGGGATATTCAAATGCCTTCCCACTGATACTTGCAAACATTCTACTGAAAAAAAAAATCCAGCTTAGGAAGTGTTTAAAAAAAAAAAGGTATTTGTGAATAGTAACAGCCTGGGCATCCTCCTGTGCCCAGGTATGAGGCTCCAAACCAGCTTAATGTGGGAGCGGTTTCTATTTAGCACAACAGAGCCAGCACACAGTGAGGTTTTGTGGACAGAATCACAACCCAGATGATTTACCAGCAGCCTGCCAAAAGGCTTTTTCATCATGGCTAAATCTGTGTAGGTTGAAGTTGTTCAGAAGAATCTATATCCAATTAGACTTTGGCAAAATATAACCTGTGGTGACCTGGCAGTTGTCCTTCTGGTGTGCTAATGCATCTGGCTGATGCCTCCCAGCACCCTGAGGATTTACTCCATCTCTTACCAAAACAGCCACCTCCAGGCTATGGCACATAAAGGTACAAAGATATTAAGAACAAGGAAAGAACAAAAAATATCTTCAAATGCAGCCCACAGAGAAGTTATAGGTAGGATGTGAACACCCAAGCGTGACTTGGTCAAAACAGAGAAGTTTAATACCTTTTCCTATTTGTCAAAGGACCCTGAATTATTTGCTTGGAAGAATCACCGAAATCTTGATTTTGTATCTGCCACCCAAGCATTCAGATGTCCTTTAATGTGCAGCAGGGACACAAAAGATGAGAGAACAGGACACACTGATTTCTCTGTACATCCATCAACAAGTAGTAAAGTGCAGTTCAGACTCTGGGACCTCCAAGACAGGCCCACGGTCAAAAGCAGCAAACATCTGGAGCCCAGATCGCTCAAGGGCCTTTCGCTGACCTAGATCCATAAATGCGCTTTGCTGGCATCAATAACCAGCTGAAGGCAGCTAATTGCGAGGTTTCTGGAAGGAGGAGACGGAGGCTTTTCATTAAAATGTGTGGTTTCCTTCCCATGTTTTTGCAGCATTAATCACAGTGAACATTAACCCCAAGCCTGCCTGCTCCAACCTCTCCTCGGTCTATCAGCGCCACTGCTCCAGCCGCACGGGAGGACTGCCCGGGGCTGGCCTCGCCCTACGGATGCCTACAAAGGAAGGGATGGAGAGGAGTGCTTGCTCTGATGGCACGGGAAGCTGCTTGGACTGGGCTTCATGTCTCATTACTGGTTTCACTCCTGACCTGCGCAGTCAGTTCCCTCTCATTTGCGTCCGTCTTTCAGACAGCAACCAAGGACAGGAAATCATTTAAATCACAGGAAAATGTGATCACAAACCCACAAACATTGGTAGGGGAATGCAAAGTGGGTGAAGTATCTGGATCTGCTTTTAACTCGTTCTGTCAAGGACAAAACTAACAATTAGCTTGAAATTACCACCTTCAGCACCCAAGCTTGTGATGGCCCTGGAGCCCTTCAAGAGAAAAAGGGGGTCGGGGGACCCCGAGAAATAGTGCCTGCCATACGCCATCAGTGCCAGGGGTGAATCACAACCAGCAACATGGAGAGCACATCCTCGGGCCAGCGCCTGATGCCGTACAAGCTGGTTTTTATCAGCCATGAACCCCCTGAACTGACAGCAAAAATAGGCTTCCAGAAGCGGGGGGCTGCAAGCTCGCAGGGAGCGCAGACCCTCTGCCAGGCATTACTGCCTCTCCCAAGGGTATAACCGTCACCTACTTCATTAGTCCTGCGTTGAATCAGTGAACTGGAGGGGTTGGCTCTGGTTTTGTTTGATGATTTTTTTTATTTTTTTTTTTACATCTTTGCAGCTAGAAAAGCACACCTGAGAGGTGTGGGCTGGGGGAGGCACCCAGGGTGGAGGGCACACATCTGCCAGCTCCCCGGAGCTGCTGTCGCTGGCAGCGTGTCCGGCAGCGTGTCCACCGGAGACAACGGCCAGGGGGCTGAACTGACAGCAGTGCCAGGCCAAAGCACACACCTGTCAAAAGCCTGGGGGGTCCTTGCCCAAGGCTTGCGGCAACGCCTGCCAAGCTCAAACCAGGGTAAATGCATCACCAACATAAGGCACAAAGGAAATATCTGGAAGCAGAAAGCAATCGGGATTTCTCAGCCGCAGGAAAAGCAATCATTTCCCAGCGACTTCTCCATCTGCTTGCCCTCCCCACCCAGCCCCAGGACACGATGCCCCAGAGGTGCACGGCACAGCAGCATCTTGGGTTTATTCACAGCACCCAGGCCAACGCCGAGAACCTGAACACAACCCTCGTGCTTAGGGCGCCAGTGTCCAGCTCTGGCAGCGAGGCTGCTTGGGGACCCGCGGAGCCCTGTGGGAACCAAAGGGCTCGGGGTGACTCTGGGGTTTCAGTGTTTTACAGTGAGTGCATGGCCTGGATGACACAGGAAGCCTTGGGCGGAGCAGGAACCAAACAGGGCCAGGCAGCGAGCAGTGGGGTCACGTCACCAAACCCTCCTCCTCCCCGCAGCCCTTGGGGACAGAGAGCACCTAAACACCGCCAGCGCCTACCCCACTCCCCTGCAGCAGCGCAGAACAGCAGAGGTACGTTAACTCTTTCTCTATAATCCCCCTGGCATCAATTAACATACCGCTGAAAAGCAAAAGATTATTAACTTTTGTTAATAGATTATTAAAGATGATTAATGCCAGCTGACCGAGCCTGTACCAAAATAGACACGCTGCAGGCAGCTCAGTTCATTCAAGGCAGATAAAAGTTTCAGAATCTGGTTTGACTATTTAAATTTCCAACAATAATCACAATTATCGCTACTCTCATTATCTGTTATATTTCTTTTATGTTCAGGAAGTCACTGTGGTTATTAAATGCAGGTTGATGATTAAATCGTGTATTGAGGTGATAAGTCAAATTAGATGATTGCTAAGTCTTGGTAAGTATCTCTGAAATAACCAGTTGTTATTAGACATTCAAGAGGTGCTTCATGAACACCTAATTGTAATTGCAACTTTGCATTTTACCTCATCTTCCCCGCATACAAACACACACACGCACGTGCTGGCAGCTGATTTCGTACTTCAGTACGTGTGAAACACAGAAGAAAGCACCCAAGGTGGGTGCTCTCTGGGAAAAAGCCAAGCGACCGGTCAGAACCCGCATCCACCTCCCCCCTGAGAAAATCAAACGGCACCTTCAGCATCCATCTGAAGCTACAGCTCCCAGCTGCTGGGTCCTGGAGCTGCTCCGAGAGCTGGTCTGTGCTTCAGGCACCCAGAGTAGCGAAACACCAGCTCTAAAAGGATGCTAGCAATTCCTCGGCAGCTTTAATCAGGGTCTGGGAGCAAGCTAGCCTCCCTCCTGCTCCCGCCTAACACCCAACCTGACATTTAAAATAGCCTTTATTGCCACATACTTACATTTTAATGTTTTCATGGTACTGCCTGGTGTCTGAAGGCTGGTTGTATAATGGCTGAAATAAATAAGAAAAATGAAGGCATAAATGGTACGGTCTGACATTTAGAAACTTAAACCCATCAGAAATGCTGCCGCCTCAGTGCAGGTTCCCATCTCCCCGAACTGTGCCAGCCCAGGCGCCCGTCCCCGCGCCCCCCAGCCCGCCTGTCGCCCCCAGCCCCGCTCCCCGGCCGTACTGGAGGGTGCTGGCTCCCGGCGGCGCCGCTCGAGCCACGGTGCATTCCGGCTCAGCCCGTGGGAGGGCAGGCAGCGCTCGAGCGAGCTGGCTCAGAACAAGCAATTTGCGACGTAATCCACATAAACACGGCACGGCGGAGTACGTGGTTGTTATTCACTGATTGAAAAACGCAGTGCGCTTTGGAACATATGACACGGGGGAGGCAAGGGGAAAGGGGGGCTTGGGGAGCGGGAAGAGACAGTCTGTGTGCTGCAAATTGTTATGTCTACGCAGCAAAAGCCTGCCTGAGCTCTCCCAGGGAGCCAAGCGCAGGCAACTGCGGGCAGGACAAGTCTTCGTCCCCCTGGTTTCCAGCAACACTGGGGTGGGTTGACCCCCAGACACGTCACCAGAATCCCCCAGCACGCACGCACAGAGTGATGCTCTTGTCCGTCCCTCAGGAGGGGCACTGGGCTCCAGCAGGACAAGTGTTTTGCCAAGGGTTACCCCCTGGAGAGCCCAGTGACCAAGGCTGTCTCCAACACCAGATGTGAGCACCCATCACGGAGCTGCTCTGTCCCCCACACCCTCAGTGGGGACGTGCCAGGGCCCTCCCCAGGGGGTCAGGAGAGCTGGATCCGTCCCTGGCCACCTTCAGTCACTCACTGCCCTCGCTAACTCTCCCTTCCCCGCTGCAGGGTGATGGACCCTCAGGGAACCTGCCACAATAGAGGATCCCACCTCTGAGAGGGAGAGGTGCCACAGAGACCATGCTCAACCCCAGCCCTTGTGATTAAGAGCCCAGGGGGTGCTCCCGGAGCTGCCACCAGTTGTGTCTGTGTAAGCAGGCAGACACGGTGCTCAGGATTAAGCCCTTCAATGCTCTTCTAGTCATCGGCTAAGCTGGTGTGAACACGTCCAAGACTGTGCTAATCAAAAGCTTGCCATGGCCCAACCATCATCAGCAACTGGGCGCCTCATGAGCACAGCTCCTGTCCAACCTCAGAAACATCAACCAAGTTTTCAAGCAATTCATCCACAAACTTTCACCAAATCAGCTGTGAGTGATCTAAAATTTGTGACCAAACATAGGCAGAAGGACACATGATCTCTGGGTGATGGTTGGAGGCAGCATCCTGGCCATGGCTACATACAAACCAGCTCATCTTCCTACTGCAGTCACACGGCTGAGGCTACACTCTGGGTCCACTCATTTTCATCTCAGATTAAACATGGGAAAAGAGCAAAACATCTGCTGAACATCTGCTCAACCAGGTGAGCAGCACTGGAGAGGACAGGATCTGCAAACACAGGTGGGTCCCTCTCTCCTCCAGTTTGAAGAAGGTGTTATTCTCACCTCCTCCGTGGTACCTCCTCACCGCTATCACAGGTGCTTGGTACAGAACCTTATTTCTCCGCACAGCCAGCCTGTAAAAAACAGACTCTGCCTCACCTCTCCCCTACCACACACCGGGACAGCCACATCCATCTGCACAGACAGTAGACTGGGTGCAGCTCTCCCTACTCTCTGTAGCCCATCACCACTGCATCTTGGCACCAGCAGGTCATCAGCTTCTTTTTCTGACTGCCTTTGGACACATCTCTCATCGCTGGGAAAGCACATGCAATCCCCACGTGGAAGAGGCACGCAGAGGAGCCCAGGCTGACAGACGTGGTGAGATGAACCGCCACGTCCCAGGAGGGCTGTGAGGCTGCCGGCAGCGTTCGGGCATCTGTTACCCTGCGAGGGGATGGCGGGCTGCGAGTCTGCCAGGAGACACCCGCAAGGAGACACCCGGCCACCCCGAGCTGGCAGTGCCAGGGCAGACGAGAGGGACAAGCAGGTCCCCCAGAAGGAGACATGCTCTCAGTGGTGTCTCTTCCCCAGGGGTATTTCTATCATGATTCCTCTCAGATCTGCTGGTCCGACTCCAGGCTCAGAGCTGGCTGTGCACTTCACGCTTGGAAAGCTAAGAGGAACACAGACATCCGTCTCATCACGTAGCTTGAGAGAGGCAGGTCTGCACCGCGGAGAGAAGAAATCAAGCCTGGAGCATCATGTCCACAGTCACCCTGGAAAGGCTTGACTGGAGGAGCCACCGTGCAGCCCTGACCAGTGACTGCAGAACTGGAAATACTGATAAATAAAAGTGCCTCTTTTCCCTTGTGTTCATAAAATCAAAGCAAATAAGCTGGCATGTGGCAAGCCACAGAGACCTTCCTCCTGGGAGAAGGCAGTGGGTAAACATTTTGGTTTGCACCTGGGTTGGAAAATGCTCATGTGCACATGGACATCACGGATGCCCTGATGTCACTCAGCTCACCAAAGGCTGCTAATTCTTTTCCACTATTACTTATCTATGATACAAACAGCCACTTAAATTCTTAGTTAGCAAACCGAAGCGTTAACAGACAAGCACTGGAACGCATCACTTGGAAAGAAATGCCCAAACGTTCAGAAATAAGAAGCTCTGTGACCCAAAACCAAGATCCACATGACACCAGCATCTCACAGAGATTTCTGTCTGCACGACAGCCTCAGCACTGTAACTCAGCCCATGCAGCAGAGCAAGCCCAGGAGACAAGTCCTACCTACCCCCCAGAGAACATATCCTCACAGATTAAATACTTAAAGAAGCTATTCTCAACTGAGAAACAGCATCTTCCCTCAGAGCCGTCCACAACCTGCACAGAATCACAGCTTTCTCAATGAATAAGCACAAGTAAAGCTGACAGGTCAGATGGGTAAGGTGACATGTTCAAAACATTCACAGTGTTTCTCCAGGGTAAGGGACGTGTAATGTATTTCTCTGAGGGATGACATTTAAGAAAAACATAATAGTGATGCAAAGCTGTTACTGGAAAAATCTTGGATTTACTGAAAGCTCTTTAAAAATAAAACAGAATGAAAGGTCTCAATTGCTTTCTGGCCACTGCAGCGTTCAGACTACACATCTCGATGACATTTCTCCCTGGGGAAAACATGGGGTCATTTTTAAAATGGTACCGGTATACTGCGGGGATAAAATGAGCAGAGTCCTGATCTACCAAGTCACAACCTCCACCTACCCTAGAGGGGAGCACCAACTTCCCGGGACCTGAAGTGGATCCCTGGGCAGGGCGTGACTCCCCCAGCCACGCGGAGGGCAGCAGCCGTGATCACACAACACACCCGTGTGTTCCGCATCGGCTGGGGCTGATGTGAGGGCCAGGGAAGAGGTGCAAGGCCACCCGAAACCCCAGCGGACAGGCTGGGGAGGCAGCACCATGAGTAATGGGCAAAGAGATTCGGAGGCAGTTCCACATGTTTAAAAACCCAGGAGCACAAAAATGAGGATCCTCTGAAGAGGAGGAGACACAAATGACACCTCTAAGATAAAAAAGGCAGGCCCAGACCTCGTAAAGTCAAAGCAGCGAGAAGCCAGGAACCATGCAGAACCCCCAACAAACTTGCTGCTTCCTTGAGATGTACAACCCAAGGATACCAGCTTCAGTGAAGAGTTTGTAACCCTGAAAGCTCAAAAGGAGCTGTTTAAGTGACTGAAGTCAGGAATTAGAGTTTCCTTCCAGAGCTGGGCCATCTCCCAGCAGTTTCCAGCTTGATGGGAAACCCATGACACAGACCCAAAACTTCTGGGTAAATCCTTATTTATGCTATACTGGATCACTCTCAAAACCCTTCCTTCCAGCTCACGCTACAGGCAGCCCATGGATGTGCTCAGGCGATAAAATTTCTTTCTTCACTCAAAGACAAACCCCTCAGAGCTGCCATCAGGACGGGAGGCAGAGCCCCACCACAGCCCCTCCACCCGCCACCAACAGCACAAGCCGAGGACACAGCCTCTGGCTCCATCCTGCCAGCAGCACCCAAGGCCTTGTACCACCTCACCCCGCTCACGGCCACTGTTCGCCGACGCCGCGGTAACCTCCGGCCTCTCTCTGCCATGACTAACCAATCTCCACCGTGACCTCTTGCCTCGCACCATCACCCCTGGCAAGCTGCCCCGCTGTGAGCCGATGCGCACCCGTCACCATCGGTGCTGCACATACAGTAACCAGAGCTCTCTGAACAACCCAAAGCGAGATGTCAGCAGCCCGAGTGGAGCTGATAGCGATCTAAGACCTTGCCTTTGGGTGACAGCCACCGCTGCTCCTTGCAGAGGTTTGGCACAGGATTAGCAACCGCCCTGCAAGAGACCTCTGGGCTGTGGCAGCTCCAGGGCTGGTGCATGTCATGTGCATCACAGTGGAGCAGGCATGCACGTTGGGCAGAGCGTGTAAAGACGCTCTCCCTTCCTGGAGCTGCTTCCTTTCCAACTCAGAAGAAGATCTGACTATTCATCTCATCTCTCAAGAGGCCGTTGGCAGGTCCCGGGTGCTGTTTTGCCCGACACAGGGTGGGGGCTGGGCCATAGGAAGTGTCTCTGGGCAGACAGAGACAGTCTGCAAGATGCACACAGAGCCCAACTGGGGTTTTGCAGGGTTTTCTCAGCAGAGCTTTCCCCTGTCCTCCGAGGAGTAAAGCAGGGTGACAGAGGAACGGTTTGCACTGGGCTCTGCTCCAGCTTCCCTGTGCAGTGTCGGCACCCAAGGGCAAAGCATCAACAAACTAAGAAAATGAAAAAAAAGGAGAAAAGAGAAAAGCGGGGGAAGGAAAGGAAACGAAACACAGCATCTTTCGGATAAGGAAGCACGAACCACAGCACTGCTAATCTTCAGAGAAGAAAGAGAGCAAAGGGTTTGACCCTGGTGACTCAAAGTAAAAATAATGAGCGCTACCTCCCCAAACAAGGAAGTGGGCTTCAACACGTAGCAGTGAGCACTAATTCCCTTGTGACCTCTCCTTACGCACCCGGGGAAGACAGTGATTAGCACCACCTCCACAAGGCAAGTCCAAACTACAGCTGCTGAGGACTGTGAGCTGCCCGCTCCCACCTCACAGGAACTGCTCCCGCCATTGCACCCCACAGCCCGTGCAAAGCAAGAAATGCTCTGTCAGACCGTGTCTGTCCCCCTCCCATCCTTCCAGCAGCATCGCTGCAGACACGCCCTTTCCCAGCACCCTTCTCCAGGACGCAGCCCCTCAGGGGTTGTTTTCAGGCACCCCTCCAGCACTCAGTCGCTTGACTTACAGCTGGATTCTGCTGATTGAGGGGGCAGCCCCAAACTGACAAGTTATTCTAAGTTGTTTTTCTCAGCTTCCCTATGCATAAGTGAGACAGAAATAGGACACGTACGAGTCCCGATACTTGCAGGGCGCTGCAGCTGGGAGCGGGCTGTGCTTACAGAGCACCCTCCGGCACCCTCCTCCGTTTGCAGCAGGGGGGGTCAGAGCGTGGTGCCAGCACCCATCCCTCGCAAGCAGCAGCCCCACAGCCCCGGTGCTGTGGCCACCATCCGCAGATGAAGCCGTGAGCATCCTACGTGGAGGCAGACTGTGCCGGAGCCCCGTCCACCCCCCAGCTCTGCTGCAGCGTGCAAGGAGGGAGCCTAAGGGTTAAGGCTCTCTGAAGAGGGCTGTGTGTGTGTGTCTGCCAGTGTTTCAGTACTCATCTCAGCCACTTCGTTTCCTGCCTTGGTGTGGTGCCAGTGAGAGGTCCTGGCCAGCAGCATGCTTCCTTCTGACAGCTTAGACACACTCGCAGGGTGCCACACTCGCCACCCAGGGACCTCTCCAAACCTGGCCCCGCTCCCCCCAGCGAGAGGTAACACTCACCAGCTCCACCTGGGGACCCAGTCCTTCCAGGATCCGGTGGGCAGCCTCTGCCTTCTTCTGCAGGGAGGAAAGGGGAGAGGAAGAAGAAAAGTTATTTTTGCCATCGATTACAGTCACAGACCGTTGCTCCCACTCTCCCCCTGTGCTAAAACCCCTTCCCAAACCTCTGCAGAGCTGCCACAAATCCCACCCCTGCCTGAAAGTGAGTGGGAAGGTTCAGATCAGGCTCTGGACCTTCAGGAAAGCCCCACGGGCAAAGGGCTCTGTCACTCAAGTTATCACAACCTTAATGCATCCGAGCTCTGCCCAGGAAGTGACCCGAATCCCCGAGCCCTGAGGATGCCAGGCGAGGGGATCGCACCCGTTACCTCCGCACGGGCACTGTGCGAGGAGGAGGGCGGGCGAGCCGGCACGCACGCAGAGATGCCCTTTCTAGGATTCATCGCTTCACGAGCATGTGATCGTTACATTTGAGCTGCCCTTGGCTCCTCATCTTGCTCTCGCTTCCCTCCCCTCCCTGCCGCAGCGGAGCCCTTCTCTGCCCCCTCCCGCCCCCAGCCAAGCTACCTAGTGCTTATTAGAGAGAAAAAACCACCCAGGAACACGTGTCAGGGGCTGTGCAGTGGTTACTAATTAAACAGGCCTGAAAAAAAGACATGGGTTGGCTGCAGCAGAAGTCTAAATAAAAGATGACATTTTCAGTAAACAGCACTTCCTTGCAAAGCCAGGCTTTTCAGTGGGGGTTACTGACAGTCCAATAAATCCAGATCGCTGCACGCTGCCAATGAGCCACTAGGGCTGAGATGATAAAACCAAATACCTGGCAGCAAGGGGGGGCAAGGAGACAGATTTTCAGAGGCATTTGTTCAATAAAATAGTTTTAGCTATTGGGGGTGAGAGAGGAAATCTATAGCTGCCTAAAATAGGGGTGAAGGAGCAGTGGGCAAAGTTGAGCTTTCCCAGGATTTAAGGGGGGGGGGGGGGGGGGGCGGGGATCAAAATAGGGAGGAGGGGAAAGCCCTTTTCTGAAGCACATTCAACATTTTAACCCAATAAGCGCTAGAGCCCTGCTGGAGCTGCAGAGTGGGAGCTGAGCCCCAGGGCTGGGGAGCTGGGGAGGGCTCTGGGCTCCTGGGCAGAGCCAGGGGGGCTTTGGCAAACCCCAGGTGAAGATCCCGCCTGCCCAGCCGGGGCAGGGAAGGGATTTCAGCCCAGGGGCCTGGCTCACGCTGCTCTCTAGCAGCAGGCACCTCTCACCTTCACGCCAGCTCACGGCAGGATGAGTTTCCCAGGGTCTCAGTACAGGGGATGTCTCACCAAAGGCTGGCACATCACCCTGCCGGCTTGCCCCCGCGTCTGCCCCGCTCAGTGGGTTTCCAAAAGCTTCACCTATTCCACACCCCCACACACCCCCCTCGCTGCCGGCTAGTCCTCAGAAGTGCTGATGCAGCTGGTAGGTGTGCAAGTTCCTTGCCGGGGCTTTGCACACCCACACACAGTCTGATCTGCCAGCGTGTGCTTTCGCAGAGCTGGCCCCGGGAGCAGGTGCGTGCGTCACCCTGCCCGCAGCAGAGCCCAGCGCCCCGGTGAAACAGCCCCGGCCCGGCTGCAACACCCGCGCCAGGTGCCTCACCGCAACAGGGCGACCAGGACACGTGTCCAGCTCCTCTATTTACTGCATGCTCAGGAGAACACAAAGCTGTTTTTTGGGTTTTTTTCCTCCAATTTAGAAGCGACTTCAAGGATGCTATGGGAGATGTAACTACGAAGCGTGCCTGCTCTGGCACTGTGTTGTCCCCCCACCCTGTACGCACGACGCACGCAGCAGCACCACTATTAATGCATCCCTGCCTGTTCATCCGCAGCACTCCTGTGCAGCAGAGCTTGGGGTTCAGACCTTTGGGTACCTCACAGGCAAGGACACGCACACATAAAGAGAAGCAGAGCAGCTAGAGATGCTGTGGCAGAGCCTGACACGCAGCTGGAGCCTGTCCCAGCAAGCTGCTCTGCCCCTCCAGCCTCTCCCAAGGTCCTGCTCCATCACAGGAGGACGACGGGCCAGGAGGTGCCCCCCAGGCCTGGCTCTCCCCGCAGCCCTGGGGGCTGTGCAGACGGGGCAGCCACCCAGCGGCTTGCTCCCTCATTGCTGGCATGCTGCTCGGTGCAGCCACGCTTCTGGTCGGTGCCAGACTGTCTGCAAGACGCTTTCAGGGGCCACAGGGAAAGCACGGCCAAGGCGGTGATGGAGATGGGTCTTTGGAGAACAAGCGCATCCCAGAATGAAGTCTGGGAGATGCTGGGAAAGAGCTGTAACAGGAGGAAGCGCCTGCCCTCGCCTGGGGCTCAGGCTCCAGGGAGAGCAGCCACATGTTTACATGCAGCAATCACATTTTCCACACTGCAATAAACTGCTCCCAACTCTTCTCCCACACCAGACTGCTGCAGATGTGAGGCTGCCATGCGCTCCCCAGCGAGAACAGGGATTATCACTGCAAGTCCTCATGTTCTCATCAGTATCCAGCACACTGTCCTGCTACCAGCTCAGGAGGTGACAGCTGAAGGGGACCACACGGCCAGCAAACCTCCATGAACAACCAGCTTTACATCGAGGTACCACTTAAGTGTTCTTCACGGTGATTTGATACCTAAGGGAAAGAGAAGGGACTGTCCCCACCTGACCTAAGGAAGAAGCAGAGTGATCCCCAGCACCAGGACCTACCTGCAAACCACAGCACCCACAAAGCTTTAGATCAATGGGGTGTACATCTGGCCTGAACAATAACAGACACGTATCTCCCCTGCCCACAAAATAGCACACCCGCTGCAGAGTACGTGCCTCTTCCACACAAGATCCTCTTCCCTGAGAGGGGATTTCCCACCAGAGTCACAAAAACAGGGAGCCTCAGCTAATGCTGCACCCAGCTTTGCCATCTTCAAGGACGCTCCAGCTGATAATGGGGAAATCGAACCCCAGCAAACACAGCCTGGGTGAGAAACCCAAGAGCTGCACAGTCCAGCCCAGCTCCCCCCCAGAGCATCAGCCGTTTCCCCCACAGTGCACCTGACTCCATTAACAGGAACAAGTCAAGTCTGTCCCTTTTTCTAAGGGATGTGACCCTTGGAAATATTCATCACACAATTGAGAACTCCCAGCCAAAGATTCATATTTTGGTCTCCATGAGCTATAAAATCTGCTGACCCTGGAAAACATCAGCACCATGGCATTCAGAAGTCTTAAACAATTAAAGCCAGGGGGTAAGACTTTTCCGGTGGAGGGGGGTGTGTGTGTCATTAAAACTGCTACAAAATACTCTGGATCTGCTGCCAAAAGGGTGATTTGGCCAACCACCCTCTTGCCTGCCACTGCTTGCTGGCAAGCAAGAAGCATCAGCTTACCCAAACTTTTTGTGATGCATACCTGGGGCAAAAATCAGCAAATCAATTAATTGCAGGCAGCGTAACTGCAGGAGGAAGATTGCAGCCACAGCTCGAGGCAGCTGGTCCCACCAAAGGCCCATTCTCCTGGGCACCAGTGCTGATGAAGGATGCCCTGGCAGCGGCGGACTGCACAGCTAGGACCCGACGATACTGCAGGCCCGTGTGTACAATGCGATTAACTTTGAGAAAAAGCTGAGTATGTTCAGCTGCTGCATTTGCCATGTTTAGACAACTTAATGAGACAACCCAGAGGCAAATCACCATAGGCAGAACATGTGGCGAATCAAGAAGAATGACATAATTTGTCTTGCATTAACCGACTGTAATATACACGTCTCCAGAACGAAAGATCAGGAGGGGAAGCTATTCCGAGCACGTCATATCTTTGTACGTACACAAAGAAATGCCTCTATCTTGAAAGCTGCCCAATTAACACTTGACACCCACTGTAATTGCTGATCCTCCTTGCTGCATTTATCAGATCATAGCAGAACTGTAATGAGCTGTCTGAAAGGCCACACACACCAAGGTGAGAGCTGGCGGCAGAATTGGGAAGGATATCACACTCAGTAGAAGGTTCCCACCAGGCTGGGTCTCATCCTAAAGGACAGACAGACACAGGGAGACATCCTCTTGCCTAAGGGCCCAGTTAGCCAGAAGCTTGGCTGGAAAATTTAGGCAAACTGTTAAGGTGCAAGGGCAGCCCCCAGCTTCCCCTGCAGCCACAGGGCCTTTACTGAATACCACCAGCAGTCCTGTTAAATCCTTTCCCTTTCCAGAGGCACAGCCACCTAGGGCTCAGCTCCAGTATTGATCCTGTTAGAGGAGTACATTTAGTGATTGACCCTGCAGAAGGAAACCAGAGGGCTCATCCTACATCTGCTGAACAACCCAGCCCGCCCCTGCAATCCCTGTTATTTAACAGAAAGAAATGTATCAGGAAGCAAATCTAGCCATTACTTCTGGTGAGATGCACGAAGATCCCCACCGGTTTTACAGTCCCTCTGCAGCTCCACAGCAAGCAGCTAATGACCCCTTTTCTCGATGCCGCAGAGTCCCGGAATACTGCTACAACGCTGGGAGCAGTGGTGTTTGCGGAGGGATTGAAGCCCCAAGGCTGAATTTTGCTCCCATTTACCATCAGAGTCGCTTTGCTCTGGTAGAACGGCTCTGGGTTTCACACCAGCACAGGCATGGGCAAACCGTGGGCACTTCCAAGGGCAGAGGCACGCTTAGGCGCAACTCTAATGGCGAGGTGAAGTCCCTCACGCACTGGCCCTCCAAGCACATTTTTGAAAGGATCAAGGTGTCTCAAGAAGTGCAGCTGAGGTGCAAACACTGATCTGTGTCACCACGGGGCCCACAGATACAAAAGGGGACCCACAGATGTGGCCAGCAGCAGCATCTGCCCCCAAAATGCTCCCTCCCCATCTCCCCACAGCCAGGCAGCCCGTGGCTGGGGAGGTCATGCTCTTACTCCATCTCATGTTCCTCCAACAGGCCTGGAACTAAAGATATCTTCGACAACAACAAAAACCTCCCTGCAGACTACAAAAAATCTCCATTCTCGCCTAAAAAGCATTTGGCTTCCAAAGCAAACTCCAGCCCCTTGTTTTTCCTTTGAAGAAATTTAAAATAGGCGTGGGAGGGGGAAGCGGGCAGGAGAGCAACTTCCCGGCCATGTGAGCTCCCATGGGGATGACGAGCCGACCCCACGAGGCAGCGGAGCATCCGAAACCAGAGGAGGGAGAGTCTGGGATTTCGTGTGGGCTCTTCTTAAAGCAAAGTTTAAAAATGGAAGAGAAGGAAACACAAAAGTTATTTTGAGAAAGCGGATCTGAAATTAGGAGGCGGCATTTTCTTGGACTGACTCCAGCCATGGCTCCATGCAGCACAAAGCTGCTGCAGCTGAACCGTGCTCCCGGGGTTATTTATAGCAGCCCGTAGGCAGCAGTGCTGGGGAATGGAAGGGTTTCTATTTGGGACCAGGCATGTCCTGCATGGAGATAAGTGAAGCCCTTCGAGAGGCAGGAGAACTGCGCACAGGGCAGCACTGGGAAAAATTCCTGTCCCAGCACCACGACGTCCCGGGAGCAGGCGGAGCTGCAGGAGTGGCACAGCAAAGAGGCAGGCTGGAGTTGGCCTTTTTTTTAAAACAAAATTTGGGAGAAGTGTGGCTGAAGTCAGCAGAAATCATGGAAATCCTCAGGCAAGACACCTTTCTACACAAAACAGAAAAGCAAACTGTCTGGGGGTATCTAAAAGCCCTACCTCTGCCAGGATCTGCCAGGACCAAACCACAACCCGAGGAAAGGTTTTTAATCCTATGACTATACTAATTTTTTTCACCCTTAAACCTCAACACCCTCTCTCCAAAAGCCAAACCACACCAGCAATTTGCTGCCTTCCCCACAAAGCAGGTGGGATGAGCCCTGGTGCCATGGGAAGGAAAGGCAATGCTCTTCCCTCTCCAGCTCCCGCAGCCAGCAGGGATGGCCACCACCACCGCTCCCAGCCCAACCGTGGGAACCAGGGACGTGTGTTCTCCCCCAGGCTGCCCTTGAGCCCAAACGTCCCCGGGCATCAGGGGACGTCAGTCAGCCTTGGTGCTATGTGCCAAGCTCCTCTGACCCGCTGCAGGGGCTGATGCTCTCCAGCAGTGCCCACGGGACACGGGTGCCCTGCACACTCCCCCCTTCCCCAACCACCCCACGCTGGGCTGGAGCCATCTCCAGCAGTGATGGAGCCTCATCCCCAAGGCTCGGGCCAGCAGATCCATGTAGCAGTGGTTACGAATGACTAATCATAAATAGCGAGAAAACTGAGGAAACGCGTCACGTTGGAGCCGTGTGTTAATCCCAGTGCGGAGCATGACAAGCCAACTCATTCCTGTTGCTCGCCAGTCTCCAGCTTTGGCTAGTCATTGCCAGGCAGTTTCTGTGGCCAGCTCGCTTGTACTCCATCCCCAGCCAAGAGGTGAACCCCACACCGTAGCTGGGTGGCCACTGGCACACAGACCTGGCATCAGGCTCTGTTGTCTGCGAGGTTACAGTGCTGTTCAAAGGCATTTTAATTTTAAAGGAAGGTGCTAATGAGGCTTTGCCACTGCAAACTGTTGTTGAATGTTTCGCCATTGCAAAACTGCTGAAAATGTTACCATTGCACAGAAGGCTTTTAGAAATCAAAGTCTCAGCGCTGGAGCAGTTACAGGAAAGCTCTGATCACTCAACTCAAGGAGCTGGAGCCATGCCACAGGGTCTGTGCTCCTTCCTCTGACAGACTTGAGTTCTCTGCACTTTTCATCCTTATTTCCAGGACCCGAAAATGCAGGACACAGCATTATCTGGTCTGGGTTAGTCATGGACAAAGCTTCTAAGTCAATATACCTACTGGGAACTCCAGATCCTGAAGCAGACATTAAAAACAGACATCAGCATCATCAAAAACACCAACAAAATTTCCTTAAAATCCAAGAGAAAAATTAAATGATTCTCAATGACTCCAGGCTAAATGTTTTGATTTTGTCTTTTTGGAAATCTTGCTATCATGCAGAAATGGTAATAGCATCTAAACTCTGACCTTTCCACTTTTCCTCTGAACTACGTGAAAGCCCATTGTGCATCACCAAGTCAAGATGAGGCAACTCCAGAATAAAAGTTATCACAAACAAAAGCAAAATGAACACAGCCCTTTCAGCAGCCAAATACAAAATGCCCCCACCCCAACTACTACATAAACTAGAATTTGGAAAAAAAAAAACCCTGCAGATTTAATGCTCGAAAGCAGTTTCACTGATAAGGTTTTATTTACTGCACCAGCTCCGTGCTGACTGTGCAGGCCTGATTCTTCCCTTTCTAATGTAAATCAGGAGTTCATAGAAAATCAGAGTTATACAGACATAAAATCCCCGTGGGATCTGAGTCACACTCAGTGCCTTTGAGTAGTTAACGGCTAGATGATGCTTTGCAATGCTAAAAGTGTTCATTTATTTATTTTCTTATTTATGGATGGGGCATTAATGCTTTATGAAGGTATTTGAGGAGGGTAAGAGGATAGCTGGGAACACGCTCCGCACAGACACAACAGCAGCAGGGGGTGGAAAAAGTTCAAAACAATCCTTTGAATTCCAATTTTACAGCATAATGCTGAATTTATAGATAGATAGCTGTGCCCTTTTGAAGGAACAAGCACCGAGACAGAAAACGAATTAAAATTTAATCTTATTGATTTCCACCAACTCAATCCCAAGAGCGAGACAGATGCTGCTGCCTGCTTCCACTGCCTGCACTGCATCAAACCCAGTTTTTCAGAGGGCTGACAGCAGAGCAGGGATGGGCGCGCGTGGCCACAAGCCCTCGGCACCCACAGTGTGCAGGGGTGACGCAGGGGACTCGTCCCAGCCCTGGGCACGTTGTGGTGGGTCGCAGCACGTGGCGTCCCCTCCCTGGCACGGCGGTGGAGGGCAAAGTCACGCCGTGTCCTGACGTGACCTCTCCAATAAATGAGCTCAGTGTTTTAGAGGAAAGCTGGCATGTGCTTGTTTGCAGGGACAGGTCTAACACGAGGACGGAGGCTGGTTTTTATCTGTTGGTCTCTGAGCAGGAATCCTGCCTGGCTCCGACGCACAGCAGGTCTGCAGAGAGCCTTCAACCACCCGGATCTGGCGAGCAGAGAGCTGGAGGTGGGTACATGCAGGCTCCGCGTTGTCACAACGGTCGGAGAGAAGGCACGAGCACATCACACAGCCGGCTTTGGGCACGCAGGGGATTTGGCGGAGAATTCACCCAGCCTAGTCAAGGTGGGCTGCTGGCACGGCCAGGGCTGCCGCAGTGCAGCTTCCTCCAGGACACGCTGACAAGGAGAGCTCAGCCAGCCCAGCGGCCCGGGAAAGGCACGGAGAGCAGCTTGGAGCAATGGCAACGCCACCCTCCTCCCCGTGCTTAGTGAGGGACCTGGAAATTTCCATTTAAAGCACGAAAACATCTTCAAGCTCAGGTACGCTCAATCAGTTTCAAGGGAAGACAGATGCAAGGAATCCCGTGAATGGCCCAGTGGAATAAAGCCACAGCTATAAATATACACAGATCATCTGTCCTGGTTATGGGGATTTGAGGTGGAAGAAAGCTGAATTCTCTCGATACAGTAACACACCCCAGAGGGGCAAATTAAACCCTGCAAGGAGGCTCTGCCACACAGCTCCCACCTTAAAGGTGCCAAACCCACCAGGGATCAGCTTCCCTACGTGCAGGAGGCGCTAAAGGTCGCTCACACGGTTCCATTTAAGAGATCCCCAACATCTGCATCACCTCAGTCTCCACAGGTAGCTCCCCCTGGAAAGGGGGTGACTGGCAAACACACCCCTGTAGCCGAAACAGTCCTCTGAGCAACCCATGGCACCTCCTGAACGGTCTCGGTGATTTTAGCACCCACCACTGTTTTCAAACATCATTCTGTCTCTTCAAGGACTAAAAGCACTTTTGAAAATAGGACTCAGATGCTTCTGAAAATGCTACCCACTGTTTATTCTCAGTTTAGTCTATGGAGAGCACCAAAAATGTTAACTTCCATTCTCATACATCCTTTCAGAAATGGGACAGTTTGCACTCACAGTTGAAATTTTGGCTTGGATACACGCATGTGTGTTTTTCTGTCTTACACTACAAACGTTTCTCAAAAGGTGTTTTTTTGGGTGCAACTTCACGGCTCATCTTTGGAGGCAAGGTAAGGTGGCTCCAGTCAGCACATACCTAAGGCTGGAGGCACTTATATCTTCAGTATCGACTCTCTATTATCCAAGTCTCCTAAAGCCTTCCCAAATGCAACCACAGCCTCACAGCACAGGATTTCAGCACAGCCAAGAGCAGCTTCTCTCCACTCTTCCCCAGCAGAATCTGTACAGTCAACTTTTTCTTCTGGAAATCAATTACTTGCCCAGCAGAGTGTAGCAAGAGGGGATTACAGGTCACGTTTTCGACAATTATCCACTCCAACGCCACGAACTTTTCAAAATTGTACACATTAGGTAGGTCACAAGAGGGAAACGCAGCGTGATGGGCATTTAGCATCAGCAAACCTGAATTTTGATAAAAAATCGGATACAGGCCAGTGCCAACCTGCATCCCAACCCCTCACCCATACCCAGCACAGCGGTGAGAAAAATACATAGACTTCCCTGATGAACCATAAGCTAAAATTAGAAACCATTCACCCCTGCAAAGCCACAGCTATCGCCAAAAGGAAAGTAGGTCACAGAATGGCTGGTTAACTTGATTTTCCGGCGTTTCTAGCTGCTCTGTCCTCATGTAACCTCCTCTCTCCCATGGACCGTTTTTGGTGCCTCCTTTGTTCGGGGTATAACTGCACGCAGTGTGCTTCCCCGGCACAGCCTGGCAGAAGCGGTGGGAACGGGCACGGCGGCACCCGCCTGCTCGGTGAAGCACAGATCCGTGGTTCATGAAAAATTAAGCCAGAGCCAGGCAACAGCCCCTCCACGAAGCATGCCACCTCCCACCTGCTCTGGGATCGGCACAAGCGCTGGCTTCCTGTCCCTTCCGCAGTATTGCTCTTTAAAGATCATTTTGGGCTTTGCCAGCTCTTCTGGGGCGCTTTGCTCTCTCGCCTCTTTCCAGTGCCTGAATATCCTCTTTTTATTTGCATTTCTTACCGCACGCTGCCCCCCTCAAGCAAGTCCCAAGCTGAGCAATGCAAGTAAATCAGGCTCTTCCTCCCTTTGTGTGCAGGCTGGAGCCCTGGCTCAGCCGTTACAGCCGCTTTTCCTGCGAGCGGACCTCGAGGCACCCAGCTTCACTGCTTTTCCGCAGCACAGAAGAAGTGGAAAGGCTTAAAATTTGGCTCAGTGACCTTCCCCACTCTAAATCAATGTGTCTCCATCAGGCTCATGGCCCTTTGCTCCTACCAACTCACCTTACAACTAAGTATTAAGCTGCTGCAAAGCCGCAGGTGGGTACGCCCAGAACACCTGCTGCCACCAAACCCACCCAAAGCAACCTGACATCTGCCCACCAACCACTCTCTTCCACCCATGATCCTAACTGATGCTCCCACATCCACTCCTCTTCTGGCTTTCCTCCTGCTGGTCCCAAGGGGAAGAGTCATCACCAAAAGGCATCCCGAATGTGTCCAAGGGAGGCGAGAGGCTGAAAGCTGATCCCAGGGATGCCCTTCAGAAGGACAATTGCATCCTGAATCCCACCTTTGGCACTGGAGCCATGACTGTTGGCAAGGCTCAGCACACCCTTCCCCCTGCAGCCCACAGCTTCATCTCCACATGATGGCACTTGAAAGGGCCTTTCATCACCCGGCCTCAGCCATTACAAGAGGCCAGCAAAGCTCTGGCGACTCTCCGTTGCCCATGAATAGATCACATCTTCTTCAAAGGAGGAACTTCCCTCCAGACCATGGTTTCTACCAAGCAAAAGGGAAGGATTGTTTGAGTCTCCTACCCACAGACAGGGTTGCTTACACGCTATTCAAATGGGGCTTTACAAGAACAGCGGAAGAATCATCATTTACCCATCACAGGGATCACACAGACACAAACATGAAGCCAGATTTGAAATTATGCAGACATTTGGTATCAGACATGACCTCCACTTGCTGAGCACTCACCTGGAACAGGAGCACCCTATTGTGAAGGTTAATAGCAAAACACTCCTGGTAGCAGCCTGGCTTCGAGGATCTGTCTAACCTGGAGTAAAGTCAGGCATGCTGACAAACGGATGCCACCAGCTCTGAGCACTGCACACGACAGCGTCCCAGGTATTATGGCTACACGCTTTCAAGAAGAAACACAGAACTCCACACTTGCTCTCTGGACTCTTTGCCACTACCCGCGGGACAGGGCAGCAACCCCGAGGACTGCACTGAGCTGCGGCAGAGGTTTTGAGAGCAGATTGTGTCTGCTGTGGAGGAGGTGATGGGGACTCAGGGTGATGGGAGGGAAAGGGTGACTGCTGCTGGCATGGGCAGAGACGAGAGGTGACAAAGCAGGACAAGGGTCTGGCAGGACAGCCAGCCCTGACCCAGGTCCCACGACGCAGGCTGTTGAGGATGCAATGGCTTAAGATCACCGTTCCTTCCCGCCTCAGCACCATCACCCCTCTCCTCCCCTCATAACATGGCCCAGGTACACAAGCATCCAAGGAGGATGGGGCTCAAGGAAACAGGAATAAAAACGTTTGAGACCTCGTTTTTCTGAACCTAACCCCTTGCACAGGAGGCACAAGCCACCTAGCCCAAGACCCCTGGAGAGGGCACTTGGTGGTGCCACGGGCTGAATGGCTTTCAGGAACACTCAGCACCTGCCCCCAGAGCCCAATGTCTGTAAAGTTATCACCAGCTGGCGCTGGCTAATGCTTCAAACACATCGACCTCAGCCTTCACCAACTCGCACAACAGACCGTGCCAGTATTGGGTTTCAGGGAGAGAAGCAGATGGAAAAAGGAAAACCAGGAAAATTGCACGGCCTGGGAGCGCAGGGTATGTGATTTTTTTTTATTTTTTTTTTCTTTTTAGGAGTCAGGCACCTGGATTTCTGCAGCTCCCAGTGAAATCGCAGGCCTCGCAATTCAAAATAATTAGCGACTGGTAGTTTTCCTTTTATGCAAAATCATCCTTTTTATCCAACACCTAAATGAAAATGAATATGCTTGATTATCTACCAAAGGGTCCAATTTCCTAGCATCGTTCCGAAGCACACAGCAAAATTTGCGTCTCCTTAGGCTGCTATTACAGGCAACGGCTGAGTGCAACAAATGAACGGTCAAGGCAGAGATCCAGAGCCAGAGATGCCAGGCTGACCTTTGCTAATGCTATTTACAGCATCAAATATCCACAAATCCAGCCACGGCTACATCCACATCCTTTCTGCTCCAGCCCGGGGGGCTCAGGGGCAGCCAGAAGAGCTCGTAGCTGGCCTGCCACTACTGGAGCATCACAGATGTCCCCCTCCATCCATGCAGCCCACCCCACCATGCCAAAGCCCATCCTTTGGGGCAGCTTTCAAGCAGGTTCACTCCCAGGGGAGAGGATGAAACAAGCTGTTTAACAGACAGGGCTCTGAAGCATCGCCTGAACGCTTTGAATCTAAGGCTGATCGCAGGAACCACCCCCCCCCCAGACAGGTTCTTCAGAAGACATTTGTGCTCAATCCACCGAGCAGAGCAAGCTCCTCACGGCACAGCCCTCTGGCGTCACCATCCCTGTCAGGGCTCCATCTATCCGCCTCCCACGGCCTCCACCCCAGGGGCCTCACCCAGGGGAATCCCCCACCTACCCCTTACCAACCTCCCCATCCCTGGCCATGGTGACACGACACGATCGCACGTTTGTACTTCCATCATTTCCAGACTCACCCTGTTCTCGTCGTAGATGATCTGCACCAAGCTGCGATGTTTGGACTCGATAGGAGGCGGGGAGATGGGTTTTTCAGGCTCTGGTGGTTTGGCTGCTTCTTCCTCCAACTGTTGCTGTGGAAGGAGAAGGGGGAGGAGGAGGGTGAGTCACAGCGAGAAACACAGCCGTCCCCGTCCACACGAGACTCTCTGCGGTGCCGCGACCGAGGCAGAAACCGCCATGGCAGAAGGCTTCCTGCGAGACATGGGCAGGCTCAGGCTGCGGAGGAATGGGGAGAGGGAGGAGAGCTGCGTAACATCCCCTGCCACGCAAGCGCAGCGCTGTCCTGCCCCAGGCACCCAGCCCTGTACTGGTGGGTCGGTGCTTTTTAGGCATGGAGGATGAGAACCTGCCTTGAATGAGCCTCCTGGAGAAGGCTCATGGTGAGAAATAATAATTTTACGGGAAACCCTTAAAGGGAACCACAGCTCCAGCCCAGCTCCCTGCTGCTACCTGCCTGCAGAGCTGCCACCACGCTGCAGGGAGCAGTGGAGGAACAAGGGGTGAGAGCAACAAGGCTGCTCTGCACCTTTGGCTTTATCTTGCGATGCTGTGGTTGGAGGAGATGCCTCAGGATGACTGTTCTCAATGAAATGACTTGTGCACCGGCTGCCCCTGCACTGTGCAGCCAAGTGAGCCAGTAAGTACATCAGAGAAGGCAGCAACACCATGAATCCTGACACCTCTGGTCAGAGTTGGCCCGAAGGGACACGTGGAGCCCTCTCAGCCACGGTGAGAGATGCAAAGTGCTCAAGAGCGCAACAACAGCTACAAGACTCCCTGCAGATCACAACACAGTGTTCAGACATGGGCTGCCAAGTCACCCTTTGGCGAATTTTCATAGAAAGCCCAAGTGCCCAGGTTGCAAACACCTGCAGCGTGAGCACGCTACGTGGCTCCGACTGTCCTGGCAGGCACAGGTAGAGCTGCTGAGGGCACCGGCAGAGCATGAGCCACCTTCCAGGTGTCAGTGATCACGCTCTCCTGGGAAAGCAGCCTTGAGGCTCATTCTTCTCCACCCTCACACAGGACAAGCTGTCCTGAGCAGAAACCACCAATTTCAGGCTCCAACTAGAGAAAGCCCAGCAGGGGTGGATGGCCACCAGCTGGATGTCCTGCCCTCAGAGACAACAGCGCCAAGAAGCTCGCTCTGCTGGCTCTTCTGCTTTCTTACGGTCTTTGCTGCGTGGCCGCAGCTCCACATTTCACAGTATCTAGGCTTTGAGGTGCAGCATCTGTGTGCAAGAATACACTACGCTGTCCCCTCCTGCTCTGCGTGTCTGGGACACACACAACCCAGGGGGGGTGTCTCATCCCAAGCTTCACCCCCACTCACAGCAGAAACAGCCAGGAGCCCACGAGCTGCTCCACGAGCACATTCACCGTGTCTCCACCACACAGGCAGTAAAATGCACCCAGCCCCAAAGCTGGTTCAAATGCCAACTACCCCCCCCAGGAGATGGAAAGGTGAAGGGAACACATCCACGTATGCACCTTTAGAGATCAACAGTCTCTTAACATGTTCCTACCCACCTGCAGGCTGCTTGGGCCCTGGTGAACATTAATTATAAACTAGCGGATTTAAGGGAGCGCTTTTGAATAGCACCGCCATCAGCGGGTGTATCTGACGTATGACCTGTGCCTCCAGCTCTCCCAACGGGTGTGAGGCAGGAGGAGACATATGAGCCCTTCCAGTAAGTTTGAGGAACTGCTCAGTCAAAAGAGGAAATAAGAGATTCCTCCGGGCTCCTCCTGGGGCCACTGGCTCCCAGCGAGGAGGGAGAGCGAACACCGCACACGGCAGCTGCGGGGCAGCACAGGCACGGGAGAGGGAGAGGTTGTCAAAAAACGCCTATGATTTTTTTCACTGCTCAGCACTGAATCTCCAAATCTTTGTATTTTTTTTCCTGCAGTTAAAGCATCCCCTGTTGAAGCAAGAGGAAAATTGAGTGAGTCTTGTACTAGGAAAAAAATGCACCTGGGACTGAGAGCAATCAGCCTGCACCAGAGGCGAGTGCACCCCCATCTTCCCTGACAGCAGTGTCTGGTGGGCTGAGAAGGCGGGCACCTATTCCTCCTTGGTATCACCTCTGCTCCTGTTTAGCAACATGAGAGCTGTAGGATGCAGTCCAAGAAAACATTTAAGCACCCAGACAGATCGTCTGGTTTGGCTGATAAAACGCACACTCCTTGAATTAAATGTGTTCCAATGGATGAAGCAACCCAATCCTCGGGACTCCAGTCACGCTCCACCTCCCCACAAGTGGGCATCTTTTCCCATACAGGGAAAAGCAGCAGCATAGGGAACACCAAGATATAGCCAAAAAAAAGCCACCATTGCCAGTCAGATGGCAGAGCACTGTCCCCGCTGGGGAGCAGGCTCTGGCAGAGGCAGGACAGCCCAGGCTCTGCATTTTGGCACCAACGTACCCACCCTGTGGTCTCAACCTAGCAGTTACTCCAGCCACCTGTGAGGATGGAAACAGCCAGCTCAGACCATCTGCACCCTGGAAGGTGATGAACCTTCCCCAGCACCACAGGGATCCATCCCTTCCTGACCACAACAGTCGTAGCATTGCAGCACGCCTAAGGCTCCAACCACACATGAAACAGCCCCAAAGCTCCCTTTCTCTTCTCAGTCACAGAAGGTGGCCCAAATCACAGCACCATGTAAAGGTGACAGGAGCTCTTCAGGAAGCCATGGCTGAAACCACAGGCTGCAAAGCAGTTCTCGGCATTAGCCCCGGCACAGACCCAGGTACCTGCCTGCTCTTGCTCAGTGTCCTAAGGCACCCCGTCACACACCTTTGCTCCCACATGATAAATTTCAAAAACTCTAAAGGGATTGGTCAAATCCTCTATTTATCTTGGGGAAAATATTTGGGTAACAACAACAACAAAAAAATGTCAGAAACTTGGCTACATTGTTCTGGAAACCCACAAAAATTCTGCAAAGCAGTTGGGTGTGTTGTAAGTGATTTCAGAGAAGAGGATTTGATGGTGTATCAGGAAATGAAAGTTTCCCAGTAAGTGGAGGCTCATTAAAAGTAGCTCGTTAAAAGAAAAATACAAATCTAATTATAGCTGAAATACAGTAGAGAATTAAACTCTACTCTCTGTGGTGTAACACTACGTGGTTATTAAAGGGCCAGATGCTAGAGGTAAGGATGTGGGCAGGGTCTGCAGGCAGCACACCTGACTGCAGCAGGTTCAATCCATGACAGCTACCCCTGGGAGCTGTGGGAAATGGCAAAGCAAAATAGGTCAGGGTTCCCAGACACGGACGAAATGGATTTCTTAAAGGTCTGCCACAAAAGCTAAGCTGGGACTGTGACCTTTACAAGGAGAGGAGCAGGATGAGAGATGAGTCTTGACAGCTCCATACTCTCTCCCTCCCCACTCCCAGCAGTGGCTGCTCGAAAGCCCCCTTCCTCTCCCCAAATGGAAGCCAGTGCAGCGACGTGGAAGGGATGCCAGATGCCATCGTTAGCCATAGTCCCGGCTCCTACAGCATCCACAGACCAACCCATTTCCAAGTGAAGGAGTTTCTCTCGCCAGGTCAGAGTCCCTTTGGCAGGACCACACTCCGCGGAGGGGCCATCGGAGCCTGCAGCGCTGGCAGGGGGGTGGGTGACGTTTCAGGAAGACCCCATCCCTGCACATGCCAGCCTCTGTGCTGAAGGGACCTGCCTAACAAAACCAAGGTCATTACACACACATCCAGCTGCCATGCTGCCTCGTATCATCAGCCACCACCTGGGTACCAGGATGCTTCACCCGCCCGGGGGAGAGGAGAGAGCTTCCAGCCACAGGGCACCTCTGAAAACCACTTTCAAAGAGCCAGGGGGAGAACAGAGGAAACTCAGCCAGGAAATAGATGGAAGGGGAAACCCTGGAGCTCTTCCACCCAGCCAGCTCCACCTCCATCACCAGGTGGGAGTGTTGTACTCCTAGAGAGACCTTCGCCAAGCTCGGTGCCCGGGGAGTCTCAGGCACCACTGCGGAGAACAGCCGAGCACTTTATTTCTCCTTCAGATCCCCAGTACCAATGCCAGGAATAAATGCATAAGGATTATCCTTCCCTGTCAGGAAGAGGGGGAGAGAGGACTCAGTGAGAGATTTAAGCGCATATGGTGCATGAATGAGCGGGGGATGGCTGATGGAGGTGGCCTTCTGCCAGGGGTGCGCAGGGTTTGGGGAAGGTTTCTCAGCTTGCTGAAGACGTTTGCTTCTTGCAAAGCCCAGGCAGAGCCTTCCTTGCCATTTCTGGAACAACCAAAAAAAGAGAGATGGTGGATTGGGGTTGGCTGGGATTTTCTTGCACAGCCTTTCCATATAAATGTATTTAATTACCCTGAGAAGGCCTCCCAAAGACAGAGGGGAAAAGCATTAGGATATTCCGGCTGCGTACAATTCCTCCCCTGCTCCGCTGCCCGTTCCTGCAGGAGCAGTATCTGTTTCAGGCTGATTGCTTTCCCTCACTCATCTTTCTCCTGCGCTGACAGCTCAGATGCACAGATGGACAAAACGTTCCCAGAGCATCTCAGATAGGACACCCCCACACCCCCTCCAAAAAATGCTTCCTCCCAGATGTGCCAGCTCTGACAGAGGATGGGCCTGGGGAAGGAACCTGCTGGAGGGGAAAGGAGGCCATGTGGGGGGAGGCAGGATTTGCTACCAAAGAACTCAGACAACATGTGCCCCTCCAAAAAAAAAAAATTAAAAAAAAAGGGGAGGGGATGCTTTTACTGCCAACAGCCACTTTCACCTTCTTCCCCACTCAGCAGAGCATTTTTGTGGGGAGGAAGAATCATAAAACTCATTCAGAAGGAAGAAATAAAGCAACCAAGCAGCCAACAATAAAAAACCCATTTCCTTACGGAAGGACAGCTTGATTTTAATGGCAAGGAGCATATGTTGCTCCCGTCAGCTTCAATAGCAGCTCCTCAGCATCACTGAAGGAAGCCAGGCAGTGGATGGGCAGAGCTGTCAGTCCTCCCAAGTGCCATGAGAGGGACCTTCACTGCCGTGCTGGGCACATGTCCCACCCTGGAAGCCCTTCTCCAGAGTGGGAAATGACCATGGTTTGCACCTCCTTCCTCAAATATGAGTTAAAAACATGGACCAGCAGCCAGACTGCCAGGCAAGAGAGGACATCAACATTTTGTCTGAGCCTCCTAGGAGGGAGAGGGGAAGAGCTGGCTTCCCCCAGTCCCACCAAACCCAGCAAGAGGAACTTCTGTGGTTTCCATCGCTCCAGATGTTCCTTTGGCCCTTGTGAGCTGGCACACAAGGCTGCTTCCTCGCACCCCAGCACAGTTGCTTCTGCCCACTCTTGGCTCACTCTCTCTAAGCACTCAATACCTCTGCAAATAAAAAGCAACACAAAAAACCCAAGATCCTTCACATTAATTAAACCATATTATTTGAAACCAAAATATCCTGCTTTGTCTTGCAGGAAAGAAAGGGACAGTATGTGGTATGGGAAAATATAGATCTGATGGGGAGGAAGGTCAACTACATGCTCATTCTTGAGGAGCACTTGCCCCGTGCAACAGCTCAAGCAGAGGTTTTGCTCAATTCCCAAATTCCTGCTGTACACTCTTGGGAGAGGTCATTCCCCTTAGGCAGTTTGGGATTAACAGCCCTCAGAGAGTTTAAAAACTGGCCCCAAGCAAAGGAAATAAAACAACTGGTAAGAGAGAGGCAAAGAGAAGTGATTTGCTTTAGAAAGTGAAAGCCTTTAAGTCCGTGGGCTTTTTCACAGACATCCCCCAAGGTTTTGTCATATTAATCTCTTAATGGGTTTATGGTAATTGTATACATCGCAACATCGAGCGGGCGATCCTTCTGCTGGGGAGTGCTCTTGTGCAGGGGGTAAAGCACTCATCGAGATCAGATTCAAATCCCTGGCTCAAGCACAGCCCTGACTGGAGTTGGACCAGACACTGCTCAGGGCTGCAGAGCTGCACAGCCCCGGAGGAGGCGACTGGATGCCCAGGGAAGGCCATCGGGACAGCGCAGCAATGTTTTAAACAGCCCAGTACTACAGTTATACCAGCAACAGTACTGGAGAGAGACAACTGCTGGAAAAGAAAAAGGAAAGACCTTGTGCCAGTCTTGGCCTATACTGACAACTCGGGCAACCCAGGCTGCATTTCCAGCTCTGCCACTGACTGCTTGCATGACTACGGGCAAGTCACCGAGGACAGATTTTTCTTCCTTTAAGATATTCTGACATGCAAAAGAGCCCACAAACTGCATTTCCAAAGCTCCCTCATCTTGCCACTACAACCACCAGACTGTTGGCACAGCAGCAACCACCCCATCTCATGACAGGGAGCATGGACACAGACCACCCTGGCGGCACTAGCACTGCCACTTCCCCTCTGCGGACACGCGTGGGCAATGATGGGGTGTAAGGCAGCACGCAGAGGCGAGGACGTGTCCTCCCCTCTGGACCACAGCCTCTTACCTGCTTCTTCTTCAGCTTGGAGATTTGCTGCTCCACCATGGTGATCTCGCGGTCTACGCGGTCCATGTTCTGAATGAGCTCCTCCTTCGACAGCCGGGCCGGCAGCAGGTCCAGCTCGGCATCGGGGTGAGCAGGGCTCACGGGCGACACGGGCTCCAGTTTGCCCGGCAGGCCACGATCCTGAGGAGCATAGAACAACCAGGTCAGCTCTTTCCCAGGAGACTTTGGATCCTTCTCTCACCTTCCCACACCAACCGCCCATTCCCAGCCCTCTGAGACACACACCCCCCTCAAAAAACCCCTGCTAGACTAAGCAGTACCAGCTGCCAGATCACATCACCACAGTGCTCCATAACCTCCAGCATCTCCAGAGCACCGGGTTAGTCTCCCAGGGACACAACAGCAGCTCTTCCTCCGTCCAAAGCCTCAGAGGTTCCCACCACCTTCAGTGCTACCCACATTCCTACAGGATCAATAAACCCATCCATATTCAGGAGCTCCCAGCAGCATTATCCCTTCACAGCTCAGCAGCCAGATCAAGGCTACATCTTCCCTCCAGAAATGAGGTAGCCACAGACATGACTTCCTCCAACACAGACACAAGCCATGCCGGAGGGAAAAGTGGCATTAACCACACTTGAATGAGAAGGGCCTACGAGGGCAGCCCCCAGGAGGAAAGAGGACTCCCATTTCCTTCATGGGAGTCCCCCTCCATTTCTTGTTAAATTCTGGGGGAGCTCCAAGATGTTAAATATATCCATCCAGAAAGGGAGAAAAAGGGGATAGGTGAGGCCAGCGACTGAACTGATTAAAATCAGCTTTTTGCAAATTCCAGGGAAATAGGCTCAGCAAAACAAGACCCTTCAAGTCAGAGACCAGACGGACCAGCATAAACTCTGTGGCCATCACAGGGAGCAGCTCTAGTCACCACAAACTGGGATAGAGGGAAAACACATCGAGACACTCAGCTTCACCTCCAGCAATTGCACCTTTGCTGAGCCCAACAAGCTGTATCCCAGGAGCATCCCGGAGCCACCACCCTTCACCTCTCCAGCTCCAAACGAAGGAGCTCATGTCCCACAAACACAAGCTGCATGCCTGGATGAGTTTGCCCACCACTGATGAATGCACCTGGGATGAAGCAGCTGTTGAATAGCCACCAGCCACACGGATGGGGATCACAGCACACCAACAGCCTCCCTGACCTGGGACACTCCTCTCTGGCAGCTACCCAACACCTTAATTAAAAGTTTATCTATTCATTTGCTTAGCTAGTGGATGGATTTCTTTTCCTGGAGGGGGCAGGAAGAGGAGCCGCAGAGTGGTTTGTAACCATAAACCGCTGCCAGGCTGGGCAGCCAGCACTCTGCAGCTGCTGGGGAGGGCAGGGGAAGGGGGAGGTGAACAAGTGAAGAAGTTCATACAACTTTGCTACCATCATTACAGCAGCCCTGTGCCCGCAGACAAAGCTGACATTGTTCTGCACTAACTGGCGCTGAGTGTCCTCCCCTCCGCACTGACTCATGGCCACCAGCGAGCCGCCAGGGCCACCCACTGACCCTCTTCCCAGGCTGGTCCTTCTGCGGGGGTAAGGGTGACAGCAGGGAGCTCGGTGGCACCGAGACAGTGTGGGCCCCTCTGTGCTCCTCCACCTACTGAGGCACACAGACAATGGCCCTGGTTGTTCACCAGCCGTGCTGCAGCTCACAACACGCACAGTGAGTGTGTACGTGCCACCTTGGCACTGCTCAGCATCTCAACAGCATCAGCTTATGGGGAAGCAGGACCACGCAGGGTGGCCTCCACCCTGCTGCTGCTGGGATGAAGCACGGCGAGGTCCCTCCTGGGGAGGCTGTGCCCACAGCCCAGCACAGCCGCAGGGGATCTGGCTTCAAAAGCAGTCCCTGCCTGGTGGGGCTGTGCTGAGGTGAGTTCTGCCCTATTTCACTCTGTAAGAGATGGACAACCTCATAGACAGCAAAGCTGGAACAAAGGGAAGCACAATAGGATGCTTCCCAACAATGTGGCCAGGTCCCTGGACACCAGCATCCTTCACTGGCACCTTCCTCCTCCTCTCCCCTGCCAAACCCTGTTCTAGCTGAAGGAGACAGCAGCCCGGGAGGAACCACTGCTGGGTGCAGTCTGAGGGCATCAACACCCTTCCCACTGCTGCCATCAAGGGACAGAAAGCAAAGGAGCAACCTGAAACTCTTTCCTCACTGTCTTGCATGGGGGTCATCCAGCCCTAAGAGCACAAAGGAATCAGAAAGCTAAGCTGGTTGTTTCCAGCATCCATTCAGTAGAGAAACTAGAAGAACATCAAAGGTTTCTGGAAAATCCCAAAGAGCAGATCCTGTCTCGTTTTGCTTCCCCAGCATTAGACACCAGAAATGATCAGTCTGCTGCAGTGTGAAGGCTTTGTGTCCCCCACGACCAGGGTTTTTTTAGGGTTTTTTTGGGGTCTGTTGTTTTTCTTACAAGCCAAGAGGAACAGGACAACCACAAGAAGCAAAAGATAAATTCGGTGTGCATAAAATCTCATTCAGATTAAGGCACGGGAAGGGGAAGTTGCAGTGTAGGTGGGTAGGTTTTTCTAAAGGAAAGCAAGTTACCTGCCAAAAATGCAGGAGAGAAAGACTTCCCTCTCTGTGCACGTCGAACAAAAGATACTATCTCATGTCTGCCAATATGCAAAGACAGGGCATCTTTAAACTCCTACACAGCACAAAACACTTTGGGAATGGTTTCTGATACATTTTAATCTTTTTACCTTGCAGAATCTAAAGCAAAATAGCAGCAAAGCTGAGTAAGGGGAACAGCTGCAAGTCACAGCACAAAAACCACCATCATCTGGTATTAGGAGATGATTATAGCAGTAGAGAGGCAATGTCCCCAGACCTCAAATAACTGGTCGCTGTTATTTCACAAGCTCCTCTCTAAGTAAAGGAAACGACAAGCAGCAAGAGGAAGAAAAAAACAAAACTGAAGACAAAAAAATATCTTGCCCATGCAATGGTGAAGTCCAAAATGCAGAGCTCCCAGATTTACACAAGGCACAAAAAAGCCCTTCTTGCAAATCACAAAAATGTGTTGAAAGGGGTTTGCAAAGACCAGAGTCCACCAGGAGCCTGGGGTGGACTCTAATGGATAGAGATATTTTAACTAGTGCTTTGTTTCCTAGCACTCCCAAGAAGCTGCTCAAAATATATTCTCCTGCTTCAGACAGTTATCATACCCAGGCTCTGAACAAGTGCAATGTGAAACGTGAAATTCTTCTTATTAACGTGAAGTCACAGACTTCGAAACCAGCATGAGCCGGGAGAGCTGGAATAAATCTGCTGGAGGGAAGAAAACAATTACTGCATTACTCAAGTTGATATTTTCTCAGTAATTATACTGTTTCCATGTGATTTGTTTTTATACATGGTTAACAGCTACTGTAGTTCCTGTTTATCCCTAGCCTTATTATTATGTGATTTATATGATAACAAGGGTGGGCGAGTGGGGGGCAGAGGCTGCATAAACCTTCCTGCAACAGGAGGAGATGCTGGCACTGAAGAAAACAATTATCACCGAGGAGTCTATCAAAGAGCAAGGCCAGGCTTCGGGGGTGGGTTTCTTTAACACGCTTTTATTCCTAACATGGATAATATTAACGGAGCAAGCCTGCTACACGCCACCAGACAGTGGCTTTAAAAACGTGGGAGAAAGTGTGGAAAGGAAAAGGACAAGCCAACTGCCTGTCAATGCCCTGAAAAGCAAGTAAGCCTCTGGGTAAATTCGAAGTCTCTGTCTTCAGACACACCAGCAACCGGGGCCACAAGAGAAAAGACAGTGGAAACCCCAACCCTGGTCCCAGGACATGCAGGAACTTGCAAGAGAACACCGCCTCCTCCTTATTTTGCATTACCGACCCACCTCACAATGCTCCCAGGGAGCTCGTGGGAGTTGGTGAGATGGAGAAGGGCGTCCGTGCCACGTGTCAGCACAGCACCTATGGCTGGATGCAGCCCAACCTCTGTGAAGGGTAATTTTTGTTGGCTGCTTCCCACCCTCAGGAGAGAGCAGAGCAGTAGCACTGCTCCACCTGCACCTAACTCTCACTGCAAAATGTATTTTGACCTTTCTAATCCCTTGACTGCACTGGCTGCCTCTTCAAAACTATACTGGTGGAGCTTCAAGGCCTCCCCACCCCAGTCAGTGCCTGCGCAGCACTGGTACATACCAAGCAGAGTCCCTTGCTTGGGACAGCCCTTGAGATCTCTAGCACGGCACCACGGTGTTTGCCCTACATATCATCTTCGGTAAATCCTGGTCTCTCTCTGCCTTTCTAAACCAGATCATTAATGATGTTCCCCCAAGCCCAGGACAGAGATTCGGGGATGCCCACGTCACCTCTCCCACAGTCTGTTCACTTTCTAATTATCAGCCGGCAGCAGCGTTTTCTGCTGGAGCACCAGGAGGGATTAAGAGGTGTTATCTCCAATTCCTGCCCGCTTGCACATCTCACATCCTCACAGGCTGGTGAAGATTGCCAAAGCAGGCAGGATGGGCCAAGGGCTGCTCAAACTGTGCTCCACCCCCCCAAAAAAACACCCATGAACAAAGGGTGGGCTTGTGGTCAGCGTGGCCAGCCTGTGAGGATGCCTCCATCACCTGATCCTCTCACAGCACCACAGTCAGTGGAAATCGCTGAACTCCACCAACTAATACCACCCCCCAAACCCTGTCTGCGTGAGGCTGGGCTACACGGCAGAGATGGTCCCTTGCCCTCCCCATCCAGGCACCCGTGGCTGGGCAGCACTGCACACCCCAGCAGATGCAGAGCCCTGCGGCCTTCCCACACACCCTGGGACAAAAACCGAGCAGGAGAGCCAACACCCCACACCTCCATCCCTCAGGGTTTAAGGTAAAAACATGCATATAAAACTCTTAAATGGGCCAAATACAGACCAAAGGAATTTTTTTTTTTTAAATTGGAAAAGTATCCAACATATTCTGGTGTATCAGCAGGCGCAAGATGACAGCACTGATGGGGAGGAAAAGTCAAAGGGGCTGAAAACTAACATCTCGTTTCCCCAGGGAGATGCACAAGTACAAGTCAGAGAGCCTGAGCAGTGAAAAGTACATCAAGTTATTGCAGTTCTTTTGTTCGTGACCATCTGCTGTGCTAATGGCTCTTTCAGCAGCCCAACCCTTCAAACAGGGTTTTAATTCTTAAATAGTGCTGGGCTCTCAGCTGGGCTGTGTCCCCGCCGCAGCTCGAGGGACTGCTGAGTGGGATGGAGACGTGTGTGTTGGTGTACACAGCGTGACTGCGGGGAGCACCTATGGGTGCAGCTCACCAGCCGTGAGAACACGGGTATTCCCATGCAAGGCTAACCAGGGCACCCAAGGGATGCCATGTGTGAGACCGAGGCATCACCCACCTCCTTCCTCCAGCCCCACGCTCCATGGCACGTGCAGGCCGCGGGGACGAGCAAAACGGGGATCACTTTCACTGGGTGCAGCCCAGGATGTGCTCCCATGGGAATTCATGAAGCTAGAGACTAAGGGGCTGTCTGAAGACAAAGCCGATTTTTTTTGTTTAATATTTTTTCTAAATAAATCTGTGACTTTATGAGAAGGCCTACAAAATTCCTTTCCCCTGTAATCCAGCTGAATTCCACACGGCCAGGGCAGAAAACATCCCAACAATTTCTAAGCTTGCACGAAAGTAGGTCAAAAAACTTCCCGAATGTTTCAACAGCTTGAAGCAATTTAATTGCAAAACCAGTACCAAATGCTGACCCTCCCTCCCCACCCCCACCAGCAGATTTACGAGGGTGGTAAAACCACGCCAGCGAGTGTTACAGTTAAATGCACTAACCAAAGCCTAGTATCTGGTCTTGCAAAACTTGCCTGTGCTCAAAAAAGCCATTCCACAGCGTTATAGTGAACAGATGCTGCCTCTGGACCTCAGGATCGCAGGATATTACAGAAGCAGCAGCAAACACGTCTTACGGACTCAGAGGTAGCCTAGAATAACGGGTCAAATCCGGAAAAACCTTACTCAGGCAAACTCCCACCGAAGCCCAAGGCATTACACCGACAAATGGATATTGTGTCTTTCATTACCTTCTTGCGTTTCCCCATTAGTGGATAATAATTGCACTGAACAAGTACGTTCCCTACTGACTTTGCAGGAGTGATGAATTCTCACCTACCCATCTACTCATTATGAAGAGGAGCTAATCGCTCCCTCTCATTACGAATTGCCCAGCATTGCCTATTCTGCATTGCTAGGTTTTTAGCTGACCCTAAGTTTGTTATAACAACTGTCTGGACTGAAATTTTCCATGATGAATATTTGCTTCAGAAAAACAACTCTGCTGCTTCCAAGAACAAGTTAACAGGAAAATATGCCTTTCTGCAATGTTCAGAAAGATTCTGGGAACCTTTTCTTTGAGCATCTTTGGTGCAGTTGATACATCTGGCAAGAGTGTTCTTTGCCAGTGATTCACCTTTTGTTAACTCTGAAAAAGTGTCCAAGTCAACAACAACAACAAAAAATCTCATTTTGTTTTTTGCCTAGGGGAATGACTTTGAATTGAGGGAGTAGAGTGGGGTCCTGGGGAGCTCCAGGTCCAGTATCACACTCTGCCCATACTCCTGCAAAGGAAAGGGCTGAGCTGGAAGAACCTTACTGGCACGTGTGGAGCGCTCTGGGCCAACAGCAACAAGCGCCCTAAAAGAGCTGTGAATAACTGCAGGAGTTGTGGTTTGGACAGCAGGTAGAGCCAGAGACCACCCACCAAATGATAAGGATGAAGTAAAGCAGCCAGTGACTTGCCCGGTGTGAGATGGAGTTTGTCCTGGACACTGAACAGAGTGTTCTGATGCTTTCAGCAAATAGCGGGGAGGACAAATAAACTGGATTACAAGGGAAGGGAATTTCACAGGCCTTCACATAGTCACAGATTTATTTTTTTCAAAAAAAAAAAAAAAAATAAACCAGCTTTGTCTTCAGCAAATAAGGTAGCCAGGATAGCCTGCAGAGCAGCAAGCTTTTCCAATCCTCCATTTGCACCTTTAAAGTTCTTTTAACAGTTCAGGAACCCAGCAGCCACTCAGAGCATCATTTCACCTGCGCTGGCGTTGCCGCAAACGACGCGCTGCTGGGAACATCATCGTCCCCATAACACACAACCTTGGCCCTGGATCCTCATCGCCCCTTCACAAACTCAAAGCCATTTGTTTGAACAAGCAGCGCCCACCAGGCACGATCTGCCTGCAGCCTCCTTCCATGGCAGGGACCTGGCTCACCCTATGGCCAGAGCCAGGAGGAAAACACTGGTATCTCAGTTTATGGAGTAAAACCACTTCTCTGGGGAACGGCGCTGGCTTATGGTGATAGAAAATGACCGTGAAATTAGAGATCTAGGGAGGTAAAGATTTGCATGAAAAGGCACCAAGCACATAACCCATTGGCTTAAGAGCATGTCAAAAACCTGCACCAGGATATTCAAAACCACAACCCAAGTGGGCAAGACATCCCTTGGGTTTATAGAGCCCAAAAGGAGGGAGCCACCCTGAGCTCACCGAAACGCTCAGGAGGCACGTGAAGAAAATACGAGGGAGGCGAATGCTTGTTTGATGTCTCTTAAAAAGGAGCGAACTGTGAAAAACGCCTCCGATTACATGAAGCGCAAAGGCAGAGGCAAATTTTTAATTGCCTGATTTGGCGCTTGGCCAGGGCAGCAGGGTTAGCACCTCCCAGCTTCACAGAACCAGATTTTAAAGGTAATGGGGGAACTCATTGCAGAGCCAGCTGCTGCTCCTCCCAGCAAAGCAGCTGGTCACTGGGGCTCAAACCACCCTCGCTTTCCCTGGAACTGGCCAACTTCAGGCAGCTTTCACAGGAACCTCTGAATAATTGCCACCGACTTCCATGGAAACGTGGGATGTGGTGATGTGGCCTCATGTGACCGTCACCCTCTCCTGTTCTTGTGTTTTTCCCTGTGCGTGCTGCTCAGAGTTTCTTTAGAGAGATCTCCAGGGAGGCAAGAGGGGGCCCCTGCCTGGTGCAGGCAGGCAGTGCACAACTCCCAAATCTCTTCCAGCATTTCAGGAAGCACCCAACAAACCCCGGGGGAATGTAACACCCACTCCGAGCCTTTGGAAGTTTTATGCTCCAACCATTTTATTTATTTTTTTGCAACACCACCCCTCCTCTTTCAACTGCCACATACATTAAAGCAAGATCCCAGTCCTTCCAGCACAACCACCACACAGGGATGAAGCATTAAAGCCCACATTAATCCCAGCTGAGGATGCTGAAATAGTCCCTGCCAAGTCCCAGCTGTCCTCAAGAAGGTAGAAACCCTCAAGCCCTAGACACCTGCTAAAAGCATGATGGAGTTTGCCTTTTGTAAAAAAGGCCTCTGCAGAAAAATATCCCTACTTTTATACTAGTACAATACTCAAGTGACCAGCACGAATGCCACCACGCAATGTGACAGTGCCTGCATCAGCACACATTAGTCCTGCAGAAGCGAGAGGCAGGCAACTGCATCCAATCGCATTTGTCCTCCACTAAACATCACATTAAAAAAAAATAATAATTTCAACCCAACTGGCATAGCTACACCAGCCAAAAAGCAGGCAGGCAACAAGTCAGCATGATTAAATATACTGCAGCGTTCTGTGTCGCAAACACGGCACCAGATCCCGAGCCGGGCTCAGCACCACCCACCCCCGCTGCTGTCCACAGGCGCTGGGACACGTAAGTCCCTGCTCGGGGTGGCTGGGAAGAGCTCCACAGCTTGGATGTGCCCAGCAAACCTCCTTCCTCTGCTTGCGGGAGCCTTAGCGGGGTGACTGAAAGGGTGCTCCCAGGCTAGTGCCTGCTCGGGGAGGGCAGCAGGAGCCCCCTGCCCAGCCGAGCCCCCCGAGCCGGGGAGCGGGTCCTACCCTGCACCCCAGGAAGCTCCAGCTCATTCACTGGGTGACACCAGGTGCATCCTCCAGCACATGGGGGAGGGAAAATCCATCACGGCAGCTTCTAAAAAACCTCACTTATTTAAAAATAAAAAATCGAGGGGAAATGAAAAGACAAAAGCCCTTCTCAGCCTGGTGTTATCAAGCAGAGGAAATGAGACTTCTAAAGCTCCCATTCAGAGAGGAGTGGGGGGGAGAGAAATCCCACTCCAGACGCACTTGAGCGAACAGCTTTTGAAATGGAAATGTCACTCTTCAGAAACATTTAAATTTCCTCCTATTGCCAGGGAGGAGGAAGGAGGCAGGGGAGCAAGCAGGGACTCCTCAGCCATGCAAATCTAAACAGGGGTCCATTCCGGGCAGCGCCCGGCGGCTCTGTCGGGAGGGGATTTGTCAGGGAGTTAATCAGGACCAGCACACGGTATTAATATCGGCAAGTCAGCTTGAAGGGGCATCAGATTTAGAGGGAAGGGAAGGGAATGAATGAAGACAGCTCTATTAACCACCACCACAAGAAAGATATACCTAAAGGCTGCTCACACTCCCCCCCCTCCGTTCTGCCTGCACAACCATCACCCAAATTATTTTTCCCTGAATCCTGGAGACTGAGCTGCCTGTTGAGAAGGAGCTTCACTGATGGAGAAAGGAAACACAAACAAGACCTAAGATGGTTTGAGTGGTGGCTGAGGTGCGTTGTGGGACCAACCCAAACCTCCTTTTACATGCCAGAGCCACTGCACCAAGCCAGGATCACCAGCAACTCCCCTGGGGACTCCCAGCACATCAGGCACAGGCTGACGTGCCCCAGCACCAAACTTCTGCTCACTCCCAGCAGCTCCTTTTCCACGTCAGCTCAAAAACCAGAAGTTACTGCTCCTACAGCAATACACCGAGCTCCCCTCATCAACTGTCTGCCACCACTTCACTGCTCTAATGTCTTTAGGGTCACTTAACGTGTAGGTTTGTTCTAGCTGTGCTCTCAGGTATATAAAACAGGACATCAAATAGCTCTCATCTGTAAAAACCCAGAAATTCTAAGACTGCAAGAAAACCGGACTTAATGGCGATACTCCAAAGACTTCCCCTGCCTCCCAAAATCTAGTAAGATCCCAAAAGTTCAGTTTTTATTAGTAAAGTCTCTTTACTTCTATCAGAACATCTCTGTACAGATGCTCACATGTCTTGTGAGACTCAAACACACACAGGAGAGCTGAAGGGAGCAGCCTGCAGGCACACTGGGGTCACTGGTGCACCTGACCTCTCAACTTCGCTGGCTGAGATGAAAAAGACAAGCGACTTTTTCATCAGGAACCCAAGCCAATCCGACTTCCATTTCGAGATGGCTGCACTAGAAAACTTGTTTAAGCGTGAAACAAGGCTCACAGCTGCTTTGATGCTTTTGAAAAATTTTTAACCCACATGAAGAACAGGCTTGGGGGAAAAAAAAACCCTTTCCCTTGAAACAACTTGTCTTGGCTGTTAATGTAGCTTTTAGTGGCCTCATCTGTCCTTGAGACACCACTGAAGCCTGTTTTAACTCCCCCTTCATTTTGGCATCTCCCCTTTGTGCAGGTGCTGGCCCTGCACGCTGCAAAGTGCCGTCCCCAACACATGGCACAGGATGCGGTGGGGACAACACCTCCACCTGCCCCCCTGCTGCCAGAGGCATCCACCAGCAGTCCGGCATCCCCCCCAGACACACAAAACACAGGCACCAGCCACAGCACCAAGCACCCCACAAGCAGCAGTGCTACGCCAGCACCCCGGGACACAGGCAGGGATACGGGGCATGGCCCCGGCTGCCTGCAGACATCTCTGTGCAGTGCTAGAGGCGGGTGTAGCACTGAGCGAGGCACAGCAGCGCGCAGGATACGTGCTGACAGGGGAGCACGGGGGGTGCAAAGCAACCGTCAGCTGCACCATCAATCAGAGCCAGCCGCCGGCTGCGTTCAATGGTTTATTGTTCTAATAATTGTGCAGACACGTGGAAGGGGGTGCCTCGACATTCGCCGCTTGTTTGAGTAGCCATTTCCTTCGCTGCTCCGCCTGCTTTTCCGTCAGGAAGCCGCATCCTGAGCTCCCGGGGGCGGCAGGCAGCGGGGCAGCAGTGCCGGCCATCCCCACCGCTGTCCCCATGGCCGACGGGGCAGGAAGGTGGGAGGAAATAACGTCCCCCAGCAGCAGGAAACGCAGGCGGGTGCTTGTCCAGACGTGAGCCATCAGCCCAGCCCTCCGCCTCAACAAGCCCAGAAAAACATGCAAAACAAACCTTTCACAAGAGTTTTGGATTTATTTGGAGATATGTTCTTGCCATAATATATTCTTCCTGCGATTCAACAGGTAGAGATAGTCTCAGGGTGTAGGAACCTTCACGGCATCTCAAGCCTGACACTGCTTGAGCATCACCCAGCTCTGTGATCTGAACAAGACTGACCAAGGAAAGACCAAATACTGACAAGAGCACAGGATAAAGCAGCTCCCGAAGGCACAGGCCAGAAGCACCATTTCTAATTGTGACTGGCCTGTGGGAGTCACTCAAACTGCAAAGCCCTGCCTAGGCTGTTCCTGCATAAAAGCATGAAACACTCCTGCCTCTCCAGGCCAGGATGTTACAGAAAAAAAAAAACAACAAACATCTCCGCTCCCATAGCAAGAATAAGCCTACAGTGAATTTGTTATTATCTGTTAGCAGAGCAGCAGCTTCCCACCAAGGCTGGAATTTCCATCTTGGTTTGGCAGGCACGGGGCTGTGAAATGATTACTGTGTTTACTTTTCCTTTGCTAACTATAAAATCCCATTCCACTGCCCTGCCAACAATGACTGAAGCTAATAAAATTCAGGCATTTGGAAGAAAGCAATAATAAACCTCCCTTTTGGGGCCTTTATGATGAAATTTCCCCACTCCGATCAGCGATTATGCTGTATTCATGAACACTACTGATGTCTCCAAGTGCCCCCAGATTGACTCAAATCAATATTTAGCTTTCTCAAGACTGTAAGCCTTTCTCCATGTGGCTGCTGAAGGCAGGATCACCGAACTGCATAGCTAGAAGAAACGTTTGAAAAAACAGCTTACAAGCATATGACACAGCATATATATATATATATGTATGTGTATATTTTTTTTTTAAAGGTAGGCTTTTCAGTTACTTAACCTGTGAAAAAAGTACCTACACATGAAACATTCACAGATGCATGAATTTACAAATCTCTCTCCAAATACATTGAAAACCATTAATATAATGCACACTGTGTATTTAGATACACATACCTGCCTATTCTTTAGTAGCTTTTAGTGTCTGACAGACCATAACGTTCCTGTGTTTACATCTGCCACTCTGCCACATTAGCTGCTGGGGGCAATCTGCTCTACGTCATACCTGTGATGGCTGGCACAAGATAAAATAACGCAGACCTGAAAAACAGCCTGAAATAAAAGGCTGCGCTTGGTTTGGTCGCGTAATCACGTGGGACAGCTTGATTTGCACTAGGCAATGGTTCTTTCTTAAGCAGCCACAGGAACGAAGGCATCCAAAGCAGAGATCACAAGGCAGAAACGATCACTGCTGCTCTCTGGGGAGGAAAGAAATCAGCCACATCCCTTGTCAGGGCTGCAATCAGAACAGGTCGTTCAAATACAAGCCTAAGAAGCATTACTGGGCAGGCAGAGGAGGTGGCAAAGTGCCAAGGCAGCGGAGAAACCTGCTGTCAGCGTGCGCTGGAGCAGGGTGCTGCAGGCTCTGCAGCCCCAGGGGGAAACTCTCGGGATGTGGTGGAAGCACCATGCACAGGGCAACCCCGCATCTGCTGCCCATTGCCTCCTCCACTGCTTGGCACGGTCAAAGGACAGTGCTTGGCTCTTCCCCTGCATCCCACAAGGAAAGGTACCGGGTGCAGGATCAAAGGGTCTGCCAGTCCTTGGCTGGGAGGAAGGCGAGCAGAAGCTGGGCTGAACACTGGCACATGCAGAAAATGCTCGGTCAGAGCACTAAGATGACCAAAGAGTAACTACATCTAGGTTAGGACGTCAAGGAGGTGGGTCAGGTCATTTCATCCCATGCTGCTTCTCCCCCACTAATTTCTGCTTTCGATTCACCAAGCTGGGGGTAGGACAGAACACATCACTCCCGCCCCGAGCCAGCTCTGCTGCTGAATAAAAGCTCATTTCCAAGGGCAGAGGGAGCAGGCTCCACCACGCTTTCGTTCCTTATCCTCCTGGATGAATGTGCCAAGAATTAGAATTACATTTTTCAAGAGCAGCGGAACAAGCCAAGGGCCTGTCAGCTTGTCCTAAAACAACCCCTCTCTGCTCGCTGAGCACACAGCCAGCGTTCCTAATGCACACCAGTGTCCATTGCCCCTCAGACCCCCCATGCAGCATGAAGCTGCAGAGCATTTTGTGATGGAGCAAGCCAGAAAACCCTCTGAATGTTCTCTGCCTAAAACACAGCCAAAGAGTTTTTATGTTTAAAGCAGGTTTGGGTCCAAAAAGAAAGGAGGTTTTCAGCAGGCGATTATAACTAGGCCCTCTGGCACTCAACAGCTCCTCTCTTGTTATGGATGCTAAGGGTGCTGTTAAGAGATGAGGCTCCATGAAGCACGGACGTGAAGTCACGGAGCTTTAGCAAGGGCTGTTGCCATGTTCAATATGTTATTACAGCTCCATCACCACAGGCACCAGGAGCAGCAACTCGTCTCTGCCAAATCCATCTCTGAAATCACTCCCCCACTCCATCCCCTGCAGCAGCAACAGCAGGCAAACGCCATTGACTGCTGTTGCATCTCCTCCATGGCTTTCCACCCAGCACTGGGAAGGAAGGCTTGAGCCTGAAATACCCTCCTCCTCAAAACACAGCACGCAAAATTAATCTGATCGGTGTCACAACTCACTTGGCTTTCGTCGCGTGAGTCAGAACTGTGGATGGGCTGCATTTCACAACTTCCATGGAAAAGTACAGCACCAAAAATGTGCTTGGTGCCGTACATTCACAGAGAAGACACCCGAGCTGCTCCTATCAAACCTCTCACCCTCCCCAGGAAGACCCTTGGCAAGGAGGGAGGCCAAGTTCATCTGCAAAAGATGCACATGCTTGGGAATTGGTAACAACCTCCTGCTGCTTTGTCACCTGCATTATCCAGATCACATGGAAGTGGGAAGTCACATACCCCATCCCTGAGCACACCTGGATCCAGCAGGAGCTAGAGCAACGCTCCATGCCCTGCAGCACCCACATCCCCTCCCAGAAAATGAGGGGAAGAGAAGAACCCCAGGTCAGGCTGAGACTGGAGGAGGAGAATAAAACAGACAGGACATTGCTCTTGATACCAGGTCTGAATTCTTCCCTGGAAATTTATTTCAGGTGGGGGTTTCTTTTTTTTACCACAAACTTGCAGAAGCAGATTGACCGCAGGCAAACAGCAGCAGTGGCCGGCACAGTCGCCTCACGCTGCGCCGTCCCCCTGCTTTGGAGCAATGCACAGGAGACGGGTGCCAGTTCCTGCCACACCAACCCCATTTCCTAAAGTCCCACCTGAGGACTGACAATGTGAAGTAGCAAACCAGCTTTGCTCTCCTGTATTTCCAGGACATAACAGGGCACATAAGAATTCTTGCTATTAATGAAAAAATAGATACAGATAACACATACAAACACGTTAAAGATGGAGAAGAAAAGCCTCCATGAATCCATGCAGCACACCCTGCTCTCAACACTGGCCTGTTGCAAACAGAAAAAGCTGGCAATATTTTTTCCAATTACAGGGCTAAGGCACACAAAGCCAAGAGACTTACTTTCCCTCAAGCAGATCAGGTGAGATGTCGCACTGCACGAGTCTTGTAATATTGACTGAATGGAACAGAAAAGTCCAATTATGTAAATAATGAAGCAGGCTCCCGAGAAGCAGCCAGCCTTATCACGCTGCCCTTCGCCGATGCTACGGCTTGGAAGACAATTTAAAAGGTTGTTTTGGATGTCGATCACCACAAATGAGCTGAAGACGTATGAAACAACAACCTGTGCTTGAGGCACCATCAGTTCACCATCGGTTTTCCAGCCATGCTGAGCGTCAGCCCTGCTCTTGGTGGCTCGGGGGCCGCTGCGGGCTGGAGCAGCTGGGGCAGGGGAGAGCTGGGCTGTAGGCAGCTCGGGGAAGGTCAAGCTCAGTTTTCACTTCCTGCCTCTAGAATGTTTCCGCAGCCCACAAGGGCTTTCCCTGCCGTGCCCGAGACCCTCAGATCATGGTTCAGGCCTTTGGCCACATGAAAAACGGAATGAAAATCACTCGTCTTTTCAGCCATGGTGCTCTTTCCCCTTATCACCTCCCCACCCCAGGGCTGGCTGGAGGAGCCGAACACCTCCCAGGGACAATGCGACACCTAACAGCGCCTGGTTTTTAAATGAAACCAGCATGGCTCTGTGCATGGGACGACGCATCCCATTCCAGACACCACGCTCCTGCAGCTGTTTGCTCCCCTTGGCTCCCCAGCCCGAGCTGGTGCACAGCCCGGGCTGCTGACAAGCCCTCGCAGCCACCCTGGCACGGCCGCTGCACAGTGGGCGATGCAACGAACTCCTGGGCATGGCACAAGGGCCAGACTGCTTGCACAAGGCAGACACATGCTCCCGAAGGTGTGTGCTCCTGCACAGGTGAGCAGGGGTTGACACACTTATCCTCCTGCGATGTGGAAATGATCTTTGGAGCTGGGAGGAAAGCAGGGGAAGGGAGAAATCCAGCCAGAAGTGTTTGCACTGTGACAACGTGAACAATGCAAATATTTCAGCTTTGAAATATGCTTGGAATGACAGAGAATGCCAACATCTCCCTCATCTTCCCAGAAATAGCTTTGAATCATTGCTGCCCAAACACAAAGTCTCCCCCCGCTCCCTTCCCCACCCCACCGAATCATTTTTGCAATCAGATTTTTATCAGGCACAAGTCGACAGTGTGAGCAACCGCACGGCAGATGGGCGGATGTCGAACACATCACAGGAGGATCCTCCTACAGCTGCTGAACTTGACAACCCCACGACACTCATTCTGGATGGGCACCCAGCTGCACCACCAGCCTCGCCACCACCGGGAAAGCCCAGCCTGCCTCCTGACCAAGGAGGCTGCAAGGAGAGTTAATAAGAAATGCTGTTCACCGCAGGAGAAGGACAAAAGCAGGAAAAACGTAGGTATGTTTGTACCCACTAAAATTGTTTCATTTCGTTGCTCAGACCCAAGGTTAGATAGAGCCACTTCCATAGAAGTTTGCTCATCCAAGAAGAAGTTGGGAAGCCACGCAGCATGTGCAGGCTTTGCATCCAGCACCCCTTGGGACAACAATTAACTCCTCTTCTCGTGGTACGTCTGTTTGAGGCGTTTCACCTTTCACAGGGTTGGCCGAGGAACCGGCTCCCCCTCCTGAGGCAGAGGTACACGGCCAAGGAGGTCAGCCCCACGCTGTTGCTGGGTCGCCACTTGCAGATGTTCATCAACAGCCCCAGTAACGAGCCCAGAGCTCCTCTTCCCCAAGTGAAAAACAACCTCCAGCAGGGAAGGGAGAGCCCAGCGCAATCCATGCTGTGGCCTCAGAGGCTCCAGGAGGACACGTGCCCAGGGACAGCCGACGCTCAGAGCGTTGTTTCATTCTCCAGCCCCTCTGTGCTATTGTTCCTCAGCACTAAATCACGGGGAGGCGCTGGAATTCAGGGCTGGTTTCTACAAGAGGGAGCCCGGGGTGCAGGAACTGAGATGCCGCCTCGCTTTTGCTTGCTAATTCCCTCGGCGGCTGCCATGCTCAGCGCCTTTCTGAGTGCTCCACTCCTACACATCCCGTCAGAGCGCCGCGGCTCTCCCAGTTCAAAGCACTGCTGCGTTTCCACCCCCTCCACCCCCTTCTCCCAGCACTGGATTACTCAATTAGAGATTATGCTTTTGCCAGTTACCTCCAAGCCAACTGGGGCCTCTGCCAAGGTCAACACAAGTTCCAGCCAGTTTCATTAATAACTGAGAGACCAACCCACTGGAAACTCTGAGAGGTTAATCCCAGCAACAGATCAATGTTCCCATAACAAAGCCACAGAGCAGAAATGCCACTGGTGATTTACCAGCTGGCCAGGCCAGATACCCGTGCGGGGAGCTGCAGCGCTGCCTCTCCGAGCACCCCTCCCCATGCCAGGGCAAACCCGGCTGCGGGAGTCCCCAGCCTCCCGCTCCTCTCCCCCCGCATATTTGGCAAGGGATGGAGCAGCTACCAGGGGACAGCACTGCCAAGGCACCGGCCAGCGCGGCAAGGAGGAAGCAGGGCTCCCAAAAGGCCTTTCGGTTGCCCTCGGTGCTCTGCCAGCCTGCGGCCAGGGCAGGAGTTAGCGGGCTAGCCAAGAGCCTTTCCATCCCACAGCCGGTTTTCCAGGAGTTTATTGTGAATTGGGCTCTGGAACGGGCAGCCAGTGTGAAATTTGGCATGTACACTGCTGGCTTCAATGCATCATTAAAAAGGCATTTTAAATGTGTTAATTCCTCCTTTTTCAATTAATTGCTTTTAAAGCTACATTAACATGCATCAAAGCAAAATACCTTTTGCCCTAATTTCTGCTTTGCCATACATTTCCTGGCTTTGGGGCTGCCTTTTCCAACACTTCCCCCTTCCCTTTTCTTATTCCAGGTTTTAGCCTGTAGCACAACAACAAGACTCATGCACAAAGGGAAAAAACTAAACCCCTTCAACAATGTAAAGCAGAGTCCAAGTCCTAACAACACATGGCTACTTAATAGCCTTTTTCCATCAAGAGTTGTTAATTATTTCACAAAAGAGGGAAGTGGCATTGTCCCTTGTACAGATGGGAAAATCTGAGATACAGAAAGGGGAAGAGACTTACCCAGTGACCAGCAGCCTGCCAGGGCAGATGGCAGCAAAGTTCAGGTTTCCTAAGCCTCCACCCAGCCCCGTACCCGTGGGACTACATGGCTCCCTGTAAGCGTATTCCTTGTGGAGCAACAGGCCACGTGTTAAGTACAGCCAGCCCTTGCAAGGGGACTAAACACAGATGACCACTGACTCACATCCTATAGGAAGGAGCAGCAAACCACGTACGCGGTGGAAAAGCAGTCTCAGAAATGGGAAGAAGAACAAGTGGAAGCATAACGGGAATAAGAGGAGATGGAAGGGGAGAGGCAGGACTTATCTCCAGCTCTGGAGAGGGGAGAGCAGGCGCTGCTGGACCAGACATGCCACGCTCACCGTCCCTACGGGGCAGGATCACACGCAGCACCAGCTGCGCACGTATGCACAGAGACAGGGGATCGTGCAGATGCATTACTGGCCTGCTCTGGAGCCGTCTGTTTTACTCCTATCTGATGTTACGTGATGGAGGTCCGTGACTTTCTCTACTGGAAAGAAAGCAGAAGCCACCGAGGGTCCTGGGAACCAGCTCCTGCATTTCTGCCAAGAGCACACCCGGCAAATCTGCATCACGGCAACTCTTCCAGCAAATCTCACATCCAGGCTTGCAGTGATTGAAGAAACAGTCCTGCTTTAGTTTTGCCTGGTTATTCTCAGCCAGCTCAAGGGAGCACCTTCTTGGAGGCAGTGTCAGCCCACGCTGGCACAGACGGCATGGGGAGATTTCACTTCTCTGCCAGCAGACTAAGCTCACTGGAGCCCTCCTGGCCATGGCCAGCAGCAGGAGCCCAGGACTACGGCACTGCAGCAACTCTGACAGCTGTCCCTCTCACAACAACCAAAAAAAAAAAAAAAGCTGAGGGAAAGCAGTCATGAAAACAACCTTCTGCTCCTTGACTTGAAAAGAAACACCAATGTTTGAGGATATGAGCAATGTGAGGTTCGTAAGGAAAGGTACTATCTTCTACTAGACCAACTGAGATTTAGTTGTAAAGCTGCTGCTTTTGAAAGGCACACTGCCCCAAAGTATGTCTGCTGTCTCCAGTTATAATGTGCTCATCTAATAGAAGACATTACCTTCCCTTTACAAACTAAGCCTCACTTGGAGTGAGGCTGCAGTGATCCTGAATGGGATAAAGGAGCCCAGCTCACCCCACCTTTGCAAGAGGTGGATGAAGAATAAGACATAAGAGAGCCACTTCTCTTCAGGATAAAGCTCTGGAACCTGTTACCAGTACTTGCCACATCAATTACTTAAACTGGGTTCAGAGCACAGATTATGGCCCAAAACAAAGGCCTTGGAAATGTGCAGGGATGGTGTTAACTTCTCTCCCCTGGGTTGAAGGTTGGTAAATCCGACATAACTGGTAGTTATCAGGGACATGCTAAACTCACACCCCACCACAGACCTGATTCTGCATCTCAGCTCCACTGCTGCTCTGAAACTGGAGACCAACAGTTACCCAACCGCCTGAGAGCAACATCCATTGCTGCTGCGTTACAGCTGCGCCCTTGCGACAGTCAGGCTGGCATCCAGAGCGTATAAACAAACCACTATCCTTATTCTTGAGGGGTCTGTGAAGCTCTTTACTGTGCAAAAAATTAGCTCAATCTGCAAAATCACCATGAAAAGCGGCCCCAGAGCTGCTACTTGGATGAGTAAATTGAGCTCCTCCCCACGCAGTGACTACAACAATGTGGAAGGGGTAAGCGAACAACTCCTAGGATACTCTGTCTAAACAACCACCAGTGTATTTAATAATACTGGGCTCACGTGGTGCATCTCACCCAGCTTGCAAAGCTGCCCTAGATAAAATATCGAATTACTTTGTCAGGCACTGAGTCAGCAGCACAGATGGAAGAGGCAATTTCTCTCTCCAGCTCTGGTCACTGGGACACACATCCTGCCTCCACACGCGTGCCACCGCTCCGGGACACACGTCCTGCCTCCACACGCGTGCCACCGCTCCGGGACACACGTCCTGCCTCCACACGCGTGCCACCGCTCCGGGACACACGTCCTGCCTCCACACGCGTGCCACCGCTCCGGGACACACGTCCTGTGCCACCTCTCCAGGACACTTGCAGCTTGCAGATGAGCAGAGATGCCTGGCTCTGCACCCACCTTGCAGAGCGCCTGCAGGAAGGGAGGAAAGCTTGCAGAATAACCCCTGAAAACAGAGGGCATGCCAAGCAAGCAGGAAAAACATAGTGCTGATGGAAGTGAAGTAGGGGCCAGTCTCTACAGGGATGGAGCAGAGTTGGAATGAGCGACCAGGACAAGCTGCATCGTAACGTCTTGTTTTAGGAGGTGACATCAGCCAGCAGAGGAGCTGAGGGCAGTCAGGGACCTCAGCACGGAGCCTCTCAGGAAGGTCTTTATCAGCTGTTCTAGATGGCGATTTACACCACCAGAGCCCAGTGCTGAATTCAACTGTTGCTGGCTTAGCATGAACACAAGAAGTAGTTTTACATGTGTACACAGCCCAGATATGCAAGTGTCCAGAGTTTGTGACCAAAGACCAGTCTCAGCTCTTTGTGTTTCCTCTGGACCAGCCCACCAGAACAGCTCCTCTAACAGGCAGAGGCTCAGGGCAACACACAGCTCAGCTACAGGAGCTTTACCACAACCTAAATGTACACAAGCAACTTATAGACTCCTCTGAAGATGACTGCTCAAGAACAGAGCCAAAAGACTGCTACTAATCCAATTTCCCAAGCTTCAAAGGCAGATATACCTTCAGAATGGTGGTCCCTACACCCCAGACTTGCCTTCTGCTCCCAACCACTTGCACAAATCTGAGATCGTCCCAGTCTTGAAGTAAGCTCCATCAAACCCACTCTGGAAACAGCCCCCATTAGATTTGAGCAACCAATCCCAGCTCCATTTAGGCTCTAAGAAGTCAGGGACACCACATGTTTTTTCTCGCAGACTCTGAAATTACAAATGGCTCCACTAAAAGCATAATCTTGTCTTCCTGAATTGTATCTCACAGCTTTCTCACTCACTCTCTCTCTCGTACATTAACAAATGTTTTAAGCCCCATAAAATGCATGTAATTCTTGGAAATGTGTCACAGATCAAGAAGCAAATGCAGCCCCTGAACTCACCAACTAATGCCTCAAGAACGGCTTTGCCTATTAGAAACAAATAGCTGAGACAATACGTGGTTTTCCAGTGAGAGGCAGAACAGAACTGCTGATGGAAATAATGTGCAGACAGAAAAGCTGTCCTGGTTTCACGTCTTTGGAGAGGGATATTTTTTGTTTCATAGCCAACAGTTTATTTCCCCCATCAGCCACCCAACCCAGCACCCCCCAAGTGTACTCTGTGGTTCAGAGCCACCACAACACATGCCAGTGGCAGAGAGAGCAGACTCCTGGATGGTCACAGCATCACCTCCTTAAGATACATCTCAGAGGGAGCAACAAAGACAGGACACAGAAAGGCCACAGCACCTCGAAGGCATCTTTTCCAAGGCAACACACTCTCATGAGCTAAATGAGAGCAAGCTGGTGCGCCTGGTGCATTTCTCGTTGTCTCCAAGTTCAACCACAGCTCTTAAAGAAGAGCTGCTGCACCACTCCCAGTATCAGCTCACCATTCCTAACCGGCAGTCCCTGCAGCCCTCTCCGCCAGGAGATCCAGCCAGGCCTCCCTTGGCATCTGAACTACTCCAGAGTTAAACGTTCTTCTCACTTGAGACAGGTCACAGGGATCTCACGTAAGGCCCACCGCTACTGTACAGCTAACAGATGTCTGAATATCCCAAGGAAGAGCTTTCTTCCCCGTGTGTCATTTCAATCAGTTCCCACAGTGATACAGCAAAGCATCCCCATCACCCTGGGGAAGGATGCGACTTTCTTTTCATTTCACCAAGGGCTCAGACATCTCTGAAGCCCAGCCTACAGCTGCATTAACCCTCGGCTCACAGCGCCAGAGCTCGCGCTGGCAGCACAACCAGCTGCCCCCAGCATGTTTATCCAGCAAGACTTTCCTGCCAACCAGGAATATATCCAAGCTTGAGGTAAAATCAAATACAATTTACCCCAACAGAGCATGAAAGTAAATCCAAACAGGCGCTCAAGCAAGGGATTTCTCTTCGCAACATTTATTACATGTGCAGAGGGGACAATTGCAAGTAAACAATTTGCTTTGTTAAATGAGACTAAGACAAGGGAGGTTTTCCTGGGAAAGGTTATATTAAAGAACCAGCAGTGACCAATTCAAACCTTTCAAACACTGATATTAAATAAAGAGATGTGATAAATGAGAAAGGTCAAGTAAAAATCAAATCAGGGCACAGCATCCAGAAAAGCCCATCCCTAATTCAGCCTACAGGAGCTTCCAAATTGTTCTGCTGCATCTAATAGCCCAGTGAATGCAAGACCGTGACTATAATAGCTATGGGGCAAGCTGATACACTTCTGTTTCCCCAAAGTGGTCACCCCTTCTCAGTGAATATCATCCAACACCACCAAGCATTGCTTGATCCATCAGGAACCACCACTGACACCGATTTCAGTAGCGGCTCAGAGCCTCCGAGGTTACAGAAGCCAAGGGGATCCCAAAACACAGACCCCACACCCAGCTAGCGTGCTGGGCCACTGAACCCTTACCTTTGAGAGATCCTCTGTCCCTCCCTGCTGGCTCTGGTTCAGGAGAGGCGAGTGCCGCATCAGGGGATCCTGCAGCAGATCCAGACGTGGCCTCTTGGTTTCAATGAACTCCAAGTCCGACGGCTTGGTCAGGTCAGAGAGATAGGAATGCGCCTCTGTTCTCAGGTGCAACTCCTGAGATCTGGGGACAAAGAGAGAAAAACCTTTAGAAAACAAACCATCTCTGCTCTCCTCCGCTGCAAGCCACTTGAGGAGGACAGAGGGCTCGACTTCTGCCCGTTCCCAGAAGGGAGGATGAAGGGAGGCCAGCTGGCCCTGGACTCCAACATCTCAGGTCTTTGCAGACCCAGGATGCCCCGCTCCGTATCTTGGTCGCTGGGCATGGTGCATCTCCTGGGGTGCTTGCTGAATGCTGGCAGAACCAGGCATCACCCGGGGCATCAGGACGTGGGGGGCAGCATCACTGCCATCCTCCAAACCCAACAGGCCACGCTGCTGTCCCTCTCCTCAGCACTGCCACCGTGTCACCTGGAACGCCCCGCTGCCATCTCCTGTCCCACCACACACAGTGGGTGGCTGTTCCTACACCAGGGCAAAGTGATCACAGCTGCACATTTATGTCATGCCACATGGGTCAGGCTGGCCAGAAAAGACAAAGTCTTTTGGGAAAGTCCTCAAATCTGGCCCATAAATCCCCCTGCGGCCCTTAAGACCAGGCGGAGCTCCCTTCTGCCATGTTTGGCTTATTTAGTCAAAGGTACCTGCACCACTGTTTATATTTAGCATCTTCTATAGGAACACCAAAAATTATATGCTGGGAAAAAAATGCATACTCCTCCGTGGCTAGACAGTAGGGATTTATTTTTCCAGGATGGGGGAGGAAAGAAACCAGCCACATGTAGCTGCACGTCTCCAACACAGACCTGGCAAGCTGTAAAGGCACATTATCCAGTGATAGCAACTGCACCGACGAGTCACTTCAGGCTCAAATATCTTTCACGTGTTAAATATGATGCTGTTGGTAATACCTGGAAATTGGGTTTGGTTTTGCTTTTTTTAAACACATGTAAAACTTTTTTTGTAGCTCTATTTTTCCTAGCAGGATTCTCTTGTGGGAATTGTAAAGGGATCCTACAAAAATACATTAAACCTTTTACTATGCCCAAGGATCAGCTTTGCTGCAGCAGCTCCAAGGGTGTGTTTTTAACACTTCAGGCAAAAGTGTCTCTTAAAAAAATAAAAATAAAATGAAACACAGGAGATTCAAAGCTTGGAAAAAAACCATGGCTTTTTCTTTCCTTTTCTCCTTAAACAAGATTGTTCAAGTTCTCCTGAGCTGCGTGGTAAAGTATCCTCCCCAGTTACCAAACACCGACAAACTAAACAGCCTTTGAAGCTACTCAGAAGGGAAGGAATGAGTTTTGTCAAGAGCAAGCATAAAAGACAAGGGGGTCTTGTGCATCACTTGGCCACCACCCACAAACTGCAACAGCTGATGTTAATTTTTACCTAGCTAATTAAATATCTCAGAGAGGATGACAAAAAGCGAAGCACCCAGAGCCCTCTGAAGCCAGCGGCAGTCTTTCCAGCGGCTCTAACAGCTCTGGACTGTAGCCAGAGAGAAGATGAACCCCGATGAAAGCCACCTTCTCTGGGGGCACCACCTCCAGCAAAGCCTTCTGCCCTCCCCTGCAGCAGTGTGGCGAACTCAATCCCACGCCAAGGAAGCAAGAATAAGTTGGGGGTGTGGGGGTTTTTTGGTTGTTTTTTGTTTTTGTTTTTTTTTTAATTTAAACATCAACAGCAGGCACAAAGCATGTGCACGTCAAACTCTGCTGCTGTGGGTTTGGCACAGGTGGCCGGCGCTGGGATTTGGGCTGCAGCTTTGCTGCTGACACACAGAAACAGAATCTGGCTCGTCCTCTTCCTCCTCCCCAGCAAAAAGGGGACGGGAGAGCAGGGAGGCTCTGGCACTGCCTTCGCCACTCCAACCTCCAGCCTACGAGAGCGTGAATGCACAGCTCACACAGCAAACTTTTCAGAGCAGAACAGCTCTCAAATTTGGCAATGAAGCACAGCTCGCTTCACCTGCAAACACTTTCACACTGAATGATCCTCAACTTTTCTCAGCAAGCCCAGAAATATCTCCTGGCACCTCTCAAGTTTCCTGCTGGCTTGTCCCAACCCCTCGTGCAAACGCTGCCCGCCTGCAGCTGCACGCCGACATTTCGGGCTCTGCTGTAAAACCCAGGAACAATAAGCAACTGTTAAGCTGGGCAGGTGCTAAAATATTCCAACACCCAAGGCTCTGCTGTACCGAAGCAATTAAAAATCAGATGTATTTATTTTCACTTCTTCCCTTTTTTTTTTTTTTTGAGGCTGTATTACCAAGAAGCTGCTAATTGACACAGGACTGCTCTAAGACCTTTGCAGTTGTCAGGAACCCAACACAACTGCTACGTTCAGAAAAAAACATGTATTTTTAAGATAAGAGCAACACTCAGATTTACAAAGGCAGTTACTTACAGCGAGGCAGGGGCCATGCCAGGGAAAGCAGCTGCAGTGTTATAGGGTGCTATTTTATTTCCATTTCCACATCCATTGGAACTGCTATTAACTTTATCCACTGGAATTTCCAGCCGCTCCCAAGATCACTTTGCCCAACACAACCCGCTCAGCCCGTCCTGGCTGCAAATACAAATGCTCTTGCTTGAAGCCTTCACACCTTCCACTCTTTACATCCACACCTGCAGCGAGCTCTTTACAACAGACTTTTATACAGCGATGACACTGCTGTCAGCGTAAAAACAAAACCCTCCCGTTACACCAAGTTTGGGGTTTTGCTGCATTTTCCAAATAGTTCCCACCTAGCTGGTTTATTCCGGAGATTCCTACTTTACTAAAGGGAAAGAGTGGTTTTAATTGCATGTGAGTTATGCATGATTAAATGAAATAAACCAAATGCCAGTGTTAATTATGAAGTCAGGCAGGTTAGTCTTCACTTGGAGCCCTTCACCACAAACACTAAACTACTTAAAAGAAGCGGAGCAGCATGAGATCTGCTGACGCACCAAAGCTGGGTGCTCAGGGCTGGCCCCGACATCCAGCCATCCACGCACAGCTCTGCTTTGGGCAGGTCCAAGTTCAGAAGACCAAGACAACCCAAGATTAGACCTTTGGTTTATTACTAATCTGACAAACTCAACACCAGCTGCAGAGGCACATTACTCATTCACCAGGACCATTTCCTCAGCAGACTCACAGGGGTGTTAGGAAGGTATGAGCAGGTAAAATCCCACAGCAAGTGTGGGGCACCTGCAGCTCGTTCCAACTCATGTGGATCACAGGGACCTAGGAAAACATCTCCTGCTACATTATACCTACACCAGAACCAGCTGAGCATGAGATTGTCTGAAAAAAAAAAAAAAAAAAAAAAAAGGGTTGACTGCTAGCTAGGTGTAGAGAAAGCTGAGAGCATCTTTCTCCTGGGAGAGAGGACGAAATGAGACATCCTGAGCTGCCCTTGAGGCAGCCCTGATGAGATCTAAACAGATTCTACCTTTATCTTCTTTACTTTGCTGAAGCCAAATCACAGGGAAATAGAATAGGCAAGTACAAACTTTTCAGGAGGTCAAAGAGGACTCTCCCATCCCACTAACCCACCTCAGCAGCACACTGCTTGGCTCTTCAGAGCAGCACAACACTCCCCTGCTCTTCAAACCTTCCCATTTCTGCATCACTGAGCAGCAGAAGGTGGCAGCAGAAGGAACAACTGCTATTCTGCAACATCCAGCGAACCCAGTTTGATTTCACAAAGAAGTGTCTCCTGCAACAAGGGTTCAAAACACCAGCAGGGACTCTGAGCTGGTTCCCACCAACTTCCCAGCAAGGGCACATTTTAAGTTTCACTCCCATCCACAAATATTGTTCCCTACATCATGCAGCCAAACAACATAACCAGGCTGGAAAACTGGCTCTCACTGTCTCTTAAAACCAGAACCAAGACAAACGATCGCCTTGCTGCAGCTGTTTATTTCCTCTGGCTGAGATGGTCATGAGTCTCTTTAACCAAGTAATAAGCTATAAGACAAGAGGTAATGGCCTCAAATTGCGCCAGGAAAGGTTTAGACTGGATACTAGGAAGTATTTCTTTACAGAACAGGTTGTTAGGTGTTGGAATGGGCTGCCCAGGGAGGTGGTGGAGCCCCCATCCCTGGAGGTATTTAAAAGTAGAGTTGACATAGCGCTGAGGGATCTGGTGTAGTTGGGAACTGTCAGTGTTAGGTTAATGGTTGGACTGGATGATCTTCAAGGTCTTTTCCAACGAAGATTATTCTGTGATTCTGTGGTTTGGTGGGAAATCATCGCCAAAGATAAGTTTCCAGCCTCCACAGGTACAGACAGACAATAAAATGCTTTTGAGAGGGAGTAATATAGAAAACCACTAGTGTTGAAGTGAATTATTTATAATCAACGCTAAGATTTGTCAGAGGTTTCAGCAACCTCTTTACAGCTAATGGTAGCCAGAGTACAAGACTGGGCAAAATAAGACCTGTTAAAAAGAGAAACTGGAGGGTTTGTAGGAGCAACCTTCCTGCCAGGCAGCTAAAAAAACATGTACAGGGCCAGCTGATATGTTCCCTCTGTCATATAGGTGGAGTGGGAGAAAAACCATCACAACTTAACAAGGCCATGGAAAGAGCAGCCTGTCTGCGTGAGGAAGGTGGAGCTCCCACAACCTCAACAACATCTGCCAGCAGCAGGATTGAGTCTTCAGAAGCCAAAGGTGTGGGACAGCCTGGAGCCGGATGCTTAGCTCACCACATGGGCCAGCTCAAGGGCTCCCAGGTCCTTGCGAGGTCTGACTGAGCGCCTGTGACCAGGCGGTCCCAAGTGCATCCTCATGATGCTCCAGCTGGGCATTCCCACACAAAAGCAGGTAGTTGTGTCTCAGCCACCCCATGCAACCCCCCCAGCCAACTTCTTCCAAGCCAATTGCAATTTAGATGAGAGCAGACGCTTTATTTAAAAATTGCATATTGAAGATCCCCATACACAGAGCCTGAATTATTCATGGACAGGACCAGCAGAAGCTTTACCACTATGCCACACAATGGCACTGCCTCGCTCAAGAGGAGGAGAAGGAATATTTGGGTCTCTCCACAAACCCCTCCACATGCTTTCTCTAGGCATCCAAAACCTGGAGCCCCACAGGAAAGCCTTCTTGGCAGTCCTGGGTGGTTGGAGCACTCCCTGAACTAATTTAGGCTTTGGGGACGTAGCATGTTTCACCAGGCCTGCTGCATACATTGCAAGATCACCTTTCCTTCTCCAAAATAAATCTGGTTCAAGATTATGCATGAGAAAGTTGCTTCATGAACTTTTTACCTCTCCATCCCTGCCAAGGAAATGCCCAGGTTTCCCTTCACAAACTCTCTGCCAGGACACACTGGCCCATTTCACAAAGCCAAGTGTCTCCACATCTCCTCTGTGGAGCCTCAGTCGCCCTCCATGCCCACCCATGGACATGCTCACAGCCCACACCAGAGCAGAGGGTATTTGAGAGACAAGGCAGCTTGTCACCATGTGTCTACACACCAGCATCTGCCCCTTCCAGCTGTTATTTTCCCACGTTCATTTATGGGGAAGAAAAAAAACCAGCTCCCAGAGCATTATTTCAAGTGTGAAAAGACACAGAGATGTATGGTTGCAGGGATTTCAGCCGCACCACTGCTCACTCCTGAGAAAAGGGTCACCTTTAAAAATGGAAACTTAATTAAAGACCATAAATAAAATCAGATCGGTTGCACTGTTAACTCGAGAGCAGTTGGTGCCATTTGGCCCAGCACAGATGAAGACCGAGAGCTGCACGTGATTTCCAGCGGCCACGCACACCGCCCTGGCTTCCCACTGCTCCCCAGGCTCCTCAGCCAGCAGGATTAATCACATTCAATAAGCACAGTAATTAGACCTGCTCTCATACTATATTGCATATGGCTATCTCAAATGGCTGCAGAAACACAGCAGCTGCTTAACGTATCCTAAATGTCATACTTCAGATCAACACCAGGAAAACTCTTTCCAGCTCTTCATGACTGGTAAGCAGAACAGCTCCGAAAAGGAGCACAGTCTCCTGAAGTGGGAAAATAACCTATGAAAATAGTGACTCATCTTATTCTGGGTAAAGGTGGAATATACTGTGTTAACATGCATACCACTTACTTACAGTCAAATTTTCTGCCAGAGAAGCCATTATCCATCCCAGCATTCCTGAGTTAATACAGAACCTTGCTCTAAAATCCTAAACACATATGAAAAGTCAGTTCCTTGATTTTTCAGACCCCTCACGCCCTGGCACCTGCCATTTAACACTCAACCCAGTTTTTCTCACTTCTTTTGTGGACCAAAATATATATAGAAGAGAAAAAAACCCTCTAATCCTTGTCACCTTGCCAGGACATTCCTCTGCAAGTATTCATGGTACGACTTGTACCAACAGCAGATCCTGAAATACTTCTCTTCGCTCCTGCAGTCCAGTTGGCACAGCCAACCGCACAAGCTAAGGGGAAGTCTGCGGATCCTTCCAAGAAAAAGCCTGCTAACAAAAAAACCATCAAGGAAAGCAGCACATCCCTGAAAAGACAGACAGAGCCAACTTTCCCTATAGCAACCGATTCAGAGTGGTTCGAGTTCTCCTTCCTTCTTTCAAGCCAGAATCGCTGCACAGGGAGTTCAAGTCTCTACCCATCCACCAAGGGGTGATGACGACTCTCAAGGCTGATGTAACTTGAGGAAGGGCAGTCTGGAACCCCCCAGCATCTCCTGCAGAATTGGACTGCCCAGGGTGGGATGCAAGAGAAGCAGGAGGCACAACACCCCTGAGGGAGGAGAGCCCATGATGGTGTGATGCTTTGTCCCCATCTTGCCTGACCCACCAGGCTCAGCTGTGGGGACGTCCAGCTGCCTGAACCTGACATTCAACAAGCTTCTTGCTCAGGAAGCCCCAAAATGTGGGACAATCTCAGCACCCCATTCCTTCCAGCAAGTTACCACTCAACAACTTTTTGCCACCAACACCTGATTCATAATTAAAACACTGTGCCCACGGTTAAATGTTTCACTGCTTGTTCCCTTTCCACTGGACCACAACTAACCACCACCCTGGTGCCTACAGCAAAACTGCAGCCAGGAGAGACAGAAAAGCTGCAAAGCTGTAGGAAGACCATCTAAGCAAGCCCAAATGATTTCTGCAGGATTTAAAGCATCCATGGGGTCAAGCCTCAAATACCATACGCAGACAGCCTACAGAGGCTTTAGAGATCTGCCCAAGGTGAAAGCAAAGCCTAACTGAGGGAAAAACCCTCAAAACCAGCACATAATAAAGTGAATCCTTGCAATTTCCAGGAGAGGAGGGCGAACAGCAGCCATCCAGTGTGCTGGTGGGCTCTGAGGAACCCGGACCAAGTGGCCCAAGGGCTGAACCACACTCTCTGGCTTCAGGCACTGCTCTGGATCAGTGTGAGGCATGGCAGTGGCAGGGAAGGGATGTCCATCTGGGAACACACACTGGGCTCGATCTCCAGCGACATTCCCCTTGCACCAGACTGAGAAACTGATTTCTTTAAGGAGGGGAGTGATCCTAGAAGAGCATCAGCCACCACAACCAACAGCAGACAGGCTGCTTCCTCTGAACCCCCGAAGCAACAGGGGATTGGAAAGGTTCCCCTCCACTGACACTTGCTTCAAGGGGAGGATCGTCTCACCCCACTTGGCACGCAGTGGTGGCGGGTGCATCAGGCAGCAAACCAAGGTGGGGATCTTCCTTTTCCACCGAGCACACCACTGTGCTTCCCTCTGTTTACCCCCTGCGCCCATGTCACAGACATTACTTGTTTGCCTTTGGTCGCTCCCTCCTCCCCAGCCCCTCACACTGAGAGCCAGCTGCCTCTGCTCAAAACCATCAATCCCAGCCCAGGAACAAAGCCAAAGTGCTTACAGATGCGCCCGGCGTGAACCTGCCAAAGGGACTCAGCTGCGGAGATGGCTGCTTTCACCACCCTCCTTTGTCCAGGCTTTGCTCTGCACCAGGCAGTCTCAGAGCTATTTTTTGGGGTGGGCATCAAGGACCAACCCAACTTGCTCCAGAAGCTGCAGGGTCTTGGCCCTTGAGCACCTGAGGAACCCTCAGGTGAGCAACCCAGCACCCAAAGGGCTCCAATTACAACACATCAGGTGATGTTTTAGAGCAGAATCTCAAGATGAAAAAGCAAAGCCCCCACAGGATAGATTTTTAAGTGTAATGCTTAAAGATGCAAGGAAACCATAGTTGGCTTTGCAAAATGGATTTACATGTCTCCAATCCCAATGTCACCCAGTTTGAATGACTTCAAATAATAATTACACTGGGCTGAAAACTTCTGCAGACTCCCCCCCATCCAGCATCCCCAGATGCCCCAAAAATTTTTAATGAGTCTATATATGCCAGAATTCTGGCAAAAGATGCCAGCTGAGCTGAACTTAACTGGCATTTTGTCTTTATTACCCAGTATAATTTTTGCAAAAGTTCAATTTTTTGGATTTTACAGGGAAAAGGGATGAAATGCAAGTTGGGTCTGTTACAAAAACCCCTCTTTTTATAGCATGCCAAAACTTCACAATTCAGGTTGAAAGTGAAGTAACCACGATAAGCATTTGGATATGTTTCTAAACCTGACAACCTAGATTAACATTTATCCACATTTATGTGACTGTCGACACAAAAATAAATTCAGAGAGTTTGAGAAATCTGTAAGCCAAAGTGAGATGCTTGGATGACCACACCAGATTAAGCATGTTGTACAGCAGACACCAAGGCCTGAAGTTGTTGGTTTTGGGGTTTTTTTTAGTTATATGGAAGAACCAAGATACATTTTTTTAAAATAGCACATTCAGACCTTGAAACCTTCATCTTATTGGAGAGCAGAACTGGTTCTCCATTTTGCAAACCCTAAGTAGTGTGAAAAACAAAACCAGGCAGGAGCATGTTGCTAGGTCCTCTTTACCCATCTCCCCCAAATTTAGCTGAATCTGACCCACTTCCAACTTAACTGTGCTACTCTGTGCTAAGAAATGAAAGCTCTGAGAAATTAAAGCAAGCCAAGGCAATGTAACATGCTGCAATAAATCACTAGTCATCAGAAATGACATTACCCTCTGTACACGCAGGTGCCACAGGCATAATCCAGAAGAACACATACACAGAACCACACAGAATCATCTAGGTTGGAAAAGACCTTGAAGATCACCTAGTACGACCATTAACCTAACATTGACAGTTCTCAACATCCAGGAGCACAGACACAAAACTAACTTAGAAGGCTGGTTTTGATCTCCAAATTTTCATGGGTTTGTTTCTGCTGAGCAGCAAGCCAAATCCATCCCACCAAAAAAAGAGTCCTGTCTGCATCTATGCCCTTACGTATCCAGGACCCTGAAGTCTTTCTCCCCTCCCCTAACAATTATGATTTTAGAGAAATAGATTCATCACTGACTCTGCACTGGTTTTATTCTTAGCCCAACTAAGCAGTAAGCATAAAAAAAAAAAAAAAATGCTTTGCATAGATCTACTGTAACATAGCTCTTATTTCACTTCCAGGCCAGTTTTTTCCAAAACCACTAAGCATCAAATGCAGAATAGAAACTGTGAGAGAGCAGTGCTTTGAGATGAAACAGAGAGTGAGAGTGATGGCCTTCAGTACAGATCAGCTCCTGTGGTTAAAGCATCTACAGCATTTCCAGCCACACAGCGCCAGCCCGAGTAGCGCCCAAAACCACTGACAGCCTCCCATGGGAGGCTACGAAAGAACACAGGGACACAGGAAGGGCTGCGAGAGGAGTAGACAGGAAAAAAACAGCTTGGAGAAAGTCGCGAGGGGAATGCAGAAAGAGAAACAAAAACCATGAAAGCGGGGAGGAAGAGCAGCAGAAGAGGAAGCGCAGATGAGCCGTGGAAGTGAGCTCTTTCACTCCTCCCTTCAGCCTCAGGAGCCACAGACCAAACCTGACCACACAGCTTTACCTCCTACATTGAAGAAAGCCCATGCAACCAGTTACAGTGACATGTAGCTTCACAGAAGTGAGGGGTGTAGGGGTTTTTTTTTGTTGTTTGGTGTTTTTAAGATGTCTTTAAACTGCATGACAGCCCAAGGAAAGAAACCAGAAGGCAAAGGTGCCACTTGTATTTAGCACCACAAAGCTAAACCTGCACAGAGACTCAGCACAGTCCGTACCAACACATGAGATAACATTGCCCAGATCTCACACAACCCTCCTCCACACCACAGCACTGCCCCAAACCCTCGCTAACACAGTCGGGCTGCCCATGGCCGGGGGGAAGGCAGGGAACTGGTACCTTTCATTGCCCGGCTGGAACTCGGAGAGCAGGGACGGCCTCCGCCGCTGCGGCTGCATGATAGACCCCGGCGGGAGGTGGGAAGCAAAATCCCTGGAATGATGCTGGTACTCCAACAGCGCGACGTCCTGCAGAAACAAACACAGAAGAGCTCGTTAGGCTGGTGGCAACTTTCAAGCAAGCACTGAACCCTGACAGCTCAGAAGAAACTATATAGATAGTCCTCCTTTGAAGTGCTGGGTGCTGGACTACAAAGCTCAGTGCTTTTTCTTCCACCTAAAAGGGATCCCAGTAACGCCCAGTCCTGCACCACACTGGGATGGTAGCTCAGCCCCTGGTCCAGCCTGCCTCCAGCCTTTCACTGGGGCTGCTTACAGGCCAGCTCCTGGGATGGGATCCCAGCAAGCTCAACCCAGCCCCTGAGCACGCACACAGGGATTTCTGGCATCCAAGCAGTCCTGATGACAGCTTCAAATCCGAGAGGAAGAACAGGTAAGAAGAAAATTACAAGTCACAGGATACTTTCATCTTCAATAATCTACACAGCAGTATGGAGAAAGAAAAAAGAAAAAAAATAAAGAAGAGAAATCACAAACGTTATCTTGAGAGTGTCCCTTTAAACACAGCTCCCCGGGGCTGAGCTCAAGGGGTTTGAAAGGACAGTTTGATACTTATTATGTGTACATCCCTTTTGTTCCTTGACCCTTAGAGAGTACAGTACAGTATGTTCCTGATTTTAATTAAATAAGAAGCCCTCCTGCTCTGTGCCACAGACTGATTCCAGCAACAGTATTTTAGCAGCTACATTCAACTGCTATTTTTTATTTGCAGATAGATACTTGACCAGAAGACTAATCATCTAATTAACTAAGACCTTCAGCAATGGCATAGAAAGCCCTGTCACAGAATATCCCTGGTAACACTGACACATATTTATGTTAGAACAACCAGTCCTACCTGGGAGTCTTATTTTGAACAGTTCTCAACTGAACAAAAAAAGCTCCAACTCCTTCAAAAAGAAAAAAGAAGTTTCAGAGTCTCCACATTAAAAAAAAAAAAAAAAAAACACACACAAAAAAAAATAACATGCAAGCAGTTGGGGGTGTGGGCAGGGGACACTCAGCCCTAACAGCTGTAACAGAAATTATCTGATCAGATGCAGTGAGGACTGACATGCTCCAGCAGTAGGGAAGTTGGAGAGGTGCCCCAGCAAGGTGCGTGGCATGCAATGAAAGGATTTGAGAGCTTAAATATCAACAACCTAGACCTGGAGACCCTCTCTCCCAAGCTGTAAGTGGAGAGAACAGCCCAGTGCTGGATGCCATGCTCTCCTCCAGACAGCTGCAGAGTAGAAGGGAATATCAAAGCCCAACGTCTTTGGCCAGCAGAGAGTAAAACAAGATGTTTGCATCGTAGCTTTCTGGAAAGCTAGGAAGAAAAACAGAAATTTTAAGCACTTTGTCCAGAGAAGCCAAGAAAAGCAGATCCCCTTCCCCACATTCAGGCTCTCTCGCACAAAAGCTGAAAAGACCAAACATGAAACGGAGGAGGAAGGGGAATGGTGGTGTCCAGTGGCCACCACTTCTCCTTGTGCCCAGAAAGGTGCACCAGTTTTTGGAATCAGCATCATTCCTCCCCAACATCAGACAATAGCGTGGTGCTGCTCCTTTTCTGTTATGACTGATCCTGGGAAACACCAGGAACCAAGGGATTCTGCCAGCCCCAAACTCCTGGTCTCCACCTCCAGCCTGGCCCTTTCAGACCTCAACCTCTGGGCCAAAGGGCATCTTCAAGACAGGTTCTTGCAACATAAGGAGAGCATTACTGGGACAGTGCCTACTCATCCTCATGGGGATGTTCCACTTTTGCTGTAAATCCAGGCATTAAGGGAGGATGCTATCCCGTGACGCTGCTTCTCCTTCAGCTCCAGAGTGCATCCACGCAGGATGCCATGGGGGGCTGCAGGACAGAGTATGCCATCAGCCCAACCACAGATGGGACAGACTCAGACATCTGGAGTGAAGGAGTCCATTAGCTCTCACAGCCCCACACAAAGCGGAATTGTTGCCTACAATAAGCTTTCCCATATTCGCACTTGTCCTGGTTTTAAATTTAAAAAAAAAAAAAAAAAAAAAAAAAAGAGATGCAGCTCCTGACATCCACCTACAAAACAAACACATCATGTCTGGGTAGAAGACACACCAACAGGCCCATAACCAGGACCATCACCTTCTGTGGGCGTACAAACAAGAATTACCCGTCTGGGAGGCTTGAAGGCTGTGCCCTTGAGAGGAAAAAAAAAAATAAAATGGCTCTTGCATGTCCCGAGAACCATCTGTTTTTCCTTTTCCCCCTGCCTACACTCAGCTGAGCTTTGCCTTTTCTTCCTCTAACCCCTGTCAAAAAATTGTTGGTGGAGCTCAGAGCCTGCTGGCATGACCTGAAGTGATGGGGAACCTCATGACACCAAGCCCTTAGCTTGGGGCCAGGATGGCAGACGTGCCTCTCCAGCTTCCCCACAAAGGGCAACGCTGGCGAGCACCAGCTCCTGCTTTTCCAGACATCGCCCAACTCCCTCTGACCTGCTTCGCTTTGCTCATATCAGCATTCAGTTTTACCAGAAGAAAACATAACCTAAAAATTAGTGAGGAGGATTAAAAGTGACAAATTTCTTTGGCCTGTGATGAACTGTCAAAAGAACCGCGAGAGACCTGGCAGGACGTAGGTGGATTAATTGCTCAGAAAGTTAATACAGTAAATCACACTGTGAGCTATGACTCTGTTTTTCAAACACAAATGCTGGAAAGGTTTATGAGCTGCCTTCAGAAGAGGCTTCAGTCTTGTTTAGCAGTGTTTTAAAGACATATACTGGGAGGCACCTTGCTGCCAGTGCTGCGGCACCTTCCACACGCAGAGACAAGGGAGCAGCGTCCAGTGGGTGCCACGCAAATTCCCCTCTGGCAAAACACCCAGCACAAATGTGATTTTGTCCCCATCCTGACCTAAAACTAGCATAACCTTGGCACCTGCTCAAGGGCACCTATAAGACACCTGAAATAACTAAAAAACTCTGAAGCCCCAAGCTACACGTTGCTTATTTTCTTCTCCATTGCTTTTCTGGTTTTTATTCAATTCTATTTTTTGCTCATCCTCTCCCTCCTCTTCCTACCCTCTGCAAACCTTCCTCCCATCCCCCCAAAATCTGTTGATGCGTCAGAGCACCTCTGGTCAGGACTTTGTTCCTTTTACACCAGCCTTCCTGTTGTTCCTTGTGGTCCAGATGCTCCCACACAGAGGTAATTTGTGGAAGTTTTCACTGAATTTATGAAATTCTGCAATGTCATGAAATAGAAATTAAGGAAGCAGAAAGACCATGGGCAGTCAGTCAGCAGCTCTGGCACATCGAGAGATTTTGAGGTGAGGGGAGGAGGGTTTGCAGAGGGCAGGAAGAGATGCAAGGAGAAGATGAGCACTTCTGTTGATAGAAGTTAAGCTTCTTCAGTCAGGCAAAGGAAGGGGAATATTTCCAAAACAAAACCAAAGCAAAGCAACCAAAATCACTTTGGAAGTCTCAGTGTCAAGACCTCCTGATAAAACAGCAGCTTTCCAAAACATAACCCTAGGTAAAAGGAACTGTGTCCCCTCTAACATGTAGACAGAGTATAAACAAACAGGCCAGAGCTTCCTCTCTTCAGACTGCACCAGCCAGAGCTGTAGACAGTTCGAGAACCATTCCAGCGCTGCCAAGGCTGGGCTGCCACAGTCAGGGTTACACCATCCTGTCCCACACAACCCCCTCTGGCAGCGGCTCTCCACCAGCCATTAGAGCAGCAGAGCACTGCCAGGAGGGTCCCAGCCTCCAGCACAGACATTTGTCCCCCAGCATCCTCCCAGCACAACTCTGCTACGTGCATCCTTGCTCTGGTTCCTCCTGTGACAACCCACCCACTGACGCCTCGCCAACCCCAGCAGACCTGGAAAACCAAGGAAGTCACCAAGCCAGGAGAGGAAGGTTGGATCCCTGTCGCTGGGAGCAGCTTGACATCCAAGTGCAGTGAAGAGGCTGGGTCATCTCCGTCTTCCAGTCCCAGAAATACATTGCTGTCTTTGTTCGTCACAAACCACCTGGTGTTACACCATGCTGGATAGCTGGTTCCAGGGAACTACAAGCCTGTCAGCCTGACGTCCGTAACTAGGGAAGGTTACAGAGCAGATCATCCTGAGTGACATCACACCGCACGTACAGGACAACCAGGTGACCAGGCTCAGTCGGCATGGGTTTATGAAAGGCAGGTCCTGCTTGACTAACCTGATCTTCTTCTGTGACAAGGTGACCTGCTTAGTGGATGAGGGAAAGGCCGTGGATGTTGTCTACCCAGACTTTAGTAAAGCCTTTGACACAGTTTCCCACAGCATCCTCCTGGAGAAACTGGCTGCTCATGGCTTGGATGGGTGTACTCTTTGCCGGGTAAAAAACTGCCTGGATGGCCAAAGCCCAAAGAGTGGTGGTGAACAGAATTCAATCCAGTTGGTGGCCAGTCACAAGCGGTGTTTTCCAGGGCTCAGTAGTGGGGCCAGTTCTGTTTAATATCTTTATCGATGATTTGGATGAGGGGATTGAGCACCCTCATTAAACCTGCAAATGACACCAGTTGGGTAGGAGTGTTGATCTGCTTGAGGGTAGGGAAGGCTCTACAGAGGCATCTGGATAGGCTGGATCCACAGGCCAAGGCCGGCTGTATGAGGTTCAACAAAGCTCAGTGCCAGGTCCTGTACCTGGGTCACAACAACCCCACACAACGCTACAGGCTTGGGGAAGAGCAGCTGGAAAGTTGCCTGGCAGAAAAGCACCTGGGGGTGCTGGTCAACAGCTGGCTGAACATGAGCCACCAGTGCGTCCAGGTGGCCAAGGCGGCCAACAGCATCCTGGCTTGTATCAGGAATAGCATGGCCAGCAGGACTAGGGAAGTGACTGACCCCTGTACTTGGCACCGGTGAGGCCCAACCTTAAATACCGGGTTCAGTTTTGAGCCTCTCACTGCAAGATGGACATTGAAGTGCTGGAACATATCCAAAGAAGAGCAACAAAGCTGGTGAAGGGTCTGGAGCACAAGTCCTATGAGAAGTGGCTGAAGGAACCAAGATTGTTTAACCTGGAGAAAAGGAGGCTTGGGCGACACCTTATTGCTCTCTACAACCACCTGAAAGGAGGCTGTAGCGAGGTGGGGGGTCAGTCTCTTCTCCCAACACCTTATTGCTCTCTACAACCACCTGAAAGGAGGCTGTAGCGAGGTGGGGGGTCAGTCTCTTCTCCCAAGTAACAAGCGATAGGACAAAAGGAAATGGCCTCAAGTTGCACCAGGGGAGGTTTAGACTGGTTATTAGGAAAAGTTTCCTCACCAAAAGGGTTGTCAGGCACTGGAAAAGGCTGCCCAGGGAAGTGCTTGAGTCACCATCTCTGGAGATACTTAAAAGATGTGCAGATGCGGCACTTAGGTACATGGTTTAGTGGTGGACTTGCCAATGCTGGGTTAACAGTTGGACTCGATTTTAAAAGGTCTTTTCCAACCTAAATGATTCTGTGATTCTGTAGCTGCCCTGGCCGAGACCATCAGCCTTGCACGCAAGGAACAGACACTTCAAAACCCACAAGCCACATCTCCAAAGCTCAGGGTGAAGCCAGCTAACTGAAATTAGAAAAACAACTAGGAAAATCTACATCATTCCATTCCAAACTATGCACCTGAGCTACCTCCTGAGCACATCACCCAAACGAAATCAATTTGGGGAGCAAGCTCTTCAGCGCTGAGGCACCTCAGCCTCACGTTGCACTGCCCCAGCACCAAGTGAGCCCCTGAGAAGGGGCTGCACCCTGCCGTAAGCAGAAGGGACACATAGCAGAGATGTGGGGCTGTGTACCTGCTGCTTAGGAGGCAGGTGATGGGGAGCACAGAGAAACAGCTGCTGGTACCATCCCCAGAACTGCAGCTCCTCTTTCAGGTGCCCACAGCACAAGCATAGACTGCAATTCAGCAGTCAGCTGGAGCCACAAGTACCCAGGGGCAGACTTCAGCATCCCACGCTAATGCTGCAAATCCCTGGCCTTTACACAGGGGTCCAACTCCCTTTCCCCTTCATCAAACCCATTTCAGTCAAAGCCTGACATCGGTGATGCTGAAGACAACAGACCTCACAACCACTGCCTGCTGTGGCGACTGGTGAGGAAGGGTCTTGCGAGTAAACAACTGAAATGTAGCTGCTTTCTGCCTAAATACAGCCAGAAACCTGCCCCGCTCCAGCAGGTCCTTCTGAGCAGCTCCTGGGTCCCCACCACATAAAGCTGCTGGCTGGCTGAGCCAACACTAGCAGCATTGCTGAAGACAGACAAACACCGAGAGTGCCTACAGTGCCAAAAATCACCCCAGCACAGCAATGCAGCACAAGGCCAACGTTTAGATAAATAAAATGCTAAAGAGCCAAAAGCAGACTCATTAAAATACATTTCTCCATGCAGCAGACTGAAGAGGTACTTGGGCCCAGCCAGAGGTGCTGAAAGCATCCTTTGCTGCCAGCAAGGAAGGCTGGACACATCCATGCTGCCCCTGCCTGGGGGTGCTGGGAGGGGGAGCCAGTGAAAGCACTCCCAGTCTCAAAGTGGTTTTGTGTTATTACTGGATTCAGAAACGCCGAGAGCACTGTCTCCCTCCCCTTCCCGGTAAACTGTCTGACCCTAAATAACCTGAGTCTATCAAGCTCATTTAGATATGCTAATCAAACTGTCTAAAGCCAGGAGACTGAATGCAACATTACAGAAAAGCCCTTGGCAACACAAAAGCAGACAGCCCTGCTGTTAAATTTTTTTAATTTTTTTTTTTTTTTTTTTTAAACTTTCAGTCTGCTGTCTTACCTATTATAATGTCTACAGTGAAATCTTCTGTGCTGTCCCGACCTCAGGATAACCCCCACACTAAACTAATAACTGCAGGCAGCCGTGCAGCCTTTCTGCCTCTCTCGCTTTCTGTTTTGAACGCGTGCACTTGCTGGTGCGCTTCATTTCTCCTTCCCCTGCTTGCAGCTGCCTGGGTCTGCACTGCCTGACCTCCAACGAGGAGGAAGAAAGGGAGGTTTGAAAACGATGCTGGAAGCACCCTCGGGCGCTGACCCACAGTGCACAGAGCCAGACAACGCTACGCCCCGGCCAAGAGCAGCTCTGACCCTGCTCTCCCAGCTCCAGCACAGAGTGCATCCATACAGACAAGGCATCTACCGACTGCTCCATCCAGATGGCATTCCCACAGCTGCAAGAATGAGCCCCCAAGGAGAAGACCCCAGAGACATGAGGCCTGCAGAAAGGAAGCCTGGAGCTGGTCTTGCAACAGAAAAGCGAACTGCTCCTCCTCTCTTCCTCCCACCAGCAGAAAAACAAGCGCAAACGCCCAGTGCTTCTGGCTTCCTTGGAAAACAGCTCCGAAGCAAACCCATGGAGACCTAGAGCACAGCCAGACAAGCACCTGCAGCACAGCTCAAGAGGCCTGAAGCATTACATCCATCCCCGTCGCTTACCACGTCTTCAGCCAAGAAAGCAACCAGGAGCTCCCCGACGAGTTTCGGTGTAAAGACAGCCTCACTTAAAAACCACCGGCTCTTGTTTTGCAGTGACGCCGGGGAGGAGCGGTCCCGGGGTCAGTCACCACATCCGCCAGCTGAGCCGGCTCCCCGGAGGAGGGTGGCACTCCTGCCAGCACCCACAGCTAATCACGGCATCGGGCACAGGCAGCACCTCACCTCCGGAGCTCCCTGGGAGCAGGACCCCTCACCCAGCTACAAGCCATTGTCCCGCACTGTCCTCGTCACCCTTTGTGGGCAGGCAGACAGGCCAGGACACTGCACATGCTCATCGAGGAGCAAATCCCAGCTCCTCGCTACCTCCACCAAGGATTAGGTTGTGGGCTGTTTGTTACGAGCTCGCCCAGCGTCGTATTGTGAGTAAGTTTTATTTCTTAACAACGCGCTATTTCTGCTGAAGCACTCCCAAGTGTTTAGCCTAAATGAGGCCAATTAATAATGGTGTGATCTGAATAGTGAGTAAAAAACAACACCAAAGCTTCCCTATTTATTCACTGTTTATAAAATTGTCCCTTATCTAATTTCTGAAGAGGATGCCTGGCCCATTCCTGCTGCTTGTGAGCAGCATGTGCGTCCTTCTGGGAACTCCTTTTAACTGCAGGGCAATTCACGGGTGAGGACAGTGGGGCTGGTGTCCCCACAAACCGTGGCACTGGTGGCACACAGAGCCAGAGCTGGCCACTTCACAGCTGCCACCTGGCATGTCCCATACCCCTCTTGTCCCCCCAATATCCTCCTAGCTCAGGGGGATCTGGGGACTTTGCTCCACCCCACGCCTCACCTTCATCCTGGGCATCTTGGTTTCCAGTGGTGTTTCCCGAGAGCAGAGGAGAGGCGAGACCGGCTGCAGGCAGCACTGCCCGGAGCACGAGCTCCATCCCTCTCCTCCTCCTGCTTTTCTGCTGGTGCTTCCCCAAATCAGAGAACGCCCTGCGCCTCCAATGCCTAGAGCTATTCCCTACACAACAAGGACAGACAGAGGGGACACACAAGTCAGTGGCCCAACACGGTGGCCAAGACTTGACCGCACAGCCTCGGAGTGCAGAGTCACCCCGACCCCCCCGGGATGCACACAGCAGGCTGAGCTTCCCACCCCGCCAGGAGCATACAGCCAGCACAGAGCAGTGTGTCTCAATTTGAAACCTGCAAGGGCCTCTTGACTGTCCCAACAATTAATTTGTGCAGTGAGCTGCTGTTTGAGCCCTTTGGCTCATCCCTGGCTGCAGCAGGAGGTTGGGCTAGCAATTGGTGCCACCTGTGAGCCAGGCAGACCAGCTCTCCAGTCCAAGGTGGGGTGGCCAAAGCAGCAGGGCCACTGTTCCAGCAGCTTTGCCAGAAACAGGGGATGCCCCTCCACTCCTGTTCTGCACACCCTGAACTTTGAAATAATAAGTTGCTTCAAATTTCTTTCCACCAGCAGTGAGCGTGACCTATTTTAGCAGTAAAAGGAAAAGCTCTCTGGTGCCTGGATACCCCTTGGCACTGGCAGCACAGCCGTTGCTCATCAGACCGAGAAACACGCTTTTTAGCCTTTGCCTGGAGAAAATAATTTTTCCTAAAACCGATTCAGGTAAGAGAAAGGGGGACGGTTTGGGAGGAGCCAGGGCGGTAGCAGAGCCATGTATGCATGAGGTCCAGATGCAGCACGGGCTGCAAGGGGACCAGCATGGCACACAGCCCATCGCCCTCAGCCTCCCCAGCAAAGAGGAACCATCTTCTGCTCCTGAAAACCTCCACCAAAGTGCAAAGGAGGTGGTTATTGATCAAAACCGGTTGTCCACAAGTACACTGCTGTCTGCCCAACTTCCTCCTCAAAACCCTGGGAGCAGCTCATTGCAGATTTAAGGGGAAAAAAACCCCACACCAACAAACATAAACCAAACAACTCCTCCACAATCAGCTCTACTGTTGAAGATAAGGTCAGTAATAAAAACCTGGCTGAATGCATGCATTTTTATCTTGACTATGGGGATGCAACATGTGCTGAAAAGACAAATGCCCTTATTGTTCTGACACAGTCTCACTGCCATCCATCTCTCAGAAGCTGCTGACTTGGCCTTTTGTTTTAGGAGATGACCACACTGCACGTGGCCCCTTCTTGGAAGGCATTGATTTCTGCTGCCATGCCTGCACTGAGGCCACGTCTGCTGCCAGCACCATCAGTGTCCGTACCAGCTGCACAGTAACGCATCCTTCCCAACGCCCTCTCCCCCCACCTCTCCAGCAAACTGGGGCTGTCGGCAGCGTTTAGCTGTCCTGTCTGAATATGCCATTCATGGAGAAGTCATGTCTCGGTGGGGACAGCTCTCAGCTGTTGTGGCTTCCCAGTCATCTGACCGGTGCTGGAGCCAGCCGCCAGCCCTCTCCCTGGCAGCCAGAGGTGCCTGCAGAACAGCAGCACAGGCATTACAGTGCTGCTCTTGAGCCTCTCTCCATCACAAGACTTTTGTCCCAGTCGCATCCAGGCGCCTTTAAGCTGGGAATGACCTGTCTGCCCTTCCTCCATTCCCCACACCTGGTGCTCTGCTTCCTGAAGCCACCTGTGGTCACAAACACCCATGCAGGGTAAGCAGCTCCCTTCACACAACAAACCCAAAACTTCCACCTTAAAACCATCAGGTCATTTTGCCCATCGTCCCTCCTGCAGTGTAGTCACCCACTATCTCCTGCCACACAACAGCCATAACCGATCTGCAGGTCCATGTAGGAGCCTTTAGCCTTTCCACACTCAGCTCTCTCCTACACCTCCTTATACCTCCACAGCAAAGCTTTCAGGTCAAAGAACCTGACTTGCTCAGTATTTTGAATAGATGTGGTGACAGTGGCAACCAGCAAAAGCCCCCAGTCTTGCAGAAGGTGTCTCTAGGCGCTGGTGGGGCAATGTGGGCAGAGCCAGGTTAGAGGTGCAGGCAAAGGCTTTACATCTCCAAAATGTGGGTCTCTACCTTTGCCAAACCACAGAGGCAGTTCCTCCTTCCCCTGAGGATTTACAGTCTTGAGATCAACCAAAGCAAAGCATCACCCTCTGCATCAAATCACATCCAAAAAGCCGATTAGGGAGCAACCATTGAAGTTTACAGTAGCTTGAAGAAAGAGAACTGTTTTGGATTAAGACTGTCCTAGGGAAAATGAGCTTTAAATACAAACTCCTCCTTCCCGGCAGTGGGAGAGAGACCCCAGAACAGGGAATTAGGTGTCCTGTTCCTTCACCTCCATGTTCTCCCAGTCCCACAGCAGAAAGTCAATTTTCCCAAATCTACCACTCAGAGCTCCTGCAATCCTTCACTGGAAAGGTGCTCAAGAGAGATCCTGCCAAGTTCTCGTGACAGACCCAATCAAAGTCAGTATTTCCAAGGTGTGGTTTTGATTTTCAAGCCATTCCTTAAAACATTAGCTGGAGCCCAGCAGGCAGAATTCAGGATGCCAATCTCTGGCACAAACCGCCCCCCGCTCAGCTGCGCAGCTGGTAGCAGGAGGCTTTTCTTTGCACTTGGAGGTGGTTGGAGAAGGCTCTTCACAGCCTGGGGGATTTTAGCATTTGGCACCATAAACTCTTCCGTTCTGTAAGTTCCTGGAGCACCGACACAGACTGGCATTTTGCTTCCAGCAGATAAAAGTGTGAATAACTACTCCAAGGAAAACCAACACAGCAGCAAAGGCGCCTCGCGCTTGTAATGCAAAATACACTGTCTCTCTGCAGGCTTACCTGGCATCGCCGTGCCATGCTGATCATGTCACTGCAGAGACGAGCTAGCTCCTGCCATCTCGGGATCCATCTCTTCACAGCACCTTCCATGGCAGGACGCTGGGTTTAACTCACCCTGCTCAAACTGCTGGGAGGAGAAGTCTGGTCCAGAAAGGCACTTGATTCCCCCCAGGCCACCATTTGGCTAGGACACCAAATCAACACACAAGTTTGCACCAACCTCTTGTCTCTGGTTCAGACAGACAAGTAAGTTATTTATCACGGGCCAAAAAAACCCAAACGATCGGCCTGGGACGCTCCTGCACAAGTGCTGGTTTGCAAACAGAGAGTGTAATGAAGGAACTACAGAGCTGCTCCCAGACAGGAGAGGTGGCACAGGAGAAAGCACAAAGGTCTCAAAGCTGGAGCAGAGGGGTTCGGCTCACCTCTCTGCCTCAGATGAAGCAGTGTGCAGGGAATGGGGCAAACAGCACGCAGGAGCCATGCCAAGGACCTCTTGACTTGCAGAGAGGGGTCACTGCTCGCTGATGGGGATTCAAGTGACCACAGAGCACCAATTTCACATGCACGTGCACACACCCCAATCCTACCAATCCCCAAACCTGTTTAGTATCTCTAGAAGGTAAAACACTAAAAGTACCCCAAAAGTAGAAGCTGTTTTGGCACAGAGGCTGCTGCACCTTGTGTGCCCTGAACTCCAGCATCTCCTGCATCTGATGCCAGCCCCCTGGAAACCCCAGGCTGCATACCAAACCAAGCTGCATCACTTCTGCAGTTCCAAAATATCAGGGCACTAACAGGAGAAGGAGGACTGGTAAGGAGGGCACAGCAAGAAACTGGATCAACAGGGAAGGAAGAGAGAGGTACCCTTCTGTCCCCAAGGAATATTGATCACAGAGGCTTTAAAAGGAAAGGGGGACATGCGCTATGCAGGGAAATTGATCTGTTTACAGAAAATATCTGCAGGTTGCCTGAAAATGAATATCCTTCACAGGAAAGTTTCCTTTGAGAGAGCATGAACTTCGGACACATTAGAAGGTTAAGAGCGTAAGTAATGCGTTTTTCCACCTTCAGCTAAAGGTCACGGAGCATTCAAACAATTCCTCTGTTCCCAAGCTGAACATGACAGGAGTCAGCTAAGCACCCCAACATTACAGCTAATGAATATGGAAAACAAAAATGTTTCCCCTGCAGATGGGCCAAGAACCACTCAGTGCTCTTATGAAAAAACTGCCAATCATTGTTAATCTCAATTTTACCTAAAGTCAAAGAAACCAGAACCTTTTCACCAAGCTTCCTTCTTCCCTTTAAAAAAGCGTGCACATTTGTCAAGTTTTTTTACAAGTCTTTTTTTTTTTTTTTTTTTTTTTTTTTTACTGAAATGACCCTATTAAATCTCGGGTCATTATAAAATATTATAAAATATCGCACTGTTTTGACATCCAGGCTGACAGCTGTTGGGACCAGAGCTGTCTCAGTGAGGAGGAGGACGACACCCCGATGCAGTTGGGGACCAACCCACCCTGCATCACCATCAGAGCTCAGTCTGGATCAGACCCATGGATTCCCAGCCCTGCCCAAAGCTGGCACCTAGGAGTGAAACCAGCCAACAAACATCCTCACTTGATTGGTACTGGATCTTCTCTGCCAGCTTCAAACACAGCAGTAACTCCTGGAATGTGCTGCTGGGAGATGGTGCCCGTATATACAAAGCATTATTTCTGTTTATTCACTTGAAATGCATCTTTCTCCCCATTCTCTTGGGTTTTATACAATGGGGCAAGAAAAATGACCAAGCCTGCTTCCACTGCCTTCTACCCCTTCACAACATCCCCTCTCACTTGCCTCATCTGTGAAATCAAACAGCTGCAATCCTTTAAACCACTTTTCATAAAGTGTCTCCAAGCCTAAAATAATGTCACGGCTCATTTCTGAGCTCAGTATTCCTGCCGCGCCACATTTCCCTGGGTGCGACTGTCACAGTTGGACTGTGATTATTTATTTATATTATAATAGCATTTGCAGCCCTGCTGCGCTCAGCCCGGTGCACGCGCCCAGGAGTGACCCAGGGCGTTTCCACCACCAGGATAAGGATCCTTGGGCTGAAAAATTCCCAGTTCGCGGGAAAGGATGTCATGGAATGCAGCAAACCAGAATCAAAATCTAATTAGATGCAAGACACACTAGTGTCGGGTTGGTTTTGGCCTCTCTTCTTCCTTCTTCCAAACAAGCTCTCACTGTGCAAACACACCCCATGACAAAACTGACCTGGCCAAGACATGCAAGCAAATACCGCTGACTTTTAATATTAAACAGTGTAGCAACTTCAAAGCAACTGGGCTCTCCTCTCCCAAGCAATCCCACCAGAGATCAGCTCCAGCCCCAGAGCCATGGCCAGGTTCCAGATCACGGCACCGCCGAGCAAGAGACACGTGTTTGCAAACAACTGAGAGCAGCAGGGTGGATCATGCAGGGACACGCTTCAAGAAAGGCTCTGCCTACCCTCTCAAGGAGAGGCAAGGTGCGTTTGGTTTGTGTGGGGTGGCACACTTCTGCTGAGAGGAGGCTTTCGGCTTTCCATCCAAGACCAAAAATCTCAGCTCAGACCTCTCCTGCATCCAGACACCTCAAAGGTATCACATAACTTCAGAAGATTACACGCGGCTGTAAAAATAGCTTCTAGAAGCAAATGCCAGCAACTTCTTCCAACATTAATATGATAGAATAAAAACAGTATTCACTCTAGCCAGAGAGCAGGGCAGGTTGAAGAAACGCAGAGCTCCAGCTTGCAAACAACTGCCCTGCTTAGTTCATTCTGCTGTTGCGACACTAAGGGGAAGCAACCGGGGTTTGCAGGAGACAAGGACTCAACACCCCAAGGCAGGAGCCTTTCACTCTTCTAAAATCCACCTCCACACTGGGTAGTGAGGTTTCTTTGGTCTGTTTTTAAATCATGGCTTTGCAACAACCACAGATCTTGCTCACCTGGTCACATCCTCCTCCTGCTCGGGTTTCTGATAAAAAGAGAACTGAGATTTTCTGTTTGAGACAAATGCTGTCGTTCCGTCCAAATAAACAAGCTTGCACTGATGGAAGCAGAAATCCCATAAATTGAACCAGGTCAGCGTGTCTCGTACCCTGGATGAAAAGCTTCTTTGTGCAGAAGCACGCAGGCCCCGAGTGATCTAGATGAGCCAGCTAATGCAGCCAAAAGCTTGTCCTGTGCCCTCCTTAACGTTTCTATTTCAAAGCTTTTCCAAACAGCCCTGCTCCCTCGGCCACTCCGTTGAAGCTCAGCAAAGAGGACAGACGAGGGGATTTCATCCCTTCACTGACACTTCATGGGTTTCCAGGCTTTCAGGTCAAACCTCAAAATCATCACAGCAGGAATTCTACCATTCAGTAGTCGTCACTGTCAGAAGCATAACCCCGAGACAAGGTCTCCTCACTAACTTGTGTTACAAGCACCTTCCTGGCTGTGGCCACCTCACTGTAACCCACCAAGAAGCGGCTCCAAAGAGCAGCCTCGCAAGCATGTGCCACACTCCAGCACCTAATGAGATTCATTTAAGCAGCTTGAGCTGACTAAAGCTGTTCCACTAAGGAGAGTTTTTTCCGTTAAAGGCTTAAACCTAAAACATTCAACCATCCAGGATGAGCAAGCACAGACATGAGTGACATGGCACAGAAAGGAGAGGCTGAATCTGGGTGAATTAACCTGTGCAAGCTCCAGTGCATTCAGCAAAACACAGCCAACAAAAAAAAAAAAAAAAAAAAATCACCACCAGCTTATGCCTTGATCCAAGAGCAAGACCACAGGTCAAAGGTAGGAGGGGGAAAAAGTAAAGAAGGATAAACCAGAAAAAATCAGCAGCTCAGTTTTCTTCTTGCTCCCCTGGAGTGCCACCACCAGCCAGGAATGCCACGTAAAGAGCGGCAGATCTCCTGACCCAAGGGCAGGCGGCAGGTTCACCCCCCGCAGTCTGCTGGAAATCAGGACAGCTCTCCCGTGAGCGTGAGGAGCAAGGACTGGGCTCGCTGGGAAGTGTCAGCCCATGTACAGGAGAGGACGCTCGTTCCCTCGCAACTCAGCACCAAGGAAAGGCCACAAGGAAGAGAGCTGGAGGCCACGTGCTCCTGCTCCACAAGGATGGTCAACCTTCCCCTCTCCCCACATGCTGGTTGCTGCATCCAACCAAGGGTGCTCTTGTCAGGAAGAGAGACTTGGGTGCTCAGAAGTGATGAGCCAGAGCACACAAGCACTGCCATGGCAAGTACTGGGAAGAGGTTGGAAAGGGAGAGAAAAGCTGAAAGCACTGTATAGAGAAACAAAAGAGGATCCCACGAGAGAGGAACGATGAAATCCCATACCACAGGCACGGAAACGGTCTGATTTCTCTGTAACAGCGACATCCGAGACGAGCGCAGCTGAACCACTGCCCCAGCGACAGGGACACGCCACGCACCTCCTACCCCGCGAGCGGGTAGGGAAGGAAAGTCTCTTGACTTACCGCATGTGGTCGAGCAATCTGAACCGGATAGGACATGGCGTGCGGGGGGTAGCGCGGCTCGGCAGCGCGCCAGCTCTGGGTCACGGGCTGCGTAGATCCAGACATGTTGAAAGAGCAGGCGCGGCGGGCGCTGCTTCCAAATAACCGACAAAGGATTAGGAGAGCTCAGAGCTCCTCTTCATCGTGGGTGCTTTCCACGTCACGCAACAACTGGAAGGAAACAGGAAAGCAGCAGGTTAAATTTCAATCAACCATAAGATAACCGAACATCAAGTCTTGGGTGATCAGCAAACCCTGACTGCCCTCCAGCAGCCCCATTTTCCACTTGGCAAAAACCACTGCCAAGTGTTTGCTGTGGATTACTCCTATCACAGGGAAGTCCAAATGTAAGATTATCCCAAATCCATCCCACCTGATTGCCCTGGAAAGCCTTCCCCCAGCACCAGCAGGACCAGGCCTGCAAACCACCAACAATTTATTTGGACCCTGTTGATCTATGTCTCCAAAGTCTCTTGGAGACAGGTATTTTCAGGGGTGGTGACTTAGTTCCCAAAAACACAAGCTAGAGTTTTAAGACAACACGAGGTCCAAAGACACAAGGTCCCTCTCCTCAGCCCATCCCCTTCCCCATCCACGCTCTCACACAGCCTCACATGTTTCTTCCAGTGCCCTCCTTTGTGAGCTGTGGCCATTTTGCAGTCACCTGATGTAAACCCTGATTTATGCCAGGAGGGACTGATCCCCCCCAGCAGCCATCTCCATCCATGGGGCTACACTAAAACCCAGGACTAAAGCATGTCACACAGCTCCAGTGCCACGTAAATATTACATGAGCCTTTCTGGTCAGGACCAGGAGCCAGAGAAGACACTGTGGCCTTGAGGGTATTTTCACAAACATCCATGACACCCACACATTTGCTGCTTTACCACGTGTTGCAATTGTTTTTGCAGCTGTAACAAAATCATGAAAACCGACAAAATGGGAAGACCCCCCCCTCAGCCCCACTGGGAGATTTACAATTTACTGTTTTTTATAGATACTTCGTGTAGTTTGTTTGGTGAGGATTTTAAGTCTCCTGGTTTTTGTCTGGATTTCAATGAAAAAGTAACAAACGTCTAAACACTGCCCTTCATCACTGCCAGTTTAAGATGAATTAATTATTCTCATATCAATGGTTAGTTACACAAAGCATGAATTCCCACTGCTGCCTGGGCTTGGGGGATGCTGCCAGGACCGACCTTCAGCAGGGAGAGCCCCAGCTCCCTGGCTCCCCCTCCCCAGGATCTGCTTCTCCACCACACGCAATGCTGAGCACACTTGTACGCCTCCTCCCCAGCAGAGGTACACGTTACGCATAGATTTGTGCAAGATTTGTGGCAGTATCAAACTCTTTCATCAGCACACCGGGAGCAGCAGAGAAAGCTTCCAGCACCGTGAGCTCCCCAGCAGCATCTCCCCACGCTCTCATGGTCACAGCCAGCTTGAGCCAACACAATTTCAACTGAAACAGCAGTTGGTGTGTACAAAAACCAAAAAGGGGGTGGAAAAAGGGGGGGGGGGGGGGGGGGGGGGGGGAAGGAAAAGGGGAAGTTTTCTTTTTCTTTTTTTCCTCCTGTGAGACCACAGATCAGCCTGTGCTGATAAACCACTTATCTGCTGCAGGCAGGCGCAGGACCGCCTCGCTGGTTTGCCAGCATCCACGCACGGCTTACCAGCCAGAAATAAAAATCAAACCAAGGCAACGGTCCCCGGCACGCTGGGCATGACAAGCAGGGCAACAACAGCAGAGAAAAGCAGCCTAAGGAGGCCCCCTTACAAAGAGGTCAAGTTTTACAAAAATAATATTTTTCGGCAATTTTCCATTAAGGCCTAAGGATGACAGACATGAAGAGACATCCCCATGCTCCTGCCGAGGGCCAGCTGAGCACCTTTGGCAAAAAGTATTTTGCCAGTTATATTGGGAAAACACCCAGCAAGGTTTGGCTCTCAGGGCAGGAGGAGGAGGAGGGATAAACAGGTCCCCTCCTGCTTTCGGCTCACTCCCTGCACAGGAGCTGGATTCCCCTCCAGCCCTGCACCCACACACATCCCCGCCAAGTCCCGAGCACCTTACCTGTCACCCCGGTCCCGGGAAGCACTGGGAACAGCCCGACCCTTATCCCGGACGGGGCCAGCCTCCCCACTCAGGAACCGGTGTGCTTAGACAGGGCCAGCCTCCCCACTCAGGAACTTGGTGTGCTCGGTGCAATCCACCCCGGGGCAGGAAAGCCCCTGCGCACGCAGGGGAATTCAGAGACACCCAGAAGGCTGCCGGCACGTATTTATGCTTCCAGTATGACTACCCCACTTCCCTTCACGCTTCCGACTGGATGGGATTTTAATCGCCGATTCCCACCCAAAGCTTGGAGTCATGCCGGGTGCACACAGTTCAACATCTGCTCCGCTCACCCTTCCAGGACACACCACCACCCCCCAGCTCTCCTGCAGCCCATGCGTGCTTCTACAGGGGCAAACCCTCCCTGCAGCTGCCAAGGACACGTGCACGATGCTCTCAAGGGCTCCAAAAGCTCGCTGGGATCTGCAGAAGTTTAAGGTACTTTCCTAATAACGGATTCAAACTTGGACATCTTGGCTTGCAGCCACCTAAGAGTTAATTAGCACATGTAAATATATGTATATATACACATGTATATACACACACTCCAAGTTGGGGGCAGCCCAGAGCCCTTGGCAGCTTTCAGCAAGCCAACTGCTTCCCTGGAAGCTCAGCAGGTAGAACAGACCATGCTGTGGCAGCTGTCTACAGCAAAAGAAATAGGATTATTTTTCTTTTTTTAAACTCTTCAGATCAGAAGTTGAGCTTTAAAACTCAGCACCAAGTGCAAAGTCACATGGTGTCAAGCTCTAAAACAGTTTAAAAGCTTTTTCGCTTCTGTCTGCGCAACCAGAAAAAGAAGTTAGCTCTCTACTAGAGGGATACACATAAGGGCCAGTAAAACTGTCCTTCACTAAGACATGCTGCCTTGAGAGCAGTGCTGGTGGTGTGAACTAACCACACACTAGCAGAACCAGAAAAGGATTTTTTCCTTACCAAGGGCAGCAAACTCCCTCTGCCTCAACAAGAAGTCCTGGAAAGCAGTGAGTAAAAATCATGTGCTTGCAAACAGGCAAAGCGCTGCCCGTGCATTTCCACACCTGCAAACCACGGAGCAGTGGGTCGCCAGCAAGATCCCAGTGCAGGCCAGAGGCCTCGGATGCTCTCCACTGCAGCTGGACTGTGGGCTGGAGCCAAATGAGGTCACCCAAGCACTGGGGCAGTTCCACAGATGCCATGGCTTAGAACCTATTTTTCCATGTGCGAAGGGGCTGCTGCAGTGTGCCCAGCCCAGCACTACCCCGGGGAGCAGGAGGGTCATGGCCAGCTGGCAGCAGGGCTGGGGGTGCTCCCACTGGGGAGCAAAGTGGGAGCATAACATCTTACTGGGGCTCTATAGGTCCTGCTTCAGGGCTGGGTGCAGCTGGGACTCTGCTTGGCCACCTGTCCCCAGCAAAAGATACTGGGGTGTCTCCTCATCTGCAACCCTCTATTAATTATTTCTAAGAGAGGAACACAAACAATAGGAGCAGATAAACAGAAATAAAAGAGCAATAGTGCAGCCAGGCTCTTTAAATCTTTAAGATCGAACTGTTTGGTTCCTACTTTTCCCAACTGATTTTGATGAGGAACAGACATTGTCTCACAGGAAAAGTATTTCCCCCCCAGTTGGAGTCTCCATCAGAGGCTGTTTTATCCACGGACCTGCGTTAGCCATTACGGCACTAGGTACGAGGAGATTTACAGTCTCTGATTAGGAACAGAAGAAAGCGGGAGGTTACTAGCAAGCCCAGTACCAGGGTTACAACATGAACCTGTGGAAGAGGTGAGAGCTCACCAAGCCTCCTGCACCTACTTATTTCCACCTGCTTGGGAGACTCCCAGGATGCCACCCCACTGCTGAAGCCTTCCAAACCTCCACCCTCCTCCTCCCCACTGCCAACTCCATGCAGCATGTCACCACTATACTGCTCCTCTGTTTCTCCTCTTCATGGGCCATTTACCATCTAAAATAATTTCCTCATCACCTGTTCACCCTAATTTACACCCTGAAAGCACAGGGTGTAAAGTCGCTGCAGGCTCACCTGCATGCAGACGAGCTCTGCCCACACACCCGGCTGCCCAAGCACCTGACCGCTCCCAGCAGCATATGCCAGCTCAGGCACAGCCCGTGCTAATGGGGTGTACAGCATCAGGCCAAGCACACTCATATCTAGCCCAAAAGATGGGCACAGACAAGCTCAGGACACCCTGCAGGCATTTACAGGTTCACAGTCAACACCACTGAGACACAGGGTCACACAATTCCGTGCCAGTCCTTCAGCCCAGCTCCTGACCGCAGCAAAAGAATACACTGATACAGCCAGTACCTTGCAAAAACCCTACAGGTCTAAAGTAAGGCTGTGCAATTAAATTGAGTTGCAAAAAATTTAATTAATGTAATTCAACACACTTGTTGCTCATCAAAGTTAGAGCCAACCCTCCCACTGGGCTCCATACTCCTCAGGGAGAGCAGGATTCCCAGGTGAGGTCCTGGGCTTGCCACTGACACAATATAAATGTGAGTTGCCATAATTAGCCCATGACTTAGTTCCTCTGTCTGAAAGGTGAGAACAAGACACTCCCAGCTCACAGAAAATACCAGTTCATCCATTCTCCTAAGAGTTTTACAGATCCTAATGAAGACACACTGCTCAAAATAAAATTTTTCTGTAGGCAAGAACATGCTGAAATAAGATTAACAGAATATTTTGTTTCTTAAATCCATAGTAATGTTACTCAACTTGTGGTCTACAGACCATGAATGGTCTACAAAAGACGTTAGGAGGCAGCCCACAAAATGACTGCAAAAGACCTTATTAAAAGGCAACGACTAGTACCACCATACCATACAGGCAAGGCAAATACACAAAATGCTGCTAGCACTCACCAGGGCACATTTAAGTGAAGAGTACTGACAACAAAGCTAATGTTTAATTACATTAAATCATGCAAGTTTTTGGAAAAAACAACCAAGTCATCTTTACTGAAATGCCAAATACATGACAATTTTCCTCCTCAAAGAAGAAAGAAGAGGTATATATCATCCATCAGTCAACTCATGTATTTTGAAAAAAAGTTAAGGAGCTCTTTGTTTATAATGCTTAATTAATACAGAGCCAGAATATTCACCTTCAAGAGACCAACCAACCCCTGATGCATAAAAAACCCTCCACACACACTCGTGTGCAGCACAGCAGAAAAGCATACTGCCTGTCGGCAGCCGTCCCACGGCCAGTAAGGGCATTGACAGGCCATGCAGATCTAGATCAAAACCAGACCTGAAAAGCAGTTAAGAGATTTACCCACTTTTGCTTTAAAGGACTAGTGGAAGCAAAAATAATTAAGATGTGATGAAAATGGGTAGAGAGACATTCCTAAGAAATGCACCACTATGTAATGGTAATGCATTTGTCTAATCAATATGTGCATGAAATTTTCTTGGAAGACGGTTGACATTACACACAAATATTTGTATGTACTGTATCTATTAAGTCCTTTCAATAGGAAAGCAGGCCGTCTGCCATAAATTTAGGGCTCTATTCAGAATAACAAAGACAACCATGTCAGTGTCTGCAGCCTGGGAATCCACAGTAGTGTTCAATCACAGCAGGGTACAGAGGTTTTAAATTAAAATAGCAGCACAGGGTCAACAGGAAAGATCAGGCACACCCTGAGCTCCATGGCATGAAGAAGAGGTTATTTCAACCCCAGGGGTCAAGGCTTGTACCTGCATGTGATCTTAAAGCATTTTTCGTGCCTTGGCAGAGTACAAAAGCAGAGCTGGGCTGGCAGCACCCTGCACGTCATGGCCAGACCCTGGGGTTCCTGAGGTGCGCCTCAGCAGTGGTACCTGAAGCAGCTCTTGCCCCATTCCCCAGCTTGCCCACTGACAGCAGCCCTCCTTCTGTTTTTCTCTTCTGGCCAGATGAATTTTGAACCAGAGTAACTTCCTACTCTGACTGACAGTGCAGATGCACAAGCAGCTACAGCAGCAGATCTGGGGGAAGAAGGAGCATCGCAGCACCACGACAGGGCTGCCCAGGGCAGGATGTTACCCTTGTCAGAAGGTACAATCAGTCCTGAAGGCCACAGAGGGGACGGCAGCAGCTCAGGAGCTGAGGTCCCTCATCCTGGTTTGCTGCCTCCTTGGTAGAAACCTCTAAGGCTGCATCAGCTCCATGCAGAACCAGTTCTGATGCTCGATAAAAGGTGACCTCTCTGCCCTGCTCCTATCACTGCCCAAAGCAACAAAGCAGGATTTGCAACTTGTGCTTCTCCTTTTCAAACCTGCCAAGCTATTTTGGGCATAGGACCCATGTTTAGCTCTGCCCCAAGATAACCTTTGCCAGCATTTGTGTACAGACCTTGGCACTGCTGCTGCACAGCGCAAAGTCGGAGGGTTGGATATTGCCAGCCCCACTCCCGGCTGTGTTTTGAAAGGCAGGTTTGCCAGACAGGCTGCTCTCGGTAGCGATGCAATGCTGGCCTGACGCTCTGGCAGAGGAAAGTGCATGCTAACTGCATGCTGCAGCTCCTGCCGCTAACGGCCCTCATTCAGACCCCTGCCCTCAGCAGAATAATCCAGCTGCTTGGGGGCAGATGAGACATCTGCACCACCTGCCCCACCACAGACACCCCTTGTCAGATGAGCTCTTGCAAGGGATCTCGCATGGTTTAAGTACCTCCCAGCCCTCAGCAAAGAGGCAGCAAGTGACCTTGTGATAGCTCCCAGAGGGGCACGCATGTGCTTAAATGAACAAGACTGACCCATTTCTCTTTGCAGGAGTGCTTGGCTGGCGCTCCCCAGCTGCAGGGACACTGCCTTATTAAAATGCACGAGCCACACACCAAGTGCCAGCCTGGCCATGGCTCCAGCCTCAGGTCAGCATCAGCGTGGCGGGCCTGAGCCTTCGTTTTTCAAATCCTGCCATAACATGCCTCTTTCCCTTTGGCTTCTCTACTCCCGTGGTTGGATTTTCCCCTCCTAATTCAATTTAAAAAAACCCTTAAGCATCTCCTGGTTGTTGCAGCTGAGACTGCAAAAGCACACAGATGACCCGTGGATGACCTGGAGAGCAAGCTCGTCAGCAGGGATGCGATAGCAGAGATGCTCCCGTTAACGCAGAAGCACCACTGCTCCCATGCCAGGGCACCCACAGCCCTGCAAGCCCACTCCATGCTGCTCTGCTGGGAAGCAGAGTGAGCCAGAACACACATGGCCACACACAACCCACAGCTACTGACTGGCAGCTGCAGTCTAAATGCCCAAAAGGGACACTTCAAGTAATTAAATATACTGACAAGGAACAGCAAAAAAGAAACCCTCACTAAAAAAAAAAAAAAAAAAAAAAAAAAAAAAAAAAGAGGAGGTGGGATTTGGATCCATGCATAGGCCATTCATGGAACAAAGGAGTTATTTTAAGTCCAGGCTGGAAATAGAAAACAAATTAGACCATGCAAAGCCTTTGTTGAAGATGATCTGCAAAGACAAATGGAAACGCCCGGAGAGGAAATTAAAAAAAAAAAAAAAACAAAACACAAAAAACCACACGACAACTAAACATTAAACTACCTGGGCACTGGGACTGCAAAGGGAAACAAGGCAGGGGACTAAATGAGGAATGCAAAGGAAAGGAAAGCAGTGACAGGTAAATTCCAGACCACAGATCAGGCAGCCAGAAAGGAGACAGATAAGAAAACCAGTGCAGGCCAGCAAAAGCAAGCCAGCAGAATTGTCTAGGAAAACCTCAGGGATGGAAAAAATGTTGGAAATGCCCCGTTTTCTGATAGAATCCCAGCCCCAAGCTCCAGATACAGAAATGCACAAGTTGAAACTAAAAAGCACATCTGCTGGGGCAAGATGGACTGTGCAAAGGCACAAACCAAACCCTCCTTCTCATGTTCTACCTAAACTCCTGTCTGGCAGCCTGAAACACTTGTCCCATGCTGGAACATCCACCCAGGATCCAGCTCAATTTTAACCATGGGGCAAGTGCAGGCAGCCTGTTCCATGGCAAAGCTCCTTCTTTCCCCACTCCCAGACCCCCCATCACTCCCTGGTCCCCTCTCCGAAGACACTGTACATCTTTTCCACTTCAGCTGCCCCCCTCTTACATTAAACATGGGCTTAAATATTGGAACTGGTACACAGTACTAATCTCAGTTTAATAAACATACACAAGCAACTTTAAATTAAGGGGAAAAAATGCAATTCCTTGCCAATGTGCAATAATGATATAGTAACCATACTACTACTTCAGCCACACTCCCAAGTACATTAAACAGCACATTAACAACCAGCCTTGTAACAACACATCATCCCTACACCCATTCGCAGTTCCCAGGAGCTAACCTAAACCCCAGACTACCCAGATAAACAAGGCTTTTAAAATGCAAGGGAGATTATACAAAGCACCTGCAAGATTTATTTATATATTTTGCACAGAACATGCTGCTCATTTGATTTTCAAACCCTTCAGTTCATACTGCTAAAGAGACAGGTCCTCTGATGTCTTGGGCACGTTCATGAAAGCTAGGGGAGTCATCTCCTCAAGATCCTTTTGTTGAACAAATTACTCAGCTCAGGAGTGACATTTTCGATTATTTACATCCTGAATAAAGAAGGGAAATTCATTTTCTGGAGTTCCTAAGATAAGTTCTTTGAGGCGGATGGTACTGCTAAACATTTTCTCCTTTCGCACGTTCCCAATTTCAAAGACGACAAAACATCTTCGCCTTTAAATTATTCCTTTTCTTTCATGATCCTCTAATGATTCAGGAGTCTAAACTTCACACAAGGATCTTTGAAGAGCACCGACTGCCAGCATAAAAGCTGAACTATTGTGACAAACTGCACAATTTAATGCCTCTGTAGAAAGACACGTGCAAAGGAACAAAATACCTTAGGGAACCGAAACAAAGCCTGCAAATAAATTAAATGACCTGTAAACTAAGGTACTCAAAAATATATGAGATGCTATGCAGCTGTGCCATAAAATATCACGAAAAAGGGGAGTCATTTGGGAGTGGAGCTGTTTTAAACTAACCCATTTTACTCCAGGTTTGCGTTGAAGTTGCTATACTTACCCAGCACATCACTGCACCTCAGATGCAGGATAGGAACTTAAGTAATGCTAACTCAATTGCTTGTGATCGTCTGTCAAATACCAGCTCTGAACCTTCCACTAGGCCTTTCTCCTAACATCCCCTGGGTAATTACTAGCAGATAGAGTCAATTTTCAGCCTAGGTTAATAACTGAATTCCAGCCATTTGTTCCTGCACATTGCTGCTGCTTTCATTTCTCCACAGGAAAACCGATGAGAAGTTCAAGCTCACTGGTGGCCCAGCGAAAGGAGCTGCTCATTAGTTCATAGCGGATCAGCCGGAGAGACAGGTCTAAGCGGTAGGAGCCATTAATTGGGTATGTTCTGCTTTCCTTGTCTAGGTAATTAATAGCTTCTAGACAGAAAGTCAAAGCCTCTCTAGAGGCACCAAAAACACTTCAGTATTTGCATACAACGTGTAGCGGCTCACAGAACACGGGACAGTTTGCAGCGAGGGAAGGGGGACAGGTGAACATCACCTCCACCTCCTGCTCCACCCCCTTCCCAAACATCCCTGTACACAAACCAAGAGCCCATTTCAGCAAGAGCCCTGGCACACAAGCACAATACAAACAGCATCACTCCTGCACCCACAGGAGAGTCTTACCCTAGAAAGGAGGCGGCTTGCACAGCTCCAGCTCTCTCCAACTTGACTCAAAGGCAAATGGCACTTTGCAGGAGCCAAGCTTTGGGTTATGTTTCTACAGACAGGCTTACAAAGCAGGCGGGGATTCCTGATGTGTTTAATAACTGAACCCATACAACAAGTGGGCAAATGGGATTTCAGTGCTTCCCTGCCAAGCTCAGTCCTGCTGAGAACACACTGTCCATAGCCATCAGTCAGTTCCCAGCAGATGAGGAGTCCTGACTTTCTGATCAGCACGCTTCTAAAACTGCAGCCTGGTCATACCTTTAGCAATTTGGCTTTCCTGGGCTTGAAGCAACAGTTTTCAGCCTGTCATTGTCAGGCTTCTGGGAGCCTGCAGACTAATTTGAAAGAGTCCTTGAAAGGTGACTGAAATTCATGCTACATAGATGAGACATCTTGAAGGCTCTGCTCTTCCACAGCAAAGCAATGGGTGTCAGCAAGATGGGGTTGGAAGCCTCTGGCCTCCCTACCCCGATGTACCAGAGGGAGGGGAGAGTTTTGCCTTATTCCCCAGCAAAATGCCCAGTCCCTAGGCTATCAGGCCACCCTGTTTTGCAATTGTTGAACTCAAAGCTATTTATTAATAATAGTTATTACTATCCTAAAAAAAAAAAAAACAAAACAACAAAACAAACAAACACCAAAACCACCACCTCAGCTACCAACATCAAGCTATTATTCCTAAAATGACTCACTGGCCCAATTCACTTCTGGTGCTGTGCAGGCACAAGCAGGTATCTCCCTGTCACCTGCACCTACCAGCCCTGGGGCTGAGGTTTCAGAGGGTTCCTCACCCTCCAACCCTTCAGTCACATAGCAGAAACAAAGAAAAACCACGAAGGAAACACCTGAGGGAAAGCAACCCTCATCAGGTGGGAAGCACCTCTCCTGGGCAAACAGAAGCTCTAACACCAAGTCCTTTAATTTGAACAAAACTGGTCTGGACAAAAGCAGCGGGGAAGGTGGAAGGAGGAATAGCAGAGTCATAGTCCCAAGGTCAAATACTGCTTTTGTAGAGCTACAAAAGCAAATTACGGCATAATAATCTTTCCGGAGTCCATCTGGAGGGTACTTAAGGATGTTTCCCAGCACTCATGCATTGAGTTTATAACCTTGATGACAGCCTCAGATTTAAATTAAGATGAACTCTGGTTACTCATAGCAAGAGAAGACATGGCATCTGAAATTGTTTCTGCTAAGGCAATGAGTTTCCCTTGGTATCAAGTTGAGGCAGGACAGCTTACACAGGGATAACTAAGAGGATTACCATTCCCAAACCTCCATCACTTCTGCCTGGGCAGCTGAGCTGCTCATGAAACAACTTCAGTTAACAGACCCGGTATTTTAATGGGAATAGCCAATGATGGTGGATTTCACTTAAAGTAGCTGCGGTGCCCACGAGGACTGTATAGCAAGGCACAGACACAGGCCTTCCCACTGCCCCGTGGGAGCCCTACAAACCCCCCAGAGCCCACGCAGAGAACATCAATGCGACCAAGACACATTCCCCTGCTCTTCACACCCCACCCAACCTCTGTCACTAGGCACAGGCTGTCACTAGTGGTCCCGTGCAGCAGGTAAGGTCTCCCATGTGACTTTGCAGTTGGATGCTGTGACTTTGCAGACCCTTCTCTCGGAGAGGCAAAGCCTCCTGCCAAGCACAGACCCTGCCCTTGCAGGGAACATCGCTGTGGGAAAGGTACTGGGAAACATGCTTCTCCCAGGGAGAAGATAGCACAGAAGGGAAGAGTTCTGGAAGAAATAAAAAATGAAGCCTAGTGCTTTTTAAATAACCAAGAGGTAATAACAGCACTCCAGGTGTAAAGCAGTCACAGCAGGGATTATTCCTCTGCACAGCTGGTTAGGGTCTGCATGTTCCCGGCATCTGGTTGGCATGTGGAGGATTCCTTATTTGTTTATCATCTTTTGAGCCACAATTCCAGAAGGATTCACACCACTGAGTACTGATTACAGCTCAGGAGGCACAAACATGCCACTTCAAACTGAAAACACAGCAAGTTTCTGTACCTCCCTTGGAAATCCTACAGCAGATTAAGGGGTAAAGGTGCTTTTGAACACACTAATCTGTCCATTTGTATTTATGTCCACAGGACGTACATTAATACAAAAGTACAATGTACTTTACAAACTTACAGGGAATGTTTGAACAAGGAAACCCTGAGAAAAGGGATAACTCTCCCATTTTTAAGTTGTACAGAAATTTTTATGGATGAATGTAACCTCCCCCACAAAGCTCTGCTGCATGCTTTACCTGGGAAATCCAGTCTGCTTTAGTACAGAACACTTGACCACAATTTCAACCGATGCAGGAACTGCCCGCCCTGCAAAAGGAGCAATGTCATCCTCCCAACAGTTGGGAAACAGTTGGGTTTCCTACGCAATCACTGCCAGACTCTCCCAGCACTCCCAGAGCCTCCCAGCAGCAGCTCCCCGCAGCTGGTGGGTGCTGCCTGGCGGGATGGAGATGACCCCAGTGGAAGGTTGCTGACTGACTTCCACAGGCAGGATAGGGAGCTCCTAGTCCTCCCTCCCACCACTCTGGTTTAAGGGGTGTGGAATGGCTTAATCATGCCCCTCGAGGCAGGAAGAAGTCACTTGTCTTTAAATACTCCGACTTTTATTGAGTCAACATGTTTTAACAAGGTCAAGGCTTGAATGGTAAACTGCTACCCAAAGGGGAATTTGATGCTTCCCCCCTCGCAATTTATCAGCATCCCCCCGCAGTTAATTTCTGAGTCCCGGGTTAAAGTTATAAACTTTCCAGACAAAAAAAAAAAAAAAAAAAAAAAAAAGAAAGAAAAAAAACCCCAAGCAGTCAGAAAGGGTAAATAAACCTTCACTTTCATCACCCTATCACAGTGTCCCAGAGAAGCCTCTGGCACTCGAACACAGCACCCACACACGTCCCCTCGGAGGGGGCTGCAGGCGGAACAGGGAGGACACTGGGGTGGTTTCACCTCCTGTCACCCAGGGCAGGGGTGAGCTCTGGGAATCCCCCCCAGTTTAAATCCCTGTGGTCTTGCAGTGAAAACATCTGTATAACAGCTGGCTGGGAACCAAAGAACAGGGCACAGGCCACCCCTTCTCACATGGCTGGTTACAAATTAGAAGGAAACTTCTAGAAACAGATAAATAAATATTGCAGACAGATGCTAGAGGTAAGCAAATGAATGCTGAATTGTTTGACAAGATGGAAAGAGAAATATAAATTGCAGCTTCCCCCAAAATCACCGCCCCACAGTCCGAAAAAGGCTTCTGAGTTTTGTTTTTACATCAGCCACCAAAAGGGCAAGACCATTCCCACATCCCGTGAATCCCCACATGCTCATTTACATCGTCAGCCTTGCCACAACATAACCAAGCCTTACAAGCTCAGAATCCTACAGAAGAGCACACCATCACCTCTTTGAACACATGCCATTCACCAAGGCAGGTCATTTAACCATGTGCAGCAGAAAGTCACTTGCTAGGCAGGAGCAGGGACAGACTAAAAGTTACTACAGTAAACTAACAGCCCTTCCTTGCCAAACTTCACCTACTCCTAGAGCCCAGTTGAGAAAGGCAGAGCGTCAGGGACGTACGCTGCTCAACCTGCACTTGAGAGGTTTCACTTGAACATCCCTCAGCAGTAGTTACCGACCTGAACAAAACTGACATCAAATCAGACATGAAGCAGTTTTAATTTCTCTGTCCAGGAATTTGCACTGGTCTGACTGAGTTTGCTTTTAAATCAGGTCTGCTTAAACTGGAGCAGGTTTCCTGCTGCGATTCAGATATCCCATTACACAGCTCATCCCAGCAGCCAGCTCTGTAGAGCTCGACCAAATGGAAAGTTGAACAGTTTATGGAAAAAATGCTTCTATACACAGACAAAGAAAGCAGATTTAAAAAAAGAGACCCCTATAATTTTGTATGCAGAATTTATCTTTAGATTTTGGTACTTGATTACATAAGAGTAAAACCCAGGAAGACAACAGATTTCTAGACACAAAGCAGGATGCAGTGCTTAGCTGCACCTCTTTCTGGGCAGCCTTTCCCCTCTCCCCACCTCCACCCCAGCCTCTCCAACTAGATTCAAATTTGGCATCATGTGCCTCCAAGCAAACCATCCTTCTCTCTTTACAATTTTTAGCTCTCTCAGCACAGACTATGCAGGGCTGTAGAGGAAAGTGCAGGACCCCACCTGCTCTAGCAGGAAGCCAAGTCAGCTGGGATCTGTTTTAATAGTCACCAGCATTACCGGGGCTCTGCTCTGTATCAGGAAAAAGCTCTGTCAAAGCTGCTCCCAAGGACAGCATCCACAGGCACGGGGCAGAATATCGCTTGCTGGTTCCCAGATCCGGGCTCTGTTCTCAGGCCAGCACAAGACAGAATCGTTCCTCATCGGGAGCAGGGAGAGAATTCTCCTGGGGTGCTTGGTGTCGGTACCAAGTGATGACAGAGACCAGTAATGCCAATGCAAACAGGGTCTGTCCCAGCAGGCAGGGGAGCCACACGGTAAACACACCGCTGCCAGAGCAGCCCTGCACCTCGCTTCAAGGGAGCAGATTGTACTTCTGTGCCTTAGAACGCACCAAGAACAATCTCTAACAAGGTACTTAAAACTTCAATACATGTAAGGCCTAAAATATAATTTCTGTCAACCTAACAGGTATTACAAATCCACAGTGTATTTTATTACCTAGATGCTAATGGAGCTACAATACATCAGGTCACATTTTAAAAGTTACAAATAGTTTATAAAGGCTTAATCAATCATTAAAGAGGTGTTTTAATAAATGGCTAGATCAATCATTATAAGCCATAACTCTTAAGTAAGCTATTGGACTTTATAATAATTTGCACTATCTCCAGGTGAGGTTCTTATATCTAGCTATAAGACATGTTACAGACCTGAAGAACAGAACACACTGTCTATGATTTCTTAACTAGTTGTACACAGACTTTAATGTAAATATAGGCCATACATGGTCACACTTCGTGTAGGTGCTGTTAAAAACACAGATAAAACACTGCAGAGCACTAAAAAGTGGTCCTTTGGGATGGCACTGGAGAATATTTAATAAAGTCAAAAGCTGCAGGCTAATTTCCCCTGAGAATTCCCATTTAGAGCCTGTCGCAGTGAGAATCCATCACAGACAGCACTGATTCACCCACAACAGAGAGAAAAAACACCTCTTCTTCCTTCTCCACTGCCAGCCACCAGGATATCACCTTCAGTAAACGAAGGAAGCATCTCTTCCAGAGTGCTGCCTACAGCCTAACACTTCCCAGCTGCTGCAAGCGTGGCTGGTGAACCTCACTCACCCGCTCCACAGGCTGCCAAGTGGAGCATTAGCAGCAACTTCCAAGGTCTGCGAACATCCCACCATAGGTGGGCATTCGGAGAGGAGAGAGGGCATCTCTCTGCTCAGATGCCTGCTCAGCTTGAAGGAAACTCCTGAGAGCCTGAGGCTGTTTCCAGTGCCAGTCACCCCCAGCTTGGAGCGGTCAGGACTTCAGGAACTGCATGCTCCAGGTCTGACCCACGATGGGAAGCCAAGAGTTTTGTCTGCTGATCCAAAGAGGAGCTGACACTTGGGAGCAGCAATTCCTGTCCTTGCTCTTTGCTTGCACACACAAGCAGCCTGTGCTCCCTCCTCCAACGGGGGGGCTCTGAAAGCAGACAGGCATGGTGACAGAACGAGCCTCACATCTTCATACAGAGCTCATAACACTAAGATATTTAATGCAGCATTTCTCAGGGGACTGGAGTAAAAAAAGAAAAAAGCTATCCATGCACTCCCACCATCCTTCCCAGCAAGAACAGACCAGATGTCTCACCTGAGCTCAACCTGGGGCTGCTACGTGTCTGGGAGGAATGAGAGAAGAAAGGGCCAACTGAGCAGAAAGGGAAATATCTCCACTCCAAGACAATGTCCCTGCCAAGAAATGCTCCGCCAGTTCCTCATTTGCTTTACTGAGAGAAGTTAAAAACAATAAGCACAGAGGCACACAGCTGGAGCAGATGTTTTTAATTCTTCACTGCTCACAAGCAGCAGCTCTTCCCCTCCTGCTCCCCCACCTACCCTCTCCGCTGGTTTCCAGTGGTGGGAACGTGATGCCGAGGGACGGAGCAGAGCCCTTCCCCAGTGCCAGAGCCATCCCTCCCAGCTCCCACCCCGGCCTCTCTCCTAAACCTCCCTGGAATGGGTCGTGATCAAGCTCTTCCACTTGCTCCTCCCTGTCATTTGTGCCAGGTAACCTTTGTAAATACTTCTTAGCAACCCCGAAAAGCAAGTCAGGCTGCAAAGAAGTGCAGGGAAGTCTGTTTAACACGTAGAGTCATTAAAATAACCCACCTCCTGCGGCACCGCTGTTCTCTTTGGCCCACCAACCTGAAGGTTAGTTATCAGGAGGTATTCGGATTTCAAAGTAAAACCGCTAAACTTTAAACCATTTAAAAAGTCTGTATCACACCCATGTGTGCAAAGGGGAGAAGAGAAAGGCATCCTGTCTGCTGGTTTCAAAAGATGATTTCAGGTCAGTCCCTTACGCAACAAGAGCTACTCAGCTAGGATAAGATCAGCCACTAAGCAGGATTACAAATTTGTCTTCCCTCGGCAGCGTGATCTTCCACTAATAATCGTATCACAGAAAATAATATAGAAAATATTTCAAGAATTGCACTTTGAGTCACAAGCAAGGCATGAAATGCTCACACGTCAGAAGGCAAAATCTTTCCTCTTAACTGCAAGGGTGATGTGAACCACCAAGAGGGAGCACAGATGCAGAAAACCAAACACCACAACCCTGGTGTCAACAGCAGCGTAGGAAAACCCAGGCAGTGCTGAGACACTGCAAATCAAACCAGCGGGGCTCAGTTGGGAGGGAAGGTGTGAAGCATCACCAGCTGACCTGCCCTGAGGAGCCAGGGTTTGATGTGCTCTGCTTCCAACAGTACTTCTCTGTACCTGTAACTTACATCTGGGCAGCACCTTCCTGCCCCAGGACTGTAAAAATAAACACAGACACAGTCCGAGACATCCAGTCGCTTCAGAGGATTAAGGGCAATTTTTATACTTTTGCTCCCAGGCCCAGTCACACGCTCCCTCGGGCCAGCGCTGCCTTCACTTGGCGTAGAGCAGGGGCAGCTGCACGAGCTAAACTGGCAGAGAACCACCCTACACCTCCCAGCATAGGTACAAAAACTTTAAACCAACATTAAACTTGCAAATAAACTTTTAGAGACCACAACCGAAATGCACAAGCCTCTACACTCAGACACAAATCAAGTGATTTTGAGTGTGGATCAGAAGTATTTTCCAAAATTGTGCCAGAAATTATAAACTATATATGTAAAGAACACAATTTAGGGATGCAGACTTTCCAGTTTCCCATCTCATGCCATCTCATCCCACTAATCACTGCATCAGGCAACAGTGCACTACTCCATCAATGACATCACTGGCAGATTTGATTACAGTGCTGATTACATCATCACCCACAAGAGATTATGCAGCTTTCCAAATGGCACCAGCAGCTTCTAAATGGCTTAGGTAGAAGCAGCCAGTAAGGACTTATATTTAAGAAGTCTCACACTGTTAATTTAATGGAAGAACTTTCAACACTATCTTTTGGAAATATCAGTACATGGACAGAGTATTTTTCACATGCTGTTGCTAATGTTAGTGAGCCAGCACATGCTTATGAGAATACTTTGGTTCCTGGAAAAGTCACACACACAACTCACGGCAAGTGAAGGACTCTGCAACAAGGCAGCCAAGACTGAGACTTTGCATGTGTAACCAAGAGGAACGTCACCGCTGGTTGCAGGGGAACAGACAACCCAAGTGCAGGATAATGTGTGCGCTGAACCAGCTCTCTCCAGGATGGGAAGAATACTCAGAAAAGCTTATTTAAATTACTCTCAGCAGAAGATAACAAAGTTTAATAACAGGAACTTAAATGAGAAGTAAGCACCCATCACAGAATCTGGCACTATGCAGCTGGGAATGTGAGAAGGACAGTGTTTTGCTGTCCCCATGCCACACACCAGCATCAGATCTGTCATGGGTAGCTGCTTCTTGCTCAGCCTTCCCTCCTCTGTGTGGACTATTTGCAGCAACAGCATTAGAGCAACCATTAAGCAGATGCTTAAAAAATGCACAATGACGTTCAAATGACATCTATCCATAAATCAGCCCAAACCACAAACATCTGAAGAAGATTTTCACTTAATCCAATTTACTGTAATCTCTCTCTTTAGTTAAAATGACAGAAATGTCAAAATGGGACTTTACTCCTCTGTCAAAGCATCTCATGGTGAAAAGGAAAATAAGCAGGCTCTCACACGCAGCACCACTTATTAGGTTAGAAATGTCAAAACTGTACTTTGATTCTCACTGTTAGCAGTCACATCCACATGCTGTGCCCTTCTGTTTCACTTCATTTCCCCCAAAAGCGAGCACAGAGCATATGCTTGACGCCAAGCATCATCTAGGCAAAAACACGAGTTACCCGTTTTTTGTTTCTGATGACCCCGTGTTCATCTCTGTTCGAGGGCACACAGACCCTCCTGGGACCTCTCTTATATCACACATAAGCAGTCTTATTTACCATCAAAGGTCTCAGGAAAGCTGCCTTCTGCTGCTTCCAAAAAAATAAAATGATCCAAGCTTCTCAACAGACCAACCTTAAATTGCTTTCTCCCATCTCTCCACGTTAATTAGCAAAGGGACTAACTGACTCTCTGCCCAGGAGTTGAGCACGTGTGTGTCCACATACATATTTCCATGTGCAAGTGTGCGTATCTTTTTCCCTAGTGATCTCAAAAATTAAGCCATTATCCAAGAGTCCAGGAAAGTGAAAGAAAAATACCTACTGTCAGGAGCAGGGTCTTCATGCATTATTTAACAAGAACTCTGTTGGCAAAACTGGTGTTGTTTTTATATAAAAGCTAATAGAAATTGTACCTCCAGGTGTCAAAACACTGATGGTAATTCCTGCTGCCTCAGACATCTTGATGTTTCAATTTTAGCAGTATGAGGAGCCTGCAGGGAATCCAAGAGGGTAAAGTGCTTGTACTCAAAGAGAAGCAGAGAGAAGGAGAGCCTTTTTATTTCTTATAAAGGGCTCAGGGGAACAGTTCTACTCACTGGAATTATCAGATCTGGTTCCCCTACTCCTTCTCTTCCTTGAAAGAGGAAAGAGCAAGATAGGCTAACAAGGAGTGATCGTATCGTGTCGACAGGAAAAAAAAAACATCAACGAGGCTGCTAAGGAGAAGCATAAAGACAAAGAAGTGAACAGAAGATATCCGGGAGCAGCAGCACAAGAGCAACTACAATTAATGGGACACATAAATGATATCCACAGAATGGACAAGCTGTGATGGAACAGCAATTTTAAAGTTTTATCTTTTTAAGTTTGTGCCTAAAAACACAGCAGCATGGTGAACCCCTCCCCAAGTTCCCTATCTTACTAACTTCCAACTGCACTTTTTCATTTCCACATTTGGTGCCGGGGAAGATCAGAGCTGTAGCTGCCTGCACAAGCTGCCTGCAAAGACAGCACGGGGAAGCTTTAGGCTGCTGACACTGCTGTACCTAGGGCCCTCAGGTACTCATTTTATATATAGAACAGCTACCTGCTAGCTTTCATTTTAAAAAAGGATGTTAGTTCCCCACATCAGCAAGTAGAAGCATCTCCCAGACCTTCCTCCCAGATCTCTACTGTCCTTGCAAAGCACTGCAGATGCTGGCTGATCACCCCATCTTGGTGTGTAGTCTCTACTCAAGACACCTCCAAGGTCGCAGACAACATCTCAACTGCCTCCTCCCATCCTCTTCCCACCTCTTTCCACCGTTTTCTCCTAGATTCACTTTGTATAAGCCATGGTGGAAGCAGCTGCCCACCCCTGAAATCCACTGCTGACCGGTGAAGGATGGCTGCGTACAGCACCCTATAGCACAAGTACACTGGGGGAATGAACCTGTAAAACCAAACCCATGCTTCTACCCAGTGACATGCTTGCTGCTGAGGGTTTTTCAGAGGTGGTTTTTTTTTTTTTTTAAATTAACTGTACATCTCTTGCTTTCTCTCTCCACTGTCTGCACACCTTCTGCCACTACACAACTCCTCTTTTACTGATGCAGCAGAGATTTGATTTCTGGACTACAGCACAAATTCACTGACAATTTACACCCCTTTGGTCCAACCCAACTGCACCTCCCCAGTGGGACAATAAGAGCTAAAGACAATCCCAGAAGGTACAGCAAACTCTAGTCAAAATCAGAGCCATGGCAAAGGCATGAGGCAGTAATAAGCTCTGATATAATTTAAATAATTAATTTATTATGGCACCTACGAATTAGCTGTTTCAGGCCAGTGTCCCACCTTAAAATCACAGACAGTCCAGGGCACCATCCCCAAGCACCCCAGCAGAGGCTGCAAAGAGAACAGGATATCTGCACAGCCCTCAAAATCCATACTCCTGGGCTGCAGCTTCTAGGAAAACCCTAAGGACCACCTCATGGTCCAGGCACTCCCGTTTCCACCAAAGATGAAAGAGAAATTGGGATGGTGGGGGCACAAGGAAGGAAAAAATAATAGCTCGGGAATCCACAAGCAGCTTGTCATAGCATTCAAGGGAAAAAAACCCAACTTCTCCAGGTAGTCACACAGCCAGGGACACAAAGGTCTTGGAGAGATCCTTCACTGGGTCATGAACTTTCACAACGCCATTGCAAAAACAGCCCTGAGGAAACTCCCAAGGAAAAGTAAGTGGATGCAAGAGCGAGCTCAGCTGAGGAGTGCCAGAACTGCTGTCGATCACATTTCACCTGAGCACGTGCCCAGCCCTTCACACACAGGCTCCTTCCCCCTGGCAGCCCACCAAGCAGCACGACCACCCCCTGGACCTGCATCCAAGCATCCCAGGTCCTGCCTTGCACCTGGAGCATCGCAGGGACCAGGGCTCTCCACTCCCACCCAGATCTGCATCCTGAAACCTTTTCCTAGACAGCTGTACCAGGCCCTCTCCCCACTCACAAGTGCTGCTCAGGCATCACTTGCAGCTCAGTGATATTTCAGGGACTGGCGGTCATCACTCCCAACCACCCCAAGAGAGACATTTGTTGCCTTCTTGCTCCTCCAGCCATGTCTCACAGTGCATGGTATAAACTTTAAGAGGCAATGACCTCATTGGAGCTGGGAAGAGGGAGGCAGGGGAATTGGCTACTTGCCACCTTCTCATTTTTCACATAAAAAAAATAATTTATGAGAGAAAGCCCATTTTATTCATCTAAAAAGAAAAAAAATGCCATTAGAAGCAGCAGGCCTGCCCTGGAGTGCATCACTTGTATAGCAGCTCCTGGAGCAGCACCCATCTGGGGTGGCACAGAGCAGGACCCCCAGCACCCCTGTATCTCCTCCTCCCAGGCACTGCCCCCCAGCACCCCTGCACACCCCACTGCTCCACCAACTACTCAGGAAACATTAGGATACAGTGCAAGCATCACCTCTCCTGTTCATTAATGCTGACTTCCCCTGTAAGCACAGGGAGTGACTTCCAACTCTAATTTGTAACTGCTCCAAAAGGGCAATTAAATAGGCAAACCATGGCTGGCAACTGGGATTTCGGTTCAGCTCTCTGGGCTCAGGCCATCAGACTCTGCAGTGAGCAGTAACTTCAAGGCATGTCATTAATTTTGCCCAGACATGTATCGCACCCTATTTCTGAACGCACATATAGCATGTGTGCGGCACTCTGTAGATGCAGGATACACGAATCCTGCATACTCACACATTTTATATACTCGTATTACTTATGTTATAGATTCACACATACATTACTCATAGCTCTTAAGAACAGAACATACAGTTCATCTTGGCACGAATCCCAGAGGAAGAGAAAAAAAAAAAAAAGCCTTGCAGTAACAAATCTAACTCGCGTTGAGTCCAACAGCATCTGTGGTAGGAGTTAGTGCAGTATTATGGATCATTAAATTATTGAATTATTTTGTATAACACACCCATGTGTCTCTGATAATGCCACTCAAGCCTGCTGTTTCAAGAGATGTTTCCTGACTCAAAGCGTGCCACCACTCTCCCAAGGTTTTGCCTGTAACTGTGGGAAACTACGGAAAAAACAGTTTATTTCTGCAGTGTGCATTCAACAACCCCTCACGTACTTCAGTTCCACTGAGGAACCCCTGTATTTCAAGTTAAGGCCCAAACATGTTCATACAGGACTGTAACAGCCCCTATAAAGTGCAGTATCTCTGAAGTTAAGCGTGCTAGCTAACACTGGACTCCACTCTCTAGAGCAGGCTGGCACAGCAGTAGGGATATTTAATCTGTACACACCATATAACAGTGGCAAAAAGTCAGATTAGCATGGACTGAGAATGTGACTCCTTAGTAGGGCACTGTGCAATGAAATTAAAAAAAAAAAAAAAAAAAAAAAAATCACAGCACACTGCAGCTTTGTAACCTCCACAGCAAGTTTGCAGCATATCAGAGCGTTCTTCATACCCGCTCGGAACACTTCATCCACTCTCGGGAGTTTTACACCCAATGTCAGAGCCATCTGAAAAGTCAGAGCTGTAACATTCTCATTTACTGGAGGAGAACTGAGCACAATTAAGCAAGGCACAGCTCTTCCCAGCTCAGGCAGCCCCAGTCCAGCCCTCACATCCCACCCGCAGCATCCCCCTCCTCAGCTGCGTCTTTCCAGCAGCAGCAAAAGCACCATCCCGCAATCTCTCCCGGGCAAGGGATTCCCACCGCACCAGAAGCATCCTCCCTCAGGCTATAGGACCACGACCCTTAAAACCAGCAAAACCACCCAGCCTCAAAGTTTTTCGAGCAGAGTTTACCAGCAGTAACTCCCTTTATGCGACAGCCAGCACAAAAACAGCAGCTGCAGACTCCCACTGGCTTGACCGAAGTCAAAACACCGCGCGCTGCTTTTTAGGCAAACCCAAATTACAGCATCATCTGCTGACTGTTCCCAGGACGAACAAACCCACATTAATTACAGGCTAAACTTTGCAATTCACCTCTCAAAGGCACGAAACATCAGCAAAACTGCTTTGATCACACTGACAAATCCCTCTCCAACCAACAGAGCAACGTGTGAGACCAAGACATTTAGCAAAGAAACCCCAAAACTTTTTTCTCTCATTTTTCCTTGTTGCTGCCCTCCCCCCAAAAATACACACTCCAAACCAAGGAAGGCTGGAGGGATAAAAATCACCTCAGAGAGCAGCAGGGGCTCACAAAACCTCGCACTTCACCTCTGTCAGCAAACGGCTGGCCACCTCCAGGCTACCGCAAAAGTGTATTCTCAGCCTCCAGCACTAAACACTGTTTCTGTGTCGCCGGGCCAAGTCCCAGTTTTTCAAAGCAACTTCTTTCTGCTGTGGCCTAGTTTAGCTCTCCAGACAAAACGCCACCAAAACAAAAGCAGCCCAGCAGCCCGGGGAGGGAAGGAGGGGGGTACTTACCTAGCAGCATCCCCGCATCACCTCTGTGACCTCCTGCATCTTTAGCAGCCACCCTCTCAAAGTTCAAAATAAATAAATAAAGAGAGGCCACACAGCCTTAAAACCAAGCTGGAAATGAAATGGAAAGCCTGTAATTATTTCTCAATGCTCCTGCCAGTCTCAGCCTATAAACACAGTGGATTACATAAGTCCACCCCTCCTGTTTTGAAGCCAAAAGTATGAGCTTTTCCTCCAGCTCTGGCAGCAAGTAATAATTCCTCGTCGGCATGGCAACGCTGGCTGGCTTCCAGCAGACAATGGGCAAGTTGAAATACTGCTACGGCCTTTTTATAGCTTAGCTCTGAAAAACCTCTAAAATATTAGCTATCTGATGGCTAACCCAACTCGACAGCCTCTCCTCCTTTAACCATTTCCTTTCTGCACCGTTGCCTGGCGTCACCCAGATGTACAGGTGGTGGTGCAGGGGACGGTCCTCTTCCCAGCGACAGCACACGGGGACCATTTCCCATTTAATGGATTTGTTGACTTCTCACCAGCACAGCATCTGCAGTAACTGCCACAGACTCAGCACGATGTTTGATTTTTTTTTTCTGTTTTTATTTCAGTCTGTTACTCAGCAGGTACGTTTGCTCTGCTGCATTCGCTCCAGCAAGCTGCGCACAAGGTTCTCCTCTCAACTAGTGCAGTTTGAGAGAAAACAGACAGCAAAATAACTCTTGTGCATGCAATTTTGTCACTGCCCTCCCATGTGAGCAGTGATGAGGCTTGTGGGGCTCCATCCATGATTTGCAGAGGGAAAGCAAAATGCTTTACAAATCCTCCCGCTGCCAAGTTCTGGGAGAACTCACCTGTCCTTTGAGGACAGCATTGCAGAGATGCCCTGGAGAACCAGCTGCACTCAAGATGCCCTGTGCCCCTGTTGCAGTGTAGGGCAACCTGCCCATACACAGTTTGGGCTTGTTCTGCAGCTGAATGAGTTAAAAGCACTAACACACCCCAGCAAGACTGAGGACCAGCAGCAGAACTCAGACACTCAAGACATCATTCAAGTCAACGGTGTAGTGAAGACTGCTGAAGTTAAGAAGCCTCATGACTGAGTTTCAAGTAAATCCTACCAAAACGAGCAGCTAACACAAACACGCAGCAGCTCTCAAGATCCTGTGAAGTTAATATTTACCTTTAATATGCGTACAAAGCTGCCCAGGATGACCCTGCTATCTCCCCCCCTGGCACAGACCCTGACCATCTGAAGACCGGCAGGTCCACCCCACCAGCCTCATTTACACCTCTGAGCTGGAGCTCAGCGACTGCCGCTGCCATGTGCTGGCTCACTCACCCTGAGGGCTGGGAGATCCTCTGCAATTTGCTGAATTTTGCAAGTTAGCAAATAAGCAAAGAAAACAATAGAAATTAAAGAGAAAATTAAAAAATAGCAGAGCCAAGGCCACCACAAGAATACAGTTAGCTCCCTTCTCAATGCTCAAAATAGTGTTGCCAGCGTTCACAATCCGGCTCCAAGTCTGGCAACAGCTCTGGGAAACCCGAAGGCTCCTGCTCTGCGTTGGTGGCTGGTGACTCTCCACGGCCAACCCTTCACTCACAGGCAGCCCGCTGCCCCCCGATCTCAAGAAAAGGCTTGAATGCACAACCCATGGGAGCCTTTAACACTCGAAAACCAGAAGGCAAACAAAAAAAAAAGAGAACATTTCTCTCTAAATCTCATTAAGTCGGAGAGCGCGATTATGATTTTTTTAATGTGCAAAGGTGATAACGTTGCTTGGAGCTCTAGTTCAATTATTTTATGTGGATAAACATACTAGGAGACACTGACTGTAAACCACAGAGGTTCCTTAGTACCTGTCAGGCTCGCAGCTGCTCAGCCTTTGCTACAAGGCTGCACTTCCTAATGCCACAGAAGAGCCTAATTCTCACGGTAACTATCTGAAAGAGCCAAGCAATCTTCTTAGCACAAACCAGGATGCACCAAACCCTGGCAGGTGCTAGTTCTTACAGCAAAGTGTCTGAAATGGCCCAAAGTAGCAGTTGTTGCTGCCGATAATTAAATGCACGTTGTTCTACCACAGAGCCAGGCAGAGCCACACATGAAGGAGAAAACCAGAACTGGCACATAGCATCTACCTGAGTCCCATGGGCTGAATTTGACACGTCACCTTAAATCTCTTAACGCTCTTTTTTCAAATGAGAACTCAGGGACACATGACTGGAACACTTGCATATTCTAGGGGAGTATAGTAGTTGGTTTTTTTATTTTTAATGGCGAAGTTTCTGCATTCCAGCCCTGTAACAGGCAAACAAGCCACAGAGAACTAAAATCTAGGAACCTGCGTAGGATGAGATCTAGCCCAGCCCTGATGAAGGCTGCAGACACACAACTGCATTTCCTACTCTGCCACTCCAGTGAAACCTCAGTGGGTCTCGGGGATACATTCCTGAGCAGACCATATTTGATTCCAGTCCCGTGTCCCATGCCCCACAACCTCCTCCACAACTTGCTATTGTCAAGATGACATCTAAGTACATAGCTACAAAATACCCTGTCCCCAACATGAAAAGAAAAAAAATTATTTGGGAAAAATAAAGTTGATGTTTCCTCCCGGGCATAACGCACCACATGCATATGCCTGCAACGACGCAGCACCTTCAAAGCAGGCACCAGGAGCTCCAGGAAAGAGGAGATAATAAAGTTAGAGCTGAAATATCTAGAGAAACCTTGCTATCCTTACAGACCAAGCTCCCCTCTCCGGGCAAGGAACATCCCCACCATGACCCCAGACACACAGATGTGTGATCCAAGATGGGGAATAACAAGTTACAACTACAAAGCCCCGCTGAAACTTTAAAATGGCATCACACTACACATGCTCTTCCAGCTTAAACCCTTAATTAAAGAGACTATTCTTTACAGCACTGGAGTTACTCCAACTCCCATTGTTAAATTTAAAATAAAACCCTGCAACCCCACAGCATCTGTAAGACATTAAAACATTCAATACCGACTTCTTTATTCAGCTTTAAGACATCATTTAGTAATTTTTCCTCTCAAACCCCAAATCTAAGGATTTAAAGAAAATAACCAACATCACCTCTTACAGGATGCTTTAAATTAGCCTTCTGCAATAATATCCTTGACCTTTAACAATTCAAAACCGATTAACTGTACACTCGATCATGTACAGCCTCCGGACAGACTGCAAGACCAGGATGTGTTCAATGCTGGGTGCCAGGACGAAGCAGACTCTGTAGCATGGAAGCCAGCTCCAAATACAATCCATTCATGCACAGGGACAAAACAAGAAAGAAGGCAGATTTGACCACAGAAAATCATCATGAAGAAAAATACATCAGAAAGCCTATTTTGGTCATTACTAATACAGCTGGAACCACAAGCAAGAACCTTGTCGTTACAATCTCCGTTATTTCAAGGTGGGTCTTCACTTCTGCTCTCTCTGGAAAAGAAGCCGCTTGCAGCCACTTACAGCTCCTCTACCACCGCTAAGGTAGTTCCCGTGGTCTGGAAAGCACACATTCAGCCACGGCAAGGAATCCAGACATAACAATTTTTCTGACCGGACCAGGAGAAGAACTTGAGCTGAACACCAGCCTCTACAAATCAAGGGGAGCCTCCATTCACTCACTGCATGGGGAGCAGGATTTCAAATAGAGTCTCTGAGAACATCAGCCGTTCACAACAGCCTCTGAACACGCGCTAACAGACCATGACAAACCTCCACGTTTTCATAAAGCCCATATAGCTTTAACAACACTGCTGGTATTCCTCCTGTAAGCAGTTTCACATTTGAAACATTTTGGAATGGCAAGTGGAAGATGAGAAGACCCCAAGATTACCACACTACGGTGCAGTCCCCTACAACAGAGGCATGCAAGAAGGTGCCCTGGATCAAAGAGGTAGGTCCACAAGGTGTGTGGACATCCCCAACCAGCACAAGCTCAAGTGCATGACTGGATTCTGCTCTGCCCAAGGTGTACCTTGTCCCCACGAGGAGCCTGCCTGGGCAGGGTAGCAGATCAAGGACCAGTTCCCACCAGCAAGCAGCCAGCCTACACACCAGTCAACTGCACAGGCACTGTCATCTCTGTCTGGGTGATAACATTCCCAGATACTCTTGCCTGCTTGCTCACCAGCAGCTCTCCTGTGCCAAAAACATGAAAAGGGCAGTGAGGTTTGCAGAAAATCCTAAGTTATCTCCAGCAGTTCCCACAGCTAATTAAACTGTTCAGTCATGCATGCTTTAAAGTTCATAAAATTTAAAAAATAAATAAATCACAAAACCAAATACAAAAGCCTGACAATTAGTGGAAGCAGGTACGTTTGATGAACTCTCCCCCACCTGCCAAGTAATTCTGTAGCCACAGTATCAAAACTTTCAGGCATCTCAGTCTTGTGCACTGATCCTACCACGCAGCTCCCAGCCTCCTACGCCCACAGCTGCATGGCCAAGGCTAAAGCACCCTCCTGCTCTACAAGCCAGAGCCTTCAAAAACACACCCAGCCCCAGGTAAAATTACACGCTGGGAATACCTGCCTCTACTAGCGGAGCCTGCAGCAGAGAAAAAGCTGCGCGTAGGCCAAGCCACGTCTTTAGGAACAGGCCCCAACATCAGAAAATGCTGCTAACGCAGACAAAACAAGGAAGCACGTGGCATGTACGTAGGAACCAAAGGATGCTGGATGAGGAACACAAAGAAGGGAGGATGTGGAAAAAAGACTACTCATTCAAGGATCTGTACAAAAGCTGGAATTACTAGGCAGCGTCCCATCAACTACATCAAGAAGTCCTGCACCAGGGTGTATCCCATGGACTTAATGAGCCAACGTCAGCAAAGCAGAACTGAGGTTACACACACCCAGAACTGGCACATGGTAAGTAGCTGTAAAGGAAAAAATCTGCACTAGTAAAACGATAGCTTAAGGGGGAATGCGGGGGGGGAGAGAAGAACCCTAAGGAGAGTGGTAGAAGTACTTCATCACATCTTTTAGAGAAACAAATCAGAAAAAAATAAAAGCAGAATCTAATCCCAAGCATGCTATACCAGTAAGAGTCTTCTGTCTAATTGTTTCAGTGAGTTCTGGACCGTGTCCTTGCCAAAGGCACTGCCTAGGCTGTTAAAAAAAATTTTAAAAAGCATCAAAAACTAGTCCTCTGAAAGGCATACTATTACAGCGCACAGGACCCTAAATATCTTCCCGAGAGTTGCAGAAAATGTAAAAGGCCACATGGACAAACAGACCCTGCAAGCAAAGCAAGAACTGGTTAAGATATTCAATAGCTAAGTTACAAAACACAGCAAGTCCCAGAAAGACCAAAAAAATCCAGCTAGCTCAGGCTGGATGTGGAAATAGGAGGCGAGTGAGACAAGAAGTACAAATCACTCTTGTGCAAGCCAAAAAGCTAGGTACAGATTTGAGGACAAGTGTCCAGCCACCGACTGGAAGAAGCAGTAGTTCACAGGGATTTTGAAACAAGGCTGAAACCCAGCAAATGTTTCCAATTTGTTTTTTTATTCAGGAAGGGGTAAATCCATAGCCAACCAACCACCACACCAGTCCTCTTTCAGGGGGTTTGGCATTCCCTTATTTGCAGTCCGAAAGAGAAATATCCTGTCAAGAAAAAAAAACAAACAAACAAAAAAGTAAAACAAGAAGAGGACTGTACCCTGGTCATGCAATTCAGATGCTTCCCAAACACACACCACAGTTTTCTGTTTATTTTCAGCTGGAGCTTCCTTTCCACATCCACCTCCTCCCTCCTTCCACTTACAAACTGATATGCCATTTAAGATCTCCTATCTGCTGGCTCTGCCCACTGCATCCTCAGCGTTTAAAATAAGCAAGCTATGACAAACACCGGGTAAACCCAGTCACTATGAATACTGCAAAAGCAAAGCAGCTGAGGGGTACTGCAGACTAGTCATATGTTTCAATATTTTGTCCCCAAGAGCTCGGCCAATCCATTTAGCAATGGAGCAGGACTCTAATAATAGACACAAGGATACACAGGAGATAAATGTACACAAGACAAAAATAAACCCCAGCCTTGTTATAATTTTAATACAGGAGCTAAACTGGGAAATGATAAATGAAGACCGTTTCCACAGTTGAGTCAAAAGGAAAATTTAACTCCCACCAGCCCAAGAGCAAACACACACATTCAAAACTGGATGGGTGACTTTCAGAAAGCTAAAGGATTGGATGAGCATTACTTTTCAAATAATTTTTCCTTGTTTCAAATTACACCAAAAAAACTCAACACTTTACTGTTTTCCAGGGCAACCAGAAGTAGATTTTAAGCAACTGTGCCTATTCTCAGACATCAAGTGCCTGCAGTTGTGGGGCCAACATCCATCTCAAAAAGCTGCTTTCAGCTCCCTGAAAGTGGTATAGCTTGACAACAGCTCATTTTGATCTCAGTCAGTGATCTCAAATTAAAGCTTTAATACACTCATACAGAGCTATAAACTCCTACATACATTTTTTCCTTTATGAGTTTTAGCTTGTCTCCAGTCTACATGGTTAACCACACTCCCCCCACAGCCCCTGCCTTTGCTTTAGAAAATAACCTTTGGTGTTTCATGAGATTAACTATTTCCCCATGGAAGTTATCCGAGGGATAACTCTTCCCACACGAACACCCAGAGGACCCTCAGAGATTTCACAACCTTAAGCCCTGTGTCATCACAAGTTATACTTTTGTGTACACAAACGAGTGTACGATCAAACGAGGATGCAGACGGAGGGACTGTGGGCCAAAGGAGAACTATGATCCTCTGACCTGGCCTCTGACCAGATGTCTCCAGTCCAGGGTTTCACCCAGAAGCTCGAAGACACTCCCCAAACCTCCAGGCATGGGAACCACCATGTTCCTCATGAATCTGCTGCAGCATTCATCACCGTCCCTGACCACCCAGCCCCTCCTACGCATGACCCTGTACACAGGCAGGTGCTCCTCAAAAGGAGCTCCAACTTCACACAGACGTGGCTTTGCAACTGGCCACAGTGCCGCCTCTCAAAGGACAGCAGCTGCCAGCACCAGGGTCCTGCCATGTACAGCACGACACAGAAGCAGTCACACCGGCGGGTCTGCAGGTATCTTGGCAAATTCTTTGCTCTTGAGCCATGGCTCCAGTTCCCAGGATGATACCAGATCAGCTCCCTCATGTCCCTGAACACCTGAAGGGGGACTCCAGGCAGCCCTGGTATTTCTACCATCAATTATTTCAAGCTCTGGCTTTGCAACTCCACAGGTACAGGATCGTTATTCAAGTGTGATGCAAGATGGGCCAGAGAAGATCTTTAACCACGTTCAAGCCCTTCCTCTGCTGAATGACTGCTTGACCCTCTCCTCCTCCCTTACAAGCCAGCCCTGACCATGGCTTCAAAGCTCATTAAAAAGTCTACGTGGGGGCTAATGATCACAGGAGCACCCTTCTTCACGTGACTCTCAGACTGAAAGAAAGTCCATGCTGGCAGATCATTAGCAAAAAGATGAAGGCATAAAAAACTGCTCAGAAACCCTGTCCCTATCAATAACTCGAGAATAGGTAGGATACTTCTAGACAGTACCTCGACTTAGACTTCTTTCAGTGAAGTAGGACTGGACTAGGCTGAATTTCATTGCATGTTTATCTCTGCTCAAACCATCCTACTAAAAAGGAGAAAAAAGTCATGTTCCGGATGGGAGGGACTTTTTATAGCAAGCCATGGATATTTGGCACACTTTGCTGAAGGTCTTTCATCATGCACACAAGGTACAATGCTATCTAGTAATCTGAGGAAACATCCACGGGTTTTTCAACCTCCTCTAGAAATTGAGATTCAACAGGAAACCACAAATATACCAAGCAATTAATTTTTCTTTAGCAAATGTTTCCAGTCATGTCGCAATTTTAACAGTAAGCAAACTATTTGGGTTCTTTCCAGTTCTTGTGCAATGATGTTCCTCATTTTTCATTTTATTTTTTAAATAATCTGGCTGAGATTTTTTTTAAGAGTTTAAAACAAGTTAGGAAGTCAGTGTGAACAGAGCATACTCTCCCCACTAAATATTTACCCCCCCCGAGGTTTCCATATCACATAGCAGAGGCTTTGTACAAACAAGCAAGTAAAGACTTTTCCCAGCTAAAAATACGACTAACAGACTAAGAAATAAGAGCAGAACAACATATCTACCGACAGGCAACGCCAAGCTATCTGAACCACATAAATAAAAGTCTCATTCAAACATTCACCCCCCCCCCGCGCCGCCCCAGCACCATTCCAGGAGAACAAAGAAACATTAAGTCTTACTTTCCTGGTGTATATTTGATCAGACCTTCTGTTAACACAATATGACAACAGCAATGAAGGGAAGAATATCACAGCTAAACAACCGTCTACCATTCCCCTTCCTTCTGCCGAGTCCTTGCTGACGCAAGGATGGAGCAGCTGCTGTCTGTTTTTAAACAGCTCCATATTTCATAAGAAGCTGCTGATTTCTGAAAGGACAGAAAACCCAGCCAATGGCTTACAAAATAAGAACCAAATGAAAGCAATTCAGGACACACTATTTAAACATCGTGTCCATTTGCTCAGCTTCCTTCCAACATACCACCGCAGCTGAAATTCTTCAGACGAGTTCATTCTCTGTCTCAGCCTATTCCGTTACCACCACAAGCACAACTTTGAAGTATTCATCTAAAACAGAGCAGAGGACGCTGAAAAAATCCATCCCGTGTCTCTAGATAAGAAATCTTGAAATATGGGAGAAAAACTCATGTGTCCAGCTTAACGTGCTCACAGAAACTGCTTCTGCACCAAATTAACATTACGCTCCCCCTGCTGTTTTCTGCTGCTGAGGGACGCTGTATCAACATTAAATGGCCAAGTGGGGTGGGAAGACTCTCCCTGAAGGACCCAGCCACACATCTTGAACTTTTGAAAACTTACCAGCAAAAGATATATAGATATTTATGTTTGTTTATTTTTAATCAAGGACTTTTTATCTGGGAAGCTCCTTATCACTACTGAAATTCCACACTTAAGTCTTCTTAAAAATCTACATCATAGGATACAGGTCACTGCATATTATGACCTCAGAAGAAAGGAGCTTAAACCTTTTTTGACTCTGCAGCTCTCACTTTGGCTGTTAAAAGCAATGGGTTACACCAGGCAAGCCCCTCCTGAGGGGCTCCAGACGCCTGCTGTCTCCTTTCTAGTTAATAGCTGCTGTAAGAATACTGCTTTTTTGGTTGTTTGTGTCATGTTGATTAGCTTAGATAAGGACTTGGGGAAAGAGTAGGGAGAAGAAGAGAACATGCAGGGGGAGGAGGATTTAAAAAGAAAAAGAGAGAAAAAAAAAGGCTTTCATCTGCTCTAATAATTAGCAGGTCATGCTGAAAATGATCAGCATCTCTTTAAAGCAACTGTGCATGAAATGTGGAGAGCCCTGCTCAGGTCACTGCACCCATGCAAGTCACTTAGTTCTATGTGTCACTAAGATCCTGTGGTTTTCTAAACTCCTCTGGCTTCATAATGGCTCCAGCCAAATCCTTCTACTTCCACATTTCCACTCCAGGAAACGGGGGGGTAACAAGGTTCACCAATCTTGCTGCTCAGGCACAAGGGCAGTGGGCATGAAGATGCCAAGGCCAATCAAGGAATAATTAAAAGTTTTCAAAGGACCTTCAGATTCTCTGACGAAGCAGCACAAGGAAACTTACTGCAAAGCATTTGCCATTCCTGGAGACCATCAACAAGGAAGAATCAGACTCTGTCCCAAACGTGACAAAGATCTTCCACAATTCATCACCATAGCTGCTGTCCCAGGCGTGTCTCTGCGAGGAACACGTTGATTCATGCAGAAGTCTCCCCCCCACCCCAAACGTGCTGCTAGCTGTGAGTCCCCAAGAGCCTTGCCGCCTGTATCAGATAAGCCTGAATACTACACTGAATACACTGTTTGGGACTTCGTATGTAAGCCCTGGTGCAAAATGAAGCGGGGGGGGGGGGGGGGCACAAAGGGGGGTAAATGGAGGGGATTAACAAACCAGCAACAGAGGTCTGGTCATATGGGCTCCCTCCTTCCCCCACATCTACTCTTGCCTTCAGAAAAGCATTCATCTCCTGAGGGGGCAGGACCAGTTTTGCTGGGGCACAGGTCCTTTAATGACCTATCCCCCTCAAAAGGAGGTGAAAAGATGGTTATGACAATGATAATTCTTCCTCTGATCCTTCTATAAGGGACACGTTACCTCAAAGGTCAGTAATTGCCAGCCAGAGCCAGTTCTGCCTTGACAACCTGTCTTCAAAATGCACTAAGTGCCCAGGACAGCAAGAGAGAGTGCCTTCAACATGCTGCCTGGGGAGAGGAGAACTTCCTTCGGTGGCCGTGATGGCTGTGTCTTCTCGAGTGTCTTTAATTTCAGCGCCCGCCCCTCACTTCAGAATCATTCTTTGGCCTCAGCTTACCACTTATCCCCAAACTGATGCTCACCTTCAAAGCAGTGCTGTTTGAAATAAGCCTGGAAAGATGGAGACTACTTTCAAATGAAGTGATGGGTTAAGTCATTGCGTCCAGACTTACCAGACCTGCCATCAGGCCCCAATGCTTTAGCACAGCAGGAGCGACTCCCCAGGCACACGAGGGGATGGGAAGGAGGGGGGACAGTCCCTATGAGATCAGCGTGGCACAGGGACCGAGGAAAAAGCACCAGAGCTGGTCTGGGAGGACAGAAGCAAAGCAGAAAGCCTTTGCAGGAAGGGAAAAAAAGAAACACCATATAAACTGCAGAGACTGAAATCACCCAAACTCCCTCCATACATACCACTAAAATAAAGAAGAGCAACTGCAACAGTCACAAGAGCATCAGGAAGGAGCCAAACTGAAATGCAAAAACGCAGCCCTCTGTGGTACCAACATACTCATCTGAGAAAGGGGAAGCTTCCTCCACGAGGGCAATGTGGAGTACCTCAGTGACAAACCTGCAGCAATTATTAGAAAGGCATCATCCATACATAATTTTGAATTTAATTTAATTAGGCACCCTGCTAACTTCATTACTTATTTAACCAGACTGTTCATTCAATTTACGTTACTACTGTTTCAGATAACTGCTCTGGGCCCCACCTCAGTGGGAAACACACTGGAGGGTTAATTTGGGAATGCTACAGCCCCAAGACCACACTCGCCTGACAATCAGCACCTCCCCTGGGATGGAGACATTTACCACGTCTTAGGTTTATGCCTCCGTTTTTCTACCTGCATGCAGAGAAGTCCAGAGAAGCTCAAAGAGGAAAAAAGGACCAAAAAACCCAAACCACCCCAAACCCCCAGATTTATCATTGTTAATGCTTGTGGACACCAGTCAAAGCAGCAGTTGCCAGATACTTCTCTTTCACCTGAGAAATACCCCAAAATAATAGTTTATGGGGTTTGGGGGATATACATCAGAGCACTTCACTCATCAACCAAGAGCAGCCGTATAAAAACATTGAGTGCATGACATATCAGGTCAGGACAGAAATCAAAAAAGGTCTCACACAAGCAACTGCTCTTGCAACACTTTCCGGGCCAGGGAGGTCAGCAGCCTGAAGCTGAGCCTTTCACACCAAATCAAACCCAGAAACAGAGGATCCAGCTCCCCAAAGCCTCACTGGACAGTGCATGCATGCTCCTTCCTACCGCTTCAGGCAGCCATATCCCTCCCAGTCTGCCAGCTCTGCCTGTCCTCTCCAGCTGCTCTTACGAAGCAGCATTTACCCAGTTAACTTAGGAGTCTCCTCAGAGGACTGAGTCAGAAGTCTCAGTTCCCTGCCTGATCAGAAGGGATGCAGCACCATGGCAGAAAAATGGAAAAAGAATAAAGAGCACCTCAAACAGATCCCTGAAATAGCCTGCAGTATGTAGGAAGATATCTCAGCCTTAGACAGAAAGGTCTCAGAAAATTCAAATATATATGAATTATATATATATATATAAAGCCCTGACTGACTGGAGTAAGAGAGTGTGAAATGGTAAGAAACACTAGCCTGAAAATAGGTAATCCAGTGTTGTATTTTAATTCCTTCAGTTAAACATTTCTTCCTTAAATCAAACCACTCTGAGTATTCTGAGCATCCAATTAAAAAAAAAACAAAAACAAAAAACCAAAAACCTGAATAAGAAGCTGGACAGCAGCTCAAAACCCAAACACCCCAGGGTACCCTTCCATCCCTTGTGCAACAGCCCTGCTAACAGAGAGGTGCTGCTCCCCACCACGCACGCGAGCTGCTTGCACACCCTGGAATGAACATCATTGCCTCGTGCAGTATCTTGGAGACAGTGTTGTGACATCCCGTTTTTCACACTCCAAATTAACTCCAGATCCCAAAATTATTTAAGAGCTCAGGAGTTCAATGTAATTTGCTCCGACCAACACACAGGGCTTGTCTGAAGCATCAGAAGTTTAGCAGAGCACTGTTATGAACAGATTGTTCCCCACTTGGCACTTTGGAATCTGGTACATTAATGGAAAAGATACAGATCCACTGGTAGTGACTTTTATTTTGAGATTACCTGGTAAAATAACCAACTGAAATCACTGCCATAAAGATTAACAACTGTCACAAAACCAACATGTAGTCAAAAGCAGAAATAGCCACAGTCACTACAAAGCCTTCAAGGAGAACCAGCATCAGCAGAAGTGATGAGTTTTCCAGCTAGCTCTCGTAAAAATGAAACTTCGTCTACCTCACAACCCCACGCTGATCTTCTGTTCAAGATGCTCAAAATCAAACCTCACACCAAGGAAAAGAAAATCTAATTCTTGGTTTCATTAGCATGTAATATGAACCATTTGCCTGTTCCTTGTGAATAAATGTCACAAAATGACTTGCATAGTGTTAGGGGAAATGCAAGTGCTAGAGTTCCCGTCAACGGAGAAGGAGACTGAGTCTCACAGCAAAGCCATCTCTGCTGGCCTGTCTTCACAGAGAACAGCAACAGAGGCTAATTGTTGTATCAGAAGGGCTAGGCTTTGCTATCTGGCCAGGAATGAGGCTGAAGTGGCAATACCAGGATTATTCAATCCTGTGTAAAGGTGAAGGGATCACGTAGACTCCATACAAAGAGAGGATCTTGGAAATCCTCATTTCCTACGGCAAACAATTCTCATGGGCCTCTTCCAGCCTCCTCCAGCAGGAAGGGGGGAACTTCTAACACCTAATAGCTGACATTTAAGAATGTGAAGCTCCAGCCATCAAGTTGACACCGCAGCAGGGAATGCAGCTAACAGGTATACAGTTGCATGCTCCCTAGAGCATAGATTTCAAGTTACAGTTTAAGAAGAGAGGAAACTAACCTATAAAAACAATCAACTTCATCTGGGATGTATTTATCCACACACACCATGTGGCCACACCGTAATGTAAACACCTGCATGGATTATGCCTCTGTCCTCCACCAGCAGTGTTTGAGGCATGCTCACATCTGGAATCCTGAATGTTTTAAATGCTACTTCTGCCTTTTCCTTGGTGCCAAAATGTCTTGAGGAAGCAGCACATGCATGGGGGAGGAACAGAACAGTAAGGTACCAAGACATGTCAGATGTCAACACGATGAACACCGTAGACAACTTGAGGAGCAGACTAACACTGGTGTGCACTGTAGGCACCAAATGAGGGAGATGCCGTGGTCTGTGAGGTCACACTAGGTGAAAGTTAGTGTTATCATGTGACACAATTAAAAGCAAATTCACATTACTCTTAAGTAAACCCAATGTTTGTTATTTCTGTTTCTTTGTTTGCGACATAGAGCTCCAAAGCCAAGAAGCATTTCCTGGCCAGCTAATGTCATTCATTTACAACTTACAAATCTAGGCTTGCATCTGGATTTTTCTATGTCACAAGAGTTGCAATAAATTTCACAGGCAACCCCTGAAGCATGCAGCTCTCCACAACACAAAGCACCAAAAAGTGGCATGAGGCCTCTCCAGCCCTGCCCTAGCTAGGCTGCTGATCAAGGTCCTTTTAAAGCAAGGACTTCATAATGCGTCTTTCTAGCTGCTGAGGGAGACAGCATTAAAACACAAAGGCACACAGCTCTCATGCTAATGTTTCCATCTGCTCAGAAGCTGCTTTTATTTAAGGACAAAATAAAACCAAGCGTGCTGCGCTGACCCTGTGCAGACACTTGGGTGCCTCAATCCTTTTAGGCACCCCCAGAGACTTTCAAAGCGCCCTGGGGACATGCACATAAACAAACATTTAAAGTGAGAGGCATGTCAAGAGGCCCATCAGCAGCTCTGTAAGAGATGTTTGGCCTAAGAATCTCAAGACAGAGGGCTGCGAAAAACCCCTCTGCCTTCAATCACATCTGGGCTGACCTTCCCGACAGGCTCAGCTCACACAGCCTGCCCCTTGCCTTTGCTTGAGTTACCCCAGCAAAGACTGGAGTGACCCCGGCTAGCCTTTCGGCTCTTCGCTTTCAATGCCCAGTCTTCAAAGAAACCTGACCAAAAGTCCAGTGAGGTTAATGGACAGGCACACATTGACGTCAGCGAGGTCCCTGGATAAGGCCACCACAGTGTTTGCCTTATTCTTGGGATCAGCACTGCCTGGAAGCCAAGGAACAAAGTTAAGACTGACCGACAGTTTGCTGTCTCTGTCTTCCCGAGGACCAGCCTGTCTTCTGCACACACCCCTGGCAGGGCTCAGGCAAGAGGAGACTGACATTAGAAGGCTTTTTCCCCACCATCCATACTGGATTTCTCCACACCAAACAACCAACAAATCCAGACTTGGCAGTCAAACCCTTGAGGTAAGACATCAAGTTGTGGGGAGATCTGCATACAAAATGTTGGCAGATGTTGACATGCATTTCATCTTGTGTGCCAAAGTGTCAAAATTCCCCATCTATAAAGCTTTTCAGACTCAGGTTCCTCAGAGGTTCGAGGGTTACTCCCAGCATCTGTCCACCAGTAACAGCAGACACAACCTTGTTTGAACACATCACACAGCACTGGGACTGACAGAGTCCCAAGTATTTGCCTCGTAAGGCCAGAGGTTCACAGAGCAGCCGTGTTATTTACTTTCAGAGTTTAATTCTATCCAAGGCGATTTTTGGGCTGCACTCCAGAGACGCTTACCTCTTACCAGCCTACCCTGCCACTGACACTAGAAACCCGGTTACTCACCAATCCCCTAGCAGAAAGAAAAATAAATTCTATCCTTACTAAACGCAGCACTTTGATAGAAACTCCTGAAAATCCTCACGTGACATAAGAGACGGGAGCTCTGAGAGACAAGTACTCCTCTGCTCCCATGCCAGAACACCTGTTTATTTGGATGCCAAATATTGGTGGTTAAAAAAAAAAAAAAAAAAAAAGAACGTATGAGCCATCTTTCTCCCCCACTTCTTTTGAAGATGATGGATGCATCTGGTTGGGAAGCTGAGCAGCAGCACACACAAAGGCCTTCTTAACACCCCCATAGCCCACAAGCAAGACAGGCAAATCAGTTGCTAGCAAAGATCAAGTCCTCATTAGACCTGAAATATGAATGGATCATACAGAACAGCATTTTTGAGTATTTGTGTGTTAAAGCTACTTTTCTACAGCAGCAAAAAAACCCTACAGAGCCTAAGGCAGTCCCAGGCAGGACGTGCAAGCTCAGTAAAAGTGCTCACGCTTAAAGGGAAAGAAACAGTGAACCACCCTCCTCCCTTGTAAATAAAACATGCCTTTCAGTGTGCAACTCAGCATAGAGACTCTACAGAGGCTAAAGACCCTCAGCACTGCATAATGTGCCCAGGCTGTTTGTATGGAAAGGGATGATGGTTTACTGGGTGTTAGCACAGCTTAACAGACTCCCTTCCAAGTGTATCGTTCCTCTGCACCCCTGTTTGCAGAGTCTTTACACAAAGCAGGCAGCACAGCTAGAACAGTCTGCGGTAGTGGATCAGGCTGTACTCCAATCACCCACCAGCAACTTGGATGCCAGCAAGAGTCAGAAGTCTCAAGTACTTCTCAGAAGTACCTTGCTAAAAGCAGTAATAGTGGCCACTCCGGGAGTCTTCATCAGAGTTTTAAACCAGTCACTGCCTCCCTGTAAGAGCCCTGAGAGAACAGAGCGTGGCTATTTTAGGACCAACTTCCCCACCTAGGGCCAGTTAGCTACTAGAAGAGAGCCTGAGGAACAGAAGCACACTACCATGCCACAGAACTCAACTTCACAGTGTTCATGGCATCAAACCAACTGAGCAGGCTTTTACCCACAGGCGCTGCTGCCAACTGTCCCCACGCTGGTGCTGTATGTGCTTCACAGCGGCGATGGTGGCCAGCAGCAAAGGCCATCACAGCCCAACCAGGAGAGGGTCACCAAGGGGAGGGAGAGAGCTCTAGAGAAAACGTACAGCACTGTTGGGAAAGCAGCAGGAATGTGGCACAAAGGTAACTGCTACAGCCTGGGGCTGCCAGATGAAAGCAGGATCAATACTCCACTATGTTGTTTAACCCGTTTATTGGGGGGGTGGGGGGTGGGGGGTGGAGATAAATGAGTATTTGAGTTGCCAGAGGGTACACTTTCACCCCAATCTGAGTCAGCCAGAGCTGAGTTCCTGCCCAGCAACACCATCCCAGCCAAATGATTTCAGCCTTACAGTTCACTTAACCACAGAATAGAGAGAGCCAGTAACCCAGCAGTTGATAATGGAATAAACTATAGGTCAGTGACCAGGGGAAAACACACCATTTAAAATTATTCCAATATTGACATGCACAGGAAACAGGCCTGTATTTTTATTTATTTATTTTAAGCAGCCTATCTGCTCAGAAGCAGCGCTGAGCCAGCTGCTAAAATTACAAGGTTAAGATTCTCAAAGTCTGTGGGTAAACTACATAATGCCAGCACACACATCCATAAAAGCACGCCACTCGCAAGCAGGGTTCAACACGCACGTGATCAGCCACAACACGGCGAGCACGCACTTGCTTATCAGTACATCAGCAGGCAAGGGTTAGGGGGTACCTGAGCACGCAGCACAGCTCTGCCAAGCTGCCTTTGAAAGCCTGGCCTGTAGCCAAAAGGGAGAGCACAAACTCGCTCAGAACACTCAGCCAGAAGCCCAGCCAGGCTCATTTATAGCTCCATTTCCTCTCAAGGCTGCTTTTCCTGGGGAAAATACTGCAATGACAATTTGCACCTTAAGATTAAAGATTGCTACGGTGCTCTAGCAACTGAAAGCACCCAGAAAAGCCCCTTTCCCCTCCCAAGTCTAAGGAGCATTTCTTCCATCACACGTGAACAAAGCGAGGCCGCGGTGACACCAGCCATTGCACAGGCCCCAAGCAGAGAACGTTTCAGCTGAAGTTCACATGGTACCACAAAGCAACACTATTTCCTCAAAATAAAACAAGACAACATGAATTCAGCAGGGCAATTCAGACAAGCAGTAGGCACCAGCCTCTCGACTCCCTCAAGTAAAGCAAAACCAGCTGCACCATGTGCACCAAACAGAGTTTCCAGCCTTTAGATCAAGAAAAGTATTCGATATGATCCAGTGCTTACACCCCACCACACAAAGTTAAAATTTAACAAATTCAGACAGCAGGGTCTCAATGCCAATTCATCCTATTTGCAGAGCTGGCTGCTGCAGTCCTCTCGCCAACCTCCCCATGCTGAATGTGAAGAGTGCTCTTCATCCACGCTGGCACCCGTCGCAGCCATCGCTCCCTGCGTTAACCAACCTGCCTGCGCCGACGCAGGCAGCGCCAGGAGCGTGGCACTGAAGCACCGTTTCGCAACCACAGCAAAGGGAATGCAAAGCTGAGATTGACAACTTTTCCAGGCGAGCACCACGGAAATAAATTATGCTGTTCCTAAAAATTCGTTCTTCCTCAAAAATACCTGCTTGGCAGAGGGAAAAGCCTTCAAGGCTGAATTTAGCACTCAATAAAAAGACCAGATTAAGAGCCTTGAAGACCACTTACTCTGTTTTTCCTCCAGCAGAAGTAGAGCGGTGAAGATCAAACTGGCAGATCTCCTGTGTACCACTGAGGGGCAAGCGACCAACACAAAGGGCTGCAGAAAAGTTCCGCTTCCTACCCCAGCCGCTCCTTGGCATCTTTCTCACCGCCACCAACAAGCCCACTGCGATTCCCACCAGCAGGAGAGGCACCTGCCCGTTAACAGCTGGACTCGTGCCACCGACTCACCGAACATGTGCCACCCCGTGCACAGAGTGAGACAGCTCTGGCTGCCCACTGCCAGCCCGCCCAGGGCTCAGCAGCCCGGACTCGAGCCCGGCAGCTCCCCTCTTGAGTGAGATGAAAAAGCACGGTCTTTATTCAGCGTCTGTCCCTGCCTCTCATTTGCTTGGGAAATAACCAGCAGGTAAACAACACCCAGCTAGCAATTTGCTTACCAACACTGAAAAAACCCTCTACTTTCAACTTTTTTTCTTTTTTTTTTTTAATTTCAGTGAGTAACAAAGCCTTAATCCAAGCTCAATAAAGCTCTGCAGAGCCTGGCTCAGCTCACTTTGGCTACAAGCAAATCAATAGCTTTCTTATATCTCTCTGCTCTGCTTGGGAGGGAAAAGGGGCCACTTCTTTCCCAGCCAAGACATCTGCACAAGGCATCTATGTGCTGTGAGCCAGGACCCCTCACGGGGAGAGCTGAAAAGAGATGAAAGAGTGCTTTGGCACAGCAGAGCTGTCTCCTCTCACCCTCATCTCTGCTGGCACTGCCAGCGCATTTCATGTGGGAAAGTTTTCAACCCCAGTTTGGCCTCCCAGCCACCATCAGTTCTGTGCACCCACAGTTACTCACAGTGGGGTGGGGTGGAAGGATGGGGGGAAAAGTCACTCAAAGAAGAGGTTCAGGTACTGTAGGTAGGACTGCAAAGGCCTCCTGCTCTGCCCAGGCAGCTGCTGACAGAGCTGCTTATTCTGCACACCCTTAAGCTTAAAAAATGAGGCTCAGAGGCACTGAGGAGGAAGCATACAGGAAATCCAGCCCTGGATTCAGGAACGCCTCAGAGCAAATCAATCAGTCCTTCTCTGCCTCCCTACCAAGAAAGGATCTAGAAGTCGGTACAGAGATAAAGACAATGTGGCCAAACCTAACGCACGGGAATAGTACAGTCCATTAACACCTCAAGCAGATCCCGGGGCACAATCCTTCCCCCCGCCAGCACATCCCAGCACCTCAGCCTCCGAGCTCCCGCCCAGGCAGAGCCACCCCAGAAGCCAGTGCAAAGCTGTCACAGGTCCCCGGAGGGCTGCGGCAGGGCAGGCACACACGTGCGGCAGGCAGAGCTTTCCCCGTAGCTGAGAGGGTAACCATCGAGCCCCTGGTCCACAGCAAGCTGCCACGGGCATCACACACCTCTCCTGCATCATGGGTGCCGCGCAGCACAGCTCTGAAGAGAGACAGCTAGGTATAAACCACAGCCCTAAGTGCTAACGGTGCACAGGTTAGTGCTGGTGCACTTCCAGCCCTGGTGAACTGAAGCCTCCCTGAAGGTTGTGGGTTCTTTGGGAGCAGCGAGACATCCAAAAAAGCACCTGTGCAAACATCCCTGGGCTGGGGAGGTTTGATTTTACAAAGGGTGAGCCCAGACCAGCCTCTCACCTCCACCCGTGGGCCAGGGAGGCAGCCCAGGGAAAACCCAGCTCCACACTCAATCCTGCGGGAGGGAGCTGACTCCAGAAGACCAGTCACCAACTACTCCAGCAGTACTATCATAAAAACCACGACTTTAAGATAAGAGTTCACACAAACCCATATTATAAACATCAACAGAGCTGTGTGAATTAGATTAGGCTCTGCCTGTTTATCCATCATGTTTACAGTACAAGTGAATGCTTTCTAAACAGCAGATGCTTTTCAACTTTAATAATTCAATCATTTAGAATCAAGAATTCAAAGACCCTTCATACAAAAAGAAATAAATGCATGTACAACAGAGGTCTTTTTGTTTATTTTCAACCTTTTTTCCTTTAAATATAAACTACCAAGAATGCCAGAAATTTTTGCTTCCAAAGAAATGACAAAGAGGATGTCTAATAGATGGAAAGCATTTAGAGAAGGAAAAACAAAAACAAGACGACCCTCAAACATATTCTTGTGGGACAACTTCTGAAAACCACATGAATAAGTAATACAGGCTTCCCTTGAAACAACAACAGCAAAAGCTTCAATGAACAACGTCATCAGGACTTGATCTCTGCCGCGGATCAAATGCCATACAAGCAGGAAACAGCTGACACACAGCTCAGTCCAATTACATACAGTGCCCTTTCCATACAGGGCCTCCTCTTCACTGCAAGCAAACTCTCATCTTCAGCTCAGCTTTCTTCGCTAGCAACCAGCCTCTTCTGCCCCTTGAAGGAAAAAGGCAAAGCTGGCCTTTCTGTACTCAGCCATCCAGCCCAAACACACACAGAACTGGCGTGTCTCAGGGTTTCTAACCTACGCTCTCTCTGCAAGGACTTTTCAGCAGCACAAGATGGAAAGCCACAAAACACCCAACAGCTAATCTTGGCTCTGATAACATCTCCCTGGAACATGTCACTTAAGGTCTCCAAACCTCAATTTCTCCATCTGTAAAAAAAAAAAGTTAACAAAACTTTGCCACTGCAAGGGCAAAATGGAAAACACCTGTAAAAAAGATTTTTCCAAGTGTGACATGCACTCTTCGTACTCACTATTATCAGGGCTCAGACCATGAATTGTTCAGAGCATGAGCATTTGTGTTCTATGTTGAAAACAGTACAACATTATACTCAATGCACAATATTTTCTACACATCCATCTCATCATCTCAGTCATTCCTACCATGACTAGTTCTTTTACATTTATTCACACATAACCACGTCAATTTGGTATTTACTGCATTATCACTACAAAGAAATTACTGTAGGGGACAAATTAATTACCTATGCAAAGCAGGCTAAGAATAGTCAGCAACATACTGTACCTCTGAAATGCTAGACAAAGCCTCAAACAGAACTTCCCTCATGTGGAGGATTACAGGCTCTACCCACAAAGGACTCAAGTGTCTTGCCTTATCTTTATTCCATTTAAAAGGAAACAGACCTTCCTGAAAACCCAATAGAAACATGCCTTTACAGAACAAATGCAAACGGATTAATGCACTTATCAGCAGCAGGCTTGAGGGGAGGCAAAGATATATTCCTCCTGCTGCCTAGATATTCTAAGATACTTTTAATTAATTTATAGAACATCATTAGCTAATGAAATATTTGGGTCCATCGTTACACAACCTTCCTCCTCATGCTGCCTTGCAGACCCCCACGGTCTATGAATCCACACAAACATTTCAAAGGTAAGACACGGGGACTACAGACGGAGCTGCAACAGAAAAACCTCACTGCTCTTCCTTCCACTTAAGGGCAGCCAGGACCACTCACAGTGGGTTCTGGGGCACAGAGCTGTCCTTAGGTGGGGGAACATTCCAAAGGAAACTTGACCATGTTAGCAGCCTCATTAGATTCCTCTTATACACAAACCTGAGCAGCACAAGTAAGTCCAAAGAGCAAGAGCTCAGCCACACTTCCTCCCTGCTCCTGAGGATGCAGGGAAGCACACGCACCCCCTGTTCACCCCTCACAGGCAGTGTCTGACCCCCACGGGAAGCAGAACCCCCCCCCACATCTCACTAGTCTATTAGGTGTTTGTGCAAGCAGAAGGTATCACAGATTGTCTGGCTGGAAACACCTTGCACTGGCAGAGGGGTTTAATGAGTATATACCAAAACGCTGCCTTGTCAAGTTCTGGATCATCAGCGTTAGATCCTGGGACCAGACAAGTAAGAAATGGACCTGGAGACAGACAAACATGTCTCAGCATTTTTCCCCTGCCTCGCCCTCTCCGTTAGCCAGTGCATGTTTGCTTTTGCTTCTAAACTTCACTTCTCTGTGCAAACAGTCTGCTATGAGAGGTATTTGCTCAGTACACAAGTTTCCTGAATTTTTTGTCCAGCCCTAAGGCCTGATAGGCATTTCCAGCTCGGAGAGGCAGGCTATGAGAAACTACTTCAGCCCAGCAGGAAAAGCAATACATCCCTGGGCATCGGAAGCAGAGACACTGCTGCACACCGTTACCTGAGGAAGGGAGCTGATGTCAGGGATGCTGCGGAGGACTCTGGGGTGTCAGAGCCAAGGGGGAGACAGGCCTCTTCACCCAGGAACAAAAGACACCCAAAGTACCACATCTTTGAAGCCACACTTTAAAAGCATCAAGCAGCTGCAAAGCCACAGCAGAGCCTTCTCAAAGCTCTCCTGTCCGCCTACCTACCACGAAAGAGACTCTGCCCCTGGTCATGCTTTGTAGGCAGGCCAGCTCTGAAACTCAGCCCATTTCAAGTCAGCTTTTATATAATCATCTTTATTCTACATGAGAGCTTTACACCACACCCACCACCATGTTCCCTGGATTTATGTGCTCAGCTTATGGAAACAGTCATTTTTCCTTTTCCCAAGGTCTCTGACACCTATGTCTTCCAAGTATTTGCTGCAGCTCTACACCACACCGTTCCTCAAAGAGTCCATAACATGTCTAATGCACTGACCAGCTTTAACTTGGAGCAGCACCACACACAACCAGTCCTCAACAGGCTCTGGATGTAATGATAATACAACAAGGAATGCACCAGTTCAACAGAAACCCAAGGGACACAAACAGTTGAGCAGGATTTGGTGGATGGAGGTTATTAGCGCATTACAAATAGAACAGAAATTCAGGAAGCAGTTATCTCCAGAAAAGAAAGATTCATTTCCTTATGATGCTTGCAAATCACACTGCTAACTTCAGATCGGAAGAGCTGGTGCTCAGTAGAATGAAATTAAGCATGTTGGATCACACAGGACACCTGAGTGGATAATAGCAGAAAATTAATGGAAGCATATGTGCCTCAGGCAGAGGACTGGAAGACCAGCAAGAGAGCTGTGCTCAACTAAACTTCATCATGATAAATGAAACCCACTGAACATACTGCAAATGCAGAAATACAGTGATTAGCTGTACACCGGAGGTTCAACGTCTTAAACGCTAATTTGTTTTTTCCAAGAGTGTCTCTCCCAGCCAACATAAGCACATGTATAGTCTCCTTCAGAGACAAAAAGGGTACAGGGAAAAACAATCACGAACTTTTGGAACTCACTGACCTCACACAAGGATTTTATGCCTGGATCACCTCCAAAGAAAGCCTTCCAAAAGAGCAAATTAAATAGGACTGCAGAGATGAAGCAACCTGCCGCTTAACTCCTGTGCTGATGATCAACAGTGCGGTACTTGGGCAGGCTGGTGACCCTCAGGCGTCGCAGAGCTCACCTTTCCTCATCAAGCAGAAACAGAGACTGATCTTCCCACCTCAGCACCATCGGAGAAGGCTTCACAGTGGAAAAGTACAAGGCACTAACACGGGATGCTGACTCTCGCCACCATTCAATTAATGTTGAAGGAAGCCCATGCTCTTTTACCACGTACCTGACTGTTCCCACCACCCCTGCCATGCCACCTTCTCTCCTCCACCAGAGCATCAAGTACTTTGCTGGAAATGTGCAAGCAATCTGTTGTGTTCACCAATGCCAACTCTCTCCTTGCAAACCTAAATCTTGGAGTCTCCCTATGACTTGCCTTCACAAGAATGCTAATTAGGTCTTTACTACCCCCAGGCTTTCTGGAAGAAAACAGGCATCTGCCATGTGCACTCCCACTCCAGCTATGTTTTCCCACTCCAAATCAACAAAACAAGTGTGTTACTCGGTCGGTGACATGCAGAGGACACAGCTGGCTTTATAAGAAACCTGGGAAGGGAGCTGCATCACCCACCATGTCTCACACTCCCAAACACCACGAGGAACATCCATTCTCCCAGAGGAGGCCACGCACCTTGTGAGAAGCTGCGACACCTGGCTCACCGTGTGCTGGGTCCTCACTCCAATGGTGCTGGGTTTTCTCAGCATTTCTCTGAGGAACAGGCTGCTACCATACCTCTCTGCCCACACACAGGCTTTCCGACCTACATCATACCCTTCCCAAGACACCCTGGTATTTTTAGCAGGAGGTGCACACAGAGCGAAAGGCAATCTGCTTCCATCGGTTGGTCACTCTGATTACATCCATCCAGAACTGTCCTTCTCCAGCATGGCCTGTGCCCAGGGTCACTCAGGTTTTCCAGCCAGAGAGCCTAGGTAGGAACGGCTGCCAAACCCTGCTGTGCCACCAGCTTGTTTCTCCAGTTCATGTTGGCTCCTCACTCCTTCCTAAAAAGGGAAAGGGGGCATTTTCCCAGGACCAGACTGCCCCCAGATCTCACATACACATGAACAGCCACGGAATAATATGAGGAGGAGACTGCTGCAAGAGATCCATCTTCTGCACAGCTTTAAAATGACAGAAACACCCTGTAAATGCCAAGCCCTGCAGGTCCCACCTTCTGGCTCCATTACAAGAGAACACAGCACTCCCAGGCAGACTTAAGGCAAGTGTCATCATACTTGCACAGAGGAGCAAAACTACCCTTACACTCAAGGGCCTGGTGCCGACAGCCTTTGATGCAGGAACAGGCACCCAAACGCATTGACACAGATAACCAGGCAAGTCAGCATGATCTGGGAGAACACCACAGGTCTCCCAGCTTCCAAGCAGATAAGCCACCTTGATGCTTTTTCTCAGCTTCCCAATTCAGAAGATGGCTCACAGTCACCACTGCCTAACTCCCAAAGGATTGGAAGCTCTCTGCAGCTGATCTGTATTGTACTTGGAAAGCAGAGAGCTGTAAGATAAGGGAACATACTCAGTAAGAATGTGGCACAAGTGGCTTTGGGGGCAGCATTTCAGGGCTTGAGAGATTCTTTAAATGCAGCATTTTACAAGCAGGATAAATCCTAGACCATGTGGCGACACAACTGAGCTGCATGCAGCTGCTGAGCCAGCTATCTCTTTCTAGAGGCAAGACTAGTTCCCTACATAAATGGTCCTTTAAATTTTTTAATGCCAGCTGCATGAATAGGACTTTTATGGATTCCTACAGTGATGCACAAAGACATCCTCAAAATTTCAGAGCTGCTCAGTAAGCCTGCACACTAGCTGCCTCCAGTAGATAGTTCAGATCCTATACTAAGAGTGAAACTCTCTTCCACTTCTCTTGTCTCATCGGGGATGTTCTGCTGTCTCTGGGAAGTCAGAATTTCTGGTAAAGTTTCGTTAAGTCCAAACAGCTCAGACTTTGCAGCACCAGTTCCCAGAGGCTGCACTAGATCCTGCTCCACCATCAGCCTCCTGAGACCGCTGCACAGGGTTTCTTTGTCCACACAGTGTGCCTCCGAACAGAGGCACAAAAGAAACCGAGATAAGCGTGTAATCAATAGGCCGCACCCTCGCTGCTCTCCTGCTGTCGCCGCTATTTTTCAAAGAGAACTTTTCCTTCCTCCCTCCCCTTCTGCATCACCTCCTCCGGCAGCCGAACCGACAGCTGCGACCACGCTAAGCCGGATCTGGCAGGCTGCTCTGCAGAACCGACTGGGTCGTGCTTTGGGACAGCAACTTGCCAGAGCTAGGACATCCCCAAAAGCTGCGTTCGCTGGTGTGACCAGGGCTTTTCCGCTGCAGCTGTGAAGCTGCCTCGAAGGCACTCTCCCACCCCGATGGACCTGATCCAAAAGCATGACCATAAAACACTATCCCTGCCCTCTGTAAGCGGCAGCAAAAGCCCCCACGGGAGAGGCTGTGACCCCAGGAACACCACCATGTGTACTCCCTCCTGCTGAGTGCAGAGGAGAGATACATAGCTTCAAGGCGTGAAGGGAATCAGTCTTGCTCCTCTCACAGCAGCTGGAGCACCAAAAAAACTCACCGCAATGGATTTCCACGGTTATCTCTAAGGAATGCCTCCCCCTCATGTTGCAGTACAAGAAGTTTACAGCCTGGTTCTCTTAAAACACCCTGATGCAGCCCAATCCCACAGCACGTCTGTGAGCAGCCAGCACTTACTCTGTGGCACGTACTGCTGTTTCCAGCTGTGCTGCTTCTGCAGAGCAAGACAGGGGAGCCTCTGGTCTTCCCAGGCCACTTGGGATGCTTGATACTCAAAAAGTACCCAAGACAGGTCTGCTACAGGAAAGCACAGAAGCACTGGATCTATGTGAAGGCTGAACAATCCCAACTGCCCTGCTGGAATTCCTCAAGGGATGGACACAAAGAGCACAACGATGAAGATAAAAGGTATATTCTCAAACACACCAGTGTAGCTGTGAGAGAGAGAACAATCTGTACTCTGCTTTCAGGAAATCCTCTCCCTTTTCTATACTCATACTGTTCCAAAAACTCCTACATGACATCCCCTCTAGATCAGCGCAAGCTATTACAGAACTGGGGAAACACAGACAAAACCTTGAAACTCTCACAGTGCATTCAACAAGGCTGATGGTTTATCCACATGACTCTAATCTCCCCCACTTGTCTTCAGCAGCTCTCAATAACACACAGACACCTCCTGGGACTTTTTCCTATGTGCAGTACCCAGTGTCCTTCACTGCAAAACCAGGCTCTCAGGACTGAAACCCAAGTATCAGGGCATGGAAATACATAAGATGGCAAAAACAACAGCCAACACCAGGCACAACCCTTCCATTTCTGTACCTGACAGCCCCATCTGAAATAATTGTGCAGTGACAACCAACTGAGCCTGACCACATACATGGGGAAACCCCACAGCTGCAGCAGGGCAGCCCCCCAACTCACCCCACAAACACACCATGAGCTCGCTCCAGTCCCACCAGCAACAAGCACAGCATGTAGCTGCTGGGCTAACACACAGAAACCTGGTGGGGCACACGAGAAATGAAGAAAATCAATACTAGTCGGGTTGTTTGCAAATGTATTTCCCCCCTCACCTTCCTGGTCTCACCGAGGACAGCTCATTAGGTGCCTGGAGAGCTGCCAAGAACGGATGGGCCTGAGCAAGCGATGCTGCAGTCCTGCCGGAGCGATGCCTCACTGCTGGGACCCACAAACCGGATAACCACACAGCCTGCTCTAACCCTTCCACCAACCCCCTTCCCTGAGACAGCAGGTGAAAGCGGTGCTACGCGAGAGATAAAAAGGGTAAATATAATTCAGCCCAACATGCACCTGTCCTCCAGACAAAGCCTACTCCCGGAAGCCAGGCTGTGCCTCTCAGCGCACAAAGACGGGTCTAAATCTGTCTGTAATAGAGCTTTTCAGGCTGACTGAACAGTAATGTTCACAAGCTGCTCCCCTCGAGGGAATACTGTATCTTCCTCACTGCATTACCCCAATCAGAAAGATCAGTGAGCAGCTCAAAGGCAGCGGTGGAAGAGACACCGCTGATGCGATTCCATTTAGAATCTATCAGAATATTTTATTCCTCCCTTTGAAAGCGACAGATTAGGTATTTCCGCGTCTCTTTGAAGTCTGGCAGAACAATTCACACCAGTGGACCAAACACCCCTTGCTCCTCATTCCTCTTGCTGTGCCAGGTACTGCAGATGGGAGAAAAGCCTCTTTGAAAGCCCCCCAGAGTCACTCAAGGCAAAGCTACCTCCGCAATCAAAGGCTAAACTTCCAGCCAACGGGTAGCGATTTCTCTTCATCACAGCAAGCTTTATTTCCATTCCAGCTTCTTTATTTTCAGAAAGTCTCCTGGAAAATTAAGTGTGGTGCACCTCTAGTCCAAAAATCTTTCCTTGGCAAGTGCTGGGTTCCCCCTTTCTGGCAGACGCTGAAATCAAATGCAGCCTCTCTGTTTATTTCCTTCTTGCTGTGGATATGCACATCCTTGCTGAGCTCTGGAAGCAATTTGTTAGTTGGGAAAAATAAAGAAAGATTTCTAGCTCCCACATAAACAATGGCTGGTGACAAGAGGGGAAAGACAAGGGTTGGAGAATTTCTCACGTTTTATTAAAGTGTGTCTCAGTGCAGCAGATCAGACAAAAAGAACAAACCCAAAGAGATTGAAACAGATGAGTATCAAAAGAGTACTGGGGAGACTGGCTGAGGCATCTTTCCACGTCCAGGACCAGAACCCCTGCCAGCCAACTTCACTGAGCAGAAATACAAATAAGCATGGACTTTGCTGTTCCGTGGTGAACACCAAGAAGGTGCTCAGCACAGCCCGGTACTGGAAAAGCTGAGCCCAGGCTGCTCTAGACCTGCCAAACAGATCTCCTCTGGTCTTGACTCTGAGTGCTAGGACAGAGGAAGACCAAAAAAAAAAGTCCTCCCTCTTTTCATGTGCAAAAGGAGAAAATAAGCAACTCCATGCCTCCTCCAGTCCGAAGAACAAACTGATAGGATCACGCTGATCTAATCCAGAGGGCATTCCCCTGCAGATTATAACAGTCTCAAAGTAGGTCATGCTTAGGCTTGAGTTTCTCAGCAAGCCCAACTCTGACATATTTCTGGAGCGTGTGTAGGTGCATGTGTGTTTCTCTCTTTCCCTGTAGTAGCTCACTATGCAACACTCATAACCAGAAACCCAAATTAGTTCACAGACAGGAGTGGAGTCTAAGGGCTGGATACGTGTTTAAAACAGCAAGAGGCAGAGGTATTCCAGAGCAGTGACCCTCCTCTCTGGGCGCTGGCTGAAGCTGGCAGCTGTTAAGGGCCAAGGGCATTCCTCCTGCCCAGGGTTTCCAGGGGATTAGGGCTGGAATACCAACACCCTGCCTGCACTGGGAAAGTGAGCACAGATGTTAACAGGGCCAGCACTGCACTGGCTGGGAGCTCAGCTCACCAGGAGAGCAGGGGTGTTCACATCCGAAGCAACAAGCATCGAGATTTTAGTGTCCACACAGGGTTCCATTCCTCCCTCACACCCTCCGTCTCCACACTGGCCTCAGCATAAGGAGCTCACATGGCCATGGCTGTTACTTGTCTTTGCCTTGGGGACAACGCTGGGCAAGGCTGCTTCTCCAAGATGTAGTTGGCTCCAGGCTCACCCTCCACCAGCCAACCTGCTGCACATTTCAGTCTGGAACAAACAAAAAAAACCCCAGGAGACCTTCATAAACCTGCATTTTTCACCTACAATCAGGACTCCAGGTCCCTCCATTTTTCCACCTCAGCACCTCCTCACCTCTCCCCTTACCATCTGAACACAAAAGCCACATACAAGGCATCACAATCAATGTTTGCAACCAGGTCCCTACAAAACAAAGTCTAAACGCAGCAATAATTTCAATTTGTCAGGACACGAGAGGAACACATCCCTATTCTCCCTTCATCACCCTGGGACAGCCACAAAACAAAACACTCCTCCATACAGAACTGTTTTTACACCCATGCACTCAGAGTCCTTCCCATAACTTTAATTTCAGATCCTCCCAGCTGTCACAGTGCTTGCCTCATCCTCCGAGGACTACAAATGCAGGCTTTCTTCAGGGTCCTGGACTGTTTACGTGCAGAGTAAGGGAGAGAATTGCATTTGCCGAGGCTATGAATGATTTATCATCACACTGAATGCAAGAGGAGTGGGGTCCCAAGGCTCGCTGCACGACCGGAATCTCACAGGCAGGCTGCATCTGCAGAGATGTTTGTGTGCGCTCTTCAAATCATCATTAACCATCAGGACCCTCAAGAGGAGCATTTATTTCCTTGGGATTGTAAGGGAGATAGCTGCTGAGAAAACAGCTGGGCAGGATTTAGCCCCATTATATCCATCTGTCTTGTTCCACTCCCCCACCCCTCCACCTCCCAGTTTAATTGGGTACAAAAATAGAGATAATAATGAAAATAATAAAAAAAAAGAAGAGAGGGGGAAGTGCAGTACATAGCACAGGCCAACTGCAGGTCACGGCTCTGGTCGGTGGAAGCACATGCAGCTGCACATGGCAGGTTTTATATTTCCAAATACTTCCCCCCATCCCTGACCCCCCTCATCCGGGTTTTGGGTACTCATCCCATTCTCCAAACGATATGCACAGCTCTGTAAGTGCAAGTGTTATAAATAAACAAAAATATGCCCACAATAGGACGCAGCTTTCAGCTAGGAAAACGGGCATCAAGTATTCTTAATGAAATGGTTTTGCATTTCCCAGCAGTTCTGCGTTCTCTGGAGAGAGAGCAATTAAACAACACAGAGCAAGAACCCAGCCTTGACTCCATCTACAGCAGTTCTGTCACAGACTGAAATGAGGCAGGAATACCATCCCACAGACCTCCCCCAGCCAGCTACACAGACTGTAACCTAATATTATGCCTCCTGTTAAGGGTGTGATACCAAGAGACAACCATATTTACTACAGCACCCTGTGTCGAGGGATAAAACAGGATGGAGCCAACCATCAATCACTCTGCTTCTCTTTCTTTATAGGACTACACAGGCCAACCCCACTGCTAGGAAGTATTTATAAAGTATTATTTTAGTTCTAGATACTGCAGACTTTTTATAGTTACTATATTCCTGTATTTTCCGAGTACTATATTTCCATACACATAATCCTTACCTCAAACCCACTCATTAAAAAAAGTAATGCTCCCTTGAAAAACAATCCTCAGAATACCTACAACTCACCCTCGCTCCTTCCCAACAGCTTTGCATCCCACCAGTTATCCCAGCAAAAAATCCCCACAACCAGGGAGAAGGAAACCCAAGCAAAGAAGAGGGAGGACTGGGCAGGGGATGAGCAGCCCTGGAGTAAACCCCTTTTTACTACACCCTCTGCACTGCACTTGAATCATTTCCTCCTTTCTCCGCAGGCAAACTGTGGATTAGATGCATGAAAGTGCAGCAATTACCCTCTTCAATTCTTCAATTACCCTAAAGACTCAGGAAGAATAAATTGTTTGCAATAGAGAGCCCTCTTGCCTGTCCCCCATGCAAAGCCAAACTCTTCCTCCATCTACAGGTAACCTACCGATATCTGTATGCCTGGCAGACCAAGACCATCGCTAAGCAGTCAGCTTTAATTTCCTTGGAGCCGTCCAAATGCAGCATCATGGCTCATATGCAGTTATCCTCCACTGCCTTTGGAGGCTTCGTTTCTTCTCTCCCCCTCCCCAGCACACTGCCCACATATCACAAAATGCAAGCAGGAAGAGAAGGGAGCAGTGGAACTTCTCTCCAAAACCATCTCTTCATGACAGGCTCATGGATGTGGTGCAGCACCAGTCTGGAAAAGAAATCCTCCCTCCCCACAGCCCACCACGCTTCCCAGGGCTGTTTGGAGAAAACAGCACCAGACATCAGCTGACACTAGCAAATACATCCAAATAGCAGATACAAGGTCTGTTATCGATCTGTTCCTAGAGGGAAGGACAAGTATCCAGTAAAAAGGGGTGTCACATTATTAAATTCTGAAAGGATAATAACCCAACACAGAGGGCACAGCTGTTACTGGTACACTTCAGGCTCCGTTTCCGAGCCTGACAGGGAGCAAAGATCATCAGAGCGCTTCAGCGTTCAGAGACAGGCCTAGAAATTGCAGGAATAAATTAACATATCCATATCCAAATTACTGGGCTAAGGGGGCTGCAGTTCTGCTGGCAGGAACTGGCCTCATGCTGCTGCCAGTCACTCCCAGCAGTTGCTTTAACATCTTGTTAGCTGGTACCAAGGTATTGGAGTGGAAAAGAAAAACACTTCGACCTCTCCAAGCTCTGCAGCTCCCAGAACAGGAGTTTTAACAGCCCAAAGACTTGCAACAGACTGTGAAAAAGGCATAAGGGTGGACGATTCTCTCCCTGCAGTAACCTGAGCCCGACGTCCTGGTGGAGAACAGCCACAGAGAGCTCTGTGCAAAAGCCTGGATCAATTCTGCTGCAAAAAGAAAACATGGCTCAGGTAAGTGAAAAAGCCATGGCCTTTCAACATCAGCAGCTCAAAAGAATGGGAGAGCTTAACCAAGCTGCTGCTGGAAAAAGAAAAAAAAAAAAGAACCAAGAAGAATTATTGATTTTTATGAGCTTGAAGTCAAGAGAGCCATAAATTATTCACAAGGCAACAGAGATGGCAAATTTCTTGGACATTTCAGCACCTCACCACACAGAATTACGAGCTCAGATCATCTGGCCAGCCTGTCCCACAATCGAGGCTTTATAAACAGCAATAGTAATCTCTGAGAGGGGTGCCTGAACGGGTTACAGGCCACCACCCCATTAACAGCTTTGCAGGGCGTGCCTGCCAGGGGTTACAGACAGAACCACAACAGACAAATGGTTTCATGGCATACTTCAGGGATTTTCCACCCCACTGTAGACAGCAGGTCTCCCTGTCTGCATTAACAAAATTACAAACATAACACCAAGAATTAGAAATGAAATGCACCCGCATCCTTGCCCAAACAGACTTGGCTGAGGAATCCAAGTCCCTCCAATCATCCCAAAAGGCATTTGGAAATCAAGGTGAGAAGACCCCTACAGACACCAGTTTCCATCTCAGATATAAGTCTGGGCAGGAGACTTGAACTTAAGAGCTCTGCAAGGTACTGCCAGCTTCATCACAAGCCTCAGGTGCAGCCTCTGGCAACTCATCTCTCCAGGCCCCTTTGTAAAATGGAAACCAACAATTTCCCTCCCCTTGTGAGGAAAATGCATTGATGCACCCAGATGCAAGAACAGCAGAAGCCAGACAGAGCCTCAGATCACAAGCTTGCCTGCAGAGATCCACACACTGCAGCCAACCTCCAACACCAGAAGAAAGCGGCCCCTTGGATTTGCAGCACTCAAAGCACCAGGGGACTCCTGGGATTATCCCATCATGTGGGCAGAAAAGCACAGACCCAAGTGCTGCTGAGCATGCCTGGATGGGCTGAGCCGGCCACTGCCTTCCGCTGGCTCCAGTAACACCAGCCCCTGGCCCTGGCTGAGAACTGGGGAATCTCCGGCTGAACCCCCGAGCCAGGTGTGACTCCAGAGCATGTCTGAGACCTCAGTACAGTAAAGACTCTTGGTTAAAAAGCAGCAGATTGGAAACTTCATACCAAGATAAGTTTTTACGAAATCTAGTGGAAGAAGATCAATATTTTCTTTTGTTAAGTAAATCTGGCCACTGTGAAAAGACTGGAGCAGCATCTTAGAAGACAGATTTTCTGTTTATCCACACCACCAGAAGCAGAAGCGAGAACAAAGGCAGCTCCCCTTATCCACCACCCTGACACAAACCTTGTCCAGGATCCTGAGCCTTTAACTCACAGAAGGAGAGGCATAAATCTCCCTGTGCTTGTGCAGAAAGAGCTGGAGGTTTTAAGAAGTGGTGGAGGGGAAAGGAGCCATTTCTCTTTACCCTTCCCAAATCCCAGGGATTTGGATGCCTGGCCAGTTGCCCATAACAGCACCTAACCCCAACACAGTGTTGCAACACTAAAGACACCCAAAACCCCACAGGTCTCCGCGGAGCTGAGCATGGGTTTTGAGCACAAACCCTGCATAATCTGCAGCAAAATACGGCAAGTGCCCGCTATCGGAGGCACACCACAGGGAAGGCTTTCGTGCTGAGCCGTCTCACACTAATGGCCCCACAGCAGGATCTGGCAGGCAAAGGCAGCCCCCAGATTTAGCCAGCGCTGCTTGAGTTTCAGATGGTGCAGAACAGCACATTGATCCATTTATCGTCTGTAGGTTGCCATGGAGACCACAAGTCATTCCCCACCATTGCCAACCCCCCTGTGGACCCCCCCACTGCTTTTCAATTGATAGCTGGGCACTGGGGAAACATTTGCAGTGCTGTGGAAATTAAATCCACACTAGAGGAGCAGGGGATTCAGAGCTGACATGGCCAAGGGACCTCAGCTTGAGGCAGTCTGCCCCGCTCTTTCCCACTGTGCAAGTCCAAGCAACGAGTCACTCCGAGCCTCTCACAGAATAAGTATTACTGGAAATTAACAATAATAAAGTGAGATTTTAATGCCCTTCTCTGGGTTCCCCTCTGAGAGTAAGTGCTCACAAGGTGGTAGGGAGGGAAAGCTTCCCGCTCTGCAAATGCATGGGACAAAACAGGCTTTGGAGCATCCCAGAGCATAACCCCACTGAGGCCAAGAACCAGGGAGCTCCCGTCGTCCGCGAGCACATTGCACCCAGGAGGACAGCACCTCTCCCTATGTCAGATCCACTAGGGAGGGATCACAAGGGACCCTTCACTGATGGGAGCACAGGACCAAGCAAACACACAACTTCTGCACACTACACATAGCAGCATGAAAGTGGGTGGATCAAGCAGCTGAATCAACACAGGCAGCTTAACCTGAGCTCAGCCTCCAGTCAGCGGCTGCTGGGAAAGTCACTCCTTGGTCTACAGGAGAGACATGAGCCACCAACTCTGAGGGCAGCAAAGCAAGGCCACACCTGAGCACATCCCGTAAGCCTACCCTTCAGATATACATTCCCCAATCTCTCTCCTAGGAAACAGAGAAATTACCTGACCTTCCTTTGAGGCAAACATCCCAATGTGGTGCAAAGCACTGTCTCCTTACACCTACACAGTCAGGCTCTACCACCACAAAATATTTCAGGAGCTGCTGTTTAGTGCTGTCATTTACCAGAACAAGATATCATCACATTTCATTTCTCCCACCCCATGTAGGATGAGAAACACCATCAAGCTAACCTAAGGAAAATTTTCAAATCTTAGGGCATAGGTTTTGGCTTTTAACTCCACCCACAGCCACCTGAGCAAGTTACCTGCTCAGTCAGAAGACCTGATCCCACATAATTCCCTTGCTTTTAAAGAAAGAGTTGCTGTGCAGGTGCTGCACTCCTTTAATGGCTCATTCCCTGCACAGGCAAGTGTGAAAACTTGGTGCTGGCCTTACCCAAAGCTCCAAAAGCATGTCACCACAAGCACCTCCTTCAGGAGACCAAAGGAAATGACCTTTGTGCCCCACACAGAGGAAGAACTGGTGTCACCAGCATGGCACGTTGCTGCCAGAGGAGACCAGCAGCCAGTAGCAACCTCAGGCACTGGAGCATGAGGACACGGGGCAGGTGGCAGAGCACAGAAAGGCAGCTGCAGGCTGAGAGCCTTCAGGGGAACTCAAGAAGCATGGTGTAAATACTGTATGTGCCCGGAGCCAGAAAGCTCAGCGAGGGCTGCGTGTGGCATTTCCTGAAGGTTACCTCTAATAAGTGCTGTCAGCCTGCCAGCCTTCGACTGTCTGCCGAGTCCTTCCGTGGGAAGCACAGAGCTGCCTGGACCTCTGTGGCATTGTCACAGTGTGTGACAGCGAGAGCTTAAAGAATAAAATTCCTCCCACACAGCAGAGACGAGGCAGGTGTAGGACACCACGGCAAGCAAACGCACTGAAATCTGGCAGGGTGGAAGGAGCTGGCTCCTCTCTCCTTCCTAACGCCTGGTTGCATAAGCTGCTTGCTGAGCATCGCCTACCTCCCGCTCCAGAGCGCAGGACGGGGCGGTGAGAGCCAGCTCCGGTGCAGCGCGGGAGGCGAGCAGGCGGCCGCAGCCTGCCCTGCTCAGCAGCCCCGCTGCGCACACAGCTGCTCAGCCTGGCCCCACGCTGGCCTGTCTGCCACAGGGGGGTCAGGTGGTGGGCAAGTCCAAGCTGTGCCACCGTGCCTAGGCCGGTCTCCTCTGGCAGTGGCACTCAGAGTGTTTCACTGCCTCTGTCACCTGTGCAGCGGCACAGACCCCATGTCCCCCCCGTATCAGAGCCGTCGGTCAGTGGAGCCAGAGCACAGCAGCAAACATTTGTCCGTATTTATTTACTAACTGCCACCAAAGAGATTATCCTGGCCCTTCCCCACACATTTGCTTTTTCCAACTCACTGGGAACAGACATCTTTACCTATTCCCAGGCCTCTTCTGATTCTCAGGGTTAAGGTTACTCACAACTCTTAGACTTTCCAGCCCCATGCTCACAGCCCACTGGTGAAGTGGGTCTGCTCTCTGCTCTTCTTGAAATGACCTGCCAAGCCCAGTATAACGCAGAAGCTTGCAACCAAGCCATGATCAGCACCAGTCTCTCCAGCCCCAACGCCAAGCCTTCCAGCAAAAGCAGCATATGACCAGCCTCTCTTGCTAAGCCTCTGCAGCCATCTCTCTCCAGCCGTTTCTTTTTCTTTTCTTGGAGAATTGCTCCAAACACAGCACTGGAAATAAACGATTGCCAGCAGTAACAGGGCAGTACCACATAACAGAAACACTGCAACTGTGAGCAGAGAACAACTCCGATCTGTCATTCTGGGGGGGGGCTGGGGGGGAGGGAAAGCCACCAAGGCCTCTTTGGTTACGTAAACTTCATTTCCATGTCTTTTATCACTGATAAGATAAGCCATTGCTCAAGTTCAAGTTCTGTATCAAGTAAACCATGATAATCCTCTTAGGAATTCCCCATGCCCCAGCTTGAACAGACCTGCAGAAAAGAGCTTAAGGGGTTGCCTTCAGCTTAAAAAAAAAAAAACACACACAAGCACACAGCCACATACTTATTTATAACATAGGCAAATTTGGGGCCTACTATAGAGTACTGAAGGCTTATACGGGTCTGCCTGAATAAAGGGATCTGCTTCTGCCCTAGTTCATAAATGCTACAAGCTACTGCTTGGTCATGCATCACACAGCTGAACACCAGCCCCAAGACAACTGCCCTTCTGAGGAGGATTTCTTGCAGCAGTAAGGACCTGGAGGATCAGACCCTCAAAAGCAATTAAACTGATTCACAACCAGTCCCACACAGTTTGTGCTGGATTACAGCAACAAGAAATTTCCAGGCAGCTGTAATTATTTTTTTTTTTATTACAGCACAAGATAATTTTACATCCTTTAATGCTTGTAACAGAACTATAGCGATTTCAAGCAACTACTACCCTGCTTTGGGTATAAGATTTAAAACTCACTAAGATCATCTCCTCCCGTATTGTACTGTGAGGACATCCAGATGTGAACCATCACCATCTATATTTGTTAAGACGGTGATGTGATTCAATCTAGCAACTGGATATATTTGCTAACCACTTAAATATGCACTCACGCACACTGCGCTGTAACACAAAAGGCCATTTCATAAAATCGTGATTGCAAGACAGATGACAGCAATAAGCAGACACACAAACTCTTGCCCTCCTCTCTGCTACTTGTCATCAGAACGCAAATTACCTGGGCCAGCAATTTTATCACAGCATCTTCCAGGGAACTGACTTAGCCTAAAGGCAACGAAGACCAATGTTTGAAGCTTAATACTTTACTTCACAGGGCTGCATTTGGCCACCCTCTCACAAACCAGCAACATGCAGCCACATGCTGGAAGGGCACAGCCTCAAGTTCTTCTAAGTCTCCAGCAGCCTGAAGATCAAGGCACAAGGCAGGAGGTATCATCTGAAATTGGTGCTTAAAATGTAAGCTTTCTCCAGGCCTATCTACTTCCTCGGCCAGCCCAGTGGGCCCCGGCGCCCACAACTGTTTCTTACTCATTTCCAGCTACCAAGACTTTCATCCCTCCGACAGCCTCTCTCCATTAGGGTCTTTTTCACACATCCTTGAGTATTTTTATGACACTCAAACTAAAAAGCATATCAAACAAAACACATCTCTCTCCTCCCCACAAGCAACTCCAAGATCCTTTAGCATTAACTGACAACCCACAACATTGTGGGAAAGGTTGTTTTCAGATCAGCTGCTGGAAAAGCTCTTCCAAGGTAGCAGCTGAATTCAAATCACACACCAATTAGCTCAGGGGGATTTGTGTGTTTTTCTTTCAGGAAACCTATTTGAAAACAAAACAAACAGAAAAAAATGGTTTAAATCTCATTAAAAGATCTCAAACTGTGTCACAAACATGCCACATTTTCCTCTGAGGAAAACAGCAGCAAATCTAACTAGTTTCACCTCATCAGAAGGGAGTTTTGTCCTTTAAACCCTCTTGGTGTGTTCCTCCACCTCCTGAGGAAGAGCAAGACAAAACAGAGGTCCAGAGTGACTACAGACCTGTTCAACACCACACAGCAAGCAAACTGCTGGGCCAAACTGCCTGGGTCCATCCTGTATCTTTCCCACAAGATGAGGTTTTCCACACTGCTCTCCTTAGGTTTGCGCCTCTTGCCTCAAGGCCAATGCAGATGACCGTGTTTTTTCTGAAGCCGGTGCCAATGAGGCCACTGCATTCGTTATCCAGCAGGATAATGACAGAGTGCAATTCAGTCAACAGCAAATCCTCCCCAGGGAGATGCCCTCTGACCTTCCCTGAGCTAGGGGATGAACGTAGACAGCCAGATCTCAGACAGGCGGCAGAACCGAGTGAATAATTCCTAATGAATCCTTTCATCTCTTCTTTTGTTTTGGGGAAGGAGGGAGGGGAGTGGAGGGAAATAGTTTGGAACTATCCACCAGCAGAAAATTATTTTCTAGGGCTACCCAAAATCACTGTCATCTGAACAACATTTTTCATGGTTTCTGCTCAGTATAGGGTGAGGATGAAACTCGGGCAGCGCTCTGCAGAGATACTCTGTGTGCAGACAGCTGGTCTGGGAGGGGAGAGCGGGCCAGCCAAAGCCACAGCAAGGGCAGGGATGTTCCTGGAAACCTAGTATAAAATCGTCCTTAGGAAAGCAATCGAGAGTGAATTGAAGATATCCGTTCAAACCACATTTCTGCCAATAAAATTCAGTTCCACTGACACATCTGCAAACGTATGACAGAAAAGTTTACAAAATAAGGTCCACAGAAAGCCAGGACCTTACCCCTCTCCACATGCCAGTCAGCCCTCACTATTAACTCTCTCCCATTTTCCAAGCCACAAGCTTCAAGAATCACAAGCATTTGATACAAGCAGACTTTTTTCACCCCTCAACAGAAAGAAACAATTCTCATTTCTGCTGCGTAAATTCAGCTGCAGTATTCAGTTCTGAGGCATCTCCTGAACGCTCAGTGTCACCCAGAGGTATTACAGTAAATAAGGGTAGAAAACCAACTCACAACCATGAGATCTCAGAGCTGCTTCACAAACTTTCAGTCACGTGTGTGGCACGCAGGCCCACGGGTCTCCATCAGTGTGACAGTACCAGTTTTAGCCACACAGTTTTTATCCCCATCTCTCAATCTTGCCTGAAATCAGCCATGCCTGAAGCAGTCACTTCCATCCAGCTGCACTGGTATTTACAGAGATTTACCCTCAGCAAGCCCCACATCATCATTATCATCTGTGCTTTATATCGGGAATAGAAATTACATGGAAGGACCACGGTCGTGGGATGCTCCCTACCCTGTTCCCAGGCTGATGAACTGATGTGAACCTACACACTTACATAGAGCTTGGCTCATGTATTTATATAGATGCCAAATCCCAGGGATATCAATGACAATCTCTTCCCTAGTAAAACCTGATTACAGCACTGGGCTCTCTAAAGCCCCCCTGCCATCTCCCATGTCACCCGGGATGTCACGGAGGGCAGCCAGAGAACCCCTCCAGGTGCCCAGCACAGTGGGGGTCGCAATGCCAATGATTAAGCAGATCTTCAAAGGAAGAAAAACAAGAGTCCTAGTCAATGACTGACCAGCGTAATGGCTCAGGCTACTCTCATGTGCTCCTCTCACAGCACATTTGTTTGCTGGGCTGCCCAAGAGGTTTCGAAGGGTCAAACACGAGGTCATCAACCACACGGTGATTTCAGCTTCACTGAAAAACATAAAAAGCTGGAACTACAAGCAAGGAAGGTCCCAGTACTTACAATTAAGACTAAAAAAAACCCATGAAAATGCAAATCCTTTAAGTTCAAACACACCAGAGGCAGCATCAAAAATTACAAAAAAAAAAAAAGGATCTTACGATTTTTGAAGATCAGAGGTTAGCAGTATTTGGTAATCCACCTAAAATTCTGACCAGCCTCAAGGACCAAGAGTGGCTGTGGAAAGCAAAACCTTGCTTTCAGGCTATTTTGAGAAGCACTCACAAGATTTATCCCAGAAACTGCTTTCTGCCTACTCAGATTTCTCAACTGAACCAATCACATGGTTCTTAGATGGACTGCTGGAGACACTTGAGAACAGTGCTGCCTGCCGCTATCTGCCTGGCACAGGATGGTTTTTAATTGAGGCTGAACTCTTAAGTCCCTGCCGCAGTCTGCAGCTCCAATCACTGAAATAATAATTAAACCCAGGAGAAACAGTGCAAAGTAGCAATGTCTTTAACTAGTACATTAAGATGAGGAAACTCAAAGACATGCACAGACATCTCCAGGATGTGCTGTTTTGTTTCAAGCCTGAGGATTTGACCAGATTTTCAACAGCAAAAGTCAGGTGGCAGAGATCCTGCAGTACAGTACAGAAACAGGAGAGATGCAGGAAAACATTCACTTTCTCCTCAACCAGTCCAAGGAGGAAGTCAGAGCAAGCTTTTCCCATCATGAGTTTGGGATCTTCCTCCCACAGGAATCTGAGAAATTATAAAAACAAGGAGGGGAATGCAGAGCAAGAGAAGCACCCGAGACATCAATCCAGTTCAGAGCCATCCTCCCCAGCTCAGACGAACACGAGCAAGAAATCTGCCAGAGAAACCACCCTGAGAAAGTCAGCGCTGGCTGCAGAGGCTGCTGGTGGATCAGACATCGCAAGTTCTACTCTGAAATCTGAGGGGAGAGACTCAGCCTGGAAACGACTCTCCATTAGGTTAATTAGTCAAGTTTGATGTATCCAAGTCGGTTACCATGGTCACAGGAACTGAAGAATAATGCTTTCCACAGATTTCCCTGTGTGGGACTGGGGATGGGGGAGCTGTGTCCAGCTCCTCTAGGACCCCCGGCAGAGCAGGGAAGACCCCAGCACCCCAGGACACCCTGGGCTCTGCACAACCCCCCCGACCCCAGGCTGGGCTGCTTATAAATGCTTACTGGAAGAGCTCCTTGTCCGTAGATCGTAAGGCTGCTAAAAATAGCACCGGAGAGCAACCAGGTTAATGACACATCAAGAAGATGCATTTGCACGTGGAAATAAACAGAATGCATGCGAGATTTGCCCTCCACCTGGCTTTTGTTTGGTTTTGAGTGGGGGAAGAAACAAAGAGATGCTCTGTTTTCTCTTAAAAATTCAAAACTCATCTGTCAAAAGCAACCGAAAGCTGTCCATCTCTCCAAACACCACGTCAAACACAGCTGAACTTTGTCTATTCTAGCGGCTGGGAAGAGACCACTGTGTGATACAGCATTTCCTCAACCAAGCCAATATTTTACTTTATGATCAACATCACGTCCGTTACTCACAACGCTACACTGCAGCACACATTCATCCATGCACTAGAGCACATGAGTAAAAACTACTGCCACTTCTAGAACAGCAGCAGATTTAGAACAGAAGTGGGAGAGAAAGAGCAATTTGCAATTCAGCAAAGCTCCTGTAGAAGAACGGTTTTAAACTCTCCGGGAAAAAAGACCCTCCCGTCTCTCTCACTGTTTCTGTTCATCAGGTGTCTACCTGAGCCACGACTGATGCTTGCAGAAAAGGCCACAGAGCACAGAGGATGGCATGTGCCCAACTTTCCTCTTCACCAGCTCTCCCCCGGGTGCGCAGGGCTGAAGGCACAAAAACACAGACTACTTGAATCTCCCAGGGAGCACAAGCAAGGCTCAAGGAATAAAGGTAATGCAGCTAACACAAAGCAGGAACAGGCACATGGAGGGCAATGTGAAAAGCCCAAACCCTGCCACAAAGGAGCACTCCCAGCAACGTTTCTGACCCAGGCAGTTGATTTCTAGCCCACAGAAAAGGAGCAAATGCCACAGACCTTCCCAGCTGGCCAGATCATGGCAGGAAAGGACCTAACTTCTGTCAGTACTGCCTGAGCATGACTCCAGGCTGAAATCGCTGCTGTGGGAATGCAAATAAAACCCTACATGAGGGTCTGTATCACCTGTTGTAAAACCGGTTTATCCCCTGCTAAAGGGAGACACATCAGAGATAAGCAAAGGTCTATGCAGAATAAGTCTGAGAGAAAAATCTGCTATTTAGAGGAGAATTTCAGGACTGTGGTTTTATACCTGCAAAAGACACAGGCTTGAAATATCACCAAGCTGTGTAAATTACAGCCACTATCCCTTGATTTCAGGCTGGCTGTCCCTTGGCTCCCCATGCCTTCATGGGTAGTATGCTGTACCCATACTGCCCCCAAAGCGGTGCCAACTCAACCGAAGAGTGATTGCTTAGTGAAGACATTCCCTCAATTACTCAGGTCAAAAATAACGGGAGGGAGAAACACTAGGATAGGGGCATGATGAGGGGCAGTGAGATAGCAATCTCCTTTAGCCAGCACAACCAAAGCCTTCCTATCCCAAAAATACAGCCTAAAAGAAGTCTGCTAGATGCTGTGAAAAAAGCAGAATAAATCACCCTTGTTTGACAGACCCAAACCCATTAAGAGATACAGTTCAGCTCCACCTTTCTTAGGTTAATTGTAAGCTGCTACTTCCCCCTCCTCTTCTTCTGCAGATGCCTTAATTGGTTCCTTAATACAGATTTCACTGTTATGCTTATCGCAACACTCGGAGCTGGCCGTGTGATGGGAGCGCGCAACACAGAGAAGACCCATTTGTCTCCATAACTAATTGTTCTGCCTCCTCAACATACACACTAAATTGACTTGGCAAGACTGCAAGGTGAAGCTGCTATATTTACTTAGACATTTCTTCTACCATTTGAGAGGCTCTGTACAGCAGCTTGAGAAGGGCCAAGACAGAACAGGCACCTCTATCAAGTTTATGCAAAACTGGAATGAGTGAAGAAAGGATCAGGCCCCAGGTTAGCAGCATTCCTGGCCGTGTCCTTTACAGTAGGTATTTTAGCCTCAGTTACCTAAGAATTAATTAGCAAAATACTAAAGAAGTTCATAAAGGCAAGTGTGAACACTCACTTATTTCTGGCTACAGCCTTCTTTACCCTAGGGATCAGCCTCCATAAAACAAAAATAAGTACGTGTAGACTGCCTGATCAAAACGCAGGGGAGTGTCTGTGTTAGCCAAACACGTCTAACGCCTCAAGCAGCAACCGGGTAACTCAAGGCTGAAGAGTCGTGCACAGACACGTTCTTCCTGGAACTGCCCCACGCCTCCAGCCACGGGTCTGACTCTGCACCCATCTTCCAGCTCAGCCAAAGGTTCAAGGTGTTTCCGCATAAAACAAGGAACTAGAGCAAGACAAACACAATAATACATTGTGTGGGGAATGAAGCCTCCTGCCGAGAAGAAATCCACACACATTCAAAAAAAAAAACCCCAACCAACTGAACAAAAGGAAAAAAAAAAATAAAAAGCTGGATGGAGCTTAAAGTTCTTGTCCCACTGAAATGGACACCAAAACTCACACCGTCCTTGGCAGGGGAAGCTGGAGCAACCAGGGAGCTTGCATGCTCGCGTCTGCCTCCGCAGCATGTCTCCTCCACCTCTGGGCAAACCAAACTCAATCTTTCTCAGCTTTCACCTACAATTGCCGAGTTTAAGAACGTTCACAGAAATGCTCTAGATTTCACGAGCACCAGTCTCTGGAGAAGATGCAAACCTTAGATTTCCACAGCAAGGGAGTTAGAACAGAACGACAACCCTTAAGGTATGCACAGACATCTCTCTCTACTTTTGTTTCATAATGCTGGAAAAAACCCCAAATCCTGCAGTGTTTCTTAGTCCATCACCACACAGCCCTCAGGAATGCTGCTGCCAACTGGCTAGGTTCTGGATCAAAATTGCAGCAGCTCTTGACATGCATCTCTAATCATGATATCTTAAGACAAAGAGACATCAAAAATCAAAAAAACACATTTTTTAACAGCTACCCTGTCAAGAGAGCAAAGAAAAGCCAAGACTAAAACCTACAAATGAAGAAAAAAAAAAAAAAACAGAGAGGAAGAAGAAAAAAGGGCTGGCTGACACCTCCTATATATGCTGTCAGCAGGATCATTTGCTCCAAAAATAAAGATGTTCAACGCATCTAACTGATGACAACTGCTTCATGGTCCCAACACTGGAGTTGCATAAACACCTCTGAACATCCATTGCCTGGCAGCTCAGGAAAAAACAAGCACTTGTACTCACTCAGAGCAAGCAACAGACACGGTGTGCCACTCCCCAGTCGGATTTTCAGCTCTTCACGTCCACTCAAGCATCCAGTCGGGCTGCACAGAAGCCTTTCACCCCTCTACCCTTTGCCAGTCATGCTCGGCAGCTCCAGCTACAAGCCCGCAGCTGAGATAGCTGCCCAGGTGCCTGTGCCACATCATGCAAAAACATCTCAACAGCAGCTCAGGATCCCAAACAACTCTGCAGAGCAAGCACAGAAAGGCAGCGCTACCAGCCCCGGGCACCCCCACACAGCCAGCGGCAACCAACCTCCTGTATAGCCTGGATACACTCAGGCTGCCTCATCAGCACCTCCCAAGCAAGTGACATTGATTTAAGACTAGAAAGCCTTAAATAAGAATATTGAAGGCTTTTTTCACTGTCAGTTCAGAGAGTTTTTCCAAAACAGCGGACACACAGATTCCTGTAATGCAGACTTTGCTGCATTTTACTTCTCTGACAGTTTTTAATCACCTCTGGTCTAGCATTTGGAAATTATTATTCACACACACACAAAACAGGAACAAGGCTGCATGGAAACATGAATTTCACTGGCCTGCCTGGTTTTGTCTGTGGACACCACCTCACATATTACCAAATCAAAACAAGCCGGCCAACTTCTGTGTGAGGGGGGAAATGAAAGGGCAGACCGGTGACCTAGAAATGAAGCTGAGACTTTAGCATGAGCTTGAAACTCTACAGCAAAGGCAAAAAAAAAAAAAAAAGAAAAAAAAAGAGCTGTAACTGCTTTTAAGATGGAACTTGAAAAGTTTATTAATGGAATTATATGACATGGTACCTGCAGAAAAACAAGGGCTTGATCAAGGAAGTCTTTCCAACAGGAAAGAGTCATCCCCTCTGCCAAACAGAAGAAAGTCTTGTGCCAGAGAAGAGGGGACACAGCTATTTAAGGTCCCAATACAGGAAAAACACCCCCGGGCAAATGACTGGAGAAACTTCCTGAGCGCACAGCTCGGATACCAAACACCACCGCTCTGTTACACACCCCAGATTTACATACCACATGATATCATGAATCGCATGATGGTAACGGCAAGAGCTTGACGAGTCAGTTGACAAAGCTTTAGGGCTTCAAGCAGTGGATCAGGAATGCTGCAGTCACACGTCTCAGTGCTGATCCAATGCAAACTCACCCTGCCAGGTGTAATTGGTTCAAGGAGGGTGTTAACAAGTTACCTTTGTTCCAGCAAGTTTCAGGCTTCATCTGGTAACATCCATATCACCAGGATAAAACTGACACAGGATCTGCATCGCCCTCTCCAAGGCTGACAGGAGAGGTCATCACATGCTAACGTCCAGCCTGGACTGTGCAGGTACCACCTGGGTAATCCAGCGTAAATCACTGAGGGCTCACAGCCTTCGCAAAACCAGCTCCTTGCACCATCAGGCCAAAGAGATCACGCGGCCTTGGCAGTAAACACTTACACAGAGTTGCAATGTGTTTCTGCTCTCTGAGCCAGGTGCAGCCACCGATAAACCATGTGCTAACCGGTGTTTCTGCAGTGCTGGGAGGTATGTGTTCGAGAAGTTTGCAGAGGCCAAAGACTGAGCTATTTACGAAGTGATCAAGTACCACACAGCTGAGACCTGGTCCTATAAAAACGTAGCTATTGGAGCAATTTTATAAGGTTTTAAAATATTTTCAGAAGAAAGCCAACTTTCCATTGTTTGCCACAGCTTGTTAGAAGCCCACACATCCCGCAGAGTAGAGGAAAGGCACCCTCCGCCCTCCCCAGCCAGCACTGCACAGCTCGAGGTACAGGCAGATTTTCAGAAAGTTTGGCCTTGCCTGCCATCCTACTCACCGGTTCAACTCTCCACCACATCCCACTGAAACCCAAGCCCAGGGTTCAGTCCTTCACCATAGTGTGCTGCAACAACCAGGCCCCAGCTCTTTACACAACCACCCAAGCCTCCAGACCTTGCAATTACACACTCCTTGAGGAAGACAAAACCTGCCCACCTGGGAGACAGCGAGTCTTCAAGGACTGATCTCAGACGATGGGATGATCCACACCAGGAACCTTCCCAAATCCTGTCATCCTCCACCCACGGGCTGACACATTTCTTTCCTTCTGCCTTCTTCAACACAGGCACAGAAGAGCGCAATACAAACCACTCTCTTGCCCCAACACGCACAGGACAAACCTTAACTGCGTTGCTTAGGAAGCTGGTGAGAAGCATTCAGGTACCAGTACAGAGCACCAGCCCAAAGCCTGCAGAAAACAGGATTTAGAAGACACAGAAGTCCCAAAAACCTACATGACAGATGGTCACACCACTGGAGTATTTCTTCGGTTTACAGCCAGTTCCCTGCACGGGCAGGGAGCACACCTGGACGGTAAGGGTTAACTTCCCACATAATTGGGCCGAAACTGCATTTCTGGGCACCGTCACTCTGTCCAGTGTTACGCCAGGGAAACAATGCTAAATAAAGATTACGAGGAGTGGTATTATGTAAATAATTCTCTTCCACAATGAAAGGATAAACCTAGACTGCTTGGTTAGTTATTAACCCAGGAGCCAGCGCCGCAGAGAGGAAATCCTGCCGGCTCTCCCTCCCTTGACACATGCAGCACCAGGAGAGCCACAGCTGGGGCTGCAGCTACCAGCGACAACACCCGCACCGTCCCCTGCCTCCCTGGGTGCTGGCACTCTCCCTTCGACCACTTCCCACAGGAGGAAACCATTTGGGCCCCACCATGTTGTCTCCTCGCGGGGCAGACCCGCTCCTCCTGGCCTCACCACCACTGCCAAGGCTGGACTTGGCCCCCTTCTCCTCGTTCTCCTCCTCCCACTACCGGTCCAGGACACGGAGGACTCCCTGCCCTTTGACGGGAACATGCTCCTCACCACATCCCTCCTCTTGAAGACCTTCCCTTCCCCTCGTAGGCTGAACCCACTGGAACCTGTCTTTGACTGCACATCTCCTGCCCAGAATAACTTACTTGACCTTTCTGCCTCTACCTCCCCCTGCAACCTTCCTCCCGCCTTGGCCTCACGTCTGAATGCTTTATGTTTGTCATACGATTTTAAATCTGTCAGCAATTCATCCATCTGCCGCCTCCTGGGTTTTTAACACTGTGAACTGTTCTGCGATACAGCCTTGCATTAAGCTCTGGGTGGAAAATGAAGCTGTATCTCATTCAGAAACCAAACCAGCTTTGAGATCATTTCTTTCCAAGGTGCTGGGCTGTTTCAAAGACTAGCTTCTTCCCTACAGCTAGCAGAAAAGCCATGATGCTATCTGGTCTAAAATAAACATTATGGGAGCGGCGATAAGGGGAAATATTTCAGCTGACTAAGAGTAATGTGGGTTCAAATCCAAGAGTAAGCTGATATTGCTTGTAATTTGTTCCTGAGCCAAAAACACAGACTGGGAGGGAAGAAATGGAAGACATTAAACAACAAGCAGTGTACTCAGCAACTCTGGAAAACTTCAGCATTTCCATTTATGTTATTATTTTTTTAAATAACCTTCAGTTTCACGGATCATAAAGTTAATTTGGAGTTAACTTCCCTTCTCTGTAACTAGACAAAGCTGCTATCCTTTACATTCGTTAATGTTTGTTCAGTGCTCTGCAGCTATAAAGCGCTTGAGAGCGGTAACCATTATCAGCATCCTCCGCACCACCCAGCAGGCACATAACCGTGCAGACTGCTTTGCTCTCCTTGTTCCCCCCCGCTGTGCCCCAGCTCTCCTCCAGCTCTAGCACCATGGTAGCAATCATGGCCACAGCCACCTAGCTCAGCCTTTACAGCTTTCTCCCCCAGCACCAGTCACTTTTCCCCCATCGGCAGGGCTCCTTCTCTGGACATCCCCAAGCCAAAGTCGGAGCAGCAGCCAAGCACGCACTGTCAGCAGCAGGGTCTGCAGCCATCAGCACCTCTTCTTGTCTGTCCAGCCACAACCACAGCCCATCTCTCTGAGCTTCCCACCACGAAGATGGCAGGGGTAGCAGCACCGCGTGTGCGCTGCCTGCTCACCAGAAACATCCCCTCCTGCGGCACTCTTCTCGCCTTTAACGAGGGACAGCCCACACCCCTGAGAGCCTCCAGTTGCCAGAGGCAGGTTGGCAGGAAGGGAGAACTGGTGGCCTCGAGAAGGGAACTAGCAAGTGGGGTGGGCAGCAGGACTAGGGGTGCAACCCAGATTTCTCAATTTTCAGCGATTTTCAACGCTGCTGCCTCATGTGCAGGTCAGGGTTCACTTCCCAAAAATGCCAAATCACTCATTTCCTTCTGCTCTTCTGTCCTCCACCCCTTCCTACCAGATCCCTCCCTCACTCTGACCAGGCTCTCGCGGGCATTTTTATGCCCTTTGTTCTGGAGTTCCAGTTCCCTTCTTCAATCCTTTTTTAGGAAGTATCTGTGCTCTAGCCATGCTTGCTAAGTGACACACATTTCCATTTTCTGCTGTGATGCCAAGATCTATCCCTTCGACATTACAGGGCAAATTGGAGACCCTGACACCTGTGTGTCAGCACAAGTCCAGCCATAAATAGCAATTCTCCACCACCTTCCTATGTCAATACACAGGAAGGACCCTTCAAAGCATGCAAGAGCCCATGCCACAGCATCCTAGGTGAGAATCCGTGACCTCACAATGCCCAAATCCTTTAGCGACTGCAAAAGCCTCAGTCACTAATCACAGAGGCAACTGGGTGCTGCTATACCTCATTTCTAGCTCCATTAGAGCTGACCCCACTCTCCACTGACCTCTCAGTGAAGACTAAAGCAAGCCACAGTTCACACAAATGCAGCTGCACAAAGATAACACTCCTTTTAAGAAAACATTACTCTGGATTTCCATCCTTGAGTACCCCTGCATCTAGCCCCCAGTCTGCATTTGGGGGGATCACTGCTTGCAGGCACAAAACCCAGGAGGGAACCAGTACTTTGCCACTGGGAGTATCGAGCCCTGATGCTGAACAGGCAAATCGCTCACAGGGAAATAGACTCCTCTTCACCTGCTCTCCAGCAGACTCACTCTGAACACACTGAACCTCATGTAACCCCCCCAGCCTCAATTTTCAGACGTGTCTAGTGATCTGGTCAGAATCAGACGTCAGGTCAGGGATGGGTAGTACTGCACCCCAAACACAGGCCCTCTCAAACCCACGCCTCTTCGCGACTGCTCAAATCAGCCGCCCAGAACTCACTTCTGAAAATTTACCGATTTAATCCTCCTTTCCCACCTACTCATCCTGAAACCAGGGAGATCATAACGTTCCTCCTCCCCAAAGAGTCATGAAGATGACGGTATCTCAAACATGTAAATTACAGTTGAATTCAAACAGGTTTCTCCCACGATGACCTGACCGCAAACAGGACTCTATTTCAGCAGAGGCCATTAACAACCAGAACCGGCAGCGAGAGGAACACCAGGAGCCATTAAGGGGACAAATAATTTACAGCCATGTCACAAAAGATGAAGCTATCTCCTATGACCCAATTCCAGCCAGCGCAGTCCAGAGCTGCCGTGGAGATGAGAGGGGTAGCTCTCTTAACACACGTAGCTCTCAACACACATAGCTATCAGCACAGCTGCATGCACGCCTTCATTGCCAATCATAACAAAACTGCCTTTACCAGACTGGATCTCCTAATTACAAGACATGCACACAGCCTGAACCAAACCCTCTTCGGATTTATCGCAGAATGGCTCCCGGGATTGGTACAACCTCCACTCCAGGCAACTTGGTTCAAAGCCAACCACAGCCATTAGCAAGTGAAAGGTATTGCCAAGCAGCAGCTGTTCGGTGGCTTGTGTGAAACAAGTTTATGGTTTCAGTCCAGATCCTGTCGTGAAAAAATGCCAGTCACCTCCCTGGCGCTCAAAGGTGTGAAGTCAGAAGCATCCACCCACTTCTCCAGCGCTGGAGATGCCGGCGTGGGAGGCGTTCCCATACGGGCCCGCTACCAGCTCCGCAGAGCCGGCCCTGACCTCCACCGGGTTTTCAGAACCAGGTATGTTTTGCAACTTGGCAGAAACGCACAGCTAAATAACAGAAACCACCACCCACATGAAGCCAGAAGAACAAAGTACCAGTGTTTTCCCGCCCCAGACATGTGCGTGCCCCATCTCCTCTCTCACACCAAAAATAGCTTCTACTTTTTCCCTTTTGGCAACAACAAACTGAGGTTTGAGTGCATTTGCTTTCAATAAACTAAACGCATTCTGCAAGAGTCTCTCTCATACTGAAATTTACTCAACTAAAGTTATAAAATATTGTCACACGTAGAACTTCCCTCCCATGGCATCCTGGGACTCAGCCCCACAACACTTTGCAAGCCTTGCTTACCATATTCCCCACCCAAGGCGCGGCTTCTGTGCAGAGCTGGCAGACCCAGGCACAAGGGAGCCTGAGCAAGGTCCCAAAGTCATTAAACGAGTCAGCAGTGAAATTCTGAGAATTAAGCGGGACTTCACTAAAGCCATCCAGGAAAGCACAGCCGTCACTAAAGCCCTCCAGGAGTTTTGTCACCACTTTTAGAAGAGATGCAAATACTCACCTTTATAAATAGTCACAACTCACATTCCTTCCTTTCATGAATTAGTAGTAGTACCAAAACATTTATCTGTAAAGCAAATGGCAAACTAAAACTTAACCTTGATGATAAAAACCTCTACGCTAAATGGAAAAACTCTCACCCCACGCGGCCAAGGAATATCAGCAAAACAGCATCAAATCCAAAACCAGATTAAAAATACTAGATTCAGCAAAACCCTGATGTTTTCAGGCATTCAGAGCTCCAACCTTTGCTTGGTGCGAATACCGAGGGAGAGGTCGCAGAAAGAGTTCAAACCATAAGCGCGTGAGGAAATACCCACTGCACAGATCACCTCCACCAGCACTGTCCTCTCAGGCAAGTTCTTGAGCTGACCCAAAACACAAAGTTCAGGGAGCAGAGCAGCCTCCAGCGCAGGCAGAAGCGCCTGCAGGCATGCCGGGCTGCAGGCAGGGACATCCACAGGGTTCAAAGCGGTGGAAAGAGGGATGGGTTTACCGGGTCAACACAGCCCCTCGCCCCAGGCAGCCCCAAGCCCTGTAGGTTTTGCTGCTTCAGTGGCTTTGGCAGCAGCCCACATGGCAGGCAGCTGCCTGCACCCACTGCAGCCTGCTCTTTGTGCATTGTCAGGGCAAGGGAGCAAGAGAAAGGACCGAGGGAGAAAAGAGAACAGGAAATTATAAGAATCGACAGAGAAAAAAGCAATCACTCCAGAGACTGCAGCTGGGGTTTAGAGAAACGTACACTTGTTGCCTGCAGACACCGGCCCTGTTTACCCACCATAAATATTTACACATCAGCCGCTAAACGCCACATCGACAGATAAGTGAGCCCTGTAGTTCTCGCCGGCGCTGGCCGTGCCCAGGGCCCCGGCCCCCTCCCGACACACCAGTGACACATGTCGGGGCACCGGGGCCAGCCGCGGCCGCGGCCGCATTCCCCCCGCGCCCAACAACGCCTCGGCTGCACGGTCACTGCTCCGGGCCGGGCTCCCGGCGTGAAACCACCGGCTTCAAATATGCATGTGGGGCAAGAACCGAAAATAAAGCAGAATTGAAAGGAAGAAGGAATTAAAAAAAAAAAAAGAAAAAAATAGGGAGGGGGAAGGAAAGACCCTTGGGGTGCCCCCCACCCCACAGACAGGACGTCCCCGCTAGTTTGCAAAGTGTGGGGCTCCCCCCGAGCACCCCCAAACCCTGCAGCTCCTCCCTGGGCAGCGCTTTCCCTTGAGAATAACAAAAGAAAAAACAAACACCAACTAACAGAAAAAAAAAAAAGTTTCTCCCCCAGCCAGCAGCTCCCGCGGCACATTTTCATTTTTACGTAACGGCGGCCGCCCGCACCCCTCTACCTGGCGGGGAGCGGCCCCCCCGCCCGGCCCGGCCCGGCCCCCTCCCCCGGCCCGAGCGGCCGCCTGACAGCGGCGGGGGGGCCCCCGCGGCCCCCGGGCCCGCTCCGAGCACCGCCACACCCGGGGCAGCCCCTCCCCGCCCTCCCCCGCCTTACCTAATCCCGCCGGCAGCTGCCGCCCCCCATCGCCGCCGCCGCCACCGCTCCCTCCTCGCCTCCCGCCTCAGCGGCCGGCGGGGCAGCGCTCGGCGCGGCGACCCGGCCCCGCCATCTGCGCCGTGTTTATAAATCCAGAGCCATGGGGCTGCTCCCCCGCGAGCTTCGCCGTCCGTCCGTTTGTCGGGGTGCGTGTGTGTCCGTCCGTCCGCCCGCCCGCGGGGCCGGGCCGGGCCGCCCCTCCGCCGCAGCGCTGGCCCAGCAGCGCCCTGCCCTGCCCTGGCGCGGCGCGGCGGGAGGCGGCGGCGGGAGGCGGGAGGCGGCGGCGGGTCCCTCAGGCCGCCCCACAGCCGCCCCGGCGGCCGGGCGGGGCGGGGCGGGGCGGGGCCGCGCCGCCCGCGCGCCTTAAAGGGGCCGCGCCCGCTCGGCCCACGCAGCGCCGAGCACCCGCGGGGCGGGCACCGAGGGGGGCGACACACACACACCCCCCCCGGCAGGTCCCCGCAGAGGTGCCGCGCATCGGGGCCACCGGCTGTACTGGGGCCACCGGCTAGTCAGTGCCACCGGCTCTACTGGGGCCACCGGCTGTACTGGGGCCACCGGCTAGTCAGTGACACCGGCTGTACTGGGGCCACCGGCTGTACTGGGGCCACCGGCTAGTCAGTGCCACCGGCTCTACTGGGGCCACCAGCTCTACTGGGGCCACCGGTTAGATCGGGGCCACCGGCTGTACTGGGTCCACCGGCTAGTCAGTGCCACCAGCTCTACTGGGGCCACCGGCTGTACTGGGGCCACCGGTTAGATCGGGGCCACCAGCTGTACTGGGGCCACCAGCTAATCAGTGCCACCGGCTGTACTGGGGCCACCAGCCGTGTCGGCGTTGCCAGCTTTCCTGGTGCCACCAGCTCCATCAATGCCACACTGCGTGTCAATCATAATTTCTGGGGTGAAAATCAGGGTTTCTCACCCACACCACGAGCTGGACCAGCAGAACCCCTCTCCCTGGTGCCACTTCACATGCCAGTGTCTTTGAGGAGGGTCGATGGCCACTTGGCTTCTTGAACGTGACCACTGGGGCAAAGTTTTAGCCCTGGGAAGTTGGTGCCTGGGGGCTGACCCGCAGCACCAGACACACAAACCTCGGGTTTCCCCCAGAGGAGGGCCCAGGTCTCCAGGAGAAGACTCCACCATGCGCGTTCCCAGCCCCGGATGAGGGTCTGCACCCCCATCCCGACCACATCAAAAACTTTCCCCGGGGGATTATTTTTGCAAGAATATCTGAACGGTTTAACAAGTGACTGCCCGCAGGAACCAGGCTCTGAGGCAGCCCAGGTCGCTCCCACACTGTTCCCATCTTCTAATTTCACAGCCCAGCTTCTGATTTTTACTACTGCCCCACTTTTTCCCACTTTTTCTTCCCTTCCATCCTCCCAGGGGAAAGGGGGAATGTCATGCCCCCTCAGCCACCACCCTTTCTGCTCCACGGCTGCGTACCCCCGCCTGGGTGAATCCACCTCCCGTCCGTGCTGCAGGCGATGCACCACCCCAAAAGCTGGAAAAACACTGCAGACCTCCACTCCTCCCTCCCTGCTCCAGCAGGCAGCAGGCAACACGAGCAGAGGTGGGCACAGATGGGTTCCCCACCACTCTACCTCCGCACAGTTTATTTCTCTTTCCCTCCATCTCCACAAGTGGCATTTTCCCGGGGAGCAGGACAGCGGGGCGGGCGGCTCACGGCATTCCTTGCCCCAATACGGCCGTGCCGCCACAGGGCACAGGGACTTTCCCAGGCCCAGACTCAGTCTCCTTAAGTCACCCGGCTCGATATGTAAGCACAGGCGCACGCCTCGGAGTGAGCTTAAACGCGAACATAAACATCAGGAGCACGAGTCAAATTGCCTCGAAGGAGCCTGACACGCTAGGAGAAGCAGGAAAAGTTGCCGTTCCACCCACGGCACCTGGGTGTCCATCAACTTCAGGCAGCACCTTCCGTGCAGTTCAAGTCCTTGTTTGTAAGCATTCGTCTCGCAGGCTGAGTGTCTCGTGAAGCAAAGCCGCAGATCAAATCTTCCTCTCGAAGATGCGATTACCTTGGAAGATAAAGGACTGAATTTATCTGTGTTGTATTGTGGGGTCTCTCTGCTCCAGCCATTTAGCACGCCTTGAGATTCTTTTTTTTTTACATCTGTAACATTACACTTAATGAATGGAAGGCAAGTCCCGTACCAGGGCAAAAAGACTCAAGACATTACAGAAGCCAGGGTTTTAGATTCCAGTGACCTTAGAACAACGCTATAATCAAATGTATTTTAAAAAACCCCTTAGACTTGAACACGCTTTCCAGCAACCCTGAATATCCTGGCAGAGCACAGATGGATTTTTTGTTCATGTTCCTATGGTCCAGAAGGCCACAGTCCCAAAGGGAATCGCTGGGCTGGTGTCACAGTGTGAATATGGGCTTTTCACAGTGGCATTGCTCTTACAGTAGTAGGGATGATTTCCTTTTGCATTTCTATGTCTTCTGGAAGCCTGGCCCTCTGTAACTGGCAGCTACCGGCCTCCAAGCGTGTTTATAAAACCATTATGCAAAACCACTGCACCCAGTAATCCCCAAATACCCCAAATAATACTTGAATTAACCAATAGTACCCAAAAGTAATGTTTGTCCCAATGTTGTGGGACTAAGTGACTTCAAGTGTGGGTCAAGAACAAGTGGTGAACCCCTCTGGCCCAGGTCCTGTCTTCATCATCCTTATCTTAACAACCTCCTAATGAGGAGCGTGTGACTCTCCTTAACACAGGAGGCTGGATGCATTTGTACAGTATTGCTGATCCCGGGAAAGCAAGCCCCTTCCCTGTCTCAAAGCAAGAACAGCAAGCTTGGCTTTAAAATAATGTCCTTGCAAACACCAGAGAGCAACGGTGTGCTCTTTGCAAGGGGATTCTGGCTTTTGGAGCCTCGAGGCTTCATGTTTCCAAGCTTTTTCCCTGCGAACGTGGAAGCTGGAAGCTTCTTGTTCTGGTTAAATCACAGACACGATTGTGGCAGCATCCCAAGGCTCTGGGAGCTGTGGCTTCACAGAAGCAAAGACTACGGTGGGACTGCCCTGAGCATCACAGAGCAGAGGGAGAGCTGGCGCCGGTCACCGTGCCGCAGCCGGACACGTACACACACATTAAACATAGGGGAGAGAGCCGGGCTGTCTCTGTAATCAAAGTATATCTGCGCTGCAAAGCTGCAGATAGCTTACACAGATTTTCCGTTTCACTTCGAAGCTGCTGTTGATAGCTATTCCATCAGATAAAATGGTAATGCAACGCGCCTCTGAAACGTGGCAACATCAAAGACGGGGATTTCAGATCTCAGTGGAAAACTGGAGGCCTGCCTCGGATTCTTGTCTTGAGATGGTTTACATTAAACTTGCCCCGTGCCCAGCACAAATGCAAGAAACTGGGGTATTTTCTCACTTGGGTTCATTTAAACTCCCCCCGGAAGAAGCGAGATGCAAACCCCTCACTTTGAAACCACCCCCCCATGGAAAGCTTCAGGGAAAGTAATTACATTTAAAGCAAGCTGCAGCCTTTAAACTAAGTCATCCTGTAACTGACTTTATTGGGGCATCAGCTCACTAGGACCAAAGTGTGTGAAAACCACAACGGGGGTTTTACCCTCCACAACCACACGTGACCCAGGGTGCCAGCATGGGGTCAATGGGGTTCTGACCCCCAAGCACTGCAGAGGGACCAGGGGGGTGTTTGATGAGGGGTGGCAGGAGCTTTGCACCCCTGCCCTGCATGATGCAACACAGCTCCCTCCAAAGCCCCTTCCCACACCCCACTGACCTGCCTTTACTTGCTCTGGGCATGAGAGGAATTTGGTGGGACTCAACTGGTATGAAGGGCTGGAGTTTACCTTGGGGAAGCAGATCCATTTATGAAAAAAAAAATAAAAATCTCTGCTTGCCACCCTGGAGGAGGAGGAAAGGAAAAGCCCGTGGAGGTGGCTGGTGGCACAAGGGGCTTGCACCAGCTCCCCACGCTACGCTCCATCTGCAGGAGACGACTGCTCCTGCCTTTTTCCATGCTTGCCTTCAAGCTGGCAATGGTTTACGGAAACAAATGACGCGATGTAAATATTCCAAAGTAGGTGTCACTCAGCTACGTGCCAAGAAGGGAAAAACTGAAGTGATCCTGTGTGGTGGCTGTAAATTGGGAAATGATCTAAGCAGCACCAGAGCTACCTTTGTCCCCGAGGTGTGAGGGTGATCCCATGCCTGTGCACCAGCCCCGCCATGGGTAAGGGACCCCCATCAGCATCCTGGCATGCTACAGTTGCAAAAAGGTTGTACTTTCCTGTCCAGACCTGACTATGGCCACGAGGTTTGGCCTCTCCTCTTCCTCTGGCCATTTGCTTGGCTCCCTTTCCCAAATGGCTGGGCCAAGCGGTCCTGAGCAGCTGCCCTGTTCCCCTCCCCGCAGCGGGTTTGGGTTGGGTTTGCAAGGCCCCTGCCAGGGCCCAGCAGTGGGTAATGCTCCATCTGGCCACCCCAAAACACCCGTCACCAGCAGACCTGCACACTCACATCATCTCCCTGCAAGTTGGGCTGAGGCTGCCTACAGGTTTTAATGTCAGAGGGCAGACGGGACCCCAAAAGGGATCAGCTTTGAAATCCAGATAAATACAGATTGCTTTAAAATTCAGCTAAAAGCAGTGAATGTTTTCATGGTGCAAGTGCAAATGTCATTTTCTGCCCCACGATGGGGATGGGCAGAGGGGATGTTTGCAAACTGTCAGGGCTGGATGGACACGCGCTGCCTCCCCTCGTGCCTCCTGCCCTGGCAGGGAGAGCAGGCAGGGGCCAGCGGCTGCCTCCGGCCCGCGACACGCCGCTCCCGGCAGTGATGCCTCTTCCCGAAGGACCTGCAGCTCCTCAGCACTGCCGGCTGCGAATACCAGGTGTAGAGATAGTAGCTACCCATGGCTACCACGTTACTGCAATAAACGGCACAGAAATAATAATAGAGCGGATGGAGTGACTGCAGTCAACTCCAAATCAGTTTGGAGCAGCAAATCACTTCAGAGAAAATAAATACTCAAAGCTACGCAATGGTTTTTGCTAGGGAAGAGCCTTGAAGCAGAAGTGCTTGTGCACGGTCCCATGCCAGCATCCCCACAGTGAGGACATGGGGCATAGGAGCGTGTCCTGCCCCACGCAGAGGGCAGCCGGCAGTGCTCGGGTGCCCTGGTCCAGCACAGCATCCCATGGCAGGTCTGTAATGGCACGTGGTGACGGCAAAGTTTGTCCCCCAGCAAGGCAGAAAAAGCAAACCATCCCTCACCAGGCAGTGGTGTGCCTTCCTTTGGGCCAAATAAAGATGCCTTTCACAGGCATCAGACAGAGAAATGGTTAAAATGAGCAGAAGATCAGAGAGGTGATTGATGCGCTTGGGTGGAAGCTGGTGCCTCTCTGCTTCCCACCCACAACAAAAGCGCTGCGGCCCCCCGGCTCCTGGCACACACCGGCTCCCCGTGCCTCTCCACGGCCGCTGGCCCGATCCCCCGCTGCTGTCCCGGGGAGCGGGGGTGTGAGGGGGACGCTCTCCCACCCACAAGATGCACCGTGACCCCAGGGCTCAGCCGCTGAGGTGCAATGGGGCACAAATATGGAGCCAGGTGCCGAAGCCGTCCCCATCAAACCCAGCGATGGGGACGCTGACGGGCAGGACACAGGCTCAGCGACCGATCCCCCCTGCGTTTTGGCCTCCCAAATAGGCACCTCTGGCAGACAGGTTGCTGCTTCTAGGGTGCTGGGGCAGATCATGGAACAACTAACTAGTCTTTACTGCAGAAATAAATGGGCACAGCTTTATTAAATCAATATTAATTCATAATCTTTAACAGACAATTATAGTTATCTCACATATGAAACTACCCACCTCTTCAAATCTCTGATCTGACAGGGTTATAATTAGCTTATTACTGGCCATACATCTGCTAATAACTTTTCCCTCAGCCCTGTGAAGTGAATTAAGGAGCACTAATAAACCATGGCTGTTAATCCATTTATATGTCTTACACTTTTGTCTAGGCACCAAATTTGAAGATATATAAAAAGGGGTTTTCTCCTTCCTTTCCTCCAAGGTCTTGCTACTCAGCAGCCGCTGGCCACTTGGCGTGGACAAAGGTGCCTTCTCCATATGCTGGCAGATGCCATCCTTGCCAGGCGTGGGACGCAGCAGGAAACTTGGGAAAGCATGTTACAAGCTGAAAAAACTCAGAATATTTGAGAGCAGGTATATTTTCCCCAATGCTTTCTTATTCTCAGCCCCGTGCCTGGCGCGAGGCAGAGGGTATTTTCGGAAGGTCCACAGGCAAGGTTGTGAACCCCAAAAATATCACATGGGAGGGAATAAGGAGCAGGCAGGCAGCAAACACAGGCTCGCTTTCTGCAGCGCTGCCAGCACTGCCCACTCTCACTCCTCCACCACGGAGCATTGCCAGTGCTGGTCATTAACAATAATGAAAGTGAGATAAGACGCAGTTGGGGGTGGAGGGAAACGCTGATCTAAAACGATGGCCAGTAATAAAGGACAGCGGAGAGGCACCGTGTGATGTGACAAGATAAAAGCAGATGGCTGGCTGCTGCTTCTAATTATAGGTCCCTGCTAACGAACAGGGCGCTGATTAGACTGACATTGTCCTAGGACATGCATTTCTAGAAGGATCTGGCACTAGGGCTCGGGGTGCATGGGGTGCTGTGATGGGGGTCCCCACTGCCTGCCAGGAACTGCCCCAAAACCTGCTTCTGCCCCATCTCTGTCCCACCCACACCACCTAACGACCTTTGCTCCTGCCGTGGGGACAGTTGGGCCCAGGGGACTGTGGTGATGCCAGGCAAAAGCGGGCAGTGATATTCCCCTGTGTTCAGGTCGTGGTGGATGGAAAAGCCCCGAGGTCCATCACCAGCCCAGGGACGCTCCAAGGTCTGAGCCCCCAAAGACAAAAGGAAGCTCCTTTTGAGTAAAAAACGTGGTGGAGTCTCATGGGTGAATAATTTATGATTCTTACTGTAATAAGGCAGAAAAAACCACATTCAGTTCTAGTTTCATCATATTTTTGGCTATGAGTAAAACAGTAGAAAATGATGAGGGCTTCCCACAGCAAAGCCAAACGCCCGAGACTGAAACTGGTAGCCAGGCCACTTCTAACCAGAGGGTTGATCTTTTACATATTTTTGGTCATGTTGGCACTTTTCCTCCTCCATGGAAGAGATCTGAAGTGTATTTGTAATGACAGCTCTCTCTTTCGTGGCTGAGCTCAGCGGGAGCCTTCCCCGACGGCAGGGAGGAGGGGACCCAGTCTCACCCAGCCTGCCGTGGTTTGGTGGCAATGCCCCGGCACGCATCTGCACGGAGCAGCCCCTTTCCTGGGGTGCTCGGGTACCCCTTCACCAGCATTTTAGCTCACAGCATCACTTGGCACTTTTTGCCCCCTTTCCCATGGTGGCCTTTGGGGACCTGACATGTCCCTGGAGCAATAACACCTGCAGAAGAACATTCGCTGGCATGTGATCCCAAAGTCTCCCCATGCTTCCAGCCTCCAGTCCTGCAGGGATAGCAGGGTTTGATTTTCTTCCCAAAAAAGTTTAGCTGAAGTTGGAGCAAATATGGATCTCCTTCTCGCCCCTCCAGTGCTGCCGTTGCAAGACAAGGGCTTCCCCAGTCGCATGTGCCTCTCTGTGCATGAATTGGGAAATTTTGTTTGTAAAGGTTTTTCATTTTAAGACATTTGGTATTTTTTGAGAAAAATGTATTTCCCCACTCTGTACCTACTTAAACTCCAGGGAGAGCTCTGCTTTGGGATAGAGAAGAATCTATTAACAAAAGACAGAAGATGTGCATCTCAAGAAGGACCCAGAAAAAATGGGGCAGAAATTTTGCAAGCCTTGCAGACGGGAGATGGACAGAACGGCTGGCAAGCAGCTGGTTGAAATTTGGCAAAATCTTGAAGAAAAGTATACCCAGCAAAACCAAACCAGTGCTTGGGAATCAGTCTGTAAAAAAAAAAAAAAAAAAATCCAAATATCTTTCAGGCAATTCCTTTTTTTGGCTGAAGTCCATGAGAATGAGCTACATTTCGGTGTGACTGGAAAGGTGCAGAAGAGGCCCTCGGAGCAGTGGGTGAGGTGACACACAGGAGGACCTGGCACCCAGGTCCCCAAGGGGTGGCTGCTCCCGGCTAGGAGAGCTGTATTTGCTTGAACTTGAGAAGCTTTTCAGGAGGGATCCTGTAGCTGTCAGGCACACAGCTACGAGCATCTTCCCATGGACATGGAGCTGGGCGAGCGCCTGCAAATTCCCTGCACAATGACTGCAACAATTTCAAGCCTGGCTTAGAGAGGAGAAGTAGTTACCGGGGCACCCAACCTTTTGACATCTTAATGAGCAAACAGTTCAAAAGGAATCTCACCAGGATTTTTTTTTCTTTTTTTTTTTTTTCCCTCCCTTCTCATAGAATCCAACTCTTCATCTCCCTCCTCCCAAGTACAAGACAACCAAACAGGGAGATAACAAATGACCATCTCACTCCACCTGAGGAGTTCAAGCTGCAATCATCCAGCTCCTTGTAGCTCCAAAGAGCCGGGAAGCGGCAGCACACTGGAGAGGAGACGTAATTAGGTGCAATTCAAGAACAGCTCATCAGCTATATTTAACAGACGGGCCAGTTCTTCGGCAAGCAAAACCCCACGGAGGAGCCGAGCTGCAGCAGAGCTGTGCTCCCCCCACCCAGCTCTGGACTGAGCAAGAGCCAGTTGTGTTACTGCCTGAAACACTGTTTATTTTGCAATTTTGTTTTTTATTTTGCAATTTTATTTTGTAATGGTTGTTTATCCTGTAAACATCTCATCCGTGCAGGATCCTCTCATCCTTTTTTTTTTTTTTTTAGTATTTAGAGTTTTCCCTTCACTAGGATTAAAGTAAGTTAGAAGGAGAAGAGCACAATAGCCCCTTTTATCCTAATCTTTCCGCCTGGAACAGATGGTAGAGTCCTGCCTGAGCCCAGATGACGTGCCACGAAGGACACAGTAACAGAGGACACACTGTGCCTTCTGCTGAGAGAGGGGAAAAGCGCGTGTGTGTGCGCCGGCACCGAAGCACCGAGTGGGATGGGAGCACCAGCACCCAGCTCCCACCAGCTCTGCTCCCTCAGCTGGATTAACACGAGGGACCGGGAGGCTTGGGAAGCTCCGGGGAGAGCTGACACGCTGGGGTGGGGGGATCTGTGCGGGTTATGGTGACTCTGACTTGTTGTCAGGCCACTGTCTCTGCTTTCCTTCTCAGCCACCGCCCTGCTGGGAGCGGCTGCCTGCAGGGAGGAAGCCCCCCTCAGCATCTCTGCCAGAGCCTGTCCCGAGTCCTCATCCCAAATAACACCCGGAGACAAGGAACAGAGAAGTTCAGGAACCAGCCACAGCCCGTAGAGGAGCCACGGGAGATGCTGAATTCATGCTGGACTCTCTATGAAGACCTAAATAAACAAACTGCATTGAGGTACCACCTTAACTACAAAAATCATTGAAGTAACCACTGAAGCTCCCTGGAGGAATGCATTTTTTTTCTTGTTAATGGAAGGTCATCAAGCAAATGGCAAATTCATATATCAAACTTTGGTGATGCCTTCCCAGTCATCACACACCAAAAGATGGGACCGATGATTACCAGCAAGCTGCTCAACAGCTGCAAGCAGGAAACCACGCTGGTACTCTGCACAGCAAACCACCCCTGTTCCCTAAAATGACCCCCTAGTTCAAGGACCCACTGACCAAAGGAGATACCAAAACACCCAGGACAGAGTCCTCTGGCCCACGGGGATGGGTGCTCACCTCCAACAAGGCTGGAGCAAAGCAGGCGAGTCCATGGAAAACAGGGCATGCTTCCCTCCACAGGGAAGGATAAAAGAGCTATTATGGAGGTGCAGGCTCTGTTCAGGCTCACTCTAGGCTCCTTGTGAGCAGAGGGTAAAGAGCTACTTATGCTGGAACATAAAAGCTGGGAGACAGCGGAGTGCTATAAATAGGGCATATAAACTTTCAACTGACAAGGCTCTGATTTTGTTATTGTAAAAAAAAAAAAAAGAGCGGGAGAAAAAGTGCCTAGATGGAGCTGACAAAGAGGGAAATACATGCAGAATACAGGTTTGTTCCCAGTAACGCGCTTATTATAAGTCAGATGTAGTTAGAGCTATTACTTTAGCTTCAAATGAATGGAAGGAGAATAAATCTGCCTTTGTGCAAGGCTGCCTGCAAATAGCGTCTCCCTCTAGCAAACCTGCAATTGTGTTTGCATGAGACATTTGTTAGAATAAATGCAATTTAAAAAGAAAAACAGTTCACACCTACGGCAAGGGAAGGCTGGTGGTATGAATGGCAACTGGTGGAGGAGGAGGGCGAAACAAAACAGGATTCATCGGCAGCGGGGCAAAGCCTGCGGCACTGGAAGGGGCTGTCCTGGGTTGGCTGGAAGGATGGAGGTCCTCTGAACAGTCCATCCTCAGTCCCTGTCCCCACACGTTACATTTTTACACCAATCACCCAAACCGCTGAGCTGGTTTCAACCTTTTTCCCAGTTTCTGTCCCCAAAGGACAGTGTGATGAAACACAGGTTTTCTAGGGAAAGGTTGAGGCGCACTGGAGGTGGGGAGGAAGCATCATCCCCCTCTGCAAGCAGTCACACCATCACAGCTTTTGGGACCAAATCTGAGGTGTATCCTGCATCCGTGCAGCCAGGGCACACAGGGATGGGCATCCCGGGAGGGTCCTGGTGCGCTGCAGCTGCACAAACACCAACGCTTTATCAACAAGAAACGCATCTTTTATCTTCTTCTTTGTGAGCTGACTGAAAAAGAAAAGCACTTCCTTAGGAGTTTTTGATTTTGCATCTCACATTCCCAAATGTACCCAAAGGTATTGAAAGTGCCTGTGGGTTTGCTGGTTTTGTTGTTTTTTTTTTTTTCTATTTTAAACAAATAAAGTTTTCTTCCTCCCAAAGCACATCACCACCCTGTTCTGACCTCCACCCTGCGCAGCTGCAGCGGCTTGGAGAGGGGACCTGCAGAGGTGGCACCTCCTGCACTGCTTGTCACACCATGATACCCACAGGCACGTCCACGTCCACTGGCAGTGCTCCCCCCAAGCTGCCACAACATGGATGGACTGTGGCTTTCCACTGGCAAATGCAGCATCTTACTTGGGCAAAGGCCTAAAGAAGAAAGAAGAAAACCCTCTGCAAAGTCCCCTCCTGGCCTTTTCCATTATTATTATTTTTAATATTATTCTCATTGAATTTATAGGAGCAACTGTCTGGGAAAATGACTTTACCTCTGGTTCCCTCATAAAATTTTAATAGGGCAGAAAGAGAACCAAAAGGGATTTAAAAAAAAAAAAAAAAAAGCTGTAGCGTCAAACTCTGGCTCTATTCATAATTAATTATACTTTCAGGGGGAGGGGAAAAAAAGAGGAAACATAATTACAAGCTTCTAGTGAGAACATTCATTATCATGCTAATACAGAAATCAGTACTGCTGCGCCTCTGTGTGTGTGTGTGTGTGTGCTCGGTCTAATTACTCCGCAGTGATGTGTGTCATTTGCACATTTACCTCGATGCTGCATGGGATTTTAAAGTCAAAGTTAAAAATGAGAAGATTAATCGCAGCCTGGATCGATGAGGATTGGGACCGGCCGGTGCCGGAGGGATGCTGCACTCCCAGCAAGGCAAGGGGCTGGGTTTTGCCTGGTGTTTCTCAGCACCGACTCCCAGGACACCCTGGCCAAGGTGCCCGTGAGCAAGTAACATGCCAGCTTCAACATTTTGGGCTGATAAACCGTTACAGAAATGTTAAGAGGCATTTCAAGGTGTGAAGAGCAGCGCACACCAGGGGAGGGAGAAACAAGACAGGCTGTGGGAGGAAAGAGCCCAGAGGGAGGTGGAAGTGGAGAAAAACAAGGCAATACTTCATCTATTTAGTGCCTAACAAGTTCCTGAATTTGCCGTGCCAAGGAGATGCTCACCTTGCAAAACAGATCCTGAGCATCCGCCCTGGGAGAAGCATTTGGGTTCAACCAGGCTGCAGAACTACCCCGAGCACACAGCCCTGCTGGTCCCAAATGCATGCCGGAGAGGAAAGGGTGATTTTCCATAAAAGAAGAAGAAAGAGGCTCCATTTCACCCCATTGCCAGCTATAGGTTTGGGGTTATTTTCTTTTCTATCCTGTTCCATTAAACACAACCAATGCCGGGGATGAGGCTGGCAGCGTGCCCCAGGGCGGGACTCAACTGCCCAGCTGGGCCCCAACATCCGCGTGAAAAACCAGCTGGGAACCTGGGAAAAACACCTTCCTCAGCATCACAGACCCAAACTGAAGGGCCTGGTGATGCCTCGTGGGGTCAGGCTCTTGTTGGACACTTGAAATCAGGGAGGAAAACCGCACGCTTGGATCCAGGGCTCGAACATCAGGTTCAGTCCCAGACATGTTTATAGACATGAGTTATCTTAATTATATTAAACCTAAGTTAGGCATCTGCTCAATCTGAGCATTTCTGTGGAATAATTAAACCAATCTCCCATTATTTCTCAAGCTGCCAAGCGAATGTCCTACTTTTATAAGTCAGAGCACTGCATTTCCCCAGCAATAAATCCTCTGGCAGACTGCAGGAGCCACAGCCTGGCAGGCAGAGCGGAGCCAAGGGGGAACGGGGTGGTGGCAGGACACCCAGCCCTCCTGGATGTCTTAAAAGCCTTAGAGTAAAAGAGCTCTAAAAGTGCCACATTATGATCCTGCCTGCAACTGCCTGTCTGCAACTGCCAGCTGGGGAGAGGGCAATGATGGGCAGTTGGAGAAGCCTGGGGCCAGGAGCAGCCAGTGGTGCAAAAAGGGGTTAAAGTGGGGAATAGGTGGAGCTGAGTGTCAGTGCAGTGCCATCTCTAATTCAATAATCCTCTGCTCGGAGGAGAAGAGCAGAGATAATTAAAGCAAGATCACCATTGCCCTTGCTCATGTGGGAAAAACAACTCTTGCAGCAAATTGGAGGAAGAAAAGGTGGAGCCAGGGATGAATGCTGTGGGATTTGCCATGTTCCTGCCTACCCTCCACCCCCTGCAAACATCTTGTTCCCAAAATATCCTCCTATGCAGGATGAAAAACCTTCCTGGGCACTGCCACTATCTGGGCTGTCTGCTGGGCATCACAGGTCCTAAGTCGCAATGATGCTTCTGGAGAACTGCTGAAAAGGGCCACAAAACTTCCTTGGGAAAACCTGCTCTCCTGGAACACCATCCCAGGGACAGTGAGGGGGATTTACTGTCCCAAAACCCAGCAGTTACTCTGGCATCTGTGAGCCTGTGTTCAAGCACCTCAGAGCCTCCCCAGCAAAGGAGCAACCGACACCTTCAAAATTAAACAGTTTTTCTTGGTGTTAAAGAAGCTGCTGGCACAATGGGCTGAGCACATAGCATTTAAGTGGGGAAGCATTAAAAAAACTTGGGAACTGTTTGCTCAAAAAGCCACCATTACCCAGGCACAACAGAAGTTCCTCATCCAGAGATGCTCCACTAGCAACACCAAGACCCTGCTGTCAGCCTGGAGGGTGGGAAGAAGGGAAAGTTAATGCCTGGAGTCCCGAGAAGATCAGAGATACATTTTTTTCCCAAAGGTGGGCTTTGTACAACATCTGGGAGCCATTCCTTTTCATGTGGGCTTGGGCAGCCGGGCGAGGGGCCCCTCTGGCCTCATTCGAGCTCCAGCTGTGCCTAATCCCAACATTTAGGGTTGCCTGCAAAGCTCCCAGCCCCACGCCAGGACAAAATGACCACGTGGTATTTTCAGAGCTCGGTGCCCGAGCTCAGGAATATTTGGGAACCTGGAGCATAATTGCTCTGCAGAGTCTGCCAGCCACTTTAAAAATATCCACCCCCACCTCAGCACGCCAGCACTCCCGTTTCTATCCAAAAATGTATTTGGGAGGCGGAGGCTAAGACTAGTACTGGGTGCTGTGGCCTTAAAAAGAGCTATTACAGGCACTGCAGGGAAAATAAAAGGACAATATTTATGGCACCGTGCAAGTAGTGGGGTGCTTGGGGTGTAGCGAGGCCAGTGCTTGCACACCCACCTGGTCCTGGGGATCGAGGTCGCAGCAGCTCCACAGCACCCTCAGCCTCCACTCTACCCTCCTTAGGGCACTTTCCCAAGCCATAAAGCAAGTCTCAGGTTTTATGTGAGGGTCTAAAATGAGTGATCACACAAGGGAAAGATAAGTCTAACATACCCCCCTCCCCAAAAGCCCTGCCCCAGCAGATAAAAGGGCCTCACTGTTCTTCAGAATGATGAAATTGGAGCCAAATCCCCTGAAAGAAAACAGATGACCTCTTCTTCTGTGAACAGCTACAGCCCCTCCCTTTAACTTGGTCACGGACTGAACCCTGCCCAAATGAAAAGCAATAATCCATGACATGAGCATCCCTGGCCCAGTCACAGGTGGGCAGGAGGGAGATACTTCCCAGCTGGCCCCTAACGAAGCACCTCATTAGGGCTAATGGGGCCAGGCTCTACCCAGGGTGTTTTTTCAGGGTCAGTATTTGCTCTCTGCCAGCACAAGCTGGTGTTTAAGCCCTTGGTGCAGCCCCCTGTGTCCACAGGAGTCATGTTTTTATGTGGAAAGGTCACACCAAGCATCTCTCCCCTCCACTAAAATGTTGCCGGCTGCAGAGTTTGGTGGTTCAACACCCATATTTCATGCAAAGAGGATGCAGCCCAGGCCACAGTTTGAGGGTTTTTTGCATTTATAACCAACCGATGGGAGAACAAAACTGGATTCCGCACACGCTTTTTAGAGATGTTTTATGATGTATGAAAATAGTCCTAAAGCTTCTCCCAAAATCTCCCTGGTGGGGTTTGGGAACAGCCAGCTGGGAACTGCCCAGCTGTGCCGGGGGATCCAAATCCACTGAGCATCCCCCATCCTCTGCCCTCGGGGTGAAGGCGGGGGGAGCGGTTAGCTTTCCACTGAGAAAACTCTGCCACCAAGAAATGGTGTTGGGGATAACTCCCAAAACACCAGCTCACGGTGTTTTTTCATGGGACTGGCAGCTGCCAGCACAAGGATGCTGTGCCCACGCTGCGCCTACCCTGCAGGCAGAGGCAGCATCCGTCCCGGCACCAGGCCCCCCGGCAGCCTCCCCCGTGCCCAGGGCAGGGCTTTGGGAAAACGCTGTAATTACGAGGGCATGGACAGCCCACTTTTGCAAACTCCTTTTTATCTTGTTGCACTTTCTCCATCTGTATCAAACAGCAAAGCTATGAATATTCAAGAGAAAAACGTGTTAAAAATTGCTGACATTTTCAGGATTGGCTCACACTAGCCAGAGAACATCATTTGCAGTAATTATGAATAAACTCCACAGCCCTTCACAGATGACAACAAATCCAAATGGCCTTTTTACACAGTGAAAATATTAGCCTTAACACTTTTTTTTTTTTAAATATCTTCCAACCAGTTGCTGCTTTCACAGGCACCTCCAAGCGAGCTGATTTCGGAAAAACTTCTACTGCCACGGTTGCATTCGCTGCCTAGTACAGAAAATGAATAGCACTTTTTTTTCCTCCCTCTCATTTGAGTTTTCTTGGTAGGGATGAAACCACGAAACAGAAGGCCGCCTAAATGAAATTATTAACCCGGAGAAACCACTAAAGGAACTTGATTAATTTGCCAAGTAACAGAGCCCGGTTTGTTCTTTTAGGCAACACATCTTAAAGTAATTGAATCACCCCTTGAAAAAAAAACAGTAGATGATTGAGCCCTGAGGTACACTCGTTCACTATCCTTAATAAATCTCTCTTTATGAAGGAGGTAGTATGCTTTTCTCATCAGAAACCTGTTAATTTTTTTCTCTTTTAAGTAATTGAATACAAAGTTCAAAATCTATCTGCAGCATCCTTCAAGAAAAAAAAAAAATCAAAGGTTTATCTCCTGTTTCATCTCAGCAAGTTAATTATGCTCTCATAATTGAGTTAAACCAGCAGGTTATTAAAAATACCACAGGATCATTTTTATTTTTTTAAATGAAGTACCACGAGCCCCAAGTCTTTGGCAGAACCAAATATCCCAAGACCTGTTTTGTGCCCTGCACGCTGCAGGAAGTACCTAGGATGGACCACTCCAGTGTCATTTAATTTCAGAAAAGTGGCTGGAGGGGCGTTCCTCTTTTTTCTGAAGCAGGAGGACGGGCCCATCCTCAGCTGTGTTACTGTAGGCTCTGCTGGAGCTGCAGGGCTGCTCGGCACATCCGCAGGCACGTCCACAGCCCAACAGCAGCTTGCTGAAGGCAACAGCGCATCTCCCCTCTGCTCTGGGACAAGCAGGTCTGGCTGGACAGGCTCCCACCATAGGATAGAATCACAGAATCACAAAACGGTTTGCCTTGGAAAGAATCTTTAAAGGTCATCTAGTCCAGTGAGCAGGGACATCTCCGAGTAGATCAGGATGCCCAAAGCCCGGTCCAACCTGACCTTGAATGGTTTCAGGGAGGAGGCACCTACCACCTCTCTGGGCAACCTGTTCCAGTGTCTCACCACCCTCATTGTAAAACATTTCCTCCTTGTATCTAGTCTGAATCTACCCTCTTTTAGTTTAAAACCATTACCCCTCATCCTATCACTACAGACCCTACTAAAATATCTGTCCCAATCTTTCTTATAAGCCTCCTGTGTCCCCACAGCCTTTTCTTCTCCAGGCTGAACAACCCCAACTCTCTCAGCCTGTCCTCATAGGAGAGGTGTTCCACCTCTCTGATCATTTTTGTGGCCATAACTGAGATATCTTTGACTATTCTCCTAGAAATCTATGTTGAGCTTTGTCATGCCATGGGATGGAGGAGGAGCACTCAGTGCTCCACCATGATGTGCATGTTGCTTCCAACTCAAGTATATTTCTAATCAGCATTTCACTTGAAATTTTACCCATTCAACCAATTCCACTAATTCTAGGGAATTACAGAAATAATTGCTATTTTCCAATAGATACAGGCCTGCCTCTTGAGAGGGAAAAAAAAAAAAAGGAAAAAAAAAATCAATGAAGTACTGTTTAAGGAAAGTCAAAATAAGCTATTTCCATCTCCTCATTTGCAATTAACTTCAGAGCATAACACAGTGGGAGGTGGTTCATGGGAAAAGTACGACTTCATTGTAATCCTTCCTCCTTTTAAGTGGAAAGATCAGCGGAGATAGATGTGCCCAGGCAGCTGCTGCTCCTTGCCAGGTCACAGCCGCCCCGCTCCCTCCGGGCTGCCTGCCACCAGGGAGAGGCGAGGACAGCAAGAGCTGCTGGCCCCACGCTGCCTCCTTTCCGTTGCTGCCCTGGCAGGGTGCTGGGATGAGGGTTGGGCTTTCCCAGATTGCCTGTGGTCACCACCTGGACACTGTGGTCCTGCTTGAGATGCTCCATCCCTCTCCCCATCCCTGTCCCCACCCTCACTCCCATCCCTGTCCCCATCCCCATCCAAATGTAGATCCCACGCTGCAGCCCCAAGAAAACACCTTCTCAAAGCAGAGCCCCGCTGATAACAGCCTGGAAGAGAAACCATAACCATCTTCTCTGGGAAAAAGAGGAGCTGGTGTTTATCATGTTGGAACTGTCAGAGCGAGCACACAGTGGGGTGGCAGCATGGAGCTGGGCTGAACACTGCCTACAGAGGGCTGGTTGTTATTATCATCTACTTCTTTTTTTTTTTTTTTAATAAATTAGGATTTTTCTGTAGCAATGGCCTTTTCTTCTTCCCCACTGAAGCAGCACATCCTTCCCTGCAGAGCTCTGGGTACTCCTCGTAGTCCCAGTAGGACTTTTACTCAGTGGGACACTTTGACAGCACTTCATCTTGCATCAGCCCTGCTTCACCTAAAAAAAACCTCTCTGCTTATAGGCGTTTCAGCCACGTTCCCAAAAAAACTATGCCAAGAAACGGTTTGGAGGCGAGAGGGACCTGAAAGAGCCGGTTCCCCTGCATTGTCTGGCAGGGCTGGGAGCTTTTCCCTGCCCTCCATGCAAATGTTCCCTGGAGGAGGAGGCCCAGACCCAGTCATGTGCTGGGAATCTCCTGCCAGTCTCGCCTGGAGACAGAGAATCCAGACTGAAAGGAGGACGTCCATCAGCTGCCTTGTCTGGCTTTCGGGTTGTGGGTTGGTTGCAAACCAGCAAGTGAGCGCAACATGCAGCTCAGAGGCTGGTGCGTGTTAGCAGAGACAGCACCTGGCCGGCTCCTGCACCCCAGCCCCACTGCAAGCAAGAGCAGAAACTTGCTCCATTGTAGGATCCATCCTTAGAGTCTCCCTCCAGCACGAGGTGACCTTGGCTGGAGCTGAGGGTGCTCCATCCTCCAGCAAGCACTTCCTATCATTTGCCCTACAGTATTAAAAGCACCGCTGACGTGGTGACCTGCTGATTTTGCATTAAATATTCACCTACGTGATACTTCCTTTGAAGAATTTTCCTTTTAACTGTTCTATTTTCATCACTGTCCTCATCTCTCCGTAACGCTCCATCTTCTGCTTAAGTGTCATCTTCAGATTTTTGTTCCCAATTAATATTTCTATGGCAACTGCATTTAATTTTGACGTGGTAGCACTTGCTCTGCATGGGGACCGGAGCCTCTTCTCCACCTCCCAGCTCTGTGCTTGTGGTGGACATTTATGCCGTTGTGTTTGTTTTCCAAAGCCATGGTCCTCCAGAGCAGCTTCACCCTCTTGCACAGCCTTGGTGCCCCTGACTTGCCCTCTCAATGCCAGGCTGGGCACAGGTTGGTCCAGGCAAGGCTGAGCTCAAGTCCATCCATCACCCTGCCATCCCTTATCATGGAGGGATTACTGGCTACAGCACGGGGTAAAAGCACAAATACTTGGGAAATGCACTCAGTAGGAGTGAGATTTTGAGAGCATAATACAGACACAGATGGTACACCCAGGGGAGTAGCAGGCTCCCCAAGCAGGACAGCCAACACACTGTGAAACAAGAAGTGGCTGGGAATGCGGGAGATGGCAGAAGGGATTGCCCTATTTGGAAACCCAACCTCACCCCGTGTCCAGCTCCAGATGATGACCAGTGCTGGATGAAGAGCTTTTGCCTCAACACCCCAAGCTGTGAACCCAGTGTGATGGGGTGCAGACACCTCCCTGGCTCCTGCAGCCACCAGGCACCCCTCAGACCGATGAGGAATGCACCCACTTGTGTTCCCGTGTAGGTCTCTCTCTGTTCAGAAAGTCGAAGCAACCCCTGAAGGTGACCAGCAGCAGTGGGATGGGGACATCATCCCAGCCACCAAGTGCAACCCAGGACCCCCCCGTGGGCTCTGTGCTGGCAGGAGGATAAAAATGGGCACTGAGTGGTTAAAATAAACCTGGGTTATGGCCTGGAATGAGAAGTATTTGTGTGTGCTGGTTTCCCTGACATGGCTGCCTTTTGGTCTGTGCTGAAACCTTGCAGGCATCTCTGGAATGACAGAAATGCTGAACGTCCTGTTAACGGGGTTTTGCATCCGTCAGCACAGCCCAGCTTGTTTGTGTGGAGGAACCTGTCCGGGATCTGGCCCTGGAGGGTTGGCAGCCTGACAGATGGAAAGCTGGGCTATTGCATGTATAACACAAGAGTTCAGAGATTAAGCTGTATAAATCCACCTTCAAAATAATTTTGTTCTGAGCCAACACCCCTGCCACCACCGATTCCCTCCCAGGCACTGTGAAAGCATCTCCTCTTCATGCGTGGGGACGAATCATGCACAGAGGCCCCTCTGTCACCGAGCTGCTCCTCCAGCAAAGATCTCAAGCAGGACAGCCAGAGGGATGCACTGGGATGTGGGGTCAATAAGCACACATCCCTGCTGGTGCAGGAGCTCAAACTAAAAGAGGGTAGATTCAGACTAGATAAAAGGAAGAAATTTTCTACAATGAGGGGGGTGAGGCCCTGGCACAGGTTGCCCAGAGACGCTGTGGCTGCCCCCTCCCTGGCAGGGTTCCAGGCCAGGTTGGACGGGGCTTTGGGCAACTGGGCTAGTGGAAGATGCCCCTGCCCATTGCTGAGGGGTTGGACTAAATGACATTTAAAGGTTCTTTCCAACCCAAACCATTCTATGACTCTATGAAATACACACCCAAAGAGCTTATTTTGCACCCTCTGGTGTCACCCGCTGAAATGGCCACTGCACTGGACCGGGTGTTCATTCAGGTAGCAGAGTGAGCCGGAGGCTGGAGGGGATGCTGTTGTTCATGTTCTGCCTACACTGGGACTTGTGTCCCTTTGCTGTGTGGGGGCTGTTTTCCACAGCAGCTTGGGGCATCTCTGCAGTTGCCCCTTCGCTGGCAACACATGTTTCCATGTTTCTCTTCTTCTCAAACCATCTCAGACACCCCCAGAGGATATTCTGAGGGTTGCTCCAGTTTTGGCCCCACACGGCATCCAGCTTTCTGATCCCAGGCTCCATTCCCTGCAAAGTGACTGACTGAATTCCTGCCTCCACCCGGAGCCTCACAGGCAGCCGGGACACCCACCTGCCCGCTGTCCCCACCGCGCCACCGCTGCCCAGAAAAGTGCCACCAGCAGCACAAGTGCACCCACCGTAGCTGTGGTTTTACACACGTCTCCCAGGCAGGCTCTGCTCACAATATCTACATTATTCCACATTCAAATGAGGGAACCGCAGAAAAATGTAATTTTGGAAGCCGAGTAACTTAACTCCCCGCAGCTGTGCCTTAGGCTGGGCTCCAGCTGCTTGGCCGCTGGCGGGGCTCCTCCACACTCACACGAGCACCAGATTCCTCCCGAAACTTGCTTCCCAGGATGGGCACTTAACTGTGAATGAAATCTGGGACTTGGATTTCTTTCCTCAGCTGGTTGGGCTGCCCTGCCGCTGTGGCATGAACATGTTTTTTTATTGAGCTCACAACTGGAAAGCAGCACTCCCAGCCACTGCCCTTTCCCGAAGATGCTGTTACTTACATGAGCCAAATAAAATGCAAACGCTGGAGAGGAACAGATTCCCCCTCCACTCTGGTCGAGCATATTTTTCCCTGCTCACCCAACCCTGCCCCACCAGGCAGGGAGACGCCTTGCAAAACCTGTGCCATGTTGGCTATGGATCTGACCTCGCCCCTCCTGAAAAATAATTATTGCTATTGCAATAATACACTAACATCCTCCCCAAAAATCAGTCCATCTCCCCCCCCCTCCCCCTGCATTGCAAGGTACCATGTTCCCCAGAGACAAGACACAACCTGGGGCAGGTTGACAGATGAGGAACAACACTTGGGGGGTGCAGAGCAGGGTCACCCCCATGAGACAAGCCCCCATCTCACCCCTCTAATGCCGCAGTGACGATGCAGCCGGGAGCAGGATTCCTGCAGTCCCTGAAACACTAACTGCCCTTCTCATCAAATTACTCAGCTTGGCGGTGAAGGGCTGCTGCCCCGCCACAGCCTCCCAGAGCGATGCATGTTCACCAGCTCTTTAGCTGGGGGAAGGTTATTAATGCCTTTCTCCCGCTGCCGGGCTCCCAGACACGGTGCCACGGCCGAGTACGTCCCGCGTCAGGAGGTGCCGCGCAGCCGGCACGCGGCGGGGAGCGTGCTGCAGCGCCCTTTCCCCGTCGCCTCTCATTAACTTGAAGCAACTGTTCCTACAGCTCGGTCGGTCAGGAGCTCGCGGGGTCCGTAGACCCAATGTCACCCTTAAAACACAAGCACCATCCTCCCCTGGGGCTCTGCATCAGGACATCTCTCCGGACGCATCAGGAAGGCAAGTGCAAGCAGAGGCAGCTCATCACTGACGTGTAGTGGTTTTATCTGGTGTATTTTCAAGCATGATCCATCCCTTCTGAGCTTCCCAGGGCATGTGTGCCCTGACGTCTCTGCTCTGGCTCACATGTGGATGATCGCAGCCACAGGTTCCCCCTCCAACAGCCTGGCACTGGCACCATGTCCCAGGGATGGGTTTCCACCTCCCAATTGCTCCCATGGGTTTATCAGGCCTGGGGACTGCAGTGACACCCAGCTCTGTGCCAGCACTGCCCGATGGAAGCAGCACCACCAGAAACCCGCTTAACAACCCAGACACCTCCAAAAATCAGTCTGACCCCTGGACATCTGTCTCACCAGCCTCTCACCAGTGAGCACCCAGGGCTGGGAAATCACGAGTGAGCTCCGAAAACCCAGCTCATGCACTGAAACATTCCTCTATGCCCGCACTGGCCATGAAACACAGCACCAATAATAACAGGCTTTTTTTTTTTTTTTTTTTTTTTTTTTAACCTGAGATCCTTAGGAGTGATCAGCAAACTTGAGAGGCCAATTAAGAAAAATCAGCACTTCATTAATTTACTGAAATGCAGCCACCGCTGGAATGAGAGACAGGAGAGCTCAGCACAGTGCTAACCCTCAGCAAAATGCAGAGGAGAAAAATACTCCAGCCACTGTGAACTACGGAGAGCAATCATGCCTTACTGAGACGCCGTGCCACAGGACTGCGAGGTTCAGAAGTTGGCAGCCCCTTTCTTGCCAGACACAGCATCCCCAGGGCCCTGCCGGCTCCCTGCCTGCCGGCCAGCACCAGGAGAAAAGAAAAAATACAAAAAGGCGTAACTTGTTAAATGGTGTAAAATGCTTCCCCACCACTTGTGCAGGCTGGCTCCTTTCCATCGGGTGAGCTCATTCTCCATCCCACTTCCAGAGCGATGTGCTGTGGCCCCAGCGCCGGGAGCGGGCAGAGCCGCAGTGCCACCAGCACAAGTTAAGCCCAGCTCAGCGCCCAGCTCCAGGCATCACGAAGTCCATCTTCCTCCGCAGATGGGAGGGAAAACCCTGAGGTTAAGACTTGTCAGCAAAATGAGATACCTCTCCCTTCCCTGCATCCCTTCTCTGGGTTATGGTAATGCTTTGTTTTTAAGACAGCCTTGCAAAAACGGCATGAAAATTTAATCGCCCCAGCACAAAATCTAATAGCTGCTCTTCACATGCACTTCACCACAATTTATTCTTCTGCTAAAGGCTTCAAATTCACCACTTGCTTACAGCAGCTCAGCTATCCTGGGGGAAGAGCAGTGCCCGCGCCACCCCAGCCCTTCCCCCGGCCCTTCCAGGGGCTGTGGCACTGGGATGCACTGGTCCTCCGCGCTGCGGAGAAACAGCGACCAAACAGCTTTAGTGCTACACAGGGTGGCGGGGTGTTAGGTGCAAAGAGCTTTTTACACCTCTGTGAATACTGCTGTGAGCACAGCGGGGGTCTGGGAGAGCACCCAGCATCGTTGTGGGCCTGGACTGGCCCGGGACGGTGGCATTTCCCGGGCAGGGGTCCCTGTGAGGCCCCACGGATCGCTCCAGCCTGCCGTCAGCTGCGAGGAAAAACTGTGGAAGCCAAAAGTGTGTGGTGAGATGCCCAGTGCTGCAGGCAATGGGGTTTGGCTCTTTAACCTTCCCCTGGACTTGTGTTCAAGGAAAGCCATGATATTTATCACGAGAATATCCTTCGGTTAAAACCGTAGACCCTGATTCTGTTAACAATTTGGTAATGAATTAACAACATTTTCCAGTGGAAAAGAAATTGTGAAACTCTCCCGGGAGCTTCTGATTCGACCCAAACAATCTGTCAAGTCAAGCCGACTGCAGTCTGGCCGCTCGGCGTCTCACGCGGGCTCTGAGCTCATCGCCAGCCTAACGAGCAATAAATAAGAAACCCAGAGAATGACAACGAACGCCAGGGATGCGTCGGGGGTCTCTGGCTCCATCGATACCCCTCATTGAGAAGACCTGAGGGGGGTGAAGATGCACATTTGCAGGAGCGCAGTGTGTGGGATGATGAGTTTCTTTAAGATGTCAATAATATCAATATTAATATTCTTTAAAATACCAATAAACCCCATGGTAAGGGTGGAGGTGCCACAGTCCTTCAAAGCCTGGACTGCAGCACCTCCAAACCCAGCCCCATGTGGTGAGTCTCTCCTTGACAATAATATCAAGAAAGAAAAGATGCTTAAGGCGACTAATAGCTGGGGCTAAAGGAGAGATTATCATTATCCAAACAGCCTGCTCCTCAGAGGGAGCTGGGCAGGCTTCCAGGGATGCAGTGGATCCCATTTCCCTGAGCATGCAGGGATGCTCTGTGCCCCCCCAAGCAGGACAACCCGATGGTGGCACTGGGGTTAAGGGGTGAAGGGCTGAGGATCCCCACAGAATAACACCCCATGGAACCCCTGCAAAGCAGGAGACACTCTACGAGAGGCTTTCTGGACTCAGAAGAGGGTTGTGGCTCATTGCAATTCCTCAGCAGCATCTTGGTTGTGTTAGGATGGAGCTAGAGCTCAAGGGTGCTGTGAAGCCAAATACCCAGCCTATAAACAGGGAGATAAATGCTTATTTCTTGGGAAGATCTGCTATCGTGTCAGTCCCCACGTCCCGAGCCCCCTGATTTACAGTTAGAAAGTTTGCATTGACTGTGCTCAGAATCATTAAGCTACAAACCATACACTAATTATGGTGCCCTGGGCAAGAACGTTAATCCAAAGAGCATAAAATTATAATGACTTTCTTGGCGTAATTAGACCAAACAAGATAAACAGTCCAAATAGCAACTGCAGCTTCGGCACATTTACACTCCCAGCTCAATCCACCGCGTTGCTGCAGGGCGGTGGTGGGGAGCCGTGGGAGAAAGGGGCATCCTGAGGGCAGGGGGGTCACGGAGCACCGCCGACCAGCCCCACAGTGCCCACTCGAGCTCGCCTGAGCCTGGCGTGGAGGTGTCCATGGCAGCAGGGATGTTCCCATCTCTCACATCAAGCAGAGACACCCCATGGTCTGGCATTTCCCCAGCCACCACGAGGACCAAACCAAACCCAAGCCACTGGCAGAGATGCAGGGAGGGTGCAGCCACTGCCACCACCACGTGGCATATCCCTCCTGGCAACCCCGCGTGTCCGCAGGGACAGCACAGCCCAGCATGCAAACCCGCACCAAAATCCCATCACATCAAGGCACGCAGAGCTCACCCTGTCTGCCAAATTCAGGAGGAGCCGCTCAGATCCCCGCACCTCTTACCAGCTCAATGCCAAGGGGCCAGCAGCCGAGCCCTGGAGCCCAGGGAGGTGGCCTCAGGCAGGGTCAGAGGAGCTGCTTCCAAAAGCACAGCTTAAACGTAATGCTCATTTTATCTGCCTCTTTATTTATTTATTGCTGACTGGGAAGTGCAATACAAAAGCTAATTATTTGATAAAAGCTTTGGGCAGGGTATTAATGAGCCAGACTTCTAAGCAGATTTCTAAACCTCTTTTCTGTCTCTGGCTGCAGAGCAGAGGTCACTGCACTGCAGCGGGCCGGGGTGGCCCAGGGCTCCCTCCACGCGCCACTGTGGCTCGCCCTGCCACGGCACAGGGTGGCAGAGCACGGGGACAGGCACGCCGAGCCTCTGCTGCAGCAGCAGAAAAGGGCTGTTACCCCTTTTTTATTCCCTCCTGGAAGAACCCTGGTTATTCCTAATGCCAGGCCCTGAAAGAAGAGGGTGGGAAGATGATGGGCATGTGGGTCAGTGGCTGAGCCGCGAAAACAATCGCCTGCAAACAGCAGTGCCCTTCTGCAGTGCAACAGGTCCTCTTTTACTACATATCCCACAAGGCCATATGCATTTAGCAGGGCCATATACATTTAGCAAGGCCAAACATATTCAGCAGGAGTGAGGATGAGGGGAGCTGCGATGCTGAGGAGGTCCGGCCCATGGTGAGCATCCCCCTGCACTAGGGCACCAGCAAACTCAGTGCACAGGGCAGGGGGGGGGTCCTGCACAATGCGTGGGGTGGCTCAGACTCAAGGAAAGCAAGGAGGGGGGATAATGGGCAGCATGGGGCCCCAGCCCCCCCCGACGGGCCACTGGGATCCGGCACCTGTGGCCAACCCAACAGACCCAGGAGGAGCATCAGCATCTCCTTCCCAGACCCCATTAGGAAGTTTAAAGCTGTTCACAGCCTCTCACCAAGACAAGCCACATCGTGTCCGTGCTTCCTCAAAGCTGTTATTTCACCAGACTAGCTGGAAAACAAAAGGAGCCAGCTCAGTGCTGGCATCCCCCTGAGGTGCCCGAACTGCAGCCTGCAGTGCGGGCAGGGTGCATGCGGCGGGACGGAGGCACTTTGGCACCCGAGTGACCTCCCCTGTGGCCAGGCCAGCGGGGCTTTCCTCTCCCTCCCTCCTCCCATCCCTCTGCCTCCACCACCCACAGGCTTTATGGGCGCCAGCCGGAGCCATTCCCCTATAACCTGCTGTTAAATCCAGCCGTAAATCCCAGCTTCCAGCTCATTTCTGCCACTCCAGACAACACCCCTGAGACGAAATGTTGCTCATATTTGTGGCCACGCTCAGCAAAAAAGGTCAGACCAAAGCATCTGACTGGAAGTCCTGAGGAGAGGATCCCACCCCTCCTCCCTGGGCTCTCCTTGGGTGCTTTCAGCCCACAGCTGGTGTCAAAACCCACCAGCAAGCCTCAAGTCTAACTTTCTGGAGGAAAATTAAACAAACCCATCCCTTTTTTCCTGCCGGTTCATCTCTGCGTGGGGCCTTGTGGCAAACCCACCTCCCACCCACTTAGGGCAATGAAACCACTCAAACATTTTAAAACCAGCACATTAGCTGGTAAATTCTGTAATCACAATATAATGGAGACTATATCCGGATAGGTAAGAGATTAGGAAGATAAATTACCTCTATAAAGGGCATTTTAGCCCAAAGCAATTTTAAATAAATGTAAATGGGAGATTTTTTGGGGGGTAGATCTGCAGGTGATGGGGCTTGGGGTTTCATGGGGGACATTGGCCATCACTCCTGGGCTGCTGGAAGGGTTTGGATGGTTTTTCCCCTGGCAGCCCAACAAATGAGGCAAAAATTCCTCTAAAATTGGAATCCTTATTGATTGAATAATTTGAATTTCCTGCTGATTGGGATTTTTTTTTCTGAATTCAGTGTGCCTTGAAACAGCAACAATTTCAAATAAGGGGGAACAACTGCACCTATGCTGAACGTCGGCAAAGCCACGAGTAAAGTGCATCTTCTAGGTGTGGAAATGCGAACCCCTCAACTGTCCTAGCAATTAAATCACCATCAACACTAAAATCAATGTGTGCAGATCTTGCTCCCGTCTGTGCTTATAAAGCTCCCCATAGGGACACCCACCCAACGACATCCATAGGCTACCACTTCTCTTTTTTTTTTTAGTAAAACTCAGGGCTTTTTAGGATGTGACACATGAAAGAGTAGCAACAATGAAGGAGGTTAGCAACATGAAAAGCCAATTCCAGATCCTGTGTGAGCAGAATGAATTGCTCTTAAAAAAAAAAAAAAAAAATCTAATCAAGAACTTTTCCTTTCTGCCCCCTTTTTTTTTTTTTTTTTTAAACAAGGACAGTATGTGATGTGTATAGTCTCAAAAGGAGATTTACTAGACACCGCTGTGACTAAGGCAAGATGTAATTAGAAGAGGGGAGGAACATTTATCATTTGCCAGAGTGAATTAGGTATTTCGACTTCTCAAAAGAATTGAACACAGAGGGTAAATTTTTTTCCAATTTCTCTCACATCTCCAATATTATTAAGTTCAGCTAGAAAACACTCGAGACAAATTGACTCATCTGAGCCCATCTCTTTATAATTGTTACACATTTTAAATTGGCTTAGTTAAATGAACATTTCACATAGTGGTTGACGAGCTCTGTTGTCTGGATGCAATATTAAAAATACCAAAATCAACACAAGAGCTAGAGCAGAGCTTAGGGATATTGCTTTTCGGAGTGCTGTATATTGCTTTAGTTGAAATGTAGCACATATGTATGACTTTAAAGGTGGTTTCAGACATAGATGAAGAGATATTATTTCTTCCCTATTAATAGTAAGGCATTTTTTTCTCTTTTCTTTCTATTTAGCAAGAAGTTTATAAGCTCATGCTCTAAATAATTGGGCCATCAGCCATGGCTATGTGTACAGAAATCATCCCTATAATACATATTCACCATGCAAGCCTACACAGAGTGCAATGCCTTGACATAGTTTTGCATTTGCAGTTGTTTGCATGGAATATATTTATCTTCATTTGCAGCAGCCAGGAACCTCAAGCTGCCTGATCCTGCCCAGTTTTTAATGAATCCAGCAAGTGGATGTTGGGGACAGCCAGCGCTGGGGGCTCCGGGGCAGAGTTGGAGATGCTCAGCATCTCTCCAGAGCCCAGCAAATTCTTTCCTCCAGCTCGTTTCCCCAGCGTTGGTGCGCACGTGAGATGTTTCACGGATCTCATCCAAAGGCTACTGAACGATTCAGAGAGAAGGGAAAAATTTGGGTCTGTGCTTTGCCAGCGTGATCTCAGACCGCATTTTCAAGACTCAAGAGCTTTGTGAAAACCAAAAGCCAGGCAAAATAATTGCTGATACAGAAACATTTGAGCAGCTCAGGCATGCATTAGATAAGGGATCTTGTTTCTTCTCACCCTCCCCTTGGCTTGCGTGCTTCCTTTCCACATTGTTTTATCATGAACAGAAAATAACCAGAGAGAGACAGAAGGAGAGCGCCTGCCAACTGTGTGATTTATGTTGACTTTAGAGCTGAAATCCTTGATAAACCATCCAAAGCCTTGGACCACTATGAGCGGGGGCTGCAGCAAAGCTGGGTACCAGTCTGCCCTCTCACTGCCCACAGAGCCGTCAGGCGATGAAGGGAATGAGGGCAGAAGTACAAAGGGTGTGCTGGTTTTGTGCAGACATCAGCCAGAAACACAGCAATGGTGACGTTGGGTCAGGCTCTCCCAACCTCAGGGTCCTTTCCTGCACCCACACCCAACTCTGCTTGAGCCCCTGAGCTGACTGACCCATCCCTGCCCTTGGGAAGGACACAGCAAAGAGAGAGCCTGCTCCAAAAAAAGGAAAAGTGGATAAAGCACCACACACCCGGCACATGAAGCTGCAGCCTGATGTTAATAATAAACATCACTTGGTTGTGCAGTCTTGCTATAAAATCCCCCAAAGATGGAGACGGAGACCACGCGTCTACGGCGGGATGGAGGGATGCTTCTATGGCGGGATGGGGGCTTTGTAACTTTACAGCCCAGTTTGCTGTAGAGTTGCACAAATAACCATGTTGGTACAATTTTTCACAGGACCAGGATGAAAATAAATGGGTTACCAGAGCCCGATGTGTATTTATTCATTCCTATCCCAGCAGCAAGATTTCTCCCTTATTTAAATAGCGTCTCCAAGGGCCTTACCCTTACTCATTTAATAAAGATGCGTGTCAACACCAGTTCTGCATCGCAAAATGAAGGGCACTCAGCGATTCCCCCATGGGACAATTAAATAAAGAGAGAAGAAAACAAAGGATCAACTCTGCACAAGCAAAGACCTCTCATCGCACATGGCACCGTGGGGAGCAGGATTTACCCCGCCTGCACGGGGCACGTCAGGCGAGCGCTACCCTGCCCAGCTTTGAGGGCAGCAGAGCCGGATGGGGGAATTAAGGGTTTTAAACCCCCAAAATAAAAGCTCAGGGTTAATCCTCCAGGTGGGATGGATGGGTGGTTCACGCAGCAGCACGGGGCTGCCTGGCACCGCTACACTCACAAGGAGTGTAAATCAGCGGTGCTTCGAGCCTGGGATGGGAATTTGCTGATGCCGTGCAAACCATCTCAGTTTTGTGTTGGGCTTACAACCCTCATCCTCGCACAGCCTGTCTGCAGCCCATCCACCCTTCCCCTTCCCTGCCCTTTTTTTCCCCCCCCCAGATACCTGCAGACAGGATCAGGCGGCAGCAGCATCCCCGGGTTTAACACCAAGCTTTTTAATTCTATTTTTTTAATGAAAACACTTAGTGCTTTTTTTTGCACATCTCAGGAGAGTTGGTTGCCCGACGAAAAAGGACAATATTTGCACTAGGAGGGTAGAGCTATCCTGAGACATCGTCACCATTGGGAAATATGGTGCTCATATCCCCTTTGCACAAGGGAAGGGGAGGGAATGCCTCCTTTAAAGTGCCTCAAAATGAATTTAATTTAGAATGGATTTCACATTCGCATTTGATGAATTAAAACCAGTGTGGTTTAACAACTATGTAATGGGTTATATATATGATCTGTTAAACAGGTGTTTGAGGTTTAGCAATTATCTAATAAGAGACTCATACATATTACAGTAGATAAACTTCAATAAATATGTTCTTAATCAACCAGAGAGCACTCAACATACAATTACCGTCCCTGCCACATCTTGTTGAAACGAGCAGCTGATTCAGTGCACAACGGGATTTTATGTGCTGCTTAAAAAAACCCCCATGTCTCTTGTTTGTGCTGCCAGGGTGAGGGGGTGCCACTGAAGGGGGGTCTCTGTGCCTTCCATCAGAGAGCTGGAGCAGCTCCGAGAGCTGGGTAGGAACCTCAGCAGATGATCACCCCCCACGGGATGTCCCCGACGGGATCCATGTGAGCAGCATGAGCTCCTGCCCTCCTCACCTTGCTACCCACACGTGTTCGTTCACCGAGAGAGATGGAAAGGGATGCAGGATGGGGAGTTTCATCCCGACGGATGGATTTGCGTTAGGAGACGTCAAAAGTGGAGCAATAGGCTTAACGCTCACCACAACCCCTCGAGATCTTTCCGGTGGTTAGACGTGCTGGTGATCCATGCCATGCTTGTGCCTCCTGGGTTGCCGCGGGGAGGGATGCAGAAACCCAGCCCTGTTGTGGTTGTGGGCTTAACGCTGTGACGCTTGGGCTAATTTGCCACGTTCCTAGCTCAGGTGTTAAATCTAATTAGCACGCTAGTGCTAACTTTCCCAGCCATAAAACAGAGGGGGAATCCATACAAACCACCAGAGACAAAGGTGTGCATTGCTTCGTCGGCTTCCCCCCATCCCTGCACCCCAAAAAGCCAGGTTTCACCCCAGACCAAAGCACAAGCAGACAAAGGCACTGGTGCTTCAACCTCCCACTGCCAGGAAAACAAACACGGGCTGTTGTGTCAAATGGGAAAGTACCCAGAAAGCACCGTGGGGTAAGCAGAGCTCATTTTATTTTGTGCACAGGTCTCGTGCAAAAGTTCACGGTGGGTTTGAATCATTGCTGGGATAGAGCAAAATTCAGCCCAGGGGGATGCAAAATTTCTACTTCTAATCACAACGATCTTTGCACAAAGAGGCTTTTGGGCATCCCAATGAAAGAGCAGCACATGCCCCCACGTAGCTGCCCCGGGTCCTCTCTTTCCCAGCTCCTAATCCCCACAAAAAGCCACAAAACCATCGAGCAATGGGGCAGCCCAAAGGGCCTCCTCTGGGCATTGCAAACACCCACAGCAACACCGAGCCGACGTCTGGAATCACATCCACCACTCCATGTTCCCCCGGGACCTCTGCCAGGTCATCCTCACCCTGCGTTATAACTGGGTGAGCATCCCCTGCGCTGAATTAACATCCTCCCCTCTGTAGCACCAGCAGATTTACTCTCTACAGCCCTTGCTGCTGAAATCAGGGAGGTCTGGGCCAAGTACAGGCTGCAGGACCCCCTCTCCCCCCACATCTGAGGTGCGGGACCCCAGGGGCACAATGCTGCCAGCAACAGGCACACCGAGGTGGGGAAGGCGGCGATCTATGGGGCTGCGATCCCTCTTCCCAGGGAATTTTCCTCTCTCTCCCTTTGACTGCACAAGATGAGCACATTTTTAAATATAGCATTAGTGCCGTCTAATAGCCGGCTCGCTCTGGCTTGGAAATCTGAGTTGTTCTCATTGATTTCACAGCAGCTAAATGCACGGACACCAGGCGTGCCCGGGGGACACGCAGCTCCTCCGGCACAGCCTGCCCTGCCTTAATGATTTCTGCCAACACACCGCAGCTGTGGAGCGCTCCCTCGCTGTGCTCAAGTCAGTAGAGCTTTATATTCTTCTGGTGGTACTTTTTTTCCATCATTATCAGTGCAATTTTATTGATGGCTGTATTGTTGGCTATTTAATTATTCCCTTTTAATCCCTTCAAGCAGATGAGACATAAAAGCAAAGGCCATTAGTGACTCCAGAGCGATGTGCAGGGGCTTTAGCAGGGTGGGCAGAGCAAATCCCAGCCCGGATCATGCCGCCCACCTACCACCTTGGCACTGGACAACCACGTGGGAAGAGGCATGCCGGAGGGAGCAGTGCTTTAAATAGAGATGCCAAAGGGGGAAAAACAAGGAGGAAGGTGCCAAGGGTGCCCCAACGCCCATTTTCACCTCCCCAGGGGCACCCCAGCCCACGGCCACGGGCACCCGTTGCCAAAAACAGCCAAGGACCAAGCGTCCTCGGTGGGTTTTTCTGCTGAGCCAGTGTTTACAGCACCCAAACCCCTCCAGTTCTGCACCGCACAGTCCCATGAGGCTCTCAGCCCCATCACCCCTCGGGGACACCTGCTGTGGCTCCGCTGAGTTTCAGCTCGGGTGGAGGGAAAACAAAAGACATTTGCTTCTTTTTTTAGACCCAAATGGAGAAGTTGTACAATTTCAGCTTATAAATAATTGAAGGGCTAATGTGATCTCAAACTGAGCACTTATTAAATGGAAACGTCCCTGTTGACAGATGAATTCCTGTAAATTTTCTTTGGTTGAGCTCAGATGCCCATTTTCTGCTTTGAAACAGATGAGGTCACCCTGGCTGGACAGCACACGCTGTGCCTGGCAGGGATTTGGGCCTATGGAAAGAAAAAAAAAGATAATAACACTAATAGTAGTAATAAAGGACTGAGATTTTAAAGGCTGCAGGATGGTGTGCTGAAGAGTTCAGCACACACATCTGCTTCCCCTCTTCTCCAAAGACCCAAGGAGGGTCCTCTGGGATGTCCCCAGGCAGTTGGGGATGTTCCTGGCAAAGCCCCCATGCATCATCCCAGGGACCACGATCCCAGCAGCGCGGGAGGGATGGAGGGAGGAGGGTTGGGACCCCTCAAGGATGGGCGGTGTGGAGCTGTGGCCACCCCAGAGTGCCATCACCTCCCCCCGTGCTGCTGCTGTGTTTACGTTCTGCTTTCCTTCAATTATAATTAATAGCAACTCATTATCAGGAGGGGACCGTTTATAAGATTCAATTAGAAGCCATTTATTTTAATGCTTTTGAACACAAAATGAGTTTGATCTCAGGAAACATTTCATTAGCATAATCTTCCCATAACAAGATCATCTTCTGAGCTTGACATATTTACAAGCTGGTACCAGGAGGAGGAACCGTGTCCGAGCGGCCATGGCCCTCAGATGCTGAAACCAGAGGAGGTGAGCAGGGCGCTGCCTGCACCCTGCCAGCTTTTCCTGCTGTTCGAGGACGGGCATCCTCAGCCAAGGGCTTGGCTGTTTTGTGGGAGTTCAGCTCTCACCCCATCACCAGCACCAAGCTGTGGCTCTGGGAGCTGGCTCACCCTGGAGGCACCAGAGCTCTCCGTCACACCGGAGCCACAAACCCAGCCCTGAGTCACCAACAACCCTTTGCCTTTGAAAAAACACAAACTAGGGGCTGGTGGAAACACTTCTGCTGCCCTTCCCAGCTAGAAACCAGCCTGCTCCAGCTCTTGCACAGAGCAAGAAGCTCTCAGCAAACCTGTGCCATGGCACAGAGAGGGAGTGAGATCATTTTATTTGACTGTTCAGCTTAGGAAATTTAGTCATGAAGCAGGAATGAAAACTTGTGTCTACTCCAAGTCAAAATACTCAATACAGCATGGCCATTTTTTTTTTCCCTGAGGATAATCATCTCTGATTTGTTGCCCATATGGAAGACGTATTGGTTTTCCATACACCGGATGAGTTATACATTTCATAAGCTAAGCTGTCCATATATTCAAAGTAATATGAAATCATTCACTTGCACTTAAGCTGTATAGTGCACCGCCATGTATTTTGGGTATAAAATTATGCCATGAACATATTTTTAAACACTTGGTCTTTATCAGATCCCTGTCTGGAGCTATTGCCTTTCAGAAAATGATGCTCACGATGGTCTGCCACATCCACTACAAAACAGATGGCTAAAACACCCTGACCCTCCCAGCAGGAGCCAAGCCCAGGCAGCACTGGTCCCTGACAGGGGCCAGTTCAGCTCCACAGCATGTGGATATGGGGCTGAGAGTGCAGCAAAGCTGTGGCTTGTTTGTGGGATGGAGAAGTAACCCCCTTTGTCTACAGCCCCCCACAGTCCCTCTCCAGGCTGGGCTGACCCTGGGCTCAGACGTGCTTTCCTCCCTGCTTAACCCAGGGGCAAGCAGGTTGCAAATGGGCAAGGATTTACATCCCCAAATGATTGCAAATGCAGAGAAGGAAGGATAAATAGAGAATATTATTAGTAGAGCATCGGCATTAGGGGACTGGGTGTAGGCAGTGCCTGCACTGCCAGCCCCTCCACTGTCCTGTGCCTCCACATGCTGCCCGGCTCGGGCACAGGGCACAAAGCCAACCGCTCCCTTCCCAGCTCTGTATTTCCCAGGATCGTGTTTTAAAGCCACCTAAAACACAAGGAAATAAATTCTCCTCCAAAGAAATCTCCTGCTAGTACAGGAGGCAGTTCTCAAATATTTTAAATGTATGGGCCATACGTTCTGGGAAACATAACATATACAGTGAAAAAAATATTGCTTCCCCATATGGGCTTGGAGAAGCTGCGGATTACGGCGTGTGGAGCCAGATGGCCGGTAACTCAATGCAGCTGAAGAAAAATCTCTGGGCCAAATTCATCCCCACTGCAACCACAGCGAGCCCGAAAGGCTTACGCCATGGTTTCACTTAGCTCCTCGCATTTGACTCCTGCAATATGTGAGTTATCTGCTCGTGGAAGTCATTTTATGACGGGTAGCTGGAATCTTGTTTCTGCAGTTGTTCCTCCCACTCTTGCACGGGTCTGTCTCTCCTCCCCGAGGTGTGGGAGCAGATGGACCCCCCCCCACACCTTTCTCACTCCTGGGCTGAGAATGGGGCAATTCGGGGGAAATGAGACATTCAGAAATGCCTCATTGCACCAGAGCATTTCATATCCCCACTATAGGCTCTCCCTCCTTCTCAGTGCATTGGGTGTCCTTGGTTTGGGGCTGACCATGTCCATGCACCCACCTCCTCAGCAGCTGCTCCTCCAGCTCTGTGCCCCTGGACACCTCCACTTGCAGCTTGTGGCTTTTCTTTGACATTTTGGCCAGAATAAATTAGCAGAAAAATCTTTTTTTTTTTCTCAATTTACCATATAGCTCGGGTGGTGAATAATCCCCAAGCAGCCCCTACTAACCCTCTCGATGCCCATGCCAACAGCAGCTGGCGCCTGCCCGCTGGTAGCACAGGGCTGCGGTGGGACCTGGGCATGGCCGGGTCACCGAAACCACCTCCCCAAAAGTCCCAGGGGTGCCCAAACCCACGAGGGGCAGAGGAGGTCCTGTGGCCACCAGAAGGAACAGGCACCTTGTGCTGACTGCACCCGCAGGGGGATTAAGCAACCGATTGCGTGTAGGGATTGAAAACCAAGATAATTCAGAAAAGGTGATTAAAATGCCCATTGATACCACACGAGATTTGTTTTCAGCTGTTACACCAGTGAATAACTGGCTCGGGAAGGAGCAAAGCCTGGAGCTCCCCAGGCAATGCCAACACCAACGGGCAGGCTACGCTCCCTGCCGCCTTCGAGTCACTGGTTTTCCCCTGGGAAGCTGGAGCGCCCGGCGTGCCCCATCCTGCCCGGCGGCTCGCCGTGACTCGCCCAGTGAGTCTCCCCACGGAGGCACCAATCCTGTACCTCTCCCTTCACTCTCTGTGCGTTACCGTCATTATGAATCATTAGTCTGAAATAAGGACGCCAGATGCATGCAAAGATGAGTCATTTGAAGGAGGTGAAAGGAAAACCAGACCAGCCACATATTAAAACTCCCTGTAACAATAAAAGGACCGTGTACGTAAATCAGTTTATTTGGACTATGGTGATAACGCTTTGCTGAGAACACGCCGAGTCGCAGAGAAAATGTCAAGCTCAGACACGATCCTGCTCCCCAGCCAAGGGCAGCTGCTCAAAGGCCACCAAACCCAGTGGTTTTACTTAATATGGGGCTGAGATTGGACACTCTGGGGCACAGACCCCCCCGCTGCCTCAGAATGGGCATCCTGGCACATCATGGTGCTGCTGGGATGGACTCTGCTGCTTTAAAATGGATACGGAGCGTATCTGTGTGCACTTGGCACATGTTAACACAACCCAGATGCTTGGGCAACACCTTTCTCTCAACAAAGTTGAATTTAAACATAGCTCAGGGGTGGAACGGGTCCCTCAGTGCAGTGCTGGGGTGCCCAGCTCCCATCTCTCTGGTGCACGGGAGCCTGGGTGCTGCTGCAAAACCAGGTCCCTGGGTCTGGGGACGCCCAGCCAAAGAGAAACAGCCCATCAGCACCACAGGTAGCTGCTGCTCAAGCCAAATCTGCCCGCTGAAGGGAAGGCAGGAGCTGTGATCGCAGGATTAAAGTCAATTTACTTTGTGACATGGATTTAGATTACCTCCTGGTTACGGCATGATTAGAAGGGCTCAACATCACCCCAGAGGGGAGGGAGGGAAGAGGAAGGGAGAAGTCACAAAAGAGCCTGGCCATGCATTTAATGGAGAAAAAGCACAGCTCCCCTCATTAGCGCAGCTCTGTGATGGGGCCAAGGGATTTTACAGGATTTCTTGAAGCACAGTGCACATTTGCACCCTGGGACTCCTGTGCAATCCCGGAGAGGAGGAGAGGGGAAGAGCCCCTCGGTGCGCCATGTCCTTCTCAGTGCTTTGCTGATGGGGGGCCCTGGGGATCACATCTGGTGGAAGGGAGCCCTGGCCGCACCAGCCAGCACCGCGGCACTGCTGGCTCGTCCCAAATTGTTCCCATTCTGCCCCTAAACTCCAGGCTACCCACCCTGCTTCTCTCGACATCTTGGAGGAGCTGGGGGCTGTTTTCTTCCCTGGTCTCCCCAGAGATGCTAAAGGAGCTTTCACATCAGGCCCAGAAAAAACAAAGGATGGGACAGAGACCGATTTGGGGGTTCCAAGGTGATATGGGTAAACATGCCCTTGCTGAAAAATAATAACCCTTCCTCCAGCTAACAAAATAACTAAATCGGAGGACTGTGCTGTTCCCAGAGCACACAGCCGAGGCAGGCGTGCACCGCAAGGCTGTGTTTGTGCTCTCGGCGAGGCAGTAAATAACGAAGCGCAGTCCTCCAGCTCTCGCCCCCCTCCTGCAAGGAAAACGCCGGGGAGGAGAGCCATAGCCAGGCGGCGGATGCCAGGATTTCTGCATACCGAGTCTCTTACGTGGGTAAGACAGAAAGAAAGACGATTTTGAGCTGCAGACAGAGGTACAGAGAGCTCTCTGCAATCCCTCTGGCTTCACTTCACCAAGGTCTATGTTTACCAAGCCAGCTCCCTCCCTGCCAAATGCAAACATGATCCTTAGGGGAATAACAGTCAAGAATTTGGATGAAGAAGCTTTACATTTTTTTTTATTTTTTTTTTTTAAAAAGGAAGACATCCAACAAATACTTAAGAGAACAACTAAAGAAGATATTTCCAAAAATTCAGAAGCATTAGGGGTTGCTCTTAGGGAAAAACTAGTTTGATTGTTCTCAGGAGCTGCTGTTTCAGCCCTGCTCTGGGATACCCCTGCGTGCCCCAACAGCCTCCAATGCCCAGTAAGGTTGGCTTCATTTCTAAGTATGTCCAGTGGTTACCCACCGACAGAAACCACAGAAACAACCTCAGGACATACACAGCAGCTTTAAAAAAAAAAAAAAAAAAAAAATTAAAAATGCAAAAACCAATTCCTGCACTTTTCAACTCGGAGAAATCCTGAGGTCCTTCACCGCCCTGTCCTGCCTTCCAGGCCAAGCAAACCACCATGAAACCCCGCACGCTTTCTGCGGGCAGACCACGGCGCAGCCTCCCAGTGAGTGTGAGCCCTCAGGGACTGTGGATAAGCCAGACTTAATTATCTATCTCTCTTCCTTTTTTAATTTTCTCTCCCTCTGGTCCTCTATTTCTAGACCACAGCCACTGCTCACTCTCTGCTGTGGTGGGATGCGGTGGTGTCCTCCCCTAAGGCCCCTCATATAGGATGCTCTGTCTGTTGAGCACATGGGGGGGCTTTGAAACACCGACACTCACCCCCAAGGCTCTCATTCTCCATCCGCCCAGCTCCCCGCCGGCTGACAGAGATGGATGGCCTCTGAGGTCTGAGCAAACAGGAGAGGGACGAGGAGAAGGGAGCCTGCCCTCGTTTTTATTCACCCAGCAGCAGGGTCACGCTGGGGATTTGGTGCATTAACTCCTCATGGGTACCAGCTCTGCCATCCTGGTGCCATCCCTGCTCCCCCACCCCACAGCATCCTCCTGCCGCATGTGCACCCACCAAACAGTCGTTAAAGACCATCATTCACATGCATTTAAATAAATGATGCTGCTGCAATATTGATTTAGCTACACAGTCATCTGAATGCTACATTAGTGTCCTATTAGTGGAGGGAGAAAAACCTCTCCTTCCCCCCAGCCAGGACAGAGGAGCTGTGGAGCAGCCCAGCAGCCGTCGTGGCTGCTCCCCTTGGCAGGGCTGACCGCAGCACTCGGGAGGACTGGAAGGGAAGTTTGTTTTCAAGTCGGCTCAGTCCAGGTTTCTGGGTTTTCCAGATGGTTTGGCCGTCTGGGGATGCCTCTTGATGCCTTTTACAGAAAGAGCCCTCCCTGGAATATGGGAAATGTGAACTAACATTAAAGTCCAAAGACAGATTGCAGGAATATTTTCTTCTATTCAAAGAGGAGACTAAAAATACAGATGTGTCAAGAAATCGAAGGGCAGCTTTTCCTCTTCACCGCTATGGTTGTGGGATTCTTTTTATAGCCCAAATACTGATGTAAAACAAGCCTTTCTTAAAATGTCTAAAGTTAAGAGCCCATTTCTGCAGAGGAAATTGCTATTTCAGTGCAGGATAATCCCGTGTGCACAAGAAACAGGAGACTGGAGGAAAACAAGGGGATTCCTGGTGAGGGCATCCCTGGATGAACCACAGCTGCCAGTGGGATGTGCAATGCTGCGGATGGATTAGATGATTGTTGTAGGTCCCTTCCAACTCTTCTCTTCTCTTCTCTTCTCTTCTCTTCTCTTCTCTTCTCTTCTCTTCTCTTCTCTTCTCTTCTCTTCTCTTCTCTTCTCTTCTCTTCTCATTCCTATTTTATTCTATTCTACTGCTTGTGCTGGTGACCACCTCTGAAGTAGCAGGAGCATCTCCAGATGTCTGTGCTGTGCCTGGGCAAGCAGGGGACATGCTCACTCCAGCCACAGCAGCTCCAGCAGCTCCCACCAATTGCCCAAGGAAGCACCCAAGCCACTGTCCCATTCAATCTGTCAGCTCTGGAGCCAGCAGTCCTCACAGGGACCTTATTTTGCCCCCACAGCCCTTGGAAAACTGCTTGTTCCCACTTGCTGTTTTCAGGGAGAGTTTCTGCAGCTCCAGAATCATCCCCGTGCAAAGGAGAAGGCACGCTGCCTGCTTTAAACAAGAAAATCCATACATGGTAGAAATGTTTTTAAAAGGCATAATCATTTTGATCTCAGATAGAGCCAGCACGTGATGGAAAGAATTTCACCATTGGCAGGGCAGGAGAATCAATTTAAGGTGTTTACACAATGCAAAGCTCCCAGTGTATAATTATCATTTTATAGTCAATCAATTGTAACTCTGATCCAGGAGCGCAGCACAGGAAAATTAGCATTCAGGAGCACCTTTGATAAATTAGCAAGGATTATGGAGTCTGTGTTTGCAAAGATTTTGGTCTGGCACTAGGGGCAGATTTTAAAATGGCAAAGTTTTTGCCTCTGCAGCTGAATACACCAGGGGCTGAGGAATTTAAAGCTGTTTAGTTCTGGAAGAGAAGTAGGATTAAAGCTATGAAGAGGGCAGGGATCTATTCTGTATTTGATTAGGAGTTTTATGATGCAAAGAAGCTTTGGCGGATGCTTCAGCTCTTCATGCACGGGATTATACAAATCACTGTATTAATTATTAGTATTAGAATAACACCTAGAAACCCTCCTGTTCAAGGCACTGAATATTTCAGGGTTTGATCCAAATCCTGCTGAAGTGATTCAGGACCTGACCCCACTGATCTCCCCAGGGTCTGGATAAGGCCTCTGGAAAGACCCGGTGAAGGTGCTCAGGAGCTTCCACCTCACTGCTGCCCCTGCGGATCAGGGTGATCCCAAACCCGGAGCAACAAGAAGCTGCTTTCTGAGGAACAGTCAGATAATGATGAAATTACACTGAATCACCTGAGCGCAGCCAGAAATTTTCCCAAATTAAACCTCAGGCGGGAGCTGATGAGCGTTTCCAAAAAAGACCATGCCTCTTAACATTTACCCTGCAAGCCTACAAGCCTCTCATCCTTTGCCCGACACACATCCCTGCAAAGGGTCTGTGTCCTCATCCCCGAGAGCTGGAGGCAGCTTTTCTCCCCATCAAGGTCCCGCTTTGCAAGGAACCCTCATGACCGTGGGGAGCGGTGCTGAGCCCAGGTGGGTTGGGGTACCTGGGCACATTTCTCATGCAGGGTTTGTTTTATCTCGGTACCCAACTCGGCCAAAAAGGTGACACTCAGCTCCTGGCAGCGATCTCATGACCTGTCCCAAGCCCTTTTGGCAAGCCTGGGTTGTAGCCGGGCTCACTTCACACATGATACAGACTAGAAACATAGCCCTTTCTTTTCAAAGAGCAAAAGCATCCTCAGCAGGGATGAAAAGCCAAACCTCAAAAGCTTTGGTGGGCCTGAAATCAGTCAGCACTTGGTGTGAGGAAAGGCAAGACAGAGTCACCGTGGGCTGGCAGCTGCTCCCAGGAAACCCTGGCACTGCCCGCCCAACTCGCCTGATCTCAGGACTTCAGGGCTGAAACCAGTCCCAGCAACCAGCAGAAAACGAATCCAGTAAAAATAGCCGGTGAAAAGAGATGTTTTTCTGCCAAGTGAATGACTTACACGTGCTCACAGACTCTGTACCTCAAAAAGCAGCTTCCAGAAAGTGCTGAACTGAGAAGCTGAGGGTCAGGGCGGCTGCTGGCAGGAGCGGGGCCGGAAGGACACGTGTGGGGATGGGCAATACCCTGCACACCAGCTCACCATCCACCTGCCCCTCCGAGACTCTGAACTTTTTCTCCTGGGAAAAGGAGGAATTTGGAAACCGCCAGTCCCAGAGGAGTCAGGCAGGCTTTCCCCACCTTGGCCTGTCCCGTCGCACTCCTAAAGTGCCTTTTAGCAGCACAGTTAATAGACAAAGAGGGCTGGGGGGGCAGGGGGTGAGGAAAGAAGATAAAGGGCCCCGAACAGCAGCTGGGTACAGGAACTACGTGACTGGCACTCCCTCATCAGCCCCGTCCTTGGGGAAGACAGCGCCAGGCTCTCTAGTGCAGGGAGGGGGAGCTGCTCTGTATGCACAGCCCACCCCTCATCTGTGCGCCTTTATCATGGTAATACCAGGAGCCCAGTCTGGTGGCAATAATCTCCTCATTCTCTGCCATTTCCTCAAGGGGGTAAAGATCATGGAGCATTAACACAACGGATGTGCACTTTGAACCAGAAGCTGTTCCCTGGGCTATAAATCAGAGCCTGCCACCGCAGCACAATGGCCCTGAAATTAATTACCCCATTGCTTTGCCAAAGAGAAAGCGCCTTGTGCCGCTGCGGATGCACGCACCGGCAGGCACGCAGATCCACGGACAGCCCTGGGGACGTGCCGTGGGGTGGCTGGAGCCACGGAAGGTGCCCAGAGCCACCACCAATGCCTGGCTACTGGCCAGAGGCAAACCCTCACCGCCAGCCCAGGGGTTTTTTTGTACACTTGTCTCCTTTGAAACACCTTTGGCCATGTGGCTGTGCCTGTGATGGTCTGTTCTTCTCCCTCCTTATCCCCATGACACTGCTGAAGCTCCAGGAGAGCAATAAAAATACCAAGTTGGGCTATGGAGCCCAGTCATTCATCTTGGGGTAAATCCCCATAGTTTAGGTCCCTGTGCTGGTGCAACTGGCCCGCCCACAGAGCAGAGAAACCTGCCTTCTTTGGGCTTGAAGACAGCTGGGCTTACAGGGAAGGCAGACTCCAAGAGCAAGCTGATAGCAGAAAAGGGCAGGGAAGGAAAAAAAATCTTTTTCATTAAATCCTGCAAAACACAAGACATTTCTAACTGTTCTCAGCTTAAAGCGTCATCTGCTCTTTTTACACCTTCCCCATCCTTTCTCAGAGGCAGAAAAGAAGGGAACAGGGAAGAGGTAGCTCCTTGCACTGGGTCTGTCACAGCTCTTTTCTGGGTGATTCTCGGTTCCTGATAACAGGTCACCGACAGAGATTGGCTTGTTGCCAAACGGGATTTGTCACCCCAATTTGCCCACCACACGTTCACCAGAAAGTCTCCCACCACCAAGTCATGCTGCTGCATCCCAGCAAACACATTTTTTTCCCTCTAGACTCTTTGGCTGAAGATCTCTATCAGCAGACACCCCTCAAGAGACATATCGACCCTCCAAACAGCCATCATCTGCCAAATTTCACGGCCAGGAAGACAAGGCGCTGCCACGGGTGTGTCAGTGTTGCCAGGCAGGAGCATCACCCAGCAGAAATCAGTGGCAGGGCCCGCTGTGAAACGGGGTTACTCTTGGGCTGCTCTGGGAGATGCTTTCCCTCTGCACCTCCTGCTGCCGTACGATGCTGCTATTTATGAGAAATACAAACCCGCTTTCCCTTCCCCACAGCCAAAAAGGTCATATCAAGTAAGCGGTGAGATTTCCAGCTCGAACAGACTGTTCGGGGGTTGTTTGCAGTCATTTTTTTTTTTTTTTTACATCTCGAGAACTGGTGCAGCAGAGACCGTACGCAACATTTAGTCCTTGCCTTGTGTGAAATGAAAAAAAGAAAAATGAAGTTGGTGCCCAGTCCGCTCCGAGCATCTCCTGCCTGACTTCCAGGTCCTCCTCCTACCCACTGCAAACTCTCACCTCGGCTCTTCCCGTCTCGCCCTCGGCGTCGGGGCTGGCAGAGCCGTTTGCCCATCTGCGCATCCCAGCGGGATGACTGCTCCTCCGAGACATGCTGACAGCAGCCACGGTGAGAAGCTGAAAGCATCACTGCCTCCGGGAGCCGGCACAGCAAAATTTATGTGAAAACAAGACCTAAAAACATCGGTGCTAATGGAAGGGAGAGGTTGTATAGCATGAATAAAAATACAATCCAAGTGATGCACAGTAAAACGCAGCATCCATCAGTTCTGAGATGTTTGCTTGCGTAGCAGAGGCTCTGGCTATTAGTTTCGTGACCATTGTAAAAGGGAAAGAGGAAATTACCGCGCTTTTTCAGCCTGGCTTTCCTCCTGTCTGTGCTGCACAACTCATCCCTCTCCGCACAAAAAAAGTGTAAAAGAACAAAGAAAGATGAACCAGTTAACTAAAACATAAGCCAGGTCCATTTATTTAAGAGACATTTACATTTTGAGAAAGGAAACTAAATCCATCCCCAAACGAACAACAGTTTTCAGCTGCTGCTATCTCTCCATCCCTGTTGCAGCCCAGCACCGACAGCTCAGTAGATAAAACACTGCAGTACATGAAATCTAAATACAAGTTAGGTGACATCTCTTGGAAACCTCCAGCTAAGCTCTGTTGGTCCATGGCACAGGTTGCCTTGGAAAATTAAGATGGGAAAGATGGAAAAGCCAGCAAGCACAGCTCCAAATTCACCACGGCAAAACCTGCTGGGATGCACCAGCACCAGCTCCTCCATGGAGATGCTGTTTTGTGAGGGCACCATATCAGGAAGTTAAGGGGGGTGTGACCAAAGTGTGGCCTTGGGACACCTCTCCCCATGCTCTAGACCTGGGGAAAACCTCGCTATCGACCATCACCAACAGGACACCCATCCTGGATGCATTTGCTTTTGGCCAGGGCTGTATTCAACATCCAGGAGCTGCCTGGAGAGACAAGTTTTTACTCGCGTATTGCTCTTCAATTAAGAACTGCAATGCCCAGCTGAGAGTTGACCCAGCACTGCAGTGTACGTAACGTGGTCATAGCTGTCTTTAACGTAACGATCATCAGCATCTTGCAGGGGCTGCGGGCTCTGCACCCACAAATACAAGGCAACCTTCAAACACATTTTCAGGACAATTCCCCCAGAAAAACCTCTTTGCCTGACATTTGCTACAGTAACATTAGTTCTGTCTGTTCTGCCACTCTATAATTGGGACAGAAACCATTTTGTATGTTGACTCTTGCAGGAGAATCTCTAATAGCCATTTATAGCTGACATGATAGAGCGAAAATAAAAAACCCCGCGCTCAGCAAGGCGAGGAACATCTCGCCTCTACGTTGCCATTTTTAGCATGATCATACATGAGTATTCAGAGGCAGAGCCTGGGGAAGGGCCTGCTTGTCAGCCACAGAGTAACTGATATTGATGGAGGAGAAAAAGCCAAAGCTCTACCTGGCTGTGGGGATGCTACACACAGGCTGTGACTAACTTCCTTCTCTCTAGGAAGAGACCTTTCATTTAAATTAAACCCTGTTTTCTGCTCACTCATGGTCATGCATCCATTGGCAACCTGAGCCGACGTGACCACTGTATGAATTACTTTTTTCCTCCAAGTGTAAATGAAACCCAAAAGAAAATAGTGCCATCCTTCCCTGAGAAGGCTGCTGTCACCTGTCCCACATTCTTGTTCACTGCTGAGTTGGACTCGATGGTCCTTACGTGTCCCTTTCAACCCAAGATACTCTTTAATTCCATGAGAGTTCATGCTGCTAGAGCCATTTTTGGGTCCAGAGGAGCTGTTGCTGCCTGAAGCCCTGTCTCCCTCCCAGCTTGCACATCCAGGCTTTGCCACCCCTGCAGACACCCAGTTACACACCACAGTATTGATGTGCCTTGAAATAACCTCCCGATGGTCAGAGAAAGAAAAATACATTTTTAATCAAGTGGGTTTGGCTGAAGTTTTTATAACCGAAAGGCCCCAGAACAAGAACAAAAGCTTCCTTTCAGGCAAAATAAACATTTGATGAGGAATTTAATCAAAACCACCAGCACAACTTTGAGGTGAGGGAGAGGAATTGTGCAAAGACGGTATGTTGCTGCATTTTAGAGGACATTAGGTCTCCTGGCCCAGGCCACCCAGGACAAGTCTTGTTTGTCCATCAGGACAGCATCTCCCTGACTGTCCTGCATCTCCGGTCCCACCGTCCTGATTTTACCAGAGACTAAACCCTGGGCTCTCCTCAGAAGCCCATAGGGGACTGGGGCTGGTCCCTTATGGGGAGACCCAGAGCTGGTCCCACAGGGGACCCGGCTCCTCAGGGGTGCTGAACCCCAGCAGGCCCTTGCCTTCCCAAACCAAGGCTGCTGCTTCAAGGCCCCAGACAAAAGTGGGAAGCTGACTCTGTGCTTACAGGGACCCCACACCTCTTTATCCACCTGGGAGGATGCTTCAGGCCTCTTTTTCCCTTCATCAGGTGACCCACGCAAGCATCACCTCATGCTGTTGTAGAGAACAGTCCTCCCAAAACCCTGTATCAAAGACCTGCCTTGAATATATATAACTTTTTTTTTTCCTTCTAATAATAAAACATTTAGTTCTAGGTCACTAAGCAAAGGAGATGGAAGAGGAGAGGGAGACTGCTCTGTTCTCGTTTGCAGCTTTTTATAGAGAAATGTTCTGCTTAACTGCCTTTCTGAAGAAAAAAAACCTGTCCACGGTATAAATGGGGGCTGGCCGTCAGCCAAGGCTGCTCAGCTTTAACCTGCCGGTGTTATCAGCTCTGGGGTCTCGCTGGTAACCAAAGGTAAGTAGTAATTCAAAGGAGTGGTGTAAAAGCCCATTTTCTCTGGCTGGAAGAGCCAGATATTCACAGGAGAGCTGAACGGCAATAACCAGCCCCAAAAACATCCGTCTGCAGCAGACCCTGAGTAAGGAGATGGGGAGGAAGGGTGCCAGGCCAGCTCCAGCTGGGGGGAGCAGGGCATCACCTGGCCCAGGATCCTCTGCACCCAAAGCACCACGGAGACACAAGACCCAGCTCTGACCCTTCCCTCTCCCAGTGCCCCAGCCCCGTCCAGCAAACCATCACAGCTCTCTGGTGACACGACCTCCCCCTTCCCACACAGGTCCTCCATCACTTATTAATCATTCCCCATCAGTCACGCTCTCCATCACTTCACTGGTTTTTATTCCCCTTGCCTAAATTTCCTCTAATTTGTTGGCTCTTCCTGGTATGAAGGAATAACTCATGGGTAGTTTCCCCACTGCCATGAGCTGCGGCACGTTGGGGGAGCTTGGGCAGGGGGTGAGACATCAATAAAGCAGATATGGAAGAGGATGGCACAGGGATTTGGGCAGCAATGCGCGATGTGAAGTGCTGGACACGCAGGCTCCGACCCAAAAACCCACCAGGGACCATGACGTGGCCACATGCAACCTGCTGGTGAGAGCCCGGGGAGCTCGCCCAGCTCTGCGACCCAGCGAGCCTCCTTCAAGAGTGCTGGCTACAGCAAGGGGTCTGGGTTTAGTCTTTCACTAGGGCTTACGTGTGGGCAAATACTGCAAGAAATCCGCTTGCTTTGCCACAAATTGCAGCGTTATTGCAGGAAAAACACTGGAGAAATAAAGTGAAGGGGAGCACGAAGCTAGGGCTGAGATTTGGCTAGATTAAACAGAATATGAATTTAAACTACTGGAAGTTTATAGGTTCTTGTAGCAATATCCTATAAAGCTTTATGCATATTGATTTCGATAAAGAACAGTTTGCTTATTTTTTATTCTGCATTATGAACCAATAAGTGAGTGAAACCCAAGTCATTACTGAAAAGCAGGCGCTCACGTAAGCCTTACAGAAAATGTCTGTCTCATGGCTTGATAGCCATAACAAAAATGATTAATAATCTGCTGCAGACATTTATAATTGCGATAGCTTCCTCTTGTGAATTTAAATAGCTTTCTTGAATTACTGCCTTTGACATAATCAATAAAGCTGAGTTATTGCTTTATCAGGCGTTTCTGTACAGCAGGGGGGAAGCAGAAACCTGGGGAGCCAAAATCCCTCCAAAAATTCAAAGCCGGGGGCTTGTCCCCAGCAGGGCAGGGCCACCGTGGCCACAGAGCCCCTCCGGACTTATTTATATCCCTTTAAACAGACTTGACAGCGAGCTAGAGACAGAATGGGAACCCATCACAGCCCAGCAACAAATATTTAATGACTACTTGTAAACCCAAGCAATATGTTTAACTTTTCCCATTCCCTATAAAAGGGCTCTTATTTAGCCTAAGCGGGCTCTGAAGTTAAATATAGGGTATGACGGCATGCCAGGGTCTTGGGGGGACACAGGGAGAGTTTGTCAGCCAGGATTTCCATCCTCAACGTGGAAAATGTCATGAGCTGCACCCCAGGGTAACCCACGCCAGCAGCACAGGGCAGTGACGCTTCTCCACCCCCAAATAAGACTTTTCATAACAACCAACAGCAAGGAAAAAAAATTTTATTTTCTAGTTTCAGATTAAAAGCAGGGATTTATAGATATTTCCCCCCCCCCCCCCCTCCTCTGAAGAAAATAATATTTCTTTCTAATAGGCAGAAAAAAGCAAGAACTCATTCTGAGCTTTCAGGAAAGCGTTCTGATTTGGCAACACCCTGCTTTAATTCAATACCCTTTCACACAAACTTAGTAAATTAAAGAAAAACATTCCGTCAATTAAATAACTTAAAGGCCGGAGAAGAAAGTCCCAAAGAGGTTCTGCCCCGTCCATCGTCCCTCTCGACTCACCAACATGACCACCACAGCATCTGCTTCTCCCCCTGTCCCTGTAAAGAGGGACAGGATGGATTTGAGTGACACCAACAAGCTCCTCAAGCAGCCCGGCGATGCTTTGGGGACAGATTCTGCTTTCTGACCCCATCCCACTCTGGTGGGAAGAAGCCTAAAAATGAGACTGTCTAAAAATAATCTCCCTGAGGTCCTCAGAGTCTTGGGGAGCAAGCAGTCTCACAGAAGAGAGGTTTCCATTTTTCAGGCCAAACTAAATGTTGACTTTTTATTAGTTTGGGGTTTTTTTTTAAAGCTAGTTATCTCATTCCCTGACCAGGGATGGAAACAATCACCCGAGTGAGAACCCAGTTTCAAATTTGGCTACCCACCGCAAACAGATAATGCATTGACAAGATTTCATGGTCAGATAAAATTTTTTTTTTTTGGTTTCTAAGTTCATGCCTTTGATAGGTTATTTGAAAAGCAAAATATTTCCTTTTGATAAATGCTGCAGTATAGTAGCATTAAACTAATTTTTTTTTTTTCCATGAGAATCCTCTGCTAGATCTCCCCAGTGAGCAAAAACACCCCCAAAATTAGGAAAAAAAAATTCTCCTGAGGTTAACAAGGACTTCCCATAACTCACTCTGACTCTCTGCCCTAATAGAGATGGATGAGTCACAGGTGGGGCCGCTCAGAGAAAATCACATTTTTCATTTTGATAGTACCTTTTAACAGGAGCTCCCAAAGTGCTTGAAAAACCTTCAGTGCTGCTTCCCAGGCATGGGTCAGGGTGGGAAATTCCCCTTCAGGGAGAGGACTAAGGAAAGCTTTCTGGTTTTGCTCAATCCAGCCCAAACCTAGCTCAATGCCACAAAACCCTCACCGGTGCAGGACAGGAGCTCATGCCATGCCCTAAAGTCAGCACCCAAGACCAGAGTTTCCGCAGACACAGATGAAGACAACCCCAAGCTTCCCCCGGATCCAAAAAATAATAAATAGATATTAAAAACCCACTATCATTTTGCTCCATCTGTGCTCTCAATACCGTGGGGCAGACAGCACAACAAATATTTCCAATAGGACCATTTCTTTTAAAGAGATAAATGAGAAAAATCTCATTAAGTCGAAGGCTAGAGACAAGTATAAAGTGGGATTTTCCTGTCTGGGAAGAAAACGTTCCTTTTTCTTGACTAACCAAACTGTGCAGCATCTTCTCTTGTCACCTTAACTCCCCAGTCACTCACATCACGTGTTGGGTAAAGCCTCGCGCAGCAGAGGAGCACCTAACGCGCTCCCCGGAACATCTCCTCTGGGGAGGGGGAAGGGGGATTAACACATGTAATCAAATCCCAGTTTTAGTGGAAACCTTTCTTTAATTTAATCAGCATCACAGATATTACACTAGCAACGTGTTAAGCTAATATACGGGCATGCTGTTGCTAAAGAATTAAAATGATTGAAAACCAGAGGCGACACCAGAGCGGTGGGATGGCTCATGGAGATGTTCAACATCTGCCTGCGGGTTTGCCCAGCCCCAAGCCCAGGTGGTAAGTCCCATAGTGCCGTGGAACAATGCATCGCAGGGAGATACAGCTAAATTTAGGAGCATCATTTTTGGGAAGAAGCCAGTTATTTTTCTTAAATGGGGGTTAAGCGGTAACACAAAGTTGGGTCATGAAACAAGTCACTGAATACCAGCTCAATGCCCTCAGCAACGCACACACGTGGGTTTGGGGTCCTATCAGAGGTGGAGATGACCAGACCTCAAAGCTGCCAAATGAGCTACTCCAAACCCAGGCCTCGTTTGGTGAACAAGATTGCCCCATGCCCCAAAGCAGGTCCCGTATTCCTAGCTAAGCTTCAGAAAATCTCATGAAAACAAATAAAAAATAAAACCTATTGCAGCAGTAACTGCCACCGAGGAGGCTCTGCGGGAACGGGAAGTGCTGGCAAGCAGAAGGCAATGTTCCTGCGTTAATGCCGGAGCGATGACATCTTCTTCAAGGACAAAACTTAAGATAAAGTTCCTGTCCCCAGCCAAAATGATTGATGGTGGCAAGGGAAGGCACAGGTTCTGGGGAAATGGAAAAAAAGCAACCTGAAAATGGGAGATGCTCACTCAGAACTGCTGCACAGAGTAGCACTGGGCTGGATCCTGCCCCACGTAGGGTCAGCCCGGCCGTGTGCTGCTCCTCACCCCCCTTCATCCTGGCTTGTGTCCTCTTGGCACCAGCATCAGCAGCCTCCCTCTCTTCCTCCCCCCACACTGTACCTTGTGGGACTGTGAATTTTTAGGTCATTTCCACAGTAAAATGATTTAAAAAGCAGAGGGGCCAGCTCCTGCTCTTGGCTGCACAAAGGAAATTCCTGTCCGCCTCTCAGGGGCTTTGCCTCATCCGTGCATCCGCGCTGGAGTAGCTCCCACCACCACCTTTTAATCATTTCTAACTCTTGCTTCCCCCAGCTCCTCGTTCAGCTGCTCCACTCACCAAATTTCATGACTCTCTGAGAGCAGGAAAAAAAAAAAAAAAACCCACCAAAATAAAAATCTAGTAATGCTGAAAATAGACCTACTTAAAGGCTGTGAATGTGGGACTGAGCGATGAGGAACAGCCAGCAGAGCTCTTGCCCCACAGAGAGCCCTCCAAGTCCTTGGACACAGCACAATAGTGGGTAGTTGTCTCTTTGGGGGAGTTTTTCCTCTGAATTGCTAAGAAAAACAACTTCCTTGGCATCCCCCACCAGACAAGGGTATGAGTAGCCCTGAACTGACACCAAAGCATCCCAGGGACCACAGGGCACAGCCCCCAGGGTGAAAAGCTTGCTTGGAAGAAGGAAAAAGCTTATGATGGGGAAAAGAACTTGTATTTTTTAGGCACAGATACAGAAAAGGCACAGTCAGACGCAAATCCAAGCATGAGCCCTTCACCCTCCCCCTCTGCCTTACCCAAAAGGTGGAAAAAAAAAGGCGGTGAGAAGAGCTGGCGTGCTGGATTTAAGAGGATACCTCTGACTTTCTGCTTTACCCAAATGAAGGCATCAGCTGAGGATGTGGGAAGAAGGCAGGGGCTGAATCCAGGCCTTGGGAATCATTAAGGAAATATCCCCTCCCTCCCACTAGCAAGACCTGGAAAAGCCCCAAGCCCAGCTCCAGGTGGAAAGTCTGGAGGTTGACGCGTTAGGTTTCCTCTCACTGCTTCGTGTGCCTTCTGCCATATCGCCATCATCTCTGGAACATTCACATCGCTCAAGCTGTAACACACACGTGTGCCAAGCAGGAATATTTTAAGCAACCTTGGCACCCAGGTGCAATCGTACGTGGAATTATGGATGGAGGAAATGTATAGAAATGACGATACGCGGAGTGCTCGGCAGAGCCTGGTGCCAAAACATTTAAAGAAATTATAAGCTGGCTGTAGGAACGGACTTTCTGTAGTGTAAGAGTTATCCTCTAAAGGACAGGCAGGGATCTGGCAGGTCGGCACTCACGGACAGCCAGGCAGCGCTCCCCAGTCTGCCCGTGCCCCAGGACCCGGCTGTGTTTGGAAGAGCAGCCACGTAACAATCCCGTCTCTGTTTATTAACATATCTAAAGAATTTTGCGCTGAAGTTTTTATGATCGCTTTAGTAGCAAAAATGCAAACAGGGCCTGAAGATACCCAGGGATTAACCATCTACCTCGCGAGGTGGCTGCATGGTCCGGCTGCTTTGTGCCACCCACACCCACAGCAAGGACCATCGAGGTCAGCACGGCTCCCTTCCACCAAGGGCACCCAGCGGGCTCTCCACTCTCACAAACACATCTGAAACTTGCTGAAAAACCTGCAAATATCCAGAGTCCAAGAACTTTTGCCTTTGGCTTCATGGGAGGTGGCTGCTCTGGGGCACAGACCCAAAGCCCAGCAGAGTTAAGAGGATCCTAAGGAAGCAGTGTTGGGAGGGGGAGGATTGGCTTGACTTTTTAAATCTCTGAAGATCAAATGACCTTTTCCCAAGCTTGGCCCTGTGACACAGACCCTGAAGCTGGGGAAACATCCACACTTAACGTTTCCAAGACTCAGACAGCACTTGCAGCCCATGGGGGGGCCGTGGAAGAGCATCTGGGGTGCCCCAGAGCTCCTCTCGCCCGGCCAGGCGTGGGACCAGGCACCGTGTCCTGCCTTCCCACGGCACAGAAAGGGAGGAAAGAAGAAACAGCATCTGCCAGGCAACTGTCATCTCCCATGAACACATCTCCTGCAATGGGAGCAATTCCCCCAGCAAACATTCATAGAGCTCAGGCTGCATATTTAAAGGAACACATTTAAAGGCAGCGTCTAGTAAGTCGTTCTTGACAAGAACCAGTTTCTCTGTTTCTTGGCTCTTGCCCTGAGCTTGTGGGGAGGCTGAAGATATCACCTGCTATATTAAGCATGATATGCAGCTTAATGGCCAAAAAATGCAGATCTGGCCTTCTGCCTCCTCTCCCACCCATGCTCCCAACTCTTAAATAATTTGCTCCCTTTAATGTTTTTATGTGAACAGGTTTTCAAACATGGCAGAAATCCACTGTCAGCAGTTATGGAAAGAAAAGAAGGAGACAGAGAGACACAGACAAGTCCTCTAAACCCAGTAAAATCTTGTTTGCAATTCAAGATAAACAGGTACCATATAAATATAAAGTTGGGCAATGAATCCCTGGTTTCCCTCAGCTTTGGGACCTGCCCTGCTGAAAGGACAAGCTCAGGGCCAGCCCCTGACATCCCAAATCCATGCCAATGTTTGGGGAACTTGTGAGCCCTCACACCTCTGCAGAAACACAGCCCTCTGATGACACGTCAGAAATCAGGCACCCTAAAATAAAGGCGTCCAGAGCTCTTTGATTTACGTAGAAAAGGATTTTCTGCAGCCTCCAGCAGCAAGGACAAGCCTCCACAGCAGCCTCCTGTGGGTCAGCCCCATCCCAGGAGGACTGGGAAGCAACCCCTGCCAGGGTTTATGCCAATTAACGGGTAGTTGAAATACAAATTGTTTAAGCAGCAGCCGGTACACCGGGGGACTGAGGGGGCTGCATCCACCTCCCCTGGCTCACCGGTGGCTTCAGGCTGACAAGAGCTTAATTGCAGCTGGGGGGAGAGAGGAGCCCTTCCCACTGGCAGCTAAACTGCACATCCCTGGAGGCATCCTCCCTGGTGAACACGTTGGTTATTTAATAATCTGCCAGAGTCAGGCACTTTCCCAGGCCCATGAAGCACCTCTTCATTAAGGGAAGGGAAAGCAACAGCTTTTCCTCCTCCTGAGCAGCGGCAGGGCTCACACCGAAGCCCCTCACCCATGCCATGCAGCACGTTTTTCTCATCCAGGGGACCACGGCATCTCCACTTCTCATCGCTTCACCGAGGTGTGTTTTGCAGGCAATAAGTCAAGAGCATCAGTGCTGTGGCCCATCGACCATCCAGCTACGCTGCGTTGTCCTCCGAGATCCCAACCCAGCACAGCCCCACTCTCATTGGTGATGGGCTCCCCTCCTGCAGGGCTTTGCAGAAAAGGAGGGGAAGTCCAGCAAATTAATCTGTGAGATACATTAGTGATTTAATAGGGGGAAAGAAAGGACCGCAGATAAACCTTAATGGTATAAATTAACAGTTAACATGCAGGGAAGATAGCCCTTGGATGGAGTCATTGCTACCAAGGAGAAACGTGGTCATTTATATTCCGTGTGGGTCCAGGAGCAGGCGAGGAAGCTCCGACACACACCACAAGCACTTGCATGTGTAAATAATGGCTCCTTCCAACGAGAGAAAGAATATACAGCAAAGAAAATTTTGTGCGTTTGCTGAAGTATCTTATGTTTAAATAATACGAGCTAAGTAATGCATTTCTGCTCTGGCACTAATCACTGCCAGGGGCCCATGGCTCCGTTAGGAAAATTGCCTTCTTCAATCATTTAGGACCATCTGTGGCTTCTCTGGACCCAGAGCTGTTCATTATTAGCCTCGCTGCTCTTACACACACGGGTTTTTGCAGAGAAAATCAGAAGTGGGGACTTAATAGCCCACAAAAGACACAGGCAACTGCCCTGACAGCTCCAGGCAGCTCTCAGCATCCCCCTGCCACGATGCCCGGAGAAAGGAGGTCTGGAGGAGATGCTGTCCCCCACCTTCTGCCCATCTAACGCGTCTCATCCAAGCCTGCAACACGGCCCCAAACCTTGGCTGTTCTGGGGAAATACTGCGGTGACCTCTCAGTGGGGGTGGAGAGGGTTGCCCAGAGGAGAAATAAAGACCAGAGAGGCTGAAAGCAATTTCTAGCATGTGCAGCAAGTGTCTTTTCCTCTGCAAACATACTCAGAGCTTTCATTGCCAACCTAAACATTATTCTAACTGTGAAACCGAAGCCATAATACATGTCACGGTTGGAGACTAGCAGGTTTTTATAACAAAATCTGGAAAACAACGGTCGCACACTTATTTTTAATACATCACAGCTTTTCCCTAACCAGGTAAGAGGAGGAAATCCTTCCCCCAGGGCCTCGTGAGTTGCTTGGAGGTGGTGGATCCCAGAGCAAACCAGCCAAGGGCTAGAGAGGACACACAGCCATCACGCTGCTATTAAAGCTGTTGTACTTTTCCAATGGTTAAAATTGCAAGTACACATTAAATATCTTATTGAGACTATCAGCACATACGATTTGCGGTCATTAAATGCATTTCCTTTATGTTTCCCTGAGGCTAGAACAAACCTTACTTTCAGATCATTTGCAAGAAAAGTCTCTGAAGACTATAATTTACCTGCTGCCAACACCATAAATCTTTAAAATTAGTTGACTGTTTGCTAATGACCATAAATGTGTTCGCTAATACAGCTACTTTTTAATTGGCTCGCAAGAAGAAATTTGAGGGGAGAGGAAGGCTCAGAATTTTTTAATGGAAGTCGGTATTACCCCGAGATACCCAAGACAGCACAAGTTACAGTGCGCAGCTTCCCTTCCCCTCCAAGCCCAGTGTTTTGGGGGTAATAACCCTGTCCAGGCTTGTTTCACCGCCCAGGGCTGGCAGCACACACTGGAGCCGCAAATAACCCAATGAATTATGGAAAAGCTGGGAGAATCCCACCGTCAGGACGGAGGTGGGAATGCAAACAGTGGCTTAGTCCAGCACAGTTCCCAGGCACCCGCAGGGCACGATGAGAGGCAAAGGACCCAACGGGGTTCCCCGGAGCCGTCCATCCCCCGCATCCCTGCAGCATCCCCACCGCAAAGCCCTTCGCTTCAGAGCCGGCTCTCTACGGTTACACTTGCCTCCCGTGCAGGGTAACAGTTCTGCCTGAATTCCCACATTTATTCTTAATTACCTCGTGAAGAAGTCAGATATATTGACCGCCGCCTGTTCAATACATAATTCATGTGCCAGGAGAGGCAATTTCCAAAAGTTCACCTTGTTGGATCCTTCCAGGGGAAGGGAAAGCAGGTTTTTTTCTGGGTGTCAGCAATTGCATGCTGTTAGCAGAGATGGATCCCTGCACACTTTACAGGGGCAGCAGATTTCCAATCGCCGTCGCAAAAACACGGGGGCTGCAAATATTAGCGCTCGGAGGCATTTTGCAAGGCAGACATTTTAATTTAAATCGATGAGTTATTGATTCATTTTTCATGCTGGAAGGAGAGAGCACAGTGTGTATTTCTGCCACTCGATCTGTACTTCTGATGACCTCAGGCATACAGTATAAACCTGATGTAAAATATTTCCTTTCCTAATAGGGGAGCTTTTATGGCCTTGGACCTGAGTGAGCAGAAAGTCATCTGGGAAAGGATGCCTGAATAGGAAACCGTGGCAAGGAAGGTAATTAATGTTCAGCACATATTCTCAAATTAGCCTATCCCTGAATAGGAAGGAAATGAATCACAAGTTGAACTTTTATATAGCCTCAGGGTCTTCTCAGACACTTACAAAATTTCCTGGTGTACAGGCGCTGATAAAGGGCTCGGCTTCCCACACCTACGGGCTTGGGGAAGAGCAGCAGAATGCAGCCAGGGAGGAGAGACCCCTCGCCTCTCAGGAAGCTGTCCCATGCCCACTGTTTGCTTTTGGAAATCAGGAACCTGGCAGTGATTTTTAGGGGAGTATCTGCATCAGCAACCTTGGGAGACACAGGGAAAACGGTCCTTTGAGCACAATTCCTGTCAGCAGGATCCCTCTGCAATCAAAAACAAAACCCAAAACATCATCGATCCCTCACGCTTCCTGACGGGAACCAGCCCCTTACCCAGCGAGAGCATCGCATGCGTTTCAGGCAGGGTCCCCCGCTGCGTTCAGCTCAGGAGCCTTTCCCTGGCCGTGCAGGGAGGGAGATGGCTGCAGATACAACACCGTCTCCCAAACAGCCTGAGATCTGGGATGGCCTGTGAAGGACCAGCCTGGCACCGACGTCTGCCAAAGGAGGTGCCTCACCACCCCCTGGAATGCCTGATTAGGAAGTACCTGCTCTGCATCCCCTTGTCCCTGAGCTGGGACCAGGGCCTGTGTGCAGGGTCCCTAAGGAGCAGCAAGCCCTCACCCCAGAGCGCCAAAACCCAGCTGGAGAGAGGACATGGGGCAAGACAGAGAGTCGAGGAGCAGCCACACCCGGTACTGGCCACAGTGGGAGCACTGCTCATCTCTCATGGGTAAAACATTCCCTTTTCCAGCTGTTTTGTACTTTCCTGAGATGATTCTCCAGCAACAGGTCCTTTATCTCTTATAAGTTCATCCTCTTTGCCCCTGAAGCCATCATCCAACATTGGCAACATCACCGTGACTTCCACGGCCGCCCCTGCCGTGTCACGGGGATGATGATGTCCAGCCAAGGAAGGCAACAATGACCACAAGCACCAAATACCTTGCTTGACTGCACTCTTCCCCAGACATTTCAATCAAAATAATGGAAGTACAGCCTAGCTGTGGAACAGGCTGTGCAGAGAAGGGATTTTCCATAGTTTTCCATGAGATACCAGCAGGTCTTTGCCCAGTCTGTGTAATTGTGTCCTTTGAAGTCTGGCTCATAAAATAGCAACAACAACAAAAATCACTTTCATGTCTCTAATAAAGCAGAACTATAAAACCATGAGCCAGTTTCCAAGAAAGCTGCTCTGTGTGAGTCAGGGTGCCAGGCGGGGTTTTAGCTGATTGTATGGCTGCAGCCGAGGGGGCTGGGAGGAGCTGGAGAAAGTGGCAGCTGAGACAAGCATGAGGGGAGAGGCTTGGCCTGGGGGAGCACGTCTTGTCCCCACAGGGGATGTGGCATGGCCCCAGAGTTCAGCCTCGCTGTGGTTGGGGTCATTTAGCTGAGTGCTGCATCGTGGCCAAACACATGGGCAGAGGGAAGCATTAACACTGCCCCGAGGTGCGACGGAGCCACAGGTGTACTGGACACCTTGCAGGAAGATGTGGTTTAGAAAGTCAGGAAGGAAAGCCATATTTTGAGAGAGCACTCAGCGTGGTCCTTCTGGGTGCTACCAGCATTCCTTGGCCAGGCTGGTGCACCCCGGTGGCACACAGCTCCCCCCACCAGCTCCGCTGTGCCCGCGCCAGGGCTGGGACTGGGGCTGCTCGGCAGGAGCAGGCACCGGGCTCACTGCATTGCAGGTCCCACCCTGCAGACCTGCTTTGGTCATCACACACATGCAAAGATATTTTTGCAGTGCCCCTGTTGAGAAATACTGTGTTTTAGCCCCAAAAGCAGCTGCCATGTCCCTCCTTTGGCTGCAAAGCGAAAGCTGAAAGTCAACTGCCTCCTGCCGTCTTGTCCTGCAGTCCTGCATCCCGCGCAGTGTTTCTGCAGCATCTGGGACCTGCTGAACACCAGCGGGAGCTGGGCACCATGAGGATCAGCCCTTTCCTCTGCACTGGAGGGGTCTGAACCAGGACAGAGGCCCAGGTGCCTTCTGCCCCATCTCTGTGGCAGCCTTTGGGGACAGGTTTGCTTTTCCCGGGTGCCATGCAACACCTCAGCACTCATCTGCCAGAGCAAGCCGTCACTGCCATGATAAGCAATGCCAAAGACCTAACTCCCAGGGGCATGGCACCCCAATACCAGTCCCCTTGCACTGTCCGGGGGTGTCCAGGCACCTTGGTGGCTTTTATTCACCCCCATATTCATCCCTCCGTAGAGAGGAATAGGTCTGGGGAAATGTTTCCCCCAGCTAGCTGCCTGACAAGAGATGCCAATGGGAACACACAGTCCTGAGAAAGTCCCTGACGGACCATCTTCTGCAAGAGCACGGGTACAGGAAGGTGCTGCGTTTGGGCAGCCTCGGCTGGCTGTTAAGCAAGGCTTTTTGATGAAGGAGATGTCATATCAAGGGCAGTTTTCCTCCCCAGCACTACAGCAAAGCACCAACCAGACGCCAGGAGAGATCTCTGCAGGTGAAGGGAAGAGCTAACATAATCTGGATAATCATTTGGGGAATGTTTGTAGAAGAAACCCTTCTGGTAATATTAAATGATAAATTATGTGCCAATAACTTCCCCGGCACCGATCAGAAGACATTTCAGAGATGAGCAGGAGATGAGGCCAGTCCTGACAGTGACAAATTGGAAGTGCCGGCAGACACACCGCCCTTCCCAACGAGACGGTGAGGAAATGCCATGTGTCAGCATTTACAAATTAAACCTGCAAGCGGCTGCCGCAGCCCCGCCAGACACAGCCGCCTGGTTCGCAAAATAAATTCCTCTGAGTCACTCTGGTTCAGAGGCGGCTCTCTCCAAAATTAGGCTGACTATGGGCTCATTTGCAGAGGGAAATGCAAAAGCCACATTTGTCATGCACCAGTGTCCCCAGCTGGCAACAGGGCTCTGCTTTTAACCCCTCGCTTGGCTCTCCATGTAGCTTCCCAAGGGACATGCTCTGGGCATTGCATTTTGACCAAGACCCTGACTTTGAGGAAAGGTTTGATGCTAAAGAACATTAGGAGACCTAACGCTAGAAAAGTTGTTAAGACTTCAAGCTCAAAGCTCAGAACATTGCTCCCATGAAAAGATAGCTGGGACACCCCCACACCCCATCCTTGCCAAAGGATGGGGGCATTTCTTGGTGTAGGCTCACTGTGGGAAACTTCAGGATTATGATCAAACAAGGAAAAACAAGAAAAGACAATCTGAGCAGTGCCTCTGTCGGGGACAAAGGCTGCTCCAAATGCACCTGCACTTGCCAGCAGAGCAGAAGGACCCTTGGCAAACCCACAGAGTGCTCCAGAAGCAGAGCTACCTCGCCAGAACATGGATTCCGGAGCAAACAATAGCTCTTTGTATTGCTAAAACGCACCAGATGGCTGATGTTGTGAGGATCCAAGTTTAAGAGATGCACTAAGCTGCTGTAGAGGAGGAGCAGGGGTGAGGAACAGAGCAACCTCCAGCTCAGCCAGTGTTTGGGCTGTGGAGCCTTAAGAAGAAAAGGCTGCAGAGATAACGTGGTGTAAAATTCATCCCTGGCTCAGTGAGCACCCTTGCAGGCAAGTTCTTGCCCTGCCAAGACCTACAAATGTGTTCAAAGCCAGTGAACGTGGTCTACAAAGAGATCCAGGGAAGAAGCAGAGCCTAGAGGAGAGATGATTTACTGGGCTCTGCAGGGAAATACACCTCTTACGTTGCACAAAAGCAGAATGTAGATGTAGGAGAAGTAACTAGCAAAGGCTCGACCCTCGTGTGCTGCAGAGAAAAACCTCTCCCAGAAAAGTGCCCTGTATGTGCTACCCCCTACAACGCTTACAGCAAGAGGAAATTGTGCCAAAGTTAGCAGGACTGAAGGGGGGAAACCAAGTCGTGAGTCAGAGGAGGAAATTTTGCCTAGAGATTTTGCCTATAGATGGTAGAAATGCAACATGGAGCGCACGAGATGTAAAAGGGGCAGGTGGGGGGTGGAAACCGCCACCAGATGAGGTGACAAACCAAGAAACGCAACAAGCCATGAAATGCCAGCTGCAAAGCATGGGAGCTGGCCTGAAGATCTCTGCATTATAGAAGGCAAGACAGTAAAACTACAATAGCCCAGCCAAAAAACTTGCATTCTGCAGTGCTGCTGTCATAGTCCCAGCGGGCACTATAAACTGCAGAACAGCAGAGGAAAGATAGAGGCGGATATTTTGAGTAGTGGAAAACCAACAATAATATCAGTTGTAACCAACCGAATTCATGAATCAAATGAGCCCAAAGCTGAAGTGAGTGGTTCCTACAAAGGAAAAAATAAAATTTGTGCCCAGAGAGCTACTGAGACCCAGGGAGATCTGCACTAGGGTTACCAGGACATCACTGGGAGGGCCGGAGCATCTTCTGAGTGCAACAAGCAGTTTGTGCTGGGAAGTGTGAAACCGTGGCATCAGCTCTGAAAGACGTGAGGGTTGTACCCTCTGGCAGCTGGGACTGAAAGGGACAGAGGGTGCACAGGAGGAGAGGACCAGGCACAGCCAGAGGGTGCACTAGAGCGGGGGACAGGCACACACAGGCCATCCTCAGAAATCCAAGCACAACAACAGAACAGAAACACTCTGTTTTCAACCTTAAAACATTATCCGAGCCGCATGCAGGCGAGCACCCAGGTTAGGGGAAGGGCGGACGGGACGGTGGGTACAGGAGCTCAGCGTCCGCAGCGGGGTTTGGAGGGCGGCCAGCGTGAGGCTGTGTTTCCACTCTCTCATACCTGGCACCCGGCTGAGGTCGCCCAGAGCAGCCTGAAAAGAGTTTAGCACTTCCCTCGGCCGCCAAAACCAGCGTGCAGGTTTGCACCCTCGCAGGCCCAGCCATTGCAGCCCACCCGAAACCCACCCAGGACAGTTGTGCCCCTCTTCCTTATTAATAAACCCCAAGTTGTTCTAAGCAACAAAATGATTGTTTCCCATGAATTCGTACAATTTGTCCTGGCAGCTTGTCCATGCTCCCTGCCCACAATGTGGGCAGGATGGTGGCAGGGAGCCGGCAGAGCCAAGGGTGCCACGCTGCCGGACACCGCTGGGGTCATCACAGGGCAACCAATAAATCTCCTGAAAACCCTTGATTTCCTCCCGTGCCTCACTTTCTAACCCCAAATCAGACATACTGCGGCTTTTGCCGAGTTGAACTCTTAGGACAGAGGGGAAAAAACTTCTGGTGATTTATTTCTCGGCCCAAAGCTATCCCTTTCAGAGGAGGTCTCCCATGCCAAGTCCTAGCTTTAAAAAAAAAAAGAAAATCACATTCATTAGTCAGCTCACTTGGCTGGACCTGTAATAAGAATGTAATAAACTTTCCATATGTCTCTGATAAACTAGACAGCTTAAGTTATGAGTAGAAAAAGGCATCAATTTTTAAAATGTCAAAATTTGCCATGTAACTTGGGCCAAGCACTTGTTCTTAACGAGACGGTGAAAGGAGTCGGATCCAAGTTTAGAGTCAAAAGAGCTGGAGGAGGGACAGGCCAGCTCACTGCTTGCGGCTCCTTTTAAAGCCCTTGTTTTCATCAGCAATGTCCGTGGCGAGTGTGTTTCCCCGGTGCCGATGGCTGGCTCTCCCTGCTCCCAGACCAGGACCTGACCCCATCCCACCACAGCCTGGAGGTGCTGGTGATCCCAGCAGGGCATCCGCAGCCCGGGCCCCAGCAACCCTGGGATGCTCCCCTGGCACAGCCACCCCTTTGCTGTGGGCACAGAGGTACAGTTTGACAAGAGGCTTTGTATTTCCAGGCATGAGACTCTACCCTTTGCCCTCCAGGCCCAGGCATTTGATGCATTTACAGTCACACACGCCCCATTGCGGGAAGAAGCAAAAAGCTCAGTACCCTGAGCTCAGCTTTGGTGAAGCCCTGTATTTTAGCCTGCACAAAACTGGCGACTCTCCTCTGGAAAAGGGCTCTTGAGAAGTACTGAGACCCTCAGGTATGGCCCAAACTTATTCCAGCAGTCATGCTCACACACAGCCATGGTGTGAGACCTTCACCTGCCAGATCCCTGACGCCAAGCCCTGTGAATGAGCTGGGGATGGGGGTAAACCCTCGCCCTGGCCCCTGAGCGATGGGCACCGTGGATGGAAGCACAAGGGTTGCAGCAGAGATCCGATGTGGACTCAAGCCCTGTGGGATCTATCAAACAGTCTGTCCAGGGTACAGAGACCGGTCCTCGGTCCCCAGCCAAGCCGTGGGACAGCGGGAGCAGGACAAGAGCAGGCTAAAACTGTGTCTTTATGGATTTTGCAGCCTGCCCTCCTTTGCTGCTAGGCACAAAGCCGGACCTAGCCCACGGGGTGAATCTGAGCATGATCACCCTCCAAGAGTGATGGTCTTTCAGCACTTTAATTACAAAGCAGTAGGCAAGAACAGCCCGCCTGATGTTCAGCAGGAAATTGAACTGCACAAGCACAGCAGACATATTCCTGCACGGCTCCCCTAGCAACTCTGGGAAAGTTTCCAAATTCCTGCACCATTAACATTTAAGGAATCATCTCTGAACTCTGGTAGTTAAACAGTGAGGAGAAACAAGACACTGTAAATGGATTTGTTTGGTGTAGGTCAGTTACTGAAGGGGCTGCTTAAATCAGGGATTGCTGTTTCACACTGACAGCAAAGGTCTGGCTCAAAGCACTTCATCATTTTAAGTTTTCCACCTATTATTATTTTTTCTTTGACGATTATCAGGCAATGGCAACACCTTACAGTCAGGCCCTCCTGCAGCACACGGCAAAGGTGATGGGACCCAGAGCCTCTGGCGTGAGGGCTCCTGGTCAAATCCACCCTGAGGCCACAGTGATGGGCACCTCACCAGGGCAAGCAGCCCCATCCCAAACGTCCAGGGGGGTCGTGTCAGTGGCCATGCCCGACCATGGCACTGGGTGCTGGTGGAAAGGGGCTGTGAGACGCGGGCAGCACGCAGGAGCCCTCACTTCCATCACAGACACATCTGCAGCCACAGCCCGCCTCTCCTCTGCTCCCCCTTACACCACTCCAGAAGACACCTTGATGCTCTGGGCAGGAAAAAAAACACCGTGATTTATTTCCCCGCACGCATCAGCTTGACATCTTTATTGGTGTTTGCAGCAGGAACAGACCCCGGTGCAGGGGAGGGACTGCACATACAGACCCTGACATGCAATTGTGTTTCTCCAATGCTCAGCACAGGGTGCTCCAGGGTCTTGGGACGCCCTTGAGCATCTCTCACTTGGAGTGAATCATTTCTTGGCTAAATCGCTGTACGGCTGCAGCTGCCAGGATAACAGCGTGTGCCTGAGGCTCGCTGTGCCTCAGGCTGGGGTTGGCAGCTACAGACCAAGGCTTTCTTCTGGTTTTTTTTTTTTTTTTTTTCTCCAGTGCCCATCTTACATTTGAGCTTGGTCTGAGTGCTCACTCTCAGAGGATAAGTGGAAATTGTCCCTTTTCAAACAGGTTGGAGCTCTCTGGCCTCAGACTTTAACATCCGCCCAGAAGATGCTTAGTTTCTTCCCTCCCCTTTTTTAATTAACCTCCCCTATGCTACACAGAAGTGTAACTGTAGTTAAAAACTGATTCAGTGTCCTCTATCCCAGCTGGAAAACCAGTTCTCTGTCTCCACTGTCCTCTTGCAAAGGTGCCAAGCCCATAGATTTGGGCATCTAAATCTAGGAATCTAATTTTTAAAAATTATTTTTAAGCCAGCCATGCACAAATTGCACCTGTATTGGCAGTTGGGGAGTTCCAGAACAGCTCTGTGCTGCATTTTGAGCTTCCACAGCACAATGCGAGTGGTGCACCCAGCCTGGGAGAGCGAGTGAGGCAGCAGCACCCTCCTGGCTCCAAAACCACAGCTCCCTGCCACACTGCCCAACAATATGCTGTGGCACACACATTGCTTGCTTTTCCAGCCCACCCTAGTATGCCTGGATTTGCAAGACCCTATCACCATATGGAATGCTCTCCCTGGCCACTTCTGGGCCTTTCAAGAGCCCTTTATATCACCCTGTGCCACTCAGTCTCCTCCCGGAATAGCCTGAGCCAGTCTCACTCCTCTGCTGCGGCCGTTCACGCGATGCTCACGGGGGTGATACTCGTGGGGCTGTCCTGGTGCAAGCTGTCAGGCAGCACAACCCTGGTGTGCCCCAAGCCATGCCACAGCCGCCACTGAACAGAAAGTTCTTTCCACAGCCCCTGCCCCTTCCTAGAGCCAGTGAGCAAGAGAAAACTGTCCAAAACGTGCTCCTGTCCCAGTTGAGCCGCCCTCCCCATGCACCCAGCAGGATGCACTCACTCACCCTGAGCATCAGACAAAGCAGCACCCTAAGATCTATACAGGAAGGTTACAGAAGCAGTTGAGAATTCACCAAATCCCTGTGAACCTGCATCTCATTACAGCAGGGACAGAGAACACGTGAAAGCCATTTGCAGGGTGGGTCAGACTCACAGCACTGACTGTCACTGCACCAGCACAACCACCGCCTGACCCCGGCTACCTCTGCAGATCTCTGCTGCTGCTCAAATGCCAAGGGCACTTCTGCCCCCAGTCCGCTGCCCGCAGCCAGCTCTGCAGGCAGCTTTGCTGCCAAACTCTGCTCAGGTGGTCAGACACACAGCTGGGAGTTATTGGGAAGGGAGCAGCTCCCCCCACTCTGCAGGGAGACCAGGACCACCCAGAGCTTCAAAAAGGCAGAGTCTGCATCCAAAAGTCCACGTGCATCCCAAATCCTTGTCCTGTGTCCAAGCTGCTGACAGCATCTCGATGCAATGTACTGCAACAGAGGATTAACAGCCCGGGGAGAAGAGAGGACGAGTTAACCGAGCAGGTCGCTTGTCCGGACACCGCTGCCACCACGGGGCTTCGACCCTGTTTGGGTTCCTTCAGACTAGTACAATACTAAGGGGCAATTTAAGAGTACGTAATGAAGTCAAAGTCGGCTCCAATAAGTTCTTCCAGGACCACCCTGTGTATGAAATACAGTTAGTTATGCTCCAGACTAATCACTCTGCCTCTCCTTCAAAAGCTGCAGAGAGCATATTGGCAGAGGGGACAGTTCCCTGGAGGGGCCGGGAGCTCACAAGAACTAAATGTGCTTGTGCCAACAGGCAGCTTCTGTGCGCAAGGTATCGGCGGCTACCTCAGAAAAAACAGATTTGTCATTTGAAGATGCTACAAAGCACTTGTGTTCCTCTGCAGCCCAAATGTTTGCTAGATGTGTAATTCTCTCCACTAACAAATCCAGAAGGAAAAAAAAATGATAATTCTGGAAGGGCTGTTGTACACCCTCCTGGGACTTGGCTTCAAGACTAATTGCCACTTACACATCTTTCATGTCAGGTGTTGACCTTGCAACTCCTAATGCAAACTGAGGCTGGACTGCAGAGGCTGCTCCCCTCACCAGCCCTGGAGCAGCAGCGACTGCAGTGGGTGTTGCGTCAGACAGCTGCGGTTTCCCCAGCCCCTGGGCCCTTTGGATTGCCAGCGATGGGGCTGAGGATGCCCCAGCCTCTGCCGAAGGGACCTAGATCCACAGACACTCACCTCGGCTGGGGTGCGTGTGTTTGTACTCAGCAGTGCTTAAAAAATGCAGAAAGGCAGCAAGCTGCTCAGCCCCACACCAAGATCCTGCACAAGCCCAGCCAGAGGGGCATGGCCAGCCCCAGTGTTCAGAGAGAGGCTCCAAAAAACCTCCAAAGCAGTGTGAAATTGTGCTGGGGATGGGAGCAGGCTCTGAGATCAGCCCTGGATGGTTAATGACCAAGCAACCCTCCAGCAGCTGCTGCAGGCACAGCCCCGAAACGCACCCTGGCCAGCCAGAGCCAGGACACACGCAGTGCTATTCACCTTTAGAAATAAAAATCACACTTACTGACACACCGCCGCATGATCCAGCGCTCCTCGATTTACTATTATGTATTTCAACAAATCAAAATTCACCTGGTCAATAATGCTGCAATGAGAGCCCATCGCTCAGCAGCACCCGCGGCTCGCAGGCACGATGATGCATTGGCATCAATCACCGGGCGCAGGAGAAATAAAAGCACTGGAATATTGTTGTCCCAGGATTAATGCCTCTTGCTGTGAAAACAAACGTCCCAGACTTGCCTCAACATTCATTTTTGATAAATGATTTGACTTCGCCTTGACACTCCTGTAGCAGCAGGAGACCATTATCCTGAGACAATGTTTTATTCTATTGACATTATCTCTTAATTATAATGTGAGTGATATCAAAGAGAGCGAGAGCCCACCAATTCCTCAGGCAGAGTTTCTGCAGTTTCTCCTGTCAGGGTGTCTGGGAGAGATTTTACTACAGCAGTTCAAAGATCTGCTCAAGTCCTGCTTGTCAAGGAGGGGCAGGATCCTTACCTGACCCACCTCCATCGCAGCCAGGGGAGCTGCACCACTTCACGCAAGGTCAAGGACTATATATCTGTATCTAGCAGAAAGTGGTGTGGTGTTTGGGTTGGTTTTTTCTTTTTTAATTTCCAGAAGCAGGGAGGTTTTTAGAAAGACAGAAAGGTCATTTGCATATTTTAAAAATGAGATTTTAAGCAAGATTCAAAAGGGATTTGGCATTTACTATACCTCAGAATATAGTTAACATTCAGATTAAGTTTTTGGAAGCGATCATAAACCTTATGCTTCAGTGATTACACCAGTTGCAAACTACTGGCAGGAGACCGAGGAGGTGAGTTACGCACTCACCTTTGCTGTTTTGGTGTTAGTTCCCCTCCCTGGCAGCACCCAGGAGCAGGCAGAGCCCGAGCGCTACTGAGCACAGCTCAGCCTGTGCTCCGAGCAGCCGGGGTTGGGCTGTCAGCAAGTCTGATTGGCATTAATTGTTTGCAAGTTTTTGTTTTGCAAAAACGTTTTGCATGCGGTGAATAAACAAGGAGATGGGAAACCAAAGCACACTCTCATCCCTAAATCCCTGAATCAGAGAAAGCGTGCCTGCTCCCATCCAAGAGCACTGCAGAGCGGCACATCGCTGCTCTGGAAAGAGGTACCAGAACAGCATTTTTAATATTTAAACTGAGCCAACTTAATTAACTCGGAAGAAAAAATGGCACAGCATTTTGTACTGGGATGTGCTTTCTCTACAGCAGAAAACAAAAGGGCACGTCTGGTCACCAGCTCGGGCTCCCACCAACGCCTCCCTCCCAGCAGGGCTGGCGCACGGGGCGTAGGTTCCCGTGCAGCGTGGCGGGAGGGCTGGACCGGGAAAATCAGCTGTGACATGTTCAGCCAGGCAGGATCAGAGGGAGATGATGGGGCTCATCATAACATCTTCATTCCCACCCTGCAGCCTTAAGTCAAGGCATCTTTGCTGGAGACAGCCCTGCGAGTCCCCCTGTGCTGCGGGGGCAGAGCAATTAGCAGTGTCCTGACAGCGCCGGCGGGGTCAGGCATCCCACAGCCACGCATTCCGGGGAGCACGCTGGCAGGTGAGGACACCCCTCAAATAACCAGGAGCTCCACCAGTGACAGGGCAGTGGGGACCAAGTCCTGTCTCAGCTTCATGGCAGCACTTGCTGCTCCTGTATTCGAGCCATACCCAGTTCTCCACCAGCGGTTTGAAACCAGAGCGCGAAGCTCTCCATAGGGAGCATGTGTTGATTTGTTTCATGATTTCCATTAATTACCAGGTAAATGAGAACCCTGCACACTCCTTGGGCACCTTGCCTCATCTGTTTGGGCTTTTGACAGCTGCTGGTGCAGTAAGTATGTTTTCATCACATGACACCTGGCAGGGCATCCTCTCCCTCACTCTGACCTCCAGAATCATCCCATCTGCTTTATTTCAGCATCCCCCCTTGGAATTTGTTCTCAGCAGCTGAAATCCATCCTGGTGCAGGCAGGGGAGCTCTGAGCCCTCGAGGCTTCAATTAGCTGGGGAAAAGTACCTTGGAGCCTCAAGGCTGGCCACAGCTCTTGGGTGAATGCCACCCAGTACACTGAATTTAGGACCTGGCGAAGGGCTTGCGTCAGGCTGAACTAATGCACGCGAGGCACCAAGCAAATCGATCGCTGGTGCGTTAAACTTTCTCTGCTGAAACCTTTCCTGGAAAGCCAATTAACAGCACCTAGTGCCCATTCTGGCCGCTCTTATTTCGTAATTAAAGTCAGGCCACAGCTGAGCAATAGCGACCTTTGGGGAGAGGCAATGGGGAAGAGGGGAATAATCTTTGATTTATTACAAATGAGAAAGCCCGTAGCTTGGCTGCATGTGGGAGTTGCGGAGTCACACAAGCTCAGTGACTTAAAACCCTATTGCACAGCGGGGACAGGGGTGAGGCAGGGCTGCTGCATGGGGCAGGACTCCTTCTCCATCCCAGGAGACTTCCAGGGATGGAAAGGAAAGCGAGTGGGGTGGGAGATGCAGATGTTGAACGTGGCTGTGACAGTGCTTAGCCACAGGACAGCCCCAGTTAACGGGCAACTGAGGGAGGTCCTGGGGGATGCAGGCAGGGGTGAGCCAGGAACACCCAGACCAAGGTGCATGCAGGCACCCGGAGGACACCAAAACCACCCCCAAAGCGCATCCCTACGGAGCTGCCCCTCGAGGTGAGCCCTCTGCTCGGGTCCCGCATGGAAACGCACCTCCCCGGGCCAGGCACGCTCCCGCCCCAGCGCCTACACTGACCCCAGCCCAGCGAGCTGCATTTCTGATTTAACAAGGATGGTTTCTTTCTTGGACAGGGGGATGTTTCAGATCAGATTAAGGGGTGGGACACGCTCATATACCCACTCATTTACAGCATGTGACATGCCCCAGTGATTTACAGGCACGCAGAGGGCCTGCAACCCACTGCGGCTTTCAAGGATTACTTAACACAGGATGAAGTAGATCAAATGCAAATGGGTGGATGGTATGTGAACGACTCCAGCCAGCCAGGGCTGCTAAACCCCCTGGTTTCTTTCACAAGGCTTTGAAATGGGGAAATGTAGCTTCAGATAATTTATTTGCTAGGGGCACTGAGGAGGCCAGGGGAATATTTATGAGCCAAAGAAAATCCACAAGGTATGTCTCTGGGGATGCACCCGCCAGGGCACCAAGCACCATTAAAGCAGGGAGAAGGGAATGTGATCCCTGCCTTCCCCTGCCAGGGAGAGTGATCGCCTCCTCCAGAGCCTGCTCAGAGCCCCCCAGCCATCCCCGCTGGGGCATGGAAATTAATGCTGTGCACAGAGCATCTTCTAGAGAAGGGGGAAGAGCAAACACGGGGCTGTTTGGCAGCTCTCTGGGCAGGCAGGGACTGCCCCTTGTTCTCTGCCTCCCCACTGGGTCAGGCTGGTTATCAGGGGTGCAGGTGAGCTGGACCCCACAGGGGATCTTCTCTGCACCACTCCGGGATGCTCAGCGCACCCGGGACCCAGAGTAGCCCTGCAAGGGTCCCACAAGTGAGGGGACTGAGTTACCAACACTGGGAACTGATATTTGCTAAAATAGTGCTCAAAAAAATCTCCTCATCACTATTTATTTTTGTTGGCACTGAAAGCAGTTTCACTGCTCCTCGTGGCATCCAGCACGCTGGAAACGCGGTGCTCACAAGAGAGGTAGCTAAGAGGGAGCGGCTCAGCGCCTTAATTAGGGGCACTTGATGCAGATAAGAGCCATGCACTGTGAACCTGGCCAGCACCAACCTCCAGCCCTGCTGACGTTCCCATGGATCTGCTCCGCTCTGGTTTCTACATACATGGCCCCAAGCCAGGGGCTTACTTGGAAAAGCAGAGGAAGTCTGCAGCGAGGGGGGAAAGGGTAATTCCTTGAAATGCTGCCTTTGGGGATGGGATCTGCAGTTGCTGGAAATTCCTTCCCTGGAAGCTCAGTTGCAAAGCTCAGCTCCCTCCCTGCCACGGCTGCCTGGCCCGTGCAATGCCTCGTGCTTGGCACTACGTGCAGCAGGACACCGCAGCCCACGGCCCCACGGTTTGCAGGCAGGTGAAGCCTCCTGTCCGTGGCACCGGTGGCTCAGCAGGCAATTTCCTACGAGAAGCAGCCCAGAAAACAGTTCCAGTGGAAAAGGCAGAAAGCAACTGGGTCATGTAGGGAGGATGGGTTTTTAACAGAGCAGCGCAGACACAAGAAATGTTATTAAGTGTGGAAATTCAGCTGGATACCCCCAGAAATGGTGCTCAGCAGCAGCATCTGCAGTCACAGGGGTCAACAGTGGAGATGAGGAGGATCACCAGACTGGAAACCAGGTGGGCACCCTTAGGGTGGCTATTGCCTGCCAAGGATTGCCTCTACCTGAGGACAACCACCACATGGGGCTGGCAAACACCCCCAGTCCAGTGTCAGCTGCTGGGGATGGTCCCTGGCCCTGCAGGAGCTGTGGAGGAGCAGGAGCAGAGCCAGGCACAGCTCCACAGACCCTCTGTATCCTGTGGACGCTGCACACATCCAAAGCAGCAGCCTGTGCCATCAGCATCAAATCTGAAGCCAGCTCGTGTCTGGGAAAATCATGAACTTAGAAAAGGGGAAAAGAATAAACTTTAAAAAAAAAAAGCACAACAAAAAAATCTAAAATAGCATTGTCTGCCTGTGTCCTAACCCCCAGGAACCATGAGTTGAGAGATCAAACCTTATTCCTCAAGGGACTGATATCACCATTTGGTATCAATTTTCCATCTGACTGCTCCTTTTTAGGAATTGTTTCTCTTGCTCCAGAAAACGAGTGCTCCCAGGGAGCCACCGAGAATAGGGAGCCCTGGCTGCACACCAGTGGCACGTCACCGCTCCGAGCCCCACAGCCCCGGGCTGCAGTGGGACGTCCCTGTTGGGCACAGATGCACACCGTGATGGGAAAGTGGAACACGAAATCAGTCCAGGACCACAGTCTTGTTTGCTCCAACAGAGCCACGTTCGGCACACGAACCGCCACGGCAAGGTGATGTTGGGGTGACTTGGGGAGCCCCATGGCCACAGCAGCAAGGATAGAGCATCCTCAATGCTCTGTGTGACAGGCTATGGCTGTGACTCTCACTGCCAGGACACAGCAGCACCTTGGTAAAAGAAACTGCTCAAAGCAGATAGTACATTGGTTTTTTCCTTCCCTTTTTGAAGGGCAGGAGAATTTCTGGGTGGAGGAGCTCATGCACACACAGGCTTTTTCCCAGAAAAGGTCCAGCCCTGATTCTGGTGACTAGCGAGGCAATAAAATTAAGCCCCTGTGTCCTCATGAGCAGGAGGCAGAAGGACATTTAGTCACACTCTTTAAATGAGGCATGGAACACCATAAAGTTTAACGCTGACATCCAACACACGCTTGGGAGCAGAGACATCACTGCCAAAGCCCAGCAGCCCTTATTTGCTTTCTGCAACAATAACGCACTCGACGCAGGTCTCAACGCATTTGCACATGTGGAGGGTGAACTCACGGCACGGCTCACGCTGGGGACGGTGCTGGGGTCACCTCCACCATGCTGCAAGGGAAGGGACGAGGGCAGAGATCTCTGCAGCACGGGACACCTCTCGGGCAGGCTGGTCGGCAGCCAAGGCGGCAGACGGCTGCGCAGAGCGCTGTGCTGGCCAAGCACAGAGGGCAGCTGAGGGCCAGGGCTGCCGGGCACCGCTCGCGCCAGCACTGCGGCGCAGAGCAGAAAAACACTTTCTGCTCAGTGCCAGACTGAGAAAGGGCTTAAACCAGGGCAAACCCCCACCCTAGAGAGGGGTCCAGGCTGAACCCCCAGCTCACCCGCAGGAAGGACGCTGGTTTAAGCTGCACACACCCATCCAGGGCCGGAGTCCTGCATCACAATGCGACACGGCAGAGATCCGTGCCCGAGATAGGAATAAACCCAACCGGCGTGGGAGCACAGCAAACCCTGCAGCGCCCAGGCACGGGCCGGCCATGCAGGCTGTCCTCCAAAACCACATGAGCTTGCTGTCCTCCCTCCAGCTCTCTCCTTCCAGACGGAGAGGTTCATTGTGGCCAAATACAAGAGAAACCAGGTGCCCCAATTCACTGAATTTCCCAGCACTTCTTGCCTGGACTTTGGGCCCTACCGTCCCACACCGTGGCCTCGCACAGACAGCTGCATGCACATAAAGCTCTGTCCCCTATAGTTGCCAAGGAGAAAAACACTTCACCACCAAACATCATGATGCCACCTGTATAAATGCAACAGCATCGGCTACGTGTTGCTTTTTTCAAAGGGTTTGTTTTGTTTTGGGTTTTTTTTTGATTGATTGGTTTTTGCATTTTTTTGTGGTTTTGTTTTTTTTTTTTAAAGCAATAAGAGCCACAGCCCTGCCCCAGGAGATACACCTGCCCACAATCTCCACACCAGCAATTTCACTCACCGCTCTGCATCACTGGAGGATTTCGTTGCTGCTCTAAGAGTCCTGCATGTAAGGGACTGGAACTACAGCTTGTGTGCACTCAGAAGCAAACCTGGATACGATGAGAAGTGTAGCAGCTACACACCAAAGCAGAGGAAAGGCTTGCTGGGTCTCAAACCAGAACCTCCTCCACCTGCCAGGGTTTTAACCCAGCACAATCAGTGATGGGCACCTGAGAGCACTGGGACACAGGTGGAGGGGATAATACAGAGGCTGTTCCTGGTGCAGGAGGGTCTGAGATGGGTCTGAGCTCCCTCCCCAGCCCTGCAGCCCCAAAGGATGACTGGGCTGGGGGTGCTCCAGGGAAGGTGGGATAGGACTGGAGAGCAGGAATGGCAACAGCACCTGTGATGCATTTATACGATGTTTATAAAAACACCCCACCCCCAGTGCAAATGGGGGGGGTCCTGTGTTATCCCTGGTCTGTCTTCCAGAGGAGCTGGTGGAGGCTGTGTCACACAGGGGGGGAATATAGTCACCCTGAAAGTCCCCCCAAGTCCTTTCTGATCCCCCCACCTGTGCTGCTGCCCAGACCAGAAGGGAACTGCTCTCAGCTGGAGACACTCTGGGTGACGAAGCACCTCGTGGATGGAGATGAACCGTTCATCTCCCATAGCCATACTAAGGTGCAAAGTGGCACCTGAGGCTCTGCACAGTAAAATGAGATGGTTGTGATAATTAGTGAGCCTGTGAAGGCCAATTAAAACCCTTGGGAGAACATAAATGATTTTAACATGGCTTGGTGCAGAGGAGTGTGCTGCACCAGGGGTGCTGGCTGTGCCGTGCCCGTGGTTGGGCTGTCACAGCCCTGAACACCCTCGACAAAGGCAAAAGGAATTGGCAAGGGAGAATGAGTCAGGGCCAGGAAGGGACCTGGGGTTATGAGAAGCATTTTAAAATGAATTGGAAACTTCACAGGCAGCCACCAAGGTGACTGAGGTGCAAGAGAAACATAATTGGAGCGCTCTGAGCTGATGAATAACCACATTGCAGCGTGGCCGAGCAGCTGCGGCCGCAGCCCGTGCACAGGGAGGGGGGGACGAGTGCCAAGGAGCTCTGCCGATCGATCCGGCTTGGCAGGGGGGTAAACCAGGCAAGCGGGGGCCACTGAGGGTGTCAAATGGCCCAACAGCCTGACGGGCCTTCAGCTCTCGTCAGCGGGCCGGACCTGGGGCTCTCGCCATCCCTGCCTCAGTTTCCCCATCTTCACGGGGGCACCCGGGGTTGGGTCTGCCAGGCGCCCTGAGCTCAGCGCATGGATTCACCGCGCACGGACATCTCCTGCCCAGGGACCCCCCGGCTGGGCGAGCTCCCGCTCCCCAGGGCCAGGAGGGCAGAAGACCACCGCAGACACCAGCTGCTGGCCTTGCTCCGTGTCCCCCGCCCCTGTTTGGTGGCTTCAGGAGGTGCCTGGGGAGGGGACACGGGGACAGCGCTGACACCCCCCCCGGCCCGGCGCCTGTGCGGCCCCACAGCTCCTCCCGGCGGCCGCGCCGCAGTGCCGCAGCCCCCCCCAGTTCCCCCGGGGTACCCCCAGGGCAAAGCCTTACAGCAACGGGCACCTCTGTATTAAAAGCAAGAGCCCTCGCTATATATTTTTCTGCACACACACCCCAAAAGAAAAAAAAAAAAAAACAGCTTGTGCTAAGACCAATATTCCAGTATTTTATTTGTTTCCACCTGTACAACAGCAATCAGTACCAGTACGTCATTCAAGCCTCAAGCAGGCGAGCCCAAGGGTGGTTATCTTTGATCTAGTTAAGCTTTGCCGAACGCCGCTGGGTCGTACTGGTGCGAGTGGAAGCGTCCCACAGCGCCCTGGCTGGGGCCGTGCCCCTGCCCTGTTCCCGTGACACTTGCCACTGGCAGAGGCTGGGGGCTGCGAGCCACTGTTTGCAGGTGGCTACCTTGGCATTCAAGGCCAGAGAGAGTTTACAGCTGTACTTCAAGCATCACCCGCAGTGAGGACTCATGCCACAGTAATAATCCAGCAGTACTGGCCACAAAAAGGGGCTTGGCTAGTCCCATCCTGCCTGTGAGACATGCCTACGGGCCAAGTTCTGGGTAGCTGCTACCCTTCCCCTTCATGACCTGGGCTGTATCACAACACGGTGAACCAGCCCGAGCCCAGCTGCAGGACTGGGGACATGGCCAGGAAGGAATGCACCAGCATAGAAACTGCTGGTCTTGGTTCTAGCTCCTGTGCTCTTCCTCACTAGCAAGGACAGAGGTGTAAGAGGAACTTAACACCTTCTTACCCTACTAGAAGATCACAGGACTGTCCTAGACCAGTGCAACAGTTTCTAGACCACCACAGAATCAGCGTCACACACAAGTGCAACAAGTCCCGTGGTCCAAGAGAAATCAGAGACTCCCCCCACTCTGTTTTGTCCTTGCCAGAGGCACCAGCAGGGGCCCCTTTGGTTTTCCCAAGGGCTAGCCCAGTTCCTGGTTGGAAGCAGGGAAGGGAGGTGTAGTAGCCAACTAGTGATTGGTAGTTACCCAAGAATATCCCTGGGCCTTTGGCTTCTTTCCCCCTAAAGAGTGACCTCAGCCAACCCAGCCCTAGTTGACACTCAGTCCCAGATCCCCCAAGACATCATTTCAGAAATCTGCAATGTTTTAATCAAAATCTACTAAAGCCATTGTTATTTTCACGATTGCACATAGCTTCCTCCATCTCAAAAGCACGAGTATCTTTGTTAACGCTCAAGGACTGGGTCAAGCTTCTGCCTGCTCCCTTTCCACGTGCAGGCAGCACGGGCAGAGCGACACGATGGCCTCGCAGCTCGGACAGTGCATGGGCAGAAGAGCTGACCCTGGGCAGCTGAGCAGGCAGCAGGAGCTGAGCACCAGGTCAGATGTACCACTGAGTTTTCTGGCAAGGCTCATCTCACGCAGTCACCTAAAGCAAGGAGAGGCTAAGTAAAAGGGTTGTGGGCTAGAATCACTGGAGCGCAAGGTCATGGCACAGAATCAGGGCTTTAAAAGTCACCACTGTACTCTCCAACATGTGCAAAGGCTGGAGCAACCCTGGGCAGGCTCCAGGTACTCTGGGAAGAGACATCACTGATGTGACAGCACCCAGAATTGATTTGTGGTGTAGTCCAGCCACATCAAGTGGCAATAAAACCATAAGTGGCTTCAGGATAGCAAGCCCCATTCGCGTGAGATGAACAGTGGCTTTTAAAAAGATCACTAAATCCCATCAGTGCTACGTATACAAACCTCATTTATTTTAAAGGCTCCTGTTAAAGTGCCTTTTATTCCTAGCAATAGGCAGTCTTAAATTGCAAAATAACTTCACGGCTCAACCAGTGATCATCTTCATTCCTGCTGGCTCACAGGGAGAGAGGGGCTGTGGCAAAGGCCGCCCCCCTGGGAACAACGCTGTGTTTTGGGTGTGTGGATAAGGTCTCCCGTGCCCCGGCACAGGAGAGCTGGTGCAGCAGTACTGTCCCGTGCCTTTGCCATGGTGCACGGGGTCTCTGCTGAGTTGCTCAGGATGACTTCACCTTCCAGAGACCTCCGGGGATCCAAAGCAGGTCTCGCCCCCAGCACGGACGAGTCCCAGTGGGCAGCGTGTGGGGGCTGGCGGCTCAGGCTTCGGCGTCGTCCTGGCTCAGCGTGTTGGCGTCATGTAGGAGAGGCGTTGTCTCGGAGGAGGGGGGAGGTTTGCTCTGCGTGGTGGGGTGGCACGGGCTCTTCTTGGCACCGGCTCTCTGAAGAGAAGAGGAGAGGAGAGCAGTTACGGCCGCGCACTCGGCGGTGCCACTGTGCTCACACCCTACGCAGGAGTCACCACAGCCCTGCTTGGGATGCGCACTCCCCAAGCCTCTCGGACTTTCATCTGGCCAAGAAACCTTTTCTGAAGGCTTCTTAAATTGAAGATTTTTGCATCTCCTCCCCTAACAAAATGAAGTTATTTCCATCCCTGCCCACCAATACACTGGTAACACCCCTGTGTACGCCCAGCCTGAAGAGCTGTGTCACTAAATGGAGGAGCTACGGGACAAAGTCAGCATGCTGCACAGCATCAGAGAAGATGAAAGGGAGATGGGCAGGGTCTCCTCAGAGACACAACAGCTTGAAGACCCCTAGATCCCAGCTGCAGTAGAGATACAGAGAGCACCCATCCCTAACAGAATGGTAAGTGCAGCCTCTGGGGAAGGTGAAGGATGGAAGCTGGTGCCTTCTGGCACTGAGAGGAAGGCTCCTGCTCCACCTAAAGGCTTACAACTACAAAACACGTTCACCAACCTCAAAGTTGAAGAGGAGCCAGATATGCTTTCAAGCAGATCACGTGGGTCCCCTGACTAAATCATGCAAGACACCCCAGGAGGAAGCAGCAAGTGACAGTAGAGGGTCACTCCCTGCTGCTGGGGACAGAGGCACCCATCTGCCCACCTGACTGGTCATCTAGAGATCTGCTGCTTGCTGGGGACCTGGATTCAGGGTGTTGTGGAGGGACTGTGAGGCTTATCCAACCCTTTGACTATTACCCATTACTTCTTCTGTGTGGGCACCAATGATATCACCAGGGCTACCTAGAAAGTATCAAAAGTGACTACAGAGCTCAGGTGGGGGGAGATAGTCAGGGCAAAAAAGCTGGTTGAAATTCAAGGATTACCTCCACCAAGCTCAAGAGTGGTCCATCCCAACAAGCATCCCAAGGCAGACAAGAATGCCAGCAGGCCTACATGGATGAACAAGGAGTTCCTGGCCAAACTCAAATGGAAGAAGAAAGCATACGGAAGGTGGAGGCAGGGACAGGTAAACTGTCAGGAATAGAGGGGCACTCTCCCAGCATGCAGGGTGAAGTTAGGAAAGCCAAAGCCCAACAGGAATTAAACCTGACCAGGGATGTCAGAGATAAGAAGAAGGGCTTCCATAAGTGCACAGGTGACTAAAGGAAGACTGGGGAACATGAGAGCCTGTTGCTGAATGAAGCAGAGGACCCCAGAGACCAGGAGAAAGTCTGGAGCAAGGAAGACATACCCTTAGTGGAAGAGGAGAGGTCATAGAATACTGAAGCAACCTAGACACACATAAATCCATGGACCCTGATAGGATGCACCCATGAGTGCCGAGGGAACTGCTAATATCACAGCTAGGCCACTCCCCATAATCTTAGAACAATTCTGGAAATTTAGAGAGGTGCCCAAAGACTGGAGGAAAGCAAGCGTCACTCCTATCTTGAAGAAGTTCAAGAAGGAAGACCTGGAGAACTACAGACCTGTCAGCCTCCCTTCAATTTTTAGGAAGGTCATAGAGCAGCTCATCCTAAGAACCATTTCCAAGCACATGAAGGACAGGAAAGTCATCAGGAGTAGCCAGCATGCCTTCATCATGCTTGACCAACCTAATAAACTTCTATGATGAAATGAATGGCTTCAGGGATGAGGGGAGAACAGTAGGTATTGTCTACCTGGCTTCAGTAAGGCTTTCAACACTGTCTCCTATAAGAATCTTGTAGAGAAGCTATGAAGTATAGGCCGGATAAGCAGACAGGGAGGTGGACTGAAACAGGCTGAATAGCCAGGCCCCAGCAGGTCATGAGAAGCAGCATGAAGTCTAGTTAGAGGCCAGTAACTAGCAGTGTACACCAGGGGTCAATACTGGGTCCAACCCTGTATAACATCTTTATTAATGATCTGCAGATTTGCTGATGACACAAAACTGGGAGGAGTGGCTGATACAAGAGGGTCATGCTGCCCTCCAGAGGAACCTCAACAGGCTGGAGAAAGGGGCTGGCAGGAACTTCATGAGGTTCAACAAGAAGGTGTGCAGTCTTGCACCTGGGGAAGAACAACCTCATGCAGCAGCACGTGCTGGGCACGAAAGGACCCAAGGGTCCTGGTGGACACCAAGCTGAACATGAGCAGTGTGCCCGTGTAGCAAAGGCAGCTAACTGCATCCTGGGCTGCGCTGGGACCTGTTGTCAGCAGGTCAAGAGAGGTGATCCTTCCCCTCTGCTCATTGCCAGTGAGGCCACACATGGAATACTCTGTACAGTTCTAGGTGTCCCAGGACATGAGAGATGGAGTTACTGGAAAGAATGGAGCAAAGGGCCACTAAAACGATGAAGAGACTGGAACATCTCTTATACAAGCAACAGCCAAGAAAGTTGGGACTGTTTAGCCTGGAGAAGGCTCAGGGGGATCTTACCAATGTATACAAGTATCTGAAGGGAGGGTGTAAACACAGAGCCAGGCTCTTCTCAGTGGTGTCCAGGGGACAGGACAAGAGCCAAGAGGCACAAACTTAAACACAGGAGGTTCCATCTGAACATTAGGCAACACTTTTTTTTTTTCGTTAAGAAAATGTGAAAACTGTCAAAACTGGAACAAGTTGCCCAGAGATGTTGGGGAATCTCCATCCTTGGAGATTAGAGACATCTGCAGATGGTCCTGGGCAACAGGCTCTAGGTGACCCTGCTTGAGCAGGGGGGATGGACTAGATGACCTCCACAGATCCCTTCCAACCTCAACGATTCAGTGATTTTGTGATCCTGTAATACAAATCCAGATATTTTATACATCAGAAATTCCCTCTTGAAAGCTTTTTCAAGCATGCAGGAGGGGAGTGATACCCACCAGTTGAATACCTCTGTTACTCTCATGAGTTTTTACCTGTTCAAAAACAACTTACCTCTGAATCTCAAACACTTGAAGAGCACAAAACGGGCAAGAAAAGTGTTTCCTCACACCAATCCTACTTTTCACCCTGATCCCTGCTGATATTATTAGGGCTGCAGATCAGGTACACCAGGAGAAACAATAAGAGCATGTGCTTGCAGCCTGGTTAAGTGTGAGTATTAAGACATCTAAATTGCACTGAATAAAGCCGTGAGACATTATTATATCAAAGCTTGCCAAGAGGGCACGTCTGGTAGACATGGACAGTAAACATTTCCGTTTGATTGGTTTTAAGCAAAGTTTAATCAAATCAGGATGAGAGAAAAGTGTGTTACCTTGACTGGGTACCCACCTACAGTCTGGCTTCCCGCAACACCGTCCCCTTAACCGGAGGCAGCTTTTCTGCAGAGGTGGCCTGGTTGGCCTTATTACTGTCTGAGTTCTTTTTATTGCTACTCCAAAATAAAGAGCATTTTTCCTAGAAGACAATCAGGCTAGTTTATGGTGTACTTGGTCACGAATTCCACGAGGGTTCCAATTTTAGGAGGAGATTTTAAATCACTGTTTAACTAGAATCTACTTATTAATGAAGATTTCAAAATTTAGGTTCAACTAAGTCCTATTTTAGATTTCGGTCAGCGTCAAGCCAGTTTGAAAATGGTCTGTTTGCCTTTTAAACGCAACACCACACAGGCTTTAGGCCACGTTAGGAGAGGAGAGCTACAATGCTGCATCTGGGCATGTTTTATGCCTGTACAGGATTTACACATTGTTTAGAACTGCTGGTCCAACAGATGCATTTCAAACTGGCTCCACTATAAGCTAGACAAAGATTTAAGTGTTTCACACTTATCTAGACTGGGTTTAGAGCACACTGCTCCTTCCAGAAGCCAGAGGCCCACAAGATCCTCCAGGAAGGAGTTGGGTTCAGGGAGACCTCCACGCTGGCAGACACGTGAAGGTGCGGTCAATGCCCTCTGACACGGCCCGTGATTTCCAGAGGGAGGACTGCGCATGATTAAGCAATCATTGCCAGATCAGCAACACTTCAATCAAATAAGGAACACACCTTGGCTGCAAATTGCTGTCTTCCAGCTCTTATCTATTCATTAGGCAGAGACTTTCATGTGTTGTTGCACAGCTTTCTTAGAGATTTATAAGGCCATTGAGGCTTTTTAATCACTTTGCAGGTAGTCAGGCACTTCCTGCAGTTGATTTTTGGTTCTAGCACTTCGTGACACTTTTCACTGAGCACCCAAATACAGCTGGCTTACGCCAGGGTTTGGGAAATTTCACCAGCAGATATTCAGTTGACTTGAGTGAATTTTAAATCCAGCTTTTCTTTCTGACCCTTTCTGGCATGGTTAAGGCTCTCTGATACCAGGAATTAAGACTTACACAAAGCAGGGTGAGGAAATGCCAGCCTGGGGCCACATAAGGTCTTAGAAGTAGCTGCCCAGCAAATACAGACATTTTTTCAGATACGCTGGTGCTATGCAGCAGAGGAAAGCCTGTTTGCCAGCAACCATTTGCATTTGCTGAAGCAGAGAGGTTCAGCAGCCAAAGCCTGACCATCTCGGGAGCACGGTAAGGGTTTAATGCTGAGGCCTCAGCCCTAGCATCGCTCCCACCCTGCAGGGAAGTGCGTGGAGGAACAAGGGGATTTGGGATCATGTGTTTAAGACAATTAAGCAGTTCTAGGCTTGGTTAAAATCCAATTATGTGATACTCAGAACTTTGGCAGTATTTAAAGTGGGTTTGCATTACTGTTTCTGTAAGGGCAGTTACATGAGGTTGAGCAAAAGCAGCCCCTCGCACGTGCTCTCCCCTTAGCTCACTCTCATCCTAAGCGTTGCCTTTTTATCCCCACAAGTAGCCTCTTCACTTCTGTAGCTTTAGAGCCAGCTCAAGCCGTTTGACTGTAGTGCAAAACTAAATAAGCTTGCTTTGATATAGGTTAGGGTAGGAAGCTAGATCTCTACTTCAAGATCTAAAGCCTTTAGAGAGCTTAGTGTTATCAGATGAATGTTTTGGGGCTGGAGGCACAGATCTCCATCAAGTGGTTTAGCTGGTTTATGTTCTATCCTTACAGCTCAGACCCGTGTGCTAGCCAGGCACCCTCACTGCCTGCCCCATCCTGGGCCAACTTCTGCCCAGCTGCCAGCTCCCTGCTGGCTTCAAAGGTCTTCACTTCTCAGTAAGACCAAATCCACAAGGGCCCTGAGGGTTTAACTTCCAGAGCTCTTTGGAGTAGTTCACAGAGAAACCAAGTGAGTTTCAGGGAGAAGCAGAGTCCAGTCTGGATTGAGAAGCAGCCACAGTGTCTGTGCCCTTTCTGCAAGAACACAGCGACTGCATTTCATTTGTGAACAAGCTGTGTTCAGATAGCTCTATCTCCTTGAGAAGGCTCTGTTCAGATTAGAAATCTGTTGGGACCCTGCAGAGATGCACAGATTTGTGGAACAGCACAGACCTGCTGCTTTCTATGACAGTTGGGTTGATGAGCTAGGCTTGTTCTTTCATAAACTGGATGAGCCTAGAAACACCTCCTCCTACAGGAACCCACTTCCATCACTGTTGTGCACAGAGAAGGCAAGAAATGCTCTCATGTTATCTGTTTGCAGCCCAGTTTCTAGATGGCCAAGGAAGTCCTGCTGCTATGTGCTCGCACCTGGCACCATTAGGACATTGCTCATGGCATCAGCCAATGTTTCCTCAGGAGTGTTAGACTGTCAGCCCAATCGACATCATCTGATTAAGTCTGATTTGACTAACAGCATTTCCCATTAGACATCTCCAAGGTCTTACCTGACTCATTGCCATGAGTACAGCTGCTGAGATAATGAGTGGAACACTCAGCCCAAGGAAGATATACTGCAGGTAGTCCAGCAGGGATGGGATCAGCACCAGGTTGGTGTAAAACTGCTTTAGGACTGAGCCTTCGATGGATCCACTCTGCTCAAAAAAGCAAAGTCGTCAGTGGCATTTCTCTCCCAGCCAGAGCTGAGACAGACCAGCTGCACAATCCCTCTCCCACCACCAATTAGGGAATGTAAGCAAGATTCAGTCAGGCTAGAAGCTTCTACTAAATGGTTGGAGTCAGATGGCCATGCGCACAGCTGGAGACTGCACTCCCTGGCCCACATGAGCATGGGGATGCTGGCAGCTCCATTCTGGGCCCTATTTAACCCCACAGCTAGGACAGAGCCGGAGGTTTACCAAGTATAGTGCAGGGTTTGTTCGGCTCAGAGGGATTAATGGCATAGCCAAGTATTGCAAAGCCTTCTGTTGGTGCTTAATTAGTCTGTCTGGCTTAAAGATTTATCCCAAGTGGAGTTTCCCAAGCACTGGGTGATGGGGAGGCAGTTCCCCCCTCCCACAGGAGAGGCTCTGCAGAATCAGGTTGAGGAAGGCAGCTCACCTCTGCAAACCACAGCAGCGGCAGGACCACTGGCTTTATCTTCCCTGTTTGACTGGGGAGGGAAGAAAAAAAAAAAAAAAAAAACAACCCACACTTAGATTTCTGGTTGATCAGACCACAGTTAGTGCCATAATTCTTCCTAAAGGGATGGGTTTGACAGACTGATAGTGGCCAGGAAACCAGTGTAAGGAGGCAGCAATTCCTGCTGCTTCAGTGAGCTGCTCTCCCCTTGAGGGACCGGGTCCAACTTGGGCCTTTCATGCAAGAACAGAGCTTACACTTCCATTTGTGCTTAACTGCCTGACAACAGCAGTGCGTGCCATCCCAAATCTGGGCTCCGGGCACATGAACTCAGTGAACTGGAATGCTAAACTTCATGCAGCAACAAGACATCTCAGTCACCTGCATGGTACCAGAGGGTGGTGCAGCCAAGTTCACAGCATTGGGGCTGTTTGCTGGTGTGTGAACTAGAGCCAGTCAAAGCAGCAAGAGCACACTCCCACCCTTGTAGGTATTTAACATCTAGCATGATACAACTTTGGGGCAGAGACCTTCTGTTTGCTTTCACAGATCTGAAAGTGTCTTTTTGGTCAGAGGCTTCAACTGCCAACCCTGTAGGCAGAGGGTGTTTTGCCTGTCCATGTTGGATGTCACACCTGAGCAGCAGCACACTCCTGCACCTCACCAGGAGCAGCAGTCTGATCATCAGCTCCCCAGGCAGGTGCAGGAATGCTGCAGGAGCCCAGCAAACAGGCAGCCACAGGCTGCACTGCTAAAGGCTGGCAGTTTGAGGTCACTGGAATAGCTGATATTTCACCACATGAGCCAGCTGGCTTCTGCAACCATGCCAACTGGGACTGTTAAAGCTACTTCATCTCTGGGGAGAGTAAACTGTAGTGAGCCCAGCATCAGCAGCACTCCCTGCTCAAGGAAGGGAGATGGACATTTGTAAAAGGTGACTACTTACATTATACCAGACACCTGCTTTATGTACAGGTTCAGCTGGAGCTTGATGGAGCAATTCATGGGGATGCCCGTCATCTGCACAGGAAGAGATCAACCAGTTCATCAGTAAAGCCAACATTTGTCTGGAGAGCTTCGCAGAAGAGCCAGCCTTTGCTTTCCATCACAGCTGCTCGGGGTGCCCCCTTCCAGAGCAATGGACAGGACCATCCAGAGTTCACCACAGTCACCACACGCAAGACCAGGAGCGTGGCTGGGGTTTCCACCAGAGCAGACACATCAATCAACCAGGCTCTGGGGATGAGCAGTCACCATCTGAGAGTCCATCATCCCCAGGGCAAGGTGCAGTCTGTCCCCTTCACTTGAACACTCACCCAGTCACTGAGACTGTGGCACACAGCAGCGTGCAGAAGGGATCTCTGCCCTCGGGGTGGTCTAAGGCACAAAGCCACCCTGAACAGAGGTAGCTGCTGCAGAAGGCAGCACACAGGCAGTGGGCAGACAGCATGAACCAGGGAGGTGCTGTGTCACCCAGGGCTTGTGGGACTGAACATAAGCAAGTTCAGATTACCAAAAGGAGAATATGCACCCTGTAAGGGACTCCCTAGGCAGGGTGTTCTAATAACAACTTCTGTGTTTTTTGAAGCCTGGTAAGGCTCTTCCATCATTCATCCTACCAGGAGCAGGAAGGAAACACATCAACGCAAAAGATTCATGCACAAAGCAAAGGACAAAACATTTCTCCTAACTAGGAACCAACAGACATCACTGTCCAGCCACAGGTTAAGGCCATGAAAACACCACACTTCAGTGCTGGTCTTGCTGACACCCATAAAGTTGGTTTTTGATGACACTGCAGTTTTCCAACACATTAAGGGCAGAAAGTTTTTGTTGGAATGACCCTGTCTGAACACAGCAGGCTGCAGCTAGATACGAATACAGTTAATTGTACTGTTATCAGTAGATGTTTGATACTGTAATAAACTTAATTAGATTTCCGTAATTGTGATAAGAAAAGCAGTAAGAACTCAATGCCTTGATAAGAAGCACAGCTTACCTTACCCCTAGAGGGGGATTGGTTTCTTGCTTGAGCAAACATCACTGAGTGTTTGGAAGATCTGACCACATGCAACACAGGCCATGGGTGGAAGATCCCACAGTCCCCTCCCCATCAGCAGCTGGGACAATGATGGCTCAAGGACACCCCAACTCATCGCCACTGGAATGGTGACTTCACCCTTACGCCACAGATATGTGGAAGTGTAACACAGCAGCAGGCCAGTGCAAAAGCAGCCAGTTAGATGAGCAGGTTGAGAGATTAGAAGCAGCCAGCCCCAAAATGGTGATGACAGCTTCTGCTACAGCGGGGTCTTCAGACTTTGCCAGTCAGCTCTCATGGCAATATGTGTTTGCAGATTTGGGGCGTAACTGGGCTGCTGCTAGATACACCTCCTGGTGTTATAGACCTGAGTCAGTGGAAAAAAACTTGACTGTGCTTATCAAAACAATTATGCTTATAATTAGTTCTGCAATTCTCTTGAAGCCAGGCTCATTATTCAATTAGTTTATGGCTTTGATATTTTTATCTGCACATGTCCTCGTCAGTCTTTGCACTATGGAACCTGCCCAAACAAATGCCACGAGAGCAGAGCGAGGCGGCCAGGCAGCTGGTCCCGCTCAGCCCAGGCCGGACCCCCGGGCCAGGCGAGGCCCCCCCAGCTCACTCACCGGGTGCACATCGAGGAAAAGCCCATGCTGGTCCTTGCTGGGGTGGAGGCCTTCAACGGCGTCCACCAAGGCTGGGTCAGCGTTGTAGAAGTGAGGATGGGAGATGAATATCGGTGCATCTGGATGAGAACAAAGACACCTTAAGCTCAGTCAAACCCACCTGAGACTTTTTGTTGAGGTTTTTCAACCGTTGCAGCATGTGTTCTGAACAGACCTTTATACTTTTCTCTTCCCAACCAGAAATCTCTGTCCGTCCCTGCAGCTTCTTCCATTGGGAGGGTTAAGACCCAGGGTTTAAGCCACCCTCTCCCACCACACATCATGCAATGCCCTGGTGACTCGCTGTACCCAGACACGGGTTAGGGCACTAAGTCTGAATTCTCACTCCAGCATCACCTGCACTCAACACCCAACGTTAACATTTCATTTGGCAGTTACATGGCCTGCCTGCTCCCTCCCCAGCCCAGGGGATGTACCACTCCCACCGTATCCCTGGACATTCCCACAAACACCAGGCTGCTGCAGGGCTGTGGACTTTGAGCACAAGGATTTTCTCTCTTTCCCTCCTTGCTGAGATGCCTGTGGGAGTGCGAGAACGCCGTGCACACAGGTACCTTTTAGCACTCCAGCAGATAGCAGAGCCAGTTTCCCAGACAGCCAAGCTGGTATCACATCCCCACTGTTTAATATTGATACAAAAGGCAGAGCCTGGGGACTTACTTACTAAGGACTTACTTAGCCTACAGGTGCTGACGTTCTGGATGCCAGACTGCATGCAGGGGCAGAAGCCTTCATTGGGTGGATAGTCTGTGCCATTGGCAAAGAGAGTTTTCGGGGCCACGAAGCGGTAGGTGGGCACACCCTCAAACTTCCCAGACTGCTCATACACTAGTGTCATGGACCTGGAAAGATTCAGTGGAGAAGGATCAGGATTGGCCAAGAAGTTCCCAGCCCAGAACCAGGCTCTTATCGTCGCTGGATAAGATGCGGTTGCAACGTAACTTAGACTTTGAGATCAAGATAAACACTGAGCAGTGCTTTAAATGGGGAATGAGTATTTAAGGCATTTGCTTTCCATGCTTTAAGCAGAGATAAAGGGTTGGCCAGGACTAGTTATGGAGAGAAACCACAGGCTTAAGTCTGTTTGCAGTATCCAGATGAGATTTGTTTAAAGGCATGTAGTAATCCCCAGGGCTGCTCTCCAAGAGATAATACCCTCTTTGTGCAAGCCTTGGCTCTGAGGTGCTCTATCACAGGGGATGCACCCTGGCTAAAACTCTTCTGCAGCACAGCTCCAGCATATAGGCTGGCAGGTCAGTGGAGAATTTTACTACATTATGCAGCAAGATTTTTTCTTTTGATACAACAGGCTAGTGATGTTATGCTGCATTACTGCTACTGGCTGGCCAGGATAGAAACAAATTTCCAGGAGGGAATTTTGCCTCTTTCACACTTGAGCATGGCTTCCAGGGATGCAGACAGCTGGGGCAGACCAAGGGGATGCTCATTCCTACAGCTGACATCAGGCCCAAGGACTGGGGATTCAGGGCACGTTCAACAGTTACATGCATGCCTCTCGGCTGCGCTCACCTTCCAAGAAGGAGGCAGAGGCTGCTGCAGCACATCAGCAGGATAAAGCCTTGCCTACCTTGCGCCAGGACATCCAGGTAGTTGCATCTCAGCATCAGCTGCACTTAATGTGCAAACAGCATAGGAGATAAGCCCTGCATGCTCAGCTGCAAGGCAGATATGCTCCTAGTCTATCAGCTGATGTTTGTGAATCCCTCCTAGCCAGCACTGCTAGCAGAGAGGCTGAGAGGGATTTGGGGAGGAGAGACAGCACTGCCTGGGGAAGAGGCAGAGCCACTTCCCCCACAGCACTGTCTGGTGGGAACCTCCTGCACTAACCAGAAACCAAGCTTGGTTTCCTCTACTTCTCTTTATGCCTTGCCTGGAAACATGCTCTGTTCCCTAGAAGATTTATTGAAACAGGTTATGTGTATTTAAACTTTGATTACTGGTAAAACTCCCCTAAGTTCTTGGCTCCCAGTCATTTTGGTATTTCCTGATGTCCCTTGTGTAGAGGAATTCCTGCACTAATACTTGGTTCAGCTGACTTCACTTGTTCGCTGAAGAGGTCATTGTTCTTTATTCAGCACTTGCTTGTTTTGCAGCACTATCTACAAAGCCTGAATCAACATTATCTTCCCCAGGCTGGAGATAGGGTTTTGTGCTATGCCTGCCTCCTGGCTTCCCCTCCTTCCAGCCTTGGGGAGTTTCCACACGGGCAGGCTCTGCAGGGTACTTTAACCCCTGTGTGATCAGCTAAGGTCAGGGTGTCTCATACAGGACAGACACGCACAGCAGTGCGTGAACTAGGCAACAAAAAAAAAAAAAGCAGCCTGGAAACAGTGGCACTAGCCCCCCCCCCCCCCCATCACTTCTGAAAGCATTTAGTCAGCTGAAATAGTTCCGCAAACAGTTAGAGCTGCATTTCTTTATGACAACTCTTACTTCTCCCTCTCGCCTCCCACATCTTATCTAGACTGGTTATTTTCTACTGATTCAACACGGGCAAGTCAGTCTTCTCCAATGATCTGGAAGGTATTTATGAGTACCACAAGATGCTGCTAATTAGACAGCTACACTCTCTGCAAAGCTCAGGTACTGCAACAGAGCTGCAGCTGAATTTTAAGTACAGAAACAAGTCCTGAGCCCTCTGCGTCACTGCATAGGTACTCTGTGTGCACAGGATGAGTGCTGCATCTCCTGCCACCTGCACGGGGACAAGCCAGCAGCTGTGGCCTCACCTGCAGGCGTCAGGGCTGTAGAACTCCAGCGACGTCGGGGACATGAACGGTGGCCACATCTCCCCCGCAGTCCCATTGATCATGTTGCACTGGCTGCTCCGCCAGTAGTTCACCTACGAGCCAGATGTAGAGAGAAGAGCTCAGAACGATGAGCTAGCTGAAGAGCTGGCCTCCACCGCCAGATGGGACATCCACCACTCCACACTGCTTCCACAGCAGCTTGAGACAGCAACACTGAAGAGCTTCCAAGATCTTTCCCGTTCACAAACATCTGCTCAATTAATGGAAAAACAGGACAAGATCCACCTATCCCAAGTGCTTCCACAGTGGCCAGTCTATAGGTTCAGTTGATTTTAGTTAGGAGGGGAATTCCACAAGGGAAAAATAAGCATCCCTTTAACGAGGGTATTTAAAGTAACACCTTAAACACAGGAGCCTGGGATTTCAACCACTGGAAGCAACAAGCTCCAACAGCATTTCAAGGGAGTCCAAGTGACACCAATGATGAGCTGAACTTAATGCTTCACAACAAGCCTCTTGTCATCTGGCTGCCTTCTGGCAACTGGCTAGAACAATAGCTGCAACAGTCAAAGTCATGTAGAAACTTGCCCCCAAACCTACAACCCCGAGATACAACAGCACTGAGAGCTTTCAGTTTATCTTGTTTCAGACCAGGCATTGCCCCTGCATTGGAGGTTTGCTGCCCAACCCTTACCTTCTTTAGTCCATTCCATGTATCCACCATGTGAACTCTACTGATGTTCTTCATGCCTGTGTTCACTGTGAACAGTCCTGAATTGGAGTTATTAAGCTGTAGAGAGAAGAAACTAACTTTTAATCCATTATACACCACAAGACTGCAATATGTTAATAACTTTGCATGCTTCATCAGCTCTAGAGGTGCTTCACACTGGAAGCTACTAAACTTTTACTTATTTCAGTTGCCAGCAACAGCTTCCAACACATGCATTTCTGCCTGAGGGGAGAATTAAGGGAGCCTTACACAACCACCACCAGCTACACACGGCTGCTCCGAACAGCTTGTGAGGGGGATAGCCCAGGCACTCAATCCCAAGGCCAATATAGCTGTGATTTTAGTGTTCCCAAGCAACAGTTTACTTACCTCTATAAATAAGCCAAATTTCCCCTTGAAAGGGATTAGACCAGGAACAATCATATTTATTGTGTCTATAAGAGGGTCTTCATACCCCCACATGATCTCCCCCACCGTCCGGTTCATGAACGCCTCCTGTTTCAGGCCAGCCAGGGCTCCACTCAGTAAAAGCTTCACAAAGTTTGGCAGTTTTTCCATCATTACAGCTGCTCCCTGGGAAAGAAAAGAAGCCTCTGAGACGAGCACCCAATCTTTACTAGAGAAGCAGCAATGCATCTTCAGTGCTCAGCTCTACAGCTCTGGAGAAATCCTTTGGACAAACTGAGGTGCACTGCTTATCCCCAGTTTGAGAAGAAAGCAGTTGAGGGCTCACAGGCTTCATTCCCCCAGAGGATGCTCAAACAAGATCACAGACTAAAGCCCAGTTGCTTTGCCAGCCCCTCTGCATGCTCTGCTTCTGGAAGTGTAACAGCCCCACGTGACAACACCCAGAAAGCAATTTTGTAAGCTTAACCCACCTCACGGCTTGACGAGCCTTAAGCTCTACAAGAACATAAGCTTTGAATCAGCATTGGGCTCCATCACCCTCCCCACAAGCTCAGAAGCTGGTACCCATCCATGGAGCAAGTTCTTACCATCATTAAAATGTTTGGCACAACGACGTACTCATCTTCAGTGCCGTTGGACAAGTCCGGCTGGAAGAAGAGTTTCCGGTACTCCAGGAAGGAGACAGTGTCATTGTCATGGAATGTGATATTTGTCTTATATCTGAACTCTCTGCAAAGAGATGGGAGAGATCATGGGACCCTTCCCCCAGGGATGGGCTGCACAGGCCTGGCCTTGCTTCTGAAGAGCAGAGGAAGGAGACCAAGCCCCAGCAAGAAGCCATGGGACAGCAGAGGAGGCACCGTGCTGGGAAACAGGCAGTGTCAACCTCACACGCCAACCAGGGTTAGGGTCCAGCAGGAGGAGAGGGCAGCCTGAGAGTCCCCTGACAGATGGGATTCTGCAGCAGTTTGCAAACATGGAGTGTTTCTTCCCAGCTGACGAGAAGGGGCTGCAATGCTCCACAGCAGCACAAGGTTACCCCCAACATCACAAGCCTGTTACAGCTCCCAGGGGAGCTGCAGCTCAACCCACCAGCAAAAACAAAGTCCTTTATTGTGGAGCCTCTGTTTTATGTCCCACATTAGGGAAGGGCACTAATCTTGCTCAGCAGGAACACAAGGACAGTATTAAGTTTTGCCCCTTTGTTTATTCTTTTTTATGGTAAGTGAAGCCTTTTTCCCAAGCCAAGTGACTGATGTGATCACAACATACAGGATCCACATGGTCTTACGGTGTGACCTGCCTAGCACAGGGGAAACAAGGGCATATACATACTGCCAGGTTTCCCCAGAGCACTACTCAAACAGCTTTGGATTAAACCAGTAATCTCCCCACATGAGCTTGCTTAGGCTTCTGACGTGACTTTGCCTACATGTGTAGACACTAATGTGTTTAATATCTCTATTTATGGGTAAGTTCACATGCTCAACTCAACATCAACCATCACTTCAGAGAAGCATTGGCACTTCAACCACCATCCTCAGCCATGACAAATGGACCCAGCCCTGCCTGGGTGGACCTGCCCAAGTTTTAGTGCTCCATACTGGTTCTCATGACCAGAGCATTCCTGTTAGGCGGATTCTGGGTCTCATGTTAGATAAGAGGTCTCCAGCTCTTAAATGCACAGTGGCAATGAAACAAGGCCACTCTGAAGATGAGGGTTGCCCACCACCACACCAACACCCCTCATGACTATATTTGGACCATATCAACCCAGGTCTGCTGCCCAACAGGTCCCAGCATGGGTCTGAGCTCCACAACTCAGTGAAGCACAGACCAGCCTTACCACCCCGGTGACCAGAGGTCCTACTTGTGGCTTTAGTAAGATCAGAGCAATTAGAGCACATTTGAGTTGCTTTAAAATCCTGTGCCACTGGACTTGCACCAAGTGTGCTAATGCCATGTCCTCCTGCCAGAGGAGTCAGCCAGGGGCCTGGCGGACTGCATGGTGGCCAGGCTCACACCTAGCTGGACCACAAGTGGTAGCTGACCTGTAAACATAAGGTCCACGCTGGTTCAGCACCGGCTTCGCTCCCTGGAGGACGTCCTTGGGGTTCAGCACTTCGAAGAAGTGCACTGCCATGTAGAAAGGAACAGGAATGTCTTTCCACATGCTGAAGGAGATGCTGTTGGGGTCAATCCTGACATTCTGCAAGCAAAACAAAAGAAGATAAGGAGACACAACTCTTGGGCTCAGTGCCTGCAGCTGAGCACATCCACCCTCAACTCCACATCAGGCCAAGCCAAAGGCAGCAGTTCCAGTAGGAGCTCTCTGGAGGATCCAGGCGCGTTATGCAGACTGAAACCAAGACAGATCTAAACCAGGAACACTTACGTATGCAGGAGCATCAAGTTCGTGCCACAGGATGTCTGTAGGCTTATTTATTCAGGCTCAACTTTCCAGATCCTACCCACAGGATTTCGGCACTGTTTTGATGTGCTGGAGGCTCGCTCTGCGCTAGACAAGCCAGCACTGAATTATTCACAGCTCTGCATGTTTGACTTGCCTGGCAGAAACAACCCTGTCCCACAGGCCTCTGCTTGCCTGCCAGGTTTGGCAGCTCCACGCAGCCAGAAGCAGGCAAGGGCTGGGAGAGGTGGCACATCCACCCACATAACTGCTAGGGTGCCAGCAGGGAGAGCCCACTAGATTCCCAAAAAGCACACAGAGAACTGGGATGGTGACCCAGCTGTGTCCCACGGCGCTGTGCAGGACACCTTTGTGACCTCTCCACTGCCATCCTGCAGTAACTCATAGTTGTCATAAGGCAGGTCAAAGGCAAGGCACAGTCGTAGTTTCCATATCACTGTCCTGTTCGCTGGGAAATGCCTGCAAGGGTCCAAACATGACTTAAGCCCTCAGCAGCTGGCCAGCCCAGGGGCTGACATCTGGACACATCTGTCTCCACTCCCTCCCTGCCTCCTAGGGGCTGCCTGACGGACAAGAGCCTGTTCCTTCTTAAGCATTTATTCTGGGTGTGTTCCTCTATAATCTTTGCTCCCCCTGCAAGTACAAGCCGTTGCCATGGTTAAGTAACCCAACCAGCTTATGGAAGCGGGTTTGATCCACTAATTGGTGAAGGCACGTGGGCATTATCCCACTGCAGCTTGGCAGCTCCACAATGGCTCTCCTGCCCTGGAACAGCTCGATCTGACCATGCACATATTTGCTGCCACAGGAATTTGAGAAGGAAAGCTGCCTGAGGCTTCCCCGCAATGCCCCATCTTTCTTTAGCCATGAGGTGAGGCTGTGCTACCCACAAGCAGCAAGGCTTTGCAAGCCCCTCGCTCAAGCCCAGCTCCTCCAAGCCCTACCCCTGAGCAGACATCTCCACGGTGCAGTGTAACCCACCTAGCAAGCCCTTCCCACCTCCACATCAGTGCCCACGTGCTGCTGGCCAAGAGCCTCTGACCTGCCAGCCTCAGGGATTTCATGGCAAAGAAGCAGTGATAGGACAAGTTTTTACATAACCTGCTTTATAATCCTTACTCCCGAGTGTCCAATAGAGCATGAACAGCAAAATCTGCTTTCGTTTACTTGCTTATTCTGTCTTGTACTCCCTGGATCCCTCATTGCTTATGCATTTATATGTATAATATGTACACAGACAGAGCTGCATCCCAGCTCCCTGCTACGTTTCTCAGCCCCATCCCATGTGGACACAGCAGCTCTAGGTACTCTACAGATGTTGCTAATCAAGATCTACTTAACAGGGTAGCCTTAGAATTAAGCTACTTGTAGGTCAAAACAAATATGGTCATATGGTTGAAATAAAAATAGAATATTTTTCACTTAGATGAGTTACAAAATGTCACTGAGATGTTTGACTCCTCCTGACCAGGCTGATTCAGTTCTTGAGGAACTGAGAGGAACTGGCTACTGCCTGTCTCTTCCAGACAGGACCAGAAGAACAGCAGCTCCATCAACAGTGCCCAAATCCTGCTTCTCCAGGAGGGAGGCTTCAGCCACTCTGCTCAGTAAAACTGAGAGTTGAGGCTTCCTCTTCAGATTGAGAGGAGCAGTCACGCTGTGTGCAAATCAACCCCAGTGCCCGACCTCATCCTCCACATCCTCTCACCACCATCCTCATCACCCTGCTAAAACAGCAAAGACAGCACTGTCAGTCTTCTCCCAGATTTCAGGCAGGACAGCACAAGAATTCCCAGGTGGAGTAGAAAAGCTGAGTGACAAACAGGTGAGTTGATGCAACCTCACTGTACCAAAGATGCTATCTTAGGTGGGACCACGTCACTCCACAAAAGCAACGTCTCCAGGTTTCGCAGGGCCAATGCTGGAGGCAGCCCAACTGCCAACGCAATTCAGTTTTTGCAAACTCAGCAGGAGCTGGGCTCCAAGTTCCCCATTGCTACTGTGTGTTCCCCTATCCTTTATTCAGAGATATCCCCCAAACTACAACCTTTTCCACAATTAAGTGCTTCTCCACTGGGATACACCCTCTTGACCTTCCATGCAGATCCTGGGAAGCCAGCACTGACAAGTCAGCCTCCACCTGCCCAACCCCTGTCACCAGCCCTTCAAGGCCCAGCTCTTCCTCTCACCCACAACTCTGAAGACCAACCCAGTAGTTTCAGTAAGGCCCTGGATATTTCTCACCACCCATCATCACTCAGTTATTTTTCCCAATTTCACATTAAGCCTCATAAGAGCTCAGGACCCATTCTGGGTCATGCTAGAGACAAAGGGCTTGAGATGAAGGGAGGAGAAACAAGGGTTGGTCTTTTCCTCATCTTCTGTGCTCATCGTGAATTACGAGGATTTAGCTAATCGGGCAGTAAGAATCAGGATAAGCTAAAAAGAGGGCAGAAAGCTTTTGGCACCAAAAATGTCTTTCCTGTTCTGCAGGTACCAGCTCCTGGTGTCCATGAAACTGGACAAGGATTGACTTTTACTGCTTCAGCCACGGGACTGTCTGTCCAAGAGCCAGCAAGTGCGCCCAGCCAGCAGCACTTCCAGAGGAGATGTTTAAAGAGAAGTTCATTTTCGGCAGAGACCTTGCAGCACTTGCAACCACAACCACTGGCTATATGGGGTGTTTATTGACCTCTTCCATCAGAAGATGTCAATCCATCATTTCCAGATGCTGACCTGGGTAGGTGCAAGCTTGGAGAAATGCCCAGGCAGGAGGCGCATCTCCTTTGATCAGGGGAGAAAAAGGTTTGGCTGAATATGGGAATGAGCCAACTGGCTCGTTACAGCATAATAACTGGTGTTTCAACAATGAGAACAGGAGCGCTGGTTCCCAAGATTGTGCAGCATTTACTGGACAGTCCAGCAACTCCATCCGCAGCTCCCTTCCGCCTCAGGACCTCTCTTGTGGATAAAACAGGTCTTCAGAGAAGCAATTCTTTAGGTTTTCGGTCTAGGAACAGATAATGACTTGGAGGTTGCTCCATGCAAGAGGCTCCTTCAGAGCACTCCTGTGCACCAGCTGTCCCATCTCCAGTTTGGACAGCATCTCACCAGAGTACCTCTGAGCCTGGTGGCCCGCACACCTGTTTATGAAAGGAACAACCAGCGCTGCAGGGCAAGGAGGGGGGAAGGAGGAAGGGCCGGTGCTCGGGGCAGCGCTCGGCCCTGCCCAGCTGCGCAGCCCAGCACCACCAGCACCGTCCCCCAGCCAACTCCAGCTACGCAACAAGCCCTTGCTAAGCAGGGATGAGCCCGTTCAGCCCATGCACGTCTGCTGAAACTAAGGGTGGGGTTCCCCAGACCGAGATTTGCCCACGCCAGGGCTCGGGGCCTGCTCAGCGCTGCAGCCGTGACCCCCAAGACGTCTCGACGCTCAGGGGTCTCTCGCTCTACAGGGAAGCCCCGGCCGTGCCCCGGGCCTGGCTGCACCCCGGCTCCAGCACACCCCGCTGCGCACCACCATCACCCCCGCCCCTCGCGGCGGGCCCCGCCCGCACACCGAGCCCCCAGCCGTGCCCCGGCCCCCCTGCCCCCCCCAAACGCTTCCCCGGCGCCCGCAGCAGCCGCGCACCCGCCCGCCAGGCCCCCGCTGACCTTGACAACCTGCTCCTTGACGATGAGGGGCCCCACCAGCAGCAGACAGACCCCCAGGAGGGCGCAGACCGCCCCGGCCAGCCCCAGCCCCACCGACACCCTGCGCCGGGCCGCGGCCATGGCGCGGCACCGAGAGCGGAGCGGGCCCCCGGCCGCCGCCGCTTTATGCCGCCGCGGCCCGGGGCGGCGGGGGGGCGTGGCCTGGCCGGGGAGGGGCGGGGCAGCCGCGCAGAGCCACGCCCACTCGCTCGGCGCACGCCGGTCGGGGAAACCTCTGGGAAACGGGACGTGCGTGTAAACACAAAACCCTACAGCAACAGGTACACGGACCTAACCGGGTTAAAATAGGTCAATAGATAACCATACCGAAATAGATAAACATATCTGAATAGACACCTCTGTCTGTCACGGGGGGGCTCAACCTTCCCGTCACCACAGACCCCTTTAAACATCTTTCGTGGCCGCGGGCCGCCAAGACTTAATTCAAGATTTAATGCACCAAACTGCATCAAATATTTATTTGTTTTCATGAAGGGTCTTCAAATTTGGTGAGAAGGGTAAGTATGTTAATCTGCTGATGCACACACATCATAATATCTTTATTGCAATGATTCCATATGAATTTCCAATAGTATCAACACTGTCCTTGCTCAAACGGCCCATTTTATGGTATTTTAACATGCTAATTGCAACTCGGATGCTAATTTTTACATTAAAATCTGATGAAACGTTTTTGCAGTTCTCACCTTCCCCCTTGTTTGTCTGCATTCAGTCACCATATATTTTTGAGTCCAGGGCCACCACTTGGAGGAACAGTCTTCAGCCTCATTGTGGCCCTAAAGAGGGCTGCTAGGCTAAGAAAATGTCTTTAAGAGAAAAACCTCCTAGTTAAAGTGAGTCCCACCAACCATACTAGCACTGAATTTACTAGTGTGTCAGGGCAGGTGAGGGCATGGGGGGCTTGAGTATTGAGCATTCAGGGGAGGGGCTGTGGGAAGAGGAGGCACAGTGCTTGCCGCAGGCCAGACCAAGTGTTTCTGAGCTGGATGTTCCCCACCCCTGCTTTAAGCCTTTGCAGATCCCCGTGACAGCATTGTGGCCCCCCAGGGGGGGAGAACCACTGATCTATTATATATGTATGTGTGTATACACATACGTATATACACACAGATACGGCCCAGGACACCCCTGGGAGGCACCGGGTCCCTCTGTGGCCACTGCATTAGCCAGCAGGGTGGCTGCGAGCCTTGTTGTCACAGGTATTTGGTGTCTGGGGATAAGGGGGCAAGCACAGGTGGCTGTAAGGGGCTCGCCAGGCGGTCAGCTGTCGGCCTGTGACTTGGGACTCAATCCCAGGCTCTCCCCGAGGAAAAAATACCCATCACCTCCTTCTAACCCACCTCTGTTTTTCCAAGGAATTGTGTCTTTTGTACATCTAAAGTGGTTTTGAATAAAAGCTTGGTTGAGACTCACCCCTAAAAGTTCTAGAAGTCAGGAGAAAATAAAAAATGAAAACTCCAGTTTGTGACAGCCTGTTTTAAAACAATTCTACACCTCATCGCATTGTCTGAGCTGTAAGTTGATCTGAGCTAAACGGTCTAGAGACAGGAGCGCACCTACTGCAAAATGCTGTCCTCTGTGACACGACACGCGGGCACCGTGGGGAGACACAAGCCCACGGCTCCCACCCCAACACGGCTCTTGCCATGGTCTTCGCCTCAGTGGAACACCTGCATTTGTATCTTTACACTTAATTGTCTTTTTTTTTTCTTCTAGATCTCTTCCCTTGACAGTTGCCTCTGTTTAATTGCCAGGCCAATTAACATGCTTCTGTTCAATACCAGCCGGGTCCTGTAGGGGCGGCAGCTGCTGGCCGTACCCCATTTCCCCAGCAGCAATGTAGGTGTTGTTTTCCTTTGAAACATTTTTTGTTAGGAAGAAATCCTGTGAAAGTTCTCCTTCAAAAACCAATAAACCCAAGTAACACGCGGGAGATACCCTGAGGCCCCGCAGGACAGCACGATCCGCGAAGCTGTCTGAAGCCAGGCAGATACTTTCATAGTTAGAACAAAAGACGTCCTTAACATTTATGAAATGCTTTGCTGTTTTCATCAAACGCTGCTGTTCTGTGGTTTGTCCTACCCAAGCTAACAGTCTCCATGAGGCTCTGAAGTGTTTTACTGCCATGGTTAACAACCCCTTGAAGTTCATCAAATCCAGCAAAGCGACCTGCAGAGATCAGCGTGTTGACTCGACTTACGAGTCCAGGGCACGGGTTTCTCCAAGCAGCTGCTCTGCCTGGTTTGCACATCCACTTGGATCACACTCCAGGCCGTTAAATATTTGTACAGTATTACAGATTTTACGTACAGCATTGTAGTGGGTTTTTTTTCACTGCAGCATTTAAAATAAAACACAGCACTGCAGTCATTCGTGTAGGCTTTTGACATTCATTACTCTGAGCATCCCCGTGGCCTCCCCCAGCTCTTCCCCCTGCTGCAATCAGGCCACCTTCAAATGCTTTTTTTTTTTTGAAATCACCAGATTCTGAAGGAAAAGCTTCCCAGATATGTAGAGAAAGGAGCTGTGAAAACATAACGAGGCTGCAGCTTTTTTCTTTTCACACAGGAGCAGCTCCCCTCATTCCAGAAACACCCCCCTGGAGCTGGGTCAGGCACCCCCATTTAAGGGCCCCCCCGACAGCACAACCCCAACAGCTGAAGGGCTGCTCAGTTTTTCGTTGCTGCAGAAATTCAGACACCTGAAGAGGCCAGAGCTCAGCGATGGCACGACACTATTCGGGGTGGGCCTCAGCTCGGTGGCATTCAAAAGCTTTCTCCAACTCGGCACAGACCCTTGTGACCCAAACCTGTTTGTTACAGGTCACAAAGCACTAAAAACATCTCCCACTGCCCTCTTAATCAAGAATAATTAAGAATTGGTGTTACTCAAGTCAAATCCTGCTGCCCCACCCTTCCAACCTGGGTAGTGTACAATCACTTCATGTCCCACTGAGGCCAGTGATAAGCTGAAGCCACTACTCCACCTCCCACACCATCCCCTTCCAAAGGCAAGTCACTTTTAACACTCCTGTAAAGGGTTAGCTTTAGTTTTTCACTCTTTCCCAAACCCCAGTGCATGGTGGTTCACTGCTCACGAGCTCCTACACTCAGCAACCTCTTCACCACTGAGCACTTGAGCAGGTTATTTCCCTTCTGTGGGATTATGTAGGTTTACAGCATACAGAAACTGCTCCGCATTGTTTTAGCTCGTTAACACTGTACTATTTCCACTTAGGGCACAGCTGGAATGAAGCCACATTCCAAGGGATTTTACATAAGCTCGTAAACCCTGAATTACAAAGGGTGATTAATACACATTGTAGGGAAGCTGGTCTATCATGCTTTAAGCGGATGAGTCGTCCCACACTAACCAGAACGCTTCCCAAGCCCGCGGTCCAAGGGCTGCAGGACCAGCAGGGACATGCGACCACTCGCCTGCAGAGCAGGGTGCTGGCCTGTCACAGAGCCACAGCACCACCCTCCCACTGGTACTCTGTTCTTGTAGAAACAGGGGCAGGACCTGGCCCTTACCCAGCCAGGCAGCGTTATCCAAGCCTCTCAGCTCACAAACAACTGCAGCATCACGTTACCCACGCACGCTTACACAACTCACAGCTGCGTAACATCTGCAGACTGGCACTGAAGTTCAGCCAGTTATGAGACCACTTACACAACCTGAGGAAAACCACAGCCAAAGGATTACACTTGCCAGGCACGTGTATGCCTTGCATAAGGCAGTTTTGCAATACCTTTGTATCTGGAACCTATCTAATTACAGTTTATTAGACAGATTTGGTTAACAGCATAAACAGTAGTTCACATAACTTGAGACATGAACTTTTGTGGATGCAACAGCTTTATTGGAAAGAACAAGTGCAGAGAAACATTTTCTTGGAAGCAAGCAACAACCAGCCAGTTCAGTTACCACCCCTCAGGCGCAGCACAAGATGCAGGGTGGACTCTTTCTGGATGTTGTAGTCGGACAGGGTACGTCCATCTTCCAGCTGTTTGCCAGCAAAGATCAGCCTCTGCTGATCAGGGGGGATGCCCTCCTTGTCCTGGATCTTGGCCTTCACGTTCTCAATGGTGTCGCTGGGCTCAACTTCCAGGGTGATGGTCTTGCCAGTCAGGGTCTTGACAAAGATCTGCATGCCACCCCTCAGGCGCAGCACAAGATGCAGGGTGGATTCCTTCTGGATGTTGTAGTCGGACAAGGTGCGGCCATCTTCCAGCTGTTTGCCAGCAAAGATCAGCCTCTGCTGATCAGGGGGGATGCCTTCCTTGTCCTGGATCTTGGCCTTCACGTTCTCAATGGTGTCGCTGGGCTCAACTTCCAGGGTGATGGTCTTGCCAGTCAGGGTCTTGACAAAGATCTGCATGCCACCCCTCAGGCGCAGCACAAGATGCAGGGTGGATTCCTTCTGGATGTTGTAGTCGGACAAGGTGCGGCCATCTTCCAGCTGTTTGCCAGCAAAGATCAGCCTCTGCTGATCAGGGGGGATGCCTTCCTTGTCCTGGATCTTGGCCTTCACGTTCTCAATGGTGTCGCTGGGCTCAACTTCCAGGGTGATGGTCTTGCCAGTCAGGGTCTTGACAAAGATCTGCATGCCACCCCTCAGGCGCAGCACAAGATGCAGGGTGGATTCCTTTTGGATGTTGTAGTCGGACAAGGTGCGGCCATCTTCCAGCTGTTTGCCAGCAAAGATCAGCCTCTGCTGATCAGGGGGGATGCCTTCTTTGTCCTGGATCTTGGCCTTCACGTTCTCAATGGTGTCGCTGGGCTCAACTTCCAGGGTGATGGTCTTGCCAGTCAGGGTCTTGACAAAGATCTGCATGCCACCCCTCAGGCGCAGCACAAGATGCAGGGTGGATTCCTTCTGGATGTTGTAGTCGGACAAGGTGCGGCCATCTTCCAGCTGTTTGCCAGCAAAGATCAGCCTCTGCTGATCAGGGGGGATGCCTTCTTTGTCCTGGATCTTGGCCTTCACGTTCTCAATGGTGTCGCTGGGCTCAACTTCCAGGGTGATGGTCTTGCCAGTCAGGGTCTTGACAAAGATCTGCATGCCACCCCTCAGGCGCAGCACAAGATGCAGGGTGGATTCCTTCTGGATGTTGTAGTCGGACAGGGTGCGGCCATCTTCCAGCTGTTTGCCAGCAAAGATCAGCCTCTGCTGATCAGGGGGGATGCCTTCCTTGTCCTGGATCTTGGCCTTCACGTTCTCAATGGTGTCGCTGGGCTCCACCTCAAGAGTGATGGTCTTGCCAGTCAGGGTCTTGACGAAGATCTGCATTTTTCTCTGGAAGGAGAGAAATCACCGCGGTCACTTTTCCCGCTCCGCCGCCGGGTCCCGGAGGGGCCGCGCCCCCCGGCAGCGGCCTGTCCCCGCTCCACGCCCCGTGACGCGGCCTGTCCCCGCCCACGCCCCGGGAGAGGCGGGGCCACCCGCCCCGTTCCCCTTCCCGCCCACGGCGCCCGCCACCATCTTGAGAGGCCGCTGCGCCTGCGCGGCCGCCATTTTGCCGGTAACCGCTCGTTGTCCGTCCGTTCCCCCCCCACCCCCCCACTTCGCCGCCGCCGGCTCGCGGTGCTGCCGCTAAAGGGGAAGGGAACTTCCCGGCTCACGCCCCGCCCGCAGCCCGCCATCTCCGCCAGCCGCATCCCCTTCTCCCTCAGCCCGCACACACCTCCCGCCCGGCCACCCAGAACGCATGTAAAGCCGGGCCGCCGCCACGACAAACGGCTCTCCCCGCGGAGACGCGGCGAAGCCGAGCCGCGGAGCACTCACCGCGGAGCCCGCAGACCGAACCGACAGCAAAACACCGCTCGCGCCTCACACAGCTGCAACTGCGCCACACATTCCCCTCCGCCCCTTATATAGCCTCTCGCGCTCCGCCCCGCGGCTCAGACCCATCCGCCAGGGACTATTTTTTCCTGTGGCGCTGGCGCAGCTCTGCCGTGCAGGGGGAGGGAAACGAGGCCCGGCAGCGCGGAGGGGTCAGCGCCTCGCGGGCGATGTGATGGGGCTGGCGGGAGGGCGGTGGCGGTGGCGGCGAGTGCGCGAGGGAAATCCTGTCCTGGAGGTGTCGGAGCGGGGCCGGGCGTGCGGCCGTGGTGTCTCAGCCCGCCGAGCCCTCTCCACTTTGGAGACGCCCCTGTGCTTATAGAGCTTTACTTTTTATTCAGGGATTTAAACCCCTATAGTTACGTCAGAGTTTCGAACGCGCCTCCTTGATTTTCTCCCCTGGGGCAGGGTGAAGGGCAGCTCTGCCCACGGGCCTCCCTGGGAGGGGGTTTCTGAGGCGCCTGCAGGGAGAGGGACGGCTTTTTAGTCCAAAGGAAGCAGTGTACTTGTATTTAAGAGGTCTCGGATGTGTTTCAGCATGTTAGAAGGAAAGAGGCGGTGGGGGTGTGTGGTGTCCCCCACCCAGGACTGGGACTGGCACTCTGTGCCACCATGGCCTGGGGAGCAAGGGATGGGGAAAAGAAGTCGGTGTCCAGCCCCCGTACTGGTGCTGGGACACCCGGCAGGGCCCAAGGCCAGAGCAGCCTGAGGGCAGAGAGGCTGCAGAAGACTCCTGCCGAAGGGATGGAGATCAGGCAGCCCAGAGAGCAGAGAGGTGAAGCAGAGAGATCAGACAAAGGCGGCCAAGATGGACAAAGAGACCTGAGTCCTGCAGGCATGGCTGTGTGAGAGACCATCAGTGAGTGTACGTATCTGCACACATAAAGTGGAATATGCATCTGAGGTACAATGGAGTTTATAATTCAGGACTAAGGCCTTGTCACTGAGGTAAAATCATAAATAGAAATAATAACGACGATACCTATTTCTTATTCAGCTCTCAGAGACCACCTTCTGGTAGATCTTTGCACTCAGTTGGCTCCTGTGCCATCCTAGTGAAACACACAGTAATTCAAGAGCATAGCTGGGAACAAAACCGGGCTTTGTTTGCAAGATTCATGAGATGCCGTTCGGTTCAATCCGCCTACAAAATCCTTCGTTTCCCAGCACCCAAAATAAAACGCTGCCTACCAAACGGACACAGATAACACCCAGGGCTGCACACCAGTCAGAAGGGAGCAGAGGCCCAGCAACAGCTTTGTGATTGGTTTGAGGGAAACCCGCCTGCATTTGCCTGACACAGGGAGCTTTTACAGGAGGGCAATGCTCTAGGGAGCTACTTAGCTCGGCTGCCTTGTGTTTGTGTTAAAACTCAGCACTGCAACAGAAATAATAATCTGAAACACCCAGGTCGTTTAGCTGGGGAAAAAAAAATCCACAAAAGTCTTTTGGTTTCTTTTCAGGTTAGAAATGTGCTCAGGGGCTTACGTTGTGTGCATTTGGAGTTGTATAAACATAAAAGATTGGAAATAGCCTTTCAGATTTAGGTCTTCCCTCATCTGAATAATAATGCTAAACCTATTCTTTTAGTTACAGAGTGAGCGCTCAGGACCGGTCTGAAAATAGTTGAAAAGGCACACAGTAATGTATTTTGTGACAAGATGGAGTTTTGTAACAGGAAGAAATTAAGATGATACAGGGCTGTTCTTCATCTAATTAAGGTAGGCAGCTAAGCACTGAGTCAGTTTGTACCTGATGCCTGAATCAGATGGTGGAGCAGCACACCCCTGAAGGTTCAGATTTGTGTTACATTTGGATTGCAAGGTAGATGTTAGGCCCTAATGCAAGAGTCCTTAAATACATCTGGCTTGCAGGAGGACAGTGCTTTCCCGAGCTGGGAGGGGCTTAAGGCCACTCCATGTTTATCCTACACTGTCTGTACAAGGACCCCTTGCTACGATTTCAAGACTGGTGAATAGTAAGGATGTTGGTCCTAACAGACCATGAGCTATTATACTGACAAATACTGATTTCCTGTGCCAAAAAGTCTGTTACTTCGTGCTTGTTACTATAAACTCTAGGGCAGGAATTGTCTCTTGTAGTCATGTGCAGGGTATATTTCAGAAGTACAGCTGCTCAGGGAGATCCTGTCCAGAGAGCTATTTACAGCAGGGATCTTCACACTTACAGTGCTTTAGCCAAGCATTTGGCTCAAAATAACAACTAGAAGTAACACGAGTAAATAAATAGCCCAAGGAGCGTTTTAACCACTCTGGCAGGAAATGTCATTTTACATCTGTCACTAGTCAGCTCTCCCTGTCAGAGAGCGCTGGATTTGCTGTTGAGAACTGAGCCGTGCAGACAAAACAGCTGGTAACTGAACTGTGTAGATAAAAGCTCTTTCAAGCTCTCCATGGGCTTTGGTCTCTCTGTGCCACACCTTTCAGCCCTCCCGTCTCTGAAGAGTTTTCTGGGTGAGACAGAACGGTGTGAGCCCAGGCAGCCCGAGGAGGTCAGAGCAGGGAGCTTGTTTCCCCGAGAGCTCCTCCCGCCTGCTCCGAGCCAAGCCTGGCCACGCTGCCGAGGGGCTGCCTGCCCGCCAGAGCAGGACAGCAGAGGCAAGGGAACACCGCAGCGCCAGCGAAAAGCTCCTGCAGCTTCCCAGCCAGCGAGTGCCGTCACCTGTGGTGTCCCAGCTTTTGTGCCTTGCCCTTTGTTTCTGGCTCCGGGGCCAGCTCTGTGCCGACTGCAGGTTAGCACGCAGCCAGGTTGTGGGGTGCAGAGGGGTCTGGCAGTGCTGGCAGACCGCCTGCGTTTCAGGGTTTGGTGCTTCCTTCCTCCTTTTAGGCTGGTCTGCGTAGGCAGGGCCTTACCCGGAGAGGCACAAGAGTCTTGTTTGTTTGTGTGGTCCTGATGAGAACCAAGTGACCAAAAAAAGTCATTTCGTGCCACTGGGAAACTGCCTCTGTGGGTCTTCTTAGGCAGCACGTCCACGGTGCGGTTTTCTGTTTAGTGCGACGTGGCAGCTTTAACCCCGGGGAGACAAAAAAACAAACCGAGAAAGGAAAAAGAGGGTATTTTTGTGGAGATGCCGGGGATTGAACCCGGGACCTCATACATGCAAAGCATGCGCTCTACCGCTGAGCTACATCCCCTACCCCGCGCAGGGTGCGCTGCGTGCCCGCCAGGTGCGTGCGCTGCGGGGCCGGGCGCGGGCAGCGCCGGGGGCAGCCGGCACCCCGCGGGCTGTCGGCGCTGCGCATCGCCGGCGGGGACGGCGAGGCCACTGTTAGCGGCCCAGGCAGCGCTGGGTTCGCACGCAAAACTGGGGTTTTTTTTCGCCTCCTTCGGAAATGAGAAAAATCCGTGCTGGAGAACAAAGAAAAAAAAAAGAAAACATAACTAAAAAGAATGTTAGCGACCTCCCCGTCGGGGAATCGAACCCCGGTCTCCCGCGTGACAGGCGGGGATACTCACCACTATACTAACGAGGACGTGCTGCGGGGTGTCCCCCGCGCCGGGCCATACCGGGCGGCGCCGCCCCCCGCGGGAGCCGCTTCCCGCCGCAACCCCCCGGGCGGGCGCGGCCGCGCCCGGCGGCAAAAGGACCCACCGTGGGGCGGGAAAAGCGACTCTGCCGAAACCCGGGATCGAACCAGGGACCTTTAGATCTTCAGTCTAACGCTCTCCCAACTGAGCTATTTCGGCCGCGGGGAGCGCCCCTTCTGGCCGCGGATACGACCCCGCCAGCGCCCCCGCGGTGTCTCCGCGCCGGATCACCCGCGCAGCGCCGGCGCTCAGGGCCCGGCGGGGGCCGCGGGGTGCTCACAAAAGGCCGCTCTGCCGCCGGGCTGCGCCCCTGCCCGCGGGGCTCACGGACAAACCCCCGCGCGGGGCCGCCCGCAAAAAAACAGCCGAGGGGGAGCAAAAGATACCGGTCTCCCCGTCGGGGAATCGAACCCCGGTCTCCCGCGTGACAGGCGGGGATACTCACCACTATACTAACGAGGACGGGCGCGGAGGGCTCTTCCCGCCGTCCCCTCAAGGACGCGGCCGCCCCCCGCGGCGCGGAGCCTGCCCGGCTGCGCGGTGCAGTGCTGTGTGGTGCGCTGGTGCGCGGTGCGGTGCGGCGCGGTGGTGCGCGGTGCGGTGCGGTGCGGTGCGGTGGTGCGCGGTGCGGTGCGGCGCGGTGGTGCGCGGTGCGGTGCGGTGGTGCGCGGTGCGGTGCGGTGGTGCGCGGAGCGTCCCGCAGTCCGGGTGTAGGCGCTGCGCAGGGCGCCTCACTGCAGCGCGGGGATGTAGCTCAGTGGTAGAGCGCATGCTTTGCATGTATGAGGCCCCGGGTTCAATCCCCGGCATCTCCACTTGCTTTTTGCCCCCGCTCCGTGAAATCGCTGGTTTTTGCTTTCTCTCACATAGTTCCCCCAAGGAGCCGTAATTTGTAAGTAGCCTCGATGCCTTCCCTTTCTTTCTTTTTTTTTTTTCCTTCCCTCCCTAAGCACAGTTTGCAAACTTCTGCTGCAAAACACAGCGCTGAGGGATCTGGTGTAGTTAGGAACGGTCAGGGTGAGGTTAACAGTTGGGCTGGATGATGATCTTCAAGGTCTTTTCCAACCGAGATGATTCTCCGCTTCTTCCCAGAGGAAGGAGCCCAGCCAGGAGCTCCCAGCACCCTCCTGCCTGTGGTTAGCCCCAACCACTATGGCTCCGCAGCATCGGTTATAAACACACAGCTACAACAGTGTGTTTTCCTTCTTCCTTGAAAACAAAAGCTGATGTTTCATCAGCATTAGATATTTTTAACGCTTGTGTCCTGGCCTGGAGCCTCGCAGCGTGTGGGAGAGGTGGGAGCAGTGGGTGCACACATCCAGACTTTTCTGTGCTTGGGTCACACCAGCTTCCTCCAGAAAGTGGGGACAGGAGGGTCACTGCCCTCACCTCCTCCTACCACTGTTAGAAGCAACAGCAAACGAACACAGTTAAGCACAGGGTTTACCAAGGAGGTAAAAGATTAGGTGAAAGGGAAGGTAAACTATAGCTGTGCATTTTTTTCCCGGACTACCAAAATTTCTTGCTGCAAAATGAGCAGATGGCGTGCTTAAAAATCTGTTCTGTTTCCTACAAGCTGCTGCATTCCCAAAAGTGCTCCAGCCCGTGAAATGCAGGGTGGCACAGGAGCACCAGACTACACAAAATAGTACTGGCAAACCACGTGGCAGAGCGAAAGCTCAAGGAGAACCAAGTGCTTGCAGCACCAAGCCAGGTATGAGAGATTGGAAAAAAAATTATTTAAAGCAAGATTAATGGATACTCTGAACTCATGGCAAACCCCTAGAGAAGCAGGATAAGGGATATGAGGATTGTGCTGGCTCTGGCTGGGCTGGAGTTGATTTCTTCATAGCAGCTCATATGCTGCTGTGTTTGGGATTTGTGACTAGAACAGTGCTGATAACACACCAGTGGTTTTGGCTGTTGCCGAGCAGTGCTTGCACGGTGTCAAGGCTTTCTCTTTTTCCCCCCTCTGCTTCCCCTGGGGGTCGGCAAGACACTGGGAGGGGACACAACCAGGAGAGCTGAGCCAAGCCAAAGGGACAGCGTGTGCCCTATAATGTCATGTTTGGGTACCAACTGCTCATCATGGCGGAGGTGGCGAGCGATCGCCTGTGCATTGTTTGGATTCTTTTTTCTTCTCTGTTTCCTTCCCTTCACTAATTAAACTAACTTTATCTCAACGCACAAGTTTTCTCACTTCTGCACCTCCTGCCCTGCCAGAGGGACAGGGAGGAAGCGAGCGGCTGTGTGCTGCTGGCCAAGGTCTGTGGGAGAGAGGCAATTCGACAGCAGCCTGTCAGCTCTGCACAGCCCCTGACAAGCAGCAAGGCTTTGATGAGAAACAGGCCTTGGGAGAAAGATAAGAAGCTGCTGAGTTGTGCCAAGGTGGCAGGGAAAAAACAATGGACAGCTGCAACACTGAGCTGTGGAAAAGTCCTGAACTGTGAGAAGTTACTGCTGCGTGAACGAGCCGGTGATCGGTCAGCACAGCGCATGTTAGAGTGGTCTTGTGTTGATAGGAGAAAAGGTAGATAGCTGTCTAATTGCTGATTTGCTAATTATGAAGTAAGAGCTTTAACCAGAGCATAATTATGTACTATTGTAAGAATAAAGGCCCTGCCTGCAGAAAATAAAAAGAACACTCTGACTCGTTATTTTAGCTGCTACAAAGGTCAACCTACCACGAGGATCAAAGGCTCAGTCTGTGTTTGGATCTGCAGTCACACATGAGGAAGGGTCCACAAAGGTCTGAAATTCTGCTTATTGCAGCATCCCACATAGAAAACAGTTCTCCCATCCAAACCAAGAACTATACATATTTATTATAGTCCATATGACTAATATAGTCCAAAAAGAAACTTCAGGTAAAAAAAAAAAAATCTGTAAAGTACAATGGATAAAATTATCCAAACATTAGTATTACGAAATACCAGCAAAAGAGCTGGTAGTGATTCTGTGTTCCCAGAAGGCTTCACAGAAAACCAGAATAACACCCAGTTCACTTACAAAAAGGTATCATTAACAATTAAGCAAGTTCATCCGTGTCATCAGATTTCCAAGGAAATCCAAGCTCTAGAAACATCTTGGAGAAAAGGAGCCCATCAAGAACAGAGTCAAGCACTTCACAGTGTTACTGGTGGCCACTTCTTGGCTAGATCGTCATGCATAGCTTCGGGGATCCACTGACAATAGGCTGTGAGCAAATCTGGAATGAAAGAGCGGAGCGATTAGACGCCAATGGGAGCGAGGGACTGGAGCGGTTTTGCTGTGGCGTCACCCTGCTCCCAGGCTGAGAGCAAGAACCAACTTTCCACCACTGACAATGTTGGAGCTTGGACACCTGCATGCGGATATAAAAGTATCAAGTGTGGGAGAATTACTGTGAAAACCATCGCTGCATCACTTTGCTGCTCCTTCTGTAAAGAACTCTTATCATCTGGTACCCTAATACTGAACAAAATTCATTTTACATGGAAAAAAAAAATTTGTGTATGCACTGACAGTATCATTACAGTCTAACTTTCCAAAAGCCCAAACCAAACATTTTAACTGTGGTTAGAACTCCAGAAAAAAATTCTTAAAATACAAATAAATGTTGCTTTCTAAAGTACAAGAAACTCCAGTTCTTTACAAGAACCAAACACAGAGCATTACTGTTTCTGGTTAGAAAACAGCAAATATTTGGAGCTTATCAAATGAAATAATCCATTTTTAAAATTCTAACTCAACAGTGCTCAAGGTAGTACCAAGTCTGTACTGGCATAACTAATAAAGCAAGCAGAACACTTACATTTAGGATTTTTCTTCCACGCAGCCAGTAAAGCATCACGATTGTCACAATTCTCTGCAACTAGAGCCTGCAGGAGGGATTCTGTCCTGGGCTGAAGTCTAAATCAGTCCAAAATAAAACGGTGCAGTAAACCAGTGTTCATTAGCACAGTTCAGCAAAGTGTTACAGCATTGAGGCTACCTTTCTGAATTCATAATCTTAGTATTTTTAAAAGGCTAAATATAGACGTAGAAACACACGACCTCTGGATACAGAGGCATGTCATCGGCTCAAGAAAGTTCACTAGTAGTTTCTTCCCCCTACCACAACTTTTTTGTTGTTAAAAGTAGCAGCAGCAGCTCTTCTTGCTGACAGCATGAAGTTGTCTGCTACGCAGCTGCGTAACACACAGCAAAGCAAAAAGGAATCCATAGGTCTCATGCTGAACTCTGAATTGACTACAACAGGAAAACACTTTGTAATCGTAGGACCCTCAGTTAACATCAGCCACTTTTAAGAAAGTCTTTCAAAATCCTTGCATCTATCAACTCCAGGAAAACTCACAGAAAGCTTATTTTGGCAAACAAGAGCAGACACCAGGAGAACAGCGAGGGAAGCAATAGCCAACAGTCCTTTGAGTGTCGCAGTTCTATAAATGTCATCAAAACCACAAGAAAAACATGCTCTGTGGAAACATGTTTTTGAAAAAAAATTAGGACAGAATAACTGGCCAAACTGCAAAGGAAAGCAACGAAAGTAGTAGTGCTCACCTGACAGTTTCTTACATGTATGAGCAATTAATTTGTATGAAGCAGCCCGCAGAGGTCAGTGTGACCAGCAGGTTGTGTGTGTTCCTCCACACTGCCCTTAAAATCGCCCGATTCTCTTGAGACACGATTTTTCTTGGTAAGAAAACTCATTTTCCTCTCCCTGCAGCTACTGCCAAGATCACTATCTAAACCACCCTTCCCAGCATTGTATTTTTTTAACTTGAAAGGAAGTTAAAAGTGTTCAGTGGAAATAACAAACCAGTTTGTTTTCAACAACTTACTTGGACCATGTCTTCAGCATTATGAGGGGACTGGACAGCAGACACCGGCTGTAAGAACTCAAGTTTTCAATGACCTGGAAGATTTGTTATAACAAGTACATAATGAACAAGGTAAATTAATTGTTCTGTGGAGACAATCATCAATTAACTTGGACTACTATGGGCTCCCATTCTATATCCTCTATTACCACCTCTCTCCCGTCCATGTCTCCATACCAGATGACTAGATGACTCACGTGTCAAAATGGACAAAGACATAAGCTATAGCTTTTTTCCTCTCCAAAAACAAGACTTAAATTTGGGGGTCTCTTTCATCCAAATGCTGATTTTCATGCTGTTTCGTATTTTAAAGATATCTTCCCCACCCCATCAACTGCAGCAAAGTCCTCCAGCCACCAGCCAGTTATGAGGAATGGGCACACACATAAAAAAAAAAGCAGCCACAAGGCTCAACTCCTCCAAAAACAGGGCTCAAAACTTATCGGTCACATCAAGGAAGTAACGCAGCTGGAACACACTCACCTTTCCTTCTAGCAGGAACCTGGCAAAGTATTTGTAGCGATCGATACCTTCTGGGTAATCAACTTCCACAGCAGGGAGCTGCCAGCTAACTCGGTCTGGAAAGAAAGGTCATGGTGAGTCTCCTAAGTGTTCAAAGAGGAGGCTACATTTCCACGGGAGATGTGACAACAGAGGTGCTAAGAGACATGGAGAGGATCCTGCCACCACCCAGCCAGCCTTGCTCCTTCACAGGAGGAGCAGATGGGCACAAAATGCCCATGCGAATGGGAACATGCCAGTATCTAAATGCTATGAATCCCACAGAGCTACTCAAACCACTGTTAAGCTCTTTAAACAGTCCAAGCTGAGCCTGACCTTTCTGGTTTAATGACAGTCTTGTTAAAAGCAGCATCACAGTAACTATGGAGCAGCTCTCGGACAAATCTACCAAGTGACGCTTTTCAAGACACTTACAAAAGACACTCGGTCTGTGACATCGAATCCGGCCTGTTTCGGGGCAGTAAGACGGAGGAGGATTTTCCAGAGGCTTTCCAAAGTGGCAGTATGGAGGCAACAGGGCAGGAATCCACTCAGGTTCGACTGCAGACACACCTTAGGAAGGGAAAACACACACCTGAATGCAGGCTTGCTGCCAGGGGCTGCCAGTCGCTAGCACTCCCCTGAGTACAGAACATGGGCAGGATCTCACCTCCACGGATTTACTTGTATCTCATTTTTGAAACCAACTTTTTTACGTTCTTCTGTTCAGAGACCAGCCCTAGGTAGCTATTGCTGACACAGCTGCTGCAGAGCAGCTATTTCAGAAGCTGAGCTTTGCTCCAGCCAATTCTGCTTGACAAAGAATAAACCAGGCCAATTTTTCCCCATGATCCAGATCTAGAAAGCGTAAGGACCCAACTCCCAGCAGGCACGACCACTCTGTAAGGAGAGCACTCCGTCACCACAGCAAGGGAAACGTTCTGCCAAGGCATTTCTGAATTCCTCACCATACCTGCAGAGCCAGCAGGGACTGCAGCACTCACCTTTCATATACATTTTTGTAGTCTCAACAATTTCTTGATACACCACAAACTCTGGGAGTTGTTTGAAGAGGACTGAGCTTGGATGGATGAACACTGGGTCATCCAGGAGAGCAGTCTTTAAGAAAGCACAAAAAATCGAAGCAGAGTAATATGAGTTACTGGCAATCCAATTTCTTGACTGCATCTAATTTCAAGTCTCTCCAAGATGTACATTTATATGGTTTCCTTAAGTGATGGAGGTTTTTAATAACCCCATAATTTTCTGCTTCGCCTTCTCTGGAGACATCAAGCACTTTGCAAGATGGGCTAATGCTACTTCTTAACAATTCCTATTTGCAAACTGGGAAATTGCAACACTGGAAACATAAATTCTATGGAGAGAAGTTGTAGAAAGCCAGCACACACAGCACCGATGCCGCACCCAGTCAGAAGCCCAGGCTTTGCACAGGAGTGTCTTTCCGCCACACAGGGGAAGAGGAATTCAGTCAAATCAAGCTGTTTACCTTGTAGGCATTTTTCCACTTGTCATCCAGAAGCTCTTCTGCCTGAACCCTTCGGGCAACGTGATCTCCCAGCCCTGCCAGCACAATCTGTCTCAAGAAAGTTGCTTGAGCTTCTGTTGGGGGCTTCATCTTTGGATCAACATAGAGACCAGCATCAGTGCAGACCGAGTTCACTGCAGGGAAAAAAGGAAAGTTAAGATTCAATAGAAATAAAAAGGTTGCAACAAACAAGCTAGCTGATTTGTCACCCCCCAAAAGAGAATAAACACGGCAATTCCTCTCAAAACCACTTACCTGCTGTTGTCAGCTGCCCTCTCAAACGCCTTATTTCCAGCATGGCTTTGTATCGGAGCCCATTTTCTTCACAGAATTTACGGGTACACCCAGCATATTCACAGGCCCCCACTGCTCCTGGAAGTGAACAGTCAGGCAGAGAAAACCACTTAGCCGATCAGCTCTAATTAAACCAACTGTGGGACAGTACTGTCACAGTCAACACGTGCACATCGCAGCTCCCACTTCTCCTCAGCGTGGGACGCTGGCAGGCTGCCCAGAGAACAGCCTAGAAAATGCACTGCTGGACTCAGTCCTACAGCACGGGGATGCTTGTGGTTGTATAAAGCCGAGAGCTCAGGGTGACAGGGAGAACAGAATGAAGTTAACAGCACAGGGAAATCGCTGTCTGCAATACCTAACATCACCATGAGGTCTCCTAGCATCTGCATCGGCCCCTGCCCAGCCCAGATCTTTTGCATCTGTAAAAGCCTTGATTTCTTCCCCTTGAGTTTTGCTGTCTCTTCCTCACTTACTGCTGGCCTAAAAGAAACACAAAACAGAATAAATGAGTAGTGCTTACGTGCAGAGGGGCCTCAATGTAAGAGGCATCAGCTGTGACAAGGTGTGGCATCCTGTGAGTAGGATGTCAGGCTAACTCACTCGCCTGTCAAACTCTTCGAAAAGCTCCCGGACAGTCATGGCAGACACTATGGTAATGGTGTACGGCAGGCAGTCGTGCTGCCTGCTTAAGGCCAACATCTTTGCATAGCGGGGGGCTACAGGGAAAGTGGCCATTATTCTGCCCAGGGGACTAATAGGGCAACTCAGCTTTGCTGCCAGCTGCTGCGTCAGCCTGCGGGAGGAAGAGAAAAAAAATGAAGTCACTTTGCATTGGCACAAGTTTGTGTTTCTGGGTTTGGCAGCCCAATTCATTTTGTGTGTTTTCTCAGATTTTGTTATGTGCTGGTCACAAAGGCTGGGGAAAGATTCCTCTTCCTCATGCAGTTGCCACCCGCCCTGCATGGTACAGTCCTCACAGTGTTTCCCTGCTCAAAGACACCCAGGGTCAGTAAAACAAACACGGGTGAAACAGAGACTGTTAAAATGATGCCAGTCTCTGTACAAAAGCACACACCCTCAGATGCAAGGGCTGAGATGGAAAAGCAAGCAGGACAGCAGTGCCACTGCCTCCGTAGTGGAGGCCGAGCAGCAGTGCAGAGAGGAAATTTGTGGGGGACCACAGACGTTACCTTCCCATCACTGGGGGTTCCTTCAAGGCACCCAGGGCTATCAGCAACTCCTCAGCTGCTGCAAGTGCTTCTGTTGGAGGTGGCGTTGGGAACGGGAAGTTGATTACCTACAGACACCGCGAGAAAAGGCCTCTCAGTACATCACTGACATGGCTCTCACTGAAAAACAGAGCCTGAGTGCAGTAAGAAGTCCTGCAGGGGAGCGAAACCCTCCCATCTGGTTACATACACAAAAGAAAAACATTTGGGATGTTTGCCAAGAGCAAGAGGAAAGGACATACAATGGGAGGAAACAGAAGGAAATTAGAACAAAAACATCAGGAAACAGGAATGCCAGCATCACCCTTAGCTGCCACCGACTGCAGGCACCGCCTAGGGCAGGCTGCTTTAAGGTCTAACTTTTTGTGCTTTCTGAAAGCGATCAAGTACCTCCAAAACACAACCCCTGTTTGGGCAGGGTTTTTCCTCACTCCTAAGAATATAAGAAAGCTCTTATTACCTGAACAAACATGTCTGTTAAGGCCTGGTGGAAATCATACCAGCTTCTGCAATGTGCAGAACCAAAATCAGGTGCCAGGATCCCGATTTCTAACACAAGGTACAACCTCAAGCAATGATGATAAAAGACATCTGTGTTTGTTTCTGGCTCCCAGGGGCAACCGCTTTAATAAGCGCTGTAGTACCAAGCCAATTTACACGTCACCTTTTCTATATTTAATGCCTTCATTTGCAGAATCAAGTCTTCTACCGGTCGCTTTGTTATTTCTGGAGCAGAAAATTTCTCAAAGTCCATGAAGACTGCTGAAGAGTATAACCTAGTGGACCAGAAGTACTGCTTAGAGACTTAAAAGAAATCTTAACTCAAAAGATATGCTTGAAAACTTGGCAAGGGATGTTAAAAAAAAGGCAGCTGGGGGTACTACGTACATAACCATGTAATTATTTACATGCTTGGGGCATACTGCCTTATTCACAAAAAGCTGACTTGGCTTGGAGTGGAATCCATGCTAATCTGGCTACCAAAATAAGGGTTTTCACCAAGAAAAAGGCCCCTGAGAAGCCAAGCTGTCAAACAACATCATCAGTGACAGTTCATGGTTGGCTTCACCTCTCCTATTTGAATGAAGGGCAGACAAAATCAAAATGCTTCAAGCAGCACTAGGTCCTTGTGAAAGGGTGTCCTGGTGCTCCAATGATGCATCAGGACCCAGCCCTGCAGCTGTGCTCCCTCTCAGCTAAAGGAAAGTTAACTCTATCCTGGCCAAAACCAGGACAAAGGGGCAGCAAGATGAGGGAAGCTGTCAAATTCACACTGACACTGGCTGGGCTTTTTGTTTCTCCTAACCTTGCCTCTCCAGGGCAGTACTAACCTGTAACAGTGCCCTGGTTCTGTCCGGCCAGCCCGACCTGCCCGCTGGTTAGCTGAAGCTTGAGATATCCAGGTGACTCTGAAAGACGAAACCCCAGTAATTTTGTCGTAGAAACGTTTCTTGACCTTTCCACAATCAACCACGTATTTGATGCCCGGGATGGTAAGCGATGTTTCAGCCACATTGGTGGCTACAACACACAGTCTTGTGCCAGGAGGAGGAGCCCCGAATACCTACAAGAAACAGATGGGCATGTGAAATGCACTGCCAACAATGGAAAAAAGACAGGCGGTCAACGTGGATGGGTTGTGAAAGGACGACAATGCATATGGCACTGAAGGTGAAACCCAAGAGTGAGACCAAAGACTTAACTCTGTCTCTAGCTCTGGAACTCTCTATCCAGCTCAGTTAATCCCTCAGGAACATCCACAGAGGGTCCAGGTGGACACACCAGTGCTGAGTTGTATTTAGACATGCTGTTGCCACCTCCAAAGCCCAAGGGGGAATGCAAGAATTTGTCCAAACTGCCTGTTGGCAGCACCATCCCGACGTGCCTTGGGGCCGTGACTGATTTTAACAGGCTGCAGGAATGTCACTTGCCATCTCTCCAAAGCTGCTGAACTGGCACATTAGGGAGATCCCAGCCCAACTTGGCCACTGAGCCACTCAAATCTGCCCACTGATGGATAGTGCAAGAGAGAAATTTTAACTCTCAAAGCACATGTGGCTTTAGACAATGATCACACGTATCTATAAGAACCATTTACTCACTGTGACAATAAATCCTTTACCTTTGCTTGTTTCTCCGGTGCCAGCAAAGAGTAGAGTGGGAGCACGTAGAGTGGAAGGGATGAATCAGATTTCTCATCTGTGAAGAAACAAACACATATTGTTAAATATGTGGTAAGTCAACTTCTAGGCTTAGTCCCAGCAATGTCTTCAAGACCACCACTTCATTTGAAGCCAGTGAAGTATTTGGAACAAAGCTGAAGCTGGAAAACCTTAATAGCTTTTCCATGACACAGGTCTGCTGTGTTATCACACCAGTTTATCAAAAGACAACTAGCTTCTGTTGCACATTTCACAGGTGACAGGATATGGAATTTATATTTTGTAAGTGCCAAACCTTCTTCTGAGTCTCCATCTCCTAAATCAAGGTCGATATCAGACCCTGCAATATCATCATCAGTTTCAGCGTCTCTGTCTTCATCTCCTTCATCCACTGGAACAACAGAGTAATTGTCCAGATCAATTTTGGGGAGTGCCTGAGAAAGACACAAAAGACAACCACAGAGCATTAAGGAGGGGACACAAACAGCACTTTTTATTGCTTTGAAAGCAAAGCTGAGCACTTACTCCAAACATTTGTTAATCTGAAGGTGACACAGGGATTGAGAGATTTCATTTGTATTTTAAGGTTGAGGTTCAGCATTTGGTAACTGTGAGAGTCAGGGGGGAATAACCCAAGTATTTTAAACAGTGTTTTGTGCCAAGCCAAGCTTCTTCACTTGGAGGGCAGTGGGAAAGGGTCAAATTTCTTTACTTCAGGCCCCTTCAGCTACCAGGATCCAATGTCAGTGGACAGTATATCTGTAGCATCAGGATCTCCTGCTAACAAAGCACATGTAGGACTTGGGTGGAAGCCAAACACTACCCTTCGTCACAGATGCATCAGTCCCAATTTTGGGTAACAAATGGCAAGATGAGGTGCAGCCCTGGAGCCAGCAAGTCTGGAACTCCTTCCATTAATGTTTCAATGGTCAGTACTCAACCGAAATCAATCCCCTGCCCACAATGCCCAGGGACACATTTCAGCCCTCCGCTGCTCATACCGAAGCAGTTATCGGTGCAGGCAGTATTACTGGATTTCCTGAGAGGACACATGTAGGCTACAAGGCTTCATACAAGTCTAAAACAGCCTGGTGAGAAACACAGCTACACAGGAGTACTGTTTTGCAGGGAGATACCTGCTCCTTCCTGTCTCTTGGAGGAATTCTAGCCATCACACATTACCATAACTTTCTTCCGCCTCCTCGATTTCTTAAATTTTCTGATTTCTTCCACTGATTCTTCTTTGTCATCATCTCCTCCTACAAAAACAGCCAGTGGAATTACTGTTAGCTGAGCATTCTTTCCTCTTGGAAAAGGTAGTGGGAAGAGTCTGGTCTCACTCCCGTCTTTCTGAGGATTCAAAAAGTGTCACAGTGTGAAAAGATGCAAATAGTCACACTGAAGGCAGAGGGGACAGTGATGACACACGAGTTTAACATAATTCCATTTAGGAACCATACAGAGGGTCGACAGCAGCACACTCAGCAGCTGTATGCCTTGAGGTTTAGGAGATGATTAGCTGAGCTATATTAGAATTCGACTTTCTAAACTCATCTTGGGAAATTCCACTATCCTGAAAATAAACAGTCACCAACAAGCAGCTGCGTTTCCACTTTAATTCACAACCAATAGAGTAAATGAAGAAATGCAATGGATTCTGGGGAACTGGAAGACATCACACACATAAACCTCTTCCCCAAACTCAAAACAGCACAAACTTAACAATCAGTCATCAAAATCATCCACAACGAGCCCTCTCCTCAACCCTTTTTGGTGTTTAAAATAAAAGCTCTTATTTTTAGGTGCAAAGCAATCTCACTTAGTGGGATAAATTCAAAGTTTAACAGCTCTCTATTCTATAGCATTACCTGCAGGGTTGTTTTTCTGGAATGGAAAGGCTTTCCTTAGCCTTCTACAGAGAGAGTGAACTTCTGCCTGGCCTGTTAAAAACACCAAAATCCCACCTGCAAGAGAAGAAATCACTCTCAACCTCAGCATAGGTATTTCACCTTGGAAAGCTTCAGATCTTGTTCTTGATAAAAGACAGGTCAAATACACTGTGAAGTAACACAGAGAAACAGGGTGTCTGACTGCATCTGTCTTCTACTAATCCCTTGAGGCATGTGCTAATGTAACTATGATTTAATTGAAGGGTAATTTTCACAAGAGAAACCTGAGTAAAAGCACACAATACATCACTGCAGTCCCGTGTTCAACTTACAAAAAAGCCTCACCCCAACCCAAAAACCTCCCCCTCAGAAAAAAACCAGAAAACTTTAGACATGTGAAGTGTAAAGAATTTGAGAGGTTCTCAAGCAGTGGCCTTACCTGGGGGCAACATTCGATGGATTTTACACACCTTTCTGAAGCACTCCCCACTATAGTCATCTAGGGGAGTTTTCTTGTTAAAATGAACAGTTACAGGGAATTGCCTTGCATCTACCTAGAGATACAAATACAAAAAAAAAGGTTTGTTTGCTGTTGTAACTCCAGCACAATCACTACAGCTTTCATGGGGGAACTAGAAAAGGTCACCCTGTATTTCTGTTCAGCTCCTGGTTTTGGTAACCTACGAAACACCAGACCCTCAGAAATTATCAGTATTCTTTAGCCTGAACACCACAAAACCAATCTAGAAACCAAAACTTTTCCCTCTTTCAGATCATCAACTCAGATTGAGGCTTTCTAGCATTCCTGAACTGTAACTTAAAAAGAGTTTTTCCAGATAATCTGATTCTGCCAGGGCAGTTTTCTGATAAAAGCAGAAAGAAAAACACCAAGCCCCAAAAGAAAATAACTATTTTTAAATTGATATCTGAAAGATTTCAGCACCAGCTGGAAAGATTAGAGTGCCCCTATTTTTTAATTGGCTTTCTAAAGGAAGCCCTCACTGTATTTCAGCCGTTCCATCTGACGCAGATCCCAGCGAGTAGAATGATACCTGAATAACAGGAGGTGTCACAGAAAACAGCCTGTTGTTATCAGTGAAATCTTCAACACGAAGGGTAGCCGACATGATGATCAGCTTCAGTGGCAGCCCCTTCTGCAGGGACACAAGGATGTTACTCTGCGCCTGAGAGCACGCGGCAGGTAAATGGCACAAACCCAGAGCTATCAGCAGGACGGGACAGGAGTTTCTGCACCAAAGCACTCAAAATCCAAGACAACAAAACCATCACGTCGAGTGACAGAGGATACACACGACTTCAAATGCGACGTGTCTGAAAACACACTGGCAATCCTGATGCTGACAGCGACCTGCCCCTAAACCACTCCCTTCTCTCTCCATCCGTACGTGGAACAAAACCAGATGCCCAGCACTGCCCTGCAGCCCACCAGCCCCCAGCAGCAGTCAGGACCAAACACTTCAGGATGTCAGCCCCGAAACGTCTCCTCCAGTGCAACACTAAGCACCTTGCTTTCTAACAGGCTGCTAATTTTAATTACTACATGCGTCTTGTGGCACTTTAAGTCTAAAATTAGTTGGATATTGAATGAAAAATTATCTATTGGTACTGATATGTACTATTTTTCCCCTTTTTGCAGGCTCTGTGCTTCTTCGATCATATGGAAAGACAAACGCATCATCTGAGTGTTATTTCATGGTTTCCATCAGATTTCCATCAAATTACACATCATAGAGTCTCTTCATGTCTAACATCCCCCCCCGCCCCCCACCCTGGCACACCTGCATCTAATACAGAAATACTTCTTCTCTCACCTTTTCACGAAGAGGCACAATGCGAGACAAGAGGCCTATCAAGATATCTGTGTACATACTCCTTTCATGGGCTTCATCAATAATAACGACTTTGTACTTTGAAAGCAGAAAGTCCTGAGAAGAGAGATGGATTTTATCACACGAAGCCTCACCCAAGGCCACCTTTAAGTCAAGACAACTTACAGCTACACAAACACCCCATCCTCTTGGCTGTAGCTTCTCACATATTTGAGCAGAATTTAACACACCCTACACAAAGTAGCCTAGTTCCCAAGACTCTCTTCCTTGCTCTCACTTTACACAGTGAGATAACCTAACATTTACAGACTTGGGCAGGAATATAAATGGTTGAGATGAAATACATCTCTAGTGCTGAAAGGTATTTTGCTTTGAAAGGTTGGTGACAAATCCACACAAAGCAACGGGCCTCTTTTTCCAGCTATCCAGAATATTTTACTTTTTATAATACTGAGGACAGCAACTTACCTTCTGAATTTCTTTCAGCAGCACACCATCCGTCATGAACTTGATTTGTGTTTCATCGCTAACATTGCCTTCATATCGGATTTGGTATGAAACCTCTCTGTGACGAAATACCAGGAGAGCCACAAGAAAAAGCATGGGGAGAAACAGAGAATTCACGTTCACACCAGGAGGCAGCCTTCAGCCTAACTAAATTAAGACTTGATGCCAAGACAAGACCAAAAGCACACCAGCAGCTCCCCAGAGCCTAGCACACACAAAATGCTGGAAGCTGCGATATACAGCAATGCCACTTTGAATTATTTCACTGTTATGGGATGCTTTCTCATATGGAGACAAACTAGCACCGCTTCCCACACGCTATCTCCACAAAGCTCTCTCTAAAAAGTAACTTACAACCATCAGTAGCAGCAAATCTGCATAGATTTTTTTTTCTAGAAGCCCCACAGAGGGGTTTATAAGAAACTTTCTCACAGTTCTTCACCAAAGACTAAACAAACAACATGCAAGTCTTGATTTCAGTCCGTGTCATACACAGAGCATCTCAGTGTTATCTTCCTAGCAAGGTCTCAGCTTTTTTTCTCCTCACCTGTGTGACAAGTTCATTTCCTTAGCGACGCGCTGGGACATGGACACCGCAGCCACACGCCGAGGCTCGGTGATCCCAATAGCACCGTTTGAACTAAAGGGGTCAGGGAAAGAAGAGGAGAGGTTGTTTGGCTGCTTGTTTTAAAGAGAGAAACACTTAGATGACAACAGAATTTCTGCACAATGGTTCTAAATTAAGTAGTATAACTCACACCGTATCACCTTCAGTTGTAGTCAGAAGAGAAAGACAGTAAGGAAGGTTTGGGATTACTCTTCTGTTATATGTGTATCGATCTGAAGATGCATGTCTCACAGGAATTTTTGCCCCAAATGTTGTCTCTAATTGCAGCTCACTGAACTCCAGTCCCCCTGGACTCTGTCACTCCTCCGGTGACAAAGTCCATTTCAGGAGAAACTCAGGCTGGGGCAGCAGCTGCTGGATGCACCTTGACGCAGCTGGCAAGAAGCATCTTATGAGGTGCCCAAGCTTATAAATGTTACCAATAGCACCAGATGAGCCACAGCTATTTTCAAAATTTTATTAATTATTTATTATTTATTTATTATTTCAAAATGTTCTTAAGAAAAATTAACATCTTCTTGCAAAGGTAAAATCAAACATGTGTAAGCAGAGGTTAAACTATGTGAGACAGGCAGACAATAAAGCAGAGATGAGCAGACAATAACGCCCCTTTGTGAAAAACAGGCCAGTGGCTCTGAAGGAAATTTTTCCCTTAGATGTTTCAAAAGATTGCTTATGAGGAGAGACTTTTGCAAGTCAGTCTTATCCCCTCTGGATTTTTTAAATGGCCACTGCCACTGTGCAGAAAAGGCCAGGTTCAGTTCAGCCATATGAGAAGAACAGAAACAAAATCAGAAGTGACTGAGCTCAGCTTGAATTTTTCTCATTACACTTGCTACATCTAAAAGACGACTCGTACCTGGCATAGCCAGCTTCATAGAGAAACTGAGGTACTTGTGTGGTTTTACCGCTTCCCGTCTCTCCACATAGGATCACAATGGGATTCTCACTAATGGCCTCCATGATGATTTGCTCTTCGGCAAGGATTGGAAGCTTCAGTCTTGCTTCCTAAATAATATAAAACATCTATTTTAGTTGCACTGTTTTGTCTCTCGCTCCCTTTCTGTTTGCCCTGGGACCGAAAACCGCCACCTTCCTCAGATTACAAAACCCACAAAAAGGAATTCTGCAAGCTTTGTTGTTCAGAAAGCTCTAAACCAGCTAATATCACCCAGTGTGTCAAAGAACTGGAGTCATCAGAACAGCTTCCCAGAAAGCGGCTGGCAAACCCTGCACTTTAATTTGTGAAACTTCAGAGTCCCTAGAGTTTATTAATAGAGCACTTCAAGGAAAAACTCATTTCACAGCTCTGTCTCGTCTGCTCAGACACATGCAGAGCCTTTCCCATTTCTGCAGAACGCCCTACCTACAGCAAACAGAATAAAACTATCCAGCATAAGACCCAGCATAATGGGGAGCTAAAAGTGACTTCACAAGATTTCCCAGCAAAGAATGACAAAAGACTGCTAATAGATTCTATATTTAAAACTAGGAAATGCCTATACCCTAAAACAAAACTAGTTTTCCTTCTGCTAGATTAGACAGGCTTAAAGCTTGGATGTGTGCATGTACAACTTGCCAGGACGAGGACCCCAGCGCGCTGCTGCCTCGCAGGATCAGCAGGAGACTCAAGGGAACGCCGCGGCGTCCGCAGTGACCTCACCTGATGGAAGGCACCGTAACTTCCAACCCCCTTGATGAGCATTTCCAGGCTCTCAGAGCCTCACCTGAATCTCAGGAGACCTGTCCACCGGAATGAAAACCGCAGGCTTGCGAGGTGCTTTGTTGGAGGCTGCCTGGCAAACTGGTACGCTGGGACCAGCCGGCTGCTGGTTGGCCACCACCTTCTTCACGCCCTCCTCACGCTCTCCTTCTGCAGCATTCAAATCGCTGGCTGAGGACTTTCCAGTTTCTTGTTTCAGCTCTTCCTTCTCCTCCTCAGAGCTACTGGGTCCTTCCTCAGGCTCCGATTCTGAATCTGAGCTGTGTCTTCTCTTGTTTGCACCACTGATGCTCCTGATCTTTTCAGGTAGAGCAGTCCCTGGATCCTGTATCACCCTAGAACAAAACACCAACACGTGAACTACAGTTTGGTCAGTGTTCTCCCAGAACTCAAGCCAGGCATGTCTTCCACACCGACCAGAAAAGTCGCATCATCAAAAGTTTTTTTCAGGTTTTACTCAATTAGGCAAAACTTCTACACCTTGGATGTAGAGCAACACGAGAAGACGTTATCCAGACAGGTTAACCCCGCTCTCCAAAGATCTCCATTCCTGGAGATTTTTACAACTCTGCTAGTTAAAGCCTTGCCTGACCCGTACAAATTGCTGCATTCAAACCTAAACACACTCCATACTGATACTTACTCATTTCTTCAGAAGACATCTTTGTAGTTTATTTCAACTTCTGCCAAAATGCAGCTCTTGATAAATCCAGTTGCCAAGGACCACATCAGCCAACGTTTTACAATATAACAAAAAAGTTAACGTTTATCCAACAGTTATGTAGTTCAGCATAATTTGCAAGAATATGAAGGTGTAACTGTCACACAACTCATCCCTTATGAAAGGGAAGGCCAAGTTATTTTCATTCTCTCCAGAAGATGTCATTCAAACAAGAAAATAAATACCATATTATCAGATAGAAATAGAAAATTATTTAACTCCATCCATTCTGAAGAACCTGTATGCACTAAGAAGAAAAACAACTAAATCAAACCAAAAAAGCGAAGTAGGTTGGCAAGTTTTCAACCACAGTGATAAACCAGAATGGTTCTTTCCAAATAACGCTTTACCTTTTTGTCTGATACATGCGCTCCCCAATACCCAGTTTGGAAGTGGTGTACAGAAGCTTCATTTCTGCCTCAGAGGCTTGGACCTCGTTCAGCTTGCTCAGCAACTCGGCTCGCTATTTGGGAAAAACAGCCAAAGTCAGTGCGTATTTTCACCAAGAAATAATTTCATTTCAAGATTTGTTCTTGAGTTCTAAAGGGTGTCCTCTGGCAAATCTTGCTGTGAACCTGAAAAGACGTTCCTGCTGCTACGAGGTCAGTCCTCCCTGATGAAGATTTCAGTCCTGCACTAGAGCAAAAATAGAAATGCGGACCTGACCCTTCATCGCTGCAATGAAAAGCTCAGCTGCACCCTTCAAGCAGCAGCAAAGAAAATGGATTTGGACTAAAATGCTGGAGGGCTGGAGCAATGGAAGCTTCCCTTCAACTCCCTCATGTGGGACACAGCGCTGGCAGGAGGTCAGACAGCCGCAGTTTAAAGCTACCTCCAAAAATAGTTTGGCAAAACCATTATTCAGCCATGAAAACCAACAGGAATTTTGCCCGGAAAGCTTCTACAAAGACAGAAAAGCTCTATTTGCATACAGAAAATATACAAGAGCTGGAAATAAATATTGCTACTGCCAGTGCTTCTGAAGAGTTAGAGGTGCATGAAGTTTGGCATTTTGCAGCAGGACAAATCTTCCCACACAATCTGTGACAATGCTTTTAAAATGTAACATCATTTACTCTGCCAGAGATGTACATCACAACACGCACCTACTCGGGCAAGGTCAAAGAAAAAACAGGACCCAGGATCCAGAACAGATGCGTTCCTGCAACACCAGATCCACTGAGAGGGCGGGGAATGTTTTTCCCCCCTAGATACACTCAGGAGTCCAGGGGTGGTAGCATTTTTTTGCCCAAACACCCAGCAAAGGGATGGTTAATGCTGTTGTAACATACACTCTTCACCATCTGCACATCCTTGACACACCCCAGACAATTCACACCCCAAAACCCACTGGCTGGTACGCAGAGACCTCACCCCAGCTCTGGTTTTTCATGCCAGGAATGGGCCGTTGCATCCTGTGTTGGGGATTGCCGGTGTCTCGGCGCAAAGAAACCTCTGCAGATGCTTACTAACATCAACCTTGCCCAAAGGCTGGTATTAACGTTATCATTTTAACAGCAGTCACAAAGCTGGAGTTAGCAGCAAGCTACGATGTACCTGTTTTTTCTTTTCCTTCTGTTCTAAAACTTTCTGCAGGTTTTTCTTCTGCTTCTTGCTTAAGGGTTTCTTCTGTTGTTGCACAACTCTGGCTACTTTTTTCTTCTTTGCTTTTTTTGCTGGCAGGACCAGGGCATTACTTGCATCAATTCCCTTCAGCGTTGCTTCATCTAAAAACATGTGTTTGATTATTCACCTGTGCCAGGCAGACTATTTTCAGCAAGGCTTATCACAAACCATGCTGGATTTAGCTGTTTTAAACACAACCCTCACTCCCAGCCAAAAAAATTACCACATTTCAGCAAGGGTGAAAGACCATGAAACCGGGGGCTTAACAACCCTGTGCTTATTACAACTGTGAGGGTAATTTTCCTTGATTTATGTAATAACATTATGAAATTTTTGCCTTTGCTTAATTCCACCCGGGGTCAGCGGAGCAGATCAGGACACAGCGTGTCTTGGGGTGACCCCGCAGCCTCCTGCCTCTCCCAGGCATTAGTGATTTTTAATACTAGAAATCTGTATTAGTAAAGTTTGAATAATAAAAGTAGCATAATAAACGTGCTTTTTAAAAAAGTAACATTAGAGAATGGAAATGTTAAACATCTTTTCAATAATTGCTTTAATAAAGAATTGCTTACATGCAGTAATTGCTTTAATAGCGCTATTAATGCAAAGTCTATATTTTAAAATCACTTTAATGCTGCCTGTAAAAGTATCACAAAACCACAGCAGAGACACGACAGTAATCCTGATCTCAGCGACTCAGCTTTAGCAAGGCGAAGGGCCCGAGCGGCCGGCAGGAACACCAGGCCAAGGAAGAGGGGCTGGGGCGCACCTCCCAGCTCCAGCGGCAGCTCCAGCGGCTCGGCGGCGGGCGGCGGCGCGGGGCCCTGCGGCAGCCGCGCCTTCCAGTTGTGCCGGCGGCGCGCCCGGCCCATGGCGGCGGGACCGGGACCGGGACCGGGACCGGGCCCCGCGCGGCCCCACGTGCAGCTCCCAGCGGCCGCCACTTCCGGGATCGCGCGGTCTCGCGAGAAGGGGCGGGGCGCGGCGGCGCGCGCAGGCGCAGTGCGGAGGCTCGGCCCCGGGCCCGGCGCGGGCCCCTCCCGCCCCCCCGGCGTTTCACAGCCGAGCCGGGTCCCTCCGAGCCCCGCGGGGGCAAGGCCGGGCTCCGAACCCGCCCTCCCGGGAGAGCCCGGCTGAGGGGAGCCTCGGACGCGACTCAGGTCTCAGTGCAAAGGTTCAGTAAACATTTATTTGAAGCTTTGTCACAATACCATAGTCGATTTGTGAAATTGGTCTACAAATATTGAACTACATAGTACATTGATTTGGTGGTCAGATAAGTAATAAATAAAGGCATGTATAGCTCTGTAAAAAATAAGTCGGATCTATTTGTAACTACTTAACAACATCATCAGTAGAATCTAATATTTCCCTATAGATCATATGCCAAAAGTATACATACATCATCTCTTCGGATCAAATTTTTTACATAAACACAATTGTACAAACTTAAACACTATAATCTTGAAATCTGATGTACAAAACAGGATGTGAAATCACCAACATCAGTGCCGCTAACGAGTGCTACCATAGCAAATACCACTTCTGATCAAAAGGAAAAGGTCAACTTTTAAATGTGCCGTCATCACAGTTCGATGGAATTATCCAAAAGTTTAAAATACATGCGGATAGAATAAAACCTTTTATTTTTCCCAGACAAAGAGAACTTATGGTCATTTACATCATTAGCTGCCAAAATACAGATCAGTACGTGAGGCAAATCACACTTAAAAACTTCTACGCCATCGAAGAGCTAAGGTTGATACTGGTCTATTTTCCACACGAACGATGCAACAAGTCTTTAAAAGCAAATCACAATTTGAAGGACGCACTATTAAGTACAGCACTGAATTACACCAGATTGGATACACTGCACTCTGACACCCAATACCACTTTATAAAGCGTTACATTCCAAATACAACAGATCGGTTATCTATAGGCGAGGCGTGTACTCCCAAAGAAACTGCTACCGATGTTAGCGCTGCAAAAATGTGAATGTATCGAAAATACTACAGTAGTTTCAAATATTAGGTCTTAAAGTACAAAGTTTAAAACGCTTAAGACCCCACCGGAATTTCTGATGCTGGACAGTCTGGAGCCCACCTTAAACGTTTACGTCAGGGTGATGTTTTTTCAAGTAGCGGCAGCGAACGGGCAGGTCAAGGCAGAGGAATCGTTCCTGTTCCGGAGGAGCAGGAGGAGGAGGGGAGGACGGGGAGTGCTTCCCCCACCCTGCTGCACCCCAGAACCCTGTGCCACCGGAGCGGGGGCCAGGCCTGACGCCGAGGGAGCGGCTGCCGGAGGAGTGCATAGACGCTGCTGCCCGCCTTCGACTGAGCGCTTAGAGCAAAAGGCTGGGACCTGCCAGATCTGGGGTTTATTCCCATTTCTGCCACCGATTTGGGCAAGTCTGTCAAATTCTGCGTCTCGGCTGCCCCACGAGTGACACGGCGATACCTGCCCATCCCCGGGAACTGGTGTGAGACGCTCCCGCCACAGGCAATACAACAGCAGCGCAACCACTGTCCCTGGAACGAGTTCTAAAAATCAGAGCAAAAACCTCCATGGATAAACTAGGTGACCTGGTATGGAAAATATCTGTAAAAGTTATTTACAAAAGTCGAAAGAGATTAAATACAATGCCACATTCATGTCCCAAAAGCGCTTTCACTACAGTGCATGTTTAAAAATACAGAGCATTTTTAAAGTATATATATTGAAGATTAGATTGTGCTTTAAAAAAATCATTACTTCTGAATCTGACTAACATGAAAACTGAGTGCTGGGAAAAATACTGATTAAAAATATCCAATTTTATATATACCGCTTTTCACATAACATTTTGCTATACATGGGATGCAAGTAAATATAAAAATACTTTTTTTCAAGCAGCAGGGTGATCAAAATTAAAGAGTATTCATATAGGAGGGCTGATTTTACAAAACTAAGATACATGATTAGAGCAAGACAGGGAGAAACTATAATCCAAATTGACTTTTATATAGTATTTTAAAAGAAATCTTTATCATAGACAACTCTTAATATATAAAGGATTCAGTATTTTTAACTTCAACATTAAATATGGATTACAGAAAATACAATCTATGCAAAACTGACTCATGCTCATAGTCCTATGGAAGTCAATGGAGCTGCTTACACGAGCGAGGTTTGCAGACTTTGGTCCTCAGGCCTCAAATCTAGCAAAACGCATAAAGACCCGACAAAGCTTTGCTAATCAATTCCTCATTTCCAGGTTGGTGTTTCAGCCCAGTCCTCTGTGCACAACAGCAGGCAAAACAGAGTTTACAGGGAAGACTGTAATACTATGGAAAATGAGCTGTAAAATGGAATATACTGGAATTCACATTTTCACCTTTACAAAGCAGACTATTTGTAGCCATAGTACTTATCTGTTCATGGGAAAGATATTAAGTTACCAAAAGCAGTTACTTTGCAACTCTAAATGTGTATTTCTTGAAAAACCGGGTGCAGGGGGATTTACAGATGACATAAAAAAATCAAAATGGATGACAACAGTGCCAACTGCATATGAACTTCAACCGTGTTGAACTTAAGTGATCACAGTTTGGAGTAAAGGCCATTAACATGGATTTTAAACTAATCCCTCGTGTAAATGTCACATACAGCCCAGAAGAGTTTAGGCAAGTAACACACATTTTAAGAAGAATATTAAACTTCAGCATAAAGAGAAAAATAAATTCACCCCACGGTTACATTCAGTTAAGCCTCACATCCAACGAAAGCTCTGCCCTGGGGAACAAGGCAGCGAAGACCAAGCGCCCGGCTGTGCTCAGCCGCCCTGGCCAGCCCCGCCGGAGCCCGGATCACCTACTCCTGTTTGTTCCCCTTCCCCCTCAGCCAGGCCCCGGCACAGACCAATTTTTGTTGCGTTTTCTCTTTGTTCGTTCGGACATTACGGAATACGTAGTTCTTCAGCTGTGGTCCAGTTTACCTCCCGTGCTACCGATACTGTGCTCATCACTACGGTTTAGATGCTTCCCCTCCCTCCCCCTTTACAAACTCTCTAGGTTATTAAATTAAACCACTTACCAGATTTTCTTCCCTGAGGTTACCTTTGTTTCAATGCATTTCAGCAAACCTTACAAGGGCGGTGGTAGTCTACCAAGCTAGTTAATTCTTAGGTTACAAACACATAGAATCCTTCAACATAAAAACGGCTTCAAAGCTCCTGCATCACTTTGAAATGGGACTGTTTAATACACCCTTCTCATAAGGTGACTCGCTTTCCCCAAAACCCAATATAGTGAGGACACAGACTTCAAGCAAAAAGCTCCTATAAAACTATTACAATTTTAGAAAAAAATCCAGATCTTCCTGAAGATAATTTATTGCCGCTTATTGGTCCTGAGAAAGCTTTAAGCAACAATACATTTGCAAGTGTTTTAACTGCTGCCTTTTTTGAGAAGGTACGTGGGTCCTGAGATTAAAAAATCATGTTTCATTCTATGCACTTACGCTTGGAAAATGCTCCACTGTGAAGATCAAATACGAATTAATTTGCCATGCTACATCTCTTCCTTTTGTGTCAACTTATTAAAACTGATTTCCTTTCAGACATCAAATTAAAGTTCTTGAGATGAAATGCAATGAAATAATGCCACACGTGCACTTCTCAATTCCTCATCTTGGACCGGCATTTAAGGACTTCAAATTTATGAAATATTCCTTCTCCCCTATTCCCCACCTCCTATTAAAAGCTATGGTGTGAATTTTTTGGCCTGGATACCAGAAAATTCCTCATCTCGCACTCTATGAAAGGCAACTTCAAGGCAATGAAATAAGCCAACAAGAAAACAAGAACATTCACAACTTTGAAAAAAAAAAAAAAAAAAAAGCGGACCCACAGCAGTTACTTCTCAATGGAAGTGTTTGGTAGCTTGAGATATTTTTTTTTTCTTTTTAACTTTTTAAGTGTCAAATTTGCATATGTTTAACTCAATTTCAATATTTGAAAGACTACTCAATTTGCTTTTATAAAAACTTTACAAAAGATGTTTTTAAATGCTTGTAAAAGTAAGCGTTTATCTACTGAGAAAATTCTAGTACTGGATAAAACTCTCTTGAATATACAGCTGAATTTTTTAAATGTGGTTTTTCTTTTTTCCTACAAGTATAATGGCTGAGTGTATAATCTAGATAAATTAGTCTTACACATGATGAAAAGTTATAACTTTGCACACTTTTTACCATGTGATGTTTTGTTGCTTTGTAACTTTGAACGAGACAGTGCTTAGGAATTTTCTAGAGCTGGTGTACAGTGGTCTATAGGGGTTGGTTCATTGGTCACTGCCTCTGTCCAGGTTTTCGATCACCCGAGAAAGACGTATGTTCAGAAGTCTGATCTGACTATCGAGGTGGTCCATCTTCTCCTCAAGGCTGCTGTTGCTGTTTCTTCTCCAGTAAAATCCAACTGGCCCCGTCATGAAGTAGACTGCTACAACAAAGCAGAGAGGCAGGACTGCGTGTTCCGGGTCACCTTCATACTTCTGGAGGATGTAGACACACGAGAGAGTGAAAAGGGCAACTCTCGCAATCCAGAAGAAGCGACCAAACAGCATGTGCAGGAGATAGAAGAAGAATCCGAGGAAGAGAGATAAAAACCAATAGGCAAGTAAAATGGCACCAATCAGCAGAAGAGCACGGGTCGGGTTGTTGGCAATTGCCGCTGGGCTGAAATAGTGAGTCAGGTTGGAGGCTGAAAAACAAAGGAAAATTTACAGGGTATTAACGAGCACAGGCCAAAGCGGTAAGGGTAAAAACGCAAGCACAGCTTCACAGGGTCATGCAGTGGGGTCACGGCGGTGTTTTCTGAAGTAAGGGGTAAAGCTAGTTCATCCATTTCCGGATGGACCTTCTTCAAATCACTGGCTCGGCACCAGTGATGCAACTGTAGGAATTCCTTTAAAGCAGAGATGCTAAAGGTTCTTTAAAGCCAAACTACTGTAGGGCCTAAGGTTGAAGTTCATGCTGAGGCTAAAGCAAAGGCTTCCTGCTTTGTAAAAGTTACATTCTAAAGGCTCTCAATTGCACCTTTCCTTCTTCTAGTCCTCCTTTACTTCCCTGCACTGTTCCTGGCCGTGTGCATCCGTTTAATGAAGACACCAAGAAACCAGCCATGACTTGTAACGCGTTTTACACGGAATGGTTGGTTTCAGTCCTCTTGTTTGAAGGTACTAATGGCAAAATCAAAGCCATGTGAAGCGGATAGAGATACCACCGATGGATGTTTAAATGCAGCAGGATAAAATGTAACTATTTTCCCACTCGGCCTATGCCGGTAAACATTGATACAGGCTGATATAGTTCAAGAGTTAACAGGCATAACACTTACCATCGATTCCAAGCACATCTAACAAATCAGTCCATATTCTCCAGAATGTATCCATTAATATATCCACCCCATTCACAAACCTCTCTGTCAACCTTGAGAAAAACTGAGAAATAAAATTGGAAATTAAAAAAAAAAAAAAAAATCCTCAATTCCTTAAACACACTTTGAGACTTAGTAGTCATGAGTAGAATTATAATTCATTAAACAAGAATCGCAGGCTATTTCGAAGTCCTCAAAGAAACAAAATGTAACTCTGCAAATGTTTTTTACCTCGTAAGTTTACTTATTACAATTGTCCTTATCCTGAGCATTTTGGCATGTAAATGTATATGTTGACAGGGTTTAAAAATGCGCTTTATTAGCTTTACCATTGTTCTGAAGTTTAAAGAAAAGCACTGCTACCAGCAATGGACAGGTTGGACGGGGCTTTGAGCAGCCTGGGCTAGTGGACGGTGTCCTTGCTCACGGCAGGGCACTGGAACTAGATGATTTTAAGGTCCCTTCCAACCCAAACCATTCTGTGATTCTGCGACATTGGTAAAGCAAACCAGAGAGCTAGTTTTACCAAGCAACTGAGAGATGTCCCCAGCATCACACCCAAACGTCTCCAATGCATGTAGAGGTCAATTTAACAGTATTATCTCTTCCTACTCGCTGAGGAGAGAAGGAAGAGAGGAATGTACAGGTCCGTCTGCCTCGCATGCCTGATTTCCTGCAAGTTCCTATGTGGCCCCGCAAACACAGGATGCTCTGCTGATGCAGACAGACCGTATTTCAGTTGGAGGGCTCCTCGCCGACGACGGTCCGCCCAGACCGCCTCCCCCACCTCAAATAATCTTTATTTAGAAATGTCTTTTATTAATATTTTTCGCAGTTTGCGCCACGCCAAGCCTCGCCTCCCGTTTTTCTTCCCCAAAGCAACGCTCCAAGCCGTTCTGCCGCCTCACCCACAGCCGGGCTCGCACCGGAGACGAGGCCGCCGCGGGTCCAGCGCCGAGCACCGGGGAGGGGGGTGGCCAACGGCGGGGTTCTGCCTCACAAAACCGGCCGGTCCCCCCCTCTCCGGGGTGCAACGACGCGGAGAGAAGGCGCGAAGGGGAAGGGAGAGAAGGGCTTGGAGGGGGGTGGGGGGAGAAGCGGCCGGCGCCTCACCTTCTGCAGGGCCCGCACGTTGTCCTCGCCGAAAAGGCCGCTGATGCCCTGATAGAGACCGCTGGCAGCGCGGCGGAGGCTGTTTTGCTTCTCGGCTCCGCGGCTCCGCGCTGCCCAAGCCCCGGGTCCGGCCGTGCCGCCCAGCAGCAAGACGAGGAGCAGCAACACCAGCGCCGGCAGCCGCCCCGCCGCCATGGCCGCCCGCGCGAGGCAGCGCCGCGCTTCTGGCGCCCCCTGGCGGCCGCCACGACAACTCCGACGCCTTCCGGCGGGGGGGGGGGGGTGCGGGGGGGGGGGGTGCGGGGCACTTCGTGCCCCGCACCCCCCCCCGCACCCCCCCCCCCCCCCCCCCTTCCCAGGGCAGTTAAAAAATGTCTATTCAAACCTCCTGCTGTGGTCAGCCCCCGGGGTTTAGCAAGTCCCGGTTTATCACCGGCGCCTCTGCCAGAATTCGTCCTGTCGCAGCATTTCGCCTGGAACGGGCGAAATTTTCTAAATTAATATAAAACAGTGTATCTATTAATATTTAATGATCCGCCTGGCAAAATTGTTTTCCCTCCTGTCTAATCAGGATCTCGTAATTAATATCAAAATAGTATCAGGAATTTTATAATTAATAGACTATTATATATATTTAACATATAATATCTATTAACGTTTAATAATCAACCCGGAAAAATTGTTTTCCCTGCTACCTAATCAGGATCTCATAATTAATATCAAAAAAATGTAAGACATTTTATACTTAATATATTTTTTAAAATATTTAATATATATCTATTAATATTTAATAATCCACCTGGCAAAATTGTTTTCCCTACCGCTTAATCAGGATCTCATAATTAATATCCAAAAAATGTAAGACATTTTATAATTAATATATTTTAAAAAATATTTAATATATATCTATTAATATTTAATAATCCACCTGGCAAAATTGTTTTCCCTACCGCCTAATCAGGATCCCATAATTAATATTAAAAAAATATAAGAAAATTTATAATATATATTATATATATTATATAAGAAATATTAATATATATTTTTATATATATTTATATTTTATTTATATTTATATATATATTTTTTTAAATATATCCAACATATATCTATTAATATTTAATAATCCACCTGGCAAAATTGTTTTCCCTACCGCCTAATCAGGATCCCATAATTAATATTAAAAAAATATAAGAAAATTTATAATATATACTATATATATTATATAAGAAATATTAATATATATTTATATATATATATTTATATTTTATTTATATTTATATATATATATTTTAAAATATATCCAACATATATCTATTAATATTTAATAATCCACCTGGCAAAATTGTTGTCCCTACCACCTAATCAGGATCTCATAATTAATATCGAAAAAATATAAGACATTTTATAATATAAATTATATATATATAATATATAAGAAATATTAATATATATTTTATATATATTATTATATATTTTTTTATATTTAATTTATATTTTTATATATATATATTTAAATACATCCAACATATATCTATTAATATTTAATAATCCACCTGGCAAAATTGTTGTCCCTACCGCCTAATCAGGATCATAATTAATATTAACAAAATATAAGAAATTTTATAATATATATTATATATAAGAAATATTAATATATATTTATATATATTATATTTTTAATATTTAATTTATATTTATATATTTTTTAATATATCCAACATATATCTATTAACATTTAATAATCCACATGGCAAAATTGTTGTCCCTACCGCCTAATCAGGATCTCATAATTAATATTAAAAAAATACAAGAAATTTTATAATGAATATATTTTTAAATATATCCAACATATATCCATTAATATTTAATAATCCACCTGGAAAAATTGTTTTCCCTACCGCCTAATCAGGATCTCACAATTAATATCAAAATAATATCAGAAATTTTGTAATTGATATAAATTTATTTATATTTTGCATATAATATCTATTCATCTTTAACAATCCGCCTGGAAAAATTGTTTTCCCTACTGCCTAACCAGGATCTCATCATTAATATCACAATAATATCCGAAATTAATATCAAAATATCAGAAAATTTATAATTAATATCAAATTGTATATAGTTAACATATTGTATCTATTAATATTTAATAATACACCTGGCAAAATTGTTGTCCCTACTGCCTAATCAGGATCTCATCATTAACATAAAAATAATATCAGAAATTTTATAATTAATATATTTTTAAAAATATTTAACATATATCTATTAATATTTGATAATCCACCCTCCACCCGGCAAAATTGTTGTCCCTACCGCCTAATCAGGATCTCATAATTAATATCAAAATAATATCAGAAATTTTATAATTGATAGCAATTTATTTATATTTTACATATAATATCTATTAATCGTTAACGATCCGCCTGGAAAAATTGTTTTCCCTACTGCCTAACCAGGATCTCATCATTAATATCACAATAATATCCGAAATTTTATAGTTAATATAAACTTTTTCAATATTTAACTTATACCTATTAAATATTAATAAACCTCCTGGCAAAGCTGTTGGCCCCACACCTCAGCAGGACGCCCCAGGCCGCTGGCCGGCAGCGCGCGCCTTCGGGCAGGCCTGGCTCCGCGCGGGGAGGTGCAGCGAGGGGTCCGCCTGTGCTCGGCCCCTGTCCTGCCCGCAGCCCCCCCGGGCCCTCTCCGTGCCCGCAGCCCCCCGGCAGCGCGGAGCCCAAACCTGCCCTCTCGGAAGGGCCCGGCTGAGAGCCGATGGCTAACGCAGCCCGGGATGCTCTTGGGCTTCTCTGCTGCGAGGGCACGCTGCTGACTCACGGTCAACTTTCCTGGCCCCCAGATCCTCTCCTGCGGAGTTTTTCAATTATTCCGCTGTTCGTGTGGGCTCTGGAGACTCATCCCAACCTTCACCGAGTACAGCCTCGCCCGCGCGGGTGTCCCTCTCCGAGGAGATCCCCAGGCGCAATCTCCAAGTGACAAAGGGAATCTAGAAGTCTAAGGTCAAAAAACGACATCTCTCTTTTCAGTGCACTATCAACTTCAGGTCGAGGGATTCTGACGGTCTCTCGTGTCCTTTACCCTTGAGAAGCCCTGACTCAGAGGTACACGCTGAAATTCGCACGTTTCATGGTGCTCCTCCCTCTTCTGACAGGCTTTATGTTGATTTTTCCTGATTAACCATGCTCACAAAAGACCAGTTGGGAAGTATAAATTAGACAATGTTATCAGCTCCTTGTGGGTAGTGAAACCCAGCCAGGATGTTAGCAGAGAGAAGTAAGAATCCCCAGGAGACAGAGAAGCACTTTATTACCTCCAGAGCCCATCCTGATTCATCGTTAATGGACAGGAGCCTGAGCTAGACAAACCAGGAACACAACGATGGGAATATAAAAACGATCCATAGGTTTGCAGCGTAGATTCTGCACCAACTGGTGACGTAAGCTGGGACAGAAAATGTTTGCTAAATTGCCCAACGGTAACTTCAAGGCATGGGGGATCCCAACACCCTCCCCAGAGCGTCTCGTTGTTCCGGGGAAGGTACAGGCGGCCTGTGACCACGTCTGCCCACCGTTCAGGAACTCCGCTCCGAAAATCACAGCTCAGAGCTCTGCTTTTACCAGCTCCTTCCCGGGGAGTTCCAGCAGAGTCAGGGGTGCAGCTTGTAGCTCGCCCAGTCCCTGGAGTAACTTGAAATATCTCCTTCTGATTTTGTACCCTGTGTACTGGATGTTTAAACGCCATGGCTCGGTTGCTGAGTAGTTGAGAAGACATGCAGAAATTAGACATCTTTGCTGTAGCCTTTTTCCCAGTTTTAGTCCGGCCAAAACACTTATTTTCACATTTAGCAGAATGGCCGAGACCTTTTAGCATTTATTTATATGTGGCCCTGACAGGGTTGGGCCCAGATCCAAGAAGGTACTTAGGATCTTCCTTGATTTCAGTGGGATATAGATTCTTTATATATTTATAAACGGTGCTTTCATTCTCTTTTTAGGTGATCCTGAAATTGCTGATATGTTCACAGCTGCGTATGTCCTGAAGTCCATCTCATACTCTTCTAGAAGGGGTTGGTAACTGATGATGGGTATTTTTGAGGTTCTTAGGAGGTTTCTGGTCACCCCCCCTCAGTGTCACGCTGTGCCTAGACCCCCAGCACACAGCAAAGTGTCTGCTTCTGGGGCATTTCTTGCACGTAAAGAACCTTGTGGTACAAAACCACAACAGTAATGTAACTGTCATGAGCGTTGTTTTCTGTGCCAGCTATAATTCTTCAATTTGCTTCTAGTTGGCACAGCCTTCTCCGGGTCCCCTTGTGCTGTTTCTGGTCTGATGGGTCTTGTTTCTGTGAATTTGGGGACGTTCCTATTTCTCTTCATGAGTTTCCTTCGTGACATTCCCTCAAAATCACTTCTGCAAAGTGCTTGTTGTTTCTTTCCACCCGTTTTTTACAGGGGCTGAGGCCTACTTTAGTGGCTGCCTTTGGAAGCTGTGCTCAGGGCTGTCCTTCAGATGAGGTCAGGATAATTTGGGAGTCTTCCCTGGCATTTATTTGATTGCCTGACCTACCTCAATAAGCCTATTTCAGGTACGTTCATCTCTCCAAATCCACAGCTCTTATGAAACTACACGGTATTTCACCCTTCTCATTTAAATAAATGAAATCGTGTCTGCTCAAAGAATACATTGCATCATGGCATGAAATATTGATCTCATCCATGTTGAACGTTTTAATTAGGACACCTGGGAGGTTTCCAGAAAGATCCTCTGATGAGGGTCTTACTGTACAGAAGAAGCGTGAATTCTTCTGTATGTTCTTCATGAGTTCTTCTCTCTTTCCTGATCTGCACTAAAACCACATAAGGTGTCTTACTCGGATATAGGGATTTAACAACAATCTGAACAGTATTTAGAATAAATTGGGGTCTTCTAGACGTCAAAGTTTTAGCAGATCATAGAGTTCTCTTTTTAAATAATTTTTATGGTGAAAAAAATAGCACAGCCTTAAAGAAAGCCAACTGTGTTACTGTGGATCAGTCCTTAACCTCACTGACCTTTATTTTTCTGTCTTTACTTCATCTCACAGCTGATTGCTTTATGACTTGTCATTTTAGGCCTTTTCTCTTTGTGTTTTGCTGCTAGCTCTGTGAGGCTTTTCTTGCAGTGTGTCATTGCTTCTTTTCTTCTTTTCATTTCTGTCTTCACTTTTATTTCTTCTTCCATTTCTGCAAAAGCTTTTGATTTTGATTCTGGTTACTTGTACTTCTGCCACTGTGTAGAGGTTGCAGAGATCATGGATGTTGAGTGAGCCAGAAATTTCTTATTCTTGTGCAGACTCATTAAACAGCTGGTGGCCACTATGAACACAGGATTTTTTAAAAAAATTTTCCAATATCTTTAGATTTCCTAATCCAGGTTTTGGATCAATGGATGATAGTCAGGCCTCAGCATGTGGCACAGATTGCTGTTATTATGAAACTTTTATCTCACAGGTCCATGCATTTCATCACTTGTTTTAATTTCAGAGGCTGACTCCAGGTGAGTTACCTCAGAGACCACAATGAGGTAGTGCCATCATTATTATTACTGGTAGTGCCATCACTATCATTATTACTGTTAATCGGTTCTGAAGCATCTTTTGAAGGCCCCCTAATCTACTTTAAAGCAGCAAACATGCATTTTTAACCTATTATTACTAATAGTAGGTATAAAGCAAGTCTTTAAGGAAATGGTCAATTCCAGTTAACCTTATTCAGGCTATTTTCCTCCAGCTATCCTAACCTAGTCTCCAAACTATTTTCAGTAGTCACTCCAGTCCTTTTAATGCCCATTTTCTCGTTAAAGGCTTATTTCCTTTTTGTTTTGTTTTGTTTTTTTTTTCTTCCCATTTTTCCAAAGTCACTTTTGGGGGAAGGAAAAACCAGTTTGGGTAAGGCCAAACTGGAACGAGGGCAAGGAACATGGAAGCATAACCCGCTCCAAGTAAGGGTGCAATAGTAAAACTGCTGTTAATAAATGAGCTCTGTCAGGCTTTCCTATCAAAAAATTCCCAGTACATCCCTTCCTCTTTGAACCGTAAGTGGGTCAGTCCGTTTTGAACTGCGCCTGTTTCAGCTCAGTGAGAGGATTTTTGCGTCCCTTCTCAGGTGATTTGGCTGCGCATTTTAATTTTAGATGCACAGGCTGCTCTGAGGTGAAGGAAAGCTGCTGCTTTTTTATCTTAAAACGGGTAATACCCGCAGGGCCGGAGCGTCACGCCGGGTCGCCTCAGCGCTGAGAGCAACCCCGGCGCGCCCCTGCCCCTTCCCGCCGAGCAGGATGAGAGCTCTCCTCCGATTGGGCACACCTCCCTCCGGTCTGGCCGCTCATTGGCCGACAGAGAAGAGGGTTTGAGAAACCTCTGCGCCAATTGGCTGCTGAGGGTGTCAGCTCTTCCGCCGTCAGCCCAGCCGTGAGGAGAGCGGGCTCTGGGCTGATGTGGGACCAGGCGCGTGGCAGCCAATCAGACGCGCCGGCGTCGCGGCCGCCGTGCGCCGCGCGGGATCCGTCCGCAGCGCGAGGCCGGCCGGGCCGCGCCGCCTGAGGGGCGGTGGCGGTGCGGGCGGTGCGGGCGGTGCGGGGCGGCCTCGCCGCCGCCCTCCTGAGCCGGGGGACGGCGGGAAGCGTCGGAGCCGGGGCTGCCTCGGGGCGCGGGTTGGGGGGTGGCGAAGGTGCGATAAAAATGGGAAATTACAGGTTTGCTCGCTGGGAGCGCCTCAGTGCCGGCCTTGACGGCTTCACCGCATATTTGCGTCAGGTGTAATTCTCGGAGAAGGGGAGAAAACCCGACCACAGGCTGGCTTGTGCACCCCAGAGCAGTCCAGGCTGTGCATCAGTCCGGGGTAAATGGATGCGGAGGGGCAGGGCTGCCCAGGAGACGCCTGGCAGAGAGGCTGTGGCGTGGTCCGGCAGGTAATAAATACCCTGGTAAAACCTGACCCTGAGGGCTGTACCGTGAGACTTCATGTCCCAAGCCAGTAGTTACCCAGACCGTTTAACACCGTAATCAATGTCTTCACAACCCAAAGGGCAAAATATTAAAAGTTACATTTCCTGTGGGCGTGCAGAGACCAGGTTTCTATGTGGTTTGTTTTCTCTCCCACGGGCTGTGGCTCCTAAGCGCTGCAGAAACAGTGAAACCCTCAGGGCCTGGGTGCTGGAGTACTGTCCCACATCCCTGCTCATCTCGGGGCTTTGGTGGGGTGTCCCCGCCGCGGGCTTCACACCTCCAGCGCCGCCACAGCGAGAGAGGCACGTCAAAGCAGAGAGCGTCTCCCAATTCCACCCCCGGCCTCCCCAGGTCCTCTAGGCTCCGGTGAGAGTTATTTAAAAACATGCTCTATGGAAGGACTTTCTGGAGGGCCATAAAAACTGCCGGATTGTTCAGTGTTGCCATGGCCTGCAAATTTAATAAAGTAGTGATAATGCCTGTAGCACGAAAATCTGAATGAAATTTATAGCAAGTACACTGCTACCCACTACATGTATTTTACTTTCATATTGACACCGTAAGCTTGTACGATTTACTATCAAATTCTTATTTTTTGAGGCTTCTGTGAGTTAGAAGGGAAATCATGACCTTGAAAATGAGTTACATAAGCAGCACGAATGCACAGTGACTTGTGCGTTATTATGAAGTACTTCGTTACTGCCACTTCTTGGCTAAAATCGGCTGTTGCGACATAGCACTTGTCAATAAGACACAGACCTCATGGTTTGAAAGATGAGAAGGAATCGATTCTAATTCGGGGTGCCAGACATGTAGGCAGAAAGTGTTACAAAAGTGTAGCCGGGACAGCGAGGCTATGGAGAAATACATTTCTTGCCTCATTATTGGGTCAAAGACAATTGTCAGGCGGGACTTTTTCGTCCCTCTCTGGGATAAGAAAAAAAAATAATTAAATCAAAGCGGCAGTAATTTTTCAGAGACCCGTTGAAAAGCGCGACGCGACGGTTCCTGCCCGGAGCCGGCAGCGCGTTCGGTGACCTTCAGAGGTGACAGAGACCCCAGCGGCGGGTCGCGGGTGCCCCGAGCGCCCGGCGGGGCGGCTGCCGGCCCCTGCCCTGAGCGGCCGCCGCCGGGACCTGCCGCTGAGTCCTGTCCCCGCGCGGGGGTTAAACCGTCCCGCCGCGGGGGTGCCGGTCAGGGAGGGGACGGCCGGGTCGGGGCTGCGCCGGGGGGAGCCGGAGCCGGGCACTCGGCGGGAGGGGCCCGCGGGGCCGCTGTCTCCTGAGGGGACAGGCGGCGGAGAGCCCCCGCCGGCCGCCCCCCATCCATTCCGCACGGGTCGCGCCTCGCCCCGCTGCCCCGAGGGAGCCGGGGGACCCCGCCGCGCTGTCCCGCCGCTGGCGGGGCCGCCCCCTCGCGGGCGGGGCGCCGCGCCCCGCACTCTTTTCTGCGCGGCGGAAGGGTTGGGGAGTGAGGCGGCCCGGCCCGGCCCGGCGGCCCTTAAAGCCTGCGCCCGAGGGAGGGGCCGCGCAGCCGGGCTGAGGGCGGCGCGGGCCGGGCGCGGTGTCGGCGCCCCGCGGGACGGGCGCTCGGTCGGTCGCTTTGCTCGTTCGCCCCCCGCCATGTCCCGGGAGCCCGAGATCATGGAGTCGCAGGTGATGTGGGAGCCCGACACGAAGCGCAACACCCACATGGACCGTTTCCGCGCCGCCGTGGCCGACAGCTGCGGGCTCCGCCTGGGTGAGCGGGGCGGCGGCGGGCGGGGGGGCCCTCGGGCTCTGCCCGGGGCTGTGGGGCGCCGCGTCCCCGCGGCAGGGCTGCGCGCCGCCCGCCCGCCCCGGGGAGGGCAGCGAGGTGCCCGCGGGGCCCCCGGGGCAGGAGGGGGGGGTGAAGCGGTCGGGGGGCTGCGGGTAGGATGCTCCGGCCGTGGCTGATGGGGAGGCCTCCGGCGCAGCATCGCGCTGAGCGGGGAGGGAGATGCTGATGGGAAACGCAAACAGCCTTATCTGTTCGTGGTGCTGCTGCTGGGTGGCGGCCCGGGCGGCGCCGGCACTGGTGCCTGCTGTGAGCGCCTGCCTGCCCCTGTGCGTGTGCCTGCCGTCCGGCTGGCAGGGGTTGCCGGCGTGAGTACCAGTATTGAGGTGCCTTCATGTTCTGAGGAGATGTGGGAAGGAGGGGTCGCTGCTGTCATGGCTGAGGGGTTAATACAAGCCTTAACATGGTGCTGTAACAATGAACGTCTGAGATTTGGGTTAGGGCCGTGCTCAGCTTTGTTTACGAAGGGTATATTTTTGTCATATTTAAGTGTGCTGGGAGGTAAAAGGTGATGTGTAAGTTGTTTCAGTGGTGGAAGCCAAGGGTTTTCTTGTGGTGCGTCTGCTTAAGCTCTTGAACTTCAAGCTCTGTGTCGTGCACATTCAGAAATACCTGGGTGCTGGTGAGTAGGTGTGCAGTCCTTTGACTTGGAAACAACCCGTCAACTTTGAATTTAGCTCTGCTTTGAGGAGGGGGTTGAGAACCTCCAGAGGTGTCTTGCAGCCCAGACTGGTCTGAGCTGTAGGTGGTGTCTCCGGGGTGTCAGGAGTCAGCGGTGCTGGGCTCACTCACATCACGCACCAGGTGGGTGTCAGTGCATGGGGGGTCAAACCCTCCAGACCTGACTAACTTGTTTTATGCTGTTTCTTCTCCCCGAGTATTTGAGGACCAGGTTGCTTATGGAGGGAGTAGTTTTGGCAAGTGGCCTGACAAGTTTGTCAGTCCAGTATAAGTGTCTCTGTGTTATAAGCAGATATTCTGGGGTAGTAGCAATGTATCTGTTGCTTCTAGCAGTTCATGGAAACAAAAAACATTTGTTTTAAATGGCAAACACCTATACATATTGATAAGGAATTTACTATAATAGGCAAGGCAGGTCATTATTTTGACTCCTGGAGGATTTTTCATTTGAACGCAAATGTCTTAACTCTCCTGCTACGTAGGAAACAACTTACTGCAGCATTTTAGCTAACTCCTGAGTAGAAATGTCATGTAACTGGTACTCATGATCAAGATTGAATGTAGTTTCAGATGGGCTGCCCACATTTATGTCTGTAACTAGAACTCTTTTCACCCCATTTTGAAGTGCCTACCTCTATTCAAAAGTGGATTCTTGTGCTTATATAGAAACCTTTGTCAACTTCCATTAGATTTGAACTGATGTTCATTGGTCTGTGTGTTATTCAACAGCTAAGAATGGATTCTTTATGTAACATTAAGATGTGGACTGACTGAGGAGAGCTAAGGGCAATATAACCCTTCAGATGGCATGCCTCTGCCCGGCCCTGAAAATGCAGTAGAAGGATGCTGTGTTTAATTGCTGAATAACAGGCCTGTGCCCTGAAGGACTTGCATGCTAAAGCTCATTTGGGGACAAACTGTATAGACAAGTATAGACTGTATATACAAGATAGAACAAACTGTTCATATTGCAAGAAATGAGATTAGTGGTGACTTGTAGCTTTTTGCATTTATGAAATGATTCAGAGCATGTGGTACAATTGGTTCTTGAAGGAGGAGATGGAAGCTTGAACTTTCCTTTGGCAAAGTCTTATCCCCACACCAGCTGATGTGCAGCATGCAGAATAGCAAAGAGTAACTTGAGTGGAGTGTAAAAAAGGGTATGTAGGAGGCTGAGATTGAGGCAATATGTAGGCAAAAGCTGAGTTACGGAGAAGAGTTTTTGCCTTTGCTTCTACTATGTCAGTAATAGCTAGGGAGTAATCTCACATTGATGGTAAAGATTGAGTGGAATAAGATGTGGAAGGGACAGACTGGGTGGGGGAACAGCTGTAGTGATGGAGTGTGTGTAGCAGTGTAGAGATGGTTTTGAATGTTTTTTTCTCTTACAAAACTGGAAGATGTCCTTCTTGTAGGAGGAGGATGCAAAGATGACTTCTGAAGTAATCAGCTGGATAACATTATGACAAAACAAAAATAATTGGAGAAAATGATTTTGAGTGGTTGAGCTGAAAGCAGTTGGCAGAGCAGGAAACTTACTTCTGTTGCTGATGGCAGATATTCATATTTAATTTGGCTGTTGGCACAGCTTCAGACAGCATGGACATGACTTGGGAATGTCCCTTTTAAGCTGGTGATGAGAAATTAGCTTTAGTTACTCATATCTAAAAATTTTACACACTGAATTTCAGTAATTAGTTTGAATTGTGGGTTTTTTGGTATACATTCCTCAAGTCACTTCATCTGTCTGAGTCATGTTAGACTTAAACTGATTATTTCCATGTTTTTAATGTCAGGTCATGGTTTTGGTATCTAGCTAGTAAACGTTTTGTTTCACTTTATTCATGCTGTTTTAGCATGAAAAGGTAGGCAACAGTATGTCAGACCTCTTATTTATTGAGGAACAACACATGCTTCCATCGTAACAGTGCTGTTGATACTGCAGTTAGATAATGAGTGTGTCTAGTCTCCGTGTTACCGTGCTGTAAGAGGTCTGGGGTTCTGGGCTAGAACCATACAGCAAATGTCTCTTGTCAGGAAGACTTGTTTATCTTTTGCTGTACGAAAGCATCGTGTTGATGATATGATAAGGACTGAAAGTGTCAGCAAGCAGGACTCTGTCCTGCTGTCTGATTTTCAACTTAGCTGATGCTGGGGTAGATGTTGCACGGTGTTACTACAAAAGGGCCCCATCTCTGTGGTGGCAAATGGCTTCTAACAGTCGGGTGAAATGAAGCCATCTGCTCAAGTGTTCGAGTAAACTATTTCTGTTGATGCCATAGTCACTTGCCTTGAACAGAGATGTGATCTGCTCTGTTACCAGTTTTATCTTACTGGTTATTTTGGCTACAAATTTTCTTTATCCAGGGTATCCCTAATTGTAGTTTGGCTAAATTCCTGTAATTATCTGCCTAACACTAACAGATATTTATTACTTCTAGCCAACTACGATGACTTATACCAGTGGTCAGTGGAATCCTTCTCAGACTTCTGGGCAGAGTTCTGGAAGTACAGTAACATCATATGTTCTCGCCTATATGATGAGGTAAGTGTTTATCTTAAACAGTCAAGTGCAACAGAGAGGGGAGCTAAACGAGTTTTACAATCAAATCTTTTAACCTGTTCCTGCAACCTTTGCAAGTGATACAAAGGATCAGTCAGGTGTACAGTGCTGAATTTCCTTGTGGTGGATGGTGGTCTTCTGATGCTTTAGGACAGTGCAATCTTCAAGTTCTATTATCCTAAACAATTCTGCTGTAGTGTCCTTGTGGTCATGTGCTCTCAAATACCTTGGCAGTCCTGGCTGCTTGTGAGGAGTCTATACTGCCTTCTGTTTTAGGGTTGTGCTGGTAGAAGTTCATCCTGATTTTATAAATGCTGGCATGCAGTCAAGTTCATGTTTATGTTCCCTGAGTCAGCTTACCTGGTAAACACACCTGTTCCACTCCAGTTTTGTAGAACTGGTTGTGGAAATCTCTACAATCAGATGTAGTCCTGAAATATCTGAGGGAATGGTAGTGGTTGCACGCGATCACAAGTGGAATACCAGACCATGCCACAGTGTTGCTTGAGATAAAGGTGACTTCCTCTTGCAAGTGGAGGATAAAGCTGGAGTCCTTGTACAGTCCTGGCATAAGATATCAACATCAGCCTGCAGTTTTCCATCTGAGGAAGATGATGGGCTAATTCCTTCAAAAGCATGATGGAGAGGAACCTTCCTGGGACTTAGCAGAGAGAACTGGACTTGTATCTTAATCCCTGGAGGCCATCTGTTCCAAGAACATTTGGAGTGCTGGCAGCTCTGCAGAGGGAACTGGTATGTTTCTTTTTCCTTATTCTGTCTTGCAGATTTTTGTACTGCATATGATGAGATTAAGTGGTTCCTCCTGCCATGCTACTGCGTGCTGAGGTGTCTTAATGTGACCCACCCTTTAAAGAGGGAATTCAGCAAGAATGTAAGAAGTAGCCTGCTTTTTGAAGTATGTAGTCTGAAGACTGTAAACTTGTAATCTTCTATTTTTTTCTATAGATGGTAGTTCAAAATCTGGCCAGGTTGTGTTCGGATGCTGTATTTTCTCTACAGATTCTGTGCTGCTAGGGAGGCTATTTTTCTAAGTTTCCACATGAATGCAAAATGTCCTGAGCAAGCAGTTCAGAGGAGCTATTTTGCAGCCTTGTATCTGTACTGAACAAGCTGGACAGTAACACTTCTTGTTCTCTTGCCTTGCAGGGCTGGCACTTCTGGAAGTCTGCCCCTCCAGACACCACCAGTGGCTGGTGAACTGGAAGGGAGACCAAAGCAGGCAGTGGTGGCCTAAAAGTGGATGTTTCCTGAGGATGAGAAGATGGGGATGTCTAGGAAGGCTTTAACTAGACTACTTGTGAGCTTCAAGGCCCCTGCCTGCATATTCTACAAGGGTCTTGTTGCGATGTGAGATCTTAAAACAGGAGAGGCAGTGTCAGCTGATAGACAAGTACTGCAGAAGAAGATACTTGTTTTGCACTTTATGGATAATGCTGTTTGCCTCTAACTTTTCCTTGGTGTCAGCACAGTGTTGGTTTTAAAGCTTGACTCCAGCTTTGTTAAACATCAAAGCTGACTTGCTGTTAGTCCTTACTGTTGGTCTGTTTCTGTTACATGTCAGGAGGAGAGGCAGGTTGTAGTAACTGAGCTGTTCTGTGGTAGCTAAAGAGCTGAAAAGTTTGAAGTGTTTTACAACTTGGTCTCTGCTCCTTGTTGGAAGTAAGCATTATGCTTTGAGAAAAATAAAATTTTTCATGAACCAGAGTTGACTCCTTTGTTCTAGCCAGTGAAGCAGTTTCTACTTTCACAGGTCATTCAAAGAAAAGCAATAAATTTGTGTGTGCATATATAATACAGGCAGTGTTTTATTTAAATTTAGTAAAGGTTTTAAGTATTTGTAGACATGTTCCTTTGCTCTATAGCAGTTGATATCCATGTCACTCCTGAAAAGAACAAGGGTACTTGCAGTGTATGAAGCTATCCTGGCATGGCAAGATTTGCATTATGTCAAGTTACAGGTAGCTGTTGATTTTAAGTGTAGTTTAAACTTATTTCTCTTCTTGCTACAAGAAACATCTGACAGCAGTTCCTGTGGAGGGGCTGCTTTGAGCTTTCTGATAGTATCCGCTCTCGAGCGTTCCATGAGAGATGCTCTTTTTGCTCTGCAGGTCACACAGAGCGTCACATGTACCACAGTAAGGCAAGAATTATCTGTCTCAATTCTCAAAGGTACAGCTTCTGCTTAGGGTAAGAAGAATTTCTGGGGCGTGATAATGTGTGGTTATAGCACAATTAGCAAACCACTGCAAGGAGGGGAAGTGCAGTAGAGGTGTGGACAGAGGATATTGTTAATGTGGTGCTTAGTTGTAGCTGCTGAGGCTTGGGAAGTAGTCACTGATTAGCTGCTCTGAAGAGCAATTGTAGAACAGGAGCTGGTGGCATGGAGTACAGCTGATAGTTGGTACGTTCACCAAACCACATAAATTGGCCTTGTGTGCCTTAGTGCTGCTGTGAGTAGGAGTAAAGCCTCGCTCATTTAATGAGGACTGCAGTCAGCAGTGCTGCAGACTGCACTTCTTTCCCTTTCCTGTAGACTTGCTGAGCATTTGTTGGGACTGTATGAAGTGAAAGGTTTGCAGAGCTCTGCGTTTTCATAGACTTGCTAGAACTGGGATCTTTCACTAAATAGCAGACCTTGAGCTTCTGTTGCTTGCTGAGAACTTGACTCTAAGGGAGAGATCAGGCTGCTCAGATAAGAGTCCCACTACCAAAGAGGTTGGGCTTAACTAGGAGTCATAGGTATTACCTGAGTAGAAAATAATGGAGCATCAGGTGTGTGAGTCCAGCACCTTATGCTAGTAGAGCTCTTTGAAGGGGTGTTACAGTTACACTTCAGGAAAAAATAGGGTTATATTAGATCATGTCCTGGAAAATGCGGAAAACATTCTCCTCACTTTTCTTCAAGTTAAGGAACTCATTATTGAGTCAGTTTTAAGAGTGGCTTCTAATTACTGCAGTAATATATTGGTATAAAAAAAATCTGCAACCTGAGTTGAACTGAGTTATAACATTTATGGTTTTAGATAATTGTTACGAGCAAAGAAATCTACTTGAATTCCCAATTTTAGAAAATTAGTTTGTAATAAGGTAATACAATAGGGCAGTTCTACATGAGCTTTAACTTCTTGTATAAAAATGAATTTTAGGCTTGTCTCCAGTAGTACATACACTGCACATCTCAAAGCACACATAGTAGGGTTTCTAGAACGGGAGGTATTTTGAGTTCTATCTGGCTTTCAGAAGACCCTTTAACTTGGTCTGGAAGAATGCTCTTTCTGTACTGCATGTACAGTCCATGAGAGAGAACCTGAGGGTATAAACAGAAGCTTTCAAAAACACAGCTATAAAATAAAGTTTCAATTCACAGATTACAAAATGAGTGTGCTGCTGTGCTGTTGAATCTCTAAACAGTTGGACATTTTGGGAGGAATTTATATACATCCGTGGCTAATGCGAAGGGGCTTTTTTGTCTATCACTTACTAAAGGTGTAGTCATAACTGTGACTTATGAAGGGGTAACTTAATATTTTGAGGCTTAATTAGCTCAAGATAGGAAGAAGTTGTTTCAACTGAACATATTTTTTGTGACTTTCATCGTATTTTTCAATACTTTGTGTCTTAGTCCTAAATGGGGAATTACTTAATATGGGCTGCTTCGGTTGTTGGACCCTCTGTTTAGAAAACAGCAAATCCAGGATGGTAGAAATATGTATTCTGTTTGTAATACAATATTTGGTTTTGGTTGGAGAGGTTAATAGCGGTACTTCTGCACTCTGGATGAAGCTGTGGAGTACTTAACTGTTTGCTGCAACTTAATCTGAAAAAATGGTGAATTGGAATAAGAAGCTTGAGTGTTTTAGTTGTGTTTGACTATACAGTTCCCTTATTTAGTCTAGGGTTAATTTGAATTACTATTGTCTCTGTACCTTGTGACTCATGCTGGCAAAGAATGGGTGCTCACACCTTCCTGTGCCTTCATTTTTGTAAGAGGCTGGAGCGTAGGGCCTGGTAGAGAGCACAATACGCTGTAGCTCAGTTCCCTTTGCCATGTTCCCAGAGGCAAAACCCCAGCGTGCTCTGTGGTTTGTGTGTATCTTGTGGTCAGGATGTAGTCAGAGTGGTTTGCTTCACTGGTGTGTTTAAGACTGATCTGAAGGTAGAACTTTCAGCAAGGAACTTTTTCTATTTTTGTTGTAATGATGTCTTTATTTGCAACAGTTGACAAATAATTAATCTTTTCAGGCCTATAATTACAGGATCTAGTGCCTGTTTGCCATCTGTAAGCTGGGAGAAATGATACTTGCCTAATAGATTTTTATAAAGAGCTTGGAATTAATTAGTTGATTTCTGTACAGCGCTCTGAAAAAATTATATTACAGTTTTCCAGGAATATTATTTTTTTTTCCAGGTGATTGATACATCCAAAAGTATTGCAGATGTCCCAGAATGGTTTAAAGGTAGCCGTCTGAACTATGCAGAAAATCTTCTGAAGCACAAGGACAATGACAAGATTGCACTGTATGCAGCAAGTAAGAAAGAATTAATGGCTTGTATTTATTTATAGTTCACAGGACTATGCCGTATTAAACAGCTCTGCATTTTTTGAAACCTTGAATTAAACTTGCTTAGGTGAGGAGACAAGAGGAAAATAAAGTCAGTACCTCTGCAGAATCCATGATACATCTCTGCAAAAAAAGCAGTAAAACATGCTCTGGGCGTACAGATAGTTCTGAAAAGTCCTTGAAAACTAAACAAGTTTTCTTAGAATGTGCTTAACTGCATTAAGGTAGTAGAGATCATACTGTGTTTAACATCACTCAGTATCTGAGCTGTTACTCCAACTATATCATCAACACTTACCTAAACCTTGCCTTAAGGAAGTGTTTTGGCACTGTTACTTGATATTGTCTTTCCCACCCTCTTCCTATGCCTTTTTATTTTAGGAATACTAAGGACTATATGGGGCGTAGGTAGGATTAACTCTGCTTTTGACGGTACATAAAGGAAGGACAGTTACATACATGGAAGACTTGGAACTTCACTCCTCTGGAACACTAAAATTCAGTCTTAATTTTTTGTTATATTGGAGAAGATTTAAGCGGTAAAACCCGGGTATACTCATAATATGAATGGCAAGACAGAAAAGTCCCTTCCATATATTTGCTGACTTTGTTAAGTTTGTAAAATGATTCTAATCTCTGTTAGATGGGATTAGCTTCTGTGCGGGTGTGTGAACGTTTCCTTAGGGAGTTGTGTTCTGGGCTCCCCTTCTGCTGGACCTGATCCTTATCATAAGACTGACCAAGTGGTGGTGCTTCTTAATAGCTTAACAATAAACAAGGCAGTTTTACAGCTTATTAGCAGAGAAAATTATGCAGGACTATGGATTGATTGTGTAGGTGTTAAAAATCCTGATTTCTGATGTATGGAGAACAGTTTTTGAATTGCATATGTATTACTGTTCTGATAGTTGTTTAAAAACAATGTGAGACAACAGAATTGTCCTGTAAGCTTACTGCTGAAGAAGTAATTATCAGTTGCATTTTACTGCGTAGATGTATTGAAAGAAACCTCTCTGATCATATATATATTTATATAAATATATAAAAAGTCAACTACCAGTTCAGAGAGACTAGGAAAATCTGTGACCCAGTTTTGGTGTAATCAGAATTGATCTGGTGAAGTCTGATAGAGATGAGGCTTGTGACAGAAAGCTGGCTTCAAAGTGATGTAGTCATTGCTTTCAAATTTTGAGATCATTAGAAAAGCTTCTTATGTATTAATGGAGAAAAAAATCAATGTACTTATTGAATACATCTTGTGCAACAGCTGAAAGCCAAACACTGATTAGTAAGTCAACTCTAAATGTATGTAGAATTGAAGTAATTGATTTTTTTTTAATGTTAAAAGCTAAACATGCAACTTGAGGAACAGGAGTTAAATATTTTTCAGTTCAAATTATTGAAGGAATTATTATCAACTTAGTGAATTATTTAATTTGACATGCAGTTACATTGTCCCTGTAGATACTGTTTCTTGTTATGAAGTCATAGAGTGTACTGGAGACAGTCACAGGTGATGACACCAAAAGGAGCAAAATTCTTTTCCAGTTTAATACTGTATCAGTGCTGGAGGGAACATTTACTTCACTTTGAACAGACTTCCACCTGCATTTGTTTTCATGACCTTCTGTATTTAATCTTCTTAAGATCTTTTAAGTCAGAGTATTTTTTTATTAGCCCGTCGCTGCTAGGTCAGAGTGGTGCTTTGGGAACCTGTGCCAGGTTTGTGTGTTCACTAGGGATGGTTCTGTGAGAGCCGTGTGAGTGCAACAGAGCACAGGAATGTAAGTGTCACTCTTGTCAACAATGTCACTTGTCACTGGCTCCCACTGTGAATCACTTACTTGTGACTCGCTTCTCCTGGGGGCTTTAATCACTGAGCAAGATCAGAGTCCTGTTTCCTGTTGTTCTGTGGGAACACAGAATCTGTCAGCAGTCCCTGCTCAGCTTATGAACTGCTTATTACACTGGCTTCTGTGTTGTTTCCATCACATCCTGCTCTCCTGCTCCATTTAAGCCTAAATTTACTGGGATGGAAGTCTAAGAAGGCAAAAGAGTAAAAAACACTGTTCCCTGCTTAAGGCAATCAGACTGATGGTAGCTGTTCTGCAAGGGCCTGCAGTACCAGGGCATGCAGTATATTTTTGTTGCAACATCCTTGGCATGTGTGTTTTCCTAAGAAGTGCTGGATACTGGAAACAGGACAGACCAAATGGTTAGAAGGAGTCACACTGAGGAAGTACAGGAAGGGACCTTTAAGATGACAAACTTTGCCTTTCATAACATTTAGATTTGTTAATTTTGTTTCATGAGTGATTTATTAATAGCTTATGTAACATTTGACATTCAGTACGAAAATGAAAACTCCCTGCAGATCTATTCAGAGATGAATGGAGTCCAGTTTAGTTTATTTGCTTTGTGGTGTGTTGGCAAATGCAGATGTTTAAAAAGCATATTGAAACTCAGACCTTAGCAACTATATGTGCACGACTTTCTAGTCAACAGCGGCTTGCTGTAATAAAACATAAAGTTGGCACCTTGATGCTGCTTCCTAGACCTAATGAGAAAACAGCAAAAAAAGGGGAAGTGAGGTGGTTCTTTCTGTGTTAGAAAGTAGCTTTGGTGAGCGAACTCTTTCTCATGAATGCTCTTCGAGAACACACCTTTCTTCATTGGATAGTTTGTATTTGCTGATGTATGTTCCTGCCTTTAAAAAATGTCCTTATGCCTACTGAATGAATACTACTGATTAATATTCGATTCCCATTAAAAAGAAAAACCTGGTACAGTGTAAGAGGAACTTGAAAAGCAAAAGGTGTAATTATTAGTGGAAACTCTTCTCCTAAAATTGATTTATGTTCTTTTTCTTTTTTTTTTTTCTTTTGGAATTTGTTGTTTGTACTAGATTCTACTTATGTTGCAGTGCATCATTTCTGACCGTTTGTTTTAATCTTCTTTCTTCAGAGGAAGGCAAAGAAGAAATCTTGAAAGTTACTTTTGAGGAACTGAGACAAGCTGTAGCTTTGTATGCTGCAGCTATGAGGAAGATGGGAGTAAAAGTAGGAGACAGAGTTGTGGGTGAGTAACCTTTTTTTTAAAGGACAGGAGGTGAAATTTTCTTGAAATATGCAAGTGAGTATCCAGGGTTGTAGAAACATGAATATGAAATACTGTTTCACAGAAACATTCTAAAGAAAGGGCTTTTATGCAGCTATATTTACATTTGTATGAAATACGTTTCTAGAGGAAAGGAACCTGGATTAGCCTGCAAATTCTCTAGCACTGGCGGGGGAAGGAAAATACCTCATTCATAGCTTCACTAAGGTCTGCTTCATAAGCACTCTGTGGAAGCAGAGGTGATGGAGACTTTGCATCTAGCTGAGCCTTGACTCACAAGGTCTTGCATTTTCACACGGGGTGAATCTTGGAAATTATGGTCCCAGGTTGGCTGTTCTGGTGCCAGCTGGCAATTACTGACCCTGCAGCCCCAGGTGATATGGTGCAGAGTGAATTGCAGTTCTTGAGGAATGGACTTATGCTACCTTCTGCCACCAGGCCTTTTGGAAGCAACGTCTTCCAGAATGGTGGTAGTGAACAGCTGGTGAGCAGTAAATTTTCAAGTCATATCAATGCAGAGCTTAGTAGTTAGAACCCTGTGATCCTTTCAGTAACACACAATTTTCTGGAGTAATATTTCCTGTCCTAAGACTGTCATGTGGATTTTTCTATATAAACAGTTTTTTGTCTTGTGAACAGTCTGTATCGTATACAGTCCAGGCATAGACAGGAGTTACTCAAGCTAGCCTCAGTCCATTTATTTCTAAATTGCTGGTTTTGATCTCCAGCTGAGCTGCTTCATCTCTGTACTTTATGTGCTCTGTGACATATGCTCTTTAGTTTCTTCAGTGTAGTGCAAGTCAAAACTGCAGTATCCTTGAAGCTCCTTTGCTTTTTTACTTGGTACTTCTGCTGCAGTGTTCATCCATTTTACTACTGGAATCACATGTTCTTTGAGCAATATTTGGCCATTATTCTAAGTATGTGTAAAATCTCATATGATGCAAATCCAGAGTGATGAAACCATTTGATTTGTTTTCTGTATGTTACAAACCAGAACTCAAACCCATGCCTTCAAAAACAAAAGGGTATGCGTTATTATTAAATCCACGAATATGACCTGCAGATGTAAAATATACTAGAGAGCTCATACTTCATGCATATTGTATGATATTCTGCAGAACTGATAACTGAACATTTAATTATCACAGCTGGTGTCTTGTTTTTTACATAGAATTAGAGCTAAATTCTAAATTGGGTTTGAAGCATCCAGCAAAGTCGGGAAGGTTTGTCTGAATGAAAACTAACTTAAGATGCTCTAATTTTGTCTCCATTTTCAACCTTAACACTGTCACATTCATATCTGGGTTGTTGAGGAGCAACAGCCTCTGAAACCAAACTAATGAATAGGAAAGCTTACACTCTACAAAGTTTGAGTATTTAGAACATAAGTGTAGTGTTTCTTACTACCTGTCCTCTGCTGTGTGTGTTAAATGGTAAAAGTGGGTTGTGTCTATTTTAAAAAATTGCCCCAAAGACATTGGCAAAACAATACGTAACTGCATATAACTGGAAACTTGGACATCATGAAACCAGTCAATGTTCTAATCAGGTTTCTGTTGACCCTTTTAATGCTTTCTGTAAATGTTTGTCATGGTGAAGCAGGCTGAATGCCTCTTTTAACTTTTGCAATGAAATTTCTCTTGATGTGTACGAAAGTCATGTGCTCTGTTTTGTAGACTGCTTGTGAGGATTTAATACGTTATTCATTATTGTTTTATGAGTAAATAAAAAGTCATAAGAGGGCTCAAACCAGTTGTTCCTGAAGGATTAAGTCTCACGCTTTAGTGTCAAAAAGGGTGCTCTGTACCAGTTTCAAATCCCATAATATGATGAAATGTGCTGCGGCAAAGTGGACAATGCAGAAGAGTAATTACTGGATATGTTTTCATATTTTGTGTGAATGAAAACTCTGTACGAACACACCACGCTGGGGTAGGACAGCAGCTGTAAACTTGTAACTCACAACAGCTGTAGCTTTGTGTTCCTGTGTGTAGAAACCTGATGTTCCTTGCTGCTGTCCTAGTTCTCAGGTTAAAGTCCATTTCTTAGGCTTTACATGTTGATGCCTGATGCTAAATGAAAGGTTTTTAATCTCTGGGGAGAAAATACTGCTCACCAGGGTAACAGATGTAATACTAATGTTTAAGCATGACCAGGTGCAGTCACATTTAATAGGATGAGATGTTTTGTTTTCTAAGGTGTGAGTTAGTCCTGTCTGCAGCCTGACTATCACTGTTAGAACTCTTCTAATCAAAACCGGTTAGAAATGCTACGCTTGGGAAAAGAAGTCACCATTGACGCTGTCATTTTGTGCTCATCTTGAGCAGCTTTTAGTTCAGGTACACTATGCAGGGGAAATGTGCTTGGTTGCTGGAGAAAGCGTGCTGTTGAAATATAGCTGTAGTCAGTGGTGCTAATAATTAAGCTAATAATGCTCTTATTATATTTTAATAACAGTTCCTTTTAGTTAATGACTCAGTTTTGCTTAGCAAACTGGAGGCTGGCTGACTCTTGAATCTTGTTATTTTGGCAGCTGGCTCACCTCTTATTTAAATTAAAAAGTGTAGTTACTCTTAAAAAAATGATTGTATGAATAAAATAGTATGCATTAGTGCTTTTTTTATACAGGTTTTTTACATGCTTGAAGAAGGTAGCAATTCCAAGTTTCTGTTGAAAATTCATCCTTAATGTCAGGGCTTCCTTCCACGGAAAGGGTAGGACTTTAACCATGCACTTTATCCTGTTCTTGGGAGAGAAAATATGTATGTTGACTCCATTGGGAAGCCTGGAAGGATTTTTAATGATTTCAAGTGGAGGCACAAATTGCAGTCTCTGGATATCTGGTAGTGTTAGTGTTACTTAACATGCCACACCACCCCCCCCAACCCAAACCCCGAAACAAATACATTGAAAATATAATGGAAAACACTATTTGGATCCCAGCTCCCTAAATCTCTGGAGCTAAGCTCCCATCGTTGGAGTAAGCAGCAGCTCTGTTTTTTTCCCTTGGCCTTGTTGTGTTTCCTGAGCAAAAGTTTCCTGTCTGGCACTTTCACAACAGGGACCTTTCTGCCCAGCTGCTGTAGGTACCAAGTGTCTGTGCTGGGCCCCTTGAGCATTTCAATAACTTAAGCCCATCTTTATGAGCAGTTATAGCTTATTTCTGGAAGCAGGCTTGCAGCGCACTTGCAGTCCTTACAAATCCCTCTACTTTTGATAACAGAAAAGATTAATGAATCTAGGCAACCTCTTTGTTTCCTTAAAATCATGGTATGTTTTGGGGCTCAGGTAGAGCTTTTACAATTATCCAGTCTTCAACATGCTTTTTTATTTTCTGGGCAATTTCTCGCATTCTACTTGAATCCACTCTGCCCCCTTACTCTGGCTGGTGAGAGATTCTTTTCCTTGTAAACTTCAGTCAGTGAACCTGTATCATCTCTCCTAGCTGAGCTGTTGTGCAGATCCCCCTCCTTCCCTTCCCCTGGTGCCCCCAGTCCTAGACTCCTGACTGACAGATTGCTTTGCCTTGGGCAGCAGCCCATATCTAGGGAGAGCTTCCCTGTGAAAGAAATCCAATGGGATTTTTAACAGCAATCTAGCTATTGAGAGGGAGATACATGTTTTAAATTGGGTCTCAACTTCTTTCATATGTTCCTCTCCTATGCCAGAGGATATTGGCAGTCCTTGGAAAAGCTAAACCATAACATAGTCAGAGGTTGAGGCTGCAGGCTTTTCTCCAAATCCCAAATTGAAATGGGAGAGATATGTTAAGTGTTGGGTAGGAAATTGAGTCATACACCCACTTGTGGTATCAAAGATCAGGCTCTCCAAAGCTTGCCAAAACCTGTTGGGACCTAATTTGTTCCAAAATTCATAGCAGGTGGCAGAAGGAAGGGTGGATCTTCATGTGGTTTATAGCAGTAATACAGGGCAGGCTCTTACTCCTTCTGAAAAAGCAGCTTTTAAATAGAAGGGAGATATTTTATTAATTTTATTATAGTTGCCCAACACTGAGTCAGCCTGCCAGGTTCTGATGTCCTTTGTTGCTGCTTTCTTTTTAAATAGCTTTAAATCTTGAGCTGTTAGAATTATACACAAGACCAATAACATTTTCTTGTGGATTTCATCTCCATGTTTTACTGCCTTTAAGACAAGACTGCTTTAACTTTTCATTATACTTAACATATCCCCTAGGTTGTTGAACACAACTTATTGTTGCATCATGACAGTAATAGTATGTTAAAGTTGGAGGTGGGTGAATGTGGGTGGACAGGCAGCCATGTCAGCACTTTTTCAGCTTGATTTCATCCTAGTCTTCACTTTCCATCACTAAGGAGATAGCACTTAATAGTAAACATAATTGAAGCAGATGTGTGATGAAATGTCTCTTCTAAAGATGTCTTGCAATACTGCAATGATGCTTGAACAGTTGGAAGAGACAGATACAATACCTAATGCAAGCTAGAGATCCACGTGTGAAGCACTCCTGGTCTCCCACTGGCCATCTGTTTGGCAAATAACAATGACTGCAGCAGGAATAAAATAAAACTGGGAGTATCTGTGTTTTTCATCTCCGGGTAGGTTGCTTCTATTATATCCCTGTAGCCAGCTTTGTTCTATTACAAGTCAGCAGTTAAAAACAAACTAATCTTCCCCATGTGTGCACACAAAAAATCCTCAACAAAACATCAGTGAATTACATTGTTTAAAGCTGGTATTTTATCTATAGTAACTGTATTAGCCCTAGTTGCTTACGTGGGTTTTAAAGCTAGCTTTGTAAGAAGATTAGCATGTTACTAATAGTCTCAGGCCACAGTAGTGTTAGGTAGGATGACCACTTTAAAGTCCTACAGGAGTATGAAATGTTATAACAACATCAAAAAGAAACTGGATGTCTAGTCTTTGAATTGTCTCTTCTGTTTGAGAGCTGGTGTGGAGCAACAGTATAAGCCATTGAGAACATATTTCAGTTGCAGCTCCCTCCCTGCTTTTCTTCCTCCGGATGCATTCTTGCAAGGCTCAAACTAAACTTTTGATGCAGGATCTAAGTTTTTAGTTTTTTATTCAGATGACTATGAATGTTTGGATGCCTCTCTCTGAGTGCACATTTATTCTACTTCATGAAGGTTAGATGCTTGCAGGGAATGTGTTCTGAGCACTCTGAGAAATGAAACTTTTGACATAGTTTCCAGTATGATTGTACCAGAAATTTTTGGACTATATTCTTCACCTGTTCTCTTGGTAAAGTACTGTAGTGTAAATGACCAAACCTAACTTTAATCTCAGCATTTGGTAGATTATGTAAATAGCAACTGACAGAAAATGATCTCTTGAGCAGATCAGGCTATAAGTGCCTCTTAAAAAAAGACTCCATGCAGTGTTTTTAAGATATCCCTTGTCCTGCTTAGAGATTTGTCATAGGTTTTATGTCAAAGTAAAGCTTTTATTTCTTTGTCCTTAGAGAGACTTTATACATATGAGTCAGGAGGAGTGCTGCCTCTGGTATTTCCTACTCTGAATTCCTAGTTGCTGGTTTCCCAACTCCTATGTTTTGAGTCCTCTTCAATTGCTTTCTAGTTCACCCAAAGAGGGTATGAAGATCTTCCTCTTTCTAGTAACAGAAGGTAGTTTCTGCTTTTACCAGCTTCAAGAAAGGGGTAAGTTAAGATACAGAGATAGAGCTGTAGACCTTACCCATGTTGAAAAATGCTAAATTTGATCCTTAGCTGAAGTATTGTCTCAAAGAACACGGAGCCTCTAATTATATATATGAACAAGCATATGATGAGTATTTAAATTAGCTGTACCATTATTCTTCTGTAGTACAGGGCTTCTATACGCTGTTCTGTGACCCCTGATGTGGATCCAGCTAAAAAAGTTGGATTTTTCATCTTTGTCAGCAACTTTCCGGTTTACCAAGTTTTAGACGCTTGAGATCCACATCAGCCTACTGAATGCTTTGAAGTCACTTAATATCTCAAGGGGCACAGGCAAATGCAGGGAGTTTTATATACATGACAGTTGCTGTAATTGGTTTGCAGAATCTCTGATATGAGAAAGGGAGAAACCATTTTTATTTTTGAGAATCCAGTTTTAATCTGAAAGACTGACAGGAGAAGTGGTTTGTGCCATTTAGATTTGGGAGCTGTTGAGAAAAAAGCAATGTGAGTTCTTACATTGCTGTTTGGATGATCTCTTTCCTAAACAGAACCACATTTTTATTCATAATACCTGGTGTTGGGGACTAGAACAGATACATGAAAATCCTGGTGAGCAAGTGGGCTGGCTGCCTGCAATGATCAGGTAAAGATAGAAAAAGTCAAAGTTGACTTTCCTGTTTCCTACCTTTTGGCAGTTTTGGCTGAAATCCTCAAACTCAAACATTGCCTCAAAGCCAACTGACAAATGAAAGTAATGATTTAACTGTCTGGCTTACATTAATAAGCAGAGACTTGTGTTCTTGCCTTGAGGGCTTTTGTAGGAGTAGTGAAGAGATCTTGCTTATAATAGAACTGGTGCTTGTAAGCTATGGCAAGGTGATAACTGCTCCAAAGTATACTACACCCTTCGGTTTTCATTGCACTCTGGCCCCTGATAATCCCATCCAAGAAATGCTCAGTGGAAATATTGGCATCAATTAAAAAAGAACTGCTTCTGTCACACGAAATGACATTTTAGTCTGTTATGGTTCATATGTTTCAAACTTCAAATTATTGTTCAAGGAGGAGGATTTCTCTTAAAAGAAAAATCACTAAAACTTTGGGGTTCTGTACCTTGTATCATAAACCTTGAGTCTAAGAGAAAAGTAAACAAATAATGCCTTTATGGGTGTGAGGTTTTGCTGTACTTTATGTACTTAACCACACTGAACAAACCACCACAAACTAGGCAGTTCTAGGGAGTAATTTATATCTTAACATGGTGTGAGGTTTTTATTCACAGTTGTGTTATTTCCAAAAGTTGTTGAGTTTAAGTCATAATGCTGTTTTCAAAGTTCCTATTCCCAAAAGCACAGCGGTTTACAGATTAACTGAAGTGGTCAAGTGGGTTTAGGAAACTGATTTCACTGATTTTTTGAGTCGTGAAGAAAAATCTCAGTTTAAGACTTTTAAAGTCTACTTTCTATAAAGTTGAAAGGGGATACATTTTTTTTCAAGCTGTGTAGACAAACTGGCAAAAATCAAGCTCAATACTCTCCCATTTGATAACGTTAATGTAACGGAAATTGCTACTGAGATCTGTGATCTTAGATTTTGTTGGGAAAAGTACATCCATAAGGATCTTTCTTTGAATAGTGACTGTCACTAGTGAGTTTTTGCTGTCTGGTGGATACTTGTGGAGCACCTGCAACTTGCACTGCAGTCCAAGGTCTGTCAGTGCTCACCACTTCTGTTAAATGGATTGGAAAACATTTTTATTGCCATTTAAGTTTGCTTTCAAGAACTGTATTCTAATTAGATGTCTGAGTACTGCAATTAGGCCTGTTGTGCCTTTAAGTACTTGGAGATCTTTTTGGTTGCTTAAGAAGGATGATGTGAAACTCCAGATCTTTGATCTACTTTTGTGAATTTCAGTTGCATGTTTTCCTTTGTGGGTTGGATTCTGCTCAGTTGAGAGTTGATCTCATCTACCTAGCACCTTCTGGAGAGCTTCTCAAATGGAGCCCTCCTAAAACCTAACTTTCTTGACATGAATTTCTTCTGTATGCCTTGACAAATTGAATTTAAATCTTAATCTTGCTGCAAGTTAATGAGATAAACCTGAAGAGCTGTATTTGTGTGGGAATGTTCCATGGCTTGTCCTGCTGTATTACGCCCTTATCAGCTGAGACACTGGTTTTGCTTGCTTGTGTTTAAGATTCTGGCAATGTTTAGCTTTGTAAAACTGAATCTCTGCTTTTGAAATGAGTATTTATATTTATAATCTTTCCTTCCAGATACTTGTTCCTTCTCTCACGGCTGTTTCTACAGACCTGTTCCGCTCCCCAACGTGGTGCTGTATTCTTAGTCTCTGTTCCCTATTCAATCCACAAATTCACTCTCTTCCAGTTCTTCTTTCCAGCGTGCTGCCCTCCTATCCTGAAAGTCATATTAAGCAGAAACGTTTGTAAACTTGGAGTAACCTTGTAGATACAAAACCTGATACGACTATAGAAATAATTCCATTTATAAATAAATCTTTATGTAACTGATTTGACTTCAAAGGAAGGCATTACAATTGGTGTGGAAAACTTTAAAGGATGCCTCAGTCTAGGATTTTACATTTTTAAAAAATCTGTTTAGACTGATTCTTGTATACATCGTGTTTACTGTAAGATTTGATATTTTAAAATTTTCTTTCATCTCTAACCATCCAAATTCTGCCATAGGTTACTTACCAAACAGCATTCATGCAGTAGAAGCAATGCTGGCTGCTGCAAGTATTGGCGCTATCTGGAGCTCAACATCACCAGACTTCGGCATTAACGTGAGTAGCCTTATTATTGTGTGTTGCAGAAAAGCTATCATTGTGTTTCAGATAAATGTGAGGGTGATAAATGAAAGTGGCAGAGATTCTATTCACTTTAGTCTTACTGCCACCTCCTGGCCCAGCCAAGTACACAGGATTTATGTTTTCTCTAGCTACCACAAACTGAACTAAAAGCCCTTGCTTTCAGTTGTCAATAATGATTTCCAACACAGTAATTTGAGTGTCTTTAGCTAACTCACTGTTGGGATATTTTCAGGTGAAATCCATAGTCCTGGTGAGCTTTTACTATATTAAACATGTAAGTGAGCAGCAGTGCAACAGAGTTGTCTGGAGCTTGGCCTTTCCTTCCCAATCATTCTCCAGGCTGCTTAGCTACGCTTCAGTTTCTTTGCCTACATAGTCCCTTCCTCTGCCTCCTATGTGAGTAAAATGAGCAACACTTTGGTTGGTCTTTTCCAAAAGGCTTTATCTTTGTCAACAAGGTGAGGAATTTCAGGCTAACATCACTAACCTGTTTAATTCTTCTTAGTGTAGGAATACAATATTACTGTGTAAAATGTGATTAAAAATTATCATGGTATCCAAACAGACATTATGGTGTGCCCTAGAAGCTCTGGGAACATATTCTGCTTTCTTTGCAAGGTGTTTAGCACACATCATAAGCATCAACAGGTACAAATAACTTCTAAAATGGAGTGTTGAGCATTTCTTCTGCATGAAAGCAGTTGGAGAATGTACTGTTTGTGCATTGCAAAACAGAAAATACTAAAGTTTTTAGGTCGTGTATATACCCTCAATCTCAGTGTTTACCCCAATAGCTGGCTGAATGTATGGAACTGTCATCTCTGGATTAGCACTAGAGGGCAGCAGCATTCTACTTTTTTTACACTTGAGATTGTATCACTGGGGAAAAAATGATTAAAAAAATCATTACAGCATGTAATGATCAATCTGCTCTACAAATATTTTCTGCTTGTTCAGAAAATGACAGTATGGAGTATTTTCTTTGCAATGTGATTTGATCTCTCATCTAGGGGAAGATTGTTCATTTTGCTTGCATTACAGAGCACTGGTATGTTTTCTGTCCATGTTGATGTGCTGTTATTTTCAGTGCCCAGCTTTATTTAGTTTTTGTGATAGTTTTTTAATGAAACTTAGCCTTGGAGCAGCAGTGCCATCGATATCATTTATTCTCCTTTGGCTTGGCAGCATGTGTTGGCATGAATTCAAACCCTAAAATCTTGAGGGAGATCAGCAGACATCCTCAGGGATATTGGCTTCCACCCTAAGGAAAAGATATTCCTCCTTCTGTGCAGTCGCATTAGTCCTGTTAACATAAATGAAGATTTTGTTTGTGTTTTGGGAAATAGTGTGGCATTTTCAACATTTCAAATCCAATTGTGTATATATGTTTTGGGAAGCTTAGAAATGTCACTTCTCAGAACTGCCTACACGTTGCAGGCTCTGAATGCCATACATCCAAAACCTTCAGAAGCGTTCAGGAAGTCTCAGAACCACTGAGCTCCCTCCCACACAGAATGCCACTCTTGGCAGTTTTTGCATCATTTCTGTAGTCCTTGTTATCCATTTATGTATAAATAGGAAAGGGGTTTTTTGTGGCCTATGCATAAGAAATTGTTGGATATGTAAGTTTAAAAAGAGGTTCTGCTCATAGAACTATGTGAGAAACCTTCTGTGAGCCCCAGCAAAGTCAGCACAGCTCCATTCATGGCACCCTGCACCATGTTTAGTACTGGATTTGAGGCTCATAGAACGAGCCAGTCTGATATACCTGAATTTTTCACGAAAGCAATTCCTTGCTGAGCCATCTGGTTGGATTAAAGTTCCAGTGTAGCAATTACAAGTTCCATCTGTTTGTATTGCTTTTGTATCATACTAGGCTGCCCTGTGGGATTTGATCCTGCCAGTGCTAATGAATCCAACTGGGTGTGTTAGCAGGATTAGTAAAACCCTGAGAATTGTAGTCATCTCTGTTTCTGATTCACACTTCTCTTCATATTTGATTCTTCTGTTAGAGTACTCTTAGTCCTTTCATTGGTCTTCACTTTTAAATATCAGGCAGCAGTGATACGGGGTGTATATGCATATGCTCAGCATGAGTGTGTATACACAGGCAAACACACGTATATACACACACACACATGCTGATGTGTAGTTTGGCTGCTTGGTCCCTTCTTTGGAAGTGATACCAAGTAGTAGGTATGATAACATACCTAAGAAAGCAGGAAATTTGATTGCATACTCCCTTAGAGAGTAACTTTAATGTATTAATTAAATCTACATTTCTGAGTTTGTTAGCTAATGCATCAGGGGCTTCTTGAAAACCTCTTCTGCCACCAAAACAGATTCTGGTGATACTTGTTTTAAACTAATTGATAAAGTTAGGTGTTAGTGCATTGTCACTGTATTTTCTTATGATGCGAACAAGAAAAAGGAAATGCATCTTTGGGTGATAGGAAAGTTAAGTGACATATTCAGCAGAGACAGTTGCATATTTATATTTAGTCATATCCCTGTACCTTACCTGTGGTGGTCAGTGAGCTGTCCTAAAAAGACAACGTGGAGAAGTTGTCAGGACAGGCCTGTACCTTTGTAGTAGGCTTTCTTGAAACCCTGACAAGCACTGCTTGGAAAGGAGGAGTTTGGTAGAGGTTAGTTGATTGTGATATTTTTGTATTGGTCCTTTGATTTGGTAATTTGTCTCATTTTGGTTGCAAAGTAGAGGGCAATGCAGGAGACAGAAGAATAAAGAATGCAGGGAGGAATAAACACAAGACTGAAGTCTAATTTTTGCAACATGGTTTAGGAGAATGCTATTGAACAGTGAGCTGACAATTTTACAGTATTGAGTAATCTTGTAGTTCTTAATGTTTCAAGTAATGTAGCTCGAGAGGGATGAACATTATTGTGTCCTGAGAGCTTTTACTAAAAGGATTTGCTGCTTGCTGTTGAATACAAAAAGATTCATTTCTGGTAGGCTGGTGCATGCAGTGTACCTGAAAAAAAAAAATGCCAGAAGGGTTTTTCTCTCAAATGTGATAATAACTATGGTAAATTCCTGAAAACAGTGTAAGCTGGAGGAGACACCTGAAAATTTAGCATTTGAATGTGTCCTGCCCCAGAGGTTCTAAAGGAGCTGTGGTAGTTTTTTTGTTGGTGTGTGTGTGTTTTCGATATCTAGTTGTTCTGGTAAAAATCAGTGGTACAGTTTCCTTTTGTTAAACTGGCAGCTTTGTTCTGCTACGATTAGTGAAGTGCATCTTCCAGAGGACCAGCGTTTTCCAGTTTTCTGCCCATGCAGCCTTATCAAACTACTGGTACCTTGTCAAAGCAGCTTTGGGGTGCATTAGAAGGGCATACAGGGCACTCCTGCAGATGCAGACAGGAGTCCTGTGGACTGTCAAGTAAATTAGGTGCCTAACTACTTTTCACATCACAGGGGCTTATCCTCTTTGAGTCTGTAAGTCTGATTCTCAGGATGAATTTTTAACTGCTTAGATAGCTTTGTGGACTTGATCCTTCAGTCAGTGATGTTCTGTGATTTGTGGTGATTCTATCTTTGTTATTGGTTGGTATATTTGGGGCGTGTGAAAGATTGTTACAAACCTGTTGTACTTTGGAGATTTTTGGGTGAGTGAGAGACAAGCAGGTGGTCTTAACAAATCTTCTCTTAATTGCTGTCCTTACTTTGCTTGAATTCAGATTTGCATTTAGAATCCAGTGGGGTTTCCTCATGTAGCCATTAAATTAATTTTTTTAACTTGTTTTTCTCTTTGTCCCTAGGGTGTACTGGACAGATTTTCCCAAATTCAGCCAAAGCTCATCTTCTCTGTTGAAGCTGTTATATACAATGGCAAAGAACATAACCACTTGGAAAAGCTGCTTAGCGTGGTAAAAGGTATTTCACTGTATACCATCTAGTCTTAGTTATGCTGTACTTCTGTGAGCACTCAAAGCCTGCACTGCCACTAAAAGTGACACTTTTGACAGCTTGTCACCATCCTTCCTCCTTTACAGTATCTCTGTGGCCACTTAGAATTTCAGAACTGATTTGAGTATAAACTAACCAGTCTTTTGTGTAATTCTAACAGTCTTTTGCTAGCTTAGCTTAAATATACTGCTGACTAATTCATGATGATATAAGTGAGGGAACAGACTGATACTGTTTTGTTTTAAGCCCAAGTGAAGTGCTCCTGAGGACAAATGAAGAGGTATTACAGCACTAAAGCTTGTGGGTTCACACATGTTTTCTTAAAAGGCTGGCAATATTGAAGAAATTGTATCTTAGGTAACAAGTTAGTCTCTTGGCCTTTCTTAACATTTAAAACTACATCCAATACTCAGTCCATCAGAATTATTTCTGCTATTTACTGCATTACACTGAACTATCCAATCAGGCAGAAAAGATCTTCAGTTTATGTAACTGAATGTAGGAAATAATTTTTTTTTTCTACCTTCTTCTAGGTCTTCCAGATATAAAAAAAGTGGTGGTGATTCCATATGTCTCCTCAAGAGAAACCATAGATATTTCTAAGATTCCAAACAGGTAATGGGAACTTATGAGCTTTGACTGTTACACGTAGGGATGAGATGGATGCTGATAACCTATTGAAACTGCCTGACCTCTTGAACTTGCAAAAGCTAGGATTTAGCCAGATTTCTTAATACGGTTGTAGCTTCATACTGAAAACAGAAGTCATGTGTTGGTGCAGATGTTTTGCTTCTAGAAAACCAGTGTTGGTATTAAAGGTTCTCAAATGAAGGCAAAATTCAATAGGATATAGCAGGGAGAAGGTGGCTTCAGAAATGAATAGTTAATAATTTAAGTGACATTTTTAGACATAATTTGTTTTTCTTATTTACTGGTCTGGATTATGTATGTTGGATACCTTTTGGAAATAGATGAGTTCCAGACTTTCTGTTGAGGATCAGATTCTTCCAGTCTGCATTGAACTGTTAAGACTGGCAGCTGGTTGTAGGTGCAGATTTGTAGGCTTGATTTTGTGTTACATCTTTAGTATTATACTAATATTTTATTTTAAAACAGAAGAAGAAACCAAAATAATTAGCAATTCAAAGAGTAGAAATACTAGGAATAAATATACATAGTTTGAGTATATAGCTTATTGTAAAAGAGCTATTAGATAGAGGTAATCATATATATGGGCTGGAATAATGCTTTAAAAATTTTGAAATGTTTCTTTTTTTCCCTCTTATGCAGTGTCTTTTTAGAAGACTTCCTTGCTACTGGGAAAGGAGACCAGGCTCCCCAGCTGGAGTTTGAACAGCTGCCTTTCAGTCATCCTCTCTTCATCATGTATTCATCAGGCACAACAGGGGCACCAAAATGCATGGTTCATTCAGCAGGGGTATGTCTCCCCCCCTGGAGGTGCAGTAGCTATATTTAACTACCTGGGTTACATTCTTCCTTTAACAGTGTCATACCATAATGTACTTCAAGGATCAATTGGTTGCTGACAGTTTTTCAGTAACTTGCAATGAAACTTTCTCTTTGTAAGTGACTGTTTGAAAGCAATATGGATTAATAAGGATATAAAATAATTTGAGATTGGTGTGGAGACCTTTCAGATTTCAGCTATTTCTTGGGAGCAAATGTCAGTCACAAAAGCACTAGTAGAACTGGTCTGACTGGTACTTGTAGAAGAAATGCCAAAGAACTTGAATTGTGTGCTTGGAACTGATTTTTGGACGCTGACAAATCGAGGCATGTAGGGAGCTTGCAGTTTTTATTACCTAGAATTTTTTTTTACCTTAAATTCACTTCCTACATTTATCAGTTCAGAGCATGTCATCCTCATCGATCTTTAAGGAAGGAAGCCAGAAGGTTAGCTACCTCTTTGGGTGTAGGTTTTGCTTTGTATGGAAGCTTTGCTTTAGGCAGTGTCTTGTTGTAACTAGAGGTATATAGGATGTTACTGCCAAAATCACCTGTGCTCACATGCCTTTTATTTACTATTCAGCTTCTAAAAGTTGTTCCAGACAACTTACTAAAGTTCAGGAAGTGTCTCCAGAAGTCAGGCATAGTGTTGAAACTTTAACTCTGCCATAGTCCTTAATAAAAGGCAGGGCTTTTTCCCCTTAAGGCAGGAAGAATGTGTTGTCTAGCACATTTGTACCAACTTCATAAATTAAACTGCACAACTATTATCCAGTGTGTCTTGTTTCTGCTGTTTGCTCTGAAAGTCAGGATGAGCTTCTTGGGAGACTACCCCTAGGTAGCCTGAGGGCAGGATCCCTTTGATGTTATGCCCATAGTGTGTAGTTCTTGCCTCCCTTTGGCAAGGACTTGGAGGATTTGCCCACAGATAAATCCCATGCTGCCTGTAAATGCTCTGCTTTACATGTTATCAATAGGAGATCATACCTGGCAGCATGTGACATAAAATGGTCCCTTTGGAACACAAATCCTATGTGAAGAAGAAAGGAGGTGGTATATTTTGAAGTTTGACAGCTGTTTTGAAGTTGTGCTGGCTTTAGACTGGTTAAGTACTTGCAGAAATGGATTAATAAAAACAGGACAGGTGTTTTGTTCAGTGATGTGTCGTAAAGAGTAGGGAGATGAAAAACACAGATGTAGATCAGACAACAGGACTTCTCTGTTGCAAAGTTCTTTCTCTTCCCATGTTATATCTTTATGGCTGCTTAGCTTGCCCTTAATCATGCCTCTGTTCTCCACCTGATTAATCTTTTCAGTTCATACAGAGCTACCTGAGGGTGTAGATACTCATCCTTGCTGGAGAGATGTTAGATGGTTTGTTGAATAGCATATGTTATTTATAAGGATTCTGTGTTCCTGCTGAGCAGCTCTGTAGTTCCTGTATTTCATTCAGGGTGACTTTTTTCCTTAAGTTCTAGTGCTAACACTTCTGTTGATTGGCCTAAAACCAAATTGTTGCATCAGAGGCTTCCTTGGTTTGTATGCTTTGCATGTGTCAGTTTGAATAGGACCTACAAATAAAATCAATGCAAAGAAATTCTTAGATGTCTTCTGCATACTTGATTGGGTTCCTCTGTTTGTTCTTGGCTTAATCTTGTTTTCACTGTAATTAATAGGATGATTCTAATTGATTTCAACAAAAGCAGTATTAACCCACAGTGTTTGACTCATTTTCCAGCCTCAGATTAACCAAAGTTTGGTTTTGATAGTTAAAAATGCAAGAAGAGATGACATTTCAGTAAAGACATTTCAATTACTGCTTATTTGCAGTGCACTTCAATGCTGTTCTGTTACTGTACTGATCGTATAGCTGCTAATAGGCAGCTTACTCTAAATTCACAACTCGGTTTCTCTAATTCTCCAGTGTGTTTCTGGTGTGTTTTTTCTGCACATACTGTTTTCTTGACACACAGTGAAATAACAAATGTAAATAATGACAATGAAGCCAGGTCATGGGAGATAATTTAAAAAGTAGTGCCTTAGAGTAAGATTTTTTTTTTAGTCTGTGAAGGAAAGATGAACAATTGGGTGTGCTGCAGAAGGACGTTTGGAGGGTTCTTTCTAATACTTGAAAAACATTAGTGAGTAATTGTTATTCTTGAGTCCTAAAATCATTGGTTCTGCTTCTTACTTTATTCATACAGACTCCTTATCAGTTATTGCATATTCCCAACTATCTAAGGAGAGAATTTCTTTATAAAATCCCAATCAGTTGATTTCTATGCATTTTAAGGACTCAAAGACCTGGGCTTGAGTAGCTGTGCTGCTACAGACTTCTTGTGTAACTGTAGGCAAATCACTCTGGGGATTTTTCATGCTCGGACTCTTTCTGAACACTGTACAGAGAACACTGCTGGTTTGAGACCAGGACCAGCAGCCGTGAGTAGCTGCTCTCAGCTACATAATCACTTAGTACTGGTCCCTTATGTGCTGATAGTGTGGCTCAGGAGCAGCCGTGCCTACTGATTTTTGTGACACTCCAGATGCTCAGCACTTTATCAGCTGTATGTTAAACCCAATGAAGACAAGCAGACCACTAAGTCTTTATCAGCTGCCAGATCTGTCATGAAATGCTAAATGCTTAGGATTTATTTTGAGGGTCATACAAGTACTATAAATAAAAAGTCTTATAAATAAACCTGAGAGCATCTTGGGCTGTAAGCTCTTTAGAACAGCTGTGCCTTCTTCCACAATACCTTTGTTTCTGAACTGAGACTTCCCAGACTTTGCAGGAGAATAGTTTATATTCTCTACCTAAAGTCATTGTTAAAAAAATTTCCTTTTGGTTCCAAAGCTGTGAAATAACAACTAAAGGAAGAAAGCTAATGTTTATTTTAATTGAATTTGACTTTTAATTTCACTATTTTGTGTGGCTCTTTCAGATTCTCTTGCAGGAACAATATGCTTGCTTTTATAAATGGAATAATTATGTTAACACCTGCAATTCTTTTGGTAACCTTAACAATTAAGTTAGTGTTACTAAATCCTGAATTAAAAAAAAATTGTTAATGGTAGCTATAGCTAGGTGGCAGCATTGTGACAGCTTAGTGTATTCAAACAGTAGCAGGTGAATTCAGACCTGGTTCCTTCGAGCTGCAAAGAGAAAATAACATTACCTCCTTTATTTTTATTTAATGTTTTCTGCCTTTTCTCCCGAAGTGTGTGCCAGTTTTATGACTCTCCTTTTTCATATCAAATGTTTATCTGTAATCTATTTTCTTTCAGAATAAATCCTGTTTCATGCTTATGAGGCTCTTAATAGTTCCACTATAACTCCTTGCATAAATGCAAAAAACCATTTTTATTGTAAAAGCAACCACATTAATTTGTCGCTGCAGTTAAGTGACTTAATGAAGTAGTTTGTAAATATATTTATCCTAACAAGTTATGTTTTGATGACAACCAGAAAGGTACTTTAGCAGCATTTCCAACAAAAGAAAAGGAAGTAATATATTTTACTACATTATTAATACTGATACTTTGACCAGTGGGATTTTTCACATTGCTAGTCACTTCAGTGTTTATAAGAGATGTGTATAGTTAAGTCTTTTGTTTTCTGGATGTTAGTAGATAAGATAGTTTGGATAAATAGCCCTAATGTATAGCAGCTTCTGCGGTTTATAGCAGCTCTAGGTCCTTCACTCCTCCCAGTTGCCTAGATATACTGAAAATGAAACTCTGTCAAAGGTCTTATCTTCTTGGAAAATCTGACCAGTAAAAGCATGCTGCTAAAATTATAGCCTGTATGGAGTACTCTGCAACTCTGATAGCTGAGTAGAGCTAGAAGTGAAGCAAGCTATTCTGTGGATTAAAAGTGATGTGTAGTGGGAATTGCTGAGGTCTAATGAGAGAGGCTGAAAAGTTATGTGAGAAAACGGAGAATGCAATTGCTGTTGTAGATAGGCCCTGGGATTTACTTCAGTTGTGGTTAAAGGAAATACTTGCCTTTAATCCTGGAGTACATCCTGCAAAGTATTGATGACATTAGGTTTTTTTGAAGTCTTAATGTCTTAATGTCAGAGTTTTGCTTTTCATTTATGTGAACTTATATTTTTCCAGGGTACGCTAATACAGCATCTGAAGGAACACATTCTTCATGGCAACATGACCAGCAATGACATTATCATGTACTATACAACGGCAAGTGTGGCTTATTAAGGCATTTTTAAAAACACTTTAATATCTTTTTCTTATAAATAGGGGAGCTTTTCATACAAATCTGCAAGGACATTTTTATGTATTTTTAATTCTTGTTCCGCAAGGGATTGTTCTACTTAACAGTTTTTAAAAAATCAGGTGGAATAATAAAATGCAACAGGGACCTTTCTGATGAAAGGTCAAACCCATGTTAAATGTTTTTGATCCAATTAGTGAGGAAAATGGATTGATTTTTACAGTCTCTTAGGTTTATTGATCTAACTGCCTCATCAATATCACCTGCAAAACAGGCTCCACCTTCCTGCATCATGCAAGGCTAGACCATACTGAAGATGAGAATTTGTTATGTCTTTGTTTTGGTGGGGAGGAAAGAAGCTGCACAACTCTAAGTTTAGAAAAGGAAAGGGAATAAAACAGATCTATGTAGGAGTTCAGTTATGTGGTGTGTTTTCTTTTTCTAATGCTGTGGTAAAAAAAAATTATTCCAAAATCTTCTATTACTCTAACAGTTTGAGAAGGCTGCTGTCTTTCCTCATGAGTTCCTTTCTGAACTTTAACACCACTAGTCAGTTTGCAATACCTCCATGGAGGAATCATTATAATTACCTTGTCCCAAAGTTGTTCTGTCTCTTGACTCGTGCTTTAGAGGTATGTCTATAGGGAGGTATGGAATCCCCATCTCATTAGGCAGTTGTAAGGATAAGTTAGATGAACATCCATCAGGAACATGTAGATGATCCAGTCTTGGGACAGGTGAGAGGATAAACAATGGTTCAGCCTTATTTTCTGATTCCTAAATAATACAATTACATGTAATCAGCAGAGATGGGGATAAACTCAGGTGTTTAACAGTTGCTTAAAAAAGGAGAACTTTGGGGAAGGAAGGTGGAGGAGGAGATGGCACCTCTTGCCTAAGGGCAGGGAGCATGCTTTGGTCCAGATGATTCTGCCAAGAGCTACACCTGTCCATCATTTTCTAGTTGTCTGTAGCTCCTCTACCAGTGTATGACAGCAAGCAACACTCCTGGTCCTGTGACAGAGCTGCCAGAAAAGCGGACAGCTAGCTGGCAGAGGTAGAAACTAATGTAGGTATTCTCTTTTTTCCAGACTGGCTGGATGATGTGGAATTGGCTAGTGACTGCACTTGCTACAGGAGCTTCAGTGGTCCTGTATGATGGATCTCCTCTAATTCCATCACCAAATGTGCTCTGGGACTTGACTGACAGGCTAGGGTATGTAAACGAGATTAAATGGAAGGATAATAGTCTTTACTACTGTTATGATGACCACATACAAGCAACCTCATTAAAGGTGTTGTTCCCTTGGTCTGAAACTATTTTGTAGTGTGACATAGTTTATCTTTTGGCTTAGCCTTGAGTGGAACTACTTTTAAAAATTTTGTACTAAAACAATCTTTGAGAACGAGCAGAAGAGACAAAGAGCTGATTGTTTCAAATTTAAGTCAAGTGTTTGGATTCCAGACAAACAAAGAATTTTGGTTCAATAGTCAGTTTTCAAGAGCAGCCTTTTCAAAAGGCAGTAATTGGGAGCAATCTGAGGAGTAATTTCTCAGCACATTCAGAACTTCGAAAATAAGAATCCTTTATTTCAAGTAGCTCAACATAAGATTCAATACAGCACTTTGACTTAAAGACATAAATTGACTGGAAAGGCTCACCAGGGTTGCTTATATTTTCATATTTTGCTTTTTAATCTATAATGCCTAATTCTCCTTGTCAAGATCTTCGTTAATTGTTTTACACAGTTCTTTGTGTCTCAAAATGCTCAGAGTGCCCTCTCTCGATGCCTAGAGAAATGGCAGTGATCAGATAAGCAGCTGTAAAATCCTGTGGTGGTGTTTAGCTTCGTACACTGGTTAAACTTTTTTGGTTTCTGATTTGACCAGCTGGATGTAAGGAGTAGATATGAATGTTACTGCTGGTAAAATGAGTGTCATTTTTAATTGATAATTAAAATTAATTCATTTGGTAGAAAGTAGATGCCAAAAGATTAACTTTCTGACTCTTGATAATTAATAATTTAAATTTCACTCTGTCTTTTGTGACATGTAATATTTAGACTGACATTTTGCCTTTGGCTGTTGTAACTGAAGGTTAATGCCTAGTCAGAATGCTTCCAGTAAGAAAACCCAACACAAAACAAACCCACAAACTTAAAGACACCCCCCAAAAAAAACCCCAAGTAGAACAACAGGCAAAAATTTAGAATCGAGAAATAACACAGCTTATTTTTAAGCATTGTTTCTACATGCCAGAAGTAAGTGAAGATAACTGAAATGTGTCTGCATGTCTCACTTTTGTAATCTGGTGCTAAAAGCGGTGGCCATCTGTGTGGTAGTTCATAATGCAGTCTGTTCCCAACTCAATCATATGTTACATATTTAAAAAAAAAGGCTTCAACATGTTAAGATTACCTTACTTCTCTGAAGATGTAACATACTTCCCTTCAGATAGCATATTCTTGTAGTATCATCAAGATCTCATACTGCAGGAGAGGAATTTAAGTGGACATCAATGAAAGATGTGTTCAGGTGAGCTGTATTTAGTCACCATCCACCAGTTACATAGCATTTGGAAGGAAATAATAGGAGACTAGGCTCTACATGTGCTGTAGAGGAAGTGTCAAAGAGCTTAAAAATAGAGAAGCATTACGTATTCTAACTGTAAAATAAGCAATAATTTGAAGCACAGAAGAAAAGTAAGATCTTACACAAGAGTCAAAATAGTTCACATGATGGTGGTACATAACCAGAGGAGCAGGATATTTCTGTGGGCTCTCATGGTGCTGTTCCCATGTACTTAGTAGATTGCTCTGTGCACTGATGTGTTGGTGAAAATAGCCTGTACTTGTCCCTACCCAAGAGGTGGCAGCCCCTCAGTAACTGTCACCCACCTAAATGGCAAAGGAAAACACCCTCTTCCAATAGTGTTGAAATACCCCTCTCTCTGTGTGGGAAACTGTTGTCTCAAGAGCTGCTCTACTTCCCATCTTGCCTTTGGAGTAAAAGCAAAGGTAGCAGGATTTTATTTTTAAGTTCTGCTGATGTATGTATTGCCCATACTCTGTGCACTTAGACTGCATCCTTTATCTGTTGTCACATGTTTTCTGGAGTGAGTTTATTGTTGTAATAGAAAACAGTAGAAGGCAGGGAAGAGGGCTTCCTGAAAGTCAGTAGAAACATTAAACTAGCTCTTCCATTGGTAGTGTAGGGAAGGGGTACAGCCTTCATTTCATGTTTTGGTTATGTTGTATTGGAGAGCTCTAAATATACTTTTTGCAAGGGCAGAATTCAATCATTCAGTTAGCCGGGGCCGAATTTCATGTTTAGTTAGGTACCTGCAACTCACTTTGATCGGTGGAAAATGAACAGCTATCTAAGAGAAAATCACTGACTATCTTCACAGTGAAGTATTCCTTGTAAAACTGCCCTGAAATGGCAAAATTTTTCTATGTAAGTGTTAGAAAGCAGCAGGTTTGTGTTAAACGGCTTAGTGGCAATTTATAGCCCTTTAATGAAGTAAATGTTATAACGTATTGTGATGTCTTTGGAGTGTTCTGCAGTTATGAATTCCTGTAAATGAAAGTGAACACTTTCCATGAGGTGGGAAAGCTTTGCTTAATATTTAAGGATAGAATTAAAAGTTTCAAAGCTGCATAAATGACATGTGATCTGACTAATTTTGATTGCTCAAAAGGATGTGCCTTGCACTTAAAAAGCTCTAAGAGAGTGCATTGCTTGACTAATCAGTGTACAGAGTGCCTAACGGCCTCTGCTTACTGCAGTGGGAATTGCAGGTCGTTAGAATCTTAGCATATTTAAATATGCAAAACATTTAAACTTTTTTCCCCTCTAGGATCACCATCCTTGGAACGGGTGCAAAGTGGCTGGCTGTGCTAGAAGAGAAAAATTTAAAACCATGTAAGCTTCCAAAAGCTATCCAATCCCTTCCATCCTCTCTCCTACCTTTCCTCGCCAGATTCTGGCCCTGTATCTTGTCAAAAAGTCTTTATGTCATTATTCTGGATTGTAGTGACAAATAGTTAGAAGTTCTTGTAGAAATTCTACCTTAACCTGTTTTGTTGTTTCCTCCTTTTTAAGGTGAAACACACAATCTGCAGACGCTCCACACTATACTGTCTACGGGATCACCGCTCAAATCTCAAAGCTATGAGTATGTCTACAAACACATAAAAAGCAGTGTTCTCCTGGGATCCATTTCAGGTGATGCTTTTATGCTGCAGGCATCTTACTAATTCTGTTCATTGCCTGTGCAGTTCCTTCTTGCTTTTTTGCTCCTGTATATTTGGGAAGCTTAAGCCTGGGATCATTTGGGCTTGGTTATAGTTAAACTGGAATTAATTGTCATTTTAGTGCAGAGATCTTCTGCATAATTCATAATGCAGTCCATAATGAAGCTTGTACACTCAAAGGCTTTTAGGTGGAATGTTTCTGACATGGTGGATGTTTTGGGTTTTAGCTTTTTTAAGCAGGATCATTTATTTTGACTGGCTGTCCTTAGGGGTAGCAGGGTGAGATCAAGAAAAGAGTCTATTAACCTATAGAACATACTGTTCTGCAAATAGCTGACTTTAGCAGAAAATACCTCTTGGAGAGGTTGTTCCATGTTCCCATTTCAATTCTTTTGTGCCAAGTAATTGGCACTGCAGACAGATTTTTTTTGTAAATTATATAATTAGAGAAATATCAAGCCCACATACTGTGCAGTTTGTTGTGAGGACTGCCAGCTGAGGCAACTTCTATTCACATAAGGTCCACCACAGAACTTCTTATTCTGCTTTGTAACGAGGACTGACTTTTTCATAGGGCTTTTTAGCTCGGTTTAGTTTGATTTTTAAAGTCTGACTATTCTGCTACTGGTCTTAGAGTAATGCTGGATCTTGAACTTGCTACTTAGACATTAATAGTCTCAAATGCAGAAGACTACTGTTGAGTAAAGATAACGTGATTTATTTGTGTCTTAATTCTCCTTCCTTGAAGTCCTAGAAAGACTAGAAATATTCCAGTTAAGTAAGCACTTTGACAGTATTTATTTTTATTAAGATAACTGTTTATTCTATAGGCATGGCTCCCCTTCACCCCTGCCCCCTCCATGTTGTTAATGAGACCAAGATATAAAAGCTAAGCAAATATTGAGTGGAATAGCTTGACTGGTTGCTTTAAACTGATGAAAACAAACAAGACGACATTTCTAAATGATCTTAAATATCTAAGTCTGTAAGCTAGTGCCTGTTTATTTTCTCACTCTCACATAAATGGAAATTTCCTGTAATGAGATTAAAGAAACTGTTGGAAGAAGAAAAGTGATGCCTTGAGGAGTATTTTTGCATGAAGGGCATACACCTATAAAAAGACATATAAAGTAAAGAAAGAAACCTTCTTTTATTAAAAGTTTCATAACATCCTAGGTAATGCTGTCTATTCTAGGCTTCTTAATGTGGATCAGAAGCATTTGGAAAAGGTGGCAGTTTGCAGTTCTGGAGTTCTCATGTAGCTTTCAGTTTTGCTTTTTCAAAATTGTAGCATATTCTAAATGGACTTCTCTTATTATAGGTGGGACAGATATCATTTCGTGTTTCATGGGTCAGAATGTTACAATTCCAGTTTACAAAGGAGAGATTCAGGCCAGAAATCTTGGAATGGCTGTCGAAGCATGGAATGATGAAGGTAACTATTATCCAAAATATTAGGCACACTTACGGAATACAGTAGTTATATGACCTTAAGTTTCATCAGATGGGTGAACAGTCAGCTGTTAAATGGGAGATTTCACTTTGGAAACACGTTCCACAAAACCTGCATCTGGATCCATCTGATCTGGATCCTACAGGACTCTAGTGAAGATAATGGATGTGTAAAAACGCCCTTTTTTTCCATTATTCTGCTAAAGCACATCGAGGCCAAATTCTAGCCTCCAGTGTGTGTGCTAATTAGCTGTGTTGCTATGGATGCCAGGCTGGCTTCCACCCTCTGGTGTAACTCTCCTGAAGTTCCTAAGGTTAAGATAGGGATGAGTTTAGGAATTGAACACAAGCTGTTAATACCACCACTCACAGCTCATATCTATATCAGGATCTGGCATGTAAGTAAAAACGGTAGATGCTCTTTGCTTTGGTACTCTATTGTTTACAGAAGGGAAGTGCAGAAAATACCTCTTCTTTGTAAACAGGAAAACCAGTTTGGGGTGAGAGTGGAGAGTTGGTTTGTACCAAGCCTATTCCCTGCCAGCCTACACACTTCTGGAATGATGAAAATGGAAGCAAGTACAGAAAAGCTTATTTTTCAAAATTCCCAGGTATGTGATGCGGGGCTTTGGATATTGCTCTAACTGACCAAGAATATAGATTGTATTGCTGCTCATAAGATGGTACAGGTTTATTTTTGCCCAGTGATAGGCAGATGTAGTTTTGGGTCCAGATTTTCCAGATGAGAACTCCACAGCATGTTTCGTAATATCCCACTCTCTTGTTTTCTAGTCCTTTGTTTTGAATAAATAAATAACCTCTGGAAAGCTCCAATCCCATTTTGCTCCTGCTCTCATTAGGCAGATATGACTGTAACAGCCTGATAATCTGTAGTGCAGACATAGACTGCTTGGCACGAGTGTGAAATGGAAGTGCTGATGAGGTCAGGGAGCAATCCTCCATTAATGAGTGCTGCTTGTGCCTCTGCCATACGGCTCCTACCTAGCTGGAGGAGTGAATCCTAAGGGATAAGTGCTGACCTGCTGCCTCATTAGCATGAGGTTTAAGTATGTGCTGCCTCAGACATGCATATTCTGCACTCATACAGTCTTCCAGTGGTGGTAAGAGTAAAGGAACAGGTACTGTGGGGCAGAGGCTTTCTTCCTAGTAATTGTGGAAGACTCTGCTCATCCAGAGCTTTTGCTTATGTGGCACAGTGATGGTGAACTCCCTGCTGCCTACTGAGCAGGGGCTTTTGTAGGAGCAGCATGTCAAGCAGCTGCTTTTGAGATGGATGTTTTTTTTATAAATAGCAGCAATACAGAGGGGATTCAAAGAGGAGTCAGGATGTGCAGCAGGAGATAATCATATAGGAAAATTGAGGGAATGTGGAAGTTGAAGTCTGCATGTAAGCCTGACAACAATAAATGGGAAAAAAAAAAAATCTGTGATAGCTGTTAGACTGAAATCGCTGTGGTCTCTAGATTATCTGAAACCCCTTTTCTGTAATTTTCTTGTAAACAAGCTTTAAGGTTATAACAAGTTAAAAAATGATCTTATGTGCACATGCATGAGCAAATAATAGAAGTTTGGTTTTTCTTTAGAAAACTGAGTGGAATTGGCTTGTATTTCTGTTTGTGGCAGGCTGCTGTAGTGGTATCAATCTTAAAAATAATCCAAAACTTAGTCCAGCTCTGAAAACTCAAATCTGATTTTACATTAACACAAATCAAGAACATTAAGCCCATAAGCTCCCTAGGGAATTGCTGAGACTTACTGTGCAAGCCTTGAAAGCTTCTTGCACAGAATTGTATATCCTAAAAGAAGTGGATCAAGGAGGACTGGTGGAAATACTGTTACCTTTGTGGAAGATTCTTCCAGTTTCCTCAAAAATGTGTTCAGAGTAGCTATTCATCTGTTTTCTAAAGGATGCTTTATAGTCATGCAAACAAGGAATCGGAAGATAACCTAGGGTTTGATCCTAATATGTGAGCTAGTCTTGTGTGCTAGTTCTTTGTAGTAAATGTGGTGTGGATTATTTGCTTAGCTAAGTATTGCTACATTTCCTGGGGGTAGTTCTTAAAGTATATCTTGTGTTATATTTTTTTATGTATTATGGAGTTAATGTGAATTGAGTTACACAAATGACTGCCATGACTGGATGAAGAAGAAAATCAGCTGCTTAACTGCTGTCATTCTCTAACAGGTGTTTGGGCACATGGTGATTACTGCAAAATTAATCCCAAGACAGGAGGAATTGTCATGTTGGGTCGCAGGTATAGTATTTTGGTGAAAGTGTTCTGAGAAAACAAGTGGTAAAATTTGCAGACTTTGCCTTAGAGCATAATGTATGTGATTCTTTGTCATGCCTGTTAGCTTTATATTCCTTTTAAATCCAATATTCTGGATTTCAACCCATGAATCAGAGCAGCTGGATTAGAGGAAAAGGAGCCCATTTCAAAGTTCTACTCCACTTTTGTATATGTGAACACAAGACAGTATTGGACGTGCTTTTGTGTTCTGTGGTTTGTAATGATCATCTATAAGAGCATTCGAATTGAGGGTGCAGCACATTCAAGGTGGTGAATCAGGAAATTTATCTTCTGGTCCTGGCTTTGCCGTTGACTTGCTTTACAGCAAAACTTAATTAAAGAAGGCCAGGTATGAAGTTGTGTTCCTGTTAGCAGTCGTAGACATTCAGGATCACCATTGTGACTAAATTTTCTGCTTGTGTTTAAAAGTTGCTGTTCGAAACAAAGTTGAGCGAGTGCCTTGAAGCTGTGTCTGGCACAGTCACAAACAGACCTACTCAACAGACATACGGTGTGAGGTTGCTATATATGAAACAAGTTCCAGCTATAAGAGACTGGAAAGTAATGACATGCAACTGCAATATGATGGAGTACTACAAAGATTCTTGGTCTGTTTTGTCATCGGTGGTGTGTGTGTATTTGTAGGCTACTAGGAAGGGTGAATGAAAAATGTTGAGGTTCTCTGTACAACTTCATTCTAATGAGCAAAATCCCTTTTTTGAATCAATTTCTTTTAAAATTCTGTTTCTAATGTGGCTGCATATTCACTGCATGAAATGTAGAGGGACTTGGTTAATTGCATCAATTTTTCTCTTTTCATCAGACTCCAAACACATTTTAATGCTGCTTTGTTTTCTGTCTGATTTTCAGTGATGGCACATTAAATCCAAATGGAGTAAGATTTGGAAGTTCTGAAATCTATAACATAGGTATGAAATTAACTTTCCACTTTCAGCTACGACATTGTTGCCTCAAATCCAAAATGTAAGCATTATACAGGTGTTTGGAAGGATGAAGTAATAAGATGCCATTTTTCAAATGAGACAGCACTGAGCATATTAACATTAACAGTAAAATTCAGTTCTGTAGACTTGGAATTGGTTGCTTTCCTGAAGTATCTGTAGGGCTGGAGATGACTAGTGTTCTCCACAAGATGTTGATTTCATATAATAAGGCCTTACAGACTAATTATATCATGCAGATTTATGAGAGAATAGCTAACTTAAGAGGCTTTTCTCTTTTTTTCCTCCAAGACAAGCTCTTGGCACTGGTTTTATTGTATCTTTCCTAATAATTACAACTTCTTGAGCTTGTTCTTTGAAAAGGATTCAAAGAAGGTCTGTCTTGTGGAAGGTGGTGAAACTGCCTGCAGATGTGCTAATCTGAGACTTAAGGACCTGTTGCCTCTCCTTGTTCTTGTGTGATCAGGCATGTTTTCTGCCTGTGCTACAATGGGGATTGTGAGGAAAGCCAAAGACAATGACTTATTGTAAAAGCTTGTTATCTGCCCCAAAATTTATAGCAAATTTTTTTTGTCCTGGACATAAATGGATATTAAACTTGGATTTTCACATGAGCAGAATTTAAAATTTCAGAGGGGAAGCTTGTTGTGGAATAACCTAGCCAGGATGTCTGTCTTGCCTTTACAGCTCTAGGGGATGCAATAGTTCTTTTGGTGCAACCGTAAGAAAAGGTGCATCTAAAATAATACACAAATGCAAGTACTAATAAACACTCTTCCTTTATTTTCAGTTGAAGCCTTTGAAGAGGTTTCCGATAGCCTCTGTGTCCCTCAGTACAACAAAGATGGGGAGGAGAGGGTGATACTCTTTCTGAAGATGGCATTAAACCATACGTTCAGCGAGGATCTGGTGAAAAGAATTCGAGATGCAATACGTATAGCGCTTTCTGCCAGGCATGTTCCAAGCCTCATTCTAGAAACCAAAGGCATTCCGGTATGTCATGAAAAATGCTGCCTACTTTTTTTGATTTGTCACCTTGAATAGTAATTAAGGAGCAGTTGTCATTGCTCTTCAAACCCACATGCATGGAAATTTTAGCATCTCAAAAGTGTATTCGAGCTTTATAAATAGTTTGTCTATGTTGCCTAGCAACATCACTTCATCTCCTTTTCAGCTAAGCATGTTTTTGTTTTTTAACAATACCTAAAAATGCCCATTCTCAGTTTATAAATGTGTTGCGTTTTCTCAGTAATATATATTTAAGCCTTTTAAAGGAAAATATTAAAAAGGTAATTTAGCTTTTCTGGCTGCCCATAAGCTTATTTTGGTTTTGTTTTTCTGTTTCAGGTGACATTGTTATGAAAGCTGAGAGTACTGGGCAAATTTATAAAATCATTTCATACCCTTTCCACTTTTACATCTGTTTAGCCACTTAAATGTAGCTCTATCACTGTCTTAACTGTAGCAGTAACTAAAATAAAATCTTTGTGCTTATGTTGGGTGAGGGGAGAAAAATTTGTATAGCTAAAGGTTCTGCATGCTCAGTCTGCTGGAGCTGCATTACTCTACAGTGCTCTTCCTCGCTGTAGGAACTCTTTAGTTGAAATACCTGTTTTTAATAGTCCCCTCAGATGCTGGAGTCTCCTCAACAGCTCTGAGCAGCAGAACGGGGGTGCAGAGCCTAGTTCTCAAGTCCATTTGCACATAGACTTGAGTGGGCCTTGAGAAAAGATTTGAGACTCCAGACCAGTTGTTTGATATTCTGACACCCTTCTACTGCCAACATGCATTCCCATGTGAAAGTGGTCTAGGGTTCAGGACTGCCAGCCTCCACAGTGCACACAGCCATCTGGTCCTGGTCTGTTGAGTTACTTCTGTTTCAGACCACTGGTGGCAAATAACACTTGGCTCAAAATGTTGTCTTTGCATGAGTGTCAAATCCCCTGCACCTGTTAAATGGTGAAGTCTAGATTTTTCTGGGCTGCAGCTTAGCTTCTGCATGAAGTGTTAGACTTGTAAACTGTGTAAATCACCTGAATGTACAGCACGAAGTTGATGGCAGAGAGGTGTCTGATGGGCTGCCCCTCAGGAAAGCCTGCTTAGATCATTAATTAGCTCACACTTCGACTGAATTTACAATTGAGTGAACTTTAATTACCTTTCAGGTAAATATGCCAGTAGTAAAGTGATCAAAGCTGTCTCCCATCTTTCTTTGAAATTTTTCCTTGGAAGAGAAACCGCTTTCTATTTCCCCCTACTTCTAGAAATGTATTTGAATCTTTATCTGAAAATACAATCTAATTCTGACTCTATACTGACACTCTGTACTGGTAGAAATAGTGTAGCTGTGTTGAAGTGATTAGGCCTTCAGTAATACAAACTGTTTTTAATGAGATACCGCAGACTTTTAGTGTAAATTTTTCTAGTCCTGCCCTGACCAAATTAGCATTTTGGTCATCATCCACAAGATGTTTACTGATTAAAGTAAACAAGTTTGCTTTGCAGAATAGTCTGGTTTTTTGAAGGGGGCAGTTCCCTTGCAGGCTACTGAGGTGTTCTGGTTTCTGAGCACTTGTGAAAATCAGATTGCTAATTGAGGAGGAAGAGTGGTTGATTAAGGTGGTTCAGGAGAGTAGGATTATGTGTGACTTCAGTTGTTTTAATAAGGAAAAACTTGATTTAGTATGAAGATGAATATTGCAAGATATTGAGTTGAGGATTATTTAGCCTGGTGCGAAAGATCTCTCATGAAAAATGGTGGTGCCTGGAGTTCAGGAGTTTCAGTGGCTTTGGAGGCCAGGAACAACCTGGGTTCCTCCATCAGCAGATTCAGTAGTAAAGCAAGTGCAGTTTCTGTTCCCAGAGCAGACAGACAAGACTAAGGAGAGATCTGGAGGTCAACTTTTCAAAGTTGCCATCCTCCAAAACTTCAGTGGCACCAGCCAGAGGAAGGGTCCTCATCTAAAATGGGCCTTGACAGTTCCTGTTGATGTTGGAGTAGTTCTTCCTTAGTCAGAAATGACAGTGGTCTGATTCCAAGGAGAATTAGGGTTTTACTCCTGCAATGTTCTTACTTTCAGTTACACAATGTAATAGAATTTGTGTGACTCATAAGTGGAGGTGAAGCCTCTGTTATGGTTTGTTTTGAAACATTTAAATGTAGAGGACTATTTAAGCTCAGGGTTTTGCTTTACTGTATTAGAAAAAGACTGTACATTTACAATATGAATCATGGTTTTCTTCTCCCAAAACCCAGTGGAGTTAAGCTTTTGTTTTTTGAGCCCACCCTTAGAAAATTAAAAATTGTTTGGAAATTGGATGTGTCAGAAGATAGAACATGAGAGATTTCTAGTGTTTATAGCATGATTCTGATCTGGTTTCATTGTGGTTTAAGTTGGAGCTTGATCAGTTCTCAAAGTATTACCAAATAGGAATAATAAACTGAAATCACATATAAATTCTTTGAATTTCAGTTACACTTCAAGTGATTTTTTTTTCAGTAGAAACATTTGTGCCTCAAGTGTGACAGAGAAGACGTGCTAAATTTTGATTGAGTTTCTGGGATTGGTGGGGGGGTTCATGAATATTTCCATAAAACTACTACATGAAAAGTGTAATTTTGTCATTGCTTGTTTTGTTTTTCAGTATACAATAAATGGGAAAAAAGTGGAAGTAGCTGTGAAGCAAATAATTGCAGGGAAAGAAGTTGAGCAGCGGGGAGCTTTTTCAAACCCAGAGACTTTGGACCTGTACCAAAATATTCCTGAGCTTCAAAACTTCTGAAGTCACTTGTTTGGATTTTTTTGCATCTGTCTTTGTTCTGTGTTTGTTTTGTATATACCAATACTGTATGTAAAGAAAAAGCTCTATTTAATACCAGTGGTTCTTTTAAAAGAAAAAATATTTCATTAAGTGCATTATGTGAAAGGCTTGGGTAAAGCTTAGCTCCCTTTTATTGGTTAAATATGCCATATCTCTTGGAGTTTTTTCCAGCCTGGAAGGAGGAACCTGCCTGTTTTGATTTTTATATAGATGAGTGCATCTTTTCTGGTTAGATTTACGTCAGCAGCCCATCAAACAGGAGCACATACCATAAGTTACAGTTGCAAGTAGAATATTTTTTTCATAAAATGTTCTTTTTTTTAAACTGGATTTTTAGCAACATATTTTTCAATCCATGTATTTCAGTCACCTGTAAGGAATATACAGTGATTTTAACTACTTGACGGCAAAACATGAAAGTGTTCTATATGTAGCGTGCATTTAAATGTTTTTATAAAGCCAAATCATAATGCACTAAACCCATTTGACTTGAGTATTTTCAGTCTTGAAATATCTCACGGTACCCTTGAAGGTAACTGCTGCTTTGTTTTGTGATGTAACGTTCCTACTGTTTTAAGCTTTTAGTTGATAGAATTCTGGGGGTTCAGAAGGTGAGGGAGCAATCACCTCCTCCTTATTCCTGGTGTAACTCCGGGTTATTTCCATGGAATTTACTGTCATTACTCTGCATTAACATCACTGCAGTTGAAGACAGCATTTTGCTTCCTTGTTTTGAAGGTCTTTATTGACTACAAGGCAACAATCCCTTGTTGTGTTAGCTGAAGAATTTTGGTGTGTTCATTTAATAAAAGCTGATGGGTTTTGTAACTTTTTTTACTAAATGTCACGTTGAAAGTGAAAGACTAAAATGTTTTCTAGCTCTGTATCCTTCCAGTTTATAAAGGGAAAAATACTGTAATGAGCATACTAAAACAGTAAAATGGAAGCACTAAAGCATTGTTTTGTTTTTCATAAAATACAGTTGCAGTAGTTGTACGGAACCTCTGGCATTCAGTATCTCCTGCACTATTTGAATTTTGTGGGTTAAGTATTTAATGCATTAAAATCATGGATGTACTTGGAATTGTTGAATGCATTCAGCATTGATAAAGAGTTAATTAAAAGAAATTGATTATATATTATATATTACATCTGTTTCAACTTTCACTCAGTTACCGTCTTATTCTTATTTTCCTTTTGGGTGTTGTGAAATCATTTTTAGCTTAATTTGTTACTGGTTTTAAACCAAGTCCACCCCACTACAAAATTTTGTGCGCTGAAAGTTTTATCCTGTTTTCTTCTGCAGAGCCCAGGACAAGTTAAACCGTTGCTGCTAGTTACGTATGCGTGGCTGGCTCATTGAGAAGGTCACAGGTGAACAGGAGGGAAGAAAGTATGTTGAAAATGTGCCTTGTGTCGGTACAGTAAGGTGTAGGTTGTTACTGTTGCTAAAGGGATAAATCTGTGCGTTCTAAGGTGTGTACTCTGTTACTTAGGTCAAAATCTCGGTACTCATACTGATGTCTAGCTGCAGCTGGTAAAAACTTATTGTATCTTTCTTCCACCCTGTGATAGATCTCAGCTCACTAGTTCCAGTGAGCTGAAGGCTGTTGCATAATATGTCAAATATTGCTGCTAATAATTCAGTAAGAGTGAAACTGCCTGTAAATGCAGCTGAGGAATAGCCCCTCTCGGGTGGTCTGTGACTGAATCCAAAGAACACAGTCACTGCGGATGCCAGCGCCACATTCACTGCAGGATGCAGCAATGCCTCATTAGCAAATGAGGCTTTAAGTGACCTGGTCTCCATTTGACTTTCTGAACTGTACCAAGTCAGACAATATACCGTGCTGGCATGATAAATGTGATAATATAAATACCAAGCACCCATTAGAAAAGTGTAAAAATGAGCTATCCAGCTGCCAATAACCTATGATGAAAAGTACTCTTAAATTCCTTTCCCCTCTGGCATGCTATATATAAATTTTGCATTAACTGTGACTTTGTATTCATTAAAACTTCATTATATTGTTCTTTAATTCATGCAAAATGTCTGGAGTTTACAAAGCCCACAGATCCTTATTAATAAGTAATTTGGGGATATTTCATTAATTAAAGATAGTTTAGAAGCACAGATACATTAAGAACATATACAATGCCTAGAGGCTGCTTTTTTAATCCTTTATCCTGCTGGAAACACTGTCGAAAGTTTTGTTAATGGATATAATTTCATTTTTTGTAAATGTCAGATGTTGCAGAGCTTTCCCTGGACTATAGTTACAAACAAAAAGATATAAATATATTGATCTGTGTACTGAAAATTACTTTGTAGCCATAAAGCCTTGATGGGTGGTGCAAACTGTGCACTGTGCAGACAAATGACTTCTCTGTGCCTCACCTGGTTTCAAGGGTCTGAGTTTCAGAAGTGCTGGATGCTGACAGCTCCTGGAAGTCCAGGGAGGAGGAGAGGTAAGTGGGTACTTGTGTTAGGCGGTGAAGTGCCTTGTGTTTGAAAGGAGGCTGTGGCAGAGCTGGGAACGCTGCCCAGACTTCCTGAGTGCAGCTCCTCCCATTCCAAATCCTGTTCTCCAAACATCCAGCTCGCGTTTATCTTTGCCTACCTGCAGTGTAAGTGACCCATATCTCTGGATACTGCTGTGGAGCTCTGAATACAACCGTACTCCGTCCAGTTGGGGATAGCTCAGAATATCACTGGTATGAAAGCAGGGAGCTGAAGTCATCACCGTTTGCAAAGAAAAAGCAGAAACCATAATTTTCTTTCTGCTTCCCATCCCAGGTTATAAACTAGCTGTGTTCTTTCCAGGGCTTGGGCATAGGGTAATTGTGGTCAAATGTGGTTTCAAGGGGGCTCCTTGCAAACTGGTGGCACCCAAATGCTTGGCTACAAGGATGAGGTCTGGTATGGTAGTGCAGCTCCTAATTCCACAGCATTAGCAACAAAAAGCTCTGTGGCGCTCCTAAGGCGTAAGCCGGGTGACCCTTGTAGAATGTGGCTGAGCCTACCTCAGGTGTTTTTATCCAGGAAGACTTTCAGTGTGTAACTGGTTATACCTTGAATGTGTAGTGCCCTTTGGGTTTTTTGTAGTTGCTTATTTTTAATTTGGATTTCAGTGGTTTTTGTCTGGAAAGTTACATATGCAGATTTTAGTGGCATGGGTGGCAGGCAAATGGAGCTAGTTCTAGAAATTGCTTTAAGCTCTGACATAAATGTTCAACAGCAAGGAAATTCAGAGCAGAGATACTTCAGGCTAGGTGCTTTTCTCAGTCTTCTGCGAATTTGAGTGACTGTTGAATTATGTGATGGAATCAGCCCATTTGCCCTTGACTCATCGAGAGAGGTAGTTTTATCACTCCCCTTTTAGAAATCTGCTTTTGTCAGCTCCTGTTAGAGCAGGTACTTCCCTCTCCCACTACCTTATGATTTCAATTAATTTCCCTGGTTAGTGGTGGTTCTCAAGAAATAAAATGAGCTGGTACACAACAGCCCAAGCAGGGCATAGCTGATAAAATTGTTTATTGTTATGTGCAAGAGAAATTGGTTGTGTGAATTACTTATTCAGTGATTTTAAAAAACACAGGTAATTGCCTGATGGAATGCAACTTCCCTGGGGCTATTATTGTCTTTCAGTTTAATGCATACATATTTAAAAGGATATTCTTTACAAGGCAGAGCAGTCAGTCTCACAGGTAAATGGGTGTTAAAATAATATTTAAAATGCATTAGTAACGAGTACCAGTTTGTGCTTGAGACAAAACTGTAGGGTTTTGGGTTTGGGAAACCAGTGTCTATAGAGAATGCTCTGGCAGGGAGATGGCATCCAGGTGATGGATGGTGTCCAAGTGGATCTTCCTGGAAGGTGTTTGGGAACGATTTTTGCCATGTCACATCCCTGGATGCAAGTGCTGCTTCAGCTGACCCCAGGGCTTTGGTGTGGCAGAATACCAAGATTGAGTCATTAACTGTTTCCTAGATAGTGCGTGAACCTTGGGTGCTCAACAGGCTGTTGAGGGAGGAGAAGGTTTGTGGATAGCGAGCACTTCTGCAAATGTGTGAGACCTTTGCTGGAGAAGGCTGGTGTGGAGCACCAGATCAGGCCCTTGAATTCTGGTGTTCAGAGGACCAAAAGCTTGGGTGAGGTGGGAAAGATACATTTGTCAACTAAGGCATTTGAAATTGCCTGATGTTCTTGTGCTTGGGTCAGAGCATGGAACAGACATTGATTTGGAAGAAGTGTTTTGAAAATTGCTTCATTTGTCTGGTTCTGCACTTCCCTTTCTTCCAGTGGGTCACTTTGAGTGCTTAATCTCTGTCCACCTTTGAGACTGATCAGATTTCGGTACACAGGAAGGCGTTGGTCTTCCTACAGGTGATGTTTTGGAGCCCTGTATTGAGCAATTTCTCCACTTAAATCTTTTAGCCTGTTTCTGGTTTCTTGAGATGTCTGTCCACTGGCTGGATCTTGTGTCCTATTGAGCTGAGATGATAAATTCAGAAATGCTTGGTTCACCTTTCTCCCTTTGTGAGGAGGATTTTTTTTTAGCTCTTAAATAATTGGGTCTTAAACAGCAACAAGATGCAACTTAATTTTCTTCTACATCTTTTGTGGAAAGAGGAAGCTACATGTCATACCCTGTATCCTTCCAGAACTAAAATCAGGGTACAAATTGCTGTGAAGCATGGCCACAGTCCAGTATGGCAGCCTTAGAGCTGATGAGAGCACACATATTTTCCTTGCTGGGAATTAGGGGCCTTTTTAGATTCAAATAATGAGATAATCAACATCAGTTTGAGCATCTTGCTCTACATGATCTGTGTGCAAAGAGGGAGTGAATCTGTTATGCAAAGGAGGGGGAAGCAGTCTCTGAAATGCTATTAGTGAGTCAAAGAGTGTCTCAGAACAATTTCAGTTGCAGAACAATAAGACATCCCAAAGTATTAATGTAGCAGGCTGCAGCTGTCCACACGATTTCTCATCGTTGCTTCTGATGGCCAGAGAAATTCTTCCAAACCACCAGTTGGAGATGAACTTAAGTGATAAAACAGCGTTGGTGGGGGTGGGAAAATCCTTGGCATGCCATTGTTTAACTGGGTTATGTAGCACATTAGTGAAAGCTTAATTGGACCCCGTACTTCTTAATTAGAAGACCTTAACGAATTCTCATCTTAATACTTCTGACAAGTGGTTTTGCAAAGTTCAAGAGGCTTATCAGCATTCAGCCGGAGAATCCATCTGAAAGGATAATGTCCCTTGGAAAAAAAACATCATCTCCAGGATGGTTAATTAGTTTACAATAGCATATTAAAATATACATGTAGAGGTTCACATCACTAATGAGGAGTCTGCTCAAAAAAAAAAAACCACCACGTTTTCAGTTTTGTTCCCTCTTCTGTAGTGATTTAAAGGAAGTTAAGAATTGGTTGTTGCAGGGTGGCTATCCCACTGATGTTTCTGTGTGTTTTCTGTTTTAGTCTTACAAAGAGATTGCTTCTTACATTTCTAGCCTATTGATTTACAGCCTGTGTTTTGCAAGGAAGATCAGAGTATTTCTTCTCACTGTATGGTTTGCATGCTGTTAGAAACACAGCTTTGTTACATTGCATTGTTCTCCAAAGCCTGGGATGTGGCGTTACAGAAAACGGCTCAAACACCACCCTCTGAAGGAGGGGTCTGGCTTATAAGATCAGGCTCTAGACTGGGCAGCAGGAGCTGATCAAGAGGAGAGCTGGAATGGGTAACGCTGTGAAGGTTTGAGAGTGGGTGGATGGGGATGTGTCTGGGGCAGGAGAAGGTGAGGCTGGAGGAGGAGGTCACGGTGGTGCTCCTCGCTCTGCAGTCCTTGGCTGCTGTGCTGTTTGAGGCCCTCCTCAGTTTGGTATTTTGAAAAATACACTTTGGAAACTATATGCAAAACCTCATCTCACTTAACTGACCGATTTTTCTTCAATGGGGACAAGAACTCTAGGGTCAGGTTCAACCAGCCTAATTTTAATTAAGCTCCATTTTAGTAGGATGGGATTTTTCTCTTTCTAAAAATCGGAGTTTATCTCAGGCTCTTCTCCCTAGAGCAGCCACAGGAGGAGAGGCCCAAACTGTTTGTAACACTGTTACCTCTCATGAGCTCTGCTTGCATCTGCGGCATCTTTCATTGCCCAGGAAAAGATGTTTTTTTGGAGCTCACTGACATGTGGAGTTGTGTTTTGTTGCTTTGCAGTGGATTTTACACTGATGGGATTTACCTGGTGCAGCTGGTCCTGTAGGCACCTGGATGATGGGACTGGGACAGGCACAGACTGTGGCAGTTCAAGTGGGTGGCAACACCCTAAGAACTCCGTTGTAATTAGCTTCTCTGGCAGCACGTTTATTTCCCTTTAAACCAGATGTATTTCTCTTCAGCTTATATTAGCTACAAAGAGGTTAAAGCTAAATTGAAATAAATTGCGTGAAGAAAACTATGAGAATTTGTGCTAGCTTAACTAACTTGGTTTAAAAGGTGAACTGAGTTTAAACAGGTGTGACTTCTAAGCCTTGACAGGGCCTAAGGAGGTGGCCTTGAGTGTGTAAATGTGATACTCAACCGAGAATTTTAATTTGCCTAGTTCTCATGTATAATAAAATATGCTAGATACATGACACTTCATGAATTAATGCAAGAATAGAAAGCATGAAGAGAGATTCTTGTACAGGATTTGTTCGTAAAATGCAAATGCCAGGCAAGGCTTTAAATGGACCTGGCTATCTGGAGTTGTGGAGCCTATTTCACGCTTCACTTCAGGGTTTGTTCCTGTTTCCTGAACCATTTTATTATTAGAGGGTGTGTGGACGCACGTGGGGAGGGAATTAGGGAGGAAATGCCTAGACCAGCACAAACCCATATAAACCCCTGCACGTGTATGTGAGGTTTTTAGCACATCGGGTGCCCTCGTGGATGTTACGGAGTGATGAAATAGTTGGGTGGAATCAGCAGGAGAGATCAGTCTGTCAGCCCCCTGTCCTCTGTGCATGTGCTGGTGAAAGGTGTTATTAAACTCGGCTGGTGTGAATTGGATTACTGGGGCTGTTGGGGCAGGAGAGAGAAAAGAAGTCTGATTGCTTTTGTCCAGGTGCTTTGCCTAACAGGGAAAGTACGCAGAGGGATTTCTCTTTTTAATTTCATGCGATGGGCAAAATACAGGTATTGCTGGGGTTGGTGTAATGAGAATAATCCATGTCTGTGACCCGTGGGGGTTACGTGTGCTGCTGGTGGCTGCTCAGATTCAGAGGCAAAGCATCGCTGTCCTGCCTGGGGTGAGGGAGGAGGCGTTGGGTGTCACAGGGAGAGCTCGGCTTGCCCCCCCTCCGGTACACAGGGGTGAGGATACGTACATCCTCCACCCGATCTGGTTGGGTAATGCTGTCGCAGAGGCACCTGCTGTCTCTCGCTGTGTCTCTGTGCAGTGCTGGGCCCTGCCGGGTGTCCACGAGCCAGCAGAAGCTTCCTTCAGATGGCAAGTTCACAGGTGATGCAGCAGCAAGAAACTGCATCTCTGAAGAGGGGGATGCAGGGGAGGGTGGGGGGTGGCCATGGCACTCTGCATCCTCCTTGCCAAAGCTCCCTCCTGCCCACGCTGAGGTGGGACCAGACCCTGCTCCGAGCGGTGCAAGCAGAAGGGAGGGCAGCCCTAGCCCCAGCGTGTTTGTGCCAGCAGGATGACAGATGAAAAGACACCTGCAGAAAAAAAAACCAAAACAAGGCTGATGGTAAGGTGATGAAACATGGAGAGTGCCAAAGACAGCTACAAACCCACACTGATACCAGGATGTTATCACTCCCCTGGTGAAACCTGTAATTAGATTGAAAAGATGACAGCTGGTTCTGATGGCATAAAAATATTGAGACATGGCTGCAAAAACAGATTTTTTTTTTTAATGCAGGAGGAATTAAAACTGGGGAGGTGGGAATAGGGACTCTGATAATTTATAAAAATAAAACTTATTTTTTTGTCAATTAGTTTCTCATCTTAATCTTTGGGAAAGTAAAGCAGCTATGTAAATGGGATGAAGGAGGATACCATCACTGGGGCTCTGGGCTGGCCTTACAGTGGTTACAGAGAGTGAGTGTGATCAGTGCCACACTTTAATTTCTCTGGTGATGATTCTCCCTGTCTCCCACCCTTTGGTCCATCTGGACCGTGTGTGCTTTATCCCTGCCCTGTGCATTTATGGCACTTGGCACCATGAGCTCCTGCTGAAAACTGGTATTTGATTTTGGAGTGTGAGAAGTACTGGAAACCTCTAGACATCCAAGAGAAAAGGTTGAACACATTTCCACCTTAGTTTAAGAGTTTCTGCCTTTATTCCCTGATGCGAAACCTCAGTTCCTGTTGAGTTCTATATGAAATAATTACTTTCATGTACAAACTGGAGGAAAAGAAGTTTTTAAGCTGTGCAGAGTCTGATGTGACAATTCTATTCAGTTTCAGTGGGTACCTGCTTGACCCTGTAAATTGAAACTCCAGAAGGTCACTCTCTGTGTCTGATCATGGTATTTAATTTTCTGTGCTTCAGCAGCAGGGGGTGAAAGGAAGCCAGAATGGGTTTATTCAAATCTGTGTAGGAATTGAATGCAACGAAAATAACTCTATTTTTAAAAAATGGCTCTAATCACGCAGAGAGCATTGCTCTTTCTGATCTTCCCCACTTCTGCCTCCCTGGCTCCTGAACTGGAAAGGCAGGTTTGTGTATTGACATGGCAGATCAGATGTTGGGGGTTTGTGAACTCTTTTGTCTGCACCACACACTTGTTTTTTTCACTTTTACTGTTATAAACCCGTCCTTAATAGAGACTTTGATTCATATCATAAAGCTGGAGTTGAGAAGAGCTATAACCTAATGTCCAACTCAGCTGCCTCACTAACAGGCTAATTTCTGAATTTAGGATCGCTATAAATGCCACGTATGTACATTAAAGGCATTAATGTAATTAATAATTAAGAAAATGCCAGGTTGACATAATTTGGGAATAGGTAATATGCCAAGAACTTCAGCTCCTCGGAAGAAGCATTTTGGTGGGAGAGCAGGGTATGATTTACTGACACCTCCTGTTCCCCCCGCCCCAATCCTCCTGAACATTCATTATGCCTTAAATATTCTCACACTGAGGTTTTTTTCCAGTGGTCTAATTATAAACTTCATTATAATTGTTCATTAGTTTTATTTTGTTCAATTAGCTTAACAAGTTGCCAAATGAAATACAAGACTGGCAATTAGCTTGATCTAATTGTAATGAGCCACTCAAATTGGGTCACCAAATATGTTCGTTTATAGCACTTCTCTCTTTTTTTTTTCCAATTGGTGAACAATAACATAAATATTCAGAGCATCTCCTGATTTAAGTAGGGGAATTTTTGCACTCATTTATTAAAGTAGAAACAAAAATCAATCGTTTTTCTCTTGGTAGTTCAGAAAGGCACAGTCCAGGCACCTGGGTTGTCTTGGCTTAACCAGACACTGTCCACAGCTGAGCGGGGCCACCGGCCCATGTCCAAGTCCTTGTCCTGCAGAATAAAATGTGCCACTTGAGCTGCCAGGAGGGAGGTCAGCTCTTGTGTAATGTCTGTATCTCTTCTGTATTCCAGAGAAATCTGGTTTTAAGACACTTTATAAAAATACTTGATCAGCAAATCCTGTTGCCCTGCCTCTGCCAGGGGAAGAGCTGTTGGGCGGGTGCAGAAGGCTGCTGAAACCAGGAGGGGCAGTCCTTGCTGCCATGGGCTGTTCTTAAATTTTATCGACTGCAGAGGGAAATGCCTCGTCAACTGAGCTCTTCTGGTCTTGCAACGACCTGTGGAGGCTCTGCCCGCAGCCCCCCAGAGCTGCTAGCTCAGGAACGTTGGACCTGTAGACAAGGCCAGTGTGGTGTTTATCCCTGAGAGGTTCCTGGGGAAAACTCCTGTGGAAAAAGGATTTCAAATTCCACCTTGTGTGGGGCTTGCAGCAGTGACTCACATCATACAATCATGAAGTGGTTTGAGGTGGAAGTGACCCTGAAAGATAATCTAGATCCAACCCGGCCACTGCTCCAAGGGATAACCACAACGGGCCATGCCCTGATGAAAGCGAAAAGGTAAAACTGCTACTGAAAGAGGAAAGCCCAGTGAGAGCTGAGCTGTCCCCCCTCCCAGAAGGGTGGTGGGAGGCTTTGGGTAGCCAAAGGCTTCAGTTTGGGCTACTCCAGTAGAAGGAAGGCTTTGGGCCTGTTCAGCCCTGCACAGCAGCTGCTTTTACTGTGATTTTTTTTTTTTGATACCTCTCAGTTGTTTTTTTGACTGATTTCTCTTTTGCCATGGATTTCTTCCCGTTAAATAGCTGCTTAGCGAAAGCTCTTGGCTTGTATGGTCCAGTGGATTTGCTGCAACCTCTCCTAGAAGCTAATATGGGCAGGTGAAATTATTTGGTATGAATAATTCCTCCTGTGTGTCATGCACATCACATCTGAATTGCAGGGAGGAGCAGCACAGTCGTGGCTCCTTCCCAGACTGAGGTAGTGGCCTTAACAGGACTTGGCCCCAGACTGTGATTTCTCTGGGATCCAGGCCTGCGTCTGACCAATGAAAACACAATAAAATATTAAACCAGCCCAGAGACTACAACTACCTGTAATTCATAAAACACTGCTGTGGTGGCAAGTGCAATGGGTCCATGAAGCTGTGTGCCAGCCCAACTCCGTACTTCTGCCCTGCAAACTGTCTGCCAAGCCCGTCCCTCACAGACAGATGCGTTGGGTGATCTATTTATGCAATCTCTTAAAATCTGAGCCAAGGACCTCGTTCCACGTAAGAAGGGGGAGATGTGTGACTTGTCCTGTTGGAAAGACACTGCAGACAGTGCACCCACAGTTGCTTTTTGCTCACAAACCCCCTTTGATGTGGTGCTGTCTCTCGGCACCATCTCTAATTAGTTGTGTTTGCCAGCTGGGACAGGAACGGTGTCAGCGCTCCGCTCGCTGAGCGGCTTGAGATTAAAGATGCCGACTGTGCAGAACGGAAGAAAATTCACACCTTTGTCTTTCACGCCACAGGCAGCTACATCAGCTCTTCAACTATCATCCAAAGGCATTGTTCAGCTTAATGAACGCACCGGAGTTGTCTGCATCTGGGGCTGCTGCAGAAATGTGCTTTTATTTCAGGACTGACTCCCGATGGTGTTTTTCACTCCACTCTCTGTGCCCTGACCTGACCTGGGGGAGCCTGAGGGGCCTTGCTGGCTGGAGGGGTGCAGGGGCACCTCTGCTGTGCCATGGGCTGGCCACGGCCTGTGTGGTACAGGTGCCACCAGTCACAAAAGAACAAGTCCTGGGGCTGGGATGTGTCTGGGTCGGTGCCTTCAGGCCTCCCCTCGTTACCTGCTGGAGTTTTACCCATCAAACTGCAGCAAAAGCCCTGTGCCTGGTGCCAGGAGAGGGCTGTATTTGCACAAGTCATGTTAAGAGCATCTCTGCTCCTAATTCACTTCGTTCACTTTATATTAGTTTTATTCCTGCTGAGTTTAAATCAGGCAGGGACAGATGTAAACAGACTTGTAATAAGCTGCTAAAATTGAAAAAAGGCTGTGTGACACATGGCTTTGCATCTGATTCAAGTAGTTAATGGATATTATGACTGTAATTTTTGTAGTGCCCCTGGGGGCAGAAGTATCTTCTTTTCATTAGAGACCTGAATTTCTAAAGATCCCAGTGTTAGATACAGCCTGCTTGGCACTTGGGCTGTGAAAAAATCCCCCTGTTTGTACAGATGATGGCCTGGGGTGGGGATGGTCCTGGCACTGGGGCCACTTCCCCTACGTTTTATTTAAGGCTCTGAACTGCTCCTGCTCAGAGATCCCAGAGCTGTGCTGAGAGGCGAAGGGTGGGCGGACTGGTTTAAAAAAAAAAAAAAATTATATATATTCTGGGCAAAAAAATTTCTCAGTATAAATGCTGAAGCGAAGCAGCGTCACAGATGACAGGTCTTCAAAGCCAAAGCACGAGTCGCGCTCGGGGAGGGAGGAAGCCAGGCGGATCCCCCTCCCTTGATTAGTGAGGCTTTCCAGGCGCCGGCTTGCTCCCTTTCTGTCTCCAGGCTGCCTTTGAAACAGCCCCTTTGACGGCTTCAGGCATTTCTTAGTGGAGCTGAGAATGAGCGAACATAAGAGAAGAAATCTGTAAGAATGACAGCTCCTGTGTGTGTCTTTTATATGCATTTCTGGAGCATAAAGACTATTTTAATGAGTTGGCAGACACGTAGCTTTGTGTGACTCCTGTTTTTAGCAACTCTGTGGTGACGGAGCTACCTGAGAACTTTCCCAGCTGTGACCTCCATGGAAACTGCTCAATTTTTTGGGTTGGTTTTGTTTTCCGTGGAACACCACGCCTTGACTGTGGGAGCTTCCACTGGTCCCAATTGCACGTGGTGTGGGGGTCTGAGCTCTCCTCCTCTTCCCAGGGCGGCTTGTCCAGGCACGGCTGCGTCCCTCCTGTCCCCATGCCCACGGTGTTTGCCCTGTGCCCTGCAGAACTCAAAGCAGGGGTGAGTCTGGAGGAAGCCTGAATGGCACCAGCCTGAACATCTCTGCTTAGGTCCACGCTGCCTTTGTGGGTGTGGATGGACCCAAAATATTAATGAAGATCTCCTCTCTGTAATGTTTTCCGGCAGCAGAGCTCTGACAGGAGAGCTGAGACATCCCTGTGATCTGGAGTTTGGTGGCTGCTGGGAGGAGAGTAGAAGGTGTCTCAGACAGAGCAGAATCGGGACTTGTCTTTACAACCTGGCCACGGTCCCAAGTGGTAAATGGAAGTTGGCTGATGGAGCAGCCACAGGCCCTGGGTTCACCAGAGGTATGGGGCTGGGTGTTTTGATCAGTTCAAAGCCATCAGAAAAGGATGCAACAAAACATGCTACGAGATCATTTCTCTTTATTTTGACAAAGCAAAGAGATAAAATCAGGTTCCTCATAATTATGCAAATAACAGCACCTATGTGGCATACTACTGATTTTCTTCCTACACAATTATTTCCTTATAGAATATTTTTTATAACTGGCTATTAGGAAAAATAAAGAATAATCAAAGCACGCTTTATGCTATGAATTTCCAAGAGGCCTTGGGCTCCTGTTGTTTTCTGAAGGATGTTAAACAACTTGTGAGAAGTAGATCCCGCGCTTAGAGAAGCGTGTACCGCCTGAAGCAGCGCGCTGCAAAGGGCTGCCAGCACGCGCCGTGCCGCCGCCTGCGCGTCCCGTGGAGGGACTCCGGTCCCGTGCCTGGGTGCTGAGCCAGCACACGCAGCTGGAACGGGGCATGTCTGCCCCCAGGCACCTGCCTGTCCCCTCTAGGCTCTGAAGTGCTGAGGTGGGTCCCAGTCCTGCTTCTCCTGAGGTCACCGGTGAAACTTCTGCTGATGGAAATGGGAACCGGATCAGGCCTTTCCCCTAACCTGACCCTTCCTCTGATCCAAAACCCGGGGCTGGTTGTTCAGGGAATTGTATCAGCGTCTTGAAAAACACCTTCCTAGTGAGCAGAGATCAGGGATGGAGCATCTGGTGTCACCTGCGATTAACTCATTCCACTTCATTTTTCCTCCTTCCCCACCTGGTGTGTCACAGCTTGCTGAGACTCTTGCTCCTGTGCTCACAGCACCCAGATGTGAACTTGGTCCTTTTGTTGCGCGAGGGCTGCGGGCTGGCTGTTCCCTGCCCAGCTGGTCCCAGTCTAGTGACAGCAACAGAGCAAAACCCTTCAGCAGCAGTAGGTACAAGGTACAAGCCTGTCCTTGCCCAGCAGTGTCTCTGGGCATCAGGGTACAGCGTTAGAGGACAGTTTTTGGCATTTTGGGGAGGATGGGGTGTGAGCTGGGCTGGTGCAGCACTGAAACCCTCTGCAGTTGTGTGAGCTTGTGAGAGCCCCGGGCTGCTGGGAGCAGCACAACGCACGCACACAGCGCACGCTCTCCTGTTTATTTTGGGAGGGGGTGTGTGTTCTGGTTTTCCCCAAGGCTGAGCAGCTCCCAGGCTCTTGTGAGCTCCCTGTGACTCTGTGAGCTTCACTTGGTGGAGGGGGGAGGTTGCGTGCACCATCCTTTGAGCCTCTCTGGTTGGAGCCCGAGGGAGGATGATGACGTGTTCCCTGGCACTTTTGTGCTCCCCACTACCAGGGTGTGTGATCATTCACAGTCCCGCCCCCCGGCACCCTCCTGGCCCCTGGCACAGACTCGGCTGTGCTGCAAACCCTCCTGTGCTCCCTTCCCAGCACTCTGAGCTCACAGAGCCGCAGGAGAAAGTCCCTTCCTTGCTATAAATATATAAACCATTTATCTGCATCTGTTCCTGCCTTCACCCTCTCGGGTGCTTCCTTGACCCGAGGAAGAGAGGAGACATGATGCTGGGGCTGGGGACTGAGTGCCCAAGCCCTATCTCCTTTGTGGGTGACCCCGTGCTGGTGGCACAGGGCTGGAGTCACTGGTGTTACTGGCTGGGATGGGGCGTCTCAGCTGGTCGCTGGCAGCTGCCTGCAGCTGCCAGACACAGGCCATTGCGACCCAGCACATGCGTGTGGGTTTTGCCAAGCATCTCCTACCCCACCGTGTACAGGTGTTTTAAATTACACAGAGAGAAATCAGTCAGTCCCCTGCTCAGACCTGTCTTAAACCAATTTAATTAAACGCAGGTATAGGAGGGAGCTGAAATTAGGGCAATTCATCACCTTTTAGTCTCCGCAGGTGCTTGACTGCAGGGGGGCACCGCAATTCCCACTGCTCTCTGCTTTTCCTCCTGGGAGTGATCAACTCACTCCCTTCAGGCAAGCAAAGCCCCCTCCACCTCATGGAAGAGGCTTTAAGGATAATGAGGCAGAGAAGATGATTAAAAGCGAAACAAAAAAAACCAAACCACCACCAAACCCTGATTCAGTTCCTGCCTTGCTCACAGGTTCCCTGCGTGACGCTGGGTGAATCACTTACCTCCGTGACTCACGCCGGCCCCACGCTGCCAGGGAAACGGTGGCTCCTTCTCCCCAACTTGGCCCATTGGTTTCTCCCTCTGTGGGTGATGCCGAGGACCAGAAAGGGCAGATCCTCAGAGGACCCCATTTCGGGTATCAGGGGTGCCAGGGTGCAAGATGTGGTGCAGGTGACAAAGTTCCTACAGAGGGGGAAGGACAGCTCACGGGCCTGGGATTTCTTCGAAGTAGCCCTAAGTAGCGGTGCTGATGTCCTTTCCCATCTGTAAAATGGGGACTGTGATGATTTCTCTGCTCATCTGGTCTAGGTAGAGTGCAACAACGTGTGGAGCAGCTACAGAGCATAACGTCCCAGGGCCGGGCTGCTGGCAGTAACCTCCATAGCAGCCACCACCAGCGACGCACCAGCCTCAGTCCTACAGACCGAGGATTCATTACTCCAGTGTTTTCCAACATTGCAAAATGGATGCAATTATATTTTTGCAAAATCTGGGCTTTCTCTGACCTGGAGCTAACACTCTTCCCTGCAACTTGCAAGCAAGCAGTCGGCAGACACGCTCTGATGGGACAGCATGCCTTAATGATGCTCTAAATGAACCAGGTTTTCTAAGGAGGCCAGATGGCACCACTGTCAGAGTTTCTGGCTATCTGCTCTCTGCACGCAGCACTCGGGCAGCTTCTTGCAAGGAAACTGGCTGACTGATTTGCAGCTTCCAGTTGGTGCCGATTAATAGCCGAGCCTGAGCAGGCTGGCGGCTCGTGCCGCAGCATTCCGCGTTTCCAGCCGGGATGCCTGCGCTGAGGAACGTGGCGCCGGGCTCTCGCCGGGTGCTGGAGCCCCAGCGTGCCGCACCGCTTGCTGCGATGTCTGCAGGGAGACGGGGACATCCGTGGGGACTTGGTTTTGCTTCTCTTCATTGCTGAGGTTTCTCTCCCAGAGCTAAATCTCTGGGACAAGGTGGCCTCGTTTGTTCACAAGCTCTGACCGCTTAAAAGAGAAAATGCTAAAATAGGAGCAACTTTCACCTCGGTCCTGTCAAAGCCTCTTCCCAGCCCTTGGGCAGCGATTGGCAGCTTTCAGTAGTGGCAAATCCACCAGCTAGAAGAGCTGTTTCTTCCCAATCCTGCCCTGTCTGTCAGGGCAGACCCTTGGGGACAGCCACCAAGTTGGCCTCACCTGGGACCTTACCACGGGTCGTGGTGCCGACAGCCTCCACGCAGCAGACAGGACCTGGTTTTCTTGCCTTTTTCCAGACGTGCTCACAGGTTTTCTTATTTTAGAGGCACCTGATGCCTTAATGGATGCAGCCCCTCTGATTTCACAGTGCACTGTGGGTCACGGCTTGTCCAGCTGGGAAGAAAGTGTTTTGCTTTCCTATAATCTCTCCCTATAATCTCTTCCTTTGTACTTAAATAAATCAACAAGGTAAATTTCCAAAGGCTGCTCAACATACAAAATCAAAATATTTCCATTCAAAAGCACCAAAAATATTTAGATGTTACCACTTTCTTCCACCAGCCAAAACTGCAGGGTTTGACCTGGATTCACAAGTTGCTTTAGTGGTCCCCAAACCAGCGTTCTAGAACAAATCAGGTTTGGGTTTTTTTGGAATAGCCTAACTGGTTTTAGGTCTGATAGGCTTTTATTAGAAATGCTGATCTAACAAGCTTGGCCACAAGGGTACAAAGTGATAAAAGCTATGGGAAGATTTCAAATATGGTAACACACCTCGAAGTGTAATTAAACGTTAATTCTTTCCCATTATTAAACACTGGCGGAGAAAAAGCCGGGATAAGAAAATACTCAACTCCTGCCACCCTTATCAGATATTGCTCTGACTCCGATGGTAATTTTGCAGATCCTTTGCTGCAGATCCTTCCCTTCCTGGCCCTCAATTCCAGATGTGACAGGGCAGGGGTGAATGCCCGCCGTCATCCCAGGGCTTCACCCCAGCAGGGTGGCAGCGCCGGGCGCTCCGGAGGGACGGGGCAGGATGGGGAGGTCCCGCTGCCTGGCGGCGAGAGGGAGAGACCTCCCAGCCTTCTTTTTCACCCCGTTTTGAGTATGTGGGGACCATGCTAGTCAAATTGAGCCCAAGTGATGGCCTTTCTGCAATCCCCTGTGTGCCACAGAGAGCCCGGGGGTGTTCAGGCTCCTTATTCCCTCCATGAAATAAGTGTCTAAACACAGCTCAGGATCCAGCCTCCATCCTTACCTCCCTGTAACTCTCAGCTGGGTTTTTGCCTCCTAATACACTAAGATATCTTTAAAATTCTCATCCTTACTGTTTACCTAGGGGCGATCCCAAAACCTTCAGTCTTTTGACATTTGAGTGATGTAAAAACCCAACAGCTTTCTATAATGCTGCGAAGTCTTTCAAGTCTTTCATAACACAGGTTGCCTCTGTGTGCAAAAATCACGCCGCCACAAAGAAAGTATAGCAACATCCTACCGGAATAACTTGAAAGAAAATCTCCTTTGGGAGAAGAATTATTTTGAGGATCGCATATGGGAGACCCAGATTATGGCACCAACAGGCTCTGGGCGGCTCGGCTGTCTCGGTGGCATCTCCTCACTCAGCTTTTGCTGCTCTCACACCAGAAGAAGATAGGAAAAGACAAGCCACGCTGTAAGCCAGCTAAGGAGCTTGGAAACGGCTCAGTGACTGATACAGAAACTAGAAGCTCTGATGAATTGTGCAAACTCAGTCAATGAGCATTTATTGTCCTGTTGCTTTGACGAGGAAGCTGCGCTTCATCAGCTGTAGCTGTTTATTTTGTGGATTCATCTGCAACTGTTCCTTAAGCTTTTTTTTATTCCCCAATAATCCCCTTCTGCCTTGTCACACCTCCTCTTTTAAAGTCGATGAGGGAAATAAACACCGGCTGCCCTTACAGTTAGTGATCAGCTGGATTATCCAAGGGGTTTGCTCCCCACTGAAACACCTGCAGCAGTCCCCGGTAGCGCCTGTTACAGGAGCAACTCCTCTGCCACAGGCTCACCCCACAAGGAGCTTTTTGTGCCGGAAAACCTCTAATTCTGATGACCTTTCTCTGTGACAACTTCTGGTTTCACCTCTTTATTTGTACACAGTCCCTAGTGTTCAGTGTCAAAGCCTTCAAAAAAGTTTGTTATTGCTTGTATTTTATTTTGTTAGGGTTTGTTTCTTGCAACAGGAACAAGCTAACCTACAGGAGGAGGAGAGAGGGCAATGCCAAAGCCACCATTTTACAATTTGCAGACATCACCTGTTTCGACTTCACCGGAATGATATTAGCGTTCATTAAGAGACAATAAAAGCAGCTTGTAGAGGAGGGAACAGATCCTACTGCTTTATTTAGCTGAGAGAGGCACATGACGAATCAGTACAGCTTTATTATTTGTCTTAATCACAAGTTTGGGAAAGTATTACCCAACTAGTCCTATACGCAGCTAACAGGATCGGGGCCCAGCACCTCTCAGTCGATGCACCTGCATCTACGTAAGTAGGATGGGTTCTTTGTCAGCACTTTTTCTGCCCGTGAAATTTCTCACTTTGGATTTTCTTTCAAATGTTAGTGATAAAGTCACTCTTAAAAGCGTGAAGCAATGCTGGAATAAAGCCTAAATGATTTCCAATGCTGTATGCCGGGCTCGCAGGTGAGATGAGGGGCACAGGAGAAGGCTCCGGCCTTGTGTTCTCCGGCTGGGGGGGTGTCTCTGTTTTGAGCTGTAAAAGAGAGTTGTCTTGTACTGATCCGTGCCCTGTGCTCAGGCCTGGGCACCTGTAACACCCCCCCGCCCTGAACTGCAGGGAAAGCTCATGGGTGGCTTTTGGATGCTCTTCGCAATCTCCTGTGCACACTCCAATGGAGGCCAGGGGCTGCTCTGCTGGGCTGCCCACAGCAAACTCAATATTCCCCCCATACTCCCCAAGAAAGAAACTCGGATGTCTAAAGGAGCTAATTCACTTATTTTGGATCACCAAGTTTCCAGCAGCAGCTAAATGTTCCTATTGTATTGTATTAAGTACCAAGAGCAGACAGCAAGATGATCTTCATTACTGCAGATTTTTTTTTAAACTTACCTTCTCTGAGAAGACTAAATATTTGTGTTTTTGTTGGTGGATTTTTTTTTTTTCCCCCCATCTGTGTGGGCCCCATTCCTCCAGCCCGAGTCTGATTTCTGTCTGTGAGACTCTCATGCTACCATCCATTTCCTTACATGCAAGATAAGCATTTATTCACGTTTCTGTTTGTGTGGAGTGGTAAAATATTAGACTTAAATTTTTTATGACATTCATAGGAGTGGTTATGGAGGCAAACAAGATTACAGCAAGTACTACATAAAAGGTTGTTTATGCAGGGAGGGAAAAAAAAAATCAAACTCGGAGACATGTTTGCAAAGCTGCGGAAGAACCCAGGGGGATGGTATTTTTAGTTTTTCCTTCTCTTTTCCTTTCCCTACCTCGCTGTTTTTATTGCTAACACAGTAACAGCTCCCATCTCTTAAAGGGCTGAGTTTATTTTCGGTGAAATATTGGTTCCAGCAGCGGGTTATTTTTGGATTCAAGGGTAGAGGTCTGCACCAGAGGGGCAGCCCCGGGCTTCCCGGCTAGAGCGCCGCTTGCCGCCGTGATGGGCTGCGCGCACCCCCGCGCTCCCACCGCGCTCCCACCGCGCTCCCCTCCGCACAATTCCTGGGCTCCCCCCCCGGCTCCTTGCGCACCCCTCGGGCTGCCCTGGGCCGCCCCCCGCGCCCACCTTCGCACACCCCCGCGCCCAGCTCTCCGCTCCGCGCCCGCGCAGTGACGGCGGCGGCCGCGAGGGGGGGGCCGCGCTCTTCCCGGCGCTCCGCGGCCGCTGAGGGACACCCCCCCCCCTTCCTCACCGCCCCCCGCTCGGGGGTGCCGGGACGCACCGGCCTGGGGCGGACCCCAACCCAGCGGCGGGGAGAAACTTCTCCCGGCCCCCGCGGTGGGTCGGGGGGGGAATCGCGGAGGAAAGGGCGCACGGGGCTGCTCTGCCCGCTCCCTCCACACCCCCCCGCTCCACAGACCCGCGCGTCCGGACGGCGGCACCCCCCCCCCCGCCCCGGGGCGCAGAGCGGACACCCCTACGGGGCGGCCCCGACACCCCCTTCCCCCCCCGCAGGTGAGCCCGGCGGCGCCGCCCCCGTCCAGCGCAGCCCAGCCCCGGCTCGTCCGTCCGTCCGCGCCGCCGCAGCCCCGGCACAGCGCCCGCCTGCCCCCGGGGAGCGCTGCGGCGGGCGGGGGCGGCGCCGGCGGGCCCCCCCCTCCCCAATCGGGGCGGCGATGCGGCGGGGGCGGCCGTGAGCGCGGGGCCGGCGGGGAGCGGGGACCCCCCCCCGCCCCTCCGCGGGGTGCCCGGCCCCGCCGCCGGCCGGAGCCGCGCAGCGGAGGGGAGCGGGCAGGCGCGGGGGGAGTGGTTACCGGCTCCGCCGCGACACCCCCCAACCCCCCCGCCGCCCCGTTAAGCCGCCCCTCTCCAAATAAATCAGCACCATGACTACTTCTGGGCATGGAACAAAGAGGATGCGCTCCCGGGGCCCCGCGCTGCTCCTGGCGCCGCTGCTGCTCCTGTGCCGAGGTAACCCCCGGTTCCGCCGCCGCGACCCCGGCCCCGCGCTTGTTTGTTTCTTTTAAACTCTTTTTATTTATGTTGTTCCCTCCCCGCCTCCCTATTTTTATTTATGGCTGTTTCCCCTCTCCCAGCCCTCTCACCGATGTGGCCGCGGAGGGCGGTTATGCCTCCCCCCCCCCCTCCCCGGGCGCTCCGCGCTGCTCTGCGCGCCCGCGGATGGGACGCACACAGATCCCCATCTTTTGGGCGCACAAAGTTCTCTCCATCCATCCCCCCTGGGAGCTGGCAGCCCCCCCCCGCTGCGGCCACAGTCGCCCCCCTGTGTGTGCCCCCCCCCAGCATGTCGCAGGCTCCTGTCCCCCTGCGTGGGGGCAGCCCCGGGGCTTCGGCCGCTGCCAGCGGGTCGCTGCCGGCTTGAGGGGAAAAAGGAAAAGTTTGGGCTTCCCGGAACGCGGGGGGGTGGGGAAGGGTGGCGGGGGTAGGGGTTCCCACAGGGCTCCTGACCCCCCCCGCTTCTCCCTGCCCCTGGCTGTCCTCGGGTGGGTGAGGGGGAAGGAAAAGATGTACGAGTTATTTTACCGAGGAAATTTAATACTTGTGCTGCTTTTCCTGCGCTTAATTTTAAGGAGAGGGGGTTTCCATGGGCTGGCGGGGGGCAGGATCAGGCCCTTAGGTGAGCTAAGGTGGGATTTTCTTACTGTGGCCAGCTGCGAGGCAGCACGCCCGTAGCTTGGGGAGCGCGGCTTGGAGCGGCTCTCTTTTTTTTTTTTTTTTTTTTTTTTTCCCCCCCCCTTTTTTTTTTTTTCTTTTAATTTTCGTTTCCCTCTCTGCCCCAGCTGAGCTCGGGAGCAGCCTTTTGGGTCCCAATTGCGGGTGTTTGCCGGGGAAAAGCTCATCCCAGGGGCTGGCAAGCCGAAGTGCAGCCCCTGGGAAAGTCTTTTGCAGGACTTCTCTCCTGGCATGTTTTCCTCCCCTTGCTCGTGTGAGCTCCCTGGCAGATGTTGTTCTTAATAAATAGAGGTTGTTAAAAGCAAATTAATTAAGGTGCATCGGTGCTGAAGTTGTTCAGTGATTCCTTTGGCTTTACTGCTGCTCGGGACGGTGCTCGCGTCTGGCCGTAGCGTGGAGCCTGGGCTGCTGGGGAAACTTCGGTGGGGCTTTAGGAATATGCCTAAAAGCAAGGATTTTAAGTGAAAAAGGAGTGATCCGTGGGGAGGGGTCATAGCAGCAGCTCTCCTTCCTGCGGAGGGCACAGGCAATGCGTTGTGGTAGGGATTTGTTTCAGGAAAGGTCCCTGCGGGGACAGTAAGAACAGTTTGCAAGGAAGGAGGGATCAGCCCTGGGGACACACACGGGAGGGACGGCAGGGGGTCCTTGCTCTGCTCACCCCAAAAAGCACTGCTTGCCCTTGCCCTCCGGCTCCCTCCTGCCTGGCGTGTGTGCAGCCATAGGAGCACTGGGAAATCCTGCTGAGCAGGACACGGGGACTGGGGGGCGAGGTTTGGGGTGCAGGGCACAGAAAGCGGGGTGCAGGTCATGGGGAGCGCGGCACCCAGCATGAGATGGCTTCGTGTTGCCAGTGTGATGTCCTGTAGGTACTCCTCTGCTTTATTTGAGGAGTTAAGAGCAGCAAAGGAGCAGGTTTTCTGTGCTTTCTTTTTTTTTTAATTTTTTTTATTGCTTTGACACATTAATGATAATCTTTTCGCTGATATCCCCCCCTCTCGTCTCCTCCTGTGTGGGTAGCTACCATGGTGAGATTGGGCTGTGGGTGTAATTCTTCCAGCGCTCTGAGTCCTTAAACATATGGAAACCCACTTTGAAACAGTTTGTAGCTGCAAACCTACCGTCGTACCCATCCTCTCCCCTGCTCCCTGAATGCCTCCCTGCACGATGCGCCTGTTAGAAACTCGCAGTGCGCTTTCAGCTCAAGCTGTGAATAATGACTCGGTCCCCAGCCTGCGCCTCTCTCCTCTCCAGCATCCCTTCGCTTCCGTAGCGGAGCGCTGCCCTGTCCTACCCGTGGCGTGGACCCTGGCACCGTCTGCGTGTGGAGAGGGGGTTTGGGGTCTGGGGAAACCTCTTCTGGAAGAGGCGAGTGGCGGCAGTGCCGGGGAACACCTCCCTCCGGGGCTGTGCCGACCCTCCTGCGGCTCGCCGCGCTCCAGGTTGCCTTTCTCCTCTGGATGACAGGGGTTAACGAACCACGTCTTGGTTTGGGTTGTTGCAGATGGGAGAGACACCTGCATGAGTCATGCCGTGGTGCTGCCATCTCTGCAAAGCTCCCAGCTCACGCAGACGGTGGTGTTGGGCACTTGCCATTTTTCTCTATTTATTTGCCTTTGCTGCCTTGCCGGGGCTGGCTCTGGGCAGGCTGCGTTTCGGGGGCTGGAGGTGCACTGGGCTGGGTTCCTCTGGCATCTTCAGAGCGGGTGGCATTTGTTCGCCTGTCAGGCAGGTCCCCTAACTAGCTTTGTGAAGGTCCAATTAAGAGATCACTCTCCTGTCCCCGGGTCTCTGGTGGCCCGGCTGCTGGCGCGCACGACTCCGAGCAGAGGGTGTGTGCGTGTGTTTGGCAGCCGAAGGCCGCTCACGCCGAGCTCGAGGATGTCTCTTGCTGGCAGCAGGCCCCCGTTTGTTGCTGGCATCTAGGCAGGGTTTTTGGCCGCCTTCCTTGCTGGCGGCGGCGGAGCTGTCTCTGAGGTTGTATGAATAGGTATCCTGTGAATGACCTGGATGAATTACCTGAATATTTTTGTTTCTCTGACTGATGCTATCTCTCCGGCTCGGTCCCCTGACCCGTGCGCCCCGGAGCGGGCGTGGGAACGGGGGGCCGGCTGGTGACGGCGGTGGGTACGGCAGCGCGGGGCCGGGGCGTGCGAAGCTTTATCCAACAAACCGACTGCTTCAGCCCCTGCCAGATGCGCTTGGGCTGTCGTGATCCGTGCGTGAGGAAGGACCTGTGAATTGCTTTTAGACTCTGGCTCCAGGGAGGTGTGGGTGGAGAGACATTATGCTTATTTTATTATGTGTCCCTGTATCACTCTACATAATATGGAGGCACTTTTTATGCAGAGGCTCTTCAGGAACAAAAATGAAAGACCTGTATTACCTACCGTACAATAGATTTGCAGAATGTGATCGTACAAACTGTTGAAACGTCAGTTATTTTCCCCACGTTAGAGCAGATCTCAACATTTTATGCAATGACTGTCCAAACTGATGTGATTTGGGGGATAGTGTGGTGGGGGGAGAAGTCTGAAATTATTATACTGCCTCTTGCTCCAGCATCCATTAGAGCAATATATTTCAGATATTCTGATTTTACTTCCCATCAGTATAAATCTCAAGCAGCTCCTCTGAAGTCAGTGAAGCTGCTCTGGATTTATGCATCGCTGCTGTGATCGGTGTTGGGCTCTCTGGGAATGCAGGAGGCAACTGTGTGACTTACCCTGCGCAGCATTTTTCACTTCAGAAATATCCTGTCACTGATGCTGCAGCATCCTTTGTATACTTGAAATGGGGAAGTCCACATCGCTCACTGGTTTTGGGTTTTGATTTTTTTTTTTTCAGTTTGTCAGGCTTGGTCATAAAGCTCCATTCACTGACACCTGACTCTTTGGCTGATCAATAGTCTCTTGAGGTTTGAATGCCAAAATAGTTACATTCAAAAAACCGAAAAATCAATAAAGTGCAATTAATTTGCTGTATTTTATTACCGGGAATGATAGGTGCTCCAAGACTCTCACTTCAAGCCCTATTATCTCTGTGTTTAAAGCAGCTTAGTGTGGTGAGGAAGGTCCGAGTGCAGGAGCAGCTGTAGGAGGTTGGAGCAGCGGGTCGCAGGGACCAGGACACACTCTGTGTCTCAGGCAGGATTTTTGAATCAGGGATGCGTTCCTGAGCCAGAGATGGCATCTCTTTGTTTAATTGCTGTGATGGGTTTGCCGTCATGGGTTTGGTCACTCTCTGAGCCCAGGCAGATGTCTGGTGCACACAGCATCTCTGCGCAAGGGCTCCCGTGTTGCACAGAGCCTGGAGAGAGGAGTTTGCACCACGGAGCGCAGCAGGGATTTGGGCTACGTAGTGTTTTAGGCTCTGTGAAGTTTTGCCATTTGTGCCTGTGGGATGATTTCTACCCTGGTGACCCCACAGTGTGTCGGGATCCTCCTGCCCTTCTCCGTAGCTCTTCAGAAACGTGCTTTGAAGCTGGGCTGCTCCAGGGACCCACGCTGGCTGCTGTCCCCGGAGAGTCCCTTAGCTGGAAGGTGGAGGAAGCGAAGGTGTTGGGATTTGTAGCACTGGGTTATGTGGTGCTGCTCTTCCCCGCCTCAGCAGCTGAGGCTGATACGGAGCCTGAGTTTTGCTGTGATGGAGAGGTGGCTTCACTGGGCAATGTGTCTCGCTCATGCAGGTGGCTGCAAACCTGTCCTGCCTCGGAGGTGCAGCTGGGGAGCAAAGGGGAGGTGGCAATCTCCTACATCTTGCAGGAAGCAAGCGAAACTAAAATATGCTGGCCTTAATAAACATCCCACTGAAATAAATACTGTCAGCTCAACAAATTAAAATCACTGAACTTGATTCCCCCCTTCTCCCCCTCACCTAGATATAACTAATGTTTATTAATGACAAGCCATGACTTGATTTGTTGGCGTAGCATTAGCACTTACCCCTGTCAGTGGCTCTGCTGATGTGCTGGCACATGGTGGTAAGGGAGATGCTTTCCCGACTACGGCTGTCAAATCCTCTCGCAGTAAGTGCCACAGAGGCTGGGGAGTGTGAGTTACCATGTGGTGCTCTAGATGTCGTGGAAGATGCTTTGATTTCATGCTGTTGGGAGTTTCCCAGCTGGCATTTCAGAGGAAGCTGTTCCCACGTGAGGATGGGCAGGCAGAAATTACAAGCAAAGAGGTGCTCTGAGAGAACTTACAGGGGTGGACAGGGATTGCTCGGTGTCTGGCTTTCCCTGGGTATTTCCATTCCTCTCTGACAGTGCTGCAGTGGGGAGTAACGCAGGTGCTTCTTGAAGTGTCTGCGGTGGGTAGATTTGGGGTGCAAGGACTTCACTGTTTGCACAGCGCCTTGCACGACGGACGTGAGTCTCAGGTGCAATGTAAATATTAAGCTTTCTTCCACGTTATCCAAAAATTCTCTTGCAGCACGCTTCCAGCTTTTCTTTGTTTACATAAATGTGTTTGTTTCTGACTGCATTCAGAAAGCTTCATGAATTTATGATGTGCTCCAGATTCAAGCACACTTTCTTTTTTCCTTTTTTCTTTTTTTTTTTGAAATGCTTTTTCTTCCCAAATTTTGGTGATGAAATGGCAAGAGGTATGCATATTTCAGCAGGCTATTGAGAGGCAATGTAAACACCATCTTTCATGGAAAATCAGTTTGTTCAAGTTCAAAAGCAGCCCAGCCTCCTCGCTTGATCAATTTGCCTGTCATAGGAGATGATTTTAAAAGTGGCGATTACGTCCTATCTTGTCTCTTGCAACTTCAGGCAAGGAAAGAAAAATGAAGTGTAGCATTTGATTTTTAACTCTGGCTTTTCTTTTTTTTTTTTTTTTTTTTTGGTGATGGTCGTAGTCAGGGATGAAGAAAAGGGGTGCCCTGAGGGGAGAGGTATAGCCAGGAGCAGAGATGCTTCCACGAGGCTGCTGAGTAGACTAATTGGAAACTGTGTGTAAACCAGCTCTGCTCATCTCACCGTGCCTGCACCAACTGGCTCTCCAGAGCCACTCTGCCCCATTGCTTCCCCCATGGTGGAGGAGGAGACCTGCAATGGCAGAAGGGTGGGCTTCTAGTGACAAAAATGATAAATCTTGGGGAGAGGGTACTTGGGGCTCTGCTGTTGCGTGACCATGTCCTCCTGCCCTGGGACATTGTGCTGCCCTCTGCTTAAAGACTGTGCAGGGACCAGAGGTATGGTTATGGGGGGAGGATGGTGTAAAACCACCTGTGTTAGGCAGCTCTACCTTGACATCAGTGATAGTGCCACAGAGCTGCCCTGGATGGAAAGAAATGCTGGGGCTAAATGGAGAAGCAGGGACTAAAGTCCTTATTCTGGCCAAGCCGAGGGGCTCGGGAGGCTCCAGAGTGGGTGTTCCCACCAGGATCAGCCCACTGGATGCTGTGGGAGATGGTGCCTCGGGCAAGCAGCTGTCCCTAGCCCGAGCCCATTTATCTGCACAGGGGTAACGCGTGCTCTAAATTCACAACACTGGGAGAGTTTGGTCACAGACTGAGGGAGCTCTGGGGGGTGTTGACCTGGGGAGGAAAATATTTCTGCTAGAGAGGGGGGGAAATGTCATCCTCATTAACCAAGAAATAAAATCCTTCAGAAGATTAAATTAGAGGTGCAGATATCTTTGGGGTTTTTTTTGTTTTGCTTGTATGGGAGCATTTCAAAAACAGATGGCAAAGAAGAGATTTATTTCCCGTTAAGTGCAGAGGGCTGGTGCACAGGACCTTATCTGCTTGTGGGCCCTGTAATAAACCTGCCAGCAGGTGATTTAAATCCAGTTTTTCTGATTGGGAGAGTAGTGAAAGAAACATGGTTTATGTTACTTATGAATTTTATGGGCAATGTTAGATTTTTAAGATGCAGGAATGATCGGGGCATGGCTCTGTAGCACCAGAGACTTTCATTCTTTTCATAAAGGATCTTCCCTGAGTCAGAAAAATGAACCATTTTACATTATTTAGCAGTTGGGCTGCTGAATCCAGCTGTTTGCATGAGTGACAGACGTAACTATTTCATATCTCAGTTTAGGAGTGGTTGTCAATTAGCAGCAGCTTTTGCTTAGCAGCAAGACTTTTGCCATGATGGTGAAGGAGGGCTGCTTAATGGATACTGCAGCTCTTGAAACAAACATTTATGCTGCAGCTCAAAATAAAGATGAAACTCACACCAAAAAAAGAGTCCATGCACCCTAAAAGGGAACCCTTGAGCAGATGGAGCAGGTTTCTATGCAACGAGCAGTAATTAGAAACTCAGCAAATAGTTGGTAGCTGTTGACTGTCTTTGATGCCCAGATTTTTGATTGAAAAAGGACCAAGTCCGAGATGAGTTTTGGAAGGGACTGGTCTGGATGTGTGCGTGAGGCAAGTCCCAGAGTGGTGAGAGACAACAGCCTTGTTGCCTCTGTCCCTGATTCCTCAGGGCTACGGCAGTCTGAAATGTCACTGCTGGTTTTGAAAGGCACTTAGAGGGCTGGGGGTAGGGGACTGATAAACACAGAAAGTCTGATTATCCTTCATTGAGCGCGAAAAGGACACAAGGCAGACCTGCACAATGAAATGGGCTTTTAAAATGTTGGAATGGAGGCATCTAGAGAGGATGGTAAAAGCTTTCTGGAAGCAGCAGAGCTCTGTCAGGGCAAGTGTGAAGGCCAGTGTGCCTCAGCCATCCCCAAGTCATGGGAATCAGAGCTGGAGAAGTTGGTGATTAAGCTGCCTTTCCCGTCTCCGATGGTTGTTCGGTACAGTCTGTTCCTGAGCGGGGCTGGTTTTCAGTGATGCAGGCAGCAGGACTTCTGCCGCTTCCTTTGGCAGAGCGTTTCACAGCCTATTAGACCTCTCCCATATTCCGCCTACGTTTTTCCTTCTCTGCCGCTTTCCATCATTTATTGGATGACCCGAATCCACAACTTTCCATCCTTATCACCCATCCAAAACCGAACCTGGGCAGAGCTACAAAATGGGGACAAATGGTTAAGCGGCAAATGGGAAATGCTCAAAAGAAGCAGCTGAGCCTGGCATGTAAATACATTTACGGTTGGAGGTTATTTGGAGAAAAAAGGGCAAGGACTTGAAGTGCACGTGGTGATGAGCCATAGATTATGCTCTGTAAATACTCGGAAGGCAGTTACAGTTGCACTATCTAATTCATCTCCCACTAAGACATTCTCCTCCAAGGTGTTTGGAAGTAATGGAGTAGCTTAGTTACTAACATTATTAAATCCTCATCTCTGACAGCTACGAGAATTAATATATAAAGGTTTCATCCTCTTTTTTTTTTTTTTTTAAATGCAGCTCAGTTACTCATTTCCTGTCTTTTGCTTAGGAGTAGCCCACTGAAAGTTATTAGCATGAGTGTTGGTGCAAAAAAGGCTCAACTCCATTAAACAAGAGAAACAAGCAAGAGAAGAACAGGAGATAGCATGAATTTTATTGCAGTCAAGGCATTTTTTTTTTCTTTTCAAATATTAATCATTCATTGTTCTTCCTTCTGTAGATCTCAAAGGGCTTTAGAGAAGAGAGTGGGCATCATCAAAGACATGGTCCGTGCTCTCTCATAGTCCCCACGAGTGGCCCCAGGGCAGCAGTCCCATGTGTAAAGCCCTGCTGGCAGGGAGAGCAGAGATGTTGGGTGAAGCTGGGCTTTGGGGTTATTTTTTTTTTAAGACAGCTGATGTTGGGGTTTTGGTGTTTTGTTTTTTTTCTGCTGCTCTTTGAGGAATGAGGCTCACCTTGGATGGGAGGCTGCCAAGGTGCCATGACCACTCCGTTGGCCCTGGCGTGCTGAGCACTGCTTGGGCACCATCTCCTCCATGTCTCAGCCCTGGCTTGTTTTTGTGGCTGAGCTGCTTGGCATCTCCAAGCTCCCTCCTCGGCACTGCCAAGGCGTGTGGGTGGGTGTCAGGGTGTGCTCAGGCTTCCCTAGGGTTGACATCACCAGGCTGAGTGCTGTGAGTTCTGTTAGGGAAGGGCTGAATTAACACTTGAGTCTATTGCTGAGTTTGATTTGCACCAGCCCGTTTAAAGCTGTTATGGGAAGTCTTAAGCAGAAAGGAAGAGATGAAGTTAATGTTCTTTACTGCTGACATCAAAGACTGTCCTACAGAGCAAAGCCCAGCCTGTGGTGCCCACCCCATCACCCCCCCTGGTGTGATGGAGCCAGGCAGCCCATGGGGACTGGGGACGTCTTTTCAGGGACAGCACTGAGGAGCTGTTCTTCAGATGTGACCTTTTAAACCCCACATGTCCACGCTGCACACCTTATTTCACCACAAAGGCCTCCCTATTTGCCACACCTTTAAGTGTCATTACTGATGTCTGCTGTAAGCCCTGGGGGATGCAGGCTTTAACAAGTATCAGCTCCTGGGTGCAGCTTCAGCTATGTCTTATCAAAGCCTCCTGCTCATCCAGAGTTAAAATATCTTCCTTCCTTTCTCTGAGCATATTGCAGCCCAACACATTAAATGCATTAGAAAGCTTTATTGCATTTAGCCAATTAACAAAAAGGGAAAGTCAAAGAGAAGTCATTGCTTTGGTTCTTACACCAACCAGCAAACTTTTAGATGTTTTTTTCAAACTCCCCTAGGCTCTCTGTCCCCACCACACCTCCCACAGCCAGCGGTGCTGATAAAGCCAAGTCCAGTGTGATTCAGCAGCCAGGCTCCCCGTGTCCCCTGGCCTAATGCCCCCGCAAGATGCGGAGTCCCCATGGCTCCACATGCCCCAGCAGCAAGCCTCATCTGACACGAGCAGTTTCCTTTCGTCATGGCTGAAAAGCCCTCAGCCCTCCTGTGCGCCCGTGGTCTAATGCGCTTAAAAAGCTGCTGATAAATCACAGCTCTCCCGGCTGCTCCCGATATGTGGCCAATGCTCAGCTCCAGCTGCAGGTTAGGTCATGAGGGGGTCTGCAGCTGGCCGGGCTGAACTGACCCTGTATCGTTGATGTTTCAGCTGGCTCCATGGACTCATGTTCAGGACAATGACCACGGTGGGTCTGTGGCCATCATGAGCAAAGGGCCGAGAGCAGGAGCAGCCCCAGCTCTAGTCTGTATCTGTCAAAATGCTCAGCCCAGTTAGGTGTGCAGGGTCTGGGAACTGCCGTATCAGACTCCAGTCTGTGGGACTTCATCATCTGAGTTGTTATCTCTGAAACACAGTTATCTCCCTGAATGGCAGTCTCCTATTGAAAATGATCTCTTTCAGCAGGGCACTTGCATTTATTTACTGCACAGCTTCTCCCATTAGTATAATCATTACTCCTTGGACTGAGTTTGAATTCAGAGCATCCCACTGTGGTACTTAGAGAATTAATTACAGCGATGAAGGAATTCCTCTAAAGACTTCTATGAATTGGTCTGGTTGAAGTGTTTTAGCTTTGCTTCAATTGGTGCAGCTCTTGTCAAAGGATTGTGAGAAAATGCATGGGTCAGTGATTTAGATTAGGCAAATTACGTTAGAAAAATTGATTTGATTTAGAAAGTGAGCTTTCAGATCACAGGGAATTGCCTGCTTCTTTCTCTGCTGTGCTCCTTCTCCCTGAGGATGAGCAGAGGCAGATAATTCAGGGTTAAAGTAAGTGGCTATTGTAAAAGGTTTGTCTGAGAGTGGACGAGAGATGGGTTGACACAATATCTTTAGATAAATTATTATTGACCCATATATTGCTATCTGTGTATCAGCTGGAGATACGGACGGTTGGGATCGCTTATAAACAGGACTCACAGGCAGTTTGTGTGGCTTGTTAAAGAATTGGGTCCTTATTTTTAGATTTGGGTTTATGTTTTTTTTCCCCCCCCCCCCCCCCCGAAATAGCATTTCTGCACGGCATACCTTCAGAGTCGGCGCGGATCTGGCAACGTGTGCTGTGTGGTTGCCTTTGCCAGCCCAGCACCTGCCTTGCGTGGCTCTGTGCTTAGTCATTCCTGGGGCTGGGAGTCTGCTTTTCATGGGGTGTTTTTACTTCCTCAGATCAAACTGAGCGTTTCCTTCTGTCCCTTGTCCTCGTCTTAAAGGGACTGCAGCCCCTGGGCTGCAGCAGGATGATGCCAACAGCGGGCACGTTGGGCAGTGTCTCCTTGGAGGATTGGTTCCTAAAAAGCACCTTCTGAATGAGCAGTTCCCTTCCCTGCAGGCTGAGGAGTTTCTTCCAAGTTGTTCTTCTGATGAGCTGTGTTTTGCCTGTGAGAATGATGGGTTGTGAATGCAATGGCTGCTGGCCGGAGACCCAAAATGTTCATGGCTCTTTGTGAGTTGGTTACTGCTATGAATGGGCTCGATGAGTTTGTCAGGGTAGCGGGGGGCAAGTTTGGCAGCAAGTGCTTCAGCTTTCACTTTGTAAATTTTATCTTTTAAAAAAAATAGTTAAGGAGACGGGTTATGTCTAGCAGTGCTTTTTGTTTCCTTGTCACCTTGCAAACCCCTTTAAATTCCAGCTTATTTACTGGAGAGATCTCACTTGTGGTCTGGCTGGTGCTGGTGGCATTTCTCTCCAGGGCACAACCACCATCTCCCTTGGCACAAAAATCCAGGTGTGGGGGTCTGGTGTGCCTGTGCTGTTCCCTCACCCCCAGCGTGGGCATGAGAGGTGCGGGGCACTGGTGCAGCCGATGTGGCTGGGTGTCCCCTTCAGCTCTGGGGGTGCGTGTGCACCCCTGCTCTGTGCTGACAGTCTCGTCTGTTCCCCAGCCTCGGGCTGGGCAGTGAGATGGCAAGTGTGAGGAGAGAAAGGATGCTGGGGAGCGCTGGACCGGAGGCTCCCACCAGCAGCTGAATTCGACGCTGCAAAAAAGAAGTTGCAAAAGTAGCAATCCATCTGTCCACTTAGTGGGAGAAACCTAAGATCATTTCACAGTAATCAGCCCCCTGGTGTTTAAAAAAACCAAGAATACCACAGATTTTTGCTTTAATGGGGATAACTGGCAAAATCTACAGTACATTAACATGCTCAGGGTCTGTGTTTTTTTTTTTTTTCTACTTTTGACAAATAGAAGGTGTATCATATTAAAAAAATAATATAAGAAAAAAAAATTGTCTTTGCTTTTTAGATACCATGTATCTGCCGTAGCATTTCGGAGGTATTCCTTCGTCCCTGAAACTCTCTAGTTAATTACCAGCAGAGTTATTGGGAGGTGGATGTTTTTCTTCGCCGCGGGTACAGTTGGATGGTGAACACTGTCATCGCCACATATCTCACAGTAATACATTCTCAAGGTGATGCATTATGCAGGTGCGTTGCCATGCTATAGCTGCTTGGCTATATCAGTGTCTCCATTAAAATCCACAGTATTCGGGGATTTTAATTTGGTTGTAAAAACTTGCTCTAGGCACTACCTCAGATGACAAAGTCTGAGAGTGTTTTGGGTTTTTGTTTTTTTTGTAATCTTATTTTATTTTTTCATGCGTTTCCTATTTTTTCCTTTCCTCTTAACTGTAAAGACACAGAGGAAATGGGCTACAAAGGCACTGCTCGATTCTTGCTTATATGAATTGACAGACATTGAGTTGGAGTAAGATCATAAAGATTTCTACCTCCATGTCTTGAAACAGTCATTCAGATGAAAAGAGGGGTTACAAACGGCGGGGTTTGAACGTGGCAAGCTCAAAGGTGTCTGTAAGGAGCCCTTGTTGCAAGAAGTTGCTGGGGAGGGGTGTTCAGGGTGGGCATTTCCACCAGCCAGGTGTGGGTGGCATGTCTCCACTGCCCCTGGGGGGATGCACCCCCTGTCCCCAGCCAAGGCTGCGGCCACCTGGGTCCATGCTGCTGCCTCAGCCCGGCGTTTCGCAAGAGCTGGGGCTGTGGTGAAGAGCTGGACACTGAGCACAGGAGTGAGACACAGCAGGGCTTTGCTTTGGGACTGGAGTTGTTGAATTGCAGCAGATGCTTTGCTGCTACACAACAATTTGTAATTAAAACACAACTTGCCATCTTGATTAAATTAGGCAGTTAAATTCATTTGCAATATTTTTTCCCCCTGCATTGTGTAATTAGCAACATATGATGCTTACATTAGCTCAATTAAAAGTTATAATGATTAATTTGCACATCAAAACCTCCCCATGAATCAACGGGTACAACACACCGGAGCGAGCTCAGTTACAGTGTGGTTGTGTGAAGTGCCCGCACAGACGTGTCCCCCTCCCGCTCCTGTGATGGATGCTCCAGTGCAGTGGTTCCTGGTGTTTCCGTCCTTCTGGAAGCCAGCCGTGTTGGTGTGCCTCGAGTCGCTCCATAGACACTTGCCCACTGACGCCTGCCAGGATGTGGCAGCTCCTTCCTTCCATCTGAGTTGGGGTGATGTATCCCAGAGCACCTGGCTGACTGTGCTTCTCTGAACACTTAAAGTGATAATATTAAGGTTACTGGTGGTTCTTCTTGTTGCCTTGTGAATATAAGCATCGTTCGAAAGTGTTTTGGCCAAATTCTGAATGTTTTACTGAGGTTAATCTTTGATTAACATGAGCTTTGCCTGAAGGCTTTATATGTCAGACCGTGGCTCTAACTAGTAAAGAACATTTAAGCAAGCCAAAACCAACAGGAGAACTACTATAAGCTAATTATAATGAATTATTTTTTTCTTTCTTATGTAGTCATAATATTGTCTTTCTTTCCACCTTCGGCTGAGCTGTGAAAATATTCTGCAAAATGATATTTTTGAGTTGATGGAAAAGTACACCCCTGTCAACAATATTTTTCTATTGCTCATCAGAGACAGGCTTCATAACAAAAGAGATCCATGTTGGAAAAGTACATCAGCTGCAAACAGTTTATTCAGCCTTCCCAAATAGCAGGGACGGTTTATGAGTTCCTGCTCCAGCCGAAGATGAAATGCAGAATGTGGCTTCTAATCTTTCAGAGAAGTGGACAGGGCAGCTCGTAATAATGTATTGCCGTTTTCACAAAAGATGGATTTTATATTAAAGGTTCCAGTGGAAAAAGGTCTGGAGGTGTTAAAATATTTATATATTGTTTAAGTTACTGTATGAGGGTGCTGTTTCCTTCCCTAGAGCACTGTGGGCGTTGTGGACACATAAGCGAGTGGGAAATGAGCTCCCACCTTTTTTGGTCCGCGTATGTGTCTGTGTACATACATGCACGTGTGTGCACCGATGTTAAATTGGTAGGGTGTTAAATGTTTCACTTCTCCAACCATCAATTTCAATTGAATTTCATAAGCCATTAAAGTTCTCCGCTGCTTCCTTTGCTGTTCCAGTTACGTGAGCTCCAGCCATTTAGCTGCAGGTCCTGGGGCGTGATTGCTCTGTGGAGCAGCAAAAGTAAATTGGTTCCTGATGTAGAATCTTTTTTATATATATATATATATATTTTTTTTTTTTTTTTTTTTAATGTCTCTAACTCACTGTGAGTGATGATGTTGGGCTGATGATGTGAATTTTCAAACTTGGCTTTTTCTGGTTCCCCCCGACAGCATCTTTTTGAAAAAGCTTTTGTATCTACCTTGAATAACAAAGTCTTATTTGTAGAGGAAGAGGATTTCTTTTGTTGTTTATGTGTTTATCTTTAGAATCATGGTGGAAAGATTTGCCTGGGGTTTTGGGTTTTCTCCCTGTAGATTTAAACTGTTTATGAGAATGATACTTACTTGGATCAAAGATCTCTGGCAATCCTGACTTTGTGTCAGTACTGGCAGTGTGACAAATAATGTACAAGCTATCATTTCCCCTTCTCCCACTTTATTCTCAGGATAAATAAATGGTTATGATCTCTGTGCTAAAAAATAATTGTTTGTGGCCCTTAGAAAAAACCTTAAAATCCATAACACCCTTTGAATAGATGATTTAATCTTTTCTGTTGGTTTGTGTTTTGCACTGGTGAGTGAGTGTCTTTGCTGCCAGTCTGAAGCTAAACTTGACAAAGTTTATGTGGAGGCTGAGCAGGTTGAGTCTGTGGGAAGGAAAACTTGATAAATAATTTTACTGCTTTAGAAAGCAGTTCCCATGGTGGGAGCTGAGCAGCGGGGATGCAGCAGGGCCATGCCGCTGTGGTCTGCTGGTAGAAATGTTTTGCACAGCATAAAGCTAAAGAATTTGCCAAAATACAGAATGAATGGAAAAAAAGAGTAATTTTTATTTGCCATGTGATTTTTAAAATAGCTGAAGCATCTTCTAAAATGGGCGTGAGTGGCTGCCGAGACCCACTGGGCAGGAGCTGACTGCTGCCTGTTCCTCCTCCAGCTGCCCCTGGGGGTTGATGAACAGAGGGAGGTGTCCACTGGTGCTTTGCTGGGATTTCTCTTTCTTTTCTTGCTTTTATGGCAGTGGATGTGAGGATGAACTGCCATATTTTACATCTCCTGTCCCCTAACAGCCAAATGGTGCTGTGCAACTGGCTGGCTTGGGTCTGCCTGGGGGGACCAAGCTGCCAGCCCAGCCCAGTCCTGAGCACTCCACCTTCCCGGGGCATTAGCCTGCTGTCGTTTCCAGCAAGACCAGGTATAAAAGATTAGGCTGGACCTGTACTCCTTGTCTGGGGATAACTGCAGTGGTTTCATTCATTTTTTTTTTTTTTTAATGCTGCTAATTGGTGCTCTCAGCCTCAGCTCCAAAGCTGCTGCCTGGGAATCAGTGTGAACAGTTATGGAAGTGTGTTTAAATGCTTAAACCCATTGTACTTTTATGTGCTTATTCCTTCCAGAAGGATGAATATGCCCCGAGTCCCCACGTGCCCAGGACAAATGCTTGCCCTGAACCCTGCAGCAAGGCTCCAGGCACCTCCCCAGCAGAGCAGGTAGACGGGGGCTAGCACCAACACCGCGAGGAAGCCCGGCCCCGCTGCACCCCTTGTGCTGAGGAAGCCCCACGTTCAGTCTGTTCGCTCCATATTCCAGATGGGGCCTTCGGATGCCAGGATGGGTGTTGGTAGAATCAAACTTCCCTCCTGCCCAGAGGAGGAGAGCATCCCTTCTCCTCTGACCTGCCCATCACAAGCATCAATTACTCAAGCCAGTGGCCCTGTTCAATCAGCAGGGCTGCTAATTGGTGCCTGCTACGGTCCTTGTAACACCATGGCTGCACCGCTCATGTTGGTCTGTCCAGGAGGACAGTTGGTGCCTGTCCCTCTGTGGTGGGGACACTGCACTTGCACAGAGGCAGAGAAGGTTTAAGCTGTGTCTGTGCTGAAAGCAAAGAAAAAGGCTTACTTGATGGGTTCTCCCATCATGGCAGTTGGCTGCAGCCATACATTCCCCAGGTTTGGAGATCCGTTCCCGGTGGTCCTGGAGGGCATTTGGGTGAGGGCTCATGATTTCTTCTGAGACGGAGAAGCACCATCCAGTTGGATGTACACTCTTGCAAGCCAGGCCAATTAATTCTGCTCCGGGCATTGAGCCAGCGATGGTAGGAAGCGGTGATGAATAGCCAGGCTGTCGCTTCCTCCTCCGAGAGAGCATTTTGGGAGCTCAGGAGCCGCTGCGGTGGGTGTGTTTCCGGAACGCTTTGCAGCTCGTTTCTGTTGGTGAGACACAGAGCTGGCGAAGGTGCTGCTTCCATGAAGTATCCTCTGCGGATAATGAGTGAAGTTGATTTTAAATGCCTCTTTAAAAGCTGGCTCTCCACCAGATTTATTCTGTGGTTACTGAGTTGTGAGACCCCAGGGTGGTGACTCAGTGCCCTTGGGATGGTGTGGTTTGGGATTTTTTTTTTTTTTTTTGAAAGCCTCATCTGGTGCTTGCTCAGGGGTCACTGATGGGAACCTTGTGCCAGCCAGTGGTGTCCAGAAGTTGTCACCTCGTGGTGGCCTTGCCTGGGCTCATCCAAAATGAGCTGCAGGTCCTCGGGCAGGTGTGCAGATCTCCGTTAGCTGTTGGCAGCTTTAATCAGAAAAACTGGATCGAGCATCAGCTTATCGTCTTATTTCAGGAGGTGGTCGGTTCAGGCTGATGATGAGGGGCAGGATCTCTGTTGTCTCTCACCTTTCATCTACAGTTTTTCACTGGCAGGAAATGCAAAATCCTTCCCATGGTGTTGGGGGGATCTTTGGGGCTCATGCATTTCCACCCTCCACCCCCCTTGTTTTAAGGCAGGCTACGTGCTTCTTTGTGAGCCTGTTCACTCAGAAGCCTTTCAGGTAGGGATTTCCAAGGTGCTGCGTGGATGATTTTCTGCTTTTTTTGTCTGCAGGCAAAAAAAAGTGATTCTGAATGCTGCTGGTGAGATAAGGCATCCAGGCGGAAATGCAGCTCCCTCCCCAAAAAAGAATTTAAAAAATGATTGTGTTTATATGGAGGTATAATTGTCCAGGCTGTCTCATTGGTTGCAAATGACTCCAAGTGTGGTGCTTCAAGACCAAGAGAGTGCCCAGGGCCTTCTGAGTATGGCTGTGAAAGTAAAGCAAGTGCTTGTGTTTAAAGAACAACATGGGGTATTGTTTATTTTTGCTCCTAATTAGAGGGAGATGCGAGTGGTCTAATTCCAGTATTTTAAGAGCAACATTCAGCCGAAATGATGGACAGGGAAGATGAGAAGAGACTGCTACAAGCCAAAAGCAGCAAACCCATGAAGCAGAGCTAGAGACAGCTTTAAAGCTATGAACATAATTGCCCGAGGAGTCTGCCAAGGAACCAGATGCTGTAAATGAAAGAATAACTTCCATGGCTTGGCATCTGCCTGCGATCCAGGGAGAGGAGGAGGAGGAGCAGGGGAACCACACGGAGGGCTGGGAAACAGTTCCTCCAGCTGCAAAATGGGTACCTTCAAAAATATTTGGTCTGTACTGGTATCTTTGTATGGAGGAGAGTGAACCTGTTGGAAAGAAGAGAGGTGACGGTCAGTCTGGGCTGTTTGACCCTATTCTGCATGTTTGGTGTCAGCGTTACGTGGTTGTCCAGCTGCTGGGAAGATCTGGGTGCTGCAGCAGCTTAAGAGGTGGTAGTAAATGAGGAAGCTGTGGCTGGGTTGAATTCTGGACCTTTTTGGGACCCATTTCTGACCAGAACCCTATGGAGCGGTCTGTTTGCTAGGCATGGTCAAGCTTGGCTGATTTTTAAAATAAGTAGCTACAGGTGACTTGTGTGAGGTCAAATCACACTTGGCAGCACTCTAGTTTCGAAAACCGGACTGGAAAGTTCCTGTTATTTTTCTCTCCAATTTATTTTTACAATGATTGTTAAAATAATTGCAGTCCTAGCAAAGGTAAACAGCTGGGTTTGACATAATCAGTACGTAAACAATATCCATCATTTACATGGTATAAAACCTGTGCAACACAACATATTACCGAGGCTGCATCTTAAGGAAAAAAATAAAGAGCCTTTATGGGAAGGGGAGCAGAAAATCAGCTGGGGTTCTCCTGCATTGAGTACATGTGGATAACGGCCTCAGTGTTCGCTGCAGCGATGCGGTCTCCTTTCTGCTTGTGCTTGAACCAAATACCCCAGAAAAAAGTGATAATAACAGTGCTGAGCATGGGGCATCTTCAGAAAGCTGTGCTGGCAGTGCTGCCCGGTGTGCATAAACATAATGTGCCTTTCGCAGCTGGGGAAATCAAGGCAGGGAGCAGTAATTAGAGGTAATAGGGGAGGTTCATGCAATTTCAGGCAAGGACAAGGAGGATAGTGCTGTTTTTCAAGTCAGGGAAAGGAGGGAGAGCTTTGTTCAAAGGTTAGGCGTATTTTTACTATTTTCATAGCCTTTTGTTTTCTGCTCTTCTCTCTAATCAGTGGAGAAGAGGTTCAACATGCTCCTTAAGTGCATGGGGATCAGATAGAGGTGTGAGTGGGCTGGAGGGCTTGGGGCTGGGGAGCATCCCTGGCATGCTGAGGAGCCTGGCAGGGAGTGGGGGGAAAGTGGATGGGGGTGAATTCAGCCCCTGCCTCCCCATGCTTGTGGCAACCTGCTGCATGTGCATCTGTGCCTGTAGTAGTTGCAGATGTTTTGCCTTGAAATAACAAAGTGTTTTTGCAAGGAGGGGCAGGGGGAGGTCTCTGTGCATTGCTGCAGCTTGGGGACACTGTTGTGTGCAAGTCAAATAGCCACATCATGTCGAGTGCTGAATGACTCTGCTTATTAATATAATAAACCAGAGGAACATGCTGTGATGACAGTCTCTGCAGTGAGAATCCAGGGGGTTATTTTAACCAAGGCAGCATTAAATCTTTCCGTCTCCTGAAAATTGCACCCTGGAGATCTGGGCTGTAGGGTAAGAGGGTAGGAACATTTAACAAGGGCTTGCAGGAGTTTTTATGCAATATCGTGGTCTCCACACAGTGCTTTGCTGTCTGAGGCTTTTATATCTTGCTCATCACTATAGTTAAGTTCCTCAGACGTGATAAGGAGCAAAGCACTATCTCTTGCTCTCTTTTATTTTTTTAAAATGTTCCTTCTTTCCTTAGTTTCAAAATGAAAATTTCTCTGCTGTAGCACTGATACAAGACCTTTTCAGATGTACTATGTGAAAACATTCTGTCATCCTCTGCTTCTGAAGCTGGGAAGTGTGTGTGTATGTATGTTCTATATATACAAATACACACTACAGAGAGATACATGTGTGTATATAGAGATTTTTTTTTTCCCCTACTCTCTCTCACATAAAATAGGCCTTTTTTTCATCTCTTTAACAAAAACTGAGTGTTTGTTAGGTGATGGAAGATCAAATCTGCCCTGGGTTCTTCTGATGGGCTCACAGTCCTGATCTGCTGGGATCAATTCAAGGGCAATAGCACTTCTCTCCAGCACCCCTGACACCAAGATTTTGGTCACTGAGCACACAGGTGGGTTCACCAAACCCCTGGAGAATGGGGTTAGTTAATGCCGACAGCCTGACTGCCTCCCTCAGAGCCTGGGAAGTCTCTGAGCCCACAGAGGGACCTGCACAGGGCTTTCCAGGAGGCTCTGGTCCCTAGCAGGAGGTAAGAGATAAAAATGCAAAAGGCAAATCTCTCGGAGAGAACAAGTTGAGGGGAGTCCCTGCAGGTTCCTCTGAAGTATTTTGCATAGTCCACATGCCTAACGCCAAGCACATCAGGCTGGTCTGTGTTGCTTTATTCCAAAGTGGAGCTGGAGCACCTTGGAACTGAGGGCTTACCTTTGCCAGCCCCTGGTGAAAAGTGCACCTGAATCTTTGTGTTTCCTAGAGGTTGGCTCGACACGGCAGCCGCTTTCTCTTTTCTTTTTGTCATCGTGGAGAGATGTTCAGTACATTGTCTGAAATAACTTTTTTGCCTTATCAGGGAGGTTCCTTGAAGCTGTAATTGACTCTTTCTCTCTTTCAAGCAATGGCATTTTACCTGGGAAAGCAGCCAGTCGGTATTTTCAGCGCAGTAGAATTCTGCCTTGCATTAAAAGGAGGCGGTTCCAGATTCTCCTTGTTTTTTTTTTTTTCCCCTTACGATGATCTCATTTTACTTTATACCCTCTCTACCATCCTGTCCACAGTCTCTCTAGCTCCTTCTTAGGAACACTCCCATCAGATGGGCACTTCTTTAGTTTCACTGAAACAGCACCTGCAGGACCAACAGATGGATAATCCGGAGTCCTCAGCTACATCATGATGGGCAGCTGAAATCTCCTTTAAGTGACCCTGAAATGAGGGCTGAATTATTACTGATTTTTTTTTTTTCTTTTCAGTGGGGATGTGTGATAGTACTGAAGGTAAATTGAAAGTGAAGAAGATGCTGGATACTGGCAAGAAATCTGAAGAAGCCAGGAGAGAAGAATTGCCAAAGCAGAAACAAACTGTTCTTAGTTTTTCATGCCAGTTTAACATATTCATGAAAATTGCCTCAATTTAACTTCAGGGGAGAAGAGAAGCTGCAGGGTTGGTGTAGCTGGAAGGCTGCATCCTGTTTTAGTAAGTTTGCTATACTTCGGATTTTCACCAAGAGGTGTTTTGGGTTTTTTTTTTTTTGATACTTTCTACCAGCACTTTTCCACACCTGGTTCTTTTTAAAAAGCGCTCTGCAGTCTGCAGGAAAAAGATGCTAAGTACAGTTATCCCTGTTCCGCAGGTAGGGGGAACTGGCGGAGATGGGTAGTAACTTTGGTCCCTGTCAGAGCCAGGAACAGAGATGAGCCCTTAGGTCCCAAATCCCCTGTGGTGCAACACTGCATGCCCCTGCCGGGGAGTTGTCCTGGCAGCGTGCGACTGGAGCAGGGGGAGTAGAGCTGAGCCGGCCGTCCTGCTCGCCTCGGCCTCGTTTTATGTGCCTGCCCTTGGGTACAGTGAATTACCCTCTGTGTGGTGAGCAATGAAAGCAGCGGTGAATATTTTGCGTTATATATACCTTATATAGCTGGAGGCATGAAGCCTTGATAGACTTGGCTACTCGTCTGGCCTTTCTTGCCAGTTAACTAATCTGGGGTTGAGTATCTCCACCCCTCTGGGCGTTGGTTTTCCTGTCTAGCGCTTTCCCTCCTCATCATTTCTCCATCATTAATCTGCCCATATTCAGGTGGGATTTAAGACATACTCACTTGGCTTTACACGATGGAACTAACCAGTTCTGCTCAGGTCATTGAGGTACATAAAAATGCACTGGGAGTCTGGAGATGCTGCTGGTTTTACTGCTTCCTTTGCAAGGTCCTGCAGCCACCCAGCAAGTCAGTGTTAGTCACGGATCTCTCTCCAGGACTGAGACTGCTTGGACTCAGAGGGATGGGAGATCAGCTGGCATCTGGAGTTACTAGGAATGTACTCTGAGATATCTTGTTAATGTAGCACCACCACCTCTGCCTATCCACCTCCAGCAGCTGCACAAAGTGAAGGTCCGGGACCACGTGGGCACAAGCCAGATTTGTTCTGATGCTTGAAATGCAGAGTTTCTTGCCTAGTACCTGGTAGAATGTGATCCTCTGCAATAAATGAGCAATGCTGCCTTGTGCTCTGCTTAGGAAAGGGCTTCAAGGAGTTTTATTCTGTAACTTGTGCTGTTCCTCTTGTGTACAAGCTGGAGACTTTAGTTTCTGGGTCTACTATATCCTCCTATAAATTTAAAAAAAGAAAAGTCCTTAAGGAAAAGAGTAATACACTGTCAAATTTTCATAGTTTCCTTCACATAAGTGTGGCCTTGTTGGGTTGATCGTGATACTAATAGGCACAGATCCTGCAGCGTGCTTAAGTAGAGGCATAAAAGTTTGCAGGATATGGGTTGTAGATGTTAAGGTCTTGCAGCCCAAAGGCATTCCTTTCCTGTCTTTGCAAATGTTTCTGATGCTGTATAAATACTGTCTTTGAGTTTTACCGGCAGCTAACATTATTGCATGCTTTCATTTAAAGCAAAATCAGAGCGCCTGCTTCATATCTCTAAGAGAATTATGAAAGCCCTCTTTGCAGCATTGCAAACAAATGGAGATTGACAGTTATTAGTTTATGATCTAACTGCTCTGACAGCGTTTGACGCAGAGGGATTTTCAGTCACTGGCTGTGAGGCGTCCCTTGTACGTGCCTGAGAGGGATGCTGAATCCAGCATACCTTTGCTGACCATCTACTTGGCCCCTGCTGGGGATCTTTAGGCCCTGGGAGGGTGAAGGTACTGGTGCTGAGTAAACTGGGCAGGTCGCTGAGCAGAAACCTGCTCTTTGCAGCAGATGCTGAAAAGGGGCTGTAGAAGCTGTTTTTACTTCCATACCCTTGTTTGTGGGTATTCGGTAGCCATATAGAAACTGAAGATTATTATGCACGTTGCAGGTCACTTTTAGTAACAATCGGCATGAATTTAGCACCTAATAAATGTCTAATAAATCTGAGTTAAATCTTTAATTGAAGAGCTTAATGTGAAGAGTAACAACAGAAAAAAAACCCAACCTACCTGTTTGGTTGCTATTGCTCTGCTGTTCGCTGTCTCTGCTGTGTGAGGCAATTACTGCAGGTCATAATAGCTCGTTTTATCTAAGTATAAGCAGCATCACTGCTGGAGTAAGGGTTCAGGCAGCACGGGTCCCTCTCTGCCCTGTTCGCAGGTACAGCGTGGGCTGCTTCTTGCATCCCAGAGCAGCACTCCAAAGCCCTGCCTGTCATGTCTGGCATATGGCATTGCAGCCCTTAAATATGATGGTTTTCATTTGTCACAGCTGTCAGTGATTTGAATGAACCTCTGGCATGTTAATCCATCCTGAGTGGAGGTCCCAGCAAAGCTTTCTGGTAGTGGGGAGAAGTTTACTCTTTGCTGATAGTTTGCAACAGCAAAGAGACAAGTATGCTACTGATCACAAATGACTGTGGATGAGCCCAAGCACTCGGATTGCCAGTGCAGGCTGGTTTTTGGGATGACAGTAAGCTTTTCAGTGAAGTCACTGGGACACCAGCGGGGAAAGCAAGGCACCACCTTGGTTAATTAACCAGGACCATCCGCTTCCTGTGATGCTACGGCGAATTGGGAGTTAAATTTTTGTAAATCACGTATAGTAAGCACCCTGTTTTTTCTGTATTTTGCATGCAGATAGTCCTCCTGCTTCTTGTTGTCAGTATTTTGATTGCTGTCGAAATCTCCCTCCTCCCTGGGTGTAGGCAGCAGCGTAAGGATGGGCATACATGGGCTGTATTGCTAAGCAACACTGCCAGAGCGCTGCGTACCCCAGGTGCTGTCATTACTGCACATCCATTTTGCATCGTCCACTGCCTCGGTGCTGCGCTTCCTTCGTTTCGATCTTGCAGCCCCGTCGATATCATTGATTAGGGGAGATTACAGTGATCGTAAAGTTAAGCAGAAAATGGCATTGCCTGTTGCTGGTGGGAGGCTGATGGCACAGGAATGCTGTTCGCAGGGAATTGATGCTCATGGCTATTGATTGGCAAACGCTTTGCATTGCATTGAATGTCAGTCTAGTTAGTTCATAAATTTATGGATGTCGTTCTGCATTTGGCACAAACTTACCTGCTTTCTGTGTCATTTTGTCTGGAAAGTTTGTCTGAAATGGCAATGTGATCCGATACGAACAAAATGGAGATAAGGGGATAAAATACTAGCTTTATTATTTGCATTTACATCTCAGAGCAGCGTTTAGCATACCTCTGTTTTTCTAATTTTACTTTTTAACATGATTTGAAGCCCAGGGAGAGTCATTACATGTCGATATAATGATATTGGTACAATATTGGTATTTGGAGATGGTTGTCACATAACTTTAGTTTTCCATGCACAAGTGCGTAGTAAATACACAGCATTTATTTAATACTTTGGGGACAATTTTAAGTCTTTCAAATATATGCTGGGTAATTGAAAACAAATGTTAGCTTCTCTTTAATAGCGCTTCACAGTAGTCACAGTGCAGTGTGACTGAGTTTTCATTTTAGTATTCTTTGGAGACATTTGAAGTATGTGGCTTCTTAAATCTGAGCTGACTTTAGAGCATGGGGATCGCTCTCTGTAAAATGCACTGTTGCAGCCTTTGGAGGAGAGTCTGCAGTGAGTGGTGTTTGCCCCTCTGGCTCACACCTGGCTTGTTCAAAGTGGATGCACTCCTTGCAGCCGACCAACTTTCTGGGCTGCAATTTGATAAAAACTTTGAGGCTATTGTGTGAAAACAGAGGCTCTTGTGTGGCACCTTGCAGCTGGGAGGCAGTTGTTCCACGCAGCCTTGGGAGCGTTGTGAGCTGTGGTAGCACAGGGTCTCATCATGCTCCCTCAGGGCTCTTTGTGGGTCAGATCCAGCCCATGGGGTGCTGCATTTATGTTTCAGTTTTACAAGCAGTGAGGCTTGCTCAGAGGAGCTGACCTGCATTCGGAGCGCGGCTTGAGCTGCTGAGCCAGCAGTGATCCTGTATGCCACGTCCCCAAGGGGCCCGCGGGCTCCAGGTGGATGCTCAGTGGTTTTGCTGTGGGGATGAGACTCTAGAGGCAGCTTGGCTTGGCTCTGCAGTGAAGACCCATCCCTCGATTGTCAAAGGTGAGCCAAAGGAAAGCGATGCCTTTTACTCCCCGCAGCCTGTTGAATTTGGACTGGTGATGCTGAGGAGGTGTGCCACATGTGGGATGTATCTTGTCTAACAATTAGTCATCTAAAAAGGGTGTTTTGGTTCTCTGTTTAATTGCTGCAGAGGAGTTGGCCGCTTCAGAGGTAATTTGTCCTGCTTTGACCCGCATACTCGGCACGGGGAGTGGGCTCCCTGCTCCTGCTGGGTGGCGAGGGGCAGGCGTGGGCACAGCCACGGGGTTGGGCTCTGACTGGATGGGGTTTTCCACCCTGTGTGTGCTGTCTGCCATCCCTTGAGTGAGAAGTATCCTCTGCTCCTGCCATGTCTTCATGGGATTGCTTCTGAGGTGGGGAAGGGACTGTCAAGCTCCCTATGCCCTGGGCCACCATGGGACGAGGAGCCGCCACACTCCTCTCAGAGGCACGGAGGTTTTGCTTTTAGCAGAATAAACCACCACTGAAGAACGGGACCTAATGAAGAGAATTTGAAATGCATTTACTCTTTGAATACTGAGTCTAAATATAGTGCTGTGGAGTTCAATATCTGTCTCTCCAAGACGTTCAGATCAAAGGTACCCGTTTTGAGATTCTTTTTTTTCCCCTCTCATTTCTGTCAGCCCAGTGGCCTCCCCTGGGTATTTAAATTCCAGTTGAGCTCCTTTGGATTTATGAATCACTTCCAGTTACAAAGGCACCGTGGTGCAGTTGGGACATGGGTAATTATGTTAGTGTTCAGCAGGGCAGAGTAAAGCCCACCTCACCTCCCTCCTATTGTATCAGTTTTTGGTACTGTCTCAGGAATTATAATAATAGTAGCAGCAATACAAAGGCCAATGTGAAAGCCAGGAGACCTGACTCAATGCACGCAGGTAAGAGAGAGGCTGAGGAAGTGGCAGTCCTCCTTCCCAAGTGCTCCAGTGCTCCCCTGGCAAGTCTTTCCTGTCCTCAGCATTGTGTTTTCTTTTTTTTTTTGATGAGCTGGGGCTGTGATCAAGCAGTGGCTTCTTTTGCAAGACAGGTATACCCAGAAAGGCCATTCTCATATGCTGCATAAAAATGGAAATTCATCCCTAAACATCCACATTCATTTGTAAAACAGTTAAGAAATGAAAACTGTCAACACCTGAGACTGAGAGTGCATCTGGCCCCCTGAAAGAGCTCAATTTTCCCTTTGCTGATCTGGGCTAGGTATATAAATGTGATCAGCAAAGCAGCAGCAGAGGTGCCCAGGCTCACTTCTGTTTGTATCCATCCACTGGAGACTTCTTTTTAAGGATTTTCTAGGCTCCTGAATTGTCATCTTATCATAAAAAGGAAAATAAATCCTTTTGTTTGCCCTGTGCAGCCATTCTCCACAGATCTATACCAGTATTGGAAAATTCTCTATCTGACATGGTAAAGTTTGAAAACCAACTTAACCTGTGCCTTGCTGTGCATCCTTTCAAAAAGAGGTGCTGAAGATTTGTTCTGTTTGTTCATTAAATAACACTAGCGGAGGAAAAAAAATCTCATTCAAATGAGTTATTTTCTGAGAGTGACATATGCTGTTGACTCACACAAATATGTCTCCTCTGGAGAGTCCCTTGTGAAAGAAATCTCAGAGCACTTCATCTTCAGTCATTAATGAGATTTTTTCTTTTAGCAGAGCTATTAAAAACTCTGATCTTAATTCTCCAAAAATGCAAAAGATGTCAGCTTACACAAATCCAATATTTGATATGTTAATAACTGAATAGGTTATAAGAGGGGGAGCAGAAATTATAACCTGAGGAAATGCATTGTCTTCCTGGTGATGTTTCTTCCCTGGTTGCTGTTTATTACTATCCATGTTACCTTGGTAGCAGTTTCCAGTGTATCCCTAGATAATAACATGCACGCAGTAATACGAAGCATGTATGGTATACAGGAACACATTTAGTACATGCAAGTGTAATGAAGTGCATTTCTTTCTTTCTTTTTCTTTTTCCTTCTGGTATTCCTGAGGCCATAAAGTTCTTAGAAGTGATTTGCTGACTTTCCTGACACTGTCATGAGAGTGGTGTTTCTATACCGCTTCCAGGGCTTACCTTTGAGGGCTGTGTCCTGGCTTAGGGTGGCAAAAGTCATGGTCCTGGCTGTAGGAGCAGAAACTTCATTTTCGCTTTTATTTCAGCTGATAATTAGCAGCTGTTTGTGGCATGTGGCAATCACTTTTTAGTTCCTTTCTGAATTATAAGAGCATTCTCTATCAACAAAAAACCCATCTGAGGTGGTATGTGCTCAGGTGTTTGGCATGCAGGGTATGTGAGCAATGGATGGCTTGGAAATCTTGAGTTTTGTCCTGCTTTTGGTCAGTCCTTTAAAAGATACTCTCAGTTGCCAGCTCAGATGTTTTTAATACTGTATTTCAACAAAAATCATAGAATCATAGAATGGTTTCGGTTGGAAGGGACCTTAAAAATCACCTAGTCCCACCCCCCTGCCCTGGGCAGGGACACCTTCCACTAGCCCAGGTTGCCCAAAGCCCCGTCCAACCTGGCCTGGAACACTGCCAGGGAGGGGGCAGCCACAACTCCTCAGCACAAGCTGTTCTAGGTCTCACAACCCTCATTGTAAAATTTTTTTCCTTAAATCTAATCTCAATCTGCCCTCTGTCAGATTAAAATTGTTACCTCATCTTATCCCTGCACCCCTGATCCAGAGTCCCTCCCCCCTTTCCCGCAGCCCCTTTCAGCCCTGGGAGGCCGCTCTAAGGTCTCCCCGGAGCCTTCTCTTCTCCAGCTGAACCCCCCAGCTCTCTCAGGCTGTCCGCACAGGGGGGTGCTCCAGCCCCTGAGCATTTTTATGTCCTCCACTGGCCCTGCTCGAGCAGGTCTGTGTCCTTCTGCTGTTGGTGCCCCCAGAGCTGGACCCAGCACTGCAGGGGGAGTCTCATGAGAGAGAGGTGGAGAATCCCCCCCCTCGCCCTGCTGCCCACACTGCTCTGGGTGCAGCCCAGCACACGGTTGGCTTTCCGGGCTGTGAGAGCACATTGCTGGCTCACAGTCAGTTTTCCAAACATTAATATCCCCAAGTCCTTCTCTGCAGGGCCTCTCTCCATTCACTCCTCACGCAGCCTGTGTTTGTGCTTGGGATTGCCCTGACCCGTGTTCAGGACCTTGCCCTTGGCCTTGTTGAACTCCATGAGGTTTGCATGGTCCCACCTCTCCAGCCTGTCCAGGTCCCTCTGGATGGCACATCCCTTCCCTCCAGCGTGTCGACTGCACCACACAGCTCGATGTCATCAGGGAACTTGCTGAGGGTGTGCTCACTCCCAATGTTTGTGTCCCCAACAAAGATATCAAACAGCACCAGCCCCAACACCCACCCCCGAGGACGCCACCCGTCACTGCTCTCCACTGGGACATCGAGCCATTGACCGCAACTCATTGAGTGTGACCATCCAGCCAACTCCTCATCCACCGAGTGGTCCATCCATCAAATCTGCATCTCTCCAATTTAGAGACAAGGCTGTCATGCGGGGCAGTGTCAAATGCTTTGCACAGGTCCAGGTAGATGATGTCAGTTGCTCTTCCCTTGCCCACCAGTGCTGTAACCCCGTTGTAGAAGGCCACCACATTTGTCAGTATGACTTACCTTTAATGAAGCCATGTTGGCTGTCACCAACCACCTCCTTATTTTCCACGTGCCCTCGCATGGTTTCTAGGAGGATCGGCTTCATGATCTTGCTGGGCACAGAGGTGAGACTGACTGATCTGTAGTTCCCTGGGGTCTTCTTTTTTTACCCTTTTTAAATATGGGGGTTGTGTTTCCCCTTTGCCAGTCCCCTTTTTGCATTTCACCGGACTGCCATGACTTCTCAGATATGCTGGATAGTGGCTTAGCCACTTCATCCGCCAGTTTCCTCATGTTCTATGGATACATCTCATCCTGTTCCATAGACTTGTGCACCTTCAGGTTCCTTAAATGGTCTCAAACGTGATCTTCTCATAGAGTGGACAGTTCTTCATTCTCCCATTCCTTGCCTTTGGCTTTTGCAACTTGAGTAGTGTGGCTGGAGAACTTGCTGGTGAAAACTGAAGCAAAAAAGTTAACAAGTGTTTCCTCCTTGGATCAATGTGCGGTGCAAGGCCCTGTCTGGAGGGATGGGGTGGGGCTTTGCTAAACTGGATTTATCTTGAAGTTAAAGCGTTTCAAATTCTGACCCAAATAATTTTTTTCTTCCCAATGAGATAGTGCCCCTCTCCTAGCAGAAGGAATTGCCATTTCAACTAGGCAATTTAGAGCTATCTTAGGTGGTGGTGTCAGGCCTGTTCCATGCAGGGTCAGTTCAGCATCATGACGATGGTTTTGAAGTTTCCAGTTGTATTTATAGTTCTGTACTAAATTGAACATAAAGTAGTTACAGCATGCAAAGGGCATAACAAAAGCTAAAATCCTTTTCAAGTAGGTATGAAGTTCCAGTTAGGTATTTATTTGTGTTTATGTAGGAAATGCTATCACAGTGGTGACAGTATGTCCCCCCCAGTCCTCTACCTACCATGAGCCAACCCCTCCTGGCAGGGGGTGGTTCCTAGATATATCTGTGAAAATTGTTTTTTGTGGTGCAGTTTTATGGAAAGCAGGGAAAAATAATAAATCAGACAGGCTCTGCTGAGGAAAGTCGTCTTTCCCTGCAGTCAAATATGGCAAAGTTTAGCTGCTGGTATCTCTCAGGATGGCTGTGTAAGGACTGGGTCTTAAAAAGCTTGTCTTGCTCTTTGGGAGTTGAGCTCAGTCCTGCCGGATACTCATTTCCTTTTCTTTGCTACCAGAGGATCCTTGCAATGACTTCACGGATGCTCAAGTAAGTGTTCAACGTCTCTGACTTCAACTAGATTTTTTCAGCCTGATGTTTTGCCCTATTGAAGTCTGCTCCCACTGTGGGAAGAAGAGAGGGTGCTTATCGCTGAGCAGGAAAAGGAAAGCATACCCATCTTCTGGTTTTGAATTGCGTTAGTTGACGTACGGGCTCGAGGGCACTGCTGTGCTGTGGTGGATATTTAGGAGAAAACCATCTGTTTTCTACAGGTTGCAATGAATGGGAAGTCTCTGGGCTTTTGATTTCAAGATGTTTTAGTTTGCTGCTCTTCGGGAGTTATGAAATACTGTACAAATGCTGGCAAATTAATGACTTGGAAAACAAGCTCTCATAAAGAAAATGTCTGGGATTGGGAGACCTGCTTGGTGGCTAGGGAGAATCCTGTGTTTTTTGCCATTGATTACAAAAGTGCCAGAATGGCTAATTTTGTGCTTTCCTCTGCAGTATTTTATGATACGTTATATACTCGGCAGAACAAATCGGGTCACTGCCTTTACTATCTGCTTGTGCAACGTGTAACTCTGGGGACTGGAGGGCAACGTTTGAAATTTGCACAGAAATTGGAATTTAGCTGTGAGGATTCAAGACACTTATTTTGCTTGGATTATGTTCTTGTTTATCAGCATCGGGAGGTATTTGAGAGACCTAAAAATTGAATTCAAGGTTTTGCATTAAAAAAAAAAATACTCTGTTAGAATGAGTTTTTCTTTGTGGAAGTTGGATATTGAGTATAGATCTGACTCCTGTGTCTGCAGAAAGAGGATAAAGGATAAACCAAGCTTATTCTTAAAAGGCACATAATAAAAAAAGAAATGACAGTTTAAAAAAAAAGTCTATTGGACTGCTTTGAATCAACAACACTGAACTTCAGAAACTTTTTAGAACAGATTGTACTTGCTTTCTTTTTATCTCCATCAAAACTAAAACTTAAAAAAAAAAAAGCCATCACTAATGAAAACACTGAGGCAACTATTAACTATCATTTTCGATTAAACCATCTAGCGAGGAGCCTGTGGGAGTTGGCTTGAAGAAGGATATTATTATTACATTGCTTTATAGCAATACCAATTTTTAACCACAGAATATGTTCTTTGGGCATTAAGTACTGGGGAGAGCAAAGAAAATGAAGATCCTGAATTACATAAAGCTGATGAAAATACATTTATGGGATGATCTTTCTCTGCTGGTGAGAGAGTAAATGCTAATTTACTCTTGCTGTCTAAACTGAGCTGGAGTAACAGGCACACCTATGGTGAATGTTATGACCTTTGTGTAGTGCTGCTGTGCTCCCTCCCAGAGCTGGTAGTGTTTCGTGGATCAACAAAGTACTTCCCATTTACATAAAGACTTTTAAACTCCTCTCTTGAATATATGATTCACTTTAGAGATGTGCAGTTGTCTAACAGAGCAATGGCTGTTGCAGTTAGTAATGTATTTTGAGATCTTTGAGATTGGAAGATGCTATCAAACTCTATGATGTCTGTTATTTTAATTTTATGTTCTGCTCTATACAGTCCTGAAGCCTAATATATCTTCTATTCTGCTAGAGGGAACTGGCTTCTTTTTAAGATTTTACAGGCTGTTTCTGTTGTGCAGTGGAATTCAAATTAGGAATTATTCTGTTCTATTCAGAAAAGAAAATTTTATGTTAGGATGGAAAGATAGGCAAGGTTCAGTGGCAATAAAATTGTGGGGGAACTGAATCTGTGGCAGTTCGACACCTGCTGTGAGGTCCTTTACATACATCTAATAGCTGGGATTTTCAGTCTGGGTCTTAAAGAATACAAGCCTGCTGCATGTTATTTGGTGTCCCTTCTGAATAAAAAAGTTTATCTTCAGTCCTTGGGAGACATTCTCAGGGAACAAACTGGTTTAGTCAGGAGCTGGATGAATTGATGCAGATTGATCTCAGAAAACTGATGAGGGGCCCAGACTTGAGTAGTCCATGTACATGGAAGCAGCTGCAGTCTTATCTCACAGCTTAATTGATTATTGAAGGCTTTTCTGGCTTGCGAGCCAGAATGAGTTCTTATTAGATTTGGCCTTTAATGGCAGTACAGTTACCTGAGGGCAGAACTGCAGTGTTATGGCTCCTGAATGTTTACTGACTCCTCCCTTCTCTCCTTAATGCTGCTCAAGGTGACTGTCAAACCCACAGAAGGCTTTCCTAATGAAATGTAGAAACTGTGTAAATCTATCTTCTGCACACGGAAGTTTTTTTTTTTTTCCCTCTGTTCTTTTTATCTCTTAGTAATTGTTCCCCCTAGGATCGGCTGCATGATATTAAAGAATCTTTTCTTGTTGTGCAATTAGTTTCAAAATGGCATATTCTGCTGGTGCATCAATCTTGTTCTGCAGAGGCAGGCGGCCATGGGCCAGGAAAGACCTTGGCACTGCTCCTGCAGGGGCTCTTTTTGCCCTTGTAGACTCAGGGTTTTTTTTCAAAGCCTTGATGGTGAGGACGTGAGGCATGTGCCAGGTCTGCCTCCCAACCCATGTGAACGTGTGTGCTTGGATGTTTACAGGTGACTCTTCATCTCCCATCTTCCCTGGGAAGTGCTGACATTCCCCTGGGATGAAACCAGCAGCACTGAAAAAACTAAGGTCCAATAAGGTATTTAAGCACCAAAGTCCCATTAATGTCTGCAGGGCTTCAGCAAACCTGGATTAGTGAAGCCAAGCTTATAGTATTTGACCAGAGTTGGATAGGAGACAGTTGGCATCAAACTTAGATCTTCCAGCCCCGAAACCGGTTTCTCGCTGTTGTATCGTTGTCTCCTTGCACATCGGGCGATTGTGTTGCTGGAGGAGGAGCAACCATCACTATTTTTGTTGCTGGTGCTGTCACTGCAGATTCCTGCATCAGTGGACATGCCAGCAGGCTGTTTTGCAAGTGGTTTTGAGCCTGTGCATGCCCTTGTGTGTGTCTCCCGCAAGTTTCAAAGTGCGGCCTCTGCTACTTGTATGGTTGGAAGTGCAGCAGGGTGGGTGCTGGGTGTGAGGTTTGCTGGCTGCTTGCTCCTTAAAAATAGATCTCTGCGGTTCCTTCATGTCAATGAGCAAACCCAGATACGTTGTGTGAGCCTTTCTGGGCTTCGGACTTGTTTAGATTTAGTCAGCAATTCAGCATGGATGGACCAAATGCAGAAAGAGCTGAATGAATTTAGCTGGATCAAATTTTCAAAGAGAGTGACAACAAAAGGTATCTGCTTGAGTAAGGATATTCTCTACCATTTTGAACAGGTTTCATATGCCTGCAAGCCCTGGATACTTTTTTTGTTTTGTTGAATATATCCTACCTGTTGTAAAGCAACCTAGCCTTGTTTTAATAAACGCTACATAGCTCTGTGCTGTAGCTCCACAGCAACAGAAGAAAACTGGGAAAAAACATTCTCTGTTTTCGGCAAGCCTGCGGAGTGACTGAGTTGCTATGGGTTGTATTCTTGCATGTGCCACTGTGAAATTAAAATACCAGGAAGGCTGGAAAAAAAAACCCCAACAACAGCCATACCAACCTTCTTATTCCTATCTTCAGCTAAGTTACAGCAGTGATAACTAGAAAAGATCTTTTCAACTGTCTGTCTTTCTCCCATTTAGAAAAGCAAAGCTAATGTTGCTTTTTAAAGAGTTTTTACACCGCGAATGTTCTCCTGCAGTGATCTAATGTTAATCTAAAGTTTGGACTGCCAGCCATGGTAAAGAATATTTATTTAATAAGCCACCCCCGTCGTGAAATCCCTTTGGACTTAAGGAAAAGATGTATAGAATAGAAATGAAATGTAGCAGAGGTAAACAGAAATTTAATAAGGTTCTATAGGAATTTCTGTACAAACCTAAGGAGTTGAATAGAAAATGAAGAGAGTATTTTTAATCATCCTCTGGAACTCCATAGCACGGTTTTAATTAAATTATGTAGGATGGGTAGGAAAAAAAACCTAAGGAAAGATGACTAATTTTCTATTAACCTTTATTCAACTTTTTCATAAAATGAATTAAGTTAATGACTCATTTCTGTTTGTGTGGTCTTGGTGAAAGCTCATATTTACAAAGTTTAAACTGTCTCCAGTATTTCCGGTCTGTCCTTGTCCTTCTACCCCTTGTTTGGTTATTCTGTGCCTCGGTGTGGGCACTCAGTAGGAAGATGAACCTATAGAAAACATGAGACTATAGGGTACTAAGCCATGCTGACCCTTTGATTTACTGGATGACAATGGGGGTTTTTAGAGATTTTTTTTTTTTTTCTGATTTGTGTGATTCTCCCTGGAAAGGGGACTGTCCTGAATTCCAGGTTCCTCCAGGCTGGTTTGAAATGGGTGTCCGAAAGAACTACTTTTTAAAGAACAGGTTTAGACTAAATATTAAGAAGCATTTCTTTACAGAACGGCTTGTTAGGTGTTGGGATGGGCTGCTCAGGGAGGTGGTGGAGCCCCCATCCCTGGAGGTGTTTAAAAGTAGGGTCAACATAGCGCTGAGGGATCTGGTGTAGTTGGGAACTGTCAGTGTTAGGTTAATGGTTGGACTGGATGATCTTCAGGGTCTTTTCCAACCGAGATGATTCTGTGAACCACCTTGGTTCAGACCATCAGCAGTTGAAGTAGACCTGTATGGACCCACTGGCTGCTGCTTTTTTTTTTTTTTTTTCCCCCAGCCTTGCTGGATTTGATTTGCCATGCTGCTTTAATAGCTGTAAAATTAAGTAATTAAAGAAAACTTGAGAAAGTTGTCAACCTTTTGGACACTTGTAATTTTTTGCTAGGCCGCATCTGAGCCTGGTAATGATTGCACTCACATGGGCCATTGGTCTCTTAAATGAAATTTCATCCTATGCTTTGAAAAAATGCTTGATGTTTCCTTTAGTATGAGGGAAACCAAGTCCATAGATACCCCCTTGAAAACGGCTTTAGTAATTAATCCCACGAGGCTCATCAATGTTGCTGGTGTCTCCATTAGTTACATGCAGAAATAAAGACAAATGGCTCTTGTTAATAGCCCCAGGAATGCATAAATCTTGCTTGTTTATGGGAGAAGGCAACACAAGGAGACATTATGTTACAAGGCTTTTTGTTCGATTTATGGCATGTTGCCTGCCTCTACAGTCATGGATTTAAGTCAGAAATGTGTGGATGGGTACAGTGTCCTGGTTTTATTTGCATTACCCAGAGGTATGTCTCGCTGTCTCTGCAGCCCTGGGGGTGGGAAATGCCTCTGCCATGGCATGGGGAGGCTGGAGGATGCGGACAGGCTGTGGATGGGGATTTCTCTCCTCCCAGGGCCTGTTCCTGTGCTCCCTCTGAGGGAAGACCTTCCTGACCGCCAGACTAAGTCTTCCAAACTGTGACTTATGGCCATTGCCCCTGTTGTCATGAGGGATCCTCTTCTGGGATGATTCCATCTGATCGTTACTGCACTCAATTCAAGCTGCTTCTGCTCCCCTCCAGTCCTTGCTGACCCGTTATCACCTTCCCTTCTGCCTGCCAAGGCCCCCCCCCCCGTCCAACAGGGTGAACAATACATCATTTCCTGAAAATGCCTTAGTTTTTCAGCTGTCTCAGCTCACACGTTTCTTTGCCCTTCCACTGTGGCCCTGCTCATCTTGTTTTGCTTATGAGAGCACCAGTCCCCTTGTTGGGGATGGGCAGCTGTCTGATGATGAGCTGGCTGTGGATGCTCACGATGGCTGTATTCATCATTTTACCAGAAGGCTGGATTGTTCTAAAAGGGTGCAGATGGGTACTTTTGAAAATCAGTTTGGGTATCTGTCTTAGAAAATTTTGGCTTAATTTTTCTCTGTGACTGAGCAGGGCTCCATGGAGTCAGACCTGGAAATCAGTAATGAAGCAAGGAGGGGACTGTGGCTGCTCAAACCATCACCTGATCCTCAGACGGTGCAGGAATGACCGAGGAATTTCCTTTTGATTTCGAAGTAAAGGAACAAGCACTCTGTATAGCTTGTTTTAACAGTTGATTAATTCTGCTCTTTTAGCTGGGGCTGCTATTTTTATCAGCCCTGGACTTGTGTACTGCTGTAGTAACAGCTCTGGGGCAGACCTCCTGTTCCTCCAGTCCCGAGTGTGAGGTACGGCTCTAATTATATTTACAGTTAATTCACAGTTCACTGAGTGGAGCTTGGGGCCCGTTTCACAAGTTCGCTTTGTTATCAAACTGCTAATAAATATGGGGAGCCGTTGTGAGTGAACGCAGGCAGTAAAATCCCAACTAGTGTGGAAACTCGTGTGTCATTAACTCCATGCTGCAGCAGTTGATGAAAAGCAGAACCCTGCAGAAGGAGCGCATGGCATATCGCAGTGCATCCATCACAAAAATGATATTTTACTGAAACGCGATTTAATTGGTGTGTAGGCTTTCCTGATCCCTTTTGAATCTTTAATGATTACTGAGGTATTTGGATGGAGGAGAGTAGGAGATAGTCTTGTGTTTTACGTTATTAGACTGGGATCAAGAGATACGCGTTCAGTTCTGCGCAGTGGCTGGGCTTTGAATTTCAGAGGACACTTCATTTGTGCATGTCTCAATTCTCCAGTCATAAAGCAGAGCTAATGTTTGCAAAATTAATCTGCCATCGTAAGTCCTGCCTGGCTGCCTCCAACCCAGACGGAGGCGCGACTCCTCCAGCTGACGGCTCTGGCTGTCTCCTCTCCTGCTGCCTGGCTGCGGGCAGTCCTGCTGCCTGGGTGCCCACCACGCTTCTGGCCTTCCCAGGCTGGGCAGGCACCACGTGGGCCGTGCTGGCAATGACTGGGGTGGCCAGCATGGCTGGGGGATGCCACCGACCCTCCCACAAAGTTGCTCTGTTGGAGCGTGTTGAGCCAGCTCCACTGCTGAAACTTTCCTGCCTAGGCGAGCCCTGTGCTGTATTTGCCTCTGGATCGTGTTAGTTCCATCCCTGAGTTGTCCCCAGTGTCCCGTAGGTTTTCCCATAGGTGGGTTGGCGGCTCTCGGGGGGAATATCCCATAATCCCTCCCTTTCTTTTCTATAGTTGCATCCATGCACAGCGGCTCTCCAGTTTGTACCTGATTCTGTGCAATTCTTTTCAAAGCAAACAGAAAGAACAAGGAATAAAGGGAGAAGAGGAGGTCTGAGTGGTGGAAGACTTCGGTGCACATCTGTCTTACCTATTGACTTAGAGATGGGAGTGCTGGAGTGAAAGCTGAGGACTGAACGTTCTTCCTTCTGTGTCTCCCCAAGCCTCTCAGTGTATTTCTCCATTAGGTTTTCTCCTCTCCAGGCTGGTTACAAGCTCAACAGTTGGAGCTGGTGGGACCAGAGATGGGATTTCAGGACAAGCGATGCCAGCCTTGCCCATCAGTGGGAGCTGCCTCAGGGGGTGGTGCCTTTTTTTCTGAGTCCCTGCTGTTGAAGCTGGGGTTAACTGTGAAACTACGTAGCAAATGCCCCAGTTGAGGTCAGGTCACCTCACTGCTTCATTCTATTATGGGAATATTTTCAGGCTGAGTGAGAACCCCATGCACCAGTGAGAAGGAGGAAGGGTTATACAGCCTGGTGTTCAGAAGAATCTTGAATCATTGATTTGTCTGACTGGGATAGTGGATATATAACATGGCACCATTATGCCTTGCTTTCCTCCCAAGGATAGGCTGTGTATCGATTAGAAGCTCATCTGTATTTTCAGATGTCTTAGCCAGGCTGTAGGTGTTGAAGAGTTTTTCAGTGAGTATGACAAAATGTCAAGGTTATTTTGTGGATTAAGCCCTCTCCCTCAACTAAAAATCCCCTCCTGCCTTGACACTCTTTATGATGTTGATGTTTATATTTTAAATTAATTTTTACGCTACTGAGCCAGATCAAAGGGAGAAATTGGACATCAGCAGTGGGCAAAAGGCTGCCCATTAAGAGAGATGGAAGTCATGCAGCTTTCCTATGGCAGAGCTATGCAGGAAGCTAAAGCCCCTGTAGTAACTTATTTTCCCCAAATCCACTGCTGGCTGCTTAGTGTGAGCCTATAATTTAGGTCAAATTATGCAAAAAGTAAGGAAAAGCCCACTCTGTCCCTGCTTTTTTTTTTTTTCCCCTGCGTTTCGTCAAGTTTCGTCCTCCTGCACCTCCCATGGTTATTTGGCATTTCCCAGGAATCTGAAGGTGGTAGGTCTGTGTGTCCCTGCTTGCCTGCCCCGTGGTGGTGGGGCTGGTGTTACCCGCTGTGCAGATCTGAACACCGTGCAGTTTTCCTGCATTTTCGGGTTATTTGTTTCTCTCACTAATATACCAGCTTTCTTTGCTTGATAAAATACCAGGACCTAGTGACAGGGAGGAACAAAAGGCTGAATTCACATTATACAGGATTGGTGCTCTTGTGTTTATCTTTCCGTGCTGGTTGCCAGCCATAGGTTCCCTACTAGGTTTTATCCAATTAGTATCTATTGTATTGATTTAGTGTTTGGATTCGAAGCAGGGTTTGAATGCCATTGCCCTGTATGTGCTGACAGAGAAAGGGTGAATGACTCAAGTGCACTGGTGTCCCATTTCTGAAAGCATTGACCAGTGGATTTGTCCACCTGTGAGTTACTGCAGAGGAGGAGAGGGCAGAGCTGAAGCAGCTGCTGTTGAAACTCTCTGTCTGCAGACAGCTGGTGGGGCTGGTCAACGTGTTTATTTCCCCATGGACCAGCTCTAAGCAGCTCTCATGTGGGAAAGAGTGACCTTTTTTTCCTTTCTTTTTTTTTTTTTTTTTTCCTTCTAGTGTGCTCTAGAAGCAGATCACTAAGTCACCAGAAGGATGGGGCTGGTATCAAGCTGTACCTGCTGTATCAGTAATTATAATTAGCTGTTACAGCAGGAATTATATTGGGAAGGCAAGCTCTGAGCCATTGAGTCCTCACTATTATTTAAACTCCTTAGGTGCTTATGTTGCTCTTGAGAGTCAGAGTTGAGCTCTTAAATCACGTTGAATCCTTTTGGACAAAATAGTTATTAGAGCTGGGGGCTTTTTTTCCCTGTGACGCACAGAGGTATTTGTAGAGTTGTAGCCTATATGGTCTAATGGAAGAGACGTGGCAATGATTAATAACGTGGTCAGCCCACGCTGGCCCTTCCACTTTTAAGACAGCAGAAGATGGAAAATGGTGTGCAGAGAAACACATCTCCTCATGGGATGCTGGGCTGGAAATGCCTGGTGAGGCTGAACAGAATACCATGTAAATGGTATAATAATGCTGCTTAACTGAGGGTTTTATGTAACTGCAACTAAAAATTTTGGAGTTGCATAAGAGCCTTTGTAAAACCTGAGACTGTGAGTTCTTCCCTGACTTCAAAGGTTTAAGCACACAGCGGAGTTCATTAATAAGCTGAAGTCCTTAATTGTGAAGTGCTAGGACTGTCCTCATGCTGTGAGCGCAGAGGTACAAATTGTTATAGGTTATGCACGATGACAGTGACAAGGTGTTGTAAGCGCTGGAGTTGCTGGAGACCGTGTGCCCCTCAGCAAGGATTGAATTTAGCACCCTCTGGTCTAAAAAGCCGCTGACCCAGGCCTGCCCCTGTGCAAATTCGTGGTGGTATTGTCATGGAGGAGAGTTCTGCATCAGGATTTCCGAGAACATGGATAATATCAGGGATTGTGGCCTCTGTCAGTGGGTACCAATTAAGGGGTGTCAAGATCATTAATGCATAATTAATCTTAATCTTTCTACTGCTGTATGTACTTAACAAACTAATACAGAAGCAGGGATCCTTGCGCTCGTTTTGACACTTGTGATAATAGAGGCCAGCAATAAATTTGGTCACGGCATACTTCTGTTTTTCCTTGTAAGTAAGTTCTGAGCTCAAACAATTAAAGATTGCCTTAAAATTTATTCCCACTAGAAATCACACTGAGACTGATGAGACTACAAAAGGAAATGCAGTGCGGGCTTTCGGGCTCTGGGCTGCAATAATTGTTTGCTTCTGCGTTGCTGATTGAAGTGCAGGGTAGGTATTTGAAAGGAAAACCAGAACTTTTTAATTTTTTTGCTCATGTTTGTCCTGAGTTAGCAAATCACCAGGAAACTGGCTAAAAAGAAGTGATTTCTTAGCAAATGAATTGTTAATTATTGAGCTCCTGTGAATTCCTGTAATTTTAAAATCATGTTGGCAACGGATCAAAAGAACATGTGGTGCCACAGTGTTAGAGTATTTTTATTTATATCTGATTCACAATTGTCTCCATGGCAATGTGAGAGATGAAGGCAGAGGAAAAAAATGAGTTATCACATTATTAAATGACCCAGTGGAAAAAAATTAAGACATGTTAAGGATTAATTTTACATTATAGAGCTGCCTAGCAAGCTATTATCATTGTAGTTAAGGATTTGTTAGCATTTCTATTATAAACGTGTTTTTGAAGTGTTTATTACTGTTTTAATTTGCATCAGGCTGCAACTTTGTATACAGGTTCTCTGGAAAATTAATTCTAATTTTAAAATGCACCGAGTAGACCAGTTTATTAATTTTAGAACATTTCAGTGCTCTGTGTCTTGTAGAGAGTGATATTTCTCCACTCCGATAACTAAATAATGGCTTTTTCCCTTCAAAAAAGAAACCCCAGTCCCTCAGTTGGAGAAGCAGCCTTTACTAGCTTTTTTAGTGGAATTTGGGGCAAAACTGTATATGTTTTTTGCAGAAGTGAGCACAGCTCAGCTCTTTGCAAATTGAGCTGTTTCTGCTCTGCTTTTGTCAGTAATATTGTCAGTAGATGAATGAATAAAATGGAACAAATAGCTGGTAAAAGTGAACATCTCATAGAGGTTTTGTTTGTTTTGTGTGAGTTGTTTTTTTTTCTTCTTTCCCCCCTAGCAGAGGGGGGAAATGCTTTTCATTGCAACACAGTTTATGCAAAATCCCCCTGCTCTCAGTGGATTATTGCATAATGCAGGATAGCATTTTCAAGCTCGGCTAGCTGTGATTAGAAAGCTAAATGGGGGGAAAAAAAGCAACAATTTTTGTTCTAAAGCAATAGCATATTTACGTCTTTTGCAGACCAGGGTGCTGGTTGTGAACTCTGAGCAGGGAAAGGCCAGAGGTGCTGACGTGCCAGGCTTTCTCAGCAAGGGTGCTGTGAGTGCGAGGCTCCACATGTGCCTCTAACGGAGGGGAGACCTCCCCTTCGACCGCAATTTTACATATTTTTAGCAGGGTCTTGGGAGCTTTAGATGCCTTGGAGACCTGGCTGCGGCAGCACAGTGCCACGGGAGAGTGCTTTGGGTGTGCATGCGAGGTGGAAGTTACCTGGAAGATAACAGTGAATGTGGTACCAGTGTTTAAAACAGAGGGGAAAGAAGAGTCAGGGCTTTATGGACCAGCCCATTTATCTTGGATTCCCAGAAAATCTGTGAGGCTCTGCAGGGCTGGCTTCTGTCCATCTCTGTTCAATATTTTCATTATCAATCTGGGTAATGGAATGGAGAATACGTTTGTTAAACTGACAGGTGATATAAAGTCAGGACTGCAGATTCTCGGTGAAGAAGAACCAGAGCATTTTCTTAAAATAATCTGGACAGATTGAAATGGTGATCTGGAAAAAAGGATAAAAGGGCCAAGTGATAGCTTGGGGCAAGAATTGCTGCAGATGGCAAATAGCAGGTTAGTCACAACACTTCAGGGAAAGGATCTGGGGTTACAGCAGCCTATCAGCAGGACAAAAATCAGCATGTCATGTAACGATAAAAAGGCAAGGATGTGTTCAGGGAAGACGCATGAAGTGATGCTGCTGCTCCGGCAGCTCTGGGAAGGGCTCGGTGGGATGTGGGGCATAGTGGGAGAGACTGTGACTGTTGACCTGGCTGGCAGGGAGAGAAGGCCTTCCAATCTTTTTGAAATCTCGAAGCAATTCAGGTAGGCTAGATGGCTTGGTGTGAGAAGACACTGGGAGGAGCGTTGCTCCTCCTAGGAGGTGCACCATATAATCCAGGACCCCAGGAGCACTCAACCTTGCTTTGTATTTCCTCCAGAAGCCATGGTGTCTGGCTGGAGTATTTATGCAGAAGAAAGAATCAGTAATATACAATTTTCTTGCAGCTCACCTTTTTTCTTGTAGATGTCTCTCTCCTGAGCACTGAGCTAGCTTGACTATTCTTAGCTTTCAACTTTAATTTTAAAGAAGGTTATTAACTGGGTAACAGCACTGAGAGCAGGACAGAGCTAGCTGAATTCCCTCTATGAAATGCTACTTTACTTGATTAAGTCCAGTGACATCTTTGCATTCAGCTAACTAGCTCTCTGCAGGTGATAGAATAACTAATCAGAGTAAAAACATCAAATGAAATGAAATATAGACTGTAAACACCATTCTCATTAGTAGCTTTATGGGACTCTGTCAGTGAATGATCATGGAGCAGATTTCTTGTTTTCCATCTTGAGAATATTTGGTGTATTAGTCATGGCTGAATGCCTGCTTGTGTCTTCCTGCCTGGGATTTAGGATATTTTAGTGCTGGCTCTCTGTGCAGGCCCTGTCTGTTATGAGGTGCTGAAAGCTGTCCTTGGCCTCACACCGACCTCTGGTTTTGCCTTTGTATCGGTCAAACCTGAAGAAGATGACCTGAGTTTGGGGCTATCGTCACTCTCAGAGTGGTTGAAGGATTTGCTGTTTTAACTGACGAGTCTTCTCCTGGTGGCTTTGTTTGGGGTTGGCCTGAAGGTGCAGGTGAACAGAGGAAAGCACACCATCTGAAAGCGCTGTGGATGTGTTTTAGCAGGACATGGGGCTGGGCTGAGCACGGCTGTGTGGGGATTGCTCTCCATGGATAAGGGCACTGTGGGATTCCTCGCTCGGGTAAAGCAGCAATTCTTTGCATACTCCAGTATAATGTATTGATGAGACATTAACATCCTTTTCATCTAGCCTTGGTCCAGGTTTTTAGTAAAAGTGAGTGATGTCATAGTTGTTGAGTAGAGCTGTTCTCTGCAAAGGATCGTGTGGATGGTTTGAGCTTTGTCTGGGCCCAGGCTTTGCTTTGCGTGTTGATGATAACCTTCACTTTTTATTGCCTGCACTTCACTCCTTCATCCCCAACTCCTCTATCTCTTCTGTCCACTGAGCAGCGTAGGGAGATGGGGACCCAGGGTATTATGGTCAGTCCATAACCGCTCCTCTCAGCTGCTCCTTCCTCCTCACACCTTCCCCTGCTCCCGCCGCCTGTCCCTCAGGGCTGCAGGGGACTCTCTGCCCCCGGCCTGCAGCTCCTCCTCCTCCCCCTGCCCTGCCCTGGGTGCTCTCAGGGCTGTTTCTCACACTTTTTTCCTCACCCCATGCACCGTTTTGCCCTTTCTCAGAGGCGTTTCCCCTCGCTGAGGGGCTCAGCCCCGGCCTCTCCCCACAGAGGCGCCTGCGGCCCCCTCAGCTGCCGGCGCCTGCCATGGGCACCCAGTGCAGCATTTTAACGGTTTAGATTTTGAACACCGTTATTTCTTCCTTTCTCCTTTGGAGCCAGATCAGGCCTGCTCTGTTTCTGGAGCCAGCAGCCTTCATCTTGGAAGTTCATCAAGGTTGATTTTCGGTAATTAACTTTCCAGCATGGAAAAACAAACAGAATTTCTCGACTGCAGAATTACTGCCTGTTATGTAAGCAGAAGCTTTTTTTTAAAAAAATACCCAAACACTTCACATCTACATCTCTCTCTCTATATATATAGACAGAGAAGAACAGGTGGCTGTGGCTACGCTCTGCATTTGATAGCTGATGGCTCCTGAGCTGTAGGGGCATTGCACGTCTGAGGAGGGAAGTGGTGTAGCAAATCCACTGATCATCCTAATGATGTATTAAAATGATATATTGTGGTGGCGCCCAGACATTGCGGTCATGTCAGCCCAGTGCTGTGGGAGAAGGGCAGCGGGGGGGCACGTGAGGGCTTTCACGGCCTGGCAGAAGGAACTGCCGGGGCTGTGGTGTGCTTGGGGAGGAGAAGTGGTGTGGCTGATTGCTGGAAAAGTGGAAGAGCAGGGGGCTGTTGTTTCTTAAAACCTTTCAGTAAGATGGAGAGGAGGAATGATTTCCATGACAACAATTCAATTAGGGAGAGAAATGAAGGCTCTTGGAGAAGAAATCTGAAGGGAAGGTGTCACTGCCATGAACCTGGAGGGGGCTTCGGGGAGAGTGGGGGGCTGATCAAACATTAAAACACAAAAACCTGATTATTGCTCGTGAATCAGCCCGTTCAAAACAAAAAAAATGATGGGAAGAGCCATGTGAAGCAAGCTGGTGGTGAGGAGATGGAGGGATGGCGGGGAGGAGGAGGGCACACTCCTGCCCAGTGGTACCCGGGTGTGGGAGGGGAGCGGGACTGGGAGGTGGCCGCACACCCCGTGGAGCTGCTTGGCTTTGCTCCACCACTGCAACTCCGCCATACGTGTAAGTGAAACCATCTTCTCTGTGGACATGGTAGGTCTGGGGTCCAGCTCTAAGCAGTCAGACTCCTTCTCTGTTACTTTGCACATGTGGTCTCTGTTTTTTCAGGTTTTATTCTCTTGCCCTGTTGCATGTGTCCCTGCAAGCTGCTCCCCAAGCCAGCCTCTAACTATTTTCTTTTGTCACTCTTCATTAGCTGATTTTCATTCCCATATCCGTGAAGCCCAGCTCTTTTTAATGCTAACTAGAACTGGTCTATTACTTCAAAATTACTTGAACCTTGATTATGATTATTCTTCTTTTTTAGACGCTGTATTTTTGGGCAATATGTGGATGGGGAAGCTTGGTTCTGGCACTGACACTTTTGGTTTTAAAAAGTTTGCTTGGCCTTAAGCCCATCCTAAGACCATACTGATTAACAAAAATCAAAACAAAAATGTGAATCACATCAAAACTAAACTATGCAAAAATGATGTTCATTGAGCTATTTGAATTCTGTGCAGGAAGAGCAGGCTTGAAAGGCACTTGGATGCGTTTTCCTGTCGTAAACCAAACAGGTTGTCAACTTGAAAGGTACTTGGTTATTGCTGATAAAAGACGTGGCCAGTAAAAGGCAGGAAGATACACTGGGAATAAATAACCTAGTCTATAAACAATTGGTATTTGTTATATGTCTTTGTAATGCAGTGTTTTTGCAGACAAGTGTGCTGAAATTTCAACTTATCAGATTAAAACAAACAAAAAAAAAGTAAATAAATTCTGCTTGGGATGGGTGAGATAGCATTCTGCAGGGTAATCACTCTGCTCTGAAAGCTCTATGGGAATATGTGAGCATGAAGTATTGCTGAGCTCACAGCAGCCCTGAGCTGCTGAGGGGCTGTGCTGGACCCAACTGGGTGCCTGCAGTGGGATTGAGACCCTCCCCAAGGCTGTCTGCCCCTAGGGGACCCATGCCAGCATGGGGTCTAGGGCAGCAGCAACTGGTTTGAATTGGTGTGGGATGGGTGTAGGGTGTACACAGAGTGTCCTTCACAGGAGATGTGCTGGTGGCATGTGTCTGTGACTGTGATGTGGTGATGAACAGTGCACGGTCCCAAAAAGCCCTAATGGAGAAACAGGAGTTCTTTTCTGTTTCAGTAAGCCCAGACATCAGCACTGCTTATAATTAGCACTGCTACCCCCTTTTCAGGATCTGGCTTTCAGCAGCTTTTAACTCTGCTGGTCCTTAACTGTTTGGGCTGGAATGATCCATGGGCGGAGAGATTGCCACTGAATTATGAAACTTCTCTCCCTGCCTTCACCACGGATTTTATGTGCAGTGCCAAGGAAATCCATGCAGCCCACGCTGCCATGGGGATCTGTGGTTGCCTTTCCTTGTTCTCTGGCATCCCACCTCTGCATTCCTGATTTGTGGGAGAGCTGAGTGGCGTCCTTGGAAGTGAAGTGCAGGACAGCTGTGATGGGAGCACACGCTGTTACATATTCAAAGTACAGATCTGAGTTTGAGGCACCCAAAATTGTGTAGCACAGGTGATGGGTGAGGGTTTAGGCTTTTGCCTTGTTCCAGCTGTGGAGTTGAGCAGAAGCCTCATTCAGAGCTGTGTAGAGAAGATCAGATAAGGTTAGCTGTGCTCTGGGATGCAGTGTGGTGAAAGAAAAGCAATGAAGAAAGCTGCCTTGTGCTCAGGGCAGCATGAGCAGCGTGCTGGGAACAAAGCATGGGCAAGGAATGAGAGAAGCAGTGGCTTGCAGCTCCCTGAGTGAGCACCCGATTTGCCTCACCCTGGCTAAGGCTGGTGGAAAAGGTCTAACTGTATATAGACTAAATCATAATGTGAAGCCAGGCGGCTGTGCAGCCCTTGGCCATGTCCTCCTGTTGGAGCTGCAACAACCCTGGTGCTCCCATCCCCACTGTGGTTGTACAGGGAACCCTAATTCAGACCCTTGAATTTATTTTGTGGCCAACTTATGTAACCACAAGGTTGTTTTGGGGTTTTGTTTGTTTGTTCTGTTTTTTTTTGTTTGTTTGTTTGTTTTAAATGTCACCTTGTGTGAAATAATGATGCTGCCTTAATTTAGGAGTAAAAGCTGCCCTGCAATAAAGTGAAGGTCCTGGATTGGTATCAGGTTTTTCAGTGCAGCATCTGCACACGATTGTGTCTGCCATTTGTTTGCACTTCGGCATGATCCAGCAGAGTCTGAAATGAATGCCAGAAGGAGACTGGTTCTCAGCGCATGTTCTCTTTTTTTTATTTTTAACTGGTATTTACATACAAGAAGGATTTCACAGACCTGTGTGGTGGTGTAGCATGTATCATCTTTGGAGAGCTGCAGAGGAGCAATGAAGCCACATGTCCATGTGGAGGGGCTGGTAAGCAGAAAAAAAGAAATCTGTGTAGGCTCCTGCATGTGGAACATGAGGTGTGTGTCGTCTTCATTTTTACTTCAAACCTGTTGGAGTAGAGCAGGAAGGGAGGAGAGGAGAACCAACCGACCCATGTTCAAAATGCTCTTCCACCTTGATAGGAAAAGCCAGACTGTGTGATGGTGCCTGAGGCGTTGGGAGTGACTGATGAAGCACTTGGGCCAATATAACCACTTTTTTTTTTTTTTTTTTCAAGAGATGATCTTGCTTCTGTTTTCCAACTTCATGGGGCATTAGGAACCATCTATCTCACTGGCTCCCACTCTGTTGCTGTTCTGAGTTTAGTTCCAGGTCAAAAAGTCCCAATAACCCTGGCAAAAGCAGAAGGCAGAAGGGCAAAATGCACTCTCACATTCCCAACATACAGTTTACCCATGTTTTTCCAAGTAGCATTGTTAAAAAGTGGATATGCTTTAAAAACATGCACAGTACCGAAGCCCCAGTTTAATTGCTGGTTACAGATGCTGCTTTTGATCCAAGCTAAACTTCTGAGCCAAGCTGAAGTTCTTACAGAGAAGAATTTGTAAATTTCTAAAGAGGAGGAAATCAGCATTAAAATAGTATTTGTAGAGAATCTTAAGCAAAATGTGCACTTTTGAGTGAAGGCCTTTGCATCATAAATTAGCAACATCTGTCCTCCTATTCTATATGTTATTTCCTCTCCAAATCCCCTCCAGAATCTGCCATTTTTCAGAAGTATTCTTGGATACATTGAACCATGGTTGAAGATGCTTCATAAAATATGCATAAGCACTTATCGCTTGGATAATGCACTTGCCACTTTGCTGTGTTTTAACAAATTAACCCTCAAAACATGACTGATACCCATGTTGAATATGGGTTGGATTTCTCAAGGGCTTGGTACGCACCAAGGGTGGCAAAAAGCTGTCAAATTAGTCCCCTCCTATGTGGTCATTGTGGACTGTTTTTCAGAGAACCCTTAGCCCTTGCATGTGCCACCATTCTGAAAACCTGCCTGGCCTTGTTCCCTTCCCTGTTGTGTGGGCTGAGAAATCCTCAAAATCTGGTGGCAAGGGCTAAATTTGACTTGCAGCTGTGTTAGTACTAGGTCCTGGGAGCTACAGCTGGAGAGAGTTGGGGCCAAAACTCAGAGGTTTTCTGCAATCTGCTGGAAGGGCAAGGACACTTCTGCTATATCATGCATGGGAAAAATAACAAGGGGAGGAATTTTGGTGCAGAACCCATCAGATTGTAGCAGTATAGGCACTGGGTTTAATAAAAAAAAAAAAGCAAACCCCTTTAAAAAAAAAAGGCAGCTTGTCTGTGACTACGGAGGAACATGTCTCATAGCAGAGGCATTGAATGACATGGACTCAGCTCTGTGCTGAATTAGTCTGAGCCTTGATTGAAGGAGAGCAGGGTTTCTTGCGTCTGTGAGGTCAGCAGGAAGGCTGTATCCATGTTATCTCTCTGCCTATGGCTGGTTTTGACTGTAGGTGGAGTTATCTGGAAGACATTCCAGGTTTGATCATCTGTGGTCAAAGTGGTTAAGTGAAAAAGAAGTGTTGTGGAGGTGTCATGAGGCAAGACCTTCCTGCAGTAGAGCCAACCTTTAAAGGTGAAGGCAGTCCAACAGCTGATGTGCCACACTGTGCTGACTCACACAAAGAACCACACTGACCTTACAAGAGTTGCAGGTGGTGTGAACCTCCCTCTCATCATTTCCCCCCTTTGCCCATAGGCAAAGACTGCGCTATTATCCCCTGTCCCATATCCCTCATGTGAAGGAACAGCAATGTTGTTGCATTCTGTAACTGCACATTAGACTGTGTTTAATAACACTCTAGCAGCAAATTTTAGAAGTCATTTATTTTGTCATAATAGTTTCAAAACTGTGCATGGGTAAATAAGTGTATGAGTATTTCCAGTCTTAAGTGACCAGACCAGTATCAGGATGAGACTATATTGGACCCAGGAAATACTGTTGTAGATGTGTGTGTTCAGTTCTGAAAAGTTGCTGCTCTTTTTGTACAATATATTGCGGTGATTGGTAAGATCTGTGAAATTCAGAGTATGGCTCTACAGATAAGCTCTGAGATAACCAGATTTTTAGAGGGATGACATAAGGTAGGATAACCTGTCATCTTCCCCACCACTGAGCTGCTGCTGATGTCTCAAAGGGCAGATTAACTCTCTTGGTTGTTTCAGGTGCAGAGTGTGTTTTCTCATAGAGAAACAGGGCTGGGAGGGAACATGAAGAATCGTCTAGTCTGTGCCTCTGTCCCAAGGAAAGCTCAGCTCTACCTATGAAATTCCTTGCAGGTAGCCTGTCCTTATAGACTCTCAGTGATGAAGACCCTGTAGTGCTCCCAGGCAATCTGTTCCAGTGTTTCACTGTTGAGCGGATAATATTGAAGAATAAAGTCCAATCCTGGAAAGCTTCTAAGTGTGAATGAAAACATTTAAAAATCAATACTGTGCTTTACAAGGAGAAAATAGGTGTGCAGTGACACTGGAGAGGGATACCAGGCAGATTTAATGCCTGATCCAGAAGTCCTTACTCCAGCAGAAGTTTCATTTTATTCCTAAATTCTTTTATTTCTGCTTTACTGACTTAATGGCCGCATGCATCCATTAGCGGCACATCCTGTGCTTTGGGCCGCACTGAGGCCAGCTTTGGCATGGACTGACTGGAATTAGAGCTATTTCTAATGAAACCACCAGTAAGTGGTCCCCTGCTGTGAGTCTTTGAGTGGGGTGGAAGCTGTCATCTCAGGGGTGAGCAGGACAGGGACTGCCCATCCTCAGTCCCTGCAGAGATAGTGCCTGTCTCAGTGACTGTTGATTTCTTGTATTTCCACATACCCTCACGTCTGGCCAGGCTTTGCTTGCATCTATTCTGGAGGTGGAAAAAGCTTGGAGGTGTCTTTGCACTTCCCTGATCCTTTGGCCCTGCTGGACTAGGCAGGCGTGATCAGGGATTACATGGCAGAAGGGAGAAGCCAGTTCTGAGCTTCACTGAAAAGCTGGGCTTTGCTTTTTGGAAAATGTATTTTGAGTACTGTAAATCAAAGAAAAGAAGGCAGAAAACATGAAGTTGTGTAACGTATGCTACACTAGTCACTGAAAGGTCAGCTGGCTTCATGCAGATTAGTAACATGCATAAAAAATTAATGACTCTCACTAATTGGTTTGTTGTGGTGGAATTTTATTAATGAGACATAATCAATTTTTAGCTTATGCTAGAAACCTAACAAAGTGTGGTGAAAGCTGGTCTTCACACATTTCTGGTTCTCATTGATAAAATGACAAGACTTGAAGCTGGCGTGGGCTACGCTGTTGGAGGCAACATAGGCACAGGCCCAGAGCTGGGGCTTATGCAGGTCTGTGCTAGGGCAGGAACTCAGCCTTCGCTGCCTCTGTTCCCCACTGCTGCTCCGACCGCCCGAGCATCCTGATGCTTGCTCCGATAGCAGTACTGTCAGGAGCCCAGACTTCCCGGGACTTAATTTCCTGCTCTTGTGGGATATCTTTATATTCAGAAGGTGAAGATTGGCTTATTTGCTTTACAGGTTTTGTAACGCTTTTTTGCTTTTGGAAAATTAACTAGTTTGGGTCTTTGTTGCAAGCTGTATATGCTGGAAACATTGTGATTAAACGCTCAGGAAAGAGGAAGATAAGGCTGTTGATCAGTTAAAATTGCATTTTTCCTTTTTACTCCTACATTAGAAGAAGGAACAGATATTTTTGTTTTTATTACAATCTATCTCATTAACTGCATGAATAAATATACCGCATTTCTGAGAACTAATACTCCTGAAGAAAAGTGCAAACACGTTCTCTTTAAAATATGGTAATCTCTTGTGAATCCTGCGTTTATTTATGTTCAGACAACAGGCCCCTGAGACACTAGTATTATGAGGAAAACAAAGTGAGCTCTAGGGCTGTACAGGTGTAAATAAATTGGTTGAGACAAAACCTACTTGCAGTCCATGCCAAGGATCCAGTTAAACATCTGCACCCCTCCTGGTGTGAAGAGACAAAACCCAAGAAACCCAGACATGAGCCAAGAAGAGGAAGAACGTTGCCTCTTCTGGGCTATCATCCATTCCCTTGCAGATACTGGTTTCTGTGGACATGTGCTGGGGAGCTCCCTGGCTTCTGAACCTTGCATTCCTGCATGGAGCTGCTTTAGATTTGATGCTTTCCCAGCTGTGCTGTAGAGCCTCTCTCTGTGTTCAACAGCCCGGTGTCCTTGGAGTTTGGGGTGAAGGAGAAGACAGGATGTCTCCATGTGCAACCTTGTGCCCTAGTCAGATGTAGTTATGTAAGAATTGCTTTATTTTGGGAGAAATGATGTGCCAGGTACATAGGGCACCACTGTGGAGCCGGTATCTGTATTAATCCCCTATAGTATAATTTTTTCTTCACCATAACTTACTTGGAACTTGTTGAGAATTCATTTGGTTGCAGACTTCGGGAAGCCTTGATGGATGCCTAGCAGACAGGTGCATTTTTCCTTGCTGAGTTTCAGAAAGACTTCTGTAGCATCCTTGTTCTTCAAAGCAGGTTGCTGACAAGCAAAGTGCCGCATTATGACGGGTGGTCACTGCTGAGGTTAAACTGGAGTTTTGTTGTGGTCTTGCATTAGCAGCTTTGATTGACAACTTCCTCCTCTTGAGCTAATTCACCCTCCATCTTCATGTTTCTGTCTCGCCCAGCCTTGAACGGAAGGCTAGGATGGTGATATCAAAAGAGAGGTTCATTTATAGTCTGGTGCCTCTAAATATTTGGCTCTAAGTTTCATCTAAAATTCAGTGGAGACGGTGTGGTTCAAAGGGTGTGTTTGAAAGGTAAGGCTAGGATTTTTTATTTTTATTAACTTAGTCTTTATTTTCCTACTCCTTGTTTGCTCTTTTAAAGCTTGCAGCAGACTTTTGTAAGAATTTTTAAAAGCAGTGACTCTCAAGAAGGGATTCTTAAGCAGATTTTTGGGATCTGGTGGTGGAATTTTCCATGTCGAGTGACAAAGGATGCTGGTTTGAACCCCCACTGCAAAGAGCAGTGTTTTCTTCTGTTTGCAGTTCTTACAAATTTTCTGTATAAGTAAGAGTGGCAGAGCATTCCTTGAAGATTAGCCAGGACTAGGTCTGGAACAGGCTGCGTTTTGGAGGCAGTGCTTCCTGTCAATTAATTTAGCATCCTACCTTGGTGATCCAAATGTACTTGGTGTGTATGAGATGTTGGGTGAGTAAAGATGGCAAAATAAGGTGGGTTTTTTTTGCCAACAAATGAATTTGCAGTGCAGGATGCATCTGGGGATGTTATTCCATATCCAGCATTTGTATGTAGAGGCAGAAATGCCTGTAGCTTGATACGTAAGCCTTGTTTCTGTACTCTCACAACAGGGTACTCGGGGTGTTCAGCTCCTTTCCCTGAGCTGAAATGAGACTCTGTGGGTGCTGAGGGTGCCTGCTCAGGGTGGGGCTATAGAAGTGGGGGTCTTGGTGTGGGTTTCCCTACCTGGTGTGTTTGGTGTTCTTTCTTGTCACGAATTAAGTCTTTGTGTCTTATCTCTTTGCCGATGCACCTGACTGGCAGAGCAGTGGTATGGATCAGGCAGTGGTGGTGCTTCAGGGCTGAACACAGCGTGGTCCCTGTGTACTGATGGGAGGAGATGGCCTCTCCGTCTCTTGTTGTCCCATGCCTGGTTTCTCACTCTGTCTGAGAGCTGTACTTATGCCTCAAGTGGGAAGCAGAGGAGAGGCTCAGACTTCTTGCCAAGAGGTCCAAGTCCATTGGAATGATGATGGTAAAGTTTGAGGAGGACAGTCTCCACCCAACTGGCATGAGTCAGATGTTGAGGCCAGCAGATAAATATGCTGCCTGAGAAGTTATCTAAATAAATTTTCCAGATCAAGGCACTGTTCAGGAGAGGAACCAAGAATAATTCATCGGAGTGCCTGGGAGAAGCGGTGGTTCTCCCAAAGCTGGGGGAGAAGCAGAGGTGGAAAGGGAGGTGAGGATGATCCCAGGTAAACTGGTGCAAATTGTGCTCAAGCATCTGAAGAGCTTTAGGTCCCCGGGGAGGATGCTGTGCTGGTGGGACCTCTGAGACAGGAAAGCCTTTCTCCCTGCCTGGCCCAGATGGGTTAAGGGCAGGACATCTTCATTCCAGGGAGAAGGGAAAGGCTTCAAAGTGGCTTGTAGCTTTTTGGACCAATGATTGCTGTTTTATTTACTTTTTAAAAAAATGGAATTAGTAAGTTTTCAATCTTTGTACAGTCAAGCTTCATTCCTGCTCCTGCCACCTCCTCTTCGCTCGCTGCTCTTCTTGTCGCTCTCTCCAGGACTGTTGCCTCCTGCTTTTTCTCAGGACTGTTTTCGCTGCCTGCTACTGTCTCTTTTTTTTTTTTTTTTTTTTTTTTTTTCCCCTGTGCTGATTCACAAGCCCAAACCTGTCAGCCTTGAAGATTATATGAACTCAGGCTCTGTGTTGTGCCTCTCCTGCTATTGGCACATTCCCCCTAGAAAAGCATCCTGCTGCAGTTGGGCAATGTGGCCTCAGCCTTCACCTGTGGGTGTCTAAAAGGAGCGGGCCCCTTTCCTTGGCATCCAAGTCAAGCCCACTCCATTTAACAGAAGTGGGAAGCATCTGCATTTCCTTTAGTGTCCATGGGGGCTGCAGGTATTCAGGCCATTTTGAGAGCAGCAAGCAAGTTTTACATGTGTGCAGAAGTATTGGATTTAATTAATTTGGGTGATTTTTTTTTTTTTTTTTTTTTTAAGAACTGGCATTTGTAATTTCTGGTCTCACTGCTTTGTGTTTGTCAGTAGAAATAAATATAGCTGGGAACTTGGATGAGATCAGTTTCCCACCGAGCTTGGGGGTGTCTGGCTTTACGGATCCCAGCCTCCTGGCATGGCCCATGGTACTCACTGAAGGCTTGTTGATACTGAGAACTAATCTTGAATGAAATCCTAGACTAATATTTGACTGCATCCCTTTACAGATTCAACATCTAGTTTCAACATCTAGTGTTGCGTTAGTGGATTCCTGGCAGTTGCTTCTGATATAAATTTGAAATGCTGATGTTACAAATGAGCTCTGATCCAAAGTGCTCATCCTGCAGGTGAAAGTTTTAGCTCATAAATACATTAATTGTCAGATCATTATCAAAATCAATATTTGTCTACCATTTTTTGCGTATTTAACGGTTGCTCCAGACTTACATTTCTGATCCATTGTGTGTGTTGTCTGTATTTTAAGTCCACATACTACAACGAGGTTCCTATCCCAACTCTGAAGGAAAATATAGGAACAATTTTAATGACAATGTACAATTGTACCGACATGTCCCAAAGCCTGGGGAAACCTGTCCGTTAAAAATTAATGGAGTAGGAAGTCCTGGCATAAAGTAAAGCCTTGAGTGAAATTCCATGGCTTCATGGACTGTTAATTCTTTATTAGGTTTTCCTAAGACTGAGATAAAAGGCTTTTTATCTTTTTTAAGGTTTGCATTAACGTGTCATTGAGTTTTATAGATACATTGATCTTCATTTGGCTAATCCAGAAAGGGTAATAGAAATGTGTGTTATATGCTAGAGCAAAGATAACTTCATAACACTTAAGATTTTTTTGTTATTTTTATTTATTAAGTTTTCTTCGGATACAGAACTGTGGTCAGTGTCCGGAGTTGTGAAATTCAGCTCATTCTATATTTTTATTGGCTATCCTGTCTAAGTTTCTCCCTTTACTTTTTCTTGATGTTTTTTTAACCGCCTTTACTTTCTATCGAATTTGGCAGTAAGGCTGATGTGTCTTCACTGAAAACTAGCAAAGAAGTTTGGTAGTATTTTTTTTTTTAAATACTGTCTGTGTCGGTGATAGATTCTTGGCTTTCTTGGCTACCTGACAGGTTTTTGTTTTTTTTTTTTTTTTTTTGAAAGTGTATTCCAGTTTGAGATGGAGCAATGAAGTGTGTCTGTGGATTCAGAGAAAGGATCTGAATCTGACTGCTGTCAATAGTGTTTTGTTTTGGGGTTTTGGTGGTGTGGTTTGTTTTTGGTTTTGTTTTTTTTTTTCTGCTGCCCATGAACAAAGATTAAGTGCTGGCTCTGCAAATTTCCAGAAAAATGTACCATGCCATAGGACATAGCTGGGACAATGGAGGCTACATCTGGAAAGATAAAGACAATCCTTATCCCCCTTACCCTAGCAGTGAAATCTTGGCTTGGTAAAAGTCAGAGAGTCTTTGGCAAGTCAGGGATTTAGCTCTGCTCTTTTGGTCAGCAGCCCTTGGTGATGGTTATTGCCTTGTGCAGCGCAGGAGGCTGCGTCTTCCTGTCGGAGGCTTTTAATTGCGCCTGTCTTCAAGAGAAACGAATCATCCTCACCAGAACCACTGTGTGCATTTATTAAGGAAGCCTCTGTGGAGAAAGCTTTATTAATAGCTATCATTATTAATGAAGATTGTGCAGCGGTCAGTGCGTTTTAGTGCTATGTACGAAGGTGTGTGAAAGGGGAACAAAATGACAAATGATTTTTGGGTTCGCTGTGTTGAAGATGTACATCCTTTCATCAGTTCTGCATGTGCATAAAGTAGGGCCAGGGGGGAAAAAAGAAGGTGGCTATGGATCTCTGCAGCCGGTGAGAGCTCAACCCCGAGTTGGATGCTTATTCCCAGCCTCGTCAGATCTCTGCACCTTGACAAATGGGGGACGAATGAAGCACCGAATTAAGTCCCCTGTGCAGCACAGTGTGACGATGACCTTCCCTGCTTGTTAGCTGAGGTGGGAAATCTTCCTTCCTCCGCAAAGACTGCAAGGACTACATTCACAGCGAAAGGGCACAGGTTGGTTGATTTTGGAGATGGTCCCCTTCATATCAGGGGTTTATTTGATCCTTTCTTTGCCAACCAGTCTTGCCAAGCCGAAGTGTCAGAGCAGCTTAGATCTCACTTCTCGTTTCGGCTCCCACTCTTGCAGCCTCTGGCAAGTGCTTATTTTAGCACCAGCTGGCTGTGATCCCTTTGAACTTTCTGATACGAGATTGAATGTTAATTTATTACATATCATTATAGGATTATATGTTATCTCTAGGATAATGGAATCCAAATGTTAGAATAGCATGTCTGAGATTTAGTGCTTGCACACATTTTCCTCCGCTCAAGAAACAAGAATAGTTGAAGGTAGAAGACTGAAAAAGGGATGAATTAATCTGATCACAGATAGCCAAGAGCTCAAACCCTGGAGGAATATAGCCAGAGGTTCATAATCTTTTTGCAGATTTCAGAAGTGGAAAAGTTGACTAAATTTTCTAAAAAATAAGTGAGTATGAAGAAATTGCTATCTGCTTTGGGTGTTCTATGGGCTAAATCCTGTGGATAAATTATGTAGCATGAATTATGTGTTCGACTCTAGTTATAAACACCAGATGAAGCAGAGTGCTGAAGTGACCTGTATGCTGGGTTTCTGCAGTATTTTATTCTCTAGGCTATGGGTAGGTGAGCAGTACTGGATGTAATGAGATATGACTTGAACTTGAATTGACTCAAACTTGAACTGTGCTTGTGATGTTTCCACACAGAGGTTTATAGGAGATGCCACTAAGCAGAAGTGAAACACAGCCTTTTTGCTGCTCCCTTTCGCTGCCCATTACGGCAGCTTCAAACGGACAAATGCTGACACCGAGCTGTGATGGAGCTGCATCTTCAGCGTGCACAAATGCTGGGCTGTGCCCGTGTGTGACTGCTGTCTGTCATACATGTGGCAGAACCCTGGGCTGGCTCTCTGGTGAGCCGGGGCAGTTGTAGGTGTGAGTTTGTGGAGTCTGGGGTGGGAGCAGTGCTGCTGCATTTGGCAGGAGCGGGACAGGCTCTGCATTCAGAGGCACATCGATGAGATTGGGGTTGATGAGATCACATTGGATTTACAGGGTCTTACTCCAGCCAGAAACTGGCCCTACATGCTTGTGTTAATGTAAGAAGCGGCCCAGGGGAGCAGGGGGCAGCTGTTCTTATTTCTAACCTCTGAACTAAATTATTACTGGTCCAAATTTGGTTCCTATTTCTTAAATGGTTCATTTTGCCTGAAATAACTGACAGCTACTACTACAGGCTAACCCTATGCATAAACACTCCTGGTGTGGAAAGGTTTTTCCCAGACTTCCCAGATCTCTCAATCCTGTCTTTTTCCCAAACTGATACAGATTGCTATCAGTGAGTTGTTTCAATTTGGAGGTAACAGGGCAAGTTGGGAAACACTTAAATTAGTGTTCATCCAATTCACACCCTCGGGGCAGGTTATCCTATTAGGTGAGCACTTCCTGGTCTGGTCAAAGCACTGGCTTAAACTAATCATCATGTTGATGGTTTGGAGTTTCCTAACTAGTATGCTGGGTTGGGCTACTATAGTGATGTCCTGTGACTCTCAATTTTATAATTGCCCTGTCATTGAGAAAAGAATTAGATCCATCTTTTTGCCTTCTCAGGCAATCTCAAATATGATTGAATTTACTTCTCAAACTCTTCAAGAGTCAAGAGAATGCTGTCAACTAATGCTCATTTTCTTTTATTACCTTAATATATTAACACAAGTGAACCACACAGCAAGTATGACCTCATCCAACTTTTTTTTTGCTTGAGAGTTTTTATTCTTTGCCTATAAGTTAATAATTGTAAGACAACCATACTTTGTGCATCGCAGTATGAAAGCCTTAATAAGTTCTCACTTTCTTTACACACCAATATTTTGACAAGATCTCCTTGAACTGCCTGCTCCAGAGCTATTGGGAATTTTCTTTGTGCTTAGAAAATCGAACTCTAAATTGCTAATCGGCAACAGACAGAGAAACAAACACCCAAGAAGTCCTGGGTGAGGCTGCAGGCTCCTTCTCCTCTCCTCAAGAGGAGCCATTCTCCATGTGTGAATGACAAGCTGCAGCCTTTGATCACTATAGTAAGAGAAAAGCGGTACCAAGGGATAGTTATTTTGTCCGTTCTGACAGCATCTGCTGTGAATTTGTAAAATATGTCAAATGTGTATTCATAACATAAAATAATGCATTCAAGCGTGAAAAATTATGCTTTGTTCTGATACCGAGATGTGCTTGAGCAGGACTGTTTCAATAAGCAAGGGAACAGGGGAGGAGGCCAGCAATCACCCTAGGAATGCAAAGCTCTTTTACTCCATAACAAATTAATTGAGTTGCTTGAGGCTGTTGTCATTTCAAAAATGAAACGTTGAATTAAGTAAAGGAATCTGAGAGAAAACAGAAACTTTTGTTCTGGGTATTTTGGGTGGGTGGGTGAAAAAAAAAAAGCTGTCATTAGGAAGGATTCATGTTTTCATGTGCTGTTCCTTGAGAGACGTATAAATTGATAACTTAATGATGTCTGAACTGCAGAACTAGGCCTGTGTGGTTGCTCCTATGAGAGTCAGAGCGCTCATATTGCTTTGGGAGTCTGGTTAGTGTAATATTGGTTGCCTGTGAGAGCAATGCAAAGTGCAGTTTGAAGATTGGGTTCAGAGAAAAAAGGCACAGATATCTCTGAACTAATAGTGGTGAATCTGGAAAGCCATGGAGCTTTTTCTGAAACAGCTAAAAGTCTGGGTGGCCTCACAGGTCTCTGTCCTGAAACTCTGTAGCTTGTGCTTAAGTTTCCCAGTGGGAAAACTCCCTGACTTAGTGAGACTGCACACACACTTTAAATGATATATGTGCATGCGTGTTTACAGGATGGGGACAGAAGTCTTGCTGGAGGCAACAGCCCGCACCTCTGGAGTTCAGCGGGGATACCTAAGTGAAAGCTGACTTCTTTCCAGAGACCTGAACACTGCAAAGATTTAACCAGGATTTGAGCTATCTACATTGCTGACAGTCCCAAAAATCAGCATGCGTAGTCAGGGTCACTATCCAGGTGAGAAATCCAGCAGTAATGGGGAGTGAAACTGGAATTGCTCCCAGTGCTCAGGCAGAGCTGTGGGGCTGGCGCTGGACCCAGGATTTTGCTTTGCGTGTCTCTGCATCCTGTTTTGTTTTATCATGGTCCCCCAGCAGGGCCATGTGTGGCGTATGCTCTTTCTGGGATTACAGTCACAGTGGGATATGGATGAGTGCTGGTAAGACACAGGATTTTCTGTGCATTCAAGACATATCTGTGTCCTTAATAACTTTACAGGGGTTTTATTGTAAGCTGCTTTTGTGGTTTCCCGCGGCTGTTCGGGCCCGTTGGTTTGGAGCTCCTTTCCTCCAAGAGCTTTGAAACAACAGGATGGAGAATCCAGTGAAAGCCCATTGCTCTGGAGAAAGACTTTGGACCAACCTTAGCTCTTTCTGACAGTGCCTTTGGAGAATCTGCTGCCAACATTTTAATACCCTGTAATTTCTGCTTCGTGCAAGGAATTTTTCAGTACCACCAAAGGCAGAAGCTTCTGTGGGGAGAATCAGAAGTGCTATAAAATGACATACCTGTGGATGTAGGACTGCAGAAAGTCTGTGGTGTATAGAACTTCAGGTTACTTTGCCTCATTTAATCTTTAGGTGTAATGTTCAAGGCCATGGACTGCAGTCACAAGCTGAGGTTTGCAAAGAGAAACTCAGCCAAGATCCGGTTCCTCCAGGAGCTGAGGGAGAACTGCCAGGGGGGGATCAGCCCAAACTGGGGCAGAAAGAGTTGCTATTATTGCTTAGAGGAAAAAATTGAAAATGCTGAAGCAGATTTAGGGAAGGATCCTTTTGAAATGGCATTTGCTCCTTAAAATGGGAATGCAAAGAATGCAGTCAGCATTGTGTTTCTCTGTATTGTTTTAATGGTTAACTCAATCTGGGAAAAATAACGACCAGTGTTAATGATTTGGGGAGCAAAATAGGCTTCCTGAAAATTTGGGAAGTGGAGTTGAGAGGGACTTTCTGGTTCCTGGAAGGCAGCTGTGCCGTGATGTTGCAGGATGCTGTTTATACCAGTGCCCCTTGTTCCCTGCCCACTTCCTTTTGGGGTGCCATTTGCTGGGGTGGTGAGGGCATTTACCCCAGTCCTTTACTGCTGTACCAGTGGGTAACTTTGTGAGAGATGGGGATGCACTTTGCTATTCAACCTTAGCTGCTTAGATCAATATCTGCGGCAGGAGAGTGATTTTAATAAAAGGACTCTCTCTCAGCTTTCCTATCTCCATGACAGATAGACCCCAGCTAACATAAATCCTGGTCTTTCTCCTGTCAGTCTCTTGGCTTTGTGTGACATAGATGTTTTGACACTGAATACAAATATTTCACAGTTGGCTAATAGTTTAGAGCATATATTTAAGAGATTTACTTTTGCAATCTCCTGGTGCCTTTTAGTGAATGTGTTTGCCTTGTAAGGCCCTTTCTGTTGTTTGGGGAATATATCCACAAGCTCCCATATATGTATTCATTTTCTGTTGTTTATGAAATATCACTGAGGAAAAATGAGTTTTGCTTCAGATAATGGTAGTAGGGAGCCCTCTCCTAACCTCCTCTTTAGCAGTGAGAACCTCGAGTAGCCGTGACAAACCTTGTTTATCAGGTGTCAGGAGGGAAGCACAGGGGTTTGCAGCGCTGGCAGCCAGAAGCACCAACTCTGCACCGGGGTAAGGAGCAATGCCAGGATGGGTGCCATGTGGTGGGGAGCTGGGCGAGACCTCCGGCAGACCTGCTATAGCTGTGCCTCTCGATTTTTTCCCCCCATAGCAAAGGTGTGCTGCCCGGGTGTGCAAATCGCCCTTCCTGAAAACCTTCCTGGTTTTCAGGGTTGATTTTGGCATCTCCACCTTTTGGCTGAGAACACCTGAGGGGTGTCTGGAAGGAAGAAGGAGGTTTTAGGAAATCCTAACACTGCTCGCACCCTGGGGGAAGCACCTTGAGGTGGGCTGTGGTGTTCATGGTTTGTGTTTATGGGGTTTCTGCCCACCGAGTGGCAGGTCCTGCAAAACCTGAGTGTGTGTGTGTGTGCGCGCGCACGGCTTTAGCCATTGTGTCTCCTCTCCAGGTAACCAGAATAGAAACCCTCCTTGATTAATCAGGTGTTTTTAAACTTCAGTTTAGCTTGCAGTAGTGGCTCTGTCATTTAGTTCTTTCAGCTGATGAATTTGTGACCTTTAGCCACTGTACTAATGCCTCTAATTCTAACTGGCAGGACAATTTCCCCCTTGCTGTTGTATGAGATGCAAAGAAACTAGCCAAGAGCAGCCGGCGACTTTTAACCACCGTATCAACAGCACTGTTCAAAACTAAAATGGCAAGTTAGACCAGTGATCAGCCCACCAGAGCAACCTGAGCGATTGCAACAGCCACATTAAATGAGAAAACTCATGGGGCATTTCCTCTCTTGGGCACCCTCCCTGCACTGAGGTTTGGGCAGTTAAAGCAGCTTTTTCAGCTGTCTGTCAGTTATCACTGAGGTGGCCTTGGCTGTGCTGTGTGTGATATGGAGAAGAACTCCTTTATAGTACTCAGGAAACTAGTCTGGGCTGGAAAACAGTTCTGCAAATACCTGTATTGCCTCTGTTAGAGGAGGTGGGAGCTGGAGATGGCTGATGGAAACTTGAAGGAGGGGACACACTGAGAATGTCTCATCTCATTTCTGCTTGGTTTTTGGAGAGGGAATGTTCAGTATGCTCGTACTCTCTTCATGCTCACACTTTTTCTCTGTAGGTTCACCCTCAATATTTGTTCTTTCACCAATTGGAATGATCCTCTTCTTAATGGAAAGAGTATTTTACACCCAAGAAATTTGGGCAAGAACTCACTGGCCCTGGGATGTCGTGAACATCTGGCTTAGGAACACTCTTACCTTGTGTTCTGTACTGTCCGTGGATGGAATCAAATAGTACTCCTGAACAACATATAGGTAGCACTATGGGAATATATTTTATCTAACTTCTAGCTTTTGCCATCAGACACGTTTAAATAAATGTTTTTAACAACGAAGACTTTGGCCAGAAGCATGTGTGTGAGTGTGAGGCGGAGATGAATAAATAGAATACGTGATGACATAAAGATTTTATGGAGTAAGGGGATGGGCACATTACTCACAGATGGTGAAACCATCCCAGTATGTTTCAAGAAAAGCTATTTTAGGGATGTTTAGAGAGTTTTTAAAATTTTTTTATTGTGGCTATTTTTTCTATTACTCCAGTCCATAAAACCAGGTGCCTTAGTTACCATGTTTCCCGATGTACAGGGTTCAGAGGGAGCAATAAAAGCCTCTAAAACTTACCTGAAATAGCCTTCCTACAGTTACAGATGTCACAGGTTTAATGTCCTGTATCTCAGGTCCTTCCAGGCCTTGACATGATGGTAGCCTTTGGGGGAAAGGGGATCTCTCTTCTCCCTGGTGGAATAAAATAATCTACTTTATAACCTATAGAGACGCTGGATCTTTGACTCTAGAAGATATGACAAATTTAACTATAACAGCCAGTGTTAATGATTCAGGAGGAATTTGCACTTCTCGGATTTGGGCGGCATAATTTTGGACAGTTTCATATCTGGGCAGGAATTGTGCTCAAGTCTGGTAGTCCTCAGAAGGAAATGATAGCGCTGGGTCAGCAGAAGGGTGTCCTGTCTAGGAAAGTTAAACCCCTGTGAGAGCTGAATTTAAGTTGTTCTAGTGGTGTAGTGCATTACATACATACTCCTATTTCATCCTTACATACTCTTATTTCCTCCTAAAACCAAGGGTTTTTTTGTTTCAGACAGTGTCGTCTTTAAGTTAAAAGAAATAAACATACCCACTTGGAGAACCATTCTACTGTAATGATAACGGTTCAGCTGTAGCTTATATCTGATAAAAATCTTACGCGGGCAAATCCAATGTCTGCATTGGGTTAGCATGGAAATCGGAGGAGGTAGGTTTATTGTTTGGGTTGCATGCTATTCCCTGGCTAGGATAAATATGTGGTCTATTTTGATAAACAAGCCTGAAGTCCTCCTTCCCAGTAATAAAGCTGTTAACAATCATCTTCCCAGAGAACGACAAATAATGAGGTAGTGGCTTAACAAGGCAGTTCTTCAACCTTTTATAAGTAGAGCCTCGTTTCCTTGAAAGAAAAAAAAAAAATCTCTAATCTACTGGGTATAATGTTGCTATAAGGGGTTTTATTTTCAGCTAAGTAAAAAAAATCAGGGTAAACTTTGCATATTTGTGTGATGCATTTGCTTTACCCCATTTTCTTTGTGTGCTTGTGGGTGCTTGTGTAACGTTGTGTCTTCTTGTTTTGCAGTTGCTTTAGGGATCACCCCCGGGGTGTCACAGAGGAGGGAGTGCGGCTTAAGAATGGCTGTGTCAGGTCAGAGCACAGATTCATCTGGCCCAGCAGCCTGTTTTTGATAGCACCTGAAAGCAGATACTTGGCAGGAGAGAGCAAGCACAGAGGATGCTACCCCTAAGCATGCTCTCAGCAGCCCATTGCAAGTGGTCCTGTCTTTGCATAACACTGATTTAGGGAGTGCGGTGAGCAGTATTCTCTCTGGACTCCAAAACATCATATGCTTTCCTTGCCGGACTAGTGGCAGTTTTGAGCCTTTTGTTGTTCTCCAATTTTCCAAACTTCTGCTGATAGAGAACCCTGAATTAATCTTCAGGCCTTTTGGGTATTGGATTACACTCTGCCTCGCTCCTTTCTGTGCCAGCAGTGCTGGAACTGGCATGGGATGCTAATCCTGCTGTACCTATTCACTCAGTCGTAGAGGAAAATATATAAAAACAAATTGCTAGTCCAAGCTAAATTTAGATTTATTCAGTTGGAGTTAATTATAATCTTTATTTAGTCCCAAGTGATGCCTTCTTATCATATACTTATTATAGCTGAGAAAATTAATTTTTATTCTACTATAAAGGTGAATGTAATAATCTGAGTTCAGGGAAGGGATTACTTTAATAAGATTTATAGGCAGCCTTTCAGACAGTATGGTTTTATTACTATCTGTAGGTGGCCTTGCTGTACGTATGTCTTTCAGTATGGGTGACTGTGCAAAATGCATGCAAGCTAAAAACTGTAGTAAGCATCAGCTCAGAAACTTCCACATCCAACTTAATTTTTTAGCAACAGTAAGCATGCAAAGCACCCGGCTTGCTTTGGAAAACAGTAATACAATTTATTACTGAACTTGTGGCCTGATCAGGGCTTTGATTCACATGCATGGTTTAATTTTGCACTGAAAAATGTATTTTAGTAGATAAAAAGATTTATGAGGCCTGAGATGTTGCTTTCAGGCTTTTTGGAAGCAGAGTGATGGGCAAACAGAGGCAGATGGTGTGGGAAGAGAAGCTTCAGGGAAGAGTGAGCCATCAGATCTGATGGGCCAGAACTCCTTTGGCCATAGACATCTCAGCCCCCAGCATGCAGGTCAGCACTGGCCACCTCTAGCAGTTGGGTTAATGGATAGAAACAGGCTCCTCCCAGGGGTGATTTGTCACCGCTAAGATATAAGTGTCTAGGAGTGGATGAACGAGTTCTGGAGATAGCCTTTGCTGTGATTTACTGAAATGGGAGGCTGGGGTGTGTGCTGGCTTAGGTACCTATCTAAAATGAGATTGGCTGACTCCTGCAGCAGGTGGCTAGAACATGTAGCTGCAGTTAAACTTGGGTAACAGAAGTCTGTCTGAGACACTTGAAGATAAGTATGTGAGACATCACCCCAAGCCTGCCAAAGTTAACCTCTCCAGTCTTAGAAGTTTGGATCAAATAGACTTTTTTTTTTTTTAAATTGCATCCTTTTCCTTCTCTTTCAAAACAAGCTGCCTGACTAGCAATGTTTTGCAAAGCGAATCTCTGTCTCCACAAATGTGTAATCAAGATTGAACTTAAGGACTGTAAACTAGTTGAGTCCTACATCAAGTTCTATCCTTACATCAACCTAGGATAAGAAGAAGAAAGAATGAGAAAAGCTTAAAAAGATCCTATCATCTTTGTTCATGCTATAATTTTTTATATGTTGATAGCTTCTAGGCTGACTTTAATGTTAAAAAAGTATCGGGAACTCTTCTTAGCTCTTTCTTGCTGCATCATTTATATCTTCAAATTATTCCATTACAGTCGAAAAGACTGTTGTTATTATGGTTTTTTTTTTCTGTGCTAGTGTGCTTCGCTATGTAACTGCCTCAAGTACTAAAGGAGTAAGGCTTGTTTTTGAATGGTAGGTGATGGAAGTTGTTCCTCAGTGGAACTATGGAGGGTTTTTCTCCTCCTTTTCCTCCCTAATGTAAAACTGAGGAGATGAGTCACAGGACGGACTCTGAATGTGGGAAGTGAACAGGGACATCCTCCTTTCATGGTTATCTTATTAAATTTTGAATGAGTCAGGGAGAGCATGAAGCGGGTGTTCATCTAGGCTCCTTAAATCCTTGCACTACTCAAACTTGTCCTACACATAGTGCTCAAATGAGGTCTAAACTTGTGGTAGATTTTCACACTGTAATCATCCTCCTCATTTTCAGGCTGCCAGGATTAAGAGAGTTTCCTCAGCGGTAGCCAGGACTAAATCACCTTGCACAACCTTTCACGGCTGGGGTCCCTAAAGAGCATCAAGTCTGATCCCTTGCATGTGTGAGAGAGTGACCCACACAGCTGGTCCAGAATTAATTATTCTCCTATAATTTATCAGGTCCAGAATAGCTTTCCTTGTGTAGACACCCTATTCTGGGATACAATGTGTTTTTATTCAAGGATAATGCCTGCATTTCCAGAGCAAAATAATTATTATGAATAGAGCCATTTTTATAGTGGAATAATGTACATGTGTAGTTTGGTCTTTATGGTCTTTAGTGAGGGCTGGTGGGAAGGGCTGGTGATTTTTCTGCTATACAGACAAGCCATTGATTGCCTCTGTGTGAGTCATGGATAACATCATAGTACTTACTGGCACCACATTACTTGAAATTCTTCCTCTTTTACAAAGAGGAGTGTCTGTATGATCTCACGCTACAATTCTGATGATGCTGCAGGAAAGATGAATTTTAACATTTTCACAGTTTTTCTGCAGGTGCAGGATTGGCTTGCTTGTTTGTTTTCAGAGAAAAAGGGTATTGAAAAAGTTGCAATCTTAAATGCTTCTTGTTCCTCGCACCTCCAGCTTCAGAATTACTGAGGGCTTATGGAAGACTTGGCTCCTGTTAAGTAGTTAGCTAACGTAGAGGGAAGATTTAGATGTGAAACTTGGATTTATGCTCCAACAGGAGTTATTTTCCATTTTAGTTACAAAATTATGAACTTTAAAGACTTGGCTTTTCCTACAGCTCGACACAGATGCATTCGTTTTTAATACTGACCTGCCACTGCTACCACTACCTTCTAGCAGGATACTTGTTTTGCTTCTTATTAAAATGTATGAAATCTAGGAAATGCAGCTGGGATGAAATCTTGAGTTACAAGAATGGCAGATTTGTATTGCACAGTGTGACCTACAGCTATGGCCTTGCATGTGCCTTAGTCCTGTGCTGCTACTTTTTGTGGTATCAGTCCAGGGTCAAGTAAGATTAAAAACAGAAACAATGGATAACTTTATGGTTAAATAAAAAAATATTAAGACAACAGATGGGAAGCTTTGTCTGATGACTGAGCTGGTCAGAGTAAGGAGCAGGAAGGGTCATCTCTCTGATGCACAGCGTTGCATGGTTGCTTATGCACATGGTAGCTTCCTCTCTCTCTGCTCTTCAGAAATATCAGAAGGGTGTTTTCTTTCTGTCTGCATTCTCAGAGTTTGCAGCATGACACAGACTATGAGGCTAATGCACAACTCTGGAGAAAGGGGTTTTGGCATAAAATGGGAGCGATGAGATTTTACAAGTTGACATGTTGTTCTAGGGGTCTTGGTATTTGGATAGTCCAAATAAATGTTTTAAAAGGGGCAAAGCACCTGCTGAAAAGATATTACAAGGTAAAAGTTATTTTAGAAATTCAAGCTAAATATCTCAAGTCATGTTGTTATTTTCATATGTCTCCCCGCAATGTCCCCAATGTCACGGTAGTCTGAGAAACAGACTGTTCAGCCTTTGAGATAGCACCGGGTTCTGGGAATGCTCACTTGGCCTCCATTTACTTTTCTTCAACTCTTGCTCTCTTTTGTTACATGATAGGACTAACTTACATTCTGATCTAATGTTCTGCCCTCTTTTGATCTTGCTGGAGTGCTTATTAGGGGAGCAGGTGATTTATTCGTCGCTTTGTTGCACACCAGACTGGAAATGTGTCCTGTTTCTGATTGTTACTATAAGGAGATTGATGCTATGGTGCTGACATGCCGAATTAAAAATGTGGGGTGTTGGCCTGCCATCGTATGAAGTATTGCTTTTTAGATGTTCCTACAGCATCATAAAATGCTGCTAAATTCAGATATCATATTTTGTTGCAGGCTGGTTCTAGGACAAAGCCCAGCCCCGTTTACTAGTGTTTATGACTTCCCATATAACCTTTCAGACAAAATTTGTGTCTCATTTTGTTTGAGTTACAGCAGGCTGATATTCTAGTCCTCGTATAAGTTCTGAGAAGAGGCACTGAGTGTTGCCACCGTAATGAAACGGAGGAAAGGGAAAAACATACCTTTTAAACTTCCTGTAAATCACTGAGAGAGATAAAATATCTGCATAAGGAATGGGGGGTGGGGAGAGTCCTATAATGTAAACATAAATGCATTTAAGCCTTGCCTCATTTTTCGTTCCTCGTTAGGCTCAGGAAATGTTAGTGTTTAAATCTCCTCTCCAATCTGCTGTGTCTTGGAAGAAGGCAAATTTTAGCTCTTCTCCCAAAAATCAGAGGGTAACTCTGGCTGCTCTGTGTTCTTTGTTTATCTGTATGTGGCATAATTTTGATGATAAATGCAACTTCTCAAAAGTATTGCTTTCAAATGTAGTTTGATTCATTTACACTTAATCCAGAAAGGTGCTTGTCTGCATTTGACTTCTCAGTGAAAAAACAGCACCCTTCCTCCCCTTGGTGCTTTGGCTTTCACAGGAGAAAAGTTCACTTTCAGTGACTGAGTTCGACAATTGCACAATAGCATGGCAAGCCATGCTGTGTCAAGGTGCTCTATAGATAGCAGAGCAGTAATGGAGCTGCTAAAACATCCCTTGGTAGCTTTGGTTCTAGAATTGGCATTGATCTTCTCCTTTCTCCTTTCTCTGTCTGCTATGATCAGGATGAGGTTTGACCCTCAGGGTGAACTTTGTTATTCAGTGGTGGGATAAAAGAGCAGAGCAGCACAGCAAGCAGCGATGGGGCATTGCTTGACCCTTGCTAAATGGTGGTCACCACCTTCAGCTCTTTGCCTCCATCCCTGCTGTAGGTTGCTGTGGGTCCCTTGCTTTGTGCAGCCTCCTGTGCCCGGTGCTGACGGGCAAGTGGTGTCCATCTGCTACACAGCACCTACTGCTTTCCATGGTGTCTCTCACCTGTGCCTCCTCCCTCTTACACTGCTCGTATCTTGGTTAGCCTCTTGCCTCGAGAGACCACCTCTGTCTTCTTCCAGAATTGCTTATGACTACTCTCGCCCTATGGCTTCCTGTAGAGAACTGGCATCTCTGATTTCTGCACGCTGCCAGGCGTGCACCAGCTGCCCATGGTCCACATCTGAATGAAAAGAGAGGTGGGAGGGAAGGGCCAAAGTCAATTTTTATCACTGGAAAATTGGTTGTCCCTTGCGTAAGCTATTATACCAGAGCAAGCTGGCCCCAGTCAGTGCTCACGTGGAGAAGGGAGGAGAAAGTTTCTCATCACCTGGGTGTCTGTGGTTCAGCTGAGTGCCCAGGTCTGTGGCTGTGTGCAGCTGGGGAAAGGTGTTGGCTGCCCTGGTATGTTCTGTGAGATGGGCTGAAATGTTTGTGCATGGGCATAAGAAACGAAAGGAGGACACCCAAGTGCGGCGATTGCGTGGCAGCTGCTCTGCAATTGCATTTGCTTGTGGAGCTGAAAGGAAACCCTGATCTGATCTCCATGTGAAGTAGCGAGAGAGGAGACTGTTGATACTGTTTCCTTCTAAGAATTTTTTTATGCTCTTACGGTTTTTTTGCATATTTACTTGTTCCCACAGAGAATATTCCAATGGCTGCAGAAAAACTTTGACATAATTGAATATACAGCAAAAGTAAGGGCAGAGGTGTTGTGATGAAATAAGCAGCGTTTAAACACACGTAAATAATACCAAGCCAACATTGAAAATTGAAAATAAATGAGCAGAATTTCAACGGAGAACAAGAGTGGAGCAAAATCAAATGGATGAGATTTGCCCTAGAATCTGTCTTCGATAAGTGTAGGCTTTAAAAATACACAACCTGAAAAAATAGCTTAAATATTAGAGCTTTTATTTGTGCTAAATTGTGGCTGCAAGTATCTGAGTCATCTGGCTTGTAACAGGTGTAATTGTTTGTGTGGTTGTTGCATTGTGTATCTGCTCTCCCCAGTCCTGCCAAACAGTAAAATTGCCACTAAGTTTCAGCAAGAGACAATGAGAGCTTTGACCTTAGGATCTGTCATTGTTCCTTTGTTATCTCTGCGCATTATGGAACTGCTTCATTTTAATTCATTTGGTTTCTGTTTATTTCTTCCGTGGCAGTCCCAGGAGCTTGCATTCACTGGCTTTTTGTCGGAGCGTATGAATTGTTAGTTTGAAAGACCCACCGTTTCTTTCTGGTAGAATTGCAGCCCAGATTGAATATATCTCACTATTAATTAGAGATCGGCCCAAACCAAAGGCGTCTGTTTGATCCCTCCCTCCCTCTGGAATCTTTTCTTGCCTGGGAAAAATTGCTCAGCGCTGGCTGGAGGATTGACTATTGTGTTGTAGAAAAACTTTTGTGGTTTCCAAATGTGTTTCATTCTCCTCTGGAATTAAACCAAAAAATTCTTCTAAGCGTCTACAAACCTTCTGCATGTAAAGGATTTCTCTCCTTCTCTCAAGTTCACTCTTGCCTATAAATCCATCCCACTGAGACCTCTATCAAACCCCATATTTTTTTTGTGTGAGAAGTTTTGATTTCAAGAACACAAAGCTTTTATCAGTTTGCCACTAACTTCCAAACCGCTGACCTGGCAAAAGCGGATTGGGAGTGGTGTAGATATACAACACCTCATTATATATTGTGTTAGAGACGTTAGACTAAAGAAAAATGTGCTGCTTTACTGCCTACTAATATTCAGTATGCCAGTTTCTCATGTATATTGAAACATGGATGAACAAAAGTCTACATTTGATCTGGCAATAAAAAACTAAAAAGCAACGTATAAAGTTATGGAACTTAGATAGGGATCTGGCCAATCAATCTCCTCCTTGTTTTATCCAGTACTTGATTAATGGTTTTCAAGTAGGTAATAGATTGGGGAAGGTGTAAAGGGATCTGTACAGCTGATGCAATGGGATGTTTTAGTGTATGAGTTTTGAACCAACAATGTTATTCCGTGGTACCTGTGTCAGATTGTTTTGTAATTGTGGCTAATAGTATTGATCTCTGGTAACACACTGCTTTTGAGAAAAAACTGAGGGGCATGCTAAGCAAACATTAGAATTGTCTTTCTGTTTCCTTTTATCTTTGGCCTGCAGTGGTGGAGAGCCGAGGAGGGATCATGGACAGCATACAGAGATTTTCAAACCTGCCAACGTATCTCCCCGCGAGCTATCACATCTGCAATGCTGATATTTTCTTCTTCCTCAAAGAAGCCAACCAGGATATCATGAGGAACTCCAGTTTGCAGTCTAGGGTGGATTCATTCTTTATATACAAAGCCAAACTGCCACCTGTCCTAAATGCCACGTATGGACCCTTTTCTGTTGAACAGGCTGTCCCCTTGGACCTTATGCTGACTTCTGCATCTTTTGGTTTCACAAGTAAATTCACTTTTAATTGGAAATTAAAATCTCACATAATCGACAGCTCAATCTATTCCAACAAACCTAAAATACAAACCTTGTTCTATATTGCGGGGAAGGACTGGGATGACTATAATTCTGCAGAGATGTTGCCTTGCGTGAAGATGTTTGCTTTCCTAGAGTCTAGAGAAGTTGTGGCCAGCTGTAGATTGACAGGTCATCTAGGATTATGTGTTGCAGAGCTGGAATTATCTCCTAGCTGGTTCAGTTCCCCTCCACCCTTGGTTTCAGAGGAAACAGCCTCCCTGGAAGGGATTACTGTGGAGCTCTTCTATAAGATTTATACAGCAGATGGGGAATGTTCTCCAGAGGATGCAAAATGGGAAAACAATATCCACGCAGGTCAAGATAATGAACACAAGGCTTTGTCAGCTATGGAGAGGATTGGTAGCATCATTGTTTACCCAAATCAAGACAAATTAAAACAGTCTTCACTGAGGCTAGATGAAAATATCGTTATTCGCTTACCACTCAACCCGGTCAGAGAAGGTGACGTTGTGACCTTTCATGTTTCCTTGGCTGATGACTCTCTAGCAGACCAGTTTGTATTAAGGTAAGAGACTTTTTGAAGTGCTGTATGCTGAACAGTCTACAAATATCGATGACAAATCGATGTCAAGTATAATTTCTTTGGTTATGTTCAGTGTTTTCCTGAGAGAACTTAAAGCATTTTCTCTCCAACTGGGGAAAGCTCTAAACAGTCTTGAATTATCTGTGTGGATGACACTTCCTGGAACGTGGGAATTGATTCTAAAGTATGAGCTATAAATGTTTGTATGATTATTTTTTGTTTTAATTCTATTTGCTTCTAGTCATAATTCTGTCTCTTAAATTATGCCTCTATAAGTCAGCCAGGGTAACTGCTGCAATCCATTTTGCTAGACGGTTTGCAGAAGGGGTTTCCGTTTCTTTGGTGAAGCTCCCTCTCTTTTTATCAACTTTCTTATCATCTTTCCAAAGTACATGGGATACATCTTGCACAGGTCATATGTGGTGAGGAACTATTTTGTTGCACTGTACAGAGGAGAGCTGAGAGGTGAGAAAATGAGACGTGCCTCAGCTTGCGTAGGAAGTCTTTGGCAGAGCCGGGGTTTGGATCCAAACTTTGCAAGTCATCTTCAGTTTTTCTGTAAGAGAGCCCATCCTGCTTCCTTAGGCTTTTGACTGCTTGTTGCATGACCCATTTTTGTTTTAAGTATTGAGACTTTCTGGTGACCTTTACTTGTGAATCTGCCTGTAATAGGAGAATTCAGGCATTTCTAACCACCCCGAGGGTTAGTGCTGCATATCTGTTATGTCCTTAGCTGTCAGACTGTGGGTTCAGAGCCGCATAGAGACCAAATTCAGAGAGAAATGTGAGCCAGACTGAGGGAATAAAAGGGCCAAAAGGTAATTGGAAAGTGTCATATGCTGTGAGAATGTGAGACACTTGGGAAAGAAGGAGTTGCAGCCCGTGCTAGCAAACCTCAAAACAGATTCGTGCCTTACTTCTAACTTTTTGATCGGAGAACGATGGGAGCGGAACATGACAGAAGTGCACTTTGGGGACAGATGTTGAGAAAACAGACAGCAAACCTTATGCAGCACTTTCAAATCATTCAATGTTTGTGAAACAGCACATGCATATTAATAAACTTACAGATTGCTGTGTGAATTGGGACAAGTGGTTCATAGTGCAGTGCACTATGAGGGAAAGAAAATGGTCCACAATATCCCAAGCACTTTCACCTACTCGGGGTTGGGGACAAACGTATGAGAAGTATCGTAGGGTTTAACCAGACTTTGAAAAGTTTGGGTGAGGAAGTGTCTTCCCATAAACCCAACTTAGTTTTGCCTTTACCTGGCTTTACTGTTTTTTCTTCGTTAAATATGGTTTTGGCCAGCATCTGCTGTCAATAGATGGACCAACCTCATGGAGCAATCAGGTTTTGGCAGTTGTGTATTGATCCTCAGTCTATAGCAGAGAGATTATGGAGTTTGCCTAGGGCTCTGTGAGGATTTAACATCAGCTCTTAATTCTCAGTTTTTTATTCTCTTTGCCACACCACAGATAAAATTCCCTAGGTATTAGAGACAATCTAAGATGAGAATGTGTTTTCTTTCCATTGGAATTTCTAAACCAACATTTACCTTGTAACAAACGATGCGAGGGTAGAGTTTTGATATTTTTGTTGGCTAGGAAAGCACCAAAAACTTCTTGCAGTGATAGTTTTGAAATGCTGCCTTTCAAAAGCAAAATAGTTCCTGGAAGCACTGAGCACAGTAACTAACCTGGGGTTTCAAGGAAGTAGAAACCGAGGGAGTCAAGAGCCTCCAAACTGGGGAGCCTCAGGATGAGCCACAAGAGTCTGGCTACTGCCCAGACCCTCATCTTCTCCCCCAGGCCCCTATGACTTGCATATCTCCAGCCATCAGGTGGGAGTCGCTTCGCGGTGCTCTCCCGACACTCGGAGTGTGCATCTCGGTGCTCCCGGGCTGCTGGGAAGGCAGTCAGGTTTCCATGGGGATTTCCTTCTTTGAAAAGTGTGCGGAATCGGTTCATCTCCAGGAGATGTTTCTGTTACAATAAATCGGCATGTTTTACGTGCCCAGAAATATTTCCTTGGAAAATTCACTATTGGCTCTATGTAGTCTAGCCTGTCTGGTCTTTTATTTGACTTTGCTTGCATTGTGCTTTTTATCAGAGAAACTGCAAGTATTTTTTTTTAACCTTCAGTTGAACGCTGAAAGCAAGAGGCAAAATGCAATTCTGCTGATGGTTCACCCGTCCTTCAGGATGGAGAGAGCATGAGCAACTGTTGCTATGATTATTTCAAATGGCATACGTGGGGCCCATGGAGAGATTGAAGTTTACATAGTAGGCAGGGAATTATGCCGAGGGAAATACAATCGCTATAGCGCCTGCGTCTAATTTATGCAGTTTCCCTCACAGGCTTTCCCTGTTTTTCAGCTCAATGCTAATGTCCATGAAAACCCAGAAGGTTTTTATATACATAGAATTTCTGTGTGTTATAGCCAGAGAAAAATACACTGAAGTGAATGTTTGCCTTGGGAAATATATTTTTGCCTAATATAACTGATTGTTTTTAATCATATCTGTTACAAGTGTAGCAGGGTGAATTGCAGTCTAGCTCATATGAGACAACAGATCAAAATCAAGTCATTCTCAACACAGTGTTTGATGCCAACCTTGAGCTCTGACAGTATGCAAAAGAACAGATATGCTCAATTTTATGCACCTCTTTACTATTTCATGCTGTCGTGTAGTATTTTACTTTATATTGGATTTTGTTCTAGCAAAACTGACTTCAGCTCTCATATGAGAGCGGATTCTTCCTTATTTTGGTAAAAATTGGGATTCTTAACCAAGCTTGGAAACTAGAATGCAATTGGAAACAGTTTCTTGATTCAGCAGTGTGCTGTGTTGAGGGATACTCACTTGTTAAAGCCCCTTCCTTCCCATAATGGCACTTCCAGGGCAATGCTGCAGGTTTTATGGGAAGCTCTAGTTCCTTTCATCAGTCCAGACTGGTTTTGCTCTGCTTAAGCTAAGTCTTGGTTGTTTGTTTTCATTCAATAACTGGAATTTAAGATTGAGTTGGAGCTCTCATTGTGCTGTGGCTTGGGGAATTTCTTTCTTTTGATACAGCAATCCAGCCAGCGTGGCTTGGTGTAATCGAAGGACCCAGATATGTCAAGGGGCAGAATTTGGAGGCTAAGCGTGCATTTAATGCTTTTGCTGTGCCTGACAGTCATATTGCTCACTTTGTTGACAGATGATCTATACATGTGTGCAATGAAATTCTTATGACACTGGAGATTAATTTGTGGCCTTGCTGGTCTGGTCTGTACTGTAAAATTTACCATCTGTGAACATAAATTTTGGCTATTATGTTAGGTGGGTTGCCACTAAACATAGTTTACCCATAAAGATAGGTGAAATGGGCTATGTTGCCATGATTAAACTTTTTTATGGGCTACCTAGTTTAAAAAAAAAAAAAAAAGGAAGAATGAAGCACAGCTCTGAGATTGCAGCAGGCATCAGTGTCGTGGATTTTTGGGCACTTTTTGTCTTTTGATGCACAGGAGTATCTCTGTTCCCTTCTTTATTGACAAACTTAGATGAAACATAGTAAACAAGGAAAGATGGAAACCATGACCAAAGAAGGGATTACACCGACTTTTGTGCTATTTGCTAAACAGAAGAAGTGTCCTTATATACATGGAAGACCTGTAAAAGAGACAGGAGAAAACAATTCTAGCTTAACTGGAAGGACGGAAATCTCATCCAATAACACTGGGAATGGCTTGCATTTCTTTAGTGGTGTATGTTATTATTTAACTCCATTTTGAGACTCAGAGGATGTTTTTAAAAGAAAAATGGGAGTAGTTTTGTACAGCAGTACAATGTTTAGTGGAATAAATGGACAATCGCCCCTCGGTTATAGGAAAGAAACCAGGACACTCTCTTTATAAATAAATGGTAGAGTTTTGTCCCGCTTTCCAAGTCTCCCCGTTTAAACCATCAGCGAGGATGTGCTGGTAACGAAGGCTGAGCACTAATAGCAATTTGTCCAGTCACAGACAAAAAGTGGGTTTGTCGGCATTCGTTACACGTCCCTAACACGAACGACCCATCCTTCTTTTATGCCCGATCAGAATAGAAACGGAGATTGGAGATATTCCAGGAATAATAGTAAGGGGCTGGAACCAGGTAATGAATCCCACGCTAGAGAAAGGAAAGCGGCTGTGGTCGGGATGCAGCCCTCTGTCTGGAGGGGCATGACAGGACCGTGCAAAGAAACCGCACTGTCGTTCGGTGCCTAGGCAACCTCAGGGAAAAAGATTATCTGCTTCTCACTGCCATGCTCCACATATTGCAGGGCAAAGATTACTTTTTGATTTTTGGATGAACCAGTACAAGGTGTAATACACGCTGGTTGGCTTTTTACTGATTATTCTCACCAGGAAAAATGATATTAAGGATTTATATTAATAAACATATATCCATATGGAGGAGGTTATGTCTCCTGCTAAGGAATAAAAATTGCACAGGCCATTAAAACTGACTTACAAGGCTTCTGCGTTAATAATGAAAGATCTGTAGAAGTCTGAGCAGTCGTCTAGAAGGCCAGAAAAAGATCATTAAGAGGATGTCTCCTGCCAATAGCTGCCAAGAGCAAACAAGAGAAAGAAAACAGAAGGTTTTAGATCTGGAAATGCATAGAAAATGAGAGCATAGAGACTGTGGGGAATGCAGCCTGGCTGCATGTGAGGAGGAGGCTCTGCATGGTCTTCATCACTTATAATCAAGAATGGGGGAGCCGGGCAGGATTATTACTGATGAGAGAAATAAATGATTAACTGAAACATCATTTTAGGATGAGAATTCAGCAGAAGTGAAAGTGTTGAGAAAGGGAAAAAATTAATTTCAGAAGTGTATCAGAAATGCTAGTTCAGATTCAGAAATAATTACAGAATTAAAGTATTACTGGCAACTTGGGAATATTTTTTTACCCAAAGATTTTAATAAACACAGGATGAATGTTAAAATTTGTTATTTCTCTCTTTTCTCTGAATGTACGTTGAACTAAATGTAAAATATGAAACAGTAATATGTAATATTAATAAAAAATATCAGCACTGCAAAGTCTGGAAATGCCAGAAATGTCTGTGCAACCGTAACTCAGTCCCCATGTATATACGCGTTATAACATATTCCTCAGAGAAATTCACACTTTCTTTTTTTTTCAGATCTCTTGCTTCATTTGATGCTTCATTGTCTTCCTCCCACTGTTTTCTTTTCTTTTTGTCACTGAATGGGAAAGGGAGTAACATCCTTTCAGGGCATTCCCGCAAAGCCTGGGGGAGCTGTCACCAGAATTTTTTTTTAGCTTGGATAAGCCATTTCTATAAATTCTCTTTCAGAAAGGGTTGAACCATTCTTTTATTTTTTTTAATTTCTATTTGAGACAGGCATGTGGCCCAGAAAAAGTGGCTTCAGCTGATGAAAGCCTGGCATGAATGGTGTGGAGTTATATATTTCACAAGAATGTTGTATGAAGTAGTTAGACCTGAATCTTTGTTGACTGAAGTGAAAAGGCATCCTCCCTGGGTACCCGCAGGCAGTGCATGGCGGTACTGCCCACATGCACAATCCAACCCGCCCTGGAAGTAGTTGTTCCACACTGCCAGGTTTTCTCTCCTTTTCACGGGCTTTAAGATAACCTTTGTCCTAGCCACACTAGAGAGGGAGAAGAAAAGAAACCATCCCCTCATACAGTCTTAAAAACAGTTTAAAATGACCAAAAAAAAAAAAAAAAGAAAAAAGCTTCTTCCTAGAGCTCAAGCAGTCCTAAAAGCTTAAAAACCGATGGATATCTGACAGTGAATAAATGACCCAGTGAATCCTGAAAGACCCCACAAGACTACAGTCAATAAAGCTTTTTAATGGAATTTTAGATAAAGGTCAACTATCTGCTACAATAATCAGCCATCCGCGATCACTCTTCACAGAAATAAAACAGGCAGAGCAGCAGCCCCACGCGACAGCGAGAAGCTCTTGTTAGTTGTTGGATATCGGCTTTGAAGCACTTCCAGACAGGATCGCAGCGTCATGGTGATAAAATGCTCTTTTTTTTTATTGAGACATTTTCTGATGGCGACTTCTGTTGCCCTGCAAAAGAGATCCTGAAAGTGCTGCTTTGTCCAGAAACACAGCTGCTTGTTCCTGTGGCGTTATTGAGGTGTTAAGTTAAAGGAGGGTGAGCCAGTGATGGGAGGCTGTAGTGCTGGGTGGCTGTGGTGAGTGTCCCCACTGCCTGCCTCTTCCCTTGCCCTCTGCACCTCTGGTGTAGGGATGCTCCCTTCGCCCATGGGAACAGGGAAGTGGTCGTAAGAGTTGGAGGGGAGGGCTTAACCAAAATGCAGAATTAGATTAATTACAAATATTTAGCCTGCATGTGTATTTCACCAGTGTTTTTCACTGAGAAGGTGAATAGTTTAACTGCTAGATATTTTTAATTTTGACGGTTTGGGAATATTTCACCTGTATGGTGGGGGAACACTGAATACAACTGTAATGAGGCAAGGACCCACTTTCCATTGGAAAAGGTGTTTGGTTTGCCTTGAAATCCTATTTTTTCTTCTATTTGAGTCCTGCCAGCAGCACAGCTATCTCATTCATCTGCCCATCTGCATCTATGAGCGCTAAGGGATGTGGCAGTGTTATGTAAATCAATTTGCTGTATCTCATAGTCAGAACCATAAAGTGGTAAAAAAGAGAATCGTGTTGATTTTAAGTCACTTGGTGTGTGAGCAGACTCGTCGTCTCTGCGGTGCTGAACTAGAGGCGGGTAAGCAGTGCTAAGTGTAACTGGTGGCAGTGCATCTTGTTTGACGTATCAGATCATTTTGCACGCGTGTGACAAATAAAGTTGATAATAGGAACCCCGACAACCTCTCGTCTGCCAGTGTGTTAGCAGACACTGTTAAACTCTGCAAATGAAGATGATGTGAAAAGTGTTTCCCGTGGATTTGGAAGGTGCCAATACACCATGTGACTTGACACAAACTCAGCCTTGTTGATGGTAATGGAAAGAGATTTTACATTTTTCAATGGTTCGGGTTCTACAAGCTTGTTCCTAGGCTGATCCCCCTCTCTGAAAGCTTCGACATGACAGCTCCTGCTAATTAACTCCAGGCAGCTCCTGCACAACTCAAGGCTTGCTTCAGGGCGGGGTGCGGATCTGCAGAGCACTGTCAGCAGATGTGGCGTGGTTGCACTGAGAGCAAGGTACGAGCTGTGGTTAAAATGCTTGTGATGCAGAGTGTGCCTGGGAAGGAGGCAAGTGGATTTTGGAGGAGGCCACCGACAAAAGGATGCCCTTGGTTTGTTGCATCTGCTCAGACTCTCTCTATGCAACGTGAAGGTGTGCTGGGTAGTGATTCCTCTGGGATGGGGAGCTGTGTCTAAGGGGCTGCTGAAGGTTCAGCCTCTCCACTCTGCACAGGGCATTGCCGCTGCTCTTCTCCAAATCTTTCTTTCGCTGGAGGCGATCCTGTTTGTAGTTGTTGCCTTTCAGGAAGGGACAGATGATTTATCCCTGCTGTGGCCAACACTGGTGCAGATGCAAAATGGAAAGGGAAAGCAACTGAAGACGGAGTTAGGAGCAGAGTTTTGCCTCTGAGCACCTGGCTCTGAGTTCAGTTGTTTTTTGTTAATGAACACAAAGCTGCCTTCAGGTGACAAAACTGCTTAAATACACAGTATCATGAAGGGTAATTTAAGGAAGACAGCTGCAAGATAAACTTTTTTTTTTTTTTTTGCACCTTGTACTCAGGTTGGGAACACAGGTCAGAAAAGGTTCCCGTCTTTGAGTGATCATTTCAAGTTCTGGAACATGCTGTGGCTTTTTGCAAACTGTGTGTACTAGTGAGCAAGTCCCTGGTGGGGAGCTTGGGAGGGGTCTTTGTTTTGGACAATATGCTGAGTGGTCCCTGCTTTGTGCTGCCAGACAATGATGGCATTGATCAGCTTCTTGTACGGCTCTTCATTAGCTGGCAGTGCAGTAAATCACGGTCTTGTTTAAACAAGTCAGACACAACAGTGATTCAGTCGTTGATGCAGTTACTTCTAGTGTGTAATGAATAGTATTAAAAGAAAAGTATAAAAATGTGTCTACTTTGAAATTTCCTTTCTTCCTGTGATAAATGTTTTGGGCAATGTGTTGCTGTCATTTTATCCTGGTAAAAACCAGATTACTAGCCCATGAAGCTGATGAACTCTTGCTTTGAGTGAGCATATTGATTTCAATTTCTTCATATTCCCGCTGATACAACAGAGAGTTGCTTTTGTCCTTGTGTTTACCCATAAGCGTTGGCATGGTCTGATATAGGAAGGCCAGTGTGATGGTTAGCTGACAGCTTTGTGGAGGGAGGACTTTCAGAAAGAGCAGGAGATAATATTTCAAGAAACTTGTCAACATATCTTTTACTTTTGGGTACTCCTCCTGCCTCCCATATAATTTATGTCAATAAAGGATTTGTCAGAAATGGTTTTGCACAAAGCAGAGCAGGGACCTGTGCTTTGTGAGGTATTTAATGCTTCACATAGCTGCCACATGTGCCTCGGATGCTGTACTTGGTCAGGGTATGAAAGAAATCATATTAACAAAGTTATTGGATCCCAGATGAATCAAAAGAGCTGCAGGAGAAGAAAACAGTGACAAATGAGTCTGCCATCCTGAGGCACAGCAAACGGTTCTTACAGTTAAAGCTATTTCACTTCTTGCACCATTCGGCCGCTAGCCCTCCAACGCTGCGTGGGCAGCGGGGAGCGCGGCAGTGTGAGGAAGGCGATGCCTCGTGCTGGCTTTGCTGCAGAAAGCCCCTGTGCAGTGGGGCCAGTGTTGCTTCACGTGGGAGGACTTGCAGCAAGAGCTCTTCTTGAGCTACCCAGAGCCCAGGGAGCTGCTTCTGGGTGGTGGGGTTCATAGCTCATCTCCCCCGAGCTGTCAGTCTGCCACTTAAAAGTCCCCTGCCCTGAGCAGTGCTGGGTGTCAGTGCATGAGTACGTAAGAGGAAAACATCCCTATAATATATTCTCCGTAGGATTCCTGCGGAGATGCTGTGGATACTCCCAGCGGAGGAGGAATTGGTCAGAGCAGCAGAATTTCTGGGGGTGTCCCAATGAGAAGTGTGCCATTGGGAGGGGCCATATTCGAGCAGCCTTATCTTTGTGGGGTAAATTTGTTACCCTTGTCACTCTGAACCATCAGGTGTGGCTCCAGCAAGTCTCCCTCTGCTCCTGCTGTGCTTTTATTTAGGTTGCTCACTAGGACCAAAATATACCTTCCCCTTGCCACTACATCCTTTTTAAAATTTTCCTGCCAAGCAAACTTTCTCGGTTGCTTTTTTTCTCACTGTGTGGCCCAGGCTTTTGTGGTATTAATGAAGTAGTCCTCAAATGCATTTGCAGTGAATCCCCGTCTCTTAATTGTGCCAGTCCTAGAAGACAACAAGTGGGAAAGGAAAAGAAGCAAAGTGTGGGATAGACGATGCCTTGTTCATGGGCTTTCTAAGTATCTGCTGGAGTTAATGAGGGTCTGGGCAAGAAATGTGCCAAGCAGCCACAGGAAGCACACGTATGAGCACTTTGATGCAGATTCCTGATGGAAGATGGTGATAAAATCCACCAAGTGATGCTTGGAGACAATCTGAAAAGTTTGTCCTGTCCTAGGAGGTGGCAGAGGGTGAGGGAGAAGCGGTTGCTGACTGTGAGAATCTGGACCAGGATCCAAATGCATTGTGAGTTTTGGGTTGTTTTGGATCTGAGAGTTTGGCTCTGACCCATCTCTAATTTAATTTGCCTGGCCAGAGTCTTCTCTCTCTTACACAGAAAACAGGGGTGATTTAATTGACTTCCATAGAGTTGTTTAGGATTTGTGCCAGTAAAACTATTTGAATTTGGTTGTGCGCGAGGCACGTGTGTGTGCCAGTGTTCTGGCTTTGTATTTCTGATAATCACTGGGAAATTTGTTAGGGGCAGTAGTAACCTTGGCTGGGTGGGTGGATAGGACACAGATGGATAAGGAATGGTCATGTTTTGGGTACTCTTTTTAATAATGCGCAGTAACACAAGTAGTACGGTCTTAATCACGGCATTTCCTGCTGTTATCTCCATAATGTGGTGTAACTACCTATGCTCTTCAGCTAAGATGATTTTTGACTCATTTGCCAAAGCTAATAACCCTTTAAAAATAATTTAAATCTTTTCAGAAGTATTTCACTGGTGCTCTAGGGACCAGTAGTCCTTTATTTGCTATGGAGCAGATACAGAATGAATAGCAGTACTGTGGACTCGCTCAAACAGCGACCTTATGTGAGATGTAGTGATTACAGCAATTAAATCCTCTTTGCCAAGGCAACCAGGGCTTTATTTCAAACTGAAGTTAGATTTTTTTTTTTTTTCCCCCAAATGAATCTCTTCTGCATGCATTATTCATTTTTCTTTGGAACATTTAGCTGGTACGAGTTGCACGAGCTCAAATCCAGTATTATTATTTATTAATTATTGCATTGAGGTAACGTCTCGGACAGCCTGCCTCAAGGGGTCAGAGAGCACAGAGTTCCCCTATGGAGCCAGAGGCAGAGCAAGGCCATAACCCTTGTCTCAAGGTGGGGGTTGAAGACTTAACAACATTTCTAGAAACAACTTGTGAAGAGCATTTGCTTTTTGCTTGACTCCATAACCCATACGAAGGAAGTTTGGGGCATTTCGGTCTAGTGGATACTTAGGCCAGTACAGTTTTGATCATAACTTTAAAACTTTTTTATGTAAGTATTTGGAAAAAAAAAAGTAGGTCATGTCAGCTCAGGCTTTCTAAGTCCAACTGTGTTTGGGTGACTTGAACACTGAACTTCTTGTCACTGTGGCTCTTGCTTGGATCAGAAATGATGGTTAAGATGGAACATTTTCTTCAACAATCTTGGATGGTTTTTCAATTTGCTTTTTTTTTAAAAGGAAAAAATGTTAAAGAAGAGCCTATAACCCTTGCCTTGAATGTGCTCCACCCTCATTTTAAGATTAAGCGAGTTCATTGTCTGTTTCTGCTATTATATAAATAGCATCTTGATTGACAAGAAAACTAAAATGATTCTGTTTAAATCTGTACTGCTCTCCTAAAGAAATCTACATTCATTATTCCTGGGATGACTGAAAGATTTACAATAGTTTATAATCTAGTATCATTTCATTCTTCTTCTTGGTATTATTAATCACATTGTCATAAAATGTCAGGAGAACTTTGTTCAGCTTGCATGATTTGGGCTGAGAAAGCCATACTTTAATATTAATGTTTCTTAGGAAATTGGGTAGATATCTTTGCATTTGGGGAACCATAAAATGTATGAGTGATGTCCTTTGACTAGACATTAGATGCTTACAGGGTGCTGAAGTTGACGAATGGTTGAAAGAAACCTGCAGCTGTACCACCTTGGGAAGAAAAATGACCATGCAAAGCAGATCTGGTTCAGGTCAATATTTGGCTGTAGATGTCTGAGATCATGAGTACTGTGGAGGCTGGTGTTTGTGGTTGATCTTTCTCTGTGTTAGTGCTGGACTGCTGTCCTTGTGTGGCAGTGTTGATGACGGTGTCTTGTTGGCGACATGAAACCTACAGGTCCCAATTATTTGGTCATTTAAAGATTCTGGGTTGCATTTCACAAGCCTGGAGGCAGTCAACCAGGATCCTGGCTGGATTTCAGCTTCAGTAATTACAACTTGCCAGAGCAGATTCTCTCTGCCTCTTAAATCACATCCGCTATTTTTCACTTCCTTTGCTAAACTGCTGTGTCCCCCGTGCTGTTGTTGATGATAATAGTTCTAATGCTTGGCCTATTTATGTAACGTTATTTTATCTGTAATGTCTCACGGTGTTTTTACAAGAAACGTCTGTCATTGCTTTCATTTTACAGATTACTATTTTTATTGCTCACGTTCCAGTGATAACACCTCAAATAGATGCTTTCCAAAAGGAGGAAGGCAATGTCCCTTCTACCCCCAAACTGTTATTTTTCAGTGAGGACTGTGAGGCCGAGGGGATGTTGCTGCCCTTTCCTTTAGTTGTCTTACCAGCGCAAATGTATTTGGATGGCCAAAGGAGTACGCCACACGCGGGTGGTGAGTTTGGTGGGCAGGGAGGTGCCATCCTGTGTGTGCATCATGTGCAGCCCCCCGGGGAAGATGGTGATGCCCAGCCCATCTTTCCTGGGGCTGTGGTCCACTGTCTGTCCCTTACAGGCCCGGGGTTCTCCCAGCCCACCTGCATCCCCTCTGCACAGGGGATTCAGGACGACTGCACAGGCTCGAATCTGTATGCAGTCCAGGAGAGGGCAGAGTGGACTTGGATCTGGCTTGTGTCTGAAGCAGAAAACTCAGGAAAAAGTCAACAGCAGGTCAGGAGGTGAATAATTGTGGGCAAAGATGTGGCTGGGTGGTGGTGCAGGTGCCCTGGCTGGGATGGGAAGCTACTTCACCGGCTGTGATCCCCCTGAGTGGCCTCAAAACGTCACCTCAAAAATACCTCTATGGGGGAGATTCAGCAACGCGTTCCCCCAGTGGTGCAAGCCCTCTGCAAAGGGCCAGAGACCCAGCAGCCTGGAATTCTCCCCCAGGTATTATTCCTTACTGAGGAGGAACAGATCTCCAGGGTGTCCTCCACACATCCTGGGGTGCACCCAGGCAGTAGGCAGTGGCTGTGCACTCATGTATGCAACCTTGCTACCCGAAATTGAAATCTATCTAATGTGTTCTTTCTTTTTTTTTTTTTTTTTGTTGTTGTTATTCCCTCCCTTCGTTAAATGATATCTGAAAACTGTACATTTTCTTTGTATGAATGCACCGTGCCCCTTGTGTGTGCTGGACATTGCAAATGCACTTAATAAAGCAAACTTTTTCGCTAGTCTGTACATTAAGAAGCTGTAAGTGAGCTTGTCTCTGCAAAGCAACTTTCTTTTTGTACTTGAAAAACAATGGAAATGTAGTTAATGTTCAGCCTGACAGAGTCTTAGCAAACATATTAAGGGCTTCATTTAATAAAGTCATATTTCACTTTCATAGACAAGAAGCAGAATAGAGTTGAGTCTTTTTTAATGAATAAAGTCCTTAGTAAGGCACTTGCAATCTTTCTTTATGCGAGGCTCATTCTCAGTTTTTTTATTTTAGGAGCCAGGGAGATTTAGTGCAGCATTTTCTAAATTGTCGTGCTTCCTTGGAACAGAATAGAAAGGGAAATGTATCTTAATGTTAAACAGACGTGAAACAAAAATGTGGTTTTTCCCAAAAGAAAAGTTAAACATTTGCAAGAAAAATGTTCTTCACGGAAATTTCAATTCTGTTAAAAACACATTTACTGTCAGAAAATAATGGTGCTGGATGAGCTCTAATAATAAACCAATTTGTGTGTACCACGGGAATGGACTTTTTCGGTCTTTTGTTGTAAGTCATGCTGGAAGGGCTGCCACTGGGCTACAAGAACACAGATATTTTCACACTGGGATTTGTGTCTACTTGAATTATGTGAATAACTCTATTGAAATACAACTGGGAAAAAATTCATCATGTGACTTATTATGAAAATGTTGCTTTTTACTCCATTCAGCGATGTTTGAGCAGCTCCCTGTATTTTTCTCTCAGATTTTTTTAAAAATTCTTTTTTCTTAAATACTTTCTTTGCACAGAGCCTTGACTGTACCGCACACAGACCATGCGACAGCAGACTCCTGATTTCTGGGTAACTGGACTGCTGCAGCTAACGAATAACATTAATGGGCTGGGTGTAAGCCGCTTTCCCAGGGCACTGGGGTTGCACAGTGCTCTCCTTTCGTTCATTGATCCAATTTGTTGAGACCAGCAGGTGCACCAAAGCATGCAAATTTAAAATTTGCTTTGAGGAAAATTGAGTGGCGTTTTTTCCCAAAACAAGCTGTTTTTCTGAACATGTCTGCCAGCTAGCTTGCTTGGGAGAATATTTGCAGAAATGGAATGCAGAAGTGGTACAAACGCAGCCAAATTGAATACATTTACAGATGTAAAAGGCTTGGCTTTTTTTAGTCTTGCAAACTCTTTGGGGTGAGGACTGTCACTTTGTGTAGCTTTATAGTGTCTTACATAATAGGTCCCTAAACACATTGGCCTTCAAGTGCCACTTCAATCTGATGGGTTTAATAATGGTGATGGTGACAACACTGTCCCACCCAGCTTATAGACCCGCAGGTTTCTAAGACAGCACAGGTACCTTTTATCCTATCCGGTCCACAGTCAGTCATGCTCGATAACAGTGTGAAAATTGGATTTGTCAATTAGTAATCCCTCAGTGATCAATAATTAGTTGTAATTATGTGCTGTTTAACTGCTATGGAGAGAAAATTGAAGTTTGTGGCCGGAGTAGGAAATGAAGAATGGCAGGTACACCAAGCGCTTTGGCAAAAGAGAGATTCATTTAAAGAACTGAATTTGCACAGAGGACAGTGAGTTAAGCTGCCATCTATAGCCAGGCCATGTCACACAGCTGTAGGGGTAGTAGTGTTTAGGCTAAGTGGGCTAATGTAGTCCCTAGCGAGCTTGCTGACCATAAAGCTTCGCAACTTGAACAACAAGGAGGTTTGCTTTTTATTTATAGTCTCCCAAAAATGTGCCCGGTGTGAAATGTCATGAACAAGCTGTTATTTATGAGCAAGTATCCTTTGAAACTTCTACTGTGTTTATAATCAGATATCCTCTCCCCACCCTGGTTTAAATTTTTGTCCAAATACATGTGCTAGGAGAGACTGAATTCACTGCTTGAGTATTCGCTCACAGGACTATGCCATCCTGTTGGGCTCTCTCAGCAAAGGTGTGAGCCTAGACACATGATTTGGTTTTGGATGGAGGAGGAAAGATCTTTCTTTTCTCTGCTCAGAAAAGCACAACAGACCAGATTTCTTTATGGACAGAGATGTTAAGCCGGCTGTGCCTGTGGAGGCTCTGAAAATCCAGTTTGTGTCCTGTGATTTCTGTGAGGACTCTGAAGTTAACTCTGCCACTGGTAACTCTCCTCAGACAGGGAGTGGGAGAGGGTCTGTCATTGTTTATCTGTATATGCATGGGCGATTTCCACTACCTCATATGTCTGATTGTCATTTGCTAAGTAGACATACAAAATGCAACTGTTTAACTGCAGGAGGTGGGAGTGGAATAGCTGGAGTAGACCTTATTACCCAGTGGTATGTGAGAAAGAGCCAGAAAAATTTATGGTTTCTGAAGGACCAGTGTATTTTTAAGCTTCTTGTATTCCTACACTTCACAGCCAAGATTAGCAGATTGTTGACAGCTCCATGATATATTTGCCGTCACCTGGCTGGAGTCCGAAGCAAGTGATAAATTTTTAGTTTGAATGAGCTTGTGTGACGTGCAATGACAGATATATTTTTGTTACTACAAGTATGTAGCATGTCCGATGGTTGGGGATTTTGGTGCTATTCTTGGTGTGGCCTTGAGTGATTTGCTTGCTTTCCTTGTGCTTCTGTTTCACCATCCAAGAAAAGATGGAGAAAATGACACATTCCTCATTTGCTGTGATGGCTCATTCTTTTTCTGCGATGTTGGAGCCTGACACAGGCTCGTATCATTTTCATTGAGTTCAGTAAAGACTGTCTACTGGCAGGAGGCAGTAAGTGCTCTTGCAGAAAAGAATCCAACATTTCCAGTCTTGGGTATATGTCACATGAACTTAGATTCAAAAACCTGGAGTGCTTTTGGAATGATAATACTATATTCTGGGAAGATTCCCATCCCAGAATACACATTCAATATGGAAGAAGGGACAGTGTGAATCAATTTTGTCCTCATGTGACTGAACACCTAGAGGAACTGAATTTGCAGATTTTGGCATGAGGGTAAAACTGTAGTGCTATATATTGGTGAATTCTATTCAAATGAAGAAGAAAGATAAATTATCGTTTATTGGATTCCCTCATCTTTATAGTTTCTGGTGTTTAAATTTATCTCAACGAAGTGAAATCTGTCTTCCCCAGGGCTTTTAAAAGGTCTCGCATTTATCAGCATTAATGGGATGTAGCTGAACTGAAGTTGGTATTCTGCTGCTTGAGAAAAACCTGAGTCAGGCAAACTGGCTTTGCTTGCAGTGGAAGAAGGAAGAGACGTGCAGTGTTACACCCCAGACCGAGAGCTTCTGTTTGCTGGGGGAGCTGGAGCAAGCTGCGGACTACACTGGAGATGTTGTCGTCCGTGGCCGATCAGCGAGGGAAAGGGTGACACAGTGTTCAAAACTGCTGCAAAGTGTAGCTGAGAACTAGGAGGTCTGTTTAGGTCTACAAGTTGTCTATCACTTGTAACAGCAACTTTTATCAGCTTAAAAAACAGGAAGTTTGAAAAGCAAGTAATTATTTTAATCCCTGGAATAGGAACATTTGAGTTTTCTCACTGAAGACCATTCAGAAATGTATGCACACTAACTACTTCAGTTCTTCACCTGGAGGATAAAAGCAGCAGTTTCCGAGCTGGGTAATACATGTCTGTTTGATGTGACTGCTGGGAGGAAGCGAATAGAGAAAGGAAATTCTCTGAGAAGGCTGCAGAGTCTGCTGGGGAGGAGAACGGACAGAAGTGCAACACTGCAGCGCGAAGGCATTTGAAAGCAATTCTACTTGTGTGTGCAGCACAGGGACTGTGGGAAGCCGGGAAGCTGTCCCTACCTTCAGTCACACGGTGACGCAGGGACCCACTCCTGAGGGAATACATAGCATACGTGTGGCAAATGGGCTCGTGTGGGGCCCCATTAGCTTGTGCGCTCTGCTTTGCGTGGCTGGCGTGCCATGGGGGAGCTTGGCAAAGGTTCATCTTGGTGGAAAACAGTGCTCTGAAAGGGGATTTTACAGTACATGCACATGCGGACTCCCGGAATCAGGCCTGATGAATGGATTTGGCCAGAAAACAGAAGGGAGTAGCCAGTTTGGGAAGTGGCACTGCTGTCTCTGAGAGTCTCCCTGAGAGCTTGGAGCATCTGTACCCTCCAAACTGCCAAGGAGGGAGCCGCAGCAGTCTTACAAAGTGGGTAGAGTAAGAAGCTATGTGTATACAGTACATGTATGTGTAAAAGAGCAAAGCCCTCACCTGTACTGGATTGTATGTTTGTACTGTTCTGGAGAAAGGTTCTAACTGTGTCTAGAAATGGGTCTTTCTCAATTTGAGAGCAGTTTAATGGTAGAATGTAGCAAACAAAAAAATGTGAATATACATAAGTAAAATGCATACTTTAAATTTTGTGTCGCATGAGTTTACGTTTCCTCGACAATTTTCTAAGGTTTTAAACCCTGAATGTTTCCAGAGAGCAAGAGATTTGGTGCCAGAAGTCCCATCATGTTATAGACCCTATGCCATTTTTACATACCTTGGAGTCAAGGGTGCAGGAGTTCATAGATTAGAAGGATTAATATTGTTTCTTTTCAGTGTAAGTGTGCAAGACAAATATATTTGAAACAAAGGAAGTATCCATGTCCATACATTCATTTTACTTTGAAACAGCTTAGTTGATGTAAATTATTTTGCCTTTGCGTTGAAAAAATGGAGTTGGAGAGTGATGCTGGGAAAGCCAGAAGAGGACAGAGATGCAGCTTGAAAACACAAATATTGGATGTTGGAGACCAAGAAGCATCAAGAGACAGGGAAGCCGATTTCTTCCTTATCAAGGAAATTTTTTGCTTTTGTGCAGGTAGAGCAAAGAATTAAGCCTGAGCAAAAACCTTGAGGGTTGTGTCTGTTCAGTGGTACCTTGAGAGGTGCCACATGTGGAGCTGGCATCCTCTGTCTTGTCTTAGTATAGCTGTGTTTCATGGGGGAGACAAGGGGCAGATATCTGGCCCAGAAGCACCTCTCGTTCACGTTTGATTCTGCCTCCGTGGCAGTTCTCTGCTGCCTGCTTCTTGCTCAGGTACCCACATGTCCTCCTCCAAGAAGAGTAGAGACACTTCGAGGCACCTCCACAACTCTGATGTGCTTAGACGTCAAAAATGGAAGGTGATCGCTTGCCTTAGGGGGGAGAGCATATGTACAGCAAATGGACACTTATATAACCCTATTAGTTTATACTGTATGATTTCAACTGTTGGTTTGCCACAGGGAGTTGGAGAAGAAGAATTAGGTAATATAAATAGAAAGATGACATCCTCCAAAAGAGCGCCATTCAGCACGTATTGCTGGCTGGCCTCATGGTTCAGAGCCGATAAGCAAATTTGGCCTGAATCCTGTTGCAGCATTTTACAGTGGCACCAGCATAGCAGAAGAATTGGCAATATCAGCAGAGGTGGACGCTGTGGATGTGATTCCTGCCATCCACTGCCCGCAGCTCTGACTGCAGGAGCCTGCCTCTCAGTGACAGAAACCTAGGGCCAAATTAATTGTGATTAATTCTGATTACAGACCATTTCCTTTGAAGTGACTCTTGAGATGAATTTGTCCCATGCATGCTTTCAATGGCAAGTTGCTCAGAAGTGCTTCTGCTAATGCATCCTTCAGGTTTACTTCAAATATCCTTTTTCTTTCTTTCAGAAATTGGTTCCTGGTACAAATGTAGACACTTTGCATTAATTCCCTGCAGGGCTTCTATGCCTTATTTTTAGGCTTTTGAGTGGAAAACATGAAAGCATTATGGTAATGATCAGGGCCAATTCTTGTGTTCTTTAGTCAGATATCGGTTAGGAAAAAAAAAAAAAGTGATGCTTAATCATGCAAAAATTCTACTAAGAACTCATTTAAGGGAGGGTTTGAGTGGGGACCTCAAGATTTGGCCCATAGTGTGTGATGCATTTTAACAACAGCTAGGTAGTGATTAGGTAGAAGAATGTAAGTATAAATGGTTGAAGTGCTGGAATGAAAAAAGACTTAATAGTATTGTCCGTTCAATGCCACAAGGAGCTGTTGCATATTATTACATTTAAAGAAAAGTACAATGAATGTACTTTTAAGCCAATTCCTCCCACTGTTCTTTTCATTTGTTTGTGAATATTCTGTAGGACTGACTGAAGGCTTTGTCTGGTCTAGTAGGAGCCTCTTGGCTGTCTAATAGCAGTGCAGAAGGCATGGCACAGCACCTTTTCTTACTTATTTATTTACTTATAAAAAGGAGTGTTTACAGAAAGCTGTGCTTTGACCCAGGCTTTAAGAAAAGCCACCTGTGCTTCGCTCCTTGTGGTCTTCTGAAAGCCCACGTGGTGAGAAGCACTTCTCACCACGAACAAACTGCCAAATGCATTTGAAGTGGAAAATTTCTGATTGAAATGGGCATCTTGGAGCTTCCAGCTGCTGGCAACCGTATGGCAAAACAATTGCAGCGTTTGCAATCGTTTTGCAGAAGCTGCTTATCTAACAATCAGGACAACTTTAAATATTTATTTGAAACTGGTTGATTTTAAGTATTGAAGAGCACTGCTTTCTTCCCCTATTTGTCTAATTAAAACAGGGTGAAGGCAGCCAGGGATCCTGCTTACCCACGTCATGAATGCTGAACGAAGGTCACTTCAGGGCCTTGCAGGTCTCTGCAGAGAAGAAAAGGAATTTGGAAATGCTTAGGTTCATTTGAAGTCTGTGTCTTGAAGACCTTCCAAACAAATGTGAACATTTCAGAGGAGGGATCAGAAGCAGAGGAAAATTGATTTTTTTTTTTTTTTTTTTTTTTTCCATTCATAGTCAGAGATTGAGAGCAGCAGGAAGCTGCCCATTGCATGGCAGGCAGCAAGCCCCAAGGCTGGGGCACTGGCCAAGGGCTCAAACTTGAATTGAGTCAGTTTTCCTTTGACAAGGAAAGCTAAGGGAGACACTGACCTCTAGCTATGCTACCTCCTGTTTCCTCTGTTTAGCCTTGAGCTCTGCGGTTGGGTAGCTTGTACTTGGGGGACTTTTTGGTGGGTGGAAGGAGTGAAGGAGTGCTCTGCCCCTCACTTGGTCTCTAGCTTCTCTCCCACAGCATGTTCATGAGTCTCCAGCAAAGCTGTTTCTGACTTCACAACTGTGTATCTCAAATGCAGGGCTTTGGAGAAAAAGTACTGTGCAGCCATTGGGGTGACTGCAGCCATGTCACAGGCTGATGGCAACTGGGAAGAGAGGGACTGTCCATCTCTGTGTTCCAGAAAGTCCTGCACGTAGGTGGACAGGCTTTTTGGTGCAGAAAGTCCTCTACCAGCTATCAAATGTGATTTTGAAAGCTATCCTTACAAGTCATTCTGACAACTGTTCCTATTAGGTACTCAATCAGTACAGCATTGTGAATTCAGTCAAGTTTTCCCTTGACATGCTATGAATGTATTAAGTGATGAAATGTCAGTCAATCAGAGCAAATTTGCACTTATTCCAGAAAAAAATCTGAATATGTAACTGTTGTAGTGGTGATTGGGAGAGTAGAGATTTTTACAGTCCTTTTTGCTGCATAATGAAAGTCTTGAATACTTGGGTGGACCTCCCAGCTAGTGTAGTGGTAATCCTGCCATAGCCAATTTCATTTCTAAACACTTTTGTCCAAGTTTGAATCGCAGTGTTTCTGTCTGGTTGGTCCTGGTTTGCAACTGAACGATTTAACCTACTAAGGGTCCTGACTCCCTGTTGTATTTCCATGTACTCTTTGCAGTATTCTTCTCCTGAGCTGTAGAAGGTGGTCAGAGATGAAGAGGGGGGCCTTCTGGCATCAGCAGATCTCTTATTGTTTAAGCAAACAGCTTCATGTCTGGAGTCACCTTGAAGAAAGTAGGCTTTTCAGTAAACAAAAGAGAAAATCTGCTTTAGTACATTTTTGGGTCTGATTCTGTAACTTCTAGCAGGCTCTGCTGCTCATCTGCCTGATATAGAAATGGGTACCTTTTAAGAAGCTGCAGCCCAAAATTAATTTCTGCAAATGTATTCACTCTTTGAAGAAACTCTACTAAGGATTTGAAATCTGGAAATGCTGAGGCTGTTGGGCAGCTTGTCTGGCTCAGGAAGAAAGAACTGAGAGGTAGCGTGTCGGACGCGCAGCGGGGTGAGTGTATTTGAGGTCGGCCGTGGCAGGCGGACGGTGTGGCTGAGCTCCGCTGCTTTCCCCGCTCTGCACTCTGGGGTCGCAGGGTGGGCGCGGACCTGAAACGCTGCCTCTCTTCAACCCTCCTCAAGTGCTTTCCTGGCAAAGAGAGGACAAACCCATTATCCTCTCCATGCGCTGAGGTGTTCTGGCTGCTGAGCCATCAATAATACACGCCGTCGTTTCCCAGATGAAGCTTTTCCATTCTTTGGGGTTTTTTTTGTAACACGTTTGCATTCGTCGCTGCCACCTCGGCGTGGTGTCGCCGGGCTGCGTGAGCTTTTCATAACACATCACTCTGCACAGCGGCGCTTGGTATTGACGGCGTTGAAAAGCAGCTCGAAGGTGCTGAGGTCTCCTCCTTGCCTTGTTGCAAGCCTGCGCATCCTAAGATTTTTGCAGAGTTTTGTTCAAGCCAAGGAAAACTTCCCATGTAAGGAAGAATCTCAGGATTTGGCTTTATAACCTAAATGCAGCCAACTTTGCTACAGAAATGCAGGGTGGTTTATCTGAGTGAGGGCTGCAGCGTTGGCTCATTTCAGGGGCTCCTTTCTCCCTCGTTCGCCCTCCCTCTCGGCAGTTTATAATGCATTTGGAGCTCTCTGAGGCCATTTTCATAGTGTTGTGATTCATCGATAATTATACTGCTTTAAATCTATTGTTCGTTTACTTTTCATAAAAGTTCCCAGCTTTAAAACCTGCTTTTAAACTTTTATTTCATTCTAGCATATATTGGTTTGCTTAAAAAACCCCAACCCTATGCACTTTTATTGTCTTGTAGCATCTGCTTCATTATCCATTATATTTCAATACTTATTTATTCCAATGAAGGAATATAAATGTTGAAACATTCTGCAGAAAGCTAAATGAACTGCCAGCAGTAAATAGCATTTTTGATCAATTTAATAATTTTTCTTTCTGTTTGCAAATCAATTGTAAATATGCCTTGATTTTTACAACTTTAGTTGCTATTTGAAATTATTCTGCAAAGAGATTATTTGAATTGTTTCATACTAGGTGGGCTTGCAGGATTTCATCTGATCAGCCATAAGCTTAGGGGTATTTTTTTTGAGAATAACTTCTGTTTATGTAGTATGCTTTGGCTGGCAGCATGGGCTCTCCCAATGCATTGGCTTTCATGCTTTCTCTCTCTAGATCAGATTTTAACTGGTTTGTAGGAGTTAAATGAATATCAATGTCTGTGCTGTTTTATTCCTAATTTTGATAAAATTCCAGCACTTTGTCCTTGTGTTTGCTTTAAAATTCAAATTCTTCATCTGCATTCAGATTGCAGTTACTTTTATCCCCAGTATTTTCTAGCAATTCTTAATGAGTGTGACCTGCTGTGTCCTTTTATTAGCCTGTTCTTTATAAAAAGCCTTTAATATAGCACACTCAGAAGCACATACAACATGTGAAAACCTGAAGACTGTTCTGCTACAAGTAAGCTTCCCTTCAAATTCCTTTGCCCCATAGAGCAGAGCTGACGTACACAAGTTCTTAAGGTCAGCAAAATTGTTCCTTGTGAGATATTTAATGAAAATGAAATATAAAATCAGTGGTCATCTGCTGAGACAGCATCTTCCTAGAAATTTAAGATTTGAACTTACTGGTACTTGACGACTGGCATCTTTGTATGATTGTCTTGAGGAATTCAAGGAGTCATAGCATCTTTTCTCCCCTTACGCAATGCTTTACCTGGCTGTGTAAAGGTAATCTTACATCAAGTGTCATGTTCAGTGTAAATCGAGAATGTGGAGGAGGCTGCACTTTTAAACCAGTGGCAGGAAATCACATTAAATTCAATGTAATTACATTGTTCTAGAAATGTGATTATGTGTTTCAACTACCAGCCTCCCACTAAATTACTTCAGATCAGTCTCAATCTGTGGAATGAAATCTGCCTGATTTAGATGTAAAAGATGTAATAAATATGAAGAAGTGCATTTTGTATTTATATTTTATATTCACCTGTGACTGTTTATTACATTTTCCAGATCTAGCCTTTCCCAATGCATATATCTCACCCGCTGTATGCAGGGAAATTGAACCTTGACGTCCCTTAATATCATGATTTAGTCTTTGCAGCGCCACGTGTATGACATTAGCTACTTAGTTTCACGTAAAACTGCAGAGATCTTAACTGCAGGAATGGTCTGTATCCCCATGTGAAAACAAGATAAAATGTTCCCAAGAGCAAGCACAACCTTGATCGCAGTGGTACTGCTGAGGTTTCACAATTCTAAAAAGTAAGAAAGAAGGATAATATTGGTATTTCTGATAGATGAGCTTTAGACTATAGCTTGGAGGCCCACGTTTTGAAGCCTACTGCTATGTTGGCAGGCAGAGTGTTATACCTGAAAATATTTGTGCCTGAAGTTAATTGAGGATGATAGCTTGACAGTGAAGATTCAAGTCAGGAAGGCAACACAAGCATGAAAGAACGGGGCACTTTCTCAACACCATTTAAAATCAAAGGAAGTAATCCATATATTTAGTCTTTGGGGTTTTTTTTTTTTTTTGAGTGCTGCCTTTGTAATTTGAGGTCTTCATCAGGAAATCAGATAATCTATAGCCTAACTATCAAATTAGAAAGCAGTCTCAGCCACAGTAATATACTGGCTTCACTTTTAATATCCACAAGCTATTGACATTAGTAATTGAGAATAAGGTTTTGTATCAGCAATTACTTGCACAGAAGATATTGTCACTTTAATGCCTCGGTACTTGACTCTAGGATAAGGTGAGATGTAGTGACAGTAATTGCTGGAGGAAATAATTACAACCACAATCATGCAGGCATCGACAAACACCACCTTTGCAGAAGACTGGTCTGAAAGCTGAGCTTTAACTTGATGTTAGTGTTGCAATTGGAAAACAACTGTGATTTCTAGGTGCAAAATTATGTCTACAAAAATAAATGGCAGGTTTCTTTGCTTTCTTATCGTCATCCCTTGATTCTTCTGTAGGAACAGAGTCACCCAGTTGTTGGAGCAGGCTGCGTTTCTCAGCCCTTTAGTTCCAACAGCATCTCCTGTGTGCAGAGTGCTGCAAGGGTAGGTGACTGATGGTGGAGAGTTTGATTTATGAATAAATCTCCAGCTGTCTCTTTCACTTAAATACAGGATAACTTTAAGCCTCCCTCCCCCACCTCCTTTCCATACCAAGTCTGGGTGAATGGGACTTCCCCTTAGGTTTAATGAGTCTTTGAATATCTCAGCAGTACAATCAAAAGGACCCTGGAAATAAAGGTTTTGCAGCTGTAGAAACTGCTCAGATGTGCCATGAAGATGAAATAGGGAGGAGCATAATTAATCTTCCTGTCTTCTTCAAGATGTGTTAAGATCAGACCAGGTCATTTTCTCTGAAGAGCCGGGGAGGAGCTGGAGGGGAAAGAGGCCTTGTCTCCAGGAATTAATCTCCAGGTCTCCAGGATTAGCCTCCTGAAATATGTCTGAAAGTGACTGCTGTAGCAGAACAAGGAACATTTATTGTATCTTGGTGCATTTTATAAACCATTTCAAATATAATTAAGCCCCCACCCCAAATTATTTCCAAGTATCAATGGGCACATGATGAGTGACTTTATTTCATTAAAAATGCTATCTTTTTGTTTTTCCCAGTTTTATCAGTGTTTTCATGGCCTGGGAAATACATTTCCTATTAGAGTCAACAAGAAGGCTGGGCTGATGCGACTGCAAGCAGGGCTTCCTCTAGCCCTGCTGTCAAGCCTGGAGAGGAGAGCTGTCCTGCCTGTCCCCCTGTCCCCAGCTGAGGAGGTAATCTCCTCCTCTGGATACCCTGGGAGAGGGAGACTCCCAAGGGACAGTTCTTCCCTTCCAGGCACAGGGAAGAAGAGCCGTGAAGGCACTGTTTCTCTTGTCCCCTTGAAGCAAGAGAGGAACGGCTGCTGTTTTCCTGCTCAAGCATAACTAGTCATAATTATTTTAGCCCTGGATTATTGGTCCTTTGCTATATTAGCTCAAAAGACTATGTGTGCGGGTGCGTATGTGTGCATGTTTCTCATAGTTAAGAATTCGGGTGGAAAACCACACTTGCACCATCCTCGGTTCAGTCGCAGCCATTTTTTGACCAGCCCCAGATTTACAAGCAGATGTTAAACATCCTTAACACATGAAGATGATTTTGTCCCCAGATGCCCAGCTGTGAGACCATCGTATGGCACCACAGAGCCGAGAGCACAGCATGCTGCCCCTTGTTAAAATGACTTAACAGCTGATTTCCTTTATTGAAGGTTTGGAATACCCCCTAAGCACAGCAGATTCCCTCACTGAATTAGATTGTCTTTGTGTAGTAAGAGCCCGTATATCAGAACAATTTCAGTATTCACATCCTCTAAACAAGGCTCATTAATCGCAAATTCATGACTAACAGGGTTAGGGACTAGTTAGAATTGAAAAAGCAGAACAAGAATGGGATGTGCTTAGTGCTCAGTGGGATCTGGTATCTCACTGTGAGTGTTTTTCGCTGAAAACTACTGAATGCATTATAAAGGATTGTAGCGGGTTTTATAGGTAGTTGATTCAGTGCCCCCCAACTCCCCCAGTGGGAAAGCCTGTTTTTAAAGTGTTTGTTATTGCAAACACAGTGTATGCTTTGAAATGCTGAAAGTTGAAGCAATTTCTTAGTAGCTAGCACCTAGGCATACATGGTCTTCACGAAACATGAATTGTTTCTTCTTGCCCTTTTTTTTCATGACCTGTTGCAGAGATGATTTTTCATCTCTAGTTTCTGAGAATGGGAGCTTGAATCATAAAGGCTGGTCAAGAAAACAGAGGCTAACCAAAATCAAAACTCTGAGAGTGGCTCATTCCTATCCTCAAAAATGCTGTGTGATGTCCCTTACTATTTAGTGAAATTCCCTGGGGCAGTGCGGGTAAAACCAGCACACAGCAGTCCTGGTGGCAAACAGACCAATTGCGAGGATAAAGGAAAAATGCCAAAGGCTAAAGGAAGGTTTAGTATTGGTGTTAGGAAAGAAAGGGAAAGCCACAGAGGGAATGATCCTATCAACTCTACCGATTTAGGAAGTGAATTGACCCCCTATACTACTAAACACTTCCGTGTGTATAGACCAAATGAGAGCACCTTTCTGTACCACTTAAATTGGTTGTCTCCAATTTCTGATGATGGCCTTTTTGTCTTGTTATTTCTACAACTTTTTGTTACAGTGCCAGGGCCTAGATTTTTCTTAGAGATTACTGAACTGGAAATGGATTTGGCCCTCTGAAATCTGTAAACTTTTTTTTAAAAAAAGTCAGAAACACAGTGTGCTGCTGCCGTTTACTCTTTTATTGCTGTGCCGGACCTATCTGCCCATGTGCTGTATCACGTTTTTGAACCTATCCTGAAGCAGGCTGCTGTCTGCGAGTGGTCTTCAGCTCTGCAAACACTAGAGTTTAATTTAAAAGTCGCTGCAAGGATTAAAGAATCCTTCCCCAATCCTGCTGGCCCAGGGTGAGTAATTTCTTTCGACAGGCAAGTAAAATGCTATTAGTTTCTTGCATTACCATCAATCACTGTGGTAAACGGCAAGCAATTTTTGTGTGGTGGCTGGTAAATTTTCCTGACAGCTTTGCAAGGCTGGAGAAGCATTCTGAGCTGTGGCAGCACTGTGAGCAACAGGCTTTGGAGGGCTGAATCCTTCTGACCTCTTTGCCCATCTCAGGCTCTGGGCCTGCTGGGGTCTGTCTGTCAGGTACCAGCTTGCAGAATGATATTTTGGCCAGATCTGCAGAGCAAGAGCTGGGGCTTGGAGCTTCAGGGCATCTAGAGGGGAAAAACTGTCTCTTCATCTTTATGGCAAGAAATATTGCAGGGAAATCCAGCAAGCCAGTGCTTTGGCACCATCCACTTGTGGGGCTTTCTCTGGACTTTATTGCAGGAGATGATGGACCCAGCCAGCCTCTGCTGCACAGCTTTTGTCAGCTGTGCTTGGAGGAGAGACAAAGCTTGGGACTTGCAAAACCCTTGCCAAATCTGCTGAGATCCAGTGCGGGATTTAGAGTCACTGATGAAAGCTCAATCTACCTGCAGTGAGTCTTCAAAAAGCTTCTGAGAAGCACCACCTGAAGAAACCAAACTGGGCTGTCAAAGATAAAAGCCTGTTGAGACAGTGGCCAAAGGGCTAACTAGGGCTACCTGGGCACCAGAGTGGGGTAATTTTATTGTGAAGTGCTTACTCTCTAGAATAATCTTGGAAAGTTGTCTGCAGCTAGAAAAAAAATTTATAGTAAAGAAAGCAGAATGGGGAAAAAAAAAAAGCCAAAAAAAAATAGGGGAAAAAAGTCTTTGATGTTTTATCCCAGCTGGAGGGCTCGTTCTCATCAGAATTCACACATTATTAGCCTGCTTGGTGGTCATTGGTGCCTGGAGTACAAACCGCATAATCATAATGCTCACTAAAGTTTTCACTAGCAGCAGAAAAATGCTTTTTTGCTGTAATATATGGTGCCACCTTTTCAAGAAAAGTACTGGTCTGAGCTATACTGGAAATTGAATTCTATCTTGTGGAAAGGGAGATTATTTCCTGAGCTTTCCTTATTCACCGTCCTAGCACATACTGCTCAAGGTAAAGGTGCACTCCAAAATGATTGATTGGCAAGTGCGAGAGGACCGCTGTTCCATGTGACAGGGATATAAAGAACGATATTTTTATTTTTTGACAGTGAAGGGGAAATGGCATTACTAGCAATATTCAGCAATGTACTCTGCAGCCCCAGTTAGCTCTGCATATTTTATGGCATCCATTTTCTTTCTTCGATTAAACAACATAAAACCCCATAAAATAATCCAATAAAAACAACAACTACTAGTTCAGGCAAAGTTCTTGTGGCCTTTTTAATTCTGGAAGGATTTTCATTGCTGTGCTTTTTTTTTTTTCCTCTTCCCTCTAACTCCATCCCTTGTGCTCAGGTCAGTGTCTCCTTGCTACAGCCTAGGTGGAGTTTCTAATAACAACCTTTTCTGTGCTGCTTTTTATGCAGAGTACTGAGCAAGTGTGGAAAAAAGTATGACAGATCCCTTAAAGACCACTTCATGCTGTTAAGCAATTGTTGGATGTGCCAAGGATTTGGGCTGGTTTCAGAAGTTAGAGGTATATATGTGTTTCAAAAATATCCTCTTTTAATGTTCTTTTTTATTTATTTATTTTTACTAGTGCAGTTTTAAGCAATCTTTTAGGTAAAGATGACCACTGTCATCTTGCTTTTAGCCTCATCTCCTAAGAGGCATGTCAACGTGTTGTCAGCGCATCAACCTCACTGCTGGTTGTCTTTCTTGTACTTTTTAAACCATTGAAAGAGGTGTATTAGCTGTGTGAAAGTCAAGGTGAGAACCCGTTCAGTGCATGCAGACTGCCTCCGTTATTTACTTTTTCTGGCCAGACTGCACATGCTGTCTCAAGACTAGCCACAGGCTGGCTGCCACTGGCCTCTTCTGGGCATCTGCCAGTTGGGGGATTTGCAGTCACCACCTGCCCTGAGCTGAGCTATTATGCCACAATTTGACAACTACAACAAACTCTAGGGTTGACTGTAGTACTCAGCAGCAACGCAGGAAATTTTTTCTGATCCTAAGTCATATACGTTGACGTCTGGTAAAAGATAATTAATTGTATTAGTCTGAATTGTATTTAATAAACTTTTTCATCACAGGAAATGTTTGTCTCCAAGGTGCTGAGCACTTTCAGCCACAGCGATGGACTATTTTAAATGCTGTAAGCCCCCATCCAATGTTAACCGAGACAGTGCTATGAAGCTCATTATCTAGTTTGGCAGGGAGAGGGATGGAAAGTTTTTACTTTGTTGTTGTTTAGGTGCTTCCAGAAATGGTGACCTTCAGGGCTTTTTTTTTTACTTGTAGAGCTAGAAAAATGACCCCTTTATAAAAATTCTTTGTCTCCCAGGAGGCCTGAACTCTATTCAGGCTGCAAACATTTTTTCAGTGCTGATTTCTGAAAGGAGCCTTTCAGTAAAAGGAAACCTTTAAGTATCTTTGTCTTTGCAGGAGGAAACCTCTGACTTACTTTGATTTTTTCATTATAGTTTTCAAAGCTGTGTTTGTGCATGATTGCAAGAATTCCAAGTTCAAATACTATGGACATCTTCAGACTTGGTAATGCATTTTTTCCTGTATTTCTAGGCTTTAAGGAAGAGTTTCGTCTATTATTGCATTGGTTTCAAGGTAAAGGACATAGCCCGAGTGTTTTAGATCTTTCAGAGAAGGGTTGAAGAGACCGAGCGGGCTTTGATATTTGTTCTGTAGACATGTGTTACAGAAAACCACTCCAGCACTTTACCTCTTCTCTCTGCAGAGAAGGTACACCACAGATTGTTGTGCTGGAGAAGAGAGGGCACATCAATTCTTGGAGATGTCTAAGAGTGTGTGACAGCAGGCACTCTTGAGCTCTTTGAATAATGATCAACACATCGTAACTCGGTTAACGGAACAGAGGCAGTGAAATAAAGGGAAATATCTCTCCTCTTTCAGGGGAGGCAGAGGTGTGAGCTGGTTATGCATCCTAATGAGAAAGGGATGATACCGGTTGTTTGGTAGCAAGGATCATTTAGACTTGGAAAAAGGCCTGTTGTCTCCTTTTGATCAATAGTAATAATGGTTAGTTCAGGTTTATTGGATACTTTGAAAGTGTAAAGTGTCAAGTGAGTTTTAGAAATTGTGTATTTATTTGCGAATTATGGGCACCGTTTTCTGCCCTCCAGGCAGGCAAAGGACAGAGGACCTGACCTGCTTCCCAGTGCTGGTGTAGCAGGAGTCCCTGGAGTCCTGCTGGTGGGATGCCAGGGTCGGCAACCCAAAAATCAGACCTGTTCTCCTGGTGTGAAGAGTTTGCTGCAATTTAAGAGCTTTCAGCATAATCTGTAGTCACATTTGCTTACACTATAATTAAAGTAATTTGTATGTTAAAGGCACAACAGTGTTTTCAGGTGGACCCAAATCAATTTTGGCTTTTAGTTTTATTAAGGAAATGCCAATTGCTATAGAACTCTTTGACATGTCGTTTTAATACCTACTGGGAAATTACAGAAATATATTGAAATGCACTATCTGTACAACTTTTAAGTATTAAAATGAACAGTGTCTCATGAGAAAGAACTATTTTTTTTAATCCTTGGATGAGTTTCCAAGCAAAGGTTAGTAAACATCCTTATTCACCATTTTGAAGTTGCCCAGACAGTTAAATGGTTAATAAAATGTCTTGGGTCAATAGAACTGGACCCTGCGTCTTCTGCCTCAGTGCCTGGCAACCCTTTTTCTCCCAGAGGGACAGAATTCCACTGTCAACATATTTCAAAGAAAAGTGTTCATTGTGGGAGATGGCATTTTCATCTCGTATTACATAAAGGCTTCAGAACCTCTCAGGTTTCCATAGCAGTGTTGGTAACCCATATAAACAGGTCTAGTTTATGACAGGGATAAATAAGAATAAAAATTAATAGCTTTAATTTCAAGACAATTAGGATGCCTTTCTGTTGTTTTTCTAAGCTCCATTTTCTTACCTGAGTGAGAGAGAGAACAGATTGAAAAATGGACTTTCTGCTGAAATAAAAAGATGAGATCTTTAAATGTCTTATCTCCTTTAAAAAAATGGCAAAAACGGGTAGGTTTTCATTGGATATGGAAATACAACACGATGTTAGACTGCTTTGAAGACGTTCGCATACTCTTTGCCGATTTTATGATTTTATGATCCTACAGCTAGAAAATATTTCTGAGACACCTTCTCTTTCAAAAAAATTAGTAAGGGTTGACACCTCTTTTGCTGATCTTCCTTCACAGATGTGAAATTCAACTTTTCAATATTAAACAATTGCTATGAAATTCATTAATCTCTGCTGATTTAGACCAGCTGGAGATGTCTCCTAAAACGTTTAGACATTCTTAGGAAAAATGGGGGGCTCTTGAGAAAATCTGCTGCACTTTTTTAGTGAAGATACACGTACAGTTTGATGAAAAGGAGGAGGGAGGATTTTTGATAAAATACTCCCCCCGTTGTCATCGCCTGTGTTTCATCCTGCCTTATTTTGATCATGCTTCCGTAAAAGCTTCCTCAAAATCATAAGCCATCATACTCAAGGGTAGGTTGTGTTAATTTGTCTTCCCTAATAGTTAATTTATCACATGGAAAGCACTTTACTGCCAGAATCCAAATTAAAATCCTGTTTACTCTTTTCATTATTCAAAATCCAATATGCTAGTGAGCTTGATGCTTAGCATATTTTGAAACATTTGATGGGCTGAAAAAAAGTAGGTTGATAGCTTCACCTTTTAGGTAGAAGAGAGGTAATTGTATCATTCTAAATCTTTAGCATTGATCCCCTCCATGATTTCAAAGGGTTTTCTGTTCTCTGAGTTGTTGGGCTTTTTTCGTGGTAGCCACCATGTCTGTTGAGCAGTTCTGTTCCTACTTGCACTGTGCTGGTCGCTGTACCTATTTCGTCTGCTTTGTCCTAGCTGGTGCTTTGGCATTAACTTTCTTCCTTGAGTGCATGCTGGATAGAGATATTCTGATATACGACAGTAATAACTGTTTTCATAGAAACTGCATCCCTAAATGCTTGACAGCTACAAAAGGTTACATAAAAATAACAGATGCAGAGTGAAATTGAAGTATACCGAAGGGAGGGAAAGGCAAATTTCCTGATATGGTGTAAAGGTGAGAGAGTGCCGAGGTCATGAGATACAGAAAGGGCATTTCCACAGGGTGAGTGGTGGCTGAGAAAGCTCCGGCCTTGCAGTGGGGGGGCGTTTCAGGGTGAAGCAAGGCCAAGGCAGGCAGAGCACAGCATATCCATGTCTTGTTTTAAAAACAAATTTGGGACAATTATGCATTGGACCTGCAATGAAGGGCCGGTCACTGGAGTAGTTTTTAGCATGGATGAAGTGTGGAGGTCAAATCTTAAGTAAAACTCCAACTGACTTTGGAAGTTGCTGGCTCTGTCTCTAAATATTGAGCTGTCTTTATCCCTAAGGGCAAACATGGGGGTTTTTTTGTCCCACAAGTTCCCACCTTATTTCACTGGTAACACCTATTGCCACTGGCTATATACCAGGGCCATGTTGAGTTTTTTAACCCGCTGGTACCATTTGTCAAACCCTTTTGCTTGGGGTTTCCTTTTATTTGATGCATTGCAGTTGTCTTCTGTTCCACATTACCATCTGCCTGACATCTACCTACACCTCTCCACAGGGCTTTGCAGGCTGCTTCTTTTTCTTTGCAATAAAGCAGCATATTATTTGTGCTCCTACACTTGTGACCTTTTGGAGAGGGCTTGGATCTTTGCAGGATCTTTGTGTATTTTGATGTGTATTTTATGTACTTAGAAAGATAACTTTACTTATAGTGACATTAATATGGAATCGCAGAAACAAACAGCCTAGTGTTGCTATTTTAAGGAGAATTTGATGGCGAAGTAGTTGGAACATAAATCTGTGACAGGTCTTTTAAAATATAAAAGAACAAAGAAGTAAAGTTCTTGGGGAAAATACTTTAGAAAAGAAATACTTGCTTAGTTTGTGAAGGACCTGCTACTTTGAGTTGTTTTAAATCTGACTGCTGTAAAGAGGCGAGGCTGTGCAGGATGATTAGCTGCACTCTTATTTCATGCCTGCTTTAAGCCCACAGCAGCAGAAAGCATATATTTGCCCACAGGCTGGTCTTGCATGGCCATTGCAGGCCACACTGTCTGTTATTAGTGGCTCTGCAGTAGCGTCAGGAGAGCTGGATGGGTCTGTGGTGAAGGTATCAAAACACTCCTTGGCAGCTCTAGGTGTCATCCTTGGGTTTGCCATGTGTTTTCTGGGCAACTTTGTGTCACCTCATTTTCTTCGTATTTATGGATTATCTGTAGAGAATTTTGGCCAGGAAGCTTAGGAACACAAAAGAGAGGGATGGTGCCTCCCTTGAGGGGAGCTCTGGTCCCACCTCAGCCCTCCATCTGCTGTAATAGTTTCCCGAATGGTTTTGCTTTCATACGCTCACACCAATGAACTCCTGACTGTCTGTGCCTCTCTCCCAAATGCCGTGGAATGCACTTGGATGTGGCAACTGTGAATCACATACCCTCTCTCCTTCTATCTGCCAACAAACTCACTTCCTCCCCCTATATAGGGATGCTTCTACTCCATCCTACATAGAAACACTGCCCATCTCACCCACACCCTGAAAGTCCCCAGATGTTACGTCTGAATTCAGTGATTATTTTAATTTATAGTGCTTGGCTTAATGTATCTTAAAACACATGTATTTTAACTAGAAACTCCCCAGGGACCTAATTCAAACTAATTGCTTGCTGTTTGTGCAATTCTTCAAATATGTAAAATGCTCTGTGAGGGCTTGGAATTACTCAGCTCTGCTCAGGTTTGGTCTTAAAGATGGGTAGGGGTGTCTAGCTGAAGTGTAAGCCTGGGAATCAGGATGTAAGGACCTTCATTCTGGCTTTGCAGAGACAGTATAATTTTAGGCAAGTTAACTAAACTGGCCTACAGCTTGGATTTCCTGTAGGGGAAGGATGATGATTTTATTTTTAATTGGGCTAAAAATGCGTGTTGAAGGGCTGACTACAGAAATGCTTGGAAATTACAAATGAAATTTATTATCATAACCGTTATTATTAGTGTGCCATTGAGAGTGAATTTAGCTCAGATCATGTTTTCCCTCATAATGGGGTGGGGGTGGGGGGGGAGATAAGAGGATTTCTAAAATAGCTCTGAAAAAGTCTTTTTTCCCATCATTTTGAGCATTTTCCATCTGCTGTGAGCACATTCCTGTTTTATTTCCTAAATATCTTTTCCGTCTGTTTCTATTTTAAAGTTCTCTTTGCTAGGATTTTACTTCCCAGTTACGGCTGCTGGGAGTGTTGCTGGGGGTGTATTGCAAGCAAGCATTTACCTTTCAGATTTTGCAGTTAATTGACTGGGAGGCAGTGGAAGTCCCTGCACCACTTCTGCTAAGTGCTCGGCTGTGTAAATCCCTTGCAGCCCTTAAGTTACTTTCCAGCCCTGGTGATTACTCATACCTTCTCCTTTCCTTCTGTTGTAATAACTGAGGGAAGAGGTTTAGAGTGGCCGTATTCATGGGGTCGCATACATTTAAAGCTGGGATTGCATTTTAAAATAGTTTCTGGTCATTCCAATTTGGCAGGCTGGGGATGCTTCTGCTTGCCTGCTCCATTCAGTCTATCATGTTTCCATCTTTATATTCTACAGTAAATGGAGGACACACTGTTCAGGGAAGAAAACATTGCCAGGGATACCAAATGTATTCTGAAGTCTAAATTGAAAGTAGCTTCCTCTATTCTGCCTTTACAGCTGGAGAAGAGAGTTAAATTCACCCGTGAAGCAGTTTCATCGATTCCCTGTTCTGGATAGCTTTGCCACTTTTCACGCCCCCCCCACCCCCAGCTACCCCCTCTTAAGATATTATGGGCATAAGTGTTACGAAAAGCAGTGCTTGAGGGTGTCACCTTTTTTGTAGAACCTCCTCCACCCCTAAAGAAGAGAGCATCATGAATAAATAGCAATCACCTCATTTGCCATACAGGCTGTAACGTGGGGGCCCTGTTGCACGCTAACTTCTGCTGAGCTCATTCAGTATTCCTCTCTCTCATTTGCATCTCTGCTAATTGCGTTATCAAAATGCCACATAAGTTGTAATGTTTTAAAGGTGGGCAAGTGCTTTTTAAGAGAACAGTTTTCTGTCAGAAAATTCTGTTTTTCAGAAAGCAAGTATTTCATGGAAATATTTTTTTTTTTTCCCCCACAATTCTCTTTATTAAAAAAAAAATTAAACCATCTTAGTGTTTGTCCTGTTTTTGGCTGGGATAGAGTTAATTTTCTTCCTAGTAGCTGCTATAGTGCTGTGCTTTGGATTTAGGGTGAGAATAATATTGATATAACAGTGATGTTTTAGTTGTTGCTGAGCAGTGCTTACACTAAATCAAGGCCTTTCCAGCTTTTCATGCTGCCCTGCCAGTGAGGAGGCTGGGGGGGTGCACAAGGAGCTGGGAGGGGACACGGCTGGGGCAGCTGACCCCAGCTGACCCAAGGGATGTCCCAGACCATATGGCATCATGCTGAGCAATAAACTGGGGGGGAGTTGGCTTGGGGGCAGCAGCCCACTGCTTGGGGACTGCCTGGGCATCATTGGTCAGCGGGTGGTGAGCAATTGCATTGTGCGTTGCTGCATTGCTTGTTTTGTATAGTCTTTTATCATTATTATGATTTTTTGTTCTATTAAGCTGTCTTTATCTCAATCCAGGCGTTTTACCTTTTTTGCGATTAGCTCCCCCATCCCACTGGGCTGAGTGTGTGAACAGCTGTGTGGGGTTTAGCTCCCTGCGGGGTTAAACACAACAGTGGTAACCATTACTTCTTGGGTCATACTTCTGTGAAATACTTCAGTAGGTGGTTTCCATGTTTTCAAGTCCAGATATGGCAGAATTTCTCTCAGCTGGTAAACTTTAAAGGACATCAGATTTTTCTGAAGCAATTCTATTTATCCTTACAGCTCCCTGTGGAAAGTGCTGCTCTTCCAACTCAGTATTTTATATGTGGGGAAGGGAGGTACAGGGAAGCTAAATGAGCCACCCAAAGTTATAACTGAAGCCTGGCACAGAGCAGGGCAATAAACCCAGCGCCCAGGCTCACGCACTAGCCGTTCACCATCCTTTCTCTAGTTAATGTCAGCTTTGCTAGGAATTATTCTTTTGCAAAGCCTCAGTCCCAAACACAATAATTTTTGTGCCCGTGGAGTTTGAGGGCAGATTTAAAGATATGAATCACTTATCTGAAGAACAGTAGGCTCAAAGCTCCCATATGTAGGCTGGTGTAATTTGAATTTCTTGACTTTTCCTAAGTGAGAAGCTGAATTCAGTTTCTTCCTTCTTTCAACCTTCCTGGCTCTACTGATATCCAAAAATGCAAAATGACATCTTGTCTCAGCCCACCAGAGCAGATGCATTGCAGGGGATTAGACTGGAAATTTTCCTAAAATGCAGCGTTCTGAGACGTTTTTGGAAAAAGTAGCTGGGGAACAGAGTATGCGATGTTCACTTGATGCTAACCCAGCAAGACAGTAGATACACAGCAAGCGAAAGCTGTAGGCACAGTCAACAAGACAGCATTGCCGAAAACCAGAAGGCCTCCTGTTAAGGGACAGTGCCCTGAAGGAGAAGTCAAGTGGTGAGCCAACAGGACAGGCATCAGGAGAGTCTCATCTGATGTCCAGACAGGCAAAAAGCATCTTGCAGCTGTATTCAGACACAAGAGAAGAAACAGCAATGCTCCCTGGCTGAGGGGGGCTGACACAACTGAGGGGTTGGCCCGAGAGGGAAGCCAGTGTTTTGGGGTGCAGACTGTCTGGAGAGGTTGGAACAGCTGGGCGTGTAGATAGATGTGGATATTTGAAGCTCTTGTGTCCTTACCCCTACGCCGTGTGTGAGGACCACTGATGGAGGTAAAGAGGAGCAGGAGCTTCAGCTTCCACGAAGAAGGGAGCTGCACAGGCGTCCTCTATGGTTAAAGCTTGCTCAGGTGTGGCAGGGAACTGTGACATGTTGCTTTTTATCCTCATTGGGGTAAACCAACCTGCTAGATTCTGATCAGAGTAGATGAAAGTAAATGCTGCAGAGCGAAGAAGAGTGCAAAAGCTGTGGGGGAGGATGTAACAAGCTTCTGACAGGTGGAAAAAGGCTGATGAATCCTGAAATCATGGGTGAAATCCAGCTGTCCTGTCCCCTACTCTCCCTAGTATCTCCTGCCCTTCAATTAACTTTTAATTAACCAGGGCTTTGACTTGAGTGGAAAGTTGGGTTAGAAGTTTCCAGACATGTTGTCAAGAGAAAACATGAGAAATTGAGGGGGTGGTGGGGAGGTGAATTTGTTAAAAAAAATATAATTTTGGCTGGGAAAGAGAAAATTTTAAAAGTGTGTGGTGTGGGGTTTTTTTTTTTTCCTAATGATTTTTTTTTAAGAGTGGTTGACTAAGCCTAAAAATTATTGAATCCATTCCTGAAGGCCTAATTCTCTATCTCATGTAAATTACCAGTCTGCAATGAAGCCATGTAGGTGTCTTGCAGGAATTATTTTGTCCAGTGTAATTACTACAGAATAAATGAATGTTCCTCTGAAAAAAGAGGAGATGATAGGAAAAGGGCACATAAGCTTTGAGGCATGTTGTTTGGAGATATGAATGACTGTGGAGAAACATGAAGGAGACCATTAGAAAAATATCAAGTAAAATTCTCTCCTTACAGGAAACATTTTTCATCAGATTGGTTATGCCAGGCATGAATTTGGCCCATCAAGTCAGTAAAGCCTTACAGGCAAAAGTAAGGATATCATAAAAGCCGAATGAATTAATTCCTTCTCAGAGGAAAAGACCACCCATTGAGTCTTGAAGTTACTTTGATCCAAACCCATGAACTCAGCTAGAACGTAAAGGAAATTCTTAATAGTGTAACATGAGCACCAACTGGCCATGAGGCATTGGGGCAAATCCATCACAATTCACTGTTAAGTAACACTTCAAGTCTCAGCAGTGCTGTTTCATTCCACCATACAACTAAGGGGTCCCTCTTGGCTTTGCTTTTAATTAATTAAGTCACAGTAGTGGCGAACGTGGCGCTACAGCAGTTGCTTTCTGCCTAATTGTTCTCCAGGCATATTTGCAGCACTCCTGTTGAAATCCCAGCCTTGTTTTAGGAGTCAAGCTGCACAAATGAAGTCCCTGCTATTAAAAGCAGGTTTTTTTTTTTTTCTATTCCTTGGCAATCTGTTCCTAATGCTGAGCCTCAGTGGAGCATGGACTTTTTTTTTTTTAACCAGATTTTTTTTAAGCCAAAAAATTGTGACATTTACCAACTACCAAACTGCTTTCAGACTCTAGCCATGCTTAGAAAATGAAGGTTTTCCATGTCAGCATCATAACTGTTTTCAGCAGCAAGAGTTTGACATGCCCAGTTTGATAGATCCCAGTACAATGGCATAATTATTTTCATTTCTCAGTCCTGAATCTAGGCTAATGTATACCTTCTCTCTCCTTCCTGCATTATGGTCTTTGAGCAGTGAAACACATTTTTTCCATGCAGATTGCCCTAATATTAAAAGGCACCTTGCTCCCAAAGGTTTGCAAGCAGGAGAATATATTTTATATCACAGTGCTTTGATTCTCCATCTTAAACTGCAAGACAGACACAACAAATTAAATCAACTTATGCTTAGTCACATCTGTTTCATTTATATCAAACTGGTGCCACCGAAGCAGAAAGCATTCTTATTCTCTCCACATTGTTCAAGCTGAAAATTAACTGGCTTTGCACATAATGAAACTCATACTTCATCTCTTTAAAATGATTGGACCTGTTTTAGACATTTAAAGCAGAGTGACTTACGGTTGCAATGTATCAGTCTATTACTAATGGAAGAGGGAATATTTCCTCTCATCTTCCTTGTTTACCTCTCTGGATTTATTTGTAGGAGGTCTGTAACTGAAGCAATCCCTGTTGTTCCCCAACAGAATCAGGACAGCCCCGGGTGTGAAGATCATGGACATCAGAGTCAGTGATGCAGACCAGTGGGGGGTTCAGGAAGAGACGGACAGCGCGAGGACCACTGCCACGATCACCTGTATGCACAATGACCCAAGCGCAGAGAACAGGTAAGCTGCCAAGCGCTATTGTGCATTAACCCTTGCCAAAATGCTGTGAGGCACGTACAATAGCTTTTTTAATAAGTCGTATTGCTCTTTTAATAGCAGTATTTTTTCCTCCTTAGACTCCTTGGAAAAGCTATAGGTGATCTAATGAGAGTTTTTTTCCTTTTGTTTCACTTTTGAGCTTTGGAAGTAGATTATCTAATTAAACTGGAGGCTGCCAACTCTTCCTGGCTCACATTTGCTTTCATGCACCTTCAGGGGAGCAGCAGAATTCCAGTTGCCAGAGAGTCAACAGAAAGAAATGGATTAACATAGAGAAATATGAAGAATAATTGAATGCAATATAGGACAATGCTGTCTTTTTTATTTGAAAAGCTATGAAAGTAATAGCTATTAAGTGTTATTCATTATTGCTGCAAAACACCTATGAGTGTCTATGAACTGTCTCATGAATGCTGTGCATGTTTGTTATGGTAATGCTCCCACAAGCTATATTAGAGGTAATGAGAAATTTACATTTTTAGTCAGAATTATGTATTTTACAATACAAGCACTTTCTCTCCATTATCACACAGTTTACTCTACACTTAAAGTACACTGTGCATAAATTTAGCTTGAATTGTATCATAATTAGAAAATAACAGTACTTCATGTCAAAATTTTTATTTGAGGAGTCTTTTGCATCCATCTTTTTCTGAATGCTCCTGTAAGGGAGAAAAATAGTTGCTAGTAGTTATTTAGGCCTAGGAAGAGGTTTGAAGTGCAGAGAGAATTTCTACTCCATTTAGCTTCTGAAGCTGTGTTTGAGGAACAAATTAATCCTGTCTAGCTCTGGGTACCTGCGATACAAGTGTTGGGGTGAAAGCTCTTAAACATGAGTTTGCTTTTTAGCAACAGGGATAAATAGGCACCGCTAAGGTGAGAGTCCTCTTCGATGTGTAAAACAGGCCTGGTGAATAGCAAGCGAGAAGTGCCTGTTTCTCTCCAGTAAAGATTCAGAGTGGAGGCGACTGAGTGGGACACGGACATTTGCATTGGAAACGTGTGAAGTGAGGGGAGGTGATTCCCTGCTCAGTGTCTCTGGTTAAGTCAAGTGCTACAGAGCTTTCTGGCATGAAATGCCAGGCAAACCTCTTGGTTCATTAGTGGTTTCATGCACTTCCTCCCTTTAAAAAAAAAAAAAAAAAAAAAAAGAAAAAAGAAAGAAAAAAGAAAAAAAGAAGGGGGAGATTTCCTTCTTGTTTCATAACCGTGTTTGTCAAAGTCGCAATTCTGGGATTGTGATGTAGGAAATTCTAGTCAGCTCCCTCCATGATTTTGCTGGGGTTTCATGGGCTGCTGTCCTGATAAAGCAGCCCCCTGGCAGCTGGATTTGGCACTGTATGTTTTGTCTCTGAATCCTTTGTCTTTTGGCAAGATTTCCCAGTTCCCCCAGAATCTGTTAAAGAAGCCAGCAAGTCCCTTTGGTGGGGTGAGCGCTCAGCCAGCAGAGACACTGGCTCAGAGCGGAACCTTTGGGCTTGTTCTGGAGCTGCGTGATGACACATGATGGCTCCAGCAGTGAAATCTCAACCTGAATTAGCTCAGGCGGCTGATCTGGGTGGTTGTGCAGTGTCTGCTCTTTGCTGAACGCTGCAGTCAGGCTTTTTGCTAAAGCAACTGTGACCTCTGTTCTGTTCAGAGCAAGGTGGAAAGCCATCAATTCGAAAGTGAAATGCCGAGGTTAAAGGAAAACTTAAGATCGTTTGGTGTTACAGAGGGATCTTTCTATTGAAATGAAACAACTATTTTTAAAGTTAGACAAAAAATAGGATGAAAACTGAAATTTACTGCCTTGTATGTGGTTTCACTAATCCATGAAATTATACCTGTCACAGTATCTTAGTTTTTATTAAAACTGATTTTTGCTTTGTGTTGAACTGTTAAATTGCACAAAAGCAACGGATCTCAAGTTAATTAATACTTTGACCCTTTCCTTTGTGAGATTAGTTTAATATTTTTGGATTAATTAAAGTATGCAAATAGAAACTGCTGAAAGATCGTTTCCAGATTTGCAAATATTGAAGTGCTTAGAGTAAATATTTAACTTTGATCTCTACTTTAATTTGCCTTTTTGGTCATAGTGGTGGCCCTCTTGCTTCTTTTGAAGAATGTTAAGTCTTTATGTGGAGATTCTGATGTTTCATTTAAATGAGCAGAGACCTGAACTTGCTTCTGTTAAGGTCAATGTGACAAAACTGTCACTAGACCTGATTCATCTGTTCCTCCTTTTAGTAATTTAAGGAGCTTCATTAAGGCAGTTTATGTATGATTGAGAGTGCAGGATCAATCTCATCCATTGCAGAGCAGAAGCTATTAGTAAACAGAATCGTATTTACCTTGGGGGAGACAGTTTTTTTCTCTCTTGGAAGTAATTTCAGTTTTGCTGACTTGCCTGGCGTTTTACTGGTAGTAGAGAAGTGGGTAAGAGCCTCTCAGCCCAGATAGTTTTCTCCGAGGACGAGATGGACGAGTTTGCTATGGTTTTGCAACCTCTCCTGGGCGTTGCAAGAGGGTGGAGAACCCTGGCAGCCCTTGAGGTTTGGGGACAGTGAGAAACTCCAGCAAGTCACAGCTGCATTTGCCAAAATCTCTGACTATCCTCTTTGCCCTTAGCTCAGAGAGAGCTCTGTTCTCCTCTGCTTTGCACTTCGGTTGCTCTTTCTTCCCCAGTGTGCAACTCTGATAAGAGCCACCGACAGACCCTGCCTGCAAGGAGAACAGTGGCTTTGGACTGTGACACGTTCGTAATCCAGTCTGCATTCATTTTAGCCAGTGTTATCGGCTGGAGCCTTTTCAAATTTGCTTACTTTTCTAATCTTTCTCCTTCTCCCCTCTGCAGTGTTATCGGTATCATGAGTTTTTCATCTCCATTTCTCACATTTCCCTACGCAAATTGAGTGTTCATTAAAATGTTTTAAATTAAGACCTTTCCTCCTTTCATGCAGAGTGCATCATGCCTTTTCTGTGCATTACTTAAAAAAAATTCCTTATCACAATGTTTCAGGCAGTTTACATTATATTCTATTAAAAATCCATTTTGTCCAAGGTTGTCACAATTCATAGATTAAAGCTTTCCAGAGTGTGTTTTGTTAGGAATACATTCATAAATTCACCTCTTTAGTAGTCCCATAAGCTTGTATTTAAAACCTCTTTTTGATAATGTAGTTGAACAAAGAGCCTAAAAAGAAGAGATTTATTTTAAATATACACACACAAGTATATATGCACGCATCTATTCTGATCTGTGTGGGGCCTTGCTTTGCCCTTATTGCTACCATCTCAAAGGACTTTTTTGGTAGCTCTTTGAGAGAGGAGATTGATTGTTGCCATCTGCGTTTATTCTTCTTTGTGTTCTCTCCTTGGGGCAGAACTCCGTGAATCTCATTTTGGTAGGGTTAGTTGAAGCAGCAGCGTGTTTTGTTTCAAAAAGACAGAGTTTCTACTTCAAGCACAAATAGTCTTGCATTGTGCCTGCAGCTGGAACCCAGCACTTCCATTCCATAGGAAAGAACCTTTATGGATTTCTGCATTGAGTGCAGAGTGCATCTTGCAAGGAGTAGAGGAAGTCAAGGCTGGTGGGCTTAGATAAAAAATTTGTGCTTTCAGCCTCCCAAGCACAATAAGTGTCTTTGTGAAGGACTGGGATCTTACCCTGTGGTGTAGGGCTATATGTTGAATTATTGGAAAAAATGCTTTTGAAATACAAGGCCAAGATTTGGGAGACTACTAGACACAAATCCTTTCTGGCTTCCAGAAAATGGGTCCTATTTTTGTAAAAAACATGCAGGCTTTTTCCACTGTATTTGCCAAAAGATGGATTGAGCCTTGCAATTCTTCTGTCCTTTGCACCTCAAGAGTTCTCTGGAAGCATCTCAGGAACGCACCACAAATTAGGCTGCAGTAGGACTAGGGTAAAAGGTCTTGAAAAGATGCCCTGAGAGCATGGTCCATCTTTGGCAAGCTACGGTACCTCATAACTCAGCGCTGTTGTCCTGGGGAATGGGATTTCAGGAACTTTGCCAGACTGATTTAGCATTTTATAGGATTGGATTATTTCAAATCATTGCTGAGCCGGAGTTGAGTTTCCATGGTCTCATTTGAAAGGCCCCACGATACGACATATTTCATGGTGCTTGGTGTCTCCTTGCTGGAAAGCCGAAGAACAAAAACTTAATGTGACTTGGCCTTTGGTTCAGGAGAAACGAGATGGCACAAACACAAACACTTAGGCCAGAGAGTTGCAACTCTGCTTTGAAAGGGAGTATATGAAGAGATAATTTTTCTTACTCGGAAAGACTGTCATTAAATTGTATTAGTTATTACCAGGTGAGGAGGGTCCGATTCTCTGACAAACTAGTACTTTAATCTGCAAGGTTATATTTATGCTAACTGGTAAAGTTAATATTTATGCTAACTAGCAAAGTTAATGAAATTTATTTTACCTACAGTGCTGAGTATAGTGTTGCTGAGACCGAACTGGTTCTTCTCACTTAGGGATTATTTTATCTCTATGCCTATAATACAGCTTCCATCTCTCAGGATCTCCATCACTGCATAAATTAAACTTGCATGAGGGAGACTCAGAATGCAGAAGTAGGGAGGGTGAAATCTTCAGAGAGATTTTTTACAAGTGTCCTCAGAAGTATTTATTCTGTTGCCTGGAAATGTATTTTTTTTTTAATTGATGCAGACCAGTTTAGCTGTCTGGCATTTGACATCATCTGTCTTTAAACTTGAATAAAATACTAAGATTCTATAATGGTCATTCAATTTCTTTACCATTTTAAAAGGTTTACAGAATTCAGATAATTTAAATGACTTTTAAAAATTGTAATTGGGTGTGTGTGTTTATATCTTTAAATCAGGAAAATCAGTTATTTATGTATTTATAGGTATGCAAATAGATCCTCCTATTTTAAAATAATTTACTTCTTTTTCTGTGCTTGGGAATACCCTTTGAACCAGAAATATCACTCAAACGGAAGATGTAAAGTTGTCTGCCAGTTAAAATATGTGCATATATTTATTTAAAGTAAATATGTGTTATTGGAGCTGATGATCAAAGATACATCATTTGGGTTTGTTTTTAAAGCTTTGGGTATGTCTCGAAAATAAGACCCGAGGTTCTCTTCCTCCTCACTTTGACAGACAGCTTTCAGACTCATCCCTTTATTGTGGGAAATACCATTTTCCCCGCTACATACTCCAGTCTCTACTTCACTGAGGACAATAAGCAAACACTCCACCTGGAAGGTCCCTGGGTGCTGTGAAGCTTCCTGGCTGCACACGCTCTGCTTGATTTGAGCTCTCTCTCCCAGCTTTTTGGAGATTTTTCTGCACTGAATTCCCCCCCACCTCTGCTCCAGAATGACATTGGTCCTGTGTTGCCTTCAAGCTCATATACCATCAAGAAGTGGCAGTGTGGTGCCAGAACAGAGCCTGCTTTGGTCCTGGTTGGTTGATGAGCTGATTTACTGCAGGGACGGGGCCCTCCCGGAGGACGCAGCTTGGTTGTAACCGAAGTGTCTGTGCTCTTGGTTGGTACAGCACAGGGCATGCTGCAGCTAGAACAAGGAGTTTGGTTGCTTCTGTAAGATAAATAAGCCTATAAAGACGGGTGGCTGTAGCCTGCTGTAGCACAAAGCAGTGTGCTGTTAACCACGCTGGGGAGGGCATCAGGACATGCAGTGCAACACCGATGGGTTTATTGCCAAAGGAACTTGCTTGGCCCCAGGACACTGAGCGTGTAAAGTGCCATCAGCAACAACAGTTGGCTGACAGAAGATCAATTCGTGTGTTGCTTTACACAAAAGAGCAGTAACTGGTGCAGACAGACAGCCTTGCTCCATCTTATTTTAGGCCCATGCAAAGGCAGTGGGCTGAATGCCATTAAGTTCACATAGTACTGAAGTGAGTGAGTGAGAGGAGCAGAGGGAGCAAAGAAACACAAGGAGGTGTGTAGAGCAGACAGGAAAGAACAGAGAAGAGCTGAAGGAAGAAAGCTGGGGAGATGGGGAGGGAAAGCTGATGGCTGTCACCCCCTGCCAGACTAGGCTGATGTAGGTGAAGTAGTTGGACTTCCACAGGGCCTCTTTCCACCATGAAAGCCATGCTTCCATGAAGCTGTACTTCAGCTACTTGGAAAAGAAAGGTTTTGAATGAAAAAAAATAGAGGAGCTTAAGGTGTGGGAAGAAGTCATAGTGTATGTGGTGCATTGTACTGGCTTGGGTGTTTCCCTCCTATTCTTAGGCACTTGCTGCTTTCCTTAGGTCAGAGGTGTCCTGGGCAAAGAAATGTGCTTTGAATGTAGAGTGTGCATGGCCTATAGATCCTGCAGGAGTTCATTCTCTGGCCTTTGGCCAGACCCCAAGACAGCACTGTCTCTTGAGTCATTGATGAAGAGGATTTTATCTTTAATGCACCAGTTTTAAGGTTGTGACCTCTATTAAGAGTGATGGAGTCTTTTCTGCTTTGTGTAAAGAGTGTTCCAGTGAGAAGCATCCACACACATTTTCAAACATAAATGACTCTATTGAGTCACAAAGAGAACCTGAGTTATAAGAATTTTAACTAACCTTTATTCTTTATATGTATGCCTTTTTGTATAAAAGAAGCCAAGCCTGCTTGGAAATGTTTCTGTAAGATAAAAGCACTGACACCTCACAGTAGCTTAGTGAGGACATAAAAAATAATAGACAAATTAACAGTGGTAGGAGGGACAACTTATTGTAGATCGCTGTGGTTCTAGGATCAAATAGGAATGTATCATTTCTGGAAGGATTTTTTTTCTCTTTTTTTTGGGGGGGGGGGCAGGGGAGGCCCTTTTCTTCTTTTTTTTCTTTTTTTTTTTTCTTTTTTCTTTTCATTAAAGGCCAAGAACAATGAAATTGTCTGTCCATGTCCTGTTGGGAGCGTAATAGCCTGGAAACCACATGAATTCTCTCCTGGCCAGCCAGCTCTTTTGGATGGCTGTTTCTTCCTCTTTTTTAGTGAGGCTCACTGCTGCTCTGATAAAGGCTCCAGTAGAGATGGGTCAGAGGGATTACTGACTGGTAGTCCAGATAATTGCTTCCTGGCCCCAGTTCACCAGTCCAAGAAGGTAATGACTTAGTGACTCTTCTTATTCCATTCCTTCCTGTGCTGCTATAGTACCTTTATCATGACCAAAGGATATCTTTTTGAACAAGTATACCTTTGGTAGTTGGCAAAACCTGTTGTGCAGTGCAGCAGGGAACCCCAACAAATTAAATATGCTGTTGTCTTGAAAATTTGGAACACCTTGTTGGAAGAACTCAATAGTATTCACCTGTATTCAGTGGAGTAAGATGACACAATACAAAGAGGCATGAAAATTACTTAGAAGATCAATGTTTGATAAAGATCTCTTAACTTGCCAAACTAGTAGAAAGCTTTGTGTAAATCCAGATAAATACGCAGGAAATTCCTTCTAACAGTCTTTGTTTAATCGGCATACAGAGAATTGGAAAAATATTTTTTTTATCTTCTAAAAATTGCATCTTAGAAAGTTTGGTTATACCTCAAAAAGTATTTCTACGTACCCTGCTAGGTAGAATGGCTCTAATTACAAACTGGTTTTGTACAGGGTAGGTATGATGTTACATGAGAAGCTTCAAACTTGAGCTGTGTGTAGCATATCTTGGTGAGCAAGGGCCTGGGGAGTTAGAAGACTCAGACTGAGGAAAAGAGAATAGTCCTTGAGTGTAGAAGGACCTGTGCTGCGAAGTAGCAAGACCCTTCTTGCATCCCATCCTCCACCTTTTTGGTAGCAATGGGAAGAAGATGATGACAAATAGCAGATTTATCAGGAAAAAAAGGAGCATACAAGCTTGAGCACCTGGTCACATTCATGCCCAGTTTTGATCTTTGGCTCAGAAAAGTGAATTCTGATTCCTTGGCCAACTTGCTTGATAGATCAGGCAGTTCCTTGTCAGCTGTGTTTGTGTCTGAAGACTTTCATCCAGAAGTCTAGTTCCTACTTCTAGAAGTGGTTTGACAGGCAAATATTTAGCTTATGATTTAAGCCCTTTCAATTTTGATCTCTTTTTTTCTGTATTGGCAATTTAGGTGGTATAAGGAAAATGGAAGCCATTTCTTAATACCTGACTTTGCTTTTGTATATAATGTGGGGTTAAAGAGAGAAAAAAAAAAAACAAATCAGTGGAACTCCCTGATCCTTTGGCCTCTTCCTTGATGCAGCAATGAACATACGAAGAAATGGCTTAAACTCTTCACAAGTGTGGTCCACAGAGCCTGATCTAAAGCCTATTCTGAGTGACATTTCTTTTGAAAGATGAGCCCGATCATTCTGAAATGAGTCTTGTTTTTTAATTTGACCTAATTAGCTTCATTCTGGGTATATCATTCCTAGAAGTGAATCTTAATATTGATGTAACAGTTGGGAAAGTTTAATTTCAGGGTAGGGTAGTCTGCATAATTAGGACTGCAAGAATATAGCAGGGAGGCTGGAAGCAAAATTCAGATGCATGCTCATGAGTGAATGACTGTTCAAATGGTTATTCATCCATTGGTGCTTGCATGCTTTTTCCGTATTGGATGCCAAAGGGAGTGATGACATATTCAAGAGTCAATGAGCTTCTCTGAGTACTGGTTTACTGTCTGTTATTTCCTATGCAGTATGTTTTAATGGTTGTGTGGATAATTGCACGTGAGTTACCACAGGAGGTCCATGACAAAATTCTGTACAATTCTGGCAAAATTTCTAAAGTTTTACAGAGATATGTATGCATGTTCCAGCTGTGCTTAATTGATAATTTAAGACTGAGCGATAAAGCCCAAGCAGGCATGGCTGCTGAAATCATTACTCTCCTAACAGATATTCTGACTCAGGGGACAAAAGTGATTGTGTGTTAGATTTTTGGGTTTTGTTTCTATAATTTAATTACCTTTTTTTGCTTCCTTGGTAACTTAGACTTGAAGAAGCCTTTTCTTTGGTGTATGCTGGTCTGAATATTCAGGAAACACAATTCTTAGTCATAGTTGATCTTATAAATGTGGGGTCTGCACATGTTTAGGTATCTGTGCAGCATCTTTAGATATCTAACATCACCTTACTGATGGGAAAGTTTGTCAGCCTTATGGAGATTACAGAAGGAGGGAGAAGACGTGGTCAAAACCATTATGCCACAAAAGCATTACCTGATTCTTCTGTAAATATTGTACTTATTTACATAGTCCCAGATTAAAAACCTATTCTTTTGGCAAATTTAAGTCTAGATTCAGAAGAGCACCTTTATGTAGGGTGCCACTTCAGTACGTACTGGTTTTAAATACCTGCCTTGGTTCTGTTGATGCCAGGTATAATGATGAGGTACTCAGAGTCAGCAATTAGAGACAGCAATATGCAGAAAGTATCAGTCTTGACAGTAAGCCATGTTGTACACAATGAGAGGCATTAATGTGTCACACCTGAAAATATTGTAGAAATCAGAAACTGAAATTTTCTGTAGCACAAAAACCTTTCTGAGTATATTGGAAGTGTTGCTAAGGAATTTATTTTTGGCAACTGTACAGAGATTTAAGCATCATAATTGTATTGTTCTTCAAAATAATAGGACTGGAAAAGATTACTGAATGAATGTGAAATCGGGGACCTGGTATTTGAGGTATGTTTAATTCCCACTTTCATCAGTTTATGAGTTTGACTTGTAGCGGAGCCTACTGCACACGTATAAATTCCATTTGAGATGTGTTGACTTGCTTCCTTAACTGCCAGTGCATTAAAGTACAAAAACTAGCAACTCATTTATTAGCCCAAAATTTAAACTCATTGTTAGGAGGTGCTGTTGCTAGATAGGCAAGTATTAAGTTTGTTACTTTTATTTGGCACAGAGCATTCAAATAAAATAATTATAAAACATCCCAGCATTAACTTTGCATAAATTATTTTTTGCTTTAGTTAGAATTTTTCACTTGTTTTGCCACTGATATTCCTCACCTGTGTTTAAACTTAAAAAGTTATAAACTCTTGTAAAACGAAAAAGTAAAAATTGACTGATACTGCTGTCAGTGTTAGCATATGATTTTTGTTTGTTTCTTTTAAATCTCACTCTTCCCTTGAGAAGAAGGTTAAGTCGCAGTTAAGCTAAGAGCCCGTGCACATTAATTAGTGTGATGAATCTGTACACTGAGACTTGGGCACTTCTGCAAGATCCCTGGTCCTCCAGGGTGCCCGAAGGATAGCTCTGTAGTGGTTATACCAATCCAGAGGGCAGCTTGTGCCAGTACAGAGAGGCTGGAGATAAAATGGTCCTTCCAGGGAGCGCTGGTAATTAGGAAGTCTCTGTGGTAAGAGGCAAAATACTGGGGAGCACATTTGATCATGGTAGCTTTCTGTTGAAGGAAAACAGCTTGCGTCAGGACTATTTACTAGCTCATCTCGCTAAGCCCGTAACCGGAGAAGAGTTACGTCCCCCTTGTCACCTGGCTGAGAATTAGGACACTGTTTTGTTATGAACTTGGACATACTGTGTCTGGGAACTTGCACACAGGTACTTGAAAGCTGTCTGTGTTTGTTCTTTTTATACAGTTTGGTCTGTGTGGATTTTCCCAGGATACTTGTTAAGGGGTTTGCTGTGAAATACTGCAGTCATTAAGGCAAATCACTAAACCTTTAGCAAAAAGCCTTCCTTAAAACCAACTGCCAATAGCTTGATCTCACAAAAATTCCTTTTTTTAAATCAGTATAATTACTGAACAGGTTTGATTCTTCAGAAGTTCTTGCACTGATTGGGCTCAAAAGCTTGGCGCTTACAAGTCTCATGAAGAGCTTTGTTGTTGGGGGTTGCTCTTCTGCATGTGTTGTCTTGGGGCTGCATTTTTTGGTTCTTAGCCTGTGCTTGGATTGTGAGCAACCCTGAGCTGAGGCCAGGCGAACGCAGATCCTCCCCAATGTTTGCTGAGGTTGCGTTAGGCTGGTGTGCAATAGCAGGACCCCCAGTGTTGCACTCTCTCCGATACCGTGTTTCACGGTGCGCCTGCAACTGCTGGGATGAGACTGAGAGCGCTGGGCTCCCCCGAGATGTCCCTGTTACTGGCAGCCAAGGGGGCTACCTTCCATCACTGGCATGCTTAACACATTCTAGGGCTTTAGCCAAGGGAGTGCTCAGCATGGCACAATCGAAAAGAATTATTTGGTCTTTTCTCTTAGGAGTTTTCAGTGAAAAGATTTATCTCCCGAAGTTATTGGCCTCAGCAGTGGAGGTATTTGGAGATACGGGTTCCTGTTTTTGCTCTCCCTCTTAGGCAATTTTTATTCATGCTGGTTTTCTAAATCTGTGACTGGTGTATCTTTTTGTTAGACAAGCACTCTTCTTAATGGTGTACCATTTAATTTCTCTAGTGACAAGAGGAAGAAATAAGTTATTCCCCTTTTTAAAAGAGTGATTTAAGTAGGGAATAATGAATGCAAAATGCTGTCATTAAAAATCAGCAGATAAGCTGATGGATCATCTGTCACTCCCAAGCCTTGCCGTAAAGAAAAAGTAGATAATTTTTTTAAAAAATAAAAAATGGTAAAGATGAGTATGGAACATGTTGATGTGAGTGCCTTAGTAGTGAAAACTGTTATTTATTCAGCAGACAACACCTTCCAGCTCCCTGCTGACCAAGATATTATAGGAGAAAATAACTTTGTTCAAGAGCCTTCCAAAAAGAGTGTAGCATGAGAGATGGGGTATTTTTGTCTTCTCTGTATTTGACCACTTTCCTTGTGGCGGTTATTAATTCTATACTGTAGCAGCATACCGGCATGAAATTGGATTTGCCACAGTATATACTCAGCTGTTTTGAGTGTCTGCACTGGGAAAGGCATTTGGGTGCCTGCAGTGGGAGATGCCTGGGTCTGACCTGCCTGTGTTCAGGTTCAGTGTTTCCAGGTATGATTCATTCACAGAATCATAGAATCATCTAGGTTGGAAAAGACCTTGAAGATCACCTGGTCCAACCCTTAACCTAACCCTGACAGTCCCAAGGGAGGTACATAAACCAGCCCCCCAGTAATTGTGCAATAGAAGTGCTTTGTCTCTACACAGAACATGCAGGGATGCTACTGAGCTAGCTCAGATGGATGCATCTAAATAAGAGAAGTATTAAATGGAGTGGGGTTAATCTAAGCCTTTGTTTCTTGGAAACTTTTTCCTTCCCTTTTGATACCATTAAGGAGTTAATAATTTGTGGGATTCCTCAGCTGGGACTGTTATCTGGGATACAACAGCTTTTCCCTTGGTTCAAGATAGGGCTTAGCTGAGTGATAGCCCCTGGCAAATGTTGACTCTGTTTTGCTGAGTGTTGTCCTTATTAATCTACCCTGAGCTGCTGAAGATTCATTAATCGGGTTTTCCTGTTGCTTTTATATAAACTTAGTGCTGGTGTAACAATGGAAAAACAGTGTCTTAGTTCACAGGTATGAGGCTGGTTTTCTCACATTATAGGTGAGTGTCTTCACCCCATGACTGCTGGGGAGATGGGTCTTGTAATACTGCAGTTTGCAGAAGGACAAGATTTTTACCTGAAGTGAAAAGAGTGTATCTCTCTTAAAAACAGTTTTTTAAGGAAAATTATTTCCATCCTTATTCTTCTTTTCACTTCTGACATATACTAAAGATTTTCATTTGATTAGCAATTGTCATCCTGTTATTGTTTTTTATGAACTGTCTATTAATCAATACTTCAGAATTTTAGAAAGTCTTTTCCATATCTGGCATCTGTGTTAGGCTCTGGGTGCATGTGTAGGATGCTGTCTTCCAAAGGTCTTTGTAGACTCGTGCTTGGTTCAGGGACAGGCTTTTGGAGAGCTCATTATAGAGCCTTACCTGAGGTTCACAAAGCCAAAGAGCAGCTGTCTGCTGTTTTGTATGCCTTTATTTTTTTTTAAACGGGGTGCTCACCTCCTCTGCAATGTTGCCAGTAATCTGGATGTTAGACTGATAGTTGTTTGGAGTTCAGTAACATTGAAAACTTACATGAAATAGGACCTAACTGTCCCAGTCCAGTGTCTGGTTTAGCCAGATACAAGTGCTCTGTTCCTTACTACACACCCTAGAACATTTATTTTTCTCATTTGTTACAAGGAGACAGGGAAGGAGAAGTTCAAGCCCTCATCACAGTATATTCTCCATCCCACAAAAGCATTTCTATTGACTGTGTCCAAAGCTTTGTGAAATGATACCATCATCAGGGTAGTATCAGTCCTTGGCCTCTGGGAAGAAGGCTGTCATAGATACGATATAAAAAATATTTTTACTCTTAGTGATTACAACCAACAGCCCTTTCCTCCTGGCACCTTCACAAATTTCTCAGAATAAGCCACATAAAGGTGGTGCACATCACAGCGCATGATGGAGCAGATGTGGTCGGTTTTGCATGGCTGCAGGAACTGCCTTTTCATTTTGCAGGGGTAGCAGCAGAGGAGAACAGGTCATGTGCAGGGCTGCAGCTCCCTTGCTGTTTGCCAGTCCACAATTAGCTCATCTTTTCCAATTACTCATGCTTTACATATATTGTTGCCCCAAGCCAGGTGAACATATGCATGTTCTGAAAAGACTGTAGTGCAGGGGGAAAAAAAAGTCAAATATGTCCTTAGAAGCTGAAAATACCAGCAGATTTCTGTTGATTTGGAGATGCCTAGGCATTTGTAGCTTTATACTTTGCACGTGTTTAAAAACACTGCAGGGCTCCTTTCTTTGTGTTTTACAGAACAAACTCTGATCTTTTTTTTTTTTTTTTAAATATATAATAACAATAAATATCATAAAGAGCTCGAGAACTGGATGGGTGGGAGCGGGATTTCTTTCAACCAGTTGAATGGAACAAGAAGTTGATCACCTGCAGTGGGACAATTTGTGCTTTTGCTTCTTGTGATTCAGTGAATTTGTGAAGCTTTTGGGTTGGTGTTGGTTAGTCCTTAAATTTTACTTTTTTGATGAGGGGCTGTCTGCTGGACTTCTTCCCTCCACCTCTTCTTCCACCCCCAAGCTCCAGCAGAGATCAACAGAACTGATGTGGTGATGTGAGCTGTAATTCTGTTTCAGCCATGATTATATGTCAGTCTGCTGCACACCGTAAGTGGTACTTCTGGATTCCTGCTGTGAGCAGTTGATTAGATTCTAGTACCTTTTATTCTATACATAAGAATTTTTTTTAACAAAGCACAGTAACACACAAAAGCTCCAGTTTATTCTTTACTCTCTTTTTTCCACTAAAACTTCATGCTTAAATACAAAACTAAAATGTTTTTTGGCATGCCTGACCTTCCTTAATTCCATCTGTTCTCCTGTTCCAAATAAAATTCAATTTAAAGGTTCATGTTGACCCTGAATTGTAGGATAAGTCTGTGACCTAGGTAGAAATTTTCTACTAAATGTGAATCTTAAGTTGAATTTTGAACTCTATCTGACAAAATGAATGCTAACTGCAAGTTTATTTGTAGTCCCGCTTGTTACATTTTTCTTTGTCAGCACAAGCTTTATTCCTCCAAATATATTATTGAATGAAAGAAAGAAGCTATTCTTTTATCTGTTAATACTGATGCCTGTAATCCATCCTGTTCATTTTCTGTGCTGCTATTTTCTTTGTATGGTTCTTCTCCAGCTTATGTAGCACAGAAAAACTTAATTGCTTAAGTCTGATGTACTTTTCTATTCCTGGCAACAGTGTAGGTTGCTAAATCATTATGTGGGAGATGCCTTCTGGAATATGAAGTGTGTGTTGCAGTTGGGATATGGCAGGGTTAGGGCCCGGTCCAGGAGGAGCCTTTTAATTAGCTTTTTGGATATTTTCTATAGAGCTGCCAATTAGATTGTCATTTCCTGAGCAAGTGGAAAGTGTTCTTTCTGAAGGTCTCATGTTACAGGGCTTTCTTAATGTATGTGGTGCCACTTAATTTTGGGAGATTGGGAGTGAAACCCCTTAATTTATACCAGCAGCTGATGTTTGATAAAAGCCAGGAAACAGCTTTTCTTTTGGTGACATGAGGATAGACCCGTTTCCCTTCATAGATAATCACTTTTTATTTCTTGCCATTTAAAGCTTTATTTGGTTGTTAATATTTGCAAACGGTATGCTTGGTGCTGTAACACTGGAGACAGATTGTGCCCCAAAAGGTTGGGGCAGCTTGTATTTACTCATTTGCACATACTGTACCTGAGTCTTAATATTCTTTTAAATAGAGCTTTAATTGGGTCTCTGGATGAACACTTATGTTCATTTCTGGTCAGGTGCAGAATGGTATCTTGTATAATGAAGGCTGTTCAGAAGCCCAGACCCTGGGGTTGGTCAGGATTGAATTACTCCCTGGTCTGCACCTGGCCCTTGGGCAACCGGTTAAACTCCTCTGTAAGTTTTCAAAAAGCTGTAGAGAAATGACTTGTGTGATACATAGGCTTGTTGTGGATTACATGAATGAGGTTAATTTCAGCTGTAGTTGCTACTTATTTACCATAAAATACTAGGGCAATGCTGGTACTCCTATGTGCAGAGGAGTTTCATTAAGTAGCGATGGTGATGCATGTTGACAAGTCTTGCAATTTTTATCATGTCTTTTCAAATATTTACAGTCTAAGTCACTGACTCCTGAAGTCAAGTGATTTGGAAGAAGGATTCCAGTTACATTTAAATTTAAGATTCTGTTTGTTGTGACTGATGGAAAAATCTTGAAAATATCCTGAGACTCATGAGAAAGCAATTTAGAAACTTTAGGAATCCTTAGGATGAGCTCATGAACGTGCAGGATCTGATCTGTGATTTTTGCAGGTTGGTCTTGCAGAGGACGTCTGCTCTTAGAGCCCTTGCATTAGGAACAGCTGAACTGCATGTCACAGGAAGGAGGGCTCCCATGTTTTGGGGCATAAGTTACCTGTCTTCTGAAAGTGGTCATTTGATTTCCTGTCTTGGCAATTAATGATGGAGCAGACAGTAATTTTAAGATGAACATGGTCAGTCTACTTGTTAATACACCGTGAACACAAACAGTCTGAGTTCTGAGGATCCCTGCACTACTAATTAGTATTGCTGTGGTTTCACTAATCGCTTGAACTGGGAACTTGGCCAAAACTAACAGAAGAGACTTCCAGTACAATAAATTGTTTTAATTTTGTGATCTGATCTTATGCATGGCTCAGTGTTTCTGAAGGCAAGGATAGAATAAAATCTCATTTTGCATGATAACATATGCAAATCAGAACTTTTTGGTCCCAGATGAAGCTCTGCCTCTATTGACATGGTGCTAGGAAAATGCTGTTAAGAATAAAAAGCCACTAAAACTTTATTTTGCTGATAATATTTCATTATTGCTTTGTAAGCTGCCTTATCCATAGGGCAAAATCTGCCAGAGAGACAAGATCACATAACTCCTGTTTGCTTGTATCATTCCCTTTATGATTTATACAGTGCCATAGATGTTCATGGCATTTTGCAGACATATAAAAGATTGACATGTTCTTGCCTCAAAGAACTTAAAAATTCTGCAGTTTAGCAGCAGTCAGCAGTTCCTCCTTTCTGAATTTTGCTTTTAATGGATCTGTATAAAATCACTATTACACAGCCACCGAATGAAATGGCATTTTATTTTTAGTTACAAATGCGATGTTTTTAAAATCTTTGCTGAGGGTCCTAGACTGTCTACATGACGGGCTAGAAGACTCTATTCCCTGGCCTGAAGACAGAACAGAAGTAGTACAAAATAGCCCCCAGTCCTCTGATCAGGAGTGATTACCTGAAATGTCCCTGTGACTACCAGTAAGAGGACCACATAACGCTACACGTGGTAGGGATGTTTAAGATACGGGTAAGACTCACTGCTGAGGAGGGGAAGATTCATAGCTCCTTTCACAGCAGGAGCCAGACTGTGTTCCCTTGGTAATGACTACTGGCCGTCACTGGTTTATGCGAGATTTGAACTAGTGACCGAACAATGAAATGCTCTATCCCATTATCAACTACTTGAGTCTCAGAACAGGCACTGCAGACTTCTAGCAAGTGGTTTGGGATGATTTCTGTAGCTCTTGCAGAGGTCAACCAACTAATTCCTCACAAACTACCCTGAAAATCTTTTCATATAAGTTTAAGGGCCTAGGTGAGTAAAGTTTTTGATGTGGGTAATGTCCCTGTCTGAAAGAGAACAGTCACCTGCTCAACTCTTTGCTTAATTGTATATAAAACCCTTTCCCACCCTTGACTTGAGACAATCAGGTGTTATATCATTACTAGTATTTGCAATGTAGCTTTGCTACTTGACACAACTTCACAGTCTGCATTATGTCCTTATAGTAAAATGTGAGTGAAGTTCCACTTTTATAGATGCAATTTTAGGGTATCCAGGCAGTTGTATGAAGAAAAATTCTTCTACATCCTGCCCAGGTAATTTAACAGAATTATATATATAAACATAACATTAAAGGCAATTTTCTGAGCCTCATGATTACACTGATTTTGTTTGTCACACACCTGCATGCACTGACTTACCATATTCTGTCACTCATAGTAAACTGTGTCCCACAGCATAATGTGACAGATGCTAATGAATATGATACATCATAATTTTTCAAAGCAGAGATACTCGGAAAGGTCTTACTTTCACCTTATTAAATGCTTTGAAAATTAATTTTATTGAAAATAAAGTAGATTTCTGGGGGTTTTAAGGGACTGTATGCTTGACCCTAAGCACAAATGAAATTCACTTAAATTTTATGGATGGCTTTGATGAATTCCAGCCTAAAAGATTTTTGAGCAGCAGACTGGTGGGAGGCTAGAATTATTTGGAGGGGTTTTGTTCCTAAGGAGGTGAGTGAAAAAGCTCCTGCTAATTTCAGTGGGAACTTGAGCAAGCTGTTACGCTCTTGTCCAGTTACATTTTCTCAGTGCAAGTCAGCAGCGGGGGTGTTTTTGTCTGGATTCTTGGGTATAACATAAGGCACTGAGAGGATCACAAGGTCAAAACTACTCGAGTTTGTCAGACACCCTGCCTTTCTCTTTGAACAAAAGCTCAGCAGAGAGCACATTGTAACAGAATTAACAAAGTACACAGTTTCAAAGACAGCAAACTTTCTTAAGGACTTTGGGAAGGGAGGACTACCCTTGATTCTTCTGTCAGCCTTTGAAGCGTAGCGTTTACAGCGGTGGAAATATTCTCACGTGGAAGTGTGAGGATAAGAGATGGGAATAACAACTGTCTTGTAATTCCCTGATACACAAGTTTTTTATTCCATATTTTCTGTGGGAGATTAGTGGATGTGTGCTGTGCTGGACAAACACCAGCTCCAAATCTCTGTGCATCCACAGCTTTGCATTTCCTTTGTTTCAGTTTCCTCTCTTTGTATTTCTTTGTTGTTTACCATCGCTGGTTGCCTGCAACGGATACTCATGCTCTGGTATCAGCTTTTTACGTTTTGCTGGGTGGCACCTTCCTTTTAGGAACAACCTCAGAAGCACAGTGAGTGCTGATGCTGTTACCTGCAGGCTTTGCACTGCGGTTAGGGAGAGCTCATGTTGGGCAGGACTTGGTTTTCACCCTGTCTCTGCACTGATGAAACACCTTTTGTCTCCTGCTAGCAACTCAGAGTTGCTCACTTGTGTCCTTAGTCAAGGAAGAAACAGTTAAAATAGGTCCGTAAATCTTTAGCTGCTTGTCACCCGCAAAATGGTGTGAGGTGAGGAGGCTCGTCCAGGTTCCCTGCCCTTGGAGTGCCTCAGGGATGGCAGCCATGCCTGCTGCCTGCCCCAGGGATTTGGGAAGAAGCACCCAAAAGGAAAGAGCTTGTGTTGGAGGAGGTGTTCACCGCCCTGTGTGGCACTGAGGTGGGCACTCCCTAGTGTTGTCTGGGGCGTCTGGCTCCAGGCTGCCATGGTATGAACCAGATCAGCGTCTCTGATATGCACAAATGTTTTATCAGTCATGCTTTAAACTACAGGGATCCTCGGCATTTCAGTCACAAGCTCTGCTGGGGGGAGTTAATATCCTTCCTGACTGAGTACATTGCCTAAAGGGACCGTTTTGTGTGTAACACTCTGGTAGAGAGAGCAGTACCAGGCACGGAGCAGTGCAGGGTAAAAGACTAATGTGCGCTATGTTAAATGGTGTCTTGGGTTTTGCTGGGTCCCTATTCATAAAACACAACAAAGTGGCAACAAGTATAAACCTTGTCAGCTAAAGGAGCTACTGGGAATACCAGAGAGTACTTAGTGACTAAAACAAATCAAATTTTGAAATCCTCCCTTCCAAAGGAAAGCACAGAGGGGATTTGACTAGAGTGAGCAAGTGCGTGTGCAGTAAAATGGCAGCGTGCGCATGAGCGGGGTGGGGGGAGAGCAGGCTCTAGGATTAACGTGGCTGTACGAGGGCAGAACACTCTCTGACGGGCTTGGTGTGGTGGCTTCAGCAGGTGCTTTGTGAGGAGGGATGCGGAAAAGCAGGGCTGCTGTGGCCACCTTGAGTGGTGAACCTGGGGCCTGGGTTATCTCTGTGCCCTCAGCCCGTGCTGTGGCAGTGGCAGTCAGAGCAGCAGGTGCTTCCCAAAATTCTTCTGGATGACAAGACACTGCCTGCTCAGTGTAGGTTCCTACTGTAAGGGGTTAACTATACATTCTGCTCTGCTACCCTATTTGGGTCTGGGAAGATTCCTTTTTAATTGTAATTAGGCTGTCCTTGTGTTGGTGGCTTGTTTCCATATGGGAATTGTTCCTGAGAGAAGCTGTTCCAGGAGTTTGGCTGCTCGCCTGGCACTGGGGAGCTGGGCTTCAGCTCTCTGCTAAACCAGATGCTCCCTCTGCGACTCTGGCCAAGTTGCTTAGACTCTCTGTGCCTCAGTTTCTAATCATAAAATGGGAATATTGACATCTACCTGTCTCACAAGGGACTTAGGAATACAGTAATCAGACAATCGGAGCTGAACACTGAGAGAATGTTGGGAGAGATGGTACATGTTCCTTAGACAGGCCGAGAGCAGCACACATGGATCTGACTACAGCTTGGACCCCATGTCCTTAGGTGAGGGAGACTAGTGCACCAGTTAAGTGTTGACTTCAGTTCCCCGGCAAGGCTCCAACTGAATTGTCTTTCATAGCCATAGAAAGAGGAGTAATCAAGGGAACACTGTGAAATACATGCTCTCTTCCTCTGCCTAAAACCACAAATCAACTTCCTTGGGATTTTCAGAAATACTTAGTACCTAACTCTTGTTGGGGTTTGCAGCAGTATGACACATCATTCCACTAAGCCCTTACTGTTCATGTCTTCTGGTACTTGGGTCATTCATTTCACCCTTTAGTCAAAGGCTATTTGTTTCCCTGCATTGTTCCTTGCAGTGTTGTCTCATGAGCCTCTGTTGCACCACCATTAGTCACCTCATGGTACTTGTCTGAAGAGCCTCTCAGTCCTCTCTGGCAGCTGTTGGTTTGTCCAGCACAGCCTGTTCACTGGTATCCTCATGCTCTGGAGATGGAACATGTGCTGTGCGGGTTGGGACACTGAAGTCCTGCCAGGCATGAGCCCTTTCTTTGAATGGGCCATGATGGTCTGTCATTACTTGTATATCATCGAGTAGCCCAGAATAGTGGGCTGAAAGTCAGTTTTTATCTTGCTTTGATTTACCTTTTTTCTCTTTCATTTTTTCTCTGAACTATAGCATTGCACCCCTAAGGGGATAGGGCCTTTGCTCTGTTACATGGAAAGATATTGAAAACTTGTAGAAAATTATGTTCCCTTTCACCATGCTCTACTATTGTATTAACTTGTTCAAACAGCTCCAGCAGGTAACTGAGTTTTCTCCAGCAGAGACCCTGCTGCCTCAAGACTGTCATGTTAATCTCCCCTTAATTAGATCCTTCATCCCATTCTCAGGAACAGATGGGAGGCTCAGGGCTGTGAAATATTTGGGATCTCCTGAGAGACCCGAGGAGTGGTCCTTCATGGTTTTCCGCCCCTTCACAGATTTGGCCATCAATAGCAGTCACCCCCGTGGAGGCTTTCTGTGAGGGTCCGTTCAAGGGCAATGTGGATGTCCTCTCTGCTGCCTGTGGAGTGCTGCAGGCTCATGTTGGCCTTATGGTATCTCCCTGCCTCCTGCCACCTCCATCCTTCTCGCTGCACCTCAGCAGCCCTATGGAAGTGGCAGGGTGAGCTATCTCTCTTTCCTGCGAGGATTTTTTATAATGGGTTTTGGCTTAGCAGGAGCACACACCATATCTTATTTAGTCTTCTGCTTTGTTACCAGGGCAGATGTCATCATTTCACATGGCTATATGAACTGGTTTCTGTCCATTTTCCTTGCTCTCAAAAATGTGCTCTTTCTCTATACAGTTCCACATCACAGCTTCAATGGGTACTGTAAGATCTTTCTCATGGAACACATACAATGTCACTGGTATTCAGTGGTGCTCACATCTTCTAATAATGTCCTAATATCTACTAAGACCAAGCAGAGAAATCGCTTCTCATTGCTTGAGCATTTGCTCTAAGTCAGTGGCTTACAGGACCGATAAAATGGGAGTCTTGTACCTTCCTGCCTCGTGTTAGATGTTGATACTCACAAGCCTGTGAATGGGTACCAGGCAAAAAGTAGTTAACTGTGCCTTATTGGATACACTATATGGCAATGCATATCCCACATTATAGATGAGAAATCCAATTACCACTGGATGTTGTGAGCTTTACTACATGCTTCTTTCGTATAGCATTGGAATGTTCTGCCAGAAATTCATAGCAAGCTGTGTCACTGTCATGCATCCATAAACTAAGCTAGGTGTAGCACACCTGATGAAAAGGGAATGTTGACAAGGGAAGGAAACTGAAACACAAGAAATCTGACCTCTTTTTCCCTGGATATTGTAAAAGAAGATGTACTGCTGTGTACTTGTGGTGACAGGTTTTTTTTGTCATTATTGTAACCTGTTTACTTTCTTGGCTTGTCAGCCAAACATCAGCAGTCATCCCTGTCTTTGGATCAATACCTGCTAGGAGCTGTAGTTTCTCAGATAGAAAACCTGATGTATAGTTCTGTTGGTTTATCCCCTCTTCATTCCTTCCTTCACTGGTCTAAGCCTTTGGTCCAGCTTTGCAGATGCCAGAGGGTTTTAAGTGAAATGGCTGCACGCTTGGATTTTAGTCTGGAATAGACCATCGCAACTGTCATTTGGAAACTGTGGGAGACAGTTCAGACACTGGGCTCAGTCTGTTAAGATTGGGCATGTAAAGGATGTGGAAGAAGCTCTGAGTAAAACCCCTTATGGAGGGTTTTTGATATGTTTTGTTTGCTGGGTCTTGGAATACAGACAAACCCATTAAAATAAGACCATAAAACAAGCCACTGGTTTTGGTATATGTACAAGTTTGGCAAGACCCAAAGCAGAAAGCAGCAAGATTTAAAGCAAGTATCCTTCTGAAATTATAGTTTCGAACAGGGAGCTCCACGCCAATCGATGGGAGTCTGCTTTTGTTATGGTCACAAAAATTGCGAGTGTGACTCACGCTATTACAGTGATGCACTGCGTTGTCAAGGTAATGGATTTGGGCACTTGGCATATACAGGAAGGGTGTAAAAGGCATGGAGGTATTCTGCAGGCCTCCAGGAACAAGCTTCATATTAAGGATTTTTCTTTATGACTGAGATAGAGAATACTCAATTTTTGTTGTAGAAGTGAGAGTTTTATGCCCTGGCTTATTGCTGTTGTCATGCACATCACCCATGGGAATGGTGTTCTTTCCCATACGTAGCAGGGTTTGTGAACTTCTGCTGCCTTGCCTCCTCCTGCTGGTACCTAAGAAGCTTCCCTTCACAGGGCTTAAGTGGAAATTGGAAAAGGGGAGAGAGTAGAGATCATGCATATTTCAGTTCCTTAGGAAAAGAGCTTGACTGTAAAGGACTTGTTGGGCTGAATTCTGAAGAGACTGAGGTAAGAAGTAAGTCTCTAAGGATTGTGTTTACAAGCTATCAAGGCCTTTTTTCCCCCCCTTTTTTTTTTTTTATACTAGCAGCCACATTTTAAAGCACCGTTTAAAGACTCGCTTGAAATGATCAGCCAAAAAAGCAAGATAAGTGGGGTTTCTGTTATCAAAACTTTGCAATCCAGTCAGGCTGCTTAATTGTACTTCGATAGAGAGAAACTGGTAGGAGGAGGGAAAAAAAAAAGAAAAAGAAAGCAACTACTTGTTAAAAATTATCAAGATGAAGGTTTGCTGTCTGTAAAGCTTCTTAAGACAAATCCTTCCTTATATAACTCCTTGTCTTTTTTTCACTAACTTAAATAAAATCAGAAATTAACAGTAAAAGTGAAATGTCTGAGCTAATAAGGTAATCTGATTTGTAAGGACCAGTAAAGCAAAGGGTGTGTTAAAGTATTTGAATAATAGAGCTGAAGACTTTGTCTGGAGAAGTGAATGCTTTGTGGGAATGCAGTGCAAGAGCCGAGTCAGGGGGTCAGAGGAAGAGCAGTGAGTAGTATGTATACAAAAGTCAGTTCAAGGCTGGGAGTAGAGCTATCCAGACAATCAGTTTTGCCTACTCTGTAGCTTTTTTTTTTTTTTTTTTTTTTTTTCTTCTAAAAGAGACAAAGAATGGCAAGGAAACCCAGAGAAAGAGAGGAGAGAATCCATCCAGAGGTTTGGAAAAGAATGTTGTGGGTTTTGGAGACTAAGATATATTGACTTGAATTACCAACAGTAATGGCCTGTTTATCCAAACGCAATGTGTGTTCCTTTTCTGAGAGTCCTAATCCAAACCCCAACAAAACTGGTGGAAAAGCTGCCACTGATTTCTTGGGTTTTGGATGAGGCCTTTGGTGGGGTAAATCTGGAATCTTGCTTTGATACAGGACAGGATTTAAGTAGAATGAATTATGAAAAAAGCACTTACGCCTGCTTTTAACTGCAAGCTTACAGTTAATTATCATGAGCATCATGGATGAGTGTTTATGAGACTTCCTTGAACAAAATGCAAGGTAATGTTTGTTTTTATGTGGTACCAACAGCATGCACATAGGTTCTCTAATAGCCTCTGGTTTTGCCTGAGATGGGAGATGGCTGGGGCTGGCATTTGTTGGAGACTTATCTTGTGAGAGGTGCATTTTTTTTCAGCTCAAAGTGTATGAATTAACTTACAGCTTGAAATGTCAAACTTTTTCATGAACGTTTAGGATTCACAAGCACGTTGATATTGTAAAGCCATTTTGGGGTGTTTTGTATTATATTTTGGCAACAGAGCTTTTCCACTTCAGTCCAATATCCATTGTGCCTGTTGGTGGTGAGGCTCTGGAACATTTATGGCTCCCTGGGGAGCAGTCAAACAGCCACTGCTAGAACAGAACTTACAAATGGGATAATACAGCATGGTAGCCTGTGGTAGCTAGCAAATGGCCTAGATGATTCAGTAGGTCACCTTCAGTCCTACTTTGTCCTTTCTCGTGTATTAAAAAACTCTGAGTCAATTTACAGTGCCCTGAACTATGTTAGCAGTGAGAATATTTCACTTTCCAAGTCACAACACACAATGAAGTTGGACTATATGTGTAACAATTCACTGAGGCTAAATAAAATGCTGCTTAAAATTAATATAGTGGTAGACATTTAATCATCACAATCTATCTGTAAGATATAGCAGTAATCTTTTTGTTTCAGTAAATTAAATGCCAACAGGAAAAGCAAAAGGAGGTAAGGCTGAGGTACCATGAGAAACATGGCACGGTACATTAAAAACCAACTATGGAGAAAGGTGATTCATTAAATTAAATGCCAACTTTAAAAGAAAGACTATAACAACCTATTACTGTAAAAAAAAAAAAAAAAAAGAAAAAAAGCTTATATGTGGTCTTTTGCCATTCCATGTTCTGTTATTTCTCCTTTGTTAGGGAATACAGAGATCTGACAGCAGTGATGGAAAAGCTCACGAGTGGCAAATTTCAGATTGCTTGGACAGTGTCAGTATTTGCCAGCTTAAGTAAAGATATTAAAAGTCATCACACTACCTTTAGAGGTAAAAGTTTGGTGTTTAGGAACCACTCTGAGCTCAGAGTTTAACCAGTGATGCTAAGTCTCAGGTTTGTTGCTAATTAGCTTAGCAGAGCTGCAGGGACCTATTAAGATTTGTAGCAGTTGTAGAAAGCTACAGATTTTATGACTTTCTGTTTTCTTGTGTGGGAATTCTATTTCTGTTTACCTTAGGACTTGAATTTTTAGGTGAAGATAGTTTCTCTAGCTAAAAAATAAGTCCTTCGGGTCTTTACTTACGTTGGAATGTCAACTTTGAAATATATTTCCTAAGAGAAATGATGGCATGCCACAATATCTATGAAGAGATATCTTACAGTTCAGTGTCTTTTATTTTGAAGGATCTCCAGATCCTTTATAAACTTTGATCCACGTTTCCTTCTCTGATCTGCAAACTGTATTTCACAACTTTTAGTGTGTTCTCTACAGTACTCAGAATGCTATTGATGTTGATTTACCATGAAGATTGAAAGGCCTCAGTTGTATGTATAGGTTGGGTCTCTCATTTCCTCTGCATAGCATATATATTTATTTATTTGAGCACATGATAGATACTTATAAAGCGTCTCAGTTTCACCAGAGCAATATAGAGAGGCAGTAACATGGTTCTTTCATTCGTCAGAGAAATATACTCTTAGCTGTGTTGAAAAGCAGCCACTCTTTAATAACATATAGGAAACCGTGTGATAATCCAACTGTCATCGCAACGCTTTAGGAAGCAGAATAATGCAGAGTAGAACAAGCCAGAAATGCAGCAGATACAAATCGGCATAGTTAGCTGAAGCCGGGGGAGTGATGTTGATGTGTGTTCATTTTGGTTGTCGTATTGAGCTAATCAACATAACATTTTACCGCTAGCTGAGTTTCTGGCCCAACATCACAGTTTCCAAACCATACTGAACTGAATACAGAGTTTTAAATAGTGTTTTATTCTATGCATATATGCATAAACACCCAACTTTAAAGAGATTTTCTTCTGAATCTCTGTTGTGAGGGAGTGAAATGTAATCTCTTGTCCTGGGCAAGTAGATACAAATTACTGATTTAAATGCTAGCATATATGAGGAGACTCTCAGAGAAAACCAATATCCTGTGGACAGATATTTTTTTTTTCTTTCTTTCTTGAGTCTGTTTTCCCTATCTTCGATGCCTTTATTTCATCACCTTTACTATTACTCTATTTGACATATAGTCCTAGGCTTTCCAAGGCAATGGAATATTAAATTCATGGCCATGTAAGAGAGCTTTTGCCTGATTCATCCTGGGCAGGTAGAGCATCACAATGAGTCTTTCCTGTCTCTTAGCTAAAAGGGACTGTGGGAATGACCAAAGTGAAGGGAAAAAAAGTCTCTCGGCTTTGTTGCCAGCAGAGAGGCCTTTCCTTTCTGCCACTGGGAGGAGCATGAAAACAAGAGAAACCACATCTTTCTCCTTAGGAGCAGAAAACTGCAACTCCCGTACGGGAAAGACTAAAGTTGACATCTGTATTAGTTTTCCTGCTGACACATAGGAATTGGTGGTCTCATCTTTTGGGATGTCAGTGAATACAATTTTTGGGGGCTTGAGTACTGAGATTATTGGGGCACTGTGCTTTTGTTTCCCCTTTCCAGCCTTATAAACCGCATAGGGATGTTGGACATCTGTCTACGTGTGCCATTAAAAATGGACTGGTTGTCACTTTGTGCAGTCCCAGCCCCGTAGCAGCTCCTGGGCTGGGATGTAGCTGTAATTCTGCTGGCCCTGCTTTTGTTCTGGGGTTCCAGAACAGGTATGTGCCCTCTCAGCATAACCTAAAACCTTCAGGGATAGAGGGGGACATTGAGTCGTTTTTATTACCTGTTGCTCTGTTTTCCTGTCTTTAGCTAAATGAACTGGACAGCTCTTAGCTGCTTGTGGAAAAATGGGTATTCTCCAATGGGCTGAATTTTCGTTCTCAGATGTAATCCTGCAGTCTGGGAGCTCGAGGGCAGAGGCTCTGCCCACAACAGGAGTGCAGGAGGAGCCACACTTATCAAAGGAGTGATGCTGGAAGCGACTGTAGTTCTGCTGTGCTAACATTTATGTTTCTGGACAAAAAAAAGTCAGATTGCTGTAAGTGAGTGAATCCAGACCCTTTTCGGTGCATAGGGGAGAAGCACTTCCCACCCTTGTGAAATAAACTCATGGTGATTATTTAAGACCTGCCTGTAAGGTCTGAAGTTTTGATGGCTGCCTTGGATACAAATGCACATGTATATAAGGCAGTGTAATGACTGATATTCACAAAGTGGAACACAACAACATAAAATGTCACTGCAGTCACTTTGACATTCAGTACAGTAACAGGGCAGCACTATAGGAATATGGTCCCATAAAATGGAGGTTTAGAAATGACAGCAAGGGTTTCTGCCTGATGCTACAAATTAACAATAAACCTCAGGGGCATGGTGTAATTATTTACTTTGCTAAATAACACAGAGGAACTATGGTTTAATTACAGTAGTTTAGCTATGCAATAGAATTGCAGAGACTGTAGTTTCAGTGGGCTGCATTAATGAGCCTTGCTAACGGTTACTTCTAATATTGGATAATGTTTCTTTTGTTTTAAATCATCCTTTTTAAATGAGTTCCATGCAGATGAGAAGGAACCTTTCCAAAGTATCACAATGGATTGTTTTTGTTTCCAAAAGACACAACCCAACAAGGCACTTGATATTACAATTATACTCAGTAAAGCCAGATGCATTTGGCTCTGCTCTTATGTCATTGACATTCCCTTTGTGCTAGCTTTTGATGGAATTTAAGCAGAAAAGGATGTAACTGGGCATCTTCACATGGCAAGAGTCTGTATTTCTCAATCCTATCATCAATCCAATCAACTCCTTTCATTTAAAGAAGATTGGAAAAGGAGAATAATGCACATTAAGTAATAGCTTTTTCCGAACATTTAGGGCATACTAATTAATAAATAGTTCATTACAATTTTAAGGCCTAATTTTATCTTTATTGAAGTCAATGGCCCAGCTCCCTCAACTGAACAAGAATAGTGTTAGCCATTGCTGTGTAGTGTCCCAGAAAATAAATCTTTCCTCTGCTGTTACTAATCCCTCCTCTTTTCTAGCCTTTTCTCTAGCTTGTCTGTCCCGCCTGCTCTAGGATGATCTTTCTGCCCACAATTACAAGCTGTGGACACTTCTTTAGGTGCTGGTATCCCACTGACAGTCCAAGAAAGTCTCATTTCAGATAATGACAATTTTGTACTCTGTAGTGGAAGATGCCATACAACCATTCATATTGCTGTCACCATATAATTATTGAAGGTATTTGTGGTCTTTTCTCCCTTTCTGCAATAATTTGCGGCTCCTTGGTTTTACCTTCAGGCCTCTCGTACTTCTTACACGGAAAGCTCTGTTTGTCTCTCGTTCTCTGTTCTGAAGAGTCACTTCTAGATAATTCTGCATCAGTTTGCCATCCTGTGCTATTTATTTTTGAGAAAGGAGAGGGTTGCTTTGGTTTTCTTTATTTTTCCCTCTTTATCCCAGCTTTTATTTTCATTATTATCAAACATCTTATCTTCTAAGCCTCCTTGCATTATTGTAGCCTTGATCCAGAGTTCAACATAATCTTTGCTTGAGAAGCTGTTCTGCATTTTTGGTAGTGTGTACTGTGCAGGAGATCGTTCTTACCCAGCTGGTTTGAGCTGGGAGCCTGCTTTTTACTGGCCATGATCAAAGTTAGAGGTTGCTGAGGAAAGCTCAGCAAATAATTTTGTGCAAACGAGAGCAAAATCTTTCCAACTCCAGAAATTAGTCATTACCCTCTAATTAAATTCCTCTAAATTCTAGATCTAAGTGGTACCTTGGGCCAGCCAGTTCCTCAAATAAACTCTGCAATAAATAAGATTGAACTGTGTACAAATAAATATTTCTAAAATACTGTTGCTTTTAAGTTCAGTTAAATGTCCCATGGTTTCCTTTGTTATGTGAGGAAGGAATCTGGTTTTTTATTCATCTGTTTGATGCTGTTCCTCATTTTATGTAGTTATGTCCCATTCTCTCTTTTTCATGCCCTCTTGAAACTTTTAACCTATGACAATATGAAGCATGAATAGTGTGTGGATGGAGCAGGAGACTGCATGTCAAGAGTGGTTACCAGTTGGGAAGGACTTGGCAGTGGTGACGGACGTCTGCATTTCTCAATCAAGTTGGCTGTCTGGGAGATGTAGGGCCTGAGGGAGTGAAGAGTGAGGACTGTTCCTTGTATTTGAATTTTTTTTTTTTTTTTTGGTAGGCTTTTCAGTTGCTCTGAGAGGAACAGTTTATTTACCTTTCTCATAGGTGTTACAGTGAGCTGGACTGGAGGAGCATTTGGGAGAGAGAAGGGGATTATGGTTAGTACCTGCAATTTTAGTTATGGATGCTTATCTAAGCCGTCATCTCAACTATGCATGGTAAATTCATGGTTAGGCAAAATGTGCTTTCCTTTTCCTGCTTTATACCTTTAAAGAGATCGAATGCTTTTCACAGACAAGCTGATAAAATACCTGAAGTGCTTTGTGTCGAGCAAGGTCATATTAACATGGAAATCTAGGTTGTTCGCTGATACAGCTGTCCAGGCTTAGTTAAGTTTCATGTATTGGGAGCTGGTAATTCTTCAAACTGTCAATTTTGGGGGTGGATGAGTGACTAAAACAGATGTATTAATGTCTGGCAGTTGGAGTACTGTAGCCTGTGGTTATACAGACTAGGTTAGCATCTTGCCAAGATTCAGAAAATAAATGGAATAAGTGGTAAAAAGGGGAATGCGATGTACGCCAGGAGAAGCTGTGGTGTTTCCTCTCAGGAAGCAAAGGAAATGAAAGACTGGTTTAGTTCTAATTTTTGCTGTCAAGGGTAAAAATAAGACTGCAGTACTTAGAGATACAGGGGCAGTTGGCATTTTCTTCTCCGAAATGTGGCTCTAAGTCCCCATGTCCTAGAGCCCAATTGTGATTTGGGTAATCACATTTTGTGGATCAAAATTTCCATTGTTGTTTCAATTATCTGAAGCTATTGATTGTTTAAGGTTGTGAAGTTAATTTTCATTTCAAAATGCAAGTGATTGACACAAAATGACTTCTTTATGTTCTTGCTATTGTGGTTGTGAAATTTGGCATGGAAAGAGCATGGTAGGCACTTGGCAACTGCAGTGGTATACTGGGAGCTAGAGAGAAGAAAAGTTCTCTAGTCTCATTACCTTGATTTGTTGGGGGGCTTTTTTTGAAATAATCTCATCTGTTCTCAGTTATCTATAGTTACTTGTGGAACAGGACAAAAATTTATTTGTTCACTGAAAAAAATGAATTTTGTGTCAATTAAAAGTAGTTATGTTTATCCCATTTAGGCTAAAAATAAGGAAAAATGTTTGATACGTGTTTTCTCTAGACCTTGGAAAAATAGATGGCTTGGAGTTTTTAGTTTTGGGTGTTGGTTTTTTTTTTTAATATCCTTGTTTTGAATTGTTATTTTCTTTAAAAATTTTCTTACTGTGCCTTTCAAAAGGTGTAGGCTCTGACCTTTCAAGAATTATATAAAATTTTTAATTTTGGTTGATCTGATCTGAAGAAATACTGCAACTTTTTTTTTTTTTTTTTTTTTTTTAGATTCAGTCACGTTAAAAAAAAATCAATTCTTTGCACAGCTGTATATATTAGGGACATTTACAGGTCCGTAAGTCTATTTTCAGAGGACTGAGTCTAGGAGCCATCTAGGTAAGACAACAAGGGCACAACAGTAAATTGAGTGCTGGTATTTCTGTCAGGTTTGCCCGAAGAAATGCCAAAGGGTTGTGTACAAGGAAACCTTGTGCAGGCGGGAAGGACATCTGAATTCACTCTAGCTCAGGAGCAAATACAAGCAACATCAGGACTGCAAATGCAAATAGCATTCAGAGAAGTCTAAAGAAAACTGCAGCAGAAGCAGATAAAGCAGCCTGTTTGTCACCAGGACCCCACTGTATGCCCCATGCATTTCCCATTCTCGTGACCGGCACACTGTTCATTCAGAGCTGCAGAAGTGATGATCCATAAAATTTATAAATATAATAAAGTCCGACAGCAGCAGCAGAGTTAGAGGAGCCTCATGCCACAAGCTCCTGCTTCCCACTGTTAAAGACGTGTAGCCAGAGCATTGCTGGTCTGCCTGGTACAATCAAAGATGTTTGCATGCTGCACTGAACATATGCTCTAGGTACTCTCCACAGGGGCTGGCAGATTGCTTCCTCTGTGCAATCGTTTGTGTGGCTGCTGCTGCTATTCTCCTGCCCAAATGCAGGTCTGAAACCGACACAATAATTTTCAGTTCTGCTTTAAGTATTCCTGATGCTGGGACTCCCAGAAGACTGCACTTCAAAAAGGGACTATTTAAGGCAGTCCTAAAAAGCAGAACTACCCAGAGATCTGGCGACTTTTATTTTGAAAGGGTTTTTTCATTATTTTGGGCTAGAATTTTAAGAGTATAGTTTATCGGTGGTTTGAATAAAAATTCAAACCTAGCTCTGGTTTGGCTTTAGACCCAAGTTCTCCCCAAAAACTAATCTTGCTGCTGAAGACAACCCGCTTTATTTAGCTCCTCTACGTGTGATATATGAGCAGCTTATGAAGTGTACTCTTTGATAACAGCTTGATGAAAAATTTTGCCTTATATAAATAGTGTCATGAACTCGGTGTGCCATTTTGCCTTTATTAGATGTATGTGGGCTGCTCAGATCTGCAACATGCACTCTGTGATCCCAGCAGTTCTCGGAGGTCCTTCGCTGTAGGGGGTTGGGCCCAGAGGGGGGAAGGAAAGATGAAAGAGTTGGAAGAAATTATTGTGCTGTGTCTGTTCAAATCCTAGCCATTGTATTGTCCAACAGAATGACAAACTTCACGTTTACACCACCGAGGTGTTAATCCACTTTCTGTATTAACAATCCCTCCTTCCTTCCAGCAGAAACAACTAGACATTTTGCTCTATTTTCTTTTTTTTTTTTTTTTTCCCCACTTCTTTTTTTCCAGTGGCCATATGGGCATTTTGGCTTTGAGTTGAAGCACAGGACACTATGGTGCAAACAAGCAAACTTTGCATATGGACTGCTGCTTTGTTACAGCAGCTAATGTCTGTTCGACTGTGAGCAGAAATCTGTTTAAAGAAGATATGAGATAGCAATACAGCTGGTTAGGCAAAAGTTTCAACTTGAGAAAATTCTTGAGAAACTTCTTAACAAGAAGAATGGAGTAGGTGCCAGAAGAACAAAAGAATAATCCTGATATTGTACTATTAGGATAAAATCACTCTCTGGATCCATTCAGGCAGTGATGGATGGGGTGTGTACACAACATTGATCACTGCACATTTTATTTCCTTAGCCTGACTATTACCTACCAGGAGGGTATACTGCTGGATTATTTGGCAGTTTCTACTTATCTGTGAGAGGCCCAAATTTCATCTACACTGAGACTCTTTACCACTATTTTGGCAGTGTGAAAGAATCTCTGTACGGCTCAAAATCAACCCCAAGATCTTTGTTAAGCTCCTTTTCCTTTTCTACTCAGCATCAATCCAAAATCAGAATGTGTTCTTCGTTGTCAAGTGTTGGACCCCTGGGGTTAGTCTCCTATCCCTGCTTACTGGAAATGTGAGCTTCAAAGGCACAGAGCCGTTGAACAGCGTATTAAGGGATGCTCCATCTTACTTGAATGAAACAGATTAGAAGTGGGAGTTGTCATCAGATGAAATGGCATCGAAACCTCGGTCTCTCTCTTAAACATCAATCTCATTCTGAAAGTTGAGGTTTTCTATGCAGGTTTTTTTGTCTTTTGAAAAAATTATTTATATTTTCCTCTTCTTTTGGAGGCCTAACCAGTAATGATCCCAAAGATCAACAGAGATTGTTTCTGTTGGAAACAGGAACTAGCTCTCCCAGTAAAGTGTGTTTAGAGGTTGATTTTCTAGGCTGTGGGTCAGTTCATTTTCAAAGACACTTCTGTGTCTTCTAGGCGTGGACTACAGGGGACTAAAAGATGTCTGTTCATTGATATCATTGGAATATATTGTAAATACTTGGGAAGTGAAGAGCGAATTCTTGGCTACTGTGCTGTGATGAGCACCACAGAAAATCAATGTCAAACAAATCCAGAATGTGCCAAATCTAGCTTCTTTGCAGTTTCCGATTTGGCCATCTCTAGACACAGCACTGCTGCTCATCATGTGATACTGAAATAATCTGCTGAATTTTAAACAAGTCCAGACCTTCAGATTGTGTTTCTTGTTCAAGTGAAAGGCACAATTATCTCCTCTATTAAATATGATAATGAAGCTAAAATGTGGTTGGGTGGGGGGCAAAGCTTTTGTTTGATTTTAATGAAACATATTTTCTGTTTGCATTTTATTTTAATGAGAGATGTCCTATTAAGCTTAATACATTCAAACTTCTGATAAAAGCCCTTATCAAAAACCATGCCATAGGAAAATAAATTAATTTAATTGTGTCAGCTAAACAAGATGGACCATTTTCTTGGGTTGGAAGTGAAAGGGAATATGATCTAATAACACCACACTTATTAGTATTTCTGATATGTAAATTAAAAGCATTAAGTGAATAGCAAGATGATCCATAGCTTCCCTAGACAGAGTAATAAATGCAATCCAGTTTTTTTCATACAGAAAACTGATATAATTAGAAGACTGTTAACATTTTTTTTAGCTGCGTAAAATGAACAAGCCACAGGAGACCAGTTCGTCATAATAATTAAAGTTCAGGAATAGTTTTATATTACCATAAGTGAGATTTGATAGATATCTTTTTAATTTACTGCTAATAGCTGCTTCTTGGTTGTGGTTGTTTGGTTGTGTTTTTTTTTTTTTTGTTTTTTTTTTTTTTAAGAAAGCCTTTTTTTTTTTTTTTTTTAACAGAAATATGTCTCATCTTTGGGTGATGGTTCTGTTTCAGATGCTCCATAGTCTGTTATTTGCCAAGGGCATACATTAAATATCTTCCTAATGTGAGGAACATATGGGTTACCACTTCACAACGGCAAACAGACACAACAATTTCTCTCTCATGCAGAATATGCACTGAGCATGATCATTGGTTATTGCTGAATTTCAGAATTTCTTTAAATTCCAAATGCATTCTTTACAATAAAAGTTTATGAAGTGTTGAGTACGAATTAATGACAAGGAAATGATATCTGGGCTAGGGATACTTTGTACCCTGAAAGTGAAAAGTATCTTTGTGCAGCGCCCATAGAAGCACTAGAGGCAAGATTGCTCTTCCATTCTAAAATATGTTGCTTTCTTCACCCCTGGCTCTTAAACCTATCTTCACTCACATTCGTTTGGCGTATTCAGCCCTGTCTTTCTGTATTCAGTCCTAAATCCCTTCTTGATATATTTTCAGGTTTTCTTTAGTTGTTCCTACATGGATGATTTAAGGCCAGCAAATAACTTTTTCTCAGAGTATGCAAGTGTCTTCTCCAATAAATAAAAACCACATCTCACACCAGTGGACACCTTAGGAACTGTGTAACAATTCCACTGCTGTTTAATTCAGATGGCATGGAAACGCAGTCCAATTGTGTTGTACGTCACAAAGGCCTGCTGCTTCAATGCAGGACTGATTTTCTACTTTACTTACAATGGACAATAGGGCATCACTATGTTGGGAGGGAAAAAACAAGAAGCCGTTGGAGTCTGCTTTCGCTTGTGGCTATTCCGCTCTATATAGGTCTCCAGCAGAGTTTAAGTAACTTTAGTTATGTAGTGCAAGTAGTGCAGGAAGCCAAACTTAGAGTTATAAGGATTCCTCCACAGTCATTTTAGAGCAGGATTCCGTGAACTCATAGCTATTGTCTATTCCTAAACATTGACGTCTGATTAATTTTGGGTTTCAATCATTGTTCTAAAAAATACAGATCTGCATCAAGAGTCCTGTTTTCTCAGTAATGCCCAGGGGCATACATCCAGAAGCACGCGTTACAGACTATAGAAATGGAAGATGAGCACAATCTTTCTTTGTGACACTTGGAACACTTTCTAGATGCGAGCTAGTGAACAGCCATTCTGTAGGAGCTGTATCTCACTAGTGTCTTTTAGCCCTGTTGTGGAATGGAGCGCAAAGAATAGCATAGATAGACCATAAATAAGAGCTGAGAGTTAGTATTGCTTAGGAAACGAGCATCTGGAGAAAAGGGTAAATTCAGGAGTCAAAGAAAATATTACTGGCAGACAGAAACTTTATCTGAATAGTTATCTGTAGATCATAAATAATCTGGCAGTCTTGATCTCACCAAGCGCTTTAAACTTGTCATGATTACTTTTTCCTAATTCCCAGAAGAGGAGTTAAGAATTGGTCTGGGTTAAAACTAAGGAAAAGTGAAATGATCTGGATTAGAATCCTGGATCAGTTGTGGACTTAAATGTTATGGTGAGTACATCACCATATTATTGTATTTTTGCCTCGATTCTCCATCTGTACAATCAGGTTAACAGGCCTTCCCTGAGGTAAAGGGCTGGCATGATCGGAACTGAAGCCATGCCTGCTAAGCTGATATGAGCTAAATAACATAAATGTTGAGAAAAATCTTGCAAGTTGACTTAATGCCTGTCCTCAGTGAGGTAAAGCCAGTAACTCAAGCAAATGTTTGTGGTGAAGCCCATTTACTGCCATGGTATTTGTGCTATTAGTTCAAGTTCTGTCTATGTTATAGCCCTTGCTATAAAAACAGCACTAAAATTTTGCTTTACATTAAAACTCCTCATAGAAAGCTGCCACTTGGGAGGCAGTAGACCTTGATTTCAGTCCTCAGCTTTGGGAAGAGACAAAGCGATGAGGTGGGGTAATAGCCCTTGTTGTCTCCCAACACCAGTTTCTCGGTGTACGTAGCCCCTGTGCTTTACAATAACGAAACATGTGGTGGTGCAGAGCTGCTGTTGGTGCCTCATCCTGATCTTTTTTTCTGGTTACGACCTAGTGACGGAGGGGAAAAGGATCTGCACCCTCCCAGCTGTAGAGAATCAGTTGTCTGTGTGAGAACTTGGAGGCTGTATCTTTGAGAGAGCACAGGGATTTCTGAATGCTCCACAGGGCCAGATTTTCCAAGGAGACTCAGCACAGTTGTGTTACCGGTTTGGATTTTTCAAAGGAAATTCATAGCCACCATGTTGAGTGATTTTTGTGAAAGCCCAGCTCTGGTGATGAGTGCCAGGCTCAATTTCCCTGTAGACCTAGTATTACTATTAATGCTGCTGCTACCTGATTCAGAGGATGATTGTGAGATTAAATTTCCTCTTTTCATAAAGACTTGGAAGTTTGGGGATGAGAGGTGTTCTACTATCATAGTTGATGGGATTAAGAAGATACTTTATTGATAAGGATATATTTGGAGAGGGTGACAATTTGCTTCTGAGCTCCCATACAAACTAGCCTTAATATTCGTCTGCCATCTTGAGGCACTCTAGGGAGGAGAGTAAATTCCCACAGTCAGACTGGAAAGAGCATTCCTATAATTCTGATTTAGTACCACTTCCTATTAGTCCCAGCCTCTCATCAGCTATACTCAGATGATAATTTATGTTTTAATGGGCAGAGCACTTTACTGCCCACAGGGTTCTAAACTAAGCCAGAATTTATGTCCTATGCCTCTGAAATACCATATATTTATTTCCCTGGCACTTGGGGATGGTGGAGTTGAATCTGTAAAGAGCCCAGCTCTGTCCCTGTGCTTTGCTGGGAGGGGGCCTCAAATGTGGTTTTCGTTTGAAACCAGACACAAGTGGTGGCAGATGCAAGAGAAAGCTGTGTAGTCCTGTAATGAGGATGGAGGAAGAATCATGGAAGGGATGCTGTTTCTACCTCAACTTACTTATAAATTTCTTCCTTCCTAAAGGCACAGCTTTCTGCTTTTCCTGACAGAGGACAGGGAATTGCTGCTTGTGGCTGCTGTGGGAAGAGTGCCCTCCCGGAGGCACAGAGCTCGGGGCGCAGGGTGCTGTGCTGCCGCCCTGTGCTTGTGCTTCCCCTTTGCTGTTGCGTTGCAAAGAGTCCTGGGATGATTTTTTTTCAGCACAGGGGTGACAAAGTAGCAGAAAGGCTTTTTTAAACAAATAGCAGTATTATGTATATTTAAAGCTATTTATATTTATGCAGGCCAAAGTCCCACGAGAGGCAGAGGCAATGGGAGAAGGCATTTTGCTGTGCTGAAGCAGTGTGAGAGTAAGTGTTGAGGGAAGAGGGAGGTGGTGAAACCCACTACATCTGTTTTCTCAGGCCTGTAGAATGCCAGCCCTCTCCATCATGTCAGTTTAGAGCAGCTAACCAATGTTTGGGGCTGGGCTGGGAGTTGGTGCGATTCTGAGAGCACATTTAGGCATTGATTTCTCTTTCCACCTGTTTTAGGGCTCAGCACACCCTGATGGCAGAGGTGGGGGAAAGCTAGCCATGTGCCTTGCCTTGGACTTCGATTCTGACAGTTTGCTTCTCCCTGTCCCGAGGGAAAAAGTTAATTTTCTTGACTATCCTAGTTGGAGAGGTTTTTCCTTCTAGCAAAGAGGTGTTAGGAGGATTCCCATTTTTAGTGCTGAAATTATCACTATTGCTTGGAGCAGAGTGAAGGTGAAGCTCTTGCAGACTGATACTATCAAGAAGGACAGTTTGACAATGATTGCAGTGGTACCAGTCCTTGACAACTTGTGACATGTGCCAGTCAGAACTTGGAGCTCTGCAGTTAAAATTGATTCTAAATTATCTGCAGGCCTCTATTTCCTGAATCTCCAATTCTAATAAGTCTCAATTAAAACTTCTCACTCAGGGTATCTGACCATTAACTGCTTTCAGTATATCTATTCCACTAGTTTCCAACTAGTAAACTCCACTGGGCATTTAATTTAAATATGTGGCAGCTAAATTTCTTTGCTCTAGGTGTGGGGTGATATTCTTTTATATAAAATCAACTGTGGCAAGTTTGTTCCATTTTATTAGACACAGAAACTGTTCCCAACATTTGAAATGCTGTCAGGCACTTGGTGACAAGAAATGCATATGTGCGTTTGTCCATGTGCTACATGAAATTATTGCTGTTTGTAGTGCAGAAGACTGGTTTCATCTGAAAGAATATATAGATTTTTTTTTTTCTTAAAAACCTATTACAACTAATAAATAGATGAAGTTTCAGAAGAAAAAATAAAAAACAAAAGAAGTCACAAAGGAGGAGAATCATGAGGGTAAAAATAAAATGCATCACTGGAGTTAGTATTTACAGCAGATAGTGTTTCCAAACGGTTGGAAAGGTGAGTAATTATAAGTGACAGGTGCTGTAGAAACAAAAAAGTAGTTCCTACTGGTAGGCTTTTGTGAACTTGGTGTGAGGCAGAATGCAAAGAGGGGACAGAGCAGGCAAATGCAAAGAGGAAGGATTGGTAAGAAAACAGAAATTACAGTTTGCCACTGATGAATATCAGCAGAGGTTGAATTGCAGTCATCACAACTTGAACTTTTCAGCAGCTTTGAAGAAAAACTGGGATTTTGTTCTTCCTTAAAATGAAGTAGTGCTAATGCACAAAGTAAGGGGTGTTGAAAAGGCTGACCAAAGCTTTGACAGACTGGACTAACTGAAATCGGAATCTGTTTTTGTCTCTAAGTGGCGTCGTTTATTTGCTGCGATGCATAGCAGAAAATACAAGTTACACTATGTCAAATTCCCTTCTGTTACCCTGAGGACTGGTTGGAGTATCCCCACTTCTCATGGTCTGCTACCAGTTGTCAATCATGTGTTAACAATTTTTTATTTGTCTGCTTTGGGAGTGCCTGCTATTGTACCAGTCTGGAGACAGACGGTGGGCCCTGCTGATGAGATTGGCAGTGCTCTGTCACAGTAATTCCTGTGTTGTAGAGACAGGGCACCTCCTGTCCTGGAAGATGCTTGGATTAGGAGGTGTGGTAATCACTTGTTTAATTATTAAAGGCATTTCAGCCACTGAACTTCTCATTACTGTTAGTAGCTCCTGATGTGATCTATTTACAACTCCGTAGTTTTATAGATATGTTTTTAACATGTGCAAACATTTTTCTGGCTTTGCCCAGACTCATATCCCCAGTGTTTGTATTTCACCAGTAGCAAGGTTTAAATAGGGAATTCTGGGAAGAATTTTTTGCATCCCAGCAGAAAACCAGGCAGCTGCTTTGTGTTTTACTGGCTCAAAGGCGTGGATCAATTGCCTACGACTTGGTGCGCAACCTTGTCACATTCATATGGATATGGGATGCAGGGGAATGAGTCAATTGAAAGCTTGTGGCTAGTTTGCTGTATTTTTTTTTTTTTCTGCAGAGAAAATTTGGGAGATTGTTTGTGCATAAATAATTGTTAAACCAATCATTAACACATAGACCTCCCCAGCTGAAACACTGGAGTGCATGACTCACCCATCCTTGCCTCCCGCTGCACCTGACTGCTGCAGCTGGGCTCGGGCAGCCATTCGCTCTGGGGTGAAGAAAGGGTACGATCTCCATTCACCAAAACCACAGTATAATAGTGACTGACCAACACAAGGAATTAATGAACTTGGCTCTTTTCTAAGAGCTCTTATCCTCATGTCCTCTTGCCAGCAAGTCCCATCTACCTTAGGAGCTATGCTGTCTTGATAGTACCTCTCCTTCCCTGAAGGAGTGCTGCCTTGATCTCACTGTTGGTGAGCCTTGGGTTGTTCTTTGGGGCTGGGTGCTGATTCTGACCTGTCCTGTGTATGTTACTGTGCTCAACGTAGGTGCTTTGAAACTGGAGTTAAAAGGAAGCCAAATCTTTCCTTCCTGACACAGGATCATGTCCTTTTAAAATGAAAGCATTTTACATTTATTTAATCACTGCTGTCTGGAGGAATTTCTCTGAGCATTTAATACACATTATTGTTGAGAAGCTGTTAAAGAGGTTTAATTCATTTATATTCATTTATGTTATATCACAACAGAACATCCACTTCCCTCTAAAATTACATTGTGCTGAGCACCAGAATTCCTTTTTTCTAACGCTTCGGTGAAGGCTTATTCAGTCATACTGTGGTTACAGGTTTCATAGTATTTGGCAGTCATTGTTACTCCAGGTTTTTGCTGCTACAGTGTGGGACTTGGGAGATATCTGCCTTTTTTTTTTTTTTTTTCAAGTATATTAGCTTATTTTAGCAACAGGCATCTTTCCTTTTGCGTCCTCTAGTTCTTTGCAAGACATATTGCTTGTTTGTCAAGTCAGCACTGTGTTAGCCTTGCTTTGTATGCTAGTGTATCTCGGCTTCACAGTTACAAAAAACAAAGACTTTAGCTTTTGAACAGGTGGAAAATCTTTTTCTGCAGGAGATAATGGTGGCAGTATTGATACAGGTCCTCACCAAGATCAGTGCATGCTTGGCTGTTTGGAGGGCTGCCTGGCAGAGCCATACACATGCTGACAGGTAGAGTTCTTGGTATGTAAAGTCAAACCTACTCCATTTCCTTGGATGCAGGAGCCATTTAATTCTCCATCTTTACATGAGGTCCAATGGCATGAGCAGAATTAGCTGAAATTGTCAAGTTGACTGGCTGAAGTGTTCCTATGTCAAAAAAGAACATGATACTATGTCTTTTGCACCACAGAAATAAATGACTTTGGAGTGCTTTCTAAATTTGAAAGAAATTATATTTTTAACCATCTAATTTACAAGTACCATCATTTCAATTTATGTTAATGGATATCTTTCTAATATTTATTATTTAAAGAAATTTACCTACTTTCTTCAACTTAACTTCTATAAACTGAATTACCGCCAACATCCAGGACATTTAGTTTTAAAATTAAGGATGCTGAAGGTAATTTCAGTTAAAAGAAAAAAATTACCAGCTAGGAAGGCACACATCTGTGTTGTTCTGCAGGAAAGGGAATATATCCACTGGCATAAAGATGTGTATCTCAGTGAGAATGAGTCAGGTCTGAGGAAATTAACATTGTGTCAGGTGAATAGGGAAATTACTGTTTTTTCCAAAAAAGAATTGGTGACATCACTTGAAACTGGCAGCTGACAGGTTCAAAATGAGAGGAGGTACTGCTTCACCTCCTGCATAACCTTGCCAGAGAATGTTGTAGATTATAAAAGTTTACATGGATTTGGAAAAGGAATGGGCATCTTTACAGAAGGAAAATCTATTCAATAATCTTTTGTTTGTTTGTTTGTTTTTTTCCTTCCTTTGGATAGTTCCTGGGCTGTAGGCTGCTGCAGGCTGGCTGGGGGTTTGGGATGTGTGTTGCTGCATGCTTGCCCTGTCCTGACATTCTACCTTTGACATCCTTCCCCAGGGATCTTTGGGATCATAGTGAGGAGGGAGATGTGCCTGTGGTCTGACTTGACTCCTAACGGGAGCAGTCGCACCAGCACAAAGCTGATGTCGAAGACAGGCCTAAGGTGAAAGGAGTAGTCTCTATTCCTTCCTCTGCAAAGCACTGCATGTTTCTTAATTTATTTTGAGATGGTGAAATGAGCTGGGCCTGGGCAGGGATGTGACCTGCTGAACCCACAGTGTTTCTTGTTTTCAGTGCCTCCAGAACAAAGGAGCACTTCAGCAAATGGGAGAGTTTTCTCCATGTGGGCTGTTTTCTCTTCTTCTCCCTCACCTCGGTCTAGCTGAGTAATGGTTATTTATAGTGTGCAGTTCACTGGCCTGCATGTGGCCGTTTGGCTGCAGAATCAGGTCTCGTCCTTTAATACGTCCCTTAGCTAGAAGCCATCTGATAAACTGCCGACACAGGATTTGTATTTTCCGAAGGCAAAGCCTCTATCTAATTCTAAAATAGAATTAGAGATGGTGCGGGCATGCCTTGGTTAATGCAAATCCCTAGAAGGAAAGTCTAAACTTTTCTGGTACATGGTCATGGGAAGAGATAGGCTGTAAGTATCGAAATGCAGAGCATCACAATGATCACTTGCTTTAAAGCACTTAATGTATAAAGCAGAGACAATGCCCTTCAGTGAAGCTACTAATCTCCATTCCTGCTCTCCCTGTTGCATAGCAGGCTGCTGCAGAGAAAAGCAGGGGTCGGCTTGCCTTTATTTTTGGTTACAGCACAGTGCAATCACATCATTCCTGTTTCTGACACACCCTCTATGGGGCCTTGCTCTTCCACCTGCCACCCAGGGAAACAGTCTGTCAAATCACATGACTGCCATCACTTTAACTTCAGGCAGCTCCATTTTCCCCATTAACCCTCTACATTACACCCTCTTTCAAAGCCTTACGGCAATCCTCTTCTATTCCTTGGGAGTTAAATCAGCAGATGTTGTATCATCCACTGTAAGTTTTAATCTGCCTTTGCTTTCAGGATATCTTGGTCACTTAAGACTGAGTTAAGTAGAAGCAAAGGCGAAGGAACAAGAGAAGGAGGAGGAAGAGGAAGAAGAAGAAACAGATGGTCACTGGTGTTGCCGAACACTATCATCCATGAAAATCTCAAATTGGCAGCCACAAAGTGTGGTGGTGCCAGACTGCAGATGTACTGACATGGGCTTCAGGCTTTCCATTTACTGTGAAGCTGCACTTGCAACAGTAAAGGCTTAACACTAACCCACAGAGACCGTATGCAGCATCCTCGGTACTGAGAGTAGGCCAGAGTGGGCCTTTTCCTGCCTGGCATGTGTGTGTGCTTCAGGAGATGAAGTTTTTCTGGCCCTGTTGAAGAAAGGTTAAAACAAATTGAAGGTAGATGTAGTTTCTGCTTTTGCTCTGCTACAGTTCCTGTGTGATTATGAGCACGTCATGAGAGGCCCAGATCTGAAGTCCTTGCACCTCCTGGGAACTGTGTTGACTTTGATTAGTTGGCCATTCATGTGAACATCAGGTAGCAATGGCAATACGGTGCCCTTTTCCGTTAACTCTCTGGAGTGATGCAGTTCCTTTTGCAGTCGTGCAAATTGTGCAGTCTGGTAGTACCAAGTCATTTCTCTTTGTGATAATACATGTCAGATGCTGATAAATTCCTACCTCTCTGTCTACCAGTACTTCATTCTTTAATTCTGTTCCCATGTAAGTCCCTCCAGTAGTCAGCTTCTCTTTCTGGATTGTGTGGCTTTTATCACTGATATATCCCCAGTAAAACATGCAACCTTCTCCTTATGGTCCTGCTTGAGTCCTGTCAGTAGAGGGATTGTTACAGTCCTGTGCTTTAAACATTTCCCGTTTGTGGTGCAACTTTTGCACCAGCTTTTTTTTGCATTCATAAACTACTAGAAAATTATGTTTCATCCTTGGTTCATCTAAATCCGTTGGTTTGGTTTTGGCCTGCATTCCTAAAGGGTGAGGTGGAGAGGGGCGTGTCCTGTTTTCAGCAAATTTGAAAAAGGTAGAGTTTTCAAAGATACTGAATTCCTATAAGTTTCATGAAATAAAAGTGCTAGATAGAGAGTCTGTATTAGGGCTCCTTCTGGCAGAAAAGCTACGGCATCGTTTCCACGCCTGTTGGACACCAGAGAACTCACCAAGGAGAGCAATGTTACAAAAAGCCAATGTCAGATGTCTCACTCAAATCTAAGAACTTATTAGATCCAAGTCTGAAGCTCAGTTTTGCTAGTTCCGCTGTTCCCCAAACCTCTTGGCATTATTGTAGCATAGATGTACCACTTTATTTTCCTATGTAGATGGTTATTTAGTGCCTATGTATATCATCTCTTTAGGTGTTTCTTTCTGGTTCTTTGCCCTGGCTAATGTTTGCATTTCCTTCCAATTTAATATTTTACATATAATATTGTACATTTTTATAGATAGAGAGGCATGCTAAAATATATTACTGATTTAACACCAGTCCTGTTTTCTTTCCAGAAGCTGAACTAGTTTTTTAAAACTGAGTTTATAAACTGAGCTTGTTTATGCAATTTATTAAGGGTTTTCTGCTCAAATAATTACACACTAAATGTCCTTACAGTTCATATTTTCTTATAATTTCAATTTGTGTCCCTTTACAGTCTTCAGAAGCATCTTTATTTCAACTGAGTAATAAGGATGTGTCTACTTTTTCTATTTAAAAAAAGCGGCAGTTTTCCAGACAGTACCTGTTTTATAAGTCTGTTTATAGAGGTCTGTATTTCAAGCAACAGGGATCATGGTCTATATTTCACCAGTGACCTACACCTGCAAACCATATAAAATCATTGCTGAGTGGAAGTCTAAATAGGATACATTCCTTCTTCAGCAAAGAATTTTGCTTTGTACTGTATCATAACAGGTGACAAACCAAAACATAACAGTGAGTTATTCAGCTTGCTTTCGTGAGCTGGATGTACGATTTTTAGCAAAAGCTTTGTTTTGCTTCTGCTGTATTGAATTGTTCACAGACTGTTTGTGATTTGTCATTATTTAACAACTGAAATTATTTTCCAAGTAACTTTCTCAAATTACTTTATTCTGTAGATTTGTGTGCAAGTGAGATACTATGAGTTTTCTTATTGCATGCAGTAGTCATTTTGAGTAGGTAAAGTTCATGGCCAGTGCCACTGCTTATTGTGGCTCTGAGTAAAACCCCTCCTTTTCACACCCAGAATATGTGAAATGCTTGTGAACACATTGCACAGGCTGTAGGTGTGGTGAGAAGCTCTCCTGTGGGTAGGAGGGCTCCTGCAAATGTGACATAGGGTCTTACTTGGTGCGCACAAGTTCTTCTGTCCTGCTCATCTGTGTCTGATCTCTTTGTGACTGAAGGGCAGTGATATTTCCTCCTGGCACTGTGTGATAACTGCTTTTTGTGTTTGCTGATGACAACTCCAAAGCCATTATTAAAAATGGCGATAAGTGGATATGCAGTGATGATAAATTGATTTTGAAGGAGTCGAAGCCCAAATAGGCCAAAATTTCAATTTTTTTCAACTCCCAGTTAAGTTGAAAGTAAATTGAGACATACTCAATTCAAATTAAATTATTAAAATGTTTGATTTTTAAAGCATAGACAGTATTTTAAAACAAAAAGACAGGGACTTTTTAATTGATTTTTGGTTTTTTTTTCACTGTAACAACGGAGGTGTAGGCACCTGCAAAGTGTGCTGCTGAAACTGTTCTTTTTAGCCCAAAGAATGATTTGCTTTACGTGCATTCTTTTAGCTTTGAACAATCTGCAGGCATCCAGCTGAGTTAAAATGAATGCATATATGCACTCTTGTCCCCTAAGTGAAAATTACTACAACATTGTATAAAGATATTTACAGAAGTCATGATGAGTTAAAGAGAAAATACCATGAGAGTGCGTTGTTTGTAATGTATGCAAATAAATTTACACTGGCAAAGCTGTCCTAGGATTTTAATTTCTGAGTTTGTTAAAATAGGGAAAGGTAATTACCCTTTTAATTATAACAAAACAATTCCCAGATTGTAATAGTTAAAAATTTCCCATAAACTTATTATTGTGATTGTAATCACCATTAGCTTTAAATCCTTTTTTTCTTTTTTTAATTACAAAGCATATGATTAATTTTTTTTTTCCAAGGTTAAAGACCAGAAGTAAAGTTGCGGGAAGGAAATATGTTACGTGTGAGAGAAAAGTATCATTATGCTACTGATCATAGTACTGATGGTTCCGTTGTTAGCAATTGCTCAACTGTTCCAGAACTGGAGCAACGATCCATGTGGATCAAGGACAAATTCCTTGTAAATCAGAAAAAGGTGGCTCTCCTGACTGGTTCTCCTATCTGTAGGTCTCCAGTATTCTTTGCAGAAACGTTGCTATTAGTTCCCATGTTTGATTTGATTGAGAACACACTGTCTCTCTATAAACTTTTTTGTATACTCTGAGGGATATGATTCTCTTCCATTCTAAATTTATGTGGAGTATCACGGTGTGGTTGTTAAGGGGCTGCTGCCTTCCGTGTTAGTGAGTCCTTTGATGTTTCTGTGGCAAGTGGAGAATCAGGGTAACAGCGGCCATCAGGACAGGAGACCAGAGCCCATGTACCTTAAATAGCCAAGCCCCGCTAAAGGAGCCACCTCTGTAACAGCCCTGTGATAACTAGAACTGCTCAGCAATTTGGTTTTGGAATGATTTCCTAACAGGAAATCCATGATATGCTAGCTTTTAAGCAAATGTTTCATGTTCAGCCAGGAAACTATTAATGCAATGCCTTATTTCAGGTAAATTGTATTTAATTTTATTGGACTGGTCTGAAATGTTTCAATTGAAATCCATTCAACAAAACCATTAGAAAGCTTGATCCCAGCAGGATATTGCCATACTTGGTTCCTGTTTTCTCTTCTGGGTCAATAACTGTAGATGAAAAAACCTTTCCCATTGACTCTCTGGGTCACCTTAGAGTCTGCAAGAGTCTTTTAGTTGGAGCTAGAACATCATCAGCTGGAGGGCCAGAGAGATCTGGTGTGCAGGTATCTGGCCAGGAGTCCCTGCAGAGAGGCTGGTGGTGGGCTCTGTACAGCAGAACCATCTCTTTCCTCGGTGGTCTGAGACACTGGCGGGTGCTGCAGGGGGCAGCTTGTGCTCGTGTAGCACGAGGGTCCCCACGAGCGTGTGTGGCTGCTGCCCAGCGTCAGCAGGACCGGACCTGCTTTGTTGTGTGAGTGGGGTCTCAGAGGATGTAACTCAATGGGGGCTCAATATAAAGGGAATAACGTTGTGCACATCTTCAAGAATGAGAATAGCATCAGGCCTTATCTGATTACTCGATGGAAAATCTCTGGTACCTGCAGCCCTTTGAAGCACGTGGCCTCAGTTGTTCTTTCGTGGAAGCTAAGGACGTGAGTGCATCTATAGAGACCACGACCAAAGCACAGGACTTGTTCTGAAGAGATTATTTATGCATTTACCTTCATCAAAAGCAAAACCACTTCATTAAGCACCCAGTAAATGCAAAAGTGAGGGGAAAAGTGATTTTCTTGATGAGATAAACACATTACAAGTTACTCGTTACACATAAAATAATAGCATATACCACATGTTCCAGGGAGTTCAGGCTGAAAGATGTGTCACTATTGCCATGTTCGTCTCATTTCCTGTGCATTCATCTAACAGGTACTGATTCAGTCTCTGTAATTGGCTTGTTATACACTTTAAAAAAATAAAAAAAAAAGTCCCCCCCAATCCACATCAAAACTCTTCAAACTTTTATACTGAAAGCTGTGCTGTGTGCTTGTATGTTTCGATTTGAATATGAATCAGAAGAACAAGAACTTCCAGTACTCCGATGAGCAGATGAATAGATGAGTGAAGAGAGAAAGAAGAGTAAATGAAAAAAAAATCTAAGTAAAATAAAAGGCTTGTAATAAGCCTCATTTTTGTGCACCACTCTGGGAGCAGAACCATCTGTCCTTTTGCCTCGGACACCATCCCTTTTATTCACATAGTCCTCTCTATTTTAAAATAAAAGGGAAAGAAAAAAAAAAAAAAAAGAAGAGAAGAATTTTTAGGGATGCCTCATTATCTGTATTTTCTTTATGGAAACAACTCCCAGTGCAACTTGATGTTTACTTCATTGCCTAGTATCTGAGCAGGGGCTGGATGGAAAGGAAAGCCTTTTGGATACATTTTGAAGCTTGCTGTTTTAATTAGAATATTGTCATCTCTTAGCTGCTTGCAGATCTCCAAAGAAACATTGTAGCCTGCTGGGTTATTCACTAGACATTTGTGTGATTGATCTTCTTGAAGCTTTTTCCAATCGTGATTCTTTCATTTCTGTAAGCGGGTTTCCAGTTGGGCTTTGGATGCTTGGTAAATAAGATTTGAAGTGAAGGGGGGAAAACACACGGTCCTTGTCCAAGTGGATTATTTGTCTTTTCCGTGTCACCTCTGCTTCCACGGCAGGACCTGGGCAGGGCTGTGTCCAGGGATCTGGGCTCTTTGCTTCATGCCGGGGAGCTTGGTCTGGTGCTCCTGGGGGCTGACCTGGAGTTGAAGCTCTCGTGTCCCATGTAGATTGAGTCACTTGTATGAGACATGGACCCGTTATCTTCTAAAAGGAGGGGATGGAGGGGGCTTGTTCTCAGCGAATGGAAAGGGCACTTTGGAGAGATGCCACCAAATCCAACATTGCAGCTCAAATATGCTGCTTTTAATTCACAGGGAATACTTTGTCTATGAGAAGGTGATAGAGAAGTAAAGTGTAGAAAACAAAGGGAAAAATAAGGAGAGGGGACTCCAAGAAAATGAAGCTTCAGCCTTAGACTGGTTCCATGAAGACCTTTGTGTTCTCAGTCCCACAAGCCAAAAAATGTGAACAGTTTGTACAGACTAGTATTAAAGGTAGTTTAACACCAATGTGACTTCAAGTACCGTGTAACGGGAAAGGAGCCTTTATCTTGTTTGTTCTGCTTCGTAGGTCTCCTTGGAACACTCGCATTTTAACTTTCAAATTGAAAATTGTTTCAATCTAAATTAACTTAAAGTAATAGCTCCTGCAATCACTCACAGAGGGTAAAAAACCCTAGTATTAAGACAGTTTGATGAAAACAGGTGTTAGTAAAATGCTCTATAGACTGCCTTCAAATCTGCTTCCTGATTCTAAAGGTTTTTCTGCTTTTTTGCATTCCCTGTGCTGAAAATGATATGCAGAAGTACAAGTCTTGCAGCTAAAGCTGATAATCTACACCTACCTCCCACAGTCTGCTTTGTTTATATGATGCCGTGGTGAGAAGTATTTGATAGGGTTGGGGTTCTGAAGGCAAAAGGTTTGAATAAAAATGGGTGCTGGACAGTTTTTTCTTCTTTCTTTTTTTTTTTTTTGTCTTAATAAATAAATTCCCAGTTTCTTTTCCCTCCAATTCTTCACTTTAATAAAAAAATTGCTTTTGATTTCTGAAATCTCTCATTCTTTTCATAAATTCTTCTCACTCTCCTCTGATGTTTCAATATGTCAGACAGGACTGTCAGACTTTCTCAATCGTTCCACAGTCTTATGCTGAAGATGTCATTGTTTCACCCCCCAAAAATAATAAGGCATTACTTTATTCGTTCAAAGAAGCAGACTTATATACATGCAATGTCTGCTTCAGTGCCTCCAGTCAAACTGGATAAAACTCATTAACCTGATGTTCCTGTGTTAAAAGCAATTTAAAAACAAATATAGCTTGGAAACCTAAGACTGATGTTTAATACCACGTTGTGAGAAACACGGTAGAGTTTGCTTTCCTCTTGTAACCCAGTTTCAATACTCAGCTTATGAACAGAGGAAAATACCTTTCAAGTTTTTTTGTCTTTCAGAAGTAATTTTTGAAAATTAATGTATTTTTTTTTTAAAAAAATAGCCCTTCTGTTCTTCAGACAAAATCTATGTAAAAAGCTAAATTTGACCCCTAAATTTGACATCCCCTAAATCCTGTCAAATTTAGGTGCTGTAAGCCACTTCATGAAGCAGATAGAAACCCTGTAATTTTAAATATGTTTTATTTTCCATATTAATTGCACTAATAATAATAATTCACTTTATATTTGTGGTCAAGGTATGGCAGCCAGTGCAGCACTTGTGTTTCTTGCTGTCTCTGAAATTAGGAAGTGAGCTGATAAAGATTACCCTAAATTTTGATTAATTGTTGATCCTTCACCCCGTTTAGCTTATGCGGTTTCTTGTGCTTCTTGGTGATGTTTTCCTCTGTGGTTAGGATCTTCTGTATCCTGGGTGATGGTCACTAAGTGTTTCAGAAAGCTGTAGTTTGTTAATGGTGATTATAAATGAGATTCTAGGGGTTGACGAAGGGGGCCAAGCCAAGGGGACCTGGTGATGCTGCTGGATCAGCAAAGAGGTGGCAAAGTGGGGATGATAAGACAGGGTTAGTGTCAGAGGGCTGCGAAATGGCAACCAAAAAGGAAATGAAGGTGGGAGGCCAGGGAAGCATCACGGAGAGAGATGCTGCAAGGAATAGTGCGTACCTCAGGGGGACAAAGGTGAGCTTTAAATGAGCAAGAGTAGAAAAAAAACAAACAAACACAATTTTTGTGAGTTTCTAAGGGTACAGCAAGGGAGCAAAACTGGAAGGGATAGATGTCACCGCCTTCTCCTAGTATGTGTTTGAATCCTTATCAAAGCAGTTTATCAACTGATCTCATTTTCAATTACATGAATGCTTCTGCAGGTTATAATTAGATGTGCTGTTGTAATTGTCTTGAAAACAAAATATGGGCATCGTGCAGCTGATAAATTGAAGTAGTAGGGAACAGCTAATATATATTTTAATAAGCCATAAGTCTAAAGTGTCAATCTAGTGAATTCTGATGATATCTTGTTTTTCTTAAATTTATCTTGTAAAGGTTAATTTATGGTCCTCCTCAGCAAAAAGGGTTAGATTTAGATACGAATAGATGTTTGTCTTCTGCCCAGTGAAAGCAGCTGTAAAGCTAACATGGACTCCAGAGAGTTAAAACTTCTGTGTAGTCCTGCCCTGTACATTGAGCATATACTCTAGGGAATAATCTTCTAGATACTTCTTCATCAAATAACTAGTAGATCTTACTTTGGTCAGTGTTCTGACCCCAAGAGATCGTACAGGGGTGCTGAACTGGGTAGCTGTCATTATAATCCAGTAAGGGGGGCTCAAAACAGTGAACTGGCAGTGAGACTTGAGTGTGTTCTGCAAAAATGTTCCCAGGAGAGGGAGGATGTGGCAGTGTAGAGGGGCCATGGCATGAAGCTGGTCAGGGGTGGCTGGTGCAGACGTGCAGGGGAGCAGGAGCAGGCAGCCAGCTGTGGGAGGGCGAGGAGGGATCTGCTTGAGGAGCATCAGGTCTGGGGCAGGGTTTGCTGCAGCTCGGGAAGTCTCTAGGTTAGCTGGGACCAAGTGTGGAGGACCCGCCTGCAGTGACACCACAAGCTGAGGGCAGAGCTGGCTATAAGCCTTTTTATTTCTCTTCTGTTTGATCTAGATGCTTTGTGTTTTTCCTGTTTAATAAGTTACATATTCGAAGTTTATTGTGATGAAATCTGGCTTTATTTGAGTTACAAAGGCTGTTGGTCTTCTTCAGGGAGCTCATTATGAAGAAAAATTGTAGGCAGTGGATGTCAAAGCTCTGGTTGACCCAGGAGCTTATTATACCTGTTTTTTAAAAAAAGATTAAAAAAAGGGGTCACAGCATGAGCTCTCCCTCCTCATTTTGCAAGGGTTACATAGAACTTGGAATTTCCTTCCAGTGTAGAGAATGATCCTGCCTCTTTGGGCGTACACATTCTGAGCTGTTCATGCTGGCTTTATGTCCCCTCTCTCCAGACACGCCAGGACATCGTGGTTTTCCTTCCAGTGGGAAGAGCTGGGCAGAGCTCCTTCAAAAATCTTGCAGTAAATCCATTAGTAAATAAATCCTGAGCAAACTTAAACACCTAATTTTCCCTCTGTGGGTTGAACCTGAGAACAAAAGAGATAAAAGCTGAGAAACAAATGAATTTCATTCTTCAAACAGTATTATTTGCGGGGCTGTGGAGTGTTCTGCACTCCGTCTCCCTGCCTGGTACAGATTAGCTGGGAAACATAAGCCAACCAGTTGAGGATCATGCAGGAAAATGCCAGGATCTAGTGGGCCACTTCTATGGTACAATCTCCCCGATGATTAATTTACTATAGGGCTTACCTCTTGGGGTCTGTTAATTCCCATCATCCTTTTTTATCCAGCACGAAGTGTTGGACTGCTCAGCCAGGACACCAGGTTTGCTTTACAGTGGTTTTGTTACCCAAGTGTTTTATGTTCTGTTCTACAATCAGGTTGCCCTTTGGCTGTTTTTTCCCCTTTCTTATCTACATTCAATAAACAACTTCAAGTTCTGTCCTGCTATTTAGCAAAGATAAATGATTTGGGAAACTGCATTCTCCCAGTTCAGCTGACTGTCCAGAATAAAATTATAAACAGGTGAGATAAGATTAATAAAAGCACCGAACTGCTGGGTGGATATTCCCATTACTGTATACAAGCTAGACAACATCCTCCTCCACCAGTTTCCTAGTTTGATAAATGCCTTGAGCTGATTTAAAAATGTGTAGGTTATTTTTAACCATGGTAGCAGAGCCATCTGTATTGTATCTGATGAAGTTCTGTGATAGAGCAAATTGATTTATTCTATCTCCTTACAAGTTATACTAAGCTTTATGTTATAAATAAGCTTGTTTGAAGTACATGATGTCATTGAGCTTGAAAGTCTCTAGATAAATTTGTACTTAAAGGGTTTATGCTTTCTGTATGAATTTAAATTGGTGCAGATTGTTATATCTCTTTTCTGTCTCTGTCTTGTGGACTGCAAGCTCTCGGGGGTCAGGACTGTCTTTATAGTTGTGTTTGTATGAAATACACAGAGGGCCCAAATCCAAAACTGGCGCTCTCATATGTTACAGTGATAAAAATAAGAGCAATCAACAAAAACAGAACCACACATTTGATGACAGGATTTTTCAGAAGCGCTGCAAGGATCTATGTGCCTAAATCCCACCACTTGTTGTTATCAAATAGAGGGAATTAATGAGGAGCTCATTTCACTTGAGGTGTAAACAGTCTCAGCTCTAGCAGAAGCGTGCCTGATGCCGTAGTAAGTCTGAGCTGAGGTCAGATTTGAGATCTCTGCTTTGATTTCTGTTCCAGGAGGTAAGTGGGGCCGGTGGCAGCACCGGCCCAGCACTTCTTCCCTTTGCCATGCTCTGAGGTCACTGGGGCTTCTGTGAAAGTTCATGGGAAAGGTGCCCATAGCAGTAAGAAGAGAGAATTAATCAAATGCCAGGAAGAATACAGTAAATCCTGTCTTAGCTGACTGCTAACGGAACCAGCAAAATGGCGGCTTGAATAAGGTACAACTTCTAAAAGACATGGACTAGAATCACTGTGCCTGTGTTTAAGGATAGTTTTTGAGACCAATATGGAAGACAGGATGTTGCCTAATGAGTGCCATGTACGGTACAGATTTTGCTGTAATTAAAAAGAAAATGAGCAATGCTCTAATTGAGATCTGAAGATTAAAACTTAAAAGCTCGGTATCCTCTATTACTTATTGTCAGATAGGAATTACGTTGCTTATGTGTAACAAACCATTGCATTTTAAAAATGGAACCATAAAGAAGCTGCTGTAATTTAAAAGCAGCCAATTTACTAGGAGTACAGTTTGCAGCTCTGTCACTTGCTAATCAGTCTGTTAAACATAATAGCCATTCTTGTCTGGAGGCAGTTAATCATGTTGTGAATGCACTTATCAGCGCATATTAGAAATACAATACAAGACTTTCCGACAGAGGAATGGATGCAATTACTGCAATCAGTATACATTTAGCTACTGTCTTATACCATGTTTTTCTTTCCTCTTTTTTTTTTTTTTTTTAATGTAGTCCAGCAGTGACAGATTTTTCTCGTAGAAAAATACAAAGGACACACCTGAAGGTGTTGTTAAACTCAACAGACATACTCAAATGCAACCTGTAATCTAAATGAGATGGCTGCTGGCTGGTTGAACCTTTCCTGGACTCAGCAGTGTTGGAGGCTGCTGGCTTTGAGTTTTGTGGTGATGGTTTTCAAGGCCTTTGAGCATTTTCACTGATGAACTGGGGAAAAGTGTCTGTGGAGGCATTCGTTAGGTGGTGGGGAGCGGAAGTTGCTGCATTTGAGTTAGACTAAAGGAGCTCAGCATATGGATGAACTTTTTTTTTGCTGTGCTTCTCTACATCTAAATCAATAGCAATGAGGGATCTCAAGAGTTTTTGAAAGGGGATATTGAAAAAGCATGAAAGCTAATTGCTTCCAGCATGACTACCCACCAGCAATGGGTGTAAATACAGCTGTCTCAAAGAATGCCAGGACTCAAAAAAAAATCTAAGGATTTGAGCTAAACAATTTTCCAGGGCTGAGCACGTTCTTGTACAGGGAGGAAGGGAGTTGGGAGGGGGCAGGAGAAGGGAATGGCTTATGAAATCCTGAAAAGATTCAGAAAAGAGAGGAATGGAAGGAGGATGATTTTGTAAACTCTGCTTCATGTTAACCCTTAATGTTAGGGATATTTTATGTAGCTTAGCGTGATTTGCAGTGCTTGCAGGAACCTGCCTTCTTTTCCTAGAAATCCTTTTATCTGACTGTTCTTCGTGATAGCTGGTATTTTTGCTTAGGTAACATTTTTAATTGTAGCAAGGAAAATGAAAAAGCAAACCAACCCCCAAATTATATGACTGTTACAGAGGGTAATAAAGAAGTCGGTCTAACATCAGATCCATCGCACCACAGTGTCTTTGTTACTGTTCTGTTCGGGTCGTGAATTTTTCAGACTCCCTGAGATAATGTGGGAAGGCCTCCGTGCGATGTCCTTAGTGGTGGGTCTTCCCGACCGTGCCGGCGTCTGGCCTGCCTCACGCTGGTGAGCAGCAAAGCTTGGATGCTCAGCCCCACTCCATCTGCAGGTTGTTAAAGCTTTCATTGCTGAGGAAATTCATTGAAATCAAGTCCTGGGGGCACATTTTATCATATAAACAGGGGAGTGGGGAAGGCGGGAAGGAACAGCACTTCTCCCCTTTCCATTTCTAATTATTGCTTTTCAGAGCCTAAATGAATTAACCTCACTTATTACTCACTTGTGCCTCAACCCATTTATTCATGGTATGACCTTAGCTCTGAGCAATATCCCAGCAGCCCCCCATTAGCTGTCACTACGTTCGAATTCATCACATGTTAGGAAATCATTGTCTTGCAAGCTGACAAAGTTGTGATTACCCTTTGAAAAGGTGACCTAGAGACATTCCAGTGACCCTTGTGTTGACCTTACTTTCATGCCATTAGAAAGTAATTGTGGAATGATTTTAAAAAAGAGAAATATTAAATCCACCCCTCTGTTTTTTGTTATTTGGAGTTATCTTTGCACTTCTATAGAAATTTGGATTAATCTTGAGAACAAAAATAGGCTTTTAATGGAGTGACTTACATTATAACTGCTTGTTTCTCTCTTGCTTTTAGTTTTGTTGCAAAGATAGGACTTTTTTGTTGCAAAACTGATCTCAGCTAGCAAAGGGTGGAGGTACATAGGATTACTGCAAATGGCTCTTTCTGTTCATACACTGAATGCAGACCCTGATCCACCCTGTGTTTGCTCAGCTGGATGAATTAATTTTATTAATTAGAACATGGGAAACTGATGTTTCTATGCCAGTTCCACTTTCATGTTTTTACTGTCTGTTCAGTGGGTATCAACAGTGAGAGGGAAATCTTAACTCTTTTTTTTTTTTTTTAAAAAAAACCCACCATAATTATCAGCCAATAAAATAATTTTATGTACACCATGTGTATCTCAAGGACGTGAGGAAAGAGGAGGTCCTGTTTGTGTTAATGGGCTACACTGATCCCTGCCTTAACTTCTTTGAGGATGTTGTCATGGCCACTTATTTCTTAGCAGAAGTGTGAATTAGCCACAGGAGACCCTGCACATTATCTCTCCATCTGAGAGTAGGTTAGATTCAAAGAAAGCTAGGTCCAATTCATTAGATGCTTAATCTTGTTTAAATCTGAAGAGAATGTAGGAGGAATAAAATTCCTATTTTGATTTTTTTCTTCAATTATTTCATGCAGGTAGTATTACAGTAGCTTTGAAAGCAGATTCATGAGTTGTGTGCACTGTTAACAAGCTTTAGAAAGAAAAAAAAAACCCTTTTAAAATTTCCCATTGTCTTTTCTAGCTGCTTGGCATTCTGTTATTTACTTGTTTACTGTCTGCCCATTAAGCAAAGGATTAAGTTCAAAAAGTGTTGATTTAGGTTTTTTAAATCCTCAAGAGGAGAGCACCATTTGCCACTGCTTTCATCTGTCCTCCAGCACATTAGGTATATTCATGTCACAGTCCGCAGCTTGTCTCCCCTTTCCTTTCATTCATAAATTCAGTGCATGGGGAGTTAGCATTTTTGGATCCCCTCTAGTTGATTTTACTCCCCAGGGAGATCCAACTGTCAGCCTCAATTGTAATTCTGAAATCAAAACAGCAACTGGATTGCTAGTAGCTTTCTCCTAGGTCTAGTCTTATGTTTCTTTTCTGATGCACTTGATGTATACAGAAGAGTCTGATCACCTAATGCTAATGTCAGGCATACAAAAATCCCAAGGTGTTTAAAATGCCAAGGAAACATGTTGGAAGTGCAGTTTGAGCCATTAGGGTGCATCCAGGTCACCCAAGCTCTTATCTCTATATAGGAGAATGAGGAAGCTGCGTATGTATTTGTACATATAAAATTCAAGAGTCTTACATAATTGTATAAGTTCAGGAGCTGTCACATGGTGTCACTCTTCCTAAGACTCCCAATAAATGTGAAGAGTGTACAGGTAAATTAAACTGTTGCACGTCTTCCCTTTCATAGCAGGCTGGGCAAGAGCAGGACGCTGCATGAAGCATCTTCAGCCACTGTGAGCTGGTAGCCAATAACCTAGTGTAGGGACAGGGGAGAAGCTGAATTGAAGAGTGGCCTTTCTTTTCTGCTTAATTACCTGCAGGAAACTAATTTATTTGACTGTTATGTAGTGGCATTATAGACAGACCCAGAGTCTGTCCCACTGCATTGCAGTGTGTCACCAAGGATTTCCAGCAGGTGACTTTGTATTCCCTGTTTCCACCTTTGAGTCTCCGGATGTCCCTGATCATCCACTCTGTTTTCTTTGAGGTCAAGTGAAATGTTTTCTGCAGGGACTTTACATGCAGCTTGGCTGAAGATACCCATGCCTTGGGTTACTCAGCTGCAGCACAGGCTGTGGTAAAAAAGTGCCTCTCACAGTTGTATTCTTGTTGTTTTAAAGGTCTTTTGAGAGTCTGTGGAGGGAGGGTCTTTGTAGGTGAGTTCCTGCCTTGCAAAGAAAGTTCTTATATCACTGAATTTATTATCTTGAATTTTCAGTCACTAGTTACTTAAAAATCCATCTCTGCTTTATAATGTATTTCAGCTGCTTGCACAGCAATGTAGAAAATAGACCATGTGATTATGGTATGTAAATATGTAAGAATTTCTGAATAGGTAAAGAAGAATTATAAGCACCATTTGGGCTGTTGATATTTATTAACTGGTTAGGATTCAGCATAAATCTTTCATCATAAAATCATTCTTATTTTTTATACAACAATAGCTCCCTCTATATTTGCATCCACCATCAGCTAAACCCTGGCCCCAATTTCTTACTGGATGTGTTTGTTATATTCCCCAGCAAGATGCTTTCTCTTGGCAGAGAAGCTTTATTTTACAAAATATACAGCACAGCAATAAAGAGGTTCTAAATAGTAGTCAGAAAAATATTCCAGTGCAATCAAAATGCTTTTTTTAAGCCCCAAAAGATTGCATGCTGTTTCAAAAGGGGAGAGTCAGGACAAAGGAACAAATGGAGTCCCAGTGCCCAGCAATACATGTTACCAATGGAGCGCACCAATTACACCCATATTGAATTTGGTCCTAAAAGTCCTGTTTTGTTAAAGGCTAACTAAAATAGTATCTAAGGACTCTTTTATCAGAAGAATTTCTGTACACTGTCATAAGGGTGGAAGCAAATAAAAATAATTGAAGCAATTGTCTCAGTTGTCTCCAGGGTTGTCATGATGATGTTGATAAAATCAAATAAAGTGGAAGTTATTGCAAGTTGTTAGTGAGCAGCACAGTTGTGAATTGGCAGTGGAAGAAGCTGAAGAGCTTAAAAGGTTTGCTCATTATCTAGATTTATTGTTTTCAGTTGTGGGAAAATGTTGGCTAAGCAAAATAACATGAATAATATCTGGTCTTGGTGGTGTGTTTTGAACAAAAATATTTTCTTCTTGTTTTTATGGCTTTTACTGGATTATTAAAAAGTGCTGTGTCAATCCATACATTCTTAACAGATTTAGCAGCTTGGTTTTATCCTCTGTAGCCATTTACGTTGCCCGTGCATCTGTGAAGAGCGTGAATTTTTACAGCAGTGAAAGAAAAACAAGATCAGTTACCAAGAAATGTTTTGGAAAAGTCTGTAGTTGGTATAAAGTAAACCGGACAACAGAGCAAGTTCTCTGTTAGACAACAGAGCAAATAGTAAAATGTGATTTTGAAATGCATCGTGAGAGGAAACAAAGCAAACTTTTTCCATCCCTGCAGAGTTAATTGCCACCTGCCACCCGTCCTGTCTTTGGTGTTTGGGCCTTCAGCCTTGCCCTTTTGTGCTGTGTCAAGGAAGAAGAGTGAGCAGGGCTTTTCTCAGCCATTTGTGTCTGCCTTGCACCCTCAACTGTCCAGTTTCCCTAAACAACAAAAACCTCCGGGGGCTATGCAGTGAGGGGCAGTGGCACGCTGTCATCTGAATGTTTTCACATTGATGCAAAAGCTTGCAGATATACTCAGGTAGTTTGCCCTGGCTTCCAGGGATGTTCATCCACACTGTAACTCTTGACAGGGATACCTGCACTTATTTATGCCGGGCTCCAGCCAGGCCCATCTCCAGTGCCCCTAAGGACGAGGCCCTTTCTCAGCAAACTGAAAGCAAGCTGTAAAGAAGATGATAGATGCTGGGAGAAAAGGGTTTATGTTTTAACATCCATTATCAAGTCAAACTTTGTATGTAACAGAATGTGTAGCCGTTTCAGCCCAGTAAATTCTCAAGTAGGATCAGTGCTTAAGGATGTTGTAATGCTAGAAGACTTTAAAGGTGTTAGGTGCTGCTAGTTCTGTTACCCAGTGCCCACATTCAGGAAAGCAGCACTCAGGAAGGTGTAAGGGCTGACAGCATGCAAATCTTCATAATTCAGAAACTGGATGCTGCTCTGTTAGTAGGTATTTACTCTCATTTCCTTCATCTTGGGCGGCTGGGATCTTAATTTCCTTAGGGGGAGAAGGTCAGGACCTTTAATCTGGATTTTTTCCCCAAGAGGTCTTGGCTGTCTGCTGCTTCATTTGACTTCGGCAGGAAATTAGGGTCTTGAGCATTTACGATCAATCACTGAAAAGCCTCCTCTTGTAAGTGTTTGCTCTTCAGTAAACTGTACTTATGAAATTAATCCTCTTGAGATCAAAGGAGTGAGACCTGTATTACTGAAATATTTTATAAACTAATGTGCCTTGCTTATGTAATCCCGTTCTCATTGAATTTGGTGACAATTTGTCAGAGAAACTAAGAACTGACCATTATTAACCTTGAAAAGATTCTCAAGCAACATGATACCAGACATTTTATTATTTTCAATTACCTCGTGTCTGCTCCATCTTTTTAGAGTTTTATTTACACTGCTGTGGGCCTCATAAACAGATTGCCATTTACTGAAAGCATTATTTTATGAATGAATGAAACTCATTTTTTCTTGTAATAGCCAACTGCACTAATGGAAGGGTCTAACTTTTATCAACTAAATTGTTGATGAACCAGCAGCGTGAGCCAGCCAACCCTCTGTGTGCCAGTGGCACACCCAGACGAATGCACTGTCATCCTTCATTGTGGCATTCTGCATATTCCATTCTATCTAAAAATACATAGGGCAGGCTCTTTGGTTTGGTTAGCAACGTAAATCTTTCTTAATAACTAATAATAGGCATTTGTTTATTTAAGGTAACTACTAACTATTTTGACTGTCACTGCCATCATAACGTCAATCACTGTGTATCATTCCAGTACTTAATTCAATAATTCCATGTTTGTCTTAGACAAAAATTAGAATTAAATTAAATTCAGTATTATTTCAATGCCAGGTGATTTTGTAGTGCTTATTAAAACCTCTAACATTAGAGCTATGGTGGACCTTCACAGTAATCTATTATGTTGTGCAAAAAAGCCTATGCAGTTCCATATAAATACTTAATAAGGTAATAAATCATAGAATCATAGAATGGTTTGGGTTGGAAGGGACTTTAAAGATTATCTAGTCCCACCCCCTGCCCTGGGCAGGGACACCTTCCACTAGCCCAGGTTGCCCAAAGCCCCGTCCAACCTGGCCTGGAACACTGCCAGGGAGGGGGCAGCCACAGCTTCTCTGGGCAACCTGTGCCAGGGCCTCACCCCCCTCACAGGGGAGAATGTCTTCCTTAGATCTCATCTAAATCTGCCCTCTGTCAGTTTAAAACCGTTACCCCTCATCCTATCCCTACAGCCCTGATCAAGAGTCCCTCGCCCCTTTCCCGCAGCCCCTTTCAGCCCTGGGAGGCCGCTCTAAGGTCTCCCCGGAGCCTTCTCTCCTCCAGCTGAACCCCCCAGCTCTCAGCCTGTCCTCACAGGGGGGTACTCCAGCCCCTGAGCATCTTCGTGGCTTCTGGACCTGCTCCAACAGGTCCATGTCTTTCCTGTGCTGAGGGTTCCAGAGCTGGATGCAGTACTCTACGAATGTAGAGAAACAAAATCTGATACTGGATTTCTTTTTAGATTCAGTTTTAAAATATTTTTTTTTTCTATTGTTCACACACACTAGCAGATTCAGGAAGAAAATCAGAATATAAGTAACAAGGCAACATGACAGATAGACCTCCAAAACTGGTGTGAACCTTTACAAAATATTTTAGACTGGTTATTAGGAAGTATTTTTTTACAGAACAGGTTGTTAGGTGTTGGAATGGGCTGCCCAGGGCAGGGGGGGAGTCTCCATCCCTGGAGGGGTTGAAGAGTTGGGTTGACCCAGCGCTGAGGGATCTGGCAGAGTTGGGAATGGTTAGGGTGAGGTTAATGGTTGGACTGGAGGAGCTTCAAGGTCTTTTCCAACCTAGAGGGTTCTGTGAAAACATCTGAATGCAGTAACACAAAAGTTCTCTAGGGTTCTTAGGAGCACTTGAAACCCAGGTCTTATTTTTCTAGTGGTTTGTGCAGGCTGTGATTTGTTCCACTGGGAGACTCTTTTTAACTGAGGAGAGGCTCTGCCTCTGGGTGGAGTGCTCACTCCTTTATGGCTTAATGTACATCCAGAGGAAATACTTGAGGTTCAAGTTGGCAAAGGGAGCAAGGCGGGCTCTGCGTGCCTGCAGCTGCCTGCCTGGATGTGTCCGAGTTCTGGGACTTAGCAACATTTTCCTGTCATTGGCTTTATTGTGTAGAAATCTCAAGGTTTTGGGGGTTGTTCTAGCACCTAGCAGAGGCGCTAGTGCGGAAGTACACAAATAGGATTATAAATTGCAATTTGAAGAAGAGGACCTACTTACTGGAGTTGCAAGAGGAAATAAATCCAAGCCCGTGGTTTCTTTTTCTCCTCTCACCAGAAAGAAAAATGTGTAATGAATGTCTCATGTCTGAAACACTGGGCTGGATTCATCAAAGGGAGTTAGTAATTACCAAATTGAGAGAATCATGAAGCGCTTTTCTAAATTTGAAAGGCTCATCAAGAATAGATCAGGAGCAGGCAAAATTAATAGTTATGAACTCATTTCCATAGAAATGGACTTATTAGCAAGCATGCCAGCTGCCTAAAATTATAAGGTCTTTTCCTTGTGCTTGCAGGAAATAATCTTTTTTTATAAAAGTAATTTTGACTTTTTATTTTTTATTGCTCCTCTAAACTAGGGTTTGGCAAAATCCTTTTAAACCGGGAAAAGACTTCACTGGACAATAGAAAATTTTAACTAAAAAGGGAAAAAAGATGTGGAAAGGAAAAGTGATTTATAGTCCTCGGATTCCATCAGACTCTTCCCAATAGTGCAAACTTATTTAAGAGAAAAATGGAATAAGTCTCAAGAAAAAGCTGAAAAATCTTTATAGGATAAAGTTTGGTTTAGCAGGATTTAATGGCTGATAACAGCATGAGTTACAGTCGTTGTCTTCTCTGCTAGTGGATTTTCCCACTGGTAGCGTTTTGTCTTCACCAGGCAGTTGCAGATCGACAGTGACTACAAAGACCAACTTACTGACCACGAGCTACAAATCAGACTAAATGCTGAAGATTTGCCATGGCAGCGTGGAATGACTCCTTTTAAAAAGGGTTATAGTGTAATGCTGCTTAGCCAGGAGAGAAATTTAGATACAGGTGTTGCCATGTGGATTTATCAGCTAATGGAGCTGACATAAGTAAATGCTAACCTTTAAGGTCTTGATTATGGTTTAATTTATCTCTGGTTTTGCTTTAGCAACCTCCATCAATTTCAGTGGAAAAAGACAGTGGTCTCCCACACGGTATGATAGAGGATGGTTAATAAATTGCAAGAATTATGAATATAGTACTAATCTTCCAGCTAGGAGAGAAGCACCTGTAGGATAAGAGACACAGCAGCAGTCTGAGCACTAGTCTAAGCAAGAGAAAAGTTAACTTTTCAGTTTTTATCATGGGTTCATTATAGTTGTAACCTGGGAAGAGACTCAGAACAAAGAGGGTGTTTTAGTCGGTGGGGTACTCTGTGTCCCAGATACTGTAACACTTGGCATTGCTTGAATTGTTTCTTTGTCCTAAAGAGGTAAAAAGGGAGACCATCATTTTAGAGAAAATTCATTGGCCTGCTGTTCTGAAGGTAACTGGAAACCTGCTGGTGAATAAAGGAGTCCAGAAAGTTGAATATGGTTTTCTAATGCTCTACACTCAGAGGAGAAACTTTCTAAGGGAAGGATGGTTAGGTACAGTAAGTCCATCTTTTCCAGTAAAAATCAAGATGAAAAGAAGTGGATCCTTCTTTAATCAATAGCAATATGTCATGCTACATGGTTTGCTTCTAAGATAAAGCAGAAAACATTTGACAAGCCATGTTGTTTTTCCAGGTGATGATAAGGATTCTCTTTGGAACGAGAACCTAGTAAGTCCTGGGAGACCTGGGAAGTCAGCTTTGCTTTAGTTCACACATTAATATTAGTTAGATCTGAGGAAGGTTTATGTATGTGAGTTGCTGCTCTTTTCTAGATGCACAGAGACTTAATTTCTAATCCAGCAGTGTATAACATGTCTACCTTTAAATGAAACATGTCTTTTATAGCTATACAGCCGTGCTAAGGCTGCAGTGAAGGTCTTTACATATTTACAGGCACAAGAGTCATTTCACTCCCTGGCAATTATTTCAGCTTGCAATATAGGCAAGGCACACACACAATTTTTTTACAGAGATCTGAGTTCCACTCTGTCTTAAAAATATAAAACTTCTATTATGGTTAATTTTTGGATGTGTAAAAAGAAAAACACAAAAGGAAAGATTGAAGGCATGATGGACCAAGCTCAGAGAAGTGCCAGTGTGGAAGTGCAAAGACATGCGGAATGGATTTATCAGTGCACACTAACTCAGGTTATTATTTAAGTGGTGTATCTAAAGCAAAACCTTCCATCAGTGGTTTTGTTCCAAATTTGAAACCACTCGTGGGTGTTTTTATGAGTGGCAACTATTGACTTGAACAGATTGAACCTAAATTACAGATCTAAATATACCTTGACAGGCCCAGTATCTAGATCCGTAGTTAGTGTAAAGCTCATCCCTAAATTTTATTTCTGTGTTGTAAGCAAATTAATTTTATGTAATTTAGATAAAACAAACTGCCAGAAGTGATACGCAGAAGACTGTGAATTTGAGGATGCTTTTGTGATGCCCACAATGGTTATGTTTTTAACAGAAATGGTTTAATTACATCCCTAGTATTGTGTAATAATATTAGTCTCAAAAAATTTTTGCTGATTGTCTGGTTGGTCACCCAAAAGATGCCTTAATAGCTTCTGGTTTTGCCTGGAGGTGGATATTGTCTTCTGTCAGCATGGAAAATATTTATCCTCCAGGCATTGAAGCATATGTTTGTGTTGTTTGTTGTCAGAAAGAAAACATAAAAATCAATAATTCTTGTTCAGATTTTTTTTTCCTTTACAATGTGCCTTCAAAAACATATGGCAAAACCAGATTCTGCCTCTGTGCAGTCGGGAGAAAGAAAAGGATGTTTAAGTCTTTGTTTGTAAGTCTCTGCTCTTTGTAGCAGCAGGCTGAAACTTTCCATGAACGCAGCTCTTGGAGCCACTACTTTAGAGTAAGGGCACACAAATAGTGTGCTGTGGGACAGGATAGCGGGTGAAATTACAGAGGACAGGTCATTACTGAGGGTGCCTGCCTGCACAGGACACATCCCTAGATTGGGAACTAGCTCATGCTCACAGTAAGAGCATATTCGAGTCATTACAGATGGCCTAACGTGCTTCAAGTTCATATTTTAACCTACTTTATGAGCACATACCCAGAAACGTCAGTAATGCCGGTAACATTGTTTGTCTTTTCAACAAAATATGATTAAGCAGTTGGGTCTGCACTCAGGTTAGCTGCCTTTCCATCCCGCCTCTGTGTTTTGTAAGCTGCATCAGGTCTCCACACTGCAGGTGTCTGGGAAATTGGGGCAGGAACTTGCGTGCTGCTTTGTAAAGGACCTTAATTTTTGTGGAGGTAAAGCACTGGATGAGCAAAGATCTATTTTCTAAGTAGGTCTCTGCTGTGGATACGCCAAGTGCTGTTGGTTAAGTCTTGGTGTCTGTTTTCTTCTTTGTAACATGAAGAGAAGATCTGTCTTTCTAACCCGAGGATTAATTATTAATATTTACATAGTGTTTGACCAGAGGAGAGTGCTAAGTGTTGTTGTTAACAAAAGAAGCAGAAGTAATTTTAAAATGCAGTTCTGAATGCTGCGCATTTACATCTGTTTCTTTACCTTTAAACTTTTATTTCCAGGTGAGAAATATAAAATAATCACAGTATAATTACAAGTCTGCACCACTGATGAGAAGAATGTTTTCATGAATTGAAAATAAGGATAATCTACCCCCCAGTTTTTGTCATGTATAATTTCTGTGAATCCATTTTTTCACCAAGATAAAAACAAGTTTTGCTTTGAAAGACTTCCCCACCCCCCAAGAGCTCATTCTGATACAGCATGAGGAATGACCAAGTATTCTGTTGTTTTGGAGCATCAATATTTGCAGACAAAATTATAATAATGCTATATTAAATAATTGAGCAACATCTGTGCAATGCAGTTCCCAGAGTTTGGGGCTTATTTTATAGGTTCATTGTGATTATGGAGAACAAATGACTGAGTTTAGTGGGAAAAATTCCTCCACTTCAGGAAACTAAAAGATACAGTATCACCTTATCTATAAAGCCTAGCTGTTGCCCAGTGTGTAGTTTAATTTAGGTTTCTGTCAGTGTCTTCAAGCCTGTATGTCGAATTTAATGGTGAATCTTCTGGTGAATAGAAAAATCAAAACATATTTTTCTGTTATTAACATCCTACTGATGTTGTGGGAACTTTTTTTTTCTTTTTTTCAGAGCAAACATGTCCTCCTACGAGATCCTGCAGATGGACTTTGAGATTGACAACACTAGCAGCCTGGCAGGAGCCCAGCAAATTACCTGGCAGGTGGAATACCCTCGAGATGACTCCGTGAGTGAACTGGTGGTCTCCGAGATCTTTGTCAGCCGAACAATGTTTGTGGGAATTGTTCCTCTTGCGATGGTAAGAACCTGCTGCTTCTTCTTTTTGCTAAATGTTTCTGTTGATTCTCGTTAGTATTCAAGGGAATGTGAACCATTTTATTATATGCTACTTCCTATGCACCTGCTGCAAGTGATTTAAATGCAAAAAATACATTTCAATAATATTTTATTTACCTGATATGCCCATAATGGCTCCTTGGAAACCATTTGAGTCTTTTGTGAAAATCCTTTACTGTTTGTGCATTATTGGCCTGGTTCATGGTAATAGCTCCTTTGGAGCCATTGTCTTCTGGTGTATTAATGTGACTGCCATGCATGTGCTCTAAGGGTAAATGTTGCAATTAGTTGGGACATTTTCAATGAAATAAATTAGCATGCATGTGTGGGAAACTTCATTGCTAAACCAAACAACTGGACTGTTTTCTGATTTGCTTTTCCCCAAAGAGACAGATAGTCTAGTGAGCTGCAAAGTGTCAATTTAATAAAAGGTCCATTTTGAGTTACAGAGAAAGGACAAAATACTTTCTGAAGATGTAGGTGTCGGCCATATTTTCAAGGCAAGGTTTAAGGTGTACGTGTGCAGAAAACTTGAAGCTGATGGTTTATTTAAAAAATGCAAATATCTCCTTTTAAAATCAAATGCACTTTTTCTAGGAGGGACCTTTGGCCTACGTTTGGGCCCAATGGACTTCTTAGTACTAGAGCTTTAAGCTTACACCATCAGTGATTTCAGTGGGGATATTTTGTTGCAAAACTAGAGAAACAGCCAGAGAGCCTGGATGTCACACCCCTTCCCTTAGAAACACTCCAGTAATTTTTGTTTACTTTCTCATGATGATTTGCCCTTCCTTTCTGAGTTGGTCTGTGCTGGTTTTCCTTCTGTTACACCATACAACCAACAAATATTGGTGTTTTCCTCTGGATGACCGCTAGCTTCTCCTACTAGGCCAGTAGCAAGGAAAGATGCTTGTAAAGGTAGACAATACCCTAAATTTAATTTCCGGTTGGGTGGAATGTTATCAAGTAGTAATGGTGAATCAGATATAATAATGACAGTGTGGTGCATGAACAGTCTTGGACATAGCATTACCTGTTTCAAATGGACAGCATTGAGTTTACGCCTTGCAGAGAGCACCACAGATAGAAAAGAAAAGCGAATCCAACCCAAAAGCCCATTGTGAATGTTGGATCGGAGCTTTGCTGCTGCCTCTGCCAGGGTTTTGCCAGGGTTTTACTTCATCTCTTTGCAGTTATGGCAGATGTTGGCCACTTCAGCTGCCTCTAAATGTCCTTGGACCAAATCTGAGGCTGAATCTGAATTCAAATTGGAGCTAATCTAGTCCCTGATACTTTGTCATTGTAAACTAACTGTGGATTAAAGGAAAATGCTTATTTTGTGAATTTATGACCTTAATCATTAAATGGGTATCTTGTGGGCTATTACTTTGCTGTTGCATGTGAGCATCCTTGACTGTCTTGGCCTAAGGCTGAGAGGAGAGTTGATGACAGCTGTGGCAGGAACAACAGCAGGTATTTGCATTTCTTTCCCTTACATTTGCCAGTTTGCAGTCCTGCTTCACTTAACAGTCACCAACTGCTGCAGGTTCTGGCACTGCATTGCCCAATCAGGAGCAAAAAATAATTGCTCTATGCATCATCCTGTGTTGCTCAGAGAAACATGTTTCCGAGGCCCAGAGTTCCTGACTGAACTAAATGCATTTTAACATTCATTCCTCTTCAGGATTTGCCTGGCTGGTTGGTAAGGCAGTTTCCCTCTGAGTGCAGGTGGTATCTGTAAAGCAGAGTTTTGTCATCTCATGGACCGTGGTCCCTCAGATGAGTATCACAAAAGGGTCCAGAAACCAGTGCGTTTCCATGCCTTTGCCATTACACTGAACATAAATTACTTGCTGTTCCTTTTCAGTGTATCCACTCTTTCATGGTAAACATTGAATATTTATAGATGAAAACAGAATTCCTTGGAGAGTATAAGACTGGAGCAAAACGTTCAGTCCTTGATTTGCAGGAGTGAATGTTTTGATGGGATTACCAAAACTTCATGGTGTTTCAGTAGTAGCAACACCAGCATTTGCATGAAGAGGTGCAGATCAGTGTCAAAAAGAGGAAAAATTTCTTTCCAGTAAGAAGACTGAGGTGGATTCAGAAGAGCTTAGTGGTGGAGAAATTAGCTGTGAAATCGTGCCAAACAACAGTGAACTTTAATATGTGGATCTCCTTCTGTAGGTCACTTGGTTCTTTTTATTAAAAGACCTCTATCCTCTTCCATATGGTTTGGAATATTGCTGTTTTGTTGCTGCAGTTGGTCATGAGTTCATCTTTGTTTTCCGTGCTACTTTCTTAAACAGGAGAAAATCGAAAGAGCCCCCAGATAATTTTTTTCTGTCATTGCATTGTGGTGACTCTGGAGATAGCGGTGGGGATATTTTTCTCATTACTAGCTTGCCTTATTTTTTGTAGATAAAGATATGGCAGACTGCATTGTAACATTTGAATAATAGCCTGATGAAAAGAGCTGATTTTTTGCTTTAGTGAGTTTATGAAGCCCTTAACATCGAATCTCATGTTCTTAACATTTACGTTTGGTAGCAAGCTTGAAAGGCATTTTTTTGTTGTTGTTTTTTTGCTTTGGGGTTTTTATAAGTGAGGATACAGCTGATTTTTGCACATTATGTAGCAAGAAATAGCTCCTTATTAGCAGACAATCTTGCCGTAATGAATTGATATTGCGGATTATTTTTGGATAGTCCTTTGCTATCAAATCAGCAGCACATTAATAAACACTGTTTTGAGATGCACAGAAGGAGGGAGGACCAGGGAGAGCCTACAGGTGAAATCCTGGCCAGGGTAGCACCATCAGCTCTGCTCTGTGCCTGCTCTTAGCCTCCTGAGATGAGGTTGTGTCCAGCGTGAACGAACGTTGGGGTAAACTGCAACGCCTGCGTGCTGTGACTAAAAAAGGAACTCTAGAGATTTTTAAGCCTTGATAGGGACATTAGGAAGTAACTGGAAACTTGTTAGCTTGTGAGAAAAGTAGAAATACTTAGTGTAGCAAAACCAACTGTTCTTCCTTCTGTATAACTAAAAATACTGTGGGATTCTTAGGGGGTTTGCATATTTTTTGAGAGAAGACTAAAATACAATCTTGGAATATTGGAAATTCCTCCCAAACTACCCATTTTATTTTGAATCGTCCTCCATATAATAAATCGCAGTGTTATTTATGGCCAAATTCAGTGCATTTAAAATATGTACATAAATAAAACATTTGCACTAATGAGAGAAAATAAAACAAAATTTCATGTTGTAATAGCCTGCTTTCTGCATCATCTGACAGCTCTCCCCAAATCCTTGAGCTCCTTCTAATTGAAACATCCAGTTTCAACTGCACAGGGCCAGACAGTTGGGATTTCCATGGGAACTACATCCAGATGGAAACAGCACAGTCCAGTAATTTAGGATTTGCTTTCTGAAAGTCTTATCTCTACTTCTGGGTGAGCGACGTAGACTCTGTGCGCAGTGGGAAGGTGCACAGAGAGGACGCCGTGGGAATGCAGACCACCCCTAACTGACATGGCGAAGAAAAGAGAAAATATCAAGATGAGTGATCACAATTGCATGCAGCCTACACTTCTCAGGAGCTGATTTGGATGACAGCTGTGATAACCCTACTGCTGCTGTAAGGGCTGGCTTTCTTTGTGGAGTTGTTCTTACAGCTCTGCTTGTAAATCAGATGCCTGCAGAGAGGCTTCAGTCCTAGAGCACTTATTATAGAGGAACATAGTGGGGAATCCTCTCGTTAAGCTCTACTGTCATTTCCATCGTGCCCAGCTGCTGAGAAGAGTGGAAAAGGAAGCGACCAAGTCCCATGCGTACAGCCAAAGTCATTTGGGAAAACACATTAGGTCTTACTTGGGGAATGTTTTTAGATGTGAAAGGACATGAGTGGGTAGACTGTATCTTTCAGCCTGTGCCCCCCCAACCCCTTCCTCCCCAAACCAAACAAACCCCACAGTTTTTGTTTAGTCCAAAAACTTGGCCTTATTACCTCTTAGCAGGTGACTAGAGCACCAGTTCAAAATGAATTCAGAGTGCAAAGCGCTTATAGTCTCACTGGCACGGTTTCCAGCCTCACCTATGATCTGATCCCAGATGGTGTTGCTGTGTGCATTTTACACCATTTTAGAAACAGATTGTTTATTTTGTCTAGTACTCAATGTGACTTATGCTGAGATGATCAGACAGGATTCTGGGCCTCACATGCCTGTCCTACCTAGCCTTTGTTTTATAAAGTAACTGATCTCCCAAAGTGCTTATACCTGTAGCCTGCCTTTTGTTCCTGGAAGGCTTTGGTTCTGTAGATGAGGCTAGGTTGGGAAATTCATCCCTTCCAAATGAAAATTGGATATATGCGTAATTGTCCTGTTGTATAACTGTAGAGGTATAATAATATATGTATCGAGACAAGTAGTCGTAAGATACCCAGTTATAAATATGTAGGGAAATACAGATTCTTTTTTAGTTACTTTTTTTCATACTGCTTTGATAGTGGTCAGTGAAATTCTAAGTTCTTTGGTCAACAGGCTGAGAAAACACAAAGTTCAAAACATAGCAACCTCTGAAATCCTTCAGGGTGCTGCTGTTTTAATACTGAAACCTCTGCCGCTACGTTCCTGTTAGGAGGGACAGTGGATATGAATGAGGCCATCTATGTGTGTATTCCTCTATAAGTACAACTTTGCAAGTCATTCTAAATTCATTTTTTGTGAACTGTGACACACAAAATACATGAAGATGTGTTGTCCTGTAACTGCTAGAGCATTTTCTGATAGCCAAAAGGGATTGGATGGGCCTGTTTACATAAGGAAAAGAAAGAAATGCTAGTTCCTGAAGCTCCATGCAGATTAACAAATTATTTTTTCCTTAAGTACTCTATTATTATTATTTAGTATTTATGTAGTGGTGTATATTTTCAGAACACTTTACAGACATTAATTAATCACACCTGAATAAAACAAGCTTGAAGAGAATGGAAAATGACATGGAAATTAAGTCACTCTTATTCTGTTTTACCGGTTTCTGAATGATTTTGAATGATTTGTAAGTCACTTTTTGTATTCCTAAAGGTACCTTTTAAAACACTTAAAAAACCCCCCTACAATGCTATTGCTTATTATCTCTAAAAACTGTTTTGGTTCAAAAAGAGGTAGGACTTATACTGTCAAGAACTGATGACAGCACAGCTGAGTGGCTTTGAAGAATGTAAATGCTGTTTTATCACCTAAAGCTGTGCATAACTATTTAAGCTGATTTAATTCAGGTAAAAATGCATGGATGGGGAGGATTACACCCTTAATTTGAAGCCTATTTAGAAGCCAGAATATTTGACTCCTCGAGGTTTCTTTGGAGGAGAGTGGAAGGAATATTTAGTTTTATCTAAGTTTTTGTCATAAGCTTTTAAGATAAACTGTTGAGAAATTTTTCCAATAGAAAATGAATGAGACTGAACACTGTGCTGAGGTGGCTAATTTGGAGGTAGCATGCAGGCTTCTAGCTTGAGCATTACTGCGCTGTCCTCTTGCAAGATACAAACACGTCCCTAAATACCTTTGGGGATCTGGGTCCAGCTGTTCAGTTTAACATTCCACGATGCACTGAGTGTCAGATGAAAATGTCAGCTGAGTTGGTTCTGTGAGGCTTATCTTGTTTTCTTTTTGACAATAAATGTCTCTGATAATCGATTCTTCCAACATCTGGTGTACAGGTTAACATGGGGAACTAATGTCCCCCAAAGTAGAAAGGTGATCCATTATCATCATGTTGAATAGAATAACAGATCATGCTGAGGAAGTGGAACATTTGAAGCTCTTTTTTGTTCCACTATTTTGCTATGTTACTGAATATCAGGAAAAAAAATGGCCTTCTAATAGTACAATTGCTAACTATAAACACTGCAGGTGATTATTTTAAAATGTTTTATGGCATTGAAGTAGGATGCAAATTGTGAATCTGGTTGATATCTAATGCATCAGAAGGTGTGTTTTAGGCATCCAGCAGATCTGTCAGAACATTGTAAAGTTGAATCTAAAGTAGGTGCCTTGATTTGTCTTAATATAATAATTTTGTGATATAATAATCTCGCAAAGTAGAAGTGTATGTCCTGCTAATTATAGAAATTGATAGCACAGATAAATCAGTTCCATCTAGTGGTGATACAATTCAGTTATCTCTCTTGATCTAAATAGACATAACCTGCAATTTCCATAGATGTGGAAAGTTGCTGGTAGCAAGGTAGTCAGTGAAGTCTGACACTCCTGGGGTACAAGAAACAGACACTTCACCAGCTTTGAGCCTGTTACCCAGGCTTCTGTCACAAATAAATGTGGTTGGATTAATCTGTTGTCTAACTAACAGTTGGGGAAAAATAAAAATAAAAAAAAAAAACCAGAAAAATCCAGGTCTTTTAGAGAGTTTCTAGGCAACCAAGAACTTAGTCAAAGTAAAAAACAAGACACTGAAGAGATGTATTTTGACTGGTTTTTATGAGAAGGCTCCAACTGAGGCTGAAGGCTTGAAGAACAATAGGTTTAATAATAGACAAATATCTAGCATTCTCTTCTTATCTAGGAAAATGATGGCTTGGTCTGTGACTGACAGCGCTGGTGTCTTAGATATATGTGGTACAGATCCTTTCTGTATAGTAATAGAATTGTAATTCCCAGACTGTCATTATTCTAAAGTGTTCTTCAAATGCAACAATCAATATTTCACCAGTGCTCTGAGCCCCTCAGCCTGAAACATCTCTGTATTCTACTAGTATTTAATCTGTGTCTTCAGAAGTCTTGTTTCCTCCCCAAAAATGTAAGCTACTGGTTGACTAATGGTTTACTAATGTTGTGAATCACTTAGAACCACAGATGGCTGTATATACTCTAGTGAGTTTTCTTTTAAATGGGAGGGTGAATAATAGCATCTCCAGTTGCTTCTAGCAAACATACTGACAAGAACACCCAGAAAAATCGTCCTTAAAGATGCCCGTTTCTATAACTCAGGCTGAAAGGGGATTGCTGAGTGCAACACTCTGCTTATTTGTTTTAGAAAAAGCAGGAATGCAGGGTGAGGGGTTTTTGTTTGTTTGTTTGGGTTTTTTTAATGTACTGCTAGCTTTGACTGCAGAGTGTTGAGTGTGGAATAGGAGGGTCAATGCAGCTTGGGATGAATGCCACCAAATCCTCATTTGCAGAGGAGATGGCATGGTCTTGCTTTCTTATTCATGTAGAGTCCACTTCTGTCATATTCTGATACATCTTCCCAGGAGGGGCTGCATCCTTTTCCAGCTTAAAGATTCGATTTAAAATGTAAAAATATATTTGTGGAAAGATTTACCCAAAATGATTGACTAAATAAAAACCCCTCTCTAAAATACTTGGTTTTGTCTGCCCTGCATAAAAGAGATAGGACTCGGGTGCCTAGATTGTGCTGGGAATGTTGTCACAGGCCTGGAGAGCAGCAGTCTCCATATGTAAGCCCTCAAGCAAGCTGATGCCATGGCACAAACTCAAGCAGATCCACATGCGGACACCTCCAGCCATGGTCTGCAGTGGTTCTCCATGCTGAGCGATGCCTGTGTGACCCTCTAGTCAAATAAGCACTCATTCTGCAGTTCAGAACTCGATGTGTTTCCTGGTACTACTTCTCTTCTTTTGTAGCTTTTGCCTACGAGTCTGCTGAGATTACGTCCTATTCCATTATTCAGATTCTGCCATGGCTTTCGTTCATGACAATTCTTGTGCCCTTCTTTGGGGAAAAGATTTCTTCTGTGCCTTCATTTTAATTCAATACAAGTTAAAATATGTCTGAAGTAATGTGAATTTGAGTGTCCGTGTTCTTACATAAAATACTGTTGAATCCAACTGACAAAAAGGGAGTGTTTAAAAAGAAAGAAAACCTTTACAGAGTTTATTTTTCCTACAGAAATAATTTTTGCTAATGGCAGTAGATCTTACATTCAGACACCAATTAAAGGAGCACATTCATGCCAAGATGGAAATTGACCCAGACTTAGAAGGAAGCTTACCTTCACCTTAAACTAAAATAAGAAAATGTCAAGCATTAGCAGCCTCTTTTCTTTATTCTCTCTGGGGTCAGTTCTGAAATCCCAGAACACTTCATCCTGGAGTGTCAAAAATACCAGAATAGGTTCAGTCACTTCTAGCAAACCCAGATGATTTACATATTTTTTAGAGGTTGGTTAAAATGTATTTATGTGCAAAATGTCCCACATGTGTTTATCCACTGCACTTAATGCATATTTCTTAGTTGAAATCGTTTTGACCTTTCGCCTTCCAGTTCCCTTTAAATTATACAGTACATCTCTGTTTTACTTTTCTTGCAAAGTGAACTGCACAGAACATGATTTTGTCATTCACAAAATTCACCATTTCATGGGAAAAATATTTAAAAGTAAATTCAAAATAGAGTAGATCTTCATCCTAGAAATATCAGGGATTATCAAGATTTTATTAAAATAAAACTGGAATCTATGACTCCCAGATCACAGATTTCAGTGTGATTTTTAATATTAATTAATGGGAGCAGGATTAAAGCCTTGAGCTTCCCTAAAACCCCACACTGAAAGAATTGATTTTAAAGTCATAGCAAATTAACTACTGTGGAGAGAGTACAGGATAAGAAAAAAGAAATTCTTCTTCTTTTGTATTATTATATTTCCCATGCCCATAGCAAGTGTTTTATGTTTTTGTAGCAGAGATAGTATCTTCTGCAATTATTACCATCTTCAAATTAATTGTCGTAGGAATTAAATGGTTTTGTTTTGTAAGGCTGTTCTGACAACCACAGGGTGAATTTTCTGGAGAAAGATGAAATTTTAAAAGATTTCTTGAGATATACCAGCCAAAGTACAAACCACTGAAGATTTTGTTAAGTTTGATCCAGAGGAAGACTTTGGCTCTGAAATAGGCTGGAATAGAAGTGTGTGGGGAGTGCATGTCGTGAGGAATGCCCACATGGGCTTCACTCTGACTGAACAAAGCCAGGAAATTTCAACTTGCTTTGTGAACAGACATTCAGAAAAGCTGTTTTGGGTTGATCAGAATGGTTTAACAGCAGAAAAACATTTTTCCTTGTAGAACTGAGGGGTTTGATTAAACGATTAAATAATGTGGAAATATTCCATTTTGAAAAAAAGCTTTTTTTTCTTAAGTGAAAATGTCCCATTCTAAATATGGCAGAGTAGGACCGTTTTGATAACGTCAGCCTTCTTTCTCAGTGTTCTTCTGAAAATGAAATTCTGGCCAAATCTCCTCAATTTCATGAAGTGTTTCAATTTTAACTGGACTGTATTTTCCACAGGATACCACATTTTTTCTCTTTCAGTCTCATTCTGGGCATCTGAGCTAGCTTTTGGAATTGCTCAGTGTGAACCATTATCCTTTTTTTTCCTCTGCTCAGTTAAACGTACTCTACCATTTAATTCTGAGAGTAAAAAAGAAAGAAACCAAAAGAGAATTTGCTATTTGTGGGACAAAAATAATGGCATTTTGAGTGTTTCCATGAAAGCAATGTGACATGACAAATTTTAAGAAGCTCTGTGAATACTATTAATATTTATGACGCACTCAAGAAAACAGCTATTGTGTGCCACATCCATCAAAGATAAGAATTGTATTCAACTGTGTTGGATGATAAACATTGAATGACAATAGCAAGAGATTATATGAGGGATTTCATACTCATGTTTTATGCCTGCTTGAGTAAAAGCACCATGTTATTCCACTGTGAACCAATAATTTTCTTTCATAAAATTAGATACACTCGCTGATACTTGTTACAACCATAGTCCAAAATATTAATGAATATGCAGGGAGTGCTGATGTCAAGTGCTTCAGAGATCCTGTTGCAAGCTACTCAGGATCAAGTCCTAATGGCAACATTTTCCACTAATCCTCCTCTTGGAAATCACTCTGAAGCTTACCAAATTGCAGAGATTTGATCACATATTGCTAGCTGTTTGCAGTTTGGATGAATGCTAATGATTACCCCATGAAATGAAGGTCCTTCCAACATAGCAGGCTGGCTTTTTATATCCCATGTTTCTCTTTAAAAAAGATTCCATCTTTCCACCACCAGGAATGGGGCGGAATTGCCTGTGCTGTGGGAATGCCTGCTCTCATCCCACACCGGCATCTGTCTTTAGATAACGTGCCCATGAACGTCCTAAGTCTGGCATTGCTGTTCTTCATTGTCATTGCTAGAAAATGCACTCTTGGAACTAATTTGTGACCATCCAGGCAAGCAACTGCTGTGCAGAGATATAGAGGACATCTCTCCCCACTCCTGCTCTTAAACCCTGCATGTCTCCTCCCTGTGCCATGTGGCTGTGCCTGGCAAGCTGCAGGCCTCGTCCTCCCCAGCTCTTGGTTGATGCTGTGTCTACTCCTGTGATTAATCTCTTTGACCCACAGGCTGCGTGCATTGCCACTTCCATGTTCTTTCTGCCCTGCCTACTTATTAAAAGTGTAATGCTCTGTAGATGCTTCTTTCTGAAGATCAAACTAATGATGCCTGAATTCTGCACTGCACACAATTCAGAGTTGAATGACGAATACTTGTAGCATCTTTGGTCAGGTGTTTCTAAATAAAGCTGTATTTGAAGGAGTTAACATGCTGTCCATATATCAAGGGTAGGAGGACATCCAGGTGTTCTTGAAGCCAGAGTGATCTCGGGTCTCTTTGATCCATGTGGAGAGTTACTATTCTTAGAAAACCCTCTCCAAGGATGCACAGGCACTAAATTCTTGTTAGAAGTAAGTGGTTCCAATAATAAATGTGCAGAGGAAAATGCTAAGAGGTGCTCTTCTGCTGAGCTGATACAGCTGTGCTGTCTCTGGAGGGCTATTTGGTTACCTCTGTTCCTTTAGGTTTGCTTCTTCTATCTTTATGAAAAATTTGCCAAAGGGAGTTCAGTCAGGCTGATGGAGGGATCCCTTGACAGGCTATCAAGAGCGGTAGGACCTCCTGCAGGCCAGGAATAAGGGCACAGCGAACCTCTTGACAGAGTGACTGCAAGAGAGGGATGAACTGAGCCAACCTGAAGTGATTTTGTGTGCAATACAGACCATTAACAGGACCTAGACTGAGGAAACACGGTGTGCTGAAGGGAGCCACAAAGCCTTTACTTTGTCTACCTAAAATGAGACTCTTCTTGTTCCTTAACAATTATCCAATAATTTGGCTTGTCTGTTATTTTTTCCTGAGTGCTCATTCTGGTTTTACTGCCAATTAACTTAGCATTCTAGTCTTGGTCTACAGCTGATTGGCCAGTAATTTGAACTAAAGCCCTCATCAAAAGGGCAGCATTTTTAAAATAGAGAAGAAATCTCTGAGATACTGAATTACTGTTAATTAAATCAGCACATGAATATAATGGGCACACATGAACAAAATTATGTTTGTTTTTGAGCTGTTCTGCTAGCTGGAGAGTAAGTCTTATTAGGACTATTTAATTGTCAGCCTGTATTTATAAGGTGTACAGAGAGCTGAGTCCCTTCTGCAGGAATTAATTTTGTATTTTGTATACTTGTATGAGTGATACATATAGTTCTTAGCTTACGCAAACAGACCGTGTTCTTGCCAAGCAGACGCTGTACTATATTTCTTATGTACATGCTGCACTGAAAGCTTTTCTTTTTAAATAATCATTTATATTTAACACACCTCTTGTTCAAAGCTGGCACTGACCTTAGTGTAGTTACTTCTGACTTACATGGCTCCAATACCAGTTAGGCTTAGGAATTATTTTACATGTAATTTCTATTTTTTTTAAATTCAATTAAAATAGCATCATAAAGATGGAGCAGAGCAGCAGTCAGAGAGCTTTAGAAGTTGTAATGTAGCCTATAAGCAGCTACCGTGTGTAAAGAAATTTCTTCCAAAGGTGCCTCAGCTTTCCTGAAAACGCTAAGCTACAGCTTTTTAATATAATCAAGGTACTCTAACATAGTGCTTTGGGACATCTTGTCATCTGTGTCGCTCAATTCTGAAGTTCTTGAAGTAGCAGTTTCACAACTCGGCCTCCTGTGGAACTGGAAGGCAAAACTGCATTTTGTATTGGTTGGCACTTGTCTGTGAGCTCTTTCACATCAGTCCAAGGCAGAAGACAATACTCCCTGGTGGGGATGGCAGGAGTGAGGGCAGAGAGCAGCAGGCGTTGCAGATTCCAGGTTATTTGAGAGGTAATAAAAGCGTTCCCTGCTGTGGCTAGGGGGAGAAAAGGATCCGGGGAGTTTCAAGGGATGAAGTGTTGGCATCACGCTGAAATCTGTGGTCAAGGACAGGGAGAAGCTAATTGAGTTTTGCATAATATTTGGGACCTTCTGGGTTGGTAAATGCACTGAAATGGCAATAGCTTGCTTTCCACAGCTTCTGAGAATACCACTGTCCAAAACCCCAGTGCCGTGAGACCAATACTGGCGTGGCGCCTGTACTGGAGCTTGGGAGAGAGGCCAAACCTGCTCTTCTCAATTCCTGCAGAGGAAGAACTTTGCCCTCACTTACACACCGATCAAAGCCAGTATTTACTGCTTGTGCAGTCTCCCACTAAGGTGGTAGTAAAGAGTAGGAGGAAAAAAGCAGATAATAGAATGCAAAAATCGCATTTCATTCATCCCCATTCCTCTTCTTTCCTTGTGGTCAGGAACAAGCTAATTTCTGTAGGGTTGGCTTGGCTCTGCAAAAAAGGAGGAGCCACATGTATCAAAGTTTGATAGGAGGAAAACACAGAGCCATTTGGATACCGCAGCATTTTGGTGTGCCAAGCATGGGTTAACAGACTTGAGGTACTTCATGTTGCTAGAGGTTTAAGTGACAAACAATATTTGATCTCTGTCTTTCATTAGTGTGTCATTTCTTCCTTAGAGTATGAATGTCAAAATGTATTTGATCTGCTGCAGAGTTAAAAACACTCATTGTTTCAGCCTCCATTTTGAAGCTCACCTAATGAAGAGCAAATTTCAAAGGCAAAAAGATCAGAATAGGGAGCTGTAATGGTTGTTCAGCTTTTTGCTTCTAGATTGCCAGCTCATCTAACTCTCCCGATAGAAATCAGAAATGTTTACCTTGTAATGTTATCTGGTTTCCAGGGACCAGCAATTTATGTTAAAAGCAAAACTCCAGACCTATGAAGTGCGATAGCCCTATGACTGTGAAGTATGTTTATAGAATTTGAGATGAGATTTTCAAGAGCATCTTATGACTGGATTTTATTAAGACACCAGGAGCTACTGATAGTCACTTCATGGGATTTTTGAATGGACCTTGCTGTTTAACTCTGTTAGGCACTCTCTGCAAATTATGGCTCTTACAGATACTAAAGAAGGGTATTTTCAGTGTACTTTCAGTGAGTTGTACGCATCTAAGCCCGGTTACGTTGACAAGAGGATGGGGCACAGGGATAGTGGTGAGTGGAAACTCAGGTGCCCGTTCAGGTATCAGGAGTCCTGTGCTGGCAGCCCAGCACCTCAGAAGAGCATCCTTCAAGGAGGTGGGATGCAGGAGCTTCCTAGTGGGGCCAGTGCTGAGAAGGGAAAAGGGGATGTGTCTTACGTTGTGCTGGGCAATATCTTTTAGTCAAGTAGTAATGTTGCAGGGATTTTAAAAGTGTACACAGATTAGGATGGTAATGAGAGATGCAAACACCTGGTTTTATTTCTGCCAAATGACACATTTTGTCAGTGTTCCCCCAGTTCAGCTATTGCTTATTTTTTCCCTTGGCTTGTGGGCTTTGAAACCCAAAGCAAAGATGATGTACTTCCCACTTCATCTCTAGTTTATGGACTCTGAGGAGCAGCCTGCTCTCAGTCCCGCATTTTGAACCTTTTCTACTCAAATAGTCACAAAATGGGTATAACTTTGGTGGTTAGGGCAAGGGGGAGCCTTGGGCTTCAGTCTCTCTTCCAGTTACTTTTCTAGAAGTTTCTAGTGCACATATGTACCTAGGGACTTCTGTAGCTTGACTTAAAAGGAGCCTATGCAAGGATTTTTACTGAGGTATTTGCATAACAGGCATGTTTTAATAAAACCTTAGCTGCACTGGAACCTCCCACCCAACATGCAGGTCTAGTCTCTCCCAAGGACTGATGCTGTTCAGTGGCAGCTCAAGTCAATAGGAAGTAAGCAACAGGTAGTTTGTAAAAATAAGTGTGTTAGAGATCTGCAACACAGCTAGAAGTACTGTGATAAATTGCCAGAAACATGTGCATACTTGAGCTTTTATACAAATAATAGCATCACAGAGGTCCACATTTATCAGTTACTTTCAGTTGTAAATTTTTCATTTAAAAGTTAGAATTAGTTATTGCTTATAAGTTGCATAAGTCGTTTTCTTAATTACATAAGTTTTATAACAAAATGAGCTGCAAACAGGGTTTTCTTGGGTTGGTGTGTTGTTTTTTTTTTTTTGGTAAGAGCACTTTTGCATTGTTGCTAGTTACTTGATTATCTGCTCAAGGAAAAAAAGAACAAAAATCCCAATGGTCTCCATAGCTTATATCCCATAAAGTGAATTTTAAGCCACAAGGTAAAACGGTATTGTTTGGTAGAAAAATATTCAGGTTAAGAATTATTCACAGAAAATAATTCTGATAAATGAGAATATTTTCAAGTTTTCCTTGGTCGTGATCAATTCACAAAGAGGAAGAGGAATGCAAAATTAATCAAATAAATTATTCATTATATTCACTCAGCTATAGCTAACAGTGAATTGTCTAGACAGTAATTACTAATTTTTAACCTATGCATGTTCACATAACACTATTGTGTGAATAGATTCAGTATACAGCGGCTTGAGATAATAGTAATGGATGTAAGTCAACTAGCAGGTGATTTTAATTGGGAAATTATATTGGATTTTTCTATTGAACTTCCATAAAACATTACATAAATATTGAATCTTCTTAATGTTTTTCTCCAGTTGAACATATAGGCACACAGTGTTCTGGGCTAATTTGATCAGTGGAAAAGCAAACTTTTTTTTTTCTAAATTCTGCTGTAAAATTCTCGAAAAAAATATTAAATTCAGAATACAGCTAGAATCTACAAGAAATCTGATGCCGTAACAATGTTTTCTGCTAGCTAGTTTGTATGCCTCCTTAAGGAGGGTTCATATCTATCCGTTTCAGTTTACTGGCATGCTGTAATGTACCTGATGGCACAAGGAACAGGAGCCTTAGTCCTTCCTCTTTATTGCGATGGCAAAAAATCAAGACTTTGGGGGGGATTCCCTTCGTTTCCTAGGCAATGCAAAACCTCTTCAGAGATGGATCTCACCTCCTGCTTAGCTACCAGCTGCCTGGGGGATGTGGTTGCTGGGATTTGCGTGGTGGGAGCTGAGGCTTGAAAGAGGACCTCAGAACAGTTTCACCAGAAGATGCCCGGCCACAGCTGTTGGCAAGCTGGTGGGCCTGCAGGGCTGTCAGCACTCAGCAGGAGCACAACAGATCTCTGCTACCGATTGTCAGTTTTGTGGGTGTGACAGTGAAGAAAAGAGGTTTTTCTCTCCCTTTGACTTTTTGTCAGAAATCTCTCTTACTATTACAGTTAATTAAAGAAGAGTTAGATTGAAAATAAAACAGAAAATCATATCCCTAATGGATTTATTACTGAAGCATGTACCCTGTGGACTAACTGCAAGTTAGTGATTTTGTCGTGCTCAACTGCTCCGAGTTGATCAGAAACTGTTATCTATAAAACTCTTCCAGTTCACCTAGGGTAACTCGCCTTAAGAGAAAAATAGCAGGAAACCCACACAAACGATTGGAAAAGATGCAAAAACTAGGACAGTGTAAAAGAATATTTGCATAAAATTTTGGGTTGGTATATGTTGGTTTAAGCTGCATCCTTTGGGGTATGATTTATAGAGAGGTGCATTAAAAACTAACCACGTGTAGCTCCCATTAACCCTAATACAAGCTCTGATTCTGACTTCCTGTGTGCTTAATGTTATCTTAATGCAATTTGATTTATTTAATTGCAGTAATTTAATTAATGGTTCTGTAAATAAAAAGGCTTAAGTTGTGCCCTCCTACACACAGATACGCACAGCAAGCAGCTCTAGTGGCTCCTGTGAGACTTAAATTTATGTGTCTTAGAGCAGAATTTAACCCTAAGGATGTATGATAAAATGCCCAAATCCCAGAGTAACACTGTAATGGTGTTTGCATTGGAAATGTTACAGTATTAGTTCAAGCTTACAGGAGGAGAGTGGCATTTAAAAACCAAACCTACAGATTTTTCCCTAATACTTGACAACGGGATAGGTCACAGAACTGCCTCCTCGTGTAGCAGGAGTCCATTTAAAATAGTTTACGAAGACTTATTTATTAATAAAACTCTTGTTAATTGGATAATCTGCTATTAAAATTGTTATAGAATCCTATTGGTCCAATGGGTTACTTACAAGCGAGAGCTTATATATGTGTTTATAACCCTTCTATTGATGTGCCTCTAACCTTCTCTAACACATGCTACTCGTGTCTGTTGCACACTTAAAATGCCTATTAAATATTGATTAGTCTCCCCTATAAACCATTTATAAATAGAAGCATATAATATAAATTGAACCTAAACTCATTAAGACTACATGGTGTGCAAGTTAATAGTAGCAATCTTGAAAACTTAGGGAGTGCGTGAATTAAGGGAATTGTATTCATAAACTATTTCCTTAGTACAAGATAGTGGAGCTCCCATTGAATCTACTTCTCATAGCATAGAGAGATTTTGCTCTTTTTAAAAATCTATTTATAAACAAGAGGTGACGCAATGCAACTTCAGATCTACCAGGTAAGTGGAATTATTTTTCCATGGGTTTTAGGATAGAGTAGAGCTGTGTAAACTACAGCTCCAAATATTTATGCAGAGGAGGAGGAGCATTGTGTGTTGATGTATGGAAGAGAGGTCCACGTTCTCTTGTGTTGCTGCTGTGAAATACATAGGTATTCTGCTGATGTTAATGGAATTCTACAGTCTTCTCTATATAATACATCTCAGACAGCTGTTTCTACATCAGCCCCTAAACTGAACCGAATTCAGCATAAGTAGTGTCCCACTTCAGCATAATTGCCCACCGTTAAGCTTGGAGGTAAATCACATTTATGTCCCTTCAAATCCATACCTCGTATAACTGAAATCTCAGTAAGACCCTTTGCCTGAATTTGCCTTGCCCTGAGTTAGCATTGCCATTTAACTTACTATTGTTGCAAATACCCAATGTGTACTTTAAAAGTAGCTTTTATTTTGGAAATGGCACTTGACCCCTAAGGATAGACCACGTTTGTGTGTACCACCATTCTGTTGTGATGAACAGGATATTTAGATGGGCAAGAGTCAACTCTGATCCAAAGTCTGATGTACTCTGAAAACTTACAGAACAGTGCAGGAGTGACAAGTACAACCCCCCCAGGGAATAATGGCAATCAGCAGGCCTTTTTCTTATGCAAGGGGAAAAAACATCAGATAGATGGAAACATCAGTAAACCAACTATGATTCAAAGTGCTTTCTTTCAAAACATCTCCTGCAATTTCCAGCTGCCTCCCTTCTTTGTCACATCTCGCTTCTGAGATAAACAGCAGAATTGGTCAGACTCTTACTTTGCCTTTGCAGTTTTCACTCATTACTCAGTGTCTGTACCTGACCCCCAGCTCTTAAAAGCACAACAATTAAGCGAACTCTGAAGAGGATTACAGTTGAGAATCAGAGAGTGTAAATGTGACTTAGCATGGAGTGATGAGCATGACAAATCATTTTTGTGCCCAGGCCTTACTTGTTCTGAAATGAGTTTCATTTAGAAATGCAGAACAGATTCAGCCGTGTTCCAGTGCCAAGTGTCAGGTGCAGCTGTGCAGCTTCTGCAGGTTGGCTCACTGAGGGTATAATACCTTTCCTTAAGACCAAAGTGCCACCATTTTTGTCAGCTTCGTAATCTTGTGAGGAAACACAGGGATGTGCATGCGCAGACCAACCTCCGTGATTATTTCCTTCTCCTTGAAAGAGCTTGACTGAAAGCATTGAGTTGTAAAAGGAAAAGTGCAAGGACATTGCGAGGTGGGCTCAGGATTCCTTCCTTATGTGGCTAGAAGAGACAGAGGATCTTGATGCAAAAAGTTGCCAAAGCATGTGGTCTAAGTGTACAGTGGAAGGGAAGAGTTTCTTGAATGTTTTCCTGTTGTGAGTTACTCTGAGAGAAGTTTGTCTTATGCTTTCACTACTACAGAAGCTGGATAGTGTTTCATTGATAAATGAAGAAATCTCTCACATCAGAAAAGAATATTAATAGCATGCACGTGTGTGTTTGCATGTGTCTGTGTATTGAGTTGCCTTGGAAACAAGTGGAGAAAGCCCCATGAACCAGAAAATGCTTTCCATTTAAGGAACACTTGTGCTATTGTAAAACTACACACAAAAATAATCAAATTCATTCATCCATTCTGTAAGCGTCTTGCTACGGACAGCAGCGTGCAGCATATGTGGATCCCATGTAAAGATGACAGAAAGCCACTTGACATTGGGTTTGAGCATATGTTGAACCAATGAGCTGACATTGGTTCAAGTTGCTAATAATGTGCAAAAAGAATGTATGCAAATCGTAAAAAAAAAAAAAGGCAATGCTCCAGGTGTACATTAAAGTTACTAAGATATGAACTAGACCTAGAGTATTCACATTGCAAAACAAAGCGGACAATTTTACCTTACATATAAGAACAGCTGTTTCAGCATATTGGCCTCAAAGACAGTATGCTGAAACAGCTGTCCAAGTGTTTTGGAGGTTAATCTACTCAATTAATCATTGTGTATTTTTTTTTCAATTTATTATAATGTTCATACTGTTCCTTGTGGGTATGTGAATAAAATACTAAATATAAAGTTTTAGTCATCGGTGAAATGCATGTCAGAAAAGTTTGTGTGAGAAGAAAATCTGTCTTCAAAGTGACACCAGGTCTTGGAGAGATAAACACATTGTCAATACTGATGCTAATCTCAGCAGCCAAATTGTGGTGGCTTTTTAAACATGAATTTCAGGGGAGAATCACTAGCAGGTTTGGTTTGCAAGACACAAAAAGCCTGAACTTTTGCATGAAGTTTTGTGAAATAAGTGAATAAAGACATTCTGTGTTTACTGGTGTTTCCAAGTCATCTAGGAGCTTCCACCCTGAGTGACCTGCAAGCTGCAATTTCACGTGGTCTAAACCACAATTCTTCGGCTGCAGCCTGGAAGTGCAAAACAGCTAAACCATTTTGGTCTCTGATAAATAGCCGAGGGCTGTCAGTGTGGACACTGTATGGCAACCTGAGTTGTCTCGTTCTGGTGGGTTTGGCCGTGTGATGCTCAGGATGGGGCGCAGAGCAACGCGGTGCTTTCCTCAGTGCCCACACAACAGCCCCTTGGAGCGGCTGGAAGTTGCCCGTCGGCTCCCTTCATGCTGTGCTGCAGGGGTGAAAACGAGAGGGAAGCCGGACAGTTAGCAAAGGTGTGGTGGTTGTCATTGTAAAAATATTTTTCAGTGAGACTTTGCCGTGGAGGGAGGTCTGTTCTCAGGTGTGTTGCGCTCTGAAAATCAGGCACACACAAAAAAGCTAACTGCTCCCACCTCATCTGAATTCATTTTGCAAAGGTTTATGAATGAAATCCTAGAACCTAGCACATTTTCTGCATTATTTGCTGCCATCGAATTGCAGACAGCCACTGTGAGAAAAATCCTCTGGCAATCCATTTGACCAGAAATGGATAAAATCTAAACATAATTTCCAACCTTTCTAAATATCACTGCACATGTAAAAATAGCAAAATCTTTATATATAATATCCTGGTCCACCTTTCATGTCTTTTGGTTTTTGTTTGTTTTGTTTTTTTTTTTTTTAAATCAAGAGTTTCTAGCTTTGTTTTCCCCAAGAGAACATGCAGAATAACTGTGAAGAGTTATCATAAAAGTTGGTGAAATATAGACTACAGCAGCTACGCACAGCTATGTTTAATGGGTTCTAAAGTCTTTTCTTCTGCACTAATTTTCCCAGATTCTAGGTTTATTCCCCTCTGGACTGAATAGCAATGCATGCTGGAATGAGGCTTTTTAGATTGAAACTCTGTTTATGAGATTCTTGGCCAAGAGAAAAAAAAAAAAAAAAACACAAAAAAACCCAGAAATAGTGCTGCAGAGAATGAAGCTGCTGCAAGCCATGGCTGCCTGGAGACAGCGCTGTCAGAGGGCTGCCTCGTGAAATGCTTCTGCTTAACGTGTCTGAGGTTGATTCTGTCTCAGGCTGTTGCTGTTTCTCAGCCTGATCAGTGACACAACCCAGCGCTACCTGGCTGGGAAACTGGCACGTCATCTTCTCTTCCACTCCTGTCACACCTTGTCTTTAGGAAGAAGTAAGGTTGCAGTTTTATTCTGGGTTGTTCTCCATAATAGCTTTTGTCGGATTGCATTGGATATGCGTACCATGGATATGCCTGGTACTGTGGATATGCATATCCAGCGCAGTCTGACCACTGCCTTTGTTAACGAAGAGGAAGAAAAACACCATTAAAATGTCAGGTACCGCTGCGTTTAAGAGAGTGTAACCTTTGTGCGGTTAGTTAAATATCAGTGTCGTTTAACACAAAATGAAAAACAAATAGAAAGGTATGTTTGATGTAGTTGTTGTGTTCCTGTGATTTTAGAAGTTGGGCATGGGTTGACCACTTTGTATCATATTGGCTGTGAAAAGAACAAACGTTTGTCCTTCAAAACTAACCTGCTGTAAAGCAGGTGAATGAGGAGTGAACCTTCTGATCATCTTTTTCTGTTTTTTGTTATAAGGTGTCTTCTGGTAATAATTCTTGGGCTTTTGGAAGATGATGAAGTTGCATGACAGCAAAGGAACGCAGTTTGTATTGAAACGCAGTTTTTGTTTTAAGGTCCAGTTTATCTATTTTCAGATCATTCCTGTTGCCTAGAATATTTGCAAATCCAGTAGTGTAAATGAGAAACTTTACTCACCATGTTCTCACTGATTTCTTCATGTGGATTTTCTTGTTCCCAGACCCAGGTCCAGCTTTTGTAGGTGAATACTCTCACCTAGGTTTTGCATTCGTGGTGTGGATTTAAGCATAAACATGCTTCCATTGCGACATGACCATTGGTTTTATTCCTAAAGTGTTTTCCATCAAAAACCTGAGAAGAGCATGTTGAGGCTGTGCTCAGGCGGTGTGGGAAGTGGTGCGGTGCTGGGAGGAGATGTTCCATCTCTGGGTCCTCAGTTTACCGCAAGATCACAACGCGTGCAGAGCTGAACTTCCTTTGATATGTTGCTGTTTGTATTCTTATGAAGTAGACATACAAAGTTAGTGGAGTTTGAATGAAAGAGTTTATAATTTGATTTATGCAAGGCCCTCCCTTTCTGGAGGAACATTTGAAAACAAATTGTGGGAAGTACTGGCCCACATCTGTGCTGTGGAAGTGCGTTTCAACCACCGAGGAGGTGAGATGTCATCAGGGAGGGAGAATGTGGCTGAATACTTCAAGGTGTAAGAAAAGAAGGGAAAGAGCCCAAATTATAAGAAGTAGAAGGTGAGGGGAGCTTGCTCTTTTCTGTGTGGTAATTGTATAGGGGTGCTTTCAACCAGAAGCACTTCTGAGCTGGAATTCTGTGTTGCATTTATGAAGGTCTCCAGGTGCAACACTTTTTCCTTCTTTGTCAATCCTTTGCTAAAATCATGTGTCAAAATGCCAAAGAACCTTATCTTTTCTTAAGCTGTGTCTTCTGTAAAAAGCATCTTCCCTTGCATTCATCCGTCCGTTTAGCAGGAGCAATGACTATGCAGCAAAAGGACCCCATCAGCTGCAGTACAAGAAAGAATATGGCATTAGACCTGGCCTTCTTCCCACCTTACAACAGTAAACATTTCGAAATTGGTACTGCAAAAGAAGAAATAAATGTATTATCATTTGGAAATCTGCCCATTTTTAGAGGAAAAGTAAAGAATGAATGGTTAACACAGCCAATTTTAAGGAAGATAAATTTCCTTGATGGAGGTGAATAGCAAATATTCATTCCATTTGAACAGTCCGGTAGTGGTGATCTAATTTCTCTTTGCAACTGAGTCAGGCTGTGTAATTTTATGCCTCACATTAAGTAAAATGGCAGCAAATGGGAGACATTTTTCTCCACCAAGATAGTTCTTGTAGATGAGTTCTTAAACATGAATTGGGTACTTCTCTTTGTCCTGTCTTGCTCTACCTAGTTTATCTTTCTGGAAGATCGGTATTTTTCCTATTACTCATAATGTAACAGGTTCTAAAGGAATAGATTGTATGAATTTGAATAATGTTTTAATGACTTCTAAAGGCTAATTATGAAGATAATACTTTGGAAGCAAAGATAGAAGTCTTTCTTCATTTTCCTTCTGTCCTTCAGTGTCTTTTGTTGAGATGGAAAACCAAGTCCACCACTACTTCATATAGTTTACAAACAGTTTAAAAGTTTTAAAACTACATCGCAGTCCGTGCTTGGACTGAGTTTGGTGCTGAGGTGTAAGGATGAGGAAACATTGTTAAAATTATTTATCAAAGAAACATGCTATAATTTTGATATATACTTGCCTTCATAGCATAATAAGTGGAAGACCTTTGTCTGTTTACAGAATGCTCCTGTTGAAAACCAATAATACTGTCATTTTCTATTTCTATTCCGGAGAAACATTAATGTCATCCCCTTGTCTGCTATTGCCTTGTCCCATTTCAAACCACCTGTGAGATGACATTGGAAGCCCTCTCAAAATGGAACGTTTTGCAATAGTTTCATATTAAAAGGTATTCTATGATTTTTCTCTTGAGTGCATTCAGCAGTCTGTGGCATTAGACTATATGCTAATATGCCATTATCATTTTCCACTTAAGAAAGGTGACAAGTAATACAGTATTTCTTTCTTTCCTTGCATCTGTTACTGGTTGCTTTATTTGTAGCCCTCTATATTTCTTTACAGTCACTGATACTTGTTTTGCTGCACTGCTGAATTTCAGTTAACCAACTAATAAATTAACTGTTTGAGATGTTGCATGCTCAGCATTTACTTGTTATGCAAAAAGGCCATTTAGTAGGAAAAATGTGGGAATTGGTATTTAAACTGTACAGAACCAGCAGCCTGAAAGAACAAGTTTGAGTGTAACCTCTCAGAAAAGGCACAGACCCAGGACATTGGCGATACGGACTCAGTTTTTTGATCTGTCACTGGCCTGGTGGGATTTCTTCTGCCTCGGTTATTTTAGCACTATTAATAAAGATAACAGTCCTGTTGTCCTTGGCAGAGCTGAGGACTCTTTGTGAAGTATTGTGGAAAGAAAAGATAGTATAAGGATTAATTTCAATAAATCATTTCAATATGTAAGTTTTGGAACAGATGAGAGAGAGAGACAGGGGAAAACATGAAAAATTAAATAGTTTGATCCTGGTTTCACAGGGCTTTTACATTTGTATTTCTTCATGGTCTTTATTAAAATTACTTCCTCTTGCCCCAGCGTAGCAGAGAGCAGAATCCAGACAGTCTTTTTTTTTTTTTTTTTTTTTTTGCTTACAGGTTCTTAAGACATTCTTTAGTTTGAGGGACTATGTCTCCTAAAAGCTGATGGACTCTGGAAAAATACTGATGTTCAGAAAGCAGTGGCTCAGCCTTTGAAACACAGATGATATTGTCCTAGTCTGCAGGAAATAAACACACTGCACAAGAGTTCACTGAGAAATTCAATCATGAAAACAAAAAAGGGATCTCATTTTGAACTTGAATGAAAAAGAGGTTGTTCTTTATAAAAGTTGAGCAAAAAAAAAAAGAAATAATCACACATGGGGGTATGTCAGAACAAGGCAGCACTTCTGAACAGATACAAAGTGAACAAACTGAAAAATTAAAATTAAGAACAAAATTCAAGCCAAGAAGAAGCAGAGGAAGGAAGACAAAAACCTCTGGTAGTCTTTAGATCAGTGAGAAAAATCTCAAAAACTCACCTCAAATAAATCAAGGAATCAATATTCTTCTTTGAAAAAAGTAATAATTTTTAATTTTACCTTTTTTTCAAAAGAAAATATTCTCAAAGGTGTCTTTTTTATGCTTTTTGATTTTTGTCAAGAAACTTTTTTTTTCTCCGTGTCAAGAAAGTTTCTAGGCAGTTCTACAGGCAGGAGACATCTTCTGAAGTATTTAAGTAGAAAGTAAATGCTGAAGTCTTGAAAGGCAACACTTCATTCAAGTGGAGTGGCAGTGCAAGGATGGACAATGTGCAGCCAGTGGGTGCTCCCAAAATCAGGGAATAAAACATCAGAGCTCCGAGTGTGCAAAGATAGACAAAGCTGATGCCTGGACTGGCTACAGATACTCTCTCCTGCTTTTTATTTTCACTGCATCAAATACAGCAGTAGGCAGCTTTATGAATTGAGGTAGATAAAAGGCATGGTTGTATCATTTGTGAAGTCCACGTCCCTGTAGGAAACAGGCAGTGGTGTAAAAACTCTTAGGGGTACGTTTAGTTCCTGGGAGTAAAGGAGCTAACAGTAATGTATGGGAATTGATTGTTTGTAGCAGCAGAAGGGGATAGAGTTTCTCTCCCCTAACTCTAGACATCAAGTCTAAACTGGACATCCGAGCCCTTTATTAAGCAATGGAGAGAGAGAAAACTTCCAAAGTGTCACTTATGCTGTCCTCAGACATGTGCCTACAATGCAGACTGCCGGAGAATGAATCACTGCAGGCACTTTGGGGAGCGAATAGCCTTTCTGAGGGAGAGCAGGCAGTAGGAAACACTCTGCTCCCAAAGCCTTTGCTGCCTGAAAAGCCAGTCCTCTAGCAGTGTGTGTGTGTGTATGCTTTACATCTGAGAGCAGTCAAAGGCAAGACCATGAAATTACTTAAACAGGTAAAATAAGTAAGTACAGCAGTCTGGTCCTGACAGATAAGACAGACCATCTTCAAGAAAAAAAAAAATAAAATTGGGTAAGGCATGGGTCTTTCCTGTCAGATCCATGTTCTTCGGAAAATGGTGTCCTCCGTTTGCAGGATGATGACTGTGAGCATATAGTAGATCTCTATTCCATTTTAAATTCCATAATGCACTTCTCAAATACAGTTAATAAATACACTCATCTAGCTCTGTCCAGAAGATACAGTTCTTTATTGAATTTACTTGACACATTATGAGCTCTGGGCTTACACCAGTGTTTGTACTATGCTGAGGGAGAAGATATAACATTCAGTTCTTCTGAACCCCCTCTCTAGCAAATGCTAGACGACATTCTTCCATCACGGGATTTCAGAGGACTTTGCATGATGTCACAGTTGCTTCCCCATGTATCTTTTTTTGCTCATAAATAGGTATTCTTACACTGTAGCCACTCTGTGAATGGCTTAACGAAGCAAGTCTCCATGTCCAAAGCAGATAGAGAACCCGCACTCCCTCCATGAGAGGATACTTCTGCAGGATGATGGGAAGTCGTGTAGACATGCTGTAATTAATTTGTGCATTCTTCTATAGCATTAAACAGCTGTTATTACAGAAGGACGTGGATTTCTGCCCAGGTAGCACTCATGGTAGAAGATGAGCACACAGATTGCAGCAGTAAACTCATGTGATACGCAACCTTATGTTTCAATGTCTGTAGTTTTGCACTTGTGAAACCGAAGCCTTTTCAAGCCGGTGAGTTGCCAACTCTCCCATTGCACCAGTAGCATAGAATTTCCTCCAGAAAACCCTCCTTCCAGCCCACTGCAAAAAAATTTGTGATGATTAGGAGAGGAATTAGAGAAGTGTCCAAAAGAAATTCTTCAAAATGGCCATCCGCAATGTTGTTAAATATTAAGCCAGTGAGACAGAGATACAGAGTCAGAAAATTATAACTTTGACTACTGTTGGTACTCAAGTGAATCTAGTAGTTATGTTCCATAAACTAGGCAAAGCATGGCCTCCCTAGATTTTTCTGTGGAAAAAGCAATGCCTTTGATGAGTGTTCATATTATTATTTCATGGCCACTTGAGAACAATCATTAGTGTATCAGTTTGTACTGAGGCTCATGTCATCGGTCTGGAGTAGACAGCTCTACCCATTTGGTATTCTTTTGTATTCAGGGAGATATTGTTTGATTTAAGTTGGAGGTGGCCCACAATTTTATTAAGTCAGAATGTGATGGTGATTTTCTCAAATAAAAAGAGAAAACCCAACATCTTTAAATGAACTATGAAATTCTAAATATGCTTAAAAATGGTTACTAATCACTTTGTGTTGAGAAGAACTGGTACAAGTCTGTTAGATGAATGCTTAGGTGCTATACAGATCTCTAAATACAGTGTAAACTCCAGTGAGGATGACTGGCAGAGTTTACCATATCGTTAGGCTGACTTTAAGTCCTGTATTTCTTGGTGTATTTAAAGGTCTTGAAACACAAGCTGGGAGCTCTTGGTGTCTGTTCTCTGTTCAGACAACTAAAACCAGATGTTTGATAATTGCCCTCCAGCTGTAAGAATTTCCCATTCCTTCTACCTCAGGTATGCACTTCAGAACAATGGTGTCATGATGTTTAACACAGCAGGTTTGGAGAATAAACTCTGCTGGGACATGATGGGCTGAAGCAAAATAGCATGAGCCTGGTCTCAGGAAAGGTCTTTTGCTCATGCAGAAGGCACTGGCACTTAGCTGAGACAGTGGAGACTGCCTGACAGGTTGCAATTACTTCTGCCAAGTGCACCAGGCTGTGTTCTGAACCTTTGCTTAATGGGGGCAGATCTGTTCTGAGTTATAAAAAATAAAATAAAACTGCCTCAGGTCATAGATATGACAGTATTTGTGCTTCTAATCAGGTTTCACCTTCAGCAGCAGGTTTTGCTTATTCATCCTGCATAAACCTCAAAATGAGCTGAATTTCCTTCATAAAAAAACATGGAAATGGAATAAATCTCAGCTTTAGTTTCTATGAGCTCCCAAGGCAGAATTAGCACTCCAGCTGATCGGTGTGTGCCAGGTACACTCTGCTGAGATGAGAACTTCCTTCAGTGTATCTGTGGCAGAAAGACAAGTTACAAAATAAGATTTCACTTTGGAGTCTCTGTATCGCGCTTTTTTTTTTTTTTTTGTGCTGTACCAAATTGTTTTTGCAGCACACACTAATATACACCTAGAATAATATTTAATTAGGCTCATAGTTGCCGCTTACATTGTTCTGTAAGAATCTGTGATTAAGAACCTCTCTGTATGGTTCAATCTACTTTCATTAATTTCTCCTACAAAATATATGCACCTGCCTGTTCTTTCTTTGGGCTCTTCCTATGCAGTAAAGCTGTTATGCAGGTAAACAAAAGAGATAAAGGATGACCTTTCACTTTGACGCGATAGCCTGTAGTATTTGTGATTTGCCATCTGTCATAACCAATCACACCTAATAACAATATGCTGGATGAGAAGCTGAAATGAGGAAACAGCTGGAGACAGAGGAAGGTTGGAGGGGAGCAGGAGTGACCTTCTAGCAACACACGTTCTTGTCAGGGCAGCAGGACTCATCCGTGGTTACGGTTTAGGCCTCACTCTGACACCTGAAAACTTGGTAGACAGTTGATTCCACAAGTGGCTCCACTGAGATGATGGTTGCAGAATAATAAATTAGCCATTTTCCAGCCCTTTTGAGAGGACTTGTAACTCCTTTTCACGTTCAAGGCCTCTGCAGGCTTGAGGCAAGACCTAGGCAGGCAGGATTTCCAGTTCAGCCCACAAATAACAACTGATGAGCCATCTGCCGAAGCAGCCAGCAGCACTCCTGCTGGCATTGCTGTGGGTCCGGCTCCTTGGCATGAAGCGGACTGTCTGTATGAATGTGGGGAGGAAAAAGGGTCAAAGAACAATGAGAAGTCCTTGCAAGATTGTTTAGGTTTTCTAATGTTGCATAAACACATAATCCCAATTGTTCATTCTCACCACTGGGTGACAAAATGGTATATCTTACCTGATATAACAGTGGAAAATATAAATAGCTTTCTAGCAACCAGGCTTTATTAATATGTATTGGAAACCTAAAATGGTATTCAGCTATGAGGGGGGAAAAAGTACAGAATTGCTTTGGATTATAATAATTTCAGCAAAGCATCTAATTTATATGTTAAGCTTGCTTAATGGACTTATATTGCCTTGCTCTTTGATCTGAAGAAAAAGGTGGTGAATAATTTATCAACTAAAAAAACCTCCCCTAGCCCAGCCCACACGTCACAATCTGCCCTATAATTTACATTTTTTAAGAGATGCCATTTTCAGGCAGGAGAACTGGTTCCTAAAGATTCTTTCTAATATTACAAATGTATTTTCGTGAGGTACACTCTGGGGAAAAAATAATAAGGAAGGAATGCAATTCTGCAGACAAATGTTTCAGCTCTATGCCTTCTTCACTAAAGACAGTCATTTCAAGTAAATGCCAAAAGGCATTTAGCTGTAGCATTTGTCAGTGGAATAGGGTTGGCTTTAGGTTTCCCTCCTGATTTACAATTGAGTGTTTATTGGGTTTACTGTACTGTAGCATGTTTTGTTAACCTCTAAAAAAACACATCCAGCTTGTGCATTAGTCACAAGGATGATATCTGTCATGGTAAGCTGGGTCTGCGTGGGGCTTTTCTGCTCTGCCACACTTCATGGAAAGGATGCTGGCTGATCCCGGAGGGGCAGGGAAGATGCACTGGCAGCTTTGGGCTGGGGTGTGGGTAATCTGTGTCCAGCTCCTGGCTCCTGAGATGCTTTCTTGTGAGATGCATGATCTGTTTCTCCATATCTTCATTTTTCAACTAGAAGAGGGGCGAAAAACTGCATCATGTCAGCTCACAGTAGCTGGGTGAGCTGCAGTAGTGTCAGGTGCCTAAGGAGGTTTTAGGCTGGTGTGGTGGTGTTTAAACTCTAATTATTGGGAACTTTGTGCCTGAAGTTCTTCAGCTGGTTTATGTCTACCTATTGCAGCCATTCCTCAGTAATCCCTGTTTCTGGTCACATACATAGGTAACAGCAGTGTTGGTAATCACAGCTCTATCATGACTCTTGACACATCTCCCATTCACATTTCCACCCCCATTTGTCCAAAGCAATGAGTTGTCAAACATTTACTATGGCTGCACACAGAGTTTATTCATATTTAAATAAAGCCATTATCCTGGCCTTGAGTTTCAGTAGTTTTCTGCTCTTCCTCTTGAGTATTTCTCTCAGTAGTGCCATCTAATCAGCTTTAGGTTTTAATTAAACAGCTGTCATTTGCTTCCTAGTTCTGTTGCGACCTGATGTTGTATTAAATTTTAATTTAGCCTAGGCTGGATAAGAAGTAGATTCCTTCAGACAACAAAGAAACGCTATTAGCAGGTTACAGTTGTAATTAAGAAGAGCCCTGCTGAAGTGCTAATGCATTCAGGTACAGAGAAGGAGCTGGAGATAAACACTCACATAATTATTATTCAGGGACAGAGCCTGCAATATGAATGTGTAGCTTCCACCCAGGCTGCTTGAATGGAAGGTTTGGGTCAAGATCTGGCAGCTGAAACCCTTGACAAAAGAAACAGGCAGGATTTCCCAGTTTTTCACCTGGGACCTTGGAGTGTCAGCACTTAGAGGTTTGTGCTGGTGGTCCCTGGGTGTTTTTCCAGATGTTTCACTGGTGCTGTGCCACGTGGGAGGACCTGCCTATGTAAATCAACATTATTACCCTTCTCCACATTTCAGATGCTGTTAGAAATAGCTAGCATAGGTATCTTAAACTCAGTAACACTTTTTGTCTGCAGTAAACCGTACCATGGAAATATAAACCAACTTTAAGAGAATTTAGATGAAATGCTATTACTTGTTGAAGACGTACTAAAAAAAAAACCCCAAGTCTGTTTATAAATCTAATGGACAGTCAATTAGTTCAGTTCTGCCTTCATATCTCTTCCTCAGAGGAAATATATTTTTTCAGTCTATAAATAGCCAGCTCTTAAAAAGGTTTTTACACAGCCTATTATACCTGTGTAACACTCAGTCCAGGCATCGGGCATCTGAAATATTGATTTATATAGTAGAATTGCTTACCAGTGAAGTGTAGTTTTTTGTGAAGCAGCACCAGCTAATTAGCAGGTGGGTACCTGTGCAGGCTGGGAAGGAGGGACTGTTGAGGACAATGCTTCTGTCAGGAGTAGGATGAATATACTTCAGAGCACCCACAAATAGTGGGGTCATGAGGTGTCTCTTATAAAGCCTTTTCTCTCCTGCTCATCTTCACAGGGAGTTTACAAAAGGAATGCAAATGTCTTTACAAACTTTGCATTATCCTTCAGAGCATCAAAGTGACTTCAGCTCCGTAGCTAAGTAGCACTGAGAGTTAAAAGGAGGCTCAATGTTTTGTTTATCCTTTGTCACACATGAGGGTCAACACAAGGGTGATACAAGGAACAGCACAAAACCCAAAGGACAGATTAGTTCAGGCCTGTCGAGAACCTGGTTCCAAGTCTGCTGAAGTCAAAAGAAGCCTTTCCTCTATGACTTAGTAGGGCTTTGGATCAGGCCATAATTGCATGAAAGTGCTGCTTGCCCCGACTTGTAGGAGTTACGTAGCTGTGCTAACAGAGAGTGAAGGTTTGGAAGTAGAATTAGTCACTTGTTCGTGGTTTGTGACCTTGGCAAAAATACTGTTTCTCCTGATGCCCTGAAGAAGAAGAGTGTCCATTGTTGAAGAATGGCATAGAAATAGCATACTGGCAAACTGCTGCTTGGGAGTGTTTTGACACAGGACCACCATGTCTTCAGCATATATCTGGCATATGCTTATATTGGATTGATGGTTTAGGATTTGTGGGCTATTTGCTGTTGGTTTGGGGAAATCTAACCACCTCTGCTGTGACATACTTGTGGATGAAGCACCCTCAGTTTCTCTTTGTCTGTCTTACACAACCTCTGTCTACCTGAGGTGCATCTGATTGTTTTCTTTTAACAGTCAGTGCATTTTCTTCTTAGTTTTGTTCAAACCTCAGTCACTGTAAAGATTTTACAGTTGTTCTTTCACACTTCCACTTTGTCACATACTTCTTTCTTTCCCAGTGTCCCTCCATCATGGATGGCAGCTGGTGGTTATAAATGAGACCATTCAGCATAAACAAAAACTAGACAGTCATTTACTGTATGAAACATCTGGTTTGTGCCTCACAGAGAACAGAACAAAGCCAGTGTATTTATTTCATGAGGTATTATTCAGAAAAGCATCTCTATTCAGGACAACACTTAAAAGCTTAAATCAAATTGAAGTCTAAGTGTCAAGTTGAGCACGTACTTTTAGTGCTGTTCCGAACAGAAATGGACTCGAGTACATGCTTAAATGCTTTTCTGGAACATGACTGCCCATAAAGCTCTAGTAGACTATATTAGTTAGCTGGCACTAGTGTTATTAGTACTTCAACTCATTTAATTCAGGGTGCTTTTTGTATAAGTTTCCGAATATTGATTAATAATACATCTTAGTTGCAAGTATTTATTGGTCTTCTCCAGCTGTCCTTAGCTTGTGGTCAATGCCCATTATTTTCTATCAATCTAGCTAGCAGACAGAAGCAAATGATAGTGAATATATCTCCCTATGCAAGCTGCCATCAAATTTTTCACTAAAATCCATTTCTTCTTCCACCAATTCTAATAATGGAATTTGAAGTTAGATTAGTTTGAAGCAACTTTTTTTTTTTTTTTTTTTTTTTTTTTTTCCCAACTGGCAAGCAATTAGTTTTATCGAAGTTGAAAAATGAAAGGCAGATTGATTCAAAGCAGTATTTCCTGCTGCAGGCTTTTTGAGAAAGCTGAACTGCTTCTCTGTGAAAGCACAGATCATTCCTTGCCCCACATGTGTGTCAAGTTTTGGGCCTGCAGTAAGCACTGCTTCAGCAAGGACAAGCTGCTCTGTAGGCCTTGGGAGGCTGGTCCCCTCCAGTCTGCAATCCTGGTGACACAAGGCAGGGACCTTTGTAGCAACTCATTTGGAGTAATCAGTCAGACTGCAGCCATACTGAGAGACAGAGGAAGGCTGTGTTAATGGAGCCATTAGAGTGCCAGCACTGTGAATTCATCAGGATTAGAGATAAATGTGGTAAAACATCTCTAGGTGGGATTTTGATGGGGAAGGATTAAAAAAATTGTATATGCATGGCATTGCTTAGTTTGTAATACCCTACCTCATGCATAGGTTTTCTCATCATGTATTTATGTCCCAAAAAAGGGAAAACGGTCAACTCACAACACTGTTAGCTGGAACAGTAAGGAAGAAATGCTGTTAATTGTAATGATAATCGCTTCCCAAATCACTGGCATGATTTGGGACAAAGGGATGGGAAGACTTGCTGATACCCTCTGGAGATCCTACTTGAATAGGGCTGTGGTTCTGCCAGGCTGCAGGCCTGCCTTCGTGTGTAATTGTGTTACAGATTTCATTGGCACAGCAGCCAAACTTGTAAATGAGTTCAAAAAGTGTAAATCCATATGTTTGTCAAAACCAGAACTTGATGGTCCAGAGGCAACTTTTGGCTTAGAAAGTTGTTAAACCATTGACTGCAGGGAGCTCGAGGGGTGTGTGCAAGGAAGGGTCGCCCCTGCCAGAGGCAGGGTTTTGGTTCATCAGGCTGACCCCTGGGGCTTTCTGGTGGTTTTACGCTGTCTAACGCCCATCCTTCGTGTGTGTGTGTGCATACAGGACACGGAAGTCCTCAACACGGCCATTCTGACGGGCAAAACGGTGTCTGTTCCAGTCAAGGTTGTTGCCGTGCAGGAGGACGGGTCTGTGGTCGATGTTTCCGACTCCACCGAGTGCAGATCAGCTGATGAAGATGTCATAAAGGTAAGGCACCCCCATGAGGAGGAGAGCAGAGTTTCACCCCCTTTACCACCACTATATTGAGACCTAGCCCACAGTCAGGTTTTTACATCAATCGGTTGTTTTACAGTCATGGGTGTTTCTGTGGCGGGGGGTTGTTTCCACTGTGAGGTGAGGAGAGTGGTCTCCAGAGGTGATGCAGGGCAAACACATTTCCACAGACGGATGCAGAGCTCTTTGTGCTGGTGTGTTCCATGGGGGAGAGAGGGCCAGGGGTGCTGAAAGAGCAGTCCTGATCTTCCTTCGCTGGCCAGCCAGTGCTGATGTGAATGAGCGTGTTGTCTGATTCCTCCCACCTGAGAAAAGTCAACACCCCACACAGGGATCTTTGTTCTTGTGTGGCTTTTCTGCATCTATTATTTAATAGCAATAGCGCAGTATATTGTAACAGTGTACAGCAAGGTTTCCTGCATGTTTCTGACTTCATCACCTGCTTTCCAGTCAGGAATTTCTTATAAGTAAAGATACTGAACTGTACCAAAATCTGGAGGAACTTGACAGAGAATAGAAAATAACAAACATACTGCAAAAATTCCTAAGACAAGAGCTGGAAGCTTTTAAACAATGTTGTGTTTGGGTTGGTTTTTTTTTTTTAATAATATGTTTAACTGGTTCTCCCTCCCTGACATTGAGATGAAAATAGCGCTAATGTGACTTTATCAAGACACTGACTGCATGACTTCTGACACCATTGCATGGCTTTCAGCTTTTAGCTCATTATTATTTTTAGGCATAAAAGCTATCAATTGTGTCATGTGTGAATGTATTTCAGACCTGAACACTTCTTTCTCTTCAGATTGCATTTGAAACCCACATGCTATACCTGTGTACTTTTAATCTATTATTACAACCTCTTTGTAGGTAAAACTGCAAAGGTGCTAATAGATAGCTTATACTTTCTCAGATAAATTTTCGTGTAAAGAATTGCACACAGCAAAGCTATTTATTTTGAAGATGATACACTGGAACAAAAAAAATTCACCTTTACACAACTCTGAAGAAGCTCGTTACAAATTTTTGTAATAAATTACATCCTCTAAAGCAAACAAAATTTCATTACATTTTAGGTCCAACAATAACGCAATTCCTTTGCAGTTAAAGAGCTTATGGAGCAATTGTACATTTTGTAGATGTTTTCTCTTTTTGAGACCTATAGATAGGTGAAAGATGACATCCATTTGATCCTAGGTAGTTATAGGAAAGGCAAGATGGGTTTGGGCCAAAAGCCTTAGTCAGGCAGCCTCTACTTACTTCCAACTTTTTTCATTAAGATTTATCTCCATTTAACATGAAGGCAAATAATTCATAAATAAAATTGAAATTATTGGGCAGAGGCTTGTGTGCGATTGTATCCTCAGAGAAGCTGATAGTTTGGAGCTTAGTTATATGATAACAATGCCTAGCACTTTTCAGACCTCAAAGCATTTTGCAAAGGACATCAGTGTAATATTCCCTTTTCATGAAAGTGACTGTTCCAATGTTTAGCCTCAGCCAGTGATGGAATAGGTCTCCTGGGTCTCTAGCCTGTGCTCCAGCTTCTATATTTTCCCTTATATATCAGATGGGGAAAAAATAATCACATTTTGGTTTTCTGAAAACCAAATTTCCTTGAAAGTCCTTACTAGAAGAATCATGAAAGAATATCTTTGTGGCTAATTTAATTGTCAAAGGAACAGACTCTCCTGATAAATTTTGCTGTTCTTTTTTTGCTGCGTACCATACAGCTATTACGTGATTAGTGGCTATTATTTATCAGTTGATAAATACGAACAATGAGTTGTTCATATTATAAACTCAAGCACCAAGTTATCAGATCGTTGACATACTGCTGAGACTGTCTTTTTTTTGCACTTTAGAAAATCAGATCTGGATCTGGACTTTTCTGTTAATTGAGTTTGTAGTATTTCTAGGTCTTGCTATAGTTAGAGAGTACTGGACTGAACCAGATAGGAAAAAGGTCAGGAAAAAGATTCCCATTCCTCTTCCACTAATAGAATTAGTAACTGCAGACGTTAGGGAGATGTTGCATTTCAAAACACTGCCTTTTTAAAGTCCATTTAGTTCAATCAGCAGTTGTCCATATGGATATCCTGTCAAAGCTGGGCATGAACTTGTTGTGGTTCCCAAATCTAAAAGGTCCACTGAAGCTGGCAACTAAATAAAGCTTGACATGACCTCTGTGAACAGAGACAAGATTTCCAGTTGCAGTTGTGGATTTATACACTTCAAGAAAGCAAAGCTCTTGCCCTTTGACCAGTTTTTTTTTTCTTTTTCAAAACGGGTTGTATATCTAGGTGGAATTACATCTGCTCCAAAGCACCTTGGAGCTGACAAGTGTTGTCCCATTCCTTTCAGTGATCTGGATAGAACAGACCAAAACACAGGCCAAAATTCTGCACAGGTTTTACAAGACTTGCACCATAATTCCCATTTGTTTGGTAGTAACTAAATTGGTATAAATCAGGTCTTCACTTGGCCGCTCTGTGAAATTATTTGTGTATCAAATAACTGATAGAAGAGAATGCCTCTGGGACTCTTTCCCAGACCTGGTACCCGACTGTCTAATATATTGACTTAATGAACAAAACTGGGAGGTCTGAATGTGGTCTTTGCTGAGTTCATCTTCCCTCATCCTGGTGATATAAAATGGGAGTAATGTTATTTTTGTGAAAATCGCAGCATGCTTGTAATGGATTTCAGTCACAAATTACTGAGAGGTGCTCTCAGTCTGGATGCTGTTCAGGCATAATTTTTTAACTGGAAATATATGTATTGGTTGCAAGATTGAATCCATAACGATTAATTAGCTGAGTTAAAATTTAGTGCAGGTTTTATGTGCCTATATTTTTTCAGAAAAATGCATATTCCCTTTACAAGCCCCTTTGGTAAAGTCAATATTGACTTTGCTTCCAAATTTGTGTTGCGTTTTCTGTCTAGGTTGTACTGCTAAACCCTCTAATAAGAGTCGTCAGGCGTTTTGGATGTAATTGCCTAATCTTAAGCTTCTTTTCACTGTTAATTCTGCCTTTATTGTTTCTTTGTAATTGGAGAGATATTCATATTCTTTTGGGCAGAGCAGAGAGTGTTGCATTCTTAACCTTTCATTTCTGTTTAATAGCTAATGATTTAATAGACAATGAGACAATTCTTTGATCACTGCTGTAACACCATTATTTTCAATTAAGACACAAAGAATTGAAGCTAGTTTAAATAAAAACAGACTTTGGCCCGGTCTATTATGTATTTATACAAAATGTGCTCCTCTGGGCAGCTACCTAGATATCACGTTGATATGAATACTACTCTGAGATGGTCAAATAGATAGATGATGTACGAGTGATTTATTTGTAGGCAAGAGATGTGAATCTTTCCTCTTCTAAGCCATATATTCCCTCAGCCTAACAGTTTAATAGCTTCCCAGCAAGAGAATATTTCAGTCTGCATTTTTCAAAGCCCACCTAATTAGTGGTAAATATAATGAAACACACCTAGTACTTTTTGACCTTCCAACCTTAGCATGACTTGATCCTCAAAGGATATCTGACAGGTAAGCTTGCTCAGTTCAACTACAACCCCTGGTCCCTACAGTTGCTGATCCCTACAGCTGGACACAGGTTGTAATACTGACCAACCATTTTAACTTGCACTGGCTACCTTCTAAAATACTTGGATGGAAACATCACAGTAAGGCAGTGAAACTCTTACGCTTATTTCATTATTGAAAAGGAGCGTTTAATGCTGCTGGCATTTGAGGGAAAAGATTGGCTTTATGATTAAGGCACTGACATGTTCTCAGCATTAATTTCCATATCTCTTGCTGATTTCCTGTGCAACTGTGGGTAAATCACTCATTCCCCTTGGAATCTCGCTTCCTTATCTGCAAACAGGGAGGAGAAATACATCCTTTCCCGAGCCTCAGCCTGCCACAATGCAGTTCCTGAAGCTACTGTTGACTCTGAATGGACAAAATTCTTATCGCCACTAGAGTCTCATTAACTTTAGTGGTCTTCTGCCACGGACTCACCTGAAGGACTTCTCTCCCAGTGTCCTGCTTTCGTGCAAACCACAGCTAAATAGGGTTGTGAAACAGAAAGGAAAGGAGTGGTAGAAACTTGATAGAATTTATGCATACATTATTCAGCTGCTCTGGTGATGGGCGATACACTGAGAGATAAAGGAGCTGTAGGCATGGTGGGGTGAACCTTTCCATATGTATGCTGAACCATGGGAACTCGGTCTTCTCAGGTGGGGAAAAAAAAGCCTTGAAAAATATTAAAGTGGTTGTACAATGGTACAAGGACCTCCTTTGCTTATCCATCCTGCCAGGAAGTATAAGCAGCGCTGAAGTTTTACCGGCCTGTTACAGTGGGTTTCTCTTGCTCCCCACTTGCCTTTGAGCCGTAGTTAGAGGGAGACAAAGAGTTAGATCAACATCACTGTTGGAGGGAACAACCTTGAGATGGTTTATTACAGAGGGAAGTCTAACCTGAGGGGCTTTGGCACAGTCAATCTTTACAGCTGCTTAGAAGCTCCAAGGAAGGTCCATGCCCTCCTTTTTCCTCCCTTTAAAGGTGCGTTTAAAAGCCTGAACCATAGTAATTTCACAGGAAGAAAAATTCTGAAAACACTGTAGTTACGTGGTAGTTATAAACATCACCCACAAACCAGCATCCAGTGAGGAAATTATAATGAGGACAGCTTCTTAGTCAAATGTTTATCTCAGTAGTGTACAAATGAAAGGGAGACAGCTGCCCAATTAATTCATTCTTAGATTAGTCATATTTTCATGTCCTCTGCAAGTTACGCAGAAATTGACTGATGGTTCAAATTAATCTCTGCAGTAATTCAAATGGCTTCCATGGAGTTACACCATGGACTAATTTAGCCTAATTTTTTTGTAACAGAAGGGGCCCTCAATTGAACAGAAGGGAGTCAGAGGGCCTCATCCTGCCTATTTCTGCCCACGTGTAAAGTGCAATAGAAACAGGCTCAATGTGCCCAGGCAGAGGCATACATTAAGAACAATGGCTCTTCAATAATGTACCATGAACTCCGTCTGTGCGAGAATGCACTTTCCTTGTTAGCTTGCTAGAGGAAAGCGCTTCAGTGAATTATTTTTCACCTTTTCATAATTTCCTGTCTAATTATAATGAAAGTAAAATTCAAACTATTCCTACCTCCTACTTTTCTAACACAAACCTTATCTTGAACTCTCCATAATTTATGTTAAAACAATAGAAGACCTAATTTTCCTAGCAGCAGCCAGCTAGGCTTTATCTAATGTGCTGTAAAAGTAGTGTAAGAAAGGCAGGAAAGGTAATAGCTGAAATAGATTGAATCTGAGGAAGGTTCTTCCCTCTTCCAGATAAAAAGCAGATGAGGATTTTATTCAAGAACGCTGGGCACGGAGATCTCTAACCACAGCACAGTAACTGCTACAAGGAACCACAGCGAAAAAAAAAAAAACCTAGGGGAAGGGAGGGATACTGCGGTTCTCCAGTTTAGATGATACTGGATTTTGGGGAACAATTCCTTGCTGCAGATTCACAGCACATTCTTAGGACAGTTTACAGAAAGAAGCGCCTGCCTGGAGTTGTTAAATACAACTATTTATGCAGGAGCTCTGAAAACAAAGCCAGAGCTTGTAATTTGCAAGTTGTGCAGCTGCTTCGCCATTAAAGTATGTGATCAAGAATGTAATGTACTTGTACATAAAGTGGAGCTAATCTTATTTCTCCATCTATCATATTTTTGAGTACCTATCACTACATTACCTAAGAGTTTTATTTTGTGGTCACTCGCACAGAAATTAGCTCGCTCCAGGAGTCCAAACTCTTTCTGGAAGCAGTGAAAATACTCTCTACTTGTTTATATGATGGATTTACTTTGGTGCCAGTTGGTTTATTACACAATTCATTTTGAAATAGATCTTATTTTTTAAGTGAATTTTTTCTTCAGTGCTGCTGAATGGTTCAAGGCTGACAGTCCCAGAGGCTTAACCACTCCATTTTGCCCCAGAACAGGGGACAGGTCGGGGCTGTGGCAGGTGGCTGTTCAGCTAGAAAGCTTTCGAAGTGCGAATGTTTGATTTGGTGAGTCCATCTCCCTGTCCATGCTGTCCTTAAAGTCTCACCTGATTAGTGCCAGGGAGTCAGTATCATCAGCTCCATGAAATCAGCTGTTAACAACCTCAAGTCACTGTCAGCTTCATCTCCATCCATCATTGGGAGGTAACGGACTCTGCAGTCCATTACAAAGCCCCTGAAATAATGACTCCTCTGATGCCTGGCCCAGGCAAGAGGATTATGGCAGTGAAGCATTCCTCAGCTGAACAGAAGGATTACTTAGGAGGTGAGGATCCTGCCTGGGACGGAGGATTTCTGGGTTACCTCTCTGCTCTGCTCCAGACCTGCTCTGTGAAGCTGCTGGTCTCTGTCTCAGCAGCACCACGGTGATGATGATACTCCTGGGCCAGTACGATTTATTGGCCAGAAACCTGTTGAAGGCTCTGCGCCTTGTCTTTTGTATCTGTACACAGGTATGCCTAAGTTAGAGCCCTAATTAAATATAACAGAGCTGCCTGCAAGTCATCAGACTTATAAACTGGAGCTTTTTAGGATTTCTAATTATTTTGGCCAAAACCCCCACCCTCTCTTTGCCCCTAGAGTTCATCTTTATGAGGTCGTAAGAGAAAGGCAGGAGAGTATGGCAGATCTCTCTACAATATGTTGACTGTTGAATTAAGGATTTTGCTTTTTGTTGCAATATCAGAGGTTTTGACATTCAGGTCAGCAGATTCTACTAATTAGTTTTCTAGCTAGGCAAAGTATGATCAGAAAACAGTAACACAGCCACTTACTGCATATTAAAGATTTATCTTAAAAAACACTCTTGTTACACAGCAACAGGTTGAAATCTATATTGTTTCATGATTGTGCCAAGCTAAAACTTTGGGTCTAGAATCATATTTGCACACAACCCAGCTCCATGTGTAGCAATAATGATGCCAATGAGGCAATCTTCACAAAATCACATATTGAAGAATTAATATTCTGTACACAGTACACATTGTACACAGTTTATAGCAAAATATATGTGTGTATCTTCCTGAAGCTATTTTTAAACACACACAGTCTTCAAAGCCAGCTTGAGAAAACAGTGTTTTGTCTGGGAGAGGATACGTTAAGAACAGACCATGCCGACATGTGCAATTACAGATTTCGGCAGAGATGCTTATGGTGTCTTCCAAGGGACCAGCTGCTGCTTCGGAGGAAGAAAACAATTCTATGGCTTAGCGTTTGGCTGCTCGAGAGCAGACATGCAAAGGGCATGGATCCCAGACCTGGAAAACAATCATTAGCCTGAACGGCGATATGGCTTAGGATAAACTCTGAATATTTTATACTAAGAGATGCACAGAGTAAACAGCACAGTCCAGGCTCAACAAAAGCAAATGCAGCAAAAAGTAGCTGTTGTCGGGAGAAAATGACAAACTTCTGGAGGCTTTTTCTCCAAGTTCTGTAGGAGATTAACTCTGCTTTACAAACTTTAATAAAGCTGGCCATTTAAATATTTTAATTGCAGATGCGTGAACCTCATGGATTCTGAGGCTTTTATACCTCTTGAACTATCATTCTGCTGGGCAAATTAATTCAGATTCCCATTGTCATCAAAACCCCTGGGGCCAAAACGTGCTCTCAGCTAAAGTCATGCAACTGTGTGAAAGGCATTGGAGTGACAGAGGTGTTCCAGAGGGCAAAATTTACTCCATGTGAAAGTTAAAACAGCCATTAGCTGTCAGCTACGGGATCAGAAAAAAGTCTTTCTCTTCCGCCCTCTTCACTGAAGTGATGGTTGGGAGAAGTGGGACTGGGCAGCAGGTGACGCCTTCTGGACGGCATGGCATCCCATTTTAAATAAGCAAGAGTGTTTTGGGCACCAAAAATGTATGTTAAAATGTACGTACGATGCTGAACCTTTCAACCCCCAAACAGGCTTTATTTCCGGAGAACTTTGTGCTGAGGCAGCTCAGCAGCGATCAACACGCTCAGCAACCAAACCTTTGCATTCCCTGGCTCTGTGGGTCACAGTCGGATTTGGAATGCAGTTTTTGTGGTTTAATTTACCCACACCTGTGTTTTAGTAATGTGTTCCGAGACGCATTCCCTTGAGATACATAATTGGAGTTGAGGATGGAGATGATGAGGCTGACACGCCACCATCATTTTGAAGTGCAGTTAATTTATTTGACATAAAAAACACCTACCATTGACAGTAACCAGCTCCCCTTCTCCTCTGTGGTAGAAGTAATTTTTTTTCTTGCTATGTTTTTAATTATTAATGGTTTTGCATTCTCATCATACGGAATTGGAAAAATGAAAACTATTTTGGTATCTTTCATAGGAACAGCAACAAGAGGAGAAATAACTTGCAGCTCATCAGATCTGCCTTTGTACATCAGGATTGGGGTGTATCTGGGATTTTGAGGGGAATGCGGAAGATCCAGTCTTAAAGAATAGTAGCTAAATACTGGATTAATGAATCAGACAACTCATTAAATAAGGATGAAAGAACAAAGTGAAGTACATGAAGCACAGGGAATGGAGGATACGCACTGGGGTGTGGCTCTGCTCTTCTCCCAGCTGCATTACGTGAGAGCAGCCCTCGGCTTCCGTGGGAGCAGTGGCTTCAGGGTTAAATAAATGGCAGGATTTAGCATTTTGGTTTGTGTTGTGGATTCTTAAGGTCTGATTTATACTAATGTTACTGTACAGAAGCATTCACTCCCACATCAAAGACTTCCTTTAATTGCTAGAGAAGTAAAGAGTTGCTTTTGTGAGTTGAGTCAGGTTACTGGAGCGTGGTCCAGGTATATCTTTAAAAAAATCAGGAGTGTCAAGCAGAGATTAAAACTTGAACGTTTGCATTTGGTCAATAGGAAGTAGAAACTAAATCCATCACCTTTACATTTTACAGCTGCTCAGTGGAGCAGATTTGGAATTCTGTGATGCTCGGCTGGGGAATTAAGCAACTTTCCACTGAATTCAGTGTGAAAATGAATCACTGTTTTGTTAATATTAGGTTGTTTAATTTTACTCCTTTGATTAATTTCTCCTGAGGAAAAGCATTGGAAGTGCTCCCCGATTTTAGAACAAATAAGCATATTGCTTAAAGTAGTCAGTGGTCAAACAGCGACCAGCGTTGGCACTGACAACACCATCTCCTAGACTCCGTGCCCTGGAAGACAAACAGGAACTTCAGTCGACTTAGTATTTCCGTTCCAGACAGCTGGTCAACATTTTTATTTTACATTTGATACAGATCTAGTTACAATTGTACGGCAAAAACTTGATTTCGTTTAAAAAGTATGGCAGCTTAGATTCAAAAGCAAACCTACGGTACAAAACCAGATTCCCTCAGAAAGGTGTGAGGCAATAAAGTACTGGTGCTTACAAGGCCATATGTATAGATACACGTACGTATAGAAATTAATAGATGCATGGGGATTGTATAAATGCCTTCTCATATATATACACATATACATATATATACACACATACATACACAGACATAGTAATCCTGGTCAGTAGACGTATAAAACAAAGTCTTTACTTGGAAGAACTTAAAGCAGAGTCTAATCCTGCTCTGACATTCTTCTGCATCCTGTACACCCACCTCCTTCTTTGACATGTTTTTAAAATACAGCCTCCAATAGCGTTTTTACAGACGTGGTTTATTCTGTGCTTCCACAGGCAGCGCAGTGACTCCCTCCAGCCCCAGTGCTTTAACCCGCCGTGGCCTCTGGAGCCAGGGACAGGATGGCCCCATGCCAGGCTGGGCAGGGTACCGCCGTCTCCTCAGCGCTCTGAAATGAAGGTGCAACACCTGGGCACCTGCTCCGCTTTTCAAAACGTGCCCAGAAAAAAGGTGTCGGGCAGTGGCTGACAGGTTTGCTGGCTGACACGTCCGAGTGGGAGATGTCCGGAGACCCAGCGTTTGTAATTAGCAGAGGGGTGGCAGTGTCAGGAGAGTGATTGATGTGCCTGGGTGGTTTGGCTCGGTGGGAGGCAGGCTTTGTAAACACAGCTGGTGCTTCTAGAGGTGAAATGCTCTGCTTTGGTTCATCCTCAAAACAGGGCAAAGTCAGAGCTTGCAGGGGTGCTCTGATCAGTGAAGGAGTAACGCTGCAAAGAGGGCAGAGTCATACAGATCTGTGCGATATGGAGATGTATAAAATCCGCAGTATACGTCACATACATTATAACGCTCACTCCTGTTCTTTTTCTGATCCTGTAATAATTGTGCTAATGGCATCATTCACTGAGTGAGAGTAAGGACTACTCGTGTGAGAAGCATTGCAGGATATGGCCTTCCAACACTGTAAAAATACACTTCAGCAGCATGTAGCCAGCAGCTAACGAACTCTGCAGCTCCTTCAAAGGGAATTCCAGCCTGCTCCTGCTAGAGAGCACCTGTGATGTCTTATGGGCTGAACAACACAGCCCTGCCCTGGGCTGGAGAATAAAACCTCCCTTAAACGTGAGCCCGGATCCGAAATCTGTCATGAGCTGGGGAAAAGGATGTATTCCAGTAAACAGAGAAATAGCGAGCAGAGCTCCACAGACTCTTGTAAGTGTCAAAAAAGGGCTGTAAAATGCCTGTATACTTCATTGGAGATTTGGGCATTTATTTGAATTGCATGCATTTATTTGTGGAGTGGTGATAATGTACTCTGAACCCTGTGTAAAATGGGTGTGGACGCAGTGCCTGCTCTACAGATCTCACAGATGAACAGGAGTTACACAGGGTTTGCTACAATATAGACATTCTGAGAGGTAATCCTTTCCCGAGGTACTTGTACAAATACCCAGGCAGCTTAGCAGTGAGGAGGGGAATGGAGAATGGAGATTGCCCAGCAGGACTGCCGGAGAAGGGGAGTTCTTTGTTTGAAATGCATTGTCAGAAATGATAAGTTCCTAGCAGGAAATACTATCTCCTATTTATATGCTTTATTTATTTGCTCTTTTTTCCAATTGCTGCTTCTGAGATTACTGTTTGGATTTAATTTGCAACTCCTCTCTAACAGCTCTCAGGCTTTCTTCGGAAAACATAAGAGAAAATCCTTAAAACACACAGTTCTTCCTTAGATCTCTTACACTCAACATTATTCACTGCAGAGCAAAATTAATGTATGCCCTTCCTTATTGTTTTCCTTCTTAATTCATTTCTTTCCATAGAGGCTCAGCAAGCACCAATTTTCCAAGTGAGTTTTTAATCGCCTGAGCCCAGCATGATTACTGTCTTCCAATCTAGTTGCCATTTGATGCAATCAGTATTTCAGAATACAATTATTATCTTTTTTTTTTTTTTTTTCCCCCCAAAACTGAATGCTATATGGCCAGCTGATAACACTTGGCTGCAAAGAAACATAAAATACCGATAGTGCTGCGTGAAGGAATATAACCTTTGATTGTGAGGTCTTCCCCAGCCAAGTGCATGAAGGTGATGTGAAATGGTTTCGTAAGATGGGGCACAAAGGAATTTATTATTCTGATACCAAGAGCACAGGCTGGGGAGGCGGTGAGGGAAGGAAGGAGAAGACGGGAACGCAGCGTGCTGAAGTATTTCTCACTGCTGGAATGTTTGCTTTGAAAGGGCCTTTCAAGAGTACATGTTGCCAGGGGAGATTTACTCTCCACATCTTTTATTGCAACCCCACAAATAAAAGATTTCAATACACCAATACTGGAAAACTGCAGACTTAAATAGTCCCTGCCACGCAGAAGCTGCAGACTTTTAGATTTCCCCAACCTGTAGTGGGTTTAGCATGAGAGATTATCAGTGTAAAATGAGAAAACTCTTCCTTGGAGTAAATCCTTCATTGCTGTGTTTTTAACTACAGATGCCAAGCAAACATTTGCAAATCGCTGAGTGAAAATTAGGACCTGAGTACGGTAAGCAAGGAAGGAGTAACCCCGGAGCAGATAAAGGTAGAAGGGAAACAGCAGCTGTGAATATGGGGCTGCGTTTTCTTAGAGCAAACTGCCAGAATTGTGTCTCTCCTCCTTACAGCTTGTCCTGCAACACCTCTCTTAGCCTGCTCCTGCAGAGGTCCAGGGATGGCTTTTTGTCTTTTTATGCGACATAATACTGGGAGAAAACCACACGGGTGCAGTTGGATCCTAAATAATTTCACCTAACCATGGTGAGCTGGGGAAGATCCAGTCGGCACCATGACAGCTGAGATACTGGGAGGCTTCTCTTTTGTGCTATTTGTTTAATAAAGCAAATGCCCACAATGTATGGATCTTTCCCAGTATTCTCTGAGGATACCATGCAAGTTGTAACTGTTTAAGTTACAGCTTGTTTGTTTTTTACAATGTTGTTGGTGAGTATGGTTGTCTGAAGTCTAGTAGACAGCCATTTGCTGAGACCTTCTGTTCTTAGCAAACTTGACAATGTGGCTTGTTTAATCGCCTTATGTTATTATTGATATTTTCATCTTGTGTAACTAATTTTGCTGAGGAAAAAGACATTATTGCCAACTTTGATCTCCTTAATTCTTGTAATAAAATGCCTCCAGCTTTGGCCCGTTTGTAGAATACACAGATGCTTTTGTGCAGGAGTGTGACTGCTTGGAGAAGGTTGCTGACATTGTGTGAGTGTCAGTGGGTCAGGATGGGAAGGGATCCTATTTAGTGAGACTGAAGAGATTTTGAAAGTGGTTGCTTCTGCCTGTCTTTCAAGTAATTATTTTTCTGTCACTGGGAATTTGGAAAGAGCTGCAGCAAGCTCAGGGAGAAGCCTGAAGTACCTGGAAGTGAAGGTGATTCTAAATAAAAAAGGCTAGGATGAGACTGAAAGACAAGAAAGCAACTAGGGAAAAGAAATATAAGGTATCTTGAAAAGCAGGAATCTGACTGGAGCAGTTTATCCCCTCCCAACTCCCTAAGTCAGTGCAGGATGTCGGTGCAACCTTGCATTAACCCCTTTGCTGTAGCTACAGTCCCTGCCTGTGCTGCTCTCCAGGAAAGGAGGAGATACCCACTAGTGCTATCTAACTGTCGTCAAGTGAGTTGCCCTTTTTACCTCATGAGAAGTGGACCCTTTGTATGAAACCTTGTCCATGGCTTCCGAAGTCCCCGGCAGCGCCTTTCAGGTACTGTAAAGTGTGAGAGATGCAAGACTCAAAGTGCCGGTGTGTTTTCTAGATAGCTGCCTCTTGAGCAGCACAGGAAACCAGAAGTGTATTTTGGTTATTCTAGTTTAAATAAAATCTTCACTGGAGAATCCCCTTGAACCTGAGTGCATAGCTAGAAATGAAGTGGACTATAGATTGGCAAGGCAGAATATATCTGCATAAGAATGGCCCTTAAGGCTGGATCAATAGGCGCAAATGCCCTGCATTGAACAAGAGTTCACTGAAAGCAGTGACCCACAGCTGCAGAGGATGTCCTGTAAGGCAACAAGGAATGCAGCAAAATGTAGAAAAGCAAACATCTTACTGCCACAAAAAGGGTGCTCTCTCAAGTTAAATCAATACGACTACATCTATGACCTGCATAAAACATGAGGCTTTAATAGAGTTATTTCAGTAAACAGAATCTAATAGCTTTGGTAGCCACAAACTGACTTCGCAGATGCCCGCTGCAGGGGGATGTCATTCTATAAAGATGAGATTATTGGCAGGCAGAAATAATATCTTTTAAACTCATGAGCTCTCCCTTTCTTGAAAGTTTGGAGTGTTTACATTTAAGGGCCCTGTCAGCGGTGAGAACCCTTGTGTCCCTTTTTCATGTTATCCTTTAGCAAACAGAAAATAAACTGGACATACGGTTCTCCCTGGTACCGGCCACACCATGATTTCGATGAAAAGACTCTTAAGGGTTTGGCAAAGATGGGTGTATGTCCAGGAAGGTGTTCTCTCTCCCGTGTGCCTGCAGGCAGAGCTCCAACCTGGGATGTTCCAAGCCCGGCTGCTCAAGCAGCAGAGCAAAGGTCACAGGGACACTGCGGCTCTGCCTCCCTGCTGCTTAGTGGTAAAAGACATTCTCTAGCAAGACAGGAGGTTTGAGGGAGAGTTCCAGTTACTCTAGAAGCTCGAGAGCTCCTCTTTTAAAGGTGGTTCTGATAATCCTTCCTCAGGTGTTGAATTTTTCTCAGGCACAGGGGGAGACACCTCCCCTGTGGCTGCAGATCCCACTGGATTGCCAGGCTTCTGTGCAGGTTTTTGGCTTTGACTGTCCAACTCTTAAATGTCTCAAAAGGGTCATCTTAGGCATGCATCGCCAGCATAAATTAAGAGGATGCGAGTATCTCACTCTCTTAAGCCCTTCTGAAAGTCTTTTATGTGTGGAGAATAAAAGATAGGGGAAGCTACATAGCTATAAACTCTTAAGAGCTTAAAGGGACAAAAAGGAAAGAAGAGCTGAAAAGAAAAAGCAGAAACAAACAGGTGAAAGGGAAGAATATGAACTCTATCAAAGAATAAGGTGAATGGACTGAAAAAAAAAATATGGTTATTAGCAGCAGGTGTAGTTAAAATCCCAAACAAAACAGTGTTCACTAAACCTTCCTTTGCCACAGTAGTGGGAGATCAATGCAAGAAACTATTTGAGGATTTCAGGCTGAAACAGGGAATGAAGCCCCAGAAGAGAAGATGACAGCTATCCTATCACAGCCTCCAAAGTGCACTTGAGCACGAACACTGTAAAAAAAAAAAATCCATGTGATGTCAGCTGGGAAGCCAGTATTAAGAAGACTCCAAGACCAGTGAAGAAGAGAGGGAACATGAGTTCCTTCAAGAAAATAAAGGCAAAATCTAGTCAGCCTTCAGTGCTGATTTTCAGAGAGTGTAAAACCAGAGTATAGCACCTGTTGCCCTGTGGTAGGGATGCCTGGGATACAGTATTAGTTGCACAGGACTTGTGTTCTGCTTGGGCAGAAATGTGACAGTCAAAGCACCGGGTTACACTGTCTGTTTAATTTGTACAAATGGGGAAGGGAGTGTCTCCAGAGAATGATAGTACAAGAGAAAAATAATGCATTAATTAAAAGATTAAATCTGTGCTGCACATTAACTTGTTTTTCATAGCTATAGCAAACTATGAGATGAAAGTAAGATAACAACCCCGGATTTCATGGGAAAGTAGTTTCTGTATTTGTGCCTGGAGTACCTCACATCTGGATTGCTCCTCTCTGGTTGTTCATCTAATCAGATCCCTCTGAGTAAGCCATCTAAAATCTCTGCTAACTTTAAACTAACTAGTTTGGGTCTCATCCACAGCAAAGAATTCATTTTATGCTAACGGACCTGAGCCTGCAATAAATGTAAAATTGTAATACATTTTAACCAAAACCTGGGCTAAGTAACGTACAGCTCGATCAGGTACAATTGCCAGTGCTGTCAACCTGCTTTGTATTCAGATTACCTAGTTAGTTTATTTCCATTTTGCTTTCCCTGTCTCCTCTTTTAGGCATTTTTAACATAGGCTTTTCCTATCCCTTTTTAAGGGATTTTTAACAAAGCACCATTTTTAATGACACCATTTCCTTTGCAGACACGATCTGGAAGTATTGCCTTTTTTTTTTTTTTACATCATCTCCATCTTCATGCGTTCAGTAGCTCTACGTGTGTAACAACGGCAATAAACCCAACAAATTTACTGTCTAAGCAGCTGTTTGCCCCAGTGTTGGAGCAGCCTGCAAGCCCCACATCATCTGAGCCTCTGAGCGGGAGTGGCAGCCTCTCTCTCCTGCAGACAGGCACCAGCCATACGGTCTCATGAAGCGGTCAGGCTCCTGCCATGCTGTATTGATGGCAGAGGCCTCAAACAAAACTGTTTCCTGAGGCTTTTAGGGAATATGTCTGGGTGATTAAGCAAATGTGGCATCATTAAAGAAATCTAAGGAAATGCACATGATCAAGACAAGCAACCTTTCCTGGTTTGCTCATCCTTTGCTTACACTGCTGATTGAATATACTTCCCATTAAGTCCATAATGTGCCTTTAGGCTTTCTGGTTAGGAAAGAGAAATCATAACTACTAGTAAAAGAGCCAAATGGACTCATACATTTTCTGTGATTCCAGGGTTTGGGATACATTTTTATGTTGTATGTAGCTTTTACGTGTATTTTGTCTCATGATGAAGTGAATTGGTCTAACTAAGAAAAGAAAGAAACCTTTTTTGTTCTGTTCACATGTTTTTTACATTCTTTGATTGTGGCATGTTTTTCTGTAACTACACAGCCGTAAGGGAAGATGTTAAAAAACAAACCCAAAGAGAAAAATCCAAAAGTACAACAGAAAACTTATGGCAGCACTCTGCAGTTTGTCACTTATCTTTCATGCATGAGTTGGAACAGTTATTTTTTCCCAGATTCAGTGGGGAAGCTGAAGAGCTTTACAGATCTGTCTTGGCATTTAGATAGAGTTCATACAAGTACATGCACTGTGGCTGTAGATGGGAGAAAGACTGACAGATAGGAAGAATGCTCAGTTGTAGCTGGATTTTAACAGGGTCTTATTTGGTGAGAAAGAAACTCAGTCCACCCAGGTCATATGGGCTTTGGAGCAAAGATGATCCAGTGAAGAAAGCAATGGAGGAGTCAGGTAGCTCTACAGTGATTTTTCTGATAACTCAATCTCTGCCTTTAAGCTAAAGTCAATAGCAAACTATTGATTTTGATAGGTCATGGTTTCTGAAGAGCTCTGTAGAAAAAGGTAAATTTCGTGTCATCCAAAATGTAGACATTTTGACATTTGTTCTGACTGTGATTAGCAGGTTTAAAAAAATTCTTCTCTAAAAAGAAAACTCTGTGGTCTGTTATGTGTTTTGCAGACCCTAGCAGTCCTTAGGTCTGCAGCTCGCAGCACAGTTTTTGTGCTGTGATGTCTGGGAGCTTTGGGCCTTGCAACCCCGGGCTGCTCAGTGCAGGGCCACCTGCCCAGAACCTACTTCTGAACCACACACCAGGTGTCCTCAGGGCTCCTCTTCTGCTTGAGGGTTTTAATAAGCTGTGTTCCCTTCTTGGTAAAAAAGAAGGACTATGACTTAATTCTCTTAGTAAAATACATTGAGATGACTAGCAGAGAACATCTGGAGAAATGCAAACACTGTTCAATGACTTGTGGCAGGTATGTGGAGCTGAATTGCCTGTTTGAGTAGCAATGTGTCAGGAAAGATGTCATCCTTGGCCATGCTGTTTCCTTAACACTGTCCTTTGCCCATGGTGGAAGACACTTAAAGGTCAAGAGCTCCAGCATGCTAATAAAAGAAGAAAAAAAAAGGTGGGAGGTGTTAGCAGGAGATGTCAGCAGCCCAGCAGTCCTGCAGACCCTTTAGACAGAGGAGCACTTCCACCAGTGGTACGTGTCAATGACAACACATCTCCATCTTCAGTACAACATGGTCATTACTCTTGATGCAGTAGCCAAACATCTTTATTACAATTGCACCAGGCACTTTCTTATTCTGCTCTGCATAGACACTAGCCTAAAGATGTGCTGCTTTCCCCCTTGTTGGAGTTTGGATTATTGGCACAATAAAAGTCAAACAACAGACAGCAACAGAGCAGACTGCGCCCTGAGCGTTCTCCCCAAACCAAGCTGCTCCCACAGGGTTTGTTCTGCTCCACTCCCTGCTTCTTCCTGCACCAGAGGGACAATTCAGTCCTCTCCTGTTCCAGGCAGAGAGCACAAAGGCAGCTGATACTGTGATCAGATCAGATTTTCATTCTTGTAACTCATGAGCTACCTGTAAACCCCTCTGTGACTCGGGAGCAGTGCAACTGCTGCCCCTGTGTGGGTAACACAAGGGGAGCTCTGCCCCAGGGCACTCTGGCTCCGTTGCCTCTGAGGCTGCTCCCTCCTGCCTTAAGCTTCCCTTGATTTTACCTTGGATTTGACCTCCCTTGATCTGGCAAGAACCCTTTGCTAGGAGTAGGAAGATTTGTAGGTGTACGGCCGTCACAAACAGTGGGTACAGAGGGCCCTATTTTCAAGGGGTTCCATCTGACTGGGGTGCAGCTTCTGTGTGTATGGTATAGTAATTCCTTTGAATTCATATGCAGAATTTAAGCATCTAAGTTGAGGCTGTGTCACAACTGAAGCATGCCATCTTCAGCACAATCTTAGATCTGTTTATATACAGAGGCAAATCCAGTACTTAGCATTAAGGAGTTAAGCTAAGTCTCATGATTGTGTCATTCTGACATTAAAGGGAGATGAAATATTTTCTTGGAAAAGATCTGCTGTGTCATTCAGTCACTTCCTGACAATTTCAAGGGCCCTGAGTCTGTACACTTGAATGGAAAGCTGGCTGTATTTTTGGTACACTGAGATTTTTTTTCTTTCCAGTGCATTCATCCTAAAGGACCTCCCTCTGTTTCCCTGAGTGACTGCCCAAGAGCATTCCCTGCAAGTACCCGTCCGCAGGAGCACAGCTCCGCGCGGGCAGTCACCAAGGAGATGACACAGCACAGTCCAGAGGGAAGCTCCCGGAGCCTGTGCTAGCACAGGAGCTGGGACATCTGGACAGGAATGGAGATGACAGGAAGGAGCAGAACGCCCCTTTTTACCTTCACCATCTGCTGCCCTGTCGCCAATGAACGTTTCTTCTCTCATCTTCCCCGTGCTGTAGATAAAGCCCCCTGTATTGTTACAATACCACCGTCACTTGAGAAGTGCCTTTTGCTATGCAGGATATCTAGGAAGACTGTAGTTACAACACTGGCCTTATGGGTATACACAGACCCTCCCTCCAGAAACATGACACACTGGTTGAAAATAAAGTTCAAAATCCTTTTGGGGCCCTTCTGGAGCCCATCTGTATTTTCAGCCTTTAAAGAGTCCACATCTTTAAACTGTTTAGTACCTACTACAGCTAGCTGCTTTTTTTAAAAAAAATTAAGTTTAGTTTTTCACAGACTAATATGACTCCAGGAATGAAAATTTTCATATTTTATTTGTGCTAAAATGACAAGCATTGGCAGGACTGTAGGGCATGCAGTGCAATAGGATGTGTGATCTAGTGATGTTTAGAAATTGTCTGACCATCTTGTACGTGCGAGGAACTTGCATCATCTTTGCATATCTCTAAATCTGATTCTTTGAATTACATCCATCTATGTCACTTGGCTCTTTCCATTTACTGAATAGGGAACTGTCTCCCAATGCTCATCTTTAGCATCGGCGTATATTAGATGAATAAAACAGTTTAGTCCAGAGAAGGAAGGTAAATTTTTTAGGTAAAGGCTCTTGATGTTCTCTCCAAATAATTTTACTGAAGCACTTGGCTGAATGAATGCAGTTTGAGGGCTGCTTTTGTTGGCTGTGTTTGCTGCCTGAAAGTCCCTTTTTCCTTTTTTATTAATTGATGAATTATTTGTTGCTCAGAGACTAAAAACTTTCTGGGAAGACTTATGAATGTCGATGCACTAGTATTTAGGCATAGGACCAGAGTCGTCTTTACAAAATAAAAGTGTACTGCTGTGTATTTAAAAGCTTTTTTTTGATTTTTTTTTTTTGTTTTCTATCGATCCTTTGGGATAGGGATGGTGCATCCTTTTGTTCCTGGAACAAGATTAAAGGCTAGATCAGTGTGGCTAACATTCATGACTTAACACATTACCCAATACTATGTTAAGTTCACAAGCTTTGTTACTTGGCTGCCTAGTCTTCTGCTGGGCTTGTGGCTTTAGAGTACTGTTGTAGTTGCCGTATATTCAAACCGTGTTCCTAGGGAAGGGGTGCAGTTGTCCTTCGGTGGGAGAAGCAGCATACAGGGCTCCTTTCCTCTATGGAGTAGTCCAGGAGCAGCACAAGGACTTTACATGCAGTGGTCCTGTTGTGAGCATCCTCCCCTTTACTCCACAGCGTTTCTGTGCAGCTGGGAAGGGCTGAGTGCCGGTGTCCTACACAAGGACTGCACACACTTAGCACCCTTGAGCTTTTTGCATACTGTGTTGTAGCATCTATGAAATATTTGTGGGAGATGAGGAAGCCTCGAGGTGACTTGCATTCTCCAGGAATGTCAAGAGATCAGCAGGCACAGAAGAGCTAGTTAGCTTCAGCCATTAGAACTGACCTGCTTTTTTTTTTCAAGTACACGTTCTTTAGAAACCTCTATTTCCCCTGTTAAAATTTCATTGAAAAAAATGAAGGATACGCAATACATGAAATTGAATGAATACGCATGTAATTGTTTCTTTTTCTTTTAATTTCATGGAGCCTTAGATCCTAAATTTCAGTCACAGGGATTAGAGCCATGAATCATGAACACTAAGTTTACTTAGTACACAGAAGATTACTTTTAAAGCCCATTATTTTACAAAGAACTGCAGTGGAACTGAAGTATGTTACATCTGCCTGAATATTCTCCTGTCTTACTTTTCTCAACGATGTGTAAATTATTCTGTCAGCCTGTAACCCCATTTGTGTGAGTAATTCAAGTGGGGGGAAAAAAAAAAAAAAAAAGGGAAGAAACCCACCCCACCTTAGTTTATAGCTCAAACATATGTGTTAGTTTCACCTAATTAACAGTTTTCACAGAACAGGTTCAGTGTTTGCAATTAGAACTGGTGCAAAAAAAGCTGGCACCATATGCTGGGGTTTCACCAGATAAATAACTCTTAAGCCCTTCTGGGATACCAGCTGATGTGTATGAAGCACATGGATGTTTACTTCAACTAACAAGTGTTGGTAATGCCTGATCTGCAGAAGTTTAAGGACCAAATCCATAAGCAAAAGCCACCCCTTTACCTCAGTGCGAAGAATGAAGATGTCTGTCTAGAGATAAGCTTGCCTATCTGGGAAGGGTATTAGCCCAGCAGAGGTACTGCATCATGGTAACAAGGCAAGTAGGAGCCACACTGACTTGCGTACTAGGTTGTGTAAAAGAAACAGAAACTTGTGGTGCAGTAACGGGCCTGACATAATTTCGATTGCAAATGGACAAGGAAGCAGGAGAACCTGCTCTGAGCTCTGGTCCACGTGTACCCATTAGCAACAAAAGTAGTGGTTGAATGAAAAAAAAGGAGTGTTCCTGAAGTTTCCTCCACACACAAACTGTGCTGAGATTTAAATGAGTTTGAACCACATGAGAGAAATTTCATGTGCACCTGCTCTTCTGCATCCTGGCAGTGGAACTGCTGCTCTACAGATAAAGAGATAATTGTAGTTTGTCCAAACAACTTGAAGTATGACATACCAAAGAACTTCAGCCTCTGAAAAAAACACTAACGAAAAATCTCCCTATTCCAAGCTTGTGTCACTGCTGGCCGTCACTGAATTACAATAGACAGTGAAGTCCTTGCATCCTTTAAAAATCCTGGTCTGAGGCCAGTAAATCAGTAGAGAGTCTCTCATTTGCTTCAACGAGGGTTGGATCAAACCTAAAAAAGGCATGTTGTATCCCCTACCAGTTAACATCCCATTTTTCTTCCACACATCTGGTTTCCCAACCGCCTGTAGAAATGTCTGTGCTAAGACCAATAGCCACACAGCCACCACTATCTTTTAGTTATGGGTGACAAGCATCATTTTTTCTCGAGCGGGGGAGCTGGCATTCCTGATGGACCAACCACTGTCTATTCCAGGTACCGTGAGCAAAGGCGTTCTCTTATCTTCCACAGACACCAGCATCTCCACATGGCCATTGATTTGATGATCTCTCTCTCTTAATCTACACACAGTGATGATAAATCAGTGGGGAGAGCAGAAACAGTAACTTTCAATTCTGCCAGAATTCCTCAGCTTGATTTTTGTAGAAAAATTACAATTAAAAGCTCAGCTGATTAGTAAAGGAACTTGGTACATGGAGCAGAGAAGATTTTGGCAGCCACCGTGTTCTGCTATTAGCTGCCCCCCAGTCACTTTCAGAATTCACTCTACATAATCAATAAGAACAAAACGCCAGAGCGTCTGCCCTTCCTAGCAGCTGCACCGCCGCCGTGGATGCACAGCGGTTATTACCGAGCCTGAATTAAGTCAGGCCGAGCAGCAGGCTGGAGTCTGAAAGCACACCCACCTTCTTTGGTCCTCCCCTTTCAACCTGTGCATCCGCCAAACTTATCATCTCCAGCAGGAACGCCCCTGCCCGGCATGCCGGAAAGTGAATGAGAGCAGCTGCTTTGCACCTGGGACTGAAATCCTGGCAGATCTCATGTGTTGTTTAATAATTTTGCATAGATCAACAGTTTTTGAATAGTGCACACTTCATTCAGTACAGCAGGTTTTTAAATTCTCATTGTACATTCATGGATCACTGCACCTTTTCTAAGCCACAGCAATTGTCTCTATTGTTAAACTGAAATGTTAATGTCTTCCATGCTGTCCTTCCCTCTAGTTCAGTGCATTTCAATAGGGGTTAAAAGGTAAAAATACTCTAAAACTTCAAATATCCATTCACATCATTACAAGCTATACCTAGTCTCATCTCCCTCCTCCCCAGTATCCTGCTTCTCTTTATCAGTTGTGTTAACTAGTGACATCTACAGAGAAAATGAGCAGAGGCTTCTTCAGTAAAACACAGGGTATGTGCTAATTGCTGCTGAGCTACTACTAAAGTGGTCTCATGTTGTCCACGTGGAGCTCTGTGCATCTGTGTAACGGATAATCCCCTCCACAAGCCTATCATGTTCTTCTGGTCTCTTGAACACACAGCACTTCAGTTTATTATCTGGTTTTTAAATCCACGCTTTCCTGGACAAAGGGTTTTCCTTTCAGTCTTGCTTCTAACTCATTACATTTCAGACCTGGGTCTAAATTACAGTTTGTAGTTTGTACCACTGCCATAAGTAGTCTTCAGGACAGGCCCAGTCTGGCAAGCAGAGTTATGGATACTGGTATTACCTGTATCGGTAATGTTCTCGGTGCGGCTCACTCTAGCCGTAGGGATTGTTAGAGGCCCTGAACTGGGTCTGGGTTGGGCTGAGTGCTGAAGCACTTGTGCTCCCACTAACTGCTCCCACTAACTCCTCACTTTCAAAGCAAGTGATTGTCAGATTGTGCTTCTGTCTCTAATGAAAGAAACTTGAAGTCCAGACCTGAGTTTTGAATCTCTGACTTTAGTCCTTTAGAACCATGAAACTGTGAAGGATGACCATTACAAAATAATTCCAAAATTACCTGGATTTCCTAGTGGATTAGTTCATGTGGTTTTAGAAATCTCCACCTACCTGGTTAAATGCCTGATAACCTCTGAAACTCTGGGCTTTGATGCTTGATCATTCTCCACTTAATTCTGTTGGATTGACTTCAGCAGTTGTAAGATCAAGACTTTGGGTAAATTTTTTTTTAAAAAAAAAGCAGGTGAATCTGACCATAACTCACCCAAACATAGCAATATTCGTGTTGACAGATGATGTGGCGGGCCTGTTGTTACAGGATACCACAGTGCTCTGGGGGCTGAACAAACCTTCCTGCCCCAATCCAAATTTCCCCAAACAACAAGATTAGAGATACCTCTTGTTTCAGCATAGAAGTATGTGGTTTTCTTCTAGGTTGATGTTGCACTTTAGGACTACTTAAGATGAAGAGCATTGGAAATGCTTCAGGCTCATCTTGACATATTTCAGTTTTTAATTTTCTCCAGCGAAAGCTGGTAGTAGGGAGGATGAAAAAAAATCATTATATTCATATTTGTAAGTACAGCTATTGGACTGCATCGAATCATGCAGTTTGTATACTGCTTCCATGTAATATTATTATTCACTGATAAGATGAAAAGCAAACACATATCGAACACATGGGATGGGGAATACTTAAACTCTTGCCATTGTTTCTATGTAGGAAACAAACCTTAGAATTTATCTTGAGGGATTCCTATAGCCAACACATATCTGAAACTACAGCAGCTATTCTAGAGAACAGTACTTGAAGAACTGATTTGCCAATAAAAACAAATTAACATGGAAAGAACGTTTCAAAAATGACACTTCCAAAACTACTCTGCACATGTCTAAAATTAAAGGGGAATAAAACTTCTGTTTTCATTAGTTTCATTTTCGGCATCATGTCATTTGCCATCCTTTACTCTGTATATTCTTAATCTACAATTTGCCTCAAATTGCTTGGAGACGATATCTGCAGACCCCGGTACACGTAATTAGCTGGGGTGGGGTGAAGCAGAACTATTGCCAGAATTGAATGCACAGAAAAATCCCTGCTTGTGGAAGAGGCTGAAGTAAATGCACAGTAAGTGCCTAGCAGGCCCCACGCAGTGCTTTGACACGTACAGTGCAAGGGCTGCTTTGAAAGTCACACTGCATTGCTGCATGGGTGTCAGAAGCAAGGGCAACGTCTCCTCCTCACGGGGCGCTTCTCACCTCGCTGGGTCCTGGGGGACAAGGTGACGTCTCACCGCAGGAGTCCCGCACAGCGCTGCTGCCGCCTGTACAGGGAAAACCTGGGGCTCGCAGGGGGCCCAGAAGTGCTTTGCAGAGGTTGGCGTTCAGTTACCAGCACAGGGCGAGACACCGGACTGTGCCACACAAGCCTGAAAGGAGACAGCCTGTTGTTCTGGGGCAGAACTGTAACTCAGCCTTGGCCAGTTAGTTTTAATTTTTAAAGGGAAATAAAAAGTAATGAAAATTTCTACTTTTATGTTATCACTTGACATGTGCGTATGGGAAAATATTGTGCGCTAGAATAATTAACACTTCATGACATAACATAACATATAACATAACATAACATAACATTACAACTACAGCCAAAACAAGAAGTCTGACCGTTTTCTAGCTTGACTGGTATCAGGAATAATTCTGAATTTAAATAAAGCCAGCATTTCATAGCTGAAAAAGGTTTGGGAAAACCCTTTGTTTGTTTGTCTCAAGACATGAGGCATGTCTTACCGTCATCCCTTTGTTGGTTTAGGAGCGACTGCAGCAATGTCTTCAGGCAGGCACGGTGCAGAAGGGGAAGGGAGCCAGGGAGGGCACAGAGGTAACTAGCTGTTTGAAAGAGGGAGAAGTAAGAAGATGGGAAGAAGAATAATCCTTTTTATCTTCACTATTACCCAAACAGTAAGCCAGATTCCTCAGGCTGAGGAAGTAATTTCAGACTATGCTTCTAAAGCAAACATGTAACTGTAATAAAAATAAAAGTACAAAATTATCCAAACCAGAAAAAAAAAAAAGATACAGCCGTGCTGTGGCCGTATAAAAAGCTGCAAGAGGCAGAAGAGAAACACACAGCGTAAGGGTTTGAAGTAGCTCAGCAAATCTGTCCTAATGGGCTAACAAGACAATGCCAGGAACAATGCCGCAGAAAAGGTGGACAAGGCGGCATTGAGGAAATACCAGAAAATTACAGTTTTAAGATTATTATGAGAATGAGCCTTTTACTTTAGGCACCATTCACTTTAAAATCTTGTTACAATCGTTCTCTTTATAGCCTCAGCCACAATACCGAGACTTTGCATCCCTCACGCGGTCACTGCAGAGCAGCGCTGTGCGCTGTTCCTCTGACCTTTTATAAACGTTCGTGATTTGCTGCTCTGTCATTCCTGCCTCTTCTCCCACAAGAGCTCTGGCTCCCAAGACCAGTGGTGGCTGGGCCTGCTTGCAGAGGACTCCGGTGGCTACAGCCAGACCACGCTGTGGGCTCTGCCTCGTATGCTGGACATCAGAAATAGCGTTGTCTCAGGCAGGGGTTGGTGTTTGCTATTGAAAAAACAGGGTTACAAAACTGAAGAAGTCTGCACATCTTTCTCATTAAACTTAAGTGTTTTTTAAATGCCAGTAGATCTTGACTCCAGGCAAAAAACTTCTCTCATAAAGGCCAGTTCTGCTGAAGTACTGGTGAAGGCTCTTTTGAAAGCAAGTGTAAAAAGGACCTCTTTTCAAGGGTGAATTTGATCTTTGAATTTAAATCATTTGGGGACCTGACTGGATAATGAAATGGCTGTAGCTCTCAGCTGGAAAGACTGTGTTAGACCTAATTCTGACACACACTGCACAAGCCTCAGTTTCCTCTCCTATAAATGAAATGTAAAAATGCCACCATCCGTTGGATTTTGTGTGTCAAAAATTCACAGACGAAAAGTGCCGTTGGACAGTTTGTCAGTACCTGGTACCACTCTTGTTGCGTCATACCAAATTAAACAGAATTAATTCATTTGGGTGGTAGTTTTTCCTTTAAAATTCGTTATACAAGCGCATGCACAGCTGTGTGCGCACACACGGTTCGGGTTAGTAGCAGTGAGAAGGGTATGTCTGAAGGTGAAAACAGCTGAACGTGGAGATGAGGTATGGGCTGGGAAAGCCCCGGCGTGCTGCGGACTGGAGCTGCCCATGTGGTGGGCCTCTCCTGAAGCCATCCTGCTCTCTGCTCCCACACAAGCGAGTGCTGGGCAAAACCAGGTTGTGCCAAGCAGGCATTCAGCAGTAAAGTCTTTAACTGAAAAGCTCCTGAGTGGTTAAGAGCCACAAGGCTTGCGACTGCTTTCTGTTACATCTGCTGCATTCAGGCTCCTCACAAAGTGACCTGCAAGCCGAGGGTAAGGTATGAGCTTTGGAATCAGACCTGCATGTAAAGATGATCCACGCAGCAGGCGTTATTTGTTTTCTTGTCCGTTCACATTCCCCCCCATTTTGCCTGTTCACCCAAAGCATGTATAAACCTTTGCTGACCTGAACATCAAACAGTTTCTTAATTACCCTTTTGGAATGCTAGCTACTTTTGTACTGGATTAGTCTAAAACGAGGAGGCTGTGACAGACTGTACAGGGCAAATTGTGCTTTTTACAATTACTTGTGGGGATTGGAGCCAACCACCTGCTTCAAAGCCCAGAGAGGTTAACTGCAGCTCTCTTTCTCTGTCTCTCGACCTGAATACTGGCGCACATTGCCGGCCGGCCTGCCCTCCTGGCTGCAAACTGTCTTAAATCACACTTTCTGATTTTGTCAGGCAGTTGACAATGGATGGTGACAGACTGTTTTAAACAGACTTGCTCTGTGCATTTTAGATGAGAGGGCGGCTTTCTAAGTCTGCTTCTTCTCACTGGGTAGTGTTTGCAGAGGAGATTTAAGAGCATTTTCCCTCTTTGTTCCCTCAGAACCAGCAGCTCAAAAGAAACCTGTGTGTTGAGTCTCTTGCTAACGTACCTCTGCCTGTGTTGCCCTGGTGTGTCAGAGCTTGCCCTGTGGCGAACCTGAGCACTTTCTGATGTAAACAGGCACACAGTCCCCAAACTCCAGCATCTGTTGTATGAGTTCCCCTTCCAGCAGCATCCCGAGCCACTCCCGGCAGTAAAGAGTGTGACTAGAAAAGTAGAGGAGACTTAAAAGGGGAGAAAGTGAAGGGGAACATTTGCTGTAGGCCATTGGCCAGAGTCCCCAAAGCTCAACGTGTGTTTCTCATTCCCTCTTCACTTTGGAGGAGAGTGCATGAAATCACAGCTCTCGTCCGAGACCTGGATGAAACAAATTCTTTGTCCTGTGCCTGTAGTAGATCCCAAGTGAAATAGAAGTGCTGGGCTTTTTCGATACATGCTCAAGGTTCTCATTTCCTTCTGATAAACCAAATCTACTTCCAAGTAACAACTGCTGTAAGGTGCAGTGAATGAAACACGGCAGTAGTTAAATGCATGTCAGTGTAACAGAGGCTTCCTCAGGTGAGCTTTAGTCTAGCCTGAACGGTTAAGAGCAGTCATGGTTTCACGTGCTTCATCATGGGATTCCGCTGAATTCAGCTAGTTTTCACCCTTATTTGCCCAAACTTAACTTTCCTTTAAATTATTTGGTTTGCTTGGACCTAATGGAGTAAATCCAGATAGAGAACTGAAACAACAATGCCTCCCTTAAAGTTTTCTAATCGAGGCTGAATTATTTTTTAGAAGATAGACTTCAGTGAAACATGAGCTCTGGACTCTACACAAGGCCACTGGATGAACTTCTATAGCATAGTTATATATACTGATTTATATTTACCTCTTGGTCAGTATATAAATGACTGAATGGCTCTGCCTAGACAAATAATCTATGAAATTTGTAAGCCTAGCCTGATATTTTTACAGCTACAATTAAAGTCCATCTTTCAGTTCCCTAATTTAGTACCTTTGTTGCCCACTGACAAGAAGACAAGAACATTTTAAGCAGCAAAGAAGAGAATCTAAAATATTAGCCGCTGTCATGTCAGATATTAGTTATTCCCCTGATCTGGTCTGGATGTTTATCCCTCCCTCTTAGAGTTTTCTTAATATTGTGGCTTAACCCCAGCCAGCAACTAAGCACCACGCAGCTGCTCAGTCACTCCTCCCCCCTCCCAGTGGGACAGGGAGGAGAATTTAAAGAAAGTAAAAGTCATGACTTGAGATAAGGACAGTTTAATAATGATGATAATAATAATAATGAAGATAACAAAGAGAGAAATAAAACCCAAGAAAGAGAAGTGATGCACAGTGCAATTGCTCACCACCACTGACCGATGCCCGAGCAGCGACCCGCCCCCAGCCAACCCCCCCAGTTTCTATACTGAGTGTGACGTCCCATGGTGTGGAATAGCCCTTTGGCTAGCTGGGGTCAGCTGTCCTGGACATGCTCCCTCCCAGATTCTTGTGCTCCTCCTTGCTGACAAAGCATAGGAATCAGAAAACCCCTGAACTTAGGATAAGCACTACATAGCAACAAGTAAAACATTGGTGTGTTATCAACGTTATTCTCACATTAAATCCAAAACACCACACTGTACCAGCTACTAGGAAGAAAATTAATTCTATCCCAGCTGAAACCAGGACACTTAATTATTTGTCTTGTAGTAATTCTCACAAAACTCCCTAGATATGGGTTTTATAATTTAGAATCTCAACTGCTCTTTGAATTAATGGGCTTGCTTAAGGTTATGCTTAAACTTTCCAAACACACCTGTGACACATTGTGAGGGGGAAACAAAGATTCTGAGTATGCTCCATCTCATCTGTGGTACTCCTGAGCCTGGAGTCCACTTTAAGGTCTTTATCAGATAGCTAGATTTATTTATTTTTAAAAATTATTGTACTCATTAAGCATTTAAGTGGAAGGAGTATTCTTTCCAGAAGAGTGACTTAGTTTCCTTTGCCTCATCCCTCATAACCTGGCTTAGTCCCTTTGTGAAAAAGCAATTGATTGTAGTTTCAGTACTTTGATTAGGATCTCGGAAGCTGACTTGAAAATGGCAAACATGGAAGTGCAGCTCTTTTACTTTCTATATAGATACTGCATATGGAGAGAAAAACATCAGACAGTGAGCTTTTCTATCAAGAATCCCAAGACACTTGACAATAATAATAAGCAGTACAGGAGAATGACCTTAGTTGTACAGTGATGTTATAAAAGGCCTGAAAAGTTTGGCTGCATGGTCTCACTGAGAGTGAATCTGGTATGGTCGATGTTCAGTGGATATATACCAACAGGCACAATGTTTCCCAAATGTTTCTCCTTCCATGCTTGGCTTAAGAGTTGCTGTAATTTTCACAGTCACAATAATTCTGGAAATAGAACTTGTCACTGAATGACCTGCGTAAAAGTTGCTTGTATTCTTTTGCTTCTGAGCTGATTCTTAGGCAATTTGTCTATAAATCTTAAAAGCATTATGAGAGCCAATCAGGCAAAATTTTGTTATTTAAATGTGCTCCATATGATAGTGGAACTCGGGTGTTGTCCATCTAACAGTGATATATTAGAGCTCAAGGGAAAAATGATGTTATTCCAAGATTTAAAGCAGGACAAACTTAATTTCAAGAAGTCAGTTGTATGTGAGGACTGCCTTTGAGAAAAAAAATGGGCCACTACACATTTTCTGTAATTTTTCTTGGCTCAGTAACCCTTAATTCCTGTTAATGTTAGAAAAGATTTGAGCTACATTTGCAGAGCAAACTCAGCTTGTGTTTCAGCGTATTCCCCGCTGAAGTCTATATGAGTTATCACAGTAACTCCAGTAACCCAGGATTTAATCACTGGCTTAGCCAGAATCCCTTCAGATCTGAGTCCCACTGCATTATAGAACATGACAGAACAGTCCTGACAAGAGAACAAAGTCCATTTCAGTAACACAACTACATCTCATGAGCCATGGTTTTAAAAGATTAAAACCACAGTACATGGACTCTGTTGGAGACTATCACCTCTCTCTCGCTACAAAGTGGAATGCAAACCTGTATATGGATACACATACACGTACATACAGACACATATATACATGTATATACGTATATATAAACATGTAATACATGAATATAAATGTGTGTGTGTGTATAAATATATATATAAAATCTAAAAGTACACACACACGCACGTTCATAAATATATTAAAAAACATACCTCATGAAGGAGGAGTTCTCTCTTTCCAGGATGCAGGTCAAATGTGCTGCTACGTCACGTTCTTTCTATAAATAGGATCTGTGCTCAGGACCTTCATTTTGTGCCAAAGGATCCCTGATACCAAGATGGTAGGTGAGTTGTAGCATAGAGCCCACGTGCTAGTTTTGGCAGTAATTTCATATAATGACACAAAGCAACTATGAATACATTTTGCTAAAACAATTACTGAGAAGTTCTAAAAATTAATGCTTCTGCTGCACTTCTGCTCATGAGCCATACGGGGATTTCAGCATCAGAGTGCTCAAGGAAAAAGGAAAGGATTCTGTTTTATAGTTCTGAGTCAGTCTTTTTCTTAGTAACATATGGCCCTATTTTTTCCAGGTTCTTTAAGCAAGTTGTAAACATAAACTTGGGTGCACATGGAGTTTGATTCATGAAGAGTTTAATTTGCCTAGTATAAAAGATTCACATAGGTTATATAACATCATTAAATTATTTTTGTAGTTTGAGTAGTATCCATTGAGGAAAGCAAAACTGTTTCCCTGGGGTCCATTTATCACTGTTTGCTACTAATTAGAAAACTGAAAATGCAATATGCATGACTCACATTATCAGTGTTGTCTTTGGACTGATGTATCATTCCTCGTGCTTCCTCAGGAACTTTTATTCATTTCCTAATTAATCTTTCTTCTTTCCTTTTTTTTTTTTTTTAAGGTTTCTGACAGATGTGACTCCATCTTCGTCAATGGCAAGGAAATGAAAAGCAAAGTGGATACTATTGTTAACTTCACTTATCAGCATTTTACCACCCAATTAGAAGTGACGGTCTGGGTTCCAAGGCTCCCACTACAGATAGAGATCTCTGATACAGAGCTTAGCCAGATCAAAGGCTGGAGGATACCCGTCACCTCCAATAAAAGGTATGCTTACAGCACTGGCACAGTCCACGTACGTGCCCAGGGCCTCTGATTTTAGAACACAATGAATTTTTAGAGTATTTCTCAGAATCTAAACTCTCCTGTTTAAAATTAGCTTTGCAGTCTGTCTTAGCCTTCATTAAAACATCCAACAATGACATCAGTAGGCTACATTTTATCCTGATCTATACAGTTTAAAAGTCAGTGGCTTTACCTGAAACATTCATCAATTCCACATAATCTCAGGGAATCGTATCATACACTCTGATGTGCAAATCTGAGGAAAAGGACCTGGACCTCTCCCATCTTGTATGGAATATTGTGTGCATGTGATATTCAGCACCGCCAGTGCTTAAATTTCTGTCTACAGTGCTAAATAACATAGGGGCAAGGAGGGAGTCGGGGGGGGAGTTGGACTAGATGATATTTAAACCAACCCAAACCGTTCTAGGGTTCTGTGACTTTGGATGAGTACTCAGTCTCTGTACAGATGCAGACCAAGCTCAAGCATTACTTAGCAGATCTGAATTAGACAAAATAACACTGATGCTCCTGTTGAAGACTATATTCTGATGAATGGCTCTGTCAGGACAAATGTGGATGGGGAAAAAAAGGAGGAGGAGGAGGGCAGGGATTTTAAGCTCTGTTCCCATCATTCCCTCCTGAAAATATCCATTCTAGGTATCCAACCATCATTTGGACAATTTGTAAGATTAAGAACTTCCAGGAACACTGCTATATGGGTGGATTTCAGGCTAAGTTGAAAAATACTACTGGAGAACAAGGCATGACACCAGCTCAGATTTATAATACAGTGAAAAAGCATTTCTGGCAGCAGTAACTGTTGTGCTAAACACTGTGGCAGTTCTAGCTAGAGCGCTCGCTTTGCCCAGGAGAACATCTCAGCTATTGAAGAGCCTTAAAGAGCCCAAACAGACAGCAGGGGAGTGGAATTATCTAACACTTTATGAGGGCATAAAACTAAGGGTAATAGGACACGATTTACAGGATACTCAGCTAATAAGGTCCAGAGAAGGGGACTGACTGACCTCTTGGCTATGTGGACGTTTTTCCTGGCTATGACAGAAGAGGTGGTGAGAATCTGGCACGAGAGAAATTCATGTGTTTGCTTCAGTGATAAAGGCAAAGTTGCCATTTATGGCAGGACGAGATGTGCTAGGTGAGGAATGAGCATATGCCGGCTGCTTAAAGTTTCACTTAACTTACCTTCTTCTGCCTGTAACATGCCTAGTGCTGTAACACTCCCTTAGGCGCAGCTCCTACTAAAACCAGTGGGGATTTTGCCGAGTAAATGGCTGCAGGATTAGGCTGTTGATGTTTATTATAGGAGTAAACTTGCGGCAGCAAGCTCAGTGAGTTAGACATTCAACTGTGGTTAACGGTCGTGGACATTCTGACTTTAAACCCATTACACACAGTGCTGGAAATTTACCCCCTGGTGTCTAGTTCTGATTTATTTGGCCAGCTGAAATAAAGATAATGGTCTGAGAGTCTGCTCTGTTTGCAAGCTGGCAAGCGGTGCGAGTTTGCTGCTGCTCAGATTGCATCTGAACTGCTGGCACGTCTTCAGCAAGCATTTTCTGTGAGGGGTGGAGGAGAAAGTATGGACATTGTATCAGTCCCCAGAATTGCAGCTGGTAGTTTATGACATTGTGTGTCAGCAGTCCAGGCCTCTGTGAATGGGAAAGGTTTCAACTAGAAATAAATTATCTCTTGTTTTATGGAACATTCATGGGGATTTTTTTTTAACTTTGGGACAAGCAGTCTAGGACTAGCATTAGTTGGTCTCATTCTGACATTTGCTTTGTACATAAGGGTTTTACATTTCCTTTATTTTAAAATTTGGATGGGTTTGACCTGAGATGTAGTGGCTTTTCCTTTTGTTTTTTTTGTGGTTTTGTCCCCCTTTAATTTTTAATCTCCTTATATCTCTATCTCCTTCATAGCTACATGTTTTCCAATATCCTAAACATGGGGGAGTTTTTATGATGATTTTTTAAATGGTGACCTGAAGCAGACAAGATATTTGGACTATAATTAGGAGCTGCAGGTTGGTTTCCTGAATCCTCCTTCTGTGATATATCCAGAAGGACACGCTTGCTTATTCTGAACAATGGCTCAGCCTGTAATTCTTCACAGGTATACCCACCTGGTATGTACAATGCAGTCTTAGTGCTGTACAGTGAGAAGGTTGTCTTGTATGATACCCAAGGACAGGTTTGAAAGAGAGGAGAGTGCTTTAATCTTTTTAAAAAAAAAAACAAAATCCAAGCATTTCCCAGCAGAAGTGGTCACCACAGCATTGCTTCAACTTTATTTTCGTGTAAGAGCCAGTAATTTGTATGCAGTTTCTGATACGTATCCTTAAAGGAAATTAGAGAGGGCATCTAACTCCCTGCCAACAGGCTTAGGTAGTCTTAAATTTAGGTTCAGTTGCACATGGCCCACAGGTCAACTGAAACTATATCACTATCCTCGGGTCTAGTCATGGCAGGATTGTAATGCGTCTTCATTCCTCACCTCACCAGAGACAAAGCAATGTTCTACTCATCTCCTGTCCACTAGGGTTGGTATCTTCACACCACGCCCTTGTCTTCTTGGCGAGAACTAAATGTTGCTATAAAGTAATTCATCAACATACAGAAGGTAAAATTTTTGAGCATTTCTGAGAGGGATTGTGCAGAGACACTTCAGCAACCTCCAAACATTCCTTCATCTCCTCTGGCTCCCCCACGGCGTCGTTCCCACATGCTCAGCGTGGCTGTGCTGGTTCAGTTGTCTGAGGGGCTGAGCCAGATGGCAAAATATAACTGGGTTTCCTTTTAAATGTTTTTTATTGGTGCTGTTGACAAAAGAAATGCTTGTGAAACTACTGCCTCAGCATGGCTGTTCATCTGAATATAGCTGCTTCTAGTTCAGACCTGAAAAAGTGTTTATATGCCCTAAATCACATCTGTTCTTTCCCATGATGTTTGTTGATCTAATAAAATGTATTGCTTCTCCCTGTAAACACTGTCATGTTTATAACTGTAAAATACATGTGATTACTGACATGTTTGCTTGCCTAACTTCTTGAATAATTTCACAGAGCCATAAAAAAGACAGGATCTTTACAAAAATTTTACAAATGCCACATTCCTAGCTCAGTTTGGACCATGTCAGTTCTCACCTGGTCCGAACTGCTGTAAGAACAGGAACTCATGAGAGGAACAGAAAGGCATTTTTATGCCAGAAACTAGAAAAAAAACCCTAGTCTCCCCTACGTAAGAGCAGCAATACAGCTTACCAGTTCAGTCTGCAAATATATGGCAAACCTTTATTATTATCCAGAGGGGAACTTGATCTATGGTGTGTGCTGCTGCAGATAGGAAGAGCCTCCCTTTCCAGATGGCAGCCAGCTCCATGGATCAAAACTCACTGCATGGTACATGGTCCTCGAACGAGCATGGGCTGACGGAAACTCTCCTCCTGCAATGGGCTGCAAAAAACCCCAAAGTCTCAGAAAATGAAAGGTGTATAGTTAAATTAAAGTCAAATATTAGAGTGAAGAGGTCCAGGCAGACTCTGATAGTCAAACAAGAACATTTTGATCCTTCATACATCTGAAAATAATTACTACTTTCTTGAAGTTCCTGCACTAGCTAGTCTCTATGCACATACATTTACATGGGATGAGTGGCTTCAGCTTGCATTAATAGGAATTGCATGGCTAAAGTCTCACAGAACAAGACTGGAAATCTAAGTAAATATTTGCACCTGGGCTAGTACATTGTTTTCATGAGGCCCCCAGAGAGGCAGACATCACACGGTGTGACTCCAGCACGTGCTTCGGTATCGGGCACACAGTTGACTGGACTTTTACCAGCATCTGGCCTTACTGAACAATAGCTGATGAAGCCATTACTAAGTCATGGTGCTGCAAACCTCTGAGCAGCATTAACCTTCAAAACCTATGAAACAGAGTTAAACCAGACATGGTATTGCTTAGGAATGGCACTCTGTCAAACTAATGGTTAATTAGGTGGTAGCTCTACTTTGGTCCTGTCTAGTACTAGAGGCAAAAGCAGGAAAGTTAACCAAAGTTAAATGCAGGAAAAAATAATCTACTTTAGCTAAATCGCTGTGTGAGTGCTGCCACTCAGAGATAAAGCCATACTTTAAGGTGAATTAAGTAAAACCAGATTCAAACCATTCCATTATTGAATAACAACATCCACACAAAGCTTGAACACGCTGTAAATTCACTCGTTTAGTTAATTGACTTTAATGTTCTAGGGAGGTAAGGCCACAGAGATTTTTGTTAATAGGTAGATCGTATTTTCAAGATCTGTAAAGGTACCAAACTGCATTTCTTTCTGTGAGTGGAGCTATGTGCAACTTCTTATTTCTGAAGCTTCCACTAAATCAACTTCTGGTGGCTTGTATTTTGTACCTGAAATAGATTTATTTTTTTTTCAATTAGAGGTGTTGCAAATGTTTTTTAAATACATGACTTTTTTAATGAGTATTTCAAATTCAAACCCAGCAAAGCTGATTTCTTTAGGGTTTTTTAAACAGGAAATTAGCATCTGGCCCAAGAAAGTGATGCCTGGTTTGAGAGTGGTGCAAATTAAAAGAGACATACTTAAACAGGGTCTGTAATATAAAGTTGGCAGATCACTGATTAGATCAGTGCTAGCAGGCACCCTTGTAACAGGGCTGCTGTTTTAACTCAGCTCTCTGGCAAAGGCTTTCTCTGTGTAAAATGGAAATGAAATGTAATACTGGCAACCTTGGTTCATGCCAGAATAGCAAAAAAAATCTTACAAGCAAGTTTGCCAAGCAGTGGAAGTAGGATAAGGATTCTGAGAGATATCCAGAGCTAACCTTGGAGATGACCAAGGGGAAAACAGGTACAATATGCAGCAGTAGCTCATATTCATGAGGACACGTCTTAAAAACAAAATGAGTTCACTCCTTAATGAAGGATTTTAAGCCTTCTGAAAACACTGAAGTTTAAGACTCTAAAGGGAACTATGCAATTCAGTGGATCTCAAACATTTTGTTTCACCCATGGAGACAAAACACTGAAATGCTCTGACTTACTAACTGAATCATGAATTTGTGGCTTTGAAGTGGAAATGGATATAATTTGTTTGAAAACAAAAAAAAGAAGTTAAGTTGATACCTGGTAGAGCAGACTTGCAAAGCTTGGATTGAAAATTCAAACACCTCTCTTTTTACTTTGCACTGACATTAAGTGCCGTGTCCATTCCAGGTTTAGGGATGCTTTTCTGATGTTCCACATTTGCATGCAATAGACACCATGCATTTCTAAGGAGAATTATACAGATACTATTGATAACATCTGTAGATGTTTTTGTAACAAAATGGAGCCCTAACCTTTGTTTGTTAGAGATACCACAAGGAAAGAGTTGGATTTGAATCATCTTTTTGTGGTTGGGCTGCCCACCAGTCTTAAACCTGTCAATAAGGGCAGGAGTGCTCCCTCTGTGCCCTTGTGCACTCCTTCTCTCTGGTCATTTGTCCCACAACTCACATTTATGAGCTGCATGGGACTGGGGCTGAAAAATTCTTTCCCTCAAAGTTATTTTGAATATATTTTCTCTTAAACAGTCCAGTAGTCTAAAGTTTTAAACAGTGAAAGTAGAAATAAATAAGCACAGAATTAAATATGAATAACAGTAACACATTGGATGAGTAAACCATCTGCTTATGTAACAGAAACAGAAAACAGAGTTGTGCAAAAAAAATTAAGTCAGCATGAATGTTGAACACGTGAACATTTTTCTTCAAGTCACAGAACACTGGTTCTGTGTCTCTTTTCCCATACAAAAACTGGCTCCTGCTGGTTCTGTGGCTCTTTTCCCTGAAATCCCATAAGTACTTCTTACATGAATACCTACTGCACATTTATCTCCAATTCTGCACAGGTACTAATGTTACTGTCTGTATTACTAGAAGAGGGTCAAATCCCAAAATCTCAGATCTAAACCTGGTTTTCCCAAAATCTGAGATTATTCAGAGCTGGGTTCTGGTTTAGATGAGTTGAAGAGGGTCAGAATACCGGAATAAATTGGAAGTGGGAACATTAAGGAATTCATAAACTCTTTTATAGCATTATAAAGCCAAAAGCAATCTAAATAGGCATGGGCCATGTAAGGTCTATCAATATCCCCCTTCTAGCACTTCCCTTGTGGTTGTTCTGCTGACTGGCTGGCTTCAGCTTGTAGTCCAGATTGACACTTATGTTGGGAAGGAGAGAACAATTGAAAGTTTCCCTGAAATACCCAGCTAGTCATATAATTCTATAAGACTAATTTCTTTGTGTAATATAAACCCTATTCTAGGATTCTGTTTTTTTCTTAACAATTCAGTGGTTATTTAATGATGTTTCAGTCAGTGACTAATGATGGACACTGTTGTTTTACACGCACAAAACCAAAAAGGCTGTACCAAATGCCATTCACTTGAGGCCCAATACATATATTCAGCCAACAAGTGATGCATTGAAAAGGTATTTCCAGTGCATTAGATTCTGTAACACCAGGACTTTCTATCATTTTGAAGAGCACAAGGGCTTTTCTTAGATATGTTTTCAGCTTACTGTTTGCCAACTTTGTCATAAAACAATTTATAACAAAAGCAATTCTGTTTTATAATAGTTTTTCATAGCTGGTATTTCAAAGGAGAAGATAAAGGAACACAGTAAACACAAAACTACTTCCCAAAATACTGTGAAAAATAAGAGACTTAGCTTGTATTTCTCACCCTTGCTATAGAGGTGACTTCAGGCTCAATAAATAAGTAAAGGAGGAAGGCAAATTATTTCTGAGCAATGAATTCCACAGCATGGGGCCATAATGAGTAAAAGTGTGACCACCTAGTGCTTAATACCTGACTTGAAAGAGGCAAGAGAATCCATGTGTTTGTCCCAAGGAATAAACAATAGCATCACCACCACCACTCCCACCCCCCCAAAAAAAAAACCCAACCAAAAAAAAACCCCCAAAACCCCCTGATGGGATACGGGGTTTTAAACCAGACAAAATTCTGTGAGGTGTGACAGCACTGCTATCATGTACAAATCACTGCGATGCCTTATATAAGGTTTATGGAAAGCTGTTATTTTGTCATGGGTTATATTTTGCAAGGGGGACAGATGGTTAGAAAATGTTAAAGAAAGTGTGTCTAATGCTGCAGTTGTTTCTATGGGGTGAGTGGCAGTCTCACCAGTCTGGTGTGGTGCAATCTGAGTAACTGATGTCCTAAGTGGTAACTTAAGTGCCTAATTTGGATGTTTGGAAGCCCCATGTGGTCATGACATGACTAAATATACCAGCGCTTGCATGAACTGTATGACATTTAAGGTGAAATCATGGTATATTTCTCAGATGCAGAAGGCTTAATGAACCTATGAGCTAGAGATGTGGGGTAAGGTGGCGTGACATTACCTAAGCAGGGAATCCCGAATGTGTTAGAGTAGTTTTGAAGAGATGAGCCAAGTGATACAAACGTTATGGGCAAAGGTGGAAGCAGGATGTTGAAACATCCTCTCCCATCCCTGCTGAGCTGTTACAGGGGGTTGTTCCAGAACTGCCCTCTCATAACCATTTCACACGGCTTTCTTTAGCCTTCTGCAAGATTTGACTGCCACTTGGAGACACGGTGAACAAGCAGTGGTTCCACTGAAACCTCAGCAATGGCAGACATATTTTCAAGTTGCTTGGGGATCCCACTCGAAGAAAGAATTCACTAACAGAAGTGACAGTAGCTTTTAAATCGTACAGCACAAAAAAGCTGTGCAAGCATCTCACTAAGATTTAATAACCTACACATCCAAAATCTGGTTTCCTTATTTCTCTCACAGCAGCAGATGATGATAATATTAATCTAATTGAACGTACCATGCGATGGAAATTCTGCAGTGTTGTAGGGAGATCATAGCAATGCAGATAACAAACCTGGATCTATTTACAGGCCTACCCGTGACAGTGAGGACGAAGAGGATGATGAGAAAAAAGGAAGAGGTTGTACCCTCCAGTATCAGCATGCCATGGTGCGAGTTCTCACACAGTTTGTAGCTGAATCCTCTGAGTTTGGAGGCCACTTGACCTATATGCTAGGCTCTGAGTGGCAGTTTGACATCACTGACCTTGTGACTGATTTCATGAAGGTAGAAGAACCCAAGATTGCCAAGCTTCAAGATGGCCGAGTTCTGGTTGGTCGTGAGCATGGCATCACCACGGTCCAGGTACGGCCTAAGATGTATCTGCAGCTTCCGTAGGGAGAGTTCTGGATGCACACACATGCAGACACACAATATCTAGTTAGCGTATAAAATTAATTGCTCTCAGAAAAAAACAAGCTGAAAAAATTTACATGCTAAACATAGAAGGAAGTTTGAATGGGTTTTCATTTTTGCTATTTGTCACTTCCATAAAATACCTTTAAGTGAAACTTCTGAAGGGATTTTTCCATGTTAATGTGACTCGCAACACAGTGAAACAGGTTACACGATGCACACAACTAGCTTCTTTTCATTTAAGTGGTACCTTATGAATTTAACTGTTCGGAAATTTTAACAAAGACCTACATGCATCTTTATATGCTTAAATGTCTTTGAAAAGTTAATCCCTTTATGTTCACAAAATGAAGCACAAAAAAAGGACATAAAAATAACCGTCAGAAAACCTTTAGAGTATTCATGTTCACTACCTGTCTTTCCATCTAACTTCATGCGTATTTCTTAATCAAAATAAAGGAATACAAGCATTAGGGCTCTTATTAACTGCAAATATCCATAATGGTCCAGTCACACTAAGTTTCCTTTGTAGTCAACACAAAGAAACAGGTACTTTTAGGGCTCAGCTCCTTTCAGCCTAAAACAAACATCACAAAAAGGTCAAAGGATTTCTGCCCTTAAAATGTCTCTTTCACTCCAGTGACTACAGAAGAGCAGAAGGCCACTAGCTCTGATGGTGATGGCTACACTGTAGATTTCTTGTTAGTTTAGACAATTCACACCTCAAATATTTTGGGCTTGAACCAGCTATTTCTGGCATCAGTAGAAGGATGACTGTCTCCTTCTAAGCATGTTAGAAACAAGATCTTAGAGCAAACTGACAGGACTGCTTTGGCATTGAAAAATGCAGACAGGCACCCAGTGGGATTTTCAAAGTCTTTTTGCAAATCTCACTTTCATTTCATTCAGGTCCTCTGTCTCTATAACGCCGTTGGGCCAAGTTCCTATCAGCCAGGCTTTGTACACTTTTTTATTCCCTTACCGAGTTTCAGCATTAACCAGTGTCTTACACTACGTTTTGTGCTATACTGTATTAATAGGAGGTTTTACAGAGCACACAAAAAATGATGGTTTTTTTTTAAAGTCCATTTAATTTAATTTATACCCCATTGTTGAGATGAAGCTGAAATTTTGAAGTGATTGGTTATTTTAATAAATTATTTTTGTAAATAAAGTAATTTAGCAGGAAATGAGTGTAATGTCTTAGGGGAAACATCAATTATAGCTTATACATGGGTGTGACTAACCCAAGATTATTTTGAAGTGTTATGCCTATTAAAGTCTAATCTTGCTTTACCACGCAGTTAGTTGCCATTTCACACAAGGCATTTGCTTTCTCTTTCAAGGTTCTGTCACCTCTTTCTGACTCCATCTTGGCAGAGAAGACCGTGATAGTTCTAGATGACCGTGTAACCATTACAGATCTAGGAGTACAACTAGTTTCAGGCTTGTCCCTCTCCTTACAAATCAGCAAAGGAAGTAAGAGAGCTCTCGTTTCTACCACCTCTGCGTATGATATCCTGCATACTCCAAAACAGGTATGATCCAAAACAGTATACACAATTAATTTGTTTACTGTGCTTTGTCAGAAGCTAAGGAAAAGCTACTTGCTGCAAATTTTAGACAGCACATATAATGTACGACTTTGTGAGAATCAGTAATGTCATATATTAGAGGCTGTTCATCCTACTGACCAATGCCTACAGGTGCAAACACGATACAGCATGACCAGTAAACTCTTCAGAACTAGCTTCCCTGTGCTGTGCAGGTCTGAAAAGTGATGGACATGTCTGTGCGTACGTAATGCTGTAGAAAGCATGTACGTGCCACTCAAAATACTCTTTCTACAGGAAAATACAGCTTAGCTATGTAAGCAGAGGTAGAAACCCCATGCCTTAAGAGTCTCACAAAGTCAGTTCAGCCAAAAGGACTTTTGGCTGCATGTACAGAAGTTTTCATGATCTGCATTGCTGAAATTGGACAAGTTTGTGTTTACTTCAAACTGTATAATCTGAGGAATTAAATAGCTTTCAATGAGACATCAGAATAAATTGCATACATCTTTTTTACTGTATTTATTGTAGAATTGAGATGCTGTATCACTAGGGAAAGTGTAACTATCTTTTTATCACTAGCAATTTACAGTAATGTGACAAATTGTTTTGGTCAAAACAACCTTAAAAAGGGTGGGTTTGTGAGTGTTTCTATAGTTGCCGGAAAAGACTACAATCACTTTTGTATATTTCACATAATCTTGTATACTTGAAAGCATGGCAGAAAATTTAAAATATTCCATTGAGATGTGTTCTTAACCTAGTTTGTTTTAGTGGGCTGAATGGGATCACCATTCTGACACATAACAGCTCTGCATGTATTAAATACGTCATTAGAAATGCAGTATTACAGAAATTCCTCATCCTAGGTCCTTTATAAAATTAATTAACTTTGGAAATATGATTATTTTCATCATGAAGCCCAGGCACTCAAAAAAAGGCTTCTCATTTCAGAGTGAAAAAAAAGAATTGTCAAATATTTTTGTCAACCCCTTTTATTAAATTTAGATGACTGTGTCTTTGATAGTTCCTGAGATAAATGCATAAGTGGTCTAGAGGATGCAAATCTGAAAGAAGAAAATGAGAAGCAAAGTAGACATTTTGGTTTTCTTCTTTAAAAAACCAAAATAAACTGAAGTTAAGCTGTGTATTTATTTTGCCAATGTCAAACAGACTTAAAACAACTGAGTGTCTGATATGTGCTCTCTCACCTTTCATACATTTTTTTTTTTCCCCATCCTCTTTCCCCCCAGGAAGCCATAGTCAGTGCTTGGATTTTGTTCAGTGATGGGTCAGTGACACCATTAGATATCTATGACTCCAAGGACTTCTCGATCACCATCACTTCACTGGATGAGATGGTAGTGTCTGCACACCAAAACCTTCAGTCCAGATGGCCTGGGGTAGTGGCGGAAGGGGATGGGCAGGGACCTCTGATTAAAATTGAAATGGTTATCAGTGAGCCATGTCAGAAGACTAAGCGGAAGAGCATTCTGGCTGTTGGAAAAGGAAGTGTCAAAGTGAAGTTTGGTCAAAAAGATTCTGACCAAAAAGGAAGCACTAATGACATTGATGATATGGATAGAGATTTTAAAAGCCATGCAAGCAATTCTATAGAGAAACCTGCAGAACAAGAGAGGACAGCACAAGAATGGTCCAAAACCCATGAGGACATGTTCAGTCACGAGGACAATGCAAACAAAAGCACAACTTTCATATCTCCCATTGATCAGGAGTCCCTGGAGGATGGCCAGCTCCAAAATAACCCAACCGCCTTCACAGGGTTCCCTACACAAGTAGAAATACCAGGAGAAAACAATCCCAGTGATCTCACATTGACTTCAAGAGGATTAACAGATTTGGAGATTGGCATGTATGCCCTGCTGTGTGTTTTCTGCTTAGCAATCTTGGTCTTTTTGATTAACTGTGTGGCATTTGCTTGGAAGTACAGGCATAAAAGGTTTGCTGTGAGTGAGCAAGGCAACATCCCCCATTCCCATGATTGGGTCTGGCTTGGAAATGAGGTTGAACTGCTGGAAAACCCAGTTGACATTTCGCTCCCATCAGAGGAGTGCACTACCATGATTGACAGAGGAATGCAGTTTGAAGAAAGCAACTTTCTCCTTAATGGGAGTTCTCAGAAGACTCTTCATAATCATATCCTCAGATCTTCTGAGTACCTTTGTGAAAAAGAAGTTAAAAGTGAACCTATAAATCCTTCTGGACCAAAGCAGAAGCGAGTAAAGTTCACTTCATACACAACGATACTGCCGGAGGATGGAGGCCCCTACACCAACTCAATTCTATTTGACAGTGATGATAATATTAAATGGGTATGCCAAGATATGAATCTTGGTGATTCCAAGGAACTTAGGGACTATATGGAAAGACTGCAAGACAATATGTAAAACTTCTTTCTTATGTTTGTAATCACCTTTATGCCTTCTGTTTATGGATGGTGGAGCAGTCAGTCCAGTCAGCAATAGGAACAAGACAGTCGAACCTTGGAGTTACTGAGATGATAACCTGATATCACTGAGCAGGTACAAGAGGCTGGCTGAGTTAAACCTGTTTCACCACAAACCAGGATGTGCCCCTAAAACAGCTACCTGTAGGTGTTGGAGGTGTCACACACGATGGCTGTTTTTGTATACTGCCTGGTACTAGCAAAATGCTAATACAACTACGCTCAGACTCAGAGGAGACTTCATTTGTTTGTCATCTCTCATGATAAATGGTAAATCAGAAAAGAAAAGGATATTTGTTTGCATTGATTTTTCTAGTCGTCGTCCTTTGTAAAGCACAGTGGACATTTCTTGCTTACAGCCTGAAACGAGGCTTACATTAAAAGGGATCTGAATGAATCTAATTTTATTGCCTATGTGCAATGCAGCCAAGTAGTCGTCTTATTTTTTACAGATATAAAAATCCCCATGTGGTTAATTTCTTTTCCTATTGTTTATGAATTTTATTTGACTTAGGGAACATTAAATATTTTCTTTGAAAGGGTTTTTTTTTGGGGGGTGTACCAAAGTGTAGTACAGTAATATTTATAATGATTTAAGTTTTCTATTCATCTGCATCAGCCCCTAGAGATACCTCCTTCATCACTGGTTATCTTTCTCCTTTCCATATGGGTATATGGGTCGTTAGTATTTGAAACATAGAAAGGCATTAGAACTCTTACTGGGAAAGGGTTGTATCTTCTTACAGGGAACTGTAAATACAATAATAAACCCTGGAAAATAAAAATCAAGGAGTAGCTCTGGGTTTACTTTTGTCATTGCTTATATGAAAAAGTAACCTGCAACAAAACAGCACATACTTCAAAGGAAAATGTGTTGCTGAAACAGCAGCTTGGTTGACAATACACATTATTATCAGAATGAGAAGGTGAAATGTGGTATTGAAACGCGTAGAATAGGAAGGACATTTCCTAGCAAATAAGCAAAAGCCTGGAGTCACTAATTCATACATTGACGGTAGAATTTAGCAGGACAAAGAAGTCCATGCTCAATGTCTGATGCCCCAGACCTTGTCTAAACCATCTCTGACCATAAGGCCGTTGTTAAAGAGAAAAACTTTACACCGTGTTTCATTAAAAAAGGAAGAAGAAAAGAAAACCACTGGGCACATTATAAAGCAACTATTCCAAATTTTAACAAGGAAAACATGCTGGAGATTTGAAGCTGCCATTTCGTATGCATTACATGCATTTTTTTACTGAAGAATGACTGAAGTAAGTTGAAAATTACAGTTAGAAAAAAAATGAATCAACATAATAATTAACAAAAACAGTAAAGCACATGTTCTTGTGATGGATCTTGTGCAATAAACACAAGATCCGAATTACAACTGCCTTGCGTACCGTAGTTCCCACCTTTTAGGTATATCAAGATAGGATTTCAATTTTATAATTCAGTTCTGATATTAGAACAGACCAGACAAACTTAACTATGGGAAATTCTGCATTTGGATCCTAATCTACAACTGGGAACATGTATAATATAATTACCGCAAAATACAAGAATTTTAATGGGAAGACTAGAAAGTGAGGAGGACATCAAGCTTATATAAGTGATTAGAGACTTATGTTTGCTGGCACTGAACTGTGCCAGTGAGGGGATGGCATCTGTTATAATCTAATTTTAAGTAGAGAAAATAATAGAGCACAGAGATGCTTCTGTTTCATAAGGGATGCAGCACTTGTGCGTCAAATAAAATCTTGGGTTGTTTAACAAATGTTCTCTCCTCTTTAAATGATCCAGGCCTCATAAGGAAATATTAATTCCTACTATGATCCTTATTGCTAACAACATAAAAATCCCTTTTTAGAATTTAACATCTCTTCCAAACATGTTATTTTGTATTTTGCCCAACCATAAAGCAAGAGTGTTGTTTGCACAATGGTAAATGAGTATAAATCAACCACAAATAAATTTAGTCTTGAAATTGGAGGAAACCACGTTTTCATGAACATATAGCCATTGGTTTACCAGTGAAACGATGCTCTTACAGGAGTGTACTGGACTCCGTGACCCCGGTTCTGCCAAGTACAGCAGCAGTTACTGAACTCCATCCCCAGTCAGTGCCACATAAGCACACTGAGTGCTGAGGGACGTACAGGTGTGCTAAGCTGCTCTTCTGACTCATTAATAGGTGACGGAAGACAGCAGCTTTATTTACTTGTTTAGGAAATTTCCCTTCAAGGGCTATGGCTTCAGGCACCGAGGATCACTAAAGAAGGGTGCTCCCTACTGTCATACTGGTGTGTCCTTGAACTTGTACCTACGGCCTAAAATCCCTGGTTGTCTGTAGTACCTACAAGCAGCTGTATGTTCAGGCTGCACACTAGTGTGTGGAGGAAGGACTGTCCTACCTGCAGTGTGGCCACTGCTAGGAGCCACCAAAGGACACCTCAAGCCTTTCCAACATTTACCTGCCACATGGCTTGCAAACCCCTGCTGCTGAAGACATTATAAATGCAGGGTTCCAGGACTGTTCGTGTTGCACCAGAAATACTTCCATGCTGGTGTCTGACTGAGCATGTATCTAAAATACACTCTGGTGTAGGATGTGACATGTAACCAGGGTCTGTGTTCTACTTACCACAGGGGATAAAGTCCTAGCTCGGCACAGCATCTGTCAGCGTGGTCCTGAAGTTCTTCAGTGGCTCAGTGGGTGAATGTGAGGCTTCTGTAGTCATGACTTTTGCAGTCATAAGCATTGTACTAGCTCAGATTAACTATATTTATCCCAAAGTTAAATTACAAATACAGCCCATTAGAAGGGAGTCCCCCCACTGCTAGTGATCAGTTAAACAATGGAATTGGATACAGCTGTCTAGAATAAAAGACCCCTCCCCAATCTAGCAATGGGAGGTGAGGGGAAATCTACAACTGCAGTCAGACAACCTTTTTTTTTTTACATCACATGCTGTTACATGAAAGTTCTTACATAGAAAAATGACAATACAAAAACCAAAAGAAGTGGGAAGAGAGAATTTTCAGTAACACTGGGATAACACCAATAAAGCGGAGTTATTCTGGATTTATGCTGGTTTAAGCACTTATGCTATTTCTCGAGAAATCAAAAGGAAAATAATTTAATTATTATATTTGATGCAAAATATAGTTCTGAGTCATTCAGTCCTTTTTAAATGAAGTATCTCAAATTTTAGTTTCAAAATGACATACTTTAAATACAAGTATATTTAATTTTAAATTATTTTTAAAACCCTGCAATTTTCTGATTCACCTAAATTTTTTTCAATGGCACTTTAAAAATAACATCTTTTGTTCGTGGAATATATATTATTCCATTTTGCTGTTAAATGAACAGCGTTTATATATTGATAAAAAAGTCTCTGCTTTTGAGACAAAGGTTACAAAACAAAGGTAGCCAAATGATCAAAAGGCACAATATGTATATATGCAGAAAACTAGAACTGTCAAAAAAGAAAATAGAAACTATACTGACAAATTAATTAGAATTATGCTTCAGTGGGTGCCCAGGAAAACAACACCTGTAATTTAATACTGAACAAACAGCACATCTTACTAATGAGATGTATAGAGAAGACATCATGAGTGAGTTTCTTTGCCTGCAATCAAAGACAGTAAGTAGTAACAATGCATAGACCAGGAGACACCCAGGAACGAATCTGTAAGCAGAGTGGATTAACGGAACATGGGGAGTTTGTGAACTTTAAAAATAAAGCGGAAGCCAGACCCTCACTCTGGTAATCAGAGCTGAGTGATTTATGGCAGCTGAACACTGGCATACAGAGAATGGAGAAGCAAGAGCTAGTAGTTCTCATCTGTGCAGAGCTTTTTACTTCATTTGGCCATCCCGCACAGTCTAGCGCCACGGGGCCTCTCTACACCTTCTTCCTCATTTAAGTAAGAACTTAGGAAACCAGTGCCCTGCTCTTCTCTTGATGTAGAACCACGTAGATTAACGTTTTGAGCTGCTGTTTCTTAATTCATCAATCTTACAGCCATACGACACAGTACAAACAGTCCATTATACAATGGAAAAAACCTGTATTTCAAGGTAGAGTACCCTATGAATGAAATACCAGTTTTTCATAGCGGATGTGCTCTTTTCTGAAATATAAATCATGTGCACTACATTGAAATACACTATAGTGTATTGTGAAATGCATACATTAATTGCTGAATCTATAACACTGGATATGTATATACATCACATCCAAGATATTTATACAATATAATAAGTCTTAGATGTATAACATAATGAATTCTGTACAAAATAAACTGTAAGTTAAGACAATGAAAGAGAACTTTTATATCTGTGTAATTTGTATGCTGATTAAGTTATTTGAGCCTCAGTTTTCATCTTTAAATGTGCTCTTTAAAAAAAAAACATTTTCTATAGGCAGATATCTGAAATAAAGACTTCACTCTTCAGAAAAGAAGCAACTGAAAGACTGTGAAAGAAACAGATTCTGCTGGAGAAATAAACATAATGTTCATGTGATTTTTTTATTTTTTTTTTTTAAACTGACTAAACCTTTTTGTGTTTATACTGGTCAGGGTGATCTGCTGGTTGGGTTGAGGGTGATGTGCCCCTGCAGTGTGAACAGTCAATCAGCAGACTCACCAGCATATGGATTGCTCATCTGCCTCCGCGCTCAAAGAAAAACCAATTACCAGATTATAGAGTCCAGGAGTTTCAGCCAATCTCCCCTGCAAACAGTGCTCCAGCCCTCTCTTCCTGCAGTGAGTGATCCTTTCCCAGCACCTCATGTAAAGACCAGATGAACATATTAAAGACCACTGTCTTGCAAAGAACAGTACAGTGGTATGTTTGGATTTAAAGGAAAAGGTAACACATTTAGCCTGTCCCCTCAGCTCTCCAATGTCAATCACTGTAGGTCAGATATTTGATTCAGTGTTCTGAATTTCGTTATGTTCCTATTTGAATCTAAGAGTCTCAAAATTACGAAGTGACCACTGACCTCGTTGCAAGTATAAGAAAGTACCTTGCTAATGCCAAAACAGGAAATTAAGCCTCAGTTTTTAGCTTTTGCTCAAGGTCTTGGAAATGGTGGCAGAACCAGAAACACAGACTCCCCTGAAACCTCCTGGGGTAACTGGGCCTCCCACAGACAACACAGTACTGGCTGCGGGTGCTCAGGAGGTGCCTCCATCCTCCTCTTGCTGGTTTCAGCTGGACCACGTTTGAGATCTGACTGTACAAACTCACTGCAAAGGTATGGGCTGCCTTGGTACTAATGGGACCCATTTCACATCACCTGAATGATTTAATGATTGCTATTGTCATTTCTAATGTATTGAAACGTGTTTTTATATAAAGTCAGTAGGATGAATGGATTGAAAACTGTGATTTAGGAAGTGCCTCAGAGAGCCTAAACTTTATGTGCTTTGGGTACAAATTCCAGTCGGTTACCACTTAGTATTCTCAACAGTAAAACAAGAAATATTCTTCATAAATGACACTTTTTTTTTGTACTGGCAATTCTATTTGGTCCCTATCTGACCATCACTATGACACCCTCCCCCTTAGCAGCATTGTACTAAAGAGATGCCAGTGGATCTACTCACACTGCAGTGCCCTCTCTATTCAGTATAACTAAAGGTATCAGAGTATGAGCTTTTACAGAAAAATAGTCATTACAGTTATATTTTACACACACACAAACACCTACATACACTCAACTGTTCAAAACAACTACCACAGGTGTACATTTTAACTACCAATGCGTGTGTGCTATGTAACAGAAAATAATTACCTGCAGTCATTTGGGGAAAAAAAATAGCCAAATGAATACAACTCTTTCTTCCAAAAAAGTGAGCCCTCAGGATTTGGCAGGCAAAGGACTGCATAGTGATATTTGTCACGAATTAAATAGGCCAAATCCTGAAGGCTGTCTCCGTTGAAACTCCCACTAGTCTTGTTAGGAGCTGGACTGAGTTAGGTCCAGAGACAGACAATTCCCAGGCAGGTCTGGAGCCTGAGAGGCTGGACATGTCCTCGCATTACACAGAACTGGACCCTGCTGTTTCCACTCAGTAGCACCTCTGGCTGGTACCAAACGGATCAAGGGATGGTGTTTAGAGTTTACATAACTGGTGACACATTGCATTATGTCGTATTCATGAAGCTTAAGACATTTTCTTCGGTGAAAATGGAGCCAGTGTGCAAAATTAGCTATTAATTCTGCACCTTCCCAATGCAGTTCTTGGAGCATAACTTTATATTTCTTTTTTATTTCTATTCCAGTGATCCATGTGGCCAGTCTCTGCAAAAGTGTGGTTACTGAGGGAATAAAATTGAGCTGTCTTATTGAAAGAGGCAGCTTATTTAAGAAATTAAAGTGAAGTGGATGATGTTTTGAGACCTGTTCTGAGACTCTTAAAGTGTATCACAGTGTTACTTGCTTCCAAAAACAGACATATCAGTGTAAGGATTTATAAACCAATGCAGATGAAGACTTGTATCATTCCTGCTGATGATCTGGGGTTAGTCTATTTAAAAATCAATGGGAACTGATGATATGAAAACCAAGTAAGGAGTTCAAGATTTACTGGAAATGAACAATAGATATTTTTCATCCTCCAACTTAAAACTGTGGTAGGCAGAGCAGAATACACCCTCCTATGTTATAGTACTATCAGTAGGATTTTTTTTTTTTAAATCAGTAGGCTTTAAAAATGAAAAATCATGGGCTCTATGAACAAAATTCTGATCTTACTGAAATCTTTAACTATTACCAAACATTCATTTTCAGTTAGGTTTATGTATACATATTTATAATGTATGTGTTCATTACAAAGAATGATGCCACTTCACAATATATTTACACTGCTATCTTATCCATTAGTTATTTCCTGTGCTCAAACAGCACACAAGCAGGAGTTACAGTGTGCTGTGAGAAGGATATAATCTTGGTTCCACTGGAATCATGATGACTTTAAATATGATTAGGATTTCCTGGTGTTCTGGGTACCACTGGAGCCAAACCAAAGCCCACGGCAGTTGTACTGGCCAGAGCATGACCCGAGCTAGTGGCAAAGGGAACACACATACACACCAGTACTTAACAATATTAAAAAGTTCTCCTACTTACTGTTCCAGACTTCCTTTTTTTCTAAGTACATGTGCCAGTGGAATTTATAGTGTCTGTATTTTCAAGTGTATGTATTTTCTTCATAAAGTGAAACCAGTACTTTGTAGAATAGATTTTTGTATGAGTTTAGGTTTTGCTTTTTTTAGACAGTTCCAGCTTAAAACGGAAAGAAGTCCATTAAAATGCGTACAAATACTTGAGAAGGGATCCATTATGCACCAATACTGACCAAGACATCAGATGAAATACACAGTCTGGGCACAGATCTAGAGTGGATTAATGTCAGACCTCATATAAGAACTGAAATTTGTTCTATAGTTGAAGTTCATGGTCTATAATCACAGAAAATGTCACCTATCACAAAAGGTGCTTAAATAAGAGCAGCATGAGCTAACTGCATATTCTTTAAAAAGAATAAACAAAGAGAAACACAGAAAACCCATAATGAAAGCTTAATCTCTCAAAAAGCACAAGGAGGCATTATTGTTCGTTCAGAGTTAGCAACTTATTAAAACATGCAAAAAATTGTAACATATGTAAACAGATGCCACTTACTATACTGCAGGCTATAAATCAACCTTTCACTTGAGGTAAAATATTCCTCCTTCCATGGAAAATTAATTTTGACAAGGTACTTCATTTTATTTCCAATGGGTGAAGAGTGTGTTTTATTTTCACAGTTTAATTCAATTTTGGTATACAGCGAATGGTCAGAGCCAAAACCCAGACAGGCAGGCAAACTACAAGTAAAGCCCCCTGGCTAGGGCAAGGAAGTAAAACTACAGAAGGGAACTCTTTGTCTAATCACAGTTAAGTCTTTGTTAATGTTTCCCCTTGGTTTGTATAAAGTGGGTATAGCATCACTTTTAATCCCAGGCACAGTAAATACGACCACTTATACCTGCATACATGTGACATTGTTACTAATATGTAGTAGACAGTGCTAAATTGGCCAATTTAAATGAAAATGTGGAATCGAACCCAACTGTTCACTTCTGAAACCCTGATTTACAAAGACAGGTTACAAGGATCTCCTTTTCTGGAGGAGTTTAGAGATTGCTGTGCTGCAGGATACAAAAAGCAAAATTAAGAACATTATACAAAGCCAGAGGATGTTAATTCCACTGACAGCAGTTATTGAATAAAATGGGCCAACTAGGATCCCCACCTGCTCTACTCTAAGCACAAAAGGCTGTTTCCAGCAGTTGTTTTTCACTGAAGAGTGAAGACACATTGGTACAGCCCAACCCCCAGAAGTCTGCCTGCAGAAGGCGAGAAGGGCCCCACACCAGCCCCGTGGCCTGGCTGATGACTCGAGGTGAGCGTGACTCAGGGGAGGGCTGTGTGTAGGAGGGCACCCCAGAAGAAAGGAGACAGCAGACCACTGCCTATCTGAGCAGGATCCATAGGCTGACACACAAGCTTCCTCACACATAACCTATCTGCACGGGTTGCTTTTCCTTACCTCGTTGAGGCTCACTCTGGGATTTGCCATGCAGTTGTGCAATAGCACCGTTTTGTGTTGTCATTAATTAGTTAATAAGTGCCCCGTGTGATGGTCACACAGAAGAAGACAAAGACACAGCACACACACACACACACACATGCCTGGCGTGGCTCTCTGTTTCTTGGTCTTTGCCAGTGACAGCCTATACTGATGTTATTTCAGTGTCCTGTCCCCTGTGTGTGACAGAAAAACGGCAACGGCTGCTACAGAGCCTAAGCGCTGTTACACAACAAGTTACTGCAGGGACATTTTAAAAACACTGCTCACACAAGGCTCTGACAAAATCAGGCTTCAGTGAAAAACATCTAAGGATTGCCACGTTGGCTCACAATAACGGCCATCTAACACCGACATCCTACTGAAGTCCATAACCACCAGATGATTCAGCAAATGTCAAGAAAACCAACAGCACGGGGTTGTGCAATAACATCTGTCAGATCAATGTGCAAGGAAAGTTTTCAGCCAATGACAGAAAAATACAGGCTAGGGTTCAATACAGCAAATGCAGTTACTTTTCTGAACTGCTCCATAATGTAACAGCATGGATGTGTATACATTTGTTTAGGTACACAGTTACACGATTCCTGAAAATTAATGCATAAAGGGCGCTCCTTTGTCTGGCATATTTGTAAATACTGTGTATGGTGCCTGTGCCCACTCTCGGTTAGATCTGACCCAGTGCAGAAGAGGGATGCTCAAATCCTTTTCTGGCTTTGAGCAATCTCTAATGCATCATTCTAACTTAGCAAATGGTTTAAAAGCACCAAAGCACACATCACCAAAATATAGACTAGCAAAAGATTTCAGGCTTTTAGGCTCTGTGCCAGAAGCAGCTGAGCATGTAACTAAAGCCATTTAATTTGCTGCCCCGCAGAAGCTTCATTCCTCTAGATAAGGTTTGTAAAAGCCAGAGTTTCTAAGAGCATTTCGTAATTTGGACAGAGTTCATCTTATCTCGCTGCCTTTCTTTCTGTTGACTCCACCAGCAGAAAGTATATGGAAATCGAAAAATTGGCAGGCTACCTGATCACAGTAGGGATGTAATGAGCCATTTCGCGATTCCCGATTCCCTTTCAAAGAGGAAGATGCTGCTGCCGAGGACCATGCGACTGCTCCACCTCCTGGCCCCCGTGTGCAGCGGCCGCGGGGAGGGGGGGGGGGGGGGGGGCCCGCAGCGGGTGTGCGGGGCGCCGGGACCCCCACAGCGGCGGCGTGGGGCGAGAAAACAACTTTAGAGAGATCACAGGAACCTCATGGGCTGGGGAGAGTTTTACACATCAGCCACAAAGCACAAATCAGCCAGCCCTTTTCTTAACAAGTTTATCACGCACCCAGGAGCCGCCGTGGCGTTCCGGACACCCCTGCTTCCACTTCATTTAAATAAGGACACTTGACATAGTATTTCCAGAGGCAAACAAAGATCAAAGTGGGGATTTCGCTGTATGTTCAGCTACTTTTTTTTTTTTTTTTTTTTTTTTTTTACTGTGGCTTACTATGTTACGCTCCTGGTCATTGTAACTCCTGAGGATAGATAGTATTTGAAAAGGAAACGCTCGTGGTCTGAGTCAGCACGGAGCGTACCAGTACTTCAAATAAGGGGAGAATGTTTTTCTCAATATAATACAGTCTGTAAGACAACTAGTTCCCTTGAGTTGCCAGAAGCTGATCGAGTGTCCCTACCTAGAGACATACCAGTGCATGGGGCTGCCTTCTGCTGTCATTTTCTGCCGTTTTTAAATATTTTGAAATTACTTCATACAAGCCCTTGCAGCCATTCAATCTGGCCATTAATTTGGACTCATTCTTGAAATTAATCACCTGCTGCTTATGTTCAGAGACTGTTTCTTAGCAAGGATACAGGATTCTTCTATGACAGAAGTTCTCCTCTCCCTAGGACCTGAGCTAGCCTCTAGCAAACAACACTCTTCATATTAAAAATTCAAGCCAGAGGATGGGTCATGTTGAGAAGGCTAGTATGACTCACATTTAAATGCCTTATATCTGCAGGTTACATAGATATCAGGTGTTTCTGCAGCTGAATGACTGGCAATTTTACTGGATTAAAAAAAAAAAAAAAGAAAAAAAGAAAAAAAAAAGATTTCTATCATCTTTCTTGGAAATCCCTTTTATGAAAGGTAACAACAAGTAGCATTAGACAAGGATTATTTTTTCCTTCCAGGAAAGAAAAAATAGAGGTTAGGAACACTGAGGTAGCCTCATCAGCACAAAAGTTTGCAACAGTTTGCATTTTCTCAGTAACAGCATCACATACTCCATAAATGATACATCATTCAATTATCTGTATGGTATAAAAAGAGAATAGATTCACAGCTCTTTTTTTTTTTTTTTTTTTCCTCCAATGAAAGGGGCAAATGTGTTAGAAGTGTGCTAGATCTCCTAATTACTTAAAACTGTATGTTTATCACTGAATCTATTTCTGCCTGGTTTAATCTTTTTAACACCGCTTTTATATACTAAACCTGGCTTGCCTTTACTGTGAGACTTGCTTGGCTTTGTAGTCAGGAAAAAAATAATCTCACAAACAGAAAATGTTGCAGTTGTCTTCCTACGCTGCAGTAGACCCGAGAAAGGCAGCAATAACGGACCTTTCTGCTGTTCAAGGGGGAAGAAGAGCGCACAGGCAGGGAGAAACACAGCAGATACCAGAGCCTTGTCTTCCTGAACAGTGTTAACAACTATCTCCAGCCCGGGTTGAGAATGAGGCCCCAGTAAAAAAAGGGATACAAAGATTTTCAAACATTCTTTGGCATCTACATCCATTTTGACATCTCTTACAGTATCCAGATACCTTTAACAAATCTTTTAAGCAGGAAGAAGGCTAAATCTTCCTGAAAGCTACCAGGGCTTGTGTTCCCAGGTGCCACTAGGTAACATTCTCTAAAGCATCATAAATGATTTATGACCTTGACCTATCAGTCAGGCAGCACGACTTAGTAACATTTGCAGGTTTTTTGCTTAAGCATTACAGAAAGAAAAGCTTATCAGAGCCCCAACTACACATACCTGTCACTCATTTTGCCACCTATGCTGAGAAGCTTTTGGTTCAACTATTTTGCTATTGAGCAATATTAGCTTTGTTCTCTTTCCAGCAAAAGAGGGCACTTGTCCATACACCTAAATTAGAAAACACATGCTCTGTCATTTCTATTGTCGTCGTAACTTAGTGATCCATTAAATATGAACCAGTTCACTGAACAGAGAAACTAAAATGATGAACAAACCCCCAAATTAGTAACAACAAAAAAAAGATAATGAAAATAATGCTTCGGGCAACAGCTTTTTATTTTTAACTCCCATCTCAGTGAACACATCTAATTAGTTTCAAAACCATGCATCTGCTTCCTCCTTCTCTTTTCTTTCTCCTTTGGAATGGAGATGTCTTTCCAAAGCCTGGAAAAGCTATTTAGCACTGGTGAGACCACACCTGGAGTACTGCTTTCAGTTCTGGACACCACACTATAAGACAGACACGGACATACTGGAGCAGGTCCAATGAATGGCCACTAAAATGATTAAGGGATTGCAACATCTGACATGAGAGCTGCCACTGTTTAGCCTCAAGAAGTCGAAGTCTCTTAGGGGCAATCTTAACCATGTTTGTAAGTATCTGATGGGAGGGAATAAAAAAGATGGAGCCAGATTATTCTCCATGCCTTTCAGTAGAAGGACAAAAGGCAAAGGGCAGTAATTGAAATACAGAAAAAATAAAATAGGGAGTAAACACCTGATACCTGGGGATATCACAGATGGGGCAGAGCTATGCTTTGCTGTGTCATTATTGAATCAAATACAATGCAGGGAATAAAGAACTGGGAGTAACCCAAACTACAGAAGGGTAAACATAATTACACGAGCCTTGGCCAACATCAGCTGCCATACATCTTGGTAGCTATTAATGTTTAACAGTACAACAAGTGTTTAGTTACAGAGGGTGTTTTGTGCACTGTGTTCTGAGCAAGGAACATAACACAATTTAAGATTTGTTTCCTGAGTTACCATCTAGTAGTAATAGGCAATGTATAGATAGGTGTGGAGACAGGAGACCTCACGGGAACTAGGGACTAAATGCACTGCTAAGCCAGAGCTCAGTACATCCCACACTGTGTCAGACTCGTCTGCACACAGAAGGGTTTTTTTTAGGTTAGCTGCACAGTGATTCTGGCTAGGTCAAAGCATGCAGGTGAAAATTCTCTGCACAGAGGTGCTGGGTAAGTCTAAATACATTTAAAGGCGTGCATTATGGTCCCTGTTCTAGGATATCTGAAAAAGCCTAAGCACAGAGGGTGAAAAGAGGAAAACAGTGAAGTAGCATGACTCAGTGCTAGCCAAATAGCCCCACTTTTTTTTTTTTTTTGAGTGCAGTGCTAGTTCAGCATCTACTGAGACATCAGTGTCTGAGGAGAGCTCTAACAAAGAACGGTGTTTTGGAAGCCAGAGGAGCTTGGAATCATGATGGTCTGAATGTAACAGCTCTAAATAAAGCTGGGAGGACTTGTTTCTGCTCCCACAGCTGCTCATGGTGAAGATACAACAGATAACATCCCATAGTGTCCATCCCTCGGGGAATGCTGCATGCAGAGCTCTCGAGTTGATATGGCCTCCTCTGGACGGTGGCTTCCATGGACTGCTTTCTCTCCTCCCTCTGTAGACATGCACCACTGCCCAAGGGAGCAGAGCCCTGGCTGGCCACAAACCATCTGTCTTGACTTGGCTACAGATTTCCCAGCAGCAGCAGAGCAGGACGCAGATCAGACCACACTGTTTGGTTGGTTCCTCACGGCATCTTCTAACTGACTGTCTGACTTAAGATGTTTCAAAAGGGGCTATTTTTAGTGACACATATCATATACTTCACACATTTTCCTCCTACAGAGGCCACCCACATTTGGTGCTTCATTGACCCTGTTCTAATGTTAGAAAGCACCTTGGATGTCCCTCCCTCCTTTAGTGTAATTTCAGGATAAATTAGAGGAGATGATGTACCGTGAGGATTTGGCATTCCTTTGTCAAATACATACCGGCTGAGTCTGGAGCTGCAATATGCCACTGACAGAGTATCTTCTGTGGGGTTCCTGCTTTTGTGCTTGCCGTACTCAGGTGTTAGCATGTCCCCTGCTCTCTGGAAATGGTAAGCAGCATTTTCTGCTACCTTCTCTAGATCTTTTTGAAGTGGTTTTGTTGAGATAAGAAAGTCTTTTTCTTGCCCCTTTCACTTTTCTTCTTCAGTTACTGTAAGAAGCATAGCAACTTTACTAATTTATTTGCAGAAACCATTGAAGATTACAGCTACTGTGATCAAATCCCCTTAAGTAAAATATAAACCTCTACTTCTCTGAATGTAAAGCCTAAATCAATAATGGACATGAAATCATCAAGTTTAATCTCAAACACAGTGAACTCAAGTAATCACTCTTCTTGATATAAAACTAATTCTGTTTGACAATAAAATAGTACTAGTCTGTGCCATAAACCAATGGAACAAATAACTTTCTTAACCCTGACAGTTGCTGTCCAAAATCATTACATCTCCTCTCCTTAGTGATCAAGCATGTCACTATAGTACTATTTCAGCTCAATTCCCTTTCTATAAAACACATCATACGCACCAGAACTTTTAAAGAAATTATTTTTAAGCAAAGCTTTACGGTATTTTCTCTTCTTCCTATTTGCCAAAATTGCACAGGTTGTACAAGGAAGACACAAACGCCACTTAAGATGTTCCTTGGCATACAGCTAGATTGTCTCTCAAGTTTAAGTATCAGTGATGAATGAATCGGATCCCCAAATGCAGGTATCACAAAATTCATAATCAGTGGCAGTAAGGCTGAAGTTTCTAACAAATGTGCATTAATGTAATTTTTCCAGGAGCTGCACGATTCCCTCCTGTGCTGGCAAACAGACTCCGAATTCAGAGGGTTTTGCCAAGGGGTCCACCCACATGGGCTGCTTTGTAGGTCGGTGCCTAAAATTCTGCAGCATTTGTTAGTACATAGGAGATGGAAATGCATGCCAACACCCAGCCCAGCACATATGGATGTCTGCAGACACGTGCTAAGAGTACCTGGCCACATTCCTGTCATGTTTCTCATAACTAGAGCTCCTTGTGTAATCCTGTCACCAAGCCCATAAACTCCTGATGTTATTGATAAATAATACACCAGACATCTAAGATATGAAAGCCGCCTCAGCTGCCCATACACTCCAAGGCCTGCAATTACAGAAAACTGAGCCTTGTTGATCTTTAGGGTGATAGCCAACTAAACCCCACAACACTATTACTCCAGAGAACAGGAGTGTTATCTATGTAATAACTTGTCCTTGCAATAAAATGGGAGGCAGGCCAGCAGAATGGAAACAAGGACCGAGTAAGGAGACGCACCCAGCCAAGGCTACAAACAGACAGTGCTTCTCTGCTGCTGCCTTGTGGGGGACAGGGTATGCAATAATGTACACCCAGGTGTTTGCTATGAGAATGCCAACTGTTTGCCAGAACACGTGGCACAGGCAGCAATAGAAAATTTAGGGGATATAATCGGTTCTGTTCCTTAAAATTCCTTGCTCAAGAGTCACTGAATCGAGAGATTACTTGTTTTTATTAACTTAGCATCACTAAAGTGTTGCTGCATTGAGGAAGCTTTTAAAAAATATGGATATTTGACTTAAGGTGCAAACATGCACCAACGTCTCAATTATTTAACAAACTAAGAGGGACCCAAGTCCTTTTAACTGTTAGCATTTAACCACTGGGTTGTCTACATATGGTCAGAAATCACACCAGAAAGAAAATCTGAAACAAGATCTGCAGGTCTCCTCAACAGTGCTTCTTAGTTCCTAGTTGGAACTGGAAGAAATTATGTGAAAATCATCTTATGAACTCTCAAGTTTTGATAACATCTTCCACGGTTGTAATACTATTTTAAAGCATGAAGCCACAACACGCTTTTTAGAGTAGGAGCAATGTCTGATTTCTTTTTTCCTCTACTGGCAGAATATTTCACGTTGAGATCAGCACTAGGTAGATCCTTCAGTCTCCCAAGCTTTCAAAGCTCTGGATTTTCAAGAGCTCTGCTTACATTCAGACATCACATGAGTGCAGAGGTAATTCAAGGATCTGGACTTGTCTGTGATTTACCTGTCTGGCATACAGTCTCTGCTCCTGAAAACCTCACTAGGGGGGTTATTATTTTTGTCAAAACTCTTCCAGCAAATAACTCCACATAATAACAGCCAGGCCAAAGAGCAGAGTCTGATCCAAGTCAGATCCACTCCCATACAAGTCAGTGAAAGCCTGATTATCTCACTGCTGAAATTCTGGGGTGGAAGTTAGTGAACAAGAGCCAATGGCTGTTATCATCTTGTTAATGTCAAAGCTTGATTTTTTTTTCCCCTCCTTTCAGTATTTCTGAAAATTTATACCCTGTCACAGTCCTTAATAACAGTTTGGTATCTCTGAAGCTGAGAAGTTTTAATATTCTGCGGGGCTTTTTTTCCCAGCATTTCTTTATTTTTATGAAAAAATTTATTCGATATAATCATTTTATTGTGAGAGGAGGAACAGGAACATTTGCTATTGTGTGAGCAAAAGGCATGTTCCAAGTAAGTGTTGCAATTTCATAACTTTTTTGGGTAACTGTTATAGTTTTGAAACAGAATGGGCTTTACATTCTGTGCAGGTAGGATTTTTTAATTTAATTCTTTGCTTGGGCCTTGATATTTAGATTTAGAAAGATCTTAAAAATGGAACAACCAATAGTCTAATCCCTTGTCAGAAAAAAAAAATGTCTGTTTCTTTACACTTGCAAATGTATTCAGTGATAGTTTAGATGTATAATTATAAAGATTCTGAAAGATAAAGAATTTAGTATTTTAAACAACATGCCAGATTTTAAATGACAATTATGGCTTTCTGTGGTTCAAGAATCAACATGCTGTTTTTCTTCTGTTGGAGAAATATTCATCAGCACCATGATGGCATTCTGGCAGTAATTATCTAGAGCTTAGACAGAAATAGATTTCCAGTATTACCTATCACAAACGATGCAGAAACCTGGCACTGAGGTACAAAGCTTGAATCCTCTGCCTGAAAAATCATCGTTTTCTTTTTTTTCTTCCCTTCACTGTACTACTGACAAGGCTGGATACATTTGCAGTTTGGATAGGTGGAACAATGCAGGCTTGGTACTAGTACTTCCTCGTGTCCAGGAGAGCATTTGTCCTACCAGGCGGTGGTTCAGGGAAGGGAGGGATAGGGACAGAAAGTGGGGATTGCTTTTCCCATAGGCTCACTGAGACCCGTACTGAACTGGAAGCATGTTTTCCAGCATTCCAACATTTTTCTATTTTATAATGGGACAGGATCAAAGCTGACAGACACCCATATGACAGTATCCAAACACCCTGATGATGAAAATGCTCATGTCTGCAGTGCAGACCTAGATTCAAGGTCTGGTTTTGAAATGAAGGTCTTGATGATTCTCCTGACAATCCAACTGCTCTGTTCTACTTGCATCAAACTGTGATTCTTCTCTACTGTGCCATTCTCTATTGGAGAAAACTTTCCCAACAAAAGGTTAATCCAAAGTGACGTGTCCTTGTAAATCTCAGAGTGTTTTCACAGAGAGTTCTAAGGAAAACGACCAAGAGAAGTTGCAACGGATCTATGCTAATTCTCCACAATTGCAGCAAGAAGCTCCAATTACCAGTTTTCTGTGTATCAACAAGCTCTTTGACTATATTCTTTTCTCAAATTGCTATCTGCCCTAGTCTACGCTGTAGAACTTGTTACACACCATTTTACACCATGCCTAGTCAGAAAATTTGATGCTTCTTTGGTGCTTCTAATTACTGGTGTTGATAAAAACAATTAGTTCTTGTGGGTGAAAATTACATGGAGATTTGTAAACAAATGGTATGGTTACTTTACACAGTCTATCATTGTCAACCGCAACTTGACCTCCTGAGAGTAGAAAAAAACCCTGAGAAGTATTCTGTCCTTAGCAATGGTGTATATTTGCTCATTCATATGGATTAGTAAACCAACTGTGATAGTGTCAAATAGACAAAAGGAAAATGTCTCCCCAACTCCTAGGTAATGTTTCTACACCTGAAAAATGATGGTTTGATTAAGCAAAACGTTCCATTTAACATTATAATCATGATGAAATTTCACTGAAAAATACTTGAAAGGAAATGTTTTAATTAGGTTTCCTTTAGAGATGGGAAGAAAACATATGTTTAAAAGTCTTTTAGAAATTAATGTTTTGTTTTGATTTCTGAGTCTCAACTGGAGGTTTCTTATTTTTCTTCTTCTTCACCCCAATAAAATTCTTGGCAAGAAGAATATTTTGGAGAGAAATTTCTAAACCACATGGCTCTTTGCACTTTAGAGTGAAAATCAATATGGAATTGTCTGAATTTCCTGCAGAGCCCTAATTCTGAGTTTCAGCTGTTGCTAATTAGCCCTTTTAATTATTGAGCCAAATTCAAAGCCTGGTGTAACTGCCATGGTAACTGAGCTGTTCCAGGAGTGGGCTTGACTCTGTTTCCTCACCAAATGAAAGAAACTAGAAGAAAATAATGTCACTTACATTCTAGACTTGCATTTTGCGCTATTCTAGGCAAAGAGTGTGGCCCACTACGGTTGGAATTGGAGGTAGGTACTGACAGAAGATCCCTGCATGAAAGAATTGCCAGGACCTTCACTCCAGTTTTAGCCATGGGTAAGAGAGGCTGCACAGGTTACCCACCTGTGATTAAGTAGATTCTAGCACCTGCTGAAAGCTTTGCTCTAAACAGGATAAATTTTTAATCCCTCCAAATTGCCTCTGCAGCTGCAGAAGGTTTCTCTTTCTTTTCTAAAATATTGATAAAGTGGGAGCAATATTCTGCAGGGAGAAAAGATCAGCATTAAAAATGAAATCTCTGCCTCAAAAGCAGCTATCATTTTTATGGGAGTTGTTCATGGGTTAATCATCATGGATTGTCTTCAAAATGTCTGTGTTGGCTGTTTTTCCTTACAAGCATCCTCACTTTCCATGGTGATGACATGTGCATCTTCCTGAGGACTTTGAAAGACTATGAAAATGTAGGTACAACGTCTTGTGACCACCTTGTGACATAGATTGCAAAGGTAATGACAAGCTCCACTCTCATCTATCCAGCATACTGATTTCAAATTTCTCCTGAAGAGCAATTTTTCTCCTCTGATTTGCATTTTCTGCTAACACACTGCCTTTCTAGGGTCTACATGGCCATGAAACAGGGTAATGCCGACATAATGAAGCACTGCATTCGAAGAATTTAACTAGTGTTCCAGGAAAGTTTAACCTAGGTCTTTATCCTAATCAAAACCTGCAGAGATTTTTAAAAACCTCATAATTATTGTTTACGGTTAATACCACAGTAGCACCCAGAATAGAGTTGCTTGAGTATTTTCCAACAAAATGCATTTTCAGAAAGTAAAGCCGTTGAAATTGCAACTTCAAATGAAAGAAGGTTGGTTTTGATGAGTTTTATGGAAAGGCTGGTCAAAACTCAGAGCAAAAGTACACCTGGCTATCCCCTAGCAGGGGATATGGGGACTTGAACATTAAGCAGGGACTTGAACTTTGTTCTCCCACACTTATAGTGAGTCACAAAACTCCAAGATACCAGGAATTCCGGTGGAATTTCTGCATGTAAAATATTCAAACTGTATTTTGTTCCTTCTGAAACAGACTTGCAATTTCTATATGTTTGAAATACCAAAAATGTTTTTGGCACAGCAGAACAACTTCCTAACCAAGGCAAACCTACAAGACCCAGTAAGTGGTGGGATGTAGTAGTGGGACTGTGCTAAGTGCTACTGAGACGCACACTAACAAGTCTGCCTCTGCCCTGAAGTACTGTCATCCCTGTGTCCTAAGTGGAGAACAGGCCAACTGACACGTGGTCATACCCAGAGTTTCACCCACACAGAACTGAACCAGAACATCAGGACCCTGTCTCAGTGTCCTTTGCCTGAAATCATTATTCAGCTGCCTTCCAGCTGCCTGCCTGTCTAGTATAAGGTCATATCATAAATTGCAAACAACCCTGAGGATGAAACCATTGATCTCTGATCTCTAGTTTTGTTATCTGTTACACTCTTTTATAGTCAGATTTCTTCTGCTTTATTACTTTGTCAAACAACATGCTTTTTTCTTTAAAACAAGTTTTTCTTGGTTGGGTTTTTTTTTGTGTGTTTTTGTTGTTTTTTTTTTTTTTTTCCTTTCTCGCTACTGGTGTAACATTTTCAATTAATGGTATTTGAAAAGATCACAGATGGGTGGACAGGCTTGGGGAAACCAAAAAATGACCTCTACCAAAATGTCCAAAATGTGTGAAGCAATCCTGTCTTTATTTTGATGTTAGATAAAAATGCAAGTACTCACTTTTCCCAACTAGAGCTTGTTAGAATTCTTTTAATTAAAAACATCTGAAAAAACTTTTTACTTTCTGTACAAGTGCTAAACATTTCAAAATGTCATCTTTGAATTATCAGATTATCCTCAAAACTTAACCCTTCTTAACTTCTTGATTTTCATCCACTCCAATGTTTTTCATGTTTCCATAATAAAAAATTACTTGTAATTCTAATTGTACTTCTCATTTATATTTTCAGGTTGAGCCATTGAGAAACTGTGTGTGTGTGTTGCTGAAGCAGGTAAGAACTGCGTTTCTCATTTAAGAAATGTAGAGGAGCACCAAGCATAGATCCATTAGAAAAGTTTCTGTCAAAACTAATTTTCCAGTGAAAAATTCAGTTTCAAGCAATATCCAAATTTTGCAGAAAATGCTGTTTTCTCACTGAAAAGCTGAACCATCAAAATGCCGTACATTTTAATTCTGAAATACTGCAATTATGCTCTGTGATAACTGCACTTCATTTGCGTTTTTTTCTGTTCTCCTCTATGACTGGAGCTCTCCTGGCCTACATCTTCCAGGATGTGGCACAGACACTTGGCAGACATGATTCATTACCTACGCTCTGGTCATGAGCAGAGATGCCTCATGGGATGTACAGCCTGACCCTGGAACAAACACTACAGAGAGTGACAAATTAAGACAGGGTGACAATGTCTATGAGGAACCAACCCTGCAATAAAATACCTGAAGTTATATATATAATTAAAATTAAAATCTAAATAATATAGATAAAATACATTATTTTAATCCTTCACTGAAAATTCCACACTTGCAAAGGAGGATAAATTCCACTTCCTGACTGAATCCGGGTAAAGATTCAGTTTACAATCCCTCAGTAACTCAGGAGTAAATTCAGGACTAGAAGTCTGCATTGAGATTTTGGATTGGTTGGGATGCATTTCTATTGCATGTTCACGCCTTGAATTCCTAATTTGCTTCTTGCTTTCAAACTTAAATCTGATTTTGAGTACTCCACATTCTGAAACTTGCCAGTCCTTCAAGGGTCAGCATGCGTAGATGACTTCTAACTCAGGCATATAGGCTGTTTCTATGCCCTTGAGTCTCCTCACCTAATGTTGCAGCTACCCTCCTTCTTCCACTGTTGTAAGGTGTATGTGGAATTTTTTAATCCCCAGCTGCTGCCACCCACATTTATAACTGAGCAAAAGAATGTATCACTCTCAGCCATACTATGTTTCCACCTCACAACTTCTCAAATTTAAACAGTGAGAAAATAATTTGAAAATCACAAAATCTCTCAAGAGATTTATTGTTAACAGGTAGCTGAAAATGAGCATACCCACGGCTATGCCACAGACAATGAGAATTAACATTTCTCCAAGTATTAGAAAAGACTGATAATATAACTCTAAGACAGAGTTATAATTATCAAAACATCCCACTATGTGACATAATCCAGTACAATTCCAAGCCTCTTTCATTACCTCTTTTGATTAATTCTGGGTATAATGCTATAATAGCTTGAGCTAATTAAGCATGGATGGGAAACCATACCAACAAAAAAATCAATTTTTTTTTTTTTTTGTTAGGTTAGTTTTCAGCTGGATCAGCTCCCTACACCTTCTCACTTTACAGCTGCACTCACAAGGGAAGGTATGGGATTGCACAGCCTGGGGCAGGAAGACAGAATATATGGGAGCCTCCATCACTCAGTTCTAGCTGTTAGGTAACCACAACTTAGAATTTACTAGTTCCCTTCACATTTACTTCCAGTTGCATAACAGCAGACCTTTTGAAGTAGGGCTGTAGTTTGAGAAGTGTTTAAACTGTTGCTGTTAAATTGGCCTGTCTGCTAGCAGAAGCGTTTAGGGTAGCAGGAATACTGGCAAAACGTCATGACATTGCAGCAAAACACTAACAACATTTATCCAAATGTGTAAATCATGTTGCATAGATCATAGTAGCTTTGCAAAATGCTAAAGTTCTTGTTAGAGCTGCACTAGCAGCTCTATTTCAAGCAGAAAATACTAGGGCCAGCCAATCTGGGAGCTATGGTTTCAGACCAGGTCTCCTGTTTTACTCATACGCCACCAAGGAACACATACTGTCACTCCACAAAGGAGGAAAAGGTAGCAAGAGCCTCCTGCTCAGAGTATCTTGGGAAAAAGTGGCAAGTGTATGAACAGTTGTCACCTATTGAAAGGAACATTTCATTTTACATTAGGCTAGGTGAGTGTATTTGTCAGCAAGCTCCAGGAATTGGCTCTGAGGTTGAAGTAGTCCCCTGGGTTGGAATGACTGGGGTAGAGAAGCACTTTATTCTTCTGTAACACCTGATGCTTTGGCTTTACCACAGAGCCCAAACTTTTCTTTAATCTATTGTGTGGGCCAAAGGAGAACAATTTCACTCAGATCTAGGTCTCTGTTATAACACTGCTGCTCAGCCACTTCCCTCAGCTGAGCCTGGTCCAAATGGGTCTGTAATTGGAATCAGAAAAAGGAACATTCAGCTACAGTTAACAGTGTGTTAATTATTAAAGGCTAAAGGGCCCCACAGTTATTAATATTACAGTGTGATTTTCCCTTTCTCATTTGGGGAGGAGAGGAGACTCTGCAGTGATGTTTAAGAACTGACAGAGGTAGTAACACAATTTGGTTCTTTCTCCACTGTTGACACAGTCACCAAAGTAACTGTATCAAACAAAAACAAAAAAAGGATGTGCTTCTCTTTATAGCTAAGCTTCCTCAAAGAGTTCAGTGCAGCACTTACAAGAACAAAAGCACAGCTATGTATCCCTGGAGGGAATGCAGAAATTGTGGTCTTCCACTGGGACATCTAGAGGTCCTTCTGTATGCCCCAATCTAAAAAAAACATTTATGTACATACTTACTTTGAATATCTCTATGGAATTTGTCTTGACCTAATTAGGTATCTTGATTTCGCTTAAGCATTTTTTGTATGGTGTTGCAGTAGTTGTGCCATGCAATCCAGAGACACACAGGCTGATCATAATAGTTTATATGGCCATTATTCACTTCCAGTTAGAAAACAAGTACGTTTATGGATACTGATTCGGGATCCTCTAGCCAACATTCCTGTCACTAGTTTTATTTCCATAGGGCTCCTGTGTATGTCACTCTAAATCCTACTGCTCTCACCGTGAAGCTATAGCAATGTTAACTTGACATGAAGTGGGCAGAATCTGAGAAGTCTGCAGTAACTGCAGTAAGTTTTGCATATGGCAGAATGAAGCATTTGGGCTTCCTCCAACAAGACTGTATGAGAAGCCACTATAAATAACTTACCCTATGTAGAACAAAACCGTGTTTTGCACATTTGCCATAACAAACAAGTCATATATGAATAAATAGTGGATTTTTTATTTAGGAAGACAGAAAAGGGAAGGCGTTCCCTTTCCAGTTCACCAGGTTCTTTCCCCCTGCCTCTCAGTTTCTGCACTGCCCTTAGCCATTACTTAAACGCTCATCACTCATCTACCACCACATTAACTTACAGAGGCAGCGAGCTGTTCCTAGTTGCACCACACCAAATGGTTAATTTTAAAAAGCCCCACATTTTCTGCCCTGGACAGCTTACAAAGACACCAAGGTATGGTGCCACTTGCCTGACACCACAGAGTCATGAATGGCTGCTGGAGCAGGACTGAGATGTCCTTCTACAGTGCATGTTCTGCTGGGTAGAACTGCCACTCACATGGCACCATGAAACAGCACCATGAAGCACATTCGCTTGTCAAGATGATGCATTCAGAGTAGGTCAAAATACAGATCATCCAGATGATACAAAATTCTGACCTTCAGAAATGTATTTTTGTTCTACATTGAGAGGCAAAGATGATGTTTTCCCTGGTACAGCATTTGAAAGGCTTTTAAAAATTACTATTTTAAAAAATACAAAAAGCTTTCTTTTTCCACAAAGTAAGACCATTTAATTTTTGAGGGTTTAAGTTACTGGGATAAAAAACTATAAAATTAAGAATTCTATTGAAATTGCATATCCATATAAACTAATGAACTGAATCAATAAGATAAAGGAAAACAAGCTAAATCGCAATTATAAAGTCTGAGTAATTTACATTTTTCTCCATTAAAAATTCATTGAGAAGCGACATGTGCCATGAAATGTTTCAATTTCGGTAAAACTGCTGTTTTGAATGGAAAACTTCCATCCAAACATTTCTGAAGTGTTACATGGAGGTTTTTTTAGGTTTTCTTGCAACAACAGTGCCACCCTCTGGCTACTGCAGAGCTGTCTAGGCACAAGGCCTTCACACAAGAACCTTGCAACTAACTCTTGTTTCTCTGGGGGAAAAAGAGGGTTCTGGTCTTGTCCTGCAATGACCAATGACCAAAATACTGCAATTGAAGAGCTGCCTCTTCTCTTCCAGAGCCCACTAAACATCAGGAGTGTGTTAACCAGCTTGTTGCAGCAACGAGAACACTGCAGAGGATGGTGTCTCGCTAGTTTTCACCATAGGGACTACAGCAGAGGACTGCTACCTTATCACCATCTCCATAACAGAACACGAAAGGTAGCCAGAATGTCATTTGCGAAAAATCATTAGGTTATTTTATCTTAATCTCTACTGATCATTTAGTGCCCAAAACCATAATTTTCGGAATATCATAAGAACAGCAACAATACGGCATCAGATCAAAGGTGCATCTAGCTAAGAATCCTCCTCTGACAGTAAAGACCGCCCAGCCAAAATGTGTAAGAAATCAGAGAAGATTCTACCCCTTTTAAGACCCCTGAGCTTCCTCTGGCAGTCAGTGGTTCAGTGACTTCTTCAGCTGGAAGCTGCAGCCAGGCCATTTCCTTTAAAAGCCACTTATACCTAGCCAATCTCTCATTAATTTGCTCAAGACCATTTATACTTTTGGCTTCTACAACATCCTACGGTACCAAGATCTGCAGTTCAATCACACTTTGTATAAAAAATTAATTCCTCTTATTTGTTCTGAACCAGCAGTTTGACAATGTCACTGGGAACCCGTGTCATGTGTTACAAAAAGCAATAAAGCAATGAATAACTATTCTCTGTGTGCCTTCTACATCTTCTTCATGATTTCATACATCTTACACCTACTCCAGCTCAAGCTCGTAAGTTCTGCTCTGTTTAATTTCTCCCTCTCTGTAAGCCATGCTCTGCCTCTGCGCATCTCTGTGTTTCTGCAAATTTTTGGCACTATCCAAGTGTGGCCTGGTGGCAAGTACTTTCCACAGCCTTCCAGCCAGGTATGAGGCACCACAGATTACAGGGCAGCACAATTACTTTTACTCTGATTTCTCTATTCATTCCTACAACTCTACGTGCCTCTTTGACTGCAGCTAGCACTAAGCTGTATTTTCAAAGAGCCACCTTCACAATCACATCAATGTTGTACTTTATCCTCTTCTATGCTTTGTGCCAGAGGTGTCAAGCAACCAGCCAGAGCCTGGATTAGGTTCAGGACATTTAAATCCCTGATTGGAAAGATAGGCATAAACTGCAGGCTGTCTAGTATTCCTGGATGAGCCCAGTGTCATTATGACCTTAATACATTCAAGTGGCAAACAGAACCAAAAAGAATAAGCATCAGGTCATACTCGAGGCCCAATCCTGCACACATTTTTATGCATAGCGTTTCCCCGATTTAGGCTTTAATAGCTTGGTTGTAACTTCTCACAGTATCAGAGACATAATTTGTAGTCATATGGTGATGATTTTTCACTAAAGCCATCCATTGCATGAGGTAGAGTGCAAGAATCGGCATTTTTAAAGTGGACTCAGTGTGTTGATGCATCCTTTGTCTATTTTGTTAAATGACCGATAGGAACACGCAGAATCTCAGGTTTGATAGTGGTTTTCCAAATATTTTCAGTAACAGATATTGCTTTGTTACATTGTCCTGCACTTCAGGAACCTGCGGGGTGCCTGCGTCTAGCCCGTTACAGTCTAGCCTCCTCCCAGTTCAAGTGTGCTAGACAAGTACTGGGTGCCAGAGGCTCACTCAACTCACTGGCCCATGTTCACCCAGATGTAAATCTACTGCAATGGACTTATGTCAGAATGAAACAGGAAAGTATTAGAAAAGACTTTTCCTCTAGGAAAAGAAGGTGATTTTGTTAATGTATTTGTTAATATTGTATTTGTTACTATTGTTACTTGCAGATTTCTTTGCTTCTGCTTTGATGTTGGGGCAGCCATTTTCCTTTTTACTAATTTACCTTTTTCCTTGTTTATAATATTTTTGCTAATGTCACAGTAAGGGAAATTTAAACACAAATCTAAATCAAATTTCGGAAGCAGCTATCCATGGATGTCTAGAGATTTACAACAACGTGCAGCTTTTTCCTTTTCTTTCTCATTGTGTTGTGTCCTTTCTCTTCCCTTATTTCAGTATCTGTATCAAACTGCAGACACTAATCTGCATTTTGTGTCCCTCCTATAGCCTTCTGTATGTGCTATAACCATTTCTGTGCAGCAAGTCTGCCCTCCGTCTGCTCATGCCAACAACTCCATAGTCAGACCCAGAATGGCTGACTCTGCAGTAACTTTAAAACTTTAAAACTTACAGGTAACAGTCAAGAGTTGCTTTCTGTCTCTCCTTCAATCATCTATTAAAATGACCTTGTGCAGTGGATAAACTGATTTTCCATCTCACTAAAAGTCACAGAGCAAACTGAGAAACGACATGCACTGAAGCAGGCAACATAAAATGTGAAGCCCCCTTTTCTGCCTCCCTTCTGTTACTATTCCTTGTGGCAACTCTGCTCTCAAATCCCTCAGCTCTGGCACTTAACAGCACAGTTCACATACCTGTAAAATACAGCCTATAATTCTCATATCCTATGTTGGTTATCAGATAAGATTTTGAGTTGACTCCACAACATTACTGTTAATACATAATTCATGATTAATAGCAGTCACCCGAGATTCAGACTCTATTATGAAAAGCAGAGCAAACATTATGAGAACCAATCCTTGCCCCACAGAGCCTGGCAATCTAGGCAGGCAAATACTGGAAGATAGTAAATAGAAACTCAAAGTGGGAAAGAATTGTCCAAGAATTTACAGCAGGTCAGCGTTACAATCCAGCCTTTGCCACTACAGTAATCACTGCCTTAGCTCTAACTGTGACTCAGGGCCCGTTTTCATTTTCACAAAAAGCCACTTCATAGTTTGCTCCTGTTTCCAAAAGCAGCAGGATCAAGCTGGAAAGAGGCAATACTGAATGTCTATATGTGAGTTAATGGGGCTACACACTTAATAGGAAGCGTTTGACTCTTACAAAATCAGACCTTCAGTTATTGAGCTTTATTGCATACTTCCCGTAACACAGAGGGTGGCTCAGATGTCTCTGCAGAAACTTTGTGGTGTCTCTTAGGTGATGTTTTTTTCAGAACACAAATGTAGAAGAGGTGAGATTTCCTACTGCAGATTTGTTTGGCATGAAGTCTTCACATGTCAGTATTTTTTCCCCCCATTAATGAGATTCCACTGTCAGGTTTAGACAGTTCTTTAGATTCATCAGATGAAGAAAGGGGACATATTTGCTGACAGCCTACATTCTAGCCCATCTCTTCAAAACTGAAGGCATTAATATTAGATATAAACAGATAGCTCTAACACTCTGTCTGTCACAGGAGCCAACTCTAGTGACATCTTTAGGAGACCCATTACTACTAGTTTCCTCTGAAGCTTTCTATGTCATCCTGTAATGTGGAGGCAAATTGCTTGGTAGCATCAAACTTTGAGGAAAAGCCTCTAAAGACAACTTTTGGGACATCAGTTTAGACTTGTACTCTCCATAAATCAGAAAAGGTGGTAGCCTTTCCATTCAGGGCAGTGCAGGAAGAGCATATTCCTCTCAGAAAAGAAATCATTCAGGAAGAGGCAGATACAAAAGAAACTATCTATCATTACCGGTAGATAAAACTAAATAATGATTCAGAGTTCTCCGGTAACAGCATCATCATCTGTCAGTTCCTTGGCCAGATCCATTGACCTCTTCAAATACTAGCTCATACAAATCCTGACTTTTGTCCCTCTTTCTCCTACCCTCACCCTAATAAACGCACAAGCTTTCATTCCTATAACTAACTCTTTTTCTCCCCCACTACACTTTGTCCGTAGTGGAAGTGGTCCTTGGCTACTCCACACCATGGCCAGGCACTGTCTGGAAAAGGGCCAGCTGACACCAGCCTTAACAGTGTGAATGTTAAGGATGGTCAAGCACTAGTGTGGGAGCCTGTGCCCGAGGACTGTTTAATTTATTAGAACAGATTCAGGCACGAAGTCCCAGGCAAGAACCTGAGAGCATGGTTCTCCCTCACTATTAATACCAGAGACAGGTAATTATCTCACTGTGTGCAGGCTGGAAAACAACAAATCAGATTCTGAAATGTGTTCAGCACTTACAGCTGGGGTCAGATTTTTCAAACGAGTTCTTCATCTGTTCAGGTACTATAAGTGGCCAGCTTTTCATAAAAGCAAGCCAGATATTAAGCTCCTTTGAAGATTATTTCCAATTAGAGATCATGAGGAACATGCAAAAACCTGCCCCAGAATCTTCAGAAAAGAAACTACTTTTCAGAAATAGCTTAAACTGTAAAAAATGTACCAAAAACTAGCCATCTCTCCAGGATCACAATGGTCTAAATCAAGAAGTGGATTCAGTGTGTCAAGGATAGAAAGATTCTGCAGGAAATAGATTAAATCATTATTTTTGAATAAAACCTAAAAAGAAGAAAAGTAGTTTTTATATTAGGTGAGCCAGGGAGAAAGAACTGCCTGTGTAAATACATAAAAAGTAGATATACTGTAACTTTTATGAATCCAAGAACCATTTGTCCCCATGAAGTTTAACACAGTCACCTTGAGCTAGGAAAAGTTTCTAATTTTGATCTGGAAAGAATCTGTATTTAATTGGAAGCAGTCTTCTGCCAGTTCTGTCGTAAGAAGCTCAACGCGGATTTTCAAGCCATTACAGAGAGAATAAACGACAATGCTTAGGTACTGCCTTTGAATCTAGGTCCTTCAATTTGGTTTTATTTCCCTCTTTAAAATTAATGATATATTCCGCATGTCTGTGGAATAATGGGAACAGAAGTTAAGCAAAGAATATAGCTGTTTCTAACTATTCACTTCCTCTAGAGATTCAAACCATCCATCTTCCCATAATTGCTATCATGGTAAACAGTTCTTTAAAAATACTGTGTTGACTTTCACTGCTATCAGCTTGCATCACTATATTTCAGGTACTTAGGATGCTGAGTGTATTGTAAGTACAGGACAGCACTTCTCTGGGTCCAGAAAGAGAAGGATGTTGCTGGTTGTCAGGCAAGCAGAATCAGGCCTGGGAAATTTCCTAGCTGGCCCTGCAAAATAAAAAAAGACTCCTTGCCATTGTATCTGTTTGGGAAAAGTTCTGTCTGGCTCCAGTAAGGAGGGAAATACTAAATAATCATTCTGAAAATGCAGCCTTATATAATCATCACATCCACTTTACTGATGGGTCACAAGACCAGTTAGTGCTCTCTCATTAGTGCAGCAGAGAATGAAACCTGCCCAAATTAGATGCCAACAACGTTGGTAAAACAGTTCCTTAAGGCTAACAAGACAGGGAAAATGTTTAAAACAGTGGTAAAATCATACAGTTCTGAAAAATATTGAGACAAAAAGGAAAATACTATCATGTTATGATAACAAGAAAAATTAACTCCTGACAAATTATATGCTAATGTTCAACTTGGCACTAAACAAGGCTGTGAAAGCACATAATATAATTACTCTAACACAATGATTAGCCAGTAATTAGCATTGGCCTATCTTACATTAGAATCCTAGCTTTTTGTAATACGTTTTTATCTTTACCTACATTCATTTAGTACAAAAGCTGAGACATGCACATCAAGGCAAATAATTAGAGCATGGATTTCAGCTTAGTACTTTGCAACAGTGCACTACAGTCCAATAACTGGAATAGAATTTAATGTATAACGTAAGGGCTAATTCACATTATCTATATGCTAACTATTCATTTGTTTCTTTACCATTTAATTAAGAAGCTAATTGTTATATACCACCATCAGTAGGCAAAACAAGGTTCACTTATTCCATGGAATAATGCTTTTGGTCATATCTGCCAGATACCTCTCGATATATCTGGAAGAGGGTTTATTCCTGCAGATGAGGAGGGGCAGGCAGGGCAGATTGAAATTTGATTCAGTCCGCTGGAATCAGCTACAGCTGCAACAGCCCAGGGAAGCTTATTGCACTAGGGCAATTCTGTCTGTAACACTGAAGCACTGCCATGATCAACTGTGTTGAAAAAAAAATTTGTGATGTTAAGGGGTGAGAAGAGGAAAATTTCAGTTGCTTCCAGATTTTGAGGGGATACAATGCAATGGAGGATAGTAGAGAATCTGTCCCCTTTCTCAGCAGCAATTCCAATTCCATTATCACTAAGAGAAAAACTCACATTCTAAGAGTGAATCTTTGGCATGGACAAACTATTCTGGTTCCCTTAAATTTGCAAAATGACTTAACCACAACCTCAAATTTCAAAGTCACAGAGATGAACTGTGGCCACAGAATTTGTCATTCTGGGTGTCTCTGCTATGAAGTCTTTCCCAGTTTGGTCTTTCAGTGGGTCCAAAATATTCTGGCTGCCTAGGAATAAATACCATATGCTGACAGTCAGGCAATCCTATTAAGACCCAGCGTTATGAGTCCCTCAGAGCTAAATCTGCTGTACTGCTATTCTGTAGCACTTCTAACCCCTGACCCTTCAAAATGCAAGAAAACACAACCGAGAAATGAACTTTCCTCTTTTTTATCATAAATAGCATGAAACACTTAGGCCAACACATGGGAGCATCAGTGCCCGTTGCTGGTGGCACTAGACTTCATGACCATACACACAGGGCCAGACACTTGCTGAAAGCTTACAAAGACGTTTTTTGTTGAAGTAGGAGAGGGTAATGTTTGGGCGTGGCACTCCCCAAATCTCCTCACAATACAAACATGCAGTTTTGGGCGAGGGTGGCACATGGTAACTGAGATAATCCCACGTTACTTACAATGCTTTACACTGCTGCAGTGCTTTCCAATTGATTTTCAGAGCATTGCATAAACATTTTTGCTAAGCCAATCAAGCTCCTGACTCAAACATAGTGTCCTTATTCGGCTGTTCTTCCCTTCTCTTCTTCAGTATATAGGTCACAGATGCTCAACTCTTTGTGGCTCTGTTACCCATGTGACTTACTGTAAGCAATGAAACTTATGATAAAACCTTGGCAGATCCTATTAATACACAAGGTGACAAGAATTCGTGACCCAGAAGAGGATCTATCATTTGCTGGCAAACTCTTTAAAACGACTCATCCTCCTAATGTAGCTCCTCTCTAAGAATAGAGCAGTACTGAAAACAAGATCTGTCAATTTGCTTTTCCCGCATTGCTGGTGTAAGTTTGAAATCTAGCAGTGTGGCTCTCCAAAGCACCACTTCATTGCAGCCACCAGAATGGTTACCTCCCTGTGACAGGAGGTAGGCATCCGCAGAAAAACACTCGTGTGAGAGATGCTAATAGTGACAATAATGAGCTCAGTTATTGAAGAACATTTTTGGCCCACATAGTAAGAGCCATGGAATTACATATAACTGCTGTAATGTGATTGGAATTTATTTTTGAGGAAGTGTTTTAATATTTGACATTAGGAGTTTCTATTACCGTGCTGAAGAAAACAATCTCACTGGGGTAAAAAATGACACTTCTGATGAGAGTCTTTAATTTCCATTCTGTCTGTTTTGTGTTTATCTCCACAAACAGCAGGCACATTGTTCATTCATCCCATGTTACATTTTTCCTGAAACACTTTTTCTTGAACAATATAATGTCTGATAAGGTAAAGAAAAAATTCCAGTATGTTTCCACTATAGCATATTGTTGTCCTTGAAGAACAAGAATAAACCTCCCTCCCATAACTTTGCCATCAAGCCACTCAAGCCATTACAGGAAAAAACATGTTGTCCTTATGCAGAAAGGTTATGATAATTGTATTACTTCACCTAAGAATGTTGCTGGGTTTATTACTTTGCAACTATCACCAGACAAAATCAAGTTGTTATCTTTCATGTATGGCTGGCTCAATTTTTTGGGGAAATGACTAGTGGAAAAAGTGCAAGATTTCAACCACTTCATTAGGACAAAAAAATAATGACATTCCAGATAACTATACTGCCACCAAAACAATTTGAGATGCTCCTGTCCAAATGTTTTCCAGGATTCTATTCATTGTTGCAGAAACCCAGGCTCCTGTAATGACTGCCAATTAAACAAATGGTGAACCAACAGCCTGCCCATCCTCTCTGTACACAGGGTGTCCTGATCGTACAGGAAAGAGGCTAAGGCTGGAGTGTCACTGAGCACCTGTGGTCTGCATTAATGTTTCACTGACTTTAACAGGTAAGTGTTAGGCTCCTGGACTCCATATGGTTTAAAGCATCTTGTTTAATTATTAATTACCTTATATCAGTGCTCTAATCTTTCAACTGCCTACTTCTACTCTTCACCGTTTCTGCATTCTTTAATTTTTTATAACAGAAGGAAACTGGTGTGAAAAAGAAATACATCATACATATATACACACACAGCCCCCAGGCTGGACAAGTACTAAATAATCCAGTAATATAGTGATCCCATGACTACTGACTTTTTAGACACTTTCTCTGGGTAAACGGAGATACCTAAGGCGGGGCTTACCTGTTGGAAGGCAGATATTCTGTCCTTCCAAAATGCCAGGTGCCTTTGCAAGTGCCTGTCAGAGAACAAAAGGGAAGTGCATTATCCCAGATTCCTTAGTCCTTTTTAAAGTATTGGTTTATGCTTTACTGGTCACTGTCAAGAAGATCAGCCTGAAGAGTTCTCACTCTCAGATTTCAGCAGTGGGAAGTGTTCTGCACTGTTCTGCTCTCTCTGCAAGGAGGTGGTGAGAAATATCAGCAGCTCCCAAAAAACACATTTGCAAATTATGATCTGGCTCTAGTACAGCTCAGGCACAGCAACATTTCTCGTTGCAGTCCATTTAGCATGACACTGCAAGCTGCAGGAAAACAGGCCTTGGAAGTTCATTATCATCAGGATCCAGCTAAAAAATATTTGGAACAGATCCTGAAATAATTACAAGAGTATGTGAATAATATTACAATTAACAGGAACAGGTTGGTGAAGGCTTTCTTTCCTGCTTACCTCTAGAAGAACAGATATGAGCCTTTTCTGAAAAATATCATCAGCCTTCAAAATCTGCCAATGATATTATGAAAAATTAAAACAGCGATTCTCATTCAGACATTATTAAAACAAATATATACAACCCTCCCTCTATGTGGGAGTGACTGTCTCATTCCCAATGGTGACACTTCTCTGGTACATCGTTTTTTATCTATCTTGACATTGCTCATTGCTTTAAAGATGACTGGCATCTAAAATGCAGCCCTGTTAATCTCACTAAATTTCACCCTATCCATTCATCCTGCAGCATTGTTTAATGAAATCTGAACTTTTTTTAGCAGCACTGCAAAACCATGACTGATGAAGTCGTATTGGAGTCAACACTGCAACCATGGTGGTGAATGCTAAACAGTGAATAGGTGAGGAAGAGAATGGGATTTTGTTTTTCAAGGGCCACACTCCTGCTTTATTTCCATGCAAGAATGCAGTCACCTGAAGAATCAGCACGAGTTTTTCTTCCAGTGCAGGCTAGAAGGACCCAACTTCTCGCTGTGTAAAGCAAGCCATATTGGCATGGGGTCAAATGATGCAGAGAGCCTTATGCCCTTTCTCCAACCTCCTATATAAGCTCATAAAATAAATGAGACAGAGGACCCCAGAGCCAGCACTCTACTTTCTGTTCAGCACTGGAGTGGAGAAAGCAAGCTTAAGGACTGGTGGAGGGAGATACAATTTTGTTTTCTTTGTTGATATTATATTTTAGCATTACAATGCTGACACAGGATGAATTTTTTGAAGCTTTATGATGAGATACCACTATGGATGGTGACAGCAAGCAATATTACTATCTGGGGACTGCGGCAGCAGGTAAAATCTCTTTCTTTCTCTTCCCTCATCGTGCTCTAACCAGAAATTCGCAAGTATGGTTCTTCTTCTCAGGACTGTGCCTATCATTTGATGGTCTGAGTGATAACCAATGAATATTTGTGATCAGGAATTAATCACTGCAAATACAAACAGCATTTGACAAATTGAGAAATTATGCAGGGTATTCCTAAATGCACAGTAAACAAATCAAAATGCAAAGGATTCACGTGCTTGAATCCTTTATGTCAATTGGAAACCTCCGCTTTTGGTCACACAATCTTTTCTGTGTAGCTACAGGCACTGCACTTGTGAATGCAGACCTTCGTCCTGTGCAGTCATTGTCAGCATAGAATTCCAGTGGACGTACAGATACATGGTGTTGATGACAAATATTCAACACAAGTTTAACCACATGAATCAAGGCAAACTATTGTCTGTCTCTTGATATAGTCACTGATTTATAGCATTCTTAAACCTGGGACAAGGAGCTGTTTATCAACAGCAATTTACTTAGCAAATCTAAGAGTCAAAATCTATTTGGGCTGATACTATTATGAAGGGTTCTTACTGACTTTTGCTCTGAAACATATCCATAGGATCAAATTTCTACTCTGTTGGATGTGCAAAGCAATTCAAAGACATCCCAGAATAATTTGCAGTCTGTACCCACTTTCATTATACTCACTAGAAGCAAAACTAGAAGTGGTATACGAAAATATGCAGAAACCTTAAGACATATCCACAGAGGAATGTCTCTTCACTCCTGTGATAATGAACAGTCAAAATCCAGTTATCCATTAGCAACAGCATAGAAAGTGAAAAAGGTTTTGCATTTAACTTCACAGAACACTGATCTTTGTTGTCCCAAGTCAACCCTTTTCTTAACTACTGGGTATCTGGATGTTGTTGCAAATAGATTAACGTAGATGACCAATAAGCAAATGAAGAAGGGCAGAGCACAGCTGGATGGAGAATATATATTGGCAATTATTTAGTGGATTCCCCCTCTCTACTTAAAAATTCTATTTTGGACAGATCAGAACATTTTAAAAAAAGCAAACAACTAAAACCTCCTAATCCTACCAAAGCAAATGATCTCTGGTGAATGGTTTCTGAACTTTTCACATCTTAGGACATTTTTTCCCCCCTTGGTATTCAAATTTTCAATCAGTTGGCACTGGACAACTAGATTATGTGTTCCTGTGATTAGATAAATCTACAGAGAAAATCTCCTGGCATGAATAGTTATGGTGGTGAATGCAGCACTGTTTTATTTATTTCCTCTATCCTTTTCTATTAAAAAAAGGAAAAAGAGGAAATTCCGTAAGCATTCCTGTCATTACAGTCAAAGACTCAGAATAATAATAGAAAATAAAATCATGGGGAAAATACAGCTGAAGAAAACTGGTTTAAAGATTCAAATAAGTATTAGCCAAGTTTTGCTTTGCTGTGGTTCAGATTTATAAACCCACTTTCAGTGGAGTAGGAAGGAAGCGATGACAGATGCTACCATTTGCTGTTGGGTCCAGCAGCGGTGAGGCTCACTCCGGCTTGCACCAAGCCTCCCAGTGTCCAAAACAGAGCGTGGATGGCGCAGTACTCAATCCACATGCAGAGTCATCGAGAGCTCACAGACTGACAGTGAAAAATGAGCCAGTGAAAGGCTCTTTTAGACAACTCTCTGGAGAGTGACAGCTGGTGTAATCCAGGGGGGTGAGGATGACTGATACCAACTAAGGACCTGGCTCATCATGTTTATCATTTTTGAAAGCATTTACAAAAGCTATCAAACAGTATGGCTGGCCACAGAAAAAGGCTTTTGTCTTCTAAATGTTCTTTCCAGAAGGAAACAGTAATAGAACATAGAGCTGGGATACATTCACTGCTCAGCAAATATTAACAATTAAAGATATACTGTGAAGTTTTACTAATTTTTAAAAAATGTATCAGTTCACAACACAATCCATCACTTAAGGTCTAAATCCCCTGGCAAGAAATCAATGCAGCAAGAGTCATGACCTTGAATACATCAATCTCTTACAAGGAACAGAAAAAATTGTGATAATACTTGCTTAAATAATTCCAGTGCCGTGGTGTACTTTTAAAGCTAGGAGCTCTTATGCTGAATCCTGTAATTTAAGAGTAGGTAGCTTTCCTTTGTCTGGACTTGACTATACCCAAAGCAGACCCCTGTGTACACTGCAGCCTGTGACTGCTCTGTTGAACCCTGCTTGCCAAGGTGAAGAGTTCTGACCACTGCACCCCCTGTCCCAGAGCGCCGCTCCATAGAGACCTAGCATGAAGGCTGAGCAACAAAGAGGGAACCCCATTTCACCAACACACACCGGTCCAAAAGGTAAAGATGGCTCAAAGCCAAAAATACCACATCAGAGAAGATATAAACAAGTAAGGCCTTGTTTTCCTAGGTGTTTCAGTTTCGCCACACAAGTTTTTTATACTCAGCATGCAAGAGATGCCATGAATTTTCACTAAGTCTTATCTATTTGTTGAAGTATTCAAAGAAACAACTTGTTGAAGTTCCTAATCATAGCTCCTCCTCATTTTTCCTGCTATAACCTGTGTTCCTGAACAGCTAGCTATGTAGTCCTGTGAATTATATACTACAACAGTCCTGACAGGTGCCTCCAAGAGAACAGAGAACAGTCAGCCACCTATTCTGACACCAGGCTGAGAGCTGGGGAGTGGTTAGACACTTGCGCCTTTAACTTCAATACCAGCATGAACATCCTGGCTGAACAAGAGGGGTCAGGCTTGGGTGTTTTAGTTTGCTATGCTGAACTACTTGTTGCTGGGGTATTGTATTTCTTCATTCTGTGTACAGCCTTAGGTATTGACACCTGGCTCGACACATTCTGAATATTTAAGTTACCCCATGGCTAGAGTAAATGCCAAGGAAGCCCTGCAAGGGCAGCCAAGTGCCACTATCCAGCTGGCTGAAATACTTTTATTTTAAATAAATTAACTGGCTGCCTTCCACAGAGGTAGGGGAGGGTAGCCACTCGAATGCTCTCTGCCCTCAATCTTTTTTTGTGTGTGTTCAGTTTTGGATGGCTGTTCTATGAAACTTGAGCCGCTCTGGCTTGCTGACAGCTACACAATAACACAGCTAAATGGATATGGGCATGGGTGAAGGATGCCGAAGAATTAGATTTGTATTTCAGAGGTGGAACTTAAGGCCAAATTTGTAAGCTTGTAACTGCAAACATTACTGGAAAATCTTTTTCCAGTAACATTGGGAGAAGGCAGGAAAACACTACTTGAGGAAAGAACTGCCGGCTGGGAACTAGACCTCTCAGGATCTGCAGTGGATCAGTCTGGCAACCCCGAGCACATTACAGGACCTCTGTCTCACACTTTTCCTCTCTAAGTGTTCACACTTACTTGACAAGTGTTACCTTTTTCAGGAAGTTTTAAGTTCCTTAAGTAATGGAGCTTTTATTAGTGGAAAGTAACTTCAATGCCTTTATTACTTCTTTTTTCCCCCCCCACCTCTGCCATTTTTTGGCTACCTCTAGTATAAATTACTTGAATATCATGAAGAGCTGTTAAAAAGAATCCTGCTCATTTGCTGCTGTTGTTATGATTGTGCATCGGTGATAAACATTCAAAGAGTATTTTATAAATTGTGACAGTGGAAGGTAATTTCCTACACTATAGCTGAGATAAAAGGCAATGATGACTATAACACATTTCTCTAAGTAAATATAAATCATAGCTGTTTTGGTGTTTGTCTTAACTGTTTCAGTTTCAGTTTACTAACTCCTGCAAAGATTTTTATTTCTGTTTGGATTAAATTGATATAGGAGGCCCCACTAAAGAGAGCTACTTCTCCCATATGTTACGTGCATCATACTGGATTGTTGGGTTTCCTTGATATTTTTAAAATTTCTTATTATTGAACACAAAGATATAAACCCTGTTCTAGTGAAGAAAAGAAAACTAAGTTCCTCCAGATAAAAACTGGGACATCTTCCACCATTTTTTTTTTAATTATTTGTGAATTTAAATTGAAACCGTTACTATTTGCTATTGCCAAGATGAAAAGATCTGCCAAGGGAGATGTCCACAGACATGCACTTTCATTTCTTTCCTCTTCTCATAGCACTAGATGGATTTCTTTTCCCCTCAAAGACAGAAATTAATATCACACACATATAATAATGGAAACAAGAAGTAGGATATGAACTGGAGACATTTTGGCCTCCAAACAATAACTTCTCTGGACAAACTAAATGCCTTTGACTCAGTCAATAGAACATTTCTATCTATAGAGGGTAATCACACCCTCCAGCACAAACGATAACACATGTAATGTTTGAGCTGTGAAAAAAATAAAACAGGAAGATGGACCCATCAAATTACATTACTTTAATATACTGGTTAGTTGTTAGGTTGGAAAAAAGGGCCAAACTCTACACATGATTTGAGCAGCATATTTCTAAGAGACAGAACTCTGAAAGAAAACGTAGTATTAGTGTTTTATTATAGAGGCACTGGCATATACTACTAATTTCCTCCATTAGACTCCCATCCCTATTCCCAGGAACTCAGTATTGCAACAAAATACAACTTCTGTAATAGATCTAAAATCTAAATGCCAGTTGAAGCTTGAACAAGTTCAACTTTTTTTTTTTTTTTTTTTTTTTCTTCTTTTAAAGCAATCTGAAGAGCTGGGGCCATATGATGTGGTACCCGGCACACTGCCTGTAGCTCTCTGCTGAGCTAGCATGTGTCCTCCTGCAGTGAACCAAGGTGATGTATCATGAGTACTGCTGCCCTAGAGCCCAACTACAGCATTTCCCCTTGGAAAAAACACGTTTTTTTGATGCTCTGCCCACCTAGCCAAGGTCAGCTTTAGAGCCAGGGTCTTCTATATTACAACACCACCTGCAGAAACTTTCTGCTTCCTGATTTTAAGGATTCTTCCGTACTTCATCCTTCTGTGGTGCAAGAGAAAGAAAGCTTTTTTAGCAAGTTTGTGCTCTTTTCAAGTGCTGTAAAGAGGTTCCTTCCAGTGTTCATTCCTCTTAGTATTTCATGTCTTCAGATGCATTGGCTGAAGATGAACAGACATTTTCTCCCAAGAGCATCAAAAGTGTTTCCCCAATCAGCACTAACAACTCCACCATTCAGGCTGAAAGTTAAATCTAAGTTACAGGTAAAGATAAAAATGAATCTGCCCAAAACGTCTACACTGGAGAGAGTCCTAGCTTCTGACTTGACTCTGATGAATAAATCTTCACAACATCTTAATAAGTGAGCAGTAAATTCATTTAAACAGAGGCGCTTAGCCAGGTAGAAGTGTGGTTTCTCCAGCCCCTCCAATCTTTCTTTTGATGGATGCCAGCATCCCTCTGGTAATCCATACATGTCAAACAATTCTGATATGTATAGTGCAGTCCTAATTTAAGACACTAGAGTAAAATTTCTTGACGATGGATGAAGGAGAGGTGAGAAGGTCACTGCTTCTAGATCCTTCATAAAACCATCATTCATAGCTGCTTTAATGCAGTAACATTTATAGGGTTGAGAATTCAGCTCATTTTCCAGATTTTAAGATGCAGAGTTTTCTCTCGGTAAGGTAAAAAGAAACAGTTCAAGTCAATACACTTATGTCTCACTTATTAAGTTTATAGTGAAGCTCTGTGTGCTTGACAGTATGCAGAAGCAGTAATTAAAACATTATATCAATTTTGGCCTGTTCAGAAGGACTTGGGTTCATTTCTCAGATAAAAGTCTTAAGTCTAATACAGGAGGCGACTGTACGCTTAAAATATAGACCAGTTCTGTGATCTACTCCCTTCATTGCCATGGTTAATTCATTGAATCTCTTTGCTTCAGTTTCTTATGGGCAAGAACAAAAACAACATTTCCTTTCCCATCCTTTTTACTTCAATATTACTATGCAACCTTTTTAAACAGAAGCTTTCTTTTAGCGTCACAGCACTGTAGCTGCTACCTTACATTGGGAAAGAGGAACACCAGGTTTTGGAAATTATAAGAAAAGGGGAAACCACACCCCAAAGTCTTTCCTCTTTGATTACTTAGATTCAAAATGGGCCAATAGTTGCGATACAAGCTCAACAGAAAGACTAAACACTCAAATGCAGTGCGTGCCCAAATGGAAGTGTTGCCAAATCAAAACAAAGTTGTTCTTTGCCAAATGTCTAACTCTGTTGCACAGCTTTCTCACAGAAGCTGACACACAGGAAAGCCTTTAAGACCAAATCAATAGGTGGTTCATCTCCTGACAGCTTTTCCCTAAGGTCTAGATCAATGCTAAAGATAAAGCCAGAGCTTTAAGGGCTGGCAAAGCAATTGGTTTGGCATCAGCATTAGGTGTTTGCCTGAGTTCATTAATGCATCATTCTTTACCAAGTAACTACAATGTCCCACACTTCCTGGAGGGGGTACAGAGCCATATTCTCTTTCTATTATTCAAGCTTGAGAAGTTCTTAACGAAGGGTGAAGAACAGTGCATGTGAGGACAGACATGGTGTGTTAAAGTGGGAGCTCTGAGAAACAAACACAGTGTATTTATCCCATACACTGCTTCAATAGGCTGACAGGGTTAACTTTTTTTTTTTTAAATAAAAATACCAGCGAATCAACAGTATTAAGTTCTGAATTGCCCTAATTTCAACTCAGATCTCCTAATGTCATGAAGTATATTCAATTTGTTTTAGGACAGCTAGAAGACCCAGAGGAATGAAATAACTTTTTTAAAGGCTTTTCAGGAGAACAAGCTTTACTATTCCTACCTTCATGCATTTTCTTATACGGGACACCCTCTTGTCAAAGAAAATAATCTGAAATTGGCCAGCAGAAGTTAACAAAAGAGCTCAGGCAAGGGCTCAGACACAGAGGTAACTACAGAATAACCATGTTGTTAGATTGAAAGCTAAGTGTTTCAGTTAGTGGTTGGACATTAAGCAAGAAAAGATGTATTGTAATGGGAGCAGGAAGGCAGTGATGACCCAAGCCAATGGTTGTGGCAGACACAAGAACTCTTTAAACTGCCAGCGTGCCAGCAATGATGGGTTGTAGAAGGAGAAAATAAAGCTACAAGAGGATATAATGGCAAAGACAGAGAGATGGTCTGATGTCTAAGTGGGATAGAACTTGGCAAAGAAAGTAACAGCATCACTTTACTAAGAAAAAAGTGAGAAAGGTCTGCAGGCAGCAGTAGGGAGGAGAGACAGGAGATGAAAGGGATGCGTTGAAGGTGACAGGAGAATGGTACCAAAGGCAACAGGAGCTTGATGGAAGAAAACCATATTCAAGGGAAAGAGAAGAACCTGCTGAACAGAAAAATATGGGACTATCCCTATACAAATTATTAGCTGCTAGAGGAAAGAACAGCTACACTTGTTTTATATAGATGCACATTCAAAATACTGGCACCAAAACCTTAGTAATAGAGAATATTTTTACTTTGGCTTGAAAGAGTTTTAAAAAGATTATTCTGGTTAAAAAAAGGTTTTCAAAATTTCATTTAAAAGAAGAAAAAAGATGGTCTTACAAGAATACGAGGTCTGCTAATAACTCATCCACTAGAATGACAGGAGCAGTCTTGTATTTCAGAGGATGGTTTCTATCAAGTGTGATGTTCAAATACAGCATTCCAAAGGTTCAGGGATCTAAACTCCTTTCACAAAAGAAATTTGCCTGGCCAATGTGTAGAAAATAGTGGCAACATTTCCAAGTTTTGGGGCACACTTTGCCCTCCAATATGCATGCTGGAAACTCATATGGGCCTATGGCTTATAGGGTTCTATTTAAAAAAATACCAGTGAAGCTCCTTTATAGATACCTATGACAAATACTACCGGTACTGACAGACCGTTGTGGAAAGGCCTTCATGAATTGTTTCATTTAGAGGTTTAGGTTAGATGTCATAATCTCAGATACTTTTTCATGAACTCATGAGTTTATAGACACCTCCAAGAAAAGAAAAGGCTTTCCTTTCTATTTGATACCAGGAGCAGAGAAGAAATAAGGGAAAACCATTTAAAACCCCTCATTTTCCAAATAAAATTTAAAAATCTATTACTTGAATCTGAATTCTTACTTTTTAAGTCCTCATTTGTCTTCCTCCTCCCCTATTTGTTCTTCTGAGCCTGTTAAATCTACAGGCAGTGTTAAAATTGTATTGCTAAGGCAAGTTTATTTCAGTAGTCCTTCTAATGTTTGCCCTTGATAGAACAGCATGCAGTCCACATTATTGCCTTTTTCTATTCTCCCCCAGCTCAAGAGGATTTCTGCTCTTGGGAGTGCCCTTTTATCTGTATGCTGAGATCTGGTAACTGCGGCTGAAATTTTGTTATGTAGCTTTCAGCTCAAGTAGCAGCACTTAGGCACTGGAGGCTTCATTCTGATCTAACTTACATTGCTGTAAATGAGGATTAACTCCATTAGGGTCCATGAAATTATACAAGCTATGAAATAGAACTAAGTGAATCCAAGATTAGACCTTATATTTTTCTGTCCTTAGAAGGCAAAATAAATAATCTCCAAACATAAGTACACAGGCATAGTCACTAAGGAATTCTAGTTCAGTATCTGTATCCTAAATAGAAAGATACTCTGGCAATAAGAACAGTTTCAGTGGAGCAAACTGTAGTTTACATGACATGAGGTTCTAGATTTATATGATATAAATCCTGAACTGCACTTCTGATTGTGCAAAGAGAACTTACTATTCAAAGCAGATCAGTAAATGGTACAGTAAAGATCTCATGTAGATAGGATAAGAAAAAATATTTTCTTTTAATCATACAACATTGCAACAAAGTTATGTAAACAAGATTAAATATCAGTATTACATGTGAATAAATAATGGTATTATGGTACTTAACAGAACTGAGTATCTTGAGTTTAGTGAGGATCATATATAAAATGAATATGTGAATGTGTGAGAGATGAGGAAATGGAAAGACTGACTTTGTGGAGCTGTTTTTTGGACTACTGCATCCAAGGTGCTGAGGCTGTGAGTGCAGAAACTGCTTTTATGAGAATGAATTTCCACAATCAGCTTGTAGTTTGCTAACTAATCCAAAACCATCCTTTATAAGACCTTTAATAACTTAATTAGCAACTATATGAATGGTTGAATCCAGCCATTAATGAACTACAGGAATAACCATTTAGTGAAGTCCTAATTATTTGCAGAGGCTCTTCTGGACTATAGAACCATCCTATGACCTTCCCCAATCAGTTGCAGCACAGGAAGGGCTGGCTCTCCTGTAGTAAACAGCTAGCCAAGTGAAGTCAGTGTGAAAATTTGAGTAATTTCTGTGCAATATTCTTCTGAAACTTAATTTACCAAAGCAACAGGACTAGGCTCCCTGCCCATTGTGCAGTCATTTCCCAGCATAAAATGAGATTATGCTTGAAGGTAGATTTCTACACTCATACAGAAGTCTAAGAAATGACTAGACTGTGTGCAGAGTAGGACACATAGGTTCTGTGTCTTTATCCCAGGTGACTGCAAAGGTGCTGCTACATTCCCAAACATCTCCTAGTCTTCAGGTAAATCCACAGAAACACTGTGAAAGGACCGCTTCTTTTACCCCTGCCCCCGAACTTCTCAACTGAGATCCATTAGACAAGATTCCAGGTTCCAGCAGATCTTCTAGGTAACTCCCTACTAACACCAGCTGAAACACTCACAGCATGACAATTATTAACGAAATGTACCAACTGAAGGAAGGGTTATCAATATGACAATACAAAATTGGCTTTTGTAAAAGATGGCATTCTAGAATATGGGCACATACATTTGAATCCAAATGTATCCTAAAGAACACACAGTGCTCATTACTCTAAAAATCTGCTGTATACCCATGAATTTAAAGATATTCAGGTTATCTGCCACTGTAGGCCTGCTTTCTGCTGGAAATTATTTTTCATGGTATATAATTGACTTGTCACTGTAATAATTTTATCTGACTACAGAAGAAATATCTCGAATGACAAAACCAGTTATGAGGACTTCATTTTTCTACTTTTGTTGAAACACATGGTTGTCATTAGCACAGAGTTCCATGTTTTTAACTAGAACACACTCTGCATGTACATGCATATATAGGTGCAAATATATGTATAAAGCGTGCAGAGTTGACGGAGGAGTATGTCAATGGTGTTTAAATACAGAAAGAAGTGCTGTTAAGAACAAGGCAACAGTATGTTCATTGTGAAAGATGGAACAAAAGCACTAAGGATAAAAAAAAAAAAAAAAGCAACAAAGAAGCTCCAGGGTAGATAGCTGGAAGAGCTTTGAAACGTTCAAGTTATTTCAGCACTGAAACAAATAGGTTAGAGAGTGTGTGGACTCTTCATCTCTATAGAACCTTAAGAACAAGAAACATTTCTCTTGATGGATGCAAGGTACTTTATTCTGCCATAAGGCAAGAGGACTAAAAAGACCTCAACACCCATAAAGCTTTGAGGCATTGAATATAGTCAAGATGACATTTGACATTCATTTTCATAGAAGGAGTTCATCAGCAGTGTCATTTACACCTAATTTTAAAAATTAAAAGTAACAGACAGGAGGTAAAGCTAATTTCTTCTAATTTGAATCATGACTGAATGATTCCAAATTGAAACCTCGATAGCCCTAGGAAATACAGAAAAGCAAAAAAATCTAACACTGTCGGGCCTCCCCAGAAGCCTACACAGAATAGCTGCACACAGTTTCTCTAGACAAAGTCAAAGTACTTTAATCAGATACAGAATGTTTTTTGTTTAAATATCAAGGAAAACAAACCTTCCAAGGGAGAAACATGCAAAGTCCTTTAAAATTATTTGGATTTTGATATGCTATTTGTTGAAACTCTTTCCTTCATGCAATTATATAGCAAAACCTGAAAAATTCTATATTTGTCAAGTGAGAATGCTAATTTTTTTTTCCCATTTAAAAATACTTTCCAGAATGAGATGTACTCCATTTTCTACTAAAACATCTAGTATTTTAAAAGGTTAGGCTGCAAACAAAATGCCTCAATGTAACTGAAATGCTAAGATTTTTTTTTTTAAATCAGAATCGCTGTACAGTGGCACCAAAAATAAATGTTCTTTTTTCAGAAGCTAAGAATCTCTTAGGAAGCAGAAAAACCACCTTATACACGATTCTGTTTTAAGAGGGACAGAATAAAAATACTTTTCCAAAGAGTCTTCAACTTCATTTTCTGATGCAAATGCACCAGTTCTCTAATTTTCAACTTTTTTTCTAAAATAAATAGGATAAGATCAACCCTCAGTTTCTAGATATAAAACAAGCCTTAAATAATGTAATCGTATTTACAGGACAGATATCAAAACCTTCTGTTTGCATTTGTAATTAGGTACTGATAACACTGCTTTCACAAACAATGTGACATAACCACTGTTCATAATAGCTCTGGGCTGTTATCTCAGCACCACAAGGAATCTCCTCTGTTCAAATCTTACTGATCACTGACAAGTACAACTCACAACACTTCTAGGGAAGTCATGACCTTCTAATACCTAAGAAATAGTGCCCATCCCCTATTAATTTAATCAACAACTGTATTTTTACTCAACACATTTTGACTGATGTAGGATCAGAAGTTGTGGCAGCAGCCAGCCCTGACCACACACCCTGGTTTGAAACAGAATCTAATAAGCATGTGCTGCAGAAGAAGCAGGTGAGGATACAGAATTCTGAAGCTGGAGGTTTTAACAACCTCTAATTCTTCAGGGTGGTCCTATTAGCCCATTGGTTAAACACCATTCAGCTAGTCAGCCATGAGAAAAATCTAGGTATTTTAAAATCCTTGTCAACTGACCCCCACAGCACTGGTGAAAATTATATAGCTCCACTGATGTCCCTGCAGCTTTTGCAGTTTAGACCAATAACAAATTTTAGTCACAGTTTCTTGCACATGTTCCTCAAAATGATGAGTTCTCTATTTTTCCAGCTTAAAATAAAAATTATTTGGTTGAATTGTAGAGGCAAGATACACAGTTGTACACAGGGCTTTCAAATGAGTTTTGTCTGAGTAAGATGTGTAAGGGCCAGCCTCACTGCACTTCATTCACTTAGAATGCATTTGTTGATCATAATAGATAATTGTGATGCCAGGATTACATCAGTTGTTGCAATTTGGATGGAGTCCACCTCTCCTTTCATGGATTGAAATGTGTGAAATTCAATTGCTCTGGTGAAGTCTTAATTTTATACCAATTTACTTACAAACATTGAAAGGAAAATAAAATTTAAAATGTGCAAAAGATTAAAGCACTCTTGTGCTAATGAGAGCCATCTGTTTATTTCTTTCCTTTTTAAAGCATTTTCAATAGGTGGAAATGAAAGACTTCAGACACATTTTCACGTCTTGAGCCTCTGCAACAAAAAAATAAAAACACAGACTCATCATCTTCAGTCAGCAAACTTGAACTAAGAAAATAAGCTTCATTCCAGTTTGTCAGTTCTTTCAGGGCCAACTTCAGTTGCATCACTGATGTGAAAGTGGCTTTGTCCTACACCAGGATTCTTATTCATGTCAAGAATGCCCTTGTTTTAACTGTGTTACTGTGTCTCAATAGCCTCTGGTCACAAATTGGTCACCATATGTTGCCCACTATTTAGAGGGTGGCCAGTACCAACAGAAGCGTAGCAGCCAGTCCATCTCTTAACTCTTGGCAAGCAGGGACAGTGGGTTACTCTGCTGCTGCAGCGTTGCAGCACCAATCTTTGGGACTTCATCACCAGTATGCTACAGTATCAGAAGGTCTGCCCAATGCAGTCCATATATAGCTTTTATATATTAGCACCATAGCATATATATATAAAGTCCCACAACAGCCCAGAGGACTACGACCACATTAGGCCACGTTTAAATGGAACAGCAAGAATCCTCTGAATACAAAATCCGGCAGTAGAAACAAACTGCACATCAGTGGATCACAGGAGCTCCAGCATACTGAGGAAACCAAGAAATTAATTGGCACTTCATCACTTCAAACAGTTTTTGAATGCCAACCATATATTAGACATCTATATAGACAGATTTATAGCGCTGCTTGGAATTTCACCACAGTAAATATATGCTTAACATTCAGCCAAAGGTATCTAATCAGACATATGCTGCAAAATGACATAAGTCTTAGTAATCAACTGATCAAGCAAAAAATTACTGTTTCTTTTAAGGAGGGGTTATTTTAGTTAGATCAGTCACCTCTTCCTAGTATAATTTAATGAATGGTGAAAAATGGGAATGATGAGCTGCTGACAGTCACCCAGAGAGCTGCAAATGCAGTACCATCACATACTGTCACATTCTGGTCTAAGACATAATAGTGGTCAAATGAAAGTTAACTAGTTAAATAGCCAGACAGCCCACATCTGAAGAAAAACAGACGATTTGAAGTGTCATCACATACATAAAGGATCTTTTCTATCCTTGCAGAATTTCTTAAAGTTTAAAAAACCCAAGATGCATAGGTTAATGAAGATTAGAGTACTCTTAAGAGTCCTTATGTTTTATAACAACTGCTGCCTGTACTCTGTTGTATAACTGGAGTTGCAGGTTTTAGGCCTATTGACATAAAGTTCCCAATGTATCATAATTAGAGCAGCATCTGTGTTAAATGCCCATATGCTGTTGCTCAGGGAAAATTAGTGGAATGCTTCCTGGCCTTTAAAGGCCCATTTCCTACAGAAGGCCATTTGGACAGTGCCATGATGCTCTCTAAGGACTGACAAAACAATGACATTTTTCTAAGGACCGTGTATTAATGTTGGAAGGAGACAGGGATCCAGTATTCTTGGACACTGCTTGTCACGTGTTATTCACTTGGCTTCAGTCAATGGCTTTTGCCATGTTTGTTAGCATCTACAAAAAAAGAACAAACCCCTCCTGAGAGGCATGCTAGGGCATGCTGAAAGCAAACAGCTCAATTCAGTTTACATGCAAATATTAATCTTTTGCATGAGTTTACTCCTATTGAAAGCTACTGGGACCCGTATAGAGGAAAAAAGTTCCCGTCATTAGGAATTATGGTTGATATAAGCAAGATAAAAAAAAGCATAATAAGCAGCCTCCTAAGTACAGACAAGAAGTCAACAGCCCAGCCAAGGCTGAAATCTGCTTTCCCTGAGTGCAAACACAACAAAAACTTTAACCATGGGACTCTGCTGGTTTTTTGCAGAGCACTTATATGAAGAACCAGAGGAGGTGAAAGAAGTATTTTGAAACATCTGCTTTGACAAGAATTAAACTATACAGGGTGTGAAAGACTTGTAGTTTATTGACAAGCGGCCAAACCCATATTTGGCCAAACTAAGATTTTATGCCACTGACACTATAAGATATAACCAACTAATGTATGGATTTTCAGTGGTGGCCTACTGTGTGAGGTGTTATTTACATGTAAACAAGCATCTGGAGCAGAAATCAGATGAATAAAATTACTTTAAAGTATATGGATAATGGAAATCCCCCAAACATTTAATACTTAGGATTTTACCTTTTTTTTTTTTTCTTCCTTTTATTCAACTTGGCACAAATAGCTGCCTAATAAATTAACACAACCTTGATTTGACAAGCTTTTCCCCAGTTGCATTACAGTGTCAAGTACCAGGGCCACTGCCTTCAGCACAGCCTTGACCATTTGTCATTTTCTTGTAATTAATTACAGCTCTCTCAACCAAGGCTGCTACAGAAAGTGATAAGACTATTATACAGCTTTCAACATCCATTGTCTATGGGATTTGCACTCTCTTCATTGTTCTCCAAGGGGGCATTGTCCAATGTTTCAGATATAAAATTAATTTTAGCACTAATAGGAATCCAAAGCTCAATTTCTTGCAAAACTCTGAAACTTTTGTTTCATATTTTGCTAATAGTTGGCACGGTAAAGAAACATACACATTCTGGCCTCAGAGTGTGCAGCACTTACCCATTCTGTGTTGAAACACTACTGACAAGTCAAACTCCAGAATTTCTGGCTTGCAGAAAACACTGGTATTTCAAAACCTGCTTCTCATCTGAATCAGAATACTTTTCTTCTTTAGGGTTCCCACGTAAGAGACAACTGGGAAAAATGTCTGCATTGTAAATTTTGTAATCTTTTTTCTTTTGAATTTCACTTTACAGGTTTTGGTTGGCCACATCTATTACTTTTTCTATATCATTTCATGACAGAGATGTCTAATCTTCTGTCAAATATGGAGTTAAAGAATTTCAAACAGGACATTCCCTTACTGTTTTAACTAGATCCCTTCCTTTCCCTCCCACTTGCCCATCACATGCTTTGAAAAATTTTTATTCTTACTTATCCAATATTGTCTTGATAGTTGGTCACCAATTTCTCAGGGTAAGTAATTTTTACCATACCATTATCTTGGATTTCTTAATTATGAAGTATTGTTTGTATTACAATAATACCTGCCAGCTCTAGACAAGACTAAAATCACAACCACTTGAATCAACCCCTCCCCTAAAGATCCTGAGATTTACACAGGACAGACGAAAGGTAAAAAGTGAAAGAACACATATTGGAAAAAACATACTCAGCAGGTTAGAAGCCGACCTGGAAAGAGAAACCAGGTCTCTGCCTTTGTTTTAGTATTCAGGCTACTTACTAATCCAAACCGTCTGTCATGACCTTCACCAAAAAAACCCCTGTCAGCCAGGTTTCCAGCAACACAGGGTGTTATCACCTATCCTTTTCTCAGAGTGTGTCATGCTTTGAATATTTTGTGCACGAACTTTCAGTGCACTACTTCAAGTAGTAAGATTTCTTTTACTTTTATTACACAATTAGGTAAATTGGACAGATGTTCTACTTTATTTTCTGACTCTTTACTGCTGGCATCTATCTGTGTCATTCCTCACTAGCCTGCTCCTTTCAGCTTCCCATGTTGCTCACTTGGGTTACTAATTGTTCTATTTTTGCTTCAATGGCCACAGTTATTGATCGTGCATGGTGGGAATTTTTGATTGAGTTGTGCAGCAACACAAACACCAAATCTGTCAGGGAAGGTACTTCTCTCTGGATTGTGTCCTGACCTAGATAAGTAAGAGCAAATGGGTTCAAGGATCACACCTATTTATACTACAGCAAAACTTGCCCTTGTCTCTACTTTGCAAGGACAGATGATAAATTCCTGATACTTTCAGTACAAGGTGTGGATACATCTGCCTCATTATCAGGCACCCGGAATAAATAAAAATCTGGCTATTTTCACTATAATATTTATTTTCAGATCCATTTGTAAAACTGTAAATATACTTCTAGACACTAGTATGTGTATTATAAATAGCATTTTACAGAGAACACATTTTAGACATCTCTCCCTATTTCTGGAAAGCTTAATTCTAAGAAAAGTAAAGGGTAACCACTGAATTGAAACGTAACCATTAACCTCAGGGAGAATATTATAAGCATTCAACAGAACTATGAAGATATCAGCATTTATAAATCTCTGCCTGAACAACTTATCTGAATTATAAGACTTCCACTTAAGCAACATATAACATTTCCCACAAGAGCTTGTAAATGATTTTGGTTTTGCCCCTATAAGCTTCCAATAAAGTATTTCAATTTTTGGATGAAAACATAAAACAAAATGAGGCCAAATATTCAACTTTTGAAGATAAAAGCTAGCTTTTATCTAATGAATTATGTTATCACCTTTTCAATGGGGAAGTTGGGATATTTTAAAAAAGCAAAAATCTTCCTCTTTAAGTTCTTTATTCTGATTTGAAAAGCTGATTCTTATCCAAAAATATTATTTCCCAGTAAAAGTTAAGGAGGTGAGAAACCTTTTAAAAGTCCCTCTATTAAGGAAAAAGGGATAGTATAGCAATAGACACAAATAAAAGGGACCTGAAGTCTTATCGGATCTATGGGGGCAAAGAATTTTTCATTAAGTTCACTAAGTTGGTCTCCTTGCCCAATTGCTTCCACACTTTCAAGTTTTGTTTGCTACATTAAAGAGGTAACACAAGAACACTGCAACGCCACAGCCCAAGTTTGTTTTAGACATTCTCCACTCAGGGCTTCACTTCACCCAAGTGAAGCTCTCATATGTCTGAAGTTCTGCCTTCCCCAGCTGTTATATCTGATGTTTTATCTTTTGCGTAGAAGCATTGCCCAGTATTGTAAAGGGAACAAATTCTGCTGCCATTGAATTTATTGGCAAAATTTCCTTTGAAAGAGATCAACCCTTTAACACGTAACATTGCACAATTCACATGAAAACAGTCGCATTTCTTCTGTGTGTCAATGAATGTTGCACTATTCTGTATTTGCCTTTTTTCTTAAATCCCCGTTCCACCTATTTCCACTAATCTCTCTCTAATGAGACTCCCTGTGAGACTTCAGACAGTTTGAATATATTTAATAGCTTCCTCTCCAATTAATCCATTGTTCTGTCAATATCTTGAAAAATTGACTGAAAGGTCAGAGAAATAACTGTTTATATTTTTATCCAAGATTTTCCCTCTGATACCAATTTTGTGGGGGTATTATTTGCCACGTCAAAGGAGCCCTCTACTTTTAAAAGAAACACAGTATCAAGAGACGGACACGGTGGTTTACTCCCAGAGACACCTGCTGTTATTCAGCATCTCCAAGGACAAGTAATTTCAGTTTGAAGGAACAGTTAAGCATGACATCAAGTCAGAGTTGCTAATGGTTACAGAAGCATTTTCACAATAAAGTGCTGTTCTTCTTCAGTTGCCAAATTGTTACTAATTCAACCACTGAAGTAATGCAAGGGTTTTTTTCTTACACAGTGTGTGAAAATGACCTGTTAAAAAGAGCTATTCTTGAAAGGTAATGGATGTCCCACCATACCCGCACACAAAAACATCATAAAGACAAACTGCATGGAACAGTTTTGATAACAAAAACATGTACCAGAGGACTTTCAGGGCTTTCTCTGGTTTTATACCTGGCTAATAAATGGATCAATTAAGAGAAGCACCATGTCAAGGGTACTAAGTCCTCAGTAGAAACTGTACAAAGTGTAAATTATGCTTATCTCAATTTAAGTCAAGTCCCTGAGACTTGGAAAGATCTCTGTAGCTCAAAAGGTACTGTTCTGTAGGGACTGCAGGTGGTTGCTTCCTTCTTCAAGGTAATGTCTTTAATGCAGGTGCTCTTTTGCACATGCAGTGCACCTCCTCTGTTCTGGGGTTTAGTGGTCCTCTGCGCTATGACAGGATAAAGGATTAAGTAAAAGTCTTTCAGCTCTTTACCACCAAAATAGCCTTCTTGGGAAGTAATGGTGGTACAGACTCCACAATTTTTAAAAAAGAGTTGATTTTGATGGTGCTCACATTTTTCTAAAACTAAGAAATGAATGACATCCGGAAAATTCAACTTGTCAGAAAACAAAAACCTGCTTAGTAGTGAAAAGGTCCTTTGGTGCCACGTCTAGCAGTTCTGGCACTTCAGAGCTCCCTAAATGTAGCTAACACCCCAGTATTCTAGAGCTGAGAGCTCTCTTAGATTTTCCTGAAATGCTGTGTAAAGCCTCACCTATTACTCCTAGAAAAATCCCCTTTTAGCATTCAAAATTCCACTCTCTTTGGTGCTTAGATCCTTCAAACACTTGTGTGCTGTTATGTCTCTCTGTAGCCACTGCTCAGCCAAACTGTATGTATCTCACTCTTCTAATGTTTCCTTTTATATGAGTCCCCACAGCTCACTCTTCCCTCTGAACTACCTCCAACATTCAATACCTCTTTCTGATTCCAGAAATCTGACAATGTTCAAGTTGGATTCCATTTCCTGCAGTCAGGAACATTCTGTACTGAGTTATTCTTATGATTTAAACTATTTCTATGAACATATTTTAAAAGTTTTATCTCCTGTACGTCTTTTTTGGTGTCAAACTACAGTTGCGTGTGAGGGGGAAGCACTGGTATGGAATTACTTTATATACCTAGTCTAGATGGGTTAGAGGTGCACAGAAGTCTTGGAGGGGAATGGGACCAGGTGGACAACACAGGACCTGGTGCAATTCTGACTGTAAGGTTAGATCTGTGCCAGTAATTCCCAAACACATCCATCTGCCCCAGTGTACAACGCACTGAGCACTTCAGAACTGACTTTTGCAATGCACGATGTTCTTTAGTTACTTTATCACATGATCATTCAAGCTGAAATTGAAATAACTGTGAAGCACACAGCAAGAAGAAGGAGAAATGGGTGGGGTAGATAGCACAGCGTTGGTCCCAACATCAACAAACAGTTTATTTTCACTACTGACAGATATTGGGTCCCAATGTCTAAGAGCCATTTTGCCTATGGGTGTTACGGTTTTGGCAAGAATCTCCATCTCTCCATACTCCTATAGAATCATATATGGCCAGTCAAAATTTTTAATAAGAATTTTCCAGAAGATTAACAAGCTGATTCCACATCATAAGAGTGATGTGAAATTTCAAGAATGGTCTGTTCTGCCAAATTTCACATTTAAGTTATTTTTGAAAACTCTAAAACGCTTCTTCCAAGTCTTCTAGTGAATCTTTCTATTTTTCTTTTAAATTATTTTAGCTTTTATTTATTCCTTTTATATTGTAAAAAAAAAAAGGCAAGAAATTAAAGAAGTCAAAATTCCCAAAGTAAAGCCTCAGCTAGAAAATAAGTTTAAATTTCCTAAATGCAGCTTTAAAGAAAAGTCTAATCCAGTTATTTTCACCCTGAATTTCATAGCTTCCCCAAGGCTAAAAAGTTTCCATTTTCACTCTGCTCCACTCATCACCTCTGTGGACAATGCCATAAACAGCACGTATGCCTAACCTATAATTCTTTTCCTCCACTAGCATCTGCCAATTTGCTAAATTATAACAGAGCAAACAAATGCATTTGTCACAGCTGTAATAAGATGTATCCATACTACCTACATTGTTTGATTGTTATTAAAGAATGAGTAATCTTAACACTAGATTAACACTACTTTTGTCTGATTGAACAATCTACATTATATTTATTTCTGCTAACCCTGATTAAAAGTATAATGAGAGCCATAAGAATTATTCTGCTTGATTGTCACTCTACTGATACTCCCACTAAACCGTGCTGTCAATAAATTAGCTGATGTACTATAGCACTTTGACTCCTCTGATACACAATGGTAGTAATTTCAGTACGGATGAAAAATCAGAAATACTTAATGACAGATATAATCATAGTTAATGCTTTGTAAGGTTTCCTTAGAAACAATGTTAAGCTCAAAAAATACAGAGAACAAAATGTTTTGAATTCAACAAAAGACAAACACTACAAAAAACCTTTCAGACATAAGAATATAAGCAAGCAAAACCCAATGTTTATTCTCATACTCGCTCACACTGTCTAGGGCAGAACTGTGTATTAGAGTCATAGGACTGTCATTTTTCCTTCAGAGGCCGAACCTGAAATGTATTTATTTCTTACTTCCCAAAATTCCAGTGAGATCCAGTTTAGAAGATAAACTTTTATCTTAACACTCATGAATGAGCTGAAAGAAAAACAAAATACTTTTCCTCTAGAGAAGCTGCTAGGCTTTGGGAATTTTTAGTCCTAGCAAAGGTGTGCTAGAGATGAATAAAATGATAACCAGATTTTCAAGGATTCAAGTTCTTCTCTGGCAACATCCCTTTGTTCCCAGTGAGATCTTCCAGCTGTGTAGACTTAAAACAAACGTGGCTTCACTTCAATTAGGTTGCAATGTGGGAGATGACCCTTTAAAAAAAAAATGTGGCTTTGTTCAGTCTTTAAAGAACTAAAGATACCTTGTCTGTTCCTTTCATTTTACATCACATTTGAAGGACAGAGAAGACATCAGGTACTAAATAAAGACAAGTGCCACAGTCTTCAGTGTAAGCAGAGTGCAGCAGAAAGAAATACTAATTCAATAAATTACTAAGGGGGAATTCTTTGGAAGCATTTTACACAGAGCCTGTCCTCTGGGTAAACGTTTAAGGATGGATGCCTTGCACTTTAATGTTACTTTGCAATGCAGGAGAAAGAAAAGCATTGCTGACCCACAGCTTGGTCAAGCTTTACATTTCAAGACAGCCATTTCCTTGAAGGTAACTGTGTAAGCACTTTTTCTTGGAAAATGGTTATTCAGTTAAGGAACTGCATAAAGTAAATGAAAAATGAGGGAATTTTGTATGAAAATGTAAACCTGGGCAGGACACACCAACAGCTGGCATAAACTGTCTTGTCTCCAGGGGAGTTAACAGCAGTTAAGACTAAGTCTGAATTTAACTCTTGGAAAAGACAGTTGGATATGTTTTCAGTAACTTGATATTAAATGAGCTTTATTTCTCTTCATATGTTACACAATCCTGTTTTATATTTTATTTCAGAGATGCAGCCACAACCGGTGTAGAAGACTCCATACCTGTCACAGTGCCAAGACAAGTAAAGTAATCTCAAGTTTCCCTGTTTCTAATAAGTCATTTACAGAAATAAATTACAGTAGAAGTAAAGTTATATGTGTAAGGTCATACACATGCAAATGGATCTATGGAAACTTTTGTGTGAGGAAAGTCAGAGACAAGCACGTCAGTCTGACCATCACAAATTACCTTAACTTTGTAAACTAATGACACAAAATATCTGGGAGCTTTGAAGAGAAGTATGACTGGTTGTGAAGTTAACCCAAATAAATTGATTTTACAGCAAGAAAAAAATTCAAAAGACAGTGGTGTCATATACATTAATATCCAATAGTTATTAGGGCTTACTTTTGTAAAAGGATTCAGAATATTAAAAATCAAACAAATATTTATTTCGGTCATTACTAATGCACTGTCACTAACCCAGGAAAACTAACATCAGATTTTGAGTGCCTCAAATATATGCTGTCAGGTTTCTTATTTTGGATTTATGCAGAGAAAGTGTCTGCTAAAATAATAATTAAAAAAAGAAGCGCAATTGCACAGTTTCACCAAGAATAGATCTCAACATGCTCTTTTCACAACTCTCTGTAGGAAGACAGAGGAGGAAGGAAGGAAGGAAAGTAATTGCTATTTAATTATATCATAAAAACATCTGCTGACATTGCCAGTAAATGTGCCATCCCACGTACAATTTCTCAACAGGTGCACCTTTGGAGCTCATGGAAGCCTAGACCATGAACAGAGAAAAAGGCAGGTAGTCCAGTTCAGGACGCAGTCCCCATTCTCACACCTCGGAGCTCAACATCCTGAACCACATGCTTATTTACTACCTCTCACCTCGTGTCCAGACATTTTCACTCTGTAGGCTCACTCAAGCCCTTGAGCATTAACAGGAAACCGCCTGACAATGAAATACCTGGGTTCAATTATAGCCCTAATCTCAGCAGCTCTCCCAGTCTCTACAGCTGGCTGGTTGGTGGCTTTGCCTTTGATATTTGGCAGGTGTGACCCCCATCATTTAAGGTTTCTCCAGCTAAAACCAACTGCATATGTTAAAAGTTATCAGCAAATAGGCTACGAGAGCTCACAAGAAAGTGATGTAAAATGTTTTCTATGGCATTAACAGCAATATCCAGAAGACCAGTAATAAAGATACCCATCATATTCACAAGCAAAAGCCTATATCCACAGGAAAACTTACCTCATAAGAGAAAGCAGGGACCCTGACAAGTGAATGTAGTGGACATTCCCCCCAGCATTTCTTTATGCTGTTTCAGCGTAGGGTGCCCCATCAACCTCTGCCCAATATGCTGCACAGACACCAAAGCTCAGAAGACCGTCAGGAGTATCAAGTCCTCTCCTACTGCAACTGGCATCCAGCCCCGTGGGGCCACAGAGAACCCACTTTGAACCCAGCACCTCATCATCAGCCACAAACCTCGTCCTTGGCTCCAGCTCTTATCACAAACTGGCAGGTCAGTGTGAACAAAGCCCTCAGGAATTACAGTGCTGGCAGCCACAGGGTATCAAACCACTGCACGCCTTAATCAAAGAGCAGAAAAACACACACACACAGAGTCATCCTCACCCCAGGCCTGGGCGCTTGGCTGGCCAAGTCAACAGGCCCTTGGGGAGCAGCAGATCCTGAGGCAGGCAGCGTGCCCCAGCCCCTCGCTGCCGCCATTTTGTAGCCGCCTCAGGCTGGCTCCGCCAATCCAGCCGGGCTGGGGGCCGGGGCCTCCTCTGAGGGGGCACTCGGAGCTCCCCTGGTGCCACTGCCCCTCCCTCAGGCGAGGAGGCGAGGACCAGCAGGCAGGCAGGGATGGCTGGGCCTGCACTGTGCCATGTCCCGCGCGTTTCTGGGGAGCCTTTTTTCACAGGGCATATTTAGCACTCGGTAATTCTTTAAGCTAGTGAAAGAAAAGGGAACTTCCTCTTGCTATAGCCCAGTGACCAGGAAGGTTTCTGTTTCACATGAAAGGCTCGTGTATGCTGTGCTCTCCATCAGTGAGCCTAGTTTTGAAGATTCTGTGTGTCTTCCTCGTATACCAAATACAGTGGGTGTTTGAAGGAGCCCAGCTAGCACCTAGGGTGTAATTCCTTGGCTCTGCTGCAGAGCTGAAGCTGCATTTTCCTGCGTGGAGGCACCGTGTGTCTGGGAGAGCTGCATGAAGGTTACTTCAGCAGTCAGGCTGTGCCGGCTGATGGCTGCATGCCTCCTGTGTGGCATGGATGTCCTGCAGCATCTTCTGCTTGGCACAGTGTTTGTCTTGTTACCACTGCATCCACTGTCTATATAACAAAAGCGCTTTTTTGCTGGTTTGTTTTTTTTTTTTTTTTTTTTCCGGAGGCACAGGAATGGTTTTTTAGCACATCTCTGAGTGCATCTTAATACAGAAGCAATATTCATTTTCATTCAGCCGTGTCAGAATATGTTTGCTCTAGATTTTGAGCTGTAGAATGCAGATGGATTTTGTATGAAACTCAGGCTCCGTATCTTAGCCCTGGCAGTGCCTTATGTGATCCACTAAATAAGCAGAGCAGTGAGTTTCAAACAGCAGGTCTGCGGCATCGACAGTTCCTACACTGCTGGGTTTCCACCAAAGAACACGAAGAGCTCACCAGTATTCCACTGAGTATTCTGACAGGCACATGTTAGCTTCTCTCATTTCCAACAGTTAAACCCTATTAAAATAAATCAGAAAAGCATCAAATATTTTTTCTAAAGTCACTAGCCTGTGGAGCAATTGCTTTAGCCACCATGGGGAAGCCATTCCTTCTCCTGTGTCAGGGGAAATGATATACATGAAAAAGGAGAGAAGATCAGGCTACCGTACACCCACTCATGATTACCAGACACACCTTGGCTTGTTCCAGCTTTTGTCCAGGGACTGCTCTTTTTGCTCAGATTTCTTAGCTCTGCAGGCATGACAGACGGCAACTCATTCTACTCAGTTGTGGCAGATGTGCACTTTTCTCCTCTATTCACTTAATACAGCTTGAGAGGGTTGTAAAAAAAAAAAAAAAAAAAAAAAGCTAACCTGCCTTCCTTACTGCAGACTGCCTCGTTGCAAGACCTAGTCCAGATCCTTGGATCCTTAATCCTCTTTTCTGGATGGCAGAGGTATGTGAAAAACAGTCTCATAACTCACACTCTGCTGGGATGGGTGGGATCAGATTGTTACTGGTCCTACTGCTGAGGGGAAAGAGGATGATGAAACAGGCAAATGAACAAATTAAAGGAATTAGATTTCAGGAATGCTGTACCTTTTCATATTTGAGAATGTTGCTAGCACTGGACGTTTTGACTATTGCTTTGAGATTTGTATCAGGACCTCTTAGAAGAGGATTTGAGTTTGGAGCTTCACGTCAGGCAAAACACACAAAGAACTCCCTACATACATATACGTGAGCACTCCTTCGGTCTCTGCAAGATTTTTCATCACACAACTTCATAGGCCAGGATGGTGGTGTTGATTTTAATTCTGTTCTCATAAATACGTTCAGACCAGAACATTTCAAATCACCAGCTTTCAACTGGAGCCAAATGGAAAATGCAACATAAGAGTCTATGAAACGGTTTGTCTAAGAGTCTACACAAACAGTGTGATAAACTTGCAAATTTTGAACTGATACTGAAGCACTAGAGAATGAATTCACCCATTTTGTGGTTTGTTTTGGAAGTTTTTCATTCCTCTCAGAAAAGCTATCAGTAATGTATAATACCATCCTTTTTCCTTTAAAATATGTCTCCATAATGAAAGCACTTGGATCCTCCAATAAAAAAAAAAAGTTTATAGGCCTCTTTCTATAGCGAGACTTCACCATGTGAGAGCATATGGATGTGGGATTGAACTCCTTTTCATTTTGTATAATAGTCAATAATGGCTAATCACATATTGCATTTTTACTTGGGGGAAATGATCTCATTATATCTGATTTTGATCCCCCATGATTCCTGAGACTCAGTAAATGGAAAGGTTTCCAAGTGAGTAACTGCATTCTTGATGAAACTGATCTCTTTTTACACAATCCCATAAAAGACATCTTTCCTCATATTAGTTGGTTAGCACTATGTAATATACAGTGTTTCATCATTAGCTAGCCTAAATGGACATTCATTGGATTAACATTATAATGTTTAAATTTCTCCTCCAAAATAATACATTAGAGATTATTGCTGTAGTTTTTGCTCCAAGGCACTACTGCTTGTAATCAAAATCTCATTAAAAGGAATTCATATATTCTGTAGCCCAAAGGATCTCAATTTCATTCCTCCCCCTGTCCCTGTGCCTCCCATGCACTAATTTATATGGGTGTTTTACCTAAGGAAATACTGCCCAATTTGGCTCTTTTAAGAGTGAGTGTCAAAGGTAGAAACAGAATTAGACACCAAGTTGTTTATATCCACTGAAGAGCCTTGAAAAAAATTTACTTCTCTCTCTTTGCCAATCTAATTCAAATATTTAAAGTAATAAGAACTTTTTTACACACGCTGCTCTGATGTATGGTCAGATAAGAAAATCCTTTGACATCATAATCTATTTGACCAGAAGGAAACATGACTTTAGATAGATATCTGGCCCTGTAACTACCTTATCTTCTATTTTTGCCTCTCCTCTTTGCCTAAATTTCTTTCAAATAACTGATTACTTTTAAACTGAACTCAGGTATTACTGGAACCAAATCTTATTGAAATGATGTGTGAAGTCTTCTGGATTTTATATCGAGTGGTATTTGCCTGTCACCAAGCAGAAGAAATAGATGACAGTTTGCAGTAATCGCAGGGTTTTTTTGTTGTTGTTGTTTTTTTTACTTGAACATTAAGATTGTCAGAAGAACACCTGCATTGTTTATATTTTTAGAAAAAAAGGCTTAATTTTTTCTTCTCTCCATCAGAAACTGCCATGCAGAAGACACTCATGAAAACCTTGTCTGGGGAGAGCCTCTGGTCTAGTTTGTTTTTTTCTGTATTTCAGATGAGTCTTTCTTCTCCAGTCTGTACAGGTACAGACACCAAAGTACTAGGTTCTTCAGGTAAAATTCTTTCACCTTTCTTTACATCACCAAGGTGAGATAGCTCTCCCAGGGTAGCCTGCATTATATGTAGTTTGGTAGCACTTTATGGAAGATTACGTGATAAGATAGTTTCATTTGGGACATGATTTATAGTGTCAGTCTAAACAGACAGAGGGTGCTAAAAGATACCATTGCATTGGTATGATCCATGAGGAAGTGAAGTTCTTGTACCTCTTTACATCGATAGTGAAATCACAGGTGGAGTCTGGGGGAAGACAAAAATGAAGTTTGAGTCCAGAACTGTGTTCTTCAAACTCTGTTTTAACCATAATTGTCCTCTTTATTTTGGATAGTCTTTTTGTATTTTAATCTACATTATTAATTCACAGCCCATCTTAGTGAAGTTGTTGCTCCTGCATTTGTCAGATCTTGTGTTCCTTCAGATGATCACAATGTGCAAGCCACTTTAAACATGATTAAAAAAAAATATATATATCCAACTAGCTCTTTGCTTCAATTTTGAATTCTGTAAATTGTATATTAGTGTCCAAACCCAGCAGATACAACATGCTGAGGTTCCTTAGGAACTCCTCTTAGGTCATTTTACAGATTGATTGGCTCAAATACAATTTTGACAGTAGATCTATTATACGTATTTCTTAGGCTCCCCATTTTTCTCCACTCTGGCTTAACAGTGGCAAGGTTGTGACGAAAGAATTTGATAGAACAGCATTTACAAAGAGTACAAACGTGTAAGTCTGTGAACTGATAGAGTGGCACAAAATATACTGACCTGAATTTCTGGTCAGTTTGGAATCCTGAAATATTTTTAAGATGAACGTGATGCTTGAGAGCTGTTGGAGGGTTTGCAAGCCTTTGCTGTTTTATGTGTCTTTTGGCCCCTCTGAACTTCCTTGCTGTATGCAATGAATGCAGTGATGGTGTTTGTTTCCTGAACCCAAGCTGATAATTCACAGTGCCCAATTTGTTTCCTGGGCTGGAAAAAACTTCACATATTTCCATCCCCATCTTTGAGCTGTGAATTTTATTTGCACTTGCTAATGTAGGGAACACAGTTTAATGACCTTTCCAAGTGCTAAAAGTAATTCATCACTAATTGTTTTTAGAAATAGGTTTTCCAAAGAACAGTTTAAACTAAGCTTGTTTACTGATGCTCACTCATCCATATAATTCACATCTTGCAACTAAAATCACTTTTTCTTTAATATAATGAGTTTTTAGAAAGTCCTCTACAGGTTTCCCAAATGTTCAGAGAAAATACCGAGTGGCACATTGGTATGTTAATAAACATTTTATTTACTTCACATTCAACACAGGGACTTGTACCTGGAAGAGGATATAACCCACAATTTAGGAAGAGCTGCTCAAAGGCAGTCTTATTTATGGTCCTTCAGAGCAATGAGTTCTAAGTTTTTTAACCTCATGTAAAATCTTTGAGATTTCATTGCCTCTCACCTACTTTTGAAAAAAAGCTTTTTTTTACACAGTATTTTAAGGCTGTAGAAAGTTCTGCAATGAAATAGAGGTTTATTTAGTTGACTGTGTCTAGTAACAGCTTTTCTATTGAACTTCATGTTCATCAATAGTAAAGTAATAGTGGGCTCATAGGGGATGGTCTTCCTTAAACTTAGGGAGCAATTGCTGTACTTGTGCCTTGCAGCACTGCAATTTATGACACCAGTGTGTACAGAACTAAAGCACATGTTAAATATAAAGCAGATGATTAGTACCAACAATTTTAGTGAAATTACTCATGTTTAAGCATAAGTATCTCAGCATTAGTAAGTTCCTTAAGGATATCTTGCATCTCCAGTTAGATTTTATAAAAAGTCTGTCTTTGTGTAAGAAGATGACTAAGCTGTGGGTAGGTAGTAGGATACCTTTCTTTTAGTGGCACTATTCAGATTTTTTGTCCTTAAAGAACTGAGTTGAAATCTTTCCCCTTCCTTCCTTTGCAGTTAATTGGAGGTTTTTCTCAGATAGTACTGTGGACAAGCTTTCACATATAGGGATTTTTCTTTTATTTATCTATCCAGATGCTGTCATCATCATGATATATGGGTACTGTTGCTTTTCTGTAATACTTATATCCACATACAAAGATCAAAAAGAAAAATATTTTCTGTTAAATCCACTTACTCTTCTTCTGGGAAAGAAGTCGAATGTTCTCATTATGGCTTCTCTCTCTTTCCTTTTTTTAATCACATCTCAAATTGGCTTCATTTGATCTCGCCTACCTTTGTCCTAAAGCTATCACTTTTGTCTCCTTTTTCTGAAAACCAAGGTTTGTGATTTTGGGAAAAAGAAATAAGCCTTTTTCTTAAGTTTTCTTTCATTGCTGTGTGCTCCCCTTGGAAGACTGTAGCTTGAGGACAGAAAGTTACATTGAAGTGGAAAGAAGATGAAGCTAGATATAGGAATTCACATTTTACAAGCAAATTTTAATTCTGCTTTGATTTCAGTCACTGACAGAATTTGCTTGCCAGATTCTATTCTCTTGATGATTATTTTGAAATTCAGAAGCACTCCATAATCTCTCTTTCATCTTGTTTTTCCTTATGAGTTTCATCGAAATTGGTGATTATTGAGCATTAGTCAAGCTGCCTTCCCCCTAAATGCCTGCAATTCAGTATTTTAAATTTGGTTTCATGGTCCAGATGCTATTTAGAGCTATATTTATGCTCACAACTGGAATTGTAAACCCTCCTCTAGCCTCTGGCTAAGGGACATATGTGCTTAGGCAGATGTTTCATGACTACAGAAGAAACCCATCTCTTAAATACATGACTTGCTTAGCAAATGGATCCTGTTTCCCCAAATGTCGGGAGATGGTAACACTGATCCTCTCTGAAAAATCGGTCTGTTCTTTTCAGATCACAGTGATCTGTTAACATGGGTTATGAAGGCATGCTACTCAGGCCAGAGTTTTCAGAGAAGTCTATGGCGCTGGGCTTTCTTTAATATCTTCTGAAAACACTTGCACCTGCGCTGGTCTGTGCAGGTACTGTGCTGTTCACACTCCACCCCAGTAAGATATTATCCAGGATAGGATCAGATAGCCTTCTTCTGCCAAGACAGTCCTGGAATACAGCCTTATCCCAACATTACAAGTTTCCTTCAGGATACAGAGAGAGTTTCTTATTGTGTGCCCTAACATTTGGGAAAGAGTGCCTCTCACATGATCTGACTTCAGATGGGCTTATAGTTCATGTCCTGTTTTGCTCTTCTTATACCTCTATGCCCTCAGTCTAAATATGAAGTAGTGTGCTTAGAGTACCTGGCTATTATTTCCTTAGTTGGAAACCACCATTGTCATTCTTGATTTGAAGCCAATCTCGAATAGATCATACCACCCCACAATGAATAAGGCACTCACTGAAGATAGAAACTCAGAAAATCAAGTTGTCCAGTAATCTTTCAGAGATGGAACACTGCATTATGATTCACTTTGATACCCTGTGCTGTAATAGCAGATGCATCTGCTTTAAGCTATTAGTCAAAATGCTTTCCATTCTTAATACCAGATAAAAAAATTATAAAAAATCTGGCTATGACTAAATAATTATTATGACGTTGGGTTGAACCATACATACCATGGTACATAATTATTTTCCTGAGGAAACCATTCATCTCCCAACTCCTTCATACTCCAGCATTAAGCTCCTTGAGCAAAAATAAAGCTATGCAGCATTATTTCAAACTTTACAATGGGGGTACGGTGCAGCTACTAATTATTTGTGTTGCAAAGGGAAAGGAGATCATAAACAAGGAACAAGGTAGATAAAATTACCTACTCTAGGTTGCTCATGAGGTCAATGACAGAACAAGATAAATCTGATTTGTTCATTTCTCCCAAACCTCACTTTCACAGAATCACAGAATGGTTTGGGTTGGAAGGGACCTTAGAGATCATCTAGTCCCACCCCCCTGCCCTGGGCAGGGACACCTTCCACTAGCCCAGGTTGCCCAAAGCCCCGTCCAACCTGGCCTGGAACCCTGCCAGGGAGGGGGCGCCACAACTCCTCAGGACAAGCTGTTCTGGTGTCTCACCACCCTCATTGTAAAATATTTTTTCCTTAGATCTAATCTAAATCTGCCCTCTTCCAGTTTAAAACCGTTACCCCTCATCCTATCCCTACAGCCCTGACCCAGAGTCCCTCCCCCCGTTCCCGCAGCCCCTTTCAGCCCTGGGAGGCCGCTCTAAGGTCTCCCCGGAGCCTTCTCTTCTCCAGCTGAACCCCCCAGCTCTCTCAGCCTGTCCTCACAGGGGGGTGCTCCAGACCCCTGAGCACCTATCATACAGAGTAAAATTCAGGCCAAAACTAATACTACAATGAGACCTTCAGGCTAATCTCACACCTACAAATCCAGGAAGGAGGAATTACAGTGTGAAGAATCCAGTCTGCCCACTGGGAAACTGTGATGTCCTCTTCCCTTCTATATCCTCTATATCACGAAAGTAAATGCACGGGACCTATCCCAGTATGTATGGTATGCCAGTTCATTTGATACATGTCTCACCCTTATCCTCAATTGTTTCTTCACTTCACAATTGAGAACAGGGACAGAAATATGATTAACTGTGAAATTTAATATATGTCAATTTATCTGCAATTTGCTGTTTGTGGCATATTGTGAACAGAAGTGTAAACTTTCTCAGTTTTTCTTATCCTTCATGCATGTCAGAAAAGCCAGATTCCTGAGCTGTACAGAGAGAAAATAACTGAAACATCCCTTCCTGAATCAATCCTGTCTTTGCTGACATGGGAAGATGTCACAAAACTCTGAAGATGAGAAATTGCTTACTGTACACGACAGCAAATTAATAACAATACAAACACTGGAGCCAAATCCTACAGGTGTTACTCAAATCTGATGCCCATCAGCTCCAGCAGAACCTATTTGGCTAATACGATAGGCTGTATTCTTCACGTGCTACTGCCCGTAATCATGCAGTATCCATAATGGATTTTCAGTACTAGAACACAGTGGAACTCACCTCTGGGCACAGTGTTTGCACACGTAAAACACAAACCAGTAAAGTCCAGTTTGCTACATCAGAAGAAGGGTTATGTGGTACCACATTACTGAGGTTTCTAAATGTGTTTAAGGCTGGCCTAATTTGCCTCCTATCAAAGTAATTTGTATCCCATTGAAGTCCCTGGTAAAATTCCCAAGTTTGGTTTGAGCAGACTCAAGTTGAAATCAGTGAATTTCTGAAGGTCGCTTGCCAAGGCTAATAGTCACCACTGACATAACCATGATGAGGTAAAATTTTCTTTATGAAGTCATAGCATGCTGAAACCCTAACTGAGATCAGAGTCTCAGTGTCCAAAAGGAAAATAACAGGCAATTGTTTTCTCATTGGTTTTCTATCTAAATATACAAGGACAGGAGAAAATGAATTATTATTAATACGGCAATTTTACAGATGGCAGCTGATGGTAGCAACTTGTCTAAAGTATCCATTCCCATATTTTAGAAACGCGACAGATTTTCCCTTCCAGGATTGTTGCCTCAAGATATCAGAGACACTTGTGAACAAAGGCTGTTATGGTACAAGTATCTGAAGTCTCATTATTGCTTCTGTTAAAGACAGCGAAATCCAGGGAGGGGAACAGTAAAAACAACAGACGGTTGTAGAGAAAAGGGACACAAAACCCCAAGTGAGTGATGGCATAGCTGCAACTTCAAGCTCCGTCCAGCAACTTGCTCACCATTCTTTGTATCTTAGTTCTTTGGTTTTCAGTTCCTTTTGATTTCCCTGATACTATGAGCTAAGTAAGTTTGGTTAGCGAAGGACAATGCACAAGGAAAGCTGTGTACCTAAAAATCAGCAATGAATTTAATCACTTCTTCTCTGCTTATTCAGCTAAAGAATAATCAAATCCAGGAGCACAGCTGAATTCATTCAGTAGATTTTGATTTATTTTAATGAAAGAGAAAGGCTCTAAAGCTTCTCTGCATTAGAATTACTTTAGCATGGGCTCAGCACTTGTGTTGGTCTGTCACATCTCTTCCCTACTTTCCCTCTAATTTTGTCTTAGAAGTTATTAAATGGCAAAGTTCTCAAAAGAAGCTTAAGTTATTAAATGGCAAAGTTCTCAAAAGAAGCTTATAGTGCTTGTTGATAAAAAGTTTCTCACCGTTACAACTGCTGAAAAGTTGGCAAAACAACTGTTTATGTTATCATGCAAAACATTTTCACTTTTTATCTGTAGAATTTTGCCTAACTTTTCCAAAAAGCCAAAAAAAAAAAAGAAAAAAAAAAAAAAAAGTGCTTTTCAAGCTTTTCTGTCACTTATTAAAACTATAGAGACTCTATCTGGTAGCTTTCCACTGGGCCTCCCTCTCATTCTGAATTCTGCCTGGAGAATGGCAGCAGGCCCAAATCTACATGAAGCTCCTGTTTAAATATGACATTCAAAGTGAGCCTGAAATGTGACAGGTATACAAAACAAGACCTCAGAGGTTTCGTCCAAGAATCTGAACTAAACACTTTTCTGAAATTGAGAAGGGTTTAGGAATTCAGTTTTGAAGCTCTGTTCAAAGGTCTCTAGAATGAGAACCCTATTCCCTGAATCTTCCTGGGGAATTTGGAAATACCTGTTTCTGAAAATACCCTCTGCTATCTTGGAGGGTTGTGAAGATCAATAATTGAAATAGCTTACATATCTGGATAGAAAACTCTCCATGAGAAATCTTGCTGTAAGGGGCCAGATACATGTGGGCAGCAGGAGCCTAAAACAAAATCTGGCCAGTTAAAATGGAACTTAAGTGCAACTCCTAATGGACATAGACCTAGACCTGCCTATCATTCTTAGCCCAGCAGTGAATTTTAACACAACCATAGGACGTTAAACAAAACAGCACAGCCACATTTTTTTGCTAATTTATCCGGTCCTAATGTTTGCCTAATCTTTAGGGAAAGAAGGGTGATTCTTGGCCCCTGTCCCTGCTTGCTTCCAAACTTCCCGGCAAATTACTAGGAGAATTAAATTCATCATTGTCACCAACAGTAACATGAAACAAATACGGCTTCCAAACAAGCACTGGTGCACCTTTTTGGATATATTTCCCTTTCTTTCTCCATCCTTGACTTCCTACTAAGTTAACTAGGTCCCCATTTTGCCTAGTCTTAAAGCTGGTTCTGTATTTATTTCTTTGCTTAGAAAGATACTGTTTTTCATGATGTTTGACTACAACAGAAATATATAGCATCAAAGACTGGAATGATCCTTGGCCAAAGTAAGACATTTTCCTAACCTGCAGCTGAATAAGAGCATGGTTTTAAAGTCCTGCATTTTTAGGGTAATTCTCATCAGGAATTAAAAGCTGCTCTAACCACGAGATAATACAAGCCTTGAGCAGAGAAGCACTTACAGTTACTGCCAGGTATTTCCATATCCAGTTCAAACAGGAAAAACCAATCAGCATATGAAAGCTCCTGCAAAATTCAAGGCCTCAGGAAACACTCCATGCTCTCCTAGAGGGCCTGGGAACTAACTGACAGTGTCAACTTTGACCTCAGCCCAATCAGCCCTCATTTACCTACTGGAAAAGAAAAGAATGCTGGGAAAAAAGCTAGAAAGTGACTGATGATGTTCTTGTGATGCATTTATCAGGCAGGATAATAAGCTGCAATAGCAGAACATTCCTTGCATAAAACAGATTAAGAAATCAAAGCTGTACATCTTCCATACATTTTCAGATCTACGATTGAAAGACAGACTGCATGCTTTCCTGTCATGGGATAAGGCTGACCTTGAACACAGGAAAAAAAGAAAAATGCCAGTGATGTGCCAGAGATGATTAATGAGAAAGAAAAGAGAGCTCCTTCCAAACAGCATTAGTGATCAGGTAGGGGAAAACTGAAGACTCGAAACACATCAATGCCCAAGCCAAGAGAGCACACAACAGTTCCATCCCCTCTAAAGCTACCTGCTTCTTTCCTCTGCAATTCATCCATCACACCCTCCAAAAGACTTCCACAGAGAATCTTTTCCAGGTTGTGATCTGGTAAGTGTGACCAAACAGGATAACAAGGTAAGGAAACCTCACCATACTCTCATTTCAGATGGAGTACCTGCAGAGAGGAAAACATCTATGATTTTGCTTTTAAAACAAAGGAGGCAGAAAGAAGCGAGAAAATGTAATATGGATTCTCTTATCTCTGTGCTGATAGGTGCTATTGGCTGCCACCTCGTAAGATGATCCAAGAGCTCATAAAACCTTTTCACCACCAAAGGCTTTTTCCATGCCCAGGACAATGCAAAATCAAGTCACAAGTGGGTTGGTTCGAAACTACCTTTGTAGGTGCTGAATGGTAGAACAGAACAAGCTAGAAGAAGGCACGCTGATCATTGAAACTAAGAGGAACTGGAAGCACAGATGATCTGAACTGCCATAGCTGAGATTTCTCAGCAAGTGCCCTGCCTTCTGAATGTGAATGAGATCACTCTTACTTTATTTCCAACCTGATACATGAGAAAATGACTGCAAAGCTGAACAATGCAGCAACATGCAGCAGGGTGATTACAGCTTCCAGTTTTGCTCTTCTGCACCTACTGTATTTCCGCTTTGCTTTGCTTTCATTTCATTGTTTTCATTTCAGTTTTGAATTTATTAAAAACAACAGCAGTTTGATTGTGAGGTCTGTCACGGAGTAAGACCTCCATCATGCTCTTTTACTTGTGGGGGAACCTGACTTGCTTCCCAGAGCAGCTTATGCTCTCTGTTGTATAGATGCTTGGATGTGGTAATTAAGTTTCTCTGAAGTTACTGAATATTCTTGATTAGCAAAGAATTCAGCCTTTACTCAAGTTGTCTGGTAATCTTAGAAGTTTAGATTTTAGTGAACTTTTCAGACTTTGTCCTATGATAAATTTTTTTCTTTACATAGGATTGCTGCTTGCTCCCTTCATTTAATCTTTCCTGAGGCAGTGGAAAGTTACATGTAGTAAATGTCTACAAACTGTATTCTCCTGCACCTAGCACAATTAAAAGAATTTATCAGAAAGACCCCTTCAGAATTCCTGCACCAGCCAGAACTGTGTAGCTTGTAAAGCCACTTGTTAATGTAAAGCCACGGATGGACCAACAAAGATTGATTTCAGCTGAAGGTAGGATTCCCATCTCGCATTTCAGAATGGAACTAAGTAAGACTTGAGTTCAATAGTGCAGCTCTCACAGGTGACACTTGTATTGGAGGGAGTTGGTCATAAGCAGCAGGATCCACTGTCCTATCTTCTAGACTGTATGTTGTAAATTACTAACTCCAGAAAAAAAAAAAAAAAGACATCCAAAACTCAGTAGATGTTGTCATGTTTCTGAGGCTAAAACAGGTTGCTTTTACACTGTTTCCTTTCCCATTCCACACTCAGTACAACACACAGTTGAAGACTATATTCAATCTGTTTAGCTGACTTGCTTTCCACATTGTGCCCACCATCCCCACCCAGCCAAGTCTGCAGTTGTTCCCATCCAAACTGTAACCTTGAGACTTCCTCCACGCTCACACAGAAATTTCATGATTGTTCCAAAAGATCATGTCTTGCAATAATCAGACTATTTTGGGGAGCCATCTGTTTTTTTGGCTTTCTTGGAAAGTGTCACCCTCAGGTCCCACACATAGATGGAATTTTTCCAGTCAATGGTCTTATCTGTACGACGAACCTCCTCCTGCCTCAAGCTCATCTCCTTGCAAACACACAAATGCTGAAGTTTTCTCTAAATATCTGCAAAAGCCACTTATGTGAGCAATAAGAGAACTGAAACAAATATTTTTGTCTGCATTAAGGAACATGAATTCCCCCTGCAGCTCCCTGAATCACTGACAACCATTAAACTTGTTCCTCCGTGCACTGTTTTTGCCAGTGTGTGTTTTTAATCCTGTTCTTGCTGCTAGATGGATTTCAAACCATCCCATGCAACAGAGAAAAATAAATTGAAATTAGCATTATCTAAACCTGTAATTAAAGTAGTATTAATTTTTCTTCATTGAAAAATTAAAGGGAAAAATCCCACACTTGGCAAAAGAAAATGCCTTGTCACATTTTTAAGTCAAAGTTAATTATGAATTATGGATCATTTGCAAGAAAGCAATACAAAAGTACCCACTGGGCCTGTATCCAAAGTAAAAATGAATTTATGACAAAGTTGATATTGACCCATCATTTATAAAGTCTGTTAAATTCATCTTAGACTGGGCTTCTCATGGAAGATGATTTATTATACAAAGTAATATAAAATGTAATGAAATAGATTAAGTCTCTTTTTGAAATATTGTTATCCATTAGATCTGGTAAATTTAAGTCTCTTTAAACATGAAATACCACTTTAGCAGATACTCCAGCTCCTACCTAAATGTGGGGTTGCTAATGCTTTAGTCTCCTCTGTTAAAAAATCTTTGTCAGGAGAATAGATGGCGGTAATGATTTTATTTATTTTGGGACTTTAAATTAATCATCTTTAGGATATCTCAACAACTGCAAATCTTTTCTGCCTCCACAAAGAATATAGATTTTATCTAATTTAGATGCAGAAGGGTTCCACCCTGGTTATCAGGGCAGCTGAACAGTGGTGTTACTCAGAGTTAAGCGGTCTTCCAAAGAGCCTTGCACGTTCACCAGAGGTTTGTCCACACTAGTGGAAATGGTAGCAGCAGCACCGGAGATGCTTAATTTGGCATCAAGAGAAAGCAGTGGCAGTAAAGATGCATCAGCAAAAAACTTTACCATGGGTAAGCAGCTGAAACGTATTCACTGGCAGGCAAGTACTTGCAGCTGTCCCTCACGGCATGGCTGCATTGTTCAACAGGGCATGATGCAGTCCTCTCCAGGTGATAATCCAAGCCAGGAAGACTATGTGTTGAAGAGCAACATGGTGGCTGTCAGGCATGTGGCAGGTTGTTGTGCATGTGAGGTTGTCATGCCTGTGCAGTGCTGGCACTGGGCTGCCAAGCTAGTGTAAATGGAGCTAAACTGCTTCCAGTTCTGAGCTGATGGTAGTTACCTCTGCTGAAGTGTTTATGGATAAATCGAGTGGTTTTGGATAAATCAAGCCATAAGGCAATTAGGAGTAGATGTAACTTTTCTTGCCCAAGTTGTGTAGACCTTGGCTCTGGGTACTTTCTCGAGGGAGAGGAGGCTGGAGGCAGCCCATGGTCCCGCTCAGTAGACAAGTGTTTGGGAAAACCAGTGATGTCTGTGAACACTAGAGGTACACACAGCAGAGCCTAGGAATGACGTATGTGAGGAGCCTCAGTGAAATTAGAGTATCCTTCACAGCGCTCAGGTAATCTATTACTGCCAAATAAAAAGATGTTCTTCACTGCTGAGATGTGCACGTGTGTGCTTTACGGTGTAAAGTCCCATGCATTTCCTGCACATCCTTGGATGGATCTCTGGTTACTAATCTGTTGCTACAAGTGCTAGGATTCATTTCTTGAAACAAATCTCTGGCGTACTGGCTTGAATGGTTTATAACCTTGCTTCTCTCTGTGTTCCAACAACATTAGTTCTGTTGTAATGACTCCTGTAAAGATATCATTTGAATAGTAATGTTTTATCAGTTTTACTTTTGCCTATTTTCCAGAATAATCCATTCTCTTATCTCGCTTTTACTTTTCAGTCTTTGAACACTTCTAAGCTTTAGTGTTTGTGCATAATGCAAAATCTTATTGCCACAGGAAAAGCAGTTTCTCTTTTTTTTTTTTTTTAATTTATTCATAATTAAAACTCCCATGTTAGTGACAGTTTTCAAATCTGACATGACATTTTTATAATCTAGTTAATATCTCAAAAGGTTTTTCTGCATTGCAGCCTGGGAATTATGCAAATTAAGATAAGACAAAAAAAAAAAAAAGCATTGCCTCGATGTTGTTTAATCATAAAGCTATGACTGAAGAATTATTATTGTTTTTATTATAGGAAAACTACATTACAGGGTTTTTTTGCCAAAAGCAGGTAATAGATCAGTACATTCTGCACTGTAAGAATTCTCCCTTTCCTACAGTTTGCCTTTGCAGACAGAAAGATATAATAATAGATTCACTGCCACTGCAAATACACCTGGCCTTAGTCCAAAGCTAGGGTTGAAGTTAATAGAAAGATTCAGGAATGGGCTTGGGATCAGGCCCTTTATAAATATAATTGACTGTCATACTTTCCTCCCATCTTTTTCCATGCCGCTTGATGTCTTACACTGCAAGATCTTGTATGTACAGACATGTTTGCACATCATGTGTTCAGCCCTGGCTGGAGGAGCTAGATGCTGCTGTAGACTAGGTACTAAATGGGCAGTTGTTTCTTTACAATGACTCTAAATTTTTCATTTTGTGTCTCTACAGTTAATTACTGATTTCTTATCCCTATATTGGTTGGGATTAGTGAGACTCCCTCAGTGCAAGGGAAGCTATGAAATGCATCACAGAGGTAATCCATACATCTCATTTATCCCTTAGCAGATATTTGCTTTGGTAGAGGCAGGCACAGACAGTTCAGAATCTCCACAGAGATGCTTACAATAAAATAATACAGTCTGACGGCATGAAGGGCTGGTGACTCAAAGGTCCGTGCTGCTCTGTCACACTACTGTATCAAGGAAGGAGGGAAGTACTAAGGTTTGGCCTTATTTTTTAAGGTAGATGACGGGCAGAAGAGGAGAGACTAACCAATATTTGGAAGTCCCAGGACTGCCCATGGAAAAGGATGGGACAAAGATTGAGGATAGGGCATAGCCCAAAGGTGCACAACATTTAGGAGAGGATTATGCATTCCTTACGCATTCCCTACAGCCAGCTCCACTAGAGCTTTTCTGTGAGTGAAAGTAAATAGCGATATGAGTGCCTAAGCTGAGAAGCATGCCTAGAGCTGAACTCCTGCAGCCGAGTGATTTATAGTATATTTACTTTTCCTGGCCATCCAGCCAGCAGTCACCTTTAAGCTGCCGTCATTACAGTGTCACTGGAGAGTCTATTACTGCTCCAATCTCTTACTCATTTTCACTCTGGTCTTTCTCATAATTGAGGGCCAGGCAGGATTCATTACACCAAGACTTAGACTATCACAGAGTTCCTACAATGTCTGCCATTACCAGGTGTCTTTGGCCTTGTAAATGGTTTCTTTGCACATGCCCAGGTGGCCAAAATATATTCCGTCCGTTTACCTGGTGCCTGTGTTTGCTTAGTGTCTTACGCGACATGTAGAACTGGACAATTTGTCCCACCAGGAATCTTTCCCAGACCTGTGCAGAAGAGCTCCTGCCACTGCAAGCCTTAGGGCAGCCATATAAAACTGGCTTGTTCCTCTGGGATACAGTATATAGGATTTGATTTTGAGGACTTATGCTGCCAAATGATCAGTTATGTCTTCAAACGCAAAAGCTGACCTGAGGCTCTTTCTTTCCTGTCATTTCCCTTCATCAGAAATGAGTCACTGAGAGTGAAAGATCAAAAGTAAAATCAGTGCAAGGGAGCAACGAAGTGCACAGTTTGAGTGTGTGTACATGTACTTCTCGCTGTAAAGGACTGCAGCTGAGTGCTATGAATTTTAAAGAGACGGCACACAGAAATGGAGCTGCTCATTCAAACCCCACAATGACAGAGCTAAGGTTTGTCCATGGGGAATGACTGACCACTGGGCTTGAGCCGAGACTCTGGCTAATAACTCTTGCTTATTCTAATTAACTGCCTAATTCCATTGGGTTTTACCCAGTAAAATCTACTTGCATAACTCAGACTAGACTAACTCAAAATCAAAGGGAAGGCTGTATGAGTAAATTCTCTACAGTGATGGGTTCTGTCTCATGGCTTCACCTGTGAGCACAGCAGTTTTCTTGAGTTCAAAAGCATCTGTGTTTGCTCGTTGCAATATTGAGCTTGTTGCTGCCTTGTGAGGACAGGGCACAGGGCTCAGAGTAAAGCATATTTGTAACGTATATTTGGGTAACCTCTTTCTCCAATCGTACAATATTTGAGCTATAAACCTTCCTTATTTCTTACACATTTGCAAATTGTGCCAGGCTATAGGACAACTATAACAGCTACACGAATGGCAAGGTCAATTCTGCATGTGTGCTATACAGAATAACACATATATGTGTTCATGCTACTGTAAACTGGAATGACCCTTAAATATAAAATTTTAAATGCCATACATTCATTAGCTTTATAATAGTTTACAAGTATATGATGGCAGAAATTCATTTACATCCCAGAATAAATCTTATATAACTGAAAAATGCCTTTAGCATAATTTATGAAGGTTGCTTAGCTGATATTTACAGCAGCTGCAGTAAATCCAAGATGTAGCTTCAAACACAACTCACAGTATCTCCCTAAGATGTAACCTAATACTGTCAGGAAGTGTCAGCTTTAAACAAATAACTCAACACTGTACTAAATAAAGATTATGACAATCTAATGCTGATCTTCAAACTTGAGATGTTTAGGCACAACTGAATTGATTTTTTTTTTTTTTAAAAAAAGAAAAATGTTACCAGAAAAATGGTATTTCAGAGGTCAGTCGGTTCACAGCCCTCAAACATATTTTGCTATATCTTAAAATTTCACTACAGAAAGAACATTATGACTATTTGTCTTGTCCCACCAAGAAGAAAACAGGAAGAATGATGCAGCGTCTAAGATTTGGTGAAATAAATACCAGTAATGTCACTGTTTGTAGAAAATAATGCCCCAAAATTGCCAAGTAACACTGGGTTAAATTAATGATAAAGCCCACAGTCATTGCATTGCCTTTTACTGCATTTAACAAAACCATGTATCTTTTTTCTGTATAACCATCCTCTATAGTTTATTTTCACACACTATTAGTGTTACAGTGATAACCACAGTCCCAAACAACCTTAATCTCCCCTCACTCCACCACAATTTATTTCTCAATGGACAAAAAAGGTTAAGTAAGGCAAAACCAGGCAGAGAAGTGATCAGACCCATGTCACAAAGTGGCTTGGTACCAGAACCAGAAATAGAACTCTGGTCCCCTGAGTCACATGCTGGAGTATTAGATAACGCTGTCATCAGAAATAAATACCAGTTGTAGGTTAACTGGTTGATGAGCACACACTGGTTTGCAGAAGGGACAAGTGAGAGGCCTAAGCTTTCTCGTCATGACTGCTCCTTGTCAAGGGGAGAGATGTTAAGGGAGGAGATGTGTTGCCTTTGGAGATCCATTTTTAAGAAGGAGGGAAAGGGGTCACCAGTCCCCTGAGGAATGTGGATTTGGAAAAGAAAGAGAAAATTCCCAATAAGAAGACCTGATAAATATTTTCTAAGGGGGGGGGGGGGGGGGGGGGAGGAAGGAAGAGGGCAGAATTTAATACATTAATATAAATACAATTTTAGATCACTAGTAAATATAGCATTGCTTTTCAAAGGCTAAAAATTTAGGTCTCCTCCTTTCTCCCACTCTCTCCCCTCTTTTTTCTTTGCTTACTCAATTTTGCCACTGTAAAGACTTGGAGGAGGCCTTTTTGCCATTTTAAATGCATTTACCTGGAAAGTCAAGATATACTTAGTAGCTTTCCACAAATGCAGTTCCAGAAGCAGTAAAAGGGAAGGCAAAAGGCATACTGCACTGTTCAACTGTAATAGTTTTAGTCTGGCAACCCTTGGTAAACCAGTAAATTAATACACTGAAAGAAATTTCAAGCATCAGATGATTTCACATAACAAAGAACAACATATGGAGCTAATAACCCTGATTTTTCTCCCTTCCTCTTCAGGCAGGATCCTATACTTAATTTAGTATTTCAGACTTTATTTCACTGGTGCAAACAATTTGCATAGTCATTGCATCTCCACAGTCATTTCTCTTGTCCACATCCTTCTGACATGCAACAGGCTGTCACACCACGTTTAAAAAGATCCAAGCTGTAAGAGGTTCCCTTGCTTCTTAGTCAGTACACAGCCTTGTATACCCACTGCAGAGCCAGAGGCCATCTGGTATCAGTTTAAAAGTATCATTTGGTTTTATTCCTGTTTTCTTTCCTGGTTTGGGTTGAAATTCAAAAGCAAGTAAGTTAGGAGAGGGATATGTGTGTGTGTGTGGGCCTTCTAGGATATTACACAGGAATAACAACTGGAGTTTTTGTTTAGAAACATGCCCAAATCCCCACTCCCTCACCCATCTCTGCTGAAGGACCAATCTGTAACAAAGTGAATAAAGAAAATACCTCACTGGTATCCCTGGCTTCCCAGGTACCATGCTATCAGACCAAGAGTCTCAGGAGGTCAGTCCTAGAATTTAACTTGGTGTGCTCTGATTACATTATTGGAGACAAAGCCTTCACTAAGATATACATCAGCATCTCTGAGGTGAAACATATAAAACACAAAATATGGGAGGCTTTCTCACACAGAACAGCTGTTCTCCTTTACCTGGGCCTCTAGGAGAAGGACCATTTTATAAACAGTTTCATTTAAGCAATTAAGCAAGAGGTCTTACCAGCAAGCTAATGTTTCAGCAGCTTGTATGATTGCCTTAACAGAGTTAAAACACTCTTTATCCCACTGCTTTGATCAGCCAATCTGGAATTATATTCCCATTTCCTAATACTAAGTGCAAATTTCGTTTTTAAGTTTGTCCTATCTTCACTTTGATATTAGATTGCTTCCCTTTTGTCCCTGCTGTACTAAGGTTGTGGTAATGACTCGTGATTAACAACATCTTTATGTATCACTTAAAATGTTTGCCTCGGGAAGATGGTATTTTAGAGAAGAAGAAGTATAATAAATTGCTAAATACATTATTATGAGACATGGAACACCTTAGGTAAATAATTAGCGTCTTACCTTGTGTCATGACAATGTATGAATCAGAGGTAACTTGTCATGCTACAGCAAAAAAAAAAAAAATTCAAGCATAACTTTAGATGTCCATGGGGGAGAAACAGATTACAGCCCATCCTGTTGTTTATTTTTTATTCTTCTGGCTCTGCAGAAAAGAAAATACAATATTACAGCTGACTAGAATTTCTGATGGAATGCAATGGGTTGTAACAAGTTTATCAACTGAGCTGGTATCTTCCACCACAGGAAAAAAATAAAAGGCCTGCTTGTGCAAAAGCTATCATTTCAGTAATCTGTGTCAATACATTTCCGTCTTCGGGGAGTTGAACATGTATGCAGTGTCTAGGTTCGAATGGCTGCGTAATGGTTGATTGCCTCCCATTCCCCAGGCAAGTTGGTGTTCTGCTGATGATGTTACTAGCTAAATAATTGGGAAGTGATCTCATGCAGAGAGTGTTAACCTAATGCTTAGTGAGATTAGTGAAATAATTAATTGTATCTATTCAGGACATAACTGGCTGGTGTAGAAGGGAAATTGCTTTCCCTTCAGAGTAGGGCGAGCATACCATTGAGAAACATTAACTTTACCATAGATTAGGCAAGGATATAATAGTTTTTCCTACTGCACATCAAAGGTGAATCATGACACTTGTAGGAGAAGTAAGAACAAAAAGGGGGTATCGAAAGACCTGTCTGGAGCCTCAGTCTGCCAACAGACTCTTTACCTTTCCAAACAGCGTGTTGGCCATTTGACTGACTACACGTAACAGAGCACTGCTGTGCAGGTTGCAGTGGTTTTGGAGCAGAATTAACTGTATTTCTGAAGAATTGCTGCTTCTCTGAACAAGGAAGAGATAATAAGTGTTCAAAATCCAGATCACTGCATGGTTTTTAAAATATTTTATTTGGGCTACTAAACTGGCAGAACTCTGGTCGTGACCTTTTACATGCCTGGGGGTTATTCACTACACATGATTTCCTCTGTACTTGGACTTTTACCATATAGTGTCAGCATTCACCTTTTACAGCCTCTGAAAATAAGTCTAAACCACTGACTGTGTCTCAGGGAGATCTATCTTATTTTAAAAAAAGAATATTTGTTAGTTTTATAACTGAAATTTGATATCTTCTTTAAGAAAAGAAGAAAACCCAAACGTTGCAGAGGTCTCAGTCCTCCTTAACTGGCATGAATATTATCAGAGAGAGAAAGAAGCAAAGTGTGAAACTTTTAAACCACAGTGCTCTGGAAATAAAAAGGCTAGACTTGTAACTATTTATAATTATTTAATTGGGACTCTTCAGTTAATGTTGCATTAACACTTTGCATAATCTAATCTCTGCCTTACAGAAGTGCTATTTTAAGCTTTAAAATTTCATGTCGCAATTTTCAGGATAAAGAATTTTGATTGTAATGATAGATCAGAGACTGTTTGAGAAAAGTGACACGAGACAAGAATGCAAAGCTGTGATTTTTCTCCCTGGCCACAGCTTTCCTTTCCTCCATAGAATAAGGAGCAAAGAGTGAACCTGCAATTAGATTAATCCTACAATTGATTCCAAAAGGTTCAATGATTAAAAGCAACTGTACAGAACCAACATTTAGAAAAAGAACCAAACACTATTTATGCACCAGTGGCTTTGTTAAAAACAGGAAAAAAAACCCCGTCAAGCCAGAGGAACAAGCCCAAGGTTTAATTTATATAAATTGCAGCCACCTGTTCACTCAAATTCCAAAAGAAAGCTTTTTCTGCATACTATAAATCACTTTCTCTAGCTAAAGGAATCTCTGGGAGTCTCACTCATTTAATCTTCCATCTAAGGTTGCCAACCTTTCCCCTTAAGCTGCATGTATTATTAGAAAATTAGTAAGTGATTACCTTCAACCAACCAACCATTACCTCTCTCCAGACAATCAGATGCATACATATATTAAATGCAACAGTACATGAAAAAAATGTATAAAGGCAGGGAATCCTGCTGCACTAATAGAATATTGATTGTTAATGCAGGGCACTGACCTAATGCCTGTGGAATGAAATTCTGACATACAGTCTGAGGGGCTGTTGGTACGTGGAGCCTTTTATGATATCTCATTTGGCACTAAAACATTTCTACAAGGTGGGTTACCAGTTGACTGTCACTAGCAGAAAAGCAGTGAGTGTCGCTTAAAAGATATAGAAGTTAGTGGAATGAATACAAAGAATGGATTAATGTTAGCTAGTTCATAAAACCACTTAAATGAGGGCTTACATTGCTATGCTGTATAGGAATGGACTTCTCCATTGAGAGCTAATTTTCAAAACCCAGTCACAAGGGACTCACATGGTCCAAAGTGCTGCCCAAAGAACAAGACGAATACTTTTATCCTCCAACAGGTCATCTATTGCCTCAAGCAAGCAAGTTTATTTTTGGTCTGGTACTGTTTGCAGGTCACTAGAACATTTGGTTCTTAATTACCGGGCCAAATTCATCCCTTGCATAATTCCAAAGATGTGTAGTGAAAATGAATGCTACCAACTTTAAAAAAGTCCTTATAAGTACTTAAAAATATTTCTTATAAAATACTTTAAATATGCTGTCTTGGAGGGGCCATTTGAAGTAGAATATATTTAGGAACTGAAGGATGCTGGACTATCATTGATAAATTTGGACATCTTTCTGTCACTTTTAGTCTTAATCCATTGTAAGGGAAGTGCAAGGGAGGAAAAGGATTGTATTTATGAGCCAATGTTATTTGATGTCAATTGATATTCTCCATGGCTGCTGCTCATGACTCAGATTTCTTTACTATTTATATTCTTTATTCCTTAAAATTACTCAATAAGTGAATTATTGCCAAAAGCTTTTACAATTTAAAACATGCTTGTGGCAGAATTGCCAGAATAAACATGATTATTTCTCTCTGAGTTCTAATATGTGTTATCAGTGTTGGAATAGTTAAGGAAAGGATAAAGGAAAACATGTCTTTCTCTGTATTTGATACACTGCAATATGCCACATACCAGTATATAAACCAACCTTAAAATATCTAGAAGTAACCCCCAAGCCTAGATGCACAGAAATCTTTACATCAATTAAACAATAACTGTACCCTGACTGAAAGTAACTATCATATTCTCTCCCTCAGCATGGCTCTGCCCATCGCATGTTACAACCCACGTCAGGATGAATCAAGCTCTGGGACAGGAGGGCTCTGGGATTTCAGTTATCAGAGATATTTAAGAACTGTCAGGAATGGTTTGGGTAGAGCTGATCCCTCCTCAGGGTGGGATATAGGCCTAGATGACGCCTTGAGCTCCTTTTTAGATGTATTTTCTATGATTGTTTACAATTCCATGAGACATTGCCCCCAAGGAAAAACCCTTGGATTGACATGCTGTGTCTTTACTACATGAAGTGGGGAATAAAAATCTCTCAGCTGAGAATACCTACTGCAGTACTGCTACGCCAGGGACACTCTGCATCAGCATGAGCAGAGGCTCTAGCTGCTATCATCAAAGCTCAAACAAGAGCCGTTCAAAGCTGCTCCATGGCTGCCCTAGTACTGTAGGTTGGTAGAGGTCACCCCAGGGCTCCTTTCCAATTTCCCATGGAGAGCTTGTTTACATTCCTCCTTTGCAGAGGAAGATACATGTTCTCGAAGCTATGAACAAAGAGAAAAGCAATGCCATGCAATCAGTACTGCTACTGTCCTCCTTTATTCAGAACTATCATTTCTGCCAGATGCTGTCTCCAGAGTTGCTTTTCCAAATTTATTTTACCTCATGGTTTCCAAAATTTCATCTTCATATTTTTTCTCATTTTGGTAAAAAAAATATACAAAATTGCACAGAGAATTTCTGTGCAGGAAGCAAACTACTGTTAAACATCTGTGACTGAGGTCACTACTATCTTCTTGTCTGGCCTCTCCCTTATTTTGCAAACTTGTTTCTTGCAGCTGAGCTAGAATTTTTCTTTTGAATATATATAAAAAAAGAAATAAAAATTTCCTCTGGCACACTTTCTGGAAATGAGTCTTCCTATAAATGGAATTATTTTTCCTCCCTTGAAATGGCTGCTGCATGATCTCACTGTAGGACAGGGATGGGATGGGTTCAAAAATACTTTCAAAAAATGCATCAGTACCATCTATTTCTTACCTGGAAGCCTCTGTAAAGCAGCAGTTGGATTTAATCATATTTCTAGCAGACATGTACTTGACCACAAAAAATCAGGTCCAGACAGCGCTTGGCAAAGGAGCCAAGATCTCAGCAAACATAAAATCTGAACTCACTTCTGTGACTGCAGGGACGAGTGCCTAAAGACCAGCTGCTGGAATGTGACAGCACAGGGATGTTTACCCTGGTGCAAAGCCCACCTGGGGAGCTCAGCTTTAGCACCAAAAGGGCTGAAACTGGGGCTTTGCACAAGTTTTAGTGCCCCACTGGAGAAAGTATACACCCAGCACATCTCACCCCAGGTTGGACAGCGTATTTCAGTGCGTATCAGTAGTTAAACTGAGTGAGAAGCAACTGTTTACATCGCATGCGATGTTGTCTGTTGCCAGTATACACGCAGGACCCGTTGCTCTTTATTAATAGATACAATGCAGAGCTAATTCAGTCAAAGCTGGGACTCATTTGGGAGTTAAAATAGGAAGACAGACTTGCAAGTATAACTGCAAGCCTAGTTGGAAACTCAGAATCAGAATCTTCATACTAGTGATTAATCTTTGGAATCATACTGAAATGCAGGTGATCTAAGAAAACAGTGCTGTGAGCTTTTAGCAAGAATTAGAACTATTGATTTTGCTGCTGTGCAGATAATATAACAATGGCTTAACTCAAGGTACTTTTTCCCTTTGTTGCAGAAAACTTTTGCAGGTGGGGACTGTGTGGGAGATGAGATTTGCTACCTGCTGTTAAATCAGCCCGTTTCACACTGACTTGAAATTCTGCTATTTGGTCAATGATATGTGATCAATTACACTTTTAACAGTTGGGTTTTTTTTTTAAAAAAAATGTCTCTTGAAGGTAGTGCCTCTAAACTTTTCATTTGCACTTTAATTAAACTTGATTACTAAAAATTAAAAAGTTAATTGCTAAGATTATCATCATTTAAAAATGAAAAAAAAGAAAGATGTATCAAAACAACATCAAATTAAATACTTTTTGTCATTATTTACCTCCCTGCTGCAGATGGGGTTCACTCCTTCAGTCCTGTGGAGTTCAGTGTGATTGTACCTACATACCATCCTAGGTGGCCTCATGAAAACATGGTAAAATGCATTTTAGCATCTGATAAGTGGCAGTGTACATTCTGACTTGTATATACTTCAACATTCTCATTTATATTGTAAATTTATCATTTGTGGGTGATTAATCTGATTTATGAACTGATGCTAATGTACATTATTTTCTTGTATATACTCAGATTTTGTGCCGCACTGTCTAACAGTAATTAGATATGGGAACCCTCCTGGTTCTGCCTAAGAAACAACTAAGGAGTCTAAGTTAAGAACTTGGGAGGAGAGGGAATTTCTATGGTAATCAACACTGCACTGAAATTAGCAGTGGCCATCCTAATGGCTTGTTTAGCAGTAGGATTTATGATGATGCCTGGATGTACCTTTGAGTCAAAATAAGACTGTCAGCTTAAAGCTAAAAACATTTATTTTTGGAAGAAAATTATCACTATTTAGAATTATGAGCTGACACATCCTTCTTACTACTCTTCCTCCAAATGTTTTTACAATCACTTTTGTGACAATTTCTCCCTTTTTCTTAAATTATTCACAGTGTTGGAATTAAATCTTACCAAGAATTTTACTGAGCTGTTTCTGATTTCTCAACCAGTTCTTTATGGTATAATTTCCCCTTTATATAAAATCTTTAGTGTTTCCAGCTCCTACGAAAATAGACAGAAATTTTGAGGGCTATACTGTAAATATGCAAGTCAAATTCCCTTCAACATAAGCCTGTGTAATTTGGATACTGCAGTTCCGCCCCAGTGAACATCTCATTTGCAGCGCATGCCATGACTTCAGATTATTTTTTTAAGAGCAAAATGACAAATAATTGCAGGTAATGCTATGCAACTTACCATCAAATCAATACAGCAGAATGAGGAAGGAATGCTTAAATCAAGAGCATTTCCCTGTTCATGCTGGGATCTAGCACACATCAGATATGTGTATGTGTTTAAAGAAAGAAAAACATTTGCCTGGATTATAAAATACTTGCCTTCTGTCTTAAAGATGTTATGCAGAAAGACTGAAAAAGCAGCTATAGCTCCATCAGGAGGCATTATATTCTTATGTTCCATCCCTATTCTCTCAGGGCTTTCATATTTGGCTGTTGAATTGGAAAAGACTTGACCATAATTTCATATAACTCTAAATACCAGTACACTGCAAATCATAATAAGAAAAAGGACAGATTAGTCAAATATAGAAAACCATGATGAGAATCATACAGCTGTTAGAAGAGAAAGGGCAAATCCCAGCTAGTGTAGAAATGAATGTTCAATTTCTCTCAGGATCTGCTTTAATAATCTTCATAATGACTAAGCTTCCATTGAGTCCTCAGTGGCTTTTGAACCTAGAACACCCAAATATTATAGTCAAAATATTTATTACTGAAGAGACTAATTCCACTGCCAGCTAGAGCAGAACCTAATCTTTCTGTCAGCCAACAGCAGGGAATAATGTCCTACACGCCCAAAAACTGTTCCACTGGAGAGTTTGGGGCTGGTTGTGAATATGTCCTGACAGAGGACTGATAAACCACGCCAGAAGTACCACACTAATGCAGGAAAACCACTCTCATGGGGTCAGCACCGTACTGGAGCTCTGCTCCAGAGATAGCCTTGTTACAGTGGTGAGCAGAGCTACAATACTTCTACATCCACACATATAATCTGTTGAACTCAGATTAGGTTTAATTAGATTGTATTTGGAAATCTCAGTTTTTGTGGTAAAAAGGTGTTGGGAAAAACAAATGACTAATATTTAATTCACACTATTATGCCTTTCAGTTATAGTACATATGCTACCTAAGAACAGAGCGCAGAGAGATTTCAGCAACACTCAGCTACAATAGCATATGCTAGCAAATATCTACTTTATTCTATTTATTTTTTCAAATTTGTCTTCAGTTTTAAGTCAACTTCATAAGTATGAATCTGATTTCACTGGCAGTTTAATAGTCAGGAATCGCATCACAGAAGCCAGCAAAAGTACATCAGTGGAAAATTAGGATTTCTTAGATCCAGCATCAGATCTGCTATTTGTTGCATTCAAGTATGAACATTCAGAAGAGAAAAAGACATACTGACCAGCCAAAAGCTTCTTATTTGAAGGTAAAGGTTTCTTTTTTAAAAAAAGGCAATTATAAAAATATCATAAAATACCCCCTTTCAACTTTTATTCCACTTTGCACAGTAGGTCAAAGTCCAGAGAGGAAAAATATTCCAATCATCTAATCCTGGGTCAAGTGTTTCTTACCTAAGAATTTTAAGACCAAAGAAAAGAACCCTCTGTCTTTCAACACTTCATGAGATTGTACTGGAGGCAGAGGACAGATCTCTAATGAGAACCTTTACGCTGAGAGACTGAGGTTTGTATGTCACCGTCTATAGGTGATGCAGTTCTCTCACACTGACACACGCCATTAAGAAAGCAGTGGTCCTCCAACTCATTTTTATGAGAAGGAAGGCTGAGGCAGACAACCTCGAAAGAGATACAACCACAAGATGAAACGGACATGATCTTAATGCAGATTGGGGATACAAGTTTACACTTGTTTTCAGAAGCAAGAATGATTAATGGAGTACAAGTGTAGGAGACATGAGTGAACTTTAACAAACTCTGTAGCATGCTGAAAGATATGATTTGTGAGCTGTATTTTCTCTGTGGGCCTTTCCCATCTATGCATCATAAATACGCACACTGGCTACAAAATGAGACAGAGAATTCGGTCCTGGCCTTAAAAATCTCTGATCCTCCTCCCTCTTCGTCTTGCCTGTCTGTGCGTCTCGCCCTCTTCTTTGGATAATTTATAGGTCTATCCTCTTTATAAGCTAAGTTTGAGGATGGAACATAAGAACCTAATAGTTGGACACTGTGAATGCCAATGAACTGCAGAACCCAGCTGCCATTCAAATGTTTCTTATTCTCTCCAGGTGTAATCTAGGTAGGGCAGATGGCAATTTTACCATCTACCCCGAGAAAGGAACAGTTCATAGCTACCCTGAGGGGCAGATCAGAGATTAAACAACACTTAAAACTCTTGTTCCTCTGATTTTGTATCTCTCTTTTGGTAGAGAAGGTGACCCATCCTTCTGCATGCAGCTAGTTGAGCAGACTGCAGCAAAGACTGGGAAGCAAGGCTCTGAACCCATCCATCTCTCCTCCTTCCCTATCCGCAGCAGTTTTGCAGTCTCTGTTCTCTATTCAGGAGCTGTAACCACTGAACAAGGCACGACAGAAACATGGAGTGTGTTTTCACTCTCCCCAAGGTCCCTAAATAAGCCTGGGACAATAATGTTTACAACAGTATTTCCTGCTTACAGGTTTATAAATCTAGTTGCCTTTTTAAGTTCCCCTTTTTATCCCTGTTGGTTTTTGACTGTACGCATAGTTTGTTGTGAAGTTCAGCCCCTGGACCCTGTGGGCATTTTTCATCCAGAGACTATTTTTGCAGAACAGCAGCTGGAGTGTAAAAACAAGAGTCTTAACTCCAAAGAGGTGCTGGGATCCAGGCTTCTGGTAAATATTCATCTCAAAAGAATGCTAATTGTGCTACCAGTAACGTAGAAACAATCCTGGCAGGCTGTCCCTTCTTTCCTGGGTGAACTGTGAAATCCAGGAAAAAGCTGACGAGTGGAAATGTTTGCAGTGTAGGTAAGCAAGAGCTGAGACAGTCACACTCTAGTTCCTGGAACCACTGCCCCTCAGCACCTCTCAGATCCTAATTCAGATCAGGGAATACTGTTTTTCAAATAAGGGGATTGATGTGGTTTTGTTACAAGAAACTGCCCTTCATTGACTTGATTGCTGTGACTGTCTTGAAAATATGCTTGAATATGTTCATTCTAATATAAGTCAGCACAGAGCTTCGTTGACTTCCAGTTGCAAATTTAGAGCCTATAGTGATTTAAAAACCAGATCAAACAAATCTTGATCTATTACTGTTTATCAGAGCTGAAGTGAAGAAATTTCTACATGAAAAAAGGCTCTTAAGTCATCAAGTGAAAACAGAAATTACATCATGAAGCCTTTTATTCCAGGAAGAAATAATCAGGAAAATAGTGTGTTTCTTCAAATATAATTGTCATTTTTAATCCAGCTAAGAAAGAACATACAATATATTCATATGGAAAGCTTTTTTGTCAACAGATTGTAAACTAGTTTAAAAAAATATGAAAAGAACCCTTTGATTTTAAACTGTAGATAAAAGTTAAACCCACAAAGCAGCTGAGAGGAAGCAGAACAATCAATCATTCCCCTACTTCCAAATGCAGCTAATTGCCTCCAGCACCATCTTAGCACTATGGAACAAATCAGAAATCAAAAGCTATTTAATGTCAACACATATAAACTACAGCAGTGCTTTTCACCAAATTATTAGAAAGTAATTTTCTTTAATTCAGTGATGGAACTTGCATCAAATTTCAGCCTTACCTAAGCTTTGGCAATACACCAGGAGACTAAATGCCAATCCAAGAATGTTCTTCTTCTTGGATTTCAGAGATAGCTCTGTTTCCTGCATCCACAGAGACCTGGTTTACCCTCAAGGGCACCTGGCACCTAAATAAAGCAATTCTATTACAATTGAGCTTTCTTTCCCTTCACATTATCTAAGTATTCCAGTAAGAATGTATGGGCAGGCCAAATGTTTGAGTTACAGCACACTGAAGTTTTAAATCATGCTTCTGCTGTGTCCCTCCCTTCCACTCAGAGCTGTTTCTACAATTGGCACTCATGATATGGTCAGGGAATAGAAACCTGAAAGTTAGCACATCTTATGTTACCTCCCTCAGATCAGAAGTAGTAAGTGGCATTGTATGCCCTTGGCACAGTGCAGTGGTAAGAATAAAATCCACTTACACGCACTTCCAAAGTCACAGAGTATTTTGGCCACTGGAAAAATCCCTAGCCATTACTTGTATACAGTATGCTATATATATTGTAGGTCAGATGAGACTTTTCTCATGTAATTTTTTTTTTCCACAGGGAAATGTTTATTAGCCCAATCAACTTTTGCCAAAGAAGAGGTTGGGAAAGGGAGACAAAGAAAAAGAACTATGGAGCTTAAGAATTCATGTCTTAATTTCCACCAGGCTGGAAGTTTCATATTCTATTTGGTCTTGAAGTACATGAGGAAGTTTTGAACTCTAAGGAAACGTAAAGGTCTTCAGCTCTTCCTTATGAAAAAAATATACATTTAAAAAAAAAAAAAGGATTTTTTTTTTAATCATAGAAAAATCATTTTCTGCCCATTTCTATCAGATCCACACTTAAGAGCTCCAAATTCCTTCCAGTAGAGGGCTGAGAGATGCATACAGCACTTCTTAGGCAGTTCATTACAATGTTTTCACAACCAACTGTGACTTTCACCCCAGGGACATATATGCTGTACTATGAAATGGAATGAGAATATATGTTTAGCCAGGAATTTTCATTGTACATAACAGTTCAATGACCATTTTATTTCTCCAACTTTAGCTCTTTCCTTTCAGAAGTGTACATTGTGCAGGCACCTGCAGCTGTGTTTAAAGCGGTTGGGTTTCACACAGGCAGTCTTTGTTCTCAGTTTTGTTTTAAGTATAAAAGCGGGTTCTGGGTTGGTAAAATATATCCAATATATCAAAAGATGGCAATTACTTAAAAGCAGCAGTTTCCAAATAACATTTTTACAGCAAAGAATTAACTCCTTAGCTATTTCTGACATTAGATCGTGTTTTGGAGACATTGCAGTGACTGTCTTTTGAACCAAGAAAGATTCTACTTCACTGAGTCCAAAGTCTAGTGTAGGACAGTCTGTATGTGAGGCAGAGAGCAGGCTTACAATATACTCTCCTGTTGTTCCCAGTGTACTGCATTCTACCACCAGCATGATGTTCTTCGTATCTGCAGTGTACCAGAGTACACCATTTCATTAAAGTGAGACTAAAGATACTCTTGTGCCTTCCTCCTCTTCAAAACACATCTTAATTACATAAAAAGCCAGAGAACAAGAAAAATCTCCTCCGAGAGCAGTGATGTGTCAGAAAAGGAAATAGATACTAGTTTCAAGTTTTAGAGAAGTTATTAAACAGCAGAGAAAAATGGGGTCATGACTAACAAAGTCTTAAAAATTCAACTGAAAGTCCTCATTACATTAAACACTTTGGTTGATGGAGTATGCCTTCTAGTCCTTCTCTCCTGCAGTACCTTAAATGTCATCCTCTCTCCCCAGCCAGCTCACTTTTCCTCCATTCCCACGCTCACACCCTCTCTTTGTCTCTTGCCTTTGTCTATGTTCATCAGTACTGCACTGTGACCCCAACGGGTGAACTAATGCTATTTCCTCCTGTGCCAAGAAAAATGCGGGTGATGAATGCCATGGCCTATGTTGGTCATGGGCTAGGCCTTGGTTTAGGGAGCACTTGTGAGATGTATGATGCTCTGTGCATGTAAATACAGTACAGAACAACAGTAAGCCTCTAAGGGTAAAATAAGGATACAGTTGTGAAAAAGATTTACAAGAAACGGCAAAACTATTATTGCAGAGTTCTCCACTGCAGAAGTGATAGGCCTTAGGGCAGCTCAGCTATTCCTGGTGACGTTGGGGAGCCGCTGGAGCCCTGTCAGTGTAGCGTGGTTGAGAACTGCCCAGGCAGTGCCCCAGGCAGGCTGCAAACCTGCACACTCAGAGATTGCCCTCCAGGAGCCCAGGTTGGAGAGGACAGCCAGGGACACGGCAGAGCAACAGCAACGACGCCAGAGAAGCCAGTGTCAGGGCACAGCCTAAGACAGGCAGCATGAACAGCTCTCAGAAAGTGGATCTCCTTCTCTTGGGGTTTTATTTGAAGCCCCTATGAAATGTTTAGAAGAGGGCCTAACTTCTGGAAGGTCAAAGATGGGTAAAATATACATCACAGTCTTCCTTCAACAATTTTAGCCAGATGGGTGCTCTGGGTAATATTCCTTAAAATAATTAAGATTAATAATTAATGAAGATTATTATCCTTTCAGGATAGCTGTCTTCCACAAATTTTTCTACAGGACAAAACAGCAGATTTTTTGGAGCTCTTTTTTATATGTGTGTGTGTGTGTGCTACACTAGGTTTTGCAGGATTTGGCAGCTTGAAAACGCTGATATGACTGTAGTGATTTCTTTCAGTTTTGCCCTTCAAATTCCATCCTTTTTGCTAAAAAAGGAAGTCTCCTCTGTCATTAATTTTCACACATTTTTCACAAAATGCGATGTCTCTTTAGCACTCCTCTTTTGTTTTCATGTTACAAGTCTAATTGACATTTCTGTCAGGCCTGGGGTGCATGGCCAGCATACAATGTTCTCAGTCTCAGCACATACTTACCAATAGGATCAGTAAAAGATATTCACAAGGACTGAAGATATTAAAAATTGAAGTTAAGAGAAGAACAACACTTAAGACTTGTTTCAGCACCCTCTGACATCAATAAGCATCTTCTGATTGGATTCAGCAGACTTCAGATCAAGGCCATGAAGCATCCTCTGAAGGATCCCTAGCGTCTCTAGCCCTTAACCAATATATTAGCATGTGAAGGAAAACTTCCTTTTTTTTGTACAGGTTAGTCAGCTACTGACATATCTTTTTACTTTACCATGTACTTTGGTGTCTGGAGACTGCCACATCCCTCCCCTTCCCTGACTAGCTCATTCATTCAATGGGAGAATCAAACTAGTATCTCTGCCTCTGTATTTCAGTTCCCTCTTTCCTTCATACTCGTTTTGTACTTTACTCCATAGCATTAAAAGAAGCGCTATCACTCATCTGTCTTACTAATTCAACAAATGAAAAGTGCATCTCAGAGGAAACAAACACCTTCAGCAGCTTAAAATGCCATTCATATTTATGCTGCAAGAAAAGATGAACTGCGTTCATTTGAGATGAGGAGTTAATGTAAGGTAGGTTAAATATCTTGGGCTCAGAGGAAGTGCTGTTTTCACACTACATTATACTATATGTTACTGGTGAGCTCTGCGAATCCATGAAATATGAATGCATTTGCCTTGCAGAGGATAATCAAGTAGCTAAATTAGGGTTCACTTCACCTCCAGCATCTTCATGTGTTTGTCAGAATTCCCTTGACACGCATCCCAATGTGCTGAGTTAAATATATTCATAAACATATGATTATTTATAGAATAAAGGTAAGCCTCTATTCTGGACAGGATGTTCTTCAACACAGGGACTGTCCTCTGTTTGGTGTTTGTATATCATTTATTTTATTTGGTTCATGAATGTAACATTAACAGCGGACACGGGTGCTACAACAATGTCAAATTATCATGGTGATAACCTCAAAAAAAAACTCCAGCTGCTTTTTAGGGTTTTACTGGACAATTATTTGAGACAGTGGAAAAACTGCCATTGACTTCAGTGGGCTTCTGGATCAGGGCCCTCCAGAGAGACCATTTCCTGAAAGAAAACCTAGCAGATTAAAGCACAAACATCCTTCTGGAGCTGAACTTAATAATTACTTTGAAAGACCTGTACTTCTTCCATTTCATCATGGATTTAGTGTGATATTCTATGTTGCTTCCTTTCTACTGCAAATATTTAAGCACATGCACTATTTTATTATTACATTTCTTTTTTTTGTGTGTTTGTTTTAATTTCCCTGTTCAGGCTATATGCCCCAAAGGGATCAAAATAGAACAGGGATAAATGATAACTTCTTAAAAGAGGAAAGGGAAATATTCTTCCGATTACTTCTTTACTTCTCTGTCCATTGCTACACCTTGTTTTCACGGCTCTTAATGATCAATTTTATAGTGAACTGTAAGACATTGTTGACCTAATTTTTGGTCAACAATACTTTGCTGCATAGGCTCCTGGTCTCATAAAATAACAACCTCTATCAGTCAACAGGGGCTGGAAGTATAATAGGTTGAACATCAGCTAGCCTAAATGGAAAGTCTGTCAGCAAAGCACTGTACTGGAGCCTGAATGGACGAGAAGGAACAGAGTGAAGTGAAGCATAATTAAATATGCAGGAGCTATTTTTGAATCTATTACAATAGAAGACAGTTGAATGGAAAGAGCCAGGAGAGATTCAGTTATGTTACAGATGGACAAGAGAAGCTGTATATCAAGGGTCTCGACCCAATCATCATATCTTTGAATTTTGAAAAAAATCCCATAATTCAGTTTAACCAAAAAAGAAAGGGGGCTAGCAAAGATGATGGCAGCTGCAAACGGACCACAGAGCTGTGAGACCTTAGAAAGAAGAGTGAATAAAGAAATGAGTTCCTAGAAAAAAGAAAAAAAAAAATTTAAAAAATCACAATATGGACCTGCTTTCTGCAGATCTGTAGGTAACTAGAGTAATATTTGGGCCTTTAATGCCCTGGTACTGAGAAAGTGGCTGTGACCTCTAGCTGGGAGACACTAAAATGGCATAATGGTTGTTACGGGTCTGTGTGACACTGATCTGTGAATTTTGCTGGTTTTGGATGTCAGCGACAGTGGATTAATCCAATTGTGACAGACAAAATGATGTTGCTGCACACAGAAACTGGCTGCCTGGTCTGAGAATTTCGTTTTGATGTGAATTTGCTGTTCCTTCTTCAGTACACAGCTGTACCCATACTGCTGAATAAATGCTAAGTTCAGTGCTAGTCATCGCTAAGCTACTCCCAACAGCTTGAAACTAAACTGGCTGTACGTGTTCTTGTGCTTTGCCTTAATCTTTGAGAAGATACAACATGACTGTAAGAAGTTCTTTTGGTCTCAATCCAGTCCAGCAGGCAGCTTCTAAGCTGTAACACATTATCCCCAAGCAAAGTGATACTCGCACTACATAGAACAGGCAACTGCAAATTAGAAAGTGTAAACTGTGCTCAGGAAGACAGATACTGAAGCCAGCATTACTCTTTTTTAGTACAGTCCCACGCAGTGTAAACAACTGTAAAGCAGAACTGTCCAGTGCGGATTTCTGTGGATGTGTGATTGAAGCTCCTCCTAAACTGGTTGTTTATGTTGGGATTCAGCTTAAGCCAATATTAGCCATCTCCATAGTCAAGGGAGAGAAGGGAAGATACTTCCAAAAGATCAATTATCCTTTTATTTTAGAAACCTGCCACTGACTGTTGAAGGAAACTGGGCGATGTGCTTAGTCATTTTTAGCTGGCTGAAGTTAAAGAAGTTAACATAATGAATTTTCTGGGAATTTGGCATTCTGGAAATTTGTTTTTTCCTCCTGTTCATGGAAGGACTTCCTTGGGGGTCACTGCAGACAGTGCACAATGAATGTCAAGCTAAGCAAGAGGACAAATTTTTGCCAAGGACCAAAGCCAGTGTATAGTGTCCAAATGAACTCTTAAAAATTGTTCCCTGTGATTCAGTCTTTTTGTACTTTTTGAATTGAATTACTTCTTTTCAATTTCCCATATATAATTTGATTATTACTGGTAACCACTGCGATTAAGACTTGTAGAAGTGAAGAATTATAGTCCAAAGGACTTGAACTCAATTTTCTAGAGTTTTTAGTTTGGGAGCCTCATGGAACTAAACACAGAAATTTAGGAACATGCTGATTACTTATTTCTTGTTCAAAGGATCTTCATCAATTAAACCTCTTACAGGTATTTGGATGAAGCATGAAGTTTGTAGAGTTTATTCCAGATCATAAAAATAGATAGAGGAAAAACTATAAAATTATCCTTCCTAGGGAGAATAAGTAAAAATGGCAAGCACTTAAATTTTCTTTTTATAAACTATTTAGTAATATTTATTTAATGATTGCCCAATTCAGCTACTGCAACATTCTTTAATAACTCATAAAGCATATTTTATGCCAGCCATGAGATTTAATGATATCACAGTGGAAGGAAAATCTATCTTGACATGAAGCTTCTGAAAGCAATGGGAAAAAATGAAGCTGAGGGTTTTGGAAGGGAAAAATATTCTTTTTATTGAGGTAAATGCTTTCTATCAGCTTCTTCATCTGTGTACTGTAGCCAGGCAGCTATTATATGCAATTCGAGTCTGTCAGTTGAAGAGCATGATGCATATTAGAGTGGGTAAAAGTAGTTGTGAGCAAGTTAAATTTAGACCTTATTACCTGCATTATGTTAATGCCTCTAGGTGCTAACAGATTGAAACCCGTTGTGATAGACACTGTACAAGCACATAGCAAGACAGAAGTCATTCAGGGCATGGACTGAATCAAAATAGACAAGACAGAAAAAGGGTAGGAGGTTTGGGGATGAAAGCAGAGAAAAATAAAGGAACTGGCAGAGCCAAGGGAAAAAACGGCTTATGATTTTTTTGGCAAAAAAAAAAATATTTCATCTATAAGTGAACATTTGTCAAAGCTGTAAAATGTTTTCATGAGCTATGTTCTTCCCTGGGCATGTGAAAGAGATACATGCTAGTTAGCGGTAGACCCAGGCTCAAATCTGGTCTTCAAGGATTAAAAGATGTGGATCTTTTGTCTCCTAAAGGGTGACCTAATGACCAAGCTACTGTAGTTCCTTATCCTCCAAGATGTTTCCGTGAAGACAAAATAGTGAGGCTTTTCAAAACTTCACAGGGGTTTGTGGCATAGGAAGAGCATTTTCAAGACAGTTCCCACCAGGAACATCAACCTGCACCCCCAGAGCCCCCCCGACCCCAGCCCCGTGCTCTCCCCAATGGGCTATGCAGTCGTACACTTCAGAAGCACTGTTTTTCTTTTTCTTTTGTTACTGTGATTCTTCCTAACCATAAGAACCACTGCTACCCTTGGAGCTTCGCTTTCTATTTGATCTTACTAAGCTAATAGCAGCAAGTTTGTAAACTTTTCTAAGTACACGCACAGGGACTCTTTTTTTTTTTGTTAGAATCACTGGTAAAATAGCTCATTGACGGCTCTAACCCGAGTTTAACTCACTATGCCTGGTACAACATGTAGTAGAGTATAACACAGAACCTCCAAACAAACCAAATTTATTTAGTAGCTTACCCAGATCTACTAAGAACAATCACTGAGCTCTGAAGTGGCATGATCATAACTTGAAGCTCTGACAAAGGAGGTGGGAAAGAGAAAACTGATACGGGTCTACTGATTAGGGTTATACACTTTTATTAAATAGCTAAATACTTGCACGGAATGATTTAATACAAGGAGACACGGAACATGTGTGTAGATGTCAGATTAGTAGCTGACAAGCTCCATTATATCATGGCTATATTTCTTTGGCTGTTATAAAAATTCTGGTTTAATGTCCTGAAAGGTGACTATTGCATGGTGACAGACAACAGAGAGAGTTCCCACGTTTGAGGATTTGGAATGGCTGTCATCACACAATGGTTTGAGGCTTCTCTCTAGCCTTGCATTTCAAGGATGCTAAAAAATACTCCCCCAGGAACAGCCTAATTCTTCACTGCAGCAGCAAACAAAGCGCTGTCATTTTAGTGAGTTTTGTTTTGAAGCTTATACAACAGCTGATGGCATGCCTGAAGGAAGGCAAATAACTCTGAACTGTCTAAGTTTCCCCAGAACTCTTTACATTTCAGCAGAAGAAAAATTGAATCTTCTTTCCTTATCCCCTTTCCAATTGTATCTGTGCTCCCTGCATACCCGTGAGGCTGTCTCATATCACCACAGGGTAAGTTGCAAAAATGGATGCATTGGAACCATCTTCCTCTGATAAGTTCATTTTAACAGTGTCTTCAACCCTACCAAGCTTAATAATGGCAACAGGAAAGCCCAATGAATACACCACCGGGCTGTGTCTTGGATCTATCAATGGGAATTCACTTTCTGTAGTACTGGAGTACAAGGATGGATGGAAAAGTAATATGTAACATTTAAGTATTAACACTTAAGCTTTGATATTTTTCCACGTTTCTCCACCTTGGCCAACTTTGCTGAAAACTACTGATAGAAAAGCCAGCTACAGCAACTAACTCTGTCCCTTCCTCTGTCTGATAAGATTGCACCTTGCTTGTCATGGTCATATTCTGCCTTCCCGATAATAAACAGAAACTTGTCATCAAGAAAAGCCAATTCCAGTCTAGTCCCAAGAGAAGAACAAAGTATGAAACTGTGAATGTCCTTTTCTTTTTTTAAAAAAAAAAAAATTCCTTTTTTCTGTATCTCTCAGAAAGATGGAGAATCTTCTAGTTTTATGATGCAAGAATCTGAACTTCTAGATACCTTCATTCTGCTGAGGTTTGCTTTGCATACTCAATTGTTTCAAGCCCTGCAGAACCCAGGCAGACATTATGCAGCTCTAACTACATTTACACATCAAACCTCCTGGCTTGTTTCTGGTTGCAACCTGGATGCCTGGGGAGAACTGAAGACAAGATGCCATTCCAGAGCTTTGCCAGTTCTGTGCAGGAAAACATTTTACCATAATTAAAAGCTAATAACAAAGAATCCTTAACCTGGCCAGTATCTTTCCTTCCTTTCCAATTCATCTTCCTAACCAGTTCCTTAATTTTCCTGTATTTTTGAAGAACTAAATTACCCAAGTTAAAGGGGTCAAAATCAAGTGGTCAGATCAAGCCCATGAAATCAAAAAAATCTTGTAAAACAAAACATCTGAAACTGTCACAGTTTGGAGTTGGAATATGGGCTAACAGCAAATGAGTTACATAGCCAAGGTGAGTACCAAGAGCACTGCTTTGCAATATTCTGTAGTAGGTTATATAGCCTCTATTCATATAAAGGCCTCCAAGACTTTAATTTATTTATCCTCACAACATATTGCACTATGGAGAGTGAAGAAATATTTCTCCATTCATTAAGACAGAGAGGGACTGAGACACCAGACCAACATAGAATATATGTAGCCACTTATTTCCCATTGAAATGGCATTAAGGGAGAATTACAACAAGTAACATGCTTACATAATTTATTTACCTATATTGCTACTACCAATAAAACTCAACAAAAACATACTAGGGAAAACAATATAAGCATCTTCTGCAATATGAGAGCTCAGCAAAGATACATCAGAGCATGTACCAAATACACTCCTTCATCTGGCCTGCCCCTGACCCTTTGTGTTTCTTAGTGACTGATTAATATTTATGCAAACCGCCACTTCAATTAGAAACCTAGTGGGATTAATTGGATGGAAAACTACTTGCAATGCAGCAGATAAAGGGAAAAAAAAGTATCAAAGAGAGCTTTTCTCTCTTTGTCTATTGCCACCAAAATAATGCAGGCAGTTACAGGTTTAGTACAGGGATGTACCCCCTAAAGTGTTTCCAAACTAATAACCTTTGAAACGTATCTGCAGCCTTGGAGAGGCAGCAGGGATACACAAGGGAATAAGATTTGATTTAAGATGAACACTGGCTCATGCACTCATTAAAGTAGCCTGCTCTACAACGAAATGTCACAGGGTCACATCCAACCTGTACACTCAGAAAAATCTGTTTTGATTATTTTACCCGCTCAACCCCATAGGCTGCATGAAGTTGCATGAAGTGAACCTGGTGCCCTGATCCTGGAATATCAAATCATTAGGAGTGGGAACAAATAGCTGTTACAGCCACACTGCTAGCTTGGCCGTGTGTCAGGTATTGTGTGCACATGTACAGCAAGGGGCTTCAAATCTCAGTGTTGCCTTTTTGCTATCAAACTTCTAAAGAACATCACACTGAGATTTCAGTTAACATTTGTGTGTGTGTGTGTTTGACAGGTTGGTTCATGTTTAAAAAGGTATATGAAGAGGAAAAAAAGAGAGCTTCAAGTGACTCCAGATCAGTTAAAGCCCTTGCTGCAGACTGTGAGCCATGGAATTCCTTCTGCTTCCTGACTACATTCCAGTGGGTTCATGTAACACATCTCCTATAGATCACAGATTTTCCCAGTAGCAGAAGAAACTCAAGATCACAGACGGGAAACTTCACTTTTCCAGAGTTTGCTTGGGAAAAAAAAAAAAAAAAAAAAATCATTCACTAAAGGCACCCTAACTGTGCTTTGCCTGGTAGTTTTGTTCTCACTGAGAATGCAGGGCCCCACTGCTGGTGGACTTTCAGCAAAATTTTGCCCTCACCCAGAGTGTTGCACAGATATAGAGTGAAGCTGATCCTAGACTCGTTGCCGTTGTAATAGGTTTCCCCTATCCTAGACTAGGTGCTATATCCTCTGGATGCAAAACGATGGGGTAGGTCCTGTCTTATTGGCTTCTAATATACTGGCAGCTCTCAACGTAATTCTAGCTAAACATTGTCAGAGAGCACCGGGCATGAGGGGGAAGCATGGTTAGCTCACTAAGCCTTTCACTTAGTTACAAATATGATAGCAAGTCCATAGTCACAGAAGGATTTCCAAGATTCTTGTCCTCATTTTGAGCACTCCATGCTGACTTAAAGTTTTACTCAAATGTCAGATAAATATGATGATAAGGGTTAGATCTGGAACTCCAGGTATGCCTGGATCAGCACCTGGATATAAGCAGCACTGAACTTTGGCTTATATTCACACAACAGTTTAGATCAGAATCATCGATTAATGTGATTCTGGGCATTTTAACCTGTGAGAGCAACGCTCTTGTAGTCTGGACTCAGACTTCCTCAATATCCTTAAAGTAAGTGCTGCATGGCAAGCTGGGAGGAAAACTCTGGACTGTGACCTGTTCTTCAAAAGCAGTTTCATTAGCAGCCCTGAAGCCATGGTTCCCCCCATCACTCCAGTTTCCTCTACCTCCATGGAGAATCCACACAAGTGTTCATATTCATTGTTACAGCTCCATTTTAAAAACTCAGCTTAAATATAAAAAAGGAAGAAAATGCTCGCTATGGGTTTCAATGTTGCCACTATATTTAGACAGTGGCTTAACAATATTTCGATTGCAAGATAGTTGTGAAGAATCGACTTTCATAAGACACAAACTCAGTAGCAGTAGGTATTACCCAGAAAGAAAATTCCCCCTAGGCTCACACCCATGAAAATAAAGATGCAATTAGATATTAGATGTCTGCAATTAAACAAAACACTGCAAATATGTATTTCCATTTTCTTTTGTAACTTTGTCATTTATATCTCCAGAAATGTATCGCTTAAGCTAAACACCGAGCCATGAAGTGTAGAATTTACTGTTGAGTCCCAGGAATACATGTTGCTCTTCTTTACACCCAGGAGGCCTCAGGTCACAACCTGACGTGGTGCCAGTGCCAAAAGCTGTGGGATGGATATACAGAGTCATCAGTTTAAAGACAAGCAGAGCCAAGAAATAATACAAGTTATTAATCATTAAGGCTCATCCTAACTGGGCGACCAAAGACAAGACCCAATGTGTTAGCAGGCTGTAATGTCATGCAGAGGGGAGAGACTCCGCATGCTCTGGTCTGCAATCCAAGAAAGTATGTTTCAGTAAGTAAAAACAATGAGGTAGGATCAAACACAAAGCAAAACAGGCCTTTTTATTACAGAAGGTCTTGTACTGCTTTCCATTAGAACTCTGTTTACCTACATCATATGTTAGTGTAGAACCTGATCATTTTTCCACAATACTTTAAATAATTGCCTCCGTCTCTCACTTGCTATTTGGGCAGGGGATTTTATCTGACTAGAGCAATGACCACTGAGCCTGTTTTGCCTCTCATTCTGAAAATGTAGCCCTCTTCAGAAACAAGGAACCTGAATCTTTCATCAGCTTTCCTACAACTATAATTCTGTTTTCTCAGAGAAACTTTCTGACCATCTGCATCTGAGTGAGAAGCTGGTCCTAATCCTCTTCTACATGCATGAGCTCCTCAGTCAGATTCACAGAACGAATACATAAAAATCTAAGAGATTGCTTGGAAGAAATCAAGTCCCTTTCTTCCCCTCATTGCTAAAACCGTGGGCCAATTGCTTAAAAAATAAATACCACATCTCTCTCCTCTCCTTTTTCTTGCCAACAGATCATGTTTTTCCTCAAATCCTGGCTCCAAACACCAGCACACTAAAACATTGCACACAGTATGAATAAATCAGGCCTTCTAAACAAAAAAAGTTTTAAAAGTGTTAAATGGAAAACTCAGCTTCATTCTGCTGTCCTTTAAAATGGTTATTGTGGATGATAGAAATAACTGTTTGTCAACAGAAAAAAATTTTATGGGGCAAAATGTTTCAGCCTAAATTATTCAGCTAATGGTTATTACCTCTGCAAAATGGAATAAAGAGCCATGTGATGCTGCTATGGCTAAAGCAATTTTGCTGCGGTACCTACAGAAGTAGTGTGAAATGTCTCCCTCAAGACAGCTCTCAGAACTTCAGCTTTCTTGGAGAAAGAGCCACTGCAGAGGCACTTGCATAGTAGATTGGAAGAGCTTGATTACACTCTCACGTACGCTGCTTTTTCACTTTTGGCAGGAAGTTAGGAGCTGTCTACACGAGCTCAGAATTTTATTTGCAGGGTTCTGCTGCTGGTTTTAAACACTGTTTCTTGCAATGCTACTTCTTTCTTACTGCCGTTTGGAGGTGTTTTCTGCTTTGATGGACAAGATGCTGGGTATGTGCTTCTTTCTAACAGCATAATTCACAGATTCCTCAGCCTTCTTGGCATATCAAGCGGGAAATGGCTTATTGTGCACTCTGTGTATGTGCACTAATTTTGGCAACCTTCGCACTTAGCATAAGGAATGTAGGATGCCTTTGGCTATATGCCCTCCTCAACCCCTAAAAAAAGGCACCTTGTCAGTGGTTAGCAGTGCTGTCAGAATAGAAAGTTTGCCTCTCAGTTTCTGTTGAAATGGCTGCAGTTGGAGTGGGCCTAGACTAGGCTATGGATAGGTTCTCTACCTGAATCCTGCTCCCACATGAGCTGGTGCAGCTCCAAGAAGGTCAGGGGAAATCCTGTCTCTTGCACAACCCAGGATACAGCCAGGCTGGCTCTTTGCATTTTCTGCTGCTCCTTTCCTCAGCAAACCTCTGTTGTATGATACACAGGTGTGCCTCCCATGCTGTCACAGAAACTTCTTCTACCTAGCTCGGGACAACAGCTTTTCCTAGGTGCATAACTTCCTTTCCCACCTACACTACTACTTTCTGCTTAAACAGCAGATGGAACAGTACACTGCGGGGAAGGAGGGCTTTGACAGAGCTTTAAATCCCACACAGACAGTACTGTTTTCTCTTCAGGCTGCCCACCAACAGGAGATGCCTGGCACTGCCTGTGTGCTAGCACAGGCGCACCCTCCTCCTTTTGTCCTCATTAGGAGCGTGTGGGCACTGCTTTCCACCGAGCCTCCGTGTGCCCATTCCTGCAGTTCCGCATCATTAGTGATGCCAACAGGTTTCACAGCACCCTTCTGGCTGTCCCTCTGCCACCACCCTGCACAGCTGAACACAAGAAGAGAACCGAAAGATGCTGATCACAATGTATGGATATGATAACTCAAAAGCTCAGACAACTCCGCGCTCAAATAATTACCAAAGCTCCCTCACACACACATATATATATACACATACATGTATATATATGGCTTACTTTTTGGATGGAACAGTCATCTACAGTGCTAACATGTATTTGACTACCTGATAATGATTAGGATTTAACATTCCAAGTGTGTGTTACAGTAAGAGATCCACAAGGCAGGACTCATCTGGAAAATCTTTATCTAAGCTGATCTAAACTCAGAAATGAAAAATCTGCTGCTGGCACAAAATCTCATTCTTTTGGGGAGCGCTAAGTGTCTGTCATCCGTCCATATTTCTTTTTCACTAGGCATTCCTAAAAAACTTAAGCCAAAATGTATTTAATATGCTTCTGTAGACCAGTCATGGGCCATTTACCATACTTTTACAGCATAGCAGTAAGCTATAGATCATACTTTCAGATCCATTAGAAAGGATTTAGCTGTTCAGGAGTTATAAACTTTGAAGGGGACAGGTATGTTCCCCTGCTCAGCATTACTAGGCAAAGTGCTTAAAATCAGGAAATGTTAATATTAGGAACACATATATCACCACAGAACCACTTTCTCTAGTGATTGATCACATACCATGACACTGTCACAAGCTATTTCAAAAGTGATCATGCCATTTTTTATCCATGGCGGAGATCAGAAGATGTAACAAAAATAAAAATACCGATGATAGTGTGGCTGAAAGCAGAAGTTACTGTTACAGTAAGGACTGTATAGTACATTTGTCTCCCGGAGCAATTAACAAGAACTCTGTGCTGGAGTGCAAAGCTATGCTGAAAAATGAGTCTTTAGTATCTGAGGGAAGAGAAAAGGATGCTTCCTGAGCAGTGGGAACATCTGGAAGTGTATTTTCATAACATTTCAGCAGCACTGCCAGCTTTTGGTATTACCTCTTCCTTCTGCTTGCCCTTTCCCATCACCAGTATGGACGGGTGTTCAGCTGCATCAGATTCTAATTTTGATCTATATGATTACATAAACCCCTGTCAGAAGAGGGGCTTGAGGCTGATAGCAAGTAGCCAGTGCTAGTAAAATATTAGCCACCTTCATGTGGGTCAAATTTGGTCATTTAGTAGAACACAATTAAATTGGGAAAATTAAAAAAATAAATATAACTACACATTTAATGAAGCTCTGATGTTTCCTTTTGAAGCATCTAATGATTCCAGTGGTCCCAAATCTGTGAACTAGTCTGTCTGACCTAAAAGGCTCACAAGGTCAAGGTTAAAATTAGAACTTCTAATGACATTCACTAAGATTGAAGATACTTCATCTCTTTCAAGAAAAAAAAAAAAAAAAAAGATAATATTTCAGTGCTTTTGAAAATGTTGTCTTTTGACTTCTAAGCCACTCAGGACATCCAACAATGTACAGGTGTTGTGTGAAATTTGAAAACACTTGGGACATTTAAAAAACTAGCCTAGATGAGGCACTAGAATATATATTCTGGGAATCAATCCATAAGTGGAAGAAGAATTAAATGAGTTGTATGCCATTTTTCATCACTACGTGCGTGATTTCACTATTAAAACAAACATCAAACTCAGGAAAAATTATGGATTATATTTTACACATTAATTGCTGAACACCTAACTGATGAATATTTCTATTTCACATCATATCACATTTACAATTCTTAATATACCCATCAGGAGATATAAGCTTAAATCAAAAGCTTTGCTGATAAACTACTGGTCAGCAATTGCTTAAAAGGTCCTTAAGTATTCCGTCATGTGCCCACTTTTTAAAGTCAACTGATATCAGTGAAGGCAGTTTTCTTCAGAGTTTCATTGTTTCCCATGTGAATGATGCAGCTTTACCCTATTGTAACCACAAAATCTACACACATATTGACAAGGTGATAACCTGCAGAATCATAATAAAGATGTTCTAAAATTTGGATCCACTGAATGGGAGATTTGCTACAATCTTCAACATCACCAGGATCCACATCACTGTTAATCTAGATCCTCTCAGGCAAAACAAGTGTTTTTGTCACAGCTAAATTATGAGCCAAACTTAATATTTGTTACCTGAAATAGTGGATTTTTTTTTCCTAATTTCATAATGAAGGAAAGATCAATAGCACTGTCAACAGATTTCACTTTTATAACATTGTAATTGAAGAATTTCATGGAGGAACTACTAAAGTTTTACAGTTGATATGTAAGAGATGCGAAGCTAACATTACCTATTTATGAAAAATTTTTTTAAAAAAATTTCACACTCAAAGCCTGAGGTAGGCATTAATTTTCTTCAGCTGTGGTCAGATAGTCACTGTGGAAAGTAATGTGGTAAATTAAGTACTACCTTCCTTTTGTTTATTATCACTGATTTATCTGAAGAGCTACATAAATAAGTAAATATAGAAAAGGATGTAAGCCACAAAGAACAAATCAATTTTCTACAGTCAAGATCAACTATTTTTACAAGTGCAGAGTGGAAGACACAGGCTGGTCCCTTTTCTGCAGAAAGTAAAAACCAGAGATTATAGATAGTCAGAAGCAGAATACAAACCAAATGCTTGATAAGCCATAAGGGAAACACAAATAGTAGTTTAGCTGCAAGCCATGTGACACACCATGTCATCCTTTACTCACCTATAACTGTATTGAGCTTTGGAAACTACACTTCAGGAAAAAAATGACTCACTGCAGCAGTGAGAAAGATCAAAGCACGAGATTTACGAGGTAAAGTTGAAAGATCTGGGGCTGTGCAGACTAGAGAAGAGATGGCTAAAGGAAGGGGTAACAGTCTTCAAAGTACATAAAAGTCTGCTGCAAGGGAGAAAAGGAATAAGCAGTTTTTGCACGCTTATTTTAGGGAGAAGCAATAGTAATGGGCTTAATCTGCAACAGGGGAGAATTAGATTAGACATAAGGAACATTCTGTAAAACTAAGGATAACTAAGGCCTGAAATAAATTGTGTGGGGAGATGGGGAATCTGTGTCTTTGGAGATTTTGAAGGATGTGTTAGGCAAACATCTGACACAAACTATATAGGTATAATTTCTCATGCCTAGGGGCAGGGAGATGAACTGCAGGAGTTTGTGGATTATTCCAAGAACCTTGGAAATACTGCACAGACACACTCAGACCACACCAAGGTCCTGCCAGGCTTGGGAGATCACTTCACCATTGCTATTGGCCTGGACAACAGATGCAGCAATTCCAATCTTGGGAAAGAGTGAGACGCCAGCGATGGTAATTTTCTCTGCAGCATTCACCATTATTGCTGCAGAAGAGTGTGATGCCCAGAGTCAGCTCCGAACCAGTGCTGCACCATGATGGAGTCCAACTTCTGGAAGGTGGTGGGAGTAAGACACAGACAAACAGAGCAAGACCTGTGGTGTTCATGTCCCAGAAACCATTTCTGTGGTATTGCTTCCCTCCTCTCCCATGCCCTGCCTGTGAATTTGAATGAATTATACAAGCCGGCATGACAAGGGAGCATTAATGGGCCATTTACCACCTGAGAAGTGCATTAATGGGTCATTAATGTATACCCTGCAGTGTTCTGCTGTTAGGAGTCACTAGATAGTTCACATTTTTTTAAAGATTATTCTTTTTTTTTTTTTTTAAGTAACCAAAATTTTTTACTTCATTTTTTCTCCTATCCTCTGAATAAATCTTTAGGTTCTAAGGGAATAACAATTCATGAAAAAAGAATGAAAAGAAAGGGTAAAATAAGAACAGCAGCTATTATTCTGTGGACATAATTCTCCCAGCTGCTGCACATACATAGCTAGCAGGAGGAACATGCCAATTCTGTGATCTCATCTCTTCTCACAGGAATATGACACAGTTTCACAGAAGTTTCAGTTGAGATACTAATGGCCTTAATTAAGCAGATTGACCAGAAGAAAGGTTGAAATCAGTTGAGGGCTCTCCCAACTCGTAGTTACATGGAGAACTGAAGATGCCTAGCACTTCACACAAGTAGGCCTTGACAAAAAAAAAAGAAAAAATTAAGATAACTCAGCACATGAACTTGTGTGTGAATTAGTCTTTGTATGGAGGGCAAACTGGATGGAAAGGTCTTCACAGTCCTGCTCTCAGTGGAAGTGATGCTTTTTGAGTGCATGAGGCACTGTTGGGTTGTTCAGTGCTGAAATGAACAAGAAGTAAGAGTTGACAAAAAGCCATTATTGCAATATCAAATAATTTTTCTCTTCTGCATCATCTCTTACTCTTGTCTATACTAGTTTGGGAATGAACAAATAAGGTTTTAATACCATCAGAGAATTTATTGTTCTATCAGAAATATGTCTTTTACCAAATGAATGCAGATGTTCATGCCAGGACAGGAGTATTTTGTAATTGGAAAATAGCTGAAAATAGAAAAAAGGAAGTGCATTCCTACCATGCTTTAAATTGCCTGTAATCCTTGAAACACAATCAATTGTATTCAGCTACACTGAAGTCTTTTGCTTGATTACTTCTCAGCCTGACAACAAAAGCTTGAAATTTCTACAAAGGGAGCAAGTGCTTTTGGAAAGATAATTAGTCCACTTCAGTGTGCTCTAAGATTTTTTGGAAGAGGATGGTACCTGTCAAGTTCTGATGCATTCACTGAACCCAAGAACAAAAAGCAGTAAAAGACACCAGAAATTTAAAAAATACGTTCTGAGTGTTCTCCTCCAGAAAGTGGACCTGACAGTGGGATCTGCTCAGCAAAAGAGGTACACTGAGACTGGAAAATGGGCAATATTATCCTCTTTGGAATTCTTTATGATCACTTGCGAGCTTTAGTTCTTATAAATAAGTGGAAATGTTGTAAATCACAGGTGAAGACTGTGAAAGCTGGGTTTTTCAGTTACTGAAAATAGTGACATGGACACTGATTGCTACAGCAAAATACTTGCATGTATGAAAGAGGCCTACCGAATCATTAGGTCGTAAAGAAAAGGACCAAGAACAAGAAGAGTGATGTAACTCAAATTTCATCAAGCTTCAATATCATCAGAGAACTCAAAACAAAAAAAGCAAACCAACCAACCAACCAACCCCCAGAGAAAACCTGAGTGAAGGAAATAGATGGAAAAAGGCAAGCAGTTCCAGCCTTGCTCCAATTAGAAAATTAACAGGTAAGACAGCTTCAGTGTTATTCTTCATGTACTCCTCTCACTGGCGCCTGTGTTTAAGAGAAGGCTGGCCTGTATTTACAGATAATCTTTATCCGCTGTTTTTCTCTGAAGTACAAGTGTGTGTAAAAGAGGTTATAAGTCAGAAGATATAATCTTTGTACATGCCTGGAGCTCTATCACATACGGGACTCAAAGAAGGCAGATATGGAAAGGCAGTTAGAGATCCAGAAAGCAATTCATCAGTGTCAGAGCTAATGAACCAATCACTGATGGTAATGTGAGGTCAAAAATCAGATTAGGTACTTACGATATTCTCACACTACCAGGATCAATGAAAAAATAGGTCAGTGTCTTGCTTTCTTAGGACTTCTTGTGGCTCTGTGTCCAGGTACTTGCAGATGGAAGAAGGAGCCAGACTCTCATGTAAATTGAACTAAGTTCTTATTAAGATCTTATGTAACCCTTAACAAACTTAATAGCCCAAATGAAACATGTTACTCCATCCTACTCCATCCGTAAGGCATTACTACTGAGTTCATAGTGAATAACTATTTCTTATTTTCTTAATTTTCAGCCACAGCACAGTATATATTAACATAGCAACCTTCCAGTAATTTTGGGCTCCAGGATATACAACTGCCTTTTAAAATAAGACGCGCCAGTAATATAGTGAGAGGAGCAAGCCAGCTTGCAGCCTACAAATTTTCAAGAGGAAATGGTGATTGAACAGACCATGCTAGGGAGGGCTTTAAGTTTGAGCTGAAGGAAATGGATGTTCCACTAATTCCATGTTACCTATTGAATGTTAATTTCAGAGATATTCTTTGCTGAGTGTTTGAAAGGACAAAATTTGAATTCTAATTTCCAGAGAAGGCAAAGGCATTTATAGCAATTGCCTTTGTGTAATTGCTACAGACTGTATGCAGGGGCATAGGACAATGCATCTCATAAGGAGTCAAAGATAAATGACTTAATCTGAGATCTACAACTCTAATTATATACATCTCTCTATCCTAAAGGGTTTTATTTTGCTACAGTTGCTTTTAGAGCCATTAACAAAATGTTGCATTATATCTCTGTTAGTGTGGGGGCATGTGAAAAGACTGCCTATATGCCTAAAGCCTATTTTTATATTGAATGAGTCCTAAAATGGAATTCAAATACAGTTTGTTTCTCCTACAGAGTTGTGATCATTACAAGTTATTATTTTTTTAAAATATTGATAATCCTATTTACACATTGAAAGGGTGTGTAAGAAAGGAATAGAATTCATATTAAAAAGGTGAATTAGGAACTATTTACAAAGGAGCAAGCAGAGAATGAATCTCACGACAAATGCATTATCTCCCTAGCAACACAAATCTCAACCTAAGCTTTCTCTTTAAGCTTAAATTCTGTTGGCTACAAAAACAAGATCTCTGCTTCCACACTGAAATTGATACTCTGACTTCTCCATCCTGGTGGAAATGTGTAAAGATTTGCCTGCAAGGATGGGAAACAGTGGTTCAGCTGAGAGATGTACATCATCATAATCATCATTTCAGGAGGATCCACATCACCAAGCAAGTCTGTCAAACTATGCGATGTAATGAATTATGGGAAAATATTACTGCTACTCTGAAGCCTGAGTAGCCAAGGATGGCTCAAAGGCATTCAGAGAACTGCCAATCAGCTATGGAAAGTTTGATATTAAAGTGCTGTCCTCTGCTTCTGCTGACAAAGGGTCACAAAATGCATAGAAACGGGTTCTGCATCTATAAAGTGCTCCCTCTATCAAAGCTCCGGCTAGTTAATACTGGTATGTAAAATTTCTGGGAGAAGCACTCAGTACCATGAGCCTGCAGGTCTACAAACCTTACGCGTGAGTTGATACCAATGCAGGTAATTCCTGTGTTTGATTTCTTATGGTTGCATCAAAGTGGAATTCCTGAACAAGTGATTCTCCTGAGGACAAGTTTTTTTAAGGACTACATTAGTATAAGAGAAAGGAGACATACCTTCTACTTATTTCCTGCCCACTGGGTAGATATATTTCCTACAGAAGAAAAGGGCTGTATAACTTCATAACAAACAAACCAAAAAAAGCCTGAGACAATGTTTACATCTTTTCTAAATCAACATTTGACTCAGGGTTTTTGTATTTTCCAGGAGAGCAGAGTACCATCTGCATTGCTCATATCAACCCTGAATCAAAAGTCCTTAAGCATACAGTTACAGGAATTGAAGAAATGCTTTTGCAAAATGAACAGGATGTGAGCAGATGCTGTTTGGTAAGCATTGCAACCAAACAACAAAGGAAAGGAAAGTCAAAAAGCTACTTCTATATATTAAATGAATATAAGATGCTCATACCCTCTTTTTGTAAATTACTTAAACCAGTGGAATGTGCTGTGGGAAAATGAGGAGGGGTGTAAAGGGTTTAGCTGCTATCCTTCAGTTAAACACTGTTAAATCTGTCATCCAGCACAGCGGGTGTTTGCATACCAAGAGGTCAAAGTACAACAAAACAGAATTCCTAAATAAGGCTTTAACTTACTGAGAATTCACCTCATAGTCCTATTGGACATTCAGGACAGGTCTGCAGTGTGACAAGATAATCAGCAATTTAAGAAGCCCAAATAATAGACCACAGTGATTATCTGACAGAAATCAGAGCTAATGGGACATCTCACATGACTGCATGAGGCTGTTTGAAGATGAACTTCAATCAAGGAGGTCATCTTTTCTCAGGAGGCTTTAACAGGAAGAACATGAGGGTGTCCAGATGGGATCACACAATTAATTGCAAATTGATTCTTACAGGTTTTCAAATTAGCTGGGTAATTCTAAGGTAGCATATGAGAAGTAGTCTCTGCTTACATCTCCATCACTTTCTAAGCTTTGGAAGCAGCACGTTACCTTGAGGATCATACATGAACTTGGCTGATATGTCTAGCCTTTTGGAGATGACATGGATTACAGTAATTCAAAGATTTAAATGCTTTCAGAGGGCAAAGAAGAGGAGGAAAATTTAGCAAACTACCCTTCTCTTCTCTCCTAAGCTCTCCATCTAAAGTGGTACCTCTCAACCTTCTTTACTATGTCACACAATCATTTTTATTTGTAACCAGATAAAAATAAGGTGTAATGTAGGATGCTTTCCCCATTCTTTGCTTCCTTCCTTAGGAGCTTTTAAAATTTGGATGGGAAAGGGATGGTTGATTTTTTTTTTTTATAATTTTTTTGTAAACCACCTCCTCAGATGCCACTAGAAACTCTCAAGACCACCACTGAACCACAGACTCAAGGCTGAGTAACACTGACCTAGAGCAAATTCTTTCAATATCAAGAAAGTCACTGGACCCTGATGGCAGTGAGGGAAAACAATAATCCTGCCTTGCAATTTCATCTGCTTCTGGAGCTGAATGGCCATGATCTGCCCCCTTCAAAGGACATAAAGGTTACAGTTTTGTTCTAGTAAGCAAACTCTTGTTTCAAACTGGTTGACAACTTAAATGGCTTATCCGACTTTTACAAATCCATGCAGGTTTCATTCACTATAAGCTGTCTCTCTTGTTTTCTTTAGAAAAATGAATTCAGCTAATACTTGATAAAAATGGATCTATGCCTGTTAACATACAGCAGCTGTTCAGAGGAGCAAAAGTGAAAAAAAAAAAAAAAAAGAAGGAAAAAGATGCACTCTCACAGAATAGGAAATATGGTATCATTTTTTTTGCCTGTTTTTGTCCTAGTTAATCACCTCTTGTACCTACATGCAGCCTGCAGAGCGCCACATCCATAACCTGTAGCACATGAAGAAAAAAACCTATACATGTACACAAATCACTAGGAAAGATTTTCTTTGGGTTTGAAACTAGACATATTGCACCATGATAAACATCACTAAATTTTTAAGCTAACAAATATAATTTATTTTAGGAAAGGAATACTCCCACCCCAAAACCTCCTGTAAAACAAACTCTGCAACCTTAACTACACAAACTAAAAATCTCAGTACTTATTAGCATAAAGGATGCACTTAGCCCTTTTCAAAACGTTCTTGGGAATGACGATGTTTTAGTTTGGAAAAAAAGTCATAGCAAAATTATAACAAAATAATTTGTATTATAAACTGCTACTACAAGCAATTCCTGGTGACCAGCAAACCTGAATGTTTCTCTTACTGCCACCCAGCACTATAAAATGCCACCGCTATGAAATTCTGAGCACTCAACAGTTTACCCATTTTTGTTATAACAGTAGTGCTATTTGGATCCACACCATTTGACGATGCACTCACCCTAGAATTTCACATCAGATTTTAATGACAAGGTGTATACTATAACAAAAGAAGAAAAAAGCCTTTGAACATAGTTAAGTAGAAATGCAGGCTAAAAAAAGCAGGAAAATATGTAAATTAGATCTAAAGTGATTCACTCCATGAGTTTTCACTATAAATTGGAGATTCAGGGCAAGTTACAAACCAGGCTGATTCTACCAAAGATGCACTGGCTACTTAAGACATCAGTTGCCCATAACGTGTCTTTGACCAAGAACTCCAGAAGAATGGACTAGCTGCATGACCATGGCATAAACAACATTTACCATACATAACCTCAGGGCTCTCAGAATAGCTTATAGGCATCAAGCCAGAAGAGAATTACAGAGAACAACAATCAACATAGATTCTTTGTTCTCTTAATCCTTACAGTCTAACATTGTGTTCTCCAAGCTACTTGGCCCTTCAAAGCAGAAGAGGTAATTGAATTTCAATCATATCATGGTCTGATTCAAAATAATCCATAATGGCACTCATTTCAATATTGCACAGTGCTGATTTTTATTCTGGGTGTAGTGTCTGTTCTTCGCTGTAGGAATTTCCATATGCTCTTTGCCCTGAATTTCAAAGAATAAGTTTGTCTAATGGAGCTGAATATTGAGATTTTTCCCCCATGACTTATGGGTGCAATTTGAAAGGGGGAAAAAAAGTAACATGTAAATGAAAAGCACGTACAATGCTGTGTGGTGATAAACAGCCCTTACAATTTGCTTAGCTATAGCTTGTTCTTCATTCCCAGAGGCACTAGTCACTTTTATTATGAGATGACAGCTGAGCTTTATTCTCAAGATTGTGCAGATTTCTCACCTGACTAGCTCATGACTGTATATTTCAGGTCAGAGAGCAACACAAGCTGGGATCTATTTTTCTTTTTCTCACGGCTGTTCTCTCCTGTCATTCTTTATGCTGATTTCCATTTCTCTGCCCCACCAATAAGTTCAATTTTCTCATTATTATTTTTTTTTTTTAAAGCAGATTTTAGAACAGTCTGCATGCCTTCTTTCATAGGGCATCTTGTGCATTCCCTAAACACAGACCAGTTATGCTGTGTCCGTGAACTGAGTTGACTGGTATGTGGATCAACAGATGTCTGCTTCCTTGTTCTTTCATCACTATATCCATCTTCAAATTGTGAATATTTGGAAGTCACATTTTCTGTGTTACTGCGAGCAGACAATTTGCTGTAGTATGGGACTTAAAAGACATGGGAAACTATTAGTGACATTTATCAGTAACAATTTCTGTAACTGAAATGGTAGAGCATTGACTGCCGTTCAGTTCAATTACCAGCTCTGCTGATAGTCTGCAGAGTTACCTTGGGCTAGTTGCTGCTGTCCAGTGTTTTAGTTTTCCACATGTAAATGGACAAATTATGTTACTTTATGAAATCCTTAAATCACGTATGTCTTGTATATGAAAGACTGTATGCCTAGATAATAGTCTCAATTATTTTAAACATGCTTATAACCATCTGTCAGGGACATATTCGCTTTATCAGTTCAATAGAACATCTTCCATTTCTGAGTCCCTGACTTTGAACCAGATTCCTAGCATCACCTCTACAACTCTGTTGAGCAATTTCTAATCGGTGGTTCAAGGACTGGAATGAGAGTAAAAACAGACTTGAAATTTCTTCTGCCTGTTTCTACAAACACTGACCACTTTTTTTTTCAGGGCTATCAAAACAGCATTACTCCACTGCTTTTGCTTAATAAAACCAAGGCAAATTAAGTACACAATCCACATCTGCACAGACAGGTTGAGAAATCAGAGAACTTGGATAAACACCAGCCAAGCCAGATGGAACATTTAGTTAGCAAGGAGTGCATTAAAAAGCTTTATGAAAACTTAAATCAAAATGGTTGTTTTTCAGGGTTGGTAAGATCATCCTTAAATATTGCTGCTGTATTTGGCTATGTCAATTACAGTTAAGACAGGCTTTGGAAACTTCAAGGTCCCAAGAGTGAAGAGTAGATTGAATCTTCTCCAGAAATTTTGCTTCACTGATTAAAATCTCTGCAAGCTTCCCACACAGCTCATGCACCATTCACCAGCTCACAATATTGAGAACATCTACAACTTTGAAATCATCTCCATCTAGTAATGTACATTATTTAGCTAATTTTAGCAATAAATTTCAGACTCCATGTTGTCCTTGCAATGTCACTCGTGAATCTTAAAGACCATCTCTCCACACTAGAGGTTCAGGTTCTACTTTAAGATGTCAGATGAGAACGTGGTTTTCGCATTACTCATGGCACCTGAGTTTATTTATTTATTCCTCAAAATGTTCATTTGGTAACCTTACCATGAGTAAATTTTATTAAACATTTTTATAAAATAATGGAACAATTTCCAATTTTCACTTCAATCAGATGGGAATTGGAGGTCAAGCCCCGGAGGACCATCCCATGGTTTTGACCATTAAAGGGATGAAAGGTAAGGTGAAGTGTCCTGGAGAGACAGGTTTTGATATTCTAAGGCATCTACCGGGCAAGTAGAAGCTGAGCAGATTTTCTCCCAGATTCTTTCTTGTGTTCATGTGAGAAATTCATAGAACCCCAATGATTTTAATGGACTGTCTTAAGCTTTCCATATTTTTATGCTTTCCCTTACAAAAAAATTATGCTCGAGTAAGAACCTCTTTGGCAGAAAATTCCCAGCCAATTTTATATCATATAGTGGTGGGGTATTTGATGGGTAACAAAGCTGAATTTTCACAACATCTTTCTGGAATTTTACAAAACCTTCACACACACAGTTAAATACACATGGAGACTGCACATTTCCCCTCTGAAAAAATAAAAATTGAAGCTTGTGGGTGGCTGGTTATGATTAGGTTATTAATATTTCCTCTCTCATCTTCCCCCTTTTTATATTTTTCCCTAAAAAACAAAAAATACACCCTGGTCTTCTTTAATCTGTTTGAAATGCATGTTGGCCAAGGAGCTGCATTACACTCATCTGTGGAGGCAGCTGCTCGCCCACCCTTCTGTCTGGAGAAGAGATAAATACAGAGGCTCAACAGAATTTTTCGTTTTTCCAGTGTGCTTGCCTACTTAATCAAAATCCACCACTGCTGCCAACTGTCAGCAGACTTGCAGTTTATAAATGTTGTAGTTCAACAGGCGCTAATGCTGTATGTTATCTTAAAATAATAACAACCTTCATCTTGAGCAAAATTGAGATTTTTTTGTGTGAGAAGGAGCACAGTTGCTAATGTTCAGCTTTATTTTAGTTTTAACAGTCTGGCAGTTTAAGATGGGGGTTGAGCATTTGTATTTTGCATGAACATGCTGGAGTATGAAGCTACTGAGTTTTCCCTGATATTATCCTAAGATTCAGAACACTTGATCAAGGAAGAGAAGATATTCGTATTGTTTAACATTATACAACTAAATCTAAGCCTCCCTAGACTTCAAAGCTCTTCAGAAACCTGACCATGGAAAAAGATTAACCCAAGTACTTTAGACTGGTCTGTGTAGGGTAGCACCTCATTAACTAAAGGGGAGACTGGTCTCCCAGCTTCAGCAACTAAGACGTTCTAGAACTGGTCCTGATGATCGCCCTTTGGTTCTGTTCTCAGTTCTGCCTCTTCCCTAACACATGAAGGTATTCTGCTTTGAGCAGGAGGTTGACTAGGGATCCCCAGAGGTCCATTCTAACCACATTGATTTGCTTTAATGTAGAAATCAGTCTCCTTAGGATATAAACCAAGTCCTATTAGCTTTAGGTAGAGTATCCCACATTCTGGAGCTCTGCTTTTTTATTGAGGTGGGGTGGTGTAAACAGCAATGTAAGAGAAACATGAAAAGATATAAATGCAGTGTCCAGGGCTTGTCAGAAAGTCTTTTTCCGGAAAAAGTCCACTAAATCCAAGTCCAACCTCCCAGATTCCTCAGATTAGAAAACTGCAACATGCAAACAACTTAAAGATACATATTTAATTTGAAGTATCACAAAAAGGAAAAAAATAACCATAGAAAAAACTTCTAAACAAGAAAATTCCCTTTCTGAAAGACAACAATCCTATCAGATTCAGAAGCAGATCAGCATTTCAGAGGTAAAGCCTCTTTACTGCATTCCTGTGAGCAAATCCTTAGTCCTGGTGCAAACCCTTGGCCTCCACGGGTCCCCGCAAACCTGAGGCACGTGGTGCATGGGTGAATTTGCAGAAGGAAGCCCTGATGCTGGTAAGCAGCAACAGAACTTCCTTTAAATGGCCTGCAGCAGGCCAAGGTTTAGAATGCTCTCATAAACATCTTCTATAGAAACTGGTGATCTTAGTATGTTTCTCTGATAGAACGGGGTTTTTTTGTTTCCTTCCACTGGTGATTAACTATCTCCAGAGCATCATATCTCTTAACTGCCGTAATTCATGGCATTCATCCTACAGCTGTAAGAGTCAGTCAGTGGTACAGAGAAACACACAGAAACATCTGACCCTCGCTTGGCTTTGCACATGGCTACACAGACATCCTGCAAACAGAAATAGCCAAGTTACCTTTAACACACAAACTGAAATGATACTTGACAAAATGTTTTCAAGCATGTACCTTCTGCATGAGTCAACATAAACAAATAACTTTGGAAAAAGAAGGGATATTGAGAGCAGATTTCAGTCCCTCTCTTCTGAATCTTGCACCTGCTTTACAAACTCAACAGCACTAGTACATGAGCAGAGACTTGACTGTAGCTTTGATGGAGTGTTATTTTATTAGCATCTTAGAAAACAACATCTGGCTGCATAATTGTGTGTAGGCTACTTCTTATGGGATTACAGTGACTTGGATGAGCAGGACTAGAGAAAGAGTCAGGATCGGTTTTGGTCAGGAAGACAGAAAATGATCCCTTTCAAAGAGAGCTAGCTTAAGGGGGAAGACCCAAATACAAGGTTAAGAAAGAAATCAGTTTGGGACTGGAGGATTAAATAATACCACATGGAGATTAAAAGTACTTTATTTTGAGCTTGGGGCAAGAGTCACAATCTCAGAGGAACAGTAAGAGCCATAAAGGTCAGGTGAAAAGAAAGCCAAGCCTGTGGCAACAAGCTCAGAGTTTTTAGCCAGAAAGTTCAGATTTATAGGCATGAACCTATGAGGCTCAGCAGGATGGGCCCCTGTTAAGAACAGAATGTAGCATTCTACATTTAATAAGACACTTTCAGCAGAGATAAGTCTAGCTAAAAGTAAAAGGAAAATAGAATGGGGCAAAAGGAATTCCTTGCCATGGGAACAGAAAAAACAGGCAATTGGCAAGGAGGTGTATTTTAAGTAAGAAGATGGGTTATTGAAGGTTTTTTATCTGATGGTGAACAAGTCCTGAGCATGATTCCTGCAGAAGAAAGCATACTTTCATCTGTTAGACCTAACATTTGAAGAAATCATCCAGCCACTTCCCAGGGAATAAGAACACTAAAAAAACCAACCCAATGGAGAGCAAAGCTAGTACTCAAATCTTGGAGATGGAGGCTCAAATGTCTGTACATACAAGCAGAGACAAATAGTTCCAAGGAGAAAGGCCAGATTCAATCAGGGAGAAAAACTCTTGGAACTAGAAGACTAGCAAAATTGTAACTCAAATGCTTCTTGCAATTTCCAGCACAGAGCATCAAAATGGCAATAAGTCAAAAGAAGATCTGTTGCATCCTGTAAGCCTGGCTGGCTCCAGCAGCCCTTTCATCTGGTCTTCATTATTCTGTCAGATTTGGATAGTTGAAAAAGTGACAGGATTAATTTATTTATTTTTAAATAAAATCGCTACCCGTGCTTTTGAACGAATCATCAGTTGTCCGCTGGTACACTGAGCCAAGAGTCTGAGGATATGACGCAGGTTTGGTTAATGCATCCTGAAGTTCTATGTATGGGCCAGCCCTGTAGATCACCTTCAAGCTGACATGGTGGTACCATGAGAGCTCCATTCTTCATTGGGAAACTGAAGGTTCTAGGATCCCTGCTTCTTTGCCCTTTCCCCCAAAAAGCAGCAAACAGAAGGCTTGCCTCTGTAGAGAAGGAGCTTTTCTCAGTGCTCATCATTCACTCCCTGTCCTTGCTGGTCATTTATCTACAGCAACGGGAGATACCGCCTGGAGGTGTGTGCTGCTACCCCTTCTCTCCAACCCCTTCCTGGGGAGAATTCAATGCTAGTGTAAAGAACTATTTAAGAGGATGAATGCAACCTGCAAATGCTAGGAACAGGAGAAAGTAACACAGAGCAGGATGTGGAAACAGCACCCAACAGAGTTCTCAGGGACTGGCTTTGTGTCTGCAAAGCAGACCAGACCTGGCCCACTCCCCAGCGAGCCCTGCATACCTTTGCCTAGAGGTGTCCTGAAGGTTGCTGTGGCCATGACTTCAAAACTCACTATGCAACACCTGCACTTTCCACATCCCAGGTCTTGAATTCCTATTAGTTAGGAGGCTGCGAGAAACACAGCTGACACATACATGGTGTAATTGCAGCGACAGCTGGAGAAAGCATTGAACAGGAGTCTAAGAACCAGAAGACAGTAAGGTGAGGGGGACGCTCTTGCAGTATCCCATGTTTTTGAAACTTCACAAGAAACATTATCTCTGACTTTTAACACTTCAGGAGAAAGATAATTAGAAGAAATTACCCAGCAATGAAAAATCATTATTAAATCTGCGGCAAGTTATCCACTAGGGTGTTTTGTTAAGGCTGGGCTTTTGAAGAGGAGCCTAAACCAGTAACACAATATTGACAGCATTTGTAATGAGGAATCAACACTGCGACTACACACAAAACTTTAGTAAAAAGGTAAGGAGCTTTTTCAGGCAGAGCAAGAGCAATTAAGAACAGCTCTTTTCTAGCAATCCCTGCTTGAACTATGACACGCGATTATCTCCCAGGAAAACTAAACCTCAGGTTTGGCTGCAAAAATTTCAAATACTGATTTTGCAAATATCTTCATAGAGGGTTACCATGGGATTTTAAACTTAAGTTTTGCTCACACCATGCAGATGGAATAACAATGGTCAGTAATCGAAGGAAAAGCCAAACCCCACGATTAAGAAGGTTTGCACTTTCTTGTTAGTGCTTTTCAATTTCCTTTGGTCATGTCTTCAGTCTCTTAATTGTAAGTTAACTTATCTCTGAGTGTGGCAGGTTTTCTGTCATGAGAAATAGCTCTGTGTTTTCATTTGTGCCTACCACTGACCTACAGCTGAAGACTAGTTAAAACACTGTTAAAGCTAATTTTTCCATTTTACTGAGAATTTCAGACATGCACCCAGAAATTTTCTTCCAACCTGGTGACTTGAGTTTTTGCAGCTCTTCTTTAATAGGCTAAGTTGTGAATTTAATTAACTGCATGATCACATGAAGTGTCAACTTGGAGCATCTTACTGCCTTCTACAGACAACACTGAAAGAAAGAGCCCTGTACAGTTTCTTTGGAAACTCATGAGAGCAGATGAGTTGAGCTGAAGTCCACAAGACTGTGAGTAGACTCTAAATCAAAGGCAAGAAGGATCCCAGTTGATGTGTCAGGTGTCATTTCCACAACTCAAAGGATATTTAAATGATTTTACACTCTCCAAATATGATTTAACACACAGCTCTTTTCTGTTGGTACAACTTTATGTCAGTAATTTCCCATTGGGGTAAGACACAAGAAGGTGGCCAGAGCTCTCCTGGGATAGGAGGTAACATATTAAAATGTTAGAGTAGGCAGAAGAACATCAGCTTGTCACTTAAATAAGGGAGCCTGGGAGTGCACTTTCCCATATTCAAACTGAATGGGTGTGGAAAAATATCTTGTTTGTCCTTAAAATGAATTCAGCCATTTATGTAAATTAGAACAGAATTCAAGAAATGTGGCATGTCTAAGTGTGAGCAACAGCTGGGAAAAATTGCACAGCAGCTGCCAGTATCAATAATTTATTATTAATTGGTTCCACAGCCATTTCTGAAACAGTCATGCCAAGAAGCTGTGCAACAGGATGACAATATTATAGGGAATGGTAAAAGCATGTGTTTCTGTACTGCTGTCCTAGAATTTCCCCAAATATTTGTGTATTACCCACTTGGCTGCAGATGCATTTCTTTGTGATACAAACATTATTACAAAATACAACCAAACAACAAAAGCAGCAAAAAGACAAACAAATCCACGAATTTGTGTTCATTGCAAGTATAGAAAGATAGAAATGGAGGTGGAATACACCTTCACCATAAATCTCTTTCGCAGCTATTGTACAAACAGATACGGTTTCTCATCAGAATTAAAAGGGATTTTGGAACCCTGCCAGCTTGAATTTGTGGGGACTGAATTCACTTCTGGTTTGATATTATATGTTATCAATCAACTTGACTGAACTTCATGGGCAAGTTATTAAGTTCCCATGCCACTTCCTCATCATCTGTAAAACAGGACTAAAACAGGACTAACAGTATTAGCCCTAGTACTTTACAAAGGAGATCAAGGATTACGTAGAACTACAAATAATTCACAAATCCTGGCTGAAAATTGCATGCCAACATTTTCCTCTTATCTGAAAACTTCCAACCTCCCTTCAGTGTCATTAAAAGAAGACTTACTCTGATATAGTATTTTATGAAAACAAAATAGACAGTAAGCATGTAAGGTAATTATTTGCCTACTCATAGCTTGTCTGCCATTTTCCTTTATTTCTAAAAGGAATCTATTTTTGAAGGTGACCTGCATTACCGCAGTGTTAATAAAAATGCACTGTGTGCAAACGGTTATTATTTTATCTCTAAGCATATTCAGTCGCTCAAAAGGTGTAAGCATTCTCAAGGGGAGCATCATGCCAGTAAGAGAAGGCTCTTCTTCAGGAAAAAAGGGGGTCAAATCGTTCCCTAAAGTACTAAGTCTCTGGTGATACTGATCTATTTAAACACTGCATAATGTATTTCATATTTAGACTGTTATAATGTCTTGGACTTCACCACATATTTTACGTTTTGCCACAAGAATAACTTATTTTCCTGCAGGTGCCTCTGAGAGCCCACTGGCTACAGTTCAGGTGAAAATCTTTCTCATGAAAAAAAAATACTTAAAAATAATGCTGAGCTGCTGAAAAAGAATTTAATTTTCGAGAAAAACTGCCCAACCATTTGCATCCTTCTTGTTTTCCTTTCAGTCATGCTCTCTTGACGTATTCCCAGAAAACTTGAGATTTGTAAACAAAAGCATCTCATTTTTCTATGCTTTGTCTTACAATCTATGTACAGCATTCTAGGGTTACAGGGAGGACAATACCCTTTATTTCCAGTATTTCCCAGGAACAATTTCATGATGAAATGCAAGTAGCTATGGAAACAATCTCTTTTGTTTCCTGTACAATAGTCTAAATTTCTAAAAGCTTTCGCTTACAGAAAAGGACACTACTTCCTTACAATGATACCATTGCAGTGCCTTTTTCCACTGATACACAATGTGATGAGTTCAGCTGCTTCACTCCAAAACAGACAAAACAGTGAATTTCTTACCCTTGCACAGTATGTTTGATCAGTGGGGAAAGGCAGGGAGAGAAGGCGTCGGACTAACACTCAGCTTTCAGCCTGAGCTGTGCAACGGGACTAAGATCTATTTAGAGGAAGTACTACAGTATGTAATACCCTGCATTATATTTTGATTACCTGTAAATAGTAATTACATATAGTAAATTAAAGTTTGAAGTCCTATAATGTAGGAAATTGGATATGGTATGGATCAAGAATGTAGAGATCTAGGTGAAACTCTTTGGTTAAACTCACATCTTCTGTGTATACTTGGGCAAATCATCTCATCTTTCCTCCTTTCCAATTTTCATGGAGAAAAATGGGAATCACACGCTACAGAAGTTGTGTACGGATATATACACCTTGGCTCATACTTCTATGATGTCTAATGAAAGACAGACCTATGGTTCCTGTCTCAGTAAATATCTCTTCCCCTGTGATCTACCAGGATGGTGCCAACCTTCTGGGTCACTTTTGCCCTGTGTTGGGGACTAGAGAGGCCACAAAAAGTGGCCACTGTCTGACATCTTCTCCCGAAACAGCTCCCTAAATGTGGCATCTACCTGCACAATCCAAATACAGCTCTTACCACAAAATTAATTTAGCTTATATCCTACACTGGCATTATTTAATAAGTGGTATGTAATAGATTAGCAACAGGAGGAAGTTACATCTTTTCAGTCTTTATTCCTTGGTCAGGAGTAATTTTTAGTCCTAGTTACAAGTTTTGTTATGTCTGTGCAGTGCATGATTATGGATTTAACAAACCTCTACTGTAAATTAAATCTGCTGATTCTATAGAAAGCTTCCAGCCAACCATGATTAATAAGGTAACAGAGAATACAAAATATTTTTCAACTAGCACATCTACCTTCCATTCTTTTACACAGGATTTCATATCTACAGGAGAAAAGTCTCTTCAAAATTAGAAAAATCTTAAAAAGAAACACAAATGTACATACATAGGTATGTATTTGAAAATTTCTCTGCATATTGTATAGCTTTGGCCAGGACGTGATGTACATTTCACAGAGATGACAGCACAAAAGAAAAGTGATATTGGTTTCAAGTTCATATTGTGACTGCTTTGAACTTTATAAAATACATGAATTCAGTAAAAAAAGAAGCCCTGAGTAACTGATCTATCTTGCAGTGTTCAATTCAATGTGAGTTCTTTCTGATGGGACAGTAGCAAAGACCAGCACAACTGCACTCTTCCCAGTTAACCACTACTTTTTGCTCTAAAGGCAAAATAAGTGTGATCAGTTCCACACAAAAAAAAGTATCACAACTTTTGGACAGATGCTCAGGTGCTTTAAAGTACCCAATTTCCATCTGGGCAAATACAGAGATTTATACAAATTTAATTTTGGCCTCCATTATCTCGAGGCCAAACTCATAGTAGATGAAAGTCTGATCTGAGCCTGAAAAAATCAGGATATCCCTTCTGCCTCTACAGTGATTTCCAGTGTGACCTTGGTAAAAGTCATTCTATTTCCTTCTGCATCAGTTTCCATTTCTACACAAATAGGACAATGACACTCACCTCCGAGAAGTGTTTTAAAGTCTTCTGATGAAACAGCAAACTGAGAGTGTCAAATATCTTTATCAGTGTAGGGAAAAATAATCCAACTACCCTCTGCAAATATTTTGAAGAATGGGGCAATAGATTTTCTTCATCTGATTTGTTCCCTCCCCAGCAGATTTTATTCTTATCTAAAACTTCCTCTTGAAAATCCCATTTAGTTTTATAATATGCTTGGGAATCCTTTGGAACAGTATATATTTTATAAATGCAAGATAATACCCAGTGTTTCCAGGCTTCTGCATCTAACTAACATTCATCCAAAAACGTAAACAGATTGAAAATTTTGTCGTAAGTGCTCCATTTCTTTCCCCAGCGTTCCATAACATTTGAGTGGGGAAGCAAAAGAACTGATCTAACAACATTTGCTTATTGATAGGTTACACAGAGCTCATTAAATCATGTGCATGAGCTGGATGCCAAACACTTATGTCTACTGCAAAATTAATTCAGAAACAGAGGGAATATCCTTATGCATTTATGGCTTTGGGCACCGGGGTATTTGGCTGGGATATATGAACGCTGTCCAGTCTAGAACAGAGTCAATAACAAAAGCCAATATTCTCAAGTAATATTTGAAATCTTAGGAGAGCCAGAAAGTTTTCTAGTACTTTCTTTGTTTAAGTCACTTGATGACAGCTTCATTTCTAGCACCTCCATATGTCATATAAAATGTGATCTAACTTTCTGTAATGATCTTTCAAGGGTAGGGTCAATTTTTCTCATTTCTTTAGTGTATTAACATTTAGTGAATGAATTCAACTCCTTTTCTCCATGGATGAACACTACATAAAGTTACTAGATGAAAAAGACTGCTTTAAACTGAATCCAATGACACTTTCAAAGACCGCTGAGTCATTCCAATCCTTGCAAACAGAGTTCTTTACCCCTGTGGAGAGGAACTCTGGTTTCTCATGAAGGCTCTGACGGACATATAGGCCTGGAATGCGCCTAACATCAGTATTCACAGTTGCAAAAATGGAAAAATAGTTTCAAATTGCAGCTGCAGGAATGGAAGACCCTTCACCCCCTTTGGTAAGCTGGCATTCAAAGGCTTTTGGGAAGGTAACGTTCTGGCATAGCCAGTGAACTGAAACAAGAATCTAGCTCTGTACAACACTATTTTGGGTGAAGGCATATATTAGTGCCCCAGGGCAGTTTGGGAATGTTAATCACTGTTCTAACAATACCTCTGTGGCATATCTTTCAGTATTATAACTTCTAAGGATCTTTAACAAGTAGTTACTGATTAGAGGCCTCAGATTTTTCTTGTACTGCCTGCCTGGTTTTACTTACCATTATTAAAACAATTTTTATTAGAATAGGTTGAATAGTTAGTAGCCAGTTTCTGTAGCTCACTCACCAGTTTTCTGGCCACTGGTGCATATTTAAAGCTACTTTTTTCATTGACTGGCTTCTCCATTCCATCCAAGACTAGATCATCCAGTCTTCCCAGGCCTGGAACAGTAGCAGTTTCTAGCCCTACTTTCAGGTACACAATCTCGAGACAGCAGTGTCTTAGGGAGTGATCTAGACCTTTTGCAACCATTTAGCTTGCTAGCATACATGGTACCATTCAAACTCTACTTCTGCCACATTATATTATTAAAACCACATGCAATCTGGATTTTAATTTCAGTCCAGGTCTGTTGTTCATCCCCAGACAAGGTAGGTAATTAAACATGCTACTTCTGTTCACATTCTTGCATTGCACCATCATTATCATCACATTTGAACCATAAATGGTAAAAACAAAGTCAGAGAATGGCATGCATCGAATACTTGAGATTTCCCTGCATGGAAAAAAAATTTAAGACCACTGCTAATGGAGTCTCATAGGTTCTGGGAGTCACTCCACATTAAGCTGAGGCTACCTTCCCTGATTCTAGGGAACATGAGGCAGTTTGAAAACATATCCAGATTATGGATCTTACCAGCAGACTGCCATTCCCAGAAGTAGCTCAGTAAGCTAGTCATCATGGTTTCAAACTAGCTACTAGAAATTCCAAGATCACTTAATTCAATTTGTTAAAAAGAATGAGAAAAACATGTATAGCTGTTCTTTGTCTTTGCTTCTTCTTCCCTATATGCAGACAACATCTCAGTAAAGCAGCAGTGGTATGATGCAGTGTTTACTGTTGCTTTAAAAGGGGTGTTTTGAACAAAAAGACAATTCTCTGCAAGCCTCTAAAATCCCAGAGAAAAACAACTAGTAACATTAGGCAATACTTTCAGCTAAATTAAGATACTGTTGCTCTAATAAAAAAAATAACAACTACACACAACTATCTGAAAAAAACCCAAACAAATAGCCAAGAAGGCAATGAAACAGCCTAAGTGATTCAAGGTTTGAGAAAAGTTACTTGGAAGGTGAAGATACCTTCAAACACATCTTTATAACTAGTATCAAAAATCCACATTTATTTTGATGAAAATACAAAAACTTATAGGACATAAAGCAGGAGATTCATGAATGATACCAGCTTTCCTGTCCATAAATTGTTCAGCTGAAGAAGGAAGTTGGGAGCCCTTCTCCCTGTTTCTGAATATCTTGTTACATAAAAGCATATTAAAAAACCCCCAAACAACAGCAAGTAAACAAAGCCCAAACATGGTATCCAAAGGCCTAAGTTTCTAAAATAGCTGTTGATTTGAGAGGCTTAGTTTGAGCAGCCTGGAAGGCATTTTCTTAAAACTACACCCTTTTTTTATGGAGCCTGGCCGACCTGCTTGAAAAAAGTCTAGACTGAGGTTTTTGCCTGTGTGGCCAAGTTTCCCAGCACTGTGGTGTATTGAGGGCTGTTAGCTGAAAGTTTCTGGAAGAGGAAAGAAGTCTGCATAGTTGTAGATAAAATGAAAAAGTCCTGATCCCTAAAACCTTCTGAAAGCCACCAGGAACTCCATCCTGATCAGTTCCAAGGGCAGAGAGAAGCTCTCCCTCCTTAAAGCTTGCCTGGCTTGGAAGATCTAACTTCAGCATTTCAAAAGATTAGCTGTGCTGCTTGTGTCAGATACACCCAAAAAGGAAGAAAAGATTTGAATCACAGACATATCCAGAGATGCACTAATGATTCCCTTTGAAGTTAAACATTAAGGGGCTACAATATTCCATATTCCTTATACAATAGTTTTGGGGAGGATGAGACAGGGTGTGATGCTGGGTAACAATAAGAGAGCTAGATGAACACATTTGACAGATGCTACAGGATATGAAGGGGTGGATTCAAAATCCATAAAATATAAAAAGCTGTGCTGGAAAGGGCATCCATGCCATGTTTTATTTAAATCTAGATATTACTGGATGGTGATGCATCTCATAACTGAAAGCAATTACATTTCCTTGACACACACACAGCTTAGATCCTTAGTTAACTTGATGAAGACTTTTAAAATTAATTTTTTCAACCCATGCTCTTCAGATACATAATGGCACAGTAATGCATACTACCATAATGTTTGGAGCAAGAACCCGTTCTGGATTTACTCTAAAAGAGCAGAAGTTTTACAAAACATTGCTAGGCCACATTACATGAACTTTTACTATTTTTAAATGTATTATGTCTTTGGCAACGTCTGACATCCTGACTTTTGCAGACAATATTTGGAACAGTTACTTATTAGAAGGCATCATCAAACTATCCTAACACACAAAGATATTATTTGATAGTTCAGTGGAATTAGTCCTGTTATCAGGAAATCAAGTGTTTCTTCAAATTATGCCACGAGATAGTTCTCAGCTTCAATTCTCCAGTTTATTTTTCTTACTTTGAATGTTTAATCTTACTGGTTTAGCACTGGATCGCTTTTCTCTCCTAGTGACATTCCCTACAAGAAAATAAGGTAGAAGAACTACCCTTCAGAATTTTTATTAATTTATCTATTTTGGGACACTTGGAGGAAAGGTTGGGGGTTTATCAATAGTGACCAGTATCTCAGGAAAGGTGCAGAAGGTCAGAAATCAGCCCCTCCATGTCCTGATATCTCATCTGAATTCGGCTCCAGTGCTCCTGTTGAAGAGTCTGGCACAAAATTTTTTATCCCTGAAAATGGTTCAGACACAGTTCAAGAGCATTTTTCAATCTGCCTCTTCCTCATAGTTTTACCTATAAGCTGACTTTGACCATTACCATTTTCTTTCAAGCTGTCCTTTCATCACTGTCTTCACTGCGATCTGACAGCTATTTTGCTTCAGTGCCCTGAAGAATCTTACCCTGTACTGACCCCTGTACTTAATTCAGTTCCTGCTTCTACTTTCACTCATGAATATTTAACTGCTGTAGTTTACACCTGCTGGATCTCATTTTCTGTCATTAAGATCATTCAAGTTTACTGTGGAGGAAAGAAAATAAAGTGCTTTGTGATGTCAAATAGTTCTCTAAAATGATTCTCCTTCCAGATCTAGTCCCATCATACTCCTTTTAACCTCTGTTTCCACCATCAGGTCTCGCTCTGATGATCCCTTTAGTCGGCTGCCACCTCTTCCCACAACACAAACCTTTGGATAAATCTTTTCCGAGTATTCCTATCCAAATTAGAATAAAGAGAAAACTCCCTTAGAGAGTCACCTTTACTGTCTGGATAGGGGTTAAAGTCAGAGATGGTTCTATGAATTTGATTCAGAATTTATCATCATTTCATTCCTTGTACCAGCATCAAAATTAAATTGAAGAGACCAGCAGCAGTTTCCAGTATCCACACACAATAAAGAAATAACTTCAGAGGCTGAACACCAATTTCTTCCCTTTGAAATCTCCAGTCTGCCGTCTGCTTAGTTGTTCTAGACATTGACACGATTCAATAGGACCACTCAGTTGAGAAAAAAATTATATATATATATATATTCTTTAAGATTGAAACAGTAAAAGCACTTAATTCTTAAGAACTGATGAAAGACTGGTGTCATAAGACCCGTTTTGGCACCGATGATGCAATCCTGTCAAGCCCTGCTTCCCTCTGTACAGCTTCCTTAAGCACCGAATCATAGCATAATGTAGGATGGAAGGAATCGAAGGAAGTTACCTGCCCTAACCTTGCTCAAAGTAGGGATAACAACATTAAAACAGGAATAGTGATTAAAAAAAGAAAGTGAAAAAAACCCTAAACCAACCCACAGAGCTGGCAAGGAATCTGAGTTACCATGCTGCAGTGGTCCATGGTTTTAGGCCTTGACTGAAACAGCTGACAGCTCCTTTGGTGTTACCCATTTGTCTGTGGCTTTCCAATATAACCCTTTGAAGTAGTCAAAACTCTGGATAAATACTCTGTTAAATTAAATTATTTCACTGTTATGCTCCTTACTTCAGAATACTGTCCTCCTTGGGGAGCTATCTAGGTCAGAAAAAAATTTCCCATTTGTTCTTCAACCACTTCTAGTCCAATTTGCAACACACTGTTGTGAGGACCCACTGATGATCTCTCTCCATTATGAAAACTGGACATTTATCCTTTGTTTCCTACTTCTTAGAGCAACTAGTCCACAAAAAGAGCCTAGCCCATGACAGCTCAGTCACTTTCAAAAGTTTTGATGATGAATCTTATTCAAAAGTTTTTTGGAAATCCATCTAAAGCAGCACAGACCAGATCACCCTTCTCACATTTATTGATTCCATCAAAGAACTCTAATGGATTTGTGAAATGTGACTTCCTTCTACAAAAACAATGTTGTCTCTTCTCCTGTATATTTATCTAGGTGTCTATCAATTCTGTTTATTACAGTTTTCTACCATTTTGACCAGGACAAGAGTCAGACTTGCTGGTCTGTAGGTTCTCGACTTTCTCCCAGACCCATTTCAAAAGAAAAAAATCCTTGTTGTGTATTTATATTTCCTACCTTCCATTCTTTATAACCACTGCAGAGTTCATTTCAGTTCTTTGGAAACACTTTGTCCAGAATTTTGGTTGCTTTGATGGGGTAATGCTTCAGTTCTTTGATACAGGAGAAGAATAACGGAGCAATTAATGCATTGTTACAAGTGTTTATGACAAGTCTGGCACCAACAGAATTGTCTTTTTAGTGTTTCTAATAAGACAACTGGAATTTTTGCTTAAAACTCACTCTTTCTCCCATGGTGTTGCAAAAGCTTGCTGTTTCCTGCAAGCTAATGCCAGCAAAGGGAATGGGCTTTCTCATTTGCAGAGGAAATAAAAAATAGAGCAAGTTTGATACTTTACTGATGACTAAACAGTTATCTTGTGGTCAAATTCTAGCTATGATAAGAATGACATAGTTTACTTAGTAAAACTGTACCAATTTTGCACTGAAAGGTAGAAGAAGAAAATAAGAATTTGAAAGTTTTCTAACTATTAGAATTGTAAAACACATCGCCAGTTCTAACTACATGTAGATCCTTTGTCTCAGGAGGTTTTTCCTTTAGTCTTCAACAAGTGGAGACTTACTCTGTTATTTGCTGATATTTAGACACAAGAATAAAGCAAACGAGCTGTTGAAACAGAATCTTCCACTGTCGTAGCGTCTGTAGATTAGGAATGCTATTTGTTAAAAAATTGAATTAGAGTCCATTAATAAAGGAATAAACAGTTTAAAACTACATAAATGTGTAAAATGGTGTAAATTGGTTAAAATTAACACTTTCTTTCCATAAAATAAATCTGATTATGTGATCTATATTTAGATTCGGGGATAAAATCAGATTATGCAGGTTCTAAATAATGTACTTTGCTGTTGAATCCTGATTCTTATTTGCTGGTTTATGATTGAACCTGCATAATCATATTACATTACTGTTTGAAGTAAATGTTTTACTAAATAAAACCATAAAGTATATTCATATTGTACATTTTAGCCAGTGAACAAACTTGAGGCAAAAGTCATTACCTGCCGATAGTTTTAATGTCCTTGCCTGGTAAAGGGACAGAGCATTCTTTTATAAAAGGTGGGAAACCTGAATGGTATCTCTGAGTATTCAAATACTTGCAGTGTTAAGTGTACAGTGTTTTAATGAAAGCCAAGAGTCATGTTGCCAAGCAGATCATGTAGGCTGTGGTATTAAACATCACTACAGAAAGAGAGGTCTTGGGAAAATAGGGACATATTTCCAGATTAAATTTACCAGATGCAGTGTGATTTCACAACAGAAACATTATATAGAAAGAGTAGGGTTGCCTTAATAGACCATATGGTCACCATCTAATGTCCCCATTAGAGTACAAAACTGACCTATAAAACACAAAGGCATGAAAAAATGCCCGCTGCTTTCCTGTTCTTATAAGAATTTAGTCCAAATCATTTCTTCTTACTTCTATGACTATAGTATTGACTTCAGCGAAATTACTTGCATCAATAACGAGAAAGGTATCAAACCCCTAGTAATTCATGTTCTTTTCTCAGTCTGCCTCCTACAGATACATATATTATCTTGCTCAACCAAACTATTCTGAATTGCACAATAATTTAAATATATATCAAGGTCAATCTGAACATGGAGAGAGAAGGTGGCTTTTTAACTTGACTCTTCACATTACAGCAAATAAAGGATAGGTGCCAATGGAATTAGGTATAATCACCAAATGCTGATTAGTAGTAAAGTAACTACTATAAAGTATGTTGGGGAAAATGGAAGTAGTTCTCCTAATCCTAGTTCTACCTTCAACTTTTCCAGAAATGTAAAGCAAAGATTCCTGGATTCCAGCACTGTGTTGAGACTTGCTAACTAATACCTTTTTATAAAATAAGGATTTACAGTATTTTTAAAGCATCTTGCACAACAGACCCTACTCCAAAAACAGAGTTCTTAAAACATTAAAACAAAAATGAGAAGTTATTGTATTAGCCCTTAGATGGTAATCAAAACTACAGTCCCACACCACTATCACTACCAGAGACAATCCTGGTCAGAAATTTGTTTCTTTTTTTTTTTGGTGTAAGTACTGTACTCCAGTTATCACTTGAAGGTCACAGAGAAACTGAGCTGGATCGAATACTTTCCATTAAAAAAAAAAAAAAAAAAAAAAGGAACAAAGTCACGACTTCTTGCCTGTTTGAGAGCTCGAGGACCAATGAATACTGATATATTTTAGGACACAGTGAAGAACTGCAAGCCAAGCCACACAAGCTGTGCTATGCTGCAAAGTGTTTGAATGCTCTAAAATATTTTCATACTCCAGAGGTTGGAATAGGCTGTGAATTTATGGGGTTTGTTGCTATGGTAATTTGTATTGTCAGAGTTTTAATAACCTCATCAAAAACATGCATTCAAAAGCAATGTGGCACCTCTACATAATTTAACACCAATCCATTCATAGCTTGTGGTACCATTTGAAACACTGCACAAGGAAATTAAAAACAAATAGAAATAAAACACCGCAATACTGAAACCAATAAATATTTAGGCTGAAAAGGTGAGCAGTCAGTGGAAAGAAAAAAATATTTCCAGAGAAATGATGGAAGCCTCTAACACAATTATTCTCCTACCAACAGCAACAGCAAGGTTAGCCAACGTCACTAGTAATTAGACAAGAACTATGGCTTTGTTTGCTTGTGTGCATGTCTACGTGCGTGAAAAGCCATTTTAACCAATGACTTTTCAAAAATCAGATTTGTTAGTCTTGAAGTACAAAGTATACATATTGCTAATATTTAGTTAAGGCAGGTTAAAAACTACAGGCAAAAACCTACGGAATATTAAGATTACTACACGTGACACATTCTTTTTGAGTTCAACTTCATTAATGTCAGTGGCATTTCATCAGGGTGTAATTTGGTCCTGTATCTAAATTTCCTCAGTGTCCTAATATACTATCAAATGACTCGTATCATTTATCTGGTAGCTCTACATGCTGCTTGCGCATCATTTACAGGAAGAGATAATTATGTTTCAGCTCTTTAGTTTATTTTTCTGCTTGAACTTTATTGCATTTTAATAGTTTTTCTAACACTCTCTTGTGCCTAAATAAGGGAGAGAGAAGGGACTCTAATAAATAATTATTTTTCTATTACTGTTATTGTTTGATATGTGAAAATGGCAACACCTTCTACTTCCTTAAGTTTTTAAGCTGTGTTAAGAGAGGTCAAGTTATACAGGGCCAAACACTAAACACTGTGTATCAACTGAAGCAAAAAAACCACCTTCCGCCAAATAAGAATCCTGTACAGTGTGAACTTGAATTCATTTCAACGTCTGACAGATGCACAAAGTGTTACAACACAGAGTTCCCCTCTGAATACCTAGATTTCCTCGCGACTGTTTTATTTTCCTGTGGACTGATTCTTTGCATCTCCCTCCAACATGTATTCTAGCTTTTCTTCAGCCACAATCATATAATAGCTGCTATTTTAGTATATCGACATGGTTTTAGTCTTACTGAAAACAAGACAACAAAAATTTATTTATTGCCCTAGCTTCCACTTGCAGCCAGTATATATGAAAATGGTACTGATCCTTCTAGCTTCATATTGCTACTGAGTAAGGGAGAAGAACAACTTAGAAGGCAAGTGCTTCAGGGCACGAATATACATTGGTATTTTCATGGAATGGACAATACATTTAGTGAATTTGCAGAAAACCTTGTAAAGAGCTCCAAAGAGACTGGTAAAAAATCCTGCAGGAAATGAAATTTAACTCTGTGATGTTGGGGTTTTGAGGCCAAGCCTAAAAAGCACAGAATAGGTAAAAACTCCTGCATCAGCACAAGTGTCTTCTTAACAAAATCAGCTCCTTCCCTGCTGCTAGAGTTGCTCTGATGATGAAATTGTTTCATTCTCAGGAGAAGAAAGAGTTCACAATCTGAAATGCCTCATAAAGGATCTTCTTGATTTTGGATTTGTCACCACTTAAGACACACCACCCTCCTAAGTAACTCAGGTCTGTGCCATGGCACCAGAGTAAGCACACTTACTGCTTTCTAGTCCTCAAGGAGTTGAAATTCTCCCTCAGTGCAAAGAGCTAGAAAGAGGCATATTCACTGTGAATATTTTAATAGTCTTGAATACCGTAGGCAGTAATCAGTTTCCCCAGGTGCACAATTCTAAATGAATCTCATACCGAGCTTTTATTTTTAGAGAAATATAATGATCAAAATTCAGAATAGCAGTTACAGTTGTCACTTCATTTCAAGGGACTTCAAAAATAACCAGACTTCAAACATTTAAGGTTAATTAAGGAAAACAAAAAGATTTATACTGTAAAGAGAAGCCTTGTGTAAAGGTTGTAAATTGCCATTGGATAACAAGTGATCTAATGTCATCGATGGCCTTGTGATGTGAGTAAGGGTGGGAAGGCAGAAACGTACAGAATAAATAAGACAGAAGAAAAGGTTTACGCTAGGTGGGATTTGCCAAGGAAGTTCCATTTATGTCAACAGTGTCACCACTTATGGAAGAATAAGCAGGATTTGAGTATCATGGGAGGACGCAAAAAGGATTACAGGTCATTCCACCAACTCTTCTGTACTGACTAGCAGGATCTTCTGAACGTTGCTCCACCAGTTCTTGAACACCATGAACTATTGAGTTATCCTCGATGTTGCAAGCCACAAACTACTCTTTTCCAGCTCTGTGCTCAGGTCTAGAAGTGTTAAAAGCACAAAATTACTTTCTCTTTCTTTATTTTCAATTTTAAGGTATTTATCATCATTAGATCCTCTAAGATATTATTAAAATGTACATACTAATTTTCTTTACTCTCTTTTCAGCTACTGTAGCCACCAGCAGAGACAAAGGCTCTTTCTACACCTCTCCAGAGCAGATAATCTCTTCCTGTTAGCAGAGAGTGCAGTTGCTTAGGAGACTGTAAGGCCCTGTAAGAATTTTAGTAGCTGTAATGTAGGATGCTATTGTATGAAAGCAAGTTTTAGCATCAATAGAATAATCACAACTCAATTCCTCTTTAAAACACTGGGTTGTTTCTTTGTTCCATCTCATAATTAGAGTTTGTGTCAGAGCCTAAACAAAAAGGCTTCTCAGGTACCTGTCTAGAAATAATGAGAACTTGACTCTGTGCAAGCTGTTTGAGAAGGCAGGCAGCTGTCTACTTAAGTACTCAACCTGGGACCAGACTGCATCTTCTCCAATTCAGTGAGCTATGAAAGCATATGAAAGAGGAAGCTGGTCAGAAAATTTCCCTCTTCCCCAAAAATCACTTTCAGCAAAAGCATTTCTTTCTCTATTTGAAATGTTGCCTACCCAAATAGGAAAGCTCTGTACTTTTATAAGCTGCATCCCAGAGAGCCAGTAACTAGACCAGTCAATATAACATTTAGCCAAAATTTCAGTCAGTGATACTGCAGTAAAGTGTGTTCGTGTGACATATGTACCTTTTTAGCTCATTTCCATAAAGGTTCTGGGCAGAAGACCACCGATCCAGAAAAATACTGACTGAGGACAGATTTTATCAAATTATTTCCATAGTTCATTCTCCCAAGAGCCATACAGGATTCAGATGAGACTTCTTGTCCATCTCTCCTTGCTCTTGAGTACAACCAAACAAGATGTCTACAAATACTAGAGATTCATACACTTTGTAGGTCTGTTGAACTCTCTGTTTCACAAATATTTTGACCAGGCTGTATGGTAAACACTTCATAATCCAAACTGGAAAAGAACCATCGTTTGGTGTGCAGAAGCACAGAGGTCAGTCTCAGACAACATTTGTGGAGTTGACTTTTTGTCCTTTGAAAGACAGTATCTTCATGTTTCAGACTGGAAGGGGAACACAACCCTATATTTATACAGTATTTTACAGTCCTTTACCCACAATTTTCAGATATGTCCCCATTCTTCTGCCATTGCTACCTATACTGGGGCTCGGTGTTGGGTCACTGGTCTCCTTGTGTTTGAAAACAGGGGCTGGGAAGTGATGAAGTAATAATGACTGGTGTACTGTGGCCAACTATTTCTCATTGTAATGACCTACTTGTTCTAGGATGTACAGCAGGACCAATGAATTGTATCAGACCGGTGCAGGTAGGAAAGGCAGTGATGGTAGAGACAAAGGTGGGAAAAGTTGGTTGATTCATAATTCTGTCCTGGGCATGGACCCTATATGGTTTGAGAAAAGTGATGCCCCTTACAATGGCAAACTGAAAAAACTTAAACCTAGGCTTCAGTCTTCTCACTGTGAGGCAAAACAGGCCTGTAATCCAAAGATTCTGTTCATTTTTGCAAGCCATATTCCAGTCATAAACAAAGCCAGAGCTTCCTGAAGAAAATGAAGTCCTATGAATAGCTCTGTCCAATTATTAAAAAAATTCTTTGAAAATTTTGCTTACAGACATGAAAGGGAAATTTGACTTTCAGAACATCACATTTGGGGGAACAATGAATTCCTTTTTCAAAGTGAAATGTCACCGAAGTTTTCAACAGAGGCTATCACAGCAAGCACAGCAATTCATTCAATATTCTAGAAACTGCCAAGGCAGAATTGGTGATAACATGACCATGTTTGCAATTCAATTTGTTTCCGTTCTTTTCATTTTTTAATTAAATCTTGATAGTTGTAGGACAGGGCTACTTTTCTGTATCACGAGTGAACAAGTTAAATTCAGATGCTCCTTTACCCTTTTTCTTCTCCTGATTGCTCACAGGACTTATTATAGAAGAACCACATGTGCTGTATTTGATGAGAAAAGGAAATATCTAGTACAAAGTGTCTCCTGTGAAATGATGGGAACTGATATCATTCCTTTATCATCTGACATCTAGCCAATTAGCAGCAAAGGATTGCAGAAACTGATCAGTTAGGTTCCACAACCTGCTTAAAGTTAAAAGGAATTTTAAAAAAGGATGCAAAGGGAAGCGCTGATTTTCTCTACAGCAATGAAATGATCATGTCATTAGCTACAGTAACGGAAGAACATTTTCACTAAAGCTGGTCAAAAATAAGTTGAAGCAATTTTGATAGAAAAATATCCCTATCTTTCTGCAAAAACTTGTGTTTAAACAGTTTCTATTCAAAATGCTCAACTTTCTTTAAGCTAATTTGAAAAAATATTTCAACAAGCAAAAATTTTGTTTCTTGTTGAAATATTACATTGCATTCTAGAAGTACCTTTCCAACAGCTCCATTTTTTAAGTCGGTGAAAATCTTCAAAAGTGCCTGCCACAAATTTATAACTTTGTCTGTTGGCCTACTCATAAAAAAAAAAATAAAAATCCAGAAGGCTGTTGAAGAGTGTTATAGGCTCATTAAATCACTTTTACAAAAGTGAATCGTATAAGTATAGTAATTAGATTACTGGAAGACTTTTAATACACATATTACATTGTGTTGCACTAAAGTTAATCTTTGCACTGACACCTGACTTACTGCAATGTCTGTAGAACCAAAATTATAAAAGAATGAACACCATAATGTGTTCCTAATTGTTGTGCTAAACCTTAATACAAGATGGGGTCAGAGAGACAAGGAGCTTAATTGATTTTATTCCAGGAAACAAAGACAGCATGCAAAGAATCTGCTACTATGATATCAGTGGGAACAGTCATTAAAAGCTTATTAGTGGGAGAGGTCCAGGCAATAAGACACAAACACAGAACATTAAAGGAAATAAAGTTTGTCCAACAAGAGCAGTATGGTTTTATTTTCCTCACTGAAGTTTCTTCTATACTACAATATGATTAAGATAATTACCACACTGTAAATGTGAAACTGAAGAGCCTATTCAGCACGTAAAGATAGGTGTTTAACGACTGCAGTGAAGCAGCAACGTGTAAGAGTAAGACAGGCCTGGGAGACAACTGAACTCTGGGAAAGTCTGGTTCTACAGCCTGCACTAAATGCAAATTGCCCAACTCTGCCTTAGTTCTGCGTGCAGACAGGCATACACATCCTTTTGGGAACTGCAGCATAAACCCATTAAGAGATGAGACCATGCCCATTCCCCCACGAGCACGGAGGAATGATGACATTCCTCTCCTCACAACAGGATAAGCTTCAATTCAAGACTGCAGAGGAATGGGGAAGCTTCAGCTAGCAGCAACTCTACAGCATGAAGGAAGTCTCTCATACCCCCTAACAGAGAGGAAATTCAGAAACCTGTTGGATGTTTAATGGTGTATTTAGCAACATATCAAAGGAAGGAAATAATCTACCTTCCACCTGACGGGCAAAATAAAGACACAACAATAACACAGATGGAATTATAACCTTGTGATGTGGTTCCAGCAGCACAGCTGTAGGAATTTTTTGTAGTTAACACTGATGAATACATGGACTCAGAAGAGGCCTCTGGTCCATCTTCCCACTATCCAGAACAACCAAAATTGCCCTGAAATACAGCCTGTTTTCTTGAGTCCCATTCATCATGCTATAAGTATATTAGTAATTTCTAATTGAACAATAATGAGTATTTTATGTCTTAAAGTAACATCGGTGCTATGATCCAGGAGAGCTTTTGGAAAGGCAGTAGTTCAGCATGGTCACACTCAGGAAAATGCATCATAAATTACACCCAGATACAGAAGACACAGAGCAGCCTTCCCTCACAAGTCATGTGCAAAAGCTAACTCAGTGACTAATTCAGCCTTGCTTGGCTGTTTATGGAAGGGATTATTAACATTGATTATAAACTCAGCTGATCAAACTATTGTGGCTACAAGGTTATTTCAATTTACAAAGCTGTATTATGTCATATATCATCATTAGTGCTTAATTGCAAGCCCTCCCATCCCTCCTCCCCCCACCATGAAACAAAGACTGCAAGTCTGGAGCTTATTGGTAGATAGAAGTGTTCCAGAATATATCTGAGGGAGAAAATAATCTCATGGCCTTTCCTATGGGACTTCACCCTGGTATTCCCACATACCACACTCCTTTCTCTCCTCCCCACACCAGCTACTAAGCACAGCAGTTAAAAGAAATGTTTCAATCCCAGTCATGTGGGCTTTTAAAAAGCACACAGTGCCTTACTTCTTCCTGAGTTGTTGCCTGAGTTGCCCCTCAAACCGCTGAGTAGTTTGTTCTCTGAAGGTAGCTTACAAGGAGTCCTTCCTTCCTCCCTACATTCTGCAGAGCACAAGGGGCTGAGCAATTTCTGCCCCTCAATATGAAAAACACATTTTACTTCTCACTATGACTGGAGGGACCCTGCAACTCCCAGGGATCTCTGGCCCTTCATCCCCCTTCTCAGCCAGCCCAGCCTTGGTTAGAACATGGCTGAAGCTGCAACTATCCATCTCCCACACAGCGCAGCCACAGCTTCCCCGTCCACAAAGTGCATGGGGCCAGCTAACTCTGGGGACAGAACTGGGAATCCAGACCCACTCCTGATGACAGTGACTAGAAGAGGACTTGTCTCTTGAACACAGGAACTGGGAATATTCAGATTACAAAAAACCCCCAACCCTGTGTATTGTGGTAGCATGGTTCGGACAAAGCCAAAGGTCTTTAAAATCCCACCTTATAATTATAAGCAGCATCTTACAGTTACTATCCAAAAACATTTCTCCTACTGTAAATGCCTGGCACAATCCTTAGGAGACAAGTGATGAATGTTTACTGCCTTTGGACAATAAATATAAATACGAGTATAACCAGACACAGCAGTTCTGTGTAAGAGTCTGAGGAAAGTTTAAGACAAAGTAGCTCATCTACATGTTTAGTGTGAAAAGGGAAATATGTTTATTGTTCACCAGAAATGTGACTCTTCCTATTTAACCATTTTTAATTTTGGATAGTATTTATTCTTCTCATGATTGTTACAGTGGAATTTAATGAGAGGGTTTGTTTCCTAAGCAGAATATGAGGCTACTGTCACTTAGACAAGCCCAAGTTTATACGCTTTCAGCAGTCAGATAAGGAAAGAAGGCAGCATTTCTGAAAGAGGTAATATCTTTCTGATGACCAAGTATTAAGAGCAGACAAGTGGTATTTCAGTCAGATAATTTGAAGCTAGTGCCTAAAATTAATAATATATCAGCAGAGTCAGTGCCTGTGGTGAGGTTACTGGAGGTCTTTGTTTAAAAAACGCTTATTGTTTAATATATCCTTCAGGGTAAAGCAATGTGCCAGGAATTCATAAGCCATATTGCTGCTGCTCTCTCTTTTCAAGTGGCCTCCTTTCAAGACCGGCTGCGGCACCAGAGGCAGAGGGGGAAGAATAATAGATCGCAGAATCCCTGCGGAATATGGGTTTCGGAGAACAAGCAGATGAGAAGGGGCTTGCATGCTCCCAGTTCTGGGAGGCCTGATATCAAGAGAATAGGGCTTTTTCATTAAAATAAAAAAGTAGTGAATTATTAGGACCCCAGCAGATAGTGAAGTTATTCACTGAAGGAAGACTAGACAGCAGAATAAAAACACTGACTGAATGATTGGCAGAGTGGAAGGGAAAGCACAAAAGAGCAAGAAAAGCCAAAATGTGAGCAAAGTAACCGACCTATGTCTGCACTGCCGTGTCTTTGCCAGTTCCTGTCCTTGCTGAGTTCTTAAAGGGTGAGGAAGTGATGACATGGGGAAGAGCACAGCAAAAAGATGTATTCAAATGAATGACTCAGTGAAAATCAAATAAACGTCAGAGAACAGCTGTAAAGATAAACAAAAGCAGAGAAAGGCTATGGTCTGGGTAATGCACTAGGATTCAAAACACTGGGGTTCAATTTGGTGTGTTGCCATGGATTTTTCCTGTGGTAATAAGAAACTGAAGGTCCTTGAGATGCAGTAAGAGGAGAGACTTCCCCTATTTCTGGTGGCAGTAAGGACTAAATGTCCACTCAGCTGGAATTACTTAAAATGTTCTAAAACCTGCAATGGCTTTATATGGGTGCTTGCTAATAGCAGTTCAGCAAATGTCCAATGGCAATAAATACCATTGTTTGCTATTGAAAAGTAAACTGAGGAACAAAGCTGTTAAGAAACTTATCCAAAGTCATAAACAGGGTCATATCCAAAGTCATGAACAGATCCAAAAAGAGAAATCAAGTACTCCTGTATAAAATAAGACTATTAAAAACAGAGTAGAAAAAATCAGACACAAATGCCAAGCATAGCGATTACTTGTTTTATACCAGAGGCCTGTACTGTATAGTCCCAAAAACCCCTAATCCAGACTCATAGTATTTACATTGAAGAGGAAACCGTGAAGAGAATAGGTGGAAGAACTGGTTTCCAGCAAAGTAGGATGGTGTAACTCTCTCTGTAGAAATTGCATGTCATCTTGCAGTCATGAAAATGAGAGCCGCCTCTTGTGTGTATGCCTGCCTTTGTGAGCCTGTCATTCATCCACCTCTTGATATATGTGTTTAAAAAAATTGTACTTCCCACACATTTCCTCTCCAACAGTAAGAAAACACCTTCGTTTTGGTCAGCTATAATTTTATCTTCAAAATACACCTTTATAATGTCTAGTGAGACGGCTGCACCAACCCAGCAATATTGTCAACTTACAACTTCAGCACCTGAGTGAGCAGTGAGAGTCAGAATTTGCCTGAACAAAAAAAAAAAAAATTGTCCAGAAGAAATCGCATTTCTTAGACATGGTAGTCTGTAAAATTTCTGCATAGGTTGAAATTTGTAGAGGAGCTTAAACTGCAAGTAAATCAATGTAAGAAAAATATTTTATTTTCCTTTTAGTGCAAGAGTGAAGGACAGGTAGAGGAGCTCAGTCGCCCGAGATCCAAGAGCACAAGGTTTTTATTGTTTGCTGTACAGCGCTGCAAACATGTGGGAGAAGGTGGACAAAAAAGGAAGAGAGAGACTAAAGGAATGACCGAGCAGAACAACAGCCAAAGCTGTGACTCAGAGAGCAGAAGTGAACTAGAAAATTCACTTTGGAGAGAAAATCCAGACACAGATCACATTGGTATTCATACAGTGTTGTATCTGCTTATGTGGTAAACCATCAGTGTAATTTCTGACCCCAACAAATCACCAAAGTGATTATTGTCCCACCAATCTTATGTGGAAAGAAAGAATTATGCACATGACAGAGGCAGGAAACAGATGTCTGCACTGTCCATGCTGAATCACATCAGACCTTTCAGGTCCACTAAAGAATTAAAACCAAGTGTAACATGCTGGGCTTACTAAAATCAAAAGAAAAACTTGAATATCTTCAGTGAATTCAGGTTTCATCTAGTTCTGTTGCTCCCCATCCCACACCTTAACATATTTTCCTACCTAGAATATTTTATCTGTTCTGTATAGTGAGAAAAGCCTGATCTGGCAAGATCTTAACTCTTCTATTTCTAGTCTGAACTTAAATCTGGTATCAGATTGATATCTGCCTGATATAAAATAGAAACAGAAAAGGCAAATGTTCCCCATTTTGACTTGTGATTTGATCAAATCTGGTTCACCTGCTGTTGCCACTGTTAAGAAAAGGAGACCAAATGATGACACTCTTGCTCCTATGCAAATTACCTTATTCCAAGAGTAGCTCCATGGAGATTATACACAGCTCTTCATGGGCTGAGGTGTTGTTTGAAGGAGGTGAAAGAATCACAGTCCAAATCAGTGTAAGTAGAGAGAGATAATAATGTTCTCACCTAAAATAAAATAGATAGCATTTTACCACAATAAGGTCTGCTTTGGGAGTGTAAAGACTTCACACATTTCAGTTTATTATGTAGCCAGAAAAGGATTCTGTCTCTTTCTGCATATATACAAACTCATATGCCCAAACACTTTTGCAGATATAAAGATAACCAGCAGACAGATATGATAGATCAAGTGTTTTCAGAAAGAAAAAAAAAATTAAATTAATACTCCAGGAAAAAAATAACATACCTTTGTGAATGGTATTGCAATAAAATTACTATGATCTCTGTGGTTGTGATGCTGATGTCTCCATCTATAACGTGAATAGCAGGCGTTTTTATCTCCTTCCAAAAAACCCACAGCCAAAGAGAAATGTATTTTTAATAACTGATATTGAAGAAAATTTGGCCCAATCTGTATGCAAACTATGAGATCTGAATCTCTCCATTTGTTAAAGAAACCTACTGTTCAAAGTTGACGTATGTTTTTTATTTCAAAATCTTCCAAAGTATTTCACCCGCCAAAATGATCTCACACTTTTGAAATATGGTTACCTTGAAAAGAGAAGCCAACAGTGGAAACAGAAGAAATACTATGAAATAGTGATTCAATGAGAAACTTCTGTTGTTTCAAAAGCATTCCACATAGGCCACATAACTCTTTCCATACAAAATATTGATAGTTTGTCAAAAATCTTTTACCAGTAAAACCAAGTATCTACTGATACAAACAAAACAAAACACAACACATTTTTAAACTTACAAATAGCGAGAAAGTAAAGTAAATCTGAATGAAAAGAACACTGGACCTTAAATAAGAAACTCCTAAACTCTCATCCTGGTATTGACACTGACTTTTTCCATGGTCATGAGCACATCATCAGACTTAGAAGTGTGTACACCCCCACCCCAGGGACTGGATGTCTATTTAGTAAGATTCTGATGCCTTTACTGAATATAAGTAATATTTTACTCAACTAATATTATTGACTCACGAAAAAAAGTGAATAATCTAGTAAGCAATAATATCAGGATCTGACAGAACAATTACAATCCAAAACTTATTCTGGAAAGACAGGCTGATTTCCAGACACTGTGTATTGAACCTTATGTTAAACTGACTATTTGAAGATACAGAGCTCTCTGTAAATTCTAAATAGGGCTATTATTTAGTGTGTCTGTATTTTAAAAAATATCCTATTGTCAGAAAAATTTAGAAACAAATAGCTGCAGTTCCAAGCAACTGAAAACAAGATGTGGACCACAATGCTAAAGTACAAAGAAAATCTAGATAAGTAATCTACAGAATTTGCAGATAGCTGGATGCATGACTTACACTGGAAAGTTAATTGAACAGGTAAGCCACCTTCCATGGGAAACAGATTAAGCTATAAATTCAAGCATCATCAATCTAAAATTATGCACTTAAAATTGCTTCTTCTCTTGTTTCTGCATTTCACTGTGTTGGATCATTAGTTTTTATTAAAATATGACAATGTTGTGGAGTATGCTACTAACTAGGCTTTTACCAGAGAAAGAAATAGAGGCAAAAGGCCATAAACTTATCCTGCTGAAAGTGATCTGGCCATAAATACAATTATATGGCATGATGTCCTGACTAGACTTTATATGCTGTGTAGCTGGAGAAGAGAGAGGAAGAAATCACACCAAAGCAACCTCAGAAAAATTTGAAAAAAAATACCTGGATGCAGCAAGAAAGCAACTGAAAAGGCAAGTAAGTGCAGGAAGTCGCCTGACTGGGGAGAAAGGAAGGGTGAGCAAGAGGACATTTTTGATATTGCATTGCACTTTTTTTTTAATCTTAAGGATAAGTTCAGTTTTAATTAGAAAGCCTGATTCAGAAAAATGCTTATGTCATCAACAAATAGCTCTTTCATTTTGCCGGTGCTTAGAACTTTAACAGGTGGTTAACTAACTCATTATTTCATGCAGGCTTTTTACCTACCTTTGTTTCGGAAAAAAAAAATCTTTATTGTTACATGTTTCTTGGTAATACAGCAGCTGCTGTTTATGCTAATTCTTGCTTACTTGCAAATAGACCTATGTTTATTTTGTGCCACGCCAGCTGCCAACAAAGGCATTTGAAGAATAATTTCCATACTCAAAAGAAAGGCTCTGCTCCCTCTTCTTATTGCTCATTTCTTTCTCCTGCATTTCAGACCCAACCTGTGCTCTACTGGAAAAGTGTCTAATGGTAAGTTAAAAGAAGAACTGAACCTGAAATGGGTATCCATTAATTACCCTGAATACGTGCACGGGCCACCCTGAACTCCTACTGTCCCTATTGCTTTCTGAACTTGTTCTCCAAAACACGGTGCTCTCCAAAACACTGATAAGGACACCGTTACAGTTGTGTTCTCATGTCAGTGTTCAACCGTTGCAAGAAAACTGACTTGCAAGCTTTGGTTCTTACCTGTATTTGAGATGAGACACTCTACATAGTCTTTATTATCAATAATTTGCAAGTGCAGCCTCACTACACAGAGTGAGTCACTGTATTTGGATGAGGCTCTGAGAACTACAGAGAAGAACAACAGACTTGAGACCTAGCCCTGATTTTATCACTGACAAACTGCTCCTATAAACACCTTGTTTTATTGATCACCTATATTTTCTTAATAACTTTTATCATGGTGGAACTGAGTCTGAAAGCCTGAATCGTGACTTCTTCCAGCATCTAAATCTTAGACATTTCACCAACTCAGTTTTGCCTAGGCCAATGCCACAGCACTATTTTTTTCAAAGCATGTGGAATTGCTTGTATCTTCTTCTGAGATTTAAAGTTGAGAGTACCTTAGTCCTTAAGACAGTGCATTATTACCTATTAGCATTTAGTACATTTAGTTTTAAGATCAGCAGAACCCCTGAGGACAAAGCGCTTTAAAATCAATCATTCGGGGACTCTTAGCCCTGATCAACAGAGCTCCTTTATCCCCTATAGCTTCTAAAGAGAAAAAATTCTATTTACTGCTCCCAGAGAAACACACACATGTGAAACGGCTATCGAGCACAATGTAGAAGCATTGATTTATTGCTCGTAGCTCACCAGCTGAGGCACAGAGAGCAGGTATCGCTGCCAGCTCCAGCTCGGCCTACACCTGCACTGGGTGCCCATGGCAGGCGCCGGCAGCTGAGGGGGCCGCAGGCGCCTCTGTGGGGAGAGGCCGGGGCTGAGCCCCTCAGCGAGGGGAAACGCCTCTGAGAAAGGGCAAAACGGTGCATGGGGTGAGGAAAAAAGTGTGAGAAACAGCCCTGAGAGCACCCAGGGCAGGGCAGGGGGAGGAGGAGGAGCTGCAGGCCGGGGGCAGAGAGTCCCCTGCAGCCCTGAGGGACAGGCGGCAGGAGCAGGGGAAGGTGTGAGGAGGAAGGAGCAGCTGAGAGGAGCGGTTATGGACTGACCATAATACCCCGGGTCCCCATGATTTTTAAGTGATTTCCCTGTCTTTATGCTGAGCCACGTGGTTTTTCATCTTTCTCCTCTGTTCTGTTGGGTGTGGGGAGTGAGAGAGCGGCTGGGTGAGTGTCTGACAGCCAGCCAAGGTCAACCCACCACAACACCCAAAATGCAGACACGTTTTTTGTTTTATGATTGTGGTACAAACTTGCAATCATACAAGAAAATTGTTTCCTTCGTTTTCTATAATGACTTTGTAAGCACACCTTTCCACAGCTTTCACCCGTTAAGTAGCAGTTTTTCCCATGCTGTGGGTAAATATGTTCTCCTCTGATTGAGAGATTCCACCTGGTGGAGTATATGGCAGTTCCAAGTTGTAACTGTTGTGTTATTTTATACACCATCCACGGCCACAATATCTGTGTGCCTCCTACAGACTTACCAATGCATCCTCACAACACTTTTGTCTGGCACAGTAAGATTAAACAATTTATCCTAGGTAAGACTGAAAGTCTGTGGCAAACCAGGAATTCAGCTGAGAGCACTTATGCCCGAGTTAGTTACAGTAATCACCAAATCATCTTAAATTGTTTTATTATGGGCCATAACAGGCCAGAAAACTTCTGGGGACAACAGATATTTCATTGTTTTGGAATAGATTTATAGCTACTATTTGTAGGCAAATGACACGAGTATGTTGTCACCACCACATCTCATTCAGGAATAGCTGCCTGAAATCAGCATTCTCTTATTGCCAACTCTTTGCTGGCCATGGATACTTATATTTATAAATCTAAGCAGGCAGAAGAACATGCCAGTACAAGGTGGTGATTTCTTCTTTTTCTGCTACAATTACTTCCCAGCCAGCAGACATGAAAAGCATCACTGAATATATTCTCACTCAGTGCACTCCATATGTTCCCAAGGACTCAATCTAAGATGATGCCAACAGAAATACAGCGTTACACTACTGTGATATATTTGATCCTATGTTGGCGGTCTAAAAGTCAGTTATCCAAGTTCAGTTAGAAGAAACGTTCCCCTAAAAGGCGAGTAATCCTGTTACAAGTAGTTAATTAACAATAGGGAGTTGGATTCATCCTTCACTTCTCTCTGTATTCAGAGAGGTAGAAAAGATTTTTCTGTGCTTCTTTTTAAGAATAAGCATGTTTATAGTAACATTTTACGTGTACATACAGACCTAAGCTTGAAGAAAGTGCTGTATAAATGTTATATAACATTGCTACAGAAATCAAAAGCATAATATTTGTGTATATACAGTGTTAATCAGTTGAAGGAATTGGTCCCAACTAGTTCTCTTAAAAGCTGCTATTAACTAAAACATTTACATGAGGTATGTTTTACTCAGTGAAACAAGTTGCTAAAAGGGGAAGAATCTATGCCCATTCCATGTATCTCCACTGCACCCAGGAGTATGCTGAGCAAAACGACAGGGACACATCTTTCTAACAGCTTTCTGTTGGCTGCCTTTTCCACTGGTTAAGCAGAAAGGAAAGAGGAAAAAGCAGATATGAAAAGGGGATGTACCACAGTAGAAATAATCCTGGCACATGGAAATTTGCACGCAAGCTCTCTTCTATCTTTCAGTCAATTAGGGCTTCTTTCCAAAGCTGAGTCCTGGTAGAGAGAAGTGTGGGTGCATCAGTACAAAGGGAACTACCAGAGTGGGAAGAAGGTACATGATATGGTCCCAGCTGGACAGACTTATGTTAAATCCCCATTTCAGACCTCTGGTGTGCCTTGAACTGAATGGCTTTCACTAGGCAGAAGACTCTACGGGCTGGTGCTTCTTCAGATCCTGCAGCTATGAGCCGGTCTTGCTGCTTCAAGGCCAGCAGTTGGCAGATACTCTTTGAAGTCACCAGAAGTATGTCAAGAATTATAAGCTACCAGCACATACATATCCAGGCTTCAGATCTGAACTCTATTTTTGGGGAAATGTTCTGAATTTCCATGTGGTAAGCGAGAGAGAGAAAAGTGGGTGGAGGAGGGAGAGGGAGTGCAGGAAAGCAGAGAGGCTCTGTAAAAATTGCCTTGCCCTGTCTCTGAGAGAGGCTGATATGTTGTCAAGGGGTAAATGGGAATACCAGCTTTCCATTTAAATGTCTTCAAGTGTTTTTCTTCAATAACTTGTCATTTCTTGGTGAAAAGAGCTGCTGCAGCAATGATTTGTGATAGTAATTCTAACAGTGAAAAACACTATTGGAATTATGAAAAAAAAAAATCCTGCTGTGCTACTGGGTCACAGTATCTGTGTCAGCTGAGAGGAAAAGCTAGCAGAGCCAGGCAAGAAACAGCTTCTACCTGTCTGAGGCTGTCTGCTATGAAGCAGCTCTCAAATGATGAGCATCTGGACTCCAAAGTGAGATCTAATGAACAACGTACAAAGGCTGGTTTATGAATGACCTCTGGACAGTGATGTTACTGTGTGCTCTCATCACCTGCTGCCCCAGCAGTACATGTGTGCAATCATATGTACTGTGAGCAGGGCCTGTTTAGGATCTCTTGTCTAGGGATCCAGTCAGCATTAGGAAAGCTAAATCTGTATCTTTAACCTTTCCAACTGTAAGTGCTCAGTGTCCTAACTTGCAGTTAAATCTACAAAGCTGCCACTGAAATTTGAGTTTGTGGTGTTAAACTCTCACTCTCCAGCCTTTGCAGGTCTGCAGCTGAAGAAGCCCAAATTTTGCTCATTAAGTGAACTTAGATGTGTACATACCTGGCCATGTGTGCAACTACAGGGATGAGGTGGACAAATCAGGCCTATGTTGCTTGCGTACTTCTGCATGTCTGTTTGGCTTTGATGAAAATGAAATGCATCATGGTTGGGGGATACTTGTGAGCATAGCAAGCTTACCGCCCTGTACTTCATGAGAGCAGACTTTGTCCTCTTTAGGGATCTGCTTGGCAGAGCGGCATGGGATAAAGCCCTGGAGGGAAGAGGGGCCCAAGAAAGCTGGTTAATATTCAAGGATCACCTCCTCCAAGCTCAGGAGTGGTGCACCCCTTCAAAGAGGAAGTCAGGTCAGAACGCCAGGAGACTGCATGGATGAACAAGGAGCCCCTGGACAAGCTCAAGCTTCCAAAAAGGAAGCCTACAGAGGGTGGAACCAAGGATGGGTAGCCTGGAAGGAGGAATACAGAGAAACTGTCTCAGCAGTCAGGAATCAGGCTAGGAAGGCCAAAGCCCCGATAGAATTAAATCTGGCCAGGGACATCAAGGGCAACAAAAACCGCTTCTATAGGTACGTGGAAGGAAATGGGAGATCTGGCTACCCAGGATATGGAGAAGGCCGAGGTACTCAATGACTTTTTTACCTCAACCTTCACCAGCGAGTGCTCCAGCCACACTGCTTAAGTCACAGAAGGCAAAAGCAAGAACTGGGAGAATGAAGAACTGCCTGCTGTAGGAGATCAAGTTTGAGACCATCTAAGGAAAACCTGAAGGTGCACAAGTACGGGAGACCTGATGAGATGTATCCATAGGACCTGATGGAACTGGCGGATGAAGTGGCTAAGTCACTATCCAGCATATTTGAGAAGTCGTGGCAGTCCAGTGAAGTTCCCACTGACTAGAAAAGGGAAAAAAAAAAAATTTTTAAAAGGCAAAGAAAGAAGACCCCGAGGGACTACAAGCCAGTCAGTCTCACCTCTGTGCCCAGCGAGATCATGGAGCAGATATTGCTAGGGCACATAGAAAATAAGGAGGTGGTTGGTGACAACCAACATGCTTCACTAAAGGCAAATTCTGCCTAGCAAATTTGGTGGCCTTCTACATCGGTGGACAAGGGAAAAGCAACTGACATCATCTACCTGGACTTGTGCAAAGCATTTGACACTGCCCCACATGACATCCGTGTCTCTAAATGGGAGACACAAGATTCAACAGATGGACCACTCGGTGGATGAGGAGTTGGCTGGATGGTCACACTCAATGAGTTGCGGTAAATGGCTCGATGTCCCAGTGGAGAGCAGTGACGGGTGGCGTCCTCGGGGGTGGGTGTTGGGACTGGTGCTGTTTGATATCTTTGTTGGTGACATGAACAGCAGGACTGAGGCACCCTCAGCAAGTTCCCTGATGACACTGAGCTGTGTGGTGCAGTTGACACACTGGAGGGAAGGGATGTGCCATCCAGAGGGACCTGGACAGGCTGGAGAGGTAGGACCATGCAAACCTCATGGAGTTCAACAAGGCCAAGGGCAAGGTCCTGAACACGGGTCAGGGCAATCCCAAGCACAAACACAGGCTGGGCGAGGAGTGGATGGAGAGCAGCCCTGCAGAGAAGGACTTGGGGGTGTCAGTGGATGGAAAACTGCCTGTGAGCCAGCAATGTGCACTCACAGCCCCGAAAGCCAACCGTGTGCTGGGCTGCACCCAGAGCAGTGTGGCCAGCAGGGCGAGGGAGGGGATTCGCCCCCTCTACACTGCTCTCATGAGACCCCACCTGGAGTCCTGTGTCCAGCTCGGGGGGCACCAACATCAGAAGGACATGGACCTGTTGGAGCAGGTCCAGAGGAGGCCACAAAAATGCTCGGGGGGCTGGAGCACCCCCCTGTGAGGACAGGCTGAGAGCTGGGGGGTTCAGCTGGAGAAGAGAAGGCTCTGGGGAGACCTTAGAGCGGCCTCCCAGTGCTGAAAGGGGCTGCGGGAAAGGGGGGAGGGACTCTGGATCAGGGGTGTAGGGATAGGATGAGGGGTAATGGTTTTAAACTGGAAGAGGGTAGATTTAGATTAGATATAAGGAAGAAATTCTTTATTGTGAGGCTGGTAAGGCACTGGAACAGTTCTGTGAGAAAGAAGGCTCTGGCTTAGAAAACTGGCATGATGCAGCCCTGAAGTGTGCTTTCATCTGACAGGTTTGAATTTTTGGGAAGAGCTCTCTTATGCTATTAACTACATGGACTATCTGCAAATGAAGACATGAATAAATTATCATGACTAAACACAAACACCCAAAGTCAGCCACTGCAATAAAGTCATAATGAAACTATGAAAGAAACATTGTCTTTTTCTAAGAGGTATTCCAAACACACTAGTTGGCAGGCTAGAAATCAATACATCAGAACTGAAAAGGTTAGACATTTATGCTGAAAGTTATCAGTTAAAAACTGGTCTAATGGTAAGTAAGCTTCAAATTCCTCAGCACAAGTTGCTTATATAGATTCTGCATACACCAAATTTATCCAGATCAGCACACTACAGGCAGGCAGGTAACTGGGGAAGCATTCACATAGATCCAGTATCCTAAAAAAAATTCTTGATAAGGCTCACAGATACCAATCGACAGTACTGGAAATACAGGAGCCAAGCTGTACGTTCCTGAATTCTGTAACTGCTATTTCTTTCACCTACAGTCATCAAACTCAAATGAATTTTAAAGACCTCTGAATCTTCCTGTAAGTGTTCCATCTAGTCACTGGTTTTGGCCAGGAATAAATGTATCGGAAAAATATAATCCATGTATCTCACAGTGATTTGATCAAACTCTTCTGAAGAATCTGGACTTAGTCATTCTTGACCAGAGAGCGTTGGGTCTGACACACTGTGCCCTGTCTCAACAGGGCATCCCTTACAGGATTTGAAGCTGGGTGAATACAACAAAGGTGGAGAAGCACAGAAAGCAATTAGTCCAAAAGAGATCTTCATAATGGAATGCTTCACATCAAAGCACAGGAGCTGATGAGAAACTGGCATACAAACCCACAGATATTTCGAACATTTAACCTCTGTTTGAAATCAGTGGAGTCACCTCAACTAGTTTTAGATACCTAAATGCCCTAGCAGATCAGGGCCCTACTCCCTCCTTCCAGCAGACAGCCTGCCTTCACTGCGTTTTGAGTCCGCTTCTGGCTGCGGCATGGGCTGGCTGTACAACGTGACGAGCGATGTGTGCATGTATCTGAACACAGGATTGAGTCCTGAGAATCTGTCTGTTGCTTCCAATTAGTGGTTATACAACAGGACAAGAAAGAGAAAACACTGTAGAGGTATAAACTCCTTTTTGTTGTTGTTGTCTAGAGATGGGATCAGAAAAGAAGCTTCAGGCAGAACATCTGTAACGTGGACAGACAGATGTTTGCAGTTGCAGCTCTATGCTTTTATCTTTTTTAGAAATTAACATATATTCATAGAATTTCTTTCCCCCTTATGATAAAAAAAGAGGTAATCCTCCCTTAAAGCAGTTCAATCTTCAGCTTCACTGTAAATGGGGAGGTGGGTGAGATTTATTTGTTAAACATTGCCATAAATATTTAGCAGAGCAGGGCTCGGTTGATAAGAGGACATCTAAACAGATTGCTGGTGAGCTAACCCTTGGAGATTTTCCAGATTTCTCTCTCCTCCTCCTATTTTTTTTTTCCTTTACAGAAAAACTAAATAAACATTTGAAAGGAAGTGCACGACTGGAACAAAAAACTCCCATAAATAATTCAAAAGAAAATTAATAGGATTCCAGATACCACTTTCTGATTATCAGCATGGCTGCTACTTTTTATTTTATTTTTTTACAGTATCAACCAGCTGGTACAGTGCATAATGCTAATCAGTTTGTGTCTTTCACATTTTTGAAACTCCTTGGAAACACATCCCCATCAAACTGCTTTGAAGTTCAATTTTAATTTAGATGCAAACTATCCCAAAAGTACTGATAGTCTAAAAAGCGCCTCTGGCAATCTATAATTATAATGCAATAGAGCTGTCAGATTTGATTAGAATGTTGTTTCAGTCACTCAGTCCATGCAACACCGTTTAGCCTCACATGATCCTTTAAACATTCCTCCCCACCACTCAATACTTACCCAGCGCTTAGGTATCTAATAGATAGGGCTTTATTTACTTGATGGTTTTCAATCATCCAGATCCTCCAGACCATTGGAATGATAAAGTTGTGCAGAAAAGCATCCTCCAATCTCCTTATCGTACAGATATTCCTGTTGCAGCATTTCATCTGCAAGAGATTCACAGCATAAGGCTTAAAACAATCTACTAGTATTATGGCTTAATAAAAGAGCAATATTGTATCACAATGCCGGGGTTTGAAGAATATCACTATAGCTGAAAAGACTCATTCCAATCCAAATAAATAACATTTGGAGGATAAAAATAATTCTTTTGGGAAGAATTTCTGTGCTTCTGAATCCATCACGTATCCAATATGCAAGTGTAGCGCATTCAGCTGACTTCAGTGGGGCTACCCTAGACAGGTACCTGCACTAGGCTATTTAAATAATATTTGCAGTTCTTGCTGCTTTCAACATATGCCACGAAGAGTGAATGCCAGAAAACACAGGCAGCTTAAACACCCAGTCTGACTTCAGATATTCATTACAAAGCTGAAAGAACCGCCCTTGGCCCAAAGTTCTAAGCCCTCATCCTTACAGCCTGGCTCCAGAAGGGCACTGTCAAGATTGAGAATGAAATTATATTAGGAATATCTGAAAAAAAAACCCAAAAATCTCTTCCGCAAGCAGAAAAGCAACACCAAATAAAGGGACACTAGTTTCAATCCATCTGTGGGGTTTATTCTGTGAACTTTCCTGTGCTGTTTCTCTTTAGGCCCAGGGCCAGCACACTGTCTCCCCACTCGCCCTGTGTGTTCATTCTTTCCCCCTATTCTTGGAATCCTCTCCCTGAAACAGACACTGTGCATGTAATGCCTGAAAAGAAGGAGGCTTTTAACATCTTGGGACATGCATTTCCTTCAGCTCCATTGTCTCAGTTATTTAAAGAGATGAAGAGAATCTGGCAATGCTTGGGATCTGGCAACCTTGGCTAATGTTGCCCTTCTTGATTCTGTCTCTTCTAGATGCTTTTCAGAAGCAAAGACAGAAGAAAAATCACAATTTTGAGGGTTCATCATTAAGACAGTCCAAGTGCTGTGAATCACACAGACCACCTAAGTTCTCCCTACATAAGCTTTTCCTCCTGCCCACCCATAAAATAAGATCTCATTATAGTCTAAAGCTCTTATTCCTAGCCAGATCTGAAGGTCACAGCAGCAGCCCCATTGATTCTAGTACCCAGAAAAAGTTTAACTTTCCATCCCTTTTACTGTGTGCCTCAAACACACCGATAGTCTTTTGGGTCTGTTCCGGGTCATGCTGAAAAATAAGCCTATTAATAGAGCAGAGTTCCAAAATATTTGAAGAGCTAATTCAGCAGAGTTTATATCTCTTGTGTAGACTTCACTGGAGCCAGCATTCTTCACTCTGTATTCAGTCACTCTGAATATCAGTCAGGGCACTTTACTCAGCCATAAAAGAACTGCAAGCAGAGATGAATCTCATCCTTTCTTCTTTCAGACAGCTAGGAAGCCACCAGCCTCCCATTTTAAACCTTACTACTGAAGACAGCTTAATGAGGCTCAGGGAAGATCACCTTGAATATTAGCCAACAGCCCATTGTCACAAGTAAAGTTTCTTGCATCAAAAACTGTATAACCCTTGAATAAATCTTTTTCATTCTGCTTACACTGGGGTTGTGCTCATTCTTGCTCCTTCAGCTGTCACAGTGGGAGGTGTGAATGTGTGTGGGATGCTTAGGGTGAGAAAGACAAGGGTATCATCTTAAAATCTTGGTTGTAATCATTAATTTAGGAAAAGCTATAGCGAGTAGTGAAGAACGAAGGGTTTAGAGACAGACTCTTTCATTCATTTATAAGTCTGTAACAGAGACAGACCACACCGAATAAAAAGCCCTGAACATGTGCAGGGACACTCAGCTCTCAGCTTGCTGCTAGCTGGTGAAATTTTCCCATGTTTGCTTGTGGGCATCATATCCATGCACAAGTATGCATTGTTTCATGGTACCTCCAGTCTGAGAAAAAGCCCATTACAAGAAGAAATTAAGAGCAAATAAAAATCGCATAATTGCAAGAAAGTATATCTTCACACAAGCAGGGAGCGTATTAACATTCCTTCTTCCACAATAACAGAGGAATATACCGAAATCTGACTTCTTGAAAAACTATTGCTAATGCTGACCATAAAACGTCCCAGAAAAAATTTCAAAGGTTTTAGTATGATTGTTTTTTAAATATACCTTAAGCGTTGTCTTCCTGCCATTAATCAGACATTTATTACTAATAGCTTCTATCTCTCAAACATTCACCTATAAACCAGTTATTATAATTAGGCAATGGAGGTGCTTTGACCACCTCTTAATATGTGGAGCACAGAAGCCTCATCTCCCAACTTGAATCCTCTCATCTGGCTGTTGCACTTGCCTGCCATCCTTTCACGTGTAGAAACTATTCCAGGCAGAGGGAAATCTTTCTTGTTGCAAGCTTGCACTGCACCTACCACACTGGGATCCAAATGTAATCAGAATAAACTTTCTGGTCTTGTTATATTAACTGGTTTTGATATGAAAAGTCATAGCATTAAATGAATATGCAACTGAAAAGCAGTCTGCACCAGAAAAAAAAAAAAAAAGTGCTTTTTCTTTTTTCTTAACAAATCATGCAAGTTTTCTCATTTCTCTCATGGATTAAGAATGTATTTAGTTAAGAGAAAACATCTGTCCAAATGGTGAGGAAGAAGAGAAAGCCATATGCCTGAATGAACTGCTGCTTAGAAATAAGTAAAGAAAATTTAGAGGGCTGGCTTGGGATTTAATTCTCTGGAGGGAAAAAAAAAAAAAAAAAAAAGGAAAAAAATCACCACAATCTGTTCATGTACGAGAGAGGGACAGAGGAAAAGACAGGAGGGCATAGCGATAGGAACATCTGCAGAAGTAATCTTTTTGAATAACAAGCAGCATACACTGGTTTAGGACAAACATCTGTGCACTATGCAACAGAAACATGCACACTGGCGTAAGCAGCTCCCCCTCCTCCCAGTACTGGCATAGGAAAGAGGTGGGAAGGACACATGACAGACTGAAAACAGATGAGGGACAGATACTTCATTAAATGGCACAACATCCATTTCCTTCTATGCGCTAGTCTAAAGGTAGTGTTAATAGAGGAAGCTGCAGGCAGTCAAATTACCTGTCAGATGCCAGAGGCTGCTAATGAAGAAAGATTCAAAAAACATGGGAAAATGCAGCCAATAAAACATCTCCGAGTGCAAAATGAATGAGAATGCTTGGCAGAGGTGTGCAGCTCTCTTAGCATGGAAACGGAGGGCTTGGAAGAGCTGATGGAATATATATCCCCCTGATTTGGTAAATACCCCCACGAAAGCAGGAGTTACTCTGCTCCTAGGGCCACAGAATGTGATATTCTCAGAGAAGTGGTGACTACAATTACTTACTGGAATGCAGAAGGATAATAGGGGAATTACAGCTATATCACTGGACCTTGTTTTAATTGTGCAGATCACTTGGATTCTCACATCACTGTCTGAAATCTGGGTGTTTGTGTGAGTTGTCTAGGCTACCTCCACAAGATCAATCCTACCTCTTGAAATAAGTAGGATAAATCATCCCCCAGAAGTCCCCTTCTCTCTACTGAATATAGAAGGAGTCTAGCTTATTTAGACCAGAAATCTATTTTTCATATGTCTAAAGTTATGTCACCATTTTTCTAACTTTTTTTTGAATATCTGTCAGCAAACTGGCAATAACATTCCCAGTCACACTGTTGCACCGTGAAGACATCAGCCATTACTGTTTCAGTCACATGCAACTGTACTAACAACAGAATATAAAAAGATTTTAAAGAGGCAGAGAATTTTTTTAAATTTATTTATTTGTGGTCTAGGTTTCAAGATTTATTTTTTTTTTCCTAACAGAAATTAAAGGTCCACAGCGAACTTCAGTTCTAAAGGGAGTGCTATAGAGTATCAAAGGCAATGCTACAAAGTGACTTTTTTATTTGGATGTTTTTGAAAAAACAAAGGGAGGGGATTTGGGTCTACGTTCTAATAGTCTCAATTCTGTGAAGTCTGACAGGAGTAGTACTGAAACACTCTTATCAGTTATGGACCATTTCTATATTGGGCAGATGAAAAAGCTTGCAGCTTCACAGACGCTGCAGATCAGAGCTGCGTGCGCTTCTAAATGGAAGAGTTTTATGTCTGAAAATGCAGATTTGACAGAATTGAAGTACTTCACAAACAGATATTAATCTCTTGAAAACTGTAGATAAAAATTAGTTGCATAAGGTTGAAACATTTGCTTGTCTGAAAGTATGAAATAAATGTTTTAGGTAGTTACGATTTATAGATTATACATGCTGAATGATACCTGTCAAAAAGATACAACTGAAATAGGCCAGAAAATTAAAAATGGCAGCAAAGTTAATTATGAGATGATCGCTGAGCCTTCAATGAAAGTTTTGCCTCTTTTTTTTTTTTTTAATTTTTTTATTTAATTTGGAACAAACTCAGAGTAATAGATGATGCTTCCTCAAGGAGCTCAAATCCCATTTGAGAGCCAGCTTCATTCAAGGTATGAACACGACCATGTGCCCTGCTGTTATCTATTAGTTGTACAACGGTCATGTCTCGAAGGGGTGTCAGAGTGAAGACATTACACAATTCAGGGGATCGTTTCCCGTGTTCTTCAGCTAACCTGACATTCAATTGCATTGTGAGTATGAGCAAGACACAGTACAAGAAAGCCATTTAAAGATGGTGATGGTTTGAAGGCATCTAAGCTTTTGAGTTATTCGGATTTCTAGGGAATTATTTGCTATTTCACTACTGCAAATTATTACAGTATTATGCAAGCAATTCTTAATGCTACAGTTCCACATTAAATCCACCACTTCTCAGGAGGTCTTGGCCACCAGGTGCTATTTTGATTTAAAACGTACACAGGAGAGACTGAAATGAGTAGAGTATATTATCTCTGCATGCATTTGCCATGGACAAAATGTATTAATTGCACATGGAAATCAATGCAAAGCAGTGTAGCTTTCAACCAAGTTACAGAATTAAATACAAGGCCTACAAAATCTGATAATCCCTTATTGAATCAAACACATTGCCAAGGTCACCAAAAATAAGCAGTCTGTGAAACAGATCAGAGCACAGTAAATCACATGCACAACTGTGTTGGTGGATGTGTGCATTATACTATATATACTTTATAGCACTTGCCGTTAAATATATCTGCAACTACCATATTCTTATAAGATATATTTTCCATTAGAAATCGGCAATGTTGAAGAAGGAGGGGATGCTCCTGTGGGACTCAAGCAATTAAAGCTCAGTTCTTGGCTTAGTCTCAGAAATTGTGCAAATTACCTCATCTTTCTCTACTTTGGCTCCATATTTAGAACTAACCCTGGATCAAGGTATTTACCTCCCCCATGGAGCTATTCCACTTGGAGAGTTCTTTGCATTGAATTTCAGGAATTGAATGACATACGACACCAGAAAGGGCTTTTTCAGTAATGCAGCTGTCATCGCAGAATGTCAATGATTAACACTAAGATTCTGAACATAAAACTTTGGATAGTAAGTGATTGTCCATTAAAGAGAATACCCGGTTGCTCAAACTGAACATCACTCTTACATTTCAATGCAGTGTGCAGCAGTTTGAACAAGCACTGATGGACACTGATGGTGTCATCTGGCTGCTCCCTACACCAGTTTGACTTAATACACTCTCCTCTTTGCTGTTTGGCTATTTACGGCAAGTTCCTTCCTCTCCTCTTGTTTCTTCAGGTAGCTATCACTTTCCTAACTTGAACCCACTGGCAAGACTGAAATTACACAACCACACACATCACAGAGTGAAAAGGGTATTTGCAGACATCGTATTGCGTGCTCATCAGTACCTGCTGGTCCTTTTCCTCACCCTTTATTCATCCTGTCTCTTTGGATTTGTAAGGTCTTTGGGTCTGGGATTGATTTTTGTTCTCTGTCTAACAGAAGACGAGCTAGGGGGAAATAACCTGCTGTTTGCTGCTCCTTAGTCATTTCCACAGTAATGTGATACTAGGACTCAAAAGTAGCCGATTATCAAGTCCATACCATACTTAAAACAATGCACAAATTTATTGCTATTAAAACAATGCAGAGCTATTCCTCTGGTAATTCTGGCTGTTGCATTCTCAAGAGTTCCTTTGATTTATTAGCCCAGTGTGTTATTAAAATAATGAATTATGTGTTGGTACATTGCATTTAACATGGTATACACAGGGGCAAGTACATCTGGTAGCTATTAATCAAATATTCACTAACAAAGGTTGATTAACAGCATTTTACATATTTACAGCAAGAATGAAAAGAATAATAGATCTCCACCGAAGTTAAATGATAATAAATTATTAAAATGCATTTATCTGTACACTGATTAGTGCGTGGGATAGACAGAACTGCAGGTACAGTTTTGTTCATCCCACAATACCATTTACATACTGAAACAGACATTTATTTAATACATTATTTTTAGCTTTTAGAGAAAAAAAAAAAAAAAAAAAAAAAAAGCACCCAAAAGCTGCGTACAGTTGTGCATAAAGCAAGTTTTCTCACATGCAATTTTAATGTCTGCCAATCTACTGGCTTAACTTTCAAATCGACTGTGTTGTTGATGTGTAGTGCAGAGCCTGATATTTGCATGTGCTGATGCCAAAGTTTGTTGTGACTTTGGGTAACTACCTTAAAGCACCAAAAAACCTGAGGCCTTTTAAACATATACATGAAAACTTTTTCCTGTTAGGAGCTGGAATTACAAAAGCGTATTTTTATTTCGTATCTGGAAAGAAGGCTAGGAGCCTTTTCTTTTTACTGAAGCTGAACTGATTTGCACAGAGCTAAGCAGAATTTTCTTACACAGGGCAGCTCCCAGCTATGACAATGGATTAGTGTTTTGCAGTCTGTGTACCCCTCTAAACCCAACTGAAGTCAGTTAGAAATCTGAGGGCTTCCAGGCAGCAGGATTGGTCTCCCTTGTTAATTATTGGCAGTTTCTTTAACTAGACTTCAGAGAAAAATCACATTTTTTTCCTAAATTGCCTTTTTATTGATTTTCAACAAAACAGTATCACAGAAAGCGAACATGGACTATAAATGAGAGCTTAAACATGCAGTGCACATACTCTCGAACAGGGGAGAAAAATACAGTATGTTAATAAACCCAGCTAAAAGAATACAAACCAGAAAGTAAATAAACAGATGCAGGAATTACAGGAGTTCAGAATTTGAGTTCAGGGGGAAGAAATTAGGGTTTGCATTAGAGAAAATTACAGTACAAGGGAAAATATTACAGGAAAAATATTTGCAGCTGGTGTAAATCAATATTGACTCTGTTAATTTACTCCAGCTGAGAATCTTGTCCCCGCATGCTTATGTTAGTACTCAGAAAAACAACCCATTTGTTCTCCGTGGAAAATAATTCCATATGAAAAAATTTTTTTCCCGATCACTTATCTAAGAGCTCATTTGTAAACCATTCTACAGGGAGTAAATCACTTATCAATCTTCTTCATAGAACAAAAGCAGAGAAAGAGTCTCAGGTTTAATCTATTGTCAGTGGCACTGTGCGGCCAAGAAAGCAATTTATAAATAAGTGTGCAATTAAAATGACCTCCAAAGTTTTGCATTATAAAGAAGTACAAACTCGAGAAATTTAAACAATGAACAGCATATAAACTGCACGTTTCTTACAGATACTTCTCTTTGAGAGTCTTAACTCACTTCCAAGGACACAGCTGGGTAGAAGGCATTTGATGTCTATCAGTTACACTGCGTTTTGTATCAGTGGTTAAGTCTTGTTTGCCTGTATTTACCTGGGAGTATTGTGACGAGTTGGATGTGGAACAGATGTCCGTAAGAAGCCAGGTTTCATTAGCCTGACTCCTCACAGACCAAATTGGATAATTTCTTTGATGACAAATCAGGGGGCCCTCTAAGATGCAGGGATGGTATAGAGATTGGGACATCTGCACCACCCCACAACAAGACTAGAATTCAAAATGATCTGGGTAGCTAGAGAAATGGACCAAGATCAATAGAATGAAAGTCAGTAGACAAGTGCAAAGTACTACATTTAGTAAGGAGAAATCAAATGCACAAGTACAAAATAGGGAATAACTAGCTAGACAAAAATACTGCAGAAGAGGAGCTGCTTTACCACAAACTGCATATGAATCAACAACATGTCACTGTTGCCAAAAAAGGCAAATCTCATTCTGGGGTAAATTACATGGAGTTTTATGCAAGATGCAAGAAGAAGAAATATCTCTGGAAGTTTTAAAACAGGTGAAAGAAACATCTTTTGGGAAAGCTAAGTATACATTTGATCCTACCTGAGCATGGGCAGGCAAACAGCAGATCTCATGAGGTGCTTTACAGCCTTAATTACTATGGTCTTATACTCAGATGAAACTTAAAAGTATGAAGCCAGACAAAAGCAAACATGTATCAAAAATATTAATTCCTGTTTGCATAGATGGGTACCTGCCCTGCTGTCTAGCTAATAACTTCACCCAGACAGTGATTCAGGATTCAAGCGAAAACTACGCATTACATTCTGTGCTGAGCTTCCCAAGTTCATGAGCCTTTCAAGAGAATCCAGATTAAAGTGCTATAAGCTATTAGTAATTTTCTTTAGTTTCGATGAGTAGTAGGTTCTTCTGAGTTGTGCATGGAGTTTATCTGAAGTTAGATCAAAAGGTAAAATTCTGTAGAATCTCAAACTAATTTTTCAACCAAAGCCACTCTAAGTTGTGCAGTTATTTTGAGAAGTGAGAATTATGCCTCTCCTTTCTCCCTATCCACAAGAAACTTGGAAAACATTAGAAATCTGTCAAATGTCCAAGCAAAAAAATGCTGTAATCACACTGGGGGATATTAATTGCAGCTCCTGATTGAGCTCTGTAGCTGCAATCAAACCAATGCCAGCTCCACCAAGAGTCAAAAGTGAGAAGCTGTGCTTACCTCAGCAAGGAGGAGGTTACAAATACACAATAATTGCAAGGAAAGGTTAATTGACTTACATTTCTCATCAACAACTATATTTCTCTTTTTAATAATTGTGCTGCCTTTCTGCTTCCAATTTCTACAAAGTTGTGCAGAATAATGGTAATAGTTTTTGATAAAGACAGATTTTAAAAGTTATTTGATATTTTACCTGTAAAAAAAGAAACATCTTGCATAGGTTTCACTTCCAATTCTAAATCATCAGAGCCCGTGTAATAATCTGACCAAATGTCATTGTAAAGTGAAAGAAAAATTACAGGTTGCTCTATCAATAAACCAGTATCAGAACAAAGTTTATTAATTTTCTGAGCTCCTTTCCTTCTGTTCATAATAGCAGTCAGGGAGATGGAGCAGTAGGATCACATGGAGCAGACCTGGCTCAGTTAAAACCAGAATCTAGTGCAGTCATCACCCTTTCTCTGCTGCCTTTGTAAAAGGGCTGAAGCAATATGAAGGGACTCTAACATCTCTGTTCAGGTGTGGGGAGCCTCTCCCTACCATAGCAACTGAAAAACCCTGTGTGTTTCCAGGGATGAGGATGTGGCAGGAGCAGGTGGGGTGTGATGGAGCACAGCAATACAAAATCTGCGGGCAGCACTGGCTGCGGTGACAGGAGGAGGTGGTGTGGAGAGCCCCCGACCCCTTTGTTTTGATGGTTCCTCCCAGCCAGGCCACCCCACCCTGGCACGGCTCTCTCTGCTGGACTAACACCAGACTTTTTGCACAGTGAACTGGATTAGGAACAGCAGCAGCTGACAAACAGCCTGCCAGAAGAAATGGAGATTTGCTGCAGTGTGTTCTGAAATGAGCCACAGGGATCAGCAACTATGGAAATTGGTGCTGCCACTGAAAAAATACCTCTGCAAACCTCCGTGAATTGAGGAGCTCAGCACAGGTCCTGACCTCCATCTCTAAATCCATCTCCTTAGCATCTACATCCTCTCTTCCTCCTTCATCAGACAGTTGTGCACACACATGAATCTGTGCTGGTGTGTTGCAGAGTCATAGAGGCAAGCAAGAACGCCTCACCAAGTGGGCTATGATAAAACTATTTAATACTATATTTAAAAAAAAAAAAAAAAAAAAGCAGAGATGTCATAATTGCTGCTAGCAGTTCCTTAATTATCAGCAGAATCCCGTAACTTCTATAGCCTGCTGGGTCTTTGCGAAGTTCACTCTGAAGTTAAGCAGCTCTCTCAGTGGCTAGATACGATCACAGTAATCAGTCTTTCCTACCATACCTTATGCTCTGTCATCTATGTACTCATTTTTCCTACACCTCAAACATTATCAGAAATGAATGGTGTAGTAAAGTTGTTGCAAAACCTCTAGAGCTAGTGAGCAGAGCTCCTGCTAGCAGCAAAATTAATTAAGATATTAATTCAGGAAATCTTGACATCAGATGCCAAGGGTGTGAGTTAAAAAAACCAAACACCTCAAAGCCTAGTAGAATCCAGCAACGTGCCGGAGATCTGGTTAGTCTGAAACAGCAATGGAAATGACAAACAGCTCCCAAACTGCCACCGCTGTGCCCTCTTTCAGGAACCTTGGCATCAAGGTGTCTCCAGGAGAGAGACATCCTCTTCCTCCTCCTCTCAATGCCAGGCTGAGGCCGGGGACTCCCTCACCGTGGGAGAGCTCAGGCTCCCTGCTCCCACATAGAGCTGTGCTTGCTGGAGAAAGGACTTGTGGTTTCTTCTTGAAATGGTGGCTTTCCACTTTTGAAGGGCCACTAATCAGATGAGAAACAGATACAAGGAGCGGCACAACAACACAAGGAATGGATGTTTCGGTGTGACTGGAGTTCAGCTGCAGCTCTGTGCATTTGCAGGCTGTAGAATATTTGCTCAAACCAATGTTTTAACTAGAACAACTGGAGCAAATAATTTATGCAGCGTATCTAGCCTCTGTTTCTGAATTGATAAGAATGATTATTAAATGTCATTTACTTAGAACATCTTCTGCTTGCAGTCTTTCTTGATTTAATTTAATATCCCCTGGTTATGAGTTATCCAAGCTCCCATGCTTCCAAACATACTTTTTGGGTTTAAACAGTGTATTTAATCTAAGCAGATATCCATATTCAGACTATATTGATTGGTGCTCATTACAAGCTATCATTGAAGACGTATGAGAGTGTAGGATGGGACACTAAGCACATACATATTACACCAGAATATATTTTCTGACTATTTTGCTATTAGAAATAAGTGCCACACTGAGTCGATGATGACAGATTATTTTTAAAATTTAAACTAAAATTGGATTACAATATCTGCTAGAAGCTTTTTTGTAACATGAATTGCTCTTTTTCTGTACTCTTAACACAGAATTATCTTTGTCAGATTTATCTTAAAATTACAAAAAATAAGAGCAAGTTTGCTTTCTGAAAATATACAGCTCTTGATGGTTCAGAGAATATTTTTGATCAAACATCTGCTATCTAAGCTGAAGAACACATACTCTGAAAGATTTTCTCCAAGTTAGGGATATTAATATTCCACTATATGACATGTCATGTGCCGGAATGACTGGAAAAATACAGGAATCAACCGCTAACCATTACATTAATCATGTAAACAACCATTTTCTTAGTTACAAACCTTAGGCTCCTACTCATTAGTACCCAATCATAGCTGGTAATGCAAGCTTTTCCAACCGTGTTTCAACCTCTTATTGACTGACATCTATGTCTGTGGCTGGGAATTAGTAAAAACTCTGGAGTTAGCATGTCTAAGAGCTGTCAGTACCACAGTGTGATTTATGCGTGACTGGAGTTGTTGGAGAACGCTGGGAAAGAAATGCCAAAGAAGGTGTAATAGGCGGTGTTTTCAGCTGTAATGAGTGTGTAGCTCCCTTGTGTGCTAATGCTCTGGTCTGCCTGAAGTATGCCGTGAGTTTCTGAGCTCCTGCAACTCTACTGCTTTGAAGTTACTGATATAATGGAAGTTATGTGACTGTCCATTAGTTGTATAAGCTGTGTGCTTAATAGTAAACATTGCTGTCATGAAACACAAATCACAGCCTTGGTTCTATATGGTTCCAAGCTTCAATTTAATAAAGACCCCACTATGGAAAAGAGCTCCTCTTAACAAGAACTTTCTGTGACAAAGTGACTACTTTACCATTTAAAAATTTCAGTAGCAGGGAGAAATTTTACTGCTAATGAAATATATATTTTTCTTTTGTCATATCTCCCACTCCAGGAGCTCAATGCAGCTTAAGGCTACGAATGCATCTTCTTTTAGATACTGTGTTAGCATTGCCGTTTTGCTTGCAAGGCAACTTACACGCAGAACCATGAAAATCTTGCCCAAGCCACTGTGGATAATGTATTACTGGTGCACCTCATAGCCTAGCATCAACTCATCTTTACAACAGCCTTATGCAGTAAGGATGTCATAGTCTCATTTTACAGATGCAGAACTGATGTGCAGCCTAAAGGGCAGAGGTGTACCTAACTGCATCTTGAAGCTGAGTGTCAGTTTAGAGCCTAAACACTCCTTACAGTCAGTGGAGCAGAACAGGCTCTTCCTGGGGATGGCTGAGAGTCCTGCAGGCAAGTGCTTGGCCTGCAGTAGAATCCCCTTCCTCTTTCCTTTTCCTACTCGGTACTCGCAGTTCAGGCATCTCAGCTGCATGAGATGAATCTAGGCATAAGCAACATGCTCAGGGCCATACAGGAAGGCTGCAGAGAAGACCTGAACCCAAGCTACAGAAATTAAAGACTAGTGCCTACTGGAGACCAACTGCCCTCCAGCTCCCCTCTGGAGTCTGTGGTAAGAGGGAAACAAGGAATGCCATTTGCAGTACACAGCAGTGCCTCATTTTTAGAAACTCCATGTGTAATGCTGCTTATTTTTAAACATCATCTCCTGGTATGATAACTACCTACCCGCCTACGTTCAGAACAGCCATTTCAGAGCATCTCATGACATATGCTAGTGCCAGAAAGGGAAATGAGAACTCCTCACACCCAGTCTTGACCCTTAATAAAACCACCCATCCCTTCTGTCAAACAAGGATTAAGTTTTGTCATGTCTTGCAATAACATCATTTTAACATATTCAGCTCAGCTGAGTGACTGCAGCACAGCAACTATTTTGCAGTGACTGTCAAGCTCTTAAATGTTACCATGATTTGCACATGGAATTACTGTGCAATAACATAAACACAGGTAACTCAGACTTGTCAAGAACGATGCATTAAATTCATCCTTAGTGTAACTCGGTAGGAATCCAATCAAGTTCGTACTAGAGATGGATCTTGTCTACTGTCTCTTGATTCTTGAGATATTGAGATCAAAGCCTTGCCAGGGATCCCACTGTGTACCAAATGGTTGAATTTGCCAGTGTTTCCTCCATTCCAGAAAGAGATGTAGTGATCAGGGACATGGTTTAGTGGTGGACTTGCAGTGCTAAGGTAACGGTTGGACTCGAGGATTTTAAAGGCCTTTTCCAACCTAAATAATTTTATGATTCTATAAAAGGCTAAACTGAATATAAGCAACTGCAAATGCAGAAAATGTGACTTGATCATCACTAGAAATTCATCAAAACCTGACAGATCATTTATGAATGGATTACTTTGCTGTTAATAGCTTTCTATTAAATTTTCCTTTTTGCATGTAGCTAGACTGGGATGCTCTAAAGCCATGTCATGGTATTTTTTAGCTAAGTGAGATATAAAAATGATTAGTATTATTTCCAGTGGAGTCCTAATCATGCAGGAAATAGAGTGTAAGGCTGGGTTGACATTAATTAATTTTCCAACATCAAGTTACATCTCCTGTGAATAACACTGCAGCCATCACTATCGTTCAGAACTGCACAGTATTTGCGAAGTACTTTTTTGAATATCTGCCATCTCCACGAGACTTTTGTGGTCAAAAGTAAGTTGTAACACCCTCCTTGATTTCCAGTTACACTAAGGCCTTTTACTCTGTTTAATGTTGGCAAAGGTTACATGGTTTTCGTTCTGTAACAGTCTTCTCAAAGCTAGCAAAAAAACCACAGAAGGTCAACAGAACACAATTCTGTTTCCTTGCCTACATCAACAAAACCTTATAATGAACCTGTACCAACATCTATCCTCCTACTGCAATGCACTGTTAGCATTCAAAGCTTCATAAACTATAACAACAACACTGACACACACATATCCAGAAGATATGTAGGTTAAAATTATACTTAAAAGTGTGCTTTGAGTTTTGGGTTGGGTTTTTTTTTTTAAGAAAAGTGAGTTTAACACATCTGGTGTAAGGTGTCTTTCAGCCTTACTCTCAACATACATACAAGACGACATATGGTAAAAGTATAATTTCTCTTTTGAAAAGGAGAGTTTTCTTTTTGGATTTCTTAGAAGAAAAAGATCTTTTTTATACCATATGTCTCCTCTGTGTATATATTGGAGTTGGAACTGTGTGGTAGCTCCGACGAGAAGGAGACATATGTTAAAAGCTGTTCTCTTTTCTCTGTTCAAGAAAATAAAAAGAAATAAATAGCAGTTGCTCCAACAGACACTAAAGTCAAAGTAATACCTCACATTGATTACAGCAGTAATCAAGTCAGAGCCATGCTATTCCTTAGTGTGATTATTTGCTTCCTTTTCTAAAATTAAGCAGAGTGGTTGACAGTGTGCTGCGTTCTCGTATTGCACAAGCCGTAATACAAAGGGAGCATCAGTTAGACATGTTAAAGGGATTCAGCAGAAGCGAAGCATGACGAATTAGGAGAAGCAATCAACGTAGACATCATTATGAAAGTCATATCAATGCTTTAAGCAACTTCAAAACATCCATAAAAATGTACAGTGTTGTGAATTAAGCAAAAATTACAGATTTCCAAAAAAATTTTCATTAAATGTTGTTTTGAGTGAACCTGTCATTCTTGGTGACACGACTATAATTTCTCAAACACTAACATGTGCTCTTTTCTTCTACACTACGTACAATTTAGCACAGTAATATACTAAGGATAGCTGCAATAATAGCTATTTGCTTAAATTAATACTTGAATGATTATTTAAAGAACCACACCTATCTGAATACAGGGTAAAAGCCACTATAATTAAATAGCCATTGAATGGATCAGCAAATCTTATTTATTTATACTAGTTTGTTCACAACGAAGGACAGATCTGTTCCATCCCATCCCTTGCATATTAGATAATTCTGATAACAGTATTGGTCACGAGGTCTCTGATAGTTTCCTTTTTTCCATTCAGAAAATATTGATGTTGAATAAGGTAACTGTTTTTCACCAGATATGTCCACTGAAAACCACCATTTTCAAGAAATTAAAAGCAAACAATCATCTCTGCTTTCAGATACATGACCATTGCACCTTAATCTTCTTGTAAAACATGCAAATTTTCTAGAAAAACACCCATTTTTCCACCAAAACCCCCCCATTTTTCTATTGTAAAAACCAGAACTGGAAGAATTTCAATTTGTCACATGGCACTGAAAGCTAAACACTATCTTATCACTTTTTAAACTTAAATAGTATACATGAAGAAATACAGAGGAAACAAGAAGAAAACCAAAAGCTATCAGACATGTTTTGCAAATTCTCATAGAAAAACTGACTGGCTGTGTTATTTGATTCTGAGGTCAACCAACGCTGAACACATCACTCATCATCCTTTTACTTGAAACTGTAAATTTATCCAAGTCTGAGGCAAGTTTTGACCTCTGAAATAGCCCCCATTATTCCTGCTTGGCAGTGTTCAACTGGCAAGTCCTGCAGGTAATTTTTTTAATTTTCAGGCTACTAAAATATTTAATCTAAGGTATAGCTTTTCCATTAATGAAATCAAAGGGTTTTGGTGGAAATATTCTGCAGGCTTTTTACCATTAGGCCACTTAAAACAGTAAGAGGAAAATCAAAACCCTGTAATGTCTGGAGGGGAAAAGCAAGTGAGGAATAATTCAGAGAAAAGATGAAAAAAAGGAAGGGAAAATAAAGGAGGTAATGCAAATGTTATTCTGGTTTGTTTTCACAGCTCCCAAGTAATTTCTCCCACTTGTGATCCAAATTATATTGCCTGTGCCCTTAAAAAGCAAATTACCATTTACAGACTTCTTTTATCTAGCTGTAATCATTTATACCCCTTTCATAACTGGCTCTGTCAGTTAACAACAAAAAACAGTAACAAACTGTATCATCTATTTATTCCTCTGTCATTTCCTACTGCCCATTCTCAGTCCCCATCATCCATATTGAAAAGAAACTTCTGACACTAGGTTATATCAAAGCAACTTCAAATGACTGCAAAATGTGAAGTCAGCATAGTGTTTTCTTCCCTAGCATTTTTTATTAAAAATACTTAATATGAAGGCCCCCACAGCTGGCTGATGGCTCTGCATACCTGTCACCTGAGGATGGGAGGGAAAGTGAACCTCACACTCTCACAAGAAGTGGAGGAGCCAGAGGACTTCAAGCACCCAGATAGTGATAAATAAAATCTTTCTGTATTGCATAATGAATGCAGCATGATAAAGATCTAACGCCTTGCAAACAACAACAAATGAGAGCCTAATAGTTGACTCCAGTATTTCATTTGGGTCCTAGGTTGCTTGTGCTGTTTTGCAGAATCATAATAAACAGCCACGTTCAGAAAAGTGCCCAGCCTGCACTGCTCTAAAATGTCGAGCAAAATCTGTAAATCCTGTCTAGGCTGAAGGAAACCATTTACCAGAAAAAGAACAGCAGCAGTGAGAAATGAGGGGACTTAGCGGGATGATTCAGTTGAAGATTTGCTTAATTAATAAGTTGGTTTTACCTTCCTACAAGGTGACTTCATTGACTTGTCAGAAGTCTGTTCTGTTGCGCTGGTTAGATTTCTAACACTGCTCTGATTCACTGCGTACATTAAAGCCAGCAACAAGGACTTCTGCCATGTCCTAATATAGGCTTAATAATCCTTACTTACACCAAATGGGCACTGAAAGACTCAAATAATTCATGTTTGTAGAGGGTTTCAATATCATCAAGTGAAGCACAGTAGAGAATATAATAATCAAATAAATTATTATAGGCTACCATTCCAGTATAGGTTGTAATACGAAATACACAGAAGGGTCTTCACAAAGGCTAATTTTAGGCACAGAAGACTGGTCTCTGTAAGCACTTTCTATAATCAATAGAAAGAGACAGGTACCTTCAGAGGGCAATTCAGAGCAGGAGCTAATTTAAGTGCTCTGAATTGCACTCTTGAAATCCCCATCTCTGGGTTTTATATATTGGAGCCTAGGGAGATATACCTCGAATACTGACACAGAAAGAGCAGAAGAGAAGTAAATCTTCTGTATTTTGTAGAAAAGTCATGACACTTGTAAACTGAGGGCATGTCAACGTGGCAAAATAAAGACAAAGTGCAAGGCAGGCCCAATTTAGGCCTGACTTGGGCTGGTGAGTCCACAAAGCACAGTAACGAGCAGGTGGACAGGCAACACAGCCCTTCTGGAAAGGCTTCTCATCCCTCGCCCAGCTCAGCACAGCCCAGCTCCGCAGTTTCAGGGTGCAGGTCGAGGCAGGCAGGGCTGCCTGAGCTCCCCGAGCACCCCAGACCGCCCGTCCCATCCCCACCCGCACAGCCAGGCGCCAGCACCAGCCTTTTCTGCCTCCCATTACCAAGGGACCTTCTCCTGGTTGACTTTTTACTCCTTGTTAGAGAACAGTGTCCCCTTGGCTTCACCAGAGAGAAGTTCGAGAGGAAATAGAAGTGCTGGGGATCCTCCTAGCACAAAGGAGCACAAAAATCTGTTTTGGAACAGATAAACAGTGAAAGTAGGACACATCAGACACATGCGTTACGTGAGATGATACCTATTCGTGCTTACTTTTAAACAAAAGACTTACTGACAACTTTGAACAAACTTTTTTATTGTTGATGCACAAAACGGAATAAATACATATTCAAAACCAGTAACGAAGTTACGTGCAAACTCCATTCTTTAAGAGACATCTATTATTTTTGAGTTGTGACAGTAATAGGGCTATTACATCTTGTCTGCAAGGGCTGTATTCTCTGAAAATCATTTTTGCAGAAACGTCACAGTGTATGAGTCAGCAGGTCAAATTCATCCACCATGTAGATCAGTTGGAATAACGGGATTTCCAGCTTTGAACCCAGAGAAAGTTGTCTTACTGCCTGTCCTTCCGAGCCAACCTCTTTCATTTATTCATGCTTGTTATTTGTGACTGAAGGGCAGCAAATATCAACACTGTCTCCAAAGCTTCTAGGGGATGGGTATAGGACTCATAGAGCTGCCTTTTTCTTGGACTCATGCTTCCCTGCTATGGGAAGCAAGTTATTCCATATTACCATATGGAATATTACCACCCTAGGAGAGGAACCGAGGGGAAAAGAAAGGAACAGAGACTTTTCCCTGTCTTCTACCATTGTCTGTCTCTGACTTGCAACAAAGGGAGCGTACAAGGAGCTGTTAATTCCTAGCACACGATGGCTACTGGGGCCATCTTCTTCCTACAAACTCTCCTGAAGATATTTATGATTTACCTGATGCTAGAACTAGCAGAAGGAAAGAGAAACAGACGCTGAGTTACTTATAGCACTCTCAGAAAAAAACATGAACAGAGAGGAAGGAAAGGAAATCAATATGTGTGATTGCTCTTCTCCATCCACTGTAAACGTGTTGGTGAGGGACATGATTCATCTCTGCTGGTGAAAATTGGATTATAAGTGTTGTTGAAGCATAAAGGGAATTTTGAAAGGAAAATATGTTCCTGCATTCATGGCTGAGCACTCTGCAGAGAGACTTTTAATTGGATATAAGACAAATCCTGTAATAGAAGAGCAGTCCTGGCTAGAACCCTGAGGAGCAGAAGTCAGCAGATGTCCTACGTCCTTGGCATTACACCCCGGACCTCTTTTATAGATGACTTTACAGTCCTTGGGCTTTCTGTAACTTCTTCCAGTGAATCCTTCAGTGGAGTGACACACAGTGCAGAGTACAGGCGAAGCTTTGACATGCCAATGCTCCTCTTAAGGCTCCCATCAGAAAGGTAGGAAGGAGGTATTAATATAAATGTTTTCCATTTACCTAGGTTGTTCCATTCAACAGTACTAAACAGCTTTGCAAATACTTCAAAACAAGACTTACAGTGTGTCTGAGAAGTAAAGTAGCAAAGACACGTCAAATGAGGAGAGTCCCTTAACTGACCATAATGATTTTAGTTTTCAGTGATTTTATTTTTTTCTCAGGGACACCTAAATATAAATGAAGCCCCACTCCGCAGAATAGAATTGACAGATTTAGTTACATTGCTTGACCTGTATTCTTCTTAGTTAATGGTGAGAACAGGCAAGCCAGGCTGTATTTAGATAATTAAGCCATGTATAGAAAAGAAATAACAGAAAATCTATTTCTTGTCGCATTCAGAGAAGACAGTGACTGGTTGGACAATTAAGCAGCCTCATCACACGCAACAGGAGCATTTGTGTTTCGTTTGTCAACTCTGCCACTGACTTACTGTATGATCTTGAGCAAGTAACTACTAGTCCGGTTTGCCTTTCCTTAATACTGAGTCAGACATCATTCACCTACAGCACTGAAAAGAAACTGCACCGACGGCAGTTACACTTCCAGCAGTCACAGAGGAGCCCTTAAGAACCTCCCTAAATGACTGTTTTTCAAGACTGCTAAAGAACTGCCGTTTTTGCAATCCAATGCAAACCAAGCAAAACTCAAACCCATTAAAAATTAGAGTTTCAGCTTGTTCATCTCAGGCAGTTAGCAGTGTTTTACCTTGCATAGGCTCCAGAGAGCAGGTAGGAAACCCCTGGGACACCAGGGATGCAAGGAGAATAAGCCAGGCTGTTCTTTCCAAGGAGAAAGCAGCAGCTGCATTGTCACTGTTGTCATGGAAGTTTTTTCCATTTTGAACTAGTCTAGACAAAAATAAATTTTCAAACAGCTCTACATAGTCATAATAATCAATATTTAAAGGGTTATGGAACATTATAACAAAGAGGTTTGATTTTAGTCCCTGACAAAACTAGAGAGGTAACGTGATTTAATAACAGAATGCAGCAGCAACCATGCTTCTGAGCCACTGTGGCTAATTCTAAAGACCCCATAGTGATAAAAGAACAATAATGACTGAGGACTAATAAAAACAAAATCAGTGAGGGTTTAATCATCAGCAGAAGGATATGAACTGAGTGTTAGAAAGCATCTTCTGTTTAGAGAGTGAAGCTGTTAGGCACACTGAAGCATAATTTGCTGTCACTGTTTTATTGTCATGCAATATATATTGTAGAGTAATCATTTTAATCTGCATGCAGATTATTAATTAGTGAAATAATAATTTAGCCCAGAGTGAAAGCACAGGCAGGATGAGGAAACAGCTGGCTATTTCTCCGACCTTTTCCATTTCAAAAGCTATTCCATAACGACCCAGCTGCTGTTCAGGGACTTACGATACAATTTTTATGTTAACTTTGTTGTAAAAAAATCTCTATTATGTGTAAGGCTGCATTATGAGTATGTACTTACAAAGATTTAGATGCATATATATTATTTGTGCTAGGCTAATAAACGATACTTCACCATTAATTTTAGTGGACATCTACTGCTGAAAAGTGTCTTTCACTCACCAGACTTCCCTGCAGGTTAGTGTACAGTGCACATGGGCATACCAGGGCCTGCCAAAAAACCCAGGACAAACGGAACAGCAGAAGTTTCGTGTGCCCTTGGGAATTAGCTGTTGTTTTACTGGTAGAGTTACCTGCTGGCTGGTCTTTGCCCTCCCTTGGACCAAGCTCCAAAGTGCTCCATAGCTGTACCCTACTGCACACACATCTAATGTAGCCAACAGCAGAGATGCTTAGTTATCTCGCTTGCATCCTTGGGAATCTAAATAACTCTGCAGTTTTGGCTCCATGGTGATTGCTTGCAATACTGTAGATATCTCAGTCATTCCTGGGGGCAAAATTTAGGACTTGAAATATTCAAAGCATACCAGTGGAGATGAAGGAGTGAGTGCCTCGGCCATCAGTGAAGACCTGGCCATTGTAATTGCTGATTCTAGCCACTAAAACCTGACATAACCACCCCAATGTCCAAGGGCTGAAACCTGCAAAGTTGCATTGCTTAGATAAAAGTAACATTCCTATTACATGTAATGAAATCTCTGTCTTTAAATGCCTTGCACCAAGTGGTAAAACTTTCGCTTACTTAAATGGGAGAAGATGTTTAGGGGACCCTTTGCCTGTGGACTCTGGGGAAACTCTAATTTGGGACTCCCTGCCCTGCATATTAGCAAAGCTGATTCTTCCCCTTTCCTTTCCCACTGAATATAAAGAAAGTGTTTAAGAATTACCCTCCCAGGAAAGATGTGCTAGTTCACAAAACTGATAACGAAATACATCTGACTTTAATTCAAATCTAAACCAGAGCGCCCCAAAATTAAATCATGTCTAGTGGCTCCTCTCTTTCTCTGATTTTCATTAGGGAAGCTGTAGTTTAATGTGTCATGGTGGCATCCAGAAGATGCCATGAAAAAATCCATTTAATGCAGAACCACAAATGCAGGTGCCTAAGAACAAGGCAATTTTTCTGGCAGTTCCTTTCACAGAAGCAGCTTGCAAGTAAAGACAGCATGCACAGTGCGATTTGCAACATTAGCTACTCAAAGTTTTCTTATTCAACCTAAGTGAATTCATATGTTCAGCTTCAAAGGTGACACTGCACAGCCAAACCTGTCCTTTGTGTTTCTTAGATTTCCCCCCTTGCAGTAAACCTGTAGCCTCATCCAAATCAAGACAGACAGTTGTGGACAGTTATAAGCAGCAAGGTAATTAAGGGATTAGCTGACTTTAGTGAAAACAAAATGAAATGAAAACTGAATATGAATACATGTGGGAAAAATCAATGCAAGATATGCAGTGGGGTTTAAAAAGGCTTAAAGAAAGGATTTCCAAAGCTTGTGGTGTCTTAGAAAGCTTTCATTTTTACCTGATTCAATACTATTACTTATTATCATAGGGAGAAAAAAGTGATCTCAATGATTGTTGATGTATCTCTGTCTGGGATTTCTGAGGAATGTATTTTGACTCCCAAGAAGCCAGTCTGTTCCATCGCTGAGAATTGTGCCTGGCTGGTACTTGGTAATAAGACTTCTTTTAATCTGCATGTTCCAAAAGAGACAAGACTTGTAGAAGGCTTAGGTGACAAAGTACCCTGTTTCTTGAGTCGTCCTATATTGTGCATTTTGTGAATATGTCTTCCATCAAAAGCTTTTTTCTTCATCCAAGTAGGCTGAGATTATGAGGGCTCTAGATATCTTTGAAAACTGCAGCGCACACCTACACTCAGCCAGCACTTTTCTAATTATATCAGCAGGTCTTTGAATTATTGCTGGTTAAACTCTATATAAACACCTCTGAATAGAGGTGATCAGGGATTGTACTCCACCTTCATTAGACAGCCTGCACAAAGCAGCCAATTTTTGACAGTCTAAAAATAAAAGCTTTACTTTCCTTGGTAAGGCAGACTTATTAACAGACTACAGAGCTTTCCTGCTTCAGGGCAGTGCAGCAGCAATTGAGGGGGAGAAGGACTGGAAGTTGTTAACATCAGAAGTTTGTTTTCAACCTATAAGAAATAATAAGATGGTCTCACACCACTGCCTGAAGTGTAAGTGTGCAGGAAAACAAGACACCTTGGAAGCTGCTCTCTTTCTTCAGAGTAAAGTAATGATTTTTCATAATCCAGTCCCAAAAATCCTATTCACAGGACTGTCAATTCAAAGTAGACCATCTAAAAATAAAAGTAAACGCACAAGAAAGTATGTTTTATTCTTTTTAACTTTCTCTAACTTATTAAAGTTTAATGAGCCTTTGGCTTTTCACATACTCATATATAGGTGGGAATTAACCCTGCGTTGTCAGAGAATGCCACTCGATTCAACATGTTTGTCTTCGAACACAATTATCAGAGCAGCTCACTTTGTGAAGAAAGCATAGGTAGGCTCTGGAAGCATATATTACACAACTGAGTTCTGCCCAGAAAAATACTCCAGCATAACATCAGAAATGTGTGACTCAGTGTGCCTAGCTATTTTTGTGTGCAGACTGTCAATGAATATGGATCATACAAAGTGGATGCTTGCTCTGATCCAATACAGTCAGGACTGTCTTTCTGCCAGTCTTCTGCTTGCTTTCCTCCAACATACAAATACATTCATCACTTGGATTTATGCCTTTTCAGCTGGTTGCCCACCTTTCACAGTAAGCTTATAACATGTCTTTTGAGTTCAGTGATACTCACTCTTTTATGGTTCATTTCACCCTTAGGTGATACTGTCTGAGCCCTGATTGCCCGCCGCCAGCGAGCCCCCAGCACAGTAATTTCTGTTACACGCTGCTCAACACCCCCAGTAATTACAGTGGGTTTTGTGAGCACCCACTGAAATGCAACACCGTTTTGTAGCCGAGCGTGCTTTCCTTCACTGCAGGCTTGCACTTCTGAGCCTGCTCTCTGCCAGAGGAGCTGTCAGCTCTGTGCCCTCCCTGTCAGCTCCCCACTGGAAAGCAACACAGAGATGACCATGGCTGGGAGCGTATCCGATCAGGAACGGCATTTATACACGTCAAAACACTACACAGGATACTGGATCTTATGCTGTGACACAAGCACAGTGAAACTGCTAGATACAAGCTCTTTAGAAGAGCATCAGTTACTCTAAACCCACATATTTAAAATTTATAGACAAAACAGTTCATGTAACTGTCATACTTAAAAATTAACAAAACTCCATTAATGTTCCTCTAACTTATCAGGAAAGTAGATGGAATATTGGAACACATCTGAAAATCTGACAGCTAACTGCTATAGATCATGAATGTACCTTTCTAAGCCATACATAAATTCCCCCAGTGTTTCAAACAAGAAGATAAATAAGCTATACCATCAGATTTTTTTTTGGCAATTCTCCTTGCTTAGGATGATATGTAGATAGGGCTTCTTCATCTACAGAATTTTAAGAAGGGTTTCAAACAAAGGACCACATCAGCCAAATATTCTTTATGCAGAGCTTCTAGTGGCTTCTGTCTGAGTTCCGGGTACATTGTTGCTGCTGCACTTGGGATGTTTAAATACAATTTGGGTAGCATCATAGACCAGTGGCTTCAATAAGATTAGAATTTTGTTTTCTGTCTAGGTTTTGAAGGTATAGAAATGTCATTCACTGCTGAAACGTGTCCATGTATAAAAAGGAACAGCAAAATACTCCTTCAACTTAGATCATTAAGACCATATTTTCTGAAAATATGATCAGACATCCATATATGTCTTTAATTTCAGGCCATGAGTAATGCTGTTTAGCTACCTGTTATGAAGCAGTCTGTGCAAATGGAAGTAGTGCTGGTGCAAGGCATCTGAGTAAATACACGAGGCTTTGAATCCTGCAACATGGAGTATCTGAAATTATCCTCTGAAATAAGCTGCAGTTTGCATTCACTAAGTACAGAAAACGGCTACAGAAAGAAGACGAACGATTTGAAGAGAATACGTCATGAAGGAGGAGTGTTAACGGTGCAAAAACGTGATTAAAATAAAAATAGAAAAATATGTTCTTATTGACCCAAAAAAGGGTGTTGGTCCTCTGTCTGAACTAATGTAAGTATAGCGGTCTCTCATTTATATACACACTCATATATCCAAATCTACAGACAATCCTCTCAGCTCAGTCTGTAATACATTCACGTGCCCTTTAGAGAGACGGGGAACCAAAAATCTATGTTACTTTCTATCCCTGTGAAACAAAAGAAACCCACCTAGTTATGATTCTATCCAAAAGCTGGATTAAACTAGAAAAACACAGGCAGTTAAAATGGGGATTCAGAGAAGAAAAAACCCCAACAATCAAGCATTTAAAGTTTCTGACTGGTTTTAAATTTTCAGACCACATCCCATTCCTCTGCTGACCCCCGTCTGCTGCACTACGGGGGCTGAACTCTGCAACGTGACAAAGCCAATCTCAGTGGCGCAGCCTGACCCCACGGATTGCAAACCATAATCCTCCTGGAACAGCAAGGGCTGGAAACATCATGAAAGGGGAAAAGTTGATATTTTCCCATTTCTTTCTGTGCACTTTTTATGCTTTCAGCAAATTATTCTTTGTCTCTTCATCTCACAAATTAGCGCATACAAGACCACACTGGCAAAGTTGCCCTCCCAGGCAACTGTATTGTTGGAAACGATGAAGTTTTTCTCAAAATGACTACATGGACAGCTGTTCTGAAAGCTGCAGAAAGAGAATTCTACTTGGGAGGCTGGAAAGGTTTAAACTGCTGAGAAAATGAGGACCCAAGCTGATATATAGATTTAGGGGCTATTGTTTTTAATCTCTCACCCTCTCTCCAATGAATGCTTCTTCCTACACTGAGTTGCCATAGTTTCAGATTTCTCTGGTTCCCTGGCTGCTGGTTACTAGGACGTTTTTATATGCCCTGATGATTTTATGATGTGTACAGTGTCTGAATTCGTTTTCACGCTGTATATAGCATCACCCCTTACATCCTAAACCAGCTGTAATTATTCTATAGTCTTAAAATAATCTCTTTTGGGTGTTCTTTTTCAACTTGAACCTTAAATTATTTCAAGTTCCTTTTCCTTTAGTTCAACATCCAGCTTTCAAAAATCTCTTTGAAAACTATGGTTTAAAGAAAGAAGTAATTAAACTTACATTATCAGAGTTTTCTCCAGTGCTGCATACTAGAGGGAGCTAGTAGTTAATGCTAAGTACAGACAGTCCTGTGCTGTCAGTGGGAAAAAAGCTACTGGGAGTTCTGGAGAAAAACTTATTTTCCTGTTACTAATCCCCATGATCTGCACAGATGCTTAATTACCGAGGTGGTTTTTTTCCTTTTACAGATAACCTGTGTATTACAAGCATGAAGCTAACGACACATATTTATGGTTTATAATGCTTTTTAACAATTTAACTTCCATTCTTGAAGGTGTTAACACACAGAATTTTAAGACTCTCTCTAACCTCTTTTTCAGCATCTTCCACATTTGGATCGACATGTTAAACTGGGTTCTGTTACAGCATGTTTGCTTCTGTGTCTCCTTTCACCAGATCTACATGTCTCTCTACAATAATCCTTGCCTCTTCATTGTATCCCAAACAAATTATTCTTTCCAAGCCTCTTTTTTCCAGGTTGCCAGTCCTCTTTTCTTTGTGTCTGGTCTTGGCAAGATCTCTTTGCACTTCTTTCCCAATAAATCCAGGTTTTAGCTTTATCTCTGCCTCATTTATTTTGCAGCTGCTTTGTTCTCATGCCCAGGCTATTTAACAACATGTCCTGTGGAAATGTTAAAAATCCCCCCCAACAACCAAACATCTAGTCCCCATAACATATTTGAATCAAATGCCAATGCTGCCACTTGAATCAGATTTCCAGGCATTTTCACTAATTTATTCCATCCCCTAAGAAAAAAACAAAACAAACCAAAAAGACATGGCTTTAAACGTTTGAACTGGAAGCACTTGGCTTTGGAGAGCTAAGCACCATTACTGATATTCAAGAATGCTGCAGTGAGCAGCAACTGGTCTGTCTGGAAGCAGGATGTGGTCCACTGCAAAAATGTTTTTTCCTAATCTGTTTTTTCCTGCTTGATTTTTAATTTCTGCTGGTTAACATTATCCATCAGTCACTCTCTCCAGATGCAGAACTATGCTAGACCTCAGTAAAATATCTCAGGACAGCATTCCGACAAGGGCAGTCCTGCTATTTTAATGGATTTTTTCCTATGTCCATTGGTCCACAATTCTTCATGCCATGATCTCAAGCAGCACAGCTAAGAGATAAGCAATTGTATCGTATTAGACTGCAAGAGAATGTTCCTTTCTGTTGGCTTTGCTGCTTGTGATTGCAGCATGAGAGTGGAATACTCAAACACCCAGAAGTACATTTAAATCTCCAGGGTAGAAGCCTTTTTGCTTGAGTGATCAAGGAAAAGTGAACAGCTGTTGAATTAAGTTAATAGTGGTTTTATTTACCTATCTTTTTGTAGATTTGGGTTTATTTTTTAAACTGGCTGCCTATAGGAACTGCTGATGCCTTCCCATGATATTACTGTCAGTAGCTGCTGTTCTCTTTGGAAAGAGATAACTGGTTGGCCATTACTGTATGCACAATTTCATCTTTTTACACACAGGATTTGTTACTAATAGAAAATTCTTAAGGGCCACTAACCAGTTGTATGAAGATAAATTACCTCTGCTTAGTATCAGTGTGAATGCCACTCTTTCTACAGCCTAATGTCACAAGTTTACCCCTGAATTGTGTGATTGAGATCTGTAGAGTGAAGGATACCACAGAATGGTAAAGGCAGGCATTGTATGGTTATAAAGACTGATTTTACTCCAGAGATAAATCTGCAGTGCATCACTGTCTTATTATATCCTTTCCTTACAAATGGAAATTATTGAATTTCTTTTGCCTCATTTAATTCTTTTTAATCCCTTTTCTTTTCTCCCTTCTGGTGATAGCTTTTGCTTACTAATTGTCCGAGGCTGACACCCAATGGGTAACATTATACTCTAATGCTCGCAAAGCTATATCCACTTCCGAATGACTGCTATTGAAGGAAGCCTCAATTATGCCAAAATATTTTTCTTTTCTTCTTCTGTGATGCCAACAGGTGTAGGGCATTAGCTTGGCTTATTTTATGGGAAGTTATTTGCTTGCTTTGAACTATTTTGTAGAATTTTGAGACGGGCAGGTATACATCCTTATCTCACACAAAATTATTTATAACTGTCAAAGACTTAGACTCAGCGTAAATCTGGAGTTCTGTGGTCTGATCCCACATGGAATACTTTATTCTGTGAATTTACGTTCACTGAGCTACAAGCAGCTCCACATAAGACTACTTGTATGAAGAGTGTCATCTGTCAGAATCAGTATTTCCACCCCTGTCCCTAGGTAATTCTGATATAGCTGGTGTATCAGCTCAGGATTTTGTCCATCATGTGTTAACCTGCTACATAAGAAGCATAAAGCATGGCTACACCGAATGCATTTCTTCTGTACTACACCTTGCTTCAGCCCATCAAAGCAACACATTCAGATGTATCACACTGAGAACTCAGTTTGATTGTGAATTTGGTCGTGAACTGCAAAACCTAAACGTGCATTATAAACACGAGTAGAACAGGGAACCCCACTTAGAAAATACATGGACTATTATAATCTTAAAATCACAGCAGTGCATTATGCAGCAGACTTGATGGCAAAGTCTGAGCGTGAGATAAAGTACAGGAACGTAAAAAATGTTATTAATGCAATTAATTAGTTTGTTTCTTTGTGCAGTGTTTGAAAAAAGCCAGAACTTTAATATAAAACAGATCCTTGAGGAGACAAATTAATCAGCATTATGATACACCAAGTGATTAATATAAAACACAGGGAGGTATAATGAGAATATCAGCATTAGTGAAGTAAAAATTTCTGACCTCAACACAAAATGTTATTACAAATGTTAAAATACAAACTGTTATTTTTTTTCAAGGACTTAGACTTCTTAAATATTTTAAAAAGATTTGGTTTTCTTCTCCCACTTGTGTTTAAAAAAAATAAATTTCTTGTGCTCAGAAATTAAGTTTCCTCCTGATAAACAGCCAGACAAATGAAGGTCTGATACACAGCCCTTTGAAGCCAAAGGCAGCTTATCTTTGTGAGCTGCTTTATCAGATGTTAAAAGCTGAATTCAGAAAAGCCAAGAAATTTCATAAAAACCCAAAGGAATTCAAATACGTCACTACTTCACTGACTAGAAACTGTGCTAAGTCAAGGACCAAAACTTTAAGCAGCTAAAGTCTTAAACAAATTTTGCTCTAAACCTGAAAACCAAGGTACCACATCCTTTCACTGGGATGGAGTCTTCTAAAAGCTGATGGAAGCTCCATTCAGCATGGCCTGCCAAAGCTGGGAAAGGACTTTTTCCTAAAGAACGTGAAAACCAGTTACGTATGTTGGATAATATTTTTTTACCATAATACTGCAACAGAATATGGTAACTCCTGAGGACTCCAAGTCGGGAAGTGAACAGGTCCAAGCCCTCAACACCACTTGCTGAGAAATAGGCCAATAAAGTCGCGGACAGTTTGTCTGGATAAAAGTGCTGGAAAACACAGAAAGCTCAAATACATTTCCAACCTGTGACTCATACAGCACTATTCAAATCAGTAAAATCTTTATTATCTTGGCTGGCAGATCAAGGGATGGACTGCAAGGTGTGTATGTGAGGGTGTCTCAAAAGCCCAGCCCTTTCCAAAACGTTGAACTGGAACTGCAGTCAGGGTTTTGCATCTCTGGCCAAGTTGTATATTGTATAAAAACACTGAGGGACGGAGAGAAATGGCTGTAGAACATAGGCTATCTTTCATTAAGCAAGGAAGGCCAGAGGGACAGATATAATCCTATCTGTGCACCTAAAACAAACAATGCACTTGGATATCCTTCTTCATTATGGGAAAGTACACACATAGTAAGTTTTTGGAACCCCAGAGAAAAAGTTAAACATAGTAAGATAGATAAGTATCTAAGCAGATATATTATTTTAATGGAGAGAGAGAGAGATGGGAGGGGGAAAAAAAGCTAATCACACTTATGCTGAGCCTTGCAGGTGCTGATTTTCATTAAACCACTTTGATGTTATTGATGTTCTCCCCCAAACAATACTGAACATTTGGCTTCTGCATAAATGGCAGAAAATGCAGTAGATTAAGCACCAGGCTATTGCCTGCCTTTGGAAAATTGCCACGTAATAGCAAAGGAGCAAAGCAGTCTGAAGCAGCAGCCTTCTTTAAGAGTCTGATAACAGAGGAGGACTTCTCATAAAACATCTTTTTAACCTGAACACCCAGGTGGGAGAACTGCCATGTGATACCATTCTGACCTTTACTGCCAAATATGAATGATCTCTGCAGAGTACTAATCTGTACACAATAGTTGTTACTTTCTTTAACAAATCACTTAGGCTTTTTTACTTAGTAATGCTTTATTCCTTCATCTGTTGCCTTTGAAATTTGTTTTTGTTTTTGTTATTCAGAGGTTTCCCTCTAGAACGGCAAAGGATTCCAATGTATTAATATAGCTGTCAGTCAAACTCTAAAAGATATAAGACTGGATCCTACTCTGTGTAAATCAATTTCTTCTTGGATGTCATTGGAGTTAGAGATTTATGCTAGTAGAGGATTTTGCCCCACAAATAAAGAAAAACTACTCAAAGCTTCGCTGCCATTCACTCTAACTGAGCTACTATTGACTATCAAAATGGTCCTCACATCTTTTAATGGCAGGCTTTAATGAAGCTGCCAAACCAGCAAAGCTGAAAGCAACCTGAGATTTAACCCAAGATCTAATCCTGGTCACAAGGCAGAGCAAAATGGGTGGCTGTGTTTTCACTGCACCTCAGCGAAACCAGCAGACTTATTATCTGAATGTGATCTGCTTTGTACAGCCTAGGTGCAGGTCTTTGGGATGATCTAGGGATCTCTATAATTCCTCTGTTTTTCAGCTCTTTCAACTTTCTGTAGGTTTTGTCTACAGTAGTTCAGGCAATTTAGCTCAGTCACCCAATTAGTAAAGAGCAGAGACTACAGCCAGCCATCTCCTTCCACTATGGCAAGTAAACTATATTTAAAAAAAAATTTCCTTGTTCTTTTTCATATGTGAGTACCCCCCTGTGCAATAAGCAAAAGCACTGGAGACCCTGTCACTAATGTATCTCTGGCACTTGCTGTTTTCCAGTTTTCATTTCTTGGGTTTTGATGAAGCCAGCTCAATTTCTTAGTCTTCACCTCTTTGTTCCAAGGTGAACTGCAAAGAAAATCATTTGCCAGCAGGAGGGCAGCAGCTCTGTCAAGTCCCCTGTGTACACCCCACATGCAACCCCAACAGGGAGTTCAACAACCCAGAGTGGATCTGGAGTTGGGGGCTAACAGGCGTTACAAAGAGAAGAAATAAAGACTCGCTGGCTGAGGGGACAGGTGGAGGTGAAAAGACTGAGAAAATGAGAAAGGACTGGCCATCATGTTGTAAGCATTTACAGTCTTCCCCATGTCTGATTTTCCAGCATGAGCATTCTTGTGGTGGAGTTTTATTTGCATATAACAGACAGGTAATCTCAAGAAGAAATTCTGTAGCTCTGACATAGCTTAGCTGCACAGAGTATATTGTAAGTCTACCTACCAATTAGTGTGGATATGCTGCAATTACTACTGCCTTTTGTTAATGCTTCTTAGTTATTTTGTCAAGCACAAGATTTATATATAGGACGAAATTCTACTTCGAGTTACACAAGTTTAAAATGAAAGGAAAAAACAAGCAGCAGCATGGTACTAAGCAACAGTCTGGAAAAATAATTTTTAAGGGACACTAATCCTGTGACTGATCCACTGGAGGAAGAATGTGCTATTTTGTCAAGCACTGAGATAAAATGGAATAGTCCCAAATTGCTGAAGATCATCAGGTGTGGTTGTTTTCAAGGCTCAGATTTGACTGACCAGGCCAGTTAAACCCTCATGCTCCCGCACTCCTTAATCCCCGCTACCCTGGGAGGGTCAGACCAAGACAATGACATCCAGAATTTACAATACAGCACTTAATAACCTGCCAGGTATTATCTGCTTTTGTATGCAGACCAAAATCCTCTGTGTTGTTTGCCTTTCAACCAGCCAACTAACATTTCTAGAGGCCAAGAAAAACTGCCTTACAAGCAGAATCCAGCCCTCTGGCCATTATTTGGACATCCTCGCCTACAACCATGACCTTGCAACACTCTTTGCTTACCTTCTAACTAGACTGTTTTGCCAATTATCAGGCCAAGCATAAAGGACACAGCCAGCATAAAGATGAACCAATAACCAAATTGTATTTGATACAAAAGGGTCAGTACATGGGTGAGCGCTGGGGGTACAAACAAGTCAGTCAGGTTATACATAATCGACATCAATCCCACTGACCCCAACCACGACACCGCACGACCAACAATGGGTGGAATAACTGGTGACATGAGTCTCCCATAGAAGGGATGGGAGACAACTGAGTCAACGAGCCAAACACATCAGCCCAAGGAAGCCACACACTGAATCTCTGCACAGCCCGCGTTTACAAAGGCCAGACCTGACTGGAGCCCAGTCCCAGGGAGGCGGGAGGTCCTTCCCCAAGAGGGAACTCTGCACAGGGCACCCACCTCACACACAGACACTGCCCCTCCTGCAAGGGGTCCCAGCTTTTATCCCCAAGTGGGACCCCTGACCTTTGGTTACTTACCGTGGGACCCCTGGGGCTCATTTACCCCATGGCTCTGTCTGCCAGGCCAGAGCACCCTGGGGGGAAGCCTAAAGGCAAACTCACCCCCCTTTGGGAAGGGCTGTGGGAATCACCCATATGTCAACCTTAATTCGGGGCTTGGGGTTGAAACCCCAGCATTTCACTAGACTCACTCATTTCAGCAGGATTATTTCCATGCTTAAACACACACATACATGTGTGCAGAATTAGTGACTAAGACCACACACTGATCTTCATGTTAAAACAAAATAAATTAATTGCTTCATGATCTCTAACAAGGAGAACAAAGTGATATCCAAGCTAAACAAGAATTGTTAGCTATTGTGATGATCATATACATCTCTCACCTCTCAGCACTGACAATCACCCCCTGACAGAGATAAAATATTGGGCTAAATTAAGCTATTTCTCTCTTCTAGGTGAATTATATTTACTACTAAACTGATTCTATGCATACTGATTCTACTTATAAAGACATCTATACATAGACAGCTATACTGCATCGGGTTTTCTATAGAAAGACAGTATATATTGAAGAAACAAATCCAACCAAAAGACAGTAACATTTGTTTGCTCTCATGGTGGCTGTGGCTATGGTATTTCCATGGGCAGGACTGGTTTACCTCCTATGCAAATCAACAGTTGTGAACAGCTTTCAAGGTCAGGGCTAAGGAAATAAGACAAATAGCAAAGGAAAATGGTGCTGACAACGACTAATAAGGTGGGTTTTGCAGGTGCTGAGTATCTCATCAAACACATTTTGAGGCTATACAACAGAAGCTCTGTCCCAACTACTATAATTCATAAATTATGTAATAAAACAGAAATAAAATGAACCTGAGCATAGAAGAATTTACCATTCCTCATGACCTGCATTAAAGAACATGTAGACTAAGAGTATGTATGAAATAGTGATAGATAATCTAATTTAACAGACTATTGAGGAATAAGGATTTGATAAATGAGGAAGGTTCCATTTTTAAGAGAGCTCTCAGCATGGGCAGTGCTGTTTAGAAATTTCCGTGCGACAGAGCAGTATGGGCATTTGATAACTTCAAGTCTGAACACAAAACATTATGCAATTAGCTTATGCTGTAGGCAAGCCACACTATAAAGCATCATGACCATATCAGAAAATATCACAGTATCTGCAGTGATGCCTGGTGGCTCAGGTCCCAACCTCGGATTCAGGGAAAGTCTCTCTTGTGATGCTTCCAACCAGCTGTGACATGTGGGTAAGCCGGGGAGTCACCAAAGTTAAGACCAGAACTTACTCTATTAAATACTGTCCCAGCTCTAAGGACTGTAAACAAAAGTCTGTTCATGTGAGAGAGTTTTGAGGACTTCTGACTGTACAAAACCAATTACGAAGAGACGTATCTAATAGAGATTTCCTGTTTGTATACTTAAACCTGTCATAGTCAATAACACCTCGAAAAACAGTCTTATATTAGTCCTTACCTCTCTCTTAGCCTCTGTCTGTAAGCAGAACCTGTAGGAAATTTGCATGCAGATCTCAATCTGGAGCTGTCAAGAACACCTTACAATCATCTTACTGTGAACTGGTCTTACAAGCTTCTGGATGCAATCTCTGTCTCGGACAAGGAAGATGTAGACTGATAACGGTTTTCTGTACAGGTAGTACTTGCTGCTCCTGTGATTCCTCTAATATAAAAGTCTGATATCTCTCTCTTATCCCAGTTGTGTAGTCCAATCTCAGATGTTTATTATAGCTGTATCTTACTCCTCCCCATGTCTCAGCATGAGTCCCAGACTGCAGTTACAGCCCCAATAGCTACTGACTTTGCATTGTTTCACTGAACACAGGGTTTCGAGATATGTGCAGTTTTAAAAAGCAATATAAGTATTTTTGCTAACACATCACATCAACCAGTACTCCACACATTTACCAATAGATTTTCTTTGATACAGTTCCCATAGGTAGTAATTCCTTTTCAGTTTTGGCATTGCTTTGTCCTCCTGGCAAAGTTCATGATGCATTTGAAAGCAGACGTCTACCCTGTAGTATGAGACCTACTGCTCTTACCAAAAAATCGCTTTGTGCAGAAGTATTGGTATTATACCGAGGATTTTCTTCAGCTGATGCAGTATTTTGTTGCACTGCTGTGACCACCAGGAAGTTACAGGCTCCCTTTAACAATTGTCTCAGGATGCATCCCTGGAGCAAGTTGTCCCCCTTGTCTTCTACAGTGTCTTTCTGTGTTTCATATTGGCTTTAACTCCACTGTGAGCTGGCTTACTGCTCCTCATATCGGGCTGCTTTGCCATAAACTGGATCTTATCTGAAATGAACTTACTATCTTCAGTTTGATTCTGTGCTGCCACTTCTGGGTGTGTCTCCTGAGCTGGTCCCACGTTATGAAGTCATCAGCTATGACATGGATGTTTAAAGTATCTCCAAATGTCTGTTTTTCACTGAAAAACATCACTGGCTAAACTTCTTTGAGAAGATAGGGGAGAAAAAAAAAAAATAAATATATGCATACTTGTACCACATTCTACGTGTATAGTTTGGATGATTTCTCATTTAATTTGACTTGCCAGTAGCTGACTGTCCTCCACAGTAGATAGCTTTACCAGGCAGTGAGCTCGCAGCATCTCTCTGTGGGAGGGCAGAACAATGCTGTTCCTACTACAGTTTAAGTAAGGCTCAGATTTCAGATAAAAATCCTAATTTTACCACTTCTTTTTTTCATTTCTGACTAAATCCTTGACTCATGGGGTGGGGGTAGGAGAGTCTAGTTCAAGCCATCTACAGCTCCGTGTATCTCTAATTGCCTGAGTCCATTCCTCATTGAAAAGCAGAAGTTTCTACTACTGGGTAAAATAGTTATGGTTACATCCATATGCCTTTTCAGTGTGCATTCCAGGAAGGTCTCTGGGTGTTGTGTGAACAGCTCCTCTTTGGTGTTGGGTGCTCTGGGGCGAATCTAACTGGTCTGTGTTCAGCCACCTCCGTTAAGTTGTGTCGCATTAGTAACAAGACTCCTCTTGTCTGGTCACTGAACTAACTCTACCAGAGAGCACAAGAGTTAAACTAGGTATTAATTCCAATACAACACACCTTAAAGTTCTGGTCATGGATGTGAAAAAGCACTGAACAAATAAGTAGTTTCTGTGCCTCAAAGACCATACAGATCCCTTTTTATCTCGGTCAAAACACGTATAAGATGCAGAAGCACTAAACATGCATCATAGATGGTATTTCAAAGGTTCAGAGCTAAGCTGAACCTTCTATTGAACACTGCTAACTGTTGGAGTTGGCACTTTACCAACACGCCTGATTAATCTATTTCTTGCTATGTTTATTGTTTGCAGCAAAATTAATATAGGAAGGGAAACAACAAGAACAGTACTATAAGAACGCCTGGCTATGAGAATAGGAAAAAAATAACTCAAGCACTTGTGATCACTGATTATTACATTTTCAGTGCTGCTGAAGAGAATTTTTCTAAAGTACGTTTACAATCGTCTCCAAGTTCTATAAATATTGCTTTGTTATTGACTTTGTGCCATGAATCCAGTACCGATGAAAATACCCTCCCCACTGCCAATGGCAAAGCAGCACTCTTGCTTTGCTTGGCCTTTGTGCAATTTTAGTATTTGTAGGACTGAAAGTTCAATGGCTAAAGTAATGAAAAGAGTGAAGAAAACAACTTCTGCCAGAACAGAAGAATAATACAGGTTTTAAATGCTAGGTCCTGTTTACATAAGAGCACAGTAATTATACAGCCATTTGAAAGGTGTCACTTGTAAAGAGAAAGCCTTGTTAAATATGGCCATGCATGAAAAAAAAGAGTTTTGCCTGTTCGCAAGGTTCACACAAAAATATACCAGTTAAAAATTAATTGAATTTTTTTTTTAAAAAAAGTAATGATATTACTTTTAAAGAGAGAATACAAAATCTAAAAGAACGTTTATAGAAACAGAGTGCAGGAATTTGCTATATCTGCATTTCCCTCAACCAGTGGAATGTCATAAAAGCCCCTTGGATGGGAACTGGTAATATCCCACATAGCTCCACAGAGGTTGGCAGGGCTGGACTCCTGCATTACAGGAGCGGAGGGATGCAAATGGGGGAGTCCCGACATCAGCTCCCTATAGATCCCTTTACAGGACGTTAGAGACTACTGGCTGCAGTTAGCTACCTCCCTTTACCCTAAATTCTGATCTCTGACAGATAATTACATTCTGTTATAGTTACAGATCAGATACACTGAAAAGGCTACAAATTAGAGAAGCCATGAATGGCCAAAGACTTTAAAACCATTTAAGTCGGTTCAGCTCCATATAGAACCGGATAGGGATGAAAATATTCAAAAGCTCTAATTCCTTTTCCAGTTTTGTAAATTGATCTGAAAAGCAAACATTTATTCTGTAACTACAGGAATTCACCATAAAAGCAAAGAACAGATATTTAGAATTACTGAGCTCCAGTGATAAAATTTGATACAACTTTTGCTTATAGATGTTTCACCAAACTTACAGGCACACAGGCAGTGCAGTCAGGTAGTTCTGTCTTTTTGCAATAACTAGCGATGTTTCTCTGAAACAGCTTAGGCCAGCGGGTGTGTGCAAGGTGATAGGAAGGTAGGGCATGATGCCAGCGGGCTATTATCCCATCTTACGGAAGCTGGTGTAGAGGATCTGGCAGCTGGAATAAGAACCATAAGGTGGATTTGGGGAGAAGGTTGGACCTGTTTGTTCTGTTGTATTCTTGTTCACTACTTCATTAACAAAATCAAGCCCAGCAAGGAGGATGTGTTTATAATGCTGTGCTGTGTGTGGACTTCATGAGTTACCTGAGAAAGACATTTATTACCACTACTGTGATTTGAATGTTATTGAATAGCATCTAAAGGCCATATTTCCCTTGTCATAGTGGTTGTGCTATTATGACAGAACCCTACCCCTGAGAATTTTCAGTCTCAGTGTAATATTAAAGACAGCAAACAGGGCAGAAGAGACACAAGGAAGGAACTTACTGTGCTATTACTATCTTCATTCCAGGTTATTGTAGTTCTCCAGGGATATCGACGGGAGTAAGTGGATCTAAAGTAGAAAAAGTATGACGTGCTTTACAGTGCCAGTGTCTTCCTCCCTTCCACACCCTGGATTTCTAATATGCACTCAATCTTACGTGCTAGTTAGTTATTAGAAACAAAAGCTTCCGACTAGTTTGGTGCCAACAGAAGTCATACAAAGATGAATACAGAGCCCAGAAACCTTTAGGCACCGCTCACAGATAATTTATTGCATGAAGTGGAGACTCAGCTGAACTTGGAAAAAAATGTGAGAGGCAGTTCAAGGACAAAAAGGCTGTGTGTGATAGCCTGTCTCCAGTTAACTCCCCTTTGGAAGAAGGAGTTCTGGCTGTTTGACTATCACAGTAGAACTGCAGTGGACAGCAGGTTTCTCATCATTGACTTAATAAAAACATGACCAAGTTATATTTGGAGACTTTCTGGCAGAGAGGCTTCTTATTTTTTAAGGTTCTTCTTTTTCTCTCAGGAATATTTATGGAAGTCACTCTGGATTTCTCATTTCTTCCTGAGCATCAGACATAGAGCAAAGCACAGGTAGTTTAAAGCAGAGTTTTGGTGAAGTTGGGAGGTTAATGTTGATACTAAGCTCATTGCCATTTACCTTAATTATCACTCTAAGGTTGAATGACCTGGTTTTCAGTTTACTAGGAATGTGCATACTTTTCTGCCTTTGCTTAGAGCCACATCACTGCATATATCACATTGTGAAAGAAAAAGAAAATGAAGATGATCCTCAGCAACTCAGCCATAGGTATCAGTCGCTCGGCTCTCCTTGCACTCGACTAGCTGGATCTGTCAAGCAATACATATGCCATAGCAAAACCAGTGAAAGAAGGCATGAGAAAATAGTGAAGTGCCCTTCGTGACAGAAGCAAAGGTGTGGATACTAGTAAGTGTTAGCTGTTTTGATTTTCACAGAGCTGAGGCTGGTATTTTCTGTTCTGACAGAGGAGAAAACAATGGTTTGTTCTAGTTGAAGTATCTATTTTGACCAATATTATTGACTGTTACACTGCTGGATAAAGGTCTACCGTACTGTCACAAGAAACCTCTTCTCCTGAACACTCTCCACATACTTCCTGAGCCTATGAATCCCCCTCATTCATCTCTCTAACACGTATCTTGTCTATTTTTTGTTACATTTATTGGCATTTAGTTCAAGATTGCATGTTTCCCAAAAGATTTCCTGTTTCTGTGGCAATATATCTTAATCATTGGGTTTTCTGCCTTTGACCTCACTCACGTCTATTATTACTGCTTGCCATGCAATAGCAACAACCTGGGTCTTTTATCACACCACACACTTGCAATCATCTTCCACTGTGTTTCTGCAGGTGATGCACCTCTATCATCTTGAAATGTTATTTTAACCTTCATTTGGTAACTAGAAAAAGAAATCACTTAAAAGAGCAGAAATGTCCAGGCTCTCTCAAATCCCAGCTTCATGGTTTAGCATGATGCATTTATCTTAACAATAAGACTTCCAGTCATTACTTTTAAAAAAGAATGTTACCAAATATTATTAGGAAACTAATAAAATATACTAAGTCGCAATAACTGCCAATGAAAATTGAGTTAGGCAATCAGCATACTATAAAATGAGGGAATAATATTAGAAACAGAACAGGTACATATAGAAAACTATGGTTGTGTAAGTGGATGGTCATATTCCCCTGTGGGTAGCGTCATGGGGCTACGGTTTGCACTAAAGACAGATAAACCTCTGAACTCTGGGGAGAACAAGCCAACTTTTTAAAGCTGACTCATCGCTACTTGCGACACAGCCACAGCAAGAAAAAAAAAGTCACAGCAGAAAGACACATTTTACAGAAGAATACAAGAAAAATGTCATTGTATAAGAACAAAAAAATTCCAATCTGAGATTGGACAGAGTGACTAAGAGAAACAGAGGGAAGCTACTGACAGATTAGACTGATATTTCCAGGATCCACAGCCCAGTTTGATGGCAGATGGGAAAGTTGAAAGTTAATGACAGATAAGATAGATGTAGCTCTTGGTTGGTTAGCTGCTGTTTACATCATGTAAGAGAGCGAAGCTCACAGCCTGGGATAAACAGGAAAAAATACTTGATAAGGGAAAAAAAGGAAGACTACTTCATACCTGAGAAATTTACTTCAACAGATTTCTGTGATTACTCTCTGCTCATTCAACGTGGATAATCAGCTTTTCCCTTGCAGAGCATTTTGCCAGAGGTCTAACACAACTCCTTATTCCTCTGCCTATAAAACATTGCTTCTGGTGACTATTATCATCAACTAAGCAACAGAAAAATGAATGGCATAAGCCTTCTAAGGACTCCAGGATGGGCAATTGCTGACTGATATAAACCCATTTTATGTTCCCAAGAGCCCCACTAAAGAACATGCAAACTATGCATGATGAGAATTTAAACTGGCTTTTTTTTTTTCTTTCTTAAAATTGTTGGATTCCATTGATTTCAAACAGATTTGCGATTTCCTGGCATTTCTTAAAACTTGCTTTATGTGATGACCCAATGGGAAAAGTTTAATGTGCGTCGTGCTGATAGAGGACTGTCTGGCATGCATTGACTTGATAATGTCTGTGCAAAAGTAGTCCTAACATTATGTGAAACACATTTCCAAGTTGTTTTTAGAAGATATTTCGGTCATTGCATTTTAAGAGCAATCTTTTAGAGAGAACACGGCAATACAGCTCAGGGCAAGCCCTTTGAGGGGTTTTGCTAGAGAAAAGGATTAACTGGCTGTTGCTTAAAACAGCTGGGAGACAAGTGAAAAGAGAAAGGCATCCCAGTAAGCTGTAGCATTGCTCTAGGGCATAAGGAAGGTGGCTAGCCTTGAATATCCCAATGACACTTCTGAATGTGTCTTCATAAAATGTTATTGCTGAGCTTTGGAGAGGAATAAAGTGGGTCAAGGTTTGCAGTAGTTAGTACACAGTTCAGAAACAAGAGTTCATACACCAACATTGATTTAAAAAATACTGGTCTAGAGGATATAAACCAAATTAGTTACACATGACAAATTATGAAAAGTTTTTATGAAAAAAGTGGCCTACACAAAAGAATTCAGGACAGCATGTTTTTTTTTTTTCATCCTCCCATGATCCTCCAAACCAGTATGTGGCTGTGCTCTTAGATATGACTTAATTACTGTAGAAAATAAGAAATTAATCTGCCCTGAAAATACTCTTCCAATTTTTCTCACTTGTATGTTTGGGTTTTTTTTAAATTTCTGAAATCTTCAAATAAAAAGTGGTTTGTAGAGAGACTGCCCATATTGTTCCTACATCCATTCAATGCCTTGAAATTGGAAGTCTGCAAAGTAGTAGTTTCATGTATAATAAATACAAAATTCTCTAACACAGGCTGTCTACACAATGCTGACAGAACATGAATGTGGAATAACACTCAAGAGATCACTCAGAAATCAATAAACTCAATCAGCAAGAATCTTAACACTGTCTACAACAATAATACAGGGAAAGTGATGAACACTGCAAGGTTACATAGCGATTTTAAAACAAAAATAGAAAAGATCCCAAAAACATTTTCTTTAGGCTGGGGAGTGGACGGGAAGGTGAAACCCAAAACAAAACAAAACCCTAATGCAACCCAATCCCAAATTATGTGCCCCTTAGAAGTATGGAGAGACAGAGTATGGGACTTGTCATCACAGACTGGCTCAAATGGTTTCTTCTTCTGATCTGACAGTGGCCAGTCCTGCACGGTTCAGGGAAAAGATAAACTACTACAGGAAGTTGTGGGTTTTTTTCCCCCCCTATCTTAAACAATTTATAACCTTTTAAGTAAGGATGAAGCAATAAAAATGAGATTCAGATCTGCGAGCTTCACTCAGCTGGATTTGGCTTGTAGACAACCAAAGAATGGACTCAGACATTTTACCCAAGATATCAGTGTTTGAGAAAACAGAGATGAAAGCTGCAGATTGATGGTATATACTATTTAACCAGACTACAATGACAGAATTTAGATGTAGGATTTGTTAATAAAAATACTGAGTTTCCTTTGAATCACTAATCACCATCATACTCATTTCAATAGGAACAGCATCTGACCAAAACTATCCTTAAGAATTCTCAAAATCATTAGCTCTTCTGTACAAAATAACCAAGTACCATTACTGAAAGTTAAAAGGTCCCCAAAGAAAATCCTTCAGACCATGTTTCTGCTGAATGTCCAGAGGGAGATTGCACCACGATCCAGGGAGGCGCCTGGGGCCTTTGTACTTAAAAAGGACTAACAGAAGTGAAACTGGGCAGGCGGTGATGGTTGAGGTGAATCAATAGCACTTCATGTACCCAAAGAACAGTGCTAGAAACAGCGCAACAAGAGAGGGGATGAGGCAGCGGGCAGCTGCTCCTAGGAGGAATGACAGGTAGGAGAGAAATCCGTCCCCTGGACCTTCGGGAATGCTGGGCATATCGATTTACAGCGAGGGACCTGAAGCACTGCCATAAAACAGATCTTCATGCCACATGCACCAGTCCGGCTGTCTACATGCTACTTCATTCAGCCCTTTCAAATACATTTTTACATCAGCTTTGTGTCCTCCATCAGGACATTATCCCAGCATCACATGACATCTATCAGTGTCTCCCTCTCCCACCATTTCACGTAAAAATAAGTTGCAGCACAGGAATAAGGATTTGCTACCACAGAAAACCTATGAAAGAGCAGAGGCTTGAACGCAGTCTCCCCAGTCTCCCAGTAGTGTTGCCCATTCTCCCACCCCCTGTTCTTTTCCCCCATGCATCATCACACGCTGCTATACATAAAGTTCCCCCAATGCTGGCTACTGAAAGGCAGTCCCATCATTTACCAAATGAATAATTTTATGGGAACAAGTCATAAGGAGCTTGCTAAGCTGGTAAAGTTACCAAGTGGCTCACTTTTGATTCCATTTGCTCTTAATAAATGCATTTCCACACCAGCTGGTATTTGGTTGCTGCAATTCATTTGCAAACATGATTAAAAATTCAGTCAAGATTAATCTTTATTTTTCACTCAACTACCTTCAAACAAAATCACCTACAGCAATGTATATGGTAATCAACCCAAGCAAAAAAGCTTAGAAATGGAAAAAAACCCACATGAGTAAAAGGTAAGGTTATTAAAATTTGAATTATTTCTTTCCTACAAAGTTTGGAGGTAAGTGCTCTTTAACTTTGGATATGGCAGTTCCTCTACATCTGCTCCACCTGATATGAATAAATAATTGACAGTCATTTGACAGCCCTTTAGAAACGGCACATGAAATATATAAATAAAATGTTACAGGATAATAGCAAGCCTCCATGCAACAGACATGAAAGAGAATTTGCTTGCAATCTGTATTGTAGAGACTTGACTGTATTTGAAATTACTTCAGAAAAATATTGGGACAGCCAGGTGACACACAGGAATACAAATACTCCGAGGGGCTAAAAGAAGAGCCAGCAGGCAGAGGCAGCACACAGCACCGGGGTGCCAGCGTGCCTCCGAGCACAGCCTTCCTCTGGAGAGTGCCTGCGACGATGACAAGGTCTTCGATGCACGCACTGAGTTAGGAACAAGACCTGTGCTCTCTTGGTGAGATACGAAAGCTCTCAGAGCAGATATAAAAGGCTGTAGCTTGCATTATAAGCTAGTTTTGCACTGTTAGTTGCCTTAGCATACCAAAGTGGTGACTGAACTCCTCCCAGTATCCACTTTACTGATTACAAATGGCTTCTTAGGGGCAAATCACAGCCTGAAAGCAAGCACTGGGGAGAGTGTGGGTGTCGTCCTTTGCTCCATACAGATGGTTGGTAGAAACCATCAGTAGCAGCGCTATTGCATTGCATTTGTTGATTACTATGGATTAGGCATGTAAATAATGCATTGAGAGGCGGAGATATATCTGCTAAACGTAGCATTTGTCTAGTCTAAACACTTATGGAACAGGCACAGAAATCATGCCACGGTGCTTGCTGCTGGGTGGCAGCTCTGGCCTGAGAAATGCTTTGAGGATCCCAGATGAAATAAAATGCTTTGGAAAGATACTTACTGTTTTGATGGCTGTGTTTCTTTTTTTAGCATGATATGCCCAGATATATAGAAAAGGCAAAGGTGAAGATGCAGGGTTTCATCCTCTCTCGTCTGGGAGCTTCTCTGGGTTCAGGCAAGTTTATTTACTTGATTCTTAAGGCCACTCCTAGTCCTGACCGAGATACTAGTTGCTTCCATTCAGTTCCAATTTACATCACCTGTCTTTGACCCTATAATGGTAGGGAAAAGCCCCTAAAAATATGTTTCCAATTGTGGAAGTGACAGGGATTCAAACCTTTCTGAAGCTTTTCTCTTTTGTTTCAAGGGGAGTGCAGTCTGACTGAAGGGGTGAGTTGCTCAGTGAATAACAGTGAAAATTAGGAGGCATAAACACATTCACTGCAGGCAGGCAGAGGTGCTCTTTTTAAACAGGATAATACAGTCAAGGAGACTGCCCAGTATACATGCTAACAAGAGTTGATTCGAAACTAAAGAACTAAACACTTTTTTTTCCTAAAGCTGTCTGAAGACGATCAGGGCTCCTATTTAAATATGAGAGAGTGAAAAGTGTCTACAGATTCTCCATGGAGCGTGGAAAAATACAGCGATAGAGAATTTGCTGTTCAGAGACTGCAAGCCATTCTGTTAGCTCGGCAGAAGATCAGAGCTCTGCCTTTTCTTTAGCAGAGCACAGTCTGCGTGGCAGAATAGATGGGAAACCCATGCAGCAGGAATGCCGCAACGCTGGGGGACTCACTACCTGTGCCGTAGCTTCACAGGGCTCTTCCCACCAGAGGAGCAGTTGCCCTGAATATTTATCATGAGACAAACCAAAACACGCACACATTTTGTTCCACTCTGTACCAGCTGCCAGGTGAGCTCTCCTGGCCAGATCCCACCCCCTCACAGCTGTTCCGCTGTATGAAGATGACTTATTTTTTTAAATCTTTCAGAATTATAATGAATTTGGATTTGACAATTCTGTACTTCCCTTCCTATCTCCTAACAGCAAACTCAAATACTGATGAATAGATAATGTGCAGGGAACTCATAGGTAAAGTGACAGCTATTTTAGTAAAGTCTCTTGCACATTAACGCTTGCAGGGCATTAAGGCAGCAAACGGGATGACCGTTGCTAAGAAGGTAAACTGTATATGTTTCGTTTCTTTAGGATATGAACTGAGCATAACGTTCTTTCAGAAGTGATAAAGATCAGAGAGCTGTAGCATAAGGAAGATGAAATCTGACTCACCGATTTATTCAGGCTGGAATATCCTATTGATTCTCTCTTTCATCACAGACAGCCCATCTGTGTTCAACTGAGTTTGGGTCAAAGGATCCTCAAGTATTTCATTATTTAGACAAGTTAACCTACTTAAACAAAATCATTATCAGCTATCGCTGGATGATTCAAAATGACATAAATCCTCTGAACACTAAACAAACAATGACAAAAAGCAGACACTGATGGTAGTAAGTGTGCAGCATCAAAGACTTTCAACAGCAATCACTGTTTACTTACAAATCATTTGTTCCAGCATCTACTAACGTGTATAGGAACATCACATCAGGAATTATTACTTTCGAAGGCTGAAAACTACTATGTTTTCAGTTTTCAAACCTCAGAGTTTTGCAGCTGAGGAACAGACATCAGTATAATGAATTTCAGTCTGCTAATAATGGTCCAGTTTTTATTATTGTCTCGCCCAGACCATTCAGAAGTAATCCATACAGCCCACTGTGACCTGCTTACTGGGTTTGACTAAATCTGAGAAGGAAACAAAATTTGTATTTGCAGGGAAAAATTTTAATTTCCAAGTTCGTTCCATAGACTTGTTCCAAAGAGAAACATAATTTTGAATTTTTTTGAAGAGAGAAGTTTCCCAAATATTGCTTCAGTTAAGCAGTTAATTCAAACTGTTTTATGACAATTTTGACTTTTCTTTTTTTTTTTTCCAATATAGAATACTTTTCCATTGAAAGTACACTTAAAAGCAAAAATTTACAGTGCTGTGTTCCACTATATCTAAAACACTCCCTTTGATGTAGTCAACACATTTGAGTAATCACAACAAAATAAGCTGAAAAAGGTAAAACAGGTATTCTGTGAAACACCTCAATTCTTGAAAGAGGTGCTAGAAAAGCACCTTTCAGAAGCTTTATCACTGATCTACCATGTAAAAGTTACATTTAAACGGCCAGCTAAGCCAGCAACTGTAGTAGAGAGGAAGAATTTGTAGAAATACAAAAGCTTACAAAAAAGAACCAAAGCAGGACACCTATAAAACTTACATAAAACCTATTTAAGAATACTAGTTTGGAATCACAAAGCAAATCTACATGGACGAGATACTGAGATTCAGGTTTTGTGAAGAAATGGCTTTTCAGATAGAAACCAATTATGGTTTTGCAGGGTTATGAGAAAAGGTTTGTCATTATTGAACCTTGGATATAAAAATGTAGAAAGTGATAATGGCTTACTTTTATATAATAAAGAGCATAAGGTTCCTACTAATTGAGTAAGAAGAGCAATTAACCTTGCAGAGCATCAATAAGTCAGGTTTGAAATATTTGTAAATTAGGTAATTAGAATGCTTTAAGTTTAATACACTAGTCAAGGAAGCCTGGATTTCCCAGGATTCTCACAAAGCCAATCTCATCTTTAAGAATTTTTAATGTTTAATGGTACTATCACATAACTGAGGCATCTATTATGTTAGCCAGCTAAATAGTACATGTAACCAATTAGTCCAGCTTAGAAATGCATATGGATGGTTTAAAGACAAAACCACTACGCTTGAGTGCTTTAGAGTAAAAGCATCTGTCTTTTGTGTCTACCAGGTTAGAGGCAACAGTCTGGATTTGCAGAGATTTTCTTGTTAAAGGTGTATCTTCTTTATTGCTGTTTCTTTCCAATATACAGCATTTCCTAAAATAGAAGTTCTATGCAATAGGAGGGAAACCTAACTACAGAAAGCTATTTAACAAGCCCAATTCTAGCTTTACTTTATTCTACGAGAGAAAAAAGTGGCAGGTACATACAGATCCAAACATTTCTCTGTAAGAGACCATTCTCCTGCAAGCCAGCTCTGGTCCAGGAGCCACATAGCTGCCCTGGCATCTTCTCTGCCACATCATATTTGTCCTTTGTGTGGTAAATAGGCAGGATCGCTGGGAAAAATTACACGGATATTTCCTGATAGCTTAAGAGGACTTTGCACAGGTTATGTGTCTCAGAAAAACTCAATGGATGCAAGAAAATTATTTAAAGGCCATAGATTTAAAGGCCACAGGGGAACAGTTTTATCTGAACACCAGTCTTGATATTTCACTTAAATATAATCACTTAGTGCTTGACTCCGATAGCTAAGGTGACTTTTCTCCTCCCTTATTCAACTCAATGAAAGGGTCCCTCAGGTATTTTTATATTCCCAGGTGCCTTCGTTAATTGTGTAATTCATGCACTACTGTTTCTCCATTATCATTGCTGGCATCTATGGTTTATGCAAAAGCATTTAAACATTGCTTTGAGGAACTAGTTCTGCAAGCTGCTATGACCAATATATGCAAAGCTAAAGTAAGGAGTAAACCGGACCACTCGGGATTTTGTGGAGATTAACAACACAGAAGGATAAGGAGGGCCTAAGACAATTATTTTAAATTTGTGCAAAATAATTTGCAGTCCTTGTCCAGTTCTCTGCATAGTGACCTTGTGTTGTCCAAGTTAATGTGTCTTTGGAAAAAACTCATGAAAATTAATAAACCAACATATCGTTCAGGCCATGAACATTGGTCAATATATGTCCCTTTCTGTGATATATGCAGGTTATGGTACGTGATTGATTCTTGCTTATCATTATTGATTGGAAAACAGTCCTTCCACTTTGTAGCATATTCTCCTTGAGGTGTGATGCACATGAATCATCCGAACAGTTACCTATGGCCATTAGCATGAAGGATGAAAGGGCTGGCAAGTATAGGATCCAGGGAAGAGTAAACAGGAAGGCCAGCGTGGGCAGGGATTTGAACTAGAAATATTGACTGTAGGGGTCTTCTTCAAACACTAACACGGGTATTATGGTGGTCGTTAGCAGACAACCCTGTCTCATGCTTTGTTACATAAATATGAATCAGCAAGTGCTCCAGATTTGCTACCAACTGGCAGCCACTCTTGCCTGCTGTTTTGTTCAGTCTGCACTGCTTAGTGGAATACAAGCATTTTTATAACATTCCAAAAATGTGAATCTTCTCAGCAGGTTTCAATAACGCTGGCTAGTTCAAACAGCCCATTTGTAAATATTTCAACTCCTCTTCTCCAGTGGAGAACAGGAGATTAAATAATTTCTCCTCATGCCCTTCCACTACTTAAATTTGCTCAGCTTCTTGGTTTTGTGCTAAATGAGTGCAACTTTGTTTCTTACCTGCCTTTTGCTTTGTTTCATTATTTAAATCCCACTTCAATAGAATCAGTTCCCCATCTGCTAAGGGAAAGGCCAGGCAAACAGCATGTCCTTCTTAATATGTGAATCCTCATGGCAGCCTGGGGTATGAATTCAGCCCCAGATGTAGCCATTTAGCAAACAAAAATCCAAGGGTATCTTTTGAAGTTTCCATGCTCTGATGCCAGCACAGACCAGGTATTTTAACTATGTGGGGCGTTTGTGGCTCCTCTTCCTTTCTGGTAATCTGCCCATCCTCATCTGCCTATTTAGACGTCCATCTGACAATCTGTACTGCTGCACCTCCTCACCGCACCCAAACACTCAGCCGCGCAGCACCCAAGGAAGCACCTCCCTATCCCTGGTGACCAGCTCTGGTTCTGGCAGCAAAGCCATGCAGCCACTCTTCCTACACCACGCTGTAAGCGCCAGCCCAGCTGGGCTCTTGGCTTCCACCATCCCAGACCAAAGGGGAATGAATCCCCACGCAGCCACCACCTCTGCACCTGCTCCCAGTGCTGGCTGCTCTGGGTGAGGTTTTTCAGCACAGGAATGCCGCCGAACAAAAAGTTCCTGGCCCTGCACCCTCCCTCGTGCCTCAGCACTGGGGACCCCAGGGGGAAAACACCCCAATGGGATGGCTGAATTCAGATCAAGCTAGCAGGCTGGTGCTGAGTGGGAAGCGATCAACCTTGCTGGGTTGGAGCTGGCTCCCTGCAGAAGTTGGGCACTGTTTCTGCACCACGCTCAGCAGCATGTCCTTCATCATCTTATCACTGTCCAGATTTTCTTCAGCAGCCCCCAGATAGCAGAGCTGAACGTAGGAAAGTATCAGATCATTGCTTTCCTGACAAATGAAACAGTGGTTAACTTTATAAACACAGAAAAATCATCAGCACAGTACAGACCATCCAGTTACATATGCCCTTAAAAAAAAATCTCTATGGTAAAGAGGTGACATGCAGGAAAAATTACGACCAGCATTGTACTGAATTTGTTTCTTCAGTTATCTCTGCACAGTCAACTGAGGGAACTGACACAGAATTTTATCTCCCCACCACCACCCAGCAGATCCTTAGCACTTTGAATCCCAGAAACTTCCATGAGATTAGACAACTGGTTTTCCAGCTTTTGTACAGGCAATGCTTCAGAAGTAGGACGAGAAAAGGGAAAAATCAACCCTAAAGAACTAGGTTTAGTTCAGAGAAGTTTCTCATAAAGAACAGACAAATAAAGAAAATGTCACTGCCATGAGCTGGCAGAGTATGTTTAACATAGCACCTAATACCAGGGGTCAGGTAAGTGTGCTGTTCTACTAGAAAACCTATTAGCAGCCTGCAGAAAGGAGACATCCTCTCAATCTATCCACAGAGAGGGTTAATGAGATTCCTTAATTAGGTACAATAGAGAGGGGAATTTGGAGCTTTATATTTTAGCTCTGTGGTTAGCAAGACCTCAATACCCTCAGGGCGTTTTCTTTAACAGGAAACAGTAATATGAATAAATCTACAACCACAGAATCTAACAGGGAGAAACCAGATCCAGCCAGCTAGGAAACCACCGTCACAGAGAGAACATTTACAACATGTAACCAGAGCTTTGCCAGACTTAGTCTTCTTTACATCATTGTGAGCACTGAATTCTACTTAGTGGGCTACATACACCACAGCCTGGCACCAGCTCTGTGTCCAGACACCAGCAGAAAACTGATGGATGCAGAAAACCTTTCACTGGAGGGAATTTGGTGGCCGAGAGATAGAAGCCATCCCACTCTCCCTGGCCAGAGGACCCACGCTGCAGCTGAAGTGAGCAGAAAGATGTCCATGATATTTAAGAGCACTGGTTTAAAAGAGCATTTTCAACAGTTCAGAGCACATTCTCTGCTGTCCTAAAATTGCTGGAGTTTCTAATCGTCTTTGACCTAGATCCTACGTTGATGCCTCATAACCTACTTTCAAAAGAAAAGAGATCTGAGAGCAGTCAGCACCTCTAAGAATTAGGGTGAATTCTTAATGCTGTTGCCCTCACCAGGTCTCAGGCTTCATCCTGGAGGCACTCTTATAATATGAAGGTAGGACTTTCTTTTGATAAAACCACGCAGTAAATAAAAAAAGGAAACGCAGCGTATGATGTAGAAGAAGCCTGTGGCTTTACAACAGCTTTTGGAAGCTGATTGAAAGATTTTATTTTTCAGAAGAGGCTAAGGGCCCCTAAGAAAGAAAATGTTGCTGTGAGGTGTTGAGGGACCAGATCTTAATCCTTCCATGTTCTTAGTGGTGTACGTCTGAAAGAATCTCAAACATGGTAAACCCTGAAAAACTAAAACCAGACAGTTACCACAAATGTCCTCACCAGCAAAGCCTGTTCCTACTTGAAATATAATTATGACTCCACTGAAGTTAATGAAGCTACAGTTGCAGTAACTCTAAAGATCAAATTGTGGTTTTCCTCTCTCATTCCTTAAGTGGATGGACAGATAAATGAAGAAGTACTCCTAGATAATTCCCAGAAAGGGACTGCCTTGATGGATTAGGAAGATGCCTGTTCAGATGATAGGTGTGTCATTTCTTAATTTTTTCTACTATAGCTGGCAAGTCTGTACATCTGAAAGCATCTGTGAAAGCAGAAGAAAGACCTGCCGTTTCTCAAGAGTGGACATGTAGGTAATTGTGATAGGTTGTCAGTAGAGGGGCTCATTTTAGTAACACAAAGGCAATTCTGTGCAACACTTGCATCATTTTTATTCTAAAGCCTGATGCTATTAGAAGAGTTATACCAAATCCAGAGATCATGATGTGAATACTTTCAAACGTCAAGGGAATTTTTTTTCTGGAGTCTGGTGTCCAGCACTCATGTGCAGTTACAGGTTGATCCATGACCGAATGAGTACTCATTATTCAGCTCACACAGGAAAGTAATAATTCCAAAGAAATCTCTAGAATGACACATAAGGCTTCAGACTCTTTAAAATCCTGATGCAGGCTGAAATCCATGTCCTGTCCAGCCGTGTTCCAACCTCACCACCACCAGTCCCTATTGAGAAGCATTCCTCTGCATGAATGGTCATGTCACGCTTCCAAACATTTCACATGCAACCACAAAGTGTCTTTTCTTCCATCTGTGTTGTAAGGATTTGGGATGGAGAAGAGGACTTTTTCACGGACTGAATCTAAACAGCCATGTGGGTAAAAGAGGTTTTGCTACAACTTCAGTGTGTCAGGCAGCTCTGTCTCAACTATACAGTCCTGTGCTTGAGCTCATGCTACAGCAGTAGTCTTAAGGAGGAAAAAAAGAGGTTAAAATAACTAATAACTATTTTCTCTGTTAGCATAAGGATGCACATTAAAGCATATGTTGTTCTGCATGTTAATCCCTTAAAAAGCCTTTCTTTAAAAAATAACTAAAAGAGTCTTAACATTTTTTACTTAGCTCACATGAGAAAAGGAACAAGAAGGGCAAACTAAATGAATGTTTTATAACCTTTGACATCAATGCAACAGGAGTAATACTGAAAAAGCTAATGCATTTCCAAGGTGTATGGAGATAAAGAAATCAGAATTTTAAAGAAGCTTAATAGCAAGACTATAATGAAAGAGGTGGCCTGGGAAATCACATAGAGATGTTCACCTCCTCCAGATTTGTATCTGAAGGTTGTTACTAAGAAGGAAAGATAACATATGGGCAAAGGTTTGGTTCTGAGTGGGTGAAATACGCCAGAAAGTTATACAGTAGCAATTTTTTAAATTGATCATTCCAGCAACATATTCCAATGCAGTCTAACTACAATTGTAAAATTAATTGTGGACCTACGCAACACAGATTTCCACTGTTCTGCATTTATTGCAAAATAACTAAAATCTTTGGTGGCTTGTGGAGTCTTTCATTAGACAATTCAAATTCTGTAGAAGAGTTTGCATAATCTGCTTTCACTGGAAGTTGAATTTGCTTCTGCCTCATTTTGCATTATCTACTAAACAAAAAATTGAAAGCTTTATACTAATGGCATGTTAACAAGCAAGTATTAGTGGTGGCACAAAATGCTTTTTCTTTCTTCTTATTGGATTAAGGGGGAAAAAAATCCCACAGTTTGACATAAAATACAACAGCTAGTAATTCAGAGCAACCAGGTTCTGCAATTAGAGTTGGAAAATAAAAACTACAAGTTATAAGAAATCTATAATAATAAACAAAGGGGGGGAAAAGTATAAATTGCCATTAGCTTTCAATGAAGTGGGAAGAAATATTGCAGTTTTCTCTTTGTTTTAATTGTATGATGACAGTATACCCATTATTTCTTTAATTGAAGTTTAGTGCAAGTTTTGGTAGAACAGAGAGGACAGAAGGTTCGGGAATGTTTCACAGCAGACCTCCTCCTGTTTCAAACTGAGGTTCATATATTTTGTTTTGTTTCAAAAGAATGCCACGTCCCACATGTACTTTCAGTTGTTTCAAATTCTAAAGGATTATGGAGTTGTATTCTGGAAAAGGGTCAAAAATAGTCACAAAAATACACCTCTGAAGTGAGGCATTGTTTCCCATAGTGCCTTTGAGAGGTTCCATTACTGTAATGTCTGTAAATACCCTGCAACAGAAAATACAAAAGTACACGTGCCCATTAGCATTAGGGAGATCCTCACTTTGGACCTTCATGTAATCTTCATAGCAAATAACTTCTCATACATGACCTTTAGTAGATCAGCTAGATTATTGCTTCTTAGAATGTAAACTCTTATCCGAGTCATTAGCCCAGCCTGCAAACACCTGAAGTTAGTTGACCTCCCTGGATGTAAGAGGATGTACAGCCAAGACTTTGCAAAGTCTGAGCAGCTGTCATAAGAGTTTTATACAGCAATGGAAGCATGCACAGGCAATGTCCTCTTTATTAATTCAAATTAAACTTAACATAGGCACAAAATAACAATCACATCTGACTGGAAGGTGAAGCATACAGAAAAGTTGTAAGTAGAGAAGAACTTGGAAAAAAGCTTTGTATTAACTCACGTTCTGTTACAATCAGGAGCATCCTTGTGAAAAGAAAGAGGTACGTGATAAAAATGTCCTTTGTAAACAAAAAAAAAGGTATCGACCTAGGTCTACTTATTCTTTGCTCCCATTTGGGTTAGCGTGTCAAATTCTGCTTGAACCTCACATTTATTCCTACCAATGAACAGAGTAGGGAATGCAAAATCAGCCTCACTACCAAACTGCCACCATGGAAATAAAGATAAGTTTGAGTTCTTTAGTACTTTGCAGTGCTTAAATGATGATAAATGTTACACTATAATACGGCGTCTAGTTGAATGTAATTGCTTTGACTAAGTCTATAAGGAAATTCATTTACTCCAAATCAAATTATTCTGAGGACTTTAGGGTAAAATTTTTAACTATTGTTGAATTCAGATGCTTAAACACTTGTAGTGCCTCTATTAGTCTAGAGTAAGAGTATACTAACGTTTAGCATAGTGAATGACTCAGTCCTGCCACTGCTTTATTAATAGCTTTCACCAAGGCAGCAGGAGTTACCAGGCATCTTAAACATAAAGCATTTATTTAAGAAACTACTAGTTATATGCATAGAAAAAAATTTCTGCACAACCCATCCAACAGTTTTGCAGGTTACACGATCTTTACTAACAAACAGAGTAAAATGTGTTTCATGAACTAGTCACGTAACGAGAATAATCTTCCTGGTTGACTGCAGATTCAGAGAATTTCATAGATAAATTTCCTATTAGGCAAAAACACCTGCTACAGGTATCTGCTTCAGATCCACATCCTTGTGGGAATACGTTATTCCACCACAGTATGGAACCAGTGTTCAGTGGCAGTCAGGTTTTTGTATACACAAGAATGCAAAAGCACCTTCCTTTTGGAGAACTACATTACTGCCTGACCAGCTGGTACACTTCAGTCTGTGGTAAAACAAGAGGCTGTCAGCAACCAGCTTTAAGCCTTGAAGTGGCTTGTTCATCTAATCTTGCCAGGAAGTTAAAGGCTTTACTGTCTTCTATTCTTATTTATTAAATCTGTATATATATTGCTTGTATGGACAACTGTTAATCTGAAGAGATTGCCTTTGATCAGCAACCAAATTCTGGGTATTCTGAATCAGAAATTGTGAAAATATTTATTAAGGCTTTGGAATATAATGAGAAAAAATAAAAGAAAACAAAACCCATCCAAAAAAACAGAACCACCACCTCCTCCCTCCTTGAGAACAAGCTATGTAAAAAGAGTAATATATGTAGGAAATATAATCCTGTATATGCATCCTTTATATATATATATATGTACACACACACCCCCCATATATAAATTAGTCCCCTATTAGGGACTAGTAGCAGTTTTGCAGAAAAAAGACTCCAAAGGACTCTGACAAAAAAAAAAATAATCTTAGCAGTTTCCAAAAATGATGTGATCTAACGAAAAAAAACAACCCAAACCAACTTGAAGTGAGATGGCATACACAAAGCTGTCTCTAAAGCATCATTTATGTGATAAAAAACAACTAGAGTATGGACAATGTTTCCCTCTGCTCCTGTAAATGAATATCTGATAGCCTTGAGGGGGTTTCCAGTACAGTTCATCAATTCTTATCATATTTAATTCAGATACATTCAAGAGAACCGCAAGAAAAACTGGTGATAGCTCAGCAGATAATTCCCCAAAGAAACCAACACCTCTCTCCTCTTAATCGCACAACATATCAATGCTTGATGTTTTAAGAAGAATATCCTGAGCTTTGGGGCAAAGCCATCGTTCAGATGAATAAACGTAAGAGGTCCGAAGATCTTCGGGTAGCTTCTGATTTTTGGCTACTAAGGATGTTACTAGCATGGGGTAACAAGCTATTCCTAATCCTGTTCTACCAGGAGCCTGCAACTAGCTGACATATGGTGGGCCTATCTGAGATTTATTTTAGACTATTTCCTAGAAAATGATGACACAAATAACTCTGGAAGAATGAAAGCATGGTAGGGAGACACGTGCACAGGACGTGTAACACTGTTGTCACGATTTCCAGATACTGTTTGCCATAACATTTACTTGCTAGTGAGAGATTTAAAATTATTTATAGATTTTAATAATATAGGTTATTATAAATTAGATAGGAAGGATCTAGTTCTGACCCTTATAGCAGGAAATATACCCTGATACACATATACATAGGTCAGAAGGAACAAAAAATAGCCTAAGTCTTCAGATTTTTCTTTTAAACCAGATCAACCTGAGTTCTCCTTCAATTCCAGCTGCCTTGGTCTAGGTCTAACTTTGCATTTGCTTAATCTCTAAGGAACCAACTGCTTTCTCATCATCTTGCAGGATGTCATGGTGGAGTCCGGCACAGGCACCAAGTGCAAGTGAATTCTAACAGTGAACTACAATAAGTGAAAAGCTCCTGAATATCTCCTCAAAGCAATAGCTGAGCAGAGAAGCTGCCAGACCTTACACTGAAATCAAGAGGATTATGAAGTGAAATGAATTCTAGCAAGGTCAAAAAGCATTAGCAAACTTCAGAGGAGCTTCTGTGCTTCCAGCTGCTAGCATCCATTCCTTCATCCCTACTTCTTGATGTGCCCATCACCCTTGGACAGGGAGCTCCCAGCGCTGAGTCTGTCTGAAGTTTGCTTTTCACAAATACTAACATGGCAAAGGTGAAAAATAGGGCTGTTGTGTTGGCCGTTTCACTGTACAAATGGGCTTTGAAAAACATTTATAGCCACTTTCTAGCTCCTAGCACCTCCCTCTTCTTCAATAACTCTCTGAAATATAACTCTGTTTTAATTAAGGTCTCAGCCTCTGCTTCTTGCTTTCATCATGTCTTAGTCCGTTACTTAAAACTAAATCCTGTTCTTGTCCTACAAAGATCCATAGACCCTAAAGGAAAGTCTGCAATGATGAACAAAAAGTACTTAATACTGTATTTTCAATTAGATTAAAACTCAGAAAAACTTTCCCAAAGCATCAGTTAACAGTCTGTTACTGTGAATTAGTCTTTTACACAGACATGAACCAAAAGCATGGCTGTTCCCCGAATTAGAAGTATATTCTGTACAAATTAGATTTCTATTGACTGTTACACTTGCAGGATTAAGCACTGTAAATCAAGGAATATAAATATTTAGATTACTGGAAGAGCCTTAACACTCACATTCATTTGTGATGATACAATTCCTTTTCCAAGGGAATCACTCTCCAGCTGAGACACACAGTTACAGCCCAAGGAGGTGTTTACAGGCTGGAGTCCCCATCTCCACAGTCACTTGGGTAACACACAAAAAGATGTACTTTGTAAGCATGACAAACACATGCAACGCAATAACAAACAAACATTGTGGTTTGGTCCCTGTGGGAGGTTTCTGCAGCCTGCTGTAAACACAAACTCTTAGAATACCTTACCTCTGATCTGCAAGAAGTTCATCAAACCTGAAATGTTTCAAAGTGAACATCTGCTGCAACTAAGGATTTGCTGACGAGTCTGTTTCCTCAGAAAGTTTCTGCACTAATCTGGGAGTAAGCATGTCAAAATCCCAAATTCCACCCACTTTCTATCCAAGCACTTACAGAAGTCCTCACTACTGTTTCAAAGAGCTATCCCTTAATTGCTATGAGTTTCAAATGTGAAGGTAAAAAAGAAGGCATGTTGCCACAAAGCTGTTTGATAGTTTTAACGGTTTCTTCTTGTCTCCTTATGAACCAATTGCCAGCATGAGCTGGCATTGTATTTTGTGGTCCACGTCAAGGAGATTACACTATATGTGGGCTTTTTAACTTGGGATCTGCTTGTCTGCTGACTGACAGCCAAGAGAAGCATATTAAAGCTTTTTAAGTTCCAAAAATTGTGTAACAAGCTCTGGAGATTTTAGAAAGCTAACAGCTTTTTCACTCACCAATTTTTATTGCAGACTAACATATTTATTGAAAGATTGTTTTTCTGGGTGCATATTTCCCTTTGCTCTCTTGATAAGTTGCCACTTCGTACAATAAACCAAGGGGAAAAATGATGCACGTTTTTTGAAAATAGCAAATAAAGTCATTAGACAGTGGAAGGATATGCTTGAATATTCAAATTTCTCATATTCATATGTATTTCTCTCCAATGCTGTAAATTTACCTGTGGGCAGGGACAGGAATCAATCTGATACCTCGACACTGGAAAACAATTGCACTCCAGCGAGACTTGATTAAAATATATAGCAGTGGAATGCCCTCCAACTGCAGGTGAAAGTAGATCAGAAACCAGCACAGACCAAGAAAAGCATTCAGAAAATACAAAATAATAACCAGGTTTTTGATGGCAATTAAACAACTTGTGCATGGCTCCTGGAAAAAAGGAGGAACAAAGACAGTGACCTTGTAAAATGGGTGAGTTTTAAAGCAACACCAACTGTCTCATAGAGTTGTCTTTGTTGATATATTAGCTTCAGGTTAGATTTGGATATAATTGAGATTCATGTAGCAAGATGGGAGGGCTCCATTCTGAAGGGATTTGATTTTCAGAGAGAGAGTAATGTGACTGAATCGCTCACTTGGGCAGGTGCAACCAACCTGCTCTATCCAAGTAGGCAAGTTAGGGCTGCAGATTAATTGGGTTCATTAAACTTCATCTCTGAAACCAAACTATTCAAACTTTTAGAAAGTCTTATTAAACCCTAGATTTTCTTATGGGCAAACAGTGGTCTTGCACTAAAAGCTTTCACTTCACACTGACCAGCTTTAGGCTTTAGAAAGTTAGGACAGGACCAGACGGCACAGCCGGAGAGCACCGCACATCAGTTTTGTCCTGATGCCCAGGGCTCAGGTTGGGGAGCAACAGTTGTAGGCCTGCTATAACTGGGACTTGTGGAAATGAGCAGGTAGGTAACCATTGCTCCTTTCCACCTCCCAGTTCTCATTTAAACCTCAGCAGCTGGGAATCCAATTCATTCTCACTTTACTCAAAAAAGAGAAAACTTTTTGCAGCTAGGGACGGCGGTGAAATATTTTGTGTCGGTCTATAAGCATCACTCCTACCAAAAAGAGTGAGAAGTACATGAACTTAATGGATGAATAGACTCTATAATCATGATGATACATCTTCTCTGATACCTGTGTAAATGACCCAGCCCTGGCTGTATTTTAATTTTTAATGTGCCAGCTATATGAAAATCCTAAATAGACTCCTGTAAATCTATTTAGAAGCATAATGAAACAAAATTCAAGTTTGAATAGAGATTGCATTGATTTTCTATGTCAGAAATGAAGCAATTTAGTATTTCTTTTACTCAAGGTGCTACTGTTCTGTGCCAGTACTAATTAAATTCTAACGTGTTCTGAGCGCAGAAATTATGTTGTCTCATAGTAAAGTAACTATATCAAATTGAGGGGTAGAGACATTAATGGCCTGATCAGTTGAATTAACATAGACCAGCAGTCCTTGTCATCATGCAAGTACATTTTTCATTAGAATTGACTTTTCTTGATTTTTTTAGAAATAGGCTACTAAACGGAGTGGATAGGAGGAGGAGTTAGTAAGTATTTTACAACTCTAGGTCATAGAATTACAGATCGCAGAAAAGCAACTGAAAATTGTTTAAAGGTTTAAAAAATAATTCATAAGACAAAACGACCCTCACAGATCCTCCCCAAATTTTCACACGTGCAGCTTTTCGTAGCAATTATTCACCACGCTCTTGTCTCATCTATAAAATATCCCCATACCACTCTGTAGATATCTTTGGGTTGGACAGGTAGTTGAATGTAGTGGATGTGTGATTACTTAAACACCTAACAGCCAAGGGGTTGTTTCCCAATCAAAAACTTTACAGCTTCTAGCCATGCAAGCCAATGAAATAGCGCTCTTAAATTCCTAAGGCGAAGCAGGGATAAGACTTCGATCAGAGTCCTTCAAGAATCACCAGGGTTATAGAGAGCAGAAAGTCATGTTGGCAATAGAGCAGAGAGACAAACTTCTTTCCTCTCAGTAGACAATGACCTGGAAAAGTAGTTGTGTCCAGTACAGTCAAAAAAATAACATTTCAGTGGCGGAGCTTTTCAAAAAAAGTTCAGTTTTCCTTTACATGTGCAACTGATTGCACGTTGTCCTGCAAAACTAAAGCAGTTTCTCCTCCAAGAAAGATGCAGACATTCTAAAGTTCTTTTCAACTGTGCTACCCCTGGCCAGGACTGCTACCTTATTAATATACACAACAGCAACACAAGCTGGATAGAAATTCTATACTGCAAAGCACCAAGTAGTGGAAATCAAAAGTGTTCAGGATAAAGAGTCACTTTCATTGAATTCATCAATTTGAAGAACATAGGCATTTGTTAGAATCTTCCAGTTGATAGGCTTTAAATTAAAAAATTCAGTATATAGGGTTATTTGAAGAAAATAAAGTGTTGAATTTAAACAAAATTATTTCAACTATTATTTTACCCAATTTATTTAAAAAAAAAAAAAATCCAGAGAGAGGAAAGAATTAGGATTTGGATTCATTACATCTCTTCCTGATCAAAGGTAAGAAAACTAGTGAAATGTGAAAATTTTTCAGATAAGGAAAAAAAAAAAATCCCAGTTGGTTTTATTAATAGCCTGTACTAACTCCCTTAAGGTGTGATCAAAAAGATACAATAATTTTCAATTAATTACTAGTTAGTCTGTAGGTAAGAAACGTTATTTTCTTACTTTAGGCTAAGTCTCTCCTTGGTGAGTGAAACCTGTGTGGTCCCTCTTTGCCTTTCATTAACTTTGAATCCAAATGGCCAAAGTGAGATAGGGGGGAGACATGGAGTTAAATCACTCTTTCAGAACATCTTGCTGATGCTGGACGACTCCTTGAGTTGAGATACACCAGGAGGAAGCTTCTTTCAGAGTGTGATTTCTACCTATCCCACAACATGATTTCATACAAGATTCAGAAAACACACATGCAAATGTAATTTCCTTATCCTTGAGGGAAAGAAGCCAGCTTCAGCCCTGCTCTAACATAGGTGCCTCGGTTTACCCTGCACGTAAAACTTGGAAGAATATCCAACTCACAGGGCTCTGCCAAATCTTAAAATTAATGTACTGCTTTAACATGTTCCTTGACCAAAATTAGCTCGAGATGCACAGGTGGCAATAGCTCATTAGGAAATCTGGTTGAGATTTATGTGAAGAGTCAAGCCCAATGCTTTGGGCTGGCGTGCAAACGAACACTCGCATCACATAACCGAGGCTAATCAGACAGATGGGCTCTGCCAGCAGCAATGTGTCTTAGCTGTCAAATATCCTGAACTTTCCAGCCACCTACACAACACACAGCCACACATGCGAACACCCAGAGAAATTAATATGGATATTAGACTTCACCATTCATTATCCTGTCATCATTTGAAAGTCCAATTTTGAGGTGAGAGGACACATTGCAGCTTTTTAATTACCACTTGCCCCAGCTACCGCAATCACAGACCCATAAAGGAATCCCAGCATAAATTGTTTTTTTGCTAATAAATATCAGTCACGGATAAATAATGGACCAGAGCTCTTTCACCTTTTTATTAATCTATGATATTTGCTGTAGAAGTCTTGATAAGGGGGCTCTGCCCTTGCAAGCAATGAGGTGCAAAGGAATGCAGCAAGTTCTTTGGATCTGCTGGGATTAAAATTTATGATAGGGTATCATAATTGCATAAGCAGGGAGATGTGAGATATGGAACATGCCTCGATGGCAATTTCTGCAGTATTCATACACATTTATTTCATTTATTTATTTAAATTTTTGCAAGGTTCACTTCAAATCCTGAAAGCTATTACCTTAGTAGGAAACAGGGACTACATTAGGGTTGGTGTGGGAAGAAGAGATGCTTATAACTCCAGCACATGGTACTAAAGAGCTGAGTAGCCAATTTGCATTTGCCACATCTGTGTGTAAAACATGTGTGTAAAACAGATTAAAAGTTTAACCATGTGCTATTAAGAATATTTTACTAAAAAAAAAAAAAAAAAAAAAGTTATTTGTTCAGCTGGTGTCAGTGTGAGCAAATGGCTGATTTATCTCCTGGCTGATTTATCTCCTGACCAACGTGTAAATACAGACATGCAGGAAGCGGTGGTATTTGTGGGAACAGGAGACAGGCTGTAGCTACGAGCTCTGCAGCAAAAGCCTTCCTGCACATCTGTAAGGCAGTTAACAATGACCCCTTAGAACAGGGGATTTCCAGGTTTTGGGGTGTGCCAGATTTAGCATCTTAATCTTTGTATTTAAAGTCCTTATGCACGCTTTATCATCCACTGCCTTGTCCCACTGCCTTGCTAGAAGAACTAGTTTGAGATCGAGTTTGTTAAGGTGGCATTGCATAAAAGCTGGAGTTTCACATCTAGAGATGGGGCATCCCAGGACACTGACATCTGCAAAGGTCTCAAATTCACAGAAGCGTTTCTTTTCTATGTTCAGAGCAACACTAGGATCCTCTCAACCAAAGGGAGCTGAAAGCAAACCTGGCAGGCTACAGTGTGCACAGACCAACTACATCACTGAGTTGGTAATGGCTCTGTTCTCCAGTAAAAGGACAAGACTGGATAGAGCCTGAGCTATGAATCAGGGCTAAAAGTCTTATGAGTGTGCTTGGCAGAATAATAAAAAGAGTTGGTGCATGAAATAGTAATCAATACCTGGTTTTAGACAGGGATTCCATAAAGTAACTTGTTTATGGAAATAGTTCTTATTTCCCTTTAACCCTTAAAACATTCAGAAGATGATATATATATATATATATATATATGTTCATATTTCATTACGACAGCTATATTTCACCCTCATCCCATAAAGGAGTACAAGCTTTCCTTTTTAACCCTTACAAGTTTTTTACCTCACCTCAACACTCAGCAAACTAAACTGCACAGAGAATACTTTCCTAAACTGCTAAGGGTTGAATGTTTTGTAATAATTTTCCTTTTCTCCACTTAAAAAAAAAAAATCCTTGAAACTTCTCTATCTTGATGAAGATATAATTATGTCTCAGTATAGAGGCAGTCACAGCTCATGGCATTTTTGGACTTGCAGTAGAGGGCTTTGGTCCTCCAAGCAACACATTTTCCTCCTGTCTCATCCCAGGGACAACCCTGAAGTTTTTAAACTCCAGAATTAGAATTCTGAACTTGCTCCAGAGTGCCTCAAAAAAGCTGTATGTGAAATAGCTGTTTCCTGTCAGGCTGCCTAAAATCCCTAGTGGTTAAACATAATTTTTTTAAAGGCTTTATTTGCTATCAAGCACCTGAATCCAGTATATTTTACAAGCTAATGAGCTAGTTTTTGAGGAGAAAACGTAGCTGTTAGGAATATTAACTGAAGCTATGCTTACTGCAGGAGTGTGTGTAGGGTGTGTGTTTAAAAATCCTACTTTAATGTCTAATCTTGGAGTAAGTCCCAGAAGAGATTGATTCAATTTCCATTCATTATGAGAGCAAAACTTAAAATTACTCTGATGTATAGACACTTGCTATTCCCAGCATCTTTCAGGCAGCAGAGATTAGTGATGTGTGGCAGGGCCTACGATGACTAGTAATAAAGAGCCTTAAAATTATGGAGCAGTGTGTATTAATGGAAAAGCTTAAGGACTGGGTTTGTGTTACAATACGAGCTCTATAATTGACAGCTTTCATTAACAGGTCTCCAAACCACAAATTGGAAATCTACAACTGCTCATCCTTTTCATATGAAAGGGTACTTAGAAGAACCTCTAAATTATCATTCCTGGTTTGCGTTGCCTTGGGAACTAAAGCACAAGTTTTGAATTAAAAAGTATTATAACTTAAAATATATTTTCAATATAATACTTAAGGGAAACTAGAACATTTACACATCAGCTGGTTTCATATTTTCCTTAAAGGTGCTCATCTATCCCCAACCTACGTGTTCTATAAAATAATCATAGAATGGTTTGGGTTGGAAGGGACCTTAAATATCATCTAATTCCAACCCCTTGCTGTGGGCAGAGACACCTTCCACCAGACCAGGATCCTCTGAGCCCTGTCAAACCTGTCCTAGAACACTTTCAAGGAGGGGGCATCTTGTTGATACAATCTTGTTGAGGCAAGTTCTAGAAACTAAAAGAACTATGATTGTGAAATAAGCTAAACTTTGTTATACACTCAGGGACTACCTCTAATCTCCAGCCACAAAGAGACAAAAACAAACCTCTTGAAGATGTTTTATGACGTTCGTCTTGCTGTATTGTGAAATTATGATTGTATGTGGAAAAACTCCCTATAAATGTCTACCTGTAACCAGCCACAGAGAAATACCTAAGGCTTAGGAAACATCTGTCCTCCCTGAGCATCAGGTTCACTGAGCTTGAATACCTGCCATGGGAAGATGTAAAACCAGAATACTTAGGGACACTAGAAATACACATCAAGTTAATGACAACGCTAAATCAAATCTCAGACTTCGTAGCTCCAAGCACTTCCTTGTGATTTAGTTTGCTAAGAGTCATTTACACTGACTGACAAAGGTTACAGCAGGAAGGTCTTGCTTTCAACCTGAACTTCCTTGGAGAATTACGTAGGAAGAGGTGAAGAGGTACAGGCTTAAATTTGTTTCACCCCTGAGAAGATCAGCTCTAGAAAGGATGGTTCAGGTGGATTCAGGAACCCATTCCAATCCCTGCCTCATACAACATAATTTAGCTTCTGCAGGCTCCACTTCTTCTAGCACAAGACATGGCATTTATGAAGAGCCCACCACCACGCTGGTACAGAAATAAGTCAGTAACTTAGATGAAAACTCTCCAATATATTTTGTATCCATCAGAAAGGTTAAAAACAGGCCAAATGAAATTCAAACATTTTACAGTAATGTAAATTCTACAGTACTTTGCTATTTTGATGACTCTTGAATACTTTTTAAACATTCTTTAAAGTATCTGAGCTGAAATAGTTTACGACAGTTATTTCATCATTTCATATTATGTATATATTTATAAAATCTCTAATAAGGAGAGCAAATATCCTATAGAAGGCTGTATTTGAGAAATATCAGATGGAGGAAAGCTTTTTTATTTTAATCAGGACTCAATTTAGCCATTCAAATCTGACAAAGAAACCTAACATTTTCACAAGGAAGTGTCATACAGCTGCTCCAGAATCAGAGTATTGTGCAAACTCTGATTTATTGGTTTTTATCAGGTGCTTTTTGGAGAGAGAGGGGAAGGGAAAGATAGTTTTTAAATTTTGCCTAAAACAGAAATATATTTTGATTCTGTGTAATGTATAAATGTGTTACAAACAAACAAACAAACAAACCAACAAACCACAACAACAAAAAAACGAACATCAGCCTTGAGTTCAGTGCAATGAAGGCATCCAGAGCAAACGAACATTACAACAGAGGTTCAGCATTCACATTTGCCCTTGAAGTGCTGGGGACACTGTACTGCTGCACAAATGCCCTTAGGCAACAAACACAGAAACAAAAGATGTGAAGAGGGTGCTGGGGTGAGACAGTTGTCATCTTTATCTTCCTGCAGCTTTTTCACTTCCCAGTTTAGAAACTTGAAAAGTCATTACTCTTTGCAGATCATTCTTTGCAGATTGTAGAATGTTGACCTAGTAAATTGTTAACACCTAATTTCCAAACAGCATTAAACTGATCCCAAAGAATGCCAGGCCAAAAGGATAAAAGAAGCCCCAGGATTTCTGCATAGCAAAATGTCAGGGTAAACTTTAAACAACAAACAGGACAAAAAAAAAGAACAACAAAAAAAACCAACCCAAAACCTAGGAACGACCAAAATAATTCTCCTGTTTTCAATTTATAGAGTTGTAATAACTAAAGAAAGAAATTATTCTATATGGTGATCAACGTCTGGATTAAATATACCGAATAATGTGTTAAAAGCCTAACTGCAAATATACTTTCAGCTCTGTTCATGCATCAGACTATGACTGGGTTAGCTTCCTTCTGAAAGGACCAAAGTCCTGCCTTGATTGACTAATTATGCGCACGAATGTGTGCGGTTTTCGAAGTTTACTGGTGTTGACATTTAATGAAGAATACATGTGTCCTAATCACAGTTACTTTTTAACCTAACTTTGCACTTTGCCCGTTTCCCACCTTTGTGACACAGTCTTGATTAGTCTTTTTGCTAAAGATCTGAATTTCTACAAACATTATTGTAATTGTTGCAGATAAGGGCTGGAACAGACCTAGAATCATTGAAAAAAAACCTTGGGAGCCCAACTAATTCCCTTCCTCTGACTCTGTCCTGTCAAAATGCAAAGTAATTTAAGGGGTAAGTCGTAGGAGGAAACATCATTGGAGTTGTGTGTGATTTACCAGAATGTCAGGACATATTACAGCTGGTATTTACTTCCATGCTAATTTATTTTGAGTGATAAAACACTTGTCCTGTCTATTAGTGACAGACAGAATTAATTGTCAGTATTACTCGACCAAAGGAAAACAAAGACTTTGCAGAAAGGCAGAAGGTAATTGTGCTGCAGAAGCTCAGTGGAGTTTTCAAAGACTCTGAAGCTGTACAGAACTGCAGCACGCTTTCAGTTAAGCTGCCATTTATAAAGGGTTAGTGAATAATCAGTGTATTATTATTAGGTTAATAAAAAGTTTCCAGAGACAGCAGGAACTAGATTTAGTAAGGAAGTCTCTTTAGATACTGCATTCCAAGGCATACAGATGTTATGAGCATATTACAGGCATTAATTAGGATACATTCATAGATAGTCACAAGCACATCAGCAACCCAAAATCAAGAATTTTAATCAACGGTTAATTTTTTAGGTCCAACTACAACCCATTAATTTCCATTAATTTTCCTTTCATCACTGAAACTTCAAATACAAGTGTGGTAAAAACCTCACCACTTTCTGGCTTTGATTATTTTAGTCCCAATGATGCTTTCAATTCAACGGCCCTTAGAATGTTTATAAAATTCTTAGATTTTATTGGAAATTAAGAAGAACGTAGCTTTGCTGACTAACATTCATTTAAGGAAATACAGCTGTTTAACTTAAACTCATTAGGGTATAAACTGAAAAGGGAAACATGCTTAATGAAAAATATACATTCAATCTCATAGTTCAAACTTTGTTTCACCCAAAAAGTTATCCACTAAGTCAAGTAACCAACATGATTAAAACCTCTCAGATTACTGAAATCTGGTTTTAATTACACAGAAAAATATTTTGCTGTAGATTTCACACATGATACCCCCAAATGACATAAGCACACACTTTGGGCTACAAGGCCTCAAACCAGGATGTAGTCATCCCTAAGCCTGTGACATCTGTGCTCTCTTGAAGCTCAACTTCTACGGCGTGTTACATACTCGTGTTCATCCTCTATTCCTCTCTCTAAACCGTCACAAAGGAAATATATGTCTGTTGTGAAACCTTAGAAATTTATACAAATTCCAGAACGGGTCTGTAGCAGAATGCATGGTGTTGTACAAAGCCTTCTCTTTCTATAGAAAGTGCAAATAAACTCCCTCTGTCTCATTAAGTCAAGAAATAGAATGTGAATGTTTGACTCTGAAAGGTTTATTACTCTAAACTCTATTGATTAATAGTAACACGCTGCATTTCTTAATTTACAAGCAAGTAAATCAGTTCCTAACCTATTATACAACACTACAAGAGCCTAACAGATGTAATAAGTCTCTGAAACATCTGCAGAAGGGAGAAGGTTGGCCACTGTCATTTAAGTTTTCCTGCAGGTATTTTTCCTCGATTAACAGGACCTCTCGAGAGGTTGTTCAGGTTCCACACCCCTTCCCTTGGCTTCAACTGATCTAAGTAGGAAAGGGAGATATTCCCCCTCCTCTCTTTCTGCTTTCCTGATAATGTCTTGAGAACATCTAGGGCCAGTTCTTCAACAAATGTATCCCCCCCTTTTCACCTATCTACTCAAACTCCATGTCAAAAGTCTAGCTAACAACCTTTTTTGGGGTGTGGGGAAGAAAACTTTGTGCTCCCTATAGAGTTCTAACAATGCATTTGCAGTTTATATTGCAGGTTAGATTTTTAGGGTTACTTCATCACAGATTTTTTTGCTGATCGGCATCAAGTCCTACCACACAATGCCTCAAGTGGAAATGTTATCAATCCTACTATTAATAAGAAGGTTGCAAAACAAGACTAGAGACATGAGATGCAATGAAATCAGTGAGAAAGAATCTCTTAATTTCAACAGTATTAGGTCAAATCCCAAGCAAAGATAAAGGATTAAGTATTTAATGCCATGAGGTCATTTTTCCTGTACCTTACTTACTTTCTTCAGCCCCAGAGGGAGCAATTTGTATCAGCATGGTATTGTACAGCTACAGATTCCACCTGAGAAATTAATTGTAAAGAGAAGTCTCCCATTTCCACTGTGGAAGAAGGAGTCCAACCACTCTCTGCAGATTTAGTAATGCTATGACTACAAAAATAAAGATGTATTGCCTGTAAAGCAAGGCTAAATAAGCAGTATCATGATGGCAATGGACAACTGAATTAAAAATGTTCGTCTTTTAGTAATCACATGCATTGTTCATAAGGAGATTATTTTTCCAGCACAGTCTAACACAATTACTCCACATAATCATTATTATAGTTTGCCTACCGCATAAAAATTTAATGCTATGCTCTAAAAAACACCACCTTCCAAGAGAACTTGCAATCAGTTAGAATAAGCTTCACATGAAGATGCATTTTCTCCAACTTTAGTGGATTTTCAAGTAACCAGAACTACATATTTTTCAATCAAACGTAACATTATATCTCAAGGAATCAAGGGAGTCTTGCAGAGATACTGACTTCTGTTGTGCATGATGTAATGGTATTACTTTAGGAAGATTTGATGGGTTTCCCCCATTTGTGCTGAAGAGATATGGGTGTTAATATCCATAAATCTGTTATATTTTTGGCAGGTCAGAGACTTTGAGGTGAAAGGTGGCCTAAATAAGAGTCAGTGACTTATCAAGCCACTTTGTGCCTGGTGTGAAACTATGTCTTCTCCATTGAGCATGACTGAACACAGCTTTAGTTTACGAGTGGTTTTTAATAATTAGGAAGACCAAAGGGGTCATCATCAAACCTGGAAAGCACAGATATTTATCTGAGATCAAAGAGGTGAAACGCCAGATCACAAGTTACCCTTTTACAACCTTTTCTTGGAAATTACTAAATGCTTTGGTGTAACACATGCTTTTGTCAATTTTTTTAAGGTTAAAAAGATTTACCGATTTATAATTTTAAACAAATAAATTTCTAAAGAATATTAAATACCACAATTAATTCTTAATTAAACATTTATGGTGCCAAATCAAGCATTCAAATTCTAGGAAGTTTCAAACCTTGAGTTTTCTTCAGTTGTATTAAAGTGAACACCATATTTGTTGACATCCTAAACACTTCGTATTAGGCGATTTTAATGTCTTTCTCAATAGGGAAATTAGAGGATGAACTGCTTTATTATCTAACCATGCTACCTAAACTCTGAGGACCTCCTTCCTAAGCTCTGTGCAATTGCAGTCTATGCTACACGCAAGGGCAAGTCCTTTAGTACACTCACTTAATGGATGCCTCTCCTTTGCCACGGACTGGGGCAGCAGGGATGTTATAAAATGTAATGTATCAGCCTGTTTAACACAGGAAGCATTTGTTAAAGAAAACAAACAAAACCACAAACACAAGCTGACAGGCTTCCCACGCAGCTTGAGATACAGATTTGTCTTTTTTTTTTTTTTTTTTTAATTCTAGAATTTCTGGAGAGCCCACAGAGACATCTTGTGCCTGGATAATATATAGCAAGTTATCAGTACAAAAGAGGGGCATGGCCCTTCTTCCTCTTTGCTCCAATCCTCTTGGGACATTAGAAACGTAGACGGCTGGCACTTCGCAGCATCATGGCTTTGAGTGCAAAGTTATTATCTCCCTTGTCTTTAAATGGATCAAGAGAAGGTGCTAGTGGAAGCTCCTGCTACTGCGAACCGAAATTGGCCACAGTAGCATCCAGTCTTTTTTTCATCAGGTATTGTCTACTGATATTTTTGAGTCATTGTGTCTTATTCAATAAAATGGTTTCTCTAATAGCTATTGACAGGCATTGATTTGTGAATCAAACATCACTGTGTCACACGCTGGTAACAGCACTGCAGCAAGGGAACCTTTGAACAGTATTACTGAGCTTTGAAACCGAACACTCACTTTCCTATTTGAGTGCTCTTTCTTCAGTAGGCATTCTTGGGTTTATTTATGAAAGAGGAGTTAAACAGCATGTCAATATTTGAGACAGAGTTTAAATATTTCAGGTACTGACAGCGAGATGAAGTGCAAGTGTTGTGAGCTGACTGGAGCACCCCGGGAGGGGTTTAGCCACAGGCAGCACGAGGGGCTGTAGGCTACCTCGGAGAGGTCAGAGCCAGACTGAGATTGTTTCCTGATAAACTAATTCCTCAGAGCATGAAAAAGTTTCCCATTTCCCCATGTTAAATACTTGTTTTCCACTCAAAACTAGATACTATTCTACAGGATTGAGATTTATATTATATTGGAAATTCAGGGTCAATTTATGCTGTGACTTATTTTTCAACAAACCTTTTAGAAGATGGCCTGATTCCACCTGAATAATTGAAGCACTTGCTACATACCTGTAGCATTGGCATAACTGCCTTTGTCTAAGGGTATAAAGAAAAGAAAGGCTGTAGGGAGAGGTGAAGGGTGTGACATAGCCCAAGACTGCTCCACACCAAGGGGCACTGAGTTGACAATAAGTGGGGGAATTAGCCCCAAGGACAAGACAGCTGCGTGCTGACATTACCCGCCTGTGAGAGCACACTCAGAGTGGCCCCACAGCCGCTGGTTTCTCGGAGGACGTGTTGTGTATCTAAGCATGCTGGTTCTTAGAGGACCTTTTGAAGTATACCTGCTGTTTGGGCAGGCACCAGAACTCTGTGCAGCCTCTGACTACTCCACGTGCCATAGGATTTTTAATGTCAGGCAGACAAAGAGGGGCATCTGGTTGAGGATAAAGACAACTGCTTGCACACCCTGAATGCTGGGCTAGTGCAGGCTCTCCAGGAGAAAGAGAAAACAAACAAACAAAAAGGTTCTGGCTACCCTTCTACCAAGGGTCTCCTAGAGCTGTCTCTCCTGGTGCAGTTGATCAAACGGACGTTGTGACTTACAGAATTTTGTGAAGTAGAGTTTTCTGCCTGTTTTCTCTCTGGTTCATTATTTACTCCATGGCTACACTAGCAGCAGATTATCATACCCTTTCTCTAACTGTATTTTATTAACTCGCTGACCAGTGAAGCTGAGCTACATTCACTGCTCCTTTGGTCACTGGCTACCCACTTTGAGGAAACAAATGGGTTCACAGGATGCTCTGGGTCCTGCAGTCGAAGTCTAGAGACCCGTGTGAGATGCCTATTTTCCTCATGTAACCACTGGATCATACTGTACCCCAAAGCACCCCCAGTCTGGATAGTCCATGTAAGACCCAGTGGAGCTGGACAGGAAGATTTCTTGTGCACATGCAATAGAGTTCACAAATACTCCCTAGGAGAGCTCTCCCAATGCCATTTGTAAAGGTGATCAATAAAGTTTTGCTATCATTTGTTTAACCACTAATTGTGAAGCTGAACTGACCGGTAGAGTTGTGGCTTACAGTGTGAATCATTAACCCAATACAACAGCTGCCATCACACAACCTCCCTTATTTTGTGGCAATATTGCACCAAGGCATAGAGAAGCTATTTGTGCTCAGTGTTACTGCTACAGAAGATGATAATTAAGAGAAGCATGCCCTGGACTAGACAGAAATGTGTAAGAAGCTCTGGAAAAGTAGCCCTGAAGCTATACGAGCAATGAAAATGAAGTTCTGTTACTCAGAGCCAAAAAAGTGAGATCACAAAAGAATTTACCTATCCCCCCCCCTCAGTCACAGGAGGCTCGGTAAGATTATGACTGGCTCAAAGGTACATTAAAATTTCAGACATGAGAAGAATGAGAGTGACTGATTTTTACAGGTAGACACATGAAGTAAGTTTGACTGGAGAAGAAAATGCCATATGTGCACTCTCTCCTCAAAAGAGAAACAAAAATACGAACCTCTTGACTGAATGTGACATGTGACAATTTCAGAATGGCTCTTGACCTGTCTGGTAAAAAGTTGGTGAATTACCAGACAAAAAAGTAGGAGAGATGCTGGATAACAGATAATGTCAGAGGATTCCAACCTGGGGACTTGTGACAGTGCAGCCAGCATTCAGGAGAGTAACTTATGATGCAAAAATAAAATAAAAAAAAGAAAACATACAGTGAAAAATGCTTGTATGGTGGGCCTTTTGGACAGATGTGGAAGACAACAGGTTTAATTCCCATGTAACAACCTTCTTTATAAACCCTTGGACAAATAAATTAATTTCTTTGTTGCAGTCCTAAAGCTCTGGAACGGGCACAGTGACATTTACCTTTCTGTGATCTAACCAAGAGCTCTTCAGAAAGGGAATTGTGTCCCATTACTAGTCACAAAACTAGATAAAACCTGCCAATTTGTTTAGCTTATGACTTGATTTCAGAGTGCCACGTGTGGAGCTGTTGCAGTCTTTGGGTTAACGTTGCACCTTAAAGAGCAGCTGAAGAGGTGACTTGACCAGCTCACTGAAGATTCCCCTGGTGTAACACACAGGTATCCTTTCCCTCTCATGGAAGGACAGGGATAGACCTAGCAGCAAGGATTCATAGCCAAGACATCCCTACATCCCAGTTGGCTGCTACAGCAGCCAAGCATCATTTAACCAGAGCAGTTATTAAAAGTTCAAGGTGGTATAAAACCGTCTGGAGGATACCACTGTCCTGCATCAAACACAACTTAAGAAAAAAAAAAAGAAAAAAGAAAACAAATCACAAAAATACCCCAAACCCCACCAACCCCCAACATGAACAGCATTTCTTAACCAGTTCCTCTTCTATCAATTGAGAGCACCAATGGCAGTTGGGTGCACTGAAGATATTGGGTGCCTGTCTAAGACCATTTATTTCCTTTTCAGAAAGAAGACAGACAAATTCTTTTGGCATATACGTCTTCATCCAGATTGCTTAGTCTGCATGATTGCAATGGTCAGGCACCTACTTTGCGTAATGTTTTTTTCTGTCCTTAAAGGATATCCACAGTAGAAAATTATGTTGTCCCGTCAGTAGGTAAACAGTTTGCTTGTGTGGAATTGTCAGTCAGGCTGAGCACTCTATAATACTTTCCAGCAAAACGTATTCATTACTAACCATAAAAAAAGAACCCCTGTAATAGCCAAACAGACACAAAGGAAGATTGTTTAGCTTTAAGCTTAGTTATTTCCACACGTGCACGATATTTACACAAGCACAATTTTATTAAGCTTAATTTTCTTTTAGGATATTTCTATGTCTGCTATAGTGTTTTCAATAAAGGGAATTTGGAGATACATTAAAGTGTTCATTTGCATTTTACACAGGGGGAAATTGCTATCCAGGATGCAACGCTGTGGACTTTACCTAACACTGGAGCTATTCCTAATGTAAAACCAGAAATCCACTGAGATTATACTTGTATTAAGTTTGCATGAAGTCAGAATTGGGTTTTTTGTTGCTGCAGAAATTTAGGTATTTTTGCTTCTTAAAGGGCTAATAATAACAACATTTCACTCATTTCCAGTTGCATTTCACTTCTCAAATATGACATAAAAACCTGAAACAGTATAGGACAATTTATCTTGGGACTTATACAGAGTTCTGCTTTCTTGATACAAATTAGCTTTATGGAACCAAAACTCCACTGAAAAAGAGATTATTTAAAAAAAAAAAACCAAAACCCAACACTTTTTTTTAAAAAGGATTAAGTACTTTGTATAGGATGAAGGACAGAAAATGGGATTTTCTTCAGAAAACAACTCAAGAAATTGCAGATAATATTAAACCCCTACAAACCCATCATTTTGTATCAAACCATCACATTTGGTTTGTTATATCAATGTGACTGATCTCTCTTCACGGATCTCTGCCATTCCAACCTTTCAAGGTTTAACTTGCATGATGATGGGACTACTAAGAAGTTGAGAATTACAATATAGTTTACCATACAAACCTATTATTGGCTTTCACAGATGCTCGAGGGCTGGCTCAAGAATCCACATACACACTCATCAGTTGAAATTTGTGACAGATTAATAGAACAAATTATATCTGAGCACTGAAACACAGAGTACATAATCACATCAAAGTCAGCAGACATTCAGAAAAGGACAGGAACCAAACATGTTTTTATCGCGGGCAATGTTAAATATTGAAATTTCATTGTTTTGTGCGGTGTTGTACCATGAAACTATCTGACATCTCATCTAGTAACTCAGTGGAGTATAAATACTGAAGCAAAACATTCATCTACCTTTTAAGCAATCTACTTCTAGAGTGGACCAATTTGCCTGTTCCTCTCTGAGCAAGTAAAGTTAATCCTTACAGGAAGGGATCAGTGGTATAAATCAGCATAACTTTAGGTATTTGAGGAACTGTGCTTATTTCCCAGTTGTCTTTTCAGTGCTGTTCTGGTGGTGATGCAGAAGGGGAGGCTTGTCTCTAAGATGCAGGCATGTTAACATGTCCCTTTACTGTACATCTAGCCCACCTCTGCCTCCCCATCCTCTCTCGCCAGTGCAACAAGTGGGTGCAGTGAAGTAGTATGTTGCCACTGAAGTGCAGTGGGATTGAACGATTTGCAACGTTTTTGTATGTCTCAAGTACTCATCTCCTACTGATTCCCATGATGAAAAAGAACCCGAGTGAGGATGTCAGCTTTGACCAGTCCCTCCACAGAGACTGCGTTCGCTACAGGGAAAAGACGGAGAGAGAGCAGATGGGAGGTGGGCAAGCATGCAACGGGGAGGACCCAAAAATCTGTCAGTTCGCCTCCACAGGTTATTTTATTCTTGTCCTTGGGGCACCGAAAACATGCATTGCCCACAACACAAACTCTAAGCCAGCCCCAAGTATTCTCCTCTCAGCACTTTATATTCATCAGTATTATGGCCCATTTTTGGCTGAGATAGAGTTAATTTTCTTCCTAGTAGCTAGTACTGTGCTGTGTTTAGGATTTAATGTGAGAATAACGTTGATAGCAACAAGTAAAACATCGGTGTGTTAAGTAGTGCTTATCCTAAATTCAGGGTTTTTCAGATTTCCGTGCTCTGCCAGCAAGGAGGAGCACAAGAAGCTGGGAAGGCGCGTGGCCAGGACAGCTGACCCCAGCTAGCCAAAGGGCTATTCCACACCATGGGACGTCACACTCAGTATAGAAACTGGGGGGGTTGGCTGGGGGTGGGTCGCTGCTCGGGCATCGGTCAGTGGTGGTGAGCAATTGCACTGTGCATCACTTCTCTTTCTTGGGTTTTATTTATCTCTTTAAAAAATTATATTATTTTTATTACAATTATTATTATTAATATATTTTATTATAGTTATTAAACCATTCTTATCTCAACCCGTGACTTTTACTTTTTTTCAATTCTCCGAGCCCCATCCCACTGGGAGCTGGGAGGAGTGAGCGAGCAGCTGTGTGGCTGGCTGGGGTTAAACCACGACAGAGACAGAACACGCCTGCCAGTGACATGCCTGAATAGCCCACGCTGTGTGTCTGCCATTGTGGTTGGCTTATAAACCTCGAGGTGCTGGGCAACAGATGAGTTTCAGCCACAGCTGCAGATGCACAAAGAAGTCCCATTCAGTGAGTATTTCTGCACTGTAAGCAGACACTTTGCCTTGGAACAAGGAGTGTGTAACTTCTCCCTGACAAACAGTTTCCACACCATTTACTGCTAATAGGGCAGTCTATATCTCAGCATGTACATCTAGGCCAGCTACAGAAGCTACAACAGATAAGGTGGGAAACTTGTAGCATGATCAAAAACTGCTTTGAAGCAACTACATGAACATTTTAGGTGAGTACTAGAGGTAGAGCCAAGTAAGAAGCCAACAGCCTGCTGTGGTCAAGAGCAACCCCACATCTTCCACATGCAACCATGCCTGAGGTCCCCCGGTTTCTCTCATCCCTCCTGTACATTTACAACACTGTTTTCTGGCACATGAGAGCTTATAGAACAGGCTGACATATGCAAAACTATTTTTTTCCCCCAACAACAAAATTTAAAAATTTACAAATCTAAGAGACATAATTCTGAGGATGAAGTGAAAGAGATGGAAAACAAGTTATCTCATTACAGATCTTATCTCTCTTTAGAACCCAAATTTAAGAGTTTTGGTCTATTCAAGTTCCAGTCCCTTGTCTTTCTGACAGCAGTGGCCTTTGCGTCTCTGTGGTGTCTTTAGTGAACAGTTTGCAACCAAAAAGCTCACCCATCTCATAAAGCGCTGCAAGAGACTAAAGTAGATCAAACCCAGCATTTGGGTCAGTTCATAATTTACTCTGGCATGAGAAGATTAAAAGCAGCTCTTGCCTCTTTTGTCTCCTTTTGTATATTCATCTATTTTGTCGATTCCATGCCATACAGTTTCCACTTTGAGTGGGTATCTGCCAAACTCCATAGATCTCTGAGAAAAATTTATTGCACTGACAGAATTAGACATCTGGGTAAATGCAGATTCTTCAGCAGCCTCTCATGGTCCATGCTCCAGGTGCAGGATTCCTAAAAGTCCACTCCATTGGAAGTATTTGAAAGGCATAGAGGTCTGGGTAGCCAAAGTAGACCCATCTGACAAAGTGTACCTTCTCTGGAACGAGTACCTCTGCCCACTTACACCTAAGCTGTTTGTTGGAAGAGTCACATTTTATCATCATACATAGTTCTGCTAGCAAATTTGGTTCAATAAATGCACCATATGGAATATCATTGTTCCTTAAATTAAATCCAGACTTTCTCATCACAAACTATCTGCCACGGGGCTTTGTTACTGGCACTTGCACACAGCTCTAACCACCTCTCTTCCTCACCTGCATTAACTCCTAATGGGTCTTTCTCCCTCCTGCCTTAAAGAATCTCTCTGAACATCAGATGAACTTGTTGGAGCAGGTCCAGAGGAGACCATAAAGATGATCATGTTGCTGGAGCATCCCCCTGTGCGGACAGGCTGAGAGAGCTGGGGGGTTCAGCTGGAGAAGAGAAGGCTCCGGGGAGACCTTAGAGCGGCCTCCCAGGGCTGAAAGGGGCTGCAGGAACGGGGGGAGGGACTCTTGATCAGGGGTGGAGGGATCGGACAAGGGGTAATGGTTTTAAACTGACAGAGGATGGATTTAAATTAGATCTAAGGAAGAAATTTTTTACAATGAGGGTGGTGAGGCCCTGGCACAGGCTGCCCAGAGCAGCTGTGGCTGCCCCCTCCCTGGCAGTGTTCCAGGGCAGGTTGGACGGGGCTTTGGGCAACCTGGGCTAGTGGAAGGTGGCCCTGCCCATGGCAGGGCGGTGGGACCAGATGATCTTTAAGTGTCCCTTCCAACTCAAAACCGTTCTATGATTAGTAACAAACTCCCAGCACGTATGCTGCATTTGGAATGAGACAACTGAGCTAGTGTGGCCAGATAGAGCTGAACGGATTGTAACTCAGCTGAACAACACGGCTTGCTTGGAGCCTTACCGTATGCCCTTTTGTCAATAGCCATGTACTCCTGTACACCAATAATAATGAGACCTTAACTGTAGACATTATATCATCGCTAAGAAACTATCCCATAGAATCCAGGGGAAATTGGCAGATATTAAATTAGCTGACATTCTTGTTTATTTTGTGTACTATATGTTTGAAGCCATAGCTGACTAATATTCTGATGGTCGATGCATGCTTCTCTATTACTTTCCATTTATTACACACTGAACAAAAAGCTAGAAAGTGCAGACATCAAGGGGAAAAATTCTAGTTCCACTACACTCGCTAAAGCTGTCTGCTATTGAAAGCAATGATAGGCAATCTATAAAATAATTTCAACAACCCTACAATAAAAGAATCCCACTATCAGTTCAACCCAATAGTACTAGTAGCTGGGAAAGAATTTCTTCAACAGGGAAATTTAGTCCACAAGAAAAAAAAAAAATAATGTTTTTATAGTATAAACCACACGGTTCTGTGATGTACAGACCAGCATCACTGGAAATCACTGCTGAGGAATTAAGGAAGTTTCAATCGAGATCAAAGTTTGGGTGACATCACAAGGTTAAATATGAAGAATAAAACTGTCTACCAACGAAGGAACATTGTCTAAACCAAGTTTAAACACAGCTTGACAAACACTCTGGATAAGGAGCCCAACTTAATACACTGCATTGAGGGTAAAATAAGTTTTCAAGTCACCCTTCAAACCAAGTCAGTTTTTTTATTCTGTCTTATCAAGCTCAACCAGGAATTTGGAATACAATTCTTTGTCCCTGGTAACTGCTGTAGCAGCAAACTTTCATCTTTCCACCTTGTTTGGTGATCAATCTCAATGGAAGTTAAGAACAAGTCCCTAAGGTTGTTTTGGCAGCCAGCAGAGGCAGTACAGACGTGCACCTTCAGCACAACCATTATGCTTTCAAATCATAGAATAGTAAATGTTAGCTCTGTGCTGCCAAGAGTTTCCCTTATGGTAGCACATTCCTAGGTTATAGGAGCCACACAGATCATTTATGATGCAGAACCGATATAGAAAGCTTTGCACAGAATGCCAAATCCTGCCCTCTATTTGTATGATTTGTTAAACTGGGATTTCTTCTGGATGCTGACACAATCTGTGAAGTTAAAGGGCCTGCAACTGCCTTTATTCTAGAACTTGCAACTAATATTTATGAAACAGATCATTGTTAGGGATTTTACAATGAGTTGAGGACTCGGCAGTGTTAGGTTTATGGTTGGATTTGATGATCTTAAGGGTCTTTTCCAACCTACATGAATCTATGATTGCCCATATAATTTCCAGACAAGTATCTATATTAGTAAGTAATTATGTTATATGATAGGGAATCACGGCAAAGAGAAACAAGATGAAGATTTTGAAAGTGTCTTTTTGTCTTCTGAAGGACTCATTTACTGGTCTACCATTAACACAAAATGTAACTATGAGTATTGTTACTGCAGCTGCTAAAAACTGGCTGCATCATTCCTGGGGAAATGGGGATAGATCCAACCTTGGAAAGTGAATTAAGAAGCAATTCTAGCGTATCTGTATAGTTCTAGGAAACCCATGACAGTAGAAGGGTTGAAGCTGTGTTTTGCTACACAAGTGGATGGCACCTGGCTACTAGAAGCTGAACCACTCTCAAGGGGGAGCAAACTGAGAGTAACAAAAATTTTGTGAGCAAGGCATGCAGAAGGTGGAGCACCATCTTCTAACATGACTAACTGTTCCACAGCTCTGTTCGCCACAAGGCTCTGAATCAAGATGGATTCAGAGCTTGATGCAGAATTGGGCTGGAGTTTTTTTCTGGAAACATCTTCAGAACCACACATGCAAGGTACCTCTGCATCTGCTCCAGCACCCAGGTTGGTGGTTGGCAATTCATTTGCCTGTAGGCACCTGGCCACAAGTTTGAGTGTCTGAACAGTGCAGACAGTCCTGCGTGGAGAGCTCTGAGTGAGCCACGCAGTGCCTACAGCACACCATGGTGCACACAGATGCACTGGCTTGTGCTGCAGAGCGAGGCGCTCAGGCTGAGCTAAGATGACATGGCTGATTGATTCAGAGCCGCTGCTTTCTGCTTTGACAGCTCTACAGAGGCTGCATTGCACTGCAGAAAAGTAGCCAGACAAAGTTAGAGACCCCTGAGAAAAAGAATCACAAAGATTACCACAAGTTATTCATTTTAACTTTGCTGATTTAGGAACCTTTTTTTAAAAAAAAAAAAAAAAACAAAAAAAAAACTACAAAAACCATCTCTCTACTGGTGTAAATTGGGAACTAATGTTACGTGGAATGAGTGAAGCAAGAAAGTTTGTACATCAAATATTTTAGCTATGGCTTCCTAAAAAGTCAGAAACACTCTTCTATGATTAAGTGCAATTAATTAAATAGTTATACTCAGAGAATTTCATGTGGTAGGTATAAATGAGGCAGCCTTGTTAATCCAGACAGTGTTAGAACTCTTTTAAATCGTTTTTCTTACTCACAGCTGTATTTCTATTCTTTAGTTAAACAGGCTGGGAACGTAGTAAAATAGAAGGTACGTTTTTCTAATAATTATAATGATGTCTTTTTATCATCTGAGTCGAGATAGCTTCTGCAGGCTTTTATAAATGATTTTGCTCCAATTCCAAATAAATGCCCAGATTTTAGTATTACAATGGAGTGACTCATCATCCTAAGTGAAAACCACTTTTTACTTTAACCCAGGACAAAGAAGAAACCGGCAAGAGCAAGAGAGGACAAAGTTAAAAAAAGGAACAGATTACCATAGCATGAAATGTTTTAACCACTGCCAGAGTCTATGTAACAAATCCCACAGGCAAAGGCAGCAGCAGCACAAAATATTCCAGGAACTTCGCTTTATTGTCTCGACTACCACCTGTTTGTGGTACTAGACATTGGTACTATCAGTTTACACCACTACAGCTAAGTGCCCTCCTTCAGCAGTTCCACAGACATCAGCAGCTCCAGGCTGCAATACCCACGGAGAGCCCAGCACTGTCTACCCCACCATCACAGCCAGCCTCTCCAAAACAGGGCAGCAGCAGAGCTGACTCTATTCTCCACTACATGAGACTAAACACCAGGTAAAGCACAAGTTTCAGAGAAGGTAGCAGATGTTCTGGCCTGCACTGAAGCTCTGGGCAGACAGATTCAAGCGGCAGAACCAGATACCAGCTGATAAGGAGGTGTGGCTGAGCCTCCCATCCTCGACTTGGTCCATGGTCTCCCCCCTCCCATCTGCTTCCTCAATACATCCTTGCTGCTCAGCTCTGGGCAGCCTAGATGTGGTGGGAAGAGTTATAGAAAAGCAATGACGAGCACCACAACTAACAGAAAGCTTACAAAGGCATTTCTGGCCAAATATATTCCGTTTACAGGGAAACCGCCAATTCAACAGCCGGTTCAATTTAGGAGGCTGAGGAATCCAGCCCTTCGATTCCTCGTCTGAATCGCGGCAGAGTCAAACATTAAAAATGATTCAAGGCAGAGATAACGCAGTTTCAGTACTGGCAAAACCTCTTCAGCTGCTCATCATTCAGATATATTTTGGAATTCCTGAGCAGTGTAGGAAGCAGCAGTAAAGCTTGTAGTTTATGCCTGGCCCAGTTACAAATGGAGACAAGCTACTACTTTCTCTTTCCAAGAATTCATTCAATTGAATCCAATTTTGAAAGCTTTGGAGAATATTTTGAAATATAAGGAATTTTAGGTTCCTTCTGAGTGTTTACAGGGCCTTGACACTGGCATTATTCATCCACAACTTGCCAATAGCTTGGAGGCTATAAATTCAAGCAGAACTAATAGCAAAACAGCTTCTTTGATTACATTGTGAAGGTGTAGCTTGTGTAAGCAAATATCTGGCAAACATTCCCACTTCTGTGAAGCTCTTACAGATACTTACTTCAAGTGGAAGTATTTTTAGTATAATTGCCATTAAATGAATTATAGGAAGCCAATATAATTTTATAACTGGTGAAAAATATTGCTCTTCTACATCATTAAAATGATTTTTAGAACTGCTGCAATCCCATTTTGCCTATATATTGTCTGTCAATATATCTGAGATTCATAAAAACAGGCCAGTTTCACAGAAGACTTAAAATACAGTTTATGTGCAGCCAGAGACATTTATATTCTGCAATATGTGCTTTTCATTCTTCAGCGTGTGCTCATCGTACCATATACAACACATACTGGGAATACAGAGCTTTTCCCTCTGCATTTACTGCAATGCCATTTACCGATGACTTTGTGTCAGGTATTCCACTCTTTTAGCGTGTATTTCAGCCCAAACATGGTGTATCTGTGGAGCTACAGCAAAACCTGTTGGAGATCATACTGAGAGATGTTATCTTCACCAGCCCTTTATCTGGAACAGATCATTTTCCTTGTCATAACCACCAATTCATGTTTTCAGGGCAGGCAAAGTAGAAACTCCATATACAGCCTGTCCTTGCCTTCCCACTCGCCACCTGCTCGCTTGATAGGGGACATAGCAGCCATGAGGAACTCACCATCTCTGATGAGTTGTCCCTTGTAACGGAGCTAATCAGGGCAGGGATGCTGGAGTGACTTTTCTCTTCTACCTTATTTCCCTGCAGAAATGCCAAATGCAAGATACCCTTGCACCCAATATGATTAATTAGCAAACCAGTGAGTCTGAAAATCTATACATGATAACAGATGGTGGAGCTCTCAGGAGCAAGCAAATAGGACTTTGCTTCCTGTTTGTTTATTACTGGAAACATTACCAGCCTAATGCTCACACAATCCCAGAAGACATTACTCTACAGATGAAAAGGACTGTCTATAGCTGCTGCAACAGGGCCTCTTAGAGGCTGGCACAGGAGTGCTGATGAGGGTCTGCATGGCAGATCACTCGTCCCACCCGCACAGATGTCGGCTCTTTTGCAAGTAACAGCTCGGCAGTATGTGGGGAGAGCAACAGAAGGCAGCCTGGGAGGATGAGGAGCTTAAGCAAAAGCAGACCCTTTTGAATAATCAGAAGAAAGAGGTGACAGTAAAAAAAAAAATCCAAACCATAATCTAATGCCTACTGCTCTCTGTTATCCAAGATGACCATAACTCTGTTTATAAACCATGAAGAACTTATTTTCTTCAGTATTTTTAGACTGGTCATGAACCATTGGCTCAATAATTTGACAGTTTAATTCAGAGGAGAAAAGGGAGGGGGAGAAATCGTCCCAGAACACGGATGAGTGCTGGGAGACACAGGATTTTGACGACTGGCCTGTTGGTCTTGCCCTGCTGGCAAAGGGCAATCTCAACAAACAAGCATAAACTGATTGAAGCACTAAACACAGCAAGAAAAATAAATCTATCGGTATTATTCTGCAGAAGAAAATAAAAAACAAATGAACTTTAATATCTAAGCTCAGCACTGACGGCTGAGTTTGCATTTGTACTCTGTTGCAGTGGGGAGCAATCTTTGTCTCGCTTGAGCAGTCAGTGGAAGAGAAATGACTGACCACTGTCATGGCTTATGTAAACAACTAGCAAAGACTATAAAGATGTAAAGATGAGGGACATCAGCAGGCAAAGGAAGGACCAAGCCCTGTCCACAGAATCAACAGCCAAAACCCCTCCAAACAATCAATAAAAATACCCAACAACCTCCCCCAAAAAACAAGCTCTTGAGAAGAAAAATAATGCATGTTTTTAAATTCTCTGTTGATGGTTTCGTCTTTGGCTCTGCAATGATTCTGTTATCAAGCTTCCCTAATGACAAAGGAAAATAAATTCTTGTTTGCCGTTCTTTTACTTCAGATAATCCACTCTAATTGGGTGTTTTACTGAGCAATCAATTGTACTTCACTCACTTTCCTGAATTTGCATTGCCAAAATAGGAGTGAAAAAGCACTAGCTAGTTAAGACTATGTTGTCATCCTAGTGTTAGGATTAAATTCACCCTGGGCAAAGGATTCCTTTGCAGCATTTAGGTCCTATTCTGAGTAGTGAGAAATGAAATCTTGTGCTCCTTTTCTGCATAGAATTGGAACCATCCATTCTTAACAACCAAATTTGAGTAGTTTTGGTGAAGTCAGCATGATAACGCATAGGAATGACATCTCACATATAAGCATTAAGGACTGTCCCATTTTAAACTAAAGAATCTGTTTTTTCACATCCAGTAGAAGGTGGCTGACCCATTTATTGCAGCCATTGCAAAATAAATTGTTGTAAGAAATGTCACAAAGCATAGTGAGAGCAAAAAGAGTGAAGATATAGCTAAAGCCCGGTACAGTATTGCTATAAATTTATATACAATATGAATCATACAAAAGATTTTATATTTATGATTTAATAGAGTTTACTATTTTAAAAGTTAGAATTAGCTTCCAATGCATCCTAATAGTGAAGCTGCAATGTGTTAAGTTAATGTGTGAAGGCGTTTTTAATACTAGGTCTAGCTACAATTTCCCATATAATTGAATGAAGAGAAAAAAAAAAAAGAGTTGGTAGTATATGCCATCACAATGGACAGTTACAATGGTTTTTATGGTTCTCTTTTAATGGGAATATCAAGTCTGTGGGTAAGCACTGTAACTGTGGGTAAAAGCCAGCAATATATTATATTGTGTAAAGAACCAGAATAACTTTATTGGTCTCAGATTTATCCCAGTTCTTCACTGTATTGCAGCAGCAGAAAGGGATGACTTTGACATTTACTGAATGCACAATATAATCTCATAAGTGGTATTTGTCTCTCATTGCTACCAGCAGCAAGGCAAGTTTTGTAAATGCCATTTTAAACATTTGCCTGAAACATATATGTAAAGCACAATATTTGGTTATGTTTGCAGCTATCAGACCAAGTAGCTCCCCTGCAACTGGATGATCAGAAGTACAAAGGAAGCCAAAAATCTTACAGTAATCACAGAGTTGGTAAAACACTACTGGCCAAATTTTAAGTTCTTGCAGATTTGTATTGCAAGGGTGGAAAACCCACAAGGTACCTAAACACCAGCAGAACTAAGTGTCTAACCTTTGTCACACTTTGTGACCTTGATGTGTAGAAACCACATCCTTGCTCTACATCTTCATGAACACCTCTCTAAGTCCTGTTTAAGCACTTAGTTTCTAAGAATTACCATGGAACCTTTAAATAGGTAATATTTTTAAATTGTTGGGATTTTTAAATAAACCAAGTTAATTATAAGACTCATATCATATCTCAAAAGACAACAGCATAGACTAAAGCTGAACTAGCATTTGAATATTATCCTGCACCTCAAGTGTGGAAAAATACCTTGCAGTTCAATTTTCACACAAATAAATCTCTTTTTATGTGAAAAAAACCCAAAACCACTTAACCCTGCATCAGAAAAAGAAGAATAAGTTTACCCTTCAGCTTGTTAAAATACTTATACAAAATTTCTAGATACCAGTTACACTCAAAAAAAAAAAAAAAATCACACATGCACTTGTGACGGCTCCACCGTCAGCGTACTATTCCATTCATTATTAGGGGACAGGTTGGCTCGAAAGGCTAAGGTAAAAATATATTCATATAATAAGGTTGGGGGGTGTTGTCTTCATTGTGGTAAAAGCTACTGAAAGAGAACCTCAGGAAGGTAAATATTCTATAAAATTTACTAGCACAAGGTTCAGCTTGCTACGCCTATCATTCTAATGATAAAGGTATGTATTCATCTTCACCTGAAAGATTCGGTGTATTGTGTATTATTTCATTGCTAGCTCTGGAATATACTGGAACACAATAATCTTTGTGGTTACAAGCAGACTAAGAAACTGCTGCCTCTCATTATGTATTTTCCATTACAAGGAAAGAATATTTAGCTTCTTTCATTTAGTCCATTTGCTTCAGGATCTTTGAAAATACAAGTGAATATGAAAGTCCAAAGACGGAAAGCATTTGCTTTCAAAACAGCAGATTTGAATGGTTATATGGTGTGGAAATAATTTGCAGTATAATTTTTCTTCTTTATGCCCATGTCTCCTGCCTGTTATTGGAAGCTCTTTCAGACACGGACTGTTTCTTGTCATGGGGTCTACTTTAAAATACCAGAGGTAGAAAAGGCATGACATTTGCTATAGCAAGCTTTCCAACAGATTCTCCACTTTTCTTGTTTTTCACGTCTCCCAGGCAGTGAGTTCAATGTCTCTAATAAACAGTAATTAAAGGTAGGGGTAAGGAGGAACAGAAACAGGAGCCATTTTTGCTTAAGAGAAAAGAAAGGACAATACCATCATTTTAAAAGCAGGTATATTAAAATGATACCTGCTCTGGCTTTGTATCAAGCTGCTAGCAGACTTACTTAAAAGGAACAAGTCATTTTAATTAGCTCTCCCTGGACTCATGAACATGTGGGTCCCAGGTGGTGGGGGAGCAGAGAGGAATAAATATATATAAACTTAAATGAAGAGCAGGCTGGCCTTGTTACAAGCTCTCTCAGCTCTGCCAGTAATCACTTTCAACAATACAAGTCCACAGTGACCTCTGTTGTTCCTTTCATATTGGAGATTAAAAGATGAAGCACTCATACTGCAGCTGGTGAACATGCTGCGAGCTGGGAAATCAATGACTCTTTCAGACAGGTCTCTGTGTGAAAAGGGTTATCAGACATGAAATAATTAATTTTAATTCCACTGTTTAAAAATAGATGCTGCAAAAAGGAAAAAAAAAAATGTCTTTCCTGATAAAAACAAGGCAAACAGATTTTTTTAAAGCTACTATTTTCCTTCATGACATCAGATGCTGCCCATTTTAGAATAGAACTTGAATTCTATTTTTACTTTTTCCATTTCTTTTCTCTTTATGTACTTCTTTAATGCACTAAATCTACTTTCAAGCAGTCCCTTACCTACTCTGATGTTCTACAGTTTCCCAAGGGTAACCACCTCCATCACCATATCACATACAGGCTATGAGCAGTGGGCCTTCAGAGACAACAATCTATGCAGAACGGCAGCTTCACGGGGTGGTAAAGGATTAGAACAGAGCTGCCCCTGACTTACTTCTGATATGGTAAACGGCTACATATTTCATCAATACCTGCAAATTCTGCTATTTCACCTGAAGACTGTTAGGAAAACATGCAACATTTTCCTGTACTGCAGGTACAGACCACTTCAATGACACAGCAAAGTTGGTGTAACACCCAAGGGTCCCATCGCCTCCAGGAGGCAATACATGGGGGTGCTGGTTTTGGCTGGGATAGAGTTAATTTTCTTTGTGGCAGCCAGTATGGGGGTCTGTTTTGGATTCATGCTTAAAACAAAGTTGGTAACAGAGATGTTTTCATTCTTGCTGAGCAGTGCTCACACAGAGCCAAAGCCTTTTCTGCTTCTCGCCCCACCCCACCAGCGAGGAGGCTGGGGGTGCCCAAGAAGCTGGGAGGGGGCACAGCTGACCCCAAAATGCCCAAATAGCATCACGCTCAGCATATGCAGCGAGGGGAAGAAGGAGGGGGGAGACACAGTCATGGTGTTACCTGTGATGGAGCCCTGCTGTCCTGGAGATGGCTGAGCCCCTGCCTGCTGATGGAAGTGGTGGATGAGTTCCTAGTTTTGCTTTTCTGGTGTGTGTGGCTTTTGCTTTACCTATTAAACTGTCTTTATCTCAACCCAGGAGTTTTTCTCACTTTTACACTTCCGATTCTCTTCCCCATCCCACTGGGAGGGAGGGAGTGAGCAGCTGTGCAGAGCTTGGTTGCCAGCTGGGGTTAAATAGGTTGAACTCTGTCTTGCCTGCACATCAGGCTTATTAGTCATACTATAAGTGCAGCATGCAGGGCTTGGGTACTCTGCATGCTGCACAGATGTGAGACAGGTCTCAGTTGTGCTCAACCTTCCTCCACATTTGGGTCGGCATAATGCTTTTCCCGTAGCCTAGCATCTTCTGCGTTGCTGAGGTTTAAAAGTCAACATCATCTGAACTTGGAATTGAACCGATGTCATTTGAATGCTCCAACCATGGTCTCTGAAAGGGGGACCTTTGAAGGCTTGTTTGCCTTCTATACTATACCAAGCTGCTAAGGAGTGATAAGCAATTCAGCATGAAAAGAAGCTCAAGGCAGCATTTATTATTCCTTCATGTGTAACAATAACAAACTGTATATTGATCCCTTTTTTGGAAAATAGCCTCCATTTGTGATTTAGGAATGGCAGCCAGGTTAATTGCACAGTGCAGTTTGTTGCATGACCTTCTACTTTTATCTTTCCTGGCCATTTTTGCAATTTCTCTGGAGAACACAAAATGTTTGAGTAGATGATACACAACAGGACTGGATAGAGAGGAACAAACAGCAGTGGACTTCCATAAACACTGAGAATAACTGAGCAATGTAAGAATTTACCAGCAGTCCTCCAGCTGAATCTCATGTACTCCACATTGATCAAGCACAATTTATTTATTTGTTCAAACACAGAAACATTTAGAAAGACCATCAACTAAGCAAAGCGCCATAAGTAAGCCATTGTACAAACGGAAATCATGCCAACCACAGCCACACACCAACACTGAGAGTGGGTTTCCTAGTATTCATTTCTACAGTGAAAAAGCAGCCTTCCTGTTCCATAACACAACGCCTGGAACTCTACCAGGACAGTTTATCTAAAGCATCACAAAAGAAGGTATCAACTGATGCAGCAGATGCTTGTTTAAAAATGTTCAATATCGAACCTTAGGACTTCAACCTGAGTATATCTACCAGTGCAGTTCTTCCCATTTGGAAATTATCCAAAGATTTTTGTTTTCTTATGCATGCTCTCACTATTCAGGAGTCTTCAACCCATTTCTTTTTCCTTGCAGTTTTTGCAGCTCTAGATGTGATGCTTGTTGCCTAACCCCCACTCTGGGGTGCAAACTATTCTGTGAATATAAGGAGAGAACTGATGGAGCTCTGTAACTGATTATGTGAGGTTGTCTGGCATCAACTATTGCTCAAATCCAGTTATATAAGACCATGAAATATTTAGAATACCTAAAAATAACTCCTCCTCCAGCTGGTTCCTCTGTGAACCATTATCATCTGACATAATGATAACAATGGTGGGGCAGAGGCTGGTGTCAGACACAGCCTGGGTGGAGGGGGAGAGGAGGGCTGTGGAAACCACCTGTGATTAGCATCACCGCATTATAGTGAATAGACCCACTCAGAAAACATATCGATTCTGTATTAGGGTTCACAGGTTGATTGGCAAAGGGGCCATTTGGACAAAGCATACCTGCATGCAGGGCAATCCTCCTTCTATAGGATACAACACTCAAAATTACCACCTGTCTGCCAACGTTGCAACTCCTTTAGTAATTAATATTACTACATACAGGGCTTGAAGGAATGGCAGTCAAGATACAGCAGTCTCCGAGACAGTTAAAATAACAAAAACATCCAGGCAAAGTATCATTGTTTAGCACTGCCCACCAATATTGCTGTCATATGCTTAATGTGCTCGAGTCCTGTCCTGCTTTTATGGAAGCCAGAAGCCAGACCTTTCCTCTCAGTCATACATGTTCAGGTTCAACATCCAGCCAGGGTCAGGTAACACTTCTACCAATGATCCATGCAATTCTAGGGGAATAGTTTCACGTGTCCCTTTCCATGCTTTTATCTGGAAGACCCAGGCTTAGAATAAGGCTTTTCTTTTACTCTGCACAGCACCAAACACAACTGGACAATCAAGCTCAAGAGGAACTTCTACGAACTACCATCATACAAATGAAAAAGGTGGCAGATGGCAAATACTACTGATTTTACAGCAAATGAGAAATTACACAGCGTCCCAAGCCAATTAATCAGTAATGCACTACAGGGGAGTCTGCCTTAGTTCCCGTAATAGCTCTACAACATAACTACACTCCTAAGCCATCAGGAGCAATATTTGCCTGAATATTCCTCAGAATGTACATCTGGGGCAAAATCTGCAGCTGTAATGTGAACAATTAAAATATTCACCGTCATGCAGAGATCTAGGACAAAGCTTTATGCACCAGACATTTCCTATTATTTTGAATATCTGAGCCGTGAACAGGTCTATTCCACCACAATGAATCGGACCCTTGGTGATCATTGGAAAGCAAGAAGCTGTTTGATTATTTAAATGATGAGAACTGAACAGGTATACTTGAAATTAGGAAAAAATGCTTGTTCCTTTCGATAATAGTTTTATTTATTAATGCAAGTCATCATGATCTAATGTCATCTAAATTAGCCTCAATTAATTTGAATTAATCAGGTGTGTTCCTGGTAATTTCTTCCTCCTATTACACTTTTCAAGAATCTTCAAATGATAAAAGGAATTTTAGTACAAAGAAATTGAGAGGTTTCTTTTTAATAGACATTCAAGATAGGAATAGAATAGATACAGAAGTCGTGAGGTTGAATCTCATCAGACTGGTTTGAAACCATATATTAGAAGTCAATTACATCAAAGTTACCACATATCATCAAATAACCTAATTAGCCACCATTTTAGTTTTGTTTTTAATTTTCAAGAGTGATAAAGGCTAATGCAATTGCAAATTTTTCACTCAAAACTCTAAACCATTCCCAGCAGCAAATTAAAACTATCGGGACACTGAAAGGGAGATGTGACTGGGAAAATCTCTTTCAAAATATTGTTTGTGTACCTGGGCCTCGATTATACAAGTAGCCTTTGAAGACAAATAATTAAGTATCTTCTAACTCTTGTTAGAACTTTATTTGCACCTGCAGAAGATCAGACCCATTCAGATTATGTGGTTTTTTGTGCTGACATTTTGCATCAGGGTGGATTTCAGCCACCAGTTTCACTTCAGTCACAACAGGAACAAAACTAATGGTGTTGAACAATTTCAAGAAGCTACCCACAGGAGGAGCAGGTGTTCATTGCTCAGGAAGATTCGAGATGGTACATTTTATATGGGGAGCACTGCCATGCCCCAGAGGCTGGGACTCCACGTACCCCTGACCTCAGCATTCTCCATTACTTTTTTTATCAGCACTGAGGCATCCAGCCCAACTTTTCCCCTGAATTATTTGTGTAGGAACCTGCTTCACCCAAGGCTTGAACTGATGAGTGTCAGGGGATCATCCAGGATGGGAATAGAGCAAGAGTTGGTGCCGTCACTATCCATACTGTGTTTGGAGCAGACCTTTGAGGGGATCCAGAGAGCTTCCTTGAAAGGTCACGGCACTGGCCAAAAAGGAACAAAACAATGAGCAACCAAAAGAGTCAGCATAGCTCTGTAGGTTGTTACACTTCTCAAGACCGAGCTCTAAATCTATACTATGGCCCCTAGTGACCCCAGGAGAGGACCACGAGGTACAGCAGGTGACACTCCTGCCCAGAATTACTTTTGAGGTGTGGTGGTAGGACTCATACAGAATTGCTGTATTTGTTAACCAAAATAAGAACGACAAGCAGTCTGCAGATTTTCTAGGTGGGATATGGCGTGGGGGAAGACAGAAATGAAGAGAACTAAATTGTATTTCTCTTTCCACCTTCTGAGAATTGCCAGAGGGAGTCTTTGGGGCTGCAACTTACGTATACAGTGAGACTGTTTTATCTATATCAACTTGCTACAGTATATTACACATTCGTTGCTATTATTTGGATGTTTCTAAAAAAAACATCGTGAAGCTGTATAATCTGATACAAAATTACAGCTTTTTTTTTCTAAATAAAAAAAAAAAAGACTGATGCCACTGACACGCTCAAGAACACATGATCTGATTTGATAGTACATTGTATTTACAAAGCCTGTCCCCAGGCAGGCTGTGCTAAAATGAATTTGGAATCAAAAGGCATGTGGTCAGGCTAACTGGGAATAATTCTGGTACCTTTCTTTCTAGCAGTACACAAATGACCCAGAACATAGAAGATCCAAAGCATGCATCCAAATATATACACTCAGAATTTAATTATAGAGAATTATTCTTGTCTACCTAGGATAATTGCAACATTGCATTTTGATGGCTGTTAGCATCACATATGCTTACAGATTTAATAGTGTTTCTTCCATGTCTGGTTTTGATTTAATCAGGCCATCACTCATTACAGTCATGCATGGCCGGTTCTACAGGATGAGAATGTATAAAAACAACTTGCCTTTTAACAAACAAACCTCGAGCTCTTGTCAACTATAGTAGTGAACTCGTAGTGAATTCACCAACAGTGTTGCCAAAAATCCACGCCTAATCTGAAAACATGCATTGAGAGAGGCTTCAATCAGGCGTGCTGACTCCAGCAGTCGTTTCTGGCTTTACCTGCACTGAATCTCAGAATTTCCTGATGCATCCTTTATGTTAGGACTGTGATCCCACTGAAGGCAGTGCAGGTCTCGATCGTGCAAAGTTCTTTGGAACACAGCTCCTGAAAGGGTCATTAAACATATGCTTAGATGGTCTAGGAATGAAATCACAAGTGATTTGGGATTTGCCAACACACAGCCAAGCCATAGGCATGGGTATGTTTTTGTAGTTAGCCCTTCTCAAGACTTGGTCTGCTGAATCGTCTAATACCTGATTATTTCTGTGCTGTTGCAACACCATCAAAAAACACCTGGGAACACTTGTAGATTTTTGTGGTCCTTATATTAAAAAAAATGCATAAGCATGTGTCTACTTTTAGGCATATGAGTGGTTTAGCTACCATGCCAAAACAGAGACAGTATCTATGTTTTATACTAACACTGAAACCCTGATCACAATGGAGCAATTCATAATGGTATTTTTTAAAAACACCAAAAGATACATCACTAAATTAAAGATTCCTGAACAGTTCTCCAAACCCTACAATATCATCAAGGAATTGATCTAATAACCAATATAAACTCAGATCAAGGAAGCAGATACAGGTCTAGCAGATCACTATAAACCCCATCAGAAATCCAGGAGACTGCACAGTGATGTTTTTTTTACCCGCTTTTCATGACAGACACGGCAGCAAACAATTTCCGTGTATTTCTAAATAAATAAAAAAAGAATGGTTTTGGGGGTAGTAGTTTGGTTTCACAAACGCTGGCTGATCAAGCTTGTCTTAGGCTCCACACTCTACATTGCTTGGGGCTGGTATTTAATTGCAGAACTTCTTCCTCCTTCTTTCCTTCCCTTCCCCCTCCTTCCTTCTACAGGAATGTAATCCCTCTAAAATTAAGCATCAATGCTTAAGACACATTTTTTTAATACAATCCAGAAGCCATGATCATACCCTTAGAAACAAGCAATCTGTAAAGCAAAATACACTCAGTGCCTGAATGCTAATGCAGGAATTAATCATTTCGATATCCTCGCTCTCTCCCCTGCTCATTTTCTCTTGATTTTTTTATGTCAGAATCAACTCAGTATAACTCCATACCTTTAAAAAAATCATCTTTCAAGAAGCAATGTTAAACACTTCACAGTGGAAAGCAAACAAATCAATACTTATTATAGCATTCATGGTATAGCGGGCACTATAGTTAACGGTTGCAACGACACTTAGGTGCTAAACTCTTTTTTTCACTCCTGAAAGAGTGAAAACCAACCTGAAACACAACAGCTTTCTTCACAAAACCTGCTGCTCAGCTGAGCCTGCCACAGGAAAATGCTGTTACTTCTTCCTGACACTCAGAACAGCCACCATTGTAACTGTACAACTATACACTGATACTTGAAGAGAATCTAAAGAAAATCTTCCAAAAGCACCACATGGTCACAAAGCGGCACACCAGGGTGAGCTGTGTGAGGCAAGGCTCTCCCATTAGCCCAGCATGGCACATAAAGCACCACTGAGGAGACCAAAATCAACTACAAAGCAAGAGGAGAACAAGGACAAGAATAATTTCCATCAACAATACGTATTTTGAAGGGTCTGTACAAGGTTTTGTTGTTTAGGTCTTCCCTTACCTTTGGAGGCACAACAGGAGCCCAGCACAAGCAGAGCAGAAGCCTTCCCACCGCAGCAGGTGACAAGGGGATGTTCCAGCATCCCTCCCCAGCACATGTGGGGCCAATAATGAGCCTCTCATTAGCCCGCCATGCCCTGGAGCCCAGCCAGCCCTGTACAGGCACACAGCTCACATGTGGGGCTTCCTTCACACGGGGTGCATTGCTAAAACGTGGCGCACACTCGCACGTTGGCTGCACTCCCATGGAGTGTGCTCGCTCGTGAGGCACACTTGCACGAGCTGCATGGCTTGTACTTGGGGCACACTCACACGTGGAGCATGCACATACAAGGGGTGCACTGCTCACACATGGGGCACACACGTGTGTGGGGGGCCCTGCTGGCACACGGGCAGCTGTGCCACCCCGTGACCTGCCCTGGGGGTACCTCCAGCCAGCAAAGATGAAAAATTCCCACCTAATATTTTAATACGTTTGGAATGTAGATGAGCACACGGCAATTAACATTCATTTATAAGAACAATGAAATGATTAATCAGCTGGGATTGCAAATGACATACTGACACTTGAGGTTCATTTTGTTTTGCACTGTGCATAGTATTTAGCCAAACCTATGATTAAAGGCCAAGTTCTGAGGTCCTGAGGAATAAACTTCAGCTCTGATGTTGCTGATAAAGGCAGGATTTTTCACAGAATTAGATTTTGTGGGGGAGTAAAAAGAAATTAGGTGTTTTGCTTTTTTCCAGTGATTATGAAATCCAGGAGCATTTTAAATTCAATGAAGATTTGTCTCTTCCATTACAGTGCTGCATACAGGGCACAGTATTTTATTAGCAGAGGAAGGAAGAGGGAGAACATAGGGCAAGATTAAAACTGAAATGCAGAAATCATAGTGACAGGAAAACAGAGTGCTTTGCTATTTCAAATTTAAGGAGATTATGCACTGTAGTATTGATCCCCGTGTATCCAGAGAATGCCATGCATATTCAGGTACTATATATGGAAGCAATAAATAAAAATCATCTTGCATTACTCAGTACTTGCTTGTAATGACATTTATCATTTTTTTTTATTATCATGGCGCTCTGATTTTTGAACAAACTGTTCATATTGATTTATGGACAAGAAACAGGCCAGAAATAGAACGACTCCAGTGGACCTTGCTGGGCTCTGGAGGCAGCCCATCTGCAGTAGGTGTGCATGCTCATATTCAGTCACATTCTATAATTTTCCTTCCCTGGTGCTTCTCCCCATATGATTTGCTGCCTCACCTCTTTGAGCACGCCTGATACTTTCTGCCATGCTTTTGATTATTTCCCTTACTGCTGAGTCATTCTTTTATTCTTTGCCAGACCTTTGCATCCAAAGTGCTATATAACCAAATACCAATGTGTTACTATTTGTGTGATTTACACTCCTGAGTACGGCAGTTGCAGACGAATCCTTGGTATTCAGATCAAAACTTGGAGCCATAATACCCTGACTGTGAAAATGGTGATACTGCCTTTGAATGACTAAGGGTAGATAATTAAAATAATTCCTTAACTGAAGTTATATTAAGCTACAGCATTAAAGCAAAAAGACCAGGGTTCCCATTAAGGTTTCCTTCCATTACCTCAGGTCTTGCATTTTATTACTTTGAATCTGTTGCTTATACCTAGGCACATGCATTAGTAACTCGGATTGTGAAATAGAATAAAATTCCCCTCTCAGTGCAGAAGGCAAAACCAGATCTGTGATCACATCTATCCCTCCACGCACAGTGTTGGTACCAGCTCACTGCACAGACACATTACCATATTGTGCTTTTCCTTGCAGTGGTGCGAAGCTGCTTCCACAGGAGTTTTCACTCTGTCAGTCAGATTATGTCGAATTGCCAAGATTTATTCTCAAAAAGATTTTTAATGGAAAAATGATGAAGTTCACAACAGATATTATTTGCATGAGATCAGTGAACTAACCTGCGTGACATTTGCTCTGTCAACCATCAGTTTGTGGACTGAGCAGCAACTAACACTTAAGGACTTCATACTTCAGTCTGAGCCTTACTAAAGAACAGTTCTCCTGGTAATTAAACACTAATGTTCTTTCATGAGTACATTATAATGAAATAAATTGCTTCAAGGGAACAATAAACTACAGGCAACATCTGAAGCATTTTAACAGCACAGAGCACTTGGCTGCTGCAAGATTCACTCGGAGAGGAGAAAGGTAATAACGTCTCAGAAACAATTTAGAAAACAATCTTCTGCACTTTCAATGTTTCTAATAACAAACTGGGACACTCCAATGTGTGATTTTACTCATTCTCAATCACTTGGTGCCTCCTGGAATGGAAACACATACATGATACGACAGCGCGAGCCACTGCGCTGCTCCTCCAGCCCCCAAAGCTAATGATGCCTTGGGTTAAAGTACTTCTTCCTTGTGTGGAAACACTTGATTCTTCAGCCCTGATGAGATGAAACTTAATTAATGTGGCGCTTGCTACTTAGAACTTTAAGGAGTTGTTCATAAAACTCAAAATATTTTTATACAACTGAGGTTTGCAGATTCGGAGGCCTGAGCTAACTGTGGCAGAGAAGGTGTTGAGAATCCCAGTGCTGTCAGGGAGGCTGCCTGGCCAGGAAGGCTCCGTACAACTGTCGAGCACTTTACAGAATCTCTTAGGACACAACTCACATAAAATTCAATACAAATGCCATACAAAAGCCACGCTCCACACACAGTAACAGTTATTTGTCTTTTAAAGCAGAATAAATGAAATTACCGGTGTAGCTTCCTATGTGTGCTATAGAAATGTTTATAAAGGACTGAGGAGGTGTACTGCATGTGTGTTTCCAATGAAATGAAACTGTGCATGGACCCATCTAATTTAACATATTATCATGCTATTTCAAACCACATTAGCAGCAAGAAGAGCAGTTAGAAAAAAATTAACGGTCTATTCTCTTGCTGCAGGGCAGCAGTAAGGGATTTGTCTATCTTGGCTACTTTAACATTTGAATGCTGGTGGAAAACACGTATTTCTGTCATGCTGCTTTTTTAGAGTAACTGGGTAGAGCTTTCTCTGCTTGAAAATTGTTAGCTGCTACAAAGAGTTGATACTATGCATGTTTTAAAAGAATAAAACATATTCATTTTTATAGTGCAATTTCCAAGCAGTGATAAACATTGTTGCTGAAGTATGGTATAGCAACGTGAATGTAAGCTGTTCATGTTAAAGACTAGCTGGCATCCTATTCAGAAAAGCTATTGTGGCTGTTGCTAGGAATATGAAAGTATACAGAGATCATGTTGAGTCATGTGGAACAAGAAAAAGAAATCTTTCTTCTTCTGCTCTTTAGAAGTGGCACAATTGCTTGTACATTGGCCTTTATCCAAGACAGATGGATTATCACTAGAACAAATTTCAGTAAAGCCTCCCTGCATTTACATAATGTAAGTTTCTAACATTTAACCAATTAAAAGAATTGGTGCTTATAGCTTTAAAGAACTTGTAGGTTAATTATGACTCTCTTTGTGGATATGATGGAAGTGATAAAATAAAGCACTTTGGTAGTTAAGGAACCTGCTACATGGAGCAGACTACTTTGTTGAAGGATTTTTTTTTGCTTCAGGAATAGTAATAGGGGTTGAAGTTCAATTTGTTTTCAATACACAAATCCCCTTCCCTAATATCTATTCTGTCAGTGGAAGCCTTGCAGGATGAGGTTGATGGTTTTAAAGTTATGAAGATAATGTTTTGTTTTATATAAAGAAGCCAAACACAGTGTTTCTTGGCTGTATTCTAAATTTGAACTCTTGCATGTCCTTACAGTTCAGATATACATAGGTCCTTTGCAAGAGCCTTCAAAATCTCGCAGGACAGAAATGATGATTGAGCCAATATCACACAGAAGACCATATTGAATCCTTGGCTAAACGTTGAGCTAAACATTTGGCTAAACATGTACTGTTTCCAGAAAAGTAATGCCCCATGGAAATGCCAGTAAGTACCTTTCAACATGCTTTCTGAAAATGATTTGTGACACCATGTACGAAAGGATGGCATTCCCTGAAATTGCGGGTATGGTAGGAGACAGAACCACTGAATGTAATGGTCAAGCAATACACACACATACCCCCTTTCTCATATGCCAGCAAGGGCAACAGCAAAGCTCTCTTTCGGTTAAAGTACTGTAATTCAGTGTAGAATAAACTGATAAAGTATTAACTTTTTTTTTTTTTTTTTTTAAATTATCTTGGCTCCCTTTCTCATTGTGACTCATTTAATTTTGAAGATTTTTTTTCTAGGGTAAGAAAATAGATATTAAAACTGTGTTTGAGAAGTGAGTGGGTTCTGGCACACAGTGTTCAAATATAATGAAAAAATACAGGAGGCAACTAAATTGTAACAGAAGCTTCATCGGGTTCTCCTATTTACACTGAACGAAGGTTATGCCAGATGTTTGCAAAATTTAACAAGTAGTTTTTATTACTATAACAGGGCACAGAGGCTCCAATTGTCATCCACTACAATCTAAAGCAACTCTTGCTGTGCTAGGTGCTGCACAATGATCAAGTAAGCAGTCAGTAGTAAAAAAGCAACCAAACAAGGAAATCCCATCAGAAAGGAAAAAAAAAAAAAAAAAAAAAGAAGTTGGGGGTATGATTTGTCAGCTGATTTATCCAAGGACATTCAGAAAGTCTTCAACTGGAATAAGTATTTAAGTTCAGAGCTCTCTAGTCCTATTATCTCAGTCCTTAAACAACCTCCTGTCTCAAAACGCTTACCAATCTGTTACTTTTTTTCATCTGCCCAATTTTATTACTTTAAAGTACAGTAATTTTTTCTAACCATAGAAGTAATCCAAAAACATTTTGAGGACATTTAGTTTTCTTTTGTGAAAACTAAGTTTTAACTAACATTAAAGCTCTATCTTTTGATTTCTCTACACAAGATCAAATTTAAGACTGCATGCTAGTCTAAATAAATAAAATTAATCCTTTTCCTATGAAATCCAACTCTGTTTACTTTTTTTTTTCTCCTTTTCTTTTAATTTTTTTTTGTTATATAAAAATAGGCCTCCTGGTAAGTAGTATCAGTTAATAGTAATTGCTTAAAGTAGATTTTGTTTAGGAGAGAGGCAAAAATCATCCTTGATTTCTTGACACGTTTTGTAAAGCACATCGTATGGATGGCTCCATAACTCTTTCTAATGCCTAATAAAAGATGCTACCGAATAGCGTGCTCATTACATATTAAACCGAGAATTCTCTTGCACAAGCACTGGTGTGTGATTTGAAAACAATAAAACCAGCATGGAGTTATGAATTATAATAAGGTTTCTGCATTTCTGATTCATAAAAATACATTTTTATGCTCTCTCCTTAGCCAGCATTTGGAATTTTCATCTAGCCTTTGCCAAATGAACACAATCAAAACATACTGTCTTTATTTACGGGTACATAAGAGGACGTCTCATTATTTCTAAATTTGGCCCCATGTATATGTTCAGAAGGTTGTTTTTCCTTCTTCGTGTTGTTCTTTGTTTGGTTTTGCTCTCCAGGTCAGGGCTCACAAAATTTGAATTTCCTCCTCCAAATGGCTTTAAATTACCTACTACTTCCATCTGTACTGTTTTGGTATTCCAAGTAAATAAATATGGATTTTATATATATTTGGTTTTTGTTTGATATTCCCATTCCTCTCCTTCTCCTTCCAGCTTCTTAGAAGAGATGCTTACATATGGAACAGTCTATTTAGAAATAAACCCAGCAATCACACTCTTTAAAAACTCTATTATTTTCCAGGATTTCAACATTCTTTAAGTTTCTAGTAGCACGAGCTGCCTATATACATCTAATATTCTTTTCGCCTTAAAGAATGAAATTTGTAAAAGGACCCAAAAAATAGTAACTTCACCATTGTATTGTGAAGGGGAAAGGTACTCAGAGAATCGACGCCATCTAATGGAGTGTTAAAAGGCAAAATTATTAGCATTTATTGTTACTACTCAGCGTTGTTAATCCAGATTAACAGTCAATAGGCTCAGTACATGGAGAATAATAATAAAGAAGCAGTTTCTGCTGAATGGCTTGTGATATGAAAAGGAATTAGCTCACAATGCCATTATCACCACTGCAGCTACTTACTGGGCCTGGCAATTACAGTAGAGATTGATAGTACTTGGTAGAGAACCAATTGCTTTATTGGCATGTGTCTGATAAATACACACTAACACATTAAACCAATGTCACAGCTGATTCTTAGGTAGAATGCAGAAGAAAATCCAGGTACTAATCACCACTAACTATCAGAAAGAAAACACAATAGCTTACTAATGAATTCCATTATGACGGGATAAATTTAGCTAATGCCATCAAATTTATTATGTACAGAATACTCCTGAATATCCTAGTGTTGGAAGGAAACAATTCAATAAAACGTGAAAAAGTCTGTGCTGATTTCTCCGCGCTAGATTTCTACAGAATCAAAGATCAACAGCTATTTTCAGTCTGAATGAGTTTGACGTGAACAAGAGAAAAAAAGATGGAATAAAAATGAGATTTTCCTGAAAGCATGACCTGCCAGTGGGTGTCTCTGTCTCAGTCTACACTGAACAGAAACACCCATGCACCTCTGCAGGCAGCAGAGCCTTCCAGATTTTAAAGGTGCATTACACAAAAAATAAAGTCAAATAGCTATAAAACAAAGTGCAGAAGAGTTTGATGGAGTAAGACGCTTAATATTCTCCAAGGAAGTCTAAAAGAGTCTAAACTTCTCTTTGCAAAACAAGAAATCATGGATTTCTTATTGAATAAGTTGCCTGATGGCTTCTGCTAGTCCCTAGGCACAAGTGACTATCACTGTCCTTTAGGTCTTACCCCATATGATAGGGGTAAGGAATGATTTTTATTACTTTGCAGTTGTATTTTGCTTGCAGGAGAAATTAAAGCAAGGGTTCTTGATGAGGAAGAGAGATTTCCAAGGCTGATACCTCATTGCACTCTTGTCCTCAGATGTAAAATATATTATGCACATTCATTTTCTATAACACACGTTCAAGGACTATTTAAAAGAAATGCAACTAATTTCTACATCATCAAGAGAAGTGTTTGTAAGCAATTCCAATAGGCTATTCCGTTATGTGATAACTCATAACTAGACTAACAAGGGTCAGTCAATTCCCATTGACTTCTGAGCTCTCAGCTGGGCCTTGTCAGGTAAAGAATGGAAACAAAGGATGCAACTGTGACGTGTGACATCCTCTCTGGAATTTATGCCAGTGGCACCCAATTCATGTAATTGTGCCCTTCTATCTACCACCCAGTAGAGAGAAGTATTGAAAAAATCCTGTAGGGGAAAAATATGAAATGATCTGTCATATATAAGGTTCCTCACTAGCTGTTTTAGGAGCTGATGTATTTCCTTTCCAAAATCCTCCGTTTGTTACTCGCCCCCCCAATAACTTTGCATGTTATTATCTCAGAATTATTCATGTCCCTATAGGGAAACAGTTTGCTTTATGATGAAAAAGTAGTAAGAAGTCTGCAGATTAATTGTTTTGTGTATAAAAAGACATTTCCTTTTATTTTATTGATTTTGTATTAGAGACTAAGCCAGCAATAAAAATAATTGGATCCTTTTGGGGGCTAATGCCATAAACAAAACAGCATGGCATTCAGTGGTTCACTTTTGCTTCACCTTCTATGTAATTTGTAGAGTTATAGTAAGCAGCACTTAAGAAAAAAACATTTTGTTCAATAAGCTTCAGAAACAGGCTCTGAAGAACCTATCAAGAGAATATAGTTTAGCATTTCAGAATATTTCTTCACAATAGTTATAATTAGACCTGGACGTTTATTTAGAATGAACAAAGGCGAACAAAACCAATTTAGTAACAGGGCAACATAAGGTATTTGTGTATTTTGTTAGTAAGTGAAACACTGAGAAGGGAAAAGAGTACCCTGGCATTTTCAGAATTAAATATTTTATTTAGGGTATGTTAAAATATTTCATTTTAATAATTTTTAGAATACAGTTTTTCAGCATTAGGTTTCAATAATGCATTTTTAAAATGGGGTTATATGACAAAGGATGGAGGCATTATAGGAGGAGGCTAAGAGGTTAATATAAAGCAAGAATAAAAATTGCTAATTGAATAAATAAATATTTCAAGTTGACTCAATATTAAATCTGTGGGATTTATATTTCATCAATAAACCAAAATCTTTATTTCTATTTTAGAGTAATAAGCCAATTTATTTTAATACAATTTTTCAGTTCAGACAAACTGAAAAACGCACTGTTCATCCAGCTCCAATTGAATGGACTTCACTATAGCTTTGAAATGAACCTTGAAAGTACAGCTTTTAAAAATTCAGAGTTTCATTACTACATTATGTGTGGCCATGTAACAAGACTGCTTGAACATATGCTTTAAAGTACTGAAGGTTTTATATGAATGGAAATCCCAAGTTACACTTCTCCTTCTGAATCTAAATTAGTGATTGCTGGCTTCTATTCGAGCTGAAAATTGCATTCTTCAAATTGAAGACTTGGTGCAACTTGGACTGTTGCCTCCCAGAGAGTCTCCAGCAACAGTTCTGTGGCTAGAAGTCCCTGAGGCTCCCAGTAAAAATTTCAAGAGATCTCACAGGCACCACAGCAAAATATTTTGCTTCAAGGAAGTGATGCAGCCAGTGTTCTCTGCTGCAAGGACAAGATCCAGCAGCTCAGCAAGTCCACCCACTGCCGGGAGAGCACAGGAACTCTCACCCTGCAGTAAACAGAGGGCTGACATGCTGGTTCATGTGTCAAAGTAAATAATGAGGACTAATGTTTTATTTAATGTTTGCAACAGGCTAAGCCTCTGCACACATTCAGTGAATTATTACAGCTTGGCTGGTGCACAGTAACAGTCACTAGCCTGAAGACCAAAGCAACTTCCCCAACACTGAAAGAGGGCCGTGGCACAGCCAGAATTATGTTTAGTGCAGCCTCATCCACCTTGTAACTCTCTTAGTTTTCCATCTCCTCCAAAAGACAATGGAAGGAAGATTAGTTATTTTAGAGAACAGGAACCAATCAACAAGAAATGGAGATCCCTTACACCGTAAAAATAGGTCCAGTATTTTTTTGGGGAGGTAGCTATTTCAAGGTAAGGCAGATTAGGCTTTTTAACTGAAAGAATGAAATCACTTTAGAGTTTCCAATCACTGTCCATTAACCCAAGTCCACATTAAATAGCACAGTGATAACAATGTAGGATCATCTGTGCAAATTCAAACAGACAAAGAGTAAATTCATTAATCAGCAATGGTGCTGTACCTAAAGCTTGTGATGGTAAAATAAATACGAATACTTGTTTTGCAAGTACAGATTATAAAATAGCTCTTAAAGGACAATGATACACATTTCTGTCAGGACCTGCAATTTTAAATGAAAAGGTATCATTTTGCTGCTCAGATAATGGAAAATATATTAACAGCAAGAACAGTGACTGAAATAGAAGATACTTATTGTGGGATATTTTTTACTTCATGGAGGTTCCAATTTGCTTCTCAACTACACTGATGTAGATCAGGAAAAGTTTAATTGACCTCAAAAAGTTTACCACTTTAATGCTTATATAAGCAAGAAAGAAACAGACTGTATCTTCTAATAATGTAAATAAAAAATGCATAAATGATTTACACAATCTGAAAATTATCTAATAGCAAAGGACAGGAAAAAGGAGATAGACAGGATAACTGTTACATTATGCTGGATCCAAATCGCATATTTTAGAAAATAGATCTGCAAGGACTTGGAAGACCTAAGAAATAGGCAAAGTGGTATCCGACAGACCATTTCAGTCTGGAGCTGGATGTTAAGCACAGCTGATTTAAACACAAGGCATGGAATTGGCGACAGCCTGAAGGTGCCTGTATGCTAACAGGTGCTGGAACTCCCTGGGTAATAAATGAAAGCACTCTGTAGTGGCATGTTTGTCACAAGGGCCCAAGGGCTTACAATTCACCATTCCTATTTGTCTAGCAGAGCTTGATTTGTTAACCTCGTAGTGACCTGTCTTTTCTTCAATGTTGTACACGAAGTAATTACAGGTTTCACACTACAATAGGTTGCCAGGGTACCTTCCGGAGCTTGAAGCAATGATGCAGACATGAAATTACAGACAGATGCCTGCAGTTGTGATGGCTACATTAATTTGCTTCTTTCACAGGTCACAACTTTGGGTGCTTTATTATCCCGACTCTGCTCAGCAGGGGTAGGCTTACTGGGAACTAGTTGATGGAGTTCCCTCCTACACACGGATATCAGAGGAGGCCCATTTTCAGTGCTAAAGGAATACTTGGTGTGGCTGATCCTAACATGAAGGTTCTGTATTTCCTTACATGCTAATCTGAATTGCTGTCCTTGTGTTTTATAGGAAGAACTCAAACTAGGTGAAACTGCACCCCTTAAACTACTCTTACGTTTCGGTTTCATGTAACCACGATGTTGCTCACACTATTTATGCAATTCAATTTGCTTGATTTTACAACACGGGTGTGGCTTATGACGTACAGCTATGTACAAAAGACTAGAATGAAGCCCATCATTTTGTACTAAGAATAAAAATGCATGGTATTGATCTTCTTATTGAAAGGATTAATAAATTAGTGTCTACTATAACTACTATAAACTGGCTTATTACAACTATTTCACTTTTGACCAAATACGTAATCTTCAAACACAAAAGTGCAATGCAGGCAGTACACTCAGTACAAAAATATTACATAAAATAGAAACAACAAGAAATCACCACACGTTCTGCTCTCCTTCTCCAAAACTCTGTTAACCGAGCATTGTAAAGCCCGGAAAGGTCTGGCAATTGCTATAGTAACTCTCCATAGAAAACTGCCCTAGGCAGACACTGAGCACGTGAACTTTCTGTCCAATTCGTTCAAATTCACTTAAAAATTAAAGAACTGCAAAAAGATCTCACAACTGGAGTCTCTTGGCAAACATTATAATAGTTGCCACTGTTATCCCTAGCTATTCTATTTTTCTCCATGGACAAGATTTCCTGGATAAAAATCTGGAAGAACAAATTCTGAAGCCAGTTTCTTATTTAATATGATTGCAGAAAGTTGAAAAAGCAGCAAGGTTTATACAACTCACTGAGCAGACCTGATACTGAGTGGGTCTCAGAGAAAATATCTTTCCTTTTAAACAAAGCCGGTTAGTTCTGCGTGATTTAATGAAATTCATACACCACTAAGATTTTATGTTTATATATGTATGTATATAGTAATTAAGAATTAGAGTTTAGGTTTGCCTGTCTTCTGATTTGATTCAGAATATCTGATGACAGCAAGTGGATTAATTTTCCATACCTAAGGTAAAATTGTACACAAGACTGTAATAAAAAGCATGGGGGTCACTAGAGCTAGCAAAGCTATGATAAATCATGAGCATACCAACATATGGAATATTCACTGATGTACATGGCGTATTTATTTGGCATCTGGGCACATCTTAGTCTTGAAAGAGTTGAACGCATCACAGAGAAATCAGCTGTGACACTGGTGATTTGTCATTATGTGAAAACAATTCAGATTAAAATTTCTGACCCAGAAAATACTGAAACAAAGCAAATAAATGCCTGAAGGCCATAAATATAAAGTTAGCATTAGTTACTGACTAGATTTATAGCCTGTTGATACAGTTAAAAGTCTAATTATATTGGCAGAGGCATTTAAATCATTATATTTATGATAATATCTACAGTTCCCAAATACTATTAGACTACCACAGTTACTGTCCACATAATCTTTGCTTTGAAGACCTTACTATGTGAACAAACAAGGATACAAAACATGGGAGATGAGTAGTGTTATGGGAGTTGGATCACAGCCAAAATTCCTCTTGAAAGCAACACTGTAGGAAACAACAGTAATCTTATTTTCCTATTTCCATCTGATTTAAAAAAAAAAAAATATCCTGGAAAAACTAATGTAAAAACAGAATTAACCTTGTGCACTTATTTTGCTTATTTGTAACACTAAAGTTTAATTCAAGTAATTAAAAAAGAAAACCATCATTAAATCAAATATTTAAATACTCCATTAATAAAAAGGTCAAAACAGGATAAAATACTTCATGTTATTTCACAGTGGAGATATCTGACATGGATGCAGTCAGTCAGAGTCTACAACCTTTTTTTTTTTTTTTTCCCCCTAAAGTTAAGATTTCTGATGGAAACAATGATTCATCATACAATTTTTAACCTGCTTGGATTATTAATCCTACCCAACAAATGCTCAAATGGAGCAGAATAAAATTCACAAAATCACAAGGAAAGCGTGACAGAGAAATACAGAGAGTGAACCCTGCTTGTTTAGAGCTGCAGGACGGAGACTTGATCCCTCATGCTTCCTGGGTGTAGCACAGCATGATACATAACCATATGGTTAACTTGGAGCACAGCGGGAAGGATGAGTTTTCAGAAAATTTCAGAAATGCTGTAGACAGACAAACTGCAAGGAAATAATCAAAGGAAGGAGTAAAACCAACCCCAACTATTCTGGCTCTAGAGGTGGACAGCATAGTCTAGTGCTAATGTGGTTTTCTTCAAGACTCCAGCCTGAGGAGGTTCTGCTCTGCCCTTTGCCCGGAGGAGCTTTGCGATGAGGTGCAGCAAGGGCCGTGACACGTGCTCTCATTGACCAGCTCCAACGCCACAGCAAGCTCTGAAGTGGCAGCTCTCCCCCGGCTCTGTAATGGGTGCTGGCAATTACAGCTGACACTGCGCTTGTGATTCAATTTCTCAATGTAAAAAAAGTAAAAATGGCTGAAGGTCAGAATTTAAGTTCATCATAGGATTTTTAGGGCTACTAGCATTTTTCATCCCGCAACTCTTCAGTCTTCCTTCAGTTAATTAAAAGAAAAACTGGCCAGAATTTATGGAAGAATTAGCATCTTGCCTGGAATCACTTTGGATTAAAACTCACTTTGCTTTACAAGGTTTTTCAGCAGTGAGACTCTTGGTTGCCAAAGGAAAAATAATGTAGAACCTTGCAAGAAAGTAAATCATCTCACTTTCACTCTAGTCTGAGATGGGAGGAATGGGTGATGGAATGCTGTGCATCAGCAGGGAGGGAAGGAAAGAGGACTGTGGTAGCAGCCCGGGGCCGTCCCACGTGTTCCGTTAGAGAACCCAACAGTTACTGAGCTCTAGTCAGAAGGCAGCGACACCAGATATGGGATGTGTTAGGGATCACAGTATTGGATTTCAGCAGAAAATTAGCTTTGTAGATCTTCACGAAGCTGGGATGCCTGGCATAATTAATGACATGTCTGAATAGTTATTCAATCATATACACCCTGGGGTGGATTTTCCTATCACCACTGCTGAACAAAAGCTACGCCAATGATATTAACAGGCTCCTACTGGTGTCAGCAAGCAGATACATGGTCCAGATTTTTTAAATGCAAGAATATTAGATCATTTGCAACATTCAGTCCTTTCAACCACTGCAAAATCTGAATTAAGAACCACTGAAAAATCTTTTGGACCGAGTAAACTGCAGGTACGATCATTCTAAGAGGAAGGAGAGGAATGGAGAACTTTTACTTACAACGTTCATTGTTTTCTGATTAAATGCAGAAAAACAAGGAAGAATAAATCTTCCAACTTTATTTTCTTTCTAATCGCGAGGCTTCATTTGCAATCCTGGTTTAGTCCTTTGGTGCAGCCTTTAAAAATTGTTGCCTATGTTTATGCCAAGCTTTTCTTATTTCCTCCTTATCCACCTGCCACAAACTTCTCCTCCCTAGTAAGATTTTAAGGATTTGTTCTTATAAATGAGTTTTTGGTCAGCTCATGTACAGCTGTTTTGGGATGTTTGAGACATCAGATGGTGTTTTGTAGGCATCAGAAGGACTGACACATTGGGGTCTCTGTTTTCCATTATCACCTTTTAATTCAATTCCAGGAATTTATTAACACCTTTGTGCAACAAAGGAGAGATATTGTCTTGTTTATATAAGTGAAAAAGTGCACCGTGACTGGTAGAATTCTAGCAGGGACAGTGCTGCTGTAGAATGACTGTATGAGCTCAAAAAGGGAAGGTGGAAAGCTATAGAAATATAAAAATTCTGGTAAGTTTAGCCTGCATAGGATAACTGCAGGTGTAGACAAGGAGGTGGCTCTTCTTCCTACACCCAGCCGCTGTCTGATGTAACCCAGACCCCTGTACCTCACGATCAGCCCTGCATCCACCCCTATGTATCATTTGAACCCAGGCTGGCTCTAGAGGGAGAATTCAGATCCTATCACACAGACACCTAAGTTTAGAGATCCTGATGTCAGTCTTGTAATGATGCAAAACACTTGCAGGAATATTAAAGAGAGGTGAAGAATGAAGTATTTTTCAAGTCTGATAACATGTAAACACGTCAGTCCAGAATTTCAGACTGAGTTAGCTTCCATAAGCACCCCAACATCTGAGTGGAGTATCGGAGGAGGGAACCGCATGCTGAGCAAATGTCAACTTCAGCGGGAGTTCAGCTCTATGGAAACCCCCCCTCTCACTGCCCTAGGAAAATAATCTTGATACCAATTTACAGTAGAAATGTAAAGTAGCCAAGTATAAACGTGCTTCACACCAGAGACAAGCAGAGCCGTAGTCTCTCAGCACGTCAGGGGTGTCCTGGGTAGACTCAAACGCAGATGACAGCGAGAGGTGGCCAAAATCCGTATTGCTCAAGTTACAAGTGGATGAATTTTTTTTTCCATATTTATGCTTCTTTATGAGAGTAGCTATTGTAAATCAGCATAGCTCCGCTGACACTGACAGAACTGTGCCGGGTTTTTTGGCTAAATGTAATCTAATCCAAGACTATAGATTGAGAAACAGGCACTTCACGAGAAGAATTGTCTTGGTGTGTTTTGTGACAGTGTCACTGCCATGTAGGAGCTGGCAACCTTGTGGCTGTTTTTCCATGTCGCTTTCAAAGATGTCTTAACAAAGCTTCCTTCAAAACTGTATCTGCTCTTTTCCGTGTGAATGCTCACCACTTCTAGGAGTGTTTGGGATGCTGTGGAACTGAAGCAGACTGGTGAGGAGACAGAGAGAAAACAGGACTATGTAAGAGGATTTGAGAATTTAAAAGTTAAAAGGAAAAAAGGCAGGGCTTGTTCAGCAGTACAAAGTCCGGGGTAAGCATAATCCATGGACAAGCACCGTACATTTGACCCTCTAGCAAAAACATTCATTCCTGCTGCCACCTTGATGACATAATCTGAAAGGCTTTGAGAAATATTTCACTGTTTCTTCAACGGCTTCTTTCTTCAGTTCTGTCATATAAACAGTTATCACTGGATAATCCGTACAGTGTTTGATTAAAAATATTGAAATTGTTTTTCTGGTCATTTGAACTGATTTTCCCCTCTGTGCACTCCAGGTTATGTCTTGTGGAAGCTCAGGGCTCCTTTTAAGCAGCATTACAGACCACAAAATTGTCTTGTGGTTATTCTACTACTTTGAAATGACTAAGTATGGGTGACTAAGGAAGGATACAAAAAACTCTTATTCAATTTTTAATGCTAAGATACAAAACACATTTTCTCTCTACTGGTGGTCTGCTACCTGCAGCTTATCCATTAACTCACAGAGGTTCAAGCATTTAAATGTTAGGGTGCAAGTATGAACATATGTTTCCAAGCAGGGGGAAGCCTAAATCTTTCTTGTTTTAAATATGAGCTTTTCTTGCATGAAAACAATTCTGCCAAATGATCTTTTTTGAAGTTCACACAGAGTGATAGATTTCCCAATCTCGGATGTATGGTTATAAGATTATCAGTAAAACCAATGATTTTTTTTTTTTTTTTCCTTAGGGAGTCTGATCAGCTCTTTCTTTGACAAAGAAAATAATCTTGATCTGTGTTGCTTATTATATATATTTTGCTTTTGACAAAACTAGGAGCATTCTTTTCTCTGTTGTTCTCTTCAGACTTCAGTAACTACTTAAGTAACTACAGTTGTGTCTTTTATTCTGGTCATTCAATTTATTTCAGTTAACTTTTGTTCTTGTTAAAAAGGCAAGTATTGGTAGCTGATTGACAAGGGGCAAAATTGTAAATGTTTATATTATTATTACACCCATCTGTATTATTTTCACAAACTCAAAAGTTTTGTTGACAGAGATGTATTTTTATTGCTTTGCTTTACAATATAGTATCATGATTTGAATGTAAGACTACACATGAGGTTAAGACCTTCTGTAAATTCCAGCTAATCATTTGAAATGTTTGGGCAAACATACATGACCATTAAGATTCTTTTGATCACTGTCATTCAGTCAGGCCGGTCACAAACTTCAAAAGCTGAGGGGGTTTTATTTTATTTTGAGTTTAATTGCAAACTTCCCACAGAGGTCTCAATACACTCTTTATAACACAAACTTTGATGATTTGGCCAAGCAGAAGATTTGTTTTGAAGTTTTTGAAGCTGACACAATGATTAACACTGTAAAGAACTAGCAAAGCATAAAATGGAGTCCTTAGAGTTGTTTAGATTAATGCCCATCATGCAGGCTTGATATTTTTTAAGACAGGTTTCTAATTACTGTGCCTTTTATACCACGGTTGTGAATCAGAGATTTGAACCAGCATCTGGGATGATGTTTATTGAAATGTGTGTGACACAAGACTATCAGCAACTTCTGAAAGAGCTGTCTACACTGTACTGCTCCTAGAGTGCTCACCGATCTAACATGTCATGTGCACTCTACCACTTGTCTCCCACCATTATTATTAACTTATGAGCTTCTCCAGGCTATATAGAGGCTATATAAATTGTAGATATGAATTTCTCACAGGTATAGGGAACACGGAACTAAACACAGTTCATTCAGCCACACTTTCAGATGACAGGGGAAACTTACCCAATAAAAAATTGACCGGTGCCTCCGAACATTTTCATGTCAGCGCCTCATAATTTGAGATCAATTTTTCTTTTTAACTACTGCTATAAGCACACATTGCAAGTCGACTCCTACATTGATAAAGTTCTGCTGTCTGTATAGTTGTGACTGATCTGAGCAACTCAAATCATAAATAGTCCAGCTGAAATCAGCAGAGCTACTCCCAGTATTGCTATTCAATAGGTGAATCTCTTGAGTTGACAGATTATTTGTGTAAAGCCCTTGCAGCTTTGAAACTTCATGTAAATCCATGAAAGAAAGCATGTGGAAATGAAGGGCTACAGTGGGGCACAGAAATCATGTGGGCTACAGGATGAGGGCAATTTCAAACACATGACAGACCCGAGATAAATGAGACTCTCCAGCTTGTTCAGGATGGGTATTAAGGCAGCTTTCACTTTGCCACATCTAAACCCTCCAGGATCCTGGCTTTCACATTCAAGAACAGAAAGTAGTTCAGATGCAGCTAAAATTCTTCACATCCTTTAAACTTTGCAACACTTCCTTCTGCTCGTATCTTCTTTCTACCACTGCTGTCCTCATCCTTTCAATTTTTCTTGCCTTTATTCTTTTCCCACCTAGAGAGCTTGTATGTAACCTGTAGCCATAAAACCCTACAGAACTTACAAGGTTTATGTGCTGGCAGTACGTACCCAAAAGGCCACGGCTTGAGAGGCAATTGGAAGTTTTCAGAAGATATTCCAACCATAGATTCCAACTGTTTTCCCATACAGGTCTGTAAGTCTCTCAACCCCCACATTATTCGTGTTGATCTAGATTATTTTTGACACACTTTTTAATCTTTCTATTTCTAACCCCAAAGTATGGGGTTTTCTCTCTCCTTTGCTTGTAACTTGGGTAGTTTATATGGTTACCTACCTTAGCTCATCAGGACTTTAGCTCTTTGTTGATTCTCCCTAACCTGCTCTGGATGAATTTATGGAGGCTGTGAAAAAGTTAGACTCCAATTAACAATCATTAACAACTACTAAAGTCAGGAAAACAATGACTTTACTATAAAACTGAATCAGTTTCATTTTGTGCAGTTTTATAGAGACTGAACAGAGATAGAGTACAGTTTATGGAAGAAAAGAGAATCTGAAAGAAGAAGGTAACATCACTCACATCAGGTTAAGAGATACTTCACCAGAGAATGTCAGCAAAACTTTGAGAAATGTTGGACAGAGAAAACTGCAGCTTTCTCAGCTGGTGATGACTGAAAACTTGTAGTTCAATCTTATACCCTACATCTAAGAATTTTACATCTGTATAACACCAAGACGACTAAGTAATATTAGAAAAGAGAAGCTCACAGGAGGATCTTTGTGTTGGTCTGTTGTTGATTGTTAAAACATTCACAGCTTCTAACTAAAATGTTTCATTTCCAAAAAGTCTCTTAAAATGTCAGTCATCCTTGAAGATACTTTGTGACTTGAAAATTAATATAAAAGGATAAGGTGGAAATACTAAATGTAAGTAGTTTTCCAACACCTCCACTTGCAAAAAAAAAAAAAAAATCTCAGAAAGCTCAATAGCTCTCAGCTTCTTTTTTTTTTTTTTCTTTTCTTTTCTTATAAGCTTCCGCATCCCTAAATATATTCCACAAGTTTTTCAAGGTAGCTCTAGGAAAAAAAAAAATCAGCTTGATTCTACTGCATAAAAAGCTGCTTTCTGAAAAAAAGGTCTGTTTCAAAACAGGCACAGAACAGTGTGTTTGTATGCATTTGCTCTTCACTCATTATCTGAAAATAAGTGAGGAAAAGAAAAAAAGAGAAATATGAAAATGTGCTATTTTTTCAGTGAGACATTTTCCCTTCTTTTGAAACCATTTGTGTAGCCTTGAGGGAAGCAAATAAGTGGTGAAAAGATATTATTATGGGGCTTTAGCATAGCATTTTATTTTTGAGCAATGCTAGAAACAACGTCTCACTCACACACATGCTGAGTGGTACCAGAAATCCTTCCTATTCTGATCAATTTTGTGTGTGGCAATTAATTTTTTTTAAAAAAGAAGATGAAGGCTTTAGCAAAGATTTTATAAGACTATGGAGTTAGTATTTTCTCCTTCAGAGAAATGTTTGAGGAACAATCTGAAAGAAGTAACATTACTATCAGATACTACTGTAATATTAGTAATAAATTTGCAATAGTAATAAATTAGCAAATGCTGATTTAAATCTCTAACTATAATAGAGTACTATCAATTTAAAGTGATAAGTGAACTCATAAATTCAGTTTTCCTTTGCAGATGCAATGCATACCTTCCAATCAATCCAATCCAATCCAGATCTGAAACTGCAATATCAAAATGTAACTTCAAACGATACGATTATGATCACTGACAAAACCGGCAGAGGGTTAAATACTTGAAGTTGGAAGGAAGGTTGTCTGATTTTGAAGTCCTAAAAATCAAATTTCCATTCTCCAAGAAGGTCATGGGCTAAGCAAAAATTTCTTTGAAATGTACCTGTTGGATACACGCTAACATAGCTGGTAAGGAGAAAAGAAGAACTGCTACTGTTTGCATGTTCAAAAATTCGTGATACTGATATTATTTTACATTCTGTTCCAGGAATGAAGCAACTGAAAGTTCCGCTACATCTTATCTGCGTCCTAAATTTTGGGTACAATACTGCAGCACTACAATATGGTACCACAGTGCTAAAAATAATTTTGGTCTTGAAGAAAGACTCGAGCATTTATTCGGTTTTAAGTTCATCCCATTCTGAAATTCATGAAACTTCTCAGGATACATTTAGAACCGTGCTTGAACTCTAGCTCACATACGTGCCTCTGCTGTGATGTAATGGACAAGATAAAACACTGCAGATCACTTTCAGAAGTTGCACAGGTATTTCCCTTGAAATGGATGTTCCTTATTCTCTCCTTTACACTGAAAGCTATTTTTTGCTGTTTCCCTGCCATTCTTTCTTATTATTCCTGATCTGAATGCTGAATATGAACCAGGTTACCTTTAATTTAGCTGCATCAAGCTGTTTTCCAGGGAAAAACATCAACAACTTTATGCAGGTCAGATGGGCAACTAACATCTATAAAAAGCATCTCCGAGGCCAGAGTGCCATTTAAAAGTCCTGTTCAATTAGCATTCACTTTCTATGTCTTAGGTCATGAAGCATCTGCAAAGTGCTCCGTTTCCATACAGGCTATTAGGATTCTATAAAAAATGGGCATTACTGCTGCCCAGAGAACTAAATCTGAAGCAGGATCTAAGTCCTCTTAGCACCCAAAAGCCTTCAAATATTTCTCCCAGACCTGCCAGCTAAAAATAATACTTTTGTTTTTTGTTTATTTGTTTTTGTTGTCGTTTTTGGTTTTTGTGGTTTGTTTTTTTTTTTTTTTTGCTTCAGTAATAGGAGCATAACAATGTCAGCCATCATGCAATCCACTTGGATGACATGAATGATCTGTACACACTGACAGTTATGGAAGTTACTTTGCCATTATGACACTATTCGTATTACAGCTGACAGCTCCTATCAGAACCCCATTGCACTTACTCGCAGTCAGTAGTGGACAATTGTTGCTCCAAGAGTTCATACTCAAAACTTGACAAAGGACAGAATATAAATAGAAAGCATTATAAAGCCCTGACCTCTGATACCTGAGCAACTACTGTACAAGAAGTTGTATTAAACTTTAGGCCAGAATGCCAGTTTGAAAGCCAAACAGGTAAACCTAGGACTAAACCTGGGAATAAAAAATGAAGTTGAATTCGGTATATGGATGGGTATGTCATGGAGCTATACAGTATTAGGGCACCAAAGACTGATTCTGAGCTTATGTAGCAGTTAATTTATTACTTGGCTAATTGAATAATGCATGAGATCTTCCACCTTAGACTGCTGAACTTCATTTATGATTTCCATCCCAGTTCCCACAGGACTGCGATAACCCTTTCCCAATACCTACATTCAAACATTCCGAATGTCATCTTGCATAAGTATTCTGAAATACAGAATGGTGATTGCACATTTTTAAAGTTTTGCTGAGATTTGGCAAGTATTTAACTGTGCTTTCCATATTTTCCCCTGAATTTTTTATCAGCCCAATAAATTTAGACTAAGCTGTAATGTTCAGATCTTAATAAGGCTGTAAGCAAGCATTTATTTCCTTTATAATTTTCTATTAATTACAGAGCAGCTAATGCATTTTAAGAGTCAGCTATTAATTCATTTACATTGGCTGTCTTTTTAATTGCCTGTTAAGTACCTGTACTCATTTGAGAGATTTACATGGAATTGTTGCCAAAAATGTCTTGTGCTACTGTACCAGATTCTTTTTCTGCCTGAGTTCTCTATTGTTTCATGCCATATTTATCATGGTTACTTTCCTTTCACACAGCTAGCCTTTTAGCAGCTTAGATCTAAAAGCATTTAAAGCAATTATCCTATGTAATTATCTTCCTCCATTTCTCTGACTTTCTTTTAATATTAAAAAAACCTCGACCAAATCAACAGATTTTGGTCAGATGGTGGTCAGGCATTAATTTACAATGAATAACTGTAATCTATAAAAGAGCATACACCGAAAATTATGACTTGTCCCTGCAGCTGTATCTTTTCCTGCTTAAACCAGGAGAGAGATTACACTGCTATCCATTTATCATTGCTGAATGTTACAAAGATCTGAAAAACAAAATTTTGACTTCACAGAATCAACTGAGTATCGTGCGGGAGGTTACAAGACCAGATGAAAATGAGCAAGAAAACTGAGAGCAGCAAATGAACATAAAGAAGAGAGAGCATAGGGATTTAGCCAAAATCACCACCCTACACCACGGTGTTAGTGCAAACTGAGAAGGGCCAGAATAGAAACCTTCCTTTGGTGATATTTTCAGAAATTCTGTGAATAATTTTTAAATGCACAGGGATAAGTTATATAATTGTAAAATATCATTATTTATTGTCTTCAGTAATGTAGTAATCTGAATTCAAGGTGCAATTTTCTCCTCCACCTGCAATCAATCTTCTATAACAAAAATCTCTAGTTTAGTCTGTAGCCAATCTTCAGACAGAACACCTCTTAACAGAAGAATGACCTCATTAGACTAAACATGTCTCCAGGCCCACTGCTCACTACCACATCCATACGTCAAGAAGTTCAGTAACACAGAACACAAAAACATGGATCAACAGCCTGAGGAAGTTTCCAACTCAGAAACAGAAAGACGAATTTTAAGTTTCAAGCAAAATTGAAAAGTTGCAAAAATTCTGCAATTCTGTGTTGGGAAGAAAAGGAGACATTTTTAGTATCTCAAATTGTGTAGAACGGTTTCCTAGTCATTGCTTGTTACAGTACGAATGAGGTTTACCATCTTGAGCAGATTAGCCAATAGACCATTCTACAACATATCCCTCAAGTTTCCCAACTCCCAGCCCTGAGTAAGCTGCCAAGAAACCAGATAAGCAAATTTTGAAGCAGAATCCGTTAGAAGATTCACTGACATTAACACATCGCTGCACAATACTCGCACTTACAAAAAGGCATTTTCCAGGGGAAGAATATTCCACTGGAAAATTTCTGTCTATCTCTATCAGTAATTGGCTGATGCCCTGAAGCAGGAGTTCTTATATCTTTTTTCCCCTTCTGTAATCTTATCTAACGTAGCTGTGGATGTTCTTATTATCCCTACAAATGTCTAATCCCCTTTGAATCCTACTAAGCCCTTAACTGTCCCACAGGGTAAATTTTCTTTGTGTAAAAAATCTGATTCCTTTTAGCGTTTTTAATATTTGTAAGTGATCCATCTCACTTGTCCTTGTATTATGAGAAAGGGTAAATAGGAGTTTCCTTCTGCATGCTGTGTATTATTTTGCATACCCCTCACACATTCTTATTTTGTGAGGTTCTCCACTAGACAATATTCTTAATCCTTTTCATAGGGAAGATATTTGTTTAAGTAGGACCTTTTTTTCCTTTGGATGGAGAAGAGAATAAAATTATGAGATCTGAAATATATAATTTGATTCACCAGAACTGTAATTTTATGCATGTATAATTCTATTGAAATCAGCATCTCCTAACGTGTAAGGCTTGTCTCTCTGCTCTGGCTGTGTCTATAATGGCACCATATCATTTTCTGTCCTCTTCCACATATCAGCTAGTATTTTTTTTCTTTTTTTTGAACCACAGCTGTACACTGAGCAGAAGGCTTCCTGCAACTATCCAAACCAATTCCCAAGTCTTTTTGTGACCTGGTTCCAAATAATTTGGACACCAACACCATGCCCAAGCAGAAAGCTCTTGGAGAGACACTCTCCAGGACAATTTCTGTTGCTGATTTCACTGCTCAAAACGTGCTTGGCAAGGAACAGAAGATGGATAGAGCAGGAGGGAGAGACCACATGTGGCTATTTATTTTAAGACATGTAAATGGCTGGCAATACTTCTGTTCAATAGTCTTTTATAACAGCAGTTGAATCTTAATAATAGATCAAGATATATTTTATATTGGTGATATCCAGAGCCCCCATCTTAACTTGCATAAGGTGCACTTAACACAGATGTCTCAGCTATATAAAGCTGGTAACATCAGTAATGTGGATAAAAAGAAGATTATTATCCCTGCTGCACAGATGAGGCAATGAGACAGGGGAAGAATTAATGTTTTGCCCAGAGCCTCATAAGACATTCATTATGAAGGTGGAAATTGAATCTGAAGTTCCCAAGTCACAGTTTGGAAATTTAAACACAAACCATTCCTCTTCCTTATTCCTTAGAGAAAGAAAAGACAAGCCAAGAGAAACCAACCTCCCTTAGTTTTCTTGTACATTGTTTCTTTCTCCTCTGTCCATCTACTCCTATTATTTGGGGGTTTTAAACTGCTTGCTTATCTTCCTTTTTCAAACTTGGTGTCTTTGGTGGACTGGTACACTGGAGAGAGAGATGTTTAACACAGAGATAATCCACTCATAATGACAAGCAAATCTTAAGGAAAGCAAAATGCTTGCATGCACCAAGGCTGGCTTCTGAATAGTAATTAATGAACATGCATGAGGCTTTTCAGTAATGCTCAGCTCCACAAAAGAAGCAGAAGCAACAGAGATAAGGCAGCTCTCTTTCAGCCAGCGCCACTGATAATTAAGTGACCTTGTCAGAAATTATAGATGTTTACTGATTTAGCAGAGAATATTTGAGGAGGAAACAGACAAGATTGCCCTTATATGTCGAATCAGCTATAAAAAAATCCCAGTTTAGATAGAAGAAGAAGAAAAAGAAGAAGAAAAATGACACCTAAATCTCTATTTTCAGAAGCCAGAACTAATATGACAAAACCTTGAAGAATACCTTTGTGCATTTTGCATTTTTATATATGTAAATCAAGTATATGTATGGCTTTGGGCTGCTTATTTAACAGCTGTACAATAGGAGTGTTAATGTGGTTTGGCTTGAGAGATGCATATTTCAGGCAAAGGGAATTATTTGTATCAATATTACTATGTAGAGAATAGAGAAATGCAAAAGAAGAATGATAATAACAATAGCAGTGAGCAATTTCATACTGTTTAAATAAATGGGAAGAAACGCCTGATGACTGCAATTAATTCATTACTATGTTACAAATTATAGAACTCTGTGGCTATACATCCTAATGATTAAGTAGGGCAGTAAATGATAAAGTGCATTGGTGTGGGTATTTTGGACTCTCATGTCATGAATTTGAGTCCTCATTTGTTGCCACGAGCAAGGACCTGTATTCTGCCTGCTGTGCTGACTTCTAAAGGACACCTTTCTCACCTGCTCATGAAACCTTTGTGGAGTTGATGGAGTGGGGAACCAGGCAGACATAGATAGTGCTGTCCTATTCTAAGGATGAAACCAGGGCTTACATTCGTTTAAAGGATAATTTTTAAACATTACTTCTGCAAAACTCTCCTTGTGTCAGGAATGTGAACGACCAGTGTGCAGACTGTCCTTTCCCCAGGCCCAGAATAGAACTGGATGAGCTGTTCACAGTAAATTATTTGTCAGTGTTTACGTTGTTTAGCATCTGAAAAGCCCAAACTCCCTGCTGTGCTAAGATCTTCTTGGTACATGAATAATAATGAGAAGTTTGTTACATGTCCTGATCATTGTGATGATTCCATGCTAGCTCCACTGTAGGCCAGTAGAGCCTAGGACCTTCTCAAGAGAAGCCAACTGATCCAAAATGTTTTCTCACCAACCAGCACATGCTCTGGTTATGCCCCTGTGGGAGGGCCAGGTTGGAAACAACATTGTAAGCCACCAGCTCTGCCCCAGCTGAGAGCTCCCGTCTTTTGATGCAATATCAGCTGTTCCAACTGAACTGAATGATGCTCCCTTTTACAGACAAGGGATAGACACATCCAAAAAATCACTGGGCTTTGTGTGGTCCTTAACATTACCTCTCTACCTCCTTGGAAGTCACAGGACCATGGTCCACAGACCACCAGTTAGAGCATCTACCCTAAAGGGCAGAACTTATCCTCTGCTTATACAACATACATCTAATTCCCAGCAGCTTCACGAGCCGGGTTGTACGATCTCTCCTGATGGAGCCAAGTTCTAGAAATAGGAGAGAGAATACTAATTGCAGAACAGACATTCATTTCCAGAGCGGTACAAGATGTGAAAAAAAGATACAGTAATGGAAATATTGCCCTATCAAAACTATGAAAAAAATTTATACTGGGTACAAGGATATTGCCCAAGGGAGCCTTATCTTCATATTACCAGCATTCTGCAGAGTCTATCCTGTTCTATTTAAAAAGAAATGAAAATTTGCACTGCTTGGTATGTCTGTTGATGGCCAGGTTCCACTATCCATAACTCCTCCTTGGTTAATCAGAAACATTAATAATCAGTTTTTAAAAGCTTGCCTAGATCTTAGTTCATATTTATGCAAGTACCTTCACATTTAATACCTTCAACCTTCACATTCCACTATGAGAATCCATTTCTAGCTGCATATGTTTGGGTTTTTTTAAAATTTTGATTTTCAAAAAGTAGTCATTCAAATTACAGAGCTAATGGCACTCACTGCAGTGAAGCAGACCATAACAATCTAGTGCATTAATCTCCTCAAACATCAGATTAGCAAACAAAAAAATAAATTCAAAAAAACTCACCAACACCCCACCCCACCCCCCCCAACCACAACTCAACCCAAAAACCTACAATAAAAACTGTGAAGATGCAGAAGTTGTAACAACTTTTCCTACTCTGAGCGTGTCTGTGGAAAACAATGACCTCTACAGAAAGGTCAACACATGGCAGATAAAAACAGGACAGAGTCATGGAGTTAGGGAGCCCAACACTAGACACCTAAACCAGTGCCAAGCTGGTGACACCTTGCAAGTCTTAATGGTGCTTGTGTGTTCCGCTGCTGTGCTGCCCTTTCTGGAGCAACAGGACGTCGCAGTCTCCTTTTCAGCTGGCCATCCCCTAAACCACCATAGCCTACACATTTCCTTCCTATCTGTATTGATGATCCTAATTATTTTTGACCATTACCCTGAACTTATCCTGTACATTAATAATACACTTATTCACGTTCTCTTTGGTGGGAGCTTAGTGCTTTTTATTGATAGTATTTTGTACGCTGCATGGAATGAGAACTTTTTCCAGTTTGTGCCTTTTACTGTCTGAACTGAGCTCTTTTTCCACTAATACCATTTTTTAAAAAAATATACATTGCACCAGCTAGCCAAATTTTATATCTTTGTCATGTGCCATGATAAAGTGCTTGAAGTGAGATCTTCAGGGACAGAAAACATTTCTGGGTTTTGTATTCATTTAAATGGTACTTTAATTCATAAAGTAATTATGGCATTGACTTGATCATACACTCCAGAAGCAAATATCATAATTTCAAGTATACTTTTTTAATAAAGTGATTATATCTCTGCTTTACATAAAAAAAACTTAATTCAGCCTTTGGTATCACACTGTGACAGGCTTCTCTAGAATAACGAAGTTTTACCACTTAGAAGTTGCCTACGTGCTATTGCAGAGTACTGACTGAGGTGCCTTACAGCTGTTGCTGTTCCTGTATTTCCCGTGCAACGTTTCTGTAACCCAGCAAAGGAGCTAAGGGAATTAATGCCACGCAGAGCCGTGCTGTACTCCAGCCAGCCATCAGCAATTCCCAGCTCGCTGTTGTGCCAAAGGTCTCTTCAATATTACTTTAAAAAGATTTTAAAAAATCCCAACCCAAACAAACAAACAACAGAAAAACCAAACACACACACTCCCCCACCTTGCAAAATATTTAAGGAGGGGGATTCATTGACAATGGCAGTACTTGCGTTTTCTTAAATGTGATGGCTGTAAAGCATACCTGGCAAATTAATAACGGTATGAATTTTAAATTATGCACCAGGTCTCTGAGATTAAATCAATGTGGCATAATTAACACTGTTCTCTCCCAGATAAAGGTCTTCTGTGCTGTCAAAATTTTTTAATATACTTCAGTCTGAATAGAATTTTTTTTTGGCAATAGATACTAGTTGGCAGGAAAAATTACTCGTGACCTTTTAGCTTATACAAATAATTCAGGCTTTTTTTTTTAAAAAAAAAAAAAAGTCTGCACACTGCATCTTCCACAATAAATGGCAAAACATAATGGAAATAATTCTGGTTTAGCATTCAGTGCTGGGTAGTTGTTTTCAGGCAGAAAAAAACAAAACAAAACAAAACAAAAACAATATGCGCCCTTTATTTTTTTAGGGCTATAGTCCAAGAGAAACAGAATTTCATTATTAGACCATGCAAATTATTAGGCAGCATGTGTGCCATTGGTACTCATAATATTTAGGATGCTCTTATTAGATTCTGAGCATTTCTGGCAAAATATTATAAACAGCCAGGTTCTAATGTGCAGCAGTTGTGTATGTTTTGTCACACATGAGGTATGGACAGGAGCAAGGAGAAATACTGATTAATGTCACCACCAGGAACATCTTTGTGCCATAATATTGTCCTGTGGAACTGCCTGTCTGGATTTTGTAGGGTTCTGTGTAAGTAAGATGGGGAAAGGATTAAGAGCAGAGAAGCCAGTCTCAGAAATTCTGGTTTATAGTTCAATCTTTGCTTCTGATGCAATAGATCTCAAGTTGTTTAATACCAGGGAGCCAGGGATGGAGAGCAGATGTTCCCTTCAAGATCCAGATGTGCCTATGGAAGAGGTTACTGCCCCTAAGTGCTCATTAATGACCCTCCTGATCTGCTGGGAGTGGAATTCATATGAATCACTTCATTTGTTTAAGGCAAAAATTAACCAGACTGTCTCAAATCACCTATTTAAATTATCTGAACTAAAGCTTTGCTAATTATTAGAGAGAGTAAACTTCTGCATAGAAAGTAAAAGGCAAGTAGCGTCAGGCAGTAATCTCTTCCTGTCACTGAAGCCAGACCTGAAAAAACATTGTTTTACGTCCTCAATTTTGTATGTACGTTCACACACGAAGTCTGAAATAGGTCAGAGTCTAAAGTACTGACTCAGCAGCTAGTTACATACCTTGATAGATTAGCATGCAAAGTTAGCTTGCCTCTTAACCAAAGACTGAATGATCAAGTCGTAAGGATGGCACTAAATAAAAGGTTTTTACTCTGTAGTTAGCTTCAGACACACTCTGTTCAATCCATGTGGATGGCAATTAAATGTGAAGGGCATTTGCTGACATTCTTGGTTATAAAATCTGAAGTGTAATTTCCAAACTATTTGTTGCAGTGAATAATCATTGGTTATTACACTGTTTAGAGATATGGATATAGTTGAAAATAAGGGCTAAAATCAATTTTATATAAAATTTTGCAGTTAGCTATACTTACATTTGGGCATTTTGTCCAAGTCAACTGGTTTGTCCAAGTCAACATTTGGCAAAGTAAGGAAAAGCTAACATTTATAGGAGGAAAAAATGTGTCTTTTTTGCTGACATCATGTGTTAACAAGAACAGAACAGAGTCGTTAAGAAATGTTAGTTTTCAACATGTGTGGTCAAAAACAAGCCAGGATCACCATCAGTTCAGAAACCCATGGTTCCACATCACTACTGCTTTCTTCTGGCTGTTTTTGCAGTTAAAACATGTTCATCCCTAGTTAAATTGAACTACTGATGTCAGCAATGGATAATTTTCACAGTATATACAAGGGTTGTGGAAATTGCAAGGAATACAACAGCAGCAGCAGCAATTAGTGCCTGTTAGAGATGGCTGAAACCCCTCGGCAAAACACAGAATTACTCAGAATTCAAAGCACTTTGCATTCATTAAGAATGTAGAGTGGGGCCATTTTTCCATGTAGAAAGCACAAAAGATTTAGATATTGCTATAGACAGTGAAGTCTTGGAGACACCCAAAAGTTTGTTAATAGAAAACAGATTTATTTTTCTTGCATATATAAGCACATTTTAGGCAAAAGTAACCAAATTGAGTCAATTTTTTCATATTAGAAATGTTCTGTCATGCAAGAAAAAAAAAAAAAAAACACCAAACCAACCCATTCCTTTGTCTTTCACCTGGAGTGAAACATCTTGTCAATATTTCAATAAAATCTAAGCTCTGTGAAGTAAAGCAGAAACTTAGGTGACAAATGATTTGGTTTCAAAATTCATCACCCACAACCCTCACAACTAGGCAGTCTTGCCCAGATTGACTAGTTGGGTTCATATAACTAGGGGAGAGGTCTTACAGTCACTTACTTACTCATAAAATATATTTCCTGCTTTTGCCATCTGCTGGAATGAACACCTCACCACTCATTAGTGTATTTTTCTGGTTAATTAATTTTGCAATAGCCAGAACAATGAACAGCACTGCTCAACCCTAGGTAAGCAAGCCTGACACGTTCAATTTATGCTGTACCATTACCACTGGATGGCATTAGTTAGTTGTGCTACAGGAATGGATATGAAAGGGAACCATTAAATCTGTACAGCTTTTACCACTAAGTATTAAAGCATTAAACTATGAGTTATCATAGTATTATCAGCTGAGGGCTATAGATATTGCATTTGCTTCACAACGCTAAGCCAGTTTTCAAGAACAGAGACTCTAATAGAGAAAGTAGTGTGTTGTGTTGTTTACATATAAAAGGACAAATAACCTTGTCACATAAGTAATAAGCCATAATACAATAATACCCCGGTTGACTTTTCCCTCCCATATTGGCATTTCAAATATTGTTATGATAAGCTTCACAACACATACATTCCAATCCCATCAACGGAAGCCAACACAGGTCAAAGCCTTAATTCAGGCACCCAAGTTTCAGAGCATTTCCAAAATCCAAAGGCACTTTAAATTGAGTGTTTCAAACTAAGCTGATTGCTAGGTTTCTTCCTCTGACAGCCATGTGTTTTAGAGGAACACAAAAACCACAATAATGTAGCTGTAAAACAAATATACACGCACATATCCCATTTTTAACCCACTCAGCTAGACCCACATCATGGCTCAGATCAAAATCTGTCACTATGTGGTGAATTCTCTAGAGAGGACTCAGCTCCCCCAGTGTCCCCTCTTTTATTTTGGAACACTGAGGCAAACAAACCAAACCTCCAAAGGGACCTTTGAACTGTCACCCCCCATGCCGAGCCATGTCTTCTCTTATGGGTATTTCCACAGGAGAGGATGACATTGGGCTACAGACCTCATCACTTTCCCCCAAAGGAGACCTCAAATACAGCTCCCATTTTTTGTGTCACACCAGGAGAGGTTACTGAAAAGTGTACAGAACAGCATAAAAGTGAAGGAGATCTTCATCAGAGAATTGAAATCTCAGAGAAGTTGCTAAAACCTCTCTTAAGTGCTATAGTCTTGCCTTTTCCAGGCTTAGCCATTATCCAGGTGATCCAACATGATCACAGGAGGATTTGGAAAGTGGAAGGAGAAGAAGAAAAGAAAAAAGGGCTTTAGAAAAGAGAATATGAACTTCTGAAAACAGGAGGCTCACTTCTTCCAAATGCAAAATGTGATTATTAAGCCATGTACATGATTTGTTGTTGACATGAAATTCAAGTGCTTGGAATTGGAAGTGCTGATGTCTGTAACAGAACCATAGTAAATAATCTGGCGATTTTTGATTATTTCATGCTTTGGGTGAAACATCTTTTGTGAAGCAGTTTTAAATCATCAGTGAGAAAATAAAGGGCTCTCTGCATTGTATCATGGTATGGATTAAGCTGACATAAAACTAATTTTTGTTTGCTTTAAATTTAACATTTATTGCTCTTGGATTTACAAACACCTAAAGTATCAGGAACATGGAACTTGAGTGGCGTTTTGCTTCTTTATAACGTGTAATATAAACAAAGTGTTTGGTAGAGAACTAAGATTTTGTTTATTTTTTTAAAGCAGCTCCTTGTTACGTTTCCCTTACATAAAACCGAAGTTATATTAATCCAATCATCATTCTACTGGATGGTCATCTTTGTTAGGTGGGGTCTGATAGAATGATTATTATGAGCAATTCCTGAACACTGACATTCACCATAATACCAAAAATGGCTTTCACACCGCAGGCTTCCTCTTCTCAAATTACTAACACAAAACCTAGGAATGGGCTAACGCTACCTGCTGCTGCCAACAAAATCCAAGGGAATTACCTGGATGAAGTAGGATTAAAGCCTTGCATGAACATGTGGTAAATGTTAGGACTAAAATAATGTTATGACACTTAATAAGATGCCATGCAAACATGCATCTTAAGGCACCGCTGTCATGATCACTGGTCCCTCTTCATGGAGGCAGGCACTGCCACAGCAAGTTCAGGCTCCAGTAGTGGGGGCACAAGTAATGGTACAACTTGGCAACTAGGAAGACAAATGATACGTATTTCTAGTGAACTGGCATCTCTCCAGCTGAAGACAGTGGATGTGGTCATGAGAAAGGCAGACATCATTCCCAGCTGTTCAAGCCCTGGTATTTGCAGGATGGGGAGAGTCCGGGAAGCGGTGGAGCTCTCTCCGTGCACGGGGCTGGTGGAGCACAGTGCTGCCTATAGCTCTGGTCAGCCTCAACCAAGCTGCAGAGAATAGCTGCAGAGAAAGGCTCTTAAGGAGATATGGGAAACAAAAAGCCCACCTTAGGATGGGGGGGTGAAAGGATTTTGTTAACAGGATGAGTGATGATACAAGTGTTATCTAAAAATCACATAAGACATCCATAAATGGGCTATTCTAGGTAACAGCAATTTTGGTGCAAGCACAAATAGTTACTTAAAATGGCTGTGCATATTTTTAAACTTCATATTAAAAGATAACTGTGAATGAGAGAAATGAAGTTTGGAAATAGCTCGCCAAAAGAATGCAGAGTCCACACATTCTGACTAGTTTCAATAAAACTTAAAAGCAATCACATGGTGCAGGTGACCGTAATGGCTGGAGCCTGGCCTCAGTGCTCAGTACATTTTTGGTTCTTCTATTCATCTGCAAATAAATAACCTCAGAATGGCATTTTTGAGAAGTCAGTGTGCCAGCCCTGCCTGAGGTGCTGCAAAAGGTGCTGAGACTTGAGGCCCCTTTTCCTCCTCCTGTTTCCATTTTTCATCTCACATACATCACTGAAAAGCCAGGTGGCAACAAAATTTTACTCGTAGGCAACCTGGGGTAGACATGAAGAAATAGCTTACAGACAAAAGCCTCCGTTCTCTTAGAGGCCCACTGCATTTTAACTGTGTAACCCCTGAACTCTTCTGAGAGGTTTTTTTCTTGGTTGAATGGTTGGGGTTGGTTTTTTTTCAAACTGTGGAATGAAATCATATTCAAGTAGATTTCCTGTAAACTCCTCAGGTACTATTATCCAGAATACGGCTTATGGTAACTTGAAAAATCATTGAAAATCTGGGAAAGCCAGAGATGGAATCTCTCAGCAAGGTTTTCTGAATGTAGCAAAGCCACATTACACTCCTGCTCTCTATAATATGCATCCAGAAATGTAGGAGCCATTGTAATTAAAGGACAAATACGTCAGACTGATAAATTATGAAATAGAAATGACTATTTACCAAGGAGAACACAAGAGTTATTCAGCTATTATCACACCTCTGCTTTGTTTCAGAGGTGTGAGTACATCCCCTAAAAACTCTCTGGGCATCCTCCCTTGCCTTGACGCTTGTTTTACCTCACATCCAAACAAAAGGGAAAATACAGTAGCAAATATCTCTTCTCCTATAAGAGGATCTGCATGTAATGTATTTATGAATCACATTAATAATGAAATAAGGAATTGATGAATAAGAATGAAAACATTTACATAGCAAAAAGAAGCAGCTTTTACTATAAATTATTAATAGCCTAATAATGACAATATGAAATAATAATTAACAAAGACACAGCTATTATCACCCAAACAAGAAATAGCTTGACTTAACAAAGAATCCCACATAACAGATATGCTAATCTTATTTTCCAATTTCTGGAAACATTTTCTGTTACTTTTCAAAAACTCATTATCAAAGTCACAAGTAGGAAACTACTCAAGCATTGTAATATTTTGGTTGTAAAACAATTTGATAGTTATTATAAAGTTTTTCTCATCTCTCTGTGGGAGAACAGGATGAATTCATTTATGCAAGAGTAATTTCTTCCACAGTCATTTTGCGAGATGATTTATTTGTAGAGGGGGACAGACAATAATAAAGTCTCAGATTTAAATAGCGCCTTTCATCCCAAAGGATCCTAAAGTGCTTTACAAGATATATCTCTACACAGGAATAACGTCACCCACCTCTGAAGTGATAGATGGTACCTGTTTAGCAGCATGCACAAAAATGCTCCATAACAGTTTAAAGCAGGCAGTGAAGAATACCAGAGCCAGCAGAAACCATAGGTGGGATTAGAATATACTCCTAATAAGTACATCAAAACTTTTCCAAGGTATCACAGCAAACACACTTTTTCAAGAACTACATGGTTTTTAAGTCCCTTTAACTTACAGAAGCTCCCAACTCAGCAGGACACACAATTTCTATTTTTAAGATTCCTTAAGGCACAACAATACTCTTGGAAACGTTCCCACTTGCTCAGAATTGATTCCTCCAGCAATACACCACACCATACTCCTGCACCCATGCCGAGGAACCCACCTGCACATATCTGAGAGGTACTTCCCCATTACAAATCTCCAGTTTCATATACTCAAAAGAATTTTTTTAAAAACAGTTTTCAGCTGAATCATCCAGGCAGCTAATCCCCATCATCTTTTTCTTTTGCAATAAATTCCCAAACACTACAGGTGATCTAAGAGACATAGAAATATAAGCAATCAAAACTCCACCAAAAACATTAAACCGCAATTCATCGCTGAAACAGCAGGTGACCAATGGGGTGCTAAATAGTAGCCATGCATAATTACATCACCTGGTTACACACTTCGGCCTCATCCAAAATTCATTGCATTCAGCCAAAAGGCTTCCACTGACTTCACTGGCTTCAGGCCATGTGTTGTTTTCTCTTTCAAGTCTGTTGGAAAGAGATAGCTCTTTTTCCTTTTAATTTTTCCATTTTATCACGTAATACTCAAATCTGCTTTTTTTGGCCAGTGGTCACTCCATTCACCCCAAAGAACTCATTAAGCACCCACAGGTGCTAACAGCAGAACAGAACCACAGACGGGATTGTTGCATGCAAAGCCTGTTGATGACAGCAGTTTAAAAACACCAGCAACTTAATGGTGGACAATTTATGCCACACTTGATAAGCGTTTTCAGTGGTGTGCAAGTAGCAGGAGGTATAGTCTTTCTGAAAGAAGAAAGCAAACAAGGATCTCCCACACAGAGTTTCTAGAGCACTGAGGTTTCCCATTGAACAACTATTTAGGTCACAGGAACTACAGACAGGGAATTTAAGCACGGATTAATAAAAAAGCAATTTCCACTATCAGTGTTTTTCAATATGCTTGATAATCCTTTGCTTTTTATGAGATATAACTACCCTCACCCTCGGGTCAATACCCAAATGGCTTGTATAATGCATGTGGAGGATAATAAATTGGGTTCACCATCTTCTGATCTTCGTTTAGTCCTAAAGCAATCTGCTGTGTGAAGGTCCCACGCCTGTTTTTAATATCAGCTTCAGTTTATTTCACAAAATGTTTCTCCATCAGGAACAGGAAATGTGTTTGGGGGTTTTTGTTTTGTATTATTCTTCAAACATGGGCCTCTTTTATCTATGTCCTCCAATTATCATGTCCTTTTCAAGTCACAGTGGGGTGCACCTATACCTGAACTAGAAGAGTGAATTAGCTGTTCAAGTGGGAGCAAACAACAAGAGTTGTCCTAACGAAAAAGGATTAACCTCAAACTTCTGCATATGCTTGAGGTTTATTCATAGGACTCTGTTCTTCTACACATGGCAAATATTTTTATTTTTTATATCTATATATATTTTATTTACAGCACATGTTTCAAAATATATGCATTTTTTGGTTTCCATAGTTAAGTCCAGAGGAGAACAATTCAAATTCTCAGCAACTTCTTGCTGCTTCTAAATATGCTTCCATCCCACAGTAACAGCCAGATAACTTCCAGACATTTGGAGGAGCCAGGATCACCCCACACTGTGTATTTTCAGGTTGAAAATTTGAGCTTTCCTTCCAAGCCTTTCTCTTCCTCCCTCCGTCTCAAGGAATGGATAAACCCTCATCAGCACATGTTTAGTAAAGGTCACTGCATTTTTCAGTATGAGCAGAATCATCCACTAAAGAATGAAATATGCTAAGAGTTTCCTGACAAAATGTAATTAATTACTACAATCTTCCTTGCCTAAGATCACATTAAAGTATATTTTAAAATTATTGCAACTTTAAATAAAGCAAGGATGTGCAAAAGGTTTGTAGAAGGAATTGTCAATCAACGCCCTATTTATGTAAGGGGAAGCCTAAAACTTGCTTGCAACAGCTGATGTATGAGGATTTATTAAGGTCAGGCCTGAAAGTTATGGTAACTGACTATCACTAAATGTTTAAAAAATGACATATTTGAGTGATTATGCCCAATTGGTGGAAATTTTTCCAGGGAACTCATTAAACAGCAGCAGCAGACTTTTGCAAGGACACAGAGACATTTTCATTCACAGTATTTTTATGACACCTGACTGACACTTCTGGACAGTACTGCATCATAAATATGTAATTATAAACACATTCATTTTTCCATCATAATGGTGAAAAAACCAGGACTTCTATGGACACCTTTTCCAATATCTACATAAAGGTAGGCGGTGCTTTTCTGGCATACAAAAATACCATGTATTATGGTTTAGAAAACAGAAGAAAAGTATACAATACATAATAGAAAGAGGAGAAGGTCCTTTATTAACATATTACTACTCATATCTCAGGCCTATTGGCACCTCTTGGGAAAACAACATTCCTGGTGGTTTAAATTGTCGTGGGAGATTTAATTACCCTCAGACTGAAACATCTCATCCAAAAAACTAGGAACTCCAGCACTAATAAGCTCTTCAAATGTATGGAGATACTCTTTAAAAATTGATTTAGAGTGTTACTCGATAAAAAAGAAATTAAATTATACAATGCCGTTAAATGTGGAGCATCAGTGTAAATGTCTCTATTCCAGCTTCTTGCTACTATGATGAACACAACAGAAGATAATTAATTTTTCCTTTGTAGTGATGATTCCCAATGAGTTTCTTCTGTGAAATTAAAGAATGAAATCCAAGCAGGCACGAAGAAACATGCTATCAATCATGTGAACCATCACAGGTGTCTGGAATTGTCTACCAGACAAAGTTGTTGAGGCAAAAACATTGGGGTCATTAAAAGTCATGATAGCATCTTGTGGTTAATGGAGTACTACAGAAAAAGGAAATGAGCCTTGAGAAGCTGAATGCTCTTTACTCAATCCCCAAACATTATTTCTTCTTGGCCTTATGTTCTAAATTAATATCTTGTTTTCCAACCAGTGTAGCATTTCCATTACAATCACATGCCATTTTGGTTTAGCAGAATCATTAACCAAGCTATTTACATCAATTACCAGGCAACCCGTTGTCCCAGTATTGCTACTAATTCCCTTGTCTGAAAGGTCTTGCTACAAGGAAACATAGCATGTCAGCAATATCCAGAACGTGATAGTAATGCTATTGCTGCCTAACCACTAATCAGTGTGCCCCAAGAGCTGGGGATGATAATGATCTGTGGTTATACACTTGTGTTAACGGCGTGATTGGTTGGAGCAATAGAGCACAGAGATATACTCTATAAAGAGCAGAAATAAAAGTCAGTGCTGAGATAGGATGAGACAAGAAGTTGGCAGGGTCTCTCCAGTCCTATAGATACCTAGATAGATCAGCGTGTGCTGAAATAGTATATTCCCCAGCAAATGCCACGTAGTAGCTGATGTTTAGGTGATGATGGCACAGTGGTTATATCAGAACGCGTCTGAGGCACAGATTTTTCCCAGATGTTTTTTCCCAGTAGTCACAGGTTTTTTCCCCCAGACAAACAAGAAAGCAGTCACTCTTGCAATTACTCTGAAGCTAAAGAATCAAGCTCCAACACAAAGAGCAATAGAGTAATTTTTCAGAACAGCAAATCTCACAGTTATAACCTGATCCTATGGCGATTTCAGAAGAATTTGACATGTGATGTAAGCACCGTTAGAAAACATTCATCAGCTTCTAGCACTGTTTATATTGCTAGTAGCAATTGTTGGTTACTGGGAAGAGCATTTACTGTCTTCAAGTGTCTAAAGGCTCCTTGTTTTCCTACCAGGAAAAGCTGGTAGAGGAGTGGGAAGAAGAGTGGTGAACAAGATGTTTCATAGTTGAGCTACAAAACTGGAGTCATGACCTTTGTCAGGATCTGTTTTCAGATGTTACAAATTAAACCAACATAAAATTTATTTCTACAGACAATTTTTAAATAGAAGTAATGTTCCAGCTACATATTAAATATTATTTATTAAATATTAGTCAGAATGATAAAAAACAGGCACAGATTAATTTCTATTGTAATTCTGCCCTGCATTCCAATTCCTAACTCTGATTGCCTATCTCCATCTAAACACTCAAAATTAAACTTTTCAAAATATAAATTCATTTTTAATATTTGGAATCTGGTATTTTGTATCTTCATCAGGGATCGTCTATCTCATTGAACAAAGGCCAGAATGCTTGTCAAATGTATTGTGCAGGGCTCAAACTCATCTATTTCCAAAGAAAACAGGAAAACACTGAGCTGTTTTTTCAAATAAAAAATGGATGCTGACAATCCCTAAGAAAAAAAAAAACGGCTGGTCAGAAGTTGTGAGACTGCTCTGATAATGTGCCAGTTTATTTGAAATGCAGAGTGGAGACCACATGAACAGTCAAGTCAGTCTGCTGACTTTCATTTCAGGCTGAACTCCCTTGGATCTCCAAGTGATGGGTGGCTGGACCTCCCATCTCCAACACAACCAGAGAGCCTGGGCATCTGCACCCTGGGTACTTATGCTGTCAGTAGGAACAGAGATTTCTGTTTCAGACTGATTGCAGTGAAATTTTTCTGAATGCTTCAATCCAGTTAAATATTAAAAAAAAATATATCCATATACGTAGGAACTAGATTGTTTTATTTTTTATAAAGAGACTGTTCTGGAATAAATGCCATTTTCCAGTAGATGTACTATACACACTATATATTATGCATGGTTTTTATATTACACAGTTACAGTATCCTTATGACGCCATGTGTCAAGCGATAATGTCAAGCAGTAATGAATTAGTACATCAGTCTGACTTTCTGGTTCACTACTCTCTCTTTCAATAGCATAAACTAACAGACAAAGCTCAGTGTTCCAGTCCTCCTAGGCTTAGACTTTGAGTTCTCTTCTGGCCTGCCTCTAGCTAGCTCTGACTCCAGTTGTTGCCTATGAAATTATGGGAAAAATACATTAATTTAAAAGTTAATGCTTTCTCCACCTTTCTTTAACCTGCCTTATCTGGTGAATTATCTATATTTTGTACAAAGTGAACGCCATATAGGTTTACACAGTGGAAGGGCAGAGAGTAAAAGACATGTGTGCAGACTTTTGAGAGTCCATCCCGGTATTAAACCTTGCCATATGTAGACTCTTTGATAACCTGATCTTGTCAAAGGTGATGTTTGTAGTTAAAGAGAGCTAAGAATAGCCTGAAGCTATGACAGAACAGAAAACCCAGACCAAAGCTTTGCAGCATGTGTTGATACCCAATCACAAAAAGCAGCTTTGATGTTCATTGGACAGCATGAATGTTAGAGATAGGTAAGGACTAAACAAAAGAGCTATTTATTTCAGCAGCTCACAGAGCACTGGTAACAAATACCAATGTCGCCAATAATTTGATGACTTAAAACTCATGTGAATTTACCTGTCTTTTCTACACAAGGTCTAGTAGAATTGTCTGAACATCCCTGTATACCACAGCCTGAATGAAGTTCAGGAGTATATGTTGACTGAAGAAGGAAAAGACAGCATGACCACAAGGCATCAGAAAGGCCACTATTTTTAGTCACAGGCACAGAATTTTAGCATTCTTTCACAGATAAGAAAGCTAGAAGAAACCAGTATGACCATTTATTTTGTTAAAAATAGAATGCAGTCTGCAGGGCTTCCCTTAGTGTTTTTCGTTTGATTTTAGTTTGTGTGGCTTTTTTAATACACCAAGCCTTCTACAAAAAAAAAAAAAAAAAAAGAAAAGTCTAAAACCACCTTCATTTCACTGGTGGAGAATGAACCACAGTCTTTGGTAAATTCTTTTAATGACTTGCAGGGGGAAGGGGGTACTTTATCAGTCAGGCATCTAAAACACTAAGAAAATGTATCAGATTAATTTGGTGAGAACTACTTTCCACAAACTTTTGTTCAGTGACATTAGTTACTCTCATTTAACTTATTAATCATACTAATAAAATTTATTAATAAAATATTATGTCAGTTCTGTTATTTTTCCATCAGTATCAGAAAAAGAAACTTATACCTCACTCTGCTGTCCCCCTAATCTTACTAAATACTGACATGGTATTAATTTACTTTCATTTCTCCAAACCATTTCTGATAAGGCTTACTGAAAATCAACAGTAATGGCCCGGAGTTTCTTGGCCAACCCTTAGAAGTCCAGGATGCAGCCTAACCTGATTTGACAATTTAAATATGACAGTTTAGTGCCTGCTGTTTAGCATCTGCCATAATTATCGCCATTATAGGAAAATATTTTATCATTATATGAGAATTTCTCATCTGTGGAAATATTTCTGCATAGCATCTAGTAAAATATTCTTACACAGTCTCCAATTATTCAAATTTTTCAGTCTTAATTCTTTCTCTAAATCAATGTGACTCATAATTATTTTAAGCTTTATGAAATTAGCTCTTTTAAAAGCACTGCTATACAATTCATGACAGATTTGGACTTCATTCTGTTTGCATATTACAAATATACTCTAGCTATAATGATCTACTCCTAAAATACCACATTTTTTTAGTCCTCTAATATATCAGTCTTTTGTTCCCATCATCCTAATTTTGTGCAAAATGCGCACTTGCTTTTCACCATTTTCACTTTGTTACCAAGTCCAGTACTGCAGTACCAAGCTGGTGTTGACCACCAGCCAGCTGAATGTCGAGAATGGCAGCTCTCCATTGGCAGAAGCGAGGCCATGTGAAGTATGTTCTCCTTTCTTTTCTGCAGTCTCACTCGACTTCCTGCAAAATCTCACAGGGAAATCTACCCAATCCTCTCCTCCAGCACTGTTCTGCGCCCTCTGCTGATACCCTGTGAGGTATCCTGCAGTGTCATTAAATTGCACTCTCATCCTTACCAATGTCTCCTCTTTTGCTAATTTTAAGTAGAAGCACAGCTTATCCCCAAGCTGCAAGGATGCAGCACACTGCCTATTGCAGACTGGTTTTGTTCTTGTTTTTTTTTTTCTATTTTCCTACTGTACAGTTCACAAGAATTATATGCCTTTTGTGTATGTCTTCCAGTTTTTCTCAGGTTACAGTTCACATTGAGGATTGTCTATGTTCTTTAGATAAGGTAGAGAACTCAACTCGCTTGATATTCTTACCAGTTGTTTAATTCACATTGTTTGGGCACGTCTAATTTCTTTTAATCTTTAGAGGAAACTGCTGAAACTTTCATAGGAGATACATGAATCCTGCAGGCTTCGAGATGGAGGTCCCTCAGTGGTATTTAAGAGAAAGCAGAGTTCTCTGAGAGGATCCCTTAAATTTGGTATTTCACCTTCACACCTGGCGTAGTACAAATTAGGTGGCTTTTGTGCACATTAAGGTAAGTAGAATTTGAAGCAGAAGACTAAATGCATACCTAGGAAATATCATAGGTTCAATCAGAGACTGAATGTGCTTTGCCATTTTGGGAGATCCCATAAGCACCATGCATTAAGAACAGAAATGTGTCTATTTTAAGCTGAACAATGCTGTGCAAAGAAGATAGGGTAGTTCTTAAAATGTGTAATTTTCTCCAAGTGGATGAGCACAGCAAACAGTGGTCCAATATTCCCTGAGAAAAAATGTAGTTTCTCTAACACGCCAGAAGAGTTTCATCAAAGTGTGGTATTAAATCAATGTTAATGTGTTCTCAAGAAGAACAAAATATATTATATGTCATGCTCTTTAACATATTTTTCAAAGTATGTGGCTGGTTCACACATTTAAGTACTGTTGGATTCAGAGTTATGCCAGAATTATATTTTGAGGCATATACCAACAAACAAAAAGGAAGAGAAAGAATAGTCTAGAAGACTGCAAGAGAGCAAGGAAACTGGTCACAATTTAGTACCTGTTATGAACTGACAGATTTGTCAGACAAATGTAAAGATAATGGGGAAGAAAACCAACTTGACAATTTTGTGCAATACAAAATTTGCATGCAGACCTCACTTAACACTGCTTTAATCACAAGGGCATGTAACCAACAGGGTGGACAAGAAGTGATTAAAAACACAAGTAAATAAAAATCTGCATCCCCTGACATTTTCAAAAACCCCACAGATGTCATGTCTATGTAATTATTGTGCTTCAAAATGGACCATGCTGCAAATGGAAATGAGAAATGGCATTTACTTACTCATAGTTTTAATAACATATGCAGATATTGTATAATGTGTGTCAAATGCCATTTGGCTCAGCAGAATCTAATTAATCTTAGTTCTTTCCACCATATCTTCTATCATGCATATTCAATAATATGTGTATGCTGGGAAAAATGTTCCGTAGCTGTCATTGTTAACTTGAGGAATCTTTAATTTCAACTGCTTTAATAGTCCTAGTTGTTATAAGGCCTGATTCCAGGTGACCATCAAAAGGCATCTTTCTAACTAGCCTTATACCAAAACTTCAGTTACCAATACCAGAGGAGGATAGGACAGCACTACCATTGACTTCAGAGAATAGATGAAGTGTTCAGAATCTCATACAACCAGGCTCTAATGGAAGACATTTGAATTTCTTTTCCGTGACTGTTCTACAAATAGAGAGCCCAGCTGCCTAAAACAAAGTTATAGACATGCATGAGATGATTTCATTTACCAGCAGAGAGGTATTGTTGGCATCTCGCTGGAATCCTGGGCTCAGAGTCAAGACAATGGGGATGTGGTTCCATTTCTCTTGTGTAACCTTCTGCAAGTCACTCCACTAGTTCTTTTAAATCAAAAGGCTATATATTTCAAAAGCATCTGTTGACTTAGGAATCCACATCTTACTGACAGTCAGTGCTAGTGGGGCTCCTAATTCATCTCACCACATTTCAGAAAAGTAACCCAATGTCACTTATCATTCTTTCTAAAGATCTTTGATAGCTGTGGACCATAAGTACTATGGAAGGGTTAAATATATATTAAACTCTACAATAAGTTGTTAGAAATGCGATAGTTTTAAATAATCAGTAAAAACGAACTTCTGAATTTAAGTTGTCACTCCATCTTTATTAACTCATCCTATTGTGTTAAACTATTGAAAAAGATCTTAGAGCAGTGCACAATCCCATGCACTGTAATGTACTGTGAAAGGAATGCTCACAATGAGGTGAAAAAGTAGTGGGGGCCAGTCTTTGAATCTTCCTGCTTTTGTCAGTTTAAGTCAGAATGTGGGAGTTATTTTATTTTTAATGTATCTTTTCAATTCATTTCCACCAGGCGATTTTTTTTTGAACTGTGATGCAAAATGAAAAACCTATTACCATCATTCTGTATTCAAAACCTGCATACACAATGCTGTAACTATCCAGCTGATATATAAGGAGCTTACCAGCTGTTTCATATTTTCTCATCATTACTTTCCTTCATTTTAAGGACTTTAAATCAGGTCTAAATATATATATGTGTGTATATTGAAACCAGCAGAGCAGGTCAACGATAATAATTTGTCTTGCTATCTCCACAGACTGTCATGAATTTTGTTTTGATAATCTAATAGGAATCCTAAAAAATTTACACCTGTATATTCTACAGTGTGACATAGGGATCGAAGATGTGGCTGATCGAAGCTTATTCAGTTTTGGAATATGTGATAGAAGTTCTCAGTGTTGACTTGCACTTTTGATAAAGGAGTTATGTAAAGCTGGTGGTCTACTTTGGGACATAGAAGGTCTTTGGGAATTATTCATTTGTCTTGCAGTGATGTGTGAGAACCTTGAATAACAGAACCTAAAATAGAGCCCCAGCAAAAAAATGGTAATCTGGAGAGAGTGTATACATTGTTTTCCACCACTTCCACTTGGCACCAAAATGTTCAGATATTTGAATCAACTTTCACGAATTTTTGAGCAATAAATCATGCTACAGTTAATTTACTAGGATTTTCTCCAGTTAATTTTTATATTATAGACAAACTGAAGCATTTATTTGCAAAACTCAAGAATGTCATATCAATATAATTTTTGTTGCAACCCTCTTTCGAAAGAAATAGCAGGGTTTCGCTTGTATTAAATTGCATTTAGGAATTTAGAAATTACAGTAACTATTTTGCCAAAATAACTTACGCTAGGGATAAATGTCAGGCATGGTGCAAATCTCCAAAATACAGATGTGAGGTCTGATGGCCAGGAAGGGGTTTTGTACAGCTTTAAGAGAATTCCACAGTTGTTAACTTGTCTTTATAATTCAGCTTTCAGTGACTGTAAATGCTATACTGCCATTGTAAATTGTTGATTTTGAAATGCTTTATTTTCATCCAATACCAAGAATTGAAATTCACCCTGAAAATACAAATCTTCACCCCTCCTCTCCTTTAGCTGTCATGTTTAATAAGGTAATACAGTCCCTGATATCAGGCCACAGATAGGCTTTCAGTAGCAGATGACAAATAGCGAACTCTGAGCAGCTTTATTTTGCCTAAGTGTCATAATTCTAGAATGTGTTGCTAATAGCTGCTGTATTTAGAGCTAATTTTATTTGCCTGTACCTGTCACGGCTACCCTACCTCTCTGCTTAGAAATGAGGACAAGAGAAGAAAGGGATTTTAATACTAAAGAGAAAGGTAAAATAATTGCAATGAAATACATTCTTCTGGCAAAAACTGTGTTTTAGAGATAGACCCCGGTGGATTCTATTTTTATCCTGAAATAGTTTCCTCTCTGTCAGTATCTTACAGCTTGAATGCAAGGAGCCACGAAGCACTTGAAAAGAACTTTGCCCAGCTTTAGGAAAAAGATCTGGAAAAGAGAGAAATCATCTATTTTTTTAAAAAGAACACTTGAAAAATAACTGCTGACAAATCACAACACGCAGCCTACCAAAAAAACCCCCACTGCTTAGCAGTTGCTGCTACTCTGTGATGAGAGACAATAACAAGAGAAAGAAATTTTAAGAAGGAGCTTGCTGTGGCTCAGATGACTAATCTTCCGGTTTATTAGCTGCTGTGTTTCTCTGTAATTACAGGCAATGCAAACCTACAAACTGTGGAGTTTGGGCCTGATCTTATGCCCAATGAACTCAGAGTAAGACTGGAGAGTGATACAGCGGAGCAGGCTCACAGGAGTTTACGCTGGTTTGCACTGTCTCTCTCATCCCACAAGACTCTAAGTGCTGCTTTGTGCACATTTTGTATGGTCAGGTAGCCACAGGTATTTGGAAGCTAAATGAAAAGTGGTAGCAAGTGGAATCTGCTGTATTCTCCACTGCAGTTCAGATATCTTGTACCTTCACAGGACATACTGATAGGAGCCTATTCTCCAGGGCTTTTAATTCAGCGTAAGCAAGCACCTGAATGGCTAGGTCTTTCTAAATGCCACTCCTCCAGGAGAAGGACATTCATAATGGCAACAAGAATCTGGGGCTCAGAGCAGAAGATAGGATCTTCACAGCACAGGTCATCACACAGCTATACATAATGCCCTTAGTCAGAGAGAATCAAAGACTAGAAGCCAAGGGAAGGCAGCAGACACACAAACTTCAATTCAGCTTTTTCCCGAGGTACATTACACTTTGGATTTCAGAACTCTCTCTGCTACCTTATTCTTATTATTGTTATCTTGCAGAGACTTGTCACCATTCTCAAACCTTTAGGTCTCCATCCTCCACAGCAGAGTTTGCTGCTATTCACTTGCTTATCCAATACCTCCAGACCAGGATGGAGCACAGTCAAATCCAGTTACACAAGTAACACTACGGAGGATTCATACACAACAAACAGTTCCCTCAAGCCAAATGCTGATGTGAAATGAGAAGCCCAGGTAAATTTTTTTTTTTTTTTTATGAATATCTAAACTCCTGAATGTAATACTAAACCCAGAAAAACCATCAAAGGCATTCATTTGCTCCTAGGCATTGCAAATGAGACGCATATCCAGCTCCTAAGAAAAATGCCACAGAAACTTTATGAGTCGTGAGTAGTCAGTGATTTCAACTTTAAATCACATGAATTTCTAATGCCAGTCATCAAAACACTAACTCTCTTAAAATTACTTCTAGGATACAAAGAAAAATTATATTGAAATTGCCTTAAGAAGTGAAAACAATCTGCTTCAGTCATGGCCTGCCAGAAGCTATTTGACCAAGTTCAATGGCTGGGAAGTCTGCTTCATTCATTTATGCTCCCTCTGCCATACCAATTGATGTCAAGTGTGAACCATGAGAAAGTTTAGAAAGCCAGAAAACAAGCTGTAAACAAGTGACTGGGGTAGAGGTAAATGTTTTATTGCTGGCATCTTGCATCAGGTTCAGAGTCTGGTGTTTTAAACTGTATTGCACAGTTACACTGTGCATTGATTTATAGTGTTTATGGCAACCAATATTAGATGACTGTACAGTGTAGAAGAATGTCAGTCCTGCATTACAATCACTGTGTCTCGCTCCATCTGTGTGATTTACAGGAAAACACATTCTGGATTTTATTTTTTTTCTTTTTAAGAAATCTGACTTCTCTTCCGTGTTAAATGATGATTGTTCACAAACTGGAAAGGGTGAACGATTGCGAGTGCAACAGAAGCTGAAACCCTCAGGGCCTTTTAATTTTATTTTTGGTATGAAACAATTCCACTTTCGGATGGATGTGCACAACTGGTGGGAGGAGAAGGAAACAAGGAACATGAGAGATGGAATAGCTGAAATACAACAGGATCCAATATTCTGTGCTTTACGGTTGATCAAAACATAAAGATAAATAATCCAGAACCAAAAGGCAATGTTAATTTGCAGCAGACAATGTTATTAATGTAGCTATATGCATTGCTGATCAGGAGACATTCCTGATGATAAACTGCAGGTAAATCACAAAGACAGAAATGTTTTGATTATGTATTGGATACATTTTTATTTGTCTTCCCAGCCCATTGGTCTTACGCTCATTTTAATGATGCTTCTCTGAGATCCTCTTTTGCAGTATTTTGAAGGGTATAGTCCAAATTTTAGGGTTTTGAGTGACAATAAAGTCAAGTACATCCTTGTTTGTTAAGAGTAAGGTCTCTAACAAAGTGGAAACAAAGGCTAAATGGAGAAGTCTTTTCATATTTTTCTAGCAAGAACAAGAGCTCCACTTAAAGGAACCAGAAAAACAACTTGGAACCACTCCTAAATCGACAGGCAAATTGCCTGTGAGCAGGGAGAGCTGAATTCTTCACTGATTACCTTGCTTTGATTGTTTCAGAGACATCCAGGAAGAGGAGAAAATATCATGCAAACATTTGCAGTCTGACCTAGGCAAAAAAACACAGAAAAGTTTCTTACACCTGTCTGTTTCTTTATGCAAACATACATGGAATGGGATGATCTGACCCTCCAAAAATCCCCCCAGGGAATACACAGCCCATTTCACAGGGACAGCCCTGCAGCTTTCACACAGAGCTGGGTTTCTTTGAAACCAGAATAAAAAAGAAAAAAAAAAAAAAGAAAGGAATAACTTGTCACTACAATGTCTAAGATAACTTGCTGCATTTCCACAATAAACAGCAGCTGGGAGCTGCTTCCCAAATAAATATTCAAAGTGATTTAATTGACAAATACATCCCTTAAAGGAGGGAGAGAAGTGTCATTCCCTCTACAAGGTGAAACCAATTAAAGTTTCTACTGCTACTGTCAGAAAAGAAAAAAAAAAATCTAGCAACAAGAATAAGCAGCAATTATAGGTATTTCTTCACAAAGAAGACACTTGACAAAAAAAGCAAAAATAGTCTAAAATTTTTATGAAAAATAAAAGTACTTCAGCTTCCTTAGCAGGAAGAGTTTGAATTATGTCTGCAACTTACAGGTCTTGTTAGCAAAAATATTCTTTTATAACTGTGTTTTTTATAGAAGACAGTGGTAAGAAAAAGCAAGGGAGAATATGATAAGAACACATGTGGTCACTGCAAACAACAGATTATATGGGAAGCATTTTTTGCATCTTCTTTAGAAGTATCTCTCTGGATAATAGATTAGATGGAACACTGATTCGCTGTTTCTATACAGTTCCATTTGCTTTGAAGCATCTAAAGATACCATAATAAAAAACCATATTAGAGTGATTTATTTTGTTTGTGGTTTTAATTTATAACGTTTCAGTTTGAAGAAAAAAATGTGGGTTTTTTTACCTTTTACTTTACTTTCAGTCAACCTTGATTAGATACTTATTTGTAAAGGGAAGGTTTCCTTCATCCATTTCAGCAATGTTCAGCCAGTTTTAAGTAACAAACTTGCACCTGGTGACACAGCTGTTGAGCTTGGTACAGCTCATCAGGATGATAGCACAGAGGGACTGAAGAATTAGTCTACTAAGATAAGGAGAGGTAGTGACAAACAGCATCCCATTTCATTACTTGCACCCACATTCATTCCCATCACAGAGCAACCCTACATACCAAACTGACCACTTCACAAGCCCAAATCCTCCTGTGTGGCATGCTATGCTACTCTTAAAAAGCAAAAATGAAGTAGACAAAAACTAAGGAGAGGATGCCACATGTAAAAGTAAATTCTTTAAGAGTGTGCAGTTGCTCCTTTTCCTTTTTTCATCTTGTTTTGGTGGGAAGTGTGACCACGACAGCCTTGAACGCTGATCTCCGTTTGTGCTCTCCCTGAGCACGAGATAGATCAGGGTGATTTCCCCACCCTGTTCATCAGCACTGACCCTCAGGATCCTTGGCTAGGCGTAGAGTTTAGCTTTTTTTCCCTCTCCTTGTTACTTCTAGCACTGATAAAACCACCACAATTTTAGCAATGTTTGACCGCTTGTATAAGAGTTGTTATTTCCAGCTGACTGCCAGAGAGGATGACACCTTACAGTAATTATAGACATGAACAGGATTCAAGACAGTGATGTGGAGTTGAAAGTATCTGTTTCTCAGTACCAGACAGTGCTGGTAACTCTTTTACAAAAGTTACTTCTTTCAACACCTAGGCTTTTTTTTTTTTTCCTTTTTTCCTAAAAAAATGGTTTATTTTGTTTCAGCTCCTACTTATATTTCAGTGAGACCCAAAGAAATTTTTGAATGCTATCTGCTCATTTTTACCATTGCATCCCTGCAGCTTTCAGGCTACATTAGTGTAAATGAAAACCGAATTTCCTCCTAAATGACTTCAAGTGCTGTAAGAAAACAAAGCAGTCTGCAACAAGACAGAGTCTCAGCAACACAAGATCTCTTCTCACCCATACTGGACCTGGTCCTTCAGTGGCATAAATCAGGATAAGCCTGTTGTTGTCTAAAGACTGTGTCATAAACTATGCAGCCTTGCCTGAGCTGTGCCCCACTCCCTAAGCCAAAGTAGTTGCAATCTCTATATATCTATGCACTAATACATCACCAGCCTAGCTCTAATTTCGCATAGCCTTTGGGACTTTTTCTTGTTTCCTCAATTTGATTTCTGCAGATTAGAACAGAATTCTTCAGATATTTCATAGGTTCTATGGCAGCCATCCATAATACCACCTTCATTTTTTATGAAGGAAGCAATGTTGTGTTGGATTAACTGCTTCTTTGTTTCACATTTCATTGGGCTTGGAAAAAAAACCAAAACCACACCAATTCATATTGATACAACTGAATTATTTATATCCTAGGAATACAGTGGACAAGAACTACCACGAAGGGATGAAATGATAAAAGCAAACAAACAACTACTGTAGCCTGAAAACTCAAAAATCCATTCAGCATCCTTTGTGGATCTGTTATTGAGGATGACAGATAAGTCATACACTGCATTTGTAAAGGATGAATGACTGCATCACTGATTTTCCTCAGATTATTATTGCATTTCCTGAGGAGGTATGGGCCCCTTCTGTGAAAATGGAACAGGAAAAGTACAGACACTCTTGTACATTTTTAAATGAGGAAGCTGCAAAAGCTAATGTACTCACTAAAGGCAGTTCATTACCAGTCAGAGGTGCACCACTGACCCTGAATCCAGTAATGCTTTCATGTTTTGGATGCCTCTAATACCTCTAATTATCCACCACAGTGTGGGCAAAAGCAGCTTAAGGTGCTATTTTAGTGAAGGCATGAACGAAATAGAAAGTAAATTAATCCTTTATTCTTCAGGTCCCCTTTAGAAAGGTACTACCCATATTTTCCCCAAAATAGGGTGTTTTGCATAAAAGGAAGGATTTTTGGAAATAGCCTCCTAATTCAAAGGTGCAAGTATAAAAAATAGTTAGAAATCTATGTTTCTTACTATATACACTATTTACTTCACTTTCTGGTGCATTAATAGTGTCAAACATGACATGACGACCTAGAAACAGGTAAAGAAAGTAGCCACCATCTAAATTCGTGTTTAGTGTCATGTTAACTTTCTCTATTCTTTTACAGTTTGTTTCTTTAAATAGTTTCCCCTCAAGAAATTAGAGATTTTCTAAATTTGAGAAAGAGGGCACCTGTCTCTCTTAGCTAACACTAAAAAAACCCTTCCCAAAAACCTATGGGGGGGGAAAACCACGACCAGAAAAATATCACCTGCTCTACCAGCATGACATGGGTTAATTATGAGAAGGAAAGTCAGCTGAATCACTTATTAGTTAGTAGCTCCTTCCCCTTCCCTCAATCTTTTGCCACAAATCTTGGCAACAACAGGTGGCAGGATGAAGTATTTTTTCAATTATTGTTGCTAAAAGCAAAGGAGAAAGGAGGACAAACTTGTATGAGCAATTGAAACCACTAGAAATAAAAAAATGCAGCTGGTTCATTTTTAAAAATACTTACAAAACTGCTTTTTAAAAATCTTCTAAACAAATAAACAGTACCTTGCAGTCAGTGAACCTCCACCTTTGAAAGATACCTCCCTGGTAGAGCTTGGCATTAACAGTGAGGTATTTCTTCATGCACGAAAAGAAAGAGTTTCTCAAATAAAAACTCCTCATTAGAAAAATATTTATTTTTCCCCTGTCTTCTGAGAAAATGCTTTTCATTACATTTATATCCATGCTGCAAGCATTAGTTATGGGTAAAGATTTGATTCCTAGAAGGCTGTTCTAGGAACTCATCAAGGTAAATTTGCAAGCAATGTTTTCCTGAATAGATGCTGAACAATTGCTGTTTATATTGTGGTAGAATTAAGAGGTTCTCAGCTGGAGATCCATCATACTTGATATATCAAGTACACAATAAGATCTCCAGTGGATTTTGTTGTTTAAATTGGGAAAGAAAAAAAAAAATCATAAGCAACCATTTTACAACAGGTCAACGGCACAAAAAAAACCCAAAACGCCCCCAAAAGGTATGTGGCAAGAGATTGACCAAATCTCCAGACCATGAGATAAGATAAAATTGTTGGTATTAATAAAATCTTGACCATTTTCTTTCAGTTCCACAATGGTCACCTTAGCATGTTTGGGTTTTTTCAGCAACTTCTCTGTCACTGAAGGTGGAGCAGGTGATGTGACAGCAGGCTGGAAGGGACATCTTGAAAAGAGTTGGTCAGCTCTTCATTATAGGCTCAGAACTTTCCTGAGTCACAGGCAAGGAGACAGGCAAACAAAACATGAAAGCTTTTAAAGGGCAGGAAAAGCTTAATTACCTTTTTATAAGTCTGGCATGTTTATTCTGTGGTGTGTGTGTGTTGGTGAGATTATTATTTTAATTTTTTTTAAACAAACAGAAGATAAACAACAAATTATGTAGTTTGAGGCCGAGTTTCCAAGTCATCCCCAAAAGTTGGTTTAGCAGCAGCAGCAGCGTATCAACATCTCCTGGTATGGAAGAAGTTATTTACAACAAACTTCTGAGCAGGCTGGAATTACGAAAAACAGTACTTTCCTGGTTTGGTTTGTCATGAAAGCTTGGTCTTTAAACACAAAGGGAAAATGTAATGGAGTTTGTCTGATCAAAGACAACTTGTACTATTCTGCACTGCAATACAAATACGTGATGCTACCATGAGGCATTTTTGCTTAACTTTGATAGTCCATGACTCCTATATATAAAGGCTAGGAGCCATTAACTTTGTCCTCTGGGCTGGCTTAGTAATTTTTCAATCAGTTTTACACTTCTATATGTATAATGGACAACTGCAAGGTAACTGAAACAAGCTAGTCCTATAATTCAATGGGAAAGAAAACACAGATACACAATACAAATTCACATTATGTTAATAACACAGCTGAACTGCTATTAGCCAACCCCTTACGTGACCATGCATGAAGACCTGTAACATTCAGACTTGTAGTTCACACCCTGCCACCACCCTTATGTTCACATTTTGCTGCAGTTTAGAGTTTAGCCATTTTCAGTGACTCGACTAGCAGCTATATTCTTGCAGTACAGCTAGGAAGGACCTTGAAGTGGCAAACAGCAATCTCCAGTTCAGTCTCCAGGAATGAACCAGACAGAAGTGCATACAGGCAAATTAATTGTCCGTATACAGCTTCTTGGTTCAAATGTTCGAAGAAAAAAAGAAATCACATGTCTACCTATCAGCTTTTTAATGCTCTGAATAATTCAGCCAGAGATTGAGGTCAGAGTGTTGTAAGACGGGGGATCAGTAGTTTCTCAGCACATTGTCTAATTAGCTCCTAACTCCCTGAGAGACTTCAAAATATTACCTTGACAAACTTTGTGTCCATGAAAATTCCATATTATCTGGAAACTTCTCAGCTCCTTTCAAAGTTGGATTATGTCAATCTGTTCTGTGGATTTGTTTGTGATACGAATTTTATAGACAGCAATCATTGGGCTTTACAGCTGTTAAGAGACAGTGACTGACTCGCACACTTACCGGTTGTGCTTGTTTTAAGAGGAGGGGGGGAAAAGAGACTGTGACAAAATATAATCCTGATTGCTTAGAAAATCTAGCAGGATCCAATCAGTTGCTGCTTTTAAATTAAAATTATTTTAAATAGCACATGGATGAGGTAGGAATTTTAATTCATTTCAGCCAAAATTTTTTACTAAAGAAAACATGGATATCCAGAATTACTTGGAAGAAAAAGCAAGCAGTCTCTGTTCTTACCATGGCTAATCCTCGGGAGTACTCCTTACAGAGGGAAAGGGATTCACTGATTTTAGTGATACTAGTGGGCTACAGTGTGATCTGGCCTGCGTGTTACTCCAAAGGAATAAAGCCCCACATATACCCCCACATCTCTTAACCGCATGGAGAATTTGGAATCTAAATATACAGGGTACCAGCTCATTTGAATCAACTTGAGCCTGGGACACTGTCACTGGCTGCAAATATAACCTTCAAGAAACAATGGGGAAGGAAAGGCAAAATCTTATCTCCCTGTACCATAATTCCTTACATAGATGCTCCAGGGAACGGTTGAGAAATACACTACTACTTACCGTGTCCTTGTGACAAAATATTGACTTCCATGGCATTAATTGTGACAGTTAAGTATGAAAGGACTGGGCTTTATAGGATATAGTTTATTTTATAAAATTTTTCATGGCATATCAAAATAAAGTATACATTTTCATGGACATACCACCATGCTCAAAGAATAAAATTGATGACTTACTGCAAAAAACAGGCAATAGTTTTAGTCATCCCTGTCCCTTCATGGCTCACATATAAAATACAACTTCACTTGTATTAAAAACAGAGGATGTAACAACTGGCATAAAATACACAATTCTTGTTAATTACATTAAACTGATTAGAATTATGCTATTTTTCCCCAACGGTGCTGAACACCCAGGATGAGTTGCAGAGCTCCCTTTATCTCTGTTGACTCATGAGATGATCCATAGACACTACACCTGCTTATCTCAATTCAAACAACAGGTATCAAAACCCCAACTAGCTGTTCAGAGAATATATTATTTCATCTTTTTTGTAGATAAAGCAAGACTATATGATTGGTTAGCATTACCATGTACATGTATTATCTGACCATTTCAGAAACAGGTGTCTAATTTTTTTTTCTATATGGTCTATTCCACTCTCTTAAAAAAAAAATAATCTGACTCCTCTTAGTCTACCCTGTCCTGAGTCGTCATGATCCTGACAATAGCTAAGGCTTGTATTTCTGTTGGTAACTAATTCCACTGAGTGTGACTGCTCCCAGTTGCAAGCACTCAGCCTGCCAACCTGATCTCATCTTTGTTTTCACTTATTAATTTTAGTTCCTGCTGGTTTGCCCTGTACTTACAGAATCATAGGAATACTCTCACACACTTTTCCTTCGGTCAGTGCACCTTACTGTATTTTACTGCAATTTAGTTACATATTGATACTGCAACCACAGCCACTACCAATTTTAATTCTCTGCAATGGTTCAGTGTTAACACAAGCTTTTCATCCAGAAATCAGTGAGACTACTCACTTTGGGAGTGCTGGCAATATATAAAATTAAGCAGGTCACCAAGTCTTTGCAGGGATGATAGAGTTATAGGAGCTTTCTTCTAAAAGAAACCCACATCATTATTCAGGCATTATAAATTACACCACTTTTAGGGTGAAAGGAAAGTAACCATTTGACATGGCACTCTGTATGACAAGGAGTGAATGTTTGGCTGAGGGCTCTAAAGCTTACCTCCACCTTGATGGAAAGTGTTATGGAATCAGTAATATCTATACAAAACCAGCAGGACCTTAGCTTAATAAGGTCGCATCCAAATGACTTGCACGCTAAACTGCATGGAATTCAATTTCACTACCTCTGAAAGATGAAGGGCAACTTGATCCTGCCAGGGATTTAAATTTATGGCTTCATGGCCTCAAAATGTGAAATGTATACCATTAAATAAGCCTGCTCAGTGGCTAGATAATATCACATGGGTTTCTGAGCTATTAATCAAAAAAAAAAAAAAAAAAGGAGGTGGGAATGCAAACATAAAAAGGGGGTAAAGGCTAGATAATTAGTATTACATATTGCATACGCAGGCATTTAAGTGAAAAGATGAAAATTTTGTCAGAGCATCTAGAATAGAATAAGAAAGGGGAGGAGATCAGCACAATGATAGAAGGCAGCTAAAACCCATTACTTCTTCCTGTACTCAGTTGTCCTGTGTGCCTAGAAGTCACTTCTGTAAATAATGGAGTATCTCTATAGTAATCTGTGGCCATCAGATCTGGGCCAGATGGAAAGCTGTTGTGAGTGAGTCCATTTAAAGACATTTTGCCAATTCACGGCAGGTCAGAACACAGCCCACCGTCAGCTTTTTCCCCGTGAGAAATACGTTGAAGTTCTTCCATCTCTCACAGGTGAAATTCATGGGGGCAATGGTCATAAAAAGAAGCCAGATACGCTGGTGGTGTTTATCCAGAAGTTTTACTCCTCCACTATAAACCTTGGATTATACTCTTTCCACATGCAGTGAAACCAGATAACATAGCTTTCACCCACCATGTAAGCTAAGCAGAAAACAATTACTTCTGTTCACACAGTGTGGTAGCTTTCTCTTCCAGGCTAATTAAGTGGTGAGCATTTGCTGGGATTTGTAGCCTTGGTTTGAATTGGGAGGCTGAAATGAGTAGGGTATCTTTGCAATTTCCACGGTAGACCATTTTTCTGCATGTAATCCATTACTGCAAATCTGAACAATAATTTAGAACAGTGATAATCCTCCATAGCATTGACCCTAGAGATCTTTACAGCAACACAAATGAGATCAAAGGACAAATGAAAGTCTCTTAATCCCTCTAAGTGTGAGTTCAACCTAATCTTACATTTCTGTATTTTAATTCTCTCTAAATCTGTTTTTAACTTTGCTTAACATTCATTATCCTTTTTCATGCCCTAATTCTGAAAAAAAAAAAAAAAAAAAAGCAGCACATGCCTAGGAGTACATTCAAACATTTCTCTACTTTCTCCACAGGGATGGTATTTTTAATATGAAACACTAGATTCTCTTGCCAGCTATTAGAGTGGGAAGTAGGTGGAGGGGGGAAGTGGATGTAGGATATGCAATGGGGGATTAAGACTGATGAATGAGATGCAGAAAGACTCCTCAGTGATAGCTATTGTCACTTGTATGAGCACAAAATCTAAACAATAACATTTCAAAATAAGATTGTTAGCGTCAATGGTAATTTCCTTTTACAAAAGAATTTACCTTGAATTGAAGAAATACACATATCAAGAGAGAACGGCATCATTTAATGAGCAGAAAGAAGAAAAATACCTCAGATGCAATTTTTTTTGTGACCTTAATTTTTCAAATATATTATTTTAATCAGTGTAAAATACTATTTTTACTTCTACAAAAGGATTATCTCTAAGAGTTTGTCAGGTGCATTTAAACAGCTTTATAATACTGTTTAATATGGACCTTTAATGTAACCCAAAGCTTGTCGAGCCAGGAGCAAAACTCCCATTGACTTCAGTGACCTCTGAATATGACCTATCTGTACCACACTAAATGCCATAGGGATTAATGAATTAAACTGAACATTAATGTAATATTTAAGGGACATAAAGACTTTGGAGACAACGAGAAAGGCACCATGGTTGGAAGGAATATGTGAAACTTGCAGAGCTTGGTCCTGCACAATTGCTGAGTACCCATTGCACTGTGACATTAATTGCACTGTCTTCTTCAAAAGGGTAAAGGATCTAATTGCATTCTTTTAATTGAGCAGAGAATAGAGCATTTTTATGCATAAGGATGTCATCTTTTGTAAAATTTGCCTTTTACTCCTGCATTTTCAAACTGGGGAATAGGGAAATCTGGAGAGCCAAGCATGAAAACACCAAATTACTCCAGTTCTACTGAGACTTTGTTACAGAGTGAACAATTCAAAAGAGCCAGATCTCTGAAGCATTTGCTCCTTCCATGTATTCTCTTTGAGTACTATTTGCTCTTACTCCAGGAGTAGGAGAGGTGAGTATACAGGTAGAAAAATTCTTTCCATTTTGAGATAACTACCCTCTTTTTTTTTTGGTATACCAACAAGCTGATTTCAACCTCTTATTACAAACATCTTGTAAGGAACAGACTGGAGAAAGGCCACCAAAAAAAACCCAAACTTCTTACCATCAGGGTGATCAAACACTGGAATAGATCACTCCGAGTTTGCAATCTCTTTCCTTGAAGATATTCAAAACCCAACTGGGGCAGGTTGCTCAGAACCTTGCAATTGTTTTGAGCAGGGAAGTTGGACTAGACAACCTCCAGAGATCTCTTGTGGTGGTCCTGTGATTTGTAAGTGGCCATGCATGCCAGATTGATATATATATATATATATATAAAATACAGCATGTGTGTGCATATGGATGACTGTGCACACAATCTGACATTTTGTTGCTAATTTTTCCTGAGGAAAAAGTTAGTATTTCTTCCTAATAAGACTATTACACTGAATCCAATCATTCCAGAATTATAAAGTATCAGTCATTATTTTAGCCAACACATGTAATGAGGGAGGGAAGTATAAAATTCTCTTTTCCCAGAATATTAAATTTCACAAAGCTCTCATCAGGTCTATATGAAAAGTTTTCCTTTGTTGAAAAAAAAAAAAAAAAAAAGTAAAATAAAGAGAATAAATATAATACATACTACTGCATTGCCATTATTAGCAAATGATGGGTTGGGCCATACATGGCAAGTAAGAATCATGGTTTTTACATAACCTCCAACTTTTACCATCTCTAAAAAGCTGGCTTCTAGAAAACTAAATTGAGAGGAATGTTATTTCTATAGCGTCTTTATCAACTGAAGTCACCCCCTACATATTTTCTGTTGGAGACAGTAAAAGGTAGGCTACTTGTTTAAGTGGTCTGGAAAATCTCATTCTACAATAGGCAGGCTGAGAAGGACATGTACCCACAACATGGGAAAAAGTCAGATTCGATTTTCTGCTCACATTTATTTCAAACAGAGAGCTGCAACAAAGACTTCTCCTACAGCAGTAAGCAGAGTGGTCTTTTAATGGATATGTATATATAGGGGTGTATTAAAAAAAAAAATCATCATGAATTTTGAAAAAAAAAATACACAAAAAACCCCCCAACCCCAGCAATACTGAAGTTACCTGGTCACGGTAAATTTGATCACAATTAGCTATTCCTTCCACCTTGCTAACCTCATGTCATAAAAAAATCTCATCACTTCTGACTGTTTCATTAATGAGGTCCCATATAAATTTTGTAATGCAGCTATCACTCAATATTTTGAAGTCATGCCAACATTTTTACGTTACACAGATTTGTGTATTTTGGGATACTGAAGGCTTTTTTCATTAAGCATCATTCTTTGCTAATGTGTAGTTAATAACATAATGGAAAAGCTTTTAAACTGCTCTGAGGATTAAACCACTCATACTTGTTTAACTGCTTGATTTCCTAATGGATATAGTGTAGGATTTAATATTCTGCTCATTTACGTTACTTACCAGGAGAAAAGAGAGAGCCCTTTAACTGCTTGTTCTAAAAACAACAGTAAATCATGTTTAAGTTGATTGATTTCTGCATATATATTAACACAGACTAATGAAATGCTCAATGTCTTCATAATACATGCCATCATGTTCAGCTACAGATGAATATTTAGTTTGGTTTGGTTTTTGTTTACTGTTTCTTTCTTTTTTTTTTTTTTTTTTACTTAGTCTGAAGAAACAGCACCCCTATTGTTTGATTGAATTTGACTTATTTCACAGTTGGACTCACTCCCTTGTACAAAGTGTGGTGCTAAGTTAATTATGGACAGAATGGAATTTTATTTTAACAGAGCTACACTGATTTACATCAACCACTGCTCTAGCCCTATATATCTGATATCATAATTGAAAATCTTTGTTCAAATACATCAGACATAGAAAAACTTTTAAGGATTAGATTATATCCCCTTTATTCACTCTGAGAAATACTTTAGCCCCTAACACATTCATTGAAATGGGCATCGGCTGAGAACAAGGGGAGGAACTGCATGCACCACACAGGCACCTTTTGAATGTGTTCTCTTTCATTTCAGTCCTACCTTCTCTCTCCCACTGCTATTCCAGTAGCTGCATCACAATGGTGAATTTATGACACTGGTTAAAATCTTCGTGTATAACCCCAGTTTGAAACATCCCCTGTCACTCCCAATTAGGATGTAAAAGTTAACTGAGCCCAAATCTCCGTATATAACTATGAATTTCACGAACACCACCTCAGAGTCAAACATTCATCCATGTAAGTACCTCCATCAAACTAAAAGATACAAGACATCTGCTGCGGAGCACTGTCTAGTCAACCAAAAGCATTCTACATTTTAAAAAAATAGAAGTCAAACTTAAACAGAAATGTCTAAGAGAGAGAACTGTCTACCTAAGGCAGTCCTCCAGGTATATTGTAATGCTGATGGATTAACTTCCTGCAGGCCTGATTACTCTGTCACTGTAATGTTAAATAATGTCTTACTCCTCAAGAAGGCCCAGTGATATTCATTGGAACTGTCCAGAGATCATAGCGCTACTCAGCACGAGCAGGCAATGAGGGTATCAGGTGCACACTCATAGCTGGACACAAGGAACAAAGATCTCAACAGCTGTTCTCCTAAAATAACCCCCTGCAAATCCAAGGGCTGTCCAAAGTCCTGAGGGGGAATCACAAAGGCAGAACTGATATTCCAAGAGCTGTTCTCTCTTATGGAAATGGCCACATTTAGAACCCTAGAATAGTTATCCTGATATGGATATTTACTGAGGATGCTGTGAAAAATTAGTGTCATGAGTGCTAAAATAATCGTAATCAAAGTGATTAAAAATTACTGTCATGAATGCTAAAATAATAGAATCCATACACTGCACCACAAAATCTGTTAGCTACTTCAGGTCACATATCCAGTTTGTAAAATGATATTTCTGTTGTCTGAATGGCAGCTGCAATTCAACACTACAATCACCCACCAAGTACTCATTAGCTGAATGACTAATACAAATGGCATTAACTGTAAGAACTGGCATTTTACAGAAGTCTGTTAGGCAAACAAAACCAGCAAAGGTCAGAGAAACATCTTGGAGAATTAAAAAGGATATGTGCAATCCACTTTGGTTGTTAATAAATCTTCAATTTCTTTTTTTCTTTTTTTTTTTTTTTTCCTGATGGGGCAATATCCTTTAAGAGGACTGCTCAGGAATTTTAAAAAAATAAATTACCTGAGAAATATCTCAGTGTAAAACTCTCAATCAGTTATTCAGTTGGATTATGGATTATACAGAACCCCAAGATCCAGGTGTGCAACTACCTTCCTCCTTGCCCCGGAGAGGTGAGCCAGGCATGCAGAGAGAGAAAGCTGTGCTGTACTCCACTAAGGTTCCAATCACTCTGGAACCCCAGATGCAGGGCACATCCAGAGCACCTTGCCTTGCCATAAGGATACCGGCAGGATGCATGCATGTGGACCCAAGACTTAAGTATGCCATGGAGTAAAGAGGCCACAGTGACCACAAAGAAACGCAGAGATTCCGTGAATTAATGGTTGCTCCTCCATTACACTGAAGGGACAGTTTTAGGAGGTGGTAATGTTGAATACTGATGTGGTAGATTTGTGTTTCAATGATCAACATTATCCTGAGTCTCCGTGGCATGCAGTGTGACAGTGGGAAAGAACACCCAGCTCTGCAGGATCTCCTGTGAGTTTGGGACAGTGCCTTGCCATCTCTGGCACTCACCACTAGCTTCGTTTGGTTTGATTGAAACTGCTAGCCCTGCACTTCAGCAGTTGAAAGTCAAGTTTATGCAAATCAGTTCTTGCCCTCAGTAACATCTGTCTAGCTCTACTGCCATCAAATAATTTGGGTCTTCTTACAGCCCTTAGAGGTCTCTGTGGCTGAGCACCGCTTTCAGCAGCCACTGCATTTGGTTAACAAATCTGATGATTATGCACACAGCATTGACAATTGTCATGAACTGAACTCAGCTTGTTCTGCCAAGGGGCAAGAAAACTAATCCATCTATCATAATTTAAAATATTTTGTTAAAAAATAAACATCAAGGAATTAGGTATATATGTGAATTGAGAGAATCAAGTGTTTAGGTTGATACATATATGGCTGTAATACAGTAGACCAACAAAACAAAACTTCTAAATGCAAGTGAATATGTTCCCCCTAAAGTAACAGAAGGGAAGCGAGGTCGTAACTCATGTGAATAAGCTATTGAAATAGCATAAACAATTCCATTTGAGCCTGAAGTTAATTATGGCACTGTAGCTGTCAAAAGATTCATCTGAAGCACTTGCTGCCCAAATTGAAGGCTGGACATCCAAATTGAAATGTCATTTTTATTAGTCTCTGACACTTAGAGAAATAGCCTCTTCTCTTCTAGCAGGCTATACCCATTAACTCCCATTAGTGCTAATGGAGTTATGCACATACATCACATGCACATAGATCACTAAGCACCTTTGTAACACTCATAATGTCACATTAGATAACAGCTGTTTTATTGCAGTATGGTAGGAAAGATTCCAGTGTGGCATGCTTGACAGCGTCCTCTGAAGTAACTACTGGCCACTTCAACATTTTAAACTGACATGTAATCTAAGATACAAAGCTGGATTTTCATGCAGATCTAGAATAGCTCAATTGACTTGTTTACATCTGATGTGAGTTGATTCATTTAACAGAGTTGTACTATAGATATATATTACATCAGATCTGGTGTCAGGGAGCAGTAAGAGCAGGAATTTTACAGGAAAGAAATCCAGGAGCCACGAAAGATCAAAACACAGGCAACATCCTTACCAACCAGGGGCAGTCCCACAAGATTTAAGCAGGGCACATAGAACCAGGAGCTGATAACATGACCCCTCAACAGCTCCACAGAGAGAAAGATGATGAACCATGTCCAGACAGAAGCAACAGGAGGCTGGGATAGAGATGAGACTGGAGACAGAACTACAACATAGCTCCAAGTTCCACCTAGGAAACAAATATACAGCCAGTCCTCCAAGCAGGTACACCTTCAACATAGCTCACATGAAGACTGGGGACTCAGGCCTGAGCTTAAATGGAGCTCCTGGGCAGACAGCATGGGTGGAAGGCCCAGGTGGGTCTGGTCAGGGCAACTAAGGACTATGTCAGTGCACTCAGTGCACTGACATTTGGGGCAAACTATAATTTTTGAACGGACACTGCAAAAACACTTAAATCCAGAGATGGAAAGCCAAAGGGGATCATATCTCAAATTGTGCCCAAATTATGTATATTATTTCAGAATTTTTGCCACCTTTCCTAAGGATATTCTTTCGACTTGTTCTCCCTGCAGACCTATGGCTGGGATGCTGTCTGTACCAACTGGGACAGACTGTATAACCTCTAAGCCACCTCAGCTGTGGTAGACAATTATAGTTATCTGTCTAGGCATTGTTGCATTTCCAATTTTAACATAATTATCCTCATAACCCTCTGCTGAAATGCAGAAATGTAATAATTCAGATTTTACTGATGGTCAGTTCATGCTTAGAGAATTAGCTGAATTGCCCACAGTAATTTAGGAAATGTGTTGCAGAGCAAAGCCTATAACTAGGGTTATATATGGCCCATACCATGGAACAAGCCTTCCTCTTGGAAAACATATGAATTTGGCCTCTCTTAGGCACTCTTCATGTCCCAGTGTTACTCCTCTTTCAGTGTAATAACATGTAAGACACAAATTCTGTGGCTTTTTTTTAATTGACAGGCAACTGAGAACAGTGGCTCGTGAAATTCTTTTTGGATTGTCTCTTTTATGTGTGCTTGCTAGAAAAACTAGAAATAATTCATTTTTCTGTTATTTGGATTTCAGAATCACTACCCTCACACCTACCATGCTTTTTTATAAACTTGAAATTTAAGTTATAAAAATAAGCAATTACAGAAACTGAAGTGCTACAAATAATCATTAACAACAAGGAAAACCTGATCCAAAGAATCTTCTGGCTTTAGCAAATATTGATGTTCCTATCCATGGTGTGGAACTTCCTCTGAAAGGACAATACTGGAGATCAGCCAAAAATGAACTCTCTGGAGTACATATATATTGGGCTTCAGAATATCATTGCATCCAGCATTATACGGCATGTAAGAAACAGACCTGTTAATTAAATTGGATTGATTTTGACAATCTTTAAGTAAAGGCTAGTGATATAAAACTCCAGTGTACTCCTTGGGGCAGGGTTATTCTGTCTTCCTGTTTGTTTGGATGCCCGGATACTATCATGCTAGAAATACGTCATGAGAATGATGACATTTTCTTCATGCCCAGTTTAAATGTTTTGTATAGCTCTAGAACTCACTGAGGTGCACAGGAAACCTGAGGTTGTTTCTGGGTGATCTGAATTGATTCTTTTCTCTCTAGGTGAGCAGTCTGAAGGAGCAACATCTATGCTGGCACTCGGCAGGGGCTATTCTGCTTTTGGTTGTGTACAAACAGGGTGTCACATCTCAGAAGACCAAGTCCACAGAAGGGGATTATAACAAAACCCACATGATGCTTGTGTTTATTAAACGCTGTGCCTTTTGTAATAATCCCATAATGCTTTACATTATTGATTTGGCATTCCTGGCAGCAATCTATCAATAGGAAATTGAGTTGAATCTTTTCAGCTGAAGAGAAGGGTGACTAATTGCCTGACATCTTCAAATAGCTCTTGCACTGAATTAATTCTTGCACTTAGGTACCATGTTTTATTAATGTTGGGATCCAATCTACCATAAAGGCAGTATGTAATAAGAGTGAAAACATTTACTATGGATTGCAATATCAGCTCCTGACAGCTCTGTGGTACTTCTCAGATACCAGTTAAAGTAACCTAGTAAACTGTGCAGAGTTCCAAGCGGTAAGTAGCTCTCTATGCACACTGTAGCATCCACCTTAGTCATCTCAGTGCCTCTTGTTCAGAGAACAGATGGCAATGAAAACTGATTTCAAGTAGTTATGTATAATTCCTGCTAAGTGGTTGTCAGAATTTACTGCAGTTGCTATGTTCTGTAGATACACCAAATGGTAATTTTTGAAAGACTTTTATAAATGCTATTTTAGAATGCTTTCACCTCTGGAGAAGTTTGAAATGAAGAACACTCCAACGTGGTCAGATAGGATGCTACAAAATAAGAATGGAAGAGCCACTCACTGAGCTTCGAGGTTTCATCATTTTGGGGACATAAGGGGGAAGTGGAAAGGACCTGCCTTTAAGATGGGGTCACAGGGTAAGAACTGCTTATCCCTGCTTCCAGCTGGTTTGAAAACTGATCTCATGTGCTTAGATTGCAAATTTATTTTGTGGTGATACATAATGTAATATTGCTGTTCCTAAACCTGCAAAATGCAAGGCAGGTGAAAGAACAACTTTGGAATTAAGCAATAGAAAATTAACAACAATCATTCTCATTCTTAACACGACCTCAATGTGCTCTATAGACTCCTTTAAAGCACATACTCTGCTCTGTAAACGGAATTACATTAGCATGCCTGTGATATCTGCCCTCCTGGAGGGTACATGCATATGTCACTGTCCTCTAGAGACTGGAAAATAACCACCGGTTATTTATAACCATCAATATGTGCCCTTACACCACCGCCAGTAGAAATTCAGCTGAAACTCAAGTGCCTTCCCTCTCCACAGCTAGATGTGAACTCCATTCTGATGGGACACTCTGAAGTGTCTACAATGCACGGGACAGGTCAGTGGATGGGGAGGGAGAGCGCCACAAAATGTTCCAGTTTTGTGGGTAGCACTGGAAGAGTTACATTATTAATGCTCTTGCCTGTTGGATATTCTATGTTTAACTGACCTGCCTTTCACCCAGGTTTTTACAACATGTGATGACATTGCTAAAACAGACTGACTGCTATGCAAACATGTTAGTAAATCATTTTAGAGTTGAAAGAAGCTTTTATATTAATGAAATGGCTTTGTGATACAAACCTAATCTGGATAACCTGCTTAATCCCTTGTTGTCTTAATTCATGAATTTATATTAGGAATTCTCAAAGGTCTGGTACACTTGCCTGAAGTCTTTAAATCCTTTCTAAGTGTATCAAAATCACACATCTGAGTTTTGTCAGAAATGAAAATACAATGTACCAAATATTTCTTTAAACAAATGGCTCCTAAAAGGAAACATATCTTTTAAATATTTTATGTGTTTTCCTATTGAAGATTGTTATAAATATTAAATATATCATGTTAGTCTACAATTTAGATTATTGATATTACTTAGCAATTCACATGTAGATTCAAAGGGAATTTGATAACCCTCACAGCATGTTCATGAATGTTATTTAAGTCTCATAATGTTCTTAAAAGGCAGTTTAGAATGCTTTTCTCTTTCAGTAGAAATATCCTGGGGATGGCAAGCAAATCTGAGAATCAGCAGAAGACATACAATAAAGCCCACTATCTACAGCCTGCATTGTCTACAGCTCCAAAGTCCCCCAGTCACTCCAGTGGTGTACCTCTAGTACAGGAATGTACTTATAATGATTTCTGCTATTCCAGAATTGAGAATGCAGCTGTAAGATTCGACCTTCCTTCAACTACAGCCATGGTGAATTCAAAACCATCTATAGTTAATTTTTCTTCCCCATGCAATGAAAAGGTTTTCAAAGGAACAATATTGATCCTTTTAGGTCCCTCAGAAAAATGTTCTTTGGCACGCTCAAAAGGATCTTCCTTTATTTTGAAAGTTAATCATTCTAAGGTTATACTATTTCATTGTGTTTTCCATGGGGTTTTTTGCCATAAGGCAATGTCGTCATGCACCACTAAGGCTATCACAGCTTGCAAATGCAATTTTTACTTTTTTTTGTTCTTGCTATACTGCCGATGCAGATAATACTTCAATAGTTTTCTCAGCCAGTACCAACAGAGAGCTGGCTCATTTAAACGATCTTTGAATTGTATCCAATTTGGCTGCAAGACTGGATTTTTCATAGCATAACACAGGGCAGTTAAAGACCAATTTTTGCCATGGAGTTCTATTTCCTTCCAGTTCTATCTTGTATCTGTACATCAATATATTATTTGGATTACTACTAAATCCATCACATACCAGTTGCACCTTCATACTTTCTGCGATGCTGCGGTATTTTCAGGTCTAAACTACCTAATGTAATACTGGCAAAGACATCCAGAAGATTTATGCCAGACCTGGCAATGAGAAGACTGAGGTAACCAGCCTATTTATACAGTGTAAGACCTCATAAAGAATACTTTTTAGACTGTAAGACCCAAGGACAACCAACAGACTGGTGTGACACAGAGCAGAAATGTAATAGCTAATGCAGCACAGAACAAAATGAATGGAATCCCCAGTATCTTTTGAAAGGACAACACAGCAGGGCATAAGCAATCCAGGAGGTTCCTGGAATACATTGACAGTAACTTCCTTCTCCAGGTGATAGAGGTACCAGCGAGGAGAGGTGCTATGCTGGACCTTGTTCTCACCAACAGGAAGGGGCTGGCGGGGAGTGTGAAGCTCGAGGGCAGCCTTGGCTGCACTGACCATGAAATGGTGGAGTTCAACATCCCTAGGGCACAAGGAAGGCATGCAGCAAGCTGGTTACCCAGGAGAGCAGACTTTGGCCTCTTCGGGGATCTGCTTGGCAGAGCAGCATGGGATAAATCCCTGGAGGGAAGCTGGTTAATGTTCAAGGATCACCTCCTCCAAGCTCAGGAGTGGTGCATCCTGACAAAGAGGGGTCCGAACACTGGGAGGCTGCATGGATGAACAAGGAACTCCTGGACAAGCTCAAGCACAAAAAGGAAGACTTCAGAGGGTGGAACCAAGGACAGGTAGCCTTGGAGGAGGAATACAGAGAAACTGTCTGAGCAGCCAGCGATCAGGTTAGGAAGGCTGAAGCTCTGATGTAATTAAATCTGGCCAGGGATGTCAATGGCTCAATGTCCAGGTGGAGAGCAGTGACGAGTGGCGTCCTCAGGGGTGGGTGTTGGGACTGGTGCTGTTTGACATCTTTGTTGGTGACACAGACAGTGGCATCGAGTGCACCCTCAGTAATTTTGCCGATGACACCGAGCTGTGTGGTGTGATGGACACATTGGAGGAAAGGGATGGGGTATCCAGAGGGACCTGGACAGCGGGTGGGCCCGTGCAAACTCCATAAAATGCAACGAGGCCAAGTGCAAGGTCCCGCACATGAGTTGGGGCAATCCCAAGCACAAACACAGGCCGGGCGAGGAGTGGATGGAGAGCAGCCCTGAAGAGAAGGACTTCGGGGCAGTTGTGGATGGAAAACTGACTGTGAGCCAGCAACGTGCACTCTCAGCCCAGAAAGCCAACCGTGTGCTGGGCTGCACCCAGAGCAGTGTGGCCAGCAGGGCGAGGGAGGGGATTCTCCACCTCTGCTCCACTCTCATGAGAAGCCCCCTGGAGTCCTGTGTCCAGCTCTGGGGGCACCAACAGCAGAAGGACACGGACCTGCCCGAGCGGGTCCAGAGGAGGCCACAAAAATGATCATGGGGCTGGAGCCCCCCTGTGAGGACAGGCTGAGAGCTGGGGGGTTCAGCTGGAGAAGAGAAGGCTCTGGGGAGACCTTAGAGCGGCCTCCCAGGGCTGAAAGGGGCTGCGGGAAAGGGGGGAGGGACTCTGGATCAGGGGTGTAGGGATAGGATGAGGGGTAACGGTTTTAAACTGACAGAGGGCAGATTTAGATGAGATCTAAGGAAGACATTCTCCCCTGTGAGGGGGGTGAGGCCCTGGCACAGGCTGCCCAGAGCAGCTGTGGCTGCCCCCTCCCTGGCAGGGTTCCAGGCCAGGTTGGACGGGGCTTTGGGCAACCTGGGCTAGTGGAAGGTGTCCCTGCCCAGGGCAGGGGGTGGGACTAGGTGATCTTTAAGGTCCTTCCAACCCAAACCATTCTGTGATTCTATGAAATGCTTAAACTGGATACCCTCTGACAGTAATAGTCCAAGGGAATTTGATTCCTCCTTGTCAAGCAGAGTTCCTACCCAATTTTTAATTTTTGGGCAAACACTGGCAGCAGCTCCAATAAGATACCACAGTAATTTTCAATGCTCCTTTTATCATTTCTAATGGCAAATGCCAGCAGTGTATAAACACTTGCTTTATCACACTTTCTTCTATCTGAAGATGAAAGGAGTATATCAAAGCTGGCGGTGAGGGTGATTGCTGGGATTTCTTTATAACAACAGTCAATAAATCGCCAAAATTGCCAACACAGAACTCCCAAGAGTTACCTGCAAATATTATACTTTGTCGCATGTGTTTATATAATCCTTTTGTGGCTCCAGGTCAGATAAGCAGTGAAAGGCAAATTAGATGCTTTGCTGATAATCAGCTTGCATAACCTCTTTGATTCATTTTCAAGCAGATGAAGATCTGGCCCACAAACTTCACAGGGCTTTTGAGAAGAGCCAGACTGAACTCAAAATTTTCTTGATAGTCCCATTGTTTTACCATTCTTTAGTTGCCCCAAAGTCCTTTCCATATTCATCTTCTTCCTCAGATACATGAAAATTATTATTCCTGTACCAAAACCAAGGCAGTAAGTAGTGCTTGACAAAACCCAGGTGTAATTTTCACATCAATTAGCTGTTTGAGACAGCAAGTTTTACAGTCCATGCTTTGTGCAACATATTGGATTTAACAGATACAAATGCTTTTTTCTATCAATGGCAAAACCAAAGCAATTGCCCTGCACATGATTTATTTTATTTCATTCCTTATCTGCTCTGCAGCATCTCAAAATTCCCCAGTGCTCCCCACATTCCTGTGCCTCATCCTGACTTTTTTTCAGAACTACTGAGTCATATTCAAAATGACTTTGCATCCTGGGCAGCCAAATGAATTACAGACATACAGACTCACTCTCCTCATTGTTGAATCCCTGCCTATGGCTCTTCTGGGTTTTCCAAGAGGTCCTTTCCAGCTGGAAATATACAGGCAACTCTGCCTGCTGACTTGCTGTCCTGTTTATTATCTTTGTTTGGGCACATGCGAAAATGCCAAAAAGACAAAACATTTTATCTTGGGTTTGAAGAAGTTCTGGAAAAGGGCCCGTCACACCAAAATCTACAATGTTGTCATCTCAAAACCTCTTATGATTACTGCCTAACCAGATATTATTAGAGATATCAATTCCACACGCCTTCTCAGGGTAAGAAAATGGAATTTGCACAAGAGATAGGTATCAATTTCCCATTTCTCAAATTGGATTAGCAGATTTATCCACAAAACTAACCCTCCATTCCTTTGGGATCAGGAAATGGGTACAGTACTAAGAAATCATCAAGAAAACCTGAAGAAAGTTGAAGCAAATGCTTCCATGCAATTAAATGGTACTTTGGTATTCAGTTCTGCCTTGGCTACTGGGATTTGTGACCAGCTAAAAATATCATCTGGCACCAATCTCTTTCACTCCATTTACATGTTATTTTAACATCATCTCAATCTTCCTTCACAATCATAAAATATTTTGCATATTGTTTTCTCACTGTATCAGGAGACACAACTTTGCAAATTGGTGCAATATATGAAATTTGAACTATGGGGAATAAGTAGTTCACGATGCTAAATGTTATGACTTTAATTGAACTTTCTCGGAGGCAGATTATGCCACTCTTCAAAATTGGTTTCCCAAGACACTTTTGGTCTAAAAATACTTCAGATATTACACTCACTTTGCTTGTCAGACTTAAATTCATTATTTAGTTTAACAGCAAAAGCATCCTAATGGGTACAACCTCTTCCACTTCAAGAACCTGTCTTCCACATACTTTTGATACATTCTCTTGAAGTTAATGAGTGAACTTCCTTCACCCTGCTACTCTCGGGGATGATAGGAAGACCAGTTGCCTGTTCTCACTCTCTTTCACTCACTCTGGTCACTTTTTACATGACAACATATTCTGCAGATTTCACTAACAGCAGTCAAAGAGGAGTCTTGGCTTTTCTTTTGGTGAGGTAAGATCCATTAAAGCATTTTCAGAATGGGTTTGTATCATGGAGTCAAAGATTCCATACACCAAATAATACCCTACAGCATTATTATTAGAGCAAGACAGAATTTTTTGAATCACAGAGATTTCACTAAATCTGCACCTTTCACTGGACCCACAATAATTTTAACTTTCTCAGATCTAAGCTGAAATTTCTAGCCAAAACAGATACAGTCATGACACCAGCATGACTAAAAGCTCAAGTAAGGGCAAAAGTCTAATACTGGGGAGATGAAGGTTTTAGCTTTATGTGACAATCAGTGGGATTGTGGTAAAATCACCTCCCATCCCACCCAAGTCTGTTCAGTGACTACACTGTTATTCTGAGATTTGTCTCTCATGTTACAGAAGTAGCCTAAACATTAAAAGAACCAAACCAACATCACTTCAAATTGTGATGACAGCCTTAAGTTCTTGTGACAAAGGCAAATATCTTGAGAATGGTGAGTGGCTTATAATACCCTCTTATTCTATGCATAGATAACAAGATCTCCTTTTGTATGAAAGAAGAGGCACAAGAACTGACACAGCCAGTTCACCCTGTTATTTGAAAAACATCTTTAATGCTATCAAGAATAGTGCTCAGTCTCTTGACAAACAGACATATGTTATGGAAGGTAGTGACATTTAAGGAAAGGGAATTTTTTTTTTTTTACCATAATTTATATTTCTGTACCTTAGCAGTAAAAATATCAAAGATTTACTGACTGAAATAAGTCAAATACTGTAAGGCATGTATGAGATCCTTTCTAGAGAAAAAGCAGGTTGCTTAGAGAATAATCGAAACTTCTGAACAGCTTCTCCTCTATGTAAGAATGGCAAAGGAATTTATCAACGATATTGTAATAAGATGATATCAGTGTTAAGAAGGGACATTTTTTAATACCTGAGTGTTTGGAGTCAGTCTTTGATAACTCCAAGTGAGACCTAAAAACCTCCCAAGGAAGGTCCACAGTTATGCAGAACCAGGTATTAAGCAGCCTGAGGTATCAAGAAAGAATTGCAGTGTTGATCACTGATTACTTTGCCTTCCCCATGCCATACTTCATACCAGACTCCTTTCCCCTCTACTTTCTTCCTCCTCTCCTTCCTCCACTACTTCATCCTACAAAGTAAGACTGGAACTCTGACAGACATGGTTATGCTGAATTTCTCTTGATGAAGGCTGTGATACGTGCAGCTTCTCAGATTCAGGTACTACTAAGTGCCTCTAAAAATCTTCCATCTGCCATTGTCACCCTGTTTTCCAGGACCTGCATTACCCGCTCAGCTCAGGTGGCAGTCCCTCCTCCATCCCATGCAGGCAGTCCCTGCCGGACCAGAGAAGCTGGCACTCTGCCATCCGAGAACTGTTTGACTGTAGCTTGGCAGCAGACTTTGGCTCTCAGAGCATCCTCTCTGCTCAGCAGCTGAGGTAACTGTTCCATGTTCCTTGAGTCTCACTGGCTCATGAAGAGCAGTGTGAAACTCAGCTAAGGCAACAGCCAGGAGAGAAAACATCAAATCACAAATGAAGTATTGTTTCGCTATCCATATATGTCAATAGAAAATACCTTTCTTTTTTTTTTTTTTTTTTTTTTGTAGTGTCACTGTGCCAGGTGACAGCTCTTCTCAAAAGTAAACCGATTAGGTTTAGCAGATTGTAAGAGAAACATGCATGAGAACATTTTTTTATCCCCAAACCTCTAATATACTAACAATAATCTAGCACTAAAATATTTTAATATAAATTCAAGCCATCAGGATATCAGTGATGTAATGCAATACAGATGCTGTAATGCAGAGGTGCGTAAAATAATCACAATTATAAAGCTGTAGCTCTAGCAGTATTTTGCTACAGTATAAAATGACACAGCATGTAAACAAGAAAAGCAGCTCAATATATAGATTACTTATTTTGTGCTGTCTTCCTTTGCAGCAAACTGTGCTATCTTCTTATTCAAGTAACATGGCACTAATTCAAAATGCAAGACACTTGCCTTTCCCAGAGTACAAAGTGGGCTGTTTAAATCTGACAAGGTTTTTGCCTTCTTTTTCTTCTGCCGCCTCCCTGCCTCCACACATAACCATATAACATAGTTTAGACAATTTTTTTCAAAGCAGCCTTCTCATTTGTGTGGGTTTTTTTTTTTTTTTGTGAGTGTGAATTTATGAAGGGAGTAAGATCTGCCACAGACCAGAAGCTAAACTAACATGCTACTTATGCACATGCTTTATCAGCATCACCTCTGGGAGATTTCCTGCTTCTAAGCTCTTGTGCAAATAGCTTTTGTTTCATAGCAGTAGAAATCTCCTTTGTCAACATTAGCATTTTATGTTTGGATTTATTACATATCCTGAAAATAATAATCATGTTTCCCTTTTTCAAAGATACTTACCCATTACATAATTTTTTAATTGAGTCTTACCTCACCAAGGGGGTTACTAACATTTCCACTCCTCAGGTGGGAATACTGAGGCACAATGGCATTATCACAGTCACCAGTCAGCCCAGGTGCAAGCAGAGCCCCTATTTTCTGAGTGGTAATCTTGTGCTCCAGCAAGCCACCATGCTGCATTCAGTTTAGTTCCCTCAATGCAAGCAGCAGCTTCTAAGCAGCAGTCATCTGTTAGGCATTGTTAATTTGTCCTGTCGAGAATTGTTCTTAATGGATCGAACTTCCTCTCCTTAATCTCCAAATGCTTATGCACATCAAATGGGAACTTACTCCACAAAAAAATCCTTCTGATCACACAGCGCAGTGGGAAGCACAGTAAGGTGATCAGAAAATGGCCTCTATACTTCAACCTTTGACCACAATAAATACATCTCCCTACCTCATTGGTGTTTACCCTTTCAAATTTTTGACTATTTCCTCTGGGAATGAATGTTAACAGGCCATAGCCAATACCTACTTATAGTTTTTCCTTTATTTTCCAATATATACCATAAAAATAGTGGTCCTCTTTACTGCTCATGGTGTAATTTTCTTTCCTTCCATTTGCTGTTTTGTAACTTCAGCCTGCTGTAAATCACATTAAAAGGACTTGCTTTCTAATAGTTTTTTTATTGACTAATATATTTTATTTGGCACCTGTTACCTTGGTGAAGATTTCTTCTTCCGGTAATTTACTGTATGTGACATAGTCCTCTAAGCACTAGTCAAAAGGAACTAACACAGTTAAACAGTAGATTTACTCTACCCTCCTCGGGCTTGGGGTTAAAAAAAAAGAATGTTATTAAAATCTACCAGTGTCCTCTGTTTTGCAAAGAGAGGACCTGCCATCCTGCTTACTTATCATGGAAGCAGCTGACATGATGTATTATCTTATACAAGTCACTCAGGCATGCTGTGCCCATTTATCTATTTAAAATATGAAAGAACTCTTATCTAATACAGAAGTTTTTAGTGAGATTTAATGAGCTGCTAGTAAGTTTATTATAGAGCTCTCTAAGAACCAAATGGCATAATATTGCTTTATATATGAAAAATGATTAAAGCATCTTATGAAGTATCAATTTGTAAGTAAAAAGGGTTCCAGCTATGAAACCACATTTGCTATTACACTCTGGAGGACATGCTATAATGCTTGTATTTCTTAAGAATACTTCTTTAGTTTTAGTACAATGTTTCTTTATCACCACAGTTTACCAGCAATAAGGATTTAAGCCCTCCAGGTCCTTATGAGATCTGCTTAGTTTTCACATAGTCTGTCTGTTGAGTAGTATTTGCTCACTGTGTGAGTCAAGGGAAGTGTCAGGTTTTTTGAGTCCCGGTGCCTTTTGTATGTTAGCCTGTGATGAATATGTGCAAGACAGATGTGTCAAAACTGTCCCACCTCCTCCAGATACATGAAGCAAGATTTTAAGAAACTATTCTGGTATTTTCTGAAACATCTAAAGACTTCCAAACAGTCCCGTGTACAGCTGGCTCTCAGTGCTGTAAAGCGATGGTTCTGAGAAGAACAACCACAAAGTAAAAAAGTCAAGCAATAAAGGGAAGTCTGGGACTAGAGGAAAGAGAAGTTTCCTAACTTTGTGGCTGGCTGCTGTACCCTATTATGCATCTCAGCACAGTATGGGCAATGCGAATGGCACAGGGACCAGCAGGTGGCACAGACACAGCTGGACACACCTAGCAGGCAGCATGTTTAAGTTTGTCCTTGCCAGCTAACCAGATTTTTGGAGCCAATCTCAGAGTTATTTTGGAAAGAGAAAGGATCACTAATCTCCCTTCTCTCTTCTTGCCTTCTTCACCTTAAGGCTTGGGAGTGGGAGTATGACATGAGGATACATCCTTCCCACCCATCACAGCTGCTGGGTCCCTCAGAGGGGCAGGCTAAGTCATGAAGCAGCTACCCAGACTGTACAATGAGCACAGAATTATTGATGAACACTGATTCATTTTCTGCAGCTTTTTAAAGGTCACATGCCATACATTATGAAAATATGATGGTAAAAAAATCAGAAATACAATGACACTCCTTTGACCTGCAACCCATCATGGAGAGTAAGCCTTTAACACAGAAGAATATGCCACCTTGGGAACAGGGTAGTCACATAAGCTGTGTGATCCAGAAGTCATGCCGTACCTAGAGGTACTGACATTGGTGTTCCTGAGGGAAAAGAAAAGTGCCAGTGTACCTGAATTGGGTTTTTAAACACATTTAGTTACGCCAATCCAAAAGGTCAAGTCCTTCAGCTTAGCTCCTATCAATTTAGAATTGCTCTAAAAGAAACCAGGTTAAAATCACTGCAATTTCAGAGATTAGACAGAGCCTAATCTTATCTCCTCTCTTTCAAAGCCTGAGCACAAATAGTACTGAAACATGCAAAGTTGCAGGGGGCAGTGAGCAAATGTCTACCTATAGGGGAGCAGGGGGAAGACTAAAACAACAAATCCATTTTGAGATCTTCTCTGTTAACAGTTTTAATTTTACCAACTCTTTTCCCTAACAGGACAAGCAGACAAAATTTGATGACCTCCTAAGTAAATTAATTCCATAAAAAACCCACAAAGTCAACAAATTCATTCTTCTTTATGCTTGTTACACATGAACAGCTTTTTATAACAATAACCTGTTCTATTACAAGAGGACCAAGCTTATAAAAAGGGCAGAAAGAAAAATTTATCTCAAATTAACTCCTCTACTGTATAAAAGAACATTTCATATGTCTTCTTTGAATGTTTCCTTAAATCTATCTCTGTAACTCTCTGTCTCAAAGCAGGTATCAAAGAACAGCCTTAGTTTTCTTCATGAGCAATGAGAACGACATAGATTTGAAGTAAAGGAAAAAAGTTATGAACTAACAAATATATATATTTATACATATATATATAAGAATCTCCCTAAGAAGTCACTGTCAATGTGGAGGACATATAGCATTAAACTATTACCTTGGGCAAGAAATACTATTTCCATGTCCATCATCTCAAATCCTGACCTGATGCTTGATTTTCAAAACCAGAAGCTGACTCTTGTATTCTTTATTTTCCAAATATTGGTGAAGTATAGAGACTTCATAATTATATCACAGACATTTTTTTTTTAATTGTAGATCTGTTACCTTCACAAATCATTAGACCATACAATTACTCCTGTCACTCATTCCTGTTTTGAACCAGTAAACAGTCCTGAAAAGAAAAATTAAGTTTTCTCACAGTGCTCACAGTTCAGGTGTTGTGCCACTCTAAAAATGACAGTCACCATCTACAATAGGTGTACGAACTTCCCTGAGAATGTGTAGGAAACTTCCTTTTCCTTATTCTGCTCCAGCTGACAGTTCTATACTTTCTAAGAGGAAACAGTTTACAATCAAAAAAGTTATTACTAACGTTCTTCATGACTTTAAATTCTGTAGGTTTTGGTGGCACATTGACTAATGGACAATAACAAGCTGCCTAGCAAGCAGAATAAGTACCACAACAAAATATTTTTATGCAGGAGAAATTAATGCCAATATTTGCCTTTTGGTATTTCATTAGCAAAGCTTGTAAATTTAAGGTAGTAATGAGCAGTGTTTGGAAATAGAGATGATTACTCCAGATGTTTCTCCAAAGCTACCTAACTATCCAAACTTCTAAATCTATAAAATCAGATCAAACATCTTATGAGACACATTATTATGAATACAATGGAGATGGGAAACTTTGTGGCTAAGACAAAAATACTGCCTCCTCCAGCATACTGTGAGATTTTTATTAGTTGTCCTGATCATGATCTCCGAAGTCAAGAATGGCAAGTAGAAATAAAGGGAGAAAAACGAGCTCACCAAAAAAGAGACTTTTATTACATCCATGCAGGAATGTTATTAAAGTGAAAGAAACCTGAGGGAACAAGAGCTTTGAGCTATGACTTTATTTTCTGTATAGCTGATGAAAAGAGACTGTGAAAGGTCGAACAATTCTAATTCTCCTCCCTGAAGTTAGTCATTCTTCCTGTTGTCAGTGTTACTCTGTAGTCTACTTAGCAAAGGCAAGATTGCATCAGTTCATGCTTACAGCAAGCAAGGAGGAATTAAAAGAAGGAAGGGATGCATTTGCACATTTCCATTCCCATTTTCCATTTCCCTGACATGAGGACAATCTGAAAGCCAAACCTCATGCCAGGGTCAGACTTCTCTTGACAAAGCAAATGCTATGGAAATTCTGCATGTGGAAGAGTTTCATGGTTCCTACATCCAGAACTTTACTGGGTGACTGCTCTGAGCTATTCATTCCTCTTGCAAAGCCACTGCATACTGTGTCAGCCCAGCTGACATCCCTCCCTTCCTTTGTACTTACCCTTCGATACTTCGTAAAACACTTGAGAAGATTTAATAAAAGGTACAGAGCACATGACTAAAATAAAATGTGGAATCCCCACACAGTGAGAAACCACGAGGAGTTATCACCTTCACTTCAGCAAGCTAAGGATTTCATCCAAAGAATCAATCCCACACATATAGGAATGAATAGGCATTTTAGGTGTAATTTCTAGTATTGTGTGATGACCTAAACTGGCTAGGTACAAATGGTTAAAAATAAATATTTAGGAAGGGAAAGGAGAAATGTATTTTAATATTTTTAATGAGCACTATGTCTCCTGAAGATAAAATTGATTTCAGAGCTTAACATTTCAATGTCACAGACATGCTGCTGAATTTCCTTTTTATGGAACATGAAATTGCAGCTAGGCAGTTGGAGAAGAAAACACAATCTTGCTTCCTTTCCATATTCATGATAATATTTGTCATAATAATTTAGGTTTTTTCAGTAACAGGAATGTTGGTGTTTTTCCATTTCCCCAATGCATTTCCATTTTCACACTTCCCCATCTAACATCAAATATATTGAAAATGGTGCCAAAATATTCAACAACATTGAAAGAGCAAAAGAGAAATAAAATTATAGTCATAGATTTCATTTCACTCCTTTTTCTAAATTAATCAATATTTTAAATTCTAATTCTTATCTAGAGAACTACCAATATACCCCAATGAACTTCCACTCCCAAATATGAAAATCTGACAAGTCAAACTTGAAAATTTGGTTTAGCAAATAGATGATCTTGAAAATGAAACCATTATTATTACAAGAAGCAATCATGCTCACAAGAACAAAAGAAAGAAAAACAATTAGATTAGATCACATGATCCTACCATTAAAATGTCTCCCAACAGAAAGATTTAACAAATGATTTCAGGTCATATTGCTGTTGAAAACACAGGGAGATTGCAACTCAGAGTTACTGACTCCAGGTAGAGGTGTTGAAAAACCACACTCATAATCATGATTACGTTGTGGGGCTTTTTTTCCCTTTCCTGCTCCAAAACTCACATTCTCATCTCTGCTGCTACATAACAAAGACCATAGTGACACTTGCTGGTACAGCAAGGAGTCTGAAAGAAAATGCAAAAGGAAGCAGAGCCAACCGCAGTTGGTTTTTTATTCATATGTTCTTTTGGGGATAAATGCTCTGAGGATTCTGTTTCCTGCTTGGCAGATCAAGAAATGTACAACTTGTAGAGGTAATTATTCTTCTCCTGATCTACCAGTGTAAGTATTGAAATAGCAACCTTGCTTATTGCAGGAGCAATGTGCCACTTCGCTAAACTTAGTTGGGAAAATCTTATCTTTTCTTCTCCTTTTTAAAGATACCTGAAGAAGAAAAGTACTCCCAGATATACTCTCTCCCTTTGCCCTCCACCTCTCTTACCTGTCTCTTTAAATGCCTCTGTACTCCTTAAATATCTCTGAGTTCTAATAAGCTCTTCTGTCAATGGAAAAGGATTGGAGAAGTTTCTCTTCTGCAGCTGGCATTTGTGGGGCACCTCAGTACTGCTCACGGCTCTGCCCAGCCTTCAGAAGAGCAGTGCATTGCACTGATCCTGCAAGGAGAGCCAGAACCTCGGGATGTGCTTGAGCAAATGCCTTATACTCCTTGTCTCGGCATGTTCTCCACTGCAAAGGGCACTGGGAGACATAGATCTGACTTTATTTGAGGGAGGGGGCAAGTGGTTATACAGCCCTATGAAAAGAATGTATTGGCTAGAAATACTACATGGGGCTAAAATCCCTTACAAACTCTTTAATCCACATTTAAAACAGGACTTATAATGAAACCCCCATTAAAGGGAAGTTGTAACGAATGCTCACTTAGCTGAAAAGAGTTATGGGACTCTCAGGGCTCTGATTTGATACTTGGAAAACTAAAGGCGATTTCTCTCACTGGCTGTAACAACAGCAACAACAAAAACAAAAACCCCAAGTGAACAGCAAAGGAACATTTTTGCCAGTTGTTGATTACAATGACAGACAATTCTTCTTCACAGGTAATTGCATAACCTAGATGGTTATTTCATTCAATTTTTGTCCTGATGGAGGGAACATGGTTGCTTTCCCCTGAGGTTGAATTCATTGTTTCAGTAGAGGCACCTGGAAGCACCTGACCTATGAAGTTGTTAATATTTAGGTCTAAAAGGCTAAAAGAAAGGGAGCAGGTACAGTAAGTACATGGTAGTTAAGCTTGGATTTACACCTTGCCCCCATCATAAAACAACATGAGAGAAAATTCCAGGTTCAGTCCTCGGTTGCTCAACATCTTTCAAAGGAGAAAGTATTTTACTTTTGTGTCCACATAATTTCTTATGACATTTCCACATTTTTTACCTGTTCTAAGAAGCCATGAGTACCATTCCCAACCAAATAACTTTTCGTACGTGGCAGAGAGGGGAAATAAAAGGCCACACCTCCTCTTCTAAAATGCATTTCAGCAATATCTATCTAGCATGTTATGTGATTCATCTAAATGAGCTTTCCTGTTTTCTCCTTGTCCTTTTCTGTCATTCCTCTCCTGTTGTCCATAAATCACACCTTCTTCCCAGTGTCCATTTCATCTTTTACCTTGTCCATTTAGACTGAAAATATCTCAGAACAGGGGCTTTCTCTTAAGACATACTAAGTTATGTACAATAGAATTTGGGAATTCTGGGAGAGGTTTCATAGAGGTATTTCAAACCCTCAGCTCCTGCTAGCTGTAGAATAAGCTCCATCTACATGTCTTTACAACTCAGTAAACCAAGTTGTGTGAGCAACTTGGTTTGTTTTGTTTTTCATTTCCCTACCTGAACAGATATACTGCAAAAATCCATTGCCCTCCCCATTAAAAAATGTCCTGGTAAGGCATTAACCAGTTTTAAAATATTCAGATGCATCGGGGGGGGGGGGGGGGGGGGGGGAAGAGGTTATTTAAAAATGTGGGGAAATCTGGTTTCTATCAAAACTTTCAAAACTAAAATTGTTTGACTTGAATCTTTTAGCTGAGGCAATTTGACAGACTCAGCATGAATTCGTATATCATGTTAATCAAATGTAATGTGAATTTACACTAAAATGTTATGTCCTGAGATTATTGACCAATTCAACCAATTCTAGGTGATTATGGATTAATCCTAGGTTTTGAATGGGTAACGAGCTAACATTTTGGTCTTTAATCACTCAGTGCTCACCTTAGCACAAACAACTGATACATACTAAGCAGAGGATGGAACAATCTCTCTGGTAACTTTGCTTTGTCTTTCTACAGCTAACCCACTGTTCAATGTCCATCCCAGGAGTAATTAAGAATCTGCTGCTCATCTATATGAGCTCCTCCCTCTCCATTCAAGCTTCTATGTACATTGAATAAGATCCTTTTGGAGAGAGGATGGATAGTTTCTTTGGAAGCAAAATATGCAGTTCTGAAGCTTATTGAAGCCAGCATGTGTGTGACAAAGAATAGCAAATTCCAGTCACCGTTGAATGATTTGCACTGATTGAGAAGGCTGTCAGGTATGATCTCTCTGCCAGCTCTATGGTCACTCAACTCAGAGTCTGTTGTGCTCCAAAGGAGTCTAGTACACTAAACAACTTTCAGCTAGAACAAATGGAAGAATGAAATGGACCCAGGCCATCGCAGCTGCAGCACAAATGTTCCCAAAGCCAAGACCCCTTATCAGGAACAGTGTTCGCTGTTTCATACCAGTGAAAGATTTTACAACACACTATATCGAAAGATTAGATACTGAAAAGAAACTAGAAATTTGGAAGCAGACTACAATCGGAAGTGCTGGGAAAAAGATGGAGAATCCTTAGCGGTATTCTTTCAAAGATTTTCAGAGGAAAAAAGTACAATCTCCTATCAATGAACTAGAAAAAGAGAAAATAATTATAGGGCTTAACAAGGGTCAAAAATAGCATCTTCAAGTCGACTAAAACTAGGAGAGCAAAAAAGAAATTCCTGCTGAGCACTAGGAGGATCTGGTATTCATTATTTAAGCCATTTGGCCTGCAAGTGAATATACCATTAAGAAACCCCAACTTTGTGACATTATTTAAATATTTCAGCTAGGAAATATTTAAATATTGACCAAGAGTAGGAGCAAGTATTAGTCCTAAAGTCTTCTGTGAGAGAAACAAAGGATGGGAGACTTAAATAACAGCATGCAATGAAAGAGTGAGAGAAAAAGATACTTCCAAAAAAAACAGGCTGCAGATATTGTAATTCTTCTGGGAAAAGCATAAAAAAAAAGAAAGCCTGAGCTTCTTCAGGGTTTTTAGGTGATACTTCAGAAATGCAACCTGAGACCCAGTAGAATTTCTCAAATTGCTGTCAATTTATTCAGAAGAAGAAATACAATTTAGTAAAAGTCATCAGCATAACAACCTTCTATTTAACCACTGTTTTGATCTCACTACTTTGAACAAAATCCTAAGAAGAATCCCCATTTGCTGTGGTTCAGGATAGCTGATATTAACTATTTTTTAAACAGTCAAGCCTGGTTAGACACAGGAGAATGATTATGTAGTCTTAATGCACAGGTGCCCCTGCATTCAGCACTCAAATCAGACAACCACAAACTGGAAACTGTTGCTTCTGCAAGTCTCAAGCATTGGTCATGTGCCAGACCCTGCATGTCCGTTTAACCCAAGCATTTCCCAGGAAACTGATCGGAACCTATTTAAATATAATGACAAAACCATCAACGTTAGCATCTTGACACTGAGCTGAACATGTCTGATATCCTGAATGCAGCACTGACATTTAGAAAGTTAGACCTAGACATGTCTTTCCCAGCTTTTATGTACATACTCCTATTCAGTGGGGGCTAAATCTTTCTGGAGTAACTTGCTGATTGCGGATGACCTAGTTTCAGAAAGCTTAATTTAAAATACACTGGGGCCATTTGAAAAAGTTGTCCAGCATTCACTGCTCACAGCGCTCTGTTCAAGCTAATCTCTCTGGGAGCACATTCCGAGATCTTCACGGCCAGGACCCACACATAATAAACTGGCTGTATGGAGGCACGCTGCTCTGTGATGCCAGATGTCTTGAAGGTGGTGTAGCCACTGGCAGGTACCAAGTGGTTAGCTGGCTGAATCTCCATCCCACTCCCCATAATGCTTGTCCTCAATTTCATGGCCCAGCCTACTGAAAGAAATTGCCTTACTGACCCCAGCAGCTCCGCAAGAATGACATGGCAGTTCACACATACTCTGTTCAGCAAAAAGCAACACCTTCCTACAGAGACCATAGCTCTTTTACATATGCAATTTCAGGGAAGAGATAATCAATATGGACTTGGACCATGTTTCAGGTCCAGTTATCCTCCAAGCTAGAACCGGCTTGATTAGATACACTGGGATCCCAGCTCGGTCAGCTTTAGATTACTACTTATTGCTATGTAGGTTGCTGCTCCATACTCCAGGTTGTGTTTCTTTGTGCTATTTGTATTCCTCTCCTGATGTAAGCCATAATCTCTGGAGACAGCACAAACTGCCCACAGTTTACTAGTCTACAATGGCAGATATACTAACATAGACCATTCAACCCTTAATCTCCAGTTAGATCTCCTCTTTTTAATTTGAAATGAAATTCAATAAATACATTGCTGTCTGTCACTTGTTTCTCCTCTGTGCACTAGGACATTCCACTGTCCTGAGGGTTTCCAGCTGCTAACTGGTGCAAGCTGATAACAGTCCCCTTGACCCTTACTTCTCAGTGACACCTTGAGCCCAGACTTTTCCGTGAGCATCTGTTCTTAAAACGAAAATTTCTTTTTTGCACCTTTTATTTCCAGAATCAATTAAGGCCTAAAGCACTTGCATCCTAGGTCTTGGAGTCATGTAATTGTGCTTGGAAGCCCAATTTGTATTTTTTAAAGGATCACATTATCTCATATGGGCAAGTGTTAGAGGCAAGAGGCCTAAATCCAATATTCATGGTCTGGAAGTTTCTCATACTTGGCACCAGAACCAGAGGCTTAAAGGTAGCAGCAGGTGTAACTAGCAGCTGAAAACATGGACATCACAGTTAACCCTGCAGTTGCTGTAGCACAATCTGCTTGTTCTCCTCCATTATGCTGCAGGGCTGTTGAGCTGTGACACTCTCATAGAGCAATAGGAGATGAAAAGTGTCTCTCTCAAGCACAGAGGCAGATCCTTCACCTTTAGAATTAAATGTTTAAAAACAAAGAAGAGAAAGCAACCTTATAACTCAGCAGAAGTAGACTGCCTCTCCCTTGCTCCTCCTCTCTGTCAAAGATGAGATCTGTCATCATTGCTCTTGCCCAGGAGAATGAGAGATTCAAAATGAAGAAAGGGGTGAGAGACAGAAATTCAAGGAAATGTGTCAGTCCTCTTTCCCTATAAATCTATAATTATGTCTTCATTTCCATCTGTGATCCCACCAGAAATACTGCAGGCCAAAGCCTTAGGATGGATACAGTCTGCAGTACTTGCCCACTAGTAACACTTCAAAATACAGACTTCTAGCAAAACCAGAAAAGGCATCTTTTTTTGCAAGATACTTATGAAGACAACAAAGAATGATCTTGGGATTACATGTTAGGGACTTAAGAACAAACTATGTTCTCAATATAATGACATTGAGGTTGCAGAGAGCAGGAATAGAGGTGAATTTGATGTTGAGAGTTTAAATAATTTGCTTGAGGTCACATTGCAATTCCATGACAACCCTGAGATTAGAAGCCAGGAGCTATTAAATTCTTTCTCTTATTCTCAAATTCCTAGACTAGGAGATAAATCTCCCTGCAGGGAGGAATATTTAAAAAAAAAAAAAAAAAAAAAAAAGACGACAACTTATTCACTTAGTACAGGCCCTGGAGTAAGACTTTGACACATGTAGTATCACCAATGCTTCTCTATCCCTCATGTATACTCCTTGACCTCCTCTGACTGACAGAAGCACTGACAACTTCTCAAGAGCCATCTGATCAAAACTGAGGATTATAGCTTCTGGGGGTTGGGAGAAGGGGAATTAAGTGTGGCTCTACAATCCTAGATGTGAGAAATAACTTCACCCCCTGCGCCAAAGACATTCCTGTGAGCTGTCCCTGTTAGTACCTGGTGTTAGATTCACTGACAGCTTGACAAAGGCAGTAGCAAAAAAGAGGGTTCTTCTTTCCAGTCATTAGATGAAACGTAGAATATAGGCCACCAAATCATAAAGTGCTCCAGCCTCCCACATAATGGCAATGGGAGGCGGAAAGCTGTGACGCATTTCAGTCTAGTCCTTTATTATTACATTTAGCTGTCAACACTTCAGAGCAAATACTTCTAAGATTTTCCCCAGCCTTTGACTGCATCATGATTTGCTATTATAATGCTCTCGTTTGGGAAAAAAAAAAACAAAACATGCTAGCATATGATTTCCTCCCCCATGTTGAAAACACTTTCCTTGAATTACAGGAAAGAACTCAATGTCACCTAGCACCTTCAGGATAACCACTTGTCCTGCCTTCTCCGTGCCTTCCTACTACTGCCAGCGCTCATGTAAAACATATTACTTTTAATACACTTCGCAAGCATAGAGTTAGTCCCTTTGAATCCTCAAAGGTGGGTGCTTTGCAATGAGATGGACACCTCAAATGCAACCCAAGGGAAGAAAAACAGTCAATCCCATCTGTAGCTAATCTTTACTCCATACAGCCCAGTAACACCAAGAATAACACAGATAAAGCAATGATTATCACAGGTAATAGCACCAGTTTTTGAGTACTTGGCTATGCTTACAGCCAGATTTGGGAATTAAAAGACCAACATTTCTTAATCCCTTTCAGTCTGAAACTCTACCTTACCATGAAACCTTTCAGAATAAGGACAGGTTTTTGTCTATATTTGAGCAGTTCTTAGCCAACCACAATGCAGATTTGGCCATTTACTGGGCCCCCTATATTACAGTGCAATATAAAAAGTATTAATTGCATATTCTGTTTTCTCAGCACTATATTCCCTAGTGCTTGAGTACTGAAAATGCAGATGATAGATGTATGAAAGCATTAACATGTAAATCCAAATAAAATTTGAGGTTGAATCAGCTAGGGTAAAATGGCAACAGAGACCTACACATTTCAGGACTAAGTTGATCAATGACTGTGAATGAGAAGAGGTTTTAGTCAGGCTAAAATACTAAATATCCTTACACATCGTTCAACACCTGACCTGCATTACCACAACACCTCTTACTACAGCATCTGATTACTATGGTCTCTTCTGGTAATATTTACGCAGAACTACAGACAGATGTTGCGCTAGATCCTCTGCTATCAGAATGAGCGGAACCATCCCTGCTGATACCAGTATTCAGTGATACCCGTAGTTTGTCTGTTTTCGTACAACAGGCTTGGATCTGTCCTGTTCTAAATGAGTTGAGCAATGTTACTTATATCATCGGAGTTTGGCTGGCTATTGGAAATCAGACTAGATGGACTCACAATTTGTTTGGTATGTTAATGCTCAGGGTCCTACAAAATCACCACAATTTTTCCCTTCAAATGGGCTTTCTCAGAAATTATTAGGCTCAAGTGTATTCATTAAATAAGCTAATGATGAAATTAATATTATTATTAGCTTTTAAACATGCAAACACAGTCCAAATAAAACTAGAATTTACAATAGGCTGATCACACTGACTCTCACCTAGTCATTTATTCTGCTGTAAAAAGGCAATAAAAAACTACTGACCGTGCTTGGACTATGTCTACCTTCCTAATAAAAAGCTGGCCACAATTCTTTGGATTATTTTTTTCTTCTAACAAATGAGGAACAGTTGATCAACAAATGAATTGTGCTTTTTACAGCAGAACCTTTTTTTATTTTTTTCCATACTGTAATGATTGAGAAAAGAACACCCAAAATCTGTCAAAATAAAATTTCTTTGGAATCAAGCCACAGAATGAAGTTGTCACTGAAAATTAATTAATATGAAGCAGCAATTGGTAGGAGGAATAAATACTTTTTAGACCTAAATATACCAGTGCAACAGCTTACTGAAAGACTATTTTTAGTCCTATTTTTAACAAGCATCTCTCACTATGTTTAATAATAGCAAATTAGATCTCCGGAGCAAGATATCGAGAAAACTTGTTTACAGCATGCACTTCCAGATCTGAAAAACTTACCTTAACAGATTTTTAGGTTGTTATTAAGCTTTTGCTGTCTTTTTAAAGAAATGGCTTTAAAATATTTTTCCATTGTATGCATTCATTATCTGTTATAGCAAGTGAGGTTTCTATGTAACCAAAAATCATTACATCAAAGGCAATTTCAATGTCTGAGTGTCTACAAAAGCCAGTTTTCTTGAATGTAAATGCAAAACAATTAAACAAAAAACTGTTTCTCACATAAGGAAAAAAATTAATTTTGAAATTAATTCTATTAAAAATCTTTCATCTTCCTTTTGGAATAAATAACTCCTTGTGACCAGGTAGATGGCAAGAATTAAATCTGAGCTTCTTTTAAAAATCTATATCCAATTCTAAATATATTAGACCACTGGAACCTTGTCCTGGCTTAACCAGAAAGAGGAAAAAGCTCATCTGCTGAGCTATAAGAGCTTTTAACTTTCTCTCTTCAAGAATTAGATGAAGCTGAATATACTTTCAGGGTTCTTAATGCATCTCTTTGCAGTAGCTAATAAACCCCAAAACTGTACACAGTGAAATTCACCCCTCTGCAAGAACTATGTATTTATGACCTATGATAACTTTCAAAATGGATTGAAAAACATCTCTATGCATCTAGATAGACACACATAAGTTCTTCTACTTGTATCCCATGCTGCCAGGACAGAAATCAGGCAAGTCATGTCACTCCAATCCAGTGTGACTTGAGGGACTAAGCCCGAGCCCTTGCTGTTTTGTTACACACCTGTGTTGGTTACAATAGAGGCAGACCATTAGTGGAGAAGTATAAACACGAAGGGTCACACACTACCCTTCTGCTGCCCAGAACCCAGTGTCCTGTGGCCTCTTTACTTCTTCGGCAAAGTTAAGAGATAAGAAGCCATGACTTTGTCTACAGAAACACAGAAACAAGAAAAGGGATAATTCGGAGGAGAAAGGTGGAGATAGTAGTGCGAGCTGTGCAGGCTGTCCACTGGATGGTTTACCATTCTGCCTAAGCTCATACACCAAGCCTCTCAGCACTGCCCATCAGCCAGGAACAGCACTGCACAAACGTCATTCTACAGCTTCCAGGCCAGAGATGACACTCCTATCTGCACCTCTTGAGCATCAAAGGAGTACTTTTGCTACCATAATCTCATCTGAATTCACTTGGAAGATGTCACATACTATTCAGGGAAGTGCTGAATTGTGTTGCTCCCAGACAGAGCACTTCTTAAAAAGGCTTCATGTGGTCTAAAGGTATGGCTGTTTAAGTATGTGTCCAAGTTATGGAGTATAAATGGATTTATACTGGCAGTAGTTACAGACATTCGTTCAATTAAAACATCCTTCTTTATTTACTACAGACCAATAAGCAGAAACGGACACATGAGTTAATTGAATAATTTTCTGGGAATACTTTTTTGACCTACCCAACTAAATAGTGTTTATCAATGACTAAAATTACTCCTTAAGTTGAAGGACACATGTCAGAAAATTTGTTAGTATTCAGAAAGATACATGCATGCTGGAGGCATTCTTTTCTAAGAAATTTTGAGCATATTAGGCATCTTAGAGCAAAAAATAAGACATAAGTGTTCTATGAAGAACAGTGAAACAGTAGGGAACAACATACTGAATATAGATATTGCTCAAGACCTGTGAGAGTAATGGAGTATGACCCCCAAAATACTTGCACCGTTATTTAACAAATCTAAATACATATTAAGTTTGGGATTTTCCTAAGAGGAATATTTATATTATTGATGCAATTTAGTGAAGTAAGAAGTGTATGCAATCATAAGATGTACAGTATGCCTTCTAAAAACTTAAATCAAACCTTATAGCTGTCCATTAACAAAGAAACATGAAATATTCTGGCCATTGTACTGATGGGAAAACTATGGCACAAAGAAATGAAATAAGCTATGTTTCATGTGATATGCAAGAAATTCCCTCTGGTCAAAGAACTGCTTCCATATTTTGCTGTGTCTTCTATTTCAGTAAAAACTCAAATTGAAATTATGATCGTAGAAAAAAGAGGAAATAGTTTATGATTCAAACATGGGTTTTGCAATACATGTATAATAGAGAAGAAATGTGAGGAGACAATAAGAAAATGAAGGGAAAGTTGAGCATAATCTAACCTTTTCATCTTTCAGATATCATCAAAAACACTAGTTTTCAATTGATTAGTTCAGATTTCATTCTGGGGAGTGATCTTGGGTTCCAAAATCAGACACCTTCAAAAAACAGTTTCCACTTAGGACTGTAAAAACTTCCTATGACTCACTCAAAGAATCTTTATTAATGACTTGAGCTAGCCATTCACAGATTTGGACATTTAAAATCATTAGTCATTTGAAAAATCTTAGTCTTTGTGAAGCCTGCCTGAATGTTTGGTCGTTTTTACAAGAAGTCACAAGCACACTTGAGGCACTGACCAAATTCTGCCCTTGGATCCCTTGACCTCAAAAGAGGGATACAGCAGTGGGGGGCAGTGACCACATGTGAACCCAAGGTGAGACTGAGCTTTCTGGGCTGTTAGACAAAACTACAGTGTTTCATCTACAGATGACAAACTAACATATTTTTAAAACTGAGGATAACACTGCACGTTTGATTCTTCCTGTCATCTATTCTGGCTGCTGGTTGAAATTCATTGAAGCCGGGGGAGCAACTCCATTCTTTATGCTACTGTGTGCTTAGAATCAGTGTCTGAGTACTGCCTCTAAGTTAGAACATTATTTAGAAAAATTAATGATGGCAAATTTAGGGTGAGACGCCACCATTCCTGCTTGCCAACTCTCTCATCAGCCCCCCACACAACTGCCTGTGGCAATCAGCCTCTCTAAAGGACCTGATAACCCTTCTCCTTTTGAAGGCAACACAACAGCCCTGGCATTGTTTTGTCACTTGCATATAAAAATAGATGCAGCATGCTTCCCCCCACCCCTTTCCATGTTGGGGTTTATCACATTCCCATTAACACCACCCCCTTTACCATCCTTGATTCACTAACAGTCACAATCCACACCTCTTCCATTTCTCCTCTAACATGTACATAGCTGCTTTTATGATCTTTAGTCTCATAACTACTCTTACTGTCCTAAAGGATTAGTTATGAGATGCTCTTGTGCTAAGGTTTTTACTTTCCTATCCACATCTAGTGCTCCTGAAAATTGTAGTAATTGCACTGATAATTTTGGAATTGATTTTCTCCATTCTTTTGAAGTCACATTCAGTAACTAGAAATCTTTTTCCAAAGGTTCTTACAACAAAAAATCTCAGGTGACCAGAAAAAAAGGAGTCCTGACTAATTGATAGCTCACCATCTCCTAATTCAACAGCAAGGACTGCAGACATGTGGAATAACATACAATATTAGAAACAAGCAGGGGCCAAAACAAGTATTTAGCACCACAGCACTTGGATTTGCATAAGAGAAGGGCTCTTCCAAAATACGGATATTAACATCGTTTTTTAAATTTGCTTTACAATCGAACCAATTCTTTTTCTACTCAGAAAAAAAATCCTTGCCTTACAAAGGAATAGCTGGTGACAGTATATATGGAGGCACTGTAGAAAAACTTGTACCACTCAGAAATCCAGCTGGCCTGCAATTTTGCATGTAAGCAAGGTGATACTGTATGACATGCACATGGTAAGCAAATCCCTATCCTGAGTAAGGACAAAATGCCATACACTAGAGCTAGTAAGGCACAACTATGACTTCAGCTCTTTCCTGGCTAGGAGATCATGTGCAGCCCAGTCCTAATTACTGTATGCTTAATATTCATAGCAATTTATTAGGGAGTTTGGATACTATATGAATTCTTGCCATACTTTCTATTATATCACTATGCAACTGGTTCCTTGAACAATGTGTTATTGTTTCTCTGTCTGCTTAGTTAAAATTTCTGGTTTGTCTGAAAAAAAAAAAAAAAAAAAAGAGGAAAACAAACAAACAAAAAAGAACTTTGGGCACAAATTTCTGAACAACCAATTGCTATTACCACAAGTTCTGAAACTAAGGGTTTCAAAGACAGTTTATCAGAAGATGGACAAACTGAATGAAATAGCCTAATATTTTTAATAAGTAGTCAAACACCATTTAAATCTGATTGACATCTTATGAATTCTGGAATTTTTTTGGTTGCTGTATTTTAATAACAGACATTAGGAGTAGACTCCCATGAAAAATTACTCTCTTCTCAGCTCTCACCCTCATGTTTCACAGACAGTGGTTGAACTGGGCAATACATTTTGGATTTGAGGACAAATCCAGCTTTTACTACTGTGACTGTGGACATTTTCTGAGAAAGAATTCACTGACCATGTGTAAGAAGGCAAGTCAGCAAAAACCAGAGTAGAGCAGGACTGGATGAAGGAAGAGACAGAGATCCCTTGACTGTGACATTCCTGCTAGCTAGTTAAAGTGCTGCACGGTCATACAGGACTCCTTCATTCATCAGGATAAAACCTCCACAGAAGGGCTCTGGGGTCTCTTTCCCCACTACTGCGTCTGCAAACTGCAATACCGATGTGAGCACCGGGTCACTTCTGAACTGATTTTTAGCTCCAGAAGCTGTCACTGTGTCAAGCTGTTATGCGGAAAGAAATTCTATGTCCTTTTTGCTGGAGATGCAGCGCCTTCTTGGAAAAGGGATCTCTGTAAAAGATGGCAAGACACAGAGAGGAAACTGTATACTTAATAAAAGTTTTGGATGTGTCATTTTTGCCTACCAAAGAAAATTGCACAGAAAAAAAAATAATATGGCTGCTTAATGGATTGTTCAAGTGCTGATTAGCATCAAGCAGATTTATTTGAACAGATAATTATCTCCATATTGTGCTTTCATCACTGGAATTGTTTATGTTAAACTGTCAAGCAGCCGTTTTCAAATTTTATTCCTCGATGTGTTGAAGTTCCTTTTATGGTTAGAAAAACAAAAAAAGGATTTAGTATTTTTCCCCTCAGCTTCTTTTTAACCCTATTTAAAGTCTTTCATGAGACTTTTAAGTTTACAGGAACATTGAATCATTTTCATTTCAGATGTTATGAAGAACATATAGGTCCCTCCCATGAGAAACACAATGCTATTCAAGTTTCTCTGTTCTGCTTTAATTCATTCATCGTATTAGCTGGAAGGCACATGTATGTGTGCACACAAGAGTGAAGGTGCAACTTGTAAGCGGCAACTTCTCTACTTCCCGAAGCCGATTTTGAAGCTGACAGTCTCTCAACATTCACTTTGGCTGTTGCCATCAGTATGTTTAGCAAATCAGTCTATTTGCAGTTACAAGTGATTAGAGCCCTATGTAAGATAGATAGCAAATTGCTGTGCCTAATCAAAACAAGCCAGCCCATGCCTTTAGGCTACTCTTAATGCAGTTATCTGTTGCTAAAGAAAGCAGTTTGACAATATATGTGCCCTTTTAATTTTCTCTGGCTGTCAGTCACCTTTATATTCTACATACTGCTCATCCACAGTAAAAGTCAATTTTGCTAGCCAGTATAAATAAGCGTTTTCTTAAATGGCAAATGACTGAATGATGACAGACAATGTTTAACTATGTAAGTTCTTAAAAAATGGAAGAAAATGTCTCTTTTTTAATAGCATTCCCACCCTTTTACCTCCCACAGCAAACAATAAAATTATTTAAAAGCATCTCCCAGAAAGATTTGCAAGTATTCCTATAGAGAACCAGTACAAAAATTCAAATCCAAACAAAAATCCAAACCAGATAAAAAGCCAAAATTTCCTAATGAGCCACTTCTCTAACTTCAGCTGTGTGCAATCCTCCAGAATGTGTTCACATAGACAGCAATGGCAAAACTGTAATTTTGGTCTCTAACTCATGGTCATAGTCAATAAAGAGTAGAGAACTATGTCTACATACAATGCTTTCACACAAGTCAGCCTGAGAATTTAATAGCTAACAGGAAAAAACGTGTTGACCAAACTTTGCCCATCAAGCAAGGAAGAATGTGTATTCCCTGTCTTATCCTCATAAAACCCCTATTAAGCCTTCTCCAGTATAAATCTTCAATCTTGGGTTTAAACTCCCTCCAGTTCTGGACAGCTGACCTGATGAAGCTGTCCAGCATGCAGGCCTTTACAGCTACTCTGCTCCTTGATGTGAAAACACGTACCTTACCTTAATGATAAAGGCTTTTTATTTTAGAGCAGAAATCAAATCCTGTTAAGGAAATATACAAAGTTACGCTCCTATTTTGTAAAGAAGCACGTGGAGATTGGCATTTTATCATTTCATATCCTGAGCAAATCTTTATAGCTCTGAGAGATGACGGTGGCTCCTGGCCCTAGCACAATTAGTATTGGCACCAGCCATCAGATGGGGATGTAGCCACAAACAAAGGCTGGCCTGTGGTGTGGGCATATGACTCCAGCTCTGCTCAAAGGTCGATCACAGGAAGTTGCTATCCTAAAGGGAAATAAATCAGGTGGTTTAACTCTGTGGAGGAGAGTAACTTGCTTTATTAACTGTTGTTTTTGAGACTGCACAGGCAACGCTTGAAAAATGAAGTGAGGACGCTGTCTCTGTTTTGCATTATAATTCAATTTAGCAATACCACACACACACAGAGCGCTTTATTGCTAATGGATGCACCAAGCAGACCTGACTGCTCTATATCAACAACAAAACAAAGAACTACACATCAACAGTAGGCTATCATTAGCAGTAATGTTATTCCAAAGCGTGGCATATCTGTCAGGCAAATGTAACTGCGTCTGACATCTACCATAGTTCTATTTGCCTCATTGAGATGATACGTTTCAAATTGAGGAACATCTGTTTCGGGCATGTGATGAATCATCTTCAGCTCTATTTCCTATTTCCTGCTATCATGTGAGATCACACAGTGGAAAGAAGTTACATAACACTATGACTGTGTTGTTTTTCAGTACTTCTGAAATTTTAGGTTTTTTCTGCCTTACAGCTCATTTCACTTTTTTTAAAAAAAAAAAAAAATTGCCAGAGAAAATATTTCCATTGCTACAATAAGAAAAAATTCAAATAAAAACTAAACACGACAGAAATTCTTCTTTTCCCTTTGATAAAAAGTCAGCTGAAATGGCTCACCTATCAGAAGATAACAGTTCTAGAGAGGTACGGTGTGATACTTTTACCAGTGTCCTCTTAAGCTGATAAATTATTTCAGTGAATGTACTAGAACTGTAGATGATTGTGGGGGTGTGGAACACTAAACAAGAAACAAGGTAAAGTATTAGTTTAATGAATCCACTAAAAAGCAGAAGAATCAACACCATATAAAAACCAGAAGGGAATACTGCAAGAACTTTGGTCATAGAAGAGTCTGGCAATCAGAAATAAGACCTTCTGAATTGAAATGTAAAATTTCACATGTCAGAAAAGGGATTAATATTCAGGCAATAGGACCTGACAGCATATCAGCACAGCACACGTAAAAAATTTAATGTAGTACTAGTATGCATGTCTTCTGCATTTAAAATGAAAATTGAGAGCTACTGAGAAGAATAAGGCTGTTTTAAATGTGCCGTATGGTGAGAAGTAATACGAACACCTTCACGCATGAGAAAGCTCAATTTACCAGCACTCTAAAGAGGATCACTGTGTATTTAGCTTGTACACTTGTTGATATAAAAATATTTATTTCTCAGTGGATAGTATTTATTGTATTCCAGTGATTTGCAGTGTGACAGAAGCACACCGGATCGTATGTGCAGTCACAAGTCGCCCAAATGCTTTGCATGTTGACTTTAAAATGATGACTTACACAATGTTTTCACAGTCCTAAAACAATAAAAGCATTTAGACTACTTGCTCAACTAGTAGAAGGCAACCAGTTTTGCAGCTTTTAGAATTCACTTCAGTTTCTGGACATATTACATTACCCTGAATCGTAGCAGGTGGTATATTTCTGGCTAAGCAGACAGGTCTCTTTCAGTAAGCTTCAGATCCAGACATGGACCTCATCTTCCCCTAAATTCACTGGAATCTGAAGTCAGGAATTTCATTTGGGCTCCCAGGTCATTGCTCCAGTTAAGAAGTGTTCTGTCACTGATTAGTACAAAGCAGACTATTGTTGATTGTATATTCAGCTTCCAAAAATGAATGCGTCGCAGCTGACCATAAGCATTTCTCCAAAAGCAAACTGCCACATCAGCAGGTCATCAAAAGTAGCAAGACCATTTACAATAGCACCATCTGGTGTCTTTCAGTGATTTTATAGTTATGGTAAACGTAGCAGACTAAAGAAGTTAGTACACAGAAATTAACACAGTATGAAACAGTCATGTCCTGTCATTTCCATTACTCTGTCCCAACTCCTCACAATGAACAAATTATGCCATTTGCTTCTTTCCCTGTGATCTCACAATTGTCCACATCTGATGAATTTAGGGTTTGCTTTCTTTTCAAAAGGAGGCTGATTTATATCTTCTTGCCTACAATGAAACTTGGACTGCATGAGAAAAGGAAACTGCCTGTGCAAATCAGTTTTAATATGTTAAGCAGGTTTTTGATCAGCCTATACCAGGTACACCTGGAAAAGATGCTTGTCACCCACTCTCATACTTGGCTCTTTCCCCGAGGTACGCCTGCAGCCCTTGCACTCTCAGAATATAAAGAAGTATTCTCCTCAAAGGGTGCACATCTGAAATGCAGCAGATCTTAGAGAAATGAACATTAGACAACGCTAAGGAAATAATCCTTCAGTTCCCAGGCAGACCAATGACCTTGGAAAAGTGAGTTCAGTACTTCATTCATCTCTACTTGCTATAGTATTCTGCTTTACTAAGTGTGTGTACTATCCCATCTAATGGGGACCAGCCTCTATAAATATGGACAACAACTTTACTTCCTTCTAAATGTCTCCTGTGACTGAATTCTTAGGGAACGCTATTCTTGAAATTAATCTTAAATGCTCTAATTAGAATGGTAGCAGTTACAGAATTCTCTAATGGCTACTTTGAAGAAACAATTACTGTTCTGTTATGATAACCCTCCAGATGAGATACTGCAGTTGACAAAAGATTATTAAACAAGTTATTATTCAATCACTGACTCAGCCAATAGCTTGTACATGTAGTGATGAAGGCTAACGTGCCAGCAGTTAAAGCTATTGTAATACGGTGGCCAACTTTTTAATACTTTGGGGGCAGTATGCTATTGCAACAGATTGGGCATTTTTTCAGTAAATCAATGGTAGTTCCACTATAATTAGATCTTCCTAAAACTGTATAAGGAGAATTGCAAACCTTTTATTTCATTTATCTCAGAAATTAGCATAGGAGGTCAGAATCTAAGTCAATGGGCATTATTTCCCAGAGCAAAGAACTGAATTAATCCAATTTGTGTCTCTTTATAGTTATACTTGTCAGTCAATCAGAAACGGGACTTTAAGCAATGTCAAGTTTATGCTAAAGTCTGGAAAAGATTCAGAAGGAAAAATTAAATCCTGTCTTCACAGACAGAAGATACTTCTGTGTTCATGAGTATGAGAAGGAACAAACGGAGCTGTGAAAAGAAGGTGGCAGAAAAAACAACACTAAAAAAATTGCTCTAGCAAGCAAGGAGGTAAGACTGTAAACAGTATGCAGCTTCTCTTTCTAGGAGGAGTGAGTTACAGGGAAATGATACTGCTCTGGGGGAATATATATTTTGATTTAAGTTGCTTGTCACTTGATAAATTTTAACATTGAGCACAAGAGATTCTTCTACACAGTTTTCTCCCAGTTCGCTGTACTGTGTGTGTACTGATGGCCACCCTGTCACAAGTCTCAGTAGATCTGTTATATGAGGCTAAGACTGCATTGGCCTATTATTGTGCAGCAACCAGTGTTAGAGTCATATCTTAATTATGCATCAGTTAATCAGAAGGTTCAGATGGTCTGGATTTTCTAAATGTTCTTGTAAAATACAAAACACAAGCAAACACCAGAGTCCTCTACAAACTCTGAGCCAAGCAGCCATGCATATAATCTTCCCTCCCATAAAAGACAATGAGACACTTGTGCTCCTCACACCATCTCTTGATGTCTAACTTACAAGTCCTGGTTGCCTTGCTCCTGATTTGCATCATTTCCCTACAAGAACACCCCTGAGCCTAGAGGGGGCCAGACTAGTACAGTCATTGCAATGCCTTCAAGTTGTAAGCACTGTGCTGCAATAAGTCTTCTGGATAAGACATAGAACAAACCCATTATCATTTATGGTCAACAAGTTCTTCATAGCATTTTGTTAAGGAAGATGTGGAAACCTTACTGCTTTGTCAAATTTCCACTGCAGGTTCACAAAATAAAGATAATATTTTCTCCCTGTCCTTCTTTAGTGTTGCTTGTCCCACTAAAACCAGTGTTATTTGGACTAAATAATTTTTATTTCTACAACCCTTAGGTTGTACCTGCTTGTAAAATATCTTGACAAGAAAAGCATTGCAGGAATGTAAGGATATTATCATAAGACTACCTATAACCAGTTTGCTCAATTCTTCTCTCTAGTGACAGCCATTTGAGTAAGCAAGTAGTCATTGAAATTTTGAATTAGTTTTATGTATTATAACTTCACTGAATAGTTCATTTTCCTCTGCTATGGATAACACAAGATACTTTTTAGAAAGACAGTGCAACAAGTTTTCTAATCAGATTCTTTTACCCTGGTGACTCTGCAGACCATTTTCTAATAGAATTGAGGCAGGGGCTATGGAGCTAAAATAGAATAGGCTATTAAAAATGTTATCTCTACGGAAGCTTACAATAACAAGACTAAAAAAATTCCATGATAGGGAAGAACCCACTTAGAAAAAAAGATGAATTAAGTTAGAGTCACTGCCACTCATGAGAAGCTTCCAGTGAGAGCAAACGATGTCTAGAAAGAAGGTCTTGTATCCAGGCAAATAGATGCTTTTATAATGGCACAATTCAGTAGATTTGAAGACAACTTAGAAAAATAATGTAATAATGACTAAATCACTGATGTTTATCTGATCTCAGATCAGCTGTATAATTACAATAGTCATGCTTGGGATTCTCTAAATAGGTTACTTACAAGCAAAGCCTAAAAACATACAAGCAATAGCATAACAAATCTAAAAAGTATTAATTTCCTGCATTTTGATGTCCTTCAATGCACATTTGTTTCACTTAAGCCATGTGCTGTGTTGGCAAGTCTCCGTCCAAGTACTAGTTTGTATCAACAGACTGTACTGGATTCTCAAAAAGAGAAGGTGGGGAGAGAAGCTCTAAAATTTCATCTGGCACTGTCATGGCATTGTTGCATTTCGGCACCATAAAACTAGTTTAGTATGCACTGCTGTCAGTGCTAAACTGGAAAGAACTTTGTTGATCCCCTGCAAGGTATGATGGTAACACAAAGTGAGGGGGTTTTACCACTACAGAGATCTTCAAAGTGCCCCAGTTCTGCTCTGTAGTCTGATGAAATAAACAATTCTCCAAAGAGATTTCTTTCTCTTCAGATAACACTATTTGCCTCTTTCTAGTTGAAGGTACTTGTGAAATTAAGTTAACAATGCTTTACTGAAATGGCTGCCTGAATAACCACATCCTTGCGACATTCACTGATCCTTCCATGGTCATCATCGAGTGTTTGGGGAGAAGCTCACAATAATCTTTTATCTTCACCTATGTCTTAGTTACTTTAAAAGATGCGGTGAATGTGAGATAAAAATCCCCATGAAAAGTGTTAAGTATCTTGAACAAATTAAGTGCGTGTGCCTAACAATACATAGCCATGCATCAAGGCTGGGCTATCACCAGCCTTTACTTTAGAACTGTTTCTCATTCATAGAAGATCTGCTTAGAAATTCATAGCACATTTGGTCCATTACTGTTAGAAAGCCTCACGGTTATTGAATGCTGTCCCTTCTCAAGGTTATGTCCTTACAGTGGTGTCAGGCCCAGGGTACTTACTCTCCTAAGCAGAAATTTGGCAGTATGCCCTTTGGTAGCTGGGTAACAGTTCCTGGGTTACCATCAGGATTACTTCAATATGTTCAACTGGGGTTTAGTTACTGAAGAAGTTTTGATGGAGAGGCTAATTAGAAAGATCCAAACCACACTTATTTAATAGTAAACTATTATTTGTTCATTAATTCAACAAAACAAAGATTTCAGGCCCAGGTGTTAATATAAAAGAAATAATGGTTTGAGTTTATATGAAAGTTCCCAGTCTAAACTTCCACACTCTATAATTTACATAAATCCAGATTAGTAACCCTCTCAGGAGGAACAGCCTACATTGCTTGCAGCACATTCTTTCTGTCTGTGAGTCTTCCCAGCCTGTCAGCTCTGTAATTGACACATTCTGGGAAACCTCTCTTGGCTCACCCAAAGCTCCCTCCCTTTTCTACTTCTTTGAGGTTTTAGGCTTCTTTGATCCTCCACTTAGCCTTGGGAAGAGTACCCAATTCTAGCCTGGATGGAGCCAGCTCATTAGCTTTTCTCCAAGTGATGACCCAGTCATTATTATCTTAACTACTTTGTGAAACCATATATCTGAAGCTATTCTTATCTGTGTCATTGTTTTACATTTCCTCTTTGGTCCTTTAACAACTCTTAATAGTTTGCTTTGATTTAACTCTCTCCAGGCAGGCAGGAAGCAATATTGAATTGAATAGGGAAATATTCGTAACAGGAATGAGCCAGCTTAACACACAAAATGTATTCCTGATGAGAAAAACGTTATTTCCTTTTTTCAACACCTGTTTCATCTTCCCTCTGTAGTGATGAAATCGGATAGGTAAGTGGGAGTGCTTAATAATTTCCATTAAATTGCACTAGGTCTGAGACTAGACAGATGCATGCATATGAGCTAGAAGACCAGAATAAGACCCTTTTGTTTTCTCTTCTCTGCAGACATGTATTTATGGTCAAACTCTGTAGTCCCTCTTCAAACACTGTAAGATTCTCATAAAGCCATAATAATATATGAATCATCAATTAGTAAATTTCCTCCAAAAATCCCAACGTTTCTGTTAAATCAGAATCAGAAGTTCTAGTGAGTCCTTTTTTTAGATTCAGTCATGAGGATTGTATGCAATCCTTTCTCAGGCAACCTTCTCATCCTGAAAAACGCAAACAGATCAGCAAAAGCCACAGGGAACACCTATTTGACTCAGAAAGAACAAGGATAAAACGGCCGAGTTTTAAAAGATCCGAGCATCACCTGCCAGTAAATTTAAGACAACGTTAAGCCATTCTGAAAATACCATTCAAAATCTCTAAGCAACTACAGCAATTTGTAATGTTATCTTTAGGTGTGAAGAAAGCATTAGTATATCTATAACAAGATCTGGTATTTGTCACTGTTGTTCTTCTCGATAATTTAATTACAAGAAACATGAGTTACTTTCACAGATTCGGTCTAATTAAAATTAAATGAGCGCCAGATGGTTTGTAAACATTTTGAAAGTGTAGGTTATTGACTTTAAAAAGTGCAAAAGTCACTAGTAGGCAGCGTTCCTTATCTAACAAAGTTTGAGAAAGGATACTCTGGAAGTTTCCTGTTGAGGTATTCTTTGTGGCAGAAGTTCAAGTGAACAATGTCTTATGATGAAAAATAATTCCGACAACTGGCAGTGGAGTTTATATGCTAGGTTTTGTGTACAGTGCTTTACCAACAGATCATTCAAGAAGCTGTAGCATGTAGAAAGCTCATATAAGAAACTGAAAAGGTATTTCATGGATATTTAGTGAGGTAAGAATGCTAAAGTGCATTGAACTAGGTAGTTAACTAAAATGGGCACTGACAATAATTTTATTTCTGGACACTGGTCTTGGGCAAGATATTTCAACTGTCAGAACGACACTTTGCTTTGTTTGTAAACAATTCAGGCATGCAGGGATGAAAAAGGAAAAAAATATGTCACTTCTAAAGGTCCGAACTCAATTTGTGTGCAAAATCACCAGAGAAACTCCCCTGTGTTTGCTTTTAATATCATGTATCAGCTTTACTGTTAAAATGTATATTAATCCACTTAAGGTGAGGAACCAAGACAAACAATTGAGAGGAGGTGAAGGAAGACGGCTCCAAACAAGGCTTTCCTAAGCAAACCACTGGGGCTTACAGGCTGTAGCAGAACTTGCTCTGAAGCCTCACTCAATACATTGCTGAGACTATTTAATTTTTTCAGACATATCAAGGAAAAATTTCTGGAGTTAACAAGAACTAAGGGATTCTAACTGGATTCATTTCTTCCATTCTCCCTGTCTTTTTCACTGAGGAACAGCTGTAGAGAAGCTGTTTCAGCAGCTTGTACTAATACAGAAAAGCAATGAAATGTCTGAAGAACCTGGGTTAATGCACCATACTAAATTTCAACAAAATAATTATGAACATAGACTGCTGACTGAATATAATTATTTTTTTTCCTCACATGGTTTATTCTTGTTAGTAAAATGAAGACTTTGATTTTCAGATGGTCACAGGGAATTTTCAATGGTCACAGTGGCCTCTGCTTTGGAATAGCAGTTTGCACTGTGCAAAACATCCCAGCAACATGCTAACTCTGTGGCAGTATGAGACCTGGGCAAACACTACCTCTACCTCCCACATTTCTGGAAAGGAAACCTAAGCATGTGGGCCAGAAATGAGCCATGGTGTCCTTCAGCAGATCTTATTTGGATTCAGAATTCAACATCTGGTGCTCTGGAGCTTCTTGCAGAGGAGACCTAACCCAGAAAAAGATCTAATGACCACTAATGACAAGCCCCAAAATGGAAGAATCAGAAGAGTTGATTCTAGTCATGTATTTCATAGGGATGCCTGGTATTGTAGCCTAAGTTCTAGACATGTGAAAAGTTTTTCTCTTTTTCTGGAGTGAAAATGCCAAAACAGTCCATGTAAAACCAGAACAGGAATAGAAGCTTAGCTAGACCTATGAAAATTGCAAATGCAAAATAAAATCCTGAGTACCATAACCAAAAAAGCCACAATAACCTGTAAAAGGCAACCCAACAAAGGTAACTTCAGAATAACAGAAATACTTAAATCTCTTTAACTAAAATATATACTGAGTAGATATCAAGAAAATCTGAAAACTGGCAATGAGTAGAGATGACTGAATACCTTTTTCATTTATATTTTATTGAGTAATGACAGTAGTCCCAATGCAGGAGAGATTTATCCCTTACATACTTTTCCCCACACCTCAAGTGAATTTCACTTGTGGGAAAACAAATGATTGACTCTTTGTGAATATTTGCACTCATAAAAGACAAGTGATTTCTTAGCCAAGAGAACAAATACAGAAAAACATAATGGAGAAGTTAAAATTTTTATTTAAACCTGTATAGATAGCTATTCCCCACTGTATTATGCATTGAGTTGTAAGTGAAATACCTACAGGATTATTGTTCCAAAGGTGAAGCAGGATCCAGTGTATGTGACAAGAATTGCAGAAGCATTTGTATTAAGTTGGAAGTAAACATTTTATTTTTTAAATATGAATAACATCAAAACAAGTTTGAAAAACACTTTCTATAAGAACATTTTAAAGAGTTTCCTATGTTATATCAGGATGCATCAGCTTCAAAGGAGTCAACAATTCACTTCTAAAACTTATGCCTTAATGTCTTTTCCTAAAGTTGTCTAAACACAGAGAGCATTTGTGAGCAGTTTACTTGGCAGTAAAAATTCAGTCAAAGTCAGCCAAAGACCTGTTGTGGGCTCCTGGTTCTCACTTTTCCTATTTCTCGTTCCAGTGATTAGTGCAGAAGTGAAAATCCTGATTAGCTATTGCTTGTTGTGATGGAGCGGGTATATTGCCATGACACAGTAGCTAAAAGGTATATAAAATATAATGGCATACCTCTGTCATCACTAGACAGAAGGCTGAGTCTTCTGCTGTCTCCAAATCAGAGTTCTATTTCTACCTCATAGCTTTTGCTATAGACATCCATTGTTTCATTCCTGCAGAAAAATAAAGAGAGATGGTATTACATCACCTTTACATCACCTTGTGAAGGGATTTCTCATCTAGAAAAAAGATAACAATTTTTAGTAGTCTTTGTAATGCATTTTGGGGTCATGTGCATTGATGCTAGGAATAAGCATAAATATTTTCTCTATTAGAATAAAATTTTAAACATAATTTTATTTTAAATCAAGGTAATTTTGCTAGTAGCTTCAACAAATTCAGTATCAGTCCCCTTTCTCAGAAATTTTATATATCCTTCTATGCTTCTGCTTTTATTGCACATTGAGGCCCATTGACTTTTTATGGCTGCCACTGTGGAAAAGAAAATTATTCACTAATTATTATATGGGTGGGTGTGACCATGTTGCACTATAATATTAAAACATTACAACAAGTAAAGTGTGGAACATAGCACAAACTGATTAAACACACTCCTGTTTTGATGGATATGTCCTTCCCTGTACATCAGGCTCGGACAGAGGGCTGAGTGAATGGCAAATTACAGTCATCATCATGGTGGCTAGTCATGAAGAAAATGGCTTTCGGTTTCACTAATTTACTCTTCACTCTGTCCCCAAATGACAGTTTTAGTTTATCACACCATCTTAGTTCTGACATGTTTTCTTCCCTCTATGGATTAAGCACGTTAGTTATGCAACAACTGTCTGAAACTTCTACAGTCAAGTTCAAGACTCAAGACTCTCTCTGGGCCTAGGCAGAGGAGAGAATATTCACTTTCCACAGGAAATAACTCCAGCAGAATGTCTCCCTTATAGAGATAGCTTCAGAAAAAGGAATGTATTTTACTGTCTAAGGAAAGAGAAATCACCAGGATTTAAACCAGAGAACTACCTCAGTTGTATAGAACACTTAATTCATCCTGGGCCTCATGCCTCTCCAAAAGAGGATAACTACTTGATAAGATTCTTTCTTCCCTAAAATAGCTTTTTTAGTCTCACTGGTGTTCCCCCTATACCTTAACTGACATCTCTTCTCAGCAAGGCTTCTATCTAATGTAATATCTTTGCTCTGAGAATCTACCAGAAATCCATAAAGAATTAGCAAGTCACAGGTCCAAGCTTTCTTATAGTATGTAGGTAAAATGTCTCATTGATGTCACTAGGCACTTAAATAACTTCTGCAGTATTCCCCCTCTGTGTTGGGGCAAGTATGAATTTTTCTTTACAGGACTAATTTCCATTTCCAGGTAATATCTACAGACAACTTCACATTAATGGTATATAAATACAATCCTGGGTCACATCAGCTGATATAAACCAACATTTTTCCACAGATTTCCATGGCCCATGACTGGAAAGGAAGAGGGCTAGAATAGCTTACATACGACATTCAGTTATTTCACTTGATACACTGTGAGAACATACCTAACTCTTGTCATGGTGGTAGTTATATAAGGCCCTACAGAAAAGAGAACAGAACACGAACCATACAGCCATTTCTAAAGTGCGAACATTTAAACAGCAGCTTCTGTTTAGTTTGTAGTGTTTTCTTGCTGCCTCGCTTCAGTTACGGTTCTCCCACATTTAATTAGCTCCCTCCAACTGAATATCACATCACATCATAATGCGTGATCTGGATCAGACGTTAGCTCTACCTCCAGCAAATATATACTTGTTTTATTTATGAATAATACTGTTGCAGTAATAGAAGAATATAGAGTCCCTAGGAAACACATTTTTTTCATAATTGAGAATAGAATTTTAAACACAAGGACAGAAATACACAGTATGCAAACCCTTAGTTTTAAATGACTAAAAGGCTTCAGTGAAATGCCTATGGGAATGAAGTAATATTTGCAACTTACTTAAAACTATCTTCTCCAATGTTTTCTCCAATGTGTTAATGGCTCGGGCAATTTAATTTACATACAAAAGTACAAAATGGAAAGCAGTTTCCTTTGAACACGTAGTACTTCTTCTGGATATATTAGGGCATATTGCAAGTGCTTCAAATGAAGATATATGAGGAACAGACTAGTAAGAGTTCATTAAAATCTTTTACTAAATACCAAACAATCGTGTTTAACTTGAAGGTTTTCGTGTTCAAAGAGATCCTACTTTCATCTTTTAAGTCTCTAAAGAAGGCTGTGGGAGAAATGGCTCAAGTAATGTACCTTTCTTTTTCTTTGACTTGAAGGACAGGAAAAAATCCTTCCAGATTAAGCTTCTTCCCCATTTTTCTTTCTTCTACAGAAAGAATATTCATATTTCACCAAATTTTTTTCTTAAACTCTTTCACACCTACTAGGAGATAATACCAGTCTATACTCCAATAATGTGTGATCTACAAACTGAAAATGCTCAGTATATCTAACTAATTGCTATAACAAAGACAGAAAAAAAAAAATACTGATTTGGGAACTGTTGATATCCAAGCACTTCACATTTAGAATTGTCTTTCCAGGGTGCTGCACATGAACTCATCTTGTAGAAAAGACACAGCTACTTACATCCATTACCTATGTAGGAAATTTGTCAAACATTTTACATAAGAAACACAATTTTTGAGAGACTAGTTGATGTACCTTACAGGCTGCCCTGTATCCATGAACAATACTGATTGGCCCAGATAGTGCAACAGAAGCGATACTGATCACTTCTCATAGCTGAATTCTGACGTACGGATGAATGATTTTAGGCTGAGGATTTCCGCACCACAGGAGGTACACCTGTTGCTAGTGAATTAATAAGAGCAGAAAGTCTCACAGCCCTGGAAAGATCTGGTTCTCTCAGTGTTCTTACCCAGAGGATGTAAATAAAATAGCTATGTCATGAATATTTTCTTCTACTCTTTACAGTTGCTATCATGGAAATTTTTATATCCTGCTTATGATAAAACTCAGTCCCCACAGTCCATTCACTGAGATCACTGGGTTATGCCTCTAACAGTAATACAAGATGTTGCTGTTGGATTTAACTGAGAGTCCCCACTGACACAGGTGAACATTTTGAAAATGGCTTATTCACCTCTTCATCAGCTGCATTTTTTATTAGGATAACATTAAGTCATAGTAAATAAAAAAACCCTGACATTCAGTGATTCTCTAAAGAGTAACAGTATTTGCATCATTGCTATGACACCTGACATACCATTTGTTTAAAAAGTAGTAACAGAAAAAACTGTAGGAAGAGAGTTTTTCAACTTGCCCTGTTTTTTATAATTCCATTAAAAGAAATTTTGAAACAAAAGATAAAACAAAAAGTGTGGGTTCAAATTAAGATATTAATGTTTGCAAGTAGAATACTCAAGACAAACTAATTGAGAAAAGCCTTAAATCTCATATCAGTGTCTGAAGATATTAGAAGACGGTATAGGTCTATTAATAAATATCAAGGACATTTTTTCACAGCTCTGTTAAATGCTAAATGCTCCCATTAGCACAAAGTGTATTATTTTGCAATCAGAAGAGTGTTAACCTTTTAGTTGTATGGTAACAATAATAAATCCGTCGTCTTCTAACATGGTTTATCAGGTAATGATGGTACTTTAATAAATAACAATGAGCTCTTTATTCAACAGTACATAAAACATAACTAGAATTTTGTTTAATGACTCATAACAGCAATTCCTTATTTTGCTGCCTTTTTTTGTAATTCCCTGACCTATTGTCCCTGGTATCCATAAGATACTTACGTGTAATCCTTAAAAAGTGAGATTTATCATCATGTCTTTGAAGTACAAAAGATCACAAGCCTCTTTCCTGACGCCTAAGATATATTTTTCAAGCCAGCACACAATTTTTAAGTGTTTCTTTTCTTGTTCACATACCACCAATCTCATTGTACTCTGCACACAATAATTTACATGGCTCACCATCTGTGGACAGCTGTAGGATAGGATCAGCAGGCAAGGGAGATCTTTAAACTCGTACATTCAGTGATTTGTCTGAGCCGTTAGCTTGTGAGCTCTCAGTATGCTATGAACTAAATAACACTGTGCTCAGAATAACCAATGACAGTGGTCTCTCCAGACATTATCCATGTCTCTGGCAATTACTGACTTTTTTCAAAAGTGATTTCTGTATTACAAAATTAGATGTCTTTTCTAGAGTACTAGAAGCATCAGGTAATACCAATACTGCAATATCTGTGAAGCATTTCTTAGCACAAAACCATTTGCAGAAAGGTTTCCAGAGATAACATAAAGATAATACAGAGATCAGCAACATTTTCTGTCCATATGGAATTATCTGGGACTATCAGTTTTCCAGGAAACTAGTCCATGTAGTAGAATGCAAAAAAAAAAAAAGGGGTTTGGCTGTGATGTACTTTGGGCAAATACTGCTGACCTATAAAGAGTGTCCACATCTGAAAAAAAGTCACATTTAGGAACTGACAATAAAGTTACCAGGCTTAAAAAACAAGAACAGAAGGAAAAGTGTATTTGCTTGTTTCATCTGGAAGAAATCCTTCCGATTCTAGAAGAGCTGACATGTTGATAAAAGCACAGAGGAATACTTCTGCCAGACATGCTGCTATGCCAATATGAAATGGAAAACTCAACCTGCCAGCTTCCCATACCCAGTACTGAAACTTGGAAAGCAAGGGAATAGCAATGGCCCTGGGCAAGCAAAGGGGTGTTTCTGTGTGTGTGTTCTCCACAAATCAACGACAACTTTAGCTTTTAGAAAATGGGAAAGGATGATCACACTGGTTTTACCAGTCCCACTTTCTCAGGAGATGGGGAGAAGAATCCAATCCAATCCTGCTGCTGCTCTTGCTAGTGGAAGATACAAGGGAAGAAAATTAGTAAAATGGGCATCTACAGTGACGTTTTGGAAATCACTGTTCTTATGTTATCTGATTGCTGAATTCTTCTGGCCTCTCTGCAGCTGTATTTCTGTATAAAAGCAGCTAAGCTGCAGTGTTATAAGCAAAGGTTTAACAAATAATAGCCTAGAATCTATTTATTTCCATTTGCAAATTTATACATCTTGCTATTCAAATTTGCATAATGAAAAAATATTAGAATCCAGATGCACATCAACTTAGATATGCATTCACTCTGTTGACAGGACACATTTTGATGCCTCAGTTACAGACCTGATCTACTGGTTTTGAAAGTCAATGAAAAGTCTCCCATCCATTAAGCAAACTCTGCCCTAACCTTTTAGGGTTTTTCAGTCCTTATCAAACAAAATTCCACAATTCATTATTTGAAGACTTTTCTAAAAGGTCTGAGCAAACAATCTGTTATTCAGTAGCAAAGAGAACAGCATACAAGAAGCCATTTCCAGTTCAAAACTAGTAAATAATCATAATCTCACATTCCCTAAGAACAACACTACATATTTTCAGGCCTCCGTTCATCTTAACTCCAAAGAGGCAAGACAGGCTTTTGGCTGCATCCTTGCACTTAGAAACAGGATCAGATTTCTCACCAGTTTTATCTGACATACTATGTGATCTTGTAGAGTTACTTCCCTGTTTCACTTCCTCTACTTTTTACATTTTTACATTAGGCTGCAAACTCAGCTTGCCAGCTGCCAGCTAAAGTGGGACCTCAGTCTTGATCAGGACCATTAATCATAGTACAAGAAAATAGGAGATGTTACTAAAATTGAGTAACATTTCTATCATACCTACTCACACAGTACAGACACTAACCGATTAGTAATCTCATTTTCTCAGATCCCTAACCAGCATCTTTAAGAGTGGAAATGTATCAGTACAAAGATTTTAAATAATCTGTTAATGCAACGATGCTTTTTGTTCTTCTTCCCACTATCCAAAGACTGTAACAATTCACTTCATTTTTAACAATTCACTTCATTTTTAATGAAGTCTAACACTTACTGTATCAAAAAGATACTCGGTATTACAGTGGAAGCTTGATTTTTACTGTGTCACATAGCAGGAGAAGATCAGCAGCAGCATTTACAGATTTTTTGACATATTCCTTGTGCAAGAGCTCTTTCAATACAATGTAATGTATTTGGTTTTGTTGACTGTTACGGTTTTTTTCTTAATGCACTTTTACAAACTTTATCAGGATGCAAGATCATGTCAGTATTTACTAATGTCATACTTTTTTTTCCTCTGTTGCCAGATGCATATGGAAGTTTTCTGTGCTTATTTAATACAAATTCATAGAGATGACAGTATGATGACACTAAAGGCATTAGAGCTAAGCCTGTGGATGCAATTACATGCAGTGAATCAGACAGTGAGGTGTTGAGTGCATCAAAATAATTCATCATAGTTAGGAGATAAACTGCAAACTTAGATGCTAGCTACCACATTTCAGATTTCTTATTTGTGTTATCTATAGCTGGAAAGAAAGATCTGGAAAAGAAATCCAAAAGAAAAATTTCTGATTGTACAACAACAAAAAAAGGAAATTGTAAGGAAGAAAAAGAGACTCACAGATTAAATAATGCTCATTCATTGAAGAGCAACTGGCTATCAGAACTCTACACGCTACCTTTGAATTCAGTTGAATGTACCAAGGGTTAACTGGGACAGTATGAGGTCATTTTGCAGGTGCTCAGGTTAAAAATACACCCAGAACCTTTAAAGTCCAGATAAGAGTAAGTCTAAACTGTTACGCAGGGTAGGTAGGAGGAGCATTAACTCTTTTCACCTAGCTCCTTTTCCCACATCTCCTTTTTCCTTTCCCTTCTCTATAAAAATGGTACACAACAGTCCCAAGTTAATTTTCTTGGCCAAATCTTGAAGTAATGTCTGCATTAGACACTCCTCTCTGCTTGCGGGTGACGGTCCAAACAGGAACTCACCAGCCTAGAGGATGCTCTCGTATGCCAGGTTACAGTTCAGACATTTGGCACATTTACTTATGACTCCTTTCTGGAGTTCTTTACCATCCAGTTTGCTAAATCCACAGTCGTTCACCCCAGAGATTACAGCATGACCGCAACAGCTCTGTGTGGCTGAACAAAAGCAGTCCTCGAACATGATTTGGTTGTAGCGTGAGGATCATAGCATGGAAACTTTGTGATTCAGTGTTCCAAAACAACTCTTGAAACCTCAGATTTGGACCATTTTAATCTCTTTGCATTTTTCCAGTTAATACATGAAAGTATATATTGTAACTTCTCTAGTAGTCATAAGCTGCGTAAAATTCCAGTCTTGGTACACAAATCAGAAGTTGTTTCAGATACAATATTTGATAAATTAGTTCATATGTTTGCACAGCTTTTTGCAAAAATATTTTGCTAGCTGTTCCAGCCCACTTTTGAATTTTCACTGCATTACTCCAAAAAACCTATCTTTTTTGTATTTTTTCATACTGTGGGGTAAGGTGGAATAAGATCACCATTCTGATTTTGTAACACACTAATGTATATTCTGCATGGGTGTAAAAGATTACATGAATTATTAGAGAAGCTGTTCCTAGTTTGAATTCCCTCAGCCAGAAAATATTATTTGTTCAACAGAGTAATGCATTTTAATATAATAAAACTGCATTTGCTCATCATTTTACTAATGGCTGATGTTTCCGACATGACAGAAAACAATTGCATATGGACAAATACAAGCAAGCCTCCAGTTGCTTAAAACAACTATCTCAGCATCAGAAAATGAATGGAGCTTTATAAAATAACATTATTTATCTGAAGCTGTGCTACAGGGCCCTCTGCCGTGCAACTCATGGTAATAATGGATAAACATAGCAGGTCAGTAAAATTATCCTCCCATTAGTTCTCGCGGTGTAAGCTGCATAATTGACATGTTGGGTTTTCACTACTGTTTAAAAACCTTGTAGGAGCAAGTGGGCATTATTTACCACTCTGGGTTCCCAACAAGGTCAGACAGATCCCCTAACCTTGTCAGGTGGCAAAGCCATCTGGCTCGATCTCGGTCTGATCTGATTTCTGTTTCATAAACTAAACTCCACAGTCCCTTGAAAGAGAGACAATAGCCTTTTCAACGGCCTGAGCCCTTTCACCCTTTGTTTCTCTGTTTAAATAATATATGTCTCTTTGGTCTTTTGGCAAGAATGCTTGACCTTGTAAATGTGACCATTCACAGTGCTCTGTAGTGCTGGAATGTGCTTTCATAATACTCGAAGGCTTCTTTATATTATCTAAGGCAAATGTTTGTTTATGAAAGTTGAAGTAAAACATTCACATGATCAAAAGAGAAATGAACAGGCACCTGGAATGCACAGTAAAAAGATCCCTCCTAAGAGGAAACTTCTCTTGTTTCAGCTACTGTTCTGAATCCAATTAGGACAGAAGAAAACATTTCTCTCACTTAACTCTGAAATTAGAAAAAGAACAGGAACTATGAAAAAAAAGACAATTAATATCCTAACTAATTAGCTCTCCTGTACTCGTGAACTGCTGATACACTGCTGCCAACAGTCCTATTAGTTCACTGTAATAGTTGCAGAAAGAACTTTTTTGACCTTTCCATGTGTCCTGGGGGACAGTTCCACAGTGCTGCTGGGGCAGCCTAAGAACTTGTTGTACCTGAAAGGGTCAGAACTGTTCCTTCTTCCCTTCTTTTCTGCTTCTGGCTTCCGATCTGCCCGCTCACAGTGGTGTCTCCCTTGCACTGGCCATAGTGCTTTTTTGGAATCTTTACTGAACTGATTTGTCAGCCAAGCAGAAAAATATTTGTGTTTTCTTTACCAGCATTTTTTTTTTTCTGCTGCTCATGTGAGCTGAATCATTTTAGCGGGGCACCCCTGAACACCAACCTGAGTGGAAGGGAACCAGGAGGGACATGCAGTGAGGAGGTAAAGAAAAGCAGTGAAGCTGGTACAGAAATACAGTGGGAAACAAAGCCGTGGGGTGTAAGACTTGCTGTTCTGCAAGATGTGAGGAGACAGTAACTGCTGCAGCTGCAAGGAGGAGCCAACCCTCCTGCCCTCTTTCCTGGGACAAGTTCCACCACTCACCCAGCCCGAGCTTTCCTCCTGCTGTAGCAACATCTATGCAGCATAACTAAAGCAGGAGGCCAGGCTGGGGTCTTCTGCTGCACCTCCAGCAACCAGCCATCTGTTGCTAAAGGCAGTCACCGGCTTTGTGGCTCTAGGCAGTTGCTTTGCTGAGCGCCAGCCACGTTCAGCAGCTTCAGCGCATGTCGGGATCTCCCAGAGGAAAGGCCTAGCACAGTACACATGAACAACTCCTAGTGTACGCAAACGGAAACATGCTTTGACTAAGCATCCTTTGCTGTAGATAATAGAGTAATTCTATAGGTCTGAAATTCAAGAGATTGTCATAATCTCTCTGCTACAAAGGAACACCAGTTGCTGCAGACTTAAGTAGTCTTCCCTTTATTCATACAGCAGAGAAACTTGTTTCCCTGCAGGTATCTCACCACCTACCATAATCTCCAGTGTAAACTCACGTTTTTTCTTTTCTACTTTAACATATTGCTCTGTCTGGTCACTGAGTCAATGCTCCAAAATTCTTCCTCCCCCTTTATACTCCTCCACCCTTTTTTTTCCAAGTTAAAGCCAATTAGAAGTCTGACCTAGAAGAAAGTACTTAACTACCATTGAGTCTGAATAGCTTCTCAACTTTGAATTGCCATTAAGCTTCTTAATAAGGCACTGTAGGTAATATTAACCTCAGTTGAAATGTCTTAAAAGGTATAGGCACTTTTCACTATCATAAATTAAACCAAATAAAATTTCCTTTCTCTCATATGGCCATTTTATGGGATTGGTGTTATTTATATTAAGCAGCTATCTGAATGCTCAGACTGATACTGATAGGTTAAGCAGTGGATTTCTTTTCATCTTCTGTTCATATCAGATACATTTAATTTGTTCACTGAAATACAGTTCTGATATTCCTAGCACTTCAGATTCATTCTAGATTAATTAAAACTCTTACCTCATAACATGACCAAATTGTTGTTTTGGAACAACACGTGCAGAATTTTGAAATTATTCTCTCTAGTGTTGACAATTGCTAAGGGTGAGAAATGAAAATGGAAGAAGATTGAACGTAATCAAGCTCTCTTCTCACTGTTTCTTCATCTGAGATTTATAACTAGCCCTAAATACTATAGTACCTGCAGGCTTCACAACAGAACCCCTGCACTATCTGAAAGGACAAGGAAAAGCTATTACTTTCTATAACGTAGAGAAGTGTTTCATAGAGTAACTAAAGTCCAGGTTCTTTTAATTTGGTACCCAAATGGAACTGATACGCTGAAATAACTGATACTGATACACTAGAACACCATGAACATTTCAGATCTGCTACTGTCCTTGTAAGTCAGGGGGTGGATTTTATAGATGTTTTGGAGGACAAGATTGAGACTGCTACCTTCTAACGAGAAAGAAAGGAGCATTAAAAGTCTCTACTGTCTGTTCTACCAAGCAAAAACATCCCACAGAACAGAGAGAGAAAACTCCTGCACAAAAGATATGGGCATGTTATTTATAGACAGGTTATGAGTATGCAGCTGATTTTGCTTCCTCTAGATGAAAGTTACTGTGTTTTGGACAAGAAAACGCAGCTGATATTTGAAATCAGAACACTGATTGAGTGCTTTGAAAGTACAACACATGCCTTCTTAGCAGAAAATTACAGAGAAGTACAATTCCTATACTCTGATTGCAAGTTTTTTTGTCCCAGACTTATCAAATACAGTTTTGTACCCCGCCTAGGACAAACATCGTATGTCAACCTGTAAGTGCCGATGCAATATAATGATTTAATAATAAGAGACTACTAAAATAATATATAACAGATAATACATGTTATTATAGATACTATAAAATAGCTAATAAAAATAACATCAAATTTTTATTTATAAAAAATATTTCTATTGTAATGACAATAAGACCAAAGTAGTCAAGGATGCGGTCATATGTAGTTTTAAATGAAACCTCATAATAAAATTAGGAAAGAGTAGCAAAAGCTCTTGCATGTTTAACCCTCTTAGAAGCAGCTGCAGCAAGAGATTCAGATTAATGCAGTTGACTACCGAGTCAATTAAGTGTTATATTTACAAATGAAATTAGCTATTAAAAGCCAGGAAATTCTATTTTTTGTTATTTTAAATTAAATGCTTTTTTGGTTATTATGAACCTAGAAAGTCATTGACAAAGAAGTTCTGACATACTATGCTTCATCTGCTTCAAAATAAGGCATAAGAAATAGTTGTATATTGTCACAGGATAATTTGCCCCAAAATAGAGTCCCTTAATTTATTTGGTGAAAAGGTATCTAATAGTCTGATGAACAACAGCTTATAAAATTTCTAAAAATGCTACTGTTGCAAACTCAGATGTTGTCAGTGTAAATCTCCCATAATTTTTTAATGCTACTAATCCGTTCCACTAATAGTGTCTGTGGTAAGGAGTTCCACAGACACTGCCCCTCTTCATAAGGGCAATATAAAAATTACTGTCTTGCAATTGTATTGAACATCTCTTTGGCCTTGCATTAATTAAAAAATTAATTAAATTCTTGATTTACATGATTGTTCATTATTTATGCCACTTAACCATCTTGACTGCAAACCATAATTTAACTGTTAATTGTTCTTACCCTGTAGCTACTTCTGAGGGCAATATAGGTAAAATGTAAAGTTGTCTTACTGAGCAGTTTTAATTTAGGCTAATATATGTTTGAACAATATCTACTTTGTGAATGGGTGGAGCGGGAGTATAGGGGGAGCAACACTCCTGATATTATACGAATAATTATGTCAGCCTTAATTCTAGATTTTTGAGCAGACAGGAAAACCAAGGAAGCTTAAAAAAGTTCATCTGTGAGTCTTTACAATGCTGCTTTTTGGGTTAGCAGACAAAACTGATTTCACGTACAATCTATTTCTGGCATGAAATGTGTGAACCCTAGTTCAATGGAAAGACAATTCTCAGCCTAAAATGACAAATTTCTGTCTCAGTACTACAGACAAGTTCTCCTCTTCTGATAGCGTGACTTATCTTTGACATGCAAGGGTTAAACAAGGATGCCTGCTTCACACATGTGCCCTATTAAACTATTAATTAGAAGTCTCACCATTTGCTGTATGGAGGCAACCTAGAACATCAAAGATTAGTCACAGAGCTAGAAGTACAATCTATTTCTCTTTGGGCATCTTTAAGTTTTCCTTGGGGTAGTGAGCACTGGCAGAAGAGTTATGTGGTGAGCTTTCTGCCTTGATCTGAATCTAAATAAAACACATCACTTCAAGAAATCAAGCTGCTTTTTGTAACCACAAAGTCTGATGTATCTGCTACAAAGGAGGGAAGTGCAGACAGACTTACACACTCCCTCATGAGTCCCTATTGATCTCAGGGGATGTTACAAAGTGCACTTCCTAACTCTGGGGATGTCAGAGGCTGCCAAACCGTGGTCTTCAGACCACAGATATTTAATGGGAACATAGAAATGGTCTGTGGCTCGTCTGTAGAGTCATATTGCCCTTCATTTTTAATTAAAAGTCTCATTACAGTGACAGTGATGGTGGTTTCTGCAAGAAATGTTCAAGGCTGATTGTAGACCATTGATCCAATGACTTGCTTCTCCAAAGCTTCTAAAGTTCTTCCTTCACTTTAACCTCCTGCCCTCAATGCCAGTGACTTCCATGGGATTGGTGACACTCGCAAATCAAAATACAACCACATTCCCTCTGTTTCTGCTCTGATGTTCACGTAAAAGAGTTTGGATACATATTTACTGAGAGCTCTGCACAGACAGTTATCACTCTTCTTCTCATAAAGTAACTGGTGATCTTCAGGTTCACATAAATAATGGGATAGAATCATAGAGTAATTTAGATTGAAAGAGACCTCTGGAGGCCATCTAACACAAGCCCCTGAGACATGAGTCATATCTATGGTTATCACAGTGTTTCTGCAGAGAAATGGAATGCTGTGATAGAACTCTGTAGCCTGTTTCATGCCTACTAAATAATTAATGTACAATAAAAAGTCTGAACAGTGAACACTGTACAGTGAAGTGAATTTTGAAAGTTTTTCATTTTCCAGAGACAGTCATAAGGTATGGCCTAGTTCTACAAATATTTCATTTTATGATATGATTTAGGCACTTAGAGAAAGTTTTCAAAAGCAAATGGGCAAATCAAAAAATAGAAGAAAGTCTGTGGGATCTTCAGAAGCGCCAAGAAACTGCAACAGTTTCTGCAGCACGTGTGTATGTTCCTCAAAAGCTGCTTAGATGGCGACCTTAATCACTTGTTGCCTAAATTGTTTTGGGGTTGGGTTTTTTTGGGTTTTTTTAGTACTTCCCAAGTTCTGGATCTTTTTTATTTTAAAAAAGCCTTTATCCTAACATATGCAACAGTCAGCATTTATACCATTAAGACAGCTGTATCTAAAATGTTGTTACAAATCTATTTGTTGTAATTTCCCATAATTTGATTGGGAAAAAAAACCCATGCAGAGGTAACATCTGAATGTTCCCCCTCCTTGCTAGATTATTATTAATTTTTAAGTAGGACTATTTAATTGCATCTTCAATTTACAACAGTTATCAGCCACAGTAATCAAACAGCTCCTAAAGCTATTTGAAGTATTATACTCTCGTAAGACTGTATTTGTTTTGCAATGTTTTCTTTATAAATAATATGCATTAGGATGGAACATTATCCTCATTAGCCTAGGGGACTGTTGAAAAGCAGTAGTTATATGAAAGATTGAATTTCGGCATTTCAGGTCCTATTATGCTAGGTAATTAAACGAGAACCTCTGTTAATTGTACTGCATCAAAGACTGACAATGGCTAGGAAGAAATGGCATGTTCCATTCATTAAGCAAGGATAATATGCTTGTTATGACCAAATAATCCATCACGATCAGAGAATGATTCGAAAATTGTTTATCTGTATGCCACGTTAATGAGACTTGGCGCTTTCATACTGCTCTTGAGCACCAGATGCAGCGTAAAAAACCGCAAGCCTACCTCCTGCTCCGGCAGTTGCCTCCGGTGCGGTGCGGGAAGCCCCGGCTGATGCACGAGGTGGCACTGCTCGCCACTGCAAAAGCGACCGCTCGCCTCCGGCGCAGCGAGCGCTAAACGGGAAAACTCCCCGGGATTCAAAACCTCACCACAAAACTCACTCAGAAGAACCTAGACCAAAAAAAAAAAAAAAAAAAAAAAAAAAAAAAAAAAAAAAAAAAAATCCACCTTAAAAGATACTTCTCTCGACTCCTGGTCAGATGCTATCACCTCAGTGAAGACTCTCCGGGAATGTGCTATTCATATGTGCGCTCTCACGCACAGTCACAACGGATCTGGCACGGTGAGCACAACTTCAGAGCCTGAAAATTGTTATCACCTGTTTAAAGTAATGGTTGAAGCTGTGTCAGGGGGTTCACCTGGATTAACAATTTATCCTGGGCACAGAACTTGGAAGTAGCTATCCTTTTTCAGAATGCAACCTGCAACAGATGTGTCTCGAGTATTTCGAAGCCTTCAAGCAAATTAAAATCTGCAGTAGTACAGTGATAAACACCTTTGAAATGCATTGTATCTGACAGAAATTTTGTTTCTTAAATTAGTAGCTACATATTAAGACAACTAATTCATGTTGTCTTAATAGGTCTAGAAAACATACTAGAGTGATTAATGGTACATGTAGTTAAAGCTTATCAAGATACCTTGATTTATTTTCCTTTATGCATATAAATAGAAGTAATAAGAGGGATCAGAAACACTTGTGGATTAATTGTTCCAAAGGTTGTGCATATATGTAAATGACACAATATATACACATGAAAAATGCTACAGAAGACACAGGCATTACTGGTTTATAGACTCCTATTGCAATAGAATCTAGAGATCAGAATTAGTCCAGAGTATGTAATCCCAGGTCATAATACTTGGATAAAACAAAGAAACAAAGAGAAGAAACATTACGGGTGAAAAAAAAAAAACAACCAAACCTGACAAGGATTTCAGTAAGGGTTTGCTATATGAAAACAAAGTCTTGGCGCTGTTCAAATTCTGATCACATTTGCTTTCCACAAAGGCTGAAGTTAGATTTGCATTTTGTGTCTCTGGAAGCTAATAGTTCCAAATGTTACTGATAATTTGAACAGTTACTACAAGAATGGACATCTTGAAAATCTGACCGTTATAATATAGTTATCACAGTTTTGGAATTTAAAAAGTTAAGGAACATGACGTCATTATTTATGTATAAAAACACTGCTATTTGGCCTTAGAATAGATACCAGATTGGTGGACACTCAAAAATGTAGATTTGGCGTGTCCAAAACAACGGGAGGAAAGCAGGGGAGAGAAATCCATCAAAGACAATAACACAACTGTTGGCTCAGGAATTCTCTAAGCTTCAAATCTTCAGAGCCTGGCAAAGGACTACGACTGCACGCTTGCCCTCTCGTACTCTGCCCAAGGCGACTGGTTCTGGCCACTGTCAGACACCAGCTAGGTGAACCACCCGTCTGACTCAGTGCAGTCAGTATTATTATAGAGAATATTAGCACATTGAGGAAAAAAGATCAGATTCTTCAAAAAATTGCAGTTACTGAGAATTTCAGAAAAGCTTTTGCATCCACATATTTTTTTTATATAGGTGCAGAAAATTAGATTTGCATCTAGCTAACAGCATGACTTTTCTAAAGCCAATGGGTCAAGTGAAGCCTTTGCAACCAGAAATTAAAGTGTTGAAAAGATTCATGGATCCCTATAGACTTTTTATCAAATGCCCCATTTTAAATGAGATGCCCTTTATCTTGTAGTTGCTTTCCTGGACCTTTTTCCATGAAGCTTCTCACTGATAAATTTGGCAAAGGGAGGAGTCAGAGGAAAGGGTCTTCCCTTATTTCACTAAACTATCTGTGAATAGAATTAGACAGTATATACCTAAAACTATGTTAGACACATGGCATTTTGTCTCCATTGTTACCAAGATTTGCCTCATTTTGGTAGCAGTGTTGAATGGTAGGATGGAAGGTCATATATTTAATCCATTTGATATCAGCAATTTCAATATCTACTGTTTTTTAATATACTTAGTTGTATTTTGAGGCGTGGTCTTCGGGTCAAAAAAGCCATAGCTTCAGATCTAAATCTGAAGGGTATGCACCCATGGCACCCCAAATTTTTGATCCATGCAATAGATACTTACTGTGTGAGTCACAGTCATAAGTATAATAACTAGGAAAGAACACAGTGAGTAGGTGAGCTGGTTCCTTCTGTAAATAACAGTATCTTGTGGTCCTAAGTCCTTGTTAAAAACATTTGTCAACCTAAAAGATGACAATGCCAGGCACTACGGTAGAAAAACACATTTCAGAGGTACTGCATATAAACCCATGCCATGCTGTCTGCATGCTGCACAAATGAGTAACTGTAAGAGATACAAGTTATAACTCTATTTCAAGGATAAATGCTGACACTGAAGTATAATAAAATCAGTTTAAATGGCAATACTCCTAACTGCAAAACAAAGCATAGAAGACAGAAGAGAGATGATAATGCGCCCGGTACAAGGATGGGATAAAACTGAGCGCTGAACATTTTTTCACTCTATTCCTTTCTGTGTCTTCAGATCTCTGGCAGAATTTCGGGTGCACGACTATCCCTTTCTTTGTGTTGGATTCCTGTATATGTGGAACAATACCAAAAGCAATTCTAGCATGGGCATTTGCAGTGAACTGGCCACAATCACATTCCAAGGATTTAAAATTCCATATTTAAAGAAAATGAGTTAAGAAAAGTGTTAACACTGAAAAATTACAAATAAGTGAGGAGACACACATACATTAAATGGGAAAGCTAGCTATTCACCCAGTCCTATTAATTTCAAAGAATGGTAGAATATATATGCAGCTTTTTTCCTCTGTGTGTCCATGCACTTGGTGAGACTATTCAGTGGCATTATCCCATTATACAAATAAGGACACTGAGGGATGGAGTAGGTGACTTGTTTAAGGTCACACTGAGAGACAGAGTCATTTGTATGATATAGTGCCATGGATAACAATACATGGCAAGCTAAAACAGAGAACGAGTTAAATGGGCCTTCGAGTAGTAGTCATAGTCAGTGCTAAATGTTCACATCCAAAAACACTCACAAGTATCAAGGACAATCTATGTTTCTGGCTAAATTACAGAGTAGTGGTGAAAGAATAGTCTTCATTACAGAATGGTTAAAATCAAGATTACAGGCTGCAATGTCTATTGTGCTCACGTATGTCCCGAGTGCTAAAGTGCTGGCAACATCACAATCCCAACATTTGTTTTCTAAAGTTCTATCAGATTATTCCTTCTGAAACACTTTTGCTTCCAGTCCAGTCTGAGGGTTGGTTGACAGGTTTTTGATTTTCTTTTGGTATTGAAAGTCTACATAGCACAAAATTTGGTTGGTTTTTGCCTTTAAAAACCACATTTTCACATTAAGAAAAAATGTGTAAAACCTTGTACTTCAACTATTTTCCATTTTGTGACAAATATTATACATCCCCATGCTCAGTACAAGACAACGTTAAAGCTTTTTCACTCTCTAACAAAAAATAGCTATTTGGGTAACTCTAAGTACCTATTGTAACGCTTAGTCACCTACACCATATGTTACCTCAAAGTATATGATCATGCTTTCACCTGAGAGATGTTGGTGAGATACATTTGCTCTACTGAAGTTCTGCATAGATGCAATAGGTGCATCGACAAAATACAGATGGCACAAAGTACCGCAGTGCCTGCATACAGGTTGGAGAGTTCCCCTATCAGTTGCTGTCTGCACATGGCAACACGATTTGATTTGATGGAGGGTTTTTTCCACTGACATTGTTTAGCAATGGGGCAGTGAATTGGCATGTGACTTCAACATTATGGTTGGAAAAATAGAGTGGCTCATGAGAGACCTCAGTGTAAGCTGCATTTTCAGCCTAACGTACACTGTATGGTACTTTTCAAAATTTTAGAAGCTTGACTGACCCTGAGAAGTCAACTCTAGCCCATTGTCACTTTATTTGTTTCTGAGCACGTTCCTTATTTCCTTACACTTCCTGCAGGGAATATGCTACATGTCAGACAGAAAATTTCAGTTTTGCCTATTACAAGCCACAAGAGCCCATAAAGACTTCAAAACTTAAACCCCTGAAATTCCTTCAGAGAAACAAAGTCATGTAACTGCATTAAAAGTGTCTGTTGATACTCTATGCAAAATTAAGATACATACTACTCAAAATTAAGTTCATATTAATTCCCTATATTCAAGACAAATACATTGACACATCGTTACTAGGATGTGCTGAAGTCTGGGGCTAGGCTAGTGGTAAAAATCACTGAAAACAGAAATACCTAACCAATTCTCCTTACACACTCAAGTAACCTTCTGACAAGGTAAGACCTGGACTTTGGGATTAAATTTGCATCAACTTTAGTGAGAACAGAATTGAACTCTTTGGACTAAATTCATATCCATTCATGTTACATATATATAACCTTCTTAACTTCAACTGGATAATCTGAGGAGTATCATAATAATCAACACAAATAAAATGTGAGAATCTAACTGTAAACATCCAAAACTGCTCTGGAGCAATAATATATATATACTCTCCCTTGCCTTCAAACACAACCGCTCTCTGTTTTTGTGCTTGGTGTTGATTGTGCTGTTGTTATAAATTGTTCATAGCAGCCCATATTTTCATTATAAATGCATTAAAAATAAATTAAGCCAGGTTTTTTGAATTTGAGTGTGGTTTATGTATTTAACTTCTTTGGTTGCCTTTGAAAATGCTAGCCTAAACAAATCATCTTAGGCATAGATTCTATTGAAAATTCCGGTACTGAAATATGGTGCCTACAATGACAAGAAAACAAATTTCAAAGGAATAAGAATAGGTGTAGCAAATAGTCTGTCCAGACTTCTTTACCATATTTATGACCTTGTTGTCTGACTTCTACTTCTTATCCATGAAAGTCTCTGCCAATGGGTTCTATGTGCAACTTCCAAAACTTTCTTCAGTGTGTGTTATGCAAATAACACATACACTCCAGTTCAGATTTGATAAATAGGACATATCCTGCTTGTCAGTATTTCCAAATTATCTCACGTCCCATCTAATTTACATCATACTGATTTTTTTTTCACAATTCAGAGAAGACAAATGGTGGTAGTTTATGAATGATGATAGGATTAGTTTTTGGTCCCTTTGTAAAAGTTGCCTTGGAAAGAAATAGCATTTGTCTTCACTGTATCTGCTTTCTCTTATAAATCAGATGAATTGTATACACACATTATCTACAAATTCAAGGGCAGGACATAAATGTTTGTTAGCTTCTGTGTTTTACTGTTGACTGCTGGATTCTTATATTTAAACTCATCTAGCAAGTATTTGTAGTGTCTAACAATTTACAATCAAGCAGAAGAGACTAAAGCTGTTACACATTTTTGAATGAGTTTTTCACTGAGAAATCCTTCTTTACATTCTTGTGAGAAAAAATTAGGTTAAAACTGCATCCATATGACACCCTCTTTCTGCTTTTTCCACACTCGAATTAGCTGGTACTGACAATAAAATCACGCAAACCATGACAGTACAAAGCATACTCCTGACAAAGTTCTCTGCAGTTCCTCATCAGAAATCTCTGTGTTAAGGTAGCCTTTCCTGACTTGGCTTATCAAACGGAAAACAATGTCTTGCACGAACAATTGACTTTTTAGAATCAGCCAAAATAAGTTTTACTCATTTTATTTAGGATAGTAACTAATTATAAACTTTGATGTCTGTTTCATCCACTGACCACAGATGCAGAGAAACTCACTGATTTTGGTTGATTAGCCAGCCCCAGAGGAATGGCTGTATTTGCCTGAAGGGCCAGAGCCTCATTTTTCAGGAGAAAAGCAGACAGTTGTAAAAGAACTCACCATTTTAAGGAGTTGCTTTGTCATAGAGCAGCTGGGGGTTGTTTCATTGCTTAGGTGTTTTCCGCACTCAGTATTTCTTAGACTAAAATACTTCAATAATGTTTCTTGCTCAACTGCACCTTGCTTCCTGTGTGCCACAAGCTGCAGCAAAGATTACAGAAAACGTGTTTGCTTTTGGGCCACAAATATTTACAATTTTTGCCACAAGAAGGAGGAAGAGATGCCACCTGAGGTTATTCGGGTTACTCAAGTGAAAGCATAAGATTAAATTAATAAGAATAAAAGTATGGCCTGTGAATTATGTTTAGAAGATCGAACTGAAGAAGTGTGCAAAAAGGGGAAAAAAAACCCAACAAGGTGAGGCAGCAATGACAGGGCTGGAGCTGGGTGACATACAGGTGGATCAAGCTACTTTCTGCATTTCCCTCTCTGGAGGGAAGCATATGCACACAGTAAAGTCTGGTGTTTTGGTAAGGCTCTTCTGGTTTTCTATTTTTAATACATGTTGCTTTACAGCAGGACTTGGGAGCGCAGAAACGGGGCGGGGAGGCCAGCGATGCTCCCTCATGTCGGGGAGGAATTTCTCTCCTCCCCAAGGGCAGCTGTGCCCTCGCTCCCCAGGGCAGGGGGATCTCGGCCCCCAGCCCGGCCCGCTCGCACCCCAGGGCAGGGCTCCCCTCTCTCCTGCCACATCCACTGGGCAAAAGCCCCTTCTCCCTTCGCAGCCCGGGCGTCTCACCTCGGCAGCCTCCTCCCGCGGCGAGGGGCGGGGGGGTGCCGTGGGTGTCAGCACCGGCGGGGACAGGCCGGGGTCCCGCTCCGTGCCCTGGGGGCCGCGCAGGCACAGCCGGGGGGCTCCGTCCCCCTCAGGGTCCCTCTCCCCGCCTCGGGCCCCCGCCCCGCGCTGGGGGCGGCCGTAGGTGGGGCTCCCCCCGCCCCTCGCCCCGCCGCGAGCGCCGCGCGGCTCCCCCCCCCCTCCCCTCCCCTCCCGCCTCCTCTGAGGGAAAAGTGCGTGTGAGTGCGTGTGTGTGTGTGTGCGTGTGCGTGTGTGCGAGTGCGCGCGGCTGCCGGCGGCCCCGCGATAAAGGCCGGGGCAGCGGAGCCGGCTGGAGCCGCAGCGGAGGGCGCTCGGGTGTCGCGGGGCAGCGAGCCCGGGGGCACGGCACGGCACGGCCCTGCCGGCTTTCTCCCCCCCCCACGATCTCCCCCGGGCTCCCGGAGCTCCTCTCGCCCGCTTGAAAAAAGTTTTGCCCGGGGAGCGCGGCGGTGCCGGGGCCGCCCGTCAGGCTCAGCCCGCCGTGGGCGCTGCCCCCCGGCCCGCCCCCGCTAGGGCAGGCTGAGGGGAGGCGCGGGGCTGAGGGGAAGGCGCGGAGCCGGCATGGGCGGGAGCCCGCCGCGGGGCTGAGCGGGGCGAGGGGAGGGGGTCTGTGTGTGTGTGTGTGTGTGTGTGTGCGGGGCTCGGCCATGGCGCGGGCGGCGGCCGGAGAGAGCTAACGGCGGCGGAGCCCCCCCGCCACCCCCCGGAGCCGCGCCCGGGACGTGTCCCCGTCTCCCCGGCATGGCGGGGGCTGCCCGCGGCGGGCCCCGCTGCCCGGCTGTCAGCCTGCTGCTCGGAGCGCTGCTCTGCGGAGGTAAGCGGGAGGGCACTTGTCGCCGGGCGCTGGGAGGGACGGGGGGCGGCTGGCGCTCTGCGGGGCGAGGAGCGGAGTCACCAGTTGATCGCGTACGGACGGCGCTGGGCTGGTTTGCGGCCGCTCGGGCGGTGACTTGAACTCCTTCCTCAGCAGGCGTCTGGTTTTCCACCGTAGCGGCGTGTGAACTAAATCACTCCTTCTTCCCGCTTCCCTCCTTGTCTTTTCTCTTCCTTTAAATCCTGCCTCTGTCTGTCTCTCTTTGCTGTCTTAAAATTTCGCTTCCCCTCCCGCCCCCATTTTTTCCCTCTTGTTTATTTGAACGGTAGGAAATTTTGAAAGCTTGTATCTGACTGAAATGAGAAACAGGGAAAGTTTCCTTTCTTTCTGCCTCACCGATGGTAATATTTACAAATACATCTTAAATTACTGCGTTGTGTTAAATGGGATTTTCTCTGTGGGAGAGGGCGTCCCAGTTCAGCTTGGATCAGAATATGGGGAGCAGTGAAAGCTCTAAAAGGCACCGGGTGTCAATGACAGTGTTTAGGAATAGTGTCCTCTAAATTATATTGGAGTTGTGTGGTGGCAGCTCTAGAGGCTGGATAGGAGCCCTCTTACCTGGACTGGACGAGATTCTTGTTACCTTGATTAAAGGGACAGCTGAGGAACCGGGTTTGTCCTAGCAGAGAGGTCATTTGTATGATCTGCTCCTTTTTCTCATTGCTGAACTTCTGTGATCGGAGAGTCCCTTTGACAAAGGCAAATCTCCTCTAAAGTCATTCAGGGATGTAAATCGTGCATGATCCAAAGAGGGATTTCTGTGCAGAATAGTAAGCAACTGCCATGGCTCAACACTTCTTGTTCTCTTGCTCAGTTCATGATAATTTTGGGTATTTTCTAAAAACATACCATTCTCCCCCTTTGGGGGATGTGTTGTGTGTGTGGAAACTTGGTAAGCTCTCTGCAATTCCGGCTGTTGTTGCCATCCTTAGGAATAAAAAAAATATTTGCCTTCTGTTCTGTTGGTATTAGTGGTGCTGTTTGACTGACATGAGAAGATTACTAATAAAAGACTCTTCACTGTTTAGTTTGGTCCAGTCCTGCCAACCTCTCACCCCAGGGTAGTCGATGGTAGGGGCAGTTGTGAGATACAAAAGTATCTCAAGAGTGAAGCAAGGATGGAATCAGCAGCAATTCATAACAGGACTTTACCCACCCCAATTGGTAGGGAAAACCAAGTACTGAGCAGAAAATTGCATGGCCTCTTAATGCTGGTCATTTTAATATAGTACATTAAAATTAATGGTCATCCCAGTGAATCGACGTGCTCTGAAAGTGCTGATGTGAAGAATCTGAAATACAGGTTTCTGTTTTGATTGCTGCAGCCTGGAGGTGAGAATTATATTAGACTCGTGCTCACCTTCAGAGACGGCACGAGATTAAAAGTTGTGAAGAGGATCTGACATTTTTCTGGGGCAGCGTGTCTCTTCTGCTGTGCAGCTTTGACAGTCACTAATGCATCTTCTCCAATAAGCGTTTGAATTAGATACAATATATTGAGTTAGGCACCAATATATAGGCGTTTTCTATCTGAAAGCATTTTTATAAGAGAAATACATAGGTTATGCTTCTTAAGGGTAGGAGAAAGTGCTGCAGTGAGAGGTTATAAACAACCCAACCTTGTTAAGCCGTTTCTCTCTGCTGGAACCCGGGTCAGCGTTGACTCAGCCATGCTGTATAGTGGTGCCACTGCTAGCAGCAGCTGCTGGGGGCTGCTGGGCTGTGCTCTTTGAGAATAAAAGAGAAAATATTACTTTCCTTCAGGGAAGAAAAGCAGAGCTTCTGAGTAGGGAATTTGCCTCTCAGCATTGCTGGGCACAGTATGATTTAGAAAAGAGCCGGTTAATTAAACTTATTAAATAAGGTGTTTGTATGGTTTCCTTGTGAGGCCTTAACAAGCATTTCATTTGCACTCCCCTTGGGTATTTGCACTCTTTTTGTTGGCGTGTTGGGATAGCAATTGTTCTTGAGAGCTAAAGTCCAACTAAATGAAAGTCACTTTATAGCTTGCAAGCAAAAACGTTTGTAAATGTGCTGAGAAACTTACTATTATAGACAAGTTGTCATTTGCGATTTAAAGAGCTATATTTACTTCTCTGAACTCATTAGCATCTCCTATCAGGCCTGAATTTCTAAGAAAATTCTCCTGAAATGTTGCCTTAGGCTTCAGTGTGCCATTATGCTGTGGTTATTATCTGGCCAATAATGTTAATTCATTCAATCTCAAGAAAGAAGCTTGGCATTTAATTTAAGCCATGCCTCTAGTCAGACCAGGATGTATAAAAAGTCAGTGTGCAAAAGTGCTCTTGCATTTAGGTACAAGCACATGTTTTACATACCAGTTATTGAATCCCTGTTCCCTAGGTGGAGAGTATGTATGTGAAATCATATTTACATAAGTAAATCCCAAGTGTATATATATTCCTTTCAGGAAATGACCTCTTTTCAGCAAAGTGCTAATGCATGTGCTTAAGCCTCTTTACAGCCAATATGAGGTATTTGTGAGCTTGAAGTAAGAATTTTTTCTTTAATTGTTTTCTTGAATCAGAGCATAAGCACAAACAGAAAAGTTACTTTATTGTGTAATGCATAGATAACTGGGAATCCTCAGTTGCGTATGAGCTGTGAACTAGAACAACAGAAACTGGAAATACAGCATTTATTAAGTCCTGAAAAGTTGAGGGATGCACAGCTAAAGGATTGATTTGTTTGCGCGAGAAGTATGTATCTGCAAGAAAGTGGTGAACATGAGCAGATGTTAAAGGTTCAGGGAGTTACCAGAATTTTAGGTACCTAAGTAGTGTTTGAATACGAATGCAAGCACAGTTGTGCATCCATAGGTTGGTGTAGCACCTGCTTTGGTTCTGCTGCTCTTTATACCACAGTCATGTGGTATGTATGTCCTTGGTTTAGTTATGTTGATGTGGAAACTGATTGAAGCTCTTTATGATGAATATTGTTTAATCCTGATTTTAAATTGTTGAAGCAGTGAGGTTTTTTATATCTTATTTTGAAGGTTCAGTAACTTGGCATACCCTAGTGTTATGGAAAACTTCCTAAATTTTCTTCTTGGTAATTTCATTGCCTTAGTGCTAGCTAAGAACACAGCAGGGACTTACATTATGTTAAATTATAACTGCATGAAGTTTTGTAAGTGTCTAATCTCTCTTTTGGATATAACACTTTCAAAATGGAGATAGTGCTATTAATATTCTAATTTACTTTGTTTTCATATTTGGTAGTAGATCTTAAAGTTTATTAGACATCGTACTTACCTAGTAAAATACCCAGCAGTTGTATTGTAAATGTCTGTTCAAGCATGCTTCTAAATCCATGACTGTGTGATATAAAATGTCATACCTGTAGCTGCTTTTCTAATGCATAAATACATGTCTGACTCTTGAATTGGGGAACTTAGTATTGTATGAAATGAAGGAATAAACAGCCGCACCATTATGTTTTCTCAAATGACATAATATTTAATTAGTAAGTATTGACAAACTGTTCATTGAGATGAAAGGATGGGGGTTTATTGAGAATTGAGATTTAGTTCTGTGGTTGTATTTTTTTTTTAAACTCTACTGACAAAGCAGTAGTTCATCACCACTGGAAAGGTAGCTTGTAAGGAATAGCTAGAAACTGCATAACAGCAAATTTTCTAGAAATGTTGGTATACAGACTTTCCTGGGTAGAGTTTTGAAGGTAGTGCCCCTCTGCAGTAAATCTCTCGGAGCTGTTGTTTGTAACTGTGGTTAGGGTCATGCCTATCTAAGGCAGTTAGTCAAGAGACAGATAAGTAATTGAAAGTTTGAAATCTTCAGAGTATGATCGTGGCATTGAAGCGGTGTCTGAGATTTGTTGTGCTGAACCCAATTTTCTTTAAGGCTTTGGTAAACTCTTTGATTTACTCATATGCTGAATGCAAGTTAGTGCTGCCGCACTGAGATTTTGGCAGTAGTTCACATCTGGCAGGCTCCACTGGATGTGTCCTGGCTATTTTGAGAGAGACAAAAAAGCAGATTATGATAAAAGATGCAAAAGCAAAAAGGTAACAAGTTGAGAGAACTTAAATGTTGAGAAGCTAAACTGAGAATGCAAGGGAAAGCAAACACATATTGTGGGTGACAAAATAATATGTGTCCGTCAGCTCGAATGAGACGTTTGCTGAATACTAGGTAGATTTGATACCAAAGAGGAAAGTGGATTTAGTGAAAGGAGAGCTGTGTAGCAGGAATCAGACCTTGCCTCTACTGTCAAGAATACTATTATGTTGCTGTTTTCATCGTTCATTTCCTTCTTTCTCTCCCTGCCTCTCACCCACTGTGATTGTCATTTTGTTGGTGAAAGACTTGATTCTGGTTTGGCCACTCTGTCCAGTGAGATCTTTTAGTTTGCTTACTCTCTAAACACTACACCGATACAAATACAGGTAACATCTTGTGATGCTATAAAGTGTTAACTTAAGGTGTTTGACTGAAATTTGATTGCTGTGTCCTTCATAGTGATAAGCAGTAACTTTCTGGCCAGAAAACTTGCTTTTGTCTAGTTCAAACTCTTGTCCTGACTTGCTTTTACAGGCCTCAGTCCTTTATATTTTATTCAGTCTTCCTTACAGACTCAGTACCCTAGCAAAACAGTTTCACAGTGTTCAGCTCTTCAAGCAGTTGTACTGTTTTGTGTTCTGTGGACTGGCTCAGGCTCTAGTGACAGATGTGACCCCTTTGAAACGGGGACGGACAAATGGCGCATTGAAAGTTCATAGCTTCTGCAGTCTCCTCACTTAGAGGTATCTGGTAAAAGCCTGCGGATGCATCTAGCTTTGGAAATAATTTCAGTCCAGTAGTGCCTGTGTCTGTTTTAGTTAGCAAATGGAAATACTCTCTCTTTATCTATTCGTTCACATTTTTTGGGTCAATACACAGCCTCGGGTCACCATTTTTCGTTTCAACTGTGTCTAGTGAAATGACCCAGTGAGTCTACTATTTTCTTTGCTATTCTAAAGCATATTAATCTGTTGAGCTTGAATTCCATAAACAGTGTCATCCCCATCAGAAAAATTACAGGCATCTTTGCAGCACTGGTCAATCAGGTGAACTTTTCTTTAGGGAAGTACATTTTGACTAAGTGGTTCTTTGCCACTACACTTAAGAAATGTGCTAATGCCTTACTGTTGCATCGCTGACAACTTGGGTCAGTAACTTTGTGCTCAGACACAACCTTTTCCAGCACTTCTTTTGCTGGAATAACACAGATCATGCTAATCGTAGTTCCACTGTCATTATCAAAAGTGTTCTCTTACAACTGTGCAGTTTTAGCAGCTTGACAGATGTAAACAGCTAACAAGTCTCCTTAAGTGGACACTTATATACCACAGTAAGAATTTAATCTGATTTTGCCATCCGCTAGCGTTACAAGTGTTATGTGTGAGGTCAAACACCTTTTTTGTTAATTGTTTCTTCTCACATAATATTTTCCATGTTCTTCTACAGTTGTTATAAAGTTTCTATCATGCTGTAGAAGGACAGAGTGAAATTTTTTAATGTTTCAATCCTAAATACATTAATGTTTGTTGCTACCAGCATTTCTGTGTTTGGTGGTTTTGGTTGTATGTTCTTTAAGATCAGGAAACACAAACCTGCTGTGAAGGGAGACTGTAAGTGAATTGCCCTTTTCAATACTATGAAGCAAACACTAAGCCCCAAAAGAGTGGTTTGGAAGTTGACATTTATATGAAAACTTTGAAGTTAAATAAGAATGTAAGTGGGGAAGCTTGCTTAATTATGAAAAAAGACCTTGAAAAAAGTTTCTGCTTTTGGATGGGGAAAAAAGACTTAATGGTCTCCTGGGCACATCTAAAAGTCAGTTTCTCTGTGCATGAAGAGTAAATCTTAGGTAAATTAAAAGGTAAGCTGGTATCCCATGATACTGATGCAACAGAGGGGTTGGGTTGGTCTGCTAGATTCTGCTCATTAACTGCAACATGCAATCATAGAGTGTAGGTGTTGAAATATATCTGCCAATACATCTACTATTGTATTACTTAGATAATTGTATTTTTCTGCTTGATAATATTTTTCAACTGAGCAGTTCTTCATTTGAAAATATTTTTGAAACTGATATAGTTTACAAAACAATATACTTTAAAAATTGTGCTTGCATCTAAAATTTGCTTAGATAATATTTTTGATGTTAACTATTTCACATAAAATTATCAGTTTGACTTCTAGTAAATGTATCCAAATAAAAATTAATAGCATAGATACTCTAAGGAGCACATCATTAGTATTTTTCTGTAATAGTGTTTTGATACTACAAAAAGGAATCATCTCTCTATAACTGCTATGAAAAAATTTGTCATTCCAAGTGACATTTGAAAAGCATTTTAACTTTATGTAACAAATTAAGTCTTTTTCTTCTGATTGAGAATGAAAGTAAGCTTCAAACTGTTAGTTTTTGTCCTTGTGAAATTCCATTTTCCAACCAGTTGTATCGCCTGAGGGTGCAGTTTCTTACCAGCTTGAGCCAATGTAAATTGATGCTGCCAGGTTTCTGCCCTCTCCCAAACTGAGCAACCCTCTTTTTGTGCCAACTCTGGCATGCCTCTAATTCCTCTGTAAGCTGCTTCGGGGAGATAAAGCACATAAAATACTTTTTTCTTTTTTCTTTTTTTTTTTTTTAAAAAATAAAGGGTATGTTTGTATCACCTTCGGATCAACTTACTGCTTGTATAAGCAAAAAAGAGGATGGGCCCAGTGGGGGAGGGACAGCTTAAACAAGTATGGTACTGCAGCCTAGCACTTGCAGTGGTATGGCTTTAATTTGTTCGTGGGACACTATAAAAAAAAAAGGGATTGTTACGGGAGTTGCTTATGTTATGTATCCAGTGCAGGATATTAAACACTGAGAGGTTAGAGAATATGAGAGGCACTTGGTAAACGACGCAGCTTTGATTTCTATATTGGGTGTGTTTTCTCATTTTGCTGATTCTGTATCATTTTCAGCAAACAAAAGTGAGGCTTACGTTAATGTATTGCCATTTCCTCACGCAGGTAGAATGCACTTTTTGATGCTTAAGATAAAACTATTTTCCTGAATTCAAACCAAATCAAATACACGCCATTACCCCCCACCCCCAACAAAAAAAAAAGCGCCCCAAACCCCAACTTCTTTGCATTGTTATTGCAAACAGGACTGGTAGCACTGCTTCTTATTAGAATTGCCATTAAAAGAGTTTGGGTTTAGTTTCTTATAAATTCCCCAACCATTAACTGTTTCAGCTAAAATATTCCATGCCAAGCATCTGCCTGGGATTGAATACATCTTTTTCTTTTCCAGAACTTCAGCCAAGAGTTCAGTGGTTTACAAGAACAGAGCTAGTGGAGGTGGGGTAAACTGTATTTTCCTTTGTTTAAAAATAGTTGCTAGAGTATGTTTGGTTTTTTTTTTTTTTTGCCAGAGCCTGGGCTACAGAATGCATTCCTGTAGTAGTGATGTGTTGTATAAGGAGGAGAAAGAGTTGGCCAGGTGGGGTGCAGGTCTGCTGTAATGTCTCCTGCTCCAATGCCCAGTGTAACCGAGAGCCTTCCTGTTGCCGTCAGTGTGTATGGAGTCAAGCCCAACTGTTTTCTGATTTAATTAATGATTTTAATTCTTGTTGTCTGCAGCTGAATCACTCAGTCATTGTACAGTGCCATTAGATTTATTGAAACCTAACTGACCGGTGGCCTGTATTTACTGGGCTGTTAGAACATGTTTGTTACATACACTTATGGCAGTGTTTGCTCAGTTGGTGGTGTGTATGTGCTGGTGGAGAAAGTAATTATGCCTCATGCATCTTTATTCTTTTAAACCCGATTCATTTTTGCACGACTTCATGTGGTGCTTTTTTCTTTATAAATTCATATCTCTGTAGAAGGAGCCAGAATGTTTGTTTCTGCTCTGTAGGACCAAATGACCTATCACTCTGCTGGCATGAAATATAGAGTGGCCAATACAATAAATAACTACTGTGGAGAAGGTAATATAGTATTGACTTCTCGGTACCTGTTAATTTTCACTGATTGGAACATCAGGGAAGAGGGAGATTGAATTTGGCTGCCCCTTAGTGAGGGTGGATGTCTGCTTGTGAATAGGATTAGCCTGAAAACTCATGAGGTTTTTCAGTTTTGCAGCAGATTTATGTAAAAACTTGTAGAGGAACAATTTGTAAATATTACACTTTTGTCATCCTTCCTAGTAACTTTAGGTTACCATTCCTCACAATTAGGAATTTTTAATGATGAGTTTGATGTAGGATTTCTTTCTTATCTGCTTTGCTCTTCAAGTGGGTACTCTGAAACTTGATGTGTTTCGCAGCTCCAGGTGTGCAGTATCGAACTGTTTAGATGGAAAAGATGCCTCTCTGTGTGTAGCTGTAATTTGGGATTCGAACTTAAGTCGTACAAAGTATGGGTAGCACAACTAGAAAAGGCTCCACGCTTTCCGGAGACAGCATCTGTGCTACAAAATGCTTGTTCAGTGAATTTCTATGTGACATACTTTGACACTAATAGGCGAAGGGAGTTGCACACACCTAAGGTAGGTGTAAAGCCTGTGCCTCTTGGAAAAGCTGATGTGACATTACATGAGTTTGTGATTGTTCTTGACTGGGTCTCTTGTGTCTTTCCTGGAATGTCTTTATTGTGTATCTTGAAATCTTAGTCTTTTAGATGACAAAACTTACTATTAAAAAAAAAAATTTATTGTGTTTTATTTGGCAGAGCAGCTAATCATTGTATTTTTCATCTTTTATAAGTGTTTAAAAAGACAGTCTTTTATGAGATTTGCTATTGAGCTCATACTGTTTTAAATGCCTTTGTGCTTCTGTTGTTCATAATCATCTCATTGACAATTTCAGAAGGAAATCTATTAAAAAAATTTGGAAATAGGGAGCTCTCTTCCCATGTATTTGTGTTTAGCATGCCCTTTTGTCATTTCATCTTGGTGAGAAAAGGAATTTTTTTAAGGGGAAGAGCAAGAAATTGTAAGTAGGGCTCCCTGTTTTCTTTAATTCTCTCTCCAGCTGTATGTGCAAATGCGAATGCTTAGGTAACCTCTCATTTAATTTGTTCATCTGTAAAATGGGAATGACTATAGCACTTGATTACCTTTTTGTTATTATAATGTGGGTAGAACAATATTTTCTTCTCTGGAGTAAAATTGCAAGTTCTTTTTACAGTAATGTCTGCAACTCATTAGATAGTAATGTGAATTATTACTGTTTCATTTTTACCCAGGAAAAAACTCCACTCTGACACAAGACGAGCTTCTCATGATGATACTCAGCAATTCACTGGAGGTGCTTGTTAGTCATATTTTCATATTGATTCCATAAACTAATGTGGTGTCCTTTGGAATGTCAGCAAACTAATAGAAGGAATTTTTCCAATTGTGTGTGACATAATGGAATTAGAATATTTTTTCCTTTGGAGTGTCACAAGCAGTCTGGAGATGAAAGGAGGGTGCTGACTGGTCTTGAAAGACAAATGCTGGTCTGGAGGCACCTATAGTGCAATGTCCATCTGGAAGGTCTTACTTTATTAGATTATACGTTTATTCAAAGAACCATAGATTCATGGTGTTGCCTTGGCTATTTCATGGATTAAAGCTGGATATCACTGTATTTCAGGCTTAAAGCTTCACAAGTCCTCAAAGCTTCAGGCTTCCATTGAACTTTAGTCTCGGCTTTGAAAATTCATTTAGAATTAAATTAGCTGTAGTGATGAAACTGTGGCACTTTAATAGGAAGCATCAGATGACATTTAAATGTGATCATGTAGTGCAGTAATGTCAGAACTGGTGTGAGGTAGAAGTCCTGCCTTTAGGCGATACTATTCAGGAAAGTCACAAAATGCAAATAGTTTATTTGAAGAGTACTTACATTGATTTGGTTTTGTTTTATTTGGGGAGAGGAAAAGGATCCACTTTTGTCAGTAGCACGGATGTGTAAAGTTGGACTTGATTCTACAGTTCTGAGTGATTGTAAAATTTTGGATCCTGATCTAGATCCTGAAATGGATCTCTCAACTTTGTGTATTGAATCAAACTGACAGTAGTCCAAACCCACTTAAACTTTAGGAATGTTTTGACTTTTTTTTTGTACTTTGTGGCTCTTGCACCTTCTCTTTATTTACCATTTAATAAGAGGATGTCAAATTGAAGCCTTGGGTTGTCAGTGCTTATTAGTTTCTCTTGACTTTTTGTAGTTCATTATTTTATGACTGTGGACTTTTCTGAAATTAAAGATTAGATTTTAGGGCTAGAACCTGTACACGAATAACTGCCAAGACACTGACATGAACTGTGAGCTGATCACATTCTAGCTCTTTTGTAATGAAGCAAATTATGCTCCGTGGGCATTCTCTCATGCCCTACATATTACAAGTGAAATCCTGGTTCTACTTATTTCAGTAGGAGTCTTTCTATACATCAAGATTTCAACCCACATACATGGTGCTCTGTGTATATATATATACAACAATTCATGGTTGCTTGGTAAAGTGTCTTCAGTCTACCTTGTTTTGCCATGCAGTTTCCCTTCCCGTGAAGGGAAACAGGTTTGAAGAGGACATTTGTAGTGCTATTCACAGACAAAGAATAGTTTCATGTGAATTCTTCTTTAACAGCATTTACGTATTCCTTTGCTGAAACATGGGAGCTAGTTCAAGATGCCAGCTATAATTTGGCACTGCTAGACTCTGTCAGAGTTGAAGTGATTTTTTTTGGAAATATCTCTTTTCCTTCTAATTAGTCTGTTTATAAGTGATAGGTGCAGTTCACATAGTTCAGTTTCAGCATCCTTCACTGGAGGATGTTTAAAACGATTCATCCGAGTCCAAGTGTTCAAATAATTTAAAGTACATTTAATCCACATTATTTGGCTGTTACAAGTAAAGGCATTTTAAAATATATTTATCCTTGGCTACTTGTTATGTTAGTTTTCACAAAGAAATAATATGTAACCAGAATTTTCAGTTATTCTGCCTCATGTCTTTGTGCTGTATGTGGTGGGGTTTTTGGTAGAGGGGCAGGGGACTACAGCAGTGGCCCCTGTGAGAAGCTTCTTGAAGCTCCCCTGGCTCCAAGTCAGACCCGCCTCTGTGCCAAGACTGAGCCAGTTAGCGACGGCTTAGCACCTCTGGGGTAACGTACTTAAGAAGGGGAATCTGGGAGGAGGAGTTGGAGTTGTGAGGAGGACAGCTGTGTGAACACTGAGGTCAGTGGAAGGAAGGAGGAGGAAGGGAGGGAGGTGTCCTGGCGCAGCCCATGGAGAGAGGGCAGGCTGTGCGCCTGCAGCCCATGGACGTCACTGGTGGAGCAGATGCCGACCTGCAGCCTGGGGAGGACCCCACGCTGGAGCAGGTGACACTGCACAAAGGAGGCCAGGACTCTGTGGGAAGAAGCCCCTGCTGTTGTAGCTCATGCTGGGAGGACTGCAGCATGCAGGAGGGACATGTGCTGCAGCATCTTGGGAAGGGCTGTGGCCTGTGGGAAGGACTCCTGTCAGAAAGTTTGTGGAGGACTGTCTCCCGTGAGAGGGATACCACACTGGAGCAGAGGAAGAATGTGAGGAGTCCCCCGTCCCCCCCCTCCCCAACGAGGAAGAAGAAGCAGCAGGACTGACCACATCTCCTCATTCCTTTCCCCCTGTGCCCCTGGCAGGGAGGAGGTAGAGGTGTCAGGAACAAATCTGGGCCCAGAAGAAGGAAGAGGTGGGCAGGAGGTGTTTTTAAGATGTGGTAATGTTTCTTCTCACTGTTCTACTCTGTTAAGTGGTGGTGGTGTTAGTGTCTGAAATAAATTTATGGGGTTTTTTTCTTCCCCTAATGAGTCAATCTTTTGCCTGTGACCATAATGGGCGACTCATCCCTCTCTGTCCTTATCTCAATTCCTGAGCCTTTTGCTTTATTTTCTCCTTCCCAGCCCTGAGAGGGAAGGGGCAAGTGAGTGGCTGCTTGGTGCTTAGTTTCCCTCTGAGCTCAAACCATTCCAATCTTTCAGTAGCCCTGTACAGTTTCTGGGGGCAGAGAGGCAGGCTCAGGTGTTTCAGTGGAAGTTTTGTCCAAAGTTTTGTCAGCATAACAGCTGTTCATTTCATCTGTGGCTCTGGATAATAGTTCACGTAGTGTCTTCTGTCCTCATCTAACGCTGACTACTCATGAATGTTAGTATTCTTTCTGCCTGGTATAGCTGAGTGATATGAAAGGGGTGGAGGGTGGAAAGCAAGGATGATATTTTCATTGGTAGACTATAGAGTTTGGGTGGTTTAGTTCTTACTGGTGGTTGGGGTTGTGTCAATGTCATTGCTGTAGTTACTGTTACTGGTGATCTACTTAGTGGTCTTTTGTGTTCAGGAGGGTGATTCATCTGGCCAAATGTAGATGTCTGCTTTAGAGTGAGGTGATTTGCTCTCAGGGTTTTGGCTGGAAGTGTTGTCTATATCTCTTTGACCATGGCGGGAGCCACAACTTACCTATACATAGATGTTGATATTATAGCATTGTAAGTGTAGGGAAGATTAATGCACCTCATATAGACTTATTTTTCAAAGAGTACATGGGCCTGTAGGTTCTGTTAAGTGGTCAGCACTTTTTGGAAATCCATCCTATTTGCACAGATTCAAATTCGAACTTAAGTATATAAGTTAAGATTCTAACTTACTCTGTGTTCCTATGATCACAGAAAAGTAAGAAATGCTTCCTGTGAGTGATTCAGGTTGATGTGATGTTCTGACTCCAAAATGGCCTTTATTCTTCCACAAGTAAGATCCATGTTTAGATGCCTCAGTTATGTAGAATGAATCTGGGCATATATGACTTAAGTTGGACACACACAACAGAAAATCTCCCAAACCTGAAAAATAATGAAACACACCAGTTAGTATTTCTGTGCATTAAATGTTAAAGGACATAACTGGAAAGCTCCCTTTTCTCACCTGTGCTCTGTTATGTGGACTTGGTTTTCCAAAGTTGTTACTCTAATATATGTCATCCAACCTTCCACCTTCTCAGAAAACAAGTTGTGGATTGCCAGCCTATGATTTTGTGCATTTCTAATAATCTTTGAAGAAATATACTTAGGTTTATATTGAAATTTAAATTCTATACTATGGCACAAAAGAAAATAGCACTCCATGTAAGTACAGGGTGAATATGACACCCCCACCCTCTTACCTTGTAATTTTGAATTTGTCTCGCCACATTTTAGATTTTAGCTCCTCTTAGCTGAAAATGAAATCGAACAGTGTGAGCTTTTGGGAAACTGTTTTGAAGAAACAGAAAATGCAAACCACATGGTATACTTACAATGTGAAGACTTAGTGAAGAAATCCTTCTTCATTGAAAAAATGAACTCTGGTGGGTTTACTAAGCAACATTTCAAAGCAGTTTGAGATGAAAGGTCTGTGGTCTAATTCATTGCACATGTGATATTTCCTAATGGGTCGGTGTTATATTAAAAAAGAAGTCAGGGAGGTGCCGTAAAATTGAAGGGGTTTTTTTTGTCTGAATTGGTAGTTTAAAAAAATGAGTTTAATCACATTTTTCTATCTAAAATGTGGCAGATATCTGTATATTAGAAAATCGCATCTAGATGAACTGTTCAACACTTTTCACTATAAATACCCTTTTAAAATGGGACTTACTCAAGCTGTAACAGTTTTAGCATGGAGTTTTCCATGCTGAATATTTTCTGACTGACTTGGGAAGGTTTCTGTGAAGTGGTTCAGTTGTTTCTGAGAACAAAGCCAGCTAGAAATCCTGAGTTCTAGCCAGCTAGAATAATTTCCATGAGCAGCACTAGTTGGGTTAAATCCTGTGATTTTTCACTGTTAGAGGCAAAGATAGATGGTGTTTTCCTTAATCTCTCTTTTCTGAAGTGATGATGTATGAATGCTAGCATTCATTTTTACTGAGTAAAATTCATGACTGCAGATAACTCTTGCAAACATGTCCCTGCATTAAAAAAGGCACATAAAAAAGGAGATAAAAATATTTTTGAAGCTGTATAGCTTTTGGTCTAATTCCATGAAAAAAATCTATTCAAAGTTGCCAGACTTAAAAGTCTGAAAATTTTGCTTTAGTCTATTCTTAATGCAGAACTGAGAGGGTGACAGCAGCATTATTCTGAGAATCTTGTCTTTGTGGAGCACGCTGCATCTCGGATACCAGAGCTGCATAGGGGTTTCCTCTTTAACTGTCATAAGCCATCATGGGCCCAGTTTCCGGGGCAGAAGCTGCAAAGCCACAGAGGCTCTTGCATGCTCTCAGAACTACTCCTTCCTCTATTCTGTTTCATGCAGAAAAGGAGGAGGAAGCAATCTCGGGGCATGACAAGGGTTAAGGAACAGGTGGTTATCTACGGGACTGCTGTCTCATTTTGTACACAGGATGGATAGCTTCCTGGGAAAAAATCCCAGTTTTTGTACTGAAGGAGGTTATTGTCTGTGGACTTCTGCTTCATTTGTTAGAGAAGCTGGAAGGTGTGTAGATGTAACAGGCTCAGCATGGGTTTAACTTCTGAATCTGTGCAGAGAGGAACTTTGGCATTTTTGCGTATTAGCAGCCTCTGTGGCTGTCACTGTTTTTCATACTCAGTGTTGGTGACAGCATCCTAGAACATATTTTTAATAGCCCTTCAAAGACCACAAGATTGTCCTCATGAGCCAAATGCAAACTACAAAAGGAAGATAGGCAGAGGGTATCTGCTTCTGAGCATTTTATGTTACCTCTCAGAAACTTCCCTTGGCATTCAGGACTCCATTTTCTGAATCCTATCTTTACTTGCTGGATAAGTTTGCAGGTTAACTTGTATCTCATGGAAGGAGCAAAGATTGTAGGAAGATAAACTGGAGTTTAGTACTACTCTGGGGAATTATATTCTGTTCCTGACACATAGTTAGCACTATGCTTGAAAAAAAAAAAATCCCGTTTTTGTTATGCTTTCATATTTTTATATATCTATCCCTAACATAAGCAAGAGATTTGCTCAGAACTTACACTGATACTGTATTCTTCAGAAAATCAGCCCATAGGTTTTCTAATTTAGGCATCTGTATTAGCAGATGCTTCTGAGAGCGTAGTTATTAATTATGCTGTGCTGCACTTAATTTACCCTTAGAAAATTATAGAAAATTCTGTTCCAGGAAACTGTTGTGTAAGTAAATGTATTAATATTTCTGAAGTGTTCTGTATAGTACCATGATAAGCTGCATAAAAAGTTTATCAGAATTTTAATAATTCAGTACAACACTTAAATATTGTGTCTTGAATTAATGCATAGGGTTATACATAATGATAAAGAAATGGTGAGCAGCTGTCCGTTCTGTCAGCCTTAGGCAGAAGTTCTCTGGAAGAAATAATACGTCACTAAAGGCTGTATCTTAATGCATATGTATGTGGGGATGAATTAAGTTTAAGTCTGGATTTCCTTATTACTTTTTTAGTGCTTTCCTTGGCAAACTTAACATTCCTTTTTGTGAAGGAACCTTCTGGCTCATTGTAGGCTATTCCTGCTGCTTTTAATATCCTTTGAGATTGATTCATGAAGTGCCAACATCTTGAGCTGTGGAAAAAGAGTACGAATCCTAAAGAAAGACCCTGGATACATGGGAATAGATTTGAACTCAGACTCTTTCTGTGCCGCTTTGATCTGAAAGAGACATCTTGTGATTCAAAGAGCCTTTACTGTTAATTAAGGCCATTGATTCAATCAGTTTCATTTTGATTAGAAACTGATAGCATTAGCAAAGTGTCTAAATACAGCATCTGGATCAGGTTTATTGGAATAATATTTTAGGAAACTAAAAGAGGTTTCTCATGTAACTTTTGAACATGTCTGTATGTGATAACTACTTAGAGAAAAAAATCTGCCTGGATAGATGAGCTCAAGAACACTTTTATATTAGTGACAATCAAGTGACTAATGTCCTGGTGTAGGATAGGTCAGTGTATGTTTCCATTTCACTAGCTGACAGTTCATAACAGGAGAATGAAGTTGTGAGGAAACAAAAGAAAATGGAAGTGTTCAGTAGAAGGATATTAGAATACCTAGCACAGGTCTAGGGGATGGTGGTGGACCACAATGCAACCACCTTGGAGCAGTGCATGTTTTGAAAACTTACCAACCACAGCTGTCATGGGAAGAAGAGCCTGTGAGGTTTTGGCTTCTTTACATTAGGTCTTTGAACAAAGTGCAGGAGAAAAGAAAATCAAAGTGATGTTTCCCTATAAACTAGTCAAGTGGCCACATGGATGACTGGCTCTGTGTGCTTTGAGTTGTTTGAGAAGTATCTCTGATTTAGGAACACTTTTATAGGATGACTCTCGGTAGCTTTCTGGTGAGATAGAGCAGCAGAAACTGTACAAAAATGAATGATAAAACTTTATTTGTCTCTTACCTGTGTAATTTTACTTACCTGCAAGAAAAATGATGATGGCTTCTTGGGTGTAGCCTGAGAAGCTAGGATTGAACGGAATCGGACCCTCTGGCAACATGGATGGCAAAACTGCAGCTCAAGGCTTGATCTTGCTGAGGTCAGCAATCTTGGTATTGGATTTGGAGCTAATACAGTGTAGTGGCTGGACTTACTAACTTTCATTTCAATTAATGCTGCTGTTCAGTAATAATTCTTAGTTATCTCTGAGCAGGTCATTTAGTGGATTCTTCTCAGCCCACTGCAGTTACTAACTGGGGTATGCTGTTAAGGAGCTACCTTATTTTAGAAGAGGAGGACAAAGTTCTATACCTGAAAGACACCACTGGATAGCGATTGAGGCCATCTGAGATCTGATTCCTGACTTTTTCTGGAAACATCCTTGTTTCTTCCTTGATTATACGAAGTGCTGAAGGAGACCCTAAGTTAAATGCTTAGATTTTAATGGAATTGATCTGTGCAGGTGTTTGTCATTTCCCATTTTATCGTCTTCCATTGTGTCACACTGCATGCAGAAGAAATATTTTTTCCCCCACCAGATTTCAGATGCTACGGAATTCCTAAAAGTTCTTTGCAGCTGTCAGGGAATGAGGATTCAACACACTACAGGAAAGGCTGAGCATGTTCAAGGTCAAGAATGGTACTGACCTATGTGATCGATGCTACATGAATACTACAAGAACCTCTCACAGTTTCTAATCTGATGCCTTTTTTAGGTCTGCATTTAAACTTATTTTCTAGGCTTCTGAAAATAAAGCAGTCAGAATTCCTTTAAGATCTTTCTAAACATTCCTGATAATTAAGCTATTAAGAGTCAGGTTGGGAGAATCTATTTACAGATTTTTTGAATGTAACATTAATGTTTTGAGAATGCCTTTGTCTGTTGTATGAAGTTCCTTACAGTCAGCTTACAAAATAAGACTTTGTTCTTTGAATGTCACAGTGGTAATTCCTTCAATGGGTGGCAGAAACAGGGTAGTAAGACACTCCATTAATTACTTCAGGTTTTTGCAAAAGACAGGAAAATATTAAGTGTTTAGAGAGAAATAGAAACAAGTGTCGTCTTTGAAAGTCTTGGAGAAGTCTGTTCAATGGCTATGGAGTTCCTGGATACTTCCCAGAGTGCCTGTGAGTGCCTTACGTGATTATATTTTCATGTTTTCACTTATATAACAGCAAACTATAGTGCAGGAGATTACTTAGCTGATAAATCAGGGTTTATCCTCATATCCTTCTTGCAAGAGGGCTTACTTGAAAGAAAAAGAAATATTTTGTAGGCTTTTTTGTTTTCACTGTGTGAACATAGACCAGTTATTTGTACTTCTGATGGCTTCTTTCTGGAACCTGTTTTGGTTTCCTCTGGAAACTTATTCTCTCACCTTTTTCCTCCTTAGATACAATCTATTAAAAAAAAAACCCAAAAAACATAAGGAAGTGGTGATGTTCAAATAGTTGTAACTGAGAACAGAAATCTTTGATTTAGACAGAGCAGTACACTCTCTGTTTCAGAAGCATAAACTTTCCTTTAATAAGCAGAAGTGACCTGGAGGGTTTCTCATAAATTTAGCGAGTGGTGCGATAGCACAGAGAATGGATGCATCATGGTATATTATAAAACCCAGAATGAAATCCAGAATTTTAACGCAGACAGTGAACCCAGAAGCTCTGCTTCATTCAAGTCGGGAAGATGATCTGCAAAGCACATGGGACTGTCTGCTGTGTATGTAGAACAACTCAGTATATCACCAAAACAACATCAGGCAGCTTAATTTGCTGCTATTCCTATTCAGACAGGCTGTCCACATCCAGATTATCAGTAGATACATCTGCAGACACGCTGTGCTTCTTACCAGTCCCTGGACCTGTTCTCAAGAGCTGTGTAGATACAGCCAGTGAGCTTTCTGTTAATTATGAAGGTAAGGGCACAAATTCCATGCCACGGGTACCAGGTGTAGATTTGGGTTCTGGCCAGATTGTCCTTGGCAGGACAAAGTTTACTGGCATCTTGTTTTTATACTTTGCTTGTTTTTTAAAAGCGGCTATTATGTTGGCCAAGTTCCCATAGTAAATTATTTTTATGTAACTAATTCGTTCTCAATGAAACAGACCAATCCATTAAGGATTCTGCACTAAAAACTGTAGCTCATTATGTGTTCTTGTGGTGTATGACATCAGTAGAATGCCACAAGTTAATTACATTCTTAATTACAGCTTTGTATTGAATTAGGGACCTATTATACATAGAATAATTGAAAACCTGCTGAGACCACGTCTGGTAACATCTAATTGTATCCCATGATTTTTTTTTCCCCTAAACTTTCAATAAAAACTAGTATTTCATTTAGCATGGTTTTAATTAATTGACATGAGAAATGTAATTAGAGCTGAGGCAATGGACCAACTATCTTAAAACAATCACTTGGAAATTAATCATATTTTGGGGAACAGTTAACAGTTTCCAGAGCAGGAGCTACTCTGCTGCATTTCTGGAAAAACCTTGAGCAGGCATAATTGAAGAAAGGACTCGGTCTTTGGAGAGAAGAAGGATTGGAATGTTTGGAGACATTCACAGTGCTCTTTCAACCTAAGGAAACTTGATACACTTGCAGCTTCAGGCATCAGAAACCTAAGAATAGCACAGGAAGAGAACTGAGATCTAATGATTTTCCTGCGTATTGAGGACAGGGCATGGCAGTATCCTACCAGGAGTAGATGTTACTGGTGGCCTGGAGGGCTGAGAAGTTCTTTCCCAGCTTTTCTTGGCTCCAGTGGCATTACCTGCTACCTGCCAAGAGCAGAAGTTTCACCTTAACATCACTGAGAGCAGATTGTGAGTTGGATTTCTTGAAATTTCTGCCCTTGTTTTCTAATTCCCATCCTATATATGGATGTGGCAGAATTTTGGGGGGATCTGCTTTGCCGTCCACCATCCATAGAGCACTATTGCAGGTAACAGGGAATTTTTTTATTTCCTCTTTTCTTTCTTTCTGAACATGTTAGCTCACTCTTGCCCTTAATATCAAGACTGAGTAGTTAGCGAACTAGACAGGACCTGGTAGTGAGAGTGGTGACTGGTTAGTGGGTGAACACGTTGAGCATCTTTTCTGCTTTTGACAAAAGTCTTGTCTTTGATCTCAGAACTGGTTGGATTTTAAAGAAGTTATCTGAGAAGGAAATGCTACTGAACAGTATTTTCAGTGACAGAATTTCTGAGGCTGACATCTAATCAGAAGATTTGGGTCTGTCCCTCTTTTTTACTTCCTTTTGTAGCAGCCTTGAAAGTTTAGTTTTGTATTTTGCTTTGTGGTTTTTTTTAATGGAAGTTTTGAGGTTTTTTATCTATTGGTATATTTACATAGAGACAAAGCATTTCATTTAAATCAACCTGCAACAAAGCTTTAATTCTGGGGTGAAGAATAATACTCATTTGCTGTTTGCAGAAAGATTTGTTTCAGGACATACAGTTGTTATTTCCTATGTATAGCCTGAGTTAAAGGATCTGACACTTTCCTGTTTGATATCTCTAAAATTAATGTGCACATATTTAGACTTGCCTATACATAAATATGCATATGCTTTGTTTATAAATGGAGAGCATATGCAAGGGTAAAACTGCTGTGTGAGAGCAGGTTTAAGAGATCTCGCTGTGCTTGGACACAAGCAGAAAAACACTGGGTGCATCAACTGAAAACTGGCTGGCAGCCATAGCACATAGAATGGAGGGAATGTTTGTCTAAAAGACTAGATTGTGTCAGGCGTGACTAAGCAGGAATTTTAGCTAAAATGCGTTAGCAAATTGAATGCTTAAAGGAAAATGAGAACGTTCATGGTTTTATCTTTGTTCACTTGAGACTGGATTTGATTTTTAATATAAAAATCAATGGGGAGGGGAAAGGAAGTTCTGCAGAGTGTTTCCTGATTTTTAGGAATGCTGATATAGGTGATTGCTGAATATTTTGCTATGGTTCTGTTTACATTCTTTCTGGAATATGTATGCCTTTTAATGGCCTTGTTGCTCATGGAGCACTGGGCTGTCAGTCAGGTAGTAAAATACTTTAATTACCCCCATGCATTAGACAGACCCAGTGAGAGAAAGGGTGGGACTGGATAAAAGGAGTGCACTTCAAGTTTACTGATTGTCAAAGGAATGATAAAACATAAGTCTTAGATATTATTATCCTTCCTTTCTCCATGAATGGCATTCTTGATGGAAAGAGGTGTTGGGGTGTAAATACTTTGCAGGTCCTGCTCTTTTCTGAATCTTTGTGGATATGGGAATGGCCACTGCAAAGTGACAGCTTCATGGTACAAATTATCCAGCAGGTCAGATTATGTAGAGCTGAGAGCGGAGGAGATTTTCTCTCCTTGATGTAGGACCATTATGTGTTTATGGCAGACTAAGATGGTATTTTTCTTAATCTCTTTTCTTTGGAAGTGTGTGTGGGTTGTTTTGTTAGTTTTGTGTTTGGGTTTTTTTTTGTTTTGTCATCAAAAATATTTTCTTTCAAGTAGAAGTCTTTAGCAGTTAAATTGTGCTTATGTTGAATAAATGATAACCCCTGTTGCTATAAGGTTTCTGAAAAACTGTCTCAATTAATAAACAGGTAGGAAACTTTGCTGAAATACATGACCCTGCCTGCTCAATCTCTTACTTTTTTCTTTTATGGGCTGCTGTGCTCTTTGTTCACTACTTTTCTCATATTATTCTTATTGGGTATGTATGCAAATTGATGAACAAATTGCCATATTCATATTTCTGTCATCTATCTAGGCTTAGTATGTAGAACACTCCTGCTCTGGCAGTGTTCTGGGAGCTTCTGGAATGTGGAAAACAGGACTGCTGGAGGCTTACAAACTAGTTGAATGGTAATTCTTCTACTTTATTTCCCACATTCCTGGAAATACAGGGAAAAGAGGATTTAACAATGAAGCAGATATGCTGTGGTTAAGAAGAAAAAACCCCAAACTGTTAGAGCTAGAAACCATTACCTGTCACTGAGCTAGTGCACTCAGCTTAGCCTAGTGCAAGCAACTTCCATTGTATCACTGGATGGAGCTGGGACAGAGCTGAACAACTTGTTTCTGGGAATAGCATTGTAGTAATGTTGATGGAGTCGGTGGGAAACAATGTTAGAAACTTTATGCAAAGCTTACATGTGGGACTTGTATTCATCTTGTTTTCTGAAGTTGGGAAATACATTGTAAGGATGCTGGTTATGCACAAAACGTGTATGACAGACCCAGGAAATTCATCACTGTGATTAAATTAATATCCAGGCTGTTTGCACAGAATTGATATTGCTTTTGGGGACAAAAAAAAAAAAAGGATCAATAGCCTAAATTGGTGAATTTAGTAAACTTTCTGGAGGATTTCTGTCTCCTGAAGGCTGTAGGAGTGGGCATGTGGAATGAACTGACAGTAATGGGCAACTGTCTTCTCATCTCCCTCCAGTTTTGCTTATGCCTTCCATTTTTCAGTGATAATACTAAATGAAGTACGAGTTTGGACAGTAGCCAGGTGTCAGCACATGGCAGAAGGTTTTAATTCTGCTTTTAGAAACTAGATAAGTGGTGTGCTAATATAAGCTAATATAAGCACAACCTCCCTTCTCAGTTGGATAGCTTGAGACTGAAGATGATCATGACACTGCCATGTTGTACCGTTTTGTGTTAGAGCTTGTTAGAGCTCTAATTATTACAGCTGTCTCTGTAACATGCTGTCTGTATTATAACATCTATTTGATTATATGCAATGACAGAGCAACTAGATAGCATTAATTCTCTGTGAAGCTTTTTGTCTCTTGATTATGTATGTTTTTTCCTGGCTGTGTTCATACTCTGACACTGCTCACGATTCATAGCTGCTGTTGTCCTTTTCCATCCCCCCTCCCAATTTCAACATTGAAAGCTGTGTTTCTGAGTAATCATCAGGTTATGCTTTTAGCTGCTTCCTCTCTGAGATTCTTTAATTTCTTCAGATGCATTGTAGCCAGAGAGTGTGGTGAAGCTTGTGCCCAGGACAAGCTGATTATGCTGTACTATATGTATTCTGATGATCAGTGAAGACATCTGGTTTCAGTGAAGAAATTCGAACCAGAATGCCTCTGAATGCACAAATGGACTGAAATTAGCATTAACTGCACTAGTACTTTTTAGCCTTCTTTTTCATTCTCTACAGATTTTAACCCCTTCCACTATTCAGCAAATCTGTGCTTGAATTTGTGTAATCCTCTGTTGTACAGGGGAAAGACTGCTTTGTTTTATGGCTTACACGTTATTTGTTTTAAGATGTAGGCTTACTGTAAGTTGTTTTAGAGAGATCAGTGAAAAGACAGTGACCTTCTTTCCCTTTGTGAGGAGACTCCTCCTTTTGTGGAATGTGGGGATTTCTCCACTACAATATGCCAGTTACAGATGAGCCAGTCATTTGACACATTTTTAGCATTGAGGAATTTTGGAATCTGAGTCTGCATTTGCACAGGATAGTGCTGTTTTGAATGGATCAAAAAACTGGATCTCAAAGGTTTTGGCTATTGCAGTGCTGGATGGGTAAAAAATGGTATAAAAATATGCCACGCTTCTCACAGAGTTAGTTGATACAATGCACTTGGAGGCAGTCTTGAAGAGTCCTTTGCCAGGCTGCTGTTTGCCAGCTGAATTTAGTACTCTTGTTCCTCTGATCAATGAATAGATTTTCCTCAGATCCTCTTTTATTTTTTGGTTTCCTCTGCAGCTTTTTTTTTTCTGTGGAAGATGAAATCCATCACAGGGGCTTAGATTTATTAGCTGCTGCCTGAGTCACTTTGCGTGATGTCAGGGCAGGAGAGAAACTGATTGTATCCTTAGAGCCAGCTTAACAGAAAGGCTTTGGATAATTCTGTAGATTTTTAAGATGTTAGGTTGGCTTAAATGATTAGTGTGAAAGCTTTAGAGAAGGCTAAATACTTAAGGCTCTATTCTGCCCTTACTTGCACCCGTGCATATCTCTGGATTTTCACATTTGAATGAGGAAGTAATGCTGTGTGTCTTTTTCTCACGTCCCTTTTTCTCCTCTCCTTATTCAGATTGCACAGAGTTGGTATTCTCTCTTCCAGCAGTTGGGGAGCATCTAGGGAATACTGCCAGGTACATGGGGATGGGAGAAGGCAGTGTGGAAGGGGGAGGAGTGGATCCAAGTGGAGTACAGCACATCATTCCCTGTTCATCACTGATGCTCTTACAGATATCCCTGAAGTAACATCTCTTCACCTCTAACAGCTCAGAACTGGAGCTTCACTGCTCCACTTCACCTTGCTAACCTCCTCTATTGGAAATCCTCATCTTCTCTCCTGCCAGAACCTGTTTTCTCCTCTTCCAGATCCCTGTATGAGCTGCCATATAAAACTCTTTTTTTTTTTAATTTTTTTGCTGAGGATACCTGCAGTAGTGGTGGTAACCTCATGCTGAGAGAGCATTTTGAGGGCAGTGATCCTTCCTGTAGCTGAGCATGGGACAGCTTTGCATGAAGCAAGGAGATGAAGACCAGAGAAACAGAGGAGTCTGATCCCCTGCTGCTGCGATACCTGCCACCAGCTGAAGGTCAAAATTTACATGATGGTTAAAATAATTTGGTAGCTGCTTAGAGAAACTTAGGTATAGATGAGTAGCTTTTTTTCCTGCATGTGACATACAGTAACAGTTGTGTGGGGAATGGAAGATTTATTTTGTCTACCTACTGTTGATTCTTAAAGCAGGCTTCTACTTAACTGTGTCTGAGTATTTGATCATCTGCCAGTTCCTTCTAATTCTTTACTAGGTGCATGGCTTATGGGCTGAACTGAGAAGAGGATTGGTGTGGTGTTTGTAAGGCCTCTGAAAATATAACATTGATACGTACTGGCAATCCTTCCCATGTGATTGAGCTGCCTTACAATACCAGTGTACTTGGTATAAAGGTGTTACGGTTCTTGGCAAGTGTTTCAGTGCTGTGTCTTTAAAAATGACTGCTCAGTACTAATCTCGTCAGGATCCTATTTGCCATCTGTGGCAGTGGTGTAACTAGGATCTCTTCAGTCAAAATGAGAAGTTCACTCAGCCTGCGATTTACTTTTTACAGTCCCGGGTGTAATGCATTCGTTAGTGAAGTCTGAATTCAGTGCGGGAAGGACTGACTTGGTCTACTCTGTTCCTTTGGAGTATTTCGTTAGCAAGTGCTTTTCACCGTTACACATCTAGCTAAGCTGTGAGTTTCATCTATGCTAAGTGGATTCTAGTTATTCCCCTGACCTTCACCTCCTCTTTCAGAAGTTTATGCATCAAGGAATGTACTTTGTTGCAGTTCTAAGGAAAGTCTATATTCCTTGGTTTTCAATACCTTTACTGTATGAAGGTATTAGGGTATCTAGGCAGCTTGCCAGCATGACTGGACTGGATAACACAGTTGGCAAATCCTGTACTCCCCAGACAAGGCATCGGTCGCTGGTGAAGATTGTTTAATTGATGAAAAGATGTATTTTTCTTAGTGGCTATTCCGTATGGTGACTCAGGAGGGTGAGGAAGCTGGGTGAATTGCAGTAGTAGTACCCAGACAGTGCAGCTGTCAGCCAGCCCTTCCTGACAGGTGTGTTCCTGCCATGTTTGAAAGTGTGACCTAGAGAGAGGCTGAGTATCCACTTCTCAGCAAATTGCCAAGTACAAAAAGCCCTTAAAAGTGCACCCCTGGAGTTGTTTAGAGGGCTTTCTGGGCATACTTAGTACTTGATGTAAAGATGCTTTCATTGAGAATCGACTGTTTGGATACATTCAGGTGTGGAACTGATGTATGGTGTGATATGGTCAGATACATGATGCAGGATGTTGTCTGGGAGAATTCTCTGAAATGTCACTTGCAAGAAAATTGATCTTAATAACTGTAGTTCTGAGCCAGGATATAAACCGAGCATCTAGTTTGCAATGTTTTGTTATGACCTCTGTCCAGCCACAGCAAGCAAACAAGGGCACTAGTGTGCAGTGGATAAAGGAGATGGTGATTGTTGAAGATGTGGAGGGAGTTCAACCTCTGAAAAGCCTAGAGGACTTTTACAGAAGCTTTGAAGGGCACAGCATTTGCTCTGATGATTCACTACTGCCAATTTGTAGTTGAAAGGTGGGCTCTCTTCATTCAATCGAATAGATGGTTCTGAAGAAAGCAAATGTAAGGTTTTTTTTTTTAATCCTTTTTTCTTAAGTAAGAGCATTGCATTTCTCCTAACTGTGCAGAAAGTGAATCTGACTGCTTTCAGTTGTTCCTTTGTGGAATTCATTTATGTTCCCTCACAGTAACTGAGGAAGTGACTGACTTTTTCATTATACTTTTGTTAGTACAGATTGATGTAAAGTCCTTTTTGATCTTTTATGAAATGTTATCATGTTATTCAGGAGAAGGAGGGAAGAAGGAAAATCTTTTGAGGCTTCACCCTCCCCCTGCACGAGTTAATTTTTTTCCTCATTCTTTTGTAACTAAATATTTGCTACTGCTTAATAAAATCACTTAGAATATAACACCAAGCTGGCAAATGGTAGAACTTGCAAAGCTTATAATGAGTCTGTAGAGCTTTGGAGTTGATACTGAAAGGTAGTGAGCTCTGAGGGGGGGTCTGACCTCAGGAATCCTGGATCCAGAGAGGGTCAGAATGGCACTTGGGCCTGTGGGTGAGAGGCTAGATCCAAGTGATGCTTTGGAGTAAGATTTATTATAATCGGGCAGTTTCCCACCTGGTACTTGAAAATATAGTAAAACCTAAACTGAAAACTGAGTGAGCATACTTTTTGTTGCATTGGAGTGGGTAAATTTGCTATAGAAGTCATTATTCTCTCTTTTGTAAGAGGATGAGACTTCATTTTCCTTTACTATAACCAAGATACATTATGTCAGAGAAACCAGGACATTAATTTAGCTGTTTACTTTTGGCATTTTTTAATGCTAAAAATAAATAAACTATGTTCCTGACTTTTCTGTTTGCTCCTTCCCTTTCTGGAAAAAAATGTGTGTGCATATTCAAAATGTGTGTAAATACACATGTAAAAATATTTTGGTGAACTGCTTCTATATCTGACTTATATTTGGCAAGCACAGGTTTGTACGTTGGAAGGTGACAGGGATGTTACTTCAGGTTTGTTTGCTTAATGTTGCACTGGTTTATAACCAGTAGGGATGAGGACTCGGAAGGTTGCTTCTGAACTCAATGACAGATTGCCAGGGGAACGAGGGCTCTAAAGCCATTCATTTGTCTGTCCTCAGGGGAGAGTCAGCCATCCATCCAGCTGAGTCAGCTATAGCAATAAGGCAGGAGAAACCTTCCAGCTAGTCAGCCATTTAGAAAATGTGTGAGCTGCTTCTGGGGATGAATTTAGTTAATCGGATTAGTTTAGCAAGTGTCAAGAAGAGAATTGACCAAGAGTCTGCTAGATCAAGTAGCCCATGTAAAAGAGAAACAAGTATAATAACTAGTATTTTTCATTAATACGTAATGTCAAATTATAAACACAGCGTATTACTTTATTTCAGTGTGCTTACACCTTCATGTTAATGCCAGTGCATGGATCAGTCTGGAAGGGTTCAGACTCTACATACTGGTTTTGAGTCCTCCTTCCCAGCTCATCCCCTGTTGCTTCCTTTCATATTCTTTTCTATACTGCTAACAATCTCTCATCAATTACAACCTTCTCACTTCCTTTAAAGACTCATGAGCTTGAAGAAAACTCCTGATCCTTTCAGTTGTGAATCATGGCAACACCTGTATTTGTAGCCCTTACCACTTTTTTTTATCTGTCAGGTAGGACCCAGGCCAACTCACGTTACAGTCAGCGGAAAGCAGGAGATGGGTGAGAATTTGCAAGCTAAGGAGAGTGGCACTCAAAAAGGGGTTTATGAGCTCACTGGAAACGGAATTGCAAAAGCTGAGTTCCTAGCGGCATCAAAAATACTATTTATTTCTTTTCAGAAGGAAATAAAGACAAGAAATGTAAACTGAGACACTGCTTCATTTTATCTATATCTTCTCTAAAACCTTGTGTATAATTAAAATGCCATGAAAGTTTAACTGGTGGAAAAAATATGATATCTCTGTTAATATTGAGGGAGTCCTTTGACTTATACCAGTTAAGAATATGATGTTATATAAAAGATTGTTAATAAGGAAAGTGCTTAAAAGCTGGGTATTTTTAATGCATATTTTAAGTGGAAGAAGCCTTTTTTTCATTACTGGTATTTAAATATTGCAATTGGCTATAAATAGTGGCTAAGAAAATGGAGACATGCATACAGTTATGTTTTCCCCTCTTGGTGACTTGAACCTATTTTCAGTAAAAACTCTTCCAGTGCATCCTAACTTGCATAACTACAGATTATAGTGTTCTTCCCTGTACTGAACAGCATATTTTACCATGAGAGTTTCAGTAAAAATCAATATAGAATACTGTATTTGTTAGAAGTATTTTGAAAGTGTTTTATTTAATCTTAAGGAAGTTTCCCTTCTCCCCCAATATCTCTGGGTTGCTTTACTTTCAAACATTTACTTATTTTGCGATATCTTCATTACTTTCATTCTGTAGGAGACTAATTGCATGAGCTTGCATATTTTGTGTTTTGAGGAATTAGCCATTAAATAGCGACAACTTAAAATCTTCTTTGATTGATTACATGTAACTGTCTGAATTGCAACAGTAATTCAGTGTAAGTCAGCGCTTATGAGGTGCAAAGTAATTTATCTTGCTAATAAAACATCATTGTACACTTGCTAAGAGAAAATATTAAATCCATTCTTGTTACTGTGTATTTTTATATCTTAATTCTGTTTAAATTTCTGCTGTAATATAAAAAAATATTCAATCAAATCTTTTCGTGAGGATCACTTTGAAATCCTTTGCAGTGGAAAAAAATGAAGACAAAGAACTGCCAAACAGAAGTTGTATTCTGTGAATAGGTTCTGCACCATAATTAGTGATTTTCTAGGGCTGGACTGGAGGCCCTGTATTTTCATGGGAAAATCCTTTTGATGTGTACCATCCCTAATTTCTGCAGTACTGAATAACCAGGCTCTAATTCTGTTGTAATGAACCATGTGTTAATGCTACAGCCTTCTGTCCAGCCAGAAGCCAAAACACCATGTCTGACTTTGTAATGAATCTTGCAGTCGTCTTGTTGACTCCATGGGTAGGCTTTTGTTCCAAATCTGTCCTCAAATATTGCTAGTTTTCATTGAAATGTACAATGCCTCCTGTATTTGTGCTTGGGTTTACTCAATTTGCTAACTTTCCTGGAAAGCCTCAATACTTCATACCCTTTAGGGAAATATTTTTGTTTGTTTCCCTGTTAGTTTTGGAACAGTGGGATTTAAAACAGTGGAACTGACTAGAGCTGTTTATATTTTAGAGTTTAATTTTTATTTTTTTCGTTGGTTTTTTTTTTAGTTGTGAATTACACATAGAACTAGTACAGAGGTGAAGGTTTGCTGTGTACATCTAGGTGGAAGGTTTTATTCTTGGAGCCACCTGTTTCTTGATAGTTCATTTAATAATGAACACATGAATGCTAGTTTCTGTGTTCTGATCAGTACCTTTTGCATGTGTGTTTTTCCTCAGATTTGTTTTTCTGCTACCAAGTTGGTTGATTTTTGGTTTTATTTAATTTTAATTTAGCTTTAAACTTGTGAACAGCATGCATGGATTTGCATGGGGTATGGTTAGACCCAGGAAGATAGTGACCGAGTTTAGAGACTGTTTGGTATTGAGAATGACTTGCTCAAATCCTAATCAAATTCACAGAGCCTAAGGAAATGGAATCTCTCCTCCCCTGCATGAAAAGCGTGTGAGACCAATTCTATTTCATTTATATGCTGCGATGAGTCCTGCAGTGGCCAGAGCAACTTTCTTCAAGCACATTGCTTCAGTCAGCAGGTCCACACACTGTGTTTTGATGGAGTAGCGGTGATGTTGTATTCCCACTGAGCTGACCATCCTTCTGGCTGGGAGAGACCTTGCGTGTGCCTACAGCCAAAGCTTTGGGAATGTACTTCAGAGGCTGCAAACCCATACAAAGATTGTTATTGTTGTGCAGAAGTGTTATTGGTGGCTCCCACAGGATGCAATATGTGAGTGTAAACTAATGTCTGCTGTAAATATTGGTTTGTGAGGTAGGTTTCTTCCAAGTTTTGTTGATTTTCAGGCCTGTGTATAGCACCGCTGGTTTACATAGAGTCTAACCCAATTCAAGTGCGCACTTGTATTCTTTGTCTGCACAGCTTCTCTCCATTAGCATAGTTGTTACTCCTGAGAGTATGTGTTCATTCATTGCATCTCAGTGTGGCAGTCAAAGAATTAATTACTCTGAGAAGGGACAGGCCTCTTCTAAAGAGTTTCACAACTTCAGCTTTTAATGGATCTCTCTCCCCTGCTGAGGCTGCACCGCAGCTTGTCAAAGCATTCGCGGTGGCTCCACGGGTCAGTGGTTCCCAATGGAGAGACAGTGTTAGAGGAACCGTGACACTGGTTCCTAAGGCTGATTTACTTGGAGTTGGGGGGGAGCGAGGGAACGGGGAGAAGGGAAATTGTAAGTCCTTGAGTCATTGTTCACAGGAAACAGATTCTGAAATTCTCATTAAAAAAAAAAAAAAATAGTACTTTATTTAAGCACATGTTACTTAGACGCTCAAGCGCTAACCTCACTAGTTGCTTCTGAAACTGATTGCCTAAATGGCCTGCCTGCAATGCTGCTGGATGTTTGTTTCATTATCTAATGTCACTTATTGATTTTCATTAAAACCATGTCAGCATTGGTTTTTCTAAAGCACCCTCGGAAATGCATTCTGACCCTTTTTTATGTTGAATCCACTGCAGAGTCTCCCACTGAATCAGTCTAAAGCAGGATTATTTTCTGACTAAGAAATGTTGATTAAATATTTTGATGTATGAGTGGTTAAGACTGCTTTAAGAACAAAGCATGCCACAGGGAAATGAACTGAGACAAGGGAAAAAGCTGAAAGGGAGGATGCTATAAAACAGGCACTTTGTCCATTCATGCATTGTTATTTAAAGTTAGTGATGTAAATCAGCTGAGGATCTGGTCCTGTGTATTAGCATCAGTTCATACACCAGATTGTATTGAAATGATGCTGATATGAGAAAGGAAATGTTATTTTTAAACATAGTTAAATCTGAGTACAGACAAGTATTGTTTCTTCTCTTACCCATTACCATAAGTTTTCAGGGAGCCTGGCATATTTCTTCCTTAAATTTTAAAATGCTGATCGTCACAGAACTTAAACTGATCAGCTGTTTTTGTCATATGCCTGTGTTTATTTTTCTGCTCTCCTGAGGTTCGTTATGCTTATTTTTCATATACGAAAAATCAGTTATTAGACATGTATGGTGATGTGCAATGACATGTGAATGATGTTCAGTGGACCTTTAGAATAACTCAGCACAGCTGCCTGTGACTGCAGGACACTGAGCTTGCTGCTCCAAGACTTGTGCTTGTATTTCTGCATTAGTTAACACTGGAACTTCACAGAATTATCACACATCTGAAGTTCAGTGGCTGGAAAGTTCTGGTACTGGTGAACTGGCTATTGAATTTGAAGCTGTGGCCTGGTTTGGGTGGCAGTGGGCCATGGAAATCTGAATTCATGACTGAAAACAGGAAAAGGCTTTTAAGGCTGGCTTTGTGTGCATCTCTCTCTAAAGATGGATGAGCTGGTTTCCCTATAATTTTGAATTGCCTCCCCCATAATCTGGATTTTCATTAAATAATCTCTTACTTGGTTTTCCTTTAGATTCCTGTATTTTGTGGCAGAAAACATGGTTGTAGGTTTCTGTACAGTGGATTCTAGTCTCTCAGAGAAACAGTGCTCTACATTCATTAGGTAATTATTAGCCTTGTTTGCCTGGCTTGGGTCCCAAGATTTATGAAGAGCAATTTAGCATCCACTTCGTGGGGAAAAATGAATTTGAGGTTTATATCTACTATTGCATCTCTGACATTTTGCACTGCTAATGATTCACATGAGAACGTGTTACTTGAATACTAGTAACGTGGTCAAACCCAGTAACGTAGAGCGGAGTGTGCTCCCACCTGATGGAAACAACTCTTGTGTTGCTGGAATATAACCTTGGCTTCTGCTTAGTCAGCAAAGTGCTTCAAGTTAACTTGAAGGGAAGCGTGAAGAAAAAGTATCATTGACAGAAAGAGACATTCAGAAACTCATGCTGGATGAACAGCTTGGTGCATGGAAGTCTCCAACTCCATGAGATTCTTGCCCTGTCCTAATATTCCTTTTTAGAAAGAGAGTTTGGGGGAATAGTACAATTAGAGCCTCTTGGTGGAGAGTATTTGTGTGCTTTTTAAAAAACAATGCTGATCAGGTGTGACTTATGTCATCTGCATTACAAAGCTGTAGTGTCTAAAGCTCATGTCTCTCCTTCTGGGGGTGTGTGATAGACAGCTGTACCATAATGTCTGCTGCAGTAGTTCTTGACCTTTTGGTCATGATACGTATACCCCAAGGGGAAGACCTTTGGGTACCTCTCCATGTGCACCTCAGTGGATGGCTCTGAAACCTCTCTGCACTGAGATCACGTGTGCCTTGTCTTTTCTCCCTATTTTTTGTGTGCACGGTATTTTATTTTTTTTTTCCTCCCATTGCTGCCTTTTTCCTCAGGGCATGTTCTTAAGCTGTCTGTCTTTGTTCATCTTTTAATCTGCATTGATTGTATTAATTGTACACTTACTGCTATTAATGCTTACTGGTCTGCAGCACAGCAGAATTTTAGGATAGACATCCTTTCGAATACTTGCTGGATTCTCCAAGGGTTTGAGAAAGCACCTGTTTAAGTGGGACCAGCTGATACACACAGTGCTCCAACCCCACTTGTATCCTCCACCTCTGGCAGGTACGCAGGTTTCTAAAGGCAGCCAGACTGCTGCAGCTCCCTTGCATAATATAACAGCTAGCTTCTACCATAGTGCCAACTTCTTGCTGCTTCATGGTACAACCTTCATGTAAACTTAGCTACTGTTACACAAAGCCGGGGTGGGGAACAGACGAGTGGTCCATCAGCTACAGTGTCTGAGCTCTGGAGGTGGCCTTTTTCAAATGTCTGAGGAATGCGAGCAGAAACCCCCCCAACGTGCCTAGCCAATTGTGCAACTCTGTGCGATTGGGCTGGAGGGAGGGGACTGGATTTCTTCCTGACCCCCACCTGTCAGTCAGCTTAGCCCTGAAGGATAAGCTGATCTTTTGAAGTCAAGGCTTAAAATTGTTGAGACTGGAGGGCATTTCTAATAGGTTACTGGGTTAGCAAGGAAAAAGCAACAGTGCTGTGTATGGTATCAGCTCTGCTTTGATCAGATATTGTAGTGTTGTGCACACACGTGTATATGACTTTAATAGCTACTACTTAATGCTTCTCTCTGCTCTCTGTATGGCTAAATCAGAACCAGATCGTGTCTGTGATAGTCCTCTCCTTCAGCAGACAGATCTGAGAGCTCTTTCCAGGGGTGGTAACTAAAGAAGCAATTCCTTTTACTGATAAAATAATGCAGGAGCAATGCATGAACTCTGACTTTCCCTCTTAAAGTATGTGGATGCATATATGTATGTGGGTAAAATGCTGTGAGGCTGCCCCAATTTGGAGATCTCAGTTCTATTGAAATACAAATAATAAAAGCAGAAACTGGCACAAACCTACCCAGAGCGATGCACTGAAATACAAGTTCTGAAGGGGAAACACCTTCTTCACCCCTCAAACAACTATACCATAAATTTTCTCCCTCTTTTGGTTTTAGTGCTGTTGTAAAAAGTCCAGGCCTGCTTTAAAAACCTGAAACTTTCTCTTACAATGGCCGGGGCTGAGCTTTGAGACACTGCCACAACTCATTGTCTGTGGAAGAACCCTTGCTGGGAAGGCTGTGATTTATATCAGCCTGCCTGTCATAGGGTGAATGGAATGCCCGGTTTTTCATTTTGATCAAATGTTAGGTTTGAAAACCACCCACTGCTGTAAACTCAGTTGGAGTGGAGAGATGAGATGGAGCACATTGCATGCTTTGTTGCTGAGATAGTGTTTTAAGGCTGTCTGAATCTGTTTCCCATTGCTGAGTGCAGGGAGGAAAGATGTGGATTTAAAAAAAGGAAAATTAAACTGAGTGTTGGTTTGGTTTTTTTTTTTTATTCCTCTTCCACTTTCAGTGAAATAGAAAATGGGGTGAGGGCAGTTCAAGAATATATACTCTCTTCAGTGAAGACACTAAAGAAGGCAAAATCTTTGGTGCAATTCATTTGGAGCCTAAGCAGATGAACCTGTCGAGGTGGGGGTGGAATTTTCCAAGGGGACTAGCAGAGATAATCACCTAGTTTTTACTGAAAGCTGATGGACCTGTCCTTATGCCTAAAACTGGGGGGATGACACCAAAACAATTTTGTCTGTAATTGGATTTATTTTCTTTCATCAGATTTCTTCAGTTCCCTCCATCCCCTCATTTTTTTTTTTGGTCTTCTATTTAGCAGCTTTCACATGGACTTCACTTTCTGAAAGAATGAATGCAGATACAGTTCTAGAACCACGATATTCTTTTTTTCAAATGCGCAATAGTTTCAGTGGCTTTTTCTTCTTCTTTTCACTGTGTTGGCAACAGCACATAGGACTTTTCCTGGTTTTGAGTTTGATCACAAACTTCCAACTTGGACTACCCTTAAGGTATAGAAGCATCTGATCTGAGTTTGTGGCTTTGAATTTAAATGACACTCAATTTCTGATCTTTCTTAGGTTCTCATTTTGGCTGAGTTTCATGATGTAGAATAACGTTTTTACCTCACTACTTCTATTTACTGTGTCCTAAAATGAGTAATTAAAAATTAGAATATGAGATTCTAATTATGGAGTTTGGAGCTGTCCTTCCTAAGATTATATTAAGTAAAAACTATAATAAGTATCTGTGGACTCGTCTGTTAAGTACATAAATTCTGTTCTGTTGAGTCTGTAGCCTCATGATCACAGTTTTCAGATAGCCCGTATGAGGTCAGTGAACAATTTTTATGAGTAATGGTTCACTACAATGAGTAAGAAAAACTTTGTATCTTGCCTACCTCTGCTGGTATTACCTACATCTTCTAATTTTACATTTACAAATGTAATTCCCCTGCTCTGCCATCACAAGCTGTGTAACCTTGGGCAAATCATGTCTGTGTTCAACTGATACAAGAAGGGATAATACAGTCTCACAGGGGTGCTTTGAAACTAAGCACGTTCAAGATTAAAATATTACGGTGGCAGTGGCAAAAAAAAATATCCAGTGTACTTTAACCAGTATATTTGATCAGTCCCAGGTCAGAGCAGATTTAAAGGCCATCTGTGGTATGACTCCATTGACTTGTATAAACCAGGATCAGACATGATTCATGTATTTGTGTGGTCTGACCCCTTTGAATTCTCTGGTCAAGTTATGTTGGGAAAGGAGAGAAGCACAGAGGTTTCCTATGATTTTTATGTGTCTGTCTTTAAATAAAACAAAACCCTGTCAACAGCTGACCAGTAGAATTTTGTTTCGCAGGTTTTTCATCACAGTTTCAGGGAATGAGTAGCAAGCTGAAATGTGCCTTTCAAATTACAATATACAGCACGTCTGAATATTTTTAAGGCAATTAATGTGTTGTAAATTATTCTCCCCCCAGTAATATTCTCTAATGACAGAGCTGCTGAACTAGAACTCTAGTTGGTTTTAGAAACCTTATTTTTCCATCTTTTTATCTGTAGATTGTACCTTTATTGTTTTTTATATTTCTAGACATAAGGGGGAGTTATCCTGTGGCCACATAATTCTGCCCCCAGCTGGGAATGGCCAAAAGGACTGACTGATTACAGTACCTAACAGGGTCCTGTAAAGGTGGTTTGCAAATGTAGAAAGAAATCTAACGTCTGCTTCAGCAGAGCATCAAAGGCTGAGGTTTTGAACATCATGCAACTACTGATTCCCAGCTGGAATGTGTTAACTGCAGCCATTGATGTTGGAAATGGCAAACATCAGGTAATGTTGCACTGTGGAGCTGGAAATGATTCTCAGGCTTCTCTCACAGCTCGCATTCTTTAAATCGACATCCTGTACTTTTTGTCATAAGGTTCAGGTCTGGATTTCTTGCATTTTGGTACTAACTTTGTGCTTGTTCTGTTTAACATATGGCTTACTAGTGGGCAGAGTACTAAATGCTGGTGTTTTGGGGCAGGGGGTGTGTGTGAGTGTTTTTGTCAGAGATCTGGTTTTAGGCTAACAGTTGGTAGTTCTCTGTTTCCTTAGTGTGCCTGTACCTCTGGTTATCAAAGCAGGGTTTAGCTCTGATAGGTATGCACATTATCTATCTGAAATTGTATTGCAGATAAGGATTTTAGAGTTTGAATTTATAGCCTCTCAGTTTTAACAGCCTTCCAGAAAACACTACAAGGCTTCTGTCAGTGACAATTCTCTTGCTAGTAAGAGCAAAGGCCTTCTAAGTACGGGCTGAAGCACGTTTCTGAGTTGGAATGCTGTTCGAACTGTCTCCCCAGCTTCTGGAATAAAAGCTTGCACAGTGCTTCTTGGTGTACAATCAGTAAGATCCTTCCTACTTGGTAAAAAGGAAATTACCAAATGGAAAATACAGTGTAAATTCACTTACAATACTCCTTATTAAGTAAAATTAATTGGAAACAGCACTTCTGCATGTTATTATGTATTCATATTTAATTGCTGCACTTCTATCACTTAAATCAGTAATCATATATAATTTGTGGACTTTCCAAAAGGGACATGAAACAATTCACAGTGAAAACTGAAAAAATAAACTTGGAAGTCATATTTATTGCAAACTTAATACTGGATTATTGCTTACTATTAATATACCTATGATATATATCTGATTCCTTGATACTAGGTTAAAATGTTAATGATAACTATAGCAGGATAAGTGGGTACTTATGAGTCACAGAAAAGGAAGAACATCTGAATTTATTACAGTTGTCTTTGACTAAATAGCTGGTGTAAATTAGGGAGTCCAGTTGGGCCCTGGAAGTTTTGGGACTTCAGTATTTCATAGAAATGCTTACACTGCAGTCCTCTGATGGAGAGGGGTCTGAAAATAGCTGGAGGGGTCAGCTCTGATCTCTCTTGTGAGACTGGAATTTGTTCAGGAGAGTTCTTGTCTATGCTGTTCCCTCCCACACCTAAATTTTGTTGCATATATTTTACGGGACAGAAAGGGAGTGCTTCTGAAAGCTGTCTTAAAAATGCAGACTCTGAAGAGTTTGGGGGAAAGAGGGAAAATTCTTCTTAATCCCCATTTGTAATAATTCACAGATTAAGGATTTCGGACCAGAAAGAGGGGCTGAAGTCTGAAATGTGTGGCCCCCGTGTGGGATTCATACAGAGCAGCTGAACTAAATGCTTGATTTCAAAAAGCCACTGCACAGTTTCCTTCTCTGTTCTCAGGGAGATGATGAAGAAGAAAAAAGACGACAACTTTGCAGCTGATTAATCACTGGGAAACAGTAATCACTAGTGGTGTGGTTTGGATCATTATTCAAAGACTTTCAGACAGAAATAAACCAGAGAACTACAACAGTAGCTTTCTCTAATTATTTTTCTGTGCTCAGCCCTACTTCATGTATTGAGCAAATCATTTCTCTTCTTCCAATTTATAGTCAATGATCTCTGGGGCACAGATTCAAAACATCTTCCAGTTTATTCTAGAAGCTGACTTGATGAGAGCATATTTGCGTCTTTAAAATAGGCTATTTATTATGGAATTAATTCAGACTCTAAAATCATAGCTAAGGTTTTATAGCATACTTAAATGTATGTATCTGCTTGAAAAATATTTTGAGATAGATCTTTACCATGTGTAAATTGGCACAGCCTCTCCAGAGCTGAAAGAAATTGAACTGATTTACACCCGCTGGAGTTTGGACCCCTTTGATTTTTCTCTTCCATGTGTATAATGCACAGAGAAAGAAGACAACCCTCTTTAATCTGTGGAGAATTTAGACACTAATCAAGCACTAAAGAGGCACCATGCCGAGGCTGAGAGCTAAAATCCTAAGGATGAAATCAAGTAATTGCTTTATCTCTTTCTTTTCAGACATCTAGAGAGATGCTTAAAGGCAAAACTAAAAGTAAATGAATGAATCTAGCCAAGTGGATTTAGCGAGAGGATGGATATATTAAAGTTCTAATGAAAGTAGCAGCAAATAGGTGACACTCAATACAATTTACAAAGTCTAACACTAAGAAACACCAACATTCAGGCATCTGTGTGGTTCTCTCTGACTCGGTATATCCTGTAAGCGTTGAAATCAAGGGAAAACTTGCTTAATTTGGAAAAAAAAATGCTTTTGAGGTGGTTTTTTTTTTTTTTGTTAAAAGTAGTTCATAATCAAGAAACAACCATAAACATTGTTCAGCATTTAACTATCTTCATTTCTGTAATTTCTGTGACATTCCTGTGTTTTCCCAGACCTTGAACAATTGCAGCAGTGATTTAGTGGTTTTTCTCATGGATGTAATGTGTGAGAGATTCATACTCTCAGAAAGGAGCAAGCCAAAAAATCAAGGGGAGGGAGAGCAGGGAAAAGTTGGGCACTGTTTTAAAATGAACTATTGAGTCTGCATAAAACCTGACCACTTTACAGTTACATTCTGTTGCAGCTGGTTCTTTATACTTTGCTGCTGATTGGGATCTTATTCTTGGTACTGGAGGGATTATTTTTTTTTTTCCCCTTAGCTTTTTCTCATGTAGATGGTTTTATGCTTCTCATCTAGATTAGGAACAAAAAATGGCAAATTTTTTACCAGACTTAAGTAACCAAGCTGTTTCCAAGAAAAAAGTTTCAGGCTTGGGTTTTAGGTCTGGGCAAAGGACAGATTATTTTTGAGCTCACTTCATCTAAACCAGTAAATTAATAATGATACAACAAAATCAAGTAAGGTTAGAAATAGAAGGGTTAAAAAAAAAAATTCTGTCTGTACTTCAGATTGTTTATTTCTAGTGAGGAGACTCCTTGCATGTCAGTTGCTTGTTCAGTATGTGGGAAAATCATTGACATTGACTTCCAACTGTAAAATAGGGAGTTTACATCACAGACTGAATTTTGCTTAAACCCCAGAGGCCAGATTTTCAAAAGAGCTTAGCCCTCAAGTAAATATGGAAAGAAATGACCAAACTTCTAGAGCGCTGTAGGTTGAGTTCCAGAATTATTGCCTCTGGGTGCTGGCTGCTACTAGATTCCAAGTGCAGCACTGCACGTTAATGCCTGCAAGATTGTACCCTAGATGTGTTGTAACTTTAATTTTGGTCTTTGAGAAGGGCAATTAGCTCATACAGACCTAATGACAGCTCATCTGCACTTTAATTAGCCAGGGATGCGATCATATTTAGTACAGGAGCCATACTAAAATGCCATTCACATTTCACTTTAAGTGTTCTGTGTCAAAGACACCATCACCCGGGAATGAACTGCTGCTATTAAATTTCATAAACAATCATTTGAAATAAAGAGTTGTCACAGAAGTAGACTTAAGCAGCATTTTAATGTAGTATCAAAGGCACCATTGTGCAGTGGACAGAACTGCAAAACTCCCCTCTGGACAGAAAGAAAAGGTCATCAGATCTTGGTAATACTCACCTGAGTGGCCAGGTATTACTTGTGCCTGATTTATCTCTTCCTTCTGGAAATTAGAGAGATGTCATTTGTGAGATCATGAGACAACCAGACCTCTCCTGGCATCTGCCCTGGAAACATGTGCAAAGTATGTGTATCAATTCTGGCTGGTTGTGTGAGCTATTTCTGTTACTGGATTGATTCTCAACAATAAAGAAATGTGGCAGCAGAAAATAAATTCAAAACAAAGAATGTCATGGCCAAACTGAAAGAATATTTACATTTTCTTTTCCATATCTGCTTTTTAAATAGTATGACTTAAGGTTACTGTTATATTGTATACTTCTCTGACTTGACTAGGAGATGTGAGTGCTGTAACACTAACTGATTTTTAGATACTGAAACTGCAATCAACTTTTCTACTTATGTGCCTGTATTCCGACTGAAAACCTTCCCTGTTTACTGAGCTGCGGTTAGAGCAGTCAGCCTGCTCGCGGGAAGTCTGTACAGATGCTGCCACTTGTGTTAGAAGTCAGGGTAAGAGAGCTTTGAGTAATGGTGGGAACCTCAAGTTGCTTTATGAGGAACTCAAACGACAGCTAGTCAGTGCAGAGAAGTGGCCAGAACGCAATGCCTGGAAGCAGTAATCATTGTGTGTCAGATGCTCCAGTCTCTCGACCATCTTAGTGGCCCTTTGCTGGTCTTGTTGCAGTATGTTTATGTCTGTTTTCTACTGGAGAACACAGACCTGGATGCAGCAGTGCAGGTGTGGCCTCACTGATGCTGAGGATCACCTCCCTCAACCTGCTGGCAACATTTTGGCAGGATCAAGGAGAAAAATCACTTTGACCCTTGTGCCCTGATCTTCATCCCTAGAGCCGTGTATTCATGTTGATACCTTCCAGGTCTCCATTAACAGTGGGTGCCTCTGGGAAAGAGCAGCACAGGGTAATAGTCTGAGTGCCAAAGAGCCATCTGCAGTTCTTCCACAGTGTCCCTAGAGAGCAGAGGTTGGCAGATGGAGGCACCTCTTCACTCCCAGTAGTCTCCCATTACACCTGGTGCTCCTGTGTGGTTTGGGCTTAGCCAGCTCTGATGCTTTGCTGGACAGACTTCCCAGCCCCTCTTCTGCTGCTAGAGCACTGAACCTATTTTGTAGTTACAGATCAGCAGGTGAAGAAAACCTTCCTCCTGGTGCCAGAGGTCACAAGCTTCCAGCCTTCACTATCCTGGAAGTCTTCATTTCCCAGCCTGATAAGCACATTCCCTGCCTGCTTCTCCTTCAATAAGTTTCTTTGCTTCATTGTAGCAGCATCAGCAGAAATTGGAAGTTATGACCCTTGCAAAGATGAGATATGTAACTGCACCTCCTAAAAGATGTCACCTTGCTAGAAGTATAGATGAGAAGTAAATCAAGCTTATTGTTCAGCAGCTGTTTCCATTAAGAATATGGAATCATGGTATTTTGAGATTCCTGTTTGGGTGAATCAACTCACTCACAGAATAAGAATTGCAAGTGGTCTGTCTGAAGAATTTGCGGTTCATTTCTGGTTTTAACACTTGCGAATTGTCATCAGGGAACTGAAATGATACTGTTTGACCTGTGCCTACTCAATGTAGTATGAATTACAAACATTCACAGTTCACACCTACTGGCATAATTATTCTCTGCAGAAATATATAAATAGTTTCTAATAGTTAATAAATATTCAGTTCTTTGGGAATATAATAGTAATTCTCAACAAAATGAGTACATACTTTTAAACTATTAAGTCACTTTTACAATTACTAAACATAGAATTCTCTTTCTCCAATTTGGTTAAAATACTTATTTTTGACTACAGTGAGACTATATTAGTCTAAATTACAATGAGTTTGATACCTTGGAGCAAGCTAATGAATTCTAAGAGGAGCTGGCAACGCCATCTAGAGTTGAGGTTTCCTGGTATTTCTTATTATTGGGCCTTTTCTCTGTTGTCTGTGAATACATTATAATTAGAAATTAAATTTTCTGTACCAGTTTTCTGTCTCTGGATGAATTTTACATTTTGAAAATGAACATTATTCAGTTTGAGGAAAAAATTAGAAGAAAATGGTTTAGTCTGGTAACCTTTTATTAATATCTTTTCATTGAGACTTCAAACCCTTTGTGCTCTGAAGAGTAAGGACTTTAAAAGTGGTGGGAAGGTTTATTTTCATGCCATTTTATGCAATGAACATGGGTACTGTGAAGATGCTGGCTGGTCATATAATCTAGAGTTACATACAGAAATTAAGATCACACGTAGATCAAATCTTGCATTTCTTAATTTATCAGCCTTGTTCTTTCCTTATAATTTGGCATAATTTTATATGTAATTTTGACTGTGTATTCAGTACTATGTTCTATAGCATGTGTGCAACCATATCAAATACTATAATTTCATTTTTACGTGGGTAGTACCTGTCTTATGTTATGAATATGTTTATTCGGGCTTTCTAGAGCTGATCTAGAAGTTCCTAAACCACGCTAGGAATTACTTTATTTAAAAGAGGAAAAAAATTGTGAACACTGCATGTAAATACATTGTTGTCTGTTTAGCTCTTAGAAATCTGTAGAGAAACTAATATTCCTGTTTGAATCTGGTGTGATACAAATAACCGAACATAAGCCGTAAAATGAATGTTGTGTTATGCTTTTTTCCTTCTAATCTTTATATCATCCTTGAGAAAGGTATTTCTTTCTACCCTCAGGATATTTCTTTTCTCTAGAACTCCTGAGCATGTCTTACTGAAGCAAGAGGCCATTGTGTTTTCTGGGAGCACTTGAAAAATGTCAAGGCAAACACTTTGCCATTAAAAAAAAAAAAACCACCAACAAAAATGAATGACATTAATGATGGGAGGGAACTATCAGCACAAGCAGTGAATATATGAGGATAGTCTGCACCTCCTGCTGCACTTCAGAGACTTTGGTTCATTTCCAGTAATGCTGAAGTCTTAACCACTGCAATTACCACTGAACCTTCAGATTCCTAGCAACTAGCAAGCAAACAGAGAAAGCAGTTATCTGGGTAACTAGGGAATTTAACACCAGAACAGCCTTCTGTTTCACTGGCACATTAATGCGCAGTGATTACATACCCAGAAGACAGAATTTAGCTAAGTTTCTGGTGGGGGTAAGAACTAGAGCAGCAATAATCTCAAATGGCTTTAAAGGAAGAAATGGGTAAATTCTGTAAATAGTTGGGATAGGATTTAGATTTTAAATCTGGCTGTTAACTTCCCTGTGGTTTAGGACTGTCTAGAGGTTTTCTGGTGATACATGTAAAACAGATGAAGTTCTTTTGATATGTATGAATATAGTTGTCCCTCACATAACAGAATAACTGCTCAAAACGGTGTTTTTCTTCCTGGTGTCTGAAATACTGTTCTTTCATCCTGTGCTTGAGAGATTTTGGTCTTGTTGCTGCCAAGAGTTGAGGAACTTTTCATGTGTTTTTCAGTTTCACCATCAGTAAAACTATGGAATTTATATTGACTTTCACTGGGAAGGGAAGTGATGCTGAAGCATAACAGGTGTCTGCATTTCTTAAGTACAGCTGATGTATGTAATAGTAAAATGTGAATAGCTGAAATTTCAACAGCATGATTAACAGTACTTGTAAATAAATAAAGGACAAGTTTATTTGAGTTTTTCCTTTTTGTGGAGATGCAGACATACCAATACATCTACTCCAACAGCGGCTGTGTGTAGAGCTTGGACAGATGATGTAAATAATTAAAAACCCACAATAAAGAAAAGTCTGTATTATCTTTCCTGTTCTGTAATGGATATGCATTTTTGCCATGTGTATTAAATCTGGAGTTGATTCTGGAAAGCAGTTCATAATGTTCCTCTCTCCATCTAGCAGAATTTAAAAAGCCGCTGGTTCAGTTCTAACATGTTGGAGTACTATATAGGATTCTAACTCTGGTGGTAGTATAGCAGTTAAATTTTCAATAAATTTTTAGTATATAGTGGCAAGGTTCTACTATCATTTACACTTCAGATGCCTAGGTAAGGAACTACTTAATGCATATTTCTCAGAACTTCTTTGGCAGACACACTGCAACAGAAATAAATAAATACTATCCGTAAGAAGAGTGCCTTACTCAACCTCACAGGCACACTGGAAAAGATGTGCTGCAAGTCCATTCTCATTTGCTCCTGGAGCTGGGTTTAATTTTTCCAGAGGCATTTGTCTTTTTGCTTCTTGAACTCTTTTCCTTTGCTATTGTCACATCTGGTAAATTCTGACACCCCGTAATCCCTCTCATATCTGTAGCTACAAAAACCTAGACAAATCTAAACCTAGTGCAGAAACATGCTGGTTTAATCATGATTTTGATCAACTGTTTTCCTTTGTTCCCCCAAGTGTTTCAGGATGCTTTCATAGTAGATGCAAGGGAATTCTGGGAGATGGGAATAAGGATTTGTATGTAAAATGCAGGATTTGAGGGGGTTTAGAAAGAAAGATTAACCGGGCGAAATGTTTCGATCTGATTTCCTGCTGAGAATGCTTTTTTTTTTTTTTTTTTTTTTTTTTCATTTGAGAGGACTGTTCTGAAGGACTGAAGAAGTAGTAGTGCTGTGTGAGTCTGACCTCTTTCCTGCAGCATGCTGAAAGCATGAATGAAGCTATGGCTAGGATGGGTATTAATCTCATGTTAGCAGGAAACTTGTTATTTGCCACATGGTAAGAGTTTCATCTTGCTTTGTATGAAAAATATGATCCTGACTGCAAGTAGTTACTACTTAAATGAGATTGAAAACAATCAGTATCTAGTATTTTAGTGAATAATCTAGAGTTTAGGAATAAAATCTAGGTGTGCAAATTTACAGTTTATTGCTGTGACCATAAGACCATGTTCATTTCTAAAGATTTGTTACAATTGGCAGCATTTCTAATGAGAACTGCAGAAGTTTAAAAAGGCAAAGGAACATTTATCTTCTTTAGTTCCTGAGGTTTTTTGTTGTGAGGTTTGTTATGGTTCAGTAGAAACTCTTTGAGTTGGTGATAGTGTTGAGGCTGGAAGGATATGGATGGAAAATATAGAGCAGAAGGAGGTTTAACAGGACAAAGTTGTTTGTGCTGATATTTGCCAGCTACAGGAATTAAGTATGCCCAGGAAGCTCCCCACTTGACTATATCATGAAATGGATTCCTGCCAACATGTAATAGTAATATTTCATCAAGGGGGTTTATTTATGCTGTTGTATTAGTTAACTTTAAAAAATGCTGTCAGAAAACCATTTATTTACATTAATAGTGCCACTAATATTTCATAAATCTGTTACGGTTATGGCTTGTTGCTGCTTAAGGAGATACGGTAATTCAAGTATATAAGCTTGAAGGAAAAATGGAAGAGTTGTTTTTCTTAAAGGAAAATGAAGCTAAAACTTCTTAGGAAATGTTCCTAGCCCATATCAGATTCAGACACTGGTGTGTGTGATAGCTAAGAGCTGATCCTGTAACTGCAGCCCTGTAAGAGAGATTTGCCAGAAAATACTCACTGGATCTATTCCTGTCAGTCCAAGCACACACGTTATCTGACACAGCATTCACAGGAACCAGGTTTCTTTCTGTGCTCTAGATGGGTGAAATGGCTGAAGATGAGGAGTCATCTATGCTATGCATGGTTGAGGTAGGTAGAAATTTTTAGAAAATATAGCTCTAGTTTGTCTATAAGTACTGGAAGTTTGCAGGTAGATCTGACAGTTGCCATTAATCTTCTAGAAAGTAGTAGCATGCTTAACTAGTCAACATGGACTTATTGACTAAGATTCATGCATTTAAGACTTGCATATATTATTCCTTAGATTTCCAACCATGAAAAAGAATATGGTACAGGAAGTAAATTGAATGATGTTTACTTTCTCATATTTTCTGCTGAGATACAGTCAAGACTTGTTAATTTTCTTCTGAACTTGTAAAGAACATCAGAAGTGATCAGGGCCCATCAAGCTTCCTCTGAAGTTAGGTTGTTCAATTTCTTGAACATGTTAGCAGTAGTCTTATATTCTAGTTAATGGAGATCAGATATTAAATGACCGTTGGAGTGTTTTTTCTGTGACAAAGCATACCCTCTCTGGTAGGGGACTGACTGGGTAGGTAGAAGGGTGTTGGTTACTGTAGGATTACCCTGCACCAACAGTCATTACGCAGCAGTGCTTTGCAGTATCTAACTGCAGAAATCCTTGATGGCAGTTTGGAGGAGTGTCAGGAGAAGGGTTCACTATTGTCCCAGTACTTGCTCTCAGATAATTTCTAAACCAGACAAATCTTCCATAGATACAGAGGTGGACCAACTCATTTTGCCGTGTGGCCTGCTGGAGAGACAACCTTGGTGTTGCAGAAAAGTTGCTGATTGAGTTACTCATAGGGCTTCTCTGCTGGCTGATGGCCAGGGCGAGACACATTTTTGGCTGCAAAACCAGTTGTCTGTTTGCCATTTCAGTGTCAAAATTGAATGTGCAATGGGAGGGTCTAAGGTAGACTGAGGAGATAACGATAACACGACAGTGAGTCAGCACCTCAGTTGCAATATTTAGCTGTGGTGTTAGGGCAGATAGTTTTAATACTGGTATTTGGTAGCTTATTCATCAAAAAGCAGTGTTTATAGCTTTCAGACTGAAAACGCCATATACACTAATGAAAAGTAGTATCAGTGCCTTTAAAACCTTTACATGTAGGATAAGGTTGGTGTGTTTTGAAATGGTGAGGAGTAAACATTTTGCTTAAGTTTCCTTTTGCTTAGAATTGAATCTCAGTAGATTTACATGCAAATTCCATCAAGTATCAATCTTTGTTCAGACATTGCTACATGGATTTTTCTTCATTAATTTGAAAACATTATGAAAGGAAAAGAGCCAGTGTTTTTCTAACTGGGTAACCTAAAATAAAATTGCTAAACCCATATGCAGGCACCAGACAGTGATTTGTTTCTCAATGGGGCTAATTCTGCCGAGACTTGAGGGATCTTAAGCATCTCTTAAATCAGGTTGCCTCTACAGGTATTTGAGAGGCTGGTCCCATTCTAAGGTGTAGGTGCCTACCATGGAGCACATGAGTTGCATTTGCATAGTGGTCTTGGGGAAACCATTTAAAATACTGTTGCAATCCAGATTACTTTCGAAGGCAAAAGTGTAGCTTTATATGTTGGGAAAATTTTTAATTTATTTTGCCTAGATTTTCACAGGCCAGTTCCAAGCAGAAAGAAAGTCAGGAGGAGTAAAATCATCAGCTTAATTGGATTAGTATCATACCCTTATTCTTAAGAGGAGTCAGACTTTCTTTACCTACTATAAAACATTACTGGGAATGAAATTTATTCTTTGTAATGAGACTGGTATCAAATATCTAACAAATTTTAATGTTATCGTCTACATCCTGTATTAATGTTGGCATGTCTCATTGTGTGGAACAATATGAATGAGTTTAAGTTTTATGAAAATATGTTGAAATACACATTTTGTCTTTGTTTGAGTTGACCATAATATATTGATGCACCTTAAAATATTTTGGGTTTATAATTTTAATAATACCACTTTACACAATCACCATTTCAAAGGTCCCAAACCATTTTTTTGAGCACTAGTTAAAGTCCCAGTCATTTCTTTCTGCAAAAGAACTCTTATTTTATTTGGGGCCTCCACCTAGAAATGAGTGGCTAAGGTAATTCAGTAGCTCTGAGAGAATTGCCAATACGGTGCCTCTATTGTGGGATTACCTTAAAATTATTGTGGATAAAAAAAAACTTTAAACTGAATTCAAAGTTTACCATCTTAGTGTAATTGTAGTGAAGAAGTTGTATGGTTTATTCTTGACCAGTTGATCTGAGACATTCTGTTTTTCTGATCACCATTGCTTCCACAGTCACTTAGCTTTTGATCGCTGCAGGGTTTTGAACTATAATTTTGGAAAAGATGGTGCATTTTAAATAGTTAAAATCTATTTCCAGCTTCTTTGCATTTGAAAGGTCTTGGTCCTATAAGAATATTTCGTATTAGTTCTCCTCTAGTTATCAGCGTGATAACTTTCAGAGGAACAGAGCTGACAAAAACCTCTTGGAACAGCAGGTCATTTGGCAGCTACTAAGTTCACCGTGCCTACTGCTGTGCCATGGGAGCTTGAAGCAGCAAGACAAGAACCTGTGTGGAATATATTTATTCTTTACCTGTTCTGCTGTGGAGTAAATGAGAACAGATTTTTGGCTCTGAGCATCTGTGCATAAATTCAGTCTGAACAGGAGGCAAGTTATGAAATGAGATCAGCTCTGAAAAATAATACTAACCATAGCTAATTTAAAAAAAGGAATATAAATTGCCACCTTTTGAGCAGCCAAAGAAAATTAGGGACTTTTGTAGGCTCTGAGATTTTGCCAGATTTTATATTGATTTGTGTTAAGGCTAGTTTTCTTGAAAGTTTGTTTCAAAACAGGTGTGAGCTCTGTGCATTAAGAGGAGATATGTACCTTAATCTGACTACAGGTACAGAATGCTGTATAACAGCATTAGTTTAATCCACATATCTAATATGCCCTCCCTTCTGAACTGACAAGACTTTTCTGATCTTTCTTGCTCCCTGAGTGTGTCTACATTTACATTTTCTGATGTGGGCACTGATTGTGCGCTGGCATCTGTGCTCAGATGATATGGAAACAGTTACCAGCCTGATGCAACTTTCAGTTACTGCCTGGCTGGACCAGATTTGAACCAAGCGTCTGGAGGAGAGAGATTCTTTGTTGTTTTGCCAAATCTTCTGAGCATAAGGATGACTGGTAAGGAGGGAGGACTAGAGAACAAAAGTAAAGAATACTAATCGTGTAAGGGATGAAAAAAAAAAAGTGGGACAACTCCTAACAAATAGTAGCATGTCGTTAAGGATAGTGCTTACTCTGCAAAGAGAATCATCTTCTGTGCTTGATGAGAGGCAACTCTCATCATGAGAGACTCCCTGTAATGCTTTCCCAAAGTGTGGAGTGTACATTGCTGGTGGTTTGCAGGCCACTTCAAAGTGAAACTCTGAATCGACGTCTCTGAATCCATGCAAGCGTGTAGATCTAAAATACACACCATTCTTTTTTGAAATTGGCTGCAGAGAGTTCCCACAGTTCTCTTTACTGCAGGGAGGGGTCCATGGAGAGGAACTGATTTGAAGAAGCTCAGCTTTCTTTACGGTAGACTTTGTGTAATGTTAGACAAGTTATCTATTCTTTCTGTGTGGTGATTACTGTAAAATAAGGAGAATAGCACATCTCTCCCTCATATGAATGCTTGTTGAAAAGATCTGCAGGATACTGTGGCAGAGGGAAGGGATGCCTGATGATTGCAGGCAGCCACGGACTACCATAGAATTTCATGGTGTTTCTCCCAAGTCAGGACTAAGGTGCACAGGCAGAGAACATGCGAGCAAATCTGCAGAGTGCCTCCACTAGAGCTGGTTCTAATTAGTCATTTTTATGAGCTCCAGAGTCAGACAAAAATGAGGAGCCCTCCCCTTGTGTAGTTTCCTGTTTGCTGGGTGCATGTAAAAGAGATCTGGCCCTGATGTATGTTAATAATGAGCTGATAATGTAAGCCAGCTGAGAGATGTAGAGTTAGTCTGGTTTGCTGCCAAGTGGGAGGTGAAAGTTCAGGAACTGACTCATGTTGCCAAGACCTGGTCCTGTGGAGAAGGTCTGCCCATTAATAGATTGAGTTTCTCATTAGGGCTACACAGCATATGCTTACAGCTTTTGGGTTTCAAACTGAAACCCAATACCAGTAAAAGCCTGCTGAACAGAGCGGCAGATTTACTGGTAAATAAAGGATTAAAGGAACACTTGGCAGGGTTGTTGGGCTGGAAACCTGACTGGCCTTTGAAGATTTCTCCATATTGTAGGTCCTCCCTTTAAATTCATACCAAGAAGAGACTTGTTCTGCTCTTTACCATGCAGCCCACAAGGGCAGGAGTTTTACATAGCCTGCTCTGTATCCATCAAGGGTATAAGATGCTTATAATCTGTCTTTTAAAATCAAATGCATGATATTGCCTCTACAGTAAAACACCACAAATAAGTTGTTAGCTCGGAGGAGTCTGGTGTACACTGGCTTCCCTCCTACTCCCTACCCCACTTGCAGGCCTTTTCTTTCTGTAGAGAACAAATACCATGCATTAGTTTTCACAGTGAGCAGTTCAGCATTTACAGCATCTCTAAAACTACTCTTGTCTTCTTTTTTTGAATGAGGCAAACTAGCACAACTGCCTGCTTGGGTTACAGCATGTGACGTTTATTACAGCTGGCCATGAATGGAGTTCATACGTGGCTAAACAGCTTTTGCAAACTGAAATATGGAAGGTTTAAATAGACTTATAAAAGAAAAAAAAAAAACCAAAACAGCAGTCCAACAGCCCTGTGTCTGACGTGAGTGTTAACACAGTACTCTGGGACTTCAGGGTGGCATTTGCTTTATATTTCTTTAATGAAAGCAAAAATTATTCCCATTAAAGTTTTGGTTCTCGAATTTGCATGACATAAGGGCTCTTGTACCACTCGGCTTTAGCTGGCTAGTTTTACCTGGGGAAACATGGAGTCAAAAGGAACTGCAGGATAGGTGTTGTGAACTGGTCAGTATAGTAATGGTTTCCCTTTTCTTTTAATTAATCTGAGTCTATTGTTTCGTTAACTAATGCAAAAGACAAAACTGCAAATGTGGAGGCAGCAGTGAATTTTATCTAACCCCTCTTCCAACAGAAGGCTTTCCTTTGTTCCTGCGTGCCCAGAAGCCACAGGCATCTTTAATCATTGCTGAAATCCTATTGTCTTGATCCAATAGCTGTGCTAGACCACAGCCTTTTCTGATGTAAGACATCTGGCTTCAGTAAAGTTACAACAGGGAGAAGGTATCTGGCTTTTTCTTCACATGATTTGACCAGTCAGCCTGAGAGTTAGTTCCAGAGTTAGATTTACAGTTTATCATATAGAAATTAACTGTATTTATGTGTGTGTGCACAAGTATATATTGCACATATGCTTGCACAGGCACCAGAACATATTTCACTATAATGATACATACTATTGTTGTTACATAAGGAACTATATTTCTTTTATATAAATAAGAACTAGCAAAAGAATTTTTCTAATCCAAAGAAACCTATATCAGATAGTATAGGCCAAGCTGTGGTTGTGGAATCCACTAGGAACTTGAATTTACAGTCAGTAATGAAATTCCGATGGCAGCGAGACTTTTCTGAGAAACACTGTCTGGGAAAGAGCAGTTGGGGTCCAGTATCGATCAGTGTGAGACAATGCATGTGGGTATGCAGAAACATGTGCCAGGCTTGTTTGTGTGTTACCGTAGGGGTGCAACAGGCCTCCCTCGGGTGCGCTGGCACGCGGTGTCCCCGCTGCTGACAGTGGGGACAGCTGTGTGGTAGCTTGGGGCCGGCCGTGGTGGGAGTGAGAGCTGTGCTCAAAGCCAGGGTCTTGCAGCCTCTTGGACTTTGAGTATGCCTTGGTCTTGCGGCATCTTGCTGACAATAGAGCCCTGAACGCTTCTGATTAAATCAGTAGCTTTTATTCAGCTGTAACACCATCCTCTGCTGCTAGTCTCTTTGTTGCCAGAGCTGATGTTGGCTTTGCAGCAGGCAATCACGGTGTGTTAGGGCTGCCAATGCTGCCAGAGTGAGTGGACAGCATTCATTGTATTGAGACATCTTTAGCCAGCCACAGCAGCCTCTCTGTCCCTTAGAGGGCAGATTAAAACACTCCTAATGCTTAATAGCCTAAATTCTGAGGGGATCTTATGTAAACATATTCACTGAGCACTCATTAATTTCCCTTAGGAGCCAGGCTGAATGAAGATGATTTGCAAAGAAAGGGAAAAATTAATTTTATCTTTAAGGACTGCACATGTTAGAAAAAAATGTAGGAGGCACTGTGTTTTTAGCTGTGTGAATTAGGGATCTGTGGCAGGGACGTGGGGGAGGAGGAAAGCTTGGAAGCTATATTAGGAAAAGACAAAAATAGTGCTCGCAAAATATATAGCAAGGCTCTATTTAATTGATTTGCAGGGAGGTCTTGCTGATTCTTGATCAAAAGCACTTTAGGAGCATGACACATTCAACCTCCTAGAAAGATGGTACAAGTCATTTTCTCTGCACAGTTTTGTGGTACTCAGCATAACAAACTTGCATCCCTCATCGTCATTCGTCTTTGCCAATGACTTTAAGAACAGTTGAGAAGCAACAGTGAGGTAGGATCTTAGAAAAGGTTTCTGTTTTCTGTCAGCTCCAGAAAATACAGATGTACTCTACTGTGCCTTCAGAGATGTGCAGGCCAACTTTGCCTCTTTCTTTAATGTGCTCGATCATTCCTTCTTCAAGACTCACCAGACTGTTGCTGTGCTTTGTACACTTAATCCAGGTTCTTGTAAGGTATCTTCATCTTAGGCATGCCTTGCCTTTTGGCTTCTGAATTTATTCCTTTGGTGCCAACTTTGTCTTAGAAAGAACTTGGTCTCATTGTCTTCTGCATCCCAATTCCAAAACTGGAATTGCCATATTTCTTCTACCATACACTTTCCTCAGGTGTGGCACAGATGGTGTGTTTGGGTTTGATCCTTTCTAGGCATATTATAGAAAGACAATTAGAGCAAATAAGAGACATTAGAGAGGGTCTTCCAAATCATCCTCTCTACCTTAAACAGTAAAAAAAGAATTTAAACCACATCTACATAACCTTTTTTTATCATTTCTTCACTGTGATATAGCACTCTGTCAGATCTGCTTGTGTCCCTCTGGAGATTCCTTCTCCTGGATCTCATTCTTCCTCTTGTTAATACTGGGTATAGGAAAGTCAAAACTACATCACAACCACTGTAGTGCTTTGTTCTTCCTGTCATTTCTTCACTCACTCACTTCTCTGATGCAGGTAAACTGGAGAGGAGAGATTCCAGAACGACCAGAGTTTAACTGCTTTGGGGACTGGGGCTTAAGGACTCTCTTCCCTCCCGCTTCTGCGCCTCAGTACCAATAGTTGCCCAACAGACCACCCAGTGGCTGCTGTGGAGAGTTGGGATGCTGCCACAAAGCTTTGCAGTCAGGACATGATTCTTGAAGCTGCATTTCAGGGTTTGGGGAGCAGCTGCTCGCCCCAGTATCCTCGCCCCAGTATCCACTGGCCTTTGCTCTGTTAGCAGCAGGAGCTGGGTCACCTTCTAGGAGGTGCCACCTTTAAATACAGCCCTTAAGGTATTGGGCTATGACCACAGTAACACCAGCGCTTTGACCATCCCTTTTAATTAATCCCTGGGAAAGAAGGTGTTTAACCAGATAAATTTCCGCTTGGATTCTGACCTGCTGCTGTTCTGGTATGATGAGTTGCTTTGTGCTGTGTGACAAAGAATTACTTGGAGGTTAAAGGTGACACCGAGTTCATTTCCTGAATGGGCAAGGCTATTCCCCACCCCCTCAGCCTCATTTCCCAATTAATCTCATAAATCCTCATTGCGTTTTTGAAATGGAGATGATTAGCGGGGCTGTAGCCAGGATACTGGGATATTCAGGCATGTCACAGAATGCATGCATGCAAGTATTGAAAATGTGCGTGAGTTACATCTGTTACTGTTCCAAATTCCTCCATGGAGGAGGAGAAAATGAAGAAGGATAAGTGTGTGTCTTCACTTTTAAATCAACTTTTCATATAAATATACATTTTTTTTCAGGAAGCGATTAGAAAAAAATCTTTGGGGCTGGGACATTGCTAGTGAAGTGCATAGTAATCTTTCAGAATTTTAAGGAACTTTACTGATTTATAACAGTGGTGAAACTTTTCTAATGGTGAAATTCTGCAGCAGCTAAAGCAAATCCAAATCAGTACTTTCATGGTCTCTTTCTTTGCAAATTAGATATTTTACACCAAATTTCTATAGATTTCTGGAGATACCAGGTAGCAGAGATTGAGGCACTTAGTTACCACTCAGAAAAGCTGACAGACTAGAGGCTAATCTTGGAAGCATTTGCTCCCTTGTTTTGACAATTTCATACATTAACAGCAAGACTCTTACGTTGTATTACCTTCTTGGACTGCCTTGCTTTGATGCTTTCACCTGATACACATGCAGTGTAATGCCACATCTCCTGCTCCATGTGCCACACACAACTAGTTGGATTTATCTGTGCTCTGCTATGTTACGTCTCCCCAGAATGCAAAATGGCACAATTGCCATGTGGGGTGACACTACCTTAGGCAGCCATCATAATATTTTCTGTGTGACTCTGCATGTGGATCTTGAACATTGAAAGGTACTTTGAGAAGTCTGCTACCAGGCTCAAGCTTTGCAGATTCTGGACCTAAATCAAGGCAAACAAAACAAGGGATTGTACAGCAAGTACATGTAGGACAAGGGAGATAATTTTTGCTAATAACACTTTTCTTCCTCTGGAAAGTAAAACTCCCTCAAGACCATAAGATAGGAAGCTGAAAGGTTTATTGAGGGCAGTTGTTTAAAACTACCACTAGTCCAAGTCACCCCTTCAGTCAGTTATCAGCGCTCTTGTGTAAACGTTCTCATTATGATGACAGGTCTAAGGAAAGTGCTATTGAAGAAATGGAAGTCTTATCCAGGAGGGGTTTTGCTTTATCGCAAGTATCTAAGTGTTGCCAATGCGTAGTCTGTCAGAGCATGGAAAACTCTTAACCATTTAGATAAAACTCCAGAGAATCCATATGGCAGTTGTTATGTTATTGGGCCTAAAGATAACTCAAATCACTTTTAAAACATAGGGCGCTTGTGTTAAGGAACAGGCCACGTAATGCTAAAAGTTTATTTTGGAGTTTCCAGTGGCACTGGGGCTTCATGGTGTATTTTAAATACATGATCCTGAACACAATTCTTTCCCACATGTGATGCCCAAATCTGCAACTCTTTTCGCAGGTCAGGGATTCATGTTGCTGCAGAGTTCCTGTTGGCATGTACGGGATTATGGCTGTTTGCAGGAGCAAGTTTAAATTGCCCAACCTAGAAAAAAAAATCATGCAGTTTCTGACGTGATTTTTATCAATCTATGTGTAAAGAAGGTTTGGAAATGGAAGGATTGGATTTGTGGATAACGACATCAAGTGAGTCTAAAGATGTCTGACTTCTGTGCTTAGGTTTGATAGAAACTGCTGGAAAATTCAATTTAGTTACACTGCTTCAGTTTCCTATCTAGATAGTGAGAGAAATTCTTCTCTCTGTTGTGTATTTAATTGCTGAGGTGGGATGATAGGTCTGGAATGGGGTTATTTCATGCCAGAGTCCAAGGTCCTGTGAATACAGGCCCTGAAATGTGAGATGCCAGTTATGAACATGTCAAGGTATATTCTAAAAGTATATTATTAAACCCAGGGAAAGCCTCGTTCAGATCTGATGATAAGAAATCCTTTTTTCATTTTCAGCCTTGGAATTACCTGCTGCCAGGTTGTACCTAGCTCTGAGTAATATCCCTTGGATAATGCAGAGCACAGTGGAGACAGAATCTCAGTGTGGGCCTTTTGGCACTAATGTAATACAAAATCTTGTTGTTTATATCACTGGTTGGCTTTATTTTTAATTATCTTCTCAAAATGTACCTATTTACAAGAAAAATTATTCTCCCTTTTTCTTACTGGGTGGTAAGGGGAAAACCATTCATTTATTAAGTCCTCTGTGTCCTCTTTCTACACCTATGTAGCTGAAAGCTCCATCCTGCACAGACCTCCTGAGCACTACTCTTGCTGAGCATTGTACTCTTGGTTCTTGTTGATTTTTGTGGCAGTGTAGAGTGCTGAGCAAATTGCACCATTCAGGCTCTAGGACCCTAATCTCTTTTTAAACAAGGAGCCTGTGCAAAGCAGTTTAATGTCTAAACAGAGGAGTGAGTGCCTATCAGGATCTAACAAAGACTTAAACAGCAGAGGAAAGCGCAGTACTACTAAAAAACTAGAGAAAGAGACACAGGAGAAGGAACTGATATATTGCCAAGGCCAGAACTGTGTTTCATGTTTGTAACATATCTTGCATGTCCTCATTTTTATGGCACTTCAGTAATTAAAAAAAATAAATTCTAACTGTGATGTTGATGTAACTGATAATTACGACATTCTGACCCGAGTTTAACATTTTGGAGGGGTTGTGAGCAGTCTTGTAGGGCTAAATTTGAGACGTCCTCTGCAAAGACCTGTCTTTCACGTAACTGTACTCCCGTGAAAATTAGGCCTTTTCAGCAGAGTATCTTCAGTGGGAAATAAACAGTCCAGAACTCTGAAAAGTTAAGTTAGAAAATCCTGGCCACATTCTCTATTTATTCCCCATGTTGTGACTTGCACTGGGTTATTTTTGCTGCTTTAAAGGAAGAAGAAAAAGAAGAAAGGCAGTGTTTTACCTAGTCTTTTGTCTGATGAACTCTGTGTGTTTTTTATCACAAGTCAATCAAACTTAGTGATAGCTTTCTCATTTTATTGCTAGAGAATCTGAGTTGCAGTGGTTTCCTGTGTCTACCATATGTTTTCAGTGGAGCTGTGAGTAAACTCTGTCCTAAATCCTTCTCTTCTCTACAGCTATCAGACAGAACCAGCTTAAGTGTTATTTGCTCTGGACTTCTAGTGCTGACACAATGAATGAATTCAGAGTCCATGGAGTTTACCACAATGAGGCAAACAGTTGGAACGAAAGGCCATCATATGACATTTTACCTACTGTATGTTGCTCACAGGACACTGACATTTGCAGCTTTTGGCAAGGGTAAGAAAGCCTGAGTACCTGAGTGGCGTCTATATAGAAGTTTTCCAACCCTTACCTCTTTAATAAAAGCTTTCATTAGTGGAAATTTGAGTTCCGGATATTTATTTTTGATTCTAAACAGTAAACTAGCTTAGACATGTCAGATGGCTTCAGCAGTACAGTCAGTAATGTCAGCACTAGGAGTGGGAGTGATTTCTGAAACCTTCACTGACCTTTGCATATACACTGTTGTTTTACAGACTTTTAAGGTCATCAACCAGTGTGAGAAAACAGTTTATAGATTTCAGTCCTGAATGTCAGACAGCCTTTGACTAACATGTCTCAGTTATATGAATTGAGGGTGATAGAGAAGATAGGTTTCCAATAAAAGGATATTTTGGAGTTTCTACAGTGAAAGGGTAAGATACCTAGAACTGTGACCATCAAAAATTGGAGCTTGTAACAAGCTGTCATTACAAGATTGGGAATGCATTTCTAATGTGCAGTTTCCTGAAAGTTTTCCTTGTGTTTCCAAATTAGACTTTAAAGATTCCGTTTTGTTTGTGGGAAGGCTGTACATCACAAACCAGCTATTTGTGGTTTATACACATGTGCCTGTTGTGTCAGTAATCCTGAGGAAAATGGAACAACCTGACAGATGTTGGATAATGCTTTATAATGCAGAGGTCTAATCCTGATTTCTCATAGATAAGTACTAAAGCAAGGAGTTTTACATGTAGTTAATGACATTACTCTGGCTAGTCTGCATATCTTTCCAAACACTCAAATAATCAGTTTAAGTCTCTGTGAGTTTTTGGTCTCTGTGCCTTCCTCCCTGGCAATGAGCTCTCTCATCTAATTGCACACTGTATTGTGGGGTTTTTTTAATCCACTTTGAATTCCTATCATCAGTTTCAGTGACTGTCCCTTAGTTTTTGTGTTTTAAAGTGCTGAAGTTCCTGGTGTACCTTTGTTCATTCATTGTTTCAGGTACTTCTGTCACTTTCCTGACAGTTCTGGAATTACTTTTTTCTGCCTTTGCTGGGAAAGAATGGAGGAAATGTTCACTTCTGTACTAAATCCACAAATATCTGTTGAGATATAGTGAAGATTTTGGCTACAGCAGTATACAAAGGATAATTTCATTAAGGATACACTCTCAGTGTGTGAGAGAAGCCTATTTAATAGAATATTATTGCAGTTTTTTATCTAACAATATACTGAATGAAGTTAATCTGTCCCACTGAAATAAAATAGGAAATTTGTTCAAAATAACTGATTATAGGGTCTCCTGACAATCTTTGTGTGATGTAATTTAATTGAGATCTAATCTAAGCTAAATAAGATTCCATCTACATGTGGACTTAAAATATGTCTGGTTACCAGGGATGTATACTCCAATATATGTGAACAGGAATAGACCATTCCAGATCAGTCAACAGATCACTGCAATTATAAACTTGTCCTTGGACTCCAGGCCTCAGTTTAATGAAACCTGGATTCTAAAAGAACTGAGAAAATACTTTTTTTAGTAATCATTTATTTGATGAAATTGCCCTCATTGGGTGCTCACATAATATTTGAGATTAGGCTGCAGCTTCCCTCAAATGTTTGCTATATGGATTTCTTTGGCAGATTTGTTTCCACAGTTTATTTTTAACTTCATGAATTGGTCTCAAGCATTCACCATAAGCATTTGACACTTGACATTGCTTATGTGCAGTTAGTCAAAGAGTCTCTCTGTTCTCCCACTGGATAAGAAAGCGTATCTGATGGACAAGCATGAGAAATAGAAAATGTGGTTTCTGCAATTACCCCGTCATGTGGGTTTTCCAATTGATTTTCTTTGAATGGTCATAGAACTACAGATTTTAATCCAGAAAGGAGTATAAACCTCCAGTTATTCCTGTACTTAAACAGTAACTTGTGCTGAGAAAGAAGTACCTTTCAGAAAGGAATCTAGTCTTGATGAAGACCTGAACAGGCCATTGCTTCCTTTGTTGCAGTAGTTAATCAACCTCACAGTTGAGAATATGTTCCGTATTCTGAGACTGAGTTTGTTTGGTTTGAAGTTCCACTCACGTTTTCTAACAGCAAAATTCCTTTTACTAGATGTTAAGAAAAGGGAATGTGGAGGGGATGAAAGTACAACTAAGGTTGTTCTGAGGTCTAAATGAATGTATTTGCTGAGCTCTAGTTCTAAGCAAAATACTTGCTACAAAGATTTTGTACACTCTGAAGTCACTAAATGTGGTGCTGGTACAGAAAATTAAAATGAAGCAGAAAACATAGCTGTTGACATTTTGTGGTGAAGGAAACATCTGTGATGATTTAAGTGCATCTTTCTACTTTTGTTCTTTCCCTACTCTGTATTTCCTGAGCTGGAATATGCGATTTGCTGTTCAAGAACAGGACAGGTTTGTAGTGAAAGATGGAATCACAGAAGAGAATTCAAGGGTGGGGACTTGTGTGAGAGGATGGTTTGTATAATGTGCTTATAGGATGGTCAGCCGCTCTGGGTGCAGGGACAGCGTGGGAATGGGAGTCCATGTAGGGAGAGGGGATAATGTTTACAGGATTTTAGATGGTGTGGTGCTGTAAGTAATACTAGGGTTTTTTTCCTTAGAACTCTAGTGGCATAGAATTTAGGAAGAATAAATTCAATATGGTACAGCGTTCAATCATAGCTACATTTAGGAATGAAGGAATGAGGCAGTGGGTACAGTTGTTGTAAAAAGGAAGATCCTGCCTTAAAAGTGACAGAATTCTTGGTGGAAGCTTCAGCTGTACTGATGTGCCAGGGTAACAGGAGGACACAGAGGGATAGAAATTTGCCTACCACTTTTCATATGGTTTGTTTCCTGGAAGGAGTAATTAATGTGCTATTGTGAGGGCCATACAAGATGCAGAGAAAGCTTCTCACATTGCTCCTCCTTTGCACAGGCAGATGTCTTCTGCTTCTCCCTGGCTTTCTCTGGCTAGGAGCCTTCTGGCTGAGGGGACAGGCAGATGGATTCCTTGAAGGCTCAGTAGCTCATCAAACATCAGTCAGTGAAGATACATGGCCATTGGCCAGTAATCTCCCACCCACAATCTAAACCCTTAATTCCCAGTCCAAAAGAAAGTTCTTTCAAGCTGAACTCATAAAAGAATGGCTTAAAAATACTAAACTCTTATGGCTGTTCCAGTGAATCCAGCACCCAGGGCTCCAGCTCCACGTGAAATCCCCCCAAGAAAATTCCTCTTATACTGGAATCCAAGAAATAATAATACAGATCAGAATTCACTGTTTCATATCCAGCTCCAAAAATGAACTTGCTAGGTTATAGGAATTTGAGCTGGTCTGTCACACTGGAGCCGGTGATGTGCTTAACAGATGCCTGTTTGGGTTCAGATGAAGTGCTGCAGAAGCATATGATGCCAGAAGAAGGATTAAAAAGTCAGCAGGCTCTTACAAAAGAGGAGTAATTACTTGTAAGCCTTAACTTTTGTTCTTGGCTAATACTAGCTTTGTTTGATGGTTCTTAATCTTTTCCATGCTGGACTTCATCTCTGGACAAGTTGTAACTCTTGTTTGATAATGTAGAAGGGTAAAGCACTTACTGCCTACTTGTAAGTCAGGCCTGCTGTAATCGGAGTTAGTCTTCAGTACAGAAAAGGTGTTTCTGCATTTCCTATCTCGTTGTTGCCCGTATTCTTGATTTCTATTTCAGTTTGTAAAAGCTTTCATGAAATGCGAGTTTCACTTACTTGAACCCAATTGGAAGGCCAACAAGCATCTTTCTTTAAGGATCAGGACTCTTAGATGAAGCATCCAAGGTTTTCTCAGGATATTTATACCCTTTACCTCCACTGAGGAAGGTCAATTTCCACGATGGAAGTTATATTTATATAAATGTGTTTATAGCACTCCTGTCACAGAGGCCCTGTTCCATTTTACTGATACAACTGGGTCCGCATTAGAGGCTGAACTGGCAGTGAAATATTGCTCCCACCTTGCTTTAACATGAACCTCTGGAAATGCGTTTCAGTGGTTGAGCTAAAAAAGTTTAAAATTGAGAAATCTGTTCCAGAGTGCCTGAAAGTACTGATAGGCATGGCTTTTCTTTTTTGTTTGATTTTGTTGTTGGTTTGGGGTTTTTTTTCCCCCTAATGGGCAGTCTATTTTCAGGTAGACAATGTAATCTTATGCTTAATGATTATTTAAAACAATAATTTATTATATGAAACTCAGAAAAACCTTGGCATCTTGTTTTAAATAGATTCTCTGATAAATTAAAGAAGTTTGTAGCTGAGCTGATCAAGCATACAAAAATGTTCTCTGGAAACATTTGTAATTAATTATACCAGGACATGAAGGTTATTGGGTAGAGATGAAGAGTATAGAACAAATTCCTTAAATGATGGTCTGTAGTTGCTGATGCACATAGCTGGGATCCTGAAATAAAATAGACAATTTTAACTACCCGTTTTATCACTAAAAGGCTTAAAGTGTTCAAAAAAAATTGTCCAAAATACAGCCATCACTATAGAAGTGTAGCACTCTTAAGTATGGTACAAAAATGTGTGGAAATCTTTAGACTACAACAAAAAAGCAAAGCTATTTGTTCCTTTTGCTGTCAGTCTGACTGGATAGGTTTTCCTGTTTGCCTTCAGCTTATTAAAGCAGAAGTTGCATGGCTGTTTTTCTTAATGTTGGGCCAAGTCCTGCATACCTCATCCATATGATTGATCCAGGATAAATGGAGTGCCTGCAGAAATGAGACCACTGTCTGTCTGAGGATAGCATGCTACAGCAAAAGTCCTGGGAATTGCAGCAAAACAGCTGTTGAGTTTCGAGCACAGATTCTGATCAACAGCCCTCTGAAATCCCAGGACTTCACTTGTCTCTGCAGTCTGCTGAGTTTATTTCTGGTTTTTGTGGACCTGTATTCCCTCAGTTGTAATGGTGCCAAATCTAGAGTATCTCTAATCGTGGAAACACTTCAGCAGAGTGTACCTGTGTGCTTAAGTCAGTTAATGCTGACGTTCATGGAAGTGCTTTATGTGCTTTCTTTAGAAGGCAGCAAGCTCCAGTTAATATTACAACGCTCTTGGCCTGAGACAAGAGGACATCTGACAAAGAAATTCTATTGATTTGGCAAGTCAAATTCAGTAGCCAAACTGACCAGTAGGAAGCTGACTTCTTGTGTAGCAAACCAGGTGTTCTTCAACAAATGGTGGTATCTGTCATGGAAGTGTCAGTGGTTGCTCTTTGGGAAGGGCTGTAGGAAGCTGACCTAATCTCAGCAGGTTTATCCAGGGTAGGTGAAGGGATTTAGAGGAAAGAGACAACTGCTACTGTTTCAGTAAAACAAGTTCTTGTTCTGCTCCTGGACCAGAAGTAGTCTGTAGGCTTTGCTGTTTCCTTGAAAGGTCCATGGTCCAAAGTGGATCTTCTTTGAATTCCTTATTTAAGTGTTACAGCACTTTGGGATGTAACCCTAACAGATTAATATTTTTGATTTGCCTCCGAGGAAATCAATCATCTCAGGAGGAGGCATTTGTAGATTCCTTTCCAGCAGAATTAAAATGTATGCCAATGACTGGTGATTTACAGGATTGTAACAGTGTGCTAAACTGATATTTTAAATGTGAATCTACTTGACAGAGAGGGTGCTGTGCTGGTAATTCACTATGTGCTGGTGTTTTCATTAACAGGCCTCTTACCTCTTTCTCTTACTGCCTTCTAATTTTTTGTTATTTTTGTCCAGTCACGGCAGTTTGCTCATTTGAGAACTAATTCTACCATCCACTGGTGGTGCATGAATTAAACATGAGTGAACACATATTAATTCCTTATTTCAAATTTATGGCTGCTCTCCTTTGAGAGCTCTGATTTCCCCCTCCTCCATGTTTGTTTTTCCTTTTTTTTTTTTTTTTCTTAATTGCTTAACACCTGCCTTCCAAAGCTATTCACTTCCCCAGCACCAAGTAGTGCCGGCACACTAGCTACGTGCACACTCAACAGGACTGTAGTGAAGTTCTGTCAGCAGTAGTCATTTGGTGTAATGATAGATATTGATTATTTATTACTTGGAAACATTTAATTAAATTTGACTGCATAATTAGCATGCTAGCAGATAGACATGCTAGAAGGACAGTGAATCTATTATTTGCAAAAATCTTCAAGCTGCAGAGCTTTGTAAAGAAAGCTGATAAGAGTCTGTCTCTGTAGGGCTTTTTAGAGATCTTTACGTGTTGCTGAGTTTCAGATGAATCCTCTGCATTGTGCACTGCCCTTACAGTTGCCTTTCTTCTTTAAAGAGCTGAACTTACCCAGAACCTTAAATCCTGACTCCGGTGGGATTTCTGAAGGACACTGGAACTGACATATGTCTGAGGGCAAGGTCTATTTTTAAATACTAGAGACAGTCTAGCACTAGATGCATCACCATTCCTTTACCTTCTGTACCTATAGTTAATCTCTTCGGTATGAGTTAAGATGGGGGGTTGTGGGTAGTATTATGTAATCCACATGTATTTTGACCGTTCTCCATTGTTATCTATGCTAATTTAAGTAATAATTTTTATTTTTTGACAATACATATTGTTTTCCTGTTAAAAAGATTAACAACTTTTAGGTCAAAAGGGATCTGATATTCAGCTGAAATTTAAAATTGGGCAGTATGTACTAATTTCTCTCTGTGTCTGTCTTGCATATTAGTACTTGCTGAAATATTTCTAGCTAGTGATGTGCATCTGCATTTAAATAACTTAGAAAGCTGAGGTACTGTAATATTAAATTATAGAGGCATAGGCCATAGTGCTAGAAACAGTGATACGAGAGCAAGATTTCTTGATGGGGGAAGAGTGTGAAATGGTGTATGTGTTGGTTCTTAGAAAAGCAGTTTCTGTCTTTGGCTGTAGAACAGAAACTATCTTTGATCTCCTGGGCAGTGTTCCTGCAGGGGTAGTGATTAGCAGTCCTTGGGGGGCTGCGGTTCAGGGGACTGTACTGACGTACCGAATGCCTGATGCATGCTGTAACTGAACAGAAAGATTGGAAAGACGGGAGGGAAGTTTCGAAGTGGGTGGAAATTTTAGAAGGGGATGGTATGACCAGAAAAAGAGTGGGAAAGGTGCGCACGTGGGTGGTTTAAAAGACACGCTGTTTACTTATGGAGTTGCTTTTGGAAGGTTTTGACTTTGATTTGTGGCCAGGCCTGAAGAGAATTGGTGTGTGCGAACTTACGCAGGTTTACTTGAAGTTCTGTCAGGGAGATGTCACTCCTATGCAATGTCTCAAGTAACCTACTTATTTCTCATCCAGGTGACAGCCAAATTATTCAATGAGTATTTTATGGATTTACTGTGTATTAGCAAAGCACTGCTGCAGATCAGCCATATAAGATGCCTACTGGGACAAGCACTGCTTCTGCTTTGTGAACCTTCCTCTTCCTACTCCCTCCGGGAGTATAAATAATTGATTGTGCTGCAGTCAACCCTTTGTACATCACCTGTGTGACAAAACATTTATCATAGATAAATGCAAGGTAGCTCTAAAGCCTGCATTTTATTTTTTTCTTCAGTGAATGTAATGTAAAACAGATTAGCTACATCTAAACATATAGCTACACTATAAGTATTTTTTGCGTGAAATAACGTTTGTCCCTAACTTATGAGGAGCTCCACTAAAGTTGTAGTAAATGTCTCTTTGAACCTATAAGCAGATTTGATCTAACTCACATCACCTTTTCTTTCATTAGTGACAGAGTGTCGAGGGGTCTTGGACAATAATCAGAGATTTTCTTCATTACCAACATACCTACCTGTGAGCTATCGGATCTTCAGTGCTGAGACATCTTTCTTTCTCAAAGAAGCCAACCAGGACTTCATGAGAAATTCCAGTTTGCAGTCCAGGGTGGAATCATTCTTCCCATATAAAGCCAAGAGACCACCTATATTAAATGCCAGCTACGGACCTTTTTCTGTTGAACAAGTTGTGCCCCAGGACCTAATGTTCACTTCCAGCTCTTTTGGATCTGCCAACAAGTTTACTTATAACTGGAAGCTTCAGGCCTACATAATGAGCAACAAAATTTACCTGAGCAAGCCCAAAGTCCAGGTCCTGTTCTACATCGTGGGCAGGGACTGGGATGACTACAGCACCACGGAACAGCTGCCCTGCCTGCGGGTCTTTGCCTTCCGAGAGACGCGGGAAGTCAGGGGCAGCTGCAGGTTGCAAGGGGATCTGGGGTTGTGTGTGGCAGAGCTGGAGCTCCTGCCAAGCTGGTTTAACCCCCCCATGGTTGTCACAGGCCGTAAGAAGCCACCGGATCAGTTTGAAGGGAGCCCTGTGGAGCTCTACTATACTATTCAACAAGGAGACGAGAAGGGAGAGTGTACAGCTGAGGATATAAGGAAGGGAAATGCTATCCGGCCAGGAAAAGATGGCATGGATGAAACCATGTCCCACTTACAGAGGATTGGATCTGTCAGCCTCTATCGAGGCCAGGAGACTTCTCAGCTAACGGAGCTCCGGCTGGATGGTAATATTGTTGTCTGGTTGCCCTCAAAGCCTGTCAAACAAGGAGAAGTTGTGAATGTTTATGTGACAATTGCCAACAATTCTACGGTGGATCAGTTCATACTCAGGTACGGTAGGTGGGTTTTATATGTTTCTAATATGGTAGCACACAAAGATGTTGGGGAGATGGGATGAATCTCAGCCAGTTTGAAGTTAATCCACACTGAAGGTTGCTCCTAGTCACTGAAATACATTATTTTACTTCCTGAACATTGGGAATAGGATTGAAAGCACCCATCACTAAGAGGCTTTTAACACGTATGTGGTGCCGTTTATCACATGCCCACATTATGCAACGATGTACCGAATACAGCGATTCACTGCTCTAGTGGGGCAGTTTCTGTGCAATGACAGACAGCAAGGCACTGGAAAAGTTCTCTGCTTTACAGGCTTTTAAAATCGGGTTTTTAGTGCATAGGCATAGAGTTTGAACATACCAAAACTTCAATTACCTGTTTTTCTTTAAGTGCTCTGGCAGTGTTTTGCCTCTCCCACACAGAGTCATTTTGTTATGAGAGCTCTTCAAGGAGGGGTTTAACTATCTACTTGTAGTTAAGTAGTGTTTGTCTTTGCCAACACATATACCCTTTAAAATAAGGCCTAATGTGTTTAATATTGCCATTGGTTGTAAGGGAATGTTAGAAGTGAGTGCCATTATTTTGGACAGGAGCGGCGAATACAGGACCTGGGAACACAAGAACTGCTTTACTGGGTCAGATCACTTTCCTTTTATTTTCTTCTTTAGCAGTTTTCCTACCGATCAGATGAAAATCCTTTGAGGATGACAAAGACTGGGAAACTTTTTTAATCACTGAAATATTTGATGTACCTTTTTTTTTTTTTTCTTGTTACCAGGCTTAAAATTCAAGGGAAATTTCCACGGTGATAAGCAACAATTGCTCTTTAAAGCCTCAGGGAATCAGAGTTTCCCAAAAGATTCTGCACATGAAAGTATTTATTTCTAAGGCTTATATGAATTAGATTAATACATAGTTGACAACTACCGAGGAGAATAGCCTTTACAACAGGAAGTGTCGCTTGGCAGATAAAAGGCTTTTATTTTAAAAAAGGGGGATTTTAGTCATCCCAGAATTGTTCTGATGTTTGCAGCTTTGGTTAAGTTGGTGAGATAATCTCTCTGACACCTGTTTACTGAGTGAAACCTCCATTATAGAAGTCTTTCTGACGTTGTTGCTTATCTTTTATTGAAAATCCTTTTTTACAAAGTAGTGGAAACAGAATACTTTTCCACATAACAAGCATAGCTGTGGTGAAAGAAGAAATCCAAAAACAATGAACTGGGTGTTTGCTGGGTGGATGGGAGAGGGGATCACCCTTTGAAGGTCTGTGTCACAGGCTTTATTTTACTGAAAAGTGAGTTGAAGATAAACAAGCCTGTTGAAATCTGGTGATGTATTTCTTTGCTCAGAAATGAACCTGACTGCCTAGGCAAGGATATCATTTGCATGCTGAGAGGTACAATAGAGATGATAAGGTGGGACATCAGTAATTGCCTGTGTGACTTGCTGTTATGGACAAAATGGATTGGCTTTGGTTTTGAGAACAGGTGACTGATTTATTTGAAGTGAATAGTCTGACATTTATTGGTATATTGGTTTTTCTGTGTTATCACAAATGCAGAGCTCAGACCATGTTCTCTTGCTGAAACACCTTTTTGCTTAAAATTGCTTTGAACCAGACACAAGAACACAAGAGGCTGAAGAGAGTAAGATTTTTTTTTTTCAGAAAAAAACGTTTTTTCTTGCTTTCAGAGGAGATGGGCAGGTGGTCATTGTCTTGAGATGTAGTATAGGGCTGGCTCATGTTATGAAAATCATCAGTGTTCAGTGTGCTTCCTCCTTCCCACTGCCAAAGGCAAGACAATCAATGTGAGATATTCCAAAGCAGACTTGGTTTGGAAAATTTTGTTTTGCAGGCTTGTTAGTCTCGTGTATCAACCAAAAATGCTGATCAGTGCAGTAGTTCAGGCATCAGATGGAAGCTTTGCTTAAGATGTGCATGAGAGTAATTTCATGTAAAAGGAAATGGCTTTAACTTTTTTCCTGACACTGTGATAGGAAGGGACAGCTGATACCCTCTGGTGAAAGTTGTGTGGGACCTGAACTGCGTGGCCCAATCTGTTGGTTCTGAATGCTTCTTTTGTGGTTTTAGTGGTAGAGGGATGGTGAAAAGGCCAAGTTCAGCTTCCTGGTTCTGTGGTGGAAAGCTGTTGTCTTCAGTGAAACTTCCTAGGTGTGAGAAAGTATGGAATTTGACCCAGGAATCTATGAAGTTCCTGTATCTTACAGGAAAAAAAGCCAAACGAATACAGCAGCCAGGGAGTAGGCAGTGCATATGCTGAGGGGCTTTGCCTGGTTAGAGAGTGGGCTGTATGCTCTCATACTCATGGGTTCCCAGCAGAGCAATCCCTACATCCTATGACATGCGTTCACATTTAATCATCCCAAAGAAAAACACACCACACATTATCCCCAGGCATAGTAGGTTTATTTATTTTCTGCTTCTTGTATATTATTCATTGAGGTATTGCTGCATCCAGCGCTGAAGCAAACAGCATGTGATCATTGCTTTGGGGGTGTGTGTGTGGAAATAATAGCTACAAATCCTCTCTGGCAAAAGGAAAGTAGACTGGTCTAAATGACCTCATATCCACAAATCATTGCAATTGAAACTGTGTTCTTAAATTGTGTCTTAATTCAGAATCCTGTTACTGTATCTATAAATTTATCAGCCCAAGAACACCAGTAAAGTCAAAGAGAATGACTATTATGACAGGGAGTGAAGCGAATTATGCATGGTAGTACATTAACACAGTAGGAGCACTGTCTGAATAAACACAGATCTTCCTTTCCTGCATCTAGTCAGCACAGGGCTATTGTGAAAGCAGTTCAAACAATACTGATAGGTTATAGGATCTAGGTTTTGTTCACAGGCCTTTCTCCTGTCCTGCTGTGTCACCTCTGGTAAGTCTTTACAGGTGTTTTCTATATGCAGCATAGAAAATGCGAACAGTTGGTCAGCATCACTCTCAGGAGTGGGAAGCCTCTTTCAGTCCTCTTCCTAAAAAACTTTGACTTCCTCTGATGGAAGGAGTTTCAGATTTGCTGTATCTTATCAGCAGTATTATGAATGGGAAAATCCTGATAGAAGAGCTGTAGAAATAGAGGAGGAGGAATAAAGTATTGCACTGCATTCCTACCATTGGGAAGGATTTCTGGATCCCCAAAAGTGAGATGAATTACACTTATAGCTGGCTGCTCGGTAAAGAAAATTAATGTTACCTCTATAGTTGGGTAAACTATGAACAGAAGACAAGTAACATCAGTATAGGACCAAAAAGCAAAAAATGAGCAATATTTAAACTAAAGATCGCTTAGGTCTTCTGTGCACTTCCCAGAGCTATTATAAATTAACACCACTGGCTTCAGCAGAGCTACTGTGATTGATTGTCGCTTCCCCAATAGCTGTGTACACATGCTTTTCTAATCCGAGTCATCATTTTGGGTGTATTGTCTGTGAGGATTAGAAAGCAAAATCCTTAGGGCAAGACCCTGTTCCCAGATGCATTTATGAAGTGCCCTTGCACCAGTCAGCTACAAATAAGGGGAAAAATCATAACCGTGCTGAAAATAAGCTATTCTTGTGAGGTTAACTTTCAGAAAGTAACATGTAGCTGCATGTGTATGCTGAGATATTTGAAGTAGGAAGCTGGGCACTTGATTTCTATTGGTAGTACTGGGGAGTTGGTGAGCATTAGACAGCTTTGAAAAGGTTGGCCTGTGTGCATTGCTGTGTTTGTTCTGTGGCTCTAAATACTTTTCCAGCTACTACACCATTAAAGGATCTTTCCATCTGTTTTTCATGGCGTGACATGCCACATTTGATCTGGTGGAGCACTGTACAGCACAGGGCCAAAGCAAAAGGTGTGGGAGTGCTAAGTGTTTTATGTTACTCTGCTGGGCAGCAGCTAATCTCTAACTCACTGTAGAAGGCGCTGAACCACGAGATAACCCAATTTACAGGAGGTATTGTGCAGGATAAGTAAAGGGAAAGAGGATGAAGTTGTTATCTGTTCTGATTAGAGAAAAGAGGTGAAAAACAGTGGTACTTTTTTCGCCCCTCAGGCTTCTTATTACTGCTTTTGCAGTGCAGCTCATTGCATCTGAAGGGGATGTAGGTTGTAAACAGTGTTACTGAATTACCTTTGTCTGGCAAACAAATCAACTCCAAGACAATGGATAATTAGTAGTGATAATAAATCTACAGATTGGAGGAAGGATGAAGGATAAATGCAGTGAGGAAAGCTACTTAAAACGCACAGGCTGAGGCAGCTTTATATGTTAGTTCCTAATGAGTATTGACAGCAGTGCTGTTGGGTAGTATTGAGAACAGCTAAAACCTAGAGGAAGATGCGCACATAGAGTAGCACAACAAAACAGCTGTAGCTAGAAAAAGTAGTTAAAATCGTAATATCGGTGTATTGCTTGCTTGTAATTCTCAGTATTTCAAAGACTGGATTGTGATCTGACCATAAATACCCATTTTGGAGGAACCGATTATGGAAAAAGAGGGATCTCCAGCACTAAATCTGCCTGCTTTACGTGGAAGACCTATTTGACCGCTCAGAGGAGCCGTCAGTGCTTGGTACTGCCCTCAGCGGTTCTACCTATTGTATATAAAAGAAATAAAAGTAATAACACTTTCAAGCAATTACTGTTTAATTTTAGATACTGACATTTTAATCTACCTTGTGGTGTAATCACCCTTAGTACCCTGAAACTTACCTGCGCTTAATTACTGGTTTACCAGCTTTTAATGCTGCAGTGTGGTGGTAGCATCACTGCAAACACAAGTGACATCGTAATGACTAACTGAAGCTGAAGTTAACAGAATATGAGACCAAAACCAGAGCTGAGTTCACTTTTCATTTTGTGTTAACCCATAATTTGGGACGTATTATCCCAAGTACCTATTTTCCACAGTGAATGGAATGATGATTTCCAGCTGTGAAATGAAGTGTGCTTTTTTTTTTACTACTGCTTCATATTTTAAAACTAATGCAGCTCAGAGTGAAATGGAAAGACAGAATGATTTGGTGGGATGCTCTTCTGGGCATACATGTGTGTCTCCAGGTGTGAATTCCAACAAAACATTTTTCATTTCCTATGCAGCTTTGCATTACTTAAATATTTAGAAGTTATTTCACCACACAAAAGCGTTTCAATTGACATCTGAAGGGAGAGGAGTTTGCAGCCCTCAGACTTGCTTCTGTTGTCTCATTATTTCATGTTTCATTTTCAACTGAAAAGAAGGTCTCGTCCTCAAAAGCTCAGACCCACAGTTTTACATATTGCATGAATGTAAAAAATAACACAGATATAGTCTCTGAAAGCTAGATTTCCTTTTATAGTGCCTTAAACCTTCTCTTTAGACATATATCTTGTATTCTGAGGCACACATAAAACTGTAAGTGGCTAATTTTTACACTGTATAAAGAAAAGTATGCATCTCAGGCACTCTGGGTAGCAAATGGTTGTTTGTTCTCACCTCAGATATAATTTCTGCATTTGTGTTTCCATCTTGAATAAACAAAATGCAAACTTGATGACTACAATCTTTCAGGCGATTCTGTTCACATTATTCTTTATATCTCTTTTTCAGTAAAGTCAATTATCAAATCAAGACTGGAAAGTAAAAGCACTTCACTTGCTTATGAACCTTTAATCAGGCTTCAGAGAAACTGGAGAAACTCTTCCCCAGTCTTCCAGCCCACCACAGGGGTTTTCTAGTTATTTTATTGTATTGGTAGGACCCCTAAAGTCAGGTGCTAGGCCAGAGGTGGTTTGCAAATGTCTTCAGACCTGTGAATTATGGCTTGAAGGAGTCTTATACATTTCATTGATGAAGCATTTATATATTTCAGTGTCTAGTGCTTAGCCTTGTGAAACTTTAATTCTTATTGATTTTTTAGTTTTCTATAGAATGATTAGTGACAATTCAGCTACAAATCTACAGTGGAGCAGGTTAATGAAAGAAATGTAATGGTGTCTAGTCCTTATTGTGCACTAATTAGGAAGTCAAGAGACCTGGATTCTTCTTGTACTTCTGTTCAGGACTTTGTTAATTTAGGCATATAGTTTTATCCCTACTTTCATATCCACCTTCTCAGGTTGGTTGTTTGCACTATGCTATTCAGGGAAGAGAGAGACTGGGCTGTGCTTTATGTGCATCATTCAGTAGATCCCCATAGGCCATCTCTGTATTACATGATACAGGTGACAGTAAATCATACATAAGTTGTTACACTGTGAGGATTAAGGTTTTTGCAAGTAATAAAATGCAATAGCACTTTACAAGTGCTTTGTTAACATTTCTCCAAAGTAAATGGAGAGTAAGCAATAGGGACATAGTCTGTTAAAGTACTCCTAATTGTCATTTACTAGAGAATATGACAGACTAAGTAGGGTAAATATTTCCCAATATAACTTTAAGAAGCATTTGGGATGTAAAAAATACTTTTTCAAAGAGCATGTGTTAATGATATTTTGAGAGAATGGTACCACCCTTCAGTCAGTTTAATTCTTAGCAGGCAATTTTCATGGACATCAGCGTCACAACCAGAGGCAGCTGGGTCATCCAAACAAATGACTCACTCCAAAAAATGCTAAACTGGTGTGGATGTCCTTTGAACATTGATTTTTTTAAAAAGGTACTCCTCACCAGAACAAGTGAAGAGCTTGCTTGAGTCTGTGGTAGCAGTGAGTCACATCTGGTAAAGTTTTAAAAGGAACTGATTATTAACTTGGAATTGAAGCTACCTAGAAAAAAAGAAAACATGCATTCTTTCCCTGACCATCTCTAAAAACCTTTTAATGTGGTGCTTAAGAAACCTTCACAATTCTACTGATGTCTCCGCTGCAATGTACTCCTTAGTACTGGGAATAAACTATAGACTTACTAGAAGGCTGAGCCTGTGTCCCTGACTTTGGAAGGCATTTGCTGATTGACCATGACTGAGTCACTGGAGCACAGCTCTGTGACCAGAGAACCAGGACGAGACCTTACACCCCACTATGATCAGGAGCTGAGCAGTGAAGTTCAGTGGTGCTGAAGTCCATAGAGTACTCAGCACTGAAAATCAAAGGTCATAGCCTCCCTTTTGAAAACTTTATCCTTAACACCCTGATCAGCTGCCTGTAAAGTGCAATTCCTATCATGCAGATGTCTTACAAGAGTTAACTACATCGATGGTGGCATACTCATAGGAATGTTCTTTGTATCGTGAAGAAGGCATTTCCAAAGTGGGTGTTCAGCTGAAATCTGTGGGTTCTCTGAGCCAAATCCAGGGCTATCTGTGTGTGATTGTCAGCCTTCCTGGGTATGTGACAGGTAACACCTATGCTTTTCTAGGTGCAGATTAAGACACGAAATCCAGTCGGCTCAGTGTAGACAAACCTGAACTATATATAGTTTATATAATAACTTTATATAACGCAACTATCAAACACATTTGGATTTTTGCGCTTCAGGCTTGCATATTTGAAAACTTTCTCTAGTATGTTGATTGGAAAAGTAGAAGGAATTGATGGAGGCTGTTGTAGGGGTTGACCATAAATGGAAGAGAACAAAATTGTTGCATCGGCAGTCAGCCAGAGAATTGATAGCTATCAGTGCTGCTTCAAGTGCTGGAGCTGAAGGTTTTGGTTAACTTTTGGCAAATGCCACGTGCATATCTGAGTTTCAGAAACTTTGTATTGAGGTATCGTGTTAAAATCGCCTCTTGTAAGTGGTTTCCCTTCCCATCCTCTTGAGTTTCAGCAAACTATAGTGAAGTTATTCCCAGCTTCTTTTCCAAATACGCCGTAGCACGTGTTGCTAAATGCATGCTGGTGTCTCTGAAGCTTGTCCTGCTTTGAGACCCCCCTCTGAGGTGCAGTGCGTCTCCTGCTAGCTTCTGCTCTGCCTGACCTTTGCAAAAGCCTGGCCATGTGCAAGGCTGCTTAAAATTGAGATAAGGCACCTCTACTTAATTTCTGTTTAGACTATTAGCCACTTGTGTGACTCAAGTTACAATGTTAATTAAATCCTTGGTTACTTGCCTAATTAGAAACAATGGTGGCTCGTTAAAAGATCATACCATATAAACCCCAATTCTCCCAAACCAGCGGTAAGGAGGGAAATTTCATACTACTGGGAGTGGATTTTAGTTGAACCAAGATAATGTTTTCTGGCTGTCTGAAAAAGTCTGTGATCTGATGCATTAGGGAATCTCCTGGGAATCCCCAGTGTGATTATCTGACAAGCTGTTGGGTTCTAAGGCCACTGTAAGCAAGAAAGTGTGTGAGCCTGTAGGTCTGAATGGAAATGAGTATCCCTGAGAAAAATTGTATGATGAGGCTTTAAAACCTAGTGCATCTGTTAAAGCTGTAAAAGCAGTAGTGACTTGCTGGAATGGTACTGGGAGGGACATCAGCAAGTCATAGCTCAGGGCTTGCAGGGGGAGGAGTTGGGATAGGGTGGAAGTATGGGGAGTAATCCAGGGGTAGGTACCTGGCCTAGTAGAAGTGTAAAATCTGCTGGGTTTTATTGATACTGATTTATTGGTGCTTGTGGGGCTCATTATTTAAGACAGAAACAGTCTGATTGAAGTTTCTGTTTTGGCAGACTACTGCTTCTCACTCAAGACAGCCTGTGCTCAAAGAACTTAAATTGTCCGTATGTTCTTGTGGCACTTTACAGTTAAAACTTCCACAGAAGGCCTGGGGATGGTGGGAAGTTCTGCTCTGCACCTAAGAGTTAATTTTTGCAGAATGCTGAGCTTTCCTATAAGGTATAGAACATTTGACTCCGATTTTTGCCAGTTTCCTTTGGGACCCCATTGAGGTGCTCTCTATTTCGTTGAAATCCCACCCTGCCCTGTATGTGCTGCCTCTTCAGAGAGGTGTGTGCTGTTGCATGTAGTATTCTCCTGAAAGGAAAGTTGAATTTCTATAGACTTTCATTGCACAGAAAAGCTGATTAATTCCTAGTTTAGATGAGACTGGGTTAAAAAGAAATTCAGCATCTTTTTTTGTTTGTTTGTCTGGTTCCTGGTGTGTTACAAAATGTCTCTATTAGCAAAGCTGCCAGGGGGTTAATTTGCACTAACAGCCTAATCATCTCCAACAACATCATTTTGGGTTTTCATATTGCTGCTTAGATCAGCAAGACTAGAGAAAAGACTTGAGAAATAGCTCATATCTTAGGAAAAAAGAAGAAAAAAAAAAAAAAAAGAAAAATCGGGGGGAAGCATTTCAGACATAGCCCTCTGCATTCTCAGCTGTCAGGCTGCTTAAAAAGATTTGCTTTTTCTTACAAGCTCTGGCTCTAAGATGTAAGCCTTGATTTCCTAAGTGCTATGAGACTGAGCTCTTTGTACAAGAGAGACAGGCTCATTAAAAGGGAGTATGTGGTACTTAGACACTGAAGTCTGGAGCTTGATTCCTCAACCTCCCCGATTAGTCGTTAAACAGAATGCATAAGTAGTTGTGGATCATGATTCACAACTTGGTTTTGCAGATAAGAGTGCCTGACATACTAGACCATAAAGCCGTACTTGGTCTTTCACTCGCCCCATGGGCGGTGGGGAAGGCAGTTCAGCCCTACAGGTGATCACTAAGGCACAAATGTTGCTGCTGACCAACCAAGGGGGGGTTCCTTATTTGGCATATTGGATATTTGTGGATCCTATTTTGAGGAAACTAATTTTTCCTATGGATTGCATGGCAGCTTAGGATTCTGAGCTTTGCTATAGTTTTTGAAAAATTAAGTGCTGTGATGCCAGTTGCTGGAGTCGCTGAGACACTTGGTGTGCCTGGTCTCAGCAGGCTGTAGAAATACCACCAGCAGCAACAAAAATATGTTTCTGCTTGAGGTTATGACTGGGTTAGAAAAAGCCCTGATTGTGTAGAGAGTTCTTCCTATGGAAAGGAAACACCAACCCACAGTAGGAGCCTGTCACTTAGGAACATACCCAAATTTAGTCCTGTCGAAAGTAATGAGAATATTCACAGGCTTTAGGTTGCTTTTTATCCCACTGGATTTAAGACATTAGTGAGAGGCCATGTTAGCACCATCTTCTGCTTTTCTCTTCCATAGCAGCCTGATTGCAATTTTCCAGTAGAAGGGAATGACCAAACCTTTTCTTACTGTATGGTTGATTGTATGATGATTATGATAGTGGACAATGCACACTTACATGTATTGTAATACTGTTTTATGAGACAGCAGATGATAAAAGGATGGTGTTAAAGTTTTAATTCATTTGGCTACTCTACCCTATGAAGAGATGAGAGATGTTTTGAACAGAGAGGCTCAGGGCAAATACAAGAACAGAGAGCAGGCGGTGTTACACAAGTCAGCTGTAGTGTCAGCAGGGTTGCACAACCTTGCAGGTAACATCGTGGCAGCATTCAAGTAGGTGACTTGGGTCCTTGACACCGGACTCTGATTTACTGGTGGGTACTGCTGTGTTCGTGATGACATGTGAAAGTGGTGATTCTAGACCTAATGAGCTCAACATCACAACAGAGAGTCTGAAGGGAAGTAACAGCAACCTTGTGGCTTAGGTCCATTAGGGTCTGAGCTAGGTGACATTGAGCTTCAAAGCAATTCCCTAGTGACTTTCATGGTGAAGTGTTAGTATCTTAAATCAAGCTGTTCAAAGCCATAGAAAGGACATTGCAAGTGGCAATCTAGCCTGGACAGGAAAGCGTGAATATAATGTAGAATCTCTATTTTCTAAGACTCTAAGGGACTGCCTAAGAATTTTTCTCTTATCTGTCTGAGACAGTGCTATTGTAATTAACACTGGGCAGAAATATTGACATAGTTGAGCGAAGATTTTATCTTCTGTCTGTAGACAGTGACAGCTGGTTAATTTTGATGTTTTCTGAAAGATCTCTAAAGAAATCCGGAGTAGTTGTTCAGAAATTAATATGCTTCATCTCTCTTAGTGTTACTGAAGTATGGCTGTGCTGTCATCTATAGTTTGCATTTTTAAATTTTCATAACATCTCAGGTGATGGGTGCTTTGTCCATTGCTATGGTAACAGCTGTTTTTATTTCTTAATCAAAGTAAACATTGGCATAAAACCCCACTGTAACATGTTCTGTTTATTCATCGTGTACACCTAATGGATGCCATAGCTGTGCAAATATGTCATGATTGTAGTGGATAGAGAGCAATAAACTGAAAGTCTAGTGGCCTGGTATATAACTGGTTTCACCTTTCAACACAAGCGTAATTTTTATGTCAGCTACTTCAACTCTGTTTTTACTCCTACCCATGTTTAATTAGATTTCAAATACTTCAGGATGGAAACAGTCCCTGACTGTGTTGGTGAGTGCTTAAGGGAAATGGGATCTAATAGCAGATGAGGCATGCTAACTTTGTTTTTGCTCTTAAACAGCTCCATTTTGAAGTTGAATTGATCCCATGAACTTTTGGCAGTTGTTCAAAATCCTTCCTATCCTTTTTCTGAACTCTAATGATGGGAGTAGCAGTTCGTTTCCTGTGTTAGTACTTCTGTTTTGTTGCCTTAAAAATACCAAATGTCTCATGAAAAGCTGTATGATACTGTGGTAGCCTCAGTCACCTCCACAAGGCTCTGCTACCCAGTTCCCTTCAGACTGCAGTTCCTCAAAACCTGCATGGAACGATGCAAATGCAGACTGAAGTGTTAACTGTTCCTCCCTCTCAGGAGGGGAGGTGATTTGTTTTGAGTCCTAACACCCAGCAGCCCCAGTGCCACCCCCACCGGGGAGAGCTGTTAGGTTTGGCTCTTCTTGAAAGGAAAAATGCTGTTGGAAAAAGTGTTGCTGTGAGTGTTTTCTAGGGTTCTCCCCGCTCTATCACAATTATGTGATAAATGTAGCAATTATCTTTTCAGTTTAGAGTAAAAAATAAAAAGCAAATTAATTTTTATCTACAAGAGGCAGCTTGCATGTTCTGTATTATATTCTATATGCTTTTAGAGTGATTCAGATAGAACCTTATTAAACATCTTTACAGCCCTTTTAGATTCATCTCTATTAACTATTATAGGGATTTCCCATGAGGGAACGACTCTGTACCATCTTGTACTAATATCAAGCACAACTTAATCTGATAGACCATTCTGTTGGGAGTGATAATATGAAAAATGCTGTGCATGGATAGAAGTGTTAGCAGGATTGAAGCTGTAAGCCCCAGCTCTGCAAAAAGACTATTCCTGCACTTAGCTGTGTATGCTGTGGCCAAAGTTAAACATGTGCAGTGACTTAAAATCAAGATTATGCTTTAGGAAATGCTGTTTAGTCCTGCAGATGGGAGTGTACGATGTACTGCAGTAATTATTGTTGAAAGGCTCTAATTGCTTATCCATTTGATAGGAATTAGATGATACTTTCCTACTTCTGCAGAGTTATTTTAATATAAAAGAAATATGTAGTTAGCTACGTTTTAAATATTACTGATGATTCTGGTTTGGGGACACTACTTCTTTCTTCCATGTTAGTAAAGTTAATACCAGAGGTGTCATTTTTGGAGATGCCTTGCCTAACACTGTACAGTAATCTTATTAGGTAAGAGGGCTCAAAAGAAAGAGCCACAACAACGCTCTTGTTCTCATAGTGCTAAATGAGAGTGAGTCATGGCTAGATCTCGGCTGGATGTAAGAGCGATTCCTGGGAATGGGAAATGGTCAAGAACTTCTTGTTCTAGGAAGCTCTGATTGTTCAGAAAGGCAATGATTGTCCTGTTGTGTTGCATAATTATATCCGCCTCCACATATCCCACTGCTGTTCATTTCTATTATGTCTTTTTATTTAAGTCCTAGCTATTCAGGGAGGAGATTTAAGAGATTCATGGCAAGAGCAAGTGAACATCCGTGCATCCTTCTCTGCTCAAAAAAGTCTCAATGGATAAGGAATGTTACTTTGATAATCATTTAAATGGTGCTTAAGGGGCCCCCTGGGCTAGTTACATTGGCTCTATGATTTGCCTTTTCGCCGAATGCTCAATTGATTCAGAGTCAGAAACATGAAAGAAGGGGGGGCGGGGGGAAATGCAAGAGGATTGCAGTAATTGAGTCTTTACAAACATAAGAAAATTAGTCAGTCATACTAAAAATCCCAGGTGCCGTGCTGAAATATACGTGTACTCAAGTTGTTCAATGGATAACTATTTTTATCTTTTATCTCTCACTTCTATAAATATAAAAATGAAAGAAAAATAACAAACACAAACTGAGTTTAACTCAGTCTGAGAGTATTCTTATGATCTGAAAATTAAAAAAAAAAAAACTGTTATCTGTTCCATTTTTAGAGCATCATTATTCAGAGCAGAAAAGAGCCTTGTGTGAGAATTCATTCCAGGTAGATATTTTGGAGAAAATTGGAATCTGGATTGATTTTGGTAGGGGATTTTTAAATCTGACCATTTATGCTTCTTACATCTTTCTAGTATGTTATCTGAGGCTTCGAGCACCCTTAAAGAAGTGTTTCTTGTAAGATTCCAAATGTTCCTGACCTGGTAGGTAAAGCTGGTTGTGATTAATAGTCAGAATTTTTTGTTTGTTTGTTTTTCCAGATCTAAACATCGTAATTGTTACATGTCATTAAAAGTGACTTGTCAGTGTTTGAGTCCATAAATCCTTATATCATCAAAGCAGATTAATGTGGATGGTTGTAGCAATTTTGGGGTGAATCCTGTGGGTACAGATTGCTCATATGAGCAGAGAGACTTGCATAGTCATACTTTCCAGAATGACTTCCCATCTGATGTGATGTGGCTTCATGATGTTTTCAAACGCTTTAGAAAGATGCGATCCAGAAGAAAGATGCCCATGTAATATAGGGTAGAGATGCCCAGCTCGAGCGGATAAGTGATCAAAAACTTGGGCTGAATCAAGCTCCAGGCACACCTCCTCATCGCCATAAAACTTCCTTTCATAGTCTAGTGTTAGCATGTTATGCTTTCCGCTACAGTTTCCTCCTTGTCACAGTCAGTCCACAGTACTCTGTTAGTTACTGGTTTGACAGGAGACAGCTCATCCTCTTCCTCCGTTGAGTCTGTGGGTATATGTGTACAGAGGCTCTCTCTGCACTGCTGCCCCAGCAAAGAGCGTGCGCCGCTGCCTTCTGATCGCTCCCAACCCTGGCAAAGAGCTTCGCTGACCGCCTGTTGGGTGTGCTTGAGAGAGACTTACCGCGGGTGCCCGAACCCTGCTGACCGACCCCTACCCTGCTGTGAAACACAGTTAGAACAGGTTCTCTTCTAGGTGCAAGTATGATGTCATTACAGAAGTGTAACTGTCAGATGTGTATACATGGAACAGAGATTGGGAAACAGCAGCTGTAAAATGTGTGCTTTTTTCCACGCTCTAGAGAGACAGGATGATGCTTTCCAGCTTTTCCTAAGTTGAACCTTAGTTTTTGTGTCTAACTTCTAGTATGCTCCTTGTGCAGATCCTGATGGGATCATTGCAGTTAAGCTTTATATTTTGATATGAGTAAATTTATGTAAGTGAATAAGTGTTGGTTGCGCTAGAACTTGAGATTTACATTGCATGAACACCCAACTGCTTGGATGAGTCTTTCTTTTTCTTTCCCTTTAAGCAACTGATTCAGTTTTTTGCTTTATCTGCACCTTCCACTCCCTACATTCTCACTGGAGAGAGAAATATGGAGATTGGAGCTGCAATTTCTCTTGTCTGATTAAACACAATGTGAGACTTGCATTTGATATGATGCTGCTTGGGCTGTCTTATACAGGAGTAATAATATCTTTCCAGCATGTGATGAGAGGGGACAGAATGTTATCACAGTTCCAATGTTTGTATATTAAATTTCCATGTGGTCAGGCTTGAAAATAATAATAGTGAGAATGACTCTGATTTCTCTAAAATAATTGTCTTCTAGCCAAGTTATCTCTCTTATCCTTTATTGTAATGAAATGAGTGTGTTACATGCTTATTACATAAATACATAGAAAAGTATACTCCCTTGGTGCAAGTGGTACTATGTTATGGTTAAAGGAGTAGGTCATGGAGTAAGATGCCATCCCCAGAGCCACTAGATGAGACTGTAGTCTTTTGTCACTCAGTTGATCCTTCCATGTTTCACATCCATCAGCATGCTGGGACTATAACACTGAACCCACTCACAACAGATCTGTGATCCTTCTGAGAGGGGTTGTGACTCTCCCATGCAATTACACAAACACTTAGGAGGGAAAAAAAAAGCATGCTAGGTGTAATTTTTCCTCTCCTATCATTGCATACCGTTTAGTTGCAAATCTAGTCCTTCACCCAGCTAAATAGAGGGACTCATTGAGGCCACCACAGACAGCTGCTGATTACCTCCAAGGAAGCACAATTTATAATACTGTTCCCTCTGCGCTGGGGAGAGGAGTTGAAGGTCTGCAGGCAGCACCTCTCAGACCACTCAGCAGCACTGCCAGAGGCAACGCAACGGTTTTAGCCAAAGGGCCTCCAGAAGCTGCTCCTTTGGGTCATCTCTGCCACCATGAGCAGCAGCTGTGAACCAGGGGCACCTCAACCTTTGCACTTCTAGGGTGTAAGTATATGGCACATTACTAATGCCAGTGGACTTTGGATCAGTTAGTAACTACTGCTCAGAGTTACTATTTTAGCATACTAAGAGTTTGCGTTGCGTGTCAGGGGACTCTATTTCCCTTTGAGCACAGCCACAGCAAAGTTTGATTGGTACCTTTTTTTAAGTGCATGCTTTAGCCTAGATAATCCAATGCATCCTTTTGTGGAGCCAAGTGGACTGTTGTTTTCTTGTTTGATTTGGCTCTTCTTGCTTAATCTGGAGTTGTGCCAAAAACATGAATATTCATGACACTGTTAAACAAGATTTTTATTGAAAACAAAAAAATGGATCTGAAGTCTTTCATTTCTCATTCTGAACTCAGCTAGTGAAAGCCCTGTGAACAGGCACATTTATCAGTGAAGCTTTTCTTGGGGTTTTCTGTTTGCTTATTAAATGAAAATTCATTAGAACCAAAGTGTATATGACTGGCCAGTAAGCCTAATGTTAAGAGGTTTCTGTATACAGTATGAATATAATATATATGAAATATATAAACTAAATTGTACTGGTTTATACGTTATATTAAATATAGCTTAAGTATAAAATACTTTAGCAAGTGTTGAGCCTCAAGTAAGAATGTACAAGCAGAGGACAGATCTATCAGAGTTAAAAAAACTTGATGTGCGTTACTACAAAGGCCAGAATCCTATATGACAGTCATCTTGGCTGTCCTGCATGCAGAGGGCATTGTCATTCCCAAGGAACACTTTTTCTTGAGATTACAGTGGAAATAGATGGGAAGGCAAATTTTCAACTAGCCAGTCTGCATCTTGATGGTGCCAGGAGTTTCTGCTGCTCTGAGTGACCATAGTAGGGTCAGCAGAGGTGGTAGGGAAGAGAACTAGTCCTGGTTTCTTTGTTGGTCTTCTGAATGCTGCTTATGCATTGACCAATCTCAGAGATGGTTGCTGAGTCCCTATGCAGTGGTTGAATGAGTGACACATTTATTTCCTCTGTGTGTGTAGATAGATGGATGGGAAAAGGGAAGGTGAGAAGAAACTAGAGGAGCAATATAAGCACAAGGTAGATTTCTCTTGCAGCCTCTGGCCTGTACAATAAATTAAATAAGATTAGCTTTTAGATGACACCTGTAACTGATTTTTAGATACCCATGCTCATTTATTTTGCAAGGTGAAATTCTCCTGAGAGCTGTCTGTTTTATCCTGAAAAGCAGACGAGCTAGCATCTTCTCCTTCCATGCACATTATCTAGGAGAACAGTGCCAGGAGAAAAATGTCTAGGGGTGTGTTTGTACTGTGTCTGGTATGATGGGACTTGAATTCTGACTGGGACCTTTTTTTGCCCTGTTACACCTTTTTTATTAATACTAACAATCCTGTGTTTTTGTGATATGTTTGTACTTCACAGTATTCCGATTCCCCTCATCGGAACGTGCTTTCTTCTGAACTTTGCTGAAATGCCTGCTATAACAAGGGGTTTCATCCAGAAATATTTTTCACATCTGTTCATTTTAGAAATCATAGAAACATAGAATAGTTTGGGTTGGAAGGACCTTAAAGATCACCTAGTCCCACCCCCTGCCCTGGGCAGGGACACCTTCCACTAGCCCAGGTTGCCCAAAGCCCCGTCCAACCTGGCCTGGAACACTGCCAGGGAGGGGGCAGCCACAGCTTCTCTGGGCAACCTGTGCCAGGGCCTCACCACCCTCACAGGGGAGAATTTCTTCCTTACATCTGATCTAAATCTACCCTCTTCCAGTTTAAAACCGTTACCCCTCATCCTATCCCTACACCCCCTGATCAAGAGTCCCTCCCCCCTTTCCCGCAGCCCCTTTCAGCCCTGGGAGGCCGCTCTAAGGTCTCCCCAGAGCCTTCTCTTCTCCAGCTGAACCCCCCAGCTCTCTCAGCCTGTCCTCACAGGGGGGTGCTCCAGACCCCCCCTGAGCATTTTTGTGGCCTCCTCTGGACCTGCTCAAGCAGGTCCGTGTCCTTCTCATGTTGGTGCCCCCAGAGCTGCACAGGGCACTGCAGGGGGGTTCTTATGAGAGTGGATTAGAGGGGGAGAATCCCCTCCCTCGACTTGCTGCCCACACTGCTTTTGATGCAGCCCAGGACACGGTTGGATTTCTGGGAAACCGTAAAATTCCCAGGTGTGAGCTTTCCACATTGACAAAACTCTAAAGAGATAAAGCGTTGCAGATGCAGGAGAAAAATTGTGCTTTTCTTAGATGTAATCATCTTGATTCTTTGTAAAAATGACTTTTACCACATGCTCTGTGTTAGTCCTGTTGCAGTCAGTGATAAATTCTTACTATAGATATTAGTAAGAATTATTTCAAGCCAATGACTTTGCCCATTTTTGACCCAGGATTTTTTTGGGTGTTGTGATAGTACTGTAAAATTCAGCTACTGATGCATGTAAATGCCACATAACGGTTACAGTTAATGACACTGATCTCAATTGATCCATTATCTGATCCTGTGACAACTTAAATCCATGTCAGAGCTTCCATTGACTTTAGCCAGGACAGGATCAGGTCAATAATTGAAACTTGCACTAAGGACTAGTAGCCTGTAACACCACACTCCAACTCCTGATTATCAGTTTCCTCTTTTGGCAATTAGTCATACTGTTAAAAACAGATAATTAAAACAAGACATGTTCAGAAGGAGAAGTAACTTCTGAAGTGCCAGACTCCCTATGGAGTTGTTCATACAGGAGTGCTAATGAGAGCAGAAGTACAGAGTGAGGCTGAACAGAAGCAAGAGAGATCTGATATAGAAGCCGGTTGGGGAAAACGCCACCGTAACTTTTTTATTAATTGTACATTGGTGGAGGTTCGCCAATATATTAGCAGAAAATACATGGAATAAATGATTATGGTTGTGGAGTACATTGGAGTGAGCCTTTATCTCCCTGTGGTGGGTGGGCCTTAGAGCAGTTTAAATTCACTGTTGCTCACAAGCAAGGGTTAAAGTCCTTTTACTTGCAATTGTAATTTCCTACTTGATTCAGAGGTCCTGTGTTCAGTCCTGCTGGACGGTCCAGTATGGTGCTTTGGCAGCCTGTTGCCCAATGTCTTAATTTGGGTGGGGTTCATTTCGAAACTAACAAGAACATTGTTACCAACCCAAAACAATGTTATGTAAATTAGTGAGATGAGGGTTTGGGGTTTTTTTTAGATATCTTAAAAAATTCTCATCCTCGCTAAAGGAGGAGGGCTAGAGCTGGTTCCACACAGGGAGCTTGGGAACAAGAGGGAAAATTCATCAGTTTGTGTGTAAGAAGAGAGAAAAAAGTGCAAGGGATTATAGATCAGAAGTGAATCCTGTTTCCCTCTACACTGAGTTATATGCCACTGAGATTCCTTTTTTCTCCCCAGTTGCTGTGATGGCAGTTCAATAGCTAAAGTTTTCATGCAGAACTATAGAAAGGGCTTGGGACATCCTGCCTGGAGAAGCTGTGTGCAAGGAGTGAAGATGACTTTTGAGCCCTGACTTCAGAAACCAGGGAGGCCCTCCTGGTAGAATTGTGGGAAAGTATTGCTGTAACAACAAAGTATTTGCTCTTAAAGGGGGAAAAGTATGTAGCACCATCAAAGAAGGACAAGGATTCAAAGGGAAACATATGTCTAAAACATACGGGTCAAGTTTATTTGAAAGGAAAATTTGTTTGCTTTTGATTCTTTATAACATTTCCCATGGAGACTAGCAACTATAGCTGCCACATTTTTGGCAAAGGGGATCTTCTCCTAAACCTGAAACACTTAAATACACATACTTACATAAATATGGTCTCTATTAGTTTCAGCCATGTGACTTCTAACTTCTTTTGTAGTTAATTTTTTCTTATTTCCTATTGGTTGTATTTTAAGCTTAGAATGGAATTGTTAATTAAAAAAAAAAAGTTGTTATTGCTTTTTTAGGAAGAGAAAGAAGGACAGGGGCTGATTAAAGAAAATTTTCATCAGTGGTTATGCTATATGTGCAAAGGTCTGTAGGAGTAGGGGCACAGGTGATAGTCTATACTGTAAAAACTTTCTATAGGGTGTAGTGGGCCTGAAACCTCCTGAGGTTTGTAGTTATTGAAAGTCATTATTAACACTGGTTGGCTATTACAGAGAAAACATTTGGGTAGCAATAACTCAGGAATCCTCTCTAGCTGTGCTTGCCAAAAAAATATCTATTAGCAGGGTTGAAATTTTGAAGGTGGGGTAGGATGAAATCAAATCGGGCCCTATTCACTGAACCATTCTGGTTCCAGTGCCTTCCCTGGGCTGGAATAAAGCTTGTGTTTTGTTTTGTTTGTTTTTTTTTTCCAAATACTGATACTGAACACCCACCATTCTGTTTGATTCAGTTCACTTTGTTTATTTTTAAATAAACATATGACACACTCCTCTCACACAGGCAAAGAGCTCTCACTGATGTCAGTGGGAGCTTCACCACCTTCAGGATGAGAGGGTTGGAATCAATAAAAGAATGCCTGGGAGCTGGCCAGGCTTATGTTATATGCTCTTCCTAAGCATATGATAGTTGGAAAAGCAAACAATCCACTGAGACCTAATCAAGTTAAGTGCATTTAAAACACTGATTGTGACTGTCATCAAAGGATTACAGTCAACAGCATTGATACAAACCTTTCAAAGCCTTGGTGCAAAAAGATGGGCAAACTCATAGCTAGAATAATAGCCTCTAGCCTGCAGTAGAAGGGTTTTGGTCTCCTGGTGTGTATTTTTCTTACCTTGGTGCTTTCTGAAATAAATGTAAATATATATTCTTGTATACAAACACTTTTTTTTAGAAGCACCAAAAATAGACTCTTAATGTAAGTGCATAAAAGGCTGATCCTGTTCCTCAGACATAATTTTGGATCCCTTATCAACATGCTGTCTAGCACCTGGGACTAGATTTAGGCAAAGAATAGGGCTTACGGGTCAAAGCATTTGCCTTCCTTTCCATGCAGATGCTCTTCTTGCCTTTGTATGTATATTGCAATATTTTTAATGGCTGAAACAAGTGATAGTAGTGACAAACATAGGGAGAGTAGCCAAGGTTGTCTTGGCATTGTTTCCTTTCTCTGGCCTAAAAAAAGGGAGAGAGAGAAAGAGGCTCTGGCTATTTGCCAGTTTGCTTAGTGATTTGCAGACAGCAGACAGATCTGCCTGTGAAGATGGATGGTTGCAAGCACTTATTAGTATGTAGTGCCAGTGCCAGATCTCAAGACGGTTGACTCTCTGTCTTGCGAGAACATTGGTTACCCACCTTTGGTAATGAAGTAACCGAATCTTGCTGTTCTGACTTTTGACAGTGCCTTGTTGCAGGTGGATATTAAATGACTCCTGATCAAGTTAAACAAGGTGTGCATCCGCAGTGGGGTTCTCAGTGCATTGTATGTCCTGAAATCTAATTTTGTCTCTGTTATTTTGACAGGGCTATATCCATGATTTTAGGGGACTGGTAAGGGAGTAAATGTGCACAGATTGTGTTTTACACACACTGAGATGAAAATCTCCTACCACTGCTGAGCTGCTTAACCCAGAAGGAAACATATATATTCTTTAAATATTTCCTTACAGCTGGTGCTAAACTCGATCTGAAAGATTCAGTAGTCTGCCATGGAGACGATGTTTGTGTGCAGATCACATGTAAAATGGAGTTTGGTCTCCTGTATTGAACTTGGTGAGTGCTGGGCTTTGGTTTTACAGATCTGGAAGTCTCCTGAGCTCTCAGAGTCCAAAGTGGCACAGCTGTTAGTTGTAGCTGAGGTTTCTATTACCTTGAGAGATGGAAATCAGTCTTCCTCCTAAGAGTAAATTCACTTCTAGGGTTCCTTAGAGCTGGGTCTCATCTTAATTCACTTTAATTCAGATACATACATCTTGGTGTCATAACAATCATAACAATTTAATTTTGTCAGTATTGGCATTCAGCCTTTCAGCTAAACACAGATTTCAGAAAATTCATTTCTGCTAACATAAAGATATGAAGAGATTCTGAGCTACCTGTAGGAACAATAATAAAGAGGATGAAGCATTGTAATGAGCCTCTCCTAGTGAGACTTCTCTCCAGACATACCTAGATTTTGCTTAGGAAATATGATTTCCATAATAATTTAAAATCTGTCAGACTCCCTTCTCAGTCTTGTTCTGACTGCATTACACAGTAAACCTGAAGGATGGTCTTTTTTTTTAAGAACAACTCAGGATAAAAATAGTATCTTTCTCACAGAAATGGGTGAAAGAGTTTTCACAGACCCTGCCAACAGTGTTCCTGGCTCAGAGCATTTCTATTTATCCTTCTTTTCTAAAAGCACTGAATTCACTTTCAAGTTTGAAAGCATAAAAAAATTATTGGAGATCCAAATTTGATGGTGCACTTGAAAGATCCGGTAGGCATTCCAGATACATTTCATATTTGAGTTGTTCTGAATATTAAGCACCAAGATGCCAAATTATTAGATCCTGGCACTATTCCCATTTGCCTAGCAAAGCAATCCTATTATAATTAATGTGGCAAGGCTTTTCTATGTAGGAAAATATTTATGGGATCTGCAGAGACCACAAAATGAACCGTAATAAAAGAATTCTGCCAAGTTTGGCTATGTAAATTAGGGACATATGGTTGGTGTGGCTGATGCCGACAAAATCCTTTGAAGCCTCATTTATATGTCGTCTGACTGCCATCCATCACACTTCCACACAGTGGCAGGAGATGTCAGCAGAAGCTGTTGCTGCACCTTAAAATAAACTTGGTGTGTGTTCTGTGTTCAGGTAAAAGACTGTAGCTTAAAGCAAAGAAATCAGAAAGAAATAGTAATGTTGAGCTTTGTTAGTATCTCTCTCTGACTTGTCTCTGTATACTATATAAGCACTTAATACAAATAGTTTTGAATTTCTGACTATACCAACTTCTTCTGGAAGTTCTGGGGCAAAATGTATAAATAGGCTCTAAATATGGAATAATCCCAGTAAAATCACCATGAAAGAGAACAGAATTTGGCCTAGTATGTCCAGATTAAATAAATCATACTGGAAAGGCAATTGAAACTTTAATTTCTGTGTTGATTACTTTGATTGTTTACTTGTTAAAATCTGCCTTACGAGAAATAGTACTGTAGATAATTTTTTTTTTATCATGCAAAATAGCTAGTGAAAAGCTAGGTTAAAGGCTGCCCAAAATTACAAATGCTCGTAATTGTTTATTGTAAAAAACAGTGTTTACCTCACTGGAAAGACATCAGCATTTGGGAATGTGAAATTATGAGATGTAAACAGAAACATCCTTCATTGTCAGAGAAGCTTTACTACAGAAGCATGTTCAATCAGCGCTGGTTCCTTCTCATTAAGTGGTGTCACTTAATTACAGCTCCAGGTGAAACAAAATGATTTGTGATAACCATGTCAATTTAATTAGCATGATACAAATATAAACCTTTTTCTTCCTCACTGCATAATGCATAGACATGACCTCTTGAAATGTATTTACTTTTATTGACATTTTAATTGGCTGCCCATGCACAGTTTCTCTATGCAGTGATTTCCATAGTAACAAAAGAAAAACAATCATGCCACTCAGACTAGGAATCACGTAAAATTACATTGCTGGCTCCTTCCTACTTCTCTTCCTGAGGGGCAAAAGCATCCTTAAAAATCTGTAGTACAAATAGAATGAGAGAAGGCTATGTAGTACTACCGTACACACAGCCTTATATATTTTAGCATGACCTAGTAGATAGGGTACAGGGTCAGAGGCAGCAAGGTCCCCGACAGAGCCTCCTGATCACTGATGTGGGAGAAACTGTGAAGTAGACATACTGCTGTTCTCAGAGTATTGTTTAGGCATGTTTATCTCTCTTTTAATATCAGACATGCTTAAAGGTAATCTAGCACTGTAGCATCTCTTCCTTCATCTCTTTTTCCCACATTGCAGTTTGTAGGTACTTTTGCGAAATCTTTGAAGTACAGGGTCATGGATGATTTCACCTCTTATATTTATTCCTCTGTGCCATATGGGGTAGACAAGCTTGCAAAATGAAGGAAGTCTAAAGTTTATTTTTCCATTATTTAAACCTTTTTTCCTGTTCTTACCACTGGATAATGCAAGTTGGTTCTCTTTTTCATTCTCTGAGGAGGGTTGCTAGACTACTGCTGTATGAGAAAACCCTAAGCACCCCCTTCCAACAACAGTTTCTATTATTAAATCACAATGAAAACACATCTATTCCCCAAGAAACTGAATTCAGTATTGAAAAACTCAAATGCAGGGTTTTTTCATGAATTAACTTTGGATCACTTTTTTAGAAGGTTATCTTTTTGAGATGCCTGAAGAGAGGTTAGGATATCCAACATGGAATGAGTGTCTATCTCTTCATAAAGCTGGATCTTTTATTACATCCTTTTCTAGATTTTTAGCTATCCCAATACCTTTCAAAATCTGGGTAAGTTTTACTGTAATTCTAGAATTCTTTCTTTTTATGGTCAATGTAAGATGCTTTAGTGGGAAGAGTTGTACAGCATACCCCTTTAGTATCTCAGGTTAGGTATCTCAGCATAGTCACTACAGATAACTGTTTTTTTCTTAAATTACTACAAAATAACTTGCCAAGTCTGTCTTGCAGATACATTACTCAAATGTGTGAGCTCAGAACTGAAGCCTGGTTCTATATTTTTACTAGGATGATAATGATAGACAGAAAAGTAAGTCAGGACTGTCTTTTTGTCACTTATTGTGAAAGTTACTTTCCTTCTGTGAGCAACAGAATTTTGTACCATGCCCTGAATGGTTGGTGTTGGCTCCTCTGGCTAGAACTGATTTTCCCATCGCTTGCTTAGAAATCATTTGAAAAATCCCCACTTTCCTTCAAGCTCTGAAATGCTATTGCAAAAAAACAGCAATACAGAAGCAGGTAGAAATTCACAGGAAAAATGACAGGTGTGTAAGAGACTAACCTGCATGTTACCACTGGTTCTTCTAATTACAGGACAGCAAAAGAAAATTTTGTGCTAAGTTTTGCCAACATTCACCCTGTAACAGTCAGTCTATGATTATTCATATCATCAAAATATAAACACAAATAATCATCAAAGCAGTAATCCTATCTGCATGGGGCATAAACACTAAGAATAAAGCAGAGTTACCGTCTAGAAGGACTGAGCAGGATCATTTATTACTTTTGAGTCCAGTACAAAAGCTGTATCTACGTACAATTTGTAATATGGTTGAAAACTATAATCCAAACTTCATTTTATGACAACATACTGTCAACCAAAGTGTTTGGCCTCTGACTCTGATGTTTTCAGTTGGAGAAATCTTGGTTGGGAATTAATGTGTCTAAAGACTAGTTTTACAGGGCATAGATAAGAGAAAAATTTGATCAGTTCATACACCACCAACATAAAAGATAAGTAGCACGAATATTTTGTTAACAGCTTTGAACTGAACAAATGACCATGCCTGCCAGAATGCAAGCAATGTATTTCAAAATCTCAGAAAACTATTCTGTTTGTAGCAAAGGATGATACATAACGCCAGATTCAAGTATTTATCATTTTGCAATACCCTTCCTAGGACAGTTCATGGTCTAGCACAAAAGTAAAAAATGAAGGCTGGCATTGTAAATGAGAACAGAAAATTCAGAAAAGGTCTGAACTCTCTCTGCCATATGATTCTCAGGAATATAACGAGATACGGTTGGTCCATCTGAATAGATAAGAGGGCACTACCATATATGATGGGAGTGAAGAGTGCATCAAGAGGGAGAGCTTTTGCCTCTAAGTATTTAAAATGTCCAGCTCTCATGATAGAGGCTGATTTTTAGGTGAGATGCAATCTAAAGCCTCGCTAGTTATGATCGTTTAAAACCCCTTTCTTGCTCCTTTTCAGATGTAGTGTTTTAATGTCCTATCGTCTTTGATACCTCACATCTTTTATCTTCTCAAAATCCCTTCTGGAGCTGCAATTCTGTAAACAGTTCTGCTCTTGTCTCTAATACTATTTCTATGAAATGCTATATAGCTCCCTCTTCCAATAATGAAAAAAACTTCTTTGTTGTGGTGTTTATAGCTCAGGATTATTAGGAGCTGAGTTTGGCTGAAATTCTTGGCAAAATGATATGTTCAGTGAAGAGTACAACTTTGAGGCAGCCAAAGAAATTAATATGTCAAATTTTAATTTAAGAAAAAGCTGAACAACCTGAAAATGAAACAGAGCCTTTCAGTTTATGGGGAAAAAAAAAAAAAAAATCACTTCAGTAACATTTTTTTTTTGGTGCCTTATGGTAAGCAACAACCCCAAAAAACATTCTATGTTGACAGTAGTAATTTTACCTCTGTTAGTGGTTTAGTCTGATCAGCAAACCCCAAATTAATTACTCATGAAGTTCTATTTCTGAGCTTTTACTTTTTAATATCCTCTAAAAATGCTGTGAGTTCCTTTTGCAATTTAAAGTATCCTACTGGGGCAACTGCTGTCTTTGCAGTTGTATTCCTGCTGTTCCCAGACTGTAAGAGTTTTATGTGCTGTGGTGTTTTTTTTTTTTATTCCAAGTCACTTCCTGTTGCCAGAAAACAGTTAGTTTCCAAGTGTGGTGGAAACCAACTGTCCTTGAATAAGGAAGACAAGAGTACCAAGATCTTGAAGAGAGTCAACAAAGTCTGCTCCATTTCACATTTCTCATGGAACTAGCCTAAAGCGTGAGTGACACCTCTCCAGAGATAATATGCAGGTATAATTTGGGCCAGAAACCACTGTCTGTGCTAGGTTCTCACTGATGATGTCTGAAACAGTTACTCCTTTATCGTCACTGAGCACGCTTTTTTAAAATTTTCCCATACTTTCACTTACAAATCCCAAAGACTTTTAAGAGTTGTTTTCATGTAGTTGTCCATCTTCGTAAATATTGATGGAGTTGCAAAGGAAGCAATTATTAGATTTTTACCTGCCTAATTTGGTTACCTGATACCTGTATGCAGCAGCAGCTGGTTAGATGGAGAATTACCCATTTACACCTGCACAGACAGTTTAACTATATCATGGCGAGAGTGCCTTGTCTGAAAAACAAGCCCCATCACTTGTGATTGTGTCTTGTATTTGATACAAATGTATGAGGTTCGCCAATTAAAGTTCTGTATTTTTGCACATACAACTTGTGTATCAAATACGCCTACTCACTGTTGAAGCATTATCCCTTAAGACTAAGTAGCCAAAAGCCTCTTCAGATAATAAGTATGAAGTCAAAGTAGGTGCTCTTTGAAAGAACAGCAGCGCTCTTGGTCTCACAGTCCCCATCCCTGGAGGGGTTTAAGAGTCGGGCTGACATAGCGCTGAGGGATCTGGTGTAGTTGGGAACAGTCAGTGTTAGGTTAATGGTTGGACTGGATGATCTTCAAGATTTTCCCAACCGAGATGATTCTGTGATTCTGTGCTTGCTCCAAAATAATTCTGCCCTTTGCTTAGATGTAGAGTAGGACTAAATGACTTGCATAGCATCTCACAGGACATCTGTAGAAGTGTAAGGACTATGAATCCTCTGAAATGTTTTTCCTGTGTCTTCAAACGTGTTTTCAAAACCTTCTTGAGCCCTCAAGAAAGCAACACATAGGTCAAATAATGACATAGGAAAGTTCCTTTTAAAGATGAGTGATTTGTGTATTTATTTTTGTTCTGGTTTTGGCAGTGTCTCTTTCAGCCTGGCTTAACCCAGCACTGTGTTTAATACACAGACTGTCAAACACTCTGTATTATGCATGGTGGTTTAGTAATATGCAATAGAGATTAAGCTGAACACAAAAGAAATCTATTCCTTTTAGGTTCCCCCACAAAAATTGAAAATGCTTTTTTGGAGGAAAAAGATTCAGCCTTCTTTTGCACTTTTGTACTTGTTTGCAATAAAAGAAGCTACTGTGTATGCAATGGATGCATTGCAGTGTGGTGGTTCTGTTCCTTTTGAAGAGGTGCATGTGTAAATTTGGAGTTGCGTACAGTTGTAGATTATTCTTAGCACTTTATCTCTTTGTGGGCATAGCCATCACCTAGTCCTTCACGGGCTTTTTCACCATCCTCTCTGATGCGCACTTCGCTCAGCAGGGAACTGGTTATATCTATACTATTCTTTCCTCCTGTGTCCTCTCATAATCAGAATGCCTGGAGGCACTGTGGGTTGGAAGTTGCTTTTGGGTTCAGTTCCATTTCAGAGTTTGGCATTCAGTTCATGGCCTTTCCAAAAATAATATGACTTACTGCAGACTGTACTATTAGTCTTTCAATTATTTGAGTGATGGAGCTAGGGATGAAAGAAAGGTAGAGAAGTACACTTTGCTTGCCAGCTCCAGAACGGAAAGTCAAACTGAGTTTTCTCCTGAGGTGGCTATTACCTTTTGGTGTTGTCATGTCTGAACTTGTGTGCCAGGCTCATTTGAGTTCTCTAATGTTGAATAATTTTCAGAGGTAGTATGGTATGTTAAAAATACCTAGGTGCCTTCACACAGATTTTTCTTAAGTGAGATTAAGTGAAATCTAAAGTAATACTTTGATTCTTTCTTGGTCATTTGAGCTCTCAACAAGGGTTCTTACTGAAGTAGAGAAAATTCTGACATCCCAATAGGATAAACTACAACACAATTTCTCTGTAATCATTCATCTAATCCTTTTTTAAAATTATTTTGGATACCTGAGTAATGTCCTATGGAGTGCTGGTAGGTGATAGTTGGTATAAATTAGGGAAGAGTGGTAAATCTTTGATAAGCTCATCTTTTGTCAAGAGCTCTGTTTAGAATGCAGAGGAGTCACTCAGATGGTCAGGCTTCCTTGGTTTAAGTAGGCTTTGAAATATTTATTTTTTGCTGTTTATGGGGTTGGTACTGTTCTCAGAGAGAGAAGTTATGCATGGTTCTGGGTCAGTGTCACGGTAAGTAGAAGTGTTTATATTTCATGGTCTTTCAACTCTAACTGCTGTGCAGTCAGGTCAAAATTTCATTCTCCAGCATCAGAGCACTGAAGGACAGATTCTGCTTTCTTTGTGCGTGCTGGGGTGTATTACTGACTTAAGAGCTTTGGGTGAGGCTTTTGTGAAAGGATCATATGAGCAGTGGATACAGGTAAGTATAGCTGATTCTGGATTAAATTAAGAGATTGGTCTGAATAGTAAAGTGATAACTGGGGTCCAGTGTTTACTAAAGTTCCAGATTTTAGACCAGGTGTTCATTAAAAAAGCATAAGGGCCAAATTTCAAAGTCCATAGAAAAACTGGGAGAGACAAAGGAAGTGAGAGCGCTGAAGAGAAAATAGAGGTGGAAAAAACCCAGCATGTCAGTGCTGGATGGAGACAGAGATATGGAAAGCAGTGTCTCCTTTCTTCACAGATGTGGATGTTTTGGTAGAGAAATAAATAGAATTTATTTTGAAATTTCCTGCTTTGATTTCAAAGTTTGTTGCAATCAAGTGGGTTTATATTATCATCAGCATTTTAGAGTAAGAAGGATGAAGAACACAGAGGTTAAGAGGCCTTGTCCAATGTCACACAAGAAGCTGGTATCGTATCCAGGAATAGCTTCCTATCCATTGCACTGTGCAGTGACATAATGCTGCTATATAGAGAGGAGCTTACTGTGCATCTGTGATACATTCTGCAGCTGCAGAGAGCATTCAGCATTTGGGATTGTAACAGCACAGATAATCTAAACATAGAAGAGATGGGAAAAAGTCAAGTGATAAAACGTGCATCTTTGTAATCTTCCCTAGCAAAACAGCAAATCAAAATTTGTATCGTAGGTGTTGACACAAAATCTCCTAAAACCAGGAGTCAAGCAGTATCTTCAAGAACAAAAAGAACAGCATTAAGTAGATACCCCAGTAGATGCAATGTGTATATTCTTATTCAAACACTCTCTTTCTAGCAAGACAAAGAATCTCTAAAAATAATTAATACTAACTCATTATGATGAGGCAGGGCATAGAAATGCTAAGTGAGACATTGCCTCAAAGCCTTTTGCAAACATTAGTGATTAAGATGTTCAACAGACAACTGCATAAACTAGTAAATACAATCTTGCTGCCAGCAAAGCTAGGCTTCTTTACACCCAATGGCAAATTGCAGTCATGTGGACACGATTTGCTCTGCCACTGTTGGGTGCTGATGAACTTACCATGTTCAAAAACCAGAACATTAGAAATGAGCAAGAGTAGGCTGTTGTTCTTGAGGACCAGACGTTGCAGAACTCGCTGTGCGCGTGTTGCATAATATATTGTGGTCACATTGAGATAATATTTTTAGACTCCTGTATATCTTCCTGATGAGTGATCATTTCCTTTAATTAAAGATCAGATAAACAATTTCTGCTACATCTACTCAACTTACCCAAACTCTTCTAATAGTTTCCTGACTTTTCTTTTTCCTACAAAAATTAATTTTTCTTTAAAGGTCTTTCGTGGGCAGTGAAATAGGGTGACAGCTCTAGAATGGCAGAAGATAGGTTGTTCCACAGCAAATTACACCCTTTCCTCAAAGTAGGTGATTTTTCTCTATTAATTGCAACCATTTGGAAGTCTAAACCCTTCTACTTTCTCATATACAATCACACACGTTTAATTAAATGGAAGATGTCGTTATTGAAGGGATTAATACCTGCTTTTGTAACATGTGAGTGTACAAAATACAACCTATCGCGAAAGAAACTGCTTTTGTGTATGAATCATGTTAAAGATGACACCATGCAATTAGTCTAAGAGAATTGTCTTGATACTTTATGTATGAAAGAAATCTAAATGCTGTTACTTCAGCACCGTTACATTGGCACATACTGATATAAAATCTCAACAGACTTTCCCTTTGAGTCTTCAGACCAATGCCATTTCTTTCACGTGGATTTTCTTCTTTTGGAAGGCAGGGCAAGTTTCTGCTTTTTTTTATGTTGTGGCCACGCTTGAGCCAGTAATACCATCCCTTAATCACATTACCAAACTGGCACAAATGAGAAGGAAAAATATAATGCAAGCTTTTGGATGAGAGTCATGAGATGAAGATAAAGCACTTCCTGGCTCCCTAATAACTTTATTTCTTTCTTTTCAAGTGAAAAAATATGCGTTTATCAGCTTTGAAGGTCAGGTGGTAAATTACAGAGGTTAAACAGTTTAATTTTGGATCCAGTATCAGAAATTCCCATTCAAGGCCTGGATAGAGCAGCATAAGCAGTCAGTTCTGCCTGTTCATGGATCTCGGCACTGGAGCACAAGCCAAGATATCATATCATGTGGATGGTTTGGACCAGTAAGGAATTCTACGGCTCTGTCTCCTTTTACGGTGCTGTTATCTGGCTGTGTATGAGGACACAGGAAAAAAAAAAGTTGTTTTTTTTCCCTCCCAGTTACCTTATTCTACTTTATTACCTCTTTTTGTGTGATTGATTTTCTGTGCTGTCTCAAATAAGCCCCCCTCCTCTTTTTATGTAGTCCTGGTGAAGGGTCTGGAGCACATGTCATCTTAGGAGCGGCTGAGGGAACTGGGGGTGTTTAGTCTGGAGAAGAGGAGACTGAGGGTAGACCTCATCGCCCTCTACAGCTACCTGAAAGGAGGTTGCAGAGAACTGGGGATGAATCTCTTTAACCAAGTAATAAGCAATAGGACAAGAGGTAATGGCCTCAAGATGAACCAGGGAAGGTTTAGACTGGATATTAGGAAGCATTTCTTTATAGAACGGGCTGTTAAGCGTTGGAATGGGCTGCCCAGGGAGGTGGTGGAGTCCCCATCCCTGGAGGTGTTCAAGAGTAGGGTCGACATAGCGCTGAGGGATCTAGTGTAGTTGGGAACTGTCAGTGTTAGGTTAATGGTTGGACTGGATGATCTTCAAGGTCTTTTCCAACGTAGACGATTCTGTGATTCTGGTTGAGCTTCATCAGAGTAAGTTTTCCATCATTTAAAGTCAGAAGTTTAGGTCAAATTTCAAAACCTCTCATAAACAAGCAAAAAACCTGGTAATACAGCAGGTTTATTGGTTTCCACATTGGATTCCTGTCCACTTAGAAATGATCAAAAGCTACAAACAGATATACTTAGATTAAACCAGAAAAATTTGAACTGCAGTTGCTTCTATTCAGAAATATGTAGCACCTAGTTGCTGTTACAGCTCTGTGCCCTGTGGAGGGTGTGCAATCCCTCTGTCCTCCCTTCTCTCTGCTGGATTGGGAGATGGGATGAGGGAGTCATCTGGTACCTGCCTAGAATTTGGGAGTTTGTCTTATTTTCCTGTCTTACTACTGAACTATATATAATCTCTTGAATTCCTTTATTCTTCATGGGTTTGTCTGTTAACATGACAGCACTGAAGTCTTTAATGAGACTGGTGTGGGACTGAATGTGGTGATAAGGCCCATATAAAGTCACTGTTATGGCTAATTTGCTGTTACTACTTTGGAATTAGGCCAAGGATTAGAGAATGCAGTCGCTCTTCCTGGATTTGACACCAGCAGGAACTGTGACAGTAAAACAAACTTTCTTATACTCATATTGGCTTTCCTGCAACCTCTTATGCTTTGACACACTGACTGTTCTATTTGCTAAATCATTTTCCACTAAGCTTTCCATTTGTTCCTCAACTCAAACATATAGTGCAAAAGCCATAGCATGTGAAGAAACCTTATAGTAAAGGAGTGGTGTATTTTAGAAGGGATTTTTCTGCTCCTTTTTTAAGCAGCCTGTGATTTCCAACAATCTTTGCAAACATATGCAAGCTGGCATTCTAGCAGCCCAGTGTTGTAATAGATGGCTTATCTTGCTCTGGGAATGACCCACAGGTTCCTTTGATTATCTTCCCATTTTTTTGTGGGTGTCTGAGCATTGACTTGTGGCTCTGTCTGGGAGGTTCAAGACTGTATCATATGATTAACCAACTCCTGTTCAGTCAAACAGTTCTTGCTCTTTTGCTTCAGGGAAGATTCCAAGAATTTTATGCCTGACATGTATCTGTGCTTATGGACCACTATAAAAAGAATTTTTAAAAGAGGATTAAGAAGCAGAGTTAAACAAAGAGGACATTTGGGAGTAAACCAATCATGTAACCTATCCTATTTCAATAAATTTTGAAAATTCTGCTTATTGCAGCTAACCATAGCCATAACAGTTTCTTTGATAGTTGAGAATTATCCTGGTTTTGTACAACAGAGTCTGTCATAGTTCTGGTGTGCCAGGGAGTAGTGAAACCGCTGTAATCTGTAAGAGCTATGGGACCTGCTCATCCCCCGATATACCTGACTCAGGAGCAGAACTGAAATCGCAGTCAGGGCTGCAACACTGAAAGTGTTTTATACACGACACCTGGAGCAGGACTGAAACTGTAGTTTGTCCTTAGAGACCTATTACTTCAAAGAGCCATAACAGCTTATGCTTAAAGTACAGCTAAATAGTGTTAGAAGCTCTCTTTTGGCTGCTGTTGCATGTTTTGGTTTTTAAATAATATTCTTTAGACTCCTCTTAGAAAATCATTAACAAATGGCTATCGGTTCCTTAATGCCTTCCATTACATGAAAAGTGTTCATAGAAATATTGTACCTTAGAGCCTTGGGGGTCCCAGACAGGCCTTGCATACTGGAAGACAGATTCTGTCCTGAAGAACTTGCTGTAATTTACACTCCATTCTGACATTACAGAATGATTTATAGACAGATTTGGGGGTGGGGGAAGAAGTGTAAGAAGTTTAGAAACTTAAGTAGTTCTGACAATAAAGGAGAGTTGTGTTCCTGCACTTGGGGAAGGGTGGTTGAAAGTTTCCCATTTTATTCTGGCTCATCTCCTTTTTGCTCTGTGCTTTGTAAAGAGAATATTCAGTTAGAAGCAGAATGGATTTTTTTCTGAAATTCCATAAATTTATCAGCCTCTACTGTTTCCACTGAGATAATTCTGTATTAATGAGGTTAACTGAAAGGGCTGTTGTGCAAATTCACATTCTCTGTGGTGTTCCCCAAGGACTCTTTTAAAGTTGGGCTTTGAATCTCTCTGGCTATCCTAAAGCAAACACTATAAAACCAGATTCTGAGAACTCAGGGCAGGTCTCTGTGTTGGTTTCCCTTCTTTGCTTCCAGCATTCAGCTCTTCATGGTATCAAAGCAGGAGAGGAAAGGAAGAGGCAGCCTTTAGCAATTGAACAGGAGAATATATAGATTACATAAAGAAAATTCAGGAGCATTTGAATCTCATTAAGACTGTGTAGTTCTGAATCTTTGGGTTTTCTCAGTAGGAGGAAACCTTGGCAATTCTGCGGACATTTGAAACAGCAAATTCTCCTACCGTGACAGTATGTAGTAGTTCACTTCTGCAGTTGTTCTACTTACCTTCATCTGATACCCATTCAAAGTATGGTACATTAATGCCTACTTCAGAACAAAGTCCCAGATCCCCAAAATCATGAAATTAGTTCAAGGATAATTTGGGTTTTACTTTGGCACATATGAAATTTACATGCTCAAGAACTGTCTGTCCAACAATGAGGTTTAAAAATGTATTTTAAAAATTACAGCTGGTATTCTTGGTAGATTCATACAGCGTTTCTAGTGCATTGAGGGAGACACGAGATACTACAAAATACTGATCACTGTGATTCAGCAATTCTATGAACCAACTTAGTGTCTGCTACGGAATATGACAAAATCTCCTCCTAAATTATAATCAAAGCAACAGTCATGGCCCTGAGCAGCAGCTGCTGCAACTGCAAATAAAGTATCATTGAGAGTAACTCATGTTCTTTTATAGAAAGTTTTTTCGAGGAGGTTGCCTGTGTTCCTGAGGAGATGAGGGGTTTACTGTGTTCCCCTTTTACTGTATTCCCTGTACTATGCTCAATTCTAACGTTTAGATAGGAGAATGCCTCTTCACCCATTACTGTGCTACAGAATAATGTGCCTCTCAGTTGGCCTCTCCATCTATTGCCCTGAATTGCCAAACAAATACGGCTTTTTAGTATCTTGAGATCAGTCGTTCTTCACAGATGCCCCAAATATGCCCATTTTTCTTCCCTTATTCTCTTGACCTAACTGAAGTGCTATCTGAAGGTCAGATTGAGAAGAGAGTAATAATAATAGGGCTTGCATTAGAAGCACCTTGTGATTTTGGTTTGGCTGGTAACAAACACCCGGGGCTGATAATACCTAAAGTAGCAACTGTTCTGCAGGGAGTGTCTTGTAGGGTGTCAAGGGTTGTGACAGGCATGGTGGAATCAAGATCAGAAATGGCCTGAATAGCAACATGTCTCCTTCCTGTCATGTTGGTTTAAGTCTTTTCTTCTCAAAGCATTTCACATAAGTGAGTATTAATATGTTTAGTGACATTTACAAACAGGGAAACGTGAATCACAAAGAAATACGTAAGTGAAGGATGTCTAGAATCAGATAATGAGTTACCCTGGATTGGACCAGTTAAATCTTCATTTGTTTGAGAGTGTCTGTGCATTGAGGGACACCTCGCACTTCAACAAAAAGTTGAATTAGTTAAAAATTGAAAAAGTTAATTCCTTTGAAAATACTGTTGGGAAGATGGGATTTTTCCTTTCCTTTTTAATAAGGAAATTACCTTGAGAATTCTGGCACTCAGAGGACATGATGTGTATTAGTTAATAGCTCAATTCAAACTCCTTCATCACTAACCCTAATGTTAAAAAAATACATCTATTTCTGTTATTAGAGACCAAACTCATCATGGATGTAATGCTACTATTTACTCAGTGAAATGCAGAATTATAGACAGAATATATTTTAGGACTTTAAGGGCTTTGTACAGGCTTTCAAGAAAAATGTTCTAACCAGGATTTATTTTGAAGATGCTCTTTAAAGACACAGAAAACAAACACCTTACACTTAGTAGCCATTTCTGTTAATGTCTGCCTCAAAGACTTGAAATGTCAAAAGTACAAGCCCAGCACCATTAGCTGTTTTCTGATTTTATACATATCTTGTTAGGGCATTGAACTCTGAGAGGGAAGAAAGGCTCAATATAGAAGCTGCAGATTCCTAACTGTTCTCAGAGGTGAGTTGCTCACAAAAGAAGTCAGCACTAGGTCTATCGATTATGCTACAATACCCTGTTGATACAAAAACGTGAGAGAAGAATCCCAAACTGATGAATTTCTGCTCCTCTCAGATGTATCCAGAGGATCTTGTGCCTTGCAAAATATCTCAGTTGCTCATAAGGCTACCACAATCAGCTAGACAGCCATTGATTTCAGCAAGTTTTCACTACTTTTACGTCTGGGCAGAGGGGATGTGAAATGTACTGTGATTGGGAGAATGGTATTATATATCAACTTGAGCAATTTCAACTAGGTACGGATGACTACTTCTGTAGTGCAAGATCATGTTTTGGGATTTTCTTTTTAAGTATCAGGATGATATAGCAGTAAGGTGGGGGGAATCCTCCTCCCACTACCTTCTCGTTTTGAATTTCTGACACCTTCCTCCACTTTTATAGCAGCAGTATATCCTATTTACAACATCTAGCGTTTCAAGGTTAGATGGCCAAGTGTTGAGTCAAGAAGAAATTGCCTTCCCAGGGATACTCAGATATTTCAGTTTGTGTTTGGAAGACAGTGTTGATGTGCTACTGGTTGATTTCATTTCAGAAATGGACAACACAATGATTCATCTAGACAGAGTCAAAAAGCTGATCTCAACCTTAGTGCTCAGTTTTCAAACATAGTCTATGATCAGATGTCTTGTGCGCAGGCAAGGCATTTATCTGTATACACTGCTCCTCCTGGAGTTCTTCAGGTTTTTCAAACCAGTATGCCACTGTATTTCAGATGCATGTCAGCAGGCCAAGAGTTCTCTTCAGGGTTTCCTGTATGTAGTGTCACCAAGTTTTTCTGATTCAGATGCATTGCTGTGTCTTCAACCTTCCTGTAGGAATTAAAGCAAAAGACCAGGAGAGACAAGGAAGCAAGGCTATTGCTGGAGAGTACTGAAAATCAGTTTACTGTGCTGGTAGCCTCTGAGAGGACAGCATGATGTCCCTGGGCTTGTGTGGCCTGGAGAAGAGGAAAGATTGAAAGGGGGGCCCAGAGAGGTTGTAGAATTTATGTCCTAAGACGATTTAAAAAATCCAACAGCCCTGTAGCACCCTGGTCGGAATTCAGTGTTGACCCTGCTCTGAGGAGGGGACTGGACTAGACGCCTGCCAAGGTCCCTTAGCCTGTATTGTTCTGTGATGCTACAGAAAGAATACTAATGAGAAAGGAGATCTGGAGAAGGTTGAAGGGGAATGGGAGTATGGATATACAAAATCAATAAAAGAGCATAAAGCTAACTATAATAAAATATGGATCACTTAAGTACTATCTATCTTAATGCATCATCTTTTCTTTTGCCAATTAGTATAAAAAGTAGATCAGCATGTTAAGTCAGACCAGGAATTACCAGTGACTCTTGCAAATAATTCTGACCCTTTCTTGCTTTTTGACAGTGATACAATGGCTGTTGGCTACCACATTTCCATCCTTTTTTAAAATCTCTGTTACTTCTTGTCAATAGAATTTTAAGGTACCTATAAAGATTTAATGATCTTAGTGTCTTTTCTCTGGTTTTCTGTGTTTCTAATTTTAAGTAGTTCAGTATAAAACACCATATTTCCAGCACATAAAAGCCTCACTTCGCAGCAGAAAAATGACAGGCTTTTGTCTCCCTGCAAAGCCCCTTGGGGTACTGGTCCGTGACTATCCAGGACTAAATCCATCACAGGGCGGAGTTCTGGTTCCCAGTGTACTGGGAAGAGGAGGCCTGTGAATCTGGGCTGCATCCCTGCTGAAGAGGTAACTGCATAGCCATTACCACATCAGTACCTTGTGCTGATGGAGAGACAAAGGCTCCCTCAATTTCCCCCTGTGAATCTGCACCTGCATAATTTTTGTATTCATACTGCCTATTCTCAAAGCTGGCAACAGTGCCTACACATAACAGCCCCTGCACATCCTTCTGGGGCCTTGCCCACTGGGCAGCAAAGGATGCTGTCGATGGCTCACCGAAATATGTGCACACCTTGACACCTCATTTGCAACACACTGCCCGTTTTGCAGAGAATAACTGTCTTGTTTCCCCATCATTTGTGGCTTGGCCAAAGAGTGTAATTGTAGTTTATGCTACTCTTCATAGCCCGAGCTTGATTTAAGCTGTTATAATTTACAGGTTTGCTCCATTTCTTTGAATCATTGATGGCAAGGTTTGGAGATTGTAATTACCTTTTTGGCTTTAACATTTTCTAGCAGTAGTTTCAGAAATTCAAAGGAGGCATAAACAAGTAAACGTGACAACTGTATTATTGCAAATAAACATGCTGTAAGAGATCCATTGTATGTTTTATGCTTTCACTATTGATGTTCCTTCCCACGGAGGGATATTTTACCCCACAATATTTACTACCTCTTTTTGAATATAAATAGTTGTGCTGGTTTCTGCTAATATTTATATATTCACATATTGAAGCAAGACATTTATCAGGTAAAGGCATAGACACCTGGCCTGATTCTGTTATGATTAAAACAAAAAGGAGGCTAAGTGATGCATTGTTAATAACAGAGAAAAATCCTGGAGTAATTGAATAGGCTAAGAAAGTATACAGAAGGAAATTAATACTTTCAAGGGAAAAATAATATCTTAAATTTAAATCTCCTGAAGTTAGGAATTATTTTATATATAACCTACAAAATAGACCAGTAAAACTACTTTTCAGATAATACAGTTTCCAAGAAAGCAGTATAATTCAGAATGGGCTGCACTCTTTGCAAACAATGATAATTTTCAATTTTTTGCTAGGCAGCATTATAGTGACTTTTTGATTAAAAATTAAATTTATTCTTTTAAGCCTTAGCAGCGCACCTCTGTGGTATTTAAAGTTATATTCATGACTGTTCTACTTAAAGTGTAGACCAATGCATTAAAAGGTAAAACAACTTGGTTGCAGGGTGAGTAAATAGCAGAGAAAGGACTAGACCCCATCGTTCATAGTCCCCAGCTCCCAGTACCGAATGCATAGCTTCCCTGACCTGTGTGATCAAAGCTGAGCATTCTTGAACTGTAAACATGCCAAGCTAGGCTTTCATTGCAGTATGCAGATCAGTGCGGATGTCATACCCTTCTAGCAAAAAGCTCTGAAAATGTCATAGATCCGAGGCAGTAGATGTCTTCTTGCACCCAGCCAAACAAAGCTGTCAGAATAGGACCTGCAAACTTGTTTTTTAGTGTCTATCAAATTTAAAATGGATCAAAGGGATTTTCTGTTTCAAAATGCTTTGTGCAAAAATAAATATCATAAGATCTTATTAGCAAGAATGGTTTCTACTTAAATTTACGTAAGAAGGTCAGCAACCAATACATACTCATCAGTATCCTATTTTCCTGCAAAGCTGTGCTGAATGGTGCTTTAAATTATCCCATCTTTAAAATAGTGTACCTTTTTTATCAGTTGAAAAACCTTTACAAGCCTCATAAGAGTCCTTGAAGCAGTTACCTTTGAACAATTACACTGGATTGTTATAAATTTTCCATATTGTTTTTATTGCCTCTCTGAAGCAATCTGGGATTTTATATCACTACTTTTTCATAGGGTCTGGTTCTCCTGACAGATGCTTGCTTACATCTCCCAGGAACTCTAATGAGAGGCAGGCGTATGTCTGGTTTGGAGAATAGACCTCCTTATGCTCTTATTGCCTTTCTTCTTTTTTCTTCTCAAACATTCCGTGAAGTTAAAAAAAGAGAACTAGGACAGCCTTGCATTCCTAGCTGTCCATTTCCTTCACTCCTTTTTTGATGTCTCATTTTCAGTGAATTGCAGATTAGTGAAACTAGTTTGTACTTAGATTTTGGCTCCTAAAAGATTATTTTCTACCACTATAAATTTGAAATAACGACAATAAGCTGATACTGCATTAAAGGGATCAGATGTACAATTCACCTCTACTAATTGGGAGTGGAAGGCTACTCTTGCTACAGGTTTCCATGTGCCTACTACTTTCTTTGACGTTCCACTCCCATCCAAGTATTAAGCAGACATCTAGGAGATTTAATTGTGTGAATGGTAAGAGGTGGTTCCTAATAGCTTTTCATGCACCCTAGATAAACGGTTACTGTGTGTGTGCAGATTTTACATCACGCATACACAACAGATTTAGGGTGTACTTGCACAGGTAACGTGTACATGTGGCAAATCCAAGGCATTCTGGACTTTTTGATGTTGGCAGGTAAGAACATAGGAAACGGGTTCAGTTTGCATTTCTCCTGCTGACTTGGGCAAGTGAGACAAAGCAGTTCATCTCTCTGGGCATGGAGCAGCACTCTGTGTCTTTTGGACTTGTCACCTCGGTGTGTGGGTAGAAATTTCTCCTACCAGTTTGTCTAGTGTTTTGATTGTGACTGGTGCCTTGGGACTTAGAATGCTACAAACCAGCAAACCTACCTATAAGAGCTGGAAAAAATCTGTGGTGAAGCTGACACATAGAAGTCCAGCAGTTCTGCGGGCAGCCTGCAGTAGAGTTGCATTTGATACTCAAGTCTCATGAGACTTGGTCCTATGGTTTAAATCTACCTTTATCTCTCTTCTGAGTGTTTCTGATATTATAGCAGTTGCAAGACAACTAATTAGCTAATGCTTGTACCATGTGTTCAGATCCTTAGATAAAAGTCCGCCTACATACATGCCTAAAGTGCCAAGAAATACAGTTTGTAAACTTTTGTGTAGCAGGGTATCTGAGATTAACCTGCTTTGTGATGATGGGATAACTTCCAGTTTTTGGGTTTATGTGTTTGCTTATTAAAAGGAGTAAATAGCTGCTAATTAATGTCGGCTGTTCATTTTTCTCACTTCAAAAACTGTCTTTATGTGATCTGGGTTGCTGTCAAGAACTGCTTCTAAGTTAGATCTGTTTAAAGGACAGTATGTAGCGTAGCAAGCTATTCAAGACTGGCTTTGAGTACCAACTCAAAACCAGTAAGCTAAAAAAATCCCTTATAATAATGATCAGAAAATTTACTTGGTTTTCACTCTGTGTATCTGAATTCAAATCCTGTCTCAGCACAAAACCTACAACATTTTGCTGCTCAACATTGGGAAGGTTGTGCATTCTCTGTGGTTGGAACTGTCTTCTCCAAAGGCTTGACACAGCCCTGTTGAGAAACTTGTGTGCTTGGCTGTAATGCTCACTCCCATGAATGCAAAAATTCATTAAGAAACTAGATGGAAAATGCAAAGCTTCTGTGCTACTTAAATCCCCTAATCCTATTTTGAAGACTTATGTGGTGAATAGGCTTCAGGCTGGTGGTGTGTAAGGGAGTGAATTTCACTTTAGGTGAGTTAAAGTCTCATCAGAAACAAGCTAGGCTGATTCTAGTGCAATTCTGTACCCTTCATTACGCTTATCCCATCCTCAGATGGGGAGGGAAAATGATTACATAATTTCTAAAGCTTCTTTGGAAATGCCACATCACCCAAATATGTTCACAAAGTGTTTGACGTTGATGTGCTAAAAAAATTTGACATCCGTCTTATAAAAGTTGCTGCATGTGTCATGAAGGACTGACAGTTTCATAAATTGAGTACATTCCAGAATAAGAGTGAAAGTACCATGTCAGTATCAGTTGTAACAAAAAACCCCAGGTAAATATTCTGGACCAATAGAGCTATCAGAAAGCTCAGCTTTCACTACTTGTTTGTGTCTGGGATTGTGCAATTGGTTTGGGAAATGCCTCTGACCTGGAATCCATCTGTTTACATTGTGGAGTATGATGAAGGAAAGCTTTACGTTTAATCAATAGTATCTTACCCAGACATTTCATAGCTGAGGTGAAGTGGTCCTGCTTTAACTCTGTCATTCATTTGCTCTTTGACCTTTGCTTGGAGAACCCAATAAATAGGAGATATTTCCTGCTGTAAGTGGACTGACTCCCAACTCAAATATACAAACCAGTTACTTGATAACATTGGGTTTCACGGTGCACGAGACAGCGTATGAAAGGAAATCAGGTGTTAAGTGTTCTGTTCCTTTATTTTCAATTTAGTCAGTGTGACCTTGGGTAAGTCATTTAACCTTTTTGAGCTGCCTGCCCTCTACAAAACAGTGCTATCGCAGCTTGGATCATAATCAAAAACACTTTCCCTGCTTGCAACTGCTACACCTTTGATAATCATCTATAAATAATATTAATGTGGACCATATTTGAATTAGAACCTTAGCAATGAAAAGTCAGCATCAGCACCAAGGATTGCTTGTACTCCATTCCCTCTCCTTTTTATTTATATGCATTGGATTTATCAAGCACCTTCAGGTAAGACAGAAATGCTGAAATGCACAAATGCCTCTTTATATACCCTCCGGTTCTCTGCTTGCATTGCTGCTTCCTGCTGAATAAAAAAAAATAAGATGTCTATAGACATTTTATACGTGCTGTATGCTCTTGATTTTTCCTTGTTCGATGCTATTTATACAATCACAAAGCATTTTATGAGAATATGTCAATCTTACGTCAGGGTAATGGACATTCCATTACGTTATCTCTGCAGACACTGTTGAAAGCATGAAGTGTAAAATCAGATTCATTACCTAAATTCTGGGAAGGGAACAGGACATTAATTGCAATTTGGCTTGTTAAATTTTGTTGTTCATTGTCTCCTCCATTTAATTAATTATATTTCTGCTTCAGATTCAGAAGAACTGCACATGTCCTTTCAGATAGTGATATGTACCCATGGAATCTAGAGTTTATGCAAAACGTTTTTTACTGACAAAAAAACTTACAGAAGAGGATTTTTATTTACTTTGCAGTTCACAAGATATGTTTGCTGATGCTAGCTATTCTACATAAGGTACCCCACATACACATATGGTATAAAGACAAGCTCCTGATGCTTACTCGTAGATGGGAATCATCAAATAGATTCCATGCTAGGTATTTCTTGAGGAATATGATACAGTGAAAAGAAGAAGGGGGGAAATAACTTTTCTATGTTTTATTAGAACCAGTGAGAAGAAAGCAAAAAAATAACTTTTCTGTATTTTATTAGAACCAGGAGTTTGGAAACCTTGTGGAGTGAAACTTCCATTCCAGCTTTTTTGCTCATTAGTTAAGTTGTTCTCTTACAGGTTATATGCATTAGCACAGACAAGTATTCTTTCTCCGTGTTAGATAATGCATGGACTTTACTGGTGCTAGATGGGATTCTCTTAACTATGGTAAATATGAGTGTAGTATATCTGGTGGTTTTTTATGAAGCCTTTTGGTTTTTTCCTGGGGGCTAAACAGTTCCAAAACCCTGTCTTTTCTGCTTACCGTGGAACAGAGGATTTTGGCCATTCTAGCCCTAGCTGTCTCTGCTCAATACATTTTTATGCAAGTATTCAGACCTTGAAAACTCAGCTCTTGCATCAGTGCAGCAGTGTAACTAGGAATAACTCACTGTCTTGAGTGGTAGGGCAAATCTGCACAGATATGTCGCAATTCTGACATTACTCAGGCACTGCTGTAGCCCGTGATACCATTTTTTTGAGTTGTGTTGTGGCATATCTGTGTGCCCAGAACTCCTGGCACAGCTTGGTTCTGAATTAGGAACACACCATGAGACATGTGGCTCCGTTCCACACATGCAAAAGATGCTCTAGGCTTCCTCCTTATTCAGATTATGGTTCCTACTCCATTTTATTAAGCCAAACATGAACTGTTAACTAATTGATTTGGAAGAAATAACTCCACTTAAATTTGTTTCATATAACTCTTTCCCAGTAAAAAAATGAAGCTGGAAAGGTATCAGTTTGATTTCTTAATTTTTGTGGGGAAAAATACAGAGGCAGTACCTCTAGGGCGTGTGGATCACTGTGTGTAACTGAAGGGCTAAAATCGGAGATGGGGATGTGTACTGCAGTTCTAAGTGGTTTGATGTTCTATCAGACTCTTGCAAAAGATTCCTATTCTGTAGCATTCCAGGGACTCCCAGTTCTCTCTCTGCCTAGGTTTTCAACTAGCCACTCTTTAAGTGTGAAACAAGAAACCAGAAAGCACTTTCCTTTGGATCTGTTGACAATCTGATTTTGAAATCAAACTAGACACAATGGAAGTTAAACTGTTTGCTTGGGCATATTTTTAACCAGACAGACCCATTGCACCACTGTTCTCAAGAGAAAAAGCCCTCTTGAATGTCACGACTTTCTCGCTGGAATCACTTCTTTTCCAGGTTGTTCAGTTTTAGGCTTAGCTAGATACTGGGATGAGAACAGAAGAACATAAATTTTCACAGAGCACAAGACAACTGTGTTGCTTGTCCAGGACCTTGCATCAAAGTTGTTCAAAAGTAAAGGTAATCTCAGTGCCTGAGGCTCTTCTGTAGTCCTTGTACTTACAACACTTATCACTCCTCTGCCCTAAATCTCTTTACTAATACTGACTGAAAGATTGCAACACAGCTCTGAGGTCAGGTTGTGAAACTCCACCTGTAGGAAAATTAAGGCAGAGAACTGCCTAAAGCAGAAGAGGTACTGATAGCTCTGTATCTATGAATCTTAGCTCAAAGGTTCAGAGGCCTAAGATGTACTAGTGGGGAATTTTAAATCGATACACGCTCTCTAAGATGCATGTGTCTAGACTGGGGTCCTTGTCTGTCTGTGCAGTGATAATAGCCAAAGAACCAGTCTGACACCCCGTCACAGTTATTTAAACAAACTCAGTTGAATTTGTAGAGTTCTAAGTCTGTACTGCCATGCTTTTCAACATCAATGTTGCTGACTTTCACAATTTCCTAAGGAATTTCAATTTCAGTGATTATTTTTATAGGAGCATCCCCTGCTGCAGTTGTGGGATGGCAGGAGAATTGCAACTTTCCATTATAAAATTAAGTTTTTGAGCCCTTGTATTTACAGAGGAAACTCGGAGAAATTTCTCCAAGAATTTGGTTGAAGGACAGGCTCAAAAGTGGACAACTTGGAATGAATAAAAAGTCCACGTCATGAGTTTAGGGATCGCAGATCACTGTGTTTTGAACAGTTGAGATTAGGAATAGTATAAAAAAATGTCTGTTTTTTTGGGTGCCTCTATTTTAGGCCACCCACTGTGAAACACTTTACAGGAACATGTGCAGTCATGCCATGATTTCAATTTTATTAGAAAAACAGCAATACCAGAAGAAAATCTCTTGCCCAAGGCATATTCCATATGTTACTTCTCAGTGCTTTATTTTTCAGGCCTGCAAGAGACAAATGCACTTATTCCATTAATAAAGCCTATGACTTAAAGTGCAGTTCTACCCTGCAAAAAGTAGAGATGCGAGGTTCTAAGTTCATCTTCCATCAGTAGCTTCTACATTAAATTTGTTCAGATTACAAATGAAAGGGTGGTGTTATTTTTTTAGACTATGTGCCCGTAGGCCTCAGCTTTGTCTCTGAAAGCAGCCTTTTCATTCTCGTATGGAAATCACAATAAAGAAGGCACAGATCAGCTCATATGCTTCGTTCTGCCTGTGCAAGGTGACTTCATATTTTTTTAAGGTTCACGTTATTTACTGCTGCTATGAAGACTCATTTAACATGTATATAGAGGGCAAATCCCAATAATTAAAATATCCTACAAATATTCAGCTAAGGGAATAAAAATACTATTTCCCTACTTTTCTTCCCTCATTCAACTCCATTTGTAAAAGTTTTAATACAAATGTAGAAATACAACAATTTTGTTCTTTTACACCCCTCTCCCCTCCAGTAATGATTTCATAACCTCCTAGTTCTCAACTCTGCCTTATCACTAAAAAGTAAATCTCCCCACTACCATTCACATGATGGATTTATTGCCTTTGTGAACCTTGCATTACCCTTGGTATTACTTCAGCTCAGCTCACAGTCCTTGTTTTTACCAGAAGCTTTAGACAAATGTCATTAGCCAGTAGAAGATCCAGCATGCACTGGGAAAAATGCATTCATCCTGGGGCCTTAAGCTTTGTGAATAGCAGAGGTATAAATAAAAAATAAAAAAATAGGTCATTGGTCTTCCAAATGCCACCCTTGCAAACAGAGGCTGGGAAATTCCAGCTAAAAGGGTTGCACAAAAAGGCAAAAATAAGCATCTATTTCCAAAGAAATTCCAAAGAGTTTTCAGGGGTCGATGTGGAAAGTGATCATTCTGAGGGAGAAAGAAGAAGAAGCAGGTGGCAGGGGGTGATGTTTGTTTTCTGAACCACTTGCAGCAAAATCTTTTTTAAAAACAGTGATATAATAGGATTAGGAGGGCAAAGGTCCTTAAAAATTAGTAAAATTGGATTGGGAGAGTAGGTTCATAGTGAAGGACTAAATTAGATGACAACTAAAAGCATACTTTAGTAGCTGTATTTCATCTGGCTGATGAAGAAGCCAATCCTGCAGTCCACCCCTGTATCTCAGATATTATCTGCTCGGTGCTAGGAAGGACGTCCTAAGCATATATACTTGACTTAAATACTTAATGCAGTGTTAGTGTTGAGAGATTTTTCAGGTACTTTCCACTACAACTTTTCAGTAACAGTATTTAAACATTTGAAATGAGACAAACTATTTTTTGCTGCTACTTATATGCTGAAAGCTTGACCTTAAAATACCATAAAAAGGTGGGAAATGGCCTACCAGTGTGTGACATAAAATGAAGTCACAAGTGATCTTGTGGACGGGCGTTCTACTGTGGATAGTTCAGTATTACAACATTGCAATACTGCTTCACTGCAAGGCTGGCACACTTTCTGCATATTAACTGCATGCCAGTTTTATTCCATATAATGCAACTGTACTGTTAATATTTATTCAGTCTAGTGTTCTCCATGCTGAAAATTAGCACTCACTTTCCCTGCCAATGACAGAAACAAGAAGTCTATGGGACAGTGACAGATTTTCAGCTCCATGTGCAAATGTTGTTACCTGGACCTTAAGTGGTTGAATCCAAACAAAATCAGGGCTCTTCCAGCAATTCATGGTGTGAATTTTTACCCTTCTTTTTCCCTTTAACAAACCCTCTTGGGTATAACCTCTCAAATAATGTGTTAGTATGACAGCATAGCAGGTCTTCTAGCTTTTCTCTTGAGGTTGCTATTTCTGTTAATAATAATGGTATGGTCCAATCTCTGGTCCCATTTGAGTTGCCTTATCACCTCTGTGTTTGTTGGAAGCATGCTCACACTGACATGGTTTCATTTACACTAAACTCAGCACTGTGAGCATTAAAGCAGAGCATATAGTGGGTGTATATGAGCTAGCTCTGGTGTAGAATTATTATAATTGCATTTATATGATGTTTTCTGACATGGTAGACATTGCTGAGAGCTAATAAGCATCCCCAACTGGAAGTTCACAGGGACGCTCAGGGTGGAGCAGGGGAGCAACAGACCTGGTGGTAGATGGAGAGAAAGTACCGTAATTTTAAGGGAGTTTAGGTACTAAAGGCCCAACCCGATTATCATCCACAGCACGGTAGAATCCAAGCTGGCCATGAATTATGTCTGAATGAAACTTATGTCACTGAGAGAAGACTTAGTAGCCGATGACCAGTCTTGTCCCCTTTGAAGTCAGTAGCACAAGCTGTGTCAGGCCTGAAGGACAGGAGATCGAGAACATCAGCATCCTGCTTGAACTGAAATATGTGTGGAATTTTGCAGAAAGATCTGTGAGACTTAGTAATTTGTCTCTCCCCTGGGATACTCCAAGTGTGAAAATGTCTGCTGCTCCCCAAAAAATAAATGTGTAATTGCATGATCGGCTGATGAAATCAAAGTGAAATTGCTGGCAGCCTTCTTCCTGCTCTCCCTGTGTTTTTCTAGCATTAACATTCTAGCTTTGTCACCTCTGATCAGGGGAAGATAAATCCTTCCTTTTGTAAGAAGCAGAAACACTTTCCCTCAGTACATAGAATAATGGCCTCTTCTGTATATTATTCATATTCCTCTCTTTGTACTTGTCATTTCTCTATATCCTTGGTTGTTGTATGCCCCATAACTCTTGGTGGTTTTATCTAAGGCCTTTCAAATAAGGAAGCGAATGGCCTAGAAGATGGGTAGAGGTTTGCTAAGGCATGAAATAGACTGGCATTTGTAATGTGCAAGTCCAGTAACACCCCCTTCCGTGGCTGCTGAGCAACCTCATCAGCTTTCTGGTAGATAGGGGCCAGTGCTAAAACATTCCTCATGGTGACAGACTTCTTGTTACTACAACAAGAGGAGGCCTGTAGACCAAGTTTTTCTCACCTCTTTCTAGAAATACTCTGCAGAATAGCATAGAAATGGAGTGGAGGATCATTTCAATCCCACACTGTGTTTCTTTGGTCTTTGCTCCCCCCCTAAAGAATGTGCAGCAACTTTGCCAGTCCTGAGCATCTGAAAATTATGAATCAGGTGCCCCCAAATTAGAAAGGAGCAAGGGGAGGATGCGTAGTGCTATATATTAGAACTCTTTTTGTTCAGTGGCTGCTGTTTGAACCATTAAAATGTACTCATGACATTTCCAACCTTATCTCCACAGTTTAAGACCCTTGTCTCTAGACATGGCTTTAACTATAAACAGGAATTGCATATGAGGTTAGAGATTTTAAGAGGGCACAACTGAGGTTCTGTAGCAGCACCTTCCAGTCTGATTGCCGGGGATGCTCTGTGTGTGTGTGTTCACCTATCCGTGCATGCACTTGTTTACCCAACGCTTCCTTTTGAGTCTTATTAGTCTGATACAGACAGTGTTGGGAGTAGCTGCTTCAGCATTTTCAGAAAGCAAATCCTTTGTTGCGGCTGAAGCCTGTGCAACCCTAAATCAGGTGCTTCTGTTGTGCCCTGTCATGTGCTGTTTAGGTCTAGTGCATTTCTGCTGCACCAAGCTGAAACAAAATGATTTTCATCCCTGCAGTTAGTAGCTGCTGCAGCTGGATGAATTGAAATGACTTTTGGGGAGAGTCACCAAGGGGAAAAAAAAGACTGCAGGAGATGACAAAGGGAATGTGACCTATGCTGATTTGTAATCCTCACAAAGAGAAGGAATAAACACAATGAGAGTTACAAAGATATTGATCTGTTTTATCTTGTGGGTGTGTTTTCCTGTTTTAAGTATATAATGACCTTAATATCTGCATCCAGGAGCAAGCTGTTGCCCCTGGCTTTCACTGACAGCTGTTTTTCTTTTGATACATCCCAGAATCTTCCTGCTGATTCCTGCAATATGTCAAAGGAGCTAAAGAGACCTCTTAAGACTTCACTCTGTTCATTATGACCTCAAGAATCCACAGTTGTCCCGGCTCAGCTTCAAAAAATAAGAAAAGGTCCTGAAAAGGTCCTGTTGAAATGGGTGATGGTAGCCCAAGGGAACTGTTGCCCTTGGGCATGTCCAGCAGTGGTTGTTGAGTAATATCGATGACCTGAATGGGCCTGGCAAATTAAAGGTGTAAAACCAGGTCTTGTAACTATAGAGCAATAAACAGAAGGCTTGTGGTTTCTGATGTACTGTCCCCTCGCTCCGGAGGCAACTCCATCTCCATGCAAAAACTTTTCAGCCTTTTGAAAAGGGCAAACTGTGCCTTGCTTAAAAGTGTCACATCATTCTTTTATTTTGATTGCAGTTCTTACTCCCTTTCTTTCTTGCTGGTGAGTTTCTATAGGAAAAGTTCTTTCTTTGATAGTCTGTAATTAGTATTAAAGATGGCTTTGACAACCCTCTGTGGGCAGAGAAGGCAGAGCTGGTTGAGATGTTCTGCAGCAGTGATTGCTGTTACAGTTAGATGCTTGAGCCTGGAGTAAGATAAACCAAATTTACAAAAGAGAAAGCAACTTCCAAGTGAATTTCTGCCCGAGCTCTTGTACCTAATCCTTTGATGTAACAGTCCTACAGCTGGACAAGTTCATTTCTCTCATAGTCTATATTTATTCCTAGTTTTCTATAACAGGAGTTAACACCACTTACCTAATGTGGAAAGACTTTAAGGGGCTCCCTTTGTTGGGATGCATTAAGTCAAGGCTATTTAGATCAGCCAAGGCAAGTCAGCTTTCCCAAAGCCAGAAACAGGGTGTCCTGGAGAGGAGCAGGTAACTGATTAAGAGAGACAGCAGGTGTAATCATGAGGTGGAGATGTAGTTTCTCCACTAAGGAACTGTGTAGGAGTTGAGATAAATTTTTTGTTTAACTTAGCAAGTGCTTTTGGACATGATAACATCCCAGTGTGAAGGGGACCCCTCACTGTCTGTGTTTTTCTCGTCTGGCAGCCTTGGTGAATTGGCCACGAGTCCATGCTTGTTGAAAACAACTGTATAATTTTTTTTGGCATTACATTTCTTCTGGACAACAAAATAAAATAAAATACATGCCTTTGCACTGTGATGTGACACAACTGCAAAGCGAGGTCGGACAAATAAGACGCTGAAGATCTAGGACTGAATTCAGGGTGCCCTGTCAATGAAGCTAGAGGAGATCAGGGATGAATGGGTTGGAATTAGAACTGTAACTCAGTGGTGACCTGGCTGGTTTAGTCAAATTTCTAAATGAGAGAGTAAGGTGAAAAAAAATCATGAGAGAAATGAAAAAGGAGTATTGTAAGAGGAGATGCAGAGTTATATGCAAAGCCAGGAGAAAGCAAATTTGGAGGGACAGACATGGAAAAGACGAAGTGGGGAGAAACAAGAAAACTTTGTGTATGAAATACTCGTGTGTATAAATACACATACACGGTAAAACCTACCAGGTTTTGAAGTATTTCTTAATGTCTGTGTCTCTACCCAGTCACTTCTGGAAAATAAAGACAAGTGTTTGTTTAAATTACAAAAGAAGCTGCAGGAAAATGAGAGTAGTTTTCTACGCTACTTGAACTCCCTGATCCACATCCCATCCTTAATTTGTTGGCGTTGTTTTCTCACTCCTGAGCCACATGAGCATCCATCATGTGCCTTGCCTGCTGACAGTGCCCAGTGGCTCTGGCAGGCCAGGTGGTGACCCCATGGAAACCCCTGTGTGCTTTATGCATCTGATCCAAGGCCCCCTGAGGTCAGCAGGAATATTTTTGCTGACTTACTGAAGTCTCAGGGGCTTCAGATCTGTACCTAAATACCCGAATTACTAGCAGCTGCCTCGGGGCATAAGGATTTCTGCTATTGCTGGGTAAACTTAAAGCATGAAAGAACCCAATTTGGAGGCTGTAGTACAGATCACTGCCAGCATTTACTAGATTAAGACTCAATTTAAACATAAAAGCTAGCAGCCCTCTCTGCTGTATCTCCCTAAACCATCTCTGTAGCATTTCTATTGCATTCTTGCATGCAGGTTCCAACACAAGGTATGCTTGTTCTGAAACAAGGTCAAGAATAGCAGCACCATTAAGGTGCCTAAAAGTGACTATATACAAGTGTGAGGATTATGATGAGCAAAGTAAGAACCAAAGTTACCAAATATTGGAGTCATGGTATGCGGGTTATAAAGGAAACATGTTGCCATAACCCTTGTTTTATTTACAGTTACCTTTTTTAGCAGTCTTTTCACTTTCATGATTGCAGTTTTGGCACTCTTCTATACCAAAAGGTTGCCCCTGGTTAGTGCTGCTTGGTACTTCAAAGAGAGGGGGAGAGGAGGCAGGACTAAGTGGATGGAAGCACATGTTATTACAGCACCCGCAGAGTCAGCAAACTCCCTGCTGTCTGGAGGGAGTTTTCTCTAGGGCAATGGTAAAATGCTCCATCCTTGAGTCACTTTAAGTTAGACTAATTAGAGTACAAACGAGACAGTGCTGCATCTTGGGGATGAACCACCTGGTAATCAGGTTTTCTTTCATCATTTGTACAAACACCTAGTATAGTACATAACTTTTGAAACAATTATTCGACTTTATGATTCCTCTCATTTTTGATGTTTTAAGGACACTCACCCCTTCTCTTTCTAGCAGTTGATCTCAGCAGTAATGTAGTTCTGTAAGGGAAGAGGAAACACAACCCTCATAGATGCATGGTTGATGGCAAAATTGTATTCGTAACAGCTGCTGAAGGGGCAGTGTGGATGGGATTAAAACCACAAAGGGATTGCATGCAAAGATTACTTCAGAAAGTCACTTAGGATCTAAGTAATAATCCTAATAGCCACTGCAAACAGTAAGTATTTTCCTCAGCACTGCTATTGCTCTGCCAGCTGGGGGAATGACACAAATATGCAGTCTAGAGATTTTTTTTTTGGTAATAATAGAAACTGCATATAATAGGGAATATAATCTTAAAGCATTTACTCACCTAGAAGGTGTCTCTGGTCCTATAAAGTAGAGCTGTGCAGGCAGTGATCTTGTATTTAGCATGTGCAGCTGAATTTGCACTCTGAATTCACCCTGGTAGGTTTTTTGTTTACTCAACACCCATCTCTGTCTCTCTATTCTGCTTCTCTCTCCAAACATGTGTTGTTGTGAGACAGATGCTTATTCCAACTCACTTTTCAACAAACAGCAGGAGGAGACAGGTGTCCAGTGCTTCTTCATATAAAAATTCATAAATGAGTGTTCACTCAGATACTGATCCCATAGCAAAAACTTTTCAGGGACTTTACCTAGATGTGATTATACATCAACTTCTTTCAGTTCCTTTCAGAATCCATGAGATGGATCTTTGACTTGTACTCATTGGTTGAGTTTTAAATTAGAAAAGAGCTTTTTTACTCATTCACTCTTTAAGTAAATGGAAAGGGTGAGTAAGTCATAAAAAAACCTGCAAACTCAGACTGTCCCTTAGTCAGTTAAGGTTAAACATCTAAAATGCTTAGTATAAGGAGCACAACAGTTTTAAAGCACTGCTGCAAACACCTCTTGGGCACTGCAAGACTCGTCTTCTCAGTAAATGCTTCTCTTGCATTTCTTCTGAACCCAGATTTTTTGCTGATTCCATGAGTTAAGAGGTAAAGGGCAGTAAAGGGAGTCGAAAAGAGCAGTCTTTTCCCTTGTGTTTTTGTGTTCCCAAATTATGTGCTCCTATCTGCTGATTAATATGTATTTTAAACTCTGAGGAGAAGGAGGTCTTTCTGCACCATACCTGGATATGCTTATCACAAGGGGATCTCCATCACTCCTAATGGGAATGGGGTTTTTTGTATTTTAGGATGATAACCTCAAGTGTTACAAAAATATTAAGGAATGATTACAAAAAGAACAACTCTGGGGCTCTTGTTATAGAAAATACTTATTCTTCTGCTTTTAATAGCTGTGAGAATTCCTTCCAAATGATTCTGGGAGCTGACACATTAAAAAAAAAAAAAAAGATAATATCTAAACCCTGCAATACTTCATGTAAAATTGTGGGAGTTGGTGAGCACTGCTAAGTCCAAACAAATTCCCGAAGCTATGGGTTGGAGAGTTAAGAAAAGGAAGGTTTATGATGAACTGGAATTATTTGGTGCATGATTTTGCTTTGTTCTACTTCGGACGATCTTGCCTACTATCTTGTTAGTGCTGTGATAATTTGAGCTCGATGACAGTGGTTTTGCCACCTAAGTGGCCCCATAAATGCAATTAGCCAAGGCAGAGGGCAAGTAGAGCTACTGGTAGCCATTGCAAGAGCTCCCTCACGTTTTGAGCTCCTGTGAGCCTGCCTCAGTTTTAAATACTCAACCCGACCAATGGATTTGAGAACCCCTCAGTAATATCTGCCCTGAAATGTGATTGTTTCTCTGAAAGCAGGATGAGCTGGAGTTAAATGCAGTAGAATCTCTGTGACAGCTTCTGTGGACGTCAGTTTATAGTGTTTATCTTTGCTGGAGGCAGAATGTTAGCAAGTTGTAAATTCAGATTGCGTTTCGTCTCAGTTTGGAAGACAAATCCAGATTCTCTGTGTCGTGTAGTTTCTTTCTGCTTTTATTTGTATTTTATATATATATATATATATGTATACATTTTATCTCCTGCCTTTCTTGTAATCCCTTAAGTAGTGCTTAACATTTGGTGCTGGAGAAAGCAGTTTTTCCATGAGATTTATCAGGAGGTTAAATACTATTTTTGTGACTTAAGGAGCAGTATTCAAGCTTCACAATTAGCATCTCTTTTTCCTTTTCTTTTAAAATAGATAATGGGATACTCACTGAATACCTCAATAGAACTGGTAGTGCTAACAAAGAGTTAACCACAGAAATCAGCCCAAACCAAAGGACTCTGTGACTGAAACATCCCACAGCAACACTGCGTTTCTTTTTTGGAAAAAAAAAAAAAAAAAATACAGATGACAGCATCCACCTCGTGCCTTGCAGCTGAGCTCTTCAAAGCTTCCTAAGGGATATGAAGCACCTATTGCCATTGAAATAAAGGACAGCTGATTTTCCTAGTGTCTCAGGGAATTTTAGTTATGTAAGGAACACTACAAAAGAACAGCCCCTGAGTAATTTTGAATCCCAGGATTCCTCACTGGCAATGGAAGGAATTTATATAATTTTGATGGACAGCGAAGTCACCAAAATATGCAGTTTTAGGGAAGATGAATTTAGTCCACTTCAGCTGACAGAGGAGGTTTCAGGAATACTGAAATCTGTCTCAGCTGCTTGCAGAATTACACCTATATTCAAGAAACTTAACCATTCAGGCTTGGAGATTTTTAAGGATTTGATTACTGCATTTTCAAAGTAAAACATTTCAGTTTTCTTTATTTTGACATGGCATTTTTTTCAAAGTTGCTTCAAACAGACCAGCATTCTAAGAAGTGAAAGGAAAAGGGGAAGGAGTGAAAAGCAAAGACTAAATACCTAGAGATTAGCTGTTTTGACATTTTAAAGGGTGTTTACCCTTTTTTACAAAAGCTGTTTCCTGAAGGCCTTTTCTGGATGCTCCATGAGAAAGAAAATGTCTGAAGGAGAAAGGATGCTCTGAGAAGGAAGATCTTCACTTTTACTAGTGATTAGCCCATGTTGTAAATCTAGAAATCAAAGAAAACAAAATTTTTGCATGCATGGCCCTTTGGGCTAGCCTTCAAACAGGAACCAAATCTGAAATGCTACTATTAGCAGTAATTTATTACCTAATAAATTTAGTACCTGAATTCCCCAGTCGAGATGGGGCTTTCTCTTGCTGCTTACCTGTGCATATGGCTTATAAATCAAAACGTCTATAGCAAAGAGGTGGCCACATGAAGCATAGGTGGAAGTCTCCTTGCTAGGGTAGGACGGAGGTGAACAGGGCTCCTGTGGCTTGTTTGGAGTCATGCAGGAAGCCTGGAGCTGATACCTGATCCTTCATATTACCTAAGCAAAGCCATAGCCACTTAATCACACTTACTCTGTCTGTGTATTTTGCCAATTAAAGGAGCATATTTGATAGGTGAACATGGCTAACCAGGTCATATTTCTCTGTTCTGCTTTTGGCTTCTCAATAAGGCCAGCAATGAGGCTTTTAATGAATATTGTTTTGCCAGGCAGATGTCTGTCCTGTTCATTCAGAGCTGCAGTGAGATCTAGCAACTCATTTCACATAGAAAGATGAAAGGAAAAAGATTTACTTAATAAAACAAATCTTGCTTAATTGCTGTGGTTAGTCTCCTGCCTGGGTTTTATGGGTTCTTACAGCTGGCTTTAATCTCCTGATTTACTCTGGGAACAAAGAAGGAAAGGAGTGAACTTAAATCATGACAGGAAGAAGTTGAAATTTTTTTGGCTGAACTTGGGAAGGTTAGAGACTTACTGTAAAGTGCAGCCCAGAAACAGGCCACCAGGAGAGGCTCCCTGGGTTTTGGGAGAGACCATAAAGTAATTTCTTACAGTGTGACCTTTGCAGTCAGTAATGTCAAAGGCTTCTACTAGTCTGGGTAACTAAGGGAGGGTTAGCAAAGAGTTGCAGGGAACATTGAGGCTCCAGAGAAGACTGACCAAAAGGGGTCAGTGTTTGTTAAGTTGAAACACCAACTTGACAAATACAAACAGACGGGATTTACGCCTGGAAATGCAGAGGATTTAGCAGGAGCATCTGAGCATCCTCTCCCTTGGCCAGCGTGGTGAGGTATGACATGCCCACGCTTGGCTCCTGTGACCTGAGGACTACCTTATAGATGAACCAATCTCCCCAGTTAGACTGAACCTGCATCTGTCTCTAATATTCAAGTACTTCCTAAAGAAAAGTCTTCCGGCACAGCATCTTGGACAGCAGATGTGAGCTGAAGAGACTGTACAAAGCAGTGATCACTGATCTAAAACCAGACCGCTCTCAGATCAAAGTACGGCATGCTGAGAATAGCATGGCATTTATGAGGAGCACAGAAGATGTAGAGCTAAGTATAACCCTCTGAAAACAAACAGTCTAGCAGGAACCAGAAGGTTTAGTGTCTGGAAAACCACTCCAGATCTTATGAAAGCTCACTGATTATAAGAATTTAGTATTGATTTAGCTTTTTATTCTTGAGTGCAACCTCATCTACCCAAGCTGCAGTGTAAACTTTCTGTTGGAGTACAGATTGAAATGCTGCTGCTGAGGGTATTGCCCTGGTCCCCTCCTCCACCCCTTGCTTCATGTTTCTGCACTTCCCTGGCACTGGCATTGCTGCTTATCGGATCTTGCAGGGAGCCATCAGGAAGCGAAATCATCTGCTGATTAACGCTGCCAACTTAACTTGCCCGTGAGTCAGCTGGGTGTTAGTGCGAGGCTGCAAGGAACGAGAGACCTTGCATGGTGTCAGCCTACCTGTAACTTCAGATTTTCCTTTGCTGGAAGTTTACCTGTCTGTATTGCAGCACACCCAGGCAATGCAGCCCCACTTGGATCTGTGCTTTGACGATGACTTTCTCTGGAATAAGAGGGGTGATGTTCTCTACGATTAGCATACGTCAGCAAAGTCATACAGCATGTGAAAAACAGTATTCAGCAGTCTGCCTTCTCGATAGCACTGCTGCAGGTGGCAGAACCCTTCCGTAGCCACTGCAGTTTTGCAAGATTAAAATTTAAGTAGGAAACTATAATTTGAGTTCCTGAAATCCTGTCACATCTTCAGCTCTGTCTGTTGCTGATTCAATTGCCTTTCAGTTAGTGTCTTTATCGGCTCTATACTATTATGTCTATATATTGCTGAGATTTCTTGTAATTTGAAGACCGTGAAATGGAACAGCCAGGTTTTCATCTGTAGTTGGTCAGAATGTATTAATTAGAAGCATCATTTCTAGGTTTGACATGTTAGGAAGATAAGGTGCTAAATGGAAATCTTTGTATACAACTAAAAGCTTCAATTTGAAAATGGAATATTTGCTTGGAAATTGCATGTTTACATAAGTGCATTTGCTGTGAGATTGTTTTTACTTGCTCTTGACAAAAAATTAAGTAATGATTTCTAGGTAAAGCCGCTGGAGACTTTTTCTGTAATGTCTTTGAGATCTTGCTTGATCTGCATGCCAGCAAAAAGTTTTAATTCTCCATTTGATAAATTTAAAGAGAGACTTATTTTGAGACAAAGCCGAGGCAGAGATTTCCTGTGCTATGAATTAATAACCTTAGGAGTTCAAGCAAGAAAATCTTTTGCTGTTCTGGCTACCATGTGTTCATAAAGCTTCAAAACCCTGTTCAGATTGAGTCCTTTATCCAGTGTGGGATTGGAGCTGACCTCTGGTATTCTGCACTGTTCTTAATGATGGTTGGTCTTTCATCTTTCCATTGCAAGGTCTGCTTTTGTCAGAAGATCAAAAACTGCTTTAACTTTGAGCACATAGACAATCAAACTCAAATAAATGAGCTGCTGCCCTTGGCTTTTGTGCACATGTAGGTGACTTGCTTAGCAGGGTCTGTGTTTAGATCCAGAAAAAGGAAAGGGTGATTTTTGGGTGACCTGGGGCTGTGGTTTAGTTACTCCTTAGGGTAGATAGCACATAGCTGAAGTGACAGGGGAAATTTAGTGACACCCACAGAAAATATCAATAATTGTTTAGAATAGTGTTGGAGGGGAAGATTTTGACTCCACTTTGGATGGAGGTCCAAGCTGTCAAGTTATGGCTGGTGGATACTTGCAGGTTGTGGAGTTGTGCAGAAGAGCCCCTGTGTGAGGACAAGCATCTACTCATGAATAAGCAGACATGGCAAAGGGGAGAATTTTCCAGTTGGAATGGGGAACCACGCACTAAGGAAACCTGGAGTACTTCAGCTGTTTATCATCTCCATTTATTGTCACTGTACCTGCCTCCCTTAAGTGAACATGATAAATGTATATATACTGCATAGATTAGGTGGGTAAATACAGGAGACTGTCAAATAATTTGGCCTCCAGGTCCTTGGTCTCAGGGTTTATTGAGGTAGTATAACTTACAAATTTTTATGTACAAAGTTGGCACTATTGATTTAAAAAATTAATATTTAATCACAAGCATACAACAAGGTCAACGAATCTTTGGTAAAGAATTAAATAGACTTTTCCTTGCTCGCACTCAAACGCCAAGTAAATAAAAATTTAAGTGAAAACATTTGTAGCATATGCATACAGACTGCATTTAAAAATGTATGGGGCTCACTACTGTCTGACTTAATTCTGATTCATCCATTGACCTTGTTATATAAAACTCAATGCCCTTTTTAGAGGGAGAGTTGCAAATTGTGCTTCATATTTATTTAGGAAGTTCAATCTTCTGGGTGTTCATACCCTAATTCCTGTGCTAAGTGCAATCACAACATTGATTTTTCTCACTAAACATAACCTACTTTACCCTGGGATAGAATTTTTTTTTTTTAATGGGCTTTATATAATGGCATGTGTGGAAACCACTCAACTTAATGCCCCATACCGTAATTAACAAAATGGCATTGTAGCCACGGTCTGTCGTCCTCTGGCAGTGTATTTTACCACTAACCTTGGCCATACAGAATATCCATCCTAATTAACAAGAGCCCAGGTATTGACTATGTCAATCTACATGGTGGAAGGAGCAATTTGCAGCTGCTGACAAAGTTGTAATTCTGTTGAAAATCCAAACATGAGGAACCTCATTTCGACTGACATTATGCCATTTCAGAGCCCATCTCAAGGAACAGCTGAATAAAATAGATCAGTTTTTACTTCAGTCGCTAAATAACAGTATCCTAAAATACATCCAAACAGCTCCATAAATACATACTACTGAAAACATACTGATGGATTTATACAGATTTCAAGATTGGTGGTAGTGTTTTCTTATTAATGAAATGTTTATTTATTGTTCATTTATTTGAACTGTAGTATGCTGGAAAACTTAACGGGACTTAAAGCTTTAATGAACTTTCAGTAACAGATTTGATTCTTCCTTTACTTTGTCTGTTTTCATTTCTGAGTAATTCAACTGAAGGCATTAGAGATACATCAGGGTTGTGCTATTCTACCTGAGCTGTGAAGCTCCATGGTGGTTTATGTTACAAATAACAGAATTAAGCATTTATGCTTTTATACTGAGAAAAAAAAAAAAAAAAGCTTTCTTTTTCAATGTGTTAAATTGTGTTTTGTCTCACTGTTGAAAAACTGCAACAAGAAAATATACTTTCAATATTCATGACTACATTTTTAAAGCATTTTAGTGTCTAAAGATGCAAAAAGACCTGTTTTTCCGAGGAACTTAGGTGCTGAGTCCTCATAAATGCCAAGAAGATATTGACATATTGTTAGAAGATGATTTCTGGTCAATAACTAACATTTTGTGTTGCATAAGTGTTCTAGAAAAACACAGTTTTTCACTGTGCTTTAGCCTCCTTGCTATGGTGAAGGCAGTCCCTGCTGAGTAGAGGCCACGGTGACCGTGCTGACGGTGTGGAGTTAAGCAGCCCTTTGCCTTCTCCATCCAACTGAGGCCAAGCTACTCAGAGCCATGTACTTCTAACTGACATCCTGCTCCCCACATACTCATCATCTTGTGAGAGTTCAGTGGGCTAGTGGAAGTTTGGCCCTCAGTGTCTTTTGAAGAGAAAGGCTGTACAAGTAACTCTGCTTCTCATTTTTGATGCTTTGTCATAGAAGTGAAGATGGGCCGTTAAACATTCTTCACCCAAATAGCATCTTTGCTGGGAGTTCTTTATACAGATGTTCCTTAATTAAGCAAGTGCTCTTTAATTAACCCTCCATACAGTTGATGTTATTAGCATCACTAGATAAGTGCAGTTAACTTTTCCACAGGACATAACAACTAACAGTGGCAGAAATTTGCATCCTCTAAGACCATCTCTGAGTTACAAAGTCAACAGCTGTATTCTCTCCAGGTTGGAGATTTCAAACAGAAATTTCCTTGGGAATCTGTCACGAAGAGGGAATTGTCAGGCAGAGGAGCAACTAGAAGAATATTGTATGGAATAAAAGTGGGTTATGTAAAAAACTCTGGTGAAGTATTGGTCTGTGCAGTGAGGAAGCATGTGTTTGTCTTCCTACAGATGAGCAGAACCCTCCTGAGTCTTCTATGATGGGACAGATTTCTCTTTGGGAGAAATCATTGCTGAAATAGAGAAAAGATCCTTGAGTGCAGGTTTTCCTTACAGGTTCAGCCTTAATTGTAACTCCAACCTGTTGTTGGCAGAACATAAAAAGGCACGTGCTTAGCTGGTTCTGTCCAAAAAAAGTGATATGTTGCCTTAGATCTGCATTGATGATACTACTCTCTTATTTACTGATGGATTAGAAGCATATCTAATATTTAAAGCTGATATATAGAGATTTTCATGCCTGAACTACATTTGGAAGATCACAGTCCTGAATGACTCTTGTAAACTTTTTACAATTGCTGTTTCCAACAGGGCAAAGGTGAAGAAAGGTGTAAACATTCTCAGTGCAAAGACAAGTGACCCCCGTCAGTGGGATGTGAAACAAGAGGTGGGGAACGGTGGAAAGCATTCAACCACAACAGTTATTTGTCAGAGGATAGCACCAAGTTCAAGGAACAGGTAAGAAACCTCATATTCTCGGCACATTAAACTCATTTATATCCATGATACCATTCATTGGTTGAAAGACTTAGGGCTCATATTACCACTACTCATACCTATTAAACCTGTAGCCTGGAAATCTGGAGACACTTATGTTAACTATGGTACCATCTGCTCATCTATAACAGGGCATCTCAGTTTCCAGGTAATAAAATTCATCAGTTTAAATTTAAAAAATGAATACAATAGGCCTATGTTTTGGGGGTGTGCGTGTCATTTTAGCATGAATATGAATAACTTAAAGGTTTTTACTGTACATAATTTTTTTGGCTTGATAGTTTTGACCTTGTTTCTCTGAACATATCACAGACTCTGAGGTTGATTCATCAAGTAAGCAATGAATTGTTCCGCAGTGAACCACTGTAACTTTCAAGCATTGGTATAGGGTAATTCAAACCTTTCAGTATTTACTATCTTGTATGCAATACAGAGAAATCTCCTTTTGCAAACAGTTACCTCTTCCAGAACTGGAGGCGCCTTTGCTAATCCATACACTGGTAACTGTCAGAGGCAAAGCAGCCCACTCCAGGGAGCAGTGGTATGAACTGGCCTGCCAGCGCCTGCTCTCCTGTTTAATACGTGTTTTTACTGAGACTTGGTCTGGTTGTTCCACAGACACAAAAGCTGTGCTTTTTCAGTAAGTGTGATTATCTTCTACGGCACATAGTAAAGTCATATATTGCTGCTTTCGGTGGAAATTATTTTGCTCTTGCTGGGTATCATCTTAACAAATTCTCACAACACTGCTGTACATTAGTCCACGCAGAGCATTTTCATCGTAGAGATCTGAGCAGTGCTTCCCTAGCTCTGGGCTTATTATTAGCCTCAAATCTAGGCTCACTGAAAGTGTCATAAAATCTTTGGTGGATGCTGGGTTGGTTATTGCTTTCCCATTCAGTTGGTTTGTGCTATCTTCAGGCACAGAAAACTTGAGCAGATTTTAACATTTGTATTCTATGCCCAGTCAGAGTTCCTGGGAAATATTAGACTTCTGTAAAGTGCAGAAATTTCTCTTGTCGTGAGCAGCTCACTGATTCAGTGTATTTACACGTGATATCATTTCAGTTAGTGAGATTTTCAGTGGAGAGTTTGGGGGAGGGGGGATAAAGGGAAAGGAAAAATGCATAATTTGAGCCTGCCAGAAGTAAAAAACAAAACAGTTTGAAAGGGAGGACATGGCTTTAGAGTAGCATGTAACTGAGTCTATTTGCAACTGCAGAACTATAATAGTCAGGTTATCAAACCCCAAATTAAATCTTCTCCAATTTACATAAGGTCTAATTAACCCACAAAAATATTTTTAGCACTAATTATGCAAATAAAAGTAAAATTTTTAATTAATGCCTCTTTCATTTGTGTATGTAAATAGTCACTGTCTTCTGAAAGCATGACACACCTAGGTTTGAACGACATATTTGTGTACAAGGGTAGGGAAACCTGGCATGTGTGCGCTGGGATCGCAGTGGGAAAGCACAGGATGTAGTGGGCGTTACAGTTACTGAGTTTCTAAGTGTCACTTGGAGGCTGCTGCACAGAGCACAAATATTCTATTAAGCTAATTTAATTTGGTTGAGAATTGCAAGTCCCTAATGGGATCTTTCTGTGCTGCCACCAGCTTTTTCAGGCTGGTTTAGCAGTGCAGTTCATTTGGGTGGTTCTGCAGCAAGGTCAGCGTAGATGTGAGGTGCTGTTTGGGAGTTCCAGCATCAACACAGGCTAATCTTCTCTTGCAGCAAACTCAGCCAACTCATAAATATGTTGGTTAATTTAAGAAGAGAGAGGTGTTTTCCACTGTCTTTGCAAAAGAGCTTCTGAAAAGCAAGTAATTGAAAGTTCTTGAATGCTTTATGAACATTCACATAGTTTGTCAAGATGATAGTATGTTATTTTTCTTTACATGACCATCTGTTTTTAGCACAGCTCAGAGAATCAGCTAGCAGGAAAAGAGAATGAAGGGTCTTCTACAGTTGTGCCTTGTTCCTCTGTTGCAACCAGCAGGAGTAATTTGACTCTCCCCTTGTATTGTCACATGTCCCCAGTTGGTTGTGAAATAAGTCAGAATATTACTTAAATTCACAACAGATTCTTAGTGCATTGGAGTCTGCCTCCTACAAACTGTTTTGTGGTAGCCAAACTGCATCCAGGATCCATTCTGGTTGTAATGGGGAGGGCGATGTGTTGAGTTGTTAAGGACATAAACAGGAAATTCTGATCTTTCTCTATGTGTTCTCCTTTACTCGGGAATCTCCCTGATGCACCACGGAGAACCATTGCACTCTTTCCCCTTCATATCCCTGGAAACAAATGTCTATGCTCAATAAAACTACACATTTTCGTTGCCATGTTGCTTTTCTTTTCTTGCATATTTCTGCTAGCATTAGTTTATGGATATAATTTCATTATAAACACTTTGAAACAAGCAGTTTATATCTGAATGCAACACTACTTAGCAGCTTATATACCTATCACATTACATAAATAATAAAAACCAAGGGACATATTTTAAACACATCACATCATTAATTGTTTACCATTACGTTTTGAGAATTTAAGTGGGTCATGCTTTTTTACTTTTTTAAGTAATATTTGTTCTCTTTGATTTTGTGCTGCTAAAGCCAAGAGCCATAGCTTCTTAACTTAAATTTATTCAGAAAGACTTTACCACTGTAGCAAGTAACCGAAAACGGCTTGAAATCAGCAATGTTTGTGTGCCTCATAATGCAGTTTGTGCTGAGATTCAAGTAGCCATTGATGAGGATAATAACACTAATCAGTGAAAACAAGTCTTAGACTACTGCTTGGTCACTTGTTTTCCCTTGTTTCTCATTTCTGGAGGAAAGCTGGTAGATTTGAAATGTGTCCTCGGGGTAGATGAAGAGATATTTTTGGTTACTATTATAACCATTTCCGTATCTTAGTATTGCCTCTGTTTGGTTCCAGCCTAAGGCTTCTGTGGTTGATTTATGATGTTCCACATCTACCCTGAGAACAGCTTCAGTGAAAAGACTCATATTCGCCGTGTAGTTTATTTTGGATTGCCACCACAGGGTATAAGACCTATTCCAAGACAGAGCAAGGGTTATTTTTAACCCAAGTAATTTTCTTTCTTCTTTTTTTTTTTTTTTTTTAAATAACATACCTCCACCAGCTGGTATGCTGTCAACTATGGGGATGAGAACGACAGATTTAAGGGTAGGAGCAAGGAGGGTTAGGGGAGTTTCTTAAGCTGTCTTCTCTACCAAAGCCAGAGCATCCTGTAACTGCGGTGTCAAGAAGCAGTGATTGGGGCTAATCTGGGCCTAGGTCCTCTTGCTCCTTCAAATCTGGAACTGGGCTGCCACAGGCTGCCTTCAGTCTGTTCCTGGGCGGACATTTCTGCCTGTGGATGTTGTACTTTGCGGAGGAATGGAGTCACTCAGTGCTTTTGATTTCTGTCAGCCAAGTAGAAAACCTGAGTGTGAGAGAACGAAGAGACATTTAGAAAAACTGACATAATGGAAAACTGCTGTGATGTAGCGCTTTATCCTCTTGGCCTTGAACCTTTTGAGAGGCCCATGGGCTTCCATCTCTCCAGCCATCTGTCTGATAAAGAGGCAGACTCGGGAAGAGTGCTTCCAGATGTTACGTTTATGTTTCAGACTGTGTCACAATCACTTATTCCCCCTCGCCACACGCGCACACATTTTTTTAAGGTTTTTTTTGTTGTTGTTGTTGTTTTTTTTTTTAACACTGTCTGAGTATCATTGCATTCACATGGAAACAGCTAATGATGTTACCAGGTTTTGTTTTTGTATCATCTGGGCATGGAGGAAAGCTGTTACAATTCTGTGCAGGTCCCTCCTCTGTCTGGCAGCACCATATGCTGCCAAGAGATGTCAGGGAAGTGAATTCTCTTGTGATTGAAAAATAAAAGTAAAGAGTGTATGTACAACATGCATCATACTTGAAAAACTGTAAGCTGTGTGGTGTGTGTGTCGGGCTATACCTGGAGACAGGCAGTCTGCCCAATATATGGACACAGAGAAGCGTATTCGCACATTACAAGCCGGCTAAATGTTATTAATTCTTTCTGAATCTGGGACATCTTCCCCTGGCACAGTTTTGGGTCAGAGTGGTTTGCAGAGCTCAGCAGAGTGGCAGTGGTGCCTGCTGACCTTAAAACCTTGCAGTCTGAGCAGAGGACACAGTTTTCACAAGGACTGAGAGGTTTGGTGTTCATGGATCAGGATTTTTTTCATTACAGTTCTTTATCTTTCTGACTGATAATTGAGACAAGATCAGACCTGAGACGGCATATGCCACTGCTGTAGTAGTAGATGTTTGGGAAATTGTATATATCTTCAGGAAGTCACATCTGTGTCTGCAGAAACTGCTTTGTACGTACTGTAGAGATACTTTGGGAGGAAGAGATCAGCAGTGGATTTCTTCTACCATTACACCCTGAAACAAACAATTTCCATTCATTTATGAGAAAGTCACATATGAACAAGCATTATGGCCTCCTGAGTATTTTTTTTTAAGCATCATGCATATTTTGGTGCAAATTAGGTGCAGTCTTCTAGATTGCTGGCAAATTACCAGTGCAACCCTCAGAGCTCCCAAGGTGAGTCATTCTTGTGATCTGCATCTGCCTGCTTAAAATGACACCTGGGAATGTATGCACGTAGCTGTCAATAACAGTATCAGGAATAATAAAGCTAAGACTTTACCAACTGCTTTAAAGATCCTTTCCCTCCACTTTTTCTCATCTTGATTTCCCAAATAATTTATCTGTGTCTGCTGTCTTTGCATTTTAAGGTTTCTCTTTATGTTAGGATGCCTCTTTCAGGTCAAATTAGGGCACAGATGTCTCTGGCGTTTGGTGTAGGTGCCAAAGAGACACTGGACATCTGCACATATGGTTGAGGATCAGCCAGCTGTGCCTTGTAACAATTTCTTTTCTAGGGCACAGAAGACTAGGGTTAGAATGTTGCTTCCCAAAGGAGCCTTTCATATGGCTCCTCTTTTGCTGCTTTGAATGTCAGGAGTGTTTATCAAAGGCCCAAGCTGGGGAGAGAGGAAGGGTGAAGAATGTCTCTCGTGTCTCTTTCAGGAGTAGGCTGCCTGCAGGAAGGAGGCAGATGCTCCGTTGCTGTTGCCTCGCTCGCTCTGTCTGCTGCAGTGTCTAAGCAAGTGTCTGCACAAACTGTCTTGAGAGGGAATATTTGCTTCTTACACCTTACTGTCTTACTGGGTACTTGTGGGAGCAGAGCAACTTGTTGAACCTTATAAATCCTGAGTGGTTTTGACTTAACGGGCAGCCCTCACTTATATTAAGGAAAAGTGAATTCCGCAGGAGCCCTCATGGGCAAGGACTCTTCCTGAGCCTGAAGGACCCTTTCTTTTCAATACTTTCATTAATGCAAGTTCAGAAAGATCAAATCTGAGATAGCTGTAGCAATTGTCATGGCAACAACATACATCTGTCTAGTTTTCATCTAGCACCTACCACTGCGAGGCCCTGATCCATAACCAGAGTGTTGGCTCTACCATAATCCATCAACACTATAATCAGTCAATTGTTTCAATGGAAATTGGTGTTTAACTTGTAATCAGCATAAATACCTGCTTTCTAACAGATAAAGGCTGAGTCAGAAACCCAACAGGGTTTGCACAAGTGTTGTGGAAGATACTAAGTGGAAAGTATTTTCTTTCTTATCAGGTATGTTACAGCGTTCTCTCTTCTGTTTGAAATTCAAAGCAAGATATTATAAGATGAGGTTTTTGAAAGCCTGTTGTTAGGCACTGTTGAAATGGATTTTCATGTTGGATTGAAACAGAACCAGTGTTAGACTCAGTCCTGACTATTCAAAAATACTACATTAGTCTTTATAGATAACTTAACACAGTATTAGCCAAGGAGCAAGGCATTCCCATGAGTTCTCTCTCCAAGAAAGTAAATTAATTGAGATGAGATTTAAAAATGCATGAAATTAGATCTGTCCATGATCTCTACAGAAGTTCCAGCCCAGTTGCAATAAATCAATTTTTTTAATATTTTTTTCTCTACTTTGGAGTTCCTGGGTCTTTTGGGAAGCAGAAGGGCTGAAGCACCAAGAGAAAGATCATTCTTCACATGTTTCTTGCCCAAATGAAAGCATCAAAATTGTTTGCTCAACAAATCTGTACAGTTTGGAAAAGCTTTTTAAATGCTTATCAAAACCAAATGCTGGAGGCTTAGCAAATGCATGCAATAACCCAGTCTTGCTGAGAAAGCTGCTGTCAGTGCCTTCCCTGCTTTCCAGTCAGGTTGGATATATTGTTTTATTTTACTGTTAAGTAAATAGAGCAGAGCCTCACACATACTAAATAGAATAGGATGTACAATCATCAAATAATGGGGCAACAGCTTTATATCCATTACAAATTGATAGATGGGTTCAGTAATAACTGTAATTCCTGATGTCCAGGACAAGATTATTTTTTGATATCTGACAAAGTAATAATTTCTCAGAGAATGACTAGAAAACATACAGTCTACTTTTCAGCCTTTTACTTATGTCTGAGCATCTGTTTTGCAGAGCTCCTGCAATATGCAGTGGGAAAGGCTGGCTGTCCCAATTGTATTTTCTGTCGAAAGCTGCTGTGTTCTTGCTTTTAATAAGCTGTAATTCATAGTGAGGTTATCTGTGAATATCTCCTCCTGATGCAGCACATTCATGGATTGACATTTCTGTTAATTTTTCCTCTTTATACTTTAAATCATGAGTTCTAATTTGAGGTTGACATCAGCTCTTACTTATCTGTGGCAGTTGGCATGGTTCAGATGTTTTAGCAGGTATTGTAATGTAGTCTTCCTTGTGATTTGGAGGCAGTGGAAGATAAGAGACAAAAGATGCAGAACTGGGGGGGAGGAATTTGTGCATGTGTATTTTTTCTCGCACTGTCTTTGAAGCAGAAACATCTGCTGAAAGCCATAAACAGCTGAGTTCAGCAATACCACATCACGCTGCCAAGCGACTCTGCTTTCCTCTGTAACTTTCACAGCAGAGGAAATAAATCAGTCAGGCAATAAAGAATGAAGAAAATTTAGGAAAAAGTGCCAAAAGCCAAATTTTTCTAGAATAAAGTGAATAAGATCTTTGTTAGTATTCGGCAGAGCAAATTGAAATATGTTTCTTACACACGTAAGCCCTCTGTACCATTGCTGCTTGAGGAATTTTGTAATAACAAAACTCCTCGGAACTTGACACTTAAAACTGGTCAGGAGAGACCTCTGGAAAATAGGCTACAATTTCATAAAAGAGAATTAGAAGATTTTAAACATTTTTCAGTCTCATGCCTCTGTCAGATCAGTCTGACAGTGGTAAAGTATCGCCGTTTATCTGAGACCTTTATATTTTCTTAGACAAAGCACAATGCATTAGACAGGTGAACCATTTGTTTCTGCATTGACTTACTGAGATTTACTTATCCACTTAAAGTTACTTTAGTTTGATGTGCTTCTGCTTATTTAAAGTACAGATAAAAATCTCATCTCTATTTCTTTCTTTTGTTACATAATAATGGTGGGTGCTCTGTGAAACAGGTGGAAAATTATTATATAGATGCTAAGTCTTTGTTGTAAACCTTACACAAGATTGGTAAGAAAGCCAGCAGATTATGGTAGCTGCTGACTGGAGGATTTTACGGTGTGGTGCTGGTGCTGTGGGCTGCTACTCCCCACTTGCAGCAGAGCTTTCCCTCCCATCACCTCTCCGGGCTGTCACTTGGGTTCAGACAGGTGAGTTCTATTCCCAGTTGACTCATGTACGTAATTAAGTGACGTTACTTGTATACCTGCAGCGAGGATGGTTAAACACTGCTCCTGCTGCCTTCTTCGTTCAGAGACCACATCGTGTGTCTTTTGTTGTTGTACGTCCCACCAGGCCTAAACAATAGGAAGACAGAACTCGGGTGGGTTTCGTGCACTGCAATTTTTTTCTCTCTTTTTAAAATTCAAAATGAGTTTAAATGCTTTTCATTAGGCTCTGCCATTACATCCATCACATACCCTCCAGTTGGAGATAGTTGTAATAAAAAAAACCATTTTATAAGCACATTAAAATCATCACTTAAAATCACTTACATGATTGATACAGGGTTTATAGTGGAAGTTGAGTCTTCATAAACACTTGGCAGACCTAACTGTTGTCTCATTAGCACCAGTTTTAAGTTGGTTTAGCTCCACTGAGTTGAGGGGAATTGATCTACTGATTCTCACTTTTGTAATTTAAACCAGGATCAAGCCTTACACAATCATAAGATACTTGTTTAAACTCATTTGTAGTATCCAGTTCTGTGATTATAGATATCAGTTTGAATGCCACACCAGCATGAGGTCCTGAACTCAGACAATTTGAAGACCTGATCTGTCAGGTGTGTTTGCTTCTTTGAGACACTCACATCTCAGGCTTAGAAAACCTTGCAGCTTTTCAGTTATCTTCTTAGAAAAATGTTTGCAATAGCTGGGCTGCTAACAAGGACAGCTCTTGTCCTATAACTCTCTAGTATTTTTTTCAATATTTCCATGCACTCTTGTCTGTCCCCATCCATCTGCTGTCTCTTCTGCTATACTAGCAGACTTGCTGAAGCAGGCAGCATTATTTATTATTTATACAATATGCAGCAGGTTCCTAGCCTATGAGAGGCTTCCTACTTTTAATGATAATAATAATCACCTCCTTTAGCTGGTTAATTCTGTGTCTCTGCCTGAAAATAGTTGAATGGATCCATTTCCTGGTGTGAAGCGTGTTTTAAACTTTTGTGGACTGATACGGAGTTAATACTGATTTGTTGCATAACTACTAATAGTATAATAATACTAACAGCATCATTATTGTTTTTCAAGCACTTGATAGCATATGAGCACTGTTAGCAAACACAACAGTTAATGTAATTCAAGCTGGACATAACACAACTCAGCAAAACCAAGGACTTCTTGCATTCGGTCGTGATGGATTCCATTCAATTCCCCCTGCACGTTTTACATAGTAGGTAGAGATAATACATGTTCTTTTACAAGCTTAGAAAGTAAAAATCTTTGCCTGTTATAGACAAAGCAACTAAAACCAGTTTAAACAAACTAGCTCGTATCAGAGATCATTGCAGTCTTCCACACATAACTGACTTACACAAGAAAGGGTAGTTACTCTATTGGCTTCTCTAAGTCCTCATTTGCAAGTCTTAAGTTATCTACAATTCAGGCTGCAGGGAGACCTCTGGTATTTCACATTCTGGGAATGAAGGAAGAACTTGATTTTCTTTGTTATCACTTCATGGTGAATATCAGCAAATACTGACATTTTAAAAGGCAACTTTTTTTTTTTCGGAACTGTGCAGCCACGGTCCCTTAAGTGTAAATCAGCGTAGAATTTGTCTTGCTGTGTCAAGTGCTTGTACAAATCACCTGGTTTGAGTTGGTTTTTGTTACATAAATTGGTGGGTCGGAAGGGACGTAGGAAGTGTTTGGAGGATACTGTATATTTCCTGGCAATTGAACAAGGTAGAGGTGGGCTGCTCTTTTGAAAGGTAGTAGATGTCTGTGAGTTCTCAAAAAAAATTGTTATGATCCATCAAATCCCAACTAAATACGACCCCTGGGGTTCTGTACCAAAAGTTAAGAATGAAAAATTAAATGGGAGTTGCAGTACTATACAAAAGTTGTCAGTGTTTTCTTTAAGCAAGAATATTCAGCGCTTTTTCCTGGAAAAATCTCTGATGTGTCCCTATTAGTTTGAAGGGTCAGAACGAGGAATGTCAGTGACTGGTATAAATCAGTGTAGGTCTGCTGAAGCAGTGTATAACAGTTTGTCCCATTCACAAAAAGCTCCTACAACTTTCCTGTTATTACTTCATTAACATGATAGTAATTTCATGGGGAAGTAAGTTTATTAAAGAAAACTGTGATGCTTGTTGTAGAGCGGTTTTTTTGATAGATCAATGCTGTGTTCCTGATTGCTTGCCAGGAATTTCAGTTCTACTTAAATTTCCAGGGAAGAAACCTTAGCTTCATGGAAGCAAATGACAAAATTTCCTTTGCAGTCTGAATTTCACCCCAAGTTTGAACTAAATTTTTACTCATCTCTCCTTCCTCCTCTTGACATCCAGCTCACCAGAAAACTAGGTAATCTCTTTCCTGGTCAAGGCTGTGAACAACAGCTTACACACTCCCCTTCCATGTGTATACCTGCATACTTGATGGTAATTATTACAAAAGGAGTTTTAAGTAGCACTCCATTGATTTTTGGTTTCCATGCTGCAAATTAATGGACAGAGCATGCACTCTTTGTAATCACACTAGTAGAAATTCAATAATGACTCTGCCAGAGTACTTGAGTGACCTCAGCTACTGAATTCTTTCCTATTTCAACTATTTTTAATGAGACTGGCATATTTAGCAATGCCATTGGATGGCTTGAAAGCAAGGTGCTCTGTCAACGAAAGCATTACTGATAGGCCAGCTAACAAGAATTTCCGCGTTTGTTCTCTTACACAGAAGTTGTAAACTATTTTGGGTGGCAATGTTCATTGGAATGTACTAAGCAAAAGAAATTTCTGATGTATATGATCTGCATGAAATATTCCATTATAACTACTAGATTCCAACCAAATCAGAGCTCAGCAAGTACCACTGACAACCCCCAAAGGAATATAATCCCTCTGCTTAGCTTAGCAATTGTTCAGTTAGATTTAGACATTTTAATTTTATTTGATTGTAATTTCTTACGGCGTTCATGTCATCTCTGAAAAAGTGCAATGGGATGATGAGGCTCTCCACTTGGAGATGCTATTTGTCAATTTTTATCTTGAGAAATGTTCAGAAATTTAATGAGACTGACTGGGAAAGAATATTTAAAACCAGATCTTGTTCATTGCTGTGTATCTGTTTGTCTATCTATACGTGCATAGTTCCACGGTTTGGTTATACCTGCTGTGATTCCTTCACAGTGAGCTAGTAAACTCCTGTGCATTACAGATGAACACCATTTAAATGTCCCAGCAGTACTCTTACTTAGAAAAGTTAACCTAGAAATGTCACGGTAAGTGTAGGAGACTTGATCACTAAGAATTGGCTAGAAACTCAGCTTTTGCTTCCATTACTCCCAGAACCATCCAAGAAGGAGATTGTTGCCATCTTCTGTTAATCAAAGCTGTGTTAATTATCTTGACAAGGAGCCTCTCCTGCTCTTTTCAGTATTCCTGGGGCTGGTAGAATTACTGAGGTGAGATGAAACATGCAGTCATCAAACATCATATAACTGCCACATCCTTCAGTGATGCAAATCAGTAGAGATTTGTTGTTGTTCACTGTGGATCACATATAAATTTACCATGTGGGTTTATTAAAAAAAAGTCTCAGAAGGTACCTAGAATCATATGTGGAACAGACTGCCATTTAGAGCAGAACCCAGGACATTCGAGGGCAGTGGTTTTTACAGACTCTGCTGACCATGTTGTGCATAAATAGAGTCTGACTTTGTAAATGTTTGAAAAGTGTGAACTCTTCACCATTATCTGCTCCCAAGGGAATACTGATTTCACTGGCTTTGCTTTGAGTGCCACACCTCAACAAGTGGTTTTGAAAAGCTGTGTCTGTAATTGGCTATAGAAGAACTTATGCTTTTTTAATAGGAGTTAATACCTAATTATCAGAACAGAAAGAAATAACCAGGTTTTGACTTTGGAGGCCAATTTAGCATTCAGTGAAGTTTGGAGAAGACTGCCCTGCTCTTGATGAACAACTTTAGAACAGCTTGTACATCCTATGTTTAAGAACAAAACCACTAACTATACCCAATACTGAGCACAAGTTAATTGCTGCCTAAAGGACCTAAGATCCTTTTTGGACCTGCTCAGTGTGCAGACTTCAACATCCCTCTTCCTTCTGTTTTCCTTTTTTGTCAGAAACTTTACCACTTCATCATACTCTGTTTTTATTCTCCTTCCTAAGTAAAGGTTTGGGATTAAATTTGTTATTGATTCCTGGTATAATGACAACATCTACTATAGGATGTGCTTTATGTTTTCCAGTCTGGATTTGGACCTTAGTATCTCTCTGTATCCGCAGAGATTTCTCTAGTCTGTCTTTTATGGGACTGTGGGTTTTCTGTGTAATGATACCCCCTTTCTCAGCCGCTGGGGAGATTTAACTGTTGAGTTCTTTTACAGTATTAATCAAGTCTTAGTTTGGAATTACGGATCCTGAAAGGGCGAAGTGTTTGTGGTGGTTTCCCCTCATGTGGGTAATATAGCAGAATGCCTTTCTCATTAGTAGCTTTAACACTGGTGTGTGTGAATATATATTTTATTTGTATTTGCAAGGCTTATAATGTCAACTTGTCATCATGCCAGTCATCTATTTGTTTCTTTGCCAAGTTCTCAAGTAATTTCCTAGGTTGCTAGAAAGGATATTTCTCGTTTCTACAGTTCTGCAAATTTAGCTGTGGATCAAAGAAAAGTCAGGCATCCAATTCTGCCCTCAGTGTGTACCAAGCAGCCACACTGGCAGCAGCTCCCATGGGGACATCATTAGTCACCTGTGGGAGTCCAGTTTTCATTCCTTTTTTCTTGAGATTATCTGAACCCACATGGTCCTTCTAAGAAAGCACATACAGCTCTTGCCAGGGTCTCATGAGCAAGATGAGATAACTGTCTGGCTGTGGCCTGGCTCACTCCCCACAAAACTTGGATACAGAGGAAGGAAAGGTTTGCACTTGGGTCACACACTCTGACCCCAGTGGAGCAAGGATGCAGTATGGACACGCACAGACACATGAGCGAGAGAGTGCTTCCAGGTCCTGCAGCTTGGCTGTGACCCACACATTGGATGGAGAGATGCTTTAATTGACAAAGTGCAGTAAATAATTTGTATTCATCAATATCTGTCATATTTTCTGTGGTTCCCATTTTGAGTTCCCCATGTACCTTGGAGAGAGAAGACAGTTTCAGTGAAACTCTCTCAAGATAATAACCCTAGCTTATTTCAAGTAAACAACTGACTGGAGTATTTGTCAGGCTCTATTATAGCTGTTCCTGCATTCTGTAAAATTATTCACATATATACAAGCATGAGTTCATTTTGCCGGGAAGCAAGACCATTAATCTTGCCTACTTTGAAGCCATGTCTTTGTGGACTGTGGTGGGTGACTTAAGTGTTCAGATTACTTAGATTGTTGGAGAGTTCATCCTTTTGTAATGTTAATGACTACTGAGTAGCTCAGCATGAGAAATTTTTCCTATATTTAAGAATATTTTTTCTTTTTCTTCTTACTTTTTATCTTATTTCCCTATGTTTATGTTTAATTTCTTGTATTTCTTATTATATATTTAATATTTTTTGTTTAACAATTCCTCTCATGGGGGATTTGGTTTCTGAAGAGTTAATTGCTGCATGCTGTTGTACTCACCAGCCAATTGAATAAGATAATTTGCTGTTTCCTGAGTAATGTCAAAGACTGTACAGAAAGATCTTTTGTTCCAATGAAGATGTTGAAGAGGGTTTGTGGATTCCTTTCTATGCATATTCTTTATGTGAAAGTTTTACAGTATGTATCCTACAAGATTTCGAAATTCTGCTATTTAAACATCTCTACATATAATTAGTAATTGCTGAGATGTAATACTCTCTTTAGTGTCTTTATTAGAACTATTCTACGTATCCCTAAAGACAGATTCAGGAAGGTGTGTAAAACCTTTAGTTTTATAGTTGCTGCCAGTTTTTCATCTTAAGCAGGGAAAAAGAGGGGATTTCATAGGCACTGAAGTGCCCCGGTTCTTGCCCCTGAAGTTCAAGAGCTATCAGCTGCTAGTAGTAGTCACCAACTTGTTTCTGTAGGACCCCAGCCTGATCTGTGCTTCGTTAGGGGACACCTCTGTCTTTCCAACAACATAGTTCCTTCATTTCACATGTACAAAGCAGAACTGGGCTCCTTGTAGACACCTTTTTGTTTCTACCTTTTTGGTAAGTGCTGTCTTTTTTCTTACTGGAGTCTGACAGCCAAAATTCTTATGTGTGGAAACTCCTTCGTGAGAGAGGATGAGCATGAATGGTTGTGAGGGATCGAGGACAAGGAACAGACAGCTCCAAAACACTCATTATGGAGTTTACAGGAAACCTGTTTGCAGTCTGTTCTGACTGTGTAAAACGTGCACTAAACATGTTTAAGAACACAGAGCTTGGGTCTTCATATGTCAAGGCTTTTCTACAGTTCAGAGCCTGAGATAGTCTGCAGATTAACACTGAATTGTGCACTACGTCACCAGACCCTGTGTACCTAATTTCAGCAGTGAGGGTTTGAAGGAAAAAAAAAAGACTCAGAGGGGCTAATTAGCTGGGTCACAAAGCGGTCAGGCTTGGCAGGATTGAAGGGAGGAGAAGGGCTCTCTGTGAGTAGCATAGAAGAGGTGCTTGTCCAGACCAAATCTCTCCTGAGTCTTTAAAAGTTTTCTGTCTCTAACTAAAATCAAATGTAGATTATGTGAGCATTTCATCTTGTCTTCCGTGTCTCTGTATGACTCCTTCTCAAATGTAATGCTTCTGAAACTAATAGCCAAAACCTCTCAATTATTGTCACACTCTGAGTAGCTTAATGACAATAATTCTCTGTAGGGGAAAAAAATAGTTTAAGTGAATGGAAGTGATATTAGATGCAGGAAAAATATGCCAAAAGTCATTCTGTCTTTGCTAACTAGATGCAATGTAAATTTTAAAAGAAGGTATTGAAATTACTACTCTTGGAAGGGAATCCAGAACTGTAATGGTTGTTCTTTTTTTAAGGGAAGTCACGTTTCTCCCTGGGGCTAATACCATAAGGTTCTTTGTACTGAAAACAGGATAGTGCTAAAGAATAGAGATCTAAGTTAATAGAGAGAGATACATATTTTAAATATATAACTTTATAGTTTACAGTACACTGTTTATGGTGTTGGCTTCCTTCTGTGCATTCCTACCCACTGGACTGTGGAAAAAGAAGTTTCCATATTGCTCTCAGTCAGTGACAGTATTTTGACATTTGTACAAGGGAATGTATATATCCAAACCCATATCTGTTTCAGTTGAAAATGAAATAAACTGTGATGACACCTGAAAACTTAAGTTTTCAAGTCTGGAACTTGCAGGCTTTTCCAGAGTTTCCTAAAAATGTGTGGAGTTAACCTTCAAAGTCTTTGTAGGTCTGGCGTCCCTCTAGTCTCTTCTGTAAACCAGTTTCCACATTCATCTGTCTTTTTACTCAATCTTAGACTAACTGGTGTGGGTAGAAATCACCTCCCTAACTTCTCCCTCTTCTAAGATATATATTGGAGATAATGGCCATTATTCCTCTACCTGACATTCCAGATTAAAAATACCAAATACACTCAACTCACTCCTCCCTTTAGTTTCAGTCGATTACTGGGGAGGACGTTGATTTGATTAATTACCCTTTGGCAGCAGAAGTGTATTGGAAGTTGCTCAGGTGACCTCTGGATCATCTGCCGGCTGACGCATGGGAACTCTCCATCACAAGCAGAGCTTTGGCCTGTGCCAGTCTCAGGGTCCATACTGTCCGAAGGGGGGAAACGGTTATATCTTGTATCCATAACATTTACTTTAAACCCAGTGCACTTCCTCCTAGGTGCTGTATTGTGGGGTAGCATCCAAACATCTTAGTGTTTTAACCTCTTCTGCCTGAGTCCGGGTATCTGGCACTGTATAACAATGACTAGAAAGCTGTCATCGCTCTGGGAGTGATGTGGTAGAGAAGAGCTGGGTTATATGTCAGAGGGGATCCAGAAGGAGCCTCAACAATGCCCATGTATTAATGCCCATGTATTAATGCCCTTGTCATTAAGGCCATCCAGGCTTGTCTAACACAGCCCTCCTCGATTCAATTGAAATTTCTGTTAAACACTGTTTAAGCCCCCAAAGATAAGAACTTTGCTTTTATGTGGGGTGGTTGCAGTCTCTGCACTTTACTACTAAAGCTGTAGCAAGCAAGAGCAGGCTGTGCTGCTAATTCTAAGTATATACATTCTTTAGCTCTATCCCTCCACCAGGCCTTAAGCTTGTTGCTTAAAAATGCCCTTTACAAGAAAAAAATCTATAGTGCTGCAGAGCTGGCTGATTTGCTGGTGACTTGCCTGTAAGGACTGCATTACCCAAGTATTCACTTGTCCTTTGAACAGGAAAGAACAGACAGGTGAAGCCTGGGGTATTACTTGGTACAAAGCAAACATTTAAAAAGCACAAAGTTTCAGGTCCTTGTTGGTAATGGAAAGTGCTATTTTCAAAAGTGCCATTTGACATTTAGAAGATTAACAGGCATTGACTTCCTGTGTGAGTTGGGCTCCTGAGTATCTGAGTCACTTTTGGAAACCTGAGTTGGCCATCTGTTTCACTTAGGCTTTGCAGTGCCAAGTGAAGCAATGCATAAATACTTTGATGACTATAGTTTGTAGTACCCAAATTTAAAAAAGCAGTTATTTCAACAGTCTGACGCTTATTGGAATTTTCAGAAGTTCTGGGGCCTCGAATTCCCACCGCCTGGGAGAAAGCAGATGTGTTTGAAAACAATCGGAGTTTGAAAGGAACTTGTGCTTTTGAAAACCCTAGAGCTACCCCATCACTTTTGAAAGTAGAACTTGGGTATTTCCAGAAATTTCACCTGCCATCCCAACCAGACATCTGACAACAGAACCTGAAAACAGAGTATTTCTTAAGGTAGAAAAGTGAGATGCAAAATGGTAGCATATATAATAGGAATGTCCTATTGCAAATTTGTCTGTAGATTCTGAGAGCGTGCATGGAGGACACAGTTGAGACTGAAGACGTGGGCATTTGGAGCACTGGGGGAGCAGTTTCTGAGGCTGGTTCAAACTCAACATGGGCAGGAAAGGCAGGTTTGGCTGTAATCCAGCATAGAGAGAGTACGGCAGGTTTTGAACAGTGCTTTGGCACGGGAAGGATAGCAAGAATGATTCGGGAAGAAGAGAGCTCTGTTTTGAGCTTGACAACAGAGAAGACAGAAAACTTGAGACTGAGGATTAGAGGACATAAAAGAATAGGTGGTTTAGAAGTCTAGCTTAGGAAAAGTGGTAGTAACATCCATGAGACTCATGAGCCAGGCAGCTATGTGTGTCAAAGCAGGGGAAGTGACTGTGCCATTCAAATGGTGAAAGGAAGAGAGATGCAGGGACCTGCTCTGGAGCTGCCACGCGGAGCCACAAGGGAAGCTGAGCTGTGCTGAACACCTCCAGGAGCAGCACATCCCTCCTGTGCTGACTGCCCGGAGTGCCCTGGCTGGTGTCCACCCTGTCTGAGGCAGGAGGGGGAACAGCAAGCAGGGAGATAGCTGAAAATAGCAAAGTTAATGTGAAATCGATACTCATGTTTGCTGTTGTTCCTTTCCAGTGTAAGCAGGTGACAATCCTCATTCCCATCTTTCATTCTCTGCTATGTGACTTAGCAATACCAAACTTCCTTTAAGCTCAATAAGGATGTTCATAGAAACTTTTTATTGCACCTCCTTTGTTTTAACTGGAGTTCAGTAGTTCCTCACTGCCACACTGTGAAACTGGGCCAGATAAACAGCAGGGAAGTCCATCCATCACTGCTTTAATTTTGTGCCTTGAAGGAAATGACTGGTCTAGGGAAGCAGCACACAGTGCAGTTTGAACAGCCATCTCCAGGCCATTTAACATCAGGGGAGACTCATAATGAGAGCCCGAGGTGCCCTGGCCCATCTTCATAATGTTTCAATACCCAATTTTATTTGGGATAGTCTCCATAACTTTCCAGGATTATGTCACCTTCCTTCCTTTTCAGTTTGACAGTGAATTTGATGCTGGTGATAAGTGGCTGTTTTGAGAGCTTTGGAGACTGTAGAGAGTTTATCGATCAAAGACATAAGGAACAACAACAACTTCTTACTGGTCCTCCCCTGTGATATTCCTTAGCCAGAAGACCAATAAAATCTGAAAGTCCGTATAATTTGAGTACTGCATTTATCTCCGTACTTGTAATGCTTGATGGTAACAGTTCTATTTCAATGTCATTGCATTTTTTGATGAAAAAAATTAAGTTGGCAAATTGCAGCCAATGCTCACTCTTACTTCTGGATCCAGATGACATGGACACAAATTACCAAGGTTTATTACAGTAACGTGCCAGTGGAAGCCAGACAGAATGGTAGCCTGAGTCTACCTCTGGTTTATTTTACTGCATACAGATTGTAGCCGTTTTTCCTGTTAACATTTCTCACATCAGTCAGCTTGACCATATACAAAGTCCTCAATAGGTATGATTGAGACAGAATGTAAAATCCATATGGATATGACTCTGACTAGAAATCTTTTTGTAGGAAGCTGCGAGGGCTTTGTTGGGTGTGTTGCCATTTCTCTTTTTCAGTAAATATTTCCCAGTTTTAGAATTTAAAATCTTTTAAGATACTAGGTTTTTTTAAAAGATAGTACTGCATTTTTGGTTTGGGTCTTTTTGTGTTTTTTTTTTTTTTTTGTTTGTTTGTTTGTTTGTTTGGGTTTTTTTCCATTATAAACTAACTGTATATTGATTGTTGTTAAGGGATTCAGAATAATGGAAAGTGTTCAGGTTTATTCCTGCAGCTGGATCAGGGCTATATAGAAACCTTCATTTTGTGATTTCTTTGCTTTAACATCAATTAAACATTCATCATACTTTCTGGATAAGATGGAACTGGATTGGTTAACATGTTAGTAAGATACAAATAATTTTTAAAAGATTTGATTCCTATTATATAGCCGCACTGATTTCCTTTATAACAATGTCAAGAGTACTCAAAGCCTCACTCACGTAATAGGCAGAGCTCTGCAAAATCCTCAGGACTTAATTTAAACATGCACTTATTGTTTGTGTCCTCATTTCTCCGATGAACTCCTGTATGACCTTGGGCAAGTCACTTCATTTATCTGTTCCCCAGCTTGCATATCATAAAACAGGCTAATAGTACTGCTCTCCCAAGAGCTGTGCATAAACATTCTGTCCAAAAGTAGTAAGGGAAACGTTTTGCTGTTGTTGTAGATAATATGTATCTGTTCAAGCAACATGTCCTTGTGGTTTTATGCATCATATGTGTAGACCCACTGAAGGCAGCAGGACTGTTTACACACTGAAAGTGGTTTGCTGGACAATGGCCAGAAAATAGCGATGAACCTATAACTAGTAGATATTTCCCAAGGCATTTAGCAGCAGGAATTATGGTTCAGAACTATGTTAGGAGGGTGGATAGATAATATAAATAATTGTCATCAGGATTTAAAGTCATTCAGGAGGCGTAGTCTATTTTGCATGTAAACAAAAATGTAGGTCTTGAGGGAGTCTGTGTCTTGGCTAAATCGGCTCATGTATAAATCCTCTTTTTTAGGCTTTATATTTTGTAATCATTGTAATTTAAATTCAGCTAAAGTCCGGAGGATTTGCACATTTCACCACCATTATAGAAGTCAATAGGAGTTGTGCATCCCACTCACTGTAGCTGCCCTTCAATAATTAACTCCTTCCCATCTCCTAAATCTGGAATCAGGCACAGCAACAGCACTTGAGACGGCCTTTGAGAGCATTCAGCCTGGGAATGTGCATGTGAGGGACAATTAATTCAGCCGCTTTGTATTTGTATTCTTACTTCTGTCTTCCTCTCTTTCCTGAAATACTAAGCTACTGACTTTGCTGTTGCTGGGTAAGGAACCACTCCTGCAATTATCAGAAGGCTGGCCCATCCCCTGTTGACTTCTGTGCCGGGGGATCAGACTGCCGGGCAGTGGGCAGCGTGTTCCCTGAACCCTTCGGTTTCCTTCTGATTTTTATGTCTTCCTTCCCGTCATGCACATTGCATAGGATTAACCAACTGCATGTGTTCTCCCAGCTAAACAAATTCTTCAGACCAAATTCATTAGTGAAACAAGCTGATAGTGGGAGATGCATCCCTGGACTATAAAGCTTTCCACCAGAAAAATATTCTGTTCTGCTATTATCCCTTTTTGTGGTTCCTTCAAGTGTGTTCATTTTATGTTGAGAAAGTTCTGATTGTTTTGTGGTAAACAACTTTGCAGGAATGACAAATGTTGCTTTGCCTATTGAAAAGAGGAGACAGATGTTGTGTAGAGTAGGAGAAAGAGAGGAAAATACCCAGGCTTTTATCAATCAGCCATGTTTGAATTTTTTTTTCTGTAGTTAAAAGTGTAGGCTTGAAACCTGCAGGAGCAGGAGTGTTGAACATTACTTCACCTCAATCATCCCTGTTAACTATTATGAGTGCAAGAAAGGGATCCTTAATATCCCTGTTACGTGTGGAGCATTTTATTAACTCAGAGAGACACTTGGGGTTGGCTTTTTTTTTTTGTTCCCTGGAGGAAATAGTAAAATTTGACAGGTAATTTTGTAAATGAAGACAGTAAACAGCTGTTGAAGATGATAATGTCTGAGTGGTTTTGTTGTTTCTTTGAAAACTTAGTTACACTCATTTTAGATTAATTTTTCATTGTCTTCTGTTAAATGAGAATTGCTTACATGGCTGCTTCAGATGGAACCTTGATTGCTTTCCATCTACTGCCAAAACCATAAAAGACCAAAAAAAATCAAATGCATAAAAACATTTATGAGCAGTGATACAATAAATTCGTGCTATAGTGCATTTTAATTTGATAAATTAAAGTTTTTTTATGCAGCAGTTTGTGTTCATGTGTGAGAGAGGCATATACATTAGCCACTTTAATTCAATACTGTGTTGAACAGCAGTAAAAGTAATTCTGGCTGCTATTGGGAGCTTTTGGTACAGTATTATGAAATTTCCCAAAAGTCAGAGATGCAATGAGGGAGAAATTAAATGTACGCATGGAAAAGGAAGCACAAGGATAATCTTGCAGCAAAGCCACCAGACGGATTTAGAAGATGGGGCTTCAGGTCACACATCACCCACAGATTTCCTGAGTTAACTTTGTAAGTGCTACTTGGGAGTGTGAAGGAAGGGATAGCCCTGGCAATCCAGGCATGGTAGTGAGGGCTAGGTCCAGTTTCTAGCTGCTGCAGATACTTTGTGTGATGTGGAACAAGTCACTGTTTTCTCTGGGACTCATTTTATCGTTTATAAACGGAGCTAATAAACATCCTTTCACTCTTTTTCTTGTTTGTTTTGTCTGTGTGGGCTGCAAGGTCTCCTGCTATGTGAAACCATCTCCTACTACGTAATACACCACTTAGCACAATGGTGTGCCAGTATTCAGTGAAATACTGTAAAAAGAAAGAAAGGGAAATAGTTACAAAGAGTCTAAGCCATAATTCAGTCCTGCTTTGAAGTATGTTAGAGGCATTTAGAGCTTCTGCTCACTCTCTGCCTATGGATGATTTCACCCAAGATGGATATTTCTTTGAGTCTTAGAAAGTGGTCAGGATCTATTGTTTGTGAGTTCATGGAACGATCAGGCAAGTGGGAATGAAGGTCATTTGTTTTGTTTGTTAAATTATACCCTTAATAACACTTGAGTCCTGTTATGACCTTTTACAGAATTTTGTTTTGGCATAAATGTCAGAAATGCAGCTGGGAATGAAAATATTGATAAATATATTGCCAGGATTTAAACTATAATTTAGGATTGCTGGAGAACAGATATTTATGCAGCCTTAATAATTTTTGAAACATTTCTCATCACCCAGTTCTTCATATAAATACTTTTGAAATTGTTTCTAAATGCACATCGTTTTCCCTTTGCAAGGCTTCACACCATGAAAAGCATTGTTCAGGAAGGGAAATCACTGCCTCTTTAACAAATTGATATTTCAACATTCACTGCAGAGTCATTTTTTATAGCTTCTTCACCCAAAAAAGTTCAACTCAGATGTGCCAATACATTTTTAAGGAGCTCCTGTTTTTCCTCTATTGAGCCAATTCCCTTGACAGGTTTAATAGAAGGACAGGCAAGACAAATGACTGGTGTGAGATCATACAGTTAGTCCATGACCCCAGAAAGGGCTTTGACACAGATGCTTAACAGTAGAGCACGTGGTACTTCATAAACGAACAGCATACAGCTAACGGAGATGCCTGCTGCTTAACCCAGGGCCAGTTACCAGAGCTTTGAAGTAGGGAGAGAGAAAGGGGCAGCAAGTGAGCAAGAGAATTTATCTGTAAATAGAAGATCTGATCTGAGTCCCCTTTGGCAATGTTCCCCTGCATGGAAAGGGCCCAGGTTGTGTGGTTAATAGCACAGGAGGTTGACGGTAGATCTTGGCTAGCTGAGGATAACGTAAATCTAATGTATAATTTGAGAACTGAGAATGGAGAAGGGAAGTAGGTGTAATTTAAGCTTGACAAATTCAGCCTGTCCAACATGTTTTCTTGCGTCTCTATTACTTCCCACTACATGTGTATATATATATATACACATCCACACAGCATTTCATTCACAAGTTCGATGCTTTCAGTTCTTTGGCTTGTCACAGATGTTTTTGTGGTTGCCAGTAAATTACATCATTGATTCCAGAAGCCTTTTTTTTTTTTTTTTTTTTGTCTGCTGGCATAGGTAAAACACGGAAGTAGTGTAGGATAATTTAATACAGCCAGCTAAGATATTCTCTGGTTTTTCTCTTCCCTTTCTCTGTCCATTTCACCAAGACATTTTCATTCTGTGAACCAGATCATCAGTAAGAGGAATCAAATAAAAATCCACTGATGTCAGGAAATAATGTCAATTTACACTACGTGACATCTACTGAGGATAAAGAGACAATCTCCGTTAGCCTAGAGCACCTCTTACTTCCCAGTATTGCCTTAGACATAATTTTGTCTTTATATTCGAATACTTGAAGCTCAGTATTTCTGTAAATCCCTTTTTCTATATTCAAAATGCTCCATCTGCTTTGGGAAACCCTTTAAATTAGTCATAAAGGCCAAGTCTCTCTCTAGAAATAACTGGATAGCACAGACGTCCTATCTGCAAAAATAACAGCTAACTTCCCAGTGAAATGTAATTCTTGGAAGACTTGGCAATGCTGCTGAAAATTATTAAGAAAATATTTTCCCATTTTCAAAAATCTTTTAGATTGAATGTCACGTAGAGCATGTTTAGAATGTATAACAGACTCTGAAGACCATCCCGTCCAGAATACTTTAACCTCTTTCTTTCTGGTATATATTGTGTATTCTGCAGTCAGCAACAGTAGGGTATTTGCAGCAATTTATGACCCATATTTGACAGCTCTGTATGTACCGTGTTGGCTTAGCACTGCTCCCTCACCAGAGCAGCAGAGTTGAACGCTTCTAGAAATTCAACACCTAATGCCAGATTTCTCTACAGAGATGTTATTGCTGCATTAGCCAGAATTTAAAATCTCTGGAAGTGAAAGTTTTTGTTTAGGGATTTTAGCATGAGTTCTACTGAAGCAACAACACCAGTGTTTTTGTTGTGATATCAAGGCACTATATTGATCAGGGTATTTCAGGTAACCTGAATGATTCAGGTCACTTCAGCTATAACTATTTTCTTACTTTGTGCCCCCCAAAATTTGAGCACAAACAATGTACTTCTCATGGCCAAGCATGGACAGTCACTCAGCTATGTTCCTTTATGAAATCTCCATCTGTTGAAGTAATCCCCAAGCAAAGAAAGGGTTACTGTTTGTTGTCCAGTCCTTTGCAGCTTGATGTTGAATAATCTTTCAAGTGGTGTTAAAGCATAGGGCTTGTCCCAGGTGAGAGTAATAACAAAGGTGCAGAACAGAGGAGAATCAGACTGTGACCTCAATTCATTGAATGATGGGGAGGAGAGGGATAGCAAAAGGAAAACCCATCTCATACACAGTGCAACCAGGTCATCTCTGGGAGCCGAGCATTACAGTTGGTGGAATATTCAATAGCAGCCTACAATCAGCTCTCTGGTGGTGGAAAAGGTCATCTCTTGGTTTGCCTTGGGCATCAGAATATACTTTGAAATTGCCCTGGCTGCTCTAAGCTGACAGTGCTGCTGGAGAGAGCGCCTGAGGGTACAAGAGAGATGACAATGGAACAGTGGCCCCACTCCTATCAAAATCAAAAGCAGAAGACTGATTGACTTGAGTGAAAATAAGGTCAGGACCAAAGTGTCGCATGTAACATATTTGAGTTGTTATCATACTGATTTTTCAGACACAGGAGAACGGTTAGCAGTATTCAGTGTACAGCTTCAAGAGTTTTGAGAGATGTTGACACAAATTTTAATAGAAGGATCATTTCCTGCACACTACGGTTTCTATATTTAAAGTAAAAGTGCCACATGCTGAGGGGAATAATAATGTGTCCATGATTCACTCCTTTTATAATCTTGTTCTGAAAGGGGATGCTTCTGACAGATTGCTACCCCAGGAAAATCAAACTAGATTAAGGATCTGTAGCCATGAAGAGGCCAGAAGGGGCAAACTCCTTTATATTTGTGCTGCTAATTTCCAAGACCACCCGGTCTAGACTGTCATCTTTCCCCCTTTTTAACCTTTTTTTTTTCCTATTGCTCCTGCAAGGCTGCTTTATCAAATAAGAATCCATTACAGTGTTCTTGGATTTTCCCTGCATAAAGCTATAAATGCATTTTCCCATTGGCAGTTCAGATGAGAGTATAGCACAGCTTGGGCTGACAGACGTCTAATGGCTGCCTTTAAGAATTGTCTCTTATCTGGCATTCACACAGCTGTGGAGTCAATTCTGCTGGTGTTCTCATACAGGAGCAATTAACAAGTGTAAGAAGATTTCTTAACATACAGACAAAGGTGTAAATGCAATTGAATTACCCCAGCTGAACAGCATGCTGAGATGTTCTACTGAGGAACGATACTTTGGCAATCCACAGCAACACGACCGTTTGCACTCGTAAGGCTGGGTTTCTGACCTGGGGTTAAGGAAGAAATTATTAAATAACATCTATAATTATTGAAGTGTCTCCTGGCATCAAGCTTTTGCTTCCTGCAAAAGTAGTTGAGGTAGTGTTACAGGGGGGCAAATTGGGCCAAGAAATAGCTGATAAGCAAATTGATAGGATTTGAGATCTAGAGATTTAATAGATCATTAGCAAGTAGTTATTACTGATCTTGTTTATAAAATGAAGGAAACTGAGTTAAATCTTGTTTATAAAACAAAGGAAACCTTTATGTTCCTTCATTTTCTTATGTGTGAGTATGGAACACCATTTCAGACCATCTATAATCTTAAGAGCAGAGTGGGATATGGGCATTTCTTTGAAAATAAACTTCACCCTTAGAAACCGGTAAAGAATCTAAGCATGTGGCGCTCTCACCCCTGCAAATCTCATCAAGTTTCATCGCCTCCTGCAAGTACCTTCTAGGAGAAGAGGACTGTGAATCTGATAATAGACACTTTTGTGAGGATTTCCCTGTAGGATTGATTTTATACTCTTTTCCCGTTCCATTTTCACTTAGAGAGGAGATAACCCATAATTTTAGTTTTGAAATAAAACTAATTGGGCTTACTTATCTCCTGGTTAGATTGAAACAGCAGAAGGAAGCCTATCTGGAAGCCTATCTGTGGAAGCCTATCTCAGGATTGAGTCAGCAGGCGTTCTCCTTGTCTGCAGCGTGACTTCAGAGTTCAGCTCTGATACATGGATTTGTGTAGGACAAATTCACACAGTGATGAATTTACCCCATGTGACCACAAATCATTAATTCCCCCTACTTCTTCCCATACATCCCAAATGGCTGTTTCAGACCTGTGCTGCTCTCAGCCTGCTGATGCCAGTTTATGATTTCATAAGGAGTAGTGTTATCACAGGTGAGTTATCTTAAATTTGTGTGTTCCTAGTGAATGTGATGCCCCTGCTTCTTTGTACTCTTTCTCATCTCACTGAGCATTTCACCGCAGTAATCCCACATGCATACACTATGTGTGCAGATGAGATTTTGCTCTTGGCCTTGCATTTCTTCAGAGCCTTGGAAAGCTGGACTTTCATCAGTCTAATTCCACCTGTCTGATCAAGCAAAGTGTCAAAAGTCAGCAAAGAGCAGGTGTTGAAGATTTCAATAAGAAGGGAAGGATTGTCCTATAGAATCCTTTTTCCTTCTTTTTGACAGTGTCCCCTGAATGTCATTTATATAATTATGTAGAAACCTATTTTGATTCACCTAGTGCAGAAAGGCCTAGAAAGAAGAGTATAAAAAGGCAGTAATGATTGCTTGGAAAAAAAACCACAGTAGATTTGTAAATCTTTGCTTTGGGCTGTGAGACAAATGTATAACTATATGGTGCATAGAGTGATTTTGTGCTAGACTCTTGTTTACTACTTTCTGCAATAAAAAACTCACTGTTGTTTAAAGAGTATTCTGATATCATGCAGCCTGTGGTTCCCCCTAGCACTCCTACACTCCACCTGGGGGTCAAGATGAAAATTTTTTCCTAGCAATGGAAAGTCACCTCTATAATGCATGACATCTCTCAAAAGCCTTATCCAAATCCATTGTATTTTCTTGCTTTGAATCGGGGCCTGATTTAGTGAGCTTGAAACTGAGACTTCCCAACAAATCAGACATAGCTATTTTCTAATGGAGATGCTGAAGGGAAAAACCCCAAATTTGGAGAGAACCAGAGATGTCAGAGTCATCACTTCGAAGTTGCTCGTGGAGTTTATCTGTAAGTGTTTTGTCAGTCGAGTAGGCACTTGCTTTTCTCACAGGCCATTTAACATTAGGATCGCATCTCCTTCATTTGTCTTCTTGAAATATTGAGGACACATTGCTCTTCATGCGCCTGACAGTCAGACAGGAACGTCTGCACTCTGCCTGAAAACTGATGTCTGCTATCAGCTCTTAGCTGCAAATACAAACATTCAGTCGTCATCCAATAAAATCTTTAAAAAGTAGCTGGCATCTCCTAGAAACTTTGATGAACATTTTGCTTAAAGGCAGTTTTTTCCACTATAGCAAATATCTTCTGTATTTTCCTGCTTTTTCATTCCATTAAGCAGAAGTGTCAGGTACGACTGCCAAGATTTCTTTTCTCCACACAAACACTCTGAGTCTAGACCTGAAGTCTCCATCCCACTGATGGCAATGTCTTCATTAGTAATACAGAATGACTTCACCTTTTTTTTTTTTAAGTCCACCCTAACACTAAACTGCTTTTGCCCCACATCTTACTTTTTTACTCCAGAACAATATATTATGAAAATTACAACTTGCTTGTGGAAAACTGAACACTAAAAAAATGAAAACTTTTTGGATAGAGACTTTGATGATTGCCATTGTAACACAACATTGTAATGTTGCAGTGGGGGAGAAGTCAATGATAAATATATATAATACCCTCAGTACAGTAGACATAAGGAGAAAGAAAAATATAAATATTCAGAAGTTAAAGGGTGAACTTGCTAAGGGAGATGCTGAATTATGCAGAAATCCAAACATAGATAGTTGGTGTGATCTCAGATCTATCAGCCTTGACAGTATCCTTTTAAATGACTCCTTAAAAATGTTAATTGCACATCATAGGCACTTCAGCAATGACATTTCTGCCATTGAATGTCATGGGGACATTTTTCCTTTTATTATCCTTGAACAGGAGAAGTGAACTACTGGAGTTAGCCACCAAATAACTGTGTCATGAAAGGTAATGAATCTACCTCCAATATTTCTGTTGGTTCTGCTTTTAATAAGCTGCTTTTTAAATTTACAGTGAGTGAGATCTGTGCCTGGTATTAGGAAGGTAATGTTTTTAAGCTTTGCTCTAGGAACCATAAAATAAAGTTTTGTCCATCAGACTTCCAGAACTACAGATGCCGAAAGCCCTGAAGTCTGTGATTTTTGTAAATTCAAGTAAGAGCTGGTTTATAATTGCAGACTGAAGAAGTTGGTCGCATATCTGTGTGATTTCCCCAGGATATTCACTAGCATCACCTCTCTCCATCATACATTTTTGTTTTAAACATGCAGGAAGAAGGGGAAGGGAAAAAGAAGGAAGAAGTGGGAAGGGAAAGGGGAAGTGGAGTAAAACATCCCAGCAACCCCTGCTGTTATTTTAGTATTTTCCACTGTGAACTTAAAATAGAGATTCTTCATCTAAGATGGCTCCTGCAGCTTCCTCTCCCTCTTTACCCCTTCAGGGCAAGGAAAAAGATAGAGAGAAAAAGCTAAGCTTTCCTCTTTTTTGCTGTGTAACCTAGCTTGCCTCTATCAAACTTCAGGAAACTTTCTCCATACGATGGCGTTTGGGTGCTAGTGTCAGATGTGCTGCCTCACTGTTTTCCCATCTCACTGGAGTTCTTGGATTGATGTCAGTGTGTACCTTATCCTACGCTTTTTTGGATTGGTTTTTTTTTCTTTTCATATCTTTCAAGGACGGATTTAGTAAACTGTTGTGTAAAGTACACTGAGCATTATTAAATGTGTGTTCTTCCTGGATATCTAAACTTTTTTTTTTTTTTTTTTTTTTGTGGTCACCATGTAAAGGCCAACCTGATGACACCAAAATAATAAATTGTGGGGTGGAAGGATTAATGTGAGCAATGCTTTCAGAACTTCCCCCACCCTCCTGTCCTTCATCCTTCTCTATGCACAGTTTTAGTTTTATAGTGCTTATCACAGTGTTATACTGTAAACTCTCAGTGCGCTGCAGCAAAGTTATGCCCAAGAGATGGTAAAGTGTTTCTTTGCAAGTTTGACTTTGCATGATCATATGGCATAGTTGGCAGTTAACAGAGACTGTGAAAGAATAAAATACTATTACTCTAACATTGCGGTGATAACTTTTGGACATACGTATTCAGAGTGGACCAGTCTTTACAATTATACTGGACAGTGTCCTAAAATATAAGTATACCTGCAAATAATCAGTAGATCCAAATTAGACCATTATACCTGTCTCTGCTCTCCTGTTAATTTTCACCTATGTCATTGCCATTTACATGGAGTTTGAGCTGAACTCAATATTTATCCTACTGTGACTGTTCAGACTATCTTTTCTATAGATTAGTTTGGGTTTCTGCTTTACCCTGATTGTATTTTACTTTAGCATAGTAAAGACCATGTGAGCAGCATACAACATTAAAGAGAATTTACAAGATAAGAGTAGGTTTGAAAGAGTATATCATATATTCAACAAATACTAGTAAGGGGGATAATACGGTCTGAGACAGGAGATATGACCTGAGATTGGGGAAAAGGAATATATTCCTGCTGCAGACTGCTCCTTAGTGAAGCTTGAAAAAATATATTGACTTTCTAGAAATAAAACTACTTCTCCACCTTCCCCAGGCTGATATTCTCCTGTAGCTCTAGACTGTACACAGTATTATTCAATTCCCTGCAGCTTCTAGTCTGAGGGACTCCACACAAACTGAGTTTGCTCTGTGATGAAATTGCAGCTGTTGGGCTTATTTCTCAAAGGATGCAGCGCATTTCAAGGTCTTTTACTCTTTATTCAGGCAGCTTCACAGACACCTAGGAAAGCTCTTCAGCTAAATTGGAGGTCTCTTCAGATAGCTGCCACCAACCAGTTGTCGATCATTGCTTCTGATCCAAAAAATCCCTTTACCTTTTTTTGTGAACTTGAACTTGAAAAGCTGCAATCATACCTAACTGGAACATAGGAGAGAGCGTGGGGCTGTCACCCACAAGCTTGACTTTTCATTGCCCCAAGAACTTTGTTCATGGCCAGCAAGTCTGAAAAACTAATTTAGTTCACCTTTGGGTTATTTTCTTCATTGTTTCACTGTAATATTCAACACTTTTATGGTTTTTTCCTTTACTAGGCTATTAAATGCATTATTTCTTTACATCCATTGCCTCTACAAAGTGCAGATGTTTTATCAACTGTGCATGCCTGGTGAATGGTTAACTTCCTAGTTGTTTTTCCAGTAGGCAAGCGCGGCTACTCTGTTGAAAAGGAACGGGGATCTTTATGCACAAATATTTTTGGAGTTTCAAGCATAGCTCAAAAGCAGATATGCTAGCGGAGCAGTAAAAAAAAAACCAAAAAACAAAAAACAAACCACCACAGTAAAAACTATAGGAATTGGAAACTGAAGACACCTGACTTGTAAATTAGATGTGCGTATCACACATCTGATTTACATATGCAGTTACATAGAAATGTGATTTGTCTTGCCACCTGATTCATAATGCATTTTCATCTTCAGTTTGTTTCAAAACAGGTGCAAATGCCTGATACACTTACATCTACATGAGCTGTACCTGGAGGGATGTTCTGCATAGTAATCAGCAGTTAGGCTGCATCCCTTTCTTTGATCAGTGGGTTATTTGAGGGCATAACAGACCACAAGTGTCTGGCACAGTCCAGTATTAGTAACCAGTTATTACAGAAATCAGCCAGTCCTATCAACAGCAACTGTCACATCTTTACTGGAAGGGGCAGCCTCTTTGAGGCTGCTCCACTAACCAGACCCTCTGTATCACTGTGCCATTTTTGATCATATTTTCAAAATTTCATTGCTAATTGTGCATACCATAATTTTTTATATATATATATATCCCCCAGAAGAATACCACTTTGGCACCTGGGAGTGCATGCTCAAGAAGTTGGTGCCCTGTCTCCTGAGTCATGCTGCATTGTAGTTTCTGCAGTAGGGCTTGGAATGAATGACAGACACGAGTGGAGACTGAAAGAGGACGCTGAGTCTGTCCGACTCATAAATGGATTTAGTAAACAGAGTACCTTGTTCTGTATCAATTCTAGGGGTACTGTTGCTTATAAATGGGATTAAAACATACATGCAAGATACTTGTAATCAGAAAAATCTGTTATATAGGCTGCTTTTTCAAAGGTGATCTCCTGTCTCTGAATATATTTCACTGGCTCCTCCCAGACTATTCAAGTAAGCAATTAAAAGTGAACGATAAAACATGCTTTTGTGTTTTTGATCTCATCTTGCTGCTTTTAGTAGGCTGAAAGAGCCATATAATCTAATGCTGATGATCGGAGTGATTCTGACTTCCTTTCTCCATTTGAAAGCATGAGGTTTGAAGTCAATCTCTGAAAATCTCTGCTCAGGGTCTCCTTTCCAGTGACGTCCCTTGGAAGATTTTCAATGCTTACACATTTGCTGTCTCCAAAAGAGGAAAATACTGCTTACTTACAGTGATTCTGGAGAGATTCCAGTGCTGAATGAATACTAAGTAGAAAATGTCCTTCTCAGAGGCAGGAAGAGATGATGAATCACTGTGAAAGCTTATTTCTTGACCAATCTGCCTATGTATTTTGTTATCTGAAATTATAATGAAGACATTAGCAGACTAATATCTTGTGCAAACTGAATGGAAAATGAAATAAGGGTGGGAGATGATGATAGCTCAGTAGTGGGATTTGCACGTAGTCTTTATACGGTGGCACCAGTCTGAGGCAGAGGGTTGCACTCCTGCTTCCTTTGGGAGAAGGGAAAAATCAATCTCATCTACCCTGTGCCTGGATGTGATGTAGTATCAGAAAAGACTAATGAGCCTGCTATCTTGACTGCAGCATTTATGGGTGATTAGTGACTCTAAAAAACCGCTCTGCATAGAAGGAAGAAATTGGTGAGTTATTGTGATCCCCAGTCAGGTCTCCCTCCTTCAGGGACTATCTCGTTCAGCTTTCTGCCTGTCCAAGAGGGGAGCATTTCTGTTTTTCTGTTCTCTAATTAGCAACTTGACTTTTGCTGTTTGTTCTAGGGTAGCGGTTAGCATCCCTGAGATTAGCATCTGTGGGCAAGGCTTGTACAGAGAAGTCAGGTGGACACCACATACTCAATTTTTTTTTGACTCTAGGAGAAAGAATTATTATTCACCATGTTCAGCTGGGAAATAAAGGCACAGAAAGATCAGACCCCAGGCGCTCTCTACCTTATGCCACCTAGACTGTGCTTAGTCTGTTAGCTAAGAATTTCCCTTGCAAGTGAGAGCTCTCAGCATAATGCAGCAGTTGAACCATGAGTGGTCTTCTGACTCTTTCCCACATGGCATGTGGTTGAAGCCAGCTGAGATCCTCGAGCTCAGGACCAACATGAGAATTATACCATACTCAGGTGCCTAAAGTAGCAGACAGACACCAGAGGTTTTTTAAAGTTCTATGATGCCTAATTCCTATTGATTTTATTTTAGCTGTAAGGATCTGTATCTTCATGTCTTGCCTGGGGTCATTAAAGGATGCTGTGGAAGAGCTGGGAAGTGAAATGAGATTTCCTGTCTCAGTCCAATACCTTAATCAAAAAGCTATGTTTTATATCACAGTTTATGACAAGAAAGCTAAGAAACCTTATTAACTAATCTAACTCTCATCTGGACTGTATGAAGAAATCAAGTACAGCATTATATCATCCTTTTGAAGATATACATGTATATTATGTTAGGTTGTTCAAGAGTTTGCTAAGTTATACCTCAGATATTTTCCTCTGAAGACCTTCATAATACTTTTAATGTGGTAGTTTTCCATGAAATTATGTCCTCCCTATCTGTTAATTGCCAAAATAGATCATCCTTTTCTTTCTCCTCTGCTGGTTTTTATGGTTTAAAGATGAAAGCTAGGGTAATATTGCAAAATAAGAAATTTAAACTGCATTTTGTCTCCAGTAGTTGGCATTCTTCTTTAATTACTACATCCTTTCCACACTTTTTCAAAGGGATTAACTTTGTAACAGCTCTTATTAAGGGCCTGCTGAAAGAAACTTATATTAAGCTATTGTAATCTATTCAATCAAGTGCTTCAGAAGGGAATGGATGGTTTAGCTCATAGGTGACTGATTCAAACCAACCTGGGTTGCTAATGACCCGCCCTTTGTTAACACTGAGTGCTGACTATGTAAGTGAATTGATGTATAAAGAGCTGCCCACATAATTTCATCATCTTTAAAGTCATCATCAGTCACACTTTCCAGATCAGGTTCTGCTCTCTGTGTTTTGTTAATTTTTCTTAAATTGCTGTGATTCATCCTGGTCCTAGGGTGTGTCCATTGAAGATGGCCCAGTTACCGAATGTGGTTAGGAAAAGATGCAGGAGGAGCAAGAAGTTGAAAACATCAGGAACAGAGGAAGATGTGTCCTGTACCCTGTTATAATCTTTTCCAAGATAGGAAGAAGCATCGTTACATACATCTAAGTGGGCTGAAGTACAGATTGCTCTGGGGTCCAGTTTGACCGTTGGCTTTTGATGAGAGTTTGTCTCTGCACATGGTAGTAATATACTTCAATACATATACTACTTACATGGTAGTAACATACTTCAATACATTAATTTCAGTGAAGAGTAAGATGTGCAGTGTAACTGAGGGATAATGGGGTTTGTACTCTTTTCAATTTTTTATGTCATTTAGTAAGTGCTGATCTTGCATTAAGATGTCACTGTCAAACTGGATAGCATTAAAGAGGAAAAGAGTTGCTAAATTTTCAGGAGGTCGAAGTATTCTCGGATCCCTAGACACTTTCAGTAAAATTCTGTTGGAATAAAGGATGGCTAAAAAATGTTTTTAATCTAGGCTTTTTTAAATTTCTCTTTTGAGAGCCACTGTAATAAATCGAAATTATTGATTTAGCCTGTAGCCGTCCTAAGATTCACTCATTTAAGAGTCAAAACTGTTCTATTACTCAGAGCAATAACCCAGCACTTTGAAATTTCTCATCAGAGACCCCTGGTCCACACATGTAGACAGGCGTTCAACAAAGATTTCCGTTTGTTGATGGATCTTACATCAGCTGAGATCTCTGCACTGCTTTGCGTAGTAATTACCTGCTTGCTTTCTCCCGCTGCACCCTGTGAAAGCCTTTGCAGCACTGGGCCTGTGGTTCACTGTTTCTGGGCTCAGCCGAGCCCTGGCCTCAGCATTGACAAGTTTAACATCATTCCACCTCTTACTAGACCTCTGTGGAGAAACAGAATCTGGTCTGCATTCTAGTGTCTGTGGTATTACTCGCATTTTTATGTGTGTGTTGTGTATACACGATATCATGTTTTAAATCCCCTATACTGAAGAGGGGGTTAAGTACAGCTTCTGATACAGCCAGTCCTGGGTATCCATGTAAGAAAAATCTCCTTCCAAGGGTAAATATTGCTACTGAGGGTTTGAATGAGCAATAAATAGTTGCAAAAGAGTGCTTAATGTCATACTCAAAAATATTCTAAAATCAAGAATCCTGGTTAAATTAACACTAGCTGATATCAAAAGTGCAGATTCTGTCCATATAGTTGGCAAGAGCTGATGAATTCCGTTGCAGTTGCTCCCTCTGTCACCTCTGTTTTGCTTTTTATGCATTTTTTATTATCTTTCCATTAACAGAATATTTCTGTTCCACCTCCTTTTTATAAAACTGTGTTCCTCAGAAGCATTCACACAGCTCTGCAGCACAATTCCTCCTCATTCTCCTGGGGTAGTAATTTACTGCTAGCCTATGCCAGTAGTAAATTACTAACCCCATCACTAACTTGCTGGCTCGGCTGCTGTAACCAATAAGTAGCACCTAATCATTGCCCATCTGCTCCAGCAAAGGAATAGCTATGGGTTCAGTGCTCTCACTTATGCCTGTGTGCTCAGACCCAGAGCAGGAGTGACTGTTTAGCAGATCAAAGGGAGTCCTTAGTCCCTTCTGCAGGCACGTGCTCCAGTCTAGCCCTGAATCATTAGCATATTTATAAATTAAAATAAATCCAAGGAGTGAACTGGCCCAAGGGAACCCTCAGTCCAATCAAATTAGACTCATATATCCACCCTAGAGCAATTCCTTAGAAGCCCTGCCTTCATGAAGCTTCATTTGTAATCACTACGTGCTGTGTACTTTAGAAAAGTTTTATAATTACTTGCTGTTCCGGCTGCTGAGCAGTTCTAAATGTTAGATATTAAGGAATTGCTGTTTCAGTCAGTGAACAAGCTCTGAACATTAAATGTGCTTCATGAGAAGTTTTTTTCTCAGCCATTACACATCTCTGAAGGCATATTTTTTTTCAAGTGGATGCTTTCCCAGCTGTTGATCATCTCTGTTTCTTCTGTATGAAGAGAGAAGGAGGAAACTGATGATAGTGTGACATTGTTTAAAGGCTTTATCACTCTGGAGGGAGACGGGTGCATTACTCACAGATGCAGGCGTTGCAATAATTATGCAGGTCATCCTGAGAAAGTGCCAGTAAAACCTTTATCTTATACCGTGTGTATTTTTGGACATTTTTGTGTCACATACTTTAAAGAATAAATATTTTAGCAATGTTTTACAGAATTCTGTAGAAGAATTTTGGTACCATTCTTATATCTCTCCACCACTAGAACTTGATACCTTGGGAAGAAGCAGCCTCTTTGTCATGGGTCAAGAAGATACTTGGCTGAATTAGCTCAATGAGTGGTACCAAGTGCTTGGTGAGAGCTGGAAATCCAAATTAAGCGAGTGGTTTTGGGGCAGTGTTGTAAATGGTGATAGCAGTGATTTCTTTCACAGAATAGCTCATCAATCATCAAAAATACGCCTCGTGTACAGAATGATGTTGAAATTTAAGATGCATACACTGAAGACCATTTAAGACTATGAAACCAAGTGCTGTGTTTCCCAGTTCCACTGATACCAGAACGATGGTCCAGCAGTTAACAAGAGATTTGGGAAAACACAGAGCAGTTCCTTACCCTGTCTCTGTCTTCCATATGACCTGTGTGTCACGTAGTCTCTCTTTCAGTCCTCACGTGCAAAGTTGAAATAGCTATGTCTACAGTGGAATGGAGAAGAAATATAGGAGTGTCTGACCCTCAAGCTCCACTGCAACAGGTGGTTTATAAATAGAGCATGGACACTAAGTCTCTCATTTTAGTCCTAGAAGATCCCACAGTGTCATATGTAACTGTCAGTGGTGGAAGAGTGGTTCTGATAATTCTGCATTAGGGAGGAAGAAAGTCAGTTTATTTCAGGCCTGTTTATGGTGGAGTTTAGTGCTTCTTAGAGGTACAGGCTGTTGTTTGTGGCGCCGGTGAAGACAATATTCTTGGGAATGCAGCTGAGGCAATGGCAGTCAGGTGCCATTTACATTACAGTTGTGCAGTTTGTCGTGTAGTTCTCCAAATGTGTATGTGTGTGTGTGTAATAGATGGAAAAATGATGACATATTCTTTGATTGTGATAATCAAAATCACTGAGCATCATGGATTTAAAATATATAAACCAAAAGATGCCCTTGAATCCTCTGTGTATTATTAAGTTGGAATAAAAGAAGAATCCCTTCACATGTGAACTACAGGATATACATACATGTATGAAATATGGAATAGGAATACTGAGACAGTAACTTAAAAAAATACGTCTACGCTGAGAGCTGACTAGTCCCTGCCTGCAACATGGTTCCTGGAGAACTTCCCAAATGCATCTGCATGTGTGCATGCTAACTGTAGCCAGCCTGAACTAAGAACTAAGGTTCATGCTGCAGGTGGTCTCATGAACCATGTAGATAAGATGCAGTCACCTCATACTGCCTGTTTTCAGTCACAGGACATCATTACAAGGGTGTGTGGGTACCTAGATACGGGCATCTACATATGGCTATGGCCCATCCTCACTGCAGACAAGAGTGCCACGAAATGCTACCTAGAAACAGGATGTCCAGTGATTTTGTTCTGGGTATTTCCCCTGGGTAGCTCAAAGCCAGGCTTGAGCACGTGCTGCAGGTTAACAGTATGGACAGTTCGTGAACAGAACACCAGGCAACTCTTAGAAATTGCCTGAGGGACCAGAGGAAATTAGATATTGTCAACCAGGGGCTGAGGGCCCGAAGGAGGTGATCAGCCCTCATCTAAGTCAGTGTATCAGGAGTCAGTGGGCTGGCTGGAAATGAGCTCTTTACCACCTACAGCTGCCCACCTAGAGCTCTGATCCTACCAGTAGAGTTGTGGGGCTTTTGTTGTAGAGCTACACATTTCACAGCTGCTCAGAGGCCATTTAGAGAAGTGTAGACTTCTTGATCAGGAAAAGTTTCCTTACATATATTATCTCGTAGAAGAGCTTTGATGTGTGCAAAAATTTATTCTCTATTTAGCGTAAGTGAAAGCACTGAGATAGTCAATCACATGTAAAAACTTTTTCTCTGTCAGTTACTAAGCATCAGATCTAGAAATGGTGAAAATAATGGCATTTCAGGTGTCATTAATCTAAGGCATAATGGTGCCTTTAACAGCTAAATGAACGCTGTAGCTCAGGTGATTCAGGTATCTTTGCATATAATCATGCTTTCAAGTAAATTACAAAGTTCAATCCAGTATGTATTCATTTTGAGATGTCCCAGAAGTGTGTAAACTACAGTTATCACAGTTGCCTTGTATTTACAAGCTGTAAGATTTATTTAGTAGGAACTCTTCAAATGGGAATAGGCTGGTCTTGAGTTATGAATTGCTAAACCCATCCATCTATCGCATTACTACACAAAATCACTCTTTAAATGCATGGAGGAAGAATACCACTGTTGCAAAAGTGTTACAGTGTCTCTCTTTTGAGACAGCAAGAAAACAGCAAGGAAATAAATTTAAAGCATTAGGCAGTATTAAGACTTTTCAGAGTAAGCCATCCAAATGAAAACCCATAATCAAAATAATAATTATCAGGGGAACGCATTTGCTTTCAAAGTAATCATGCAAAGTAAAGCACAGAATACGTCTTAAGTAATAAAAAAATGGTGATATCTGTTCAGAGGTAAAAAGAAAGTCTAGCACTTGAGAATATAAGTGCTTTGTACATGATCAGTTCTTGATGGATTTTCTCAGAGATGGGCCTTCGTGTATTGTACATAAAAAAAGAGAAATTGTAGCTGTTATACGATGAATGCATCCAAAAGTGTGATGAAGGTGGGATTGGGTTACTGAAGCTAGGAACATGCCTGTCTTTCTCTTCTTTTTAAAATTATTACAGCATAGGGTTAGGTTGAAGTAGTATTCTATGAAATACTAAGACTTTCTACACTGTGGAAAGACATTTGGAAAGTTCCAGAACTGTTAATGGATGATTTCTGATGCAAATAATTTGTACTTTTATTTTAATTAAAAGTAAAGATAATCTAGGAAATTTCTTTCATATATTCTTCTTATTTCTGATGTAGTTAAAGAAATACAATGCAAGGGAAAGAATTTCAACATGTCTTTTCATATTTGTTAGTCAAATTATCTTATACCTCCTGACTTCATAGTATATTTTAGCTGCCATAGCTTTGTTCTTTCTAGTTGGTCTCGGCTCCATAGATTTTTAAATTTCCAGACCGTACCTCTAAGTTTAGACTAATTTGTCATTTTGTGACTTAATCATGTTAATTTTTTTAATGACTTCTATATATGAACTTCGGTTACACTGAGTTGCATTGCTGAGGATTTATGTGATTTTGATGGTGGACATATACAATGAATCTTGTTTTTCTTTTTGGCTGCACTAATTCTGGGCTCTTCAGTCTACATGAGTTGCACTGGACTTAACTTTGGTGTAAAAGGGTCAAATCCATCTTGCAGTAAGCTTGAATCTTACTTGCAAAATCATAAAAAACATGTAATGGAATAAGTATATTTTGCCTTCATCAGATACAATATCCTGGATTTTATCCCTCCACATAGTGTTCATAGTAAGAGCAGCTGACCCATTTTGAATAATTCCAGTTTGTATGCTCTGAAGAAGTTGTAGATTGGAAAAGGCCTTGTGTTACAGCTGCATATAAATAGCTGCATTTTCCAGTAGCTAATACGATTCACTTCATTTGTCTTCTTCAGCAAAAGTAATAGCTCTTCCCTTTCCCTGTTTTCCTCTTTTCAGAAGTAACAGTTTATTCAATGAGGTCGTGCAGATGAACTTTGAAATAGCCAGTTTCAGCAGCCTTTCTGGAACGCAGCCCATCACCTGGCAGGTGGAATACCCTCGGAAGGGGACAACAGACATAACCTTGTCTGAAATCTTCATCTGCCAGAAGGATCTTGTTGGAATTGTTCCATTGGCAATGGTAAGAAACTGTTTCAGCATGTTGCTCCATCTGATCTGTCTGTGGTCTGAGAAGACGTATACCAGGCCTCAGGTAGGCTTGCAAAGGAGTGCTCTCTGCCCTGCCTCCCCAGTTTATAGCTGTGTAGGACTGCTTGCTAAAATCATGCCCTCATTTAATGGTCTGTGCACATCACACAGTTCTTAGAAAGGGATGCAGCCACTTTAAAAATCTCTCTCAGACTTTAAATCCTGAATTTCTGTCATGCATGGTTCCCTCCAGGCTACCAGCTGGTAGCACAAAGCCAAGTAGATTTACCTTTCCATTTCTAATTGCCATTACATGGCTTGAAGTTGCAAGCTGTAGAGCAGCTTTAGAGGGCCATAAGCAACTTCTGCTAAAGCCTCAGTCCTTAGTAGGCTGAGGCTGATACTAACTTTTGTCTGTTTCCCTACTTGTGTAAGAACCTGTGGTTTCAAGGAAGAAACAGAAAATAATAATAGCCTCAATAATATAATAATAGCCTCAATAATATGTTCAAGAAAAATGAATATAGGCTTTCATGTGGTAAAATGCCTTGTGTTAAAATCTACTTGCTCTGCTCAGTATTTAGCACCAGTTGTGGGCTACCTACCTCACTGTGAAATCATACCCATTGTCTGTCTTCACGAGGCTCACAAAGGTGATTTGTGGAAGCAGGGCCTCCTTTTTTCCTCGGGCTTAGAGAAGGTGCAATTACTTCTGCGAAGTGAGGCTGGAACAGTGGGAGTACTGGGACTTAGGAGTTAGGCCTCTCCCCCGAGTAAACAATCTAGGATTAAATTCCTGCTCCGAGTCAAGCAAATGAGACATTTCAGTGGAGTCTCCAACATCTCAGGTATATCTCAGGTATACTGTTTTTAGGTAGGCATTTTATGTTCTGTGGGGTTTAGATACATGCTGAGAACTTTCTCCCTGCTCACAGGGGAAGTAGGCACTGAGCATTTATTTTGGAAGTCCCACCAAACCTCAGTAAAGGGAGGAGCACAAAACTGACAGCTACCTAGAACAGGAGCACATGGCAACTAATGGAGGAACTGCATGTGCTGCCATTAGTGAGTGTCAGAGCTCAGGATTTGGAAGAAGAGTTAGACATACTCGTCCCACTTGTGAATTTTGCCTCTCATGCATAATCTTGGTGCTGAAATTCTGGCAGTCTTTTCTTTGAATAGTGTTCAGTGGTTTGCAGCAGATAAGAAGATGAATATTACTTCTGGGAAGTCGTAGTCTTCGATATATTCTTCCCCTTTGAAGAGTAAAACTGCTGCTCATATCCAATGAGGTGGTGCCCAACAATATCCAGATCCAAAGTCTGTTAAGTCAGCAGAAAGCCCTCTACATTCCAGATCTGAGAGGGAGATAATTGTCCTCATTACCTGTGGAGTTGAACAGGGAATACATATTTGAGCATCTGTCCTCAGAAGACTTAAGAATGTGCATAAGGAAGACTTTTGTGGTCAGATTTTATTTTGAGATAGATGCTTTCCAGTACCAAATGATAGGCACCCGTCTACTGGCAGACCTAACATCTGCTTGTTCATTTCTTGAAAAAATTCATCAGCTGCTTCTGTGTATTCCATATCTGAGGGAATCCAGATTTTTTTTTAATATCTCATATCAGGGTCTAATGCCTTTGGACTTGTATAGAAAGTTCCAAGATTTACTTACAGACTTGTGTCTACTCTAGATTAAAATTCATCTACCTACAAGGGTTCCTTCAAGAACTAGGGGTCTAAATGAATGGTTTTAACATTGTATAAATCATATAAGGTGAGATCCTTTATTCCCAACAGATGTACCATTTGGTACTTGAGGTTGTCCAAAAGGTTCACACAATGAAATCATTAAACCTTTCTCTTTGCAAAGCTTTCCTGTGTTTGTTTATCTCATTTCTGTACTTTGTGATAACAGTTGGCTGGAGCCAAAATAGACTGTGTTAACAGAATCCAGTCAGATGGGGTACCAATGCAAAATTGGCTTTGCTAGCAGGATATTAATAGATAAAGGGAATTTTCAAAGTTTTCTGTTAGCTAACACTGCATATCCAGCCAGGGTGCTTTCTTCATTTAGGCATTAATCTCTAGCTGAGCTGATTACCTGGCAGTTCTCCTGGTCAGAAATAAGAGTCACACTGAAGAGGGGGTGATACTGTATCTGCTGAGAAGTCGGACTGTGCTCTTTATCTCTGCTACACACTGTAAAGCAACAGTGCATTATTGTGCACAGAAATTAGATCTCAGTGTTTATCAGCAAGTGTGTTTCATAATCCTCTAGAGGGTGAAGCAGATTTTGTTGATTCAAGTATGGAGTGTTCCTACAGCAAAACTGCAAACATCAAAAGTAAAATTGGTCATTCAGAATTTTTAAAGGTGGCCAAAAAAAAAAAAAAAAAAAAGGAAAGGAGCTGCCCAAAGATATTGTACTGGATTAAGATGTAGGATCTGATTGAGTCTCTGCCATTAGTCTGATGGGCACCCTAGCCAGTCTTTTGAGAATGAAAGCAGCAAACTTTTACTTGGTTTGAGTATAACATAAAAGATGTCTCTAACTCACAGAGTAAAGCATGTCTCATGTGAGCCATTCCAGACTTATGAAGCAAGAAAGATCATGTATCTTTTATTGCCTTATGCCTGATTACGTTACAAAAAAGTAGTAAGATGAAAAACAAGTGGGTCTTCAAAAGGTTAGTGCAATTGTTGCTACAGTATTTTGGAATGAAAGAGATTAAAGAATTGACAGTGTCAGTAAGAATTGAACCTGGAATTTTAAAAGAGCCTTATAGGACTTGGATCAGTGGAGCAAGTGGTAGGATACAGCTGCTGAAAAATCAATGGAAATTCATCATACGGTCAAAAGAGAGGATTTTAGTAGAATCCCTTTTTTGTGTGCCTAACTACTGCACTAAATAGTGTATACAAGTAAGAAACAACACAGTGATGCTGCTACAGTGAACAATACAGTGAAATGAAAAGAGCAAGAGATATCAAAACTGCTGGGCTGAGAATAAATATAATAACTTTTTCCCAGAAAAAATGAGATGTAAATTTGAGGTAAGTATATTTTTTCCCTGAGCTCGGAAGTTAATCAATCTGACTAATTTTGGAGGACGTTTCACCCTTCAAGGTATTTAGCAAGAAAAATGAGACAGAAAAGTTAGAAAAATGTAATTCTAACTGGTTCTATTGCTTTCTAACTCTCACATACCAGAATTTTATTTAAGTAAATACTGCGGGGAGTGATGCGTCAGAAGTCGATCCTGGTCAGACCTACATAGTACTCTCACTACCAAACTCTTGAGTGTGCCACTTGGTGCAACCATGCACTCAATGTATCTTTCATGCAGACTGTTTGAGATTCTATGTGTCTCATTCAGAGTATGAGATTAAATTTATATGTTATATTTCCATCACTGAATAGCAATAATTAAATGAGGCAAGATTTGTAAAGAGGCAATGTCATTATTAGACCATCTGATGCAGATGGAGAAAGATAGATGCTCTTTCAGGCACGCAATCCGTCATTCAGAATTCTTGACTCACTTAAATCACAACAGCTGCAAAATACTACAGCTACAGAAACTGGGGATTGTAAAATTCATTAAGTAGGAGAGTTAAATAAGAAAATAAAAATATTTTTTAAGGTAGAACAGAAAAAATATCCCACTGTCTGCTGACAGGATAAATCTACCCCAAAGATTTAATCTTCCAGTAAAGAAAATCTACTGAGGTATGCCCTATTCTGGCATTTTTTATTTCATGTAACTTGTTGCAGAATCAATTAGGAAAGTGCTTTCATAGGAGCTTAATTAATTATCTCCTAAGCTGCTTTTGAAAACCTCCTCAATTAATCACAAGTAACCTCAGAACTTGCCAATTAAGGTGTACAAGGTTGCTTAACTTACTTTCCACATTCTCCTCAAATTTCTATCCCATCATGAGCAAATGTGGCCAACTATATTGATTCTGCCACTTGATTAGATTAAAAAACAAAACCAAAATTGTTCATATTTGTAGCATGCGCACACACACACAAATCCCACTGAAGAAGTCTATGCTTGTGTTCCACACAATGTTTTAGGAAATTTAGCAAGAGATTTCTTTTCATATGCATATTTTTTATACTATTAAATTTTGCTTTGGGATAGAACGTGGTAGAAGACCTGTTCATTGTTTGATGCCAGTAAGGCACATTAATATTAATGGAGTATTTCTGCATGGGGGAAAGATGGGGAATCCATGGTTTAATATTTATGCAAGACCATCTGTGTCCTTGTATATGGAACTGAAGTAGTAGTCCTTCAACAGCCGGATAAACTCCTTCTGAATTAGTTTATCTCTGACTTACATGAAATCCAGATATTTAAAGTGATGAAGCGTAAGCCCAATGTCAGGAGTCTATTCTGAGAGTTCTAGTCTGAATTTACTCCAAAAGACATTTGTCACCAGAGGAAGCCATGCAGCTTGCTCATCCATACCTATTTCCTCATTAAAATAACACTAATACTAAATTTTCAGTGGGTCTTCAGGCTTCATTCATCAAGCTCTATAATCCATTGATAACTGCTTACAAGCAAATCAAAGTTGCAACAGTTCTCAGGCATTTCATAAAGGTTGTTGCTGCTGTTTTACACCTCACATGCTCAGAAGTTTGTCTTTTCTCCCCATCTGTAACAGTGGGTCTAATAAAAGATATAATCTGTCTCTACATGTCCTGCCTTTCTACTGATGTAAACTGCATCTTTTCCTTGCATAACAGCATCCAGTGAACTGCTGGTTAACCCAAGTTCAGAGTTTTTATGTAGAGTACCCTGGCAAACCCAGCAATAATGTGTAGCTGAGATTCTCATTAGGTGGTACAATTCCACACATACTTTTTGCTCAATGGTAAGTTGTTCCATTAGGAAGTGCTTGGCTTGCATGTACCTTTCTTTACACTCAGAACTCAGTGTATTGACAGTTCTACTGCAGAAGTAAGCGAATGAACATCTTAAGATGCAGAGCTGTGACTCAGCGAAAACCAATTTTTGACATTTTTGTGTATGCTTGTTAACTTACTTTCCATTAAAGCCCAGATGATTGAAAATTTAGCTCCCAGAGAAATGTTTGTTTTATATACACATTTATGTATGCTATTCCCTGAGGTAAAGATTTTTTAAGGTATTTCATTGTAATGAAGTCCCTGTAATATAATTTTAAGACATGGACCTAAATAAATAGAGTTTTTATCCCTGCACAGACTGTGACTTCACACCGTAAAGCTCTATCTGTTTCAAGGTCACGGAAGTGCAGAATTCTTAGTCCTGATAATCTTTAAGTCTTGAATGAAGTGGGGGGCAACAGGCCCTGAGGAGCTTTCCAGAAGATAAAATTTGAGGCTATTATAAACAAACCCATTTCCTGATTTGCTTATCACAGACAAACAGATAATCTACATATTGAACTCTTCAACTGGCAGGTATTGTCTCGATAATTATGAATCACATCAAATAAGCACTGTGAATTGAAGGAAATTTATTTGATGTAAAACTATCCAATTGGCATTAGTAATACTAACTGGGACAACTTAAATCAGCTGTGAAGAAGCCCTAAATAATACCATGAAGTCAAGAATCTTTAGAGTTCAGTTACAAGACTGAGGCCTCTGCATGAAAGTCTAGAGTTACAATCTAATGATATTAAGAAGCAGAGATCACTTAATGGCTGCAGTTTCCATCCTGGCAGGTTACAGTTGTTTAAATGAGGATAGCATTCCTTCCTTTAGCTTTATGGTGGATATAATGTCACTAAAGTTTGTGTCATTGCTGTATATAGCAGACGAAGTCAGGAGCCTGCATACCTGCTTCTAAAATGGCCATGTCGCATAGTACATTGAGCTGTGACTAGCAATGCATATCGATCAATCTTATCTGTTAGGAACTGGCTTTTTTGTTGTCTGCCCATCAGGAAACAAAAGGACAAAAAAGGATGAACTGTTGTTCATTGATCTTAAATTGGTCAGAAGATGCAGACAACATAAAGAATTAAAAATGATTCAATTTAACAATGTCTTTTTAAGTCCCAGTCATCATTTCTACAACCCCTGCACTTTTGCCTCTAGCTTCTGTTTTCCTTTTCTTTACTACAATCGCATTCAGTCCTACCTTTTGTAGGAAATGAGAATGGATCAATAAGGCTATCTCAGCTGGCTGGAATGAATTTTTCCATTGGATCGAGTTGTATGTCATTTTCTATGCAGCACAACAGTATGTATAATTTCCTCTTCCAGCATCCCTCATACCTGACAATGCTGTTGAATGGATTACTTTGAGGTTTCTAAAATGTTGAGGAGAGATGGAGTCAGCTAGCGTCCAGATTTTTAAAGATCTCTGCCATGTAGAGAACTTCCAGTTTTCTTTGCTAGTTTTCCTGCCTGTAGTAGAGAGATATTAATATGAAGCTTAATATATATGCTTCTCAGCCTCGACAGGAGTGAAATCCTGTAAACCAAACAGAAAATGGCAGAACAATGAGAATGTGCAGGGAGACAGCCAGCGACTCAATTATTGGATGCTTGGTGGTGTGGTACTATCTAAATGCTCCCCTCGAAAAGGCGTGTCTCACAGCACTAAATGCCAGACAAGTCAGAAACCTCAAGGAAATTCTCAACCTGCAAGCCAAGCTGATGAAAGTCAAGGTGCTGTTGAAGGTTGGATGAAGCTGAGCTCCATGGATGGGAAAGGAGGGACAGCACAGCTGACACTGGGACATAGGATCCCACTTTGTCCTAATGTCGTGGGTGTAAGGATTTGAGATCCTCCAGCCAGGCCGTGCTTGATGCTGATCACTTGTGTGTGTTGGAAGACTACCATCATGCGCTCGCTCTTCGGACAGCGCGGCACAGTGCAGGGCTGTGTGGAGGTAGCCAGGGGCTTCTATGCTGATTCTCAGCATTGCAAGTTAGTCTGAGTCAAGTCCACATTCTGCTGGAGATAATTTTGGATTTGGTTCATGGCACTGCCTTGTGTAACATGTGAAGTCTGGAGATTCTTTTGTTCTTGTGATTTATTGGGCAGGATTTTGGGACTGCTTTAAGTATTGACTCAGGTGTGTGATACAGCTCTATCAGAAGAAGACATCTTAAATAGCAGTTTATATTTGAAGTGATGGCTGATTAAAATTCTGATTGTTTAACATAACCACAAAGGCAATTTCACAGCTGCCACACACATGTGAGCAGAGATCATGCAGAGCCATAATAATGAGCCAGCAGAGTGAGCTCTGGACCCAGATGATAGTGCTTGAGAAGAACATTCCAGGGCTGTGTATTTGGATGCTGTAGCTGCTCTAAGGACTGTATTCACCTTGTGTGCCCTCCCCTGCTGCCTTCACTGCCTGATCGGATGGAGGAGGGCAGAGAAGCATTTCTCAGCAGGAGCAGGAGACCGGTTTCAGAGGCTGATTTTCTGCAGAGGTTTTCAGTTAGAACAGAACTGGAAAGGCAGAGAAGTTACTAATTTGTAAAACGTGTATTAAGCGTGTATTAAGCAGTTCAGACTTCGACCAGAGCTCACCCCTCTGTCTGACGTTTGCCAACGATGGGAGGCAAATACTACGCCTGGTTCTGAATGTCCTGCAGCACTGCACTTCTGCTGCAAAAGATTTGAAGAAAGTGTAAAGGGAGATGGAAGAATGTCTTTGTTCATGAGGTGCTGGCAGATCTGGAAGGGGAACTGAACTCAGCAGTCTCGACTGCTGGATTATGCCCTCTCCTATGGAAGTTAATATACTAGTTTTCGGTTAAACTAATGTTTTCTCATTAGCTTTAGTTAACAGTCTGTTGACTTAACTGATAAATACAAGTTCAGGCACTGCCCAAACAACAAGCATCGGTGGTTTATGTTAGACAGTAAATGGTCTCCACCTTCTCATGCGGTGACTTAAAAGAGATGACAGGCTGAGCAGTGTCTGCCAGAGCAGAGCAGGTATGTTTGCAAGCACTGCAGTTTCTCAGCCAGCTTGAGCATTAAGTGGGTTAGCTGTGACCCCTACCAAAACCCAGGAACAATTTCTCTTAATTGGCAGCTTCTAATGATGATTTTGATCTGTAAAGAGAGTTTTTAATGTTTCCAGGGAATACCTCATTCTTCACATCAGGTGAAATATTCACCTAGCAGACCTATGAATTGTTTAGGCTGGACTCTAATTAATGAGGTCCTGAGGTGCTCCATCTTGGGCAGTGGATCTATCTAGACAACAAGGAGATGCTTTACTCTAATGGAAGATAATGAGTGAGCATGGGGAAAAAATATCACCAGGACTTTTATAAGTGTCAGTGTTATAATGAGCTACCTCAAGCATTAAAAAACCCAACAACTTTTCACCTTCGGTTTGCTATTAAATGCATGTTTGCCTTACCCTGCTTTCAGTTTACAGTTCATTATCCAGCCACACTCTCATCACTGAGGATGTTTGTCATGGAATTCATAAGGAATCTGTACTTCAAACTCAGTAGTTCTGCTTGAGGGAGATAAAACACTAAAACCTAGGACAGGGTTCAGTACAGTCCTGGAGAGAAAGCTAGCACCGTGCTCCTGGCTCTTTCTCTTTGCCTGTGCAGTAGCCGCTGTAAAGACATGGGGAGCGGCAGTGACTGTTCATAATCCTCGTATCAAAAGGGTACCAAGACTGCACTAAAGTTGGGCTACTAACAAAACCCGCTTTGCTAAGCTAGAGGGCCTGTATGCAAAAGTCTTTCTGCAATGCCAGAGCTCTCCAGATTGATGCACATATGCTAAATGGATTAACAGACCAAAACTTCGACACTATGGCAGTGTCCCCATTGCTGTGGTGTGGGCTTTAGACCATAGTTAAACTGCAGGGCCTGGCGATGGGAATCGGCACAGTGAACCTATCAAGATTGTTTTTCCCCTCAGAAACAAATCATGCCTAATATTTAAAGCATCATCACCAAAGCATGAGCATCAGCAAGCCAGCATGCTGGTGAGAGAGGGAATTTCAGCAAGCAAATGGAAACAAAAGTAACACCGACATTAATTTTAATCAAGTCCTAGTCGTCTGATTTGTTCTCTGTATTTTTTTTCTCTAGCAAAGCTGATTGTCTTTCTGCAAGATTTGTTACCTCACAGAACAATATTATAGGCTGTAATGATGTAATTTATTGCTGCAATTTGCTTTTGGAAATCCTCTGTTAGTGAAAAATAGCAACAGCGCAGTTTTATTAATTATAGTAGTTGAATATTGAATGCTGCCTGTCACTGTCAGGATTAGTGACTGTGTGGTACTCTGCTCTCCAAGGCCCTACAGAACCAGGGCTGTGCATGTTTTGGAGGTTGTGAAATGAGTATTTTGGTTAGACTAAATAAGTGTAAAAAAAATAATCTAAGTTCACTGGGGAGTTTGAGAAAATGATAGAGGGAAACATTAGCCTGTAAATTCAGTACTGAAAAACACACCGGTGTGTTACTGCACCGCATAATGTGCTTACGTGTAGGATGGTTCTGCAGCATAGCCCATTTATCTATACCTGCTACCCCCAAACTGCTTCTGACAGTTCAAACTTTCAGGTTCATTATTGAGTTTTACTCTCAATATGCCATTCCAGGGAGAACTACTTTATCTCCTGCTTTCTTTCTTTTTCTTTAATGTGGAAATTTTTTACCCTTGGCATAACACTTTTCATTTGCATAAACCAGATTTTACCAGGATGTAGGTGGGAAAAGAGCATGTGGAAAAAATCACCTTGTGTGATTTAAAGGTGAATTGTCTTCCTTTTGTGTTCTGAAACAGTGTACAATTGAGTGAAATCCAAAAGGCTTGCTATAACCTCTTTGTGTTCTTGAGTTCTCGTTTTGGAGAGCTAACAGAAGGTAGAAGGCCTCCTGCTGCATATATTATGTCAGCAGCAGAAACCAAAGCGATCAGTCTAAGACCTGAATGTACATTGGAATCATTTTGTATAGGGTACTATGTGCCTGTGTGCCAATACCAAGAAGTTTTTATATGGCTTGAAGCTTTGATTGAGCCAGCAGAGAAGACTGTTTGAGAGTCTGGATCTGGGACAAAATGTCAATTGCAAGCGTTGAAAAGCAGCGACTAACAGTGGAGCTGCCAGCTGGCACGAAGTATCCTGTGACATATGTTTTAAGAATGCCTGGAAGCTTCAGGAGTGAGCTTCGTGTGGTAATAAGTCATTCGAGACTCCGTAATTCCTCCTCACTGCTCTTACGTCATTCAAATTATGGACTACTCATTAAGCACTGGGAGTCTCTGATACGCAAAAATAGGAATTGTCTGATGGCCTGGGAGCCACATGTCTGGAGGTAGTTTCTGCCTCTTTTGGATCTTTGGCAACACTCAGGTCCGCAGCACTTTACTCATCTTTAAAATGGACACAGTAGTTAATATTTCTTATGTTGCAATTTAGGTATTTGGCTTACAGGATCATTCTGTACTGCTGATTCTTTATAAAGGAGAATTCCCTGCTTAAACATGAGTGCCACTTTCCCTACCCAGTACTGGCAATGTTCTAGTCATGAAGAGTAAAAATATAAGTGAAGCAAGTTTGTGGCTAGAGGTAATGTCTTTTATTAGGCCATCCAGTAGAGTTAGACAAAACAGCCAAGCTTTCAAGCACACAGATCTTTTTTCAAACCTCTTTCAGTGTTGTAAGTTGCTGTGAGATGCTCAGATAAAGATAATGGTCACTGCGGTTGCTCCAGGTTATACTAACAAATGAAATACTGCTTTAACCAAATGGATTTGATCCCTTGTCCTTCATATCATAACTTATACACTGATCGTAGCAACCTATTTCAAGGATGCTTTAGCCATGAACCTCTAGGCAGCATGATCTTGCAAAGCAACCCCTGAAGGTAAAACATGTTGCTTGAGTAAGGAGGAAATAATTGCATCTGTGATTATATGTACTTTATATGTTTACTTTGCTTCCTTCTACGTATATGCTGGGTTTAGTTCCTATGGATTATAAGGCCCACCAGTCTTAGACATGTGTCTGTTCAATAATTAAATTTTCTTGTGTCACTCTCTCATCTTTTTAACTGTAGTAACTTTGTGATGTCTGTACAGTATCTGCTCTCAATGACACAATAATCTTGTTCCTGCACTCCGTGTGCTTTGCTTTTGTAGACCTGCTATGAAGTCAGTGAAATCAATAAACTATTTGAAAAGGAAAAATAATCTAGGGGCAAGGATAGGAAATAATATTTTCTGCATTTTTCTTACTACTTTTTCATAGCGGTTTTGTAAAAATCTCTGTTGTGTCTTTGTTACAGATTTTGCTTATCAAAAGTAAAACTGTACAGCCAAAATAAGAAAAAAGAAAATAGAAGTTTTCTCTTGCTGGTTTCAAAATAGACTAAATTAAATTGAAATATTTAGCAGAAAATGCCTGCTTCAATTCCACTGTGGTTTATATAGAGTTCTGACATTCACAAACTTGAGCCAAGTGTTCATGTGCAGTCCATAGCCCGAAATTTAAGACCTTAAGGAACTTGAAGATGAATACTGCCTATTAGAAGGAGAAAGTAACTCATTAATAATCCATGACATATTAATCTACACAAATAAAACAAGTTCGCAACCTTCCACAGTGGCCATAAAAATCATCCATGTATCATATAGTACCCCAGTTACTTAAACCCAAGAATTTGTCCTTGGGACTTAAACCTTAAAGTCCATAAAGCATTTAAAATTGCTTTACCCCAGCTGTAGAGTGTATGCCACCCCACACTGTGATCGGTACTGTGCTGTTCCTTTGGAACAATCTGGCAAGATAAAAATTTTACCTTAATTTTCCAAGCTGAACAGTGTATTCATCATCGGTGTGGCTTGTAGCACTACATAAAACTTGGTTCATATTCAGTAAAATCTGGGGACTCCACCTGAAATTCCAGGAATGGGTTATAGGAGGCACCCTATTTTCATTGACTGTAAAAGAGTTTCTACTTCCACTGTAAACAAACGGAGTAAGGACAGTGGCCCCTCTAAATGGGGAGCTGAAGCACAAAAAAAAAGCAGATTGGAAAACTTAACTTACCCGAGTTAGTTCAAGGAGAAGAAAGGATGAGTTGATCCAGGTGCCTACAGATAGGTGTGTAATGCCATTAAAGATGCTGTAAATTCTGAGCCATCCATCCAGGAGTACCAAACATGACACAGGACCTACAGGAGACCTGTGCCCTTATGGAGGAGCATCTGGAGGCCAGGCATGATCCCTAAGAGCATGTAAATGGCACTCTGCTTCTAGGCACTCCAGTCTTGTCCCAGAGCTGCAAATTGTGAATTGGATCTGCTGTGATGCATGTCCCCAAAAATGGCATCGTTTTTTGTCTGTAACTATGTGGATATCTTCAGTGTATAGTTTAATTTATCAAACTATACTTCTCTGACAGCTTTTCCTGCTACTGCTGAGCAATACAGCACTACAAACTGAAGCAAATAAAAAGTGTACATCAGTTTTTGTAAACATCAGGTCCTTCCTGTTCTTGACTCCCATCGTTCAGAAACCACGTGAAGATTTCCAGCACTGGTGCCCAGCATGACTTTGTGCTACTGCTTTACTCCGTGTCTCTACAGGCTCCACCCGTGTCAGTGATGATGCTGGTTTCATGTCAACCACGGTGAACATCTGCAACATGCTAAGGGATAAACTCCCAACAACAAAATTATCATGGTGATCCAGGTCATTACTAAGTGGTGGAAAACCCCTTGTATCTGTTATATCTGATTAGCATAACAGCCAATTAAATCAAACAGTTTTGTCTGCGAAGCAGGGCCCCAATCCTTCAGGTGGAAGTCAGCAGAGGTTTATAGAAGTGCTTGAGCCTTGACTAAAGGAAAGCACATTAGGGAGGACTCTTTAGGGTTTACTCCATAATCCTTGATGAACGGAGCACAGCTTTACTGCAGCCACTGGCAAAATCACTGTTGATTTCAGTGGGGTCGGGTTTAAAAAAATTACGTTTGCAAAATATTTACAGTAAGAAATACCTGGGATAGAAATGTGTTATATATAAAATGAAAAGTATTGCCTCTATCTGCCTATAATCAACTATGTGGCTTCTGTTAACATGGAACGCCTCATAATCTTATTTCCATTCTAGTTGTGTATGTGTTTGCATCCCCAGAGATTACTCACATATATACGTGTAGTGTGTAATTGTGTGTGCATCCATGCCTGTGTCCTAATATGCTTGTATATTTTCAATCTGCAACTGTCTATTGATTACAGCTATTACAGCAATATTATTATAGATATATAACCAACTATATAACAGGACCGCAGGTTTAATTGAAATGAACATGGGAAGAATTTCAAATTGCTAATGAAAATTGCCTTTTTACTACCAGCTATATTCCCACAGTCGTCACAGACTCGAGACATCACCAGAGCTCTGCTGGTTCTGCTTAATGGTGGAGCAAAGCCAATTTAACTGGGGGTCCATTTCCAAATAAATTCTTCAGACTCCTGAAAAAGGAAAGTAAATGACTGACAGATCTTGAGCCCAGAAAATGCCCTTAAATTGACACATTTCACATATTAGTATTTTTGCAATAAAAGAGAACTGTAAGCCATGAAATTATTTCAGCAAGAAAATATTATACAGCTCTATCCCTGGCTGCTTAAGCATCCATGAACTGTTCCATTATAAGATCACCAGGTGGCTATTGCCTTTCTCTCCCATTCAGGTTTTACCAATATTCCCACTCCCATCTGTGATAAACTTAATAGGACCATTCAGCAATGGAGAAAACACGAGAGGTGTTCATCATAGCTGAAGACTTTCTCAGACAGTTATTCCTTAGATGTTTGAGTAAATGAAAAGCTATTTTTGTGATTAGAAAGGATAGAATGTGTTGCAGTGTCTGAGACCATTTTATTGGCATAGCTTTTGGTATCCGTAACAAATATTTATCCTTTTCTGGGAATGTTGTAAGTAGCTACAGTCACTGAACTAATGCTCTTAATATGTTTCTCTCCACTTTATTTTCCAAGCACATGGCTACTCTTCTAAGAGTGCTTGTTACATAAAAAATTATGAGTACATATTGTAGATGTTGTCATATGTCTAATATACATGAAATATAGATAATTTATGCACTACATAAATGTATAAAAACATAAGTTTTTGAGAGAACAGAACAGTTCATTGCTTGTATTCATCAGGCATAAGTGTATTCATAAGTATCTGTAAGTATACTTATATCCATAAGTAGAAATGCTCTGAAACAACAACAGTGATGGTTCTCAAGTATGTTGGTCTCAGAATAAGGGCTTTTAACCTGTCACTTCACAGCTTTTCATCCCTTTGCATTTTCTATGCTCAAAATAACCAGTAATGATGCTGGAGTTGGAATATCTCAGGTAATCACTCACATTTCAACCCATAACTACAATTTTTTCTCTCTAGGTAATGTGTTTCCTATGTAAGTGCTTTCATTTCTAAGTCAATTTAGCAAAATACTGAAAGTAAGGAATGAAATTTCACAAAGAGGAGCAGATAGTTTCCTGTGTTACACATACGCATCTTCTAAAAAATCAGGGGGTTTGTTTCATTTATATCTAAGTATAGAGAAATAAAATATGGGCTTCTGCTTCCCATCTTCTCCAGTCACCTTTATAACCTTATTCTATATTTTAAGTGGTTATAGAAAGATGAAATGTGAGCTTCTGCTTCCCATCTCCTACAGTTGTCCTTAAAACTTTTTCTCCTTTTTAAGTGGTTCCAGAATTGTTTTCTTTGAAGTCATTTTCAGTTTCAGACGGTTCATCCACACAGCAGGAAATACCATCTTTCTTTGAAAATACATATTGGCCACTGTATCTTGACATATCTGTCCAAGTCAACAGGGAATAGAGGCAGCTTTAGCATAATACTTGTTTTTTTAGTGAGCTGTACCTAATTGAATTTAGTGTCGCAGCTCCTACAAAACAGAGAGGCCCCCAGCTAGACTCTCAGTCACTGTTGATACACATTGATTACAACAGACACTTAAAAAGGACAAACTATGCACAGTTACAGCTTTTAAGATGATAAAGGAAGACACAATCAAGCATGAAAGTGTTCAGTTGATTTTACTTCATGTCCTTATTAATTTTCATTTTTCATCACCTAGGGGGTTAGATTATCTAATGAGATCATCTTGTCGTAGTAATTTAGGGTGGTAGGGAAGGTTTGAAGTTATCTCTTGAGGACTTGATTCATTAAAAAAAAGCGTTGCATGCAAGTGCAATACATTGACATGTGTGAGCTAAGCATGTTACTCTGCCTGATTCAAGCAGTGTAACAGTTCTCGTGAGAGGGGGAAGGAAGGAGTTTCCGAGACTGTACTTGCTGTCTGCAGTCATGAGGAAATCTGTCTGACACCTTTTTCCTTGCAGAGGGTTTGCTGGTTGTTGCTGCTGTAGGGAATGCCTTTCTGACATACTTGGTAATTAGTTTGGACCCTCACAATTTAAGTATCAGGATCTTCTAAGCTGCTTCCAAGGATGCAGGTTCCCTGTGTTATTGCTTTAACTAAATCCATGCTCTCTGTGGGAAAAGGACCACATGTTTCTCATTCCACCTTGCTTTATGTAGGTAAAGACAGGTTTTAAGGTAAAAGAAAACAAAAGTTTTATATATATAAAAAAAAAATAAAAGAGCCATAAGGAATCATATTACGAGTCATTTAGCCAAAAGGGTATTTGGGGGTTCATACTTTATAAATAAAAATAATTTGGGCTTTTGTTTTGTTTTGATATAACATTTGAACTATATTTCTCCAAATATTTTAGGAAAATAAAATGGAAAGAAAACTAGAACACTTCAATATTTTTGGAGTATTTTATTCAGCAAGAAAACCAAAACCAAACTGTGTCAGATGGTGTGGGAATGATTTTTCTCATTCCTTGATCTGTTCAGAAAACAACAAGAATCAGTTATTCACCAAGATGTGCTGAGAATCAGTTGATCTGGTTGCTCTTTTTAACTCCTTGGTGTAGAAACAGTCTCTTATTATAGTCACTGCTCAGTGTATTGACATTCAGCTATCATGTGGAGCCAAAATGGGGTTGCTTTTATACAAATAATAAATACAATTAGCATTGATATTCAGGCAGTGGAACTTTACTGGTAGAAATATTAATGGAAGTGCGTGGATCCTTATTCCACAAGGGAGAGGAAATAAGATTTCTCGGTTAGTCTCAGTGTCTGTGGCACACTATTACAGCTCCAAAATCAAGTTTTGAATTGGTACTGTGAACTGCATATGATCAACTTAGTATATAACAAATAAAGTAAAGTAAATATTTGGTTCTGAAACACATTTGTTAAAAGAAATCTGAACTTGTTTCTCAATTGTTCAGAAGTGGAAGAAGTGACAGGATCTTCAGAGGTGGTGTAACCTTTCTGGACCTACTGGCTAATAAGTTTTTTTCATTCCACCTAGTTTAAAACACATTGGAAATGAGGAGACAGAGACTGGTTATGACTCTTCACCAGATCACAGAAAGCTACTTTCTCTGCTAGGATAATTGCTCTTTCCATAAGCTCTGAAGAAGGGGCATTCATGAGCCCGCAGCTTGAAGCAAAATGTTTCTCACTGTTCATTTTGGAGATTTCATCCTTATAAAACAGGCTGTGTCTATTGCTTGTTTTTCTGCTAGCCAGAATACTCTTTATGGACTTTGCAAATGGGAAGTTTATGCTGATAAGATTTTATTTTTTTATTCAAAATTGCAAGCAACAAGAAGTGAGATACTGTTGTCATAATAATCTGGATAGAGTCCAGACCTCTGTACCTGACCTTAAGTCAATGTGGCCTTCATACTGATACACAGATCTGAGTAATGGCTTTATAACATTTTTCCATCATTTTACGTCACTAACTGTAAACAGAACAAAGCAATTAAAGGCATGGTTAATTTTATTCAGTTGCTCCAGTCTCTTCTTGCTTTTTAAAAGAGATGCTCATTTTTGGGTGATGATAGAATTACATTTAGCAATACAGCCTCATCTGCTAAATCAAAGTAATCATTGGCTATGTTCCCTTTTGCACATTCGAATGCTAACAGGGTAGATTCATTGCAAGGAAAGTGTGGATTAGTCATCCAAGAATCCAAAGATATTCTTTTGCATCCCTATCTGTTAATATATTCTACATTCCCCTTTTCTGTCTGCAGAGCATAATTTATCAGGACTCAAAAATTCCACTGGCAGAGTATTTGAAAACTGTATAAGCAGGGAAGAAAATGGAACGGTTTGTTGCTAATGTAGGGGAGCCAGTAATTAAGATTTATCTCAATATGGAGACTAAACAGAGACAAGATCATTGATTAAAAAGGCATTGCATTTGCAGAACAGTGAGTTCCCGTTTTGAAAAGTCACCCAGATCATTGTCATAAATTACATGGTTCACAAAAGCTACAGGGAAGATTATGCTGAGTGCGAGACATCCCCACCCCAGCTGAGTGCCATTTGCCTTCCTCTTCTCTGGACCCAGGAATCTGCCACCGGTTTCCTTGCAGTGGTCCAGCCCCAGAAGAAATGGGTGAGGGCCCCCAGCCTAGCCTGTGCACTGATGGGCTTTGCAGGTGGGGGTTAAAGCCACTCTTCTGGGAGGTGAGAAATATGAGTCTGAGTCCCTTCCTTATGTCCCTGTTTCCACATTTCCTCTGCTTCCCTTCCTTAAGACTCCTTTAAGACAGCCAGAAACATCATGTTGGTCAAGGTCTTCAAACAAATGTCATGCATGCTAGGGGCAGAACAATGCCAACGTCCACCTGTGAGTCTTTCCATGGGTGATGTTTTATCTGTATTTGATTTCTGTATTATTTGTTCTTCAGGGCAGGTACGAGCCTTGATTTTTGTGCCATGTACATTACTGGCCATTTAACCAAGGTTTAATAAAAAGAAGATACCTCACAGTGTTTCCATGTGTTGAAAAGAATTATCATCCAAGATAAATTTTGAGACCTTTTATTCTACTATCCTCATCAGAGACAGACTGCAGAAATGGCAACTTTTATTGAATAAATCTGTTTCTTATGTAGATTTTGAATAGCCTGGTTTTTCATTACTGTTAATTTGTTCATTGGTTTACATTTTTCTTGACAGTGTGGACCTTAGAGTCGTGGAGTGGCCTGGATTCCATCTGGATCCATGTTTGAATACTTAGGGATGCTATTAAGTAAGCAGGTTATCCCCCTTTGGTTTTACTACTTAATGACATTACCCCATTTCTTTTGCAGTGTGGTATTACACATGAAGTAAAAGTCCTATGTTATAAATTGATGAATGAAGCAGCGCAGGATTTATATGTGATGGGCCAATAGCACTGCAGTCAAGTGAAAGAAAAGAGAAAACCAAAATCCAACCAACAAAATTTGCCCTTCATCACTGCCTGCCATGGAGTGAATCTGCTGCAGGGTGGTCCTCAGTCATGCAAACTCTTTGGTCTGTAGAATTATAGAATGGTTTGGCTTGGAAGGGACCTTAAAGATCACCTAGTCCCACGCCCCTGCCATGGGCAGGGACACCTTCCACTAGCCCAGGTTGCCCAAAGCCCCGTCCAACCTGGCCTGGAACACTGCCAGGGAGGGGGCAGCCACAGCTTCTCTGGGCAACCTGTGCCAGGGCCTCACCCCCCTCACAGGGGAGAATGTCTTCCTTAGATCTCATCTAAATCTGCCCTCTGTCAGTTTAAAACCGTTACCCCTCATCCTATCCCTACACCCCTGATCCAGAGTCCCTCCCCCCTTTCCCGCAGCCCCTTTCAGCCCTGGGAGGCCGCTCTAAGGTCTCCCCGGAGCCTTCTCTTCTCCAGCTGAACCCCCCAGCTCTCAGCCTGTCCTCACAGGGGGGTGCTCCAGACCCCTGAGCATTTTTGTGGCCTCCTCTGGACCTGCTCAAGCAGGTCCGTGTCCTTCTGCTTTTGGTGCCACCAGAGCTGGACAGAGCACTGCAGGGGGAGTCTCATGAGAGCAAAGCAGAGGAGGATAATCCCCTCCCTTGACCTGCTGGCACTTGATACGGCCCAGGACAGGGTTGGCTTTCTGGGCTGTGAGTGCACATTGCTGGCTCACAGGCAGTTTTCCATCCACTGACACCCCCAAGTCCTTCTCTGCAGGGCTGCTCTCCATCCACTCCTCACCCAGCCTGTGTTTGTGCTTGGGATTACCCTGACCCGTGTTCAGGACCTTGCCCTTGGCCTTGTTGAACTCCATGAGGTTTGCATGGTCCCACCTCTCCAGCCTGTCCAGGTCCCTCTGGATGGCACATCCCTTCCCTCCAGTGTGTCAACTGCACCACACAGCTCGGTGTCATCAGGGAACTTGCTGAGGGTGCACTCAGTCCTGCTGTTCATGTCCCCAACAAAGATATCAAACAGCACCAGTCCCAACACCCACCCCCGAGGACGCCACTCGTCACTGCTCTCCACTGGGACATCGAGCCATTGACCGCAACTCATTGAGTGTGACCATCCAGCCAACTCCTCATCCACCGAGTGGTCCATCTGTCAAATCGTGCCTCCCCCATTTAGAGACAAGGCTGTCATGCGGGGCAGTGTCAGATGCTTTGCACAGGTCCAGGTAGATGATGTCAGTTGCTCTTCCCTTGCCCACCAGTGCTGTAACCCCGTTGTAGAAGGCCACCACATTTGTCAGTATGACTTACCTTTAATGAAGCCATGTTGGCTGTCACCAACCACCTCCTTATTTTCCACGTGCCCTCGCATGGATTCATAAACCCTCCTGAAATGTGTGCTAAGAATTTAAAAACAGAATGTCAGCTTCTTTCCCTTCCTGTATATACTCTTTGTGAATGTGCAGTGTAAGAGTATCTAGTTGGCAGAAAGCACAATGTATAATTTACTTTTAATCATAGGATTATGTAGATAAACAGTCTGCTGCCTAACAATGTTATTTCGTTAATCAGCTGTAATCTTAGTAGTATTAATAACTCAAATCTACAACCATTGTGTTACCAGACTCACAAATCAGCATAACAGTTGTCAGCAGTACAGTACAGCCCTGTGCATCTCTCTAACTAGGATGCCCTGGAAACTTGTGATGCATAACTTAGTGCTCATCAGTAGACTATTTATGGTGTTTGCAACTGACTTATGTGGAGTTTAGTTTATATCTCCCACATCTCCATCTTCTGGTCCTGTAAATGTGTTGCCAGGGTGTCACTGTTCATCAAGGGTGATGGGTTGAACAGTAGTTGGAAGCGCTGTACAGCTCCTGGAGCTCTCCTGCGTAGGCATTGTCTCCACCGATTCAAGTGCTGTCAACAGCATGCAAGGGCTTGCTGCTTCTGTCCTTTTTCCGTAAGACAAATACTGGTTTGAATTTAAGGTAGACAGTGCCGAACTGCCTCTTTTCCACAAACTTTTTCAAGAAACTTTCCTTATAAATTAAAACGTAATTGGCTTTTCTGTGTCACTCCTTCAGGTCTTCAGAATAGGTTTGTTACTCATGAGGGAGTGTGTTTGTGTGAAGGGAGAAATCTTAATGCTAAGCTATGATTAACATCATTCTATGAGATTCCACTTACAGAATTTTCAGCCTGTAAACAGGACCATTCTCATGACCTCAGGCTCCCATGGATTTCTCTTGATAACACCATCTAATCGGATTTAGAGTTTAATTAAACAGCTGTCACTTTGCTTCCTCATTCTGCCACAATTTAATGTTGAATTAGTTCCTAAATTAGTCATGGCTGAATGCTTGCCTTCTTACAGCTGAGAGGTTGGATGAACATAAGGTTTGCTCTTCAACTAAACTCAAGCAACTAAGGCTTGTATTCTGTATTCTTGCTGTTTGCACAGAGCTCCCACTGACATTGGTGGAAGTTCCCCGACTGAAACAGGGATGGAATAAAATGTGAGATTCCTGCAGAGTCAATCATAGTGTTACCTAACTTCAAATGCCCAGATGTGAACACACGCTTCTTCTCAGCTCTGTCTAGAATACATTAGCTTTATGGATGTTATTTTCCCTTTCTAAAAAAGTACTGATTTTTCTGAAAACCAGTTCTGCTGAGTTTTCTGTGAAGTAGCGCAATGAGTGCAGCTGTGGAAGAAAAAGTTTAGGCCAATACCACTGCTAGTGGACTTTATCCAAGTTAACCCTGATGTAACCAAGACCAGAGAAGTTTCTGGTACTCTGGATCGTAACATCAGCTCCAAGCAGGAAAGCTCAGGAATTTCCTGTAGAGCAGTGATACTTGCATCGAATTTTGTATAATGGTCCCACTGAACCCAGGTGCAATATAATGTAATGTCTGACTCTCTGCCTGACTCCAGTCTCACCATTTTTCCTTAAAACACCATTTAATTTTTTTCCTGATATACTGAAAAGTAATAGCAAGATTTGTAACTGTGGTAACTTGATACAGGCACAAACAGAGGAGCTCCAAACCACTGGGCTGATAGAACTCACCAGTTCTAGCTTGTGCAGTGGGCTTCTTGATTACATCATCTTTCTTTTTTTTTTTTTTTTTCCCCAAAATCAAGAATGCAGGGAAATGATTGGGAGTACCCCTTTGTCCTAACTGATTGCACTTGAGTCACAACTTATCAAGTGCTTAGCTATAAAGAGGTGTGAAAGCCACCTAGCCCTCTTAATTCCTTTATCTGGGGAAGGAGGATGACAGTAGAAGTTGCTCCTGCTATGAAGATTTCCTACCATGCTTGCTGCATACAAATGTCAGCAGAGAAGCTTTTCTTTACCTGTAGTAAGTATCAGGCTGTGACCTCAGGATTTCATTTCTGAAATCAGTGAAGCATGCTGAAGGTTTGTGTAGAGGAGGTGCAATTCTGTGTTCTTGGTGCAGAGTCTGATGGTTCAGGTCCTTTGCAAAAGGTTTGGGTTTTGAGCAAGCAAATGTAGTGTTGATTTCAGCTAGACTAGTACACAAGATAAAGTCTAGGCTGGGGAAGAGTAGATGCTTTTTTAGTGGATAATGAAAGTGCTATGTTGGGTGAAGACATTTACTCAGTTCTGGTTGAGATCGAGCTTGAAGTTAAAACTTATCAAAAATTTTTGTATTTCTTATGCACACAATTCAGTGGTTTGCTTTTGAATATCTTCTTTGGTTAGAGCCGTATGTCTAACCACTAGTCTTCCTTTAACCATTAGATGAACAAGAAAAAATGTTCTTTAATGCTACTGATTGTTAATTAAATATGTTTAAATAGTAATTCTTTTCTTCATATGCCGTATTCATTGAAGGGATGCTCTAGTAACAGGAAAGAACCATCCAAATCGGGAGTTTGTAGGTAGGACTTCATACGAGAAAATCCATTCTGTCTCTGCAGATTCAGATATTGTTGGGATTCGGTCATTGTGCTGCAACGACAGTTTGAGGCTAACAAAGAGTTCAGGGCTCAAATCTCTCTTCTGTGTCAATGAGAATTATATATGTAGTTCTCTATTTCAACTTTGGAAATGACAACCCTTGCTTTTTCAGAGTTTTTAATACACTTATAGAAACTTCTTTCCAACCTGGATATTGATGCTTGCTTATAACTCATCCTCTTTCTGTTTTTTCAATTTACTTTGCACTACTTTCCCCATTTTTGAATTTATTGGGAACAAGTCCAAACACAGCTATCAGATGCTTTCAGTCTTTTGCCACACAAAATAAATTTGATTTTAAAACTTTAGTTGCTGCCTGCACAGAAAGTAGATTAGTTCTTGGGGGATTTTAAAAATTAAAGAATGTGGAAATGGCCAAGATATTGTGATTTTTGAAAAGCGCCTACATTTTAAATGAGTTCTTAGTCTCTCTAAAGGTTTGTTAGTAATCTTGTTTGTATACTCCCAAATTAGCTTGCAAACAGGATGGTATATTGCATTTATAAATAAAACGTAAAAATCACCACCTATACCAGCTATCTTATTTCCTGTTCTCGCAATCATCTCGGTGTGAGAACAATTGTTTTCTTAATGTTGCTTGACATATCCTTAAAGATTCAACTACTATTTCTGCTTATCAGTGGATAATCAAGGGTATTACAGGAGGTGACAGAATGCAAGGGAAACAGATCACGTTCCGTGCTCAGTATTGCAGAGCAGACAGACAGTTCTGTTTAAGCTCCTTTTATTTTTATGAGTTTCAGCTCAGCTTTTGAGGAGTCTTGGACTGCTTTCATACATTATTTAGAGTCTTCTGCCTAACAGCTTGTGTATGGGTGCAGACAACGGGTCAATTCTCCGTTACATTAAAGCCTTTGGCTTTATTGCAGCAATATAAAGGAAACACTGAGGAGGCAGAAGTTGTGTCATAAGGCTATTCCATACACAGGGATACAGGACACACATTTTTCTATTTTAGGTCTAAACAAAAAGACAGTAGAATCAAGACTTGGTTCTTTGGTCTTTTTTAAAAATTTTTTTTTTTAAATGTCACAGTTGAATAGCATAGGGCACTTACAGACTGAGTAAGAGAAGTGGCAGATTTGAAAATTGCTTTTAATACAGTGTGTAATATATTAATTGCTTATACTTCACTATTTCTTAATCTGTGTAACACCAGTGAGTTATGACAACTCTCAGTGGAGATGAAATACAAAGGTTTCTGTCTGCTCAGAGCTGTAGCTAGGTGGCTACCGATAGCTTTCCAGTGCTGAGGATCTCTAATGATTCTAACGGTACTAGCTATGAAACCATTACGTAACAGCTACAATATTTTTCATCTCCTTTCTGCACATCATGAATTTGAAATTCCTGAAGTTTATACTCAGCTACGGAGAAGGGGTGTAAAATTTCAGTAGCCCCTTATCATGATAAACAATGCCTTTTACAATTTTGGGGGCAGATGCATCTCTGAAGTAATTCATCAGAATAAATTCATCCAGATGCACACTACCTCCTTTAATGAAACCATTAGCAAAGGGCAGAACATTGACGTTTCTAATTGCTGATAAAGTGTGAGTAACCAAGTTTTCTGTCTTCTTTTCAGAAAGGTCTTGAGAAATTTGAAAAGGTTTTTTAACCTTTGTAATAGTGGCTTTATATCAAAGCCACTTAGAATTCAGATACACCGATAATGACTTATTGGAAAGAGAGAAACAGAAGTGACAGATTATTACTTAACAATTGGTACATCAGCTCTGCTCTATATGGTGCAGAAAGCAGGAATGTCAGTCACACTTGCCTGTCAGCCTTTTCCATTTTAAAGGTACAGATAATTTTCTTTTGTCTAGTGAAAAAGGATCATATTATTTGGGATGCGTGAAGCAGAACAGGGTTATTTTAAATACAAGATATATTGTGTTATCATTCGATTTTGAAAAACTGGAGACTAAGATAAAAAGGGGGAGGGAACCACAAGGTCACCTGCTCCCTCTTCTACCTGACTCAAGGAACCTGTGGTATTTCTGAATTATGTATAATCTGTTCTTCAAAGATCTCTTAGACTAGACTGTGTGTTTTCTTCTGCCCCAGACAACCTATTCCATCAATTTGCTATCATTATTTTTATGTAATTAAGATTACCTTAATGAAAAACAAATCTTCCTTGTTGCAGTTTTAACCCATTACCTCAGGCCCAGTCCAGGAAATAGTTTATTCTTCCTAGTTTTTTAAGACATTTATGTATCAGTAATCATCCTTCCCCATAATCTTTTCTAGACTAAACAATCCCAATTCTTTCAGTTATTCCTCACAGATGTTATTTTCTAGTCTTTGATTAATTCTTCTTTTGTATTTCTTTTCAATTGAGAAAGCTTTTCTTGGCAGTACAGTTCTCAAAATCAGACATAGCCCTGTAGCTGAGACCTTGCTACTACTGAGTAGGAGTACCTCACGTATTACAGATACTCCTCATTGTACAAGTTACTGTGGGAGGGTTCTTTGGTTGGTTTGGTTTTGTTTTTTAACCACAACAGCATGCAATTGCTGACTTATGTTCAGTTTGTGATCTACTATAATCCCCAAATGCTTTTCTGAGTTCAGCTTTTCCTATGGAGTATTTTCTGTCCTGCATTTATAGGATTAGCTGTTCCTACAGGAAAGAAGTAACTTACATTTAACTTTATTGCATCCCATTTTTTAAGCCCTATCTCCAATACCGGATTTTAATCCTGTCCTCTAGTGTTCTTGTGGTGCTGTAGCATAGGCTGAGAGTTTAGCTGCAGCTGTGGCTGGTTGTACAGCAAACATGATTTAGCATGATACTACTGGCAGTCTCGCCATCACCCAGAATACCAGAGCAGGCTAAGCAGCTGGTCTGTTCCTGCTGGGATGCAGGGCTGGGAAATCAGGAGCACAGGATCCTCATGCAGGTCAGAGTGCCTTGAGGTCTTGTCTGCTCAGCTTCCCACTTCCCTTCTCTCCAATTTTTCTTAATATTTGACTTCACGTTGAGGCCTCAGATTATTCAGTGCTGCAGGCATGACCAAAGCTGAGCTGGAAGGAGTCCTAGTGACACCCAGGCAACTTGTTGCAAGTTAAGCCTGAATGATGAATTTACTCTGCTGCTTGTGGCACAAAAGTTTCACCTCACTGCATAATCAGGTCTTTGTTTTTGTCTTCTTGGCAGTGGTTCAGGGCTTGTTTCTTTTTTGATTTGTGGGTATGATTTTCTGATATGTCTTGAACTTCATAAATTACCATTAAATGCAAATATGGGTAAATCAGGGTGAGTTTTATATCTGAAACTCGTTTCTATTTATGGGATTTCTCTCTTCTTCAAAGCTACCTGTCCCTTTAAATTAGATTTCTCTATCAGTAATACATATCAGTTGCTAAGGAAAAACTGGATCTAAGTAGAGTCATTTCAAAGCAGAGCTGAAATAGCCTGAAAAGATGTCCTGTCACTTCCACAAACTCTTGCTGCTCCTTTGCCCCGGAGTCCTTAGTCTGCAGTGTTTCACCCTCAGAGTCACAAAATAAAAGGCTTTAAGGAATTGAGGCAAAATATTAATTTCAGAGGACATACAGCACTTACAGTAGCCAAATACACAGCAGAAAATATGTTGAAACTGCTTTTTGGTGAACCTATATGGGTTGTTCAATGCTTGCTTTGGAAGTCTGCAGAGGGAAGGGTAGTTGGGTTTGTTAACTGTGTTTTTTCACACATGTTGAGGTCTGCTCCTTTGCATCTGTTTCTGGACTTACCAAAATGGAACAAAATTTTCAAGTTTGGATGACTAAAGTTAAGCTTCCAAAGCCTTGCATTTCACTACAGTGCTCTGTTGCTCAAAAATGCCAAGTACTCAGCAGAATTTGTATGGGGGATGGCTGGGGGTGATCTCTACATTTGAAATCCAGGAGTTCTTGAGAATAGCTTTAGACTTACCAGTAATGTTATTTATAAATCTGGCTCTGATTTACTGCCTTGGGTAGTTTTGTTTTCATATATGCCATAGGAATTATTTAGGGTTCCTACTTTTCTAGAACAGTCAACATTCCTTTTTTAACTTTTTTTTTTTTTTTTTTTTAGTTTGATGGGATTTCTTCAGAGCTGTAGGAGAACCTGAGAAATAACGAGTTGCAAGATGAAAAGAAAAATCTGACCTAGATTTCAAATTCACTAAACTTGAATCGAAAACAGTATCAATGATATCAGTGCCCCATTTTGCTGCTGTTGACATCAGTCGCTGCAGTCCTCGTGACTTTGGTGCTGAGGATTTTGCTGAATATATTAGTCACTTTATAGAATTGGAAGCCGAAAAGTTGGAGGAAACTGCAAAATTCTTCCTACACAGGGTATCTTGGGAATACAGTGATACTGAAGCTGTTCAAGAGTTAGCTTAGTTGATGGTATATTGAAAGGCTTTTATATGCTGTGACCCAAGTTCAAACATCAAATTTCCTTGTTATTTTCCTGTAGTTAATAGCATCACTAACTCCTCCTGGATTCCTTACATTACTTCATTGGCCATATCGAAGGAAATTAAATAATCTTGAAACAGTTCCAGATACAGAGTTCACAGAGAGGCCCCGTTTTTGCAATGGGCTTAGGTTCAAAGAGCAATATTTTACTTTCGAGGCTCTTGCATCCTGTCCCAAACACTGCCAATCAAATACAGTTTAGTAAAAACTCTGAACTCATGTTTTGGAAGGTAAATATCGGGAAAAGCTCCATATACTTAAAAAGTAGAAGGTACCTATGATGTGTGCCCGCCTGGACTGAATTTAGCTGCAGTTATGTTGCTCGCTATTTAACAGTGTGCGATACAGCTGACTTTATTTAGCAGATAAAATATAATTGGGATTTTACTACATTTTACCAAGTTGCACCTATTTGAAGATAAAATTTGATCATTAGCCGCTGAGAACTAATACGTCTTTCTTGAGTATAAGTCCAGTTGAAGAGCCGATGCTTGCCTTTTGGAAATGTCCTTAGCTGTCTCTGAACAGCGCTGTGCTTTGTTTTGTGTACAGGACACAGAAATTCTGAACACTGCAATTCTGACGGGAAAAACAGTGGCAGTGCCCATCAAAGTGGTCTCCATTGAGGAGAACAGTGCTGTGACAGACATCTCTGAATCAGTTGAGTGCAAATCCTCTGATGAAGACGTCATTAAAGTAAGTTCATGCCATGTATTGGCTTCTGAAATTTTATGTCCTTTTATATACAAAAGGAAAATAGCCTGGGAACAACCACTAAATTGACTCCTGCAAATTAATTGTACTACTGTTTCAAAAGCATAAGGAGAGGCATTTTTAAAGAGAGCGAGAGTTAGGTGCAACAGTACAGCCACCACGCTGAGTTTCAGTAGAATTTCCGTGTTTAATTTTTATTTCTGTCCTAATTTTAAAATGTCTTTGTAACGTCACATCATGTCCTCTATGCACAGAGTTCATTCAGTGCAAAAACAGCTCTGCTGTTAGTACTGCCTCTCCAGATGTTTCTTATCACCTTTCCAGCTGTGATTATCACCTCCACAGCTGCATCAGTGGAATGGATTGGATGAGTGTTCCCCAGCAACTGCAATGCAAAGTCATCCTGGTTGACTTCACGTTCTGCTGAGAGCTGTTTTGAATTAACAGCTTGATTCTGCACAGAAGTGGCCAGGCAGCATTCACATGACTGGTCCATCAATTTAGCACCAGCGGCTTCATGTCACGCAGTAACACACACCAGTGGGGTAGTATTGTCTTAAGGCAACACAGCTCTTTCTGCTGTGAAGATGTAGTCAAGGCCCCGAAGGAAACTCACAGCTGTGCGGGGAGTCAGTACAAAGACGGTGCTCTGCATGAATCCCGCTGCACTTTCCACACAGGACTTTCATGGTGCATGGTCTTTGAGCAAGGGTGATTTTACCCTTGGTCTGTAAGCTCTTTTGAATAGGGATTTTGTTATATTATGTGATTTTACAGCACAGTGGGCTTTGTGATGATACTCTTTAGTTGTCTTTAATGTGCCATCGGCTCTCCTGGATGTATAGTATACAAATAGTAATGCCACAGTGTTATGTACTACAGTCAGTTCAGTTTGTGGGTTCATGGAAGTCAGTAAAACTCCTGTGAATTTGCAGGATCCAACAGTTTGCTGCACTATAGCAGAATTTATGTAGAAGCATTTGTTATACAAGTAACCAAGTAGGTGGGAAAAATAGTCATACTTTGAACTAATGAAGCCATTATAGAAGACTTTTACAGAAACCTTTCTGCTTTCAGTGGATTCTTCAGAACCAAACAAATCACTCCAGTTTGCTGGAGCTTGAAGTGCTCCCATATATCAGATGCTTTACAGAGTTTTTAATCTCGAAGAATTCCTGTTAACCTTTTTTCTAAGGTTGCCACCTAACTACAAATCAGAGTAAAAGCTGGAATTTAGTTTAGGGATCATCATGACTGTAACTTTATTAGAAAACACATACATGAGTAAGAAAAAATACAAGATAGTGTTCAGAAATTAAAAAAAACCAACCAAACAAAAAAGCCCTAAAAAACAAAAAGACAAACCCCAAACCAGAAAATTACGTGATCATCCAGATTATCCATCTTGCTTAAACAGCTAAAAAAATTTGACCAGTTCCAGCCCCATGAAGATTTCTTCTTTTCAGCAGTGAAAATGACCAGTATTAAGTGCTTCCATTCAGAGGAAGACTCAAGTCAGGGGGAAAAAATACACATCTGATGGGCATTTGTTATACATCACCAGATGATGCATAGAAAATGACAGCACAATGATTTCCTAAATAAAAATCCCTCTGCAAAAATGACTTCTGGGTTTTATAGCTTTCGAGCATATTGATCAAGGAGAAATGAAATTCCCAAATCTTACAAAAAAAGAGAGTGTTCTTTCAGTAATTGCAGCACAGCCTGGACTATTGCAGTTCTCCAACAATTTATTTGGAAAGAATGTTTCCTTGAAGCACTATGTCCTTTGATTAGCACTTGGGACCCTGCTGTGCTCTTCTCTTATTTTCTACAGAAATAATTTATCTCCACTAAAAGCGTTGCTTAAAGTGGAGCCTGTTTGTACTATCAGAACATTTTTAAGTGGCTTCTAGAAGCTTCCCCGTCTAGCCACTCTGAAGTTGAAGTGAAACAAATAACTGGAGGCTAACACACTGTGTTTATTGGAATCAACTAGAGAATTTTTTCAGGTGTAATTTCTTTCTCCTCAGAAATGTTTTGAAATTGCTCAGATGAATAGAGGAACCGTCTCCTGTGTATTTAGAAACATACGCAGAATCTGTAGAGAAATGCATCTGTGACATGAGTGCTAACTGCTATAAAACATCCAGCTAGTTAAAAAATAGAGTTCAGTGAAATGCTTTGAATAAAAAGGTTTTATCATCTCATCATAAAGGAAAGGGCTTTTTTTTTTTTTTTTTTTTTTTTTTTAATCTAGAATGTTCCAGTTTCCAGGAAATTTCTTTACGTGGGGAAATGAAGTTTGGGGTTCAACTCAAATTGACATGTTCATACTAGTTTTGATTTTAAAAGTCACTCAGGTTCAAATGGAGCAAAGACCTTCCATCCTTAATTAATTTTAAAATTCCCCATCAAGCCTTTATGTTAAATTCTTTGGATATATCATCATCCTCTGTAAAATACTGTTTTAGGGACCTTGGGAGTAAACCTGTTTAAAACAAAAAAAATAACCCAGTCATCATAAATTATATCATTTGGGGAAAGATCATGGTTTCTTCCACAAAGAACATGTGCATGTGTTTACAGTTCTTGTCCCTCTTGTAGCAGAACCAAAACATGTTTGCAGGTATGAAAGCCTGTAGATTAATTTAAACCACAAACTAAGGAAAAAAAAATAGTTATTGATGAGAGCTATTTAGTACTTAGGTGTATATCATCTAGAGGTTGACACAGATATTTTTGTTTGATTTCTGATAACTTTGAATTCAGGTAAACATCACAAACTTAGGCTAGAAGTTGAAGATGATCAGTGCACTTGGCTTGTAATATTTAGTCACTAAGTGTCCATTTGTATGGTTCATGTAAAATAAAAATTTATATTAATTTTTACGGTGCTTTCAGTTTGGCTCCAATTACATGACTCTCAGTAACAGAGCCCAGTGGAAATCTAAGCATAAGATATAGCTGTAAATAACAGGTAATAGTTTCCCCAGTGATAAGCATGGTCTCAAGGCAGCTCAGCGTACAGTTTGTGTCCTGTCTTAATCTGCTGACTGCTACTCCTTTTACTTTTTTTTTTTTTTTTTTTAATTGTGTCATAGCTTCAACTCTTTACTTCCAAATTTACAGTTGATTTCTTCAATTTTTTTTAAAGTCTTTGAACGCTCTAGACCTTCACACAGTAGTCCAACCTTTAAAAAGTGGACACATAATTTATTAGGGCACTAAAAATGATGCAACAGCCAAATTTTCCTTTGCTAAGCTGGAATCTACCAATAGGATCCATATATCTGGATCCATTAATAGGAATTGTAGTTGCATGCATCGGCCGCTTTTCATCTCCTGGAAATTCAAGTGGAACGTGGCTGCTTTCACTGGTGCTTTTGTACAGTTTGCTCAAGAGCAAATACTGCCTCGGGTTCCCAGGTCACCAGGCTGCTAAAACAGATGCGGCTTCATGCTGTGAAGAAGAGCAGAGTTTCAGAAGACTTAAAATATCTTGTGACGATTCCAGTTTGAAAACTCTTCATAATGCTTATGAACTTGAGGATGGCTTTTTTCCATGAAAATAACCTGAGTTTAAAAACCTTCAGTGCTACACGTATTTCAGAAGCTACTGTAAACATTGTGAGTTTGTATTTCGTCACTCTTGCACTACCTTTTATCCTGTTGCTATATGAAGGGCTGCTCTATACATGATACTGTATTTACTGTATCGCTGTTATACATAATTAGTAAATTAAAAGCTGGATACTAGTCTCAGTGTATTTGCCTTGACCCCTGCTCTAAAGATCTTATTTACTACTTTCTTTTCATTTTCAAATGGCATTAATAGTTTTGAGACATATTCAGATCAAAACATGGATTCAGATAATGTCAGTCCACACATGGAGCTGCTGTGGTTGTCACTGGAAACAGAAACATGGGTTTTACCTTTAAGGTGTCCCTCAGTGTTTTTTAACGAACAGTGGGCTCTCGGTTTCATTGGGACTGATGAGCAGAGGATGACATTAACCACAGGTAAAGGCCACTGCAAGAATGTTGGGAATTTCTGTTAGGAGCTAAAATCCAGGACACAGTGTCACAGCTGTCCCTCTTCTATCGCCGTAACTTGAAACAAAATCCCAGATCAAAGCAATGGTGAGCTGCTGGGGGCTGAAAATCTGGCTGAGGGGTTTTATGGCTGAACTCTGGCTTAATAGCTAGAAAAGACTGGGACTACTGCTGATATCATCATTTTCAAAGCAATAGTGATGGGACTTACAGACAGCTGTCAAGGTTACAGATCTTGTTTAAAGGCCCAATCCAGTAATCATTTACACACATGAGTAACTTTACTGTGAATACTGCTGACATCAGGGAACATACTCATATGAAATACTCATTTAGGATTCATAAATGTTTCAGACATTTTGCCATTTGTGGTGGAAACAGCTTACAAAATTAAATCAATTCTTACTAAATAGACAGAAACTCATGTTAAAATGTCTGCTGTCCATTTGTGAATCTATTCAGATTAAAGGTCCGTCTGGATGCTGTGTAACACATGATGCAGGAACGTCTCAGTTTGCCAGTAAGGAAGATGACAGATAGACATATTCACAAGAGATAAATAGTTGTGTACTAATTGTAGCGATTTATTTAAAAAATTGTCTATCTGGAACCATATCACAATACCCTATTTACTAAGGAAAATTCATCAGCACTTCGTTATTTAAATAATGCTTTGCTATTGTCTTAGTATACCCAATCTTACATAGGTAGCTACGCTTCAACCTCTTCAGTTTATTTAACTACAGAGAAGTTTCATGGCTCTTCCTTGCTTTCCAGTGTTTTCAAAACTCGACATGTGTTTTAAAACTAAATACAGAAGCATTGTTTTCACTTTGGTAGGCAGAGGAACCACTAGTTATCAGCATCCATAGGTATTTTTATGAAAAGTTGTGTGATGTGTTTTTCTGCCAGTAGGTTGAATGCAGTCCCAAGCTGAGTGGCTGAGCTACAGGCAGCTATTAAAGAATCAAACTCTTGAGCCTCAGCCCTGCACTCAAAGTGCTGCACTCATTAAAGCCATCAGGAAAGCTCACCCTGAAATTTTAATGGTATGGGGACAGTCCCTCAGGTTCCTTAATGTTTCATCATAGTACCATGGCTATTCCAGAAAAAAAAAAAAAAGTCTTAACAAAAATAAGATCTATGGATGCCCTTTCATCATACTGTTTAGGCACCAAATAGAAAGATACGTACTCCGACTCAAACCAGTGGCTATACACTGGGGCAGCATGACCCCTTGCTCTGAGTACAGGGGCTGGGTGCCAGACTTGGCAATGCAAAATGAGGCTTCTGGCACTAAGGGAAATCATCCTGCCCTTTGTTTGTAGTAGCCCTACCTAGAAAAGTGTGGTTATCCATGCATAAGCGAGGCTGATACTCTGTTAGTGAGAGCAGAGGTCCCCACACTCTGTATATATATTGACCTGAGTGGGGATCAGCTTCTCCCCACAGCTGGTGGACTGATGGGGGATAATGTCCTGCTGCAGCACCAGTTTCTGCTACCTGATCTACTTACTGTAAGGGCTCAGCTGGTCCCTGGATCCCTTTGAACTTTCCAGACATGCAACCAAGAAAGAGCAAAACTGACACCCAGGGAGTGGTGGGATGGGGACAGTGATGACAGAAACATTGGAGTGATGGGAGGCTGTGAAGTGTTTCATTCAAGAAAGTGCTAGTGCCAAAATACCTTGGTCTGTTAAGACCTGTATGAAGATATATAGGAATCAGGGTGTGACTGTCCTTACCTGCTGAATGGTATGGAGAGGCTCAAGATTGTTAAGGAAGGGCCTAAATATCTGGCGGGTTGCTCTCCACAGGGCTAATTCAAGATCTAGTCCTTTTCCTATTGAAAATAAAGCGTTATAGCGTGAACATTACAGAACTCATGTCATAGAGAATCAGTGCTTCTGGTCTTAAACACAGCTTGGAGATGATTGTACTTGGTTTAGTGAAACATTATAACAGATAGTGAGAAAATACGAAAATGAGGAATCTGCTAAGTATCTATTAGAGGAAAGTGAAGTCTGCTCAAAACAAAGCTTCCCGTGGCATCTGAGGTTTCTTCCATGTGCTCTCTTAGCAGCAGCATCTGGAGACAGATAATGATGTGGTGGGTTGTGATGAAGTGTGATGCAGATGGTGATTTCAAGGGGAAGCAGAGTTTCAAAAGATTTCATCCCATTAGAAACCCTGGCACGTCACGGGCACATTATATTTTCCTTTCATACCTTTCAACTCCTGCTGCATACGGCAGGGTAAGAGTCCAAACTTGTATTGCATTTCTGCACCTCAGCATACACATATATTCTTTGTATGGGCCTTTATTGCAAAGCCTTCAAGACTCAGAGGATTTAGGGCTTCACATTATGTTTTTAGTGCAGGTTATAGGAGAAAATAAAAACAAGGGGCTGACTAGAAAGAACTGCTTGTTCCTACCAGCTATTTTGAGCGAGGAAGAACAATAACTTCCAATAAAAAGCTCCTACAGTGAATATAATGCAATTGATTTATCGCTCATTTTTTACTTACATCTAAAAAAACTCTATTTGGAGTTTGTTAGCTAGGTGCAACTGTTGTAGAGCTGAGCATGCTGAATAGCTAGTAGGTGGATAAACTTGTGATTAAAACAGGTCTCATTCCTAACTCGACCCTGTGAAACAAAGGGAGAAATGAAAAGTCCCTCTAGATGGGGTTTCCAGGAATCCAGTGTGGTCTAATAATAGACAGGCCATATTCTGTGCAGTCACTTTAATATAATGCTCTCTTCTGTGGTTTTATGGCAGTCCTGCAAGATTCAGTGAAAGCACCGAGGGGTCAGTCTAAACAACAGCAGCTACTGCCAGTCCTCCTCCACTGTAATGTGCAGGCAGCTACTCATGGAGTTTTGATGCCTCTTTCAGATACCTCGGTCCACACAGTCAAAATTGTAGCACTACCCTCATTTAAAAAAATAAACTAGTCATACACCTTTCTGGAAGGAGTGTAGAATAGTTGGACTACTCTTTATAAGGTGTCTGTGTGTTCATTCTCAGGCTTGCAAGTCTTCCCTTGGCTAGCTCCAGAATCAGGAGCTGAAAACTCAGTCCGTGTGAGACTGCACTGAGAGACAACACAGTCCTGAGGTAGGGTCTCTGCACGGGGCTGCTGGGACACACCACCAGGCTTAGAAAAACCATGGGATCTCCATCACATCCACTGCATGGTGCAGATACCCCCAAGGGCCACCACAAATATCCTTCCTGAAGTTTATGTTTGGTGGCTGATGAACTGAAAATACAGCTCCTACTCACCACACCCTGTGTCTCCTTGTGAGTCCAAACCCAGCAGCCTATTTCTCCCATGGCTCCTCTTTTCTCTTCTTATACTGTGTGTTCCTGTGATCTGTATGAAACTGGAAAGCTTTAAAAACAGGAAAGAAAGTCACAGCATGGAAATTCCACTGTTTTGCTGTTCTGAAGCTGTGTGACTTTGTAGGCTTTTCTTCTGGTAAATCTAATATGTTACGTTATATTCTGAACAGAATTGCAAATAGAAAGTCCACCTCCTTGCCCTCCTCCATACTTTTCATAGTCCTGTGATTTACTGGGATCAATATGCATCAGTAGAGCAGAAAAACTTCAGAGGAGCTTTAGAAAAATGAAGCTTTACCACACACTTCTGTCAGATGCAAATACGGCATATAGGCCAGCAATACATGGAGCTTTCACAGAAGATGTTATATCCTTAATGCATACCACTACTCCCTAAGCAGTCAGCCTCTGTGGAAATTGAAATTCAAAATTGACATGGTCTGAGATACTTAAATTCAGCAATAAAAGTTGTAAATACCTTGCCATCACATAATATGCAAAAATTTCAAAAGAAACTTTTAAACCAAATCCTTGCAGACTTCTTTCCCTGTCATCTCATGCCCAATACCTGCATTAGTGATGTCAGGATGGAGAACCTACACATCCCAAATGAAAAATCAAAACGGAGTGGCAATAACAGTGCCTCAAGTTCCACAGAAAGTGCTTCAAAATCAACTTCAAAGCTGCAAGATCAAGACCAGGAAAGTAAAGAGGAGAAATAACATTAGTCTTGTGACAGCTCTAGAGCTATGATGGGAAGATAAGCAGTTTTCTCCAGACCTTTTTGAGTAATACAGTCAGAAGAAACAATGGTTCGCTTCTCCTTTCCTTTTCTGCCAATAGCTGCAATTTACACATTGGGAATTTATATATTGTAGATGCATATTAAGGTAGAAGATGACAAGCATTGTGATAGTCTCAAACGTGCAACTACTTTTCAAAGTGTGTAGGTGGAATTAAAAATCCTTGCGGTCACCTTGTGATCCTGCTTTGCCATGCAAGACACTTGGGGCCATGCTGCATATATAGTCTGGCATATCCCTAGTGAGCGGGAGCCAAACTCTCTGTTCGGCCCCGTTTTCAGAAATTACTTGACTCGAGAGTGCACAAAACAAGACAGATTTTGTTTTACGTGATAATGCTAGCTGCAGAGAGCTCCTGTGGCTCAGAGCAGCTACAGTTCAGCTTCAAAAGCTGGTCATTTGGGAGCAAATAGATGCCCTCCAGTCTCAGCTGGCATTTTGTGCCCCTTTTACTCTCTCAGTTCTGTCGTAGTGAATGATATTCAGTTAATTAAATGTACTGCTTCTGCTCTGCAAAGCTGCCAGCAAAATCTTTGTAATGAGATTAGATAATGTACAGCCTTTTCCCTAAGAAACGCTCTCTAGCTTTGGGGGTTTTCTACTTAGTTTTGCTAATCTGGCTGCTGATATTGAAAATGCAGACCCTCCTCAGCAGAGAGTCCAAATTGCGTCTAAATAATGGCCCTGATTTTACAGGGTTCTCCTCTTCTTCAGCGCTCAGGGCTCGATCCCCGTGTTATTATTGCGAGTTGCTGGGAACTTCGCCTGAGGACTGATCGCAGGGATTGAAACCGCGTTTGGAATGTGGTAGCTGTTTACAATCACAAAGCAACACTAGTGTGCAAGCCATGTTCTCCATGGAAAACTGCAGACAGTTAGTTCTAAGAGAAGCAGAATGAGGCTTAAATCAGTTTTTAAAGTGTAATACCTGCCCTGCTCCCTCATCCCTGTTTCCAGAGTGGGAATAATTATTCCTCAACTATTTCACGAAACACATTCTTTTTGTTTGGGTGGGTCATAGGTACAAACAACTCTCAGGGTTATTCTTGCATGTAACGTGAAAAATCAAGCTTTTAATTTATTAGGATGACAGTCTTATCAGTGTTGAGTCTGCGTTACTGTATTTACCTTTATGCTGGCCCTGTGAGGGGAGCTTTTGGCTTCACTTTCGGAGTGACTGAGCACAGCTCCAGCTGTAGTCAGCGGGAATGAGGAGTGGCTCCGGCAAGTCAAGTCACACCAGCAATTAGCAACTCCTGTAATGGATGCTTCCATTTTAAAGGCTGCTCTAACAGTGTCACAAAGCTGTAAATATCATTCCAGAGATCATGGAAGAGCTCAGGTCTGAAGTCTTACCAGACTTAAACAGTTTAACATGAAAAAATGAATAATATGGGCCTTGAGACAGCTTCCATTTCCCAGTAGTAGGTTATTCAGGATTATGCAGCCAGGCATTGAAATCCTTCTTATCAAGCAGTTGCCATCACCTAATGTTCATGTAGCCTAAAATTTCCTTTTTATATGAAACCATAGTGCTTAATTGTAATTAAGGCTAGAGTCCTATACAGAGTCTCTCTGAAAACCTCTAGAATTTAAGAGAGGATAATTCCCTCTCTATGGAGGATGTTAAAAAAAAAAAAAAAAATCATAGAAGAAATTCTATAGGAAGGATATGAATGTTACAAAATTCTAAAGGATTGTCCAAAAAGCTTGTGGAATGATTATCACTGTCTAATATTCTATATATTATGTGTCAGTATATTCACTGGGTAAGTCATTCTGGTGCTTTGCATTCCTTAATGGAATGAATGACTTTGTTCACAAAGCTTAACTTCCATGAGCTTCAATTGCCCTTCTGGTATGTAAGAGTGATGATACTGAGCTAAAATAGTAGGATTGTCATATATTTGGAAAATGTTGAACATCACTTTTCTTTACTAGTTATCCTGTAAATTTTTTCATTGAAGTTGAGATTCCTTTAAGAGATACTGGAAAAATATTTTTGCTCATAGAAGTGCTTTCATAAATATTTAAGCATTTATGTAACCTTTGAATATTTTAGCAACATTTACATTAGTATAACAAAAATCGGTAAAAGGGTTTACACACCAAAACACAAGATTCTGAACCTGATGAATACAAGCAGGACATCTACCATTATCATCTCCTCATTTCTCTTCAGTCTTACATTTCTGAGACTTTTTAAACCTCAGGGTGTTTAATTAAAGACAAACCACACAAACTTCTACTTAGAAAAAGGACTGATGCCTCACAAATTTTCAGTGTTCCTAAACTTGACAGGATTGCCATGTTCAAAATGTCTCTTTTTGTCCTTTAAAACTGTCCTTCAGAGACTGGGCTGGTGTCTCCAGAGGTAAAAAAACACCAGGAGAATAAACAAGCTTAGACTAGACTAGACTCACAGAGTCAGTACCACTCATTTGTATTTTTAGGTCTACTAGTTGTTCTTTCCACTCCTGTGTACAACAGATACAAAACAGAACAGACAGTGTTTTGACTTCACCATCTTTTGAAAGACAGTCTTAGCTTATATTTGACATGAAATTTGTCTTTTGTAAACTATCTGCCACCACCCGTAATTGAGTGAAGATTTCTCAGGAATGTGTAACGGAATTTAACCCAGCAAAAGTGATATTCTTAGAGAAGCAGCAGCAGCCCCTTTATGGCTGCAGAGTCCAAGGCAGTACATTGTCTCATCCTCTGTGGTGACCTCAAGTAGCTCATGCTCCCATCTTGTAATTCTGAGAAACAAGAGGTCATGGTGGGATCAAGACCTTAATCTGAAAGGAGTAAGTAAAGGAAGACCCAGAGGTTCTGCATTTGACTGGTAACGGTACTGGGAATCTCCTTAATATTCACTGCAGCTAATGTGTTCATTACCAGATGGAAAGGTACATTCGCTCCCCAGATCACAAAGTCACATACTGCCACAGGTAGTGATTCAGGAGTGACTCTCTCTTGATTTCCAGGCAGTAGTTTTCTCTGTTAGCTCAATAAAGTGTGATTTGTTGCAGGGGGATTCTATCCAAGTGATTTGGAAAGGCAGTGGCCTTTGTTACAAAGGGGCACAAAAATATAATGCCAGAAAAAAAGAAGGATAAAGAAGAAACCTCTAGGGAATTGTGCTTAGCCCTGTCTTTTACTATCTAACTTCTTTATTTTAGTTTTAATCTGGAGAGAAAAGTTAGAAAAATAGAGAAAAAAAAAAGGGGAAAGTAGCTGAATGCAGCTTAATAATGAAAGAAACTGCTGAAATAGCATCAGAAAGCTCTTTAAAATGCAAAACTTCTTGCTGATCTGCTATGTAGAATAGAAGAAAAACAATCACTTAAAGGTGGTGGCTAAGCAGGCTTTCCCTTCATCATCTCTCACTTCTTCTGATACCAGAGATAAAAAGCACTTTCAGAGGGAGGATGTTTTCATAGTAAGAGCGTAAATACTACAGGAGATGAGAGATAGATCGCTGCTCACAGCATCTCCAGCTTCTATTAGAAAATTCCTTAGACTCCTGTGGAGAGGACTCACGGATGAGAGCCGGTCATTGTACCGTTCCGTGACCTTCTAGAAGCATGGGAAAACCCTGGAGGAAAACAGAGACATACTTTTGTCTATGAAAATGCTTAAACAAATATACTTTTTTAATTAAAAAGAATTTGAGTTCTACTATGATCCAGTTTATTACTCGTTTAAATCTCGTTTCTACTGTTCCTACATGATTCTATGTGACCGTGTTTTAGGTTGTCCCTACCAGTCCTGTGTTTCCATCTCTTTTAACACCACATTAGAACAGATCAAAAGATTTTTGCCAGGTCTGCGTCAAATAGCTCCAAACCCAAGTTGATTCTGATGTTATTTCCATCTGAGTTAACCTGAGCCAAGGGCGCCTGTTGTTGCACCACATCACCCCTACCCTTTTATTGGGAGGGGTGTCTGCTTACCAAATCAGAGCTTATATGTGACTTGCTGATGTTGTAAATTGTAGCGAATCAGTACATCTGGATTTGTTCTCTGAGGCTGAGAAATCATTTTTATTTATTTTTTTAAGTGACACATAGAGACAAGTGCAAGGGAAGCAAACCCACTTGCTTTCATTCTGCTAGCCTGCTGAAGCTAAGCTTAGCTGTGTTGCTTACAGAAGCTGTAGACTGTGGAATAGCTTTAATTGAACATTTCTTGAGAAGGAGTATCCTTAATCCTGTACATATGGAGAGCACAGACACATTGTGAGTTAGATATTGAGATGCTTTCTCCTTTTCCTCCCCTGTGTAGCACTAGTTGGGAAGTCTGTTGCCTTTCTTTGTCAATCAATGTTGCTTTGAGAATGGACACCTGAAAGAAAGCACAGTAGTTAAAATGCGTAGAGTAATACTATACAATACAAGCTTTGCTCCTCCTGTGTGCTACCTCTTTATCAGAAATACAGGAACAGAAGAAAGAGCATGTGTGAGAACATTAGCAATGCTTGTACTTGGTGAGAAGAGTAATGTTTTCCTCAATCCAACTCATAAAGACCTGCCACCATTGCTGATGCATGTCCAGTGATAAATATTAACCTGTAGCAATTTTAAAGGCTGTGTGGTAGCTACAGCAGCCACCTCCTTAGGATGCTGTATATATTTGTTTAGCCGTTTGTTTGTAGCATACCCATGAAGGCATATAGCAGCTTTACAAATACAAATGGAGATTGGATCTCAGCCCAGAACCATTTAGGAATTGCAGTTTTGCTACTATTGTTATTGTGGTTTTTGCCCGGACAGTCACATTTGTTCCGTTACTGACAACACGGGGCTTTAGGTAATATTAAATCATACACCTAGACCAGACCTGGTCAGTCTGAAGCTGGGTATGTTATCAGAAACCTTTTATCAGCATGTGCATGTAGTTTACTGTGTGCATAAATGAGCAACTTGTACAACTAACTCAGAAAGCTCATTCATTTGTCTTTGGGATGAATTCCATAGAAATGAATGGGATGGAACCACTTTCAGGATGGCAATGGCTACTGCTCCAAGCAGAATTAAATTAGATTTTATTGACAAGCCTCCCAAAAGCTTCTGCTCAAAGGAAGGTAGGGCTAAGGAAAGAAGAGCCATATCTGAAGCTGCTTTGTCAGATGTTCCAGACGTAGGGGCTTCTCCCCCAGGCACACTCACTACTTCCCATTTGGCTCTAGAAGTTGTTCTGTGCTCCAGATGCAGTGCAGTTCTTGACTGTTGCTGACACCAAGGCTCTCTGGGTTGTGCTGTTTAGACCAGTGGGACAAATTAGAAAGAAAGAGCTGAACTGACTTTCCTGAGGTTGCAGAGGAAGACAGAAATCAGTCTCTGTCAGCCAGTATTCCCTGTACCCTGAACTCACTGAGGATGTTGTGCCATAGGTAACTTTCATATGTGGTATATTATTTAAGTGTGAATTCCTTTTAATTTCAGACATCTAAGAACTAGGTATTTGGTCTAAGATACTTCTCAGGATCTCCATCTCTGGTGGAAAAACATGGGCAGCTTCAGGGAGAAGGGTAATAACGCTGCCAAGCATCAAGAGAGGAAAGTCACCCACTGGCCATTCCTGTTTCCATGCAGCCGTGACAGCAGCGACACAGCAGCCTTGCCTTAGACAGCAGCAGCTCAAGTACGGGAGCGGAATGCCCCCGGTGTGTCCTAGGGGCTCTGTACTGCGCGAGGCAGAAATTCCTCCCTGACCAGGAAGTCAAGGCTGTAACTCCTGACATGTACCGCTTGCTTGCATCTGCACTTGGTGTGGTTTTCATGAGAAACATTTTCATGATGTTTCCTCTCCCAGGGTGAAGCTGATGCAATGGCACCATAGAAAGAAGGAGCAGCCCATCTAGGAAAGAGTTCTGAATTACTGCATGGTATTATATTATATTATGCACCTCTGCTGCATAGTACTTTTAGATTAGATCAAATAGTCATTCTCAAACAGCCTAGTGTAAACTAAACCCCTTTTCGTATTGCCTTTCAAGTTAATGCATGTAAAAATAGGGCATGCCATTCATAGTGATAGAATGAAGACATTTCTGCCACCTTCAGACTTTTAAACCTGCCTTAGATGATCTGAGTGAGAAGCCTAAACAGCCTGATGGGTCAGGTACTGTTTTCAGTCACCAGAGCCCAGTTATATAGCATAACCTTCTTAGGGAATGAGTCGTAGAAATGTTTGTATTATGTTCTCTGAAGTTTCCTTTTGCAATGACACCATTAAATATTTTACCAGAGCGTGAGCAGTGCCTAAACCTGGCAGAGGATACAAACGGGATGTGTATGTCAGACTGGGAACAGTTAAGCCCCTGTATCTGTGGTCACAGAGGACATCCATCTGTTTGATTAGCCTGGGGACGTAAGCATTTCCAGCTGATAATCTTCATTTGAATAAAATGATATTGAGAATGGCAGTGATGATAAAAAGAAGCAGATGATAATATAAATATATGTTCAGGTGGGGAGACATGTTGCCACCACTAACGATACTCGTTATGGGTGATGAAATAGAATTCTGATGGGGTGGGAGCAAGAGCGGGAGTTGAAGAGATCTGCTGGGTTTACTGTTAATTTCTGCAGACATACCAGCTCATTTAGTAATGTAACAGCTCCCACTGATAGCCACTTAATGGTTGATTAATGTGCCACAGGATTTCCCCAGACATTTATGACACCTTTAGGAATAGATATGACAATGACTTTATCACATGGAGTCACTTCATACTATCTGCATCCCTCTTAATGATTTATATATTCAAGAGTGATTTTATCACTAGTACTCAGTAACGTAATAAATGAGAAAACTCAATGGCCTGTAAATTACAACATTGATTAAAGAAGTGATTACTGATGTAACTCTTACATGACTGTGATAATGCTTGCTTATATTTCAGGACAGCATTTACGTGTTAATGATAAATCTACTGCAGTGTTTAGGAATACTTTACAGCTTTAATCGAAATGTAAACATTTAAAAACATAATGTTTATTGTGGAGGAAATGAGTAGACTTCTGTTACTCTTCAGGAGATGAAATCCATTCCAGAGCCAGCTTTGTCTTGATGACTCAAAGCAGTGTCACCCCCTGATGAAGGTAGTCATCAGGGTAGAGCTTTGATTTGCTGCTTGCCTCTACTGAGACCTGTTTAGGTTTGTTGAGTTCCTCTTGACCAAGCCGTGAAGGAGCCTTGCTCATTATAAATTCCACACCACTGTGATCAGCTAGTGGCTCACTGCATAACAAACAGAAAATCAACCACCAGCTTCATAGATTGTATCCAGTCTTTAGGCATCTCCAGCATAATTATGCCTCCTGAGCCAATGAAGAATTTTTCTGTTCTGCTGCTCCCATTGTTAAATGCCATCATTAACTTGCATAAAGAGAAGGGAGCCTTTTTTGTTTGTTTTTTGGTTTTGGGATGCCAGGATTACACTTTGAACGTGTTTTATTGCAGTGATTACCTTTTCTTCTTTCTCTCTCTCATCCCCCTGCTTAGGTTTCTGACAGATGTGACTATGTTTTTGTCAATGGCAAAGAAATGAAAGGCAAGGTGAATGCGCTTGTGAACTTCACCTATCAGTATCTGAGTGCTCCTCTGCAAATCACAGTCTGGGTTCCACGCCTGCCTCTTCAGATCGACATTTCGGACACAGAACTGAGCCAAATAAAAGGCTGGCGAGTCCCAGTTGTTTCCAACAAGAGGTGGGTTTGAGTTGCTAAATTTCTTGGGTGTTTTTGAGTTGATTTTAACTCTCAGCAAGAACAGCTGCAGCGACTGCACCCAAAATGCAGTATCTTTCCCTGAGGGAGAGCAGGACTGGAATCCCAGGTTTGCACCGGACATCTGCAGATATAATAAAGCTTTTAAAATTTGTGGGAGTTTTGTTTCTTTGCGTGTGTCTGTCCACTGTTGTGCTCTGGTAAGGTCCACTTGTAGAGTTGTTGTTGTTCCATCATCCTAACTTAGAGGAAAAAGTGGTATTTATATGGTCCTTCATCATACTAGGTAGCCATGAATCAGCAAAGGTCCAAAAAAACCAGAAGGGAGGGCTGTTATTTAAGGGGATACTCTCCATGAGCACTGCAGTGTTAGTTTTCCCTGATGTTCTTGAAAACGTTTCTTTATGCTTCATTTTCTTATGAAAAAAGACCCACCAGAGACAGTGATGATGAAGACGAAGATGAGCGGAAAGGAAGAGGATGCACTCTGCAGTACCAACATGCCACAGTGCGAGTCCTCACCCAATTTGTAGCTGAGGATTCTGGCCCTTGGGGTCAGCTGAGCTACCTGCTGGGCTCAGATTGGCAGTTTGACATTACAGACCTGGTGATGGATTTTATGCAGCTGGAGGACCCTCACATTGCCAAGCTGCAGGAAGGCAGGATTTTGATTGGACGGGAAGTAGGAATGACAACGATGCAGGTACTGTGCTCTAGACTGCCACATTCTGCCATTCCCACAGAGAACCTGTGTGTGGGCATAAATCCAGTATACTGTCTTGGAACAGGATCATTTCCCATTACATTCCTGTGACTTTCTAGAGTGTCACATACAGCATTAACCCAACAACAGTGATCCAAGCTGGAGGTGCTCTGAGGCGTGCAGCATGGCCCGGAGCTGGAAGCCACAGAGCGAGCCTTCAGGGATGTTAGCAGAGGCAGCATTTTCAGGTCAGTGAGAAGTCAGAGCTCTGTGGGCCACCACATAGATGCAGGTTACTACCAGTCAGCTGATGGACACCATTGTGACTTTTCAAGACAGAGATCTTTCAGTTGTGCCAAGTTTCTTTTGACTTATTTAAACATTAATTCAGGGAAAAAAAAATTACAACCTGGTTAGTAACCCTGAAAGGCACCAACACCATATTTCAGTTCTGCCCCAGCTGAATCCTTACTAAAGCCAGTGCATAAAGAGTAAGTGTAGCTAATCTGGACTGTAGGTATGAGATGAGGACGGTGGAGAAGACAGTATGTGCATGAACTCGCTATCTTAGTTCCATAAGGAAAGCAGGATGACCCTTAGTTTCATCAAAGGGAAGGATATCTTACCACCTTCATGTTCCATGAGAAACAGAAAAGACAGACAGATGAGAATTTCCAAGCAAAGAAGTGAAGAATAAACCCTAGATCTTGCTAACCTCCCTTTGAAGTGGTTGTGAAGTCAGTCTGATGAGCTTTTCCATACCGGAACACAGAATAACAGGGGATGAAAGTTTTAAATCGACTCTTCTAGTGAAATGACGCAAATAACATAGTATAGCTCTCAGTACTGTATTCAATCTTCTGAGCCGTAATGTCTCCGCTGAGTGTTTTTCTGACCCTGCTGATGACATCAGACTGCCTTTTCAGTGTGCTCTGCCATTTCATTTCAATGAATAAGGCTTTGGAAACAAGGGGGAAGGATGACCTTAAGAAAAGTTATTTTAATTGATCAGCCTTTTCCTAAGTTGATTCTTCTGTGTTTTTCCAAAGGTTTTGTCTCCTCTGTCTGACTCCATCCTGGCAGAGAAGACAGTGACTGTGCTAGATGACAAAGTGACCATAACAGACCTTGGAGTCCAGCTGGTGGCTGGGCTTTCACTCTTTCTTCAGCCAAGTGCAGCAAGTAACCGGGCTATTATGGCTACAACTGTTGCCCAAGAGTTGCTTCATACTCCTAAGCAGGTAGTGTACGCTCCGTATTTTCTGTTGTTGCCTTTTCGGATGGGGCAGTGTTTTATCAATGTGAAGTACAGGTGATAATTCATAACAGTTTAGAAGTTAGACTTGAAACATGTCCATGTCAGTTGCTTTCCTCTAGAGGTACTCTGGCATTGTCTTCTCATTTCTTCCCTTCAGATAGGGACTTAATCTGCAGTAAAAATTCTGACTACGGTGAAGTTTATATTATTTACATTTTTAATACCCTTTCTTTAAATGATGCAACATCTGTTTTTTTTCACAACGCAGGCAGTCTTTGGACAGTGATCCTTGTTTGCTATATGAGCCTGCCCTTGTTTTCCATGCCAGAGAGCACAGAGCTCTGTGTGTCACAACAATTTAATATTTCGAAGAGCTATAAAATAGAGGCAGAAGATAGCCAAATACATTTCTTTTCCCTCCTGGAGTCACGGCAGACTGCCAGGCTCCTCTCTCCTTTTATTTTTTAGATGGATTTTGGGGGGTTCATCATTCAGTTCATGTGCTGATTCTACTTATTTTAAGCCAGCAAATTCCCAGGTCTGTATAAGGAGTCTTTCAAGCAGCATGTTTCAGGTCACAACCCACATGGAAAAGACTGGAGAAGACCACCAGATCAAGGCAAACAGTTGCTCTGGAACAGATTAAAAACAAGGGTCAGTAGCAGTGGAACAAGCTGTATGTTCATTGCTCTTTCTGTCAGTTGCTTTGAAGAGTGGGACTGGGGACCATGCAATTAAGTCTATCCACAGCTACTCTTCTCCCAGAAACTGTATTTCATCTCGCATAGATAGGGAGAGATCTCAAGTCAAGTTTTATGGCCCATTTTCATGATTATTGCTACCTAATTTTCTGGAACATAAAAATAATTTAGATTGTTTTATAACTTAATGACAGGAAAATGTCCAAACTAGAAGGACATGCTGCCCATCTGTTCCATTTACTGCATCCTGTAAACATAAGAATCTTATGTAATTAACCCATTTATACCCTTCTCCAGGGCTTAGAAACCATGTCTAACACATTGTCTTCAGACCAAGACTGTAAAAGCAAAAGCTAAAGCATGCCTAACCCAATTCTGTTATGTAGGACAGAGCACCATTTGTCCTGCAGCATCATTGGAAGAATCATGGCTTTGATTGCAGATAAAAGAGCTTGTGAATCTGGAAATGTTGCACAGATATATTGTCAGCCTCTCAGATTTACAGATGATCTGTCCTGAGTATGCAAAGATATTTATCAACATCAGATTATGGGATATTATGACAGGGCATATCAGTAGTGGTACACAATATGATATCTTCTATTGTATTATGGCATGGCAGTATGATGTGACGTGTCATTATATATCACTACAATTGGCAAGTTATGAAATAATTCAGAAGAGTAAAAATGTGTAAATATAGTTCGGTTTGAAATTATTTTCCCAGTATCTGTGTTATGGAATGATTTTAGTGAAATATTTTATTTAAGCTGATGTTCTTTTGCAAGACAATTTCAGTTTCCTCAGAGTGGTACGTTTCTGATAGAGAAGTGACTGGGCATATCAGGCTCTCATTCTGAGCAATGCCATCTGCTCCGGGTACTACTGGGCAGTGTGGGGGCTGCTGTCCCTACTGGTCTCTTCCTGACCTACAGAGCATCATGCTCATTGGAGATACTGACTGTAAAACAGGAGGCAAGAGAAAATCAAGCACTTTCCTCTCAGTAAAAGAAGTTCAAAATCTGCTGTTTCTTCTCCAGATTCCATCTAGGAAAAAAAAAACAAACAAACAAAAAAAACCCACCAACAACCAGAACCTAGACTATATTAGAAGGCATTGGAAAACCTTCTCTACACCAGGATCTGGAATGCCCAGGGAAATCTGGTTGCTTAGTAGTAGTCCCAAATTAGTCAGTTTTTCCCACTCCTCCTATGCATCATGCCTCCTGTCCCAGTTTCCTGCAAACAGAGCAACATGTTCTTGTGGAATCCCACTTCAGCCTCTGCCTCTCCTCCCAGCTCCTCCAGTCTGGAGCCTGCCCACCATTGCCTCTGCTTGTTTTCCCACCACCTCCTCTTCACCCAGAGTAAGAGAAGTGTCCTACCTGCTTCCCAACTGCAGGCTTTGCTGGGAGCACCACTCCTCACTTTGGGGAGGTTGTGAGGGTCAGTTCCTGATCAAGCTGAGTGTTTGTGGTCCCGATTCTCACTGTGCCGGGTCAGTGTGGATCCTGAGCACAGTCCCTAGTTACCGGGGCGCTTCGTCAGTGCCTTCATCCTGGAGGCCTGAGGTAATTACACATGCTGTGCGATTCACTGCCTGCCTTATTGTAAGCCACTCATTTGTTCTCAGGCCTAAATCTTACTCATCCTATAGACAGCGCTTGCCTAAGGAAGGGCTGTCATAAAGAGAGCTGAGGGACTTTGCATTTGCATCACCAAAAAATAAGATGGAAATAGATTTCACCCTAGAAAATACATTGAAGGAAATAGTCTTGGCATAGGTAGAGTCTCATAAATCTTTTCCTTTCATTTGCAGTTTGAATGAAGGATATAATGTTTAAGTCTCTTGCCCTTAGAAGAATTAATGCAAATGTAGGAATGCTTGGGGCTAAATTTTGCGAGAAGTGACTCATGATTTGGAGTATATCAGCTGAGAGCCTTACTGAGCTGGAATTTCAGAAGGCAAGTGCTGAGTGTTTTCTGAAAATCAAGCCCTTTTGAAAGAGGTTTTTTTTCAAGGGGACAGCCCAGAACTAAGCATATACTTGAATGTTGCAAGGTCATCATTATTTAAGGGTGCCTTTTCCTCTCAAAGCCTATAAAAAGGCCCAAATAACTCATGCAAACCTTACTGATGCAACTGAAAAACAAAATAACAGTTAAGATAGCTGAAGGTTTTATTTTTCTCAGGAATGATTGTGTATGTCTCAGTGTTGTTATATGGAAAAAATAGTCAACGTGTTCTTAGTCAAATGTTTTCCTTGGCTCCACTTTAGCCCCTTCAATAGCCAAGCTTCACCATAGATTAGCAAATGTCCTTGGGTAATTGGTACTCTGGCAGGCACAATATTGTCCCTAGCAGATTAAGCAGTACATCTGTAGAGTGCAATGGAAGGCATAAAGTGTTATACAGATTGTGCTATTACAGGTCTTTCAATATCATAGGAGTGAATTTAGTATTTTTGCTGTGACTTTCTTTCAGTGACTATAATGATGAGATTACTTCCTTGATGATAATGACCACGCCACGTCTAAATGAGTAGCACAAAGCAGCTGAATCACAAGTCCTGAAAAGTTGGCAGTTTCACCAAATACTTAGCAATCTAAAGAAGATAAATGTTTTGTTTTGTTGTTTTGTTTTGTTGTTTTTTTTAATCTTGGATGCCTTAAGCTACATATCTTTATTTATAATTGGGCATCTAATTACCTGATGTGACAACGTGACCTTGAAGGATGCTGAGCCTGTTCTTCCTTTTCTTTTTGATCAATGTGGAGCTCACTGGCACTGAAATGTGAATCAGTGATTTAGGTGCCTAAAAACAAATAAAGATTGACCAACTTTTAAATATCAAAGTTGAAATATCTTCTGAAAATTTGGAAATGTAGCTGTGAGGAGTCTTTTTTTAGTGGCCATCTGCTCAGGTAGGAAGGCTGTTCCATTTGGCTTGCTGACAGTTTTTAAAATCAACACTGCCATCTTAAAGGCTTCTCCAAAATGTAAATAAAAGAAAACCTACAGTGTTTAAGTGTTTTCTGATCTGTGTGAGCTTCAAGGACTCTTAAATTTCAGCTGGCTCTGCAGGGAAACTCACAGTCATATCATAGCTTTTTCATCACTGTAGGGTATTGCGTGTGGTCTAATGAACTGAAATGGGAGAGTGAAAAAAGAAAGCCTTTAATAAACAGCTGCGTGTGTTAATATATCTCTCAGTGCTACTGGAAAACTGCAGACATTTTCTTAGGGAAAAAAAAGCAATGTTAGTGCTTTCTAAAGGCCAAGCTTTCTTTCACCTGTGTAGCTCCTGTCAGTGACAAGACCCAACCCTGTGAGGTCATCTGTAACCTCAGGGAGTCCTCCAAGATGTCCCCTCTCACTCTGATGGGAGGTGAGGGTGGCCAGCACTGCCTGAATCAGGGCGACAAGCCAGAGTTACTTGCATGTTCCTGCCTTTTGGATTGACACGATACCGTCCTCTTCTAGCTTATGTCCATGCAAACTAATTCTGAGAGTTCACTGACATCTCACAGTTAAGTAACAGATATTACAAGTGTTTTTATGGTGTGGATTCATTACCCCATTCTAGGAGTATAAATTACACTTAAATTGTATTTATGTCTTCTTCAAACTGCCAGAGCAATGTAATGGATCAAAAGTGTGACAAAGGAATTAAGCAGCATGGGAAAGGGAGAAAGGATGTATTGTTAGATAAGAATCTGAATTCTTCCCTTGTAAATACAAGCAAATTCCCCCTGGAAAGGGATGTCACATTAGCAGGTTGGATGGAAAAGAGAGAAAGAAATATACAGTAGGGGAATGCATGGTTTGAATTAAGATCTGAGTCCTGGCTGCCTTTCACTTCCTCATCGTAATGATAAAGCCCAATTTTTACTACACAAGCCACAGTCTTAAAAATAAATGCACCTGTAATACTTTGATATTTCATGTGATAAAATGGCATGGAGAACCCATTTCAGCATTCAAGTCCCCAGATAGAACAATCGGGGCTGCTCTAATAGAAGCTGCTGAGAACAGTATTCCCTTGCCTTTATTTGAGGGAGGGAAGTATTTGTTTTCTGCAGAGCCATCCAGGCATCCATTTCTTTCCTTTGGTGTCCTGCCTCACTCCAGCACTATTGCAGCTGACCCCAGCAATTGAGGTCTTATTCACAAATACTTGTATTTGTTCTTTAGTGAATGAAGACCATTAAAAGGCCTCTTTATTCTGAGTGTGGAATAAAATCAAATATACTGATCAGTTCTCACTTCTGTGTTTCTAAGCAGCAGAGTTCTCTAAAATGCAACCAGCCCTACACACCACTCCCCTATTTTTTGCTTGAAGAATACATGATATCATGCCCTGGTATCAAGCTGTCCCCATTTTTTTGAGGAGGCATTGAAGGACACTTTGTAATCACTGGCTGTGATGCTACAGATGGGCTCAGTGTAACATCCTAAGATAAGCAGGCTTTCAAATGCTGCATGATGCTTTAGAGGGGAAAATAATCATCACTGTGGCTCCTAGATTTTCACAGATGACTGGTGTGAGTCCCAGCAGAGGCACTCATTAGATCTCTGTATGATGGGCTTTCTACTGAGCTTCCAAAGCAGCTCTGCTTCCTGCATTCAGGTTGCCTTTTGGAGTGTGAGCCTCCTTGTTTTATCTAGGTGGAACAGATATAGCCAGCAAACAATAGTGTTTGTGGTGACTCACACAACAGGGTTTGAAGTATTCCAGGCCAGGCAATACTGAGTTCCTCAGGGACTGTTGGTTTCCATTAGTGCCATGTTACTTCTGTAATCCCCTTTGTTTTACCCATCTAAACATAATGAGTGGATAACAAGGGAAATAAAACTACTAACAAAAAGCAAAATGCAAGTTTATTGAGGAAGATTTATCAAGTGGCATCTTTGGACTAATAAGCAGCAATGTAATTCAAGGTCAGAAAAGGTGGTGGAACTGCAGCAGATTAAGAACTGGCCAACTTGCTGAAGTTGTACCTGAAATGGAGGAAGAGAACAGCAAAGGCACAAGGAAAAATGTAGACAAAATGTGTCCTGATACAGCAGGTATTCTGCGTGCTCAGGGAAAGCATGATATTGGATAATCAACAGTGGTTGTGGGAAACAGTTTCTTCATCTGCTCTGGACTGGATTTTGCTCTCATTAACATGATCTAATATAGATTATCTGACCCAGTTCACACCATCACAGTCACCATGCAAATCATCCTGTTCTCCAGGAGACACTGGCACTAATGTGTAGTTGTGGTTCATTTGTTCTGGGAGTGCAGCTGAGTGTGTGCGTGTGTGTGTGTGTGTGTGTGCGCACGCATGCGTGTGCATATGTGAGAGAGGAAAAGTGGAGGAAAGAGAGACTGGAGAGCCAGATAATCCTCAAACTATTTGTTTATGCTTATTAATGGACACAAGCAATTGCCACCTCAGTGTTGAGGGCATCAGACTAGGGGCAGCAACTTTGCAGGTAAGAAGGCTCCAATCCATCTTCATCTGCTCTTAGTAATTGGAGGACCTTGTCAGAGATTTGGAGGGGATTTATTGATGCGGTACACAGGATTTGCAGAAACAGCTCTTTGAAGGACATGGTGCTAAATCATTTCTTTTTTCTTTCTTTTTCTCTTTTTAGCTTTTCAGAATTTATAATCATTTGGGAAACTCACTTCCTTCCCCTGTCTTCAGCTTTTCTTTAACGATGTGAATGAGAGGAGATGATCTCTTGCCAAATAGAATATTTGGGCTGATACAGTATACTTTAGCAGGATTTGAAATTCTCTCCCTTTTTCTCATTTGCTTTTTTTCCCTTTTAATTAATGTTGTCTATAGTGTAAGCATGGCAATGTTGTGTTGTGTTACGAAAAAATTTGTTCTTCCTATGTAAAAAGAGTCTCTTGGAAATAAAAAAATGTCAATGCTGGTTGAAAATAATGGCTAAGCTATTGCACACCTCTGTTACATATAGTAAATCACATGTGTGCCTGCAAATTTCAGCTGACTACCATTTCATTTTTCTCTACCTCTGCTTCATAAAAGCAGGAATGCAGAATAGTGGAGAAATAGCGTAAAGAATAAAAGTTGTTTTGAAGTCGCTTACACCTTTGTCAAATTCTAGCCATTTGGGCTGAACTTTTCCATGCTGGCTACTTTTAACCTGAAAGGTGCCTGAGGGCTATTAAAGCCGAAAGGCATCAAGCTAAGAAAACCAAACAGGGATGTGGATATCTTGAAGAAGGCGGGAAGGAAGAATATATGGCTCCTCCTACTTGTTCTTCTCCGGTGTCTGATGGAGACCCCAGATCCCTCAGAGGTGTTGTCCTATCACCAATAAAACCTACTTGCATAGTAAGGGCCATCATCAGATCTGGGGCGCAGCAACTCTAGGTGTGCTGTTTCACTGTTAAGAGATGCATGAACGATTTAGTAATGTAAATCCTTTTGTAGAGATGTGAAACGGTGGAAGTCCCCAGCAGAGCTGGGAGGAGGCACAGGCCTCATAATTTCCAACCCTAACTGTACAAAATTCTGCATTTTTCTCATTCTGCCTTCCAGAAAAGAGCACCACTGGCAGGCGATGTCAAGCCTGTTGTGATATATGCTTGAAATGATGCTGGTGTTTTTTCCTTCCATAGGTTGATGAAAAGTAAGTGTATTTTACAGACCTCCCTGACGGCATGTGAGGCTGTCCTCTTGTTTTAGGGAAAGGGAAGGCAACCAAGTGTTGAATTGCTGGAGGAGCTGCATCTTTTTCTCTCTACACATATTCATTAAAAAAAAATCCTTTACTTTCCCACAACTGGGTTTGCTCAGCTATAGATTTCTATGATACAAGTTTAAGCTGTGCCCTGCAGCTTTATGTTTCTGTCTGAAAGCCATTTCAGGGTTGTTTCTCTAACGAAAAATCAGCTGTTTTAATTTCTTTACGCAGTTCACCCTTCCCAGCTTCTGAGCTACCCTGGCTCTGTTTCAGCTGTTTGAAGTGTGTTTGAATCACCAAGAACTTTGCCTTCTTTACTGTTGTGCCATGACTTATTTTTCTTCTTTCAGTCCCTCAAGAACTTGCTGATAGCACTTTGGAAATCAAATATTCAGTACAGTCCAACCTTCTGCACAGCTAAATGCCCCTTGCTGCTTGCATTGGAAAGCTTTAAATTTAACTAGAAGGGTAGCAATTCCCTTTGTTTATAACCATAGCGTAACAAATTGTAGCCAATTGAAAACCGTATTAGGATGTAAATTTGTATTATGACTGGACGTTATCAGGGTGGCCGTGTTTTTCCCTGATGGTGATTTTCAGCCCAGTTGTTCTGATGTACCCAAGTGTAAAGTTATTAGGGCCGTCTGCGGTTAAAGTCTGGGAAGAAAAGACCTTCAGTTTTGTGTGAAGTCGCACCCCGGCAATCTGCCTGCACGTCTGCCGGCTAAACAGGCAAGATATAGAGCAAATGAAAAAAATAAAGAAATCTCCTGCAAAGAAAGCTACTCAGATGTGGAGAAGTAAATATCTGTATCATCTGGATGGGATTTCAAATGGCAAAGAGCTGACCTCTAGCTTTGTGTTTGCTTCTAATGATGGCTTCTAACAGTGCTACCTGCAGAGAACAAAGGCAGTCCAATTAAATCCAGGCCATTTGTATTTTTATCATAGAGATCATACCAGAATCCCCATCCTCCTCTCCTTGACAGAAAAATGCAGTGGAATTTTAATTATCTCAAGGATAAAGAGTGCTTTACTTAAAATAAACCTTTCTCCGGCAAAATGGCAATTGTTCTGTGAGTCTTTTTCTTTCAGGTGAATCTTCTGCTCCAGCCATTTCCAAGATGCTGTGGTAGCTCCTTATTCCTGCTAAGATATTTATGCCTTGTCTAATTTGACAGCTCCCTGTGACACCTGTGCATGGGGAACATGAGGAAAATAAGTGTTCTGTCAAGTGCCTCTAGTCATTTTTCTGGTTTGTCTCTCTCAGCTTTCGTATGACAGGAATGACTTTCTTTATAAATCATGTAAATTGTAACTTGTTAATGGGTACTTTGGAATTATGGATATCTCATATCAATTATTTTATGTGTTCTTTTGCAAAACATTTGCAGGAAGGAACCTCCAGTGAAAAATGTGACCAATTTTCTGCCCCATCAGTTGAAACTTGGTTTGGTTTAAATGCAGGGCAGAGCCATTGTCTTCCATTTCCTCCAGCTGCTGTTCAGAGCTGAGAGATTGATGAGCCGCAATGGGTTGAGCTGTTTTATTTAAGACCCTGTCTTTAACCATATCCCTCTCCTTTCAGGAAGCTGTAGTAAGCACCTGGATTCAGTTCAGTGACAGCTCTGTTACTCCGTTGGACATTTATGACCCTAAGGACTTCTCCCTTTCTGCTGTATCATTAGACGAAGCTGTTGTCTCCATCCGCCAGAATGCTGCTTTAGAATGGCCCGTTGTGGCAGCAGAAGGTGAAGGTCAGGGCACATTAATCAAGGTGGACATGATGATTTCTGAAGCCTGCCAAAAGTCCAAGAGGAAAAGTGTCCTGGCTGTGGGGAATGGCAACATCAAAGTCAAGTTTGGTCAGAATGACGCAGACTCCGATACAGGTGGAGATTATGATGCTGATGAGATTGAAAACCACGCCAGCGACCGCCGGCACAAAGTGTCCGATCAGGAACGGTATGGCCAGGATGGACGGTACTATGGGAGCTCTTCAGCAGAGCGAGAGGAAGGCGCCATCAGGAAAGTCAGCACCACGGTAAAATCCGTAATAAAAAATAAAGTAATTAAAAACAATAGGCTGGATGGTGGCAAAGTCTCCGACGATAGCCAGCTGCAGAACATTCCCATAGACTTCACCAACTTCCCTGCTCAAGTAGACCTACCAAAAGGCAGTGCGGGCATGGAGGAGAACGACCTGGTGCAGACACCTAGGGGCCTTAGTGATTTGGAGATTGGGATGTATGCTCTGCTAGGGGTCTTCTGCCTGGCAATTCTAGTCTTCCTCATAAACTGTGCAACATTTGCACTGAAGTACCGTCACAAGCAGGTTCTGGTGGAAGGACAGGCCACCATGACCCATTCCCATGACTGGGTCTGGCTGGGAAATGAAGCGGAACTGCTGGAGAACGCAGCAGATTCATCACCTCAGCAGGATGAGCACACAACTATTATTGACCGAGGCTCGGGTTGCGAGGAGAGCAACCAGCTCCTCAATGGCAGTGCTCAGAAGAACATTCAGAGCCAGGTTCACAGGTGTGCTGACTCAGGGGGCAAGCTCGGAAAGGAACAGAAACCTGAACCTTTACATTCGCCGACATCTAAACGGAAGCGGGTAAAATTCACGACATTCACTACCATCCCACCCGACGATGGTTGTCCTACTGTCAACTCAATCCTAAGTAGCAATGACGATGACATTAAATGGGTGTGCCAGGATATGGACCTGGGGGACTCCAAAGAGATAAGAAACTACATGGAGAAGTTCAAAGACAAAGTGTAGCTCCTTGCTGGTTTTTTGGGTTTAACCACACCTTGATGCCTTCAGTTCTACAGTATATATTGGGACAGAAGAGGGGGAGGGGAAGGAATCACCAGGAGAAATGATGAGGCAGTTTTTATAATCAGGGAAAGAAATTTGCCAAACTGTCCATGGTTTATTTTTTTCACTTTGCTTTGTTTTTTCCATCAGTTATTCTGCTACTCATGGATTTAGGAAGTGGAATATAAATAGCAGAAAGGAACAAGGAAACGGTATGACTGGTATGATGAACTGGGCAAGATGAGGTTGTGAAAATTGGTTTTATGGGTCATACAAATAATAATGAAGTAATGTTTCAAAGTACCAAAAATATTTTAAAAAGAGAAGAGAGAGTATAAGAGCATGAAAAGAATAAGCAAGAGACAAACAGTAATTTGTCTGTATTTCTAATAAAACACCAAATTATGGATATATGACCCACTAGGAGACTTTTTAGATTGTTACTCAAGCCGTTTCTTTTTATTTCTTCATTTGAAGTGAAGATGTGTCTTTGGCATTACATATGAAGGAGGAAGAAATTACCTGGTATTTTTATTTTTACTTTTCTGTTTGTCTTTTAAGTTGAGACAGAATAATTTTCCCTCTTGTATTTTTCTTTTAAATATCTTGAAAACAGGAAAGTTTTCAACTCACTAAGTTCACAGTGGACCAAGAACATGTTGTTTCTAAGTTAGCTATAAATATCTCCTGTCATTTAAAGAATTCGGGGGATAAGTATTGACTAATCATTTCCATGCGATGTCTCTTCTGAAAGCCTAAGCCTCCATTGTTTCACCCTAGCTAGAAATATGTTCTGTTTGACAGAAGTATTAATTTTACTTTCAGGTTTGGATTTTTTATTTAGTTGTTCGTTTTAAATTTCCACAACCAAAGTTCCCACGTTTCACCAAGGGAAGAAGGTGCTGTTTTATTTTAGCTTTTAGAAGTAACAACCGATGGGAGTGCCCCGCTGGTGCATTTCAAATGTACCTGGAACTGAGACCATCGCAGGCCAAATATGTACAGCCTGGATTTTGTTTTTTTGACAAGTCCATGAATTCATAATTTTGTGCTGTCATTTTCTGTTTATTCTAATGTCACCCGCTCTCATCAAGCTCTGAAAGTGAGAAGAAGAATGGACAGAAAGACACTGATTGTCCCCAAACTTTTATTTCCTTGTACTGGGAGAGCTGGCCTCTGGACAGTCTGTGGGAAGGGAGGGAAATATTGTTAAAGCAAGATCACGAAATATCTGGAGCTATTCTATAGATTTCTTTTGCCATTGGACCAGCTAAGACTGAAAATTTTAGACTAGATTGTAAAGCTGATGTTTTGAATAAACAAATACAAAACCAGTAATAAACCTGAAGCAAATACAAAATAGAGTCATAGATTTGTTGTGTAAACTGGCAGAACTGCGTTCACTCAGTGCCAGTTTACACTAATGGAGGACACAGATCAAAATCTATACAATGAGGAAACCACTGTTATCCAAAACCTTTTGTAACTAAAAGGAAGATGGTATATCCAACCTTTTGGAAGGCAGTATTATGTCCTGACTGTTAGCCAGAAGCACTTGCATTGTCCTGTCTTTACCATGTATTTCTTTTTTTTTTTTTTAATTACTAAACTCAGTAGTTTGGTTTTTTTTACTTGGACAAAATCAATCCTGCCACCCAGTAACATAGATGGACGTTTTAACAAGATATGCCTAGTATGCATTGTAGACTGAAAGAATGTAATATTTATTTATACATGTTATACGAATTGTAATTAAAATGCTTTACATGGCTTGACAAATTAACCTCTCTTTTCTGAGGGGAGGGGTCTCCTTCTGTCGTTTCTGTGTTGAAGTTCTGCATCCACTGCCTCACAGCTGAAACAAAATTTAAGCTGCTTTCTGAAGAGAGAATAGAGATGTATGAAAGTTTTTCACTGCTCTGACCCTTCTTTTGTGAACTGCTCCCCTTCCCACCCAACATGTGGTGGTGATGATGGATGGCAGGAGAAGACAGCAGCCAGGCATAGTTCATGGCAGTGTCGCTATTCATCTTGTTCATCTTCATGCCTACCATCAGCACACACAACTCTGGGACTCGCTCTTCTGATATGTGCAACTTTCGTGCAGCCCAGCCATAATTAATTATGTTGCTTCTCTGATTGATACAGTAGGTTCAGATGGAAGCAAGTTTCACTGAATCACAGCTGACACATACAAAGCACCCTGTATCCCAGAGGACCCCAAGCTGCTTTATAAGCTAAGCACAGTGATGCATCAGCCACACCTCAGGGATCAGTATATCTTCCTGGGAAAACGCAGGTATCTCTGAGGTGAAAAAGGCATTTACAGCGCAGAGCTGCAAAATACAACAGCAGAGGAACAGGAAAGATAGAATGGAGCAAAAAGAATACACCTTGCTAGCACAGAATATAATTGTTTAAAGTGTGTTTTTAAGAAAACTGTTAATGTGCTGAACAGGCCCTGTTACAGCACATGTGAAGAATGGCATGTCCAGTAACCCAGGGCTCCCGAGCTCTTTCTGGGATACTGGTACAGCACTACTTGGAGAGAAAAGGGGCAATTATACATCACTGTTTCTAATCTGTGCACTCAGACTTTCCTCTTTGCTTTTCGCAGCCGAGACTTCATAAAATCAGAAGAGAAAAGGGTATCTCCATCTAACATGAACAGTTGACTACTGAGAGAAAACCTTGTGAGGAATATTCATCTTGCCCTGTATTTTCATGATGACATATGCATGACTTTCTTGGTCTTGCTGTCTCACCACATTGTCTAAGAAAATATTCACAGTGAATGAAAACATTATTCCTAATTCACCTCCTTTCCAAAAGCTCAAGTGCTTTCTTCAGGAAAGAAAAATGTGTCTTCATTGAGATTACAAGGGGAGGAAAATCAAAGTTTCCCACTAGAAACTATTTTGCAATTCCTTTTCAAAAGCAGTGGTGTAAATTTTTGGTGAAAGACACACTGCTGTATTAATACAGCTCAGATCGGGTTCAACATTGCCAAAGAGGAGCAGAGTTCTTCTGTAATGAATAGGAAAATGATAGCTTATTCGTTGTTTTAATATTAATTGAAATAATGACTGTTTTCTGCTTTGTGTTTGTTAACTGCATGTATAGTTCTCTGTTGTCTGTAGATTTGGACTTAGGCAGTTTGTCTGAAATAACTACCCTTTGGAAAAATTAACATTATTCTAGAGTGGTGATCCTTGTGACCCTGGCCAGTACACCCATGACGCCTCCTTGGGAGCAAGATTTCACTGACGATTAGCCACGTGTCAGTTCTCAGTGGCAGTATTTTGTCATTATATTTAGATAAGAAAAAATAGTCTCTGCAGGGTCTCTCCAAAGCGTGTGGTTTGTCTTGCACACACAGAGTCCGTTGGCTGCAGCCTGTGGCAGAGGGTGGGCCACCGGCCGTTCACGGATACGTACGGCATTGTACACACGCTGCACGTGACCGCGGACGTTTGTTATAGTTCTGATAACTTCTGGTAATTTACTCTTTACTCTGTGTGTCCCATAATAATCACTTTACCAACATACAGCTGCCAACATGAGCACATCCATGGCCAAAGGGCCAGTTTCTTAAGCAGCAGTTTCTTAAGTGCTGCAGGACTCGGGGGCAGTCAGTGCAGCCACTTTCCCAAAGCAAATTAAATGGCAGCATAACACCCCCGAAGCACATAAAATGGTTTTCTCTGCTTTTTACTAACACATGCCTGTTATTGATGTCTTTTAGTTCCTGAGTTATCAACTAATGGACTTCAGCTAATCTCCACATTGGCAACACGGTGGGGTTTTAAAGCTCTAAGAGGAAGACACCTGACGTGCTGCCTGTCGTTGTATGACATCGTACTGTAGCGAAGAAGAAGAACCACTGCTCCAGGTTCCGTACCATATATGTGATAGTTGAAATGTGGAAAATATGTTCAGACAGGGCATGATGTGTTTAACAACAGTCCCACATGATGCAAAGCCTGTGATCACTGGGGGGAGGAGGACTCAGGAAGCCTCTCCAGTCCCAAGGTCCCACTTCCAACTATTTTGTTAGTCACAACTACAGCATTTCTGTGGGGATCCACACCTGCTGTAAATCTGTGCATCTCTATTGAAGCCATCTGGTAGAGCCATGCTAATTGACAGCAGCCAGGAACCTGGACTTTTGATTTAATATATATGAGAAGTTCCTGACTGTTTAGGAAGAGTTTTAAAGCTGCTTTGCCACATGATAGAACTGAATTTGTGTGCTTCCCTGGATGAGGGGTTTGTTTGCCCCTGCCCATCAAAGTGGGAAGAGATAAGGCTACCAGGAGTGCTCTGGAGACTTGGGCAGGATGGGGACAACGCCTGCCTCTCCTGGCACAGCCTGCTCTCTTCTTCAGCAGCAGGAATTGTTTCATGCATCTTGATATTTCCTTTGCTAACACCTGCCAGCCTGGCTGTTTAGGATGTTGCTTCACACAAAGCAGGGAGAGCGTCTCCTGCTGCTCACAGCAGCCTGCTGCCGTATGTACCTGCTGCCTAGGTCTGGGCTGGCTGAGCTGCAGAGGAGCTTGCTTTCTTTCCTGAGAATCTTGGCACTGCTTCTCTGTGCTCTTTGTAGGTTTTGAGCCCAGAGGAAGCTTAGAAGAGGCCGCTGATTTTGACTCCTGTAACTCGTGGCTGAACAGGAACATGTCTTCAAAATCACATGGTCTTTGCAAAGGAAGACAGGCTGTATTTGAAGAGACAACACAGGGAATTAAAAAAAGGGAAAAACTCAGCCCTGCCTTCACATTTAATTTTTCTGAAGCTACAGAACATGGTGCTTCAGAGACGGAGGCAGATACTGAAATTTTTCAATTTATCTTCCACTGACCAAAAATTCCGTCAGAGCCCAATTCTGAGTGAGCGACCGTAAATGATCATCTCAGCAGGGAAGAAACCACCAGGCTGTGAAATATCATTTATTTGAGAAATTTACATTGGGTCAAATGCCAGGATTTACATTTCTTAAGCTTTGCCGTGCTGCAGTTACAAAGGCAGGGGGATCGGGCACAGAGAGCTGCTCTGAACATCACTCTTGGCAATGTGCCTTACTTGCCAGATGAGGGAATCTATGAGTGCCAGGGGTGCATGGTTGCAAAGATAACACGCTGCAAGGTACATTTTTCTGTCAAGGAGCCAAGATGGAAATTCATTAATAATAATTTGCACTTAGAGGAGAGCCTTTCATCTGAGAAGCTCAGTGACTTCCAATTGTTGGTAAAGGATAAAAATGTGAGCAGGCTGAAGGTGCCCTGTTTTCTCAAATGAGACAGTGCGGGGTGAGCACATTCCTCTTCTCGAGGCCCGGGGGTGCAGCTGTACCTGGGTGAGGGTGGGGCTGCCTGCTGGGGGGAGGCATTTAGGGAAATCACCTGGTGTGGTCTGTAAGGAGGAGTCCAGCTTGCTGGGGGGGGAGGAGAGTGTTTGGGTTGTTGCAGGTGGAGGTCAAGCGCTGTGTGAGAGCTGTGCTGCTGCAGGGTGCTGTGAGGCAGCCGTGGGACTGCCGGGGAGAGCGGGTGAAGGTAAGAAGCAAAGCTCTCCTGTTGCTGCGAGGCTGATGGCACAGAACGGACCTTGGTGAAAAGTGAGTCCTGCTTTGTTTGGGGGGATTTTACTGCGTTGTGTTTGGAGGGAAGGAGAAATTTCATTGTGTGCTTAGGTGTCCCAAGTTTAGGAATCGGCAAGAGAAACTGTGTGTTGATCATGCCTTAACTTTGGGAAGGGATTAAGATGGAATTTGCCTGGTACATGTACGTGGGAACACCTGATAGGGCAAAGTCAACGTGGTACATCCTGGATCAAATGCTGGATTCTGGATCCTTCTGATATGACTTAACTGATAGGAAGTCCATGTTTCTTCAACCAGTGATCATGCTGACTTGCCCTCAGTTTCTAGAAATATTTTGGCATTGATTAAATTTGAGAGATGACCTGGAAAAGGCTCTCACTTTTGGGAAGGAGGGATGCAGTTCATGGTGCTACACCCAACTTCCTGAGCTGGAAATGTGCTTGCACATATATCTGTTCTTTCCTTCTTGCCAAGCTCCCAGACCAAGTAGCCATAGCAGCAAGAGTGTTGCTTTGTTTTGAAAGACTCCTAAACTGGATTTCAGTGCTTAAAAATAAGCTGTCAGCGAAGATGCAGCAGCAGACAGAGATAATGATGCAAATTACCAAATAACTCTCCCTCTTGATTACTCATTTTGGACAAACTCAGATCCATTCTTTTTATGCTTATGCTAGGGAGGGATTAAAGCTCTTTGTTTGAAACCATAGTGTTAAAGCCAGCCACAGCATCCTGGAGACAATATGTCTGATGTTCAGCTGAGCCCTATCAGGTTGCAAAGACACCCTGGACTAATCATCCCCTTGGCTGCTGGAGGGGTTGCTCTGTGCAGTCAGGCGTGGTGCAGCCAATCCTGCCTCTTTATGGAGGTTCAGTACCATGTTTAGAGACAGCTGGTAACTTTTTTTTTTCTCCTTCTATTTTCCCTTTGAGCCTGTATCTGAAGGTTTTTCAGGTAGCCGGTTTCCAGCGTGGTCTCTGGCTGTTTGGGGTGGTGGGTGCAGGGGACACTGAAGTACCTCTGTCCTCTGGCTGCTGGAATAGCTTCTCAGCTTTGTCCTGCAAGACAGCTGCGAGGGTCAAATTTAATCCCCTGAATTTGAATAATGTGAGTAGCAACTGAATTCCTGGAAGCCACAATTTAGGTTGGAGTCCTTCCTAAACAGATTGCAGGATCGTAATTATCTGGTCACTTCTGTCTGGCTACAAATGCAGGATAGGAGGGAAATCTTACAGAAGGCTTTTGGTAGTTTTGCCACTGTCTTGCACATGGCCTGGTGGAAGAGGTACCTGGCTGAGAAATGCCTGTTCTGCTATCAGTCATATCAAACTCTGCTAATTCTCTACTTGTTTCTTTCACTATTGGGGTATTTTCAGCTGACATCTAGCTTCCTGAGATTGCTGAGATTTAACTTTCAGCATTACTAATGAAAAGCTACTGGTACAAATCCGTGTTGTTCAGATCTCCTGTGCACGTGGGGAGCAGGAACAGTGGAAAGAGATGTTGATGGGTTATGTTGCAGAACTGAAGAAAGAGATCAAAGTCCTATGAGAGAAAAGATAAAGATTTAAGTTGTATGAAGACTAGGATTGCTTTCTTAGCTTGCTTTCTGTAACATATATATTTCCCTGAATGTTGTGGTCTTTCCTGGCTTGGAGTGATAATTTCCCTGGTTTGGGGGTAAGATTTATGCAAACCCCTGAGGCTCAGGATGGCTGCGTTGCCTGGCTCTCACTAAATGGAGTGAGAGCCGTGCGGCAGGTAGCAGAGCCTCCACTTTGACAATTTGTGCTAACACCTGAGGAACTGTTTGATGAACAGTACTGTTGGTAACAGCCGTCCATAGAACTGATAATCTGGCTGTATGAGATAGTGACTTATTGTAGGGACAGGTCATAATCATATGTTTTCTGATGATGGGGAAGATTTTTGTTCCCAAACTGAATTGTACAGCTTCTGAGGCTCCAGCTGGACAGCTGCATTGCAGGCAAGAAGCCCCATTTGAGACAGGCAGGCACCCAAAATGCCATGTAGCTAATGACTGTCACTTCAGTGTCATTTAGTAGCAATTGCTATAGGAGAAGAATTATCTGAGGACTCTTCTTTGGTTATGATGACACTATACATCTTACAAAACTGAGCTGAGGTTACCATAATGATGAGACTCTATTAATTTTATATGATATTGCTACAGGGCCTTTTCATGGATTGTCTGAAAAGATTAATATTCTTTAACAGAAACACTTTGGCAAATCAAGTCACCATTTCCCATTCTTTCACTCCACCCCTGCATTTTGGGATCTGCCGTTTACTTTCCATTGTGCCTCTAGGTTCATCATACCACATCCATCAGCATGGCATGAGTTTTACACACTTTTTTTTAAAAGCACTCCAAGAATATCTTCTCTGCTTTGTAGGGCATTGTGTCTTATTATTTTAAAGCCTACTATTACAAAAATGAAATGCAAGATCACGTTGGGGGAAGAGGGGAATAAGCGGGTCTGATAACTGACAACTTTGAAGCTTTTGAGAAACCACCAAGCAGACTAAAATGAAATTCCCCCCAAATGTGGAGCAAAAGGTATTTGTTCCCAGCTGGGAAGAAATAACCATTACAAACCCAGATGTCTTCCCCCCATACAGGGAGTGCTGTTCTCCACAGCTCTACCTGTGACTACCTTAACCTTGCAGTGTTATTTGTAGACCCGTGCTTTCCCTTGGGTAGAACCAGTGGGTCCCAGGTAGCTACAGTCAGGTGTGTGTAAGTGAGAGTTTCCTTGCTGTGTGAGTTGCAGGTGGCTCTGAGGAGATAAGGGAACCTGAATGTCGGTGCTCTGAGTTCAGCTCCCCACAAGGCTGCCCTGGTTCTTGCTCTTTGAACAAAAATGCCTGTGGGCTCTGGTGGTTTCACTAAACTGCAAGAATGGAATAATGCAGCAATCAAAGGCTGCTATTAAAACTGAATCCATAAATCACTGCATTCAAATTAACAATTCACCAAATTAAACCAGCAGGTAATCAAATTCAATGATAGGGGTTGACACTAAGAGGAATTGCTCTGTGTTGGTCTCATTGGAAAAACATATGGAGAGGCCAAGTCCTTTCAATTGATGATATAAACCAGTGCTTTGGCCAGTACAGTCCTTCAGTGGTGAAGGGCATTAAGCACATGGGATGTAGGTGCCAATAGGACATTAAATTAAACCCTTCCCAGGGATGTATCTCAGTGCAGATAAATGCAGAAAATTGATTTGCGTGTGAATCTTGCATGAAATTATCAGCATCCGCAGAAAGCGTGTGGCCTCTTTGGGTCTTGTTCTCTTTTCCCAGTCCTGCTCTTTTACCTTCAGTACCACTGAATCTTCCAGCAGGCTTGCTCTGGAGACAGTGATTGAGTTGTAGGCAATCCAGTTTCTCTTTAGACCTTTCCGTGGCTGAGAAAGCAGGAATTTCACAGCCTTGGGTTCCCTCTGAGTGTACTGCTACTAAACATATGGATGCCAGTCTCTACTACGGACCCATTCATAGCTTTCTGCTATGGGGGGGTGTATAGGGGGGAGTGAGGAGAGCCAGGGACCATTAAGATCCGTGGTGCCTTGAGATACACCATAACACTGGGAGAAGCTTGGGGAGAGATGAGGTGGCTATTTCCCACCTCCCCTGCTTCTAGACGGGCGTCTGTGTGATACAGTATCCTGCTTTGCCAGTGTGATCCTTCCACGGCACAGCAAAGGCAATAATAAATGACCTTTTTACTTCACAAAACCTGCTCAGTTAGCAGTAAGCATATGTTCTTTCAGAAATACTCTGATAGCAGTATGAGGGCAGAGAGGGGGAGGCCAGCCAGGAAGCTTGATGTCAGCCTTCTAGCTGAGGTAATGGACATAAAAATCTCCATATGCTGAGAAGTCAGTTTAAAAAAAAGTATTAACCTGATTAGCCCATTTGTCTCTTCTCTCATCAAGCATCTTTCTAACAACAGCTATTTCCTTCTTTAAATTAGGAAACTAATACAGGTAGTGTCATAACTTGTGTTTTGGAGTTATTAGAACAAGTCTGTCTGCAAATTTATTCACTTTGTGTCTGTATAGACTAGGGAATTTCACTGCACTAAACTGGGACAGCGAACCCTAGATTAAAAAAATATATCTATGGCCCTTTAGTAGGAAGGTCAAAATAAGGCAACCAAAATAATAATGAAATTCCAAACAGAGCCTTTATTGGAAAAGGGGAATTAACTTTCAGGTAGTGCAGGGATTGCCCCAGGGAAAAGCAGTCACACAGAGGTGGCACACAAGCAGCTGCATTTGTATGTTTAAACAAAAATGGATGCTTGAACAAGGCTTGATGCAATTTTGGTTCTAAAAAGGCCTGCAAATATGCTTGCTAGTAATTTCCCATCAGAGCCCTGTGGCTTTATTAGATGAATTTAATTATTTCAGTTCCATGCAGCATCGCTAATCTGCAAGAACTAAAAATTCCTGAATCTCCCTCAGATATTGGTGACATAATGGTTAAAAATGTAATTTGAAGGCTTTTGCAGATCCCTAGTTAATGCAGAGCTGTAGGAAAGGCCTCTCTTCTTCTGCCTTGGGCTGTTAGTCAGAATTTTAGTGCGTTAGGAATGCTGCTGAATACTACAGAAGAGTGAGGGCTATTTTAGATGTGAAATCTTTCACTTCTAAGTACCTACATTATTTGGTGTAAATGGGAACTTGTTGTTCCTGGATTCAAGGATGTGATCTAGTGGAAAATTATTAAAATCATGCCAAGTACCCAGTTCTGAGTCAGTAAAATTCAGCTCCAGAAAAATCTTGATCCTTAAGCTCTCCATCTAGCAGAAATATTAGCAATTACCTGGCAGAAAATTTTCAAGCTGAAAGAGCCGGACTCATTTGGCATTGTGCAGTGCCCTTTAGGACTAGGCACTGCCTGTCCTGGGCTTCCATCCAGAGGCTTCATCATCATGATGTTTATGAAGAAAAATTCTAATGCATCTATTATAAGAAAAAGATAGTCCGAAGATTTCAAGGTTAATTAAAACCAGGCTGATAAGGGGGAAGATCAGGAGCTGGGGTATTCTTAAATAGCCAGGAAGAAATTTCTTGGGAATGTAAGTGTTAAGCTGTTATAGTAAAGGGTAACTATCGAGTGCTCACCTAGTCAGAAGTCTTGGCCAAGAGTGCAAGAGGTGATTAGCTGCTTAACTAGTGTCAAGACGTCATTGGCATGGTAGGACTGCTCTGTGTACAATGCAGGCATGCAGTACTGTTTGCCAGAAGATGGCACTCAAAGTATGGCATGCGACGTGTTTCGGAGTCCTCTCTGCTTGCTTCTAATCTATTGGGTAATAGTTTATGCACATGCAGATCTAGAGCTGGCATAGTCCTGTATAATCGATGCAGCCTAAGGTTTTGTAAGCAGCTACATCCTTATGCCTGAAAGGGGTCTGTGATTGAGGAAAATGGGTGGGGGGAATCTGCAAACAAGAAGTCACTGCTGAAACACTTAACTTGGTGACTTGCAAGCTCTGTTGACATACTGCAGGGTTTGCTTCACAGTTCTAGCATCGCTGTGTATCTCCTGGGGAGAGCGATCTGCCCTTGGATAGCACAGTTGCACTGCGGTGGAATTCCTCTGTCTGCAAATACAGATGCAGTGTTGTCAATCTTTAGAACTGCACCTCAAATATAACGAGCATGCTAGCTTTGGGACCACCTGGAATAATTGAGTGTGTGGGGGCAGAAATAGAGTGTTTTTCTGAATGTATAGCAGTTTAAAAGTGAAAAAGAAAAGTGTAATTAGGATTGAGATGTCATGCGTAAGGTGGAGCTGCAGCTCTTAGCAGCAAGAAAACACTACCAAGTTCACAATGTGTCTTGTCAGTAGAAAAATTACTTTTAAGGAGGGGATGGGGAGGGAGAAACCTGTAGAACAGTTCTCTCTGCTTTCAGTATTACTGTTTGATGTAAAGAACATCAGAAAAGCTTATGTTAGTTGCTAATGATTTCTGCAGAGTGCAAATAGTTTTATGAAAGCAGCAGTTTTCAGGCTATGGGTTCTCTGTGTGTCCATACCTGACTGAGAACATGAGTTGTGAACAAGGAGAGAAATAGGGCTGAGACTCAACAGCAGATGAGGTCCTCAGTGCTGGCCATGCGGGTCCTCTTGCCCCAGAGTTACTGTGCTGCTGCTCCTCCCACTTATGTTGTGGCATAGGCTATTCTGCATGCCATTCTCTTTGTAAATTGGGTCTCTTCAATCATATTTCTATCCATAGATAAAGCTCTACCAAAGTAAATTAATGCTGAGGATATGCCACTCTCCACCCCCTTTATTCTTCGCTGGGCTGCTCATGTCCCTTCCCAGCAGGGCACCCCTCTTGCCCTGCTCTGGCTGTGCTTTCATGTGTGAGTGTGACCCTGAAGTAACTTTAACTGTAGCAGAAGAGGAGGCTGCAAAGTATCTCCTCCCTCTTGTACCCCCTCAGGTATTTGAATAAATAGTGCCCAGCTGCGTTGTACCTCGCTGCACTGTGAGCACTCCTGACGGTGGCAAAGGCAGCTCTGTACCATCCTGCTAGGGCAGGGCTGAAGGTAAGCAGCTAAAGCAAAACAGTACGTAGTGCTTGGGAAATGAGGATTGGGTATTGTGCATGGATTTCCATACAAAGTCTCCTATTGCTCTGTTCTAAACGTGCAGGGGAGCAGAGTCTGAAGTGGTGACTGTATCGGAAGGCGTTTCTCCGTGACAGAGATCAGGATGTGAAGGACACACGCCCTGCTCAGCGGAGCATTAATTCACCTCCCTGATCGATAGCTGTGAGCAATCTAGGAGATGTGGTACCAACTTTCATACCAATTGTTTTCTTGGGGAATGCTCCGGGAGTAACTGATCCTTTCAGCTGCCATCTTGCAGAGGAAGCAGTAAATAGTTCTAACGCAGATGCTTAACTCCACCTCAGCTAAACCCCCTCCATGTCATTATTCCTTTCCTTTTTGCATTATGGTCCATTCACACAGACTTTCCTTAAGCTAAAAGCACATAAAGTTTGTGAGCAGTGGAAGAGAATTACTTTTTCTTTGCAAGTAGCGTAAAATCTTTCTCCTTGCCCTTCAGCATCAAGCAGAGTTGTAGCTAAGGGGAATAAGTTAATCTTTTCATATCAGGGCAATAAAGTTACTGCGAAGTCCATCCAGAGCTCATCTTTGGCCACTTGAGTGAGCACAGTATTTGACATTGCCAGATCTGCACTTGTCTCCCTCATCACTTTGCAGCAGATGGTTCCATTGTGCTTAATCCCAAATATTAATGATTCTCTCTTTTTTTTTTTTTCTTATTTTGTTTCCTTCTTTCCTTCCTTCAGCACTTGGGGAAGTAATCTCAATTGCTGTGATGTTGGCATGCTTTAATTTTCATATCTGGGAATGATTCTTCTTGGGCTGAATTTAAGAAAACAAAATGACAGCCAGTGGCCTCAGACTTAGTATTGCTAATACTGATTCCACAGATTTCCTTTAAATACACTACTGAGCTAAACAGAATTACAGGAGGCTGGTGAGCAGCCTTCTGCTCACTCATTTCATTCTGATTCCCATGCATTGCTCTTGATTATGGAATAAAGACAGGTCAAATGGCTCATCTGAAGGAGTAGCTGGTGAGGCTGGGACCTGTGAAGGACAAAGGAGGCTGAAGCCAGAAGAGGCATTAAATTCTCCATTATGATTCTGGAAATCCTCTCCAGATCCAGGCACACTCCCTGAAGAATCCCCAAAGGGGTAATCCATCCAAGCAACCAATTCAGCCTATTGCAAAGTTAGTGTGGGTCTGTGAACTTCAATTTTTTTGTTTGTTCAATCTCTGCTTGGTTTAGCTAAACACTACCAGAGTCCAGATTTCTGTCTTAGATTATACCAAGGATAAGATGGTCTTGTGTGATAGTGGTTGGGGATCGTCTTGGGCTAGGATTCGCTTCTGGTGCTGCTACGGTTTTTTTCTTATGGCATATAATTCTTCTCTCTGTTTTCCCTGTGAACAGCCTAAACACACACACACACACGTATATATATATATATATATAAACACATGCCTCAACACAAATGCATCCTCTGCCCCCTCGGAGTGCTACGAGGCAGCTCTGGAGAGCTCCAGCAGACTGGTGCCTCCCCGAGCTTGTGCGGGAGCCCAGTTGCTAATTGGAGGTTCCTGACGTGGCTGAGTCCCCGGGAATCCCTGGCTGCTCTCCAAGCCACTGCATCAGGATGACAGCCGAAACACAGATCTCATTTCCTTCTAATTCGTCAGGGAGCCTGACTCTGATTGTACACCTCGGGGTTCCCTTTATGCCTATGCACTTCCCACAACTCATTAAGCTCTTTAATGGATTGCACAGTCATCAAGCTGTTACTGGAGACTCTTGTGTTGGCTTCTCTTACTGTGGTTTTGGGTGAATCTGGGATAGTTCTGCTGCCTCTGGTGAAGGTTTTGGCTGTAGGGGGCTCTTCTGCTGTCCTTGAGGAGGAGAGGCTGTCTTCAGGCTCCATGAAACTAATGCTGATGTCAGTTTTATCTGGATGCTCCTGAGCTGGAGGAGTTAGGTAGAAACAGTTCCCCTGTTCTTACCGCTCAAAATTGAGCGGACTGAAGTACAGTTTACAAATTGAAGTAATGGTAAAAACACACCCCTGGGTTATCAAGGATTTGTCGGCTTTAGGCTAGAGAAGAGTGTGAGATTCGACCAGACTTCTGCTTGGTAGAAGGCCAAAAGTCATGGAAGGCAGAGCCTCTCCTCTGTCATTACAGCTTTAACTGTCAGTGGTGACCCATGACATGCTGCAGGTTCACAGCTACTTAGTCCTTCTTAAACATCCATTTGCTCTAATGGATGGATTTACTTTCTTTTTTTAAAGAGCATATGTGACTGTGTATTCCAAACTGTGTGCAATCATTTTTCTACAAATAATCCAAGTATTCTTTTGGGTACTCCAGCAGCATTCAAGCTGTCATAGTCCATACAAAACAAACCTTGGAAAAGGCAAAATGAGATGCTGTGTTACAGAGAAAGGGAAGGGAAGATCCAAAAAAGTTGCAAACTAGAACAAGGCGGGGGGGAACCCCAAAAGTATAAGAATTATCATGACCTTTTCAGGAAGACTGAACTGTGATCAGTCTTCTGAGGTTTTATTATCACTTTTCATACTCCTTGATTGTGTTTCCTCTTCATGACTTCATGTATGTCCATCATCTGATCTCTGCTCCAGCTGCTAAGGTATCTTTTCTCCTTTTTCCTGACCTTGCTCTGAATAATTTTACATTTTTCTTCTCTGTCTTCCATTGAAAACTTACGGGATTTGGGTTTTGAATATAGATGTTGGTCAAAATTTCATATCCTGGATGCCATTTGGTACAAGTCCCACCGGTGCCTGTGCCATCTGCAGCCTCTGTGACACATCCCCCATGAAACCTGCCTTTGAGTTCCAGCCTTGGTGACAGTTCTTGCGACATTTGGTCACCGTTTGAAGCTCATTATGCCCCTCCATCCCCATATTCTGTGCTTAGTTTGATCTTGTCCAATTATTCAGCCAGTGCCTGTAGATAATGGAACATGAAGGCTGGGACCCGAGCACCGAGACATTTGTCTGGCTCCTTGCTTTTGCTCTCGCCAGGCTCTGCTCAATTGCCCTTGTCGCTGTGTTGGTCTCTTCTGTGTACCTCTGCCCTGGACACTGCCTATAATTACTTCCACCCAGGGTTGTAACTCTCATCTCTGCTGTGTTCAGAAAGCTTGCAGCAGTGTAAATAAAACCTAGCTCCTTATTTTAGTGCCCTGTTACATGCATGCTTAACCCAGCTGAGCTCAAAGGGTGGCATGTGCGAAGTGCATCTGCGGTGCGTGGAGGGGGTCGGCTCGTTCCAGGAGAAAGCCCTGCGTTGTGCAAGAGATGAGGTCATAATTTAAAGGGATCCAGGAGACCATGCAGAAAAAACTTGAAATCTTGCTCTGTCCTTCGTGTTGTTTATGAGGTATTATTAGAATATGGTTTCAGTCACTCTTGCAAGCAGAAATTAGAGTTCTAAATTACCCAGCACTTCCAGATTTTGCTTGGAAATATGAGAAGCCTTTTCAACTTGAGGATTACAATTACGGAGCTGCCTTGTGCCATTAGTGTGATGTTTTGGTAAACATGCAGAGTTTTATTTGTCTTGCATGCAACTTTTATGGATGTATACTATTAATTGGGGAATGATTTTTATCATCATGTACAACAAATACCAATTTTTTCTGTCATCTTCACTGCTCAAGCTATGAAAGGGAAGCCTTAACCTTGAACGTGCAACAAGTGTAGTGGGGTTCCCTCTTTCCTCGCTCACAAAACAGAAAACTTGGCAAAACTTGGTAGCAGAGTGCTGTAGGTGTAGAGGGAGGGCTGCTTCTGGAGACAGATTCTGCTGCATTTACCAATTGGGGCAGAAAGGGAAGAGTCAAATGCTTAGTCCCTCAGATCCCCAAGGTAAATTTGATGCTGTAAGCCTTGTCCTACAGTTTGTTACCACAACCTTGTGTGTGTGTATACACAAATATTATACTGGTGTTTGTTTCATTTTAGGTTATAAATAGTTGCAAAGTGAAAATGAAACATATTGGCAGCTAATGGAGAAACAGCTTTATGGATAAAATAGATGGCGTGTTGTTGATCATGTAGGTATTAGCTTAATTATTGTGCAGGTGCTTTCCGAAAAGGATCTTAGAGCAATTTGCTATCATAAAAGTAGATTAATTCCTGTACTGGAAGTTCCACACTCTCTTAAATCACTTGTGGTGCATTAGGTAATAGAAGTAAAGCAGTGGTTTATCTAAAGGTGTAATTCTCCTTGATGAAGATTCCTCAGTAAGTGCCTTCTTGAATTCTGATTTGGCTTGCATTTAAAACCTTTGTGAGTGAAAAATACCTGCCTCAACCCAAAACTTTGACTAAAACAAAAGCTGTTTGGGAAATTTCTGTTTATTGTAAAACTGGAGGTTTTGAAACTCTTTAATGTGTAGCAAGTGGCTAGAATGACAGAGTAAGTTTCTGGAGAGATTCCATGCAGCAGGTGAATGAATGCTTTAGGGTTGATTCTGATTTTATTGCTCTGTTTTGTTGTGGGGTGGGTTTTTTTTTTTTTTTAATTATTAGTTTTGTTTAGTCTTTAGGGATCTCTGATTGTTATTGGATGCACTTGTAGCATCCCTGGGCAGCTCTGGCTCGTGCCGTTCTGGCCTAGCATGACAGCTGTACCCAGGAGCCACCTCCTTGGAAGGATGCTGGTGTGTGGTTAGGGGTGTGCATGGGAGGGAAGCTTTTCCCAGAGAGGTTGTTGCAGAATTAAGAAAGCTTGAGGGGAGGCAGGCAGCTCCCCTGCTGCTTCTAATAATAAAACAAAGCACAGAGGAGTAGAAAGGGGTTTTGATCATGTTTTCCTCCTCTGCAGGATTTAAAGGTTTTTAACAAGTTGGCAGATGTTAGTGGAAGTCACTTCCCTGTGGCTTCAGGAAGAATCTGGGCCTCCCTGTGAAATCTGAATCACAGGACTGACCTTCTCTGAGGAAAATGAATACCGTGGAGGGCAGGCAGGGGTATGGGTCTGCCAACTCTGACCCCACTTCAGTTTGGTCTCATGCTTTATACCCAAGAGTGTCTATATAACATTCGACCAGCCAAAGATGTGAAAGCTTTATAATTAGGTGGGCAGAACACATCCTCTGTGAAGAGACTGCCACTTTGCCTGCCGGGAGCCGCCGTGCTCTCGAGCTGGGAATGGAGCAGCCAAAGCCACACTTCAGAACTGTGGAGGTGACAGGGGAGAGTGTTAAACGCTGCGTATGGGGCTGGGTCTGCCTGCTGCCCCCCGAGCACAGCCTGTGCCCGGCCATGCGGGTTCACTCCTGCACGTAGGGCAGAGCTGTGTGGGGCTACTTTGGCTCCATCCCACCAACGTCAGGAGTTTCAGTTTGGTGGATAGGACCCACTACTGTTTTCCACCCGCTGTTGCCCAGCCTCACTCATGCTCGGCTCCCTCTCGGCAGTTGTGAGAGCTTTGCCACAGCAAAGGGACAGCAGGTGTGATATCTGAGACCAGGTTTTGCCTTTACTGTGGACTATTTTATCTCCAGGGTTGTTGCCTTGAGTCACTGTCAGCCTAGCCTGCATTTCAATTTCTGATAGACAGAGACACTTGTATTAGGTGCTTTAAAACACTGAAGTTCGTTGAATAGCATAAAAAACTGACAGTTTGCCCTTCTTAAAATGAAGGGAAACTGAGGCTGAGATACAAAGTTACTTTCAGAGCTGCTCCAGGGTACCAGTGTGTGCCTGTCCCTGTGCCCTCAGTATGCCTTGAGCAGTGCTGCCTCTGGCTGCAAAAATGTGTTTGGGTTCCTGTGGCTGACCTGGAGCAAAATGACTTTACAGAATGTGCAGGCGGTACCTACCGAATGTATTTTCACTGCAAAATACTCCCAGATTCAACTGCTGAACAACTCCATCTAATCAGAAGACCTCTCCCTTCTCCTCCCCACCTGAGAGTCTCTTCTGAAAGATTACTGCCACAATAATTCTGCTTTCTGTCACAGAGGCTTCACCGCACCATAAAAATGACACCTTCTGTTGTATGTGTGTGCTTCTCTGACACAGATACTTACTCAGCCTCCCAGGGCCAGCCTCATTTCCCAGCTTCAAAGCATCGTCTTCTGTCTCCTTCATACATCATCACCAGCAATGCACTGATATTAATAAAATTCAGACGGAGAGAATGATTATTGTTGGTTATGTCAAGTAAATTTAAATGGTTTTCCCTCTTTGGTAAATCACACCCAGCAGTCTTATGAAATAAGTTATGCTGACTCCCTGGGACTGGAAGGTTGTGACTAACAGCTGTTGTTTTTACAAAGTGACTTGCCTTGGCTGGAGGAAAACAAAGGCGGATAAACGTAATGTGATTTGCGGAGTCACTTAGCGGGGGCTTGTCAAATGGGGCTATCTAAATCCCAGTGATAAACGTGGGCCATTTGCTGGTTTGTGACCAACACGAGCTTTTTGTACTGCGGAGTTCAGCTCCTGCTTTGGAGAAAGCAGCTTGTTCTCATCGAGAGCACCTTGTATTCCCCCTGTAAGCAGCATCAGATTCATGTATTGAATTAAATCCCAGGGCTTTGATTCTGGAGGTAGCTCTGTCTTGTAGGAGGTAGAAAGCACATTGCAAGTGGCTTGCAGAAGGCTGCCTGGTACCGAGTGAGGAAAAGCTTTGTTTGGTACTTGTCTAGTGTCCTCGGAAGGCTGAGGAGAGAGGTGCCACTGCTCGGTGCTCCCCGAGTCTGCAGGGATGCCCAGCCTCCCTGGGCATGGCAGCTTCATGGTCTTCTCAGCCGGGTGGGGTGTTTGCATCTTAATTCAAGTCTAGGTTGTGTCTTAAAAAAGCCCCAATTAAGATGCAACCTTATTCATGTAAATAGACTGCCTGGCCTTGAGTTGTACTGAATTCCCAGGAAGTTATTGTTGTTGTGAAATATTTAACAGAAGAAAATGCAAATCACAACAAAACCAGGAATAAGAGCTTCCAGGCACTTCTGACAAACAATCATTTCACCTGTTGTCTGGGCATTAAATAAATCACCATTTCCTCCCAGCAGAGTCCTGTCCCTCTCGGCTCTGTTTGTATCCACCAACACTTGCTTTGCCCCGACAGTACTTTTTTTTCCTCTCCATTCTGGGCACGGGGTACAACAGTCTTCACTGAGGTTGGGTGCTGACAAGCTCAGAGTATCTTTTGGCCTCTGTTAAACTCGAGGGAGCTCTCGTGGCCGGCTGCCTGCGCGCTGTCTGGAGAACGCCACCGGCAGCGGGAGCGCGGATCTGGGTGCTCAGCTCGCTGCCTGTGCTTCGGGCTCCTGGGAGCTTTGGAGAAGCTGGTGATCCGTGCTCCTTGCTCAGGGCTTCTCTCTTTCACGCTCATTTGCCTCAAGCAGCGCTAACGGCACCTTTTGCTCTGCCCCCATCGTTTCATTAGGTAGTAACAAGCCATTCAGGCACTTGAGTTAGAGACTTTGACACTCAAATTGTTTCAATGGTAAAGTTGTTCCTGCACAAGAGGCTTGTTGCCATCAAAGCTTCTTGTAAACAGTCTTGGTAATTACAGCTCTCTACAGCTGACTGAATTTTCTGCTTGACATGCTGATGGCCTTAAAAATTAGGAAAGAAAACAACTGCTAGAGAGATAAAAAGCTGCTTTCTAAAGCTTCAGCATGTCCTACAGCTTGTTGGTAGGTTTTTGTTAGTAATTCAGTTTTAGTTTTCACTCACTGACCAAACTGAATAGTTCAGTTGTTGGCCAAGGGGATTTTATCTGGGGTCAATCAAAAACTACTTCATCTTCCCCTCATCCATCCCACTAACACAAGTCCACTATGGATTCATTGTTTGGTTTGCCTTTTCAGATGTGAAATGAAATATTAAACTTTCTCTTGTTTAGACTAAGAATGTTCATAAGCACAGCTATCATTTTAATATAGATTTTCATCCCCCAGAGTCTTGTTCAAATAGCTTTAGATTTTTCTTGAGCTATATCTGTTGGATGGTGGCTTTTCAGAAAAGATGTCTCAAACCACCTGTGCAGAATGTGACCTGGCAGATCTCTAGCTTGAGCAAGACCCTTCTCCATTTGTTTTGCAAGAGAAACAAGACTTAGACTTTTGCTTAAAAAGAAAAAAAAAAAAAATTTCCCTCCTTCTCCCAAGTCTGCACTGAAAATGACATTGGATTTTTTTGGTCTCCGCAAGTTGGACCATCTCAGGGTTTGTCACAGTTAGTGTAGGGTTAATTTGATTTTCAGGAAGGAAATTTCATGGCAGAGCTCAGTGTGTCTGGTGGTGCAGTCATTTCAGCTCTCCTCAAGCACTCCAGCATGTGACACTGCTAACCTTGGAGAGGGATTACGTTAAGGTATGTTGCTTTTGTACGGACTACTGTTTTGACAAAAGCGTCCCCCAAAAGCAGACAATAACTGTGTCAGGCTTGTAAAATGGAAGAGGAGGTAAAGAGAATCCATAAATCTTGTGACTGGGGTGATAGGGAAAGGCACGCGATTCAGGACTGCTCCTGATTAACAGCTCAAACCCAAAGTACCTCCTCAAAATGTTGCGGTGGCTCTCCTTTTATTTCGGCACCAGCCCTGAGCAGCAGCAATGCAGTCAGCCAAGTGGAAGACTTAACTGAGTTTTCATTTCTGAACTGTTCCCCAAGAGGAGGGGAAACTCTAGGCAAGGTGACAGCAGAGCAGGAGCTCACAGTTCTGCTGCACATCTCCATGATTAATAGTGCACTGCAATTTCAAGAGCTGTCAAGCAAGCACCTCTTGCCTCCGCTAAAAACCAGTGTTTAAAGAGGGCTTCTTGCTGTCAGTGTTCCTGAGCTTATTTGGTATTCAAGGATGCAAAGAGGAACATAAATAATTTGATATTCATACTGACAACTCTAGGCACTGCCATAGCCCCAATTTCAACAATGTAATGGACAGTATGTTATCTCATAATGTGCTTTGAGATCAGAGCTGATTTAAAGGTTATTCATCCTGGGAGAAATTATGCTGTAATTGAATTTATCTTACATTTATCTATTCAAGGAAACATAACTACTGTTTAAGGGAGAAAAATACATCAAGGAGCTAAATTTTTATTATCAGTTTGTATAAGAGATACAAATTATCCCAACAACCTTCCTTCACTGAGCTGTATTATTGGCTGCATAATCGAAGTCCAGACTGGAAAACAGAGACTTCTTTCAGCAGATAAAGCTCTACACCTTTAACTCAAAGGATGGCTGATGATGATAGTGGGGCAAAGCAGCACGGAGCATGGCAATAATCAGGTTAATGTAAGATGAATTAGAAAGTAACTGTTTAGGGTTTAATGGAAAAAGAAATGCTCAGCTGTGAAATGTGGAAACGGAGCTATAGCATCCCCGGCTTGTGAAATGGGAGCTAATGCGCTTGGTGGGGCAAATGGGTAGATGGTAACTCCTGTCCTGGTTAGCAGGCCAGGGGAAGCCCTTATTCAGGTTAACAGATGGGGAAAGAGAGAAGCCACTAACCTCAGAGCCGTGTCCTGGGGCTGCTCATCACCAGCCTGTGCCCCCTCCAGGGTGTGCACGGTCTCCCACATGTGGTGGCCTGAAAATGGAGCAAGAAGTGATGTTTGAGTATGTTGTCCATCCTTGGCAAGTACAGCAGCATGTGGCAGCAGTGGAGCAAAGCTCTCCCTCTCGGGCATCCCTGAGTACTTGACTGAAGTCAATGCAATGAGCAGAGTGGAGTGACAGGAGCAGAGACATAGAAAACCTGGGGCAAAGCCAGAGCTGGAGAGTGGGAACAGGCAACACGTGCAGAGCCAGGCTGTGCCCTGCCTCAGTGGCTTTGAGTTGCTGGATTTGCAGAGGTGCCCTGGCAAGTGGCCCAGGGGACATGGGAAGATGCCCTTCTGGGTACGCACTGCCCTGGCGGTTTCTTGGGGGGGCTCTTTCAGCTTTGGGGCTTCACATGTGGGACGTTTAGGGCATATAGAGACAATGTTGAAGAATGCTATGGAAGATTTGGATATTGTTCCCATGACTGCGTTATCTCAACAAGCTCTTTTTAAAGGGAGGATTGCCCTTAGCAGCTCAAAAGACTCCTGAACATGGGTCTCTATATCTTGGTTTCCTTGCCCAAATACTGCAATTTTGATAAAGAGAGAAGAATTCATTTACCTCTGAGATAACAAATTTTATGCTAAATTTCAGCCAGATGGTACAGAAAACAGCTGAGAGATTATAGCCCCCAAACCAGGCTTTAAATAGAAATGATAAGTTGCTATAAAGCTGCCACTAGCACTGTTCTAACAATGGAAGAGTTATTTCCCTCATTCACTTTCCCATTGCTTATTATTTATCTTCTTGTTCTTCATTATCCATGTCATTTTACCTCTCCTACTGCTCGTCACAACAGAGCGAAGGACTTGAGCCTCAGGAGCAGCAGAATTTCATTCTTTGCTTTAAAGTTTTCTTCAAAACTCATTGTTTACGTAACAGAAATATTCTGAAAGGTGCAGCAGCCTGGAATGTTGCGCAACAGATTTGCTCCAGTACCAGGAAAAAAGTTCCTTGGATGGTGTTAGTGGCACCAGCCCTGTTCATTGTATTGCTGGTTGGTTGTTTCTGGAAAACTGGAGCCTTGCAGGTTTGTTCTGGCCTCTGACATTCTCCCTGCTGGGAGACTGGTCATGAGTTGCTGGACACGGAGTGGGCAGGGCACTGCAGCCTCTGGAGAGGGCACCTGGCTTTGGTGCTCCCTCTCCTCTCCCCGCGTACTCCCTCTGATCTTTCCAGGACTGCACCTGAGCACAGTCTGTACAACACTCTGCCCTTCTGGGCGGCCTCGTCTGTCCTGGCTCCATCCCGCTGCTCCTTCAGGGAGCCAGCTACTTGTCTTTAGGTCTCGTCAGGTGTCCCCTGCCCCAGTGCAGGCTGCTCAGCCCCTCTGAGATGCCAAACTATATAGTGTTGTGGAGTTCCTCACTTGCATCCCTTCATCCTACCAAAGATTATTTGTAGGCCAGCCCGTGTTTCACATCTTCGTGTCCTGCTCTAAAGCTGACTGTGGGACAATAACACTCTTCTCAGTGCTGTGTTTTTGTTGGTGGTTTTTTTGTTAGTTTTTTTTTTTTTTAAAAAAAAAAAAAAAGCAGCACTCCAGCAAAATATTTATTCTCTGAGAGCTTCTGCAGCCTGAAGTGATTGCACAAGCACTGAATGTTATTTTAGTGGCACTTGAGCACAGTCAATATTTGGACAGTACCAGGAAAAAAACAGCAGCCTGAGCGATGCTTACACACAGAGCAGGCAGAGCAAGCCTGCTGTTCGTCCTCTGTATTCAGGGATGCTCCCTGGTGAGGCTTTTACCTTTGTTAAGACAGTCACTATGAAAATGAAGTGTCCTGAAAAATCCCAGCTCTGGGAGGCTTTCACCTCCTCAGAAATCATGAAAGAGCAAATAGATGACAGAGAATCCAGCAGTCCCATGCGTAACCTGCCCCTCCTTCAGTGTTCATGGGGTGAGCCCTGAGAGGTGTATTCAGAGTTAAGGAGTCCCCAGGCACAGGCTTGGGGATGTGTGAGGGAGGAGAGAGGGCAGGGACCACTAAGTAGGGGTCTAGGAGAGCTGCCTTGAATTGCCCATCTTGCTCCAAGCTTTCTAGGTGATCCGGGGAAATTCTCTGCCCCCTTGGGTTCTGCATATGAGGTGTAGGTACAGTATCTGCTGTCTGACGTGCCTGTCAGCTCAAAAGTGCCTGGTTAGGTTATGTGCTTGTATAAGGTCAAGCACACCAGGACCTTTTATTCCCAATCTTACACTTGAAGATGGTGATGGCGGGGTGGGGGAGGAAGCTGAGTCTTGCAAAGCTGCCCCACCAAGCCTCATTACCTGCTTAGAACATGTATGCTCCTAACGTGTGGCTTTCCTTGCCAACTGAGGTTTTGCCATGCTTGGATCCTCACCTCTCTTGAGCCTTACCCCTCTTAGTGCAGAGAAAGCAGCGATAGGTAGGATGAAATGCAGAGATCTGATCTCATGTTAGCAGGAGTGTAGGCTGATCCTTTTGAATGTTTAAATGAATTTCTTCCCAAAAGAGAGCAGTTTAGATCTCCACTTCAGAAGATCTGTTCCTGTTCCCTGGGGGAGAACTGACAGAGACAGGAATGTGCCCACCCAGGTTTCTTGGAGGGAGCAAAATTGGGATCCTGTGACCCCAGATTCACAGGAGCATCCTTGATCAGGCTGCTTTTCTTTGTTGTACGCAATACTTGTGTAGCATCGTGGCTATGAATGATGCAAGTGGAGTATGCTTGGGTAAAGTCTAGGCTTTGTTTTAACTGGCCTCATCTATCTCTTTACTTACATGCATTGATTCAGTTAAAACTTGCAAGATATGGGGAGTTAATGAATTGGCTGACCTGCACTTGTGCTGCTGGTGGAGCTCAGTAGGCCCCCAACCTTTATTTTTTTTTAAAAACAACCTTTCCAATATTATTCAATAAAATATCTTTCTAATTTAATGCATCATTGCCTCTAGATGATCATAAACTCTGGAAGCACACCCAAAGCCCAGATGATTTTTAATATTTTAACACAATGCATTTTCATGTCTTAGTTCCGTGAGTGTTTGCCTTGTCTGTGTCCCTTCAGGTGACAGCAGCACTCAGCCTTGCTTCACGGTTCACACGTGAAACGCAGCGTAGCATAGCTGACAAGCAAGAAATAGAGAAGCAAATGCATTGACTGATGCAGAGTAGAGCTGGAAAATCAGTTTGATGGAAAACAAAAGGAGAATACCTCTTGGTATAATAAAATTTGCTAGTGGCTAAGCAGTTATCACCCGAGTTGCCCTGGGGGAGAATTAAGTTTAATTTCCCAGCTGGAAAATTTCACTGTGATGTTAGTGAAGGATTTAGGTGGAAACGACTGGGGAGAAGGAAAATGTGTTTCCTTCTAATGCTTCCTAATATACAGATAGTGGACTGATAGCAATGACTCTTACTCATTTTTTTCTTGAATTTCATGAAATCTGGAAAGACTCCTCCTGGGAGCAGAAGCTGCCGTTGCTTGTTGAATGGTGCAGCTCTGAAGAAATCAGTGCTTTGGCCCTGGGAATGGAATAACAAATGGAATAGGCAGGATAGTGTAATCAGTGCAAGTCTGTAATGTAAGTCTGACTGTTAAGAGATGGATCCCCACCTTATCACTGGAAGAAGGCAAGGGGAGGATTGAACTACTCTGGAGCAGTTCAGGAGGCCCCTGAAGATGCTGCACTTGTGGCAGCTGATCCATTCTGGCCACCTCCCAGTGAGGTGCTGCTCTCCCAGGTGTTTAAATGAGAGGGGTTCATAGCATGCAGGATTGAAGTGCAGAGAAAGTCCTGCCACAAACAAACCCAGAAGATGTCCTATAGCTGTTTTTTCTAGAGAGCCTGAAGCATCCCAAATACAGAGAGAGTTCCCTGCAAAAGCCAGCAGATGCCACCATTGCTGCCACCCAGGAGCAGGTGGGCTCACTTGACCCAGTTGAGTGCTTGGAGCTGGATCCATCCATGCTCCGAAAGAGCATGAGCACTGAATGTGAGCGGGGCAGCAGTCACAGGCCCTCCCCAATGGCTGATCATCAGAGTGCATTAGTGGTGAGAGGCTTGGTGTTTGACTGGGGAGAAGGACACAAATGCAGATCATCGCACAGGGTGTGCTGAAGTGACACCAGAAAGGTAACGTGAATATGCAGCTCACAAGGGGGAATGTGTACTGAGTGTCACGAGAAGATAACACCAGGCCAGGCTTTGACTTATGCTCATTCACAGAGGGGAAGCTTTTCCCCCTACCAAATCTGGCCAAGGACTATTGACACATGAGCTTTGTGGAGGGTTTTGGACTGGATTCCCTGGCACAAACAAGGTTATTCAGAGCACGTGTGCTCTGGACTTGGCTGTTTGGTGGGCAAATCCTAAAAAGTCATGTGCGTTGCCATGGCCTTATCCCTATTTCTGCCTCTTTGAAGCTGAAGGTTGAAATTCTCATGGCTGATTCACCTCTGATGCACAGCTGATAGTGCTGAGTGTAGGTGATGTGTGCAGAGTAATATGCAGCTGTAAGCTGTGGACTGGAGAGAGCAGAGGCTTCTGTGCTCTTGTTTTGGATGAGAAAAGAGTATAAAAGAGGTTTCAATGGCTACTGAGGCTCCACAGTCCATGGTCAGGCTTTGGTTTCTGACAGAGCTATGAAGAAGCTTTAATTGCTAAAAGAATTTCACATGTGCCTATGTTTTTGTATTTGTCCCATATTTTGCCACACTTGGAATAGAAATACACTAATTACCTAGGCCTGTGATGACAGTTTACATAGAGAAGTCTTGAATCTGACAAGATGTTGATTCTACTCTAATTCTTAGTTTATCCCTTAAAACAAAGACTTTCAAGGTGCATTAAGATGTTAAAGAATTGAAGAGAGACTCAAAATGCCCATCAAATAAATCAAAATCATTATGCTCATTATACAAATGGGGGGAGCTGAGGCACAGATAATTGCCACAGATTTGTTAATTGACCTTGAAAAAGTAATGTCAGAAATCGGATTGAGGTCTTGCCCATCCCTCCCGCTCCCGAGGCGCGGCAGTGGCCCCCAGACGATGCGGCGGCGTGAGGGCCCCTCTGCCAGGCTCTGCACAGCTTGTGTCTTCGTGCCCTGACAGGTGAACCTCTCCAGGGGTTGTGGAGTGACTTTCACAATCCACGCTAGTAACACAGTGTCACTCGTTTCTGCAGTTGCACCACTATTTCCATGGTGACGGTAAGAGTTAACAGTAGAAGAGGGCAAAAAGTTGGGCTGAACAAAGGCCTTGGTGTATTAAGTAAAGAAATGGATGTTGCTGAAACTGAGTGTACCGCTGCTCCTTGGGCTATGGGTGCTGTGCAACCCTGCAAGGGCACCGAGAGGCGCAGTGAGAAAATGGTTTCTTTCTGAATTACAGTTGAGGCGACTGGTGAATTGCTCAGTGGCTCATCATGGAGAAGCTGCAAGCTGTGTGTGAGTAGACTGAGGCCATTCTGCAGTGGGAATTGGGGGAAGAAGGGGAATATTCAGCTTACGCTGAGCGCAAGCTTTTACGCAATTGTACCACACTGATAGAGAGATGAGGCCACTTGCTGTCACTCAAACGCGTAGGATTCTGCTGAAGTGGAAACAAGATAAAATACAAAGAAAGCAGTAGGTTTGGTCAGTCTCAAATGCTGTTTCAGGCTTGAGACCCCTCCATCAGCGATATTATTGTTTTGAGGAGATCCCTAACAGATGAGTCAGGAACGTGCTAAGCACCAAACAAGCAGAAATCCTGAACTGAAGTGTCCTTCATTTCTCTCTAGACACACTCTTGGCTTATGGAAAGATGAGAGAGTGCTGAGGAAGAGGGTTGTAATGACACTTAATACAAAAGACAGCTGAACTGTTTGACAGTTTTGTTTTTAGAGGCATCAGGGCAATAAAGGGTGAACTTGCAGAGACGGATTTCTGAGAAAGGCTGTAAATACAAGTTACCTTTTAATTGAGAGCAACTGTGATGGACCTGAAAGAAAGGGGATGGATGGGGGGAAAGGGCAGCAGTTCTCTTCTGTCCTGAAACACTTCATCCCTCAGTGCCACTTAGAACAGGCTGGAAGCAGCGGCCGGGGTACAGTGGCAGGCAGCCCAGGCTAGTTTTCCTGCATAGCAATAAGACCTCTGACACAGCAGCCTGCTGGGTCACAACATCAGGTTCAAATGCAGAGCTGGATAGGAACTGGTGGCAATGAGGTAAACCTCTCTCGTACCCTGGTGAAGGCCCGTGGGGTGCCGGCTGCGTGCAGAGCCCCCGGCAGGACCTGAGAGCCATTTTCCTCCCACGTTGGGATGGTGAGGGGCTGGGAGGCTGAGCTGGAAATAATGCCACTGCTGATACGAGAATCAGAGTTCAAAGGCAGATTTGCCCAGTGACAAGGTGTTGGCCTGAAAAGGTGTTACTTTATCTCAGTTCATACATGAACAGAATTCTGTTTATTTTATTTAAGAAAAAGCAGTAGTGGAACAAACAGGCGTTTTCTAATACCATTTGAACCTGCTGCCTGTTTTAATTTTTGTCTCATGTCAACAATGATGACTTAATTGTAACTGTCAGCCTCTCAGTAGATAGTCACTTTACTATGCTCACTATAAACAAATCTATTTTAAATCCTGGCAACTAGGGGCAAACATCTCTATAAAATATCTAGAGCTGGGTGAATGCCTCAGCCAGTCTTTTCCTCCCCTCTGTAAATTGCACTTGAGCGCAGCGTTCTTGCTTTTGTGTTCTCTTCCCACGGATGCTCTAGTTTTGGTTTTTTTGCTGGCACATACAGGGCTCTTAAGTGGGTGTAAGGAAATGTTAATATGAAGTGAAGTGTTTTTCTTTCATGCCTGTCCCTGAGCTCCCAGCCTCCATCAGAACTGGATGAAAAAAGACTAAAAATGTTCATCTGCTTTCCTTTTCCCCATGTGCTTCCCCACAGTAGATATGAAGCATTACCTAAACCGCTGCAATTTCAACAAAGCTTAAGGGAAAGCAAATCATCATATTTTTCCAACACTACCATCTTTCCCACGTAAAAAATCCCCACTCTAAAACCCACCCCAAAACAGCCTCCTCATCCCCAAACTTTTTTTTTTCCCCCCTCCCTGTACCTTGAGGAAACTCAAGAGATCTGGCTACAGCAGACAACCGCAGCAGCTGCAAGCTGAAATCCTATGACTGAGGTGGTGCCTCTGCTCCTTATGGTCCTTTGACATCTGGATGGGTTTCAGCAGTAATAACTTTTTTTTTGGTTTTGGTCTTGGTTTCCCATCTGCAAAAAGCCCTTTTAAACAAAAAATCTGATACTTGCTGCATGAACCCGAATTGTATAAAAGAAGACTCAATACAGTGTGCCTCTCATTTGTAATAGCTAGTAGCATCCTCCTACTGCTAGAAAAGGAAAGATTAGGAGTAGGTCTGGCTTGTTTTAAACAAGATCTCTTGGGAGCCTGTATCCTTCTGGCAGAGGCGTGGGCAAGTCCTGTCCCGGTGCTGTGCCTCACCGCGTACCGTTACCCAGATGTCATTCTGTGGCCAGGTGCTCTCTCTTGCTAGACTTGCATCTCGCTTAGCACACACACAAAACGTTCCTTTCTTGGTGAGCTGATGTCTGTGAGTAGAGCGCCGTGAATTCTAAGCAAACTTAGGACACCCGCCCGTTGGACGCAGAGCTGCTGCTCAACGGGGAGGATTGCTACCGCTGGCGCCGTTCAAAGCACTGATGCTGTCTGCAGTGGCTGTGTGAGCTGCTGTTCCCTGTACAGGCTCCTCTCCCTTCGCAGTGTCCCCTGAAGCAATTTCCACGTGCCCTTTCACAGAGTGGGGAGCAGGGAGGGCTCACAACCTGGGTGGGCTAACAAAGGACAGCCAGGGACCATTCCTACCACCTGTCCTTGACTGCCTGCATCTGCAGCTGGTCTGTATCTCTAAATTTTTATTTCACAGGCACATTTTAAAAATGCTACATGTATTAGAAAAGCAGACAATAAGGTTCTCTGCCTGCCAGGGACACAAATTGGGTCAGAAAAGTGAGAATAATATTGTTTAATATACTGCAACAGACACAGTAGATGTTTAACTTTCTTTCAATAAAAATGACCCCATATCATTTTATTAACTTCAGGGACGCATTAGTCTCTTCGTCAGAAGGCAGAAGAAAATACACCTATTGTACCAAAAATTAAAGAGGAAATTGAAGGAAGATGTTATCGTGGCGTGTTTTCCCACTGCATAGTCTGTAGGGCTCAGTGATGCAGTAGTGCAATTTTAATTAGAGGCAGTTCCTGTGCAAAACTAAACAAAATTAATTTGAACCTCGAATTAGCCATCTTTTCCAAGAAATGTGAAAATCAGGCTGCTGGATTCAGTATATTAATTAACTGCTGAGAAATAATGTAAAGTTTCTTAGAGCTTTTCAGGTGTGCACATAGGCAGGCACTGGACATACCTAGGTAAGAGCACATACTCTAGTGATAGCTGAAAGCAGATAGACTTCCTCTGATAGCCAGCTGCTGTCGGGTACAGAAATGTGTATGAATTAGGACAATGTGGAATCTGCAGATTATGTCATATTTTCTTTCACTACAGCAGAAGGAGATACCAGGCTGCATTGTTTGGTGCTTGAGAGCACTCTTTCTTCCCTGCTCAGCTGGGTTCACAGTGTTGGCCAGGTAATGCTGACTGTGAACATGAATTCCCACTAACGTCAACATTCCATGGCTTGTTGAAAGAACTGGTTAGGATGGCAGCCTCTAGGAAGCCACAAAACATGCTGGGCTTTGGGGTCACACGTGCCCCTACTATAAAAAAAAAAATGAAGCAAACTCTTGTTTGCAGGATCAGGACCCAAACTCTGGAACACATCCTTAAGGGACAAATCTCTTGCTTTAACAGCATCAACATACAGACTCTTGCTTCAGAAAGCTGAGATGAGCTGAAATTACTATTTTTCAACATGCTCCAAGTGCTTTTCTCACTCTGTGAAGTGTGTTTTGATGTCTTCCTCTTTTACTTCAAAAGGCTATTTGACCACATTCCAGTTTGACATCATTATAAAAATATTTGAAGTGTTCCAGCAATAGGAGAGTGTTTTGCAAAGCACACAGCTATTTCAAATTTATTTAAAAGCACTTCATGCTTTTATAAGTACTTGAATTTGGACAGTTTTGTATCATGTAGAACAATTTCATAACATTTGAGATTATCAAATTTGATGAGTTGGAATTTAGAAATTATGAGGATTGTGGACATATACAATATAATTTTTTGAAATTATTAAACTTCTGAAAACCTGTAACAGATTCACTGACAGGCTTTACCCATCATCCTCCACCGTTCCTGGGCTCAGTTAGCAGCTGTAAGTGGTGTCAGACTGCCACACAACTGAAGTGTAGGCTACTATAAGACAGTAAAGAGGGGAAAAGTTGTAAAGGTTTAACTACCACGATTCAAGTCTGTTGAAACAAGACTTCTCTAGACTTTTAGTACCTGTTTGGCTTCTCTACAATGCAAAAATGCTTTAAAACTCAGTTTTGCTTATTTTAGAGTGTAATCACTTCTCCATGCTGACTTGCTACAATTGACCCTTTAGGTTCAGAAATACAATTGAATTGGCAGCATTTAAACAAGTCACTGCGTGTCTGTTGAGCTTTTGTCAGTAGTTACAGGAGAGCTCTCAGCCTGCCCTCCAGGTGAGCTGGTTTGGTGCAAAGGGTATTTGCAGCACAGAGGAAAGGTTTGGGATCGGTTACGTTGCTTCACAATTAGGAGATTAACATTACATACCATTAGGAGGGGCTCAGCTGGTGACCACCGGGTTGTCAGAGGTGAGCCAAACATGTCTCTAAGCAATCCTTCATACTATTTTGCATTTAAATGAATCCAGATAAAAACTGTGAAAACTTGTAAAACAGGTAGTCATGCAAAATAAGTAGCAATATGAGGAGTTAACACAGAACAGCTATTGAAAGTCTAATCTAGATATCCACAATTGTAAACAATCCCCAACATAAGCTATGTAGACCTTTATGAATACTCCCTCTACTTCTTTCTTCCAGTCTGATTTAGAGTAACTCTTCCAGCTCAGTCACAGCACAGACCTGCCACACTAGCGTATCCAAACAACCTCCTAAGTACTCTTTTTCATAATAGCTTCACCCTTGATGGATAAGATGAACCAGAGGTGTAGTCCAATGGCCCACGATTCCCATCGCTACTTAACTTCCAAATCTAAGGTTTTGTATTTGAATAAGTTATTTTTAAAATCTGTGGAGCCCAGGCTGTATGCTAATACCATCACAAGGGGTTGTGTAATCTCCAGCAGTAAGAGAAGGCAGGTATAACTAATCGTGTGACATGACCACTACTGGGTTATATTCATTATAACTGTAGAAAAAAGCACCCAAATATTACCTGTATTATCTGTTAGCACCAGTGTTAAAATAAACCAAAGCATGGCCAGTGATTTGTGCAGCTGACAGCCCTGTGGCAGTATTTCTATAGGATTTTCATGTAGCAAGAGTAAAGAAATTAGAAGATGTGGTAATAATTAATTAAAATTAAAGTTCATCACCTTTTAACTCTATGACATTCTAAAAGCTTGCTTTATAGCAGAGATCCCTTCTGCTGCTTTTATTCTACTTTTTTTTTTTTTTTTTTTTCCATTTTAGGTAATTTACCTCTTACAGTGCTTGTGCTGTATTTACAAGCAGAGGAACACCTGGTTCATGTTGCTGACTTATGCCCTTGAGGTGAAATGTCTGTTTGAGAGTAATCATCTCCCTCCCTTTAGCCCTTCAGGCTTTTAAGTAGAAACATTTGTGTTTAGTTTTAATTCATTTCTGCAAGAATCAAGATGAAATTCATCAACTCTCAAATTGCAGGTTGCAGCATCTAGGTGGGGTTTTTTTCTGCCGAACGGATGAAATACACAACCAGCTTATTTCATCCAGGTTAGTCTGCAGGGTTTCAGACCTTCTGAAATGTCTTCAGGCTTTTATGCCTCAAGACAGACACCTCAAAATGTGTTTCACAAGATGCCACAGAAGTTGAAAGCATTTGTCTGCAGTGAGCCCGAATGACATGGTCCCATCCCTCAGGTCTCGTTCCAACTAAACTACACGCAGAGCCCCCGCAGAGGAACACTTGGCTGTGTCTTTAATTACTTTGAAGAGAAGGGGAAGGGCATCTTCCCTCTCTTACCCCAGCAACTCTAGTCCCACACCTGGACTATCAGAACCTCTCAAGTCCTGAACTGCCTCCCAACAGACTGCACTACTGCTAAGGTCTTCTGTGCCAGCTGTGGATGGAGGCAGCAGAAACAATAAGAATGACCATCACCAATGAGTTTTGTAAAGTAACAGTTAATTGAATTCCTCCCATCACTGACATCTAATACTACACTAAATTCTGCATTCAAAACCTAGGAGATTTTGGGGCACCTACTAAAACCCATGTTTCTTTTAATTTGTAATGAGCTGACAGATATTTAGATGGTATGGCAATTATCAATCAGTAATGTCTTAAGAAACAAGCAGAAAAATTCCTGATGTTTAACGTAAGAGCAATACTGGAATCTGCTGAAGTCAGTGAGGGCACTCACATTCATCGAGCCAAGAGCTCAATGTTGGGGTATAATTGTTATTATGAAATCACACAGAATCATTAAGCTGTCAAGGAATGTGTTACACTGGAATTAGGAAAAAAAAAACAAACCAAAACAAAACAACAAAAACCCCACAACACCAAAAAGCCCAAACCACTTCATTATTAGAAATGCTTTATTAGCATAGCTTTACTTTTTAAACCTCCAAGTAAGATAGCCAAGCCAGTGATCCCTAGCCTTCAGACAATTTTCTGACATGACAGGGAAAAAAAAGCATCTCCCCTAAATGTATGGGCAAGCTAGAAAGAGAAGTATTGTATCTGTTGCAACGTCACGTAAGTTGTGCATCTGCACATCTGCTTTACTCCATCCTTGGACTGGCTGCTTTTCATTTTCTGTGACTGACCCTTCTCCCCAGAGGTAGCAGTGTGTCAGGAGATGAGGGGACAGAGCTTATCCAATGCTTTCAAATGAAAGAACAAGAATTTAAATGTAAAGTTGCCCTTCACAGGCATCACTGGGATCTCACTGATGTCCCCTGGCTCCAGAATTACTGCATTTCTGTTATCCTCCGCCGAGCTACAAGCAGGATGAAAACTCGCTTCAAAGTCTGCCAACGTGTTATCTTAATTATTTCACTCTAGGAACTTAATCCAGATTTTCCTGTGCAGGATATTAATTTGCCAAATGACATTAGGAAGTTGTGCTTTAAAAACTCTGAGCCACTTTGACCAAGTCATAAATTGTTAAATTAATTAATGGGAACCCTTCCCCTCATTTTAATTATTGCTGGGTCTGCATAGCAATCTGCCTGTAATTTGGGGCTATACACCAGCCCTTAGCATCTTCTCCCTCAAATCCCCTTCATCCTAACTCTGAGCAGAACACTGCTCCCCACAGATGTTTAGTTTGCAGACTAGTTTATAGCACCTTGCCTAACAGTAAAGCCATTTGTCATTATGATCAAGTTAATATTATTACTTAAATATGTTAAGAGTCATTTTGTTTTGATACATGGTATTAAGCAGTTTCTATAGCTACAGCAGACAGAGCTATTCAAGACCTCAGGGTCTCCTGCCAGTTCAGAGCCAAGAGAAAAACTACTCTTGAGAAGGTGATGGGATAGATAGGAAGAGATTGTGACGTACAGCATTAGATGTGCAGATAGTCAAGTATATCTCCCAGCTTTCAGAAAGCATGTTAGCTGTTTGAAGTTCCATCTTCAAAAGCCTAAGCAGTATTTACCTTGTTTTACCTTGTCCATTCTCTTCCCTGTCAAAAGTGATTTATGGACTCTGTTGGATCGCTAAATCTCATTACTGAGTAACATTTCCTAGTAAGGAGGATGAGAAGTCTTATCAATACTGCATGGTAGCTATTCACTAAAGGAGAGGAACAGGAGTACTGTACTGGAGTATGGCTACACTGCAGCCTCGGTGTGCCTGCACTTTGTGTAAACTAGATCTAAGACTGCTGGGTGGATGCTGATGACATGTACTGTGATGTGCCCTGATGCAGCAGAGCCAGCCAAGGATCGTCTGTACCAGCCTGCAGCTAGCCAGCTCAGGACTGTCTACAGAAAATGCAGTAACAGCTCAGCCGAGCACAGACACTCCCTTTCACTGAAGGGCAGCCATTAATGCAACTACTCACTGGAGGAGAATGTCCTCATCAAGGAAGCATGTTTAAGAAAGATAATAAAAAATACATAATAAAGGAGTATAGAATTAATCAAAGAATGACAAGTAACCTTTCATCCTTCAGGGTATAAAGTAGCCACTTGAACTTCCTAGCTCTTTCTGTTCTGATCATTCCACAGTACACTGAGTTATTTTCCCTCCTTTGTCAAGCATTACTACAGCCACTGGCAGACTGAAGTTAGTGGGATGGATTGTAATTAACTCCCAATTCTGTGCTTGTAAAAGTGTAATGTTTTCCATCCTTCTTTATGATCTTTTAAATCCAACAGACTGTAGGTTAGAGATTACTAGTCATGTAGTAAGGCTCATTTGAAAACCACTGTAAGTGGATCCAATTACTATATAACTAGGTTTTGACAACTATTCTTTTCACTGATTTACAAAACAAAAATCTATGCTGTGAATACGGTAATGGAAAAATTAATTCAAAAATGGAAAGGACTATTAAACCATATTGCATACATGACACGAAAAAACAGCCAACAACCAGATCATATTAACTGTCACTAGGCAATCTAGACTGAAAGTACTGTTTATTGCTATTCTGAACTCAGTGCTACCTGGAGCAAAGTGTCCATTTACATACTTATAGTTTAATAGCTTCTGACCTCAGTTCTCTTTATTCTTTCACTACAGTTACATCCTTGCTCCGGGCGAGCAGGTACCATGCTCTCAGCTATGTGCATTACTCCACCAGCAGCGCTGAGTGTTGGGCTGCAAATTCTCTGCTTCTTCAGAAGTCACTTTGCATCTCAAACTATTGACTGTTCAGATGGAAAGCATTGTAATCGGTTTCCCCAGAAGGCTTGTCTGCAGTAACATATCTTGCCCTGCATATAAACAAAATCACTAAGATGATGTTTTTCAAAAAGCAGTTTCAAACACAAAAAAGTGTTCGGAACTCCATGCATCTTTTATTACAGGCTTATTGTTAAGCTGAAACCTTATCTGACAAGTGTCAGCCCTGAGCAGCTTTTGTTAAAAAAAAAAAAAAAAGACCAAACACCCAAATAAAGCAAAAACAACTCACAGAGTTGCCTACTGACTTTTAAAGTAAATACTGATGGATGTCTCAACTACTGTAATTAAATTCACTCTGGAGGTTTACTTAAGCATAATAAATGAAAAAAAGACTCCCCTTCTCTGAGGCGGGATATTCAGGAGGGACTGTAGACACAAAGGCACAAGAAAACAGGTCTTGCTGTACTCTTGAAAGATCCTCAATTATGAGCAATGTATCCACTTTATAATCTAAAATGAAATACAGAGTCCCGGCAGCTGTTCTTCATCCATGATTAGATCATAGATTGCATAGGCATTACAAAGTACAAGCTTATTCTATTCATAATTCTTTATGAGGAAAAGTAATGAACTTTAATCAGGTATCTGCTCATGTTAAACAAGTACTTACTTTTCAATGTTGTGCTTTGAATTTAAGACATCTGGAAAGTCAGAGGCTGAGAAACCTCCACTAGGGTGACTCCTGTCAGATCTTCCTATTGCACTGGAACAATCTAAGAAGTGAACGTAGCTAAATTCAAACTGTACGCTCCAAGGTATTTCATTAATGAGGTGCAGTGCTCAGTCACAAAGTTAATTGATTAGTCTTATTTCTGTGACTGGAGTGGAAACACTAAAAGATAAGACAGGGAGAAAGAATCAGCTAAGCCTTTGAGTCATAAAAAGGCCTTATCCCTTTGATGAGAAGTGTCAGATTAATCTTCATAAATGGTCATAATTACTTGTGCCTGGAGCTCAGCCAACTCATTCCAAATAAAAATTAAATTATACAACTGATTGCATGTTCAGTCTCATCTCTAGAGTATTAGAACCACCACAGCCCCATAGAAACATGCAGACGTTTCCTGTATGCTTGTAACAGAGCAAAAGACGTTTGCCCAAATATTGAACAGGCTAACCTAGTATTTATTGATTGTCTTTTTCCTTAAATAGTAGTTTCACTAAAGCTTGCCTGTACAGTCAGTTACTGTTAGATACCTAGTTTCTCTGGTAATCTGCAGATTACTCTCCATTCTTCACTAAACTCAGTTTTAATTGTAATTAGTAGACCTGTATCAGATGGGAAATGTATGAATGTTGTTGAAAAAAATTTTAGCTCTTGGGGGAAAAACCAGTGCAATTAAGTTCACTTACCAGAAAAGTGGTAAGTACAGACACCAAAGCTGATGACCTCTAAGACCAGAAGCAACGCTCCTCTTAGTTCTGACAATAGTACTCATCCTTCAGAAGAAGGAATGTGTCTGAAAGCAAAATCTTCATAAATCTAGTAGAATAATATTTGGCAGTCACAACCCAGTTCTCTCCTGTGATTATATATGCTTTGGAAATAAACAAACATGAAACACTACAGATTGATGCCCATATCAGAAGTGCATGACTGAAACAGCATCCATCCAAGAAATGATTTGGTCTCTATTTGGTTCCTTATATAGCTTATACCATCTTAATATTAGGCTTCTTTAGCTGGTTATAAATGGGATGTTCCAGAAACATAGCATATGGAGCTTTTAAGACAAAGTTAGAAAAGAAAACCAGCTTTTCCTCATATGAGATGATGCTTACTTTTTTTCCATCAGTTATTCCAATTTTAAATCATATTAAGTAATGCAATACTGATTTATCTTGGCAAAGAGAGGACAGCTTGCATACTGCTATATTATTTGACAAAATTAATAGGATGCCAGTGTACATTTAGAAATCTAATAACATTCCACTGTATATTTAGGAACTAAAGGCTAAAGAACAAAATATTTGTTGTATAATTTTATTCATGGAGAAACAAAGGGTCAGAGGTCACAGCATGAAAAGTTCATTTTATTTTGTAAACTCATTAAAAGATGTCCACATACAAAAGAAGGATATTTTAACAATGTGTAAATGCAGACAAAGGAAACTATAAAAATTCAACACATTAATAAAAAGTTGAGTTTTTATTTTTTCTTTGCATATTTCCTTGCATCTTCCATACCAGTCTGCGCATCTTAAAGTACAATTGTTAGAATCATTAAAATTCAAGAGGCTGAACATAAACCCATTTTCTCTGCTGTAGGAATGTGTTGCTGAAAGATACAAACCCTGTAGCATGTTAGCTAGAAGTAAGACACAAGACCGACGGAACTGGCTGAAAGGCTTCTAAATTGTTATTGCGCATTCATCTTCTGAAAATTCAATCTCGGTTTTCTTTCTGCAAATATTTAGAATATTCCCTAGGGAAGTAACAGCGTTAGACTGAACAGTGCTTTGTCAAAAGATGTATGTTTCCATATTGTCCCAATACATCTAATGCAGATTCAAAAATAAAAACATTTCTGAAGTAAAACCAGTTCAGTCCCAACGAGGGTTTGCTGCGCACCAAAATTTACAGCAGCTGTGTGACAAGCTACTGTGATACATAATTCAGTCTTCAGGATTTGATACTCTTGACTGCAAGTTTGGACTTAAACCCTCAAGACACAGCTAGTGAAAGGTCAATTATAAAACTACATTTCTTTTTATCTGAGCTAATCTGCAGTTTAATTTGTCCTTGTTTCTCCCCCAGAAATGATTCTCAGGATTGAAAATGTATTCTTGTAACCACTACTTGAGGTTTATGTAAAATGTTTTCTTTCCTGTGTCCTCAACGTAGGCTTGAGACTGTTGAGTGTTTCTCTAGATCCACTGTTCTTCACTAAGCAGAGTTTTTCAGTCAGGAACAATCCATGTCATATGTGACTCATAATACTCGATTTCCAAGGGTAAGTGTCCCAACTTTTGAGAGTTAAGTAAACTTCTCACAATTAACAAAGAGCAACTTGAATGCCTAGAGTTAATACACTTCTGAGATTTGTGTTTGTCCTCTGCCAGGACGTAGTGCAAGAAATGAGCCCCGCCAACATAAGGCACTTACTTACCTACATTACACGAAAGGGGGCAGGGGCAAGAACTCTTGTAACATGCAAGTCTAGTCAGAGTCTCACCGGAGAAAACGTCAGATCTAGCAGACTCAAGGTGCGCTGCCACTTCATTGTGTGCTGCTGTCATAAAGTCTGCTCTGTAACAGATATCAGATCCTCCCATTGGCAGCCACTTCATTAATCTTTGATTTTTGATGATCATATTTCACAGAAACAATAAGGAAAAGCAAGAGGGTTGCTCCTTGAATAGCAGCCAGCAAAAAAAAATAATAGTTTAATTGACAGCCATTAATATTACCTAAAAAGAATTGGGGAGAAAAAAAAAATTAATAAAGATTATACAAATAAATATGTCAATCCCTTCAATTTTAGGTAGTGAAAATTCTTCTGCAAAACATGGGCAAAACCAAATCACATTTCCATCTGACAGCATAGTTTCATTTTTAATTATCCAGAGCAGAAGATGGAACCTCTGAGGAAGATGCATAGAGTATAAGGATTGCTTTCTTTCGTGCTTCAATGCCTTAAGCCAAGTAATGTCCCTGAAGAAGCTGATATGCTGTTACTGCATGATTTCTTACCAAAAATTGCTGGAAGTTCCACCTACCACTTTAAGAACTTTGTGCAAACAAAGACTATATACATAGAGTAGGGGGCATGCTTCATGAGAGTCAAAACAATTGAAAAAGGCTAATAGGCTAATAATCTTCCTTTCTTCCCCCTCTGTGCTCACCCCCCTTTTTTTTTTTTTTTTTTTAAAGTCTGGTTTCTTATGCTGCAAAATTGCAATGCTTTGTAACTTCAGATAAAACAGCTAAAAACCTCAATGTGTATTTTCATGTATGATTTACTTTCTTTGTATTGTAATAGGGATCACAATTTCTGAGGAGACAACTAATTTCAAAAGCAAAAAAAAGAAAAACATCCCTGTGCTGTAGCCACTAAATAGACCTGAAGCAGACATTTCTGCAAATGAAGCCCTGGACTGTAAACTGTTCAGAAACCAGCTCCCAGTGAAATGTGGCATTCAAGACAGAAGCAGAGCTACACTCATACAGGCTAGTAACTTAAAGCCTTTACCATCTTCCCCTGATAAGCTTTTAAGGAGTCTGGAGAACACAGTACAGTGATAAATCTTTAGTCATGGGGTAAAAAAAAAAAAAAAAAAAAAAAAGAGTTGAGTCTCATGTTTTACATAAGCTTAACTGAAACAGGTAAAAGTATGATTTATTTTTTTTTTTTTTTTTGTACTAGATATGTATTAGAGAGTGCACTCCATCAGCCATTTCAGCCCTGTTTAACACTGTATGGTGTTTCTGCATCTGGAGGCCTGTACCTCCCTTCTCTGCTAAGTCAAAAATAAAAAGAATCAAAACATGAATACTATTAAAGGAAAAGATGGGCAACTCTGTAGATATAAAGAAAGCAATTACTGAGATTTTCTCTCAGCTTCCTTTTAGAACAAAGTTTAGAATTCATGCAACCATACATGGTTTCTTTTTGGTGCAATTCACCTTCGACATTCCCTCAAAGTTGTTATAAATTAGCAATTTGTACCACGTTAAATAATATTAAATTAAGAAAGCTCATTGCTAAAAGATTATTCCTCTATTAAGAAATGTGCACTAACCATTGCTGTACTTCCAAGAACAATATATTGTGGCTCATTTCCAACAAGCCACATGAGCCACAGCCAATTGGACCATTATGATTATCAAAAAGGTTAGAGACAGTAAAAATAGTGAAGTATACATCGATCCTAACAAGCTGTTCATGCAGCATGCCTATAAATGTTCAGATTAAATTGCTTTAATTACTGAAACTTAAGATTCAATTAAATGAATAATAAAATAAATAATAAAATGCAATAAAATTAAACGGAGTCTTTCCTTGACATTTAAAATACAACATACGTGTGAATCTCCATTTCAAGAGCAGTCGTGTTTAAAGAATAGTAATTATCCTTTATGAGATGGGATATTAAACCCATGAAAGCTCAGTTTTTGTCCGAGAAATAACAGTCATTTCAATGGCAGCAACAAACACTGAAGTGCCAGCAGAGTGAACTGTCTCAGTAGGTTTTGGAGGCAGTCCGTTACCTCAGATGGTATAAGGAGTTAGCATAAATAGCAAAATCTTGGTGCACGTGCTTATACTTATTATACAGCATCTAATCCAAAATTCAGAAGTCTTTCATTCATAAAGACTCCTCTTTACAGTTCCTACCCTGTCAGACCTAAGTAAATTCTGGATGTGTATTTGACAACTTCCAATAATGCTACACCAAATGAAAATTGAGTTATAAACAGTTACTGAGATAAACACTAGCTACTATGGATGCTACAAATCACAATCACCCACTGAGTGCTTCAACCTTGAGCCAGACGTATAGCTGCTGAGAGGGCTCACTTGTATATTGAGTCTTTGGACTAAGAAAGGTAGAAATATCCAGTTCTGACAGCTGTCCAAAAGAAAATCCACTGAGCTGGGTAGCTTATTCAGAACAGATGACTAATGAGTCATGAAAGGTAAACATCTTCCAGCTCTAGCCAACTGTGGATATATTTAGCACAACCTAAATATTTTAGGGAGAGAGTATTAGGCACTATCTTCTCTTAGGCTGCTTCAGAAAACAAAGGCAAGAGGCTAAAAAAGCAGCATCAAATACCACATATATTAATGTATATTAAATCATTATCATCCTATTGAGACCTTATCAACTGCATCACCTCTATATAGAATTGCAGAAAAAGATGCTCTTCTAATTTTTACATTTGGGAAAAAAGTCTCCATGTGATTACATTTTCATTTGGTGAGGACACTTCCATAAAGTTCATGCTACTTATCTTTTGCAGTTTTTTAAAGAACAACTTATAAACCAAAGACGACAACTTGTGGCATATGTAGCGTTCCAAAAAACATTGCTTTTGGTAGCATGCAAATCAAGTTTAAATGGCAAATCCTCTCATACCAAATTTAAAGTAAATTTAGGCTGCACTTTTAAGCCATGTGTACACAGTAGGTCTAGCATACGTTTTAAGAACTTTTCACACTCCTTCTGTTGGAACTAATTAGCCCATTGATGATGGTATGATTTTCTGAAATTCCCAAGGTGCCACCTACTGGTGCCAATAATTATTTTTAACTTCAACTGGCAATAAAAAGCAGATGATATGTTGGACTTTTTTAAGAGTAAAAATAGCTAGCTGACAGAAATGCAAAATTAACTCATGGTAATTTCAATAAAGTGTCCTGAAACTAGGAAGCTAAATAATCACTAAGAGAGAGATGGGTACATTTTACTCCCCATAACCACAGAAAGTAATTTCAGTACTTTATACCAAATACATTCTTCTTCCACACATAACTTGAAAATTTTTTACTAAAGTACAAAAATTTCCAAGTAATTTCTAGCGATGAAATGCAGTAACAGCTGAACAGGTAATTGACAGGCCTTACAGAGGCAAAATACTACATACATGTTTCCCATGCTTTTATAAGGACAGTGTATAATTTTGCATAGTCACATGACTCCCTACTTATATTCAAAACGAAACTTTGTCTTTAACAAAACAGTAGACAAATATGTATTTTTAAAATAACTGTGCTAAGACTCGCTCAGCAGTTCCACATGTTTGATGTTTAACTGCTTCTGAAGGAAGTCTTCTACTTTATAGACTATGAATACACTGAAAATAACTTACCAAAATCTGTGTGATTACTCATCCATCCAATTTCTTTAATAGACACCAGTGCCAACAATCCAGAGCCAACAAATGATCCAATCCCCGAAAAGAAAAAGAACAGCCCCATAATAGCACTCTGCATAGATTTGGGAGCAGCTGAATATGCAAATTCTAGACCTGTATTAAAAGATTAAAAAAAAAAAAAAAAAAAAGCTATTGGAAGATCTAAGAAACAACAGTGGTTTGTTCCAGTCTAGTGTTATGGAAGTTACAGATGTATACTACTTCGGGTATGTTAGAGAGCTAAAACCAGCCTTGGATTTCAGGAGACAGGGAATTGGGGTAGTGAATCCCTATCAGTTCCCAGTTCCCTCAAACGGCTTTATGAACCCTGTTCAAGGTCATCAGTATATCAACCCATTAAATGGACAACACTCGAGACATGCACTTTGGTCTTACCAATATTACATGTGTAAAATCAAGAAATCTTCTGAGGCAGCATATTCATTTTTCTGTCTCAAATTATCGTCAAAGAAATTTATTAAACTAACTCTAACCTGGCAAGCTCCATGTTCCCCATTTCACTTGTTTCTGCATCACCTATCTGTTGTGCAGTATTTACAAAGCACATGGCATTCCCTGCTGAGAACAAAGTACTCAGGAACTGAAGGTCACTCCTGCATTGACCAGCAACATTTTTTTCTCTAGACTCAGTGTCTATCTCTAAAATGTGCAGACAGAGAAATTAATTGTAGCTGGAAAGGCAGTAAGTAGTTTTAATTTAATTTTCATTTAGAATTGCTTGCTAGCCTATTCTTTTTAAGACTCATACAAATGGGACTTCAACTTTAAACTATTCTTACTCAAATTTCAACCAGTAAACCTAAGAAAAACTTACCAGTGACATCAATTTGAAAATCTGTGCTACTGAATTTGAGTACCAACAGAACACACCAGGTTAGGCTCTGCCTTGCAAAGACTAATGCCCATGATTAACTCTCCTTTTTAGAATAATGCTCCTGTCAAAAATCAAATGGGATTATTCACAAGACAGTCAAATACATTCTTTGCAGAGCTTTTTCTCTGACAGGTGAAATGCTTGTTTCAAAACAGTCTCCTTCATACTGAAAATTAATGCTACCTCATCTAACATTTTTCTTGGTAAAGAGACCATTATAGACCTGAAAATGGCACAAATCTTCCATCTTGCATAATAAAGGTATGCTTTATTTATACCATTACTGGTATTTGACTTTTGCTACTCCAGTCAAAGTTTAATAGAAATACACTGTCATTTCTTTTCAATAAAAGGCCTAAAGCTTCAAGCCAGATAGGTCAATTTGCCTGTTGTGAGGGAGGAACTTTGTTCTTGTAGAAGAAACAGAACTGTATGTTCTCACTGATCTAACAGCATTCTGCACTGCCATCCAAGAAATCTCTGATAACCAACACATTGCTTCTCTCTTCATTTGCAAAACATGTTAGAATGGGCCAACAGCAACCTGTCTGTGAGTCTAGAAGGGAACCGAAACATTCTTCATGCAACTCAGCTGTGTGGGTTCCTGTAAATTCAAACCGTAACAAGAGAATCGCTACAGAGATGGAGAGACATCTGCAACAGGGAAGGGGGGAAAAAAAAATTATATTTATTTTGAGAACTGAAAACTCTCATTTTTTTTCTAGGTTGTGCCACTAATGTAACACTTCAGATAATATAACAATTCAGATTTTTCGATCTCACTTAAAGAAAATAAAGTAGACTACACTCAGGAGCAATATCTTGGTTTTTAACCTCTTGTTATCATAGCTGCCCCAAGTCTCCAGAGTATTGGTCATTTTGGTCACCAGGTTTTTGTACATTCTGTACAAGTCAAGCTCAAGTCTATTACATGAAAGGATCTGTCCAATTTCTTCTCTTGTTCACTTTACAGATATACTGGATGCAAGTGTTGCTGCTGGAAAAAGATCTTGAGACTCAAAACAAAAACCAAAATGGGTGTAACACTGTGCACTTTTTGCAACAAAATAAGGCACATTTCTAAACTTGAATAATGTTTGCAGCAACCCTAATATTTAATCTGGCATAAAGAATATAAAATCTTTTCTTTGCCTTCAGAGATATTTTGCCTGCTGGCAGCCATTGATAACGATTTCACGCTACCTCAAACAAGCAGTTTTGAAATTAAACCCTCTAGTTGGTGTTGTCATGCGAGATTACGATTCCCAGTTAAATAAGGGTGCTTTAAGAGGATTGACAGAATAATACAAAAGATTAATGCAATGTGTGTCATCTTTTTAAAGGTACCTCAAGTGTAACTAATGTGGCTTAATAAGAATATGCTTAGTTTTACAGTAAACAAAAAAACAAACGTATGTTTCTGCTCTTATGATATTTAGTCCCTTTTTGTTCACAATAAACATTTCTAAATTACTACAGTTTTGTAGCCATTAACACTTTGCTTATTTTAAAGCTGAATTTCCTAGCACAATAGATGCCTTTATCAATTTTTAATATCAAATTGGTGAAGTATAGTCTGTGAAGTCTTGAGAGGCCTTCTTAAAGAATCTAAAAATTCAGTTTAAATAACAATCAGAAGGCAGGAAAAAAAATCTTTTAAAAAGATTTTTAAAAAGTCAAATGAAAGTGTAATACACAAAGCAATTAAGATATACATAGAATTTCTAGTTCAAGGAAAGAGAAGTATTTGCATTTTTCCTAACACTGACCAACAATTTTTGAAGTTATAAAGCTGTTGGTACAGACCCAGCAGAACAGCAGAGTATTCACATAAGAATAGTGTTAGCCTTAAAGACTTGACTTCTCATGAAGAAAGCCACTAAAGCAGTTGAAAAAAAAACAAAAACAAAAAACAACTCTCAGCTTGGAGTTCAACAAACAGAGAACGCATCAAGTCCTTGACCTTTCCACAACCTGCAGATAGGTTTGTTATTTTTTCCTTGTGAATACCTATAAACTAGTAACAGTGCCTGAGAGAAACAGGAGTGTGTAAGAGGGGAGAATTTTTTTTTTTTTTGGCATGAACACTTGCATTTCTGATAAATCATGTCTTTATCTGAGTCCAGATTTAATAAGGACAATCCCTAAAGTTGTAACTAAAGGTGACTCATTGTACTCTTTTCATAAAAGTGCTAAATACAGCCTTAGTTTTAATAAGTAACTCTATTAAGCAAGACTTCCATACTCAGATTTTTATGTGTAAGGATTTGTGATGACTACTGTTCACACATAATGAAATGCTTGATAACACAGGACAGCAATGACTATTCAGACATGTCCTCTAGCAAGGGATACCCAGTGACTGCCCTGCTAGGGCATGCTTGCCATCTAAGAATCTGAAGTGTTTAGCATCTTGGGTCTCAGTGTGATTTAAAGAAAATGAACTCTCCCCACACATTACTAGTTGTTTATTGAAGCAAATTAATTTAAGGACTTGCCCATACCTCACTGGGAAGGGGTGGGGGTGGAAACCATACGAGGAACCAGGAATGGGACCCTTATATCAGCTAATGACCTCAGACCTTCAGACATTCAACACTTACAGGCTCATCTACAATACTGAATGCTGCAGTACAAGAAGTGAAGAACCAGGGTATCAGATGGTGCAATCCAGTAGGACCTTGCGCCCAAGGCCTGTGTTTACCCTCACAAGAAGAGATGGTGCTGGGTGCTGGTTTCCCAGTGCCTGTGCTATGCACGCAAGGAGCAAACTGCTGGAGGAGCCTGCGTTCACACTGGGAACGGGACGCTCCCAACAACCTGGGGTGAGCCATCAACCCACCCTCCACCAGGAAGGGAAGAGTACTCTAGTGGTGCATTTGAATGCAAACCATAAAACTACAAATACACACAAGACAAAGCCCTATCTACAAAGAATTCCTCCAACATACTAAAAAAACTATGGTAGAGTTTAATACATGATGGATATATCTAATTCTTCATCATATGAAATCCCAGATAGAGCAAATGACCAGATAGAAAAAAAAATAAACCCCACATTTTCTTGTACTTGCCAAGCAACCCAACCACCCTGTTTTATTTCCTAGCAACTGTGATGACAGTAGAACAAATGTAACCAGAAACCTGATGGAGCAGAAGTTCTCTGTTCCACTAAGAGGGGAACAAATGGGCCACGTGACAGCCGGGGCTACCGCCAGCAAGATCTTACAGAATTAGAGAATCTCATTTTAACCCACGGTGCTTGCCCAGTGTGAGGAATGAAAGTAACTTCCTATAGGGGAAATGAAACCGGGAAATTCTGTCATAAGGAATCGAAGAAAAAGTTCTATATATAATGCCAGCTTGAATGGATGATCTTCAAAGTTCAATATTCTGAAACGGTATTTCAACACATTAATAAGTAACTACAGTTAAGCAAATACTAAATGGTTTTTAAATCAAGTCACTGGAGGAGTTTCATTATATTACATCAGGTAGCTCTGCAATTCTATTTAAGTAGTATCAGAATAGCTACTTCTACAATCATGAAAGGTTTCTGTTACTGGTAACTAACCATTGCTCCCAAGCACTAGATATGTAAACACTGTGCTAAGAGATTCACAGTAGTATTTCACTCGTTCATCATAGTAAACCAGTGTTAGACATACCACCGTGAGAAGAGGTAAGTTCCCTGTGCTTTTCTCTGCTAAGGAGCCCTGCATGTATATGAAACAGACCAGAAAATAAGATTTTATAGACCTATTCACCCTCCCCTCCCACTTCACTTTCGGCTTAAAAATCAATACGATCACACAGCTGTCCACTACATCACACAGAACAGTATTAAGAAATACAAGATCTCTTGCATTTGTTCAAGAAAGGCAAGATTTGAACAGTGTTTCACTTTGCCTAGTAGCAGACTGAAGTACTAAAACAACTACAGAAAAATGGATCTATAAATCAGATACAACTGTATAAGAAATACCTAATTCATTATTAATATTCACCCCAAAAAAAGTTCAGATTCAGTGTCACATAACTTTTCTTACTTCAGAGATGTAAGAACTCAAATAACATGATTTTTAACTGGTGATAAATTTTTCAAGAGATGGTTTATTTCTTCCTTTTTCCCTCAGAAAGGTGTTTCTATTTACTAATTGATTTTCTAAACTGTGAGTTCAGTTTTTAAGCCAAAAAAATTACATAGCACAAATTTTATGTGCAACACAGAGGAAGATTCAGAGGAAGCCATACCTCATTAATACTGTTTTTTAAAAGATTATATTGAAAGAGTGTATTTTTTTCATTCAGGCTTGCAAATATCCAGTGCTAACTGGATGACATGCAAATATTTTAAGTTGCTCTGCTTGAAATTCAGTCTTGAAAACATATATAGCCAGGTTTCAAATGAGAAAGACAACTGTGTGCTTTGCCACTTAAGTTGTAATGTATAATATTGTATTTGGGAACATAAGAGCTTATTTATAATGATTTGAGAAGTAAACATTTCTTTTCAAAAAATACATTGTTTATGATAGATATGAAAGCAGATTTAAAACACACAAAGACTCTTACCTGCTATACTTGCAAATATTTCACTGAATCCAATCAGCACATATTGAGGAATCTGCCACCATATTGGCAAATCTGCAGCATGGTATGTAACATTTCCAATTGTCTGATTAATTGTTTTAACCTTGACAATTTTCAGTCTGTTGCTTTCCAGAATTCCTACACAGAGTGGGGGGAAAAAAAAGATTGACATAAGATGCAAACATTGTTTCTTCATATTAAGAATTAAATTAGGATTCAGTCCTGCACTGCAATTACAAATTATAAAATAGGAATATGTATTTCCTTAATTCCTAACAAAGCATTTCAGACTACTTTTGCTATTGTTATTTCAAGACGCAGAGTTCTTCTTGCCACAGAATCAGCAATTATATTTTTATTCAGTAGCAATAATTATACAAATACTTAAAAGCTTTTCCAGGCGGATTAGCTAAGAGCTTTCTCATAAAAACTATGTTGTGGGTTTTTTTAAAGACAATCTCGTTTTCACAAACGACCACTTTGCAATGTTGAACCACTGCATCTGCCACCATAGTATTAATAAATTAGAAACCATTTAGCTTATCAAAATGGCTACACTAGTGCTGTAGAACTATGAAAACCCTCTATGAATGTGATCATGACATTTATATGACACTTATCATCCCAAGAGATCCAAAACCTCATTAGAGCTTGATTTACAAGCAATACATTGCATAGAAAGCACTTCATGTGGAATAAAAAATAGACATGACAGTGTAAAATACAGCCATTTTTAGCCTGCTCAACACAACAGTTTAGAGTAGAAAATGAATATCAAATACTGCTGTAGGGTTTTTGTTGAAGTTGCCCAGATTAAAGGATTCGCCTCACTGTTACATAAAATGCACAGAATAGCTAATAGTTACTAAAACTCCCTGCTCACTCAGAAAGGACCTCTATAAAAGAACTCTCAATATCCTTGGAAATAAGGTGGATTTATTCATCACCAATTCAGAGAAGCAACACTGAGTCAATGACACCATTTCCTACAATTCGTCACACACACATGGCCTCCCATTTAATGCCTGTCAGATTGAGCCAAGATCTGACCTCATCTTGGGGCACAAAACATCACTCCTCTTACAAAAAAAAAAAAAAAATTGTACAAGGCTTAGATGACAGACATGATGCTTCATGGATACCATACCATGTACATATGATTACATCTGCTTCCTCATTTCTAGCTTTTTGTTTCCTAGAGCCAGCCAAAAGATGACATGGACATTTAATATGACGTTGGCTAAAGCTATTGACAGCAGTTTTCATATAAACAAGCACAAGCAATTTCTAATGCACACTATCTGTTCTTATGTTTCTTCCCAAATCTGTGACATAGAACCTTGAGGGGGCCGACCAGATCACCATCTCTCTGCTAAGTGACAATGTTCCAAGAGAAATGACTGAAGTTTAACAAAACCACCTCGTACCATGACATACAGTTTCTTACTAGTCCTGGTCATGGCAAGCAGCCCAAGCTGGGAAGAAAGCACGAGGAAAGCCCCTGTAGTCTGTAGGTGAGGCCGTAACTAGTTCTAGAAATCACACGCTTAAGGATAATGTTATCATTGTAGGGAGTTAGAGCTACAGCTTTGAAAACCAGACTGAGAGACCACACGTTAACAAGTGACTTACAAAGGACTTTGAAAAGGATGGAAAGCTGCATTTCTATAGTCCATTTTTATTCATTCATAGCAGTTCAGAATCTATCAAGTATGAAATCTCGCAACAGCTCTACAGTCTAATCTTCTGAGACACAAAGAGTTGTGGAGGGAAAACTGGTTAGAATTACTCAAGTTTGTTTAAATACTACCTTGAGGCCTCAAAATGTTTCTTTAAAAAAGACTGTTTTCCTTCATAACATCTGTTTTTGAGGTGACTGTTCAGAACTTAAAACCTCTTACTGCCAGGCCACCACATTTTCTCTACTTCCTCACTTCTTTTTAGGTGACCACTTACCCATCATACTTTTAAGTATCTTTCTATAGCCCTTCAAGACACCTCAGTGCCCTCTGAACGATAAAGAGCTGATGTAATTAAAATAAAGCTGGATTTCTTGATATTTTGGTTTTAATATAGCTGACAAACATTTTAGAGTGGAACTTCATTAAAATGTAAACAGAGCAGTACAGTCAGCTAAGAACTCAGATATCATTTCATTCATATACATTCAACACAAAATTATTGCACCTCAAAACATCTAATGATCCTTAATGCGTTTGATACTCTTCACAACAGAAGCAGATTTAGCCACAAAGGAGCACAACTACAATATACCAAACTCTGCCATAAATTTATCTTCAAAGCCAAGTACTTCAGAATCTAGAAGCTATTGATTATTTCTTACTTTGATAGACACGCTTCAAGTTTAATCTTGCACTTTTAGTAGTTAAAAGAATCTTAAGTTGTTGCTGTAATTGTTTAAACTCTATAAATGAAGTACATTTTCCAGTTGAATAACCTTAAATACTGCTGCTCAGAATTTACAATAAAATGCATGAAGCACAGCAGATGTTCATTAAATCTAATCAGTTGTATTCTCACAGAGTTTATTAGATATTTAAAATAATCTAAACAATCTAATAGGCTGCCACAGTGACCACAACTAATGCCAGTTAGAGGAGTAAGTTAAAAATGGAAATACAGCACAAACAAATCATTAAGATACTTCCAAGACTGCAAGTTAATATCTGAACATCTTCATACCTTTAAGATTTTAATCAGTATCTCTCTCTACAGCAGAAATGGTTGGAAGTAATGTTGTATTTTAAGAATATTAAAATATGGCTTCTATCATTTAATGAGAAAATAAAAATTTTATGAAACATATAAACCAACAGCAGCTTTCCACCCTGCTAGAAATAGAGTTTCTGTGCCCTAAATTTGTCACAACTGAAGCTCTTAAATTCATGTTATGATGAAGGGATATTAAGTTATTCCAAAAGGTTAAATTTCCAACCAGACTGCAGATAACCACCCAAAGAATTCACCTTCTCAGTTACTCCTGTGGAAGAGTTAGGGGAGGATCAAACCAACAAAATCATGTGTTACATTTGTAGGTGAATACGAAACAAACCATTTGAAATTGTTAAGAATTCTGCTGTAAAACATGTTCCCCAGCTCAGCTATCATAGCTCAATATGCTTTTTTTTTGCCCCAGTACTAATAAAAACAGATATTGCTGGGTTTGGATTCAGTTATATGTGAGCCAGCAGGTTCTATTTAAAGAGCTGACATTTAACTGTTTTACATCATCTTCTTTTGCTGGTAGCAGTGTCCTAAGTAACATGGAATAAGAGAAACATTCCTATTTTAAGTTTAAATGACTTTGCTTTAAGAACTTTACTTGCCCACATACAAAGTGACCTTGGCCTAATAAGGTAATTATCTCTCTCATTGAGAGAAATCTTAATAGCCGTATAAAGTGTCCCTCTCTCTAAAATATAGGAGATTACAAGTGCTGAAATTAATTTATTTAATGCTATAATGCTTTATCAATATGTTCATTACAGTGATACTAGGTGAAGGCTATAGGTTTTATGAAGCATTGCTCAGAGATGTTCAGTTCCACATCAGCAGTGCTTAACAACTTTAAATCATCTCAAAAGCAGCTGATTTATGGTTTGAACAGAGTTGCCATCTTTCTCCTTTCATGCTATAGCTAAGCTATTTTACACTACAGTAATTCCCAAACATTGAGGAATTTAAAGGTTGGGGACAAAAAACCCGAAGTGGGAGGAAAGTCTTGTTCAGTCATAACCTAATTTTATTATTTCAGATAAAGGAAAAGGATTTTAGGTAAATTTTCACTTTTTAAATACTTGAAATTCAGACTATATGAAATAACATACTTACTGCTGAACTAGTTTGTTTCTCAGGATAAATAAATTTTCAACTTCGAGATAAACTGTTAATAAGTCAAACAACATGGACTTCCACCATACCTTCAAGTTTCTTTTAAAACTAACAGCCTTATACCCAAACACTGATCATGAAGCTAAGGCATTTGTTGTGAAAATATGGTCAGAAAACAAAGAGTTCTCCTCTACCAAGCATACCAGAAAGTAATACTGCCTGTGAAAACCTTAACTAACAAGTTGGTTTCAAAAGGTATACTTGAAGTTTATTTTGGGCAGGAAAAACGGTCCAGTTTAGTACGTTTTTGGATAAAATCTCTTTCATTGCTGGGAAATGAATCCATGCAGTTGCATTCTAACTATCCCATGAAAAAGACTTCCTAATAATCCTGGATTAAAGATTTACCAAGGTTGGGTTTTTTTTAATGCTATTGCAAGTAGCTGAACAGATAACTCTATAAGTAGATCTCAAAGTTGTTTTCTTACCTGCAGCAAATGCAGAACACATTACAAAGAACATTCCAACTGCAATCCTCTTCAGTGAGGATGGAAGCAAGCCATTCCTCTTTAAAATGGGGTCCACCAATTTATCTTTTAAGGGTATTAGGATCAGAATAAGCACTGCATCAAACATAGTCAACCATGCTGCTGGAAACTGAAAGGGTAGATGACTTAAGTTAGCAATGTCATACTCAAGGGTTGACTTTTACTCTTATTTTACAAAGGAAAAAATATTTTTGATGGAACACTGAGATCCAAAATAAACCACAGTGAACTGATAGACACTGTGAAATGAAAAATAAGCTGAGGAAAAAACTCAGCTATTCAGGTTTTCATTTAATTTGGCAGTTCATAACTCCGGCAGCTCAGAAGCACAAATGTAACTCCAACAGTATTGCATACTCTCACTTTCAAGATGCACCTCCAGTTGTGCTGAGGTGGGTGTCGGGGGGGGAGTTTGGGGGGGGTGGGGGGTGTAGGAGCTTTCCACTGGGACTGAACAACATCAAGTGTTCAGAGCAAAAAGGTTCTTTCACAAAAGCAAGTAATACTGCACATAGTTCCAAGAAAAATGAGGAATAAGAAAATTACTGGGCAGATGAAGACAGAACTCTAAGAAAAAAAAATGTAGAACTCAAAGATGTTTTGCAAAGGATTTTTTTTCTAAGATTTCTAAGTTTCAGGTCCTTACTCTGAATTAATTTTGTTAAAACAAGAGTTAACTACATAATTAAAACTATATGAATTCCTTTTGAAAGATGAGATGGCCACTAGCATTACTGCAACATCTGACTTTTTCTGCATACATCCTGAAATATGTTTAATGGAAAAAAAAATCACTTTCCTCTGGGAGCTTTAGTTCTGTTAAGATTTTTTTTGCTCATAGAACACCTGTTTGAGGAATGGTTGATTGTACTCAAATCTAATAAACAAAATTGTGCAGATTATTTAAATGAATAAACACCGAGATAGTTTTTTAAAAGCATTCAAAGTCAGTTATTAGTGGCAAACAAGACAGGAAGTGATTTAGTGCAATTAAATAGTCCCTACTATTTTGTTTCCAGTGATGTTCTCTAGTCTGACAGAATTAAAGTTTTTTTCTACTTCGGTCATGAAAAGTATTTAATAGCCAGGTTCTGTAGATCTCCTATTATTAGGCTTAGAACTTTCAGAAGTATGCCACAGAATGGTACAAACAGTTTTACTAATACAAAATTCAATTAACATTAAATTACACTTGTCAAATGAACAAAGAGCATGGTGTAATACATGTATCCTTTCTCATTTGCCAGATTCAGTAATTGAGAGTAAGATTCCCGTCTGTATGAATGAGACAATTTCTACCAAGCCTAATAATATTTAGCATGTGTTCTGAGCTAACACACTAAGACAGTACAGGAAGATTTATAAAAATGTTATGGCTTGGGGATATTTTTTAAAATTGCATTTAGAACAGTGTCATACTGTACTATGATCTGTGTTTCTGATGCAGATTGAGGTTTTGATACTAAACTGTTTCAGTTGTGTGTGGTGACTCAAGGTTAGAATAGCTGAGTATTTTTCTAGACATGATCCAGGATGACCAAGGGCCCTGTGAGAGTCTAAAGCTACAGCCACGGTAACAGAGGAGGACAACTAGATTCCCTGCAAATCTCAACCACTGCAAGTACCTCAAACCCCCAAGCCTCTAACACAGTGTGGGCATGCATCTCTCACTGCAGATGAGAACCCTGTTTCACTGACTGCTGTTATCACTCCAGTATGGCTGAGATGATGACACACTGCAAAAACAAGAGTTAGCAAAACGTGAACCTTTAGTTCGTCAAAACCTAAGCAGGAGTTGGCACTCTGACAAGAGTTTGCACCAAGAGCATCAAGTCTTTAACTGGCATCAAGCCGTGTCCACATTCAGCTTTGTCAAAATCTCCAACTAGCATTAGCGTATGTATGTGGAACATTTTCAGTGCTCTCTGCATGCAGACCTGTTGTAACAACAGTCATTAAAAATACTATTGTTTTCTTGCTCTGCATTACATTTGTCAGTTCTCCAAAGAACCCAGGCAAATGCTTTCTGGTTCACCAACCCCAAGAAGTTATGATGATGATGATGTTGGTAAAACTGAATTTATCCCGATCTCTCTTTAACCTTTCTCAGGCATTTCAAGATCATGGATTTGAAAATGAAATAATAAGCTGGTTTGGCAATATAAAAATGTTCAGCAGTTTGATATATAAGGTCACATACATTGTTTAGCAATCTTCACATACGTTGAAAAATGCACAGTGAATTCTGCTGAGTTAGTCAAATTCTTGCTCGTTTTGGAATATTTAGCAAAACTTTAAAACTGTCAGTTTACTTCCCTTTCCCATTCACCCTTTTGTTTGCCTCAAATATCACACCAGCAACTGTGTTAACGGTTTGTACAAACACTAATTTGTGTAATTAGAGTCAAGGATGTAGGAATTTTTTATCATTGCTGAATCTGATAAGGAAGAAGAAAAATACCAAATGCCTCTGGCACTGCTGTATTTCGTATGATCAATCACTTGGGGTTTTTTTTGTTTAAAATATATGCTTTTCCATTTTCTACTCTATCAGGAGCCTGCAAATTGAAAGGGCATACACATATTTCATTCTTTTCATACCAAGCAGAAATATATCTTTATTAGCACTGGGCAGAGGTGCCTAAAAAAGCTTAAGGAAGACCTAGACCTGATAAGGTACAATGCTGCTCATGTAAAACGTTGTATTACTGCTCCTTCTCTTAATTACCTCAAATCACTTCCATTTGGAGAAACGAAACTAGTCAGAATCACTTTCAAATATACCACCTACATAATGTAGATTGTGGGTCAGCATCCTTCAGGTGGACCACGTACCAAGGAAGATAACAAAAATTAAATTAACTTTTTTGATTTATGCTGTTAATGCTGTTCAATCACAGCAATGTATTTCAAAATAAAACAACACCACAACTGATGTGCTGCAGAAAAAGGAGCCAGTCACAGTTATGCAAGATAGAAAATCATTATCTAAAATTAACAGGACAGACTAGGATCATTGTTCCATTATCCTTGCCTCAAATTCTGCATACTTTAAGTAAACGCTAAAACCAGGTAATTAACTTTTAAAGTCACACTTTTAAGTTAGAAGAAGTGGCTACATGGCATAAGTGGTATTTTAAAATCTTTTTAGCAAAAGCAATGAAAGCCATTAATTTTTCAAACTAATTTAATTAAACATAATGCTCTACTTACAACTTGAAAACAATTCTAACACCCAAAAACGTGACAAGAAAAGATCAGTTTGTTAACCAAAGCTCCATGTTCATTTCTACACAATAAATATTCAGACTGACAATATTTTTATTTTTAATATTCAGACTGACAATGGAACTCTGAAGTCTTGTGTGCATTTTGTTAGAAGAAAGCTAATCCGCTTCTCTAGTCCAACAGTGACAATGTTCTAACAAGACAGTCACGTGGTTCATAGTAACAGAAAAATCCTGATTCCCCAGCAATAATGTGGAAAGCTCAATGAAATAAGCAAAATCTGTTACATATCAAAATGTAACTGTACTAACCTGTCCTAAAGCAGGAGTAACTACACCCTAAAAAAACCCCGCCTTAAATGTAGTCCACAATTAAAATTGATGCAACTAAAATAGAAGCCTCAGACTAATTAGAATTTTTAAGTAAGAAAATACCTTATTTTTAAATGAACATGCAATTCAAACACCAAAAAACTGAACCTTGAACTGAAAGTGGCCATAGCCTTCCATGCCCAAAAGCTATGCAGAAAAACCCCCTCACAAACTGAGAACTCAGTTGAGGAAATTCCCTTTAGATTCTTTTGTTGATGGCATGCATTGAACTGAAAAAGTCAGAGACTACTCTTTAGTGTTTTTAACTGTGTAAAAGTAACTAGCATTTGGTAGATTTGCAAGTCTTACTTAGCCAGTATCACTAACTTCCATGAAGCCTTCAGCTGTGATTCAGAAGCAGCTGAGTTTTCAAGCGAGTTCAAAGAAAAATTAAGTACAAACATTTTGTATTTTTGATCTGTAAAAAAAGACTGAAGCCATTCTGTCTTATTGCTATTAATTTTAACTAAAACAGAAGAAACTTAATTTTAAAAGAACATTTAGTAAGCCTGTTAATCACTTCCATTCATACTTTTTGTTTTTACTTCTCAGTACCATTTCTGGAATCATGGGATGCCAGCCTTTCTTGAAAAAAATATTGATTGAACAACTTCATCAATACGCTAAACTGATTCAAGGTAAAGTGAATATTGATTAAGCAGTATAAAGTTACAAATGTATCTCAGATTCCAAATTTGCAAATATTAATGTTTCAGTTAAGTATGGATATTCCTGCTGAGTTTGTAGGAATGCTTCTGTACTACTTACAACTTGAAAACTTAGGGAATATAGATTTGTAAGGCTTCTTCAAAGATCATACTTTGTCCACTGAAGGATAAAGACATTCTTAATTAAAGCAGTGAAAGTTACCCGAGTACATTCAGAACAGGACACTCTGAACTCCATATGCCAAAATCTCTGCACTGTGTGTCATGCTTCTGAAAGCCCAATGTCTGTGGCCATCCATTCCCCTTTGTCATTATGGAATTCCCCTTTGTCAATTCATGGAATTTTTGTGCAATACTTACCTGGTTTGCATTTCAACTGAAGAAAACATACTTTTCACTTGTTTTGCCCTGCTTACCGTATGAATAGAGTTGGTGTCATTTGATATTTCAGGAATTTTCAGGTGGAGACTTTGCAATACGTATGTTGTCTGCATCTAGCATTAGGAAAGATGAGTTGAGATTACTTGGAGAAAGAGTAGTGAGAGCAAGATATTTTTACATTTATAATAATTAACAAAGATTATACCAGAAGTGCTAATATACCAAAACAAAAAGAATTCTTGTTAGAACATTGCAAGACTTTTTAAATCCTTATATTCACATTTACTAAAATCACAAAGAATCATTCACATGACTTTAAAAGCAATTTCTGCTTAGTTTTCCCCCAAAACATATTTGCTATCCTAATTCATCCCACTGAGACAGAAGAACCAGAAAGGAATTAATTAAAATGAAATCTAGACTTCTTACCCAGAGCACAATAATTAAGGTATGTTAATCTCTACAACTGTTAGTTTTAGCTATCATTTTAAATGATTTTATTTTCTTTTTTATTATTAAGTCAAAATATTATTTTAGTAGCCGTTTTTCATCTCTCAACTTCAGGGTAAGTTTCATATTTATGAAAGAGCCCCCAGAAAAATACAAAATTAGATAGTTTGTCATGCTGGTGAACTAATACAGCTTTCCACAACAATTTTATCTATCAAATAAAAAAATTCAGAAGCAGCTACCATCACGCAGCATGATTTTTGCTAATATAATATTATTAAAATAATTCCTGAGATGCAATCCCAGATGTGTGAAAGACAAGCAGTTAACATTACTAAATACATGGGTATTAAACAAGTCAAACTGTCAATACCAGCGTTCTGAAAAGTCCTCTTCAATACCTGTCTTCTTTAGAATCACAGCTGTAGAACACTGACTGTAAGTAAACCTTTTAGAACAGTTTGCCCTCAAAAGGTTTTGTGTGTTCCCCTCCAGGTAACTGCTCTGGGGGGTACTTTTCAGACCGGAGTTAGATTTATAACACAGACTCAGAACTGCAACTTAATGCTAGTGCCTCAAGACTTTCAAATGCAACTGGGAGAAGAGGAACTTATGGCCCTTAAATTAAAAATTATGGGGTTTAGATATGTAAAATAAAAATGTATCCATCTGTAACTACTCACTTGAAAATACACTGTCCAGTAAGGTATTAAAGCCAAAAACACAGGGATAATTTTGACGAGAGCTTTCACATCTTCTACTTTATCTTCTCTGAATGGGCCCCCACGAGACAGCTTGGCCGTTTCAAAGAGGCTTTGCTTGCGAGGTTGCTGAAGTACTCCTTGGCCTTCGCTTTTGAAAAGAATTTGAAACATTTAGTTAAGCAACAACAAAAAAATGACATAACTTGCAATCTTGTGACACTTCATTATAAAAAGTTCATGCGTTTCCAAAGTTACAGCAAAACAGCTAGGCCAGAATGGACTGTCAGCAGGTGAAAGCACAAGCTGAAAATTTCCATCATAAAGGTTCCCTTATTTCCCATCCACCCTCCACCACAGATAAATAATTGGCACTGCAATACACAGAACTTAAGAAACAACATCACAAAATACAGGTTATTCTAATTCTTCGAACTGTTTTCCAATCTGAATACATGAAAGGCCATTGCAGAGGAGGCACCTGACATCTCTTATCATCAGTAACTAAATTCAGCCACCAGCATTCCATGGGCATCTCTTAAGAGTGGAGTAACCATTTGGAAAGCAAAAAGCCAGTAAACATTTTGGCTGCCCATCAAGCCGCTTACAACATTAAATGGAGATGACTGTTTTTCAAATCAGAAGGCATCCCATATCATATCTAAGCAGAGAAGAAAGTTAACTAATGCTTAAAAGCAGCATACTTAGGTCACATCAGAATCTTTCAGAATCTGAACTGGCAAGACAGCATTCAATTAAAAACAGCAAACTTGATCTTGCAGCATGGAGATCCAGTGATCTCAAAATGTGCCTCTCTCATCCCTGAACTCCCAGAAAATATCTCCAGGACTCCAGTTTTCCAGATCCAGTTCTCAAAGCAAAACTACGTATTTCAGTGTATTCCCTAGTGTGACTTACTGCTGGCTAGTTTTAACTAACTACTTCCAACTCTTAGGCCAATTCACTGAATTCAGACCATACAAAAGAGCTCATTACAAACCTATTAGTTGAATGTTCCACATCTCTCTTTCTTGAGCAACAAGAATACGCGAGAATTTTGAACATGTCTGTGAAGGCACTACCATCGGGTGGTTTTGTGATGAAGAAACTCTGACCGCATAAGAAAACCATGAATGAAATCCCAATGCAAACTGTTGGGATACTATATCCAATAACAAAGCTCACATTCTGTTGAATGTATGCAATGCCTCCCAGAGAGAGAATAGCTCCCAAATTAATGCTCCAATAAAACCAATTAAAAAATCTTCTTGTGGCTTCCGGACCCCGATCTTTGACCTGGAAAAGATCAAAACCAAGTCATTTAATTTCTGAAGAAAATGAAGCCTGTTTATTAGAATTCAATCAAGTTCAATGCACTGAAGAGTTGAGGTATAATTTAGCATCATACTGAAATGATTTAAGTGTTCTGGGCTTACCATGGTATTTGATGAAATGACCCCTTACTGAGCTACCCCATTACACCAGTGACCTTCTAGAAGTTCAGCACAGGGATAGAAATGCCATACAATACTAAACTACATAGCTTCCCCATAGAGGCCGTTATTATTTCTACTGCACTGTCTCTCATTTGGTCATTTACACAAAGCTCACTCTGATTACTGTCCCATAATCTACAGAAGATAAAATAATTATTTTTAAAATAATTAAATTAATAATAATTAAATAAAACTAATTTAATAATTAGTTAAAAAAAGTTAAGCTAACTAAAAATTCTTATATTAGTATTATTTCAACAATTGCTTCCTCCAACTGTATAGACGTAACAGTTAACCATACTCCATTTACTAAGCCTCAAATGACTACTTGGTAATTAAAACATAAATGTAAATTTTAACACAGTGCTAATGCCTCTCATCAGAACATAAACTGAAGAATTGCTATTCTGACCTTTACAAAAAAAAATTTAAAAATTAAATTTGGGTTCCCTGAGGTATGACATGGCCCCAGTAAACATTTATCCCTCTATTAAGTTAGCACTGCTCATAGCGCTATTTTTCTGCTTGTAGCTCTCAATATCTCTCCAGTGAAAGTAAAGACATCCCTGGTTTACAGAATTATCCTGTACAGTTTTCAGCATCACTCTTTATTCTGTATTACCTATCATAAGTCACCCCATGTTTTGTAATTATGTCACAGGGACCCAGCATCACTCATAAGATGTGATGTGAGAGAAATTATGCAAGTTAAAATTTAAAATTCATTAAAAAGATCAACTAGTCTGTAGAAGAATTCATAATACCCTATTTGTCACTGTTTTATGACTGAAAAGCCATTAACAGTGACTAGCAAGTCAGTGCCATGCACCAGTCTTGCTGAGTCAGTTGTTTTTGATTTCTAACTGCAAGTTTTCCTTCCTCATTTGCCAGCTCTTCCAAAGATCCCTGTTTAGTTGGCAATATGAAAAGCAAGCTATGTCTTGAAATAAGTTTTTGATGTCGTCGGTTCTGATTTAAAGCTTCAAGTTTCTCAGTGGTGCACAAACCCATCTATATCATTTAACCACGCCTAACGAGAAATATGAAGGCACCTACTCCTACGCATAGTTAATAGCATTGTTAGGCATACAGGTAGGTCTGTTAGCATGTCAAACACAATCCTGGAGCCTATACCCAAGAAATTCTCTCCAGTTTCAACTTGGTACTCATTTCCTAATTTTATCAGTCATCCCCTGCAGTAGTGTATGAAGCTAGAAACTCCTTCTAAACCCCAAATGGCAACAGGATATTAGCAAACAATTACTTCGGAAGCACAGTGCTCCAACTTATGCAAAGAGTTAGCAATCTATTTTATGAAGTTTCCATTTCTTCATCATAAAGTCTTAGTTCTCTTATAATTTCTGCAAGGAAGATAACTTCCCATCCTCCCTCTTACAAATGACCTTGCTTATGTCTATGCAAAGAAAAGCTGGGAGATGAAAGCAAACTTTGATACAGGTAAGAACAGGGCAAGTACAACATGATGCTCCTATCAAGTATTATCCCAGCCTTGAACCATCAGCTCTGAGAAACTTCCTGAAACAAGGATGGTTTCTATCTACTTAATAAATGCAGAAGATCTTGCTTCCATGAACTTGCCCAGCCTGCCTCTGAACCCAGGTCAGCTTTTAGAATCCATAATAGCCTGTGGCAAAGAGCTCCCCAGCTAATTACACAGTGGGAAGAACCACCTCCATTTGCCTGTTTTGAACCTGCCCTGTATTAACCTCACTCATTTTACCTAGTTCCAGGAAACAACAGAAGACAGCTGAGCTTTATCGCATCCCTGGTCCACTTCTGCCTCTCTCCCCTTGACCATTATTTCCACAAACCGCTGCCACATCTTCCTTCTAGCTGCCTTTTCAGAGACAGGAAGTTGTAGACTGTTCCACGATGCCTTTCATGGGAACTACTGACCATGTCTGTGGCCCTTCCCACTCCACCTCCTGTATCCTTTTTGAAACAGAGTGACCAAAAAGGAATGTAGCGCTCAAGGGACAGACACACCACAGACTTACAATAAAAATAACACATTTTCCACTTCCTCATCAAAGTACGAGGAAACAGAAAAACACCCTAAAAATCACATTACTGCCGTGTCTGAAATGCCACTATGGCATTTTACTGATAAACATTAATAACTTAATAAAAATCACACTGAACTAGCTGGTGGATGGATATCTTGTCAAACTGGAAGAATTATGAAGATGTCTTATCAAAACCAGAAAACACGGTAGTTAAACGGCAAACCTTGTAGCTCCTTTCAAACATCACATCAGCTGCCCAAAATATTAGCTATATTACATTTACAGCAGGCTACTCAGTTTCCCCTGCTAGCTATTATTTGACAGCACAAAAGAGATTGGTTTATTCTCTTCATAAGCGGACGCTACATTTTAATTTGGGACCAAGAAGAAGAAAACCATGTTAGAATTTTATTATTTTATTTTTATCAGGGACAAGTATTTTTCACAAAACTGCAGGAATTCTTGTTTTTTCCCCTTATGCTTGCATTACTTTCAATCACCCAAGCAGAAAGAAAAATTTATCACTTCCGCTGCTCAATTTCATCTGTGCTCAAGCACAGCAGCACTCTCCTTGTGGTACCACCACCACCGGCTTCATTATATTTTTAACATCCTACCAGCAACTGCAGCAGGAAGATGATGCACATAAATGGCACAAATACCATGTGGATCCTGGATCAAATCTGTCCCGCGAGCTAAGGGTTCCACATCCCTGCACTGAAAGTCAAAATAGGTATGTTTAAAAGATTTTGTCCCCATCACAACAAAACAGCTTAAAAACGGTAGTAGTGCCTAAAAGGTATGAAAAAGGTCAGCTTCTTGCATTTACCATGTTTTACTTACAACAGGAAAATGCAAACAATGTCAGCAAAATGCCGTGGAGAGAGTGCAAGGCATCCCATCACTGAGCAAAAACACTGTAGTAAAACTGTTGCAAAGGTGTCCTGACTCAATGAACATTAGCCAGTATCTAATACACACGATCTATTTGCTCTAGATAACTCATTGTTTCACAAGTGAGCTCAGATTCAGACATTTTCCACAGAATTTACCAGTGTTGGACAGCTGTCACTTACACAGATCAACTCCCACTACCTAACATCCAGTCCTGAGTCTCCAGTTCACTACCCCGCATTCCTCAAACCTTACACACAGTTTTTCTCCCAACTACATGGGGTAGCCCATCATTCTCCAGGAACACTAGGGAACAATCCAGTAGTGCTTCTGCTTCAATAAAAACACAGAATGGCCTACTGTACAAGGAGCATCCCAACTGCCCTAAATTTTCCTCTTTTAAACCACAGGGCAAATTTCAATTTAAAAAACCCCAAACCCTCCCATCACTCCCCAAGAACTAAACAAAAACACTCCACCAAAAAAACCCCACCCACAAAGAAATGAAGGAAATGAGCAATTCTAAGCATTCTCTCCACAGCTGCTTTGTCAGACATTGGCCACAAGTCAATGCTGCCTGCATTCAGGTGGGCCTCTAAAGAGGAAATAAAATAATCTTCCTACTTTCAAGACATCGAACATAACTTTTGAAAAAGAAAATCTAACGTAACATTTGATTTTTCTACAGTCCAAGAGGTGTTTTCTTGATATACATGATAACTATCCTTTACATATAATTAATTCAAATGCAGAAAGAAAAGCACAGGGACATTCTGAGTTTTACAACTGGGACCTACAAGGTACTGCATTTCAAAATAGTAAAGGAATAGTTCTCAAAATCAGAATTTCTAATACATAACACTTATCAGATTGATTATGGTCAGATGAGATGCAACTATGACCACAGTTATCATGATAAAGAATTCTGGGTGCCTGGAACACTATGTTACAGGAACTGTGTAATCGTTGGAGACATCAGCTGTATAACTCTGCACTGCAATACTCTAAACTCATTTAGGATATAAGGTTAACATCTTACAATCAGAACAAAATTTTAAATGCACTAAAATAAAGGAGAGAAAGACTAACTAGATCTTTAGTTACAACACCTGATGGAAAGTCACTACAAATACCTGACCGACAGCACCTTCCATAGCACAGCTGTCCCTGAGGTTAATACTGAGACCTCATTCTGACTTAGAAGAAAGATGATCACTTGCTGAATTATCCCTCCCCTGGATTTTTCAATGCCAGCTTTCTTATGAAATGATCCAAGTACTAACCAGAGCAGCTTGTACAGCTTGAAACCAAAAATACTACACAGCTCAAATATTAAGATTCTGTTAGATTTTCCTGATTTTTATGTAAAGAGACAGGAATCTATAGAAGCATCATTGCTTCTCCATAGTTCCCATGTTTAGGTTCTTTGCTTTGTCACGAAGTAATTTCCCAGCTCTCTACAGCTATGTCAGTTCCAAAGAAATGGTTAACCACAGGATTTCTCATTTTTGCTGCAGCTACTGCCTATCTGGTGCCTACCATTCTGCTGTGACATCTGATTTCTGACATCACCTGCTAATGATCTCAAGTATTCCCTAAACCTCAACATTTCAAAGATCCAGTATGTCATAATCTTCTCTCTCTCCCTCTTCACATCATGACAGATCCAAAGCTATGACCTCCTATTTGACTCACATAAAAAGATTATTTAAAAGTTACTGACATTAGCAGTTTTCATTTGTTCCTGTATTCAACTGACAGTCACAAGTGACAAATGTAACAAAAACCCCCAAACTTATCCCAGCCAATTATGTGAGCAGCCACAAAACAGAGCAAGGATGAAAATGTAGAAGCTTGCCCTTGCCCTTAGCCTACAAAAGAAAGAGCAATGACAACAGTGTTCTGCAGTCAAGTTTACTCTTACAAAATTCTGACCTTCTAATCCATCACTGCAGACACCAGTTATTCTTTGAGAACATCTGGAGAGAGGTCAGTAACAGAGCTCTCAGTAACAGTACTAGTCAGCTGCTACATAATTTCAAATTTTTATGCTAAAATTTGGCCAGTCCACCTTTAAAGTCTGCTTCCTCTCACTAGTGTCATATCTATTCTGTTTCTGTAGGAAACAAATTACTACTGCCCATGTGAATGCCACAACTTCAGTTTTCAAACTGTTATCTGCAATCTTAGACAGTTCAACAACAACAAAAAGCAACCTGCACTTAGTGACCTTCGGTTCTTTATACACGGTCCCCATTCTTCCCCAGAGGCTGGAAAATCTTAAGTTCTACAAATAAATAAAGGTTGAAAAACACTATAAAGACATCTTTAAATCAGCTATTTCCAGTGGTGTCCTGCCTCTGGTGATGCTACTGCAGCAATAATGGTTTTAGCAAAGCTAGAAGATTTTTGGCAGGTTATGGACTGATAGTTTCAACTACTATGATGGCAATTGAGAAATAAGATACAGCGTGGGTTAAAACTAGCACCTCTAATCACCCTAACCCCCGAACAGATTCATCTATAATTAGAACAATTATTATAGCTGATACTAGATCAGCAGTCTACTACTAATGTTGGCTTCAATGCTGGAGCTAAACCAGCTTTCACAATAATGAGGGATAGTCATATTGTTTCCTAACTACAGAAAGTCACAACTGCTACATAGAACAGGAAGTGACAGCAAAACACTCGCACTTAAAAGGGGAACTGGAAAGTGCCAGGTTATACATATCACATGATTATAACCACTATTCTGAGAACCATCAGTTCAGATTTAGACCTGTATGATGGATCAATCTGCAACTTTCAGAAAAACAGCTCTTATTTATACCTTATATATATTATATATAGTCTATACCTAGGTTGCATTACCTTTTTTTCCTGTTGACTGGCAAAAGTTACTCTATACTAAGTCTACTTAGTCACTTGTAACAGCACTCCTAAAAGTATCCATTTAACAGAAACTAAAAAAATACATCTTTTTAACTTCAGAGGAAAATAAGTATTGGGATTTAGTTTCTAATTTTCCACAAAGTGATTATTCTAATAAAAAAAAAAAAAAAAAATCTTCATTGTATTTGGGCTCGCCACCCAAATTATACATCATATGTTAAAACTGAAGGATTTACATGGTAATTTTTAAGAGATCTGCAATGAAACGTAATTAACAATATCTGAAAGGTGGTTCATGTCAGCTGAAGTACATGTTACACAATTGATATTTTCCTTTGGTATTTAAGGGAAAGAGGACAAATCCTATCAGCACACACCCAGCCAAAACATGTTTGCATTGTATTCTGGCCTCCCAAGAATGTGACTCTGGGAGACAGACTTTATTCCCAGCAATACATATCTATCTACCCAGCAGTTTGCTACATTTCTATGCAGGGAGAAGGCACCCAAGAGGGCCCAAAACTGCACAACAAGGTTAAGTGGTGTGCTGTAATATATTTAACAATAGGTAGGCCAGAAAAAGAGAACGGGAAAAATTCAGTCCTCGGCAGAGCTCTACTGATTATTATGAACCAGAAAGGAGTATTTCTTTTGCTTCACCCCACATAAATCACTGTGAATTATCTGCAAACCTAGCCAAAAATTGCTTTCTGTGAAATCCTGGGGGGAAAGCCTTTAAAAAAATCCAGCTACAACAGCTACACTTCCATTGGCAATGGCTCTTCCTTTGCTCTGCTCCTACCGTTATTTATCTCTTATATTTAATGTTCATAAAGTGTTCTGGGGATAAGCAGTCAGTTTTGAAAAACACCTTACAAGATAAAGTCATATTAAAGCTATTTCACTTGATAGGCTCATGCTGGCTTAAACAGAACCAATACACAGGGGACACACAATCCTATGCTATAATAATGTTTTACATTTATCTACTGCCTTTCACCCAGAAGTCCAGAATTTATAATACATGAAATGCCAAAGAATGACAAATGTAAACTGCTGAACAGAGAACAGAGGTATGTTTGGCAAAGATATTGTGGTAGATCCTACCTCTCAAAATGAATTTCATGGCATTTCTGAAACCTGCTCTAACCAGAACTCAATGGGCCAGTAAACAGACATGCAACTGGATCAGAGCTATCTTCCTTGCTTTGACATCAAGAACAGTTTGTTTAGAAAAGCTACTCCGTATCTAAGCATCTGAAATTCTCAATATGTAAAGTAGAAATTATACTTCAACGTCCACAGTCAGCGTATTACCTTAGCATAAGGTAAAAAAAATACATGCAACATCTCATTTCAGTTGATACTGAACTACGAGCTGTCTCTCAGATACGTTCTGTAAAGCCCCTTGGTTCTGCAGTGATGATCCAATGAATGATATCACTGAAGTGGATCTGAGTAAGGTCATTTGACAGGACGTGTCGTTATTAGAACAGCACAGGTAATACGTTTACCATGTTCAGAGCACCTTCCCACCCGTCATCTGGCACAACGTTAGCCTGCACAAAAATATCACTCAAGGGCACAGTGCAGTACACAGGGAATACCTAAAGCATAAAAAACTGTTTGTTCTCTATCCTTCATTTACAACAGGATTATAAAGGCCTCTGACCACTGCCCTTGAAGGCCCATGCTATCCTTGCCAAAGCTAAAATGTGTATCAGGTATTTTACCTGATGAGCTTTCTAAGGTTAAATTAACTGGGTACAAATTCCACAAAGAGAATAATTAAGAATCCACTTAATGGCCATTAAGTATTCCAACTCCTCAAGATGGTGATGGCTTAGCTGAATCAGGTACCACACAGAAGGCAGGGATACCAGGAAACCAAGGGCCATAAGAGATCAGACACCACATAGACATCAGAATTATATCTAACAGGGTACAACTTAACATCTTGCATTACACAGGGAACAAAGCTGGAAGATCTTATTCCCTCTGAGACTTAACACCCACAGAGATGCGAATCAGTAGGCGCGCTGTCCGTCGCACCAAGGCAGGCCCCTCTGCATGACTGACTGACTGACTCCTGACAGCCATCCCCTGGCTCAGATCAGCACCCACAAAACAATTCGACAGCTGCCAAAAAATACTTGACCTGGTCCGCCCCAAAAGGGGTGATGTTGGCCTTGACCGACCCGACGCCCAGCCCCACGAGGACCAGTCCGACGAAGGTGGCGGTGGCGCAGTAGCGGGTGGCTCCCACCTGGGAGCAAGGCGCCACGGTGGCGTTGACCGCCGGAGAGGAGCAGTTCTCTACGGGGAACAAGGGGATGTCCCCGCAGAGGCCCTGGCGGGTGTGCGGCGCGGCGATGACGGGGAAGGCCAGCATGCCCAGCAGGTAGAGTGCCATGCTGAGCAGGATGGTGCCAAACTTGCCCAGGAGGGCATCAGCCAACCAGCCGCCGAAAGGCGACACCAGGTAGGTGATGCCCATGAAGAGCAGCAGGGCCTGGCTGGCCTGGGCACCCTCCCAGCCGTAGGGAGGCCCGTTGAGGAAGAGCACCAGGTTGGAGGTGATGCCGTAGAAGGCCACTCGCTCCAGCAGCTCGGCCAGCAGCACGGCGGCGCAGGCCAACCGCCGCCCGTGGAAAGCGCCGCTCGCCGCCCGCCCGCGCTCCCCGCTGCTCAGCAAGGGGCTCCGCTCGCTCGGTTCGGCCTCCTCCATGTCGGCGCCGCCCGACCCACCCCCGCCGCGGACCCGCCGCGCTTCCCGGCCTGAGGAAACTTCGCCGCCGTCGCGCGGCGGGGCCCGGCGCGGCCCGCCCACAGCGGACAGGCACGCCGCCATTGGCTGAGGGCGCCGTCGCTCCGCCGGCAGCACCGTCACGTGGATGGCGGGGCTGCAGGAAGAGGCGTCCGAGGCGAGACGGGGCGGGGCCAGAGGGGGCGGGACATGGCGGGCCGGAAGCGGCGGGGGGGGGGGGCGGCGCGGGAGGGGCCCGGCCGGGGCCCGGCCGGGCCGAGCGGGGCGCCGGGCGTCTGCTCCGCGGCGGGGCTGGGCTCCGCCGGGCCGGGGCTGCGTTACCCCGCCGCGTGTGCGGAGCTTCAGCGGGCAAGGGAGGCGGCAGCTCTCCCCCAGGTTTTGCCTCGCCGCTTTCTTTAGGCTGCCAGGCGGGGGGGGGAGGCTGCAAGCAGAGAAAATGGATTTGATGGTTACTTCGTGCGTTGGTTCAGGCTGGGAATTATATTTTAGGCATTAAGTGGAGCTGTGCGACTATTATCGACACAGATTCAGTACTGGCTTCCACGAGAGCTCTCATTTTCTCCTTAGGTTTATGTAGCGAGAACAATGACAGCCAAGTTAAAATGCGGCTTGTTCCCCTACTTCGCTTCTCAGTTGGAAAAGCAAAAGCGAGGATTGTCCCCGTAAAATGGTCATCCTGCAGAAAAACCGTGAATCTAATTTGTAAATTGCTTTTTGGTTTTCGTTTGTTGTTTGGTTTTTGGGTTTTTTTGGTCCGTGTTAGGCTGTGGTAAATCCCGCTGGGAGCTGCACCCCGACGACTGGCCCAGCAGGATGGGAGAGCACCCGCTGGCTGTGTTGTACCTCCGAAGCCAACTTTGTCTGAGATGTTTCTGCAGTAAGAACACGTCATAAGTACATGCAGAGCATGAAGGCTGATTTGAATGGAGCAAAGTGCGTGATTAAAATGAGAACATACACCTTAGTGGTTGCAAGATTAGAGCCCTAAGACGTTCTTTTGTTCCACCATCATGTACGTTGAGGTAAAGACTGTGGAAATAAACGTAACCGTCTTCAACAGCACATCTTAAAGTCATATTTTTTGCCAGAACAAAGTAGGAAAGATACTTCTGGTTGTGTGCTTTCAATGAAAAGGTAAATTGGCTGACATCATAGTTACACCCAACATCTAGGAATGACTTCAAATTTTTGGAACAGCGTTGGTAATTGAGCAAGCAATGCTTATAAAAGTAAATATATTCATTTAATGATGGGCCTTTGTAAATAACATATGCCATAAAAATGACTCATTAACTATATTTGCTCTCTTAACTAGTTAAATTTCATGACAAAGGACAATGAGGAAATTGCAACTAGCTGTACAGAGATCTCTTTTTTGTGAACTACTGTAACATGACTGATTCTGTAATTTAAAAAATTACATTTTGGCTTTGCCCAGCTTAATATAGTAATCATGTCAATTGTGATTACATTTTCTAAGGGGCCTAGTAATACTTGCTACAGACTACAAAGTAATTAAGCACACTGCATTATTGTGTGTTTTAATATATGCAGATACCACATTTTAGACCCTTCATAATTCACCTTTGTGAATGGGGTGAGATTTTTATATTGGCCTACCCAACAACTGTTACAAACACCTTGCAATGCTGAATAGTATTTGAAATGCACTTTATAAAATGTTATTTAAATATTCAGGTGTTGAGAAGTAGGTACTTTCACTAACATTTTAAAGCTACTGCAGTAACCTGAACATTCTCTCTGGAAGTATAGCAGCTTCAGGAAGGTGTTTTTTAATTTTCCTCCAAACAAGATACTTAGCTACAGTATATTTAAAACTTCATTAAGATACATCCATGACCCTTTCTTTGAATACAATGAATGCATATATGTGTATACAGTGATACATTAGTGCATATACGTATCTTTGAAGACACAATGCTGCAAAGACTTGCAGATTTTTAATTTTTTCAGTCGAGGCCTATATAGCATAAAAACCAGAGTTACCATAAATAGTCATAAAATGTTAAGACCTCTTTGAATGTTTATTTCATTCTTATTTCTCAGATGACTGGTTAAGTTTCCTCATTTGTCTCATGGAGCAGGCCTTGTCTTACTTTGATGTTTGCATTTTTGTCTTTTTTGTGTTACACACTAAATGTGCTGGATAGCTATTGTCTGGTTTTAGAGCTAGCAGTGGTGAAAAGTTACCATGGCCAAGCCATTTGTAATTAGGTATCTCATGCAGATCTCAAAACCACAGCTTCCTTTTAACCCAAAAGATGACTTTCTGAGCATCATCACACCTTCTGGTTTAGGCCATGCAACTAGGAAATGTCCCTGTTTTGTGTTACATAGGCTGGTTTAGGTACAGGACTGCAGAAAGAAGGAAAGGTGTGTTCCTTGGTTGGCACACACACTGCCAACCTTTCTTGGCGCAGTGCAGCTGGAAGAGCTCTGTTGTGTGTAGGAGATCTTGAAACCAGAAGGAGGGTCTGCTGGGAATGTATAAGAGTAGCAATGTGTCAGAAGGTGAAATGCAGCTGCATTAACTTCATGCAGTCTGTCTGTTAGACTGAAATCGGGCAGCAGTGACTAACAGGGGTGGCTGGTGCTAGATTTGAGGGTGGTAAGTGCCCTCAGTAGCCCAAATGCGCTTCGTATTAGTTTCACTTACAGTGAAACTAACTTCAAAGCTGGAATCCTGGCTGGATTGACAAAAGCCCTCTAAATTTCAGTGGGGCTGGGATTTCATGCCAGAAACGCTTTCTAAAATGCTGATGAAAAGATTCCTTAAATTAGCATTTATTCTATTTTTAGCGTTCATGCAGGATTTGTGGCTCTTCCAAGTTGTACCCATCTTTTTTGGTTTGGGTGGAGTTTAAAATGGTCTGCAGTGTTGTGCTGAATTATTTCTAAGTGATAACTCGGTAAGATGCATAGTTGAACATAACTCTGCAGCATGAATATCCATGAGTAAAACATGAGCCAGTGTACCAAAACACTTAGTTTGCCAGAACACAGTCCAATATATATCTTTTATCACTTCTAAACCCTCAATTCCTGAATACCCGTCATCCTCAGAGATCTACGCAAGTTACTTGAAGAGCTCCTATTTTAAAAGTTATTACATTTAAGAACCTTTCTCTTTATGTGGCATATTTTACTCCCCCTGACGTTGAGACCTGCAGAGTAATTTAAGCCACAATAAACAGTTTGGAGCCCACCCTTCCCTGGCTTCTACAGCCTTGGGGAAACACAAGCATCCTGTGGCCCTGTGGTGAATTACATCAGGGAACCAGACCAGGTTATAAGCATACAAGCAAAAAAAAGAGTTTTCTGGTAGATCAAACCCTCCTTCTCATATGTCTTACGGCTGCAAATGTCCTGCATGCATTCTCCATGTTTTTGCAAAATGTTGAACTCAAGGCCGTGGATATCTACAGTCAGGCACCCGACCCCTATCAATGTCCCAGCAGAATCTCTAATCTGGCCTCTCAGTGCTGCAGCCCCACCCATCCGATTTTAGCTGATCACTGTGTTTCTGACTGTAATTGGGGTTTATCCTGTAGACTGCCTTGATAGTTTGGGACACAGTTTCCTTCGCCCTGGGTTTGGGCTCTTCATTTTTCTCCTCCTTGCTTTCTTGTAACTCTGGGTTTGGCCTGATGCTGCAGAAGCTAAGGTTCTTCATGAGCTTTCCCCTGGTTTTAGCCACCTTTGGCTCCGGTTCCTCATATGGCCTTCCTGACGTTTAGTGTGGTCTTTGACCGTCCTGTTGCCTTGTTCTTTGGACTAGCACATTCCTCTGGCCTTTCTGGTTGCTGGCATCTGATCCACAATTAGTTTTTTTCTTCACTCCTGCACTGACTATGAACCACTTTCATCCTGAGAGACACGTGGTGACTGTGGTGTGGCTGAGGAGCTGCTTCAGGGGACAGCAGCTGATACAACCTTCCCCTGATGTTCTCCTCAGGAGGTCCCTCGCACGGCCAACAGTTTAAGGCTTGCAGCAGGTCATCTCTGTGACCGTTTAATGAAAAGCTGTACCAACGGAGGAGGCGGGGGCAAGAGACCCAAACCCATTGGCGCTGGCGGGAGCTTGGCTCTGGACTCAGGTGCCCTCTGACCAGGGACACCTGGCGCGACCGTCCCCTCCCCAGACGGGTCCCGTCACCCCGGGGGCCGCGCTCAGCCCTGGCGGGTGGCTGGGAGCCACGGGACGCGGCTTCGCGGGGGGCCCGGAGCCCCGGGGCGGCGGCGGGCGCCACTCCCGCTCCTCCGCGCGGTTTCCGGGAGGCCGCGGGGCCGCGCCCGGGCCGCCGGCAGGTGAAGGAGGCGGCGGCCGCGGCGCGGCCCCTCAGGGCGGTGGCTGCCGCCCGGGCGGACAGGAGGGGCCGCTATGAGGCTGCTCTTGCTGGCGTGTACCAGGGCGCAGACCGGCAACGCGACCACCGCGGCCAGGATACAGTAAGTGCCCCCCCCGCCCCGCGATGCGATGCGAGAGCATCCCCGCCGCCTGCCGCGTTCCCCCGGGGCATCCCCGCCGCCGCTCCCCTCTCACCGGCAGGGAGGCGGGGCCGCCCCCCCCCTCGCCTCACGCCGAGGCCGCCGCAGCCCTCCCCGGCGGGCAGACGGGCTCCGCGGCGGGGGCCGGGGCTGGGGCCGGGGGCGGCGGGGCCCGGCCGCCATTCGCTGCCGCCGCTGGCGCACGGAGGCGGTGTGCGCCCCGCTCCGCCGCGTGGATGGCGGGCGAGGGGCCGGCGGCCGAGCCCCGGGGCTGGCGGCGGGCGGGGGGGGGGATCCGCCGCTTGCCGGGGAGCCCGGGGCCTGCGGGCCGTGGGTCAGGGCCCCGCTGCGGCTCTGTCTGGGCATCGCGTCCCCCTGTGTCCGTACTACAGGGGGGTAAGGGAGAGGGGCAGCAGAGGGATTCCCTCCGAAAAAAAAAAAAAAAAAAAAAAAAAAAAGCCACCAACCCCCAAAGCAGAGACCTTTCGCAGAGACCTTTCTCCTCAGGGCAGTTTGGTGGCACAGGGTGAGCCCGGCTGGGCGGCCAGGAGCAGCGGTCCCTCGCCAGCCGCCCCGCAGAGCCCCTGCACAGGGGGGTTGGTGGTTTCCTGAGGGCTGCCCGCCGCGGGAGATACCCACAGGGAGAAGAGAAGCCAACGCAAGAGCAGTGGGCTCTGGCAGCTCCGAGATAAGGGTCTGTGCGGGAGCCGACCTAGAGCAGCCGCTGTGCCAGAGCTCCTCCAGGTAGTGGCCTCGCTGTGGGGATTCCACGCGCGGCTCTCATGGGGATTGTGGACGTGAATCTGCAGTGCTTTGGAACTGGTTGGACTAACAGAACTGCATAAATATTCTTAATGTCCCCATTTAACTTTGGCCTGGGGAAAAAGGATGCGGCTGACGTAATTTCTGAGGGCCTTGCTGTGCATGTGAGCTTCGTTTATGTAAAAAAATAGAAAGTCACCATAAAAATGAGACCATTTTTGAATGGTTTTGGCTTCTTGAGGCCTGAAATAAGGATTTGGTTACTTCTTACCTGGCAAAGAGTCATCCTTAAAAGTTATTTTTCTTAGGATGAGTTTCTTAGGATAGCCTTCTGCTATTACAAGTTTTCCCCAACCTTAATCTGCGTATTATTGCACTTTAAATGTTATGAGTAGAAATAGTCCCCTGACATTGTTTAGGTTTTCACAGTAGTAGTGTCATACCAAGTTCCGTCTTAGATTTGTGCAGGGCTTTTAGTACTCTGTAAGATAGTGGTCGAACATACCTTCTGTCTCATGTCAGCCACCCAGGCATTGAAGATATGGACCATAAAAACCAGAGAAAGATGAAGTTTTCTGTATTTTTAGAACAATAGTTATTAATAAAATATTGAGATAAAACAAATCTGTTCTTATGTTTATGACACATTTTTATACCTGTACGTGTCAGCACAGAGTTTATGTGTGGTGGCTTGTATGGCATTCTGAATTTCCTTTCACCTCTTACCTTTGCTCTCATTGCATAATACAAAACTAGTTATTCTTGGGGGCATCATGCTCAGATGAAGAGGAGAATGCTCATTCTTCCTCCATAAGATTATTTCTTCTGCCTTTACAAGTTTACTTACCTTCATCATCCACTTGAATTTTGAGGAAAGCCAGACAAACATTTAAACTGTGGAGCCATTCAGAGATGGAAAACAGGTTTTACATTATTTCTAGTCAAACTAAGCCTGAATTAGCCAGACAAACAAATGTCCATATATTATTTCAACTTGTCTTTTAACTTCACTAGGATTGATTGTGATCATGGGAGCATATGCATCGGGACACATTTAGCAAGATGCCTTGATGTGAGTCACAGTAACCAGCAATTTTGGTTAGCCTTCTCCAGCTGTGACTCGTGCATGGTAGTCTAAGATAATGTGTTTTAGTATGAAAGAGGGCATAGGCTTGGTGAGATGCAACAAGCTCAGTTGACAGATGGTTTAGCACATTACCACGTTAATGCAGTCATTTGTAGCTATGTGAACACATCTGCAGTGAGCTGTGCAGAGTTACACACTTGCTTTAGCACCCTGTTGCTTTCTAGGCATGCCTTATACAAAGTGGATGCTGCTCTCTCATGCACATAGACCTTCAAACAGAAATAAAATAATGAGTGAAAGGTCAATTTAATTCATGTTCACAATAAAGGTGGATAAAGGATTCTAATAGAAATAGTGTTTGAGAGTCTGTAACATGTTGTGTTCAGTTGTTATCACCTACCATATATGGTCTTTATAGTAATAATATAAACAAGCCTTTTTAGGGAAAAAAAGTGTCTGGTCAAGAAGATAAGAGTGTTAGCTAGCAGTTAAATCCGTCTGCCTGACTAAAAGGCTAGTCAAGTGACAGCTATCACTAAAACCATCCTACACAGATACTTCCATCTAATACTGTTTTTCTTAAGAGTTTATGCCATTAAAAAAAAAAAAATAATCTACATGTATGACCAAAGGCTTGAGCATGTCACTTCTTGCACTAATTTGCCACACCCGAGGTTAAGTGCATAGGTAACTTCTGTAGCCTACGTGTTAATTCACAGCAAATATATATTCTGTTTAGTATTTGGCTTCAGTTGTATTTGCATTCATGCTTACAAATTTATTTGTTCCATCTTTTTTTTATATTGAAGTGTGGCAACTTTTGCTTAAGTATAAATGAAACAATGAAATTGTCTCCAGGTTGGACACTTGCCAGCATAGATTAATTTTATAGCTTAATATCGCTGGGTATACTGTGTTTATATTACAGCTGTTTCTATAACTGCTTCATCTTTTCATAAATAAGATATTCATTTCCTGAGTTTAAAGTAACTGGTGACAAAGATAGCAGAATCTAATTTGGCTAGAAATCAGCTTGCTAAAACAAGTGATATAATGAATGTGCTGTGGGCTTTATTCGTATTGGTGTGCATAATTTTTAATCACCTTAAAAAATATGAGCAATGAGTAGAGAATAAAATACTAAGTAAAAGTCTTTGGTTAGACTGCCATTCTTCAGCCTTAAGAAATGAGATCAAAGAGGATGTTAGGAAAGAAAATAAATGAGTCTTCTCTACCCCTTAAAATGTTCCATTCATCTTTTATTACTTGGTAGTAAGGAGGAACTGAAATCTTGAATTAATTGGTTAATTAGAAAGATTTAGATGAAGTATTTTGTCAATATGTAAATATCTTTTGGAGAAGGAGATTGTTTCAGTCCTCATTTGAAATGGGACAGTTGAAATAGCTGTTCTATAAATCTCCAGGTAATCAACTGCAAGAGAATTAAACCCACAAATTAAATAATGCTTATCATTCCTCTTTACAATTATTCTTCAGCTTAGACATTTATTGGAGTAATTCTGAGCCCCAATTTTTCTTCTAGTCTCACCCTATCTGTTACCATTAAAGCCACATAAAAGAGCACTCATACAGCAGAAGGTCCTGTTCTCTTCATGGTGGTTCATAAGAGGTCTTTTACCTCACCTCCATCGGGTTGTGCAGGTGCTGGTAAATGCCTGCTGTTGTTTGCGTGGCCGTTCCCAGAGCAGGGCAGCTGCAAGGCAGGCGTTCATTCTCCACCTTTGGAACTGAGGTGAATTTACATGGCCTGCACTTGATGTATGCTGCATCCCAAAGCATTTTGCATGACTAGACCTATTTACAAGGCAGGATAAAACTTTGCAGAGTTACTGTGTCCTTCCAAAGGACGGTTACTGACTTCAGAACATAGAGGCAGAAGGATTCTCCCCATTTTCACTCACATTTTTAATTTCTGTTCTTATCCACAGTGGATTTTATTCATACTTTGTTCATGGCAACACAATTTGCCTGTGTTGTTTAAATGAGAAGTTTGAGAGAGAAATAAAAGGAAGAATACTTTGCTTTAAGAAGTATGGAAAAAAGTATAATGTACAAAGAAAACATGATCAAGCAGGGTTTCAACTCAGGTAATTTGATCAACTTCAGTGGGAATTGCGAGTATCAAGCTCTGGCTAAGTTTCAGAAAAGGCAGTGAAAGTGAATCTGCTCACTCAATAAGCCTTGAATTGTTCTATATAGATTTAACAGTAGTTGATGCATAGCAGCTTTACAGAATGGACAGCCTAGGGAAAGAGATAATTAATATTTTTGGATGAAGTCTATTTTGTGCTGTTCAAGAAGTATGAGTGTATCTACCAGGATACCCAGTCCAGGATACCAGGGTTACCCACCAGGAGATTTTTGGAAATTCTTTGTCTGCAAGTAATTCCATTGAAATATCAGTTGAAAATTAGAACATAACAGTTTTTGAGAGGAAGACATCACAGAAAATAAAGCAAGTTTCAAAACTATAATACTTTAGAAGTTAGCATATTTCTAATTTGCTTGTGTTTTAGCCTCAGCCATGCTGTGTTTGGAACTATAAAACTTTATACAAAGAGCTATGAACTGCAGATTCATGTTGAAGGAGGGAAGACTGCTAGGCAGGATAAGTGAGAAGTAGTGATCAATAATGTAGGAAATAAAGAATGAAACACTGTAAAATAACACCTGGTATTTCATAGTTGTGTTAGAGAATAATGTTTTTCTGTAGGGATCTTCTATAAAGTGAAAATATGTTGGAAAAGGGTTGTACTTTTTAGCAGTATCTTTCTGCATGCAGCATAGATCGAGAGCAGACAATGAGAAGTTTCACTTATAAGCCTGGTAATTTCCAAAGAGTATAAAAAGTATAACAAAAAAGATTAATTCACTGAATACTAAAGTCAGTGGGGCTGGGAAATATTTTGTCCAATATTCAGATATTATAAATATCACAATGGAAGCAGTGACTAATATAATGTCTTTAAAGAAATGATCTTTCACACTTTCTGAATGACTGAAGTTTTCCCTGTTTGGTTACTTCCTAGCAAAACACCCAAAATCTGGAGTCTGACAGCCAAACTCCGTTTTGGAAATATTAGTCTCTCCAAATAGTGGCATTGGCTTCCATGAGAGTTTTGGTAGAAGGGGAGGATATGGCATAGCAAGGCAAATTCTGCATCCAAGCAGTAATTACTGATTCTTAAGACACTTACTTGGAAATTTATCTACCACATACAAAACTGTGATAGAGGGAAAATGTAGCCTTGAGATTTAGCATTTTCAGTGTTGTCTTAGATTCACACGCAGCAGGAGACGTATTCATTTTTATTTTTCATTCAGAAACTATTTGTTTATGAAATGGCAAAATAATGTGAATACACAGTTGCCAGGAGGAGAAAAGATACGGGTAATGTATCTCTTCTGTCTTGGCTTGATTCAGGGACATCTGTGACTTCATAGACAGATCAACCTTCAAAAAAAATCTCCTGCAGTAGCTTTGCAGCACCCTCTTATCATGTTCCTCGATAACAGCATATGTGTGAAAACCATAGTCTGCTTTTTTTTTGGTTATAAAGATGAAAAGTCATTTAGAAAATATGAAAATACCAGTGTAAATTTCAATACTTAAATACTACCCAATAACTCTGCTTCTACGCACATATATATTTCTATTTATGCATAATCTGAAGTCTGTGACTAATCATATTGAACTCAACAGTATGTTTATGAGATTAAGGTCCTTTACATCTGGGAATTTGAATTATTCTGGGAATAATTTGGTAATTTTTCCTTCTTAAGATGTATGTAAATTTTTTACATGCTTCTAAGTCATTATGTATAGAAAAAAAATAGAAGTAATAGAGGTAAACCACAATTTTTGAGCCTTGGAACACTTGAGGGAGTCCCCCTCTATTTACTGCAGAAACAGCTGTCATTCAACTGAGATTTGGAGCTGTGGAAACTGTGGAGGAAAGGAAAAGTATTAATTCCTAGCATTTTTTTTTTTTTTTCAAAAAGATGCTTTAGATCGAAATTCCTAGCTGAGTTTCTTGATTCCCGATGTCCTGAGAGAATTATTTTCAAATTAATTGTAATATGCAAACATATTGCTTGTACATGATAGTGATTTATGGTAATTGGAATACTGATGGGAAAAAATTCTTTTAGACTATTTAATGAGCACCTGTGAAATCATGGAATGCATGCACGAGCATCCCAAGTATTCGCCCGAGAGATTTTCCTTCCACAGCTGCTAGATTTGGGCATCATTATTTAGATATAAATTGAGAGCCTCTTTCAAAAGGCAAGCAGGTACTTGGTACAAGTTCATGGGACAACTGATGTAAATAATTGCTCAACAGTGTAAATAAGGATCTTACAATCTGGCTGTATTTTATTATTTATTAGTACTTATTATAATTTATTGGTCTCATTTCAAACAGTGAAGTTAAAAGTAAAATTAGTTTCTTTTTAGTATAAGGAAGAAATACAGCACCATATGTTGTGCCAATGGAGCTCTGTCTGATATAGTGCTAATACATTCCTTCCAAGGCCTCAAGACATTTTACAACATTTTTAGCACCAATTTCTGCAGTAATGACTAACTTCTGCAGGACAGAAAATTACATTCCTTGAGAGGATATGAAATGATCAGGAAAGGAAAGAGCTGACATTATCCAAGAAGCTATTGAGTTAGCAGGATTTTAATGCCAGAACAATTAATACGCTATGAGAGATAAATCAACTGGAACAATATGTAATAAGCAGAAAACATTTTGTGGTCCTTTTATAATATTGAAAATGTAACACCACATGGCAGCACATACAGTGTGCTAGTTTTTATCAAAACATGGATTTTCTCCTGTGTGTTTTTTGGCTGATGTCATTGAAAACATTGATAACTGATTCTGGTCTCACTGGGAGAAATTATGAGAGTATAAAAGAAAAGACTAAAACAAAGCTCACCAAAATGCTCCCTGTAATCAATCCATTGCCTGACTTTGGCAGTCTTTGAATCAATGTTTTAATAAGAGGAACCGCTGTATATAAAGGTGAATGGGTAAGCTGACAGTAGAATAGGAAGGCTTTGTTGTTTGGCTGTTGTTGGTTTGGGTTTTTTCTTTTTACAAATTGAGCTTTTTAAAAAAGACTGTGAAAGTATTTGTGTAATTACTTTTCTGTAGTTTCTTTGTTATGCTTCAATTATCCTGTCCCTGTTTTACAAATGGGAAACTAAGACAAGAAGCGGTTAAACCCCCAATCAAACAGGGAATACAATTTCCACTCTCCAGTTTTATTTATGTATTCATTTTTTGCATGTTCTGTATATTTAATAGCATTGATTAGCTGGACATATTTGTGCTTTCTTCACTCAGTGGCATTTCTCCAGAACAAGTATCTGAGAATCTCTAAAACCAAAGTCTAACACAAAAGGAGTCTTTTCAGCACATTAAGCTGAAGCTCAGTCAGGAAAGATCCTGACCATACTTCACTTCTGCTGATTTCCAAAGGTGATGTTGGTACTTTGTACACTTGAGACTTAAAATGGATGCAGATTATGTTGCTTGGGAGTGTGCCTGTAGCTTCACAATGGTGAAGATAACAAATACTTTCTAAAGAAAAAAAGCCCCTTGCAAATAGCTCCATGGTTGCTTGAACAAAATTAGCATAAAGGTGAATGTCAGAACAAAAGTTAAGGAAAAACATTTTGATTAAGCTTATTTAATATAGTGGCATGACTACAACATTAATAGTATCTTTTTTTATTCTTTTTCTACTTGTTCCAAAAATGAAGGAATCATCTACGTGCCGCAGGTCATATCTGTGTTCTTAAAGATGCTTTCATGTATGAAAGTCCATCTGAAATTGCAAATCTAACCACCACAGACAACTTTGATGCAGCCCTGGCCATTCATCTTTATAAAGGAGGCAGACTTCTGCAAGGTAATCCTCTTTCTATTTTGCAATAAAAATACCTCTTAAAAAGATACTGAAAGGGAAGAGAATGAATACAAACAGTTATAAATGGCTATAAATGTATAAACCCAGACATAATGTAGTTATTCTGTTTATCCACTTCAACAACTGTTCAGAAATGCTGAAAATCTTTCTCTGCGGGAGATCTGATCCAGAGAGGAGAGAACTAAATAAATGTACTTTTAAAGTACATAGTGCATTTCATAATTAAGTACTTTAACTACATTAAGATAAGAGCATTATATTAACATTAAGGTACTTCCAGCGAATGTGTTCTTTCAGAGGACAATGTCTTGGCTAAGTATAGCTGAGGTCAAATAGAAGAAAGCAGAGGCTAATTTGATTTTTCTGCTCAAAAATGAGTCAGGGTTTTTTGGACATGAAATAACTTTGAGATGTCGTTCATGCCAGCTAAACTGTAGGAGACAGGATGTTATCAGACAAATAATAAAATTTTCTATTGTATCTAGCCATGTAGAACAAAATTTTAGCCTGCCATTAATGATACACTAGAAGCACTGGCTTTCAAAATTGCAGACACTGTCACCTATTGAAATTGCAAGTGTGTATCCATGTTTGAGATCACCTTTATATTGTACAAATCTATTCACTTGGACAAAGACACATAATTTGATACTTCCATCAGATCTCGGTATAAATTGTGTTGTGCTAGTTTTCAGACTTCAGAACCCCCACACACACCACAATTTGTGCTGGTGGGTTTTCAGAAAGCCTGAATTATGATGTCTGGCATGCTTTTTGTTTGTTCTTTCATTTAGTAATGAGGAAATTAGCAATGCTAATAAATCCTTATCTTACAGCTCACTTAATTTTTAAATATAAATGTGAAACAGTATGTTTTCTATCTTTATCAACAGATTTATTTCTTTCCCCATTTGCTTTAAGATTTTCTTATTTCCTTGGTTTTAACCATGAATTTTAATTATGAGAATTCACTGAATTTAACCTATCATTTCCCCCCACTCCCTAAGACACTGTGGGTAGCTATAGAAAGGGTCACCAATAGCTTTCACAGCGATGAACATTCAAGGTCAGTTATATTATCTCTCAAAAGGAAGAACCTCCATCAACACAGCAACCTCCAGTGCCCCGCTCGTTGGTCCAGTACTGAGGACAGTGTTGCCTACTGAGTCTTTGATCCCTCTCCCCTTCCATCCAATAGCAAAAAGGAAAGAACAAAGCATATTTTCTGCCTGCCTTGATACACAGTGTGTAGTGGCAATATTCTTGTTCAGAGTCAGAAGGAAACCTTGGCTTCATATGTTACAGCTAACAGAAATTTGCAAAATCCACAAAATTGGTCACCTTAATGACAGGTTTTGTAGACTGTCTTCCTGAAGACTGTTTCTTTTGCAAAACTGCAGTCCCATTTTTAATTTAAAACTATGCTCTCCATGTTGTAATTAGCCATCATGAGGTTGTTACTTGTTAGCTTAATGTGGTGTAAAACTGACCACTTAATTGGTTTCAGCGCTGAAACAATCAACAGTAAACATTATTGTCTGCTGTCTTGATTAGTTTAAGGAGAGAACATTACTGGTAACTTGTCAGTTACTAAAAATAACCTGACTCCAAGAAAAGAAATAGTGTTAGAAAGCAATCTTGCACTGCTGTTGGCTTTTGTCTTTTCATCCAAGTTGTATTTGGCCTTGTCCGTGTGAGTCTGTTGGCTGTCAGCGTAGAAGTGCTACACTGCCCTGTTTTGGTGGGTTTACCTTTATGCAAATATGAATTTATTCTGATGTTGCATATCAAAACTAGGCTTTTACCAGGGTGCAGACACTACTAGGATATATATGATTTTATCAGTACTGTAAAATGTGAATGTTCATAAGGTCTCGTGCACAGACTATCCCACAGCCAACACGCCTTCCTCTACTCTTACTGTTCTGAGCACTGTAAGGCGTCCCAAAACAACTTTCATAACTTGGGTGATCACAGAAGGTGTTGGAACAATCAATTACAAATATAGATCCATCATTTGGAATGAAATTAGTCAAAACAGTGATTTTATTGCAGGTTTGCATATACTGCCTTATTTAATTTGGTGACCTTTTCCAGTGGTGTGGATCCATCTACATTTTTTGTAGCAGTAAAATCAGCTTCAGAAGTCAGTATTTAAAAAATAATAATAATTTCAGTAACCAACTTTGCTGGATGGTCACCCAAACCACTGCACTGGAATGCTTGAAGGGGCAGTGAATGAGTGCCTGAGACTAGATACCTGGAACCAAACTTTGCAATACTGCATCTTATTAAAAGGTGAATAACATTTAAAATATATACGCTGTTTGGTGGGCTAAAAATTAATTGTTTTTACTAAGCATGGAAAAGGCAGAGAAAATCTCATAGCTACACAATCAGGCTGACATATTGTGAAAGTGCATAGTTGTTGTATGGGATTTTTCAGTGCCAAAACCATAAAAATTCAAGTTTCCACCAGTTTCTTTTTCAAAGGCTTTTGCTTACATATATGATACAGTATTATTAATATACTTTCTCACTGTTAATGTCCCCTTTTAGTCATTCCCTTGACATGTTGGCCAACTTCTCATCAGAGTCATTGCTTTACAGGTAGCAGAATTCCTTTTGGAATCATCTTTGGTGGGACAGATGTAAATGAAGATATCAAATGTGAAGAGAAACATCGGGTAATGGGAGCAGTGCTAGGAGAAGCCAGGTAAAAGCATGTGTGGAAGGTTTATGACAGGAAATTGAATTTTGTTAATGGCAGATCTTTTAGGAATGTTCCATAAATGCTTGGAATCACTGGGAGATGTGTAGGCCAGCTGACTAAGGACAGACTTCTTGAAATCCCTGTGATCTCTATATCTTATTTTGTGATTCAGTGATGGAAGTAGAACTGTTTCTTCATAAAATACCCTCTGTATGCAGTCTATTCATTTTATATTTCCTCTGTTACAATCCTTTCATCGTATTTGTCCATGTAAGAGTTGGCAGAGGTAGTGCTGAAACTTGGTCTTTTGGGCTGTGAATTTTCAAAAAGACTGAAATCACATTAAAAGCTAATGAAATCTGTGCTCTTGCTAACTAACCCTGTGCGTGGTCTCCTGAATCGTAACTATTTTTTAGAATAATAGAACTATGCATCTGATGAGGATATAAAATTCTAAGGCAGGCAGAAGCAACGAGAAGAATAATAGCAAGAATACTTAACCTGGTATTTGGCAGCGTATTGCTCTGTAGAGTAATCTACTTTATGAGTAGACATCATAAAGACAGCCTTTGATGGTTAGTATAACTGTGGACTGTAGCAATTTGACTGTGGTTTATTTGATGTGTTTGTAATGGATACAGTTTTATGCAATCAAGTTCTAATTTCTTACCAAAATTATCTTAGATTGTTTATATTTGCGGAGATTTAGGTAAAGAAATGCACACCTAATTATCTCCAACAATATCCATACAGTTCCCATTCGTACAGAACTATACTGTCCACGAAATGTCTGATATTTGGTATTTAAATAGTGAATCTTTCATAGTGGAGGTAATTAATGGTGAGTTAGTGGTGGAGGTATGATTATTTAAATAGCAAATCTTTGTTAGTGGTGGAGATATGAATATTCTCATTAAATCTTGTCAAAGTAATATTATTAGCATAAACATGGTTGGACCCTGTGTGCCAAGGCCCTGTGCCAGAAGTGCTAAATGTTGCTCCAGGTTGTTGTTTGGGGTTTTTAAACCTCTGTTTATTAGTAAATTCTGGTTTATGTTACATATATTCAAATATATAAAATATTCTGTATTGGAACTAATATATTTTATGCATTAAGTGCTATCTGCACATACAGATCAAAGTGCCCAGCAGTTTGACTTAAGTGGAGACGACAACTAAAAATAACTGGCATTTGTCCTGTTGAATGACAGAATCAAACCATCAAACCTGTTCTCAGAGGCCTTGCATTTAGCTTGTTGACAGAATGCTTGATTGAAAAGCAGGTGACTCAAGTATAAAGAGCTTTTCTTCTTTTTTTCCTGCTAACGTGATCCTTTCTCTAGGTACATGAAGAGAGTAGACAGCAGAGATGGAAAAAAGTCTTTAAGCAAATTCTCTTAATTTTTCAGGTGAATTCACAAGGGAGTATTTTCAGGGTGTTTTAAAGTCCAGAAGAGTTCTAGTGACATGTCAGTGTAGTCAATAAATGTAGTTCAAGAACTGATCAAAAATCAGAGAAAATTACTAAAAACCAAAAAGGTTTTTGCAGTATTTCTCATTGTTTCAACATCCCCAGAAAAGAAGGTTCCTCCTGCATGATCTGAAGGTCTGTTTACTTCAACAGTGTTTGATCACGTCCATGGTAGGCCAGGAAGCCCTTTTCTTATTGGAAACGAAAGCATTTTATGTATGTAAAACTTCCAGTGGATTAAATCAATTTAATAGATAGCTTAAGTTTTACCAAGATAGAGGCTAAGGTTGTCACTTTATGTGTAGCCAGCGTAATAGCTCAGGGATGCTAGGGATGGCTCTACTGCTACCTCTCTTCCTCTCCTTCTCCTTTCTCTTGCTTGTGGCTGTGTGATGCACCCTTCCTTGTGCCAGGATTGGACTGCTTTCTGAGCAGGTTTAACTCACTAAATGGTGTAAAATTGGCTTTTTTCTCTGGGTTAGTTTTCTACCCCTTTAATAAGAAGAGTCATTTTGGGGAAGGATACGAGAAGGGTGTCTTTTTGGTGTCAGTAAGTTGCTACACCAGGCCACTCAGCCTCATGGAACTATAGAGTGCCTGAATTTTTGGTGATTTGAGTAGTCTGGAGAGTCATCACTCCAGAATTGAGCTCTGCATAAGCAAAGGGGTCTCCGAGTGTGCAAGATAAGATAAAATTTAAGCATCTGGAATGGCTTATCAAATCCAGTGGTACTGCTTGCATACTTACTCTAGGAGAGCTTAAATACCTTGCTGAATGAGCTTGCTCAGGATAATATCTCTGTTCATTCATCACAGCCTTTTAGCTAAGACAGATAACTACAGTGGTTCAGATACAGCAGTATGGATTTTGGTTCATGTTAGCAATGAGGAAATGCATACAAAATCTGCAGCAGGCTTGTATCTTGTAATTTTATCTTTGCTAATACCATTGCACGTTCTAGCTATTATTTAACTTAACACCGGCATAGATATGCTGTTCTGTCTATAGTGCCCTATAAAATGTGGTAGGTAAACAAATTTTAAAGACAGCACTTAATCACAGTCATTGAAAAATCATTAGGGCATGTTCTTACGGGTTACTTGTAGTTGAAAAGCAACTTAAGGCCTCATTCAAGACAAAATTTATATACTTGTTTACTTTTGTTATCAAATAATCAGAAGTTATTCTTTAAACAGATCTGAAAGAAGAGAAAAAAGATATCTAATCTGTCAGCTAAATTTCAGCACTTTGCAAAATGAAAAATATATAAAACCAGAATCTCTGAGTGTGTCTGATTCAGTTCTGTGTTTAAAATATGTCAAAAATATAGCTAATATAGCTCATGCAAAAAAGGTGCTTTACTAAATTTTTTTTTAACGATAATTAAGAACTTAAGTTATATTTTAGTAGCTTGGATTTTCTATATTTCAAAATATATTACTGCATCCTAATGCAGTTCATGATATTTTCTCTGCCACAGGAAAAGTAATTCATTTTTCTAGAAGTTATTCTGAATGGTTCTCTTCTCCAGTATTATCACTAGTATTATTCATTGCATAGTTATTAAAAGAAACATTGATTTTTTTTTCTCTTTATTGATTGCAGGGTTCTAAGCAGAAAGTATCACGAATTGTAGATTACTTGTCCAGTACAATATGCCACCACATTCCATAAAACAAAGTATTGAACACTGTCTAGCTTTATAATGAGTGTTTCATTTTTAATCAAATTCCTCTAAATGGTGGTTGTACTACTCTAGGGTATTTTTTTCTATCGAACAGTGTTTTGTAGACTTAGGAGCAACAGGTTTTTTTCTGCTTGTTAATGTGATGTATTGAAAGTATAATTGCAAAACCTGGAAAGGGAGCATGTGCAACTTGACAAAACAAGCATTTGCAAAGGCTTTAATAACCTTAAAGCTGTCAAGTTGTATATGTGAAATTCATCGTAGTACCATAAAGCAGATACTACAAAGCAAATGTATGGGAATAAGGTTTGTTTCAACAAACAAAAATAGGAGTTATAATTCAGCACTTACGTGACTTCTAATGAATGATTGTGATTTCATGCCCTCAAATTACAACATAGCATCTCTAATGGAAAAGCACTGTTGTGGTTGTGACTTCACAGAATCATCTTGGTTGGAAAGGACCCTGAAGATCATCCAGTCCAACCATTAACCTAACACTGACAGTTCCCAACTCCACCAGATCCCTAAGCACTATGTCGACCTTAGCAATGTGCATCGTCTCTAAGCACTGAGATGTCATGGGGTTGGCTCAGGACAGAATCATTACATTAATTCTGTGAAAAAGAAACACTGAGTCATAAGGGTAATATGTGATTATCCCTGGTTTATATTCAGTATCTATAACAGCAATCAAAAAAAAGGGATTTTGCTGAGTAGACACATTGTGTCTCATATGAAAGAGGCATTCAAACATTTCTGTTCCACAGGACTGATAAGCCTTTAGAAATGGTCCCATCTGTGGTTCCAGTTAGCACTGAAGTTCCATTTAAGAACAGTCAAAGCACGTGTTTATATTTCATCACAACTTAAAAGCTACATTAAAGCCCAGCATGTTCTTAAGATCTGTTCTGAACAGGGATTCTTTATTAACTCTGGCTTCATAAAAGTATCTCATATGATTTCTTGGTATTACACCAAGCTCCCAATACGAATAACTTGTTTATCTAATACGTTTAGAAATCAGACTTCTGTGGCTGAAGTCTCTCTGTAATGAGACACCCAAAAATGAAAGCTGTTCATATCAATGCTGATTTTAAATGGTCTCTGACGTAATTCTTCTGTTATGTAGAATGATAGTGTACTACCTACATTTCTCAAAGGCACATAAGTAGAAGTCCAGATGAGCCATTATAAACAGCCATAAGGGAAGAAGTGGAAGTAAGTTTGGGAGTAGAATTCTCTTCCTCCCAGATGAAAGCTGTAGTCATTCTGTTATTCAAGTACACTTCCATTTGCTTGTTCTTACTCTGGTGTTATTATTTCCATACGATAGAGAGGAGGAGTGGATGTTGTTCATATACTATTCTACAGTTCATTTGTTTAAATGCGCTTTTCATAACAAAGATAAGTCTTAACCAGAGAACAATCAAAATACCCTTCTACCAGTATTATGTCTGGCTAGTGTAATGGTCTCTTTTCCTGAAACAATGACTGTGGTGAATCTCGTTTATGGGCACCCAATTCTTCCGTGTTTATTATAATGGAATATCAGATGTTTAACTCAGCACTGCAAATTTCATCTCCACTGAGATGGCTGACATCAGAGCCATAGAGCCGTGTCTCAAGTCTGTGAAATTCCAGAGCTGAAGCCCAGTCACTGGATCATCTTTCTTCTTTTTTCGTTTATTTAATTCTGATATTTTTCCTGAAGACATTTTGGTTTCTCAGATGTTTGTTTCTCATTGGCAGCTTTGATTACTTAGAAATAAGGAGACAGCACTGGGGAAAGGTTTAAAAAATCCATCTGCTCATTTGAATTAAACTCGGTTGCAAGAAGTGGCAAATAGTGGGACTGGGTATTGTCAAATAACAATAGTAAGAAACTAACTGGACTTAAGATCCCTTCTCACCTAGCCTCCTGGTTGTCAAGGGGGCTATTGCAACTTGCAATAATGTAGAAACAGGAAATTCTAACTCACTACTGCAGCTGTGTATATTAATCTAGATAAACTGGGGCATGTTCACATTATTTAGGTTTTCTCTTACTTTAAGAAATTCTCACTTTTAACTTCCCAAGAGCTCTAAGTTGTAAAGCCTGAAGAGATACCATTTGTTTTACCAATATCTTCTGGTAAAACAAATAGCCTACTTTCTGTCTTTCCATCTATAATAATTTTTATAAGCTTCTGCTGTTAGTTCTTATAAAGACTTTTTCCTGAAGTACTTTCCTGTTTTTTATTTTTAAACACTTTAAGCAGATGATCCAAACTATTTTTATCCATTTAACTAGGTTTGCAGTGGCTTTCACAATGAAAATGAAGGAACTGGCAGCAGCGGAGTGGGTATGTTTACATGATGCTGATGCTTATAGTATTATGAACTATGCATTCTCCTAAAATGTTTTCCAAATAATGCTAGAGAATTGTAATAATCTTCATATTCTCTATTCCTGTTTTTTCTTTCAGAGAAAGCATTTTGCATTTATGTACTTCGACAGGTCAAATAGATCTGGCATTTAAAAGCTATTTAGTATTTGAAAAGAGTATACAGCAGTTTAGGAAGCATTTCTCTAACATTTAAAACTAATCATTGCTGTTGTTATCAAGTCTCTCCTGATGCCATATGCATATATTGTTTCTTTTTGCATCATTTAATAAACTTTATGTTGCCAAAATTCCACTGAACAGCTTTACTCACAATAAAGAATTTGGAAGAATAACTTGAAAATACTTTTTTTTTGTCAACACTGGAAATAGAATGAACTTCTTAAGGTGAACTGCAGAGCTAGAATTGTAGTTATGCTAAGCCCAGCAATATGTTATATACAGCCCTGTTGACCAGGCCTTGAGGGATATGTAGCTCATAAATAGCACTTAACTTCCTTAAAACTCATCTCTCCTTCTGAAAATAAAACGAAACACACTGTGCTGAATGATATATGGAAAAATACTAAATAAAAGTATTTTCATCAAACAGTATAGTGGTTAAATGTATTTGGCAGTGTATTTTAAGGAGATTATTTAGAACTGGCGGTAATAATGATCGCTTCATTTAGTAGGTACCATTGCATTTGCTGTATTGAAAGTCTACTTCAGCCATTCAGTGCAATTATTTTTAGTATCTGATGCGTCTTTTTGAAAATAGACTGGGTCAACATTTTCACCCTTACGTGGTTGAGCTGATGGCACACTGCCAGTGGAGAAAATTGAGACAAATTCTTGAAGCAGACAGTCCTCAATCCTGGTTTCTGAAGAGCAGAGTAAGACAATAAAGAGCTGCCAGTCATCTGAGTAGAAGGAGTGCTTTTGAATAGTGTTAGGCTGCACTGGTAACCTGTGAAAAACTACACCAGGCAGCCGGGCTTGCTGATCCAGCTTGTTAGTTCAGCTGATTTTCTGTGCAAGGTGAGCTTTCCAACTAACTTGTTGGCTAAAGACTTGTACTGGATTACAGAGAGCTTCACTGAGCACCGGATCCAGTGAAGGGTAAGCGGTAACTATTTGATGGACAGTAAGAGGCAACATACTGGGGTAAAAAGGCCAGAGCAGGACCACCCTCTTCCAGCTCTAGTAAGCTGTTACCTCCACTCACCTCATCTTGTGAAACATCAACTGAAGTTGAACAGTAAATACAAGAAGTAGGAACTAACTGCTTGGTATCTCTTCAGTTCTAATTTGCATCATAATATGATCATTAATACACCCTTGCTGAAAAAAATCACTTAGAGGTGGAGCTTGCACAACCAATTTAATATTCAATACTTAGTTTCAGCATGAATTAATTTTTAAAAAAAATCTATTTGCATTAAAAGGATACATGAGCAGACACAGGAGCTGATATTTATGTTACAAATATAACTTGCTTTTAATAGTTATTATAATGGACATGGTCATGTTGGAGCAGGTCCAGAGGAGGCCACGAAGATGCTCAGGGGCTGGAGCACCCCCCTGTGAGGACAGGCTGAGAGAGCTGGGGGGTTCAGCTGGAGAAGAGAAGGCTCCGGGGAGACCTTAGAGCGGCCTCCCAGTGCTGAAAGGGGCTGCGGGAAAGGGGGGAGGGACTCTTGATCAGGGCTGTAGGGATAGGATGAGGGGTAACGGTTTTAAACTGACAGAGGGCAGATTGAGATTAGATCTAAGGAAGAAATTCTCCCCTGTGAGGGGGGTGAGGCCCTGGCACAGGTTGCCCAGAGCAGCTGTGGCTGCCCCCTCCCTGGCAGTGTTCCAGGCCAGGTTGGACGGGGCTTTGGGCAACCTGGGCTAGTGGAAGGTGTCCCTGCCCAGGGCAGGGGGTGGGACTAGGTGATCTTTAAGGGCCCTTCCAACCCAAACCATTCTGTGATTCTATGAACTTCATGATGGGTAAACATGAAAGGGCACAGCTTCTGTCATAGATCTTATGCAAGAAAAAGACTAAGAGAGTATAAGGAGGAAAAACAAAGTTGAACTTTGAAATCCTGTTGAAATCAGCACCTCAGATGTTTTTAAGTATTTAACTTTGACTAACCACCTTTGTGCTCTGGGCCTATGGGACTCACTCAGTATTTTGGAGAAGGTCCATGGCAGACAGGGAGTTGGAGGCAACGCTGTCAAGTCCCAAACTGAAATACCACCTGCTGGCCTGTGTCTTAAATGCTGGGGTTTTGAGTTCTGTTTCCCCGCTGTATCTTCATATAAAGGGTAAAAGCAAATGCAGCACATTTACCTTCAAACGGTGAAGGATATGAATACATCTTTCCTTAGCTAGGTCACATAATATTAACACTTTTTTCATGTTAACTCTAATGTGACCTGCATTTTTCCTCTAATGTGTGCTTTATTAATTAGACTGTCAGTTAAGTTTTTAAATTATGAACATGTAAGCAATTGGACTGTGCTCAAGGGCTGTATCCTCCAACAAATTATTTTCTATTACATTGGAAAAATTATCTTTAATTGTGAAGTACATAATGCGGCATTTGTAATAATCTGTATTCCAAGTGAGATTGAAATACTGTAAAAGATTCTTGTGCTTATGGTCAGTGTTTTATTTCAGTAGTATAAAACCGGTGCATAAGAATTACCTAAGCCGGTTTTATTAGCATTCAAATTAATTTTCCCATTCTCCTCAAGACCATATAAAATAAAGAACATAACAGAAAATTGATCTATAAAGTGTGAAGACATCTGTATGCCCTGTTACACAGTACTCCTGCTATTTTCTTCTTGATGACCTGAGCCCTGACAGGATTATATTTACTCACCGTTAAAGGTCCAGCAGAGCATGAAACCAGATGCTTAACTTAAGCTTATTTTTGAAACTTAGTGGTTTTAGGGAACTAAAAGCCTATCTTCACCCGCCAGAGTTTGAGGCAGAACTACGCAGTGTGTCAGCTATGGAGGCAAAAGGCTGGCTTAAGCTGCCCTCTGCCACATCTGCTTTTTTCCACCTTCTGTTTTGCTGCATCCGTGTCCTGGTGCTGAATTTCAGCTATCCCACTTGTCCTGCAAATTTGAATCATGAACTTGGCCTCCAGCTTGCAATTCTGTCTCCATTGTTTACAAGGCTTTTGTTAGGATTGGAAGATCCAATATAATTTAAAACGCTACTTATTCATAGGTAAGAGAAGGACCAAGAAATGTTAAGTAACCATTTTTTCTTATTTTTAAATGCTTGAACACAAAAGTTCCTATAGTTTTTGAAAGATAAAGTCCATAGAATATCCTTAGTCTTCCACTGTAAACAGTTTTATTTTTCCCTCATTTAATTTATGTGTGGGTTTGCTGCTCGTTCATGTAGTTTTTGTGAGTTAATTCACTCTGAAACTCTCCTTCCCATCTGTGAACCCCTTGTTGACGACTGTTCACTATTTTCTGTCCATTTCTTTTTCCAGTTCATTTTTAACAACTAAAATAGACTGTTATGACTGGGCAGTGAACTGGAGGGGCAGCCACATAGGAGTGATAGGGTAAAAATAAAATCTGTGTGTGTAACAAAGAAAAAAAACAAAACTTCCTTGGCATCTTTTTTCCTGAGCTGACTGGTTCAGGAATTGGTTGCTTGATGGTTTGTTAACTTGGCTTTTGGTGTAACTTAAATGTATCTTTCTAATAGTCTGTTTTGATTTTTAATAGTTGAAAGAATATCACGCTAATCTGCATTATGTTATGCTATTTGGCTTTCTTTGAAGTTTGAACAGATCTTTTATGGTGAACTATGAAGGTTACTTTTCTTCTCCTTCTCTTTAAAGCCAGATGCTAAGAAGAAAATATATGTCCAAACTCAAGGTGAGAGTTCTGAAATATTGACTAAGGCATTCAATTTATTTGAATCATGGTTTGGTACCTGTATGTTTATGTACCTACCTTCTTTGCCCCAGAAATATTTTGCTGAAATGGGTATGGGGTTTGAAGTCCTGGCTCCACTTAAGTTCATCTTTTTGCCATTGACATTAATTGAGGCAGCATTTCAGTCTCAGCCTAAATTTTCATCTCATTTGGTGCTTTTAAAAGAAGTTTTCCCAGATGCCTTACAGTAGGAAACTGAAAGGTAAGGTAACACGTAAGGTAACACCGAGCTTTCTCCAAAGCGTATGGAAGTTTTGATGCTGAATGATTATTCTCTGAAACTCTAAATTCATTTAAGTGTTTCGTGTTCCCAGCATAATGACACCCAACAAGTATCTAATCCAAAGTATATTACTTAAGTGAGTAGTCTAGGGAACACTCAATTCAGCATTTAAGCTACAGCTCCTGTTTTTATATATCTAAAAATAACTCCATGGATTCCAAAACTCATTCCATTTTCTATATTTCACTTTCAAAGAAAATAAAATTATTTTCAAAGCTTTTATGTTGTAATAACTCAGTGTGAGATCTACTGAGCCCATATTCAGTCTATATTTAAGCCCCTTGTGAGGTAATAGTTAACTAAGATAATAATAAATAATAAATTATTAAAATAGTTTCATTAGTAAAATACTCTTTAGCATAAGGCAAAACAAATAAATTGGTATTCAGTCTATAATTAATATTTAATTTTGATACTAATTTAATTTACTTTCTTTGCCTTATCTTAAGGACTTGGGTCTCAGCTGACCTCTGTCTGTTTTGGAATAGTATGCTCCCTCAGATCATGTTATCTTCTATGCAGATTTTGAAAGGCAAAATTTAGCATGGTGTGAGTGAGTTTAATTCCCTGGGTTGCTAAAGAAGTTCACACACTCTGTGATTGTGCAGAATTTTCAATTGAATTTCAGTCTGATGACTAAGGAAGGATTGTGCAGGCAACATGACTCTAGGATGAGAAAAACTTGAGATGGGAACAGCTGTGTATGGAACTCAGCATGCTTGACAGAAATACTGTTTCTTAGGGCAAGACTTCAAGAACCATAGTTCAGCCATCCAGGGACCAATCAAACATGTCATGTTTCTCTTTTATTTCAACACAGGAATTAAGACTACACCCAGCGAAACATTTGACTGGTATAGATTTCTACAAAATGCAGGTAAAACTCACTTTTTTTCTGTATTCACTATTTTTATTTCTAGTCGATGTCAATGATGAAAGAAATGTAGAATGTGCAGGTTAACTGATTGCGTAATAAAATGACTTAATCATAGCAAACCCAAAAAACTCTGATATTACATACAGGCAGAATATCGATCAGATTAGTCTATTTACTAAACTACCCAGACTGCTTCCAGATTTCTGGTCTGCCCAGGGCTGAATTGCATCGAAAGATAAAATGCTCATGCCATATGGGTCACTCCCTTAGAAGGTAAGTTAGACCAGAGCACCAGTACCTGAGCATGCTGAGCTTTACAGCTCTGTGATAGAAACTGTGGATGTCTGTTGCAAAAGAGCAAGTGAGATGAAGAAGTGATGATGAAGGGAAATAAGTGTTGATGTTTTATTTGGTCTTGATCTAGAGCCTATCTCTGTATTCACCAAAGTAATGGCATGAAAGGCAGATGACCTAATTTAAAGTCACCTGATCTTGGCAATGCTTTAATTGCTCCAGCTGCCTTTCCCCAAAAGAAGAATTTGTAGGCATTTTACTGTGGTAAAAATATTTCACTATTATATTCATCAATCTGATCTCTGATAGTACAGCTGTTCCCTCTGTTACAAATGAATCCTCACTAGTCAATTGCTTTATCACATCAGTAAATGAGTGCCATTATTCAAACCCGGTGTCCAATTTTAAATTGAGCATTGTGAGGTTATTTTGTTCTCAGTAAATCACAGCACACAAGCACAGCGCCACTAAGATTAATAATTTTCTGAAGTGAAATGATTTGTCACTTGCTAGCACAGCCTTAGTGTTGATTGGATCTCGTGTCCAACCATCTTATGATTAAAAGAGCAGTCAACAGATTGAGGAGGGGGAAGCTCCCCCTAAGCTGCATTTCATCTAATATATTAGAGACCTTTTTTTTGCCTAATGTGTACTAATGCAAAAGTGCAAAATATTTCATGATGTACATGAAAAGCAAAGTAGAATGTGAGTCTAACATCTGTGCCTGTTAAATAATAACTTGAAAACTGGCATCAGAATATTCAGTATTGTTTTTTATGAGTGTTTCATCTCATTTATCTTATCAGTCTTGTCTCTATGTTCATCTCTGGTGGCAGCCTGCAATTTCCACTTCTTTTAATATTGCACATGGAGGCAGGTTTTTTGGCTGTACCTTTGTGCTTACCACAAAGTAATTAGGAGTTCCCACTGAATTGCTTTTCTGGGCTTTTGCAGTTTCAAAGTGTTTAAAATTCTACTAAACTTGGAGCAATCAGTAGAAAATTATCAAAAATAGAAGGCAGTTTTGCTCAGAAGAATATGATTTTGATAGTGTAGGCTTGCACAATGAAGTGCACTTCAAAAGATCCCTAGCTTTTATGCAGATAAAGCTGTCCAAACTCATTCACCTCATGGCATTTATGATCTTTTTTTTTAAAGACTTTTTTTCATGAAGTTCTATTCCACATCTAAAGGTATTTAACGATTTTTGTGGGAAATATTTCTCCAGATAACTCTTGCCTGTATCTTTAGCAGTATCCTTGAACATTCATCCAATTCAGGATTCCCAGGACTGAATGTAAAGAAACAGCACATACACTACAATGCAAATTATAATACATTTGAGGCATCAGTGTTAAATATCCTTGGTGATCAGGCCATACATTGTCAAGTTATTCTTTAAAATGAAATAGGCTCTTCAGAATATTTCAAGGCTTTTTTTCACAGAACAGACTTCTTATGAATATTCTTTGTACTGATTTTTTTTCAGTCAGAGAAATACCTTAACATTTGACTCATGTTAAATATGACACCAGTACATAAATAGTCTCTTTAAGTAATGGCTTGAAGAATAATTTAATGGTAGCTGTGAGTGACAGAACGCATCAAATAATACACTTTACTGTGGAAGAATATCCCCCTACCTCCTAGCCTCCAAATGTAAATGGTACTAAACCAAAAGCTAAAGAATCCCAGCTTTTTGTACATTTCATTTGACAGTTTGGGTCGCTAACATAAATATCAAATGCCTAATACAAACTGCAGCGGTGCTGTGAAAGGTTTTTTGTTGTTATTATGAGTGCAATACCATCTTAGTACAAAAATGATGGAATTAGTATTTTTTTCATAGTCTCAGCAGCAGGCTTGAGAGTTGCAGAAGGTGATGTTTGTGTAGTGTTAGTGTGCTAGCTCCTAGCTGCAGTATTTTCAGTGGCTGGCTGTTAAAACATTTATTGGCTAAATTGACAAAAAAAGAGTTTTTAAAGTTAATTTGCATTCTGGTTAACAGTCAGCTTCACAGAGCTTGTCTTATGTGGATGAGAGACTGTCAGCAACAGTAGTCAAACCAAAAAGCTGAACCAACTGCCGATTTCAACACAGACTCCAAGAAGACAATGTTTTCAGTATATTTAGTAACTTAGACTATTTAGGGAGGTATTACCGCCTGTGTCAGTCTGGAGGTTAGAACAGATGATCAAAATGTTTTTCTCTGACCTTATAATACAGGAATCTATATACAGCAAAATCAGTTTTGTTAGCAATTTTAGATACCTATCTATAGACTTGAGAGAGATGATGAAAGTTCAGGCTTTTGCTGTAAATTGATTGGCAGAAAATGACAAGGCAGTCTAAGTAAATGCAAAAACTGAGACTGATCCTCTCTAACAACTTGACTCAGGGATGGAGCATAGCTACTTAGGATCACAGACAGGCTTGATGTCATCATTCCATGATGAAAGGCTCCTTTTGATTTCAGTGGAATGTGGCTGAACCTTGAAAGATAAGCACTTGGACATCATGTGATCAGAAGATGTAGATAACTAACAAAATCTATACTAATGAACCGAGAAAGCTTGTTTATCCAACAGATAAAACTAAAAACTGGTTTCCTGGGAGGTGACATAGTATCATAGGATCAGATGCTAATTGCACTATCAAATAAAATATGCAGTATACTTTTGTAGTTTGATTTTTCTACTCAGATAATTTCAGCTTCATAGCATGGTTATTTTCAGAGTTTCCAAAGTTGACATAACCTGTCATGACACAGACAGGGTTTTACAGAAGCATTGTATTTTCCTAAAGCTATGCTGGAAAAAAGACCCACATAACAAAAACTAAATAGTGAAAATTTGTGCAGATATATAGCTGACCATAGAAATAATGATATGATAGCAGCAGTAAACTGTGTTCCCCAACAGATCTGAAAGCATAGAGTTTTTTTGTTGTCTGATCTGTTAGAAATAATGAGCAATAGGGGAAGAAGCGACTGCTGGAGAATTTTGCAGGCTGATTTTTCTGGATTAGTAGCCTGTCCCTGGAAGTTAACAGGTTCATTTAACTTCTGTTGTCTTCACAACCATATCAGCAACTCTAGCAATTGTTCACCATTGAATGTGAATAGCAGTATAAACACTTTGGATATAGTTATTACCTCCACTTCCCCTTAATTTCTAAGAAACAAATTGCTTTGTAAAATAAAAGCTCAACTTCATAAAACATTAATAAATGTTTGAGATCTGCAGATGGTTAAGTATGTTGCTGAAATAAGGCCTAACTGAGCTAATAGTTGTTGTTCAGTCATCAGTGCCTTCAATTAAAGGAACTTCAGAGTCAGTATAAAGTAAGATAGCATGTTGAAGCTCTACTCCAGTAGAACACTGCCATGTCAAACAAGCTGGAAAACTTGGCTGGTCTGAGCAGCTTGTTCTCAATAGGTGACTTGTGAGAGAGACACATGCTCAAACTCTTGGTGCCAAGAGACTTAAAGAGCTAATGTATGATGTTTCTGCTGTGTGTAGGGAGATGAACTTAAAGCATAACATATGAATTGAAAGATTCAAAGTATCAAAAATACACACCAGAGTTGGACAAATTTATCTATGTTTCAAACTCCAGAAAATAAAATAACCATCTCGGAGACTGACATCTCAGCAGTGAATCTATGGATTTTCCTTTTCCAGGAGATCAGTTAATACTTTCAGATGCATAGGAGATGAATAGATGAACAGTCTTCAAGAGGAGTAAAAGACCTGCTGTGGTTCAAAGTGAACAGAAAGGAAAATGAGAAAGGTTATTCACCCTCACCACCTTGTCATGGCTTAGATTTTGTTTCTGAACAAAACCAGAAATGGATGACTAAGCCCAAATAATATGGACTTGGTATTGTTCTCTAAAGGTCCACAGAACACAGCAGTGAACATTAAATCAGGGGTTGGAAAATTAATCTTAAGATCTTTGCTCTTCCTTGACTTAGTAAGAAATGTTTGTACTGCAGACTGTTTTTTTTATGTTACTAGGCAATCTTTCTATCCTAAATTATAACCTATAAGTCCAGTAGTGATATACTTGATAAAATATACTTAACCTCTAGCACAAATTGGATTTTGAGCTGCAAAGGAATGAACACATTTTTAGAATTTTGTCTTTCTGAGGTTGTTGGTTCAGGTCCAAAATAATAACTTAGAATGAAAGATCACATTGTTCCTTTTTATCTTTGTCTCCTCTCTAGAGACAAAAGCAGATAAAGACTTTTAAATAAGAAAAATATTTTTTATTTTCTTTTTTTGAGCAAGTGGTGAGAAAATTGCTCACTTAAGATGTTCTCTCAAATTGCTTCTTTACCTCTCAGCAAGCTAATGCTTGATATTACTCATTCACTTAGAGGCCTACAGCTTTTCAGTAAGATTAAAAATTTACAGTATTCATTTTTACTGTACGTCTATGATTACTACATTTTTTTAACTGATAGTACCTAAGAGGGGTGGAGTTAAATGCATCTGCTCCTTCAAGATCTGTTTAGATAACACTTCTACTTATTCTTGCCTTTCTTAGAAAGACAATGTCCTTAATAATGCTTCAGAAATTATTTAGGCTTTTGTGTTAGCTGTCTGTGTTCATGTTTTGCTATCCTAGCATCTAAGTACAGATTTTTATAAAGGCTGAAGTGTAAACTATCATAGTAAAAGAGTTGATGTGACAAACATTTACACAGTTTCAGATAAGGAACAAACTGGGGGCCAATGAAAACTTAAATACAAGCTGCTTATTTCCAGTGTTGCATTATGAAAATGTTTTCCACTTTTAGTATAACTCCATTGTCTCATTCTGTCTTGCAACTGAAGACCTTAAACCAGTCTACCAAACGTTAAACCCACTGCCATTGCTTCATGTCAAGCAATTATTAAACCTGCTTGCAGATGAGTGGGTAAGTCTAGATGAATAAGTTTAGATTTGACAAACTTTCTCTAGGCCACGCCATGACTCAGCATCACAGCCAGCAGGAGAACATGAATCCTGAGCATTAATCACATTTCATCTATTAGCCAATATATTTTGTGCCAGGTTCCAATACTATCAACAAATACACTGGCACAGCAGTTGGATACCCTTTTGATCCTGCAATTCCACTCTGAAATTTTAAGTGCCAGTGCTACATTGCTGTGTTTCAATTTTGAGCAGCATAATACCTGTCCTCCATCATGAAAAAAGAGTTTCATGACTGTGGGAGTTCCATGTCATTCTTAATCTTCCGCTGTGTCTGTCTCATTTCAGCTCACCTGCGGTTCATTTGTTACCATCCCCATGGTCCTGTGTGGCATATCAGGACAGCATACTGTCAAGCTGATGAGAGAAATGAGTTTTCATAATCCTATCAATCACTGTTCTTGTTTTGACCTCTCACATCTTGCTAAACAGGTGACATGCTAAGCAGGCTCAAGGCTGGCTGTGGCCAATGTGCAGCTGTTTTTTACAGATAAAGCCAATGTAACAAAACAGGCTACAGCCATAGAAAGATACTGACAACACGTGTTTAAAGGGGCATCTCTTACTGACATTAAACAATTATTTCTGACACTGAAGGAGACGTTGATTACAAGACTTGGCTTGCATTTAGTGTATAGTGATTCTGAAGGATGGCTGGAAAACAAGTACCATGCAGGTTTTTTTTATTGCCAGTGATTATGTACAAATCTTTCCATTGTGTATTTTCTTTGCGAAGCAAACAGAAGGATGTATGAGCTAAGAGATAATGAAGCACAGTGTGCTGTTTCAAATCTTTGCTTTTGTAACACTAACAGAAATGGGGAGAAACAGACACAAGTATTTTTTTGTTATCTGGGTGTTTACATGTCATTCAGACAAGATAGTGACACAATGAATGTATCAGAAGAGCATGAGCTGATGTGTCATATCGATGTATTTCCATTTCAGAACTGAATCGGTAGTATCTTACTACAGATTAAGTAGCCTATCTGGGAAAGGCAGAATGATGGCAGAAATTCACATACTGAAAGTCTGTTTAAGATCAAAGAAAAAGAAAAAATGTCGTCTTTCACTCAGCTGATGGCTATAGCTGGTAAAGGCAGCTATTGCAGTTATCCTCTTAATATGTTCCCCTTTCCAGCCTTCTTGTGAGGCCAAAGCATACAAACACTACTGCTTTCTTGTACAAATGGCTACTTTTTTTGGGCAGTAGGAAAGGGGAACAGCAGGAGTGCTAGCAAGGCAAGAAAGCAACAGGTGGGAAAACACTGATGCAGGCATCATCTTGATGTGTGAATTTAACCATTTTCAGTGAATGAGCAGAAAGCTAACAAGTGTTGCTGGTTTGATCTTAAGTAGACAGAAAATGAGTAAATTCCTGGCACTACACAGTGGCAGTGATGTGCTAGTAATGCAGTCTTCTCAAGGGATGTTTTTATATCCTTCTAAGTGGATTGAGAGGGGAAAGTCTGCCTGTAAAAATGAATTAGGTGATGACTAAGATCTATAGCATACAGTAAAAATAAAACTACAACTGATTCTCAGTTCACTAAATTGAATGGCTGAGGCAAATCCTTTTTAGACTAGTCCTTCTATGACAGTTTTTAGAAATGCCATGTAGGATCCAGTCTGTAGTCCAATGCACCAAGTAGCTTCTATTTCAGAGAAAAGTGCATAAAATTTCAGAACAGATAACTAGGACTTTGTAAAGTTCATGAAGGTGATAGTCTGCAGTGAGAGTTCAAGGTTGTGAATGTCTTTTTAAAATAATGAAGGTTAAATAAGTGGGCTATTTTCATTCATAAATATTATTTTAGGTAATTTAAATAGTGAAATAATTAGACGGTTATTGGTGAGATTCTTGAGAGAAGTACCTTTAAAGGCCACTGGAACTGACTGGCAAAATCCAAATTACAAAGTACAATTACTGTCTGTGGGACCAGTTTCTTGTTTCTTTTGGTTTAAGGTTTTTATGCAGGGAGCAGAATGGCAGTCAGGGCTGCACAGAATTGGTCTATTAGGGCTTTTCATTGTCAGAGCACTTTAAACCCTTATCTAATAAACTTAAAAGACTGAAAGCTCTAAGAGAGAAACAAAAAGATGTTAAGAGATAAAAAGAAGGAGTTGTTTCAAGCATAGTTAGTGTTGATTAGGGTCCTGTCATAGCAAGAATGCAATAATTCTATAGTCTCCATGTGAGAACAAGGAGTCCTCATTTCTCACTACCTGACTGAACTTTCAGTGCTAACTTTGTAAGTTTCTTCCAAAAGAGTCAGAGCTGAACATTGATAGGTGGGAGTTCATAATCTAAAATGATTATTTGTGCCATACGGATAGTTAAAATACAATCTGAAATTTGCTGATGCTTTCTAGTAATTTGTTTTGTGTGAGTTCATTTCATGAATTGAAACAACTGCTGCACGTCTTACAAACAAACAGTATTAACGGCCCATTGCACCAGAAGAATGACTTTTTCAATCCAAATGTTTGTGTATTATAAATTACAAATTATTTCTTGGTCTGATAACCAGTAAAATATTACTTACTGTGTCTGCTGCAGCCACTCTTGATAGCTCAAGCTGTTTAAGTTAAATGAAACAGACTCAATAATGAACCCTGTGACGGGGAGCATTTAAAAGTCCCTGATCTGGATTTTAATTTTAAAAGCAATAGCAGTTGAGTATGTTGTGAATCACCACTCTTTCGATTCTCCCCCTCCCACAAAACAGAGGTTTGATGCAGAGCTCATGTTAATCCAGTTCCTTGACATGAGGGAAGATATTCCTGGTGTATTTCTTCCAGGGCCTGCAGCAGACCCTGCAGTTACGTTATACAACTCTGTGAGGAACCTTAAGTTGGTACCACGTTTGAGTGATCTTAAATTACAAATTGCGGTGATTCAGCGGTGCTGTATAAGCAGCTGAGTTCTTCCTGCATCTGTCGGAGAGTGGAAGGGGAAGGGAGAAGGAGGAGGCCTCGGAGAAGGGAGCTCTGCAGTGTTCAGCAGCAGCAGCTGATGGTGCCACCACAACTGTCCTGCTGCCAGTCTTCAATCCCACAGACAGTCACTGTGGCCGTGCAGCATCGCCCGGGTGCGGGAGCCATGCACTAATGGCCCACAGACAGCTGCTGCTGAAGAGCAGCAGCTTGGATGCTCCTTGCTGAATTGCCTAGTGTTAGACAATACACGTCATCCGTCCTTGCCATGAGCTCAATAAACAGGTGAACTGAAGGACAGCAAACTGATTTGTTCAGTACAGTAAATCAAACGTGAACATTTCAACCCCTCTAGCGTTTATTAAATTATGTTGTTGTTATGTGTGTTCATTCAGCAAGTTGTGAATTATATTGTTTTATCATAAACACATTTTACCAAAGTTCATCACATACTGACCCTTCTCCAGGAGCATGTTCTGAATTAATTGTGCTGTCATAGAGCCAATGCTCACTGTAATATAATATAATACATCAGATCTTCTTTTTCTAATATAACCTACAAAATTATTTTTTATGGGTTGTCGCTGTGTATTTGCAAGAGAGATTTTCAGTTTTTAAAAGTTCCATGTTCAGATTTTTTCCCCCAAATTTTTCATTCCTGTTTCTTAGCAATAAGATTAAAATAAATGCTTTGCAGTAATTTGACTTCTAGTTAATTATTCTGTAGCAGTGCTGTGCTGGAATATTAGGGATAGATAACTATGGGACATTTACCTGATTTTTTTTATAACAAAAAGTGTCAGATCAAGAGCTCTACAGCCATTGATTAATATACTTGATTGAATATACTTAAAATACTTGAATATATACTTGAATAATATACTTGAATATACATTGATTGAATATACTTGAAATAGGTGTGAATTATTGTATGGATGCAGATTTATTCTTCTTATGGGTAGGAATCTTGAGAAACACGCTGATTTGTATAGTTGCTTAGTCAGTCGAAGCTGGGTTCTGGTGTTCAAGAACATGGGGCATCATCTTTTTCTCCAAATCCTGCACATTCAGTGCCTCTGGAAATAAACTCCTGTGCCCTCTAAAATGATGTGCATGATTAAGTTCTCCGCTGAGTTGATTTGAGGATTGATGCAAGAGCAAGAAACAGAGGGAAAAATAACGAGAATTTTTCAGAATCCACCCTATTACTGCTTTTACCACTGTATGTGTTCATTCATGAAACAGTTTGGAGTGTTCAGCTCTTTTACCTGCATTCAGACTTTTAAAATTATTTGTTACAGACATTCCTACAGATACAGGCAGTTTACATATGTTTCTTTTGATCTGCGGAATTCGAAGAGTCAAAGACCCTCTGCATTTAGTAGATGTATTTTCAGGTAGGTACCTGCTATTTGAATACCCTTGGTTTGTCCCTGGATTCAGGTGCATTTCTTTTAATATTTAGAAGTTTGGCATGAGCTCTTTTATTCACTACAGAAAACTTCATAGTATATTTACATTTTGAAAAAGAAATGCTCATGTAACCATTGATCTGTTCAGCACATTATGTATGTGCTGCATCTTTTGCAGCCTGCTGGGAATAACAGAGCATTAAAATCAAAGCAGTGTTTGATGATTTTACTTGCTGGGAAAACTGTTTTGCTGTTACATACAATATTAATGGAAGACAAAAGAAAAGTTCACCTACTTGAAAATTACTTTTTTATCTTACTGTCCCGTGGCTGTTACACTGATTTGCATATGTGCTAATTAGTATAATTGAAGTCACAAGCAAATTTTACCAGCCATTGTTATGGCTCAACACTGTAAACTAGGCTGAAGTTTTCTTGTAGTCACATGGGTGAATGTTCTGCCAGGTTTTCTCTGTGTCTGTAAAGTTTCAGGTTTTCCAAGTTGGAAATTTAGCCTCCACTATTCATCTTACTTTTATAAGCCTGTACCACCCTGGGATGCTTAGTAACAAATGTAGTTTATTAAAGTCAAGTAACTGGTTTTGTGCTCTTCTGGTATTGAAAGAGCAGCAGATTTCTCTTGTGCATATAACTTAGTAATTGTGATGGTTGCAGTTGCTTCCACATGTTCCTTTACATGGGAAAAAATTCAAATAATTTTGTCTTAATGGCCAGAGTCACTGCATTATATAGAGCATTGTTCTCCTGAGATGATTCAAAATTAATATCTGAGCTTAGTTAAATAACCCTTGAATCATAAGAGATTGGATGAAGCAGAAATGCTAAATATTAACTTTCAGATATGCTAATCATTTGAATTCTGAGGAGTAATGTGAGGGCTGAGTGTGAAATCTGGTACACATTCAGTCTTTTAAGTAGTAATACGATATTTGCCTAATTCTTCTTTACTCATGCAGCTATTTACATTGATTTCAGGGAAAGAATTAAATGAAATAAAAAATTATTAATTTTGATTAATAATAAAGATGTTCCTCTTCTGTTTTAGATTGGCACAGGAAGGATCCCAGTGTCCATCTGGGCATAATTGGACCTGCAGTAAGTTGTTGTAATTTTCATTATACTGGTATATTTAGTCCTAAATCCTTCCATTTACTCGCATCTGACATATCACAATAATTCTTTCCAAACTGAACCTACGTCAGAGATAAGAAGGTATACAAACCTAGAAGCTGTAAAGGCTGTTCACAACAGGTGAACAACTGTGGAAGTGATTCCAGTGCTTGAACTTCCAAAGTTCAGAGTTCTGCTCCGGGCTAAAAGGCCGCCTCACTCAGCATGTGCTCTGCTCTTGCATTGCAAAAGGGAAAGCAGCTAAGAGGTTTTTTCTAAGAGGATATGCACTGAGGCAGCCCAACTCTCTTCAGTTAGGTTTTTATTAATTTGAACTGTTACCAGGAGCACTAAAATAGTTTACAGCAGCTGTAGATTTGTTTTACATACACTGATTGCTTTTTTGTTTGTTTGTTTAGAAGGCTTGGGCAATTTGATAAAGGGCATTTGCAGCTGGATTACTATAATTTTACGTCTAGCTCAAGCACATGACTTGTAATTGCTATTAATCTATTATGGTGTCTTAGAACAAAACATTTAGTGTTTCATTTGACTACAGGAAAAACTTTTGAAGGTAAAAAATATCAAAATATTTGGATTCTAATACCTTTGTTTTTATACCTGTGGGATAGTACTAAATTTTTTAAAGAATCAGAAAGTATTAAAAATACGAACTCTTGCAAATAAAATATTAGAAATGGCTATTTCAATATTAATAATTTATAAAGGAGCCTATCACATAGTTTGAAAGGCAACAGTTGCCATCTAGAAGAATTTTTTTATCAGGTATTGTTAATGAGGATTTTTAATACTGTGAAGGTGATCTCAGATGCTCATTATCCCTGTTCTTATATCTTTTCTTCATGTGGAGGATTGTCTCTTTGCTCCATTACATTTAGATTTTGATGCCATTTCTGGCATTCAATTCATACACAATTAACAGTTGTCAGCAGGTGCAAAACAATGATAGGTTTCTGTCTGACACCAGACAGCAAGGACAGAGATTGAGCTGACAAATAAAATTGGTGAAGTCTGTTTCACATTTAGAATCTGAGTGCACTAAAGCCTGGGATACAGATATCTGAGAGGGAAGGTCGGGTTGAATAAAATAAATAAAATCAGAAAAATCAGAAACTGAGTTGTTCTTATATGTCCATATCCTCAGATTAAGCCTAGAATTGGTATCATTCCTTCCAAATGAATTATATGTGTTTGAGTAAAAGTGCTGTCCAATATTAACGTGAGATTTAATTTTTCCCCCTAAGTCATAAAGATCCTGTTTAACAAATTTGAATGTTACAACTTCTAATCCTCTCTTTTCACAACAGGGTCAGTCAGTTAAATGGCAGCTCTTCTGTGATTGCTAACTCTAAATAAAATGTACAGTTGGGTTGCAGTCTTAAAATGTTGTCATGAGTTTCTCAGCAGTGGTTTGCCTTTCATGAAGCACCAGCTCCTGAAAGAGTTTAAAATCAAAACTATCACAGTCATGATTATGAAATAATCTTCTAGTTGGGGAGAAAGGTTTGAAAATACGGGCTTACGAAGCATGAAGATAGACAAGAAAAACTATTGAACCCTCCCAACTCCACCTCATCATTTTTAAATTGAGTAGCATGATTTCTGAGGAAGTAACAAGACTGAACTTCCCTGAAGAGGGAGGCATGTACCACTTCAGCCAAGTCTGAGTCTGTTCTGAGTGCTTAAAAGGGACTAACGGTTGCATAAATTTTCTACGAGTCCTTTCTTTTCTAATTGGACTCTAAAAACTTGGTGTTTGAATATCCACCATTGTTGCCAGTTATTTCCACTTTGAGATTGTCTGATTTTCCCTGCAGAAACTGAGACCTTTAGAAAGGAACCATCCATGAACTTGTAAATGTTTTTATGCTTTCTGTAAGTACAGTGCTGAACAAGTGCAAAACTACTAACTGCATGGTTGTTTTCAGAACCATGAGAGAAGGATGAGTATTTCCCAAATCTCAGTCTAACCAATACCCCACCTAAATATTTGCTAGCACAGTGTTTGCTGTGGGCCAGATCCTCAACAGCAGCGACCGCACTGTAAATTGGTGAGGGGAGAGAGGGAAAGATGCCTCTGAGCCTAACTGTGCAAAGTGAGGTTCATTCCCACAGCTTCCCACAGCCCTCCTCAGGGACCAGGTGGAGCTGCAGGGTGACTGTCCTGCTGTTTCTACTTCTAGTATGTTGCCTATGTCAAGGGAACGTACTTTATGCTAAACTAACAGAACTAAATCCAGGAATTTCGAGAGAGAAATAAGTTGTGCTACATGTACATCCATAGCAGCAGAAGTCTTGAAAAGACAGCCTGTAGTCTTAATCTAACCAGTGGAAAAGGTATGAATAGGCAGCTGTGTCATATGAAACAAACTTGCTGATGCTAAAAGGGTACTAAAAGCTTCGCTGTTTCATCTGGCTGATGTATTTGTGTCCCTCTATAAGTCTCGTCTCTGATTCATCTTCACATGAGCCTGAAAACTTGCAGGCAGTCTTTTATACGAAAATAAATAGAATCCGAATGGGCAAATAAGAACTGTTTTTTTAGATTTTCTCATTCGTTTTTGTTCTTTATAAATTTTGGGACGTAGGATTTTATTTTTAAAAGCTGTTTTTACATTTTTATTTTATCTGCATTTTTTTTCCACACTAATACACAAAATGATTTGAAAGTGAACTGGTGTGGAAGGCAAATCTAGAGCAGGTGTAATGAAGCTGTGCTTTAGAATCAAAAGATGCACTTGCTGCCTCCAGTGAGGATTTCAAACATTTTAGTCGTCTTTTTAAATTTGCTTCACTTTTTCATAAGCTAACGTCTTTACAGTAAGCTACCAGAAATAACCCTGTGGCAGTGCATAGGCGGGATCAAGCACTGAACCTCCTTAAAACATTTTAAACCAGATTTCTTCCATAGTACTAAAATACTGCTAAAGGATGAAAATAAATCTCAGCTCTATCGGTATTTAGCTATACTTTTCTTATTCACATTACTCGCAAACCACAAAAATCTTGAGAAAATCAGTGCTATTATCTGTGAAGCAAGCCATGTTTGTTGTGAATATTTAAGGGTCATTTGGATGAGATGTTGGGGGATGTGATACAGGGGAGAACTTTGTAGAGTAAGGCTCATGGTTGGACTTGATGATCCCAAGGGTCTTTTCCAACCTGAATGATTCTATGAATATTAAAAAAACACGTATTAAGATTATATTAATTAAGAATTTAAAGAGCAAAGGCCCACACACTATTACCTGCTTTGCTTCCATAAGATTATAACCTTTTCCTTGCATTTGCTATGCATGATTGTCTCAAATGGTACAACCTAAGTAATGTTGCAGGATTGGGTCCTGTATAATGTAAAATTTTTAGCAATTATCTCTTCTTCCAGTTTTCCGTTTATTCATTTCTATAATGAAATTTGAAAGGATAGCTAATTTTCAGCAGCTCTGTATTCCAACAATAGAAGCTTATGAAACATTAAAAAAGTTAAGGCCACAAAACTTGCTTTTGGCTGCTGGGTAACCTCTTGAAGCCCTCTTTGTTCTCTTTGCATAATTCCTAACCATTCTTGTAGATAGCACAGAGTATTGCTGTGTTTGTAATGATACTGTTTTCCATTGAAAGCTATTTTTCATCTGTCCAACTTCTTCCCATGCCTATTGAGACAGTTTTAGTTGAATAACTGCCTCCACAGATGGAGGGACCTATTGGGTCATGTAGCCCATCTCTTCATAATGGACGGCTGTTACCTACTGCATGATTTCTGGGCTAGTTCTAAAATGAAACGGCTGTTGACACAACTAAACTAAGCAACTACAGGAAATCTAATAACCTTCTCCAGAATCTCCTAGAGCACAATAATTAGGAAAATCAGATAGGAGACAAAGATACAATTTCAAAATTGTTAGCCTGCTGAGGAATATGAAATTCTGCCAGCTATATCCTGAACAAGTGTCCCACTCACTGAAATATTTTTTAAAGGTACGAGCTACTGCTGCCATTAAGCTGACAACTCTTCTAACCGTTTGTTTGCTAGTTCTTCGAGAAAAACTGCCTGAAAATTACACTTTTGTTAGAAATGGTGAAATAATCTGTTCCAATATTTCTTAAAAAGGTTACATATTTTTCTTTTAGACCTAAAGTTTTGTTCATTTAGATCCTAGTTGACAAATCGTTTCAACTGATTTAAAACTGTATTTTTTACAAGTTGTTAGTTGTCCCAAATTGCAGGAGTAGACCTACATGTTAAGCCAGAAGACACTGAAATTTCCTTAAGCATTTCGTATACGGGAAAGATCATGTAGAATGGCTGAGTCTAGTATGTTTGTGAGAATCTTATATTTCTGGTGCATTTGGTGGAGGCAGATTGTGTTGCATTGTAGACAACAGTCGTCTTTTCAGTTGTAGGGGAAGCTTGGTCTTGCTGAGCCTATTCAACAATCGATCAGATAAAAATTGTGATGTGGGGTCACCTGCTACTGTGAATAAAGCTGATTGCTTTCACAGTGCTGCTGTCAAAACCTCACAAACCCATGCAATTGAGCAAATTCTTCCTATCCCTATTGAACATGCTTGCAGATAGAGCTTTTCACTCTTCAGTACTCTAGGTGATATTCTGCCACAACTTTAAATGTACTAAGAACTGTTTTTCCCTACAAAGTCTAGAGGGCCACAGTAGTCCCAGCATTATAATGAAGATGTTTCTGGACCATTGCTTCTGTCCTGCATTAATTTTTATATTATAGCAATTTCATATAGTGTGTTTATGGATTTCCTAGATTTTGGTCATGGTAGGCCCTGTGCTTAACAGGCACCTTCACCTTTGTGCAGTGTTTGATCTGTGACTTTGTCAAACATATCTCAGCTGTTTCTTTGCCTGTCAGCAGAGTAGAACTTCCTTGATATCATATCTGGTCCTGTTAGGTGTGGTTTCTTGCTATGTGCCCACTCCCCTTTCCATGTGGCATCTTATCTCATCTGTTCTGATAGAAACTATTCATACAGCGCAAGCTGCTTTCCTCTTATCTCTGCTAAATTGATGAAATTTGCAGCTCTCTGAAGGCTCTTCCTCTGGATGAATGATTTTTTTTAACAAAATATGATAGGTAGCTGATTATCATATTTGCCTGCCACGTTGATAGGTAACAAAATAAAATGTGGCAACACTCTACCCGTAGAAGAACTGGATCATGGAGACGTTTGGGTTGAAGTAACATTCTTTTCAGTAGCTTTTCTGAGACTGTGCTAAGTTCTTAGGCATCCTGCCATAGTCAGTTGGCTTTGGAAGAATTCGCATCTTTTAAGTGCATTTCCAACTTACTGAACAGCTTATGTTGTATCTAACTTCTGTTATATTGAGCCTGTGGTTAGATAACTGTGCCTCCTCAAGTTCCTAAATGTAGCTCAGGGGGATCACTTCTCTAGATCATTGCTACACCCATCCTGAAAGTAATATTTTAACTGAATTCTCATATTCAGGCCAGGCTTCTTGGAATATCTACCAATAGAAGAATACAGCTTAAAGGATTGTTCTGTTTATGAGGCAGATGGCAATTTCTTGGATTCTACAGAAGTAGATGGGATAGAAATTAATATCTTACAAATTTTATGAGTCACAGGCTGTAGTTTTTCTCATCCTTCTAAAGGTGGAAGAGCAAAAGACCATATCCCACTGCTCATTAAATCACTTGCAAGTACTCCATTGATTTTAATGGAAAGAGTATAGTTCCTCATGAGAGGAGCTCAGCATCAAAATAGTGCTTTGGGGAAAAAGCTGAACAGATATTTATATAGAAATAGCAACTGTGAAGTTCAGTATGAAATATCCAAGGAACCTGTGACATGACGTACTGGTTTAGTGTATGGATCTGTATGATACTCTGTCGTCAGGATCAGGTATCGCTTCAGGAAAGGGCACTTCATTTTTCCCCACTGCTGTTACCAAAAATACTTTCATAAGTGGTTATGTAAGCCTTTTATTTCTTGCATTCAGTAGGAATTCATTCCATAGTGCAAGAGTGATTTCCTTGAATGTTTTAATTTATGAAGCCCTGTTTTTATAAAATAATTGATCTTGTGTTCAAAGTACACATACTTATAAAATAAATTATTACTTTTCTCCAGAAGATTTTTTTAAAATGCTTTGTGAATGTTCTCTATCTTATAATGGGGGAAAAAACAAAACAAAACAAAATATTAACATGCATTAAAAAAATAAACCATGTTGTTTCCAGGACTTACAACTGCTGCATGCTATGCAAACTATCATAAGTTAATCTAATACAGTCAGTCAGCCTTAATAAAAAAAGTCTAGTTCTGTTCTTCATATCTAGTTAAGGATTTCCATGTTCTGTTTATTTCTTTTATTCATGTTAAAAGAGAATAGCAGACATAATTAAGAGTTAACTGCCCATCTTAGACAACTTTTTAATAACTCTTGCGTGCCTTCATGTTAGACTATATTTTAGAATTTTATTCGTTTTGAACAAATGTTTCTGTCAGTGCGTAACATCTATCTGACTGTCTCAGTTTACATGCGGATTGCTTCCTGTGTTAACTAAAGCCTGAAAAGCTCCTTTCCTTCCTCACATGGCTTACTCCATACATAAAGGACAGACAGTTGGCTTGGCACATCAGTGCATTGTGCCTCACTTAGACAGTAAGTTGTCAAATCGGTCATTTGAGTCATGTTAGCCTTAGCAGAGTCATCTGAAAACAGTCATTCGTGTTAAACAGATCTAGCTCTAATTAGAACCTGCAGCCAGAGGGATGTCAGGAGAGAAGAAATGCACCTCCCCTTCTGACAGTAGCCCAAAGCTATGCTGCCTGAGAGGAGTCACTGAAAGGTTTAGACTGGAGTAGACAATTCACGCTCTGCTATGCTGTGCACTCGCCCTCTGGCTGGGTATTCTAAGTGTCAGTCACTCACAAGAGCATTTGTCTGAAGAGTCAAATGTAACCACCAAGTTACAGATCTGTGGTCTGATTTTGAAGCTCAAAATATTGTAGTAAAAAAATATGCTGAGATTTATTTTTCTTTTCTGGGTATTTCAAACATGTGCTAAAGTAGTGCCATTTACCTGTGTGTGTATTCCTTTCTAGGTTGATCCACTTTTTACAAGTGAAGTTAAGGAAAAAGTTAAAAGGTAAGAAGTTAATATTAAGTCTTCCATCCACTCCAAATGAAAGCAGTTGGCTGACTAGCTTTTTTATCATGTGTATAAATGCTCTTTTATATATACAAATGAACATGTATGCACAGCTCCATGACTAACAAATGTGTTCTGATTATTTGGCATGTAACGTTCTCAGATTAGGAATTCTACACATTTTATATTTTAGAATAACCATTAGATCTCTTCATGTTTTTTGTTAAATCACATATTTATTATTTGTTTGGTTCTTTTCATCCTTGCTTTCATCCTGGCTTCTGCAAGATTTTTCATGCTTGCTGCTGGTTTGTAGATGGGCAAGATAGCCCTGTATAGCTTTTTTTCTGTCCCTTATTTATATGCTTCCTGATGGAAGGATAGAAACATTAGAGAAATGATATTTTTTTGTGTGTCTGCAGAACCTGGAATTGTCTGACTTGAACAGAACCACCATATTATCCCTGCTGATAATATCTGATAATAAAATCTCCATAAAATATATGTTTTGCAATTCCATTTTTGGAGCAAGAGATGTTTTTTGTTTTCTATCAGGTTATTCATGGGAAACATGACTCCTGTAATCATGCATTTATACTCCCATTTGATATAGATATTTGTCTCTACAGAAGCTGTATGTTACTGCACAATCAGAAAAGCAGTGTTTAACAAAGTACAGTTGACAGGGAGCTGGTCTTAATGTCAAATGCACTTATGTTTCCATCTGGCTTAGTGATCTCATGGCAAGGTTAAAGAGGCAGGAGCAGGCTTATCAAGCGGAGGAGATGCTGGCTTTCCAAACACGATCACCAGTCTTAAAAGATCTCATTCACTTAATCTGAGAATTAACACCTAACTACCCTATTTTTCCACCCTTCACCCTTGATTTGCCTGACCTTCATTAATCTGAGGAAGATGACGGCAGTAGAAACGTAACCCTTCAGAACAGAAGAGTGCTTATAATAAAAGAGGAAGCAAAAGAGATCTTTCAGAACCACATCCCATTCCCAAAAGCCAGCATCTGAAAAGTCAGTATCTCCTGCAGTTGACCGTTCTGATGATCATGCTCCCATTTCCCTAAGTATTTAAACTGTGTTTTTCCTAGATCTCTGCATGCATCTTCCCCATATTACACAAATACTTCAAGGGAAAATTGCACCCTACTCCATTGTACTCAGCTCCTTCATTTATGAGACTGATTGTGGTTAATAGAGCATGGTGTTAAGTGATCATCTATAAAACTTTAGAACAATGAAGTGGCAGATAGCAATGTATACTGTATTGAGTTTATAACTGCATTCATAGATGGAAGGCTAACGAAAATGTGGTAAAGTAGCTTGCCCATGGGCAAGCAATTGTGAACATCAGAACCATGCCTGAACTACCTTCCATCCTTGCCCTAAGTTTGAGGCAGAATCGTTAGAGCACGTTCTTAGGAGGTGTCCTATTTGTGTACTTTTTATTTCTAGCACACCCGGAGTACATTTATTACAGGAGGTACCACAAGATGATCTTCATGCTGCTATGAAAAGGTGCTTTGCTGTGGTGAACAGCTCCATTTCAGAGGGGATGTCTGCTGCTATTCTGGAGGTAATTGCATCCTAGCGGTAAGGCTTTTCAGTGAGGTTACAGCAAATCTGAAATTGCTTTCATCACTAGAAATGTGTGTCAACATTTTATGTCCGTGTTTCAAAGCTAGTGAAGACAAAACTAAAATGTTTCTTTTTGCAAATGTTAGTAATTAAGGTTTTCTTCCCTTGAACTGACAGTGTTTTATGATTTGTCTATTTATTTTTAAAGGACAGAATGTAATTTTATCAATTCTGTTAAATTAACAATACAGACCTGAGGTTGTCACTATTCTTGACTCAACATACACTTCCTTATAATGTTCTAGAATTTATTTTTACATCCTTTCAAAAAGCAATCTAAGAGCTGTATTTGGTTATTTAATTCTGAAATTATTAATGAATGAATGACATGCTCAGTTAATTTTTTTTTCCATCAGTATTGAAAATGAATAACCAGGTTTATTTGATACCTGTCAAAGTAGGGCACTTCTTAGTATCAAATATTTTCTAGGAAAAAAAAAACGTACTTCAAGTGGAAGTTCTTTGGACAGACACTTACTATTCCATTTTTTTGGTGACTGCTGAGTGTTTGTTCATGATCTCAGAAGATCACAGAAATTATTACATGATTTGTATTAATGAATCTCCTATTTCTGTTTCTAAGGAGTACTCACATGTTACATTTCCAGCACGCTTTTCTTGCACACATCTGAAAGTCCTCCATAAGCAAGAACTAAGTGAGCATTGTAAGAATTACAAAAGTTAGGTGATGGCAAGATAGCAAATGTGTATTTCCTTTCTAAAATGCCAAGGCTGAGAGGTGAAAGCAGATGCTGTTTCACAGCAACAGTACTCTATAAACAGCAATTACTACAGACTGTGACATTTCCAAACTTATCAGTGTGGCAGGCTAGACAAATTTTGTATGTTCAGTAGTTGAGGTGAAATGGAGTGTACCAACACAGTCCATAGCCACAAGTAAGTCAGTGACTCAGAGAAGTAAAAGTTAAGTAACTGTTACCTCCTCCTCACCAGTTATATGGTCCCATCAGGACTACTCACATAACAGTTGACCAAAAATCAATCTGATTTATTTCTTGAGAGTGCCAGCGAGTTATAGATGGAGGAAAAAAAGGAGGAGGAGAAAAGCAAACTAGAAAGACTGTTAAGAGACACAGCATCTGCAGCAGAAGTGCAAGTGTGCTTGGGCTGATACAAATTGTTATGCAGACTCAGGGCTGACAGGACAATTGGTATAGTTTTCCCCAAATTTTTCCCATCAAATTTGAGCAGTTAAAAGGCACTTTCCTTAGCTTTTATTAGGAGAGGGAGCAATCTTGTAAATTCAGTGTCTTAACAAATATGTGGTAACTCAAAGCAAAAAGGTAATGCCAGTTTACTTCAGAGGTAGTGTTGAGCCTGCTTCAGGAATTATTGATTTTTGCTCTCCTCTTTTGAAGTTGCAATTCTGACAAGTGAATCTGATAACTATAAGACTAAATCAACAAGGAAATCTCATTTTTGAGCTCTTCCTTGTGCAGATGAACTATTCAATTATCCTATCAGGGCTATTAAATAGTCAAATACCACCTCTAGTGGAAAGCTGTCCCTTAAAGTTTTCACTACACGGCTATGCTGAGTAATTTATTCCCAATTCATACCTAGACCTGTCAAAAAAAGAAGAAAAAAGCCCAACCCCTCCAACAGCTGTTCTCACTGAAAATTACTACACAAACAGAATAGTGTCCTGGCAAAGGAGCATTCTGTGCAGGATATCTTTATATACACTTGCAACATTATCTTACATGTGGCTGTGCATATCAAGTCCTAGGCTAGTCTTACGACTGACACATTTAATTTTACTAAGACATTACCTTTACTAAAACCAAAGTTAATCAACATTTAATCTACTTCTAAATCTCAATCTGAGTTTAACAGCTAAACATGCTAAAATAAACTGGCAATTTGCCATAGTGGAAAAATTAAGTTCTTTCTTCTAAGTGGAAGACTTGACCTATAGTAGACTGTTAGCTATTTCCTTGTACATGATAACTTTTTCATAAAAAGTAGAGGGAAAGATCCTGTTCTCCTTTCTTCTGTTACTACATTGGTAGAATAATGTCAAACCCAATAGTCAGATTTGGTTTGTGTTCATGCATAATCATGTGTTGAAAATAAAGTACAATTTCACATATTCTGAAGTGGAATATTTCCTCTTGGAAGATCTATAAATATAGGTGTATCCCACTTTTTTCCACCAGCCTCAGTCCTATATTGCCTCGCTGTTGAGCAGTGGAGGAAGGTCTGTCTAATCTCTGAATTGATATAACGTGGAGTTTATCGTGGGTCATGTAACAGGGGTAGAAAGAGCTGGCATGCCTTCAGAAGCCCGAGCATGCTACTTCAGGTGCATATTGGTTACAAGCAAGTACCGGTGCAAACGGAAATCTGGCATGATAGGAAGGAATGTCCAGTAGACATGGCACAGGTGTTGTGAGACAAGAGCTCCGGTCCTGGCTGAGGGTTTTCTACAAGCAGATTCAGGTCTTTAGTTACCTCTTGGGAAACTACCTGAAGCTTGCCCTTTTTAGTACCTCAGACCCTGTCTGAATTCTTCTAAAGTTATAAGGGGTGTGGTATTGTATGTCTGTTTGCTGGGCAGTTGTAAAGTGGGATTTGATGATGTGCTTATAACATATCCTACTGTAAAAAACTCTCTCAGAGGAAGTGTCAGTCTAATAAAGTCAAGTCCCTGCTTGAGATGGCCAGCAGTAGGAAGGGCCATCTGTTAAGATCTTGTTAAATTAATAAGGCAAAAAACTATATATAAAAATCTTTTGGTCCTAGGCTGGAGATAACATCTTGCTTGAATTTGGAAATGGAATTTCCATTCTCTTGAAAGTTCAAAATTTAACAAGTTCTTGAATTTTTAAACAGTATTTTAGTATGAGATAAATATATAATAGATAAATGAGATAAATGTATAATCATCTATTTCAACCTGCCTTAAGGTATGAAAGAACTAGAAGCCATAACTAATTACTTTGTCATCTAGTACTGATTATCTCAGAGGTAACTGATCTATTTTCCATTTGGCATTTGAAGAAGAGAAAGCAAGCATTACAGCAAGCTTTTAAAATACATCTCTTCCTCAGAAAGTGCAGAAGTTCTGGGCATGTGATGGTGAAAAAGGGACTACTACTGGAAAATTTTGTGTGTTCTCTATAGAGTTGGTAAGAAAAAAGTTTTGACTCCAGCACTATTTCATCGGAATACTTTTTCTGTGCTCTCAAGAATATTCTAACTGTTGTAAATATCATTAGATCATTCCACTTTTCACAATAAAAAGCCAATTAAAAAGAAAAATCATCATAGAAAAGGAAGATGGCCAGACTCTATTCATCTATAGAGCAAATTCCAGTCTTAGACAGCATGTGAAGTACAGGCCTAGTAGTTTGGAATATAAGCTGTAGCAGACTATAAAAAAAAAACAAACAAAAAAAAGAGATGTTGTAGAGCAGTAAAATTGAAGAGGGTCCAACAGAAAAATGCATAGGCCATGAGGACGAAAATGAGGGACAATCCAGAAGATAAAATAGTAAATAAAACCTGTATTTACTCCATGAGCCTTACACTGCTGGTTAGAAATGCTTATTGTGTAACATGCTTCCAGAGCTGAAATTTACGCTCTGCATCCTTCTGAAATAGCATTAAAACACATTTGCAGTCAGAATAATGTAACAAAACAGATGGCCAATGGGCTAAAACGTTATTTTATGCTATTATTTGTGGAACCTAGGTCAGTAAATTATACATATTTGCAACAATGCAAATGATTCTTTTTACTGCTTAAAAATAGACTAAGTATCTAAATTAAATTCTAAGCCACTTCATGCAGTAATTATTTACAGCCCAATCCATTTGTTTAAGGCTAGCTGGTATAAAGGCAGCCCCTCATCTTATGCATTTGGCCATCTGTTCTGTCTTTCAGTAGCTATAATTCATTGGTACCTATGTGTTTTGGGATCTGGAAGTTTTCTTATGTAGCAGTTACTGCCCTTCAACTCTGTGAGACAGAACAAATGTCTTTCCCTTTAGAGTTCAGAAATTATGGAAAATGAAATATAAACTTAGTGATCAACTTCAATGAATCCTCAACTATGTAGCATTTGGTAATAGAACTGAATGAACATATCTTGAGACAATTTTTTTAAAAAAATTAGTCCAGTCTAAACTGCAGTACAGCAATACTATGCCAGCCTATGCAACCGTACCATGAGGTACACGTAGTCCAACACAGAACTGCCACAGGCTGTTCACACACGTATCTGATGATCACTATGGATGTGCAGCCCAACAGCACAGTGCCCACTATTCACTGCATCTGACATGCTCAAATCCAAACTCCTTTCTGTCTCGCAGGTGACTCTTTGTGAGGATAGTGGCACTTCCAGCCACCAGTCCTGGGGTGGTTGTGCTGTGTTGTGTCTTCTTTCATTCTTTCTTTTTCTTTTAATGGTGCTCTTTCCATTGAATGGACAATCACTTGTTTGGAAAGTAACCAGATCTGAAATACTCTTACAGTTTTGTTTCTTAAAAGGAGAAATACAGAAAGGTGAGGAGAGTGCCTTAGGCAGGTGACAATGAACGCGGACACACTTCACTGCCACTACCAAGCTCTTTATTTTCAGTTCAGAAGTTCAAGTAAAATATCTTCATTCCCTGTTCATTGAACGTGTTTGAATGAGGTCAACAGCCAGCAGACTGAACACAAGAGCATTTAAGCCTGTCAATAAGAAGGGCTGAAAAAGAGCTAAATCAGGAATTCTCTCTCTCTCTTGAAGATGTTGATGCTTCTGTGGGAACCACGTGTTAGATCTGTAGTTGTAATTAGAGCCAAAAGCAACTTCCTCAACCTGCAGATTCCAATCCTGTCAGGCAGAGTGGGGCACTGATCTCTCTTTTCCTGGGTGAACTTGGCTGCACTGATAAGTAGATACTGTCATTCTGTCATGGTATGTTTTTGTAAATCTACCTTTGGAAAACAGATCTGTTTGGTTTAACAGTGAAGTCAGAGCAAATGACAAAATAATTTGTGGATGACAAAAACCTATATATCCTCTCACCAAAATCACTTTTTTTTAATTGTAAATAAAGCCATATCTCAACAACTTTAGACAGATAAATTCAGAAATCTGGTCTGTGGTTTTTATATCTATATTTCTCATTTATTTATTCTGATTTATGTTCACGGCATTAATCTATTTGTCGGAATTATCTCCAGCTGATCCAGTAGTTTCTAATGCAAAGTGTAGAACAGGTTATTTCATTAAGGGTTGTCATTATTTTTAGAGCTAAATGCTGCAAAGCAGATGTTTGTGCCAGAAGGACTATGAAATTTCTATGTCCAGAGAAAATTCATCTGCAGTGGTGATTTAAAGAGTGTTTCTCTTGGATATTTTAAGCTATTAAGACATATGCTAAGTCACAGCAGCCCCTCACTTTTCAAAATGTAATTGCTTCTGTACATTATCAGCCAGGGTATTTTTGTCTTCAGTTTTGTCCGAACTATAAAAAGGCATGGTTTTCTCCTTGGAGTTTTGTTTTCTTGCTATGTAGACTGAAACAAAATTGCTCCCCATCCGGGAGTGTAATGACAGTAATTAAAAATGCATTCACTCTGAAGTGACAGGGAATCAGTATGAAACAGATTGAAGATTTGGGGGAGTGACTTTCTTTCTCTTGTTTGACACTGATTATTGTACATTATGAGTTTTTCTGGTTTTACAGTCAGTGCACCTCAAGACTTCCACATTCATCAATAGTAATTAAAGATTTAGATCAGGATATGCATGAGTAACAGAGTTGAGTAGCTAGGGTTTGCACACTGGTTACTTCACAATCTAAGCTGCACTTTTTTAAAGTTGCCAGGAATTAGGTCTCTTGGAAATGGTTAACTGGATTTGAATGGATGCTGTGCTGGTCCTGATTCTGCAGGCAACCTGATATGCTACCATGTTGAGACCCACACACTTAACCTTTCTTATGTATATACATAGATGCATACATACATATACATATACATACACATACACATACAAATAAATGAATAAATACATCAAGCAACCAGCCCATAACTTCTGTAGAATCAAATCCTACTTCTTCAGATTTATTCCTTGGTCTATAGGAGCCCCCATACCAATAGCTCTGTCGATAATATGTTTTGAAAGTGAAATTTGTTCTGAAAGCATAAACTCTCTCCTCTTCTTAGTATAATTCAGTCAGAAGCTGCATCACTGCATACTTCTCTGAAGTTCCTGAGCGCTCAAAGTCCAAGAGAAGCTATAGCAACAGGTGCTGTCAAAAGGAAGACACCTTCTAGACTCCCATATGACCCATAGGAATCACAACTGAGGAGAAAGAGCCAAGTGATTTCCACGGTCACCTTCACTGTTGTTGAACTGTCCATATCTCTCCAGTTCTGCATGTTACAGCAAATCTGAAAAATGTGTTTTAGTGGAAGAAGATACTGTTCTGTTGGAGAACAGCTAGTTCTGTTGGAGAACAGATACTCTTCTGTTGGAGAACTAGCTTTTTGTGCTGTGAACTTCTCATTTATGCACAATAACAGTAGGAGTTACAGTGACACCCCTTGATCTGAACTTTAATCTCTTGCATCCTCTTCAAGCCTGCCATATGTCAGGCGCTTCCAATGGGAAACTGCATACTTTGGGGTGGAAAAGAATAAAGGATGAAGCAGCTATCCATTGACTTTCTGGATTGATTCCTTCTCTTAATATGTTAAAAGTTATGAGACTAACAAAAATATAAACAAAATATTTCAGAGAAGTTTCATATAGCAGATCACCTTAGACATGGTATTTTTCAGCTAAAAAATTGGAGAGATGGGAACAAAGTTTGGTTTGTTGTTTCTGCTTTTAATGTTTAAACTGTCGTCACTAACATCTCAGAATCCCTGAATACTAATAAACTGTTGTTTCCTTTTTCTATATTCCTCTAGGCAATGGATTTAGATATTCCAGTGCTGGCAAGGAACATTCCTGGGAATGCAGCAATAATCAAACATAAGGAAACAGGACTGCTATTTTCAAATCCTCAGGTAAGAGAATAACAAATCCTCAGATCTGCCCTTCCAAGGGTTAGGTTCATTTTCCAATACATGCTTGTGTCTGTCTGGAAACTTGGCTTTTCCTCTCAGCAGTTTTTCTCAGATTCTCCTAAAAGCCTGGTTGTGAGACTGTCTTTCCTGAAGCTCTGTTGTCTCACATTCCCTTTGCAGTTCACTAAACTTTTACTAGGTGTCAGCCTTGCTGAACGTTTGTCCAGTGCTGCTTTAGAGCCTGCCATTTGAATGGGGTTCTGTTCTCATCAACTTGTTGCACTTTAGTTTTGAAGGTTCCAAAAGCAAGCCGTGGAAGAGGTGCTATGAGTATGTCATATTTCCCTTCAGGTACTAACTGAAATAAGAACTCATACAAGCAGTAGCTAACCAAAAGAGAACTAGGAGCCTGAAGTTTCAGATAATGCATTATCTATAATTCCAAGCAGTAAGTGTTAACATAAAGCATTATTAGGTCCAAGATATTGCTCGGTCAGAAAATAATTAATGACTAAAATTAAGGGTTGCAAGGAAGTTTCTGTGGAGATAAGTAAGAGTGAGGAGAGAGGGAACACTACCCATATTTAAATGCTGGAAATTTTCATTTCAGTATGTTTTACTGCATTATGGCTTTTTGCTGTTATATATTTATGTATGTTGTGGAGATGACTTCCAGACACAGATTCTCTCAGTGTTTTTATCCAACTCTGGATTAAAAAACCTTACTCAACAGTCCATATGATAATTTTGTAAAAGTAGAAAATGTATCATATTTATTTACTTTGTGGAATGTGGGATTAATGCATTCTATTACGCTGTGTTTCAGCAAGGTGAATTCTCTCAGTTAGTTTTGGAGGTTCTTTTAATAGAAGAAAACTTGCAGCTTGTGGTTTTTGTGTATTTTTTTTTTTTTCTGGAATATTTAGTGTTTCCAATGGTTTCTACAAAAAAAATTTCTTTGTTAACATGGAATTTATTTGGTTGTGGAAGTATTCCTTCTTCTTGCAATATCCTTTGGAAATGGGGTACCTCCAGGCTAGTGGAAACTGAGATGTAAAGCTATTTATAACATTATTTGTACATGTATTTCCTGCAAAAAGCCCATTGACTTCCATATGCGTCTTCAAAACTTCAAGGATATATGATCTTGTTGAACACACAGACTGGTGGCTCTCCCGATGTTAATTCTGATACATTCTGTTGTTACCCTCAACATGCCGGTTACATTTGGCTTGGAATGCAAATACATTATTCATACCAGACCCAAATAGCTTCATCATACATCCTTGTAAGAAGCCTCTTCTGTGATCTCCAAGCATCCTACATTCCAAGTGTTTATTTGGAATTCAAGATCAATTAAAAAGATGCTATATATTTCCTCAGTTAGAAGAAAGTGCAATTTCAAGCATAGAAGCAGTCCCAGTTACATCAGTGGCTCTGTACAAATGGCTAAGGACTTTCTTTTATATCAGAACTTGAGTCACAGACTGTAAATATGTCTAGAACTCTATAATCTTAGTTTATATAAAACCATTTTGTCTGAGGTCCCTTTTCTGCAACATGCTGTACCAAAGACGAGAAACCCCCTATTCTGTTGCTGCTTGTTGACCCCCTTTTTGCTGTTACTCTATCTCAGAAGTCTACAGAATCTCTTCCAAGTGAAGATGGTAACTTGCATTACCATATTAGCAATCATACTCCTAGGTAATAGTTGTACTGGAATCACTAATGTTTGTGCAGTTACCCTGTCTTACAAAGGAAGGTAATATCCCTGCTTTCTCTGTAGAACAGAATTGTATCTCATTTAATAAAAGCCCTTTTATATTTTCATTGGTGTCAAATAATGTGTAAACTATCAGAGTATGAAAATGGGTCAGGAAGATATTTGTTTACAGGATAATACTCTAATCCCACTGCAGAGTTGTTGAAAAACTTTCTTCTTGCAGAGATGAGCTCAGAATGCCAACCATCATGGTTTTAAAGATAAAGTAACCATTTACTCATTCCTTATCTCCCCAAACCATATCAAATACAGTTTTTAAACCGCTGTACACAGTCTATCAGAGGTTGAGAATTATATTAGATCAAAGAAATGCAATTAAGTTAGAACACTTACAGTTTCAAAGTATTCCTCATATTTTTATTGTTGGAAGAAGGAACAGTCTGCCCGTGGCACTTTGAATACTGCCTGAGAAGATTCAGTCCGACAATACGGATTGGAAAACATATGCTCTGGTAGGAAGTTTTCTGGGTTTTGTTACTCAGATTACTTTGACATTTTAAGTATCTGGTAAACTATTTTCTGCTGCAACTTTAATCGCATCAGGTTAGTTAGGAAAAATGCTTTTAATCATACATTAGATCATACATTAGATCAGTGCTCTATTCTCGTGCTTGGGGAAGTGTCTCTGTCTCGAGAAACCTGGACCACCAAAGATTAGAAAATGTCAGAGACTTTTCATTGCCAAGTTTAGTGAGTCCTCTCTGGTTGTGATGATCCAGTCTGTATCACAGGTCAAGAGTTGAAAGCATTGCTTATTTTCAAGTTGTTACTGATCTGGGGAGGGAAAGCTTTACAGTACAGTTAGATTAGATACGAGCAATTGTGTCTGGTCTGTGGACTATCTTATCTTTTGAAAGCTAAATTAGAGGAATATAAATTGACCATTACACCATGAGAATTGTTTTAAATTGTGAATGCTGTTGGTTTTCTTCTTTCATTCTTGCTGAAAGTATTTAGTTAGCTTTTGTGGCTTACAGGAAAGTAGGAAATTTTCTGCATAATTGAAGTCATCATTAACTGTTTTCGGTTAGGCTGAGGCTTCCTGACTGGAAATGGCAAAAGCCTTGCCAGTCACTGAAGACAATATTCAGATAGAAACAGTTAATGTAAAAGTGAAAGCTATTAAATGTTTTGTCCTTGATACTACATCACCTGTGCACATTATTTTTTAATCATGGTTTGATCCTGCCACTACCTGAATTTGCAAGTTTAGGGAATATTTAACGCTGAGTTAATGGGACTTAAAATAAGAAAATAAGTAAGAGAGAAGAATAGGGTAATAAATAATGCAAAACCGTGTTAAAAGGGAAGACACAAAGAGTTACTCAGCAACCTAAGTTTCAAAATTATATGTTCATCATCTGTAAATGCTCACAGAAGGAGCTAAGTAAACAGAAGGCAGTAAATAAAGTTCAAAGCCAGTAAGAGAGGGGCCAAGCTTAAACAGAGTTTGAGAGAGAGCGGGACCTGGAAAGACCACTGTTAGCAGAGACAACTTTTGAAGTGGTGAGAGGGAAACACAGCTCAGCGGAGTACAGGCAGCAATACAGGGAAGGCACATTGGCCTCCTCTGCCAAACACAGGTCAATGCCATTTCTGCCGGGGCTTCAAGCCAGAATATAGCCGAAGTTTTTAGACCTTTGAACCTTCACGCTGAATAGACTAATTTGCAATTTTTGGCAGTGCCAGCAATCACTGTTTGTACTCCCCTAGAAATACTGGCCTGTTGCCCTGTGAAGTACACAGATGTGCCAGCCAACTTCTGAGCTTTGCTTGCCACTAGGTAGATCTGTCACTATTCTGAATTTACATCTGGTGTTCGCCTTCCCTGGGGTGATTCTCTGTTGTTTAAGAATCATGTTCTTTTATCTGCTGAAGCTGATATGAAATGGTTTAATTGCAGACTTACTTTCATTATATAAATAATATATTAACCATGCATCTTATTTTCATTATATGTGAGCTGCGGCACTGGTGTAGTTCTCATGGTAATTGGAGGAATATTCATTCTTTTTACTCAGTGCATTCATTTTCCAGCTTTATCTTCCATATACCTGTATTTCTGGGTGTCTAAAAATTATTATACAGAATTTCTTCTAGGCACTATATAAAGAAGTTGACATTTTCTTTAAAGATGATTGGTCAATTTACCATGAAAAAAATGTATTATGGGTGTTGCTGTTAAAAAATGCCTGTGTTTGAGGTGAAGTACTACCCATAAAACGGGTACATGTAGTATCAGTTCTGGATGTGCATAAGATGGTTCCTATCCTGTTTTTTATGGATTGTGGCTAACTACTGAGGTTCAACTTTTACGTTGTTTTTCTGTGAAATGCATAGTAATTATACCAATTTCTGTATGTGAACAAAAGGCTTATTAGAAATGTGGATATCCTCTAAGTTAGAAGTTAGCATACGTATCAACTCCTTCATTTTGGCTGCTGAAATGCATACCCTTATGTTTGATAATCAAAAAGTATTGGTGAATTTTGCCCCTCTTCCACTAAAAGTGTTGCTTACTTCCCATCTGCAACAAAATATGAGAGTGCACAAATATTTGTGCAAATATCACTTGCACAAATATTTACAGCATAACAGCTGATAAAGAGACATGTTATCACACATGTAGTTTGTATATCATAGGCTTCTAGAAAAGAAAAATTAAATGCTCGATTTTCTGAAAGAGTCTGAGTTCTGATTGTCTTCATTCTGCAAGTGGTAGCCCGTGCTTCAGACTTACCACAAAACTACAACTGAAATGCAAGTCAGTTGGAGTTAAGGGAGACACCTGAAAAATGAAGTTATTGCCATCTAAAGCTGAGCATCCAGAACTGAAAACAAGCTAAGCCAGCTGCTTGAAGGGTATGAGGCAAAACCCAGATACGTCAGAGTGAATCTTCCTATTGGCTTCCAGTCAGATTGCAAGTGACTTGTAGGTGGTCACATTTGATTAGCAGAAGAAGTAGGGATAAAGCTGAGAAGTCCTTATTCTCCATCTCCTGGTATTTTTCCATTTGCTGTTTCTCTCTCCTGCAGTTTCTCTACTTTTATGCTTTGGACTCAGTTTGGCATTTTCCTGAAATTATCCCCAGCATTAAGTATTGGAACTGTGAATAAGGATGTCATTTCTTCTATCATTTACATGTTTGCAAGTTTTTGTCCTCTGTATCCAGATTTTAAAAGAATGCTAATAGGACTACCTGTCAAGAAATGTTACATTGCTGCTTCTGTTCTTTGGTAATTTACATAAATTATTTTTAAACATTACTTTAAATAAAATCCTCCACAGGAGCATAAAATTAAAGTTGGAATGTAGTTCAGTGTGAACAGTATTTATTACTGTGATTATACAGGCAATTGGATGAAACCAGCATAAGTCATGTAAGACTTTCCCACCTTCCCTCTTCTGTATTCCTGGCAGATATGGAGGAAGGAAAAGAACGTGTCTCCAGAGCTGGAGTCATTGGCTGTGTCTGCAGTGTCTGGTAGACATGGCCTTGGGGTACTCTCTAGACCAGCCTCACCAATCTTTTTTAGGGACAGTCTCACAAACAGTCAGAAAACAGCCCCCTCAGACCACATGGGTCCCTAGTAAGGAACTGAATGCGGGAGTTAAATTAGCACATACCTGAACGCAAGGCAGCTGTGGATGGAAAGCAGGCTGGACACGAAGCATGTGGCCCTCATGGCTATTCCCTAGACTGCTCCTTCAGTGCTGTGTGGACAGAGTAAAGAGTAAAAGCAGTGCTGATTTTATGTAAAATGAGAGGTTATTGTTAATATGCATATATGAAAATCACCTTATTCTATTACCTAGTTACCGACCTTTCCAGCAGAACTGATGTGCATCACTGACTATTTAAATTCCATGGCAGTGATGCATATATTGCTAGTTTTTCTTGTCAGTGAGTCAAAGCAGTGATTATAACATGTTCAATGTGATTTCACATATCAGTGTTTCCCAGGGGTCACATTATAGTTATGTATTATGCACAGCCATCACTTGCATCGCAACAGCAACATTGATTCTGTGGTAACCCAAGATTTTCTATCTGTGTGTGTGTTTATACACACTGTATACATAGGTTTTCAGGTATAGTTTGCTAGTTCACCTAGTGTTGATATGAACTCTGGTCTTATTTGTGTTTTTTTTCCTTTCATAGCTGGCAGAATGTGTACATAATATATTTCCTTCTCCCATCCTTTTTGTCCCCCATGTCCCTATGCACTGATCTTCACTACCAATTGTGTAATAAAGCATTATCTCAATTTTCCATTGACACAATAGCTATCTGCCTTTCTGAGATGAACGAAGACACTATTTTGCAAAGATCTGAGCACATTTGTAATCAAGCTGAAGTATTGGAAGTTGACTCTTGATAGAAAATTCAACCAGCTGCTCAGAATAGATTAGTTCAGACATCAAATCTCCTTTCACGTGTTTAAAGTTCACAATTTCTCTTCCCTAGAACTAAATCAGAGTGGCAAAGGAGCAGGCAAAGGACTAGTTGTAATCTGTGAGGTCTAGTATTTTGCCCAGTAAAGTTAAAGGAAATTCATATATGGCTGTTTTTGCAGAGCTTGTTGAGCTAACGCTGCTGTATCTGTGACTGCTCAGGTGCAACTACTCTGGAAGAGCTTGTTGCTGCATTCCTGCTCTTACCTTTATACTGTGTCTATATTTATGTAGTGAGTTTTTTTAGTCTTACCATAAAATTAACTAAAGATGTCAAAGTAGCAAAAAGATACAGGTTTAGCTTAGCTGAGATCAGACATCTGATTCCAACTGTCCCCCATACAGGAGACCAGGTGAGTTATTTAATTTATAACCCAGCCTGGTTTTCTAACACTTGGGTAGGCAAACAATTTCTGTATCATTAAATTTGTTGCTCATATTTGTCTTAATGGTCTTGGAATTGTCGTGGACTTAAATGTCTTAGTTGGTGGGCTGTGTCAAATAATACATAAAATAATTATTTATTGATCATTGTTTATAAATAAACTGGTAGTTGACCTTGAGAAATTACTTTGAACAGCTTCATATATTGGCTCACAGTTGAACTGCTTTACTGAAATCAAGATATGGGTACAATCTGTTTCAGTATCATTAGAACTTCAAGGAACTTTTAACTTACTATTTTCTTTATCTTTTTTAGGAGTTTGTTGTGCTGTCCAAGAGTCTGATGAATGACCCCATTATGAAAAGAGAAATTGTAACAAGAGCCAAAGACTACGTGAAGAAACATCATTCATGGGAAAGTGAAAGAAAAACCTACCAGAAGCTCGTCCTAAGGCTCCAGTGAATCGCAGGACTACAGCTGATACTCAGCAGTCTATGTAGAGCACTTTAATGATGGATATGTAATTAGATTTGGGTTTCTCTTAGGGTTTTTTTTTAGAAGACATAGTACAACATGCATTATTATTCTATCCAAACATACCAACATCATGGGAGTTGCCGGCTACTTCAAACTATCACATTTATCTAATTGAGCACACTGTCTCTAGTGTACCAATTCATCACAGACCAGTATCGTTTTGTAAGATCACATAGGAGAAATACACTCCTTGAGCAGACACAAATTTTTTGTTATTGTGAGGCCTAAAAGGGAGGATGACTGCCCGTACTCAGTGGAGCACTCAACCACATAGAGCTAATTACATCAGATGTTCTGATCATTTTGCATCCTAACCAAACTGCAGTAGCGGTTTTCTTTCCAATTATACCAATGTGAATGTATTCAGGTACATGTGACTTGCACATTTATGTTCATAGAGCCAAGATTAGTTATATAAAGAGAGTATAAAATTATTAAGATGAAAGCTTTCTTAAGACTGAAAGAACAACATATCTGTTGACTGCATAATGATCAGGGGGCCAAAAAGCAAACAGTGTTGATGCTTTGGGAAGGTGAGGAGTATAGGGCATGTCTTGTACTGCCCTCTGAGTATCTGAATTGCTTTCAGATAAGCTGATATGGCCAAGCAGTCCTATGCCTGCATTTTTTCTTGAGTCCAGCAACTAGAGCAGTAGGGTTGGCACAGCACCCGACAGCCGTACATGCCTTCAGATTCCAGAACAGCACAGTGCTGCCCACAGCAGCAAGACGTGCTTGCAGACAGAGGTGCTTTGTTACATAAACTACCTCTTAGTTTGCCAGTTTCTTTGGTACCTCTGTGATTTACTTATTTACTAAGAGATTTATGAGAGCTGTGAAAAGGGATGAAGCGGGGGGGAAAAGTTATTTTCAATTTACTATATTTTGGTACTGCTCGTTCTTGTTTGTGGCTTTCAGGATATATTGTAATATACTTCATCAGGCAGTTTTAAAGTGAGACTTATCTGTGCTTGAAGTCCATACTAATTATTCCTGCCAGCCCAGTGATTATGGACAAAGCTTTGAATCCATAACTGGTCATCAAAGGACTTAGATTTATAGAAAAAAAAAGAGGGTCATATTTTTAACTACTTAATAGGAAACACTATTTGCTTTGTATAGGTTTGATCCTGCCCCCAAGTGAGAACCAGTGAGATGTTTTGTATTGATTTGAATGACTGTTGTGTTAGAGTATTCTTTGTAATAATGAAGTCTGCCATGTATTTTAAGCTTTCCTCTTTATTTTTGATGTTTTGCAACTGTTGGGACGGTAAACAAGAAACTAATTTGAATGTCAAATATTGACTTCTCCAGAATTTCCCCCCTTTGTTGTAATGCACTTCTGCTCAGCATTGCCTTCGATAACACAATCCTCAAGGGCAAAACTGGCCTGGTTTGAAATCCAAGAATTGCTACAGTCCCTTTTGAGCACATTTTTCCTAAATATTTCTGGCGTGTCCTTTGACAGGGTGGGATGTAATTACATCTGTGTTAGTTCTCAGTTTAAAAGCCACCAGCCAACGTCTACTACTGAACAGTTTCTAAATCTGCAACTGAATCAGCCTCTTGGGTTTTCCCTGCTGCCTTAGGAGGACCCGTATTTCTTTGGGCATCTCTGTCACCAGTGAGTAGTGAGGCATTTCGTGGGATGGTGGTGTCTCTTTTGGCCACAGCAAGCTATGTACTAAAAGAGGAACCCCTACAACATTCCAGCATGATTTTCAGCGTGACATACATGGTATGGGACCTTTATAACCAATAGAAAAAAAAAAAAACCCCACCACATTTATAGCTAGCAGTTGACTGCACGGCGTCCTGTTCCTCTCAAAACATCTCATAGATCTCCTCTGCTGGGTATCTCTGATAATCTGCTTGTTTGGCTTTGATATTCAGCCATTCCCCCACCCCCTTTCCTATAGTATTGGTTGTCTTCTGAAAAATACAGATTATTAAAAACAAATAAACAAATACATAATGTGAGATAGAATTCTAAGCATTTAGCTAATGGTAAATGAGTAACGATTAGAAAGCTTTTTCTAAAGCGTGATATATTTATTACCAAGCTTCAAGCAACTAAATACATTGATCTGGAATTTGTGCTATTTCCAGCAAAACAAAACATGTTCAAGTGAGAAATTCTGCTACACCCTCAGAATGTAATTAACATACGATTTTTCAGGCTGTATTTAATCTATAAATATGAAATCTGCATCTGGGAAACAGCATGCTCATTTGCATGTGATAACCATATCAGAAGCACAACAACCATTCTGCAATATATGCATTAAGGGAGAAAAAAAAAGAAAACAACCAAAATAGTGGTGAGATCAGCCCTCGGGACTGTTTTACAGTCATCAAATGAGGCAGCGTTCATCAATCAAGGGCATTCAGCTTTGATATCATTTATCACATGGGCTTGTGTTCTGCAACATGAAGCCTGTCTATTAAGGCTAAAAGGTTGGGGCAACAACTGCTAGGGAATTTCATAATAATAAATTGCTATTGAATTTATGTTTTAAATTTCATCCAGTCTTATGTTCCAGGCCCATAAATATTCAATGAGTCTTGTAAGTCCTTGTAACAAAAATATTAGACCCATGCATGCAATTTCAGGTATAATTATCTTTCAAGCAACTTCACTTAAATGACTTTATATTTAAGAATAATCCTTTTGTTGTCCTGCAGCCCTAATTATGGTATTTATCTTCCCCCTTCAAAGCCCCATTTCTTATCCTAGCAGCTTTTTAAGCAAGGCACACCGCGATGAAATACAGATACAGCTCCAAAAATAGCACTTGTTCTGTTTGCAGGAAAAACCTTCATTGTGCATTTACCCCACGGCTAATTCAGTATTTCAGGACCTTGAAATGTAGTGTTAATTAATCCAATTACATGCATTTTATTTTGCAATTAATTCTGCCGTTGAATCCACAGGAACTGAATGAAAGCAGTGGACCTGTACAATGGGTGCTACTATGCTGTTTCCTTTCTTGGCAGGATTACTTCAGAAATGGAGACAATTTGGTAGTGTGTGGCAAAACCCAGCTAGAGCCTGTGGTGTGTGGAATGAGAGCTTCCTGAAATAAGATTTCATTTTAATTAGACCTAGAGCATACATATTCCAATTTTTAGAGTTAGTTTCTACATTCCCGTTATAGACTTAACCAGTGTATGCGCTAAGAACACTGATACTGAGTTAAGCCTTCCCATTTTTGTCTGCTCCCAGGCATAAAGTTCCTGTTGGCTTAAACCAGCAAGGATTTACCAGCTCCCACCTCCAGTCTTGGCTCTGCTATTCTCCCCAGCAAGTGGAGCCAACACTGCACTCCTCTGTCTCTGCCCTGCCTGGGAGAGCATTAACAGGCAACTGGTCTTACCCCTTATAAAGGGTCTCGGTAGGAAGCAAGGGGGTCTTCGCTTCCTTGAGCGAGCACAAAATTTGTCAAGCTCTTGTCCTTTGCCAATAGCACAATCTGCAGCTGGCTCTGAAGGCCAGCCTTTGGGAAAACAGATTGTACTGATCTGAACTAGCTTATCTTGGCAATAACCAGAGCGCCTTAGAGGTGGACTATACAGTGTGTCTGGGGAGAATAATGTAGTCTGATAGAACTAGGGAAAGGATTTAGAGAAAACAAAAGTCAAACTTTTCTCTTTGGACTCATTACAGCTCATTTTAGAAATATTTGTAAGTATTTCAGTCTTAAGATGTCATGAATGAAACAGAAGGCATCAACGGAAGGAACTGGAGTATGACGATGGCTGTAAGTATATTAGCACATTCTTTCAATATTTTAGAAAATTCTTTAGAAAGAAAGAATTTCTTTCAATATCTGGGGAGACTGAGCTACAAAAATAACTAAAGCGACATGGCATTTAGAGCATTACCATTTTAAATTCAGTTTTTGCACACAGCAAAAGTTGACTGTTGCAAGTTACCGGGGATGCCAAGGTTTGCAGGACTCCTACACGTTCAGCCATGATCGCTTTGGTAGCTTGGCTGAGCCAACAGCTTAATTCAGAGCCCTTTGGGATGCCACTTGCAGTCTGATGCTGACCATTGTGATTTCAGGTTCTAACAGAACCTCAGAGCTCCACATTAGCCAGAGGGAGTTACTTGGTGACCTCAGGGAAATTAGTGTTGATGTTTTGCCATTAACCTACTTGACATAGCAGGACGCAAAGACAACCGTCAAAAGAAAATGTTAAATTATATATTGGAAGATTTAAAAGTATTTGTGTTCCTATATAATTTAACATCAACTTAGTCTGAATATTAAGCAATCCAAATATCTGCAAATGCTACCTTTAGGTTTAATGAATGCACAAGTACTTCAGTCTTCTTTTTCAACATATTTTTCTCCTGTCTGTTGGGCTCATAACCCATTCTGTCCTTTTCTCCCCTCAGTCTTTTTAATCTTCTGGTCAAGAACCGTTCCACATGAAAATAAAGAAACAGTTTTGTCAAAGGCTTGTCAGAGGAAATGGGTGCTTCCATGTGGAAATCAATCATTTAATGGCTCAGTGGGATCTCAGCATTTTTTTTTTCATTAAGTTGTCCAAAGTAATTTCATCACTCCAGAATTTATTTCACTTCCACCCTCCTCTGCCTGGTTGGTCCAAGCCCAGTTGCTTTAATGTTTGAAACTTAAACCCCAGGTCTCTATAGCCTGAGCTGCAATTGCTTGGTATTGCCTTGCACATGTCTTCCTAGCTGCCATGGATACCTTTAATTCTGCCTGACATAGCCAAAGGAAAGTCTTGATCTTCAGAAGTCTTAATTGCATTTAGAGTTGTAAAGGATCTACTATTAAAAGACTTATGGTCACCAGTATAAAAGCAAACAGTAAGATAAAACCAAGATTTCTATTTTTTTTTTTAAAAACAATCTGAATTTTCTAAAGGGGTGAATAATTTTTATGTGCAATTTAATCCTCATTAAATGAACCATATTTTCATCAACTAGTCCACGTTATTCCTATGACCTCTAATTTTAGGTATTAACTATTGAGGGCACTTGAAATCTCTTATCCTTTACAAAAATGTAGGCCAGCATTTGTTTTGTCTGGTGCCTGAAAGATTATTCTCAAAATTAATTTTCCCTAGAGCATTACCATTCAGCTAATTTAAAACATTTGTTTAAAATTAAACCATACATTTTAATAAGAATAGCAGAGAACATCTGGTTACTGAGAAATCATAGTTGTGGACAGCTGACCTGGAACCGCATTTAAAACACCCCTACAGTACCCTTTACCCCTGCCTACTCTAGAAGCACGTTGTATCACCTCTTTTATATTTTAGTATGCTTCTTGCATTGCAATTTCCATTCTTGTGTACTTCAGCACAAATCTTCTTAAGACATAAGTCCAGCTAGAACTGTAACCTTGCTAGATAGAGGTCACTTACTTCATTTGTCTGATTCAATCAAGTTACATCAGGCATTGAAACAAAATGCCCCTGTACTGCTTCGAAAATTAATCCCTGCCATTGAAAAGTTGCACTGTTATTTTAGTGGCTTTAATGAAGTGAAATGATTTACGGAATCTTTAATTTAACTTGAGTAATATATCAGAAGCTTATATGCCTGGAGCATGGCCTTTGCCATCCCTTACAGCCTCCTAGCTTCTTTCCTAACTTTTTTCTTTTAAAAATATGTTTAAGTAAGAAGTCACCTGCAATTAAAAAATATATAAATTCTTGTACAAGTGTTCACCACACCTTGCATCACCCACTGCGGTGCCTGCCTGAGTCACCTAAACAGTTGCTGTGTTTTCCAGAGGCTGTGCTTGCCCATACTCTTTCAGTGCTTTTGAGGAGGCTGCAGGCTACCTGTGTGGCTTTTAGCACAACTGAGTTCTAGTCTACAGCAGAAATAATAAATACTATTGGCAGTAGCTATTGTCTTTACAATCCCTATTCATGTACCTGATATAATCTAGCAATGACAACAGTTACTTGAAGAGCAAGGTAAGACTGTAAAGGTAACGCACTAATGAAGTAGTAATGGTACAAAATACTAGCACTTCAGTCCCTGTTTAGAAGCCAACCGCTGAATTCGGAGTCAGACTGTGACACCGTCATGGCATTATCGCTTGTTGCTCAAAGAGCATCAGCAACTGTTGGAATACAAGGTGCTATCTGATGTAAATAAAGGCAATTAAAAGCTGGTTCACACTTTGTAATGTTGTTTAAAATAGGTTTGCCTTGGCCAAGTATTAGTGACAATATAGCTATTTACAGACCGCACTGCAAGTCAGGCAAAAAAAGTTGCATCTTTTTCTGTATGAAAGTATAGCAAAGTAAGAGGCAATGGGGAAATTTAATAACCGTTTTCTGGAATAGGAGAACATTAGTATTACATGTTCTGAATATTCATCATCTCTTAATAGCATTTCACTCTCTTTTTGATCTCAGTATGACCCTAGTAATGATTCTGTTCTGAACAGGTTTAAAGTCTTTCACAAAGCCTGTAGCTCATCTTCAGCTTTATATTTACTGTTTCTTACTAATTACATCTCTTATTGTTGTAGCCTTGGGAAATGCTCCAAGGTGTCCCTGGAGTATTATGCATCTAGTTACTTAGTGCATCTTCCATCCTATTTAGTTACTGTTATGTAGCTTAAGGAGATCATTTTTCTATCCCTTCCACTCTTTAAAACATTTGTCCCTGCATGTCATTTGTTTGAATAAAACATCAGGATGTGTTTAAGCGTGCACGAGGGGGAAGTCTCCCATTGTTAAGGTAACATTGTTCCACACTGAAGCAACTTCTGTCCTTTTATCCCACTGCTTGCCGAGCTCCGATTTTGCCAACAGGCAGCTCTACAGCAGGATTGAGTCACCTTACCCAGCTGGGATAGGGGATGCCCTTGCACCAGTAGCCCAGAGCACGGGGCACTCTGTACTGCTGAGAAGTGGGAGCTGTAGAGATGCCCGTGGACATACAGTGAAACCCATTAAATTAAATGAGACAGCCAAAGTAGAAACAAAAGAAGCAGCGTATCCTCAACCCCTCTCTCTGCTAAGCAGGGGAAGCTTTGAAGGATTATTACTGATGTCTTTCAAGAAGGTTGCATTTGTTTTGAGAATAAGGAGAAGACCAATTTGTAGAATAATTCCCTTCTCCAGCAGGTTAGACTGCAAACCAAGGACTTTTTTTTCTTTTCCCCCTCAAAAGAAAAGTGCCTTTTAGACTCTTTGTTCTGTGAGGCTGGGATCTCCTGGTGACCGATGCCTCTACAGGTCACTGCAGGAGCTCCCCTCTGCTAATATCTTAGCACTGGCTTGGGTTTTCCCAGTGCAATGCACCATTGTTCTAAATGTCACGCCAGGAGACAACAGAGCAGACCGGGGAGGGCTGACCTGTTGCGTGAAAGGGAACATATCACCTAGCAAGTCATTCTCTGGACTAGAATAAATCCTCTGGTCCCGGTCTGTGATCTCTCTGCAGCCCAGTGAACCACAGCAGCAGGGTTTTTGTTGGGGCTGAATGTAAATGCTTGTTCCTAAGGACTGGGTTGAGACTGCTGAGACCAAACTGCTTTCATCCCATGGAAACAAAGCTTCATCATACAGCTGATCGCACTGTAAGATCCCAGCTTCATCAGGCTTTACATGGAAGGATCAGTCTAAGACACAGTCACTACACTCCTACCCCATGCTGCTAACACCTGTAAAGTTAAATCCCATTTTTAAACAGGAAAATTTGATCCTCGGGTTTGTAGCAGTCATTAATTCTCATGGATGGCTCCTATTTATGTGTCTTGTTTAATGTCTTCAGTCCCAGCAGTTAACTGCATGAGTACACTAAGAGCCAGGTAACAGAGATGCGCCAAAGTTTAGCTGGCACCTATAGGGTCAGTGGGCAGCTCAGGGGAAAAGGGGAAGTTTTCATGCAACTCTGACCTATCTCAAAAGATGCCAAATATCCTGAATATGAACCCGGAAGGCCAGGAAAGGGTGAGGGCAACGTGCTTGAGCCAGTCTGGCAAGAAGGGGCAGTGGTAGATACTGCAATTGGTAGCAGTGCTGGCCACACACAGCAGCTCAGCCCGAGGGAGAAAGGGAGAACACGTGCTTACCCTGCCTGCAAAGAAACAAGCGGAGGCAATCTTGGACCCATGGAAGAGAAATGAAGCCTCAGCAGGGGAATTTCTGCACGAAGACAAATAGTCAGGAACTGCTTTAGTCTAAACTGCTTTATGGTTAAGATTAATCTCACCTTCATGTGAGAATCTCATAAATACAGAAAATTGTTTGTCTGCATTTCCTGTATGGTGAGTGGAGAGCACAGGCCTCACCAAAACAACAGTTCATCAACGCAGCCTCAGGTGAGGACGCTTCACCCAGTGAAGATCTCTGTCCCCCTTAAAAGGAGGGCGATACCTCTCTGACACCCACATCTCGGTAAGATTCCACCCCAAATTCAGGAACCAACTTTCTGACAAGGTGTTCAGGACTGGGGGACAGAAACTTCTTGCAGCCAGACACCTGAAGGAGGAGCCACAGGGAACAGATACCCCGGGAGCAAGAAAAACATCTCTGAGTCCTTGTGAACTCTGCAGGCGAGAGCAATATCCTGCACCTGTGGTGTGCAAAGGGTTATTGTCATGTGTGCCCCAAGGAGAGAGCAGTGGAACTAGCTACAAATACCTCTGAGCTTCTCTTGATCTAGGCTGGGCAGCTGTGTGACACGGGTACAGAGCAAAGAGGAGGAGCAGGCAACGCCGTGTGCCCATCCAGTGAACACAGGTCACCAGCAAGCGTTCCCCAGGCTTTAGGCACAATCTAACTTGCATTTTTTTCCCCTCAGCAGTACTTCTTTGCTTGGTTACTAATTTTTCTGTATTTAAATACATTTTAAACTATTAATAAATGCATCATTTTTGCTATAACATTTGGGGAAGGAAATGTAATCTGAACTATTTTATAACAATTAACAATAGGTAACTTTCCTGTAATTGAATAAAAGTTTGTTTCCTGAATTACAGACAATCGGGGTTCTACTTTAAGCAAACACAACGTGATGGCTTGAGCTCAAATCCCACAGAAACCTGTATCCATCCTTAGCTTTGCCAGTGCAGATGTGTAAGAGTCAGAACATATTTACTGGGACCTTCCTAAGGTGTCACACAGGATCACCTGATGTAAAATGCATTCCTGCTCCACTACAGTTGTCACACAAACAATGTGCATGCAAGGGCTTCCATTAATGTGTCTTGATATTGGAAGATTTCCAGGAAGACAGAAATTTAATCATGGGAAGTGAAAAAAAATGAAAGCCTGGAAATGAAGCAGGGACTTTTGTGATGCTCTTTCAGAAGCTGTCACATAATATAGATGCTATTCTCCCCAGCATCTTCTTAGTTCTGCCTGTAAATGCATGTCTTCCTGTTCCCATCTATTTTTGGTAAGGCCAAAAGTCCCCCAGAGCACTATAATTATCTCTGTCAGAAATGTCAGAAGAGTTTACAGCAGAAGTAGGTGTCTGCCCAGAACAGGAAAAACAGGTACACCCTCATGTGTGTTGGGGAGGTATTAAAATCAAGTTGCTGCACATATTTTTCAGGGGAAGATTTGGGAATCTGGCTGAACCAGCTGGAGAGATTTGTGTAACATCTCTGCTTTAGAAAATAAGCGAAAAGTAAGTCATATTATCCCTCTGGGCTTTAACTTCAAGCCATTAAAGACTGAGCAACATAAATTTATTTTAAATAAAACCTTGTTGTTTCATCTGTTTGAAGGGAGAAAAATAGATGAGCCCTTTAATATAAATGCAATGATGAGGATATGCCAGTGATGCTTTCCCTGCTGTTCCCTTTGTTTATTGCCAGTGTTGCCTGCAACACATTCCAGGGTTAGAAACTCTCTGCCTAGTAGTCTGAAATAAGTGAGATTTTACTTTTAATGAGAAAAGTCAAATTTTGTTACGGCAGTGTTAAAATTCAATTACATTAAGTTTTATGTGTGATTGAGTACCCATATACATAAGAAGTGAAACAACATTTTGAACAGCATATGCAACTGGCAGTATCTTGTTAAGAAATTTTTTAAAAAATCATTATTAAAGAGGATAAGCCTTGCAAAGACATTCTGGAAGGACTCTAATGGCTTAGACCTTGAGTTCAGAGTTGGGGAGCGCAGAATACCAAATAGATGCCAGACAACAAGCAGCTTTTCCACGTGTCTTTGCTCCAAGGAACCAGGGCCTGATTTTCAGTGGGATTCCTATCTCCCACTGGTTTTATTAAGACTATTGACTGCATGGTACACCTCTGATATCAGACCTTTGTGTCATAAACTGTGCACTCAACACTGACTACTGCTTTAAAACTGAGGATTTTTAAATGTTCCATCTCTTTAGTTCCCCCGTATTTTTCAGGCCAACAGAAAATTCAGAGAACTCCAGATTTTGCAGAAAAGAGCTGTCGTGACAAGTGCATTGTCATTTATTTGTGACAACACTTGGCATGTAACCCCAGAGTGAAAAGCTCTATCTCTGGCCTTGGATACACCGACTGCCTCTGTGGAACAAGGGATAACTGTGGGCTGATACAAAAGCTGCAAGTACCCATTCACAGAGGAAGCAGATTAACACCCTAAGCCACCAAATAATTTCCATTGTGTATATATGCAACTGCGTGAGCAAAATACCCATGTTTTGCTGCATATTGTGCTCCATTATTTTTGAATACAATAGTTCCCTTGGCATTAGCACTAAATGAATGGTAAATTCATTTCATCTGAAAGACTAAACAAACAAGCACTAACAATGAGAATAAATCAGATTGCTGCAGTACTTTCAAGTAGCTGGTAAAAATAATATTTTAATCAAATAACTCAGCTGTAACTGCCATGAACTACCGGGAAGGTTAAGGCTGTGGCTCAGTATTCTAGTGAGAAAACATACAGAATTATTTAAAAAGTGCAATTTCATCGCCACTGCTTGACTCCTATTAAAAGCAGAAGATGGCTGTCTGAGTTTCTATCCCTACTACCAAGTTGAAACCACCAACAAAACAAAGGTTAATGTAATATTCTGAAAGACCAGACATTTAGCGAGAAAAGGCAATGGTATATGAAAATAAATATGGCCAGACTGGAGTGGTTTACTCCAAAATAATTTTTGGGGGGTCTAGTTTGGTTTGCCCCAAAATGAGGAATAAGCTCACATTTAAGGCTCTGGACTAGTGTTTGTGAGATGTGAGTTCAGTTCTTGGCAGCAGCACAGCATGCCTGGTGTGGCCAAGTTTGCAGAAGATATGACTCCCCCTATTTCATGGGAATGCTTTGAGGCAAGAGTAAGAGGAAAGTCTGAGCTGCTCAAATACGGTGATGCTGAAAACCAAAATGAACGCTGCAGGTAACGCCATTCGGGTGTGCTCTGGTGTAGCTAAAATTAGAATTTAGCTCTGAAGGATTTAGGGCTCACTGAAGTCTGTGGGAATCATACTTCAGTGAACTCTGTGTCAGGCCTTTTCATGGGCAATGAGCAATATATAGTTTGAAACATATTCTCAGTTAACCTCAGTGAAATGAGCAATGATGTGACTGCAGTCCATGTACTTGCATCAGATGAAAACCAGTCCTCAGCATGCCTTGGATATAACATAGTTCATTTTCAAAGGAATTAAAGCTGAATAAGAGCTGAGAACGTTATATTTTTTTTCCTTTTTCCTACAGACACTACCAGATTATTTGTTTTGAGACCAAAAGCACCATGGTCATCTAAGTCAAACTTCTGCAGAGCTGAGACCTTCTGACTTCCTCCATCCTGCCTGGTGGCAGCACCTGAACCAGAACATTGTCTCCAGAAAAACATCTGAAAACATGAGTGATAAACCTGTTGCAGTCCTTGGTAACTTGCTCCCTCACCATAAGAAACTTGTTTCTGGTCTGCCTTTGTACAGCTACGGCTTCATACGCTGATGGTCATGTCTTTGCCTATGGATTAAAGAGTGTGTTCAAATTTATGTTCACCACGTAAGTACTTAAGCATCACATAAGCTCCCTGTGAATCCCAGCATGGGCTCTCTCTTTCTTGGACTCTCTCTGAGATGTTTTCCAGTTTTTAAATCATTCCCCTCTCTGAATCCTCTCCCGTTTCTGAACCAGTGTGATTGGGAGGCAATGGCTGGAGTGAAGAGGAAGATAAGAATTCCTACACTTCTGAAAACGTTTCACTTCTCACTCCTTTTTGCTGCCCAACACCTGCTAGAGGCTGAAAATTCAGCACAGCCATGCAGAGTAGACTGGTCTGTTGAGGACACTGGCTTTGTTTTAGCAGCTGTTCAAAGGAACAGACACCCACTGCACCTCTGCTCCCTGAGCCGCGGTTCGAGCTCCAGCACCAGCAGACCGGGCTGTTAGCCAGCCCGGAACTCCGTGCGGGCACACGAGCGCCGCTGCCCAGGCAGCTGTGTGGGACTGAGTTCTCTCCCCAGTTCATCGGTGCATGGCCGCTAGCCTGAATGTGCAGCTCCAAAACCAAGAGGGGAATTAGCTCCCCAACAGGTTCTAGGAACACAAAACCTGTCTTGTCTGTGATGGAGACCCACGGTCCTGCTCTGCGCCTTTGGAAACCAGATCCGCAGCAGAGGCAGCTCACAGGGGTGCTCTCGGAGGCCTTTTAAGTCTGTTTAAAAAACTGAACTCTACTAGAAAACATCTGATGCCAACTAGAATGAAACAAACTTGTCAAAAGGATATGGTAATAAAAGTTAATTTTGATCATGGACATCAGCAGAGTTAGAGGGTACTAATAACAGCAGTGATAGCTGTGCCTTCAGATGTAAAAAAGGACTAAATCAGAAACTGTCTTAGTAGTCATTAAAAAAAAAAAAACCCAGACTTAATAAAATGGTGTTTACCAGGCAAAAGACCAGTTGGAAATGTTGTATTTTGCTGTAATAGTTGAAAGAGAATATTCCCCAAATCAGAGCACCCTGCAACCAAAACAGGCATTTGTAATTAAAAGAAAAATTAGCAGGAAAAGTTATTGCCAGTGCTGCATGGCTGCTTCCCCCCGCCGTCAAGCTGCCCATTCTCACAACCTCACCTGCCTTGGGATGGGGTTTGGCTGTGCCCCCCCACTGCCCCAGCCTGAGGGCTCCTGCCCATGCCCGCTTGTGCATCTCTCACAGCCCGACCCGGAGAAAAATCAAACGCACTTTCCTCTCTCTGCCTCAACAGGCAAATTTGTTAGCAAGACGCAGCACGTCACGGGAATGGGGGCCGTGGGAACAGCTGTTTGCTGCTGTAGAGGCTCCGAGCTCGTGGATGAAAGATGCTCCGGGCACAAATCAGCACGATCACAGCTCGGTGAGGAGGAAAACAGCATCTACAGCTGCACCAGCTCGGGAGGACCAGGGAGCCCAAGTGAAACGTGAGAAAACAGGCTCACCCCTGGGGAGCTGACACCTTCCGCCCTGCACCTGGCTCTGTTTACCTGGGGGCTTTGGTTGTTTGTTTCCTGAGGTGGCAGGTACTGATGTGGAGAAGGCCCATGATGTTATTGTTTCCCTCCCTTTTGTCCCACGAGGCACCAGTGGGTCTTGTTTGGAAATGGGTGTGCAGCTGGTGCCAGGTAGCCCGTGGGAAGGCTTAGCTGCAGAATGATGCCAGCCATGATACAGCTCACAAAGCTTTAAAAAACCCAAGTAGTTGCTATATGGTAATATTGTATATACTAAAAATTAGAAAAGAATTAATCTGTCACTAGAGTAATTAAAATAATTGTCACCACAGGAGAAAGCTCTATGGAATATTACTCTGTGTTGTCTTTGATGGGAAACAGTCTTTCTTTCACTGATAAATCAGGAGCAGACTTTTGTCCCATGAACCTCTGCTTTCCAGTAAGATCTTTAATTGACTTCTACATGAAGATTATGAATGATCCCAAAACTGGTTTATGCTGCAACCGGTGAAGTGTTCTTTTTTCTCTTCCACACCAAACATTTAAATGTCAATCTATTAACATAACAAATTGCCCATTGGAAACAGGGCTGCCTTTGGAGGCTGGAAGCACAGACTGTGCTCCTTATTAGCCCTTTCCCGGTCCCTCTATGGTAATTTAAACTGAAGTAAACCAACATGTGGATGATTAATTAACTTACAAAACCCCATAAAATATTAGTTTTAATCACCCACCTCTATTATTTCCACCAGAAAAAGTTTGAAGAGTTGCAAATGAAGCCTTCTGAGTCCAGCTTTACCTAATTAAGGTTATTTAAAAGGCAAAAAAAACCCCAACCCTCCAAAATGCTATGGAAAAATTCTCATAAGACATTCCCCAAAACAAAGCATTTTATTTTATATTGAAAATTCATTTCCATCAGGAAAAAAATCTTAAAAAACCCCAACCACGCATTAAACCAAAACTTTACGAGCTGAAACTCCCTGCTTTGCATAGCTGTTAACACCTGGGCCAGCCTGCCTCTCACATTTTGGTGCTCAAGAGCTCAAATGTGATAGCAACAGATACGGTTAAAGAAAAGAACAAAAACCAGGTGGAAATTACTACTGCCTTGCTCTGTCTTGGCACCACATGTCAAAGCAACTGTGATCATGTCAGATTCCCCCAAACACACAGCATGAGGTGCTGAAACATCTCAATTAGAGAAGTAAAATGCAACGGCAGCTCAAAAAAAAAAAAAAAAAGGAAGAGAAACCCTGAGATTCTTTCCTATACTAGTTAGAGGTCCAAAAGCCATCAGGGCCCTCCTCTCCAGCCCTTGCAAGGGCTCTGTTTTATCATCAACACTGTCCTCCCTGACCTGTCCCCAAGCTGAGCTGCCAGCGACCACGGAGCCACCACTGCCATCCAGCCAGGCACAACTTCCAGGGGACTCTAGGGAAAGGCAAGCCCAAGCCCTTCCTGCTAGCTAGTAAAAATCTAGCACCATTGAGAAGGCAAATAATTAATGATAACCTTTAAAAGGAAGTTGCTGTTAATACCTTGTTGCAAAAAAGCTGTCCCAGCCTCTTGACTAAATGCAATCAATGAATCAACACACAAGGTTCAGAAATCAACCGTGCTCTGCATTTAGGGGCAAATATAGTCTAAACAGCCAAATAATCATGCTACTCTCTCAATACATACAAAATTTATGGTCACTGCAATATTTCAGTAATGGCACTTTTTGAAGGAGGAACGGGCCGCAGAGCAATTAGGATGAAAAAGAGGTTTGGCTGCCTTCGGCTCAGTGGCTCTCATCTGTCACAGAAGGAAATTTATGCTGCTGCAGAAAGCCCGCATTAAAAGGCTGGGAGGAGAGCACGCACCCCCAGCTCTTGGGTGTTGCAGTGGCCAGAAGCTTCTCTGCAGTGCCAAAAATATACATGTGGAAATCACAAGCTTTTATTAGCGCTACTGTCACAGAAAATGATAAATGATCAAGTCTTTACCTCTCCCATCATCACAATTAGTTCTTTCAGTCTCATATTTACAGTAGTTGTCCCAAAGGTTCATAAGTATATTGCATTAAACAGTTCCTTTAGATCTGGCCTAAGGTTTCCTCACCTCTGTGGCTCCGGCTCAAGACCTACTGGCTTAACTGCCACAGGAGTTCAGAGTCTGACTCTTCCACTGCAGCTCTTTAAGTCCAGGGATAGTCCAAGAAAGCACATTCTCCTGCAGTAAATTACAGCTAGGTGCTTCTAATTCATTGAGATCTAGAGTCACCTCCAGATTACTATTTATTTTTCAGTCCAATCAAGTACCTACCTTTCCTTGGGTATTTTGGCTTGGATGGTGGACAGCTAAGATAAATGTATGGACAAATAGGTGAAACCTAATAATCTGTTTACATATGTTGGGTAAACACAGGGCTGGCTCTATTACTCCTATAAGCTTAATTATGTGCTTAAAACGAAAAGCATGTGTGGTTACAGAGCCAGAGCCTAAGCTGGGGATACAGTTCACTCCTGAGTGTCCTGGCCAAGACAATGCTCAAGGCACCACCACAGTCCCATGGATGCAATATATTTATTTGGGGGTGGTGGTGCGGTTTTTTTTACTTATTGCTTTTTTTTCAGACAACCACCCACAGAAGTCTAGCCTCCAATTCCCAGACGGCTGACACACACTCCATCAGCTGTGGATGTCCCTAGAGCCACAATGTTCTGACATTTTAATGTTAAATTGCCAGAAACCGTTTTCTGTGCAGTAATTTGAGGAGCAGGACGGGCTTCTCTGCAGCACGGCTGGGCTTCATGGAGGGTCCTGCCCATCACTTTCTCCACTTAACAAGGATGGAACGCTTCTTAGCCCTGAAAAGTTTTGGCTTATTTGACTGCTCTGACCTAATCTTTTTGGAATTATTTCTCTATTTCCTCACTTCTCCTAGCTGCTGCTATTTTACATTGTAATAAACTGCTCACAACTGCAAGGTTTCTAGCAGCATCCCCAAACTGCCGGGCAGACTCCTCACAGTATAACAGGACCTCCAAACACCTGTGAGATCTGATCACTTGGGTCTTGTCTACACCAGAAGTGATGCCACTTGTGACACAGAGCTGTGCACACACAGACAGACAGGACCACAGGCACGTCATACCCACACAGGGTTATTCACATATGGGAAAAGAGATCATTTAGTAGTGTCAGGCCTTATAACATTATATCTGTTCATAGCAGGGACAGAAGAGCTGTCCCTTGTGCAAAAGCTAAAACGTTGTGGAGAGAACCCCACGGATAAGCTGCTGCTGATCAGGCCTGACGCTATCAGGTTCCCACACGTCACTGTCAGACCCTGTTTCTGGGAGGTCATTTGGTTGGTGTTTTGCTGCTCCCCTATGTGTTCAGTCTACATCTATAAAGCCCCTCCAGAAGTTCACAAGAGTTTCCCCTCTCAGAAGTAAGTGCTTGGGCAGCTGGAGGCTGCTGCCTTCACTGTGGTTTCATGACAAGGTGTGTGGGGAGAGCTTGGAAGAAAGGCAAGGGCACAGGTCATCTTGTAAAGCTGCTTAAAATGTAACCAAATGGCAAGTTTAGGGGAGCTCTTGTGCCTTTGCATATTAAATATTGTGTGGACTGTTGTTATGAGGAGGCAGGCTAGAAAGCCTGGAAAAAAAACCCAGCCTGAGACAAATTGCAGTGGGTTCATCTTCTGAGCTCCATTGTACAAAACTCATGTCTTCAACATCCATCCTGCTCACCAGAGTCTGAACTGCTGAGCCAAGTCTATCCCTTCCCTTGGGGCAGTTTGCAAGCCACACCTGGGAGGAAAGCTCCCTGCCAACCCTGGCAGCTCTGACAAATTCTGCAATGCCAGGAAAACAGCAGGCCCCCAGTAAACAGAGAGGCTGTGTTACATCCGTTCCTCCTCAGATCACAAGCACTTGGAACATAAAAACGAAAAAAAAATCCATGATGCATCTATGAAAACACTGAAAGGTGAGAGAGACTATTGTTCATTTTTCAGTGCTAGTAAATAGGTGTTTAGCTATCCTGTCTTCTTCTGCATATCCACACACTGGCTGTAAAGCTGCATGTTTTTCGTGTTTTTTCCTTTGTTCAAAACTTAATTGTCCTGAGTATTTACTGCCCATATCTACTACTTGCAAAAGAGATGTTTCAAGCTAGTTGTGCTCTTTTTTTTTTTTTTTTGGAGGCGGGGAGGGAATCCTGAGATCAATAAGTCAAATTAAATAATTCATAGCTATCTCCTTTTATAGAAAACAAGTCTATTCCCCCACCTTCCCACACCCCATATTGTTGTTATATTATCTGTATGAGCCAGGCATTGGCAAGGAGACGGTAAAAAAAAAATGACAGGACATTGTAAGAGAATTTAATGAAGTGGCTCCAAATATTGTATCAAAATAAATGAAGTGAATAATGCAAGAGCTCATTCCAGGTCCCTTCTACAACAATAACTATTGTGTGAGCAGCACATCTGAGGAGATGGGGATGGATGAATGAATACAAAGGTGCCACTTTGGCACTTTACAGAGCAGGGAACAATGGGCAGCCTGAATTACTATATTTAATTTCAGTAATTCTTTGAGTCCAAATACTCAGGAAGAAAATAGCAGGTGATAAAAGAGGAGGAGAAGGAATTATCAGCCTTTTTGATCTCACTTAACTATTTTGCTTCTGCTTAGAGTGGAGGAAAATGGGCTGATTGCACACCTGCGTCTTTGAACTCCTGTGCGAGCCCATGGTGCAGTGTGAGCAGCTTGAGGACAGCCGTCAGCAGGCAGAGCTGCTGGCCTCCCACTTGGAGGAAGACACTTGTTTGGCACTTCCACTCACAAATTATCTGCCTTTATTAAAAATATATGCAATAGCGGGCAACAGAAAAGGCCCAGAGCCAGGACACGTGGGCCTGCCGCTCCGACCTGCAGCCTGGTCCGGGCCCAGCTCCAGCAGGAGACACGACTGGCCTCACCTCCAGCTCTGAACCTGCAGCAGGTTTGGTACAGTGGACCTTGCTCATCCTTGCTAGACCCCTGCTTTTGCAAATGTGGCTGCTTATTCATATCCCCTTGATGATGCATGGGGAACAATCCCCCTTGGTGTGTGCACTTGTCAGCTAGGGACCTTTATTTGGACCTAAAACCAAGCACGAGGATTCAGAACTTGACAGGTTACCTGTTCTCAGATTGCTGTGCTTTCCTGTCACTGCCAATAGCTAGGGGACACCTGCTATTCTCTGGCTCTTTGCAAAATACCTTTTTATTTCCTCTCTCTATACGAAGAATCCTTCACACTACTACTACCTTTCTGGGAATGGCACTAAACACTTAAGTAATGCTCAGTGCTGTCAATAAAGCTTTCGTTCCAGCTTCTTTCAGGCCTGTCCCTGCACCCTTTGATGTTGGCACTGTAAGGGCCTTCTCAGCTGTCCCCATCTGGGCACAGGGGCACAGCCAGTAAGGCAGCAGCATCCTTCTGCCGAGGCCACTGTCACAGGAGCAGCACGCTCTGGCAACAAGGAATCAGGGCACAAGAAGTTCCTACCAGCTGTGACAGCCAGAAACAGTGACATTAGAAATCCAGGTGGGGAATCAACAGCAAAAGCCATTACAACTGTTACGTTCGCTTGTAAACGCTCTGTGTGACGCTGCTCTAATTTTGTCTGACTACCTATATTCCCTGTAGGGCTGGCAGAGAGAAAACAAGCGGTTGGCACTTATTCACCCCCTCCCAGCCCTGCCACCCACGACAGGCTCAGCAAGCATCCTTCCCTCCTCGGGAGATCGATCCTGCACCCATCAGTACCGTCCATCAAGCCTCTCCTAACCCAATTGCAATTCACTTGACAGCTTTCCTTGCAAATTCCCACTCTGCACAGCTCACACTAAGAACCTTAATATTCCTGCAGATTCAGAAAAGGGATTTCCAACAAGCATTAGGAAAATTAAACTTCTCAAGAGCTGTCTCAATCTGACAAGCTATTTCTAGCTCTTCAAAGTAAGGTAAGTGAAAATACTGAAATGGGGGATGGGGAAGTTGTAGTAAGGAAATGATGAATTAATGCTAGAAATGAGGACAGCATTAAGTTTACTTCACATATATGTAAAGCACGCATATATGTATACACACACACAGAGAAATAAATGAATATGTATTCTTTAAGGCTTCCAGCTGCCTTATAATAGAAAATTATAATCTCTCACCCTGTGCTTCCAGCCAAAGCCAAAGCAGCAGATAACACTAATGAGCGAGGCATTTCCCTCAGAGACTTGTGCTTTGCAACCGCATTAAACACACCCGAGCACCAGCCCTGTCAGGTACCAGACTGGGAGCTCATGACTAAACCAGCAGCTTTCTGCTGAGGACCTTCTCTCTGCTGGTGAGAGCCCGACTCCAGCCCAGGCTCAGCAGAGGCAGGAGGCAGATGAGGCTTAGCCCAGCCCTTCCAGGCTGAGCTGGGGACACTGGGCTAACTGCAAGCCCACTGGAGTGGACCGCTCCTCACAGCTCAGGTCTGCTTTCAGGGCTGGGCTGGGCACTCTGCACTACACAGACGGGCTGTGGAAAGCTCATGAAGCCCAGAAATGGCAACGTTTATAACTTTTCCCCTTCCCTACAGGTCAGGCTACAAAATGCCCTGTCTCCCAGCTTAGCTTGTCCTTTCTCTCCCCCTCCCTGCTGCTCTCCCTTTTCCCATTCCCTCCAGAGCTTCCAAGCCTACACCCCAAACGACGGAGAGGCTGTTTATAGCCTGGGCCGTTTCGGGGGGGTTGAGGAGCTGAACCAGGCTTTCAAGATGTAAGGGTGTGACTCCGAAGGAGGTGTGGGTGATGTTAGTTTTTTAGGAGCAGCAAAGCATTATGATTTAGCTGTTGGCAAATTTGTCTGCAGTCTGGCACGGCTCTCACTCCAAAACCTTGAAATTCCCCCTGGCTCAAGGCCTGATTTGAGTAATGGTGCTCAGCTTGTCTGTCTGTCCTCCCTCTCTGCTGCTGCTTTGCAGCAATCATCCACAGTAGCCTCACAAATCATATTAAAATTGGGTTAGAAGAGCATCCTCTTCAATTACAGTCCCTCATCACTGGTGCTTTAGGAGTGGGGGACACCGTCTCTGTACTAGACCAGGGGACAAAACAATTAGAAGAGCTGATTAAAATCCTATTGCTCTTCAGGGACTGGCGTGATTGTGTGAGGGCTATGCGGTGTGATGAAAAAAATCTTTTTGAGCTTGCACATGCAGCCTGCCAAAAATGCCTCTTCAGCTGTATGAATTGGTCTTGCAAATGACACATTATTGAGTGCTGTACTGCGGCTACAGTCCAGGCTGGGTAGAGAGCTAGGTACACAGCTAGATCTGATCAATACTTGGGATTTTTCAATATTACAAAATATTTTGCTTTAAGACGTGGCAGCCTGATACTATTTATTAAAGGGAAAAATACAAAGGGACTGATTTGACCTTGGTATCCTGACTGGCAGAACAGAAGGGAATGCCAAACGCTAAGAGCAAAGCTATTGATTAGGCCTGAGAGGGAGGACTGACAAAAGAAAGCTGTAAAAGGTTATTAATGGCAGAGAGGAGCACAGTGATTTGGGGTTTGGGCTTGATGACAACAGGATGGAAAATGGGTGTCCGCAGTCAATCAGGCAAAGGATTTGCTGGAGAGAGAGAGAGAGAAGCCTGAGAAGCATCTGTACTGGTGAGACAATCCTACCAGGAGCAGAGCACACGGATACAGATCGTCCTGTCAGGGAGAATCCCAGGAGTGTCTGGGGCAGTAGCAACAACGCCTTCCACCAAAGACCATGGCCCCAGCGTGCAGCAGTGCAGGCAGGGCACAGGCCTGCAGGCTTTAGTCTAAGCAAACAGTCTAGAAGGTGCAATAGAGAAAGCAAAGCCCATGGATTATCAGTGCTGGGAGAATTACTAAAGCTCCTGGGGACTGGTCTAGCGCCCGCTGTTGAGACCACACTTCTCTATTAACACCCAGTGAGGTACCCAAGAGCTTGGGCAGTCCTGGATGCTCGCACAGGCAGAGGCAGGTGGCAATACCTGTCAGGTCTGCAGTGGGGCCTCACGCCATAGCACAAGGGTGGAAGAAGGGGTGAGATGCTCAGAGGAAATTCTAATTTCAATGGCTCACTGGGAGGAGGTTGCTCTGTGCTTGGCTGCTGAGCATTGCCACGCAGGGATGCAGCTGGGGCTCCAGGACCAGCTCCTGGCACTTGGCCCCTGTATAAGCAAGCTGAGACACAACCATGCAGGAGCAGATGGAGGATAAGCTGCAGGGAAAATCTGTAGCTACCACTGGACCCATGCTTCTGCTGAAAGTTGCTGGACACATCCAGTGTGTGCTGAGCTGAACAGTGCTCGTGGAGAGTATAGTCCCCTTACTCCTCCTCCACTTTGTTCATCTGTGCTTACTGAGCTCAGTAAATTGTTGAAAATGGAACTCTAAGTCATCTTTTCAGTCTTTTATCATCAGGGCTGAGCAGTGAAACTCTTTGGGTTGTTTTTCAGGTCATTAGTATGTTAACTAGCTGTAGGAAGCTTGAATTTAGTTATTAGGAACAAAGGTCTGAACATGAATAAACAAAGACCCTGTTACACTTCAAAGCTGCAGCTTTCTGGTGCTGCTAATATTGCTTTGAGTTCTGTCAGGTGCCACAAAATTCAGGTACCAAGTAGCTAATATCCAGCTATCGTCAGTGTGCCAGCACAACATCAGTCAGAGCTAGAAAAGCATCTGTGATTGACTGTAGAAGGGGAATGCAACAGGAGGCCTCATTTGCACCCACCAAAACCAAGGAGCAAGTGAGTTCTAGTAGATGGTGCAAACAAACGTGGTTCAGTACTGAACGTGTCCCCCCCAGGCTCCAGGGGCTGTTTTAAGGAGATAGATGCAGGAACTTGTCATATGTAATCTACCAGCCATCTTTACAATGTGACAAGAATGTCTTAATGAGCATTGGCAGTACATACAAACAGAGCAGCAGTGCTGCTTCTTCAGCCATTAATATTACATACGTGGGCTGCTTAATTTGCTGTTCCTCACAGAGCCGGAGCAGGAAGCCTGCATAATGAAGGATTTGTTGACAGAGGTCTTCATAGCAAATCAGCAAAAAGGTAGAAAATGATCCAGTTTCAGGCATACTTACTTGACTCATATAACCTTGGCCCTTCTAACACTCCTGATGATGGGCATGATGTACCAGGTGCTCTGCTCTTCTCAGGCCCTTGCTGCTGCCACAATCGAACTCCCTCTATTAAAGCTTTCACCACAAAGCCAAACAGCACAATAATACTCACTAATTTCACAGGAAAAAGGCATTGTTTATGCATGAGGAAGGTGATGGCTGTTGGAAGACCAAACACCCATTTAGAAAGGTGCTTAAACATACGCCTAGTGTTAAGTGCATAAACAGCCCCTCCTCTGAGTTTTCAAACAGTGAGAAATTAACTGGAAGCAAAACACAAATTCTATCCCCTCAGCACTTTGCAAGTGATATCCTAACTTGTTTTAGAGCTTTCTTGGTCTCCTACCTGTCCCCAGGAGGCAGCTCATGCTGGGGCCAGACACGTTATGCTTAGTCCTGCTACCGCTGTGTGGGGAGCTCAGGTTGGCACCCTGTAATTCTCCTCAGGACACAAGGCTCTCCTACTCCAGACAGATACGTTACCTTGTGTACTTCTGTGGGCTGGTCGTAGCATAGAGCAGATTTTATACAGTAGGCATCATGCTACAAGCAAAAAGATGTGTTGCTGCAGCGCTCCAAAACCGTACATGGATAGGATATGGTAGTACAGTAAACATAGAGAAATATGTGACAGAGGCTGGCCTTTCAAGGACTAAATAAATTAATGTCGTAGAATTTTTTTAAAAATTCTTGAGGTATTTTATAAACATTGGGCAGTGATAGCTCCTTGCCTGAGTTAATTCCTCAGTGATGCTTACTGGACTTCGCTTGATCAATACATATGTGAGTCCAACTGACACTCTCTCCTAAGTGACATGTGAAAGAGTCTTCTGAGTTGTAGTAAATGAGTCCTTTAGCTCTCACTAAGGATCTTCCACAACAGCCCCACAGACCACAGGGGAATGACAGCAGGCTGTCTTGAGAAGAACATACACAGAGCCACACTCCAGTGTGCTCATTTCATTTACATCTCATTCATTATGGAAACGAGGTGTGAAAGTAGTTTCTAGAGCTACTTAGTGCAGGCTGCACATCGATTTAATACCTATTCTGGTTTTTCAAGTCACTTACCTCCATAGAACTCTTGTTCCAAACCAATGCAAGCTGCATTGCTCACACTTTGAATTCACTGGTGTATTAATGCAGCTTGGTCTAAACCACTGTACATTCGAGACTGCTGAAGGGGAAGCTTTTAAAATGAACGAAGACAGTAAAGAACCAATTTACCTGATTTATAGGACAATCGAGTTTCTACTCCTCGTTGTATTTATGCATAAATTCTCTAAAAAAAGCCAAACTACATCAGATACATTTTCTTTTGTTAACATGCCTGTATCTATCTAGCTACACACATGGAAAGAAACTCAAACATGAAAATAAGAAGGCAACTGAAAAAAAAAAAAAAAAGTAATTAATAACACTGAGGACAGAAAGACTGCTTGCTTTCAGCAGGGCTCTTTATCAGGCTCAAGAGATTGCCAATGGGAGCCACAGCTGCAAAATGTCTATGCAGCCTCTAAACACCGTCACTGCTTTTATGATGGGGAACAGAATTTAGCCCCCTTCGTTTCTCAAATGGAATTCTCATCTGATTGCCTGAAATAAAAGCTTTCCCCCTTGAGATGCTCCATGGTGCAGCAGCTCTCACTTAAAAGTCCAGGCTCTGAGAAAAGCGAGTATACACAAACACACACACCCCAGCAGATGGATAGACACATACATACAAAAATCTCTACAGGAAGTTGATTTATTCTGCTATTATCAGATTAATTAAAGAGTGTTTGCTTGCATGCAGATGGCCACAATCCACTCTGGCTTCTTCTTGAGCAGAGCTCAGTCTCCCACTCAGTGACTGTGATACATTAAGGGGGGGATTGATGTCTCTTCCTGGTTTTGCCATAGATTGTCTATGTTACTTTGGGCAAATCACTTAACCTTGGTGTTCTCCGTGTCAGTAAGGAATCCACCTTGCTCAGAGCACTTTGAGATCTGTGGACAAAGAGCACTCTAAATACTAGGTATTATTTATAGTATTGCCCTATGGATAGTAGCAAGCTACAGCTGCTACAGACAGCAGGGACCTCTGAGCAAGCAGAAAGGCATAAATCTGAATGTCAGTATCCTTAGCATTGTAGCTGGCGGCTGTTTTGTCCTAGGAGAACATTTCAGTGGCTTGTGCTACCAGATGAACTTGCTGTTAGCTCTTCATGTTCCCCAGAGGCAGCTAACACAGAAATCTGGATTTACCATAGCAGCTCACTGGTAAAGCAGTTCTGACAGCCTGCTTCCCAGCGTGGCTTGTACCTGCTCTTTCCAAAGGAGAAAGATTGGCCATGCAGAGATGCTTTTGCAAGGCAACCTGGCATGCATGCACACATCCCAACTGCACAGACTGCTAGCTGAGGTTTGACCACTTTTACCCTGACCTCCACATTACTAAGGGTAAGTCTCTGCGGACACAATGTAGTGATGTGTAAAAAGCACCCAAAATAGCTCCAGAATTGGAGGCAAGACTGTAGGCTAGAACACTGCTGAGAGGCTGCAGTGCTTTGCTACAGCACCAAGGCTGCTTCCCTCACCTGAGCGCTCATCCTGAGCTAGTCTGGGCCCTGTGCTGTGCTGTCCTCACTGCTGCACTTTGTCCTTCAGCTTGCATAGGACCGAGTAAACCAGGTCTTGAAGAGAGGTGCTGAAAGAAAGCAAAGACCATCTGACATGCAAGTATTGATCTCCCAATTCACTCTTTTAAAACTGTCTTTAAAGGCATTTAGCCAAATGTGGATCTTCCCAATAGCGCCAAAATCAGAAACTCACATATCAGGCTAGAAATATGCGTGTGGATTTATTTGCAAATATTTTCAAATCTTGGAAGGGTGACTTGGTGCAAATACATTTGTAGCATAACATGTTGTTGGTGTTATATCTTCTCTCTCCAACATTGCACAATGTAAAACTTTGTGACTAGATTGTGCCAAGAGCCTTAATTCACCGTTTCATGAAAGGACAAGTCTCCATATTGCTGCCAGTCTCTTTTAGGGTAAACGTTCTGACAGTGAAAGGAAAGAGGCGTTCAGAGTAGGAAAAAAGATGAAGCCACTAAAATGCAAATTTTATTCACAGTTGGCATGTTTATAAATATATATATTACATTCTTACAATCTACAGTACATTCTAAATATAGAGGGATTCAATCTAAGTGTTTGTGGGAGGGTGGGTGTGTATTAAACTGAGCAACCTAGATTCAATGACAGAAAGAGACTTAATAATAAAAGGAGGGCAAGGACTCACTCTAGAAAATAAAGGAGAACTTGAAATATAAGCTGGATTTTAGTTAGTGCTTTGGCACTTTGCCACTGGTCACTGGAGACTGCTTTTGGACCTCACAAAAAAGTAATGGTTTTAGGGCTGGAGGGCACATCGATTCAAAGGGTAATCACTGAAATCCTACCATATGTACATCCTTATCAGAGGAAAACAAACGATAGTCATCATCTCTGGGAGAAACAAGTGTTATCTACTGAGTTTTGCTGTTCAGGTTTCAACATTGAATGTGCAGCACTCCTCTGTGACCTTCAAGTGCCCTCTACACGTGCTGAGCAGGGTCTAAAGAAGCATGAGCAGGACAAACAGAGCAACCTGACCTCTCCCAGAGAAGGGGACGGACAGACAGGCAGTTGCTGTTGGTGTCTGAGTTCACACTTACCCAAGAGAGAGTGGCCAACTTTGGTAAATGACAGCATGTAAAGCAAGTACCAGCGTGGTACCAACAGTGTCTGTGCTTGGCAAGAGCACACCGTGGAGAAGCAAGTGTGCGTGAAAGGGAAGGAAGAAACCACACATTTCCAAAGTTGACTGATGTTAGGAAGTGCCCTCAGGATACCAGTGGGAGAGCGCTCCAGGGAAATGGCTGGGGATACAAATTTGAAACAGGACAATCAAATAAAGTGGGCTTTTAAAAATAGCTTGTTCTCTCAAACAGACCTTCCTTTATATGAGTGATATTCTGAGTATACATTATATCTTTTCCTATTTTACAAATTAAGAAATACTGAAAATTGGCTGGCAAAGTTTATTACCTTGGCATCTACTTAAAAAGAGAGTTTCAGTTTTAACTGTATGTGTATCCATTCTCAGTGCTTGGGAGGCAAACACGCTGGTTTGTAAACAGCCCAGTTACTCCTTTTCCCCCTCCAGATTCTTTGGAAACTCGTAACTTTTCAGCTCTGGGTGCTGCTTTGCTCACACTGTTGGTTTTTGTCAGCTTTAAATTAATGTTCTTGGATGGATATTCTCTGCATGTGGCTTGAATGACATGCTCCTTCATGGATCTATTTATTCTGAGACTGATATTTTGCTTTTAAACAAAGCTTGCAATATTGAACAGTAGAGCTGTGCGAACTTTGTAATATCCAAACTGCACTGGAGTTTGTTATATTTATTGATTTCCTGGGAAAGCTCAGAGAATGAGACCATATTATTTTGCTAAGTTTTTTTTCATGTTACCATGCATCAAAAAACCACACACATCTCTCACTTCCATCTCTGAGCACAGAGAAGACTTGAATTTTAAGAGCTGTCCAGGATCTCTGCTCTCCCAGCTGCTTTTGGGTGGCTTCTTGGGGCTCCATTGAGTTACTATCCATCAGCCGATTCTTGTTATCAATACAACATTTTGCCCCACTACCCAAAATTAAAGGCAGAAGGTGAGTGAAAAACAAACAAACGAACAAACCAAACAAAAAAGTATTTTGTGTCTCATTACACATTTTCATGTAATCTTTCCATATAGTTTTTAAGTTCTTTGCACTCCCCCAGGTCCATATCCTGGCAGACCCATTTAATGTCATCCTCACTACTCATCAAGATTGAGTTGACAGTTGGACACCCATCATCAGAGGAGATGGTGGTAAAGGTGGTGAATTTAACCCGTTTCCTCTTAGAGGTAGGAGAAGTAGTTGGTTCACTTTTCTGTTCTTTCCCTTCAGTGAATGTGGACTCAGTAGACCTGAAAGATTGTCCGTTAATATTTTTGGCAGCATTTGTGTTCAGGAGATACTTGCTCTCTTCATAGTCCACTCCTCTGTCAATGGCTGTGATACGTTCATCTTGTTGGGATGAGAAATTTATGTGATTCTCCAAAAGTTCTGTCCTGTTGCTCAGCCCAACCCAGTCATGAGAGTGGCTCATGCCTTCTTGCTCTTCAAAGGGAACTTGTTTGTTTCTGTACTTCAAAGCAAAAGTGACACAATTGATAAGGAAGACCAGAATTGCCAGGCAAAAGACTCCCAGCAAGGCATACATTCCTATCTCCAGATCGCTGAGTCCCCTCGGGGTCTGGACTAGGTCATTCTCATCCAAGTCTCCATTGTTCCTTGGCAGATCCACCTGCGCAGGGAAGCTTGTGAAGTCTATTGGGATGTTCTGCAGATGACTGTCGTCTTCCAGGAGGCTTTCTCTGTCTTCTTTTTTACTTAAAATAGACCTTTGAGTGGTGGTTCCTCTCCCTTGCTCATGGCCCATGGAGGAGCTGTAATACTGCCCATCTAGCCCAGCTCTTTCCTGCAGAGCAGTTTTTTGACGCCGGTCACTGGCATGATTTTCTAGGTGGACACCAGCACCCCTGTGTTTGCTGTCACTGATGTTAGGGTTGGCATCGCTCTGCCCAAACTTGACTTTAATGCTACCACTTCCCACAGCTAGGATGCTCTTCCTTTTGGATTTCTGGCATGATTCACTGATCACCATCTCTACCTTCACAAGCGTCCCCTGGCCTTCTGTCTCAGCAGCAATCACAGGCCACTTGAATTTGGGGTCATGGTGAATGGAGACCACCTTCTCATCCAGAGATGTAGCTGACAAGGAGAAGTCTTTGGAGTCATAAATATCCAGGGGCATGACAGATCCATCACTGAACTGGATCCAGCAGCTGATGGCTGCTTCCTAGAACATATAAAAAAAATACATGCAGACTCAGAATAAACACTAAGGGAAATATATTCTGTCCTGGTCTATTCCCTCCTCCTCACAAGATCCATATACCATTTATAACCAGAAAAGAAATAAAAAGGTAGAGCAATAAAATTAATATCTTGCCAAGATGTGAAGAGAAATAGTAGTTTAAAACACTCATTGATAATAAGATTTGTTTCCCCAAAGGTGCTTAAAGGAGCTGTATCCCCTGGGCTCTGCAGAATCTAGTTCAGCACCATAATAAATTGCATGTCAGAAAGCATTACCAGTCACTGAGATCATTTACTGTTGTGTATTTAAATGAAAAAAAAGACATTATTTCTAAACTGCTTAAAATACAAAGTCTCCTCTTATTACACGCAACACATATTAAAAAATACCTAATATAGCAAGTAGGTCCATACATGACTCCATACCTTCAGTCTTTGATTTTTGTCTCTCAAATTAAAAAAGCATTTTGTACAAGCAGAGGAAACCAATCAGTTGCTTCTTTAGGAAATGGCCAGGGTAATTTTCATGCTTGTTATCAATTAAAAGCAAGACAATAATAAAGTTTAATCTTGTGTCACAGCAATGCACACTGTATACTTCAGAGTGCATGGAGGCTCATTGAATGTAAATGAGTCAGACCTGAGTACTAATTCTGTACCTGCATGTGTGGAATGGTAAAGTGTTCCTAGGAACCTTGACTTTTGGTTTCTAACTTGAAACATTTTAAACTTAGATTTCAGAAAACATGTGCTCACCCACTGCTGAAAATCAGGTCCTCTAAGGACTCTCAAATGGCTATTGAAAATTATCGTGCTACCTGAAAAAATCTTGGCATTCACACATCAATCATTTGCAGACAAAATTCAGATTGCTTTCCTGGAATCTAATTCCTGCTTCTGATACTCTGGTTTGGCTGGGATATTTGAATTTTATTAGGTACTGAAGAATCCACACCAGAAAGTCTGCTGGCTTAATGAGGGGATTCTTTGGTGTCTAAAGTGAGATGAGCTCTTGTCTGGTAAGGGTTGGGATCACCCTGCTCTGAGAGAGAGCCCGACAGACAAACACCCAACTGACAGATTAATAACCATACTTGCAGAAAGCAGGATTATAACAGTCTTGTTTCTTTAAATAAACACTTTTTCAAACACACGGTGTTTACATTCTAAGGTATTTACATTCTAACTCAACATATATACAGAAAATAAATATATATGATTATCTTCTAAATTGTTTCTAGCACCTAGTCATTCACCTGCTCAGATCACGGAGAATAAACCACCAGTCTTTTGGGATTGTATTGTGCATAATCTACTGGCCTGATTCTGAAATCCTTACAGCCATAAAGCTCCCCACGCTTCAATGGGAGATTTGCTTCTGTCTGTATTTCAGGACAGAGCCCTAAGACTTTGCTGACACTGTCATAAATCCCGGCTTTGTGTTTATTAATCTTCGGATGTTTCTTGAAGGCCGCATAGAATTTTATGTCATCAACTCTCATCCTCTCACTGTGTTGCTTAAACCTGCATAATCATTTAATAATTTTGCACTGCTTTGCTTAGAGGGATCGTCCTCTGAAAACCATGTACTAAGCAATGGAAGGAATCAGACGCCTTTCAATACGGCGTCAGTTCCTGAAGGGTGGAAGGTGCACATCTCCCTCACCGGTTTAATACCAGTTCAATGCTGTTCTGACTGTACCGCTGCATCCAGAGAGGGACTTATCTAGAATCCATTTCTGGGAACTGAAATGTCAGTGCTGGGCAGCATACTGGGACTAAATGCCATCAACCCCAGTTTTTGGGCTGATTTCAAGGTAGTTTATTTAACCCCCCTGTCAGCAATGGATTAGCTCACTGGCCTTATTTCTAGCTGCCTGGCATTGATTTCTTAACTCCTGGAAGACTATGGGAGCCTGATTTTTATCACCCTATAAAGACAGCAGTTCTGCATTATTTCTCATCCTGCATCCCAAGGATAAGACCCCATGATGAATTAAAGCGTCTCAGCAGTTTGCCAGATATCAAACGTGCGTGTAATGATCATTTACCTTTAAAGCTCAGAACATGTTTGAGTGTTAAGAGCCCAGTGCATCCTTGATGTAAGTCCCAGACTGATGGATTTGGGTTGAAAAAAAAGTTTAAATTCCAAATGTAGACAGAAGCACAAGGACAAATATCAAGCAAGGACTGATGGGGACATGGCAAAGTCCAGCAGCCCTTGGTAACTGTTGGTTCCCTAATACAGGGACTAAGAATAACAGGGAAAAATACCATTGGTTTATGAAATCATGAAACGGGAAATGAGTCAGTGATGCTGATTCATATTCTAGTAATGAATGAGAATGAAAGGGATGTTCCCCGATTTCTTAAAATGCTTACATAAAGTAACTAAAGGAAGAAAAATCTGACATAATACAAATCACTTTCTCCTTTAAAGATGGACTAAAGGAGTTGATTTGGGTACCTGGGGCGGGAGGCTGAACTTGACTGGTTGGCGATATGTTCTGTGGTCTAGTAGGTGCTGGATGGGACAGAAAGGGGGTGTAGGGGGGTGTGTGTATAAGGGGACTGCAGTTGCTTAATTATGACACGTCATTGAGTTGCATGTGTTATTCATGGGATGCAGCCATGACAGATGGGGTATGCCTCTGTGTTGACTGGGGTTGTGTAGATGTAGTGCCATTTCTGTGAGACCTTTGTTTTTCTGTTAGGGCACCTGGTGGCCTTCAGAAAAAGGTGCCCACAGGGAAAATGTTTTATTAGCATATTATTAATAAAAATCTGCTTGATTCCACAGCTTGTAATGTTGGGTATAGTGAACCAGAGTGCTATCCTTCCACAACACAACATATGGGCAATAGTACCTGCTTCGGAGATTGGAGCAGCTCTTGTGCTACCGCTGTAGCAAAAATGGCCTTATTGCTTCCTGGACTGAGCTGCAGAGAAAGCGACAATCCAGTCACTAGCTGCACTCCCAGGTCAGTTATTGTCACCTTCTCGTCCAGAACGGTCACTGTCTTCTCAGCTAAGATAGCATCTGAAAGGGGAGACAATATCTGAAAAGAAAAATTGAAGTTAGCAACAGCCACTTTACACAGCACCAAGCAAAACAGATACATGGAGCAACTGTAATACAGATAAGTGATATTTATGTTAATGGGCAGAGTTACTCTTAGCAGACAGACACTATTAAAATATGATTAAAAAATGGCTAGTCAGATTTTATAACTCTTTTGTAATAATAGGGTGCTTATAACATCTTTTACTAACGTCATTGTAATCAGCTCTGCCATTCACCTCCGTGATACGCTAACCACATCTGTTTCAGATGTATTAACGATTTGTAAATGTACTCTTTGTGTGAAATGCCATTATTTTATTACTGATGGTGTTTTTAGGTATGTCCTGGTTTTGGCCAGGATAGAGTTAGCTTTCCTTGGGCTGAGAGGGAGCTCAGCTAGAGGGCCAGGCCCGGATCGATCACTGGAGTATTCCACATCATGTGACATCATGCTCAGTACAGAAGGGGATGGTGCTCTCTCAGTTTCCATTTCCCAGTCAGTCAGTGGTGGGATTTCTGGTGCAGTTGGGATCACTGCTGGGGGCAGGTTGCGTACCAGTTGCCAGTTGATGAGCAACTACTGTATATTACTCATTTGCACTTACTATGGTTCGTGTTGTTTTGTTACTATTACAACCTATGATTTTATTTTGTCTTTTTTGTCCCTCCCCTGTTTCACCAGGGAGGAGGAGGGGTGGGCAGTCAATGACTGGCCATGTGGTGATTGGCTACCAGCCGAGTTCAAACCACGACAAGGTAGCATATATAATGCAATCTGTAGATTAATATAAGATCCATTGAACAAATTACATTTATTTCTATCCTGTAGAAAGAAACGTGTATTGCTACAATAACCACTCATGGTACTGTACATAAAATTGACAGAGAAAACTTGCTTTGGTTAAAAAATGTGCACCGAGGTCAGTGCACTGATACGTGACATCCAAAGATGCTCATTAGTAAGCAAGTTGAATTTAATGATCCATATAGGGTGCAGAGCATTTTTTAAGCACTTTATAAGAGGTATTCTTTAAATATAACACGCTCTCAGCTTTTTTCCCTTGGATTTTTCTCTCCACAGTTTTATGTGCATTTGTAAGTCCCAGAGCTTTGGAAAGTCATTCAGAAAATCTTTACAGATTTTGCAGAAAGTCAAAAATCTCGAATCCCATTTCTCCAGCCCTGACAACCTCTGTTATTGACAGGTGTGATGGTTGTTTTCTGATTTGACATTTTGGGATGATGAGCATGGTTGAAGAGCTAGATGTTTTGCTTGTTCCAGTGCTTGTTAACATGTTTTCTACTTTGTAGTATCACTGGACTTAACTCTGTCTCCCCCCGCCTCCTTTCTTCTCTTCTGGGGCCCCATTTTCTAGGCCACTATTTCTCTGCACAGCAGGAAGGACTATGCATGAAAAGCTGCCAGTGAGACAATGAGTTACTTCGAAGTGGGGACACTAAGGCACAGCCACATATACAGTGGTATATATAGGCCATGTTCTTGACCATATTGGCCGAAACTGATGAAGTTAAATCTACACCCCTGGAGAACACAGCTTAGTTGTCACTAATCAGTCCGTCTCCTAACACCATTCTAGAAGTGCTAATTATTATTATTGTTTTGTGCATATTCTGAAATATATCCTAACATTTGTATTTTGTAACATGCTCCTTGAGCTTGCAAGGAATGCAGGAATTTGATCCTGTGGGACTTATATTCCAGTCTCAGTTCCTCAACCAGCACTAGTTAATTTTCATTTCACCCTTTGCTCTGTCAGTATAGGCTTTGGGAAGACTGAGCTGTTTCACCAGCTGCATGCCTTGTGATAGCCCATATTACAGCTCCAGGTTCAAAAAAAGCTTTAGACAAATAATATTCAGAAACAGCCTCCACGTATACAGGTTGGACTAAATTTACTAAAACTGCAGTCTACATTACCTCGGGGCACAAGATAAGAAGAGAAAACCATCTTTTTCAGTCCTTGCTGAAATTTTTCTCCATCCAAAAATTTATGCCTCCAATTTCTGTTGCTAATGCAAGAAGCTGCTGTACACTTCATCAGTACCTCAGTTAAGGTTAATGGAGGAAAAAGAGTAAGTAATTTATTTTCCCTACCTGAATTGTTGTCATTCCAAGCTCCTGCCCGATCAAAACCTGTCCGTCCTGCAGCTTAGCGATTCTTGGCTCCTCCACCTGCATGAAGTCACTCACCAGGTCGGTGATGTCAATCTGCCAGTCAGAACCCAGTAAATAGCGCAGCTGGCCGCCGGGGTCTGAGGCTTCAGCTACAAACTGTGTGAGGACTCGCACCATCGCATGTTGGTACTGAAGGGCACAGCCTCTTCCCTTACGTTCATCCTCTTCTTCATCATCACTGTCCCTGGCTGGTCTGGTAGGACACGAAGAATAAAAAATTCCATTTAGACTGGTGCTGGGAGAGCTTGGAACAGGAGAGCTATTGCTGATATAAGTCTGCAGCCTAGTTGCTGGAAGAAGGGACCTTTGCTCTGCTGAAGCCGCTTTCTTCAGTGCATTTCTGAAGTCAGTTGGGTTCCCCCACTTTTATCCTGTTTCCCTGGTTCATAACTGAAAACTCCAGACTGCCTAGATCTCCAAAACAGCTGCTGAAATCACCAACTGGTCTGCTAGCCTTGCTACCACATTGTCCTCTCCAAATATCTGTCATTACTTTCTATGTTTAAGCCTTTACTATCAGGACCTTCACACTTTTTTCTTGCTGGATCTTCCCATAAACATCTTAGTGTTGCCATGGAAATCTCCTCTGTCTGCACCTACATACACATCCCTTTCTGTATGGCATTCAGGTTCAAATCACATCTCCACGAAAATCCCCATCTCTTTGCTGTGATACTAACAGAAACCTGGTAATAAATAATGTCTTTGTAGGTAGGTGGGAATAGCACATACCTACTTTATAATTTTTTTCCTCTTGTTCTTAATAAAACTTAAAACAGGTACAAACAGTCTAGGTGTGCCTACATCCATTCTCTGTCCTATCATTCACATGCCACTGCCCTGTGGGCACGGACAGTATCTTTAAATAGAATCCCCCTGACTTTGGGACACTGATCAGTGCCACTGGACCCTACAGCGATATGAAACACGTATGTACTAATTGTGACTGTTAACCATGAATAAATTAACTGTCAGGACCTGTGAATCAGGCTGGAGACTGACCAGACTTGCCAGAGCTGGCTCTTCTTGATGCCTTCCCACTGTCTCATGGCTGATCCTGCCTAACTTGACCAATTGGCTCTTTTCATCTCAGTCACTAGAGCTATAAAATGAAATTGATTTCCAATATAGGATCATGCAACCTGCAGTTTCCATTTCCCTCATAAGTCCAGTGTAGGAGCCTATTGAATAAATGTCTGATGACCTTCAAATTTACACTGGAATTGCATTACGGCCAAATGAGCAGGTTCAGATCCACTGGCCCTGACAGGTCTTTGGCAAGTGAACAGCCCAGAATGAACATCCTCTAATGAAACCTACCTCTTATTAGAGATGATGGGGACTCTCCACCCCTTGATCTGATTTAGTTCTGTGTCAGAAACCTCTATCTGCAGCGGGAGACGAGGAACCCAGACTGTCATTTCTAAAGGAGCACTCAGATGCTGGTAAGTAAAATTAACTATGACATTCACTTTGCCTTTCATTTCCTTCCCATTGACAAAGACATAGTCACATCTGTCAGAAACCTGAAAAAGGAAAAAGAAAAAAAAAATATTAATGAGTCTCTTCACAAATTATAAAGTACACCACATGCTGGGAAAGTGAGTGGGAAGAAGAGAAAGGATATAGGTTTAAACTAGCTCAAAGTTCAGAGGACAACGAGGAATAAGAAGAAAGGTGCCTGGTGTGCCCTTAATAGCTTGTATAATTTGGCATCATTTTAGCAGGCAGGCTTTTTCTGCTATAAACATTTCCAGTATTGTCTAAGATAAAAGAACAGCTTATTTCTGTCCTTAACTCCCACTCCAGTACTAGGCTAATCCTAGTATAATGGCACCGAGAGAGGATTCCTCTCCTCTCCCCAAAGCTCAGTCAGACTCAACTACCCTCTTCCTCTACTTTGTGTGTGGCTTGAGGAATACCACCTACCTGCAGGGAGGAACAGGTAACTGCCCAGATACAGAATTCAGTAGGGGACAGATTTCTCTAGTCAACCCCGAACTGGGACAAAGGCTTCTTCAGGAGCCCTGTTACAGGTGCCGGGGCATGGAGGGGGCACATCAACCAAAAACTAATCACAGTGGTGTTCATTGGGGCCAAACAGCTTCATCTCTGCTGAAAGCCTGACAAAGGTCTTACACAATGTTCTGCTCAAGCTAGTCCTGATGTCACTTTATTTATTACCTGCAGCTCTGGACATCAATATTGCTGAGAGTTACTAAATCTCACTCAAGCGATTTAGCAGCTATTGCAAGGATCTAGGTGAGCTGACAGGACCTGTTCATTACAGCTAGTTAAAATATATGAGTAAATGTACATGTCAAATAATTTATTAACTACCACTTTACCGTGCTGATGATCTGAAGGAATGATCTATTAAAACCCTGAACTCTTTTCACAATCCATTACCAGCCAGACCTTCTATTCTATTCTGTAGATGTATTTAATATTTCTGACTCCAGAATTCATAGTCTCATCCTCATCTGAATTTAATGCCATTTTCTAGTTTTCTGTTTAAATGCTAAATGAATTTAAATCGTATTTAAATATCACCAGCTTTTGTAGGATAATTTGCATTCCTAATATTATTATCTTTAAACAACAGCAAACCCCCTTCCAGACAGATCCCTTGCAAATCCATTTCCATCCTAGCTTGCCTGAGCCTAGGTAACATATCAAAAAAGGTTATCATGACTCTTGCAATGCCTCCCTTGCAAGCAATGTCTGTTTTGAGGTCAAACTCTTACAGTTGTCATTGGTTTCAGCAGGAAAATAAGGAGTTTATTTACAGGCGGAATTACGTTTTTCGGGACATTCTCATGTTAGCATGTTTTACGCTAGCTCTTAACAGCTCCTGTCAGGATCCAATCTCATTGTGCTGCACAGCAAGCAAACCTAGTTGCTGTCAAAAAAGCCTCAAAGCTTGGGAGGAAAGGACCTCACAGCAGGCAGCTGAGCACAGCCAAGCCCCAGCTCTGGCTGGGGCCGGTGTCACTAACGTAATACTCACTTCTTCACAATGCTGATCCAAACCCACCTGAGCTGAGGAAGATGAGACTCTGCAAAACTCCTTGAGAAACTTTTTGTGAGCCTGCAGAAATGGCTAGAGGGAAGGCTGGAGGTATAAGCACATTCCCCTTCTGGGAGCAGCATGTCTGGGCAGCAGCAAGACAGCAGACATTATTCTTGCATCTTTGCAGATGGCTCACTAATGTAAGGGTAATATTTTCAGAGTAAGAACTACATCATACTTCCTACCTGCAACACCTAATAGCCTGTCCAACGGGCAGAAGTCAGAAGACCTTCAGGCAGTGCCTGGTACATCTGCTCCTTCTCCCACCCCATGGGGTACCTTGCTTCTGTAGGTGGAATTCATCTGTCCCTTGTTGGCACTGCACTTCCCTCTGTTGCCTTTTTGTATTTTAAGTGCTGTTCTCAAACCAGACAACTCTCTATGTACTAATAAGCTCTGTCTGCTGCTCTTTTTCCTGGGATGCCAGTGAGAAGAAAAACTGGGCAGTCTCAAAGTGCTGATTTCCACCTGAGAGGCAACAGATCAAAGCTGAAGACAAGGTGGCCCCAAGGAAAACATTCAACCTGGGAGCTGACTGCCCTGAGGTCCTTCACTTGCCTTTGTGCTCTGCAGGCTGGACCACAAGTACAAGTGAACGGCCTGAAGACAAGGATTTTCTTTAGTGGGGGGGCATGGGGCCAGATAATAGCTTTGGTGCAAACTCCTCACCACCTCTGCTTCCAGCTAGCAAGACCTCATACTTGTGAATCTTAGCTAATTAACACATTAGGCAATTAAATGTCCCCATGGGTGATCAACCCAGGACTGAAACCATTTCTTACAGATAAAAGGTAACAGGTAGCTGGGGGATGTTTCCAAACCAGTGTCCTCTGCACTGAGCCCCTGGAGCTCTGCTCCCCCGCTGACCCCTCCTGCCTGCCCTGCATGTCCTCTGCTCTGCACCTGCCACCGGGCGTCTACCAGGGGACCTGCCAAACATCCTCCCAACTGGGCTAAGGCTTCGCTGTCTGGGCAGCGGCTTTTGAAGCACACATAGATTACACAGGTGGGATTTTGCCATTGTTTTTATCAGTCTGTGTGTGTGAAGAACAGTTCAGCACATGGGGGCAGGAACAAGGCTGAGACTCTCCCAGGCAATAGAGGTAACTGCTGAATTATGCTAGTAAGAGATGGGAATCAGATTCAGATTTTAAACTCATTAATGCTCAAGCAATAGAAAGCGAAAGAAAATCTGACAGGCAAACAGACCTCAGTTCCAACTTTATCATGGTTTACTAAGAAAGAGAGAGTTAAAAACAGAATCCATCCCTAAAAGCCTGCTATATGAATGATTAAATAAATACCATGACCTTGTGCTTTCAAGATTATTATTTATAAAGCAAACTGATGGTCAGGAAAACAATGACTAGGCTTGGGATACCCACTTTCTCCTGTTTCCCTTTCTGTAAGTGAAGACAGCAATAACTATGAGCTCATTCAGTTCCCAGCCAGCCCTTCACTGTTTGAATGAATAAGCATCACTGTTCTGCTGCAGTTTGCATGCAGTCCTAACAGAGCAACAGCAAAACACGGCGCAAAGTACAGTACATTTTCATAAATCAGGCCAGGACATTCAGAAACAGGTCATCAATAGAAAGGCAGATTAGCCATACCCGTGTTACTGCAGACACATCCCAACCATTCATCTTCCAGCCCAAGAGAAAGACTAAAAAGGTGTTGAGAAAGGAGAAAAATTGAGCTTCTCTCTCTCTTTTGAGATTGAGTTTTCTAAGCTGTTTGTTGGGAATAAGTGAGTATTTTGTGAAACGAGTTTGATGGGACTCAGCAGAGCCTCTGCAGGACCAATAAGCACATGAGCAAAGAGCTGTCAAGGCAGCTCAGCAGCTGGCAGCCTTGTGGCAGTCCCCGCCGCTGACACAGGCGAAGGGAGCACCCGGGTCCCCCCTTGCACGGCTTCTCCATGTTAATGTTGATGGGGGCAGCGCAGAGAATCTTTTGCTGCCACTGCTTTTTCTGAGCCTGCATGTCTCCTTGTCAATCTGTAATGGATTTCAATTCCTCAGTCTGTCAAGCAGCTCCTTCTCTTTAGCATTAATTCATATAAACAGCCTTTAACTACCAACCTTCCTTCCTGTACTACAGTTCTTTACATGCCTCGCCACACACAACAGAAATGACTGTGGTTCAAGTTTATTAAATGCGTGAATGGAGCGACTGCACATACCCTTGGATATGTGTGTGAGAGTGTGTGAACGAAAGAGGGGGTCTGCACTAAATCAGCAAACAGCTCCCCGACAGTTAGTTATTAAGGGAATTATGAGATTGCAAAAGCTCAGCCCCAAAACAGACAGATTTCAGAAAACTATTGAACACATTATAAAATGCAACAGGAACTACAAAAGGGCTGAAGAAAAGTGGGTGATTTGTGGGGAAAACCCATTTGTTTTCTTTCCAGGATTCAGAGACTCGCACCCATATCTCCCTTTTCCTTTCCTCCTGCCTTTGAATTCTGAATCTCAGGGATGGTAAAACCAGTTTTCAGTAACGGTGACAAGGGCTCAAGAGGGAAAGAACAGATTTTCTTTTACTGCTAATGTACTGCTGGAATACATGCCTCTGTTGTGACCACTGTAATTCAGGGACATTATAATGCCATTAAAACCTTCTGGTGCTGTGCTCCCTTGCTAAAGCTTTTCTGGACTTTGTGCCACTGGAGCTTTCAACACAACTACGCTGAGCTGACTTCCATTAATTAAGAGAGGCTGTACTTAATGCTCCCAAGATGCTCTAGAAATTCTCTTAATACAGGGGACTTTTATCTCTTGAGGGACCTGGGGTTTGAATGGCTTTTTTGGGCATGAACTTCGTAGGCTGTAAAAGTGCTTTGGGTTTCGTTTGGCTCCTGCAGCTCCACCTCTTTCTCTTACATCGATGAACAACTAAAACAGCTTCCTCTGAGCCACACACACGTATCTAATCTCTGTGTGCCAGGGCAGCAGAGGTCAGAGGTCTGCCCCTTATTGCCTGCACAGCACAGAATTAGGAATCAGATTTCTAAGTGCGCTGTGTACATACCAAACACGTGGCTTCTGGCAAGCTGGATGTCAAGTTCAATCATCAGTTCTACAAAATGTGCAGAGTGGAATATTTTCAATGTGCTCAGCATTGCATTTAATTCAAACCCCTAGTCCTATTGTCAGGAACGGGAATAGAGGTAGGTCACTGCTGCTTCCTACCACAAAATGTTCTCTGCAAATATGCGTTCTTCAGCCCCGCATACAGCTCTGTACACTGGGTACCCCAAAACTGAGCCCAAAACTCAGCTGGTAGACTTGCAACCGTGAAAGTGATCCTGCTGTGTCACTTCAACACAGGACTGCTTCCTTGGCAAACAAATATTGACCAGAAAAGGAGAGGGCATCGATGGTCCAAGGTGCTTCTTTTTTATGTTTACTTTAAAAGCCTGTTCATGTTATTTGCAAAGAAGTCAGTGCTGTCATTTAAAACACCCCACACTCTATGCTCTTCAGGTGTGATCAGAATCAAGAGAAATTAGTTTTTATTAATTTATCTTATTTTATTTCACAGTTTGCTAGACTATCTGTGGAAGAAAACACCAAACTCTTTGAAGTCTGTAGTAGCAGAACTTCAGCCAGCCTGGGAAAAACTTGGAAAGAAGCAATAAGGCTCCTCACAAATCTCACATGATCCCTATCACGTGGTCTCCTGCATCCAGTTTTCCAGTGAACATTGTTTCCAACCCTTTCCTATTTTTTATTTTACAGCTTCTCCCGTTACCTGCTTGCAGAGGCTGTCTGTGGTAGATATGAATTAGTGTGGCTGACTATTCCTTTGGTCCTATAAACTCCGTGTTAGCCTTGGGCTGAATAGAATCCAAAGATCTAATAGGAGGGAGGGAAAGGGGAATGTACACCATAATTCCCAGAAGAGGTACCCAGCATTTCACTGTTAGCTCTCAGAAATAGCTGTAACAGTCTTTCCTCACCTCATTATCATTATTAAATTCCCATGGGATAATGGTAAAACCCTCACAGGAAACTGCTTTTCTGCTACAGTAATTCTGTTGGAACTCTTACAAAGTCACAGCTAATAAGTCTTTGAAAATAAGATGTACCTAGAGCAGTTCTGGTTTAGACATTTCAAGGGTGGCCAATTAGGAAAGTAAGTCTCCGGTATTTCCACATAAAATCTGTATTTCAGAAACACTCTGGGACTCTGTGCCCAGTCCATGTTCCTGTAAGTGATCCTGCCCCCATACAAGCACTCTCCGTTTATAATATTCTCTTCAAACACAGCCCTGCCACCTTGGCGAGCTACCGGGATCTCTTCTGATTTAGCACTGCACACATTTTCCTTGGTCTACCAGCATAAATGGCGATATTTAGTAATGTAAGTTATGTTAATGAGTCCTGCCTAAATCACTGCTGTCAGAAGAAAAATGGGGGAGTCTCTTATAACCATTAAAAATGAATGAGGAGGGAAATAAATAAGCAAAAGCAGCTCCTTTGAGCTATAAAAGACTCCAGAACACAAGCTGTGTACCAAGGTACAAAAGGATGTGGCCATTATTAGCTCTATAAGTCACTTATAAATGACTCAGGGGAGGCGGAGTCACCTTTAATCACCCATGCTTAACCCGAGGTGCTGGAGTGAGATTCGTTACTGCGATAACTGAACCCAGCCTGCAATTATGCAAGGCAGAGATAAATGACTATAATGAAGATGCAGCACAGGGGGTAGATCAGCCCTAAACCCACTATATGTCTTGAGAAGGGACCTGTCCTAGTCTGGGATTCTGTGAGGACCTGAGGTTAAGAAATCACCATTCTCAAATCCGATGGCAGCAGCAGATCTGTTCACCACCCTGGATGCTGATGGAATTAGAAACAACCACTGAACAGGTGCTCTCAAGGAATAATTAAAGCACCTCCTGTGTTGCAGAGACAAGAATTATTTTATTTTTTTTTCCCAGAAACAGTAAAGACAAATGGGTATCACATCAAGTTTAGGGATGCTCTTCTTGTTCCTCAGTTACTCAGTGATTTGCATGTTCAGCAGGGTACACATCCCAAGCCAGGCTGTTGAAAGAAGAATGACTTGGCTTGAACTCTAGTGATTGAATTCCAAACAGATTTTAAATGTAGCATCACCTTGACAGCTTTCCCCATTTGGGTGGATTTACACTGCATAAGGTCTTATTAATTTTAAATAATTTGAATTTTGACTGTGAGTATTGAAGTATCTGCCAAAATCTGAAAAGATCCTTTCAAAGTTGGTAAATGATGAGCTGTGTTCACAAGGCTCCAAACCTTGTCATTCCTTCATACCTGGTTCTCCGCTCTGTGTGGAAAGGTTGTGCCTTTTTTACAGGAGGTGTCAAGTGACACATCTGAACTCTGAAGATTTGGAAAACCAGAGGGATGCTCCAAACTTTGAAGGTCCACACCTTCAAAGTGTCCACATTTTTCTGCAGTGGTTTTCCTGTTGCAGCATGAGACCAAAAAATACTGTGATCCACAACTGTATCTGGGCTTTTTTATCCAGAGACACACATCTCCCTTAGTTTCTGTGGGTCTTAAGAGCTTGTTTCCTGCCAGGCGTCTCCACAGTGTCATGATGGAAGCACAACTAGCACTGCTCCAGAGGAAGATCAGAAATAAATAGGTATTAGCAGAGACCTGTGCAATTGAAAAAATGTTTTTTACTGCATTAATCTCTGCACATCACAGAGCATATTGATCAAGAGAACTCTGATACCAATTAATTTCTAAGAAATTTTTTAGTTTGTTCTATAGCTTTGTGGCGAACATCAATTTATTATCCTCAGCAACATATACCTGAGTGAAATATGCAATGGCACATTTTAAAAGGACTTACAATTCTGGGCAAACATCCAATTCTAGCTGCAAGTTTAATACTTCCTTTGTGAACGCTATGGATCTGACACAATGTTTGCTGTGTGTTGGTGTTACTAACTGAAAAATCCCCTTATTAAAAGGCTCTCTTCAGGAATCACCTTTTGGTTTTTTAAATCAAGATGTGGCTTATGAGATTTTGGTGGATTTTTCCCTTCCGTGTTGCTTTAGCACCAGTTTCTACTACTACAAACAGTCAAATTTATACAGTGGATTTGCACAGAACCTATGCATTTTTCAAGGATATAGTGAGACAAGAGCAGCTGCCACGCAGTCATTTGTGGACACGTTACTAAGCCCCCGTACACACCATCCACCCATGATTTAGTACCTGCCTCAGGGCTACCTGCAGTCTGTAAAGAGCTTCGTCCTTGTCCCCACTCAGCCGCTGCGCTCAGAGCAGCCAGGAGCCACCTGAGGATGACGTATTCCCGGTGTTGAGTGGCGCCTCTCCCATGGGAGTGGCAGTAGAGCTGCCTGGAGGATGAATGCTTCATTTCAGGAGGGCTTTCGAGACACCTACATTTGGTTTCATTTTTGGGTCATGAAATTCGGTTTCATTTCAATTTCAAATGATTAAAATTATGTAAAAATACCATAACATCAAGGGAAAAAGTTATTTTAAAGCAAAAAAATCAAAACATTTCATTTTGGAAATGTCAAAACAAGATGTTTCTTTGACACAACAAGAACCTGCTAGCATCCTTTTCTCCCTTTTTCTGTCAGAGATGAAATTCCAGGAAAATGAGCATAATTTCATGAAGCTGCTTTAGAGAACTACAAATTCTGACTGAATATATTCTGCTAAATTTTCCCCAATAAACCGTAATCAGCTGGGGCCACAAATCAAAACAAAACCACCACAATGAAACTCTGCTCAATTAAAATTCCATCACATGAAATTTGGAGTACCTTCAGCATAATGAATAGCGCTATTCTTGTTTCCAGGAAGGAAAGCAAAGGCCCAGAACAACCTTTTCGAAAATCCGGGATTAATTCTAACTCCATCACACATTTATTAGATGACTGTGTGTAATTTATTGAGATCCACACTCTCAAGGATATTGAAGTGTTAACTCCCACTGAACTCAAGTGGAGTTTGGTGGTTAAATCTCTTTAAGAATCTGGGCTTTAATCTCCCTTTGATGTATTTGTAAAATGAGGATACTATCCCCTTGTTTTACAGGGATTTTGCAAAGCTTAATCTGTAAGAAACAAGAGCAAGCTCAGGTGCTAGGGTTACACAAGTACACTTTCTGTTGCTTAAAATCAATCTGTAGTTAGAGGACAGTCCTTCACTTTTTTCAGCTGCACCAGCAGTGGATCACAGCCACACTGAGGGCATGATGCGGTCCTGTGGGATGCGGTGTGGGGTGAAGCTGTGTCCCTGGCGAGCAGGCAACGCAAAGAGAAATCAAATGGCTTCATTCACTCCTGCTGTTCTCCACTCTTTTTGCTGCCATGGCCGTTCCTCATTTACTGTTGGCTAGGCTGCAATTCCTGCTTTCCAGCTGGAAAAGGAAGGTGGTGACTTCTGCCCACCTGCTGCTCTTGATATTCAGTGAGCAGCGATCCTGCCAGCACAGGATAAGGAAAAGAACGAGATGGCTTTGGTGTCTGCTCCTCTAAATCAGCGGGACACGGGGATGTCAGCACTGTCACATAGGAGAGCTTTAGACAGGCAAGTACTGTCTGACGACTAGCCAGAAAGCTGCTGGACTCAACACATCACCTCGTGCTTTAGATCTCAGAAGCCACAATTGATTGTAGCGGATGTGACAACACTTTCTTGCCTACTTTAATTAAGTTACATTCTCTTATTTCTCTCTTGATCTGAAAACTACACGCGCTCTGTATCACTCACTGCAGCCATCCAAGCAAAGTGGGAGAATGATAAATACATCCAGTATCCCAAGCTTTTTATTCCTGAGAATGGCATTTCCCCCCTCATTCCAGTAAAGCTTAAAGAGGAGTAATGAAAATAGAACAACTTTGCTTCACACTTGTGAAAAGAAAGGAGACACACAAGCTCTGTATTTGTCTCTGGGCAATTAATACCTGACTTCCAAGTGAAGCAGAGCTGATGAAGAATGTGACAAATCAGACAGACTAAACACTAAAACTGCGCTGTAAAGCGGACAGTCAGTCTTCTAGATTTGTCAGATCCAGTCAATGAAGCAATGCTGGGGAGAGGAAGGTAATCGAGATGCACAAATACTGAAATAGCCTGTTCCAAGGGCTGCTCATACTGTGTGCGAGACCCTCTGCCTTTGGGAGCAGCTGAGAGGAAAACGGACAGAACTGCATGCGATGTGGATCTGACGGAATATACGGGAAGGCAAAGCATTTCAAATAACTCCTATATTCTCCTAGGGCAGCTGTAGGACCTTAGGAGATGCTAAATCTCCCCAAATGCAAAAAGGGCAGGCGAAGGAGCACTGGCAGCGCGGGTGTGGAGCAGTCCCAGTGCTGCCCAGCTCTCCCAGCAAGCCGGGGCTGGAGCGCTTCCGACAGCACACCGACACCTTGATCTCAGACCCAGACTGTGAAACTAAACAGCCAGCAGCATTAACCTGCAGTCAGAAACTTTGATTTTGTCTGTAATTATCACAACAGTAAAACTAGGTATGTAAGGCATCTAATTGTCATATCCAGGATACTTTATACGCCCTTTATCTATAGGAAACTAAAATCTCTGCCAACTCCCTTCTGTTCCACAGGTGATCCAGCATGCAATTCATCTGAAGGCATCAATTTTTTTTCACTGTATTTCTTTCATTCAAAAATGGCCAAAAATATTTCTACTGGCTACCATAATACCTACTGATTTTACACTGCTTTGCACTATATTAAGCAACAAACCTACGTTCAGGTGAATTTACCAGGTATGTGCTTTATGCCCTCATGCTGGCCACAGAAAGTATGCGTGTCATTCTCAGCTGCCTGCTAGAACAACATATAGCTGGAGGATCAATGCTAACAGAAATGTTTTACTAGAATGTTGGTTATTCTATACAAAAGCAAAAGGTCCTTTTAAGCAAAGATTTCCCTGCATGACAAAGAGTTTTCTCAACTGTGCCACCCAGGGAGAGTGCAGTCTCCCAGAATGTCCCTTCTTACCGCAGCAAGCTGTGGGTTTGTCCTCCCACAGAGACCAAGGCTTGTCCTTGTCTCGTACGTTAGAGGTGTGCTGGCAGCACAACTGAACTGTAATACACACTGCTTACTAGGTCTTTCCTAATTGGGGAAACTTCTTTTTCACACATGCTCAAGTCCTTGGTTAGCCTCAAACGAACCCCTCTCTGAACTTTCCCTCCCTGTTCGGGGTGAGTGTACCAGGGATCCACCACTGAGGATCCCATATCTTGCTTTGCTGTGGCCTTTCAAGAGGTTACTCCTCAGTGAGGCACGGTTTCTGGAACGTGGAGATCATTTTCCTTTGATAATCACCAAATGCAAACACTTCCTCCTAAAAATGTTTCATTATCACATTGTAGCAACACTTTACAGTCACAGAGGAGATGACACACCCAATACTGAGTGATGTTCCCTTCATAAAGGTCTTATGACATCTAACCAAGGCAGGAAAACAGACTTTTATTTACTGTTTGAGACAAAGAGCTGAATCACACAGAGATCAAATCACATGCCTAAGGCTTCACAGAACACTCGTGACCCAGCCAAGAAACAAATCACAGAATCGCAGGGCTCTCCTACCACGGTGCCCTGTAATTCAAAACTGGGGCAGACCCTGGTCTCGCAGCCAGGAGCTCCCCTGACCCCACTCCCTGGGGGAGCACCACGCTTTTGCTATTGGCACCCACGCTGCTGTCACCCTCATGGCTTCTCGTGGCTTCAGTAGCCACGGTACCTTTTATGTTTTGCGTGATACCCTTGTAGTATAATCACATAGGCAGATGTAAGGATTGGACTGTCTGAATCTCTGCAGAATTTGCATAGCACAGTATTTCCATTGGCTATGTCAAGTTTTGTTTTTTGGCACTGCCATCACATATATTACAATTCTGTTAACAAGCCTGTTTTTCTAAAGAACTCCAGTTTTCCTCCTCATCACCCTGAGCCACACCTCCAGTCATTTCTCATCTGTCCTTACCAGGTCATTTTTGATATATTGTGCAAGTGCAAAGGAGACATCTACTTCATGAGCAAATTCAAATGACTATTACGTATGTGGTGCTTTTGCGGGTGTAGGTGGGATGGAAGCGAAGCATGCATGATGTGCTGAGTAGCGCGTATTGCAGCTCCTCCGCACGCCCTGCTGCACAGACAGTGTAAGATCCCACGGCTAGGCAAACTACGTGATTTAGCTCCCCTGTTTCAGACTGAGCTCCTAACTCAGGAGGTCCCTAGCTCAATTCCCAAAGTGTCAGCCAGGATGACAGTTGTTACAAATAGATCTTATAAACAACCCCTGAAGAGAAATCCCTACCTCTCCAGCAGACTAGTTTCTGCCCTGAAATGTGAGCACTAAAGGCCACTGAAAGTCACTGTCCATCAACAAAAGAATCATATTGTGTTCTGGGATTTGTATTTGTTACTCAGAATTGAGAACACAGTATGATTCAACACTATGCCCAATGAATTTTTTTTTTCTCTCTGATAGAAAAACGAAGCTCCTCTTTTAAAGGGTTTTCATAACTTTATGGAAAAATACTAAAAAATAACTGAAATATAAAAATTCTTTTGCATCAACTGATGTAAAATAAATCACCATCCTTATTGTGGCTTTAAGCAGGATTGCTATGAAACTTGCTGTTTGTTTGGTCCAGTAAAGAGACAGAAATAGAGAGGCCAGCTTAAAATACATTTTCTTTAGGACTATAAGAGAAATGTAAATCCTTATAGACCATTTTGGACTTCTAAACTAGTTAGAAAAAGGCACTGGGCTGATATATTCTCTGTCTCCTTGGAGTCACTCATCTTTCATCTCCATCGCTGCATTGCAGACTGGAAGCATTGCTATTTTTTTGACAACATTCTTATTTTTCCAACTTCCAAGAAATCTCTAGACAGGGATTGTCAGTTCTAATTATGCAGCTCGTGCTGCAGCAACAGGTGGTTACCGAAGACTTAGAAATGACACCTTGACATTTGCAGAATGTTTGAAAGTTTGGCCTGTGTTCTTGACAAAAACAGCCATAAAGGAGGGACGACAGGAGTGGTGAAGGCAGTCACACGGAACAGGGAAGACCTGGTTATGTCGGCTCCTCTGCCAAGCCTTCCCAAATGTACGTGTGTGTACAAGGTGCACCTCGGCCAACCATGGGCACACCAATCCTCAGGCTGGGAAATCTACAGATTTACAACCTATCTAATGAGCTGAGCACTAAAAGCAATAGAGTTAGGTATGCGTGGTGCTGTGCCCACATAATTTAGCTCCATACCTTCCTCCACAGAGTACAGCATTGGATAGACTCACTAGCTTGGGCATCTCTGTGCCATAGGCCATGGCATGCCACAGACCTCACAGGCAAGTCACATCTCTAGCCCTCTAGCAACACACTGGATGGGATGCTCAAGGATCCAGTCTTCAGTAGAACCATTTTCCATCCATTAAGTGGAAACAACAGCACTTTCTGCTTCATAGAACAACCTTCATATTTGGAGGATTAAGGATGCAATATTTCTGCCCAAGAATTTCACTCAGACCTCAGACTTCTCTTTGACTCTGGTAAGCTTTGATCCTACCTTAAAGCACCAGCACTTCTGCCCTCAAACAAGAAGTATCCTGTTCTTCTAATTTCTCTCCACAGAGTAATGGGTTATACTTAAATTTTAATTGGGGACACCAGTGAGATCTGATCTGACCTAAACCAAGTATGAGACTAGACCTCCACAGACTTAAAGGAGGCAAGAGCCACACAGAAGTGCATGAAAAGACCCTGCAGTGAGAAGAGAATGCCAAGATGAAAGGAGAGGAGTTTGAACTCTTCAGTGCTCTCAGACTTCAGTGTCCCACAAGCACCAATCTACAGGCAACTCCTTGAGTTAAGCCATGTCTCAGCTGGTACTTGATAGAACAATGACCAAATGCCACTGAAATTACTTGTGTAACTTAGACACCATCCTGAGCAAGGGAACTGCGTTTCAGACACTCCAACACAGGGAAAAGGAGATGAAATACATTTAGCAATGGCAGACTGTAGACGTTTAAGCTACAAGGACAAAGAGATTTCCCTCTTGGTAATAGGATGACTTCAAAGAGTCTTAAAGATTCAGTCCTCTTTCTGATACTGAGTTTGCACAGGCAAAGTCTAGTTCTACTCCTCTGGCAAGTATTCAGGTATCCAACATTACCACTTAGAAGAAAAAGGAAAAATCTGTTGTAATATGCATACACTCATGCATGCATGCCAGGCTCTGGAAAGTTGGCCAACTTGCAGTAACTAGAGAAAAATAATGCAACAGTAAAGCACGAAAAATTTCTCAAAGAGACCTATGCCTTTTTATGCCAAAAATCACTTGCAGAGAAGCATATATAATCAGGATTGTGCTCCAACAGCAGAGCAGCAGCCATAATACACAAGTGCCAGATGAAAGCTGGCATCAGCCAACACAGACAGGCTGAAATGCCAGAGAATGTTTTCCAAACTACACTTGGTGTAAAAGTGACTGCAAAGTTTGTACTGGAATGGGAGAAAGTATCCTTCCCCACTGGAGCTGTAGGCTATGATGCTGAGCATCGAAGGGATTTCTGTCCTCACTTGACCCACTAACACAACCTTTTTCTTCTCCAGTTGCATATTTCTGGACAACTGAAGGTAAATGAGTTCTCAGACTGGATTGCAAAATGGCACAGGGCTGCGAGCTCATCCTCCCTCACGTTGGTAAGCTGTGACACACGGAGGTCGGGCTCGCAGGAGTTGCAGCAGGCTGGCATGGCTGGGGGATCACTGCCTGATACACTTGCTTTTAACAAACTCCTCTATTCAGCTTGCTTGTTATCAACCAAGCTCCAGGCAGAGCTGTCTGCCCTTTAGCCCTCTGCTAGGTACATGCTTGCACTCATTTAAGGAATGTCAAGCTCTCAATGCCTGTTGGTTTCCTTTTAATGGGAAAAATCAGTGAATCAAGGGCTGCATGCATGTGTGTGCACACACGTACACAAGGCAAAAGCTGGAAACAGGACAGGAGTGATCCTGGTATTCCCAAGTACTCCACAGACTGGGTGGCAGTGCTGTTTCCATCAGGTTTAAAGGAAAATATCATCATCATTCTAACGTGCCTCCCACCATCTGCAAGCACCGCTGCTACTAACACTTACCCTTCATTTTACATCTCTAAACAAGCACCTTGTGGGGGTGCTGAGCTAAACCCAGGCTCCTCCAGCATCTCTCTGGGGACAGAAATAATCCAAAACCACTTGCTCCCCACCGTGAACAAAGGTCATTATTTTGACAAATTAGTTAAATCTCTCTCAGTCAGCAATGATGACCCTGAATTATTCAGCATGCATCTGTCTTTTTCCCTTACAAAAACAGCCTGTAAAGCAATAAGGGTATTTGACTTGAACTATTTCTTGAAGAAATAAGACAGTTTGGGTTCACTCCAATGCCCCTTGAAGTCAATGGGAGTGTTTAATTTAATTTTAATTTAATTAATTTCATTAAATTTGCACATGATGCCAGGCTGGGAGGGGTTGTAAGTACTTTGGAAAACAGGATTAGAATTCAAAATTATCTTTATAGTGTAAAACCTTGTGTGAAATAAATAGACGCAGTTCAAGAAAGTTAAGACCAAAGTATAAATTTGGATAAAAACAATTAAGTACAGGATGGGGAAAGACTGGCCTGGCAACAGCAGTGAAGAAAAGGATCTGACCTAGAGAGGATCGCTGAGGACTGGAACATGGCAGAATTACCATCTGCAGTAATTTTTAAGATCTGCTTGGACAAATGACTGTCAGGAATATTTTCCACAGGTGGACATATTGTTCCTTTCTTATCTATTTGAAGATTTCAGTGATTTTTCAGCCATATATTCAGATACGTAACGTACAAGTTCTCTTGGCTGTAGCCCATGCGTATTATCTACAAATGTGGGTTTTCTGAGTAAAAAGGGAAACAAGTATTTTATCTTTGTTCCTCAGATTCAACACTGATCACAAAAGCAAAGCATGTCTTGTACTGGAAAATGTATTTTGCACACTATCAGACAGAACAATGCAACCCATGTGAAAGCCACCTCTGAACTTCTAGACAGGAGACAAAAGCAGACCACAGTGTTCAGCACCCTTTCTGAAGACCTGGAGTGAACTTAAGTCTTTGTAGCAACGTAATTTATTTTGCTAGAATGCAATTAAATAAGTTTGCAGCGCACAAAGTAAATGTTATTTCATACTTTCTTCTTTCCTTATAAGATGTGATAAAATGCTAAATATATGATTCTCACCTGTATTTATAGCAATAATGGTGATAATTTGCATCACTTTGTGAAGTATTCTGATGCACGAGACAAGCCATTGCCTGAAAATTGATGGCATTTCATTAAATGAAGAAAATTCAAGGAAAAAACATATTAAAAAAACGGGAGCAAAGACATCCTGTTTTCCTCATGCAGCTAAACAAAGGCCTGATTTAGGACAGTTAAATTACTATGGATCAATACTGTTTCATTTCCGTGTCTCTTTCTTTGCGCAGCCTAATAAAATAATAACAACAATGGTGATGTTGATGAACATTTTATATTCGAACTATTCCTATTACCTAATAGTCTCAGCATTTTGAAAAAAACAAAAAAAATCCCACTTTTTAAAGCACATCATGATGAAGTCTCAGTGTTTATGACAAACGTGTGTCCATATGTGCATTTTTTCATATAAATAAATATTTATATAGTATAGCTATTATTATCCTCACTGTGCAAATGAAGGAATGAAATGTTTATGAAGCTTTCCCATAGTCACAAAGTGCTGGAATGCTACCTGCAAATGCTATCTGGGGCTAGAAATAAAGTCTTATTTCTCTAAGCTTTGAGAATACTCAACTAAACCATGAAAATAGTTATACTTATGTCCTGGCTTCTGCTGCGATAGAGTTCATTTTCTTCCTAGTAGCTGGTACAGTCCTGTAGATTGGATATAGTATGAGAATAATGTTGATAACACACTGATGGTTTTAGTTGCTGCTAAGTAGCGTTTACCCTGTCAAGGGTTTTCCAGCTCTCCAGAAGGCTGGAGAGGCACAAGAAGTTGGAAGGGGACACAGCCAGGACAGCTGACCCAAACTGGCCAAAGGAATATTCCATACCTTATGACGTTATACCCAGTATATAAACCGGGGAGAGTTGGCCAGAAGGGGTGCATCGCTGCTCAGGAACCAGCTGAGCGTTGTTCAGTGAGTGGTGAGCAATTGCGCTGTGCATCACTTTTCTTTCTTGGGTTTTATTTCACCCTTTTTTAAATCTTCCTCTTGATTACTATTATTATATTTTTTATTTCAATTATTAAACTGTTCTTATCTCAGCCTACAAGTTTTTCTTGGTTTTGGTTCTTCGCCCCATCCCACTGGGGGCTGGGGAGGAGGAGTAAGCGAGCAGTTGTGTGGTGTTAGCTGCTGGCTGGGGTTAAACCGTGGCGACTTAGCATAAACAGGAAAGCCAAGACAGGAACTATTTCTTCTCATAGACATATTCTAGAAAAAATTATAAAACAAAAAGCACACTCATGGAATGAAGTCCAGGTGAGGACTGAAGAGACACAGTTTCTATTTCATCTCTGCCGTTTGACCTCACGAGAGGTTTGTTTTCTGCTCATTTCTTTCATTCATTAATGTTTTATTCATAGCTGTTGAGATAGTCACAGGACAGTCTCTTGATAGGGAACAGCAGCTCCTGGTCATTGAGACTCGGTGCTGTTGAGAGATGTAGGTGCTATTGCAATATAAATGTACTGAGACACTAATAAACATGATGAGAGCAAATGTCTGTCTTGTGTCTATAGCTCTTACAGTGCAGAAGACAACAGACCATATATATATATAATTTAGGGTATGATGTGCTTGGCGCTAATAGTCAGCAAAGACAAAAGAGTTCGTAAAACATGCTCAGGATCAGTGTAAGATTAGAAAAACATCAGCTTTTCTCTCCATAACCAAAGAGAAAGCCAAATTATGCTCTAGCTCTCAACCTGTCAGCCCTGTTGCAGCTAATAGGGTTACACGGCAGTGAGGCTAGGTGCCGTTTGGCCTTCAAGTGAAAAGCAGTTGATCTTGCTGCTAACCTGAGCCTACAGTTCCTCTGAGCTTCCTTTCACTTTTAAAGAAATGAAAAGAGGAACACATGCAGTAAAACATTTCAGGAGCTGGTTTCAGTAAGGATGGGAATTGAAGGTGAAGGATAATTTGAGAGCATTTTGTAAGATTTTAGCTGCTTGTTCCCCATTGACTCTGATGGGAGTCATGCTGCTTTGATCTTCCAAATGCTTTCACACTCCTTCCATCCTGACAAGCACTTGTACCATGTATGTATTTACTGTTAAATTGAGGTCAGTCATGAACTTTGAACTATCTTCAAACAACCAAGAAGGAAAAATAGCCGGATTATGAAACAGAGTCCATCTGAAAGTACACTACTCTGTGGTATTGACACCTCTTGCATGTTCTCAGTGATTAGGAACTGATGACATTAATAACAAAGTTACATAACTGATCAAAAAGCCCCGGTGAAGCTGTATTTCATGTGAATACTGGAGGATACGGAAGCTACAGGCATAAGCAGGCATGGGTCTGTGTACTCAGTAGCTGGATCTCCTCCAGCAAACTCCTATTTAAAGCTCATGATGAAATCTGGACACTTAATGGAAGAACTGTACCAGTCAGCAGCTTGTCTCTCCCAGCACAGGCTGGAAGAAGCACAGCAGCTCCATGCATGCATTCTGGATGCAGGCAACAAAGACACAAAGAGGTAAACAGATGAAGCCCTGAGGAAGTCTTTTAACCTGTATTTGGCCTTGTAATTGAACAATGGTCTAATTAGTTAGCAAAATATTGCAGATACACACAACAGCGCTGCGATTCTCAAGGACACTAGAAGGACTTGGGTGCTGAGGTCCCCAATGATCAGATGTTGGCATCAAATTCTGCTACTTCATGCTGAAAAACTCCCTGTGAAAATCAGGATGGGTGACTATTCTTGTCTCTATCTAATTCATGACAGGCTTTAAACTCAGAAGCATAAAAAGGGAACTTCTGAACACCAGGATTTGCACCAAGTTCTGCAGTACCCTGGAAAGACCTGCATCTCCTTTCAAAGACAGATATACCCACCTCCAAAGAAACATTTATGAAAACATGTCACGGCACTGTCAAGCAGCAGCTTCACTTGCTCTTGCAGTGCTTAGAGACGTTTTACATCTTCACTACTCCCTGAAAGAGTAGCTGCTGTTACTCACATATGAGCCGGCAGAAATGAACCTTCCTAAATAAAAGATCTCGTCTTGAAAATAGCACACATGGTATAGGGGAGTGGAAAGGGGAGTTAGCAGGGTTTTACATTCAGTTATTGTTATTTATTTGAACGAGGCAGGTGATGGAGCCTTAGTCCTGGACCATCTCTCATTCTGCAACAAATCACACAAATACACAGCCACAAGCCTAAGATCAATCAATTTTTACAACAAACCCGAGGCATTGACTCCTCTTTCTTGACTCACTCATGTCTAAGTAAGCTCAGAATCAGCCCAGACACATCAGCCCAGGGGATGCAGACTGTCTTCCCAAAAGCGGTGCTGCCAGAAGTACTACCACAGCACCAGCTATCTTCAGCGCTTACCTTTGCAGGTGGAGCTCAGAGAGGAAGAATAAAGCTGGCAAAGAAAGTGCATTCCATGAGGCTGGTCCTTTTTAGTCTGCCAACGACTGCCCACATTTGTGAACCATGTTAGAAGTCTCAGTCCCTCACATACACCTACATGAAAGAGCGGAGCCATTTTGATGATTTGGTAGCAGGATGCTAAGATGACTTTTTTTTCTTAAGCTTACGAAATTCCCAGAAAGATGAGTGGAGTAGTTTTTATAGCAAGGCTCTTCAGGAATTTATGGTTCAAGAGTTAGGCAGATACGTGAGTGTTTCACTTCTTTACAGGGCATGCAAGTGATACGACAGTGCAGCCTGGCAGATCTTCTCTGGCATTTCACAGATACTTTTGCTCTTTTATAAAGACCTCATGGCCAAAACCCAGCAACACTCACGTATTTAGTGTCGATGCTGTGACAGACATACTCAGTCTTTAGAGCTTCGCTTATGCTAATCCACAAGTCCCCTGTATAAGCACACCCTGGCCTATCTTGCAGGCACCTGGAACAGCTGGACAGCTGCACCCTCTCCTCTTGACTTCCAGACAACATGAACAAAGTGGACAGCTCAACTATATGCAAAAGTCCCTGGAAAAATGTAGATATTAATGCCAAATTATTGGCACAGAGAGGTGGCAGGAGCTTGCTCTGGTTTTATCCTTCACACTCACCAGTGGGCTGAGTAGACAACTGATGACAAGGGCTTAATATTACTGCAATTGTACTGAGCTCAACCTGGTACCACAATTCCAACTGCTCACAAACTTACTATTTCTTATTTAAAATGGAGCAAAGGCTGGGCTCATTTGGTATCCCAGTGCTCACTAATCACACATTTGTCATTGCGGCTTCAAAGCAGCAGATTGCGAGGTTCACTGGCGTCCCACCACTCTCCTTCGTTTTCCTGCTGAAAGCCCGCCTGTGCCATCACTCAGCCGTGCTCAACTTCACGACCTACCATGAAAAAAGTTGCTGATGACTGCTACTCATCCATTCCCAGAGAGAGTAAGTCTGAGAAAGAGGGAACACTTCTTGTATGGTGAGACATTCAGTGGGCTCCACAAAGCCTTCTGAACTTCTCCAAGAATTATTTGCTGTGAGATTTTTAGGTGAGTTATTAAACTCCTTATTTCCCCCCCAGGTGAATAAAGGTTGTCTGCCTCAGGAAGATGCTCTGAGGAACTTGCTAAAATGATTTAGATTTTTTTTTTCAGAAGCAGAGGTGACCCTCGCCATGCAAACTCACGTTATAGAAAGAGAAAAGCTGATTATAAAATATGTATAGTTCCTCCCTGGGCTCTTCTCTGCTGTGTCTCACCTATGTCTGCGTACGTGTGCGCCTATTTCAGTGCGCTGAGATACAGCAGTTAAGAAGAGGGTCCATAATCCCTTCCTTTTTCTTTGTTTGAAAATGAGGACTCCATATAATGGAGGGAGAAGGAAAATGGAAGATGTGATATTTACAACAGAATTATGATTGCTGCAAAATCTCATTGTGTACTTTTTCATGCCTATAGGACTGCTGGGGATGAAGTTGCACTTCAAACTTGTTGTTTTCCACGTTTTTTTTGCATAAAGCAGTACTAAAAAAAAGTTGTTCTATCACCCTCAGATATTGAGAGGAGATCTTAGCACAGTTTCATCTGGATCTTTGCGCCTTCTTCCCTCAGCCATGTGCAGACAAGGGAGATTTTAGTTTCTTTGCACTTAGAGATGGATATGTGTGAATCCTGAAAGGCTTTCACAAGCTAAAATAAATCTTTCCACATTAGCAGACACTTAGATGGAGACGGCACTCACATGGCATCTGTGTCTGTCCTACCTGCTTTTTATGTACAAACACCATGCACAGAAGTAGCCTGGCCAACTCATTTCACCGAGTGCTTTCTTCCAAATCCTCATAGCTGGCGAGCATGTAAATGTTGCTATTTAGGCTCTTTGGATTACAACAATTTCTTATTTCCATATCTACTTGTAAATCTTCTGTCAAAATTTATGAGCAAAGATAATTTTCCAATGGATCAATGTAAGCTTCTTCCTCTATTGCACAACCTCTTAATAGACTGTCTGTACTGCAGAAGCATGTTCCCTTGTAATGTTATTCCTTATACAATTTTAAAGTTCATCTACTGTAAGTAAATCTGGCTGTTTCAGCTAAAAGTTGTGTAGCCTTGGGGATTCTTTATCAGATGAGCAGATGATCTTTTTAACACCTCGAGTTTCTGACTTTCATATCTTTCATTAAATCAATCTCCCTTTCATGATTTATATTTATGCCACTCCCCGATTCTATTACAACTCTCTCTTCTGCTTTCTCAATTTCCTCTATTACTCTTTTTTGGGTCTATAATATCATTTTAGTGGCTAACTCATAGGCTGTCACTTCACATTTATGAACTGAAACATGAACGTGCATCATTACTTTATTTTTATGAAAATCCATGATAACTAATGCACTGATTCAATTTCTACCAAGAAGCTTTATGTTTGGTTTCATGATATTTGGCCTCTAACCTCCATCCCTCCAAAAAAAATTTTACATCTATATTTACATACTGGGATCATTACCGCTCTTCTATCTCCCTGATCCAATGACTTTGGAAGTTATAATGGATTTAGGTGGGACTTTAATTAGAAACTGGTCTTTTCTGTATTTCAGGCTACATTTCACATGAAAGGGAAAAATATGACTCTAACAAATGAAAACCTTGATGCAACCCCCAGAAAGCCCCAGGCTAGCTAGATAAGTGTCTAGTGGAACAATTAGACTGTGGAAGTTCATGGTGGTGCCCCATTCCCTAGGAAGCTGGCATTCATTTTATACCAGTTTATATTTTTGTAACAAAACCACTCTCTGTAGTTTCCCTCTGGTTTACAATGATACCAATGTAGGCAGAATCTGATTGTTTTCAGCATTTTTTTTCCCCTTATTTTCCTTCTTTTATGAGCAGGGAGTATCTTTGAGCATCCTCAGAGATAGGACAGTCTTGGACCCCCAGCTCTGGCCCACCTGCACTCCTGTCATGCTATGAAGAGGAAAGAAAACATAAGAGGCTTTTTTAAACTTACAGATAACTGGACTGGTCACTGCAGTGTCAGCTTCTGACAAAAGAGCCAAGTTGGGGGTGTTCCCAGGAAGAGAAAACATACCAAACTCCAGAAAAAGCCTGCCTGAGTGATAGTCTTATTATGATTTAGCTCATTAAAACTCAAAACTTAGGGCAGCCCTGAAGCACCCATGAAGTCCGCTAGCAGCAAACTGGTCTGCACAGGGACTAGGTTCCAGAAGACATAAATGTGTCTCTTTCAATTCCAACCCACGTGCTGTAGATACCAGGCGGGTCTGAACAGAGGGCTTTGCATCTAAAGCCTTTTCAAAAGGAAAATATAATGCTAGCCAAGTAATAATTCTGAAAATTCAGCAGAATTTTCTGTACTTACTGCAGCTGACCAGCGGATGAGAGTTTTTCTGCCTTTGGGTTGGTGGACATGACCTGCTTACTGCCAGACCTTGAGAGGGATAGTTCAGATTTCATCCTGATCATGTACTTAAACTGATCACCTGAATTATATTTTCCAATGAAACCTGAAGTTGAATGTTCAACTCCCATTAGACTACACAAGCTCAGTGACCTTAAATCACATTGGAAACCTCAGCCTTGCGTTCAAGTTATTTTCTATCCTTCACTAGATCCTTTCACTAAACAAACAATAGAGAAATTAACAGACCAGACAAAGCTAATTATTAACAAATCTGGGGATAACCATGGTAAAATAGGGGGCATCTTATGGCTGTAAAGAATTGACATTGTCTTTAGACATTATACCAAGCTCTAGCAAAAGTATATGATTAAACATAATTGTTTAAATTAGAAATCTGTGAACAGCTGATCATTTCACCCTTGACAGCGTGTAAAGCAGATCGCTCATCTTTTGCCAGTGACTGAGTGGGAGAGACCAAGACCCTTCCACTGTGGATCCCCCCCCTCCACCAACAATGTAATAGATTATTTCCTGCACTGTTTGAGTGAAGGAAGTCCTCTCCCAGCTAATGTGCTTCAGGGATCTTCTTTGTTCATGTCCCCTACTAATTTTCGGGGGGGTGGGGAGGTTGTATACTTTATGACATTTAACATCCCATTTTATTAGATCAGTTTTCCCAGAGCCTCAACAGCAACAAAACAACCAACCAGCCCATAAGAAAACTCTTATCAGTAATTAGCCCTGCTAAAACCAGATGATAGCTCTCAGATCTGGATGCTAAAAAGTACAGGATGAGGTTACTCATATGTACGTGCAGCTTTCCTAGCAGCCTGAGCTCTAAAGAAATAAATATCAATGAAAGCAGTCCAGCTGAATCTACTTAGAGGACAGAGAGCAGGAGATGAGAATAGACACCCACATTGTTTAACCTGGGAACAAAGGGCAGAATTTGGAAAACTACTTGTCAAGGTGTCTTCAAAAATTAGTATAGTACATACAACTGTTTTGCCAGAGGGGCTGTTTCTTATCCTGTCTGCAGGCCTCTGTAAAATCCTTGTGATGAAATTCTCAGCCCTAGGGAAAGAGTTGCTTTCAAGATTTGTTACAAGCTTGAAACTCAGCTCAGCATCATCAAAATGTGTGAAGAACTTTCAAGGAAACATGGGCTGACTTATGGCTATGGCACTGAAACAGCTAAAATTGGCTCTCGCTGATCTTTGCTTTCAGCATTAAGCTGATGCCAAACTAAACCATCCAGTGACGGTGAGAACCGTGCTTAGAGACAAAAAAATTTCCCAATAAGGAACAGACTTTCTCTTCTCTTCATCAAATAAAATGCAGAGCAATCCCATTAACTACACTGGGTTAACTCTGGATTTTCAGTGGCAGAAGTGAGATCCAATCATTAGCAGAAATTGTGTGTTTGCATGTGAAACTGGCCCTGAGTTTTTCTTTTAGTGACAGTCAAGTGCAATTAATCTAATGCTTACAGACAATGCATAAAATGTCGTTTAGCACACATCCATTGTGCCTTTAAATGCCTAGTCACCAAGGCAAATTATACTTTCCTTCATTACTGAAGTTTCACTTCTCCCTCTCTGGGTTTTAGTAGAATGAAATGGAGCATGTAATGGAACGTCATGTTCATAGGTTTCATTTTGGTATCAGCTCCAGGTCTGCACAAAATCTCAAGCACTACAACAGCTTTTCACACGCTCACAAATGCTAAAAGAAATTGCTGAAGGCACTCAAATCCTGAAGTCTAAAGAAGATGCCCTAAATTTACTCAAACAAAACCCCTTTACGGTTGCAAAATAATTACCTGCTTGCAAATAATCAGGATATTTTTAATAGTTATTATATGGAAGAGATTATCTAAGTTGCGAGAAAATATCAGCTTTCTGTAATACCCACCTGCTCTAAATACACAGTTTTACTTTTAACTAAAATTGAAGAGCCACTGAAGCCAGTTTTTGTAGGTGCTTAGGTTTCTAATTCCCAATTAAATTAATTGGATTTGAATGCATAAATAGTTTCAGAAATCAGGCGTATCATCCAATAACCAGTTAAACAAGATGATGCTACAAAATAAGGCTGAAACAGGAAAACTGTTCATCATTTCTAGGGGTAGCTGATGTGGCAAAAATAATAGCAGTAGTGTCTCCTACAAACATATACAACGCCCATGCCACAGTCTTAGAAAAGGCAATAGACCAGATCCTGTCACGTGTAAAGCATGAGAACTATTACAGATAATTATTCTTGATAATAAACTGGACTAGGATAACTCCTTGTATTCTGATATCTCAAAGTACTTTGCAGACGTGTTTTACTTCTTTACTTCTGTACCTTCTTATGCTCTTGGAAATCCTTCAGAAGTAGGACATCAATTTTATAAGTAACTACAAAGAGAACAAGTAAATGGGTAGCCAAAAGCCATCACAGAAAACCAGGGAAGAGCTGACATCACAAGCCAGGACTACACTGCAAAAACATCTGCCTCAAAACATACTCATTCTAAGCTATTTAAGGATAGCAATTTTTAAATTTGATTATGCCACACCAAAAACATCTCTGCAAAAGGATGAACTGGCCTTTCATAGGATACATTTGCTCTGCCCAAGTTTACCCAGCTTCCTAAGTGGAAGTTGACCACTTCTGCAAATCTTAAGTAAGACATGGCAGGATCTAGACATGCAGCCAATATTGCTTATGAGACATTAGGATACCACTAGATTATTGTCTCAGAGTTTTCAGAAAAGTTTAACAATGGGACTGATATAAGATGGCTAAAAACTGGCAACATAAAGGGTAAGTAAGGGCAGAAACAAACATATTTAAACATGACAAGCACAGAAAAATAGCAAAAGCAGCAGCACCAGACAGCATGGAACAGCTGGATAGCCACTAGAGAAGAACCGCAGGAGGAGTGAGAGATGAGGCTGAGTTAATATGATGGGTGGGCGGGATATCACTCGCTGAATGTTAGTGAAAACAGCAGCAAAGGGAGTCAAGCAGCGGAGAGGGAAGGCTACCCAAAGGCGGACACATCACCTCTCATACATTGTCTTCACATTCATTTTCCTGCACATATATGGAAGGGAAGAGAGGCATGAAAATCTATTCCATGGATAGAGATGTTTCACCATTACACTGTAGCAGGACATTGATCTGCAAGATTCTTTCCTGAATGTAGGAATGCTCTGGACTACACCCAGCAATTCATGCATTGCTCTCCATGGTACCGAGGGGAACCATCCACCCTCGAGATGCCTGTCTACATTTCTTCTCTCCTTATTAATTCATCCCTGGTCTGGTAAATAGTGAGCATGATTATCTGCCTAAAAGAGAATAGAGGAATAATTTGAAAAGTACTCTATTTCAGTGGATTGGCCACAAAGGTTTGAAACTTACCTTGCCAAGTCATTTAGCCAGTGGCCTGATGTACAAAGTCCTTGCCTTTTAAGCTTCAGGCAAAGATGTTTACATGCTTGCCTCAACAAGGTCCTAGAAAGTAATGCAAAATGGTCCAGACGGTGGATAAAAGGGAAGAAATCTTCAGTCAGCAAACCTGCACAGACCCTGTTACATAAGAAATCTGGAAATAATTCTAAATCCTTACTCAGTCACTGATATTTTACCATGACAGTAATTTTTATGTGCTGTGATTAAGTTAAATTTAAAAGGACTGCTTCCTAAAGAGTCTGTGCTCTGTCCTAGTTAAGGTTATGTATATTATTAGCAGTCATAATGATGATGCTTAGATAGTACATTTTATGTAAAGATCTCAAAGCATTTTTCAAGGATTTACTATTAATGCTCTTTATCTGTCAAGGTAATTTAGAACCATTATACATCTTTGGTATGTGTCTATGTGGAGACAGATCAAATAAATGACATGCCAAAGATCACAGTAACACACCAATATCACAGGTGAAAGCATATGCCAGAGCCCACACTGTAACCAGCACATTTCAGTGCAGCATCTGAAAACCCATCCAATGGGTTATCCAATTGTTGTCCAATCTAATTAAGGCAGAGGCAAATGGAATGAAAATCAAAAGTCAGACACTGCATTATGCAGACTAAGCCCTTATTAGAACCTGTAATGCCTCAAATCCCAACCCAGACTTAGCCACTAGAGCATACTTCCTTTCTTCATTACCAATGAAGAAGAGAGAACTGGACATGATTACAAGTCCTGGGCTCGTTATGTCTTTTTGAGCTCTTGTTGGCTCTTTTTTTTTTCTTTATGTTCTAAATAAGCCTCTTGTTCTTCCAGTTGCCTGTGAGAACTCTAGGAGTCCTTCAAATATTCCACAGATAATATTCAGGATATTTCAGATATGACCAGCAGTTTCTCTACTAACTCCAGATCCCCAGCCTAATCTTTAGCGAATATTAATCAGTATAGCACTGGTGCAGTCACAGGATCTAAGCATATTTATATCACCTGAAAATATCTTGTCACATACATTTTTATTTTAGTAAGACCAATCCCTTCCATAGTTAATACAATGTCTGGATAGTCCTGAAAATTATAAGCAAAAGCAAAGTCATTTAGTCACTATGCTGTATCTGATATGTCCAGAAAAATCCTAAATTGAACTAAGACATAATTTATATGGCATATTGTAACTTTTTACTGTGTGCTAATAAAGCAACACAGAGTTTTGTGCCATGTTCTGCAGGATGGCTTAGAGCAGGCACAAACAGCTATAAATACCACCTCTAAAAGAAAGTGGCAGACGGTCACTGGAACTGAAGAACACAAAGAGTTTTAAAGCTAAAAGAAACATTTTAAGAGAAAGAATCACAACTTAAAATGATTAATGCAAGTTCCTGTTTTGGAGACAGGTGCTATGGGATGATCTGAGCCCAATTTAGTTTTCATTTGTATCAGTGTAACACCATGCGCCTCAGTAATGCACTGCTGGCTTAGCCCGGTGGAAGAAAGAAAAAAACTGATTTCCCTTTGTATTCAGCTTGCCTGTTCCTTACTTCCTCAGCACATTTTTTTATAGAGATCAACCAATCTCTTTTCATTGAGATGATGGAGAATTTCTCAGTACTGGGATTCAGTATACAATGAGTTGGGCTTTGAAAGCAGCTAAAAACAGTAAGAGCCCTAATCCCCTTTGAAAGGCAAGGTGATTTTGACATTCATACATGGGTATCTTTTGCTGTACAAATCTGGCACTCAGAAATAGGTGAGGCACTTGGAAGATCTTCACCATAGTTCATGAAGCATCTTCACTGGGAGGATTCACAGGCTCATGTCCGGATAAGCCTTTCACATGGATGGTATCAGAGTGATGATGTGACAGCATGGGAATGCCTGTGCAAAGCCTTAATTTCCAATGTCACTTAAGTGAATATACAATAGAAAGAAGCACTCTTGGCACTCAGCTACTGATTCCCACACTGATGTCACTTCTTTTCCAGTGCTGGCAGAAGCATCGTGTCTGAAATGAACTCAGTCAGGGAGCAGGGAGCTCGGCAGGCAGACACCTCATTCACCACAATTAAAAGAAAAAAAACCCCAAACCTGATTAATTTTCACTCAGCTGCGCTCATGGCCAGCAGAAAGACAGGGATGGCAGTTCCATGTTAGTTTTAAACAGTCACCAAATTGCACCTTAGCAATTGTTTAATGTATTAGGGACATTTGTTGGCCCCCTTTGGGTTCAGCAAATTATGAAATCTGATCATTCAGATCCCCTTTGGCATCACTGTTTGGATATTCTTTAGATTTTGCCTCATGCTTTTTATGGATATAGACAAATTCCTCCCAACAAAGCAACAGAAATACCTACAGAAGGAAAGACATTATCATCCCTGGCTCCACAAGACCACATATTCTTGCCCATTAAGCACAAAGAGACTGATTTCTGGGTATCTTCTGTAGGATGTTGTGGAAGCCTCAATTTAGGAATTATTTGGATTTTTCCATTAGAGAGAAGTTTTGTATCTTATAAGCTTTCAGCTTTTCATAAATATCAAGAAACTGCAGTCAACAGCAACTGTAGCAGTCACACTGGGATTTTCAGTATTGCTGATTACAAAAAGGCAAACAGCTCCACAAAAATCTTGTTACTTCTCAAGATTCACATCAGAATGATGAATTGGCAGAATATGAAAGAGACAAATCCAGTAACTTCAACAGCTTTAGGTGAGTTTCAGATGATTCTTAGGAGATGTGGCACTGTTATATCAGTTCTACATTCAGAACTCATTTTTGCCGTGCTTGCTCTTCACACCAGAGAGAGATTAAAATTGTTCCTTCTCCCTTTATAACCAACGGCAACAGCACATGGGCTGAACTCAACAGTCATTAATTACAACTTCTATTTTTGATAGTGCATTTTTCTGAGTTTGTCCTGTCTCCTGATTGCCAGAGCAGATCAGAAAAAATACTTTATTTTTCACAGTTGCTTCATGCTCAGGTGAAAAGTTCAGAAAGATTCTGCTGATGCCAAGAATACTGAAACTGAGTTGAAATGACAGGACATGATTTCATGATTTTCTATCAAAATGAAATGTTTAGACATCACAGAAAACAAAACCATCCATTTGCTGACTTAAATCAAATGTTTGTTTCAAGACAGATCAAAATTATTTGGGATGGAATAAGGCAGTTTGGCTGGTGAGAGAAAGCACCTTACATTGTGGATAACTATGGCATGAACTTGATCTTCACTGAACCCTTAAGGCAGAGATTTGTTTTCCCATTATAAAATTCAGCCCTACACAACCATATTCTATGCAAGTGCTCAATTCAGACAAAAGACCATTTGTTGATGGGAAAGTATTTTCTTTGATATCATTCAGCAAACTATGCTGATGACATCTTTTTTCTTTTATTTGGGTCCTCTGAAGACTGAGTGACCAAAACCCATGTGACAACCTCACCTGGATGTGATATTGCACATTCTGGTTCGCTAGCTTAATAGATCACTACTTCGGAAAGAGGGGCTTGCTCCTCTTCATTCTTTCCCTTCTCCTGTCTTGCTCTGCCCCACTGCAGGATGCTTTATCCCCCTTCTGTCCTTCTCCCTCCACTAATTCACTGGAGCAAGGAAAAGGTGAATACTTGGCTTCTCCCTTTTGACTAGGTGAGTTATTAGACTCAGTCGAGCCAAACCATGCATCTCAAATCACTCTTAGCTTGGCTTAAGCTTGAGAGATCACAGGGAAACTGGGATTCTGCTTTCTGCCTTGTTTTTAGATTTTTGTGTATCTCAGCAGCACCTCCATTCTGGGGGCCCATGCCTTCGACCTGCAGCCATGAGGGTTTTCTTTTCCAGTTGAAAGCTGGAACTGAAAACTGGTGTGATCACATGCAAGAATGTGTTGTTAAAGTGATATCAAACGGACTGCCACTAGCAATATGGTTGTGAAATCTGCAGCACTGGAACTGCCAATGCTAGAGTGAGGAGCTGATAAAATCCTGGACTCGATTATCTTCTCCCTTTGATCTTTCACTCTGTCACTTCACTGACTTTAGAAGAATTCAGCTTTTCCCTGAAGTGAACCAGAATAAGGAAGAAAAGAAACAGCTGTTAAAAGTTTAATGTTTTAAAACACTGTCTGCTTCAGGCTATTCTAAATGCTCTGACACTTCAGTTTTTGTAAACTCTGTCACTTGATTAAAAAGAAGTTTTTCGCCACTAATAAAACCACACTAAGTGTTATTGAAAGATTTATTAGTCTGCAGTAATATTTTACAAATTGCCAAGTGTGTTGTTATCCCCTCAAATACAGTCCAAAGTGAACAGAACAAAGCAGCTACCAACCCTTCACTCCATCAGCAGTAACTTCCTATCATGTAGCTGTGGCTGGAGCAGTCTGGCTTTGCAGCTCTACAGCAAGCAGGGATAAAACATTACTGCTTTGCACCTCACACACAGCCAAAAGATGAGAATCTGCAGAGGACAAACACCAAGCAATTGTCCCACAGTCAGAACTGGGAGTCGAGCTTTGGGAAATGGGAATTTGGAGCGAGAGGCCACGCTGTAACATCCTGCACGGCCTCTGCACGTGGGACACAGCCCCACGGCTCTGTGGTAAGTCCGAGGTTGTGCCAAGGATACCAAAAGTAGCAGCTTCCCTTTCACTCCTCCTGCCCCAGGAGTTTGCTTGTAACACAGACAAAAGTTAGTACGTCTGCCTCCCGTCTGCATCCTTACCTGAGATCTCAGAAAGGACAAGATGCTCTAGAAGAAAATAAGCTAAAGGTATTTTGTTAGAAAAGCATGCAGTTTTGAATAACACACAGATTTTTAATGGAGTCCTCTACAAAATACACAGTGCAATACAAAAAAGGGCCAGAGAAACTGTATCCTGTTCCCAGTATTGGCATCATTCACTGTTTGACTTCTGGCAACTGGCTTCTGGACAGAGCTGAGAATATATTGGAATTTTTAGTTAACTGATCAAAGAAAATGAACCTAAAAGTGTTTTCATTCCAGGGCAACTAAAAATGCAGATTTTCAATTAACTCATCAAATTGAAAACCCAGAGCATTGGGAAGTATTTCTCTGGAGACTCTTAGGCTTCATTGAGCCTTGAAAAACTGGCCATTTTGAAACAGAGTTGTCTTTTCAAAATGAAAGATTAAAAGATGTTGAATTTTCCTCTCTGCTCATTCTTGGTTTAGATCATCTTAAGAATTTGATCCATATTAACAACTCGGCAAAAAAAGTCTGCTCGCCATTCTCTCTTTTTTCCATGAGGTCAGTACAAGTTTTACCATCTACTTCAATGGTCAGAACTTCTTTATAGCACTTTGAAACTCTCACTTTAACTTTTCTGTGTCTCAGATTCCTTATTTGTGAAACAGTCTACGACATGTCTCCATTTTTTGGTGTGATTACTCTGCCATGGTGGATCAAATCATTTCAGATAACCATTTGTCAATAAAAATATTGTTCCAATAGACTAAATTCTGTCCTGACTTATTCAAGTAGATGCAGTTTGGTGGAAAACAAGTCAGTGTAGAATTTGATCCAGCTCTTTAAAGTTCTTTGAAGTCTCAGATGAAAGATGTGAGTAATAAATGTGGTCCCTGAAACTGAAAGAAGAATGAGGTATCCTCATTCTGCAAGGAAAATGAACTTAAACTCATCATTAATCAACACCAAAAAATAGGAATAAAAGCTAAGCCAAAAAGACGTAATCAATGTGTTAGATGCTACATGACAGATGCATTGAAAACCAGCAACAGTAAAGACACAAAGAAACGTAATCTTAATCTTTGTATTTCAGCGGGCATTTTAAGCAGACTTTTTCTTCCATTTTATATTCACTATTCTAATGCCCAGAGAACAGAAACTCTAATTACTGTTGCATGCTGAAGGCTGGCCAGTAATTATATATCTTTATCTTCATTAGATAAGATGTCTGTGAATAAGGCTTGGTCTGAAACAGAGCAGGTAAACTGGAAACTCGGAGACACATTTTCAATTAAGAGCTCACTTTAAACTGGTAACTCATTTTAATGCTGCTGAAACCTGCCTTCCTACTGCGGAGGAGGGAACTCCAAGGGGATGTTTGCAGAAGCCCAAAGTGTCTTGATCTCTGACTAGTGATTTCCTGTTTTGACACAGGGCCTATCATTAGCATCACTGTGCAATGGCATATATATGAATAATATTAAGCACACAAGCCTTTGTAGGTATATTCATTTACTTACCATTAATATTAGATATACACTTAAGCGGTACTACCACTTTAACCTCTTTGCAGTGTGAGAGCTGAGCATATTATATACTACAAACTGTTGCAGATTTATATAAGACAAAACCGTTACTCAAATATCCAGTGAACATGCCAAATCATTCTGGTAAACTAAGATTTCTGAAAACAAAACTGATTTGTAAAATATCTTCCAAACGATATATTTGCTTTCAAATTATTTTTTCCAGTTCTCTGAAAAAACTAAAAAGTTAGTTAATGAGTTAGCAAGTGAAGACTTAGTCCATTAACTTTCACTTAATTTCTTTCTGTTTTTAAACCTAGATTCAGTCCAACAATTTGCTGTATTTGCGGATTTACCAAATTCAAAAGGGCTTCATAGAAACAAAACAACACCTCTATTAAGACAGCCAGAAAGACACATTTAATATGAAAATACCAACATGGTGGCTATTCAGATAAATAGATACCCTGAGTAGATTTTAAAAGGAAAACATAAAAAATGTACTTCAAAATTGCTTGGGTTCATCTTGTGTATAAGAAATTATCATGAAGAAACTACTTAAGACAAGTCCAATGAGTGTAAAAATTGCACTTTTTTGACAAAATAAAAAAATTAAAATCTGAAAGATCATTTAAGCCTATACCCAGCTCTATTCTTCAGTTACCCTGCTGCAAGTTGTCACTCCCTCTGTGACATGAAGTTACTAAACTTGTAGGTATGTCTCAAACTCCCACAGTTTCCCATATGACAGTACCAATCAAGTGGCTACACTCATCTTTGCCTAGAAAAGCAAAAAACATCCACTAGGAAGAGTCTTTTTCATCTAGTGGGGTGCAGGTTGGCTTGCTTTGGAGCTAAGCACCTCCCCTCAGCTGTTTGAATCCAAATTAAAATGAACTAACATAACAGGGAGAAAGCTTAGTAATTCAGTCAGCTTTCGGCTAAAGCAAGTTTCACAAAGGCTGAGTCCTCAATATGGTGCAGTCCACAGAAGTTAATGGGATAACACTGATTTCCAACAGCTGGAGGGGTGGCCTGTAGTATTTGTAATCATTGTGTGACATGCTGGTTAAGTTAAGAAAAAATTCAATTTTAACTTTTATTTGTAGCCGTGTCTCTCATTTCCTCTTCTCAAGTGACAGCCACAGATGACTTTGTGAAAAGATAAAATCTGCTGTAGACAAGCCAACATTTCTGTCACCATGCTGGAATACTTTCTACCGTATCTCCCACAATCACCACCGCTGATCATGTCCTCCCACTACCACTAACGAGTGTTAATCATTAACCGAGTAGGAATATGCAGGACTTCATACAAGTTTTAGTAGGAACATTGGTACAAGGTGAAAGCCTTCACGAAGCAGCAAATTTTCCTGAGGGTCCAGTCTGACCCTAAGATTTCCGTAATAAAAAGGCACCTTAAAGGCATTCCTGCAAGCTGACTCCTCACTACTGGCAAGGAAAGTACACACTGTGAGTCAAAACTCAGCGTAGCAGTATATTATTGCATGCTGCTTATCCTTCAATGAAGTTTAGGCTATAGAGCTGTTGTACAGAGTCTTATGCAGTAGTTCCCAGTCCACGACTGGTGGCCAACATTATTTCCTGTGAGACACTCTAGTAACAATTGCGACCAAAGCCAATTCCAAATTCAAAGTTAAAGTTGTTTGCAATACACTGCTAGTCAGTACCGAGACCCAAACTCTGAGTCATACAACTCTTGTTCCAATGTGACAAGTCAACTTCAGAGGAATTACTCCTTCTCTAGAACATCAGCTGACAACATTCCTGAACCTACACAGCCATACAGCTGAAAAGTAAAAGTCAACTGAAATTCTGAAAATACTTCACAAAAGTGGGAAGTGACAGACAATTCCAAGCATTTGACACGCGGGATGGAAAATGTGCAATTTTGTGTTTATTTTATTGCTCAACTGAGCCAGTCTATACATAACAGCAATAATAAACCTTTGTCTTCCAGCAGTAAAGCATTTCAGAAGATGAAAGAACTTGTCACATAAGAGAACACCACTGTTTTGCAGGGCCTCTGCCTTTGTGTAACGGAGCAGTATGTCCTACCTTAATGACATCTTCATCTGATGATCTGCACTCCACAGATTCCAGTAGATCAGTCACAGTCCCATCATCTTCCACGGAGATCACTTTGACAGGAACAGCCACTGTTTTACCAGTGAGAATAGCTGTATTCAGGATCTCTGCTTCCTAGGAGACGAAAAAAAGCCACTTTAGATAAAATATTTTGCTATAAATTCATTGGTACCACCTAGGTTCAGCTTTGATTTAATTTCTAATGGCTATGCCAAGAACTGTTCCAAGTGCAGCAGGCAGGAAAGACAAATTTCCTCCCTTCAATCCTGGAACCAAAGTCCCAGTTCTGATTCAGGGCTGTTAAGATATTTGTCATGCCCTAATTGCTATTTCATGAATGCTCATCAAGCGTCAGAGCAACCTAACACCCGAGAAACAACCCTGCACCACATAAACAAGATGTACCTTGCATGTAACAATAGTGAAACCTCCATCTTGAGGAGCTCGCCAATGATCTTGTTGATCACATAGTGCCTTAGGTCTTTTACCCACAAAACTGTTTTCTGAAAGGTTTTCCACAAAGGCTGAAATTCTATTACACTACTGGACAAATACTGTCAACATTTAGACCAAAGAAATACTGTATAATTGTTAGGGAACAAGTCTGGATTGAGGACAGTCAAAATCCACTTTGCCCCAAATCTTCTGTGTGATCCTTTACAAGTCCCTGCAGTGGGGGGTGTCTTCTGCAATACGCACACTTCCCACCTTCCAGCCTGCAGCAGCCTGCACAGGGATAACAGCTGCTAAACCAGCCACCAGATAGCAGATTAAATCCTCTGGCACACAGGGTGCGCTCTAGCACGGCCTCTGACTGCACGGCTGGTTAGACACTCGGGCTGGCCATGCGGATGGCAGCAACTCTAGTCTTCGAGGCAGGCTTCAGGCTGCTCTTTGGGATGCAATGTTGGCAGATTCAACAATTCACAGCCTGTAAAACGGGCTAGTGGCACTGTCTCTGGTTCCCGCTGCTCTGCCTCCTAGGGAATTAGTTTAAGAGTGACACCATTTCTGGTCCTGCGTAAATGACTACATGTACCACAGGACTGTGTGGAATCAGACGCTCATCAGGTTTTCTAGGACTTATCCTGGATCTTGTTGGGTAATGGTGGGCAAGCACTTGTTCACAAGTGGGTTTTTTTACCTTTTAATGAGGCTCGTGCAAAACCATCCTCTCCCAAAAAGGAACGATGCTAAGAAGGGCCTGGGCTCTTTAAACAAAATGAGCTCTGCAGTGACCTGTGTCTCTGGTATGTCACTGTTGTGATGATTATTGCAAAATGCATTCCTTCTGTTTGATTTATCTCTTCTAATTTAAAAGTGCTGAGTTCTGATTATATGGAGAGCATGAGACTAAACAGTGCTCTTGGTTACCGGGGTGTCACATCAGTCTCGCACAGCAGATATCACTGACTTGTGCCAAGGTACACAGAGAGCAGAAATTGGTGCCTGAATTCTTCCACTCCTAATTGCAAGATACTGCTCATTTCGGGAAAGGAGCTTTTTAGAACTGTGCCTGCGAATCATGGACTATCCCGCAGAACAAGAGGCTCTTGATTTCAGCTGGCTCTTGTAAAATAAAGGCTTCCAAAGCCCCCCAAGTGCTAACTCCTCATTATCTAAATAGCTCATGCTATGAGCTCTGAGACTGACCTGATTTTACTTGTGGAAGACAACAAAGTGGGAGATTGAAACCAAGTTACCAGAAGATGATGACTCCCCCTACTGCCTCTTGGGCTGAAGAGGAGAAGCTGAGATTTCTCTCAGCTAAAGGATACAGAGAGACTTTATTCAGACTCAAAGCAATATTTAAAGAAGGAAGGAAAAAAATCTCCTCGTCTTTTGATAGCTGCTTTGCTAAAGTTGCCCCATCCTCACCATGATCTTTAGGGGAGGGTGAAATAGGATTTTACAAAAAGAGAACTTAAGAAGAAAATCCTCCCCCTCCCTCAACAGAAAAACCCTTCAGATATTTTGAAATTATAATTCATACAAAGGTGAGAATATCTGCCTGTACTGTAAGGCCCTTCTGTATTGAGTGCACATTTATCCTCAGTAGAGAATATATTATTCAGGCAACAGAAAGATTTGCAATTAAGTTTCCAGGTTCTTTTTTTTTTTTTTTTTTCACATCTGGGCTTTGCAGCGAAGTTACTGCATGCAGGTTATTTAGACACTTTTGCCACTCTTCTATAGGCTCCATGGAGCTGAAAATGGGGGCAGCTTGACAGAAAAGTGCTATTAAGCATCCACTGTAATTACAGAATCCAGGCATTAGGTCCTGATTTTGTAAACACTTGGGCATGAATCTCATTTCATTGGGACTATTTGAGGCTGTACCACATGTCTAGCTACTTGCACCTCGTACCAAGCTGAAAAGATCTGCTTCCCACGCAAGCAGGAATGGCCTTCTTCCTCCAGTTGATACATTACAGTACGACCCTTGCAATTATTTTATAAAGCAAAGGGAAGTTTAATAACCAAGCCTTTCAAACAGTGTGATTAATGAGGTCTGCTTACCAAAGGCAAATGTAATTTCCCCTGGTAAGTGCTTGTAACTGAGAATGATTCTCACAAGCTTCATGAATTTCTTTCAAGTTTCCAAATTTTCCAAGTGCTAGCTTTGGATATTCTGAATACAGACTGCATCCTAATATACCTGTTACCTGCCACTTTATGGAAATGCATGCAAAATCAGGCTACTTAGTACATCAGCGGTTTCACTGTCACTACCCTGGTTTCCTTCTCAGCTACCTTCTAAAAGCATGTGCACAGCACATCTAATCCACAGGAGAATTTCTGCACATCCAGTCTCAGCTGGCTTCAACGCTCAATAACATGGTCTCACGTCCTGCCCCAAAGCTTTCTGTCTGGGACTACAGTCTGACAGATCTTTACTTAACCCAATCGTGTGAATAATCGCAATAACTTTAATGAGAGTACATAAAGGCAAGGAGATGAGCGTATTCATATCTGATTTCTAAGCAAGCATGTTAATATGTCGTCTCTATCCAAAATCAAAGATCCCAGATTCAAAGTTTTCTAGTTTTCATCTGTATCCATGTTCTAGGTCTACGTTCAGAAACACAGTGTTTCCAGAACTGTGCATAATCCGTATCAGCCCGATGCGCAGCATGTGACAGCATTGCTGATTCTTAGAAAGCCATGAAAATCTCCCAAACCAAGAAATGAGAGAGGTGGGGGGCAAGAAGTAATGCCTTCAGTTCATACAAATGTCTGTGGTGACTTTCTGACTTTCTATCAGCAACTACTTATTCAGTCCCAGAAATACAAATCCACCCGATACCTCTCTAAAGGCAAAGAAGGGCAAGGCAAGCTGGCAAAGGTCCAAAGCTGTGCTAATCTACACTAGAATAACTGAGCTGTATATTCTGTTTGCAGAGTTTTCAGTACATCTACACGTATGGACTCAGAGGATGATTTCTTTAGGCACCTGGTTTCCATCTCACCCTTGAACATAGAGGCATAATAACCATCTACACCAACTTACACAGCAGGGGCAGAGTACAATGCTTCTTCAGTCATTTGTTTAATGTCTAGAAAGGTCTTAATGTTCCCCTGGTGAAAGCATACAAAAATTATTTAATTTTGAAGAAACAAACATGATACTTATTTAGCTATACAGAGATTTATAGTTCAGAGTCTCAGCATGTAAAAGCTATAAATCTCAATAGTCACTAATTTAAAAGTGCTACTTTTTGCTGCTTAAGTAATAAAGGAATCTTCTGAAGAAATATTATGTTCTTTATCCATAACTAACATAGATTATAGGAGAGATGATGTCAGGGCAGTGCAAGATAGGTATAGTTATGCTTTTGCAAAGCTATAGCCAAATATTTTAATGGCTAAAAGTTGACTCCCTGAGCAGCTATTAAAAAGATGCTGAACTTTCTCTAACTATTATGTAGCATATCCCTATAATTCAAATAAAGTGAACCCCACAAATAATAAAGTGAAATAATAATAAAAAATAATATTTTTTCTCCAAGTAATAGAAATGGAAGACCAGGTAATCTTTATTCTGAAATTGCTACCACATTAAAAAAATAGTAAAACTTTAAAAGAAGATTCTGGACAGAGCATTCTTTGCCTACTGAAGAGTTTCATATTAAGTATCTGAGCATATTAAGCCCTCCAGCAGAAACACATTCAGAAGATGTACACAGTAAGCATCTATTTAAGTGAAAATGCAGAAGTGAATACCTATTAGTTTTTTCAATTTTAATTGGTAGCTTCCCTGCAATTTAATTTCCCTTCGGATATCTTTTGCCTTATAATTCCTGGGGTGAAAGAAAGGACTTTAACAATATCTTTATAAATCTTAAGGATTTTTTTTTCTTCTCCTAGTTTTCTCTGTATACACAGTATTTCTTAATGTTTGTATTAATAATGACTTTTGAAAGAAATACATGACTAACTCATGCTTAGCTTTAAGGGCTCACATCAGATTGATATGACAAAATAAAGTTTAGTACTAACTGTCAGCATTCTTTCCAAAAGCATTTTAGCATGATTCAACACATCATCTTAATGTCGGATCCCTCTTAGCCCTTATAAACCTCACAACACTACAGGCAGCAATGAGCAAGGCACCACTGCGTTTTCAAGAGACCTGCAGACATGTTTCCTCAAAATAACTCGGACTGATCTGCAGCTCATACCCTTCAGGAGAAGAAATACTTGTCCTACCACAAGATACAAGGAAAAAAAAAAGTATTTAAAAGTCCCCACAACACTGTAATACATGTTCTATAATCACAGCAGATCTCCAGTTACATTTTTTTATTAGAGTAGTAGAGTATATTTTTGCAGGCTGCTTATCTAACTTCTAAAATCAAGCATGTTCCTTTCTGTTTTCAATATTTACCCTGGCTTTTGGGTTTACTATGTACAGACTGCAAGAGAGAAGAGAATAAAATGCTCATTGCAATCTTCTGAAGTCCAGGGCACACCACCAAACCAGAATGAATAGCTGCGTGAAAATCCGTCCCATTTGGCACCATTAATATCCTCCATTTCCCTCTTTTTTTTTTTTCTAGCCTGTAGAGCATTAATCCAGGGTACCACCTTGAATCTTTTCACTATTTATTCAAAAAAGGCCTAGATTTTCCTCCTCTTCAGCTAGCGGCCATCTTATTTATATCAGAGAATCCATACTTCAGTTATGCATAACTAATTTCAAATCTTATTTAGCATCAAGTCTCAGAATTAAGAAGCTAAGTGACAGCTGTTTAATTAACTCCTTAAGCTGATTAGAAAGCATTACAGAAATCCCCCCAAGGAAGATTTTATAACTGTCAAGAGAGCCTAAGGTCATGTTAATGCTTCTGTTTAAATTTAGTAAGCTTCTAAAACCAATAAAGTCTAAATGCTTGACATCCTCATGGATGTGGTCAAATTCAGCTTTTTCCCTCATGTTACCACTGTTACCAAGGATAGGAAACAAAAACAACAATATAGAAGGGATTTGAAAAGTCAGAAAGCAGCAGCTGAACAATAAAGCAAACAGATGCATCTCTGCAAAGGAGCTGCTATGAGTTGGTACCATCTAACACTCAATTATACCGGATTAGTACTCAACGCTGGAGTAAAGCTGAGCTTGCACCTTAAATGCAGAGTCATCTCCCAGCTTCTGGTTGTAAGTCCAAAGGTTTGTTCATTGGTTCTTAAAACTTAAATCCACCTTTAATGATAAGATTATGGCAGCTGAAGTACAAGTTTTAGAAGCAGGTGGTGGGGCTAGATACATGGTGGTGCAGAGAAACGGAAATGCTCCAAAACAAATTTCCTTGGTTGTAGTATACTATTGTCAGCTCTGAGTTTGCAAACAGCTTGAAATAAATAAAATAAGATTCTAATTTCTTTGTTTGCCCTGTAGTTTCCAAGCCTTTAGGATGCACTAAAAATTTGAAAAATTATCTGCAATTCTTTTGTGTCCAAAGGAATAAAAGAACTGTGGCCAGAAATAACACAAAATAATTTGTGAGGCCTTTAATATAAATAGAAGAATTGCAAGTACAAGTTGAAATACTGTAAGTATGAGAAATGATGGTGAAACCTGGATGCAGAAACGTGGAAAGACTGACATGATCTTCAAAGTTAGCTGTTTGGCTTAAAGTGCACACCTTTCATTGTGAAAAGTAAAATCTGAAGTCACTGGGAATGGGAGAGAGGAGGGGGATATAAAAGCAAATTAATCACTTTAATTTAAGCACTTGCTACTTAATCAGTTTCCTTTTTTCCTTGGTACAGGCAAGAGAACTCCACAATCAGATGTGCTGACACAGGGTTAATAAGGAGCATCAACAGCAACCCAACTGCATGTTTCTCTGGATATATTTACCTGCTGACTCCTAGTCTTCTACACAGCTGCTAGACAGGGAAAAATGGATTTTTTTTAATAGCAAACTGTAATTGAAAAACTATTGTTTAGAAAGAAATGGGGGGCAGAATCAATATCTGAATATATTTTTCATTCTTTCTTCCTCAGTCTGTGATTCCTTGAAAAGTTTAGGTTGCCGTGCAATAGGGGGGTGACTGCCTCCAGCCACTCTCTCACTGCTCCACCGGGGCAGAATCAGTGCTTATAGAGTGAGCAGATTTGGCAAGGATGAGCAGTGAAACAAAGCCACATATTCATATAAAGCACAACAATCACATTTTTCCAGTTAAAAACAGAGAACAGTCAATGGCTGGATCGTGCTGTAGGGAAAAAGCAATATGGGATAATCACAGAGACTCTCTGCCCTCCTACTGTCACACACAAGGCATACAAGAAAAAAAAAAAATTTATATTTAATCTGAGACTCAACTTTTGCAAAGCCTTTTAGCTCTTTTATATTTTTCCTAACGAACTTTCATCTCTGTATGGACAGAATCACTCCTAAGTATGACGGGGGGAAAGGAAAAGCTAAATATTGAAGACAGTGCTGTGTGGAGCAAATAGGGAGACAGGGAGCAAAATAACAGGTAGGTGTTACAAAGCAAATGCAGGATCATTAATAAGATGATCAGCAGTGAGAGGTCTCTTATTACACAGCCTGTGATGTTCAGTAAAAAGCTCAAGGAGGAAAGAAATGCGTCTTCGAAGCAAAATCCAGGTGCTACTGTATCTGCCTCGGTGAAGCGAGGCCGCTGTTCAGGCTGGTAAATTCCCTTGTTTCACATTTGTATGTTGTTACAGTCCTGGCTTGTGGACGCTGCCTATTATTGTGGATGCAATTCCACATCTTTAAGTGATGAAAAAGCCAGGAAATAAATTGCCTCACTCTGAAGGAAAGAAAAATGCCTTTGCCTGTTGTGTCCCTTTTCCCTACCTTTGTCTGTCTCATGTTTCTAGAGTGGAATTGCTCAGAACAGGGATCAGGGTTTTTTTGTATTTGTGCAGTGTCCAGTCCACAGTTCAGATCTGAGGTCAAGCTGCCGAACCCGCTAACAATAGGTAACGGTTTTCTTGAAGGTGAAACATGGCAAGCACACAACAAATGCAAGAACAAAGTCGGGGGGATAGGACATTGCCTCTGTTTTCAGTGCTGTTATTTACAGCCTTACTGCTGGGATAAAGGCACACAAGGTTTTAATGTTTTTAACAGTGACTTCACAGAGCAGAAGTGTGTAATTTTAAGCCTGTATTTTCTGCTAAAGATTTCTGGGAGCAGGCAGCACACAGGCAAACTATCTAGAGAGACTAATGAACTATTTAGCAACAGGAGAGTTTGTAACATTACCAGTAAGCTATCCGAGCCATACTGGATCTCCTTTACACTCAGATAGCTGAGGAGTCAAATCTTCCTGCAGGCGTTCACTTTTTTCTAGCTGTAGAGTCAATGCAAATTTTAATTTGTTTCAGGTTTAAAATTACAAAGTCCCTTTAGTGCTTTGATGTCTAACATTTAGGAATTGTGTTAGCATACTTTTGGCAAGTCCTTCTTTGGTGTTTTGGTGGTTTGCAGTGCTAAGTAGGCTACCATGATCCCAGGAAGCTGTCATGTACATTGTCTGTTTATCAAAGTCAGAGAGCTATGAAGTCTGCAAATTGTCAGGCCGTGGTTCTTCAGAGAAATTGCTAATTAATTCACGTGCTCCAAACTGTAACTCCATGAAGCTGTGCGTGCATACTTGATTTTGGTCTCTAGACAGACCGCTTTAGCTGATAATCAACAAGGTTTGCTCTTAAAAGCAAGCAAACAAACAAACTTGGGGAGGAGTTCTTCTTTGCATTTCCTAAGCAGGCTGCCAGCACTTTCAGACATCATTGCAGGAGAGGAAGGCATGTCTGATTGTCAAAGGCAGGCCTTTCAGAAAAGCAGAGCTGGGAGATCTGGCCTAAGGTACACGAACACACTGTGTCTGATGCTGCTGTATTGCTGAGACTGGGGAGACTGGTAGGGACATGTCATGCGAAATTAGCTAAACCCAATCAAAATTTCACACATGGGGTCAGTATCTCAGCTCCTGGATTGATGTGCCAGCGTGAAGGCTCTTTTGATTCTCAGGCCTGCAGTTAGGAAGCCTAATGCAGAGGTTTGGTGCCTGCAGGGGTTTTGGAGCTCTGTAAGGGGTGGACTGTGGGATGTGATGTAGGGATTTCCAGCAACAAAATGAAAGCTCTAGGATATCACTTCAAAGAAAAGATGCCAACGAGACTTTAGCAATGCAATTTAGCAGAGTAAATATTTGGTGTGATGTGTAGCAGAGCCAGAATGACTGGGGTCAAACTGACTGAAACAGCTTCACTTTCATGAAGGGAAGCATTAAAAATCTCAAAACAAACCACTGGCCTTGTTTAATACGTTTGGTTTTTTTCTTCTCGTTCTTCCACAGCTCGCTGCCATCATTCCCAGGCTGTATTCTGAGCTGCACATGAATCCTTCGTGTCTTCCACCCTGTGCTAACCCCCGTATGTTTGGTGGTCTAAGGGGAATACTAAGGGCCTGGCCAATAAGGAGCAGAGTAGAGCAACCCTTGGGATGTGGAAATATCCAGCAGAGAAATCCGACAGTTTCTTTTCTGTCATCCTCTGCTTTCCAGAGCCAAACAGCAATGAAATCTGTGTACTTCCCCGCCTGCACACTGCTCCTCTTCCCCTCCCGTGGCCACCCCTACCCCAGACGGGTGACAGGGCAGGGCTCTGTGCCATCAGGCACTCCCTCCTCACTGTCTGCCCTGGCCACAACCCTATTTCTGCACTGTCACAGCCAGCAAGTGACAAGCTGAAAGAGAGCTGAGGCTGGGAAGGGTGGGAGATGGGGAGTGGAAGGAATCTGAGGCAGAGGATGGGGGAAGGGGACAGGGAGGGAGGGGAACTCTCAGTTTCTCCAGGGGAGGTTAGCTGCTGACTACAGAAAATACAGGAAAAGTACTGTCCCACTTCACGTTGTTAAAAGATACAGGACTTGGCAAATTTCTGTAAAATATGGTACCTGTGGCAAATGTTGCAACGGATGCTGGGCACAGCTGATAATTGAAGCTGTTGTTTCAGCAGAGACCTCCCTGCTCACATATGTTGCTCTCATACTCCACTGTCTGTTCTCTCCCTCCCACATAATCACATGTGGGATGAAGCCTGCTTCTGCACTGACTGGAACTATTGATACTATAGATTAGGAATGCATAAGGGACTCAATGACCAGAGTAGCTACAGCAACTTCCTTGGAAAAATATTTCTAGGTACTTCTCACAGAGGTAGAAATGATGTGGTTTTATGTTACTGGGGAACAAGCTTTCTGTAAAAGGCTTCCCCAGACTCAGGCCATGTGGGAATCAGGCCCCATCAGAGTGCTCTGAGATATGAAAAACAGATGGAACAAAAGGAGATTCAGTGTTTTATTTTCTGAATATGTTTAGATTTTTCTATTGTTTTACCAACAAGCAAATTCACACCTGGAAACAACTTCAGTATCATCTTGTAATGTGTGATGATACATCAGCTGAGGTCTGTCAGCCAGGGCTTTATGCAGAGTTTTGTTCATACTTTGAAGCCCTGCTGTGAAACATTCAATTATTATCATATACCAAACTACCACCATGAGTCTGCCTTGGTGACTCACGTTTCCTTTGTCGGCCACACGTTTACACTGACCTATCTGAAGCCTGACTGATGTGGGCAGAGGCGCAGATGCAGCCGTCCTCATTGCAGATATCCACAGAGGACTCCCCTGCTCCGTTGCTGGCTTGCCAAGCACCAAACACACAGCACTTCGTCTTTTGAACTTGAGGATCTCCATTTTCACCTCAAAGTCCATGACGTTTTTGCCCTATTCTACCTAGCTGCTCTGTTATCTCCTACAATTTTCCCACCTTTTAATGTCTACCAGTCAGCTCTTTCACCAGCACGTATGTGCTTTTCCCCATGACACCTGCAGAGACAGTTACTTTACAACCCTCTTTAAAATTCAGCTCTGTCAAAGTAACTACAGGATGTTGCAAGTCTCAAACAGCCATGTTTGTTCCTCTCCTCCCATGTCTCACAATTTTGGTTTAACTCCGTGAGGTCAAGTAAGACCTGTCAGCAAAACAGGTAAACCAAGGTGCACATATGGTGTTTATAAATATATATAGAGATTCACTTCCCTCCATGACTACAAAGTACTTCTCGGAGAGGAAAGCCATTTAGCATTGTCTACAATAACAACAATCGTAACACATTTATCAACTTGGACTTGATTTTCATCTAATTTTAAAAGTTCTGCTGTCACCCTTGCGGTTTTCCAGAGGTGAAAGCGGAGCGGCGGTAGGGTTAGGAAAGCTGCCCAAGTCTTCACACAGAGCCACTGGCAAAGCCAGGAGCAATCCCTGGAGCTCTGCCACCACATTTCCTCTGCTGCACATGGAAAATCCTGATAGCAACATAGATGATGTATCAAGCATGGTGGGATGACAAGGAGAAAATGATGCGGTGACAATGAGAAAAAAGCAGATTTGCAACGATGAAATCTGCCCCAGCGTGGCAATTAATGTAAGCCCCCATGGCAGAGCCAGAGAGCAACTAGTTTTTCACATTTCTAAAAAGAAGGAGGGTGTTTGTAAGGAACAAGAGAACGCATGTTCTAGTGGTCACTGTGCTGAGGAGAAGTGACTAAGTTGCCTGTTCCAAAGCTTCCTTACAAATTGGCCTTGGTAGTTTTCATAGCACATTCATATTTAGGAATGTCAAGCAATAAGTAGCCTGAGCTAAATTGGGACCATCACAGGGGCCCTGGAAATCTGCCTCAAAACCAAAAATTCATTCATGAGCAGACTAACGGCAGAACAGCGGGGAAGCCTGCAGCCAACGGCTCTGCTGGGTTAGTAATTAGCTCTTCATTTGAACTTTAAACAGAAACACAAAAATAAACAAAAGGGACATTCACAAAAAATACAGTGTTCCAGCTCCCATATGGCAAATGGGGCCAAAGTCTGCTCTGAGACATGTGACCATGACCTTCATGAGGACACCATGATGCCCAGGGCAAAATTTGGGTCACAGCATGTCCTTAGAAAACATCCAGTTTTCTGACAGTGACTGGATAAGGACGCTGGTCCCTGCCTGTAGTGGCAGCAGAGGTTGTACTCCCATGCCACTGCAGGTAAACTCATCTATTCCCTGTGTCATACCATGTGTGGAGAAGGACATTAACACTCCATTTCTAGGAACAAAAGCAGGCAAACGCCATTTATCCACATGGTTATAACATTGCCATCGCTACAGCTGAGGAGCCCAAAACTTTCTCTCTCCACTTTTGGTCTCGGTAAGAAAATGTCAATAAATTTTCTTTATTTCTTTTTTCATATGACACAGGAATCAAAGTTTTATTTCCAAAACCCCCCTAGTTACAAGTTCCGTGACCAGAAAGTTATTTTGGTGCCCACATTTCAGTGGCACTACTGATTTAGAACTTTTTCTGTGTGATTAGCCTGTGACAACGACTACTGCCAGATCCTTGGCAGATATAAATTGGTTCAACTTTGCTAATCCTGCAGATATTCCAAGAAACAGACCCGTACGTTTATTTCCCCTGCCATACATAAAGGCTATAGTACAGGGCAGTATAAGAATCTGAATGAAGATTGAATATTTTTAGGTCTGATGAAGTAGGCAGAGAAAGAAAGCAGTGAGCCTGCAAGCTCTGCTTTGATCATTTAGCCTTTGCAGATTTATGACAAATTGTTTTTTCTGCATGAATCTGAACTGATACAGATTTACATGAGTAGTTAAAAAGTAATACCAGTTGGGAAATAAAATCCCTAACAGCACCACAGAAAAGCAATAAACTTAAGAAGCAGTTAGACAGACAGAAGAATTATCAGAAACGCTTTAAAAGAGAAAAAAATTAATAACAGAGAGAAAGAGCAGTTGGACACTTGTAAAGCTGGTTGTGGCAGGCTGAAAGCAGGGAATACAAAAAGCCATTAGAAAAAAGACATGAAGAGTCTTGTAATAATATCCTGGGAAACATGCATGCTACAGATTCAATGCTTTTAAGACTATATTGTATGTTCTGCAACTACTGTTTCACATCTAATCCTTCTGTCATGACTGGTAGAGAACTTATGTTAGTGTCAGTCCAACATCCTCAAGGAAATAAATCCGGACTTCACATCAAATTATTTATTTTGTACCCAGGATGTTTGAAGTGTTTTCCTAATCTGATGTATACAGGGATCTGTACCCAATAGTTCTGATGTCAGTGCAAGAGTAACAGCTTCCTTTTCTTCCTTCAGCTTCTTCTCATTTTCAATATGAGAAAAAAAAATCATATAAATAAAGCACTGCATTAAGAACTAGTCACTCTGTAATGGTTGTGAATCCAAACAGTTCTAGACTGAAACACTCTCGTTATTTGTAGTGTTAAATGACTACACAGGAGGCTGTTTCTAAGGTCAGACATCTAGAAAGCACTGTGACTCATGATGTATCTGATGACTTCAACAGCAAAATTCTCACTGATTTTAATGAGTGTATACCTGATGACGAACAAATCATCTGTTTTACTGTGATAGGATAGTCCATAACCTTAATCAAATGCAACTAAAATTGTCTCAAGGTCCTAGCCTTTTTTTTTTTTTCAAATTTTGAAAATGAAGAAAGATATGCTTGAAGAATGAGTTTCTTTCCAGATAACTTGTTCAGAGGTAAGTTTACAGTTAGGAAGGAAGAGGAAGGTATGGAGCATTTTACTGATAGTTTATAAAGCACTTGATCAGATAAATAACTGCCTCCAGATGCCAACACTGAGCCTGGTATGACCATTTATCACCTTGTTACCAGCTATACAGACTGCCTCTAGACATTTGCTCCTGCAGGAGCCAAGCTGATAAACGGTTGCAGTAGGCTCAGTACTGGTTTGTGACAAGCTTATTTATTGGGTTAAAAAAGAAGAAAATCTTTAGATGACAGCAATAAAAGCTTGGTTCTTCTTCAAGGTGCCGCCAGACACATGGGACTGAAATAATCCGACTTTTGCTTTTATTTGCTTAGGTTTTCCTGTTTGTTCAAAATTTACTACAAGCTAGGGGCCCTGCAGCCAAAACCTGCACAAAGCTCCTGACCTACCTTGATAAAATGACAGTTTTGCTCAACAAAAACATGTTTTCAAGAATCAGAGTTAGTCTGATGGCTTGCACTAACTTCATTGAGCTCTGGTTTGAGCCAAGTTGGTAACTTATCAGTGGTTAGATAGTAAACACAATCTCCCTATCATTCAATGCTTTTTTTATGCCTTTCTGCTTTCTACATTAGGAATTTCTCCCAATGCCCCCAGCATTTCAACAGCCCCTTCACAAAAAGCAAATCACCCTTTTTGCTTTCCTTCTCTCTTTTAATTATTTGCTGTTTATGTCTAGGACAAGTGAAAAGGGCCACAAAAGTGGTAAAAAGGTGATGCAAGAAAAAAAGACAACAGAGATTCATGAGATGATCAGTGGTCTGGTGAAAGGGAACCAAGACCAGAGATTCATAGTCTCACATCACAACAGAAAAGGGGAAAATTATCAGCTGACAGGGCTCAAAACAAACAGAAGATGATGCTTTTCCGTGTAATGTAGCTGAATCATGAAGTGCATTGCCACAGAAAACAGGAACATTTGCACGGATTGACATCCATTGCAATTTAAAGAGCAATTAAATAAATTAACGGAAGAAAGAACTAGCTAGCACTTCTAGACTACAAGCATGCTGAGTTACACACCCTTAAAAGAAACTTACTTTGCTATGACATCATTCTCTTAGTATCAGCCACTGTTGGACATGGGGAAACGGATCAGAAAAATCTTTGGCCTTAGCCAGTGTGATTCTCTAGATAGAAACAGCACTCTATTTACTGTAACTGTAGTTTAAAAGCAGAATTAAAACTTCTTCCCTTAGAGTTGTTCATCTATTGTCCTGCTTTCAGGGATTCATTTTATAGATAGACTGAAAGAATTATATTGGTTAATGGAATGGATTTTGGCATTAGTAGAAAACATAAGCCCTCAATATCAAATATTAAATTATTCCTGATTAATTCTTTTATGGGCTTGGACTTGTAACTGATTTAATACTCCTGGATAATTACTTCTATTATAACTGTGTCTTTGATTTTTAATTAACCATACAAAGTTTCTCATTCAAATCTAATATTACCTTTGTTAACACTGTCAACTCTCTGTTTAGAGATTCTGTTCACATTAACTCTGATGCTCAAACCTTAAAGTCTGCTTCTCCACAACTGTGTGAACAGATTCCATATGAGGCTTATCTACTCTGCATAATCATCTACAAAAATATTGTCTTTGGTATCCTGAACACTGCTGTCTGCCAAGCAACCCCATTCTCTTAGTGCTACTGCTCTCGCATCACCCATCTAACTCACATGACTCCTCTGATAGAGATTTGGTTGTTCATTTCAGTAAATCATCTCCTGATTTTCAGCTACTGAAATTATTGACATGGTTTAAGTTAGGACAGGCACAGAGCTTCATCTTTTATTTGGGGCAAGAACTTAATCTCTCTTCCTGACTAATGAAAATTTGGAATAGCTGTCTCTACAATACTTTATGATTATGCTGAGATAATGAATGAGACTGATACAATGATATGTGTATTATGACTTTATTTTTGTTCTCTCTGGCCAGACAGAAGTCTCTCCTGCAAAAGGCTTTATAATAAAAAATACCAATAACCTATTGACTGCATCTCTTTGGGAGCAGATGAGTTTTTGCCCGGGCTGTGTCCTGGCTGTAGCAGCATCACACATTTGTTCCAAGAGCACTGGACAAGCCAAAGCACAACATTTTCAGACTTGTGTACCATTACTCACCTAAATCTATATTTGCAGACCTAATTAAGTGACTGTACTCCATTAAAATTCAATACAAGTGAGCTGCCTGGGAATTTCATGCCGAGCATTTTCAGTGATCAGGCTCCTTGTAATTCAGAGTCTGGATATGAATTTAGGTGTCATACTTGAACCATTCATCAGAATTTGATCCTTGCTTTGAAAATGTCAGTTTTTCTACTTTAACTTCCTTGTAATTAGATTCACATTTGCCTATGGAGAGAGGATACTGACAGTACTTACAAACTCCCTTGAAATCATTGTTTGGGTAAGGGGTGATACATAATATGTAAAATGCAAAGTGCCAGCATCACTTTGCAAACTATCACTTCGTGACAAATAGATGGAAGTTTTCATTTTTGTAACCATGCCCGTTTTATGTTTTAGGGCTCCCTTGAAGTCTCCTTTATTTTGTGCATTTTCTGCCTGCTGCCAGTCAGCCTGACTGTAGCACCTCTGCCACCCATCACTGTTATTTCTAGAACAGCTTGAAGGGTGGCCCAGAGCTATCCTTTTATCTTGGGGGTCGAGCACACCCCACAGCACTCCCAGTCACCTCAAGCCAGTAACGAGGATCTGCACTGAGTCTTGAATGATTGTCTGTCATTTGACAACTTGTTTCACTATGGCAGCATGACCAGAGTGGCTTCACATAAGAAGCACGTGTCACTCTCTCCAACACAGATGGGTCTGATACCACACAACACAGCTGCTCTGAAAAAAGGCTGCCATCTCTTCCAGCCGGAAGCTAAACAGTCCCTGCAGAATCCCAAAAGCTGTCTTTCAAGGGTTTTTTATATTCAATACCTGTTTTGACTGCAAAAGACACTAAATCTCCTATTAATCAGTGTATGGCTTAGTGGAAAAGGTTGGATAAAGATGCCTATAATCAAATTTATTATTTTTTCCAGTATCTAAAATTTTTACAAAGGTTAGCCTCAGAGTATTGGACACGCTCCTGTTTGACCTGATAGCTAGACGCCAACTGTACAGACCAAAAGCACCCGATTGGCACGTCAGATTTTGTGTTCATTATATTCAGCTCTACTTAATTTGGAAGGTTTTCCATACTATTTGTTAGGCCTTTCAGAGGACTGGGATTATACTGAAGGTTTTTTGCCTGAATGACATTAAATGATATAGAATTTGATTTTAGGGAGGATGAATTCACATTTTTGTATTCTCTGTCATGTGCTGGGATTTGCCAGTCTATTTTGCTGTTTAAGACGTCACCTCTCTTACAGCTCAAGTTCAGAATGAGTTTAAGGAATAGCACAGCACTTATCAAGCATGTAACCAAAGGAAGGAGAGATGACCTGGACACTGACTCCTACTTGAGCCACATACGCCCTGAAAGGCCTAAAGAACAGTAATGAAGTCTAACTAAGCTTCTCAGTTCCCTATGTTTAGCAAAAGGATCATAATTCTCTGGCCTCGTAGGGTATTAGGTAACTCTAATGCAATTCGCTATCTACTGTGATGAGGCACACCTAATAAAATATATATATATGAAAAACTAAGTATGGGGGTGCTAGTGATAGTCAATTCTCATAAATGCTACAGAATTTGTGAGAACACATGAAGATCTGGCAGAATTTATAGAGATTTTGAGGCTTTCAACTGTTTTCCCATTACGATTCCCAAAGGAGTTCAACCAAGAATCAAAAGCTTTGCAGAAATATATTTTTTTAAAAAATGGAAGCACAAGAATGATGTGCTGCTGCTCTACCCCCACTGGTTGGCACTTCAGTGAACTAAAATTGGGAGCATCAGGTCTCAAGATGTGCTCTGGTTCTGCCGTCACTGAGCTGCCTCTGCACCTTGCCTGCATCCCAGAAAAAAAGATGCTACAACTTATTCCATGGTTAACAAAAACAAGAAAATGGAGCCTAAGAAAATAATTATGTTGTGCTTGAGGAAATATGGAAATAACCATGAGCTGATGCATTTAACAGACTTTTTGAAATGAAATTATTTGTATTCAAATATGTGCAAAACCAATGATCATTTTTAGTTTTGATCAGCTCAGCCTGTTCTTTAGGGAAATTAACTTGATGCTCTGGGTGTAAACATTCTTTCAAAACGCTTACCATAAAGCAATGTTTTCTTCCTGCTCTCCTCAGCACCAGAGCAATTTTCAAAGCATTCCCATTGATAACACAAACAAAAGAGACAGACCACTTCATCAGGAGGACCAGAAATTGCAATCACAGGAGTAATACTTAAAATACGATTTAATCTATATTCACATCATCACCTGGTCTTTTTCAGGCCATGTGTGAGTGGTGTGCAGAGACTTTAAGTAGGAACAGATATATTTATGATTGCTAGAGACTACAAGTAGACAAGCAGCAGGTTTAGACAAAAGGTGGTTTGCTAAACTACCCAGACCAAAGTGAAAGCAACGATCAGTCTCAGAAGCTCATTTACAATGAACTGATGTAATCTATTTCTAATTAAGTCAGAGGTACAAAGCATTCAAAGTCTACTCATACTGATAATGTCCTACCAGATTTTTGTATCAGATCTAGGTGCAGTATAACTTACATCCCCTCAGAGAGTGCTGTACAAAGAGGAGGGGATGTTCATATTGGAAATGAATGTCTCCGAAAGCTGACCATGATGAATGCTGGAGCTGGGCTCTGCTCGCAAGTGGAATGAACCTCACAAAATATTTCCATGTGCTGCAATGTGCAAAAGTGACAGTTGTAGTTAGAGCAGGGTCATGCCAGAGGTTAGACGGGGCACTTTGTTCATGACTCCAGCCCCAACACGCTGACAAGAACATTTCATCAGGTCCATGGCAGTTCAGAGGATGGGGGGATTAAAACCTCATGGTTTGTGATTTAGTCAAGAAGCCATGAATCTGATATCCCTACTGTGAAAGGGAGTAACATGAGCCAAGGATGGATGGCAGTGAACTGGCAGAGCTGGAGCCTGGGAGCACTTTCTCCTAGCAGGATCAGAGTTTTATATTACTAGACTGTGAAACAGAAACACAACACACCTTCCCTGAGGAATGCAAAAGCTGGCTGCCACAGCTCTCCCCTTCTCCTGCTTCTCAGCCCCTGTGATGACCATTTGGTCCTGCTAAACCAGCAGAGAGTTAAATGCATAATTTTATTGGGTTAGTTTTCTGCTGACTTAGCTGAAATGGCTCAGTCTCAGGTCTGATGAGCGTTGAGCCACCAGACAGGCTGGGATGGTATGGAGATTCCTGGCCAGGACGGCCAGGGAGGCACTGAGCAGTTAAATCAGCTTAAGCTGCCTCAGAAGAGCAGCTTGCAGAGAAACAGGAAGAGACACCTGAGCACTGATATGTCCTCTGAAGTGCTCACCACCAGCTCAGCACATCTCCATCTCCAAACAAGGTTCATGATTGCCCAGCCCTTCCCTTTGCTAGATGAGGAGTCTAAGGAGGCCGAAATAGGACCTTTGCAAGGAAATCGGGCCAGGCCATTCCCATCCATCCTTGATCTTCAGAAAAGAAGACAGAGAGTTGAATTTGAACTTCTTCCTTTCCCATGTATCAAAGCAGGACTTAATTTTCTTCCTAGCCAGTCTCTGACGTCCAAAATTATCAATATTAATATCCTCCTTCATTTTCCTTCAATCCCTTCCATAATTGCTTGGGTATATTACGTACTGCCAACACAGGGGTCATTATTAACTCTAGGTGAAATGTGCATTGGAAGACCACAAATCTTAATCCTTGCCTTGTTACCACAGCTACACCTGACTGAGAGGTGACACCCGAACTCTTCCTTCAGGCTCTAAGTAAATGATGACTGACGAAGAATTAGAGAATCTCAAAAAATGAAATGACAGCACTTGAAGAAGAAAAGGGCAAGCATACTCATGGTAAAAACTTAAAGAGTTAAGGTCACACTATCAATTTCTATAAACAACATGTCATCACCCTGCCTATACATATCCAATGAGATTCTTGCCAGCTCTTGGTCATAGTATCAAGATATTATGTAATTGCATATTGAGAAGTTCTGCCTTTGATCACAAGGAGCACAGTTATTACAGATGATAAATATATTTCACTCTCATTAGTCTTATTCTGAATTTTTCCTGTGAAATGAACAGTTACAAAATATGCATCACAAGTCAGGTAACTTTTCCACTATCCTAGAATAAACAGAAAATATATACGAATCGATTTTGAAAATGACAGAATGATTAATACTGGTATTTACAGCCCCAGATTTTCCCATCTGTCAAAATAGTAGTGCCATTTCTATAATACCACAGATGTGTAAGTGCTGGGATTGAACACAAAGTTACTAATTTACTAAAAGCCGAAAGTTACTTGAAAACTCAAGAGATCAGTTCTGTGCACGGACTCCCCATTTGAAAGTATAAACTAAGTTACTGTCTGAAAATAATTTTAAAGTCCTGGGATTTTGGCATTTTTTAAAGACTTATGTTACTATTTTAACATCTTTTAAAGAAAGGTCTTCAGTGCATTTGCCTGAAAGCAGTGCTCTTTAAGTAATTTTGGAACAAGGTGCAGAAGAAAAACATGAAAAACATGAAAAGAAGAAAAAGTTATTTCATGTTTTGCTGGTCTTGTTTGATGACTACTGTTGGAAAAAACCTACAGACTCTCAAACCAGCAGACTGTGCCTGAAGATGTGCTTGGCTCGCTGTGTTTCTATCGCAGATGCTGCTCTGAGTGCCAAAAAAGTGACAGCTCTCATACGTGCTTTCTCACCTTTGTATGTTCAGAGTCCTGTTTTAAAGTTCAGATCCCCAGTATGGGCTTTCTGAACTCATAGAGTAGGATTTTCAGAGCTCCTCATTTTGGGGAGGATAGAACAGGATAGTAAAGAACAGCTTTCCCTGATGCACTTGAAAATTTATTAATTCCACAAGAAATACAGGCCCAATTCTGGAAACTAATTTCCCCAGTGATAACGCACACTAAGGGTGTTTTAATTCATGTGTACAGTTTTCTACCTCTGCTAAGGTAAGAGATCTAAGACTTTAGATTGGTGAGTAGAGCTTGCTTTACAAATCCACAGTCATACAAAGGTATTCATCCTCTTGATTTTCATTAAAATGGCACTAAACCCCAAGGGATATGTTTTAGTGACAAAACACATAATGTCTGTGCTGTGAAATTTTACAGCTGGTGGAGTAGGGTGCTAAGACTGACAAAGATCTTTTTTTCCTCTATGTTACACAGTTAAATTAAATGAGCATTAACTAAAACATGCCAGAAATCAGGATTTATACCAATCTGAGCACAACCACTGTCTGTCACTTAGTCTCCACTTATTTTTTAGGTGTGATACATATTACTTCTCTATTGTCACCGAGTGTTTCAAGCTAGACTAGACCTGAATTTCTAAAAAAGAAAAGGAAAGAAACTTTGAAATCATATACACTATTTAGAATTGATTCCTAGCATGGAAAAGATGACCAGCCTCTGGAAAAAAGGCTCAAGTTACTATTCAGAAGATGGACACTACCGGCTTATCTGTGTTTGAAGGACAGCTGGTTTCCCTTTTTTTTAAAAAAAAAAAATAAAAATTAAAGCCATACAAAAATAAGGAATGTATCAGAAAATTATGTATCCTTTCACCTAATGTTACCCTTCTTTTTGATGTTCCCAGTTTCTTTGTCTCCTGTCTTTTCCCCACACAAACAACCAGTCTCCTGACGTACATCTCAGTCCCTCACTTTAAGATTTTAACATTCAAAAAGATGAACAGGAGGAACTTACTCAAGTCCCAGATAAATTAGGCTGGTAGCCATGCTACCCTAGTAATTTCAGAGGGGTTCTCCTTGTATGTTGGAGGAGGTTAGATCGGCATCCTAGAAAGTTCATATTCTGCACAGATTCACATTCCATTATAGAGCAGGTCTTTTACAACATGTCTTACAGGGCAAAGATGGATGCAACGAATCTGAAAAGATGACCTGTCAATCTAGACCTGGGGTGTTAATTTTTTTTGATAGCTTTCAAGGACATTTACTATAAATCTGTGAAAAGAGAGCTACTTACAGGTCTGGGATTTATTGAAAGTGCTGCCTATTTGTGCTTCACTTTTGTCAATAGCATTAAGATTTGCAGTTTGCACTGAATTATCCAATGACCTAAATCCTAGCAAACTATCAAAATCTGTTTCCTAGATAAAGTCATGCTAGAGTTTGATACATTTATCAGTGCCAGGCACACAGCAGTGCTTACAAGCATGGCTATTTCTCAAGTCATCTTCAACAGCAGACAAAAGGGAGGTACAAACGAATTACAGCCTGTTCACTCCAATGCTTTAAAATAATTATCAACCATTGGAAACACAATAATACCATTCCTGCCTCCTGATTTCACACAAACTCCTGAGTATAATGAGGCACTGTTTATTTACCTAATGTAAAGCATCCAAGTCTTATGCTGACAACTCCAGAATGATTTATTGTTCTTCCATTATGCTAAATACTTGGGATAGATCATGCCTCATTATACAAAATATAATCCACTGCCATTCAGCTGAATAAGACTTGATATGGGAGAGGCAGGGGGTTTGCTAATAGTCAATATAGCTTTATGACGACATACTCTTTCAGCATCAGGGCTCAAATATTTGACATGGGAAACTTCTCTGTCTTCACTTCTCTCCAACATCAGAAGAATCTTGCTGAAGTCCCAGGATGTCAAGTGGGAGTTGGAAGCAGCACATAAATTTTTAAATTTATACAGCTTCTTTCTAACCTGAAGTGCTCTGTAGACTGTAGTCCTGATCTCATGGGACATTTTCAGGAAAAATTCCTACCAGTCATGTCTTGCTAGGTAGGCTGCCTTGCCAGAATAAGGACCAGAGTATTGTGAAAACAACAAATGGATCAGCTGGGCAGAGAATTTTTCCATACTCTCCAATTGTAATGTATTATTGGATAAACTTTGCTTTCAGTTATTTCCTAAACTGACAGAAGAATGCATGTGAGGGTCACTGCAACCAACAAAATTGCTACCAAACTACAGATCTCCTACACAGCCATGTTCTCTAACACCAGCACCAACAACCTTATGTCATGTATAGGACAGGCTCAGCAGGTGGCATCTACTACATGTTCACCAGTAGACTGCACAACTGGGTGGAGGACTTGGCTCACTTTGTAATGATGGCAAGGGAGAATAAGGTCTCCTTTCCTGAACCTCCAGTATCCAACCTCTTTAAATTCAACAGGAGCTTGAACCCTATCTCAAGACAGTCTACTTTATACTAGAACCTAAGCTTCCCTGATGTGTCTTCCTCTGACACCCAACTGCGCTCCCATAGTCTGCCCTCAAAATTCCACAGTAAAGACACTTCAGTGGGGTGACAGACCATGGCTTTGGACAGTGAGCAAAGCGCCAACTTCAGAGCTCATTTTGGAGCTATGGAAGCAAAGAAACAGAAATGGCTCCAGCATGCATGAAAAAAGGAAAACCAAAATGAGACAGACACATCCCCATAGTGATATTAAGAGGCTCCTCGTATATTTTTCTCCTTCTGGTCAAATACAATCTGTATTATAAAAGGCTCCCACCATCTGAGGCCCCGGCAATGTCCATCTGGTAGCAATGCAGGCACTGCTGAGCAGACAGAGCACTATTAAAGCCTTCAACAGATACAGCCTATTAAAGCAAAGCTACCAAAACTCCACTCAGACTTCCTTAGACATCAGACTGAAGGCTGCTGGGTACTTTGGGATTTATGGATAGAACCAAAGGCTTTCAGAGAGGTCAAAGAGCAAAGCTTCAAGTCATAAAAATATCCATCTCTCATCCACCTCAGGGAAGGATTGTCACCGAAGCAGAGGAAATGGAGGAAAAGGAAGAGATTTCATTGAAAAAAATACTACACTGAGAATTATAAGTTTTTTAAGCGCATGTGAGAGGTTCTGAACAGCATTTGGAGCTTTCTAAACTCTAAAGTCTGCCTTAAGCTAGGTTTGTCGCATAAATGTTTGCTTTCAAATTCATTACTATTATGAAAGATAAAACATGAACATAATAAATGATTGTGGTATTAGAGCACATTTTACAGCATCATCTTGAGTGCTGTTCCCTTTAATGCTCTACTTACATGACATGGAGGGATTTGCTCTGAAACTGCATTAGGACAGATAGAATTTAATAGTACAACCCATAACATTTTTTTCTCTTATCTCTGAACAATTCCTAATAGTCAAAATACTGTGAAGAATATTACTTCAGTTCTAAAATACAGAGGTGTCAATGTTGGCTTGCTACTTGTTGAAAAGGTGTTTTGAGTTGGAAGGAATCTGCTAGTAAAGCTTCTGGCTTTATTTTTATTCCCATGGCCTTTTGCTCGTGCTTGAAATAGTGCACTTACAGAGCCAAAGTGAAAACACAGGTTAAGTGGGCAGAAAGGCACTGAAGAGAAGAGAATAGCTGTATAGTGGCAAAGAAATTAATAAATTGGAGTTTGGCCAGAACGATCCTTTGGATCCAAGATTTCGTCACCCCTCTTTGAAAGCAGCAGGAGCTGGGGCCGGCTGAATTCCCTGCTAAGGGCTGTACTGTCCTCAGACAATCCCCTGGATGTAGCTGCTGTGAGCTACCGAATCTATCAGTTGTCACCTTAGCCGTGATCCCTGCAGCAGCTTATTTAGCACAGAGCCAGAACAGGGCTCATTCTGCACCGTTTGTTTAGCAGTCAGAAACCATAATTAGTTAAACTTCTGAGTGCTTCTGGGATGGAATAAGCATTATGATTTCCCTTGCCAGTACTGGTCACATTTTCTTCTTGAAACAAGAGAAAACCTTTATTAAGGAGATTACAGTTAGAGGGAAGAAATCTTCCACCTCACGTGAAAGTAGACTTCAAACTGTATTCAAACGGATACCTCATGCCTCTGGCTCCCAGGTGACGCAGGAATTATGAACTATGTTTTGTATTCGAGCTGCAGTTTAAATGAGATGCCTAAAACCACTGTGACCTGTACGTTTACTGGCAAAGCAGCAAAGAGGAAGAAACTGAGGGTGAGGTTTTCAGACACTTTATTGGTGCCTCCGTCATTATGATGATCCATATCTAACCAGTAATGCAACCCACCACAAAGCGGGAGGAACAGAGCAGTCCCAAAGCTCACATAAAACTAGTCTGGGACACTACTCTGCCCATTTAACAGATAACTCTATTTTGAAGGGCTGTTTCAGAGTAACTCAGTTATTTGAAAGTTCCAAGCAGAATTTTGGTGTCCAAAGATATTAAATTTCTTTTGATCCTTACCATATTTTTTTTTTTATTTTATTTTTTAAACAGGAAAATAGAGTATAATTTTCTAGAAATACAATTATGAAATGATGTAGCATGCCTATAATGTACAATAATAATACACAACATCAGATAAGAGGAAGAATGAATGGTCCATATTCATTCTGTAACAAATGTGTTTTGACTTCTAGTTAGTATATGTTACTACAGACTCCCTGTTCCCCCCTGCTCCTCCCAATAGTTAATCTACCTCTGATTGCTGTAATGGTCCCTATAGACAACCAAATTGTTTTGGTTAACTTGCAGCATGTACATTATTTTTTCATTTGTGACTGTTTCAATTAGCAATGTCATCTATTTCTGAAAGCGTTTTATTTTTAAATAATTAGGGTTTACCCAAGAGGTTAGCACAAAAAAGTCTTTGAAATGCTAATCCAGCATCTCAGTCAAAACTGTTCAATCAAATTCAAATCCCGTTGTTTCTTAAATATATTGTAAAATATGATAGTGTCCACAGCATACTGATAACCTCAGTGCAATACAAAGAAAGAGGCCAGTGTGATAGTTATTAAAAGGAAATGCTGACAGACCCTTAAATATGCTGAGACTGGGCACACTGATTTAATGAAAGCAATAATGGGCAGGTGGGCTGAGCATTCCTGCTGAGATTAGATCCCGAGAAGCAAATGTGTCTTTTGAAACTGTTTTTAAACACAATCTGTACACAGGACCAGGATGTGCATTACAGAAAAAAGTGTCTTTTCATGTTAACTTTATCAGCCAGGCCTCTTACAGCCTTGTTACTAACATACATATATATATATATATTTAATTCCATGATTGGATTTTTTTTTTAAACATATTTCTTTTGCTTTGGTGCAAACTGTGTCTTATCTCTGAGGTTATGTGCTTCTGCTCTTTTTATTCATATATTTCATGTGTTTGGGCTTAATTTGGTAAAACACATTCTCAGTCTAAACAGCTACATCCACTGACAACCTGCTGAAATAAAGCAGCTGTGTTAAAGCTTTATTCTGTGGCACATACCTAATGGCTAACCGTGCCTTTCGCCAAAATTTAACAGAGAAGCTACACTTTATGGCTCACTCATTTGGATGGCAGCAAGTCTGTGGGTTACTTACTCTTCTCCTACTCCCAGGACGGCACCACGTGGTGCAGATGCTGATGTCAAAGGCTCGAACCAGATGGAGACACAACTGTACGTGTCTGTAATGTTTCCCTGTTTCTGCCCTACAAGTTTTACTTCCATACAGTGAAACCAGCCAGAGAGATTTCATCTCCTCCATTACACTACTCTTACAGAACACAGTTGATACCTGTCTTGTACTTGGGAACAATTACAGCTTCCATTACAGCTGTTCTTTTTCTCACCTACAGGTTCCTTGGAGTTTTACCTATGGATTCAACCTGAGTCCAAACAGAGCCTAGCCTTTACACACATATGAGAAATTTCTCCCTAGCTGTTTGTGCCAGTGATAAGCTAGTACCATGATCCACCACTCTTCTGAAACAAGGAGGTCTTAATTTGCCTTGTTTTTCCTGTCCTTTTTTCTCAGTTGCATTAGAGTCCAGACTTCACTCCCGCTCCTCAGCCTAGTGAACCCTCAGACAGGTTTTCACTCATCCTCAAATGAATTCAATAGACTTTAGAGCAGAACTGGGACCTGGGACAGACACTGAAGTGCGCTCTCCATTCTCTGGGTCAATTGCTGAGTGTTTATACCCTGCAACATGACTTTGACACAAACATGTCCACTCTATACTGAGAAAGACAGATTTCCAAATTGGTATATAAATCACTGAAAAGACTGGATTAATTTGTCTGACTCCCACAGCTCCACCTACCACTGCCAAGCACTGAAGATGCTATCCTTATAGCCACAGTAGAGACCACACTGAAAGGACAAAACTGCTTGGGCATTCATGCTCCTACACAGCCTGAGAAGAAAGCAGCTAAAGAAAAGCATTGCATTAGATATATCCTTCATGGCCTTTTCACATTTAATTCTACTATTAATCACTGTTGCACCGATTAACCTGTGATGACCCGCCTGCAGCTCAGTGTTATATAAAGCAACCTGAAATCAGACCCTTGGTTGATTACAACAGGCAACCAGCTGGTCCAGGACTGAATTAAAGTTATTTTGGAGATTTACAAGCTTTGTTCACTGTGATAATTAACCAAGGCAAAACGGTCTTGGAAGTACACCAAAAAGGAAAAGTTTATCAATAAGAAATATTTTTGCATTCATGATAGCTCAGTGACTATTTTTGGTTTGCTTGTCCTAGAGGCTGATAGATGGATGCAGAACTATTCCTAAATGCCAAACCCAAAGACACATTGTAAGTTCATTCTGAATACTGATTTCATCCATATTCTGCAGAATCTTGTGCCAAACTCTTGGGTACCTAGAAGAATGACAAACCCCCAGATTGCTCACTTTCCATAGGCCTAGAATAATTCCTGTAGTGGGGGCACTCAGCTCTGCAGAAGCAGAGGGCTGGGGAAGGTGACCATTCAGGGCACCGGCCTTATGCTCCTCCAGCTCTGGCAGTCTCTGGTGGAAACTGAAGTAAAATTACTGAGCTATCCACTGTGAAAGTGTCTGGTCTCTTCTAAAGGCATGTTTTTCTACAAGAACCAGTAGATTTTGCTGTCATAATATAGTACTATTTGAGTTTATCTCCCTCCGCACACCTGGTATGCCTTCATCCTATCCCACTTATTTTTACAGTGTTACAGAGAGAGGTTACTGCTTTAAAAAGGTGTTCCCAATAGAGGGCAAAACAAAACTATAATCACACCGCAGTCTCTCTTCATCACCATGGTTATTATTGTTTCAGATTTGCAGGTGCTAAAGGTTTGTCCGTGGGGGATATATAAGAACTGAAAAACAATAGCAAAACACTTGACTTCCACATAGAGGCTTCAGGGTCAGATTGTTACTTTTGGAATTGGAACAAAAAAACAAGCATCAAGGAGTCACTTCTGGAAAAGATGGGAGATTTCAGAGGTCTGCTATGGGAGTGTGTTCTTGTGGCGGACTGATTGAAGGTGAAGAGAGGTGCAGCTCATCATAATATCATTTATGGTGAAACACGTCCAACAGCGAGCTCAGGATGGGGGTGAACCACTGTCAACAGCAGCAGCAACTGGAATAATTGCTAGAAAGAATCTGTAACAGCAATTCAATAAATATGTATTTCTTATTTACTTTATAGCATTTTCCATAGCAGGGAACTAGTCTCTTAGTGCGAGACCCAAATAAAGGGGAGGAAAAGTGCTATTATTTAGGGGCCCAGAGAGGACTATAACTAGGAGCTTTAGGATTAAAGTGGGCAAATGGAAAATGTTAACTAAATGTGGGGAAATGTTTCTTAACAAGCATCTGACGGTAAAATCCCAGTAAAAGCAGAGAAGTCCTGGTTGTCTCACACATGTCAGCATGGACTAGATATTTAAAAACATACAGAGCAGAAGTCATTTAAGGCTCTGGTCCACTGCCTGTATTTCTGAAGTGGTTTTCCTTATAGGCTTCTAAAGCACCAAAATATGCCCCAAAATCTACTACAAATGATTCTGCAATTGTGCTACAAGAATGAAACAGATACCATCGATATTTTTCAGGCCTAAAATCTCAGATACAATTGCACAGCTGTAGCCTTTGAAGATAACATAGCTGATAGAAAGAAAGTCCACCTAAAAAAGGTTTTCTGGCTACTGTTCACATGTGAAGGGATGCAAACCCTGGCAAGTTTATGAACAGCAGCTGGCTTGGAAATGCTTCTTACATTCTGTCCTTTTCACAAAGTGCACACACGTAAACACGATCCCATTTATCAAGCACACCCACATCCAAACTGCATGACTTCATAAAGGACACGTTAGAGTTATCTTCTGTCATCAGATCATTTCATTGTATTTGAAGTTAAGTACGTTAATGTATCTTGAATTAATTTTCTTAGTGTTAAAGTGCAAACTGGGCTAATAAAAGTGACACATTGACTTTTTCCAGAGAATGATGTTCAGCTTACGGAGAATGGCAGCATAAATGAAAATTAGCCTCAAGACAATGTTAATTACGTTTTATCCATTAGTAGGAGGGTAATTGAACCACTCATTTTCACTGCAAAGAAAACCCTTCTGGCTTCATAAAGGGAAACTATGTATTTAATGTGCTAATTAAAGTCTAACAACGTCAAAATATGCAATAGAAAGAAAAGCATAATGCAGGTAATATATATCTATAGCATACTGCAATGACCATCTTGGACATAATACGTGTTATTGCCCTCTTGCTGTGCTGAGAAGGCCTTCAAAACGCATGGCACCGAACTCAAACAACTATCAGAAGAAGCACTCAAGGATTACTGACATGAAGAAGAAATATCCTTAAAGACATGTATTCAAAGTGAAACAAAGGCTTGATATAACCAAGCAAACACCATACATATAGCTAATAGTAATAATGCTATTAAAACTAATACTACTACTCACAATACTACCAATTACAGAAAGTGGTCTTTGCCTATTTTAAAATCTTCCCACTCATTGCTATTAGATCTCTATGTGGCTGAAAGGCTGGTAGTTGCTTATTCTTAGATGAAAAATACCCCCAAACCACCAAGGACATATGGGCAAAGTCTGGCCAGTCACTTGAAATAAGTAGGGAGACTATTCTTTTTCAGTAGTTATATCAACAAGTGTTCTGATATCTATAAATAGGTACAGCGATAATTTTATTTTTCATAAACAAAAGATACATTAATAAAAGCATGTTTTGATTGATGGACTGCTGAAAAGATCTTGCTGTATACCTATATGCTATGATATCTTCTTGCCTTTGGTCTTTCCACGGCTAAATAAAAAGATGTTGAGTTCTGAATATTAAGCTGTTGCACAAAATTCATATTCCTCTATCAACAAGATCTAAATTCTTTTCAACACTGCATATTATCTATCCTGGACTTCATTCTGCTGAGGTACTAGAGACAAGTTTTTGTCTTGGATTTTTTCAAAGGAAAGAATTATGTTGAATCTACTCAGAGTTTGGAAAGATATAGTAAGATCTCGGTAAGTTTGAAGGAGAACTGACAGATAATTGATCAAATGCTCATGCTAATAGCTAAACATAACTGCAGTTTATCAGCTCTGTAGTCACTGCACCTATGCATATAAACAGACATGCACACTGGCTATCAGTGAGACAAAAAACATATATTACAAGATACACAATTTTAGTGTCAGAAAATACAGTGGACAAATTAGTTTTCTTTTATCCACACCAGCAGCAATTGGGCATCCTTAGTACAGCCTGGGCCAGAATCAGTGAGATGCTGAGTGAAAGTATATAATAAACCCAAACACTTGTTCAGGAACCTCATCTTGACATATTGTCATCTCCTCCGCTGTCGCTAAAGTCAATAAATTAGATAAGTGCAGCTACTCTTGGGCTGATGAAATCTGCCTGCGTACAAATACCACAAAGAAATCCCACAAGAACCATACCATCATTTTCATCAACCAGAATAAGTGTAAAGGGGACAAAATTTAGTTGTAGATAATATTATGGGTTATCTGCCCACTAGGCTTAATAGAATCTAGATCAGATCCCTGAACTTACTGACCCCAGGAGCAGCTTCTGGGCAGAGTTATAGTGAATTCAAAATTCCTGGTTCTGCAAAAGCCAAAAATACATTCCCCCATCCAAAAATAATAATTTAAAAATCAACCTTTATCATAATATTACCATGAACACCGAAAAGGATTATCTTATTAAAAAAATGAAATGACTTAAATTTACCCTCATTATTGTTTCCCAGGGAAAAAAAGAGGCTTTTTTTATTTCATTGTGGTTGAAGCTGCTATTTGCATTTAAATGAAGACATCTGAAGAAGAGGAGCTAGAAAGTTAGGGTTTTTTCTTTTTGAGGACGAGATTTCATTTCATTTCAGTATTCTCCTATAATGCAAACCTAACGCCACTTTCTGCTTCATTAAACAGTCAATCACAAGCTGCTTTCCAAAAACTGTCATAGAGAGTGAGACACTGATTATTACCAGTTGAGTCTTTGTAATGATGATAACAATATAGTGTTGGTATCCCCTAAAAATCTGACATCAGCAAATGAGGCATTTTCATATTTGTTGTAGAGCATGGAATCTTTTTGATTGACTTATCATAACTGACGCATTTAATCTGCTTTCTTAATACTTTGATCAGAAACAGGCTTTTATCAAAGGAACAGTTTACAAGCTGTTCCAACATAAACATTCTGAAAAGCATATAGACACATAAATATTCATTCCAATGTTAAAGACATTATTACAGAAAACAGGCAGAATACCCAGCACCGTGCCACTGACATTTATAGGAAATTTGCCATTTACCTAAATGGAAGGAAGATGCCATGGAAGGGGACTTCCCTCCTGCATTAAACTTTCATACCAAGTGAGATCTGGATTCTATTTTGAGCACTCAAATCTGGCTTCATATATGGGGGAAAAAGCAGACCTCTTTCAGGCATGCCACCTTTCATAGGCTATAGGCAAAATTTATGTGACTAACAGGTACTGAAAAAGCCAAGGACTTGGCAATATTGTCTGAAATTTTCATTGTTGCCCACAGTCAAGAGAAGAGGTAAGTTTTAGCCAGGAAAGACGAGAAGATAAACAGTAAAAGGTAAAGTTAAAAGAAAAGTTTACCAGTAAACAGGAAAGTAGAAAGAAAAGCAAGGGCTAGTTTTAAGAGTCAGCCTGAATGGGCAAAAATTGACATCTTCAATAGAAGTATTGAAATATTAGCCGAAACTGGGAAGAGAAACATCTCCTTCCCTTTTGTCTTCTCCTCACACTGAAATGGGAGGCAGGACTGATGGCAAAATATTTTATGTATTAAAAGCCCTCTATTTTTATGAGTTTAAATGATGCATCTTAGAGATTGGTGACTAGCAAAGGTCATCTTTGCAAAGTAAGATTAGTTTATCTCACATGGTGAGATGAAAATTAACACAAAACAATACCTTCACAGCCTAATCTGTCACAGGGGAGGCCTCTGTTTTCCTCCATTATACTCTTAATAGAAGAGAGGAACTAGCCAGCTCACTTATCTGGCCACCTTACAAAATAAGAAAGATGGTTTGAGATAGGCACTAGAACTGGCAGCGATAGGGCAGCAGTTGTTGATTGAAATGTTCATCAAACTGAACAAGTCTAACAAGATCTCAAGCCTTTCTGGAGGTGGGGTAGCATCAAATCACACCAGTGGGAGTCCGTGGTTCAAAAAAAATCGATCTCTTTTAGCCTACCAGCTGGCTCCAGCTGATTTGTTTCCCTCAAGTATCAGGCTGCTTCTCATTAGCTGAGTACAGTCTAATATACAGATCCAGTTGTCAACAAAGATAAAAGGTTGATGCCCAAATTAATATACAGAACTCCTGCTTATTGTTTGAGATTTTAGGCAGATTATCTATGCTCCATGTCTATGTTCTGAAAAACACAATGTTCCTTTCAGTTGTAACCACACATGGCACAATTTCTAAAGCTACTTTGTCAGCTATCTGCCAAGCACACAGTGAATAAAATAAAAAGATTTATTTTATTATGGTAGGCACCTCATTTAAATGATTTTCAAGAATAATAATTTTTAAATAAGCAGTAAATGGTCCCAAGAAATTTCCTTTTAATGCAGCAATGCTGGAATATTTCGATTAGCTAAACCAAAAGAAAATAAAAATGTAAGAGCCAAGCAGAAAGCTGCAGAAAAGGAATTCTAAGGATGAAATTCTTCTGTCAAATGTATTCATGCACAGCCCATCAAAGTCAATGGAAATTCTGTGTGCATATTCAAGGACAGAATTTGGTCTAAAGGGATAGATTTTCAAAGGTTCCTTTTTTTTTTTTTTTTTTTCCTTGCACCCAGCATTTGCATAGGCTCATTAGTATTTGTAAAATGGGTACCTGTGCCCTTAAACAGGCATTGCAGAGTGTAATTGCCTATTCTGCTTGCATAAATGTAGGATTTTGTTAGTGCAGTCTTTCACTGTGGTCCATTTAAGAACACTGAGAAAGAGTAGTGTATTTATTGATATACCCAAGAAATAGATCCCCCATGCTCTGAATCCTCCAGTCTATTCTCCAGCTATGCTCAAGAGAAACATTACACACTCTCATTTTTGCTTTTTAAATTAAAGATGCAAAGAGGTATATTTTAACAATAAGGATGTTGTCAGGTCACAGTTCATGTCCTCCAAGAGTCTTCATTACGTCCACTCACTTTTCTATATGCCAGGCAGCACTGACTGGCCGTACCAAACTCTGCATTGCTTCACTAATCAAATTCTGTGCAGCCAAACTGTATTTGTAACCCTGTAATGACATCCCACAAGTATTGTTATAGAAACCTCATCTACAAAATGCCAATTCCACAAGATCTGTTGCCAGTGCTGACTCCAAGTACCTGAAAACATAACTAAAGCTGATTATAAAAACAATGCATGCAGCAGGATTTGTTTTAGAACTGAAAACACATACAACAATCCAAATTTTTAAGGAAATGGGAGTACAAATCAATAACAATATTTACATGTTGAGATATTTAGCAAGCAAGAACAGAAGCAGTAAAACTCAAATGTGTATGAGAGGAAGACTCTATTAAATACCTCACTAGTGCATGAATAGTGTATAAGCATTTTAACGGACAGTGCACTAGCAACAGTTTTGCCTCTGGTGAGCAATTACAGCGGAGCTACCAAGATATAACTGATACATATGCACGTCTTTTCATTCCTTTCTCTACTCTTTAGCACTCTCTGGCTATACCTGCATGAAGCTAATCGGTGGCTCTATGCCTTCTCCTTTTGCTGTGCTCTCTAGGTCCCTCTGGCACTACAGACAAATGCATTTCTTCCCTTGGCGATCCCCTTCCTCTCCTCATGTTACCTTCCCCTTTAGTTGTGACTCAGAAGCAAACTTTCCTCAAGCTGAGGTTGGATTCCAGTTTTTCTGATTTGCACAACTATTCAGGGAAATATTACATACTACTGTTTCTCCTGGTTTTGTCCTAGAAATAGTAATAACAATGCCACAAATATACAGAGGCTTTTGAAGCTCAATTCATGTTTTCATATGGAATGCCACTGGCAAGAAACAATATAAATGGCACTCCCAGGAGAAGAAAAATAACCAACTTCAATCTTTTAAAATTATTTTCTTCCTCTAACACATTCAGCCTTTACTAATTATATAGCTACAATTTTCTTGCACACTAGAAACCACATTTTTATCCATTTACTAAGTTTTACAGATAAAGGGAATGGAAAAGCTCTGGTCATTATGTCTCATTCAGATGTCTTTAACAGTAGTTTTCATCAGATTCAGTGATGCTCACTGTAGATAAGTTAGCCACAGTTATGAAAATCAAGCTATGCAATCCTCTTAAAGTGCTAAAGAAAAGAACACTTATAGATAGAAAAAAAAAAAGAAGCCAAATATAACTTCCATGTTCCATGCTAAATGCCATGATTCTTAAGTGCTCTTTCTGGTCCTGCTTCTTACCTTGAAAATTTGAATCTTGCAAATCCAACTGTACAAATGTATGCCCTTTAAATAGAGTAGAACAGAATAGAATATTTCAGTTGGAAAGGACCTACAACCATCATCTAGTCCAGATAAAACATTCTTTATTGAGAGCTATAAAGAAGCTTTGCAAAATATTTAATGTGACTTCATAGTGTAGTTGTGAGCAAGTCAAATAACTTTTCCATAGTGAGGGTCAACTGAAGACGGAGGGAATTTGCCATCCTTTTAGTATAACCTGCTTTCCCAGCAAGATGACTCAGATGCCTTTGATCACTACACAAGGAAATGAGTCATACACACATCATCTAAAAGCAGAAAATTCACACTTGAGAAGATTAAGGAGTGGAAGAAGGACGAATGATCTGTCCAGGGTATGGTAGCTGTGAGGGTTTGGTGATTGTGGGGGAGCACTAACTGACCCAGGCTGAGCCGAAATGGGGCTCCTGGGCCTGTGGGTGTGTGGGAGGTCCCCAGCTAACACCAGTCAGGACCATTAAGACCTATTACTACCACCGGGGTCCTAACAGACATCTCCACTCAGCTCTTCTGCAGAGTCAAGAGTACCAAGAAATTAAAAACATAAAGCAACACAAAATAAGGTGAGCTCTCTTCCCCAGACTTGGTAAGTTCCTTGAAGACTGTTTATTAAACCCCTGCAGCTGTACATGCAGACAGGCACATCCTTTCTGTGTCTGCCTGGCGCGGAAAGGCAACAATCACTCGCAACTCTGAAAGGTGCGAGGGGGAGTTCAGGTAAGTGCTAAACACTGTCTGTCTGTTCCAATTCATTTCTCCAGTGCAGACAATTTACAAATGGAAAATTAATTTTGAATATCACCTGATGATCTTTTCGTACCCATTTTCACCAACATCCAGGCTAGAAGTAGGGCATTGTTTTCTTCACATAAACACTCATGAAATGGGAATGATTCTGACTTGAGTATAAGTGAGACAAAAAGCAAGCTGATAGTCTGCCTATAGGTACGTTCAGATGGAAGAACAAGTCAACAAGCCTGCGGCTGAGAGCTCTTATACTGATACTTTTATTAATAAACTCATTTTCATTTCTTTCCAGTCAAATCTGAAAATCAATCGTTTTCTCTAATGCCTCATGAACAGCTTAGAGGAGGGCAGCTGCAAGTAATTTGTGCAGCCATAAAGAATTGTAGTCACATAGTAGTACAGCTCCTGTGGATCTCTTCTTACATAAATAATTTCATTTGCTCAGTGGTGGGGATTTTTCCAACAATATGAACCGTTTATGCAAGCGAGGTGTGAAATGTTCACTTTGGCTTTCTCTCCTGGGTTTCAACCAAAAGACAGAGAGTGTATGTGGAAAGAGAATCAGACAGACATTAAAAAAAAGCAACAAAAAAAAAAGTTGCTCTTTGGCCACAGAGATCTATCTTTCTTTAAATAAAACCAACTGGACCCCATTAACAGACAGTTTTCTTCTTTCACAGCCTTCAAAGATACAGTGACAAGGTAAAGTGCTTTCATTAGATGCAGCCGGACTAACACTTGTTTTCCACAACAGTTTTTCTTAGGTTGACATTTGAAGTTATTTGTCAAATACCTGAAATGAAACATGAAACTACATCCCAAATCAAAGCCGCTGGTCTAAGATCTTCCATGGGTTTGGGCAGCACCAGCTTGTATTTAACTGCTGTACAGATGTACCCCAAAATCACACAAAGGTCTTTCAACCTGCCTCCAACAAAATGGGGACAGATTTCTCAAGCGCTTTTTGGTCCTGAATAAGAGAGAAGAATGTGAAACTCTTTTCAGGACCCCCCACCCTGGGTGGGGATTTGAAGGGGAGGGGGATGACCAGAGCTACCAGCTGCTTCCCGAGGTGCCGGGCTGGTACTCCCCAACCCATCTCCCAGACGGGCTGACGTGCCCCTGGCAGCTCACTTCTGCATAGCCAAGGTTTACAGAGCTCTGCCACCATCTAAATGGAACAAAAGGAAAGGGTCAGGAAGGGTTTACTGCGTAGGGAACCTGTGTGAACATGGCATTAGAGGTTCTCAGACTAAGAATCCCACTCTGTGATACAATTAAAATACTGCTAGTGTAATCATCAGTAAAACCGGCAAGATGTATCAAAGATTACAGAAGTGCTATCTACTGTAGAGTTATTAAGTAAATGTAACAGTAGGTTCTGTTAAGTTCCTCTAAGCACTTACTGCAAGCATTCCTTAATGTTTCTTAGTATTAAGATCTTTAAAAACAGGAAGTTAAATGCTTTCTTTGAGCTATTTCTCCATGAAGCAACTCCTGATTAATCCACTTGAGGGGGGAAAAAAAATAAAAATAAAAAAAAAGAGAAAAGAGCCCAGTGGCAGATATTTCTAAATACCAATTTGCTAACAGAACATACTTCAGCTCCTGTTGCATTCCCACATTTCCTTTTCCTTGCTACCACTCTAAGTCATTTCTATGCATTAATTACCATTACTAAAGGAATTATGTAAATATACATTTTCTAGTGTATGTAGTGACTTCTGAAAGGGCATGACTGGGCATCATTTCCTCTATCAGGAATACTGCAAAAGAGACAAGTAAGACAAAGCAACCGAGAAGATATTCACGGGTGTACTGCAAACACTGAAGTGTGATGAAATTATATCCATGGGAGGGTTAGATAAGCCACCTGGCAGAGAGCAGGGGGAAGAGAGGTATGAAGTTCAAACAATTAGTGTATTCAGTTTATCAGAGCATCCAAATCCTTCTCCCCCGTTTTCAGCATTTGACAAATTTACTGGAGGAATTCAAATTGCTTGACAAATATTTGACTAAAACTTGTACTGCTTCAGAAGAGAGGAACAAAATCCCCACGGTATCCTTGTTATACAAGTGAGGATGTGGATGCATAGAAGGGTCAGCTGGGTTTGGAAATGACTGCATTTTGATAGAATTACTCACATGCACTTAGAAAGCCAGTGTCAGAGGAGGAATTAAAACTGCCTTCTGCTGACTCTGTACCTGATGTTATAAAGATTTGCTTCCATATCTGTGCTTTTCCCTTCCATTTTTTAAATTATCTAATTGGTCTTGTCTAAAACCTGTGGCAATCAAAAGTTTCAGGTAGTTTCTCAGAGATAGCATACCGCTTTTTTACACTATTAAGTCACTTGTAATTGGAGTGTTATAGCATTGTGACTACATATAAATACCTTGGTTATTTTAAGGATAAATTTGTTGCTACATTCTCTAAGACTGTCAGACGTTAGGATTATGGAGTACAGACCTGCATGACACCCTTCTGCCAGATAAGCCGCTCAACAGTATGAAAAGTAGCAGATCCTAGTACAGCTCTACCAGCAGAAACCATGGCTGTGTTTGTACAGCCAAACTGCTTCTTAATGACAGCTGCCTTCTCACCTGGGTAAACAGCAAAAGGAACCTTTACTTAATTAATCTACAAGCATCTATAGACAGAAACAAATAGCCCCTGTATCTACAGACATCTTACCACAACATGCTACTGGTTTATCAATACTTTGTCTAGTTTTTAAGTCTTTTTTTTTTTTTTTGAAGATTCATGTTTACTAACTGCTTTCATACATCAGTCAAAACAATTTTTACAATTAAGATCTGCCCAACAAATTCCTTATTGGCAAGAGAACCAAACACTATCATTAAGTCATTGAGGTTTAAAGTGCCTCCGCACTGGTCGCTCCAGAAAGTAACAAAAAAAATGTAAATCCAAAAAAGATATAAATAGAAAGTGAGGACACAATCAGAGCACCACCACCTGCTGTATGCTGGAGAGAACAAGGTGGGCGACCTTGTTCTTGACAGGACTGGATGAAACCCAGCTCAGAGAGGAGCAAGGGCACTTCTTGGCCAGCCAGATGTTGCAGAGGTGATAACTGCCCAGCTGTTTATGTGGGCATGCAGGGCCATTCAGTGTAGCAATCATATGAAGGGGTGGTTTGCTGGCAATACAAAAGCAGAAAAAACCTGGCTATTGGGTTACACAACGCCCAGAGGGAATTTACTACAGTGATGAAATCAGGTCAGCTCTCAAGGTCTCTGGAAGAGTGCTGGCTTCTGTTGTACTCAGACTTTGCTTCTAACAGGACAGGGAAAGGTGATAGAGCTCCACAGAGAAACCTCAGTCCCCCTGATAAACGGCAAATGCAAGAAAAACAATTTCAGTTCCTCCTTTACTCTAGAATTTTCCAAGTTTCTCCAGATTACATTCTTCACTGATGTCCCTGTGCAATTTTATCAAGAGAACAGAAAAGCATATCCTCTTACCTTAATCTCTAAAGTCTTCTGCACTGAGAATCCATTAGAGACATGTACAAGGCAGTAAAATTTGTCACCTCCATCTCCTAAGGGATGATGCTTCCTCTTGTTTTGTTAATCTGGATAATTGGGATGTACGGAAGTGAAAGGAAAAGATTTTGTGCAGGGGTTTCCAAATCTTTTCCAGTTATTAGCCCAGTTCTTTATGATTTGCAGTCCCAAACATTAACGAAACCTCAGTTTCTATAAAGCTCAACCTCATTCTCAGCTGCTGGGGTGCCAGAAATTGGCATCTCATTCTGCACTGCAGAACCACTGCTCTCCTCTGCCTCCGGTAATTTGGCTGAGTTTATCCTGGAAGAAGAATCATTTCTTCCAGCTGGAAACCCTTTCTCTTTTTGTATCTTACTGAACTTTTAAATAGAAATGTCACAAAACCAGGCTAACTTGGCAGAGCTTCCTCCTAAAATGAAAAAGGTAAAATTTCTGCCTGACGACTAATCATGTTATGTTTTCCTTTCATAGTACAGATACTAGCAGACAATACAGAACAGCCGTGTGTTGGACCAGGATAAGGGCAACCGGAGTGATCCGAGCACATGGATTTTTCGAAAGCAAAACAAAACCAAAAAAATGTCAGACTGGATATTGTCACATTCCCACATCAGACAATAAGAAAAAGCTGGACCTATTTTGAAGAACTGAAGGTTTGGCCTTTTTTTTTTTTTTTTTTTCCCTCATATAAATTTATTGCTCAGAATCCTAGCATGTTCTGTTCACCAGGTCTCATCATTAGTGTCCTAAGTTACTTCTCCAAGCCCCCCTTGCAAAAACTGCACAGGCAGACACTCTCCATTACTTGAGCTTGTTCACGTATTATTCTTAGAATTATATTGTAACCCAGCACATGCAACTGAAATGACAGCCATGCTGTTATGGACACTATACATTAATATATTTAAAGCAGTCTCTGCATCAGAAAGCATCCTATTTAATAAGTCTGTGGAGCCACATGGAAAGAAATGTGGAGCCACATGGAAAGAAGCAAGGAAAGGAACCACCTTCAAACTCATAGAATATTCCATCTATATTCTGGCTAAATACCAGCAATGCACTTTCTCATTCTTTATGTATATCTTCCTGGTTTAATATGGAAAAGGTACATTAGAAATGAAGATAACTTTCTTTCTTCTAAAGACCTTCTATAGAAGCCAGGGGAACACAGACTGGGGCTGGACAGAGAGAAAGCTGAGAATTTTTTCAGAAAGCCAAGTTCAAAAAAATTAATTTTCTTACTATAAGAAATTAATAAAGCATTTAAAAGACAACAGAACAAAACATATCCCTAAACTACAAAATTTGATACTAGCTTAAGCATCTGCTCAACCAAGTCCCCAAAGTAAGAGAGCTTTGGTTTTCTCATATGCCAGCTGCAATACAGATCCATTCTTCTCTGGTTTTGTTTATGACAAAATTAGATGTATACTTTTACATATTTTTACATATGTTCAGGTTTTTTTCCTCTCTGTTTTAAGTGTTGAAATGCTTTGTTTTTCCCCTCATGTCTAAGCTTTTTACTTTTTTAGCGGTTCTTGTTATCACCAAATCAGCGAAGAGCTATAAACATATATTAGATTGTACCAGTTATGACAAGGAAACTTAACTCCACTTTCTGACATCTTTTAAGATCAAAGAGAAAATACATACATGAAAGTGACACACCTTTATTCCACTGAAACAGAGAGAATTATATTATAATTCAAAGGTAATTTGCCTCACAAATATTACAAGCAGAATTTGGAATCTTTAGTATGAATTACAATGAAAAGACATCACTATAGGGTATTGCTGTTCTTTATGAAACTGCACTACTTTTCTATATATTCTAACAATAACTGTTTTTTACTGATGGTTTGAACATTTGAAAGTCCTGCAATCTATTTTCAAATTGTCAGGACTGATTTTCATGTAAGGTACAGAGTGGTTTAAATACTTTCACTCTGTTTGGAGCTGATGGGTTTAGGAAATAGAAGTTTCGCATTGCAGAAAAAAGTCACTTTGAACTGTAACTACTGTATCTCCAGGGTAGTAATTTTGCAGAATCCCACTCCAGGGTAGTGATTCTGTTATTTTATCATGGAGCTACTAGTAAGTAGTATGAAAAAGAACCAGATTTTTTTTATTTCACATTTACATTTCTTATATGCCTACAATTTAGTCTCTTTAAATGTCAAGCTTTTTTAAATAAACATTTTTCACATTTAGATGTTGTTCGTTTTTTGTATTCTCCTCACAATTAGAAATGACATCAGCGATTATAAAACAACATTAGGTATTCTGAAATCTCAGCTACACAGATTTCCTATTTTACTTTTGCTCCTTATCCCCTCTTTGAAGGTCACAATTTAAAAAAACAACAAATGTCCTCTTACAAATTTATTTTCTCTGCGTTCAGTAAACATTAAATTCTGAGATTTTAATTCTGGGTGATTCGGGTCCAATGTCATCTAGGCAAGTCTTTACTGTCCTTCTCCCAAGGTGAATAAGACCACTCTTCTGGAGGCCATGTGTTCATATGGCTCCTCAGTAGCACCTGAAAACATACCTCTGTTCAGTCCGCAGACTAAATTTCTCCCTAGGTACAGTGTAAGGTGCCTTATATCAGAAAGAGCCTCAGGAGGTACAATGTATGACTCAGACATCCATCTGAATCACAGTTGTCTGCTCTGCTTTATCCCTTTCTGTCTCAACAAAATTATTTTCCCTTCTGAGCCCCTCCTTTGCTGTTTGCTGTCCCACACAGAAAGCCAATCCAACAGCCAGTGTGAAAGAAAGGAGAAAGAGGAGATAAAAGACCAAAGATCCCTTTGTACCTATGCTTTCAGGCTCAGAAACATCCTGCACATAAATCCAGTTTATCAAATTCATTTCGCACAGCCCCAAAACAATGCAAAACAAAGCGAACAAAACCACCACAAAGGAGACACCTCCATCGCTGCGTGCCCCAGCCCCTGCTCCCCGAGAGGACTGGCCAGAGCAGAGTGCTTTTCCACCCTGTTCAGCTGTCCGTGTCCACGCATGACAAAGGTGTAAGCTTCCCTCCAGACCTTTTAGGCTGTTGCCAATATTTGTTCCTGAAGCTGTCATTTCAGGAGCCATGCTGCTTGAAGTGCCTTCTGCCTCCACTTTTTTAACCACTCCTTTGATTGTGCTACTTGTTCCTTTTGTATGGGCAGGTGATGAAGCAAACTGGGGAATTGAGCTGTGTTCAGAATGACCCAACAAAAAAGAGGTTATTTTTAGCCAAGCTCAGGTCCTCAGCCCAGCTCCGCAGCAGCTGCACAGGCATTTGTACTAACCCAGCGAGGAGTGGAGTGGGGGAAGAATAAGTGTTGCTTGGCTTAGCAATGCCGCTGGAAAAACCTTACCCTCAACTGATCAGGAACCCGTCCTTGTTTTGCTGTCTGCCTCCCATGAACCCAGCAGCTTTCAGACCCAATGGATAATCAGTCCCTCAAAAGGTGAGTCAAAGTCACACACAAAGCCGGCGGTCATTTCTTCTGAATCCTGGGCCAGTGTTTAATCCATTGTCCTTCATCCTCTTTCTGGCATCCTGCCTCTGAGGACATCTCACATAGAAAAAGGAATTATTAATACCACTGGCTGGCAATTAAAAGAAGGATGGAAAAGTCAGAGAATAATTCTCTTAATTGACTACTCTTCTTACTACTTGTAATCTAGAGGAAATCTAATTAATTCTACATGAAGAACGACTATTCTGTAGCGAAGTGTAATTCCTGATCTCTGGGGCTTCAGCTTACCAGTTGTCAAATTATCCAATTACACACTTGTTAAAATCCATTTTGGGGAGATTTTCATGGCTTGTAAATAAATAATTTTAAAAGCTTTAATCCTCAAAAAGAAAAGAAAAAAAAATTAAAAAAAAAAAAAGGAAGACCCCGAACCCCAAACAGTACCTCAAAAATCACAAAACACATCTAAAAATAATGTCAGGAAGCTGAAAAGAGTAATAGCCGCCTGTTTTGCTCAAGCAGCACCACTGTGGTGATGGATCTATTTCAGTAGGGAGAAATTTCCTGCTTCTTTTTCAGCTATGTTTTATTCAAATGACTAATCTGAAGGGAACCAATTAAGGCAGCATCCCTTTCATTATGCCAAAAGGGAAAAATCTTTTCATAAGCACACCAATTAGGAGGTGGGAAGCCAACGGAGGCTGTAGCTCAAGCCAAGGATCCTGACGCACTGGAGCAAGGCCAGTGCAGGGCCACCAAGCTGGTCGAGGGCTGGAGCACACGATGTTCACAGAGGGGTGGAGATAACTGGGCCCGTTCAGCATTAAGAGAAGGCAAATGGGAGGCATTACTGCTTTCTACAGCTACCTCACTAGAGGATGCAGAGGTAGGTGAGGCCAGACTGTTCTCAGGCTTGAATGGCAACAGGATGAGAGGCACAGGACAGAAGTCAGAACATGTGAAAATCCCATTTAGATACATGGAAAAAAAAATTACTATGAGGGTGATCAAATACCAGAATAGTTTGCCCAGAGAGATTGTGGGATCTCCAAGCTTTGGAGGTGTTCCAGACTCAAGGGGACAGAGCCCAAAGCAACCATCTCTCTGAGCAGGGCATGGGACTAGCTAACAGCTGGAGCTCTCTTCAGCCTCAGCTGCTCTGTGATTCTGACAACTCTTCAGAAAGAGTCTCTGATTGGAAAGAGGGATGGGACACACAACACTTCAGTTAATGTATATTTGAAGTAATGTTCTTAAATCACTGTAAACTCTGGATCCTGATGTGACCAGATTTGCCAAATCTGAGCATAGAAGAAAACTTTCTGTAATCTCTTGTATTTCAGTGAAAACAATTTAGCAGTCAAAATTAAAGACTGTTTTGCAATATTTACTACTACACTGTACGGCAGCATTGTGTGACAAAATCCTGTGAATGAAGCTTGACATGAAACAAAAGAGGAACAGAAGGCAGTAATCTTTTTTCTATAAACCCAATCTGACCATCTTTCAAAAAAAGTAAGCGAACACCATCCCTGAACACCATTTCAACATAACACTTTTTGAAATTTCTTTACTATTAATCAAGTCTGATTAACATAAAGATACAAAGGTAGTGAAAAAATAATACAAATTAGGTGGTGCAATATTTTCAGTGATTACTGGTGATTCTGGGCACCCACTGTGAGACATCTTAAGACAACCTGACTTTAAAATAACTCAAAGCAATTGCCTACTGAAGATGAGGTCCCTTTCAGCTGACTGAAACCAGGCTGCACAAAAATTATCAAATATTTATGACACCTTCATTCTGAAAACTCGATTCACCACCAAATTATTTCTGTTTTAAACTCATAACATTTTTAATACCAGTGGCTCTACAGCAGTGTGGAAAAAGGCCAGGACTTCTAAATCTTGTGTCCATTGAAGCAGGGACCAGTTCTGAGTGAAACTTGCTCTAAATTCAGATCTGCCATGTGTTCCTGGTCCTTCTACACTTCATAGCATCACGCAGCTTCAGAGCAACACAGAAAGACTGTCAGGGCTGAAGGACTGGGCTTGTCTCAGCCCAGTTCAACTGCATGCGCCTAATCAAGAAAAACAAATGTAACTCGCACTTAAGAAAGAACAGCAGCGGCTGTTATGCAAAGCCATTTTTCTTGGGCTTTAATTCGCAAGAAAAACATCCTTGTGTTTGTTCCTGCTTCTCTAGGGAACCCAATTTTTGATGTTTCACATCAAATTGTGTGGCTGTCAGCAGCTTTGCCAGCAGCCAGCCCAAGCCCTCATTACTCATTCCCCCACTCAGACAAAAACTGGGTGACTGTTGCTTGCTCTTATTACAGGTGATTACAGTATTAGTCAGCTCGCAACTGCGGCTCCAGATACAAACCTCCTGTCTTCAACACAACAACATCACCAAGATCTTTCTCCATGACCCTGTAGTAACCTCTGGCAGAAAAAGAATTGGATTAATCTGGAATACCTGCTTGATGGTTTTCACTGCTTGGGAATTTAAGTAGCAGAATGTCTGCACTGATGTTTCAATGAACACGGTTCCTGTTTCATTGCATGCTCCACAGGTCAACAAAATGTCTAACTGTAAAGGGAAAGAGCTATTGCTTGTTATTTCAAATGTTAAGAACCCCAGGGTCATCATTAATTCTGGAAGGCAAAATCCAAAGAATATGGCATTTGTTGGTTTCTGGAGATAAGGCATCTTTGATTGCCAAGTGCCTGTATTATTTTCTCATTTCATTTTCTGTATACAAAACAAAATGCTATGTGCTAGTGACTCACACATCTTGTCAATTTGCTGGTAGTTAGAAAATAGAAGCCTGCCAGAGCAAGGCCAATGTTTAGCATAACAGTAATAATAATAGTAAGTTGAAGACCAAACCCAGCCATTTTTAACATGCAATTTAATTGGAAAACAAACCCTCTACATTAGCTGCCTTACAACTGAGTATATTCACTTCTTGAACACAGTCACGGAGGAATACCAGAACTGCCACATGTGATTGGACTACCTGGCCGCCTGGTCCATCTCTTGGGTACAGATAGGTGCCAATATCACATGCTCTGGAAAAGCGTAAATAATCAACATCTACGTATAGGAAAAATGTCATGTAGCCTCAGATACCTGTGATTCAATTAGTTTCTGAAGCATAACAGATTATTATGTGTTTACTGGATGAAACATTTTCTTCTGTTAGCTGTACAGGCTCATTACAGTTATTAGAATGTGAAACGGAATCTAATCTGACTCATGCATTGCATAAAGACTGATTAACGAGCTTTTGGATACAAAGTCCTTCTGGCTGAAGTTGCCTGAACCACAGAGAACCAATCCAAAGAGCGGGCTTTTTGATCCAGGTAAAGCTGTGAGATCGACAGCAAGACAACCTGTTCCTCTGAGCTGATACAGCAGTATTCCAGAATTAGACTGATACAATAATATTCCGGAATTAGCCAAGGGACAGACTTCTTTTAATTGCTGTCAATAATGACCCTGGAACAAGAAGAAAAAGACTACTACTAAAATTTGCTAAGAGTATCAGTTTGGGAGGCATTGTCAATACAGAAGTTTGACCTATTAAATAAGAAGCACCAGATAAAACCAATGATTCAGGAAAAAGAAATGGAATGAAATGCAGTCACACACAGTGCAAAGTTTAATCATGGGGACTGACAGCAAGAATTTCAGCCACCAGCTAAGAGGTTTTCAGCCTGAGACAACAGAGCAAAAGAAAGATCTGGTTATAATATTCAGTTACAGGATGAATCTATGCCATTGTACAAAACAATCCCCAAATCAAACAAAAACCTCCCAGGAATCAGAACCAAAACCATACATGTATCATTTGAGATGGAGAAAAAAACCATTTCCAGGGCGTAAACACTGGCAAGGGACATTATCTGGTATCCTGTAGTCATCTTGGATATCTGTGTTCAAGAAAGATGAATTAATGGTAGTTGTCAAGAGATGTTACTGGGAGAATGGGAAGTCTATTTTATGATATGACATCATAAGACCTTGACCTACTAATTTTAGGAAGCAAGAGGATATACTTATGAAAATGGTTGCTTGCAATATGACAATGATCCAAAGGCTTCTCCCTTTCCCATGACTAGATTTTGTCTGTGATTCACTAATCATTTTGATTTAAAAGGTCCCTCTTCAGAAATGGGTAACATTTTAATTAAATATTTGAAAACTTGCCGAATATTGTAATTGCAATTTAAAAGCTATGAATTAGGAAGGTAAAAGCTTCTAACTACTCTCTAGACATCTTTTTCTTTTTCATAAAGCTGACTGTCAGTGGAAGTGTTTAGAAATATTAACTCGTTAAAGTTGAGTAGGGCAGTTGATTCTGGCTGCGGTGATCCCGCTCTTCTCAGCTGCCAGGCAGAACCCAGGCTAGTCACAGCCAAAAGCAGATCCTCCCTGTAATCAGTTTGTTCATCTATATCATACACATGGATGGAGACTCACATTTCAGCTCTCCCACAGAAAAGTATTAAATAGCATCCAAAAGCATCCTAATTGCCAGCTTAGATAGCAGATAGTAGAGAGGAGGCTGTAACAGCCTCCAATATCCAATCCCACTACCCCAGCACGGACCCTCATCGTAGTCCTGAGCAGCTCCCAATAGAAAACAGCAGCACTCTGCCAACCTGGGGAGTGGCAAAGCACCGGAGCAGAAGAGGGCCCAAGGAAGAGGCAGGGACAGCCACGCCATCTTTAGAGCTACACGTGGACCGCAGGCTCCAACAATGACGGCACTTGCACATCTGTGCTCCAGGGACCACGATCCCCCCATCACATCTTCTGTAACAGGGAAAAAGAGCCAAGCTGAAACCTTGGCCTAGGAGAAGGCAGTCTGGCTGACTTAAAAAGGAACTTCAGAACCCTGCCCATCCCCAGCCCTCTTCTGTAGAAAGGGACTGATATTTTTTATGGTTTTATCATCAGTCTTTTCTGTTTGGCTTCTGAGTTTTTCAGGGTGAGGCTGTAATTACAAATGTGTTTGTGCAGCACTGAGCACTCTGGTAGCTAAGTCTGAGCTACATATTCAGTCTCCAACAGAACATAAACAGCACTAGCTAAAAATTAAATGTTTCGGATACATATATTTATAAGGGCATTAATAACCTAAGCATTTTTTAAATCCAGCAGTGAGTAGCACTGCCATGACAGCTGATTCCTGTAATTATTAGAAATAATTTTACTACAGAAAAGGTTCCTATATAATAGATAGCCTCTTTGTTGCAGCAATTTATTTTATTTATTTATTTGGTCTATTTATCCAGCTTCTTACACTAATGGTATGTAGAAGTTTACATCCTGTCAAATTTTTTCCTTAAATTTTTATAAAGAACATCAGGAGCAAGTTGAAACAATAAATTATCTAAAAGATATAACGTCAAACTGGTGTTCAGGTCTTGGATACAATTTATTCAGTGTGACTGCCATAAACACAACTTCTCACAAGCCAAAATGGCTCTAATGGGTCTGTTCATCTGCAATGGGAGAATGGGTTTACAGTCAATGTTACTCTGGTATCTGCTAGGATGTACCAAATCAGCCCTTTCAACAAAAGATCATCTTAAATACGAAGTTGGTTACATACTATGCATTATAAAATATTTCTGTTTGACAAATAAAGACAACATTTAGTTTTTACAGCTAGCTTATTAACCTGACCTTGTAAAAGAAATATTCTGCTTGTGTTTCACACAATGGCAGCTGTGGTGACACAAAGACTGCAAAAATGCTTGTGCTGGCTGAAAAGGTTATTTTGCTCCAACACTACCAGTGACCTGTTCAGGGGTTACTAACCTCGTAAGTCACCTGCATTGAAGGATAATGTGATCTTTCTTCCTAACAGCTCACCTACGTTTGTTTAAACCACCTTCCTTTGCAGCTTAAAAATAGGTCAGTTCGATTTGCACCAAAGCAGCCTTTCCCTGCAAGAACAGAGCTGAGTGTGTGTTTCTGAGAGCAGGGACAGCTCACCAAGTCGGGACTCCTTGGTAGGGTCAGATGAATAGGAGTAATTCTTTGCCTTCACTACAACCTGTTTGTTGCAAAGTAATGAGCTGGGCTTTGGTCACTGACTCTGTTCAAGCCTGTCATAAATCAGGAGTCTCTCTCAGAGCTTTTTTCTACATTTGATTTAAATCTCTCTCTGCCTCACACCTCACTTGACTGTCTTGGAGGCTGATGTTGCACTGCTTGAGGATAATAAATAATGGGCCAAAACCAGAGAGATAATGGAAGCTCAGTTGCCGATACAAGTCTGTAATTCACTGTTCACCATTCACCTTTGCCTACTAAAATATGGCTGGGAGGGGTGGAAGGTTGTCTTTGGAGTCCTTGCCTCTGCCAAGCAGACTGCAACCTCAACACTGTACCATTAATCAAGTTTCAAGTCCTGTCTTTCTTCCTGTTCATTTCAGTTCTCTAACAATAAAGTTATTTTTTAGGTTGATGCTGACTAGATTATAAGCATACCTAAGGGCTGTCCCAATGCATTCAGTTAGAAGGAAAGACAGGCACTCCACAGGCATATGGGCATAAAACTCACCAAGCCCCAGTCCAGAGCTGAGATTGATAAAGACTGAAGGGAGCCTGTCCTGCTAGTCCCTGGTAAGGTGAAACCTGCTAATTCAGCCCTAGTGCCAGGCAAGCCGTCCTGCCTGCCAGCAAGTTGGAGTCTCTGGGCAGAGAGCTGAATTATCAGCTTCAAAATATTAATAGCATGATTGGTATGAGGTAATCCAGGGCTACTCAGCCACTGTTACTACAAGTCTGCAGGACTCAAGGATTCTTGCTCCAGAAGACAAAACTCTTCTGCTGTTTCCTAGTCCTACAGACCACGTAAGGCAGTCTATTATAGCCGGCAATAAGATCAGTTCATCTATAAGGGCTGGAGAGTCTCTCAAGAAAGCAATCCAGATTCACAGACTTTTTGTATAAAAGGGTGCTCATCATCCAACCGCCTGGCTTCTTCATCAGCTTCATATGTCCTACCACCACCTGAAACATCTGTCCCACATCCATAACTTTAAATCTAATGATGTCTTGAATATCAGGACAACTACATTTTTGTGAGCCAGGCTGAATCCAATATTAACTTGCTGATTTAGAAATGTAAAATACATATGTGGACAACAATTTATCAGAAATTGAAGGTCTGGAACCAGCAACCTTTTCAAGAAATTTCTGAAAGGCCACTAAGCATATCCTGCATACATTTTTTTTCTGTATTCTAGGAGAAAGTAAAGTTAGCATAGTATATTTTCTACTCAAAGGACTACTCTAATAATGGTTTTATCAACCCTGGGACCAACATCTCCCCCTGTGAAATTTCTGAACAGGTTTTTTTTTTTCCTTGATACTTTATCGTATTATTAAATAAAGGGAGTGCACAGATAGAATAGGTTTAAGGCATATACACAGGTAAAACAGATGATTTATAGATTCAGAGTTGGTTCAGTTAAGAATCAGACCAGGTATTTTATTATTCACCATTTTTACTATTATTGTTTGCAGAACAGATTTCAACTTATCTATTTACCAGCATGTCATATCTGCCCTCTGCCTTTCTCAGTAGGGATTATCTTGTATGTACACAGATGGCTACAGAACTCTTCTCTCTCAGCCTCACCTAATCATTAAGGTTCAACAAAAGGTGAACACCACAATTATGAAAGAGGTGACAGACTGTTTAAAAAGCAACAATAATCAATAGCGGCAAATGTACAATTTGAGTGATTAAACCTGTGCCATTCATCACCTAACAAAATGAGAGTGAAATAAAATAGGGAAGAACACCAGAAAGAAGTCAAATAGGATTTGGAAGCTGATTCTTCAGGATGCCAATAAAAAATAACGTCACATTTTAGGAGATTCAGTCATATTATTCTCACTGGCTATCACACTACATTGCAGGTCCTCAACAAAAAAACCTCAGCAGTTCAGCATGTTCAAGACAGTTAATGAACAAATGGACCATATGCCTTTTTAATACCATATTTCAAAGGTCTTAAGAGATTCTAGGGTTTCTATCTCAAAAGATACTCTATTACAGGTGAACGTTAACAGAATGACGTTTAAAGAGAAATAATATGTATGTTAGTTGACAACAAAGAACAAACATAGAAGGCTTTTGCTTCTTCACTATTTACTTGTGGCTTGGGTTTGTTTGTATTTTTTTCCCCCCCAATTATTAACACAGAGCAATCCTCTGGCATTCCTTGTCCAGAATTCTCCACCCAGAATAAAGCACTGTCCATTTCTATAATTTCTGTATCAATCAACATGTTCTTAAGAGCCCTCTTCTCCAGTTCCCTAGCCACACACTACCTGGAGGCACAGACCTTGCACTGAGAAAACTGGCAGGGAAATGGGGAAAGTTCTGAATAGTGCCCATACAAGAAAAGCACAAATCACAGTAGAAACTGTGCTGGTGAGGAACATTATGCCATATAAATATCTGTCTCCTGCACAGGGTTTAGCGGATTTTCTGTCAACAAGGCAAGACATTGCTGTGTGGCTATAAGAGCCACTGCAAAGCAATCATGGTAAAAGGCCAATAATTTTTTATAACCCTGGATAAACATCTTTGCCTCTATTTCATCAGGCTTCAGGGAAAGGATCATGCATTGCAAATATCCAAACAGGTGCTCACAGGTTCTTACAATGTTCTCAAATGAAATGTTTTCTATTCTGGTAATAAGGGCCAGCTGGGGTCCCATGCACAGCTTACCAAGACAGTTCTGATATACCTTAAAATTAGAAAAGGTGTTACTAAAGTATCAGAAATATCAGCTTTTATGGTACCCACACATCCATAAAATACACTGTACAGATTTTCTCATCAATATCCTTGAGTGCTCCACTGTAATTTGTGTTGCCATGATTGGTGTGGGGACCTGCTGGGGTCTCAACGATGGAATGCTAATATGCTATAGGGAAAAAAAAGCACTGGAGAAAGGTTAGATGAGTGAAGCAAGCGTACCAATAACTTCAGCAGAAGACAGCATTCCCAGCATGTCCTTACACTGATATATATACATTTAAGTCCTTCCATTGCAGCATTTTGTAACTCAAAAAAAGAAAACAGGAAGCTCTAAATTGGCCAATCTCTGCTTTGTAATATAAAAATCCATAACAGCTATCAGAAAAGACTACAGAAAACAAAGATGGTGCAGGGGTGGTATGTGCTAGTCTATTAAAAAAAACAAAGCTCTGCCTAATGTTAAAGCAGTAAAATTGTTCTTTTGAAAAATTAACCTGTAATTGAAATATTCAACAGCATTTCTGTTTGGTGCTTCTAAACATGAAGTTACATGTTCTGCTAAGAAGCCCAGCAAAACTAACCCAAATTAACCCCAGTCTCCCGAAACAGAGAAATAATATAACCTTTTGTTTTCATTGTGGTTCTTCCTAAATGGAAGAGTAGAATTTACTTATTTATTATGAATTTGTAAATTACAAACTGTCTTTTCTAAGCTCACAGGGAAACCTGAGGTACCAAACTAATCTAAGTCAGACACCTTGAAAGGTCTGCACCTGGATCATCATCTCCTAAGCACAAAGTGAAGGATGACAAAGATTTGGAGATTTGTGATACCCCAGAGTTTCTTCCCTGACACTTCAGTTAATGCAAAGAAGGTTAAAACTATTCCCAGTCTGCCAGTAATTAGAGGGCCCCTGCTATTTATCATTGCTTTCTCTCTTACGCATTATCTCAACACCTGTTGCCTTGTAAAATGCCACCTACTGATAACTTTATAGACTTCACATGACCTTTGAGCATAGAATTTTGTACTTCTGGAAAAAGGGGGGTTTTTTTAATCTTTTAATAGAAATGAAGAGAGTTGATTTGTAGCAACTTCTAGGAGAATCTATCTTTGTTCTTATGAACTATTTTTTGTCACTATATCACTTGATAATAAAGCAATCATGGATCATGGGCATGTATGAGAACAAGTGCTTTCTGCAACAATTGGAACCACTAGCAAAGAAATATTTTAGCTTCCTGTTAAGAGATGGAGCAAATAAACCCCCCTACTTCTCAGATTACATGAACCAGATCACCTCTACAGCCTTAACCCTCAGTACTCCACAATTCATGTGACTGCACATCAGGGTCCCATCTGCAGACCTGAGAGCCCCTTCTCTTATCAACAAACCAGCAGAGATCACCCATGGTTCAATAGCAGGAACTAGTCCATGAAAACAGTCATGCAAAACAAAGGCATTAGTTATACAACTCTACTTTGTTAGATGGCCACAATACCAGTTGGGGGGAGCTATTTCAACTGTGATATACACCTTGGTAACGAAAGCATGAACCATTCAAAAAAGAAAAGAAGTAATTTTTGTGAAATAAAAAATGATGACATCTGAGTAGTTCTGAAGTTGGTACATAACAATAATCGCCATTCTGTGAGACTGGAAGTGAAGAGAACACCTCCAGCCTTCAGTGATGGCATAATTAACTGGCTATCACTAGGCAAACATCCAGGTTATGTTTTTTTAAATGCTCCAAGATTGATTTTTGTTTTTCTTGCAGTGCTAAATAATAATGTGTCAATATTTTCTAATGGCTTGTCTAAGAACAAAAATGGGGCACAGCCAGACCTTAGACAAGTATACTTCTTCCCTAACGATGAAGAAATGTGAAGGGGAGAGGAAATGCACAAGATTTCTGTTTGCACTTGGAATTTGGGTATCTAACAGGTTGTTTTAGGTAAGAACAAGGCTAAACGATCAGGTATTTTTCAAGCCTTATAGTTTGCACTGTGATGGCGAGGCAACCTGTGAATTTGTTTACATAGAACAGACAGTTGGCTATGTACTGTATTTTGTGTTCTCTGGGTAATTAAAAATTACTCAGAATTCATACCATGACTTTTATTTCTCTTCTCACTCCCAAATGAATATGCAGTTTGAATTCAAAAACTGAAAAAACCTGTGATTCAGGAAGTCCTTAAACACTAGAGCAACTGTAAGAGTACATGTGATTCAAGTAAGACATATACCACATTGAAAGGAGTATCCAAGTGAGTTCTGAACACTGGAAATGCCGTGAACTCCGCTTCTGCCTCCAAGAAGTTGGTATATTGGTCAAAGAGAGCAAGACTGGGCCCTCCATGGGAAATAGTGGTTTCCCCTCATGCAGCTTCATCGCTGGATGAAGCAAACTTCAGAAGTTGGTATCTGGATCTCAAGGTGCTGAAACTTTCTGTCCCCCCACCCCTTTCAGTAGATCGTTTGCATCTGTCAGACACCACAGTTATAAAGCAATATTAAAAACATGCAAAATGCCAGACAATTTCTTACCATAGCCAAAGGGAGAACTCCTACCAGGTCCTTCTGGCTTACGTAGATCTTGGAGATTCCTAGATCAGATGTCGTATCTCCAGGATATTCTACCTGCCACGTGATAAGCTGGGTCCCAGGTAGGTCAGTTAGGTCTTCAATTTCAAAATCAATCTGCATGATTTCAGAAGAAGGCCCATCCGCACTGCAAGAAAGAAAGAAAGATTCCATTCATGTGGCTGATAAGCCAGCAATGTAATTGCTTTTATATTAATAAAACATTAGATTAAAGCTCTTCCAAAGAGACGATTTGGTGGGATGATGGATTTAATAATGAATTAATCATTTGCGCTTAAGATTTCAGGGTATTTCCCATACATTTAAGTGGCTTAGTAGCACTCTGTGACAAGGATCACTAAGTACCACTCCATTTTACAGGTGGAGAAACAAAACCAAATCAAGATAAAGCTAAGGCTAAAGTTACAGCCTCAAAATCCTGACTACGAGGCTCTCCCTTTAACAAGCACAATGTATTTCCTCCCTGTTTAAGTAACACATGAGTAAATCTAAAGAGACTCACTCCTTGAAATGGGAAATGACTGCATTAAAAGTATTTTCTGCTTTTTAAAAATGGAGGCATGGAAGAGAGGTCAGAGCTCAGGATGGGGCGCATGAACCAGGGCAGCAAGGAGCAGAGGATTGGCAAACTTGGAATTAATTTTTGGCCATACTGCTACCTTGCTGTAAATGTCTGTCTGAAGCTCCTTTTGTCCTTTGCTAAATTTATAGAATTATAGCTAATTTAGCTTGTTGTGGGAGAAATGTTACCAAAAAACCCCAGATTATTTAATATTGACCAATCTTGCCAGGATCCTTGAGTAAAAAACACTAGAAAAGAACAAAGACTTACTAAATGTGATTCTTCGGGATATTCTGGCAACACTGAGGCTACTGATAACTTATCAATGTTACTTTGTCTTTACATGCTGTCTTTCCTAAGCTTACATGGTTCATGTAAGTGAATATCATAAAGCAGAAATGTAAAGAGGGAAAATTGGAAAGGGGCTCGTTGGTGCAATTCCTGCAAAGTTACTGTATAGAAAAAAATGGGGTAAAGTTTCTACTGCATATCTTGGCAAGGCGAGATCCATAGTCCAGAGGCATTTAGAGAGACAAGAAAATACTCGATTAACTGCAAAACTGATGAGGAATGAAGAATTTCTTAGCAGTGCAGAAATCCAGGGGACATTGAGAATGACAGTGCTTTTACTTCTGAAACACTGAAGGCCGAACAGATCTTCAGTGTTTGTGTGGCAGGGAAAGGAAAGAGCAGCATTTCTTTCAGCGGGATAATACTCAAGTAGAGAATCAATGGCACTACGCTGAAGTTATGTTGGAGAGCGCAGCTAAAAGAAGGAGAATACTTTCCAGCAACAGACTAGAGAATCCCAGAACATGCTAAAATCCAGCAGGTTTTCCCAGCTGATGTGGAAGAAGAGCTAAAACTAGGCATATTTTTTATGACAACAGCCCCAGTTTGGGATTCTTCCCAAAATACTCAGATATTTTTATCATGCTGGCTAAATCCAATGCTTTATCCAAAGCTAGTGCTTGAAGAGTTTCATCTAATCATTTTTAAGGTTTGGATTGTAATGGATGTATTGAGTCCTTGCTATCCTGGATGGAATTTAAAAGAAGCCTCTGTATTTCCAAAATGGAACACATTGTGTTCAATTTCTCATTTCTTCATGTCAGGAAAAAAAAAAAAAAAAAAAAAAAAGAGCACAATTTCTAAACTAGCACTGAATGCAGTCTTATTTCATGCTGACCTAGGTGGATCAGAAAGCTGCTTTATACAGCTGTGACTATTGAAACTCAGGTACCTTAATTGTATGAGCAGGAATGGGCAATGCATTGCCTATAAATACTTGGCAGTGATCCTGTTTTGTACAGTATGTTCTATCACAGTTTAAAGAACTCAATGGATCTTCATACAATGAACCTTGGTTTTGTGATTCTATTCAGGGTGCCTTTCTTTATCATCGTGTTGGTGTCTGCTGCTACCAGACACCAGGTTTTGCAGAATTGGTGCTGTCACCAGAAATGTGTCCTGCAACAGCAGTGAAGGACTGCTGCACGGGAGGGGACTGTGGGGCAGGAAACCATGGAAAAAACAGGTGATTGTCAAAAAAAGGCCATCAGCTTAATCTTTTCCAGGTATGTTGGAGATTAGGAGAAAAGGTGTCCATGATTAGGACATGCAAAAACAAAGGAGGGAATGAAAGGCAGTGGAAAAGATGGGGAGAGAGAAGTGGAGCATGTTCTGTATGTTCTTGAACTACAGCTCCCATATGACACAACTACAGTAACCCCAAAAGAATGGAAGTATTTCTTTTAATTTCTCCTTCAAAGCAGGTATTATAATGAAGAATTTCTTGTAGCAAATCACCCCGCTTTGCTACCAAATATGATTTTGATAGAAATTATTTGAACTAGTTCCTCTTAGAAATACTAAACACCTCCAAATGACTAGATTACAAAGCACCTTAAAAAATCAATAAGAATCTCATTACTGCTACTAGAGATGTATAAAAAAAAATGTGAAAGTATTGCATGACCTATGATCAGACCCAGGCTGTCACCACCAGGTCAAGAACTTTCATTTAATTACTTTACTCATCACTTACTATGATTATCCTTCCATGTGCAAGTCCCATGTTCTGTGTCCCCAATTTACAGCCTTCCCCAGCAGTATTTAGCAATTTAAATCCTTCAACAGAGAAGTAAGCCAGAAAGTTACCCTTCAGAAAATACAGTTTATAAATTTGAGTAATATTTGTCAAAATTATTTATTACTGGACTTCAGTCACATAGAAATACTGATGTTTTTTCTTTTAAAGTCAAGGTTGTTTGGTCCAGTCGGAGTATTTCTATTGAGTATTCAGCCATTGCTACTTGAAATGATGCACTGCCTATGCTCCTCAAGGGAGGCATACACTTTATGGTCACTATAATGCAATAACATGTTGGCAGCTTGTCTTTGCTAATGCTAAAATCACTATTGCTATCAAGAGTACAGCCATGCTGTTAGTTACAATATGGGAGGCTACACAATTAGAAAGTTTAGGATGGACAAACCCAAAGGTTCACAACAGCAATCCAAGCTGAGTTGGAGTAGTCAAAGCGAAATGGTTTTTGGTCCTATTTAAAGTTAAATCCTTCACATAGGGTTTTGCTGTTTATGAGAGTTAGGCTGTTTTGCTGGTTTTGAGTTCACTGTGGTGCCAATAAACTCTCCTTGTGAACAGAGCCCTGCTGATCTGTGCACCATGTAGACACGTTTTTAAATGGTCTCAACTCAATCTGAAGACAAGGAACACAAAAGAAAACTCACTGGAATGGAGTCATCTGGTCTTTCCTCCTGTCAGCCAGGACAGCACAGGCATGTTTGTACTGTACTTCTTAATATGCCTTTTATTTCCTGTCTAATGAACGATCAAGCAGCTCTGACAAATTAACAACAACGGGTAGCTCTGCCTTGTCTCTAGGGGAGTATTTCCTACCTCCACAGAGCCATTCTGTGCGTGCTTCTCCTGACATATCCCTGACTGCGGCAAAATTAAAAAAAAAAAAAAAAAAAAAAAAAAAAAAAATCTTTCTTCTGCTCTTTCAGCCTGGGAGTCTTTTAAAGCCAAGAGGTTGGTATCAAGGCCCCTGGCCAATTGCTAACACCTGTGCCATTATGTCAAGTTACTTTAGAGAAAGAAACAGCCACTCCTCTGGGGATGGTATGCCCTGCAAGACACGGTTTTCAAGAAGAGACCCTGTAAATCCAAGAATAACTACTGGATGTTGGCAGTGTTAGTCAATTCAAGTATCCCATTCCTATGGTATCAGTTGTGATCTTTATATAATGCTCACAAAACAAAATCCATTCTGAACCTGCTAAAACAACCAGGCATGTAATGTTTCTCATAACACAACGTATAAAGTTTTATCACTGTCTTTAGAAGGCTATAATGGACACAAGGAGCCTAAAGCCATGAATATGCTAAATAAGATGTATCATAGGAATATTAATGAAAGAGCCTTGGGGAGAAGACAGAAAGAAGGTAATCTTTATTCTTTTCTATCTCCACGCACGTACCCAGGTCTCCAGCACATCTCTTGCAGGGTATCAAAAGAGTCTGTGGCCTGAAATGATGCACAGGCCAGGCTAAGAGTTGGAACAGCAGCGCTCAGAAAAGAAAGAAATGTTTCGAGGGATAACTAGAAAAACTTTCTGGCATGAGAGAAGGGAGACAAAAGCACAATTGACCCCATGTAGACCTGAGGGAGTTTGTGAACACTGTAATCCCCATTTTACAGGAGAGAAAATTAAACTGAAAATTACTTTCCCATAAAAAGAAGGATAAGATGATTTATACATCACAAAGTGGAACAAGGTGGCACTTCAGAAAGTGATTTAAAAATAAGTACAAACCTTTGAGTAAAAGTAAAATAATATGTTATGTTGTCATACCAGATAAAAACACCATACTAGCTATTTTGAGCTCTATCAGTTGGGTTGCAGAAAGCTTTTAAGGTGTGCTGTCATCTGTCCCGCCACTGCACAGAGCCAGCAGTGGCAATATGCATTAAATATAACTTCTTCCTTGTGTGGTAGGAAATAATATAAACTGATATGAGATGTAGGATAAAAACGTAACGAAGTGCAGTGAAAACAAAAAGTACTGCTATTTAGTAACAAAACTCCCCAATTTTCTCATTTATTCATTCCTATATAGTTGTGTGTGTTTGTTGGGGTTTTTTTTAGAAAAAAAGCTTTTTTTATGGTATTTTCTTCAGAATTTAAACAGTATCACTAAAAGCAGTTTTATAAACCTTTTTTGCCCATCCCTTTTGGAACTGCAAACCATTTGTCCTAATATTATCACTGAAGAGTACTTGTTTCCTAATCAAACATGAGGAGATCAAAGGAAATTCAAAGCACCACTCGAGACTCAGCTTTTCTTCTGGTATACTTGCTTTTTGTACCTCCCATTCTTTTTAATAATCTCTCCCCAACCCTAGAGCTCACCCAGAGCACACGAGCATTACACTTATGCCTCTCTATAGCAGTATAACCCTAGCAGTGCCAGAGGTCTGTGGACTTTATCCATTTTGCAATGCTACTGAGAGCATGCAAGTCAGTAACATACTGTCTTCCCATCTAAATAGATTTTGGGTGGGGAAAAAAAGAAGCAGAAATTAGAAAAAAATAAGAAAAAAAAAAGTCACAGAGAGAAAAAGAAAAATAACCTGTTAAAGAAGGATGTGAGAGATAGGAAAGTAGAAAATGAACCTCTGTGAAATGTAGGTAAAAGAAGACTGATCGAAAAATAAACAATGAAGCTTGGAGCGTGTACATGCTTTGCAAGAAACACCTAAAAAAATCCAGATGAATGGGAAATGGAGCTAGTGTAGCCAACAGCTAGAAAAAGAAAACACAGTTTGAGACTTCCTTCTCAGCTGAGTCAGTCTTTCCACTTACATTTGAAGTAGTCAGGAAAGGATCCTGATAATCTAGTTAGCTTCACCAAGACTGCCTGTCTAGTCATTGCTGAATTCTTAACAAATACCCAGAACTCCGGTTTCAGGAAAGACCATAATTTTATTTGTGAGGGATTTTTTGTTTGTTCTAAGAAGGCTTTACATGAGAGTCAAACTGTTGTGGCAAGGGAACACATTTGCATTCCTCTCCATATTTGCCAGAGAGATAGAGATCACATCTCTTCTGCATAAACAGGTACTTGCAATGCAATAAACCACTTCTGCTTGGCATGTTTGATAGCATCCTCGAAATTACGTGTATAGGATGTGTAAGTAAAAAATGGGGGATCACTGACAAGGAGACCATAGTACTGACACATGAGGAATAAAAAGCACATAATGAGAAAGGAACGCTATGCGTTATGGTAGGCTAATTTATTTGGGCTTTTCTTTGATGCTCACCACCACAAAATAAGCTATTGCTTTGGAAATGCTGATAATTTCTTCCAATTCAGCCAGTGGTGATTTCAAAAATCCCTCTGCAAGAGATGATGATGGGTGTCTAATCTCTTCTTTATGTGTTTTTTGTGTATTTTATCTTTAACTCCACCCATTAAAATGTGCTACCTGTAGGCTTCCCATGCACACAAACATGTCTACTTCAGGCAAGATTTGAACTCTTCAATACAATATGGGAAGACAAAGCTGAGAAAAGCATTCCGACTATTGATGTGCAGGTCTCTGGGAGCTTTATGTCTGTGGGATGCATTCTTTCACCGGTCTCACATAGACAAAAACCATAAGCTAAAAGCCCTCAAAATAATCTTAGAGGCAAAGAGACATCCTTTATTTTAATGAATCTGATTGTCTTTTCCTTCTGATTTCTGAGCTAGAGTGCAATTAATGAATATTTTCCAGCTTTTTTGGAAAAGCTTCTATACAGGATAAAAATTGCAGAATTTCAGTGAACTATTTTATGCTTACAACTAGGATTTAAGGTAAAAATCGAATATTGCAAGATTTGACATTAAACATAACAAGTTAACAGCATGATATTGCCTTTCACCATCAGAGGAGCTGGTTGGGCTCCAGAATGCGAGCTCAATATAGACAGTGTTTGATCCATTCAGTAGGTATGAATCTAGCAGGCAAGGCCAGCAGGATTTCCACCCTTCCTTTGCAGCTGAAAATAAAAATGCCTGAGTTTACCCCAAAAGTTTGAATTTTATTAAAAACAAACAATGTGGTGCAATACCTGCACCATATGATGCCAGCAGACTAGTATATACATACTCTACGCAGCAGTTCATGGTACCAACCTAAACTAATAGCAAACAGGAAGAAATATTTCAGACGGGAAAGGGAAGCCTGTGACCTGGGGCTCAGACCTTCCCAACATCAGAGATGGTATTCTAAAAAACTAGTATCTGTAGAATGTAGTCCATTGTATTATAGCAAAGATCATTATTCACCACTGATATATCAAGATAAGGTGATACATACAGCAGTACATTAAAATTTAATTTTAGTCATTGTCATCTTACTATTAAAAATTCAGTGATGGGTAGGCTGAAGAGTCATTTTTCTTCAGGAATCGGTATATGAAGTAAACCAACTAGCAAGACGAATCACAAAAAAATGACTCTGCTAATCATGTAATAAAGTTATTTTAAAAAACTGATCCATCTCTCTGGAGCATGACATCAGCAGTGCTGGTCGAGAAGTATTTGCTGAATTATTTATTTGCTATTCTCAAATAAGGTATTCACTATACAATTTTCCAGCTGTTGATAGCACAAGTAACTCAGACCATTCAAAAGTGGGTAAAAATTAGCAAACATTTTAATATAATATAAATTCAAACCATAATTTCCCACCCAGCCAGCATTTCGGTTCAGAACCCTGATTCTGAGCATCTCTTGACATAGTAAATCCAGTGATCATTTGCCACTTTATGCTAAGGGAACGGTAAATCAACATTGACTTTATTACATCCAGTCTAGTAATCACTCAATAAATTATTCAACACAGTAGTCAGTAAACATCAAGTACCTTTGAAGCAGCCCAATCATGAGGCAACAGCAGAAAAACCACAGTTACTATGCAGGTGGGATTGAACTGCAGAGCTAAGAAAACAGTTTTACTGACAATACGAAGCCCAGTAAAACACTGCAAATACCTTGTCAATCTGGGTTTCTCTACTTGCTGTTTTCTATTGTCCTCAGCATAAAAAGAACAATAAATATTACACAACTCACACATAAGTGTGATAAAGCTGCAAAAGGCAAAACCAGGCATACAGTGACTAATGACTGCTATTAATTGGTAAAGTTTCAACAGGATCCATCTAAGGCTCAGACGACAGTGTAGGAGACAACTGCACAAAGTGATGATTGTTGTCTGAACAGACAAAAACAAAAAGTAGGAGAAAGATAACATAATAGTAATTTTACATGTAGAAAAACCAAGTACAAAGGTCTCAATTAAATAACACTTCAGTACACGTGGAAGTGATGTGTTGACTCCATATCCTTGGTTTGCCCAGGACTGACAGTGTTACAGGAATTTAACTCTCACATCATAACCCCCCAGACCTAAGGCTTTAGATCAACACCAGTCTTGAGCATTCCTAAAAAAACCCTTAGATATTTCATTTACATTATGATTTCCCAGACTGTTAACACTGTGTCCTGAAAATGAAGAAACCTTTTGGTGAACAGGACAAGTTGCACAAACATAACACTGATCAGCAGGGAACGAGACCCAGTATTTTCATACTAAAAAATTACAGGGCCAATGCTGCAAATATTTGCTGTTGAGTAATTCCCACATACTAAATCATGAGATGAAGCACTGTGCTCACTACACTACCCTGCAGCAAAATTGAATCCTCATCCTACAAATATTTAACCACCTAAATCCCCTTTTATACATGAACAGCAAATTTATACTTGTGCATAAATATACGTGGAATTAGATTTGCTGAATTCAGGTTAAGTCTTTTTTCAGTAATTATTTACCACTGAAAGGCAACTATATAGATGAAGTGATCTGTGTATGTGCTGTACAAGACAGCTTCCTCTGAGTTCAGTAATTTTGTTTAACAGCAGCAACAGTTCCCATGATGACCACATGCAAGCCCAAGGGAAGTCCTTGCATGCAGGAGGCACTTGCTGAGTCTGAGACTTAATGCTCTGTTGCCAAACTAGCACATTTACGGTTAGGCAAAATTCAGTTGAACAAAGGCAATCCACACTCTGGTCCTGTGAGATCCACCTCTCTGCAAAAGGAATCACGCAGAATTTGTATAAACGGCCTTAATCCTGTCTTCTACACAGTGCCTATCACAAGGTCTACGTTTTCCAGGTAGTGATCATAGTCCTGGGTAGAAGCAATCAAAGGGGCTATGAGGTGCTGAAGAGTAAAAATCTTACTCTAACTCCACCTGCTATTTCCTTTCACGACTGCATGCTCTTGCTCATCTTCTGAAATACACACCTAATAGATCTCTTATACAAGTTTATCATGGTTGCCATTGATAAAGCACTTATTTTTGTTTTTCTAGCAAATGTAACATATTTTAAAGGTTCAAGCAAGGAATCACCAGCCTGACTACAATTGAGATACTGGTCTAAAAGGTACTTCTAGAGTGAGTCTCCCTGAGAAGTGATACTTTACCAGGCTAAGTTACTATTTTTGCATTCACATCAAAGCAGCATTTTGCTGCTTTATGATCCATGCTTCAGGCATCAGCTGCTCTCCTGGATGCCTATCTTGGCCGTTTAACATTGGAATCCAAAACGATTTAAAAATTATCTCCCTTACTCACTTTTTTTAAATGTAATTTTAGTCTTAAATCTAGAGTGGAAGATCCAGTATCTTAGCACGTAGCTCCATTCATGACTCCAAAGTGAGATCTATAACATACCTTCTGCCGGCCTTGCTTCTTAATATCCACACTGGTTCAACAAATGCAATTTTATATAAAAGCAGCATTACATTTCATAAGACTCAAGGTCTCTTTAATATATTTCAAAATTAGTGGCTTCTCTGGAGAGATCTGCCAAGGCATATCCGATATATGAGATTAGTAACCTCAACTATAGGAACTTCCTCTGCTGTGAACTATTCAGCAAGTATTTCTGCTGAACTCATACATCTTGTAAAAGTAAAAAGTTCTTTTCAACTAAAAATAAAATTGTGTTTTCTTTACCCAAATGTTCAGTATCTTCCAAGTCTAGCATTAAAAAAGAAATGCTTTCCAGCTTCCTTAATATTAAAATAAAAGCATCTTCCAAAATCTCTTTTCTTTTTCATTTTTAAGCAATAATATGAAGAGAAACTGAAGAGAAAAGATATACATTGCTTCTCCACCCCCAGCTTTGTGAAAGAGCTTTAGGCTGGAACATATTTTTAAATCACAGAATTATAGTGTCATCTTGGTTGGAAGGGACCTATGAAAGCCATCTGATCTAACGCCTTTCTCAAAACAGAGCCAATTTCACTGTTGGATTAAGTTTGAATGGTTTAAATTTTCTCACATGGTTTTCCAGAGAGGCATATTATTTAGAGTCCTTTTTGTGATCTTATGGAAATTCAGGGATAGCCTCAGTGCTTAGACCTGTACTTCATACACTAACACCCATGTGTAAGGGACACGGGCACACATAAGAACCGAGACTTCTGTCAGCTCTTAAAGATTTGAAACTTGGCCATGACCAAGTAACTAGGAGTCTCTTGATGTCTGTTAGGCTTCTGTTCTCTTCCACCACAAGTGATTTTACAAACTATTCTGTCCCAGTTTGACTGAAAGACAGTGTTAAATGCAAAGATAAGAAAGCTCCTTTCACAAATAAATTCTTATGGTGACAATAATGAATCTGGAGGCATGCTAAGAAAGGTGATATCAGGAGACTACATCTGCTAAAACCTGAAAATTAAATAACACCATGGTCTGCCAGGCTATTTCCAAGACTATCCTACCGCAAAACAGTATCTGATCACCAGCACTGAATGGAAACCTGCCACCTCTGCTTTTCATCCATTCACCTTCACAATCCCATTTGCTAGCTGCACAGCACTTGTGAGCTCCAGCAAAACCAAGCTGCTTAAAATGCAGCATCTACATCATCAGTGTCATTAGTATCTGCTGTATAATAAGGGGAAACAAGAGCCTCATGAAAAAAAGCACACAATACAGGAAAGGGTCTGAAGACCTGATTGATAACATAAATATTAGAAGTTCAGTAAAATATAACTATTTTTGGAATTATGTGGACATGCAGAAAGCCATGTTGTTCTCTAGCAATTTTTAGCAATTGAAGTAGACTGTAAGTGCATATGCAAATATCGATCGCTGTTTTGTATATTATACATGTTAAAGATGGCAGTATGGAACAGGTATCTCTGGGCATACATCACTGCGGTATGTACATTTGTTTTGCTTCATCAACATATTTCAACCTTGACCTGGTAGGCTAAGAGGTACACTCATTAAGTTACTTTGGCTGTAATGATCAAGACACAGTACCCCTTCCCTGCTCCAGCTATGGCACAGTTTTACTATCTGAGCAGATGTTAACCCTCTGTACACCTTGGGATAATCCGACAGCCATGATGAAATCATACAGACAGGATGATGATACAGGTCTGCAGCTGAGTCCTAGGTCCTGTCAAATCAAATCATAGTTTTTGATGTACTTGTGACAAAAGCTCACAGAACTCATGTTCTCATCAGCATGAACTGTTCCATTAAGTCAATCGGTGTCATCATTTTGGGTCTTATTGCACCCAGTGTTGACGCACCTGACTTTTCACCACTTTGAGCCTGAGGCTGAGGTTCACCTGAGCTCAGAAGGATTGGTGAGATATAGGGGACATATGTATGTCCTAGCAATCCTTGGATACTCTCATGAGGAATTACAATGAAGAAAATAGTAAGGGCAAGTTATGATTGTGGCTATTTTGCTGCAGAGAGTTATTCAACAGAAGGTGTACTGAGATCAGCAGACTATCCTCAGGATAGATAACAGCAGCAATTTGCACTGATTTATGCATGTGAGTACACTCAGTCACCATCCTTTGGCGAGGTCTACCTTTTCTATCTGACCATCAGCAATCGCTTATCAAGCAATCCTAATCTTATTTATTAAAATAGTCCAGGAGCTGCTAAAGCAAATGCAAAGACCAACTGTCCATATAAAAGCTATGATCATTCATTCTAGATGAAAAATTTCAGGACAGGAAAGAAAACAGAGCTGCATTTATGTGCTGGTCTGGACAGGAAGAGATCTTGGTCCATATGGATATTTCCCTGGTACTGCAACCACCATATTGTATAATCTCTTCATAAACTTATCAAGCTTCATTTTAAAAGCACTTAAGGATTTTAAATCCCTATTGCCCTGAAAGAGTCTTCCAGAACCTGATTACTCTAATGGTTAAAGCAGTCAGAGGAGCCACCCTGGCTGGAACTGAAACCTTCTATGAGCAACTGGACCACAGCACACTCCAGCCATTGAAATGGATAGTATGGCCAAATGCAGCTCCACTTCCTACAACAAGCTCTCATAGCAAAACATCAAACAACTCTGCAGACCTTCTGGAAACATGTAATGGTTGATAATAGCTCCCTCATTCAAAATTATTCCTTACGCATTTCTGTGCCCTCAAATCACCTCCAGCCAAACAACTGCTTCCCTACTCCCATAGAGCTGTAAACAAAATAATTACTTTTCTGCAGATAAACTTAAGTGGATTTTAAATATTCACTGATGTAAGTAGACAGGCTGAAAAATGGTAGGTTCTTATTACCTTATCTCAACACACTCTTCAGAATGCAACTATAGTTGTTTGCCATTTCCAAAAGTAAAATACTCTTTCAGTAAAAATAACAATGAGATCAAACTAATCACTAGAAAACTGGAGGAGAGAGAAAAATAAATATGGCATAAATTAGGGAAATACTGAGGAAATGTGCCACCGTGAATAAGAAATAACACCTAACGAGAGTGAGGATCTCCTGCCATCAGTTTATGTGATGTACACATCACATAAGCTTCCTCACAAGCTTTGCCTTCCTGGCAAACTTCCATCTAATGTAATTTGGGTTTTAAAGCCACTTTTATTGACATGTTTGAAGATACTAATCTTGGATCTTAAAAGAAGATTCTGTGGGAAACGACCACCAAGTCCAGGGCCTGAGCAGCAGCACAACTGCATTGCTTCTACTTGTTAGAGTCTCAGGGCCGTTCTTAGAAATCTTGATAACTAACAGTGGAAAGATGTACATCTAGCCCTTTAAAAAGACATATTGATTTTATTGAACTGGACACAAGGGAAAAGAGACCCTAATTATTATAATTATGAATTCAGTAATGCTAGTAATCATTAATAGTTTCAACAGGTTCATAAATCATTCATGTAACGGGGAAAAGCAGTAAGTGAAGATCAATTTCTACTCACAGGCATTACAAAATTTGCCACCCTTATCAAAACTTGTGAATCAGATTTCCCTTTGTGAATAGTAGAGCTTCACAAGAAGATAACAATGAGATCAGAGGTGAAAAAATTGTGTATCAAAACATAAGTAGGATTTAATTTCATGGCAGACACCTAAATATTAAATTGCTTGAATTATTAACTCTTCTTTGTTTTATAATCTTACTGTTATTGCAGTATAGTTTCACAGTTCAATTTTGAGTCTTTAATAACTTAATTGAATGTAAACTCTCTTTCTTTGCAAGGCTAACATGAAACCACTGCAAATATACACACTACTCTTCTCTCTCTGCAATGGAAAATGACCTCAAGGGTGTACTAGCTGGAACACACAACCATCAAAAAATGTAGACTTAAAATTTCTCCTCCGAGCAAGCAAGATGGAAAATTCAGATAGGCAACATACTTCAAACCTCATAACTAGCATGATTCTTGGAACACGTGTGGAGAAATCCAACAGGCAGCTGTTATGAGTAATAAAAGCAACCAAATGACACGAAGAATTAAAACAGCACTGCCAAAATTATCACTACAGTCTCTGAATATAGACTGTGTGAATACAGGTTTTCCTTTTGCTTTATTCAAGCTGCTCGACGTTAGCTGTGCTTTCATTGCACAGTACGATAAGGTACAAATAAGAGCCACAACCACTGAAGAAAATGGGCAAGTTTGTCTAAAAACGGTATAAGAAATAATCTGCCAGATTTTCAGAGGGCCTGAATGTGCAATACTTGAAGTAACATCAAGAAGAGCAGAAGGTAGGTTAATGATTTTCTGAAAAAAAATCAGTTGGTGAGGTTTATAAGGCAGAAGAAACAGAAAGTGCTAACTTTCCAAAAATATATAAAAGATTTAAGCATCAAGGAGAGAAAATTGATAGATCAGGTAGGCAGGAGAGTATAATTAGAAACAACAGGGAATATGGAAGGAAAAGGACAGCAGAAAGTCTCAAAAGGAAATGGCAGACACAATAACTGGAAAGGTTGAAAATTAGATAGGATAAAATGCTTAGAAAGAAGTATTTTTTTACAATGGCACATATGGCTGTAACAAGCTTTTTTCAGTTTTTGCCTAGTTCCTTAATAAAGAAAGGATTATGCAATCAGTATATCTGTGTGTCTGTCATTCCCTCCAGTAACTTTAGACCAATTTCAACAAAACTAGGCAGAAGGATAGAGGTTAAGAATTATTAAGCTTTTTGGAAGCAGGCAGACTGCAGAAGAGAAGAGACCAAGTGATTAATCCCTCTGTCAGAAAAGATGCAGTACACTCCCTCAGAATCCATGTACGCACTCATTCCTAAGAAGCAAACACATAGAAATCAGGCGTCTATCTTTTGGCTGCTCACTGAAATAGGCCTTAACTTTTATGGATCCCTGATTTTCTTTAAAGTTCCAATTCAGAAGCTGACCCCTGCTCAGCAAACCACTGAAGCAAGCTCTTTTAGTCTTCTGGGACTCAATCTCATTTTATAAGTTAAGCATATGTGTAAGTACTCTGCTAAATAGGAATGAATTTAAATACTCTGCTGAGCTAGACTCTCATTTATCAGCAAAATCATCAGTTCAACTCAGTAAATTCACCAAATTATATGTGGAGAGAATTACTCCTGACCCTTGTTCAATGCTGCACGAAAATGACCCCTGTAGGAATACAGAACCCTTGAAACAGGTCTCCCACATAATTAAGAGCATGACCTTACACTTTTGCTCCCAGACATCATGTCTATAAAAGGAAAGCAGTAAACCAACGCTCATAATGTTATCATGAACAAATGAGTCCTCCTCTCACTACTAAGCTTCTCAGCGTAGAGTACACTTGGTATCTGATGGGTTGCTTACGATCATTAGCACAGCTAATATAAATTTAAAAGGCAATATGATTATTGTCTATATCACAGCATCCTAGGGCACACAATGAATAGCAGTAACTCTGAAACTTAAGGAAGGGAAAAGAATCAAATCTCTTTCGTGGTAAAACCGTGTAGTAACATGAATGAATCATATTTCTCTTTGACAATTCCAAAAGAAAAAGAGCTACCTAATATGTCTATCTCTTATTTTCATGTTTAGTACTCTTACTGTTTGCTCTCAAAAGAAGCATCGTGTTCTGCAAACTTTGTGGAGACGTAAAACAAGAAGCAATTAATATCCAATTCTCTGATGTGCGCTTTTCCAATACTAAGGAACAAAATATTCTTAAACATGAAATAGTCAAGGATTGATGCTAAAGTTTTTACATAAATGTGAGAAGTGAGCAGATGAATTGTGTGGAGAAAAGATGAAGTAGAAACAGCTTGGAAGCCATTTGTGTAAGAATGGGAAATGAAGAGGATTGAAGCAGTTAGTGGTTCCATAGCAGATATTTCTCTACAGATCAGTCAGTCTCACCTCTGTGCCCAGCAAGATCATGAAGTGGATCCTCCTGGAAACTATGCTGGGGCACACGGAAAACAAGGAGGTGATTTGTGACAGCCAACATGGCTTCACTAAGGGGAAATCGTGCCTGACAAACGCAGTGGCCTTCTACGACAGGTTTACAACACTGGTAGATAAGGGAAGAGCAATTCATGCCATTTATCTGGACCTGTGCAAATCATTTGACGCTGTATTTCATGACATCCTTGCCTCTGAATTGGACACATGGATTTGACAGATGGACCACTTGGTGGATGAGGAATTGGTTCCATGGTCACATTCAAAAGAGTTGTGATCAGCAGCTCGATGTCCCAGTGGAGAGCAGTGACGAGTGACGTCCTCAGGGGTGGGTGTTGGGACTGGTGCTGTTTGACATCTTTGTTGGTGACACAGACAGTGGGATCGAGGTGCCCTCAGCAAGTTCCCTGATGACACCGAGCTGTGTGGTGCAGTTGACCCACTGGAGGGAAGGGATGTGCCATCCAGAGGGACCTGGACAGGCTGGAGAGGTAGGACCATGCAAACCTCATGGAGTTCAACAAGGCCAAGGGCAAGGTCCTGAACACGGGTCAGGGCAATCCCCAGCACAAACACAGGCTGCGTGAGGAGTGAATGGAGAGAGGCCCTGGAAAGGACTTCCGGGTAGCAGGAGATGGAAAACTGACTATAAGCCAGCAATGTGTACTCGCAGCACAGAAAGCCAACCGTGTGCTGGGCTGCATCAAGAGAAAGACGAGCTAGATTTCAAAAACTAAGTTCTTTTCTAGCTAGATTATTCCACTTGATTACATTCAAATGTGTAATACATCATGGGGAAAATGGCCTTCTTGTCAGTCTTTAAAAGAAAGAAATTAAGTCTGCCATTAGTTTGTTCTGAAGCCCTTCAAATCTGGGGATTGTTTAGGTGATAATTCTGGTCTTCGCCTACACAGTGGAGTTCCAGGAGATTCAGCAGGGAAAGAGAAACAATGAAAAATAGAAGCAGTAGCTGATGATGCAGTTTTCTAAATGACCAGAGATCCAAGTTGTCTATTTAAAGAAGAAAAGTTCAGTGGCACATCATTTTATAACTAGATTAGGGTAGTAGCACTAATTTACAGTATCAGCTACAGCAGCTTCCCCCTAAAACTACAACAGAGAGAATTTTTAGCTGTGCTTCTCATTCCTAGACAATACAAAGTCCCCAGTGCTGTGAATGCAGCTAGCTTTATGAAGATATATATCATTTTGATCTGGCTGAAGCAACCCCAGCAAGGAGTCTGTGCCAATTTGACGTCCTTTCCTTCCTTCAGTTAGCACACATCGCTCATGGAGGCACGCCATAATGCACAGCGACACACACAGAACAGACAGAGCAGAAGAAAGCTTTCAAAGCATTGCAGCTCTTCTTTACGAAACACAAATACAGGACACTGAATTCAGTCACAGCACAGTTTCCAGTGTTTGACAATACAATCCACTCTCTGCAACTAAAATATTTATTCAGGCACAATTACCATATAAGATTAATATGGAAGTCAAGGGTAATTTGTTTTCATTATTACTCTTATTCCTTTTTAAACAACAGTTATGATTATAAACTGAATTAGATGGCTTATTCTTTAACATTCTGCCTTTATTAATACCAGTTTGAAACGCTCAGCCATTGATCAAACTCTGTATTTTTCAGACTGATGGCTTGAAAAAAAACCCTAGGCCCTGAGCTCTGGATTTTACAGCCATTACTGTCAATTATACACCCCACTGTGGGAGCAAAAGAAATCTTCATACATGCCAGCTGCAGCCTTATCCCTGAATTTTGCAGAGGCTATTGTTATTTCAAACACTGAAGGGGGGAGAGAGAGAAAGAGGGGAAAAAAAACAAGTTAGCCATAATGCAGGCAATTGAGATTCTACCCATAATGTTTGGAGACCTTGACATATGAGTTTGAAATTTTTTTTGAGAATACATTTTGATAGTTGTAATAACCATAACACTGAGGTCTCTCCAGTCTCTTTCATGCAGAGATCTTAAAGCATTTTATGAAGATGCAGGTATAGAAAGAGGCATTTCACACGTTACAAAAACTAGAAAACACAGAAACTTGGCAACCTGAGCAAGATAATTTTGGGGAGTTCTGCAGCGGAGCACGGTGAGCACATACACCCCTGAGCTGCTGGTGACTGTCTCCAAGGGTAGAAGCAGCAAAGGCACGCGAGAGCATCCCTGCCCGGCACCTCACTAGCAGCGTTGTGTTACTTTGGAGACAGAAGTTAGTAGCTCTGCATGGTGCTGTGCTGATCTATCAGCTTGACTGCTCCTAGCCTGGCAGTCTGCACAGCAATCCATTTGACGGAATAGAGGTGCCAGAGTAGATTACTAGAAGAGTTTGGGAGAGAGGTAAAACCTAGTCGCTGGCTGAAATAAATGGGAATTTTACCATTACAATGAGGATGCAGTTTCCACTGTAATAGTCTTGACTCCCTGGACTATTGTCATATCCATCAGAGCACGCTGCAGTGGCATTCAGAATGAAGTCTGAACTCACTGTCACCCTCAAAAAAAGCAGGTCTCACACCCTGTGATTCCATCCCGGTTCTTCATATTCTGACCCGATAATTCTTGGGCCATTTTCAGACATAACACACATCATCACAATTCCATGTATCTCCTCCCTTTGTCTTCTCTCCTTATACCTCAGTGTTAATTAACTATTAATTTGCAAAACCATGTATCACTTCAAACAAGCAAATACATTTTTCCAAGACTGCCTGCCTGCTTTAAGTGAGGAAGGGGCCTACTGGAGGTCAGCGGAGATACTCTGGCACAAAGCTGAATAAAGCTGTAGTGAATTATACCTAAGATTATCCTTTCCCCTGCCACTAATTCTTCTGTCCTTTCCAGCTGTCTTTTCTACCAGAAGGCTTTTCTGAGATTATGCAGCAAGTTTTTGTCCAAGTGGAAGAACGGATAATCAGAAGCCTCCTTGGAACTTCTGAACTCTGTCAGGTTTATGCTAAGTCCAGTCAGCACTTCCAAATGCTGCAGGGCTCACTGCTTGGAAACAAAGTGAAGGGCAAAACTGTCAGCTGGACTCTTCATTCTAGAGCCTTGGATGATCGAAGTACCTCAGCGACTGGGTTAACATGAAAATCTCTGACGCAAATTATGACTAATTACCTACTGAAAGTAGAACAGATACAGCCTGCAGTATTAACTGATACAGTTAATACTGCAGGGTGGCTATTAAGGTACTCAGCTGTTATCTCATGTCTTCCGATCTCTTCGTTCATGTACTGGCATACGTTTCAGTAAAGGCCTTTTACGTAATGTGACTGTAGAATGGGAATCGTCTCTAGTTTCAAAAATTCCTGTAGAATGCATAAGTGCCCCTTGTTCTTCATTTTTACTTGCAACAGTTGACATCAGATCTGGACTGAAACCAGGAAAAAAATCAAGTTTCACTCAATTTCTCTGAAGAACTCAGGTGGCCTAGAGTCTGCTGATTTTTCCATATTTGTGGTTGGATCTTTCCTCTATCAAGATGCAAAGCCTCTTAATTTCTACTGAAATCTACAACTCAAGTGTACTTACCACAGCACACAAACACATTTTTTTAAAAAAGCTTAGATTATATGCAAGTACTCCTATAAACACACTAGCATGAAAGACTTCAGGATATGAGTTTTATATAGCTTAACAGAACAGGCAGGATACTGCTACTGTATAATATCTACACTCCCATTCAAGGTGCAATTGATGGTGTATCTACTAACAGCTCATAAAATGAGCAAACACCTTTCGTCCAAATAAGAAGTGGGAAATCTCCTATATTCACTCAATTCTAGACACCACAGTAAGCATGGAGTGAATAGTACATTAGGAATGAGACTGACCTGCTGAGGTGGCATCACTACTTGGAAGGATTAGATTCTCTTGCAGAGAGAGAATGCATGACATTGCACAGGACAGGCAGATGGGAAGTCAAGTTCCTTTACACCCTCTGCTGAAGATATCAGGAACTCTCTTTGGGAACTTCCACAAGTTATAAGTGTATAGCGTAGAAAAGTTAGTGAAAAAAGACAAGAAATTCCCTTCGTGGCTTAAGCAGCTGTTTTTTTGCTAGCTTCTGCTGAAAAAAGCACATACATTGCTTAAAGAAAATTAAAACCAGATAAAGGCACACTAAGTTATACTTAGGGAGATTATTTAAACGGACATAAATAAATTACACTAATTAAATAAATGTTGGTTTGATATTTTAACAGAGTGGAATATTAAAAGAATGAAAAAGGGAAATGAAACATGGTGATGATGAGAAGGCCATAACACAGCAGAAAATGCTCAGATTTGGTCACAGATTTTAGCCAAAGAAGATACCAGCTCCAGCAGGGTTCAACTGCTGTTGTATTCAGCATCAGAAATACATAAAAAGGAGGTCAAAATACAGTACACGAGCTGACTGGCTTGCTGAGCAATAGGAGCTTCAGAGGGCAATTTTATAACCTTTGACACTCAATTTGAAAGAGCAATTTGCTTCAATTTGATTCTAGTGCAGTGAGAGAGGAGAGGAATTGTTAGACAAGTGTTATGCAACTACCACTTATCTATAGGTGAAAAAAGGAAATAAGACAGCATTAGGAGACCCGAACATTTAGATCAAGATATTGTTTTAAAACGTTTCAATGAAACATTGTAAGTCACCATAATCATTATAGTATTTTCAACTCACATGTGTCTTAATTTCTAGCAGGAACGTAGGATATGATTTCAGACCCTGTTTTAAGCTGTGATCACCCTGTCCACCAGAGGTTAGTTTCTGCTCCAGGCCTTCCAGCTGAGTGGCCCTTCCTCAGAGATAAGTCTGGAGCATGACTGTTGAGTTTTCTATTCTTCTTTGTTCCTTTTACAACATGTAAAGTAGTAAACCGTTGTTCAAAAGCCTAAAAATACCCCTGGATTCTTCTGGAACAGTAAAATGTTAGCCCTAGCTTAAGATGTCAAAAGAAATTCAGAGCTACAGATGAAAAAGAAAGTCGTCTAAAAAGAAGGATAAATTATATATGAGAACACTGATAGTTCTCATGTCTGAGGAGTGGAGATGACTTAAGCAATCCTATTTCATCTAGGACTTGGGGCTACATTTCAACTGAAATTCTAGAGGGTATTCCATGTGGTAAGTCTTTCCATACTTCAGAATGCTTCTGTCTTTAACCCTTGTTGTATGGCACCTGGGGGCAAGCTTAGACCAAGCCTTTGCAAAGTGAATTTGTTTGTCCTGCATGGAAGGGCACACAGGGACAGCACACACCCACTGTTCTTGGAGGCTACCACTTTTTTCTGGATACAGTTGGTACATCCTAAGGCACTGCATTATACAGGTTGCTGATGAGTAAGATCTATAATGTCCAAAATAATTTTCTCCTGTAGACCTAGCCAGACCGGAGCACAAAAGGCTGACTGTACACTGGAAACATATAGTTCATGTATACAACCTACTTTTGTAGAGTCACAGCCTGGAAGATGCTCAAGTCGTACTGTCCAGTGGCAGTTTCCTTACTGCTTCTTTGTACACTCATCACCAACTACAAGATCCAATACTGTTGTAAAGTGCCAGCTGTTGCCCAAATAGCTTACTAAGTTTTTGGACCGTAGCCAGACTGTGGGACACAGGAATATTGAATTCTGGATTGCTCCTAAGACACAATGCAGGATACCTTTGCAGGTAAACTCTACTCACCAAAATCCATTTGGTCTTGAGAAAGACAGTAGCAGCACTCTTTCAAAATAAAAATTAAAATAAAAAAAAAAAAAACACCAAACCAAGGCTTCTGCAATTATGATGCCAATCTCTTTTATTCAGTGTCACCTCTACTAGAGCAAACAGGGTAGCTGGAGGCTGCCCGGCATGTGAAGCCATGAACAGGTAAACATGATTTGGGAAGTCCTCCTTATACTGCTGTATCTGAAGGTCCTCCCTACAGATCGTAAAAGCCGTTTCAGAACTGGCCAGGAGAGAGTTCCTGCCAGGACCAGTATACTCAGGTGGTTTCTTTGGTCTCTAGGACGCACTCTGCAGCAGCACAGACTTTACTCATGATGGAAATGCTTCTGAAAGACTGTACTGATTTTTAGTGACATTGATAGCAAGGCTGTGTGGATATTTCTGGGATCCAGCTATAACCTTTATTAAAATCTTCTTATCCTGTGCCCACCTCAAATATTTATCTTGACAAAATAGAATCCACCTCCTAGTTATTTCCACTGTAGGGTTGGTGTAGCTAAACCACGGAGCATGCTCATCATACAGCTCTAATGTACACTGACCTATCCTGTCTTCAGCAAAGTCTTATTCATGGCAGAACTGACTGTTCTGACATGCTGTGAAACAATATGACTCAGCTTGTATATATAAACTCTGTGCCAGACCTCTCCTTTCCCACTAAACCCTATTCAGTTGCCTGTCTAGATTTCAGTCTGTGACATCCTCATAGTTCAGAACATTTTAAAAGTACCTAGCATATCGCTGGTACCTCAGAAAGCAAAGAATAATGATATCTGGAATTGATTTTAAATTATAACCTTAAGGTGAAGGCTCATCCTCCAGTTACCCAGCTTCTGAAAGCACCAGTTGCACACTCAAGTTTAAAGAATGCACGGCTTACATACATACATGAACATATACATGTTTTTGACTGCACTTTTTGATACCATTTCGTTCTAAGAAATACTGTGGAATTTATTAACATTCTTGCTTTTGCTTTTCTATTTTTCTGTTTTAAATTACACCAATTCTAAAACCATTCAGGTATAAGAAACGTTATTTGTTTCAGTTTCAAGGCTTGATTTTTGTGTGCTTTTAGCTTCTCAAGAGCTATCGCAAAACTCTTGGAGGCTCTTTAATCCCCTTCAGAGCTGCTGGTAAGAACAGATGAGAGTTAAGTCTGAATGCCTTTAAAACATTGCTTATGGGTTCACAGAAGGAATTCTGCTGCAGGCCTTGAGGGTCATATGCCTGCTACATGCTTGTGTGTGATTTTTCCCTGTGCTTAATATTTTGCTGTTGCCTTGCAAAGAATTGGAGAAAAAAGGAAAAAAAAAAAAAAGCCTTATAATTTATAAGAAATGTATATACTACATGTTGCTAGGAGGAAATGTCAAGAGAGAAAAATAAATGTTTTCTGACAATTGCTAGTCATTTTGTGCCAGCAGCTAAACAACAAGAGAGCTACGCTTTCTCTCCCTGAGCACAAGAGCACACTGTAGATGAATCACTCCACTGAATTATCACTTTCAATAATTTGTGGTGGTAAATTGCCACTGACATCACAAAAACAATGTGTAACCTTCAGATTTTATTAACAGATAGTGAAACACTGCTGAAGTGCACTGTGCTAAACAGCACCCTGCGTAAAGCTCATAATGCTCCTGATGTCTTGGCCTCTCAGCACATGTCAAACTACAAACACTGAGCCAAAGCTGCAGCCTCTTAAGATTCACTTATTTTTATAAAATGAATTATTTTTTATTACTAGCACAACATGAAACATCGCTATAAATTATATAAACTAAATGTCAATTGGGAAAATATCAGCACATTACACATTTATGTGACATTACCTTTGCTTGGTTTATGCATATTTGGTAACCTGTTGAGTTTTTTGCAACAGGCTCTTGCAAGATTTGCCCCATGTATTCATAGGTGCTAAAACCTCAGCGAGGCACAGATATCTATAGAGTGCTCCATGTCACACCAGTGTATACTCAGCATGGGTCACACAAGTTCTGGTTCGTTGGATGAAGAAGTCTGCCCCTCCAAAACCTGCAGTGTCCTGCCACCTCTCCCTATCAAGCACTGAAAGCAACCAGAAACCTCTCCACAGAGGACAAAGTCCTTATGTGGAACTTGTCACCCCTTTTGTGAGGCAGTTCTGTTACATACAGGGGCCTTCAGCATCACTGGGCTTCTAAACTTAATCATTCAAAGCACAGCAGATGCGTGGGGGTTTTGTTTTTCAAGCATTTTCAGGGGGACTGAAATCCAGGTCGAAGTTCCTGATGGTAAGATAATTTTATTTATTTATCTATAGAAATAAACGCAGATTCATTGTCAATTGCAATATCTTGAATATAGTCTAATAGTTTCAAGAATGATAGATAAGAATTCATGTAAAAGCACAGAGCTACCTAACATGTAGGCACAGAAGATATCCCACAGCATGCTCCACACTGGGATAGTTTTTGCCCCTGTCCTGAAAAAATAAGTGCAATATTTGCTATAGGCTAGACCAGAAGTTCCTGTTAGTCATCTTGATCTTCCTTCAAGGCATGATCCCTTCCTGGGAGATCCACAGCAGCTATGCCAGCCAGCACATGGTTTGCTTGTAAATGGTTGGGGACACATCTTTTTTTCTGCCCTGTCTCTTTAATAAACTAACTTAATAAATATCTTATGTGAAAGGATCTGAGCAGGTCAAGTTCAATTTTGAATGACAATTAAGCAGCATGAGCACACCCAAGCACACAGAAGGAATGCAGATTCTTTTATAAGCAATCCTATTGTGGAGTTGTCCTGACTTTATAAGAGGAATTACTTTCACCTTGTGGGTGAAGCTTGAGATCAATCTTCCTCAAGCCTCTTTTGAAATAACACCACCACATGTGGCACATTCCCCGCTGTGCAACTATTTTCTTTCCTATATCCCTGCAAGGAAGTAATGTGATGCTCCCAAACAGACTGCTGAGACTACCCGGAGGGAACATTCTCAGTGATTAACTGTTGAAGAAAATATCCCCAAAAGAGACACTGCTCTCTGTTAGTCACAGAATGAAACTTATAAAACAATCTCCAGGAGACTGAAATGGACAGTAGAAATCCAGGATGGTAGCAGGTAACAGCAACCATTTTACAAACCCTTAATTAATCCTTCTTCATAGTTGGGCTTTTGCAGAGTTTATGTATAATCAGGGCACAGTTAGAAGAGCAGCTCGCACAGCAGCATGTGTATCTTCTGTCAAGAGCACAGACTACAGTCATTAAGCAAGAAATTAGTAAATGATGCAGCCTTGTAAATTACATTCTCATTTTTGTGTCCAAAATGCAATTATACATTAATATCTACTACAATGTGGAATATTAAGACAGATAATTGCAACCTGAGGTCCTGTCTTTTTCATGAACCACAAAAAAAAGGTTAACTGGTTGCCAGCTGCCAGCCTTACAGTTGCAGAGGTATTTCTAATTGATAGTATTTTCCTCAGTAAAGTACACCGGGGTTTTGGTTTTCTTCATGAAGGTTTTTTGTTGTCTTTTTTTGTTGTTGTTCTTTTTACTCTACACAGGAATAACAGCCAAGAAATGCCAAATCTATATGATAAATCACTCTTTTCTTAGCATGGTAATGCTGTATGAAACTTGATTTTTATGACAGATATTTTATATAAGCAAAGCCTTTACATAAGCACAGCTAAACTTTCAAAAACTGTTTTTTTCTATAAAGTGATTTCGTTGTGGGAACAGTTTTAATCTGTGTGGGACAAAGCAGTCTGACTGCTTAACCTATATCTACCTCACCACACAGCGGTAGCAGGACACCTTTGCAGTGCAAAGTGGGCCTCAGGTGCTGATGCTCAGTTCAGGTCAGGACCCAAAAGGAAAAGACAAAAAAGCAAGCAGAAAAAGAGCATGTGCTGCTTCCTAGTGAGACATCATCACCTGTCAGAGCAAAGCAATACCAAAGTGCCTACAAGTCTATCCCAATTGTTGTTGTTGCTGTAGAAAAAAAAGTTTTATTATTAACACGTGTGGAAGGAGGTCAAGTGTTCGCTATTTAGACTTGTTCATGTGCCAGCAAAGGAGAAGCGTAAACGTTCTGTAGCAACAAGGTGCCAAGTTTGCTTTCACCTCCATAAGAAAGAGGAAAGCATGCCTAAATAGAGGAATGAGAGTCAGTAGAAACAGGTTCTGCTCCAGGCTCTGCCACGGACCTCCTGCGTGACCTTCAACAAATTACCCAATATCAAATTCTCTCCCACTTGCCACGCAGAAAAGGCCCAAGACAGCAAAGATTTTAAGCAAGTAGTCAAACCATGTAAATAGTTTCAACTTAAGATGACATTAATGCAAAAAGTAGTTTGAAGCTACATGATTAAACCTATCTCCACTTGGAAAAACACATGCCTATTGTTAAGCACATTTTCATATTGGAGTTGTGTGTAACGAGCCTGAGAGTGTGACTGCACTCAAGTGAGGCTGAGCCTACTAAGTCAAAAAAGTATTATGTGATTAGACACAGCAATTAGTGAACTTTCTCCATCTCAGTATTTCCACGTGCAAAACAGAGCAGTGTCTGATGCTATCCCAGAAGAGAAAAGGCACCAGTTGTTGATTGTGTTGTAGACTAGGACTGGGAAAACCTAAATGCAATTCCCCGCCTCATCTCAGGGTGACATTACAAGAGAGACAATGCCAGGGCTGCCTTTCAACTCAGATAACTGAAATTATCACTGTCAGTGCTTCTTGACAATTCCTGTGACTCTTCACAGAGTGGCCTCACAAATTTGGGACGGCCATACTGATCGAACCATGACTGGAGCCTGGGAACAAGCACTGGTGGGAGGAAATTTAGGTCAACCCCACAACCAAACCTAGCGCGCCCTGGCTCCCTGTGGCCACAGTCTTTCTGCTCCTCTGAGCCTTCAGGCATAAGTTCATGACACAAGTTGTTACTCTGGGTGGCAAAAATAGAATTTGACAAAAATAGGTTATTCTTGGCATGGATCAATTCAGTGACTGGGCTCTCAGCACAGTATGTCCATGAAATGGGAGTCAGGGGAGAGAGGCTGGTCCCAGCACAGTGTGGGTACAACCAGCTGGGAAAGGAGTAGGAATTTCTCAAGCCTACAATGCTGCTGAAGGCTTCCGGCCATAAAATACACATCCAAGTCTCTTCTAAAACAAAGACAATAATGTTTCTCATTTCCTGGGGCAGATGAATGCCACAGGGGAACATGCTACAGGTTTGGAGGCATGCAGATCCAATTGTGAATCCTCATTACTAGGTGAGAATGTGAAATGATTTGTAGCAGGGATTACTACAAATATTAGCTGAGATAATAATGTGTCACGTATACAGCCTTTATCAGAATCTACAGGCAAATTAAAAAGTGCCCCACATCAATTACACTGCAATTACTGGGGAGGGAGAAAGGAAGCACTGAAAAACACCTTCCAAACTCATAAGGACCAACAGAGGTAGACTGGAGAAAATTTATCCTCATAAGCAGTAAAAAAACTTCATGATAGAAATAGGATATCATCAGTGAAGGCTCCCATCAGCTGATGCACTGAGAGGACAGGATGCTGAAGCCAACTTTTAGAAAATGTAATGAGTACCACATAATCACATTTTCACAAACAATACGTAGGAAGCCTGCAAAACAGTTTACAGCTCTTAACTCCTGCAGCAGCTGTACACTAGAGGGAACTATGCCTCCTATTTTCCCATTTGTGGCAGCCCATGAAAGATCATGGAAGAATGAGACAAATTGAGCACATAAGATGAAGACTCTAGTGGAACGTACGACTCTACGACACACCAAGATTTTCCTTTAACTTTTCTCTGCTGTCTCCATCACCATAACAATAGCATTACAAGCATATTTTTTCTAGAATGCTGCATTTGAAATAGTTTTAAAATCACATGCTTAATTTCTTGTCCACAATTGCAGACTATTATTGGCTAATCTATTATATTATTCATCAGATCTCTCTCAGTTCTGTCTGTACTGTGAGCCACTGCTTTGCACTTCAAAAACAATTTTCATCCTTGAAAATGGAGCCAGTAACTGAACAATAAATATGGATTCCTGAAAAGCTAATATTAGAGGCACAGTATTGAAAGCAGAAGTGCTTTAAGGGGGGCATTAAAGCTAGGAATCTGTAGATCAGCAATCTTGGGGTCTGCTTTAAGCCACTGCATCATTCTGCTAAAAAAAATAAAAAAAATCAATCCCAGATTTCCTGTGACAGTGGACAAATCATAGAGTCTTTCTGGGCCTCATCTCCCCATTTCTACTTCCCTGCCTGACAGAGATGTTACAGTGGCAACCACATGAAACTATGCGATGCTCTGATAGTCTGATAACAAGCAACAGACAGGGTGTGCAAAAAGGAAAATCCCCAGTACGGGAAACTCAGTTTTAACAGAAATGCAAATACATGATGGGAAACTAGAAAGACTAATTGGCCTCAAACTGACACATCTACACTGCTTCTGGTCCCAGCATTAACTCATTCAGCACTAATTCAAATATCTTTTTATCTCAAGGGACAATTATGTCATCTGGAACTGAGCCAGTGTAGTCTCTCTTTTCCATAGAGGTTCTTTGCAAGCAAGTTCCAAGTTGGGCCCTCAAATCCTTATTGCAATGAGAACAACAATGGTGGGGGAAGCTGGATCCTCCTCTGACATTCACATTTCAAGGCTGTTTAAGACCCCATATTGTACCTGAACAAGGAATATTTTCCATGTACTCTTGTCAGCTGTTCTTTAGCATCACTCTGCCATGGCTGTGATGATGTGTAAAATGCCCTCTGCCCTCCTTTACTTGCTGTCTGGTTTCAATCTTCTTTGGAATTAATAAAGATCTCTTTTGAGCTCCTTATCTTTTAAAGGATTTATAATAAAAACTGTTTCCATCCACACACAGAAAGACATGAGTAAGTAAAGCCCAGCAAGAAACATTAAAGGAGTATCAGGAGAGATGGAGCCAAAGCAGATGGCTGAGCATAAGCATCTGAATTTCTAGTTAAGACAATAAGAATTTATGTTCATGCAAACTACATGTCTTACAAATTTTTTTTACATATTTCAAATATTAATACCTCCTTTATCAGGGTCAAGGTCCGAGTGGTGGGGTGGAAAGTATGTATTAGCACAGACACAGTTATTCAAGCTGCTGAAGTTGCAGACAGGAGCCTGGTGGTATTTACAAAAGTAGACAGGCAGAATCCTCCTCTAACTCCCACTGCCATGTACCAAGGACATGAATTAACCCTGCTCAGGCACAACTGTTAAACCTTTTAAGATAAAGACTATGTACCTGAGACTTTTGACAGTAAAACAAGAGAGTAACAGATTATCCTCCTGGTGTCTTTGGTGTAGATGCCTGGAGTTTCAACAGTTAACTTCTAAGCACATAATTACTATGAATTATATTAGCAGGTGGAATATATTCATTAGGTTAGTTGGCTTTCTCAGGCTCTACATCAATCTCTCAACAAAGTACATCCATATGCTTTTCTGTTTAAATTGATTAATGTATTGCAAGTATGTCTTGCAAGGAGAAACACTACAACGGTCTAGAAATGGTCTGAACTAGATGAGATTCATATTTGGTGGTTGCCAGTTGCTAAAAGCCAAGTTATATCTTTGTTCATAAAACGTATTCACTTACAGAAAAAAAGTTCATAGATAATTATAAATATTTAAAATTAGGACTTCTTTTTCCTTAAACTGGTTAAAAACATATACTTAAAACAATCTGCATAAATACTTCAGCACAGCAGATAGAAATGAACACGCCTACATGATGCCATATAGTAAAAATTCACAGATGAGGCTGCAAAAATAGCAAATAACCATGAAGTGCATAAACCGCCGATGACTTCATGAAATTCCACTGTCTGAAGTGAATATTTTGCTCTGCAGAAAAGGATTGCAAACTGTTGCAAAAAGTCTTCAAAATCCCTGCAATATATATGTCAAGAAATAAATTACTCTGAAGTTTGCTGCCCTGCCCTGGTTTAAAGAGTTACATAAATCAGCAAATTTCTCACTTCCACTAAAATACTAATTAAAATAAAGCAAGAAGAACATTATCATTTTCCGTGGAAAACTTGCCCTGGCCTTAGATAGTTGCATTATTTCAGAAAGCACAGTGAAAATGCATATTGGAATTCACCGAGGCAATAAAATAAGGTATTACAGCTGTTCTCAAACAGGAAGGCTATCCAGCCTTCAGAGCATCTGCTCCCCAGTGGACATGTCTACGCACTGGGAAGTAAAAGATCCTTTCACCACTGAAGAGACTCTTTACCCGACTTTTGTCACATTTTACAGTTAATCTTCCAAGTCATTTAATTATTACAGAGAATCACTACATGATTATTCCCTGCAGCTCCCCTCACAGAGATCTGCTATACCACAGCACAACAGCTGGCATAGCTCAAATGGCATAAACAGATAAAGGTACATATGAAGTGCAGTCAGGCTCACCCCATGGCACAGAATCGTCTCGGTTGGAAAGGACCTTGAAGATCATCCAGTCCAACCGTTAACCTAACACTGACAGTTCCCAACTACACCAGATCCCTCAGCGCTATGTTGACCCTACTCTTGAACACCTCCAGGGATGGGGGCTCCACCACCTCCATGGTGAGGCACAAAGCTGTCCTGAGGAATCGGAGAGCTACCACCACCAAGTTGAAAGTCTATTCCATTGGCTCTGCTGAGCTGGAACTTGTTTTCCAGTTGAAGTCCTCTGGGTTTAGGGACAGACACCGGTGGACTTCTGCTTAGGGCTGTGAAGGCTAATGAGTAATAAAGAAAGGGATGAAAATACCTTATAGTTCCTTTGTAGGACTGAAATCTCCTCCTGTGTTATCTGGAAGAGACGTCCCTTATGTCACTGTCAGAATGCTCCCATCACCTTTTCCTTTCCTGACCTACTTTGCATTCCTCTCTGGTTCATCTTTCACTCTCACAATTAAGTTTATTCCTGTCTATCATCACATTCATTTGCAAAAAATCTCCAAAATGTCAGAAGTCAAGGAAATGTAAAAACATGAACTCAAAGGAGAGGAAGGAAATCAATGCTTCTACGTCAAAAGTCATCTTGCCCACTTCAAAAAACATTCTGCTGGATTTTATACTTTGAAAGAAGCTATGGCCCTCAGCTCAGATATGTGCTCACATCTCCTGATACCTCCAGTGCTGAAACAGCACAAAATTGACAATGTGGAACATTCAGCTACAGCACTTCTGCTCCGGGGCTCAGGGACTGGTTGGGACCACAGCAAAGATTCCCAGTCTGCTAAAGCTCTCAGTATTTGATACAGAAAAGCCGTTTCTCTGAAATCCCTCTTTCAAGCAGAGCTGAGTACTAAACGTGAAAGGGTCAGAAAATCTCAGCATAGACATATACATGCAAGCCACTACCTCTACATTGAATCCAACCCGCCGCAGAAGCTACATATGCTGTGTATGTTCACATTACACACACCGGCTGACCAATATTGTACTTTATATACCACGTAAAAGTAACAGTTTGCAAATCACAGGTGTGCTACAGCATCTGGCATGTATTTTAACTCATAGGAAGAAGATGGATAATCCAATATAAAGGGAATGTATAAAGCCTAAATTCAGTTTGAAGATACACTATAATGACTTATAAAAGCAAAATCAGGTATTCTGGAGAACTAGGAATTATACTGAAATATTACAAGAGCTAACCATACTGCTCAATACCATTAAGTCAATACCATGGGCATTTGTAAAGAGATTTGAGGCTCCAGAGTCCCAGTTTGCTAAAATGCTAAACAGAAGAAGCAGCTCTGCTTCTACCAAGACCTCTGTTATTTGTGCTGTACCCACTTAATGAAGCATGAATTTTAATTTAGTCTGACACTTAGATATATTTTTAGATTTGATTTTTGCATCTTTTGTACACAACTCGATTTCTAAGCTAGGAGATGTGTTACAGGATGCTAAACCATGCACGTTAAGAATCACTTTTTCATGTAAACTGTCACAGCACATGTACATCCAAAGGAAAAGGTAATTAGCACAGAAAACTGGTCTACCTGTGGGTGCACAGATAACTTCAAATGTAAGATCTGCCAGTTCTTTAAGCTTTATTGACACAGCTATTTGCCAAAAGGTATATATTTTAACAGTAAGATTTTCAAGGTTACTTCTGTCTGTCTGCTGCATGCACATCTGAGGTACATAAATCTTTGTGCATTACACAGAGTATTTGGACAGTACAACTTTATTATGAAGTTATCTAGAAATGATTGAGGTACTCTTTGTTCATAAATACACAGGAGCAGCAGAGGCAGCCAAGGGTTCACTTGGAAAGTAATAAGTATCATGTGGGAGACAGACTTTTGGAGAATTCATACACTATTTTCCACATTTCCTCGGTTCCTATACAGCTTCAGAGTAAAGGGAAGGTAGACACATGGGATAGAAGGGACAATAAATATTGCTATAGTTTACACATAGCCTGTCCTCTGCAGCACTTTATTTCGATGTCATTTATGTTAGGGCAAATAATGACCTAATAAGTGATGAATAAATATGATAAACCCAAAACTAAATTTAAACCAAACACTGCCATTCACTACAGCCAGATTAGAAGCAGTACAAAGCATCTGATCAATGTTGCTCATAAAATTTTTCTCATCAACACATGCTCCCAGAAGGATGCCCAAGTGACATAGTTAACTCAGTTCTGTGCTAGTGGACATACACATACTTAATTATTCTTTTTTTTTTTTTTTCCAGCAGAGGTCACACAGAACATGATACAGGCCCCAGACTGCAGTAGGTGAGGTAGCAAACACAGTGCCACAGATGGCTCCTAAGCTCAGGAGCCTGTGGTGTGATTATAAAAGAACAGAGCAAGACTGTACACAGACATGTAGGGAAGCACAGGGATGATCCTGGGCAGGTGAGAGGCGTGGGTCTAGACAGAACCACAAGCTACACAAACTGGGTGCGCTTGGAGAGCTTTTAAGGAGGGGCTTTAAGGAGGATATGGGTATGACTTCGCAACGCTCAAAGGAATTTGTTAAATTTTAGGAGAAAACCTAAAACCAGCTTCTAAAATCTAAGTGGTCATAATGACAGAGTCTCATTAGCCAAATAAACATAGCAGTGGCTATCCCAAAGTAGGTAAAGGTAAAAACAGGTGTGGGAATATCTTCTAAAACTCTCATTTAGCTCTTATAATTAAGTGGGTTCTGAGCCCATCTGAAACTTTAGGTCCTTTAAATACCATCACACTGAATAATGTCCAGTGCTTAAACCTGGTTACTGAAGATAGAATTATAGTAGAAAAAGTATCTATTTAGGTATAGTGCATCTGCTAGCTGGTTGGTTTGGGGTTTTTCGTTTTTTTTTTTTTGTTTTTTTTTCTCTTCACTTTATGCTATTTAGACTTAAATAAGCCTATGATATCAACTTTTTTCCTGTTCAGAATTTCAACTAGATGGAAGACAGGTTCTCTGCCCACAGTTCAGAAACATTTTCAGATGGAACACATGGTGAAATACCATTTCCTGATCCATTGGAGAGTTACTCAAATCCTCTGCTATATGATGTGCTCTCTTCACTATCAAAGCAAACAATCAGCTTTACATCACGAAAGTATTAAACCAAAATATGCTGGACAAACATGTTTCATTGTTAAAGGGTTGTGATTTCTTTTTCTTACAGTAATAAAATACTTGGAAAACCTCAGATGAGAAGTGCTACAAATAACTTCAGAATTTATACTGTTGTGTAATTAATAATATAGCTTTCATTGAAATATCATAAGGATGAACTAAATGATCCCTGGTGTCTAATCTACCTAAAGGTAAGGACATAAATTATCCTTTCATCTCTGGATTGTGAAAATCAACTCCAGTATTCATACCTTGCCTTTCCAGTCCCATGCTTAGTCACCTTGACTGATACTGGGGTGCTTCAGAGCTCAGCAGCAAGCTTTGAGGTTAGGGACTATTATTGCAGAGCCAGTGTGGATTAGGGTTTGTGCAATACACACTGAGCAGTGGTTTACAGAGGAAGTAATATGTGAAGGACCCAAATTATGAAGCTCCCCCTGGGAAATCTGCAACACGAATAAGACTGGAAAGTCTATTAGAAAGTCTAGAATAAATTTGCCATATAATTATTTTATTGTGACCATGGCATGGCACTCTTCATAAGACTCTCCAACCCCTTCTTATAACATTATGCATAAGTTAGCCTCTGCACGTTCCTAATTTCCGGGCACTCAAGTAAATGACGGGTAATGAATATATTACCCGTATTATTGTTTTATATGTTACAGTAGTGGCAAAAGCTGAGCAGTAGTGATTAAATGTAGGAAATTAAAAGCTGCTGTCAACAGTTTCTTTCTCTCCCTAAAGGTTTTATTTCTTCACCATTCTTTCTCTTGTTGCTTTAAGCAGGAAAAATGCTGTGGTAGTGATTTCTTTATTAGAAATGTCAATAGGGTCTGCCAAACCTTAATCAGCTCTCTTGGCTGTTAGACCAGACTGGCATAAACTTTATGAAATAAATGCCTGCTTTATTGAGCTTACTATTAAAACACTGCAAATACCCCCAAATGTTGAACTATCAGTTTGAATCTGAAATATGTTAATCCCCAGAGATGGAGAACTACGGCTGTCAGAGATTTCAGTCAGTGCTGGTGACCTTCACAATTCAAACTCTCTTCTTGTTCAATTTTTCAATAACTGTGGGCAAGATTTTTTTTCCTTCTTCTATGGTTATACGTTTAAATCTTCTGTGTCCACTAATTCAAAACCAGCTGTAGGTAACCTGCCAAGCAGCAACTTCTGAGAACAGCTGAGAAAGCTGTCACTTTACAACTTTGAAGTTGACTGATCCACTTTCTTATTGTGATCCCAGAGGTATTAATTTCTCAGTAAGAAAGCCTGCCACAATACTGTGGTCTAAGACTTGACAGATTTATCTCCTATTGGTCACTCTGGAACCAGGTAAGAAATAAGAATAAAATTTTCTTCTCTTTGTCTATTCTGTATCACCGCTGCTGAACAGCAGTGAAAGGAGAAACTGAAGAAAGCATGGAAAAAAGGGAGAAAGATTTCAATTCTATTTGGTCAAGATTGTTAAAGAAACTAATGATATATTTGCCTTGCTGGGGACACTGTGACTGAACCTTTTACTCCCCCCCCCCGCCCCATATAGCATTCAAGAATTTCTGTAAATCTGATCTCAGTTCAGTTTCTAACTTGTAAAATTCAAATTTGATGGAAAAAATCACTACTCACTTTGGAATATTTTTGTCTTGTTTATTATAAGACCTTACATTATTATAGTGCTCCAAGGCTGCCTGTCCAAATGGCAGTAGTCTCAGCAGCAGTCCAATCCAAAGCATTTGTAAAGTCTAGGGGAGCCTATTGACTTAGCGGGTATTTTATCCAGCTTTTTCTGTAAATTAGTATTATCCCATTAAGCAATGGATGTCTGATGATTTACTCTAGCTAAAGATCTTTACCAGTATTTCTTGACATAAAGTCCTTGTAGCCATGATTCCATAGCTTGCATTTCATACTTGTTCTTTTTTCAACTTGTCCCCATCTTAACTTGAAACATACTCTTAAATGATTGCTGAATTTCATGCAAGTGTTCAAGTTCTACTGATGCCAGTAAGATTTAAGACTAGACTTAAATAGTTCAGTGAATCAGGAGCTTGGGAAGGGCTATAACGCGTGTGGTAGGTCAGCCTTATAGAGGTAGGTTGCCAAGATGTGAAGATAGCAATATAGTAATTATGCAAAATCCACACTTCTAAAGCTTTCTGTAGAGCAAAATGAGGCCTCTCTTCTTGGATACCCATACCAGCCTGTGATGCTCTGTGAAGGGCATTCACTATTCTTTCTTTCGCTTTACCACAGTTTTATCTATTGCCTACAAGATGAATATTAGTTACACTGACTGATCTCCCGCCTCCTTTTGTGTTGTAGCAAGACTAATCAAGAGGAGATTAAGTATGTGCATACTAATGAAATGAAACCAAATAAATGGTGCCAATGCTACCTGAAGTAATATGCTTTTCTATCCAAAGCCCCATAAAATATTTCCAAAAGAAGAGCAGAAGCCCCAACAGCTTGTGGGGCTTTCAGTTTCTTTAAAACAGAACAAGCAGGACAGAGAGAAAAAAGTTGTGAATTTCACCATATTCTAAACTTTATTGTTTGAGACTGGGTTCTTTGAGGTCGGGCTAAAGGAAGAAAATGCCATCTTTCAGCTTTGGTATATTCTTCCTAGCTACTCATTTCCTGCAAGACACTAAGAAGGAATCATGACAGATGACTCCTCTGCACTATCCATTTGGCCCAGTTTTACAGCAGAGATCAGAAAATTGATTGGATTTTGCCTGAAAAAGAGACAGCATGTAATAACCCTTGTCTAGGACAGATAAATAACATGCTGAGTGGAGGTAGAAAAGTACCTTATCTGTTAATTGTAAAGAAAACTATAAAATCAATATGGATATAACAGACTAGTCAAAGCAAGTTTCAGATTTCTGTTCAGGTGTGAGCAATGAAACAGTGCCTATTTCCAAGAAAGAGGTCACTCCTGTCATTTCCAGGTCAACAATGCCTACCGGTGGTTAGTCCTCTCTCCCACATTTTCATTGTGTGGCTGTTTAATTTGTATAATGACTTCTTTCTATTTCCGCAGTGGTAGCAGCTAAATCACCTCATGGAACTCAGGAGTGTTGATCCCTGGTTGCTAGCATGTGCCAGTGCACTGGGGTACCTCATTCTTTGTACTTAAGTTTTACAGAGAACTACTTCTTGTTTCAGGCAGCCAGTTGCAGGGCAGGGTGGGGGAAGAAGGAATAAAAAAGAAGCATCTCAATTCTTATAAAATCCTACTCTCTCTGTTTGAAGCAACCAAAGTGGTAACATCTCCTTTCCTCCACTGTTTCCTCCTCTTTCACGTTCTCCCCAGGGAAGACCCAAGCTCCAATGCAGCTGGGTAACTGTGTTCCAAAACCCTCGAATTCAAGAGCACTGCTTGTCTCTGCTGCTTAAGAACTCCATTTAGCAATTTTGCACAGCAGAGTAGTAGTTTAGTTCCCTGTATGCAACTCTGCTAGCCCTAAGGCAAAGAACCTGCTATTGGTGGCCCCCAGAAAAGAGACGATATGAGAGTGAACTTATTGCCCAAGGGATAGGTAACATCACATTAAGTCGCAACACGCTTTTCTATATCGTGTTACGAACTGACATTTTATTGTGGCTCATTCAGTATTAAGCTCTCTAAACCAGATAGGGAGCAGGAGAAAACATGAAGGATATACTATCAGAACCATTAAAGAGCTTCCAGTGCATATAGGAATGTGAAAACGTAAGTGCCTACATCAGCAGCACATTTGCATTAAGACCTTGCAAAAGCTCCTGCAATTTTGGACAGGCAGAAAATGAGCACAAAGCTCCCAGTGAGAATTTGAACCCCGAATTAATTCATTAAATGTTGTTTCTCTGACCAAAAATGTTCACATGTTTTAATTTAATGCATCTAATATAGATAATTACCTGACAAGGAATTTAGATACTGCCCCAAGAGAAGAGGAAATAGAATGTTCTAAATAAAACATGTCTATAAATGGGGTGGAAATCACAACTTTCTTTACCTATAAAAGATGTTTCCTTCACTAGGATTTATCTAGAGTAAGCGGGAAATTGGTTAAATTCTAAATTAAGCACTGGAGGCTATTCACATTGTCCTTTAAATAAAATTAAACACCCACTCAGAGCTTTGGCAAACAAATTAATGTTACAAGTGAACGCAGCAAAGCATTTTTGAAGAGCTCTGAGTCTTGAGCTACAGAGAAAAAGGGGTTTTGGTTGGGGGAGGCAAGGGACAACTTTTTCCTATTATAAAATCATAATTTAAAAAAAACAAAAACAAAAACAACAACTAGATGAGGTTTTCCTGAGGTTTTTAACTTTAAGAGTACATTCCATTTGAATCTGCCCCACATGCGCCAACATTTAACATTTAAATTCAGTAAAAACTGGCTGCATGATGAAAGCCATACAAGGAGCTGCATGCATGTAGATTTTTTCAGGTGCATGCTAGATGCAGTTTCCATTTTCAAATTAGAATAATCACAAAAATCAAGGCAACTGGACTACTATTGATCCAATGACTTTATGTGTGCCAAAACTGAACAGCCATTAATACAGTCACAGTGATAAACATTTTAACTATTATGTTTCTTCTATCATTTTGGGATGTAAAGCTGACCAAAGATAAACCCAATTAATTTAACAATAGCACTAATTATTCTTTTCAAAATGGAAAATTTCTGCATACACAATAGTCTTCAAAATTAAATGTCTTAATTCTTACTAAATGTGAGGTGGCTCGAAATAATTCCTTTGACCCAGCTGCTGTTAGTAAATTAATTACATATCTAGTTTCTATTAAAGGGAGATAGGGAAGAATAAACAGATTCAATAAAGATACCCTAACAAATAAAATATTTAAAGGGTAGGTGTACTTTTTCAGCCTCTAGGAAATAAAGGATTATTTTCCAAAGTGCTGCTTGCAAAACTTGGCCAAATTTGAGCCAAGTCTTAACACTAATCCATTACAGGGTCAAAGAAATATAGATTAGGATTCATGACAAAAATGCTTATTACTAAATTATTCCAAGCAAATGAAGAAACTCAGGGAACTGTCTGTAGGTTTGACTCTAGGGAACAAAAAATAACAGGCAAGGCAAACCAGTCCATTAGTTAGGTTTCCCACACAGAACATGACAAGAAAAAGGCTGCACTGGCTGCTGAGACACATTAACAGTTATCAAAACCATCTGTATTTTTGGTAGTGCCAGCACCCATATCATAAAATGTCCTTTCTCTCATGTCAAGTTTGCTACATTTCATAAAATAAAATTCAACATCATTTATTTTTTTAAAAACTTATATTTCATTACATTGCAAGCCAATCTTTCATTTATTTGCCTAAATTAAGATTGCCTTTACTTAAACACTCTCTACAGATAACAAGCACTAACCATTTGTGTTAGGTAATGTTTTCCCTTTGTTTCAGACCTTTTCCATCTGTTCAGTTGTTTATCGACAGAGGAAACCAATTTTAAGGCAGACAGCAATACTGAACTGAATATATTTTTGTATTTTGTGTGTGTTTTTCTTCTTTTGTGTCTTCCCTAAATAACGTATTTTTTCAGCTATGGTCTAAAGGTAGCAAGAGGGCACAGCTTTTTTAAAATTTTTTTTTAATACATCTCAAAAAATACTTCAATATAGAAATCTTGTTGAGGTTATATCTATCTTTGGCAAAACTCCATCACAAAGTAACAAGATTCAGTCTCACAATCCTTGGTCAAGCAAATTCATAATCAGACCCAAAGAGAGTAAGACAACAAAGTCCTTCATTCTTTATACTTAACTGCCTCCTGTGTTTGTTCAATAAATGAGGACTCCTAAGTCAGCAAGGTAGCATCCATATCAATAACAGGAGGACTTGTCTGCACAAACCTCTCAACCATCTTCCCCTCTGAATTCTACCACTCCTTCTTCCCTCTTAGTCTACTAAATGCATAGACATCTTTGGCTGTATTTATAGAACTTATGGCAACAGATCCACATATGTAAAAGCCAGAAACTATCACTGTCCACTAGTAGCTACAGGGGACTCAAACTTTCCTAATCATAAGCAACAAGAACAGTCAGATAGTTCTGTTACTTTTTTAACCTGTTTTTCCCATGGAAATAATCTTACAGGGGCAAATTGTCTGTCCACTTATCTGTCACTCCCACCCTGACAGTGTCAGTGTCAATGCAACAAGAGATGTCACCCACTTGTAATGAGGAAACATGGGAAGGAGCTGAGAATTCTGGAAAGAGGAGGATGTTGGGAATGTATAATACTAGCAGCACTTGCAGAAGGGCATAGGGGTGAAAAACTAGGACACAAACCCACAACAAACCAAGCTGCTGAAGTTCTTCTGCTTAGAGAAGGACTAGTTTACTCTTCAGAGGGAGAGTAAGTCACTATGCTGGCACCGGTCTGACCTTAAAGCATTATGTGTAAACCATTCAACAGGCTGTGATTATTTCAGATGGAAAAAAAAAATCATCAAATTAGTGATTTTGCAATCCCAGAACCCACATTAGCATGGATTTTTGCTAGTATCATGCAAAACAGGTTTTTTTGGATGTCACCAATATATTACTTCTGTATTCACCTGGGGACAAAAAGTTACAAGGTTCATTCTTTCCTGCTGTTCATTTTGCATTTAACTAGTAATGCGATTGCTGCCCCTCCCCAGTAACGCTTTTATCAGCTATGCTTTCCTATTCTACAAATGACTGAAAAATAGCACTGAACCAAACTTACTAGTCATCAACAAAACCAAGCTTGCTATTCCATTTTCATATAGTTCTCTTCCTCACTCTTCCCTTCCTAAGGCAAGTGTTTGGGAAAGCTTATTTTATAGGCTTCTTTGCCAGCCAGTCATGGAATGTCTCAATTTCTGCCGGATCTTCTTTTATTTAGCTTTTATGATCCTCTAAAAGAATTTGGATGTTACCTTGTAAAACAAGAATTCTTTATTGCCAGGATGGGTACTATACTTTCTGGCTTATGCATTCTGGTAGAAATTTGACAAAGACACAGACAATATACATCAAGATCTAGTCTGTTTAAAATAGTACAGGAAATTTCCTCTTAATCTCATATCCAAACCGTTTTTCAAAGTATTTGTGCAAAATGACTTATCATTCAACTTGGCATGTTGACATCTGCACAGCATTTTAACCAGAACAACTTTTGATCTCTGCCTTTGAACCTAAGATTGAAAATATTTTATACTCCCACCCCGTTCAGTATGCTTAGTCTCCATGGAGACTAGAGGACTATCACTTTTTTTCCTTTTTTTTTTTTTTTTTTAATTAACACCATGGCCATATGCCACTTGAGTGCAAATGCAGTGAAATTTTCATGGGCGTTCCACTCTATTTCAGCAGGATTATAGGTCAGTGAACCTTGAACAGGGAGAGCTAAATACGGTGCCTCCTGATAGACTATAAAAGTGAAGTTAACGTGCCTAAGAAAAAGATTCAGTGAAAACCAATAGTTAAGTGCAGGACTGTTAGACTCGCTACAGAATGATGTCCACTAAATCCCTATATTTGTTTTTTATAAGCCTTCCATCCAAGGTTTCCAAAAGCTTTTATATACACAAAGCATGTAATGCTTAATATTATCACCTCAGTCTTAAGATCTAGACAGTGTTGTTATCCCCATGCTTATATGTGAAAAAAATAAGCCACGAATGTATCATCACTTACCTAAGGTCACGCCGAGCGTGATGCTGCTAACTTCCAGCTGCTGCTGGCAGGGCCATACCCACAGACTCACTATGTTCTCAGTACCCTCACTACTTGCTGCAGCCCCTCCCCTCCTTCTGGCACTCACATGGGATTTTCAGTAAGCCATTTTGGGGAACTAACACATTTCTATGGCACTGGTTTCTGGCAGGTTAGATGCCCCAATCAGCTCCCTGTAAGGTCAGGCCACGAAGGAAAAGCAGGGGGGGAAGAAGGTGCTCCCTTCAACAGCAGGCACAGCCGCTAAATGCTCAGTGGAACCCTGACACCACAGCCCCATGACAGAGCCAAGCTCAGGGCTTGAGCCCCTTCCCTCTACCCTTAGCCAGTATATCTTGTTCTACAGTCCACCGCACTACTGACCAGTCATTTTCTTTCTTAAAAATACATGAGGAAAACCAGAATGTTTATTTAGCCACCTACACATTCATCCATGCTTTCTAGTCCCAAATGATTGTTGCTATTCTTTGGGTGACAGTAGCGCCTACAGAGACCGATCAATCTGTTATCTTATAAGATCCAAGTATCACATTATAAGACACATGTGCCTTGAATAGCTCAGTTTTAATAAGGCAGACAAGGAATAGGAAGATTATCATGCTTACAAATCTGCAGTTGAGGCATATAAGCTCTTTACTTAAACTCTAAATAAGTTGTGGACACTAACTTGCATCATGCATGTTAAGTCACCTGTGTTATAAATACAGCAATACTTATATTCAGCAACTAAACATATAGAATGAAAATAACTCAGCTGAGTCAACACCCCTTTTTTCCATCGGAAACAATTATGTTCAGCAAACTCTCCGAGAGCCGTATATACAAGGACTTCATTTTTCTTTAAAACAGCCTGCCTTCTCTCACTGGTGCAACGGGAACAGCATATGACAATGACTGCTGTCTCAAAATGCCTCACAAGATTCAACAGTTGCTGCAGGCCCAGCAGTCTTTTGTTATCATCTTGCACTCTTCTTTTTCTTGTCTTAATTTAAAAAACAATAAAAGAAAATATGATAGAGTAAAATCTAACAGTCTTGGCTCAATACCTCTTGTGAAATGAACCAAGAAAAGTTTGGAATTAAAATCACATTTTTCTATCAGGAAAGACCCCAATATCAAAATACGTTCCTCCTCTCTGCCCTTCTTAACATATTAATTGGGGTTGTACTCTCCAGTGCTTGCAGAAACGTGCAGAGGAAGAGCTATTGACTATGTGATTTTGAAGAGAGATGAGGTGATAGTGCTTTGCTTTGTATACTGTATGTGAATCAACCAAGGATCTATATAGAAGAAGCAACAGGGCTGATCAATCTTTATTCCTAAACAATCAAGCGAAGTTGCATCTTCAAGTCCCTTTACTGGCAGCTCATAAAATGATGGTATTGATCACAATGCCTAAATTTGTAGTTTTGACAATAAAAGCAATTTGTTTGAGGAGGGAAATAGCGGTATGAGGTGAATGCATGTGGTTTATTAACTTTCAAAATAATTCTTCTGAGCAATAATGCAAAAGGTGAGACAGAACTTTTTAACCTTGAAGATTCAACTTCCATTTTCCCTACTAAGACATTTTACTCTTGAGAAAATTTATAGTTTAGATTTTGGAGTCAAAGAGAGGTAGCAAGGTGTGACTCCATGTCACAGCTAATGTTTTGTATGCTCTTCAAAGTGAACACTGTTACATTCATCACAGATCAGGTGGAATTGTGGGGCTCAGAAAATATTAACCTCTGAAGGGCTCATTCTGCCTTATCTAGTCCTTTCCCTTGCTGTAAGGCAGAATCAAGTGCAGCTGTTATACCCAACAGGCATTTAACAAACCCCGTGCTTCTCAAACTCCAGATACATCACTTGCTTTCATGATCTGATTCAGCTCTGATTCCTGCTAAGAAACTGAGGGAGGAACAGACAAATTTCCTCGTTGGAGGTGCAAGCAAGAAACTTCCCCACCTTAGAGGAACAGGCTTTGGTAATTACCACTTCAGCTAAGGCCAGTGGTTGTCTTCAAAGCAACATGCTTTTACTGGGCCTGGGTCCTTTCACAGTAGGATTATATAGAATGATGCTTTGCCAGCTCTCAGCTTTGAGTGTGCTACAAGGATATATGCATTTATAAGTAAGTCTAAATTCACGGTAAAATGAGGAGAGGATAAAAAGGGCAGCTGCACAGAGTAGTGGAGATGTTATTCAGATCAGGATGCAGCTGTAGCTCCTTGTTAAGCAGCCAGGTAGATTCAGTCCTTGGAGTTGGGAACACTGGGCTATAGCCTTCATGTTCTCGTACTGGAGAATATAGGCCAGGACTAGCGGAGAGCACAGCCCGCCAAACCAACCTGTACTGGCACCAAACAGGAGAGCCAAGAGCAGTAGAAACGTCTCCCTTGCATTCCAGTGAAAGGGAATTTTTACATCTGGCTTCCAGAGCCATGGTTTTTACCTTTTTCCCAATTCTACATCCTGAACAGAGTATCTCACTGCCTGGCACCACAGGCCTGCGGTCACAGGTCTCAGCTAAGACACAACTCCTCAGACGAGGGGCTACAGTTTGCTGTGTCTATGCAGAGCCTGCCACAACACGGTGGATCTCTGCACCCCCTGTACAACACGCTGTAGCGGCTCCGGGGGCACACGCCTCCCTGAGCTCCCACGGGTGTCTGCGGGTCGCTGCCATGACGGTTCATCCACCCAGTTCCTTGTCTCCGGCTTTCCCAGCTGTGCTTGGGAAAGACAATGTGACTGCACCATTCCCTAGGACTGTTTGCATTCCAGCAGAGGTGGAATCCTGGTGATAAAAAGCCTGGAAGATTTGGGAGCACTTAAAGTAAAACACAAATATAATTACTATTATTCTAGGTCATAGACTACACTCCCACAAATACTAAAGCTACACTGTAGTTTCTACCCAAGAACCCAGCCCTAGTTTTCTAGCTTCACACCATTAACATTTTGGCTAGACTCGTACAGCGTTTTACGCTGATAATTCCCCCTTCCTCCTTTTAGGAGACATCAAAGTGGAACCTTTACTGAACTCCAAATCCAGCCTACCTTATTTTTGACAAAGGGCCCTTTCAACATTACAATACACCGTCAATCAGTATGCACTGAAGCCAGGTCCGCACTACAGAGGCAAGATTTTCTGGAAATTACATAAGCTTGAAAAAGAAGAAGCTCCATGAGGATGGAGCAAGTAAAAGCTAGTTTCCTATAGAGCTATGTCTCACAGTTGATTGGCTCTCATGTCTAAGAAAGTACAAGCTCTTATTGAAGATTTTTCTGTAATTGGCTATTGATAAGAACTCAGCTGCCTGTGAACTCTCTAATGTCTTTTTCTTCTACTGCCTGCGTATTTTCACGAAACATATAAGAATATAACCATCTTTGAGTCAGCTATGCTACTGTCAAATTTAACACACACATGCAGAGGCAGCATGGTAGTATAAGGTTCATTTCCTTGGAAAACCTGACTGAAAACCCCTTTCTTCCCCAAAGAAAAAACAATGAAATTCAGGAAGAATTGACCTAGCTCTAGTTACTTGCTTTATTTACTTCATTAAAAATAAAAAATGTATTCTTGAGTTATCATATGCATAGTACTGCTAGCTGTATTTATGACCTAAATAAGCATATATTCTTTACTTTGGAAAAAAAAAATAATCATACACCCATTATTAGCGATGAATCTGCACAGCATGCTACGCTACTTGAATATATGTATATTTGCCTGTTGACATCTTTCTAAAATAGGAGGAATATTATAATGTTAAAAATAGAAAGCATGAATATTGTTGATGTATAAACAAAAAAGAAAGTAATATCCACGGAGTGCAGAAATAGTATGTAAATTAAGACCTAATGTAGCTATAAAATAAAATCTCATATTTTAGGAGAAAAAAAAGCTCAAAAAATTAACTTGACATCTTTATGCACATTCATTAAGATGTGGTTAGCACAGCACAAATTTCAGGTGAATTTAATCTAAAATATATTGAAATTGTAATCACCTAATAATGCATACATATATGTAACTTAACTTGAATTATTTATTAGTCGTGGAGATAATTCTTAAGGCTTGATCTGCAGCTGTACTAATTTCTTTTCAAAGTTCTACCCAGACCTTTAGGGAGAAAAAGGCAGCAAAGGTAGTGTGCACTTCTTTGCAACTACATCACATTTTTTCCTTGGAAGTTTCTGGAGTTTTTCAAATCCTCACATCTCTAGACTCAAGTTTTGCTGAAGACTCTGAGAATTCAAGCTGCTTATGGTCAGTGCCTTCACATCTACTTAATACCTCTCAGAGCAACCCTTTGCAATGACACTCACTTCTACTATGACAAAAAAGATACAGATTCTTGCATGCCTACAATAACGGTAAATCCCTTCCAAGTACTATCCATAGAAAATCAAAAGCTTTAAATTATTGTCTTAATTCTTTTTTCTAGATCTGTACTACATGAAAGACCTCTCTCTGCATTCCTTTTCTCCAGTAACACCTTCCTCTAAAGTAACAGGACCTTTTAACAGAGCACATGACACTGTTAACTTCAATGTCTTAGTTTTGTGACAATTAAGGAAGAGACATTCAGCAGAATAAATTAAAACCTGACACAGTAGACTTTTTGAAGTGTCCTTTAATCTTCTGGATAATTTTAAAAGTACAGCTGGTTATTTCATTTAGAGATCAGACCAAAGCAACTCTTCCCTCCCCCCTCCTTCTTTTCCTCTTGTAAAATAACTGTGACAGCCTAGAGAAATATTGTCTATCTTGGTTCTTGCCACTGCCCTGAAGGTGTAAAGCTATAGATGAGTTCAATACAGCTTGTTTCATTGCTAATTTCAGAGGGCATGTAGAGCTTCTTGTTCCCCTGGCTTAACAGACAAATTGACTTTCTAATTTTAGAACAGGAGAGTTCTGCCACTCAGAGACCAAAAATGTTACTTTTCTGATGGAGTTACGTACAGATTTTTGCTTCTTAAAACCATAGCATCTGACTGACTTCGAATTTGCCATGGAAAATGGTATTTAGGAATGCTGCCCCACAGCCAGATGTTTAAACAACAATCTTCAGATTGCTTGCTACTTGGGAGATGACGGTTTAAAATAGCTCTGGTTAACCTTCCCTACAGCACTGCACACTGTAGTTGGTAATTGCCCTGATTTTAGAGGAAGGCAGCAGGCAGGTCTTAACAGCCTACCTCCTTTCACTGGAAGATTAGTGCCTCACAGCTTGGCCATGAGGTTCATGCATGCTGTGGTACTGAACCTGCCACCCGCCCGCATCAGCTTTAACTCTCTCCTGTGCTATCAGGAAAGCATCTTTCCCTTCCTTCACACTAGCCTACCCCTAGATTTCACTCTTTGGCAGGTGTTTTGGCAATGCTTTGTTAGCGCCCAGTACACATTTGCCCTAGTAACTCCCCATCTCTGACTCAGCACTGCAGAAAAGGCAAACATAGAAAGAGAGAACCAAACAAAGGCTCAAACACACACAATTTTGCTCTGCTCACAGGGGAGTGAACAGCCACATCTCTGCCTTAGTTCCAGGAATCCCTCTTTTTGTCACCTCAGCTAGATGGAAAGCTCCTACAGAGCGGGAGAGGCAGGTGCAAAGCGGCAGTGCTACAGAACTAGGCAACCTGACCAAGCAACACAGTGTTAACATCCACTGATAAAGCATTTCAACTGTTACTACCAGAATTTTTAGCAGGATTTACAGACTAATCTAACTGGCAATATAAAAACACAAATGCATTTATTAAAACTACATTAGAAGAATGTTAGGGTTGCAAATCAAGCAATGTAATTTAGCCCTTCCTGTGTTTGCGTAGTAAGGATCTTTATAACACACATATTGCTTTTTCTCTTAGTCTTCATCTAAATATGTGCTTTCTTTACTCTTCTCCTAGCATAATTCTTCCTTCTCCACTTTCAAAAGTTTCATTTATTATATTTTCTTGTTATGGAAAAATTCTCAGTCTCTCAAGTCAAAGGGGGACCAGAGCATCATCTTTCACCCCAGCTGGCCAGAAGATCTATACACAGAGGATTGTGCTTGCCAGTAAATAATTCCCCTACCCAAGAGTTGTTTTCACCTGTCTGAGAATTGTGTATTCTTTTATAACTTAATCTTCTATAATTTCTGTGTTTCTGATGGAAGCATCTGGATTATCATTAGCAGTTCATTAGGACTTTCTCAATGTGTTTACAAGCTGTGATTACAATTGTAGAGTGAAATCTTTATTTGTGGTTTATACAAGAAGCAGAAGCAGCGTTTCTTTTCATAAACAAAATTAATCCCTTAAACCCCTGAACAGGAGATATTTTACTAGAAAGTTACATAATCATAATAAGAGTGCCAAAACTAGAATATTAAAGTAATGAGCAAAACCCACTGCTTTTACAAAGCAATTGCTGATTCCCATCATCTCAAAGACTTGATCGGAGGGCTACATTTCTAAAACTGCACTTATCCCCATGCACTAGAGACAGCTAAATCCTTGATCACTTGCTGCTTAGAGCCACTGCAAATAAGATTTATTTTCATGTTGTTTATGAGAACAAAGTCTTGATTTTTGAATAGATAGTAATTTTTCATCAAGATATTGTAATTCTCTTTGATACTCTTAAGGATAAGTCAGGGATTTATCTCACTAAAATATATAAATCAAACATAGAATAGACCCTCAACTCCTCTCTTCCACCAAGTTCTTGTTATTGAATGTGCACAAAATCAAACCTGATTCAACCTATTAGAGCTGAAAAAGAATTGCAATATAGACAGTATTGTGCACTAAGCGTGTATGTCTATCTCTAAAACAGAGTTATCAGTGACAGTATAGGAATATATTATTTGTGGGTTTAATGGCTACAAAAATAATTAAGACTATTTGAAATTATTTGTTGCACAGTCCCCCACTGGGTAGCTGACAATCTTGCCAAAAATGAAGCTGCTCAGTAGCGTGACTAGATTTAAACTTTTGTGGAAGACTAAGTTAAAGTTGTAGCCATTTAGCCATGTTCAGTGGAGTTTAGGACAACAGCCTGGTCTGCTAATATTAAAAGATGTTTAGAATTGGAAATAAACATGTAAAAATAGGAGAACATTATGATGTTTCTTATGCTTTCAAGCGAGTACTCAGAAATTGTTAAGAGACATCATTTGGATATTTGGATAAACTTTGGATTTTGCAAATCATTTTCCCTATAAAAATCTGCCCACATTTTTCCAAACTGTAAGTCTCAGGGGGGAGGTGGGGGAAAGACGTTATTTTGAAAAACACATCACATAGAGACTTGTCAGAGTTTGTCTGCCAAATTCTTCTCTGCCCATAATCCTATGGAAAAAGTACCATGTGTTCATGTAAGAAAGACTGTTTTTAATGAATATGCATGAAAGATTAATTCTAAGATGTCCTAATTTCTGCAACTTTTTGAAAGCTTCTCTGTTATGGATATTGACAAACGCATAATGTATGTACAACATATATAATACATTGTACATACATTATTAATTCTGTGGTAATCTCAATATATTATTATAGCCTTCTTCTATTCTCTTCTATTTCTTTTGCTTTCCTTGCCTTAACTGCTTCACACAAAGATCTGCATGTGCCTGTAAGAAAATTAATTGCTTCAACAATTAACAGGAAAATGCATCTCAGAGGAAACACTTCATAATCGATCTGTTTCAAGGTACAATATTTGCCACTTAGGAATAGATTAATAGGATTGAAAATTATTCAAGCTAATTATTTTCTTTCTGGTATAAGATTAAATGTAAGACTCAAATAAACTGAAAACAAAGAAGTTCCACTCAGCACTTTACATTCTTCTGAGCTCTCACAGTGCTATACCATGTGTGATACGATACAGTCTGATTTTCTATGGTGCTGCTCGTTCTGTGACCAGGGCTTGCTGAATGAGCATGTGGCAGTGACGCAGTGAAGCTGGCCCATTTATCTCCACATGGCACCACTCTGTGCCACACAGACATGTATTTCTTGGTCTCTCAGTACGATGGCCTTCATCATTAATATGGGATAAGAGCACATCTGCACTTGCCAATGCTGCTATAAACAAACCTACAGAGACTCTGGTGCATTAAGGTACAGCTGAAACAGGAATGATATAAATATCAGAAACAGATGCTTTGGGATTGATTTTGCAGTTGATGTAGAAAGGCAGTGTAAGAAACAGAAGATGAAAGTAATATAGTCACTTGCAACAGTATAAATTAAATAGATATCCTGTTCCACAGGCAGCATGCTGAAGTTCACAAAACTAGGATTCAGGAAAGCTTCCAGTGAATAAAGACTTTAAAGAAAGATAATATCTTGTCAACATTGAAGGTATTCTACAAGTATTTCAGCTAAAGCCGAGGAAAAGGCAGGCATGTGTTTTTGTAATATGCCAGAGAAAAATTTATGTCAAGAAAGGATGGAGATAGCAGTCATCCATTCAGCTAATTGCACATCTGAATATCAGCTTCAGGTAATCCCTGAAACTAAAAATAATATTAACGCATTTACATAAATTCAGGCAATCCCTCAGCTACCACCCTCACAATGGATTTCAACCACAGAGACATCACAGCCAACTGATCCCTTCATCTTCTTTGTGTATTCGACATGAGTGCAGAAAAAGTGGTGGACAGGCTCTTTATCAGATGGCTACATGCACTAGTGACTTTGCATCACGACCAGCCTAGGCTGGTCTCATATCAAAACAGCAGAGCTATCAGTCAAATTCTAAAATGTACCTTTACATGGTAAAAGAATGAAATCATATTTATTCTTCCTGCATGGAAAAGCTCCCAGGGTTCCCAAGTAACAAACAGAAATGTACCCTGTAATGATTCCTGTACTTTTCTGAAGATTCTTGCAACAAGCCAGTCTTCCTGGCTCCCTTATTTGCCATAGATGATATAGTCTGGTTCCCCACTCCTACACAATCCAAAATGTAGTTTTGTCTAACTTCTTATGTAACATCTTTTCTATACGTTCCTATGCACAGTTTGTGTCAAACTATCATACATAAAACACATGATTCATAAACTTACACAATGAGGATGGATTTCAAATTGAAAGATTCAGACGTTAACAGAGCTACAAACTGAAAGTGTATCAGACATTAAAACAGCTCTATATAACACTAAAAATTTATACTCCAGATTACACCTTAGGCTGGAAAACATTTGCAGAAGATGGAGTGTGTTGGTAGAGGTGGAAGTACTGCTTGTTGTTGCAGATTACCATGGAGGGGGAGGAATGAATCACATTACGCACTCCTTTCATGTAACCCAGAATATCCCATGATCACACAGACAGCTCTGCCTATGGAATTTTACACCTCAGTTTTCTGTCCCATTGCTGATTTTTACATATGTGTGTGTGTACGTATGGTGGAATCAATGTTCGCAAAGACAAGGCATCCTACTATCCTAACAAAGCCTAATTTCTTCTTTTGGTATGGAGGTCAATAGAAACTCTCCAAAAATAAGTCTAAGACACACTACCAGTTCCAGAGAACTCTATACAAACTCCTGACAGGGAAGGTTTTTCCTGTCTAGAATAAAAGAAAGCAGCCTTTGGTGCAAGTTGACTCTCAAGGGATTAACTGACACATGAGGAGAAGATCTCCATTTGACTCCTGCGCTGTCACACTTCCCATATCACCCAGGGCAAGTTATTAAGGCTTGTCCAGTTACAAATCAATGCACCTCTGACTTCTGCACTGTCTGCATCTTGGATGTGATGTTGGGGGATATGGTGTAGGGGAGAACTTTGTAGAGTAGGCCGATGGTCAGACTCAATGATCCCAAGGGTCTTTTCCAACCTGAAATTCTGTGATTCTGTCTTAGCCATTGGCTCCGTGCAGCTTCCCGCTCGGGGTATCGACTTACATGGAGCTCCTCCTAAGCCTAGCTCTGTAATCCTGTTTCACTGCATGCACATAAACCCTAATAGGTGATGTTGTGTATTAGTGTCAGAACTGTCATTAAAGTTTAGCCCACGTTCTCTCTGCACCTCTGTCAAGCTGGGACAGCAGTCCTATATCTTACCCCATTACAGGTGGTTAAAAGGCAAAGAGGTGACCAAGGTGAAATAATTCGAGAATGAGTTGAATCTGCATCATCAGTTCATATAAACTGCCCACAGATCTTTAATATTGCAATGCTAGGTTGTTCATTCCATCAATAAATCTATATATTATGAGCTGAACCCATAAAATAACTCAAATGCCCAGTGAACTTCAGCCTTGTACTTGCAGTTGGAATTTACTTAGGATTGGTTTTTCAATTTATACGGATGCTAAGATTGTATTACATAATTCTATTAACCTTCTGATCCATACTTTGCTGTATTTTTACTTATAAGTGATAGCTAGATTTAATAACTTTTTTCATTAAAAAAAAAAAAAAAGGGAATTCCCATGCCTCAACAGCAACAGGCATATTTTCAGCCTCAGCTCACATTTCAAGTCATCCACTCACTTTCCAACTCTCTCAGTAATTAGTATTACTTCTTACATGATTTCCTCCAAGGAAAAGGAAATCAACAGCACCATTAGAGATACTTTCACAAGACACACTTTTGCATTTAATATTAGATTTTTAACAGACGGGAGATTACTCACTTGCTTTCTCTTTTGTAATAGGTAGCAAACTGGTTTTGTCCCAGCGGAATTGTTATTTTGAGCCTTGGGGCTACTAAAGTTTTCAGGACTGCAGTGCTAAGTACCACAAACACAGAGCAAACATGATGATGATGAATCCTTAAGGTTCTTAAGGGAAATCATTCCTCCTCAAGTTTAAAATGATATTTATCACACTGGATAACACCAGGGTAAAAATAAAGACACTAAATATGCATGAGGCTACCCAGACTATCGGAAATGTCCTTTAGCTACTTCAACACAATACAGAAAGAAGGGCATCTCCTCTACAAGGGAAATGGCAGAAATACCCATAAAACACCTGCATATCACCCAAGGAGAAAGAGAGAAGAGAGGAGAAAAAAGCCAATGTATCTGTGAATGATCTGCCCTCTCTGTAACTGACTTCTGTAAGAAAATTACTTCAGCTTAGATGGTTTCCTTCAAATTCTGATTCCCAGTTCTGCATGCCAAGAACTCTCAATGAAAGGGAATTAAACACCTAACATTATTTATTGTTTGCAGATTTTACAGAGACAGATCATTTAATCTGAACAATTACAGTGTTTTCAGAAGACTCCCTCTAGACAACTCCAGGCATTTTAACAAAGTCATGCTGATCATTGTGCTATAGAACCTCATTTTGTAGAAGGTACTATATATCAAAGAAAACAAGCCTAATTACCAGCACATCATAGAAAACTTTGTGTCTTGAGAACTTCTTGAAATTACAAAAATGTAACTCTGCCTTCTCCCAGGTAAGCAGTATAACATAGTTTCTAGTTACAAGAGCCTGGGAATGGTCAGAATTTCTCCCAGGGCTTCTCAGGTTCATTCAAGGAACCTCCACCTTCTGAGCTATCAACAATAACTGTTGATGAAGATAGCACACCTTTTCTCAAATTCCTAGCTAAGCTCATGAACAAGGGAATACTGAGTACCTGTTATATATTCAATTTTAGTATCATCAGGGAACCTCACATATGCAGGAGTTATTGGAGCCTTGCTTTCCATGATTACTTTTGTACGTAAAATAAAAATCAATAAAACACAATCCAAAAACACAAAGGGGATAAAAACCCCCCTGCTTTCAGATGAGCTAGGACAGGAAATTAAATTCATCCCTCCTTACAAGCACACTTCCTGCAGCCAAAATTCCTTCTGTTCAAAGCTCTACCCTGGGGTTACAGCTGAAATGAGCTGGGAGAGGTTATCCTGATGCTAGCATATGTGAAACATGGAACTGGTCCAATTCAAATTAAGAAACACTTTCTCAGGTTGTCTTCTGCTGTAACATTGTAGATGATACAGAATTTCTTTGCAGGGTTTCTGGATATACAGAGGTAGACAGCTTGGAATGGACAGAAGAGCTGGATGAGGCATCTGTACTGAAGATGGTGGACAGTCAGTGAATGGCCACTGGCTAGTGGGCCATTGGGACACCAGTCTGCAGTCACTCCTGTCTAATTCCTTGGACTTAATTTTTCACCTGGGATAGACTGTCACAAAACCAGAGCCAAATATAATAATGTGCTAGAAAATGACCACAGTTTCTAAGACATTAGACCTAATGCAAAACCCTCTCAAATTAACATGACCTCTTTATCAGTTTATTGTATTTTCTCAAAATTTCTATCATTATTCCCACACACACAATGAGAGCTGACTGTTGATAACTCCAGTTCTCCCTGGGGTGTGTAGTGAGCTGGCATTAACTGTGACAGCGATCCCAACTCTCTGCTTCAAGAATTTAAGTCCTAGAAAATGTGCAGACTCCGGGTTACCACTGGAAAAGGTGGCCCGTTGTCCCTTTTGACCACATGGCAACATCTAGATATTAAGGGTGCAGTATGTACCAGATCAAAGTGGCTACGTAACTAAAGCTTCAGTGACTCTTTTCAGTTATTTTTACTTAGGGCAGGAGTGGTAAAATTCAGAAGAAAACAGTCAACATATCAACATATTCTGGAAACACGAAGCACTATTTTAAAGGATATTTTTCACCCTGCATTGCTAAAACCATATAAAGTAACAATCAGCTGTGCTGCAGTAAATCCTGCCTCTGCTCTAACACTTTTTGGCATATTTTTTATTCATTGCAGTTGACCACAAAGTAGAATAAAAGCCCGCACACTATCTCTGTGCTTATCATGTACCCTTCTAAAGGGGTGGTATCCAACTCTCTCCCATTCAGCACAAAAATTCCTACAGGCGATGGAGAGATACCATAGCAGTATAAAAAGGAACAGGCACTGTGATGATCTCCCTTAGTTTCCTGACTATTCAGTCCTGTTGTGAACTATTAAGTCCTGTCAAGTTACGTTTAGAGTACTTCACCTTTACACTTTCCTTAGGATGATATACATGTAGCAATGATGTAGCTCTGCATACGATCAAGTGCAAGTCGTTAAGAGATGGTAAACGTTATATAGCTAGTGTTTCAAAAGGATAAATCCTGAGGGAAATATATATATATATATATATATATATTTTTTTAACTGCTTCAAAAGACAGCATCAGCAATTCATTGCTAATTGCCACTTTTCCCATTTCCAATAGCATTATGCTCACAAATAAAAGAACACAGGCATATCCTTTCTCTCTAAGGAGAACCCCAAAATTCATCTGAGATTAAAGGGAATCTTCTTCTTCACAATGACAGCCGAATTGCCCTGTAGTATCTCCTTCTTGTAAATGTTAGAGATACAGGAACAAAGTCCACCTCTAAGATGCCAGAAGACTATCTACATGCCTTTGAAGTGCTTTCCTGCAATTTTTTTGTTTTTAAATGAATGAGTCTCTTTCAAACAAATAGGTGAAAAAGTTGGCTAATAATGCCTTTATCTAATAGCTGTTGGCTAATATTTCATCTCTTTTCTTTTGCTTTGTTTCAAGATGGTAAGCATAAGCCTTTTTTCTAGTATATCAGCACTGAGTAGGATGATTTCAAGAGAGTTTCTTCATTTCTTGATAAATAAAAGTTTTATTTTTAAAAAATGAAAAAAGTGGGTCAGCACATAAAAGAATGATGCACTGAGGCTTGGTTCATACAAATTTATTTTGCCTCAGCATCTCAAAGGGTTCCCTCTCAGAGGGCACATTTAAGTTTTAAAATGAGAAACGAGAAATAGAATTCTGGCTAATCGCTTTCAAACAGTGGAATGTAAACATGACTTTGGAGATGTTTAGCACTTTCACATCATCACAACATATAATCTCTTAGAAGCATAGAGGTTTCAAATAACACAGGAAGGTAAAAGAAAAAACCCAAATGGTGCACAGATGAAACTCTAAAGCTACCAGGATAAATACTGATCATTACCCATGTGTCTCGGAAGTATAAATGGAGTTAAACTCTGGTATTTCAGAATCAAATTAACATATCTGCCCAATAATACATATCTTAATGTATTATATCAGCATCAATGATGCTGAGTGAACAGGCAGTTTTTTAGGGCTGAATAATTTTTCTCAGAAAGCAATTTTGGAACCATACAAAAGATATCTCCCTTCTCCCTTCCATCTGCGTCACAGCACCCCCCTCAAGAATATTGCTTACTCTTTTGAGGAAAAAAACCCTATCAAATAATCTCTTGAGTTGCCATAAAAATACCCATACAGCCTAGCCCAGCTCTTCGCCCACTCTTCATGTCCAGCTTTTTTAATATCATATTGAATATATCCATCTGAAAGCATGTATGATTTCTACTGCATTTCCTTGCTTTTGTTCCATCATGACAAACTAAAGCTCATGTGATTCACATATGATGTGATGGGATAAAATACACTGGAAATTATTTTTGCTACATCATGCATCTTTCTTGTAATTCCATTGAGTAGAAAATGTTCTTTTCAAGCAATAATATACCTCTAGTTGATAAAGTCATGTGAGCAAATGAATAGCAAGGAAAAAAATTAATGATCTAAAACATAAAACTATTTTTATGAAGCATTTTGATGAACACCAGCAAGAGAAATAATGTAATTATTGTGGCTATTAGGCTGTTATTTATGTCAAATTTGTTGCTCTTGTTGCATCAGAAGCATTTTAGGATTATAGCACTCTTGAGAGTCTATCAAATGTACTGGCAGATACAACAAGTAAGAGAACGAGGCAATAGCTCACTGCTGCTACAACACGAAAACTAAATGTTAAATAACTAGATTTGAAAATGAGAAATATAGGGCACTAAGGATAATGGTATAAACACAATAAAAAGAAAGTATTGTGTAGGAAAATCAAAGGCAATGCTGCCATATGTTTTCCTGTCTCCTGTTATTATCTAATATTGAGTTAATTTCTTGACTTATAAAAATGTTAAGAAAATTAAGCATTTAAATACAGTATCATGAGAAAATGAGACACACGGGAACAAATGAGGGATATAGCCCAGAAAATACCGTTATTGTCTCTCACTGTGTCAATATTATCACAGATTCAGTCACTTGTTCAAAAAATTTCTCTAATAGTAGGACCAGCATCTGGTTTCGGGCAGCATAAGCCAATAACTCCTTCAGTGCTATAGAAATGTTACCCAAAAGTGCAAGCAGAAAAATATCAAAAGAAATGCTGTCTTTGTAACATTTCCAACAATAAGCATAGGGAAAAGGAATTTGCTGAGCAAAGCTTATCCATGATATAGTTCAAATACATTTGAAGATAAGGCAGTAAACAGTTATATCCAGACATTAAGGTTCTATTTGAAGATGGCCAAGCTTTGTCTACAATTATTTAGCACTTGCTTGGATCAATGGCCTTATTCCTGCCATAAGCACAGAGAACAATAATGTATTCTCTCTAGTGGAACAACAAACCACAAATATAAACATGAATAAAATATTTTAAGAGGATCATGACACCCATTAGCATCGTATGAGAACATCTTGCTTATTGCCTCCACATCAGCTACGGATAGAGGAAAGTCTTATCAATCATTTTTTGCAGATGAGGAAAATCCAATAAATCTGCATCTTTAGCCACTCAATTTTCAAACCCATCCAACCTGGCATGTTTCTAGTCCAACAGGAAATGCAGGAGAAAAACAGACAGGAATCCAGACCTTCCACTCTTGGGTAGTCTTCTCTACCATCACTAGCATGGCAGAGATGCTTAATTTCATGTACAACAAGAAACTGTACTAACCCAAGAAAATATTCTGAAAATGCAGTACTTGTTTAATCTCATCTTTCTATTCTGTTCCCCTCATTACATGAGGAATTAAGAAAAAGAAAGATCAGGCAACTTCAGAGGAAATAAGTAAAGGATGGCACATCTAAGGATGTATTGCCCTGATTCCATCAGTGTTTAAGTGTTTCCCAAGTCGCATTTCTGAGCCACTAGTTAATTCCCATCAGACCATTTTCTCTTCATTTTTTTGACATGACAATAGAGGGATGGAAGATAGACGCTTCACAGAGAAGAACAGAAGTACCGTACAGATGCTACAAGTAGTAAACCCATCTAATAATCTCATGGGTCAGGATTTAGAGTGTTACAAAATTATTATTGCCTGAGAATAAAATCAGAAGACTTGGGGAGAACTTTGTAATTACTTCACCATTAATCTGGAACACTGTCGCAAACCCATAATAAGCAAGGCACTGAGAACTTCAAATCATATTTGACAGATGGGCTTAATTAGTTATTCTCATACAGACTCATAATATTTGCTGTTAATATTCATTCTAAAACACCCTGCTGGCTGTGATAATATTTATATGTTAATCCTGTTACGATAAGCTTTTGGTGCCAAAAACTCTCTCAAAAAAAATGACTGATATATTTCAAACGTCAATAAAGAAATGCTCAGGCATCTTGGTTAAATTTGCCACTTGCACAAGTGCCTCCTTAATCCATGAAATTACACCTGTTACAGTAAGTTAGCTTTATTAACACTACTTTCTGATCCATGTAAAACTATCTTAAACACAAAAGCACTGAATTTTTAGTTAATTAACATTGCCACCTCTGCATTCATGTGATCAGATCTCGGATTTTTAAAAGTAATTAAACAATATGCAAACACAGTTTGTCAAATTTCTAAATGAACTATGGAGGCAAACAATTTGGTAAGAGACATCAATATTTAGCTGTTACCTATTGTGCATATCTAGTGACATCAAACGTAAGGAAAAAATCGTTTCCCACAAAATATTAAGCACACAGTCTTTCCCCATATAATGCTTGCTTTTACTTATTAAAATTAATAGCAAACCAGATATGACTACATTTAATGAAGAAAACAACATAATGAATAATACATTGCAAATATTCTGCATTTGTATACAAATAACGAGGAAGAAGTTCTCAAAAGCGATAAAACCACAAAATCTCTACTGGGAACTCAGATGGAGTAAGACAAACCAGAAGTTATATGAGAGTTACACATATACCTTGTCTTCACTTGATTTTCTTTCCAGTAAAATCTAATACGTATATGAGCTCACATTTCTTTTAATAAACATGAAGCAATGCTTATACTCAGCATGTGAAAGTACGCAGAATCCACAACCACTGCATGAAAGGTGACATAATAATTTATTTTTTTGTGTACAAGGGGTCATTTTGAAGGCTTGCCACTGAATGATGAACAGTGAAGGGAAAATAAGTTGCCAAGCTCCAGTTCACCCATGAGGTTGCATTATATTTTCCTAATGAGGAAGAGAAATCAGGCAAATGTACTCTATGGATCCAACAAGATAAAATGTGATGGAAAACTCATCGTTGAAATAATCTTTGATTTTGATCCAATGCCCACTTCAGTCAGTGAAAATATTCACAGTGTCTTCAAATAGCTTTGAACTTGGATTTTAAAGAATCTGTCTGACAGATTGTGCTAGACAGCAGGAAGCTCTGACCTTGGCATATATACACATTGCTTCTTTGACCAATAAAATTCAGTCAGGTATGAGACAATATACAGTTTAGATGAGAAAATTCAGGATACTATAGCAGGAAAATTGTGTAGAATCTGAGTTATAGTAAGGAGAATGTGATTTATGTCATGATTATGAAGGAAAATTCTTCCCTTCCTCTTTTTTTCATACACCCAGATTGCAAAGACACGAAACTTTCTAGTTATTAGGCTCAGAGGGTATTTATTTTAAAAATGTAAACCACATAATAAATCCCCAAAGCCTATAAGATTTTGTAAAATTTCAGAAGTAAATCACAGCACAGAATTTCCATGTTCTGGCAAGACTTCCACGGTAAGTTTTCTACCAGCAATGCCAAACACAATACATAACACAGGTAGTCAGATCCTTATAAATATGCATTTAACATACAGTTCCAGAAACAATGAACAAGAGGCAGGAAATGATATAAAAATGCATTCATTAAAGCAATCAGTTGCAAGTAGAAAAGGAACATCTACCTGTCAGATGAAGCCTGTTTAAGACAGGTCAGTGTCCTAAATTGTCGCATAATCAAAATGGAAAATGGAAAAGCTATTCTCTTCTGCAGACTAAAAATTCATATATATCTCACCAACAAAAACGTGAGTTTGATACCAGGAGTAAACAAGCAAATAAACAACTACACCCCCCCCCCCCCCCCAAATCCAAGTGAAAATAAAAAAAACCCCTAGAAAACCCCACCACAAACAGTCCTATAATTACCCCCTGCTGTAATGCCTGGCAGCAAATGAAAGAGATTAAACTAGTCACAACCAAATTCTAAGATATGAAACACGTTCTTCTAAATACTCTGTGAAAACAAGTTTCAACTTCCGAATAACATTTTGTTTAAAGCGTATATGGTAGAATTATCAACGCACCACAAAAGAAAGACAGCCACGGCTTTTCCAAAAGCATTTTCGTCGTGCACTATAATAAAACTTATTAAAATAACGGCAAAATGCTTTGAAAAGGAAAACCAATCATCAGTTATTAAAAGATAGACTGCTGGAAATGACCTACCTGTTTTCAGAGGCAGCAGATTTCCTCTGGCAAACAATAACAGCTGGTGCGTATTTCCCGGTATAATCCATGCTCTCTCTGATGTCCCATAAGTATGGGCTGCTGGCTCTTACACTAAAAATGTTCACACCTTTCTTCACCTTCGCCCTAGGAGGAATAAGAGGATATTTCACTGATTAGATACAAAATGTCAGCTTGATCTGTTACTTATTTCTTCATTATTTTCTCATTACCGCCCCACAGAAAATGCTACCACTCATTAGAGTTCGACAGTGTTACAAGGAAAAGAGATGAGAGAATTAATTAAGAATTCCACATTTTGAAGAAATTATATCAAGATAGAAATCTTATTGAACTAATGGTAATTACAGCTTTAGTCATAGCTAAATTGCAGAGTAGATATGTTCTGGAGCATGCTCCTCACTCCTGCTCTTCCATCATCCACGCTGTGGGCACCACTGAGCACGTTAAGGCACTCTCTTGACTAGAAGTTATTGTATTGGAGAGGAAAATATCATTTTTGTTGCAAAAGAAGTCAGGTTGTTGCTGGGGCTTATATTTAGAATGAGGAGGCATTGCTAGGTCTCATATTACAGGTAAAATCCACCTTTTTTCTCCCTCCTGCCTGGATTACTCAGAGATGACATTTCATAGCTTTTCTTCAATTTTAATTACCTTTCTGATTCCACATTTCTTCATTCTGTTGGGTTTAACTGTTCTATCAGCTCTGAACCTAAAAATACTTAGAAATATTCTTTTTTTTTCCCAAAAGTGACTGGTTTCTTTGGAAGTCTGTCTTTACATATGAGATTAAACAGTAGGAAAAGCTGTGTGACCAAATGTTACAGCCATGACAACTGGTCTGGCTCCTACTGAGAAGTACTTTCTGGTTCTCATGTGTTAGCATAATACTTCTGGGTTTGAATAACCCGTGGAGAAGATGAACTATATATATATTTAAATATGTTTTATTTCCTCTTAGTGTTGCATTCCTTAATTCTTTCACTTCCTTTAAGTAAATATGCACCTTAAGGCACCACTGAATTAGTCCACTATATAACTACATATATAGGCCAGCTAGAGAACACTGGCCAATTTACTGAATTAGAAGTTTCTGGTTGTTGTTAACTTCTAGTTTCTGAATGTGTTTACAAAAACAAAAAGTCAGTTGTGGTCAAACAGCCACATATGTGAGCTGTCAGGAAATGACAGTTTAATTATATTTGCTTAAAATTTCATACACAAAATCCATTCAGTGATATGGCAAGTTCTCAATTCTAGGCAAAAAATCAAAAAGGTATGTGATTTTTTTGTATAAACAGCTGCTGCCATGCAGAGATGCTAATATCAGTAAAACAAGCATTATCAGCTCTGCCTCCGCATAAAATTACTTGTGAAATCTTTAAAGGACAACATCCACACAGATGTTTTCCAAATGAAAAGCAAAACGATTCTTTCAACTGTCTTGGACAAAAAGGGTTATATCTCATTTCTTCTGCCACTAACTCAGCAGCAGTGGCTGTAATTTCCTTAGCACACCTGGAAGAATTAATACATGAAGGCTGCCAATTTGTGCTCAACTTCTTCTATGCTAATTTCACAAAATGTATTTTAAGCAGGTGCAGTTGCTCCTAGACCACATACATCCCTCAGGACAAGAGATCAATGGTCAAAGAAGAATGGAAATTAAACTGCATTCCTGGCATCTTAGAGTAAGAGGGAGACAGAAAAAGGCCAGACAATCTGGATGAAACACTTCTCAGCATATGTCTTTAGCTATTTCTAGTGACCAGCATCTGGTCCCGCCTTCCTGTTCCACCTCAAGAAAGGAAAACTGCTGGGTGTCAACTAAATCCAATGATAGAAAAATGATTCCCACTTCACAGAGAAATGAGGGTGGCTCAGTCCTTTCCAAGTTAAACTGCCTATGATTAAGAAACTCATACCCACCCTTCTAGCTCTCTAACGGGGTCACTGTGTCTCCAGTAGTTGATCACTGCGGATGAGAAGGTGCCGGTGCGGGATCTGGGCACCTAGCTAAGTTTATGTACTTGAAAAGGCAGCTGTCTGGATGGAGCCAACTCCCTGTGCTTCGCTCTAGCACAAGACAGCAAGTGAATCACTCACAGCCAGAGACTGCTGGCAAGGGTGCGAGGCAGTGGCTGGTTTCATTACACAAAGCCACATATGCCTCGAGCTTGTGCTGTAAGGTTGGCCCCGCAGCTTTGCCCTGTAGGGGTAACAAACGCTGGTGTAGCACACAGTGTATCCGATAAAGAACCCACTGCTGCCCCCACACTCGACACATGCCAATGAGTGTGTCTAAGATTTCTACATGTCATGGAGCCTCCCTGGGATACGTGCAGGAACACTGATCCTGCTGCGAGGCATTTGGAAGTCCCAGAAAAAGATATTAAGCCCCTGAATTCTCCTGGACAAGATTTTGGAGACAGGGGAGGTACATGTCCTGGAAACCCAAACAAATGGAAGCCTTACAATAAAAGCAACTATTTTCCCCTGACTGGAGGTTAAGAGCAATTACTATGTTACAATTACTACTTAAAAACACACAACAGGTTGTATTGACTATACATCAGATATGTTTTTATATGTTTTATTAACAAAACTGGTAGGGAATCAATACAAAAGCAGCCTTAGACCACAGCATAGTCTACCCTGCTCTGCTGGGACATGCGCAACAGCTTTACTACAATTGAGAAAGCAGTGCAGGGTCTCAGTACTGCTAAGTAACCAGCTACACACTGAAAATTGAGGAAATTTCTCACTTATATTTTAAAAAGCATAAAAAAACAGATTAAAAAAAAGTGTACAAACACAGACACATAACTGATAGCATGCTCTTATTTTCTATCTGAATTCCTTTACATGCCAAAGTGATGAGGTAAACCAGAAAAATGGACACAAAACCAGCAAGACAAGCTGATTTTGTTTATCCCTGACATGCACTTTATCCAATGATAAACCGCCATCCTGCACTGATTTCTGATGTTTCAAAACAAATGCAGTTCCTTGTGTACACTCCTTGGGGTAATTGCAGTCTATGGATCAGTATTTCTTAAAAGGATTTTTGATAAGGTCTAATTTAGTTATCTATTAAAAACCCCAAACCCATAATTTTACTGAAAACAGTAACACAAGGTTGTTGTTTTCTACAGAATTACAGGTTAGGAAATCCTTTTGAAAGAACAGTTAAATATACTTCTATAATTAGCACAAAAACTTCAATTCCATGATCCCAGGAAATGCTTTTTCCTCTACTACGTCTCGATGCCGTGTTTGCCACTGTTGGGGAATTGCAGAATTTTATTCACCCAGTTTACAAAGGCAGTAGCACTTTGCAATTACCAAGGAATGACCTGGATGAAACAGGGTTAATAATAACTGAAGGTGTGTTATTTGTCAACAGATAAAACTGAAGATACCTGAGGTGAAAACACTATGACTGCTGTCAGGGCTCAATTACTTTCTTGCAAATCTGCTTTACTGAATTGCCTGGCTGTCACAGGGCAAGCTGGGTCTTCAACCCTTCAGCTGCTCTTGAGAGCACTCATGAGACAGCCTCTTGGTTCAGCCACAGTTCAGCCTACTAAGATTTCCCAACTGCAATACGCAAAAACACACATGACAAAGCTTTTACATATATTTGCTCACATTTAACAGTATAAGTACAACAGACTGTACATTTCCTTAAAACACTGGCTGGGAAGCAGCAAGTAAATTTGTTCAAGTATTTTGTGCCCATCATTTCACTTCGGCCCAGATTCTACTTTGGACAAGAGGAGGCAAGAAAGGACTTATCAAATATTTCAATTGTGGATGGTTTGGGGTTGTTTGGCTGTTGGTTTGTTTGGTTTTTTTTTTTTTCAAACAGGGAGTCTATCCAACTAAACCCTTTCACAGGTATTTCTACAAGCAGTTACCTCTGGACCACTGCTCACAGCGCAGCACATCAGTTACTGAGACTCGCAAGTAGCTCACCCCTTGCACCAAATCAATCACGGCAAACAAAGCCCTTGGGAGTCCTCAATCCCTGAAAACCCGTCAATGCTGACAGGGTACAAATCAAGGGAAGGAAGAAAGAAAAAAAAAACAACATAGAAGGAACTCCCAGAATCAATACATCACACCTCAAATCAAGGAAATACATTTCCTAAGTGCATAAAGACAGTGATTCCCAATTCTATCTCATGACCCACTAAACACTATGTTTACTCTAGTGATAAAAGAGGCTTCAACTCGACCAATTAAAATGCAGGCAATGTCCTCTCTCATTTATCAAAGTGTCTGTTTTAGCATCTCCCAGTTTTTGCAGTTTACAACCAGTTAGCGCTTAGCTTTCAGGCCATGTCGTTACTGCAGGCTGGTAATGGCTGTGAAATTGTTACTTAAGTGTTGTATAAAGTGGAACAGCTGGCTGGTGAAAAATAACAGCATTACAGCACGTGTGCTGCTAAGTGCCATGGTACAATGTCAACAAAGTGTCTGGTTTGAAGCACCACAGGGAAGGGAAGGAGAGCACACAAGCAAATTCACCCTCCAGAGGCACAAGAGATCAAAGACAAGGAGCTCGCAGAAGCCGCAGATACCCTGCCACAGGCAGGACTCCCCCCTCCACATTTTACTTCTGACAGCGTCCTGCGTGCAGCATACAAATATCACACGTCTCTCCGTTCCAAAACAAGGTGCAAATAAACAGGGACTCTAACCCCTAAACAGCTTTAAATAAAGATGTTTCAGACCCATGACATTGAATCTAGTTTTTTATTACTGTGAGCTCTCAGGGCAAAGATCTGTGGGAACCTTTCATGCTCCTTCTGAGAAAGTGAGCTACTTGCAACATCAATGGAATTAAAAGAAAAGGGAGGCTGTTAACACAGGTGATACCTGTGGTTATCATCTTGTTACCAGTGGCAACTAGAAGGTGGCAGATAAACTGTGCAGAGGGGTACATTTCTGAGAGCTTCCAGGCACCTAACAGACATTGCAGTGGGCTCTGAATTTGCCTTTTTCACCGTATCTCCCCAAAAACACTTCAGAAATAACATGAGGGGGTTTCTATTTCTGTTTATTTTTAGTGCTCTCTCCTGACCTAAACTTAACCCAGCGATGAAGAGAGACGAAAGCAGTGTTTAGCTGTACAGGAGGGCAGGCTTAGCTTTACTAATATTCACCAGCTTTGGACAGCAGCGACAGCAGTAACACGTGCGGGAGAGGCTTTTCCCCCAGCAGTCCCTTTCAAACCAAAGACAAGCAAAATGTGAGTGAAAGGGGACCTGACCATAGCTCTTCACATCATAAGACAAAGAAAGAGGGTCCATTTCCACTCACTGGAAAGTCTAATGCACTGATCCAAGACAGCAGCAAAATACTGCCTGCAGAAACCCTGAAAAATACTCATGTTCCTAACCTGTAAATACCCAGTTTACATCATTGCCCAGAGCCCATTTTTGATGACGGCTATGTCATGGGTTGCTCTTCATTCAGGTTCTTCCTAGTGGCATCACTTCTTGATCCAATAACAAATTACTGCTGCTGGAGGTGGAAATACCCCGTCTGTATTTCCTGGAGCTCCACTGATGCTGGCATTGAAGAGGCTGAAGAGCTAAAACAGCCATCCTCCAGTCTCTAACCGTCAGCTGACAGACCTTATCAAGGTCTTTCTGATGACCAGAATTAAATGTCATAGCTTGAGAAACAGGTAGTATGGGACTAGATGTTACCATGGGATCTAAATTCTAGACAGCAGTTTTGGCATCACTAAGCTGTAGATCTATTCAAAGAATTCCCAGGTAGCTGTCTCTTGCTGGCAAGTCAGTAACAGCAGAATGATCACCGCCTCAAAAGCTAACACTCTGACTACATTAAATGCAGTCATCCTCTGAAGTATCTGAGGTCATACTGTTGCTGCATGTTGCATAATGAGACCATTTTGATACCAGAACACTTCAATCTGACATTTGCATCCTGATGTTTCACCTCCTGCAAACAACCTCCTCCTCTCCCAGAAGTTTGATTCTACTAAGCAAACCCAGGACCAGTTCTGTTCTCTTTTCAAGCATGGAAAAAGGAACGTGTGTTACTGCCCACCATCACTCTTCATTTTGGTTACTCTCTCAACAGGTTCAGATCACCTTGAATAGAGGGCAAAAATACAGCTTATGTCATCTTCCTGGGAATCCTGGGATGCTTATGTGGCAGCAACCCATTTTTTACCTTACAGTGCAGGCGCTGCACCTGCAGCTCTCTGTGCTCAAAAAATCGTATTAAAATGCACTGAAAAATCAGATAACAATACAAAACAGCAACAGATTTTCTTCCTTTACTTCAGGACAGGCTTCTTAATTTTGGATGCATTGAGTCAAACTTCCTAGTGAAAGCAAAAGTCAGAGGTAATTCAATGGGCAGCAGGCCTCTTGGTCTTTCCAGTCTTCCTGAAAATCCATACTTAGGGCAGATTGTCCACCTGTTTGAGAATTCCTCAGTAGATTAGAGCTTCTTGGTATTGGATGCCACCACTTCTTCCACCTCAGCCAGTGCTGGGACTTGTGTTACTGTGGGGGGCCTTGTACCAAATGAGGAATCCGAGTAAGCACTTTTAGCACAAACATCCCAATCACTTCCTCTTACACAAGCCTTTTTTGCCTACTGACTTCTAAAGACTGACATGGACATGTTTATTATATAAACAGAGCTGATCAAGTTAACTGCTCACATGATGCAAAAAGGACTGGTTGGAATTTGTGTTCCCAGCTTTTCCACTTCTAAATTTTATGTACAACATTAGGGTGATGCTAAATTTATACATTTTAAGGCCATACTCTTCTTCTGCCTCCCTCTGCAGTTTCATTCCTTTTTATGGCTGAAGCTAATATAGGACAGAATTTGAGCCTGAAAGTGATTCATCTCTTTGAACATCAGTCAAAAATAAAATGTGTCTGTCATTGAGAAAACAGGCAGAACTCAGCCTGTTTCTCTTACACTTAAGGGTTATTTACAGTGAGTGGATGAAAACCAAGTGTACAAAGGCTTTCTGGATTTGTATCTATCATGAACCCCTGAAGAAATAAAGATCATTCAAAAAAAAAAAATCTTTTCCCTATCAGAAGCAAGCCTTCATAGCTGAAATTCTTTCAACAGAAGGAACTGTATCTGAGAAGGGCTCACTTAAACAAACTGGTTTAGAACTGACTAAACAAAATTGGAGCTTTCTCATTACAACAGGAATAATGTATCGCAAAAATTAGGTCATGTAGTAAGACACTTCATACTAACCATCTGAATGTCTGGCTTTTAGTTTCATAATCAATTTTGGCATGGCTTATAAAAGGTAGGATTTGGATGCCAGGATTTAATGTACAGAGCTGGCTTCTGTAAGCTTTTTTTTGTTTTGTTTTCCCCACTGAATACTTCATGTACAAACCAGTGTTGTCAGTTGTTTTCAGAGAAGATGCCTCGAAGTTTCTTCAGATTACACTAATAGTTTCACTGATTGAAAATCCACAGCAGAAGAGAATCGGGAGTCCCTGAGATACTGATGGAGTTAGAATAATTTATGGAGAGCGGTCTAGCACAACATAAGCTATTTAAAGCTGTATAATATACCCACAAACTCTTATTAAGGTCTGTGGTTTTCAGCCCTGTGAGACAGAAACCAGTTATCATTATGCATCACCATGAAAGCAGATTAAAATTAAATCAATCTGTTTATCTATGGGTTTGCAATGCAGCTTTTCCAAAGCATAACATGTTCTCCATCTAATTAACATTTCAGGAGGAAAAACCATTCCACCCAGACACTAAACCACACTCATTCAAATGGAGATACTACAAAAATACAGCCCAGGTGAATTTATAACAAAATTTAATTAGTGAAAGGGCACAAGATCTATTTAGGCTTCAAAAGTTGAATTGTGCATAGTAGGAGTTAAATAAAATAAATCTATTTGTAATACGTATCTTTCGGATTTGCCAAAATTGTCTATCGTGCTTACAGTTTACGTGCATGCAGAGTTGCATATATATGTAGACAAGCATGCATTACACACAGAGATTTTATTCCTGTGTCTTTCGTTAAGAAAGTCCTTATTAAAAACATGTTTTTCAACTTGTACAGTGCAGAAGTCTCTGGGGAATTAAAAGAAAAGAATGGATGCAAATCAATTTAAAGCAGAAACAGAGAGTTTGTAGCTCTGACCTCTATTCACTTACTATACAAGCCATGAGGGGGCCCGATCCTCAGTGGGAACCCGAGCCCTTCATGGCCTACAAGAACTGGATGTTTTTGGGTTTGAAAGACCCTGAATTAGAGCACAGGGAGCAAACCTTAGGAGTTATATGAGTAATAAGAATAGAACTGTGCCTCCCCAGCAGCTGTTATCTTGGGACTCCCAACATGAAGAAAAAGTCAGAAACAGGTTTTTCATAAACTTCATGTCTGGTTGGTGCACCCTTCTGCTAATTTCATCTTGTGGACTGTGCATGATGCCAAGTGGCAAAGCAGTGAGAACGAGGAAAACGGCAGCATTGTAACCTGAAGCGGCACTCTAGAAATGTATGCTACTGGCAGGCAAAATCTCGGTAATACGATAGATAAGACGCCACTGTTACAACTGATAGCATTACTGTTAGCTATGTCTTAAAGAGGTATGAGTGTGTTAAGGGACTCTGGCCCATAGCCATAGCTTAGTATGAATTATGAAACAAACACAGAGATGTTTAAGAGGAGATGCTGTCTTAAGGTTGCCGGTTAGAGGTCAAGGTGAGAAGGTAAACCACGATCTCTTTTTATCCCAAACTCCTCAGCAAATGCAGTGTTGTCATACAACACTGACTGTCACCTTTCCCAGCTGTACGGCACTTTCTCCTGCAGGAATGGATAATCGGGCAATAATGAGCAACAATACTAAACAAAACAAAATATTTATGTATTCAAGGGTGTGAAGGAAGGTGTTTGTTTACAGAAATGAAAGACAAAGATAAATAGTGCTGCCTGCTGATTTAAAGTGGTTGGAAGCCTTGTGGACTGTTTCCAACTACCGCTTCCAAAATAAATGCAAAAATACGATGTAGGGTCTGAAATATATTTTTGTAAACTGCTTATAAAAAGAAAACAATGCAACAAATCCCTTCCTTTCCTGGCCAAACACCAGCAAAGCTCCTAACAGCACAACCTGAGAAACCAACAATTTTTTTAATTAGATTTAAGAGAGGATAGGAAAACCAAAGCACAGTACTGGGGACTACGGAAATAGTGTCATTTACCCCATTTCACAGCTGAAAAACATGGTAGGAAACACCTACCATACCACAACAAGCACGTGAGTGAAGTTGCTTGCAAGCAACCCCCAGAGAACCATCTGGACCACAAGATGAGTATAATGAAGGATTACCTAGTTATCCATTACAGGTGGAATAAAACAGAGCATAGAACAATGAAACAGTTTTTAAAATGCTGTAGACACAATAATAAGTGTGTGTTTATCTATGTGTACATATATTTTTTATGCTGAGTGGGCAAGCAGTAAGTGGAGAAATTCTCCTGGATTCACTTAAATTTGCTGAAAATATTAGGAGCACATTGAATAAAGATGACAAGGCTAGTGAACCGTGCAGTACGAGTCTTCCAAAACAAATAGTTGTAGAAATAGGAACAGAACTATGTAGTCTCTCTTTATAACAAGAAGCAATAGGGTTGGTAAGACTATTTCTCTAGCTTTATCTGCAAAGCAGTGTCTGGTGCAGGACCTTTTTGTTTTGAAATCACACAATAAGACACAATTGTTGAGGGATGCAGATACTAGTCCAGAGCTATGAGCTGGCTAACCACCTTTTTCCAAGACCTGAATGGAAGGAGGCTGCTAGCAATCAAAGCTACGAGAATTTTGACTTACCAAGCAGAATTATCAAGCAGATCAACAGCCACCACCCAAACTCCCTCCACTGTGACTACCAGCTGTCTAATGTTCGGTGGAAAAGTGTGCACCTTAAAGCAAATGCTTCAATGCTGAGGCTAAAATGGATTAGCAATCCCAGTAATATCATAAATGCAGATAGCACATTTATCTCAAAAGAATCTCCCAAAACGCTCCTCTCCCCTCCTGGAGAGAGAGACTCAACTGCACAAAGGCTTTGTGAGCCTGATGCTCCTCCCCGTGAGGGCTCAGCTCCTGCAGACCCAACGCTTGTCACTGATTCTGCCCTTTCAGCTCTTCATGGTGACACCTGAAACTCATGGCACTCTTGGTGAAGTGTTTGGTGTTTGGAGGTGATCTCAAAAAGTTTCTTTACTGGAAAGTTTATTTCAGACTTCATAAGCAGGACAGTTCTGAGGTATTTCCAAATCACATTTTAATGCAAAATGATGTGGCAGTATCACCGAGCAAAGAAAGAGGATATTATCTCGACAGTGCTAACGAAGAATGATCAGTGAAAATGAGTTAGCACTGTTCCCTAGCAACTTCTCACAGCTGCAGATAAAATCATTTTCTGGACATCACAGAAATTGTGGATACTCAGTTCTCTGATACAAGAATTCTCTCATCCATTGCCTATATGCAGCCCCCTCTAGGAGATAACACAGGAGCAATTTGCAGCAAGCTGTACCATCACATTAACTTGTCCAAAAACTTTAAAAAAGGCCCAGGGATCCATATGTGCTGTGTTTGTCCTTCATGCAATGACATGCATGTCAGATGTTCAAAGAACAGCATCAGAGACAGAAAACCAGCATATAACAATCTTCGCTGCAAAAATCCTGAGCCTGCAAACCCTTTTTCATAAAGGTGTTTCCTCATTCATGGGAGCAATTCCACTGATTCCTCATGACATTATTTAAGGTTTACAGAATTGGCTCTACAGTAAAGAAATTTTGAAGTAACTGTGTAAATAAAGGGTTCAGATTCTTTAATGGAGGAAAAAAGCCTGCATTGCTCCAAAGAGCTGCTATCGGCATAAAACAGATATTCAGCAAGCAAATCAAATAGGAATTTTTGTTATATACATAAATTCTCAGGCGGAACACTATACATCTGTACTGACATATTTAACCACCTTTCTGTCATCTGCACGAGTGGCTACCAAAGCAGCATTCGCTAAATAATAGCAAGGAGGAGTTCTGCTGCAGGCAAACCCTAACAGCTCAATCAAGCTACTGATGCAGAAGGGAGTTCAATTAATACAAAAATGACACTGCCCAAAATTATTCTGTGTCCTAAATGTAGGGTACACACAATGTTGTCTGTATCTAGCTGCAGCAGTTAACCCTAGCTCATGTCAGACCACAGCTAAGGTTATCATTTTAATACTGAAAGAGCCACAGAAGAGGGCTTGGCTGATCCAAGCGAGCAGAAGCAGAGATCACTTGGAATTACACAAAAACCTCCCTGTCGATTGCTCTCCAAGACAAAGCTATTTTGCAGGAACACAAAGGCAGTTGGTAATCCTCTCCACATATAAATCCTGAAAAACTAATAATTTTATCTCCTCTCAGCCTCAAATTTCATGCATATCCTTGGATTGTTTTATTCTGTTCATGTATTTTAATATAAGAAAGATGAAGGAGTTAGACACTTCTCATCATAGCATTCAATCGTTCTAACCACCCTACTGAGGAATTCAAAGCTGTGAGAACCCCCTAAGGCCCACCCATTGGCGGTCAGAGTTAAATGTCATAAAACAATACTGGAACTTAAAATAGAGGCTGAGCAAGAACCATGGTGCACATATATTTTTCTTTTATTTTATATTAAAACTTTGTAGCTTTTGACACCCGGTTTAATGTGTCACAAGTTTTGGAAGCAGATCACTCTTTTGAAAATAGAGGCTTTAAAAAGCTTTAGTGAGCTGACATACAGGAATCTTTACTTGTGGCTATGACTGACATTTTTTACTTTTGCAGCAAAAGCCCAGTAGCAATCAGCCAAAAATGTTAACACTCTAAATCACTTACCACTTTTTAAAATTCTCTAGGCAGAAGTGACCAGCAGGCAGTTGTTTCTGCAAGTAAAAATGTTGTATCCCTGGCTACCAGCTGGTAGGACAAAATCCGCTAAGAAATATGAGCTATTTTATCAGGCAACCAAAACATCAACACAATGGATAAAATGGGTAGATGATAAAGTGCTGAGAGTGATGGAGTACATGGAGGCTGAAGAAACCATGATGGAGAGAGAAAAATTGCAGAAAGGGAGCCCAGGAAAATAACTTAAACCATAAGTTTATCAGACATTGACTTTCCCTCATTCTTTAAACTGCAAGAAATATGAGCTATAGTTTCAGGAATCCCCATGCTCCTGTTAGACAGTAAGGATTTTACAACACAGCATAACGCTACCATTCAGCATGGGAAACCCATATGGTTGTAGTAAGAAGGAAATTAATAGTCTGCCCAGGGATTGAGGCATCGCTTAGACCCAGCAAAACCCCAGCGCCTGTTTGTTTAGCTTCCCCTCTGATCATTTACCTCCTGTGCTCTTTCCAAGAGGATGCGCACTCACAAACTCAAACCTGTTTGTGGGATTTTGACAGTTTTGATAGACTTGTCAAAATTAATGTTCAGAAAAGATTCTCAGTTTCAGCCACACGCAGCAGGCTTCTGACCGTGCACTAAAGCAAGTCTGGGCCACGCACTGTCCCCGGCTCTGGAGACCAGATAGGAGCAGCGACACACTCCAGGCACACCTCTGAACAGACCTCAGAGAGCACGTGTCACCAGTTTAAACATGCTTAGTGCTGGTGGAGACCTGGCACCCAAACTCAAGGGTGGGCTGATGCAACCCTCAAGCACACTGAGACACTGCAGCTTGCCTGTTTAAGTCAGAGCAGGCCCAGCAGGCCTTCCTGTGGACTTGAGCACCAAGGATATAATTCACTTCTTCCCTTCAACAAAAGCCATGCACTGCCTTTAGTACCAGAGTTTGTAAGGGAGGAGTCTTGGAGAGCTGTCTGTAGTGTAACAGGAGGATATGTACAGAGTGAAACCATACTGAGGACACCATGTCTATGCTATAGAGGGTTCATGGCTGTACCTGCTGCTGTCCTAGCCCAGATCTGTGCTTTGATGCGCTTTTAGCTGATGGCGTGCCTTTGGTGACTACATTGTCTGGTTTAACTTAATTGGAAAGGAATCTAACTTGTGTACTTCACAGCTGCTCTATATTACGAATCGAAGGGCAGTAGGTGAGGACAAATAGAGACTCACTCCGAAAGTATGCTTAGGATGCAAACCCAACACTAATATTTACACTCCAGCTGACACTGTAGGAAGGTTGAGAGATAAAAATCTGTTAGGAAAAACTGGATGTGACTGAATATTACCCTTTGAAAGAAGTACTCTTCCAAATAAGATGCCAGTAGCAGTAGAGGCCTCTGTGAATACTCCATCCCCCCTTCCTGACCCATGGTCTTTGGTTGAAGATTTGTCTTCACAGTAACTGCTTTGAGACATTCGGTATGTTCTATTCCCATGAAAGTCACTGTAGAAGCCACAAACTAGGTCTGTGACCCACTGAAACATCACAGGCAACTGAGGTTGGCAGAATACAATACGTGTTGGTATTTTGAAAACTGGGTTAAAATTTACAATACTGAAAAAAACTGCAAAGCCTAATTGAGCTTTCTAACACAACAGACAAAAGTTAACACTAGATTTATATTTATTTGAGTCCCACAGATGACAACGGGGCAATGGAGCCATGCTGACTGGAGAGGAAAGTACCCTCATCCATGGGATCCCTGGTAAAACACAGTTCTCTGAAGATTTCTAGTGCGAGAGCAGAGCTGACGCATTCCCACTTAGCTTTTAGATCAAGGTATTACTAGGCAATTGGTGAAAAGTAAAGCCATAGATACCACTGTAAAGCCATAGATACCACTCTCACCTTTTACAGTTTTAGGGGTTTTTTGTTTTTTAATGAGCTTAAGGCAGGGGAAAGGCTGACATCTGTTTCATAAAGAACATTTTTCCAGCTGTAGCTGGAATTTCTCCTGCGCAAAATGTGCACACTGCTATCATTCTGAAAATCACACTGTTTTATTCCCGGATTGCAGAGAGGTAAATGATGAATCAATAAACATGGCAATGAAGAATTCGGTCCACAGTTCATTCAACTGCATTGAAATTAGCACTTCATGAGCCATTTTGCACACAGATTCTTTATACAGAAAGCTTTCTTTGAAGACCTATTTCAAGTCCACAATAAAGGTAGCTCTGCATGCGTCACACTCTACCACATATTCCTTTGAACAACTGCCTTTGCAACTCGAGGCAGTTTGCAGGGAGACTAATTAAACAACAGCCCCTGCCATCACTGGTCCTACTGTGAGAAAACTGGTGATGACATGACACACGTGCTGCAAGCAAAGAGCACAACCGAACCGTAAAAACAACCATGCATGCCAAAGGGTCGGGGGGAGGGAGTGACAAATACTTAAATCTGTTCTTTATCAGTGTGGTAGTGGTGTGTGTAAAAGAGCCCTGAGACTGGGGACTCTGAGGTGACTAGAGTTGCAGAAGGTCAATGTGGGGCTGGGAAAACAAAGACGTTGTAGCAGATTGTTATAAAAAGCCAAGTGCTAGTCTCTTCTCTGTGGCTACAAAGGTTCCCTTGGAACTGCTTTTTCAGGCAGGAAATATGGAAAAGACAGTATACTATGTTATTTAAAAACCTCAACCCTTCCTGTTGGCTGAAGTGCTGGCTGCTGATAACAGGTTGATGAAAAATCTCTATTATTCTGTTGATGTACTGCTTTTGCTTAAGAGATAGAAAACAAATGTATTAAAAAAGAAAGATGCCAGGGGTAAATACTTTAGTAATCTCAATCACAAACCTGTCATATTATAAGGATTACAGTCCATTAGAATTGTCTAAAATTCATGACAAAGCCTGTAACTCAGCTGTATCTCAATGACAAAACCCTATTTTGTTCTAGGAATCACTATTTCCTAATATTGAAAACATCGTCACGAGCTACTTGGTTTAACAGGGTTAGTTTGGGGAAAAACAGCATAAATCCAGCAATCACTACACGTAACGTCCTACTCTGCCCAATCCATGGGGATGGGGAGTCTGCGAGTAGCCTCCTTTGGAGAGGCTCTCTCTTGAGCAATAAGCTCTGACACCTCATAATCTCTGTTTTGGAAGTTCCTTGCTCTAAATGATGAAACAGATGTTGGTATCAGCTAGAATAGCAGCCATCATGGGCACACTGAATCCCTCATGCAAGATCTGGCATACAGCACAATTCCCTGCCCAGAACAGAGGCAAGCAGGATCTTTCCAACAGAGGTAGAAAACTGCGGGTACAAGGGGCAGTAAATGAGCCCCAAGGCTTTGCTAAACAAGGAATTTTTTCCTCTTCCAAAAATATGTGCCTGGAACTCAGGGAGTGACTGCTAGAGGAGATTTACTAAAATGGTACACACTAAAAAAAATTTTTTTTAAAAAATAATCTGACAGGCCCTTCTGAAGGCTAATTTGAAGACCTTACCTCTAGGAATCCCTGTTTCTGACAAAGCTATCATTATACGTATGTATGTACTGCAGTGGTGTAGGAGGGTACATTAATTACCTTTCACTCCACCTGGCCAAAAAAAAAAACATTCTGAAGGGAAGAAAAGCCATAAACAGCATTGGAGGGTCAAATACTAGGTAGTGCTGTTAGCAAATCCTACTTGTATTAGCAGGTAGGCAATAGCTCTGGTATAAGTTAGAATGAAGTATCTGATGTCAAATGTTCATTAAGTTTGTCCTTGAAGCAGAGCAAAGTTAGACTGAAATTTGGAAACTGGGTCACTCAGTATGATGCTGTGTATTCTAGGCATTAATGTATTTGGTTATGCATTGACTGATCAGTGCCATAACACTGTCTTGAGATGTGTTCTGCTCAGAATAATGGATTAATTAAAATAGAAGCCGAATGCTACTGATATTGGTGATGCAGGAAAACACTATTACCTGGTGAAAAATAGAGATGGCTAAATGCAACATTAGGCAAACCAGAAATACATAGTAAAATATCATTTAAAAAAACCCAGAATCCAATCTAAAATAAGACTTTAGCCCGTTATTTCAATAATTCATATTCATCTCTTTCAAAGTTAAAAAGAAACCTGGACTTCAAAATGTTATTTGCAATACATTTTCAAACTAATGATAATACAGCAATATGGTAGATTCACTTTTTCAAATGTTCACTAATTTCCCAACACTGCTGAGAAGCATACCTATTTACCCCATGATATAATAGGATATTTTTAGTTCTGAATAATTGGACTTGAGCAAACAAGAAAGGGAGACAAAAGAAGAACTAAGAATTCAGAATTTCCTGGATTTTACCCATGCTCAGAGACTGAGGACTTGCACTCCATGTGGATTTTAAAAAGCTCTTCTGTACCCCTCTCCAAATTGCTATGTCTATACAAATTGCCAGCTCTCATCTGCACTCTCTGATTTGAATGAAATTGGGTATAAGTCAGTTCAGAATTAATTCAAGCAAGATACCAGAAATGTTCCTCTTACTAGTTTCATGTTCTGTGAAGTCACTTTGAAAGCGAAGAAGCTAGAAATCCCATCAGGATATTGTACTTCCAGAAGTCAAAAATGAAGCTTCATCAGGTCAATAGTAATAGAAAGAAAACTCATCAGCTTTAAGTGGGTATTTAAGAGCTAGGTGGCCTTTCTTTTGACTCACACACACTGGCTTCTTGCTCCTGGAACCACTTTACCCTGCAGTCATGACACTTTTTTTTTTTTAATGGCATCATAGCAGAGAATTTTGCCTCAACTGGAATGAGAGGAGGAGAGAAAATGAGCTCTGTTATCCTCAGTGTGACATGTTCTTATAACAATACTACCACTCGCTTTTGGGAGCGAAATAAAGAAACTGGGATCACTTCACCATGGCCTGTGGTATGCCAAGTGACTATTACAGTGGACAGAAAGCAGGGTGCCAGCAAGGCTCTGTGAAGAACACTTCTGTACTGCTCCTTTCAAAGAAATATTTACAGAAAGAAAAAAAAAATATCTGTACCATCCTGTGCAAGGCACGTGCCAAAGGTTTGGGTGAGACCACGCAACAAAAATAAAGAGAATAGTTACTATAAGGTCTTTTCTCCTGTCACATACTTGATAGAAAAAAAAGTGGAGTCAGCCAAGTTGGACTATTGTGTTCTGGTGTTCCAATTCTAGAAATGGTATTTTCTTCAAAAGATGCTACAAGCTCACTGTTGTTCTCAAAACCCAGTCTTGTCTTTCACAGAAATATACTCCAGGAGGAGACACCCAGGATGAATGTTCACATTTGCAAATGTGTGTCTCTACTTCAGCTTCTCATGGGTAAGATCACAGAAGAACACAGATTAGATGGAAAGCCGGCACCCATCAAGTTTATTCAGTTTTATACCAACCCTCAAGGTATATAATGCATTCCTCGTAGTTTTTCAGGGAGTATTCAAATGCCATTTCCCTAAACATATAAAACTACTATTCTTGTGTGTTCTTGCCTGCTCAGAAATTTGCAAGCCTCATTCTTTTATCCCAAAGGAGCCCTCCATACCATCTCCATTCCACGTTTGTAGTTTTTTTTCTCTCTCTTCTGGTCTTTTCCGGTCTTTTCCTTTTAACCTTCAGCCAATAAAAATATGATATGTACTTATAAACAAGGAACCTCTCAGTCCATTAATTCCTTTCTGGCTTCCTTAGAAATCCCTTCAGAAATTTTGGCTGCTGCCATTGACACAAACTGGAGCAGCTTCAAAACTCTGCTAGTTTGTGATGAGAAATCAGCCCCTTGCAAAATAAGCTCTAGGACCAGAAGAAGAGAAAAAGGCTTTTACTCGAGAGCACTGAACTGTAAAGCTGACCTTGCTATTGCTAGAAAAGTGCCCATGGAGTTCACTGGCCACTGAGGCTATCTCGGGTTCATTGCATATAAGTTTTATTTTAAGACACTGGCGAAACAGCAATACATTGCAAAGCTGTATTATATCACATGGCATTGCTCAGCAAGATGTGTTTGGAAATCAAAGGGTGTAATATACATATTTGCTCCTGTTCTGTGCAATAAATTATTTAGTATGTCTGTTTCTCATTTCAAGATTCCTAGACAGGTAGTTAAAAATATGTGAAATGATTTATTCAAGGTTGGGAACACTTGCAGCATCCATAATGTATCTCAAAATAAGCCATGTTGCTACCAGAACATCATTTTCACCAGGAGTTCTGAGACATCTATAAAACTTCTGAACAATTTAGTAAATCTCCTCAAAAGCAGATGTGTATAACTGATCTTACAATTTTCCCATGGAAACAGGAGGCACCATTCATTTTTTAAACCCTGAGAGGTACCACATCTCTTAGCCTTCCTAAGGTACTAAAGCTTCCCCAAATTCACTCATCTAAATAAAAACTTTATACTTTGATTTGGTTTTGCCTAACTACTTTTCCACCCTTAGCTCACCTACTAAACACAGGAATCTATCCTTGTCATTTCAAGCAGTTCTGTATCTTCAGAGCTACAGGGCATTTCTAAGGCCTTTGCATTCAATGAAAAGGTCCACAGCCTGTCTCCAGTTTGCACTCCAGAGAAAAGGACCTGTTCTACTGCTATTGCCCAATCTTTCTTGCATTTTTACCAGACAGTTAAAGACAGGTCTTTGCCATGTAGCTACTAATTACTGCTTATTAAAGATAAGTACAATTTCTGACAATGCAAGGTAGTACATAATTTACATAAGATAAAAAGAAGGGGGCACTTAGTATACACAAAGGAATGTAGAAGAGATGGCACTACCTATATTATGAATAAGCATATTATTATTCTAAAATTATTGCCACTTCACTAAATTAATCTTCCTCATTATAAACCTATTTTTAGATTCCCCGTCACTAGAGAAACTCTAGTTTTGAGTTCTGCTTGAAACAGACTATTTATTAACATCAGAATATAAATAACATCCATATAAGACACATTTTAATTGTCACAAAAGTAGAAGGTTTTTTAGACTCCAAGGATATCTGATATGCAGGTTTTTTGTATTACTGGGATGTATTTGATCAGCTTGAGCCCCACCTAGTCTGATTTGTTATTGAGGTTTATACTGCAGTAGCCTCCAGACTATAATTATGAATGAGTGCCATTGTTGGTAATATTTTCCAAGTTGCCTCTGTTAAAGAGTAGACTACAAGTTCATACATTTTTCTAAATTTTTTGAAATATTTGAAAATCTTTCCCATTTTAAAAAGATACATTGATATACTGAAAAGTAAACCACATGTATACAGTTCACTGAATGAGGTCCTAGAGATGCTAACTCTATGACAACCAGAGTTATCAGGCTCACAGCCACGCAGTCCTGTGTTGATAACATTCAAAACCAGAAAGCATCTATACAAATAACCACTCCCAACTAAGCAGTCTCCACCCTGCGCTGGACCTTTTCCATAATACAATTTCAGGAGCTTCTATACATCATGGGAACCCAGCACCATTAGCAATCAACAGGATCTAGGCTACAAGGTCACTTAGGTGCTGAAAAGCACTCTGAAAACATTACCCATGAATTAAAAAGAAGAAAAAAAATTTAAAAATCCCAAACCAATGATCTAAACAAAACATATTCAGGTGCCAAACCCAGGTCACATTCCTTTCTGAGTCCAGCTGCAGTCTACCCTAATGACTTTCATTTGCAAATGTGTGACTGGAACAGAACGAGGTCTCATTTCCTACCTCGGTGCAACACCATTTTTCTCGTCCTAAGACTGTATTAAGATTTGAGACAATCACTTCTTTTGGCTTAATAACTTCAGCTATCCGCTTCAAAGAAACACACAGCAATTCTGACATATGTCTGAAATCAAGTCCATTTTATTAGGATTGGAACATATATATATATTAACTGTCTTCTCTCACTGTTTATAGCTATATTTTTTACCTCAAGCCAACCTTTCCTATGAACCACAAAGATTTAGTGGTAGCTTGCTGAATTTTAAATGGCAGCTGGCCAGGTTTTAACTTCTCCAATCAGCTGATAACATATTCTTCAAAGATTAAATCGTTGTAGCACAAGATCATTGTATCCAGTCTCTGTTTTTATGCTGGCTAAGCCAAAGAGAAGTCAAATATCTGAACTTGCTTCTGTTTCATCCTATAAAATATTGATTGCCAATAAGAGGAAAAAAGAGACAGCATACTATAAGGTACATGAAACAATTTTCTGTACATCTCAAACCCTTAAACTATAATCATTGTGAAGGAAAGGTAATGCATCTCTTAAGGATTTTGAATGCTGCCTCCTACACGCTGTCACTGGACAAATCTGAATCTAAATGGCTGTTCTCTTAATACCCACAGGATATGAACGGCCCAGCTGAGTTTACAACAGTAATAAAGAACAGACTTTCAAACTGAGTGTGGACTGATGTATACAGCAGAGTGAAAAATAAACACACTAAAGCTGCTACATAATTCTGTCAGGCATATGGTTAAGTTATGATTTTATTTAGAAAACAGATTGTAAGATTGAAGTGATGACAGATGAGGGTATATTGGTCAGTCATAAATAAGAGAGTATTCTAATCAGAAATGGGCTTGTTACTGATCATATGCTGCCACACAGATTTAGTGAGATCTAATCACTTAGAAAATACAGCTTCTTAAATACATGTTGCAGCGCATTTTCAACTTTAGGTTGCTCGATTGAAAAATCCATGAGCATTCCTGCACCTAACTTTTAAGACAGTGATAGGAGAGTTATATTTATGGACTCAATTAGACATCCTATTTCCTTTTAAAAGGGTAGAGTTACTCCCTTAAGAATGGCTTTCCCAGGACCTAGTGCTCTGCATAGAGATGACTAAACTAGACAAAAGGAAACACTGAAGGCAAATCTCAGATCCCTTTTCTGACCCAGATTGCTCTATAGCACTTAAAACAGTCATCACTATCTATGTCAAAACCTAGAGACCAGGGAGCACTTTCAAGCTCCTACTTCTGGGTGCTCCATCTCCACTTGAATTTCTTCTGGGTCAAGACCCAGGTACATACTAGCTCACTCCTCTGACTTCTGCAAAGAAGGCAAACCGGGTGTGTGACTGGGAAGGAAACCACAGCCAGGATCCCAAACACTTAGTGGTGCACACCCGATACTGAGATTTATGCTGGCAGTCCTTTATTTGCAAAGATCCAACTGCACAGGAGAGGTGTGTGCATAACCCCCTGGGTCATACACTCCTTTTATTACGGGGCAACCACTCCAGAAACCGCGCTGGTTTTTGTCAGGGAGTGGGAACAGTATCACCATCACTGCTGGTGGCTCTGAACACACGGCTTGTGTCTGCTGAACATTGTGCTGAAACCAGCTTCATCAAAGCATTATTTCTTCTGTTCTGAGCGCATCATCCATCCAAAGACTTTTTTAGGCTGTAAATCCCATATCAGGCAAAAATTAACCTATGAGTGCATGGTTCAACAATTCAGGTCTCTTGGTAATAATCAGAAATACTTGTGACCACAGAACTCAAAACATTTGTGGCTTACAGTTCCCACAGTTTTTTCTCCACCCAAAAAATTGAAGTGGTTACTGTTCGGAGCATATTCAAAAGCTGCATGTCAGGTGCCAAAGTAACTTTATATTTTTAAATTCTACACAACTATGAACTTCATGGTAGCTATGAAGTTAAGTAATGGGATTTTGGATTTCTACCTAAATCTCTGTTCTCAAGTATTTGTGAGACCCAGGCAACTCCTCTGTTCAGGATTGCTTTGTTTGTACTTGCTTAATGCAATTTATTTCCAAAGAGCAGAAAAAAAAATCAAATAATGCTACACAAGTGGAAATACTCGCACATGACTTTATGAGGAGACATAAAAATTATGCTAGTGGAGTATATGAGCTGTCTAAGAGACATTCAGCAATTTGTGAAGGTATCTTTTTAAGAGCAAAAAGGCACTGACAAAAATTAATCTCCGGCACAGCAAAGAAACAATGACATGAAGCCCCAAACACCCCCACAGCTGCCCTCTGCAGCAGTTATTACCCAGCCACCAGTAAATGCCTGCCAAAGCCATTCACTGCTGAGGCTGACACACTTGCCCCTCCTGTATAACGCTCCATGGGACTTCCTTTCATTTCCAGGGTTCAAATTGAACTGATGTCTGTGACTTTTCTTTCCTATTTTCAAAGCTAAGAAGGAATTTCACACCTCTTAGAATGTCACTTAGCCCCAGGTAGAACACTGCAGTCCTCAGAAACATCTGCAAAAGCAAATTATAACCTCTCTTTTCCTAAACCCCTCACGGATGTAGGCTCAAGGTGAGGAAACCTAACTTGAAAGTAGTAGCATTGCTGTTTTAGCACCAACTCGCTTGCCATGAAGAACTTAGGCACCTGAAAGATGCAAACAGGTCTCAAGGGGAATTTATTTACAAATACTCTGAAGAAAATTATCCATTAAACTGCTTTGGAATATCATGCACGGCTCTAATTATTCTAAATTATATGACCAGGCAAGGATAGGTGGCAAAAGACAACACTGCAGTAACAAGGACTGCTTGGGGAATATGCCAAACCGCAACGTATCCAGCTGGAAGCGAAGCCACAGCCCAGTGTTGCAAATATGTGAAATGTCAGCGCTGTAGCAGCAAGGCATCTCTCAAATACAAAACTCATTTTGACAGCACTGCAATCAACATTGGTCTTTCAGCAGTCGTAGACACTGAAAGCTGCTGCTCTGGTTTCAGCCAAATCTGTGAGTTCCTCTTGCCAGTGGTAGCTCTAAAGCTTTTCAGTTGGTGGGGATCCCCCACCCTCCAGCTGCTATGCAGGAGCTCCATCCTTCTCGTTAAAGCTTGCTATGGGGCCAGGCTTGATGCCAACACATGCATCATCCACACTTAGCACAAGGAATAAAAAAAATACTCAGAATTATGACATTCTGAGTGGGAATGGACTCTGCCCAATGTAAGACTTGCTCCTGCCCCCAAACCTACACAAAGACTCATGCATCCCCCAGGCACAGGGCTGCTTTTGGAAGAAGTCTCCACTTGGAGAGCATCTCTGAGCCCTGCTGCACGTACCAGAACTCTTGGGACCACCACCCTAGGAGAAAGCAGTTTATTATTCAAACTCACTTGGAAAGAATGCATACAGTTGATAACAGCAGCTTATTAGATCACATCTGAGCTCTGTTGAAATATTTCAGCCCATGGAAGAAAAACAAAATGTCAAAAAACGGTGGCACTATAGTGGCACTCTTAATGAAAACATGCGTGTGGAATATAACACATATATGAAATATAACCTATACTGTTGTATTTATTCCCAGCTTCAGCTCAAGCCGCTGCAGTTAATTGTTCCAAATGGCTTTAACATCAGCACTCTTGCCTAAGTGCAGTTAGGAAACCAGATGACCCACTTCTAGTTTGTCTGCTTGTTGCTGTTCTCTTTGCTTTTTTTTTTGTCTTTTTTCACTGTTATCAAATTTGACACTAACAAACTTTTCTGAATTCTTTTTCTTCCATGTTGCTTCTTTTCTATACAAGCTCCGGGGCTTCTGAGGGTCAGAAACAGATGGTCATATCCTTTCTGTGTCAGCCAGAAAGTGCTATCTGCTCTTTCAACATTTTTGCCTGTGCGGCACATAGAGTATTAAAAGCCTGTCCTTGCTACACATGTTGGAGCACAGGTAGATCAAATGCTAGATTTTGGTTATTACCATGGTTATATATTCAAAGCAGTGTATTCCAACTGGTATTCATGGGGTACTGAAAAGTGGTTGAGTATGTTGCATTTCTTTCTTTGGCTCCACTGTAAGAGCAAGAGAAACTACACAGAAATCTGTCACTGGCCCACACTAAGATGTCTCAGTGTGTGGTACATACCTATTACTGAAAACAATTACATAAGAGAGCAGACAAACAACTGATAATTACTAGGCTTTACATGCCCATTAGGTTAAGTATTCTTGAAAGTATGTTCATCTGGCATCACATTTACATTCTGATGGCAGAGGAGAGAAATTGGATATTAAATCTACTGGTTCCCTTAGAGGGCAAACAGAGTAAAAGAGTCTATTAAATCACAAAAGGAGAAAAAATTCCTAGCTATTCCCCATGTATTGTCTGACCTATCTTCAAAACCTGCTAGCATGTTTAATATACCAAACAGGGAGGCTGTAAGGCATCCCAATACCGCAAAAAGGAAAATAATCAACTCTCCTGTTGACTTGACACTGGGCAATTTAGCCTCACATTTCTTTCTTGCTTCAGCTCACCTGACTGCAAAATGGAGTCAGATATTTATGTAAATTATTATGAAACCTAAAGATAAAATGAGTCTTATAAATGCAAAAGTCCTTTTTATCTTTTTTTTTTTTTCTTTTTCGGCTTAACATTTTCATTTTAAGCAATACAAGACACCTGATAATCACATACTATTCATTTCTAGTTTTTCCAAAGCTTCCTAATACATTTAGCAGTGTATTCATTAGGGTCCTGCAAAAAGCATCTTCTCGTTTTACTACAAAAGGTCTAAAACTTTCTTGTCAGCACCTTTATGAATTAATTATGTGCTCCATACACAGACAGATGGGGTTTTTTTAAGTGACATCCAGATCCATCAGGAGACATGTCTGACATGGTTTCAAAGTTACTGGTACCTGACTTTCATATGGTATTGCAGTCACCTATGGAAACAAATACCCCATCAGTAACAAGCTTGTGATATGAATGAATTACCAAATCCTTTTCCTCTTCATGGAGACGTCAATCACCCACAGACTGTGACAGTACCAATGATGCACGAAAGGGCATGCATTACATTTAAGCTGTTTATTTCAAGCTTGAACAAAATGCCTCACCAGAGCAGATAGCTTTTGTTTTAGCTGAGCTGTCTTTCCAGGCTCCAGCAAATCCAGTTCAGCTTCTAGAAAAAGCCAGATCTACTACAAAAACATGAAGCTGAGAAGTTTGCCATAATTGTAAAAAGATTTTGTAAATACTGCCTTAAGAAACAAATGTACAATCTCACAGTGCCTCTCTGAAAGAGAAATATGAAAAAGCATATTGCACCCAATAAGTTTCTGTCTTACAAGACCATTGCAATATATTTAAAGTGTCATGTCTTACAATCTTTTCCTAAGACAGTTGTAGGAGAAAAACAAACTAACATTGAGTCTGTTCAGGAGCAGTTGTTCCAAACAAAGGCTGCTGACATCGAGTACATAATAGTGCCTGGCTGGGCTGAAAAACAGAAAAATACCTGAAAACAACCAAAGGGGGCACAAAACATCAAGAAGGATTATTTCAAAGAAGATTATTTCATCAAGAAGGATGAGTTCAAATGCACTCATTCATGTTCAAAGGCTAAAGTGACTGTCTACTAGACAATGACTTAATAAATTGCTTATGGCTTTGAATAGCCACTGAAAGCACCTTCCACTGCATTTAGATGCAGTTTTGAAAGAAATTCTAGAGAGATTCTAGACACCTATTATGGAGAAATGGCTGTAGAAAATTTGGTCTATTCAAAATGGCCAGTACTCCTACACTCATAATAACAAGCAATCACCAGCTACTGATACAATTCTACACACTTACAACAGATTTTCCGGTTATACAGCTGAAACATCTGCAAGGTCGCCCACCCTACGATGTTGGATATGGACCAATGTTGGGTGCTAGTGCTGTTAGTTGGAGGCCCTGGAAATAATGTTCTTTTTATGTTCTCAGGATTAATACCAAAGTAACCTGGCTCTGTCATAACAACTCCTGACACATACAGCAAGGGTTTCTTTTGGACACAGATGTAAGTCTGTTATTCTTTGTTGCAGTTACTTAATGGGCCTTGTCACAACTGGAATAAACTAGCACAGTTTCACTGACTATATAGCAACAGGCACCACACTAAGACTCATAAAAACCTTTGTTTTGTTCTCAACTCTTGGACAGCCCGGCTCAGACACCACAAAGCTCACTTCAGCCTTCCTACACTTCCAATGCTCCACCTGTAAGTAAGGATGGTGACACTGACTGTTCTGTACAGGTGCATCAGCATCTGTAAATGAAAATACTGTATCAGAGCTTGTTGTTATACCTATTGTTGAACTAGGCTAGTTTATAGCACATATTATGTTTTTTGGTTGATTTTCTTTTAATCAAATGGATAAATAATAATACACAGTAAAAAAAAAAAATAAAGAGCACATCCAGTACATTATAAGTGGAATGCAGGGAAGGAGGATGAGATCAGCTATAAGTAGACTGCTGTCCTATGTGAACCTTCCATTTGATTATTATTTATCAAAGCAACAGCACTTAGTCCCGTATTCAAAGTGCCTGAGAATACTCAGTACAAAAGCTTTGGTAACTCGCTCCTCTTGAAATTATTCTGAGCCACTAGAGTCATAATTACACTGTCATAATGAAGAGGAAAAAAAACCCTTCTAACAACTAAATTCTTGTTGTAAATTGCATTATGAAAGTGGTAATTCCCTCTGAAGTAGGCATTATCATGTCTTACTGCCCACGTCAGTTCATTATGGTGCCTCTGCTATCCCAGTGGAGCCTTCGCTTAGTAAATGAATGTTTTGGGATGATATTGCCAACTTGGGACTTATTACTTAATTGAATATGGAAACATTTAGGCCATTAGCATACATTTAGAAGTGTCTTATTTCACAGATGTTAATTTATCTTGGGAAATGCCCTTCTTTCTTCCTTCCTCCTTTTCCTCTTTCAATTCTTTCCCTGCAGTCAAGTTATTCAGTTAGGTCCTAGTCCATCCATTTGCAAGCCTGTGGTGAACAGCTTGCAATTTTAAACCATTCCGGAACTGACATTTGGAGCCTATTTAAAAAAAAAAAAAAAAAATGAACAGCCAAACACTTCCTATCTTTCCTCACAGCTGAAAAGTATCATCAACTCTAGAAGATTAAGAAAGTCTAAACCTGTACAGTTAAATAATGAGACTTCTCAGGTATTCCAAATTGTTTTATCCACCTAATTATTACAAGATTTTGAAGCCATGCATAAAGCATTTCTCCACAGGTATCTGGCTTAGAGAATTTTTAACTGAAAGCTAATATATTCCCTCTACCGAAAGAGTCAAGAAGCTAGAATAATACAATGAAGGAAAATCACCCTATTCCCTCATTATTAAGATATACTGGAACACTTACAGTAAATTCATTAAACGTGCCAACATGTACAGGATCCTGCATGTCCTAAAGCTCCAGTCATGACAGATGCATGAAGTTCTAGGGTTTGGCTTCTTTATCACGTTTCAGCAAAGGTTGAACATCTGTACAAGTTGCTAGGAAGCCCTGCTCTCCATTTGACACACTGTGCATGGCAACTGTTGAGAGTCTCCAAAAGCCTAAGAGACTGCAGATCAGCAGAGCAAGATGTGTTCTGTACAGTGATTTCCTGGACATATTTCTAGCAGCACAAGCTACCTCAACTGTGTCATCTGTTCAGAGCTCAGAGAGTACAAAACTCTCTGACTATTCCTTAGGCAGCAAGAAGTAAAATATTGAATGCTTCAGTAAAACAAAGTTGTTCATGCATCCAGTTCTGTATCAGACCTATATCTGTACTATATCTTAAAAAGAAAAAAATAGTATGATGCCAATATTCAAAAGCATGAGGTAATTGAAATTCTTGCACCTTGAGATTTTGTGTATCCTGACTCACCCCTGTGCCGTTTCCAAACCACACAACCTGAATAGTGAGATACTTGCACAGGTCATCTCAGTTTGCTTCCATGAATTTGTAAGTGTACAACAAAATCAATATATTCATGTTGGCATGTGGCAGGATATGCTGTCCCAAACAGAATTATTCTTCTGAAACTACCTGCGTTCTGTTGATTTCAGGTCATCACTACACTGTGTGGGGAGCTGCCCAGTTCTGAATTCCACCAGTGACTCCTGTGGAATGTTACTGATGGGTTCCCAAATCATATCATGAATCTTCTACAGCTCCTGTGAACAGCACTTCCTTGAAATTAATCTATTTCTGAAAAATGCTAGAAATTGCACTGGTTACAGTCTTTCCAGACTGGCACTGGAAAAAGCCTTCCCCTGTAAGGCACCCACTGACTCTGGCCTGAAGGTTGAGCATCCTGTCTCTGTTCCTTCCTTCTCCCTACCCTCCAGCTCAACGCAGCCCTCAGAGTATCACCCCTGTAGTGCTGAATCTGGCATTTGTCTGAATGCTTGGGGAAAAAAAGAGATGCTTTCTGCTTCTCCAGCATCGGTGTTAAGAGATGAAATTGATGCCGGAGGAGAGACAGTATTATCACAAGAAGGTGTTTTAGTCAAAGGGAGCCAGGATATATGAAAGAGGCAAATACAATAGCTGCTTTTGCTGAAACTCTGCTACAAGTTTATACTGTTCCTTCCAGCAGCTTTGATGTTTATTCTCTTCATTGTAGCTCCTTTCTCTCTTAGCAATGCACATACCTATAGCTCACCTCTCTCCCCCTTCCATTTAAGCAGTGGAAGGCCTATTTAAACATCTCTCTGAACTACAGTGGTAATAATGTTGAAAATTGACTTTCCCCTTCTGAGTCTGAATTTGTTCACAAACAATTGCTTCAGCTGGTGGCCACTGACATTTTTCTCTCAGGTTTTACAAATTGTTCCAACATGCAGTCTGGCAAAGCAATTACAGTCTCCACAAAATCTAGATCACAGGCACATTTTAGAAAGCATATTTTAACTTTTTCTTTTATTTTATCTTGTTAATTCAAATCAGAGTCAATTAACATTTCTAGTTGCAGAGAAAAAAACCCTTCATACATGAACTCAAGGCAAGTAATCCTATCCCTTAAATAATAAACAAAGCAAACAAGGAAAAACCCAACAGACTATTTAAAGCCATTTTCAGTATCTGTTAGCTTGAGTAACGAATACTTAAAATAGGCAATTCCTCAAGACAATCCTTAAACCCAAACACTTCAGAGCTTTTAGATATTAGATCCAAAGATCTGTGAGGAGATATTTTTTTGTTGATAAGTCTTTAAAAAGCATGTTGCACCAAAGCTCACAGGGCGCAGTTGAGAAAGGAATGGGAAGAGCATAATTTTAAAAAATAGGAAAATAAAGTTTCCCTACATTACTTAGGCTCAGACATCTTTTCTCCTTACATCAGATACACACATAATCGCATAGATAAGTCACAGAGAACCACTGAAGTAGCTATATAATATTTTGTGAGCCAGATCCTCTGACTTCACTGCCACAGAACACAGCAATTTGCACAGGTTGAGGGTTTGTGCCCAGTACAGCTTGTACAGTACCAAATCCACTGCACTGTCCTCGTTAGAACATGGGAAGAATTACCCCTGTGTTTTTGAAGAACATGAGAATGTAAAAGTTTTTACTCAAAAAGCATTTAGCAAAAAATAACTAATGCAAACAAAGTAATACTGAGATTTGGACACAGGCTCCAAATATGTTAACTTCTATCAAAATACTGAAAACAAACTCTATACTGACAATAATTCTGTATCCAATACTATTAAATACATATCCATAAATGTATCACTAATCCTTTGTTTCAGTAATGAAGCTTCTCAAGATATTAACAGCCAAGTATATGCTATACTAAGTGTTCAAGAATATTATCCATTTGGGCAATGATGATAGACACCTTGTCTCAGAGTGTGCAGTTTTTAATACCCTACAGGCAATACTTCCTTGTGTTGACAGCCAGTGTTTAGTTTCATCATTTTAAATTAACTGTTACAGATTTAGATCAGATTATATCTACTATAATACACTTCTGATCAATTATTTTGTGCAATGGACTATCTACCATAGGCTATTACTATTGATATTCTTTGTGATGGAGTTAAATGAATCAGCCAGCATAGACATTGATTTCATAATAGTAGCTCCATTTTCCTCCATTCTCACAGGATTTCCACGCCATGGGAAGTGGGTGTTGATGTGGCAGCCAGAAAAAAAAAAAAAAAAAGATATGGGAAACACATTGCAGAGCAATAAGTTGGGAAAGACCCCAAGGATAGAGGGGTGCAAAGCAGGTATACTGTAAGGGATGCAGTTACAAGTTGGTCTGCGTTCACTGTAGCCTTCAGGATACGATGCTGTGAAGAGGAATACTACCTCAGACTGGAAACATGACAGCAGGATGGGCTCCCTACAGGCCTAGGAGACAGAAACTCTTGCCAGTGCATGAACTCACTTAAGGAGGAAAGAGTGCTCAGGTCAGCACCGCGCTCCTGCGTGGAAGAGCATGCGTTACCCTACTGACAAGAATGAGTTAAGGCCTCAGAGGATACAGCAGAACCACTTGACAACAAAAATGCAAGAGGGTTAGAGGTATTTTTCTTACAAAAAAATTAGCTTTTTATATTAAGGCTTTGCTGAATGTGGAAAAGTAGAAACAAAAGCTGTTGACAAATCCAGGGTTTAGCATCTTTCATCTGAAGATGTCAGATTTTCAATTGCCAAAACAGTGATGGGAAATGGCGGGGAGGGGGCGGTGGGGAGTGGGAGTGGATCTAAATTTTCTGCCTTTTTTTTTTTTAATTTTAACCAAAAATTGAATTTTTGTTCTGGTGTTGAATTATTCATCAGGAAAATAATATCTGATTAAGTTTTCCTAAAGGCCTAGGAACCAATCATATTTTTGGAACAAAGAAAAATAAAACAACTTGATGGACAGGAAAGGCAATTGCCTCAGACATAACATTTGACAAAGGTGGAAAGCACAAAGAAACAATAGATAGTAGCAACAATAAAACTGTATAAACAAACTCAGGAGGAAAATATAGAGATCATTGGCTTGAAAGTAGTTAATATTGAGAATGGATTAAAGTGTCATTCCCAGCAGTGGTGGTGGCAGGAATAGTAGAACAGGAAGACATCTTAGTGACACTGCTTGCCTTATGGCTGGCAACACAGCAACAAGGGAAAGGGAGAGAAAAACTGGTCTGAAAAGTGACTGATGCTCCAGAAACAAGAGGGGGAGGAGAAGGAAGAAGCAGCAGTGCCCCGGGGAGCAGAGCAGGCAGATTGAGATAAAACATCTCTACTTGAGATCTGCCAGCACAAAGATTGTCCCCTCAGATCCTGGGGTGTTTCAAAGTCAAATGAACACCAGCAGAGGAAACAGTGCTTTGGGACCACACTGCTGTACCGGGTTAAAAACCTTGATCCAGCTGGTTGAAGAAGTGCTTGGTTGGCAGAGGATCTCTAGGCAGCATGCAGGACACTTGGAGAGGTGAGCTTCCAACATCCAGCACAGCTAAAACGGGGAAGAGCTACAGAGGGTATGCTAAGCAGATAATCCTAGTTTAAATTGTACTCACTTTTGTTTGATTTTTGTCACTGTTCCTTATAGAGCGAAGCTGAGGATTCACTCATGTCCTGTATTTTAACAATGAGCAAAAAGAGATGGGTGTATTTTATGATTTTTGCAGACAAAGATCTTTTGTTTGGCAAGTTGATATTCATAAGTGGAATTTGATAAAGTAACAAGGCAATTTATTAAAATTTACCACGACTTTACATAAGCGTTACAAGGATGTGTCAGATCTGTTTCTTTAAGTAATACATTTAAAAATCTAAAAGGGCTCAGATTTGCCATTAGAAATGGGAAACTAATATTACATTATTTTGTGATCAAAAATGCACTTTGAGATTGCCTAATGCATTTAATATGTGTGTGTTCATGCTGGATAACTCTTACCCTTAAAAAAAGTGAATGCAACATTGTGAAAAGTCAAAATATTTCAATAATTTCAAACTAAAGAAGTTACTTCCCTCCCATGAAATGTCTTTTATTCCTCAATGCACTTTACTTTTATTTTTTAAAGTATTTTGAAAATAGAAAAAAATCCTCATCTGGATGGAATTTCATGTTTTATTGGAATATTAGAGGAAGAGAAGGAAGTTCATTGACCCAAAGTTCTATAGGAACGTTCTACGTATTTGGCCACCAAGATTAAGATAAAGACAGAAACAGCCAGATAGTTTTATATAAAGATATACATAACTGGGTATCAACGAGAATATAGGAAGAGCATACTAGACCCAACATCCAGCTCCGAAACTTGTCAGTAATAACTAGGAAAGAAGAAGAAACTGGAATGGCCATGTTCATTGCAACAACAAGAGCTGGCAGAGGTCTTGCCAGACAGTTGGAAGCCTGATAAAGTATTTCTATAACTTTTTACCACTGTGTGACTTTGCACACAGAAGATTTGCATTGGGCTTTGCACAAGCCTTGCTTTAGAAATAGATGTCCAAAGCTGACATGAACCCAGCATTGTGACAGCCTCTGAACTTTCTCAAGAGGCATGTTTCCCTTTCCCACAACAACAGCATAAAACTGTTTTACTCTCAAGGAAATGGGGGGCAGATGGGCAGTGACCCACTGTGAGGGCTGCCCCTGGCCCCAAGGCTCAGAGAAGGAATTGGTGCGAGATGTATAATTCCCTGGTCCTGACAAAACAATAAGAAATCCTTGCACAGATCAAACAGCATTAGGGGCGACCATGTGCACAGCAAAACGCTCTGTGTGTTATCTCAAAACACAATGTTTGATGCTTCTTTATCTGTGTTAAAACACCTTAAAGTCATGCTGTTCCCAGTACGATGCCCTCACCCAAACCCTTCTTCCTGTTGGCTTCACTTTATCAGTCAGTTGGGGATTTAAGTACATCACAGTGACATCTCCCACTATTAGGTGAAAGTGTGATGGATGACAGGAGCAGAACCTGCAAACAAGGCGGCTCACACCTTGTCAGTGCCAATCACACTTACCATCTGTCTTCCATTTATCTAGCACAGACCTGACAGCCTTCTTTCATATTGTTTCATTTCTTACCACACAGGAGTCTCTAATGTTTTCTCCATTGAGAACTGAGAAGTTCTACAGGAAGAAAATAAAACTCAAAGGCATTGATTCTAGAAATTTAACTTGTAGTAACCCAAATTTCCCCACTCTTAAAAAAAAAAAACAAACACCAAAACAACCAACCCAAAACCAACCCAACCCATATTTCCCAGCTACAGTTAAGCTGATTTCTGCTGATGTTCTTAATCTCCCTAATGACTTATATTGAAAAAAATAGTTTTCCTTAAGTCTTTCCATGTATCCATAATGTAGCAGGAACAATGATTCCGAAGTACTGGATCAGCAATCCAGTAATGCAATCCCAAATAGCACAGCTATGGAACACAAAATACGCTCTTGATATGCATGTCAATCTACTTTACATTTTTTCTGTTATGATGGAAGTTTTGTAGTTGTATGATGTGGATATACCTTTCTCTCAGGTGGTTAGAACATGCCCACTACAAAATACAGAATCCCTGGGAAACATAGAGGCCAGATTCACCACGTCCTCTCCTTAGGCTTACCTCTGGCAAGATGGTTGACTGAAACCATGTCAGACAGGTTATCTTTCTGTCCTCCTGGGATAAAAGCAGAACTTCGATGTTAAGAAAATAATGTGTTATTGCATCCAAACTAAAGGCTAACTCCTGGGATGGACTAAGTGACTCATGTCCTGCCATTTCCTCTGTCAGGAAAACACCCAGCAATAGCTGGTGTATTTAGATGGATTAAATGGGGTTCATTGGAGGCTGAAGTCTACACTGAACTCCAAGGACCAACCCATGAAACAGTGCTACTCTTTCCACATTCAGGGTAATAAACAGGCAAAAGCAGCACCTGGGGTGATTTATATCGACCTGGCTTTACTGCCCCAAAGAAGATCCACCTATTCTTGTCCATTGATGCTTAAACTATCAAGCTGAAACCTCTTCCTGTTGCAAAAGACTCTTCTTCAAGGCCTACAAGGTAAGCTGTCTACACAAAAGGCATTTGTGCATTAACACACACGGATTCCTTTGGAACAGGGCTAGGAAAGGGACAGGAGAACAGTCTGAGCACACAGATACCTCATAGTTGAAGCACTCCGTGGAATGATGAAGGAAAACCTCCACTGCCACGGTTAGCCATAGCTTAGGATAAAGGAGTGGAACACTAAGTGTTGAATCACATTTTACACTCTTCCCACTTGAAGCTAAAGGTCAGTGAGGTAAATTCTAACTGTAGTCAATGTAAAACGAGTTTTATTGCTTTCTTTTTCTGAATGAGAAAAAAAATCCAAGGAAAAATAAAGCTTCAGAGTCAAATAGCTCCCATTACTGTAACGTTTCTTTGTTATCAAGTGATTAGGAGAGGAACAGTAGGCAAACAGACCCCTTTCAAGCAGGACAAACAAAATAAAGCTACCCAGTCTATAACTGCATGGACAGAGCAGTGACCCTGCAGCCCACCCTGACTCCTGGAGTACACCTGTATGCAGCAGCACAGAGACCATCTAGTGGAAGCAGCATGGTTATCCTAGTATTTGTTAGCAGAATATCAATGCACTGATCACACAGCTTCACATTTATGATGGTCCAACCAACTGTGCTTACTCCTTGCAAAGGCTGGGAGCCAGTCTTTGTTCTGTGTGTATTGACAGTAGTAGTAGGCCTTGGAGTATGATGGTAGTAGCTCTTAGGTGCTACTGCCCTGCAATAAACCATAATAGTAAGTCAGCTGTAAAGACTGCTCATGTGAGTAATGGTTTGCTTGATCTGTCTCAGGTTTTTGACACTTGCTTGGTCAATGTGACTTTGATTCTCGAGGCAGAGGATCTTAACTGGAATAAATTTAACAGAAAGAATTATTTTCTTCTTAATATAATCTGCTAGTGCAACAGGAGGTAGAGAGCCCTAGAAGCCAATAGTTCTTAAGTACTTGTCTCCATACTGCTATTGACAATTTTGGAGCCATTGGCAAGTCACTTAGAAATGCAGGGAAGCTATTTCCCCATCTTCTAGATGGGGAAAATTGTATTTCCTTGACTACCTCATAAACAGGCTATGAAAGTTAATTCATACTTGTTCAGTATGCTGAACACAGCAGAAAAGGAGAAAAATAAATAATTCAGAGTGAAGCCTTTTAGCAGGCAGTAGCACAGGTGTGATTATACCTCAGCACTACTTTAGAAAGGCCATCACTGTACAAGCTTATATTAGGAAATAACATTTATTACAGCGAAACAATAAAGACACAGGACTGTCATCTCCTTAGGTGCCAGTACATAACTCCCACTTACTTCAACGTGTCACTTATCTAGTTTATGCCGCTGAATACAATCTGACTGAAGTGTCAGCCCAGGAGACCATCAGGAGTGATTCACCTTGTTAAAGGCCACCTTTACAAAAAGGGCAAACTAAGCTACAAGGCCTGGAAACCTTGCGGATACCGTAAGCTTGCTTTTCTCAAGGTACTGTTAAATAGAGTAGAGCATTGTTGCCTTTCCTGAACAGTCACTCTGCCTCTAGTCTATGTTAAAAAAGGCTCAGACTGATACAACATTATCCTCTTTTTGCCTCTGAAGGATTGGGCAGGTTTTAAGTTTGCAGATTCCCTTAGCACCAGAATCACAGAAGGTTCTGAGTTGGAAGGGACCCATGACGATCACTGAGCCCCTCGCAGAACTGCCTAACACTACCCCAAACATCACCACGCTCCCTGCTGTCCTCTGGCTCAGGGGCTTTGGGCTACAGATGTCAGTGTGTACTGGGAGGGGGCCAAGGGGATCCAGTTTGTAGTGGCACAGGGGATCCATTCTGTTCTGGCTAGAAACTATCTTTTGGTCATTCCCTACATTTTGCCAAAGACATTTTACTGAACTTTGACTAGGGACTGAGGCAAGAAATATTAGATCATCTGAATTTACCTTAAATGCATTTTATGCCTTCAAATAATCAAGAGTCATATTCAGCCACTAACATAAGGTACATGAATATCAGAAGTTGCTATAATCAGATATAGACTTTCTGATCTGCTAAGGTGATATTGCCAAAAAAACCTTCCTTTTGCCTATGATTCTATGTCTTGGTGAGGACAAAAAAAGTGACAAGGCAGGGGAAACAACACAACCTGGGGAGCTAATGCTTGCTAAGGGGCTGTGTATTTCCAGTTCAGCAGCCCTTTATATTACCACTGGACAAGATCATGGCCTGCTGATCATCAGTCAGGTAATGAACTCAGTGATCTGGATTGTTTTTTAAAACTGAAGAAATAATCATCAATGGAAAATTTTATATTCCCTAGGCTGTTCTTTGCAAGGACAAAGAACCCAGGAGAAATATTAAATTACTTTTTACATCAAGACTGAGCAATGGAACAGCTGAAATTTAGAGCCTGTAATTCAAAAGAATCAGAAGGATTTTTTTTTTTTTTTTTTAATTCCTCTTCTCTCCTTAGTTTTAAATTGGCCAAAGTAAGCCACAAGATCAGCTAAAAGAGGAAGGGGAAAAAAAAAAAAAGTCAGTCATGTATGTTGTGGAGAAGAGAAGATTAGGAGTTGTTTAAACCAGAATGTGGAAGGGGTGTTTAAGTGACAGAACAAACCGAAGCTATAGAAAAAGGAAGTGAAAAATGCACATTAGGATTCTTTTAAATCTGGCAGAAGTACAAATTCAGGGTTGGGATACCATGAAATAGCCACATAATCTAAGGCCTAGAGAAAAGCCCATCTCATTACAAAGTTTTACGTGGCTGGTAACCTTACTGATCACCACTTATTGCCTGATTGTTTGAACTACTAAAATATGATTTGGTTCAGCACAAAGAATAAAATTTGATTTAGCTCAGCGCTAGAAGAGCACACAGAAATCTGATAAAATGTCAGTCTTGTTCAAATTTTCTTGCTGTATAAATTGAGTACTAATGATCTTGACACTGCTACCCTTATGTATTTATGTAGCCTTTTCCATGTTTGCTGGATCATTATTGATCTATTGTTAGATAAAATGACAAATAAGAGAAGTTTACATAACCTAAACTCTAGGAGACTTTTAGGAAAAATTTTCCCGATTATCAGTAAGTATTGCTTATTCACTTACCACAATTTCACACTAGTCACTGTATTCCCACAATTATACTCAAAAAGACAACATAAAAATACCAGACAGACCACAAGCCCTCTCGACAGTTTAAAAAGACGGCACCTACATATCTCTGACTCGCAAGTTCGATTTACAAATGCAGAAATATCATACAGTTCATTTTAAAAATCTCAACTTTCTTACCATATCAGAATTTTACAAGTTTCCAGTACAACCTTCAGTCATTTCCTGAGAAAAATGGTATTTTATACCTTTTACTTCTTTCTTCTGGAAATCTGGCGATAGAGTTTGACAGTGAAATGCAAAACTATATATAGGTTGGGATAGTGTAGACCAACTTAACAGTATAAAATCAGGACATTTCTTGCTGCTAGTGAAGCTAAACTGGATTTTCTCCAAATGAAAAGATTTTCCAATAGCTACTCACTCAGCAGCAACAGCTAAAGAAAGAAAACATTTAAGGCCACAATGCTATGAACATGAAAAAATATGAGAAACAAAGGTAGGATTCTTTAACTGGAAAACCAGTTCTAATGCCTTCCACTTAAGAATTTATTCTCCTTCATAAATTTTAATGTTGATTGAGAAAATATATACACCAAAAGGAAGATCCCATAAATGTTAAATAATTCAGGACAGTTCCAATTCATTGCTGATAGGGTATACTTCTCAAATACAAATAGAATTCATACCGATAAGCAAATCAATCATTATTGCAGAAGTGAGCTAGCAGGTGACCTGTGGGGTTTGGTGAATTATAACTGTCCTTTGTATTTACTGAGCAACTCCTACCAAAGATCTCAGATTAGTTCATTCATCTCAGATAAGCAGCACATTTTACCAAGATAGATTTTACTTATTTCTTCTTAGCAGATGAGGAAAGCAAAGACCAGGACTTCATTTTCCAAAACCTGTGGCTACATGTATTTTTATCCCAAATGTCCTTTGGCTGCAGCTGTGATGCCCAAAGATTCTCCTTTCTTTCAATATACCATGCACCAGTAGGCTCACCACTGGCCCTATCACCTTATAGGCCATCATTTGTGACTCCTCTGAAAGTTAATTTCAGAGCTCAGCATCCCCATAAAACACCCAGTGATTTCACGTTGGATGAAAAGGAAACCAGTGTAGGTTTGCTGAATTCCAATGCCTAACTTTAAAGGATTTAAGTTTGAAGATCACATGTACAGATCTACACAGATAAAGTCAGTAGGAAATATCGGAGTGACGTCTGCTTCTTCAAGGCCCACATTTTAGCAGATGCCACTTGGAAGACAGTACATACAGCATCGAGAAGCATGCACTGCCTCATAGGCTATTAGGTCACTTTTATATCCTGTGTGCCTGGGCAAATGGACAGGGTCCTGGTGGACTGCTCACTTGAATTCAGATAACTAAATTCTATTTGTGTCATTTTGGAGCATCAAGTTCTTTTTTAGATTGGTCTTAGACTTCCATGTCACAATGAAAAGTCTGAGAGAGCTAGAAATAGCAAAGCTCATCTCCCAGCTTCCAATCACTTCTGTCAATCACAAGGTTTTCTTTCTTCTCTCGGAGTTTATTTTTCCACTCCAGCAGCATCTCCCATGCATTAGGTCACATATATAAAGGAAAAAGCAGAGCTAAGCAGACAGCACAATTAACTAATTTTCTCTATTTAGATCTACATACAAAACCATTCCAATTTCTGGCAACAAAATACCAGTGAAAAGGTCCTCTCTTCAAAACACATAATTCCCATACCCCTTTGCACTCCTACACATCCTCTACTGCACAATACATGGTTCTAACTTCTTACCATCATCTCCCATGCTTGCGGTGAGGTCATCATACATTATAGTACAAATTTAGCTGATCTTAGCAGGGAAGAAAGCACGTTCCCAGGAAAGAGAAAAGAGTGAAAGCCGCAGGTAGGTAGGAAAGCAAAAAAGAACTGTTTGAAAAGTGTATATTTTGCATATAAATCTACTTGACACAGGAGAGTGAAACAGTAAGAATGCTTTTACTCTGCAGGCTCTTATATCAGCGCACTGAAAGCTCACTTCAAGCCTAATCCTGGAGCACCTTGGGCTGCAGCAAGGGTAAGTGAACCCTCTCCCCTCAGAGCACATAATTGTCAAAGCCACATCCCTGCGTTGAGCCAGTGTATGAGCAACTCTGAAGAGATCTTGTGAATGTACAGGGTTTATGAGGCCTAAAAAGCTCTGCGTTACTACATGGCCATATCCAAACTCCTATTAGGAACAACAAGTTCTTCCTGACCCTCTCTGGGGAGCTCAGCCTTAAATACAAATTTCAATAATTTTATTAGAGGACTCAAGTGTAGGAATTACAATAGGCAGTGCATGCTGTAGGCTATACTGCAGGAAGAAGAGAAGCTATTGGATGTTCAGTGAAAAATCTAATTACTCCCATGCATCTGCTGCAGATACTTCTGGAGAAAAAAAAACAAAACAAAACAAAACAAAAAAAGCCACAACCCAAAAAAACACCCCAACGAAAACCCCAAAACAAACCACAATGGAGTTGGGCTCCACCAGATAACCAAAGGCTACAGCTCTCCTCTTATATGCTGAGCATTAGAGCAAAGGACAGACAACAACAGCAACACAAACCACTGCATCTTAAAAATAAAAACAGAATGCACTTCTGGTAAATGGGAGCAGCATCAGGTCCTGCATCCCTCCCCATGCACCAGGAAGCTTCATGCTGCCATATCTGACCCTGGCGCACGATGCCATACTGTCAGCTTCTGGCAAAGCCCACATCGTGATGTGAGAAGAGATGGATGCAACAAAAAGGCACATTTCCCAGTATCCTGGTAAACTCTGGTATCCTGGATTTAATTTCCGCATGAAGAAACGAAAAGAATGTTTTTCTACATTTTTCAGGGGAAAAAAAAAAAAAAAAAAATCAGATTTGGGAAACCAGAAGATCTATAATCATCAGTTGCTGCCAGAACTTCATTTACTTCTTTAAGGGTAATAACTATATAATTTAGCACAGGATTCACTAAGTATAATTATAAATTGAATATCTGTAGAAAAAGATACTGCTTTTTTCACTCATTAATATATCTATATCTGACATTTTGTACCTTAAAACAATTCTATCTCTACTATTTCTTTGTTGATTTATCTCCAGAAACAGGAAAACAAATTTGAAAGGTTGCAAACAGTATCAATACTGCTGACTTTTAAACAAAAAAGAAGGTTATTTTTAGGAGGCTCAGCAAAAACATGCTCACAAAGAAGAACTATATCTACACTGCAGATTCAGAACACTCACGTTCCCAAGTTTGGAAAACTATGGCACCCCTACGTCTATTAATTGTAATGTATGTAACAGCAGAGTGTTAATAACCAGCAGTAATTTGGGATTGCAGCAAACAGGAATTATAGTTGCATAACACTAGAAGCTTTGAAGCATTAACTACTGAAAACATTTGGAAGGACTGACATGAAATAATACTTTATATGTTTTCCATTCTCAGCAAAAAACTTCAGATAAAGATTTCCTTTCAATTTCAGTATACATATTTTGACATTTGGAGAAAAACAGTAAAACAAAATAGAATATTTTCCAGAAACTTTAGGGATCTTTCAACATCTTTTAATGAGAAGAATGGTCTTCAGCCTTCTCTGGTCAGCAGCCTGCAAAAAGATGACAAAACAGTCTCTGGGACTGCAAAGGCTGCATGTCCAGGGCTAGTGAGTGTTAAGGGACTTTGAGGTTTGCCTTTGATCACAGAGGCATGGCTGTGGGCTCTACAGCAGCTTTCTTTGGGCTAGGATGTACAACACTATTTGTGCCCCCGCACACAACCCTCCCATACGGCCAGTGACAAAGAATACAATGAATAATTAATTTGCATTCAAAAGGAGAGAAAATAATAGGATAAAGAGCACAGGACATTCAGTCGCTTGTATTATAAACGCATTTAATACTGCCTCACTGAGAAGATATAATTGCTCGTTGCTTGTATACAGTAGGTCATCTTCAAATAAATCTTGATATTAGCAGTGATAAAATCGCTGCAGAAAGGTTGAGTGACTTGGCCAAGAACAAAGAGGAAAAAAGTGTGTGAATTAAGCTGAGAAATCAGTCACTTGAGCTCAGTGCTCCAGTCCAAGTTACAACCTGGTGCTTACAGCACTATTCCAATATTTATCCATCATTTACGTATTATCTCCTTCCTTCCTTTCCTCTAACCCTCACACTCATACAGAGTCAAGAAAAATATTTTTAATTTCTCTAGTTCATTAAAAAACAAAACCTAGACCTTGGCCCTTATGGTCCAACTCTTTCACAAAATTAAAAACAGTCCATCAGTTTCACATTCACTGCTCTAAATCTTCCACTGTGCAGAACAGCAGTATGAGGGAAAAAAACAACAGTTACCTTTCCCTATATATTTCAGTATTCAGCAGTTCCTAGAGGGTTCTCCTTGGAGACAATTTCTTATTAGAAAGGGAATAGGGTTTATTCTAAACATAACTGTTTTGAAACAAAAAATATTCAGTAGTGATGAGTAATTTCTGACTTTTGGTTGTTTTGCATGGCTGTTTCTTCTTTTTTGACCTGTATATCCTATATTTTCCATCTGTTCAAGCCATGATTTCCAGTCCACTGGAGCAAAAGCAATGGTAAAAGCATTTTGCCAGCAGCCCTTGGCCTCACTTTATGAATACAGTTCCAAATCTTGCTGCCAGTCAAGGTACAGCTTCTAAAAATAAAGGACTGTTTCAAAATAAAAATTAATACAATTTTCTTATAAAAGAGTTATATTGGGGGGGTGTGTCGGGGGAAGAAAAGGGCCCTTTCCTTTATCAGAGAGGAAATTAGAGTGAGAAGAGATCAAATAGATGAGCACATGCTGGTCTGACTGATATTTACAATATAGGAGCAGAAACCATAAAGATCAATAGCCATTAGAGTGTCCAACAGCCACCAGCACACCACTTTCTGTCCTGAGGAGTGGTACCACAATCAGAGGACACAGCATTCCCACCACTGCCAGGCTAGAGAAGGGGAAAGGAAAAGGAGGGAAATTAATGGACTTGCTTAAAGCCACCCTGGATGCTGACGGATTACTGAGTACCGAATCTGTGTGTGGAAGAAGAAATCTGATGTCTTGATTCATTATATGACAACGGCTGGCAGTGGTAGGCATATTTGCCTCTCATTAACCAGATGCAACTAATACTCACAGAATTCATTTATGGTCTTCACAAACTAAGGACCTAGCAAAGTTTTCCCTACACCCTTGGGATTCTCTTCCAAACCTTGGAACCTCAAAGCTGGAAACAGCCAGGAGTTTGTTAGAGCTAAATTCTGCTTCTGAAGTGGTCTGTTGAAAATCAGTCTGGTAAAACAAGGCACCCTGAAACACATCACTTCGTCTATAGCCCTTAGAAGTAATCCGACCACATAGTGGCTTTTAGTGTGCAATCCCATGTTTACCCCATCTAGTTTACATTGCATAACAGACACAGGTTTCTTCATCTAGAAATACAAAAAGTGACCATCAATTGGTGAAAATCCATACATTGTACGGGAAAAAGGGATCATTTGGAAAATACAGAGGGGCCTTCTGTGTGACAGCTGAGGCCAGAGACTGCTCTTCCTCTCCCCAAACTGCAGGGTTTTTCCTTAGACTCATCATTTCTCTCTGAGGAGACAAGGTCTGTTATCCTTTCCTATGTATTATGATCGATCATTTTACTGACTATTTACATGAATGGGTCATTTCTGCTCCTTTTTGCTCCATCTCAACTGACAGGATGGAGGATCGTTTACATATCTGTTCATGCTCTCCTATTTACATGTGCTAACAGGATGAAGTTTCTTTCAGTCTACGCTGACTCAATGTCTGTACCTTTACAAACCAAGAGAATTTAAAGTTTTAGAGACTTAACTGAACCAGGTCACAGAAGAGGTCTCTGATGACTTTTATACAATGCCAGCTGGAGAGTCTGTTCTGAAATCAGAACAGGCAGCATATCACAAATGCAGTCTTTTGTTTAGTTGACCATGTCAAAAAAGAACATATATAGTATAATCATAGAATGGTTTGGGTTGGAATTTAATTATGGATAATGGATACACTAGACTGACATGCAAGACTTCCAATCCTGAAATAGGGCCTTATTTCAGTCGAAGGCTACTTCAATATCTAATCACTTAGAGTGACATTTACTCCTAAAGAGAAGGCCATGAAAGAGGCATTAGCATCTTGTCTGACACTGGTATTACAGGAGATCCCAACATAAAACAAGAATTTAAGTCAAAGCATTTAATAAAGCTCAATTTTTTACTCTTACCTGGTAGTTGCTTTTTCCCTTACAGCAGAAGATACATAAAAATTAGCAACCATCAAAAACTGAATTAGCTGTGTACATGTCACGGAAGGATGAATACAGAAAATAGATACAACAATTCTGACCAAGAAAACAACCAAACAAAAGCTTAGACATGCTGTAGTTAGGATCAAAGACAGACAGGCAATGGTGCTTTAGAAGCAGAGTGGAACAGATACACAACTACTCTGATACTGCAGCATATTATAGTCTTCAAGCCAGTTACTGTTAGAAAATCAGGTTGAGAGAAATCAAAACTTGTGGAAGTGACATGAGTAAACAGCAAGCTGTTACAGAAGTTTATGTTTTTAAAAGGTAGCAGCAAACACATTTTTGAAGAAAAAAAATGCCACATTTTTCATTTCAAGCTGGTATTTGCTATCTATTTTTAGCCTATTTTTTGTGGTTTATGATACCTTAGATCTCAAAATAAAGAGCTAAAATTCAAACACGCCATTCCCTTTTTGTTCCAGAAAATTAATTTTAGAAGCATTCATTTAAAAGTTCAGGTGTTCTGTTTTCACTCTAATTTAAACACAGCAAGATTTTTGAAAATTTTATAAACCTACATATAGTATAATTATCACGGTTATAGCTAGCTCTACTTTTAACTGATCACAGCTCATGGAAATATAAATGCTTTGAAGTCAGATTTCTAAGACCCTGCATTTACAGAGTAAAAACAATGAATGGGTTTTACCCTAATTCTTTCTTAGATACAAAAGGTTTTTAATGTTTATATTTAAACCAATTTTCATATGTAGTAGAAGTTTCCATACACGTCTGAAGTAATATCCCTTTAAAATCATTAGTATAGAGGAAAATAGAAAGGCATCCCTGAACACTTACTATGAGGAACTCAGATTGTCTGTCTTGAAATCAGTCAGTAAACAACTTAAAACTTAGGCAGATTGACTCAGGGAAGGAAAACCTGATACAGTAAGTAGAGCAGACATCCTACCAGTGTTTGCCCTCTGCCCAATGAAGAGGAAATAACTGTCCTCAAGTAAGCAACTAAGTGCTGTGGTTATTCCGTTTATATATGATACACTTGCAAAGGAAAAATGACCCGATTTTATGGCAAACCACTTCCCCCAGAAATCCCACACAAATCTTGTGGAGGGAGGGGAAGAAAAAAATGAGAATGACTGGTTTAAGCCCTTACTACTCAGGTCAGTGGAGTCAAATCTGACTTACTCCTTACTCCAGTATGAGGTATACATCCACGTACAACAGTGTTGCTTTTACAGCTTTGTGCCATTTTAATAACAGCCCTGAATCATATCTAGGCGACTTTAGCCAGAGACTTGGGAGTTTCAGATGTATAACCACCAGAGAAAGCAGAATATTTTCTCTCGAGTCGTGATTTCTTAGGTGAAGGAACCAAGCATCTCTAGTGCTCAGCACAGCTGTTGACTATGGTGCATCTGCGACATTTCTAAGAGCAGAGAGTTCACTGCTCCCTCTCATGATGAGCCTCCTCTTTTGGAGGGATGTTTTGTGAGCTTTGGCACCAATGGTCATTTCTAGGACAAAGGCCCAAGATAAATTAGTCTTAATCGAGAAGCCAGAGTATGACATTTACCTCCAGTTCTAAAGAGCTGGCACAAGTAATGGGTAAGAGATAAAAGAATAAAATCAGCTCTACACACACCCATCTTCCATATGCCTGCCACACAACCCTACTTTATGCACTGGAACACAGAGTTGCAAACTTGAAAAGAAAAGCCAACTGGACAGTCTCACTTGTATGCCATGCATATCTGCTCTCAGTTTGCCACAGTACAGCCTGATACTCTTCGCTGCTTTCTTGTATTATTTTGGTGGTTATAGTGAGCTTCCCATCATAATACCCCAATCCTGGGACAAAGTAAATGCAGCACTGGACGCTACATTCAAAAAACAACCACAACCACCATCAAGTATCTTTCATTTTCAGAAATGGTTTTGGTGTATCTATAATACTTAGGAACCTCAAACATCCTGTAAAACAGAACCAGACTTGCAACAAGTTGGGGAGAGATGTTTAAGCATATAAATCCTACTTAGATGCCTAATTCTTGCTCACTTCCTATAAATACCTTTGTGGATTTGAGCTTTACTAATCTGAACATGAGTTCAATGAGAGATTAGGAGAGCTGCAAACTCCAGCTCAGGAGACATTAAATGTTATCTCCTATTAGCACATAGGTAGATCCCAGCTCTACTCTTTCAATTTTTATAAGTACTCAAAGGACAACTTCAAGAAAAGGCCTTTCTCACGCAGAGATCATGTCTCAGACAATTCATACAATATTAGACAGAACAATAGGAGAAATGTTGAGTCAACCAACTGCAATACAATTTCTGTAGAGTAGCAATTCAAGGACTGTTAGGCAATTTATACACGAGAAAGTGACTCCCCATACCAAGAGCAGAGAAACAGGATAAGGTACCAAAGAAACACAAAACAGCCTTACCTCAGTGTGAACTGATCTTCTGTTGAATTTTTAGCAACAGATACAAGGAAAGTCAAAACGTCACCTTGCTTGACAGTCTTTGGTGCATACTGGATGGCAATATTATTATCCAATCTCATTTCATTTAAAGAAGGGCCAGCATGTGTCTGGTAAAGGAAAACACTTCCAATCCTCTGCAAGGGAGGTCCCGACTCATCAATGTCGTTGCGCCCTGGTCGGATCCCATTACTTTTCCTGACATCTTCCTTGGTACATTCCCCTTTCTCATCTCCTGGTTGTATGGCGTAGTAAAGCTCCACAGGACTCCCTTCAGACTGATCCATTGTTTTTTTTCGGCCAGCAACAACCGTGGGGGGGTTAAACCAGCTTGGCAGGAGCTCCAGCTCTGCCACACACAACCCCAGATCCCCTTGCAACCTGCAGCTGCCCCTGACTTCCCGCGTCTCTCGGAAGGCAAAGACCCGCAGGCAGGGCAGCTGTTCCGTGGTGCTGTAGTCATCCCAGTCCCTGCCCACGATGTAGAACAGGACCTGGACTTTGGGCTTGCTCAGGTAAATTTTGTCACTCATTATGAAGGCCTTAAGTTTCCAATTAAAGGAGAACTTGTTAGTAGATCCGAATGGATTTGAAGACAACATTAAGTCCTGGGGCACTACTTGTTCAATGGAAAAAGGTCCATAGCTGGCATTTAACACAGGTGGCCTCTTGGATTTGTAGATCAGAAAGGATTCCACTCGGGACTGCAAGCTAGAATTCCTCATAATATCCTGGTTGGCTTCCTTAAGAAAGAAGGAAACATCCGCATTGTGGATACGATAGGTCACAGGCAAGTAAGTTGGCAGTAAAGAAAATCTCTGTATACTCTCCAGGATCCCTCGACTCTCAGCCACTGTTAAAAGGAAAGGAGAGTTTAAAAGATCAGATCTTCAAGTCATACTGTGATATAACCTCGCTGACTTTACTGAGGGGATTGACAGTGGTGTAGCTGGTATGAGTGGAAACAGCATCATCAATCCATGCAGAAGTAGCCTAGGTAGATGTTGATTTATCTAGTTAGCTTGGAAAACAATAGGTTATGATATGTTCTACATGGCAGCTAGATTAAAAGAAGTAGCTTGTGTAGGTTTACGCATGCCAAAGGTCACATCTTCACTTGCAGTATACATTTATTATCAAAGAGCAAAATTACCCAGTCAGAATCTGCAACATAAGATCAGTGCAGAGGCACATTTAAAAAGGAATTTGTTCACTAAAGCAAGGTGCACCTGTACAGGAAACTAATGCAATGATTTTACATCAGATGCTGCACATGGACCACTTAGAGTTCACTTCAACCTTCTTTTCAGCACTCTAAAGCAATATATGGAATTTAAGTGGTTTTCTGCACAAGGCTGAATTTCACCTTAAGAATAGTTAGCACAATAACCATTTACACAAAAGCTCCTTTACAACACTCTAGTACTAGAGGATTTCAAAAGGAACTTTATTTGCATCCAATTTATAGTCCCTTCTATTTCATTTCATCTATGAAAAGAGGGTTTCTTCTGTAAATAACTGCCGGGATTCACGGCACTGTTGTTGCCTAACCCTACTTTGTTCCCTAATACAACTGCATTATCTGTAGGTTGTACATCACTGCACACTGAAAGAACATTTTCAATGACACTGAGCCTCTCTTACTGCAAGATATCTATTTTAACTCGTGCCATCAAGCAATTACCTGAGGCAGGCTATCATATTAAAGAATAAGCTCTCCATCCTTTCTAGGAACTGTCAGTCCCAAAGAGCAGAGACATGCACTGTTAAAAAAACACAAATACAAATACAGTATGACCTTTGCTGTTTGAATACCTGACCTTTATGCTTATGTCTTCACACCCTAATTGTGAAATAAATAGCTGCTTTTTTTTTTTTTTTTTTCTCCACAGCAAATGCTAATCCTTACCCTTATCCAGAACAGTGACACAGGGTTACCACAGCTGGCATTCAAAGGCAACCCGGTTTCCCAAGCTCTAGTCAACACATGCTTTATTAATCCTTATCTTTTGTTTGGTGCCCAACCTAAATATTTATTTGCTTATCAAGTACTGCTGTGGCCTAAACTGGTGTCAGTTACTCCTAACCACCAATCTACCATTCATGTACTGCAATTCACTGCAAATCCTAGAACAGGACAGAAGATACTTGTTATCTTCAAATCCTATGGGAAGGTATTATTAGTTCCTAAAAACTTCTGGTTTCAGACCTCAAGTGTTCACCAAAAACAGTCTGGAAACTGCCTCTTACAGTAACAGCCCATGGGTAGATAACCTGAAAGGGGAATTTGCCTTTGCAGGAGAGGAAGCCACTCTGATGCTAGCTATAACCAGCACATCCATCGAGGCCCCTCCACAACAAAGCACTTAATGCAGATCTCATTCTGCCACAGACTTTGGACAATCTCAGACAAGTCACTTTTCCCGTGCTGCTGTTCTGTGTCCAACAAATAAAGGTATTACTATTTATTTACCCTCACCCTTTGTCTGTGTAGACTGTAAACACAACAGACTTGCTTTACTATTTATATAAGAGCATCACCTACAATAGTAAGGCTGTGATCTCAGCTAGGGTCTCCAGTCACGAACGTAATGCAAAACAATAAACCGGAGCAAAGACCTTTCTATATAAAAAAGCAAAAGCAACTAGCTATTAAAAAAAAAAAGAAACATGAACAAAAAAACCCAACAAACCAAAACACAAACAAACCCTAGATAAGGGTAGGCATCATTCAGCTGTAAAACAGAAGAAAAAAATCTCAGAATGAAAGAGGCCGGGAAGAAAGGATGGCAGAGACGAGTTGCACCGTTTTGGAAATCTTTCTCTCCATCTTCGAAAACTGAAATTCCTCTCCCAATAAACAATTAAAATAAAACTTTACTTTTAAAAGTTTAATTAATGTCAACTCTTAAACCCTGCCTGGAATTAGAATTAAATTCCATCTGAAGAATCAGGAAAATGGCCTCAGCACACATCGTCATTCAAGACCGTAAATTGCAACAGCAATAAAAGACTGAAGTCCCATGATCCCTAGAGGTGGAAAACTCAACTTAGATCTTGTTGGAATTTAGAGGAAGTCACACCCAAGGCTTTTCTGCTTGTTTTTAATCAAGAGTAAACTGCAGAGTTTCTTCGCATGCAAAAACACCCTTTATTTTAGCCTTGGTCTTTTCAGCATTCAGCTCCCACTCTCTCTCCAAATATTCATTGAGAGCAGATGAAGTTTTTAAAGACCTTTTTCTAGATAATCCCCCAACAAAGATTTCTAACAACTCTAAATGGCTTTGCTAGTACTTAGAGTTGCAGGGATGCATCTCTCCCATCCAGCCCTAAGGCGAAATCTGTTCTGCTGTTGTACTCCTCAGATCACCCAGCCCATAACACGGTTCCTCCATCTAATGTCCCATTTATAAATTCCACACTCATTTTGTACTCCTCCCAACAGCTTGGCAAAGCACCATTAAACACAGTGAGGCATCGAGGAGGCAACTCAGAGAGAGCAAAAATGCTCAGGGTATTCAATTTTTTATTTCCCTTATTTTGATTGCAGCTCCCTCCCTTGCATTCCACAGGGAGAAGTACATTATTTTTATATTAAAACTAACAGAGTGTTTCGCCTCATAATTTTTTAATCATTTATTTTAGTGCTTAATTATCTAAGGGATTAAAAATCTTTCCTCTGTATTCCCCATCTCCACAGGACAATGTTCCTCAGAGTTTGTAAATCGACGACTCTTCGGAATAGAAGAGCAACACAAATTTAAAAAAAAAAAACAAACAAAACAACAACAGAAGTGAACTGCCTATTAAAGAAAGGAAACAATCTCACCAGACAGAGCAATGTCCACTGGTTTTTAAATTTTTGGGCAATGGCAAACTGGTCTGCTTGCTGTTGCACTTCCCCCTACCATCAAGCTGCGGACGTTCACTGAATACGAATTGGCTTATGCTGGAAGCTGACAGCAGCTTTCCAAACAGCCAAAGGCCAAAAATTCAAACAATTTTACACTTTTATCTGGGGAGAGTTATAATCAGTACAAACAGAAAAAAATTTTCAAAAAACTACACTGAGCTCTGCAGTACCATCTGGATTTTGACCGTGAAAGTTTATTAAGTATTCTGAAGGATAGGAAATTAAAAACAAAAACAACTATCGGCATCCTTAATTGCAACCATGATTATTTTTACAAAAATTATGCATGTTTTTACAAAGGAAGAATTGCAGAAGCTTGCAATTGTGTGTTATTGGGTGAGACCCAGCATAAAAGTGAAGTTTCAAAGACTTAAAGACACATCATCTACCCTAAGTATTACATCAGATCTATACCATCACAATCAAAATTCCACAGGGATAACCCACCTGAATAAATAAGACAAGAATCACATCGTGAATCTCTCAGTTTAAATATGTCAAAGAACATAAAGGATGGGTAACTGAAGTGCTGTTAAGGAAACAACATCAAGACAAAAACCACACGGTTAAATCTGGGAACTGCAATGACTGTACCGCTATATCTGAAGGCTTCCCTGCATGGGGAACTTGACAGCAGAATAACCAAGTGCAAGAGCGCAGCACGTTAACTAGCCTTACTAGTTCTCTGTGGGAATGTACGGTGCAGAGTACATCATACTCTGTGTTACTAGAAAAAGCAGTGGTACCAGATTAAAACAAACCTGGAGGAGTTTAATCTATCTGTATAAGGATGGATTCCTACGATCCATAGAGATTCACTCAACTTCGAATTGATTAGCTGTGGCAAGCTGTAAAATCAGTTTCTCTTAGGCTGAGATACTGCAGAGGAAAAAACAGGTTTTTCCAGAGGACCACAACAGGTGATGCCTCACAGCGCTACTGAGTCTCGAGAGGCTGACCCTCGACTGGAGTAAACTGCTCCACTGCCAGGTCTGGTGAAGACAATCTACTGCAGCTGCAGAGTGGTGTTACAGCATTCTGGATTCAGGAGATGATCCCCAACAGTTTGAGGCAAAGCAATAAAATCTAATTTGACGCTGTGCTTATGCCAGGAGCTATTATTTCTCAATCCCTAACAACTACGTCTGTATTTGACCTCTCATGCTGTGAATGGTTTGTTGAGGATTTCAATCAGTGGCCACCTGGGAAGAGATGCTGTAGCAGGGTGGTTTTCTTTCCTCTCTCTTTAGTAAAGCTTCCCCTGACTGACACTGTTTAAAAACTACTTGTCATTGATGGAAGAAGCAAATTCTTTGCAGGTCAGTGAATTTGAAAAAATCCGAGAAAAAGGCAGCATATGCAGTCTCCTCCCGCACAGCCAAAGCTTGTCCATATGATATATCCCTGAACATGACATTGTAAACATGCTGCATTTACCTTCCTAAAGGTCATACTGCTTTCTTCATTAGGCTATTAATTTTGTGTTGCAGTGTGGCTAAAAATCTTAAATCTTTATTTCTTTAGTATCATGTAACAGCAGCTCTCAGTCAATGACAAAACCACTATTCATAGCTCAGTTTTACTGCAAAGTTATTGACCATGGCTTCAGAAAATTGAAGAAATCTGCCAGACCACTAACTTCATTCTATATTGTCAAATCCTTGGGACTTCATTGCCCTAACAGTTACTTTATTTTAAAAACCATTCAATCCACGATCATCCAGCATTCACGAGAAATAAAGCACTCCTCCAATCAATTAGATAATGCTAATATTAAAAAAATAATAATAATTGCCTTTTGCTTGTAGATACAAGGGAACAACTTCTTAGGAAAGTTACCTTACCAGCTGCATGCTCAGACTGGTAATGCAATAGATGAAGTTTGTTGCTCTATCTTGGGGATTGAGATAAGTGGTTCTTTTCAGTCTGGCCAGAAATTTTACCTTTTTAGATAGTTTCAGCTGTTCTCATTGAATCTTCTGAACGCTTTTGCTCTCCTAGGTTTGTTATGCACCGGATTATATTTTTTTTAGCCAAAAGCTCTAGAAAAAAAGTTTGTAGTGTGATCTATTTCCAGATCTGGAAACTACTGTCTCAGGGATGACTGTTCCAATAAAACGCCATGCTTGCTTCTGGAAAATTAAGACATTTCAGTCTTAACCTATTTAAGCGGTTGAGCCCACTAACATTCAACAGCGGGGCAGTTTAAAGCTAAGCTATAAACAATAGTGAACACCATCCCCAGGTGGATCTCAGGCAGTTCTTAACAGAGGGATGACCTACTCTGCCAGTGTATGTCACTTACTACTATGGACAGAGTCAATTAAGAAAGACACACGAGTATCTTAGGATCATTTCCATCTTACAGGATTTGTTGGTTGGTTGTCTTGTTCCTTCCTTAGGTTCAAGCATCCTTCTGCACAGCCCTCACACATGAATAGACAAAACTGAAGCTTTCCAGGGATGACCTAGTGTGTCCCCTCTTTTGCCAGTCTTGCAGCAGCTTCAACTTGCTTAAAACAATTAGTACTGCATTTTCAAGCTTTTGATTAAGTGCTATGCTTTACTGAGAACAGCTTTCTGACACCGTGACAAACTGATGGGAGGTTTTGACCTCAGACAGAAAGAAAGGCAATACAAGCTCTGTGGCAGTTGCTCACTTTGCTTGTTTGAAAGCAGTGAAGTTGTTCATCGGTTACACTTTGCAGTGGTGCTTGACAGAAATCCAGAGGGAGGGGGCTCTGGAGGTACAGAACAACACAGCGCAACAGGCTGTGAAGAGCACCAACACCTTAGATGCATTGGAGAGCAACAGATGAAACCCACAGGAAGAAACACACTGTTCCCTGTGATCAAAAACCTGCAAACCCACCTACAAGCTTACTGCAGATGATTTTCTTTGAAACAATTTTCACCCAGCTACGCACCTATCTGTGCAGTAACAGAGTCAGGAAAGTATTTTAATGACTTGATGCCATAAACACGTGAATCTATCCCACAGATATCCACACTGAAAACTGTATACCAGAGTTAGTCCCTGACAAGAAATTAAACCAAAAGCTGCAAGATTAATTTTCTGTTAGGTTATACTATATTATATGGATTCAAAAGTGAACTTCTTGATATCTGGTGGACAGGACAGCTTTCTTCCCTACTTAACATCTCATTTTAGCATTCATTCTGGGAATTTATTTATATTATTACATCTTTATTACTTCTGTGACCGGAAGCCTTAACTGAAATCAGACTTCATCAGAAGGAGCTATATGTGCCTGAAAGAATCTACAATTCAAGTTAATAGATAAGATTTTAAGAACTGGAAATTGATGCCAAAATAGTGATGGGATTTACCAAAAGCCATAAAGCCAGCATGCATTCAGGGCTAGAAACCAGTCATAAATCACCGATTCCTCTCTGTAGTCAGCATTAGATATGAACGTTTCAAAAATATTTTCAACAGCTATTTTTTGATAAAAACTGGTAATCTAAGGGGGGTTGAGGACTATATCAGGCAGATTTTCCTGTAGTCTTCCACTACTTTGTCACATCAACCAAAAAAATAAAACTCTTATTCAACATCTCTGCCACAAACAGATAACTGAAGAAGCTGAGCCATCACATCTCTAGCACAGAGATACAGCCTGACGGTGAGCTCCTGCCTACATTTCACAAGAACAGTGCCACAGGTTAGTTTTCCTATCCTGGATATGACCTATTTCTTACAACTAAATATTACCTTACGAAGACATTGTTGCACATAAAAATGCTCAGTGATCACCTTATTCTCTACACAACTGTGTAACACAAAGCTGAAATGACTGACGTGTTACTCTCACCATTCACACTGGAGCACTGATTTCCCATCATTCTTCGCCTACTTGCTTGGAAGCGGAGTATCAGCGTCTATCTTCCATACCAGTACAGAAATAAAAGAATCCAGCCTATCCGGCAGCAGGAACCCTAATCTTTCCTCCTAGTCTTGTCATTCCATTAGAGAACAGTTTCCAAAAAAATCTCATGCTTTTGGTAACAAACACCATCATTCTAAAGGGCAAGTCCAACAGAACAGCAATAAGACTAAATCAATGTGTCACAAATAGGAAAACAAAAATAGAACCCTGGAACCCAAGAGTCATGCATTTATCTCTAACAAATTAAAAAGAAAAATGGATTCAAAGCCAAAAGTCACCAATTTGCTTTTAAGCCCTTTCCTTGTTAGCATTTCAGACTGCTCTGCCTGCTTCACTTTATAACATTCCCTGTAACCGTTTCAACCTTGGAAAATTATCATTATTCTCCGAGAACAATGCTGTTCCCAAGCTGCCAACATCACCCTCTTTCCCCAAGTTATTACATTCTTGTTCCAGTTCTACATCTCTGTGCTGAGCTTGCTACAAAGCAAGGGAAAGATTATTGGAACATCAAGGCCACTGACTATGTCGAAGAGATTCTTTGTAAAAAGGTGACTCCTCATTTCTTGTAAGAGAATTCTGAAGAATTTGGAGTATTGTTAAAGTGTGCAACACACAAAAAGTGACAGTCACAAAGGAGATGCTAAATAAAGCAAATTAAACTTTGCACAGATGCAGACAAATCATTTGTACCATCATTTCTAAGAGGAATACACACTTGCAAACCATTCCTTTTTATGAAAACTATCAAGCGTTGCTACTGCAGTCAGAAACAGGACACATTTTTAAGTGCTGAGTCCTGCAAGTAAGGAAGTACTCTGATACAACGTGCCTAAATTTCATGAGAATATTCCTGTGCAGAGATAAGTCAGTTAATGCTTTGCTGAAATAGAGGCTGGACTGCTTTGCAAGAGGCAATAGTACCGTGTGCCCATCAAAGGACACCTTAGCCACTTCTGCTTCTGTGTTATCAATCCTGCTAGATTGCTCCTTGTAGTCCATCTTGCAATTTCTCTATTAACTCCACAAAGAAATTTCCATGACCTGAGTGGGAAAAGAAAACCTTCTAATGAAATACAGTACAAAATTCATCCCAGAAGGGTCTCCAAATACAATGCTAAATCAGAAAAGAAATCCTTCTTGCAGAGCAATCCTCAATTAAGAATCTACTCCATCTTTAGTGGTGTTTACCTTCTGGCCCACCTCCAAGAATTGTCACTCAAGGGTTTCAAGGACCCTGGCTCAAGCTTCCTATTTTACCAAAAGGGAGGCAGTAAATCTGGATGATAGACTTTGTACCTACTCTCACCATATCCCAGGAGCAAGTACACACTGTCAAGTGGGTGACTGGACCATTTAAATGCTGTGACCATGACAGTGCTATTTATGTTGGCAATGAGATGTTACTAGACCACAATGACCTTTATTATACAGTCTCTCCACACAGAATCTTTCACACAGCAACTCTAAGTTTGATTTTACAGAAAAATTTAGAAGTTTTAAACGGTCAGAAAATGGTCTTCTAGAAAGGGAGCTCTGGTTCCATCAGACAAAGCAACTGGCACCACAGAAACAATCCTCAGTCTTAACATGAGCCACTATCTGATCCTTCAAAAGCAGGGCAATAAACTAAAACTAAAATGAATTTATCTATTTCACAGGCCTGTCTGTCAGGAACTCCTTGTGGACTGCCATAAATGATGTCTGAAAGTTGAATCATGACATCAACGGATTTCCATGTCTGTGTCTGGAGTGAGAGCAGGCATCTGATCTTGGCATGTACAACCTTATATGCATGACTCCGAGGATCGTTAGAGGTCATAGATGCATCCAGCACTTTTCATACTTCAACTGTTATTTAACCTGATGGGTTTATAAGTGCTCAACCTTGATACACTCTCAGGGATGCAGACTGTACTCCCAGTTCCTGTGTCAATCCAGGAATTCCAGTTGCCTTAATGTGCCTGATTACCAGCCAGATAGGTCTTTTGACAATAGTCCTGTAGTCTGAGGACACAATATTTTCTCTGAATATCCCATTTTACTGAAGTTTGAAGAAACTTTTGTAAATTAATCATTGATCTCAGGACAGACTACACCTCATCATTCATTAGGAGGAGAGAGATGAACAATCCTGAAGTTATTTTATTATTCACATTGACAGACAGATAAAGAAATCACTTAAATAAAAGGGCCACAGAGGAACACATACACCTTTATATTACCAAGTGATACAAAAATGATCAGAGAAATATCATATAACAAAGGCAAGCTCCCACCAGAAAAGGCAGCAAAGTAATAATTACAGAGAAAAGTATTAAGATAAAAGGATATGGCACCGTTTCACACAAGATCTGATGTCAGCCCCAACATGAAAGGGCAAAGCAGTGATGGGCACCACAAAGTTTACAGTAAGAAAAACCAGGAAAAAAAAGCTCAAACTCACAGTCATGTTAACTACTGGGGGATAGGGAAAGAGAGGCTAGGAAAATTTTTCTGACACTCCAGACGCAAAACATCAATAATCACACAGAGGGCTGTCCCCAATCCATCAACTGCATGTGATGCAAGGAATAAAAAATGTACTAGACATGATAAGATGCAGCACTCCCTTGAGTGTGTCATTGCTTACAGCAAACAGTGAGCTTTCATCACTAACTCACAGGGCCATCTTGACACACACCATCTCTTGGCCTTTCCTGCAATTTTGATGCATTTATTTAACGACCCATAAAGAGAGAGAATCTCTCTTTAATGAAAATAGTACTAGGCTAGGTGCCATCCACTCATGGCTCAAGGCACCCTAAAGGTGAAAGAAATAAGAGATAAGGGCTTCAATATCTAACATACTGAAAGATTTCTCAGGCTTTCAATGGCAACAGTTTGTGTTTCCCTCCCTGTTCTCCCTCCCCTTCTATGCCTCTGCTTGCAGAGAAAGGAAGAAATTATTAAGATTTCAAAGATTTAAAAAACAAAACCACACACACACCCCAAACCCAAAAAACCCCACAAACTTAGAAAGCTGAAATTCTTGCCAGGCGTATCTTAAGTACTATTTCTACCGTAATTATGTTTAGGAACCTATAAAAGGAAAGTAATTCTGGGTAGTGGGGGAGTGCAGAGCGCCAGGAGTTCAACACCTATGGTCAGATTCCTCATGAGACAGAAATACAGGACTGCGCATGGACCAGCCTTATACTGCTTAAACAGACTCCATTCAGACAATCAGAAGTTGATCAGATTCTGCCTCAAACGTCTGCAAAATTCCCCCTTCATTTTCTGCAAGGATACCAGGGACTGTGTGGAGACTGCAGTTCTGCTACCAGGCCACTACTGATGGGAGGAAAAAAATTCTAAGCATTAAATTAACACCTGACTCGGCAAAAGTAATAGGCCAGTTTCTACTGCTGGCCTTTTATGAGACAATCCATGTCTATATACCCTAATCCAATTCCAGGGGAATGTGAACTGCAGCACAAAAGCATTTGTGGCTGCTGGCTGATCATTCTCCCCCTCCAGAGTCTGGTTGGTTTTTTTTTAATTCATTTAAAATTTGTTAATCCATATCGTGCCTCTACATCTTGCTGTAGGCTCTGTGCCTAACAATGAATTTGTACAACCAACAATTACAATATTGATCTTCTATTGCTACATTCACTAACAAGATAAAAAGATATTTTTTTTATTCTTATTTAAATAACACCATAATGCTAGTATACACAGTAAGTTGCCAGGAATGTCAATAAAACTAACAATATTTCACTAAACACATACCCATTTTACATTCATTAAAGTGCAACTTAAAAATATTTGAGTGTGTTCTCGGAAGGAAATGAAGATATTAATGAGTATTTATCCCTGAAAGGTCTAGAAATTGGAGGGCACCATAGAATATATACATGTATATACACACATGGACAGATACAACCAAGAATCTGACTTTGGTAGCATGGAAAAGTGAGGTAATTAACACTGCTGCTTGGATATTTCTATTCTTCCCTGTGCTCTCTGGTATAGACACACTGTGAACATGGGAATAGTGTCCTGAATCCACAGGGTCCTCCTGCTTAGAAGATTCAGGGAACAAAGGTTTCATCCCGATCCTGAAAAGCTATTCTAAAATAACATGTACAGTCCAGATGTGTCAGCAACCACTAAGATATCTCACCAAGTTTCCCCAAATACAAAGGCTATACTTATTAATGGAGATGAGCAAGAAGCTTCTTGACGTGTTCTTATTAGCTTCTGAATCACAAGGTCGTCATCCTTCACAAGAAGTTTTCTCTTTGCTACAAGTTACATATGTAACCCTGACACATTCCTCATCCTTTTCATCGTCTTGTCAATTAAGTAGGAAGATAAGGTCTCTCAGAAAAATAATTTGCCTGAAAAAAGGGCACACAAACATCAGAATAACTAACCAGGCACTTCTTCAGGAGTCTTATTCTGACCATTGAATGACATCAGGCAGGACTGTAGCGTGCTTACAGATGCTCAGCTATCTCCAATAGCATCAGGCATGGTATCTTGTCTCTCTCTCATATGCCAGAGAGGAAAAATGAATCAGTTCTTTTTTTTTCTAAAGAAAGTTTTGCAGAGCTAATAACTAAAGCAGCTGTGTGCACAGCTAGCTATACTTCAGCTGCTTTAGCATCCCCAGGAACATCCATGACAATGCACTCCCAGATCGTGACTGAGCAGAAGAGATGATCCGGTCTCAAACTTGCAGCTAAGTGGTTCCTCTCTTCTCATTCCTCTTTCGCTTCCTCCCAGTTGCAAATTCATGCTCTCCCCACTAGCCAAATGGGGTGGTCATCTCTTCTTGCGGGTGAGATGACTCAACTCATCTAGATTTGCAGAAATAACCTAGTTTTCCCTGGCTCATTTTCTGGTGAATAAGCACATTGTATTGGCTCAGCAAGAGGCTGGCTGAGGTGCCGAGTGTGCGCGCAGGGGTGCAGAGTGACACACCAGAGCCCTGCTGTTGGAGAATGAGACCAATTCCTTGTGGTGGCAGGGGGCTGCTGGATCATTCCAGATTGTCTAGCAGTTCCTGAAGTCATCACCACACAGAAACCTGCATCAGTTTCTAGCCCTTGGTCACTCACAAATCTGAAGCTTGTTGCTTGCCCTTGCCTTAGCCCAGGCACAGTTAAGTCAACCACACTGTGGCAATAACAGGTTAGCATGGCGAATCCCTGAGCCTTTTTGAGAGACTACTACTCTGATTTTCCAGTGCAAAAGACACCACAAACTATGATTCTTTGGAGAGCACTGATTTATTTCCTTAGGAGTTAATTTTTCAACTTAATTTAGACCTTAAAGACACAAGTAGAATTTCACTGCAAGTCACCGACCAGGTCAAGTACTTCCAAATATTCACTAACACAACATATGCATCTTTCGGACTTAAAATACCTTTGGAAGTCTGACTTACTCTTCCACAGGGCTGTAAAGTATTATGTTTTAAAAACAAAGCCAGTTTGCAATTTGACAGTTTATTTTGTAATGCAATATTTTGCCTCTTTAGAAACATATTTTACAGATGGCATATTACTATACCTTCAAAGTTATTTCTGTTCTTGTTCTGGAAATAAACCAGTGTGCTGCTCTCTCAGCTTTCTCAATATTATAAAAGACAGAAGAGTTAAAAGGATTGAAATTATAATTTTATAGCCCTGTAATATTTTTTTCTCTACCCAGGCAAACTCCAAAGAACACAAACTCCTGAACTTATCTATTATACTATTCATTTAACTAAATCTAGGGAAAGTTCTTTGCTCATGAGAATCTCCAAAGTCTTATTCAGAAACCGATTCCACCTTTCCAAATCATCCTCTTCCTTCTCATATGTATTTAATGGTGATTTCTAGATAAGCTGATACTGATGGAGATGCTACAGTGTCTGACACTCTGTAAACACCTAAAAATAGAAAGATAAGTTAGAATTCTTTATTTTTTTTCTTCCTGACAAAGTCTCCAATGTTCTCTTTGGCACCTCTTTGGGAGTTTGTTCTGTCAATTTTGAGCCAGTTTCACATCTCCTCACAGATTCTAAAGGTCATATTAAAATCTGCCTCAGCTAAATACCTTGTTTTCTTGAAGCCTGACCAGAAATTGGAACATTATACCTGGGTGTCACAGTCAGAATCCTCTGAGGAGGATGCCATGAAACATGAAGCTGAGAACTCTGGCTATTTAATTGCAGGAAAGTTCCTCCTAGAGAATGTGGAGGATGTTTGAAATTCAGCAGCAATAAAGACTGCAGGGGAGCTGCACAAGAAGCACCAAGAGCTCAAGATTATTTTTCCCTACCCTGCAATTATCTTGGATACTTAAAAATCCCTACTACTTGGACATGAATAGTTTCGCGTTCTAGTCGGACTGAGAAGCTTTGAACAAAAGATTTCAGAAGCACTGGTAAAAAACATACAATAGAAAGCTCAGAAACAATAATCCTACATTTAAAACAAATTACAGATACACTTTCTGCAAAGCAGGTCTTCACACTTATAAAGAGCACAAACTGAAGTCCTTGTCATAGCAAGCTCCTAGAGGCCGGTTCTCTGAGCATTCAAAACAATTATCCTCATGAGAGTGCATATTTGCACATGTGAATCCATATGCACATTTGAAACAGTTTAATTATTTTTTAGTGTCTACATTTTTGCATAGTTAAGAGCAAACGCTACTGCAAGCAAGCATATTAAGTTGTATATATTAAATCTGCGCTAAATGGATTCTACAAATGTATAATTGACTGAGGCTTCACATCACAGCTTGTAAATAACAGACTAAAAGATGAATTTCTCTAATTGAATGTCTACAGAATAAAGAGCAGTATCTACTAGGAAGAGCAAGACAGATGGTAGGATTTGTCTGCAAGCAGAGAACCAGCAGAAAGGCATTACCTGATTTAAGTTGCATTTGGAACATGCACTGGCCACTGCATTTTATTCAGTAAGGGAATTTATAGAACTGATGCCACAGTTCAGTATATTCCACTCTAAATCTGTGTGAATAACTGATTTTTCAGCTGCCCAGCTAAACTAATCAAAACCCAAAAACAATTCTCTAAGGTCAATCCAAAGTGAAACTCCTTTTTTTCGCCCTATCACTACAAAACGGAAGCACAAAAAAACCCGAAGAAAGGATGTTACCCTTTAAGAGAAAAAAATTTAAAGCCTCCATCCATTCTTCTCAAATTCTACGTTACTTTCTGAATATTACTTTCGCAGAAAAGCTATTCTATGTCTCCATTTTAACCCACAGCCTTTCTACTAAACTGGCATGTAAAAGAGGTACTGGAATTTTTTAAATCTAATACATCATAATAAAGGTGGGTCATTTAAAGCTTGAGATTAGCCATTTGTAGGGAAGCATTCCTGAAAATACTAGCTACCCCTCGTTGTCCTACTTGGATAATAAGCAAATCACTGGATAAATGGAACAAACAGTTGAACAAATATTTCTGTCTAGTTACAATGATCCACAAATCACTATCAACTGTTCTGTTATTATGTAACAAATAAAAGGATTAAACCTGTATTTGGAAGACAACAAATATATAATTAAGACCAAACAGAAAAGTACCGGTTACTTAATCTATGTTACTATTCCTTGTTTTACAAATTAAGCTAAGGTGCTTTACACATCCATGCATCCAGTTTACAAATACTTGACCCCTTCCCTGGTCCCTGAAAAGTGGTTTAAGTTGATCAAACAAATCACAGAATGTACAGACATTTACTACCTGGCACTTTAGGAAATACCCAGGAATAAATCAACCAAGACAAACCACTGAAAGTGAAGGAAAGCAAAAGCATTCAAATGACATATTAAAAGTGTTCTCACAAACTACATATGGTTCACAGAGGTGCCACATATAAAATTTAAGACTTGAGGGCTTTAAAATGTATAAATAGCAAGTAGCATTACTGCTACTATAGTCATTGAAACTGAAGAACTTCTCATATCTTAAGTAATTTTGATACCTTACTATTCTACCTGAAGGAAGAAAAACAGATCAGATTCATTGGCGATATCCTGGGAGGACATACTTGTAAGAGGCAAAGAATCTCACATACTGTACATAAATAGGAGAAATGTTCCCAATTAAAAGTTCATCAGATAAAGTGCACACAGTTCCCCATGAGCATTAGCAGTGCCAGCAGACCATGTGCTAAAAAAGGTGTATAGCTGGACCTTTCAGGTTGATATGTCTTGGCTGCGTGTGCGTGCAGTTCCTTCCTCAGCACAAAACAACTAAATTCTGTCTAGTTGTTACTGCAATGCAAGCTAAAAAGGAAATATACCTGGAGCATCTGTGTTACTAGCATTTTTCTGCCTGTTGCTTCCCTAAATCATCTGAAATCCTTTATCACCTTGTACTGTGACCACACTAGGACCTACAGGCTTTCTGAAGAGCAGTTGGACACTGTAATTACCATCACCAGCACTCTCCTCTAAACATGGAGCAGGTAACTCCTGGAGGAGACTTTCCTGGAGTATGTGGGTATTTAAAATATGCTGTGAAGCAAAACCCTTCTCTCTCACACTAGCTAAACTAGCTAAAGATTTTAGATCAGTTTATCTGCACCATACCTGTGGCTTTGTTTCGGAAGGGGGGTGTTGTTTTCTTTGCTGTTGCTGCTTTTATTGTTTGTTTTCTAAAGTACTGATCCTGCCAGGGTGTTTCAAATTATTTGTATTTAAGAGAATGCACAACCATAATATAATCTTAATTTCAGATCTGCTTTCTGAGAAGAGGACTCTTCTCCTAACAGAGCACAATGTGAGCTCTGCTTAGGAACATGCATAATTCCATAGGCTGAATAACTGAAGGCAGCAATATATCACCTTTTTCATAGGTACAAAAAAAGTCAACTCCCACCCTTGTTCATGCAGAAATATCCCTTAGGGCTTATGCCCTCTGGTTTCTTTCAGTCTTTTTAAAAGGTCACAGTCTGACATTTCAACAGTGTTAGAAGTCATTGTCTTTCTTTCTATATGTGCATCCCTGCTTAAGCGTTATTCCCTTGTAGTCACAAGGCAACAAATTACATCTTTGTAAGAAGACTAGATCTGGTAACTACACTTAGAGACCAATTCAAAGTCAAGGCAGCTCAGCTGAAATAACGCTAGATGGAAAGGGGTTATGCATAAAGCCAACAATCCACAGGAAACATGAAATTAAAAAAGAAGATGCACCTATTTTTCCCCTACTTAGATTGAAAAACAAAATAAAAGATGAAGTCAGTCTCATTCAGAGACAAGAGCAGCTCCGCTCTTCTCTATAATAGGAAGTGGTACATTACTAGTTATTACTAATGCTTCAATTTAAATAGCTGAAATCTCATCTCTTCACTAAACCATAGACAAAAAAAAATTTAAAAAAAACACACAAAAACCCACCAACTTACTTCCTTTATATACACGATTTGCAACTCTTCCAGAACATGTTGTCCTTTCAAAGCTATTTTAACTGATGAGATCACTAGACAGCATGAGCTGTTCTTTAAACGAAAAGGGGAGCTGAGGGGAGGAACTCTGTATTTAATTAGAACCCACACCAGGGGAAGGTTTGGCTAATTGCATGACTTAGCAAAACCCCAAGGCTGCTCTAAGTTAAATTAGTTTGTGAGAGCTTTCTATAAGCTTTTATGCTCTTATAGTACTCAGAATACCACATGCTCTAGTAATGTCTTTCTTGACATCACCACCTGCCCAGAGTTATTAATCAAAAAATCTCCTATGAGAAAATTTGTTGCAAGTGTCTACATTCTCAGTGAAACACTCAAATAGTACTAAGCTGCCACAGCAACCAGAAAGTCAGGGAATCCCCTTACCTAATGCTTCTGAAAGCATTTCAATAGTTCTACCAGGGAATTGTTAGAGTTGTGGGGAGTTTTGCTTTTTATTTTTTGATTAAAGGAAAAATTGCAGAAAGGTTGTTCTCTGAAAATTTCTGCAGCTGTAATTAGGGAGTGTATCAAATATGTTCCCAATTAGCTTAATTGGTGTGCAGGCTGATTAAGACCTGAGTAGGAAAGGTTTCTCATCACTTGAGGGAGGGGAGAAAGAAGAAGTAAACCCCAAAAATTCTCATAAGCTTGATAAAAGGACCAGAGGAAGTATTTGACTGCTGCTCGTGATGAAGTTACAGCTAAGTATTTGAAGAGAATAAGCTCTTTGAAGAATGATTTCAGCTGTACCTCAACAAATGCCACACTAAGTGCTAGAATAATGATGACTTTCAGCTAGCTCTACTATGATTTCATCAGAAGACCAGTCAGAAAAGAATTGTGGTCTATTTGGTATTAGCTAAAGCTCTGATATGAACTGTAAAGATACTCAGCTTCATCAGGACAGATAGAAGAGCTGCAATCCTGGCACTGTGTACCTTCCGGTATTAGCAGTACATGGCTCAGATACTGGACCACAGGAGTTTTAATACTGCCCAACGCTTATTAATTCTGGAGTGACAGACAATTAAAAGGCTACAGTAAAGTATTGGAGAAGTATTTATGTTGCCTTTAAAATTAATTTCATAAGGTTCACAATAAGACAAATGTCAGATATATTCTCTTTGGTGAGCACTGTAGATTTGCTGAGCATCAACTCCTGGGGTGTGTATGTACCTGTATACACACAAACCCTCCCATCATAAATGTGCTAAGTAATACACAGAATTAAATCACTATCCAAACTACAATTTTGCACAGAAGAAATCCAAACCTGTTGCTATTATTCGGTCTTATCTATGTGACAGCAGTCTGCTGTTTATTAGCGTACAGTGTTAAAAAGTAAAGCAAAGTACAACTCCTTTAATTATACAGCTTTTGACGTTACATGTCCTGCCTCTGACGTTAGTGACAAGAGATTTCAGCGCCATTCAGTGCTATGCAGCTTGGCTGTGGTTAAATTTATTCCAAAGAAGCCAAGAGTGAATCCACTAACTCAGTAAGGCTTAGCTGGCATAGGGGAAGATCAAAATCAGACAAGCAGAACGTTAGAGCTGACAGCGCTCCATGATCATACTCAGTCTATTTCTCCACATCTTAAACTATTTTTATCATTTATGTTCTTGATTTAAGTGCAGCTCCTAACAATAGATTTTTTTCTAGGCTTACCCACGTTTGATATTTGTATCTCAAGAGAATATAAGAAATTTAATTTCAAACCAAATCTACCTTTTTTTTTTTTTTTAAATCTCAAACATAAATCAATGGCTAAACGCAGTCAAGATTCAAACAACTTCTCTTTGCTTCAATCTTAACTAGGATGACCTCTTAGCATTAATGTTCTGCATTCATAGTCAGTGAACTAAAAGAAAACAACATCTCAAGACAAAGAATTTCATCAAAGCTACAAACCAGAGAGGCTTTGTCTCATGGATAGTGTCTCTTGACCAAAATACAGCTCAATTCATATCATCACTTCAAGTACTTGATGATTTTCAGACTTTTATAGTGCGGATCAATTAGCTCGTCATTGTACTATAGCCAGATTAAGTTTAGGTAAAGTTGTTATCCTGGGTTTGTTAGCCTGTATGAAGGTTTAGTCTCTGATCAATTCCCAGTGTGCAGGTATTAGTAGTATGCACTACTGATCAGAGAATGAGGGTAGCCTTTAGAAAGTGTTTTCTTCATGACAATGGTCCAACAATCTGTTGAAGTAGCATGTTTTCACGTCAATAATAAAGCCCAACAATATTTCTATAAATAAAGGTAAAAGAAAAATCAATAAAAATCAACCTAGGTATTTCCATACCCCAATGAAAATTTTATATTAATGGAGAAAAAAAAAAAAAGACATAGTAAATTTCTGTTTACAGCCCTCACACCTAAAGGTCATGTATATCTTACTCAAAACTAGCACCATAGTGCTTACCAAATAGAGGCATTGAAATGATCCTATCAAGAGCAGAAAAGCACTTACTAATGCATAGCACGTATTTCTGCCTGTAAGTAAAATTGAAATGAAAAGAACTAATGAAGGTATTGTATCACAATCAGGTGACAGTACACTAAATGTCACGTTTATATTATTTTAATATTCCTCTGAAAACTTTATGTCGCTCAATTCTGCAAGAAATTTCAGGGGGGCTGTTGGAATTTCGACCTTTCTTGACAGTGTTACTTTTCTGACCAAGGTATGAGCATTAACTGGTAACTACTCTCATTCATAATAATGTCCATTTTAAAGTTTTGGCTGCAGTGTAACAATTTAAATTACTGTCTGTGAAAAGAGCAGATTCAGCACAACTCATTTATATGCTTATCTAAACAGAAGGCAGCCACACAATCTAATTTAGTGTATACAGAATTTTGCTAATAGAGAAACTATGCACCGAGTAGCTTTTACTCATAAGGCTTCTGTATCTTGAAATCTGAACACTTAATACAGCAGAAGAATTTAATTTTCTGGGGCACAGTTTCTCACCGACACAGGTGCTCTTATAGAAGAATTTACAGTGTCCATTATCTTCTCAAATAGGAAGCACAAGAAATGACCATGCAAGAAAAGATGTTACGAAAGACTTCAATTAATCTGAAATTTGTGTGAGTAGGCTCCAGTTTAAACATCAAAAGCTAAGTTCAAAGTTTTACTGAAATAGGATCTGCAGGTGATAAGTGTGTAACTCCAGGAGCTGCCCTGCCCATTTAGACAAATCATGACTGGAATTCTTACATAGTCATTACACAGCACCATTTATCTTGCTTAGTGTCTCTGAGTAATGGAGAGGACACAGACATTGACAGACTACGGAAGATTCATTACCTTGGCCACTGAGAAAAGGAGTAAAGAACAAACACAACGCTTTTCTTCTTGCTTTGACAGAATGGCAGGGGAATAAGTAAAACATGGTCAATACACTCCTGGGAATACCTGACTGTCAGTTTGCTAAGAAGTAAGCACACTTTTTGCCTTAGGCTGGAAAAGCAGCTCTTAATTGGAATCAGATTGTGATCACCACACTCACAAAGTAGGGAATTTACAAAGCCCCTACTTTGTGAGTTGTTCAATGGATGTCAGCCAGGCCACTTGGGAAGACACCAGTCTGTTCTGATTTCTCCACTGTTCAGTGGTATTTTCCTCTCTTCTGGGCACTCAGAACCTTTCAGCTTTGCACGTGGGGATGAAGTGTGCTAGACAGATGCAAGTCCTGTCTTTACCCCAAAAGCCTGCATGTCATGGGCAACCAACACAAAATCCCCCATGTCAAGCTCAGAAATGGGTTTCACTTGCGGAATACGAGTCAGAGCTCACTCTGGTACATTTTCTAGGAGGCCTTCACTCATTGTGGATGTGCCCGTTTCCAAACAGTTCAAATCTGTTACTTTTGATCTGTTATTTTACAATAGGAAGACCCATCAAGATGCAAACAGTACAGCAAAGCAAGAAACAATCTCAGTGTAAAGGAAGTACAACGTAAATGATTTGTGACTTCATAATGTTGAGACCCAAGTTAATAAATAGTAGCAAGATACAAGATGGCTGAATTTCATTGGATTAAAGGGACGTGGTAGAATCCAGGCCAAATCTGAAATGTTAGCTCCATTTACTTCACTGGGGAGTGAAACATGGAACATGATGGAAACACGGTGAGCAATGGGATCGTGCAGATTTGTGGTCCTTACCTAGATGACCAGAAGAGTTCACCAGAAAAGAGCTAAACAATAGCTATAGTATTTAAAATGAAACGCACAACGTACAACAAAGTGTCGACACCACATAACCTGCAAAGACAGTAGAAACGTCTCTTTATAGCAGGAATCACTGCACAGAGATGCACGTTTATTTCTGTTGAAGCTGGCGTCCTGTTATGTGCATGCTTGGCTTCCTTTCCTGGCCCATGCAGATCTCCATAACCACACAGGTGTACAGCTACTACTACTGAAACCAGCTAGCTGGGCAGATTCACAGAAGCTTGGCCTGAACTGGCTGACATAACCAGATACTGGGAGGTCCTGTTCAGATGTGTAAAGGAGTGGGTAGCTTCAGGATACCCGAGAAGATAATTAAAGGCAGCACTTAGAGGTCCTAACAGAAATAGCCCAAGAAACAACAGGATGTGGAAAAAGCTTTAAGTGAGGTTTCTTCTGGACAGTTAATAACAGAGGCACCACAATGAAACGGGCACCTTACGATAAGACACATGGTGTACGTAAACTGCACTCAATGGTGCAGCTTCACATAATGGTAGTACACAAAATATTTACAAGCACATATACTCCCTGAACCAAGGGAAACCCCCAGTTTTAGAAAGGAGAAGTTAAACCCAAAAGCTAACCTAGTTTCCAAACCTCATACATGGAAGCACCCTTACAGCAGTAGATTCAGTGTTGAAAACGATCAGCTGCAGCTTGCTTTAATGATCCACTAAGTAAAGAAGCTCCTGAATGCTGGTAAATGCCATCCTGGGTGGGGATATTCACTCTGACTGCTTAAAACAGGAAAAATTACTCTGTTAGCTGTGTAGAGCACTTAGGAAGTTTGAGTCCCTGTCACAGATTCTGCTGTTGCTAGCACTAACCAAGGCTAATTAACAAAGAAAACAAGAGCCAGATCATATTTAAATGTGTACAGGTAGATAAATATACTTTCTACATGCTGGAAAAATTCAAGAGATGAAAAGGATAAAACCCACCATAAGCCAGCATGCAGTGGCAATCTGTCGAAGGTGCTCTGGCTTCATTATCAGCTCCAAAGCACAGTTCTCCCATTATGTTTCAGCCATGAACATAGCACAGGGAGACTTCAAAGCAGGTTACATAAAACATTTTCTTGGCAAAGATCCACGGTTTTATGCTCTGAACCATCTTTTATGTTATGTTTGGTTTCACTGTACCATTCTGATTTTAACAATACCATGGATAACAAATGAATATGTTTCACAACTTGGTAAGATAACCAAAATGCCAGCATCTACCTAATGAGCCTTATAATTGAGCTGTAATGAATTTTATGTAGTGCTGTGTAACTTGAAAGGTGCAAGAGGCACTGCAAAGATATTTAAGAGGGAACAATTCTAACACCTCCATTTTCAAAAGAAGGGATAAAAATAATCGCTAGTTTATTCAGACTTTATTCCTGACAGCATTCAATTTCAGCCAATGAGATAACTCATCTGAGTAAATCTGTCACAGAAATAAGGCTGTAGAAATAAGCCCCAAGGGGTAAAGGTGACAATATTTAGAAAGCTTTTCTTTGTGCAGTGTCTAGTTAAAACTGTGTAACACAATCCTGTGAAGTGACTCTTACATGACATGAAAGCCTGGAAGTTCTGAAAAAGCTAATACCCACTTTTAAAAATATTTTCTACTGATCAGGATTCAGGCATAAAAGTGAGAAAAGTCAAGTCTCTATTCTTTTGCTTGTTTTCTCTCTCTGTTTGATGAATATTACCTCATTTGGATTCCAACTAGAAAAGCAATTAAAAATGAAATTAGGTCAATGAAATCAAAGAAATACTTTTAGATTTCCTAACTTGCTGACAAACTTTTTAAAAAGAGGAACAGCAGACGACAACTAACAAATAATAAGGTTTTACACAAAACATTACTTGAAGCAAAATGCATGAAATTCAAACACCTGAGAGCACTTGTGTGAGCACCCAGAATATTCTGAAATACATTTAATGACCTAAGAATAAACAGTGGAATGTTCCATATTTAGTCATGCAAGAGTAAATACAAATATTTTTTAAAAAGCAACAAAACTCCACACGCACTTTTCATGATGTTTTGCCCAAGAGGTACCTATAACCATTTTCCAAAACAGGTACTGAAACAAGCTTTTCCACTTCTAATCACCCACAGCTACAGACACATATTCAGGAAAATGCAGTTTGTATCTGAAAATTTTTCAAATCTTCATGAAAGTGCTTGACATGCAGAAGGTCTGTAGCACTTCTGGGTGGATTTTCAGGAGATGTTAACGCAAGAGGGAAAGGGATGCTCTGAGACTACACAGATGGACCAGTGTGCTCTGCACTGACTGGTGCTAACTGGTACCTCTAGTTCTTACTCTTTTCTCCAAGGCACTGCTATGGTACATCCCTGAGTGGGATTAACCCACGTGAAGCAATAGAGTCTTGAAAATATTTTGTATTTTTAGAAAAACTACTAAATACTAAAACCTTAGCTTGATATTTGCTTACATTTTAGAGCATATTCCTACCTGGATACTTCTCTGCATTATATTTTTATTACATTCTTTTTTTTTAATTGAGACTGCATACTGCTGGATTGCCACATAAAACCCAGAGTTCAGGGGGATGCAAAAACATGGCACTAAGGAAGATGGTTAACATCATGGTTTTCTTGTAGACACAAGTCGGAACTGGAGGATTCTGAAAAATTTTGTCACTTCAAGCGTTCTGTATAATGTTTCTTGTATTAAAAGTGTGTGGCTAGAAGAGCTGAATAGAAACCAGTAATTTCATTTCATAGGAGTTTGTGTCAATATCTTACCGAGGTCTGTTACGCCATGGGAATTTAACATTATCAAAAGATTTCAAAGAAAATCTGGATGAAGCTCAATTTTATGCAACTGTGTGTGGTTTTGGCACATGCAATCAAAAAAAATACAGTCTGATCCAAATCTCCATGCAGCCAATTAAAAAGGGCTCCAAAGGATTTCATCATCTTCAGATCAGCTTCTTTGTCTAGATTTTGTGCCATGCTACAAACCAAGAGAACAACTGATTGTCACAGAGTACTCTATATATTCACTGCTTTACAGAGAAATTCCATGGTGCCAGACTGTGGCATCAATAAGAATCACATAGCTATGCTGATCCAGGAATAAGAGGCAAAATCAGTAATTGTTATGACAGGTGTACTCTGAGCTCTGTTGGGCTTGCATCTGAAATAAAGGGTTTGTGTTTCCATTGTCTAAGGAATGAATTGTGCTTACTGCCAGGAGTCTCTTTTTATACCAACAAAATATTCAAATACCGGGATCAGGTAATGAAGTGACTTTCATATACCTCAACTTTCCCAGTACACATACTAAATTAAAACAAAAACTTTCCTACTGACACTGTCTGTTATCAAGAAGTTCCATTCCTGCAGTTTATTAATACAATACAGTTGGCTTTACTCAACTCTCCTATTTTTTTTACAAGCTTGATGCTTGTACAACCTGGCAGCTTTTTAGCTCAATCATATAAATGTCTTAATACCCTGCATTGATCTGGAATCAACACAGTTGCCGACACATGGATAAAAAGCATCTGGAGAATTTGTTGGTTGTTATTTCAAGCTGTTTATTATTCCTTGAGGACTCATATGAACACTCAGAACTATCATGCCTGCATTAATACTGCTCTCCTACACCTCTGGGTACAGTAACACTGTACATTAAAGATGCTTTAGAAAATTGTTTGCGAGTTGATATTGCACTGGGATTACTTTGTACAGTCTGCAGCTTTGCACTAAATAAATACTGGAAAACTGCATGCTGTGAAGGAGGCAGTTTGAACTCCTTAGTCTGGCCTTTGGAACACAGTTAGGAATAAAAATAAAGCATTGATATTTACCAAGTTGTATTTTAAATCTTGGATTTGGCAGACCTGTGATTAATAAAGACTCAAAGAATATTAGTAATGCTGTGCTTCAAGACTAGCACTGGAAAACAATTGTTCACAGGCTAGTGAAGGAGCATTTTGTGAGCTGTTCTTGTTGCCCATATGGAGGCAGAGATCCCCATTTTTATCACTACGGTGCAGTATGACAAAGAATTATGAAAAAAGCTATCACAAAGAAAGAGAACAAAATTAGACGCAAGCATCAGGGAAAAAGAGGGGGAGAGCGCATCTGAAAACTCCTTGCTGGACTACCTTCCATCTAGCGGGAGATCATCAGCCGCTATTATACTAAGTTTAAGCCATGCAATCATGCAATAAGAAGATTCCTATTAAGTGGAACAGATTCTGTTGCCATTAGGAAAAACAGGAGCAAGGGTGGGAGCAAGAATGAATCAAAATCTCCAAATCCAGACATCCAAATCCGTACTAATTTCATTACTACCACTGAAAATAATTTCATGCTGAAATGGGGCTATAAGGAAAATCTGTTGTACTAGGTTTTCAAGACAAATCTCAAGGCAAATCAGTACAGTCATAAAGCAAGCTACAATTTGTACAGAAGTATTGAGTACTACACAAACTTGAATAACTACAACTTTACAGCTCTGCTGACGGACATTTAAGCAAATAAAGCTTCCACTAGTGACCTGAAAAAAAATTCAGTTCCCCTTGGTCAAGCAAGCAGTCAGTGACACACTGTAAGTCCAAGCCCCTTGTCTCAGAAGACTTACACTCCTTCTTCCACACCAGGTTTCCTCCAAGCTACAGCTGTGAAATCACCAACCAGATAAAGGAAGCTTTGTGCTTCTAATGAATACCTTTTAAAAACCAACAAAGTCGTTAAAAATCTTAGTAAAATTTAGATATAACCCAGTAGAAGTAACCATTATCGAGTTGAAAGCAGGCAATTTTCTTGGGTACTGCAGAACTGCTAAAATACAGTTTACTTAAGACATTGCTTTGTTCTAAGTACATCATTTCAGTGATTCCAGAATTTCAGGAAGAGAACAATTTGTTGCCTATTCAAGCCAGCATCCCCAGGTATCTTAGAAGAAAGTTCTAATTCAACTGATGCAGAAAGAGAATTGAAGTTGTAAGTTTAGGCTTTCATTAGACTCGAAGGATAAGAGATCATTTTGTCTCAACATTTTCTAATCAACCACTTACATGTTCTTTAGCATAATCATGACATACAGGGGTTACCCAACCACCACCTTCTCAGCCTGCTTACTTCTGAAAACCACAAAGACACTTTCCATGGTCCACATGGACACAAGCTCCTGTGACAAGTCACCGAGACTTAAATATAATTCCTAAGTCCAAACACGTAAATACTGAACTAATTGCAAGGTACCTAAGGGAATCTAACTGCAAAATTCCTAAACCCAAAGGATGAGGCTAAAATAGCTTTTCACATGTTTTCTTAGGAATATTAAGCTTTTTTCCTTAGAAATGTGCAACTTCATCTAAATTGGGTTTAAAAAAATAAAAAACAACAAAACTTTAAATCGTCTAACACATACTGATTTACTGTGATCTTCAAAAGCAAATATTACTATTATTATTATTGACAGTAATATTTTTAAAGTTCTGCACAGTTGGGAACACATCAAATGCCTCCTATATTTGGAAAGAAAACAATATGCAACTCAAATTAATAGCTATAATATCTGAAATTGATCTTCTTTATTACCAATTCTAGCTAGTATCCCATAATCTATGATACAATTATATAACACATTATGCAAACCACACAACTCCAGTCTATAAATTAGAATTTAGGAAAAGTATGCAGTTGGCAGTAACATTAAAGTTTTGTATTGTCAGCTGTGGTCCATGATGCAAAATACCTTACTTACCTCAGAATTGTCTAAGTCTCATCTGTTCCCATTCCTTGAGAAAAATACCAAAGATACCTTTTATGATCCTTTTAAATCAATGTACTTTTTAGTTACTCCTGCTCCTTCTGAATGACTCTCTACTAGTCCTTTCCAATACACTTCTTAGAATTTTAAGTAATTAATTTCTTGAACTCCCCATTCAGTTTAATATGCAAGTTCCCTATTTATCAGCACTGAAATTTGCTGACAGCATCTTTGAAAATATCCTGAATAATTCTTAAATTCCTATAATACGGCATCCCTAGCCAAATCAATTGAAAACCTAAAGCCAATCTAAAGAGAACAGCAGTTTGTTGTTTTGTCATGTACCCTCCCCCAAGGGAGAAGCATACTTACTGTGAACAAAGTGCATATAGACAGTTCATTGGCTGGACAAGGTAAAATGCTTTAGAAAAAGTGAGCAAAAGATTTAATTCAAAAGGATTTGGCTCTTTTGGCTTGGGCATCAATTTTCAATAGTAATTAACTGAGCTGTAAAATTCAAAACTGATTTCACATTCCAAACTCAGAATCTTTCATTTCAAGTTTTTAAGTGTTCAGAGTTTTTGCCTATAACCCATTATACTGATTGCTTATTATTTTGTATAGCCATCCTTTCTCCATATTACATTATATATGCATGACCCCACATAGTAAGTAGAGAGATACTATATCTACATGCCTATCTAGACTATTATTAATCACATAAAAGAGGAAATTAAAATAATTTGCCAGATGTTATTAAAATGTCCAAGCAATTTTATCACCTAGCAAAGAATAAAGAAGCTACTATGTGGTTGTAAATGTACAGCAGAATGAAAGTTACTACTTCAGGTATGGAAAACATTGTAGTCCTAAGCCATCGGAAAGTTGTCCCAAGCCTTTGAAAAGTCAGTTTGCCCATAAAATTGTTGGAGAACTGAATAATAATGATCACATCCAGCATTTCTTCCATACTTCATCTGATCCAGGATTATTAACAAGAAAACTCAATGTCTTGAGCAAGCAGATGGACAACAGTGTTACTTTGCATGATTACAGTACTTAACATTAAGCATTTCAAAGAATTTTGCAGTACCAGTTAGCTCTTTGAGACAACGAAGTATTAGATCCAGTTTTAAGATTGAGGCAAAGCAGGCAACTGTCTTATAAATCAGGTATAGAGTGTGGCAATTCCTAGATCTCTGTCTAGTATAAGGGTCAAGTCTTACTTATATTTTATGACACTGAGCCTGTTTCCAAAGAAAGTATTCTGTGACCATCAATCTATTTGCCCTGGAGGTAAGCCTAGATGATGGAAAGATTTTCCATAGAGGAGTCTGGAAAACTGATTCTATATTGGCTTTCACTTCCTGGCCATCGATTACATTTTAAAAATCTTTAGTATCTCTGTTTCATAACAGATTTCCTATTTCCCATTCACAGCTGGATATTTTACACCTGTAATATATATCACATTCATGGCTTTAAATTTCAGTATACTATTTGAGAGACTCCACAGCAAGACACAACCAAATTAGCTTCAACTGTCTGCAGGACCTACTGTAGACAAAGACATCAGCAAAAAAATCAGTAATTTCAGCCTCAGTACAGACATGACTGTAAACACGATGAATAGAGGGTGTGCTCCAGAAATCCAGAGTAGAAAGACATGTCAAAAAATGAAGAAATGCAAATATGTAAAGAACTTTTTCTTCACCCCCTCAACAAGGGAAGATACTTTTACAGTTATTTGTAGCATTTAAAGTGCTAAAGTTGCAACAGGGTTAGTAATAAATTAAATAGAAACGTTCTGGAAACCCAAGGTATGGTCTCCAAAAAAGTATGAGTAAAAGCATGCTCAAAATGACTCTTAAGCTTCATGTGTAGTCACATAGGCAGCAACACCAACAAGTAAATACCTGAAGTGCTCTCCCTAACCCCCAGCCAATTATTTTCACAGGCTGAAATTAAACACCAAGCAATCAGTTAAAGGAGAGAAAATTAGCCTGTTTGTCTTTATTACTCAGATGCAACATAGCCCTTTTGCAGTCTCATAATTTCTTCATAATTTTTCTCCAAAAAAATTCTCCGTGTTTTTGTAGACATGCTGAGAATGGAGATGGCCTGTTCTGCTGTTCACAGCTCTCACACATAAATCTAGGATGACAGACTGTTAGCCACAACTCCTACTCTTCTTCCGATTCCTCCTCAAAAGCTCCTATTTCTTTTTGTTAATACTCCTATACCCTTTCACAGTCATTTGTAATTGTGCATGTTTCATTTCAACTGCAACTTCCTAATGTTAGAGAACACGCCTTATCTGTGTTTGCAAAGCACGGCATAAATTAACAGTATTATACACATATTGCTAATAATAATAATTCGTATTTACATAGCAGAACAGAAGCTCAGATAAAACATTCAATTTCAGAAAGGTCCTGCTATTTTACCAGAATCCCAGTGGGTTGACTCAAATGCAAAGAAAACTAGTTCAAGATCTTAACATAAGCAAATACTTCTGTCTAGGTGAAATCCCAGACTACTCACAACTTTGGGGATGATGGTTATGTCCCGCAAGATACAAAAATATGTATGGAGGACTGTGGTGGGCTGACCATGGTCAGCTGCCAGATGCCCACACACCCCTTCTCACACTTCCCCTCCTCAACAGCATGGGGGAGAAAGCAGGATGAAAAAGCTTATGGATTGAGATAAAGACAGGGAGGTCACTTACTCATTACTGTCACTAGCAAAACAGACATGAGTCCGGGGAAAATAATTTAATATACTGGCAATTAAAATAGATTTGGATAGGGAGAAATGGAGACAAATTAAAACAACACCTTCCTCACTCCCACCCTTTTTCCAGGCACAACTTCACACCTTTTTTCATACAAGGAAGTTTGTGTGTTTCTGTATTTCCCCTTCATAACCTCTAACATTATACAGGTGGGTATTCAAGCACTCCATCTCGGTGACTAAGGGAAACATTTCAAAACAAACTTCATATAACAAACTTACATCTCCCCTATTTTCTTCCAAAAAGCTAATCGTACTGCTGTTAAGAGTGTAGGATAATTTCTAACTGTTCAAGCATATAAAAAAAGAAAAAAAAAGTTTTGCAGTATTCAGAGGTACGTATCAAAGGAAACAAATGGAGCAATTAATATTTGTGTTGGGTTTCTATATACTTCTTCCATACTGCATTTTTTGACTCAGCCTTATAATTTTGCAAAGGAGAATATAGATTTGTGGTGTGGTTTACTCCATAGTAACTATGTATTATAATAACATGCATTCAAGGAGCGGGTAAATTGCCTCAATGCTTTAGATTAAATAAGAAAAAATGTGGCAGGGAGCGGAATAGCTTTTCCGTCTTAGCAATCACTTCTCCAACATGCCTAGCTACAGAGAAAGATGTCATTTCAGACAAAAGTACTCAAAAGCAAAATCTGTTCACTGCAGAAATGTTGTACCGCTCTTCTCCACTCAGTCATCCATTAGCTCTGGCTCAGCAATTCTTTTCTCAGGAGGAAAAAATTGAAGGTATCCAACTTGTGGTGTTGTTACCTGGGTGTTGTACAGCTTTTATTCTTATCTACATCAGAGACATAAGAATGATCTAAATGCAGATAAAGATCCAATTCAGGGAAGCAGCAGAAGGTAAGATAGTAGGGTCGAGTCCCCAGTGTAGTTTCAGAGATTCTGTTGACTTTACCAGCAGTAGAGCATTCTACAAAAACTAGGGAACTCTATTAGTTGAGCCTGAGAAGGAAATACATACCTGGTGTAAATGTCTGTAGTGTCTATAATTTCAAGTTTGCAGATATCATTCACATTTTTTCTTGTCCACCAGAAATAAAGTCAATAACTAAATGGTATAATCTTGACTTTGTATTCTTATAACACCCCTTATTTGAGGATGCTGAAGGCATTATAATAAATACTGTTGTTCCAACAAACGATAAATAATAATGAGTCAAACTGACAGCACAGATTTTCACTGTCATTCTTGAATTTCTCCTTCCACTCAAAATATCAAAGAAAAGAACCACAAACAAAGCAATTGCAGCCCTAACGCTTCGGTCTGCACTTACAGGCTTAAGAGTTAATACATCTCATAACTGTAGTCTCAGTGTGTTTGTCTCCTGTCTCAGAAAGGAGAAATTGCAATAACTTGCACAGAAATATTAAGGATTTTTTTTTATTTGTCTTTAGATACAAACCTTAAAGACTCAAATATGTTCAGGGTTTCCTCCACAACCACAGAAATGTGAAGGTTTTTTAATAAATGAAAGTGGGATTCATAGCTAAATCCATAACTTCTCCAAAGCACCAAATACCATGAGACTGATTATTCTACCATAGCAAGCCCTCAAATGCAGAATATAACCATACTTTTAGTCTTACCTATTAGTATTACTGCACAAAATTTTCCAGGCTTTGAGAGCAGGGCATTTATGACAGCCTTTGGTAAAATGGGAAGAAATGCTGTGTTCATTCATGAATGATCACAGCTGTTAGAAGGGATTTTCTGTTTAAGAAGAAAATATGCATGATACACTGATGGACAGGCTGTAGAGAGAGAAGATGTGAATCTGCTCTGCAGAGATTCCACAACCCAAAGAATATTGCAGAGAAGAGGAAACATACATTCAGATCAACCATCCTTCTTCAGAGGGCCTTTAAGGAAGAAAAATCCGGAGAAAAAAATCTCAAAGTGGAAGTACCATGAATGGTGAGAGAGGGAGACATTCTCCACAGTCTCACAGGGAAACGAAAGACAAATATGTAAGAGAGAGATGTGATTTGGAGCTGGGCTGTCTTGATCTCACTAATACCCCACTCTGCCAGAAGCAGTAAACTCATGAACTAATGGCTTAAGCATATTCCGTAGCAGCTTTCCAATGGCTGAAGTTTCATAGATATTGGTACCTACATCAGCTAGATGAAATTCAATTCATGTTTATCTACCTATGCTGCAATCACGCCTCTATTTGTAGCTTCAATGTATCACAAATCCAACAAAACCCCCCATACCTAGCAGTATCAGCGAAGGCTGAAGCATTCCACATAGATGAGTGAAAGGAGTATCATCCTCTAATATATTGTGAATACTTTTTCTTTTTGTTTTGGGGTGGGATTTTTTTGCCTCATAATCCTCTCCTAATAGATCTGGAGCTACAAGAAAAGAATCGCTGGCAAGTTTCTCCACATTTAAATACGCATATGTGGAAACAGAGAATACATCTATTAAGAACAACATATGTAGAAGCGCTTGTCACATCCCCTACATGATTAAAAGTTAATCTTCATGAAAAAATATGCCACATATTTGTTTATAGTAATGTTAATAACTTGCTAACTAATGATAACTGTATGATAATTTATTCTAAGTGAAATGAAGTGTGCCCTAAAGACAGACTATGTAAATGAAAATTTCTGCTCACACAGGTTTAGAACATGTACATTAATAACGACATATCTTGACTGCAGTGAAAATGATTGCATGAGTGATACGTTAAGGCAGATCAGGATGGAAGAACACAAAGTATCACAGGCTTATCTAAAATGCTGTCCAAGCCCAAAAGTCTGCCACGCTACCATTCCCAATGTTTCAAGGCCTACAACTGCAAAACATATAATTACTTCTCCCTCTCTTAACAAACATACTTTCCAACTTATAATGACATGGTTTTTAAAAGCTTTATACCTTCAAGGTTTCACACAGTGTATAAGGTCAGTCCTCTTTCCCTGCAAATGGCGACGAGGACTCCATGAGAGGGTGAGTGGCCATGACTAGTTCACAGACCCATGAACTACAACATATGCTCTTGTTCATCTTTGGTTTCATCTCTTTAATGCTGCTATTTGTATTCTGGAAATATCTGCCACCGCTGAGATAAGGATGTCACTGTGCAAGCACAGTTATTGTCTGTATATCTTACACGATACTCTAGCTATGGCTCAACATATTCCCCCTCAGGCTCTTTTTGTTGTATTAAAAAAAGGGAAGGTGGCTTACACTGTTATTTTTGGGAAGTTTCCCAAACTGATGCATGAGGAGCAAAAGGTAACCAGAAAATTTCCTTCATTCTCAGTAAAATTCCAGGACATCTTCACTCACCCATCAGAACCCTTCCAATGCAGTTGACTTAGCAGATAGGGAAAACCAAACCCATAACTACCATCCAATAAACTCCACAATATTTCTTTCCACAGATACACGGAGAGATGATGCCATCTCTCCTTATGCTGAGGAGCCCCCGATTGCCTCCGGAATCATTCAGAAGAAGGATGACAGGACACCTCTTGTCTTTGCAATTCTTCTTCCTACAGTGAAGATTTGTGAAACACTGGAAAGCAAACACAAGACTGAAGTTATTTCCTTTCCCTGAAGAGATGTAAATGGGCAAGGCCATGTCAGGGAAATTTAGGTTTAAATTTGGAACAAAGCGAGGATAGCATAGCTGTCATGAAAGAATTTTTGATTTTCAAAATAAAAAATAACCTTCGCACCCCAGTCACACTTATCCTCTCCCTCCTTCCCTTTTCTTTTTGTGTACCTTCACCCAGACACACTTGCATAAAGCAAAATGACTAGGTATGAAACACTACAAAACACCGTGGGAAAATTTAAATGCAGAATTTCATTGAAGAAAATGTGTAATTTTATATGGCTCTTTCTCCTCTTGTACACTCCTTTTATTGTATACCAAGAATGCATTTTCTCTTGAGCTTTGCAAGAATGACTTTTTTCCCAGACAAAGACCTTGTCATTAACACTGCATTTCTTTCGGAGAGACTGGGTTACATTAAATTCTGCATAAACATTAGATTCTGCAGACTAAGTTCTGAAGAAGATCAAAACCCATCGGTAACACTCAGGTCTCTGTTCGCTATAGACTATTTCTGATAGTCATCCTTGGTCTTCTGATCACAGTATCATTTAGGCAGGAAAAGACCCTTAAGACTACCAAGTCAAACCGTTAACCCAGCACTGCCAAGGCCACCACTAAACCATGTCCCTAAGCACCACATCTACACATCTTTTAAATACCGCCAGGGTTGGGGACTCAACCACTTCCCTGGGCAGCCTGTTCCACTGCTTGACAACCTTTTCTGTAAGAGGTTTTTCCTAATATCTAATCTAAACCTCCTCTGGTGTAACTTGAGGCTGTTTCCTCTTGTCCTGACATTCCTTTGCAACATTATGTTATATTTGCAATTTACTACTTAATTGGATAAAGGTCTTATTTTGGCAAAGCTTAGTCCTGTTCCCATTGAAGTCCATGGCAAATCTTCCATGGAAACAGAAGCCAAACTGCACAGCCACAGGCTTTCAGAATCCAGGACAGAATCTGACTCTTCTGCCCTGCTCCTGTCCCCTCCACAATAAACAGTAGAAATCCATATCTGAGTGAGAAAGATCATCATCTACCATTCTTCAGAGATTAGATCACTGACCCATAAATTTACTCCTGCCACTTGGCCTAGCTCTAGCGAAGACTCAGCAGGAGAGAGCTTCTTTAACAACTAAACTTAGAAAATTCTTAGCAAAGAATTTTCTCTTTACTTTGTGTAATTAATTCCTTGACCGCTACAGAAGGATACTCTGAATGGAAACACACTCCCAGACTGTAATGATTATGCTAATCTAGTGAAAAGATGTGTTGTGTATTAATCAAAGTCCTGAGCTCTATTTCTTATTGTTCTTGCACTAAGTGATCAATATAGCAACATTTGCTTGTCACAAGTGCAGGACTCTACTAGGATTTTACATTTATCTTGTGCTTGTGCATGAACTAAAGAAGGTTCAAGATATAAGAAAATTAAAAGGTGCATTTTAGGGAAAAACTGTGTTTTTGGAAGGTATAAAACAGACAGTGAAACTGGTCTTTCACCTCCACTCTCTACAGAGTATCATGTACTCTGAAAACCACAAGAGATTAGTCAAAGGTCTTTGGGGAAGGTTCTTTCTTCATCTCCTAAAGAGCATTTGGACACCATTTCTATAAACAAAAATACATATTCCCTTACTCCTGCCTACCATAACGTGTATGCTCAGAATTCCAGAGTTATTACTGCCCTACCCCGTAGGAGCACACAGCACAAAGAATGATGTACCCATCAGGCACTAAATACTGTACTAATCACATAGGTAATGTGTGTGCCTGTGCTGACCTCCTGCGTTGTCATTCTGGGACAGTAAAATATTACTGCTGTATGCCATCCTCTCTCTGGCTAGTCTTACACAGCCAGCTGGCTGCACTAAGCAGTTCAAATCTCAAATTATTAAGAATATGTTGTTAACAAACCCTTGTGACTTATTATATACACAAATATAGGATGGAAGAATAAATATAAAACAAAACAAAACCACAAGGACTAACCAGCAAAGAGAGCGCTAGGTCTAAAGCACGATGCCTAATTTGGCTTGGAGTATTCTTCTCTTCATAAAATTAATTTCAAACTCCAGAATCCCAACGTGGCTTCTGAATACCATTTCTTAGATTATTTAAGTTACCCCACAGATTTCTGCTACAGAAGACTTTACCCAGTACTCGGTTTCCAACAGGTTACTGCCAGAATAGCCAGTCACATACTGATTTGAACCATGTTGTCAAAAGGACAGCTAGGCAACCACAGACAAGTGGGACTTAGTAATGGTCTCAAGGCTGTGTATGTGTGCTGTAACAGACAGAATTCACAGAAGTTAGAGAAAAATCCCAGTAATCCATAAAGCTAGATTTACTCCATGAAAAAAGAGAACACTGAAACTTCCTTCTGCTGAAATTGATTTCAAAATAGTTGCACCAAGAGTAAATTTTCAACTGCTAGTTCCACGCTTTATGAAGAAGGGACTTTATTGTGAAATCACTTGCAAGGTATTTCAAAACATGAGGCCAGTGAAAGTATTGCAGAATTCACTGTTTCCCTATTTGATTGATTAGAATACAAACCACATCATAAAAGTAGCTTATATGCACATTGAAACTCTCATATTCCTGAAGCAACTGGAAACTATTCCTTGTTCACATGAAGCTGTATTAGATAATCTGATCACATAAACCAGAGAAAATTCAGTGTGACTAAGTAAAACGCATTTGAGTAGGGATTTTACATCCCTCTTCCTATGTGCCCTTGCATGACTGGTCCTTGCTTTCAGGTTCAAGTTCAGATAACAGAGTCTCTCAGCAAACCCCTGCCCAGCCCTCTCCAGCCCAAGGAAGGGAAAGGGCAGAATTTTTATCACCACAGGGGCCCTGCTGTGTCTGTTCTCTCTCTCAGACATCTTTCAGTCTCTGAAAGATACCAGACTCCTTTATCTTCATCCTGCTCATCACACAAATGGTTCCCACCATAACACAGACAGGAAAGATTTACAAGACTCTACAACTTGCTAGGTAGGTTAATAGCTCATTTTGCCTCCCACTGTACATATGACTCCCATTAGTTCTAATAACTCATAAGAAATAGACAAACGCCTTCCAAAAATCTGAATGAGTTATCATCCTCAAAAGCTTCTTTTGATAGCAGTAAATCTCTCTATATTTTTTCTTAATATGGTGAATAGAGATCAATAACTATTATACTCTAACCAGCCAGATATAAGACTTATGCAGCCAGTCTTGTAAATATAGCCATTAACAAACTAATTAAAGGAATTAATAAATCCATCTGAACCGATTTCAACTTTTCTAAAGAATAAGGAAATCACACAAAAATCTGCTTTGAACATTGTGTCAGCTTGCAGGCTAGATGAGTGAACAGCAGAAAAAATTCCTTTACAATTGTGTCCAATGTATTTTATTTCTTTCCCATTTATATCCACAAAATTGGCTGAACGTAATGAAGAAACAAAGGCTAAAGTCAGGCTGGCTTTCCCTTCTACTCACCTGATGTAGTGGGTTTGTGTGCCAAGGTTTTGGTAGGCGGGGGCTACAGGGGTGACTTCTGTGAGAAGCAGCTAGAAGCTTCCCCTATGTCTGATGGACCCACTGCCGGCCAAGGCCGAGCCCATCAGTGACAGTGGTAGCACCTCTGGGATAACATATTTAAGAAGGGGAAAAAAAAGGCACAAAGGCAAATTCAGCCAGAGCAGAGATTTCCCTGCAGGCTGTCGGTGAAGACTCGGGTGAGGCAGGCTGTCCCCTGCAGCCTGTGGAGCTTAATATAACAGTGGAGCAGATCTTCACCTGGAGCCCAGGGAGGAGCCCGCACCAGAGCGGAGGGATGCCCGAAGGAGCCCGTGACCCTGTGGGAAGGCCGGGCAGGAGCAGGCTCCTGGCAGGACCCGTGGAGAGAGGAGCCCACGCTGGAGCAGGTTTGCTGGCCGTTCCTGAAGGACTGCACCCCGTGGAATGGACACATGCTGGAGCAGTTTGTGAAGAGCTGTAGCCCATGGGCAGGACATGTTGGAGAAGTTCATGGATGACTGTCTCCCATGGGAAGGACCCCACACTGGAGCAGGGGAAGAATGTCAGTCCTCCCCTTGAGGAGGAAGGAGCAGCAGAAACAATGGATGATGAACTGACCACAACCCCCATCAGAGAGAAAATCAGGAGTAAAATTAAGCCCAGGGAGAAGTTTTTATTTTTTCGTTATCCTATTCTGATTTTGATTGGTAATAAAATAAACTAATTTCCCTGAGTGAAATTTGTTTTGCCCATGATGGTAGTATTAGTGAATGATCTCTCCTTGTCCTTATCTTGACCCACAAAAGCCTTTTGTTATTTTCTCTCTCCCCTGTCCATTTGAGGAGGGGGTTGACAGAGTGGCCTTGGTGGGCACCTGGCATCCAGACAGGGTCAACCCACCACCTGAGCAAAAGCACAGAAACTGATTGGATTTTTTTGCAACTCCAAATGACTGGTATGAAGAGGCTCTCCAGGATCAAGAGTCAGATTCTGAACTGGTATAAACTGACAGAGAGTGATGTATTTATTTCATCAGCTAACGCTAATGGTGAGAAATGTTCACACTAAATCTCTTGGGGCTCAGTTTTGTATTGCATATTCATTGCAAAATGCCCTCCAATAAATTTTTCAATTCTTCTTTGAGGAAGAACAATCTCCTTGGGCTCAGTCCAGAATTTACTAAGTAATTAGTTTAGTATCACTAGATCAAAGTTTTCTGAAGCATCTTTTGAAGACATCTCAAGAATGCTTTTAGGAAATAATTATATAAGTAAGTGTTTAGTTATAGAAGATTTTGCAAATTTTCCATTCTTAGGATGTATTATTGTCTCAGTAATTTTTCATTTTTTTGTGAGCAACAAACTTAACTTTTTGTTAAATAAACAATAAGCAGCTCCTATTGTAATTGGAGAAAATTAATGTTCTTGTTATAAGTTACCTGTATTTTAAGCTGCTTGCTATCTGGTACAGTCAGTTATTGCATTTATTGGCACATTTTTTGAAGAATAATTTTTTTAGTGAGTGGTACATAATATGACCTTAAAGATATTTTCCCCCAAATAGAAATTTCAAATTCATTTTTTTGCCACATCAAAAAGGTGAAAACATAAAACAAAGAATTCAATTGCAAAGTTATCTTAAGGCAATTTTTCAAGTCAGAAACAAAACAGATGCCAGCTTTTAAAGAAAAGATCCTGGAAAAGAAAGTCTTACCATATTAGGAAATAAAATCAGGAAAAGTACATCTATCAAATATATGTGCTGTGAAAGCAGAAGTGACTCTAACAAGAAAGTTTCTCCTCTTGTTAAAATCAAAGGGGATAAATTCTGTTTCCTGTTAAAGCAAAGTAAATCCATAGTAATTCCCCAGAAATGGCTCCACCTTTACATCAAGGTAACAAGTAGCTGAATTTAGTCAGGGTTCTTGTAGAGCTTAATTTTAATCTGATTTTCAAGTGCTACCTACACACAAAGAGCATCCCATTTTATAAAAGGTTTGTCATGTTTTAATCAGAGGACAATGACATGGACTAAAATATAATTTATATATCATTAATAAAACTTTAAAAGAGTCTGGTTCATTAAATGCTCTCAAAATGTCCTGGTGCACTCAAGGGGTGAAAGCAGACTGTGACACAGAGTGGAACATTAAGCCTGGACAGCATTCAGTTGTTGGATTTAGGAAAATCAAAAGCATATGCAGAATTTATTTTTTTTAAGAGTTCTTTCCTTTTGTTCCCTCATTATAGTCTGAAGCATTAATGCTAGAGAATTTGTCTTTTACCCATACGTAAGTGGCCTTCACAGCAAACTTGGAATATTTTGTCCTATCCGAGAATCATGAAACATGCATAGAATGGTCTCATGCCACCTGCAAATGAGAAAGTCAAGTAAAATTTACAGTTCAGAGAGGCAAAACACCAAAAGCTTTGGGAAAGGCTAATTTAATACATCTGTCATATACAATTACACAGTCAACTGTAATCCAAAACATCTATTTTTTTTCCTCTTCAGACATAAAAGAGCCAATTGCCCAGGCTCAGAATTAAACATCTGTTTCACAGAACAAAGATATTAACCTCAAAGTTTTTTTATGAACCAATAAAGTTCAATCATTCAGTGCTAGTCAGTAACAGTTGCTTTCTCCATTACACAAATTGCTACAGCCAATTCCTCGGCATAAACCACTATAGTGACTGAATTTTAAAGGTAGTGGGTGGGCTGTTATTAATACAGGGATACAAATGCTTCTTTTACTAATACAATATATTTATTTTTAAAATGTTATGCTGCTGTTTCTGTTATTGGATACACAGATGAAGAAGTATTTAGGCATGACAGAATCAAGTATAGTAAAAGAAACAAACGCAACTGGTTGTTTTAAATGTTGGAAAAAACGCAAACCATGTTTCCATATTAATCACAAGGCTTTTAAATGGTATAACAATTATTTCACTGGTTTAATTCTTATCCATCCTTAGTACATACAAACCAGTCATGAATAAAACAGGAAGCAGTCCAAAGCATGAATTCACAATTTTGAAAATAAAACCTACCATCTATACTTAACAGATTTTACTCTGGCTCTTCAGCAGCAAAAAAAATGTTAAACTTCCTAAGAGTAGGCCAAATTCTGACTCAGGTGCTGCAGTGTAAATCCAAAATGATTGAATGACATCTGGGGCAGGAGACAGTCTACTCAAGCTGTGCCATTTTTCTTCTCACGTTTATGGATTTTTATTCTCTGAGCTGCTGAAGACAGCCTAGTGCTTTCTCAGTTCCAGCATTTCCCTGAGCATGGAGCTCACGTTTCAAAATCTGGTCTTCCTCTTCGTGATTCTATTCTGCCGCAGAACACATTAACTACTGCAGTCTGGAGACATGGGAACACTGAGCTTTACTTCCTTCAGAATTTTTACAGACAGCAAACTAATGAAGTACAAGCAGTTGTAACATGTTCTTCAGCAACTCAGCCCAGCAAAACCAGCAGCCAAAGGTAGTAGTTAATGTAACAACAGCAAACACGAGACTAGCAAGCAAGCTTTAACACAAGCTACAACTATCATAAATCAAATTCTGTTTTGACCTTTGTCTTTGTAGTAGTTTGCAGATCTGAAATTCTCCTAATCTAAAATTAATAGAAACAGAAGACTGTGAAAGAGGAAACACATAAGACACTTGTTTAACCTTGTGACATATCATGGCACGAGAAATTCACTTGCACAAGCAATGCTCAAATAAAGAAAGCTTTCCCTGGAGGCTTTAACTAAAGTGTGCGTGACACTTTATTCGGTATTTCCACTGAACGCTGAGCTGTCCAAACAAACAGAGATTTGACAGTAAAACCACCGATTTGGCTCCTCGGCCTTTCAGGAATTACATGGACATAGATTTACACCAAAACACCAAAGGACACCAGTATTAGAAATTGTTCTGCAATGTGAGTGGGTCAGCTCCTAAACCATATACCTGGAAACAATATTCCTCTGGCCTAAGCCTGTTTATCACGGAGTTCAGTGTGAATTTTGAAGCCTGGTTAAGTTACTGTAAATAAGAAGATGGAAAGTCTGGAATGACTCTTGTAAACCATCAAAATTAATCTGTACCACTCTCTAATCAAAACCAGCATCTTCTATTCTCCAATGCATCAAGAATTAATTCCATTTCAAAACACATGTTAGTTCTTCTCCTTGAAGAAACTCAGAATTTAGTAGAGATTTTCCAAAAATATATCTGGCATTTCTAAAATTGTGCCTATAATATGCTTAAACAGGCATTATGTTAGCTATCTCAAATTTCCCAATTAACCCTTAAAGTAAGATAATGTAGACACAAAGTGAAAAGTAAGTTTGATTCTAAACACCTCTACATCTTCTTATATTCATGCCATAACAGACAACCGCAGAACAAGTACCAGTTAGATCCTCAAAGGTATACAAGAATTAATAGTCCTTAAACTAGATGCATATTCCAGAAATCAAAACCGCAAGAAAGCGGCTCAACCCAATAGAAAAAAAATGAAGTAGGATTCTAAAAAAATCTGTATTCTAGCCCCAAATCTCTCCCCATGGACAAAACATGCTGTATAATTCCTTTTCAAAATGGGTTGAAATCACCTGAACAAAAACACCGTGTAAGAGTAAGGACCTATTCCACTGAATTATAAATTTTGGGAATTAAATCTCCTCTCTTTAATAGTGGCATAATCCAAAAGTAATTCCAGTAAAAGGTGTGTTTCCTTTTTGCATCATAGTAACAAAAAAATATGGCTGTAGTGTATAAAAGGGGTGACTCCGACTGGCTTCAGCTGGTCAGTACTCTAGACTCCTCGCGAGTGTCTTCTAACAGAGTAGGTAGCACAAAGGAAATATCTCAAGAAAAATTGACAGACGCATTTCCCCTGAATATCTTTTCTTCATCAAAATAGAAGCAAGGTATTTACCAAAAATATGAAGTTTCATGAGGAAAAATTACAGAGCAGTTCTTCTGAAAGTCTGTGTATTTTAATAAGACCATTAGATGGTTTTCTCCTCAAATTTCCTCTAAGCAAAGTATCAAAAGGTTAGAATTCAAAGCCAAATTCCTCTGAGAAGTAAAATAAAACTACCAAAATAGTTACAAACACATACCATGGATTAAAGGATTAAAGGTTATATAAAAAGCCAACAGGTCAGAAATACCTGTCTTCTTCATATCCCGCCACAATATTATCTAATTAGATTGAATGCCTTTTTATTTCATTCAGTGCAGAGAATTTCCGAAATCCCAGTTTAATCAAGCCTGAGTCCTACTATTCCTCTGAGGCACCATTTTCTTCAAAACCATAAACTTCAGGTTGTGTTAATTTTACACTCTTTTTCCCTCTTGAATTAATAATAACCAAAATCTAATAGTAATCCAGTGTCTCACCTACTCTTTATTAAAACACTTAATTTCCGATTTCTTTAAATGTTGTCCTTTATGCCAAGATCTATCTTTTGTGTTACTGAAAAAAGATGACATTTACAATAGATAAGCAACTATGAGGATGTTGAAGAGAGCATGAGACACTAGGAACGCAGCTCCCATGCTCTAAATCTATTGTATCCAACCACAACAGGGTGTTCACATAAGGAGTTAAAAGAAGGTTGAGTTTCTTTTTTTGTAAGAATGAGATACTGGATACTGTGCAGAGTAGCTGCAAGTGTAGAATGATTTTTTTCATCCACCTATCATTTTGTGGTTTATGCATGCACTGTAAGATCTTGGGTCTCCACAACTCCGAAGTCAGTAGAGTCCTACCTCCCTGTGCTGATGACAGTATAAATAGCATGAATAAGGCATCCAAAGAAATTGTGGCTGTGGATGCTGATGGCTGTCCACAGACACAATTCCTCTCTAAAATCAGCGATAATCATCATGATATCAAAGAAAACCAAATATGGTTTTCTAGGACTAGACCATGCTGATATGGATTCAGAGAAGGAGAAACAGTTTTATATGTGATCCCAGGGACTGTACTTAACTCCGAGGGGAAGATAAACACATCTCTTAGTAAGGGTTTTCATACCACTATTTTTCACCATACCAGATAAGGTGGCCAGAGGAGAGACCCTTTGGTTCTAACGTACTATACAGTGTGCCCTGCTTAAAAGCCTTAAGTCTTTAGCATGCTTGTTTATGGAGTGTAAAAACAAGAGTGATTACAAAGCTGTTTAGTTTACATTACTCCTGCAGATGCTATAGCAACAAGATCCCTGAGGCAGCTGAAGAAACCACTTTGAGGATTTGTACATCTCACAGTCTGTTTTCACACTCAAGAACTGCTCTGAAGGAGGTAGTCCGACAGGTGCTCCAGCAATACTCTTCCAAAGGAGCTCGGGAACCATGCAAAAACAGACGTCATTTATTCCTTAAAATAAAACTGAGGACCAAGTGATGATTTTAATTGTGGCTGTACAACTCCAAAGATGTTAGTAGGTATAACCTGACCTAATATAATTAATTGTAAACCCAATAACATTACAGCTATTTACATGAAAGTTGCATCTAGCTAAAAGAGGGACTGGTCTGTATGAAGTCTTACTTGTCAGTGTCACAGAAAGGCTGGATATGAGCTGAATTTGGTGCATTAAAAGGGTATCAATACTGGGCACTAAGGATATCCTTAACCTAGCAGAGGAGGACCATTATCAAGACACAACAGGACCTGTTTAACAGGAAACCAGAAAATTTCAAACTGGAAAGCATACGCTTTTAATTACCAAGGTGATAAACAACAGGAACAAGCTCTGCCTCTTTAAAGGTGACCAAAACAAGAGTAGGTCTGATTTTGTATGCTCCTTTTTAAATATACAATACTAAAATCAGTACAAAGGTAACACAATTAATAGAAGTCTAATTACATTCTTGACATTATAAATGAAGAGACTAGATGGTCTTATAGGCCTCTCTGTTCATAAAATTAGCAAAGTTATACACCTGGTTACCAGCTTTAAGCCCTTAACTCCAGACAACAATGTCGTGTACCTGTATGTATCCAGGGCAGGAAAACAAAACCAGAAACCAACTATAGCAATATACTGTGAGGAGGCTATGAAGGTGTTATGTTATACTCCAAAAACAGTAGCTAAATTAATCCCTCTCAGCATTATTTTCTTCTCCCACTTTTTTTGCTCCTTCCTCCCTCCCTCCCTCCCCACCACCAATAAATTAATAAAATGGTGGTCTGTCATGGTAACTATGGAGCTACTTAGACAAGCAGCCTCTCAAGGAGAATTGTCTCTGAACAAGATGCCCACTAGATATTCCAAGAAAAGTCACAGGGGAAATAAATATTGAATTAGTCTGGTGTTTTAAATCATGTCTCTCAAATGGTATATAGCAGCTCACCTGCCGGCAGCTTCTAAGAAAATCTTAAAAAAAAAAAAGCAGCCTGTAAAATTCTTAATAATAGAAACAGATTTTTCTGAAAACTGGCAGTTTGATCAGCTTGGAAACATGTCTGATTTAACAGAATGCTCTGAATATTATCAGAAAGCAAAACGACGAAACCCAAGCATATCCCTACTCGTGGGAGCATCAGCCTGCAGCAAGTGGATATCCTAATGAGAAAGTGAAGGTCCAAAACAATGTAACAAGAAATTAATTTTAGGAAGCAGATATGGACTGTACTGTGCATACAAGAAGCATGAAAGTTTTATTTGAGAATGATAAAAAAACTATCTTGTAAGATAGTAATCATTTGTGTAATCCTGAGGAAAGGAGAATGCAGTTCAATGAAAGTCTTAAGAACAATCCAAACAACATGATTCTGCTTGGAAAGGACATCAGGATTTGCTGATGTTCAGTCTCTTCATGTTGCCTCATAGAAACCAGGAAAAGGGAGGGTTGATTTGGTATAGATGTGGCTTCCCCCTGCCCTGCCCCTTCCCACCCCTCTGAAATTTCCAATCCTCTAATACAATCTTATCCTTCTAATATTAAACTCCTGCTGCAGACAGGACTTCCACCACATTTCCTAGGATATTTTTCATAATCTCATTAATATCACATTATTAGGAGGTATTTTCTTCTATTTCAGGTTAAAACACTCAATACAACACCTTCTCTTGCTTTAAGAGCTCCAAATGGATATAAATTTATTCTGGTGTTTCACGTTAACTTTCCACATGTGCACACACACGTTAGAAACTTCAAGCGCAGCGCCAAGCTGAGGGCTACAGGCTTTGAAGGAATCGGTAGCTCTCCACAAGTCAGTAAATACAGGCAAAAGGAATATTACTGGAAGCAACTTCTTGCAGGTAACAGATAACATGAACTTGTAATATAGGAGATAAAAGAGATTTAAACCAATACCTCAAAATTTAGCTGTTCATGGACCTTTCAGACTAACAATTCACTGCTCTGAGTAGAAAGATTTTTATCATATTCATACAAAAATCTCAGTGTTGTAATAGTGGCCCTAGCCAGTGGTGCTACAGAGCCATTCCTTCAGAGACAGCATGGGGAGCTTGAAAAATACCCGGTCTGATGGACAAGCCTCTACTCATCTCACTTCAGCTGCTTGCACCCTGTTGCTAAGTGCAGTTTTGTAGATGATGCTGGAGAGGCTGGCTCACAGATCCTGATCATAGCTCATTAGGTTCCTCATAGACCTAAGAAAACAGTGCACTTCATAAAGTTGACAGACTAATGGCTAATGCACTCGCCCATCCATTCTTTATTGAATTCATGCTGTTAACGCATTGCTCCACCTTTTCCAAAACAAGAAAGAGCTTGCAGCGTCAACAATGCAGTGTGTTGTGGTTTATGACAGGACCAAGCTAACAAATTAAGAAGGTATGGATGCTGGAGATAATCAGCTGCTGTGTGAAAGCTAAACAAGGCTTCAGGTATTGTATCTATTCCAAGCACTTACATAAAATTTGTGTACTTTTTGTATATAAATAATACAAGACTTACTGCCCTATGTTGGCCGTTATCTTACTGTAATTTCTCTTTCAATTATGAGAAGTCAGTTTCTGCCATCCTGTGCATTTTGTGGGCGTTCCTGTTGAGTAAAATTTTCAAAGTATGACTAAAGTGGCTGAATCTGTCCTTAAAGCAGCAAAACACCTTATTTTAATCGGATTTTTCTTCTTGGTGAATTTTAGCACAACTGGACTTGTCACTTAACCAAAGCAGACCATGAGTGCATGACTTCATTCATACGACATTTCAAAATCATATAATGGACAGTGCACATACTTGGCTTTATTTCTACCCACTCCAACTCATTTTTCAATAATAATGGGAGGAAGAAGTCTTGGTTGTACTGAAGTCAATGACTGAATTTGTGGAGCTAGAATTTTATCTCACATACTGCACTCTGTATAAGAAAACATGAAAATAGCACCTGTCTTCAGGAAGTCATCAGAAGACATCAGCAAAGTCCCAAAAACCTTCAGAGTGTCATCATGCAATTTAAGATTATATGAGGCTGTTACGTTTAGAGGAAATGTTTGGGTGAGGGACTGGAGAAGTGAAAGGGCTTCATAGTAAGAACACTGACTGTGATAGAAAAGTTCTGTCATCAAGTCTCTCAACAAAACTCAGACTTGTCTTGAATATCTAAAAACATGAAAAAATGCAATAACTAAAACTAGTTAAAGATATTTTTAAAGCAAACAAGTGCTAGATTTTGGACATTAGGTGTTTGAAGTGAATTGCGTACTTTAAAGTATTAGTGACTGATCTGATAGTGACTTGGAATGTCAAGATAAAGAAATTATGCCAGAAGAAGATAATACAGTGAAATTGAATATATACAGTGGAACAGAAACTGTGAATCAAAAACAGAAGTATGCTGCTATTTACAACGAAAACAGTAGTATAATTTCAAATTATTCTAGGGTTTTCATATACCGGCATCCCACTGTGCTGCCTGGTTTTGTCTCCTATTTTCAGGCACATAAAATCTGTATCAGAAGGTGGTTTATAGATCTTAACAGCTCGCTGCACTTCTTAAAGATCAGCCTGAAGATAAAAATACAGAATAAAATAGCAAAACATGGGCTGTACTTCTTTCTTAGCTTTAAGTCAAAGAACTGCTTAAATAAAATTGTCTGTTAAGTATGAGTTCACTCCCCTCTCTAAATAAAGCAAATTAACCCCCAAGTTTAAAAAGGCCTCTTCATCAACTTTTGCTGTAACATTAATAGTTCTTAATACCACATCAGCATCCTTAAACTCCAGTCAAGATTCCATCCACTGAGCTGGGAGCTGTGCTAAAGTTTTCAAAAGAGTCAAGGCCTAAATTTTCTAGTGCTCTGCTCCCTCAGTTAGTGTGGGAGGGTTCACCAGCACTCAGCATTCACCACTTCCCTCTGTGACATTTCTGGATGGACTTTCAAGAAAGCACAAGTCAGCACTGAGACTGACTGAAAATCTCTCCCCTCCTTTTGGTCCTTAAAACCAAATGCTTCTAAAAATCTAGACTTCATCTACAGAGTGAAGAAATATAATGTCTAAGTAGAGGTATTCATGCAATTTCGTTATCTTAAAAGAAAGGAAAAAAAAAATCAACCAAGATAAGAACAATTCATGCCTCACATATTCACTAAATTGTATTTGCTTACATGCTTTATTTGAATTATGTGGAAACAAAAGATATTTTAATTAAAAAGCAGGCGGCTACCACAAGCCAAAATTGGAAAGCAAAAAAAGCCTTAAGCAGTTCTTTTGAGGACTTCACAATGTCTGACAATTTCAATCTATTAGCTCTCTTTCCACCCATAGAGATCATGATTAGCCAGTAAACTTGCCCTTTCAATTCACTCAAAGCTTCAATCTATTCCATCTGTGCTCTCTGAACCTTTCATTTCCAATAGGTTCAGGGTAATTCAGAGCAGCCAGGAAGGCTGACAAGCTCTACCTTTCTTTCACATCTTCAGGGCTACATGCTGACATCTTAAAAAGATTTTAGAAATAAATATAATACCACTTCTTTCACACAACAAAATAATTTCTCTGAATGCCATTAGGGAAGCACACAGGTATAATTAGGAATTGGTCCACGACTCAAACTGCCATTTGCCCCCATGCTGGTCTTTAAACCATTCCACTGTAATAAAATAAAGCAGTCCTGTGAGCTTAAAGACTTCAACCCAAAAGCTGGACGCCTTAAGAATTAAGATGGACATAATTTTTAAAAAATGCTAACTCTTATGCAGATTAGTAAGCATTTGTAAAAGTCTTTGCATCTTGATACACACAAACTAATAACGGTGGTACTTGTGACAGATTTACAATTCCCAGATGGCATTTGTCTACTAGTATGTACATTCTGGCTGGGGAAGAGAAAACGGGGGTCGGAAACAGGAAGCCCACGCAAGATATGATGAGCCATTAAGCCTTACCAATTTAGTCACAGCACTAGTTCATAAGGAAAGAAAAAAAAAAGTGACTAAGAAGAGGGAACTGCCTGGGTGATAGGCAGATGTGAGAGATCTCATACAATAGTAGTCTGTAATGCTTAGTACAGAACTGAAAGCCAGAGAGAAAATGCTAGGCTGGCCCAGATCCATGATTACAAAAGGGAGATGCTCAGTTTTTTTGAAACGGTTGCAACAGCAGCCATTGGTGATGGTTGAAAATGACCACAGCTATGCTACTGGGGCAAGGAAATAAAATCCAAATTTCATCCTGGAAACTCCTGTGTCTTGCATATTCACTACCATACTGCAGCTTATATCATCACTGATACCAAATTCAACTACTCAGAATTAGTTTGGCTGGATTAAGAATATGAAGAAGCTTCCAGAATCTTTCAACTCACTCATCAAAATACCCAACGTACAGTTAAATTGTGTCCATTTCAGGTTGGACTATTATATCTGAATCCAACATTATAAACTATAGTGATCACCACTTTATCAACAACAGTGGATGGCTTTCCCTTCCCTTCAAAAATTTCAACCAAGTCATGAGAAGGAATTTACTGAGGGAGAACCAGAGCTGATAGTATTTGTCATCACATCTTTGTCTAACTTGCATGGCTTTACCTTGGTCATCATTAAATATTACTATTACACTTCTATTTTGAAAGCGTTGCTGTTTTGTAGATGGAATGGGATATTAGTTTGGAAGGCTTATCAGCTAAAAATTATAATTATAAATATATCAAGTGATCACTGTCAAACTTTTTCCATTTTGACTGGTTTCCATGTCACTCCATAAGCTTGAACAACACCCTATTTCACTAATCATGATTTTTTCTAGAAGGAAATGAGAATGAAAAGGCAGGCTACTGAGGTACACACTCAGCACTTTTTCTTCTCAAATCTGGTGAGGATGTGGCCTTAGGGTGAGATTATTCACAGTCTCATATCTGTTGGAAAGCTTTTCTTTTTGGTGGGTTAGTTTTCCACCAGATCAGAGAGCTGAACCACCTCAGTACACAACTGTAGTATTGTTGGAGCTGGTGGCTGCAAAAAACCCCTAACCTATATAAACAAGAAAAAAAGATTAGTTTTCAGCTGGATCAGTCAGCTCTCTGCATGGTTCATTACTCAACTGCATAAATGTCAATGCCACACAAGAAAGAGAGACTGCAGCAGCCCCAGCTGAGGCTGACTTAGCCTACTGAGGAGCCATAGCATCCATGCTCATTTCCCGATCAGATTCAGCCTCGTAGAGAATGATTACAAATTGTCTTCTGACTGCTTTCAGTCTAGACTTAGGTGAACAAAAATTCAACACCCAAAGTACAGGGAAGCACCACTGTTCAACTATTGCACCTGTAAAATATATTTTTTTAATTTCCAGGAAAGGTCTGGCACAACCATTTTCTACAGCCAGATTATATAAATTCTGCACATTTCTCCTTGAATCCAAAAGATTTACTGTTCCTTGCTGTGTTTTCACAGCACTTAGCACAGTTTTCATTGCAATATAAAATACTATGTCATCTCATTATCTCTTTCTCTTAAGTTGCATGGTATCTATAGTACCTCATAATGCATCATTTCTCTTGTTACCAGCACATTTGATGACTACTTGTCCAGGGCAGAAGGCAAGTTCTACTGCAAGAGCTGTTCAACTGCAGTTGAGAAGGGAACAAAACTTTTCAGTATCACATTTTTCCAGCAGGTCATGGAAGGACACTGAGGGCATTATGCAAAGGAAAGAATGCTGAGAAAAACCCTTTACTACTGGCAAAAGAGGTGAGAATTAAGATGCTGACAAGAATGAGAAAATATTTTACTGCAAAACCAAAAGGAGTTCTTTTCAACCACTGAATACAAAGAAGTAACTGAGCATCAGTTAGCTTAGTTTTCCTTTCAGGTGCATGAGATAAAGTACAAACCATTTCACATGAGATTATTATGAAAACAAGAAAAAAAAAATCTTGTCTTGGCTGTTTGTGACTTGAATTTATCATAGGCAAGATTAAGATTTATTTATTCCATGAAATTTTATGGTAGTTCGATATTTCTTTTAGTCTGAAGCTAAAGTTAAAATTTCAGTTGTTCCCCACCAAAGATGTTCCATCCACGAATTTAACATTTCCAGACCATTTCACTTGTTTTGCTGAACAGAGCAAAACTTCTTTCCCAGTTTTTCTGTATTAGACTGCATGGTAGATTCCCGATTCCCCATTCCGCTGTATCAGCTAAATTCCTCAGCCAGAATAGATCTGCAAGAAGCAGTTACAGTGATTTCCACCTCAGAAACCACCTCAGAAAACAGTGCTGACCCCTGGCCATTTTGTATAGAAGGGATTATGTCCTCTTAGTTCAAACTGCTTTAACTAACGTGAGGGCAATTCTGCAGTTTGGTAGGATATCTATTTCATAGGTTAAAGTCAAATATATGTGTAACTTGCCCGTGGGCTATGGCGTAGGCACATGTGAGGGAGTTTGAAGACATCAGACCTCCCTGGGCTGCTCTTGTGATGGGCATTGTCTGTGCAGATACTATCTGCCTGAAGCAGACCACAGAACATGGGAAGCAGATATTCTGATTTTCTTTATTGTGCGGTCTTCACAATCCCATTCTTCACTACCAGTTCTTACTCTGCAGAGTAGTAGCACACAACAGAATACAGAGCTTGAACTTTATTTCTTCTTCTTGTCTTCCAGTTTCCATAAATTTCTTCTTACTTGCCCTCAATCTTAATTTTCTGGGCTGCTGGCCTAGGTTACCAATTATTTCCTGATAAATCCTACAGGTCAGTACTACAAGTTCAATGTCATCTCAGAAATTTAAAATTACAGAGTCTGTTTTCCTCCACAATTCCTTCTGTTCATCTCAGTGCTAAAAACAAGACTTGGACTTGCAATTGAAAGGAAAACAGTAATGGCACTGACCTATAATTAAGGAGGCAAGAGAAAGTGCAAGAACTATGGAGGAATTCACTTACTGAGTGTCTGAGGGAAACATATATTCAGTCATTGGAGAAGAAAATGAAGAGGTACTGGAAAGCAGCATTTGCAAAGGACCAGTTCGATTTAGACCAGGACGAATACAATAAATCAGCTATCCCTGAGACAGATGTCAAAGAATCATAAAACATAACTGAAAATGTTACAATAATTCCAAAGGCTTCAAGATGAGATTTTGATAGTGCCTATCTGTCAGAAGAAGATAAAACAAGTGTGAGAAGGTGTAGTTTCTCTAACAAACTGTTCAAACTGACAGCAAACATCTGCAACAAGTCAAAGACCATACCCAAGAAGCTGAGGGAAAAGTGCAGTTCACAGATATGAAGACTAGGATGGTGACTATTCCCAGGCTGAAAACACAAATGAGAATGTGTTTATTGGGAAAAAAAATGATGGGCTTTAGCACTGCACAGTATGAACTGGAACACTAGAAAAGTTCAGTTACACCAAATAACATCCTGCAATGCTCTCTGCATTTTGGGGAAAATTTTGCTGCATCCCTTGATCTTCACTGTCTCCCAACAAACAGATAGAAGTCGTAGGCCATAAAAAGACTCAAGGTTTGTCAAAGCTAATTACCTGAGAGATTATCCTATGACCTTCTGCAACAGCTAAAATCATCCAAGGTCCGTGAATGCTCCCCCCTGCTCCTAGAGGCTGTTACTATCAGGACATTGCTATGAGGGATCTTCAGTTTTGAATTCAGTGTTCCTGATTTAGACTGCCAAAGCCCAGATTTGTTAGCACTGCAAATATGCTGCCAAATTCATCATTCTTTTCTGAAACTGCTGAAAAGAGAACAGTTGAAAAGAATCTCTTCATGAACCATCCTTTTTATTATTATTGATGCAATTTGATTATTTGATGAGAACCTATAATGCATACGAAGACATTCTAAACACCAAGACTATAAATACCGTAACAAAGGTCTGCTATATATAGTATTCTCCACTTATAAGCATTTCTCTTTTTTTCAGGGTCTGATCCAAACCACATGCATAATTCTGAAAGGAATAGATGAAAGGAGCATATGACTACATAGAAATAGAAAGAAAACAAACAAATAAATGCTTCAACAGTGATTATTGTACCATTACGCTGATCTATTGCTACTCAGATAAAGAGTCCAAATAAAGAGGCAAGAAAAGACACAGCTCATGCTGATATATGTATTTTAAACTACTGCAGCAGAAACAGCAGGGAACATTCACAGCAATATCCAAAGTTATGATAGGACAAAAGGAAAAAGGTAACAGCAGCAGCAAACAATTCTGTAAGGATCACAGATCTTACTTATTTACCTTAGCATTTCATTCATTACACAAATGAAGCATTAACAAAAACAAAGAGAAAGAAGTACTGTGATACTATTCAAAATATCAACCTGCTGGATAGCATTTGGGAAATACCATTTTAATTTTCAAGGGAATTCATAGTGATACTCCTTTATTTTTTTTCTAACTCAATATTGGAGCCATTAAATTCAGTCTAAGTTCTGGACCTCAAGGAGCTGGGTGATTTCAGAAAAAAACAGCAAGTCCAAAGAAATCTACAAGGATGCAAACATGAGAACATAAAGGGCACCTACAGTTGGATGCAGTATTGCTATGATGGTCCACAAGCTTTCAACCAAACTAGCCAGAAAATGTAAGAAAACCTGCAAAGAACAAAGATTGACATAATTTGAAAACTTCATATGCACAGCTCTGCTGTTGACCATTTATTAAATGATGATGGAACAGTCTGTTTCTTCCGGTGCAAAGGAGCGATCTTGCCAATTTTCTCACAAATTATACCACCATGTGCATATTCCACGGGTTAAAAATTCTAAATGTCTTTATTGCACAAAAGATTCCAAAGCTAACGACCGTGTGAACGGTTCTGTATGAAGGCATTTCACTTCTCAACATACTGAAAAGCTGCCTTAGCCTCATGTGCCACAGTAGCCCGGAAGATTGTTTTTCTTGGGGACCTCAGCAACAGTTATTCTTGACTAAACGGGCAGCTAGAAATAGAGGTTCAAATATCTTGTACTATCCCTACACAGATCTATAAAACAGGACTAGTACTGTATAGGACATTGAGAAGACAAAAGAAACCTATGCTTCAGGTAGAAACTTTCATCTCGGCTGGAGGTCAAACTCCATCTAATTTAGAAAAAAAGAACTTAAAGACTAAAGAACAGGATTGTGTCTGTTTCTCTGTGTGTTCTTGTCAAGTCAGCTAGGAAGTTCAGAAGAATCCATTTATTTTGACTGTTTCAATTGTCATGTCCCATCATAACAGAAGAGACTAGCCAACAGTTTCTTTCACCAGTCCATCTCATCACCACTGCTACCCACTATTTTGCAACTTACTAATGTGAAGAGGCTTAAAAGAAACTCCAAAGACTTGAAGGGTCAGAGAAGGAATGAAATATTTTGAAGATCTGTACCATCTGCCAAAACCCATTTTTTCATTGTAAGTGGTTTGTTGCATTATTAATACAGATATTTAAAATCTGGTGGGTTTCCTCAATAGTTAAGCAAAATGGATTCTAACCGAAGGAAATATGAAAACACCTTTATGACACCTTTTTATGTTCCCTTTATCATGTTGCTGTTTGAAAGGGTTTAGTTAGCTTATTAATTGTAACATCATGGGATGGGATGTACTTAAGCTCTGAGAATTTTTTAATCACACAGGTGCTTTCATTATATGTTTATTTTTCCCCCCCTTACCCTACTTGTTTCTATTCTTACAGGCCTCTGAGTTGTCCACGTTGTCCAGCGATCAGGACAATCATAGTGCCACATTTCAATTTCTAATTCAGCCACTGGTAATTAATTATTTTAATGTAGTAAAATGTACATTCTCATCTGAGAAGAGGTACAGTTACTATCTAAACAGCAAGTAAAACAGGTCCTGCTCTAAACAACTTGAATTCTGAGTAGGCAAGACAGTTTTAAAGGGAAAGGGAAAGCAGAGAACTGTAGTTATTTTCCAAAGGTTACAGAAAGCCAACGGGTACCCCAACTCCTAAATCACCGTCATGAACCACTACATTCCCCAGGTTTCATAAAGAAGAGAACTCCAACAAGGTAAAATGATTGCATTTCTGTAAAAGGATAATAATACCTGACTAAAAAATGGAATAGGAAATAATGCTTTATAAGGTAATTTAAAAAAATAAACTAGTACTATTAGAAGACCATTCCAAGCCATCAGTCATTTTCCTATTTTAAAGTCTATCAATAGAGATATTTCTGCCTCTGCAAAGTATCAAACAGTACATAATCCTCAATTTTGCTGGAGAAGTCAGTGTTCATGGATAGCTTTTCTAAAAAGATTTTGTTTATTTTTAAAAATACAGAACATACTGTCAGGGCTGTAGTACAGGCTGGCTCAGTGGAAAGCCATTAAAACCACTTTACTGGGCAGATGGTGTCAAAGAGTCAGAAGTATGTAACAGAATCCTACTGTGCACAAGTGTTCAGTATGCAAGAAATCATCTCTTATCAGACAACTGCTGCAGGGGACACAGTCAACCACAAAGGAGAGAGCAGAGCACAGCTGAAGTCATGATAGCCTTTCAACTGTTTGCCCAGTAATACGGAAAAGGATATGGAATAAGAAAACCTTAACTGATAAACCCTGAGTAAACAAGGGAAGATCTAGGGAGAGCATCACATCAAGCTTTAAAAAGCAATACATTGCTTTTATTGTTATTCACAAGAAGGTGTACTTACTCTGTCATTAAGAGGGATATCGCAACTCAAAAAGACTAAAATAAGACTTGAGGAGTGTCCACTAAATTTTGTATCGCCACCTCTTCACGCCCTGAGTGATAGGACTGCTGAGCAGTTGGCATTTCAGCAGGATTTCTAAGAATAAGTACAAAGAAACTCATTGGAGACATCTGAAAATAGGGGCCTTGCCACTACAGTCTAGAAGATGACAAATTTCAAACAGTTGTTGTATTGGATGTACACTAGCACACTAGTAGATTACGAGACACTCCTTTGGCACATGTTCCTTTTCCATTCTCTTCTACAGAAGGTAGGCCAAGTTTTTCTAGTGTTTTCATATGAGCGTAATTCTGTCGGTGAGCTTAATACCTAACAAAGCACCTAACTCTGAGTTAAATAGATCCTATGAACTGAGTTAAATAGATCCTAAACAGAACAGACACAGTGAAAATTCGTGTAAATGGGACAGATTAGTAAAAACTCTAAGAGTATACATCGTATGCTGCTTAAGGAGTAGCAAAGCGCGGTAATAAACTTGGAGAGTGTCTGTGCACCTCTTTCCTCCACTGGGCAGAATCAGGATTGCTGAATTCTGGCTCAAGCTCCATATTGTTGACTACATAAAGATATCCTTCTTCAGCTCAAGAGCTACAGACTTATGAACCTGAGCAAACAGATCTATTTTTATTTCTGAAAACATGCTAAAGATGACAGGAGGGCAACTGCTGATACACGGTGTTTTTACACATCCATTACACTGGGAAGTTTTGTCAGAGCTGAATAGTTCCTTCAACAGTAGCTTAAAACACAACCCACTGAAACAACTCAAGATGTCCTTCAGACCAGCAAAACCTGACAATTCACCCCATACTGCTAAGAGCAATGTGGAAAGTTAAATGTAGGGATTTGCCCTGCATAGACAAGAAAACTAACTACCCAATGTGTACCACCAAATTAAAATCAACCAGGCAAGACTGATTACATTAAGACAGAGATGCAAAACTCTGAAGGATAAATACAGATATTTCAACTGTATACACATGCAAATCACCACTGTTTTCTTTTCTTGAAGACAAATGGAATGAGTCACCATGGCTCAGTAGAAAATGGAGGATACGATTATGTGTTAATCCAGATCTTTGATGAACTAGTCAATTGAAAGCTAAGTGGCATTATTTCCTTTCTTATATTATGGATTGGATCAATATTCAGAGACACTATTGGCTAGCTAACTCTGACAGCTGTGGATTCCTCCTCTTCTGCAATGAATTTATACAATGTATACTGAACACATAAAAAGCAGACTTTTTAAAATATAAATAAGTGATATTGAGGGCCAACAAAATTCAAGGTTCAGACATCATTTAGCATTAGAGGAGACTAAACTCTCTGACTTGGAGAATTTTTTTTTAGCATGCCAGACATGCCTTCTCATCTGTGTGAGGATCTGGACATATGCCTTGTTCCTCAGCAAGAGGCCTGCAGACTGCCTGCTCAACAGTCTGCCTACCTTGAAAGCAAATAGATCAAAAGGCGTGCTGTAGAGCATCCTGGTTCAGCTTGAGAGGACACTTCTGTTGCTTCTTAGTCTGTCTTGTAAAGTTGTATACACCAAGAATAGAGTGTGTTGACATCTTCCCACACTTCTCCTTGGTGCGCTCATCTTATTGCCGATACTACTTTTTTCTACATAACTAGCTAACTCATTTATTTTGCTCTTTTTATAGCATCTATGTTATTCAATACCCTTCCCCCTTCTCATGGTTTTAACAGTCTACATGGTCATTTTTACATGTGGTTTTATTTTGCTTGCTCTAGTTGCAAAACTGAAAACTAATGAGGCCCAATGTGTTCCACCAAGGAGAAGAAGAGCTATTAAGATTAAAAGACACCATTAGCAGAAAAGCAAATGAGTATAAAATGGTATTGAATAAATTAAGGCTGGAAAACGGTCATTAAACATTACCATAGAAAATTTCTGCAACACCTTCTTATTCAAACCATCTTACACAGCATTGTGACAGGTCTTTATTTACAAATAAACCCCCAAATAATTAAACAAAACAAATCAATTCAAAGTAAGTTTAAAAACAGACCTAGATAGGCCTGTGAGAAGATGAAGTGACTGTAAGGGGGAAGAGGCCTTCTATTTTGTAGATTTGCGGAAACGTGGTGTCACTGTAGATGCATCCCCTACCAACCATTTCTACATTGTCTATAGAAGAAACAAAAATGTGTCCATTTCACTGAGCAACTTCCAGGGAGACAATCTTCTGCAACACAGAAAACTCCCTCCAAAAACCTTTCTGGAAACCTTAATTAAAAAAAAAAAAAACAAAAACAAACAACCAAGACTGAGGATGTAAGAACAAACAAACATCCTCTGTGAGTACAGCGGAAGCCTTTTAGGAAGTTAATTGACCCTACAGTGCAGATGCGGTTAAGTGACTGGCAGACTACTCCTACTTTGCTTCACTGAACCACTACGCAATGTTGATTTAAGTGAACCTATGCTGCCATGGATTAGAAACACTCACACCATCAGTGATTGTGTCTGAAGTACTGAGGCAATACCAAACAGTTCAGAGAAATACTTTAAATTATTAGTTAGTCTCACTACAGTGGTTTTTCTCAACCCTTTTAAGGACAAGAGCCATCTAACTCCCTGAAAGAAATCCAGACCATCTTACACAGTATTGTCACAAAGGTCTTTGTTTACAACCAGACACAAATTGGGATGCACTCTGAAAGCGTCCTTGTTACTTCTATTTCCTCCCTTTGTTTTTATCTAGCTGGCATGCATAAGGTTTCTGGCACTGGTTTCACAACACTGCTCAGATGTTCTATGAATCACCACTGGTGTATGGGCCACAGGCTGAAAAATACCACTCCAGAAAACTCTGTCTACACTCTGAATTAAAGCCTACTAAAGGCAATGAAACCCCGTATACCAACCGTAACAGGCTCTGGATCACACCCACTATGGATCAATAATGGATATAATATCTTATATTACAGAGCTGGAAGTTACATTATCCTCTAGGTCAAGTTTAAGTCACACTACTACAGTAGAAAGTGGAAGCTTGCATAGATACTAAATAGGCTGTACCTCTTCAGAGGATGAACACTTTCAATCCACCAGCTCTGTGGGGCCCTCACACCTTATACTGGAATTAAGTCTATTCAATAAAAGAAGAAATCAAGGACATGAAGAAGCCAATCCTCATTCTACAGTTAATCTCCCCCCCATGGAGGAGGGTGAAGTAGCCTAACATCCTCAAATATGTACTCTAAATCTGCTCGTAATAATTAGTGTTATCTAAATGTCTCTGGACTATTTAAAATCCACTTCATTTTGAACTGCCATTAATAATGCAGCAGGCAATATTACAAAGACTGGTGAAAATCAAGTAATTTAATGTAACACTTTATAAACCAAACCTGCAATGAATCTCAGCTGCCTCTTCAGCTTCTCAGCAATCAATCTATCCGTAGTCATGTTTATGTATCCTAGGACCTGTGACAGACTGCCACTAGACTTGGCATGCACAACAACCTCAGGTGGTTCATTTAATGCGAATGCAGTATGAAAAAAATCAGATTATGTTTTGATTTTCTCTTTTATTAAATAAAACAGATCTTTATTGAATAAAGCTGCTTTTATTAATATCTAAAACATTGGTTGGTGTCACAGAGACCACCAGTCCTATGGAACTAATAAAAGAAAAGACAGAAGTAAAAAATGAGAACATTACAGGGAAATATTAGAAACCAAATCACATTAAGCCAGTATTGCAGCTGACAAATAAAACATGGATTTAGCTGTAGAATTATTTACTTTAGTCAGAATTTATTATTTTTACTGAAAGAAGAAATCAGAATGAGGTTTCTCCCAGAAGTAGACTGTGGCAAGAAAGACAAGAAGAGCAAAAGTGCAACTGAGTTTCCCCTTCCCTTCTATAAGGCCTGAAACAACTGTAAATTCAATGCAGATGGGACAAAGTACAAAAACTTTGGTTTTATGGGAACTGCTTGAACCTTAAAGCTAAAACAATTTCCTTTATCTTTTGGGTTTTTTAAAAAATACTTTTTTTGTTTCTGCACATAGACAAAGCTTCCAAGAAAAACTCCTATTGACCACACCTGTAAGTTACGCTCATCTAAGTAGTGGTAATAGGAAAGCAGCGTGCAGTAAATTATGTTTTATACATATCAACTGCACAGCTAGAGCAACAGGTGAGTCTGTCCATAAGTTATATCAGCACTGTTACTCTGCAAAAAAAAGAACGTGACCCTCATCATCACAATCAAAATCTATCAACATGAACTGAAATTTATCCCCGAATTCCTGTCTAGTCACCACCAAGAAGGATGAGAAAAAAGAATCTACAGTTTAAATAAAATGATCTTCAATTCTAATCCCATATACAGGTCTATTTTCCATTACTAATATACTACCAGCATTCCAGAGTAATGAACTCCAAATTAGTGGTGAAACACAGGTCATTGCACTCTTCAGCTTTTCATTTTCCATGTTTCTATTTATATTAAGTCCACAGTGCACTTCAACATCAGTAGATCCGCACAGGAAGATCTTCAGAAATGGCCCACAGCCTTCTGGAAGATGGAACACAACTAACAAGCTCAGCTGTGTAATTTTTTGTACACCACTGTCCCCACTGAAGCCAGTGGATGCACAAATGAGATTAAAGCCAAGGAAAGTGGTTTCCTATACAATTACAATTCACAAAGTTGTAATCCACTGAAATCATCAGTGACGTGTTTCAGCAATGTAGACAGAATGACATATTGTGGTACTGTCATCATGGAATCAGTAAAATTGCATAGAGAAAGCCAAAGATAGAGTTTGTCCATAATGAGACAAAAAAATCTACAGTATAAGATTCAATAGAAATCCAGAGGGTTCAAAGAATACTGTAACATGGATAATTCCAAAGGAAACAGAGACAACTTAAATCCAAATATCCAGATATTTCTCTCCTATAATGTAACTAAAACTAAATATTTGAGGATTTGGTTTCTGCGAGACTTCCCCCCACACACTTCCCTATAATAGAAGATTGGCATCACTGCAAATCTACTATCCACATCTCCAGCCTATGGGGAATGCTCTTAGGGGTATACAAGGTAATCCTGCCTAATACAGTTGCCAAGCCTCCACATTTATAAAAACTGAGAGAAAAAGAAAATCAAAACAGCAGCTATGTGGCCTGAGATCTCATTAGAAGGCAACTTGGGGGAAGATTTCTGCTCAGGATGACAGAGACCACCATGGAATGCTCAGCAGAGCACAGGCAAGCAAAGTCACTAAAATATTCACTTGTTTTGTTACCGTCAACTCAGAGTTGAAATTTGAAATTAATTAAATCAGGTTTTTTATCTGACAACAAACATTCATAATGTAAAAGGCTCCTCAATCTTAAGTCTCACAGTATACATCCTAAAATTGTTTAGCATCTTACCAGAGATCCTCAGTTCATTATAGACTTAAGCCAAGCATGGAACCTGGTGTTCAAGGAAAGTATCAAAGTTTTTATTCTACTCCAATAAAGCTAATGAGAGGTTTTTCCCTTTAAACAAGAGAACAAAATGCCCACGTTATTCTGTCTATTTTATTAGTCTGTGTTTTCATTAACATCAACTGGACTTGGTTATTTTTTTAATTGAAGATTTCTGAGCAATTTTTTTTTCCATAGTTGATACCAACCCAACTGACTGGGGGTCTAAGGGACTGACTCAAGAAAACTCCTGGTTGAAGACAAAGCTGTGAAATGCAACTACCCCCATAACTACAGTTAGACAGCTTTATAATCTCTGGCCTTTGTCTCTATATATGTACACACACATATATATCATTAGACTGACAATATATTAAAATACATGGATTGTATCATCAGTGACAAATTGTTCTGGTAAGAACATGAAGCTCATTATTGAAAAAAAAACCATTTCATTTCTCAGGCTGGAGTTATTTTCTGCATTTACAAGATAAAAGCAAAGCAAAACCACAATAGTATTCTCAAGTCTTCAACATTATTACCTGAAAGATTTGGAAATTGTGCAGTAAAAAGGTGTGTTGCCATGGTTCTGAGTAATCAGGAACAGACCTATACACAATAGACAGCTGATTGCTGTTGCATGCTAAAAGATTTTTTATCTCTTTAGGAAAACTTTGCCATCGTGACATAAATGAGAGAGTTTTTCTATTAGCACCAGAAAAGCATCAAAGAAACATGCCCTGTAGCACTAATCAAGTCTGATTATTTTTTTGGTTTCATCTTCTTATGGGGGAAATCAACCTTTTACATTGTCAAGTTTATACTGTAAATCTCTGGAACACTCTGGTCTTTTCAGGGTGTACTAAGGCATAGTAGTACAGATGGAGTCTGTAACCAAGTATGGAAATAGACAATTACGTTAAAGATAGAGATCTGTATTACTAAACAGCAGAGTCCCAGCAATCACGCACTGGATAGCTGAAGTGCAAAATAAATAGCACAGACAATACCAGTAACTCTAATGGGATCTTGTGTATCTGGTTTCAAACCATATCAGATTTAATGAGACTTCACAATCCCAATACATAGAAAAATCTCCCTCATCAGTTTTTATAACATTTTTTTCCACCCGAGACCTCTTTTAAGAGTCTATTTTTCTGCCTATGCTTATCTTTCAAAGGAGAAGTAAGTAACATTTAAGAATAAAATCATATATGGTGTTATAATTGCTGAGCTGGCACTAAAACACTGTACTCTGTAGGACTGAAATGCCACTTATACTCCAATCTTGGAATAAACTGCAATCTCAGTCAAACACTATGTTAATGCAGTGTTAAGGCTGCAAACTGAAACACATCAAAAAAACAGGAGATGAAAAAGTTAATACTCTTACTGAATTGTTAGCCTATCCAAAGTACTGATATTGCCTATAATAAAATACATAATTTACAACCTTGCTGGGAAATCAAAATCAAATGGTGTGCAATGTGAATGAAGCAATCTTTGGAAAAGACTCAGACTTCCAATCCCTGCTGCTAATGCATTTCCAATTGCAACTTTAAAAATGTACTTATGTAGGCATGGCATTTAGGTAACATTTGAGGAGACGTAATTTTGTTCCTTTCTTTCTTAACCTGTTCTAAGGAAAAAAGGAGGGTAAGTGAATTTGATACAGGGAACCACCACAGAAATACATAGCTGTGTATTTTGCCTTCTGCCACTAAGTTCAGTACTGGATACAAAGTAATTGGTAAAAATAACTCAAGAAAAAAGAAAAGTGCTGATATCTGGAAGAGTAAAGAGGTGTTAAAAATAATTAATACTTTCTTTAAATAGTGGTGTTTATAAGCAAAACTCTTTATCAGTATGTTTGCAAAATCACAGATTAAATGCATATGCTATTATTCCTCTCTGAAGGCTAACCACGTGTGAACTTTAATTTTGTTTTCCTGCCAAAATGTAGCTGTTGATGCACATCATCTCCTCAGTAGAAATGTGTATTTCTCCTACTTTGTATTCCACAGGAACGCTCAGAATCATCTTAATTAAGTATTGCAAAAAATGCATCCACCTTTTGGCTGAGGCCACAGATGAAAACTTTAAGTTCAAGGGAGGATTTAAATGCACACAGAAATGTGTGCATTGTCTATATGCTGGTCGTCTGATTCTTACTGTAAACACACTCGAGGGCAACAAGAAGGTATCACTGAGTCGTCTGAAGTCATGCTGTCAGGACATTCAAACTATTCAACATGCACAATATCAGACACCTGGTTCACGCTCTCATCAAAGATTTTAAACGTTTCAGCAAGCACATATTTCTGGTCCAGTAAAACACTGCCAGCTAGTCTGAAACACAGGATTTTTAATTTGAAAAATTATGTAGAAGATAACAGCAGGGCAGCTAACTCCAATAGCTTGTGCCTCTGAAGATTACAAATTTCCAGATAACCCTTTGCAATCCAAAGCTGAGTTACCAGCTAAACCCGTCACCAGTATCTACTACATGATCAAAAGTACAACAGGCAGGTAACAGATGCCTCAGTAAATGGGGAGACCGGCAGAACTGACCAAGAAAAAATCCTGACACTCGGGATTTCCCATCATGATATCTTCGGTTTTGACTAGCACATGACTCCCTCCAAGTCTTTCAGTCATGAATTGTGGGTATCAACATTCAAGGCATTACAGAGGGGACAGAGGTTGTGTTTGCAAAATAAACAAGAGACAGTGAAGCAGAGAGAAGAGACTGAGACTTACCTTTGGAAAAAACTGCTGCCAGGCTCAAGAGAAGAGGTGACAACAGATGCCCCATATTGCTAATCCCAGAAGCGCACATCCTAGGGTTTGTGGAGAAGTTAGGGCTCAGTTTCACACACTTTATAGTCAAAATAAAAACCATTCAGCTGGAGGAGCTGCATTTTCAGAAAAGGTCATTTAGAGAGTGCAAAAGGCATTTCCTTCGGAGAGAGGACCCACTTCTTCAGCTCTAACTCTCCCCTTTCCTCCCTCCTTTGCTGTGAAAGAAAACCCCCCTCCTCTCAGTAAATAAATAGGAAACAGTTCTGGTTAGAATCTCAGCCCCGAGCCCCCGGTGCCGGCGGCAGGCAGGCAGCCCCCGCCCGGAGCCCCCCGCCCGGCGGGGTCAGGCGCGCCGGGCAGCGGCTGGGGGCTCCGCGTCGCGCACCCCCGCGCTTCACAAAGCCAGCGCCCGCATCCCGCTGGCAGAGCGCGGCGGCTCCCCGGGCGTCACCAAAGTTTTCCTTTAGGTGATGCTGATCGGCCCCGAAATCCAGACACGGAGGCAGGGGTTTTGTTGTTGCGCGCTTTTTTTTTTTTTTTTTTTTTTTTAAGTTCTCAATTTCCTCATTGACTTGTTTGACTTTCTGCAAGAGAGGGAGGGGGCGAGCGCGGCTCCCCGCGGAAGGTCATTGCCACAGACGCCGCTCGCTGCTCTCGGGGCCGGCGCGGACCTGCCGCCCCCGCGGATGCTGCTCGGCTCCAGCCCGTAGCGGGGCGCCGGCCCCGGCCCGCCCGCCCGCCCACCTCCGCCGGCCCCGGCCCATCCTACGCTGCCGCGGTTGCAAGTGACAGAGAGAGACAGAGATTTAAGCGGGAGGTGTCGCGAAAAAAAAAAAAAAAAAAAAAAAACCCACAAAAAGAGGAGGGAAACAAATAAATAAATAAGCACACAGCCCAAGCCCCGCCTCGCACCAGGCAGCCCGGCAGCCCCAATCCCCGGGCAGCGGGGCGCGGAGCGGGGCGGAGCGGGGCGGGGCTGCCTGGCCTGAGCCGCGGCTGGGCGCGGAGGCGGCGCGGAGGGAGGCGGCATCCGCGCCCCTTGGGGGAGGAGGGGAAGGAGGGAGGTGGCTCCGCGGGTGCGGGTAGAGCGCGGTATCCCTGGCGGCACCGGGGTGACGCGGCCGCTCCGTGTCGGGGTGTCAGGGCCAGGCCCCCCAGCCCTGCGTACGCGGGCGGCCCGCGCAGCCCAGCGGGGCTGGGGGGGGAGCAGCCGCCGGCAGCGCCTCGGGGCGGGCACAAGGCTCGCTTCTCCCGGCCCCCAAACAAACGGCCTCCCCCGGCGGCCGGTGGGGCTTGGGCTCCTTCCCGCTGCCCAGTCCCGCGTGTGTTCCGCGCTCCCTCGGCCCCCGAGACAGCCCCGAGCCAAAGGAATGGTGTGCGGCCGGGCTAGGGAAATGATGCGAAGACTGTACAGTAAAATACTTCATACATACTGCAAGAACGGCAGGGAAAATACCCACGTGTGGTCTAAATACTGTTCAGAAGTGCGGAAAAAAAAAAAAAAAAAACCCACAACCTCAAGTTTTCCATTCCTGAAAGCTTCAATGCGAGAACCATTCTGCTAACCCAAGCCTTCGGTCAAGCTTAATAATGACCCTTATATTATCGTTGGCGGCGAGAATGGCAGCAAAATGCAGTTTACCACAGCCCAAACAAACAAAAACCACACACACACACACAAAAAAAAAAAAAAAAAAAAAAGCAGCGACAAGAACTTGGAGTCACTTTGTTACCTCATGGACTATGTGTTTGGGAGCAATAGAAACATTCTTCCTTAGGTTAACATCCACAACGCTGAAGCTTTAAAACATGTCTGTCAAAATAAACTTTGAAACTGTACACTTTCTGTTTGCCAACACTGCAAAACACATGCCCAACCATGCAACGAGCAAAGGCTGTATTTTGTGTGATGCTGTGGATTCATTTTAGAAGTTCACATCAGTTTTAGAAGTATTACCAATCCCAGAGAGGTTCCCCAGGCCTGAAATGAAGCATACCTCTAGAACTGGCATTATATCTGAAATAAAAATGTACCATCTCAGAACATCCACTACCTGAAAGAAGATAAAAAATTGCTATCGACATCATATATAATAGTATGTTGTGGCCAAAAACTTAGTGTTGTCCAACATAGAAGAATTATTATAAAATACTCTATCCAAGATAAAACAATCATTATCTGGAGGAGAAAGTCAATGCCCAAATTCATTCAGTGGCAGGGTGAAAGATGTCAGCATAATATACCAGTTAATCTGTGTTCTGATGGATAAGGAGAAGCTTCCTATAGTCTACAAAAAGTATGAAAAGTGCAAAGAAGAAAGCGTTTTCTCTCCAGATACAGGTGTGAGGGTTTTGTTACCAACATTAAGAAAAAAAAAAAAACACAAACTCAAAAAGGAAAATAAAATAAATTTATTGGAACAAAAGAAAAAAACCACAAGATTGTTTTCTCTTGACTTCTACAGTTTCTGACTCTCCAGCCAGTACCTGGCTTTTACTTTTTTTGTGTGTGCAACGTTTGGAGATGTTTTGTACATAGTTTTACTGCCTTCCAGTCATTTAGGGTAACTAGACTGAAAGAAAAGCAGAAACAGTTACAAAATTTCAGAGTGAGAGGGAGCTTTAATGCCAGTCATATTATATTTTCAAGATTAGGTTCTTTCCCTTTTTCTTTTCATATTTTGCAACATCCTTGTTGAAACAGGCTTGGAAGCACTTATTAATTTTCCAGCAAGAATATGGAAACTAGAGAACCTAGGATCCTTTATTCAGGTCCAAAATGTTACTCACTGAACAGATTAATTTCCAAATTTGGTCTCGTGAAAGAAAAAAAAAATTAGGCTATTATTTTTTCCTTAATGTTTTTAAAAGTCACTCTGAAAGGCCACTAACTAATGATTAAATTTGGGTCTCAAGTCTCTCTCAAACCTAACTGACTTAGGAATTAACCGTTGCCTCCAGTCCCTTCAGAAATGAGTATATGCACTCATTTCTCACATGTGCTCAACACATAAATAGTCTTCCCTTGGCTTTGGTGAGTATTTTACTGAAGTGACAGCTGAAGGTTAAGCCACTTGCCAAATTTCTGTCTACAGAGTGGGTGTCTCAATTCTAGTTTCTTCCTATGAGTGCAGGTGACAGCACTTCAACTGTACAAACCCCAGCCTGGCTATCAAACACTTTTGCGATTAAAAACTTTCCTAGACACCACTCATGGAAAAAAAAATCACATCGATTCATACTACTCAGTAATGAGAAGACATCTTCTGGTTTTATTAGCAATAAATTATTTTGGCAAGTATACCTAATATTTGCTGGGTAATTAACACAAATAAGTGTGAAGGAAGAACTGTCTTTAGTAAAACAGACAAGAGAATGAAGAGACCTGCACCCCCACAACCTGTGACTTGCTGTGAAAGTAGAAAACTGATTAATCTGCATCCAACAAGTTAATGAGAAAATCCATTGTTACCCTGAGACTTCTTGTTTCATTTTCAATGTGATATATCAACTGATATATATAATCTGCTTTATGTAATTAAAATTGCTAATTGTTCTAATCAGTTTATCAATTCACATTTTTGTTTGAGGTTTTTTTTTTTGAGACAGTAATGTTCCCTCATTGACAGGCTAGAAGTGCAAGTCTGGGAGGAGCCCTACTGATAGAGCAAAGAAGAGGAGATGAGAAAAGACTATAGCCAGGTGGACTAACAAAGATGTTCCTCTACCCAATATTCCAAACTCCTATATATATAAAGATGTGGAAATACAGACTGTGTCCAGTGATCTGCAAGCAAACAATTCATTTCAAAAGCCAACTGCACTCTAACAATTCTCTCTGTGCCCACAGACCTGGAATAGCAGAGCATATTATTATTGAATCTTTTAAAACTGAGCAGTTACACATTTTTCTCCAAATATATTTTTCACTTTCCATTAAGCTCAGAGAGAAAAATCCTGGCACTGCTGAAGTCAGTGCATACTTTATCATTGATTTTTGGAGAGGCAGATTTTTACTCCTATTTTTTTTCTCCGTACATTACTTGAAGATTGCACAGAAGGTGTTGAAATGGATTATCTGGATTTGTTACTGCACAACATCCAAAATAAGGAGCAATTAGAACCGTAGATTCAGAAAGATGAAAAGAAATCAGCATGATCAGTTTGACCTCCCAGCAATTTTATATAATTTATCAAGTTGTCTTCAAAACATTTAGTAGTCATGAAGCAGCAGGTGTACTGTGACTGCCATTCATAAGGCAAAACATAAGTCGTTCCACTGTCATTTCTATCCTCATTTCTTTATCACATCTATTGACAGTCTTTTTTCTGTCTGGGTAGTGCAGTGTTTCAGGAGGGGACTTCTGTCTGTTGCATGTGTACGCTACACCTTGGCCATCTGAGTCACAGTCAGCAGCTCAAGTCTTTTTGTGATGCTCCCACATGATAACATGAAAATCAGAACAAGATAATGGGAGATGCTGCAAAGACCAAACTGAGTCACGCTCTTCAATTTCATTTTAATTTCTGGATCTTACTCTCTTTTGACATTAACCAGCACTTAGGTTTTTGTTTCAGTGACAACAGGATGAAATGTTAAATCTTTGTTATTTTATTTAAAACTAATTCTCGGCTGTTCACTCACACCACATAGGAAAACAAAAAATAAAATCACTTGGTTTGCTTATAGTGCTTCTGTTGTATAAGAAAAGCAGATGCAGTTCAAAATCTTCACCAGGCTGAAATAAAAATCTATTTGACAGCTTGTAGTTCTACTGTCAATGGTTAATACTCCTTGGAGTACCTATCTCTTTAATGATCAAACGCTAACCTTAGTGGTGAATAGTATTCCTATCAGGCTACTTTAAGTTGCTGGGCTTGCTGTCAATTCACAATAGCTGAAAAAGTAGATGATGTCAGTCAGTTTTCACTCTCCTTTACTTGTTTCCAGTGAAAACTCAGAAATAGCTTAGTTCCAAACGAGTTCTAAAAATGACAAAGAACCTTATCGCAACACAGGTAGGCTATTATCAGCCAAATCAGTAGCTTTCTAATAGACAAAAAAATGTATCCAAGAGGCCTTTTTTATTTGAATTAATGAACTGATATATTAACCTGCTTCATCTGATGGTAGGATTTTAAAAGCTGCTTTGGCTGCAAGTTACTGTACTCACAGTACAATGAAGTGCAGTGATTTATAAGGACCAAATCTTGTAAGATGCAGAGGCCAGCTTGAATAAAAGCTCAATAAACAAACTAACAAGTGTGTGTGCACATAGGGGAAAAAAAATCACTATGGGAAGAAATTACTGTATATATGTAGTGAAAAAATACATAGCTACCAAAAAAATTTCCTTCTTCTTGATTAGGTTGAACTCAAGCCTCCATAGTACTGAAACACTCTGTATTAGTACGGGTGCTGGCCAAGCTACAACAGATGAAGCAATCCAAGTGGCTGGAATGTAAGTGGTAACATGCAACAGTGTCCAATCTGAAATCTGATAGCATTCTCAGTGGTGTAATTGGAAACTCAGTGGTTTGTAGGAGCAGATAACATGAAATAACAGAACACAGGACGTTACTGTGACTGTTCGGAGGTGTAACACAAGACAAGTTGACATGATGCCTTACAAGCAAAGAGGGCAAAGCCCATTTAAAATTACTGTGGAGGTGATGAAAACATCTGCCTGCATGCACTGTCAGCTTCCTTTTTTTAATATATCTTTGTTTATATCAAATGAAAATGAACAGAGGAAAAGGACAGATCAAAGGTCTGTGTAGCTTGCCATGCTGTCTCCCACAGTGGCCAAAAGCAGATGCATAGAGAAGAATGTAAGAATAAAGCGAGAATACATAATAATTCCCTTGAATGCTCTCTCAGCCTTCAGTACCTGAGCCAGAGGTTGTGTTTTATAGGTCTCTTTGTGAACCCATGTTAACTTCGGACATGAACATCTTGGTTCACATGAAAAGGATCTCCACAGCCTTACTACACCTCACGTGCAGCACCATTACCCGCAACCCTCACTATCCACTCCCCACCTAAGAGCCTCTGCCCTTTACTATACGCTAGTTTTGAGAAGGAGTAGGACTGTGCTATCATCCCTGAAAAACCTACAGTGCTTTCAATATGAACCAGAAATAAAAATCTTTGCTTTATAAAAATGTCCTTATCTTTACGTAGACTGAATAAAAAAACTCTAATCAAAACACCCCTGGCAGGTTGTGTATACAAAAAATTTTTTTCCATCTTCCCTGTTAAATTCCATCCCAAGACTTTCTCCATATTTAATTAATAAGCTACTACAGATAGTGATTTATTATCTACAGAGGTTTTCTAATTCATCATTTAGACCTTCAATTTTAATGGAACAAATACTGAAAATACACCAATTTTATTAAACAGGATTAAAAAAATGCAACTTTAATCAACTGACATTTTTTGGTATAAGGGTCATTAAATACAATAATTATATTTTTGTAACACAACCCTGTGAGAAAGGGCCAGATCTTCAGTGATTAGAATTTTTTTTGAGAACCAGTTCATATTCTGTGCCCAATATCTCTTACAATCAAGGAGCCCAGTCCTGCAAAAACTGTCAGGCACATCATTTATTAGTGCCACATACTGATTACTGTCAGTTAGATTTAAAAGCTATTTATTTTCCCAAGACCCAGTGAAATATGGGTATAGTAATTTATAGGTTGACTGTAAGTTAGTATGAAATACACAAAAGGAACACGGTATAGCCCAGAAATATGTAAGAAATGAGAAACAGAGATACACAAAGAATAGTCGCTCTGAATAGTTTGTGATCTTTCTTAAACATATCTTTGTAAACACATATGGTGTCTACTTGTATGTATACATTAGACCTTAAAACAGTTGCCTGTTTGGTAGTACAAATATTACTAAACTTCATAGCAAAATAGGCTTGTTGCTACGACAAAAATCAACCATGTTTTTCACCCGATGCTTATTAACGATGGAGTGCTAGTGACCCCTAGTGCTGTATTTATTCTGTAGGCTTGACACAACATCTAGGACTCATTACAGGAGGTGCAACATATTTTCTCATCTAAAATTAAACAAGAATTGGCATCTACTGAAATGACAGATAATAAGTGTGAAGATGAGGAAACAGTAAAACAAAAGCATTAGAAAAAAAAAAGTAGAACTTCCAGTTTGTAACGTTTTCTATTTATAAGTATCAAAGAGCTGAGTCAGTATAGTCCCTTAAAGCGTTCTGACTGACCATATTGCTTAATATGGTTTCAAAAAGAATGGGGTTACTTAAATTAGCTAAGGAAATGCTGTTTTGAAGGATACAAAACATTTTTCTGTTTCCCTTCTCCTGGATCTCTACTGGCTATTGAAAAATTATTGTTGCCCAAAATATCGGCAATGTTCTTTTCTGAAATATTTTTGACTGCACACTGAAGTCTTCATATTTCAGATCACACTGTATATTAAGGGTTAATCTATAGAGTGTAAGTCTAATAGGTTTTTAACAAAGGATGATTTTTAACAAAGGATGATTGTTACGTATAATGGATTCTGTTATCTCCTTATAGGTAATACCCAACACTGAAATGCTTATTACAATTTAGTATTATATCCATGTAATGCTATTAGAGTTTAATAATTTATTGGCTCTTTATAAATTATTTATGAATGGAAGATTAAGTGTAGCAAAATGAGTAGTTATACAGAGCGAAATTCAAACCTACTGTATAAGAAAGTATACCTTTAACCACCAAATCTAATTTAGCTGATTTCATTCTTTCGGTAGAACATAAATACATCAAGAGGAAAAACCTTTGTAATACAGACACTTGTAAGATTTAAAGGTAAGGACCATTAAGACATTTAAAATTAAACAGTTCCTTTTCCCTTCTGTGAGTTTTTTGTTTGTTGGTGGGGGGACAGTGATTTAGATATATAGTACAGACTTACGTACCTCTTCTGGCTCTAGCCTCACTTAGATTAGAAATATCAGCAGTAACAAGGGCAGGTGGGTTTTGCAGAAAGTCTTAAAGAAGTTATAATGACACTTGCATTTAAGTTTAACATATCCTCGCGGTTAATCTTTAGCAAAGGTATACCCTCTCCAAAGTGTCAGTCATCACTGAAGGCCTGAAAGCCACTTCAATCAAGTGGCTGCAAACTGCTTACTGAATTACAGTTCTTGAGATGCATTCAGTTCCACTAATTCTCCAAGCCTCATAACCATTATTTTTTTTTGCACAGAAAATGTTTGATCAGCAATGTGGAATAAAGAGGAAATAGAAGAATTCATGACATGTATAATACATATATTTACTTCTCAAGACTTCCTTAAAGTAGGCAGATACTGCACACAGTTCAACTCTAGTCACACACAAATTTTTGCCTTTTTTTTCCCCAAAAACCCTCATTCTTATCACAGATGGGAGAGCATATGGTAGGAAGCCCTTATAGTATATTGGAAACAGCTTCCACATTATAGTAGAATTTCATATTGAAACTGCAGAGTCAGTAAATGGGAGGAAGCAACCAAAGATATCTAGAATATTTTAACCTTCTCAGTATAAATATTGGCTGTCCTTGCAGTTAGAGCTGCTGGAGAAGGAAACTGGGAATGGGAAAATTGTACCAGCTCCATGAATGTGTGGCAGAAAAACAACTTTAAAAACAAGATTCTGTTTAAAAGATATAACATTACATGCAAAATCGGAAAGCTGAGGGATTAGAATCTGCAATGAATTTACAGTAGCAAAACTGAAAGAAAAAGTCAAGGAAGAGAATAAGATAGTTTAGGAGATTAACAAGAACCTTGATTTTTTTTTTTTTTAATGGCTTGATGCTAAACCAGGCTTATCAGGAACTGCGCTATGACGCTTAAAATTCCACCTGAAGGGTGTTGCTGGCATTCTACCATATACTTGCATCTGCAGATTCCCTTCCTCCACATAGCTTGCATTTTCATCATTTGGGCTGTCACCCAGGGTGTTATTCATGCACTTACACACAGATACTTGAGAACTATAGCATTTTCTGTTGTAAACTACAAAAAATTTTTGCTTATATTCTAATAACACTGAAAGATATCTACGACTAGTTTAGCACCAAACATTGAGTAAGTTCTTTATTTTGCCATACAGAGCTGCAGCTGTCTAGAATGCTGGTCTCCCCATTACCTAGCCTGTTTCAACCTATACAAGACCAGTAAGGAATGACTAGGCTTAAGGCCAACATAGTGACTAAATGCAAATTAAAACTTTGTCAAGTGCCATCATTCTGAATACTATTTAAAGTTCACTACATTTTCTGGGTGTACTAAACTAAACGCTGTCACCTTTCAAGTCACTTTTGTTCCAGCTAGGTCAGCCACTACTGATAGAAGCTGCTTGAAGTTTAATTGATTTCTGCTTTCTGATATGCACAGGCCCTGGTCCTGGACATAACAGCCTTGCCTTTGCTGCTGCAAACCAGACAATCCTCCACTGCAAAGGTTCCCAGGGCCTCACCTGTAGCCCAACGGCCCCTTAGGCTCAGAAGCATCTAGTTCTAATAGAATCTAGATTACTTGCTCTGAAACCTCGATTCAGTCTAACATGTGAGGGTATTAACTCCATATAAATGCCCAACAATGCTGTAACATGAGCACAAAAATAAAATGCTCCGAAAACATGAGTTCTCAGCTACCAGCTCAGAGTCTACTGAGGGCAAACACAAAGCTCAGAGAGCACCTTAGTGCTTAAGGTCATTAACAACTCATTTTTCCTGAGGTTAATGAACAGAAGCAAACATCTTCTGTGGAGTTAATGCTCCCAGGAAATGCCCTGAGTCATGATCATTACTATGATTTACATTCGGTATAAATGCTTTGCATTCAATTTACAGCATTTTCTACCTCAGCATCTCAGAATGGCTTACAAATATAACAGCATTTTTATTTCTACATCTTAAGAAGACAGAAATTTTAAACAGAATGGGAAGAAACACAGCAAGATCAAAGCACTGTAGTACAGTTCGGAGCAAAACCTGGATTTTCTTAGTTATATCTAATCTTCAGAAGGTTTTTTTTAGAAAGTCTACCATGCCACATTCTCATTTCTCCAGTTAGCTTTATATGTGCACTAAAGTTATGCAGAAGACTAGTTCAGTTTCACAAAGGATTTTACATTGATTCACTCTGTAAAATTTTTTTTTCCCCATGTCAACTTTTATAACAAATACAAAAATTAAATATAAAGCCATTGCAAACTGAAAGAAAAAACATTTCATCACTACAGGTTCAACTGTTTTTCCTGGTATTCTTCCAAAACAAGATTTCAGCTAAATTAACCAAATCTCATGAGATATTTTGATATCAGCATAACTAAATATGGTTCCACCTGTGTTTCCCTGGTTAGTGTGAATGGAAGTAAGATTTCTGTTAGCAGGTAAAGTACAGAGGGTTGAATATGGGGAAAGAGACACTTTAAGAGTAAATATAACCTGACAGACACTAGCTCTTAACACTTGAAAGACAGATACTAGTCATTATAATTATTATTATTTTTTTAATCATCAGCTCAGTGCTCACCAGTAGTCCAAAAGGCTAGTAGGAATTGAGGAATGGTTATGAGTAAATGATGCTGTAATTGCAATAGTGAAGAGATATGAGGAAGACAAGGCAGGGAGAGAAGCAACATTTGTTTAAGTTTGAAGAGTAGGCAAAGATTCAGGTAATTAATTTTCTCTTCAGACTTAAAACAGATTTCTAAATTAAATGGAAGTTAAGATCAGCATCTCTGAATGTTACTAGACACATTTATCAGTTATACCAGAAAAAGTGATAAATGTTACCTGTGGAATTAGAAGAAAATATTAGTAAAAAGAGAGGAAATGTCATGGTTATTCCTATAGAAAATGTATGCAATTTATTTTAAAATTGCAAAAGAAATAGAGACTAAAGTTAAAGCTATCATATAAGTGCACAACATACCTCTTAAATACTACATTTATTTTCTCAAATAAATCTTCAAAAGTTAATATTACCTTCTCAATAAAGTCTTCAAATTCACAACCTATTTCTACCAAACTGTGCAGAATTTCTTCTCTGCAGTTAGGACAAGGAGTTACAGCATGCAAAGGGTATAGGAGGAAAGTGGAAGGTTTTACTTTGCAGACATATAGGAGCTGTTCATGTTAGAAGCTCCTGCCAACACCTGCTTTCTTTGAAGACTTCCACTGACTTCAAAACTGAATACATGTTTTCACAGGGCCAAATACAAAGTCTGTATTTCTATTATTAGCCTCATTTCCTGCATGTAGAATTCTTATAAAAACACTCATAACTGGACTTATTATTACAGATATTTTAAGCAAAGAGTAGTCTTTATGACAAACAAATTGAAAGTACATATTGTTGAACTGACCATAAGGAATGGGACAACCAGTGACTGTACTTTGTCATGTTGGCATGAACCAATTTATTTAAAGCCTTCAACCATTTAGAAGATATTAGGACAAGTAATGATTTGTTTCTAGCATTTTCAGAAACTTTCCAGAAAGATTTAAGTGATGTAGCAAATGATCTGATAGCTCCTGTAAAAGCTCCATAGCAGGTAAAGTATAGAAAGATACTTCTTCACTCTGTGAGGAAGATCAACAAGAACATTCAACTCCTTCAGGTCACAGGATAAACAGCATTATTAAGTCTGTAGCACATTCACAATATTTCTCTGGGATGCAGTCTTTGAGCACCAGAGAAATACATCCAATATTGTCCCACTTTGATCACTCAGGCACATTAAAAACAGCAGGGCAATTGAGACACGGCTGTCAGAAGTAGCACAGTTCAATTAGTCCTCTGTAGTTCTAATTGAGTGATACCTTTGAAGGTCCTCTGCTTTTTAATAAGCCAATAGAGATAAGGTACTGATATACCACATGACTTACCACACCATCACTAATATTTTGCTGTAAGCATGCTACAAGCATCATAGTACCAACAAAACAACCTGCTGCACCTCTGTCAAAGTCCCACTTCTATATAACCATTTTTATTTCCTCAACAGCTTTCCATAAAAAGACCAACAGTTTCCTAAAACAGGGAGAAATAACTTTTCTCTAGTACAATCTTTACAGGAAGTTAATTAGCCCTCTTATAAGTAATTAAAACTCCAGCAGGATACCTGATTTTCTGTGAGAAATCCTGCCATCAGGAAGGAATCATTTCCAATTGCCTTGTCTCCCTGAGATTTTAAAGGCTGCCAACCCTCGCCTGACAACAGCTCTGAACCAGGGAGCTTCACAAGGTCATGGCTGGGCAGGGCTGAGCTAGTCAATGCCCAAGTTACTTACAGCTGGTCATAGTCCATCACCTGCAGGTAATCAGGTGCAGCTGAGCCTAGTTCATCCCTGAAATACACAGGTACATCTGGGTTAGGTGAGGAACAGGATTTTGTCAGTAGGGACAGCATGGTCACTTGGGGGTGGGAAGGACTGGCAATTTGAGTCACTGTTTTCAAAATGCATTTGTAAGTAAAGCTAAAATTCCAGGGGAGAGATTTTTCTATGCTTAGTTTGAGGTTACAGCTAAATTCCCCCTTTTCTGGGTGGTGGCTAGTGAGCTACACTAGACCACAGTGAAACAGGAGGTGACCTTCAGGAGATGAATAATAGTTTCCATGATACACTCCCTGTAAGAACACTGAAGAAATACTCAAAGCCATCATAAAAACTCCCCTAACATGAGTCTGACCAATGTTAGTGTAGAGATATGAAAAAAGATAATTTAATTCTATTTTTTTAAAAAGATAATTCTTTCATTACTTGGATTTAAGCATGTCACCTTATTCTCATCTAACTCACATAATTTTATATCATTAAAATATGATTAACTTCAAAAGTCTAGCTTGTGATTTGCACATGGAGAAAAATGTAATCCCTTACATCTTTGGACGAGCATCAAAAGACTTTATGTGGTCAGGAGAATTGCCAAAAAAAATAGAGTTGGTGTTAATTGATCATCTTAAGTTTGTAAGACTATAGATCTTGTCACAGAGTTTGTTTTCATGGATCTCCAAAAATAATCAAGGTGTTTCCCAGGATTAGATCAAAGGTAATCTTTATCTCAAAATACATAAATCTATATTTAACACTGAGTTACATAACTGGCAACATGCAGCAAACATCTAGATCTAGCCTGAATAAATCTGGAATAATTTTCAATGACAATTCAAAATTACATTTTTCTATCAGAAGTATGAGACTGTAGTGAATTTTAAATCTAGTGGTGATGGCACTCAGCTGGGAGGGAATGTGTCTTTTTCTCAGTTTATTTTTATATTCAACACTCAACAGTAATTAGGTAAGCAGTACCTGGACTCTCCATTCTCAGTTAGAAGCCTCAGCCACCACAGGACATTTAAGCTCTTTTTTGTTTTCTCTCCTTCTGGATTTCTGTAGTTTTCATTCTTTGTTTTGCTGTGACTTAGCTTCAAAAGGAAGAACAACCTATAGCTGGAGATGTGGGTGTCACTCCCCTCAAACCTAGGCAAAATAAGGCTCTTTATGGGGTCTGATCCACAAAACTTGTCTGGGAAAACCAAGGAAATGTTATTTCTATCCCATGGGCTTATGTTTCAACCACAAGATTAACTGCTGACTTCAAATTTCTGAGACAGTTTCTATCATGCAGCTGATCTGCCCACTTACTCATATCAGCTTAACTTTCTCTCCTAAGAGAAGTATAAACTTTGGACATGCTCTCAGCATTTGTTTAATCCTTCAGTAGTTATTCTGCAGCATTGCAGCCTTCTAACTCCTGTTCTAAGGTCAAGAATTTGAATCCTCTGTAATGAACATCAGCTCATACAGGTGGTTACATGCAGGTCAGAAAGACTTTTTATGTGTATAGTTGGTGATCAGTGGGAGTGAGGATATTTGTAATCCAGCACTCATTGACTTTCTAATCTGAGATTTAGAAAACAAATTAAATCTTAAATTATGCCCAGCATCATTTCAAGTTGTTTTATACTCAAATGCTTAAACTGATAATATAGTCAGGCTAGTGCCACCATTACACAGCAAGCAATAATCTCAGCAATGCATGTTTAGGTCATTTAATCAAACAGTATCAATTAGGACATGTAATTGATGCAATTCATATTATTTTATCTGAAGTGATGCTGTATAGGAATGAACACAATTCTTCTTTGCTCTCTGTACTGCTGAGAATCTCATAGTCATGTAGTCCAAGGCAAGTGCAATTTTGCTTATTGGACTATTTATATAAAGTAATAGCTATTCTGTCACTACCTCATTTTTTTAAGTTTACAGAGTTTAACAATCCTTTCCCAGTACCCATTTCATGTGCAGAAATAAAAGCTCTCTTCCTGGAACATTATTGCCAGCTTTTAATAGCCACATTTAATCTTTGTTTAACAAGTAGTATTCCAGAAAAATTTACAAGTACTTGTCAGAAAACATTGTGGGATCTTGTTACATTATTAGAGTTTTATATTGATTAAACACATGGTCAGTAAAAGGTGTAATAAAACAGCTGTCATTATAAAATGGAGCTCACAAGACAAGCTACATTCTTTTGCAATTCTTATTTTATTTAAGAGCAGCTGACTTCACTTTCATTTATTTGTTCTACTCTATGTGAGCTTAGTACATTCTAACTTAAGAATTTGGCATGGTGTTGTAACAACTCTTATGTTGCAGGACACTAAGAAGCATTGGGTTTAGCTAAAATTACAACACTTTAAACAAGTATTGGTCCTGCTCATGAAGTCTGTTACAAACATCACTAAACCAAAATGTAGTAGTTTAGATTATGCTAAACTTTGTAAATGGTCTGATCAGGAAAATCTGCTATTTATGTCACCCAAACAATGTCACAGTTTGTTTTCTTTCTAAAGTCATTGAAGTTAATGGTAGAAATTAAAGCTGTGCACTCCTGAGCAAAGTGGGTTATTAGCCTATCAAAAGGAGTAAAACAAACAGCATAAACAGTTAACAGACACATCCATTCCATCTAGTTAAAAAGATGAAAACAAAGAAACTATCTGTCATGTAAGAAGGACACAAATGATGTACTCTATGCACATTAAGCAGCTAAGTTACTCAATTAAATGTGCCACTAATAAATAATTTAAATTATTTTGCCTATGTTAGATAAACCACGCTTGTATTTTAGGAATTGAGAACCTTTATATAAGTAAAACAGAAAATAATTTCATTTCTAGAGTATACAAGAATGTAATGTGTTTTAGTGGCCAAGGTAATGGTATGGGATATGCCTCTCTACCCATACGATCTTTAGCATGGGAGCTGCCACAGGCCACGTCCAGACAAAATCAGATGCAGATCCGATGGCCTGCCAGGCTGCCATTCACCAAGCTAAGTGTGGTGGGACAAGAAACCCTGTTGTGCTTCACGGCAGCGCTCGGGAGCTGGCTTTGTCAGCTGCAAGGCTGCCCTGATGGGGTCATGCTTCTGGCCAGAAGCTGGCCTCACGGCACGGCGCGGGCACGGCACGGCACGGGCACGGCACGGCGCGGGCACGGCAGGTCATGTTCGCGCTGTTCCGGGGATCCACCCGCTCTCCTCATGAGTTTCTGCAGCTCACCAGCTCTAGCATGTTCTTACTTGGGTCACACTTAGCATAGCTTTGTATTCAGGCAAAGATGTAATGTGTTCTTAGCCTAATTAAACTTCATCAGGTCTAACCGGCACCTCAACAACCCTCATAAATTCCACAGTTTCTATTTTAATGATTTTTCAAGCCCTGTCTTGGATCTCAATTTTTTTGTGTGTAAAAAGCCATATAGTGAAATACATACTGACTGTTGAAGCTGAGTAAAAATTTACAGAATTTTCAAAGCTGAGTTCAACTCTGTAATGAGTAAGTGGCTATAGCTCATTTATTTCATTTTAGTGATGCGGCCACATTTTCCAAAATAGTTGTTTCTTTCCCTTAGCACTGTCAATACCCCTGTAAAATCAGTTGTGGAAGCAAAACTGGACTGTTTTTCCATGTATTTTTTATTTTGTGTTTAGAAAATAACCCAAGCTTCCATAATTGCCAGTAGATGAAGAAAAAAAGCCACAAAAAAAACAAACAGAGGGTTCTTGCAGTGGAATACTATCTTTGTTCCAATAAAAAGAAAGCAAAACAAAAATAAAATTTTATTTATCCAATATGTTCTTTTTTCTCCTTTTAATTTTTTTTTACCTTTATGCAAAATATCATAGTGCATGTATACACTTCCCTTCTCCTGCAAGATAAGCTATTCCATGTTGTTGGGTTTTTTGTTTTTTTTTTGTTTTTTTTTTTAATTATAAGTCTCATTGACTATAAACAGGAGTTATAACTGCTTAGCATAACTGCTGACTGCTGTAGACCCTACTCTTTATCTATCTTTTGAGATCCAAGTGTGATTTTTTAAAAACTGTAGAGACTGCAACAGTTTCTTTTCATTAAGTTATTTTTTCAAGCCCAGAACAAAGAAATACGAACTTAAAATCTGTATCTTTTCATTCCAGTGAGCATTTGTGGCTGCTTTTTCATGTAAACTAAGACTAGATGTCAATAAATGGTTGGGGCAGACTTGATGTATGTTTTTCTTCCCCTTCACCTGCTCCTAATAGAGCTGCCCCCCCTTCAAAATTAGTCACTCAGAAAAGAGCATTTGCCTTATTACACCTTTTGTTTCTTCATTAACTCCATCCAAGTGACCCCTTGAGTGTTGTAAAAGCTTATCATCTATTTCCTAATTGAATCAAAGTGAAACCAGACAGCATACTGCTTACAAAAACTCAAGTCAGATCTTTGATCCTTCCAAAACAAAGCAAATTTGAGCACTCCAGGATTTAGCTGTGTGTTAAGACTAAAAGTACAAATTTCATTATCCACTCCATGGTTGATGGGACCAAGAAGTTCCAAATCAGTCCTATTGGAAAAGGCTACAACAAAATGTAATATTCCCTCCCAAGACTATCCCCTCTTGTATTCAGTATCTACAAGAATCCTCATATGTTTTGTTCTAAAGTATTTTTTTTAAAGAGAAAAGCCTAAAATGTCACATCCATCCACCCCCACGCACCCCCGATTCGAAAAGTAATTTAAATCTTATGATTTCATGTATCTGTGAAGATCTACTCTAAAACAAATCTATTCATTCGGTAATGTGAGGGACATCCAACAACTCTACTGAAAGAACCAGTTGAATTCCAAATGAAATTGAAACATACATAAAAGAATACACGCAAATCAGTCTTTTGATAAATAAAACCCACTAGCAACTGCTTATGCTCAACCATGCTTAGGAACTGTGGTTATTTCAGGATCACACACAAAAATGGCTAGGGATAGAATCTGGTCATTGAAAATATCCTGTTCAACTTCTTTTAAGATAGTGATCTTACAAAGATATAAATGAAAGCAGATTTTGGCCTGTAGCACATACTTACACACAGACATAACTTCATAGGATAAGCTGTTAGACTAGAGGATGAAAAATCTTTTTGCTTAACCAAACTGGAAATGATACAGTGTGCATAAAATAGCTATTTATAGATTATATTTCCTTTTCGAGTAGTCTGGTGGCATTTTTAATTTACAGAAGCTATAACATTAACTGTAAATATAAATAAGAACAATGTTGCTCTCATAACAGGAACAACGTCGCTATCATAACAGGGACTCTTGGCCTATACCTCACTTACACACACTCTTATGCCTCTGCAGAGAATTAAGAACTTCTTCTCCAGCTATTTATTTTGATTTCTTAATCCTCAGTATACTTAGCAGAAAAACTGAGAGAAAAGAACAGAAAGGTCGTAGAAGGTTGCAGTTAATCCAAATATGAGGGGGATTGGTTTTGTTATTTATTGTTCATTGCATTAACAAAATGTTGTAAAGCTAGGACAAAAGGAATTATTCCTTCTGCATACTTTTACTTCTAAAAATTATAGGAGCAAAAATGAAAAACCATTTAATAAGCAACAGATAGTAGACATTTCCTTTGAGTGAAGAACCTGGGGCTTTATAGGTTTAGATATAGATGGCACGGGCAAATTTATATTGAACCCTGTATCGTGTGCAAAAGCTGGAATTCTGATGAGATTAATTTTTTCTGATTTCATAGAACTAGTATCATTTAAGATAAATGGACCATCATCTGCATAAAATATGTCCTACAACAGATATTAGTTCCAGTGTCATGTTTCACTTTGCACCTCTGTTTGTCATAAATAAATGAGGCAGTACATTTAATTTGCAATATCTATAACTGGACTAAAACCTAGTAATTTTCTGCACAGTTTAGAGAGGAATAAAGTAATAGTCTAACAAAGTAAGAAATATTTGTGAGACTGTCATCTCCATAACAATCCATTTATGTGTAAGTGTTAAGAATTAATGTGATAATAGAGATCCTAAGTTTTGGCTAAATACTGTAGCTCTTACAACAACTACCATTCCTTTTGCACAACATGTACATCAAAGAAAAAATAAAGATTACTTTTGCAGCCTTTTATTTATGCTTTTCTGAATTATAATTCATTTCTACCTTGAGGCACTCACTGGTAGAATAAAATGGCTCTCACGGAAGAACCTTACTTTGTATAAGGAAACCACAATTAGCAAACTTTGCACACAGCTCTGACATAGAGATGGTTGCAGTAGTCATATTTAATCTGTTTTCATGTACTGTGGAAAATAAGTACAAGAAACATCAAAATAAAGTCTAAAAATGCCCAAATAGGGGATTTAATGTGTATTCTACCATGTAGACTGGCCATCACTGAAGTAAAATTTTCAGTAAGATCCAGGTAGATAATGTAGAAAACAGTCAAACAAAAACCCCTAACTGTTACTACAGTCCTTTCCTTTGTCTTTGTGACCCATACATTATTAGTTTATACATCATTTTAATTGTAGCACTGCATAGGGCCTTAGCCATAACTAGGACTCCGTTGTGCAGATTGTGGCATAACGCAGAACAAATGAATTGTATTTTAAATATCAAACACTTGCAGTAAGTTGCTCCAGGATGGAGTCAATACATAAACATTTTGCCTGATGCATTTGGCGAGGTTTTTTTTACAAACCAGCAGAACCTTCAAAGTAACCAGAGATAAGAGATCAGTGTGTGAATCCTTGGTTGGGCTGGGAGTGCTGCCTGTTCCCATGGATGTCAAATCACATCCTTTTCCATGCACTACAGGTATAGCTGAACACAGGCCATAGCAGAGGCTCTGGTACATGAAGGAGCCCTGGAACTACAGGATCTTCAACAAATAGGAGTGTCTGACTCTGCATGAGGACCTTATACAGCTATTAACTGTCCTTGTCGATTCTGCATTAAATATGAGATTATTCATCTAGTCTATAAGAGGTAACCACTGGCATTTGGGTACCAAAGTCTACATGTTTTACAATTGCTGGGGCATTAATCCCTTGACCTTAGGAAAAAAGGACGGGTATCTATTGTGGTTGCAGAGGTTGTTCACAGCTGATTTTCCGGCCAAAAGTGGATAGAGGAAACATTCCTTTCTTTGCTCTAGTGTCTGGGATATGTGCTGAAGCTGAGCACTAAATCCAGGATTTACTCTTCAGTCAGAGGGTATGCAGATGCTGGTATGAAATGATGGCCTGCCTCAGGAAGATGATGACCTTGGGTTGCTACTGCCTGATTCACAAAAAAGGATTTGTTATGAGCAAATTCAGTAACATCAACAAGCCAAAGACTCTGGTGATAAGAAAAGCTTGGTTGTGATGTTTTTCAAGCAAGATACATGGGAATAAGAACAATCAAAACCTATCCTAGCTAGCAAAAAATGAGCTTGCAACTGGCAAAAGAAGTCTGAAGAATAAACAGGACCTGTACAGTTCTTGTGAGCTGCACGTAGCTGTCTGCTACCAGGAGAAAGATAATTCATCACGATAAAAACAAACATCCATTTTAAACTTGCTTGGCAATGAGGATGTTCTTATTTGCATAATGATGGTTATTTGAATATGATGAGAATTTGCCTGAGCGAGACTCAAGCTCAAACACATTCAGATGTGATACAGTCTGTACAATTTTCTCAAGGATTGCAATTTAATACTATTTATCTAATGAAAGAAAAATAAATATTGGCTGTAACATCCCATTATGCTTGAGAGCTGGTTTTAAATTACACTTGAATAAAGTAACTGAGTGTGGGATGTTTGCATTTCCTCAGGGAACGGTAACACTTCCCAAAATGGTGAAAAATATCATCCTTTTCCAAGTAGCCTCTATCTCAATAATAGGACTGCAGAAATAATGCTAACAAAGTGGAGCCTATTGCACTTTCAACACTGAGTATCAGCCATAGCAGCAATGAACCAAACAGCACTTCACCAATATAAAACAATATCAGAGTCCTAAAGCCAAGTTTCAGAAAAAGACTTAAGAGTATTTAGAGACTGGTAAATAATCATTGACAATGTTTATACTAGAAATGACACACAAATTTTAACAAAGAGAAGCACTGGTCGTTGGAACCATTTCGTAAGGAAAGCTATGGATGGGACATTATTTAATATGTTCAAGACTGTTCTTATTAGCTCTGATACAGGCATTTCTGGGTTGGAACCAGCTGTTACACAGATGACCAGAAGAGAGAAGTTCCTGCCAGGTTTATGTATATTCATGTGTAATTGTGAGAAAAATCTGTCCATATGGAGGGAAATAATACCATACCACAGTTAAGAATATTTGCAGTTTCATCTGATCCAGACAATGTGACAGCCTCTAATACACAGGACAAACTCCAATTTTATTTCTGAACACTCCTAAAATCTTAGTGAGGTAAAGTTCCAAATCAGAAGTTTGCCATTCAAACTCCATATTAAATACAGTAATTTTTGCTGGTTTATTGTAGGAAAACCTCTAAATTTTTTCAGGATATTGGATGCCACCTCTAGCGAGAATTAAAATAATTTCTAGATTTTCAAAAGCGTATCGCAATGGGAAACCCTGACATGGATGAACTGGTGTTGAATGTATAGTCACTTTGCAATAGATGTACCTACATGTAAGTCCACCGAATCAAGCCAGCACCTGGCTCTTGGTAATTTCAGATGTCAAAGTGTTTTTAGCAAGGATGCAATTTTCTGACTGCAGAGCCACATATCTGTCTTGCCAAACCTTAAATGGCATAAGACTGAATTCTGTGCTGCAGATGCTGTGGATAATTAACTAGCAAATCCATCCATGTGAGAGAGATTATTTCATTTGTGTCTTCAAAGGAATAAGAAAAAATTATGCCTAAGCTTAGTTCAAAGCTGATCCTGCTCCTATTGATGTCTATGGGTTTCTTTGCTGCTTACCTTAAGTTTACCGAAAATGACTTAATTGTCATTAATTATGTCTTGAACAAGGCTGTCAAGAAATCTTTGTTCTTGTAAAACAGAAAGTGTTCTTGAGAAACAATTGAACTACCTGAAACTATAATTTTGAGAAGCTAATAATGCATCTCTAAAACAGAATAATAAGGATACAAATGTATTTTTATTGAAATTTTAATAAAATGTCATTTGTAAAGTTAGACAAATTCATTAAGTGGATATTTTAAAATTTGTTTTTATGAAGGCTTGCTCTTCTCCTTCTGAATTTCATGAACTTCATATAACTTCCACTACTGTGAATCTACCACATTGTAAAAGCATCTACAGCTCTGATTAAAAACCCAAAACTTTAATGAAAAGTTGTCACCCATTTCAACACGCATTGACTGAGGCTGCCATCCTGCCACATGTAAGTGTCTCTACAACAAATCATCTCAAAAGTGGTTATCACTTCAGACCTGTTGCCAGAAGTGCTGGCTCCTTCTCTTAAAGCTAGGTTTATGTTAACCTAGTTCATCAAGATCAGCAAACAGGTCATTAATAAAAACAATTACAAACCCAGTTCACATTTCAGAGAATTAATTCGCAAAATGTGGCATTATCATCTAATATAAAAAAAATAATTTGGCATTATATAAATCCACTTAGTCAACTCAAGCACATTTAAAAAATTAAGACAAAGTTCTTACCATCTAGTGCCTCAAAACACTAATCTCTTTGCCTAAACTGAGCCCATTGGATTTCTCCACCATGGTGTGCAGAGTTCATGGCTTTGTTGGCAATTAAATTCCAAGACAACATTTTGATCAGTTTTTACAGTTCAGTGGTGCCATTATTAGAGTCATTATCCTTGCCATTACCTCTAAAAGAGTTGAAGGAAATGGAATTTCATTCACGCAACTTGATAAATTGTTTCATTAAAAAATGGTAGAAACCAATAAGAATTCTTCCTCTCACAGTGGTGCACCAAACAGAATGCCTTCTTGCTCAAAAAAGTCATCTGAACAAGAGTGTTTGGAACATTTGAAACTACAGTTTCAGTTAACGTGATGAAGTAGAAGTGACTGTAACTGTAAAGTGGCTTAGCACAGTTTAAATAATAATTTAATAGGACAGCCTTACCTGTCTGGAAAGTAGCTTGTGAGTTCATCTCTTTATTTATTTATTTAGTCACACATGAATGGCCAGTCTGCACTTACAGGAATATCAGTTCCCATTTGCACTGTGACCATTTTAAATCTGAAACTGTAATGATTTCCACATTTTTGGTGGACAGTGTGTATGTTACCCTGTCTCTTGCTACATCCTACCATCTCATATTGTAACTCTTCCAGTAAGCCCTAGACTTACATGAAAAAAAATTAGAAAAAAATATTTAATATAAACCCCCAAACTACATGGAATCTACTAAAATCCAAGTGTAAAAAGTACTCAATTTGCTAAGTTTATCTCAACACCTCGAATATACTTTACCAACTCCTAAACAATTTTCTTTTCATGCTGATGTAAGACAGAAGTAAGTCCATTTTACTACCCTTCACTTTGAAAATATCAACTCCAAAATAAATTTCAGAGAGCATTACGAGAACCTGAATACTAGAGAGCTGCCTTGGGAACAGTAAGTGGTGCAGAGAACTTAAAAGGAAAGAGAAAGTCATTATTAAATGAAGTACTTACACCTCTGCTATTAAATGGCCAAAATCTGAGCAGCAGCACTACTTGGACCTTCAGCTATTTGTGTATTCAGGAGTTTGCTGGATTCTAGAGGCTTCCAGCGCTGAATCTGAAAGTAGCTTGTCTTTGCCTCTAACAGCACCCGGCCTGGATCGCAGCTGATTTAAATCAGTCCAGCCACATAGACCTCAGTGGAGCTATACTGATTTACACCAACTAAACATCTGGCCACGTGTCTCATTACAGATGCAATTCTGAGCTGCACAGGACTTGAATAGGCATTCCTTGTGCCCATTCAGCATTTTTAGTTTCATATATAATTAAATATTTTTTCCAACTGAACTCTATAGTCTTGCCTCTTCTGTGTTTTCATGTGGCAGCTTTTTGTATTTAGTACTTTAATACCTGTACCACAGATTTATATCCCATTTGGTAATCAGGTTCATAACCTACATACTATCTTTAAATCTGAGTTCAAGTCTTCCAGCCTAGGCTTCCTGCTAAGTTTTCTCAGACTATAAACAAAATATCAGAAGAAAAATTAGGGGCAATAAATGGATAAACACCCTTACACTTACCAGAGGGTAAAGAGACAACAAACATAGTATTTGTCTGTCTTTTTTAAGAGTGTATAGATAATGGAAGTCATAATCTGTGCCTAGCATGCATAGAAAATATAAAAAAACCAAAGAATTTAAATATCTGGCAATGTTACTGCCAGTATCAGTCATCATGATTTTTAACTTTTCATAGAAATGCAATCATTGAACCATTCAGATTTATTGTTCCACCAGAAACTAGATGAAATAGGGTTAGATAAGAAATGAATCTGAATGGAATAGACGTCCTCACAGAGGATCACAGATAAACAAAACAAGGATATGTTCATGTTGTGTTGGGATAAGTTAACCTGCATTCTCCCTTCCTACGTAGCCATTGTTCAGTAGATGATAGCTGCACAGAAAGAAGACAAAGCTCCTGGTATAGGCTTAGAAGATAAAGATCTAATTCCTAATTTTTCACAAGACATTTAAACTATCTCATGCTTAACTTTCCCATCAGTGAAAGTGAAGTGGGAAACAGTGCATCCATATCTCATAATCACAATATGAAGATAAAATCAGTAAGTGGTACTGTATACAGGTGGCTGACTTGGCTTGGCTGTATTTTTCTATGGATTTCTTGGGTACAAGACAAAAAGACATGGAGTGTTGGGTTTGGTAGGCTCATGCTGTACCCAGAGCTCACATGCAATTGACTTGTGAATGCAGAATTTAATGTGTCCAAGGTCATTTGCACAAGTACAATAGTCCCAGTGAATCCCATACCTGTTGAAGCTGTCATGCATCCAAAACTAAAAATATTTTTCAGTATATTTGGTATACATGCTTTTTCATAAACTTAGCAGTCATATTTACATTAATTTCTAGTGTTTGTTTACGTTGTAATACAGGCATCAAAACTACCTTATATATAGTAACATGTTTTTCATCTGACATACAATTTAAAACATTTAAAATCAGGCTAAAGGTCAATTTTAGTGACATAAATACCTCCGGCATCCTAGCAATTTACCCTCTACCATTTCTCATCTGTCTTTTACAATCAGGTCTCTCTAGCCTTCTAAGCAACCTACTCCCTTGACATATGAATCAAACATTAAAGAGTGTTTCAACAGACTATTTTCCCATGAGACTTTTTAAAGAGCAAATTTTTCATTTAATTTGGCATGCCTCTCAAATTTTCTGTTGTAATTCACTTCCATTCTCCTCATAGACTTATAACAGAATGACTATGATGGATCATGCTGATTCTGTATGAGTCTCTACAACAGAAGAAAAGATAAGCCAAGTAACGGGTTTTGTATTTCCTTAACCAGAATACCGCTTAACACAGAAGGAAGAAAGCAATGCTTGCTGAAAGGTTTCAGCAAATCAAATGCTTCAGGTCATTATCTTCAATAACCGTCAATGTTTGCCCAACTTTTTCTAAAATTTCACAGGTATGTGGAAAGAGCAAAAAATGGCCGATCATATCTTTTGTCTTCTATTTTTTAATAGAAAGTGTCTGTTTTCACTGAGAGCAAGAGTTATGATGACGAGTCAAGAGACCTTCATAGGAAGACACCATGTCGGAGCAACAGTGCATTAGATCAAGCCTGCTAATTAATTCTGTTATCAGAGAAACTGTCACACCATCAAGGATTCATTGAACTCGTACATGTGGAGATAGCAAGACTGTTAACAAGACACGTTGTGCTTCCCCAGATGTTCATGTTACAGAGTTCCATCGTTAGGCAGAATGAGTTCTGTGCTTATTAGCACAAAAGACAGCAATCAGCTGAAACCCTCAGCACAATCTGGAGAGAAGCTGATGTCTCTACTAAGGCAGATGGGAACAGTTTAGACCAAACAGATATGACTTAGCACAGGCTTATAAAGAAGGTGATCAAAGCACGTTGGATTCTGGGTCTTGTTTGATTATTTGAAACTTTTTTCTACAAGGGGTTAGTGTTCTTCATTTAGATGAATGTATTGATCTAGAAAAAGAAAACTACATGTCCACTCTAATAGAACTATACTAGTAATCTAATACACAGCTATTCCAGTTTTCCCAGATATTTTTAAGCAAACAACAATTTCCTAATTCTCTAGCAAATTAAATTTCCAAATCAATCCAGGGACACTATGCATCCAAAGAAGGAACTTCTTATTCTTTGCTTTTTCAGATTTCTGTTTATGTGGCTGTATCAAAATATTTATTAATCATCTTGAGATTAAACACTGTAGCTTCTAGATTTGAGTAGGATATGATCACTGATTTATTTCTTACTATGGCAGAAAAACTGAGCACTGCTCTCTGGAGAAATAACATTTAACATGATGCTTTCCAAGCTTAATGGGGTGGTTGTTTGGGGTATTTTTCGCCAGCAATTAGTGACAGTTTCAGGGTTGATTTGTAGGCTGGAAAAATAAGGATTTAATATAAGGGATATAATATTCTTTTATTTAATAATTATATCACTTTTTATTTAATAATGGATATAATCTTATTTTCTGATAAGCTCTTATGCTCATGAGAGTTTCCTAAATATTACTGAGTGGATAAGTTTTATTTAATGGAAAACTGAAAATACAAATGAGCCTTCTCTGAGATAGATATGAATTCCATGGCACCATGCAGGGTCAGAAGAAGTTGGTGCAGCCAAAGAGCAGGTGTAATGCAAGAAGGCAAAGAGGAAGTTTTTTGCCTGCTTTATAAAACGCAATGATAACACTTATATACCCACCTTTAAAAGGACTCTTCCAGTGTGGATTTGTTTGTATATCCAGGTCAGAGATACAGGTATACTTATGGCATGTTTATTACACTTCTGATTCTGACAGAAATTTTGTTGCCATTTGAAAGTAAGTAGTATATTATTATCCAAGAATGGTTTGGGTTGGAAGGACCTTAAAGATCACCTAGTCCCACCCCACTGCCCTGGGCAGGGACACCTTCCACTAGCCCAGGTTGCCCAAAGCCCCGTCCAACCTGGCCTGGAACACTGCCAGGGAGGGGGCAGCCACAGCTTCTCTGGGCAGCCTGTGCCAGGGCCCCACCACCCTCACAGGGGAGAATTTCTTCCTTACATCTAATCTAAATCTGCCCTCTGCCAGTTTAAAACCGTTACCCCTCATCCTATCCCTACACCCCCTGATCCAGAGTCCCTCCCCCCTTTCCCGCAGCCCCTTTCAGCCCTGGGAGGCCGCTCTAAGGTCTCCCCGGAGCCTTCTCTTCTCCAGCTGAACCCCCCAGCTCTCTCAGCCTGTCTTCACAGGGGGGTGCTCCAGACCCCTGAGCATCTTTGTGTCCTCCTCTGAACCCCCTCGAGCACATCCATGTCCTTCTGATGCTGGTGGACACAGGACTCCAGGTGGGGTCTCACAAGAGCAGAGAAAAGGGGGAAAATCCTCCCTCACCCTGCTGGCCACACTTCCCTTGATTCAGCCCAGGATACAGTTGGCTTTCTGGGCTGTGAGTGCTCATTGCTAGTAGTTTTCCACCCACCAGCACCCCCTAATCCTTCTCTGCAGGGCTGCTCTCCACACACTCTGTGCCCAGTCTGTGTTTGTGCTTGGGATTGTCCTGATCCATGTGCAGGATCTTGCACTTGGCCTTGTGGAACTTCATGAGGTTTGCACAGGCCCACTTCTCCAGCCTGTCCAGGTTGATGACATCCCTTCCCTCCAGCTCGGTGTCATCAGGGAACTTGCTGAGGGTGTGCTCACTCCCACTGTTCGTGTCCCCAACAAAGATGTCAAACAGCACCAGTCCCAACACCCACCCCTGAGGACGCCGCTCGTCACTGCTCTCCACTGGGACATCGAGCCATTGGCCACAACTCATTGAGTGTGACCATCCAGCCAATTCCAGAATTATTATATTGTGTTACTGATAACAACTGAAAGCACAGTCCAGATGAATCAAAGATTCATGGAAATAAAGTTCATCATTACTTAAAAGTGCCTTAAGTAGAAGACTGTGTAATCTTCTGTAAAGTAACCCTATCAACAAATATTCCAGGACGTCAGCAGCATAATTATACATAAAGATTATACACCCTAGTAGAGTCAAGAGGTAAATCATTAGGATGCAATAGGGAAACAATCTTCTGCATAATTAGTAAGATTTATTTGGTGTGGGAACATGATAATACAGCTGTGTATAAGCTTCCATTGATTTACCATGTACACATATCTTACTCAAGTATTTACTGCTAGTACAAATAGGTATCCCCAGAGGGTAGGTAACTGATGAATTTACATAAAGATCCAAATTGGAATCTGAAACGCTCTTCACAAGCTTGAGAAGCTTTTAGAGCTAGACAAAAACGTCACAGGTCTTCCCTCAGTACAATGCCTACGATCAGACTCCCTCAATATACCAAAATTAATTACTTTTAATTTGAAGCATTTTAAATTTGAATTTTATTTGCCTAAATTCAATAGCATTTATATTAAGAACGGTGGGGTGTGTGTTTCTGAACATTTAATAATTTAGCAGGAGATCTCACACATCAGTGTTTATAGAATACATAGCTTTCAGCTCCTAAGGAAACCAGTAGTTGGTGAATATTATTTTAACTGCAAGATTCTACCGCTACCTCAGTGCTTCATACCAGTTCCATGTGACTGAGAATTACCATTTGTTCATATCTGGGACCACATGGCAAAAACTCGAGAAATCCCAAAAGTAATTGAACTCTGAGAACATTAGCAAATACAGTCATAAATTAATTCCATAGAATGGATATTGACAGTTTTTAATATATAAACATACTCCCATGAGAATTTAAAGAATGAATATCCTGAAATCTCAAAGAATCCAGGTACCAAAGGACAGTATTAGACTCCTGTGTGTGTTGGAGAGATTCTGCATTACACTGAGTACTTACACAAAAGAGTAACAAGAACTGAATATATTTCTACTGACTCACCTTGGGTTAAATTTATTGATGGGGTACTGTCCTTCAATTCACAGCTTTAGAAAACCAAGTATCAATTATTTTGAGAGATCAAAAAATTTAATAGATATATATGATCTTGAAACGTGTTCTCTAATTTAAGACAGGCATCATATCAATGAAAAAATTTGTTGTAGCATATGTGGATTTCACTGTGGCCAAATGATATCCTGCCATTGAACCAGAAATGCAGAGCTGATTCCTAGATTTAAAAAAAATACATCATAGTACCCACCATGTGATAGAAAAAGCATCTGGCTGATAATGTTGCCTGAAGGCATTAAATTGATCAGGCCCTCCATCAGAAAGGTAAGCGGGCTTAACTGTGTTCACAGACACATAGCTGGAATACAACTTGAAACAAAACAAGGATTTAAAAAACAATTGCTAAAAATCTATCTTCTGTACTAAAATTTACTACTGTTGACTTCATCTTACAACTTCCTATCAAGCTATTTCTTCCTACATGCTATGCAATTTACAGTTCTTTCCCTGAATGGGAATAACAAAAAGAAAGTTTTATTTTTCAGTAATTCCTATTGGTAATTTCAATAGATATACTCTTACTGTTTGTATCTCTTATTTCTGAAGGTCCAATAGAAATAAGCTCCCCTCATTACACCCAGAGAAATCCCACTGTGATTATGGCTTCACTGGAATGTCACAAAAGCTGGAACAGGCCACAGAAGGATTTGAGGTACCAAATGGAAGTTCTGATGTCCCTGATTCCGATCTTAACTTAGAATTTGTGCTCCAAATGGAACACAGGTTGTGTGACACTGGATATCCTCACCAAAAGGTCCATCAAACCTGGCTGCCATGACTTTACACGTTACTGCCCCCTCCTGTACACATTACTTCGTACACAGGACATGACTACCAGCAAGCTATGAACATGTTTTGCACCTCGTTTCAAATCTGTCTTCTGAAGTGGTTTAAGTGTAGAACATCGTGTGTAGAACATCGTGTAGAACATAGTGTAGAACATCGACCGTGCATTGCAATGGTTGAAATGGGTCATTTTCTCTTCTGCAGGATGATCAGATGAGGCAACATCCTCTTAAACCACTGCAGGAAGCTCAAATGAGTTTATCTGTTAACGTCCCAAACTAGAACATAAACCAATCTTTTCTAAACACCGATGTACTAGCAAAGCTGGTCCTTTGCTAGCAGAAAACTTGTTTCATTTGCTTACCAAACCGGCACAAGGTATAGGTATCCAAACTGTATTTTCATAAGGAATACTGGCATCCCTACTGACAATGGGATATAGACATACTCTTTTGTGTCACATGTAAGCAAAAAATTTGCAGATTCGTATTAAAAGAGCAGCCCTGCTTTCATAATCACGGTCAGAGTCGAATCACTTTGCTGTAGGGTTAGTCTGGAGCTTGAGTGACATTGTAAAACAAATATAACGACCCGATTTAAAATTTTTATTTGGAATATTTTACAAAAATATTTGCTTACTTTCCAAACAGGAAATAATAGTTCTGTTTCAGAAAATATTTTGATATTTCACAATGTAAGACACTGTCAGTGCTAAGGAAATGATCACAGCAGCTTTTCTGCATAATGAAGCAGTGTAACGGTTTGACTCTGTTGGGTTATAATTCACTGAAGCAGCCATAGATATAAAAATACTAGGTGTTGTGTTGTAGCTTTTCCTTTCCTCACACTGGTTTATTTTTGCTCTGGGAATGCAGTATATTGGTGGCAATTTATATGCTAATGAATAAAGTAGTATATAAATTGTCTAACTGCATAATAATGAAGAATGAGGAGGTGTAAGTTATGATGCCTTTATGCAGTGGAGAGCGAAGAATTTTCTCATCAACTGTTGATATCTAGTTCTTGGACTGTTCTCTAAATCAAAATTCCCACAAATTGAGTAGAAGAAGTCAGGGAAACTATGGAAACATGACAGGTCTAAACTAAAACTGAACTGACTTCTTGTTGACTAAGATCAGACTATAAATTCTTGCTAAAAAAATAAGAGTAGCTGGCCTTGGCTTCACTATTCACAAATCAGATCTCAGGCCTTAAATCTTTTAAGCTAGAGTTGCTGATAATTTGCTGCTGCTCTGTTCAACTGTCCCATCTGTGCTTGCTGGGCAGCTTAAAAGAAAAAAATTTGCTCTGATCTCAAAATATTCACTAAGAGACTAGGAATATTGCTCAGGAAATGACTGTGATTACTATTTCCATTAATATAGCATCTAGAGTTAATGTATCAAAAGCCCATTGTATATTGGGTGTTATACACTGAAAAAATGGTTATGCCTGAAAGAACAGCTTACAAATGATCACGACCCTTTCATGAAGCGGTGTATTTTGTGTCCTTGTTCCCTACAGCACTGGAAGGCTCTATTAAAGAGCTATCATCTACTCTTGAATCTGTGCTTAAAAATTGAATTTCCGTGTCACACAAAGCACGGTCCCTGGGCAACAGAAAAAGCAACATCCAACACAGCACCAGAATGGGGAATAGTAAGAGTTGCAGCAGTTCAGTCACAGCACTGTGCTAAAATAACTATACTGCTTTTAGACCTAAGCTTATACCCCTTCCAGCCTCTCCAAAATGTGAATAGAAGAGCTCAAGTCTGCATAGGTTGGCACTGCCTAAGGACATTCCACAGAATACTGTTGCATAATGCAAATTCATCTTGTGTCTCCTATACTTCAAATTACTTTAGGGAAGCTGGTGCACTTTCTGCCATCCCTTGGAAACAAAACCAAATCTTTCTTTCCCTTCAGAATATCGAGGTTATTTCCCTCACACAGGTCCCACAGTAATGTTCCCCAGATAAAAGCTACAAAACATGGGGCTGGCAGCGTGTAGATTTTTAGGGGTTGAAGAAGCTCAAGGATTGATGGCACCATCTCCACTGATTATACAGGGGAAACGCCCGACGTGGCAGTTCTCTGTGCTGCTTTACTTTGGTGCACCCCTAGCAATCATTTTTCACTGAGCTTAAGAAAACATGCATTTGAACTTGTACTTGTATTTACCATTTAATTATTAATATTATGATTTTTTTTATCTATTAATAATTAATTTACCAACACTCTTACAAAACAATCCTTTCATCAAGAGTCAAATCCAGGGTTTTTTGCAAATGTAGATGTTTTGATAAGCAACAATAAGGCGTTAGTACCCACATATCATTTTTACAGAAGAATCATGTAGCCAGGAACCTATGGCCCACACTAGGTCATGCTCAGTGACACATTTCTTGCAGGAATGGTGTAACCTTATTATTTTCTCATCTATTTTCTCTGTGCATGGGCCAGTCTCTCAACTGGTGCTAATCAGTTCCACTGCCAGATACTATTACATGGCTTAATGTCTCTTTCTTTTACTTTACACAAGACATCAGGTACTTGAGCTAGGATTTCACACATCCTGAAGAAAAGGATTTTAGGACTGTATTTGAGGACAACAGCCAAAAGTACACCTTTGTACAGGCATAAGCCTGGAGTGTACTAACACAATGAATATTTCTGCATATGCTGGGGTGCGCTCCTTGGGGGTAACTGAAATCCCCAAGTCTTCTGATTTTATTATTACGGTTGAATTCAGCAGAACTGATTCAGTCATGTCTCATACGCAGAGACATGATGACAACTTGAGCATTTTGCTGTTTGAGCTGGAGGGGTTTATTCACATGGTGCTATTTTAAGATAGCTCATCCATTATACAAGGGAAAAAAATATTTTGTTCATATTAAGTAATTTTTAGAGCCTCGCTGACGTTCTAGTATCACAGGATCTGCTAAGGTAACTAGATGGCATTACTTGTACTCCTACTGCCAAATAAAATCTGAGCATCCTTTCTCAAACACTTTCCTAATCCAGAGAACTGGTGCCTCTGTTGTTAATCACTCTACTTACACTCGTTTACCAAAAAAATCCAACATAGGTGCAAGCACACACAGTTAATTTCTGCTAAACTCTACGAGCTAACCTCCCTTTTGTAATATTGAAATGTGCACTACAGTAAACATATTTTTTGCCTTGTACTTTGCACTACAGTAAATCGTTTTATTTGCCTTGGGGATTCAATGAGTATGTGGCTTCAGACATTTATTGTACCAACTAAAAGGGAAGGCTTTAGCATTTTGAGCGTGCTAAATTTTTAAGGAAGCCTATGAGAAAACTATTTTATTTGGAAAAGAAATATGCCAATCCTTTGCTTTAAGGATTATTATAATTTCTGGAGAAATTATTTCTGGAGAAATTATTTCTGGAGAAATGGTAGATGGTTAGGAAATAAAAAATAAAACAAAAAATACCCTTTTTCTTCCTGTTATTTTCCCAATTAATTCAACATATGCATTGGGTAAACACTTTTTTGACATCTTTTATCAGTTAATTTCAAGGATTTTTCTGTATATTAAAATTCTAAAGATGAAAAGAGTTAGTTTATATATCTAACTTCTCCAAAGTAAGACATATAGGTCACTCATGACAGATGTTTGTCCAACATCTTCTAGTGGTCCTCTAATGATGGACAAGATATATAGTGTCATACGGTGTCCTGGGACAATTAATTCCAGGGCATTATCTCTACTACGGTAGTCACCAGAAAATACATTTAAGTCTCTTTGTTGCAATTTGCTACCATTTTATCTTTCTCTGTTCACCCTAGGAATGAAGAGATTGTCTCCTTTGTCTCTGCAGCAGCAAAAAAGCATGACCTAGCGTGTTCACTCTTTGTAGGAACTGGTCTTGATTCCAGACTGTCACCAAACACTTTTACCATATATTTTTCATTGCTATAAATCACTTCTCAATATACATCTATTTTCTCTCTTATCCACTGCCTTGCCCAAGACTTGACTAATATTTTGACCACGACACTGACAGTTCCTATCTCACACTGCTTCACAACTAAGTCTCTGTTTATTCTCTGCAACAGTTTACTGACCTCTCCTTTACAACACCAGGTGCCAGAGAACTCTGTAGTTCTAAGTTTGATGTGAGTCCTATTGCAATTACAGGTACTCAAAATGTTAACAAATGGCAATATTAAACCCTAAGACATGCAGAAAATATTTCCAATTAAAGCTTGTAGTAATATAATCCTCTGTCAACTTTTACTCATTAGGCAACCTAGAAAAAAATCTGAAAAAAATAGGAAACTAATTTGTAATTTCATTGAACGTGTCCTTTAAAAAGGCAATGACAAGTGTAGTGAACTGTTAACTGAAATGAAATCTTTATGGGGAAAAATTATAAGGAAAGAAGAATGTAATGATTAAGATAGCTTTAAAAATATATGCTTCTTTACTAAAAGTTCAGCTCCCAGAAACCTGAGGGCTGCATATTAACTGCCTTGGTTAGATCATGGTAACAGAAAGGTTAAATGATCTTCCAAAGTATGCTTTTATTTGTGGCAAAATAACAAACCAGCTGAATTCAAAGTATTGGGCTTCTTTCATGCTAATAATACATCACTTTTTGAAAAGATGATAAAAGTTAATATCAAGTTAGCTGGAAATATTTTTGTTTCTAGAATCCTAGGTATATATTTCATAGGTGAAAGACAACTTTGAGTGAAGTCATTAAATGGAGAGGGGTTTGTGGGGTTTTTTGTAGTGCTTTTGAACACTGGTTTCTGTTAATACAGTTGCAATCATGGAATGAATCTGTTAAATATCATTATTATGCCCTCTCAAGACTGAGACAGTTGGGCACTGTTTCATTTATGCTACACATCATGAGAAAATGCAAATACCCTAGAAAATAATTACATGTCATCTGTGAGATACAATGACGTATTGTTGGTAACAGTTATCTGTCATTCTGTAATGGCATGACTGCACATTTTTTTCCGGAGAAACATCCACAGGAAAAAGCAGTGAACATATAACTAAAGCTATAAGATCTGTATATGATGTATAAAATAAAGAAAATGTTACCAAAATAGTATTTCAAACTGTTTCCTATTTTTTCTTCCTCTTTACAGTTCTCCCATTTGTTTTTATTTTTCGCTTGCTTAAAGGGGAAACATGAGTTTGTGGATTTAATGGGGAGTTAGGGCCAAAGTTTTGCCCCAGGTTTCAAATGAACATTAGGAAACCTGACGTGTCCTACAAGACTGTGCATAAAGTTTAGGAAGACTGGCTTCATCCTTTCATGTGGAGCCTGGCTAATACAAATGTATTTGCCAATAACAATAATACAAATGTATTTGCCAGGAACAGAACCAATGCGGGAAAGTATTAAGTGTGTTTAGATTAAAAGAATGAATAATCCCATATGACAGGATTACCTTTTACTTCAACCTGAGCACATTCTTAGCAGCTTTGCATAACTTCACAGTTGATGAAATATATCCTGTATGGCCTTTATACTTGTTCTGGCTTTTGAAATCTCTAAAAAAGCACTAATTCTGAGGACTGGAGAAATGAGTGGGTACCATGGGAGCACTTAGCATCTTCTATCATGAAGACAGATTTTTCTAAAACAGGATTTGGATATCCAAAGTACATTTTCTGCCTTTTGCCAGTATATCTGGATTTAACATCTTCTTTGCACTCAGTTTTGAATCTGCCTCTTTGCTCAGGAAATGGTGCATAAAGGCTTCTTAGTCACCACTAAACCAAATTAGAAAAGATGACCATTTTACCCAATACAGATTCAAATGCTTTCTACTGCCTTTAAATATAATCCCTCATCATGCTGGTTCACTCTGACACCAGTTTCATTAGATGACGTGACATTTTCTTTGCTTCAGTTCGTATCTGTTTTCTCACTGAACACTTACTATCAACCATTTAAAAGGAGAATATATTGTGAAACACCACTGGGAATTTGTTGGCTAATTATTAACATCATTTTACAACTCAGGTTCCTGTTCATTTTAGTTTTTCATAATTTAAGAATATTTTAATAAGTCTGGGTAACTGATGGCAACTGCAGCAAGTGGTTTGTCACCTGTATATATTCTTTGCTGAAAGATATACAGTAAGAATTTTACCTGCAACTGACACTGTTAAAACTAGCATTTTCTAATATGTAGCATGCCAGAATGTCAGATACTGTAATTATTCCCTCTTTCAAGTGCAGGTTTAATACCATAATCCAAATATCATGTTTTATTTTATCTATACTAAATTCTAGCAGCTTGTGCATGTATTAGTTATACACATCCTTATTATTTGTAACTCACAGTTTACAAGAAGGTTCACATCTCCTTCTAACCTTCTGCTATTCTGCTATTAGGGAAGGTGACAGGCATCTCTGGAAACCTGGAGTAAGCCAAGAGAGAACTGCATATAAAAATCAGTATCCTGGAAATGGAAAGGTCTGCTCCTAAAAATCCAAGTGTTAGCATTGCATCTAGGTAATAGACCTGTGTAGGATGTGGAGAATCAGAAAATAATGAGTCGGGTGCCAGACTGTGAGGTACATCCTATGAACAAGATAACTGCAGTGTGAAGAACTCTATAGGCAAAAATTATGGCCTGCGTGATTTTTTCCTTAACAAGTGAGCAATAGGTCTCTCTCTCCAGGTGACAGGTCAGAGACTATCCATAGGGTAGCTGATGAAAGAAAAGCTGAACACACTGCTTCAGTAAATGCTATTTAATTTTATTTTTTTTTAAATTGATGTTTTCAGAAAACATACAAAATTTAGGTAGGAGATGAAGCAATGTTTTCACATCTTGTTTTTTTTAATGCTTGGAGAAATCAATCAAGGTCTAAAGAGTTTATAGCTTCATTACAACTAGGACTACCACACTTTTAAATGAGCACAGTTTCATTAATTGTATGAAACAATTCAAACTAGTACAGCAGAAAAACTCGTGCAAACCTAGTTAGAATTAGTATCTGAAAAAACTTTCCCCGGAAAAAGGTCTTTTCCAAGTTAATTTTTCTAACTATCTGTCTGCATGATCTTCCACCAGCTTCACATGCTTAAGATATTCACTAAAATTAAAGGCACCTGCAGGTCAACAAGGACTAGTAGGTTTTTACTGAAGAGTAGGGAAGTCATCTGCTACTAAAATAAAAATTTTGTAAATTCAAATTGACATTCTTTCCCTGCTGGTCTTTCTAAGGAAGAAAGGTGAGATGATTTGTGGATAACTTTACTACTTGAATTGAGCTTTCTAAACCATCTTCTGAAAGCAGAACAAACGACTGACTTGTTAGTGGTGAAGTCTGTCTTATGGGTGAGTTTACCTTATGTGGGCTTGGGATACTATTTCCTACTTACTAACTTACATAAACTGTTGTGGGATTTTGGGGCTTTTGTTTTTGGTTTTTTTTTCAGCAATAGGCAGATGGACCACTGAACTTCTGAAAATTTATATTCTTTGGCCTAAGACATAACCCAAGTACAATCTAAATAATCATTAACTGGACTAGAAAGCTAAAAGAAAAATTTAAGTTATTTTCTCAGTGGAAGAAAATATTAGCTGTTAATTTTTCTGGTTCGCACTCCAGTGGGGAGAAATATTTCCTAACCCATACTATTAGGCAGAACAGGTACACAACATTGGTGCTGTCATTCTGTCCTGACTGTTACACAAAGAAAGAGCAATAGGTATTCTTCTTTGCCTCAATGGAACAGAGAAAGCTCTATAATTATATTGTAGAGGACATACAGTTAATTTGATTCTAATGAAACTCCTTTGATTCTCCTGGAGTGACTGCTAATTTTGGTAGGTATAGCTAAAAAGCTTACTTATTTTTGTGACTGAAAGCAGGACTCACAAGGTAGCCTCCCAGAAAATATGCTTAGGGAGAGAATGTCATTTCTCTGTCTTAAATTGGGGAGAGGGGCTGGTGTGGGGTGTGGAGAATGTTTGCAAGTGGAGCACAATTTCATAATAAATCTTGTGTTAGCCATCCAATTGTTGGGTCACAGCTGTACAGTACCACAAGTATGCAAGTGTCTTGAGCTGCATGTGGTGGCTTGAATGACAATTGGTGCGGTGTTCAGTGCTGAACACTTGAGGACTGGTGGGCTCAGGGCACGGGCCAGAGGGGAACAACGGGTTAATCTTTTGGCTTCTATGCTCTGTGGTCTGGTTCAAGGAAACAGAAGCCAAGCATGAGCTTTTCAACCTAGCTACCGATTTGGCTTTCTAAACTTACCCAGTCGTTAACAATTCATTGTCTCTGTGCTATCAAGAGCACACCCAAGTTTGTTCAGATAAAATTGTCATTAGTTTCATGGAAGGCTCAAGACTGCAAGATCTGGCTAAATGAGAAGCATCAGCCACTAGAGCTATCACCTTTCACAAGAAGTGTCTGCAGTCAATTTAATAGATTATTAGCACCAGATATGAAAATTCTTCAGCTTGCACAAGGAGTGAGCTAGCTCCGACTTGAATACCTGGTAAGATGGCTGTGAAGTTTCCAGGATTAGCTCAGCTCCGGAAGCAACACAGACATGTTCGCACAGCATGGCTGCACAGAGCTAGCTGTTGGGGAAATAATGCAAAAGCTCTAGTTTTTGCATAAATAACAGTGTAACAGTCAAACTGCAACTCAAACCCTTCCAATGCGGTTCATTCCGACTAAATTTGAGGGTGTTCATTGAATCCTACAAATCAACTCAGGACAAAATCAGTGAGGAAGAAAGTGCTATTTAGGCTACTAGATCAATCAAGGTTTTTGTGATACAGCTTTTTTTCCCAATTGTCTTTCTAGTTAACTGCATTTATATGTTTGTTTCACTTGTATTATTTTAAATGAGCATACAGCATATGGAAGAACTGGGAACATTTCTGTTCCATTCAACTATAAAAGTGTAATTTACATTTCTGATTAGGTCTGTTCTGCCCAGTTGCTTGGCCTCTTGTCGTTTCTCATCTCAGTCAAACCCAAAGAAGGTATGTTGGAAGTCTGCCAGAAACACAAGGCACATAATGGAATCTGTTTAGGGAAGTCTAAAGTGAGGTCAAAGAGAAGCAGAGCACAGTTAATTAAGTAGTAGTCCTGAATGCTGAGGAAAATCACTGCTGCAGGCCTTGGGGCAGTTCCCTAGCAGCAATCAGGATGAGGAAGGGGTATCACAGCCCCTTGTTCTCTTGCTGTTCCTTCATGCCAAGTGAAGACTTAAAGGAATGACCTTGGTGAGGATTAAATACATCCTGGTTTTGCAAGGCTTCTTTAGCTCAGTTGAATTATTTTGCCTGTGAAACATAAGTTTTTAGCTGCAAAATTATTAGGTAACTTCTCTCAACTTCAGGTGAGTATATTAAATGATAAAAAACCCAATAAAGCCATGTTTTTGTAAAGAATGACAAAATAGAAAGAACTTGAATTCTAAACACACCAAGTAACACAATTCACCTTTAAGAAGAGCTCCATCTTCTCACAAAAAAAAAAAAAAGTAACCAAAATACAGTTTTCAGGGAAAGCAAAAGTTTTAATAGCAGCCATCATGAGCCACTAATCTAAATCAAAACATTATGCTGCTGTCAAGCTGATAATGGTAGGAAGCCTTATGGGATATTTCAGTGATCTCTTTTTTTTTTTTTTGCCAAGCAAATGCTTCAGGTAACAAAACAGCAACAACAGTTAAGTATTGAATACTTGTCATTTGATTTAACGTTAAAAAGGCACTTCAGCTAAAAAGCTGAAGAAAGTAGATGACGCCCCCTTCATAATGGCTAAGTAAGGAAAGCCTGGGAAGGACCCTTTACTGCATGACAAAAGGGCACACTGATGCTAGTTTAACGGTAATCAGAATAAATTCCATATAATTTTGCATCTGCATCTCTTGGACAAATGACAGCATAATCTACATCAACAATAGGAACTTTAAAAAAAATTAAGCTCGAATTCAACAGCCTTTAACTCCAATGCTTTCAAGCATATATCCCTGCATGTATGCCGAGAATAACAATCTCAGTTCAATTCCATGTGGATATAAAAGTCAACCAAGCTGAAGGAGTAGATTTGTGTAAGCAGTAAATGAACAATTAATCCTTCCCTCTTTCAGTGCTATTTTCACTTCTTTAAAATACAGATAATGGGCATCATCACAAATATCTTCATTACATAGGTCCGATATGTAGTATTTTTTCACCCAAAGAACCTACACAGTTTATTAAGCCTAAAACATGCCAAAAAGATCTTATGGTTCAGAAGAAGAAAACACAGGCATGTAAGCAAGAAAAGACACAATACCACATTTGCTAGCTCAGAAACTGATGCTGTTTCTTTGCAGAATCTGAATGCAAAACTGTAGTGAGATTTGGAGGCTGAACTTTGGTCTTACAGAAAACCAAGGATTACCAACACAAAGGAAGCATGGATTTGATTTTTTTATATATTGTCACATTATCAATTCATAACTTATATCTTAATAGATCCCCTCTAATAAATCTCATCATTTTAACTATCCTTTTAGAGGAAAAGAATGAAAAAGCAGTGTTCTATGAAATTTATATTCACAGGAAAAAGTAATATATTAGGCTTCAAACTTCATTTCATCTCTATCCTCTGGGACAAAAGCAATTGTGAAAATATTTACTCATATGAATATGCCTTATAAAATTTAATGCCTAAAATTAACCCAAATGTTTTCAGTATGAGAGTTTTCATTGAGACCTAAATGCGTGCAAGTAAACTAAGATGCAGTTTGCTCATGTCTTAAGCAACAGCCCTTTGCATGGAAATGGGCTTGAGCATTAACTGGAAAAATGAAAGGGATGAGGGAAGGTATGCAGCAAATGTAATCTAATGATGAACCCAGGAGATTTTATAAAGCCAATGAACTGAAATACTTTCAGACAAATTGACTAAAATCTTAACTGTGTATTCAATTATGGATAACTAAGAGTGTGTAACAAACACTTAGGAGTTTTAGTGGATTTGAAGCTATTACCTTTAATTATGTCTCAGAAGTCTATTCCAGTGCAGTGACTTTCCGGAGAAAAAAAAAAAAAAAACAACCCACAAAAAACCAAACCAAACATTTCAAACCTATCCCCCAAAACAAAAGCAGGGTCAGCAATCCAGATACTGTGGAGGATTTGTTCCTTTTCAAATATGTGTGCTTGGATTTTTTCCAAGAGAAATTGTGAGCAAAATAGTTCATTTTAATAATAGTTCACTATAAGGATGTGAAAAGAGTCTGCTCCTCTGAGAGGTTAAATCCTGATCTTTTTCACTATGACGCAAGGTCTACCTTAGTCAGCAATTACACTGCTAAAAAATACCATGCTGAGAGAAAACCAATTTTCCACATGTTTTTGTAAATGCAATCAGATAAGTCTAATTCCTTCTGTCAGAAGAATACATAATGGATTTCTAGGGATCAGCATAACTGTGGCTGAGCAGAGAAGGTAATCAGTCTTCTAGAAAATGAGAGTAGTGATAGGATGAGGGGTAACGGTTTTAAACTGAAAGAGGGCAAATTTAGATTAGATGTAAGGAAGAAATTCTCCCTTGTGAGGGGGGTGAGGCCCTGGCACAGGTTGCCCAGAGAAGCTGTGGCTGCCCCCTCCCTGGCAGTGTTCCAGGCCAGGTTGGACGGGGCTTTGGGCAACCTGGGCTAGTGGAAGGTGTCCCTGCCCAGGGCAGGGGGTGGGACTAGGTGATCTTTAAGGTCCCTTCCAACCCAAACCAATCTATGGTGTAATGCGTTCTCTTCCCAGACAAGGGTCTTTCACCTTCATTTAAGTTTTAGCCCACTGGAGGGTAGAAATCGATGTCAGCGATCTGTTTGATATTCAAAGTCAATGATAACTTCAACAAACCCACCAAAAATAGAAAGGGGGAAGGCAGACAAAAAATACAGGGATGGTACAGAGTATTTTATTGATAAGAAGAAACAAGTGCTTATAGTCAGCTCTCCCCCCTTCCTTTAATACTGGTGGGCTGAAACTCTATCTTTGCAATGTTGCATTGATAGATCAACAGTGACACAGATGTAGTGACATCTCTTGATCTCATGATCTCTCCGTACAAAGTAGTAGTTTTACAGGAAAGGAAAAAGGAAGAAAAATCACTTTGCCTAATTAAAAGGTTGTTTGAACCACTGTCACACTAGAATGACTTTTAGCGTATACCGGGCAGGACACCTATGCTGTCACAACAAATATGACAAAAAAACATTGTTAGTGTCAGCTTTCAACAGAAGCCAAGCTAATGAGAGGAAGCTGCAGGGTCTTATGACTATTATTATCAAATAGCCAATGTTTCTGCTGTACTAGAATTTTTCATGCTGCTGCATATTTTTATCTTATATTTTGGACTCTGCTGTAGAAAGAAAGCAAGAAGTACTGATGGCATAAAGCATTTTTCATGTTTACACTGCATATTAATATTTGTGCAGAAAAAACGAAGATTCAATGAGTTCCCTTCCTTCTTATTGCTTGGCAGAATCTACCTGATTACTGCTATCTGGTTCCTTGTCAGATCATCCAGCTGTTCTCTTTGCTTATTGTTTAACCTAAGCTGCATCAGATGATTCTCTTTTTAACTTGTTGCCCTATTATGTTTCTGTATCTTGGTGAGTTTGTGTGCCAATGTTTTTCTGTGTACAATACAAATTTTCCAAAGAATTAATGGGTTTTTAATTTGTCAAGATTTAGTTGAAATCCTGACTATCCAAGTTCTGAAAATACATGGATACATTCAAAACTGTAAATTTTTTATGTGCTAAATTGCTTCAAGCTCCCATTCTCTTTAGGGATGAGAACTTCAGCTACACAATAATAACATGACACACTATCCTGCTTTCAACACAGATTGTTCAGTGTTTTAGAAAACAGGAAGATTATAATGTGAGGAAGGAGAACTCAAACTATGAACAGCCAAGGCTACTGCTGGTCTCATTCCCCTTGGGGACAGCCAAAACTTTGTTTAAATCACAGGCTCCCAAGAGCTATTCAATGAACTAAAAAGGTCACAAGCCCTGAGAGTTCTGCACCTTATTCAGTGTTAGCATTATGAAACCTATTAATACCCAAACACAGACAGGTAAACATGGCTGATTTCAGTTTGCTTTAAGTTGTAGGTTGAATGAATGCAGTTGAGCAGTCATTAAATTTGATCTCTTCAGTTTATATGGAAGAGAGAAAACCTGTTTTCAGGTTTTACAGCTTCAGTTGTGAACTGGTTATCACGAGTTTGTCTTGTACTGCAAAAAGATAATCCACAAAAAGACACTCTCCCTTTAACACAGAATCCTGAATTACTGCACTGTGCCACAAGATTTATACTGCCTGTTATCAACTAAATTTAATGGCGTCTTGACAGCTGTCCTAGACTGCAGCACTATTTGTCACCTGTGGTCTTTAAATGGCATAGCACCCAGGTAAGGCAGGGCCTGAAGCGTTTTGCTATTATTAGAAAGAATATTTAGAACTTTGGTGGCATTAACAAAGCCATGAATCTTGATTTCAAGTAGCGTGGTTCAGCTGTTGGCCCACAGGCTGAACCCGTCCCACATGATACTTTCATCTCAGAATGCCTCTTCCCTGTCACAGTCCTGACCGGGGGGTGAAAAGCACAATGCTACGTGTGCACTCCCGTCTTTCATCACATCAGTACAATCCATCAGCACAGTTTGTTTCATTGGTTTGGTTCTGGTAAAGTTGGATCCTTTTCACAGACTCCCTCACAATTTTACAACAAAGAGCAAGTGTGTATTATGCTACAGATAAGGCTACCACTGTCTATAGCTTTGTATAATGATAGAACAAGAAAAGTCTGTCACAATATGAGAAAAATTCTTACATGGTGTGGCCTATATTATTTTATGGTCTGTTAAACAGCTTAAGTGAAATATATATCTAGTTTGTGGTATGGCTAATCTTTAGCATGCAACTCCAACAGCAAATCCAAATAACATTACAAAACCGGAATTGAGATAAATGTGATGTTCATTATGATGCTGGGTTCCAGCTGTGAGAGATATGCCTCAAACAATACCCACTGTTAGTTCAAACCCCAAAACAAGCATAGCTTAACATAGGCCGGAGTGCAACAGTCATTTTCTCAGCATCATTAAGAACAGCCATCTTGCTCCCAGCAGACTTGTCTAGTTTCCCTTCTCCACAAGGTCTGCTCACTGGTTTAATCTCTACCCTCCTTAGCACAGCCCCACAGCACTTGCCAACCTCCTTCAAGCCTCACTCAAGCTAGGTGTGCCCAGCCCAGAAGGAGACAACCCACGGGGGGGTTCCCAGCACCTCTGCCAGGATCTCCTCCCTTACACTACCTGAGGGGAAGAGGGGCAGGGCAGCACCCGCCTGCACCACGGGCACTTTCTAAGAGAGGGGGATGCTTTCAGCCTCGCGACCCCCTCTAGGTCCCAGCCGTACGCCACAGCGCTGCCCCCCGCTTCTCTCAGGGGAACCCCAGCTCACCGCAGGCACTGCCCATGAACAGCGACTGCACCGGGGAAGCTCTTCTGCCCGGCAGCACCTCCCCACCCCAGAGCTGCTCCCCACAGCCCCCAGAGCCGTGAGGGACAGCCGGCAGCCAATCAGCGGCCGGCACGTGCAGCCAAGGGCCAGGTGCGAGGCACTACGGCCCCGCGCGGGGCGGGAAGGGGCGGGGGCACGAGGTGAGGGCGGGAAGGAGCGGGAGCGCGAGGTGAGGGCGGGAAGGAGCAGGGGCACGAGGTGAGGGCGGGAAGGAGCGGGAGCGCGAGGTGAGGGCGGGAAGGAGCAGGGGCGCGAGGTGAGGGCGGGAAGGAGCGGGAGCGCGAGGTGAGGGCGGGAAGGAGCAGGGGCACGAGGTGAGGGCGGGAAGGAGCGGGAGCGCGAGGTGAGGGCGGGAAGGAGCAGGGGCGCGAGGTGAGGGCGGGAAGGAGCGGGAGCGCGAGGTGAGGGCGGGAAGGGGCGGGGGCACGAGGTGAGGGCGGGAAGGCCCCGCAGTGCCGTGCGGGCGGCGGCAAGGGGCGATGGCGGCTCCTGTGAGGCAAGAGCCGGCAGCACTGCTTCTTGGCTCTGCTCTCTGTCATGAGCTGCTTGTTCTAGCCTGGTGGCGTGCCCCTCCCCAGCTGGGTGGGCACTAGAGGTGGTTGCAGACCCCCTGTGGTGTTCCACAATCCTGAGGCTCCAGCACCTTGTTCTAATAAATAAGAATCCTCTTTGTGGAAATAGAGGGTGTAGTGCTTGAGGTAACAGCCCAGGACAGCAGGTTTTCCAGTCCAGTAACAGGTAACAGCCTGTGCTGAGTACACAGGGGGAAGGAACTTTTTCTTCTGTATGTTTCTACCTATTATGTGAACAGGAGAGATGGGGCTAGCTTCATTCCCTATATGGGGAGAAACTAGTCCAGGAGATTCAAGACGGTCCCTGTTGGTCTGCAGTGATCTTGCCCTTACTCTGCAACAGGAAATATTACAATCAAATTGTGGTCCTGTCATGTTTAGGCTCCATTTTTTGTCTTTAAAACAACATTCCAGCCTGTTGATAGAGTCACAGTTTATGTCTGTTAAGAAACTAGTTCAGTTTCTTCTTTGCAAAATAGTTTTCAAGTAAAAGGGGAAGGAAGCTATCTTCGTGTTTTTCTTTCTACTCTAACGTTCCATCAGGTTTTTTATTATCTTTTATTAGTATGTTATGGCTTTCTTCCTGAGGTAATTCGTCCTAGGTAACTGACATGTTTTCAGATACATTTTTAATAAGTTCTGATCTCAGAAAAGAAGGATGTACTAGAGCAGATGATGTCAAAATAGCATGAAACTTTAACATTGTTAGTTTTCTTCAAAAGGGTATAGCTACTACTATGAGAAATCTCTTAACAGACAACATTTAACAATATGGCTTGCTCTGTACATGCAAGTACAATAGCAATAAAAAGCTCTAGTAATCCGATATGTTTATTTTTAGACTTCTGGCATGGCAGACTGTTGCTATGTATTATGCAGCAGTAAGATCTGGACTCAAAACTTAAGGCCTTCTAATAAACACACAATTTTAACCTGACTTGCAATCAGTCATACGGTGTATGTAAATGATAAATAAAGCACTCCCCACTGAGTTAACTTCCTGATGGCATTTTATTATAGTAATCATCTGTAGGTCAAACAAAAGTCCTCAAGCAACCTTAGGATGTTGACCCTCTTTGATTCTAGAGTTGCAACCCTAATTAATTCCTATTTCTGCTTAATAAGGCTTTTACAGCTGATAACTGTATCTAGTTAGTGTGCTGCTTGCCAGTACTGCAAATGAACAAATTAAGCATAATATTTCTAAGTAATTGCAATTTAATCCTGATTTAAAAAAAAAAAAAAAAAAAAACACAAACAAAAAACCAACAAACCCGTAGCAGAGGTGATTATAAAGAAGTATTAATTTCATTAATACTAAGTTATCTTTTGGGGGAATAAATCATATAGTACATTTGTATACTTTATGAATTTTTATGTCTCTATGTTAGTAGTTAAAGGACTACTATGCTAACCAAAATAAAATCTGTCTGAATTGAAACTGAGATAAAACTTACTGTTGATCTCCTTGGGCTCAAGATTTCACCAGAAGAGTTTTTGGAAGTGGTTGACCATGGGTAAGAGCAGCCAAGCCATCTTGTCTAGTAAAATGTGTGTTTTCATGAAATGGAATTCAGAAAATACCAAAGCTAGGAAATGCTCTCCTCATGTCACTGTTAAAGTTGGGTAACGCAACATCCAGAAAGTATCTGATAAAATAGTAAATGGTTTCTTATTCCTTCCTCTTTGGAACAACTTTTCTATCAATATGCATTTCTTCCTCAGCCTCTAACACATGGAAATGTCAGTAATGCCTGGGTCTCTAAAAATGCATCAAGTACTCTCATACTGCATTCAGGTTCATATAAATGCACTTGAGCTGATAAACAACAGCTGTTAAACAGGTTGTGTTGAATCAATCAGCAAGTTGTGTTACTGGAAAACTGTATTTGGTGTTAATATACAAGTTCAGATATGTATTGATGTAAAACAAATTAATTTTTTAAACTAAAAATAATTGCCTAAGTCACTTCTGTTTATTAATGGCTGTATTTGGTTTTCTGATTAAAATGTCACAAGAACTTTAATGCTTTATTGCCTTTTATTTGAGCACACATTATTTTATCTGGTACTGTTTTCAATTATACAGATGCGGTCTTGTATTAATTTGTATATCTCACTTCAGCAATTAAAAGAAAGCTTCTTTTCTGTTCTTAATAGCCCTTCTGAGTCTGCCTTAATAATAATTTCTGATGCAATTAGTCTTGTTTTTGACGTGCACAAATCTGATTTTCCATTCTAGCCAATACAGCACTGCCTATGTGAATTTAAAGCCTGATTCTATATTCAGAGCTTAAAAAAAGATATTTCATGTAAGAAATGCCTTAAGTGCTGCTTTGTCATTTGAACGGAAAAAGACCTGCATGCATTATTACTTATACCTCAAAAAATTCTCATGTGACTTTCATAGATTTATTTTGCTGTACCTACAGTTGTATAGTCATGAATCAGAATGGCATTAAAATGAGGCTGAGAAGAAGCTGGAATGCAGGATGCCTCCACAAGCACATTGCCATACTTATTGGTGGGAAATGGCAACTGTAAATACCAGTGACAGTGAGGCTTGCTTAATGCTTTAGCCCTGGTTTAAGATGCCTCTGACATTTAATCCGCAGTGTTTTGTGCTGTTCTACAAGGAAGATTAACAAATGGTAGCTATCTACTAAATGAAATGTTTGTCAGTTTGGTATCCAAAAAGTGTAACTGAGGAAGTAGCAATATTTGTGTCTTATTCCCAAGGGAAAAATCATAATCTAGTGAAAAGATCACAATTTGGGAACTCAGAATATCCACATTTCTGCCTGTGGCTGGTACTGTTCCACGGTGCAGCCTTGAACAGGTGATGGTTTAGAAGTTACTAGTTTACACCAATTGTTAAAATCATGGGTGCTCATCATTTTTTTAAAAATAGCAGGAGTTTGTAGTTTGGTTATTCCTCACTCAGAAAATCGCTGTAACGATACTGGCATGCCTTACAAGATTTTTTTAAAGGCTTGAAAGGTTATTTTATGTCAACTAGATATGGAGTTGGGATAACTCCCTGGCTTTTCCTCTGAAAGCAAAGAACCCTACTCCAAAAAACATGGGAAAAAAAGAATGATGGGAGACTTGCTTTCTCTGATCTGACAATTAAGTTTGCTTGTTTATCACTTTAGAAACAAAGGATATTAATTTTAAATTTTTTTTTTCTCATAGAAGCACTCCTGGAAGTACAAGAGAAGTGAAGTAAAAATGTCTTCAAACTTCTGTGGAAAGGTAAGAGTTGATCTTGCCAAAATGCTCTTTACATATTTATTTAACAGCTTTTGGAAATGGTCCTGTCTTTCACCTGTTTAAATACCACATGCAAGAAACCAGAATTTGGATTAGCCATCAACACCTGTGCCAACTCTCTGCCTAAAACATCTGACATTTCTGACCTTCAGCCTAAGAAAGGCTTTTGGGAGACAGAAGAAAAAAAAAAAAAAATCTGGCTTCTATTGTGTGGCCTATCACCTTTTCTACTTGTAAAAACACTCTTACGGGTGTTTTCAGAAATAGCTTTCTAATAGTGGCTAACATGTTTGAATTTCAACAAAATATTTGCTTTTTCTGCCGAACCAGCAAGTGGTTGAGTAAACAACTTTAATTCTCTTTAAAGGGGTCTGGTTTTCTAACAAATATATGATTCCTATTAATGGCAAAAGCTTGAACCCTTGTACTACTAGGAAAGAACTACGCATGCAACATTTGTCACTCTGAGTTGGAAAGTACGAAGCTTTAGCAGCACCTTAAACCATTGTTAAAATTGAGGTTGCTTTGCACTTTATCAGTTTGTATAGTGATGGATGCTAACAAATGCCTGCTGTCACTGAAATTTGCAGTGCCCAAGTCCGTCAGGATAGGAGACAAAGCCTGTGGCCCCAAACATCTTATTTTAGTTTGTCCCTCTGAGAAGGAAAGACTCTGAAGTAGATATTTGCTTTTGCCTGTCTCTGCAGCTCAGTCCCAAAAGAATCTAGAACAGAATGATTTTGTTGAATATTTGCTAAAGATTATTACGGAAGGGCTTTGAGTGTCACACTACTGTTTAGTACATAAATTCCTGGAATAAAGGTAAAAAGGGCAAGTGAGAAGATTGAGAGCACTGTTGCCTGGTGACTCTTCAGACTAATGATAGCATACAGTCTTAATTCACTCCTATTGTTGATGTTCATGTCATTATACAGCCTTAAAAGCTTTCTAGATAGGTGGACAAAGCATTATCGGCAAAAAAATCTTGTGCACCAAATGACTGAATTGCATATGTTAAGAGCGACTTCATGGTTCTGCTCTATATGAGTTACGTCTTTCTCCTTCCCGGCTCCACAGAGGAAATGAGTCTGCTTTTGCTGTTAAAAGGAAAAAATAGCTGCTTCAGCACAGGGACAGGCCAAGATGCCAGCTGTTACACAGGTGTATTCCTTACAGCTACATCTGAAACATCAGTGTTTGCTTAGTTATGACTGACCCTCCCTTTCTGTGGGATTTTCTCTAGGATCTGTAGTTGGAGGGGAGGGTTGCATTTTTTCCTCTGAAGTTGAAATGGGCTTTTGTCTGATCATTCCATATGTTGTGTATTCTGGACCATCCCCATCGCAGATGTTCCTCTCCATGCATTAAAACTGGGTTTCAGCTCATTCGGCTTCAGCAATTGACTTTAAAAGGCAAACAAATCAAATCCCTTTCTTTAGGGTATAATGCATCATTTTCCCCTCTTTGACTGTGTATTATCTTCTTTTACATCTGATCACATCATCAAACTCTAACTTCCTGCATCTGTGTTGGCTAATTAGTGCCTTGGCTTTAAACCTCCTCCTATCAAAAATATACATTTTTGAACTAGTCAGTATTTTTATTTATTTTATGCAAAGTGTTCTGAGCACATTTAATGAAAAGAGGAAGAGTGATGATTTCTCTAAATTGGACACATCATAGAAGAGCGAAAAGATTATGGGATGCAGAAGCAAATAAGCCAGTGACTTGAGAGGGGAAAAAAAAAAAGTAAGCTCTTGTCACTAGGAGCAAGTAGGGCTAGTGCTTCAGTGGCAGCAGCCAGTCAGGTTGGACTAAGTGTAATGAGAGATTTAAAAATCAAGATCACTTTTGCTCAAAGCATGTGAGAATTCTTAATGATTTGACTTTAAACCTTTTTGAAAATGCTGTTTCCCAGAGATTAAAAGACCAGCCAAAACAAAAACAAGGCAATGAAGCTATTTTGTAGACTCATGACCAGAAAACAGATGTATCTATTTGGCATACTTGGCTAAAACTCCACTAATTGAAGCATGGTATATCAGATAGGCCAGTCTCAATTTCTTCAGTCTAAAATCATTTGGTAAGTTAGAATATTTCTTTTTAGTAGCATTGGTTTACTGGCTTTGTTTATAAACAGATTTTTGTGTTGCTATCCGGTTTTTCTAATGAGTTGCAAAGTGTATTCATTCAGTTTAAGAAATGGATTTAAGACTGGAGCAATTTAGTGTTAAGTATATGCTGTCATCTACTGGTCATCCCATGCAATCTTGTTTCCTTTGCTTTTATGTCACTGGAAGAATAGGGGGTCAGATAGAAGATTGCTTCTTTGCAACTGTCTTGATTGCTGTATTTCTTCTAGGTGATGAGAAAGGTGAAAAAATAACTGGCCAATTATATGAACAGATTTTCTTTCAGGCTTTAAATAAGCAATGAGTTGGGGAGGGAGGGGAAATGAAGGGCCACTGTGATAAGAGTGTACCTTCAGGAATAAAGTTCAGTCGTATCTTCTAGTTTCTTACATTAATTAAGAGGTGGAGGCAAGTGGTAGCTTCAGGTACTGTGTATTCTCTGTGTACAGAGGTGATTTGATTTCACCCACAATGAGAACGACTTTCCAGTAAAGCTGACTGTTTTCAACCCATGTTCGTTCTTTGCTCGCATTTCTTGTGTGGTCATGAACCTCGGTGTCCAAAATCATGCAAGAGCTCACACTCCTTTGGCATACTAAGCAATATGATTACATCAGGCTTTAATTGTTATGCTTTAGATATGCTAAGTAGAAATTTATAAGTGGTAAAAAAAGAAATGCCTCTGCTGTAGGACAATGTAGCAGGTGATCAACTGATGTGTTCTTGGGAAATGAGCCTGTCCACAGAGAATATAACTTCATCTGTCTCCATTGGAAACAATAGAGCATGGAGTCATTGGGCAGAACCTATTACTGAGCCTTTATTGGAAGAGGGGAAAAAGAAATGTTAATCAACTCTTGATTAAAATGTACGGCTCAATCTCATCAACTGGAGGAAATCATTCCCTGACAAATGAGGATTTCCTAAATGAACTGCTGCTCAAAAAGATCATAATAAATTGCTAGGCTCGCTTTATGAACATGGGTTATGTGAAGACTTGAGACACACCTTTTCTTCTCTATGCTCCAATTCTATGACACAGTTGAAAAGGCAGCTTGGACAGGGTAGGATTTTTAAGGTCCAGGAGGTGATTTCTCTATGCCCCTATTTTTTTCTTACTTTTTTTCATGCACATGCACGCTTTTATCTGTCTCTCCCTTCTCTGAGGAATGAAGACTAGTACTAAAAGTTTTGAGAGTCCTTGTAATATTGCTATTATATATTCTCTTAGTTAACCTTATGCAGGGTTAATTCTTTGAAGAGCTACTTGCTTCTTTGTTCCGTATCAGAGTAAACAGGGATCCATTTCAGCCATAAAAGCATAAACAAGAGCAAGAGTGTAATGAATCAAATGGTAATTACGGACAGGAAGAATGGGAAAGAACGATGTGAAGCGTAGAACGGTGGTTCTTGATGATGCTAAGATATGCTTGTGTAGATTTACATTTTCTTATGGTTTGTCATAGTTTGTTACTAGCAGAATACTGGAAACAGGCACTGTTAATGACAGATCTCTGTGTGTATTTTTTAACAGTATGTATCATACTTAACAGTTTCTTCCATGATAGCTAGAAACCAGGTACAAATAAAATGGCAATGCTCATTCTTACTCTGTCAGAAATTTCAAGTGCAGTTCCTAATGCTGTGTCATTAAGAACATAAAGGATGAACAATAGACAAATATTTATTTTAGCTGATAATATTCATACCAATAAACATGATTATAAGCTTCTTTGTAAATGGAATTTGAAGAATCTTGAAGGCAGCCTGTGTGTGTAAGTCTTCTAAAAATTCTTCAAAAGATGGATCTAGCACAGAATTTGCTCAAAATAGTCTCTACACAGATTACCATTTTCTGTTTAGTGCTCTATTTTTCTGTATGTCTATAATAATATACATACAGCTTTGCATGGTTTTTGCCGTAAGGATTGAACGTGTATGTGCTTTCTAGACTATAACCAGACAACTTGCTCAAAGGGGTAAGTTCCCTCTCACTATCTTTCCACAGTCACTTTTTTCTAAGAACTTTGTGCAGATCTGTCTGGAACAAAACTGTTCAAGACCATAGCTGCAGTTCACTCTTAATCTAGCCAGAATATATTCAAAAAGTAACAGGCTGGTGTTTGGAGCAATGCTACAGATCATGTTGTTCTGGTGTCTGAATAACTTTCGAATGACTGCAGTCTTGGTCATGACAAAACCTGTATTGCACTGATAAAAATTGTCCTGTGAAACAAAATGTTGTAATGATGGGCAAATTAAAGACAAACAACTAGAGTGGGGAAATACATCTGAAGAATTTGAATGACTTTTACAGTAACAAGAGGATTGTTCTCCATGCTTATCCTCTCTCCTTTGTGACATTACTCATAATAATTTTTTTAGGTAAATATGCATAATATAACATCTAGGTTTGGAAGAGTTAGTTTAATTCACCGAACAGAACCTTCTGTGACTGTTTAGTCTACATAACTTGTGTACTTTGTTTTACTGCCTTCAGTAGCAAATATTCTATCCACTAAGCAAATGTAAATGCACAACTTTACTTAGACCTTCATGTCTGAATATCAGCATGAATAACAGCCATTCTAATTTTAAGCATATGTGCTGTAAAATCATGTCAAATTACTGGGTCTTCATAAAAAGCAAGACAGTATCTCTTTTTGATAATGTATCTCGAAGAAGTATCTTTACTTTATATTTTTGAACATGACAATCAGTGTGAAAATATGTCACAATAGAATAAACTTTTTCAAAATATCTGCCTGTAAAGCAATATGCACAAAATTATGTTTCTATAGTGGAAAAGTCCAGGCAGAACTTGATTTTTGTATTCTGCTTTCATTGTCTCTTTGAGCAAATCATACTTGTTGCTCAGCTGCAAGGTTGTTTAATTTCCAGTTTAATTTTTGCCAAGATTTCTGTTGAAAACCATTTGTTCTTGATGTAGGTATAGATCCTAATATTCAAATGTCCAGACATCAGAAGGTTCTTACTGTACTCAAGCCAGACGACAGATTCTATATTAAATTTCCAAATTTCCTTCTGGCTTTGTTACATTTTCAGTAAAGATGGTCCTGATGGAAGTACTGGAGGCATTTTAACCATGATTCTTCTGGATGTGGTTCTGAACTCACAACTAATGGCAAAAGAAAAAGGATCAGAAAAGGTCAAGAAGAGACAAGTGTTAGGATCTGGGTTTTCAAAGCCACATAGCGTAGTTAGGCTTTCTGGAAGTTAATGAGACTTGGCAGATGGCCCTGATTCAAAAACTTTATCTAAAGTGCCAGTGGCCTGTGTAATCCATGACTGCCACTGGTTGAGCTGCAGCTATGTTATACTTGTGGAGAAGAGTATAAAAAAAAAGGAATCTAGTGTAAACAAGGCCTTTGGGAGCAAGATCTGCAACTCCTCCCAGGCCCCTTTTGTGACCCTGGGGACAATGGGTGGGTATTTTGAACAGGCACAGTGTTAACTCACAGCAGGGCTTGAACTGAGGCTATTTATGAGTTTCAAGCAGTAAAGATTAAGTGGTAGACTTAGTTGACTGAGGAAAGGAGATGAGCCGCAGACATTGTTAATTGAAATGAATGGAATTGGCAAGAGTGTGTTTAATGGCACATTTGTCTTTCCCAAAGAAAGTAACTTAAAAACATAGTCCAGGAAAATAAAACGATCAGTGATTTTTTAATTTTTTTTTTTCCCATTCATAGCATCGTTTGCAAAATATTTGATGTGTGCCTTAGTTTTAATTTACTTTTTTCCTAGCTCACTAGCAGTTAGGACCTAATATGTTGAAAATCTATTTTGTGTAGAAATACTGAAATTGAAATGGCCTGTGATGAACATCAGGCTAAATCAGTGTGAATGTTGGCATTATGGGTTATGTTATGCATTTTCTTTTAATCTGATAGTATGCCATCTACTAGATAGAAACATACTTCAGATTGAGTCAAAGTACTTCATTTTGGACCTAAGCTATTAATATTCAGTAAAGACAAATTTCAGTTAATACAAATCGACTTCCTGGCATTTTGAAGAGAATAGTAAGTTTTAACAGACCTAAATTGAGTCAGGATTTCAGTTTAGGATAGATCTTGTTGCTTTTATTGTTTCATTTTGTGTCCTTTGGTCAGTTATACTTAAGCCTTCTGTGATACCATTCTGTTGACTGTAGATTTTGATCCACATGGTTTTAGTACTGTCATTGTCTTTAGTAAAATGTACACCTTGCTTTTAAGGAGAGAAAATGTTTTCACTCATTTCTTTCCAGAATCAACCCTTTGTATTTTCAAAATGCAAGGCTGAATGATTTGGCTCGTTTGATAGGCACAGATTGAATTATGACCCATTTGTTACCTAGGGTTAGAGCTGAGATTGGCACCTTGCTTGCTCCTGCCATCAGTACACAAATTCCAGTGTCCTTCCTCAGCAGAGAGATTACCTTGGATTCAGTTTGGGAAGAAGTGCTCCATAATTTTAGCATGCCCCACCAGCCTACCAAGACCCCATTGCTCAGATTTCTGCCTGAAAATGCAGCCTTTCTTAAATAACACAGCTGAAAGATACATGAATGGGGCATAATTTAGTGAGATTAAATGGACAGGATTTTGGAATCATCGCTTTTGCAATGTCTCCTATCTGAGCAAGGAAGAATTGCTAAGCTCAGAAATGCCAGGATCATTAATCAGCCCTTTGATGTTGAAGTGATGTGATATAATGTTCATAGCTTGTAGAATATAGAATTTTGTTTTGCCTGGATCTGCCAGTCTCTTTTATGTTTGGTTCAGCCTTGTTGTAAAATTTGGGGAATTAAAGTAACTGAATTCATTGATCTATGAATATGATTTCTGAAATACCACATCAAAAAACATAACAGGAAAGGATATATCTGATTGGAGTACTTTTTATGCAAATTTCATAGATAATTTATCCTTTGACATTAGCTGAGCTGAGTGTGTGTATTGGCCATGGAAGTCTGAAGTGCTGTAAATCATGGGGCCTAACCTACTGCCCATCAAAAGAAATTAGAGATTAGACGACTCCCAACTGACTTTGTGGAAGGAAAGTTTTTGGCCCCTGTCAAAAAGGCAAGAGCCCCCATCTCTTTGTTAGTGTTGGGTCACATTAAACAGTGTCGAGAAAAAAACTGAGACCAGTCCTGTGTTGTACATAATGTCCACTAATGGAGGTGTCCACTAATGAGGCAAAATTAGGAGAGGTTCTGGCTTGGTTTTAGGAAATACGGTAGAGGAAGATCTAGAGGAGTTAGATATTTCTGTGGATAACAAGAATATCCAGAGGTGTCTTGTTTAAGCCAATCTTCATCCTTTAAACAAGAATGAAGATTAATTTGGAGGATGAAGGAGATGTACCGGACAAGTGCCTATTGCTTATATTCCCTCTGAAATTTGAACAGAGACCGCCAACCACTGTCAGAGATACCCAAATAGGGACAATACGTAAACCATACATCTAATTCATGGTGGTTTTTTTTTTTTTCCTCTTCTCTGATGAAGCAAGAGGACTTGAATTTTATAGAATTTTTCTCATAAAAATGAAATGCAGTTATGAGTCAAGATATAAAATGAGATTTCTCACCAAGACATTCACAGGAAAGTAATGATGTGATAGAATGCTGTCTGCCAAAGGTTTTGGCACTAGGAGAAAGCATTGGTTAAATTCAACCTATTGTCTGCATGAGAATGCAGCTGTGTTTAACCTTCCTCTAAATGTTTTGGCTAAGCAGAATTAGCCAAATTCTGGGGGGTCACCCCACACACATTTAAGAAAATTGGTAAATAATTAGAAATAGCCAAGGGTGTCTCAGTATCAAGTCGTCAGTCCTTTGCAAAATCAGTATGCACTTTGTATGTATTTTTGCTCACTGCACTTCTTCAGTTTCCATCATCCAAGTTTAAACATGTAATAATTTTAAACAAACCCAGCCTATAATTAGAATAACTTTCTGGAGTATTTTTAATCAGAACATGTCAGTTTGCAGGATTTCAGCATCAGCTTGCCCAGGTCCTCGGGAATATCCAGGAATTAGAGGAGAGTCCTACTTCACCTGTCTTTAACATATTTTTAGAAAGCATGCACTCAGTATGCTTCCCTTTCAGCAATGCACATGGTGCAAGGGCAAGCGCATGTCCAGAGCCCACACTAAACTGCCCAGAAGTCCCACTTTTTATTTAATAGTAGAGCTCTTTCCAATGACTTCCTTGGTTCCCTGGCAACATTTGGTGAATTTTTGACACAGAAGTTTTGAAGGGAGTAATAAAAAAAAGTCACAAAACAGTGAAAGCTGTTTGAAGTTCTGTTTAAGTGAAGTTAGCTTCTGAATGAACCACTCGTGGAGTAATGCTGCTAGAAAGCAAAAAAGCAATTTGCTTTATAAGAGTTATTTTTGCTGCATAGTGTTCTTCAGTATCTGCTAAAGCACCAGGAGGTAACAGGCTTGTGCAGGTTGGCTTGTGATGAGACAGGTGTGGGGTATTGCTTAATGCTTTCAAGAACCGTTTGAAAATCTTTTCAATGGAGGACTTCACCGATCACTTATACTGGCTAGGTAGTGTGTTCCACATTATAAAAATAACAAAAGCTTTGCTCCTGTGATTTTATGGACCTAATTTCACATGAGTCAGACTCATGGAAAAATAAGACTGATAAGAATTTTGAGATGAATCAAGGCAAGTTCAGCTATATTGTGTAATTCCAATAAATGTTTGCTTGAGTATCTACTCTGAACCGAAAATAGTTGATGTAGCTAGTGATGTGTTAGAGTCCCACAGAACTGCTACAGTAGTTCATTGTTCTCCATCCCATATTACTGATTGAAGATACACCTTTTTAATATACCCACAGTCATAATTTTTAACAAAAGTTGAAAATATCCCCAAAAGAATACACAGTGTCAATGTAGAATTTGAAATATAGCTGTTTTTTTCTTTCTCTAAATGTGTTTGAAAGGTGAATATATATATATATATATATATAAATATAAATATTTTGGAATGTGCATGTGGTTGCTTCTGAAGAATAATGTATAGGCAAAATATCAACAGGATCAGTGTGGGATAACAGTTTTACCTACACAAAGATATAAATTCCAAATCTGAAGCTCTGAAATATCTTCAGAAGATCGGGATGAGCAATAATGCGGAGATACCAGGATCTGGTGGGAAGCCAAATTCTTTGTGCTAAGCATTCTCATACTCTTTCACTTCTTCGGGAAAGGTGTATTCGAAAGGGGAACGTAGCAGACGCTGACATCTAGTGGCTCTACAGCACAGGGTGTGATTCAACTCCCGCACCTGTATTTTCAGCATTGCAGCTAGGTAATAATCTTTCTTTTTAAAACTGCAGTTTCTTTCAGTCTTCATTCTTTGGTTGTAGAGGCTTTGTAGTGCCTAGTTTTAAAATAGTTCTCAGTTGCATTGTCTTTGTAACTTAACATCATGTCGTCTAAATATTCTGCAGAAGAAAATACTTCTGTCTTCATGTGAGTTGGGCATATGAATGTACGGCGTTATCTAACTTGAATGCTGTAGAAAAGCCTTTAAATGGCTGTTAAATTGTGTTATGCAGAAATATAATGGTGTTATACAGAAGGCATTGAAAGCTTGCAGCCTTGACCAGTTGTTGAATCATTGTGTTCCAAGACACTAAGAAAAAATCTTGAAATCCAGTTCAGAGAAGTACATGAAGATTTTCTATGGGCTTTCCAAAAGCAATACTGACAATATATGAATTTGGTATTTTATCAACCATTAGTGCTAATACATAAAAGGCAACTGGACAAATTCATGCAGGAAGCAATTACCAAGAACCGTTAAATTCAAGCCCATCTCCTGGTTTGGAAGCTCCTGGAATCACAAATCTGTGGCAGCTGGTGAAGTATTTTGAGAAGTATCACTATCTCTTTGCCTTGTTCTTATGCCTTTGCTGGGGCTGTCACCAGAAACAGGGTGCTGGGCTACTGTACCTTTGGTATGACCTAATAAATCATTCTTTATGGCCAATGGAATAATATTTTTGTTTCCTATGTTGTAACATCCTTAACTAAGTATCACAACTATCTTTTCTCATTTTGTTGCTTTTAGTGAGCTAATTTGAGTTGTGTGTCACATTTTGGAGATGTACTTTGCAGTTCTATCTAATGGATAAAAATCTAGAAAATGCCCCAATATAGAGAAATGCAGAATGTTCTGTTACATTCTAAATGCCACATAAATCCATGTTTCCTGACATGCATGGGCTGCTGATTTCAAAATTGTCTGATGTGATTAACCATTTTCTTCATCTGTATTCTATCACTTGTGTTATGTCAGTTTAATTTCCTTCTTTGGAAAGAGATCAATGGAAAAAGCAAATATAGAGAATGTCAAGATGTCCCCTTTAGCATTTAATCTGTGCAGAATCTCAGCTGGCTAAAACTGAGAAAAAAATAATTGCAATTTTTCAAGATTAAATACTGCAACATTTTAGGCCCAAATGGTGCCAAAATTGGGCATCTCAGCCTCTACCTCTGTTTTCATCATGTAATTTTGCTGAGATTTTAGATCTGTTGCTGCACTATCAGGATGAGTGTCACCCACCTACATTCTTTGATGTTTAAAGGCCTTAATCCACTCTGTTCTGCACTGTTCCAGAGTAGGGACACATAATCTTACAGCAATCCTGTGTTTGTCAGCTTTCAGAAGTATTTGCTGTGTTAAAGCAAAATGAGTCATGATTTCTGTTGGTATGATTACATATATTACATTAGTTTTTTTCCAACTTGGATCCCAGCTGCAACAAAACTGCATTTTTATCTGAAACTAGTTTTAGTGAATAATCTAGATCGGGAAATACCAAAACACATAGTGAAGCTGTATTGTTGGAAGAGGATGGTCTTAGAAATTAATGGTTCAAGATTTTTAGTGTACAAATAAAGTTTTGGGGTTTTAGATGAGCTTTATCTTTACTTCTCTGTTCCTCAATGCTATTTCAGTTTTCTCTAATTGAATCTAAATTGTCTACCAAATAAGATCTGCAATTGCATTAAACAATTACAATTAGATGTCAGGCTATGATTAGTTTCACTCCTCTGTGATCAAAAGGGTAAAAAAATGTAGGTAGAAAGGATTGCATCTTCTGATTAACTGTGCACTAGTCATTGCAATTTATATTGGAGGCAGTAGAAAGAACCCTATTTTTGTGGTATTTTCATTATAGATAACACTGTAGCTGGAAAGGTGGAAATCAAAGTGGTAATGAAGGTGTTAACATACCATTTTATGCAAAGTATGGAATTGCATCTCCTATTTAGAACAATATGCTGACATCCTTGCTGTGCGTATCTTTATAACACTCCTATGAAGGTAGTCAGTGATGGGTTTTTTGTCTCCAATGGATTGAGAACTGAGACAGAACAGATGAATTTTAAGAAAGAACCTAGTTGGCTGCGGGTCAGACCTTTCCCTGTGCAATGTGTAGGACAGACTAGGGATGATGGAGTTTAATCTGGCATGCTAAATGGGAAGACAGCTAGTCACCAGAGTTGACTAGTTGCCTGGAGTGAGGCAACAGGAGCAATTCAAAAGAATAAGCTTCTAATTCCATCCCAATAGTTCTTTAATCATACCTGCCAGAAAGGGCCTTCATCCCTGTATCTATAGCCAGGATCTTCACCTCTCTGCCAGTGGTTGTACTTCTTTCATTTCTTTCAAGGAAATGAACAAAGTTATCTTTTCTTTTCAAAGCTTGCAGGCAGAGAAGTAAAAGACAATGGTGTTGCCATCTCATACCTTACTATATAAAAAACTGTAGCATTAATTCAATTTATCCTGCCATCTGACAGTGATTCAGATTTGTATTTCTTTCTTCAGAATAAATTCCCTTATTGCCATCTTTAGGCAAGCAGCAAGCTCTTTCTACAGCAGTACTTTGAGCTTTACCACTATGAAGTAAAGGTTTTGTGCAAGAGGTAGAGAGAAAAAGAATACCCAAGTCATGCTTGCTAATATAATTGTAAAATCATTGGCTGGGGAAAGGAGAAGCCTTTGTTCAGTCCTTAGAGCAAGGATTCATTTCTGTATTTCGCTTGAAATCATGGTTGAATAAAATACAAAACAGACCTTGGAAATGAAGCAAACCCCACATCTCCAACCCTAATATAACTGCCCAAACTACTGTTTCAGTGCACAGTGATTGTATGGTTCTTTATCTTTCTGCTTTTTGGATTTTCAACACAGCTGCAGTAGAAAATGTGAGTAATGTCTTATACAGAACAAGGTACATGTCTGGGTCCTCTCCTGGAAGAAAAAGTGTGTGTATCAGAGGCTCTTAAGGTAGAAATTTAACCTCTATCTCCTAGTTTCTGGATGTATATTGTAATTACTCAAATACTGTATAATAAAAATGTGAGGGCTGCTTTCTAACTGTATTAGGTTTACATGGCAAGGTTTTGGTAGCAGGGGGGCTACAGGGGTGGTTTCTGTGAGAAACTGTTAGAAGCTTCCCCTCTGACTGACTGACACTGGAGAAGTTCATGGACGACTGTCTCTTGCGGGAGTGAGCCCACGCTGGAGCAGAGGAAGAGTGTGAGGAGTCCTTCCCCCTGAGGAGGAAGGAGCAGCAGAGACAAGGGGTGATGAACCAACACAAATGCCATTCCCTGTCCCACTGTGCTGCTCGTGAGGTGGCGAGGTGGAGAGATCAGGAGTAAAGTTAAGCCTGGAAAGAAGAGAGGGGAAGGGGGAAGGTGTTTTAAGAGGTTTTTTTATTTCTCATTATTCTGATTTGACTGGCAATAGATTGTTACTTTTCCCAAGATGAGTCTGTTTTGCCTGTAACTGTAGTCGGTGAATGACCTCTCCCTATCTCCACACACAAGCCTTTTGTTATATTCTCTCTCCCGTGTCTGTTTGAGAAGTGTGTGGGGCGGTGGTGGTGCTGCTGAAGCAGCTTTGGTGGGCACCTGACATCCAGCCAGGGTCAACTCACCACACTTGACTTAAAAGAAAGCTGCTGTTAAATATTTTTTCCTGTGGAGCCCAGCACAGCCCATATCCAGAGGTTAGTTAGTAGAATGAGGCCCTAATGGGAATCCAACAAAGAAAACCACTGTTTCTAGATCCCAGGTGGGTTTATGCGTTTATCTAGATCCTGTGCTCCTATTCCCTGTCATAAATGGAATAACTTGATGCTGAAATTAAAAAGTGGGGTTTGACAATGAAAATGAAATTAGAAAGTGAGATAATATAGAGTGTAGGCACTTCTGCGCTTAAAGAGCCAGATCATGTTTTTGGAATAAATGACAACTAAATACAACCTTCTAACATCAGTGATCACAGCAACTGCCAACTAAATAAATTCTTCTTTGTTTCAAGCAGTTTTTCTGGCTAATGTCGTTGCAGTACATGCATCAGACCACGAGGTAGAGCCATATACAATGATTAGAATAAGGTTTTGTGCTATATAAACTTTCAAGGGGTATAGTCACTGTTGTGGCAAGTATATTTGAGAATGGTTTTTCACTGTCTGAAGTAACGTGAAATAATGGCTATATACTTGTTACTGGAGGGATTTTCCTTTTCCTTTGTAGTTGAAAAAGTGAAAAGGTGAAAAAGGACATTCCCATTTAGTCACCAAAGCTGAAATAGACTGTGGTTTCAAAAAATAATTCCAGGGGTTTTTTTACTACTGTGAAAGAAATACTTGTGACTATTGAGAGACTTTCATTAGTGTAGTCTGTAAGATATTATCTAAAAGGTTCCAGTTCCTGCCCAAACCTGAGTATTTTATGTTTAAGATAGATTGTTTTCCTAATAACTAAGCTGTTAGAGGGTAGGTCACGGCTTGATTTTGAGTTCAGAAACTTTCCTGAAATATTTTTGCATCGAACAAAAGAATGACTTGGTGATTGAGATGATATTTTTATTAGAGACAATATATCTAATGACATGATATGCTAAGAGAAGAGGTTGTCCTTTCAGCAACAGTTTCTTCAGAGCTATTCCACAGCTGTGATCTTGCAGGCCAGAAAGCCTGAGTGCTCTTCCTCAGCATGCTTGTATCATTAGGGCTATCACAGGTATGACATATTATAACTATTTCTTAATTAATACATATTTTGGAAAAGTTTTGTTGGTTTTGCATTAAGCATTTCACCAAAATTTATGAAGTCTAATATGATTAACACTGGGGCCCCCATCACAGTTTGTCTTTCTTTTAGATTTGTCTTCTCCTCTGTCTCATGTAATCTTCATCTAAAAAGTCAATATATGTCTCTTCTCTCCCAGAATGCAACTATTTGTCAGAAATGAAAAAGTTCTTTTCCTTATTCCTTCATACCTAGTTGCCGTATAGTATATATTCTGAGTTTGATCTTGAATGCTGTGCAACATGTGCCAGCATATGCAGTGTTTATTTGGCAAGGCAGCTCTGAATTTGTTGCTATAGACTATGAAATGTCATATAAATAGAATGTTTTTTTCCCTTCAGTTTGCTTAATGCATATGTGACATTCCAGAGTAAGATTTCTATATATTTTGACAGCCTCTTCTGGTGAAGTAGTGCCCCTGAGAACATTCTTACACGGAGAGTAGATAGCTTGGCTTTTTGTTGAAGCCGTGCACCTGTAACTTATTTGTGGTTGCACCTGCAATGTGATAAGCATAGTTTTGATGCTAAGGAGTTTATAATCATGATAACTGAGAAGTCTTTGTTACTCTGAAAATGATGGCATGAATACTGACAACAAATATGTAGTTGAATGACCTGAAGTAGTTCAGACACTGTAGTGCTCCACTTATTATTTCTTGTTATTTCAATAAAGGAATGGCAATTAACAAAGTTCTGTTCTAGGACTGCATGCACTTTCTCCACATTAGGTCAAATTTATGTGTAACGGGGACTGTCATTTTTTCATCATGTGCCTACATCTAGTTTTGGTTCACGTACACATAGTTCTTCAGGGTTCTCAAGATGAAACAAACAAGTAAATGTATTTCATATACTATCATGTATTTCATATACTATCTAGCATATGATACTGAACCTCCATTAACCAGTCTAGTATCTAGCAGACTGTAAGTGCAACCTGCAGGTTTGACAGTTGGAGCCATTTTAGAGCACTGGAAGAGTGCTCGAAAGAGTGCCATGAAATACACTGAAAAAACAATTAACAGTGCTCCGTTCCAGTGTGAAGCAAATTGTGGAGAAGTATTAGTTCTGCAAATTTCAGTGCAATGTGCTGTTCTTACTGTAGTTTCTCTCAGAGCAATTTTTGGTACGGAAGTTTCTGTGTTATATAGGAGTGGTTGAGGAAACAAAGTATAATTATCTTGAAGTAAGAGAAAAATGATGCATCTCACTTCTAAAATGCAAATAATACAGAGAATCTCTGATGCGGTTTTGCTCATGTAATCAGAGCGGTGTATGAGGACCACGGTATGATGAGACTGACATAATTCAGAGACCAAAGGATCTTCAAATACATAAAAGATTGTCAAAGAGAAAGGGATTAGGCTCTTCATTTTATCCCCTGAAGACAGGATGAGCAGTAACAGGCATGGGTTTCGGCAGAAAGTATCCAAGTCAGACATTAAGAAACACTTTCTGATGGAAATAGAGTGAAGCATTGGAATAGATTTCCTGCACTGACACTGCAGTGTCTCCAGTGTTAAAGGTCTTCAAACACAGGTAGATAAACATTTGTCTGTCTGGAGTGACCTAAGTAGAGCTGATCTTGCAGTAAAGAGCCTAGATGACCCCTGTGGTTTCTTCCAACAGTAATACTTGATGGAGGGTTTTGTGCACAGATTCCAGCCAGGCTTCACCTGCTTAAGTGGAAATGACCTTTCCTTGCAACTTTGGTGTTCAGTTCCTTAAGAGTTTGTTAGTGTAATCACTCATGTATGCAAAGCAAGAAGTTCAAGGGCTTTTGTGGTTTGTCATCCCTCCTGCATTCCAAGCATTTGCTTTTCTTAAACTTGATGGACTTTGTCCACAGCATTTCCCTGCTTTCCACTCCCCAGCTCCTATTAGTCTTAATGCTTTTCATTCGCTGTATCTGGCACACACTAGTCCCTTTTATCAAAGGACTTTCACACCTGAGGCCTCCAGTCACATACTTGAAGTAAAGTAACAGCTTAAAAGCAAAGCCTTTTAAATCCTGAGGCCAAACACTGTAACAAACATATCTTCTTGAGGGATCAGTTTCCAAATGTGCTTTTGAACCTAAGTCCCAGCAGGCATTTGGCTTTAAGTGTGTGATAGGGGTTTATTTATTTATTTATTGTAGAGCCATCCCCCCTTCATTGTTCCCATCTCAAGATGTGCTATTTAAACCTGTACCTCTGGTGAATTCTGCTATTGAAGTGTAGATTAGCAGAGTGCTGCTGGGTGGTGAAACATTGCAGGACACAAAGACATATCAAAATACAATCTTATGAGAAAGTGTCAGTTACAGGGAGAATGTATATCTCTTGTTTTGGGAGGGAGGGAGAAGGTAAATTACGGGTTTGAATCAACTTTTCTTTGAAAATGTGCTGTATATGAGGCAAGGTGCTCAGGCAGTGCCAGTTTGAAGGAGATTTTAAAAATGGGAAATATTGTGCAGGATGTGCCATAAACTGCTTCAAGGTGCAGAACAGGTCTCATGTAGTGGGTTACACCTGGGATATTTTAAAATAGTAGTGTCTCCAGGTCAATTTACAAACTGATACCTGCAAAATATACTACATGCCTTAGGAGACAGCCTACTTGATTGTGTGTAAAATTATTGCTTGCACTCACAGATTAATATTAGCACTTTCAAGGGCCTGTTCAGACATGCAGTTTTGCAGTTTGCAATTAGTTGATGACTTCTATATTTTTTGTGGGTATTATTGCTTGGGACATTTAGCCCTGTGTGAGCTCAATGGTAGGTTGCTTATATAATATCATAGTTGTTTCAATCCATGCTGAGTGTTGCCAAACTATAAAACAAGATCAACCCCACATACAGGAGCACAGTTCCCTCAGGACAGGGCTATGTACTAGGTAAGGCTTGCTTTTAATCTTGCTCTTGTCAGCTGTATCTGCTGACAGTTCATTTTCAGGTGACTACGTACTATAGCACCATCACTCACATTCTTTTCCTTTCAGTTAAGCACAGTCACATTAGGTTGTTATTCTTGTTTGAGGAAAGATATCAAGTAATCATAATGTGAAGTCTTAAATAAAAAAATGGTTGTACAGTTTCTTCTTTTTTGGATCTTTTTAATGCTTTGCAAATCAGAGCCACTCCAGAACTTCAGTATTGGCTCATATTTAGTTATTCCAGTAAATCTATCTTTCATTCCTTCTTTTTCTCACTTACTTTTAAAAAAGGGGTTGTTTTTTCATGCTGTGGGACTTAACATGCTTAGCAATCTCAGTTCTCCCCCTTTCCCTGAAAATTCCTTTATTCTTATTTTACTGAGAAAAGAAAGGGGTATTGTCAGTAGAGACAAAAGTTAGAAAGTCCAGTTCTGTAATTCTGTGTAAATCTATCCCTCCCAATACCACTTTTCCATTCACCTTAAAGACCCTTTGACACTTTCCAGACCCCTGACATAATATTGTTACTGTGTCCTGTTGTTCCCCAGCTTGATGGAGGTGGGTGTCAGGTGTAAATCTGAGATTTATCTTCAGTACACTGTAAGACCAAAGTAGCCCTTAACATTTGTTTCTAATTCAACTCGTATTCACACATGCAAATATCTAGCTCAGTTTATCTGATGCTTTCAATTCAAGCTAGTTAGCTCATTCAAGAGAGAAGTTGAAGCTTTGATTGCAACTGATGCTTGATGTAATTGGCTCTCACCAATTCAAGTTACCCAGTTTATAAAATCTTAATTTAGCTTCTCTTTGCAGGCCAATGCTTTTCAGTTTGGTTATTCTTACACAAGATACAACAGTTTGGAATCTGTTATTTCAAGAAAGTAACTCAAATTAGCTGTTAAGGCGAATAAAAGTACAGTAATTCATCAAGACATTGAACTGAAGAAATGCCGGCAATTCTAAAGCTAAACATGACTCTTAATACAATGACTTAAAATTATAAAACCTTATACATTATTATGAACTTTTTTAACACAAGAAGGAAAACAAAAACAAATGCTTAACGCTAAATATGCCACAAAGCGTATAATGAGCCAGAATCCTGTGGAAATTTTTGCCATGTTGAAGGTTACCTAAATGAGGCATGTAAATAAAAATAAAAATAAATAATTTAAAAAAAAGGTACAAGAGTGATTATTTATTCCAAATCGTTTGCACCAAAAGAGGATGAATGTAGTTCAGTCCTTTCGTCTTAAGAACCCCAAAGGCAATCAGTTGTAGCCTAAAGCAACAGATTCATAGTAATATTAATAGCCATATGCTCCATTTCAGCTAAGGGCCCCACAGCAATGTGGTAATCCTCCCTGATTCTGAAAGTTACATAGTCAGTCTGTAGATGTGGAAACTAATATAAATTGAATCTGTAACAGAATAGAACAGATTATAAGTAAGTTAAGAGCATGTCCTTTGGGCACAGTCAGAAGAGCATATATCTGTGGGATATTGGAAAGTAAATTAGTGGTAACACATCAAGTCAATTGTGTCATTAATTTGTCTGATAAAGTTTAAATATATATATATATATATATATATATATGTTTGTGTACATCATTTCCCGCCTGATTCATCCTCTTAGCCTGCATTTGGTAAAAATGATAATGAATACAGTTTTAGGTAGCCTCATATTCTTTATAATATACAGTAGGTAGTTTTCCCATAAGAATACACATCTAGCCATAAGTGATAATCTTTGGCCTCTTCTACACTGTAATTCAGATCATAGTTCCTGTACAGGTTGTGGCCAGATCTTGGTACAAAATAGCTTTGTACTATCCTAATAAACACAACCAAGCTATATCATGAGAAATATGCTGCTTCGCTGTCTTGTGTCAAAGATGTCATAAACACCTGGGATTTCTACTCTTTTGGTCTATTCATTTTTATTCTTTTGGTCTTGTCAAGCATATGAGCATGTCCCCAGAGAAGATAGCTTCCCAGTGTCTCTTTCACGGAGAAAAATTCCATTATTCCCTTTCTGCAGATTAAGATTTTTTTGAAGCTGCCACTAAGAAGGGTGAATTCTGAAACAAGTTAAATGCCAAACTCACTGAAATCAGTGGAAGAATAAAGCTTTCTATCTGCTACTGGCTATCTTTCTCAAAAAAATATTAATCCTACAAAAAGACTGTGAAAATGTAAATGAAAAAATCACCGTGTAAGTTGTACTATCAGCCGAAGGGCGTTACATATTCAAAGCTTTATATTTTCAAAACTACCAAAAAATCTTTGGCCTCTTATAGAGGAAGACCACCTGCAAAAGTATGTACACTTTTCAGGACTTAAAACATTCCTGATACTATCAAATGTGCTATGTATTTGCAGGTCAATTCTACAGCACATATATACTTCTCTACTCATGCCAGTGTCCATTTGTGGATTTCAGATGTTTGGCAAGCATATATATTGCCAATAAAAGTAGCATTAAGGTAGATTATCAGGAAACGTGCAGTTTATCAGTAAAAGTGATGGGATTGACATGCATGAGCACAGGTACTTGAACATTCTTTATCTTTCTCCTCTGTGTCTTTAATTTTTTTTTTTTTTCATTCTTCCAGCAATCTGTGCATACGAAAGATGTAAAAGTAAGAACTTGGTCTCAGAAATTTGTCCCAAGACTGTATTTCCTTGATTCATTCAGTGTTTCAACAGATAAGTAGGATTTTTAAAACTGCCCAAGATGCTTTTGGAGGAGACACAGGAATGTATTTAAGAAGTGTTCGTACTACCCTTAGCTTCCAGTGAGTATCTGCTGTAGCTCAGCTAGGATGACTTTCACTAAATGTTACTTTCGCTAAATGAAGAGAGCTGGGAAAGTCATGCCAAACACATACTGCTTTTTATCATTGTGTAGTTGTGGCCACACAGGGGCAGCGTTACCAGTCTAACGTTCTCTAAAGCTGAAGTTTACATCCCACAGTGGATACTGACACATGAATGAGCATTACAAGATTAATTTAAAAATAAGAATGAAAGTTGTATTTAATATTTTTCCTTTCTTAAAGTTCTTACTATCCATAGGAGCTAAATGTACCATTCCATCTAACACTCTAGCATACAAATGCCACTGCAGTTAGGGATATAAATGCCAAACAGACTTCCACTAAGTAAAGACATAGAGTATAAATTAAAAAAATGAAATGTTGATCTCCTATCAGTGAATTTGCAAATACTGTACCCTCCTGTGAAGTGTCAGTGACATGATTTCAGATAAAGTCGATGTAAATTAGATAAATAATAATCCACCCAAACATGCCCTTAATCCATATTTTGTGTTGATAGGCTAGTTCACAGATTCCTTAGATTAGGAGCTCATCTTCTTATCTTTTTAGAAACTAATAGCATGGTCCTTTTAAAAAGGTAAGTTCTTATCTTGCTCAGATGGTGTTCTCATGGCTGTATCACCCCTTCTGCCCTAAACTATTGAGTTTAATGTCATTGTATTTATAATGATGCTCCCTGCCCTTATCCCACATTCCTTTTCCTGCTGTCCTTTCTTTGATGTAGCTCATTTTGTTGTCATACAGACTATATGCCAAATGTTCATTCAGTAATGATTATTTTAGATCAAGGGTTATTTTCCATTGGCCTTGTTAAAAAAAATAGTAGGGGAATATTTTTTTTGGTGGTTCTACCACAAAAGTAGCTGTAAAGAAGCAGAAAGAGAAGGATTCTGCAAACCATAGCACTTTTTTTTTTTCTTTTGACCTGCTCTTATCAATGAGTTTAAAGACAAAGGCAGAATAACAAATAGAAAAGAGAGGTTAGTTGGGGTTTTTTTTGCTGATGTTGGGTTCTTCTTAACCTTTAATGAGATATGGTATGACAAAACAGGATGTTGGGTTGCATCAACAAGGGCATCACCTGCAGAGATAAAGTCCTTGCCCTACTCTACCCAGTGTTTGTCAGGCCACACCTGTAATACTGTGTTCAGTTTTGGTCCTCTATACAAAAAAGATGTGAACAGTCTGGAGAGGGTTCAGAGGATGGCCACAGAGATGATCAAAGAACTGGGCAGCCTACCATGTGAGGAAAGGCTGAGAGAACAGTGTTTGTTCAGCTTTGAGAAAAGAAGGCTTAGGGGAGATCTTATCACTACGTTTCAGTATGTAAAGGGTGGCTACCAAGAAGGTGGAGACTTTCTTTTTACAAGGAGTCAGGTGGAAAAGAGGAGGGGTAAAGGGTACAAGTTACCCCTGGGGATATTCCAGTTGGACATAAGAAGATTTTTCACAATCAGCCACTGGAATAATCTCCCCAGGGAAGTGGTGGATTCCCTAACATTGGACACTTTAAGATTCAGATGGACAGGCAGCTGGACCATCTTGTCTAGACCATACTTTTGCCAAGAAAGGTTGGACCAGATGATCCTTGAGGTTCCTTCCAAGCTGTTATTCTATAATTCTATAATTCTATGAAAATGACCTCATTTAATCAGTGGAAATGTCGGCAGCCATTCACAGGAGTCTGAGAGCTTCATGTGGTTCGACTTAGACAGATTTTTAAGTTTCTTTTATGAACTTCCACCTCTTTCTTTGGTAGCATTTTCTTTGCTCCACACTGACAAACTTACTTTTTTATTTTAAACTGTCTAGCCGATTAACATAATTAGGTTAAACCTGTTTTAGCTGCTTTGTTGTCAGAACTGATGGAAAGACCATGGGTCTATACATTTTTTCTAGTCAGCAGATCTGATAAAAGATACTACTTCCTGCAAACCTTGTGTTCAGTGCTGGTGAATAGATACTGCACTGATGTTATAATAAAAAGAATGGCAAACAATATAGAGCATAAGGAGGAGAGCTGGAGTTATTGTGGTGGGTGCATATTAATCCATTTTTAATAAGAATATCCTGTGTGTCTTCTCCCACATCCATCCAGCAACTGTGCTTCACTGGGCACTAATAATACGTAATAACAGTTTCAGCCAGACACAAACAAGTATTCTCTCCTTATAAAATAGAAGCAATGTATTTCCTACATTTAGGAATTATATCCTATTATATCAAACAGGGAGCAGTCACCCTGCTCACCCTTAGAAAGAAAAGTTTCCATTTAAATTATAGTCTTTTAGAAACATAGGAACAATTGAAAACAGAGAATTAGAATGGAAATCATTCCAGACTTAGTAGTACAATGTATTAGAACCTCAATTGTGGTTCTGATTAACAAATCTGTATTGAAGTCATTGAGCTGTCTCTAGTTACCACTGATAAAACTGTAGTTCAAAATGCTCATGGATTAAATCCAGCCTCCATGGCACTGGCTCAATGTTTACTGTCAATTTACAGTATTGATTTTAATATTAGCAGCTCCTAGGGTCCTCAGGGATCAGGAGACAGTGATGATTAGACACCTAGGAATATATGTTTTTTAAAGTACAATTTCAGGATTTAATTTGATACGAGATCAATCAAAAGAGAAATCAAAAACTTTTTTTTTTTTTTAAAATACACTGCAATAGTGTGAGAGATGGAGAAGAACTACAGTGCATACCGAGCCTTCAGGAAAGGAAGATCACTTACCTCTAGCTGCTGAATGGCATTAAGGTGTCACAATGCCTGTGGTAAGCTGCACAGAACCAGGGAAAGGAGCAAGAAGCTTTGCCACTGTTTGATTTCTCCATTTGTTATATACCATCCATTTATGTGAGTCCTAGGTTACTTTGATTGGAATCAGAAGCTGCCTTCTGAATAGTGTGGATATTGTGTATAGAAACATGTTTAGCTTTTCTTCACACATACAGCAGTATCTACATTCCTCAAGAAATCCTCTAATTCACAGAAATCTTACAGTGACATCTAGACTTAGTAGAAAGCACTTCACATTCTTTAAATTTTTTTTACCTTCAGTATATAAAATAAATCTAATTTTAAAACCCTACATTTCTTTTCAGACACAGTTCCTTTGTACAGAATCTCTGTGTGTGGAAAGCAAGAGTTAGGCTTATTGCACCCACTTCACACCTGTTTGATTTACTGAGCATCCCTTAGTGCTTTACAGAGCCAAATAAAGGACTAAATTATTGCAGCTCTATTGTGGAAGGGCAAGAGATGAAAAAAAAAAAAAAATCTGAAGAGAATCAGGACAACTATATTCTTGACCTCAACTTTGCTATTTTCTTGATTTTTTAAATTTTAAGTACCTCATTCTTCCTGCATTTATTATTCTAATATGACATGCCATAAGGATGTGTGCAGTGCAGTCTCCAAGCTTTTAAATTTCCTAGAACAACAACATAGGAGCAGAAAGTTAAGACGGTAAAGTTGCTCAGATGGCTGCATTTTAAGCTCACTTTATGTTGGAGTGTAGAATAAACAAAAGGTGAGAAAGGATACCCTGATAACCTGAGAAAGTGAATGTTACTGTCAGAGGATATTTATGGGTTGGTTTGGGAAGCTGATATTGCTGTCATTTTGTGGTGAAATGTAGGATTTCTATTGCAATTATTATCAATCTTTAAGGATAATTAAGGAAAACCAAAAGTGAAAACGAAGCCCGAAGCTTTTAATTGATTCTGTTATCAGTCAGTGGTCGCTGTGTGACTTGTTTCTGAATGGCTGGCCCCATGACTAAAGACGCCTAGGATGGTCAGAATTTTAGCACTGACGAGACAACTCTTCCTTGTCCTAGTATTTACATAATTCTGTCATCTGATGTCTTTTAAACATTGTATTTTTTAAACAAAATTTAAGAAGTTCTGGTATTATATCATACATGAGAAAGCTGTAAGACAGCACACACAGCATACTAGGAAATATTTTCCCATCATTTTGGCTTTAGCTGGGATATAGCCATTTTGCAGGAACAATTCCTGGCACAGAGTTGTATTTATTTCTAACTATCCTGCAAACTATTGAACTGTTCTCTAAAACATATATGAAAATAACTTCTCTTAATGTTTTTCTTAAATCTCTGGAGAACTGAGCACACACTTAACTTCTTAGCACTCACCTGGATTTGGTTTCAGTCATTTCAACCGGCTGTTTGTACTAAATAGAACCATTCTAAACAGAGGTTGGGGGTTTTTGTGTTTTCATAAATGCACAGTATAGGATCCTTATCTATGTCACATGGGTTCTGCAGAGCAGAATGCTGTGCCTGTAACTTCCTGGATGAATGGTGCGATTGTAGAAGAGCAAAGTATTGGGATCTTTAGAGTGATGATGCTGTTCAGCAGGTAAAACCGTCAGTGGGTCTCAGGAACCAGGATTTCTATTCCTGATTCAGGCACTGACCTGCTAAGTAAGCTTAGGCAAATCCCTTTCTGCCTGTGTAGCTCCAAATGTTTGTCTGCTATTTAGATTACAGAAGGTAGAAAGAGTCAGGTAACAATGCTAGGAATAATTATCACAGAATAAACATGATATTTTCTAGTATGTCAGAAAGACGTTTTCAAGAATTATTAGAGAGGCTGGTTATTGACTAATTAAATCTGTGACAGTATCTGTCTCAGAACAATTACAGTCTAAATAGACACATAAAAAATCTGGTGGAAGTAGAGGAATAAAGCAGTCTGTTTCAAGGCTCATAGCAAGTCAGTGGCAATAAGAATTATTGTTTTCCCGTCCTCACGAGCTGCTTATAAATGTGTTTTCTGCTGGACTACCTAGTTACTTTGAGTCAGATTCTGTCTTACTAATAACACATAATGGTATCATATGACAAATTTACTTGGTTGTCTACAAAAAGTCTCTTTTAAAAGATTATAATTTACCTTTGGCTTTTGTTTTCCTTTGTTCTCTACTTACTAAATATTGTTCATTAAAATATGTAAAGACTGCTTAACACCTTTTATCTGAGAATACTAAGGGATGTGATAAATATCAATTAACTGCAAATCACACCTGATAAGTAGCTGGTAATTATCCCCATTTTATAGCTGGGAAAATAAAGCTGGGATGGAGTTAATGTCCAAGTTTTTCTCTGGCTGGTTTGTACTGGCATGAGAGCTGAGTGTCCAGCTCTGAAATTCTGACTGATTTTATGCTAATGCGATGCTTCTGAGGGGAGGCAGTGGTCTTCCATAATGTGATATAACACACAGCGTAACGCATGTAAAAGCATTATTCAAAATATGGCTAATATTGGGCTGCAAGTAGGCTTCAGAAACTTGTGCGTAATGCTACAGATTAAAAATTAATAGAAGTATTTCAGTTGGCATGATAACCTGTTGCATGCAAATGTAGTGGGATACAGGATTTTGTTAGAGGCTTAATGATCTATCAGACTTTGCACCGGTCTGTAAAGCAACTTCAACTTCAGATAAGGGGCTCAAGGCATAGTGCTTAATCACTGTCCATTCACAATTATGTCTGTTTTGGCAGATCATGCTTCTTGCATTGGTTCATAAAAGTGTCTTTAGGAAAGAAAGTAATGTGTTGGAAAAAGCACTAATATCACAAAGGGCTAAGTTGTGTTTCAGTTGTTTTTACATACCATATTTTGACCATGAAGATCTTTGCATTAACTTAAGAATATAAAATATTATAAAAAATAAGATTACCGATGATGTTTGGGAATATTTGAATGTTACAACCCGGTTGCTTCAATCTTTGTTGTCATTGCCAAAGGAAGAGTGCATGATTGAGAGAATGGAAGAAATGAAGGAAAAGTGAGCATAACTGTCTGTTCTGCTATAAAACACTACTGGAGGATGAGGTAGTGGGATATTTTGTGTTCCTTTCTGCAGCAAAGGTTAAATCTTCAGGAAAGTGAGCTGTACTCCAAATCTTGAAATGAAGGAAGAACAAAGAAGATAAAGGTAGAAAAAGAAAAATCCTGGAAACCTGCTAAAATAAGTTTAATTGTAAATTTAATGTGTAAATCTAAATATCTACTTCAGTGTATTCAGCACAACTTTTCTGCGGCTTTATTTTGAAATCCACATAAGAGGCAGCATGAAATTCAGTATTTAGTTGTTCTGTTCTTGAGGTAACTCTCCTGCCTTTCTCTAGCTACATGCTGAAGTGTCTAGAGTAGGTCTAAAAATTTCCCTCCATGAATTGGGCTGAAAGTTTGAAATCTTTAACTTCTTCAGAACGGTAATCTAAAACACTGAAAAAAATCTGAAGAAGAAAATATTCACGTGACATTAATTAGCATTTAAGGATTATAGTTACACCCATGCAAGCCTTGAGGAAATCAGTGGAGGTTTCTTGGAGCATTATTTAGCTCTTCGGAGTAGAATACTACTGTGTTTGGACATGGTTACAAGTCCATACGTGAATGCTACAGCTGCGATATGGATCAAATTGATTTTGCCAGTCCAGGTAGTGACCCTGAAGAGGCTTATATGTGTAATGTAAAATAACCCTGCCAGTCTAGGAGAGGTCTTTTGCTGCTGCTGCTCATCTAGAAACAAGTACACTGTCTGAACTGTTAAATAACACGAAAACCTTCTACAAGTTACAGCCTTCCAGCGTGCTAGACAGCTCTGACGCACTGTCTCTGTGACAAACAAGCACAAAAAGTTTCTTAACTGCCTCTTCCTGCATCAGTGTTATATGTGGGCTGCGAGAGTCTCTCAGAAGTATAGCCAGAGCCTACAGGAGGTTGCAAACAGTGGCTGGATGGAGGAAGCTGCTAGAATGTTTGCTGAGCTGGCAGCTTTAATTTTGTACCTGAACTGTAGCTAATTTGGAACCACTTCTGTTTCCCAAGCTAAACTCTGTGAGTCCAAAGTGGATTTATTTCAAACCATAGCTAGAGGCTCTCATAGTGACTTATAAGAGTTTTTCCGACAAGCCTGAAAACTATCACTTCTGTATTCTTTTATCACACCTCAAAATGTAAACTGTGTAAACCAGGCTGGTTTTCACTTTACCATTTTTCTGAGTTTCAGATGAATTTTAAGAATGAAGTAGAATTGGTAGGACATGCCCACGATCTGCTGCTAGAGGAGCTCTGAATCAGCTTTCCTCTCCTTTGGAGTATGCGTTCCTTGATTTATACCAACTGTATTTGTGCAACCAACAGCCCAATGACCAGAAGTAAAGGAAATTCATGTCTAAGTGTATCTGAATTCTGGTGCTATTATGAGGCCTAGTACAAAATAAATTATCAAAGCCTTCAATGTACCATACTCAGTGTCAGTTCCAAACCAGTTATTGTTTTACTAAAGATCCTCAGTTAACCCGTTGCTTGGGGAGATCAGCTATTACATACTGGATTCTGTAGTGCACATATACAAAGGAAAATTTGAAGTTCCTATCCCAGAAACACGTGACTTGTATATGTTTACTAATATATGTGGGAAAAATTCAAGGTTGGGGTTCAAAGTCTCTCTATTAAAAGAGACTGAGCATCTAAATCTCTTAGTCTGCCTGGAAAAATATTGCTGTTACACACCCCATCGAATCATGCTTTCCTTATTTCTTTAAGCCAGACATTTATTTCAATAGCAATAACAGATTAGATAAACAAGGATATAATTCTTTATGCTATATCATTTGAATAACATGTAATAAACACCTACTGTCTTGAGCTATCATGAGACGCTCATTTGTGATCTTTGCTAGAAGCCCATATATTGTTATTTCCATTCCATTGTGATCTGAAAGACTAGACAGTGCTCAGAGCACAGCCCTGAGCAAGAGTTGCACAAACTGCTTCCCCCTCCCTCAGAAGGCCCCATGATTCAAACACATCCCTCTGAGTCACAATTCCCTCCCTGCTTTTCTGCTGCTCTTAGGACATAGCAGTTTTCCTGCTGGTCTGCGCTAGTGACAGATTACAACACCTAACACACAAATGCTGGCTGACCTGTACTGGCCATTGAGAAAGGTGAACGTGACAGTGAAGAAAATGAAAAAAAAGCAAGCCTTTTTTTTCCTTTTAATCTCTCCCAGCTGACTTGCTCTGTCTGTACAGTATAGGTCGACCTAAAGTCCATGCTTCTAAGGTGTATGAAGGTGTATAGGCCCAATCTCTTTGTCTTGAGGTAGTCTGGGTTTTGGGGGATTTATGCTTAGAGAGAAACATACTCTTCATTCCTCTTCAGTGTCATTTTACCATACATGAATCTCCAACTGAAACCAGTATTCACTGGATGACTCCCACTGATGAGAGCTTGAAGAATAGAGGAACACATGAAATGAGCTTTTGCTGCTTATCAAACTGATGGGAATTTCGTGCATCTGTGCATTTAATAAGTCCAGGTCTGTTGTCATGAACACATATATTATGTGAAACCTAAACCTGGATCAGCAATAGCAGGTGTAGAATCACAGTTTATGGATTCTTTTTTTAACTGAAATAGTTCTATACCAACAGGCATTTCCAAAGATTATTGCAAAGTTGTTTCCACTTTGAGAAAAGCACCTTTAAAAAAAATCAAGAAAGAAAACTCAAATTCCAGGCAATTCCTGGTCATAATAGATCTTCAGTACAATCCTGGTTTTGTATTGATAACTTCATAATGGCTAATCAAACCAAGGTAAGATGAAAATGCTTCCTATTTTACTTCTTAGTTCCTGTAACAAAAAAGATTCTGGAAAATTACTCAAGGCTAAAGTCCTAGCTATAAAAGTACTAAATTTTCAAAGCAATACCTTGAGTTATTCTTGCTCCCCTTCCCCCATTCCTCCTCCTCCAGAAGCAGCAGTCTTCCAGCTGCCTGATATTGTGTAAAAAAGACAGGGTCATGTAGATGTCACTTCTTTGCTGTGTTACTTAGCTTCTTTGCACGCTCCTTGAGGTTGCTAGGGTTTGGCATTTGGATTTTACCAATGTGCTAATTACAGAGGAATTTGAGTATCACCAGCAGTCGGCTTTCTGACACGTTTCATTGTTGCAGCTGTGATACCTAATCATTGTAAGATTTACCTTAGTAAATCCATAGAAAGTCCATCTCTGTATCAGTCTGTATGCTAGATGGAATAACCTGAAATGTGCCCTTTTAAAAAAATTACTGATGGGCAGTGTAAAACTGCCCACTAGAAAATGAAATATTTTGGTAGAGTCTGAAATACAGTACAGATTCTAATGGGTGAGATCAAAATTCAGTTCCATGGCCATCTTTCAAAATTTTAGGAAAAAAACCCCCAAAAGTATTTTCTTAGCTTTGTTTTCATTTTCTCAAATATCTTGGGTTTTTGAAATCTTTATGTATGGATTTATGGATTATGCTGGAAACTGCATTTGTTCAACTGAGAGCTTAATCAATGCACTGTTTAGTAGTGCAGTTTATAGGTTTGCTTCCTTTCCTTTTGTTGGATTCTACATGTTCTCTACATTCTTGTGAAATGAATGATATGGAGTAATTTTTTAGATCGTACATGACCTGAAAGCAGCACTGCAAAGCATGTCCTCAGTCTTTGGATCCTGGCTACAATGATCTCAGCACTAAGTGACAATTCATATATGTACCTTGGTAGCTCGTGACTCTCCATCCTTTCCATGGTTGGAAGATTCAGTAAACTTTACAAAAAGCAGGGATAAGTGATTCTTAAAAAATCTGAACCCCAAACCATTTATTTCTACCTTCAGCACAGTGGCCAGCACAAATCCTTTCCCAGATCGCCCCTTGGGGGATTTTCCAAGTACATGCTTCACTCAGCAGCGGCTGTAATATTCTAAGAGATTACATATCAGAATTTTTGTTTTGATCACTCTAAAAAGGATGTCTCCATAATTATATGGTAACGTGCTTTTTGCTTAACTGTCAATTTTTACATTTTTTTACATTTTTTAAGAGAAAGTACAAGAAGGATTATATACAGCCCATGAGTTTTTTGTAAAAGTAAATGTATTTCATTAATAGGCTTCAGATCTATAAAGCCTTGTACGTGTGCTTCATTTTACTTGCAAGTGTCATCTCTTGATTTTAAGATGATTATCCCCCATTAATAAAGTTCAATACATGACAGGTGCACAAATCTGAAATGCTTTTGTTAACCTTTTTTCTTAAATATATGAGAGATTGCAGGTTTTGCAATGAAGATTTTTAAGAAAACATCCACAAACCAGGCTCCAATCTTTGTAAAAACTCCTGTTAAATTCAAAATAATCTATTCTTCACCATATCTAAATACCAGATGCAGTAGCTTCAGGATCAGACTCTTGTCAGCAGGAAACATTACTGTCCCATAGACACTATTAACAGTAGACTGTTCATGAATGTACATGTTAGAAGATTAAATTTTCTTGGCAAGCGAGGTAGCCCAGGGGTTAAAAACATGTCTCTCAGAACATCTGCATGCTGATGTCCTTCAAGTTTTAGCATGCTATCTTCAGGATTATGCCACAGATTAAAGAGTTTTATTTTACCATCAAAGTTCTATAACTAGAATCTCTTGGAATAGGAAACATGATCTGTTTTGCTGACTGCTCTGGGGGATTTCTTCTTCTTTTCAGGGGTTTGAAAATTAATGTTCTTTGACATTCACTTTAAATTGACACTTGATATCCAGTAAATCAAAATAAAAATATAAATTTCATCTGTGGAAATCAAGATTAGTTTAATATTTACTATGCTAATGCAAATTAGATTTCTCTTCCTGTCTACAGAGTGACAATTTTAGAAGTATTATTAATGTGTGTGTTGACAACCTACAAACTGGAACAAGATTTTGGCTAACAAGAGAGTGTTTATTTAGTGCCTGTCAGTTCATACATATAGCAAATCTTCTATGTGTTATTAGTTTAATTTGCCTTCTGTTTCACTATGCAAAACCATTTCTATTTTTATAACAAAGCTTTACCCTGTAGTGATAACATACAGTGTATGTTGATCTATCTGATATGTCTTTTTTTAGTTAATGACTTAAGAACTTACATTTTCAGTGTAGCCAGAAGCAAAATTTTAAGACTGTTTTGGTTTTTTTTAAATAAGAGAAAGGCTAGTCATAAGCTTAAGTGTCTAGATTGTGAATTGAAAAAGTGGAAGAAATTTCCACAAGCAAGCTGTGGAGATCTTGGCTAACTGTTCTATCTCTTCTCTGTATCTTCATATGCCATTCATCCATACTGTCTACCTTCAGTTCTACATCTGCAGCCTGATTGTCCAGCTTGCAGGTAAGTGGAATCACAGGTACCGAGCTGCTCAAACCAGCTCTGAACAGATTCTACCCTAGAAGGGCTTGTTAGCTCAGACTGCATGTGATATGCAGATGCAGAGGTTCTGCTGTCAGCTCAGATCTCCATTCATGTGAGGCCGGGCCCAAGCTAATTAAACCTACTCAGATATTAAGACAGTTTAGGTGTGCCTGTGCCATGTATCTGGAATCAGAAGCTTTTGGAAGCTTGTAGATAGCTGGCTTTGTGCATCTGCATGGCATTATGCCCAAGCTTGTAAACTTTCCTGGAAACAGCCATGCCGGGGTGGCTGTGCACAACACACGGGCTGGCCTCTTGAGAACTTACTGGGGTCTGGCAGCAGTATTGTACTGACATTTCCATTACTTGGAATATCATAACCACTCACTGCTCTGAATATGGAGAATATATTTTATTTAGATTTCAGACTCCTCTGGAGTGACACTTACTGTATATTCTGGCAGTGCATAGTAACACAACAGGTCTCGAATATGCAATGAGCCACTGTGATATTGTAATACAGCCAGTATTTTAGAACAATGTTTTTCATATATTTGCACTACAATTAAAATTATGAAAATAATTGTAATAGCAGAATTCCTTTAGGGTGACCAAGTAAAACAGGATTTGCCTTGTTAATAAGGAGTAAAACCCAAACCCAAACCAAAAACACAAACAACAAAAAAAAGCACCCCAAAAGAAAAGAAATAATCATGTGGTAGAAACATTCGTGGCTTGTTCTGCTATGAAAAAGTGTACTTGGAAAGGCATTTGTTTAAAACCAAGCATATAAATATCACATTTGTGATACACAGAGATATGCGAGTTTGTGCAGGACATTTTGACATATTAATATTTTCTGTGCTGGCACCAAAAAGACCATTTACTGATCCAGATCTCAGACTATTTTAGAAAATGTGCAATTAAAAAGGGTGTGTGATGGGGGAGAGGAGGTAGAATTGCTGGAGTGGAATCACTCTTATTCAGGTTGCTAACCTACTTTTGAAAGGTGGAGTAATTTACTGCTGTACCATGGCCATCAGCTCATTAATGAAGCGAGAAAAAAGAACTTTAAAGACTTCAAAAAAGATAACTTGGTAGAGTTCCTTCCCTGTTACCATGAACTGAGAAGGAACAACTGAGAAGGAACAACTCTTTCCACTGAAGAAAGAGCAAATGTGCAGCCCTGTGAGCCCTGTGATGGAGTAATATGTGAGATACATCAGTACCACGTCATCAGTGAAGGCTCCTGAGAACACGCAGGATTAGCACTATCTGGTTTGGACTATACATGCTATAATATTTAGTTATTGCTGTAAGTTGTGCCCCAGTACAGAGACCATAGTCTCATTTAAATATCACTGTCTTTTCCTGAGAATTGCCTATATCATTGTAAAACATAATAAGAAGGATTTCATATGATGAAATGATTTTGCCTTGGATACCACATGCATTCTGTTAAGCAGAGGTTTCTGTGAATCAGATATAAGTTGTTTCTGGTATATGAGCTGGAGCTTTAATGAGAGCAGGTTGCTGCAGCTTTGAGGTCAGTGGAGCTAAGACATTTTACACCAGCTAAGAATTTGGTTCTGTACACTAGATGCAGAAGTGGTTGCTGATATGTTTGAACCGCAAGAGGACTACATGCTTACCTAAGGGGCCTGTAGGGATAGGTTTTATTGTACAAGGTAGGGAGGAGAGAATCTAATTTTTTATACAAATAGGGAAAAAATATCAAGTAGTATTGAATATTGACAGCAGGAAATCTTTTGTTGTAGAGAAATGCAGTGAAAATAAAGACAAGTATATCACCCATTGGTTGATCTGGATAAACTACTGGCTAAGTGGAAAATTGTGTGCCAGTCTGTTAGTGAAAATGGTAAATTAAGTGACACTTAGGAAAATCGAAAAGTAAATACTTAGAAACGCCTGGTAACTGAATGGTTCTTTTGTTATAGGGGAATAGCCCCACCTGAAAACAGTCCCTATCACTTCATATTTCATTCATCAAATACAAGTTCTGTTGATAAAATTCTATACAGAACAATCTAATGCCAGAAAGACATGGAAAATGATGTAAGAGATATTCCCTTGATTTATTTTTAACTTAAGCCAACAACACAGGTTTGATTCTGTGTGTTGATATCAAGTGGGTGTGTATTATCTTCAGGCAGGTCGAGTGACATTCGTAAAGGGTGCAAGTACAAACTGGATGTCTCAATCCAGCAAAGCCATGGATGCAAGAGTTAGGCATGTGGTGGCATGCATGATGCTCTCTACCTGACGAGCAAAAGGGGAGAGTGCTTCTCAACAAAAAATGAGCAGGTATATCTGTATTCTGAGGACAGCCAGAAGGGTGTGAAACAGTAAAAGGATGGGCACACACAGGGGTTTATGAATGTACCCCCTTCAATTAATAGAGTAAGAGTAAATTAATGATTGGACACTCAAGGGCATAGGAAAGTATATGTTCAATAATGTACAGGTACAATTTATTAGTTTATTTTAAAATTGTAACATAAGTTATTTTCTGTTCTCAAGGATGTCTAGATTTTAGAAACATGAATATAAAAGAAGTATCCAAGAAGGTGCTGCCTCTCCTTTATCTCTCAAGATGAGTTCGTGTGCCCATACAGTTGCTGGATGTGATAGAGCCAGGCTAATTTGGAAAAGTTTGGGTCTCACTGCAAACTCATAAGTGGTAATTTCTTGACTAGGGAGCTCTCTGAAGGCCATGGATGCTCCATCCTAACATTGTGGAGTATCAAACCTTCTATCTGTCACTGAGAGAGGAGGCACGATCCTTGCTAAGAGTGTGTAGATTTACCTGTGGGGTTTCTGAGACCTGCCTTTTGCTGCTGAAATTGAAATAACCATTAGGAAAGCATTTCTGTTTCTAATACCTTGGGAAAGGAACACCATGAGAGCCAACACAGACACCAACATTAGAAAAATAAAGTCAAATACACTCTTCTGAATTGCTGTAGTTCAGCTTTACTTGACTATTGAGAGAATAAAGAAGATATCTAATCCTACTAATTCACAATTCACCACCCCTAAACCAAAGTTTTTCTCCCACCTTATACTACTTTCCATTTGCTTTATTTTGTACTGTATCCTGATCATTTTTGTCACTGGGGAGTGAGATAGACTGCAACTATGCCAGTTTACTTCTGTTATTAAATTATACAAGAGTGATATAGAAATATATTTCAATAACTGTCAAGGAAATCAGAAACATTGTTTGGGAGCCATTTCTAACTATCATAATTGGAAATTTCAGAGCATCTTTTGCTCTGTAATAGTAATAGTATGTAAGAGTTAATTACGTACACTTCTAAATGGACAAACTGAAAAGGATATGGGGTTTCTGTGAAATTCCACGGCAAACTAGACTCCAAGTTGTGACAATCACTGCCCTGTATTCTACAGGTAAAATGAGTATTTCTGTAAATTGACACAGCATTTATATTCTTCAGTAAAGTAGCTGACATTTACTTCCATGCACTCATATTGTTGGAAGGATTAGAAAAAGCTGAAGATAAAAATAAAACATGGAAATAATACTGATTTGCAGTCATGAAATGTAATTGTTTGCACTACAAAATCCATAGTATGTAACAGCGCAATTTGTCAGGGTGGTAATGGGACAGCTACAATAGCAGCTCATGCCAAATGGCATTAATAGAGAGATTCGGATGTGTAGCAGCTACTGTTAATTTTCTATTACAGATTTTCAGTGCCTTTTAACTTCTTACACTCTCCTTTGGCTGTAATTTAAGGACTATTAATCATGATAACTAGGTACAAATTTTTCTGGTGTTTGCAGGAAAAAAAAATTATACGGTTAGAGATATGCTAATTTTTTTATATTCAGTGTGTTCTGACAGGCTTTTTTAAAATACAGCTTTCCAGGCATTGTTTTCTTTAAACCCTCTCTTGTGGATGGGCAATTTCAGGGGTTATCACCTTTCCTTTTCTTGCTATCCTCTAAGTGGTACTTTCTTTGCCGTGGGCAGTGCAACAACTATGCTCTGCTCTACTTGTCGTGTCCCATTTGCTGCCATCCAAATCAAAAGCAAGTGGTTTGGCACATCTCCGAGACAGCTTTTTTTTTTTAAAAAAAAACAACCTTCCAAGGACATAACTAGACACAGTGCCATTCCCGGGAACCAGGCTGCGTTTCAAAGCCCATTTGCTTTATTTTATGTGCTGCTTCCTGTTCTTTTCACATTCTCCTCTCTTTTGTCTTTTAAGCCTGAACTGCAGAGATTCTCAGGGACAGATTATAACTTTCCTTCCAGGTGAGATCAAAGAGGGTCTGTTAGAGGCCTGGTTGTCTCTTTTCACTTAAAAAAAAAAAAAAAAAAGCAAACTTTCCAACATCTGCTAGAGCCAGCACAGATGTACACGCATTGTAGTATGTTAGAGGATTTAAGGTAACTTTCTGAAGCTGTTTTCAACACCTTCCTCTGCTCTTGACAGTTTATGTTAAAGCCTCTAAATACAGAATCTGAGTTTGTGGATTATGGCAGAAGAATCAATGGGGTAGGTTCTTGAATTCGTTATTTCCAGCTGCTGTGTTCATGTTAAGATACCAAAGTACATGAACAAACTGAGATCTGATTAATCACAAAATAGGCAGTGCAATGTAACTTCTAAAAAGTGTTCACTGGAGTTGGAAATTCCACTGTTAAATTCAGAGTAATAGTTCAGTATCTTATACACTGTTACATCCCAGTGTTACCTGGAAAAAACACAGTTTTATAACTGCTTTCCTGAAACTGTTGTCCCATTTTCCCCTTTCCTTCACTTTTTATTTCAAAATTTAAAGAATTTCAGTGTCAAGGTCATGTCTTTTAGTTAGGAGTAAGCAATGGATGTAGGATCTGCTCATTATCAGATTCTCCTATTTATCATTTTTCACCTTTTCCCACTGCTATTTTCCTTTATTTTTCTTTCCTTTCCCCTCAGCATTCTGGATTCGTATGATTTTTTTTTTTTTGGTTCCGTATGGAAAAATTTCTTCCTCAGCAAACAGCTCTGACCCACCATTGCACAAATGTCACGAACAAATATGGCTGAATTCGTGGTTTCTAGTCCCAAACGGAGTAGTCCGAAGCATACAGTTTCTGCTGAAAAAGGCTTGTGTCGCTAAAGTATAGTTTATGACAAGGAAGGAAAAATACGGTCACTAGGTATGGTGATCACTGCAGAGTCTGTAGATTGTTTTTGTACAGGAAAGAAGAACGGGAGATGATAAAACTCTGACCTTATTGTCAGTGTAAGAACTTAGCAGGAGAGAAGGCATGGAGACTGAGTGGAGATTAAGGGCACCTTCAGCAGAGAGATTGGGGAGGGGAAGAAAAAATGAAGTAAGAGAGGTAATTTTGCCCTCACCTACACAGAGCCTTGAACAAGTATTTGATTTTAGTGCAGAGGAAATTGCAATTGAATGAAAGGATTGGAGAAGGTGGGAAAAGACACAGTCAGAACAGCAGGAGCTTAAGAAAGCAACAAAGTCTTAAGATGGCTTGAGTTGAGGAGGGCAGAGGAGGTGGCTACAGCACTATATTTATTCCTTCTCTGTCATTAGAGGTCATGTGTGTGTACGTAACGTCATTTCTCTTAGAGCTTTTTCATGCCACCATCCTTGGCTAGTAGCATTTGTATGACTCCCACATAAGATCAATAAGAAAAACAAGTTCCTGCTGGACTTTATAAAATCTCAGGAATGTCTCCTTTGGAAGGGTCAAAACTCTGCTGGGGAAAGACAGGATAGGAGTTTGGTTTAGATTTTTTTTTGTTCTGTTGTTACTCTGTGGGAGTGCAGCAGCACAAAGGGTGTTAGTTTGGTGACTGAAATTCTGGAGATGAAAAGAATTCTTCTTCCTATGAATGATGTTTCATCTGATAAATCTGTAATTTTATTAGCATTTTACTTGCTTGTCCACTTCCAGAAGGGCAAAGCATAGATAGGGCTGGAAGAAGGTACAGAAATCCTAAGGAAATTCTTCTAATTCTGGAGAAAACTTTTATAGCAGCTGAGAAGTACCACTGAGGAGGTGGTAACTCTGGGGTATATTCTGTTACCTAAGAATATTCTATGAAAACCTTTTTGTCATGCTGGAGGCTTCATCTGGGGCAACAGACGTCACAACAGCTGTTCAGTCAATACAGCAAAACATGGTAGCTGTGATACAGGCTGGATACTGGTATTTTTCCATTACATTACCAAAATGTTTATGACAAAACTTCAAATTATAGCTTCAAGGCTTGCAAATATACATGGTGCTTTGAAGGAAAATGTACTGTGTGAATTCCTTGATTCAGTTTATACTCCCTCCTTTCCCCCTCAGGTATGGACTCCTGCAATTCTTCATTTGAGACTTCTTTAGCACAATGTACCTCAGACTGCATCAGACAGCTACTTCAAAGTTTTCTTTTGTGCACTGCACTAGATTTGTTTGTTTGTTTGTTCTGCAGCCAAATGCAAAACCTTCTCCAGCTGAGGCGAGTTTAACTGAGGATCATCCTTCTGAACCTTCCGTTGAGATTCTGAAATTGTGCACTTCTGTACATGGGTAATAAGAGGTGAGGCAGCACAAAAGATTGTTATGTATTGGTTTTGTTTGGCATCTGACAAAAATTGGATATTATTTTATTTAATACCGAGTTACTTAATTGATGTATCCTGTCAGTCTCAAATGGCAAAGTATTATGCTGTGCATGGCATGAGTATCCTCAGCTGCAGCATCTACCTTGATGTGCCCTAAAGCTTCCCTGTAGGATACCTGCGGTAACTACTTAAATACACTTCTGGGTAATCTGCTAGTGAGTTGGGCAGGGATCACCATTATATAAATTCTGGGAAAGAATGTAGAAAAGCCAGTTTTTCTTGTCTTCTGGATGAAGCTGATGGAATATAGATGATTTTTCTCCGGTTCTGAATTGTTACCCACATAATGTCTCTGAATTCTTACCTTTATAAAGTAGTGGGATTTACCCTGTGTGTACCTGAGAACAGAATTTGCATTCCTAACTTTTCAGACAGACCTCTAGATCTTTTCCCTGGATATTAGTTCGTGGGATTGCTTTTACCACCTTACACAGTACTCCTCCCATTAGGTCTCCATGTGGCTGGTTAATAGTGAGGTGATGGTTCATGGAGAAGATGTCCTTGGGGAGCCCAGGATTTCTGAGTGGGTGGTCTCACAATAGCCAGAAGAAACCACCTACTACCTGCATGTCCTGCTGGCATGTTTCCACTTACGTTAACATAATCGTTAAAGCACAGAAAGACATTTCAGCACAGCTTCCCTGAGTCTGGGGTGCTGCACTGGGACTAGTCTTGTTAGCACGTCAGCTTCTGTAGCGAATAGCAAACGTGGGAATAGCACAGCCACTGTTGCTGTTTCCCTGTGGTCTCTGAGGCCATGGGACCAGGTACTCAGTTACAGCTGGACTGAATGCAAAGTAGCATTTGGCACAAGTCCAGACTGAAACGGGTTGTTCGTGCTGTCTTGCAAAAGCCTGTTACTGCAGCATCTATTTTTAATAAAATTAAAATTTATATTTATGCAAGATGTTGGATGTTATAGTCAGAATAAAAGAAATCTGTATGAGAATGTAAGTAAAGACACTTATCAAAAGAAGCTCAGTATGAAAGGAACTGTAATTTCAGTTGCCATTGATACTCATTACTAAACTAGTGATAAACTCATCTGTTCAGGAAATAAATGTCAATGTACTTTTGTAATTTAAATGAGAACTTGTAATATGGAAAATATGCTTCCCGTTCAGATCCTTGAAGGTTTGCTTTGAAATGGGAGTCCCCTGTGATGTCTATTTCATTTTCTTTTATTGTTTAAGTGTCGTGTCACTGATGACATTTCTGCTGAATGCTGCCCAATTATAACATTGAACATCTGCACAGGGACATTATATCTTCCCAGGGGGATTATGGGAAACACGCACATTGGTAAACAAAAGAGTAACTGCAATTATTTGTAGGAAATTTAGTCACTTTGTTGGCTGCCAAAGGTTGAGGCTGACTGACAAAACATTTTTGCCTTTTATAGATAAATCAAACATTAAGGGAAAGAAAGCTTTTACAATAAATACAAGGAAAAAAGTTGTGGCTTGCACTGTACTTTTAAAAATAATTTTCGTGGGTGTTTGGAGGGGGTAAATTGCTTTGATTTAAAATATGTGTTTGTAATATCCTTACTACCACCATATAGGGCAACTTTTAATTTATTCTTTCTGTCAGTAAATGAAAATCTACTAAAACGTCCAGGATCACATAAGATAATATATAGATATAAATGTCATGTATTCCGTCTAAAGTTAAACCATATTATCTTGGTGCCAAGGTTCTGGATATTTAACAATTCAGTTGATGTTTTAATTCCAATTATGGCTTTTGTGGTCAGACACTGAAATGATTATGCACAAAATTCCCATCCAAGTCGGTGGGAATCTCAAGTGTGCAAGTTTTGCAGGCTTGGGGCCATAACCACACGCAGGCTATTTCCAGTACAGCTTTCACCAGAATCCTTTGCATTCAGACCTTTGCAAGGGAGAAACCGAGGAAACAGGTGGTGCCTCTCTGTCTCCCACTGATATTTGGCCTTGGGATAAAAGTACGGAGAGAAGACAAGCATATACTCCAGCCAGTCCATGCTGCAGGGACCTTTGAATATTCTGACAGACTTCTGCAGTCATGGCAGGATTTTGTCTGTCTGGCAGTGACTGCTGTGCTATCCTCAGCCCACCTCTTCTCCTTCATTGTTTTGTCACTTGAGCTTCAGACACCTCTCCCAGTTTTCCTTCAGCTCTATTACTTTCCTCTGTTTTCCTTTGACTTTCCTTCTAGTTTATTCCCTATAAATTAACCGCATCAGAAAACCTTGAAAATCTGACTTGCTATCTGCTGCATCACACAGTGATATACACTTACGTGATGTATGTGTTTTCATAATCTGTGCGTTGTGCCTATTTTGACGATAAGAATGAAAAAAACAGGAGCTGCCAACCCCTACTTAGGGCAGCAGGCTCAATTCTTGCTTGATCATTAGGGGCTGCCTTAGGAAACCTGAATCATACTTACCTACAGTAAAAGCCTGATACTTCCAAGAACTGATGTGTCTCCATTCACATTTTTTTTTATCTTTGTATGTTGGATTAAACAAGAGCTTGCTCCCACCCTGGCAGTATTTCACATTTTGAATTAATCTGATTAATTTCTTTCAATGACTACTGAAATGACCTGCAACAATTGTCCAAAATGCTTTAATTTCAAGTGTTACTCTAATCTTTAGGACTGCTGCTGTGGAACACTGTTCTTTAATTCTTACATATTAATTTTTGTGAGGTTTATAGCCATTAAAATGGGTGGGAGGAATTCTGTCACACAGGAAGTGTTGTTTTTTTTTCATGATGGATAGATACTGAATGTCTCTTTTATTTTCATTTATCTCAACAATATATCTGTCTGCAGTTCCCCCTCCCTTCCTATCCCAAAATAAATAGTCCTGCTGTTGAAATGAGAGAAAGTATGTTTCTACATCTTCAAAATAGAAGTAAAAATACCTGCTTGACCTGTGAGTTTTAAGACAGCTTGCAGTTGTGGTTAACACAAGTGCCCCTGCTGAGATCAAAGTCTGGCCCCATCCCGCTTGAAACACCGCTGTCAGTACCTTGTTGTTAGGCAAAAAGTAAGAGAGTGTTCCCCTCTGCTGTGGAAAAGCAATGTTTATTTGATCTTGGGCCTCTTCTGAATAATTTTGCTAAATCTAATTGCTCTTGATGTTTTACCCAGTACATCATGGGCTTTTTCAGAAGTAGCTCTTTATGCAACGGGTGAAGCATCAGAATACAGTAAGGACCACTTCAAATATCTCTCATCAAGGCAAAGAACTCTAGATAGATTACTGCAGATCAATCTGTATAAACCCTGCATAAACACCGAAGCTCTTTTAAGTTAAAATGTACTTTAAAACCTCCTTATGTTATGAAAGGTGAAACATTCTGTAACTATTAAGAGAGTTATGTGAAAAAAGGTAGAGAGGTCTGTTTAATTCACTGGTTTCTGTCAATTTATGATGAAACAAACCATATGATTAAATCCTTTCCAGTATATTACTATACATTAAAGTATAAAGTATAAAATATAAAAAGTATATAAAAGTATAAAGTATAAAATATATTTCCAGTATAATAATATACATTTACAAAATGTAAAGTTCCTGTATGTCAAATGCCAACCCTCTGCCTAATTGTGAGCTGTGGTTCTAGCATGAATGATGCTGTTGCTGCTATGTTTGAGCAAAAACAAGAAACTTAACTTTTACTGATAATCATTGTGAAGGACTTTGCAATGGACTGTGACATTTGGTTGCTACTCACACTTCTGCTGGCATACAAATGGCTTACAGACTTTGCTGCGCCTACTTAAGAAGTTTCAGGGTGAAACCATAAATGAGAATGACAGCTTGCCGTTGTTTTTCAAGTAGAAACCTCCTCTGAAAACAGAAAAAGTATGTAAACTTCACTGATAGGGTGTCATACTGAACGATCATACATGGGGTGATAAGCAGGGGTGATCTCTAATGCCTCCCTTAACGGTGAGACTGAAGCATTTGGGAAATGTGGGTCCACTGCTGGTTTGATGGATGACATAATATCTGTATTTTGTGTCATACAGTTATTTAAAATCTCTTCTTCGTGACAGTTAAGATACCTCCATTCAACTTATGTGTATATTTGTATGTGTGCTTGTATCAGGTATGATGTTTCATGAATCAGTGTCTGAATGCAGGAGGGTGCTTTAGGCATATGTAGAACACAGAGTGATGGGTGGCAGATTGTCTCCCTTGGGCAAGAAGAGACTGGCTGCTCAAGCACCATTTGTTTCCTTCTTTCTCTTACTTTTGCTGCAACCAAAGAAGCCGTTAAATTAGGTGTATAAAGAGGACGATGATGTTAGAGGTGGAGAGTGATCAGGCGGCCATCTCTGCAGCAGCAGTAGCAGTTGTTATCCCCATCTTCTAGCAGCTGCAGGAGTAAAACCACCATTAGTAAGGGCTTTTAGTTCCACCTCACACCCTCTCCTTCCTTGAGACAAGCAGGCTCATCCCCTGCCTTTCTCTTTCCTTCCCAGTAAGGCTTTAGATGGCAGCAGCCAGAGTATGGAAGAGTGGGGGCTGCTTTGAGGTCAGCTTCAGTTATCTCTCCGTTCACCTATACAAAGCCATTTGGAGCACACTTGGCCCTTGACCCTTCTTACTTAACTTTTCCAAAACTCCACTTCCCACCCCTGGCTTTAATATTCTCCCCCTATCCTCTCATTTTCCTTCATCAAGCTGCCTCCTATTACCCCTTTCTCCAGCCCTCAGCTGGTTAGTTAGCTAGCTAACCTTCCCAGATTTCCTATTCTCATAAAGACATTTCTGCGGTAACTCTGTGTTGCTCCATTGGTAATGTGGTGTTCTTTCTCTCTGGGCCACAGAATTTTGTTTCATTTGCTTAATCTGATCTCCTTTGCTTGCAGATCAGTCTCTGCATATGCTGTTGGCTGTGCCTGGGGAGAATCACTTACACGGAGCTGAACGGGCTATTGGGCTAGATGGAGCTTAATTCGGAACCGATAGAGCTGCTTGGATTTTGTGCTGTGTTGAGAGGCCGCAGCAGCTGTAGATCTATTGCTGCTTTGTGACCTAGGGGGGAAAGAAAACTCTTCCTGCACTAAGTGTGTCTAGTTAATGAGTAAAGGAAATCAGATCAATAAAAGAAAATAGCAGCAGAACTGGAGAAATTCCCTAGGGCCAGATGCATCATCGCTCAGTCCTTGTACAGTAATTTGCTTCTGTACAGTTCAAGAGCAGCTTTTCCAGTGGTGCTGGACACTGGATGAGGTTCTTAAGTGGATATTTTTCAAAGGCTAATTTTAGCTTGGAAGCTTGAAATTCCTCCACTCCTTCCATAATCACCAGTGGAAAATAGGCAGCTCTCAGCCATGAATCAGAGCAGGAGCTTCTTAGGATGAAGTTTACTATTCCTCTCCACTGCTCACTGCACAAACTCTGGACTTACCCTCTGTGCAGGACTGAATTTTCTTCTGAGACGATGAAGTGATCCCTCCTGGTACAAGCTTGTGAATTCACCTTCCCATTTTATTTGATGGGAGATTTATAAAGACAGAGCTCCTCTAGTCATCATCCTTGGCATTTATTTCAACATTAGATAGAATTTGTGATTAAAATCATGACTGATATATTAAACCAAAGTTCAGTGTGAAAAAAGCTTTATTTTATAAGTGTTATGATGAGTTGCTTTATTTCTAGGTTTTTCAAAGCTCCTCCCCAAAAACTTTTTAGTTTAAAGACTTTAAATTCAAAACATTTATTAATAATGTAAAGGTTGCCTGTCACTCAAAAGCTATAAAGAAACTCTGAAATGAAAGTGAAATACTTTCTTCATCAAAGCATTAAAAAAACATAACTTTGGTACAAGCTTTGGTGGTGCTTCACTTTGTTTGTAAGCCCACTTGAAAATAAATCCATATCATAGTCAGTCCTCAACATATAAATTTGCAATCTGTCTCAGTTGGTCACTACTAACCTGGATGGTACAAAGTACTAAATTTTAAAATTTCTGGATTCTACTTCTAGTTATATTATTGATACGTATGTGATTTTCAGTAAGTCAATTATGTCCAGCTTTTTTGAAAGTCCTCAATTTTTGGTGCTTTAAAATTTGAGGTATCTGGGGAGAAACATCTTCAGTCACTAAAAGCCTGTAGCTTTCGCTGAGTTCTTAAAGACAGAACATTTCGCTGGTTTTGAAACCGATGCTTTTGAAAAATACCACATTTGACCCATACGTAAAATGGGTGTTGTGACCGAAGAGAAGTAAACCGTATCTGACTCAATATTTATTAAGTTTGTTTGAGAATCTTTGAGCCAGGTGAGCGCTGGAGTGTACAGCATAATTCAGCCTTGTTAGTACACTTGCTGATCAACTGCCTTCCCCTGAGAGTCATTGAGAGAGTTACTGAGAGTGGTTGTTAGTATCGGGTTACAAGAAAACAATGTTAAGGCAACCTCAAAAAACCCCGTGGCTGACAAAATGTTTTCCCTTGGTGGAAATGAGCATCGAATTACATTTCACTACTATTTGTTTGCTTTGGAAAGGGGGGCTAGCTAGGGATTTTCACCTTGTCCTTGGGGCAGCAATTTGCTCACCTTAAATTTTCTAGTACTGAAAACATTTGTTCAGTTACTGTGTTTTCATTTGATTTGTCCTGTTGTTTATATAGAGGTTGCTTTTCAGTAAAACCCAATATAATTATTGACACAATTTTTTCTGCTCTATGGATTATATCAAACTGGCCGGTAAGTTTGAAGCTGGTAAAGTAGAAAATTGGTTCTCTCAGTTGCTTTAGGTCACTAAAACTCCTATTCAAAGTCAGTTAAATCAATAGACATACCAAGGCCTTGAAACAGATGTCTCCCTGTGATTACAGAACCTCCAAATGCAGTATTTGGAAAAGGATCTAAATGTACCTAACTGGCTCAAGGCTTCTCAGCAAAATAAATGCAATTCTGTTTTGTGACAGTGGCAAATGACATTGTAGGGGACAGAAAGGAGGGAGGTCTGGGAGCGGTCAGCAAGGACGCTGGAAAAGGTCAGTAAGGGTCTGAGGTGTCTGCGAGGCTGCAGGTGATCCCCAAGAATACGTGAGGTGGGAACCTTGAGGGATCGGTTAGGTTTGAGGAAAGATTTTTGTGGGTAGAATCAGGCAGATTTTGGGGAGATTAGGGGTCTGCAGGAATGTGAACAGAGAGCGATCACCAAACTTGTCACGTAAGGGCAGGGCTGACTCTTGCTCTCTGATACCAGAAGCAAGCCCTGTGAACAAGCCTTCAGCTACAGTAACCCTGGCAGTCTGAGGTCCATTACAGGAGTGGGAGACTTCCTCTTCCCAACAACCAAAAGCCTCTGAGAGCTGGAGCACTGGTCAAATCTCTTCTGTCCGCCTGATGTTAATATTTATTCCTTTTCGGACTGCTGTCTCTGAGGCACCGAGAGTCTGGAAATTTCATTAAACATAGAAAAATGCAAAGATATCCTAAAATAATAGTGTTTATATGTATTTGAAGACCATTTTTTTTTAAAAAAAAAGCAATATTTTGACAGTGTATTGAAAACATAGTACCTTTTTAGAGGCACTCTTGAGATACAAAGTGCTTGAGTTTTTCTTGTATTTAATTCTGCACTGACATTTTCCTTGCTGTCATCAGTATGACTTGTGTCCTTGTCCCCTTCCGTATGCCACAAAATGTATTGGATGGAACATGCAGTTTTAAATTTGTACTCTTCTGTGGTGGGTTTAAAATATTTCTTATCCAAGTAGAAATGATTGATCTGAGATGATATTATGGGAGCTTCTGAAGATTATTTCAAATAGCTTTGTTCCCAGGCACTCATTGTGGAGATTTTGAGGATAAACCAAAACAGCAACAAAAAAAAAGCCCCCCAAAACCCACCAAATGAACGAAACCCCTAAAATTTGCAAACACACAACATTTTAAAACTTCGCACAAATATTCAGAATTTGAGATTTAAATTTTCTTTTTTTTTTTTTTTTCCCAGAATATTCTTATTATAGAAATGTTTAAGGCATATTCTTGTCTGCTGCATAAACTAGGTGGTGGAGAGGATTCCCAGTCACACAGTCACTTCACTCTGAAGGAAATAGAGAAACAACATTTTAATGTTTGTAACCACATTCAAGAAAGTACTTAAGATATTGAAGTATTTTTCACATTTATTTATTTATTTAACTACTAACTGATTTTTATTTTCCATGAATTAATTTGTTGAGCAGTTTGGCACAACAGGGGCACTACAGCCATGTCCCAGCTCCTCGGGCACACAGCAGTGTCAGGTCACTCTCTGTCCCCTCACACACCCCCCCCAGTTTCCATGAATTAGGAACCCACGTGCAAATGCCGGGAGGAAGCTGTGGTACATGCTCCTTAGGATGATTGAGAAACCAGGATGCACTTTAGAGTGTGGACAAAGGAACCATGATCAAATCCACATGCTTTGGTTCTGGATTGGATTTGAAACTGTTTTCCCATCCAATAAAACTTTAATCTTTTTCTGAATATATGTCATGTAAACCCTAGTTGTCTCTTTTTTCTCTTCACATTTTAAAATTCTGCTGGCTCAGTGGCCAATCCCCAAAGCAGAATGAGAACTTTCTAGTAGAGGTATTTTCACTACAAGAATAGCTCGTGACTACGTTGATTTCAAGAGGATTATTTTTGAGGTCTAAAGTTTGTTTTAATTTACATAATACTCTTGTTAATATTTAGTGGAGATCATCATTTTAATAATAAAAATCCATCACAGGTATCATACACATTATGTCATACATATCACTGGGAGTTTATTATAACTAAAGTGCTGTGACGCTTTTCATATAGTTCTGTCAAAGACAGTGACATAAAATCTCCTTAAGAACTGCTGAAAACGTCTATTCTTTTGGTCCAGCAACAGTTAAAACTCCTAGCTGGCACTCTGTGAAGACATTTTTTTTTAATCTGTGACTCTATTTATGACCTAGGATCATTGAAACATTATCTGCAAGAACAGTGGAAATACTCAAAATGAATTTCCAGCACCAGGCTTCCTGTTTACATTGTTCAGGGGTAGTTACAGATTGTTAACATGTAGTTGCTGTTCACAGTTAATGATACTATTGAGTCATCGCTGTGGTTCTCAGCCATTTAAAACTGTCGTAAAATAACCCAAATAATAGGATGATCAAAGCAATATAGCTGACTCTGCATGATAGTGTGACTGCAGCATTTTCAACCATTACTATAAAGTACTATAAATATATTCAGAGTAGTACAAAAGAGTTGTTCAGGTTACAAGAACAATAGTTCAGACCAGGATAGACTCCTAAAATAAATATTCAGCTATGCTTGCTCTCGAATCTTCCCATAAACTGTCTTTGTATGCTTAATATGATATGCCTAATTCTCAGTAAACAGGTACCCAGCATTTTTTTGAGAATGAGGATTCATTAAAGCATCACAAATTAAGCATACAAAAATGGAGCTATGCAGAATAATTAAAAAGCCTTTGTTGTTTCGGTTTTCAGTTGTGGGTTTTTTTGTTTGTGGGTTTTTGTTTGGTTTTTTTTTCCTCCTTCCAGTTGGATACTTAAGGCAGGTGATTTCTGATTTCTTTGTGAGGGCTATGATACATATGCTTTCCTGGGTCTGGATGGTTTCAGAAATTAGTGTTTTATTTTCCCTGAAAAGCTTTTAGTTGTCATTGCACCCAGTGTTGCATAAGTCAATGATAAATCAAACTAATATATTTTAAAAACTAAGCGTTAGAAGGTTTTATAGTTTAAAAGAAATCACAACAAAGAGTGAGAGCTGACTTTTTATCACCTCTCCTTTGAGACCCAGTTTATTTCATCATTGATGTGAAGCATGTAGTACAAAACAAGATGACCTGTTTTCATCCTTGGTATAATTCCACTAAAGTAAAAAGCCTTGTGCCAGGAATGAATTTGTCCCTATGTAAAAAAGGTCTTCATGCTTCCCAAGAGAAGGCTGAAACTGGGTTCTGTCTGTTTTCATCAGCTCTCTTTATCTCACATCAAGGGTAGCTGATTGAACACAAGGAATTCCTAATATGAGTCACTTGTCATTCAAGCTCTTCTGGTTGAGGATACAGTGTTTCGAGCTTTCTTTGGCAAAGTGAAAATTACCTTGTTTAGCAGGCCCAGTGACTGAACATAAAGTTGGCAAGTGACTCATATGTGCTCAGTTTCTGTATGTGACAAATAATACTGAAGTGATTTTGAGGTGTGACTATAAATAGATCATAATTATGGTGTTTTCTTCTAAATATATTTGTAGTATTCGGATTAATCTTCCACGCTTCATTCAGGGAACACTCCAAACTTGACTGCAATAGCACACCAGCAATCACAGAAAAGATAACACAGCTTTTAGATTTTAGTGATCATTTAGCTGAAGGGATTTTTGATTGGCATGTACTCCAGAACAGTACTCACCGCATAGATCTCTTACCACGTAAATTATAGTTATTTTCTAGCATGTGCTAGCCACTAAAGTGATGGGTATTAAAATGCTTCCTCGCTAGCTTCCATATATATAACCATTTTATAGCTATTTTACATTAGAGCAGAGTTTGCTCCTCAAAATAAGTGGATTTCTTCTAGCTTTCTCTGGATCTTATCACAAAGATTCTTTGAGTGTAACTTACAGGTAGACTTTTACTTTCATTTCTAGCCACTGGTAGTGGAAATATTCAGTAGAGGCAGAGAGTGCCCTTTTTTTTTAATGACAATACAAGAGAAGCAAGAGGCAGGAAATATCTAACATTGTTGCAGTCATTTTCCTTGCCACTTTTCCATCATTTTCATTTCTCGGTATAGTGAGAACCCTTCCAAAACTCTCTGAAAAAAGCTACCACTGCTTCTTGCTATAATCGGACACTGTCAGAGTCTTGAAAGGGATATTGGTTAAAGTTAGTGGGTAACAAAAACTTTCAAAATGTTCACTACTGTAATTTATTTCAAGTTGAGTTCAGCAGTTTAGGGGGAAAATAAGTTATTTAATCCACTTGGGGTGTTAAACCCTGTAAATTTGTAATAGATCTGAATAATTTTTATGTTTTCCTTGAGAACAGCATTTGAAAGAGCAGATGTGAGGGTTGTTATCTTAATGACACCACAGAAGCCTGGGCAGTCACAAAGGCTTTCTCACATAGTCAAACTGTCTTGGGAGAATCTAATTTGCTGTTGAGGTATAATACCAAACAAATGCTTTTCATTAAGGAGCTGCATGAAACAGTATCAGTCTAACAAGAAGACTAGGCCTTTGAAATGTAAACAAAGTAGCTCCTCAAGGTAACATCCATTGCCTTTAATTGAATCTGCCTTGAAAACAGCAGTTTCCTTGGCAGAAGAAAACAAACTTCTGCTGGCACACTCCTTCACCCCTCCAGCTTTTACCTTACCAAATTTGGTGTCAGGGGAGTTTGCAAGAAAATGAATACTTTTTTTCTACATGTTATATATACCTTATGCTGCTATCACAATATTTGAATTTAGTTTTATGGTGGCAAGATGTTAATATGAGGGTGTGAACTGCAGCAGTCCTCTGAATATAAACCACGGGCCTTTGCACTGTCACGTACCCAGTGGAAGCTGAGCGTGACTTGGACCTTGCACAGCATTTGCTAGGAACCAAGTTCAAACTTCTGGCATGCTGCTTTACCTTGGGAAGCTCTGATTTTAGCCCATGCATGTACCTCCTGTGAAGCCTTGACTCAAGTGAGGAAGACATTGTAGGACTGATGTGATTTTTCTGCTTTGTGACAGTGTGAAGCTTGATGATCAACAGTTATTCAATCCCTGATATAGGACAGGGATTACGAGGATTTTTCTGTACAATCACAGCTTTTTACAGGTGTAAAAAGAACCGAGCCCAAGTACCTATACAAAATTATTTTACAAGATTCTGTCTGTGCCCTATGACACAGAGGTACAGACACTAAAAGTAAGGGATGAATTCAGTGTCATTCTGAAGTCATGGTTTCCCCACTGTTCTGCATGTTTTGTGTTCCCTTCTTCCCTGTATTGGTGCCAAAGTAGGTGCAAGGGCTGACAGTGGACAGTGTGCTTCCTTGGTTCCGTGACTTGCAGAAACAGAGTCAGCTTCTGAAAATATGTAAATTGCTCACTGACTGCATACTTGTGCCCCAGCAAAACTGTTGTCTTTGTGTATATGATGACCGCTATCCATGATTTCTGGATTACTTCTAACAGGTCACATGTATCTGGATCTCCTACAGCACTGTACGGACAGCTACACCTGTTGATGAAACCCTCTAAGTGGGAAATATTTTTGGGGTGTTTATGGCACTGTGCTGCTTATGGACAACCACAGCTAAAACCACTGTTACAGGGTAATATGAGATTAACCATTTCTTTAAACTGGAATATAACGGATAATCTATTAGAGTAGACAGAAGTAGGAACAAACACTCAAGCTCAACAAAGTGAACCAGTGAAGAGGTCCATGGGCTAACACTCAGACAGACTAAAGTATCCAACACAGAAAAAAGCATATACAAACTTCAAATAACAGAAATGCAAAGGATACAATCCAAGGAGTGTGTTTATAATTTTATTTTTGCATATATACAAATAATTGTGCAAATGTAATAATGTTGCTATTTGCAGATAACATTATTTCCATATTTCCCACCATCATTGTTATAACACAGCTGACTTCTAGATATTGTCTCTCCTCTCTTCCTTTGGCCTGAGTGTAACAAAGTACGGTAGAATCATGAAATGAAAATGTATCTGTTGCAATGAAATTAAATGACTTGTTAAGTTACAGGATAAGAAAAAAACATTATTTTGGATCTGGAGACACGGTTAATGTTTTCTGAAGTCTTTTCTATGTTGACATTGTTATACGGATGGAAAGAGAATTTTATTCAGTTCTGGTTCTCCTAATGAAAGTTCAAGTAATAAGACTTCATTCTCACTGTGAGTTGTGAAGACAGCCTGCTACACAGCACTTAGGTTTCAGAGCTCGGAAATTGTAGGGGCAGGACAACAAATAGGTTTCCTATAGATATTAACAAGCTGTGGTTATAAACCACCAGACTCAACCCTTAAATTCGGTAATCAGCCACTGCCATGCGTTAACACATTGTTCATTAACTGCTTGTAATTTGAACTTGAATGTAAAAGAGCCTGTACATTTCCACAATGCAGTCTGCTGCATGCACATTGTCTGCTCCATTTCAGGTGATAGAGACTCACAATACAGAAACAGAATTTCAGAGTAGCCAGAGAAGAAGTCACTGATTATGACAGTTATTATCTTCAGAATATTGTATTATGAACATTTCTTGGTATTTGCTTAGAGCATGTCTCTGCTAACAGCTTGATCCAAAGTAAAGTCAATGGAGATGGATTTTAGGAGGGGTCATCAGGTAGTAAAAAGGAGTCAATCACTACACTTGTCTGCACTGTACAGTTACAGTTGGTTGGGAGTCTCCTCTCTTTTCATTCCAAGGTTCTCCTGGCTTCTAATTTTTTTTCCTTTTTAAGCTTTGATTTTGTATTGCACTTTTCCAGCATCATAACACAAGTTTCAGTGGAAATATAAACATCTGCTGTTGGCAGACGTGTTCCTTCACTAATGCAGTTATCAAAGAAACACACGGTTTTGTAGAAGGAATTAGAGGCAATCAGAGGTAAAAGATTCCAGAATGCTTATATTAATTTCTCTTAGAAATAAAGTCTGCTAAACTTACAAGTCATGAAATACAAAACATTACACACTAGGAAGTCAGCTATAGAGTAAAAAGACATTACATTTAGCATCTCATAGCAAAATGTCATTTATGGTTGGGATGTATTAATGAAAATGTGAAAACAACTCACAATAGGAAAGTGTATTTTCCTAGTCACCACGAAGAAATGTTCAGCTAAGTGCAACCGGCCTAGTATTAGTATAGACATTCATATTACTTACATATTACATATTATCCTAGTAAACTTATTTGTCAGTCCTGCAGCTTTAATGAGCAGCAACGTCCTAATTTCCTTCTGATTTTTTTGGTCCTGAATAGTGCTATTTTCTATGTTTTTTGGGGGGTAAAAGCTTGGGTTGGTTTTTTGTTTTGTTTTGTTTTTTTTTTTAGAATAATCACTAGAGTCAGTGAAGAACCTTCCAAAGTGCGTTAAATAAGATTTAAACATGTAGTACGGATATTTTGGGAATGTAATTTCCAAGTTTAGTCTCAGGAACTGGAACTTTTTCTTTTGTGGGGATTTTTATTCAGTGTGCAGCAAACGCAGCTCCAAGCCTTGGTGAAGAATGTGTTTTGACTAATTTCAGTTTTATGGGTGTCAGTTAAGAATACCATGTGTCTTGATGTCAGAAGCCGCTTCTTTGTACTTTGTGGCCTTGTGGTTAGCAGCTTGTCAAACTAGGGGGTGGTTTTCTCTGTTTGAGTTATGTCTAATGTTTATTGGAGATTTTACACCTGGACCATGAAAGCTCCCTAACAAATGCGGATCTGATTTCAAGTGCAACATCCTCAGGATTTCTGTTTGATTCTTAGGCTCCTGTGTAAGCAATAGAAGGGCACATGACAGACCTGATGATGAATTCAAAATGCAGACTATCTAGAACTAAACCTAAATTTCCATACATGTAATAGGAAAGGATTTTCCTAGTGTTTTCTTTCTGCTCACTGACATAGTTTACATCCTATTATGTGTGTGACTGTTCTTTCCCTTTCCTTTAAGTATGCAAAGTCTTGGTACCAATGTGCTACTTTCTGGTAGCCTCATACTAAAACCAAAAGTTATCCTGAACAGAATGGAAAGATAGTTTATGGAATGTGATTTGAAGCTGAAACTTAAACCTAAAGCGAAGGAAAATGCTTGCTATGTGTGTCTCATATTTGTATGCAAAGGGACTTCCTTGGACCATTGCCTGTATTCTGATGGGCATCTTTGGCTGGGAATTTAAACAATGAAAGTCCACAGAAAACAGGAAGTTCTTAAAGGAAGGAAAGAAATAAAATTACTGAACATCCACAGCACTATGGGAAGTACAGCACAGGCAGATCTGCCTACCTGAGAGAGAAAAAGTAGATATGCTGAGAGCTGGTGTATCTTTGAGGATGAACTAAACTGCTGCTGGTCCAAATCTTTTCTACATGAACAGTTGATTGATTCCTGGTAAAGAAGTATTTGCATCATTTGTGTTTCCTTCTCATGCTTGCGCTGCATGTTGACTGCCTGTTTACTGGGCAGGAAGGCAACACAGGATAGCTTATACTGCAGGCATGTATGCTCGGCGATTCGCAGGCCATTATATGGGGTACTAGTATTGCCACAGTCAAAAAAATAATCCTACCGTAAAGCCTCAGAACATAGTAACCCCATGTACCTTCAAATGTTGGATAAAATTTGGTGTAGTATTCCTGGAACTGATACATAGAACTCCAGTTATGAACCAGAATACCTCTATGGTATGCTCTGCATAAGTGGTGGGGGAAGGGGGAGATGATCAAAGGAGATGATGATCAAGGATCTTATTTCTTTGCCTTATCTAGCTCTTGTTGCTACATAAATAATGCAAACGTAAGTGCAGTCACAGGGATCCCAGTCTTCCCTCAGCTATGAATATATTCTAATAGATTTAGTCAATTATAACAGAGACAAAAATGACAGAAGTCTTTATGTATTATAGCGGAGCTTCTACAACAATTAAACAACTCCAAGAAACCTGAATTCTTCTTTGAAAGGTTTATTGTGTGAATACCAAGCTTTGTACCATTCTGGGACCTGAATTAAAACCATCCGTTGGGCAGTAGCATTGCTGGATAGGAATGGGAAGGTGGGCAGCTTGAAAAGAAAGAACAAAGTCATAGTTCCAGTGGCTTTAATTTGTTAAAGATCTTGTTAGGGCTATAAAACTTTACCAGGTACTGTAGTCTCTTAGTTTAAGGAGGGAGGTCTGGTCTGGTCACTTCATACCAAGCTGTTGTTTCAATTCCCGGCCTTGAGGTTTATAGGCTGTCATGTATTGAGCTATTCCCGAATCATGAGTTTATTGAATATTTGAGAGTTTGAGGTTGCCTCAGCTCTCCTTCCTGCCTTAGATTATTAGTAACTACTTGAACCTGAAACAGTTCCACCAAATCTGCAGCAGCATTTTGTATATTCTTTTGGAAGAGAGAAAAGGGTTTGTTTTCTTTTTCTGCCATGCAATAATTCAAAAGAACAAAGCAGTCAGGAAGCATAGCATTTTTTACTTCTTCTAAGCACCATCTCCTTCTAATAATATGCTTAATATCTCTAGCATTCATCAAAGGATTATTAAAAGAAAGAGAGCCTGTAGGTGTGATACTAATTACATATGTGAAGATGGATGTTATGCTAGGGCTAAGTGTCTGGCTTATTGGCAATGAATGTAAGAGGGTAAGGCCACGCCAGGAAAACTTCTGTTTTGCATCTCAACTTGCTCTCTGGCAATTACACTCCCAAAGTCCACAAACAGACATTTGTCATATTCTTAAACCGACATATATAGGGTCTGAATTACTGTAGTTCAAGTAAATGAAGTGACTATCCTTTCAGAAAGCTTTGCATCAAGCCCAGAAGCACAACTCACTGCAGAGACAGGTAGAGCACTGAGTCAAATGTGATCTTTCTGATTCATAAAAATATAAACATTTTCACAAGGACTGATGCAGAGAAATGGGGTGACAGGGGTAGCTCCCTAGCAATTTACCTTTTTGGATAAATTTTCCCATTAAATGTCTTGCACAGAGCACTCTCCCAAGAGCAATGACCACAACTGCTAACGGTCTGACTTAGTTCTGCCCAGTGAAGCAGGTCTGTGTTTTGGCTCCTTTCGGTGGCATGGATAAGGAGACCAGTAGTGAGTATGCAAAATGCAGCGAGTGCCTTTTAACCAGAATGAGTATTCTTTGGTCTCAGTAGCGGAAGAGCTTGCAAGATACTTATTATTTCTGGGGAAAAAAAAAAAAAAATCTTTTTGAGTTTTCCAGGAACTCTTACAAATTTCTTGAATTCAGTTCACAGCCAGTTAGAGCAAACAGAAAGATAAATCTCAGAAAACTGATTAAAAAAAAAAAATTTAGCAGCTTCAGAGGAGTTTGTATCTGGCCTTTGGAGGGCAGTGAATGGATGTGTTTTCCTAAATTCATGGCTTCTGTAACTACATTAGCTTCAAAGAATTTTGAGTGAATAAGTGAGTTTGACCCATTGTTTAGTAAACCTTGCACTGAGATTGGAATTACACATCTTAAACTGCCACTCTGGTTCCCTTATCACCTGTGTGTAAAGAATCTGACAGTCTGTATTTTAAAGTATTATTAATAGAATTTTTAAATTACACTTGTGCTTGAATGAACTAAATGCTTCCACATGACAAATTGATATGAATGGTTTTAATAAACAGAAAATGAGAAGTAGGTTCATCTGTCCCTGGGGGCTTAGCTGGTTCCATTCATTCTTGTTATTAAATCTTGTCTATATGGCACTGTTGTTTGCACTGATTGATTACTTGCCTTAGCCCATAAACTTGGGTGGGTTTCTCCTGTGCTACCATTTCATAAGGCAGTGAGATCCCAGGCTCAAAGAAATATCTCTGCTAATAAGGAAGATTAATAGATACTGGGTGGACCAAAACTTTCCTTGGCTACAGGAAACTAATCCCTAAGGGAGACTGGACAGCAACAGATGAGTCAGAACTGTTACAGTTCAGACTATGTTTTGTCAGCATAAAATGCTTCTAACTAATTCACTTGTCAAAAGATTAGAAGCTAAACAAAATTAAGTCCACACTTTTTTTTCTTTCTCTCTTCTACAAAAAAACCCCAAACACTGTAATATCAGCTAAATAGTAATAAAATCAAACTGAACTATAGAAAGAAGAGCAAGTGTTCTTCTTTTCTTTCCCCTGTTACAGATAACCCCCACTACATAATATCAGGTTTTTATTTGGAATAAATGCTATAAAGTTTATGACCTATGTCAGCAAGCATTCATCGTAAGAGTTAAGAGGAAATGTGTCTGCTTTACCTTTGACAGAGTGTTTTTGTAAATGTTCTAGAATTGGAAGAAAAGTTCTGTGGGAATACTTGGGACCAGTAGAAATAGGGATATTATGGTAACTATGTTATTGCACTGTTTTGACATGTAAAAGCAAAATGGGAAGTAAATAACCAAACTGATGATAGAATTGTATTTACGCCAATAACATAAAGTATCATCTAATTGAATTTCAAGTTGAATTTTTAATAAAGTTAAAGCCAAGGACAGTGAAAACATTAAAAACATTAGACTAAATTCTAGAGTCTGTGACTGAATAAAATTAGGGTTGTTGGAACAGCTTCCCAATTATGTCATAAACTTTGAATCACTGATGACTTTTTAATATATTCTTTTTTAGAGAGAGAATGTAAGAGGGACCCCATTTCTCATGGTGAAATCCTCCACTGTGCATCACTTTGGCATTACTTAAAGAGATTAAATAATGCACAGGCCCTTGTTCAGGCCCTTACAGAAAGATGATCTTAATTTATAGTAGATGAGTTACGCCTGAACTCAAGTAGATTATTTTAGACAATAAATTGAATGATTTGGATTCTCCTGTCACGTCAGGGTAGATGCATGTCTGTCTCATTACAATATATGGTAAAGTATCCCACCCAACTGAGCAAGCCAATGCTGACTACAAAGGCAGAAGATACACCATAATCACCTCAGATTGTCTAAATATTGACTGGATTAGTGTCCTGTGACTGATGGTAAATAGAGTGTAACTAAGAAAACTATTTAGAGTATTTAAATCTTATACATAGCTTAAGTTAAAGTCACCAGTCTTCCTACAGGACATCAAAGGTAACTATCTATCTTAAACCAGGCATCATGGCTAGAAATTCTTGTTTCTGCATAATAGAACTCATCTGTAGTCTGTAAGGGTAGCTGAATGCTCCGCTCTTGGATCTGTCACTCACCCTTGAGGTGTGGTCTCCCTGTAGGCTCCAGAGTTGCATTTGAACATGACCTCTCTGGCTACGAATTCCTGACTCCATGTAAGTCAGCAGGAATTTTTGACATTTATTTCCATGAACACAGATTTGGCCTTTTTTGTCTGAAAGTCTGGCACCCCAGTTTCTCAGAAGGCTCCTACTTGTGGAGACTTAGGGTACATAGCTAAACACTACTTCCCTTGGGTTTGCTCCTTTAATATGCTTGGACAAAGCAAACATCAAATGCTATGAAATCAGAAATTTAGTATTTTACACTCACAACACACTCATTATATATGGGGACATTTAATGAATCAGCAAGAGGCAAAAACATGAGTATCAGGTAGACTGAAAAAAAGTAGCTTGAAATCATTGTGAGTGTGTCCTTTGATATTTGAATGGTAGTTTGCCAACCAATGTAGTGGAATGGCATAATGGAAGAGATGACAACATCAAGATTGTTGTGACAATGTCTGATTGTTATTTGTGTGTAATTTAAGGAGTAACCTAATCTTCTATGCTCACACACATCAAAGAAATAAGGAATCAGTATTGCCAAAGAGAGGGCAGTTTTATAATTTCCAGACTGTCATTCTTATAATACAATTCTTGTAGAAGCTATCATTAATTCTGCGTATAACATACATGTTCAGTGCAGCTCATTTGCCTTCTCTTCAGAACTTTTTCTCAACTAACCTTCTTTATATCCCTGAGTTTCGTGTTCTTTATCTACGTATCATCTACAGTTGAAGAATGTCATGTGACACAATTGCATTAAACCTATGTAAAGAAACGTAATTCAGTTAATATATGGTAAGATAAATAAGACTGTACTTTCATAGTTATGTCTGAGCAAGATAAGGCAGTGACCAACTATTTTCAAAACACCGTCCCACCCTTTTTAAATGATATTTACCAGTTTAAAGCTGCAAACCACTTTAATAAGCAGGACATAATCAATCCCAGACTAGCAAGAATTTACAAGTATCTACAAGTAGTTAACCCATACCAAAAGACCCTGTAGGCATTTCAGTGCCCAATATACGGGCACATAGGTATTTATTTATAAAACACACATGGTTGTACATATGTTATATGCATATACATTATAGTATTTATGTAAACAGTTAATTCAATTTGCCTTTTTACTGTTGATGTTATAAATAAATCTGTGTCCAAGAACAGGCCTTCCATGGATAAATGCTATGCAATTCACTTATAGAGTTAAAAAAGAATTTACTAAACTAAAGAGGACTAGTCTTGATTTTAAAAGGATGTATTGTATGAGTGTCCAAAGTAATGTATATGTACATAGACACTGAAAAATATTTCTGTCTTACAAACACATACAAATAAAAGCCCACATGCATACACACACATACATATACACACACATCGCTTTATGTATCCACACTCACAGGCCACCATTTGAGAATGTGCTGATTCCAGAAGCAATACTACCTTAATGCTCTGCACTATTTTGGTGTGAAAAATCTGTAAATATTGTTAGGGTTGGTTTTTAAGGCGACTCAGTTTCCTGATCCAGTTCACAGCACGACCCCACAAACAGCTGTGTTAGCAAAACTGGTGGAACGCGCACCTAGCCTGGGAGCAGCAACGTGCAGCAGAGGCTCCTTTGGAGGGAAGGTAGGTACATGTTAAGTCAGTATTGCTACTGGAGACAGCGTATCCTCAAACCACAGCCTTGGAGATACATACATACGCTTTAAAGTACAACCTTTCTTTTGCATATAATAAGGGAATTCTGACAGCGTATTGGCACACCCACTAGGAACAAAGCTTAAACAGGCGCTGTCAGCTGCCCCAGGGCATTACATAAGAATAAAAGATTGAAAGGTGTGCTGTGGGGATGATTCATATACCTGAGGCTTAGACCAGGTGCTCTGCAATTAACTGCATTAACCTGCAGCTGGAGTGAGTTCAGAGTGAAGGTTAGCTATTCTCAGTTCAGTTGGTTTAAAATCTGTACTGGGGATTATATTCAGTTATTTATATGGCTGGGGTTTTGGGGGGGTTTTTGGCTGCTTTTTTTTTTTTTTTTTTTTTATCTGACTGCTGAGAGGTTAAAAAAAAGGAGTGCTGTCTGTATGTTGAGCTCTAATATTTAATGCAGAGTATACAGAAATTCTTCTAAAGTTAGAGGGAGGAACCACAAAATGACATTTAAAGTTAGGCTGACATTTATTTTGGAATATCCACTGACTTGGGGTAGGTGGGGAGAGATAGATAGCTTTGAAAAGCAGAATGCTTACAGGGATAACCCTTTTTCAGTTTTACAGAACATGGCAGGGCTTAAAAAATGTGCCTGCCTTAGCACATGGACAGACTACATGATCTCTTTTGAAATCTGCACAGGATCTTTTTACCCGCTGGGTTTAATTTCAGAATCCAGTGCAGTCATTAAAGAAAATAAAATTATGTTTGTTCTTTCATCTGGAGCACAGAGCAGTATCAATTTTTCATTCCCTCCTCCTTTGCATTCCCCCTTCCAAAAAAAGATGTATAGATGGAGGAATTCACCCTATAGCTCCCCTAAAATTTCTGATCTTCAACAGCTGCTTTGAATTGATTCTGTACACTTGGTTGCCTAATGTGTGCAACATGTAACACTGTTTCTATGCTCTTGAACGTGAGATTGCCAAAACTGGAATATTATGTGTCCTGAACTTGTAATCGATCTAAAAAGGTCTATCTCTATCTTCCCAAATGTCTGAATTTTCTGATCACTCTCTCATGAAGTAATAGTATATTCCAACACAGCAGTGTCTGAGGACTTCCCATTCACTAACATGAAGCAGAATATTCTTCATTAAAAGACAGGGGAAATACAAAGATAGACAATGGGCTTGTGTGCACAGGGGCATTTTCCAGTAATGCTGCATTATTATACTTAAACCATGTTGTTCTCTCTGTGCTTCTCTATGCAGATCCAAGTATTTCAGACCAACCAGGTCTTTTCTCCCACCTTGTTTTAATAATTTAATAATAGTAATAATACAACTAAATAGGAAAAAAATTACCTGAACATCTGAGAGTGATATACATGTCACACTTCCTCACCTTATTTCATACTGGTGCAGCTTCACTGTATAGGAGAGCTTTTTGTGTCTTATTCTGTACCAGGCTGGCAGTTTGCGGATTGGAGTCAGATTGATTCTCAGTCTTTAACATTTCTATCAAATTCCTGCTTTGATATGGGAAACACAGCCTTGTCAGGTTATGTGTGATGAATTGGGTTCCAGGATAAAAGAAGAGATTGGATTTTGTGATGTGAGGATGGACGGTAGTTTAGCCTGTGAGGGAATGTGGAGCCCAAAACACAGCCTGACCAGGCCTCTCTTGTCCTGCAGTCTCACATCCTAGTTTAGAGATTCTGCCAACCAGCTACGATCAAGTTTCAGTGTCATCAGATGAGAGAAAGACTGTACTACAAACACAGCAGCTGTGGCTTTTGGACAGAACCAACTTTTATATGTGATCTTTATGTTCATTTTGTGAAATTTGACATGCTTTAACTACTGGATCAGCCTCTCTTGGGCCTCTTGCTTGTGAGATACACAAAGCATCTCTTTTTTTGTGATCTGGAAATAATAAACAGCATTCCAAACAACGGTATTTAAATTTCTCACTTTTTCATGCTTGCTTCAGAGAAATGTGTGATTGCCATCACACCCTTAAAATTAAAATGCCAGATGGAGAATATCCAAGAGCAACATACAGCAGTGATTAAACCCATATCATCCACTCATGGTACCTAAGAATGTAAGAATGTAGAATGGATATGCAGGTCAGGCCAAAAGTCCATCTGGCACGATATCCTGTCTCTGACAGTGCCCTCTAGCATCTAGAATGTAAGGATGGGTAAAACACAAAGCTATTGTGGAATTGGTACTTCCTCAATATATCATGCTATATATTGGGGAATAATATATACCCAGGGGAATATCATATACCTATCATACACGTATGGGAAACTTTGAATTACTAGATTTTAGTTCAGGTCCGTCACAGAAGCATAACTGCATCATGGAAGTCAGATTTCTTTTGGCCCAAAATGCTAGATATTCCTTCTAGCACTAGTGAAATTCAGGTAGATGTTGATTTATTCTGGAATAGGTGAAGATAAAAATTTAGGCCCTGGACCATTTACACAGTAATTCTCTTGAATTCTCTGCCCATATTCTAAAGAACTATCATAAAACGCTAGAGGTGAAAACCAAGGAAAAATATAGTTGAAAATAGAATTTACATAAAACAAGAAGCGGGAGCAAAGCACAGACAAACCCATCCGTGTGTAGGCCAGTGCCAATATAGGAACGGGCCACAATAGCTACAGTTTTGAAGAATTATGTAATTGGAAAGACAACGACTGCTTCTAGCGAACAGCACGGCGAAGTCTTTGCTTCCAATAATACCAGGATTTGGCCCTTACAGTGGTGGTTATCCACCTGAAAAATAAAACATCGTGCCATTTCATACTGCAGCAATGTGTGTGCTCTGGCCTGCTTTACACTGGGCAATGCGGCCGACAATGGCCAACGAGATTCACCACGTCACCGTCGAAGACCTGCACTTTCACAGCTGCACAGATACAAAGCTTTAGTGTGCTCAGCAGCTCCCCGTTTACATGGATTCTTTTTAAGCACGCTTAACCAAAATATCTGAATTTTGTTCTGTATGCTGAAGGCTATTTGCTGAGTTTGCAAGGCAGGAGTAAGCAGGAGTAAATTAGGAGATTTGCTTGGTACACAGCAGTAGTAAATTAGGAGATTTGCTGTACTCCACCGATGCAGAAGGCACTTGAATTCGCTCTGCGGCTGCAGGAGTTGGAGAAATCCTTGACCATCTGTAAAAAGCTGTTCCCAGACACTGACATTCAGTGACTTTCAGTTGCACACTCTGCTTTCTTCACTTTGCTTAACAAGAAGTACACACCAGGCAACACACTAGCAACTGTCCGGCACTAAATTAATGTGTAGTTACCAGGGTGTACTCTCCATTTTGCCATCATTAACAAAGAATCCACTGTTGCAGGAGACAAGACAGCCAATTCTATACATACCAAACACGCCATATGTGCCTTTCAGACCTGGCTTTGGGAGCGTTGTCCAGTGAAATGACAGGTGTTGGTAAACATCTGAGAAAAAAAAGATTTATCTAGGAGAAGGAGCAGGGTTTGAATTAGAATGCCAGAATTTTATTTCTTACTGTGCTCTTCTTTCAATTTCTGATGCAGGGAAAATATTTTGTATCACATTTTATTCTTCTTTATATTGATTATAAAAGGACTTACCTACAATATCACACATGGATTTTAAAAGCATTAATTAATTCACACTTGCAAAACACTGTGAGACACGGGCCTCTATTATAGTCAGTCTTAAAAGGCTCTTGAGAGAGCCTGGAGAAGAGAATTGAACTTGAGACAGGAAAGCAACTTATGCTAGGATTGTTTTCTACATGCTGAGAAGGCTGATACATCAGACTATGTTTTTATTACAGTGGTCTATATCAAGCATGAGAGAAGGTACATTGCAGGTTTCCAAACTGATTTTTTTTTCAGATTTTTTTTTTTTTTTAAATAACTGTAAGAGTAAAAACTTTCCAAAGAGATAATGTGATAAATCAAAGAAAACCAGTCTAGTATTAGGAAAGTAAACGCCTCTTACCAGTCTTCTGAAAAATGATTTGAAAACCTTTATTCAGAACTTCAGAAAAGGGTGTTACTGTGGCTGCCACCACCTTTACTGTGAAGTGCAATACAATATAACATGCGGTGCTATAAAGGAACTCTGTTGGATAAAAGGGCCTGAGAAAGCTTTACCATTTACTTAATGAACATGTAAGAATCCTGGTATCCTCTGCAGCGGGCAAAGGAGCTGGCCTAGGCCTCTCTGGCTCCCATAGTGAAGTGTCAAAGACAAGGACAAAGGGAGGACATGTCAGAACACTGCTGCATTTCAGCTGTTGTAACGCTCTCGGGGGCTGAAGTTGGGCCAGAGTGGCTCTTGCATTAGGTTGCAAATCACTTTCCAACTCTTCCAATATGCTTTTGTTCCTCCTCCGAGGATTACTACTATTAATTTGACATTTAGGTATGTAGATAAAAGTGGGTCAGGGGCTGTTAAAGGCTAAAATTGATACTATTATTAAATCATGCAAATAAAATTTACCTTAAGACAACAGTGTAAGTTAGAGATGGTGAAGAGACCTGAGGGTTCACTTAGGGAGGTCTGGAATTTTAGACTACCTCCCATACTAGGAAATCATCTTAAATGCACTAAATAGATTGACAACAGAAGTTCACCACTACATTAGTTTTCCCTGTGTGAGAGTTTAGAGACTACTGATAAAACTCTTAAATCTTTCTCTTCTTCTCGTATGGGACAAACACATAGACATTATGAAGTGAGGCACTGTAAAACTATAAACTAGTCTCTGAAGTGAAAAAGACCACAGAAATAATACCAGAATAATGGGTGGGTTTGGAAGACATAGGATAAAGAGAACTGACTTGTCTATAGCATCCCAACTCTCTGCTGCTGAACAGCTGATGAAAGACAATATCATCTTCTTATGGAATAGAGGTATTGCAAAAAGCATGTAAGAGAATTGAAGGGTGTTGCTGTCACTCAGTGAGGGAGATTGTCAAGTTTTGTAGGTCAAAGCTTCTAGGGGGACTTTTCTAATTATTATGCCAAGTCCAAAAAGTGTAGAAGTCTGAAAAGATGCCAGTTCTCAGATTTTTTGTTTGTTTCTGGGTAAGTGCATCAGTTTCAGGATTTCTTGAATCTGGCCAGTTGCAGAAGTACCAAAAGAATATGTAATCCTATTTATTGCCTTCTACCTACACGAGTTTGGGGAACTTTACAAAGGTTTAAACAACACTTTGATGTATAAAGTATTGAAAAAGTATCAAAAATTAAGAATTAAGATACTGAAAAAATATTATTTAGGTAAAATAGGACATGAGTTGTGGGCACAGAACAACACTTTGTGACATCTTTGAGGCTCTTAAACCCTGGGGTTGAGAATGAAAACACTTCGTGTCAAAGCACCCGGGGACCTTCAGCTCGTGCTTGCTTACCCTGGCAGCTCTCTGATAAACCTTATTCCCTTTCTAATTGCATATTCTAAAACTTTACTTCTGGCCTCTCCCCAATCTGTTCTGAATATTATAGGATGGGTAGAGAAGGTGGGATGTGACTACTTCAACAGCTATAGACACTTGGGAGTTACGTGGCATCAATGCCCACAGACCATTTTTTCTACCACCAAAACAAGTAGTGAACAAACATGAATGGAAAAAAACCTAAGCCTCCAAAAGTCTCAGTCTTCAGACCTGTCCTATAGCTATACTCTCTTTTTTTTTTTTATTAGATTTTAGGCCTGGAAAGTATAAGTCTGTCCTGCAACCTTCACAGAAAGCCTGGTTTCACAACATTTCTCATAAAGTTTTCACATGAACAAAGTAGAATAACTCAGATAAATGCACTTCCATATATATCTTTGGAAGTTCATGAATGAGTGATACTTAATATTAGGGGAATAGACCTTGCTGTCCTCTGCCATAGCAGTAATGAATTTATTACCATTATTTTACTTCTGAAAGTCCCTGCCTGCACCAGAGGTGCCAAAATGCTTATGGTATTGCACAGACAATTAAAAGATACAATATTGGTGAGAAACCTGAATCGAGCCATACTGAGATCAGATGCATGGCCAGCAGGAAGACTACGTGTTGACGGATGAAGCCCGAGTATCAAGAATAACACCAATATGGTTTGCCAGCTTGATCCAATTTTATTAAGCACAGAGCATCTTATATACTATTAAGGCGTGATCGCATACAGTTAAACAATCTGTGATTGGTTCTAAGCTACTGTCCACACAATATAACTCATATTTCATTGGTACAACGTGAGAAGCACACGCAAGAAGCACAAGCCTATGGACCTCCTACTCAATGTTTCAACTTCACTCCATATCTCTAGTTAAGGAATTTGCTAAAACAATAGCTCTCTATGCAGTGGCAAGCCAGAGAGGAACATTGAACAGTGAGTTCTTTACACAGGGGCAGCTAGCAGAGAGTTACTCATGTCGGTATCAAGGACCAGGTGGCCGTTATCTTCCAAAAACTTCTCCACAACTACGGCGTTACAGAAGTTTACCAGCAGAGGAGGGAGATTTCCACAAGATTAATGCCTAGGTATGAAGGCTCTTGGTGGACCAAGGAAAGGCAGACACAACACCTTTCATCTGCTGCAAGCTCGAGTAAAGTAGGATAACACCCACAAATCAGAAATATTGCCGTGTACTTCAGATTGCTTTCATCTACCCCATCATCTTTCCATAATTCAGGTGCCAATTTAGAGAGGCACTGAAACTACAACTGGGAGCTGCAGGCACTGAGAGTACCTTTCAGGATCTTCCAGAAGAACAAAACTAAAATTATTTCACCAGTTCTCTGTGAGATAGATGCTGCAAATATTTGTACTGGAGTTTTATTGGAAAGATACTTTAGTGATGCTTTTACAAAACACCATGAGGAGTAAAGATTCTTCTGTAGCAGGGTGGTTCGTTTTTTCTTAAATCAGAGAAGAGCTGAAGATTATCACTTCTCTCCATTTGCACCATCCAGGTGGTACACAAGTAATGTAGGTTACACAAAATAGTGCCCAGAAGTGGGAGCTCCTAGGAACCAGTTTATGTGCCTTCAGTGCCTGATGCTGCTAGTGCAACAATAGCCACCTAGACCCAGCAGACAGCTTGTGTGGGATCTTAGCACCCCTCTCTGTTGCTAGCTGCTTGCATTTGTATCTCTGAAGAGGTACAGACTCATACCTGAATGAGAGATTTAAAAAGATTAGCTTCGTCTTGAAAAGTAAAGAGGGGAGAAATTATGGGTGGAAAATAAAGGAGGAAGTGACTTGAAGAGGACTAATTAATCCTCGCCGTCATATGCAGTTTTCACTACGTTTATGCCTTTATGAGCTTAGATTGGCAGCAAGATATGCAAACGGTGCATGCAAAAAGAACGATGAATGAAGTTTATTGAATGGTGTATACAAGAAAAGAAAATTGGTGCGCATTTTCTTTTTTACTAGGCCTGTCCTTGTTTCTAGTCTCTATAGAACTTTCTGCTGTGGCCTGTGCTTTAAAATTATAACATCCCTGTAATATTAGAGCATAAGTGAAAAGGATATGCTCCCACTTTTATGTATTTTTAGAATTATTTGGTTTATTTCTGACCAAGAATCTTTTTTAGTCTGCTTTAGCTTTAGTTTTGTTTGTTGTTTTTGTTCCTAAGAGGAGAAAAATACTGTATCTTTAAATTAGGAGTAGCTGAATAATGAATCTTGGGCAGTGAAAAGGCTAATGTGCTGTGGAAGAGAAGGAGTTTAATCTAATTTAGTTGGAGGGTGTCTGTCTGTGGTGTTGTTTTCTGGACTGTGGGAATAGAGGAGGGAAGCTGCCCCAGTGAATGGTTCCTCCTGAGCCAGAATCAGTGGGGAGTCCCTTAGATGCCACTGATCCGAAGCCAGGCCATGAAAAGGGGATTAAAGAAATGTTCTGATTTGCAATTCACACTAATGCACCCCGTCGAACCTTTGGTAATATTTCAAACCACATTTCAAGGGAAGTGCCCTTAAAATAGCCAGCTAAATTGTATTAGAGCAATACTATACAACCCACTCATCCATTTATGATTTGTTTTTGTTTTTAATTCTTTTAACTGTTGGTGGTGGTGGCTTTCTAAGGTAATTAAAACTTTTGTGCATTGTGAATATTCGCACTTGCATGGGAATATTTCTCAGTATGCCTGTCCTATTAGGCAGACATGTTTATTTAAATATTGGAGGAAAACTGCTACAAAGATTCTGTGGCTAGGAAAAAATAAGCTCATTTGGTTTAAAAAGTAGACATTTTTCTGCATGCCGTTTCATTTTATGAATATCTCGGGGAAATTCAGTAAGAAAAGTAGGCTTATAAAATTGCTAAAATAGTTATCAGCTTTCTTTTTTTGTGTGTGTGATCTTTTTCTTTTAGGGTTGCTACCTTCTGTATAGCTAACATTAAAAAAAATATATATATGTCAGAATTTGTTACCAGAATGAAACATGTATCAGATGTAAGCAGTTAAACAGTGTCTGAATGAATGAATACAAATACAGATGCAGACAGGATTACTGAACGGGACTAACATTAAACTGATCTATATTTTTCATGTAATAAACAGCTGGCCAAAAATATTAAACCTGAAAAACAGTTATAGCTACAGACTTCTTAAACGTAAGATTGTCAACATCAGTTCGTGTTCTGTCATAACACAGTATTGTTAATCAAAAGTAATTCAGACTGGTTTACTAAAAATCTTTAATGTATTAATTAACTCTTCAACTCCCCAAGCCTATCATTTCATTTCTCTTTACTGCTGAAGTGTCGCAACATTTTATCTCAAATGGATTATTTGGGTTTTCTTTAATCCCATTTCAGAAAACCTTGCCTAGCACTGTAATTTCCATTGACTCTAACATGTATAGAATAGATGCAACTTTGATTTTCACCATTACCCATATCAAAGTATTTTATTACACTGTCACTGCAATAGATTACATAGCATTAAACTTTGCCATTGCAGGGATGAGGGGTGGTAGTGTCTTTTTTGTTGTCATGTTTATGGTTTGCTTTACCTACAAAATATTTAGTTATGGTTTGAATTATGACATGCCTTATTAAGTAGTCAGGTTTTTTAATCTTTTGCTTTATGGGACAGAAGAAGAGCTGGACTTTAAGATACAGATGATTCCTCTGCACATTTTTGGGAGGTGGGGAGGGAGATGGATAGCTAGAGGGAGAAATGCATCTTTCCTGTGAGTTGGCACATTATTTGAAATCATGTTTAATTATAAAGTTTCATTAAAAATCTTTTGCTTAAAATTTTAGAAGCCTAATAAGATTTCCATTAATTTAAACATATCACTATTCCCACAACGGCCCAAATGCTTTCTTTTTCCTCTTTCATCCATGGTTAAATATGTAAATAAAATGTCTAAAGTCATTCTTCAAAGAAGACAAAAGAAAAAAGAGCTGAGGGAAAAGACAGCCATAAAATTCCTCCCAATTCTCCATAACATTTGCCAGAGGGGGGCCAACTCCTAGCCAGGCCTAGCAGCAGGGGTGCCTGGCTGCTCCATAGAATCACACATCTCAAATCCCACACACAGGAGAAAAAAATAAAATAAAATATCTTTTCAGCTGGAGCCATCAAAAGGCTCTTTTCATTTATTAGTTACAGAGGTATCTTCCAGTTGCTGATTTCTCAGCGCTCTCATTTTTCTATAATAATGTTCTATTTGTTAGTTTCACTGACTCAAGCTCCTTGAATGGGAGATACCCCTAGATAGCTCTTTAAAAATATAGAAAGTAAAATAAATGATCTAAGGCAGGATGTATTGGCTAATATAATGGCTAGAAAAACAAGGCTGATTTAAATTGGAACATAAAAGATCAATTAAGAGAGATACAACTACAAAGGTTGGGGGTTTCCCCCCCCCTCCTTTTTTTTTTTTTTTCTCACTTTCATTTGTATTTCTTTTTGCCTCTTAGGAAAAAAAGGTTGCTATCAGTGCTACAGTAGAAAACAGGCCATGTTTTATTTCATGTATTTTTTTTTAGATTACTTCAGTGTAAATGGTAATATAATATTTTCAAAAGTACTTGTTGAGAAAAAAACCAAAAACCAAAAAACAAAACAAGATCCCAAATAATCAAGTTGAACAAAACAAATATTGAATATGTTCAATTTATGCGTTACTTAAATTCTACTTTTTATTATTACTTAAATTCTACTTTTTTAAAGTAGAATTTACTTGTCCCTTGTAAAAGCTTTCCCCACACTTCCCTGCTACCCCCAACTGAGTTCTCTAGAAGAGGAATCAGGATGCATACAAATACTAAGAAAACAGGCTTAGATTAATGAAGAATGGAAATGCCCCAACACACACTCTCACACACATACATACACACAGACACACTAAAATAAATAAAGCTTTTTTTTTTGCACATAACACTGCCTTCTTTTGTAACATGCCCTAAGGAATCTAAAAGTGCCCAAGGAAAGGTCAGCCCCTAAGACCAATACTTTATAAGTATAATCTCCTCAATTCACTGAAAAGCCACAACAAGGACTACTGTTTTAAAAACATTTTTATGATGGCTTTTACTTCTAGGCAAAAACTAGCCATATCTTCAGGGTTTTCAAAGACAAACATTAGCCCTGGATTGTTGTCCTTGCTTGGATCCATTTCACCCTTATCACAATTGAGGAAGCCAACAGTTTCCTTTCTAGAGCCTGGTGGGGTATTAACTCTGACCCTGCGGGATTTGGTAGTTTCCAGGAGAATCCGTGTTCATTTCGATAAGAAACAGGCACTAATGGAGAGGAGCCCGGTTTGTGTGGGCGAGCATGAATGGAGAGAGAGATTTTCCTTCTTCATTAATATGTTCGCTAAAACTAAGCTCAAAGGAGGGGGGGGAAAAAAAAAAAAAAAAAAAAAAAAGTAGAGCTAAGGAGCTAATCTTCTGACTTCTGATCACAGTCCTCCTTTTTGGTATGTAAAATTGTGACTTCTAGTTTGGCTTGGGATTTAACTTCCTCCTTCTAGCTCTGATAGACCAATACGCAAAATAAATCTCAAAGCTTAACTTAAAAAATAAACATAACTCACTTTAGAACGATCTCCGTCTCCAAAATCTGTAAGTACCTTTTCTATACTGAAGTAACTTTCCCAAGGGTACGTCTCTAGTCCTCTTAGGGTTTCTTATTTAAGGAAAAAAAAGAATCAAGCTACTTTTCGAGTGATGCCATACTGTGATTAAAACCATAATCAGGTACTTTTTCAGCAATCCTGCCTGTCCTGTTCATTTAGGAATTCGAGACAAAGCACGACATTTGGAAACAGCTGAGATTCCAAGCTGAAAGCAACCATATTTTATGACCCTGGCAGCGAAGAGTTTATAGCACTCGCCATAAAATGCATCCTCCTCCCTACATCCTCCCTGCTAAAGCATTGCCCCCCCTCCAATAAAGGCAGGCAGGGAGGCACCACCGCCAGCCTCTGATTAGGAGCCACGAAGTCTGAGGCACCCGCTCTCCCTGCTCCTACCTGAGGGAGGGAGGGAGGGCTGACGCCTTCTACAGAAAAGATCTTGTTAAACTTTCAAGGGAGAGCAACGGGAGGGAAAGGAGAAAGGAAGGAAAGACAGAAGGAGAGAGAAACAAATGGGGCTTTTTCTAATCTGTGCTGATCAAGGAAAACCTGTAGGGGTCCTTAAGGAGGTTTCAAGGCGTTCCGAGTGATTGGAAAGTAATCACCGTGTCAGCTTCACCTTTCTCATGCAAAGTGGATGTCGTATGCAAGGCGGATCCTGCACAGGTTCTTTTTTGATTATTATTATTTTATTTTAGCCTTGGACTCAACCGCCCCCTAAAAGCCCCAGCTGCTCCGGCCCCAGGAGCTCCCGCTAACGCGGGGGGACGGCGCCGGCAGAGCCACACACGAGCCCGCGCGGCTCCGCACAGCGCGGAAGGGCCGACCTATTGCAAACCCAGAGCAGAGGGCGGCGAGAAGGGGGGCGGGGGGGATTTTACAGGCCCCCCTCTTCAGTGGCTCAGATATTTCCTCCTCCTCCTCCTTCTCCTCCTTTATTCTGCACTCGAATAAACCAATCCCCACCTCTCGGGAAGAAAGTACGGAGCTGTGCCCCGTCCTAGGGAGAGGAAAATCCCTGGAGAAACCCGCTGCACCAAAAAGCCGCCCGGGACATGTGCAAGTTGAAGCAGTGATCGCTCGGCTCTGCCCAGACCCAGACTGCTCCGGCATCGCTCTGCCTGTGCTTCGAGGAAGCAGCGGCGCGGAGGAGGAAGAGCAGGAGGAGGAAGGACGGGTGGTGGAAAGACGGATCGCAAAAGTGGAAGCCCGGGGAAAAGAAAGTTGCCGGGCTCCCCGCAGTGAGTTTTGCGCATCTGTGGACTGGGGGTACTTTTCCTCTTCCCGGTTGCGGGCGCAGCCGCCCGCCCCGCTCCCTGCGCCGCCGGCGGGGCCGATGCGGAGCAGCGCGGGGCGCTGAGCGGGGCGGGCGCTGCCCGCGGCTCGGCCCGGGCTATGTGACCTGCGCGCCGCCGCCCCGCTCCCCCGCGAAGGCCGGGGGCGATGCTGCCCCGGGCAGGAGCCGGGCGGCCGCTGAAGTGACCCCCACACCCCCCCGCCCCGCCCGGCCCCGGCGCCCGCGGAGGGAGCCGCGCTCCGGCCGGACGCGTGGCCGCCACAATGGGGCCGGCGACCGGGAACTTGGTCCGGACTCTGGCGGTGCTGTGCGGGCTGACCTGCTTCTGCACCGGGATAAGCTCCATAGACATTGACCGCCCCGGGGACGGGAGGTGCCAGCCCATAGAAATCCCCATGTGCAAGGATATAGGGTACAACATGACGAGGATGCCCAACCTGATGGGACATGAAAACCAACGGGAAGCTGCCATTCAGCTCCACGAGTTTGCCCCCTTGGTGGAGTATGGTTGCCACAGCCATCTGAAATTTTTCCTCTGCTCCCTCTATGCCCCGATGTGCACAGAGCAGGTTTCTACATCGATCCCAGCCTGCAGGGTTATGTGCGAGCAGGCGAGGCTGAAATGCTCTCCGATTATGGAGCAGTTCAATTTTAAATGGCCAGACTCCCTAAACTGCAGCAAGCTGCCCAGGAAGAACGACCCCAATTACCTGTGCATGGAAGCCCCCAACAACGGATCCGATGAGCCACCCAGAGGATCCAGCATGCTGCCACCCATGTTTCGTCCCCAGCGGCCCAGCAGCGGCCACGACCTGCAGCAGCATAAGGACAGCCTCAGCAGAACCTCCTGTGAAAATCCTGGCAAGTTCCACCATGTGGAAAAAAGCGCTTCCTGTGCGCCGCTCTGCACTCCGGGGGTTGATGTTTACTGGAGCAAGGATGACAAACAATTTGCTGTCATTTGGATTGCCATCTGGTCCATTCTGTGCTTCTTCTCCAGTGCTTTTACTGTACTCACTTTTCTGATAGATCCTCAGCGTTTCAAGTACCCCGAGAGGCCCATTATCTTCCTCTCGATGTGCTACTGCGTCTACTCAGTGGGGTACATTATTCGCCTCTTTTCAGGTGCTGAAAGTATTGCCTGTGATAGGGACAGCGGCCAGCTCTATGTCATCCAGGAAGGACTGGAGAGCACTGGCTGCACCATTGTGTTCCTGGTTCTGTATTACTTTGGTATGGCAAGTTCCTTGTGGTGGGTAATCTTGACTTTAACTTGGTTCCTAGCAGCTGGGAAAAAATGGGGACATGAAGCAATCGAAGCAAACAGTAGCTACTTCCATTTGGCAGCGTGGGCCATTCCGGCTGTGAAGACCATAATGATCCTAGTGATGAGAAGGGTGGCTGGAGATGAGCTGACAGGGTTGTGCTATGTTGGAAGCATGGATGTGAATGCCTTGACGGGGTTTGTACTCATCCCTTTGGCTTGTTATCTAATCATTGGCACTTCTTTCATTCTTTCGGGTTTTGTGGCCCTTTTTCATATCAGGAGGGTGATGAAAACAGGTGGAGAAAATACTGACAAGTTGGAGAAGCTTATGGTCAGGATTGGTGTCTTCTCAGTCTTGTATACAGTGCCTGCAACTTGTGTGATAGCTTGCTATTTTTATGAAAGACTTAATATGGATTATTGGAAAATTGTGGCAACTCAGCAGAAATGCAAGATGAACAATCAGACTAAAAATTTAGACTGCATGATGAATAACTCTATTCCAGCAGTAGAAATTTTTATGGTCAAAATTTTTATGTTATTAGTCGTGGGCATTACTAGTGGTATGTGGATCTGGACTTCCAAGACTCTTCAGTCCTGGCAAAATGTTTGTAGTCGAAGATTAAAGAAGAGAAGTAGGAGAAAACCTGCAAGTGTTATTACAAGTAGCGGAATCTACAAAAAACCTCAACATCCACAGAAAACTCACCTTGCAAAATATGAATCAACATTACAACCACCCACTTGTGTGTGACCAGGTTTTTAGAAAAGACTATCTCACCTTACAGACTTATAAACGTCCACAGTAGCAGTCAGAAATTAAAAAATAAGTGGTGCTTTTTTTGTCAGAACAGTTTAATATCTCAAGGCAAAAAATGTATCATGCTGAATTCAGGACCTGGTGAATAACTGAAGGTAAACGTACTTGGGGAAAGGTTTTCAGTGAAAGAAATATTGTGAATTAAAACAGTCTCTTCTGTTACTAATTTTTAGTTAAGTACTTCATCCAGCCCTCAGATTTATTAAAAAAAAAAAAAATCCAATACAAAAAACACCCTATTTAACTTTTTTTGTGTAGCTGAGCTGGATTTCCTACAGGTTTCTGAGTAACAAGGTATAGTCAAGTTTTATGGAGCAATGATTTGATTTTAAAAGTGCCCAAGTGAGCATTGTCTCTTTAGGGAAACTAAGGTCCCAAAGAGGCCTATCCTCAGTAAGTATGCTATCTGTGAAAGAAACTTCCATGCTAACTTTAAAAAAAAAAAAAAATCCTTTACAACTCATCTCAGCCTAGTGGGTTTGGAATGCCTAAAAATAGGTTCAATCTATAATACTCACCAATATTCTTTCACTAAAAGAGAAACTTCCTGCACCAGACACAAACTTTGTGAATAAGAATAATGTGCAATACATTTTTTTTCTTACCATGACATGAAAAGAGAAACAAGTATTTTGCTGTACATAAAGACAACAAAAGAAATCTCTTAACAAAAGAACTAAGAGGTCTAGTCCTCAGAAACCCTTTAGTGTTACATTTTGTGGCTTTTTAATGGAAATCAAGCCAATGTTATACACGTTTGGACTGATTTGTGCAAAAAAAAGGGGGGGGGATCAATTCAAAGAGACCCAAAGGGCTTATTGACTCTTTCTATTGTTAAACAAATTCTCACTATGAATAGATCAAGAAGCACTAGATTCTGCAAAGGGAAGCTTTGTATAGAGTGATGCTCTTTACTGTGCTGGGGGTGCACAGTTTTGTGCTGTATATATTTGTAATATACAATTATTTTTCATGCTCCACTATTTTATTAAAAATAAAATATGTTCTTTAGTTTGATAATTTTGTGTGTTCTAAGCTTTCTCTGATGTGCTTTGTGGTTAATAAACTTGTTTTCTCAATTCTTTGATAAAAGCACACTTTGAATATAATAGTTGTTAAACTTGCCTCCAAGTATAAGCAGATAGAACAATAATTTACTCACAAGAAATTGCAAGTTGGAATTAAATGCTTTTGAAGTTGTATCTTTCTGTGAGCCTCTGCAACTGAGAAAACTGAATGGGAAGAAGCTTTAGAGATGTAAAAAAGCTGCAGTGATGTAGAGTAGTACCATGTTTACAAAGCACTGAGATTACAACAATGATCCTTGGTTAACACCCCTTCAAAATTTGCATAGGGTATGTTCAGCATGTTAAAGATAGCTGGCTCACTTCAGCACAGTTTGAATACAATTCAGTCTCTACTTTTCAGGGATTTTTTTTTTCCCCCTTTAAGTGCTGAAAGTGTCACTGTTATTTGGGTAAAGACTTCGGGATGGTCGGGGGAAGGAGAAATATAAATACAGAGTTTGAATACTGCCTTAGGAAAGCTATATGATGAAGTTAAAATTGTAAACACATTTTCAAAAAGTTTTTAGTGGAGCATGATTTTGTACGAACCTCAAGTTTTCCATGCAGTTGACTAACAGGCTGTGTGATCACCTGGTGAGATAGTAATATAACCTCACTTTCTCACACAGGCTGTTCTAGAAAACCCTTTATCAGGTATCTCATCACATAAAGAAACGAGGTCTTAATGGACTTCGGTAGAGTGAGGATCCCTGTGACAGGCATCTTGTGGCTTGGAACTTTATAACAAAAGAATCTTTTTTAGCGGTCTGGTTTTTCAATGTATCTGTGCAGTGCGACAGATAATTTTTTTGTCGTCTTTTTAAATATTTCTAGCAATGACTAGGAACTTGAATGACAAAAAAATGATGGTGCAGGTTTTATTAATCTTCATGTCTAAAATGCACATATGCAAAGAAGCTTTCAAAATAAAATTTATCTTTTGGGGGAAGAGGAAATATATTTTTCCTCCTTTGTGCCTATGTGCCACTGTTTGATACACAGCTTTCAGATGCCTTGGAAGTTAATCCTGTCAGAGCACACCCTGCTGGAGCCAAAGTAGGACATTGCACTAAACAAATCCACTTCTGAAACTACTGAATTAATGCCTTCGTGTCTGTATATATTTTAGTTAAGACCAATTACATTAGATCCCAAGAAATACAAAGTTTTAAAATAACCTGTGTATTGGAAATTGCTACAGGAATTCTTCAAATATGTGTTTTGTCATTATGTGTGTCACTGTGCCAGTAATGTATCTGCCTCACAAATTTTCTCTCTGATGTAAAGGTTAGTGCTGGTTTTACTAGCGGCAGATTTGTTTTGAGAATGGTTTCAGGCTTCACTCTAAAATACACTAGCCACTGAAATAAACATTTCACTATTTTTGTAGACTATAGAAAATGATTTGCTTTCATTGTTGATCATGTATTTTTATAGTCTGTTACTAGGATTCTGGAAGAGAAAAGAAATGAAGAAAGATGCTCAGCAGTGGCTGAATTCCTGCTGCCATTCTGAGTTTAATCAGTTGTCAGCTTAGGCCCTTCATTGTCACCAGAGCAGAACTGCAAGTTCTAGGAAAATGCCAAATATGAATGCTTGGCTAGATGCATCATGTTACAAACAGATTCTTGCTAAACTGTAAACTAAGCATTTAGATTTGATTTCAGCTTTGCAGTTATTTGGAATTTTTTTTTTTTTACTAGTAAGCAGACTAGATTCTTTAAGTATATAATGACACTCATTTCATTACATCAGGACTAATTACTGTAAATGAAGCAGAGTACAGTGACTGTCTTTAAGGAGATTTTAAGAATTAATTAAATCAGAAATTGTATTTCTTACTGTCCCGTAACTCCTAACAGTCTTAACAGTTTAATATTGAAGTTGCCACTTAAGGAATTGGAAGCTTACAACTATTAAGGGAAAATTATATATTTATTTTCTCAACATTTCAGGTTTTAATATAACATGAATAATTTAACACATAATTTTATTCTTGTCTTAAAAGTCTGCATGTTAGTTAAATGATACTGATAATAATAATAACAAAAAGTCTTTAAGAAAATATATCACAAAAATATCCTATATTAAACTTACTTATTTTTCACAGTATTCTTATATTTTAGTAAAATCATGTTCATATCTTTATTTTTTTGCATATTATAGTTTTTTTCTCTAAGTACTGTCAAGGCCTATTGGATATTTGCTTATCAGTAGACTTCTAAGAAAAGTATCTATATGTGGATATATTAACAACTCAGTCACTCCATAGCAAACTTGTTGAGGAAGTAATGCAAGTCCAGAATGTCCTTCCGGAAAGGATATTTTATCACAGTCCAGTGGCGTTTATCAGCTAAAAATATCTCTAAAATATTCATTCTGTTAGTGTATACATACACTGTGAAGAATCAGATGTCTGCGCAGGCTTGTGTACAAGTGCTCTGTTCTTTCCCGTTGGAGCTGTGGCTTACCCATGAGGGTAGAAATTGTCTCAAACGTGTAGGTTGTGACCATGTAGATTATGTCTTAACATTCAGGTAGAGATTCATGTGTTAGGGACAGGTAGAAGAAACATAGTAAGTCCCTTTGTTTCGGCAAGGGTAGCTTGGTGTAGAGTGCTTTTGTTTACTAAAGAGATTAATGAGGTAAGAGTATGAGATCAGCAGGGAAAAATGGGATTCAGAAAAAAAACCCACAAAATTCTATTTACAATAATGTGAGTCTTGTTTCTCAGTGAAGTAAGTGCCAATGCTCCTTGTAAAGAGAAATAAAATTAAGCTCAATAGTTTCAAGGTTTAGTCTTAGGTATGACGTGTTAGGACACTTTGAACAGTACAGGGCAAGCACCATGGTAGAAAGGATGTGAGGAGCTCAGTCACGGAATGTTCAGATCTCTTATCAGATTTTTCCCAAAGTAGCATTTCATATGTATGTTATTATGAAGCCATTATTCACATATGGCTGACATCCCATGGCTTCAAACTATATGAAAGGCCCAGTAACAACAATGTCTGTAACATACACCCTTCTTATTCTAACACTTAAAATCCATGGCTTCAAGGGGATAGTTCTGTAATGATGGGATATTATGTGCTCAGGTGGTCTTTTGATGACAGGTGGTCTCCAACAACAGATGGCCTCAAAGGAGGAACTTCAGTGCATTTCAGTTTAAAACATTTACACGTTTCTTTAAAAAAATTTGAAATGTTATCCTTGTGTAATGTTCTTAAGTATTTTAGACAGAGTAGCCAAGTTATTAACACTGACAGATGATAAATCAGGGCATCCTTTAAAAGGTGGGTGATGGTGATTATGTGGTCTTGGAGCTTGCTTTGATCAGAAGTGACAGGCCTGTAAGGTCTGTGCCACTCAATCCCCCCTGAAGGGAGATCAGCACCTGTTTGCACTTTGAGGCTCCTCTACCTCCCACTGCCTTCCAGCACTATTTCATCTTTTTTAACACACTTGATGTTGATTGGCTTTAAGCAAAGTCATTATTCATTTACAAAACACTCCTTGATGGAGCTTACTCAAAACTGTATTTCAGTAGTAGTGTTTGTGCTGTTACAGGTAAGGTTGTATCGACATTCCCATTACAAAAGCTTTATTTTCAGTGAGCTAGGAGATAAAATCATCCTGGGTGCGAGTATTAACCTGGTTTCATTTTTTTTTATCCAAACAATAGTATGTATTGCCCATGAATCAGTTCACCTTGAGCTTTCTGTATCTTTACATGTTTATGCAGAAGAGACACATGATCAGATTGTGATACAAAACAGGTCCTGGTTTGGTAGATCTGATGTTAGCTTAATAAATACTGTTCCAAATAGTTTTGTCTTACTTAGGAAACGTAACGGATATTTCTAGAAAATAGCCCAAAACAAGGCTTTGAGCCATATGACAAGTCACAGAAATGAGTCTCCACTGATTATTTAATGTTGTATATGCAGGACCTTGGTATGGACTTGCCAGTCTAGATGCAAATACACACTGCAGTCAGCGGTACCTCATTAGTTAATTCTAGTGTGTCTGAGAACACATGTGGTTCGTGCCTGTCTGCTCTGGGAGCCCAATTCTGCTTTTCCTGTAGTAGCAAAGTTAAAGCTTTGGGGAGCTGTACATCAAAGGCGGGACTGAATGATCATTGTGTATATTTGTAAGGCATTGTTTAAAAAGGAATTCCTTCAATTTGTTGTCACCAGTTTCTTCCTTCTATTCTTCAAGCTCTCCTCATAGATCTTCTCCATTGAAATCAATGGATGTCCGACTAATTTCAGTGTGTGCTTTGAATCAAATTTCTTATCTCAGAGAAAGCATGTGCTACAGGGAAAGTCATTATTTTGACTTTTTTTTTCCCCACATCTGAGCATTTTTTAAAAAGTCCCTATACGACGTAAATTCATGATATGGAAAAAAAAACCCAAGTGAGTGAAATTATTTCAATGAGATTTTCAAAACGTGCTACTATGTTAGAATGGACAATGTATAGTATGTTGCAAAACAAAGGATCATTTAAAATGAAATTCAGTACATTGGATGTTGATAATGGAATGGAGTGAAAATTATTATTATTTTTATGTTATTTAGGCTTTTTGAGAATGCTGCACTTATATTTATTGCAGAATGCTCAATATTAATAAATCTGCATTTCCTGCTGGCAAGATACCCCATCAAAAATTCTTCAGTCAGTTTACATCTTTGCTCAGATGAGTCTACCTTTTCCTAGGGGCTTAGACCTATAGTATCCATGGGAGCTAATGATGAGCAGCAACATTTTGAGTTGAGCCCACAATGTGCTTCTTGTTTCCTCCTTTCTTCACTGATCAGCACTTCTGTTCCCCTTCCCCTCTCTTCCACTGCTGATCAGTCTTTCATCATCTGCATGTGACTTGCTTCTCTTACCCTCCTCTCAAGTGATCCCATCCTTTTACTCTCTAATCTGCCCACACACAGCTTTCTGTGGTACTGGCCAGTAGCTATGACTGCTTTGAGCTTTTTTGTTCAACATAAACGAAAAGAGATTTCAAAACTTGTGTTTTATCTTTCTTTTTGGATAAGGACTGTGGTAAGAAACAGGTTCAAAGTTCTGAGCTACCAAAGGTGCTGATGAACACAGGAGACTGTCAAGAAGAGACTGCCAGTTCTGAGCAGGTGCCTTAAACTTGAAAATACTCTTTTGTCAAAGCCAAGCATTGTTTGGTTCTGTCTTATATTTGTTATTTTATATTTCCTTTATCTGAGACTAATATCTATCTCTGTGAAATAATAAACAGGAAAGGGAGAAAGAACATTTGATCAATTGATAAAACAGGGGAAAAAAACCTCACCTTGCACTCAAAAGCTTTTAGCCTGAGGAGAGGTTTGTATGCCTCAAAGCTTTGCAAGTTTTTCCCAGTTATACCCAGCTGGTCTAATAGAAACATTCTACCTGCCTACAGCCTGTCTTTCTCATAGCCTTAGTTCTTCACAGCTATAGCAATGCTACACTTACAACTACATTAAAAATAGCAATGATGAGACTGATTTTGACCTTCATGGTTCTATAACTCAACAAATTTTAAAACTGGACTATGATCGCTACAATAATTTGATAACATTAGAAGTCATGGTATTGAAATCTGGACCTTTGATATTCTTTCCGTTATACCGTTTTTCTTCTTTTTAAGAATTTAGTGAATCTGGTAAAAAATATTTTTATTTCATATTGTCAGCATTTTGTCTTGTAAATTGATTTTTAAAGAAAAGACAGATTTCTACTGAGGTTTTAGGCTTTTAAATTACTGTAGGTGTTGGGGATTTTTTTTTAATCCTGTCATCTTTTCTTTTTTAAATTACATAAAAGAACCTTTTTTGTTCTTTAGGATACTGATTTTAGTAATGAGATATGACAGTTTCCCTAGACTTATCATCTTTTTGTAACAATCTCAATGCAGCCTTTTAGGTTCTTCAATAAGCCTTTCTTGTTTGACATAAGACACGTTGGTAACATTTTATAAGTTATTCATTGACAATTATTAGAGAATAAAAACCAAGCTACACGTCTACATATTATTTTTATACTAAGTTGTTCAATTTGAAACCAGATTAAAAAAACTATTTAATTAAATTGATGCAATTCCAAGTGTAGACATGGTGATAACTATAAAGGTAATTTTAAGGACAGAGCACTGGACCAAGTACAGTAAATCTGAACTGTGGGATTTGGAAAATCAAGTATCACTTAAGATGGTTCTGAGTTTGCAAATCTTTTTTAGGTGTTTTTAGTAACTTCCATCTTAGAAATTTTGGGAATTGAAGCATAATATGAGGACCATAAGCATAATGCAATAGTACCGTTCTACTGTATCTTTATGACAATTTAAGGTATTAGGTGCTGCCTATTTATGGAACAGAAGTACTGCCGGGTTTTGATTTTTATTCACAAATACAGCTCCCAGATTATCTAAGGTTTAAGCCTTCTTTATGAGAGTGGTAAAGTTACTTTGCACAAGAGTGGCTGTTACAAACACTGTCATGGTTAAGAAGGGACAGACAAAAACCTTTTCGTGCAACTGAAAAGTCTGCTCAAGCCAGTGGTTTTTGGAGGCTATCTACGATTTAGCTTGCTCTTTCCTCTATGCTCTTCTACAGCTTTGTACAGCTCAGCTCTGAATTCCAGGTGGCATGGGACAGACCAGTATAGATCCGTTTTGTAAGTTCTGGGCCACTCATAACCAAATAATCATCCAGAAAATTTAATTAGCAAGGGTGAGCCTGTGTTTCAGCTGACTTTCAGCTTAGCTAGTCAGGAGCAGTACTGAAATGCTTGAGATCTTAGCTGAAACATATATCCAAACGTTTTAAAGTGGACTGACTGTTATTGTAACACCATCCATGGATAGTGCAAACTGTACTGCTGCACAGCATTTGGGAAGTGTCTTACAAAGAAGCAGCTACAGTCCTGGGTAGTAGTTTTTGCTTTGTTTCAGTCTCGGTACTGAGATAGGAACATAAAGAGTGGATCAAATTTTATGTTTCTTTTCACACTCTGTAATAGCTCTTCAAGAACCTCCTTTGTATACCTAACAAGGAGAACTGTGTGAAAAAGACTTCTGAATCTTGAATGCTGTAGGGTTGTCTTTGATAGCAAATTTCACAATACAGTAAACACTGACTGAGTGTATCTGTATGGAGTGAGCTGAAACTTTGCAGATTGTGAGTTCTTCCAAAAAAAGAAAGGAGAAAGAAAACTGAGCAAAAGAAAACTGAGCATAGGTAGTAAATAGGCTAAAGATACTGAGAACAGAACCATGGGAGAGGAGGAAGGAAGGCACAAACTGCCTCAAGGGAGTTCTCATTGTATAAGTCCTAAAGCTAGAGATATACAAACTCTACTGCTTATTTTTTGCACATTAATATAATCTGGTTCCCAGAAGCTTTGGTTTCCATCGTACTGCTCTGACCCACTGCTGTCCTCACAGACATTCACAGATTTTGATTCTTTGATTCCCTGGTTATCATGTAGAAGGGCAGCAATCTTTACAGCAGAATCTGATTATCTAATTTTATGCACAGTATTTTACACAATTAGAAGGGAAGAGTATTACAGTGTTACATCTTTTGATAAACTGAAGTTGCCAACGTATGGTTTTTGAAGCAAATTACAATGCCGTGACATGAGAAGATTTGAAGAATAATCAAATTCAGAATTCCAGCCATTACTGGTTTTGTTAATTAACTTATCTGGGGCAACAGGTTCTCCTGCATGTTGCTTTGAAATTTCCACCCTGAGAGGCCACATAGTTTGGACTGTAAAGGGGTGTATTATGCAGCTCTTTGATCAGTTTTGAAAATTACTCGAAGCCCCTCATTCGCAGCCTACGATAAAAACAAAATTTTAAAGGCAGAAAAAGGTGTGTTCTTTACTCCTTTTTTAACACCCAAATTTGGCTTCATATGGACTGCTGATGGTTAGTGACCTCTGAACGAGGTACTTAATGAACCAGATTCTGCTTTTATTAAGTAGCAGAGGAAACACCGATGAGATTGGGGGATTGCCACATGCAAAGAATAAAGTGGACATCAGCCTAAGAATGACTGGACTGGGTCCAGGTGTTTGTTTCTTTCAGCCCTTGATAATCAGAAGCCGCCCTCTTCTGTGTATGCACAGACTGGAAATACGATGAAATGGAACGACCGGCAGTCTGAGGAGGGGAAGACAAAATCACATCGTCCACAGGGTTCCAGGCATGACACAAATAACACCAAAGCAGAATCACAGCCGCTGTGAGTATGCAGTGGATCATATACTTGCTGATAAAAAAAACCAGATTCAAGTTATCTAGAAATACTGTGTGTCTCCTAGAAGAAACAAAATTCTGAAAGCAATAATTCAGAAGTTATTTTGAAGACTCAAGCTTACGCTTCCATTGTACAAATTCTGCACTCAAATCTCTGTCTGCTGAAACTTCCAGGTGTCTCTGGAGCCCAGAAAGCAAACTAATGGTTTTCTTTTTGACTTGGGAATCTTAAAAGGGCTGAAAACGTCGAGGTGACCTTTTTGTGAAACCGGCAGAAATGTTGTGACATGAGTTTGCAGCTTTCATCTCTGCACTGCAGCCTGTGCAGCCTGAAGATCTCCATTGTGCAAGGGAGACATGCCCAGACTCACTTTAGCGCCAGCCAGGAGCACAGCTCCCGTCCTGTCATTCCCGATCCTGTGGTGAATCCCACAGTCCCTACTCCACAGTCCATGCCCGTGGAAGAATCCCTGTTTCCAGACTGAAGAGAGCCAGAACTCTTTATTTCCCCTTTACCACCTCAGTAGCAGTGGAGGGTTTAATTATCAACACTGGCAGTGACACTTTTGGGGTTTGTGTATGCTTTTGTACTAGTTTGAAATAATTCTGAGGTAGAAGCTGTTTCAGTTTGGCAACCCCTGTTAATGTCCCTCTCCTGCAAGTAATCTCCATTTGACTGCATGTTCCCACCTTCTTGTGTTAATGATCACTGTTCAGCCGGGTATTTAAAGCATCAAAGAGCTGCTGTTTGAAATGCAACCTTAAGCAAACTACCCATGTCTACAGCAGAACTCAGAATGTAGGAGACTGATGTTCTGGTTCCTTGTTTGATGTATTTAACACAACAGACATATCTACAACTTGGCATTTAAAAACATCAACAAAAACAAACACCTTCGTTTCATTTCCATAACAAAAAGTTCCTTGGACTTGCAGGGCGGTTCCTTTGAAATGCACAATTGTTTCTGTCACTGGTGGGAGAGGGGGCTGTGTAGTCTGGAGCTCAACCTCTTGTTTCATACACACACCAACAGGCAACTTTTCAGTAAATGAAATCTATTCCTTCCACATGCTAGGGCATTTAAAAACAAAACAAACAAAACAAAACCAAAACAGCAGGGGCTCTGCCATTATATATTTTTCCTGAAGTAGTCTTTTTAAAGTGCTGATCCAGTGCAAGACTTGCAACTAATTTTAACAAGTACAGAATCAGCTTGTGACTGATGTTAAAGGCTACAATTCATAATACGATTCCAGTAATAACCCCAGGTCACTACAATGAGTGATTCATGACTTGGTTTTCATTATATCTGTTCAAAAACATGCGATACTCAAATAGTTACAGTCTGTGAGTAGTTTAGTAAGTGTATATGACAAAATATCCTTTTGTGTCAACACAATCTGACAATACATAAAACTCCATGAGAATATTGAGTATGTTATTTCAAATCAGTAAACTGTATTTCAAGGCAGGTTTAATATTTTGGATTTGTACTTTAAATGTACAAACAACACTTCAAGAAACTCTGTAGTAAGGTTTTTTTTTTCTTTCTTTTTTTTTTACAAAGAAGGCCTCCCTAAATTATCTCCTTTTCATTCTGATTATTTGCAGAAGTAATTACTGAAAACAACAAAAGCAATCAACAAAGCAAATTCCTAAGTTAATAAGAGCAGTTCACGTTAGTGAAAGGAATGGTTGTTTTTTATGTATTTTCTGTGTTTCCCATGAGATGAGTGACACATGATTAATGTGTTACTGGTATATCTCAGACCTCTGCGGAAAAATAAATGCTAGTACAGTAAAAGTGACAGTAAAGTAATCCCTTAAAATATATTATGGCACTCTATAGTGCAGAACATAACAAGCTGGGCTCTTCAGTAGGGCCCAGACCATGAAGCAGTAACTAAAATAAATGCTCAGAATTTCATGAATTTGAGTCTGCTACCTTAGATCTTTATATGGCTTCAGTTAGTGTAATATCTGATCACCTCAAACTGTAACGTTTGTTAATCTAAATATTAACACCAAAGCTATATCATCCTATTACGTATAGTGAAGTGAAATGCAGCAGAGTGTAGACAAGTCGTTCCCAGGTAGCGAGGCATGAACATGTTGGAAGGGAGGCACAGCTGAATTGCTGCAGGCACTGCGGGGCCGCTGACTCACACAGGGATGGAGGGGTAAATTGCTCCCAGTCAGCGGAGCTGGGAGCCACAGTTTTTAGATACAGCATCAACAGTATCTTACATCTGCATGAAGCCATGGTTCCCACAGGTGCTGTGGAAGAGGTGCTTTAGGAACACCGCAGGAGCAGAGTGTCACTGTCTTTCAAGAACAAGTTAGAGCTGACTGATGGTATCTGGCCAGTGTTCTCTCAGTTCCAGAAAATTCATGAAGTCACTAGACTTGTTGTCTCTCACGGGGCAAGCTGATATCTTGGCAGGACTCCCATATCCTCCTGGATTCCTGTGGGTAATAAGGAACCAGCTTTTTTGTATAAGGGCAAGACTGGTATCTTGCCTCTGTGCTGGCTCTTTCATCTTCGTAAATTCAGTGAGAACAAAACCTTGAACTACCAGTCTAAAATGTAGGAGTGAAGCTAAGGCAGGGCAAGAGAAGAGATACGATTTTGAAGGGGAATTTGAATTGTAGAAGTTTGGAAGAGAGTGGAGCTTGGTATATTGAAGATATGGGGACTTACTGAATTCTCATTCCATAAAATACAACATGTGATTGGGTGTCTAAGATTTTATTTTCTTGTTTTACAAACATTCATAAAATAGTATCTATGATGAGGTTCTGGGAGCAATCAAAACTTCAGATCATGGGCAGTAATGATAGCAGGTAGTTCTTCCCACAACAATATGACTGCAATGTCCTACACTAGCATCTCCAGTTTTGCACTTCATGGGGTAGTTGTTGCACCTCAGCTTTAGAAGTTACAAAGATAACCTTTGATTATTGATGATTTATTCTCCTGGTGTATAGTTACTGTACAGTCAATAGATTCTTCATTACAGTCACTCCTTTTTGCTGGAGAAGTTTGATTCATCTGCCAAAATCTAGCATTTTCTCAGATTATCTAAGAAATCCCCCTCAGGTGTTGAAGACTTGCAGTTTTCATTAGTTCCCTTTGTATATAGAGACATGATGGTACCTCTAGAACCAAGTTCAGAACTGAAAAAAGACACGCAAAGTATCCCACCCTCCCTTCGGAAAAAGCTTGTAGAACATTTCTGAGAAAGGGCGTGAAAGAAAAGACATAAGATTATTTAAAAAATATTGGAGCAGATTGAACCTGTGATGGTTGTCACCACACACAGGAATCAAGCATGCTCTGAAATTTTTGCAGAAAAAGTGGTGAAAAACAGAAATGGTGAACAAATAGCCTTCATCACAAGAAGAGGTCATCTTGTTTTCAGGGCCATGTCACAGGCAGTGTAGATAGGAGCTGAGATCTGCTGCAGTAGAGTCCACGCTCTGCCCAGTTCCTAAAAGTCAGACAACTATGAAAAAGCTTTGAGGCAGCTGATCCCATCAGCACAATGAATCACTCTCGTAAAGAAAATAATAAATTATAAGACAAGTTTAGAAATTCTATTCTAGTTTTTGTTCCCCAAATAGGAGTCTTTAAAACATATTGAAAGTTATGTGACCACAGTCTATTGCAGTGCCTATAAAAAAGCTGTAGGTTATTTGAGGGTTTTTTTAAACTCAGTTCTTTTTGTTCATGACCCTGGTTTAGTCTGGGATTGGTCACTACGCTTTGGGAGTGCCTGTGCCAGTCAGAAACAGGGCAGATGCAATTACTGGAAAATCATCTTTTCCTGTCAGCTAGAAATTTTGTCAGTGAGGAAGAGGAAAAAATGGCCTGTTTCTATTTTTCCTTTAAACTGCTCCACCTATTAATTAGGCCACACACCCTTGGCGAACATAGTATGGACAAGAAAGACTGGCCTCAGTGATCTTAATAACTGCAAAAACCGGTATGTCTATTATACTTTGGCTTCAGCAGATGAATAACATTCACGGACACAGGAAATATAGAACACCTAAAGAAAGTTCAGTTCATATTTAAGAGGAATGAATAAGTTAAAGGGCCTTATCTCTAGGGATTTACCAGTTATCACCATGGTTTGAATTGCATAAGGGTAGGAGGGGAATGATGCCCCTTTCCACCCATCAGACTCCACCCATGGCAGCATGGTGCTAATGGAATGTTAGGCATGAGGGATAATTAAAAGCGTTTGTAATAACTGTTCAGAATGTGTCACCCTTGCCTGCAGCTTCATCATCATCTCAATTCACACCCTACCCCTTTCTTTTTGCTCCACCCAAGCTTTGGTTTCCTTCACCCACTCATGACTTTTGTGCTATCTTTCCATGGCGGCTGAAACAGCCTCCCACTTTCTGTTGCCTCTCCTCCAGAATAATAAGTGGTCTGTTCATCACTGCAGTGCTGTATACATCATGACCAAATTCGTTGACCAAATTCGTGAAGTTACCAAACACTGATTAAATCAATATCAGCCATAATCAATATTCTTATCTATTAACAACTGACCATAATATATATGTGCAGGTAGGGTAAAAGTCAGGCTACAGGTACATGATACAAGATGAGCAAAACCAAAAGAAACAGGCATATTATTAGTGTAGAAACATGGGCCTCAGCTGGTCTATCTCCTATGCTGAGTTGACATTCATGCTGATCCTGTTACAGAGGACAGGATAGATGTGACTGGTTTATGACAAGGACATCCACATCGTGCTTAGAAGAATGTGGGACTTGAAGCCATTTAAATCAATTCCTGTGGAATCAGCATTTGTTCAGTAATACTCCACTAGCCTGCCTTTTCTTTTTGCAGTACATTGTGCCTTACTAACAAATGAGCAGGTTAAAAAAAAGGAGAGTGCCACACAAGACACAAGGCTGACTTCGTACCTAAACTAGGAACTGAACTGCCGCAGGGTTCCTCTGGTGAGCTACAGGCTTTAAGAGAGCAATTCCAGTTTCAGGTGGGCCATATAATTTATCAGAAGTGAGCGCAGTTTTCTACTCTGAATGTCCAGTTTTTGAGATTAAATGCATCATCTTGCATAAATCAAGGCCAGTTAGCTCTTTCCAAAGCTTTAGTCAGTGATGGACCATACGGAATGATCAGACATTTTCAAGTGGATGGGACAGATTCTGTTCTTTCTTATAGCAGTATCATTGCCAAGTAATTCCATCAGCTTCAGCAGAGTACATAGATGCATTCTGTGATAGCTGAGAACGGCCTTTGACAGTACTCTTATAAACTATGCATGTGCCTCTTGACTTCTTTCCCTAGTTAGATGCTGTTAAAAAGCAGGCATTGTTTTCCATTGTGAAGCTCTGAAGCTAAAGAAGAGGTGAAATGAAATGAGCTCAGTAAGTGTATGGGAGATCATAGTTTAGGAGGGAATCTTGAGGTAGGTATTTCACCTGGTGTTTTAAGCCGTGAGTATTTGATTTACAGCTATCCCCAGTGGTTTTGAAAAGCTGCTTGAACTCTGCTTCGTTTCATGTTTATTTTTTACAAACACCATGGTGTGTGGGATTCTCACTAGCTAACTGTAAGAGACAGAAAGGATGTTTTCCATTTTCATCTATAATTTGACTATTTTTTTTTCCTTAGGGGTAATAAAAATTTACTAAAAAGCCACATTATTTGGTTATTATTACCTTTTAATTTGGGCTGATCTGAGTATTTTTAAAAATTAGTATTATATGCTGTTGGTTTCCTAATTTGGGGAGGTTTTTAGCTCTTACAAAAGAAATTCCCCTCCTATCCAAACTAAAATCTCATCACATCTTTCTGACAACAGTTTGCCTAAAAGCTCTGGTCCTTTCTTTCTTTTTCTGAAAACAGAATGGAGTGGAAATATTATCATGCTCAGGGTGTACAATGTGAACTCTATGTTTTACCTTTTTTTTTTTTTTTCTCTTTAATTCATCACAACTAAGCTCTATGGAAAGCCCAAAATTTCTTTTTGCATGGTGCTTCTAAACCTCCTTTTCTATCTTTCTCTGAAGCACTGGAGGTTGGCCACAGCTTGAGGGTGGATTTGGCAAGTGGTATTTAACTCTTACGAATGCCTGGTTGATGAGACTTACTCACACGCCCAGCGTTAGGCTGATTGCCTGATTTGGGGTCAGGAAAGAAGGAATTTTCTCTCAGGTCAGACTGGAAGAAATTGAGTTTTTTAGATTTGCTTTTTTTACTCCTGTAGTGTGCAACACACACTTGCTAGAGCCATCTAACAAACACAGTGCTTAGCAGAGACATAAACCACTGGTAATATACTTCATCTTTTCTACCCTCTTTCTAATAGCAATTATTATGCTGTCCCTCAGTCTTTTACTTCAGGTCTAAACTTCACTATGTGATGGTAGGATGTGTCTGTGAAAGGTAGAGAGTAGCAATTTTGTGGACCTTTCTGAACGAGCATCTATTGCATGGTTGTCTCTGAGGGATCATGGGGTTGATGATTCAGATGCTCTTTTCTACTAACAAGCTCCTATGAGAAAGAAAAAACTGTTGGAAACAAATACTGATATTTTTACTGCTATGAAACTAAACAATCGATCTGTTTATTTTTAGATTAAAAGAGGTATTTTGCAGATATAGTATGTTGGTTTTAAATTCAGATTATCTAGAATTTAATGGCGCAGATGGGGGGAATTCTGAGTCAATACTAAGTTTTGTCCTATGGTAGAAATCTTCAGAATTCCATCCTTTCTGATATTGGTAAACATAACATGGCAATATCTATTTCTGCAGATGACTAGTTCCCAAGGGAGAATGACTAATTCCATGTAACTGCCTACTCAGGTTACCGTGTGACAACAGAACCAACAGGTGACTCAGCCTATGTAAGGATTCAGAAACCTCTAGGCCCTCTGTCCTTTGATTTAATTACTAGATCTCAGTGAAAGTACAGGACATAATTACAAAGGTTGTCGTTGCCACAAAAATGCAGACTGAAGTTCGCAGATCCTTGTGACGTACAGGCAGGTAATTTGGTTGATAATTGCCCCAATTACAAATTCAGATGCAAGCATTTGTAGATACAAGAAGAATGTTTACATTTCTTTTCTTTGAAAATTTTGAACTCTGTGCACGATCCTACAGATACCCAAAGTACTGGTGAAACCTTGGCACGTGTTCTGTCTTCTGTGAGATTTTTTCTACTTCTGCAATTTTATAGATCATTTCCTGCACAGAATTATATGCTGCAAAGTGCATTTTCTGGATTTCCAAGAATGAACATTGACCTCATTCTAGAGAATGGTGGTTTTTTTTTTTTTTCCTATTCATTTTCTGTATGACTTAGATTCCTTTTGGGCTTTGATGGATTAAGAGGGAAATGTCTCTTCTTTTCATCATTCTTAATAATGAATAATAAAAATGCTCAACATAATATATGTTCTGTTCTAAGAAGCTGAGTACCTCACGTAAGTATTTGTTAAACAGGATTTTTCTAGCAGTTCACTTTCTGTTGGTTTTATCCACATTAAAATTTCATCTGCCAGGTGATTTCTCAATCATAAATAATACTGGTTTTCAACTATATTTTAAAAAGTGGTAAAGAGGTAACCAAAGCATGTTCAACTGATGCAAAGCTTCACTGATTTTGTAGGAGATTCCCCAATTTTCATCACCTGAACATCTCACTCCAAAATATTTAAATTAAATTTTCATATGGTTTATTTGAAAGTAGACACAAATTGCATAGAATCTTCTGCTTTTTTTCTGGCTCATTGATTTCCACAGTAAATGCACCAGTTGCAGAGTTAAATAATGGTTTTTTAACTGCCAGTCCTCCAAATCCAACTTGGGCTGTAAGAGGTAAGCGATTCTCTCCATTTTGTGCATCATCACTGTAATTAAAGTCTCATATGCGAGATTATACTTTTAGTAATAGCCCTGTATTACATCGACCTCATCAAGACTTGAAAAGTTCTTTTGCAATTAACGCACAAGGGTAAACAATTGTCCTGTGATGGACAGAAAGATGACAAACCTGACATTACTAAGGCAGGGTGGCCAAAACAGAAATGATGACCTAGCTGATTTAATTTCCTCTTTGTTTTTTGTTTTTTTTTTTTTCACACTGCAGTATTGATTTAATTTTGTGGTTTATTTGTTTTAAACCAGAATGCTGATTTTTTTTTTTCTTCTTAGCTCATACAAAGGAAATTCACCTCCTATCCAAGTTAAAATCTCAACACTGCTTTCTGATAACAGTTTGCCTATAAACTTTGATGCTTTCTTTCTTTTTGTCATCCTTATCAACATTTGGGTGTACAACCTGAACTCTATTTTTGCCTTATTTTGTTTCTCCGTAGATCATCTCATTCAAGCTGTATGGAAAGGCTTAATCTGCTTGCAAAACTCATCCAAAATCTTTCTTCTCTTCCCTATACACATCAGTAAGATGCAGATTCCTCATATTGTATGTTAGTAGGTATAACCTCTTTCTACCCATACCAATGAATTCCATCTTATCTCAATTTTATCATCAACACATTACTGCAGAGGTTTTCTTCCCTATTTCTTGGTTGGATTGTGTTGTGGCATGATCTGCTTGTGGCTTGACATGACGAGATGCCCCTTCTCCACCACTTCAAATACTTACAAGGCTCTTTGTGGGTTTTGTTACCTAGCATCTTTCATACACTAGCTCAGTGTCATATCCACAACTACTCCTTTGATGTCACCGTTATCACTTAATTATTATTTTTCAGTTAAGCTCCTTTCTCTGTATTACCTCTGTGTACAGGTGGAGCATTTCTTAAACATCTCTTAAGTAATTGCATTGTAATCCATGTAATACCTTTTAAAATGCCTACTCTGCTGTGATGTCTATACAAAAATAGCATTGGTTAAAAGTCTGGTGTAATCTGATTGCTTCTTGTTGTGCTGACCAATATTGGTGGCCAGGTTGCATGTGTCTTTCCTGTCCATCATCTTCCATAAACTTTCTGGGGAAAGACCCCCCCAGTTCTTTTGTATGTGTTGGGGCATTGCAAATTGGATTCTGATCCATCACCAAAGTTCCCAGCATAACTGGAATGAAATTAATACATTATTATAATTATTTAGGGTAATGGTGTGACAACTGGCATTGTGTTTTGTAAGCTGGGCAATCAAATCTTCTGCTTCAGGATATCAGCTGATTGCTACTCTGGTTGGGAAAGAATTATTGTATCACTTGTAACCAATCTTACAAAACCAGTCAGGTGCATTCTTTTCTTTTTGCCTCTCTCTAAAGCATTTGTTGTGTTTCTGAGTCATAATCCCACTCCATCACATTAAATGCTTTTTCAGAAGTGACAGTTTGTAATAGCTCTTCTCCTATTGTCCCAACCTTGGCCCTATTCAAGTCTAAGGCAGTTTTAAAAATGCTTTGAAAATCCGACCCTTTGTCACCTGACTTTAATCCCGTTCATCTATACGGTAACAAACCCTGAGATATGATTCAAGTATAAACTATGAAAATTTGTTAAAATGTTCACAGCTGCATGAGTCTTAAGGTTTTGTTCCCTCTTGATTAAATATTTGGGGTTTTTGCTTAGCATTCATTAATGCCAGAAGAGCCTTTGATCTTTCTTCCACTAGGGCGTGGAATCTGCCTGTTGTTAGACAGTACCAAGGCTAAACAGGTACTGAATTACTTTTGATTACACAGCTAAACCTCTTTAACAGAAGAAAGATATTTTGTTTACTTATCTATATCTGTAATAACAGTCAGGTGCATCAGAAGCTTGTGCAGAGACTGTACAATTCAAGCCTTCACCTATTCAATCAAAATTAGATGCCTTTTTTGGTTTTCAAGGCACAAACTTTTTACAGAACATGGTCAATACAGCTTCTTAAGGTGGAAGGTTAGGCATTCTGAATAAAGAGCTCCATAGTCAAGGGAGAGCCACTGATTTACTATGAGCATAAAACAATTCAAGAGGACAACTAATAGGAAGTTTTTCCTGCCTTTGTGGAGCAACAGATGTGAGATGGAAGGCTGTAAGTCAAGCTCTGTTGAAACAAGCTCTTTCTCAGTGCTATAGATAGGAAATGCCTCTTTTTAATGGCTAGTTTCGTCAGAGAACGGGAAAAACAGAGGAAAGAGCAGAAAAATATAGAAATGGAACGGGAAAGAAAGGAGAATGAGAAGGGGAGTAAGAAACCAAAACCAGGATCTGTTTTGATTACCTTTACAGTTTTGCTCTGCATTTGCTCTTCAGCATGAACTTAGCACAGCAGAAAGTGATGTCCTTTTTGAGCTGGTGGCTGCTGAGGGGAACTGCAGCACGAGACAGGTTTTAGGGTTTTACACACCATGAAGTGCTGTAGTGCTATGTGTTGCAATGCATGCACCCCTTTGTTTAGAATTTACTTTCTGTGCTAAGGCCTTAGTCTCTCTCTGGCTCAATTCCTACCATTAAAACTGGGATGACAGTACTGTTCGTCTTCACTGGAGGGAGACAGAGGGAATCACATTCATTAAAGGATGTGAGGATGCTATTATTATGATAACGTCTACCATGTAAATACGTAGAAGAAACAGAAAAACTATTATATGGTAAAGAGTCAGACATTCTAATTTTAAGTGTTAAAGGGTAGACAAAACTGTAGATGGGGTTTCAGACCCATTTTTAACTTGTTATACTAAGGAAATAAGGCTTTTATATATTCAAATGTTTATCTGTTCCCTCCTTAAATTTCTGTTCACCATACAAGCTGATTTCCACTAAACTTAAAAGAAGGGTGGAGATCTGAAGAACTTAAATTCCCCCATGTTTCAGGAGTTCAGCAATCAGAGAGTAGAAGGTAGGGAAGGCTCTGCTCTCAGTTTAGGCAGCCTGGTAGCACAGGAATATCTCACAGCCTGGCAGTACATACCAACACACCAGCTGGTTAACCAGTGCGAATGTAGATTCATGCCTGTCAATGCTTTTCCTATTTCTTGCTCATCCAGGAGGGAAAATAAAAGTATCTGGGGAAGGTGAGAGAAAGCTGCAGTGGGGAATCATAAAGGCAATGAGTGAAAACAGGGTGTATTATGGGAAAGGATTTAAGGCATGGCTTGGCTTGGTAGTGGGAGGATCACTGGGAGGTATTGCAAGAGTTGAAGTTGTTATTACCTAGAGGTATTGTCCCTGGTGACAGAGGGCAGCAATGTGGAGACAGGCATAGGAATTAATTTTTGTTCATTCTGGAAAAAGGGGGAAAACACAAGACAGAAAACTGTAAGTTTTGGGGTTTTGGTTTTGCCTTTTTTTTTTTTTTCCTACGAAAACATTAACATCAGAAGAAAAAATCAAGTAGGATAACAAAGCAGTAAGGCACAGATATTGTAGATCTCTACAGTAATTTGATAATTTATCTGTACTTTTCAATTTTCAACAAATTCCAAGCTCTTATTACCTCTAAAGTCAGCGTTGTTACCAAACAGCAGCTGTTACAAGGTAAACACACCTGCTTCTCTGTTAGCCTCCTCACAGTCTAAATTAAAGAATTAGATGAAGCAAACCCACAAAAATGGAGACACGGCGATCTTTTATCCCTTTCACCTAAGTTATATGTGAACTTCAAAGTCTAATTAAAACAATTTAAATACTAACGTGATTAAGCACATGCGATTTAATTTCATTTGTTCCTTTAGTTAAAATGAGGTTATTAATGCAAAGAAATTCTATTAATTCAACCACTGAGTTAAAATCAGAAAAAAAGTTAGAAAATCCCAGTTCCCATAATGTAGCCTATGAACTCTCAAGCTTTGCTTTCGAGATAGCTCTCTTTTCATGCAGTTCTGCTGGAGATGGGGTAGTTCCAGCTGGGTACAGGTAAAATATATTTCTGTTTGTGGACAAAGTTGTATTATTAACCTGCCCTGCCTGCACCGAGGTAGAACAGCCTCTGCTCAGCTATACATGGAGGCAAGTGCAAGCAAGCAAACCTTAAGTACAGTGAGATACCACTGAAGACAAATGGATTTGAGCCCTACCTCCTCCTGCTGCCCAGGAGGAGAAGTTGCACGTCTGGGTCATGCCTGAGAGAAAGGAGATTAAGTTGCTGCCAGTGTTTGGAAAGGAGGGGAGTCCGGAGAGGGAGCCAGACGGCAAATGGCAGAGGCTCAAAATGGCTCTGTGTTATAAATTGTTTAACAGGCTTCTGATCCTTACTGACAAACATCACTTTAAACTGTTGTGATTAATCTGCTTCCTAAATCATTCTAATAATAGTCAGCAAGTTACATATTAAGGTATGTGGGATATACCTGCCAAAAAGTCCTTGCTGTCATGCACAAACATGTATTTCACAGATGCAGCCTGGGTGAAAGAATAAACGGATGGACCATTCTAAGAGCAGAGGTTCAAAAGGTTTTCTGCTTGTAACACTGTAAAGTACTTGGAAAGTAATTAATGACTTACTCACTCTGATACAGGAAGTCTGAGTCCCAGGGGGGATTAATCTTAGGTTTTCTGATCATTCTCTGAAACCAGGACAGGACTATTCTCTCCTTGCAAAATAAAGTCCTGAGCGCCTGTCCAGTCCATCCCATTCGAAATATGAATCAGATGCTTTTCAGATACATGAGCTCTAAGGATAAAATGTTCCTTTGTCCAAAATAATTTAGCACAGGGAAGTGATACCAAAGGAGACATACGTCTCTTTCCAACTCTCCCTGCATTGCTTGTCAGCATTTTCACATAGGTTGCCTGCAACACTCAGCAGTTACGATGCCAGGATGATTAATATTTGGGTTTATTTGTCCTAGTATTGTTTGTGCTGCATAGAGGCTTACTGTGTCACAGACAGAATAAATGAAATCAGCCTGTATGGGATGATTAGCCTATATAATTAAAGCCACTCAAGAAGCTGAGATCATCCATTCTGACACAGCCACTCTGTCTCGCACACACGCACTTAAACAGAGAAAAGGATCTTTAGTTTACCAGGGAACAAAGCTTAGTATCACATCCAGCGGGCTCCATTCAAAATCCAAGAGGAGGATGCTATCTAAATTCCTGAGACTTTCAAGCTAGTTTGTTGGATGCAATGGATGCAAAAAGCCCTTTGATGATACAGTCACTCGATTGAGGGAAAGGGAACAGCAGCTCTTGAGTTACTTGCAAGTTCCTCAAACAAGGCTTCCTTTTTTTTCGCCTCCACATACTGTTAGCCTGTGGTTCTGTGTCCTGTTAGGACAGATTGAAGAAATTCTCATTCCTGCCTATTCTTGGCCCCTTTATTTTCTTCTGAATCAGTGCTTTATTTCGCTTGTGTCCCAAAGCAGAACTGTGACATTTTCTGGTTTAAAAATAGTAACTGAGGAAAAAGTAAAAGCAAGGTTCATTTTTTGTTGGTTTTGCTTTCAAAAATGATATAAGGTCTGGTATGGAGCACAACCATCCAAACACTGAATCAGCAAAATGGAACAGATGGTAATCTGTGACGAACATGCAGAAATGAGCGGTTGGTGGAAGGGAAACCAGGAACCTCTTTTGCTGGACTTGTGGCCAGTGGAATAGTAATACAGACTCATGCGTGGCCTTACACTGCCTTGTTTGTGAATTGTCCCCTTTAGGCTACTTTGGTACCCTAGAATTTTTAGCTAACAATTTTAAGAGTTGTTTCAACGGACCACTACTATTGTTACCTTCTGTTATGGTGAGTAGCTGTGAACAATACACCAATAATTCGGGAACAAGAGTCTTAAGGAAATAAAAAGGTTGAGGATAGGGGTTGTAGAAAGACAAGTAAGGAATTAGGTGACCTCTGAAAAAATAAAAGGGAGTAGGGTCATTATGGATCAGAAATAAAGTGAGTAAACAGAATAGCTTTCATTCAAATTTTAGATACATTTACCTTTCCCTTTCTCTATGTAGTTACATATATATAGATATAGATATATTTAGTTCTCCTGATACCATTCATATTGTAGCAGTACCTCTGAGTTTCAGTTCTGTCTCAAGACATCTGTGTGCTAACACAGACCAAAAAGACTGTCCCTGCCCTAAATAACTTTTTCTCACTAGTGCTATATGATATTAGCAGGGCTTTGCAGCTACAAGAATCAGCTGTAAAAGGATGTTAAATCTAGGCCACTGCAAAAGAATCTAGTGAAATAAGGGGAGGGATGGAAAAGGAAAAAAAGGGAAACAGTAAAGATAATCACTGGGAAAATAGGTCCCATTTTGGAGGGTTTTTTTCCATGTACTCCATTCAGAAAAGGGCACAGGTGAAGATGAAAAGGAAATACTATAAATCACATCACAAAAATGGCAACATGACAGTGTGAAAAAAACCAGCCAAATGGTTTGTGAGACAGTCACTGTAGCAATGCTGGGAGATGTCAGCACTCTGGACATAAGTATTCATTTAGAGTAGGGTATAATTAAAAGCAGAATTTTTCCTACCTGACAGAGGGAATAAAGCGAGTGTACCAGAACCTGTTGTCCTACACACTGATGGAAGGACAAAACAAAATTTGGCACCAACAGTCTCTGATGTTTGAAAATTACTGTTACTGATAGTGTAATCATAAGAGCAAATATAAGGACTGCCTGAACAATCTTGACTGAGGGGTGTGATATATCTCATTATTCAATTGTAGATAATGGCTTAATCCAAGCATGCTTTGAAACCAATTACAGATCTGTTACTTTGACTTGAGCTCTAAAAGGTCTCATGGAAAAGCTCAAGTGCAAATTTTAAAGCGATGCAAAAGTTTTGCATGCACAGCTAGGTCAGGGAGAGCAATGTATTGGCTAATGTAATTTTTTCTAGGTTAGAACACATTAAAGGAGACAGTATAATATACAGTGGTAATGCTATAAATTGTCTAAGGGATTAGAAAGATAATTAGGACAAGACTGAAAGCCTCACTGCCAGATGACATGCCTGCCCAGGACCCAGTCCTTCACAAACTGTCATGGCAGTGCAGTGCAGCCTCCAGCTGGTGATCATACTGCCACATGGGCTCAAGTGGAATTCTCCCTGTCCCTGATCTGAGCTGCTCAATTCTCACATTGCAGAAGAGGCTATCATCTGGATCAGCCATTGCATATGGCTGTAAAATAAAAATATTCATTACTTTTCTAGCTCAGATCCAGCTCCTGTCTGCTGGGAAAACTCAGTGCAGCTTAATTAAGTGAGTGGGGTGGTATCAGTAAGGAACTGAACTTCTGATAACTTACTTAGAGAAAAATTTTTACATTCACCAGATTTTACCAGTACATCAGTAGGAACTGGAGTTTCCAGGTGACCTAAAGAAGATCTTGCTGGCCCAAGAGCACATCCATGGTTTTCCTCCAGCTGTATCTAATAGTACTAGACACTACCTCTCCCCATGAACCAGGTCTCCCCACCTCTGGGAGGACACTGCAGAGCTCTATTGCTGTTGCATCAAGTGCGAGCAGATGCTGGTGTAAGTTATTAACTGTCACTTTCAATTCAACCTGACAAGAATGAGTTAATGGAGGAGCTCCATTACAATGGTAGACAGGAAAATAAAAGCCACACTGAATCTACTTTTCTTGTCTCCCTTGTTTTCAAAGACAGTGCTACTGGCATAACACAGAATGCCCTGTTCATTCATTTGCTGATAATGCTTCTCCCTTTGGGGGTGAGACACAGCTACTTCATGGATATAGAGTAACTTATTCAACCACAAAGAGAAACCTCTTCCTTCTTTTAAACTGTTCTCAGACTACCAAAGCAGCTATTGATGATGACCTACATATTGCTGGCTACTTTTCTCACTTAATAGCAATTGAAAATCGAGATAACAATCTTGGTTTTTTAAGTGTGTAAGATCTTATTGCTTTCATTCTTGTTTCTGTTACATTTGCCAACTAAAACTAAGGGATATATTGTACTGGGTGAGTCTACACCAAAGAATTTTAGAAAATGCTTGACCTGGGGTATGATCACTGTATTTATAGTTATAAATACAAATTAGCAGGTTTAATAAGCCGGAGAGCACATGACAAAGCTGCTCTTCAGTTTCGCCAGTGGAAATGTAGAAATCTTGCATTCAGACCAAGAAGTTCATTATGAAACGGAATAACTAAGAGAAGACTTCTGCCTACTAGTTAAGCTTGGGTGAAATCAGAGGATTTTGTTGTCATTTCACTCTGCTGAATTTTTAGTCACATAGACCCATGTCAGATATGCACGGTTTCTCTCTGACACCTTTCCAAAGTTCAGTCACAGATTGTACTGTGAAGTATTTGAGGAGTGGCTGTGTCTTAGACCATTGTCCTGCAGAAGACCCTGCGTACATTATATATTTAAGATTTAAATAGTTCTTCAAGAGACTCAAGAGAAATTTCAGACATATTTAAAGTTGATTATATGTGCAAGAATTTGGAAGTGTTGTGTATATTGGCTGTCGGATGCAAGTTTTTCTGCTGCACCCATGTGATGTAAAGTGAGAGTTTAGACAGTCGGTATTTCTGCAGATACTTAGATTTAACTACAAGTGCAGTATGGCAAATGGCATAGCAATATAGTGCAAGAATAAGTATGGCTTGTTTTGTAAGTTTTCTTCATGCCTCTTAGTCCAAATGTTTCTTTTGAAAGCTAATCTCTTTAACAGCAGCTACTTCCACAAAAATGCAAGAGAAGTGTTGGGAATACACACTTAGGCACTAGACATGATCAAATACAACATATTGCCTCATCTTCGTGCTGTGTCCTGTGTGTTGTCATAATACTTGCCAATCCCAAATATTCCTCCATTGCTATAATGTTGGAGGACCTTGACACCCTGCTTTTCTTTTCTGATACCTAACAGATCAAGTAAAATCCTTGGAAGATCAGCATCCTCCTTGACTTTTTTTCTAGATACTGTCTTGTATTTTTAGCTGGCATCCACAAAGATAATGTATTTATGTCTTTAAGCCTTTCTGGTAATCTGTATGAAGAAGTTACACCCATGCACAACATCTGCCGATCCATTAAGTCAGCATCATGCATAGTGTTACAAGTACCACCTACACCAGTTGCTGCAGGTGGTTCTTAAATTTCAAAGACTGTCTGACAGGAATTCTTAACAACTGCCCTTCAATTTCCAGCTAAAACTCATTTTCATCTTGCAGTTCATTCTGAGGCTCAGCCCACTGGAGGTTTTTTACTGGGGTGATGTGCATTCAGAAACCTGAAAAAGTGTGAATTCTTTTGAAAGTAGCAACACCCCTCATTCCCTTCAGAAGTAAGTACATATAGTCAAAGCTGTGTGCTTTTTAAACTCTCTTTAGTCCCATTTTTTCCTTCCAACTTGCCCTTGATTTTGCCTCTTTGTTGCTGATTCCTCCCCTCTCCCTTTAGTACTGTCCCTGATTTATATGTCAGTGCTGAGTGCATCTGATCAAAACATGGCAAAGTTGCTGGTTCAGCACTCGCAGCAGGGGATGGGAGAAATGGGCTATGTCTAATCCTACTTTGTAATCGCTGTCACAATGCTGTGACGCTGCCAGTTGGCAAGTAGGAGCAACAGCGGAATTTGGAGGAGATAATGACAGGTGCTCATAGCACATCTAGGACAGCACGTGCTGGAAAACAAGTTTTTTAAGTAGCCTGCTTAAACTTTAAAATAAAAAGCACATTGGCTTCAAACAACAGCTTACCATTAAAGAGAGCGTAAGATACTGCATGTGGCAGGAAAACTGAGCCAGCTCCAGAGCAATGTCTGGGTATGTGATTGTGCTAAATTATATCTATATTCAGTTCTGCTTAGAATGAAGTAGCTCTAAGAAGCTCAACTAGGTAGGGTGGTGGGGTTTTTTTTAACTTCAGCCTAAGAAAATTTTGTGGGAGGAGTCACTTTGGAAAGGTGGGAAAGCCTTTACCCTCAGGTTGCCTCAGTAAGAAGCTCCCGCTGTGATACTTGAAAGCCCAATAGACATGTCTGAATTTATAATACACTCTTGAAGTATTCATTCATAATCCTGTAGGGATTTTCAAAGCCACAAAGAGGATGTATTTCTTTTAACTGGCTACAGGGAAAATATTAGTTCCTGCTGTAATAAACAAATAGTCTGTTTTGGTGCAAGAGAAAAAATTTGAAGAGTCAGAGCAAAGAAAGGGGAACGGTTCTGACACTCTTGGAAGTTTCTGTTTTTCTAAAATATGTGATACCCCGTGAACTACTTCTGTTTTCTCCTCATTCTTTACTCCCTGAAACTTCACTGTTATAATCTGGTACTCCACCAGTGTAAATCAAAGTCACTGTATTCATACCAGGTAAAGTCTTTAGGGATTACTGTGAAATTAAAAGAAAGGGAATACTAAACCATAAAAAAAAAAATAGAGGGGGCCGCTATTTTTCCCTTGGATCATTTGTCCCCCAATCTCTAGGCATACCACAAAGAGAGCATACGTGGCATTGCATCTCTGCTTCATGCAGCCACTCCTGTCTGCTTCCACAGCTTTGTACGGGCTTGTGCAGGCAAATTATTATGGTCAGCAAACACAGGCCTCCAAGAATATGGGTCAGAATGGTGACAAGTAGAGGCTGGGAGCAGCAGATTCCTTATACAATGGGATTCTATTGCCGTGAGATTACAACACAAAGTTGCTGGAAACAAAAAATAAATTAGCCACTTCTAATCACTCTCAATTCCTAACCTGTGTCAGCAAGATACTCCTGCAGACTTCTACCTCTTTTGCAGCATGCTGTGACAAGTCCTAATATACATCATGGATGTTGGAATTTAAGCAGTACATATCCTTTGTGCTTCATGTGGACGTGAAGGGAATCTCACAAATGAGCACAGCCCCTTGCTAGCAGGTGAGGTGGCTGCAGGCTCTGTGCTGCTACTGCTGAAATCGCCTGTACGGAGTTGGTGGGACTTTACCCTTCTGACTGTTGGCCTCACACCTTCAACAACCCTGCAGTGGAAGTCAGATGTAACAAAACGTGCTTTTAGATAACAACAGTTCACACCTTTACCACCAACTCATACCATCCTTCTGAAAGAGGGGGCCTACCCCATTCATATTTATTTTTCTTTGTCAATGACATGGTTTGCTTTTAGAAATAGAGGAGGAGCCAAATTTAAATTTGTTCTTATAGTTCTCTTATTTATCTATTCTAGATAATTTCATATACTTTTAAATCTATACTTTAGATAAGGCATGACAGCTACTTAAGTTTAGCCAGCCATAGCAACCCAGCCCAGGATAGGAAATGAGAAAGAACAGTTTATCTAAGTGAAGCTACAAGGAAGCCCTAAGCAGGCACAGTGTAACTTCATCCATTTTGACGAAGAGAATCCAAAAAAATTCACTCAGAAGAGAGTGCACAGCACCTCTGTTCCTACTGAAAGTACCAACGAATCCTCTGATGACTGTATGTGATCAGGACCAAGTTGAACTTGTTATGTCACCACATTCCCTGTAGCACAAGTTGTTTTTGCTAGAAGTCTGTTAATCCAGTATGGAGTCAATCCAGCTTTGTTAAGCTTGTGAAATCAGAGCCTGAGGTGGAATAGATGCGGATCATACTATTTGCCCACATCAGAGATCCTTCACAAGATAGCTATCTAAGAGAATATACTGGAGAGAGAACTAACCTACTTGAATAAATAGTGGTTTTAACTGCTCTGAATTACAAAAGGTTTCCCTGAAGATGGGAACACAAGTTTCCCTGGATGACCGTGCTTTAATTATACATCAGTACAGGAACAACATTCTTACTGTTGTGTCGTAATTTTACATTCTGTCAGGCTTAATGAATTAACATGCACTGCTGCCCAGTGTGAGGGCTTACAAACAAATATATTGTAGTCACCAAAATAAATGTGACATTATAAAACCTTGGGGCGGCAGAGGGGAAATTGGTGGACTAAGCTGAGCACTAAGACTCCTTATCAACAGAGGACAAGGTTTGTTAAATTGACAGTAAATAAAAAAGCACCCAGAAACCAGGTAAACAGCTGAAATGCAGACTGCAATGTAAGCACTTCAAATTCACCAAGGCAAATTCACTTTGCCATCTGAACCTCCCATCGCCCAATCTTCTCTTACCTTATTTAGAAGCTGAGTAACAGCAGGGTCTTATCTTGGGAAGTCACTCTCAGCTCAGCTGGGGAACAGCATACTGGAAGCAGCATTTTCCTTTATAAACACATTAATTGGAGTCCATTTTCCTCACTCTACATGTGCATAACTTGCACTACTAATAGGAGCTATGCAGGCTTGTCAGTTTGCTGGAAACGTCCTGTCTTTGGGTCAGTGCAAACTCAGCTGTCTTTTGTTATGTACACATTAATCAACCTTAAACTATTCATTTTTCTCCTTGAAAATAATTTTTTTACTTCTCCTGTAATAATACAGGGATTGAGATGAAACCTGGTACGTCAGCGCCAGATTCAAAATGTCATTGCTTGTTGTTGCAAAAGACAGAACAAGGCACTTTGCAGCACTGAACTTTATGAATTAGAATTGTCAATGAGGACACTAAGATTTAGCTTACAAGATATTAGAGATTAGTAGATATTATTTGTACCTCAGAAATCAGTCCATTTGTAATGACTTGGTAAACTTCATTCATTTACTTCATTTTATACTTACACTTCAGTCTGGATCTTACAGTATATTTGGACCACTAGCAGACTGAAAGTGTGTATAAAAATACAGGTACAGGAAATCTATAATAAAATATACTGGCACTTATTCTGCCACAGATTTTGCTTCCGAGCCCTGCTGAAAGAGAAGTTGGTCATTTTGTCGAGTCCAAGCCAAGCCTGCGTATGCCAACCTAGCTTTGTTTTTAGGAGATACATACACGTTTTACAGCTGTGAATTTTCACCCTGAGAACAGAACTTTCTACTCTTTATAAACTGGCTCCTTTCATGACATCCCAGGCATTTAAATTGTTCCTTAACTGCCTAGATTACAAAAGTTAACAGTAAACTGTCCTTGTTTGTGAGCAACTTCAATTTTCATGTATATTTCATGGAATAATTTTCCTTAGTGAACTTAAGGCCATATTTAAATCCCTCAATATGAATTCTGCTATTAAATCTTCGGTATGAAGTCTTTTTTTCTCTCTTCTTTAAACTACTTTGGACTAAAATAATTACTTTTGTTTAATATGTGATCAGAGACTCACCTGACCTGTCTCTGCAAGAGATTTGACAACGCCCAGGTCAGTATTTTCCCTAGTAAGAAAGCTCTTTGTACAGCTCACCCTGGGAAGCTGCTGAGAAGCCTGTGCTTCAGCTAATAACCAGATTAGTTTTCCCATTTGCCAATTACAACTTCCGTGGTGCTTGAATGGTGGAGGAAATTACTGCAAGCAGAAAATGAGCAAAGCAGAAAGGATGGACACTTCAAAAGACAAAAGATTTTCTCTGTCACAATTATATTGCAGCTGCCATGAGCTAATCAGACATCATTGATAATGTGGGGAAATATCATTTGGGGATGTTAAAGCCAGATTATAAAGTTAATTGAAAGCAAACTGGAATCCTGACTTCAATTTGGAAAAAAAAAAAAAAAAATTGTCTTTAGATGCATACATGTGGCAGCCACGGATGTAGATAAAAGCTGCAGATATGCCTCCAGGAATATAACTTAGGCTATGGATTCAAAGGCTTGCATCATAGGCAGAGCTGGTACTGCAACCTATTATTAAAGGTGACCAACATTAGCCATAATATGATCCTGTGCTAAGAACTCTGATAAGATTTACTTTGAAACACTCCAGAGACTTTATAGTTTGGAGTGAGGACTTGAAATTTGGCAAGAGGATGTTCTTTGCATTCCGTATGGGCTTCTTGCTTTTCCTTTGAAAACTCACATTAAGTTATTGAAGATGAAAGCACTGGAACTATTGCAGTTCACACACATGCAGCAGAAACTTGCTCGAGTTTATCATCCAAAGCCTCTAAAGATCATGAGCAGTATGAATACCTGAATCTCTCACCAATTCTGGATTTGATTCAACTATCCTTTCACCTGCGCCATCCCTGAGAGTGACTGGGCAAAGAGAATACTGAAAACTAGAGGAGGAAGTAGGTACAGAGTGTCAGGGGAAAGCAGAAGTGTCAAGGTGAGAGGGAGATGTGAAGACCCTGGACAATTTTAGTTGCATAAAGATCTTGGTAAATCTGGAATTATCAGGATAAGGAGACTGGCATTTGGAGTCAATGGGACCAAAAACTGCAGAAGAATTAATGAAGAATTTAAAGTGTGTTTAATCATAAGCTTTCAGAAAAAGGGAAGATGGTTTCTTAGTCAAGAAGCTGTCCTGGGGAACTAAATTCATGTGCAGAACGTATTGCCACTGCAAACATTTAAACCATGTTTTTCAGAAAAGGTAATTAATTTATGTCATCCCCAGTCCACATCTAACCAGAGACGCTTAAGTCTGATTTGCAGAAGTGTAGAGCAATTTACACCTTATAATAAAAACTGTTCAGAAAAAAATCAGAACTTCCGTGTCTCAAAGCTTAAATTAATGAATGCTTCCAGACTTAATATCTCTGTGCAATTCTCCATCTGTTAAAAAGGATAATATTCTCTCATCTCAACAACATATTGTAAAAATAATTCATCCTATGTATTGAAAGACAAAGACCGTAGGAACAAAATGAGATATGCAAGGAAAAATAGGCCTCACACTGAAATAACTGCTAACAGTGGTGCAGTGAGGGCTCTATAAAAGCCCCTTTTCTTTCAACAGTGATGTTCTTTCAACAGTGATGCTGCTACTTTGCAGTTTGATCCTGTTGCAATAGAACACACCTGCAGACACACCCCGATGTGTAGGGTTGGAGGCAATACTGCTGGTTCCGGCTGTACTACTTAGACATCTTCTGTGTACTATTGCTCAAGACTGGGATAGCCATTGCTATAGCAATGGTCCACAATACTGTGTCATCATTTCAGAGAGACTGCATAACTGGATCAAAATGTGCTGATAACGAGACTTCATTATGAGTTGAGAAACCACAGGAATTAATGACTTAAAGTTTTGACAGGTCGTCTTAGGTTTTCTTCTTCATTCCTCAGCCAGAGAGAGATTCTTCTCAGCCCACCCATCTTCAGAAAATGCTGTAATACCTTCTTTATTGGCTGAGATTCTTCATGCCTTTAGAAGCATGATGCTCACAAAAACAATCTCCTTGTCTGCCTCCAACCCCAAAAAATTTCAAAAATTTCAAAAATTTCAAAAAACCCCAAAATATTTCAAAAAATATTTGAAAACCTGGAAGTAGAACTCTGAACCAGAAAAGTGAGAAATTTATTAGGAAAGGCACTGTAAATGAGAGCACTGTGGCCTAAGGGTGATGACTACAATTAAATGTCACAGAGCTATGAGTAGCCTGCCATATCCATCCTCACAGGAGGGAAGGCTAAGTGGTCATAGTGAAAAAAAGGGTTTTAGAGCCACAGCATTAGCAAAAAGCTAACCAACAGCTAAAACAGACAGTATATGGATAAAAGAGAGCACCAACATTAAAAAAGGGTTTGTTTTTGAGATATTTGCCTAGCTCTTTTCTTTTTCTGTTTATTTTGCATTATCAGCTCTTATTACTTTCGATCACCTTTTTAAAACCTTTGACAAAAAACCACCCAACAAATTCTGGCTGTGCGCCTTCTGAAAGAGTTTTGCTTCGGGATTGTGAGCTGCCTTCTTACACTCATTTAAAGGACAGCTTGTAACATGTGCATGTCCAAGTTTGCAAATGCGATTGTGGGTGAGTCATCATGGCAGTGCTCCAACACAAGGGGAGACTACCTCAAGTGATAAAACCAACAAAAGGGTAAATGTCAGGGATTGCTGACACTTCATGCATAGATTGGTTTATATTCCTTGTGGCTAGAATCCACCATTAAGTTGCAGGGCATGAATCGAGGGTGACTGTGGAGGGCCAGATGGTGCTGAATCTGACTGTGATTTAAATGAGACATCCATGGTGTGTGAGTCTTTTTGCTATTTCTTTATACTAGGGTAAATTTCAGTCTCCTAGGCATAACGTGGAAATTGCATTTTGGGCTAACTGCTCCTGTCCTTTTCTGATTTCCAGGTGTTCACTGTAAGATTAATGTTAGAGGTAGGTAGCAGGTTAGGTCTTGTGTACATGTGATTTTGTATCTCAGTATGGTAGTTTGAAACTATTATGAAGTAGTTTTACAGATTAAGGTATCCATATCACATCTATGACTCCTGTATGTTTAGTGATAAGTGTAAGGTAATTTTACACTGAGATAACTGTGCTATGCTAAGAAGGCTGACATAGCAATAAGCAAAAAACCACCCCAAACTCATAGATAAAATAAGTCCCCAGTAGATCTAAACCAGTATTTACAGTAGGCTTTAAGCTTATCCATGCAGAAAAAGATGTTCCACGAAATGTTAGTGTTTTGTTTGATAAAAGGACAAGAGCGTAAGTGCTGACTGGTTCTGAGTTTTGGCTTCTGCTATCCTTTCCTTCTTGCCCCTGATGAACATTTAATTGGTTAAAGCTATGTTTATCCCTACAGTGAGCTGGCAAGCCCAGATAAACGTCTAGATTCTTAGATGATATAAATATGAATGGTTCCAGTGAGTTTAAAGGAGAAATGCTGATTGACCCAGCTGAACTCTTGTTTACATTTCATGGTTTTTATTTTTTATTCTTTTTTCCATTCAGAACTATATTTTCCAACTGTATGCAGATGCTTCCTAACCATAAGCTTTGGCATGGCAGATTGAATCTAGCTAACAGATCTTCTTCCATCCTGCAGCATTGTAGAAGACAGAAGGGAAGAGGATTTCTCCTAGTTAGATATTTTCTAGTAATCTTGTGTCAATGGGAAATCCCTATAGTTGCAAGTTTGATCTCTGTCTATGTATATAAACTTCTAGGGAATAGATGAGAGAGCAGCAAATGCTATTCAAAAAGAAATACTATAATTCCTGGGGATTGTATATCAGTAGAACTAGTTGTATATTGCAAGCAGCTTTTTCTGACAGCACTTTACATCATCTCTTAACACTCAGGTAATTGTACGCTTCCTGCCAAATACACAGTCTTTTGGGAGAGATTTTTCAGGGTTGCCAACTTACATCCAAAAGTCTCTTCATGCATTGACTGAAATTGGAAATTACTGACTTGGATGCAAATACATGTGGATGCATGTGAGCAGAACTTGATTCTGGTTTGATTTTTTCCCTCCAGACTTTTCAGTTTCCCTTTGCAAAAAAATATGTCCATATCAAATGGACAAGAAGCAATGTCTGTTACTCTTCTTCCTTACACAGGTGTGTGTGAATAACAACATCATGCCTGCCCGAGTAGATGTGTTAAGATTTTTGCAGCAGTGGCAGGGAGATAGTAACAGACTGCCATGGGAGAAACCAAGATGCTTTAATTTAATACACACGTTGGAGAAAAAAATCTAAGGAAAGGGTTCCCGGTGATGGGAACCCAAAGCTTTTTGGAGGGGCAATAGGCCTTTATAAAGCTGTTGGTATCATGTATGCAAGAGGATTTTAGCTACTACACCAGGATCGAGACTGAGATACTCCTAGGTGTTTGGGGAAAGGTACAGAAAGGCTGCCCCATGCTGAGCAGGGACCTTTTGTACTCTGTGACTGTCAGATCTGACGGAATGGAAGCCACTGAACAACTCTGTTGACTGTTTTCCTGTCGCTGCAAAGATAGGAAGAGCCACACTGTGCCTGACATCTGAGGAGATTCCACGAGCCATTCGCCTGAGTCAGCAGGCCCTTTGCTGCTGCCTGCAGATAGGAGACATGAGGCAGAATTTGGCCATCTACAGCACACCTCTTGGGGGGACGAGATAGAAGGAGCCTGCGTCATGCCTAGGAAAGGGGCCAGCTTTCATCATAGTGGAGTTGTTTTCAGTTAGGATCAGCACTGAGAATCCCACTCTTCCCTAACTGCAGCCTGTCACTTCCTTGACTAATCCTCTCTCTAGCTGCCTTAACTTAACACCTCTTTATTTCAGAAATTGGCTTTTTTTAGATTTATACTCCACTAATTGGCTTTTTCACCCTCTGAACCTTTTCTGCTTCCTTCTGCATGCAACCCAGCCCCTTTCACCACCTAATCCCCTCTTTTCACACTTCGATTCCAACATTCTTTTTTTCCTTCTTTTTATTTCCTCCCGAAATGAGCCCGTACTCTTTCGCTACAACCCCTGAGGCTCTGGTGTTAAAAATCTCTGACTTATGTTGTGGTGTTAAAAATTTCTGACTTTCCCTGACTTTCATTATCTGACACTTACAAAATAGGCTCAGATTGTACAAACATGTATGGACATGCCAAGCTTAAATTTGAGTGCAATGAGACCTGTGCCTGTGTTGCCAGCTTTTATGGTTTTATCACAAGTTGCATTATAGTTATGTTTCTGAAAACCCAAATATAAGGAGACCATGTTAGAAAGATTCTGCTTCATGTAGGGAAAAAAAAATAAATTTAAAAAATAAGGAAGAGAAGAAATAACTTCTAGTCCTCCTAGTTGTAGAAGCAGATGGCAAGTGTAGATCATATAAATCTGAGAGTCAGAGGGATAATAAAAATAACTCAGTTGTCAATATATTTATGTTTTAAATCTCTCCATTGTAATCTCATAATCATATTGAACCTGATACAAATTTTGAATACCTGCAGTTGGCAATGCTGAGCGTGCAGTTAAAAATACTTGCAATTATTTGCACTCACTTATTAAGTTATCTGGCTTTTTCTAAACAGAAACCAAATAAGTCAGAAAGATGGCTATACAGTAACAGAACAATGCTGCACCCAATACACAGAAGAGATTCAAAGAAAGGAAAACAGAGAACCAAAGCTGTGCTGTTCCAAAGGGATATTTTAGGAACATCTGGTCTCTACTGGAAAAAGCATTTCTCCAAAAATGGAAAAAAAATCAAACAAAAAAGTAAAATCTTTACATGTATTCAAAAGCAAAACTTTAACGAACAGGCTTTGATCTGCAAATGTAATTAGCATTAGAATTAGAGATGGAATGGAGATTTGTCTAAAAGCATTAATTCAAATCCCACGCCTGATTTTTTCTTATCACTGCTGTAATTCTAACAGTGCCTTTGGCAGATTCAGAAATCAGAAGAAAGGGACAAGGGCAGTAGGTCTCCCACTAGCAAAAAAAAAAAAAGGGGGGGGGTAGGGAAAAAAAGTGTGAGATGGAATTAATCTATAATATCCCCAACTGAACTCTGTTTTCAATGTATGAATTATTTATCTTCCAATCTCAAAACGCCAATATATCTGTATGCACCATTACTTTGATCTCATGCCACTACCCAGCACTGCAATGCCTCAAATAAGATGGCTGTGAAAACCTATAGGCTTCAGGTATATTTAATTTTAATAATAGACCCCAACATCAACTACAGGTTGCTTTTGAAAAGTCTGGAATAACCTATTTTCTTGAAGCTATTCCTCCTTTTATCCTTCTGTCATTGTGTGTGTGTGCATTAGGCTGCAATGCGCCTACAGTTACACCTGGGTAAGCCTTATTGAATGACCTCAGATTGCAGGTACAGTAACAGAGTTTGGCCTGTTTGTTTGGTAGAACATGAGCTGAGGTAGAAAGGTTAAAATGCTCTCCTTTGTAATGTGTGGTCCTTTGTATTAAGATAGCTAATCAGTGTTTGAAGGGATGTTTGAATTTAGGATTAACTTCTTTCCCTGAGTCCCGTGAGCATCAGAGCATACATACGTTCAGACAAAGCTTGTTGTTGAGTCAACAGTAATACCTTCTATGCCTTTTTCAATGGGGAAGGGAAGGCAGCTATGTGCTTTGATTCCAACATCGTAGGGCCTCCCAGTTTATTCACATATGTTTCTAAGTATGCTTGTTTCTCAATACTCACAACAAGGCTGAAAAAACTTTCAAACCTGTGACGTCCATTAAATATTACAGATTGTATTCAGTCTAAACCTGACGGCCAGGACACTGCTGTCAGGCAGAAGTCAGAGTTCATATTCAGACACCTCTCAAACTCCTTTCCAGGAGTTTTTCTGAATTATGCTCTCTTGAAAAATAGAAGTAAACACATGATGCTAACACACTTACCAGAGGGAAATTTAACCAAGCATTTATAGTTTTCAAGTGAATATTTTTGTTATTACTAGTATTAAAATTGCTATTTCGCTTGATCATGTTACAGTTTTTACCTTTTTTTTTTTTTTTTTTTCATTTCCTAAGAAAGAAAATAACTTGAGCAGGAACAAAGGCTGAGAGGCTGAGCAAAAGGCAGCCATAAGAGTCTTATCAAAGCCCCAACAGAGTGGGAATAATTATTCACACTCTGTTGGGGGTTCTAGAAAGACCATCTGAGGAAAAGGATCACTCAGTCTTTTCAACATGTGAAATTAAAGAAAACCACTACAAATTCAGTACAGGGTTGGGAGGGGGAAGTAAAACAGGGGCAGCTGAGAAAAAGATGTGGCTTCTCCTCTCACACTTTGTTCACACCATTAGCTAGCTGACCACTAGCCAAGCAGGCTGTGCTGGACAGTGCTTACAACAGTATTTTGTAACAAATCTCTGTTAATAACGTTAATGAAAGGATAATAGTTTATCCTCTATCCTAGAGCTGAAAACATGACTGTATTATAAGTCATGTAATTTAACTGATGTGTTCTGTTCAGTCTCCCACTGGGGTGCTAGTTGTTTATTGCACATACGTAGAAAAATACGTAAGCTTTAACTAATCAACCTAATTGTTCAATTTCAAACACCTTTGTGTTACCTCCCACACTGGCCTTCATTCACGAGAGAGGCATCTCTTAAATATTCATGGTACAAGTTTACGTTACACCACTGAAAACTTTCATTTTAAACTATTTGGCTGCTGTTTTTTGAAGATCACAGCCTGTCACAATGATTAATAATGTTTCATTATTTTTCTGGACTCTCCCATCTGTCTGTATCCATTTCTTATTTCAAACGGCAGCTCTCTGAGATGAAGTCCCTTATTTTCTTACGTTTTGTGTAAAACCTCCCTCCATGGAATCCTGATGACACATCCTCAGCACTACATAATGCAGAAACCAATAATCTAAATAGACTGAGATTTGTCAGATCATCCTGTTCCCTATGTCCCTAGGAGTTAGACAAATAATTTTATCTCTATTACACAAATGGGAGACTGAGGCAGGGAGGTGTGAAGTGACTTACCCCGGGTCACACAGGAGGTCTGGTCAGAGTAGGAATTTGAACATAGCTTTTAAAAGTCCAGTGCTAATATATTGACCACTATGTCAACTTTGGTTTTATTTAAAAAACCCCGAACACACACACACACACACACACACACACACACACATATATATATATATATATATATATATATATAAATTAAAACTATTCAAAAATCTGTAATGAAGCTTGAAATTTAAAATGCTAACAAGAGTTGAATCAACTCTAATCTTTTGTAAAGCAGGGTCTACCTAACTAACCGGAGACAGCCTTTGGCATATCAGAGCCCTGCTCAAATAGTTTAGGAGTGTTTCTTCTCCTAAACTACCTCTCTGAAGTTCACCTCAGGATAAAGTAACAAAATGCCACATTGGGCAAAGTCTGTGATTTTTTGTGAGCACTCCCGCAGCGTTGCATGCTGAAGAGCCACCAGTGCCTGTAGCTAACTTCCATTCTGTCAGTGGCCCTGCAAAGAGAGATGTGGTTGCAGCAATATATCAAAATGATTATTGAAATGATTAGTTTTATGATCTTCTGAAGAAAACTGCTTGTACAGGCTGAGCTGAATGCTCCACACCAGCCATTCAAACAGCTCACAGTTTGCTAGCTCAGCATATTAGTTCACTCAGTGTTATGTTTAGGAATTATTAATGAGGAGCTTGTAAGGCTTGCTTTATTTTAATGTATGATTCAAGTCAACACTGGCAGGATTAAAATCTCCACTTCGAATGAAAACCTGTTATTGGTTCTTATTTGCTCGAGAGCAGGTTTTTACAGTAGCGTTGCAGTCGGCATTGCAGTTGGCTTTGTGTTACAGATTGGGCTGGTTGGGATGGCACCTCACCCGCAATTACAACCACACTGAGGGGTATTCTTACTCAAATACCTTGCCTTCTGACTGAAGCAGCCTTTGAATAAGTACATATAAAATTAAGGGTGATCTCTCTGTCCTTTGGGTCTCCATTATGAAGCTGTTTCTTGAATATTTTAAACAAAAGACACTACACAGTGTTCTGGTCTGGGGTTTTCAGACCTTTGTTGAGAAGCAAGATAATAAAGTGCAGATCGACTCAATAGCTACAGTACTGACTAGGTCTCTGAGTCACTGCTTCATCTCTGACCAGCTTCTGGAGATAAAGGATACTATTAAGAAATACCAGGCCTTCATCTCCCCAGCATGCCTTGGGAGCTCTGCCGCAGAGCTAAAACATTTTTCCAAAATGTTGGCATCTTGTTGCCAAGAGAAAATCCCTTTTTCATCTTCTTTTCAAAATCCTTGGGAATGAGTATAATTTGCATTCACAGACCATCTCTTACAGCACTATGGCTGCCGTCTCTCTGCCCTTAAATAAAACGGCAGGGTATTTAACTGCCCCGCCTGGGAGCCCTGGCCAGTAACAACTGAGCACTTCTGCCTCTGAGGACTGAGCAGCCCAGACAGCCCATTGGTCTTAGGCCTGTGTCTTCTGTGGGCTGGCAGCTGTGGAGGAGGGTTTATCAGGTAAGGTAGAATACTAAGCTCAAGACTTACTTTATAGGGGGAAGGGGGAAGTTTCCAATCTGAATTTATAAAAAAGAAGCCAGACCAGAGCCTGAAAACAGTCTTACACTGACCAAAAAAATGAACGAGGTGATGTAATCATGTTACTTACATGACTAAATCTTGCAATCCTAAGAACAGAGTCTAAACTGTTCACTGATTTGTGCCTCATGTTACATAACATTTGACTATTTTATTACAGGCATTACGCTAGTGTCTAGCTGATATGCCGTGCTTGCCAAGGTAGTGACAAATGGCAGGAGACAGAGCAAAACCAGAGATTTGGGAAGTGATTGCTAGAGGTAGAGGTTGGAGGCAGAACCAGAGCCAGAGCCCAGCATGCCTTGCTAGCTAAATGTCAACTGGCTAGTGCTTTTTCCATTGTATGGGCTAAATCTTGTTGGGTTTGTGTTAGTAAAATTGCAGATCCCCAGCACAAAATTTTACCCACAGGGCTAGCTGAGCTGTGTTATAAATGTGCTGTACACCAAGGGAAAAGTATTCTCTGGTGTCAAAAAATTGTTGGTGTTGCTTTGATTATGTTTTAGAAAAAATACGTTCAAAGTGAAGAAGAGGATATTTTTTTTATCTTAAAGGGGAAAAAAGCAGCAGGGAGTTGCTTTCCTTAGTCTATATGCCCTTTAAAATCCAGCACAGAATACCCTATTAATTTATTTTCGCTTTCCCAGCATCACATTTTGAAAAATGCCCGTCATATTGCAGATCTGTAGCTGACATATTATTAGACCCAATGCAATGATGGAGAAATTATGAACAATTTTTTCCCCATTCTCCCCAGTAGCAGCGACTGGTGACCACATGGCAAAAGCCCTGCTGATTTTTCCTCCGAAGCGAACTAAAGCAGATAAGGTCTGTCTCTCTCCACTGATACACAATGTAGGGATGTGCCGCTGTTATAACCCCTGTGCCACAGTTATTGTTAGCAGGTCAAAGCACTGAATATCAATAGACTAATTCCTTCACCCCTCCAACCCGTTCTCTGACTGGAATGTACACTTCTATTGCACAGCTTTCACCTTTGGCCCTCACCATCTTCATGGCTCCACACTTCAAAGAATTCTGCTCATGTAGAAAATGCCTTATTGAAGGAATGGTCATAGCTGCACAATTATTTCAAAAAAACTCGACATTGTATTTCAGCTGAGGACAGGAGAACTGGCGAAAGTCTGAATCACTTTCAAGATTCAGATCTAAATCCTGAGGTTTAGAAATATGAAAGTCAAAACTACAATAGTCCAAACACACAGAGCCTATTCTTTGCGCCTTGAAATGTGGGAAATTAAAGAGCTGCTCTCAGTTTGACTACTCACCTTTCCATTTTCTGAGGCACCCAACAAAGTTCCCTGTGCTAATGAATACAGGTTTTGATTGTTGGATTACACAGATTATTTTCTGTCATCTTCCAGTCCTTTAAACAATTGCTTCCTTTGAAATCCCTTATGCAAGAAGCATATGACCTTACAACACTCCTATTTCTCTTTTGTATTTAACATCACAGTCCTCTCTGTGGTTATATACAATATGGGGAAAGCTATAGGTCAGGGCTGTGAGGTGGTAGCTAAAAACGCAGGGCGCTCAACTATTGAAGTTACACAAAATACACAGAAGAAAAGAGGGCTACATGGAAAATGATTTAAAGGTAAACATTATTTTTTATATCAAGTTTTGTTAGAGTTCCAAAAACCCAGGAACAGATGGTTGTACATAGGACACCATATAAATCTAGGGTCAAGAGAAAATTAAATTCGACAAAGTCAATTGCTGAAACAATCTAAAATTAAAACTTGTTTGAAGTGTTTTCAAGACTATCCATACTGGTCGGAATTTATACTGGAAGACCATTCCTGCCCCCCCCCCCCCCCCCCCTTTCTCTGTGTTTCGTCTGTCCTAACATGTTTTCTTGGTAGTGCACCAATACCAATCTCTCAAAAATTTCCTATAAACATTTTCCCTTAACCAGCCTTCCTTCCCCAACATCCTTCTCTCTTCCTCACTGGTATCCAGCTGCCCCTCCAACTCTCATACCTTCGCTCTGGGTGTTATGTGGTACAAGGTGGCCCAGGTTGCCCAAGGCAAAACAACAGAGGTACATCTGAGCCTAACAGACAAACAGCTTCTCCCTGAATTTAGTGCTAAAAATATTTCACATTTCCACAATATCTTCAGTTTTAGCACAATACTGCTCTTCACAAGGAGAATTACCTGTTTTCTGATATCTTTAAGGAACAGATAGGCAACATTCAGAGACACTGAGGCATTACTGTTAAACACCAAGAGATGTGAAGTGCCATTCAGGAGGTGAGGAGTATTTTCAATTCCCTGTGAAGCCACTGACATGATTTAAACACAGGGAAACTTTCATGTACATTGGGCCATACCTTCTTGAGGTGAATTTTTCTGTGAATGCTTATTACGAGATTTGTTGTGCAATACAGTTCCTAGACTGGGATTTAAATACAGGAAAATGCTGTGGGCACAACAGGCTTGAAACAATAAATTGAACCTAACTTTGTCTAACTCAGCATTTGAAATTTTTATTGGCAGAGACTTGCAGAAAGGAACCAGAAATCATAATTCAGCAAATTCTTTCTATCACTGCTCAACTTTCTGTCCTCATAGTAAATTATTTACCTCAGCAATGACTCAGTTAGCAAAAGATTAAAGGCTGGATTCTGGCACCCTTGCTGTTATTGGTTAGCATTATGAAGCATCCTGTTGAATGTTACAAAAACATTACTGAAGGTAGTACAACTCTGTAGGAAGAAAGGTATCGGTATTTGTGTTCACAGTCACAATACAAAAATCCTTGAAAACTCATTTGACAGTCAACTCACAGATTTATGTCACAGCGGGACTTTTACAGAGTGACCCACAGCCAGATTCCAGGTACTGGAAAACCATAACCCAGCCCTTGAATCTCTCAACCCAATACCTTAGGGGGGGCCTTATACAGAATAGTCTCAACCATTTCGCTCCATTTTATCTTACCACTTTCAGTTTCTGTACAGGTGAATATCAATATCTGTCGTTTTACAGTGATGTCTATGTATTCCACACCATTGCTTTAACCTTTGGGTCCGTCTTCTGAGGTGGTTTAGGCTGTGATGATTTTAGCAATGCTTGTGTGCCCTTGTCATGACAGCAGTTTTTGGAATTGTTTCCCGAGGTTTACTGATAGGCACAACCTCTTTAGTAGTCTACAGTGTTTTGCCTTGTTACTCACAGGATCAAAGTTTTCTGCAAAATACAAAAACTTGACCCTTCCCATGTCAATACAAAGGCAACAAAACCTCAAACCTCAGTATAATCAGCTATGTGCAAGTCTCCTGCTAAATAAATAAACCTCATCAAACTACAATTATTAAACTAAACGTATCTGACTCCACAAACCTTTCATGAATCTAATAATTAAAACTGATAGTTCTCTGGATGGAAACTTTCAGAAATAATTCCTTTTTTCTTTGCAGTTAACAAGTCCTGAAAAAAATGCGCCTGAAACTAATATTCTATCACTAGACCTGAATCTGCAAAGTTCAACAAGTGAAAATTTTTATTTGGGCTTTTTATTTGCTTTGTGTTTTTTTCCAGCTGCCCCACAGAGTTCTGTAAAAGGTACAGAATCCTGTCAAATGGCTCACAAAATCCACATACTGCAGAAGTATTTTATCCTATGGCTTTTTAGTAAAATTTTAGACTACAATATTAGCTCAGTAACCAGCTATGCCTTTGGCTACTTGTAGCATCACGGTTGATTCTCCTTTGCTTTGTACCTTGAGCAATCATGATGGAACAAACTAGTTGTTAGATACCTCCATCCTGATCATTCTAAGTATTTTGTATTAACTGTGTCATGCTGTGCAGAAAGCAAGCAGCATGTAAAATGTTCAAGATGAGCAATTAGATTCAGTAAATTTAAGGACCAGTACCTTTCTTCATAAGGGAAGTGTTGCTTAGTGATAGCACAGCAGAGGCAAATCAAAAGTACTCCCTGAGTATTGTACCATGCATTGTGAGTATTTTTGGTTGGCAGTAGTCCTTAAGAAACACAATGTTTCCATTTCTTTGTTGAAAGTTGAAATGATAGATTTCCCACAGAATATTTTAGAATTCAGAACTGTCTGGCAACTCATATAAAACAACCCATATGCTATGTAGGCACTGAGGTTTCATCTCTTACTTCTCTCAGCTACCATGAACTGAGAGTTATCATTTCAGCTTTCTGGAAAGCACTTGATGCAGTCAGTTCCCTTTAAAACATATTTTGTTGGAAACTGTTAGAAAATTCAATAAAGAGACTTTGATCATGATCCATTCATTGACTTTCTTGGACTAACTTTTATATGGGATTTAAAGTGGATTTGAAGCTTCTGTTTCAAAAGCAAAGCATATTTTCCAAATTCCTGCAGTGCCTCACGGCATCAGCTTTGCTTTTGAAATAGAGAATGAGGATGCAGAGATATTAAAGCTAAGCTCAGAGAAACATGATTTTTCACACCCTCTAGAAAAACAGGAACATCCTTACTCTTCCTTTGAATACATAATTAGTGCTAATTGAAGACCCATGTCAGAAATTTATACAGCAGGACAGGATATAGAATGCACAGGGTTTTTTCCTATCAGTGCCAGAGACAAGAAAATGAAGATCTGCTGTTGTTCTCTTCATGGATCCTCATGTCACATGCAAGACCTACAAGTAATAAGTGGTCCCCTAGTTATACACAGTCCCCATAAGTACTTCCCCAATACAACTGTACTGGTTCAAAATCTTAAATAGTGCAAGTCGAATCCTACCCTTATGCTGGCAATGTTTTGTGGGGCCCGGCACCCTACAGGCAATCTCTGTTCTAGGCAGATAACCTCAGGCCCCTATTTAACTGCCTAAACTCTTGGCTAATTGGCCTGAAGCTGAGTAGGGAACTATTTTGTCAGCTCAGTGGAGGGGTCAGTTATCTCTGGCAAAGACACGGTGACAAACAGGCTATTACCGTAAACGGGTGGGTTAGAGCTGGAGACATTGCGAGACTTAAAACTTGCAGTTACAGCCTGTGTGCGATAAATACGGAGCTATCCAAAAAAACATGCATGCTTTTGTTCATAACTTAGACTGAATACAGAAGGGCTTTTTTTTCCCCAGATAAACTCTTTTGCTGCCAACATCTCATATAAAAATGCTTCATCTCACAGTAAAGTTAATTGATCACCATTAGGCCAAAATCTCAGAAGATGTTGACAGGGATGTGACCACTTTTGAGCAAGCAATAGGTGAGCGTCCTTACTGTGCAATACAGCTTCCCAACCAGAGCTACCCATATTAATAAGCTAACAAAATTAAAATAATGTTCTAGTTCAAAAAATTAAACCTCCAGAAGTTAGTGTCAGAATTAAGGTCATAATTTCTTATTGCATTAGCAATTTTCATCTTTTCTCCCCTGTCCTGTTACATGGAATTTAGGCAGGCCTCTGAAGAAGCACTGAGGTTACAGAAAGTATTGTCTCCATGTGGATTCCTAGTGCCTGCCACCACAGTGGTTCTGCTAACTAGGAGGGGTTAGTCCCAAAAAATTCTTCTCCATTTCTTTGACAATATAATGTAGGTATCCATAAGCTCTGTGGAGATCTTAATTTCCAAAAGAGATTCTTGCACATACAGGCTTTTTGGGCAGTTAGCACTCAGCAAAATTTTCACTGAACTGTCAGATTTGTATTCTTAATGAAAAAGGACATCTTTCCTTCAAAACCATATGTCTCTCCTTCAGATTTTTTTAGTAGAACCTGAAGTAATATGAGCTTCTCAGAAAAAAAATAAACCCAACATTTTCTTTTGAACAAAATATCCTTTTTTTCCCTAAGTCCACCCTTATAAAAGACTGAAATGTTTCATCTCACATAATGTCCATAATCACATACTCAGCAATGAAGATTTCAGCTCAAACAATAACAGTAGACAAAGGAGACAGTTAAAGCAGCTTTGTTAAATGTTGCTACCTATACTGACTGCAGTAAACCATTTCTGTTTAATTCTGTTGATGCCTAAATTAAATGCATGCTTCAAAATCTTAGACTATTTCATGACACTTTATACCAGTACTGATCTCATTACTGTTCTCTGTAGCATACACGTAGATAATAGGCTCAGGTTAGCACATATAAAGATCTTGAGGGTGCATTCTCCTTTCCATACATGCTAATGCAAGGGTGACTTCCATCAGTGCTAACTAAAGTCACATGTCTAACTCCCCCATTCATCAAGATGAGAAAATTACATAACACAAAATTCCCATTCAGCTTTTAAAATTTTCCAGCTGTTAAGCAATTCCCTGGATCCAAATCAAAGTCTGCAGATGCTCTGGGGGTTAAATCTCTACTGAACTAATAACACAGTCTGGATGGAAATGCATTATTAAGAACATTCATGATGGCTCCATGAATCTGCCTGGATGTGGATCAGCTGCTCCTAATTCAATCATATGCTACATAGTTATGTCCTTATGTCCCTGCTATCACTTTTTCTGGTATCTCGTGTTCTTGCTTGGCCTCTTCAAAATCCTTATGTCTCCTTCTCTCCCCCTCAAATCAACAGTAAAAATAACCCACTGAAGAGGTGTATCTGGACTAATGGAGCCAAATGCCATTGCTAGCTTTGGGAGAGTATATCTACAAGGCAGCCCTATCTTTGGTTAAACTAACAAACAAAGAAACCCACAACTCATCAGCTCTCTGGTTTTTCCATTTACAGATGTTTGCTGTAGATCCAAAGGAGTATATTCTTTACGGTGGAACTGGAAGAATAATGCACTGTACTTGTACATTAAGAATGAATGGAAGAGAGGTTTAGAATGTAATCTGTCTATTCGTTTGGGGCCTGATGCAGCAAAGTGCAAAACAAATGCTTAATTTTCAAATAAAAGTGTGTTTTAAATGCATTGCATGTGTTGGGTAAAATTCATCCTACCAGTAAGTCCATAAAGACATTACACATCAACACTGGTGGGTATTTCATTCACAGAGTAACTACAGGTACTAGCAAATTTTCTGATTCCAGGTAGACATTGGCTCAGGTTTTATGGAAATCATTTAACCTCTCTGCCTCTGCTTGCCCATCTATAACATGTGGATATTAATGTTGGAAGGGCATACCAGGCAAATACCATTAATGGGGTTTACTGGTGTAAACTAACCATGTATTTACACAGGGCAGTATTGACAAAAAACTACAGAAAAAAATTGCAGTGTTAAATGTGATCTCTGCTAGGAGACCAAAAAATAGTGAGGAGTTTGTGCCCAGGCCCAGTTTTCATGAGGCTGTCTCATGGATTAAAACTGTGCCCAGTCTTTCAGCAGGTAAATCTGTAAATCTGCTAAATCATTTGCATCAGGACTGTGTCAATTCAATATCTGAAAATCATTTTAAGCTTGGAAAATTGGGCTGAAGTCTTGCTTGCTATTATGATAGTACTTTTACATTTAGGTTTTGTAGAATCAACTGTTGAAAACAGAATGCAACCCTAAATTCTAGCCAGCGTGGAGAAAGTGTTGCTGCAGTACTTGCAGTAGTGTTTGTGAATGCATCCCAAAACAAGATACACCTGCTGGCTTTTCAAATTCAGGAAATAAGAACTATTTACCTGTGTAGAGCGAGCAATCGACTTCCCTCTATCAGCTTTCCCAGATGCTTATTCTGATGGAGTAGAACTACAAAAGCCTGACACGTGGGCCATGGTTGCCTGAACAATATCAGTCTTTTGTCAACAGTTCTACGATCCAAATACTCTGCACAGATTCATAAAATACTATAAAGTACATTAGCTGCTTAGAGTCTGTTGACTAATATTACCCAGGATCGGAGGAATTTTGTTTCAGTTATGTGGGAAGAATGGCTATATAGGAGTTATCAATAACAGAATGAGAATTCTGAAACAAATACAGTTTTGAATGGCGGTTGCTTACTTAACCTCAACAGCAGTAGTTCTTCATAACCTTTCTTCTTAAAGGCTTTGCCTTTCCACCTCAGGGGCATAATAAACAGCAATAATGAATGATAAATAGTTCTCTTCTACCTGTGCTTCATTCTGATTAAAGTAGCCCTGCTGCTGGTCCATGAAAAAAGTGTTGGTTTTTTTTTTTTCTCATCCTATAAATAGCAACGTGCAAAGCCCAAACTAGTGCAACATGACAAAAACTGGAACCAATATTACATTAAGTCTCAGTTGCAGGAGTTCCTTAATAGGAGGGCTTCCTTGACCATCTGGGTTTTCCTAAGGGTTTTATATGACACTCAAGTCACTCAGAAAACACTGCACACTGAAATGTATGGTAGAAAGATCTAAGCAATTTTGAAAAATTTGCTTGGGTACTGGAAGTGGACTGGCTTCAGCAGCACTGGGCTCCACCTGCGCTAATTTGTCCTGTTGCAAAGCAATGAAAATCCAGTCATTTGCTCTCAGTTTTGGTTGTTTTTTGTTTTGTTTTGTTTTTTTAACTTTGCTAATTTATATTGATATTTTATAAACGTAGAACTAAAATGGAAAAAAGTGGACTTTGGTGTAATTAAGTGTGATGAGCTATACATGAGTTTTGCTTTATGTTAGTGTACATCTGAATTCTATAATGATTAAGTAGCTCTTCTGTGGCAGACTGACCATTTAAAATGGTTGTTCTGAAATGGAATTATTTTATTTTCCTGTACAAAATGTGTTCAGTATAAAGATTTGTGTTGCAGTGGCAGATAAAGAAAATCCAATAAACAAGCAAAGTAAAACCTTCAATAAATTCATATGCTAAGAAAGACTTGAAGAGAAACTGCTCAGCTGTTCAAAAGTAATCATATTACATAGTGACTACAGTTTGGTGCAAAACAGTTCTGAAAAGTCAAAGAAATGGGATTTTTGGACAGATAGTGCAAATGGAACTAAGGAAATATTTCTGAGGTTAACAGTTTCATTTTCTGTCAAATTGATCCTTCTTCAAAGATGAATCATTTCAAAGGGTAAAAATGGACATAAATAGGACAAGTCTATTTTTTTTTGAGTATGAAGACTTAAGTGCTAGGTTTTCAGTCCTTAAAATACGTTACTTGATTTATTTGGCCTAATGAAAAATATTAGATTTGTATTACATGGTTTGGTGAGGGCAAAATAGAATTTCTACTGTATTGGAAAGAGAGTAAATGAAGGGAAATAAACCGCTTCGCTGTACTGCAAGAACAATTATCCCTTGGAATAAATACATAAATGACACTAAAGACTTTGAGGGAGTAGGGAAATGAAAAAAAATCTCCAATGTTCTGCTAAATAAGTTAAAATAAGCACTGAAAAAGGGTTTGCTTCATGATACATGCGTGATGTTGGAAATCTATCAGCAGATAGTACGTTTTGTTCAGCATGCAATTTCTTGTAATTTTCTAGGAAACATCTGCCACTGACCTTAATCAGAAGCAGAAGATAGCACACATGATCTGTCTGCTGAGGTGAGTCTCATCATCTTAGTGTGTTCGAAGTAAAATTATGGAGCTCTTATGGAACGCCTGTACATGTGTTCTGGGTTCTTTCAAAAGCCCAACAAGAAAGTGTGAAATGTAAATTCAAATATATATTCCCCTTAATGTACGTATTTTACCCCAGCTCTACCTTTGTATGTCTAGTCAGATTAGTTTAGTTAGTCTCTTGTGCTATTTAAAAGATATATTTTCATAGTAAGGATACTATGTCATCGGAAGATAAACTAGGAATAAATCATGGATGAAAAATCCCTATTGATTTTGCCAGGGTCTGTGTTTCATTTTAGGAATGGTCTCCCTTGGAACTACTTATAGCGGTGCTGGTACTTGCAGAAGTTACACTGCTTCTGAGGCAGAACCTGGGTCTCTGCAAATTCCTGCAATTCAAATGCATATGCAAAGTTTATAATGATTGAAGTTATGTCCTATATTGCAATACCCAAGAGTCTTTTGAGTTTTTCAGTGTGTTTTATAACTGTTTGTGCTAACCAGTTTAAAAATAAACACAACAAAACAAAAAGCTGGTAAAAGAGACAATGACATGTCTTAGGCTAAGATGCTCCATAATTTATTGCAGATCTATGAGAGAACATTTGTAGAACCCATTTAATTCGTTTAATAGTAATGCAAACATTGATATAAATTAAAACTCCAGAATGCTCTCTCACATCTTTTCTCTCCCCATGAGAGGTGAATGAAAATGATTTATTACTCATAGATTATAATTGCTTAAAATAGGTTATGATGTAAGAAAAAAAAAATTCTAATCCCTTCTACCAGGCAGGAGCAAAATTCTACAGACAGAGAAATTACATCTAACGCCAGTGTGTTAAGGAAGAAACATCCTTCGTCTCCCTTTGGGGAAACTCTAAGAACATCTTTTTAGAACTGTCAAAATTCACAAGCTGTAATAAATTATTCTTTTTCATTACCCATTTATTAAGTAGGCTGTTTGGTATAATAGCAGAAAAATTCTGTTTAATTTTTACAGTATTACACTACTGTGATTTCTCATTTGAAACAGAGACATTATCAAGAGCAGTGATGTGTTTTATTTTGTACATTGGGACCATCTTTCCTCCGAATTCTGATGAAGATAACTTTTAAAGCATGAATACTCTGCCTGCCAGGACGGTTACATGTCAGGGAGGTAGTCTGGCCCAGTGGAACTGCCAACATTAGGGCTAACTCATATAAAGGACTCGGATTGCAAGCTTAGTTGAGTTTGCACATGATATTCACTGCTGCATTTCTACGCTAACGTACATCACAATGCTTAGTCCTTCTCCCCATTTGAAATGCTGGATCTCATCCTTTTTCTCTGTCAGACACTGAGGGACAATTTATGATGAAAGGAGTTCACTTGCTGCTTGTACTAATTATCTTAATGTATTTGATTTGCTCTTTTTTGCAATTACCTGAAGAATTAAAGCGGACATCATATGCAAAATTTAGTACCAGGTTAAACAGGAAATTTGAGGAAAAACAGACCACCAAAGAATTGTAATAAAACTTGGCAATGTTGTAAATATTGGCTATAAGAAGCTGCAGGGATCTCATTAACTGTAATGCTAATGTGAAATTCTGAATGAAACTTTATTCTGGATAAATGGATAAAACCCTGGCTTAGGAGATAAGAAGCCTGGAATAAGGTCCTGGCTCCATCTCAAATCTCTGTATGATTCTGAGAGACTAATTTATTGAATATAATAATTTTATATATTATAAATACATTAATAAATTATACTATAACTATATTACTATAATTTCTATTATATAAAATATTAAAATATATTATAATAAAGGTCTACTCAGGGTAAATCTGCCTTGCCTTTGGTGGTGGAAGTCACTAGTGACTTTGCATTCATAAAATGAAAGTAAAAATACATATACTTTTCTGCTTTGTTTAGGCTGGAGTGATTGTGCACACTCTACCCTAGGTTTATTATGTGTAAAGAGTTTTTGAATACAAAATTCAAAGTTTAAAATGACATTGTAAGTAGTCATTATAATGGGTTTATTTAGATCACTGTCAGGTGGCTCACTCAATTGTCATGGACCACATCACATTTGTCCTACCCATGGTCAGAATCAAATGTCTGAGGTATAATACTAAAACCAGCAACTACACTTCCCTATTGAATTGTTGTGCAGGCTCAGGGGAGGTGTCTGGCCAGATCCTCAGCTGGCAAAATGAAACTCTCGCAGGTCACACAGTATCCCACCATGCTTCTCCTGAGGTTCACTGTGGTTCTCATATGGCATTGCACACGTGGTAACATAGAACTACACGATGTAGCCCAGAAAATATGAACGTGGAAACAGAGGGAATAGATGGCTCCAATAATATTTTTAGGAGATATTTTTGAGACCTATAGTCCCCCTCCACCCCCCAAAAGGGACATGCAATGAAAACAGAAAGACAAAATAAAAGCTACCTATCTCCTACACCCTGAATGGCAACAAGCCAGGAACGCTGCCTTGTTGGCTTTGGTTGAAAATATATAAATAAATGGTGGTTATAAAACCCACATTGTATCTTCACAGCCAGCAGCGACATAAAGCTGCTTTCTTCAGCTAGGAAGTGGATTACATTTTTATAACTAATCCGCATCTCTTTGACTGAAAAGATTTGCTAAGGCCCCCCTCACTACTTTTAGGTCTGTGCACTCTAAAAGCTTCCTTCTACCTTCTTCCACCTACTTCCCAAAAGTATATGCTTGGCTATTTTTTTGGACTTACAGTACATAACTTTGTTTGTGCCTTGCATTGTTAAATAGGATTCACAGACAGGGAAAAAAAAAGCCCAACACCCAAACAACTCAGTGCGTCACTGATCCATAAAATCATTATAGGCAGCATTTCAGTTTCAACAAGTGCCAAAAATTCTCCCCCCCCCTCAAATATAAAAAATAAAGCAGAAACAAAAATAACAAGGCTATTAATCTTTCATTAAGTTAAAGGGATGAAAAGGAATCGCTTAAAGTATCATTCTTTACTTGCACCACAAGATTGGATGCCCCCTGCTAACTTCAAAGGCTCTCAAAGAAGCTGGTTAATATTGTTGGCACAGAACCAGATTGTGGTTTACTTTAGTTTTTCTGATTTTTTTTTTTTTCAACAAAAGAAAACATTAAGGGTTGGACACTGATTGCTGAGTAACAGCTATTGAAAGAGCGTGCCTTTTGTGCTGCTACCAGTAATATGTCAATTTTCAGACATGTAATAGCTGTTCAAAAAATCCTGTCAATCACTGCATGAGGGCAAAAGTCTGTAACGTTGCTCCTGTTTGTTCTGTGGTTTCAGATCAGATGCAAATCACTAGTTTTCCCTGTATGCCAGAGTGTTTGGACTTGCAATAGCTTTGGTGAAATACGGACTTTATCCATCCCAAGAGAAGTAATTGATCCCCCATAAGCCACAAAGTCACTCACCTGCTTCCACACACAATTGCTATTACATTTTAATTCCTCCCCAGCCCCAAAGTTTGTGTATATTGAAAACAAAGCTAATTGCTACTGAGTGACATAATTTTGTGGTTACATTTCTTTGTGCAGGGGTTTCTTTTCAGTGTAGTGCAAGCTGTTAAGCTGCAGATTGTGGTTGCCGCTGCCTGGCAAAGGGTAAATAACAAGAAGCAGGGAAGAGGGAGGCAGGAAGTGTTTGTGATGCTTTGATGATGTGCTGATAGCTTAATGCGCTTGGCTGAGTTGTGCGGTGCAGGCTCATGTAAACCCGTGTTGCTTGGTGTGCGTGTGTGGCAAAGGGAGAAAACTTTCTCTATATATGCTCTCTTTCGGATAAAGACATAGCTCAGACTCCATTGCACGGTCAGCCTTCAGCCTTTTCCCTTAAGTGGACAGTGAGAAAATCATGACCACGCAAAGTGAGACCTCCTGGGGGTTTGAGCACCTTAATTCCCTGGGTTTCAGTGCAACTCGTCTTGGGCACAGTTATTGGAAGGCCCAAGGAACCTTTCTACAGCCACACAAAATCAGAACTGTGCCAGACGCCGCGGGTGTGAGCAGGGACGTCAGGTTGGTGAGCCGAACGCAGACAAGATTACCCGCCTGGTGTGGGGCACAGGCAGCTGGAGGAGCTTGGCTCTACCCACCAACGTAGCAACCAGCATCACTGGCTGTGCACAACGGGGAAAACAAAAACATCCACGTGTGCTTCTACACAGACCAAACGGAAGGCCAAACTTCGGAGTTAAAATTTGTAAATGTTCAGTCCTACGGTAGCTGAAAGTGTTCTATTCCTGTAAAGGCAAAGCACTTTCAGTGCCAGGTCTTGCTAATAATGGCTCTGATGCTGACTTCTAACATATGGCCGCTGGACTCCAGACTTCTGCTTACCTGCTGCAACTGTCTTGGGTAAAAAAATGGTATAAGAAAGTACCAGCAGTTTACAAAAATATTCTCCGTATAAAGGGAGTAAATATTTTTAAAATACAAACTATATAAATGTAGGGTAATTGGAAGTATCTATTTTATTTGATCTATTGTCATTTAATCCCCTGAGGTAGCACTGCTGGACCTGGCCTTTCGAATCCATAATACCTAATAAAGCAGATATATCCCATTTGTCCCTGTGAAGTTCTTTTTCTACTTACACCAGGCTATTAATGCTTAACAACTGCAAATAAATTTGACTGCTTTCCCCAAAATGTGTTTCACCCAACATCTCCCTGTCATGCTCCTATCCATTATCTCTTCTAACTATTCCCTCTAGGCCAGATTCAACATTCATCAAAAAAACTTACATTTAATCCAACAATGTTTGCATAAGGCGTATATACATTCTTGCATATGCCAAATATGACAGAAAACTTAAATTCCTTCTTTAAAACCCTTTTCAGGGAAAGTCTATTATGCTGTTGCTGTGATGAATAATGTCTCCCTGACTTATAATAAACCATGGATTTTATTTGCTTGATTTAGACCATAAATTCTTTGAGGCAGGAGGCAAGGGCATGACCATTATCCTTTTTGGTTTTTTTTCAAGAGGAAGCATACATTTCCTGCACAAAACAGCAAGTGGGGCCAGTTGCACTGTTTGTGAGGCAGGCCGCCCAACGCTTCCTATTACGAGACACCTTTCAGTTGCTCATAGTTCAACCAAACTGTACCTGTTTGTCCTGAAATGTGTGATCTCAGCTGACTGCCTCAGTCATTTCTGGGAGCAGGATGAAGGAAAAATTTCTTCTGTTAAAGAATTCTGGCAAACGAAATGGCAATAATGCTGTTATTTGTCTTCACAGACCCTGAAAGTGTAATTTATGTTTTTAAAATACTGATACTTCAGTGAGAAGTGCTACAGAAAGGTCCATTAGTAAATTAATAATTCTGTCACAAAGCCAGTTAAGGTAGGGAGGTACACACTGAGCACTGGAGATAAAGGGAAGCATTGAACAGCACTGATCTGTCTCCATGTGCTGAATGAGGCATGGGTCCTCTGGAAAAAAAATGTAATTATGTAATTAAGAGCTCTGCCATAATGTATAAACAGCAGGAGGCTAATCCTGCTCCATGAGCATCTCAACTCCTGGCATTTTCTTATTTTTAAGTGTTTAAGTTTGACCTAAATAATTTTCATACAACGTGGTTCTCTGTGTGTGTCATAAATAACAGAGACTAATGCAAACAATACAAAATGGAATTATTTAATTTGAGCAGCTGTATGAATTGCATCTATTTTGGGTAGAATGGCTCCTACATAGCAAAAGGGATTCCTTCCCTGAAAAATAAATTTTCTCCATCTCTCAAATTTTCTGGTGGGGCTCCCAGTTGGACAGGACAGGGATTAAATTCTACCAAAGTGTCTCTGCCAGAACCTGTGGAGGGATGCATAAACAAGAACATCACCTGGGTGTCTTTCCTGGCCATGGGATCTGTGCAGTCTGTCCCATCAGCAGGGACGTTATTCTGAATTTTTGTCAGCGAAATGTAAGCCAAACCCAAAACTTTCCTCTTGCAGACAGACAGCTGGTGCACTCAGTTGACTTCAGTGGTCTTTGGATCAGGCCTTGGGCGTGAGGCACACATGTAAGTGTAGGGAAAGATTGTATTTCAACATCCTATATAGTCTGGCTGTATGCTGCATCTTTGTGACTTTTACTGAGTTTATGCTTCACTTTATGTAATGTTTATCTTGAAAAGAAGGATTTTTAAGCTTGGCTAAGCAAAAAGACTTTTCAAGAGGAAGAATGGCGGTTCACACTTGAGACAGCTGTCTGTTAAATGTTATATTAATGATAAGATCCTAAGAGAGCCGGTCGGGGGTGAGCAATCTTTTTCTTTCCTTTTCTACACTATCTTTGCTGAAGTTTCTTTTCCGCTTATAGTGAAGGGGAACAGTTTTCTTTTACTTTCTTCTTTTTTTTTTTTTTTTTTTTTTTTTATCACCAACTTCAACCACAGAGTCAGCTTTGATTTGGGTGATTCAGAAACATTTATCTCTGAAGTTCTCCTTCTGTGCCTGGGAATGAAGTGTTTTTCCTCATCTCAGAAGAAAGAGACATATTTTAAATAATAGCAGTACAGAAAAAAAAAAGAAAAAAAAAAGGTAATAATAGCTGTTTGTTTTACCTGCTGTATAGTAGGCCTGATTTATATGTTGCTGGCACATCTATAATTTTAAGAGATTTCTTTAGTTTCTCCGTGACAATGTTTATAGTTTGTTCATAGAAAGGGATCTGTACTCCAGATTTTGTTCTAAACTCTGCTCAGCTCAGACAGTTGTTACAGCAGATAGACTTGACCTAGCACTCACCCTGTTTAAGATGTGTTTTATTTTTTCAGGCATTCCATAGTTGCAGGAAGCACTCAGGCCTTAATCTGGACCACTTGTCGGCTAGTGAAAGGAAAAAAAACAATTCAGGGAGCAATCCTCTTGAAAAACCATACATGGGTTTTAGGGAGAGCTCGGCATGCCTGCAAAATGCTGTAGGCAGCTTTGAAATCCCCAGTTTAAGATGGGCCAATGAGGCTTTGTTGTTGATGCCCCAAGGGGAAAAGCCAAACGCAGTGCTCATCACAGTGTGAATGCGGATCAAGAATAAACTGAGATTTTGCATGGTTTGATCTCAACATCCTTTTCCTGCCTCCTTCTGTAGTTTTGGTGGAAACAAAACTGCTTAGAAGCCTGAAAACCCTGGAAACATGTTGGTTCTCAGACTCTAACAGGTATCTCCACGGTCTTCAAGACTGAATTCTTTTGTGCGCATAGTTTATGCCCTTGGGCAGGAGCACATGCCATCAGTGCAGCTGCCTATCTGTTCAGAGGGCTGCGCATAGTTAGAAGCAAGCATATGCTATTCTTGGCTATAGTTCTTTGTGAGTATTAGACATCCTGACAAGGGTCTTTGTAATATTCTTGGCTTCCCTGGTCTTCCGTTGCTGTACCCATAGTAACTGGACTGTAAGCATGGCTGGTATCGCCAATGCCAGGCTCTCTTACAGAGGGTCTTGCACGGTGTATATGGTGGTCTGGTAAGAAACTCGTAACGTTCTGAATCTCAGAGCAAGCAGTACTTGCTTCATCTTTCTTTACTATTTGAACTATCATTTTTCCTTATAGTATAGCTAAACTAGAAAGAATGAATTTTAAGTTCAATATACTTTAGAAACACTGCTGTGAGCTTTACATTTACTTATTTTACCCGAATGCACAATTTGAAAAAAGTGGCTCTGGGAGCAGATGGAGAATATAAGCAGCGGTCTGTAACTTCCATGTGCAGTTGCTCTTTGAATCTTGTACAATCAAAATAGCAATCCAGAACACTACCTGGGAAGAATCCACCATTCAGAATAAAAATAACATTTTCCTATTCCCTTACTCAGCTACAGATCAGAAGATGCAATCACTATCAGCAGACTGCAATACTTTTAGCAGTAATGAGATTGCACTTACGGAATATAATTGAGTGTGTCCTTCCAGTAATCGTTTTATCTCTGTGTTCTTTTTTAAGACTCTTGAGATCTTCGTTACCTTAATTTTGTACAGAACAAATGTTGATGTGATTAAGGACAAACTGGTTTATGCACTTTGAATTTTTTGCCTAATCTACTGAGTGAGAAACCAAATTCCAAGGCTGTAGATCTCTGCAATTTCAAATGAGCTCAACTGCAGCTGTGGGTGCTCAACATCTCAGAGGTAGCCACAAGGATTTTACACCACATTCATGACAAGGGCCTAATAAGTATTCTGCTAGTTGTACAAACACAAACCAGATTGGATATGTAGTTTCAGATTGCTCTGAATTACCTGACACACAACAAAACAATTCAGATGTATTTGTGGCAGATTGGAGAACTCCATATTGTTATATCGTGTTCAGCTTGGAAGTGGAACTTGCTTTTTCTCTTATGCATCCAGTTGCATCTAGGTAGATCAAGGACTTAGAAAGTTCTTCTAGTAATTCTTGGAGGGAATATTTTGATTTCTTTATTGCAAATCCCAGTTGCAGTGTTGCAGTTACTACATTTCTGCAAGGTATATTCACTCCAATGCCATTATGATACCCCTTTTCACTGGATGATCCTGTTAGAATATGAACCCATGGGGAGGAATTAGGTTGTATTAAAAAAAAAGGGAGCAGTGGACAAGTAACTCATATGTATGCACCCACGGGGAAAAGCTGTTGTATATGCAAACCCATTGTTCTGTGCAAGCAGTAATGGTGTACAGGGCCTGCATTACTGGAGTATCTGGAGTGTACAAGATCCATACAAGTTTTTCCTTTAAAGAATTCAAAATTTGTTACTTGTAAAATTGGATATTATATGTATTCTTCCCAGTAATGAAGCATCATTGAACTTGAATTCCTTTCTAGTAGGAAGACATACTGGGTTGACAGCTTGATTTAAGGAGGTTCACTTCTGAATGACTTGGGGTTGAATGCAGATATGTAGCATATCCACACAAACTGAATTAGCTAGATGAATGTCTTTGTACTAAGTATATAATTGTAACTTGGTCACTAAAAAGAAATTGATTTGCTGAGGTGATCAATCATTTATGTCACCTGGAAAAAAACCCCATATGCCTATAGCTATATATCCTAAAAAAATCATATTAAAATGGTGGTCATAGTGCATTTTGGCTTGTAATAGAAATAGTTCTGTTTAAAATTTTTTAAAAGTACACCAGTACAGACATTAATGGCTAAATACAGAAGGCCAGATATTCAGCAGATGCAAACTGCTGTCATTTATTTCCATTGAACTGTTGCAACCTACACCGATTCAGAAAAGCACTCTAATGGACCACTTCTGCCTTCACACTGAATGTTGCCTGGGTAAACAATTAGTTTTACTAATTTAATGGAAACTCTTTGCATGCTTTCCCACATGCACTAATCTCAGTTTCAAGATAAGAAAAGCACACAGTGGAGATCAGTGTTGGCACAGAGAACGTTATCCAGGCTGAAGTCAAAGGGTGATGGTGGTAGCTGCTACTTGCAAAATTCCTAACTCTCCTTGGATGGGAAATTTGGACAAAGGGACAGGAAATTCCACAGTACTGATTAAAAAAAAGCAATTTAAAAGAGTATGACGCTAACAAGCATAGCTTCACCTTGCAATAGCACTGCTCTTTACTGTCTCTGCTGAGACTGGTTCCACCTCGGATTTGTCAGGTGTTGAGAAGGATGTTGATCCAACTGCCGCTACCTGGTACTCCACTTGCTTGTAAACTTGGCAGTGATTTTCTGTTTCTGAAAACTTCACAGAAGCAGACACTTGCTCTGGGTTCTTTTCTCTCAGATCCCGTTGCTCCATGATTTCTGCAGAAGATCCATCTCCCCACTCTCCTGCAGTGCTAGCTTTCAACCTACATACATGTGAACGGAGTATGGGAGGAAACAGGGTTCGTGTGGAAGTGGAAGGACAAGGATGATTAAATCATAACCTGTGTATCCTGTAATTTCCAGTGAAACTGATGGGGAGAAAAAGACTAAAGATTTAAAAATTAATTATTTTTATCCTTCTCTCTTGGTCTTTTTCCCAGTCCTCTCAGATAGGTTCTGGACTATTTAGCTGATGTCTCTTCTTTGTGTTCTCCTTTCATTTGACCGTCCCGTGTTCAAATTTTCTTACAGAAGCACACAGCCCTGAACACAGAACGTATGCACAGAAAATAAGAGTTTTCTTCATAGCTGTTTTTGGATAATGTTTAATGGATTAATGGGTTAATGAAAGGGATGGAAGAAGTAGAAATAGTTTATCTTTTAATATTTTAAGAAATCCTTAATACATGTACACATCCTATTCTTATCAACCTGGGAAAACAAATAGAAAGTAAATGAAGCAAACCACTTGGCTTAATATGGAGATTACTAAACACCCTGAAAAAAATTACATACGTGAATAAACAGGCTTCCTATTTCTCCTTCTAACAACACTCCTCTCACATAGATTTGAGACCAAATCCAGTGTAATGAATCATTCATGCTAATACTGAAGATTATGAAAGGTTAAACATAGAATTGAACGGCAATCTTGTCAGACCATTTTCTTTCTTTAGTTGCAGCATACAAACCATGATGCATTCCTCAACTGTTGTTAATTTAAAGGGTTTGAGGCCGAAAAAAGGAGATTCTGGAAATGTCATGCTGGTCCATGTGTGTTAACTTAGTTTGAGGTATCTGCATTTTCAGTTTGAGGATTCAAAGTGACTTGGTGGAAGTCTCTCATTTGTTTTGTTCTTTCTATTATTTCTCTTTAATCTGAAAAGCAAGAGTATCAGGATAGAATATCTTGATGCAGCAGATTATTAACAATATTATGAAAAATAATTCATAACAGATCATACAAAATTGAAGATTTTTTTAAATGTGTGTAGATAGAAAATAAAATATTGTCTGTTTGGAAGATTGTAGAGTGTAAGAACACATTTGTATTTCACTAGGAATAATGTTAAATTGTGCTAGAAAGAAATCATGCAGATTTCAGATTTGCCATGTGTCACAGGACAGTATCTGTATCCAGATAGTTAAGATTTTAGAAATATTATTTTGGCTTTTGCTGTTGTAATTGAAACCTCGGGTCTATATTATTATCTATCCTACTATCTAGGCTTATTGTCTTCAAGCTTTTAACATATGTTCTTAACTATGTTTTCAGGAATCTGTGTAAATATCTTTTTTTTTTTGGTAATATGTTTCCTCTTATTCTTTTGTCCATTTGGGAGCTACACAATTCTGACTCAACATCCCTGTACGAAAAGAATATCCCACTGCTCAAAAATTTTTTGCTTTGCCGAGTTCTGTTTTCATTTAGATGCATAGTCAAAATTCCATACTTGATCAGACTAGTGGTGTAGTTAGCCCAGTATCCTGTCTTTAAGAAAAGCTAGTAACAGATGCTGCATAGGAGGGGGAAAGGAATGCTTCAGTTAGTCACCCAGGGGTAACCTGCCTGTGGGGAAAGATTGCTCCCCAAGCCACAGCAGTTTGAGACTGACTTATGCCCTGAAGGACCAAGTTTTATATCCCTTCAAAAACTGCAGTTTTAAAAAATGACTGTTGTAATTTCACAAAACTTTCTGTGAACTATCTATTTGTTCATAGAGCCCCATTAAGTTCTTGCCTCCACAGTGTGTATGGTGACAGTAAGTTCAATAAGCCAGTTATGCTCGGTTTGAAATAGATTTCCTTTCTGTCACTCTTCTGTTTGATTCATTTCAATTTAATTAAATGTTCAAAATTTGAAGTATATTTTTTCCATCTTGAAAAATAAATCCTTCATTGTAACTTTTCAGAAAATAGCCTATCTAGTTCTTTATGCTTCACTTGGAATAATTCTGAGTTTTTACACTGATGAGAGATTGTTTAAGCAACCATCTCATCTGCTGTAAAAACAATATTTTAAGATGCAATTTTCTGTGAAAGAAGCTAGTTCAACATGTAATTCTCTTCTGTCTTTGATGGATCATTTGCTCACACATAATGAATTCTGCTGAATCTGATAACTTTATTTCTCATAAAGTAATCACAGTAAAATAATGAGTTACTGTATCATCATTTTTGCTTTGTTTCTTATTGCTTGCCTTTTTCACTTGAAAAAAGTCCTTGAGTTCTTGATTAGTGTTCTTGGCTTAAATGACTTGTCTTTTGCCAGGTTGAAAGAAAAAAATTATTCAGATTCTTTACTTTTGATTCGCCATTGTTCTGAAATAATGAATGGTATTCTTTCTTATAATGACCCAAAACATCAAGGGTGGCTTCCTACTCACTATGAAAAGACATAGGTTCAGCTTTTTCATTGGGATAAAAAACTTGTTAATAAAACCGTCACAGTGGTTCAGGCCTGTTAGACCTCCGACAGGAAAGTCACAGATTTTAAGAAGAAAAAGAAAGGGGAGGAGAAACAGAGATTCATGGGAGAAAAAAAAAAAAAAAAAAAAAGGTGGAAATGTGTTTTCAGATGGTATCAAACCAAAGAATGTTACTGTCAGTTCTGTCCCACCAAATTTGCCTCTGCCCAGTTCAATGCTGGTGGTACCACTGCTCAGGTCAGAGATTTATTAAAATGCAGTAAAGTGGCAATATTTCTGGAAATCTGGAACCATCCTGGAACTACATGAAGGATTGTTCTTAAAGGGACTGATTCAAAAAAATAACTAGCATCTTTTGCACCGATTTCAAGAGGCTTTCCATTATACCATAATCCTGCATTGTTGAAACAAATGCTGAACTGGTTGTTGGCAAGGTGTTTGAGGAGAAACCACTCCTACTCCTACTATCAGAATTTGTCAGTAATAGAAACAAAACACCACACTGTATTCACTGACATGGTAAAAATACCTTTCTGTGCAGTAACTTTATGCAATGAAAACCATCACACACTTGAGATTTTTGAAACGTCTGAAGAACACTCATCAAAAGTTTGAAACCTGTTGTATTAAAACTCTCAGAAAGGGCTTGCATTTTCTTCTCAGCCAGTACGTTTTAAAAGTATGTGCACTTTTTCAAGTGCTGTTTCACGTCCTATTCTCAGTGATGACCTCTACTATCTGTGCTGGACTTAGGTGTAATTTTTTACTGAAATGAGATCTCTTTAATCAGCTTTAAAAACATTGTGAACTGAAACTGCTCTTATTTAAAAGTTTAACTTTACTTTCATCAATTTATAATCAGAGTTCCTCTGGTATGTTTGATTCCTGACAAACAAGGATAAAAGTCTTGTGCCCCCATTGCTAATGAGATGATAAAACAGCAGGGATCAAGTTTTTAATTACTACAGGCTATGCACTGGAGAGGTACCAATGATATTTTCTATTGCATGTCTAAGTTGTAACTTCAGGCTTATGACAGTCATGCTGTGTTCCTCTGCCTTTGATGATCACTCATCTTTGTCTCCTGAGAACATACAAAAATTTCTGAGCTTGGATCCTGGGGGGCTTGCAATTATTGCTGTAACCTGGCACAGGTTCCAGTGTAGTACCATTGCTGCTCAGTGAGGATCTGATGTCTGAACGGAGGATAGGACTTGCAAAACATCTATGAACTTTTCTTCTCAGACAATCTGGATTCTCAATCTAGTTGTCCTTTTAATAATTATGCTTTTAATTAGGCTGGATAATCATTTAATATTGTTTCACTTTTTCCTATAATCTATTACCTTCTCATACATAAAGAATTATGGCCACAGGCACATGGCAATACACATTTTTGGCACTAGGGGACTCAGGTCTTGGAAAATTGACAATACAGGCATGTTTTTGGAAACGATCATAATTCCTACCCATGTTTATAAGGTTGTTGAGCAAGTTTTCCTTCTCTAAATAAAATTAATACTGATGCAAGAGATTAAAATAATCTGGTAATAAATAGTTCCATTATTAGAAAGAGAGACCTGAAGCTGATGAATTTGCAGACCTATCCTTGCATGCCCCAGTTTTACAGATCTTCACCACACTGATCAACCTGCATATATTTGGCCATTATTCTGGTTATTCAAATGCTTCTTTTTCCTTTTCTTCCATAGCACTGTCCTAGATAAGAGTCAATATTTCCTTTGGCTCCTGCACAAGGCAAACAAAAGAAGAGCCACCAGTTGTGCTAACACAGACAAAGCACAGATGAGACCAGAATGAGGATGTTTGTAGGTTACATGGAAAGTCACCTCTCAGTTGCCTTAGGACTGGATCACTGCTTAGATCACCAGAAATTTGTGAGGAGGGAAAAAACCAGAGGAAAAACACTGAAAGTGTCTTCTCATTGAGCTTCTATGAGTTTTTTCTCTGAATACAATATTTATCTTCTCATGAAAGCGTTTGGGAAATCTGAACATGAAGCAACCAGATTCCTCAAATTAAGAAGAGGCTGTTTTCATACAGGCTATGTACCCACCAAAATTTGCTCTGAACCCACTGCTGCTTTTTTCTGCCACAGCTGCACAGCTCTGTCACTGTTCCATGGAATCCTACAGACATAATTTTCTTTAGATTCCTTTATGCTGAGAGAGCACTTTGTGAGAAAATGATTTCATCCCTATTTTGTGCTGCCTTTTCTGTTTAATCTTCACTAGATGATAGGTATGTCTCAGCTTTTTTTCCAATCAAAATGAAGCTGCTATTCCTTTCCTCAGTTTCTTCAGCTTATACTTCCTCTCTGCAGCTAAATCTTAACCCAGGAGGGAGCATCTGTGGAAGGAGTTAAGACCACAGAAGTAGTGACATATCCAGTATGGAGTCAGCAAGAGAGGGAAGATGAGTCTCCATTCAGGAGCAGGAGGTCCTCCTTGAGTCCCGAAATACAAAAAATACAAAGTATTTTTTGTCTGTCTAAACTTGAAGATTTTGCAGTAGCATCATTTGTGTATGGGAAAAATACCCAAGGACATGCCTGCCTGCAGAGATATTGCAAAATACTGTATGAAAGCAAACTTTAACTAATATATTCATTTCAGCAAGAATTGTGAGTTCTGATCTGACTTGGATTCTCCAAGGACTGCATGTCAGACAAATGCTACAGAAATTAAGAGACCAGATGACCCACTTCTCTCTAGCTTGAGGATAAAACCCCACTGCTTTGGTAGCCCCATCTGAACTGGTTGTAAATAATCATTCTTCAGAAAACAGGGTGGTAACATTAACTTCAAAAAGTACTCCACAAATTTGAAAACTTCTATTAAATAACCAGCCATGATTAATGCACTTGGCTGTAGAATTCAATTACATTTTAAAAGCAAATCATGAAGGAGACTTCATACTTGTTTTCTTTTACAGCTGATATGACAGATCAAAAATGTTAATGCTACAAATACTATACTGACTAGAACCCAAATATAGCTTCAATGCACTGATTTATTTTACAAATGTAGGACATCCAAGTAATAGACTATTGTTCTGTACAGACGATCAATGGCACTTTATACAGCTTATATCAACTCAAAACAACGCATAAACAGAATCAAGAGACATTTAATATGCTACATAATAGAACTTGAAATTAAGTTGACCATAAAATGTGTACAATCTAAGCTGCAGAAATCACTCCATTTTAATGATCAGTTCCTAAAAAGAAAATGTAAAGTGTTTAAAAGATTTAGCAAAATGTGCATAGATTGAACAAATCATCATGGGCATCAATTATATCTTGAAAACAGTGTACAGCTCTTATAACATCAAGGACTGTTTTTAATTACTGCTGCAGTGTAACTAATATTTTCTTAATTTTAATGAGTGTTGTTCTATTATAGGATTAACTTTGAGAAGTACACAGAACAGCAGATTGTTTTGAAATATGTTGGATTTTGACCCAAATGCTGTTCTACTTTCTCACTCAATGAGACATCTCATGGGAGTACAGCAAACTAGATTTTGCCTTTTTTCCAGAATTGTAAAAAGTAAATATTGCAATGGGCTACAAGTGCAAAGCTGTAGTAAATTCCTGTCTATATAAGAGAAATTTACATAACTAAAATGAGCACATTACATGATTATAATCCTTAATTTGGTGGTACATCAGTAACACCAACTCTCTTAAGTTCCTGTGTTTAGCTGTAAATCACGCGTGGCTGACTTACTGTATCTGTATCGAGTATGCACCATTATAACAGCACTGTTGTAGCTGCAAAATTTCACCACTAGACAAGGTATTAGACCACTAGACAAAGTATTAAGTGAAATATTATACAGAAGTCAAAAAACCACTTGGAAGACTCCTGAATCAAAACCAAAACCAGAAAACCAGTGAGTTTGCATTTATCATCAGCATTTCAAAGCATTTCAAAGCGTTTTATTGTTAAAGAATGATAGAACTTACTTTACTACAGACCAGGGTAGAGAACCAGTGGTTTGAGAGGTGACAACAGTCCATTTTGGGGGCACTGCAGTTTTTGTCCACCTCTTTCCCTGGCTTACTCAAAGGGTGATCCTGGTCAACTACTTGCTATTTATGTTCAGGGTTTTTTTTTTTTTTTGGTCCCGTCCATTCTTAGGCTACTGGTCATGAATGAGGTCTAATGTAGGACATAAAGAAGCCTGACTTTACGATCCACAAACAATTTATGGGAAGCAGCTGGTTTTGTGTAAACATGTGAAGTGTTAGTATCTACATGTACCGAGATTAGAAGTCATCATTCATCTTGAAAGCAGGCTCTTGAATACCGGAGCAGAAGGAACATTATATTTCTGTTATGCTAAAACTATGACACTATTAAATTAAAGTAAGAATTCCAAACCATAATATTGATATTTACTGAAAAGTGAACATGGTTCTTGAGGCTACTGCCATACCTCAAGCCTATGATTTCTGTATGCTGAGGACAGAAATATTTGCATCTGGCATCTCATTTTTCTTCAGTGAATTTCTTTCCTCTGACTTTTTCATTAAAAGAGCTGAAGTGTGTATCGAGAACATTATTTTGCTTATACAAAAGGAAAACTAGATAATAGGTGCTTTTTATGTCAAAAGGTTGTATTGCTTTTCTCCTACTGCGGGGTGGCCATAATATTTAAGTCATAAATGGGCAAATGTCAAAGCAGGTCTCCTGGTGTGCCTGACTCCCTCTAATAATTAGGTGCTGTTTTATTATTCTGCGGCTTAGTTGTGAGTACAGCTGTCAGCTGACATAACTGGTAATGGAAGGACCACATTCCTTATAGCTAGACAACTCCCTTCAAAATTCATGGCATATTTACAGCCATCAGATTTGCAGTATCAGCTTCCAGACTATAGCTGTGCACAGCAAAATAATATCTGAACCTATGTGGCTGCACTGTTAAATGAAAGTATTTAACATCAAAAATTTGTTTTCATACAAAATAAGGGGGATCAGACCTTCCATCCAGCCATGAGTGTGCCTTGCATTGTTTCAGAAGAACCAAGCAGCTTCACCGCCCAGCTGGGAAGTCTCCCTTGCCTGGAACCCTGCCATGGGGTAACACCGCTGCACTGGCCCCACCTCCCTTCCCTCTCACACTAGTCCTGGACAGCACAAGAGAAGGAGGAAGAAGCCCAGTGGAAAGAGTATGCCTGTGGTCCCCAGCCTCCACAGTAGACGTTTGGAGCAGTAAACTACTAACATAATTCAGCAACTTGCTAAAAAGCAAGTTTAAAAAAAAAAGGCAGCTGTGAAGGTTGTTGGGAGCACATCCATCTGTAGACAGGGAGCTCCGATTCATATACGCCTAAGGAAAAATACAACAGCCATTTATGCCTTGCCTATCTTGCTGCTGTTTGAAGAGTGTTTTACCATCCTACCATCCCTTTTCAGACTCTCTCTGTAGGCTCCTGTGACACTTAGAAGGGCAAAAACCTTCTGATGGGTTTGATAACTAATAAGGGAGAACCTCCCCATCCTGACATACCTCTTCTTTGAAGACTCCAGGTAGCAACGCCAGTTCAGTGCCCGCTAGAAAAGCTTGTGGTGGCAAAGTTATCCCTGGGTGAAGGGACCTCACGGGAATGAGGGCTTATTGACCGAGTGGAGCTGCTGCGTGGGCTGCACCAGGAGCTGACCAGCTCAAGGTGACTCTTCGCAAGGTGTATTGCAAGGACACGGGTCTGTGTTCCCCTCACGCACGCAGCCATGGGGTGGCACACAGTGACAATCATTCTAAACATCTCTCGTAGCCTCAGCCAATTTGGATAGCAACAAGAAGAAAGCACAGATGTAGGAGCTGCTGTTCCCTCTGACACTAGTGGGAGATTTCCTCCGCACTGTGAAAGCCTTGGGTGAAAAGTGGTAAAGGTGGGTTCTCAGAAATAGCCCTCGGCAAGAGGCGTTCTTGAAAAGGAAGAAGTTATGACTTCTTGCTGCTCCAGCCAAAAGGTACACAAGTTTAATGCTGCAGGATTATTAGCTCTTTGTGTACTTAACAAAACATCTCAGTAATGTTCTGTACAAAAACTTTCCTGTAGCAGCTGTCAGACTTGTTATTAGCTGTAGTTGAGCAACCAGTCAGGACATGTGGTTTTCTTGGGGAGAGGATTGTTATGAGGATTATTGTGTTACTTTATTCCAGAAAATCAAATTAGCTCCTTGAGATTTCATGTTCTAGCAATAACTTCCTACCGAAAAGGCATCCTCCTTCAGCATGAAGTCAGGAAAACAGCAAAAATAGCTGATTCAAAGCTGGTAGGATTCAGGAAGAATATTTAGAAAACACTAAATCCTTAACATCTCATTCCCTAACCTTCATTCAAGGAAACCATCTCTCTGCTATAACTGGTAGAATCTTTTTTCCGGGCAAAATCTATAAGGGCAGTCCCATACGGCCAGAAGAAAGCGAAGAGACCAGAGTTTTGTATAGAAAATTTATTTGCCACAGCATGCTACTGGACACAGAAATAAGAAGAAAAAGTTTACTGAGAAAAAGACAACCAATAATATATCAGTAAATATTGGGGTCACATAGCGACCCTGTTGAAGATGTTAATCCACTTTAGCTGTTATTTGAATAGGAAAAAGCCAGAGTGAGAAAAAGGAAAAATAGAGCAAACAACATACGATTTTTTTCTGCTTTCTAAACACTGGCTAATCATTCACCCGACGTTTTGCGAGATAAGAAAGTTCTAGTGGTGGCTATTTGTCAGATACTTAGTGCAGTGAGACTTTTTTTTAATTATTTTTGCCCAGGAGACAAATGTGTAACCATATGATTTTTCCCCCTGCTATGTTAAAAATGCATTTATATTTTTTCAAGCACACCCCGATTAAAGAGGGCACATCTGTTTTAAGTCCTTCTTTATGAAAATTACTGAGCTTCCTCTGAAAGCTTATCTTTTAATTTCAAAATTCTTTGTAGCAATAACTTAGATAATAACCAACCATATTTCTGTCTTCTTTAGGGGAAAAAAAAAAAAAGAGAGAGAGAGAAAGAAAGAAAGAACCATTTTGAGCTTTGAACTCCCCCTCCCTCCCCTCTTTGGGTCTCCTTTGAAAAGGCCCCCCTCATTTGCGTTTAAAATGGATGTTTCATACTGGTTGATTAGTGTTAGTATGGGATACCAGCCGCTCTGAGCCCAAGGCTCAGCTTGAGATCTGCGGATTATTCATCAACTTCCCCGGCAGGGGGGACCGTTTCTCACTTTCACTGCACAGCAGCAAAGTGTTCAGCTTTGCTTTTTAAGATTTTTTTCCCTTTTCACAAAGTTGTTTTTTTTTTTTTTTTTTTTTCCCCCTTCTTCCCCATGAAGGGGTTACTTGAGTGTACATAACATCAGATCACTTTTAATACCAAACCTCCCCCTCCCCGACCAGCTTTCTTGGTCTGAATAGCACATAATGGATCGGGACGTATTTACCATATGTCTGTCTGGTTACAACCATTGTTTAAGGCAAAGATCATTTAAATACGTAAATTGAGGCTTGGAGAGGCACTCGATTTTATCACTATATTATACCCATATTAAAGCATCTTTTTTTTTTTTTTTTTTTTTTTTCTTTTTCCTTAGGTACGATTGATGCTTTGTTTATCATATATTAAGTTAGAAAAGATGTAGAGGACATATGTTAGGATGTGTCTGTACTAACAATATTTCAATACCATTTATCATCACTGCTGTTAGCATTTTGAATACCAAGCCTAATCCAGCTCTGAACAGGCTTTTACAAAATTCTTATTTGACATTAGCTACCTGTGTATGTTTGTAATATTTGTTTGTTATTAATCATACCTATTGAGATAATGCTTCAGAATCAATGAAAAGGAGTTCTCCTTATGCAGAACAAAAATAAATAGCAGACAATTTTGTGTGCCAGAAATCTAGCCCACTTTTGTGTCATCTGATCTCACAAAAGATGGGTTCCCTACAAACCTGGGGTCTCTCAGTTCCATAAGCCATTATGGATACAGGAATACAATTGCAACATCAAGAGTTTTTCCAGACATCAGTGAGCATATATATTTTCCTTTGCTCCTTTGTCTCCAGCTCCCTAAAGGCATTCATCCTTCCTTGAACATAGTGACTACGCACAAAATTATCATGTCTACTAAAAGGCAGAATTACTTTCTTTTAACTTTAGCCATCTAAACCAGGCAGGAACCTTGATGATTAGTTCAGAAGAATCTATTGCTGATGGAAAGAAACCAGGACCCGCAGAATGTGACCATCCTGTCCATAGTTATCATGGAAAAGATTATCCTCTAGATATGGCATATACTACCCCCAGTGACAAAGTCCAGATAACTAGTTCAGGTCAAACTCCTCTAATTTTTAGATAGCAGAGACTGAGTGAGATGATTCACACTTACCAAGACACAGGATGATTTGGTACAATGCTCACAATCATTAATTATTCTTAAAATTAACAGCTACCATGAGCTGAACTTCCTCTTCTGTTTCCTACTCTCATCCCTGAAAACCCTGAAAAAAAAAGATGTATCTTCTTTGGTACTTTAGTGAACTATATTTCTCCTCTGAGACATCTTTAATCTGCTTACAAGGAGGTTAGTAGGAGTGAGAGACACAGCACAGCACTATGCAGACTTTGAAAACAAGAACTTCTTTACACCCTCATGGGCAGCCACAGCTCCTCCTTCTTAGTGAATGTAAACTAATGATACATTTTCTCTTTTCATTACCTTATTTTTTGGTTTTAAACCTATACCTCCTGACTGAACTCTTTCACCATGAAACCACTGCATGTAAAAGTCAGATATATTATTTTAAAATACAGACGGCCACAGACACAGCACATTGTACCAGGCTCTGGAGTATTGAGATGTAGCTGGCATGCTCCTCTGGGAATTGGTACTCTGGTACTCCTCCTAGGTCCTGCATTCCAGGGGGGCTCAGACAGGAGTTGTACACTCAGTTGCTCAGCCACCTATGTCCAGAAGACAGAACTGTGAGGATCTGGAAACTAAGTGGTCAAAGAATGATTGTAGGCCTATCCAGGGTTAGACATATGCTAAAGAAATTGTGCAGACTGAAACTGAGGATTTAGGTGCCTTCATCTCTCTAAAACTTGTTTGGGGCATAGGAATGTTTCTTTTGGCAGTCCATAATGCTTCCTTACACTTGTCAATTTTGTGTCTGCTGCCGCCACGACCACAGCAGTATCTGAGTGTCATTCAGAATCGCCTCATGTAAATTCTGCCTCTTCCGTCTTTTTCCCAAGAGGAATCCATGTAATAACTACAAAAATTTAAATACATACATAGACATGTATGCATATGTATATGGACCAGTGAAACTAGTAACCAAGATGTTTGACTCCTGCAGCCAAGAGATGAGTGTTTTCATCACAGACATCAAAAGAAATATATGAAAGAGGTGGGGATGACAATGAAGCTGATAAGTCAAAGGATATTGCAAAAGATGTTACAAGAGCTGGAAAGACATATTTTACATACCGTGTAGCATTACAAATGATGCAGTTCATGTAAAATACTCCAGAGAGAACTCAGAGAATATACTATGTAGCTAGATTTCTTAGGGCCACTTCAGCAGGATAGTGTAAATTGGCACAGCTCCACTGACTTGAATTGATTCAGGCAAATAAAGCGCAACAAAAGAGACACCAAAAGAAAAACTAATGAGCCCTCAGTCATTTTATTCAGTTGTGTCTAGAGACATGGTGATACTTCAGAAGTATTGCTCACAAAGCAATAGTGATAGTGGTAAAGCCATTTGTACTGGACTCATTTAACACGTATCTGCCCAACTCAATTCAAGTCAGTGAAGCCATGTACATAAGTACATCGTCGGCTTGATGGGATAAATATTTGCTTTATAATGCTGGCATGCCTGCAGGGCTCAGTTGAAAAGGCTTTGGGGAAGTAAGCTTGACAAGGCAGGGAAGGTGGTGACCTTTCCTCTCATTTCTTTTGCTTTACTGCAGTATTATCATAGAATCCTAGAATGGTTTGGGTTGGAAGGGACCTTAAAGATCATCTGGTTCCAACCCCCTGCCATGGGCAGGGACACCTTCCACTAGCCCAGGTTGCCCAAAGCCCCGTCCAACCTGGCCTGGAACACTGGCAGAGATGGGGTTTATATATTATAATCAGGGAATATATACTATAATATTAAATATATTTGATTGTACATCTATAATTGATACATGTGAGAGCAATGCAATGAGTAGCAACATGGACTGCAATGGGTAGCAACATGGATCAGAATTCAGTCCAGAACAGATTTTAAATACAGTGGAGTTACAACATCTTCAATTACTGAGATGAGGACCTTTACTATCATATTGATCACCATCCTTTCTCACAGAATTCCATGTGGAAATCCATTCAGCAGAATCATTTGTAACATGGTCCATCAGGCATTTGACATTTTAAAAGTTAACCAAAACAGAATTTTATAAGGTCATTATCTGCAAATATTGCAAGGGAAGTGAGTGAAATGATGACAGATGTTTTGCGTGTAGGTAGATACAAACTTTGTTTAACATAACATAAAATGTGTGAGGATGATTTAAACTCAATTGCAAAATTAATTATTGGGGTTTTAAAATTGTAAAGCACCATTTGGGCTTTAAAGAATCTTCAAAATAAAGAAAATAACACAGGTATTTATTGTTTTGCTTCAATTTACATTGGTGCTATAAATAGCTGACAAGAAATGATGACAAATAAGCTATTGTAACCCTTTGGGAGTTTATTAGGTCATTTGTGAGAGCGTTGAATAGAGTCATTTGTTGCCCTCAGGTGTTTGAGAGTCTCTTTACCCTTGGGAAAGGAATTTAACAAAGGAGTGTATTTCAAAGAAGGCACTCTGTGTTTTCCACCCTTTTTCTGAAGTGTTTTCAAACACACTCCAAGCTAAAAACTCTCAGAAGTGAGAAAAGGAGGTATATATCAGACGACCCCTGAAGCAGCTGACAATCCCAGGGAGCAGAAGATAGGGTCAGATTCTAGATGCTTGAATCCCAAATATATTTTCACCATAGGAGGCCCTGATTTATTTTTGCCCCACCCACTGGGTGCAAACTTTGAAATGCACAACACAAAAGCATTGGACTAATGCCCTACTTGCATTTTTTTTTTTTTATTTGGCGCAAATGTGACATGTCTTACTTTTTGTCTGCTTCCAAAAACACTGGGCAGGTCCTTTGTTACAAAAAGACATTGCATCTGCTTTAATCTATATATCTTCTTAATTAAATAAAGGATTAGCATTTGTTTAGGCTATAATAAAACAGATTGTGAGGCAATATCAATATAGCCATCATAATGAATCTGCTAAACAGCTTTGAGGAAAAAAGTAACTACAGTTTTCATTATCTGGGTAGCGACTAGGTAGTTATCTGTTCCAAAAGCAGTGGTCCATATAACCCCTCCAGTTGGAAAGAAGGGTAAAAGAAGAAGATGAGGGGAAAGGAAAAATGGAAGTGAATCTGTGTATATATATATTTTTTTTCTTTTTTATTTCTCTGAACAGTAGCAACGAAATTTAGCTCATGATTACTATCTAAAATGCATGGAGTAAGCAGTTTTAGCATCACCCATCTTGTGTTTAGTTCAGGAGGTGCTATCAAGTGAATTCACTAGCTCATTATTCCTGCTTAATTAAGATACTCAGAGATGAAAATCTGTGGAAATTAAAAGGTTAGTAGTGACAATAATGAAATAACAACACAGTCTGAGTAGAGCAAATTCGCAGTATGGAAGTCTTGAATGCAACAACAGCAGTTGATGGAGACCAGGTAATAAACAAGATTGTTTTACTTTTCCTTGACGACTATTGCTGATGGGTCCAAGGCAAGATTGATCATCTTTGTTTCGGGAGAAGCATCCTTCCTGTACAACTTTGGCTTAAAATAACTTTTATTTGTAGCATCTATCAGAGAAGCAAGACAGAAATAAGGCTAAAAAAATAGTGCAAAAAGCTGATTTTGATTAAGGAGCTGTCACAATGACAGTAGTTAAGACCAGTGTCACAGGCATCTTTGGTTGAAATAGGAGCAAATGCACTCATGAGATTCACTGACTGGACCAGAGATATGTAAAACAATAAAAAGTACAATTCAGCAGATTTTTATTTTCATTAATCATAAAGAATAAATCTTTAGTTTTGTAGTTAATTTCCAATTAATGCCAATCAATCTTCCAGCATCACTGCTTGATCCTTCACTCTCTGTTTGTCACTAGCAGTACAGTAAAACTACAAATGGCTCAGAGATTTTTAGATTTTGTATAATACTGATTTGTACTTCTTGCCCTGTACAACCAGATGTTCTCTTTGCCACTGTAAGACCATAAACCTGGATTTGGTAGGAACCATTAGAAACTCTTGAAGTTTAGGAAAAATTTGTGTCCTTTAAAAAATAAAATCCTTCTTTAAAAATGTACTTAATGACTTCTGAGGGCTGGAAGCTGGTGCTTTTTATCTCACTGGGAGACTGGAAGATTTCACTCTGTTTTTATAGTGTCTGCCAGTCTCCCTTCCATTGCACAGTGTCAGGCAGGAGTTAACTTATGTTTGAGAATGAGAAAAAAGCAATGTGGAAGAGAACCTGTTTTCAAAACATCTTTCTGTGTTCTGGATGGGGTTTTGTTTCCCTTGACAGAAGTCTGAATGTAGTGGGCATTTCTGACCTACATTTTTGGGAGCTGACTATCGCCTGTCTGTGTGTACATAACACATAGCAAAACACTGTCTGCCTTCTCACTGCCTGCTGGCAGGCAGGATTTGTTCATTCCCAACACCCTTCAGAGCTGGTTTCACAGGTTCCCAGACCATTTCAGAGATGGTCCAGCAGATCTGGTATAATTCTCCTGTCACTGAAAAGACACACTTCAAGCAGTTTATAGCTACAACAGAAACTAACAAGGTATTACAAACTTTGAACCTGAATTTAGCAACTCAGGTCTCAATGTAATAAGGATGCCTGGCCATTGGCCAGAGTTCTGCCCAGTAAATAAGACTCGGGAGGAGTCCCAAATAGCCAGCCGAACACCTATATGCTGGACTTGAATCCCTCTGTCCCCTTCTTTGTGTTTATATATGGTTGCAGCCTTGATTCAGTAAGGAGAGCTCTGCAGAGTCACAGTAGTTCCCTCACCACACTGCCTGTGTGCACTAGCACATGCCATGGAGGAGGCTGCAGTCCTGCTTTCCACCCCTTTCAGAAATTATTTCCTGGCCTTATTCAGGGCTTCAAGAGTGCACTGTCATCCACTTAAGACACCACTTGAAGCCTCTCTCAAGTGAATGCCCTCCAACTCTTGTCTTCAAATAGTGGTGTCCATCATTTTTGATCATACAAGTCATGTAGATTTTTCAAAGGCAGAGCTGATGCTTATGGCCCCTCTTCTCTCTTGCTTTCTCATTTCTTGACTGGACTCACCGCACATTTAGTTAGCAGGTGATTCATGTAAAAGAGCCACTGCGTGCTCGGAAGACATCCAAAATGAAGAATGGCTGATGTTAGGCTGCCCCTATGGGAATAATTCAAGTAGCCCACGTATCTTTTGCCTAGGCTGAATGTGAGAGCACACAGAAATCAGCTTGTCAGTAGGTGAATGTTCTGACTGTTACTGCTACTTATTCCTGGCTGCTGCTCATTCCTGGTTACTAGCTCTTACAGGCCTTTCCTGCCCCTGTTGTCATGGATGTAATCCACAGACCGAACACATCTGACTTGGAGAGACTCGGTTTCTCCTAAGCTGCCTCTTTGCTGCAAAGAACCCAATCAGTTTTGTCCAGACAGTTTTGTGCTGGGAAGGTACAAAAGAGTAACTGGGAGTGCCTGAGGAAATCTATAATCAAAAAGTTCAGCACATACGAAATGAGGCACCTTTAAGAATAGGCAGCATCTATGCAGGAGATGCAAGTATTACTTTGGTATTCGAGTTCTGTAATGTACAATGTAAGCACACAGAGCCTGTTCCTCCATGAACCTCCATGAAAACTTTGTCACGTAAGGAATTTAGGTAATTAAAATCCATGTGTTTATTTCTGGAGTGCTTAGAATAAATTAGGAGCTCTGCGGAAATACTGCCACTTAAGGTAGGGAAATTTAAAATCAGTTCCTCATACTACCTACAGCAAAATGAGTTCAGTTGTGAGCGTGATTCCCATCAGAGTCCAGATAATAACTCCTGCTCGTTCCCCTGCTACTGGCATCTGTGCCAGTAATTCAAGCACACAAATGAAAGACTGAACTAACAGGAAAACCAAAATAGTGATACAGTAAGCAGTAAGAAAAGTATTCAGATCCTGCATTGAAATGCATCTTTGGTATCTGAGGTTACATCCATATTTTGGAAGCACCTAAAAAAAGCGCCATTACAATTCTTTCTCATTTTCCTAATCACCACTACCTTCCCAACACAACCACTACCAAGGAGATCAGATGCCATTCCTGTGCAGGGATCAGCACTCCAGTGCAGCTTCTGTTGACATGTTTTCGTAGCTCGTGATCCCGGCTCCTTAATAGCTCTGGTTTAGCATATTGCCTCATACTCCTGTGCCATGAGAAGGTCTAGGTTGAAACATTTCATCATGAAACAATGCACTCATTTTTCTTTCTCATACAATCTTTGCATCACTTTATTATGTGGTGCTCATTTTTAATTCATTTTACACGTAGGAGAAGTATATTTCCATAGTGACAAATGTGCTTCCTTTAAATATGTAGCAGTGGAGATTGAGTCCTATTAATTTTAACTTACTGTATTATATATCAGATCATCGTGAATGATTACTTCTAAACGAGAGATGCTAAGATAAGATTTAAGGAAAAGGTTTAAAATTGAGATTAAGCCTTCATTATTTTGCTGTTCAATATTTTAAAACGACAGTCTTAAATATGGAGCAACGCATTTAATTTCCAAGGTACTTACGAGACTTCATCTGGAGTGAAGTGCTAAGACACCACTGAAATATTCATGTTGTCATAAAGAGGGTGCAGTACAAGATGACGAGAGTGACTTCATGTCTTGACAATCAAATACAGGAGGAAAGATAAGGAACTCTTATTAATGTCTTTGATGTAATCTAGCAAAGTTTCTGAATACTATGAATCCTTGAAGAAAGTCTACAAGTGCTGGCCAGGATCTTAAAGCATCCGTCTATGTGGAATCCCACAGAATTGAGGGTGAGTCAGTAGAGGCTTAAATGTTCATCCATGTTTTGATATCATGGCAACACTGAATTCACAAACATCCTGACTAAATGCTACTGCCTTTATAGGCAGCTTGGGATAGATTCACAGAAACTGTGAAAACAGACGTGTCTGTGCTTATGTAGACTGCAGATAATACTACTTTTGCCCACGCTTCTTATTAGTGCAAGTGCTACATGAAGTATCCCTTCTACAACTGCTCTAAGAAGTACCCAAGAAAGCCAGGTTTTCAAGAGCACAGCCATCAGTCTTAAGAATTATATTTGATCTGGATCACTCAGATGAATGAAGCAGTAGAATATCAGTAAATACTGCCACTTGTGGAAAGAAGTACATGTTTACATGCAACATCCTTTGAAAAAGGTCAGGGAGCACCAAATGTTCATATTTTATTTTCCTTGTAAATACAATAAAGACAGTTGCCTTCACGCAATAAAATGTTCAGATTAAATAACCTGCTACGGAAACAGAATACAGGGTGTGTGGTTTGGTTGATGATGCTACCCAGGTGTAGAAGACGTGTAGAAACGTGTTTGATACTTAGCTGTGCTCTTCCACTCCTTTCAGCCCTGCAGACCAGACTCTCCATTTGTAGGGAGCCAGGAGCAAAGTGCTTTTACTAATACCTTACTGCTATATTGAGGAATTTACTCTGCACTTTTGTAACTAAGGATATCACTTGTGGATTTGTGTTCTTGGTTCTCATAAGAGTATATCTGTCAGATAACCAAGAACTCGACACATCTTTCAGAAAAAATTCTTGGAATAGTGTACTGAAATTGTTAAGTCACCTGCTTAGACAGTCCTTTAGATTGTGACTGTGGGTGTGATATTGTGCACAAAGGAGTAGCCACACCAGCCTCTGTCTCTGCATCAGTGACACGGATACACAAATTCAGTGCTGTGGTCATGCATAAAAGCTGTGCTGAGAGTCCACTCATTCTCATGCACAGCGCTGACAGAGGTTTCAGTGAAAACATTTCAAAAATGATTTTGCAACTTAAGAAAACATACTTCAGCAATTACCATTTCCTTTACCATGAAACCAAATTCACTGTACATTACAGCTTTAAAGCTGAGATCTAAGGTTCAGATCAACTCTTTAATCCTGACTGTGGCTTCGGGTACTTCCTGATATTTATGAGAAATGCTCCAGGCCTGCAGCTGGGCTTTGAACAAAAAAATAATGAACTTCGTTGACTGTGAACAAAGTTCTACACTATTTTAAAGAAAGTTAAGCTGTGACATTTTTTAATCCAACATTAAACCACATAACCCAAATTCTCTGCATAATTCAGGAATGTTCAGAGCAATAAAAAGACAATTAGATCAAACTGGGTTGCTAAATGAGCTGAAATCAATCTATCTAAACCTGAGAATTCTTGCTAGTCTCTTTCCTGAAATACATCCCATTACTTTTTGGAATAATACAGTATTTTACTATAATCGGAATCAAAAGAGTGTTTCAGTTCTATTCTAACAACATACACTAACCCTCCATCTCCTCTTATTAGTTAAAAAATACAGATAATAAAGGATAGGATCACATCTTACAGAATTTCATACTTATACTATATGCTTTACAAATTTAATTATAGTATTAACTTCTGGAGTCCTTGTTTCTATCTGTTTAATGTGACTTCTCCATTTAATATGGCTATTTATTGAGAACTTATGTCAAACCACTTCTTGCTCACTTCACTCAGGATTTGGATACAAATTAAATGTCAGCTAGGACTGATGTGAATGTGTAATGGGCAGAAATTAACAGAAAATAGAGTTAAGTTGATACAGCACAGGAAATTTTGGCAGGGATGTGACGGTTTGTAAATAAGAGGCCATTTTCTCTTCAGGAAAAGAGGGCTCAGGGCACAGTCTGACAAAACAGGGCTTGGAATGAGCAGTGATGATAACTGCAGTGATTAGATACCCTGGTAAACAGGGAACACATAAACAGAAAAACAGTTCCCTTCTGTTGAAACAAAACACATTGTTGTCAGGGGAAACAGGAGAGAGTCCTACACAGATTTCGAGAATAGAATGTGTGATGTTTTAAAGTTACAAAGAATAAGGGCTTACACAAAAGAAGTAAGGATCTGAAGGTGAAACAGAAATTAGGGATGAAAAAAATAGAGAACAGCAGAGGAAATACAAAGTTGAAAAATATATTTTCCCTCTTCCTGAGAGAAAATGCTTGCAATATATTTGTTATGCAGTGCATTGGGTATTATCTCCTTAGTAACATTTTTTTTCCGTAACATGCCTTTTGCTTTCTGTTTTGGTATGTAAATAATAGTTTCCCTGCCCCTCATATTCTACCCAAGGTAGTAAGTAAACCAGGCTCCACTGTGTAGGCAGATCAGTTCCTCTATTACAAGCATACTTAGAGTAAATTAAGTGTTGCATTAAAAACTTGCATTGGAAAGAAGCAAGACTGTTAACTCATCAGATAATATATGAATAGTAAGTCAATCTTTAAAACCTTGCCCCTCTCACTTTAGAATAAAACTAATTAGGAATGTAAAACCACTGTGGTCCAGATTCGTGAATACTTAATACCTACTACAGGAACTTGAATTTTAAAGTTTATTTTTAAGCAATTCCCATTTGAAATTTTTTAACAAATATTTAAAAAGATTCAGGAGCAACATGTTGGGCTTTTTAGAGTCTAGCCTCACGTACGAATTGCGGAGTTCTGTTGTAAAGTATTCCGTATTTTTTCTTGTTTCATCACAACAGACAATACTTTTTATTCTGGTATCTTGAGGTATTGCCTTTTCTGGGGCTAGAACCAAAAGAGCTATTGGTACCTGGACTTGGTGTTACAAGAAAGACATGAAGGTAAGAGTTCAACTTACATTGCTAGGAGTGTGCAGTACACTTAAACATTACAGTAAGGGTACTGAAGTGAGCATTTTCTTCACTGTGTGCCTTGGAAGTTGGAATCACTTATTTATTTACCATTCAGAATCCCAAAGTGCTGCTAACTACACAAGTTAACAGCTGTCTGCTAGTACAGTTCCTGGCTCCTACCTCCTCAGGCATCTTTTTCCTGTTTATACTTGTACATCAAATGGGCCTTTGGAAAAATCCCTGATTTTCTTTTGTTCTGTTTTCTTTGTTCTGTTTCCATGTGGTCTTTTCCCCTTTGGAGATGACATGTATGGGAAATGGCTTATTGTAGCAACAGGAGGCAGAAGGCAAAAACAATTGCATCATGGGTAAAACAAACATCAAAGCCAAGTGCAAGCCAAGTAGCTGTGAAAAAATTATTTCGTATGTGACATTTTGATGTGTTGAAGTCCAGCAATGGTAGGGTTTTTTGGCAACACAGAAAGAATAAAACGCAACCAGTTACCATTTTCAAAATCCCGTTTTTCTCAGTGTTTCTGAGAAACCAGCCAGGACTAAGGACGTGATGCACCTGTTGCTATTGGTGCATTGCCATTTCCATGTTCCCTCTGACTGTGAAAATTCATTAAGCCTACCCATACAGTCAGTTTTAACTGGGCTTGAATTGCTTAAAAAAAAAAAAAAAAAAAGCAAGTCTGAAAGACTGTGAAAACCAAATCTTTCATTACGTACTAATTAACTGTCTGACAACCCACATATAAAAATGAGGGTGCTTATTCTTGATGTTTATTTTCACTTTATAAGGAATTGCTGTAGGTAACCAGCCTGATTAAGTACTTGTAACAACTCCCATCTAAAGATAATTAAGTTCTGCAGTGAAATGTAAGGAATTTGGCATAAAAAAATAAACATTAAGTGCAGCAGATATTTTAAATGAATAAACAAACATATTTCCGACACACGCATTCTGCTTTCTCATGATTTACATAACATAAATGACTTTGACAACATCTTTATATTCTGTTTATCTTTAAATACTGCTGAGCCAAGAAAATCTGCATTATTGTGTTTCTGCAGCTTTAACCCTTTGACCCACTGGAGAGTTCTGTAGGCTACAGAGCAGCAGAAGTTGCCACTGTGGGTGCAGAGCCCATGGCAAGCAGTAATCACTGCTCTTAAAAGCACTGAACGTGCCCCATCTAAGTGTATGTACTGAGTTTGTTAAATATTTATCCAGATTTATATGTGAATAAAAATCAGATGCTGAAAGTACTTCAGCAATATCCACATGGTTCAAAAGCTTTTCAACTTGTAAAAGAGAATGTGGCTTCCTATATGGGTTGCTATACTGACATCAGTAAGCACAACAAAACTGGCTTTAGGGACAAACTGACAATCTAAATCAAACAAAAAGAGGTATTTGTATGATTTAAGTATTAATGTTAACAGTGTTACCCATTTCCAGCTGGAAAACAATTTTCCTTTGAAAGGACCACTGGAAGTACCTGAAAAATTGTAAATAACCTCATGAAGTCAGACTGGTCTTTTATAAAGGTAAGTTTTTAATTAGATGTTATCTATTGTCCCTTGAAGACGGTGTCTCCAGATGCATCACAGACATCTAATCTTTAAGCAAAGGCACACTTAAAAACGACAGAAATGTGCTCTTGAGCCTTGGTGCTGTCTAGACAGTCTGTCTTTCCACAGAAGGGTGGAAAAGCTTACTACAGAGTTAATTCCCACTTCAGGCTGCTTACTTCCAAGTCATAAGATATGATAGTTCTGCGTGAGGTATCTGAAATATAAGTTGTGATTCTCTGTAACGATCATGGCAATTAAGTCAGCCTTGGTACTTAGAAAAAAAAAAAAAAAAGTTTTTTTTTCTTCTAGTTGGTTGCTAGTCTGCTGAAGAACATATCTCAATGGAAGGCTGGCTCCTTATGTGTTTTGAACTGTTGGTGCTTAATTGGACTGTCAAGCCATGCCTGCCGACAGTTCCCATGCTATGCACATCGCTCCCACTGCCAACAATCTCCGTCTGTATTCTGTATGTCTCTGGAAAAGAGCAAGAAGTTTAAGCAGCATCGTAATTGCAGAGAAATGCGGTCCTTCACCGAAACAAGGGTTTCATTCCTTGTTTTATTGCTCCACCTTCTGGTTAACTTAAAATTTATTATTCAAGCAAGAAGCGGGATGAGGAGGAAATAATTTTTAGCGGGAAAACTCTCCTCTCACAAAGGTGACAAACAGCGTTCGGAAGCCCCGCTGTGCCAACTGGGGCGAGACCAGTGCTCGAGGTGCTGACGGAGGCGGCGGTGCCCGAGGGGCCCGTTTCTGTCAGCGGCGCCGGGCACAGGGGACGGGGGGCACGGGGGGGGCACGGGGGGGGTCCCCGAACCTCACCGTGCGGGGAACAGCGCGTCACTATCCCCGGGGGAGGCGAGGCGGAGCGCTGGCGGCCGCCGCCTGAGGGCGGGAAAAGGCGCCGGGCCTCGCCCGCCTGCGGGCCCTCGGCTCGAGCCCCGGAGCCAATCGGGGCGGAGGGCGCGTTCCCGCCTCGGCCCGCCGGCGCGTGCGCCCCGCCCGTGTGCGCCTGCGCGCGGGGCGGGGCGGGAGGTCAGGGGGTGTTTCTGTGAGGCCGCAGCGGCCCGCGGGCACCGTCCGCTGGGGGAGCGGCTGCTGGCCTTAGCGGGGACAAAGCCGGGTGGCGTCGTGAAGGACGCGGCCAGCTGTGTGTCCCTGGTGTGGGAGCAGAGCCCCTCTGCGGCCCGGGGCAGGCTGAGGTAACGCTGAGGGCTCGGTGGGGATGGGGCGCCGGGTTTGGCTTGGAAACTGCTTGGGGCTGGCGGCGAAGTTAGGGCCAAGCCCATGTAGAAAGGAAGGGGTGGGTGGGGAGAGCAGACTCTGGGGCCGGTTTGCGTTATCGGGGAGTTGACCAGGCAGAAAGGGTTGGTGTGTGCTCTGGGTGAAGCGTGTGCTACTCCTAAGGTAACCTAACGAATCAGACCTAATTGAGCCTCAAGTGTAACTTGAGAGTGCTGTCAGTAGGCCCTGCGTTAGGTTTGGCTGGGTTGCAGATCCTGCCATGCTCTCCAATCTAGCTGACTTTCTCAACAGCTTCAGAATTTGTGATGGGCTGTGCCAGTCGGTTCGAATTTGACTGTAAGAAGCTGTAACTTCCCCACAGTGCCTGTTGTGGCTGTATGTTACTGTGGAGATCCAAGAGCAAAGAATTGCAGAAAAGGGTATATTTTACCGAAGCAGTTGAAGTTGAACCAGGGCAAATGCACTAGTGCTGCTCATAATATTTATTGGAATAAGGATGGGAAAGGAAGAAGATTGAACACTAATATTGCAGGTGGTTTGTCTTAGAAAATGACGGGAAGAGCTAGAGCCAGAGCAAGAGGAAGACCTCCAGGACAGGAGACTGCTCTTCCTTCTGTAGGAGCTGCTTCTGTAAGTTGTTGTTTTTATTAATGAGCACAGCTGGGCTTTGCAATGTCATAGCTCAACTAGTTCTTATTTTAATATCATGTTAGATGATACATTTGTGTATATATATTACGTCAGCTGTGTAGTTATATTAACTCATTATTAAGGAGATATTTGTGTGCTGAAAAACAAGCACTCTATTGTAGTACAGTTGTCATAGTAGAGCTAGTGGAAATAGGTGAGTATTTTCATAGCCTGCTTTGTCTACTGTGATACCCTGCAGAGAAGCAGAACTTACTAGGCTGATGTTGCTATTGATGCACATTTGGGCAGAATCTGGATCTGGCAGATGTTCTAAACTCTTTCAGTTGGGTTTATTTTTAATATCAAGTACTTCCTGTCTGCATTTGAACTGGTGTTGAGGGCTTGTTTTGTGCATATGTGCCCTGGTCAAACTATAGATTGAAAATGGCTGATAATTCTCTTATTTGCAGCCATTGCCACATACCTGGAGATTTTTTGAAGCAATTCCTCAAATTTGTCAGTTTTATTAATAATCATCTTTCATTTAAAAATGTGATTAGACTGGAGGAGTATTCCTGGTCCATTCCTTGCCAGTGTCAGACAAGTTTGAATCCTGAAAGAAGGTAGGTTACAGTTCTGTTTCTCAATTAGTGAAATGCATCTTGCAGTAGCACTGGTGCACCTCTTGAACCTCCACCAGAGTTTATAAACCCAAGAGGCCTGATTACTTCAACCTTGGTCTCTTTGACTTGACTAGAATTGTTAGCAGAAGTCATGAGGCGATACCTATGTCCTATTGTGGGTGAAGAGGAAGCTAAAGGAAATGATAAGGCTTAGGTATTTTACATGAGTATTGATGTGGTCTGAGTGGAGAAAAGTCTGTTTTGACTTTTTTCTATATAGGCTGCCACTGTTCTACCATGTAGACTGTGTGTATCTCCCTCCAACAGGGTTAGTTTTAGAAGGGTTTCCAAAGACATGTTGAAAAGAGATTGTGAAATCTATAAGAGGATTTATATTAAATGTTTGGAAAATGAGGATTTAGGCATGCGCTCTGTCTCCACTTAAGTGAGAACATAATCTGTGCTGATTGCAGAGAAAGATGGGAATGACTAGCCATGTATTGAAGAAGTGAACCATTTGACTTTGACACTGGACTGTTACAGACCTATCATAATACACCAAATTCTCATTACTGGGTGTTAGATTTAAGGAGATCAGGGTCCTGCCTTTCCATACTAATGTCCTGACAACCCTGAGATCTTTCTTGCTGCATAGGTAGGAAAGAAGATGGGTTGGTCAGTCTCTGGGAAGTCCTTCCCAAGGTAGAGACTGCAGCCTCCAGGGAGGCTATCAAGAAGATGGAGCTTGGCTCTTTGTACTGCTGCATGGTGGGCAGATGAGACGCAGTGGGCACAAGCTGCAGCAAGAGTTGTTTTGACTGGACATAAAGAAGAATGTTTCCATGACGAGGACAGTCAAGCACTGGAACAGGTTGCCTGCTGAGGTTGTGCAGTCCACAGCCTTGGATGTGGGATTAATCTGAGCCAACCTGATTGAACCCTGTGACTGACCTTGCTTTGAGAGGGAGGTTGGGCTAGAGATCTCCTGAGGTTTCTTCCAGCCTAAATTATCTTGTGTTTTTACAAAGAATAGGATTGTTGAAAACCTCCTTCCCCACACCCCTACAGTGAATCCTACCCTAATATAATCTCTTCCTTCGGTTTCTGGCTCGACATGGAGCTCTTCTCTGACCCTTTAATGGATGGGGAAGGAATATAGTCAGCTCAGGATGGCAGGGCTCAGTGCCTGGCTCTGGGACTAGAGAATCTGCGTAGGTGACCTTGCTGCTTCCTTCACTTCTGCTTTGCCTCTCTCACCTATATTCCATCCTTCCCCCTGATCTTCCCTGAGCTACTTTTATGAATACTACAGGGAGCACAAAACTTGTGACAATGTGCTCTTACTGTGATAGTACTGGACTCATCATTTTCACGTTATGCTCTTTAGGGTTGTGTACATTCGATCTTAGGGTATTTACAGACTTCTTGGAGGGTATACTTTAGACAGATCTTACTCTCCACCTTATTTTTACACATAGTATAAGAAGAGAAAGGCCTGCTGAGTCACAAGACATGTACTGAGAGCTCTGTGAGCAAGGGAGTAGGGGAACTCCAGGAATGGATTGCTGGCAGGTTATGCGACACTGGTTCAGGGGGTTCCTACTGCTCTCTTGTAGGACGGGACAGAGTCAGGCTGGCTCTCTAGCTCAGGTTTCTGGTCGTCCTTGATGCTGGCCTCTTGCTTGCATGCTCTTAAACTAGGGAACCTGATTACTCCTGGAGGGACTCGCTCATGGGGCAGACTGCAGTCTGGTAACATGAAACTCAGAATTGTGGGAGGGCTCATGGCTGAAGGTTGTGTGTTGCAGTTCTTCCAGGCATGACACTTTTTAAGATAATTTATTCACTAGACACTAAAATTACAAAAGCTGGTTTTACAAAATACGTAGTCAGCTACTTGAAGTAACAGAGGGGTTGTTAAAAATAAGAACTCCAGAAATTTTAGTTAGAGCTTGGAAAGAGATTTGCATTTGCTACTAGTTAAATAAATATTAACTTACAAAATAATTTCCTGAACCCCATTATTTTGGAGTTTGAAGTACAGAGTAATAGCTCTGCTACTTTATATAGGAAATATAGGAAAAAAAGATTAAAGCTTTTGTAACTGTTACAGTTGGGTATTTGAGTATTCTGTACCTGGTTGGTGAGTTTGTTTTGCTGTACTCCTGGCAGTATCCTGTTTCTTCAGTTGCAGTAGAAAAAGCTGTTCCCAACTATTGCAGGTTCAGCAGGCTGTGCCACGTCAGCCACCCGGCCGTCAGCAGCCTCAGCAGCCACCTGTTCCTCCACCAGTATCGGAAGAACCTGGTGGCCGTGGGCGACAGAGGGACCTCCCGCGTGTTCCACAAGGCCAGAATGGGAGAAGCCCAGGTCAGAAAGGGTGAAAAAGTCCATTGCCCACAAGAACATGTGTTTTAAAGAGAATGCAGTTAAGACATTCTTTAGACTGTAGTTCTAATTTTTTTTTTCAGAATGAGATTTATTACTAAGATTTGGAAAAGTTTACTGTACATACCTTGTGATGATAGTATTGTCATTCTAAGGTGCAGTATAAACTGAACCAGGAATTTTAAAAACTGCCTTAATATGCTTACTTCATCTGTACCATCTCCCCTATCAAAATAGTTTAAAAATTTAGAAAGCATTTGGCACAATTAACTGCATGAATACTAATAGTAAATTTCATTTTGATATTTAATTAATTTTCATGACTCTTAGTAAGTAAAACTTTCTTAACTATTTCACATCCCAGCGTATTTAAACATTTCAGTGCCAGCTGGAGCTGAAGCGAAAGATCTGTCCTCCTTGTATTTACAGAAGAGATTATTTATTTGGAGGGTTTACATCTTTTTTTTTTTCATCTGGCTGGCAAGCGGTTCTATTTGCTTACTTGTTAACTGTCTTTAAATCTCAGAAAGTTAATATGTGTTACCTGAATGCTATTTTAAGATGAATTTACTTCATAGCAAAAGCTGAAACATAGCATTTTGTGATTTCTTTTCAAAATTGAATTGTATTTAATTATCTGTATATAAAACTGGATTGTAATTCTTCATCAAATTTCTAAACAATAGGAATACAGATTTCGGTGGGATTTCAGGAATTGTCTTTAGCAGATAGGGGTGGACGTCGCAGAGATTTCCATGACCTTGGGGTAAATACTCGGCAAGCCATAGAACACGTTCAAGAATCAAAAACTGGTATGTTCAGATTAGACTACATATAAGCAAGTTGAAATGAGAAACAGTTTTGCTTTGTGTCTGCTTTTAGTTATTCTCTGGAGAGCCAAATGAAAAAATCTTCACTGTGTACTAGAAAGGTACAAGTTGCTCTTAATCCCTGAAAAGGAAAAGTAAAGAGACATGTCTGATGGCAAAGTGCTTCAGACAGAAGTTGTGTAGCATTTTAAACTGCAACTCTTTAGACATGAGTGATGATCCTTGTATGTTCCTGATGTCCAGTTCTTCAAGCTGGACTCTTCAGAACTCTCTAGGTTTGCTTCTAGAAGCCATGGTTTGTAAGACATTGACCTATCCGAATTCCTAAAGCTCTCCTATTAAATGTGGAATTTCAGATCTCTTCTGAAGAAACTTTTTACTTTAAAAAAAAAGGTGATATGCTTCTTCCCTTGAGATGAAGTCATGCATATGAAAAGTAGTAAAAGCAGGCTGTCATGATGGTTCTGCCTTCCTGGTAGAACACAGTCCTTTTTCATGTTTGACAGGGCAGGTTCTGTGCTGATAATAGTTTTGTGTTGGAGGTGACTCTGTGAGATATCACGTCAGTATGACAGCAACCGTAGTCCACTTTTGCTTAATTGAATGGAGCATTACTGGAGCATGCCGTGGGCCCAAGAGTGGTAGGGCTTAGTTCTGCTCAGGTCACTTCAGGCTGGGCGCAGTGTAGTTGTTCTCATTCTCGCCTAGATTTTCTGTTCAGAGCAATGCTGATGCAAGGTCATGGATCACTGTGCTTTGCAGGCAGCTGTATTGCTGGCCTTTTGTTCTCTTTATAGCTTACACCACAGTTTTGTGGTGTAATACACGTGCTTTGTATGTGGTAGAGTTTTTTCGCTTTCATCTAGGGTATTGTAATTCAGATAGGAAAAAAAGGATAAAGAAAACCAGGTTAAAACGGGTGATCCATAGTTGTCTGCAATATATTTTTTATATTAGACTTGTGTTTTAAGTCTAAAAGAAATTGAAATGAGATGTGAAAAAATGAGAAGAAATACATGTATAAGTGATCTGGAACTGGTTTTACTGTTGTAGGGTTTTTTGTATGTTTCCTTGTTTGTTTGAAAAATCTTGAAATACCAAAAGAAATGTTAACGTGTCACATACGAATGGGAATGTGGATATCTCTGTTGACTGATAGTCTGTTAGTTTTTATTCTATGTTTGTGATTCATGTAAAAGAAGATTAATTTGTCCACAAAGGAGGTTTATGTGTTGGTGGAAATTCATCTCTAGTATGTGGTATTGATCCTTTGGGAGATGTTTACTTCATTACTACTAAATGCTTACTTCACTTGATGTGAGTTTTCCTGAGAACTGAAGGAATTGTAAAAAGCTCTAATAAGTGGATGAGTGTCTGTGATAATACTATGCCTGTGTGAGCATTTCCTACAGTTTACTGAGCTAGAACAGTTGCAGAACACAGCTGACCTCTAATCTTTGTCTAATCTTTGTCTGAATGCTTTAGTTTTATAAAATTTCTCAAAGCTGTTGAATTAGTATAAACTGATAAAGTTTTGTGACTACTAAGAATTTTGCCTCTCATTTTAGGTTCTTCAGGTAGTATGATAAAATTAACTGCAAATTACTTTCGTTTGACGTCTCGACCCCAGTGGGCTTTATATCAGTACCATGTTGGCTATAATCCCGAGATGGAAGCACGCCGTCTTCGATCAGCTTTGCTCTTTCAGCATGAAGAGCTAATTGGAAAGACACGTGCATTTGATGGATCGATACTGTTCTTGCCAAAAAAATTAGGGAATAAGGTGCGATATGAGAATGCCACTTTACTCTTTATTTTAAATTGACTTGCATTTTACACTGCTTCTTGTTTCTTACTGGTCTGGGTGAAGTTGGACAATTGATGTCCCACGAGCAACATTTAGTTGGATTGAATATATTACTGCAAGCTAATCTGCTTGTGTAGAGAAATTTGGTAATAAATTTCTGGTTTTAATGCTTAGGTTCTTCAGGCTAGAATAATCTGCAGGATAGTACGAACGGTATTTTTCCTTTAGTTTTCATTCTGCTTATATCTTTTCATAACTTCTGTATTTTAACATCCAACATAATTGAAAGGGTGGATATATTGGGTGTATGTGGGAAGGTTTCAGTAGCTGGGGAGTGTGAAGTGACCCCTCTGGGGAGAGACTGGGGGCTGCCCTGTGCTGTACACAGCCTTTTCCAGCTGGCTTCGCAGCAGACCCACCACAGACCAAAGCTGAGCCCATCAGCAAAGTTGGTGGCACCTCTATATTTAAAAAGGGGGAAAAAATGTGAGAGCAGCAGAAGAATCTAAGAAAGGAGCAGCAGAGGGAAAAGGCCATGTCATGATGGAAGCCCCTACCTCCTCCACCTCTGCCCCATGTGCTGCTCGCTGCCTCGCTGAAGGGACTGAGTGTAACCAGGGCTGAGTGTTAACAGAGAGGGGCAGCAGCGTCCAGGGTGACATTGAGCCTGGAAAAGGGAGAGGGGAAAGATGTTTTCACTATGTGTGTTAATGTTTGTCTTTTTGCCTCCCAGTACCTGAATCAGCAATTAAATATATATTAATTGGCATTATATTAAGTTTATTTCCTCAAGTTGAATCTTTTACCCTGTGATGGTAATTGGTAAGTGATCTCCCTGTCTTCATTTTGAATTCAGCTGCTTTGGGGATAGCCTCCATTCTACTCCGTTAGTCATCTTCACCCAAATGAACATTTTAGGTTGTAGTTTACAGTCTGGGTAGGAAACCAATTTCCTGTTTCAGCTAAGTCTTGAATTATTACTTAGAATCTTACTGTAGAAGTCCAGATATGCCCTGTTTGCCTCTAGTTTTACTAATCTAACTTCACTTTCTCAGGTTACTGAAGTGACTAGCAGGACTCGAAACGGAGAGGATGTGAAGATAACAATCACACTGACTAATGAGTTGCCACCTACTTCACCTACATGTCTGCAATTTTACAACATCATTTTTAGAAGGTTTGCTGTCCAAGTTATGCCTTTATAAGAAGTCATTGTAAAATTATCTGACTTAAGTTTTTTCCTTTGTAAAGAATGGACTACAAATCAGTATCACAAATGTAAATTTTTAAGTCTTTGTAGCTACCATTACTGTGTGGCCAGCCACATCTGGCAACACTTTAATGTGCAGTTATATGCATGTTTCTGGCACGTGTCAGTGTGAAATTAATTTATAGCTTTTGCCTGCCAAGCAGGTTCATGCTGAAATGCTAACTGTTGTGGGCGGTTAGTCCTATCCCTGCCCTCCTTTTGTGTCTGTGAATTTGACTCTTAAAACAAAGTGGTGCAGGACCTTGAGCTGGCAAATTACTTTTTTTGCTGTAGGCTTTCCATTTAACCTTGATACCTGGACTATCTGGTTCATCTGAAATGTAGCTTGTTTAGACTGCTACCTTCAACTGGTCGGTGAAGGGTTGGGTTGTATGCTAACTTATTCTTAACTGATTAGTTGTCAATAAGTGTCCATGGCCTTTCTAAACTGGGAATAATGAAAAGTTCACGTTCATGGGAGTTTTATCTAGTCAGATGAATAAAAAATGAGACTGCAGAGGTATGGGACCATGCACATTTTGATAAACTGAATAATAATGGTAAATGACATCCATATTTCAACTTCTAGGCTTTTGAAGATGTTGAATTTGCAGCAGATTGGACGTAATTATTACAACCCCAGTGACCCAATCAACATCCCTAATCACAGGTTTGGCAAAAAGGGTACTTGGGTTTAGGAGGGGTGCAGGGAGAAAAGGTGATATTTTGATACCACCGTTCTGGTTTATCTTGTAATAAAACCATAGACTTTAAAAACTGATATTCCTGGGAAGCATGAGACCTCATTCTCATAACTTAGTTTCTTCTGTGTGTAAGATCTCATGACTCGTTTCCAGTGTGTATTCTGCTATTACATTTTACTCCAATGTCAGAAACTTTGCTTAAATGTCTGTAAGGCTGAGATCTCTGAATATTTTAATTCTAAAGCTCAGGAGTTTTCAGCCTTCATTCTGAAGGCCATTTAATCTGCCGTGTAAATTCCTATCTGTGCTATTGCTAGCTGTCATGTCTTGTCTCCATTCCCTGCCAGGATCCTGTACAGTGTGACTGGTGCTTCTGGCCAGCCCTAGGCCTGTTGTACAACTTGGTGGGCTTGGGTTGGCCTGGGGCCCTGTCATGTGGCTGTGGTGTAGTCCTTCCCATTAACCTAGCCTGGAGAAACTGGACAGTGTTCTACTAGAGAAACTGTTGGTCTTTTAAAAGTGTCTTAAAACCCATACACTTTGTATGTAAGATATTTAAGACTTAATAGTACGAAAAGGATTTATTAGGTTTTGAGGCACCTTTTCTTCCACTTCAGTTGTATTGTTACATGATTCAGCTAATCTTTTATCTTAAGTTGACTAAAGATACTTGCATGTAAAATATTTTTTGTTATTTTTTAGGAGCTTGTTTATATTTGGATAATGGTTTCTTTGTGTCTTGACTGCTTTACAGTGTCTGGGAATGGACAGAAATAAGGAGTGAGAACAAAGATGTTTTAAAGCACATTAAGATTCTGTATGTTCTCTTTTGACAGGTTGATGGTTTGGCCGGGCTTCACAACTTCTATCCTCCAGTATGAGGAAAGCATTATGTTATGTACAGATGTGAGCTATAAGGTTCTTCGCAGTGAAACAGTGCTGGATTTTATGTACAGTCTGTATTACCAGGTTGGAGAGGAAAGATTTAGAGATACCTGTGCTAAAGAGCTGATAGGTTTAATTGTTCTTACAAAGTAAGTCTCTTTGGACTCTTATTGTCTTAAGAATCTATTTACTGTTTTGGATTATCCATGTCCTGAAGTATACAATGAAGCATTAGAAAGCATGAACATTATATGATTGTTGAGCTAGCGAACTAACCAAGGTGAGAGCATTTACAAAAGAAGGAGGTACATACTGGATTAGTTCTGTTTATTACAGTTTAGCTTTTAGTAGCACTGATAGCCTGTTACAATTGAAAACTTGGAAGTTACTGCTGCTGATGGGAGCAGACGTTTCAGCTTACATGTGTATCGCTATTAACTTTTTTATCCAACAGTTCTATTTCTTTTCTGTGTGAAAATGTAAAAAAAATACCTGATTAAATTGTTTGTTTAGGTACAATAACAAAACATACAGAGTTGATGACATAGACTGGGATGCCAATCCACAGTGTACCTTTAGAAAAGCAGATGGTTCTGAGATCAGCTACGTGGACTACTACAAAAGGGTATGGAAACTTGACTATCAGTGTGTGCAGTATGCTTTAACTTGAAACTTCAGGGCATTGTTAGGGGTTTCCTTATGATACATGGATTTGTGATTCATAGTTTTCTTTAATAGAGCTTTATTTTTAATGGATACTATGTAATCTGAGAACAGGAGGTAACCTACAGATCGTGATTCAGCACGAGTAGTCCACTCAACTGAATAGTTGGTCAGGCAGAAATGCTAGGGAGTCTGCATGGATGAACAAGGATCTCGTGGGAAAGCACAGAAAGGAAGCATACAGAAGGTGGAAGCAGGGACAGGTAATCTGGGAGGAATAGAGACATTGTCCCAGCACACAGGAATGAGGTTAGGAAAGCCAAAGCCCAGCTGGAATTGAATCTGGCCAGGAGTGGTAAAGGCAACAGGAAGGGCTTCTATTAAGTACATAAGTGACAAAAGGAAAACTAGGAGAATGTGACCTCACTGCTGTTAATGAGGCAGGGCCCGTGGTGACCCAGGATGTGGAAAAAGGTGAGATATTGAATGCTGCCTTCACTTCAGTCTTTAGTAGCAGGACCACCATTCGGGATTCCCAGGCCCCAGAGACCAGGGAAAAGTCTGGAGTAGGGAAGACATACCGTTGGTGGAAGAGAATAGGGTCAGGGAATACTTAGACGAAATAGACATAGCTAAGTCCATGGGCCCTGGTGGGTTGCACCTAAAGTAACTGAGGCAGCAGGCTCATGTCATTGTGAGGCCACTGTCAATAATCTTTGAATGATGGTGGCGATAGGGACAAGCGCCCGACGACTGGAGAGAGTCAAATGTCACTCCTCTCTTGAAGAAATTCAGGATGACAGAGGGAACTACAGGCCAGTCAGCCTTACACTGATCCCTGGGAAGGTGTTGGAGCAGCTAATCCTGGAAACCATTTCCAGGCACATGAATGACAAGAAAGTCATGCTTGACCAACTTGATAAACTTCTGTGATGAAATGACTGGCTTGGTAGATGAGGGAAGAGCAGAGGATGTGTTCTACCTGGGCTTCAGTAAGGCTGTTGACACGGTCTCCCGTCAGATCCTCGTAGAGAAGCTGGTGAACTGTGGGCTGGATGAGCAGACAGTGAAGCACGTTGGAAGCTGTCGGAGTGGCCAGGCCCAGCGGGTGGTGATGGGGGGCACCATGTGTAGTTGGAGGCCTGTAACTTGCAGTGTACCCCAGGGGTCAATACTTATTTAACATCTTCATTAACGATCTGGATGATGGGGCAGAGTGTACCCTCGGCGGGTTTGATCATTTACTGGAGGTAGAATATATGAACAGTCATCTTAAGAGAAATCACTCTTGATACTTTTGGTTCTTTGAAACAAAGTTTATATATACATATATAAAACAAAGTCTTTTGTAGCGTAACCTTCTCTACCACTGAGGCCTGCCACTCTTAATTGTGAAATGTTCCTGCATGTCGATTTCAGCTGCAGAACAGGATGGGACTTAATAAACTAGAAGCAAAATTTATATTATCCATGCCAGTTCAGGACGGAGTTTATAAATGATAAATTTTCTCTGCCACCTTGCCTTTGCTTTGATCTCACTTTTTTTTTTAAATGCCATCTGTTGGATGGGTTCTGATGTGGTGTTCTCTTTAAGAAAAAGTGAAACTATGAGGTATGTTTGACTGTCAGCTTGTGTTGCCTTTTTGTGGGTTTGTCTTTTTCTAAACTAAATTAGTGACTGCTAGACTGACCCAGCTGTTGCCAGATGCAAGGAAAAGTTGCAGGAGAGCTGAATTTCAGATACTTCACTTGGAATCCCGTTTGTTTCTTGTGATGTCTTGAATAAATTGCTCTGTAGGGCAGGAACCTTGTCCATTACTGAACTGGAATGAGCATCCTGAGCTTGAGGTAGAGACTCTGGGTGACACTGTCTCAAGCAAGGCAGTAGCACCTTTTCTTGCAATTCAATACTTGGATGGCACCAATATAGTGCGGCCCTGTTTGGCCTTTTCTGACTAAACCAGTTCCTCTCAAGTTAGATTTGCAAATTGAAAAAACTGCTGTTGGCTTTATTTTGGTTTTGTTTATTTTAGGACAAATAATAATTTTCTAAAGTGAGCATTATTAAGAAAACTCGAGTGTTTGTTATGAATAAACTAACATACAATATATGTATTTCTAATACAGCAATATAATCAAGAAATTACTGACTTGAACCAACCTGTCTTGATCAGTCAGTCTAAGAGGAAGAGGGGAGGCGTGGTGCTAGGACCTGCGGTTCTAATTCCGGAGCTGTGTTTCCTAACAGGTACTGGGTACTGTAGTGGGTTTTTTGTATCAAAGCATTTGTCAAGCCACAGTGCCTACTGAAACTGGTATTTTGACAGCAGCCTCTTGCCAAATTAAGTAGAAATGGTTTGTTTGTGTAAATGTGAGTTTAAGAACTATTTTTGTAAATATTAAATATTTAAATGAGGGGTGATGGTGTTGATGTTGCATAGTCTTTATGTACAGTGTTCAACTTTTTTTTAGTCCTTAGTTTTTAACTTTTACTCAGAAAAAGATTTTGCTGTTAACAGGATTAACTGAGAAGATGCGTAGTGATTTTAATATGATGAAAGACTTGGCTATTCATACACGGCTCCCGCCTGAACAGAGAAACTGTGAAGTTAGAAGACTTAGTGACTACATCCAGAAGTATGCTACCTTAATATCTTCTGTACTTCTTGCCATACTCATTTTTCATGTCAAACTTTTTGGAATAAAACTTTGGAAGTCTTACTGGTTTTAAAAAAAGAAAAGTCTCATCAAGAACAATTTTTTTAAATTTAAATCTTGTTTTTAAACAGAGATGAGAATGTTCAGAAGGAACTCCGAGACTGGGGTTTAAGCTTTGATTCTAAGTTACTATCCCTCACAGGAAGAGTAGTTCAAGGAGAAAAGATTCTTCAGTCAGGAAATGCGGTAAATAAAACAACTTCTGAAATCTTCCGGATCTCTCACTGATGAAGCAAGTTCTTAAGGAAGGAAAACATTACTTGTTGATTTATAAATGAAAGATTATGAGTGAAAAATGTCGTATGTAAGTCTTTGTCCAAACAGGATAGTTGTAATCTTCTTAATTTGTTTGCAAGTTGTTTAGAAACCCCTGAAGGTTTTTCTGGCTTGTATTACAGTAGTGTCTTCCTTGCAAAACAGTCCATTTCCCTTAACAAAGTCATTTCACATAAACAAACTAGGAGACTAGAGATGTTTGTAATTATTTTCCATTGATGACAATACTAAGGCTTTCAAATGAAAAGCCACTGATTATTTCAGTTCAGAAGATAGAACACGTACAGTACCTTCACTCAAAGGTGTGGTGACTCTTCAGTATGAATAATTCAAATTAAGTCATAGATTGCCGTAAAACATTATATATTTGCTCTGTAGTAGAGATCTTTTGTTTGATTTGAATGGATGCTCGATGGAAAAGGGCATTTTATAGTATCTTGATCTGTAGATCTTGATTGGGCTTTGAGCAGCCTGGTCTAGTGGAAGGTGTCCCTGCCTGTGGCAGGGGGTTGGAACTAGATTATCTTTAAGATCCCTTTCAACCCAGACTATCCTATGATTCTATACCTGTGTGTTTGGTAAGATTTTTTTTATTCCTGTTATTGAAAAGATCTGATATCTTCTTTATAATAATACTTTTCTTCTCAAGCAGTTACCTTACTAAAAACAAAAATGGGAGAAAAATAAGTCTATACACAAACAGCTATGTCTTTGTAGGGCAAAATCTGTGCAGCAAATAGTAACAACTTACCTGGGCTAAAAAATCTTAAGTAACTTTGTGTAATTATGAATGAAACATTTGAAGAGTGTAGGATTTCTTGAAAGGGTAGATAAAGCTTGTTTTAGATTAGTGACAATAACAGTAAAGGAACAAATAAAAATCAAGTCATTTGTTCTGGGCAGAAGTGATACAGTCTGTTCTGGAAGCGTATTGGCAAGTAGGTGTGGTATAGCTTGCGTGGTAAGGTGCTGATTTTCTTTCTCTGCCATCTCTTATTTACAGTTTGACTACAATCCTCAGATTGCTGATTGGTCAAAAGAAACCAGGGGAATTCCCTTAATCTGTGCAAAGCCTCTGGACAACTGGTTATTGTTATACACACGGCGCAACTATGATATTGCTAATACATTAGTTCAAAATCTGTTTAAAGTCACACCATCTATGGGGATTAGAATGAACAAGGCAACCATGTAAGTGTCTTTAGAAAGCTGCTGGAAATATCATTTTATACATACTAAGGTGTGGGACTGGACTTGAAAGTCTCTCAGTCACAACACTAAGGTGTATCTGTTAGCATGTCTTAGGCTGTTAAATGAGGGGATACTATAGTATGTCACACTGCTGACTTCTGTGAGATTTTGAATAAAACAAAGTTGCTTTTAGTATGCAAATTGTTCAGTTTTCTTTAGTGCCTGACTTTCTTACTTATACTTTTATTTGGGAGAGCTTTCACTGGGGGTTAAAGCATCCCAAAACCAACCAGTATTAGACATGTAGTCATTGAGCAAAACCTTCTCAAGTGGAGCGATTTTTAATACAAGAAGGATTATATATTGCTGACTTTGGATGCGTTCTGAGTTGTTCCCATTGCAAATACCTTCCTTTGAGTACCTGTGCTTGCTTTTAACTTTGAATTTCATTGCTCTTGGAAGCATAAGGTGGGGATGATTCCTCTTAATCTTCAAAATGTGTGAACATTGTATGTCTGTTAATAGTATGTGACACTTCATACACTACTGATGTATAATGAGCATTTATGTTTTTGCTGAAGTTTCAGTAGCTGCTTTTTTTTTTCTGTAAGCATGTTTTCTCTTCCATTTCAGGATTGAAGTAGATGATAGAACAGAAGCTTATTTAAAGGGTTTACAGCAAAGTGTTACTCCTGACACAAACATAGTATGTATTTGAATCCATAATTTGAAATCATATTAATCTCTAATTGGTGTGTTAAAACTAGTGGGAATCATCCTCAGAAATAAAACTCTTGGCTTCTGAGTATCTACTACATGCCTACTCATAGTCCTGTTCAAACCCCAGACTAACCGTGAGTATCCTTTATATTTGGCTCTGAAGTATAGACACTGAAAATTTACAGGTATTTCTTTCATTGTGAACCCTTGAATATTTCTCTTGAGGATAAGAAACTTTTCCTAAAGAACTACTAACTAAGCTGTTATGTAAATCTGATAATGAAGCTCTTAAAAGCATTTTTTTTTTCCCTTTAAAGGTAGTTTGTCTTTTGTCTAGTACCCGAAAGGATAAATATGATGCTATCAAGAAATACTTATGTACAGATTGTCCCGTTCCAAGTCAGTGTGTGATTGCTCGCACTTTAAGCAAGCCTCAGACTACTCTGGCTATAGCAACAAAAATTGCTCTACAAATGAACTGTAAAATGGGTGGAGAACTTTGGAGTGTTGAGATCCCAGTAAGTAATTTTTCTTTTAAATGATAACTGATTTCTTTACTGAGCCTTTATTAAAAAGCAAGCCTTTTTTCCCCCAAAAAAAGAAAATTGATTATTTTTTGTGTAGTTTGTTTTGTGTCTGAGAAGAGGCATGAAGTTAAATATGACATAAGGGGATATTTAATTCAACAATTCAGTGCCTATGGTTTACTTACACCATACAGCTTATATTATGATCTTGTTACGCTATAGGATGGAGGTGATAGGTGCTCTGGCATGTCTTCACCTGCTAATACACGTTCTGCATTGATTCTTTTTAAGCTGAAACAGGTAATGATTGTGGGAATTGATTGTTACCATGACACTTTATCTGGAAAGCAGTCAATTGCAGGATTTGTCTCTAGCCTGAATCAAACGATGACAAGGTAAGATAGGAATGCCAAACCAAACAAATCTTACTTTTCAGTTAAGGAAAAGAGAAGTTTGGATGTGGTGGACCATCATGAAGGTGTCCAAATTGATTTACTGTACATTGTTAATAAGAACCATATATTATGAATTAGTTTTTTCCCTGCATCCCTTAAGGCATAGCCTCGTCCTTCTTCCACAGAGAAAGAAGAAGGGAGAGGGGGCAAATGGTGGGGCAAGGGCTGGGTTGTATAGAGGGTATAAGGCTGACAGGCTCTTCTGCCTTTTGAGTTGACTTCTGTGAGAGGTTTCTGAGAGGAACTGCATGAGGTGCTAAGGCATTTGCCTACCACAGGCTTTTCGAGGGAAATGTTCTCATAGTACATTAGCTCTTGCTTGACTGCCTTGACCCACAATAGCCATAAGGACTAAGTGGTCATAGCTGTTTTAAAAATAACTTTGTTGAAGTAAGCCTGGGAAATGCTTTGAAGATCATAATTTATTTTATCCTCCACAGGTGGTTCTCCCGCTGTGCTGTTCAAGGTTGTGGGCAAGAACTTGTGGACGGGCTCAAAGCGTGCTTGCAAAGTAAGGGAAAGCTTTCTGCCCTTGTTGATATCTTGTTGGATAAAAACAGATTAAAAATACAGTTGTAAATATTGCTGAAAATTAATGACAATTTTGTGTACATTCTGTCATTGATTGCCATATTTCTTAATTAAGTACTATTTATTACAAAAAATTACTATTTATTACAAAAAATGCTTTAAAGGAGATGAATTTAAAGGGTGCCCGCTCCTTGCTGTGAGAGAGGCCAGCAGAGTAGATAATCTCCTTCGGTTCTTTCTTTTTGTGTTGGTTCACAGGTAAACTAAAATTCTTTTGTGTATCATGACACACCACCAGTTTCAGGTTACTGAAAGATTGAGGACTTTAGGTTTTAAAATGTACTGCTGTTTTTCCGGTAACAAAGCCCCATTTTTGTGCTGGAATGAATTGTCGTTATAGTTAACGGCTTTTACTGTTTTTTAAATTTTCTTTTAAGCTGCTCTAAGAGAATGGTTCAAGTGGAATAAGTATCTGCCCTCCCGTATTATTGTGTATCGTGATGGTGTAGGAGATGGACAACTAAATACACTGGTTAATTATGAAGTGCCTCAATTTCTGGATTGCTTGAAGAGTGTTGGTAAAGACTACAAGTAAGTCTGTTTCAACCAACCCTCTTTTTTTATACTGCAAGATAAATACTGGGATACAAAAATGAAGATTGATACTGGGTTACAGATGAAGATTGTGTTTTCTTTTCATCCTTACTTCTTTTTACTTGAGCTTAAATAACTGCTTTTCTGATGATTGTTTACATGAAACCTAACTTGTAATATAGTAGGAAAAGTTTTTAGTAGCACACCACATGGTTATTCAATACAGATGTATACACATAAACTCTTCAGCCATTCTTGGTTCATGTGGTAATTAATACTTTTTTCCAACTGGTTGATCCTAGCCTGATTACTCACATGTGTCCCGTGGGACCTCTTCCTCTCCAATGCTGAAAGGATTACCTGTTGTCCAGTCACTCGTGTTCTGCAGAGTTTTCAACATTCTGCTTTAAAACTTACCAACTACAGTGACTTTGGGTTTCCTAATCTGCTCTGAAAAACTAAAACATTTCCTGACACTACAGGCAAGCAGAGCACAGAACAAGTTGTTCTTCTTTTAGCTTCTGTTAATGACTTGCGCTTTACGAAAAATACAGTTAAAACACGCTGTTTTCTATATGAGGTAGAGAGGGAGTAGAAATCAGATCTGTGTGTAGAAGATCCCTTTTTTGTGTTTTATGTCTCCCTATGAAGTTAAATATAATCTGGATTGGTGAGAAATAGTATCAAAGTTGCACCTGAAACTAAAAACCGATATTGAACAATGTCCTATTTAATTTAAACCAATTAATTGAAGATTTGCATGTGAAATTAAAGACCTGGAGAACTCTAAAATTGCTTTTAACCTGAAATTCTAGAGAATCTGCTCCTTGAAATACTCTCAGTGCAGTTTTTCAGGATATTTTTTGGGTTTTTTATTTTCATTTATTTTAGTCCAAGACTTACTGTGATAGTTGTGAAGAAACGAGTGAGCACCAGATTCTTTGCACAGTGTGGAGGAACACTTAAAAACCCACCCCCTGGTACTGTTGTTGATGTGGAGGTGACCAGACCAGAGTGGTAAGTAACTATGGAAGAAACACTCTGTTTGCTGACAGCCTGATAATGAAGGAGATATATCTGATATTAAAGGGTGGGATGGATTAGAATAATACTTTCCACAGTTCTGTCCCTTTGAAATGAAATCATAGGGAACATGTAGATGAAAGAAATGGACAAGGTTAAATTTTCTGAGTTCATGATGCAGTATGTCATGGTTTCCAGGATGCAGTATTTGCATACATCACAGTATTACCTGTGCTTTAAGGAAGTGTGTGTGCGTTTCACTTTTTGTTGTTTCTTTTTCTGATTTTTAAAGGTTTAGTACCAAAGGAGTGCCTACTGATAGGATTGCCCAACTGTCCTTATCTGTAATTAAATTCTGGCTGTAGTTTGGACATTGTGCATAAATTTTACGACTTTGTAAGGGTGCATTTTATGAGCAAGTGTCGGAAGTATTCTTTGGTGGTTGGGAAGTCGCTAGAAGAAGACTCAGAATGGTACGGTTATGTGTGTAGGTAACATACACAGATCTCCCCTGCTTCACTTGCTGTTGGTACCGAATGTTTTTGCATGTCACGCTGCGTGACGCTCAGGTCAGGTACATGAGCAATGCGAAACTTACTCGGTACACGATGACAGGGTTGGCTTTGGTCAGGGGGCGCTGGAGCACGCCGGGAGCACTGCACTTGTCTGTAAGACGTTTTGCCTTTCTTGCTTTGTATTTCACCAACTCGCTGCAGGTGTTCCGAGTGTTGTGCTAGGTGACAGACATCCAGGCACGGCTCGGGGTGCGAGAGGAAATGAGGAGAGTAAGCCATGTGCATGTGCAGTGTGGTTATCGAGACAAAAACTATATGATGGAGGATTAAGACCTTTGTGGTCTTAAGACCTGTTCTGTATAAGATTATTTATATTCTTCCAGATCTCCTGGCCTTTCAGAAATAGGGGAAACCTGTTTGTGGCCAAAGCATAGGCATGTTTTTGGGGTTTACTCAATATGCACAAAGTGACTTGAAGGAAATAAGTAATACAAATTTGGGTGGATTTGTGTTTTTCTAAGAAAAGCAGCCCTTCCTGCATCGGACTTCTGGGTGTTTTGTGTTGGTTTTTTTCTATTACAGGTACGATTTCTATATTGTGAGTCAGGCGGTGAGAACTGGTTGTGTTGCACCCACTCATTATAATGTAATTTATGACACTAGCAAACTGAAACCTGATCATGTGCAACGTTTAACCTACAAACTTTGCCACATGTACTATAACTGGTCGGTAAGTATTTCCTCTGGGAAATTATAATGTTTTTCTTCTAAGATTTGTGCATCTCTATGCAGTAACAACCCACACAAAGGTAGAAAAAATAATCCTTAAAACACCCGTGCAGATCCAGCAAGCATGCCTTGTGACCTAGAGTGGTGGTTTGAGACCTAGACATTTTATAATTATGTGATTTCTCTGAAGTCTGAAGATTAAAGTCATCTTTATTCTCACCAGAAAATACTTGTCATTTTGAGTACTGTTCCCAAATTCTATGTCAAAAGCAAAATGATGATTTCTTACCTGCAGAAATAATTACTTTGTGTGGAGATGAACTGTTTTCCATTTCCCTTGGGGCTTCTTCTGTTGCATACCAAGATCAGCACACAGTCATTGCCCGAGGTGTGTTGTCAGTTTAGTAATCATAAATATTTCACATTTCTTACCCATGTCCTGCCTTACCGGTGAGATCCAGCATTGAATGTAAACCTGCGTGAGAGGTGTTTTTGGAGTGAGGAGGGAAATGGGGTTGAGCAGTTTTTGCATCTGTTCTTCTATAAAGCAGGGTTTTTTCATGTATTCAGTGTATGTAATGTTATCACAAATGGCATAAGCTACAGGGAATACAAATTTTACATGTATCCAGACTTCTGAATTCCAGGACTCTTTGTTACAGTAAATGCATGCTTATTTAGATGACTTGGAAATAATTCCTGGTTTTTTTTTTCCCCTTCTGCAGGGTGTTATCAGAGTACCTGCTCCTTGCCAGTATGCTCATAAACTGGCTTTCCTTGTTGGCCAGAGCATTCACAGGGAACCAAACCTGGTGCTTTCAGACAGACTTTACTATCTTTGAAGTTGAGTTACCAGCTAAGAAGAATGGTGTAGTTCCTTTCTAAGGAATGTAGAATTGTGTGGGGTTTTGATTTGGTTTGTTTTGCTTGTTTATTTTTGAGATGTGCATGGGATAAGTATGTGCAGTTGTAAAACTTTATTTTCATTGTAGCAGCTAAAAGCTTGAGATGTTAGGTCTGTATTTTGAATAAGTTTCTGCTTGCTATAAAATCCAATTTCAGGGGTTTTTTTTAACACTTATTTACTAAAGCGTTTCTAGGATTCTTTACAAAAGATTATCAGTTGTTCTTTTTATTTTGGGGAAGTCTTACACGGACTTATTTTTAGCATACAAGATACATAGTTATACAGACCAAAATTCAAACTTCTCCACCTAGCACATTACACTTTTAATTTTCAAAATTCAATTGTTGCTTGCTTGTTTTTCTTGGTTGTTAAAATGAGGACAATATTTTATCTCCTAAAGTATTTCATATCTTACAAAGAGGTTACCAGATGTTCTTGGTTATCAAGACTTTAAGACTGCATAGTGCTGCAGAAACCCAGGGAAGGGTTTTTAGTACTTGCCCTTGTAAGGGATTTGCAGACCAACTAGAAACTGTCTTGCACTTGCTTGTGACTCCCCAGAAGTAGAGGGAAGTGGGACTTTTTCAAACTGCTGTAGCTGAGGAGGAAGTTCTGTGACTGCCAAAGTGTCAGGGGTAAAATTATTTCTGTATCTTACCACAGCTATCAGAACACCTTTGTTATCTGGGGCTACAGTATTCTCCACAAAAACTGATGGCTCTGGCTCAGTTTGAATGCTGTTACAGGAACTGTGTGACTTAGATGGAATTTCCTATCGACATGCTATTTCTTGGTACTCAGACTCTACAGTGTGAGTAAATTGTTGTTTTAGACAACTGCCAATTCATAACTGGAATAAACTAAAGTTCTTGGTTGCCATTGTTTAACTGCATGCTTGTTAAATGAGAAAAGTAATTTCCATCAAAGAATATCAGTGCACTGATGTGCAAAAAAAAGTAGAGTTTATTCTTCGTGAGTTTTCTGGTTGTGCGCTTCCAAGTAGCAGGAAGGGCTTAAGCCTTGGTTTGTATTGTCCTGCCAAGACTGTAATCGGTAACTATTCAACAGGAATATCTTAATTTGTAAAGCAAATGGGAGTTGTGTTGATATGTCGATTCCACACTTTTGGGTTACCAGGTGCAGAGTCAAACTAGTGCATATGGAAGAATTTGGATTAGGGCTGTTTTTTTCTAACTAACTTGTAATCTTGTTCCTTTTCTTTGTGAGATTTAAATAAAGTTGATGCTATAATCCTTGCTCATTGGATTGTGTTAGATGTATTTGCTTACTTCAAGAGTGGGCTTTGGGCATACTGCAGGACATCAGAGAGAGTAACTTTCTAACCATTTTTTACCTCTGGGAAGCTCTTGGGAGTCTTGTGTTTAGATCAGCCTTTATTCTACAGTAAGCTTCAGCAGCTGTCGACAGTTCTGAGAAATGAGGGCGCTCGATAACTTGTGTTCAGTTCAGGTATGTTCAGGCTGTGAGAACTGCTCAACCTCCTCCCTCCGTGTGAAACTTCCTATGAAGAGAGGCATAGGGGGGTCAGCAAATATTTTGGCCTTTCTGATGTCACACAATGGCAGCTTTCCCTACTCACTACTTAATATTTTGTATTTCTTCCTAGTTACGTATCATGTATTTATACCTGTCAAGGGGATTCATTCTGTTCCGGTTTGTGTCACTTGAGGTCAGCAGAAAAGGAGCTTGAGGGGCTGCGGGAGGGCAGGACGGGGCCTCGCTGGGGCACGGTGTCCCCACAGGTACCTGGGGCAGGGAGGGTGGCTCTCGGGGCAGGGCCCTCCCCACTCCTGTCTGAGCCTCCCGAAGGGCACAGCTGGCACAGCCTTTGAGAGCTGATACAGTAGGGTCATGAAACATACTGCACTCTACAAAATATCAAATGATTTATTTATATAAAATATAATACACAACAGTTGTACACATGCACACACCCACACAGTACTTTACCACAAATTTAGGCCAGTTATTTTCTTTAATTAAGTGTTATAATCTAGCGCACGGTATCTTACAGTAATTTACATTATCATCTGAAGACACAATGGGGAAGCTTTGATCATTCATTTATAAACCTTCCATAAATTACAAAAAGAAAGGCAGTCTGAAAAGTATGTATAAACAGTAAAAACAATTTACAAATGGACAAGAATTACAAAATAGTAACAGCCAATGACTGCCATCAATGTGTACGATTGTTTTTCTTGATATGCCAATATTGCAATTAATATTTGATATCACCTGTTGCAGCCTTTTTACTGGCTACAGCTTGTGTCTAACGCAGTTTTTCACTTCTTTAGACATGCACTTTATCTTGAATCTGACATCAATATGAAAATGCCTTTTAGGACTGTACCTCCACAGGAAAAGAAGTTGGAGAGTAAAGGGGTTTATTGTGGAGTATTTGTGTTGGTTTGTTTGGTTTTTGTGGTTTTTTGTTTTTGTTTTTTTTTTTCCTGGTAATTTGGAACAGTGAACCAGGAATTCCAAAACTGGAAGTTGTATGGTTGAAACTGGGTGAGTCTCTGAATAACTTGCACTGTATCTGATTTCAGTTTAGTGAAAATGTTGACAAAAGAAATCGATACAAGGGTTTGGGTTGGGGAAAAAAACAAAACAAAACAAACAACAAAAGAAGCAAAACCAAAAAGAAAGCATTTTGCACAGCACTTTCAAACTCCCAGGAGTTACATCAGACATTGAATGGAGTCAGTAACATAGTACTTGATCTTAAATTACCATGTTTTAGGGAAGATGAAGACAGTTGAATACACAGTACATACAAAGTATACGCTGTATATTTATTAGACAGTACAAATCATTGTGCATTAATAAGGCAAAACATCAAGGCTGATAAACTAGGAGTTTCAAGACCATTTTTGTGTATGATAAAGGTTAGATACAGTGGGGTGATCTCTCTGAACCAGGAATCAAGGAATAGAGTTTTCTTCCCCCCACTCATGGTTAGAGGAGACTAAAGGCTGAGATTTATCCAGTGGAGTTGCAGGTGTTGAGTTGACTTCAAATAAAACCATGTTCTTCTGGTCTTAATCCCACAATTACTTTTTTTAAGAAAAAAATGCAACAACAAATCCACTTCCTTTTTTCTTGCTGTTTTGATTAAGCAATTCACATGATTCTATTGATGTCAGTGTTAAAAATGTAAAGGTTTGGTAAAGTTGCACTGCATAGTCATGAAAGCCCTAGTTTTGACGTTTAAAAAAAAAAAATAAAAAATACACAGACTGGAAGCTTTACAAGTTGTCCAGGAGTACATGAATCATTTCACTGCACCAAGCTTTTTCAGCAGTTTCTTGCCTTTGGAAAGCAGCCCCTTTTTCTTTTTCGAGGACATATCCCTGCCTCTCCCGGGACTACCAGACCCCATAGGTGACGGAGGTGACCCAGAATGGAGATGAACTGTGGGGGATGGTGCTCTCCGTGATGTACCTGTATTCTCAGGAGGAACCTATTAGGTACATTGTTATAATTTATTGAATGTTTGAAAGCTTAAAAGCTATTATCATCAAGAAAGTTGGTAACATCACTTGTCCCATTACCCACTTAAACAAAAGGGCTGATTCCTTTCTTTCTTGTGGCTTAAAATACTGTATGGGCTTACAGAAAATACTCAAATTTTGAGGAAAAAGTATAGACAACAGGAAATGCTCCAGTAGGGCCCTGTTTTGGTTATACTTTTTTAAAGAAAGAGTTGGATACACTTGTTTTGCCATAGTTCTGGCCACAAAAGCCACAAAACTGGTTTTGGTTTTGCATTTCAGTACTCTGATAGTACAAAAATGAAGAGAGATACTTGTAGCTATAGATTTAAGAAAAATAAATGTGTTAATTACTACAGATTAGCAATCTATACAACTCAAACTGTTTTCAGAAGAAATGACTTAAAATGCTACATGATCACTTATTTTTTAAATGTGCTTTAAATGCCTTTTATTTAAAATTGGCTAGCAAACTTTATGTACATATTTGAGAAGATGGCACACTGGCTTAAAAAAAAAAAAAAAAAGGAAAAAGAAAAAGCTAAAATGAACCTTAATTGCAATCAAAGAAAGCTTAAAGACCCTGACTGCTTGATGTGTATGCTGCAGCTATGAGGTTGCTGAATGAAGGTGAATACTTGTACGATAGTTAGATGACAGCATTCCTAAATATTTTAAACAGCTATTTTTTTTTTTTTTTTCAATCGTCAAAAGCATTTGAATGAAAATGCTAAAACTACTTCTACTCAGCCTATCCTAACTACAGTGCCTGGCTGACAAAATGTGCTCCTATCAATTAAGATATTTTTGTAGTAGAATCCATGCCTCAGGGACCCCGTTATCTTGTAGTTCAAGTTGAAACATTAGCGATTTACTGGCTTGTGCAACAGTGAGTTAAGCAAAGGGGCTTCAAGCCTACTTTGATTTTAAATCAAGGTCTAATTCTAATGAAATAAAAAAAAAAAAAAAACCACTTGGTAAAGCACCCCAACGTACACCTGAAGATACCATATATTTAGTCTAATGCATTCATTCGTGAGCTGCATGGCTCATACTGAGACTTTTATTGCATTGGTAAACCAAACAAGTTGCTAGTATTTCAAATGTGCACTTTCTAGGAAAATCTGAGTAAATTGTACCATATGAAGGAATTTTTTCAGAATTGTTGAATAGTTGGTCTTAGGCAAACTGGGGTATAATCGATTGTGGAAAACACATTTTAAGGCAGACAATTTAAGTAGCTGTATTTGAGTGTAATGAGTTTCAAAACCAACTATACCCTCGTATACTACAGTACGTATCAGCTTACGTTTCATTTGTTTGTTCTTTAAGGGTTGGGGGTGTTGTGCTTTTCTCTTGATACAGGAGCTTGGAATTGTTATGTCCCAGGTTGGCTAACAATGCAATATGCAGCTTTTGTTTGTAGGGTAGTTAGACATCCAACTCTCCTTTCTACGTAAACAGAAACATTTAGCTCATGAAGAAATATGTTCCAAACATTGACCTTCATAAAGCGAGGTCTAATTGATGTCTTTCTAAGGATTCCTTTTTAAAGGATTTGTCTCCTAAAATACCTAAATTGACTTCACTAAATACAGTGAGAACATACAGCCTTTTCTTCTGTGGCCAAGGATTTTGGAGACATATTTCTTTTTTTTTTTTTTTTTTTTTTTCCCCCACAATTAAGTTTCAAGACTTGCATTAGATAGCCAGGTAGCTTTAATTGAAATCTCTATTGGTATCTTCAGTTGCTCACTTACGTGAAGGCTACATTGCCTTATTAAGGTGTGAAATGAACACTCTTCTTCTGTTTCCAAGCAGATGAGCAAAGAAATAAAAATATATATAAAATATATAATATATAAAAGTATTGCAGTGATGAAACAAAACCAAAAATGAGATACTCTAAACATGATTAGTCTTTCACAAAAGGGAAGTCTCTGGGCAGTTAACTCATGCCAGTTGGAATAGGAAGTCATAAGGAGTAAAAGATCAATCAGCTGCATTTACAACTTGTATTTAGAGGAGCGCTTGTACCAGCCTTTCGTCCACAAGAACTTTCGCTTTCATCTAGATATTGCATGTACTAAGAGTAGTTTAGAAGCATTAGGAGGTAACTACTTTCACCAGGGAAAAGCTGCTTAAACTCAAATTATAATTGAAGATACTGGAATGACTGCAATCAAATGGTAAATTTAGTTTCTTCGTTTACAAATGTAACGAGCTAGCCGAAGGCTAAGTCAGGTCATCTTTCTTTATGTTTTGTTTTATAGATCTGAAAGTTAATTTTAAATGGGCAAATGGATTTAAAATGTTAAAAAGTAATGTCTAAATTATATATGAGACAAAATGGAATGGAAAATAAAAAGTCAAGTTTTTCTTATTTGGTTGCTTACCCTTTTTGCTTTTGTACGCATCGGTGTATCGTGAACATATCGCGAGGGTGCATCAGACAGATAGACTTCAACATCATCAGGCACTTCTTCAAGAAAGTTGGAAGGAACCAGCCCCTTCTGTCCGTTAAGTTCACCCTGCAAGGGGATGAGTGTCAGTGACTGAATTACAGAGACTGTAGGTTCCTGAGAAGGTCAGGAAATACTTCTGAGCACTTCAAAGCCACCGAGGCAGAGGAAATCCCCATCTCGGGTCACTTGGGTCCTCACACACTTCTGAAGCTCAGAGGGGGGGCTGTGTGCCATGGAGAGCAAACGCACCCCCCTGGTCCTGCTCTGGAGCAGCACGACCCGAGTTCCCACAGCCCTCGGGACGGCACAGCCTGCAGGCACTCCGAGGCCATCAAAGTACTCCTTGGGGCTTCTAAAACGGGCCTGAGGCAGCTGGGCCCGTGTCGGTGGCCAACCCGCCACGGAGAGGGCAGAGGCCAGCGCACAGCTCCCACCGGGTAAGGGGGAGTGCAGCTGGGCAGGCAACGCTGGAACGGGGTCTCCCACCATTAAAATCTTCCTCTTAAAGGAATGACAATCAGGTAACTAGTGCTTAAAGGACCACTGTTATTTTAATCTAATAACTTTATCATAGGGACAAGCTGGAGCCAGGCTTTTTAAAAATGTTTTCTACCCATGGGAAGCCATTCACACCTTTGCAGAGGTACGGGTATGATCCAAAGGCACTTTCCAGCAAACTAAATGAGCCAGATACTACTTATAAAATGCCAGAGGCTGAAGGGGCAGCATGACCTCGGGGGCCGTGCGATCCCCTGGGGCCCTGCCCCAGTCCCTGCAGCAGCAGGTCCCCTCCCTCTGACGGTGCTGCCAGGCTTGCCCCGGGGGTTGGTGGTAGGTCGGGATCCCAGCTCTTCCCACAACGCGGCCAGCGGGAATGGGGACCTGAAACCCCCCCCCGGCTCTCAGCAAACCGCTCACGCTGGTGCGGACGGCTCGAGCCGTGTGTGGCAGGGACCGAACAAGCCAACTTACATAGTAAAACCCATCTTCATCGATCTCGCCAAAGACAGTGATGATGTCCCCTGTGCAGAACGTCAGCTCGGCCTGCGGGAGAGGGAACACGTGACAGCACATGTTTTGTTAGGCACAGGTTAACGTTTTCGTTATTAATCCATTCATATTTTTTTAATCCATTAATATTTTCCCCTCTCCTTTATGTTAAGATACAGTTGGTGAAACGAACTTTGAAAGCAAAACCTTTTTTTTTTAATTTTTTTTTTTTTTTCTTAGCTTCCTGAACCTGGCACCTCTACCACTGGGTTCGTGGCACCTACAGGATCCCTGCGACAAACAAGCTGAGTGAAACCAGACCTTGGAGATACTCGGACCTCACCTGTGCGAAGCCTTGAACACCCTGAGCAAACTCTGAAGCTTTGAACTACACAGCCTCAATGGTCCCTTGCAGTCAGTCTCCTGTGAGGGGGAACAAGGCGCAGGGGTGGGACAGGGCTCAGGTCCAGGCTCGGCACTGAGCTGAGTGCCAGGCCTAACGGCTACAAGAACAGCCGAGACGGCGTTTCTGCACCACAGAGATGCTGCACTGAAGCTACGCTGGATTCTGGTCAATAACGGGTCACTAACGGGCATCTCCAGGCTCCCATTTGCAAATACCATACGGGGCTCTTTTTTAAGTGCCTGTGGTTTAATTGTAATTTAATTATGTTTTTTTAACTTATTTTTAATTTCCTGTGGCCATGGGAAAGAGAACAAATAAAATATTTGCAACATCTCAGTAAAATTCACTTGATTTGTTGCCTGAACTACTTTAAAACACCATAATTTAGAACCAGGTTTGGTTCAGTGAGAAATACAAGACAACTCTGGCTGCATTTTAAAGCACCAAGCGCCACATATTTCAAAATTCACTTTGTTATTTAAAAAAATTCCAAATCGTTCTACAGTTTGCCAATTTAAAAAAAAATAGCTGAGGAAGCTCCTAGGTCTGCAGTATTTTTTGAGAGCTTTGTGTGTACCAGAGATTCTTCCCACAATGTGTATATAATGAAAACTGCATCAACTCCTGACTGAGGAACTTACCAGGTAACATCAAAGACAATGTAAAAAGTGATTCTATTGCTGCTGGTAACAAATACGGAGAGAGGGGAGACTGGAAGATAAATCCATAATGAAGATCCAGCTAATGGTTGCTGGTTTTTAAATGACAATCTAGCTAATGCTCAGTTGTTAAGACATTCTTATGTGGTTATAAAAAGAAGATTAAAACCAAGACAAATATTCATGAAAGCTCAGATGCATCAGTCAAGGGAAAAATACAATATGTTATGAGTGCTGTGCTATATTATTCTGTTTGGGTTACGGCGGAGAGCTGCTTTTTGGAGGAATTGTAGGTTACAGAAATTGGAAAGCATGTGTCACTACCAGCTTGTCAGCATGAGCTAGGACACGTCTCAAAAATAATCATGTTCTTGTGTGGAAACATACAAAAGAAATTAATTAGAAAATAACAACTCCCTACTATTTATAGTTCCATGCTTTTTTCCTTATGGACTCTTCTTGTATGCAAATGTATATACATATATTGCACCGTATATATCCATAGCTGACTATATAATGCATTCAGCCATATTAAATAAATCCTACAAAGGAGATTCAAAGGATATTCCTTGATTTTGTTAGAACAAGAACCATAAATTTACTTGTACAGAAGTCATAAGCTTGTAATATACATCTGCCTGAAAACACTTGACCAATGTTTGCAATTCTGAACTTTTTTGGCACATCCACTGTAAATGTGTGATAGTGCTTCTCAATACCGACTGTGTTACAGCTCCATAAACAATAAACACAGGAAATGGCTCTGTCACTACCTCCACATCAACGTTAGGAGAACTTTCTCTTGGATCATAATCGTACAGCGCCACCATCCTTCTCGTAGACACGGAATGCTGTCTGCCACTCCGCCTGTTTCTTTCTGTTCCAGTCACAAGGAGAGGAAGGGAAGGAAAGCTATCAAAGTTATTTTGAAAAGAAAAACAAGGTGCAACTTTTCCCCACATCATTTGCACAACAGCGCAGTAACAATGTTGGTATTTCTCTAGCACAGTGATAAAAGGCCACGGATTATCAAACCTATTAACACAGATAAAGGTTTTAAAACAGCATGTACTTTTCATAAATATTTTTTAAACAGTTTCTTTATTCTAAGCCACTGAATCCTCTGAACAACACTGCAAAACTAATGTTCTGAAATTTTCAGCCTTTCTTGGTTGTAAGAGTCAGATGTTACCAGGGTATACAAAGCCAAACAGTCAAAATTCATGTTTGTTTCTTTATTCAAGCTTCCACATTTACTGTCTGTTCCCTTCCCCCCTCCTAATCACAAGGAATTTTGTGCCTGGGATTATTCTTCAACTTTCTGCTGGGAAACTGGAAGGAGAAACGGACACTCTCAGCTGTCCCAAGACAAAAGTGGCCACCCATTTTGCAAGCAGCTTGCAATATTTTCAAGACTTAACTACAAAAACACGTTCCAAAGCACCGTTTAATTTTACAACTTTCCTTTGTGGGGAACAGAAGGAAAGGAGTAAAATTTGTAGTTTCCAGGAACCACACGAAATGCTTACTGACTGATATTAAACATCTACAGAGAAGTCCGAAAGGGGCTTCATTCTAAATCTGAATGCTAGCAGCATGGTTCTTGCGGATGATTGCTGTAGCAAGAGAAACATGCTTGTTAGTGCTACTTACGGACAGGCATTGAGGGCAGGTCTGATGGCGTTAGGCAGTGTGACAAAGGAAACCTGGGGCTGGGAGGCACCTACAGCTGTCCCTAAGGAGGGGGAACACTAAGGGTCTGGCTAACGCAGGAGCAGACACGGAGTGTGGCACCTGCTCCCTCCCAGCCGTGACGTCGCCCACTGGCCGGCACGGGAGTGCTCGCTCACAGGACATCGCTCCCGCTCGCAGGGGGTGGGTGGTTTGGTATTATTTTCCCAGCTACCAGTGCAAGGGATTTGCACAGAACACAAGGAGAGATCCAAAAGGAAGGCACGGGCTGTAACAGACGTGGGACCTGATCCCCCTGATTCCCCAAAGCCTGGACCAACTGACACCAAAACGACTGTCTCAGAGTCGCACTTTCTGCTCTGAAGTACTTCTCTGGGGCAAGACACTGCTCAGGGCCAAGGGCCCCTCTACGACCAAGGAAAGAATCCAGAAAGGACCCTGTATGTAAGTGCTATGTGACAATATTTTCCAACTTCTGGTTTCCAAAGTTCAAAGGCATAAAAAAAATAAAAAATAAATCTAGACAGCTCAAATCATTTTAGCTAATTTACAGCTTGAATCAAATTATTGGTTCTTAGCACAGACCTCTTTTAGACTTTCTGGATCTGCGGTGTACAGAGCGTGTGCTCTCTTTGAAACGGTCACAGTTGACTTCAGGAAAGGAATGCATACAAATAAAAGAAGAAAAGATATGAAGCTTTTCAAAGTTCTGTTTTTAAGGATTTAATGTGGGCAAAGGATTAAGAAAAATATAGTCATATGAACACAGCATGTAAAGTGTCTGATATGACATTAAAATTATGAGTTACAATACGAGACAGACTGGCAATTAGAGCCTGTTTCCGCTGAAAATCCACGTGGGCAGCCTCTGTGACAGTGAGGGTCTGAGCACGTGGACCTCTGCTATTCAGAATTTAAAATTAAGCCAAACTAACTATTCTTTCCACATCCATTAGTAAGAGCGTTTGTTGGTTTTTTGTTTTTTAAATGTCTAACAATTTAAATCCATATTAAACAGAAAATACATGATGCTTTTGAAGTGCTAAAATATTTAAAGGTGAACTGCTAGGGGTAGGTTGCTAACAGCTTGCTCAGAAACATCCCAGGATAAAAAGAATTGCTTCAATAGGTAAGGCAGGGCAACGTTTCTGACACAAATTGCCTCTCTCTCTTTCCATGATAAAGGCTTTCTGATTTCTCAGCTATTTCAGGAGACACTGCCAGTTGAGCACAACAAAAAAATCCAATTATATTTGCAAAATATGACTGCTAGACAGCCAAAGTATTCAAATTGTGGGGAGTTATGTAGATTAGTGGTTTCATTTTCCCAAGTGTTCTGTATCAACAGCTGGCTGACTTTGGTAAGAACTGAGAGCACTGAGCAGGACTTGAAGCAGTAAGTTTCAACGGTAGCTGTTCAGAAAGATGTTTTCTGTACCCACATGTGACCTCATTGCTAGAAGCAGAAATACATTTAGACACTTCTCAATCCCTTCAGGCCCCCAGTTGTGTTTACAGATGTACCTAGAGCAGGTCAGGTATCTCATTCTACTAGACTTGAGCTGACGCAGTCCCGTGCTAAAACAATTCCTTGTGCAGAATAATGCTGTGGGCAGCCAACCTACTCAGGCACATCTGTAGGTCCCACCGTGTGCCTGTCCCAGGTGTCTGTCTGTACACGTAGGTGTATGCACTATACCTAGAGGAGCAGATGGGCAGGGGGGTTTACAAGTGCACGTGGGAGGGAGGATTCGTTGCATTCATGTGGCATAAGTAAATAAACACACAGATTTGAATGAAGAACTCAATTAAGCATTTAAGAACTTAAATTAATCTTTCCCTTTCATGGACAATGGAGAATTTAAAAATATCTCAATATCTTAAAAGAAGAACAAAAAATAATTTGTCTCACATTTACTAACACAATTTTGGAAACGATATAAGGTTTTATTCAATCTAAGAAAACAATTGTAGAAGATTTATTTGGGTTTTTTTAGCAACCACTTTTACAGTTCACTTTTAAACAGGACTGAACCAATTCCAGCCCTTTATACTCTCTGAATCACATTGAAAATTTTAAAACATATTGAGATAGTTGTATGAAATTTTTTTTCAGAAAGAAATCTAAGTTACTTGCATTGTGTATCTGTGTACAACACTGAATCAATGATGTAACACAAGTGGTTCATAACACAGAATTGTTTGGACAAACTCTGCTTTTTAAAGGGTTTGTTACTGTAATTTCCATAAAAATCTCATCATATGTAGTGCTATCCCAAATAAGATTACACATAACCCTTTGCCACCATCCCTTTAAATTATTGGTAAAGTAGGAAAATGTAGAAGAGTAAAAATAACAACGAGTGATTTTTTTTATGCTTTGCAGCAGTGAGCGTATCACAAAGCACCTCAGCACAGCACACTCCAAAGCACAGGGATCATGTTCTGTGTCTAGAAATCTTTCAGGTGACAAACCCCGTTGTTTTTTTTTTTACATAAGAAGGGAAAGCAATGAGTGCTGTAGCGAAGATACACATCCTCATTTCAAGCAAAAGATGTGACCAATATTAAATATTGAGTAAAGACATCCAAATACTGACACAGAATGTATCCCATGGTGTAGTAAACTGCTGTAAAGTTTAGATGCGTCTGCATATAGTAAAAACAAAAGGCAAAGCGGATCCAGCCAAGTTAATAGCACCCAAAAGTTAGGAGAAGTGGAGCATATATATTTTCCCTTACCAATTTTCTCAACTGGTGTGTTCAAAGGAAGAAAGCCTTGTTTTAGAAGCTGATCCATCATCTCTTCATCATCTGCTTGGATCTCAGAAACCATATTACATGGGATAAGGCCAATTCTTGTACAGGTTTCTCCACGATAGAATCCATCAGCATCTTTGTCCCCATAAACCTGTTATTCAAAGAGGGATAATGTTGGTCAATAAAGGTTTTAGCATTTTAAAGCAGGCCAAATTGTTACTAAAGCACAGACAGATGACTCCAGTTTGGATGGGGAATTATATTACTTTTTGACTACTCTGAGTTATGTTACAAAACTGGAACTGTTATGTTAATTTGAATTATGACTTCAGATACATGTTAGCAGTGAAATGCACAAAAAGTGAGACACACCATTAGAGGTCATCAGTTTCTCCCTGTGCAGAGCCAAAAGTGTACTTACAGGTTTACACTGATGTTTATGGAATTATTCGCATGGCACTTCAAAATGAAGCATTTGCAAAACTGTGCCAAAGGGGTGCTATTTTGAATAGAGCAACTTGTGTATGATCAAAAATGCCCAACTAATACTTAATGTACTTGATATATGTACTTAAGCTCTGCTACTGTCTTTCCAGAAAACATGAATTAAAGTATGAAAGCAGCATGAATTTTCATCGATGAGAACAGGTAAACCTCTTAAGATCTAAAAATGCAGTCAATTCATAAAGTCTACTAATGACACAAAGGCCTAGATCAAGGCCTGTACTAAAGAAAAATGATGTTCTTAAGGCCTAACTGATGACTTGAGTTTACACTGTTCCTTGTTTAGGCTCAATCGTTTTTCTTTTCTTTAAAAACAAACAAAAAACCCCAAACCAATCCCATCAATTCAAACCCAAGTTCATTAAAACTGACCGTTGAACTGCCTCAACATTCTACAGCAGGAAAGTTTTTCACTTTTAACCACTATATATCCATGACTTACCTGGCACCACTACTACTTCACACAGTACAGCACACGTGACTGTAACACACGTATGGGACAGGCTTCGTACAGCTCATGGCAGAACTGACCCTCCACCATCCCACTGCTCAGGTAATGTATGAAAAGTATTTTGAAAATGCAAACTAATCCATCTTCAAAACAATTTGATAAGAAACTCAAAAGCAGCAGCTCACACAGTAATCACCATGGTCCCAAATATAAACATCACTGAGAGTAAATGTCTGATGTGGGATCTCTCTAGACATCTCAGTGACAAACATGTACATATTGTGAAGAAATAATTAAAATACCTGAGTGAAATGAACATTCTTGCAAAGAAAAGTAAGCCCTTAAGTTCTGTATTTTTGGCATAAATCTTATCTCATGTAAGGAGGTAAGCAAAATATCTAACACAGTACTTAACATAAAAAAAATTGTGATTTAGGATATGGACATTTGTGTTAGGATCCAATCCAACACAGTGGAAGGCAACCAGTATTTTAACAGCCTAAGTTAAAATTTTACCTTTGAAAAGGGTAGTGTAACAAATGAGTCCATATTTTTTCTGTTTCAGATCACAAATCTCAGTTACCCTCAGACTACCAGCAGCTGTTCCTTCTGCCTCTCTCACTTCTGCCCATTTTGCATCAGATCGATTAGATACAAGGTCACTGGAGGAGCTGCTTACATTTGCTGATGCAGCAGGAAAATCCGGTAGCTTTTTAAAATCAGATCAGCAGACTGAACAAATTTGCCTTGCAGCTGCAGTCCTGAGATGAGGCGAGCTGGGGTACAGGGCTGGCTAAAAACATCGACAGAGCCCAACACCTGAAACAGGGAGGATTTGTCTTCTGTGCCCTGCTTAAGGGCAGTTTGTCTATTTTACACCAACCAGTCAGAAAAGGTTTTCCTGGTTTCAGAAGAGGATGACTCAGGAAGAGAAATACCTAACTTCTGGGCTTTAACTGATCTGAAGTGTGTACTAGCAAGGAGCGTTCAGCATTTACAGTAATACAGCAGCTCTGGTAGGTACAAAGGTACAACACTAAGCACTTTTGTGGTACCTCTGCAGCAAAGACACCCCCTCTGAAGCAGTTTTTTCCTTCAGGGTTTGTGGCAATGGACATAGGAGGCTTCAGAGTCACAATTTTGGTCTTAGCACCTCGATCTCTAAGTGAGTCTGCCCCTTGCTGTCTATAGCAGCCTTGGGAGTTTTGCCCGTTACTTCATTATTTGTAAGCCATTAACACTAGATGTTAGGTTCCAGATCCAGTGAGATTTACAGCCTGAACCTCTGGAGGCAAAAAACCTTGGACTCTAGTCACACAAGTTGCTTTATCCACAGAACAAAGGAGACCCTGTTTGTAAAACTGGGTCCTTTGTTTCCTTTGTTTTTAGATCCCACCTTAATGATCTGTCCTTCTTTAAAGGGCAGCTCTTCCTCTGCAGCATCAGGATTTGGGGACATTGTCAGCGGATCATAGTCAAAGAGTGCAACAAATATTCGAGTAGAAATATCTTCTGTGCCAGGATCTGTTTCTGATTCTTCATAAATATCTGGAGAAAGATGGTCATGACCACCATAGCCATCTATGAAAGTAAATTCAGAAAAGAACAATTCAGTAATACAAGTTGGCCTCATCTTTCAGTTATTCCAGTTAATATTTGAAAAAAGTTTGGCATTTCAGTGGAAAGGACCCAGTAATTTAATGCATGTCCTATTAAGCTTGGTGGTTGGTTTTGTTTGGTTTTTTTTTTTTTTTTTAATTAGCAAGTTATTTTTTAAAAAAGAATATACAATCTGCATGCACTGAATGTGGTGCTTATCTACACCATGCTGACATTTACACATGGGAGTGCTCAGGTAATAAAGCAATTTTTGTTAGGTTTACTGGAGTTTGCCATAAGTTAACAAAGCATGTCAAGAGGGACATAATGATCAGTCTGATAGGCTTCATCATTACTGCAAAAATAACCATGCTTTGGATCCACCTGTTTTCCAGCACAGCTGCTTCTGCTCTTCATGGACACAAGAAAGCACATCCCAGCTGTGTTGACATACCATGGTTTAGGTACCAGGTTTAAAACATGGTTATAACCTCTTCTCTCCAGACAGGCAAGAAGAAATATATTTCAGCAATGTTAGTTATGCCAGGGTTGGAATTACACTGCCTATGATTTTGTTTAAACACAATCAATAGTTAACAAAGTCAGCAGTGCCCCAAACCAACCCAGACACTAACATGTGTTAAAACCCAGGACAAATGGTTAGCTATGACTGCACTGAACCGTAAGATCATTAGGAAAGATCATCCACGATTATCACAGCACTTGACAGTGCACTGAACTCTGTCCACTGCAGGGTACCAAATCAATTAGGAAATAAAAAATGAGAATTGAGGTTTTGTCTCATACATCTTTCAGACTTTTCAAATGACCTGGAGAACACGTTTAGTCCATGATTCAACAACATACCTACGGATGGACTTCAGTAAAACTGAATTAGAAAATTAGGCCAAAATGGTTACAATGAGTGTTTTGATCGATGGGTTTCAAAGGCTTTTGTTTTGAAAGAGCATGTGGCGGCGCTTTCCAAAATACAGGCTCTTTCAAGACATAGGAAACTGAAGTCCCCAAAAATAAAGCTCTCAAACTCACAAGCCATTTCTGAAAAACTTGGCTTATAGTGCAAGTCCCGCTAACTTCGGTGGGAGTCACGTACTTTTGTTCTTTGCTGAACCAAGACTTATCATCCAGTTTACAAGATCCTTCACAATGAATAAATTAAAAAGCAATGTTATGAATTATGATGAAAATGTAGTTCAACTATATCAAAATTTTCCCAAACAATTTTCATATTAATACAATTTTTACTACAATCACCTCTTGCAAATTAAAGACTCCCATTTTTGGAAATAGTTCGAACATTCAATATGGAACATTTTGGATAAAATTCCTTTCTTTACCTCTACATCAGATGCATTTTATTCAACATTTGATATTATTAAACTACCAGAAAGAAGTTTCGGAGGATCACAGCTTTAAGGGAACAGCTACTAACTCCTGGGTCCAGAGCACAAGAAAGAATGTGAAAAGGGAAAAAATGCAGAACAGCAAAAGGGCAGGGAAAAATTCCAGCCAAGAAGCTTTAGGCAGGCACAAAGCACAGAAAGGAAGTGTGGGAGAAGGGCACATGTGGGACAGAAAGCAATGGGACACAGAGGATGGGATTCTTTGTTCTCTTCTCCTCCCACAGTCAGGTTGCAGTCATTCTGTGGTTCACACCTGGGCCCACCAGGCAATGTAAAACAGGTGGGTTAAGGGGTGTTTTGGTTTTTAATTTAAAAATACTGATTTTTGCATCCAACTCCAACTGCAGTTAACGGGGGTTAGGTGCTAACATGAATCACAGCCAGATGTATCTCTGTTAAATGCATTGGTGGGGAACAATCTGACTCAGAACAGTCATGTTTGCTTCAGTGAACCAGAAAGCAAATAACCTCTCGATCAGTTCTTTAGCTACTTATTCTTTCAAGAGGTATATATGTATATCATACATATACACACACATCTAACTGTGTATGTATAATCTTAAGCCTTTGACTGCAGCCAGCCAGGTTCCCGGCTGATGGAACCACAGTTGCACTGAATTCACTAGAGATACACCGATACACACAAGCTGATGATCTGGTTGTAAGTCAGTCAGATATGTTTGCTTTGAAATTAAACATTAAATTACAATTTACCTAAACTTTCAGAGCCCCTTTGGTTTTATTTCGGATATCAACAAAACCCTACTGTGTTTCTTAGCTCTGTATATGGCCTGGGCTGTTTTTATGTTAGACACTTCAATTTACTGTGTTATGAACTATGAAAACTGAGTTGTTGATCATGTAATGATTTCTATGTTGATGAAGCAACAAATACTATCAGTAGTGGGTGTAACTGCCTTACTCATGTGATACGAGTTTGTCAGTATGATGTACTTATTCCTGAAAATAGTTTTTGTCTTTCAGCTGTGATGCAGCCAAAGTCCTGCGTGGTCACTGAAAAGACCCCAAATCTCTGTTTAGCCCAAGCTGTAAATCAGAATAACACCTGGTAACTGCTTCCTATTCTAGGACGTTGGGCCGTGATATTCCAGCTACTGTTTGTCCCTGTCCAGGCTATATGAATCAAGTGGAAATATGGTCACTTTGACAGATGGTTGTTCAGGTGTGTACAGTAAGTACTGACTGGCAGTAGTAGCAGCATAGCTTCACAGAGGTTCATGCAATGCAGTGTGCTCGGCGTCAGTCGAGTATAGCAAGGTGGCTGCACAGCACTTTCAGGACAGAGGGCTAAGGGCTGTTTGTCCCTTAGAGCTGAGCTGGAGAAACTTACCTGAGAGCAGACGGGATTTAAGAGCTAGTTCCCCTGGCATTCTGCATCGCATGCAAGGTTGTCACACAGAAACCGCACTTGTTAACACGCAGCTCTAAAATGTGTCTGTCATAAAGGATGAATAATGTTCGGCATACCGTATCTATATTCAGAGGCCATGGTACGCTGCTGGGGCCATTTCTTGTGTCCACCAATGCTGCGATAATAAGCTTCTTCTTTTACAGGTGAAATATTTCCCTCACTACCTGACCGAGACCGACCGCCTTCACTGTTACTGTCCATTGTAATTTCTATGGAGAAAAAGGGAATGATCTATTAAAACATATTGTATAGTTGCCTTTGCGGAGGCTCCTGCGGGCAGGCTTTGCCTACCTTTTTTCTGACTTGCATATAGTAGGAAGGCTAAACACTGCATAAGCTTTGCCAGATGTCTCAGCCTCTAGAAATCCTTCCTTCAGCAGGGGAATCACAGAAATGTTTATCTCATTTTTTTTTTTTTTTTAAAGCATCTGAATTTTGTGCTTTTAAAAATTCACACAGTGTAAATATTGTTTGTTAGGTCTTTGGATAGGAATCATCTTTTATTATGAGGTTTAAACAATCCTACCTGCCAGATCTGCAAGGTCAAGAGCACTGTAAACTGTGTTTCACCTTCTAAAGTATCAACCTAAAAACAAAAATTAATTAATTTACTTAAATCCTACCTGCAAGAAGATACTAATCCAAAATATTTATAGCTTAATGGAGAAAATACCTCAAAGAATTTAAATTCTGGAACATTTTGGAGAAAGGTTTTACCACTGGAATCCTAAGAACCTTACAGTTTTGAAGGTTTTTCCCACTAATTTAACCTCCCAGAGCTGCCCTAGGAACTTTCCATTATTTTTATTTTATTCTGCCTTTCACTTTGTGGAACTACATATAATAATGACACAGCTATAACAACTTCCTGCTTCAAAAACCATACTTGTGACTCTTATTCATGGGAAACTTCCTCTGTCTGTGGGAGTTCTGAACAGCGGGTTCAAGTTTACACAAAGCTCTACTATATGTTTTTGGATACCCTACTTTTACCGCATTTTATTTATCTGAACTCTTGATACAGTTCATACCTCCTAGATTTTTTCCCAGCAGGCTTCCAGGAAGCCACTTTTCTCAAAGCAGAGTTTTCTCTAGTGTTTAAATTTGCTTCACTTATCCTCAAAGTGATTTATTGCAGTATGATGCTGAAAGCGAGAAATATTGCGTACGTATCTTTCAGCAATTTTGATCATTAGTCTTTTAGTCATAAATTAAGACTCTTGAACTCTAAACCACATAAGGCCTTTCAACAGCTTCACAGCAAATCATTTTTTTAGTTAGACACTGTACATAATGCTTAGTAGTTTGCTTGTTACCAGCATTAGACAATATTATAATTTATTCCTAATGGAACCTCCCCAAAGAGTAACTGTGGCTTGTACGTAATACAAAATACACTAATTCATTCTTTAAGTTACACTGAAAGAAATAAAATCTCAGATTTTATTTTCTATTTAATTTTCTGTTTGAACACAGATTGACTTATCAGAAATTGATTATCTGATTTCTAAGCTGTTGCTATTGAACTACTAAACAGTGAGGTCATTACCTAGCAGTTTCCATGTCCTAACTTTGTTGACAGAAAGTGAGCTCTGATAAATTTAATCACTTCTCTTATTTTTTAATTAAAATGAAAATTAAAAGGAAACTCAAAGGATTAATTCAAACAAACCCGTCTACTCTCTCGATATTCATAAAAAAATGTTTTAGCAGATAACATAAAAGAAAGAACTTAGATATATAAAACTTGCTTTAAGTAGTCCGAACAAATGAGAAATCTGTACTCCTGAGAAAAAAAGGCTGCTATCAGAGAAAAAGGGAAAGGACATGAAAATCTAACAGTCTTCACACCACCATCCAAAAGCTCTTTGGTTCAGCTAACAATAACCTGTCAACAGAAGCAGAAGAGCCTCCCTGGAGCTGATTCTGCCCCATACTATTCTCATGCCAGTGTAATTCCATTGACACCTGTGAAGATTATCCTGGTTTACACCAGGATGTGGGACAAGAATCAGCCTCTGACCAGTCATGCTATATTGAAGACTCTAAGATTAAAGTTTCATGCATTACAGCTGTGTGTGCTTTCTGATTTATGGTTTCAATAATAATAATTATCTACTAGATATCAAAATAACTGTGCCCACTAGGGGGAATTTCACTTCTAATTCACAGTACAGGCATTTGAGTGTGATTCTATGAAAAGGGAAAAATATTGAATATTTAAAAATAAAAGCATTTCTTAACGACCAGTCTCTTTCTTTCTGATAATCCCCATTTGTTACATCTCTTACTGACTAAATGTCAGGTGAGAATTCCCTGACGCTGCTTCCTTCTACTCCTCAATCCTACAGTATTTACAAATTCAAGTCCAGGTTAGGGACAGGCACTGGCCCGACTTCACATCTACATGGAGTAAAGTTCTGCTAATAGCTCACAGAACTCTTCCTGCATTTGTTTTGCATGTGTTTCCTGATTTTCAGTGTGAATGTTTCTTACATGTCAGTATAAAGTGCAAGATTTAACAGATACGTATTTGTCCATAGTGTCTTGTTTCCATTATCTTTTCTGCACTACTTTTTGGATTTTCTGGTATACATCAACATATAATTTAAGTCATAAGTAAACCAGAATAGGGATGATTCTGTAAGTCTAGTAAATGTATGCAAGTTCTACTAACTTGTTACATTTGACAGCTTTCATTTTTCCTGCTAAATTCCAAAAAGTAGTCAAGAAAATGGAAAGTGAATGCAAAATGATGGTTGATGAATGGAAAGATGGATAGCTGAATGGATGGCTGAATGGTTACATTTATTTTATTGATCATATAATAGCCTGCCTGCAAATTTCTTCTTAAGTAAGATCTAACAGTATCTAAGCTTAACCAAGGTTAGAAAAGCTCCAATACCCACTAAATTCAATGAAAAGTCTCCCAGTGATGTCAATGACCACTGATTTGGCCCACTCTGAGAACCCAGTACCCTCAGATGGAGATGGTTTTAGATCCATTTCATCCCCTTTAAACTAAGGGTAACCATAGTTCAAGACAAGTGCCTGTAGTTTCTTTTTTAAGGACCGCCTTCCCATCTCTGAGGCTGCAAAGAACAGAAATGCACCAATCTGTCCAACTAACCAATGGAAGGGACCAACATTGGTCGAGACCTTTGTGGCACTGCACTGCCATGAGAGGACCTTCGCCCTGCATGCTCCACCCTTTCAGGCCGTCCTGCAGATGATGGATTACCTAAAAGCTAAAAAACAACAACAGAAAAAACAGGTTTGTAAGTTACATGCATGGTAACATTATGGTTATATGGTTGGACATTAATCAGGTCAATCACATTTGGAAGCATAAGCTCTAAAGGCAACTAAACTTAGTTTTTAACTGAAAGGTTAGCTGAAAAGTAAATACTGTTGCCTGGAAAACCTGCAAAAGAAAAAAATGGTTCCCTGATTCATGGCAGAGTTTTGTAACCAGCAGTCACACATCAGAACAAAAAGAAAAGAAAAGAATAATTTTTGAAATATTCTTTTGCCTTTGTTGTTGCTGCTAAGATGATGTTCTAATCTCCTGAAGAGTTGTGTAACCAGTCATGAGACCTGTGGAGACTGGCCTGCACTGAAAAGACAAGCCTTTTTGTATTCAGCTATATAGCTTTGCCCAGTTTGCAGCATGTGAACAAGTGTACGTCCTTCTGTCTTTGAGCACACTGCTTTCTGTAAGCGGCCTTCGGTTGTTAAAGCCTTTTACAGGTCATTGAAACATGTAGAAGGAAATGTAGACACACTTCGTCTCACATCACAGCTGTCTCCTTCTGTTCACTGCCCTTGCAGAAAATGTTGCTATTTTAATAACTAAATGGTACTATTTTAAAGCTCTCCAGAGTTTTTCATGCAGTCATTGAGATCAATATAGCTTGGGCACCAATTTTAACGGAACAAATTTTGAAGGATCATTTCAGCATAAACTGCTAGGCTAGAAGAGCAGGCAGCAGATTTCTACTCTTACATGAAACGCATTACATCTGAGGTTTCCACTCTGGACTGTTGTAGACTGAGAGGGTAAAGAATTTGCTTTGGCCTTTAGGGAGCAGGGAAGCCTACGGATGCATCTATCAAAGCGTGGAGACTCTGCTATAGATTGATGGACAGAAATGCAAATAGGCAAGATCACGCGCAGAGGCATCCTTGAAAGTTATGGAATGGCCCTGGCCTCTCCCTTTGGAAGAAGCTGTTTGCCTGCATTCTCATGCAGAGATGCAGTCTGCAACTTCAAAGGCAAGAAGAGATGGTCTAAAAAGGAAGGCAAAGTAGTGACAGTGCAGAGATAAGGTAGAAAATGGAAATATGATGAAACCTGTGACTCCATAAATGTGGGTCACTGTCACACTGAGGGAGAATCTTGATTCTTGTCCGGAGATGTTTAATGATAAAGAGCATATCCTGAAAATTCTGGAAATGAGGTGAATAAAAACAACATGATGAAATTAATTTCTTGACATTAAAAACAAAAAAATCACCGATGAAATATTTTTCCAGTTAAAATGCAGCTTTTTTTTTTTTTTTTTTTTTTAAAAAAAAGCAACATTTAGATGGGCAAAATAAAGAAAAACAATCTTTTGGAAAAATTATAGTTCAGCTAACCCTTAATTAAAATTTAGATTCAGTTGTCCTTTAATAAAAGCAGCCATTATTGTAATTTGTTCTGTGGGAAAATCATTGTAAAGCAAATTAAACTGATTTCAGCATGACACAAAAAAGACTGTAAACGAAAATGCAGAATAATTAAAAAAAAATGAATGGGGAGAAAAAAAAAAAAAAGGAAAAATGTAGCAGATAGGTCCAAAGGATGTACTCTAAAAATTAATTCAGAAAAAAAAAAGGCAAGAAGAAAATAAGAACAAAAGAAAAAAAACAGACTGATTTGGCAAGCAGATGTTAGAAGGAAGATTTATTTCACACACCAGAGAGTCTTCTGCATCTCTGTGGGATGGCTTTGCAAGTAGACCAGCTGCCCTAGAGTCAGCCATTTTTAAGTCGGTCTTCCAGCCTCCCTGAACATCTTCATTAGACAAATTATCTGTTCTATTACATTTCTGAGTCTCATACTTTTTCTCGTAACTGGGCTTGACCTGTTCACTCCTGGGCTCTACATAGGAAGGACCCAGGTCACCAAAATCTTCTTCAATGCTGGTTTGTCTGGTTAAAGTTTTCCTGCGAGCAAGCAATGGCCTCATGCTTTTCCTGCAGGAACAGTTAGCAGTCTCTGCGCAACAGCTAGAGGCAACGTTGGCAGAAACTGAATCACAAGTGTATCTGAAATTAAAACGAGATTCTTCTTCTTCACTTCCACAGTCTAGTCCACTGTCTGGGCTTCTCGATAGGGATCGGCTATATTTACATCCTTTGTCGTCTGCAGCAAAATCCTCCATGCCTGAAATTCTGTGCTTGGCTGGGTACCAGAAGTTGTGCTGCTGGTCTTGATTGTAGGGCCTAGGTGGTCTAGAGTCTCTAGCTATTGTGGGATTCTTTTTATAGGGCATACCTAAACCCTGCTTGTACAGCAGTTCAGAGTATTCACCATCCTCTTCAGCTACTTCTGGAATACTGAAAAGCTTTTTACTGTGATGTATCTGCTGTGAAAAGTCAGGCTGTTCCAAAAAAGTGGCTTCAGTGGTCTTATTCTTATCGCACTCCTTAAGATTATGTAATGTTAAAAACCAGACAGGGAACAAATAGTGTGTGACAAAAATAAAATGGGAGGGAAAAGGGAGAAGAAAAGAAAAATAAAGACAGAATTAGTTTTAGAGCAATGGCAAACATAAGACATGCAGCTTATTTAGTGAAACGGATGTCATGCTTTGAATGAGAATCCGTAAAAAATAAAGACATGATTAAGAAGTTGCTGGGTGTCAGATGACAACATGAGAGGTCAGTACAAACAACTGAGTGATGCTCTTAACAAGAATAAACCCATGCATTTAAAACAAAGCAACAGAAGCTGCATACAGGTTCCAGCATGGTGAATAAGAATGGCATTAAAACACAGCACTAATGCTTAGTATGTTCCTTGCCCCATGCCAAATTGCTATTTCATTTTTGTTTGTAACCAGAACCCATATCTGAGAATGAAAATTCTATTCTAGCAAGCTTTCTTGCTTTTCAACTATTAAAGCATCCTATATGAGTAGCAAATACTCCTAAATCTTCCGCCAGGGGAGAGCTATTCTGCAGACATCATTAAAGGAGTTCTAGTTTTCTTTGTAAAATTGTAAAAAACCTGCATCATTTTTAAAGCTCGGCTTCCACAGAAAGAACTCTGAGAAGCAGGCTGCTCTCTGATGTCACTTGGTTTGCACTCTCATCAAATCTCTCATCATAATCTCGTACCTGCTTGATAAAATCAATATTTGAAAATCAGCCTATTAGCAGAAACAAGTGAAAGTCTGTTTATACCAGAAGTAGGTAAAAGCTATCCCAGACTGGATAAAATAAGCATGCTGAACACGAGTGATACATTCTGAAATTTTTCTATTACATTTACACAAAACATAGGCTGGCGTGACAGAAGAAACCTATGCGGTATCTTTGCTGGACGCTGAGAAGACAAGAGAATAATGATGCAGGAGGTGTTGGTTTTGACTGGCATGGTTTATAAATTCTACACCATGGAGATCATCTCTCCTCGCACTTTACTCAATGCCCAGATCAGGCAGGTCTCTGGACACACCACCACCCATAAATAATGACTGGATCATCTCAGAGAATCCAGTAATAGTGCTCTCTCTGAGCATGCTAAACTTCACTGCGTTCTGGGTGTCTTCCCCTTTCTGGCATTAGGAACTTCCTGAGTTACTTTATGACTACAGTTGTTTCACCTATTTTCATTCATTTTTAAGATGTGTATCACACTTGTGAGACTTCTGAGACAAACTGCCAGAAAAGTGGAAAAAAGTCCATAAACACAAACAAGGATAGTTTTGTGATTGGAGTTCAAATATCCCACATTTTAGAACGTTCAGATCAGGTAAGTGAGTTGAATCTTCCCTTGATCACCCATATCAAACCTTTGTTTTAGGGAACCATTGGAGGGAATAATAATCTCCCAATAAAACAAATATATCTCTGCATGCAAAATGTTTTCTTGTTACTTAGGGGCATCTATTAACTTGGGAGAGAATACTCAATTACAGCTCCAAGGGCATGGCTGGAATATTTTCAGATGCAAGTGGAACAGGAAACTGATCACATTATGGAAAATTCAGTAAACATATTTTTAATTTTTTAGTTAATCGATGTTGCAAAGTGAAATTGGATCTAGTGAAAGACAGGGAAATTATAGAGCACAACCTGACCTGCATTTTATATCAAAAACTTATCAGCATGGTGGGCCATATTCTCCAGATGATACTCAGAAATCCATGAGACCTTCCCCAGGAAGTACTCCTGTACTCAATTCCACTTCTGCTGTACCCTTCATATATTCACATCAAGAGAAGTATGCTTGCAGACTTTAACTGATCTAAAATCATTTACTACACCAGTTAAGGGTCTGGACCTTTCTTCTTAAATATCAGCACTGGCAATACAAGTTTAAATCAAGAAGTAAATATACTTTCTGATGCATAAAGAACAAGAACAGTCTAGGGATAATTCACTTTTTTCCCCAGAGGAAAGGGACAGAAGCAGCATGCAGAAGCATTTCAGTTTCAACATTTATGTTAGCAGAATAATAGAAACACTGATTATTTTTTTGTTTTGAAAAAGTACCTGTCTATTCCAGATGGTATCAGACTAAAAGGACTGGATTTATAATACATGAAAGCAGTTACAAGAATGGTCAAAATTCTTGTATGCATGCGAAAACAGTATTGGTTTTAGTTAAATAACAGCATATTGGAAGAAAAATCAACCTATGGATTTCCCTTTCATTCAAGTTATCCAACTTTCTGAGAAAACACAATTTAGCATAATTTCTAGACACATAAAAAGCAAATAAAATTTACATGTACAAATATACCATGGGAAATATATATTTTGTATTGGGTGGGTTCAACATTCTACGTATGCTTTAATTGTTATACTAAAGTTGTCTTCCATGATGAATATTCCTGTCCAGTGTTAAAGCAGTATTTCTGATAGGTATTTCCTACTGTCTCCGGTGATTCCATAACAATCAGAGCTTGTTTTGGAATCTGGAATCCACAATCCACAAACAATGAGGATTTCAGTAATGCATCTATCAAATAAAGCTGACCCAACTCCCTTTCTTATGAGCACACTTTAAAGTCTGTGGAAGAGGTGGGACTAGCACTGGAAACAGGGACAAATTACTCAGACATGAAAAACCCAAGTTGGTTTTTTTTCTGTATGTATGTATGTTTATATAAATCTCCCTGCTCAGAAACAACTCATGGTCTGGGTAGCACATGTAGCATATTGTTGTGTAGACATGGGAAAGGTCCCCAGATACAGAACAGAAATTGCAACTTCAACAATTACATATAGGAAAATAGTTAGTTAAAAGATTAGCTATCAAATAAAGGTAATAAATGTATTAAAGTGGCCTTGACATCATAAACAATGTTCACCTCAGTTCTAGGTCTATACAACAGTGTGAGTTTTAATGGTCTGCAAAATCCATAACTGACTCAAAGAAATGCTTTGAAGAAAGAATCAAAATATGGAGGTACACCTAAGGTTTCTGTGCAGTCACACTTACCTTAAGTGCATTGTGTGAAGTCACACTGACTCGTCGCCTTCCTCCATCCTCCAGCTGCATTTCGGAGTACAGCTCTTCCTCATCTTCTTCCATAATATCAGACAAGTCAGAACCTCTGCTGCTCTCTGTGTGGTACTCTTCACCATGGCAATAGTGAGGCTAATTGACAGGGTGAGAGAGAAGAATCTTTACTGACTGTAAAGCTGAAAATACTTGTGTAACACCAATGAGGGCTAGAGCATCTCCTAGGTTTGAATATCACACTAAAAACCACATAAAAATTAAATCACACGCCTTGCTGCTCTCTTCTAGTGCAGAGATCATGCATACATATTTTTGTCCATCTATGCTCCCAAGTAAAGAAATCCAATCTTAATCCCATAGATGGTACAAAAAAGGATGTCTGCGTTCACAGCACCAAATCTAGTTTGAGTCTTGATTAAATTCTCTTGATTTAAAAAGGTCCTTCATGCATCAGTGGACTTGCTGACCAAATTGTAAAAGCCCTAGGATAATTCACATATCATCTGTTCTTCACAGCTGTTTGTTACATCACATTGTAATTTAAAAGTGATCAGCATTTAATTCTTGCAGGATGTTACCATCATTGTATGATATAGCTAGCTGATGGAATTTGAAGCTTTCATTCTCTTAAACATTGTAGGAAGAGACTGGCTAAAACCTAACTGTCTTTTAAAATGAGTCCAAATATTTCAAGTTAAGTTTCCAATTACTTGGAAGATAAGGAGGAAAAAGTATGTCCTACTGAGTTGCTAATGTTAAATAGAAGTGGCTTCTGTTAAACATTGCATCTAACAAATCAGATCATAAACAAAACTTACTGTATTTTCAAGGACAAATTTTCAAATGGAGTCATCTGACTGTCAGATCGCAGTAGAATATTTGAAGAATCACATATTCTAGAGGTACTAGAATGCTAGAAATTACTGCATTCCTTACCCCAGCAATACAAAGGAAGAAATAATTTCTGTGGCACCAAGTCAATTCCCACAGATGTAACACATTGATATCAATCAATCCCAGCAATGAGAAGAAAATGTCTACAATAAGCAATTTCTCCAAGGTGAGGATAGATTTGCCCTCAAAGTACAAGAGAAAATTTCTCCTCTTTTAACTTTTTGTTCTGAGGCTAAAAAGATTGTAGGACGAAGCTTTTAGTAGTAATTCTTGGTGCCAAGCCCATAAATGTTTTCAGATCCTCGGTCACATTACATTAGGATCATCTTAGAAAAAAATCCAGTGCAGTTTCCCAAAGTTTTTGGTTTCTTTTTGAAGTTAAAAGATCAGACTATATTCTAATGCTTCATTCTTCACATCTAAATTTTGTAGCTCTTATACTAAATTTTATTATTTCATCAGTTCCATTCCAGCAGAATCTTGGTCCTGTTTTTTATAGAAAAATCACTGCTGCACTCCTGTTCTCAGATGTATTCAAATAGACCTGGGGGTTGCACGGACACAGTACTACCTGCCCAGCTAAGAGCACAATGCCTTGTAGATTATCAAAGGCCAATGCTGCTGGAATAAAGCCCTCATTGTTTGGGCAACCAGAGTAGAGACCTAGCAAATTCTCTCCAAGGTTTATCCATTGTGGATCTAACATCAGCAGTGACTTGCCAAACAGCCATTTAATTATTTAAATAAATCTTCTAATTCAAGCGCTACATTAAGCAAGGTATAAAACGTGACGAGGAGATATTATATAAGCAATAATTACACAATTCTGCTTGCAGTCAATTAACTCTGTATGTAATAGGGCAGGCATACTCTACGTCCAATAACTGGGTGCATTACATGTCCAGATTTCCAGTGGAACCTCTGTGGCCACATATTCCATGCACTTGTGATTACTATTTCACATATTTTCTAGCACTGCCCTTCCTGCAAATGTCCCAAGTTCTCTCTGAATTTCACATCTATCTCTGATACTTACTTCCCTTGTCCTTATTATCTATTTACAGAGCGAATCAACAGCTTGAAAAGTATCTTCATACTTTTTTAAAGAAAGAATCGTTACTTGCATTTTAGTCTGGGTTGACAGGCTCACTGACCCAGACCCTCGGAGGCAGTGAGATAATTAGATGCATAAATACCTGTGAGGATCTGGGCAAGAAAGACTAACCTAAGTTCACAAAGAAAGTCTGTGAGAGACGGATATTGCACCACTGTTTCAGAATTGTGATCCATGCCAGCCTTCCCTGTGGGGCTTTTTAAAATGGAGAGTTTAAAATCAATGTATCTTCCTACAAAATACAATGCAACAGACCTGAAGGATTTCCATTAGTAGCCACATCTAATGCTGATAAATGTCGATGAAAAAACTTTAATTTTACTTGCATTTGCTTGCAGTTTTTTACTCTCATCTATGGAGTAAGGCAAGTCAACTGATAGAAAGCCAAAGCCCTTTGATAGGGAATCACCATACAGAACAGCAGTTGTTTCTGGAAGACACCAGCAGCACATGAGTATTATAATGAAATTAGCAAACTAATAACTTCTTATGGAGAAAACCACCACAGATTAGGTTTCTCCAATTTTCTCCAATTATTTCTTCACTAACAAACCAAGCAGCACAAGCGATCATCTTTCATAAACAATGCAAATGAGCAATTAAGCTACAAATATAGCTCTGAAGCTATAAACATTTAATAATCAATTTACACTTAACACACAGCAGCTGTTTTGACAGACATAATTTAACTGCTATTTCTCAAAGTGCATTTTTTTGACATAGTGCTTTAAAGTGGTGAGGAATTCTTTCAACCTTACATGAAAACTAAACTTGAAGCCTAGTAAGATCAGAGAATACTTGTAGCCAGAGAGATTTCAAATCTAGTTTTGAGGACATTCCTAGGAGATAACAGAGCTTAATCTTTTTAGGCTTTAAAGAATATAACTTTAAGGGTTCCAGCCTTCCAGTGTTCACATACAAACCTTCTGTTTTGTAGGGTTTGTTAAATCAAACACACTCCAAGCCTCCGTTTAATAATCTGAGGTAGAAAGTCCACACGGAGCAGCAACTTTGTACTCACATGGTAGATACCCCCAAGTTTATTTACCAAGGTTAAATATGAAGTACTGTTATCAGAAAAATGAAGTTGATCTTGGTTCCTTACAAACACTCTAAACTTCTTAGACTGAGCCTTCTTAATAAGATCACTGGTTCTCTTAGAAAATCTTGGCATTTTTGTGTCCAGAATAATTTTAATTGTATACAGAGGTACGGATCCATCCTACCCACAAGCACATTTTGTAAGCACAGCATGATTGCATATATTCTAAAAATGGGAACTGCTGCATATGAAGATGAAACCAAATCAAATTCTGAAGCCATATATTCAGAACACTGGAAATTTGGAGCAATGCTTATACATTTATAAATGCTTGAACTTCTGTAATAAATGTAACCAAAATTCCAGAAGGTTTCAAAAGTGGTACAAGAAGGAACGCCATGGCTTGGACCCTTCAGCATGGGAGGACAGATGTTTGGCTAACAAAATTATTTGACCATGCTAAGCCATAACTAAAGACCTTTTTGCTAGAATTTACATCTCTCTTGAAAGTAATGTAATAAATTACTTCATACTTGTTTTCACTGGGATCAGACTAAAAGCTGCACAGATGTGCTAAATTCTTCTGGCAACATCTTTCTATTCATCACAGTGTGCCAAGTATATACGGTGTTGGCTTTCTGCTAATTAAGATTACAGGTTATGGCTTTTATGGAACACAAAAGTCTTTCTCCCTTTCCCTTTTTTTCACAGCACATTTTCATATGCAGTAGTAACACATCATACAGAAAAAGCCCAGAGCCCAAACGTGACATTCCAGTCACATTTTCTATTTCAATTTTTTCAGCTTCAGGTTTTTCAGTTTCCAGTGCTTAAGACTGTTGCATGGGATAACGATCTATATCTAGATGCATGGTGTCAAGCATTCAGTTCCCATTAGACAGTGTTATGCTCCAGTAACAGGACATTTATTTACATCCCCACAATTTAGCTGCTTGCCTGTGTAGCTTACCAACGTGGTACAACAATCAGATGGTGACCTGGATAGTGTGCTGAGCTTCGTAAAATACTTGTTTCACGCCAGACACCTGACACGGTAACGAGACTAGGCTACTTACTTGCTTTCCAAGTTCTGACCCTTTCAGGAAATCATCAACTGAAGCCCCCCTTCTTTTGACATTAGGAGAATCATAGCCGTCTTCCTCATCGTCTGAGTTAGCGTACTGGGCTGCGTTACTCCTTTCGCTAAAAATACTCCTCCTCTCCATCTAACAAACAAAAAAATGGAAAATTGAAGCAGACTTGTTCCTGCAACCAGTGGAAGAAGTGGCAAAAATAAGACATAAAAACTCAAGAGCACAACACTTAAGTATACTCATGGTTTAAAGCAATGTTAGTTTACTCTGACTGTATCCTTTCAGGAGTTTTCAAGAATTTTTTGTCTGTTGTATTTCTCTCACTCATAAACAGTTGTATGCTTTTATGTGACCATCAACTAACCTGCTAGCTTTCTTCTCTGTACCACTTATGTCAAAATTCTCAGCATTCTACAGTCAGAGGCTGCTAACGAAGACAGGACCTAGCCGCAAGAGCATTTTTGACCTCATTACAAAGAAAGCTATAGAATGAGACTTCATGCTCTTCCTCTGCTCTGAGGTGACTCTCATCCTTAGCTACTGATTCCTGCTGCTTACTCTCATGACAAAAACCATCAGCCATCTAACAGGCTGGATGAAGGGCAGGGAGAAGACACACAGCTTCTTCTGCAGCAGCCTCCCGCAGGGAAGAACTTCTCCTACTGGGGACTAAACCTGACAAACATCATTGGCAGAATTTGATTTAATTTAGAGTGAATCCATCTGTAAACTTCTGTCCAGATTCTTGAATTAAACATTTCGAGCATCACCAAAAGTAATGTAATTAAACGTGGTTGAGAGCATGTGTTATGTCAGCAATTTTCAAAACCAGAAAAAGTATTTCAGATCTCTTTCCTATATGGTCATTAAATCAACTCTGACCTCAAAGCGAGAAAGAAACTATTTTGTCTTTTCTCCCTCTATCAAATTTATTCCAGTTTGCTTTGTTTATAAAGAGAAGGAAGAAATACACGCATCATACATATGTATTTAGCAGACCTTATTGATCCAAAATTATTCAGCTTTCCAAAAGCTCTAACATCTCCCACTGTCTCAATTCTGTCCCCAAAGATGGACAGTCAATAAGTTGGGGCTGTTAAGACACGTGTGAACTGTCAAAATTAATGGAGTTATCTTGGAGACACAATGGGATACCAAAGACTGGACATAACAACTGATGGCTGCCAGCTGAAGGACTAAGAGAATGTACAAAAAAGTGACACCAGAGAGCTTGAAACAAGGAACGGACAGTTGTGAACAGCTTGTGATGAGAAAGTAACTACCCAGGGCACTGGGAGTATTTAAATATTGTATGCTTGTGTAGGAAAAACTGGATCATGTTGTCAGGATGCATATGCATCAGCTATGCTGACCCAAGAGCCTCAAATACAGGATTTAAATTAACTAGCAAACATCTCAGTGACTACAGCAGCCATGGTCTCCAAAAGGGAGTCTCCCTTGGGCAGCAATGCTTCTAGCAGCTACAGAAGGAGCTGTAATGAAAAGCTTTCACATGGCAGCTATGCTGAAGCACTTGTAAACATCTGTGAAGATGTAGCACGGTGAAGGAGGCACTGTTGAAGGGCAAATATGTAAAATTGGCTGTGAATTCATGACACCATACAAAATAGTGCTTCACATGCATCTGAACAGCTATTTGTTATTTTGAAATAGCAGATGACTTTAGAATACAACCATGTCTCTTATCTGACTGCTGGTTAGATTACAGAAATGAGACTTTCCTCATTTTGTAAACTGCCAAAAAGATTAGCTCTCACAATAAGTCTGCTCAGGACTTCTGTCTATCTGCCTGTTTCCGCACTCATTGTTAAACTGCCCTTTATTGTTTTGCTCTCTTTCAAAGTATTCAGTACTTGATTGACTTTTCTCACAGAGGCACAAGTTTCCCTTTTGATTTCTGCAGGATCCAAGCACAAACTTTGATGATTACTGGTTTTTATTCAGAAGTAAGGCTCTGCATGTTTGGAGACAACATTTCTAGTGATATTATGGGGCTTCTATGCTGACCAAAGGCTGATCAATACTCTTTTTGGTTACAAGCATGTTTGTGGAAGATGGCACAGAATTTTAGCACAATGATGCTCCTCAAACTACAGATCTTTAGGGTTTTGGAATGATTAGTTGCTCCTTAAAGCATATGATGATAAAATTCTTTTATAGAAAGTGCCACAGTGAATAAAGCCAGCCCCAAAAAAGCCTTAAGAAAAGTTTGCCTTTACCCTATTGCTTTCTGCAACTCGTTGTGCAGCTTCTCTTGCCATGGCTTTTGCGACAGTATTTGGGACAGGTGTGCCTTGAGGTTGAGGGAGTATTCGGTTAGGCGATGGAGACCTCCTCCCCTGAAGCGGGCTGTGAAAGTTAGGAGCAGGTGGCTCAAGCATGTGTCCATGAACAGGGGATGCCGAACGAGTCTGCTCCCATGACTCATCCATTTTTAAATGTGGACCTAAATGTTCTTCTTTGGTTTCTGGGGCTCCGGCACTTGCTAATGGCTTAGATTTGGGAGCAGTTCTGGGGTGAGGGGTTGGAGGCACCAGTAGGTCAGATGGAATGGCAGCAACAGAAGAGTCCACTGATTCCCCTTGTGCAGAGAGTGTTCGAACAGTAACTTCCTTTGCTTCCAAACTCCTTAGTCTCATTAGTTCCACCAATGTGTTCTCTGCTGTTGGAAAGATCACCTCCGCCACCTGAGTACACAAACAAGCAACTTACTAGCATGAAGGCACCTGTTTCCCTCCCCTCAATCCCACTACAGTACAACCTTCAACGTCTTAACATGGAGTAATCTATTGCCAACACAGCGTGTGCTGCAAGAGCCCTCATCAGGGCTCCACACCAGTTAGCACCAGTCGTCTTTAATCTTTTCAATCCATTTGTCCAAAAGCTTAATCGCTTATAGAAAGGAAGCTAATGAGCAAGTTATGCACAAACAAAATAGTAGGTTCTACTGAAAGCTGAGAAAGCCCTGCACACATTCAAGTGCTGTCACACGTTTATCGTTGCCTTTACCTGTCAGTTGAAATTCCCCTAACGTAGATGGTCACTGTAACGCTGGAAGGAGAACTCACCCGTTGACCTTTTGCATAAACACCATAGCCTGTGACATTGGCGCCATGGGAGGTCCCAGTTGCTGTCAGAGTTGGTGGCTTCCAGGACACCTGTATGGTTGCTGGGGTAGACCCAGCCCGTACAGTAACATCTTGAGGTGGAGCTGGAGGACCTAAGAAAGACAAGACTGGTCACTGATTAGCCTTGGATTAGAAGTATGTATGTCAGCTGATATACCTGCAAGTTGGAACTACAGATCTCAAAGCACCTTTTTTTTTTTCTTTTTTAAGAAGGCAAAATATCCTTACTGCAGTTATTATATAAAAACAGAAGCACAGGCTCAGCAGGTCATGGAGCCAGACACTGACCTGCAGCTTACAGCCAGTAACTAAGCTATATTTCTTTGCGAGATGGTCTGTATTTGAAACTTGCTCTGGACCTATTTTTATCCCTGCAGGCTGCATAACTGCTACTTACTCTGAATACAAAAGATCTTAACAGAAAAATGCAGGGAGAAAAAGGCCCAGGAGTGACACTGTTAGTGGAAAATTGCTGCAGGTGACAGTATGTAACTTTTTGGTATATATGTCTGCACCGAATAAACGCTACATACTCAGAAATCACTTTCAAATTCTGCCTCTCTAGACCATCAGTGGCTCCAAGTCAAGATTTATGAGCCAGAAGCACACTGACACTAAGGTGTAATGTGGACTGCAAGCCAAAACTTTAACCTTTTCAACCAGCAGCATGCTGGTTTAAAGGATAACTGGACTCAAAGTCTTTTCTCTGCACTGAAGAAAAATATACACCTACTAAGCTTTTAAGACATTTACAGTATGTTAGTTTAATAGCACACTAAACACATCCTCAATTAAAAGACATTATTACCCTAATATAAATTGCTCTATTTTGGACAGAAATTCAAAGTAAAAATATCATAGAGATTATTAGTTCATGAATATTTCAGGCATCTTCTTGTGTTAATTTAACAGTCAAACCCTGACAAGTGTCTCATGCTAAAACATTTCAGAAGCAGGGTTTAGCTGCAGCCACCTCTGTGTAATAGCCTGGTGAATACAAACATGGTTGCTGTGAGTTCCCCTTTGCCAGTGAACTAACAAATTTCTGTTCATCTACCAAAAGAGCTACAAATTTTGTAACTGTGTGTATTCATTGCTACCAAACAGATCATGATACAAGTATAAACATCACACAAGCCTCAGCTTCCAGATATGTTGGCAAACCATCAGTGCCATTTCAGTAGTTTGCTGTCACTGAATTTCATCCTCTAGTGGGCATGGAAATAAAATTATGGACACGTTCAGTATTCTACAGGCACAGGAAATTTTTGCCTATACTCTCTCTTGCATCTATAACGTATTTTTAACTTGCAAGGCCAAAGTATGCAAATTGATCTAATACTGGTTTTGGCAAAGACGTAGATTTTGATTTAGGACTGAATTACAGCCTCCCTGACCATCCTATTTTATTGACAGTCAGCACTCCCAATCAAGCAAAGCTCCTCAGCTTACAGGAAAGAATGCATCTGATCTAGTCCAGTACCTGATCAATGACAATGACATTGATCTGCTCCTGCACGAGAAGTCACCTTCCTTCATTCTCCCCAAACCAAACAATCCCCAGGGAGTCTATCCCAAACTTCACAGTCTGTAGGAGAGGTAGGTTTAATAAACTGTAATGTCCAAGGCTTAGTACGGTTTCTATTTTCCTCCATCATTAAATGGGAAATTACTCTTGATGACTTTTGATGGTCTTGGTCGTCAACATAAATATTTGTTTCAGAATTCTGCTACAGTTTGGTCTCCATTAATTTATTACTTAAATTAGACGAAATCCTCTAACAGTCCCATTGGTCTGGATCCTGTCAATACTTTGGTCTATTTTTAGATCTGAGCACCCAAAAGAGAACTATTTCAACTGAAGTAATTCTAACACTTTGATGAATCTAGAAGAGGAGTTCAACTACTCAGCAACTAAAGAGCTGTCACTCAGCTTTGGCCTGAGAGGAAGCAATGTGTTTTCAAGTATAAATCATGCAAAACTTGATATATCTATGCAAAGAGAAAAATGAAAAGATGACCTCTAATTGTCCTGTACTTTTCATTCAACTGCTCTCTCTAGCTTTGAAATGTGAGCATTTATCTCAAGTTCATTTTTGCTTAATGTATTCCTAAAAACCCCCTGAGTTTGATACAGTGTGAAAATTTAAAAATATTCACTGATCCCCGCTCCGGTTTTGGTATTAGAGGCTGGTGGTATCCCTTTCTATAAGGATATCACTGAACTCATGGGTAAAGAGCAGAGCTTCTCAGCTTCAAATAAGGCAAGAACATGAATTCATCTGTAAACATTTCTGAAGCCCTTAGAAAAATGTCAGCACAAACGTTAGGAGCTGCCTGTGGCCAGTTACGTTGCAGCTCATGCTGAACCGTCTGCTAAACCCGACATTTACCACAACTGGAGGTTTATGTAACATCACTCACCCCCATGCCTGTTCTACAGAAGCACAATAATAAAAGATTCCCTTCACACAGAGTATCTGTACTGCTCTCTCAGCATACTCCAAAACAATATTTGAAACATGCCGCTTAAAACGTAGATCAACTGAAGATATTTAAGGTGGAAAAATAATCCAGAGTCTGAGAGAAAAACAAGTATTAGTCACATTATAGGCACTTTCTCTACTTTTTTCTTTTAAGTTCTTTCTTTTAACTGTAGTTTGGAAGAAGAGAGATGTGACTTCTCAAAGCCAGTAATATTTGCAAGACAAAACCATGACATACTATGATGGTAACTCCCATCGCTGACTCTGATTTCATGGGCATCCTTTTTTCCCTTTGTTTCAATGACTTTGGAAATACAAGGATCAGCCTCTAATCACTTCAACAGTTGCTATTTTATATTTTGCTATGTAACAGTGAAAAGTCGGTGTGCTTTTGTAAAAATGCTGTCTGTGAAATGAAGTGGTGGGGAAGATTCTGGGATCTCTGGATCTAAAAGCAGAGGATTTGCTGCATTTTAGCTCCTCAGCAGAGAACAGCTCAGTTATTGCTTTAGCATACTTCAGCAACTAGAGGGAGATACAGCATGTTAAGTGTCTGGCCTGAAAAAACCTCACTCGAAAGGTCTTTCCCAAATAACAAAGAAGTCAGCATATCTAATAAGTTCAAGCCACCATCTAGGCAGCATCTCCCGACTCCCGCAGACCACTTAACTCACTGAAATGATTTAAGACAAAAGAATAAATGCCTGAGCTAAGGACATTTTTACTGAAGCTATAAATCAACAGCAGTAGACATACAAGCTTAACTCCCTCTCTACTCAACCAGCATTACTGTCCTGCATGTCTCCTTATATGTAAGTCACGCAAGCCAAGGAAGAGACCAGAACTAATTCCTGCCCCTTTGCTAGAATCAAATCCCAGCAGGGAGGCAATTAAGCCATACCACAGTACACGCTATTGAAATTTCACTCGCCAGGAATCACTTGTATTTGACTGTCCCTGCTTCAGAAAGGCATTCAGGGCTCTGAAAGTCTGAATATATAAGGAGTCTTCTACTTGTCCTTGATTAGATGACCTAAATGCATTTACATCCCCTAAATGACTGTGTGGTCCTCTAAGATGTCTGTATTGTTTTTTATTACAGAAAAGGGCTGGATCATCTGTGTAAAAAGTGCTTTAAGATGGACAAATAACATACAAATAACATGTCAGAAGTAATAATTGTTTTTTTCCCCAGTGTTGTTCATCCCAATGAAAACGAATTACTGTGAGAAATACTATAATCAGACAAATTAAATATGAAGGAGATTAATGTGATAAAACACTTAGTGTGTGATCTGTGATCATGATAAGCATGGCTTTCCCTCGTTTATCTCCCAGAAATGCTTCAGCCTTACCCAGGAACAAAGAAGAGACTAACATGGGACAAGAATTAATTTTAGATACAATAAAGCTATCTAATAATCCCCAATCTGCTCACAAAAGTGACAGGGATTACAGCATAAAGCTAAAGGTCAGATTAACTTGTCTAGGATTTTCAGAGAAACTTAAAATGGAGAGTTTTGAGGTAGGGAGAAAAATATCAAACCTGCTGGCAACGTAGAAAATTCCACAAAGGCTTCTTTTTTTTCTCGTTGTTCCAGGGGAAGCTGCCAGGGCATCTGATGGGGTTTTGCCATGACCTTCACCTTGTAGGCCATGTTGGGCTTCAAATTAAAAAAATGGTACTTGTAGCTAGCAGCCTTGACAATGTCAAATTCTTCTTCATTAAGAAAGATCACATGACTGTAGTTACTATTTGTAGGCAGCCAGGACAGCTCAGCAGAAATCTGGGTTATATTGTCCACTTTAAGATTAGAGGGGGCTACTATGACATCCTTCCCAACTAACAAAGTGCACTGCAGTTCATCTGAGTTACCCTTGTTTGTAATGCTCTGAACTGATATTCGGTATGTACAAGCAGAAATGTTAAGCTTTTCTATAAGAGCTTTCGTTCTGCTTCCCAAGGCTATGTTCATCCGTACTTCTTTGTCAACCAGAACATTGTAGCTGCTAATGGTTCCCCATCCGGGTGGCACTACCGGTGGCTCCCAGCCCACAATGACACTTTTGGCTAGTTGTTTTATAAGGGTGATTTTTCTAGGATAAGGCACAATGTCTTCTCCAATTTCATCAATGTTTACATCCAGAGTCCCCGCGCCATTGCTGATTACACTAGAGTCTATATGACTTGGTGGACTTATCTCCAAGAGATCTCCTTCCAAAGTAGGACCTGAATGATTGATAAAATTCTGATCTTGTTCAGTGCTTAATGTGCTTGATAACCGGGTCTCATTGTCTTGAACAAAATCCACAAAATTTGAAGGGACTAGTCCTCTTTGTCCATCTAGAAGTTCCCCTGGTGAGAAAGAACAATGCCATTAAAATCCTTGAAGGAGCATACCTCTTGCATGTTAATGCAAGTGGACACGATAAGGAAGATATAAGTGAAAGCTGTACATGAACAACATTCACGGTTTGAGAATGTAAAGGCTCAGTGAGGAAAAACCCAGAACTGACAGTAAGTTTTCTTGTCATCTTAAACCTTGCCACTAGGAAAAGCTGACAATATAAAATATCTCATAATTAGCTTTGCCTGCAAGGAGTGGCTTTGCTGGTGCAGAAACTCTGTTAATTCACACAGTGATGATAGGGGTAATTTTAGCAACTGATTTAGTAATAGATGAAGGAAAGAACTGGGAGCATGTCTGACAGATGAATTGATTTGAATCTGCATGAATTAGCATGAACTCACAGATTTAAAATAATACCTTCATAAAAGCCATCTTCATCCATGTCTCCATACACATACAGGTACTTTCCTGCCGTGAGAGGGAGCTCTGCTTCTGGATTTTCATTTGGTCCATCAAAAGGGTTGTAACTGCAAGGAAGCACAGATGGGAAATGCGTGTGTTCACCTACAACCCCCCACAACTGAATACTAGTCAGAAAAAGGTGTACAGTTCTAGGGCTGCACAGGAAGGGAACTCCTCGGTTCAATCTTTTTGCTTCCATTCAGAAACATATTTAGAACTGAGTCTAGGTCAGTTTGTCATTGTGAACTGTAACTGCATCACCAACAGGCTGCCATGAAATGAAACCTATTCACTTAAGGGCCATACACATTAAAGCATGTCCTTTCCTGTAGAATTTACTTAGATTTCTCACTTAGGTCTCTTTGAATACACTGGTGACATCTTTATTTTTAAAGTGAATTAAAGCTCAGTTGTGGTTTTTTTTTCCAGTCCCCACATTCTGTTTTATTTGCATGGCAGTCTTTTACACAGGTTTATTAACTTCAACAGAGAGAAGTTAAATAAAGACAAAGCCAATAAGCTACAGCTAAAACAAGCTACTCAGAGAGAAAAACTTCTTATAAAGTATTTAAATCCATATCCATCCTGAAATAAATTGTTCATCACAGAAATTTTTATTGTGACAATACGTTAATGTACAAAACAAAGATGTGAAAAGAACTTTTAAATCTTTCTTGCATTGATGACAAAGCAATTTATCAGAATAGGTTGAGATATTCTCTATAAAGTAGGAGGTACACATTCTCATCTCATTTAGACATTGAAGGCCAGAAATAGAGCAGTGAGTAAAAGAGCCATGCCATGTTAAATTTTCTCTGACATTTACAGCACATGGAAATGGCACTATTTTGCATCCAGTGCAAACAGGAAAGGCGTCTGCTATCCATAACATTGGTTCCAGGTAATAAGTCAGTGTATGAATAGCAGTGAAACAGCACTAAATGTTAAATGTTACAAATATGTATTATATATGTAATGAGCTCATTTTTTACCTATAACGAGCAATGCAAAGATGGACTTTCCCAGAATATCTCTGCTTTGAGGTATTGGAATTCTGATCATTATCCATCTGTAGAGAAAAACAAAAAGACAATGTGATTTCATAAAGATGCATACAATGTTTTCCTGTCAGGTGACATGTATCAGACAGTGAACACACAACATTTTAAAAAAAATAATTCTAACATGGAACAGAACTGGTTAATTTTACTTAGAGGGCTTAGGCCAAAAAGGAACTGGAATTCAGATTCTATTAGGGCAAAGAAATTGAGCTATAGCTCCTTGGCATCTAGCTAGAGATTCAGATTACCTGTCCGAGACAGGCTGCTGGTTTTCCTCAAAAGCCTGAAAAATCTGGTCAGTGGAGGTGGCTGAAGGAGAGGGGATACGTACCACAGCACTCCCTTTCGTGCTGCTGACTGAAGAAATAGGCATGACTTAACCATACCTGTCTCACTGACCACCTCACCCTCCTGGTTAAGCTTTTACTGAAGTCTTCATTAAAGTCTAGTAAACTCAGTTACTCCAAGATGACCTGTTGTAAGTGATATGCCGAGTTTCTGGGCATAGTACAGCTATACGATCACCCAGACAACCTAAGGTGATACCTTAATATTTTAATCAGAAAACAATGGTAGAAACCTGATACCAGGGACTAAGTACTTAAGGCAAATGTTGAGTTTAGAGCTCGTGCAAGTGTCAACTTCTAAACACTTGGAAACAGTGAGTATCAAATCAAATGTACCCCCTTGCCTATACAGTCCACGGCAGTAGTATCTGTTGAACTCTGCCCTTTCCACTAACTGAAAGAAATAAGATATTTCCTCTGAATTTACCATATTTAACTCAATTCTGCAAAGCCACACATTTATTCCATTACAAATCTGGTCAACAAAACCTGGAGATTAAATTGTGGTGCTGAATCAACACAGAATTGACCTATTTTAGCTTTGCACTAGGTATCTCACTAGTAAAACAGTAATTCTTTCTGTTATGCTTTGAGTCTAGCAGAGTCTTTAAAGTGAGAGATGCACTTCTTTCCTCCACTTACTTTACAGTATGCTGTGAACCCTTTTAGGAAAAATGAAGAACTTTTCACCTGAACTTCGAAGAACTTTAATTAAGGTAGCAATACTAGGTTTAACAGTGGGATCAAATAAGATAAGTTGGCCAAAAATTGACTGAAATTTTACAGTCTGGACAGAGTGAATATTGAACTGCAACATTCAGGCCTAAACTAGTCCTGTCTTGGTTCCCGGTATGGAACAAAATTGCACCCAAAAATATTGAGCCCAGTCACTTCTCCTCTGAATTCACTCTTAAGAGGTGGGTTAGCTTGTTGGGTTAGCACAACACTATTCTGCCAACACTCCACTTCCAGTGAGAAGGACAGTAGTAGTCAGCTAACAGGTATTCTGCCCTGTGTAGCATTTGGGGATGCAGGTAAATTTTCAAGAGTTATCATCCTGATACCTTTTTATGGTCATGTCACAAAGCTCATATTTAACCCAATAATGCTTATTCTAGAAGAATTTGTTACTAGTAACAATCAGATATATTTTTGCAGAGTATGATGTTTTTTATTTCAGATTTCACAACATTATGCTCCATTTTTAGATTTTATTCATACACTCCCAGCCTGGATCTGGATACCTCTGAGAAAGAATGGAGCTTAATTTCTGTGAGCTTGCATAATGTAAGTGTGTATCACATAATTACACTCTGGAAGGCACACAACGAACAATTCTGCAAAAGAGGGCTTGACATTCTCAGTGAGAGATAACTCACAAATAATAGAAAAAGGGAATTAAATTTGACATGCACTTCTTCTGTTCCTTGCTGTTAGTTCTGCTTCCCTAAGTCTCACTGCTAAGCTGCTTTTTCTGGTTTGACTACTTCGGGTTTCTTTTTCTGTGGCCTCTTCAAAAAGCAGTGAATGTTCCCACTTTTCAGTAATGCTGCTACACATAAATATACACATATATTTATTTGTGGATAATCCTTAATATGTCTATGGAATTCCTACTATACAAGCATCTAATATTTTATTGAATATCCTATACCATACTCAGGCTTGTGATCCACTTAAATACATTTTGTTTCTATCAACTTTCACAGGTTCAGTAGCAATGAATATAAAACAGATAGAAAATATGCACACAGTTTCAATTTACTCACTTCTGTAAAGATTAAGAATGGGATTCAGGACTGTGAGTGGTAAAATCTGAAGATCATTTCCTCATGACTGTTTGCCCATATTAAGCAGGCTTACAGTATTTAATAGAAAACAATACCCTTCTGTAATTTTTCAAAATGTGTCCTATATCTCCTTACAATTAATATTTGTCATAAATATCAACAACTTGCTATGGCACCTTTGTAAAGCTCTTTTGAGTTTCCCATTGTCTTCCACTAAAATTCTACTGAAAACCAGAAAACCTTTCTAAGAAAGGAAGAACAGAACCTGTCAAAAGTACAATTGAATGCAAACTGTAAAGTTGAACGGTGGAAGAGTTCAGTGACAACATCCTGCAACTTTCACTTCTAGGTTACAGGCTCAGTATCAGTGTAGGAGAGTGTGCTGGAAACCGCTTAGTGGGTGGTATCAGCCTAGTTGTAGTGAGAAGATTCACATGTCATGAAAATCAGGCAAAGAACAAGTCCTGCAGAATGAGCTACTTCTCTGTCAGAGCATGCCTGCCTGGACAGGGAATTTCATGGAATTCCTCTTCCATTTGCCCAGGCTGTATCGAAACCTCATCTTTTGGCAGATATAATAAACCCACATGACACAGGCATACACCAAAACAGACACGGGAAGAAATGCTGACTTCTACCTCTTATGCACAATGCATCACTGAAGGCTGAGGTTTTCATAGAAGCTTGAGGTTCTCACACACCCATTTTTTAGGCTGTGTAACTAGGCTATCAGCTGGGACTTCTTTGAAAATATCAGTTAAATTCCTACCGGTCGTGTTCCCAAGTTGTCTCAGAAAATGAGACCACTCATGTCTTGGCTTTTTACAAGCAGGTGGATCAACCCACATTGGTCCCCTGGAGAAGAGAAGTCTTAGCCCCATAACATACATTTTTAGTAACAAATTTAAAAAGACTCACGTCTGAATCAAATCTGCATCTTGGGGTACCAGATCTTGACTTGGACAGGAATGTAGGTTTGACGGACAATTGTTCTGGTTTGTCTCCAGATATTTGAAGGGGTCGTATAAACTCTGAAATCACACAACGACTTCCAGAAGGACTTTCATGACCTGGCAGTGAAAAAACCACATCTGAGAGTAAGTAAGCATTCTCAAGCAGAAACAGTGCCAACTAATAGACAGCAGTGAGTTATTTTCTCCTCCCGTTAGAAACCGTTGTAAAAAAGACTAAGGTAGGTAGACTGCAGAGCATAAAAGCAGTTAAGCCTATTAGTTCCCAGCCTTTTGGTAAACTACATAAGTCAACAATATGTAATGGAACATAACGTGGAAAGTGAAGGTATTTTAATTCCAAAAAATCAAAGTTAAAATTTCCCCTAGTGCAGAAAGACGTCCACCTTTGTTCCGAGCACCTTCATATCTTTGGATAACTTTGGAGAAGTTATTTGACATGCTGTTTAATATGCCCAGAATTGTTGGAACCCTTCTATTTATTTCAGGGACTCTGTCATATACTGGAAAGTAGAATCAAGTTGTGCATTTATCTTTTAAGGAAAGTGACAGAAATGCTAATAGTTTAGTTCACAACATAGTCATTTTGAAATGAAGGGAAGTGGTTTGGCTCTTTGCAGGGCAGTAAATTCCAAGAGCACCTGCTTCATATTTCTTAAAGAGTTCGTCATTAACACCAGTAATAAAACACATAATTTGAGCACAGTGCCATCTCTCCAGTTCCTGAAAAATGGAACACATAGTCTATAAAAAAGGAAAAATCTCCAGAAATGCTTTTTGAATATTTTTATTGTGCTTTTTTAAAGCACTTAAAAAAAAAAAAAAAAAAAGGCAGTTTACACTGCACATTTCAAGCACCTAAGAAGACAGCCTTACAAGAGGGTGGACACTCTAATCTCCTGTTGACGCAAGTGAAAAACAGGCCTAATGGTGAGGGGAGACAAGTCACAAGAACAACTTCATCAAGGTTGGCAAGAGAGACTAATAAAGTGTAACATAAATTACTCCTACATTTTTTCCCCTTTTACTGTTATTTAGTCCCTAGACCACATGTAAACAAGCAGGAAATTGTAAACTGAGCCTAATTATACATGCAGCATCAGCAGAAGTTATAGCAATGCACAGTCTAGGCATTGCTGACACAATCAGATATGCACAGTGCTTTCTCCTTTCTCTCTCTCATTAACATAAGGAACCTATGCTCTAATTTTTCAGACCCTGGATACGTGTAGGTTCAGCATTTCATCTCCAGTTCTGCCAGAAGTCTGGACAGCAATGTTTTGCTACTGAATCAAAAGCTTCCCAGACACATGTCACCAGGAATTATCAGTGGAACCTCTTTATTCATATACACAGGAGAATAAGCTCCAAAACGTATCATCAGAGGGTTTTTCTGGTGTGCTCCTTAGTCCAGTATGATTAATTTTCTCTGCATCACTGCAATTTACAGCAGGACAGCTTAAGCACATTGACAGCAGGGAAATATACAAGTCATCATACAAAAGATTAATTACAACCAGCCCCGCTTACAGCAATTCCCAGGCTGAAAAGGGCACATTTTTTATTCTTGGAACCTTTCTCACATATATAACAGAAAAGTCATCCCCGTTCAGAAACCTTTAGCCAATTTAGCTCCTTCTGTTTGCTGTTAATGTGCTTGCCATATCAGCCTGTCAGCGCCAAGCCTATAAATAATTGGTCCAACTGTGATTATTCATTCAAAGGAAACTGCTGTTTGGTCTCATACCTCCTGGATTTTTCAGGCTTTGTTATTAAATTAGCTGTACTACATACAAAATGTGGAGAAAGATTCTTGGACAATATAGCCCTTGCCTTGCATACATACAGGATGATAACCAGGATAGGAACACAGGTTATCAAGAACTCCAGGAATATTAAGACACTGGAAGATATTAAACTCTCTTATTTGTTTCACTTGTAAAACAGGGTACATAAATTTTACCTTGAGTCCTTAACACATAGGAGACAAAATAGTGTGGTAATTGTAATTGCATCATGTCACTGGACACATCCATGGGTCCAGATGGTGTGAATAACTAGATACAGTCTACCTGGATACCTCGCTTCCCATCAGGGTAAGTCTATAACCATATCCACCAATGTATGTGGAAACACAGCTTCTGCCCCAGATTTAGCTCTGCAAAATGGATCTGTCTGCCAAACTGCATTTATTGACGCCTTCAGTGTCCTCTGTTTCTCTATTCATTTGGCTACTTGTGCAATGGAACTTCTTCCTGCTCAGTAAAATCTGCACTGGGTGCCATCAACTTCTGTCTCTTTGTGAAATATGTGAAATAACCAGAAGCTAATGCTCTAAGGCTCCTTCCCATGCTGTGGGACTGCTTTTATCTGGGACCACAATGCAGTCTATTTTTTAAAGCAGCTTAAAAATTATGTATTTTCAAGGTATTTATGCAATAAATTGGAAAGAACAGATTTTCAGGCGAACCATATCATACAAGGTTAGCAGTTATTTTCTCTATATTCTGGACAGGAGGCTTTTTTAAAAGGTCATGAGATGCTTAAATAATATATGTAAATTCATGCTGATTCTATGTATGTAGAGTCACAGCTGGATTAAAAAAAAATAAACACAAGCATCATCAAGCAATGTCTTTGCAAAAAGCAAAATTGATATACACTGTGCATGAAGCACATTCCTCCTGAAACCTCCTGAATCTCTGTAATCTCCTGATCATTTCTATAGAGGAAGTCTATTTTTGCAGATTGTGAATACATGAGTACAGACAAAAATGTCTGCATTTAAAAACTGGTCTAACTTTACCTCCAAAATAAGAAATAATTTCAAACTAGGTTCTCTTGTTCATCTAAGGCAATTTTACTGATATCCCTGGGCTTGAACAACAATGTGGAGGAATCAGACCTCTAAAGACTGTTTTAAAACTTGTTAACTCACCAGAAACTAAGAAAAAAAACCCCGCACCTTTCCTTTTATATTTGCACTCTAGAAAAAACAAAATGTTAACAATGAAAAATGCAAGAGGTCAGTTCATAAGAACACACAGCAGATTGTAGAAATGTCTCTTTTCCCCCTCTAAACACTAGAGAAGAACCTTAGAAAGGCACAAGGGTTTTGTTTGTAAAGTCTCATAAAATCCATATATGCTCAAAATGGCCTTTATTTTCCCAAATATGTGTTAAGGAAGTCTGAACACCCTTACAAGGAAAGGCAAGGAAGAGCACCAGACTCAGTTTAAATGCCTCAGCAGAATTAAAGCTGGCTATACTTGTAGTACAATTAGACTCCTCATTTGATTTATTGGAGGTGCTGATTCATTATGGACTACCTAAATTATCTAGAAAGGTCATTTAAATGAGCCTTTTATCTGATGAATAATAAATCTTGAGGTTTTTATATCTGATTGTAACATTATTATATGTTTAGAGTGAACTTTTTACGTTCTAATCTATTCTGGCTAGGTTTATTTCATTTCCTGATACATTCAAACATCACCAATTAAGGCAAAGCAGCTGGTCATAAACTGATCTCATTTCCGTCATTTGCTTTGCTTTGAAAGCTGTCCTTGTGTTCCCTCTTGTGTTCTTTCTTCCTCACACATAATAAAAATAATTACACTTCTGGTTTGAAAAACTTGCTGTAGCATTACCATCATTATTGCGAAATGGTTGATTTAAATAATTAGAAATCCTGCCCACTTGCTCAAACATTACTTTATTGTTATCAGTGCATTCATACTGAGAATGAATATTGTCTGAGGATTTCTGATGTTTATACACTAGTGCTGCAGGCCCTGAATTCTAAGTTGCATAAAAATTAATAGGTTATGAGAAAAGGTTTACAGAGCAAGGCCTTTAAATTACTTCAGTACAGAACTAGCTGTGTTTTCTGCGGTTTTAGTCAAAGATTTCTTGGAAGACTTCTGTTTGTTATGTTTTGAGGGTTTTTTTAAAAGCTCTTTCCATTAGTATTTTAATAATAAATATAAGTTAGTTTGGAGAGTTTGACCAAGGACCTCAAAAAGTTTAGTTGATCTTAATTTGAGGACTGAGCCTATTTAGATCAATTCCAGAGGTACAGCCTGGACCTTCACTAGCTGCCTAAAGGACATTTCAATACCTAATTACCTTTCCTTTAAAAGTAATTGCTGCTTTGAAAATCCTGTCCTTAGAGACATGAGGAGCTAATCCTGTTGGTATTAAGGAAATTTGTACTAAATTCTTATGTCTTTCAAGTAATGCCTTCTGAATTCTCCATTTAGTGCACTTTAATATCCACTTAGGTAAAACCTGCAGCTCCAGAAAAGTCTATAAACTAATATGCACCACAGCGAGCATGACTGCAAACAGCTCAAATTTTTGTTCAAAAACCCAAGGCATACCAAGTACAAAGTTACTGAAGTGAAATGAAAGAAGGATGTCACCTTGGTTCCTTTTAACTTGGTTTCACATTGACTTTAGTACCCTTCACTGAAAATAACTGCTCATCTGTAATGATAGGGAAATGATTTGTGATTTCTAGGCCCTATGCCTCAGAATTTTTCTAGAATCTTAGGAAGATGAAATAAAAAAAAAGTCAAGACTATTTCATTTTTCCAGTGTCTCTTCACACTTATTTTAAAGCAACTTTAGGGGAATATGTAAGTAACGGAAATGGCGTGACAAGCATTCCTTTGCAGAACAACTAGTTAAAGTTATTCTAGCATGGGTGATGCTGAGCTGGTGAGCACACTCCTCAGCCTTGATAACAACATAGTTATAATACCCAATCTAAAATGCGATTTACATGCAAGTTACTTTCAAGTGTCCTCAAATAACCTCTTGCCTTGATCTTTGCAATTTTCTGATGAAGAATGAATTGTTAACAAAGTTGTGTACTTAGGAGGAGCAGTAGTTGCCTCTGGCAACAGGAGATAACCTGGCAGAAGTTCAACACAGATCTTGGAAAAACACATACTGTGTTGAAGATACTAGGTACTGTAAGTGCAAGAACACCAATACAGATGTAATTTTTTTCTTTTTTTAAACTTTACATTCTCCATTTCTTTTAAACCTCAAATCAACAATATTTTTGTTGTGACTTCTGTTCGTAAAACACCTGGTAGTTACATGTTCAAATAGTATTTTAAACACAGTTAAAACTGCAAACAGACCTTTGCATAGTTTAGTAAGCAACTGTAGGTATTACCCCTATTCAGTTCTTTCAAAATATATCCCATGAAACTCCTTTCCAACAAAAACCACTTTTTGACAGAATTTGTATTTTTTAGACAGTGTTTGATTCCATTAAAATTTTTTTTTATGTTTTACATTCAAGTTTTTACAAAGTGCATATTTTGTGTGGAACAAATGCAACTAAACAAAAAATATTTTCATGTTTGTCAAAATATTCTGTTCAGTTTTCCCATTTTCTACCCAGCTCTATTTACAAATTTCTTTTATGTATTAGCTAATGAAGTGTGTGGGTCTCTGCTTTCTTTCCTCATGAACTGCTACTTCAACAAGATAGTAGACCTGTTCCTCTCCTTGAAACAGTGAAGGTTTTACAACAAAGCCTGTATATGCAGACAGTCTTTCTTCTTCCAACAGAAGTAGATATTTACACAAGGAATGCATCATTTTAACACTGCACGGGTTTCTCATCACTCCACCCAACAACAATTAGCGAGAATTCTGCTCACAGCAGTGCGTGAATAAAACTGGAACAACCTCAGTGAACGTTTAAGAGTTAGTCTGAAATTTAAACAAGTCACAAAGCAGGAACAGGAGTGAATTCTATCCTCCATTTGTACAGTCAAACTCTATTTACATCAGTGAGTTGCATCTTAAAACCTAGAGGGCAGAAGAGATACCTACAAATAAAATGCTGGTCCTTACCTTTGCCTATAGAAGTGGCTATTCCATTCATTAACTGGGATAGAGATTTACCAGGAGAACCAGGGATATCTGAGGACGCCACTGAGTTACTGCTCAGGAGATCAATCTTCCCTGCTTGCTGTCGAAACTTCTCTAGTTCTCTGGACAAGAGGTTAAATTGTTCGCTCTGTGTCCGGCATTTCTCCTCTAGCTCTCGGACCTTGGCCTACACAAGCAAGACATAACACAGACCTTTGACTGAGATCAGAGCGAGCTGTGACTGCATCAGATTTTTCTAAAGTACCAGGAAACCAGGATAGGCAAACTGTTTGGGATAAACATGTCACAATAACACTTCTCTCCCTCTAAATTCTCACCCATATTTAGAATGAAACCTTTTAGTAGCCCTGCAATATTGAGGTAAGTACTACTTTCATCCCCAGTTTCGAAAGGGGAAATTCCTCATCATATTTTTTGGCAGTGCTAAAAAAGTCACTGCCAAGAACACCTGCAAACAGATCCTACAGCTCCTCTTCTACGCACATCTGAATTTCACTTTTGTGTGCTTATCCGACTTCTACTAAAACTGATTATTTCTGAGGTTTGCCCATCCTCTGCTATTAAGTTGAGGCCTCCTGAATTGCTAGATTAACATTTATGTATTAAAATACAGCAAAAACAAAAAATACAACCCCCACAGTGGTTCATGCAGAATGTGGGCCTAGCTACTGGCTGAATTCCCTTTCAAAAATAATGCTCCTCACTATAGATGCCAAACCACACAGAAGTAATCCAGACACCAGCCAAGAGAAGATTGTCTGTAAGCTTGTGCGAAGTACCAAAATGTCATTGTTGGCAAACATTTTTGTTTTCGTTTTGAGGCATCAGTCTTTAACAAAACAGAACTTAAATGATAAGCTTCTGTGCTGACTTGGGAAACTTGCCTACATACAATTCATGAATTCCTGATGTGAAAAGAATGGATGAGGTGATGGAAAGATTCCCTGGCTGAAAGGAATGACAGAAGGCATGGGAATACATGACTTCTCCAACTTTTACTCAAAATGTATATAAGAGTAGTGAAGACACTAGATCATGAAAAAACCCTTTTATCCAAAATCTGCATGTCCGTTGTACCAGCTAAACTAAGGATACAGTAATGTTTTCAATATAATGCATTTAAATGTTAATGTGCATTTATACAGTCTGCCTATCTCTTCGCACGCACTATCAGATATTCCTGAAGAGAAAAAACACAAATCTAGAGTACCCAGAGAGTTACGAAAGAGCATATAAACACCTGTTACAAAGACTGAGGAATCAGCCAAGCTCCTGATAATTTCATTAGTGAGGTCTGATTTTCATGTAGGGGCTGGAAATGTGCCAGAGTGCCATTTGAGACCACTTGTGTCTCATGTGCTGTGACCCAAACGCTGCAAGTAAAAGTAGTTCAACAGAGGCAGTAATAAACTCCTTACATGAAAAGCAAACGCATTATATCCTAATCTGATGCTTTTTGATGAACAAACATTACTTTTCTTCATTAAAAACCTGTTTACAGTATATGCCTAGTTAAACAAATGTACTAACAAAAGAAGTCTGGATATCAATTATATATATTTAACTGTACTAAAGTTTCTTTTTCTTGGAAGAGAAAAATGTTCTTAGTTCATACAAGAAAAAATGCACATATCAAGAAAACAACATATATTACATACCATCTATACAAAGATCTTAGCACAGCTAAAGATAAACACTTACAGTCCCCAGAACACCACAAAAGATTTCCTGTGACAGAAGGTGGTACTGATTGTTCCTTTTTTTGTAACAAACACATTCTTAAAGCTGCAGTGAATTTCGAGGATGTAATTTCTTTGTATTCATACAACACAAATTAATTTAGTTCTGCTAAAGAAGTCTCAGGGTATCTATCTGACTGATTATGAAACAGAAAACAATAAGCTACAGAGACATTGTGGGAGTTTTACACAAACATTAAATGCTTTGATTTTTGTTTTATGTCTTTCATCATTTCACTGTTGTTTTGAGCAACTGAAATTTGAACCTTTGCTAGTTGTTAATTTGCTTCATGATTAAGGCAACTATATACAATTTTAAAAGGCTGTTAAAGGAACAAAGCAGTAAAATAGTTTGAGGCTTTAGATCCCCTCTTTCTAATGGAAAGTTTAAGGATGAGCTATTCAACTCTCAAGAATACATACTGACCTTTCTACATGCAGTGATGGAAACTCTAGCATAAAATAAAAAATATAAACATCACAATCCAGACCCCAGCAAGATGCTAAAGCTGCCTTAAAAATATTTTTGAGAAAATATTAATGTATTATTATTTATTAATTCAAAATTAATTGCATTTCAGTATATTCCTTCTTTGACATTTGAGTATCTAGAATCTTCTTGTTCTCTCATGACAGTACGAAGCCTAGAAGAAAAATGCCTTTACTACTTTTTTAATCAAGGTTGTGAGTTAGAAATGAGCACAAAGCTGGTACTATATGAAGAAAAAATTGCCATACGATCCACGATAGTACTAACAGGAGGCATCCCCATATCCATTTTTGTTTCTTGATGTCAGGCAGGTGCTTAGTTCATTGTTAGCCAGCCAGACTCACCTCTCTGCAGAAAATTGATGTATTCATGTATGTCACTGCAGAGCGAGGTATGCGCTTACACTTTCAGAAGCACTGATTTTTTATTCTGTATCATGGTTCTGCCCATCCTAATATCAATGGCACAAAAGCACCAAGTCTACCAGATCTCCTAAAACCGGATCTGCCTATAGCAGTGGTTGTATGAAAAGACATTCTCTACTGCAAACCATATCGAATGTACGTCACTTGGGACTTACCAAGTTTCTCATACAATACATAGTGCTATTTCTAAAACTTGAACAGCTTCTTAAATGGAAAATGAAGGAGACTTCATTAAAAGACAGATACTGTTCACACAAGACAGATAAGATGATGAGCAACTTTCCAGGTGGACAGGCTTGAATTCAGACTAGTAATTAGCTCAAATACTCTGCTACATATCATTGTTTAACAGTTTACGTAGCAGCAACAGCTTTCGGTAGGTGGCTCAAGAAGTGAACACCAAGTGGTAAGATCACATAAAATTATCTCTGTATTAACAAAGAAACAATCCGAATTCAGACCAAATCCACACAGTCAGAAAGCTACAATCTTGAATAAACTACCAAACCATTCTTACTGGGCATGCTCATAAGAAATAAACTTTCAAAACCTGTATCAGAGTTCTCATTAAATCATGCTACATTTGAAAATTAATCTCTTGTAGAAAAAAAAAATTATCTGATTTTGGTGATTTGGTATTTGGCCAATAAATGCCAAGCATGCTTGCATAACAATGGTTCTAGCACGCATCTCATGCAAGGTTAGGCAGGACTATCGTACTCATTTTAAAGGGAAAAGTGCAGGATTCAGGACAGGGAAAGGATAATTTATGCCCTAAAATACCTGCATGCTGTCCAAGGTGTTCTGGATGAAGTGCAAAGCAATAAATTCCAAACAAGACACAGTAAACAAAGAGATGTGGAATAAACAAAGAAATAAAAACAGTCTTGAACACTTTTTTACATTTCAAAGCAAAATATATTAGAACAGTTAACACATGTAAAAACATGCAGTAATGCAATCCACACTATAGAACTCTTCAGAAATCAATACCACTGCTGATCTTAAATTGCAAATGGCAGATTAAATAAAATGCTAAAAATTAATAGGCTTGTGGGAATAAAAAGCAAAAGCTCAGGAAAACTTGATGGGATTATGCAAATCAAAGGTTGCAGACAAATAAGCTAAATAGGAATTTTGATTAGCTTGAGGGTGGTAAATAATCACTTGCCTGCTTTGTTTCTATTTATTTTTTTCTGCATCATATACTTTCCACCAGGCATTAAATAATAATTTAATCTTATATGATGATAATGAAAGCCCATGAGTAAAACACTTTCTTTGGGAATATTATAATTTTTATAGATACAAATAACTTCTTTAATGTCTTTTTAAAGACGAAAAATGCGCCAGAAAAACCACCTTTCATCAATGCATGACCAGTAAGTGCACAGACAGAACTACTGTGAGAAGGTAAGAAGACTAAAAATTACCTTCTGCTAAAAACACATTTCTAAATGAAATATCAACAGTGAACTTGCTACAATCAACCTATAGTATTGTGTGTTCTTTATGATACGTATGTTATGTTAAGATTTAATTACCATTTAATGCCTTTTCTTTTCCTCAGGCAGAAAATCTCATTTGGTAATTATCAGCCAAAACCTGTTTTGCATGAAAAAAGAGGAAAAGGAAATCTGGATGCAGTTAGTGTGCTGTTTACTTGTGTGTCTATATTTTCTGACACTTTCTTATCCAAGTACATCAAACGATATGACTGGAACTTAAAGAATCTGTTAAGCCTAGTTTTGAAAACTGAATTGCTTGCTTTAGGAACCTTCTTACAGGAGTTCTAATTCCTGCTACATGTTGTGGTCATTTGTCCTATCTTGCACAACACTCTGGATCAGCCTCCATTTCTAAATAGCAGACAGCAAAGTGAGTAAGAGGATTTGTCAGCACCAGGCAGATATTCAAGTATATTAATTTCTTTCAATTCTCCTTTGATTTTTGTGTTTTCATATGTAATTTAACCATAACTGTATGTATCCATTATAAAGGTCCCATTACTGTAAGAGTCTCCGTTTAAAATCTCTAAAAATTTCACTCCAGCCTAAAACAAAAGGTTTTGCAAACTTTGCCCTATTCCAACTAAAAAGCTCATGTTTTTTGAATGGGAATAAGAATATGCTCCTATTCTTCCTGTCATTTCTACACAAGACACAAACAATTCTATATCCTTAGGCACAGGGGACTAAATTACTAGATTTTTTTTTCTTTAGGATTAATGACTTGAAGGAAGGCTTGAAATGTGATTCAAAGTCCATAAACACACCTACTAAAGCATTTACAGGTAATGCCCTGTGCCCAGGTCATAAGTGCTATGAGCAAGTGTTAATGAAAATACTAAGATTTTTTTAACATATCTTTATAGTTGGTGTTGTCTTTATGAATGATGTCAGTATGTGTAGGCATTTAGTGCCTTAGAAGTTAGTAAATCAGATCATCTAAATCATCTCTCAATACCTAATTTACTTAACAGTGTTTACTTACTAAATCCAAGAGTCACTGGCAAATTCTAAAAACATATTGCAGCATAGCTGGGAAACACTAAGAAAGGTCACAGCTGGTGATAAAACAGCAGTAGGATTAGAGGCAATGGACATGGGTAGCTTTCAGAGAAAATTTCTAACAGGATAAAAAAATAATACTCTTCATAATGAAAGTCCTCAAAGACTGAAAGAGGCTGCCCATAGATGTTGTCACAGCTCCATTCCCAGAGATATTTAAAAATGGACTGGGCAAAGCCTTGAGCACCCTATAGTAATTTTGAAAAGGGCCTTTCTTTGAGCAGGGGGTTGGACCAGATAGCCTGAGGTCCCTTCCAAACAGAATTATTCTGGGTTTCAAATTAAAAATTTGAATATGTTTCTGGTGCCCTTGATTTTCAAATGCCCAGTTCAGACTACCTCGAAAAGACCTAATTTTCCTATAAAAAGAATTAAGTGTTCTCTCTGTACCACACCCTTTGAAGGTTTTTCAAAGTATCCAAGTGCTTATATTAGGTTTAAAAATTTTGGCTCTTTAGCATGTAGCTTTATGTTTACTAGACAGTATTTAATTAGGAACCTTAGGTAATTTATTGGTATTTGAAGCTCTATTTCCAGCCTAAATGATAATAATTCTCACAAGTAATCACGTCCTTTTAATATATCTGGTAGTATTTTACAAAAAATAGTATGAAAATTTCCATTCTATACAAAGAAAAACAGAGGTATACACATCGCTTCCAATAGCTAAGCTTAATGCACTCCTAACTGAATTATAGTCTTTAAAGGATGCAATTACACTAAAAGAGGAAAAAAACTCTATTTGCCTACATACTTGAAACTTTCAAAAGTGATGATACTGCAAAGTTGTCACATTCAGAATGGAACCTCCACAAGCAAAGGTAACACAAAGGATATCTGCTTACCTCTAGTAACTGAACTGCTCCTTCATGTTCCTTCTTAGCTTCAACCTGAGCCTTGTTTTTATAAGAAAAAGAGAAAGAGAGAAGGGGGGGGGGAGGGAGAGGGAGCAGAAAAAAAGTAAAAGATAAATCAATTAGGCATGCCACATATAATATGCTCTAACCACATAAAGTAGCATACTGTATCCTCAAATCCAAAGCCAATTACAGTCTTGAAGGGATGGCTCTGCCAATATTACTACAGTGCTTTGGTTCCAAGCCACTGAAATAGCTGCTTATTTTTAGGAGACTGAATCTTAGTGAAGCTTAATAGCACTGGTATTTTGTTGGACCAAGGCAAGCATGCTCAACACATTGCAAGAGCACATCGAAGTATCTCTGAAACCCTCTAAGTTAAAACTGAAAAATGAGCTTGTTATTCTACATTGCAGGAGGTTCATAGTGTAGAGACCTACCACACCAGCTACAAGAAAGAAACACGAAAATTAAGCTCATGCTTTACATGCATAAACAGTATTTATCTTCTAAGTAAAGAGCTCACAAAATACTTCAAGGCAAAACACTACAAGAAAGGTAGTCTGTAAATAGGAGTGCAATGTTTAGGGTCCAATCAGTTGAGTCAAAGAAGAAAAGAGGGGATCAATCAGTTATCAAATTTTAGTCAGGAAAATTTTAAATCTTAAAAAAATATCACTCAGTAACTTTGTGTCATCGTCACTTTATTTCCATTTCAATTTTCACTATCTTCTTTATTGAAGCTTGCCCACGATAAGCAAAACTTTTTATTAACCATTGGATAGCTATGTGGTGCATTATCTTTGACTCTTAAATCCTTATCGTTGTAACCCAAAAATCACATTCTATACATTTTCCATCAGAGGAAAGTCTTAAAACCCTCTAGTTTAGCAGAGGGAAATGCCACACTGACTTTCTGATTTATTGGGCCAGATGCTCCCATGATGGACACTGACACAACTATGCTACTTCATTTTCCTCATCTGTGAGGGCTACCAGACTCTGTTATTGGTTTCAGCGGAAGCTGGGCGAGGCTGTAAAGACATAACTAAAACCATACACCCAAGCTATACTTCACTGTCGTGCATGGTAATAAAGCCTTCTTCAGTCCTGCAAGTACAGTCATCTTTCTTCACGTACTACAGTAGTAAGCCTTATTGCTAGGACCTGATCAAATACAGGCTCCATGAGCATTACTAAACACATGATGTCAGGTAATAGAAAGCCTTATGTTATCCATCATTACAAGTTTAATAAAATCTACCCAGAAGAGTTCTTGATAAATGATAAGAAAACCTTCAACAATAGCTATCTCTCTTTTACATCAAACTGTCTTGTATTTAGGCTTGCTTGGAGGAAAAGACCATCTGATTCCCTATCAACACAAAACCTTGAGGAACAATATTATATTCTTCCTTTTAGGCTGAAAATCTGATCAGTCTGTAGATATATTAAAAACACAAGGGATTTTTATTTATAATATCAAAATGTGACAGCAAATGCATCAGGCTGTGCCAATAACTGGCTTTGTTTTGAAGTGCACATTCCTGTAGTTCATCAGCAACTTTATGACAGTAACAAGATATGCTGTGAAATGTCATCCTGTTACTGCCTGGAGTTACTACTTTTATTTCACTGTACTTTTTCAACTAATTAGATTACTCCAATTAAAAAAAAGGAAGAAAGAATTTAACACACATGTACTAGGTGCAGTGAGAGGTCAGCTCTGGTTGAAACGTGAGCCAGCAATTCCTGTTTAATGATGGAAGCGAAGTATTAGAGTTACTTAGGTAATAGATTTATTTAAATTATTTTTCTGAAAATATACACTGCATTATAATGTTGAAAAGGAGATGTGTTGGATACCAGCAGCCTACAGGCTAAAAAAGGACAAATCAGTCTGCACTCGTCTTTACTACCACGCCCAGAGGTAGCTTGGCTATCTCTCTACAAGGTATAACGGTGAACAATACAGACATCCTCCCAAAATTTTTCAGTGTTTTCAATACTTTCCCTCTTCTACCCATCCAGCGTACTAATCTGGTCTTCATTCTTATTCTATAGCATTACAAAACTACATCTTTTTTTTTTTTTTTTTTTTTTGCTACAGCTTAGCAAAAATTAGTGGAGAAAACAGTATTGCAGAAATTTGTCTCCTGTTGCCAATCTGTAACAAAAAGACCCATGCAATGTGGATTTATTAGAAGAATGTAAAAAAATTAGCAAGAAGGAAAGCTGTACTTTTCTTTGACTCCTTTGCTTTGCCAAGAAATTTAAGTCCAAAATTTATGTGGAAGTTCAGATAATAAGAGCTAAATATAACTAGAAATGGCATTTTGAAATATGCCTAAATAGATTAATTGTGAAAGGCTAAAAGAAAATTAACTGGAAGATTTCATGTGGTCGAGTGACGCTTTCTATTTCAAGCAAACTGTATTATATACATCTTTTTATTCTGCTGTGAATGTCCCTCCATGCCAATTCTCCACCAAATTATCATTAGCATTATTATTTCTGTTTTTTGATCTAGTCAAGCAATTGGAAAAATCAACATTAGTACTGAGACAATAGCAGCTTTAAGTGACTTTGGTAAGATTGAAACTCAATGTCATGTTTTTTATATTATAATGAATGCTGAGAAGTTGCAGTGTGAAAAAAAAAATGTCTTCAAGTGATTTGTGAATTAGAGAATGAGCTTGGAAACGAGGTACTTAAACAACTGTTTAGTTTATGAAAAAGATCAACTGTGATGTATAAATACCTTGACAAGGATTTACTTTAATCTAATTTAGTGGAGAAAGGTAGTAAGAATTGCCAGTGTCTGGAAGAGGAAGCCAAATAAATCCTAACAAAACATTAATATGTCAGTGAGAATGATTAACTGACAAGGAAATGGTGGATTCTCTTTATTTTGATTATCATGAAATTAAGGAGGGTGGATTCCTTCCTGACATTTAAAGAATGCACAGATATTCCTGAGCCCAATATAGAGGGAAGCAATGGAAATACAAAGGAAATATATGTATTTGTATTGGCTTTCTCCCTTGGAAATACAAGAACTTATATATAATGGTCAGGTTAATTGTCACTGGCATAAACTTTTATAAATCAGTTAGCCCAATCACCCAGTAAACATCCACTTCTTACACCTGGCTTCAGCATACATGTAGAACAATCCAGAACAGGAACCAGTTTGGCGGTCGTGGTTTAAATTCCTTCAAACCAGGAGATCTGTGTCATTCCTGCGCTCTGTGGCTGCAATTTGTTATTTCACCTGACTGCCCCTTTCGCCCCTTACCTTCTGCAGGAGCTCAATTTCCTGCTGTTTGGCGTTGAGAACAGCCAAGGCTTGCTCATGCTCCAACTCCAGCTGTTGCCGCCGTTCAGCAGCCTCTCGCATATGCTGTTTTGAAGGAAGCAGAAAAACTATCAGGAGACTTGAACACGCTCCACCTGCAGCCAACCATGCTGCCATTCCCAGGCGTGCAGATGTTCATCGCAACATAAAAGCTCTCTGGTATCACTGAGAGGCAAGTGGGAAACTGGATAGGATTTTACTTTGGTCACTACTTCGAGGCATATTGCCAATGCTAAATTCAGGCATTTAGACAGCAATCTCTTTTAGGATACACAACTCTGTCATTGCCAGCAATGTGGCCTCTGATACACAAGTGAACAGTAACCGTTTTATCCATCAGGCACACATTTATATGTGGCATCATGCTGAAGAATTAAAGCTGGGAATAAAACTAGCTTGACAATTTCCTAAATGCCTCTTTATCTAGGCTATGGGCTTGTGATTTGTTTTGCGAATGATGACCCAAAAGAAATAGCTTACCTTTGCTAATCTCTGCCTATTATTTATAGCAAATTGGACAGACCAGAATGAACACAGGTGGATTTGGACAAAAGTGACTACACAGTACTCAAAACCAATTTTAAAATACAGTCCCTACTAACAATTCAAAGCAACATGAAAAAGGTTCTTGTGAAGAGCACAAGCTGAACAATGTCAAGATACCCTTTGCAGATAGAAATCTTTTTCATTACAGGTTAATATTTTTCTCCCAATATCATTATAACTTTCAAACACCCTGTTAATAAATGGGAGTTAAGATAGATCTCTTTATAGATTCTGATCTCTTCTCTGGTGAAACTAGTATTAAAGATTTTTATTTTCCAAATTACATATTATTCCCATAATACTCTCACAGCAGAGGCACAATGTCTTATCTGCAGCACCATGACTTATTACACACAAACCTATTAGGAATCAGCACTCGGAAACACAAATGGGTGGCTAAAATTGACAAGAACAGCCCAAAATATCTCTTATTGTGTACAAAAGAAAATTTTATCAAGCATATTGCTAACCTTTAATGAGCTGTTACTCTCTACTACACGTTACTCATAACAAAGAGGGACAGCACAGCGAGGCCAATTTCCCTCAATCTGGACATGTTTGCAAAGGAAGCAGAAATGTCTCCAATACTCCATTTGGCCTCTGCTTGGGATTTATTTATTTTCATTTGATGTGTTGATTAAAAACAAACAAAAATTTTTCCAATTCATCAGTTTTGACTCTCAGCTATGGCTTGTTTTCTAGGAGTTTTGTGAGGATTCCCTATTTTGACTGTAGATATTTCTGAACGGTGTGTATTGTAACAAAATTTAAATGGATCTGTTCGTGGGTAACATCTACTCTCTGTATGTAATAATGTCCAAAAATAATGGTTCTGATTCTCATCTCATCTGAATGAACATAATCTATTTTCCTAACTAGTATTACTGATAGTTTAAACTAGCATGAAGCTACATTTACTGAGCTCAGCAGCTTCCATCAAGTCTTATGTAAAATACCGGTGGAGCATCAGCACATTTCTTATACTCAAGAAATGGTGAGGCAATTAAATCCTTCTCACACTTTTAATTAAAACCTTTAATTATCAGAAAAGAACCAAAGGTCTCACTTTACTCTCTCAAGATTTAGTACCATATTTGGTACAGCATATTTTGATACCATTAAGTTCTTACTACTTTTACAAAAGCTACTACAGAACATTTCTAGTCCTCTGCAGAGATCAATAAATAATTAATACCACGACCATACAGTGAATCTGTAAAATGAAATGAAGAAACAGATTGTGATACATGATCTGTGATTCTCCCCAGCTTTTAATTTCTCTCTTTCCTAAAATACATATTTAATGATCTACAGTTCACAGATTTTAAGGTCAGAAAAGACCATTTGGGCATCTATGTTAACCTAAAAGTATCTCTCAGCCACTTCAGTATTGTCATGATCTACTTAGTATTTAAAGCAGCAAGGATCTCTTCACCCCAGCATCTGTCCCTCCCCTGGCACAGCAATTAAATCTCCCCCAAGCCAGAAGCAATTCCTCCCTTCCCACTCTGCTCACAAATCGGTTCTGTCTGCAAATCTGTTCTGTGCTTCCTATCTGCACATCAGCTGCTGTCATTTCTTCTGAGCTCGAGGGGAATGGGTTAGGGGAGTGGAGGAGGACTGCAGAGATCACTAGAAGAACAGCAGGGAGAAAGCTCTAAGCTGCTGAATTCTTTCAGCATCTTCCTTCAGGACTGATTTCCACAATGATCACATTGCCGTGGTTTGTGTAAGTGGTGGCAATCCGTTTGGCCTTGCTATCGCTGTCCTTAATGTGAGGCAGGTAAGAGCTTTCTAAACATGTAAATCTGTACTTCCCTTTTTGCACGATTTCTAGAGGTCCTAACAGCATTACTCTCACATCAGAAAGCAAATCCACTTCTAAAAGAGCATAGAAAAAATACAGTAAGGACTTCATATTTCAAAACAATTGGCAAATAATGCTATGTCCTTCAAAGAAACATACTTTCAGACTATCTTTCAGAACAAAGGTAAGAATCCTGCTACATAGCAGAGAATGAACTGGGGCCATTGTGCACATCTCAGTTTCCTTTCAAACTGTAGAGCTAGACAGCTGTATAGTATAAACTGTTTCTGAAATAGCTCTTATGGGACCTGCTCAAACAGTTCTTGTTTTTCCAGCTTCCTCATGGGCAGCAGGGGGATTTGACAACACACGGCCCATCCTAGCTCCAGCCGTTTCAGTGGGTACACTGTATTACCTACAGCTGCAAACAAAACACAGAAACCCATTCTTTCCTATAGCAGTGACTTTTACAGTTTTAAAATGTGCAACTGGTTAATGGTAGAACAAACTCAAATGGCTTTCAAGTACTGAAGCCTTGTTTATGAGACAGATCTCATACGTGATGCTGAATGGGGAGCAAATTTAATTCTCACCCGAGCACTCTTATCAAAGACTTGTCATCTGCACTTGCAGATGGGTGGGCACCATTACAGTGGAATGAATGAGAAAAGCTGGCTGAACACATCAGAAAATCACAACTGCTCTATGTGAGAGGCACTGTGAAGATTCTCAGAAGTTAGCTAATTCAGCAGTTCTTCATCTTCCCTTTTCTGCTTTGTTGATACATCCTCAATTTCTCAAAAGAGAAACTGAATTTCTCTTTTGACAGGGAAACTAGGCTAAATATTTCTCAAAACTTTCCAATGGTTGGAAAGCTGCAAACCATTTTTTCAGACTACTAATTTCCCGAGCATATGAGGACACACATGAAATACACAATTAACTGCATCTGCCTGGGCATGGTTTAGTGCTCAGAAGGAGATTTAGGGTTTCAAGCCTGTTCAAGGTAGTCTGCCAGCTCAGAAGGGTTCTGCTCAAGAAAGAGAACTATTGAATGTGAAAAGCCAGGATCTCTATATCCACCAGAAAATTTTTGTTTCAGTGAGAGAGTTCTTAAGCAGGACAGTGAGATTTCCAAAATGATTCTCCCACGTCCTTAAGAAATATTATTGCAGTAGAAGTTAAGTAAAATAAGTCAAATAGCCAGATTCAGCTCTTCTACAGAAGAAATTTGGAGGAATCATTAAGACAAATGCCAGTAGATAACCTAATTAAAGAGTGGCAAAATAAATATTGTTTGGTATGGCCAAAGAATAAAGTACATTCTTTAATTTGTTTTAAGAGCATAAAACACAGTCCATCAGTAGAGGAGTTTCTAGTGTTCAAAACCACACAAACCTAGCAAAACCAAAATCTGAACAGTCCAGAAGAAAACAATTTGTATTTTGATTTGATGAAATGAGACTTAATGCAAATTTACTTAAAGCAAAGTCTAAACCTAAATTGTTTTATGAGCCATGAATTCACAGTTAATTCATTTTCCTGACATTTTTCCTCCTATCTTTCTACTCTGTGCTCCTTGAAGAAGTGAATTTCTGCAGCTATCAAGCTGAAATCCCACAATCATTATATAGAGAGCACAGGCAAGCCCTATCTGTTGAAATAGCTTCTAGGTGTTGATCCTACTTTCTGTAGTTACTAGCACATGGCTCACAGTAAAATAGCAAATTAGTAATAAAGGTCTGTAGAATGGTCAGTTTTGTATTCCCCAGAAAAAAAAGAAGGAAATAACAGGAAAAGTAAATTATTTTCCATTGCTAGGGAAAAACTTCCTGCTTGTTCCTGGGGAAAGTTGTGTTGGTCTAAAGACAGATAACAGTGTGTCACTCTTCTATTTAATTAAGCAGTTTCATTTTCCTTTCCCAGTAGATGTATTTCTTATTTGCACATGAGTCTAGATTTATTCCGTCAGTGCTACCTATTGACTGGTAAATAGGACATTGATAATTCACTGCACAACAATACACACAACAGTTAACTCCTCTTGGCATTGCCTAATATGTGATTCCAACAGCTCAAGTTTCCAGACACTGCTGGAATAAGACTGTTTATGGAGCAGCCAGCTTACTTTTGATAACCCCACAGTATTTTGGAGGCTCAGCATAAATTATAACTGCCTTTTATTTCCATCTGTAGCTGAAAAACTTTCTCCTCCTCATCAAATAAAGCTGGAGAGAGAGTTTCAACAATGTATTAGCAATGCAACAAGGCAAAACCAAAATCTATCATTCTCAAAATCCAGAGAGGTATCCATTTTCATCACTATAATCATCTCCAAAAGCCCAGATCTATTCTGATGCAGCCAACAGCAAAACTATTTTTCCCCTTTTAGAGTGAGTCTGATACAAGTCAAAATCATTAACAAATCCAATTTTAAATAAGTGATTGTACTTATAACAAGCATTGGCTGAAGCCACTTAGTATTACTAAAACATTCTGCAATGAAGAGTCTTGCTTGAAATTTTACATCTCAAACCACTTATTTTCATTTCCATCTCCTCCTACTCTCAAGGACATCCATTCCTCCTTTACTAGCCACTTCAGTGGTTTGAAAAAGGAAAACTTTGGGCTTAAGAAGATGAAAAATAAGCGGCTCTTTAGCAGTCTGTCAAAAAAGTTTCAGCACTGTATCAATGCTCCATTCTAATCAGACAAACACATCCTTAATTTTTTTGAATGGTCTGAATTACAGACAAGTGTTTACAAGTGTTTTCTCTCTCAAGAATTCTTACTGTAGTCCTCACCAGTGCAGTTCCTTCACTGATGAAAACAGCTGTAATTCTATGATGTTTTTCTTTGTTTCATTTTTTTTTCTATTTAATGATCTTAATTGCTTAACTCTCTTTAAGGCATATTCTGGTGGCAGTTTTCCACATCACAACTTCCATATTTTCACTGGGAACAGTGGCCCATTCACACCAGTTTGTGTTTCCATCAGATCACATGCTTCCTTCCACTGGCTGCCTCTACCCCATCTCACTGGACACCAGCCCACTGTCTGTAATGGACCTTTCAGACCTTTCTCCATTACTCCTGATCCATCTATCAGGTTCAGGTTATCAACTTACTGATTTCCATCTTTATTTAATCAACAACATTTCGGGAATTTGGCTGTTGCCTAGCAAAGCAGTTTCCTTCACACTACTAGAACTTTTTCTGCAATTTGTTTCAACATACACAAATTACTGCCCCCTGAATTAGCTGGCAAGTAATAATCTCTTGGCTGATTCCATTTTCCAACTGAATTTTACTCTTATTCTACCCCATCGGCTCAGCTAGATCTCGTCTCTGTTAGACTCACCTGGTGAACTCCATCATTTCATAGAATCAGTTTGTCCCATGGCATTATGCAGAATAACCAGGAAAACAGAAGGACATCATCTTCAATTACACAGTGAAACCTCTACTGAAGAATACACTTACAATTCAAAATGCATTATTGATTTTTTCTAAGTTGAAAAGGAAGCAGCAAATTGATGATGTGAAAATAACCGTGTATCTAGAAAACAAGCATGACTAGAAGCAGCGTACTAAGCTTCTCTAGAAGCACATTAAAAGAAAAGTGGTTACTTACCAGGCACTATAATTCTTTTTAAACAAGACCTCTCTAATAAAACAACAGCAGCTTTTGCAACCCTGTCCTGACAGTGGGAGGCACTCTGCACAGGCTGGTACCACAGTGCTGGTACCAACAGGTTGTTTCACAAGGCCACAGTAACATTTTGCATCACATTAGACCGGCAGACATATCTCTTTAAAGCAAAATATCTTGGCGGTTGTTCCTATTTCCTTCATCAGCATGGTCACTTCTCATCCTTTTCTTCTCACCTTGACTTACCTCCCATAACTGTATAGTGAAAACCTATGTCCAATTACTTATAAAGATCTCTAAAGATGTCTCTCCTCCGATAGTTTGAGATCCCTTGTAGGTACTTAGTCTACTGTATTCCATACGTTTTATCATAACGAATAGGGACACTCAGTCCCCTAGTTTGCAATGCACTTCTGCTTCTGTGACTCACTGAATGAACATCAGGAATATTAAACAAGCAGTAGAGGTACTGGAGTGCTAGAGCATTATACCTACCTTTAGGACCTGCTCTAAGTTCTCCAGCTTGGCTTGGAGCTGGTGTTTTCCCTTTACAGCCAAATCTCGCTCTTTGGTCACTCTGAGAAGGGTTTCTCTAAGATGGTCATAGTCTGCTTTTACCTAGAAAAAACAGAATGTGATTATTGCCCAAACAGCTAATTAATGAAGGGAAAACTATAACTGACACAAACATTTCTGCATGTTAAAATGGAAAAAGGAAAAACAGCTCAAAGAAAATAGGAAAGAAGCATAAAAAATGGAAGGGAATGTTCACTGAGGAAATTGTGTGTGTCTCGTGTATGCATGAAGCACATTTTCTTTTGACAAGGACTACAATCTGGCAACCAAACTGTAGTTACACAAATTTAAATAAATATACTGTATAATGCACAAAATAAATGACAATCAAACAATTCCTAATTTCTCTGGATCTCAGGGGCATCAGAGATGGGTCTGCTATTTAAAGAGACAGAGATCTAATGTATATATAGAAATATAACTCACATGTACATTTTTCTGGACTATTCTTTAGAGTAAACTGACCACAGAATAAACTCAATATACACAATCAGCCTGTGGTAACATTTGAAATCAGTGTCTCTACAGTTCAAAAATAGGTATTCTTCTGCAACAAAACCCCTGCTCTCCCTTAAAATGTTCGCATACAGAAGATTTTTAAAGGATCAGATTCTCATCAAGTTGGGTTTGTTTTCCTATTTAATTTACTTGGTACTAGCTTAACCATTTCAGTATGACTAAGTCTTTTTATACAGGGTTTTGTGAATCATCAGTGATAGTGACTACTTCATAAACACATAGAATGTAAGAAAACACAATATTAAACTACTTCATCTTGTCACATAAAAGTTTCTTCTTCAATTCAGATCAGCTGAAAATTCGATTTCTTATCTCGGATCATTTTATAACTTTATGTCCTATATTGATGTATAACAATAGGATTGTTACAGCTTGTACCATATCAAAACCTGCAATTGTTCATGAAAAATGAAAACCCACCAGCAATAAACATCTGGGTAAAAAACTACATAATGTTCACATACTATTTCCACTTCCCTGTAATGTTGATAGAAGGTAAGAAAGCAAAAGAGCCCCAATATTTTTAGAGAACAAGGTTCCAAGAAGAACCTTTGTTAACTGCAACACAGTGCGGAAGCATAAACAATGCTGGCAGGATTACTGACTAAGGAAAGGCAAAGCTGTACAAAGCATTGGGATAAGGCACAGGCTTTAATCGTGGTGCAATGTTTCCTTCTGACTTCAGTTAAGGAAGTGACAAGGGGTTTTTTTTTCAATTTAATTACTGCAATTTTTTATTTTTTATTTTTTTAAACATGAAGGGCATTAAGCAATCTCTGACATGGATATCTCCTGGACATTTTCTAAAGCGATGTTTTGGAACCTGATTCAGCCTATCTGTTTGCCTTCTGGCTCCAGTTTGTTAACTTACAAATTTTGCCATGGACCAAACAATCTAAATGGTTGCAGCCAGCCCTCGTATTCATCTTTGCAAGAGGCCTCTTTAGAGTGCAGTGGAGTAGAAAAAAGAGAGAGGAAAATGGAACAAACCATGTTTTCCACAAGAACTGATGCAATTATTGTCAACCTCAGGAGGGTTTTTTTTGGTGCACTTTTTCTTTTCCTCTTCCCTCATTTCTTTATAACTAAGGAAACTATTAAACAATGGATTCTCAGAATCTATTAACTTCCTGCATCCTTTTATTGTATTTCATTGCTCAGATCAGCCAGTGTAGACTGCTGAAGAATAACAAAGTGGAAAAAGAAAGCAATAAGGTATCACTATCAACAATGCAATTTGTTATTGTCTGTGATTCTCAGTTAATTTTCTGAGGATGAATAAAGGACAATATTTTGAACAAGTTTCAAGAAAAGGTTATTTTCCTCAGGCTTTAGTTTTCCCTTTCTCTAGAACAATTGATACAAACTGACTACCTTTATAAAGAATTTTCTAAAACTCAGTAGTCATCATAGTCTGAATAATTTTGGGGAGCCAGCAGGCACAGCACTTTTCTTCAGTGTGGTTTTTCCTGCTGGCAGTGAAGGGGCTATCAGAACAAACAGTACCTATCAGGCTGCTAATGTCATTTTGGAAAGAGATGAATTAGAGACAGATAGAACTGTAGATATTTTCTACATCTCAAGATCTTCCGTTTGCGATCTTAAAGTGCATACCTAAATTAGTTAAAATTTAGGAACACAAATGTTTCTGATAATTTCTCTACTGTCTCTTTTGGCAGATCAGCTTTCAAACAAACTTCTGTGTATATTTTCATTTTGCAGGTTGGAAAGAAACACAACCAAATCTACCAACCACCTTCTGATAATTACTCTTGTTAATTCCAGTCACACTGATGACTTCTAATATTTCTGCAGGGCATTCTTGCCAGGACTTTCCCCTCTGAAGACTGTATATTACTAGAATGCTGTGATATACACTTTTATATAACCCATAAGGCAGCATAAAACTTGATGAGTCTATCATTTACTTTTTTGTTTGTTTGTTTAGATGACATTTGTTCTTAAATGTGAATTTAATGCTCTCTCCAAGCAGGCTGTTCAAGAACATATGGGATATACATGAACCTGAATTACACACAGAGCACATCAAAACATCAATGTTCCCAGTGGCAAAAACGGTTGACCTAAATAGAGTGCCGTCAAACACACAGGGAACATTTTGATCTGTAATGTTTCTCTGTTCAGAGCAATTTAATTTTCATCCCATGCCTTCACACTTATAAATGCACCCTCATTTGAGTCAGTTATGAAGGCCAGAATACTGGTAAACACTTAAACAGAAACTAGTTATTGAAAACCATCACACCAAAACAAAATAGAAGTTTATTTCATTGGGGAAAAGCTCCATCAGCCTTATAAGTCACCATCTGCCTTAATCCTAGACTCCAGAGACTTACCAATTTCTCAAACAACTGGCATTGTTCAGAAAACATTATTCAGAAACTACCATGAAAATGATATGATTTCAGTTAGTGTGGAAGTAAATTCTGAATGTATAATGCCTGTTCAGTTTTTAAATAAAAATATTAGCCCATATATATTCAGATGATCAGGAAAACAAGTCAGAGCTCAGTATCGTGGAACTCCTAAGGACACAAAATCTTTTCACAAGTCTTCCAACTCCAGGAATGCAACTTTCTTTCTCTTTTGCAGAATACCAAAACTAAATCATGCAAGTTATGTACAATTTTACCTTTATTTTGTGGAATTAAGGGTGGTCAGGTTCATACCTACTCCCTTCAAGAGTCAAATTTTAGCAACTACATTGTGCAAAAATGAGCAGTGGTTTTATGTGTGCTACGTAACAGAATGCATAAACACTCCCCCAGCCCCATTTACTTGGATAAAGTTCGCCTGTTTTTTCAGGCCCGCTCTCAGGGGTGAAAAAGAATAAATTATTTTAGGCAGGTTTTCCCCTTCAGGGCTGAGCCCTAACTCTGCTAGAATTCTGCTCCTACCTCTCCGTCCAAAGTTGTGTAGTTTCACAGTTTCTGAATTACAAAATGTAGTCTAAACTGCACAACCTATCCTCAACTTCATTGTGTGTGATAAAAAAACCCCAAACAAACAGCAAAATCCGAGTAATTCCCTCAGAAAACCTGTTACACAAGAAGGAAAACCTGAAGTTGTTAACATTCAGGGTATACTGTAAAGATTGCATATGGCTAAAATTGCTAAAAGTGAGAGCATACACTTAAAGCAAGACTGATCCTACCGAGGCTGTGCTATTAAATTAGTAGCGCGGGCATCCGGAATTGTTACGATGTGCCTTTCACAGTGTTTAAGGTATTTGCAGAAACAAACACCCATAGTATGACAAATTGTGACACTATAATAGCAAAAGGCAATTTTATTACTAACTTAGTGTCTAATGTGTCAAAGGTTGACATTTTACCTTCATATTTTAAATTGCTTTTACTGTATTCCAATGTACCTCAAGCTCTTCACTATAGTAAGAGACAAACATTACCTGCAGTGAAGCATTATTAACTGCATAATTCTTCACTTTCTGATAGTAAGAGGGTTAACATTTTTAGTATCGCCGGTGTACTGAGCCTTCACTGCATTAATGCTGCATGCTATTCCTGTGTCAGCTAAAATATAAAGCTGCCTAAGACTTTATGTGCCTTGTGAAGTAAAGAGTAAAGGTAATGTGTAAACCATAAAGAGAAAAACATTAGGAAAGGGAGAAATTCTAGACAGATGGATGAATAAAATTAAGCGATGCTATGATACACATGGCTTTTTCCTATCATAAAGTATTATTACACTGTCTTTTTTATATATAAACAATTTAAATTCCTCAGCAACAGGAAATTTCAGGTCTGCTTCAATACCAGGCGCTACACGCAATATGTAGAGTACATGCATGGCCATCTCTAAATTTTAGTCATTTGCATTGTCTCATGGATTTAACCAGACCCTTTTGGTTTGGAAATTAAGCACTGGGCTACTCTATGACACACGCACGTCAGAGACACCAAAGCATGCAGCTACCACTGTTTTGCAAGCTTTGAGGATGGGCTTTCATCAGAGCCTATGTGAGTTACAGCTCTTCTGATATGAATGAGGTTGCCGAGCAACTCACTTAAGCCCTGTAGAAATCCCAGATTGGAGTTTTATTTTTAGCTAAATGTAGCCCTGTGAAGTGGCTGGTTCATGATGTTTCTTCCACTGAATTCATATGTGGTGAGGTAAGGCACATCAGCCTCTCCTCCCATGCTAGTCACGCCATGCAGTATTTGCGATAGATATAAACACACTGTAGTGAGAAATTTTCTGTCCCGGCACAAAAAAGAACTGAAGAAAAATGCTTATTATTAAAATACTTTTTATATCAGGACATGGAATAGCTGAGACTGTGTCATGTGCCATGCTACAGGGGAAATAACTGCTAAATAGAAGTTTGGACATTTGCTGCTGGATAAAAGCTTTTCAACATTTTATTGAGAAATTTAAAAATGAAAAGAAAAAAATATGGAAGGATAGGAAAAAAGCCTACTAGACAGCAATTATTTCTACGAGTATTTTCAGAAAAAGATGATAAATTTTCAATCAAGTCTCATCAAAATCACCAAAAAAGTCTTTTACCAAAGCCTAATACCAATTTAGGACACTATGAGAATATGCATCGAAGGAATGATGACTCTGAAGTCTAAAGACTCTCTAAAGTCTATCAGTGTGTCTTATATTTTCACTTGAAAATAACATTTGTTCCTAAATTAAATTTTTGTAATTTATTTTTAATTAAAATATTTTATGTTCTCAAGTAGAAGCATGTAAATCAGAAAAAAAAAAAAGACTCGACGATTCACTTTTACCCGCTCTGCAGCCTGATTTCTGTAACAAATGGATGTATGAGATCTGCGCTCCTGATGTTACCTGGTCATATTGCAGTGCTTTGTGGGACACACTTGCATACTGAAGGCTCAGGCGATTCTTTTCTTGCACAGCATCCTTCAGTTCATTTTCCTGAAACACAAGTAAAGAGCGTTACAGACCACTTATCTCCATTACAGTACATCCTATTAAGTGCTTAAGGAAGCAATGTTTTTGTGTTATTTGGTATTAACAAACTATTAAGAGCAATATCAGGCACAAAGCCAAAGGCACTGAAGGTGCAGAAGCTACAGATTAGCTTGCAATTACAGTTGGCTCTATCGTAAACCCACATGTTTTCAGTAGATGATCTGATTAAAGATGTGCAAGCAAAGAGAGATGACCTGACTACACAGGCCTGGTGCCTATAAAAATAATAATAAAAAGTCTCCCTGTGATGTAACAAAGAGCTCAAACCTGGCTGCCTCACTTAGAGCTGGGAAGAGAAAGAGGCTTGGCTGCCAGAAAAAAAAGTATCAAAATTAGGTCTTTTTTTTTTGGAGGCAAAAGCCAACAACTGGGATGTATACTCACGTACACATTTTTATATTCACATATTTCATTTTACTTATAATGCATATCTATTCATAATAGATGTATATATACACATTCTAATACAAACAATTTTAAAATCTGTGAAGAGCATCTACGTACTACAGTGGCAGGCAAGTCAGAAATGCAGCTGGAAGTCAAAAGGTAAGCATGCTTAAAGATCAAGGTATTAATTACATCCTCGGGAATGTATTTTTATTTATTTAGACAGCACTGTAAGGAAGAAAAAAGGAAAAGCAAATGAAATTCAAATATACAGTCAAAGGTCAAACAAGAGAGGTGGAAATGCCTTTGTCAGGTCACACAAATCAAAATACATGCAGCTCAGGATAAAACAGCAGCATCTTCTGATATTTCTGACAAATTTTTCTCACAAGTTCACAAAGGTAGTTGTCTGAGATTAAATGTTAAATTCAGTTCCTTATGAAAGTTGTTATCAGTCATGCTGGGCAACCCGTAATCATTCCATTTCACAGTGTGCATCATACATTATCTTCGGAAAACATTGGTTATATTTGCCAAAAACTATACTAAGGTGGGCAAAACTGGGCCCGCTTTTGAGTGGTTTGAAATGATTTATGATTTTGCACCACTAAAATCCATACTATCAGCAGATTTCTCTAATAATTCTCCTGAGGTCTTAAGAAAAATTGTTAAACTGTTTATATAAATTGTTGCCTAATCTTCATTCCCTGAGGATCAGAACTAGTGAAGCTTACAGACTTCTGCCTAATGGCTACTTAGTTAATATCTAAAAAGATGTGACATCCAAATCTAACTGGAATTAACCACTGGGTTCAAAATTTATAGGGTCAGCTAAACCGATAGTATGATCATGTGAATTATTTTTTTCTATAGAAAATGAGATTAAAATGTCAGTTTTATAAAAAATTTCACACAGAAAAGGCCATTCTGAGTAACAGTGATTTTAACATATTGGTTAATTCTGGAGAAGATACTGCATTTCTGTCCACACCTGGAATGCCAGTCTGATCATTAAATTTGAACATAAAGTGAAAATTAGTTCAGCTAAAGTAATGACATTTTACAGCACCATCATTGTACAATATCAGAACATGTCATCATCATCTATGGGAAGCTGTTCTCTTGACTAAGCGTTAAGTGCTACTGCACAGAACTAAACTAAGATGACAAACTGCAGAATATTCAGTCTTCTGATCGCAGATATACCTATCATCTCACACATAAGGAGCTCAGCAATTACATATTCTTAAGTCTGTTAAATCTGTTGTTCAGGGTGCAATTAAAGTGGCAGTCGGGCTCTGTGAGATGCTAGACAGTTCTGAGGGCCAAAATGAGAAATTCTTAGCTTATGTTGCATTTTCAAAGGTGTGAATTAAATCAGTAAATATTTTTATAATATGAACAGAGCAGTTCCTTGAGTATGCAAATAAATCACTGTGTCCTATTAATTGCTGAAAGTCACTTGTAAAGCACTGTTGTGTCTATTCTGCAGTTCACAAGGGAAAAACAAGCTACACTACCTGCTCTGAAACCCTTACAACTGCAGGCTTTTGTCAGGCCAGATTTGACATTAAGAGATCAGTCTGCTCAGCTGACCTTAATGGGGAACAAGAGACAATAAGTTACCAGGTTTTAATAATGTTATTATAAGGAATTCGAGCAAAAATGGGGGGGAAGGGAGAGGAGGGGAGGAGTAATTGCAATCTAAACCAGCATCTTTCACATCCTACTTAAATTCTCCAGAATGGAAAACAGTTTATGAGAGATGGTACAGCAATTGGGCTGGCCGTTAGTCCTACCTGAAGAAAATATATTTTATCATGTTATTTGCAAGGATGAATAGAAGTAGGGTGGTAACTATCCCACTTTCATTGGTCCTTAGTTATAAACCCATTTCTTTTCACTTATATCACTGTTCATCACAGTGGCAATTTCTCTCAGTATTATTTCTCAATTGCCAGGATAAAGCCCATCTATGTTCTTCATGCCAACTAAATCAGTAAAGATCAAGAATCACCTGAAACAGTAGCAGGAATTACTGGAACAGTTCTAACCTAAAAAATACACAAATAGAGACCCAGCAATGAAAATTCAGGTGCAGAATTTCCACCAGCAGTAATTGCAGTAAGAATATATTTATATATAACATCAGTGTGTTCAGAAGTGACATAAATCCATGTACACTTACAATATTTAGATAGCTTGCTCCCAGAAAATGCATTAAGGAACAAAGAATAAATGACTCATCAAAGGTCTCAGAGCAATAACATGTGGTAAAAGTCAGAAACTGAACCAAAGTCTTGCAAATTTTAGCCAACTTCCTGTACTGGGCTATGTCTTTGAGGTGGTGCAATTCCTCCCCCCACTCTTTGGTGGGCCTCTCAGTGCTTGGTGTGATTCCAACCCCCTCCTGGGGCACACCCCAGTCTAGGGGGGTACAGACTGCAAATGGCAGTGAACCAGAGCGTTAAGGAGCCCCTTTGATGAGCCTGGCTCCTGCTGTCCTTATTACTTGGGAAGGGTTATAACAGTCCATCACGTCCTGACAGCTTGATACACCTGTACCTCGGACATGGTTAAGGGAGAACAATAACAGAACTGCACGTTCTTGGCCTGTGCAACTGGTGGAGAACACCAGAATATTTCATCACTCAAGCTGGGCTAGAATAAGAAAAGTACCTGACAAAAGTCACTTATCTTGGACCCTATAAATAGTGACCCCAGGTGAGACCCTCTGAGCTCTCCTGGATCACAGCGGGCCTGGGACCAGCCTCTCCCCTGAGCTAGGACACCTCTCAGGTATCAAATCTCCCAGGTAGCATCTGCTGTGAGAACCTACAGGTTCTCTGCCCAGGGCAAAGTCGGTCCCCTCGAGTCTCAATTATCACCCGATGAGGAATGCCAATGCATCGTATTTACTCTAAACTTGAGAAAAGGGAAATTTTAACTCTGAGCTAGCTTGTCTTTCACCCACTCTTCCTCTCTCTATCTAATAACGTGTTTAGGCATTTTCATGAGTGCGAGTACATATGTATTTCACTGAATCCAAATGCTTTTTGTCTGTCTGTATGTTTGTACGTCTTGTGTTTGTGAATATACATCTATATATGTATTAATTTAGGGTATCATATAGTAAGTTAGTGCAAATCTTGTCATTTTTGAATCTGTACTTAAGTTAGTGTTTTAATCATATTTTATTGAATTACCTTGTAAATCCTTAAATTGGTTAATGATTAAGTGCTGCTAGTCATTAATAAATCTTGATTTGCTGCTAAATCATTACGGTGTTAATATTTTCATTCGTGACAGTCTTCAGGAAATGATCCAAGTCACAATTACTGTCTACTCAGAAAATCACACAATATTACTTTCAATTTGTTGACTTGAGTCAACAATAATGAACCCTGACAACAGGGGCCCCTACAGAGAATTCTGGTAGATTCAGCTGCAGTAGTTTAGCTACTGCATAGTATTATCAGTCATGTCGCTGAAAGTAACCCATGATGTGGTTATTGAAGCAGCACACACTGCTGCCCAAAGGGGAACACAAGCTAGTTTCTGTGTAGTAGACATAAGTAGTACTTCAACAAACAGTTACGTTCTCTCTCAAAATTCCTCATGACCAGTTTCTCCAGTGTTGAATGTTTCCAGATGCTAACTGGAATAACAGGAGAAACACACTTACAGTACTCATTATACACCTCCTCACCATTTCCTCTTCTCTTGTGGCTGTAAAATAGCACTTGGATTTTTGCAAATTATAGTCATGCATCATTGAAGTTTGTGATTTTCTGTCTTATCCATTGACTTCAGGGATATGGCCCCTTAACAATATCCACCTCAATATTTTCCAGTTTAGTTAAATATAAATCTTCAACAAAAAAAGACTAAAATTAATTGCAGCTATCTCAGAACTAAACTCCATCCAATAGACAATCCATATATTAAAGAGAGAATTGAATTAATATAGAGGAAAACGACATTTTTACTGTTTTCTTCCATGTACAAACCAGAAAACTCACATTTCTGCTACAAATTCTTATTGTCCCACAGTCAGTCTCTGAAAGTCACCAGTTTATGGCCGCTCTTCTCCAAAGTGCTGTCATATCACCATTGTGCACATGCCCATTTGACTGGGGCCAGAGTGGCACACAAAACGTTTTTCATTTAGGGAGAAATCCCACACATTTGATTATCATTTTACTATGTTGTGAGTTGTCTTCATTAGGATTTTATGGTTGGTTCCTGAAAGAGCTTTGAAACACAAACACATTTTAAGGGAGACAGATGCCTTTTGAAAACCCCAGCTTCTCACACATGAAGGCTATGCTTCCTTAAAATGCTATACTGAAATAAATATTTTTCCATTTACTTGGCAGCTAGCACTGATTGCTTTAACAACAGGGCAACACTTCTCACTTTAGCTTTTACAACTGCCAATTCCAAACAGAACCTCCAAGTCAACAGAAAGAAGAGGTCAGCGAATACATAGGGCGCCCATCACAAATGACAGACTTACGGGCAATAGGCTGGATATGTGCTTCATGCCTCCAGCTTGCCTGTTAATGCTAGGGATTCTCTGCTACAGACTTCCCCATCCTCAATTTAAAAAGTCTACCAAATTCTAAAGGGAACGTGCAAAGAGGCACCACTCTGTTATCGCTTGGAACTAAGAGGAGATTTTGTGGGATTCTGCAATTCATTTCGGAGCTGGACATGACTGAGATTTTTAAACTTGTTGACAATAAAACAGTACCAGTTCAAAAAACAAACTTGTGGAAAGCGTTACTGTGAACTCTTCCCTCATTCTTTCTATTTTTTTAATGCAAATAGCTTTTCACTTATTTTTAAAAATTTAATGAGAATTTTGTCCTTTTTTTGCCTGCTGCCCTCTCCCCTGTTCTTCATTTATTCACTGTATGTAACAATTTTGACAATTTAATTGTGCCTAAGAAGCAACATTTTACTAGAGTCAAATGAGGTCTACCATTTAACCTCTGCAAATCAATCCACTGCAGCTGTTAATAAAGACAAGTAGAGTGAAGATTAAGAACTAATCAAGCCAGTTAGTCCAAGACACAGTATAATGGCAAATGCTGATGAAATGTTAGACTAATGTGCAAGTGAGAAGTACTACATACTTCCCAAAAAGCTTCTCACCAGTCTCCAGAGTCTTGACATTGGGCTTCAGTTATTAGTTGAACAGTCTGCCACCCCCTTTCTAATGATGATGTTACACAATACCCACTTAAAAAAGGCAAGGCTTGAAGCAATTTAATTACTAGTCTAGCATACATCCAAAAGTTTTACAGAGTAATGTATGTGGAAAATTAATGATAAGAAAAGAAGCATTAGAAGCTGTATGAAGAACTATTTCACCTTCCCCCAGAAAACACTGACAGTATTGTCACAGATTAACATCAGCTAGCTACAGAACAAACCAACCCCAAACCTTTTCTAACGTATGTAGGCAGAAGTTGCACAGAATAGCTTAGATTGCTCCTGCTTAAGCTTTTTTACCAAGTTAAATACAAGAAGCATAAAGCATACTTACGTATATTACATATGTGGTGGTACGTCAATCAAGCCGCATTCATGTCAGGACTGTAAGTAGCACAATTTGCAAAAAGAATGGGAAATGTCTAGCATGTCAGACAAAATTCCAAACAGCAAGGATGTTTGCTGCTGGATGTAAGGAACGCTTTAGGCATTCTCAGCTCAGAGAGGCATTTTGGTTTAAGAAAACAACACTAAGGATGATCTTTTCAGAATCTGCGAAGTAAACTGAATCAGAAAATTGACAGCCCTCCCAAACCTATACAAACACAAGCCGTCCTGCTGTGTGCTATTTTTAAAGGGGTGCCCAGAGCATTACACAGATTTAAAGGCTCACACACCAGCACACACTTCACAAAACATGAGATGATTAATAAACATCCATGAAACATTAAAAATAAAATACATTAAATATAAACTGTGTTACCTTATATATCAGTTGCATTTTTTAAAATGGAGAAATGAAAGCAAAAATGTGTGTTCGTAACAGAGCAAAAGTAAAAATTCTCCTACGGATATGAGGACTGACTGTAAAAATTCATGGTAGGAGGATGACTTCTGTAGATTTAATACAATCTGACACCTCTGTCTGGGTAACAAGGTTCTACATTGCCTGGAGAAAGGCATCTGTTGCCCTGTGTGCTAGTTTGCTCATCCATCAATTATTTTTGTTGAAAAAAATATTATACACCATTTATTTGCAGCTCTTTTTCTCTGAGACTTATTTCTGCCAGTAACCTGGAATGACTGCATTAGAACACTCTGATTATAATCTGTCGTAGTTCCCTATTTTGATGCTACATAAATAAGATTAATCCAAGAAAAAAGTGAAAACCTCTAGTCTACAGGTACTTAAAAAGGAAAAATGAAGAACCTTCTGGTCTTTTCTCATGTATTTTTGCCCTGTAAATGACTCACTTCTAAGGTCAGGTTCATCACCACCGATTCATTTTTTTCTTCTTGTAAGAGATAGATTTTAAAGGCAAAGCTGACTCATCCTGAATAGTACAGAGTAGAACTATTTAAGAACCTCAACATGGACAAGCTAACAGAGCTAGACTGAGAGGCACAGCCTGTGCAACAAGCTGCCATTAAAACACTTGTGACTTTCTCTTTGCAGTTAGCATGTGGATGATGCAAGAAAAATACAGGCTGTCCTGCATGATTCTAATCACTCTGTAACATAGCACTGAACAAAGTGGAAGCAGAAGCAAGCAGAAAAAAACCCGGCTTTTACAAGAGATGCTGTTCTGTTACTGTTAGTTACTGTTTTGACACTACTTCCATGACATCTGACAGCTTTGGATGCATACTGGTAAGATAAAAGTGGGATCAAAGAAAGCTGACAAGAAAGATGATGCTGAATGTCCCCTCCCCATCCCATGAAGGGTACAAGTCTATCCAGTGCTGGATTTCACAGTCACCAACTTTGAGAGTTAGAAAGTTGTACTTTTAATAAATAAAAAATAATAAATTACGTATTATAAGTTAGTAGAAAACTATTAAATGCAATGAAAAATAATAAAACTGAAGACTTTTTCTTTTTTTTTTTTTTACTATTTCCATTTGATTCTTCCTCTCCATTGTCATGATGAGACACATGTTAGCAAGTAGTACAGGGAAGCAGTCAGGCATTTTATGATGTTAACATTTAAAAAGTAAGGAATTTCTACAGAGAATATTAGCAGCCATGTGTAAATTTTTTCCTCTACCACTCTTAAGATAAAGGAAGATCTACTCAGAAATGCTTGCATTTTAAATAAAATCACTTCACAGTTTGACCTCCTTCATTTTAAAAATAGGAACTTCTCCATGCAAATGATACTTTGTTCTAATAAAGGAAAACAAATGCAGTTTTACCCCTCTAATCAGTAGGCTGAATTTAGCATGAGAAACACTACATAAAAATAGTACTTAAAACACACTGCTAAATAAGGAACGCAGCGACTGTAGCAGTTTATTGGCCTTGGAAATCACCAGTGTCTTGGCACTGCAGCAACCAGGACCAGATGTTACGGAAGAGGCACAAACAATTAATGGATTGCATTATTTTTCACTTCAGTAAGATTCTTACGATAACAAGCTTTGTGCTACTAACTCGTTTCATTCACACTCCTTTTGTTTTGTTTCTTTTCACGTAACTGTTTCTCATAACTTGCCCACACCATCTTTTCTACCACCTCAAATCTGTCACCTCCATGAGAACACTGATTGACACGATAAGGCAATGTTTTGCGGGATCAGAGAGGAAAAGGACAGACCAACATCAGGTTTACCTGAACTTCTGGAAGATTCCCCTATTTTAAAATCACATGTAGCCATATTTGATCTACTGCTGCTCAGACTGTGGCCATCACTGAAAATTGTGCATCACACTCTCCATCTTCTTCACCTGTGGCACATATGAATGTGACAAGACCCTCTCATCTCTTTTAATAAAAATGGGTAAAGCAATAACTTTAGCTCTAAGTGCAATGGTTTTATTATAGCATCCATACTTGTGAAGAAATAACTCAGCAGACATTCTAGCTGCAGCTGTTTATAATGGATTACCAAATACACAAGTTCTATTCAAGACACTACTTTTTGAGTGTGTATCTACCATGTCTGAAGGAAGCAATCATGAAGATAGTAAAAACTCAAGACATTCCCCATGATAACATTATTTAGTATTTGCTGTTATGTTTGTTTATTATGTTTTATGATGCCTTGCTTCCTCTGTGACGTATGTGGAATGCATCAACTAGACTCTACACTCAAAACCAAAAGACCAAATGTCTTTGCACACTTTCAGTTCACACCACAGATGGAATGAAGCCTCTAACTGGCAGTAGGTGGCATTATTTTTTTTCCTGTTAACTTCTGCAGAAAGTATCAATCACTACCCCAAACAAGCAAAGACAGCAATTGTGTAACTTATGTTTTCAGTATCATCTTTTAAAACTTTCTCAGCATTTGTAATGAAATGTTATTATTGGATAGCTGCTTAATTCCTTAATGAAAAAATCATACATATTCTTGTTGTGGAAGAGTAGTATACAAATGTATAGCTGACAACTGACGAAGCAATTCAAGGTAATTTTAGGCCTATCAACTTCAAAGAAAAAATAAGGGGTAAGGAAGAGTCAATTCTCATCAATAATGAGTTATTTATGTATGTTAACACTGTAATACTTTGTCTAAGGCCCTTCAAATGACTAAAATTATGTAATATTGATAATGATCTCATCAGTGACTATATAAAAATTATTTTGATAGGCATAAGTTTTAATACAAGCCTTGTACCAAAGTAATTCTACCACTGACAACACAGCTGTTCCTAATTCAACCACCCAGAGCACCTATACAATGCACTTTGGCTTGTGTTCAGGCTGCCCTGCTAAAGATACCCCCTCACCTTGAGTTAGCCAAACTGCTACTTCGTATTTCCTTTAAAAAGCACATTTGTGTTCTACCTTTCAAATAACATCCAGCTGATGGGAACATAAACATAAGCAAAGACGCAACAAAAATACATTTCTGCAACATTTAGCTGTGAGTTAATCTTAAACTTAATATTACATCAGTGTTTTCCCCTTGGACAGTATTAGAAAGTAAATCAATTTAATTTGTGGGCTGAAGCAAAAATCAATGTTCATTCAGGGGTTTTTCTTTCAATTATTCTTCTGTTCACTTCTCAACACAAAAAATTAATCTGTGTATCTGAGACAGTCTAATTCCCATTTCACATGGCACAGTCCTTGTTTCTTCATGGAGAACTTATACCCAAGGGAAGGAAAAATTAGCCACTGCTAGGGGAGAAAGGAGTGAACAAGGTCCCTAGTCTTGGATAAAGGCACAAAGGAAACACAGTGTGGCATAAACATTAACCCCATTTGAATGCTGGTATCAAGCAGGTGCGGTCTGAAGGGGACACTCCCTACTGCCCCCTTAACAAATATTTTCTTTTTATTTTAGCATCATACTGTATACTTTTTATTCCACATCTCCAACTGGTAGTAAATTGTTCTTTTGCCTTGAGTCCAGTGGATGTGCCAAAGATCTAACTTATTTTTGTAGAGCAAACCAAATGCCACCAAATATTTTAAAACAGTTGAAATGGATAGCATGGTTTTAGTGGTTTCTACACATACATGAATTTCCACTTTCACTTTGTAATAATTCATAAGGAACTTGCTATCCGCATTTTCCACTTACTTTGGTTTGACTCGTGGCAGAACAAAGTACATCAGCTAAAAAACATGAACGAAGTTGTTCTGATCACCACTGGAGCTCATTAGGGATAAGGTTGCTACAGAAAGGACCTATTCAATTATCTACCAGAGAATTAAGGTTTCCATTTCCGGATCAACAGAACAGAGACAGAAGACTGGTGAATGGCAAGAGAGTGGCGAACAGCAATGTGAACTTGCAGGTGCCTCAGCAGAATACCTTATAGGATCTTCTAAAGACCATGTATGTTAGTATTCTGCAAACACACCAGTTGCAGACACTTTTATACAGGAGTAGCTCATGGAGAGATCTTGTCAACTTTGATTAAATTGTCAACTTCACTGTGTTATTTCTTATAATAGAAATTTCTTATTCTTACTGAAATAGAACAATCCATTTTTCTGTTCTATTGCACTAATAATTAAAATGCAATTACTTAGGCCAGATTTCACAAATATTTCTCAAAAAGCTTGCCTTTTTGTCGTGCACAAAGAGGAGAGAACAGCAAACAAGATCAACTGTTGTCATGGTAACGTCATGCCCCAGCAGGTGAAAAACTCAGTCCTGTGGCACTAAAAAAGGATGAAATGTACTGAACCTAAGCATAACATCAACTAAAGCTCAACAAGCTAAATGTGTTTTCATAGATTGGTATATTTTTAAGCAACATATTTAGAGAGGCAAATGTTAAAAAAACCATGTGAACTCTGGTGACATCAGTAATCACTCAATTGTCTCAATTTTATTGGAAGAAATGTGTACTGATAAGTTGCATAATTTTGGAAATCCCTATGAAAAGCTTATCACAATTTTTAAAAATGATGTGACTTGAAAACAGAAGATAAGTTTTCATTTCAAGACAGATACAAGAAAAATATGCTGAATAATTTTAAGTGTTAGATGCCAGAAGCATCATTCAAAAACAGCTCTTCACGCTCCAGAAGTTCTGTTTTCAGAACAGATAATATTACAGCCTTCAAGTAAGACTGTACAATCAATTTTCATCTTTTGTTAAGCTAAAATGGTATATATAAACACTAAACAAATATATGAGTTAACCAAAACAAAGTACTATGGACCACTGCTTTTCTTGCATGATTTTTTAAGAAAAGCTGTACAAAACCATACTTGGTCCTTCTATGGGCCAATCAAATTTTCCCAAACTAAAATTTTCTACAACTAAGTGCCCACTTCAAAACATTGAATTACTATTTACAAAGATCAGAAAAACACTTTGCATTCCTTCCTTAGGGAGAACATACATGCAGGTAAGTCACAAAGCTTTCTTTTCATCTTCAGGGCTCTCAAACAACGGGAAATCACCATGTAGATATCATATTCTATTATTTAAAGCTGATTTCAAACCCTTTTCAACAAAATTTGAAAACTAGAAAAAAATTGGAACTGTATGGGATTTCTTATATAAGACAACATAAAATCTGAAAGGGCTACATAGTTTGTTCTAAACAATACAGATAATTTTCTCCATCCATTTAACAAATGTAATGATTTTAACAAAGCTTAATAGTTTTACTATGTGTATTTACAGGTATGAAAACTTAAACATACTATTTTTTCTAAGGATTCTCAGGAAAAATGCATCACAAAACAATGAGCTTAAACAGTCTGCCAGTCAGAATTTGAAATTTATTCATAACTCACAGTCCTTGGGTAAGCAGTGAGTGAACTGTGGATTCATCCTTCTTAAGCACCAAAATAGAGAAGATGGCTCTATCACCTAAATAAAGCAATGTTGTTTGCTATCCTTCTACTCAATATCATATAAAGTCCTGTCACAAGAACATCAAGGAGAAATACAATAGCTAGCAAATACTAGAATTCATCAATTTTTTTTTTTTTAAATTGTATGTCATTATTGTATTACTTGAACTTTAGTTCAACCTTGAATGTCAGCAATGCACCAAACTTTGTATCAGACACTACTCAATTAGAAGAAAGTCCGTACATAAATATATTATGTTTTATTTTTAAAGCATAAGACAAAAGAAAGGTTAGAATCTAGTCTAACTAATATATAATTTTGGAGGCAAGAAATCCTCTGCATACAGAAAAAAGCGAAGTGGCTTTACAGTTTTTTAAACAGTGACTGCTTGAAGACACTTTGCAGCTTGGAGTTACAAAAATGACATTAAAAAAGGTTATTAGACAAAGTGCAAATGAAGAGGATGAGAGCAGTATCTCCTCCAGAATAACACTTACATATCTTGATATACATACATGCTGAGGATGTCAATTGTTTGTACAGTAAGCCCTGGAGAAATACATGATATGTGTTTTTCACAGAGAAACTCAGTAATTAAGACCAAAAAGTGTTTGTTGATCTTGGATTCTCTGCTGGTCGTAGACATCCCTCAAAATCTGGGGCAGTCACCAGCAAGGAACACTTTGGAAATGCGATCTTAGATTATTTGACTGGCACTGAACAGCAATATGAAAGCAGAGTCAGAGACTAATACTAACACAAAAATCCTCCTGTGTATCACATTCTACACAAACATACAAATATTTAAGCCTCTAAGAATTACCACTGCATTTTATTTTGCTGTCATAAATCTACTCTACGTATCTGTAGTTTGTAAGGACAATTTTCCAGGCATTTTTGAAGAGAGCAGAACATAGACAAAATACTCTGTGTTAAAATATCATAAGAAACAACACAAAATATAAACAATATAGTTGCAATGTTACTTTTCCTTACCTTCTCTTTCCTAAATATAATTAATGCTGCCAGGAAGATACTTATATACTATTCTGCTTAGTATAAAATCAAAAGAAAACTATATCACCAAGGCCCCAATTCAGGCAAGGAGCTTACTGCTTAATAGAAGTGGAATATTGAAGCAATTTATCCAAACCCCCTAGTATTTTTGCCTTCATTAAACTGACACAAATCCGAACAGAGACCTGACTGCTTTCAACAGGGTAGAAAATCGTCAGCTAGAAATCTGCGTTAAAGTTGCAGTCAGACTTAGTTCTTTGCTTTTTAGCAAATATATTATTTGGAATCTCCAATTAATCTTAAATTTGCTTCAACATGACTAATTAGGTGTATATAACCCTATGTTTTAAACCATTAATTATTTTGTTACTTAGAGTTACATGTGGTAGCAATGAAATGTATTTCACCCCCACTTACTCAGAAAGCAGTCCTGTACATATGCAACTGCATCCATCTTCCCTCCTTAATGACACAGGCAAACAGAAAGAGTCAGAGTTTCTTTCTGCTCGTTCAATCTGGACCGCATCATACTCTTAAATTAAAATTAATCTTCCTTACTAGCTCAAGCTGACCTTTTAGCCACTGCCTGGAAAGAGAACATCACTCCCCTGGGGGCTGTTCGAGGGGAGGGCCTTCTTGCGCCTGACACCTCGCAGCCACCACATGAGATGAGGCAAAAGCACATTAAAACGGGCAATTTGCTATGATTAGTATTATTTATACAAGGAAGGCTGGCAAGCCATGCTCGGCGTCTTGCTTCCTTAAGTACCTGAGGCAAGGAAGCTCTTTGTGATCTGTAACATCAGTAAATATTTATATTTTGGTTTATTCTTTAAAAGTCAATAATTAACTGGTTGAGGCTGAACAGAAATATTCTGTAAGCTTTCATGCAGTTTCTGTATCCAGCTTGCCATTACTATATCCCTGAATTAGACCAGGACATTCTGGGACTTATTTGTATTCCTTTAAATAACCAAAGTTTATTCATAGTTGTTTCCAAGATAAAATCTTGACACATTAGGGAAACACAGAGTTTACATTTTTACTACTTTCTTATTTATTAAATGTGATGTGTAAAATAGTTACAGAGACTGCAAAAGGATTTTGCCTTCTGTCACTCAAAACAATCTGAGCACTAGAAAATTCAATTTCTCTTTGCCCATAAAACCTTTTTAATGTAAGTGTGCAGTACTCATATCTCGAGTAGAGCTTTGAAAAATCTCTTTCTTGCTGTCACTTTATATAAAATTCACACTATTTTATGTCCTCCTTAAAAACATACATAATCTGTGGTGTTGTGATTTGTACATTTGCTGATGTTTTAGATTTAAAATATAAACAACCTGAAAACAGCTCCTGGGTCTGAAAATCATTAAGGAAACCATCCAGGAAGAGTCTAATCAGAGCACAGAATTCATCTTCTGCATAAAATACCAGCTGATTAGCAAATAATCTTCCTTAAGGAGAGAAATGAAAAGAGGAGGAACAATGATGCAGGATATTTCTTATTTGTGAACCGAATGAAAATAAATCTTGACTTGAATGATATATAGAGGGGAAATTAAAAAACAAAATTAAACTCTGGACAGTTAAAATAACCCTACTTGAGGAAATCTTTGAAAATGGTGGGACAATGTAAAGGATTACTACTACTACTGGAATACAGTATTCCACTTCACAGAATTAAGTGTTGAAAATTTCTCAAGCTGAATTAAAGATCAAAAAGAAAATAATTCCAATGCTAATAATATTTAGCTTTAGGGCTTGTCATATTTAATTTTTTCAGTTCATAAAAATCAATTGTTGTGGCAGATACAAATGTAAAGGTCTGTGGAAGTTCCCAGAAAAGGCTTTGAGGATAGGAAAAAAAAAAAAAAAAGAGGAATACTGAAAAGCACTAGTCACAAATAATGTCTTATTTTCTCTATTTCAAATTGCTACGCATCGAAACAATATTAAAAAAAAAATATCTTATGGATTAAAAAACTTACTTCTAAATTAATTAGGACTTTAATCTCACAGCACTCTAACTGAAAGATACTGCCAACTAGTATATGCCAACAAATATAGTTCAAACACTAGCTTCTTGGCTTCCTCTTGTGACATAAATTAGGATGCCTTTAATGGTAACATTCTTCATGCCTACATTTGAATGGTTCTTCATCTGAACAATACCTTTATTCAGCTATCTTTCAGCTTTAGTCTAGAAGTGTCAAAATGACTAAGGTTTTTCAGCAGACTGTATCAACATTGACCAACTGATCAAACAAGGTTTAATTTATCATAATTTTAAAAACATAATTTAAAATTGTAAATAACTGATGGAGTACATATCTCTGATCTGGTTTGAGACACTGGAGAGCTTTTAAATTAACGCAAAGACTATAGAGCCTGGACCAACGGGCTAGTATCCAAGTTTACCTCAAGTTCTAAGCAAGTACAAGGCCAGTTTAAGAAATAGATTAATGAAATCATTACTCTGTTTAACAAAGGATACAATTTGGTATAAAACCTAGTGTGTTAGGATTGCAATCAATACCAGAAATAATAAGACCAACCCATTGTACTGTCTACTTCACCAATTTTCTTTTTTTTCCCCATTCACAGACGTACAAAGGGACAAGCTCATTTTGAAAAACACCTACATTAATATACAGCATCCCAAAACCTGAAAGAACATTCATCCCATTTACATTCTAGGAAGCTGTAGATTAGTTCAAATCTCTTTTCACCTGAACTTATTTTCACTTCACAGTTTCTGATCCTCACATGCTGTGAATTATCAGGGCCACTGAGGAAAAAAAGAAGAACAGAAATAATTTATCTTTACTTATTAAAGATAAAATTTGTTTGCCATGTGTTTCTTAAAACTATCAAAATTATGTTTTCTTATGAATCATCAACTGAAAAAAATAAAGATGATATTTCATTAAAGTAAGCCTCATGTTTCATCTTTGGATAGCAACCTCCAAAGCCATATACAGACAATATCAGCATAATTTCTGAACTCTCCCAACTCATCAATTAAAAACAAACCTACAGCTGAAAATCTATTCATAAAGTAAGAAATGTGTCTCTTGAAAGGTAATTATAACTCTCTATGCAAAACAAATCCTTGGAGAACATTTAAAAACTACACAAAAATGTCCAGCACTTTAGACACTTGAGACCAGATAGTGTCAACTGTATTTCTACTTGTCTATTATGAATTTCATTAACATGTATTTTTAATTCATATTGAAGTGATTTTAAATTATTGCTTTCTTTTTTCTTCCTGATCTATTTATTTGTAACAAGGAATGCTAAGAAATCTTCGGTACTCAAGCAAACTAATTAGCTCTAATAAAGCCAAAAGAAATTAGTTCTGGTTAAATATTAACAGATAACAAATCTAAGTGATGCTCCTGAATTTCAAAACAGAAGGTTAATCAAAGGGGGGATTCAATTTATCTCCCGTTGTGAATAAAGATTTTGAAATTGGGCAGCATTTTTAGGCACAGGAAGAACAGAAAAAGACAGTGAGAGTGTATGAGTTCATATGATGGCTACCAGGAAACCTCGGGAAAAATAAAAGTAGACTACAAGATAGCAGGGAATATTCAAATGAACAGCTTAGCTGTATTTCTGAACACATTAATTCAATAGTTTCAATAATATTAGCTGAAGATTAACTCTGCTGCTCCGCTTCCAAGGGACACTGCATGGTGTCTCATCTGTCCCTTTAACACAGAAATAAAGGCAGCTAGCTACACTCTGAATTTTTAAAACAGACTGTGATAATAGTTATGCACACATTTTAAAGGTTGTAGTGTAGGGACATCAAATGCAAATGGTGCCAAGCTTTTTCTCGAGATCTAGATGAAATCTCATCACACTGACACTAGGTTTAAATGAAGTTGAGCATCACTGAATTCTCTCTGATACAGCTATCAGCAAAGTGAAGAATGAAACTGAAAATTAAAGATAGCTTCAGATGGCTGCACATTTATGAAGTTTTCTAAAACATACATTTCATATCACTGATTCATTTCTCTAACTACCTAGCGAAGAATGACACCTGCCTGCAAAAAGGTGATTACCAGAGATCACTGAGATACCAGAGATCAGATGTCTTGACAGATCCCCCTGCTTCAGTGACAGTCAAAGTGTCTGTCATTCTCACAGGCATAATAGCACATAAAAGATTAATAGTTCTCCTAGATTTCCTCATGTAGAATATGTATCTCCAGAACTGCTATTTAAGGTATTTCCATTGCCTGTAGCACTAAACTAACTTCTCTCTTCACAAAAACATTTTGACAGGAATGTACATCTATGAGAACCATTTCTTAGCACCTCATTGCAAATTATATCTACATTTGTGAGGAGGATGCCTTTTGGTAAACTATCATTTCGGTATTAACATGCATTTTAAAATGGCAGAACCATGGTTGTGGAAAATCTGATGTAAATACGTGAAAAACAAGGGCTTACTCCTGTGATCTACTCCAGAAAAAGCAGTGGCTAAACATACTATTTTTGATCAAGTGTTTTACATTTCATCATATATATTCAGTTTGGATTTAACACTCCAACCTTTCATAGGTAAACTACTGATTTCAGAGATTTCAGAGAGTTATCACTCTCGCAAAGTGAGGCTCTCAAGAACACACATTATTTATTTCCCTGCACGCATGGGCCTGAAGAATTTCTGAGCCTAAGCTACCATAAACACAGCAAACAGGAAGGTAGTGTTGAATTCATTCTGTTTCCACGCATGTAGGAAAATTTATTAGCATTTTCAGTTGCCAGAAAGTTCTTCCACAATGTTGATGTGATTTTTATATCTATATGGAAAAGAAATAACCTATGATAGAAGGCAATTTCCACATACAAAACCAAAGTCTGCGCTGGTTTACTCTTCTGTATAATCTTCACTTATTTCAGGTTATTTCATACTGTTATCTAGGGCAAAGTTTGTCCCACTACAGCACCGTGGTAACAGAAAGTGCCATTTACAGTCTGAACAGACCACTTTTTATTGTTCTACCAGTCCCTTCCCCCAGAAAACTGAGTTATGGAGAGAGGAGTATGTATGCTTACGTACACATACCAACCTATATTCATACACATGTGCTTCACTCCAAAAATCAACTACAATGAAAGTCAGCAACCTGCCGATGCCAGAGTTTTTATAGATTAGACTTTAAAGACCGCTGCTAGGCAAATCAAAAAGAAAATTCTAGACATAAAGAACTGTTGCATGTCTTATCTTTTGACTGCCAAAACATAGCCCAGACAGCTGATCAGCTTCTGAAACCACCTATCCTTCTTATCCAAAGGAACCCACAATTTAGTTGTTTTTTTAGAAGTCTCTGTTACTCTGACAGTCAACCTACCTTTCACCTCATTAAAGGATAACTTTGAACACTCCTGCCAATTCTTTCTCTCCTCTATTGTCAGTTTGGTATGAAGAAGCCTATCTGATAGAAATCAGGGATGAAATCTTTTAGGAATGGAAACTCAATTCCCATAATAAACTATTGTTTTCCTACTTGCAAAGACTAGCACCATTAATGTGAGTGTAAAATCTTGTGTAAGCATTTTATTTTTCCAGAAGCCAGAAAAAGATAAATTGCCTTTTCATGTATGTCCTGACTTCTGTGAAAAAAAAAAACAAAACTAAAATAAGGGAGACAAGAAAAACATGATCAGAGACGGCAGGTGTCTCAAGATAATACCCAAATGATATTTTTATCAATTTGAAGATCTGCCTTTACATATATAGTCACAGGACAGTCACAGTCACATACTGAAAATCAGGTGAACCTCAGCAACATAAAACTATGTGTCTTTAAAGGATGTGACATACCCAGTACAAAAGTAACACTGGCAAGTGAGCCTCTGCATGGCAGAGCTAGGGAAACAGGAGGTGGTAAACAAAGGAAAAAAATCATACCAGCTTAAAGCATACCATGGAGTTTGCAATTAAAGCAATTTTGGGAAAAACTAACAACAATTATGTTGTAAAATACATCACAGGCAAAATTCAAACACCTGTCTCTACCTGCAAGACAAAACACATATGCTTTCCCTCTCTCCATGAAAGACTCCATGAGTGCAGGATGTGAATACAGGACCTAGCATTTAATTTATCGTTTACCGCAACAGCAGTGACAGTGTTTTGACTTTCTTCTGAATTTGCACAGCCCCTCACTAATGATCCTTTCCCTCCATTAGTGGTTTACTGTTCTATTTTGCAAGCTTCCAGCAAATTAACACTAAATTGAATTCCACAGAAAAAGATGTTACAGGCTTTCTCCCCCATGCCTGCTTTAATCACATTTTCTTCTCCTTCAATTTACTCTACATTTAATGGTGGAAATTATTTTAAAGATTGATTTCTAATGATTATGCCTATTATAGTTCAGAAAATTAGTCTTCCTGTCTATCTTTGGCTAAATCTCAAAGAAAAGATTTGATCTGGAACAACTTGTGAAGGCCAAAAGTGGTATTTACACAAAAGATGATTTCTCTTCCCTTCTACTTCTCCTTTACAGCACTAACACCCAGTGTGTGGCAGAAGGCACGAAGTCCTCACATATTTCCTTCTTTCACAAATAATACTAGCAAATGGTGGAGAATGGACAGAAGAGCTAGAAATAGATAAGTATCATTCATTTGAATTAGATGTAGAATAAATTCTTCTCATTATGAACAAGCAATCTACCTATGGCCAAGCCTACACATGAAGACACTCCGTTACTGTTTTAAAGTTCTCTGAAATTCTTTCAAGAAAAGAAAACTACTATTTATTGGCAGTATGTCATGAATACAACCTTCTGTTTAAAAAAATTTCTCCATGTAAAGTCCTTGCTTTTTAAATCCCTATGCTTCAAATTGTTTGAAGTATGATAGGAGATTATCTACTTAATCCATTTCTTTCACCCAGGCATTTCAGAATTCATAGAGCTATGTGAAGTTTAGTTCTCATTAGCAGACCAGTGAAGCTCTTCACAAAGCAGAAAATGAGTCGGGAGAAAAAACATACAGCCTTAGGGTGGTATTTTTTTTAAAAAAAGTGTAGTGGAATTGAACTACAAGAGAGAAATTGTGAGTTAACCATCTCTTATTGACACTGTAACTAGCTAGAGAATCCATGCTACCTTTCTCCTTTTGTTTTCTGCTGAAAAGGCAGAAGCTGAAGAAAGCTTGTTAACACAATTTCTTCAAACTTGTCAAAATGCAAACTGCCACTTGATTAGGAGCTTGACCAAATGAAAACCGCTGCAGCCCTCAAATACTCAGATGATGGTTTATTTACCCAGAGGAAAGGAAACCCTCTGCCAGTATGTTTTGTATTCAGTTTTCATGCCTGATGATCAGAATCTGGGCCCTTCCTTTACTGTTTTCAGCATAATTCAGCATGATTCAGTGCTGGTGCTGCCAAGATGATATCACTTTAAATAGGCTTTAACTACAGAATTAACCAAATGACTTATCACTTTATTCTTTCTTTGAGAATGACTGGATTTAAGTTAATGCTGTCTCCTTAACTCAGTCTCTTCACTCAACATTGCTAGCTGAACCACATGTAGAAAATGAAAGAGCAGTTCTCCCTGGGGGTCCCAAATTGCCCACAATAAAGTGATACCCTTCTGCAGATTAAAGATGACAAATTGAATGTTATGGCATTTTACATCTCTGCCACATAAAACCTGAAAATCCTAGTCCTGTTCTCAAAGAAGGCTGGAAACCAATCCAAATTTTGAACATTTCTTTTTCTCAGCTGGATTGTCAAATGGCATTATTTCTTCTTATGTGCAAAATGTGTGTTGAAAGTTGCTCAAATGCCAGAATGTGTCTAATCCTGCTATAATGTGGTAGAGAATAATTTCTAAATTTAGGAAGTAATTGCTTTGCTGTCCAGTGAAACATACACTAAAAAAATAATCTCCTCTAGTCAAGTCCTCATTTGAAACACCAATTCAGACTTCGGGGAACACAAGCACTACACCTTCGGAAGAAAATGTAGCTGCACAGTTCCATTGTTGCAGTTCACCGTTTCCATCGGTGCTTGCTCTGTATCACAACACAATCAAAATAACAATATTCAGTGCTTAGATGTCATTTCAGTACATAGTTACAAAGCACTTTGCAAATAAAACTATTCAGTTCTCTGGGGTAATATCACTTTACATGGAGGATTTTTATTTCCCAGTTGTGGTTTTATTAGAATCCTGAACAAAAACTTGACATTTCAAACTTCTTTGTGTAAATGAAAGGAAGGAAAGATTATTGTTTTAAATACAATCTACCTGATAGACACTGCTGCCCTAGAGCAGTTCCTTGCCAGCTTGAATCTTGGGAGCACTATGTCTTTGATTTCAGGAATTTCAGAGGACTGAATTCTTAGCTTCTAAAATCTGAAAGAGACCAGAGTGAACAACCAAGGAAACAAGCTGGCAACACAATAGTTTGCCATCTGCCAATTTAAATTACTCTTTCAGTAGCCCTAAAATGTGGATTTCAAATACACTGCCAAATCCCCAACCAGCTAATTAGTATCATTCCTGATTTTAAGGAAGTATCAGCAATGGCCTATGTGCATTTCTCATGTACAGGTTATAGCTTCACATATGTTTGATATTCTATGAATTAATACAGAATAAAAGATGCAATGATAGACACATTCCACATTTAAACTATGGTTTTAGAAATCATAAAACTGGGAACCAATTCCCCGGGGGGAGAAGGCAAAACAAAAGCCCCAGAGACCAAATTTCCAATAAATTTTCATGAGTATTCAAAAAGTATCAAGGTGAAACCTGAATAAAAGTGCACAGACCGGCCTGCTAATTGAAATCCTGGAAAAATTAGAAAGAAGGGTGTCCCACCAACCAATAACAAGTCGAAGCCTCTGTGGAAAGCACAGCAAACCCCCGAAGTACTCTGTCACCTTCAACTCCTGCCTGGTTAGGGGAAGTGGAAGAAATTCAGCCCTATTCATAATGGTGTGCTTATGCACACTAGTTCCTGTCTCCTACAATAAACCCCTCAGCAAATTCAATCACCTTGCCAGCCACTGGCAAGACATGACCCTGCTTTATACATGGGCAAGTTTTCAAAGGCAAAATGCTTTTTAGCTGCTTTTGAAGTGTTGATGCATTCTCATTGAACATGGGAAAACTATTACCTAACATACGGAAGAAAACCTGCAAGTCACCAGCTGAGTCCTGCAGATTCAGAAATTCACTGTTGTTTACAAGGATGATCATCTGCTATGGCAGTAAAATGTCAGGACAGATTAGAATAGTAGTATTTACACTTTCAGTGACAACTTTTACTACGTTGGACCGAGCTTTAAACATTGTAGTATATCATTTGTAGGTCTGTGTCACTATATACGTACAATCTGATCTTGTAAGCCTAGGCCACACACTACCATACATAAGTATCAAGGATATGACAAATATCTATCAAAATTATCTTCTTTGATCTTTCCTGTGTATCATGAAACTGCATTCATTTCAATACTATTACTACAGAACTATGAAATAGCACAGATCAAGCCTTTGTAGAACTCTACTTTTTTTTTTTTTTTTAGTTTTGAATTGAATCCATTTCAGTTCATGGCCAATGTAAATATGAGTATTACCAAAATGATCCATAGAAAATAAAGCCCACTATACACAGTAATTTTGTGTTAGGGAGTGCAACAGATGTCACAAATTGTCCTGGGTTTGGCTGTGATAGAGTTAATTTTCCTCCTAGTAGCTGTTACAGTGCTGTGGTTTGGACTTAGTGTGTAAATAACGTTGATAACACACTGCTGTTTTAGTCGTTGCTAAGTAGTGCTTATCCTAAATTAAGGATTTTTTAATTTCCTGTGCTCTGCCAGCGAGGAGGTGCACAAGAAGCTGAGAGGGAGCATGGCCAGGAGAGCTGACCCCAGCTAGCCAAAGGGCTATTCCACACCATGGGACGTCACACTCAGGCTGGGGGCGGGTCGCTGCTCAGGCATCGGTCAGTGGTGGTGAGCAATTGCACTGTGCATCACTTCTCTTTCTTGGGTTTTATTTCTCTCTCTTTTTTTTAATCTTCCTTTTCATTATAACGATTATTAATATATTTTATTATTGTTGCTATTATTATGTTTTAGTTTACTTATTAAACTGTTTTTATCTCAACCCATGAGTTTGGGGTTTTTTCCGATTCTTCTCCGTGTCCCACTGGGAGAGGGAGGAGTGAGCAAGCAGCTGTGTGGTGCTTAGCTGCTGGCTGGGGTTAAACCACAACGCAAATCAATACAAGAAAATACAGTCAACAAAAGAAGATATGATTATACTTCCTCTTAACCTTATGTTGAGTATGCCTCTCTTCATTAGCACCCCCAAAAGAATCCTGCAGTTGATTTCATCTCATTTACCAAACTATCCACTTTTTTCATAAAGTTTGGTAGAGAAGAAAAAGTGGAAATCACTCAGTACACTGCAAACTTCAGCCCACTCACTTGACAGAAACCCCTGACTCCCTTCCTCTGAATCTTTTTCTCAGTTTAAAAAATTGATAATACTCATATAACTTGAAGTAAGCTCTTTTCTTTAGTACTCACTGTTTTCAAAATTTACCAATATTGTTATCTGACTGTAGACTAGAGAATCAGTATGTACAAGCAACCCAAGGCTACTTAATCATGTTGTGTTCACCATAACTGTAATAGCTATGCAAAACTCTTAACCTGTCAAATTCCTGTTCACTACTGGGATATATAAAGCATTATTTTTGGATATAAAATCCTGTGATAAATAAAGTAGTTAAAACTGGTATAGGCCATTTTTGTTTAGGATCTACTGAACTTCTGGGGTTTGGCTTTTTTTGGTTTGTTTTTGTTTTGAGCTCCTGAGTTTCTTTTAACTGTACTAAAAGGTCTGTATGTTAGAATCTACCTAAGAACCACTCAAGTGTCATTCATCTGTATTAAGCCCAGTCCACTACAAATAGTAAATCCTGAAAAGATCAGATCATTAATTTCACAGAATCATCTAGGTTGGAAAGGACCCTGGAGATCATCTAGTCCAACCATTCGCCTAGCACAGTTCCCACCTACAGCATGTCCTTAAGCTCTAAATCGACCCTACTCTTGAACACCTCCAGGGATGGCGACTCCACCACCTCCCTGGGCAGCCCATTCCAACGCCTCACAACCCGTCCTGTAAAGAAATGCTTCCTAATATCCAGTCTGAACTTTCCCTGGAGCAACTTGAGGCCATTCCCTCTTTGCCTGTCGCTTTCTACTTGGCTAAAGAGGCTCAAACCCAGCTCTCTGCAGCTTCCTCTCAGGTAGTTGTAGAGGGTGATGAGGTCTCCCCTCAGCCTCCTCTTCTCCAGACTAAACAATCCCAGTTCCATCAGCCGCTCCTCACAGGACATGTGTTCCAGACCCTGCACCAGCTTTGTAGCCCTTCTCTGGACATGCTTGAGTAACTCTATGTCCTTTTTGTAGTGAGGGGCCCAAAACTGAACACTGGAATCGAGGTGCGGCCTCACCAGCGCCAAGTACAGGGGCAAGATCCCTTCCCTGTCCCTGCTGGCCACACTAATCCTGACACAAGCCAGGATGCCATTGGCCTGGTCCCCTGGGCACACTGCTGGCTCCTGTTCAGCTGGCTGTCAGTCAGCACCTCCAGGTCCCTCTCTGACTGGCAGCTCTCCAGCCACTCCTCCCCAAGCCTGTAGCGCTGCTGGGGGTTGTTGTGGCCCAAGGGCAGCCCCCGGCATTTGGCCTTAGTGAAACTCCTCCAGTTGGGCTCAGCCCATGGCTCCAGCCTGTCCAGGTCTCTCTGCAGAGCCTCCCTGCCCTCGAGCAGATCAACACTTCCACCCAACTGGGTGTCATCTGCAAACTGACTGAGGGTGCACTCGATCCCCTCGTCTAGATCATCAATAAAGATGTTAAACAGGAGTGGCCCCAACACCCAGCCCTGGGGGACACCACCCGTGACCGGCCGCCAGCTGGATTTAACTCCGTTCACCACAACTCTCTGGGCTCGGTCGTCCAGCCAGTTTTTAACCCAGCGAAGTGTGCGATTGTCCAAACCTCGAGCAGCCAGTTTCACCAGGAGAATGCTGTGGGAAACAGTGTCAAAAGCCTTGCTAAAGTCAAGGTAAATTACATCCACAGCCTTTCCCTCATCCAATCAGCAGGTCGCTCTGTCACAGAAGGAGATCAGGTTTGTCAGGCAGGACCTGCCTTTCACAAACCCATGCTGACTGGGCCTGAGCATCTGGCTGTCCTGCATGTGTTGTACAATGGTACTCAGGATGAGCTGCTCCATCAGCTCCCCGGGCACCGAAGTCAAGCTGACACGCCTGTAATTTCCCAGATCATCCTTCCAACCCTTCTTATAGATGGGCATCACATTGGCCGATTTCCAATCAGTCGGGACCTCTCCAGTCAGCCAGGACTGCTGGGAAATTATAGAACGTGGCCTGGCGAGCACCCAGCCAGCTCCTTCAGCACCCTCGGGTGTATCCCATCCAGTCCCATAGACTGGTGTGTGTCTGTGTGATGCAGCAGGTCACTGTCTCCTCCTGGATGGCAGGGGGGTTGTTCTCTCAGTCTCTGTATTCTGGCTGTGGAGGCTGGATTTCATCAATACAACTAACCTTGTTATTACAGACTGAGGCAAAGAAGGCATTAAGCACCTCAGCCTTCTCCTCATCACTTGTTACCATATTTCCTCCTGCATCTAGCAGGGGATGGAGACTCTCCCTGGACTTTCTTTTGCTACTGACATCCTTGATTGCAGAGGCCAAATTAATTTCCAGTTGGGCTTTAGCCCTTCTGATTTCCACCCTGCATAGCCTCACAGCCTCTTTTGGTCATTAGTATGTGCCTAAAATTTCCTACCAGGTGGATGCAATCATTTCTTTTCTTCCTCAGTACTGATATAAAGAATATAAAGAATAATAGAGTAACAAATACTATCTCACTCAAGATAAATAATCACAAAAGCAGCAGAATTGGAAAGCTCTTACTCCATACAATGTGTTTGAGAGGCAACACAAAAAGGATTAAAGTGAAAACAGCATTTGCAGATTTATTAATTTTTGATAGAGGGGGCAGTTAACCAGAAGTCTTTGCTATCATACAAGGAACCAACTTCACCTTAATCATCCACAAGACAACCTTTCTCTGATTCAAACCAGATTCCTCTTACAAACTGAATTTGGCATTGAGAAGGATTCTCAATCTGATTTGGTGTAACTTCTCGGTTTGCCAGCAAGACAAGGTACATCACGTAGTTCCCATGAAATTTAATCCAGAGCTTGAAGTCTCACTATTGCTCTCAATCTCTGGTAGTCTGGGATCTAATAATTTAATTTCTACAGCATTAGAACTCCATCTTTCTGGTATACTGCAGGTTTGTGCCACTGCAGATGAGTCCACAAGTGAAACTAGACAGGAATTCAGTATTGAAAGAAAAAGTGAACCATCCATCTTTGTTCTTGGAAATTTTTTTCATGAGACTTTATCTGAATCCTCAGAAATAAGAATCTTTATGATCTTTAAAGCCTCCTGTATTCTAAAAATCTAAAGATGAGGATGGTGACGGATTTTTGAAGATTATGCAAGAGAGAGATTACATTTTAAATATGGCCCCAACTCCCTAATTAAACAAGATACAAAATCTCTTATATTTTCAAAAACATGAACAAAAAACCAAAGTGCTGGTACACTTGTAACACAGAAATGACCATTTCTAAACCTGTGATGAAAGGTAGGTTACTGTGACATGAAATTCACTGCTCTTTAATCAGTGACTCTTCAAAAGAACAGATAGTATAAGAGTAGTAGAGGGATTTCCCATGCTTCTGAAAAGGCTTTATTACACATACCCAGTGTGTCTACACTATACAGTGCCAGGCAGATAGATAGGCACAGAATGGCTTCTCTTTTCCACTGGGTGAGCTAGAAGAACAGGACTTCTAAAAATAATTTGTTTTGTTCAGCAATAGCTTTCGTCATTATTCTTTTCGCTATTCTTGCAGTGTGTGGGGAAAGCTAATTTTTCTTCACAGATCTCTGCATGTGTTCTAACAACTCAACCCAGGGTCTGATTTTTCAGCCTGCTTAGGAAGAGGAGGAGGCATTTTCAGAGTGGCAGACATTAATGTCACTTGACTCAAACCTGCTTGAGAACTTTTATTGCCATATTCTAAAGAAAAAAGTCAAACCAAGAATCATGGGGGAAGAAAACAGGGAAGAAAAAGATTAATGCTGTTGTTCACTAGCAGAAATAACCAGCTCGCTTTTATTCACTAACTTGATGTTTGCAACTGAAAAAAAATGAACACTCTCCTTTTCTTCTAAGGCACCACTTAAAGTGCAATCTAGTTATACACAGGAGTCATTCCTATCAAATGTCTGTACTAACAGGCCAAGACTACGGCCAGCAACACCTTCCCATAGGGTGACCCACCACTCTCTTGCCAAAATCTACACATTCATTTGCTCCTTAATGGAACAGCCCATCCCTACCTGCTGGCTTCTTCATGATCATCCGATTCACAGTCGGATCAGATCTCTGCAATTGCTGACTAGGACACAAGCCCCCTTCTCCTTCATTGACAGACGCTCTCAGAACTATGAAGTTTGGAGAAGGACATGACTGATGGAAACCAGATGGAGAAGTCAGCTATTACATGCCCAGAGGACTTCGAGTGATTCAGAGATCACAGTTGGCAACTCGGCCTTGGAAAATTATAACAAACACATTAGTACAGGGCTTCTGTATCTTATTTCAACAGTATTTTAAAACTGTGGAGTTTTTTCTTTAATATAAATTTAATTTTTGAATCAATTACCCATTAATACAGGGTTCCCAAATATCATGCGTACTATTTGCAGTATACAAGCAAAACTAAGCCATTTAAATACATTCTCAGATAACTCAGAATATTTTTTTTATTATTCAAGTTGAAACAGTTATTTTGCATTTGCCAGAAGGAAAATTTGAAAAAAATTCTAGTTTTCTTCAAGTCATCACCATACTTCCCTTCAGTACTGACTGTTGTACATCTATGACCTTAAATAAATCCAAAGTGTGTAAATCAGAATCTGCAAATGAAATCTGGCACCGAACTCAAACGTCATCAAATTTCACTAAACACTGTCAACTTGAAATGACTAAACACTTTTTGGATTTTCTTTTTCCCCTATTTGTTAGCTTTATCAAATCCCTCCTTCTGACAAGAATTCACAGAAAATTCTGACATTATCAAATCTATGCTTTCTGTAAGAGGAACTGCAGTCCAAAAATATCTAGTGTGCTAAAGCACAGATGACTTACTTATGCATCACCCAAAACAGCAAGATTAAAAACCTTAACTGGAATAGTTAATACCGACCCTGAAGAAAAAGGACTTCCCTCCATATAATATTAGATAAAATACCACACCTAGCTAACACCCCATGGTGTTCAGCTACTTAAACCTGGGTTACCAAAATTTTTACAGGGCCTTCCTAACTATTTTTTTTAGCTTACTAAAAATGGTGCTAATTTTTCCTAGAGGTAGAGATTTCCCAATCACACTTGAGAGGTTGTCTTGGTTTTAAACTTAATTATATGGTAATGTGCTAAAAATGCTGTTACATGGGAGGACTGCAGTCTTATTCATTTTATAGATAAGGATACAGTCCTATTTCAGGAAAATTATTTTCAGAATCTGAATAGTTGAAATATTGTAGGTCCCAGCTCATCTGTCAATCTAATTTGGTTCATGTGACAAGATGATGCACTACCAAGGCTAGATCCAAGAAACAGAACTGAAATTAAATTCCAAAATCTAAGTTAGAAAAACCCACAGAACAAAAAACAAAAACAAAACCAACCAAAACACTGATACAGCAGCAAAGGAATGGGGTGGGGAAAACTCAGAAATTTTCTGCATTGTGATGTTCTGCAAAAGCAGGTTTTTTCCCTTCAGTTATCTGCCAAAGAGAAACATAAATTGCAGTTCACAGAAGGTAACTAACAAAGTCAAGCATTTGATTCACCAAATTTTCTGTTCTCTAAATCACGATCTACAAGTCTCTAGTTCTAAAGCTGGCAAAGGTTTCATTGCAGACATAAAAGCAGACGGAATTTACATGGCATGCAGACATTGCAAGGACATGAAGAAATCCAGGCAGATTTCTGAACTCATTTCCATCATTTCCCTTTAGTAAGTGAAGAGCTATGAAAGCATTTTTCTCTTTCAAGGCAATGCTTAGCTGCATTGCAAAATGTAAACTATCTTACTAAAAGAACGAGATGAGGTTTCAATAGGTTATGTACGTGGTTGGTTCAGAGGACAGAAAAAATTCAGAAAGAATCAATTTTTTCCTTTGTATTAACTGTTTCTTCAAAATACTGCCCAGACCAGTAGAGATCTTTGAGTCCTCTCCCACCATCCCAAGAAAGTACACAGAAAGGGGCAACCCAAAGGCCCTTCCCCAGTCTATAACCTCCAGCACTGAGGAGTCTGTAGGAGCAGTGGAGGAGAATGGGCCACAGAACTCTTTTAAACAATTCTGTTCAGAAAATCAAAGTAAACACTCTTTCTTTTCCAACTGCCTTCCACAACTGGTGACTATCAAGCGATTTTTCATTCATTTGGAGTAACAGAATTCCAGTTAACAGCCTGGAACAATCCAACTCCAGTGATACTTCATAGGACAGCAGTCATGTAAAGCAAGAACATGGTAAATCATCCATCTCTGTCTCAGTGAAACTTCTCTTATTGATCGGTGGTCCTATTTAACATCCCTTTCTGGAAATGGTTAAAGAGCCAGTGATTTGCTATTGACATTTGTGACAACATTCCTGCTTACAAACCTAATCCGAAGAAGACTCTTCCACAGCTATATGAACTCGTACAACAGAAATGCATAAGCCATACATCAGGTCACTCATTCTTCCTTATCAGAGAAGCCAAACTTACTTCTGTTCTGGAGAAGTTGTCTCATTCTTACTTAAAAACTGCTTCCAGAATCTGAAATTTTAGAAAATATCTAGAGTAGTAAATAAAGTAAAATTCCCATTTTTATAAAACTTTGGACCCAGTGCAGTGACAGTCAGCACGTTGATTCCGGAACTGATGTCAGTGTGCTTGGAGAACGTTTGCACTACAAGAAATCCCGGATCAAAGTGCGAACCTTAGTACAGGGGGTATTGCAGCCTGCAGGCCTGTTCAGTTTTCTGAACCAAGCAACTGTAGTAAATCTGCTGGGAGACAGAGAGGTTTTAGGGAAGAACCTTCTGTGACAGCTGAGGGTTTTTTTGGAATATGGCTTAACTCAATGTTTCTTGGGCACAGATTCATTGTAAGAGACAATGGTGCCAGACAGTGATGTAATAGAAAGCAGTAAGAAGCACTTTTATTCTATATTGTACCCTTCATACAGTGATTTCAAGGAAATGTAAAAAGATTACATACCTAAGGCTCACATAAGGCCTATGTTTAAAGTATATGCTGAAAGGCTTAGCCATATAAAACACCAGTGCAGTCAAGAAATATGGACTTTAAACTTCTGGTTGGACTACTGTCTGCTACAACTATCTTAACCCATGCAATAATTCTGTTGTTCTTGTGTAATCATGCCACTATGGCTTTTTTATTTACTTATTAATTTATTTTTAGAAAAAGAGAGGAGGCATTTTGTTTTCTTAGCTCTTTCATGATTCTTTCAGAAAAAAAGATCAAAATTTACACTTTGCTAGAAATGTAGTATTTACTTCTGAGCACTGAGACCTGTAAAATGTGGTTACAGTGTAGGCTTTACGGCCACTACAGAATACATAAAGCTTAAAATATTCAGCATGGTTTTTCAGAAGTATTCTTTTTATTTGACCTGTCCTTTGGAATCCCGTACATTTGGATTCATGGAAAGAAAAAGCTTCTTCAGAGTATTCCACAGCATAGTGATTATGGAACTCATCAGAGATCATAATTTATATTTTCTCTTCAAAACCTCAGCTGGATTCTCAAATTGACAAAATAGGTTATTTCATTTCTACAAGACTTCAGGATGGGAGAAGGCTTTGTCTAATAATGCTTTGGCACTCTAGAAAATCTAGGAGGCATCCATTATTCAGTTCGACAGCCTATAAAAATTACATGACTTTTAACACACTTTTTAATTGCATTTAATTATTAACATTTACATTGCTCTCAAAATGACAAAGTGTCTCAGCTGGAGACGTGGTTAAATTTTTAATAACACTGAAAAGCAAAGCAACAAATCTCAGATTGTGGATTTTAAACATACACAATATCACATGCATGTGTATTTATAGATCTAATATTATCTATATAAATATGTAATAAAATTCTATCTCTTTATATGCAAAATATATAAACAAAATCATATATATATGTTTTCATGCAAATCTCATGATCATGCTGTTCAGAAGGGAAAAAAGAGATTATGCTCAGCAGGCTTTTGGGCTCCACAGGCTTGAACAAAAATCAGTGCACAGACTCCTAAGAAGCCTATCTTACCATATCTTTAATATGTAGAATTTTAACAGTTAGAAGAATGGTGAGGCTACTAGAGATTGTAGTGTAACAGGCTTGCTCACTACGTATTTCATAATTCTAATGGAAAGCACTCATTACAAAAACACTTCACATGAAGTAAATTTTATTCATATACAAAGCCAGCTATTAATAACCTCATCCCTTTAAAAGCATTTCTCTCCAAACAACTAGTTTGCTTTTTTTTTTTTCTAACCCCTCAAATGTCAAATACCTTGCAATTCCACAATTTTAGTTGTCATTGATCAATCATTAAATACATTTATTGTCCAAAACAGATAAGTTGCACCTATGTTTTCTCCTTGTCTCTCTGTGGTTATCTTAGGACTTTTTCCTAATTTGCGGTTTAACAACTTACCCAACTTTATATGGTACATATGCAAATTAATTCTACCCCTGTTCTGGGTTTATTAACGTTAGAAAGCAGAGGTAGGTTAAGTACAGTAACATTATTTTTTTATTGAATTACAGTTCTTTCTCTTATGATTTTTGCCAGAAAACTTAACATTTCCGGGTCGTGTCACTATGAGATATCTTTCATTTTATATGACGTGATCACTTCAGATAAAGTTTATAGACGTGTTCACTACCAAATAAACCTTTTACCTTCCGAAGTTTCCAAACATCTGTTTTCAAAAACTCAGCTCTGTCTGCAATGTTAACGACAAAAGAGTAAATAAGCCACAACACTGATAAAGCTGATGTCATTAGGTTGCTAAGAAACACCTTGAATATAATTCAGATTGATTCATAGGTAAAGACAGACAGCCAATAATGCTGTTAAAACATCCTCGAAGGCTTCTTGTTCCTTCTTTTCTAGAAAATTATTCACACAATTACAAAATAGTTGAAAGAATTTTTGAAAGAGTACTAGAATGCAATGAAGATTGTTACCTCCACTATTCGGATACAGACACACCCAACGGCTCATGCTCAGTCCTTTCTCTAGGCATCTTTTCCCCCTGGTCACTCCCATTATTCTGTCAAAAGGATGTGTCACAATTTTGACCTCCCTTTTGCTATATCACTTTCCATTTAAGCGCTGGATGAGCCTCAATCCTCTGACAGGAATTTTAGGAGTATGTAAATGAAAGTCAGACTCCCTATGAAAGACTTAAACTAGTTTGGAGAGCTCAAAGTACCCCTGAACTTTTAAGACATTAGAAACTATTCATCACAGTCAAATACTGTGGAGAATCCTGCTTCTCTCTAATGAGAATTAGGAGGCACCTTTCCTTAATAAAGGAGTGAGTCTCATAATTGTCCAACTTTCAGGTCTTTAAGGAAATGGGAAGGCTATGCAAGAAAAGTAGGAAAATTGAGTTTATTTTAGAGGAATGGAAAGAGAACAGCATTAATACAGTACTAGTAAACAAGGTTCTAGTTTCCTTTTTATACTTCTGAATAAAACCTGCAAACAATGCTTCTTGGCTCAAACCCAAATAATAACAAAAACCTTGTGTGTCAACCAATGTGCAAATCTATGTGCACCAGAGATGCTCGACCTTCTAAAATTACCTACTGATTTTGTAAATTTGGGTATAAGGGATTAATTACATAATTAAGAAATGTCCAGAATACATCTTGCCACTATTATTACTTTTCCTATACTTAGGGGTTTTTTTAACTTTTCTTTTCTACACTGACTTCAGATCAAAGTATTGCCAAATTTGCAAACTAATCAACATTTTTTACAGAGAGAAATAAGAACAGATTCTCTTATGAACACATTTTTAACAGCTTTCTTTATCTTTTACTTACTCCCCACTTCATAGCCTTGGTTTACATTTCAGAATCTGACAGGAACAGGGCTTATTCCACTAAACCAAATTACAGGTATTAATTAATGGCTGTCGCTTGTTTGCCAGCTCCTGCAAGCAGAAGGGTAGATAAAAATGTATTTACAGCAGAATTTAATTACCCATTTTCAAGCCACTGGCCTCCTGGTAAAAGTCTCCCAATGTAGTGCAGAACAGGACTCAGATTTAGAATTAATTTACTGTCAGCAACGATCTGCAATTTAATGGCTTAATCAAGTTTGCTATGAAATTGGTAGGGAGCTCTGGAGCCTAATATTGCCCCAGAGCCTGCTGCATCTAAAGACAGGTTTCAGAGATCCATAATGTAATCATGGTCCAGCAAATCCAAGATCTCTCTCATATAATCAGGAACTGCCTCTAGCAAGCTTACTGCTCACATTACAAAGTTATAGCTCATGGGTTTGAAGTTCAGTGCATATGTTTGACTCTTTCTTCCTTTTCCAACTAAATCTCCCAAAGAAACTGCACTTGCATGAATACCAAGATCAGCACATAAATACAGGCCAGCGTGTGACTAACATATTCTCTCTTGTCTTTTCAAATCATAATGTAAATATAGAAAACTGTTAATAAAAACAAGACAAAAGGGTTTAACACATAAATGCTCCTTTTAGTTCTATTCAGAACTTTCCCTACAGTATGATTTCCATGAGAGCACATCTGAAGATGGAAATGAGAGATTAAGACCTTGAAAATCACAGTTGAGATAAAATCAGCTATGAAGTGAGCCTTTTGTTTGTTAAAATTTTGAAATTTAAAAGATCTCAGTTACCTTTAAAAATAAAACCAAGTCACATTTTGTGCTAGAAGACAACTGATAGAATAATAGAAGTCTAAGTGCTGAAATATAAAATGTTATGCCAGAAATAGGCGGATAAAAACTATTCTCTTGAGCTTTCAAGGCCACATTTTAATGATCTCAGAGGCTCCAACCTTTCAAAAAATATGAATAAGCTTCTCACATGGGGTGTTTAAGCTGGGCTGAAATATTCCAAATTCTCTGCAAATTATCACCGGTTGTCAAAATACCCTGGGGGAAACTCCTAGAAGTGCTTTGAACACCATACCACCACAGCAGCTTACCTATTTTACTACTTTTTCCCTGCTAAGATTATGAATCATCCTTATGTCTCCCGTTCTGTCACCCATCCATATTTACATCATATCTGGCACAATGGTACTAGTACATCCAAATGCTTCTTTTTGCAGAACTGAGGACTGCTTTTTTTTTTCCATTTTCTCTTTTTTATGTTTTTTCTTCTTTTCCACTTTTTTCTTCCCTCCACTTTTTTTTTAAGAAATAACCTCAAAGCTTTCCCCCCTCATTTATTCTCAAAACAGAGCAATATACAATACCTCTAAAGAAGCACTACATCACTATGTGGAATGATACTTTATATGCTGAATTTAAGAAACATGGATGCAGAAGTTTTGGTTCTTATCTCCTAAGAGAAAGGAACATGGATCCATTCAGAACTGTACAGACAGAACCACTGTGCAGTCCTACAACTTCACCAAAAGCTGACGTGCATGTGGTGGAAGAGTTCAATCCCTGTTTAGGCTTAAATGAAACTCATGGGTTAAAAATTATGAAACTTATGTGTAAATGAAGATCTAGTACAAGCCTAAAAAATACCAAGCTTAAGTTCATCAAATTGCTTGGATCAAGAAAAATCTTAGCTAATAGCAAACTATTGTAGTAGTATTTAGTTTAATGAATATGCTGCTGTCAGAACTCAAGCATGCACCAAATGCAAACCAATCAGAATTCTGAAACACCAAACCAACCCCCCCATAAACCCCTGAAACTAACATGTAGTTCACCATGTCTGTGCAAGGTAACACTGTGGATGGATGTTTGAGCAGTGATCACTTCTATAAAGTAATCGTTCAAATTCAGGAGGTAAGCTGAAAGATGCATCTCCATAAGGAAAAAAATAGCCAAAGTCTCACATCATAGCTTATCATTACTAATAAGTCCCTCCTGCAGTATTTCTCAGTTGAGTTTACATACAAATATATAAATTGACAGTAAGCCCTTTAATGAGCGTATTGGGAGTACTGCAACATGGAGTCAGACATCCAGAAATGTCTCATTAAGCATTTGACCACATCCATTCTAAAAGGAGAAAGTTATGAGGAAATTACTGTAAGTGGCTGTACCCTAATTAAAAACCCTAATTAGGTTTTATTTGTAAGACTTAGCTTTAATCCTCTAGCCTCACATCCACTCAACTGAGTTACCAGCTAATAATAATTTCCTTAACATCTGTATAGATCACTGCACTTCCAATACATCATTTTCTTAACAAATGCACTGTTCCCATATATTCTACAACACTGCTTTGTTTATTTATCTGCAAGGACATTTCTCATACACAAAAACTTCTTCAGAAGCAAGGAAATGCTACTTTTTAACTCTAGTTCTAGAGGGTTCCTGCACATTCTGTTTTAAATTCTACAGGTTGTGTAATACAAGGATATGTTAGGAAATATTACAGAATTTATTTTCTGAACTTTAAGCACGGGCTTGCCTGCAGAGATGGCTGAGTATATAGTTAACCTCTTCAGCATCTTAACAAATAAGTACATGCTTCATCAGAAAAGTAGAATGTTCATTCATAAAAAATATGTAAAAAACCTCTTTTACAGAGCTGTGTATTTCCTCTGTCAACAGTGTATGTGCTAGCATGCTTCTGCACATCCAGGAACAGCAAATTACCAGAGCACGTGCACAGATCTTGGAGCACGCAGCAACGATGGCAATGACAATACTAGTGGGTTCCAGTTGTTACAGTTCTAATATTTCCCTGCCCATTACGATACCGTTTACAACTAACAGCAGTGAACTGAAAACACCATTTCCTACTTTCTGGACTCCCCCTTCTTCATCCCAGACAGCACTTAATGCAACTAGCAGGCCTAAAAATTCACTCCACACATCACAGCTTCAGTGTGTGACCTAACACTGGTTTCTTCACTTACACAACAGCTTGGTTTGTTCCTCCTCTCTCCACAACAGTATGCCCAGCATTACAGGCATGCTGTATTGACACTGGTGGGTTTTTTTATTCCATCACAACAGGAAACTAGATGTTATCAAACCTTAAGTTTGTCTGGACCTTGATCTAAATTTTTAAACTGCCAACAATTTAAACACAATTTACATTCAAATAAAGTTACACCATGCTGGAATTCCTTTCAACTTGAGAGAGTGGTAGGCATAATGCTTTGCTTTGTAAATTCAGAAGAGAATTTTCTTTCTGTGCAATCATCTTCAAATTTACACACTGAATTTCTTTCTGAACAGCTGCAGAGGGCTAGCTGCTAAGAGCAAGCAGCAGCAAAGCCCGCCCCCATCTCAAGTGGGAAGCTAGGCTGCAAAACCATCAAAATGCCAAAGGCACAAAATAGCATGCTTGTCCCAATTTCTTCATGTTATTTTGGTATACTTTAAAAAAACCAACAACACAACTCATTAATTATAACCTTTCAAAAGTGTTTTCCTTTCCCCCGAACTGTTAAAATTTAGTAGAACTGCAGCCAAAGTTCTAATAAAACTATTTTTAGCCTTTGTCATGCAGAGAACATCATGAAGAGTCTCATCTTTCTATTAATGCAAATGTATTTAAGCAGTCATTGCAGGAAAGTTTAAAATATGCTAATCACTGTTTCTCTGGACTCCAGTCTCTAATGTCTTTGCTGATGTGTACTTATCACAGACATGCTAAGTAAAGGAAACACCATCTTTTAAAATGTCAATACGTATAAAAAACTCCATAAAGTGACAGGAATATGTATATTTTATTGCCACAATTATATATATTTCATAATTTTCTAGATTCAACATCTTTTTAGTATATAATGTTCTTACTTTCTGGTGTCTGAGCTGAATTGCCACAGTGTGTTATAAATGGAAATGCTTTTGATAATCACATGCACTGTTTTTCTTTTTAAAGTGATTCAGTGCTGATGAAAGGAGCCAGATTGACGTCCTTGCAGATTGGAGTTCCCTGTTAATCCACAAAGAAAACAAGGCTCTGTCAGGGCAGTTGCTGGCCAGCTTCCCTCCAGTACCTCTCCATTTAAATCCATAAGAGAAAACAAAAAAAAAAAAAAAAAATTTTTTTTCATCACATCTCTAAGTCACAGTCTGACTCTGCCTGCTACATATCCTTAGCCTTGCTTCTTATTTTTACTACCAGAGAAAGAGACAGAGAAAGCAATGCATTTCTGGGATTGGACTGCTGCCCATGAGCTGCTTTGTAGCACAAATTTAAATCAAACAGCACACACCACTCTTAGCCCAGCACATGCATCTTCAGTGTGTAGTTAAAAGACTACATGAAATTTATCTAATAAAGTGTTGAGCTACTGGGTCTTACTTGGCTTCAGCACTCCTTTTCTGAAAGCAACCGATTCTCTCTCATCTACTGGGTATCCCATCAGGAATGACAGATACTTTCTTCAACAGGTTGCTATGATGAGGAAAACCTACCCTAGATAGATGTAAGTCAGTCTCAATTTTGCCACTGTTATTTATGAAAATGAATACATATTTTATTAGCAATGTCGCCAAAATATTGGAAGATATTATTTTGGATTTCACTTCTCTACCACATAGTTTATAGCAGCAAGCATCACATCTGAAACACAAGTCCTGGACGCTTATCCAAACCACCTGTTAACTCCGAATCCATAAAACTGAACTAGAAATTTAAAGAACAATGATCCTTTCTTAATGACACACAAATATGTCAGCAATTAGAAGAAAATATGCTAGCACAGAAATAAATAAATAAAACCACAGCATTTTAAAATACCAAAAGCAGCTCAGCCAGAATACTTAAAAACAGAGCTACATGGCTTAGTCACATGGCTACATGACCACAACAGAGTGATGTGGCCAGAACAGGAGTGTTTCACGGTGCAATGACAGCTATGAGTCCAACAGCTTCCTCAGACACCCTCCTGCCACACTGAAGTAAAATCCTGTCTGCCCACAGGGAACTAGGGAACTGTCACTAAAGAGAAAATAGGTCATCCCCTTCTTAACAGATATTCCGTTATATAGCTCTTTTTTTATCTCAAAATTTCATAAATAATATTAGCCTTGGGTTTTTGCAAAACATCAAGTCCCATTGAAATGAAGCCTGTAGTCTTCTTTGGAAGCGTCTAGAATTGTATTTTATCTTCCGTTAACTGAAAAGATACATCTGTTAGAGTATATGTCAAGTGCTTGCATTTATTTTTTTCTCCAGGTGAAGATGCCCATGCCATTTTATTTCTGGAATTTCAACTGTTCGAAATGATCTCCAAATCTTCACATCAACTACACCAAACATGCCACCTACTTCTAAAGAAGGAACCAGGAAGTTTCAAAATATGTTCCTGAGTGATCTTAATGTAGTGTGCTTTGCTTTGAATCACATACTGTTCCTTTCTGACTACATTTCACATTTTATGAATTCTAAAAACCCACAGAGAGAAAGAGTTAAATCATATTTGCCTTGCTGAAATGAATAGTCTCAAATACGTCTTTGAGACCATGCGCTCAAGCCAAGATACTTTTGGCTCTATATGAGCATATTTTTAAAATGTGTCGCTAATTATTTAGATAGTTCATTATCTCCTTGCTATGCTGATCACGACTTGTTTCCCTTGTCCACCCACTGCTTCTCAGGTAATGATGAACTAATGGTTTGAATGTGTCTGAAACTATTTTTTAAGAAGGAAAAAAATATTAACCAGTGTAGCTGCTTTGGAAGAACATTCAGTGAAATCCAAAAGGGAGATCTCATTGTCATTAGGTTTGAGAAGCAAGGCGCTTACATTGCAACTTTCCTTCAAATACAGAAAATCACCTATCAAGGTTTTTCAGGAGCAATGCAGGTACCTTAGACAGCTGTGGCCATAAGGAAAGAGAAAGAACATCCCAAGTGATGATTGCTTCAAAACTGTTTGTTTTAAGCAATCTAGTTTATTTCTGGCCCTCCAAAATAAAATAAGCCATACTAAGGCCCCAAATGACCTACCAATACTGGTATATATTCCCCAAGGAAAGAAAAAATGGCCATTTACACAGAGCATGCTGCCAAATGTTACTGAGCCTGCAGTCCAGCAAATAGCTGGTGGTTGCCTCTCTCCCAGGATGACAGAAAAGTTTAAGACTGGTGGGCACACTTCCACACTCATTAGTATGTCTTTACGCAGAACAGGTACTGTTAGACCGTATTTACACAGGTTACCTACAACTATACACACCATTTAGAAGCCCTGTTCTGCAAAATCTTATGCTTATTGAAGTACATCGTGAGCTGTCTGCAACATCACCGGAATCACTTGTGCTGGTTATTTACAGTGGTGAATAACAGAGGTATTGTGTGTGCTTCCACACACCTCCCTATTTAAAAGCAATCTTGCACACTGCCAGCGCGCGCTGAATGTTTTCAAATGTCTGAAGATACTCAGAGCTTCATACACCCAGTCTTAATCAAGAAAGAGAACTGGAAGGCTTCTTTGGAGGGCAGAATCACAACTGCTGCTTCAAATCAGAGAAGCAGTCTCAAAACCATTTAAACAGACAAGCAGAAGTTTTGATGCCTTTAATAAACTGGTCTTGTCCAACTCCCAAATTCATTCAATTCTCATCACAGTACTTCACGCTGAGAAAATACTTTCACTATTTCCTGATATAAGGCCAATGTTCCAAGTTGCAGGAATGTTTGCTGAAGGACAATGCTGAGGATTACAGTACTTTCAGTTTTAACTTCAGGTTAATTTATCATAAGAATTAAAAATTCTGGGGCTGTAGTTTGTAGCTATGTAGTTACTTTTGATCTACACACAAACATTCTGCATGGCTTACCTTGTTATTTTTAAATTCTTCATGGAAGGACTTTTTTTTTTTTTTTTTCTTTAAACCAACATTTGTCAGTAAAGCGCCTTTTGCATTTGGAATCTGCACTAAGATCCTCAAACTTAGATGTAAATACACAATCTGTGCATATAAAATATGCATGAGTGCTACGCACAGGTTAAAACAGGAATTTGTAAACTTCAACATGCGCTAATATGCTCCTGTTCACACATCTCAGCTTTTCTGGTTGTGTCTGATGAAAGAGGACCGCTCAGAAATACAGTTTTATATATCTTTTTGACATTCAATACACTTTTCCCCAGTATGTCTTTTATCTCTCATGTACACCACCAAGCCATGGGCTCCTTGTAGGCTCTAATATTCATATTCAGAAAGGGATTTAATTCAAAATATCTTTCTCCCAGCTGTGCTGCCTTTACAAAGTGCTGTACACTTTGTACAGTGTTTACGTAAACTGGATTTTTGATCCAACACTTCTGGTACATTTTAGCCAGTGAAAAGCAAGTCTGGTAGCTTTGAGCAGCCTTCTTTCTGCAGATCTAATCACTAGTACTTCTCCTGGAAACAGAGTGAAGTTCGTTCAAATAATGACCTAGTCTACATTTATATGCTGTTAGAGAACAATTTGATTACTCATACAGATAAGGCTGTATCTTGCTCTCACTACTCACATTACTAGCCTTGCTGACTTCAGTGGTACTACTGGTAATCAGAATTTGGCCTACACTATGTGAAAAAAAAAAAGAACACCGGCACTAGCAAAAAGACTTGCAGATATTTAGAAATGGACTATAGACTCCTCTGGCTTTAGGTCATCAATTTTAACATGAGATTCTTTTGCCAGCCAGTCACTCATTTGAGTAGTGATTGCAATAGCAGCCTTCATATGGCTGATGAGTATCTTAGAAACGCATCAAAGGACTCAGTTTAATTCAGTGAGAACTAGAAGACAAGTAGAAGTTGAAGAACCGGTTGTTTCATAACGTAAAGCCCAGCAGCAAAATTAGTATTAATTGGTTAGTCTTTTGGAAGCCACAGCAACGAGTCTGAGAGCGCTTTAGACCTGAATATGAAACAATCAACAGAGGTGTTACCACTGTTCCTGCTGGAGAAAGCTTTGATATGCACTATCATTTTCATCATCTGGCTTTGATGTAATAACTATTTGAAGGTAAAATATAAATTCTCATTCTATAAAAAGTAAATCAGCCCCCTAAATTATTTGTAAATTAAATATCAAGCTAAAATCAGAGAGCCATCATCTAACTCACCTCTGAATTTAGTAGTAACATCACTGAGCCTAAAGATTATAGTATGGGTTTTAAGTTTAAGGCTTATATTTTTTAATATCACCTGAGTATTTTGTCTCCAACCAATTTACTGGACAAGAAGCCTTGTAAATGAAGCTACTACAAAATTCTCCAGTCTGATTCATTAGGACAAAAGTTAATTAAATAATGTTGTCTCCTCAGACATACTCGTTTGTCTTAAAGATGATTAAACAAGAGGCAAATGTAATTAGGATATGAAAAAGTATAAACAAAAAAATTAATCTTGTAATGTGTTTCAGAAAAATGAAGTAATAAATCACCTTGCTCCATAAGCCTTTTGTTTTGTTGTAACTAATAATGCACTGACTTTCTTTAGCTTTCTTGTCTAATGCAAGTATTTCATTTGAGGCAATTTAGAAGGGAACTGGGACTGTGACAATGGACAGTACATTCAGGAGAAAGATAATATATAGTTAGACTTATCAGGTGGTGTCCTTCCAGAGAGCAATGAACAGAACACTAGATAGCGAGATTTATGAACATACAGACTATATCCATAAACACAAAATTAAGATTTAAGAAGAATATACACCCTATCTCTTAAACAGAATCCCAACCCATATCCCAGGTTCAGAATACAATTATTTCAGAGGAGGTGGAACCTTTAAAGGTTTGTGTCACTGACTGTTTGTTGACTGAACACATTTAAATGACAAAGTACAAAATGCGGAAAGAAAAATCATGCCCTTTAACCTGGGACTGAAAAAACCTCTGCATTCAGCTCCTGAATCTATCTTTGACTTTCTTATTAATTAGCTCATTTGCTCTGTTCCTTATAGAAGAATAGAGATAAGAATGTTTCATTGCTCTTGTCTGTTTAGACTGGATTCACTGCTCAGTTATATTGAGATAATTTTGAGATGTCTCTTAAATCTGCAGTCACAAAACCCAAAAGCTTAGTTTTTAATATAAGAATCTGCACAGAATATTTTAATATAAGAATCAGTTTGAATATATCATATCCAGTAAAGGTTATCAGAAGGCCTTGCTTTTGAATTTTATAAACCAGCAGGATTAACAGATGTATTCATGAGAGAAATCATAACTACAGACCTAGAATCCTTGAAAAATATATAATATTTTTTCCAGAATAATAACAAGGCAGCATTGCATCCAGCCCAGGCAAAACCACCCTGAAGTCTGCTAAAGGCCTGATTCACCGGTGCTCTTTTGAACACCTGAGCACACCTCATCTCTCCAGAGCTCCTTTAACAGCCACCATCAGGCGTGTAAACCACTCGATCCCGGGCAGCAACAGTGCTTGAGAGTACCTGCGCCTAGCTGGTGCCCTCCCAACCTATGGCTCTTGTTAGTACACCAAAAAGAAAAAACACGGAAACTATATTACAACAGTGTTTTTATTAAAAGGTCATATTTGAGTCAATCTTTTTAAACTGAGAGAATAAGAATATTATGTTTTAGGGAAGAAAGAAAAAAGTCTGTTTGCTTTCATGGCTACTAATTTAATTCAGTCTTATACTGGGCATGTCTCATTGTTTGAGCCTTTAAATATCTTTTACTGCTTTCACTCATTCAGGAATGTAACAACCTGCTTGAACTCTGATCAGGAAAAAAAAAATTTAAAACCACATTAAGATCTATTTTTGATGGAAGTTCTCTTCACAGCCTGCAGATAGGAAATGCTTTTATTATACTGGCACTGTATCAACAAAAATCAAACCAGAAGTCTACATTTGCACAGGCAATAGTTAATCTAGAAACTAACATTAGAAATAGAACATTACATAAGTTGTTCCACTGATATGGAGAAGAAAACTGAAGATGGAATGGTAAAGGGAAATAAACTATTAAAACAGCTCATTGTCACTGAGTGCCATGTGTTTAAAAATGCTCAAGAGACCCAAAATTATAAAAATTCAAAGACATTATGACTAACCGGCATTTATCAAAATCCAGATAGTGGATTTGGCAATAAATATTGTTGCTTTCCTTGCTAAAAATCTCACACATGCACAGGGCACAGGAAAGACAAGTAACTTCAAAAAGGTTTTTTCACAGAGCCAGCTATCTAGGCTAAATATTTAAAATATTAAAATATCGGAAGCATTCTTTATTTATTATTATTATTATGCTATAGATATATATCTCTCCAGCCTCATTGTTCTGCCATCATCAAGAGACTGCAAAACATCTCTGACTAGCAAGCAATACTCAAAATATTTACAAGTTACAAAAATAAAAATATTTCTTTTTCTTTCAGCCCAGTTTTTGCCTATTATCCTAAACATTTAATGTTCTGGCCTCAGTAAACAACGAATCCAAGCAAATGTTTGGGAAGCATGACAGATTCCTGCTTCGCAAAAAGGCTTAAATGCAATACAGCGTGTAGAGAAAACTACGTATTGCAAAAGACTAAAGCAATTACAATTTTTCCATCATGAACATGTGATAGAGGGCTATATCTCAGCGAAATGCTGTTGTTATAGAAACTCTGCTGACATGTTGCTGCTACGGTAAAAGTGGCATTATACTCACACTAATGTCCTTTTTATCAACCTCAGTTCAAAATTCAGAGCACTTTAATTCACAATCAGGGAGCTGCACGTCATTCACTGCAGCTGCAGGCAGTGTCAAATGATGCTGTTGCCTGGTAACTAACAGGTAACTGGTGCAAGTCTGTTATATTTATGTACACAGAAAGCTAATGACAGAAGGCAAACGGAACATTTGTCGTAGATAAAAAATTTGGTCTCTGTTTACTAAAATACAGGATATTCCTCTTGCAGTAAAACCACTGCTGAAACATACAGTACCAGAATGAAAACCTGTACTTATTTCTTCTGATCTTCAGTGTAAATGATTAAAAGTTATTGTTAATGATATAGCTGCAGCAATTCATTTAGAATTAAAGAGGAGTGAACAGTAAGTTAAAATTTAGCCTCAAAGTACTGTAACTCCTGTATGAAAGAAACATCATTTAATATTTTGTCAGGAAATTTTAATCCTGGCAGCAGAGTACCTGGCGCTCTCACTATCCGTACTACAACACTATGTAAACAATAGCATTTTAAATAGAGGCTGGTTTGGGTGTCCAAAGTTTAGTCTTTATCCAGAAGGCTGCTACTGCCCAGCAACCATTTATATTTCTTGTGTTCCCCTTAAATACTGACAAACTGAGAGGCTCTGAATGGACTCAACGATACACACTGGACAGCAATAAACTCCTGCAAATAATAATTTCTTTACTTTGTTTTCAAGACCTTAATCCAGACCACTGCTTTTTGTTTTACAACACAACTTCATGCTTCCTAAAAGCATGAATTGTATGACTGAAACTAACAGCAAAATTCCCACTAATTTCAATAGCATCTCTTTTTTGCCACAAGTTGGTCTTTTGTAAGTGAACCGAGTCTGGGTCTACAAACAACTACCTAATTTCTCAAATGCCTTCTGTTAAGGGAACTTCTACACACAACGTTAGAATATTGACTTTTTCTTACCAGTAGTGTCTTTCACCAGACCTTAACATTCAGTTCACATCACAGCTATGTAATTATTCTTTTCAGAAGCAGAGATGCAAAGAAGGCATTAACAGCCGTTCAAAATATCACATTTATGCACTTTTCTCTTGTCATATTAAATATAATTACTTCTGATGCAATCAAACTCATATCCTTCAGATGGATAAATCCAGCACCAAATTTAGAACCTCAAGCTTCAAATATGAGGCTCTTAAAGCAAAGCTTTAAGCCTTTACTTTCAGCTCAGCGAGGTACAATGTAAGAACAGTGAGAACATCAGGTTTAAAAATGGTATTTTTTTATGAATTTTCTTTAAATTATTCTGTTAGCTAATGGTTGCAAAGTGCTTTGAAGATCAAAGGTGATATATGAACTACATCTTATAACCCAGTCACCAAGAGATGTGGATCAAGTAACTGACCAACATATATGCTCCTCAAAACTCATTATGACTGGAAAATAAACCACAGGATCATTTTCATAACACCTGCCAGTCCTGAAGGGTCTAAAGGACTCACAGTATGCACATATTCTTCACACAGATACGAACATACATGCTTTTAGGCTGGCATAATAGCTTATTTTAAAATGGGAGTATATGCAGTAGTAGTAAATATTTATATATACAGGTCTAGTTATGGGATCAGGTTTATTTGTTTAAATACAAATATAACTTCAATTATGCAATAATGAATTGCAATCAACTCTACATAGTGCAAAAATCTGTTAACAGCTATAAAGCATGCTTATAGAATAAACATCAGCAACTCCTCTGCCCGTTGTACATTAAAAGTAATACAGTCCATTTCCTACAGAATTTAAGAATATTATTTACAGCCATGAAGAAGCCTTACAGAAGGATACCATACAATACCAAACATGATTTTAGTATTCCCTGTGGTATACTTTTCAAGAATCTATTATTTGAACTCACTATAAATGTAAGGGGGGCATTCTGTAAGGACAAGTATGTACAATCGAGAATCATAAATAAGGAAAATTTATGCATGTAAGTAAGCATTCATGTTTATATAATCACAGGATAATTTAGGCTGGAAGAGTCTGGAGGTCACCTAGTTTAACTTCTGCTCAAAGCATGGCCAGCTTCACAGCTGGATCAGTTTGCCCAGGGCTGGATCAGTTTGCTCACCAGTCAAGGTTTCCATCTCTCCAAGGGAAGAGATTCCATAACCTCTCTGCAAAATGACCACCCTAATTTTAAAGATTTTTTTTTTCCTTAGATCTAATAAGGATTCCCTTGATAGAGCCTGCATCTATTGCCTCTTGTGCTTTCACTGTGCATCTCCATAAAGAGTTTAGCTCCATCTCTACAGTCACCCATTAGGAAACATGTTTTCTAAAGTGTAATATACTCATTTTATCATACCCGAACGCACAGCTCCCTGTTTTTCTGCAGAACATGTCCAAGACAATCATTACTTACACATCACTCAAAGTAGTACCACCATAGTAAACATATTTGCTAAAATAAAGAGTAACTTGAGACTAATAAAATAATCTGTATCTTTGGCAAGAATACAGAGCAATGGCTGCCAATGCTGGGACATAAAGAGATCTAGGGAGCACATTTCAGTTTTAAGGTTTTGCTTTGTAAACTGAATTTTAAAAAGACTAATTGTTTTAGCACTAGAGAGTAATGTTATTATTCTACCTCATCTAAAAAGAATATTTCTCTGTAAATCAGCATTAGGTGGAGAAACAAAGCCCTGAAATTTATATCTAAATGGAAGCTCTAGAACTTGTATTTAACTCTGTTTCAGGTAAATCTGAAGTCAAGCAACAGAACTTACACTACTCCATCTTGAACTAGTATGTTCAAGAACTAGTATGCTTAACTGAACGGTTAAGCAAGCACTTCTATGAAAAGGACAACCATGAAATTATGGCTTAGATATCTCGAGCAACTGGCAGGTTTTTAGAGGATAAACATGGTAGATCCCCAAGTCTACTTACCAAACTGTGTTTACTACTGAAAACTGACTCCAAAATTCTACTCAAGACACTTAGTTCAATCTAATTTCTCCAAAAACTGAACAAAGTGCGCCTTCCTTCTTCACAATATTTTTGTTTTCATTACCAAGTTTAAAAAAAAAAAAAAATATTTTTACACCCATCATAATTTTACAGTCCAAAACTAAGTAAATTCCTTGGTGCAATGAAAGCAAACACAGGTAAACCAGCTATTAATTATAGGAATCAAAATGTAGTGTTCCATCTGCAATTCTGATTTTAAAAAGAAATAGAACTTTATGTATTCAAATGTCTCTGTACTTAAGTGCAAGTTAATGCCAATTTATGTATTCAAATGTCTTCATACTTTAGGTAAATTATTTTACCTAAAAGAAAGAATTCAAGGCACCTCACTGGCACCCATATTCCTCTCTGGAAGTTGTCTTCAGGTATACTAACGTTATGCTATAGCTTTTATATTCAAAGGAGTCTTCTAAATAGGTTCTTCTCTGAACGCAAAAGGTGCCCAAATAACAGAACATGTGCAAACACATAGAAATCCAATCAGAAAAAAATCTGCTGACATTCAGATTCAAGTGTCAGGTTGTATACACCAAAACAGATTGGAATGTGCTGATCATAACCATTAAGCACTAGATCCTGCATGTTTATATTCATGCATCCAGAACAAAGCATTGGAATTATTTCTTCTTTTACATCTTTGTTTATTAAACTCTCATTTCATGCTTAAATTATGTCCCAGGTACATATGTATATTATTTAAGTACTAGTACCTAAGAAAACAATTAAAAATCTATAAAGATTGTGAAGCTAAACTCTCCTTCTCTCAAACATTCCTCCTCAGAAAACTCCAACTCCTGATGTTACTGCACATGCAAACAAAAAACCCCATCCAATCAACCAACCAAAAGAAGCAGCATGGACTGCAAAACTAGACTTGTCTTTATCAGTTCCCATGAAATAGTAAAACAAAGACAGGACTTACTAAAAACTGCCAGTGATGATGCTCTTGATTTAAGGTGGTGACATGAGACTTAGAAATCTGGGTCTCTTCTAAAAACTGGGTCTGATCAAATATTTTCTGTGATGTTGCAGGCTGCAGACATGATGGATCATTTCCAAACTGTGTAGAAAAAACAAAACAATCAAGTGAGGAGTTTGCTATGACTGCATCTGTACTACCTGACTAGCACTTATTCTTCCTACAACACGTTTCATTAATGGTTTTTTATTGCTTGTGCCCCCAAAAGTTGCTTGAAAATGATGGTTAAGTATACATTACATACAATAGAAGACAATTCAAACTAATAAATTCAGGTTTGTTGAATAAACATTTTGTCAGGGCAGGCAACAAGACCGAAGTCCAACATAAACCTCCAAAATAAGACATAGTGTGGTCATTGGTACCTTGCAGGAAATTAAATTCAGTTTCAGTATTTTCTGTATAAAATGTAGGGACACAGAACTAAGCAGAAAAATTCCCACTAACATTTATCAGAGTCTGCAAGTTTTTCAGAATGTCATAGAATCACAGAATGGTTTGGGTTGGAAGGACCTTAAAGATCACCTAGTCCCACCCCCTGCCATGGGCAGGGACACCTTCCACTAGCCCAGGTTGCCCAAAGCCCCGTCCAACCTGGCCTGGAACACTGCCAGGGAGGGGGCAGCCACAGCTGCTCTGGGCAACCTGTGCCAGGGCCTCACCACCCGCACGGGGGAGAATGTCTTCCTTTTATCTAATCTAATCTAAATCAGTTTAAACCCATTACCCTTTGTCCTGTCCCTACACCCCCTGATCCAGAGTCCCTCCCCCCTTTCCCGCAGCCCCTTTCAGCCCTGGGAGGCCACTCTAAGGTCTCCCCACAGCCTTCTCTTCTCCAGCTGAACCCCCCAGCTCTCTCAGCCTGTCCTCACAGGGGGGTGCTCCAGCCCCCTGAGCATCTTTGTGGCCTCCTTTGGACCCACTCGAGCAGGTCCATGTCCTTCTGGTGTTGGTGCCCCCAGAGCTGGACACAGGACTCCAGGTGGGGTCTCAGGAGAGCAGAGTAGAGGGGGGGTATCCTCTCCTCCCTCGCCCTGCTGGCCACACTGCTCCTGATGCAGCCCAGGACACGGTTGGATTTCTGGGCTGCAAGCACACATTGCTGGCGCACAGGCAGTTTTCCATTTACTACTACTCCCAAGTCCTTCTCCGCAGGGCTACTCTCAATCCCCTATATCTCTTTATATTAACAACAAACTTCCAGCAAAGCTTTTAGAAAGTACCATTAGAAATCCTGGTGGTTTTTTGCCAGCTCAACCACACAACTCACAATGCTCCCTAGATTAAGAGGGATCATTCAGTTTGGTATTTCAATTTTTTTTGTACAGAGTCAGATTCACCAACATTCTCCAATTCCTTTATAAGAAGGTTTGTGAACAGAGGAAGAGTGTGAGGAGTCCTCCCTCTGAGGAGAAGGAAGCAGCAGAGACAGCGGGTAAAGAACTGACCACAACCCCCATTCCCCATCCTCCTGTGCTGCTGGGGGGAAAGAGGTAGAGAATTTGGGAGTAAAGTTGAGCCCAGGAAGAAGGGAGGAGTGAGGGGATGGTGTTTTAAGATTTAGCTTTTATTTTCCCATTACCCTACTCTGATTTGATTGGTAATAAGTTTATTTCCTCAAGTCATGTCTGCTTTGCCTATGACTGTAATTGGTGAGTGAGCTCTCCCTGTCCTTAAGTCAACCCACGAGCCTTTCGTTATATTTTCTCTCCCCTGTTCAGCTGAGGAGAGGAGTGATAAAGTGGCTTTAGTGGGCACCGGGCATCCAGCCAGGGTCAGCCCACCACACAGACATACTCCTGCATAAAACAGAGAGTGTTTTGCAGTTAATTTCTCCAAGAACTTTTGCTGTGTCCTCACTTTTGCACAAAGTCTTCACAGCTCTGAACCACATGCTCTATCTTCACATCCCTCTTTTTGCAATATTCAGGTCAAAATAACTGTGTGTAAATATGCTAGAGCTCTTGAAAGAACAGTTTTAGAAATAAATGTCGCAACCACAGCTGTGAAGCAGTAAGTCACCTTTCCATAATATTTGATTTGGGTTGCCTTTCAAAAACTAGAAAATAAAAGATTGTAGAAAAGATTTGCTGATTAAGCTCAGCAAATTCAATTCAGATGAGGCCCATCTTTGCAGAGATGGCTTCATTTCAGCTACACTGTGAGAGGGTAGGAAAGAAACATTCAAACGCAGCCTGGATAGTGTGGTGTGCTCGGGATCCAACACACTACACTGTGCAGTCAGCAGGGCAAACGTGACAATAGCTTCCTTACCCAGTAAACAGCAGTTAGATCTTGTCTTTTCTACATCCTGTTAAAAACTATCAAGGTATCAGTTCCCACCTCTGTTTAGCTGGCAGTTCAGCCCTTCATCCCTCAATAGCTACATTTTCACATAAGCATCTCTGTGCTTATTCCTTATGCCCAGGAAAAGCTTCCCTATAAGCATTTGTCAAAAGGTATCCAACTGTCCTCTTTTCTCAGTTGCTTCAGTAAGTATGAAAACTAAGTAATACTCAGCTAGGTGACAAACCAAGGTTACTCTCATCCCCACTACTGTTGTTCCATGACATCCTCCCACTCCTTTCTTCTGTCTTATTAATCTTATATCACCTGCTAAACTGTGAACTTCTCAGAGAAATCACTCTTGTTACATGTGTATAGCACATCACTCTCTGCATTTTTAATTCATGCTAAAAACTGTAATGGAACAACAGAGAAGAGCTGACATATTTATTGGCCTCAGTAGATGATAAGCATGAGAAAGTTCTTCCAAAGACTTTAAAACTTGTATTTTTCACTAAAATGGAATTCTAAAAATAACTTTGGATAGTGCCCTTCCACACACAAAATGGCGAGGCATATGAATTGCATGCTATGTACACAAGCTAAATATCAGAGGTTATTGTCTAACAGATTGTTCAGAGTTAATGATAGATACTTCCACTCATACCCCCACATTTCCAACTATTTTTAAATGTCTTTACTTACATAAAGTTTGATGTCTTCATCAGCACCAATCTAATTCTGATGGCAACATCAAGGCTGTACTTGTAGGACATGGGAAATCACACTGTAAAGCATGCATCCTTACATTTCTGTCAGGCTTGGGCCTGGAAGCACAGGATCTTTTATTTATTCATGAGTTTCCTGAGAAGAACCAGTGGTTGCTTTCTGTCTACTGAATAGGATCGTAATTCAATCTTCACTGGAACCTGTTTATCTGAATGACTTATTAAGGTGCAAGCTGACTGCTAAAGAACTCTGTTTCGTAATAACAAAGCCCTTTATTAGGGGAATATATGTTTTGAGAAGTCATTTCATGCAGTATGGGTTTATCAAGGTTCATTTTTGAGAGATAGTATAATTTTTAAAAAACATAAACAAATGAAGTACATTCATACCTGTAACAGTAACATTTTTCTGCAACTATTTTGTCAATGGGCAATAGGACATTTTATAGGCACAGGCCTTGAAAATGCAAACTCACAGCTTCAGGAGTACTGGAACAGGGTAGTTTCTAAAGTGCTCGAAGTATACAAGCATAAGATTTGCAATCAGCTTTTCAAACAGAGCTGTTACCATTCCTCTGAAATTCTAGTCTTTCCAAAGGGCTATCTGCATATAAATGACAAGGAGCCAACTGGAGCTTCACAAGTCTAAAGTATTACCATAAATGCAGGTAAGAAATTACCTCCCAGAGACATACGCTTATGATAATACTCATTCTAGAGTTTTCACTCAGCAAAGTTTCAGGTAACAGAAATGGTAAGAAGAGTTGACCCTTTATAAACAGATCTTTTCCAGAGATCACTGCTATAGCGTACACATGGTATAAAAATCAGCTCAGAAACTGAAAGAGTCATTCTAGGAAAACTGCCTAGGGTGCAGAGCACATGAGGTCAAGTGACAGACTAAAGTTACTGCTGGATACTGCTTAACAGCTCTATTTGGAGCCAAAAGAGCACAGTAATGGTTTATGAAGGAAGCAAAATACAGAAGAATGCTCATAAGGGCAAATAAATCTGGACTAACATTCATTTTCACCTCCATTATAAATAAGGAACAATATACCAAAAATAGGTGCTGAGTTGGGGGGTGTGTGTTGCCTCAGGATTTTCTGAATGCTGGAGAATGGCTGCTTATAAGTTTCATCCTCTGATTTGGGGCCTTGATATTTTAATATCTTCAATCAAATTTAAAACCAAGACTTATCTCTGTCATAGGAAGAAAGAGAAAAGACATTCCAGCTCTTTCTCTGTCCCACTGGTGTGAAGCCCTGCACTTTATAACATGGTCCTCAACTGGATTTGCAGTTACCTAATTTACTGTTCTGTTTGCACTTGACAGCACTTTGAAACAGGAATTATTTCACAAATAATGATTTCAGTTTCCCTCTAGACCCATGGGAGGTATCAATTTTTGAGGATAGGCATCACTTCAGTTCACAAAAAAGTGTGCTACGCATGGTCTTGAACACTATATTACTGTTACAACACCAGGAAACTCCTATCAGTAAATGAACAGGGAACTTCTGAAGACCACTGGAATGGAAAAGATGAAAACAGATGGCTATAAAAGATGATTGAGGAGATGAAAATACATTTACTCTACTTAGATAAATCTAAATAGACTCTCTCCTACTGTTCAGCTGACTGGCCATGGACACTTTCCTGACAAAAATTTTCTTAGGGATTTTGCCTTCCAACATTTCCTGTCCTTTATCACGCTCATTTAAAAATCTTTCTTGATGTTGCTTTTATAGCTGATCTTTCTACAAGTGTTCCAGCGATTTTAACTGATTTAATCTTCTTCCTCACCTGATCTCTATGCAAAACCTTTTGCTTTATATATTCATGATATAATCTAAAAGGGACTAAATACATATGGTTCATTATTGGCTATTAGCCAAGAGCAGACATTATCATAAGCAACAGTTCTGAAGCCATAATATTTCAGGGTGACTGACCTTCAGAAAGAAGCAAAAGGCCAAATCATTGTGCAAGTCCCAAAAAGTGCATTGGGATATCTTAAAGTTTAACATTACTTGGTTATTCTGGTATTTCATAAAAGAGTGATACAAAGAATTGATACATAAAGGCGCAGCATAATGAGAGTTTTTATCACGGTCCATCAGAGATCAAAGTCTTTATCACTTTACATATTTCTTTTCAAGCTGAAATCAGCAAGATGCAAATGTCAGCAAAAGGTAGAGGTCTAAATCTGAATACTGACGTTCTAAGGAGTATGTATAAAGTCACACCTTTGTTAAAATTTCCTTAAAACTCATTGACATCTTAAAGTCACATTGGAGTCTAAAACAGTATTTCATGCAGATTAAAGCATCTGATGTATTTTATGACAGCTAAACTTTTTCTGGTTGGTGAGGTATAAATACTTTACCAACTTTGATGATAAAACAATATATCTACAAAACCAAATTACATTAATATTCCTTACTTGATAGGGTTGTGAAACAGTGTTTTGGAAATTAATTTGAAAGATGATGTCATGTCATATGTTTTGTAATATGTAACCATATACTAAAAATAATTCAGCAATCTTCTTTGATCTTATATTGCAAGTGACAATTGCATTGTGATTGAAGAATCAGTAGCCAAGTTACAGAGAAGACAATAACATGCAACATGGAAGGCACGATGTCAACAATTATAAAGTTACCAGTCTGCTGAAACAGTCCTTACATGTGTTTGTAATGTAAGACACTTCAATAAATCCTTCACCAAACACATCTCAACCTTTCCTCTTAAATTGAAAGGATTACCCTGACCTGCCTCTACTTTTAGTACACGCCCTTTTTCTTCTGTCTCTATCAGAAAAATACTCAGTATTAGAGAAATAATCAGTAGTATTACAATATATACAGTATAATACTTAAGCAGCTCTACATTCTGTGTGGGTGCATGCATGTGTGCAGAGAAAGATATATTTAATACACATGCTAAACAAGAAAATATATTTTATTTACTGGCTATAATTAATTTTTTACAACTTATTACTGTCCTATTAAGTCTAAATAGTTAACAATAAGGCAAACTGCGGACTAGCAGCACTGTGAAAATGCCTCTTAATTTTTTAAATTAAAAATACCACAGAGAACAAATTAATTACCTGTATTGTGGTAATGCAATACAGTATTGAAGAGTGTCAGTCAAGGGACACGGCCCACTCTACTACCCACAGCACAGAAAAATATTGCATGCCTAAAGCAAGCTTACAAACTCTATTTGTCCACAGTAGTTCACATGACATCTTTTCGTAGTGGAAAATTATGAAATTTCACATCTGCCTATTTCTACCAACAAGAAAAACCAAAACCATTGTGACACTGAAATAACACAACATTATGTGCAAAAACTAACGTGATCTTTATGAACATAAAATAAGATGGCATCATCACTGATTCCAGACACACACACACACACACACACACACACCCAGTTCCTCCTAGATCTAAAGCAAAGAACTGATTCAAAAATCAAACCCCAAGGAAACAAAATGCTGTATTTTTTTTTCCAGCACAACTGCCTGCAGCTTCCAGGGATGGTTCCTTAGTCTCCTACCATGTCACTGGCCCAAGTCTGACCTCGTGTAGTTTATAACATCTGACAGGGCCACAGTGCCGTGATTTGGCTGCAGGCAACCACCTTTATAAATGATACACATAAACACGGACTTTACTCTTCATACAGCCTTGCCAGCAGAAAAAAACACTTCATGGGCTTTGCAATCTTACTTCATGTTTTACTTTTTCACTTAAAAAAAAGAAATTTATTACAATTCTCATTACCACCAAGTCTTATCCAAACCAGCAGATGTACACAGCACTGACACAGGAATACGGTTGAGGGTAACTGTAAATTATATATACAGGAACAGGGGAGAGATTGGAGAATAGGTAACAAGCTTCCTACAACACCAAATAGCTTTTAAAATACTAGTACCTTCTAAGAATCAAGACTTGAGGAATTATGAAAATACTGTTCAAGGAAAAAAACAAAAACCAAAACTTTTAATCACTTACAAAATTATTACTGCCCTGCAAGAAGACACTTGCTGTTAATCAAAGGACTCAAGTGAAACAACATGGCATTTCACGATTCCTAAACTATCCTTTTTGAACCTGTTAACCAAAACACTGCAGACTTTATTTCTCTACTCTGAATGTATTTTGTTCTTCTGTTACACTACTCCCCTGATCTTGTACTCTAAGACCAGAATTTGACTGCAAGAAAAAAGGGAATATTTTCTGTCATATTAGAATAAAGGGGGCAAACATGACAGAGGTGCTCCAATATTTGTTGCGTATGTGAGAAGTGTCAGTATAAAGTTCACTGAAAACATGGAGCTGTCATGGAGAAATCTGACAGGGGGGAAAGAAATATGAAGTGTCTTGCCTGAGAAAGCAATGACTTAGAACAGGAGGATCTCTGCATCACTGTGATAGTAACAACTGATGTTTCTTTAAGAAGGAATGAAAATAATTTTATTTCCTCACTCTTGCTTTTTTTTTTTTTTTTAAATCTCAAAGGTGATACTCAACAAACAGGCAAGGACTCAATTTAATATGAAAATAAAAATTCAAAAGGTGCTACACCAATGTTCTTAGAAATGGTCCACACACCAGGTTTGGTTCTAGTAATGGTTAGTATAAAGTCCTCACAAAACATCTCAAATGCCATCTGGAGAATTCATCTCCCAGTATCTCTCTCCATCAGTAAGGCTAAACCATGCAATATAGGTTTGTTTTAATTTTCTAGTATTAAGTCAAATATTATCCTCCATCCTTATTACAACTGAGAATATGGAAATACTTTGATGATATTTGTTCTACGATTTGAAAGCTTTCTGGTGTATTACACAATCCCCAGTTTTGTACTATTATTTCATATTTCAAAGTCACAAAACAAATTAATTAGCAAGATCATGCCACTTTGTCCTTAATCTTATTAGAAAAGACTAATGGCTACAGAATCAATTCTTTCACAGAGATTACTGCTTTAACACCATTAGCCTTTACATCACACAAGCTCATTCTGAATTTTCAATTCCATTGCAATTTCCTCCACTAGTTTAATTACAACCCTTAATTGTCCCTTCTTTAATCAATTTTATAGCTATGTCCATTCATTTATGGCTGCATATAAAATAAGAAACAAAGAGCAACTGCAAAACTGTAAAGGCCAGCACAAAAGCTTTCACGGTATTTGGCTGGCCTTAACTTCTGCTCCAAGAATGACAAGCATTCCTTCCTTTTAAATATCCATAATAAACTCATAACAAATACAAAGAAAACCAAAATTTTAGCTCAGTTGTCTAAAACCATGACTGATAATTTTTTTTTTATTTTGCAGTTCCAGAAAATCCAATGAATTAGGGATTATATTTACATAGTTCATTGTTCAGTTTTCTGTCAGTTTTAAGAATCTGTAGCTTAGTCATAGTTTTCTAGTTACTCCAAAAGCTAAGTTTAGATGGCAGGTCTTTTATCTGCGGGGATACACAGGAATTTTTACATCACACTTTTATCATACACTTAGACATCCTGTTCTGACATGGAAAACACAAATCAACATTGAGACAAGGACTGTCAACTGCAAAATAGGTAACGTATTAGAAGAAGCCTAGCTGCTTAAGGTAAACTGACTGGAGAGATGCAGCTAGGTTGGCAAAACTATTTTCAGGATGTCTCCAACTTCAAATTCACTCATATAGCTCTGCTACGTCTGAATCTGAAACAATCAGTAGGGGATGTTTGGCAAAGAAAACAGTTGTAAACTCTTCAGATATACGGTATTCCTTCACTCCTGTACGAAAAAGATTTACATAAGCCTCTGTTTTTCACTGAAAGAGCTGTGTCTATATTCACAAGTACTTGTATGAATTTTCACCAATTTGTTTCAATGGGTGCAGAAACCTCATCCTGTATTTCTGCACAAATTTTCTATTTATAATTTAAACATTGACTTTCCAGAGTGTGCAGGGGATATATTTTTCAGAATGGATAATTTCATTGCCAAAGCACCAATTGAGATTTTTCAACTTGATGCTTTACTTTCATCATAAATAGTTTGTGGTTCTTTTCAGAGCAAAGTGCTTTGCAATTTATGGCATGAAATTAATATGCTGCTTTCTTTGAAAGCTGCCCTTTTTAACCATTCTGTACTGCGAAGATGTAGAAGTCATTCAGATTCATTCACCCCACTTATTAATATATTCTACACAGATACACATACATATTTGTATTGGCAATTTCTTTCCTGTTATTATTATTCAATCCTTAAAGTGCCAATATATATATATAAGTGCTTTTCACTAATGAATGAAAAGATGTACTTTCCCTTCATAAAGTCTGTAGTAAAATGCAATTCCAGTTTTAAGGAGGAGTTAATGTTTGAGCCACTGACTGATCCTGTCACGTTGAAAACATTCCAACATATATCTTACATGAATTTCTGTTCACTAGGATTCTGAACATTTCTTGAAGTTCAGATTGACTTGGCTTTCTATATGCCTTTGTCTGCATCGGGTGTGAAGATTTAAATACTTAAAGTTTCTAAAACACATTGGTTTAAAGATTATTTTTTATTCCTAAGGTTTTTCGCATTTTGAACCTATTAGAGATGCACTCTGAAAATCATGCTGCTGTATATTACTCCTGGCCTCAATTCTTTGACCAGGAAAGCCCAAATTTAATCTTGTTTTTTTTCAGACCTTTGTATCTCTACAACATCTACACAAGGAGATGTATTCTTTTTTAAAAAATTATTGTTTCAGATAAAAAGCATGGTACTCTGATTTAAAGAAAACCATTGTTCACACTTCTCAAATCAGAGATTTTTTTTTTTTTTTTAAAAAAAACCAGCTCTGTTAATACTTGCAAATTCACTTCCCTTGAAGGTACATATGCAGCAAATACCAGCTTTCTTTTCAAGAAGCATTATCTCTGAATGAGTATCAGTGGAATTGCTAGCTAAATGTTCACTCCATAAATATACTAACACATAAGCGTTCTCACGGTGAGAAATATTTACTGGATCTAAAGAGAAGTGTGTCAATGCAGAATTGTTCAATATCAACATCTAACACTAACACAGAATGTAATTTTTTACTGTTTGGTATTTTAATAGAAGATATTAATAATCCTTTTGCAACAATGGTACTATTTCAAGAAAAAATTAAAATATTCTCTGTTAACCTACAGAATCTTCCTTATCTGGTGGGCATGTGATCAGAGATATGAGAAGCTCTGTTTCCTAAGATGATGAACTTTTAAGCATTTGACACTTTTCAACTGGGCATAAGGCAAAGGTGCCGGTCCAGCCACCTTCAGTGAAAGAGACTGGAACGACTAGGAAGAGCCTCTGTCTTTCCATTATCTTTAACAAGCTCTACCCATTTTTTTTTTTTTTCTCCTCTCTCTCAAAGAAGGGAGCTAAAAGCTAATTTATGTCCCTTATTGCAATGTTGCAGATAGCACAGCCATATCCTTCTAATCATTGAATCCTACAACTTGGGAGCTATTTTTACCATTTCTTTTTACTCTACATCACACACACCGAGTCCTTTTTATAACCTGCCTCCTCCTGTCCCTCCAAATCTCTGTGATCATCAAAACTTCTTGTCAGGCTCTCATCAGACTCGATTTCTTGATTAGGGCAAAATCCTTGCCATCCCAAACACGCAACTTACCCTTTCCACCATGAAGTAAGCAGCTATTGTTACTGTACTTTTTGCTTCTAAACTGCTGTCAATAAGAACTTTTGAGTTTTCTGATGTGCTAAGCAGGAACTGATCTCTCAGGGAGGGCTATGAAACACTAAAGAGCCCTGTGCAAAGGGCTATGAAACACCAAAGAAATCTGAAGAGCAAAATTTTCCTATTGGTCAAGACGCATTTCCACTTTTGCTTTGTTTGCTGAAATTTTTTTCCCACCTTGGTATAAGACAAATTTCTTGATAAATGGCCTGAATGGTTTTTTACTTAAATTCTAACTTTCCTATTCACATGCATAACTGATAAAGCTTTCTAGTTACTTTTTTCTTCAAGATCTATTAGAATAAAGGTACCAAAAGTCAATTAGCAACAAAAATGAGAAATGCCAACACCCTCTTTGCATGCAAATTTCTTCTCTTAAATACAAAAAATGAGACCAAGGGAATCCTATTTCACTGAGCAAATTAACAAAAGGTCAGAAAGCTTGATCTTTGTCACTGGTGTACTCTGTCTGAAAGCTGAACTGCCATTTAAATATTTATAAGGAAGAGCTGTAATTGCAGGTTGAGTGCTGTAAGAGAGCTCTGCATGTACAATACAGGAAACTGAAAATATTCATGACATGGGAGATATTCCACCAAAGGAAAATTTGGGGGAAGGAAAGGAGTACTAATGTGGCATTCTAATCATTCCTGAATCAGGGTACACAAGAAGGTGACTTGAAACCTGTTACTTTTGGGGTCTGTCATGGGACACAGACACAGACACAGAAATTCAGACTGGTACTAGATGCTGAAAAGTGGTAAAAAAATAGTTTTAAATTATGACAGCACAACCAGCAGTGGATAGAGCCTTGTTTCATTTTTGTGAATAATTTTAAATGAACTAAAGAAAGAGGAAAAAAAATTGGGAAGAGAAACAGCTGCATACATGACAAAGTTGAAAAAGAAAACAAAAATGTTCCAGACCCTGCGGCATCTATTAACCAGGCTTGCTACTAGCAACAGAGCTATCTCCCAGCAGATTAAGGGTTCTTGCTAGGTAATCTCCCTGCCTGCCTGATTTTAGTGCCTTTAATTAAACTAAATTTATACTTGTCCCTCTGGTTTGAAATCCAGTTTATTGAAAATTCTTTTCAAGCAATTTATTCTATTTGGCACCATAAGAAAAAGAAGAAAGGTGAGAGAATTCACAGTCAGCTCTTCCTACACAAAACCCCAGATAATGTGAATCAAGGTGACCAGCCTACAACATAGCAGCAAGATGCACTATGCCCATGGTCCACTCTGCCATCCTCTATCTGTGTTCCCTTCCTTTTCACAAGCCCAAATATGCTCCAAACACACGATGAAGAATGTTTCCATTTTGGTCATTTAGTAAATTACCTACCAGTCTGAAGCCCCAGACCCAGAATTACTCCAAAAAGAGGCTCTGCAGACCACAGTAACAAAAAGACAGCGTATCAAATGCTTATACAGGTGAGATCATATTTTGTGATAAAGATGCTTAAAGAACTATCTTGCAATAAACTGGATGTTTGGAATGGATGTAATTGCAATTATATATAAACTGTTTCTATTAAAAATATGTACAGTGAGCTTGAAAGGATCACTTCTTAAATATCTGAAGAGAATGAGTATTTAGCTTAGACTTAAGAAACAAGTAGTCTCATGAGCACACGGCTAAGATCAAAAGTATTCTGTTGTTGGTCCTGCTCATTCCACCACTTTTTAGAAAGGATGACTACCTGCATAGTCTTTACCTAATTTTCTCCATGACGTTGGAAGTTTTGAAACCAGAGTGTCTTTGAAAATCATATAACGGAAGTCAAAAGAAAGAATTGCAACTTCTTCCTAAATATATATTATTATATGCTCCAAAAAAGTTATTAATTGCTTAAACAAGCCAACATCCCAAAATATTCCATTGATGACACCTGGTGGTGTTGTATAATGATTTTTACCAGCTTTCTGAATACATTTCAGACTAGAGACAACCAGGGTATATTAATCTTTAAGATAACAGTGTGGAGGATCCACATTACACATTGAATTCAGTACAAAATCTTAAAGTCCATTTTGCATTCATGGTTTTCCAAGGAAAATGTTTGTGTGCCATAGGATTCAGACAGGCAGATATCACTTCTTGGTATACTGGCAAAATAGAATAAATTCAATTATAGAACGTGGTTAGGAAGATGCAAGGCATCATTACCATGCAAAGTCCTTGATCCAGAGTAAATAATCTTAAACATATGATCCATGAGCAAGCTAATCAAAAAGTGTTAAGATCTCACGGTTCACTAATATTTGGAGTGTCAGTCAGGAGGAAAATTCAGGTAAATATTTATAGCAGCCCGATTAATGAGTTTGCATCTGTTTATATGAAATTGGGGGATGGGGGGATGAAGAGACTGCTTAAGAGAAAGATTGCTGTGTGAAGTTACTTAGCATGTGCTGTGTGAAATATCCACTAAGAGCTATTATGGACACCACCTCTTGCTCAGAAATTCTCCTCAGCAGCAAATTGTTAGAGATTGCAAGAATATGCACACAAATATAACTATGCATTTGCCTTGCTCTTTGTCCAATCAGCTTGCTGATCACAAGCTGATGAAAGTATACTAAACTACGCAGACCTTGCTCCGAATGCTCTTAGAATTATGTTATATCCTGTTCTTTATATTCCTATACCCACCATTACCACTCATACCCTTTGTTAGCTTTAAAACCCATGATTACTTGAACATTCATTATACTATTCAGTGGTTTTGTTTCCAGTTTTGGGGTTGTGAAGCACGCGAGTATTTGAAGAGTGGCATTTCAGCATTCCTAGCTGGAATTCAAATCATAATCACGCAAAGACATATAAAACCTTCCTCTTATGACAGCATTTCTTTCAGTAAAATATGACCTATGTCATTAGTCATTCAAAGCAAACAAAACAAAGTTTGGAATATTACTGAAATAAAGCAGCTGATTATCTAAATTTATTTTTGTGAATAATATTTTTTCAGTGAGAATGGGGTAATAATGAGATTGAATGAAAACCGAAGTATTTTACTTAGCTCTAATTAGATTATATCAATAGAGAACTCTTCTTCTACCTGGGCAGATGATAGTGCCAGAGAAGTTTTAATGTTATGTTCCGTAGAGTAGGATCTGCCTTTCATACGAATTACTGGGCTCCTACTTGGCTCAGATTTTGGTGGTAATACACCTACTCCACCTCCTATCAATACACTTTAACTCAGGTATAAAATCCATCTCAGTACTCAGTATTTTAGACAGGTCTTCCACAAGGTCTACCATCTTGAAGGAAACCCTCATGCATTTTTTGTCAATGAAATGACTGGTGTATTGCCACTGCCCTCTTCTGGATGAGATAAGAACGAGACAGACTTCTGTAGTCCCTACTGCTCTGGGTTATCAGGAAACTGGCAACTTCTATACAGCTCATGATTTTTGTTTTCAAGGTAGTGTTCTTGATTTTTATTTTTATGCTTGCCATGCAATAAAAATGTGCAGAACAGTTAACGACCACAAAATGGCAGCGTCAACAAACTAGTGGCAATAAGGTAACCTGAATTTTTCAAGAAGTTAACTAACATGAAGACCCTGTAGATTTCATCTAAAAAACACCACACTTCTGGCTTTTCAAAATGAGCTCTGGTGATATGCAAAAAATGTAGCTTAAAATGTGATCACAAACTCATTTTCTGGCCTAGCTGTGACAAGGTTGTTGCCTTTAATAATATTGCTTATCCACTAGTTTGGGTTCCTAATGAAAAGTACTTTGGTGACTCTCTGTCACCTCTTTCACAGGATAAAGAATAAATAAGTAAGAAATGTTTGTTATCAGAGCACAAGAATGGGATTCAGGGGATGCAGATCTACAACTTGGCTCCAAAGACTTAGCCTCTGACCTTGGATTAATTAAATCAGCCTTTTTGTAAAGAGGAAAAAAAAAAATGTTTAAGCCAAGCTATTTGGGAATAAACTATATTATTGACATGGAACCACAGAAATACCACAGCAGTGATGGATTATGGAAGTATCTCAGTAGGAAAAATAACCCAGGCATTATACATAAGTTGGGAAAGTGATTCCTAATTGTCCCTATCAGTGAAACCACTCACTGATGGTGCTTGATGCCTTATATCTCTGTTCAAGTATCTTTCTAATCTTAGCCAGACTGAACAATTCCCACTATGACAGGAAATAGGAAACACTACTAAAAATGCTAAGTTTAGCTTGAAGAGTAATTATACAGATCTAGCTTTGGATGAATAGTGATCTTGATTGTGAATGGGAATATTGTTGTTTAGAGTTTTTAATAAATAAATTTAAAAATTAGAGCTCACTTGTCACTTCCAACTCAAAGTAAGAAAGAACAATAGGCTGTACTGGAGGCTATCCAGGCATGTAATCACAGCTCTGGAACAGAAACATCCCATAGACAACATCACCAGAATGATAAAATAACAGACAGTTGACACAAGAAAAACACTTCATAAGCAATAGGATGCACACCCCAACCAATGGGGAAAAATTGTAGAAAAAAAATTTATTTATTCCGATTTGATATCTGAACTACCTGGCAAAGTGAACTACTTCCTTCTAAATGAACGTAACAACAGTTAGATAAAAAAGCTTGGGCTTTTTAAAGAAAACAACCCCAAAATAATAAATATTAAAAAAATAAAACCCTACAGCTACCACACACCTTTAACAGAGAGGTAGTATAATTCAGGACACCAGGTATGGCATTAGAGGAGTCCTAGGATCTATTCCTACCTTATTTATCCTTCCTATAACATGGCTGACATCTGTCTTCTGCTCAACTGTTTCAAAAAGTTGAATCCCAGCCCCAAAGCTGTATTTTAACAGTCAATAAACATAGGATCTAGAACAGTGTACTCTTGTCCCGTTTATCTGGTACATGGTGAAGTAACAGTAACCTATGCAATCACACATTGGTCATATTTGTGATGAACCTAGCTTGCCCCTCCTCTCCTCACCAGGCCATTTGGCAGCTAAGACACTACGGATGCTTTCCAGCACCTGACACTGGCTTAAGGAAAGGTGTGGGAGAGATTTAATGATCTGGAGTTGGTCTGCATTTCCACCCAGTTAGTTCACCTCCTACTTAGAGCCCTGACAGTGCATTCAGTGTATAACACTATCCTCACTGAAGGGCTCCAGCTTTGTACTACCCTGGGGAAAATACTAGCATCTTACTGTCCCAGCCAATAAGCAGGGACTGGCATTTGATTGGAGTGATTATATGTACTTGTAAGGGCTGAAATATTCCCCCTGTGTAATATTCTCCCTCAGAGTGTAGCTCCAGAATTATCTGTGGCCCTATTTTCTAAAAGCCCAGTAAGTTGAAGTCATGACACCTGCTCAGTGCTTTCAAAAAAAAAAAAAAAAAAAAATCTAGCTCCCATTTAAGTTCCTAAACAGGAAAGCAGTGCCAAACTGTAGACATTTACCCACTTGAAACACATATCCTTGAAGACATTTGAAGATTTCAGTTTGTGTGTTCCCTGAAAAACTCTTCCTAGACCATGGTGCATCTCAGCTTTCAGAGCCAGGAGCAGCAGCTGCAAAAAGTCTTTGCACATTTCCATTTTGACTTTGGTACTATTTCCCAGTCCGCTGTGCATCTCCAGCCCAGCAGCTATCCAGGCTGCCTTTCCAATAGTTTCTATTGCAACTACCATTTTAAACAAGTCAACTGTTTCCCTAAGAAGTTCACAAATTACATGAAGCCACTGTTCCATGAGCAGCAAAGTCTTCAACAACTATATTAATGCAATTCCAAGACTACTCTTCCACACTTTTTTCTAACAATGCTCACCATCACTTTGTGCTTCCTCTTCACTTTTTGAAGCAGATATTCTATAACCTTCCTAGCACACAAACACTTCCTCCATCAGACTGATGACTCTTCACAAAAACCAGCACTGGTGGGAGCTCCACTGAGCAAACTCGTATTTTAAAAAGCCTCTTACCACTTCTCATATCCTTGTCTTAATTTTACTCTTCTTTATGCATTCAATATCACATTGGTTTGACCTTTCCAGCTTAAAAAATTCTCAATCACTCTGATTTTCTTAATGGCTCTTGCTTTAGCTGACATCAGTTCTCCAAAGCACTGCAGTCTTGATGGTTCCCATATTTTTAGCTGCTGTGCCAAATTGCTCTGAATTTAATTAGTGAAACACCTAGCTGCAGAAATCTATCCTAAATTCAGTGAGAGAGTCTGCTGTCAAAGTTTTGATGCTAAATTCAAAGCCGCTTTAATTTGGTACCTTCTGGACATGAGGTCCTGATGCAAATGACTCATGTGGTGGAGTCTTACATCTAAAAAGCACTCCTAACTATATGTCTCAAAACCCAGAGTATTGCAGAACATGTCAAGAAATACTGGCAAGAGAAAAAGTGATTCTGGGGAAAAATACCAATCTGGCTATCTAGATGAAATTTTTGATTTTTTTTTTTTTTAATACTGTGTGATAAAAATTACAAGTATAACCTAAGACAAAGACTCAGGTGACATCTCTATGCTAACAAGTATTTCTTTCATGAAGTACAAATATTGACTAATTTACAAATTAGAAAAAGCTTATTTAGCATAAGGCAGGATGATTTTTATAATAACTTATATTTTTATATAAAATATTTATTTATATGTTATTTTAATTTTACCATGTTGTATATTCATTTTTAAAACTATATCCTTATATTTTCATTTATATATATATTTTCCACTCTAATATTATTTTTACATTTATTTCTTTATTTATATATCTATTATTATATTTATTTAGCAAAAGGCTGAATGATGCTGCAAATATGGACAACCTTTGCATACTGGAAAGAAATCACTGCTGTGACAAATGTGCCCATAACTATTTTTCAGACTATACAGAAGCTCTCCATTAGCTATCAACTCAAATCTGTATACATTTCCTGACTAACTAGGAAAAAACAAAAGTCTTTATGAAAATCAGATATCCATCAACATTACATCTTCTCAAATATTTGTTTTAATATGAAAATTCACAACATCACATTAATACATACTTCACATTCAGGTTTTATAAAAGTACAAAGGATTCCATGGTCCACACGGGAAGAGATGAATGACAGATCAGAGCTTCACATTGTCTTCATAGCTTCACTATATCCCCATTCAGCAAAGCATTTAAACCTCAGTTTTTAGCAACACGTATGAACAAGCTACAGTACTATTCTGCAGAAATCACACACTAGCAAAAATAATACCTATCTTTTCCAAGGGGCTGTTGATTTTTATTTAAATGAGTTATGTATCAGCCAGACCAATTTTTCTTTCATTTGCACACATGTAACTAGTATCTTTCTTACTGGCATTATCCCCGAGTGATAGTACCAGAAGTCTAAGGAGAATCAGGCCTTTAAGCCCTAAGCATTATCAACATAAAATGTAAATCCTTTAAAAAGGATTTGAGGTGGCTTTTTATGAGAAAATGACAGTCAGGAAAATGCTTAACTCCCTTTGACATCAACAACAGGACAAGAACTAAAGATTCAGCTCTGTAAAGAAATCTGAAACCGGACAAAAGCCAGAAGGCATCCGATAACAGCTGGTATCTTTCAATAGCCAAACCATCGGAGTTTGACATCCCGGTTTTGGCAATAGCAAGCATATCATTTTGGCAAAAACAGAATCACCCATCACTAGACAAACAATCTTGAATCTGTATTGTAAAGTCTACGATTCTTCTATCGTCTCCTATGTGTAGTACTTCTACCGACTTAAGTGGTAAACAGCAGTACCACTGTAAATTCTCTGATCACCTGGTATCAGAGCTCTGTTGATAATTACAAATGATTTCAATACCAAGTTTAAACGTATCTGCCAAAACAGAAATTGAACCTGCAGAGAGAAAACATTTTTTTTTTTCCAATGCAAGTCTTTGACATAAGCCTCGCTGGATCTGTGCCTACATATGCAGCCAAAACCATTAGCAAACAGACTAGCCCTACAGCACAGCCACCTGAGCACTGCAGGCTTCCCCCTGCGTTCCAAAAACACTGCAGTCCACAGCTTTAGCTCTACAGGTGAATAATCTGTCATTCTGGCCAGGCACTAATGGGCTAATCAAAAGAGATTTTCAGCCTGTGGAGTATAAAACGGGACTCCTTCGCTCTAAAATCAGAGATGTGTCAACATCAGACTCAAGCCTTCAGGTCCAGGCCACCACATAGTATAGGAAACACAACTGTATTTTCAGATAATAAGATTTTTGGATCATCTATAGAGAAATTTTGAGTGATGCATCAACATTTATCAGAATCAAATGTTTTTAAAAATGTATTCCAATTATAGAGATTAAAGGTGTTTAATATTAAAAATTAATCACATTTCTATACAAAATTAAATTTAAATCCTCAAGGGATTATTTACCATTAGAGGTCTATAAACACCTACACTTGATCTAGTTGTCTGGGCCGTCTTATAGTCAATGGAAAAATGGGCACTTCTAAGATGTAATTTATCTCCACTCTAAGACAGATACTTAAAATAGAAAGCTTTCTTCTTCATGTAATTTTTATAACTTATTACTAAAGTACAATACTTCATGAGCACTAGTCATTCATCATGGTCTCACTGTGATGGTGCTGTAACTGGTCCTGTCTCTGGCTAGACTTACAGCAAATTTAACTTGACCTCCCACTTACTTTTCTTACAAGTCATTTAACAGATCACCCGAACCCCATAGGTGCTTACATCTTCATTTCCCATGAAACTATGCCCAAAATAACTGCTGACACTTGCCCTTTTTCAGGAGAACTCTTTGAATAAAGGCAAGTTAAATAACTAAATTATCACAGGTCCGGAATTAAGCCCAGAAAGTGAGAATCAATTTACTTTGACTTTCCTATTAAGCTATATGAAGATCAGTTAAATTATTTTCTTTTTCTCCAGCCTCCATCTGCGTCCTGTACAGGCAAAAGGATAGGATTGATGATATGCAGGTCACATCTATCCTCCTCTTTGATCCAGTTAATGAAATTGAAATTCACTGCAATTTTCTGCTTTCCATCGTTTAAGGAATGAGGTTACTTTGAAGATTCCTTGAAGCTTACAATATTTTTCCTCATAACCAGATTCTATTTCTCCTGGATATCTTATTTCTTTATTACTGCCAGTATAAGATCTTAATATATATCTTCTGTCTAAAGCAATCTAGACTGACTGAACTCCACAAACTTAAATTCTGTCTTGAATTTGTACAGAAACTTTGAGAATTTTTTTTTGTTTTCTCTCTCTTACACAAGCATCATGTATTTCTACCTACGGGTGAAAGTACTGGGGTAGCATTTAAACTATGACTTCACACCCACTAAAATGGCTGAAAATGAGTGTTCAAGTTAACAGTTCACCTGGTAGGTCAGTACTGAAGCAGTTCCGGACACTACACTTTCTCTAGCAGAATATGGAATCATGTCGTGACTGTACACATATATGTAAGGAGAAAGATGCTGCTTCTCTCCAGGAGAGACCAGAGCAAGATGAACAGGGCACATAACAAGAAAGGCCAAAGTCCAAGGCTGCTGCTGGCTGATGTACAATCTGTGCAATTCCTCAAAAGGCCTTCCTAGCTATCATATTCCCAGATGCCTTTTTGCCCATGGACCCTCCTCTGCTCCATGGACCTGTTCATAAGACACTCACGAATGAAGGAAATAAGAAGCAGGTCAGGCTGACAAGACGCACTTAACATATGCCATCAAGGAAACACACCACGTCATGCTGTAAACAACAGAGAAACAGCCACAGGCGAGAGAATAGAATGAGGTTGAGTTAGCTTGTGAAAGTCTCACTTCCATTGTGACAGATTTGAGAGGTCTGTAAATAGGTTGTGAAGCCCTTGTTTGGACAGAGTTCTGATATGTTAAAGGGAGCACTACACTATCTTGAAGTGATTTGCTGCCGAGCCTTGTACTGCCATTTCCTTCCTGGAGTTAAAGAACAATACAACCAGAGGAACCAGAGTACAATCTTTACACTGACCTTCCACCCCTTCACCTTCCATAGAGCAGATTAGTGCACATTCTGTTTTAATTCTGCATGAAAGCCATTAGTGTAAAGACTGGGGTACATGAATAAAAATAAACAAAAAAACCACACCAGAATTCCTTTAAGTCTTTACCTTGCATGTTCTGCTGGCAAGCTTAGATAAACACACTAGAGGGAAACTAAGAATGCTCCAGACGGTAAAGGTTAATATTGCTGTGGTGTAGCTTGTTTTTGCACAGTGATTAGGCTCGCTGCCAGCCTGATTCCTTCGACGTTTTAACTATCTGCAGCTTGAGTGATTACATTAATAAACTTCCAGTGCAGGCAGCATGCTAAACTCTAGCCACTGTTCATGTAGGAAGAGGATGGAAGTCTTGAAATACACTATCTCTTCTAAATGCTAAATAAAAAAGGCAAATCCTGGCCCGATTTTCTCAGGAAGAACTATTCCTTAGAAACCTCCAACAATCTCTTCATTCTCAGCAGGAGTTTTAGGACCAGAAGAATCAGCCAAATGAAGATTTTTTAAAATTTATTTTTAATGTTGTAGCATCAGATCTAGCATTCCTATCCAGCAGCCATCACAGGTCTGCATAATTCATATCCCAGTCATAATATCCCTACAAATTACAGTTTGAAGACTTTTAAGGCCAAAAGCATACACCTGTACTATTCAAGCTAAGAGAGTAATTCGTCAGGAATGACTTATAATCAGAGACAACTTTACCTCATCATAGGTCAGTCCAGAGATCTTCAGGTAAACTTCAAAATAAAACAGAACCCTAAGTGATCAGATTGAGTTGCACACAATCCCAAGTATTTCTTACAAACTAGTACATTATCAAATAAGGATGGAAAGCAATTGAATCCTGTTACATAACCAACAAATATCTTCACATTTGGATAACAGGCAAAATGTTTGCTAGCAACACAAAGGGAGAATTCTAAGCAATATGTATTACAAATCACATTGCTTCACCAATCTCTGAACCAACAATAAATACCTCTTTCAGCAACAGTAATAAATGCAGTTTACTTTTCTGCAACAGGAATAACTCCCTGCTAGCCCTAAATCTTGACTTCTGCCTCCACTGTATCCAGAAAGGAGATGAAAGGAATGTTTGCAGAGTGAGTCAGATATAGCCATTATCTTCCTGTAGGGAACTACAAGCATGTGTTAAGCAGTCAATAAAAGCAGCTGTGTCTTTTTCACAAAATCTTGTTTCATCGCTTCACCCTCCATTACTACTAGTCGGATACAGCAGTATACAGTACACAACTGCTGTATTTTGTCTGTCTGTTTTCATTTCTGCATCATGAAATGACTGAAAACGTTTCATATATATTTTACAGAAATCTACACATTTACCAATAAGTTTACTCAGTGGAGCAAGGCTATGGTGTGGGCGGAACAGCCAGGTTTCATTCTCAGCTCTGTCACTGACTCATTGCAGAAACCTGGGGAAATCATGTGCCCTTCTAAACAAAATGGGAATAATAATAATTCTTACTAAACAGATGTGTAGTAAGACTTTTTGTTAATTAATGTCTGTAAGTACTTTGAAATCCCAAGATGAAAGGCAAAGTGCATCATATGAATTTATAAAACACAGAAAAATGTATCTATGGAATAATGCATTTAACACTTCTTAAAACCATTAATCCTGTGCTTGTAAAAGGCAAACTACTGCCATCCCTTTCTAAACATATTTGCATACACAGAGCCAGAAGCCAATAAAAGCCAGGGACTCCGTGCCTCCGAACCTTCTTTCACCTCACCGAGGTGGAATCATTTAAACACTGCTAGTACCAAACAAAATTGCCTGGAGAGAAACATGCAGGTTGTGTACAAAAACAAGCCTACGACTAAGAAAACAAATAAGCCTGTTTTCTGTATGATTAATCATTTGCAATCTGATCTTCAGGCTGGGCTCCCGCAGAACTGCTCTGCAATCCTAGAGACTGAAAAGTTGGAAAGGGCAGCAATAATCCATGATGATCAGGCCAGATAACAAACATAAATCTAGCAGAATACAAAATCACGGCAAAAAGTAGACCATCTTTAACAGGGAAAGCTTACCATAAATGTAGCCATTTATTACATGGCCTTCTCTTCTATCTTGATGGAGAAAAACTGAATAACTATTAATAACTGATTCTACTTGAAGCAGATGCATGAGTCTGTCACTCTAAGTTCTTTTCAATTTTGTGCCTGCTATCCCCCCATCCTTCTCATGACTATGGCACGTACGTTTATTTTGAAACACGTTATTTGTTCATTATTTTAACTTTCATGAAGTTTTGCTGCTGAGTTTAGAGATGTAACTTCCAACTTTCTCCTCACAGTTGAATCAAAAAAGGTTGGCATTATACACTGCTCAGTTTAAAGAGCATTTTGTGCTTCTTCAAATAATTTGTTCCAGAATCAGGTCAGATCCCTTCTAAAAAGGAGAATTCACCATGTATCAACTGACTGAAAGTCCCTTAAGTCTTGCTTATTCAAATCAAAGGATCAAAACAACTACTGACATTAATGTCCACCTAACCACCTCTCCAGCTGATCACTTTCTTGAAAGCATCCTCAGAATCTCCTGAAGTACACACACAGGAGTTCTTCTGGAATGCATGTACTTGGTGTCTGTGCCCACGTTCTGGTAGCAGGGCTGCAGGGGTCTCTGTGAGGAGAGGCTGGGGCTGGCCCATGTTGGATACAACCCACTGCAGTGATAAAAAAGCAGAGGCAAAAACCCTTCATGCATGTTTATGTGGGCCTCCAAGAACTGGCCTGAATTTAAGACATATGGGTAAGCCATACAGGTCAGAGCACAACCTCTACTGCCCTTGCCGCTAAGCCTTCCAGAAAAAGGTAAATGTATGAGCTCAAGGTATGTGGACAGATGCACTAATTCATTGCCTTTCAGGCAGAGACTGCTGATGCCTTGCATTTGGTTGGCATGAAGACACATCAATGATTTAAATTACCCTTACATGGCTATTAGGGAGTTCTATCAACTGTTATGTTCTTTAAATTACTTCCCCATCTCTTCAATTTAATAACAGATGTTCCCCTCTGGGTTTGCTATTAAGGTGTTAAATTTCCCCAGATACTTCCGCCCCCATCTTCATGATTGGCTTTCATTTGGCATAAACCCTAAGCGGGTATTCTGGAGACAGTACAAATAGTAACCCAATGTATTTGACCCCACAGGAATAACAATTTGAAATAAGAATCTGCTTTTCCCAGGAACACCTTTGGGAAAACCCTAAAAATGAACAGCAGAACTCTTCACAATACAGCAAATATTACGGCAGTAAAAGATTAGGAGAAACCTAGGGCTTCCAGAACAGACATATCTTTTAGTTAGGAACTTTGCATTTTAAAAATATTCAGTCACCTACACTGAGAAAAATACCACAGGCACCATGCAAAGACTGCAAAAGTAAAAGGTTTTTTTTTTTAACATAAATAGCATTCATGTCACACTTTGAACAAAGGGTTGCTTGAGAATTACTGAACTCAAGCAGAAAACAAGTCCATGAAGCACTCAGATAAGGTTAAAACTTAGACAAACAGATGCTAATGACAAATTAGCACAAATGACACTAAAAATGAACAGCTTTCTAACAGCTGGGAACAATTCTATCATCCTGACAATCTTTTGGTGTTTGAATTGCAACACTAAGCGCTAACTATATGCTAAACTTTAAAAACTCCAAGAGGCAGAATTAGTGATGAAATCAGACTATTACCTAGTTGTTTTGTCATTATTAGACTACAAAGAATAAGCTCTTTCAGTGTTCCTCCATAACATAAGCTGTCCAAATTCCTGGTTTATTCATACAGCCCTTTCATTTTGTATGTTCCAGTTCATCTTTCTTGAACATAAACCCTACACTGCCACAAAAAGGCAGAGCTTTAAAATATATTTTAAGTATTTCACAGTATACATAAATTGTTTCAATTATTCATGATGGAAATAATATGGCTTGTTTCCTACATTTCTCTGCTTTCCTTTTAAATGTGTATGGTAATTTTAAGAGACATGCAACACAGAGCAGGATGTTGAGATAATTCCCCTAAAGTATTTACTTGATGTTTGTATTATTTATGTAATAGTAGCCTATCATCAATCCAATAATGATGGATAGTGATAGTTAAATTTTCCTTTGGGAATTCACAGGCCTTCTTCCATAAAGTAGATTTGATGGGACTATAAAAATCCAAATGTATTTCTTGCCATGCACACTTGTACTGGATTACAACAGTGGGATTCATGCACATGAGAAAAGATTTACCTGAAAGATTTATCCGAAAAAGATATACTGTACTAACCCATTAAAAAATAAAACCATTTCAGACTTGAAGTTGTATCAATAAATTAAAAAGTTCTGATAATAGGAACAGCACGGATCTTTAAAAGCACCGCAGGTCATGGTCATGCATTATTCCTCCTAGTTATTGCCAGCAATTATATTTTAAATGAATGTTGCACATCATAAAAACAAAATGCATAGTGCTACATGCCTCAATTCTGTATTTTTCTAAGAGCCATGATTGCTATGAAAATTCTGCCTCTTGCCAATTATTTCACACTACAAACAAAAGATCATTTTTATCCTCAAGGCAAATTTAATGTCACAGACAGTCTCATTTTGCTTACTTGTGAATTTTAGTTTTGACGTGGTAGAAGTCCACAAATGATAAGCTTATAAAAAGCTAAATTGTAGTGAATTACTGAGGACCAAGACAGGACCAATGACAAGGAATTAAGGAGGATACTGTCATTCATCAGCATTTAATAAAAAGCATTTTTGAACTTAGTATTAAATCAAGCAAGCTATCACATATATGCAATAATTATAATATGCAAGTCTGGCAAGACACCAGGAGAATCCTTTCATACCTATGGAAAATAAATGGATGTCACCTTTTAATTCTGTAGGTTTATGATCAAAATTTCTTATTTACCTTCCTTCCTTCCTTCATCTTTCACTCTACATTCTCACTGGGGTTTTTTTAAGTCTCTTCACTTCTTTCCTCATTCAGTTGCCTGGGAAATCCTACAGCATTTGATCTAACTTCTACAAAGAATCAGTGCACAGAGCTACAAAGTAGGCAAACTAGGCTGGTCTAAACTCAAAAAGAACACCAGTGCAAGGGAATGCTTTTCTCCAGACACCTTTCCTTGTGTACAAAAGACCTCTCTCCTTTGCAGAATAAAATGCATATATTATTAATAATTTCTCCTAAGGGGTTGCATGACATTTTATCTTTCAAACAGTAATTTCTTGTAGGTGAAGGAACTAAAACTAACCGTGGCATTATAACCTCTCCAGAGCCACAAATCGACTACCTCCAGCTCTTGAAATAAAGTCAACTGAAAAATTAATCTCTGACTTTGGTTTTCTCTTATTGTGGCTAAATAATTTCTCCCATTAAAAAAAAAACCAAAAACAAAACAAACCCAACACCCAGAACCCAAACAAAAACAAAACCTACAAACCCTATTCAAACAGTAATGTACACCAGATTCTTTTCTAACAGTCATTCTTTGGGATTGTAAGGAAAAGGGATAGAAATGGTCATACTAGATCAGATCCCAGATCCATACAGGCCAGGCAAAATTGGCTGTCAGATGCTTAAGAATAAGGCATAAGAAAACCACAGTAAATTCCTGTAGTACAATCTCTAGTCTCCTACAGGGCCTGGAATGAGATAGAACAAATACTAACAAAACACAAAAGCACACAGGGCTTAACATTCCTTCCAATTCAACTACAGTCCAGTTCCATCCACACATCACAGTATAACTCAGTCAACGTTAGGGAAAATTTCTTGTTACTTAGTTACAGGAAATCAGAGCTGAGAAAATATCCTTTTCAATAGCAGCACAGTCTGTTACATGCTATTAAAATAAAATTATATTAAAAATCAACAACACTTTGTCTAAATGTGCTAGTACTTTTTACCTAACAGACTAAATTTTAGTTACATAAACCAGAATATGGGGAGAGAGGGGAAAGAGGAGACATCAGAAAGTGGCTAAAAAGTGGGGTAAGGGGGAAGAAGGCGGCTTTTCCTTTGTGCTCCCTCAAATGCTGCATCACTCTGCTGTGTCCAATTGTATCTTTGGACTGACAGTTCTTTAAGAAATGTTCAGTAGCTCATTCAACGAGGCTGATACTCAAGCCCTGGCCAGCAGCTCTTCCCGCAGATCAGAAATAGGAAATGATCCAGTTGTTCAGTGTCACTTTTAGTGTCACACACTTGTTGCATCAACGTAGACAGCTATGTTTAATGAAATGTATTTATTTATTTACAGTACACAAATATTATGTTTACAGTAATGTTTACTGCTCTCTGCTCAGAGCAGTTTTTCACAAAGAATCAGTAAAACCACCCGAGCCCTGTAGGCACAAGTGCATTACACCATTGGTGTCAGCAGTACAATCATCTCATTCACTACAATTTTTTTAGCTCTCATCATCATAGACAGCTTTTCCTGTCTTGTTCTGTTTTCTAAATTGTTCTGTCTTATTGTAAGACGATTTCCATAATCTATGTATCAAGAAAAAAAAAAAAAAAGGTATTTACAAAACTTCTACCATTAGATCATAGAAATATCAGCAGCTTGGAGCTCTTCATACTTTATTGCCTTTTAACTGTATTTACTGAAATTAAATATAAGTTTTCCAAAAGGAAACCTAGAAAGATTTCAATCTAAGCAATAAGGCTTACAGTTTATGATAATTAGTATCTATAAATATCAAAGCTGGCAAAACTTTCATTTGCATCCCAAAGCTGGGATCAATATCTACGAAGAAGTCACTCAGCAGGGTTGTTTTACTCTGGCTGCATGAAATACTTCCCCTTTTGGAACGATGAAAAAAAGGTGTGACCTACCACTATTGTAGGAAATAAGCTTAAGTCCATTTGAGCCCTCAGAGCTATGACAGTTGGTATGACGCGAAGTATCTACCCTTCCTTCCAAATCCCCTCTCCCCTATCAACAGTGTTTAGACAGGATGTTACTCAAAAGCTCATAAAATCCATGCTTGTATTTCCTCCCTGGTAGGAGTCCTCAAGGAAAGACCATCACAGCTGCTGCTCATGAACACTCATCACTGGCAAGGTACCACAGAGCACAGACAGCTCAGATAAGACAGACATTGGATTATTGCTGATAACGCAAGAAAAGATCTTCTACTGTAAATCTTCATGCTTCATACCTTCATTTGTTCAAGTCAGCCACTTGCTGCACCCTGAAACAATTCAGGATGGAGTTTGCCAGGGTGACATCTCTCTTCCCACTCTATGACTGTAAAGCACATTAACTGGAAGAGGTCCAGATCCTGAAGAGCTCATCTATGCATGTTATTAACAGAAACAGCTGCCTTAAGACAGGTTTCCTTTAAAATACAAAAGCATTTGCTGTACCCATCTGCCCTACCACACAAACACAAAACTACTTTACAGTTGCTTCTTTGTTCTCATCCGAATTCATCCAGCAGCCAACAACTATGATAACCCAGCAGCATCAGCTGTACCCACTTAATCTTCAAATAAGCCAAAGCTACCGAATGGCAGGGAATGTATGGTATATACATTTGTATAGATGATTTAAGACTCCTGAGCAACAGAGACCCCTTCCAGCAATGAAACTGTTGTAGTTTCAGTATACCCAGTAGGTAAGCAGGCAGCCATTAGAATAGACAAACTGACTATAGCCACCACGATTTATGATAGCAGGGATTTTTAAAAAAAATTAATACACTCACAAACTCCTACTGTGAGGAGCACATAGGCAGTCAGTTACAGTGAAACAAAAGAAAGCCTGTTTTTAGAAAATCAATATTCCCCCCCCCCCCCCCCCCCTTTACACAGCATTTAATTAAGAGAAGCAATACAATAGATAACATGTTGGACAGGACTCTGCAAACAATATCCATAGATTTGCATTGACTCTGCTAAATGATCTTGGTTAAACAAACCTGAAGCACATTGAAAATTTCTCATCTGCAAAATGGACAGAATGATAACAACCATCATTCTTAAGCAGTTTGTAAAGAGCTTTTACTGATAATTGCTATTACAACCTAGGGCTACTCTAGAACAGGATGCAAGTTCATAATTGTGGATTTCAGTAAGAAATTATAAACCAGAAAATCTGACTTCATTAAAAAAAAACCCACCCAAAATTTTATCTAGTTGTTCTAATTTCTAGCTGCAACTTTTGTTGGAAAGCTACAGCAGATCACTGTCACTGAACCTTCCCAGCAGATAAAGAAACTGAGGCAGAAAGATCTCCTGTGATCTACTTGAGAACACACAGCATGTCAGATGTCAGAGCCACAAACAAGACCCAGCCTCCAAGGCCCATACCCTGGCCAGGAAACCAAACTGAGATTTACTTTCTTCAGGTGCTTAAGCTGCATTGAATAGTTGATAAATATGTTTTGGGCAACAGATATATGAAACTGTATGTGAAGTGGGACCAAAAGATGGTCCTGGTTCAGAAAAAGTGAGAGGAGCTATTATTCTATGAGTGGATACATTGCTGTCATTATAAAAGTGCTCCTTTTGCAAAACAGCAACCTAATGAATTACCATGCATTAAAAATTGATCATCCCTACACAGCATTTTTTTAAACTTCTGTACTGATTTATGTTTTCATTTTGCATAATGCACCAGAGTCCAATTAATACCCGTAGGAGGTGAAGGGGTGAGGGGGGGGACAGACTGGGAGGTTTTCTATGTTTGTTCTGTACTCTGGTCACTTCAAAACTAAAATGAACAAACCTATTAGGAAAACAGAAGGGATCCTAGCATACTGCATTTAATATTCATTTGATCATTACCTGGCAAGTCAGAGTGTTTAAATCTAACCCCTCCCCTCTTCTACCCTGCAGGAAAGGCAGACAGTGCAGACTGCAAAGCATTTCAGGGAAATAAGACAATTGGCCTCACAACCGAGGTCATAAATCTTGTGCCAGAACAAACCATCCACAAGATTTCTACAGTCATTGTACATAAAAAACCTGATCAGACTGTTGGCTTCAGACAGAGCCTTATGTCAGGCCCAGTATGACACAAGCACATTTTCCCAAACTACTTAAAGGTTATGTAATAGAGATCTGCAGAGCATTAGCAGTCACATGACACGTCCCACTAAGATTTCAAACTGCCACCTACAAAATTTAATTAGCAAGCAGTAAACAAGAGAGAAAGGAAGAAAATACACTCCCAGAACTGACAGAATATTCTTAATGTTCTAAACCACATGCAGAACTGAGGGCAGGGAAGCGGGGAGAACAGAAAGGAGGTTTTAACAAATAGGTAAAACTGTGACTGTCACAGAAGAGGGAAAATGCAGTAAACAGCGGACAGATCCAACCACATTTTGCTTGTTATACTGACAACTGTGAGCTTCATCCAGCTGAATTCTAAGCACCAACATCTCTATCCACCTTCAGTAAGAGTTTAGCCCATCAGCACACTCCCAGAGACACTTTGCTGAGCTATTCCTCCTGGTGTAAACTGGCATGAATCTGCCACAGTCCCTATTGATTAATATCAGAGAAAATTTGTAAGTTGGACTTACTAAAGATGCACTTTCCATGTCAGTGAAGTCATCATGATATTCCATACAGGAGTAACAAATAACATAATTTAACTGTATAAGAAGAAAATAGAGGAGCTGAAATGGTGAACTGCTGGAATAAATTCCTGGTTTTGGAGGAATTTAGTCTTGATTTAGGATTTTTCTAAGCCAACCCTAAACAAGTTAACCTGGCTCAAAAAGGGCTTATTTTTCTTCCAAAATTGGCAAGAGGGGGTATTATTGTCATTTTTTTCCCCACACATCCAGTGTAAAAACTTAATTGAAGCTGTCTCTAAAAATTATTTATGCTTCTCAGAAAAAAAAAAATTTTTAAAAAAAAATGACTCTAGTCCCAGTGGAAGTGGAGCGTGGAAGGAAAGGGGTGCATTTGCTGACTGCCCATCAGCCCACTGTGCTCAGATCAGGCCTTAAGGAAGGCAGCACACTGAAGAGCTTGTTACAGGATGATCTTTAAAGAAAAAAATGGAAGATAGTTTCTGTCATTAGATGAGAACAGAGAGACTGTGCCATAACACTATATTCGCAGTGCCCTCCCCTTGATTCCTCACAGTAATATTGTGCACTGCTGCTGCTTGCTAACCAACATCAAACATTTGGCATAGTAATTGCCAACTTATTACCTTAGAAACCAAGTGTTATACTGCTTGTAATACAGAAAATATTAAACTTTATGACAATTTAATAAAAAAAAAAAAACCAAAACAGACCTACAGTCCCACTTCCTCCCTCCTGACTTCTGCACTGTAAATGCTTCTACCAAACCATTGCCACCATCAGGGAAACTGGTCTCTTCACTCCAAACTGAACATACCCATGAGCACAATACAAAGTTTAGCGAGTCAAATGCAATTCCAAAAAGCTTGGAATCAATTCAGATTCTTCTGACACTTGGAAATGTTTTTCGATAGATGAACAACATACAATGCAGACTGTCAAGTGATTTATAAGTAGCATCTAGCAGCCTCCACTGGGATTTAGCACCCCTGTGGAGAAAACAGTCTTTGGTCTGAAGATCTCGAGTTCTAAACAGATAAAATAAGTAGAATGTAGTGGAAAGGGTTCATTATTATTCCTACTTACCAAAAGAGAACAGAGCCCAAGAGATACAAAGTGCTTTGCCCAGGGCCATTCACAAAATCTGTGGCAGAGCTGGAAGCCACACTGATTTCCTTATCAAGTGCCATGTCACCAGCACAAGCCAAAGTGTTGAGCCACAGTCCTATAAGCCATTCAATTCCTCACCAAAATGCCAACCACAGGTGGCTTTACAATCATACTTTACAGAATTAACATGACTACAACATGTTATTTAACAGGATGCTTACAGTTGGCAAAGAAACCCTCAGTGATCACATTCCAACTTCAGTGTCAACCAGCTGCTCCAGATGACCATTAGCTGCTCTCCCAGGGCAATGTTATCACTGCCATTTATCAAGAGCCCACTCTGCAAATAAGCCTGACAAAAGCCCTCTTTTTCACTGGTGAACAGAAACTAGTTTTATGACATGTTGCTTTGAAGAAGCTGCATTTTTCCAGCACCGTGGCTGCATTCCAATTCTATCTTTAATCGTGGTATTGGCATATATTTTTCAATTCTAATGGCAACGGGTAAATGCTGCTGTCAGCGATGCTTCATAACAAACCTCCTCTGTGGTGGACAGTCAGCTTAGAACATCAACAGTCAGTTACTCTGACATATTTTGTAGCAGCGACGCAGGCCTATAACAATTTCAATTAAATGAAAAACAGCCTTGACTCTCAAACCATACTTCATTCAACATAAATATTGAAAGGACAGGACAATGATGCATGAACAACTGGTTTCTTATTTCAGAATAAAGTCAGTGTGATTTTCAACATTTAATTTTGATATTTGGTGGGGAATTTGACACACATAAAGGAAAACCCAGAGGATACCAATTATCCAGGCATCTTATTTCTACTCCTGGCAATCCAGAAAGGCTCGGACTTTTGTGATAAGCTCTTACCAGAACAAACACTGTTGTGCTTATACATTAATTTCATACTCAATATCACACACCCATCGAAACTACAGTGAGTATGCACATCTAACACATATCTAAAATAGAATGAGCTGATGTTCAAAGAGGTACGTATTTTGTATATATGAAAAAGTACATACCTAGCTTGTATCAGTACAAGATTGCCCACACACAGAGATGCTTAAGATTTCTGAGCTTGCAACTGTCAGCTAAGTGAACTAGCATGTATCAGCTATTCAGATCATTTCCATGCAGAAATCTGTGGCACTGCACTGTCCCGTATTTTGTTCCATCTCACTTTTCCTACCCCTAAAAACCATGTGCCATTTTAAAGCTGTAATTTGGTTATAATTCTAGAAAATCCAACACATTAAATTTTAAAAAAGGTGCTCCCAGGTACACCCAAATATATAAAGTTGTATGTAACAGCACTGTACTCTGATCACTCTAGTACACAGTCATGCTGTATGTCAGTAGGCTGGAACCCATTCAGATATATAGCTATGAAAAATCAGGGTTGCTCTCTACTCTGCAGGCAGCATGACCACTTGACTAGTTTCATTTAGAGTAGGTCTTGTTCCTATTAAAAAGAAAGTAATATGCACAAAGATACTGTTCAGGACCACCAGATCTCTTTAACAAAAATATCAGTTCCCTAAAAAAGATCCAACACCCTCCTTTAAGGTACTAGAAGTAATGCTGATGTATTTCAAAAGATGTCTACAGTGGTGAATACTGGCTGACATCTGTAAGATTTGATCTCAATTGCCTTCCTCATTTGTCAGCTGCATAGACTTGAAAGCCTTCCACTAATAAAAACGTAACACCTCCTCATCAAAAAAGCTGAAATATAAAGTGACTCGAGTAACTTTCGTAACAGTTCATGTATACTGATATTTTTTATTGTATTGAATTTATGGAGATGCTTTAATTTCCACTGTACAGCTTGGTCTGTTTTTAATATTTCATGCTGTTTTCTTAAGGCAGCTCTTCTATCTTGCTAAGCAAGAGTCCTTATTTGCATTTTGATGATGGCAATCATAGTATTCTTTCCCTGTCTCAGCATACTTGGTGCAATTCTTAAAGTCAAGATCAATGGCTTTGATTTTAGATATTTCTTCAAAATACATCCAATCACTTAAGGAGCAGACTCTGTATTTACTAGATGCATTGTAAAGACTCATAAGTTATTCTGCTGAGTTATTTTATATATAAACTCTGCATCACTACCTGCACTGGACAAAAAAGCCCAGTCAGTGTTTCACCACTAAAATAACAGACAACAGTAGCCTAAAAAGAAAAACCAAAGCCTTGATGCACTTATAATTTTCTCAGTTAAAACTGTACTAAGACCATGTACAACTGTAATGCTGACCACCACATCACTCTTGGAAAGGCATACCTTCTCTGCCCAGTGATATAGGCAATAGCTAATTTTGAAAAGATGTTAATAAAAAAACCCTGCAGCATCCCCTACAATACTGAGCACAGCATACTGCTACGTGCTAACTAACGAACTGGTATTTATATGCATATGCATATTTAGATGAATACCATAATAAAATGTTATTATTCTGTGCTATATACTCATATACATAACATACTTGCTACAAATACTGCTATCTATACTGTGTCCATACATATATATAGCTGCAGATCTCTCCCTTCTACCAAAAAAGGATGCGATATTCATTTGCAATTGGTCTAATTTAGCGTTAGATGCCGCACAAATACCACGTATAATTGCATTAACAATATCTGTATGGAAGAGTAGTCACACTGATGACTTTGCTGTGACATGACAATGTACATCAGCAAAGCAAATAGATACTGTGAATATGCACCGTGCTTGGGGGCTTGGCGGAGGCGGGGAGCTGCTGCTAGCCACTATGGTTACTAACTTTGCCCACAGACACTAATACAGCAAAGAAACATGGCACCAAACCTGTCAATATAGTATCTATCATATTTGAAACCTTAAAAGTGACTGGAAAATGACATCAGATTAAACATCAATAGCAGGGAGGATGGAATAATCTAGCAAGAGTTTAATCTCTTTACCTAGTACTCATGCACGATACTAACACATTTTATTATTCTTAGCAGCACCTAGAAGAAAAGATCCAGTGAAGGGCATCATAAAATTGCAGCAGAATAATAAAGTTTGTCTGCCTCCAATAAGAGTTACTGCTGCATTACTGCTAACTAAAAAGAGGATTCTCCCACACACACCCCTACAAATCTTCAGCCCTCCCACCCTCATTTGGTCCGTGAAGCATTTAACAGAAATAGCTATTTTTAGAAAGGGTGAAATCTCAGCATACCTTCAAATCAAGTGCTTCCGATGTTCAGCAAGATCATTGCCGAGAGAGAGAACTGCAGTCTACTGTGTCAAATTACAACCTTGTAGAGAAAGGCGGCAGCGGCGGCAGCGGCAGCAGCAGCATTGGTGTGTTTGCACTGCTCGTATTCAGGCTAGAAATGATTCATGAGTTGTCTGCAGGGAGGCAGGGTGAAAAAGAGAGAGCAAGCATCATCGGCCATGCAGCAGCTGCCAGAGCCTATGAAACAGCAGTGCTCGCACACACATACGCACACAAAGATGGCTTTCCCTATTTGCCAGTTTCTTTTTCACACAGTATTAACCCCGACACAGCAGCAGGGAGCACGGACAGGAGCGGACAAGCAGCAAGTGGGATCACAATAAGGGTGTGTTTCAGGGCAGGGGGGGCAAGGGGGGGGGGGGGGCAAGGGGGGAGGCGGGTGTTGGGAGATTTTATTTTACCTCCAAGTAATGCTATCACAGGATCTTCTCAGTAGGTCATCTGTGGCCTACTGGCACGAACCAATGAACTGTAAATGTGAGCTGCAATTTTTTTTTTTCACTCCCAAGCCTGCCCAATGGAAGGCTTAGAAACTCAAATGCAGAAGGGTATTAAGACAGATTACCTGCAGCATCCTAACCATTCTGTCTTTCCTCTTCTCAAGAAAACCGTATACAATATATTTACACAAAACTTCCAAGTACGCAGTGACCATCTCCCTAGCAGCTAGAGGGAGACACTGTAGAGAGATACAGGGAATGATTTTAAATAAATCTTTTTTTTTTTTTAATTCTAGCTTTAATTTTTTTTCCTCCTTTTTTTTTTTTTTTTTTTTTTTCTTTTTTAGCCCCCAGCAGAGATGATCTGACTTACAGAATCTGATCGCTTTGGGAGTGCACTCACTATAACGTAGCTGAATTCTCAAGGCTGATGAAGGTTAAATTATCAAGAAAACAGATGAAATTATGTTGAGTGGAACTTCTGAATTTTCCTTTCAGTATTTAACAGGAGAAGGAAATATTGCACTCTAAAGGCTCTATTTTATCGAATTCTGTCGAAGTGACTGCAGAAGTACCTCTTTCCATTTCATGTCTCCCCACATTAATTTACAGTTCCTTTTCAAATATCAGTCTTCCCCCCCCACCCCCAGTTTTACTAACAGGCATAATGAGGAAGAGAAGAATTTTCAACAAGTTTGGCATTAACACAAGATGACAGATTTCCTTCAAAGCCTAACATTTCTTTATGAAGTTGAAGTGCATGAAGAGTACCCTCATCTCCAGGAACTGTCAGCATCACATGTTTCACTGGAAGGTACTAAGAGCCATGGAAAAGGGACTTGACAGATTATCTCTTTCTCAAGTTTTGTTTTACCCAGATATCCAGTCCACGATAAAATCTGAACCTTGAACCATGATGTTTACTAAACAGCTAAGGAATCCTTTCAAAATGGCATTGCCTATATTTCTGGATATTCCAGTTCCCAAGCATCAATCTATTTAAGTGCCTTATTAAGATCATTACCCCCGAAATTTCTAGCAACACTGAGTACCACAGCACCTTGGATGAAAAGCATTTCTCTTCTGAGGTTCAGAATTAAAGTGTGGTGCAGAGAATCACAGTGTGATCTTCAAAGTAACTGATTGTTTCTGAAAAATTTGTCCCTCATGAAACAGCTAAAAATCTTATTGTTGGTTCTGTGATACCGCAAAAATAAAAAAACAAATGAGAAAAAGGGTTATGGATAACAAACGTGTGCTTTCTTCCCTGAAGATCTACCTTTGCACATTCTAGAAAGACTACAGTTTTCTGAATTGAAAAGTCCAACATCTAAAAATAAGGTATCCAAGACCACTGTTTTATGCAAATCTCAGCCCCAAATGACCTTCCCTCAGATTACTCAAAATTGTAGTGGGAACAACAAAACTCTGGTATTTTTGGAGAAAAAAGATGTTCCTGCTCATGATCATATGTTACTTCCCAGATTAGATTATGGCTTTGATCGCCAAGCAAGTGCGCTCTTACTTTTATAACCAATTTGTGGCATAATTTTTTTTTTTAAAAAAAGTCTAATTTTGGCAAGTTAGATTCTCCTTCTCTCAGTTGAGCTACATGAGTTCAAATCCAAACATTCCTTCTGACTACGACTATGGGAGCATTTACCACACTGTGCTTCAGCAACAAATACAGATCTGCAGTATCTGACACAAAGTGATATCAGAAGATTTCAGGTGACACATTTTGGAAATCTAGCTTGGCTAGGCTGGAGGCTAGATGAACATATCTGTTGCTTTATGTGCAGTTGTACAAACAAACCAAAAATTTGCTAAACCAACTCAATACTTGAAAATAAGTCATATCACTGTAAAATGGCATTATTAATGTCTTACACTGAACCAAACCAACTCTTCTAATCCCTTATTTATATGTGGATTTAAAACATGTGTGTCTGTACATGGGTGTGTGTGGGTGTTTATACATATGTATAAAATATGTAAATTATCATAACTTTCTGGAAATCTTGTTTTAAAAAATGGAAACTCATATGAATAAGTTAAGTCACCCTGAGAATAAAATAGCAACTAATTTTTTTTTAAGTACCAGCACAGATTCATTGCTATGAGGATTTTAAAACATATTCTTTATCTCAAGTAAACTTTTAGAAATTTGAGTCATCAAAACTTGACATATTCAACTTGTTATGCCACACGTGAGAACTCATATTTTATTGGAACTGTAAAATGTTAGGATATTGTTAACATAAGTAGTTTATTATTAATTTGGTAGTATATATGGCCAAATATCCGTATCAAGCATACAGCTTGATAGTAATTTTTGCCCGTTCAGAGCTGGATGCAGCTATGCTGATGATGGGCTGCTAGTAACTAGGAATGCATATACAACAGTGCTGCTGAGAGAAGAAAGGGAATTACAGTTCTGTATGCCAGACCAAGAAATCCCCCCAGAATAACAAATCCGATATAATGATCCTACCTTCTGATAGATAGTTTTCTTTAGAAAAAAGAGATGGAACATAAGACATCTTTCTGTATACAATAGGGCTCTATGGAATGTCATTTTAACTGTGTAACTTTTCACAGGCCATAATGACTTTCATGTTCTTTCCAGACTTTCTGAATTATATGACACAATTATTTAACATACATCCTAAGAAGTGACTTTTCCTCTTAGTACCCTTAATATGAAACCTATATCTTGCAATCTATTGTTTCAATAAAACTAGCCAAAATGATGATAAACCCTTCCCTTCCTAATTCCACTTTGTACAGCGAGACAGACCGAAAAAATAATAACGGAGCTCACCTTGCTAGCTGCCAAAACACACACGGGGCCTCCTGTGGAGATAAAGGACAGCTGTCTCTGAAGCCACAACAGCTCCTTCTGAGATTGCTTCAGTAACTCCTCTGTGTCACCCGGCTTCTGCCCCATTAGCCCTTCCTGCATGACAAGAAATTTTCAATTTCTGTTTTCTCAAATATACAGTGATAGTAACGTGATTTGTCATAGCTGATTTTCTAACTAAACAATAGCATCTGCTATAGCAATATATCTATATTTATGCATGTGATTTTTTGTGCTTAATTTAATAATCCTCTGCCACCTAAAAAGCAGTATGACTCTTCGTAGCATCAGCAGCACAATATCCTACACTTCCAGTACCCTAATAATTCATGCTTAGTAAACTTCTTCTGGCTATTAGTCAAGCCAGGTTAGGTTGAAGTAGAAAACAACATAGGCAATTCCAACCTTTGGGAAATGGAAGAAGTTCCTCTTACATGATATGCTGTTGTAACAAAGGACTGACTCAGAGATGCTGCTGGTAGGGCATAAAATTAGTACAAGACAATGCTGAGAAGAGTTTGATGCTAGTATAGTAATTAAAGAGTACAGAAATGCCATTCAGTAATCCAAAGTACAAGTTACGTCCTTAGTGAACGTCTTAATCTGAGGCTAAACCAGATGTACTGTGAATTCAGACCCAAACTCTTCTGATAATTTACAAAATATTTAATATCAATAAACTTACCAGTTTGGATGAAAACTAAACAGAACACCACTTTTTTTCTACTTGGTTTTAAGACCTCTATGAATAAACTATTTGCAGTGTAACTGTTTACCAGCACAGTTAGATAGTAAGAACAAAACTGGATGTTTACCTACCCTCAGGCATCCTAGCTGATGTTTGAGATCTTCGCACTCTACTTGCAGCAGTTGGATCTCCAGATCTTTTATACTTTTGGATTGTTTGTTGGTATTTTGCAGATGCTGGGCCTTAACATTGACAAATTGCATTTTCTGCTTTAGAGGAAGTGTTCTGGTAGTTGTTTTTGTGATGACAGCAGTGTTATTGGATGACAGTGTCAATGAAGTTGAAGGGCTGACATCCTGGTAAAGAGAAAATACATTTTTCATGTCATTTTTGCTAAATCTTTGTCTGTGGGAAAGAGTATCATTCAAATTCTTTCAAAAGTCATACCATAAGTGCATTATTTGAAAATTTTTGTCTTCAGATCTTTCATTCAAAGAGTGAGCAAGAGACAATTCCACTTGATCAATCACCAGTAAAGAGACAGGGATAACACAAAGCAATGAAAACCAGACAATTTCTTTTCATATTTTTTTTTCTTCATTCAGTGGATGCCAGACAGCCATGATCACTCAAACTATATAGGTATCAATGTATTTACCACTTGATGGCAACATAGTGCTGCTGCTTAGCCACTACTTCTGGTCCTTCACTCAGCATTGTATCACACAGCTAATTAAGACAATACCCTTGCAACTGAACGTGCACCTCACTTGGAAGCTGTGCTCCAGCGACATCAGAGATGCTGTATTCCAAAAGGCATCTTTGACCGTGCTGCAAACCCTTCACTGGGAATCAGCTCTTCTGCAGTCAAACTTACTGTGTGAGAATGGTGGAAGAAACTGAAGCTCCCTTCACAACTCTTTATATCCCAAGTCTTCTTGCTTTACACCCACTAATTACCTTACTCCTTGACTCGTCCCAATAGGGTCTCCCGTGCAGCAAGATAGTACACCACCGCAGCAACAGTATGAGAACCTAGCCCAGTGACACAGGTTGATTTGGCAAGATGCTACTCTGCATCATGTAATAAATTTAGTTTTGATTAGGAGGGTCCATCTGTACTGTTAAAACAAACTGGTATTAGGTGTAAGAGCCTTACAGTCCTCCAGACATCCACAGAAGTTCTGCTGCTTAATACACAGCCATTTTGCTGAAACAAAAGGCATTCCTAGAAGTCAGCACCATTGTAACTATTTCTGTGATCCTGTAACTATTTCCTTACACCAAATCTATTTCTTCTGGCTTTTTAAAAATAAAATAGTCTAGATATCATAATATATGGAAAATTAACAATAAGTATTATTCTGTGCAGGAAATTAAGTTGTTTGGGTACCCTCATGAGCCACCCAGATCCCATTTTTTGTAACATTTAGCCACCTTTCTCTAATTTTGTGATCACCGAGAAAAACCTTTCAAAAACCATAGCATCCTCCATGTTAATTCTATGCACAGTTAATATACAAAGGCAGACAAAAAAAAGCTACCTTCTTATGCCATGCTTGCATGAATACCACTTCCAGCCTAGTATTGCCACTTACAACCAGTAAATCATTTGAACGTGCTACTAATTTTTCAACAGTCTACGTGTAAGATTGGCTTGGTGAAGCTTTAATGCAGAAATAATAACTTGCCCCAATTTGTGTCATATTCAGCTAAGAACATTAACGTGGTTGAAAACTGTCATTATAATTTAAGATTGCTATAAGTAAAATCCTACACAGAGTTAAACATTTTTGGTTTCACTTTGCTTAAATTTTGTTCTTGCATTTCACACCTAATTTTAGAGATGACAATGGAATTCTCAGTCCATTACTCTGTGATGTGCAATCCCCAAAGTCTATAAAGTAAGTTTTCTTATTTTCCTTATGAAATTTTGCCTTATTTTCTCTTTTTGTGGGTTTTTTTTTTTCCCCCTCCTATTTGTGTCAGAGAAAGAAACACACTCAATGCCGTATTTCTCAAACCAACATTTTGATTAAGGCCCAGACACTGATCACAGGTGAAAAAACAAAATGGAACTTTCAACTGATCAGAACTACAGTTTCACAGGACGGAGCTCCCTTTCTCTCAGCGTTTGCTCTGCCAGCCCACGATGTGGCTCCTCCTCAGTGCTGAAGTTCAGTGAAGCTCACCCAAAACCCCAGCCCTACTCCCTCCATGAAGGGAACCAGGACAGACCCTCCAAGGGCATACCTATGGCATCATTGCATGTTGGTGTTGATAAAGAGGTTTAGAAGCTTGGGTAAATATAGTCATTAAACTACAGTAAATATTACAAGCCATATTTTACATGTAAAGTGGCAAACACTAATATTCAAATAATTTTTAAAAAACCCAGGGTCCTCTTAATTTTGAAGTAGTAGCTATTGGAAACCTCTAAGATGAGATTTGTCTGAGGTGGTATCACCAAAGAACAGCTGTATCTACTGACATTATTGTACCATCTATCTTTTCTGGCCTCTTTTTTTTTGTTTTTTGTATTATATGTGTGAAAAATAAGAGAGGGGAGTGTAATGTCCAGATTTCAGGTCACTTAATGTGAACCTTGTAAACAAAACTTTGTCAGATACACATCACTAATACAAACATACTCCAACTTGATGAATACTCAAGAACAATTTGAGAATTTAAAATATTATTTACATTTGTAATATACTGAACAAAAATGCACGGTTAGTTCAGCAGGATCAAAATCTGATCAGAGATAACACAATTTTTAAGCATCTCCCAACAGCTCTTCATGAAATGGAAGACTTTACAGAAGCAGTGGGATACTATATTTAAAAAAAAAAAAAGATAATTTCTCAAGTATTAAACAACCTGAAGGATGTTATATGCATTTCAAAAAATGTAAGTATGTCCCCAAATGAGTCATATCAGCAGGTTACTCATATTTTAACAGCAACGTGAAATACTGCTATAACTGTCAAATTATAAATTTTAAGTTGGATTGTTCAAACATTTATATTAATTCTTTCTACTGCAGTATGATGTGTTTGCCTTGGCTGGCTGTCAGATGCCCACCAAGCTGCTCTTTCGCTCAACAGGTTGGGGGGAGAAGATAAGAGGAGAAGGCTCATGGGCTGAGAGGTAAGACAGGGAAAGCACCATTTATTGTCACAGGCAAAACAGATTTGACTTGGGGAAAAATTATTTCCCGTTACAATGGGTTTGGGTCATGAGAAATAAAGACAAAAATTAAAGTATCACTTTCTCCCCCCAACTTTCCCAAGCTCAACTTCCCACCTTCATTCCCAGCTGCTCTACCGGGCGGGCCGCAGCCCGGGTCTCTGCTCCTGCCACCTGTCCCTCAGGTCTGCAGGGGACTCTCTGCCCCCGGCCTGCAGCTCCTCCTCCTCCCCCTGCCCTGCCCTGGGTGCTCTCAGGGCTGTTTCTCACACTTTTTTCCTCACCCCATGCACCGTTTTGCCCTTTCTCAGAGGCGTTTCCTCTCGCTGAGGGGCTCAGCCCCGGCCTCTCCCCACAGAGGCGCCTGCGGCCCCCTCAGCTGCCGGCACCTGGCCACGGGCCCCCATCCCATACATGCATTTAAAATATCCTCCAAAACCACAACCTAATTGTCAGAGGACAGCCTCTGCCGGAGGAGTCAGCATTCCTCATCTCCTCTATCAAAGTAGGTCCCCAGCACAGCAACCAGTCCCTCAGGGTGAGGGAGGCCATACTTAACGTAAACAAGATACAGCTGTGTAAACGGGGGCGACTTGAACTGACTTTTCATTTTTAAAGGCAAAAAAGCTCCAGATTTTGAACGATGACAACTTTACTGTGCCAGTACTGGAATACTGGCAGATGCTCACAAGTAGATCCTGACACTGACCTCAAATGAGTAAATCAGGTGTTACTCTCCAGCAAATACAATTGCCATGCTCTGAAACAATTAATTTTGCCATGAATGAAAAGAGCTGGAGAAACTGAATCAAACTGTGGTGTGTTATATCTGCTAAATCCACACATGAATATTTAACAGGCAAGTTTCTTCTATTAAGCATTAAACTGTTGAGTAAATGATACGGTAAAAAGTCAGAGAGTTGCCAAACACTTAAGTGTTTATTGATTTTTTTTAAAGCGATTTTTATCATGTTTGTATCTACTGAAGGGAAAAGCATTGAAAGCTCTGGAGAGTTAATCCATTAGTGACTAGGAAAAATGAATCAGAGTAAACATCAGATAAAGTCCTCTACCACTAATGCACCCCAATGCCATTGGAAAAGCAGTTTCTCTGTAGATAAACAGGGTGCTCTGTCTCGATCACAAGGGCCTCCTCAGGTTATCCTCACTGCTTCTTTCTTCTATGCCAATCTCAGACTCAATGCTTTTTGGAAAGGTGTTGATCCTCCCCTTTTTTACAAGCCTCCTGTGCAAACAAATATGCTGGAAATGTGACAAAAGGAATTTAACATCATCGTTTAATTTTTTTATTAGGGGATTACTTGACGTTGACTAAAATTTTAAATTGTGTGTCTACAGTTCTTTACTGCTTTCACTGTAAATTAGAAGAGTTAAAAAAATCATAATGGTGTAGTCCTATAACTGGTTAACATACATCGCATAACTCCTGAAACTACAGCGTTAACTAATTTATGCTGGACCATAAAACCAAAACATACATATCAGGGAAGCAAAACATAAGAAAAATCCTAGCGTGTCAGGTGCCGGGGAGGGTGCAGACGGTGGTTTCACCCGACGTATAATCACTTCTGATTCACGTCAATGCCGTGACAGAAGTTTCAGCAATTGGCAATAAAGCCACTGGAAGATTTTAGAGCACGTAACACTCACCTTGCTCTCCTTAACATTTATTGAGCTACTTTTCTGTTTGCTTCTGCCCTCAGATCTGCAGCGTGGAGACTTGTCAGATGTTTGCTTTGCTTTCTTGTTGCCCTTTTTGGACTGTGGAACAAAATTAATCAACAGCTGATTAAAATATATTACAACACATCTAAAGTGTCTCAGTGATTCTGTTGGTCTTGAATCAATTTGTTCTTGCACGGTAAAACACGAGTTTCAAAGTACAAACTTGAAGCTCCAGAGGGTTAATGGAACAAATTAGATGTGGCATTCAGTCAACAGCAGAGGACATAACATCTCTGTGGCAGAGCCCCATCACTAGTCCCGTGTTTGTGCAGTGCTTAGCATGGTGTGAACTGTGCTAATGCTACAGAATGGGAGACTAGATACCACTGCAATCCAAATAATAAGTAATATTATTAGGAGCAATTTGTTCCTTGCATGACATTTTGTCTGTCAATCTCGGGAAGAATCTCATACTGGGTTTATGTGGAAGATGGATAAAACAGCAGGGGTATAAGTGGCATGTAGTTAAAATGATAAATGGCACTGCTTCATCAGATTACTCAGTCAAAAGAGGGCACTTTCTACTACATCCCTGGAATTAAGTGGGGTAACGAAACACAAAGAAGGACCTTTGTTCCTTCTGCTGTTACCCAATACAGAATGACAGGGTACAGAGTAAATATGCACTATCATTTTAATCGTGATAGAGATTTTATCACTGATTCCTCTTTTAAATTTCAAGGTATGCTGAAATCACATGCCAATTTTGTAATATGCTATGCTCAGTGTAAGACAGTCTTGTCTCCTAGAACTTGCAAACCTAAATACACGACACAAAGCAGCCAGGGAATTGGCCTCATACCGTATTGCTCAGTTCCGGGGAGTTCGGTACTCTCCATTAGGAAGGTTGATCCCTCTTTCCTCTGTTCATGGATGTTTAAGGGACATTTCACAATGGAGTTTCCTGTTGTCCCTCACTCTGTATGCTGTTTATAAGCACTGGCAAAGCAGCTGGGTTTTTTACTTTACATAACATTTAATCTTGGATAACCAAGACCGCTCCCAGAGGGTAAACAAAGTGACTGAGATCTCTATTTTTCCAAACACCACTGCCCTTACTTTCATCCTTTCTCTGCTGATGGTGAGTCAGGCTGTCTCTATTTGGCCAGCATGACTTGGCACTTTGTACCACCTGAGGTGTGGACTTCATATCTGATAAAATTTAAACCTTGCAATACCAGGCAAGAAGCTGTATCCGGAAAAGAAAGTTTAGAGTCTATTCTTTTCTCTAATCAGCCCTCAAAATTATCTAATTACCCACCAGAAGAAGATGGTAGGAGGAAAAAACAACAAAACAACCCAAATAGAAAGAAAAAGTAAATTGGCTCTAATAAATTGGAATTGAAAAGAAACCTTTTATGTAGCTGTTCTGCAGTCACTGTCTGTGAACCAAAGGTGGTCATTAGAACTGATCGTACTACAAACACCAACCATCTGTCACTGTTTTAGCCGTGATGGTTTCTGCCATAGGCCAGGATGCTTGGGAGGAATCCAGAAGTCTTCTGAAAATTTAAAACGATGTCCCCTCCCCCATATTCTCTGAATTTTTCCTGTTTTCATCTGATCTTCCTCTGGTGGGAACCCAGCATATCTAAGACAACACTGAAACTGGAGGGGTAGCAAATATCCCATGAAATGCAAACATACTCAGGAAGGAAGAGCACAGAGGGCTATAGGCAAAGAAATTTGCTATACATGTGAAATACTCATCCAAAGTGTTTGGATATGAATGAGACGTTTTAAAAAACCCCACAAAAACCTGTCATTGATGGACCCTGAATAAGATCATCAATATAAGCCTGCTTGGTACAGCAGACAAGTATTAATACCTTTTCTTTAATTTACCACTGTACCAGCATAATAAAACCAGATTAAAATAGAATGTTAAAAATAGAAATAAAACTGAATGAACTCTTGGCTGAAACCAGGGGTAGATAAAGTGAGCGCAGCTCACTGCGAGTGGTGGTGGTGAGGGCAGGAGGGAGACATTGCTGATGCTAACAGGAGCAGTCCTCACAGCTGCAGCAGTTGGCACTGACGCCACAGACTACCGCCCCTAGGAAAAACAAACTGAAAGCTTGCTCAGAGGGACCTTCTGTTTCCCAGCCTTGCTCACACCTTCTTTTTCCCTTCCTGATCTTATAGCTTATCTCACCTCCCAAGAGTAGAGGAAGAAATCGGAAAACCTTTTTCCTTTCCAAGCTCTCATTTCCAAACCAGTGAGGCTTGTGAAACCTCACTGCCTCCTCCTAAAGCTCTCAGATTTCTCTCAAACTGCAATGAAGTCATTCATTTTAATGAGAATGTTACATACATATTCATTTTTTTTTCTTTAAACAACCACTATTTTACAGCAATTCAGTTCAATTTTTATTTTGCTTCTATACGTTACTATATTGTGTTGTGGCGCTACATATATACCAGTATGTAAGAACAGAACTTTTAAGGTTATAACAGATGGCAATGAATCTTTAATCAGATAAAACATTTTAAGGCAATTAAAACAATTTCAGATTTACTTTCCTAGTACTAAAAGATAGGGAAGTCAACAAGGGCACTTATTTATATCTGTGTAGGGTAAAAAAAATGCTCAATGGAAAACCAAGAAAAGCATCCTGGCCTACAAGCCGATGAGTCATTCTGCGTAGCACATGCTTGCCTATAGCTTAGCAACGAACCAACTTAGATGAGAAAAAATGTAGAAAGCAAACGTATCATGTAAAAACAACTCTTGGATATGGGTATGTGAATCAATCTGAATTACAGGGAAACATAGACTTTGCCTGTATTTTCTTCAAACCCACTTGAAGTTTATAGTAAATTCTGTTATCTATAGGGATTAAAAATAAAATATACATCAGTTGTAATTAAAAATACATTTCAAAACTTCCTGAATTTTATCGTCCTGTGATTTTACCTGTTTTATTTCTAAGACTGATTTGTTCTGTGCTTTTATTTGCCTCATATTGGAAGGAAAATCAGACCCAAAAATACACTAGGGGAAACTGTATAAATGGGAACTCTGACAAAAACTTATAAATAGCTTCAAAGTCAAGTGAGCGCAAGTGTGCCCAGCTGTCACGCTTTGGGTCTGCACATCAGAGCTTTTCTCAGAGTTTGTCCTGGCAGATAGAGTGGGTGACTCTCCAGGGTGGATCAGCTCTTCAGGCACAGGGCAAGATTACTGTAACCTAAAATTAGCCTCTTAAATTGATACATAGGCTGTCAACTGTCCGACTTCATTTCAGAAATGACGATCACGCAATATTCTGCTAAGCACTTTGAAAGCCTTTTCTAGAAACTTGTTATAGTTCTTATAATGTTCTAAACCTAATTTTAGATGAACTTTTTTTTTTAAAAAAATCTTGCCATCAGTGACTATTAAGGAACTGTGTAAATACGTCGTGAGAAATAGCTTTATATTGCAGGAATAGACTAAATGTACTCTTCCACGCATGCAAATTAATTTATTCAAAAATAAATGTACCACTTGGTAAGCAGCTTAAAAAGCAGAGACTTTTTTTTATGAGGCAAACATGAAAAGGAGCTACAATTATTTTAACAATGAGTGCCTAAAATGTACGCATCGGGGACAATATCATCAGTTCACCACAAATGGTGGTATCACATGTGGGTAATAGAGTTGAAGACAGATCATGCAAATATTTTGTATAAACCATTATTATGATGCCTTGTGGCAAACCCAGGAGAGCTAGAGGCACATAGTAAACTATAATTCTTAATATGAATTATTTGTTGTGGGGATAAAAATATTTCCACAACAGAAGTGTAAGAAATAGGGACAGATTGAAAGAGCAGCCATGGCCTTCTGGGACTATGATCTTGGTTTTCAGAAAACTGGATCTACAAACTCACTTCAAACTTACCAGGGCACCAAAATTTACCTGCTGTCAAAAGTTTCACAAGCTCTAGAGGAACTCTTCTTTGATAGAGTTATCATCATGATAACAGCCACAGCACAGCCAAAATACCCCATCTTTGTAGCCAGAGGAAATGGGTTCATATTATGGCCTTATAGCTCACAAAGAAGATGTGATCTTGTTTGTTTATTGCCCATGTACTTTCTGCTTAAAAAAATCTCCACTCACTTTCTAAACTAACAAAGAGTAGGATTTTTGATTTTTTAATTAATTATTTTGTTTACTAGAGACATATCCTATGATATAAAGCTTTTTATTAACAAGGCTTTACATAGTTCCTCTATATGGTAAGATTTTTTAAAATGCTTCTTTTAAACACTTGCTTAAAACCCCACCCCTTCAAAAAGACAGGCAAGTTTTTGGACAAAACCTGGCATGTCCTGTATTGGAAATGGTTACTCACCACTTCTTCCTTTTGTTCTTTAGTCAAGGGCTTATCCACTTTTGAAAATGATTGATTTGCCTTGGAGGAATCCAGTGCAGAATAGCCATCATCCAGAATGTGGCCAACAGCCTTCTTCTGTAAAAGAGGGAAAAGTGGCTTGAAAGCATTTAAACTCTCTAGAGAGAAGCCTAAACGGGCTTACAGACTTCTGACTTTTAATAAAGTCAGCCAGCACCATTTCAGTAGTTACAGCTTCAAGGTAGCAGACATATTACTTGGATATTCCTTCTTTCCTTTCTATATGCCTTTGTTTCCTCCTTCCCCTCCAAAACATTCATCTGTCCTGAATCTTTAATTCAAGCTTTGGAGATGCTGGGTGGGTATTCTGACACACCTGTAGAGGAAATTGCCTTTCCCTTTCTCCTCCCAGGGCTTTTCAAAAGACAATTAAGATATTTAGTCACAGGAGAATTAAGCAGGGCTCAAAGTTTCCTTCTTCCTCTAAGGAGTTTTACTGCGGAGGAGCAGCCAAAGTGCTTTTGGACCTTGGAAGCTAATACTTTTAGTAAACAGCCTCCCAGAATTTTGGTACATATTGTGAGACAACAGGTCAAACTTCTTAAAAGCAGCAGCACCGTACCTTCCTTTTGGGAGAGCTTCCTGTCAGCACTTGGAGATTCTCCACCCAGTGGGAACAGTGAAGTGTTCTATATCCAGTAACAATAGATTGTTTTGGTATTTATAACAGCTGAGTGTAATATCTACAGAACAAGGCAGTGTGCACCAGCGAAAAGCATATCACAGACAGAGTGAACCTTACACTTTCGGTAGTGTTTTAGAAAGGGAGTAATTTTCCTCTCATTCAGAACTGGGACAGAGGTAAAAATAATTTTCTTAGGCCAACAATCTAAAAGATTCATATTGGGCAAAACAAAATGCTGTGCATCAATATCTAGCAACATATTCTAGCATTTTCTTTAACCATATTTTAAAATTAAATTTCAACTGAAAACATACATTTAATATTTCAAACAGTTTCAGAATGGGGTAGTCTGATGGCTGCAAATTTTGACATTTAAAGGTGCTTTCCACCTACCTTTCTCTTTTGTTCTGAACTGTAGGCACAGCGACCCAATCCGAAATGAAAAAGCCTAGAACAGATTTCATGAGAAATCTCTGTACAGACAGAACATCACGTTTCTCCTTGATTAAGATAGAGCTCAAGAGTGAATGGAGTACAATACACAGCTCCCAATCATTTGAGATGCATTTATATGCTGAGGAACTAGTGCCTAGCTTTCACTGCATGGAATTCATGGACTGCTGTTTCAACAGCATTTTAGAAAAGGCTATTTAAAAATCCATCAAAAAGAGTCAAAGGAAACTATATCTGCAAATTATATATAAAAAAATCCATTGAGATTTGAAATTTAGTGTTCTTTAAGTGTATGGGCAAACTGAAAGTTAAAAAAAGAAAAAAGAAACAAGGTGTTTTTCCTGGGAAATCAGTGATTCAGTTCCAAAGGAAAAGTCACAGATTAATAGAATGATTTGAGTTGGAAGGGACTTTAAAGATCACCTAGTCCCACCCTCTGCCCTGGGCAGGGACACCTTCCACTAGCCCAGGTTGCCCAAAGCCCCGTCCAACCTGGCCTGGAACACTGCCAGGGAGGGGGCAGCCACAGCTTCTCTGGGCAACCTGTGCCAGGGCCTCACCCCCCTCACAGGGGAGAATCTCTTCCTTACATCTAATCTAAATCTGCCCTCTGCCAGTTTAAAACCGTTACCCCTCATCCTATCCCTACACCCCTGATAAGAGTCCCTCCCCCCTTTCCCGCAGCCCCTTTCAGCCCTGGGAGGCCGCTCTAAGGTCTCCCCAGAGCCTTCTCTTCTCCAGCTGAACCCCCCAGCTCTCTCAGCCTGTCCTCACAGGGGGGTGCTCCAGCCCCATGATCATTTTTGTGTCCTCCTCTGGACCTGCCTGAGCAGGTCTGTGTCCTTCTGATGTTGGTGCCCCCAGAGCTGGACACAGGACTGCAGGTGGGGTCTCATGAGAGCAGTGTAGAGAGGGACAATCCCCTCCCTCGCCCTGCTGCCCACACTGCTCTGGGTGCAGCCCAGCACACGGTTGGCTTTCTGGGCTGTGAGTGCACACTGCTGGCTCACAGTCAGTTTTCCATCCACAACTACCCCCAAGTCCTTCTCTGCAGGGCTGCTCTCCATCCACTCCTCACGCAGCCTGTGTTTGTGCTTGGGATTGCCCTGACCCATTTGCAGGACCTTGCCCTTGGCCTTGTTGAACTCCATGAGGTTTCCATGGACCCACCTCTCCAGCCTATCAAGGTCTCTCTGGATGGCACGTCCCTTCCCTCCAGCGTGTCGACCACACCACACGCAAAGCACTTCCTTTATCTGAAATCATGGGTCAGGCACCAAGCCCCTGAGCCATGTATGTCCAGTTATGACCCTTACATTTAAGTAACAGCTAAAACCCACATTAAGAGAAGTTATTCTCAAAATATTGGTACAGAGAAATTCAATCTAAGCTTCCTGCCTCAGTTGAAGAGAGCAAGCAATCAGAAGTGTGACTGCTCCTACTGAGCACACACAGAGCTTTCTATCTAATGTACTTTGGGTTGTCCAGCTGAGACTGAAAAGCTGGTGTCTACAGGATACAAATTAAAAGATTCATACTGAAGATTCAAGTTTGCTAATGCCTGTATTGCTTGTTTAATGATGGTGTGAATACTCTTACTGACGTTCATCTGCAGTCTGTACTTGTATTACACACTTCAGAAGGGCATAAGATGTGCTTTCTGTGGTTAACAGAAGGAAAAATGTTTGTGGGGAATTAGGAGATTTAAATAAGAATTGTGCTTACTGGCACAATAGATTAATGCACAAATTTTTCATCTCAGGAATCACAAGTTTAAGTATACTTTGCAGGTAGGCCTGAAACAAGTACCTTTGAAGCTAACAGGAGTATTGCTGTGAATTCCAATAAGAGAGGCTGTAGAAGCCTCTTCTTGAGCAGACAAAAAGTCCAGCAGAGAAACTAGATTGAAGCAACTCGTTTGTACATGTGTGGCTATTTCAGAAGCTCGCTTAGCTGTCTATTCAGAATTACTTGTAGTCTTCCACAGTATTTAAATGCATTATTTTTAGATTTTATTTCATAGCAACCATGTGAAACCCAGGACTATATTGCTTAATAAGCCTTTTGAACTTTTAACTGCTACCATATTGTAGAATGGTCCTGTGTTATATATTTTAAATATACTCCATTAAAATTAAAATATACTCCTCCTCATGCTGTCTATTTGCCTCAAAGGAACAGAAGGTAGGTAGGAGATCAGCCACCCTTTGCAGCACCTTTTGAAGTCAGTGGAAAGATTTCTGTAAAAGTTGATTTAAATAAATGGCCAGCCATACTGGAACAGAAACTCCAAGCCTTCAGACCCTCTCTGAGAGTAAGGTTTTTCTCATCAGTTTCTAATCATCAAGGGCTACATCATCAGCCACTGCATCACTGCAGTCAGCAAAACAAGGCTTCACTGGTATACCAGATGAAGGTCTAGCCTGGGACAAAAGATGCATCTCCTCTGGGACTGTATACTATTTATGCATTGCTAATGATGTGCTTAAGCAGAATTGTCTATTTTAGCAGCAAGTTCACAGATGCATATGAAAAATACTGGTGAAAGTTTTATTAGCTACTAAAATGCTAATGATGCTCTGAACTTCTTATACATAAATGAGTAAAGCTCTTTTAAAAAAAACTTGTTTGAAACACAATTATCATGACTCGCAAAATGAAAATAAACTTCAAGGCAAGCTTCACCTCCAATAAGGTAAATGCTAACAGAAACACTGCAAGACTAATGCGTGTATGTTAATACTATAGTAGTGCTCCTATAAAAACGTAACGGCCTTTAGTAGGCTCAGCTTTATTTCAGCCATAGTTTGTTTCATACCAAGCTGAAGCAGCCTTCACATCACACCGAACAACCTAAAAGCCTCCTACTCCAACTGAAGTGAGCAGGTGATACTCATGTGACAATCGATATCCAGAACGAGGGCCCATATTTGTGCATTACAGACAGCTGTGACATTTTTCTAAACAAAAATGTGCAAAGTAAATATAGAGAAAATTGTACAGCAATACCCTGAATTATTGAAAGGCTAGCTATGCAGAACAAACATAATTAAAGGGTCTCATTATCTTGTAAATAATCATTGTAAATAATGCTTTAGATAATTAGTTCATTAGTTCTCAAAACACTGGCTTTTATTCTCCTCTGAGATTCCATCCACTAACTCTGCTCTGAATAAATTGCCAAAAGGGAAAATCAAAAGCAGAGCAAGCATGCGAGCTGGAAAGGCAATGTGTACTTGCTGTATGAACTGATTTAAACCCAGGATGTTTTGAAATGGTTTTTGCAAATTTTTGGATTAAAAGTAGTTTGTTTTCTTTAACGTATGAATTTTTTAAATTTTATTTGGATTGTTTTCTGGTGCATTTAGATTCATTTGCTAGCAGCTATATTTATCCAGTTAAAGATGGTTGACAGCAGTGTGGATAGAACTAAGATTAGTCTATATCATGGATGACTGTCATTCTTAACTAAACACACATATTGCCATTTTTCTTCACTACAAATACCATGAGGTAGATTCAATAATAGAAGAGACTATGCCTCTAAAAGCAACAACCCAAACAAAAGGAAAGCCAAAGCCCAAGAAAAGAAATGGGCAGAAAATCTAAGACCTGCAATTAGATAGCTCAACAGCTAAGAAAGTCTGCATTTGGAAAAGTGCCTATCTTTTTTCAACAGCATTCTGTGAGTACTGCCAGTAATTAAAGCAATGGCATGAAAAAGTGGCAAATATTTTCCTGGTCAGGTCCCAAGTCAATCTGTAGCACTGCAGAATGCTGATGCTTACAAGTCACGGTATTTTAAAAGGTCTTTGCCAAAAGTCCATTAAAGAAATTAAGAAACAAGAGGAAAATGGTAAATTGGCAGAGTAAGTTAGCAGTCATCCAATCCTTTAGATAGAAAAGGCACAGCAGATGAGTCAACATTTGAAACTGAGAAAAGAGAATTCATTTTCCTTGCATCCCACACCTATAGAGATGACTTAATTTGCTCGTTTTCTGAAGATCCGGCCTCAGTAGTTCACATAAATAAACTTAATTAAAAATAAAACATCATCAATGCTGACTAATGCTGCCTTGATTGGTTTGTATCTTTCTTTTTGATCTTTCCCATGCATTTTTCAGTGACTATAAACTTTTCATTCAGAATAAAAAACCCAAACAAACCAACCCTCATACAAAGGTTTGGTATTTTTTGTGTTTGTGGTTTTGGTTTTTGGTTTGTTTGGTTGGGGTTTTTTTAAATGACTATAGTAGTAATGTCATGTCTTGCTTCAGCAGATGTCAAAGGTCCTATGACATTTGCTGTAAAAGATATAGAGGCTTCTCCTTAGGTTTAAACTCCTCTCCCTCAAAACCCCCAGTTCTTCTGACCTGCAGGATCTGTCAACTGACCATTCCCACACACGGCTGCAGCAGGGATGTTTCGGTGATGTACCTGTGCTGCTGTCTGTGACACTTCAGGAGAAAAGGTAGTTAGACAAATGAGATCCACAGGAGGCATCACCCCAAGCAGGCCTGCTGTAGCACCCAACATAGTTTCAAGAGTACCATTCTCCAGACTACTCCCCTACTCAACCAAAGTTTACCCTTTAACATAAAGCTCTCAGATAAGTCAGAGAAATGAGGCAAGAAACCAGCTTCTGTCAAGGCAGCTGTCAGGAATGAGATTTTGTTGAGCTTCAAGTTGATTTTGCAGAGGGTACTGTGGCTTAATTGTTCTCACTAAATATAGTCCAGGTATCAGATCTTTTCCCTAGACTTGTGACCAGATTGCTAGCTGTGCTCAAATCAGAAATCTCAGGGAATAGTCTGGAAGAATAAAATTGGAATTAATTGTGTTTTCTAAGAGCATTTCGATCCAACTGAAAATTACAACAAATACAAAAGGTTGTGAGGGAGCTCCAAATGAAATTGTTTGCCAGCATTCAAAGGATTTGCTTTCCACTTTCCCAACATAAAACCTAGTGATAAGTTAAAAACAAAACAGGGGTTGGTCAATACTTTTAAAGGATAGCACCTTTCATGGCCAGCAGCCTGCTGTTTTGAAACAGTGACAGAACACAAGTCAACCTGCCAAGTCAGTCAATATTCTAGCCAATGCACAGCATCTACAAAGACTCCCTGCTGCATCCCTGTGTTCCCACAGGACAGGTCACCTCTTACTCCCAAGGTACTTCAGATACTGGAGTGCAAGGCTGCAATGGCAGCTTCTCTTCTTCTGCAGGAATCCTTTGTTCACTTCTAACGAGGAACCACATTTAGACCTCATTTACAGCAGTGGATGTCACTCATGGCTGCAAAGGGGTATATATGATTCAAAGTTCTAATATTAAAAGAACAAAATGCGCAGAAAATTGAAGTGTCAATACTAGTTCTTTCAGCTCAACTTTCCTCCCTGAAGCATAAGCTGAAACGGGCACCCAAGTACAAACACTGTGCTCTGCCACAGATAGATTCTGTCTCATCTTGGACAAGTCATGTCAGTGACTTGGATGAACTAGGACTTAATCTTCCAACTCTACAGGTAAGCAGAAGAGCTCTGTAATGGCTTTGGTGAACGTTTGATTCTACAGTGACCTACAAATGGGAGCCAAGTAAAGTCTTAAACAGGCTTTCAAATAGTTCAATTCCTTCACTTCTATTTAGCATTATCTGACTGCACAAAGATGTATTTCAAGTAGTATGAAACTACTCACAGTGAAGAAACCACTGTCCGGTTATCTTTGTTGTGAAATAACATAGCCAGTCACCCCACACTCCTTTGTCTAAAGCTCATGTATTTAACATTTAGTTTAGAGTATGTCCTTCAAAATAACCATTGATATCCTTCAGTTAAGAGAGATTTGTTCCACTAACAGGCCAAGGAAAAAATTCCTCTCAAGGCCGGGTTCCCTTCTTATGTATTTTTAAACTAGCAGAATGTTATTTTGCTTGGTGGACTTCCTATAGAAAAACAATTTCATTAATCATAGAATATTAACAGATACTGTTCCACTATGCAAGCAGTCATGACAAAAAACCTTTGTTTTTTTTTTTAAATTCATACTTCTATTTAAAAGATTCAGTTAATCAAAATCAAAGGTGTTTCATTCTGTGATGTAGAACAGTATGAGAATCTGATCTGATCTCACCAGTGACACTGCTTTGAGCAGGAGGTTGCACTAGATGACCTGCAGGGATCACTTCCAAACTGAGTAATTCTCTGATTCTGTGATATGCAGATGTTCACCATAGGCTCATATCACAATCTGGGAAAAGAAGGAAGCTCAAAAAAGTATCCAAAGATTTCTTTACAACAAGCCGTCGATATTGTTATATACACATTAATTCTTGTATGCCCTCTTATGTACAGGCCTCCACATCTCATTTCCAAAATTTTAGATAGAATTCCCTTAACAGACTTACCCTATGTTAGAAATATTGATGAAGATTATATAATAGCAGACTCAAAAAATTAAAAACCTTCTAGCTACAGAAAGTGAACAGCAAGTTCTATGCAATACTACCACGTAACCTTGTCAATTATGTATTGAAGTTGCCTCTCCATTTTTTCTAAGATTACATGAAAGGACTAGAAAGTGAGCTGTTAGATAAATGGCATCTCTGCTGAGTCCATATTCATTCGGACATACTCTGCAAACTGAGCTGCGCTCTGGGTTAGTTTAATGTTGTCCAGCTCAATTTACTTTCAACTGACAGTAACTGGCATGGCCTGACGCAGTAGACTCATGTTCTCTCTGAAGTATGGATATAGGGAATATAATTTTGTATGCAAAATAATCCTTATTTTCTTCCCAACCCACGCTCTGCTATATATTGTTAGCTATTTCTATCATAGCTTAACCATTTTCTAAGAACTATTTACACTTGAACATGAAAATCCTTCTTTCTCCTTATTTGCAATAAAATGGATTCAAATGCAGCCAGTAAAAGCAATCACTCTTTACAAACATAATTATATTGTAATTACTTACCATTTCTATGTATTTCCCTTTGTAAACACTTTTATCCAGAAGGTTTTTGTTCTTCAGGACCTAGTTACAAGTGCCTATAAAATGCACTTTTTATTCCGAAATGCTCATTTGCAAGTGCTTTACAACTGGTAGAAGGACTTTGCGTGTTTGACAGAGGTAGCTAAAAGGGGCTGCAAATGGCACTACATAACCGAGCAGCCAATTACTGTACATGACAAACGCCTGAGCTGATTCACAGGTGCAAAGGCTGACCCACTGACTGCAGCATGAGGAAGATCGCCGTGGTTATTTTCAGATGTTGCATACAAGCCCCATGAATTCATCAAATCAAATTTAACATTGGGTAACCTAAGCCTTTTTTTTTAAATTTTTTTTATTTTTGAGGGGGGCAGAGTTAAAAACCAATCCAACACAAAACCCACATGCAAACTGTTCTCTCAAAACTACTTTAGGCAGAACTGTCTGCAAGCGTGTGTTTTTAAATAATAGCATTGTTATACAGAAAAACATCTTCATAGGCAGCAGTTCCCTCATTTCCCTTTGTCTTCTAAATTGATCAGGCTTGTATTCATCAAAACTCATGCAGTGCTATGCTAAAGAAGTCCTCCAGTGCCTAGAAACATCTGTTCTGTGTTTTACACTACAGAGCAAAGAGAAACAAAACAGACTTTTTTTTTTTTTTTTTTTTTAAATGGCTTTAGTTCATTCTATTGAGTTCATTTATGTTCAGATTCAGTGCTTTTTCCATAGGTGGTATGGCACCACTGTGAGAAACAACAGAGATATCTGCACTTAGAAATAATCTGAGCATTTTGGTTGTACAGATCTTTGTAAGTACAGCCATTCAGCATTTCCCTTATGCTGATTTTACTTTCTTGGTCTGCCTTTATGGACAAGTTTGACTTATTAATTTATAAGTTCAACATTCCCACTCCTATCCAATTTTCCCAGTACCACAAAGAAATATCAGGCTAAGCATAACTGCTTAATTACCTTACAGTTAGTCATAAACGAGCCGATTTCCCAGTGCTTTGGTATTAACTCTTGTCATGGTTTAATCCCAGCTGGCAACTAAGCCCCACACAGCCACACTCACTCCCCCTGGTGGAAGGGTAAAAGCAAGAAAACTCCTGTGTTGAGATAAAGACAGTTAATAAATAAAGCAAAAGCTGCACACACCAGCAAAGCAAACCAAGGAATTCATTCACCTCTTGCATGGGCGGGCAGGTGCTCAGCCATCTCCAGGACAGCAGGGCTCCATCACACGTAACAGTGACTTGGGAAGACAAACGCCATCACTCTGAACGTCCCCCCCTTCCTCCTTCTTCCCCCAGCAGCATGTGTGACCATGACACCGTTTGGTCTGGGACATCCCTGGGGTCAGTTGGGGTCAGCTGTCCCAGCTGTGTCCCCTCCCAGCTCCTTGGGCACCCCCAGCCTCCTCCCTGGTGGGGAGAGGCCTCGACCCTGTGTGAGCACTGCTCAGCGATAATGGAAACGTCCCTGTCTGATCAACACTGTTTTCAGCACCAATCCAAAACAGAGCCCCATACGGGCTACTGTGGAAAAAATTAACTCTATCCCAGCCAAATCCAGCAGAACTCTCCACACACATTCTCACCGGTGTTTGACTGTTACAAAGCTGTAATGACAATTTACTTCTGGACACAGATAGCACCAACTGAAATGAAAGCAAAAGCAGCCTTGGGCATTCTTACCTCCAAATTTCTCCAAGAAAGCCCCCAACGCAAAAAGAGCACAAGCAACCTTTCCCCTTCTACACTACCACAGCACTACTCACGCTGCATTTGCTAGAGCGCCGGCCATGGGAAAGGCTCATGCACCTGAACACACGATATGCAGGGGAGGGAGATGAGGAGAGGAGGCACAGGAAGGAGCACCAGTCCCTGTGCTGCCCGGTGCAGGTGCAGCTGTTCCTCCCCACCTCCCGTCCCTCTGGTGTCACCACTTGGAGAAGAGCACCCAGGGCCGGCCGGCAGAGTGACAACCTAAACTCCAGTTAGCACCTGTACATCAGAACCCTGCCAGAACTCCCAGTTCTGGGGTAGGCAGGCAAGAGGAAGTTATTTTAATTCCGCACAGTGAAAAATGCACTTTTATGAGGAATTTTTGAATAGCTTTATTCAAATAAATAATTCCCATATTTTTCAAGTTTAATATTAAAGCAAAGTTCCCTGGGAATAGCTTAAATTCATAAATCCTATTCATGTCTTCATAATTATCTCTACACTTGCTTTGATCTCTACACCTTTTTTGGTAGAATGTTTCAGAAAACACACTACCTTTACTCCAAGGCATAGGTGTCAGTTGTTTGACATACGTCATTGCAAAACCATAGCAGCCTAATTCAAACACTCACTGGAAATATTCACAAAGGTCACAATAACATCATGAATATAAAAACAGCCACAAGATACTTGCTTAGATATAAATTTATTAGTGCATAGGTTAGAGATTTACTCCCCTCCAATATTAACAGAAGTTCATGTGAAAAACAAGTTTTGTTTTGTATTAAAACAAACTCATTGAGGCAGCTATATAACAAGTAAAAAGTATGGAGTGGCCTATCCAAATTTATGGTCTTGATGGGCAAATTATTGCATTATAAATAAAAAAATACAACATGATGGTATTTTGGGGATCATTTTAGGTAACCAGCTGTTAAGCAGCAGAACTTATTTTTTTCCCCACAATCTATTTTGTGTAGCTGTATAAATAATATTTACTGATAAAAATCTGGAAAAACTATAGAATAAAAAGTACTTATTCTAGGTAAAATACATAAGGCAACCAATTTTTCCTTACTTTGCATGTAAACTTCCTCAAACATCAGTGAGTGTTCTGGACTTAAGAGGTAAACAAATTTGTTTAATAACGAAGCCAGAATTTTTCAAGTGACTTCTTTATGGCTAACTTGCAAAAAGACCAAAAACCGTATTTTTTTTCCTTTTTTAAACATGTTTGACATCTGAATAGCTCCAGCACATTCACAGTATATTTGGACAGCAAAGCAGGAATATTCATACATACAATATAAATTGTAAACTTTGCTGAATTTCATTAAGTCAGACTGAATTATAGTTTACTGAGTAACTTTGATCTCAAACACTTTCAACAAAACATAAATTTAAGGATTCTAACCTTTTAGGACTGAGTTATTGCAGTTAACATAATAGTTGAATATTTGGAAACACTGACAAGTGTAGTTTAGACAGTTTAAAAAGGCACACATTATACTTTTCTCTAATTCTCTTACAGTGTAAATATATCTACATATCTACATGGATATCCTTAAACAATAAGTCAAAAACTCAAATTACAAATACTTTACTCACACAATATAAAAATAACCTGTAAAATTAAATGCAGTTATTTGATTACATTTGAAGTCTTTCAAGCTTTCAAGTCTTGCAAGCTAGCGTTACAACAGGTATGTATACACTAAAACACTTCATATATGTTATATAACACAAATTTAATAACAAATCAGTGTCTTAGTTTGTATTACGTTTCAGACTTTTCTGAGGGAGTTTCTCCCTATGTGCTATATTCACACATCAACATTAGCAAGCTTTTGAATTAGAAATCTTAACTTGGCTTTATAAAGAAAGCGTGATTTCTGTCATATCACATGAACAATAAGGCTAAACTGATTCATCAGTTTCCCTTGCATAAGAATTATTTGTAAAATTATGGGCTCAAGTTCAAGTTCAAACTCAGTGTGCTTCATTACTGCATTCTTTTACCAGAAACATTGCAGCTAACATTTTATTATAAAGGCAAGGAAATATTTAAAGCAATTAACCTCAGTCACATTGAAAGGAAAAAAAAAATCTGGAAGTATTACAAAAAGCTTTTTTTTCCTTCTCAAGTGTAATGCAATAGGCAGTTAAGTAAGTAGTCTTTTCAGGATAAATGTTTTAGCACTTGTTGGAGAAAAAATTTTTAAGTATAAAGCTTAAGATAGGTTAAGGTGACTAAATAATTAATACACTTAAAGACAAGGCTACATCTCAGAAGTGTTCATGAGAGTGCTAACAAAAACAGCACTGGTAAGGTACTAAAATTTGTGAGTAGAATTATATTAGCAATAGGAAAAAGCCAAACAGTCAAAACTCAATAGTCTCTCAACTCCCTGTGTAAATTGTTTGTAACACTGAGATATGAAACAAAATCCTAAGTCACTTTAGTTCAAAACAATTAAGAGCAAGTTTCAGTCTTACAAATGTATAGTTTATGATGAAAATCCATACATATCCTAATACATTCTGATCTTCAGTTATGAGTAAACATTAAGAGTGATTTTGTTTTCATTTTTAACCATTAGTGATAGGTCATCATCATCATGGAACATCATTCATTAAAAAAAGTTTCTTTTTACTGAAGATGTATGTTGGAGTTTCTGAAGGTTTGTAACTCTTGGAACGTGCTTGCTATGATAGTGTTGTTGCTAGGATAATTCCAAGTATCAGAAGCAATACAGTTACACATATAATTATGAACATCAATTTCTGCAAGAAAGAGAAAAGTTGAGATTGAAATACCCTGTCAGATACCGAACTGTTTAAATACATGCACAGCCACAAAAAAATTAATATTGACACCTAATCTGACTGTTTGGATTTTCTTTCTAGTGAATACTTACTGCTATGATTCCCTATTGTCAGTCTTGCTTTTCTAACATACATGTAACCATAGTCACAAGACAGATCTATCTGTGTAACAGGACTGTACTTTGCTTCACAGAATAATTGTTATTACTCACACCCAACTTCTGTGAATACCATTACATACAGAAACACACATAATAGTGAACATTTACTTATCAAGATCAAGCCTAAGTACAGTAACACTGCTTACCGCAACCCTCCCTGGATAAATATTTGTAGCCTGCTCAAACCTTTACAACTGCACACTTACTGGAATTCAATAAAGATTACACTTTGTGAAATTATAAAAAATATGTAGGTAATAGCTCAGAAGAGCTGAAATGGAAAAAAAAAAGAGAGATGGGTTCTAGGTAAATGCAAGGTCTGACATTCGGTCAGGTATTTCTGACTATAAGCAATAATAGAGTAAATCCTGTTACCTGCCTGTAAACCAAAGCTGAGAATAAACTAACACTGACACTAAAAATTTTGATACTAAAAGAAGATTAGTACAGAAAACTGAATTCTTGACTAGTTGTCTGAAATGACATACTGCTCATAGTGCTTCATCTACAGTTTGAAGATACTACATGTAAAAAGGTGAGTTTCTAGACTCAGAAGAGTAAACTGCTAATTTTCTACTTAGCCTGGCTAGGTGTTCTTGACAGGAGATAGTAGATTAGTACAGGAAAAATCCAAAGACTGAAAGAAATCCCAAATTTATGTCCTAAAATTCCAGCTGGAATCTTTGAAGACCTTTTTACAAACACATTGTTATTTCCCACTGTTCCATTTAGTCTAGTGTTAACAAACAGCTTTGAAGGAAGAATTTTTAGGATGTTCTGCAAGGCATGACAGCCAACTTCATGGCTGTAGACATCTACTTTTATGAAAAGACTACTTAAAAGCATAGAAAACCCTATTTCATAAAGTTCCAAGTGTAACTAGTATTCAATATATTAGAGAAGATTGTTTGCTGATGTGAACTTTCGATATAAAATATTCCAAAGGACTGCGAGACAATAACTGAATTTTTTTGTCTCATTTCCTTCTGTGTTTACAAGTCTCATGTAGCAATCGCAGTCTGTAAATTTAGCAGGTTACCACTAGAGGTCAGTTTTTAAATCCACATGCATAGCACTTCTACAGTATGCAGAGAGAGAGAGATCCATGCATCTCAAGCCTAACCCCCAATACTAACGGTACAGATATTAAGGGTTAATAGAACAATACAAGTTACCAGAGCAAAACAAGAGCAAAATTAGTTGATTAGTTACTTACTGCCACACTGGCAGGAAGTCATGCATGCTGAGGTTATCCAAGCATCATCGAATACCAACAGTCAAACCAATAATTAGACCAATTACGGCAATCAACATCAATGACACAATGATAATTATCCACATTTTCTGTCAAAAAACAAGGTATCATTATTTTAGTATTAAGCACATTAAGACTTGCATTTATTTCCAGTTTTTAAAACAGTAATCTTTTGGATCCACACATTTTTAAAGGCTGCAGTATTCTCAAATTGAGATAAATTTATCTGTATATTCTTGCATGCATAAGAAGAAACATTTTTAAACAGTCTTTACAGGAAATTGGTGTGATTAATACCTATATAGCTATCAAAGATGAATAAGCCACCATTTACAAATACATTAAGTGGGCTCTTTTGACACTTAAATGATTTTTTAAAATGTAACAGGCATGATATCTATATGTAGATATCTGTCTATCTATATAAAGATGCATTATTCCCCCAAATCCAACAAGCCATAAAAAGCCTCACAAAATTGCTCAGCATCTCCAAAGAGGAAATCATAATGTCAGAGGAACACTACATTCACTCCTTAATCATAAAGCCACAGAATATAAAAATAAAATACTTAGTAGTTTGATTTCAGAATACATTCTTTGGCTTTCTGATGGGAAGAAAGATACTGAAACACAAGTTTCCATGCCAATGGAAAATGCCTGAACATTACTTTGAACTCAATTCCTCCACAAAATTGAGTGTCATGGTTTAGCATTACACCCTTTCCAGAAGGAAGATCCCCCAATCTAGTACTTTTACAAAAGTGGTTATCTGTAAAAAGAATAATTACAGATGAAATTTGAAAAAAGTAAGCCTGCTTCAGCAAAACAATTTTTTTTTTTTACCTGCTAACATGACGATGTTATGGTTATAAATCCAGATAAGTTTAACAGTGAAAAAGATCCAAAAACCATTAAGCTTATTTAGAGTCTGAATAATGATCATGGTATTTGATAAGAATCACCTTAGAATTTATCTACTAGCATAATATATTAATTCTTCTTTTGGAATTTTTACACTCTTGTAAAGACAGCTTTTTAAGGGGAAAATTGTGAACACAGCCTTAGCTGTGCATAAACTGCTTAGCCATTTTCGTAGAAGTTTCTGTCCTCTACCGGTAATATCAATTTTTAATATGAACCACCACAGATTAATTCACATTGGAAGTGCTCTGATTTCTTAGGGATTATGAGATTTTGCTTGCAAAATCCTTTGGTAAATCTTCCTCTGTCATATACTAATTTATAACAACATTTTCTAATCTAATTCAAATATCACAACTACAAAAAAGTACAATGCATGTATATTTAAGCCTTCAAGGTAGAATTAACAACAACAACAAAACAACTAAAGTTGAAGATCGCTTCATACTTCGCTATGTTAATACACTGACCAGTACAATTACTGAAAGATAGCATACCCTTCGTGCTTTACTTTGATATTTAACTGCCTTTTTTGTCTCTTCTTTTGCGTGTTCCACGTAATCTGATGCATTCATCACATTCTTCTCTATGTTGTTGATCATTTCACCCTTAAATTGAAATTTTGAAAAAGAAATTTTATTATTGTGATCCATGGATCCTTGTTTAATGAACCAAAGAGAAGAAAGGCTATAGAACATCAATGATTGTTTTAAACAAGTGAATAATGTACGTATTAGTGGCTGACATTTTTTCTGCTTTGATGTGTAAAGGAAAAAAGGGAATGAGAAACAAGGGCTCAAAGTTCTAACCAAACAAGGAACATTCATGGGCAGGGCAGGCATATATTTCCCTTTTGCAGGAACAAATACTGAACACCTGAAAACATACCTTTGAACATGAGGTATGTTTTAACAGCCAAAACTAAAACTGACATACTAAAGAGATCAGAAATCTCTGACATGCCTGGAAGCAGGAATAGCTATTGACTGTTTTGACACAAGGTTCAACAGTTATCTAAGAAAACACACACATATAATAGCAACTTCAAAAATTCCTCAGAATTGAGGGTTTAGAACGTCAATACATAAAAAATTCAAATTAACTATGACGAATGAAATTTGGTAATGAAATGAAGGATTGGTGAAAAATTACAGTAAATCTATTACCTGTGTTTCTGTCCATCAGAAGAAATAATCAGCAGCAGTAAACAGCAAAGCATTAAAGAATGATACAAGTAACTTTTGTTCATTTCTAGTTCAACAGAAAACTACTACCGATTTGCCTTGGCTATATATTTAATATCAAAGCAACACAGGACTTCTAGAACAAAACCCAATAAAAGGAAAATAGTCCTTTTCAGGAAAATTTCTCTCCTGAAAATTATTCTTTTCACTTTCCCATATGTAAAAAAAATTTTAAGTTCAAAATATTTTTGTTAGATAATTGGTAGAGACTACAAATAGAACAAATTTACATACATGTCAAGACAAAGCTTGACTATAAAAGACAACTTTAATGACTTGTCAATCCCTTTACATTCATGTTATAAAGTAATCATACCATTGTAGTCTGTGCAAGTTGCATACATCCTTGCTAATGCACGTATTACTGCAAAGTAGTCTTTTACCATGTCTGTAAGAATCCTAAATTCCTAAGATATTAGTCAACATTAAGAACAATCCTCTTCTGGAAACATGCACAAAATGCTCAAGCATACTGCAATGTAAGCATACTGAAGAAAATACTAAGTATACTGACTGAAAAGAAAGTCTATGCTTAGTTATTTGTAGCATATACTGTGTGTATCTAGATTGCACATTTGTCTAAAACAAAACAAAAAAACCCTTTAGTGATTAACTTTCATATATTCTAAATCACGGTCAAAAAACATGACGTCTGTATTATCTGAATGTAAGCAACTGTTTCTGCATATTTCAAAGAGGAAGACTGGGGAAAAAAAAAAAAATCTCACTTACGTAAATGTGTTTGAATTGGTTCATTTACCTGAGTCTCAACAAACATTGCCATGTCCATAAACATTTCATGTAGCTCCCGTATGCTCGATTCCAGTTTCATAATATCCTTGTGACGTGACTCAATTTCATTCAGAGCTTGCCTAGTTATTTGAGAGTCTGATATAATCTTTGGGAGAACAGAAAAAGATAAGGACAAAAATAAGTATGTACTGACAGATTTCTAAATAGCAGATGCAGCAGAATAGAAGAGACACATAACTGGACCAGAAATACATACATCAGAAGTGAAAATTGAAGGATTACCGCTCTCTAACATTTCTTCCAGTTCCTCGTCAGTGGTGGTCTTTCCAGCTAGGATAAAAACAACAATACTTCACATGACATCACTTATTATTTATCAAACAAAATCTTACCTGGTTTACCAGAAGGATTTCAAAAGAAAATTCTTGTACTGAGCATTTTTCAGGATAAAACACTGCAGCGTTTAGCCAGTAACAAGTGCCATTTTGCATATTAATAAAAACGGAAAATATCATGCAATAGGCAGAAAACAAACATAGATCCAAAACTACAATGAATTCCTGGTTGGTGGGTTAGGATTTTTTTTTTATTGGGGGGGTGGGGTGGTGGTCAAATTGAAGAGTTGGATCAGAAACATTTACAATGTACATACAAACCATGTTAGGGCAAGCGTTCTTCAGAAGGAAGAACTTGAGATACAGAGTAATTAGATTACATTCCATATTTACCTATTCAATCATGTCACATTAGCACCTAATTTACCTACTTCCCCACCACTGTGTGGGCAATAAAAATCTTTACTTAAATTTGATTTTACCAACACAGGATTAAATATATAGAGAAGATGATTACCCATATCATACCTTCACTTCTACTTCTCATAATACATCTAATAATTGATGTAGTTTATTATTGTGTGTTTAAGCAAACTGAATACACAACATATGCAAGTGATTTGTATTGTACAGTTTTAAAAACTACATATCAAATCCCTGTTCTTCCCATGTAAAGTAAATTGAACATCTGTGATAATATATACTTCTGTCCTATCAAATGAAAATTACAGGCCGAGTATTACTTTCTGATGTTAATACCCAAGAATACGGCAAAACCTCCTGCTTTAAAGTTTTTAGTGCTGAGGAAAACCTGAGGGCTCTACTTGGGTCATAACAAGTTTACCAAAGTCCCTCCTCTCAAACGCACAGCTAAATAAAAATTTAAATTTACCCAGTAAACTTTACTGAAATGCTGAATTGAACCACTAGCATGAGAGGCTAGTGACAGTTTTGAGAAGCACAGCAAAAGCAAAGTCTTCTTACAAATTTGCCAACTCTTCTGTTTGCATTTCCTGTATCAGCAATGTATGTATTTGCTTTTGCAAGAGATATCAAAAAAGACTAATTTTAGGTACAAGATGTTATGGACATTTTTTACCACCTTCTGAGGTAGATGCTGTAGTTCAGAGTAGGGTCAGGTATCTTTCTGAATACTCCTTGTAATAATCAATGATAAAACAAGTCAAATGTGAGTCAACAAATGATTAGATATCATGGCAGCACTGATTTTATGTCAGCTGAATTTAACAAATATTTTTATTGACAAAAATAGCATAGCATTAAAAGTGATGCTGTTTAGTACATTTAATAAGACCTGCTATCTTCAGAATGCAGCTTTCTTTTCTTAATGTCAAAATTGAAGTTGCAACATCAGAAATAAATGAAACAAAGGAAAAAGCTAATTTCATTAATAATTTTCAAAATAAAACAAATAATTGAGTTCTAGTTTCTTTATAGCTGTTCTGAAGAGCAGTATCAGAGTTTATGCCATATGATAAAAATGTTTCTTTTCCCTCACATGCTTCAAGATGTCCAAGGTGTATGATGTAGTAAGAAACAAGGGAGGTATTCACAACACAATTCATCTTTTAAAAAATGGTGTTCAGGTCACTTACTTATCTCTAATTGTCTCTGTATCCGACCTTTGCTGCGTTCTCGAAAAAGAGTTTGAGTCTCGTTGTATTCCGTCATGACCTCCACAAACTTGTGAGCTAATACAGAGTGCTGTTTTTCAAGGATTTAAAAACGTGGAACAAAAACGTTTATTTTCTTTGATAAAGCAAACACTACCGCACAACAACTGAAAGTGGTATTTACATTCCAACAAAACAGAACATGAAGTTCTGAAACTATTTCAGAAAAGTGAATCTCATTCTCTGATTTACTAGAATCCTTTTAGTTTAAGTGATCATACCTGTGTTTTTCTTATCCTCAGGTCCACTGATGTCCGATTAGCATTTTCACCCTGATCAAAGCTTTGTTCAATAGCTAAGACAAATACAAGAATATTATGAGTCAACACTTATAATTATTTAATAGTGTAGCTTAGTTACTTTCTAAATACTGCTAATTATTACTTTTTCAATGTACAAGGTCATCATTAACATGTTTAATATTTCAGAGGGAGGATGGGGTGGCAGTGAGATATCCATATAAATTTCAAATAATTTTGATAATTGGTACAGATCTTAAAACACCGTAACGACTTCAATCCTCTTAACAGTCATAATACTGTCTATTACTCTGGAAAAATTTCAAAAGGTACAACCAAATGGGCTGCTCTTACAGTTTAAACAATAAGCCATACCCTAGTATTTATGGAAGTATAAAAGCATATAGTAACTGTAACATTAAAACAATATATTTCAAAACCTATGCTAAGACATACTCATAGGGGAAAACCACAGCGAAATTAGCGAGTCTGAATTGAAAATACAGTAAGTGCCCTAGAGAAATTCCCTGTGTAGATATTTATGGAACAGAGACTGTATTTTTGCACTTAAAATTAATCTTCTTCCAAAACATCATGACCATAACCCAGCATTTCAGTTGCAGAATACACTTCTACACAGAGGAATTACTTTGCATTGTAGTTTTCTAGATTATTTCTGAAACCAAGCAAGTTTTTTGTACTTTTCCACAAACTAGGCTGTGCTGAGACCTGGTATTTATCAACAGTGAAGTTTGCCAAGGAGGAATAAATTAGAGAACGATAGTGTTACTGACATGGGCTGTAAATTAGTTGGCAGGGAGGTGGTGTTCTCCCTCTCTCTTTTTTTCCTTTTTTAAAAGAGCTGTGCAGCAATTTATGCATACATGATGCAGCTTTTAAAGTTTAGAAGTTCAGCTGCAGTGCATTAAGTTTGTAATGCACTTACCATCCTGAATCATTACAAGCAACAGTAGTTTTATTTCTCCTCACAACTTACCCTTTAACCTGGCCCGGATTTTATTAGCAATCTTCTTTATCTCCTCATTTAATTCTTCAAGTTCTTCCTTTGTTCCTTTAAAAAAAAAAAAATTTTTTAAATGATTGATAATAGCAAGCCAGCAGCCATCAACAACTCTACCTTGCAATCTCATAGCTGTATTCAGTACAACCATGCAGGGAGGAGGTTTATTACACTACTTTTAAGTATGCATATTTAATTACTACACATTTTAAGTATGAGTTTTATAACGGCATACTAATTCCTGCTTCTTACGACAGGACCTTGCATTGGGGAATGTTATTACCAAATCACCAACTAAACCAGGTAATAAAATACTCCACGTTTTTTCTTAATGTAATACTTCCACAGTAATATTAATTTGCTAGTCAAAATGGAAGTCCACCAAAGTCTATGAAGTGAAAATACAGATTAATCTCATTGTTTTAAGTTCTGTTGTCTACCATGGACTCATTGATTTTACCCTTATTAACATAGCTATACCATGCACTACTTATATTTTTTGAAGAATACAGAGTATTAATGAAGAACTAAGCCAGATCTCTGTTACTGGGTTTACTGAAGAAACTAGATTCACAAGAACATACTTTACTTACAAGCAATGTCACGTTCCTACAGAATTCAGATGTATTGAGCACAATTTTAGCATAAACACCAGCTGATAAATTAGCTGAGACCACTGATTTTAAACATTCAGATGAACCTTAATAAATCCGATATTCATTGACTGTATGCGATTAAGACAAAAAGCAGTCTGCAAAATCATTTGTACGAATACAACCATATGCCCATCCATAAATAGAGGCAAAAGAAAAACTAACATCTGAAGTTCAGTTTTCATCAACAAGATGATCAATGTTAAGCTAATGTTACAACTTCCCACAAAAACATCTTGGCATCTTTTCTTCCCTTTTCTTTAAACCCTGCCCACAAACCCAGGCATGCCTTGAATTAAGAAATGTTAACAACAAAGAAGGTTCCATGTTTCTGGGAAAGTTTCCTGAACCTTTGAGTTCTCTTTTCAGAAAGCACATCTTCATTTTCAGCTTTGAGGTTACAGCCTCTTAAAATAAGAGCTCCAGCATGGAACTCTTACTCGTGCTGAAGCAGCTGGCTGCAGTGTTAGAGAGGATCTGATGGCTCTGCCACATGAGCTTCAGTTGACAACTTCAATATTTCCACAAATTAAGAGAAATGCAAGTAGCCTCTAACTTTCTGAAGACACAATCAAATTCAAAATACCGTATTAAACTGAGTTTTGGTCTAAAAGATGCAACAAATATTCTAAAAATGTTTTTATTCAACTGAGACTTAAAAAGGTAAAATTAAGCAAATGTAAATATTAATTAAAAATGGAATTATTCTATAAATTGTTTTACATTTTGCATTCTGAACACCTGAAGTTCTATTCCTATCGATAGCTAACACAAAATAATTTATTTCAGAATATCTAGCCACACATATCCGAAATCTAAAAGAAGTGATACTCACTTCCCTCAGGATTTGGTGCTGACAAGATAATGCTGTGCTGCTTCTTCACTTCTTCCACATTTTGTGCTATTTTTGCTATATTATTTCTAAGTTCCTCAACCTAGAAGAGGAAAAATATGGCAACGAAAACATTAGAATAATCCAGGGAAAAGATTTAAGAAATTTTAAGAATCTTTGATAATAAGTATTTCATTCTAACATTTTTAAGTATCTGACAGAAATCCCAGCAGAAACGTTGACATTTAAACAGCTTGCACTTTTTTTTTTAAAGAAAAAGATGGTATTCTTAACAGCAAATACATTCTGTATGGCCAAAACCTTAAGTGCTACTATTCTTAATAAAAAAATTTTAAAATTCTATAAGCAAATTCTCTGACAGAGTTAAATGCAGTAAAGACAGAAAAGACACTGAAATAAACAAGCAAAAGTGTTACCAATATTTGATTTGGCATACCATTACAAAGCATATTGGGGGGCATGTGTGTAGCTGAATTCTTAAACCTAATTATATAAAATAAAAGGCACAGAGAGAAAACTGTAAGCCTTTAATGCACAGTGAAAACTCTAACTTTACCTGTTGGAAAAAGTCATCCATAAAATGGTCTTTTTCAACAATAACTGTCTCCCCATCTTCATTTCCTTTACACTGTAAAAGACAACAAAATATATGTATGAAATAAAACTCAGGGTACTGTTCTGAAACAACTATGACTTCTTCCACATTTCTACTGCACACACATTTTTGTCAATAGTCTGCAAAGTAAAAAAGTAAGTTTTCTCAGGACTACAATCTAAAAATAAATAAGCAGGAAGGTCAAAGTAAGTCACCTGACTACCATCAAGTTGTGAATGCTAAGGCATGTACTCCTCTGTAAGTAACTTCAGGACTGAACCAATCTGTAAGTGATGTCAGTTTTCATCACCTCTCATAAAAATTATTAAAATACAATATGGCATATAAATGTTCTTTTACAGCATAAAGATACTTCCACAGAGAGTCCCATATGAACTGAAAATAATATTCAGTTTACTGAGACACTAAATCAAACCCTCTCAAAGAAATACTGAGTGGTTCTGATGTCTGTCTTGTGATGTAATAAGCTAAACATCTAATGAAAGCTAGAACAAAAAGCTATCAACATCTGCTTACTAGTTTTGCCCTTGGGTGTTTTCAAGGCTGCCATTCCACTCCAATTTAGACGTAATTATGCTACGCTAAACTATACATGCATTACATAACTGATAAACCTTTCGAAAATCAGCCAAGGAGGCAGAAGCTCAAGTTGACAGGCTCTCACAAATCTCCAGGGCACGCAGCCCAATACACTCCGAGTCACACTTCCCTAACCCTTGAGCCTGCCCAGCAGAATATATGGATCTTTGACAGTAACTGAGATTCAAATTTTATCAAAGGAAAAGAGAAAATTAACATGTATCATATAAAGGCAAAGAGTTCCAACTTCCATGTTGTCTAGTTAACTCTGTACAACACAGACTGTTTGAATGGCATTGAATCAAAATTTTTAAAATTATTATTCTACCATACAGTCAGTGGGTTATCTGTTAGAAAAAACCCAAACCTACAAGATGGGTATCATTAAGGGATTTTCATGTCCAAGACTCCTCTTTCCCTACAAATGTCTCTGCCTTTGATCTTCAAACACCCACTTTCTACTCCTAAACCCTGATCCTTTTACCCAATAAGCCCTTTATTTCTGGTTTTATTAAATTAGATCAGATGCATATTATTTGCATGACAGTTATGCAGTTTAATCCAATGTTGAATGCTGCTATTATCTAATAAAGAAGGCTATACTCAGTGAAGATCTATGCCTCAAATCTTCAAGGAGAGTTATTACTTTGTAAGAGTTCCTTTCCTGCAGACCCAGGGAATGCATAAAGCCTCATGACAATACGTTTGTCAGAAATCATCTGGTTTTTATGCTCAGAGGAAACCATAATGCCCCCTAAAACACAGGAATTTGGATGTTAGTGCTCTCCTGGACCACCCTCCAATCACTCATAGTGCTGCGTGTCATAGTTTTTATAGTAACTCATTTGGCAGAGATGATTGCTAGAACTGAATATTAAAGAATATGTCCTTAGGCATTGTAATCAATTAGCAGTCTTGCTTAATACAAGTAAGTGAGGAAGTCTGTGCCCAAATAAAGTCATCCAACTTTTACCTACCTACCTACTACAAAGCTACCAGTTGTAAGTTAATATTTAGGAATGGGCTACACTTTAGAGACATTTTATTTCATTATCTATGTAAGAGAACACTGCTTCTATTTACTGAGTAAAGAATAATTTTCCTACTTGTTGATAACCACATTCTATATTTGGTTAATTGAACTAAAAATAATGAAAACAGTTATCAGCTAAGAAATTCAGCATGTCAGCTCTTAGTTTGGTCAGAAAAATCTTAGTAAAACATTTAAGATTCACTGGGTGAATCTTAAACAAAGGAAAGATACAAAAACCTTACTGGGAAGTCCTGTTTGTGGATGCTGGGCTGGAAGCAAGCAACCAGGGTTACCCACCCTGCAGCGAGTTCTGTGCTCATTCCACTTTCACATCTGGTTGCAGTGACACCCTCCACAGATCAATTTGCTGTCTGCAATGTTTTGAAGGACTTATGGACAGCCTACTTTGAACATCAGCACTTGAGACACCTGATGACTTGTCAACCTCTGCTCTCTACATTCTTAAAACCATCACTTACCTAAAATACAGCTCATTTGCCAACTCTCTTCAGCTTAAGTGATGCACCCTCTTTTGACAAGCACACAATTCAACCAAGAACTCACCTTTAACTTCAAGTTTAATAGAAACATATTGCTTGTCCTAGAGCTGACCTCCCTAGTATAAGCAGTATCACAAAAAAAGATAAAAAGTTTAATGTCAAGAGCAATCTAATGGAGTCTATTTGCAGCTCATGGCTTGACCTTAGGACTGAAAGTCTGGGCCATAGAACTCCACAACCATTCACAGACTTATCAAATATATCGTTTCCTTAGAAGTTGGTTTATATGACTCAATCCAGATATTCAGACAATATCATTTCTCGGCTCCTGCTTGGAGCCATCCTGATGGTTTTACGAAACTTCTGACACTTGCCATACCTTAGAGAATTACAGAAATAAGGCTGGTTTGAGATCATACCGAATTAATTATTGACCTTTGAAACTGAAAACAGCTTTTGACCTAAACTCATAACTATTACTTGCCCCTGAAACTCCATTCAAGGTTAGTTATTTCTCAGTCCAGATCACGTGCATTCCTCTGGCAGGCTGCAAGGATAATAACTGACCCCCATTATCCCAATGAAACAACCCAGGGAGCAGGTTAGAGTGTTCCAGTTTCTCCTTATGGCATCAGGGTTTCCAGAAATTCTTTTATATCAGAGTAGCCAAGAAGGGCTTACAGAGGGCCAAGGAGATCTGTCAGGCAGCTTTGGCAGGTCAATCATTAACATGCATTTAGCAGCATTATTGTACAACCAGAAAAGCATCATATGGTAACCATCTACACAAAAAATTACTTTATGCTGTTATGACATGGAAAACATACAGCTCATCTTCAGAAAATTCCATGTTTGAACAAAGACTAACGTAAGAGGTTAACTCAGGGGGAAAAAAAAAAGGCTCAGTAATGTTTTCCTCTTTCTGAAAAAGTTCTTTTTGCATTTATTTTCATATCACCAGTTCTACCAATTTTAACTTCTGTGACTCTGTGGTTCTTCACTCATTCCTAAACAGTTTTAGGGGCATCAGGTGAATGCCTAAGAAATAAGTTTACAAAAAAATCAATGCAGTTCTGTTCAAGTTACAGGTCCTTGTTAAAAAAAAATCTACAGTCAAATATAAACATATTAAAGGTGATGCCTGTAACTTTTGTCTAAGATATCCTCAGTAACACTCAAGTGTAAAGAAATATAAAAAGCATGTACTTAAAATGTGAATAAAATGATTCACAAGTAAAAAAAAAAAAACGGATCTTAGCTCCGCACCCATTTCAGCCTATACGAGATGGCAATTTTTGAGCCGTACCAACAACGCACCTCAAACTTGAGACTTAAAACATTATGCTTAGCAGAGATGGTTTACATCTTACCTCCTTCTTAAATGATTTACCAATAATAACAAAAGAGTCTGAGTTCTACTAATAGACCTTTAGAAGGACATCTGTTTTTAATATCTGACACTAGCTAAATGTGCTGAACTGCGTGTCTGAACACAGATCCTACAGCTAAGTCATTTTAGGACGGACTTGTATCTGTGAACAGCAAACCATTGAAGGCTGGGAGAATATTTTACACAATCATTGCTATGTACTTGCTCTGTTTTTCTTCCCTGAGCATCTACTGTCAACCACTGCTGAAAACAGCATACTGGATCAGAGAGAACCTTTATTCTGCTTTTAATCTTATACTCATTTGTGTAAGATTAAAACAACTACATAATTAAAACAGTAAAATAAAGAAAACCAGTCTGTGATTTGATCAACTGTCCTTTAATGCAACTGAACAATTCAAACAGCTGAAAGAAGTTAATTTTGGTCTGCTTAGAATAATTTAGAAGTGACATTAAAATAATCCCCTGAAAGTGGACAAATACAATTACGGTTGCCATCTTCTGAAAAATCATCTATTTTACAAGACTTTTTCTAGCTAGAAAATAAAAGGAAGCAACATTATCTAAAGGCTGTATGATCTGCATGTCTTCAATAATGTCTTTCTCCAGCAACTATTTTAGCAGTATTTAACTACCTAAATACAGTGTATTAACAAAAGTATCCAAAAGTTATGATAATTTTATGTTAACCAGCCACAAACATTTATCCCTCCTCTTTAATATTTATCCCTCTTCTTTATAACAATGAAGGAAAATCTAGGAAAAAGTTACAACTTCTAATGACAAAAGAGTTTGCTTGCTGTCGAATAAAATCTAGGAACACACAAATGAGGACACAACATTTCTGCTACAGGGAACTGTATTTAGTTAAAACGGGTCAATGTAGACTAGCTAAAGCACAAGGATCTCTTAAACTACCTGTGCACCACTTTGGGTCTTTGGGGGAAAACGGATGGATGGAACTTATATGTAAGTTACATTGTGTAAGGTACCAAAGTAATACACAATGACATTCTTACTTTAAAGGAAAGAGGCAGGCATAGTTATTCCTGAAGATTTTGCAGGCCCAGGCCTGTTTAAAAACCACAGTGTATATGATCTACTCTTCAATTAATGATTTAGCCAAATAAAACACAATGGAACTAGACTAATCAAACCGAAACGGTTTGAAAAATAAGCAAATAAGTGTTAATACATTCTTTCTTCAGATTATGTATTCCTTTTCAAAGCAGTCTTATCCATGTGTGATCAAGGATCACCGTTCAAAGTGTTTATACTAGGTAAATGAAAATCACTTCACAAAAACATGCTCCTCTTTAATATTTCAGATAAACATGCAAGATGGAAGTTGCTACTTCCACAAGTTCCCTGTAGATACCAGGTTTTACAAAAGCCATCTCCCTCAGATATTCAACTTTTCAAAACTTCAGGTCAACTACATGCTTTTAAGTGATAAAATGCAGACTGGATCTTCAGTAACATCCACCTTCATTTGATGATTAAATATTTTCTTTTAGTTAGAAGAAAACTTCAAGTCTCTAAGCTATTTGTTAATTCTACAGACAGTGAAAATTATGTTGATGAACATATGAAGCACTTCAGTAGTATGACCATTGTGTTTAAAGTAGCAGCTCGCTGCAGTAATGTTTCAGTTAAAGTAGTAGCATCTTGCTGCAGCACAGTAATGTTTTCAGATGTCAAATACTAAAACTGGCTTAAAATCCCCTATGTACAGTTGCTTTAAAACCTTTTAACAATATCTAACAGGGAGGTTAGGGTTTGGTTTGGGTTTTTTTATTAAATAAAACATACGACAGAACAATGCTGCTTCCCCTCAGTCAGAATGAAGTCTACATGTTTAGGATAAGTTAAAAAGCAAATTCAGATCACCATTTGCTGCTTTCTCTTTCTGGGAAGCGTGCAGAATCACTGGAAATTGGCAAGTATTCCTACAACCTGGACATGTTAGGAATAGGGAAAGGGCAGATGTATACCTGACAGAAATTACAGATTTCTTTGGCATGACTCCAAAACATCTTTCCTGGTAAAGATACTGTAATGTAATCATGTGAAAACTTTTCAGATGCCAATTCATCCTTTTGGAGAGGAAGGCAAAGAGACTGGTAATTCCATCACTTGAGAGACAGAGCTTCCAAAATGTGTTTTGTGATCCAGAAGATAAGAACGAGCCCCAGACCTGCATGAAGTTCAACAATGGCCAACTTCTACATATATGTGGAGTCTAGAACTATGACAGGAACTCCTGCACGTTCTCCCATTTCTTTCCAGGAAAAAAAAAAAAAAGTCAAATATCCTTTTATTTTCATCAAGCTGTATCCTGTCGAAGACAGACATGATGGTACCTCCCTCCAACTCTCTCCTCTTTTTTAGGATACTATTTCCAAATCACAAATAAGGAAAGGAAAAGAGCGTATAAACACAACCAACTACCATTTTGTAAACACGCAGAAAATAAAATCTGCGGATAGCTCTACTGGTTAAACAGTTCCCAAGCAGCTAAATCTACCCCACGATACTACGGGCAGTTCGAAAGCAAAATTATTACCCAGTTTGTCTGTGCCCCAAAAGGTTAACATTTGAAACACGCTAGAGACGAGGAGGAAGGTGATCTACAGAACTCAAAGCTTGAGCTCTGCTGCCAGATCCCCGGGCTCGACGCGCCGCCCGGGAGGAAGCCGCCCCCCTCCCCGCGAAAGGAGCTGGAAGGCAACGGGCGGCAGCCGGGGACCTCCCTGCCCCCAGGGAGGCGGCGGCTCCGCGGCTCCCGCAGCGGAGCGCCAACCTTCCCGCCGCTCCCCGTTACCTCCGGCGGCGACAGCGGCCCGCACGGCCCTCGCCCTCCCGCACTCCGCCGCCTTTGTGCCCTCCCGCCCCGCTCGCGGGGAGCCCCGCCGCTCCCGCGCCCTCACCTCTGCCAGGTCCGCCAGCCGGTCCTTCATCCCCGCAGCGACTCCCCGAGGCTTCCCCGGCCGCTCCTCGCCCGCCCGCCCGCCCGCCGCTGAGGGCCGCCCGCGCCCGGCCCGCTGCCGCCGGGGCCGCCTGTGCCCCCTCACTCCCTCCCTGCCTCTCCGGCGCGGCCGGGCACTGCGGACGGGCCGCGGCACCGCCCCGCGCTTCTTCCGCGGTGCGAGGGGCAGCGGCCACGCCCCCGCGCCCCCGCCCAATGTCACGGCGGCCACACGGGCCGCGCGGCGCATGCGGGGAAAAAGGGGCGGGGACGAGCGTGCGTCCTCGCGCCACGGCGGGCGCGGGCGGGCGCGGCAACCATCCATCCCCTCGGGGAACCCGCCGGGCGCTGCTGACGTCACGGCGAGGTCCCGCTGCTCGGGCGGGCGCGGCGGCGGCGGCGGCGGCGGCGGCGGAGGGGAGGCCACAGCCAGACGGGCAGCCGCGCTCAGGGTGGCGAAGCAGGATGCGAGAGCGGTGCGGAAGGTACGGCTGAGCCGAGCGTTGCCCCGAAGGAGAGAAATACTCGGCGTGGGGGAGCTGAGGGACCTGAACGGTGCCGCAGGCACCTGCAAGGAAACGCCCGTGCCAAGGAAGCAGCGCGGCTGGACGTACCCCATCAGGAATTATCATACACGAAATTTTGGGAGACTGTCATGAGAGAAAGTGTTGTAAAAAGTTGTGATTTATTTTTTAGTTGAATTTTATTTCATTATTTGCTGGTACGTGATGTAGGCAGGTAGCAGTCGGACTTCATGTAGTTCATGCTTAGTTCAGAAAGTGTACAGACTGAGGCCTCTTTTTGCTGACACTTCTGCTCATCACAGACCCTTCGCCGTTTCATAATATTGAGCTATGGCTTGCAGTCTGCTGTTCACCCCCAGACAGCTGAGTGACCCATATCATGGCTGGAAATTCAAAGCCAGCTCTACACTTCCATTCCGTGGAGCAGAGGATGGCCCACTGACTAACTCCTCGACTAAAACATGTTGACACACATTGCCTGTTTCTTGATGTTTAGGGCTCTAGTAAAACACCAGAGTTTTGCCAAAGTCCTCAATCTGTACAATAACAGGTACATCTTAAAGGCCTGGGAGTTTTAGGAAATAGAGCATATTATGGAAAACATAAAACGCTCCACTGTTCTTAGGTGTTTGCTAAAAAGTACTACAGATGATAGTCAATTACCTGTAATAATTAGTATCTCTGTCATATATAGACTTTATCTTCTAGGCTACATGTTGAGCAACTGTAAATTCTAAAAATATTACTTTTAGATACTGAGCATGATAATCCAATGCATAATTTCCCTTATGTATTTAAAGAATTTTATTCCAGTGCTGGATCGTGAATTTAAAGATCCTTAGTTAGCAGTGTAAGCCCTTTAATGACAGTAGATGCTGATTTTTTGTTTTCTGAAAAAATTTAGTTGTACATCTGCCATTCATCATGTGGTAAATGCTTATCTTCCAAGAGTGCAGCCCCCTAATAAAACCTAGTCGGACATGTTTTACTTGGTGAAAATATGAATAAAGTTTGTCTCTTGAATACGTATTTTGATTGAATTTTGCTACTGTAGGTTCTGTTTTACCTATCCATGCTGAAAGTGACTCATTTCCTTTTCAGACCTCTTAGTGTAATTTCCTGTGTCGCCTCGAACATGAGTGTGCAGACCTCTGCTCCTGCCTGTGTTCCCGAGACATTTCCGCAGTCGCTGCTTTAACTGGGAAGTACAATTGTGTTCCTTTTCATTGCTTGCCTGCGTATATTGTTGCCTGTTTAGAGTTTACAAAATTATTTTGCTTCCTACTAATACAGGAGTTAGATTCAAATACTCTGTTTAGCTCTGACTCTTTATCTCCAGTACTACCTTTTGTACCGTTCCTCAACGCATCTTCAGACACGTCGTAAGAGCTGCCTCTTACTTTGTGCATTTATCTGCATCAGTGAGTCGCTAAGTTGGTTCACAGTCGACCTGAGTGAAGATCTAGGAAACATCAAGATGTTTTAAAGATAATTATCCTGCTGATGACCGAGTGATGTCTTAGGGACTCTAATCTTTTAGATAGTGACCTATCACTGCTGAGGAGTGTTTGGAAGTGCTTTGTTGCCTTTGCTGAATGCAGTTATCTGGAGCAGATATGTGGATCCTCTGAACTGAACACTTAGTTATACATGATGATAAAACAGATGATAAAAACTAAATTCCACATAGTAACTTATCTTTGTAACAAATATTTGCCAGGAGCTCAAATACTATGATAGGGGACTTCTAATTAGAAATCTATTTTATTAATTATTCCAAATTAAAGTATCATAGTATTATCAGCACTTGGAAATTGACTTTGTCATTTTGTTTGCAGGAAAAAAAAAAAGTAGTTAACTAATAAAATAGTAGCAATATTGAGACGTTTCTAAAGTACACTGAGTGCTCTATAGACAGTTACAGATTGCTTTATTTTTCTGGAAGTGTTTATAATTCTAAAAACTGCCAAACTCCACTAATGTGGCTTTATGGGCTCCTATTTATAAACACATGCCTATTTGTCAAGCAGAGAGGTGGAATTCACGAGGGTTTTATAAAGATAGCATTGTGGTGAGAAGAACTTGAGTTACCTATTATGAAAAATATCCTTCCTGACACCTAGAGGCGATCAGCAAAAATGCTAAAAAACCCACAAGCCGAACTCGTCCAAAGAAGGTAAGGCAAATTCCACAAGCCGGTGATTTTTCCAACAAAGAAGATCTTATGCAACATTTGGATTGGCATTACACTATAAAATAAGCAAAAATTACAGCACAGTGCAGCCACTCTTGTAAACCTTCCTGTATACATTGCATCTATGTCTGTAGAAAATGAACAAGACATAAACTATATTTGTATATATCACCTGCCATGAAATATTTTCTATGTTAATTCAGTCCAGAGATTTTTTTTAAAAAAAATCATGTATTTATTCTAGATTGTGGGGTGCACCAACAAATATTATGCACACCACATAAAAATTCTTTAAGTATACTCGATTACAAAAAAATCGGAGACCTTAAAAATCAGCGTGAACCCATGAACTTGATGTTTATGGACCTACGCAAAACGCGGTCTGTGAAAGTCACTTTTTGAACAACTTTGTTCCACTGAAGTTTGGACTTGGGGACTTAACTATTTCAAATCCAGGGCTTAAAAACTGCTTTTCACTAATGCGCTCTCTAGTGAATGCAGATCAGTTTATATCAAGAACTGAAAATAATGAAGTACACTTCAGGAAAGTCCTTTTGGAACACGGCCGTTTTTACCTGAAAGTTATTCAATTACATTATCCTGGTGCTTTTAAAGACCGCTTTATTAAACTGTGCTGGAGACAGTTTAATAGGTTTTCTGAGTAACTACATCCAATTTTTAAACTTTGTTTGTTGAAGGAGTATCATCAACTGACTAAACCACTTTCTGATGCGATTTTAAAGAGGGAGGCAGCCGAGTTCCCCGAGCAGCTCAGCAAACCTCGGGCTCTACCGCAGAAGGTGCTGCTTAGCCCCGGGGGCTCAACCCCTCTCTAACAGCCGGAGGCTACGCGGGGCCGGCGCGGCCGGGAGCCGGTTCCGTGGGCTGGGACCTGCCGCGGCCGGCAACGGTCCACAGGGCGAAGGATCCGCTCCCCTTTTACCACGCGGGCGAAGTGTCCGCGGGCCGGGGCGGGCCGGGGCGGGCCGGGCCGCGGGGGCCGGGCCGGGGCCCAGCAGCGGCGGCGGCGCCTCGCGCGCGGCTCCCGCCCGCCGCTCCCACGTGACGGGCCCTCCCCCTCCCGCCCTGTGGCCGCGCGGCGTCGCTCTCCGGGTATTTGAACCGCGCTTCCGCCATCTTCCCTGCGCCCAGTCACTGAGGGGAGCGCCGCGGAGAGCAGCCTCGGGAGAGGTAACGGCCCCGGGACGGCCGCCTCTTCCCTCCGGGAGCGGGGGGAAACGCGGCCGTTCGAACAAGCGTGAGCCGTGGGGATGGCGGTGGCCGATGGCCGCCGCCGGGGAGCGGGGGTAGGAGGTGGGTTGGGTTGCGGGGAGGCTGGGCCCGAGGGAGCGTTGCGGCTGTGAGCCCCGGTTTGTGCGGCGGCCTCTCTGCCCTCAGGAGGGGGGCGGTGGGAGCGGTGCCCTGCGCCAGCCCGGGTGAAGGGCGGGCGAAATCCAGGAGTGGGAATGGAGCGGGGCCTCCGGCGGCCCGAGCCTGCGGGGGGGAGGGGAGGGGAGGCGGCGCGCTGCTCAGTCATGGTGGCTGATGGCGGGGAGAGCGCGTTAGGCCCGTTGGCGGGGGCTGGGGGCAGGCTGCGCTCGGCAGCCCCGGGGGACTCGCTCCGGCCTCTCCCGCTCAGCAGGCGGATTCTGGGGAAGGAGAGGACCCGGGCTCTGGGCGGCTTGCGGAGGCCTTTCCGTGGAGCGAGGCTGCGGTCGGCCTTCGCAGCCGTGCCCTTCGTAGGCCGCGGCGCGGTCTCTCCTTTTCCGAGCCCGAAAGCCAGAGGGGTGCGGCGGCGGCGGCAGCAGCCTACCGTTACGGGGCTCCGGGGGTGGGCGGGGAGGCGCCGCCGCCATTGCCGCGCGCGCTCCCGCCGCATGTGGGGAGACGTGGAGGCGCTTCCTGCCCCATGAATGGGCCCGGGACCACGCGCGGCGGGGCGGGGGGGCGGGGGCCGAGCCTCGGGCTCTGCGCCGGCCGCGCTGACTGGTGCGCAGAGCACGCGCCTTCGGGGGCGCTTTGGGAACCGAAAACGGCGCCCGGCCCCTTCCGGCTGGGCCTTGAATCAGCTCGCCCGTTGTGAGCTCACATGCTGCCATTTCCCCTGCAGACCCAGCATGGCCGCCCAAGGAGAGCCCCAAGTGCAGTTTAAGGTAAGGCGGTGGTTTGGTCTCGGTCGATTTCTTTCGTTCAGTAGAAAAGTAGCGTGAGCGACTCTCGAGTGCCAACGTGGATGGTAGGCTGGCTTTCGAAGTCCTGGTCTGTCCTTAACAGAGCGGTTTGTTTATTCTGGTATTGCATCTAACTTGTACAAAAAGATTCTGTCACACTGTGTCAATCTGATGCTATTTGTAGTTTAGTATAATAAATTTCAGTAATGCTTTGCATATAGAATGACTTTGAAGTTTCAGAAGTGAAGTTCACAGCAAAAAGTGCTTAGAGTGAATTAGAATAGCCTGTTTTCTGTTGTGTGTTAATTGTATAGGGAAGAAAACTTGAAATGCTTCAGAACATAGTTTTCTGGTGTTTTGTGTGGGGTTTTTCTTTGTTACCTTAACAGCCAGAAGTCTTTAAGACTGTTTATGAAAAGCTGTTACTTGTGTTTCTTAAAATACTTGGTCAGAGTATTCCAATTGTTAGTAGTGCAGTTCCTCAGGTGGTGTGTTTTTTTGGTGTGGTTTTTTTTTTTTTAATTGTAAGATTGTGGTGGGTTTCTCCGGTTTGGGTGCTTAAATGAGGGATTCCAAATATGGTCACATTCAGGTTGAAAGCCCCAAATACTCTTGATTCAGTCACTTGTAGTTCAGGGGAACCATATTCACAATGCATTGTAGCTTTCAGCCACAGGAACTACATAAGTCTGACGAGTTACAGTGTGATAGGCTTGACAGATTGGGCGCCAGTACAGTGAGTCTCTTCATGGGGAATTCAGTCTTCTGTTTACAGCATCTTGTAGGACCAAGGTCTTTGTAGTAATAAGTAGTATTTACACTAAAATGATGAAAAAGTCTCTAAAAGTGTATTGCTCTGACTTTGTTGCCTTTATCTATCAACAGCTTGTCCTGGTTGGTGATGGTGGCACTGGTAAAACAACATTTGTAAAACGTCATTTGACTGGTGAATTTGAAAAGAAGTATGTAGGTATGTCTGAAGAAACATTTGAGATCTAATATGTTATAGTCAGAAGTGCAGTTTGTGACTTGCTAAGTGCATTGCTTTTTCTTATTTTTACAGCAACACTGGGTGTTGAAGTTCATCCTCTGGTGTTCCATACTAACAGAGGCCCTATTAAATTTAATGTATGGGACACAGCTGGCCAAGAGAAATTTGGTGGTCTGCGAGATGGCTATTACATCCAAGGTAAGATGTGTGTATGTGTGTGAATATTCTGTACCTCTTCCAGTTCAGTCCTCCATTCCATTCATGTTGGCCACTCTGAAAACTGTCAGTATGACTTGCAGTGATGAGCTGGTTTCTGGGTCTTCAAACTCTTCCTGTAGGTATGGCAATTGCCTTTGCTGGGCAACTTGTGATGATGGAATATTCTAAGATTGTGTTTCAGTATGCCATTGCAGGCTTTGGTATTAGTGAAGAGTAATGGTGCACCTTGAATTACAAGATGTTGCTGATGAAACTCTGTGCTTAAGAGGTGAAAGTGTTTCAGTTAGTACAAATTTGTATCTGTATTAATGTACTGTGCTGAGGCAAGGACTTAAAAAGATTTTTAGATAAGATGATGAGGTTTTACATCTCCGTGCCAGTCTTCTAGTTGTCTTTCTAAAGAAGTACTGACAGTGCCACTTACACTTGCTTGGCCAAGCTCTGTTCTGTGTACTTCAGTCTCCAGTGTGTCTTCAAAATTTGCAGGGGATTATTAGAATTTGACATTGTTGCTTTTCCTTTAGAAGTATCAGGATCAAGTGAAGTCCCTGTGTTCTTTGAAAAACTATTCTGGACAAGGGCATCCCGGGAGCTTGCAGTCCACATTTCAACCTACCTGAAAGCCTCAATAAGATGTCTGAGATTAGTTAAACAGGTGTTAACTAGTTTCTGTAAAATATTTGTGTAAATCAAAGTTGACTTTGTAATTATTGTATATTCTTTTACTGTGCAACACTGTTACCCAGTGGGACAGTTGTGTTGATAAAACTAACTGGTGTTTAAGCCTGAGCACTAAAGATGTGAGATGACACTGTCATGAGCTGAGTTTTGTCGACTTGTGCATCGTACTTGTTAGCAGGACATGGGCTTTCAGAACTGTTAAGCTGAGAGGGAAAAGTTAATGCAGAGGCTTAATTCTTGTGTGGGATTTCTATGGGTACCTCTTCTATTTCCCATCTTAAAAGCAAGTGCTTACTCTCCTCATGTAACTCTTGACTATTCTTCTCTCGCAGCTCAGTGTGCCATCATAATGTTTGATGTAACATCAAGAGTTACGTACAAGAATGTACCTAACTGGCACAGAGATCTGGTACGAGTATGTGAAAACATCCCTATAGTGTTGTGTGGCAACAAAGTGGATATTAAGGACAGAAAAGTCAAGGCAAAATCCATTGTCTTCCACAGGAAGAAGAATCTCCAGGTATGCTGGCATGAGCTTGTAGGGAACAAGTTTGTTGGGTCTGACTGCAGCTGGGTTCTCGGTGGTAATTGAGTGTTCTACCCTTGTCACTACAGGCTGTAGTATTTCAACTTTACATCTGTTGGCTGTTTGAACTTCAGGGAAGTGGGAGGTGATGATGCTAAAGATGCTCATCACTGGTCTTGAGCAGAAGCTATGATAAGTTCTTACAGAGCTTGTGTGTATTTGGCTTTCATTGCTCAGAATCTCATCAGATGACACAGAAATGAGACTAAAGTAGATCTAAGTCACAGGAAAGAGATAAATGCACTACTGCCTCCTGAAAGTTCATCTTTGATCAGCTTGGGTATCTTTTCAGTTGCCAATTTCTGCCTCTTTGCCTGAAACTACATTTCTAGACACTTAAATCATAACTGTTTCTGAGACCATAAACAGAAGTCGTGCAGTCAGAATACTAAGGTAAAAGTAGAGCTGATGATGTGCGTGTTAATCTTGGTCTGCCCTAAATATGTTAGAGAGGTCTTTTTTTAATAATATAATATGTACTCTTTTTTTCAGTATTATGACATTTCAGCTAAGAGTAACTACAACTTTGAGAAGCCTTTCCTCTGGCTTGCTAGAAAGCTAATTGGAGATCCTAACTTGGAGTTTGTTGCCATGCCTGCTCTTGCACCACCTGAAGTTGTTATGGACCCAGCACTGGCAGCACAGTATGAGCAAGACTTACAGGTACGTGACAAAGGTCACATGAGTGCCTGTAACTACTATTTGGACTCCTGGGGCAAATAACTGAACTGGGGCAAATAACTAAAGAACAGTTCTTAAATGTATCTTCTTTGTTCCAGATTGCTCAAACCACTGCACTGCCAGATGAGGATGATGACCTGTGAGGGATGAAGCTGGAGCCCAGCGTCAGAAGTCTAGTTTTATAGGCAACTGTCCTGTGATGTCAGTGGTGCAGCGTGTTTGCCACTTTATTATCTAGCTGAGCAGAACATGTGCTTAATCTTTGGGATGCTGAAAGAGATGAATGGGCTTCGGAGTGAATGTGGCAGTTTAAAAAAAAAAACAAAAACAAAACAAAACAAAAAAAAAAACCACCAAAAACAAAACAAAATGGAAAAAAAAAAAAACCCAAAACAAAAAACTCCATATTTTGGACCTGCATATTTAGCTGTTTTTTGGACTGCAATTACTTCCCCTTTTGAGTTTCAAATATAAGACTGCTGCAGTCACATCAGAGTGTTAAGTGGTAAATCTTGTTTCTGTCATTCCCATTCTTTTTTGTTTAGATAATAAAGTTGTATTTCAAGTATCTAAGCAAGTGAACTTTCATGCATTGTTAGGAAAACTCTTCAAAGTGTCTTCTGTTTTCAATTGAGGCTAATACTTTGTCTCCTGCATTTCTCATCCTGTTCTCCTTTTTCCTCCTGCTTCTCATGTTATGCTCCTCTTGCTAAATCAGAGCTAACAGTTAACCTTCCCTTGGTTTCCTGAAGCATATAATTAAAGCACCTGAGGGAAGCTGAACTAACTGCCAGGTAAAACTAAAGCAGTGAGCACTTGACTGGTAAGTGTGACTGGATCAGCATTCCCATGCAAATGGGAATGTTTGTGGTCTGCAGGGTGTCTTGAGAGAAAAGTGTGTAGTTCAGCTTGCATATGCTACCATTAGATACAGTCTCTCAATTCTCTTAACTTAATATGTTCCACAATATGCCTTCAGAGCTCTATTTTTAGTGGCCAGAAACAAGTGGCATCTAGGTTTGTTAGGTGACTTAAAAGCTGTATCTTTGCATGGAACATCATTCAGTAGAGCTATAGCCAATTAAACTCTCTAAGCATCTTAAAATTCACTAACTAGAAAACAGCTGTAGTTTGAGCTAAAAAGCTCTTGGCTACAAAATGGCATATAAACTGAAACCACATTTATATATAAATATCTAGACTGGACTGTAACTGCACCAAGTTCTTAATTTGAAACTAGCTTACTACAGCACAAATGGTGGAAAACATCAACTTTTAACACTATCTTGTAGAGATTAATCTTGGTCAATATTAGTACTGCTAGTGAACAAGACTTAAGTTTAAGATTCCATTTTTCAGTAGTGTTTGAGTACATGAAGCCTTGAACTCTTCAGTTTTGTATTTTTGGTTTCTTAATAAAGTGGAGCATTTCATTTATTACTTTTAACTTGCATGTTTGTGTACATAACTCCTACTTGAATATTTATTCAACTATTCTGGTACATGGTAGCAAAAAGTGTGGACTATGATTATTCTGCAATACTGTAAAGGAATCATTTTTAAGTTAGTGCAAGTTGGAGTTCTGTGGTTTGGTTTATAGTTGTTTGGGTTTTTTTAGCTAGCTAATAAGCTGAGTTGTGGTATTGAGGACCTGAAACTCAGGAAAATAAGGAATGTCATATGCTTAGTTTGCAAAGAGACAAACTTCCACTTAATGTTCCATTGAATCTTCTTGCTGCATCATCTTGCTTTAACTTCATGTTCTAGGTTCTTGCCTGTAGTGTTTACTAATTTACCTGTGCATATCTTAGTTAATACTGCTAGCATGACTATGCTGCTCCTTTACTAGGTGTGGTAGCTTTCTTGTCTTCAAGCTGTTTGACTTCTGAAAATGCACTGCTCAAAAACACAAACTGATTTAGAAAACATCAGTAGTTCTGCAGTATTGATATGCCTTAGGAGAAGAAAACCCAGCAGCACTGAAGCTGTATTTGTGGTGTTTGACAGTGCGTGTATGGTATCATCTTTACAACTACTGCTGCGCACAGGTACTAGCCTTAATATGAATTCCTACAAAACACCTGAAAAGATTAATGAAAAGTGGAACAGCTGTTTAAAGCTGCTAAATACAACTGCTGTGAGCTTTCCTTTGTAATCTTCAGTGTTACTTCCCAGCCCACAAAAGCTCATCTCTGAAGTAGGCAGTGATACCAGTCCTGCTGTAAAGCAGTCTCTTCAACTTGAAATGTTTTGGGAGTGGAATTGAGTCCTCCTGTTGCAGCATTATACTTGGTTTGTCACATTTAGTCCCTGTTAATCGTTGCTTATAAATAATGCAGGTAGCCTTGATATGCATGTGCAGATTCCTCAGTCGAAGTTCCTTAACTATAACACTTCTAAGAAGCTTTTCACTAGTTGGGTTTAGGCAAAATAAAATTTAGTCAAATAACAAGGAAAATAAAACTTTGATTCTAAGAACCTCTGTACAAAATACATCAGTCTGTGTTAGAGCTCTACCCTTATCAGGACTGAATTGATGAGACAAATCGTTTGGCACAAGACCTACTTTGTTCTACTTGGTGGACTTCTTTATGGTTGGAGCAGATTAATTGTAGTTCTTGTGTTCCTTACACACCATTTGAATTTTTTAAATCTCTGGCTTAAGACTGGTTTTCAGTAACTACTCATTACAGACAATGCTCAGCTTCAACTTTTGAGAGCAGGAGGAGGTGCTGGGCCATTTACTGTTCTGAGTTCTGTGATAAAGCTGTGGGTTTTTAAGTGTCCAAGTTCAGAGGGTTGTACTGGAAGAGTAGCTGCAGAACTGGTGCTGTGCAAAATAGGTAAGGTCAAAGCATTAACTTGAGAAACTGGCGGAGGAAATGTTTTGCTACTTCTCACTGAACCTTTAAATGAAGGAGTGTTAAAAGGTCTCTTAGAAGAACTAGGGTTGCCCTTGGATCTCTCAGGATTTCAACAGAGGATCTTTTTTAGAAACATCGAATGCTTTTCTGTGACAACTGGGAATCTGTGCCAAGAAGGTTGAAGTCTGACTCTCTTAGGCCTGCAAGTTACAATACGTAAAAACTTGTCTTTTTTCTTTAGAAATGGTTCCGTTGTGTTGCTAATACAGTCTTATTCTAAACTAGTGTGGGAAACGGTGCGGAGACAAACTGTTCTGCATTCCCCTTCCTAAAACAGAAATACACGGTTTGGTTGAAGGCAGTTGTTTTCCTGACCTGGACTGGTAGTACTGGTCACTTTTTCTTGCCCAGGTTTTGGCAACGGTTGATTGGGCCCCTAAACCAGGATTGATAGCAATGTCTTACAAGTAACTGAAAAGCTAAATCTGCTGTGCTTTGATCAGTTTGTTTTCACACGGGTGCATTAATTTATTAGACTGGTTTTGTGTATGTGTGATTTTTGCACTGAGCTGAAAAGTTTGCCTTGAAGAGTCTTCCTTTTTCCTAGCACGAGCTGCTACGTGAGCATCCCATGGAGTTCTTCCTTGCATGTGTCCTGTAACACTTCGATCATCCCTGCAAGTAGCCAAAAATCAGGAAACACTTCCAGCTGAGGACTCGTACTGGGAGAATATGAATGACTATGCTGTCCTAGGCCAGTAGCTTTTCCAGACAATTTCCAGGTTGTAACACTGGCAATAGGTGTAGTGATTCTGTCTTCACTGCCCTCTGGTGTGTTGGTAACTGTCCTTGTGGTGCAAGCTGTTGCCTTTCCAGCAAAGAAGGCAAAAAAGACTTGATGTCTCTTTCTGATTAGAGCTCACTTGGCTGCCCGACAAATAATGTAAAGTTAAACTCTGAAGAATGTTATGCTTGAAACAACGGCTTAATTTGATAACCTCTTTAACAGACTTAGTGGGGCTTACTGATGAGCTAAACTGTAGCCTCTTTAGGTATCTAGTTATTGAATACCTGTAGGAGTGTTGAAATGTACGGCATGTTATTTATACCAAGGCTCTAGCAAAGAGCCTAAATCATCTTGGGTTATAGGTTTGAGTGTATGAGGTAAATACTCTTAACGGTTGTGTGGGTAGTTCTAGTTCAGAGTAAACAGATTGTTCAATGAGTGAATGACACTTCCCTGAGAATCCAGTGTTCTACAAGCTGGGTCACTGAGATGAGCCAGTGTTGTTCATATCGGGGCACTAGTTCAGTATAGGAATAGGTTGATTTTTGTTTTACTTTCGGTAGTCATAGTTGATGTCTGTCTTGCTGTTATCCTGAAATTCTGTGATTAAAATTGGATTCCCATATTTCTACTACTTGCTTGAGGAGGAAAAAATTGAAAAAATGAGGATAGATTTCTCTAAATGTTAAACAGAATTTCATATTTGCTAGAACACCACAAAAGTTTTAATGTTTAATCCACTATGTCTGAAGTAATGGTTTTAATATAATTAATATGAACTATTCAAAACTAAATTTCATCAGTATAGTTCCAGGTTACTAGGAGGCAGTGAGCTAGGCTTGCTTTCAGTTGCCTATTCCCTAGGGACTGAGAAGGGCAGCTGAAACAAACTCTAGACAGTCATGAACAGGGAACTCCTAAGGTGGTTGTGATCAGGGACATCTAAGAAGAAACCTTTAACCACTGTCCTTCCTGTTATGATTATTCAAGTGACAAAATCACCGATTATACTCTGGAGTATCAGGATCCTTTTTGATAATAGCTTTTTATATCTTCTGTGCAAAGTGTTAGGCTAAAGATAGCAAATTGAGTGATCAGTATAAATGGTTGCTTGCTTTGAGCTTCTTTTTTTGGGTTAGAGCTTGCATGAGCCAGTGCCACAAATCTGATTCCGCAGTTGTAATACTAATTCCTGTTGCTGCTACTTTATAAGCTTTTCCCTACACCAAACCAGTGGTAAATTGCTGATGACTTTTTTGCATCATGGGAAGCAATGTGTGTTTTGCTTATACTGAGAATATAAAAGAAAGTTAACTTTCCCATCGAACTCTTTCGATGGATTACACCATTAAAAAAACTGTTAAAATTTCCAGTTCTCAGGTTGGGTTTGCAGGATGGGTGTTTAAGGAAGGAGCTCAAGCCAAAGAGGTTAGTTCTATTTATAAATAAAAAGGTGGGTCATAATAAATAAATCTGTCTGCATTTTTTGGCATTATGCATTGCATCTTGATTCTGGATCTAGAATTTTATTTTGTCTCCAGATGTTTTGTTTTACTTGTATACCTCAATTGATGTCTAGTTATAAAATTGATTTCAAACTATAGTAGATGAATATGGTAATTCTTCAAAGATTATATATAAAGAGCTGTTTGAGATGCATCATCTGCCAGTCAGAAGTTCAGAAATTGTTGCCAGGTATTTGAGGGAGGTGAGAGACCAGATGAGAGAGTGGTTCTTAGCTCACTGTTGAAGAAATCTGACGGGGCTTAACAACAACAAAAAATAATCTTTGTTATGGAGATCGAGTGGTTACTGCGCAATTCTTTTCTCTTCTAGCAAGTAGACTGTGGGGTAGTTCGAGGCTTGACTGAAACTCTTCTCCGGGGCAGGAAAGCAGGAGGTTTGCACTCGTCTCTGGGACAAAACCGGGAGGATGGCTTCTGTGGTACCAGCTCCAGCCACGCGGTGGGGCACATCGTCTGTGGAGCTGCTTTGCTCGACTCGTTAAATCGAAATACACCTCTTGGGGATGCGCAAGTGTTGTGTATTCAGGAACGAAGCAACGTGGATGATTTTAGGTTTATTAACAGTAGCAAATAGCTATAAGGTATGTGCAGTAGTAGATGCTGCTTGAGAACTTACTGCTCCGTTTTAAAACAATCTTTTATAAGTGTCACATCCCCAGACAAGGGAGATGAGTCAGATTTGTATTTTTATTTGTTGCAAAATAAGAGAAATATAATTGGGCTCTTAATAAGGTTATTCCTTCTCGAAGTTAAATCCGCTGAAAGTGTGGAATAGACTGAGTGAATTACAGGAGGACTTTTGTTACCCTAAAGCTGTTAGCGTGACTAAGCTTAGGCACTGCCATCATGTACTTTCTCATGTATTCCTACTCTTCTGCAAATTTAGGTTTAAAAAAAAAACAAACCAAAAATAAGAGTGTACTATATGGAACCCTGATAATTGGCATTGAATTAAAGTATAGCTTTACCTGGGGGGAAAACCAAATATCCATGCATGAAGTGCTGATCAGCTAACCTTGATGCAAAACAAAAATCTGGTGAGGAATGTGCAATAGCACAGTACTGTGTCATGTAATTCATGTTCGATCTTGTAGTCAAGTTACAGTAGGAAAAGCAAAGTGAACAGAAAGCTTGAAGGATTGGTATCCTGAGTCTTATAGTTCTTCTTTTGCTGTAAAGAGACTGTAAATAAGGGAGAGATGTTCCTCCACCTAGACCTTCAAATTTAAATTTAGGGTGGCTGGAAGAACTGCTCTGACAGTTTTCTCTAGTTATGCTGGAGAATGCAATCTTTAAAAAGTTCCTCAAATGCACTCTGCGTATTTTGTAAGTGATAAACTGCATCCATGCTGTCCAGCCGAGGTCCCTGCTTCAGAGTGTGGAACAAGCAGTTGACTGGCTCTACACAGGCAAATTCTGAGCTGATGTAGTACTCACAGAACTAATGGCAGCTCTTGCACAGGAGATGCCTGGGCCCTGTGGCACAAAACCACGGTGGCATCTTTGGAAACAGCTTAGACTGCGAGTAAGATAAAGTGACAAGCAAAATGTTGCATTAGACTGTGAGATGACACCTCTGAAAAGGGCCGAACCTGTGGAGGAATGTGAGGGAACTCAAAAGCAGGAAGAAGAAAGCATGCACACAAGTTGGGCCACCAGAAAAGATGGAGAATAGATGAAGACATAAACTGTGACTAGAGAACAAAATGCTCGTATGCTAGTAATGTGAAAGCATGACAAGCTAGTAGCAGTAATACTTAATGGCAATCTGTTATTAGATATCAAACCAAATAGAAGAAAGCACTAGGGGGAAATAAATAGACAGGTTGGAGAAGAAGGGAAAATGCCAAAATCTGGCAACTGGGAACTTCACTAGTTGGTTCTCCACCACAGAGAATTTAAAAGACCAGCTTGGTATCCAACAAATTGCAAGAACTCCTTGTTACCCACCCACGAGAGAGGCTGATCACGCTCCCCCGCTCTGCTGGAAAGCGCTTTAGGTAGTGCTGACAGGATACAGTCACAAAAAGCTTTAAAGAGAAGAAATGGACCTAATGGAAAATTTAGTTTGTTCCATCACTAATCTTTGTTGTGCCCAGGTCAGTTGACTTTACTAGAACTTCCGTGGTTTAAATAGAAGCTGCTAGAGAAAAATCTACTTTAACACCCCACAACTTGAAGATTCCTTGTCGGGTAGAGTGTTTTGCCACTTTATTGTAGGTGAATAACTTGAATTTTTCCAGACTGGGTGTTCAGTAAACAGCAGGAGGTTTTAGTAACATGCCAAGGATAAATATGATTTAGGTATGTAGCATAATCTTTGTTGCATTTTGAAAGTCTTACACCCTGGGGCAAGCATTTTTCTCTTACCTGTTTTTATCAGTCCTTTCAGTTGACTACTTTTGCAAGTGTTCTTCAAGTGCTTTGGGAATAGGCTGTGAAAGGGGTAGGTGCTGTCTTTTTGACAGGTATGTATACAGCACCTTGTGCAGCTAAGATGGTGTCCTGACCTGGAACTTTCAGTACAATACATGTGAAATATAATATTTACATGAAAAATAGTATTTTATATCAGCCTTACGTAATAAATGCAAATGAAAGCATAAAGGTCTGAAACACCTTCTGCCTTTTCAAAACTCACAGAAGAAAAAATGCTCTCTGCTTGGGTTAATTACACTTAAAAAATTTATTTGTTTTTGACGGTTGCTGTTGACCTCTGTTGAGTGGATACTTGCTGCTAGTGGTTTACTGCTATCAGGACTAATGCTTCTATTCTCTGAGCAAAGGGGAAATCCTACTTCTAAACACATGGCTTATGTCACTGGTTATTTAAAATCTTAAGTTTTGTAATGACATTTTCGCAGGTAATGACTTGACTACAGAACTGTATTTTCCTTATTAAATTCTACAGATGTGAATGATGTGGTAGGTGTTCCTTGATGATTCTATCTCCTTTTCACCGCAGCTGACTTTGTGCTAAAAAAGGCTTAGAGCCCAAGAGAAGGGAAACAATCTCTTAAAATCAGTATTTCTAACTAATTAGAAAGGAGCTAAAGAAGGTCACATCAGCCATCTTTAGATGCAAGTGACATCTGAAAGTGACAGTTATTTAAGGAGCTTATGAAAATCACTGAGAGATTGACAAATCCTCTAGTAAAAGAGGGGATTTTATGTCTGTATCCTATCCTTTTTCATAGCCAAAATCTCATCTTGAATGATTGATTTAGTTTGCTTTCCTGCAGTATACATTAAGAACAGTTGCAGATACAAATGGGTTTTTTTCTTTTATTGTTTTGAAAACTTGTTTTTAGCCAGTTCCATGATTCCAGGGTGTGTCTTGTGGTTTTAGGATCTTTGGGATGGCTGTTGCAGCCAACAGATGTAAGTGATTTCTCTAGTCAGATTATTAAGTATTGCAGCAGAATGAGGAACAAATCAATAAGAGTCGTGGTGGTCAAGAGGATGCACGGAAGAGAATCTGTGCCTGGGTTTGGTTTATGTATTGACCTTTTTCTGTCAGCGGAGAGCTAAAATTCCAAGACTCAGTACCTGAAATTGTGGGGCTTAGTCTGGATCTTAATTCTGAATTTCAGAATTTTCATGCTTTTAAACTAATATGTTGCATTTCAGATTTGATGGCTTCAGATCTTAAGAGTGCAGATTTGGAAGCTACTGCCAACATTTTTGCCAGCTCTCCAGTTTCTGTCCCCACCCTCTCATTGCTTTTGCCACTTAGATCTAACGTAAGAAACTACAAAAGACAGGAACTGTGTTATTCCCCATAGAATGAAAAGTCTCTAATATGTATATCTATAATAGGCTCAGATGTTCTTAGTGAGTAGTAATTTGCAGATTGGCTTCTGGGTGTATTCTCCATTTGTGCTAGTAAACTTGTTCCATAAAGCAGTTGAATGAAACTTCCATGGAATTGCATTTACCCAAATGAGCAAGAGTGAATTAAGTAAGATTGTAAGAAAAACTGGCACAAATTCTAAAGGTGAGATTTTATCATGGTGAAATACTTCTGTAATTATGAAAATCTGACTACCTGAACAATACCAAAAATACGCAGTTACAGGCAGTGGCTTTTTAGCAAATAAGATTTGGCTTATAAATTTTTTTGTGATTAATGTTTTATTTATACAATTATCCAATTTTATTTAAGCATGGCATTAAGGCTCAGATAATCAAAGATTTGATTAAATTCAATCTTTGGGATTTGCACAAAAGCCTAAATAAACTATTTTGCAAAAATCAAATGCTTTCTTCAGTGTATGGAGTAAGATGTTCAAGGCACTACCGCAATGCAATAAAAGTCAAATAGACAGGATGATACAGTAAATAGACAATAATCCAGTAATTTAGTAAATGGGACATCATCCAAAGAGAACCTTAAACATATAGTTTATTGCATAATACTATTCACCTGCTTACTCTCTTTGAATCATCAGGCTCTTCATCTTTTCAAAAAGAATAGATAAATTAAATCAGCTTACATATATAGCATGATAAAAGTATTTTCATCTGATTAGGCCTAAATTTTTATTGCCAAAAAGCTGTTACTTTGTTTTCTGGCATCGACTAGCAACTTCTCATTTTCTTAATTAGAAAAATACTTTTTCATGATAGCATTAGCCTTGTTGAATTAGCTCCAGGATTTTTGTTTGTTTGCCTTCATTTTTAACTTCGGTTTGTCCTTTTCATTATAATCAACTCAAAGAAAATTTCGTGCAACATTTACATGAGTAATCTACTTTCTGACTAATTTTGCTGAAATATCTTTTACTACTTGATGTGTCCTAGGGGCCAGAGTCATGCAGCAGCCACTGCCACCCTTTGATCACCTTTTGTTAGATGGTTTTGTGCAAATAAGGACTGTAATGCCTGAAATTCTCCTACTCTATGAAGCTTTTTTCATAGCTGTTGTGATTCTTTGCTGATCTGAGAAGCGTTTGAGTTGTTCAGCAGCAGCTGTCTTTGTGCAGGTGGATTCCTAGCAGAGTCAGGGGCGCAGTTAATTGCTCATGAAGTAGCTTGTTACATCATATGTTATAGTTGCTTGTTCAGCATTAAGTTTTTGCTATTGAAGGTCATAACTTTGAGAAGCTGCACTTTCTCAAGAATCATCCTACTGTTAATCACAGTGATACAGATGCTAATAAAATCTGTATGTATTTATAACTGTTTCTCATGCTAGTAAAATTTGTGTCCCTCCCATACTGTGCATTCTTCCAAAGGCAGTACTAGCTTGTGTAGCCTGTACAAAATCTTTATTCACAATCTTTTCCCATAAGATCTAGAAAGTCATGCTTTTATTCTTTATTAAAATTGTTCTTTATAATGCCTCAAGGGTTTTTGTTGGGTTATTTTTTGCTATGTATTGGAAACTCAAGGTTAATCTATTTCAGGATTTACACTGAAAATATTAGTGTTGATACTAGCCAAAATGAATAGTGTTTGAATGAAAGGGAAAATACACAAATATATCAATGATCTCAGTCATAGAATCATGGCAAAATACAGTTGGAATGGACCAAAAGAAATAATTTAGCTCATCCTCGTGCTGCAAGGTAAGACCGACTGTTTTCATAGTATCTCTGACAAGAGGTTGTCCATCCTGTCCTTCAAGACATCCAGTAACAGAGATTGCACAGACCTTTGTCCTTAGCCCCTGCAATGGTCTACACTAATACCAAGCCTTGCTACCTCTTACTCCTCTTCAGTGAATGTGAGAACCAGATTTGATTCTTTTCACATGACCAAATTTCTCTCTACTTCTTGGCTTGTCACTCTTGACTCCTGTTCTGCTGGGGACGCCCCCCCAAGCACACCAATTTTTAATTTTTTTTTCCTCTTAAGAATGACCTGCTCAGCCATCTGTTTCTTAACTTGCATTTATGTAGTAAGTTATTTGTATATAAAGATGGAACATGCATCTACTCATGTTTTATTGTTTTGACAGTTGTTGCATCTAAGTTTGAGACCCAGAAGAGACTGTTAGTTCTAGGCAGTGTATGAACCTTGGAAATCAGGGCTCTTTTCAGGAAACTTCAGGTATATGAGTTAACTTGTAGTCAACAACCCCACCTCTCCAGACAACAACAGCAAGAAAAACCCCAACATCTTTTGAATAGATGACAATTTTATTTCACATCTACCCTTAAATTTTGTATTGGCTTCAAATGCAAAAATAATCATTTGAGTTTTGTAGCTCAAAGTACTGAGTATTGCACAAGGAGTGATAGAGGTGAAGCTGTAGCAAGCTTTGGGCTAGCGTAGCAACAAAAGCTGGTTGGATCACTGGAGGTAATAGATCATGTTTGCTGGCTTGTGCCATCTACAGTATTTTTGTTTCTGCTGCTATATGGGCTACAGCCACACTTCTGTTGTTACGAAAACATAACCTTAATGTCAACTATACAACCCTTTTTTCTAATAAAAACATTCACACATGATTTATTAATTTCAAAGTTTCAATGTAAAAAGAACAACTAATGCTGCTGGCCAATTGTTGCAGTTCTAGAGAAAACTAACCTGAACCCCCCATTCTGTTAAATTGGCTGTTTCAGTGGGAAAGTGCTAAGAGGAAAAAAAGGAACCAAATACTTGCATGTTGGGTGTGGTGGGGTTTTTTTCCTACCATTCTAAGAACATGGCTACATGTATTTCAAATATGTTCACTTGTACGCATCCACAGTTCAGGGGATGTTCCAGGGAGAGAGCACAGTATGGTAACATGAGATGATGGCACATCCACAAGAATAAACACTGACAAACAGTTTTCAAAATAAGAATGAAAATACCCCTCAGCTGTATATTTTGGTTTTGAGTAGAATTGCAGAGTCCTGAGTTATGAAAGCAGAGGAGGCTGTGCATGTTTTCAGTTTAAATAAAAGTTATTGTAGACTTGATTTTTCACTGGTAGTTAAGTATAGCCCTGATGTGCATTATGTAAGGGATAACAATGAAGAGGGGTGTGTAGTTGTTAAATGCCTGAGAACAGGCGCTGTGTAATTCTTCCAGCACACAGGAGAAGTGCTACAGTATGTCACTGCAGCCATACTTGCACTCCATCCCATGAGGAAAAGAGAGAATTTGTGTGCTGGAAACCTTAAGAAAGCAGGACTCAGCCTTTTCTGCTTCATCTCCATCCAATACATCAAACATGTTAATACAGCGATGATACTATTTAAAATAATCAGTTGTTGCTTTTTAAGGCAACATTTGGCAATTTATGCAACAATTTTCTGACTCTGAGCTTTGTGTTCTCCTGCTTTTCTCTAGAACCAGGGAGCTACGGTGTTATATTTTTAAAGTGAGTCTTCCATAATTACTTTGCCAATTAGTATTGCCTAGCATCATGATTTTATTGTAATGCACCAGGGAAGGAAACATTATTCAATCTTTTTGAAAGTGGTGCAGCTGGCAAATTATTTTTTTGTTTGTTTGTTTTCCCCTCTATGAAGATGTTATTAAGCCTGGAACAATGGCTATCTTTTGAGGGTGTTAAATCATACCTGGAGAAAGCTGTCCTTCTGAGGAAGAAGAATTTGCTGAAATTGAAAGCTGCTGCTTCAATAACAGTAGTTTTAAATAAGCAAAACTTGGGAGAATACAGCAAATGTGCTGGAACTGCTAATCATAATATTTAAACAATGTGCAGTATTTTGTTCTGGATAACCAGTTCAACTCTTCAAATCACATAATCTTAATTTATATTGTAAATGAAAAATTACACTATAAAAATACAAGCTAGTTCACGAAGTGCTAAGTTTTTTGAGGTACCTAAATAAAAGTCATTACCTACATATAAAATACTTCGAGAGAAGTATTTGCAGCCAATTCACTCTCGTGATCATTTTCAGTTCCCTTGCTGAAAGAAGACATGAGAGGCTGGAAAAGGAAAAAACCCAATCTCTCAAAATATAGTACTTTAAGTGCTGCCAAATGCAAGATGGACCTGTTTGTCATGATATGGGAGTTGCTTCTTTTAAAAATCAAAGCAGTAATAGTCTCAGTGAATGGGATAGAGCTGATGCAGACTGAGCCTTGGCTCCTTTGAAAGGGTGAAAGGAGCCATACAATGGAAGAGACAGCTTTGAGTCTGCATTGCCCACTGCACTGATACCCACAGGCTTTGAATACATGAGGTATAGCTATTTCCATGAGATGGAAATAAGTTTTGAACTGCCTTTCTTGCCTATAAACTGTGCTGTCAATTTAACTCTTGGTTCCTGGATGTTTAAGTTTGTTTGAACTATGGTAAAGTGGCTTCAGTTGCAGCCAGTTAAACCTTTATGAACAGGGGGGGAAAGGCTAATGGAGCAGTTAAGAGCACAGTCCCTGGTTTAGGAAGGTAACTGCAGAGTCCAGACAGGGGTTCTGGGATGGGGATGCACAACTCAGAGGTGGACCTGGTGAATGGCACAGATTGCAGTTATTGGCAGGGACAGCTTCTTAACCTTGTATTGTATTTCATCCTTGTACAGTAACTAGAGGGAGAGGACTTTGTTCACCAAGTCCTTGACCTTCCTGGTGAGTGTGAGCACTGCAAGTTTCCAGATACATTCAGTACCAAAGCAGCACATTGGCACACGTATCAGACTTGGTTTGGGAGCTGTGTAAGATCTTCCCCTTGCTGCAGCCCTGTCCAAGGCCAACTTCATATGTTTAGGAGTTATTTTCTCATCACCAGAGTGATGATAAAAAACCACCCCCAAACTCTTATTTGGTATGGGCTCACAATTCTGCACTGGAATAAGATCACACAAAGAAGAAGCAATAAACTTCATTAGAGGTGACCCCTTTATCTGTGAAACTGCTTCTGCTTTAGAGTTCTGTGAGTAAATAATTTATATTCATTGCAAAAATAACTGTGCTGGTATAAAAGTATGTATTGGGGAGGTGTCAAATTTGGCATAGGATCTTGTACTGGTTCCTTGCAGATATACATGGGTGCAATTTGATTAGATATTCACATCTTGGTAGTTCCAAGAGAGCTGGTAGAGTTGCCCTAGGTGTTCCCTGTAGCAAAGGACAGCTGAATTACTTTACAAAACTGTTTTTTTGTGCAAAATAAATAAAATCAGTTCTACAACCACTTACCTTGGATGCCCATAAAAAGACAGAAAAGAGCACTAAAATTTCAGTTTTAAGTGGATGAGTGTCGATCTATCAGCTGTAACCACCTTGTTAATTTCTATTACTGACAGAGAAATAGTTTGACCAGAGAGTTATTTTAATCCAGAATATTTACTACTGTAATAGCAGAGACTGGTGATATTAAAGAAGTTGCACAAAATCTAGCTCTTAGATTTATTCTTAAAATACTCCTGTTTGTTAAAACATTTCAATCCCAATTATGCACCAGCTCTCTTGTGGGAAGTTAATGATTCCAATGAAAACAAAGGAAGAAAACTGTATTACAGATTGTTTTTCTTCTGCAGTGTAAAACATTCTTTAAAGGATTATTCTCTCTGCTTGCATTTACATAGACAGCAGTAAAGATTTTCAGCATTAGGTTATTTTTCGTTTCCTGGTGAATGTCACCTGCAGCATCTGCTAATTTTCTGATTCAATAATATAATCATCCTCAGTGAACAGGAGGTGAACAAGGAGAGCTGAAACTGAAAGTTAAGTTTAATTATCACGAGAGGTCCCGCTCACATTGCTGAGAAAGTGTTGCAACTGACATCGCCAACATAAAATGATTGATCTTTCTTTTTTGTTAAACCTTTGTCCTTGAAAGCTTTTGCCCCCCCGCCCCCCCCCCCAAAAAAAAAAAAAAAAAGGGGGTGGGTGGGTGTGGTGGGAGGGGAAAAAAGAAAAAGAGGGAGATGGTTTCCCAGTGCTGTTTGCCAGCCTCTGACTGCTGCCACAGATCGCCAGGCTCCCTGTCTACGGAACTGATTCTACCTGTCAGCAAATGTCTGAGCTGCGGAGCAGCTCCTCCCTGGCCTGTTGGCTGCTCTCTGCCTAAGTGGGACAGAAAATCTCGAGATCTTTCATTGACCCCCCCAGGACTGTAACACAGGGGGCACAGCCTTCCCCTTCCTCACTCCCTTCGCAGGGCCCCAGGGTGGGAGAGCTGTGCTGGGGAGAAACCTCTGCAGCGGGCTGAGCATGGGCTGCCCCGTCACGCAGCATGTGCAGAGGCTTGTGCTTTTATTAACACGCAGATACTGTAAACGAATGTTATTTCATCCACAGGTTCTTCAAGAACAATCTGCTGTGATTATTTGTCTTCCGAGTGTTGGATCAGTTCCTCTGGTTGACACACAAGGTGTTGCCGGTGCTGCCTCTGGTCTGTGGTGGGAGCAGTGTGACTTTTCAGATCAGGTTTCCAGAGGATCACAGGAATAAATACAGAATTTGTTTCTGCAAATAATCTCCAATGTCTGCTTGCAATTTGCTGTTTCCACAAAAATTTTTGGCAGTGGACATGTTTGCTTGGATTCTCACAATTGTTTTGGTAAGCATATTCTTTCCCTTGACAGGCCCCTCTTGGCAAATATTTCAAATTCCTGTCTTTCTCTTTCTATATTTTAGCTTTTCTCAGGATTTTTAGCTGCAGCTCTCTATTATTTCTAAGGGTGGCTCTGCTTGTCAGTACGTGATGGAGAATTCGTGATGGAGAATTCCTACGGTTTACACAGAATTCCTCCTCTTCCTTCAGGATATAGAGGAGTTAGTGGCTAAGAGTCATAAGGGAAGGAGTCTAACAAAATCTAGAGGGAAATAAGCAAAAGTCAGACTGGTTGTAATTAAGTGGGATGCTAATTTTTTGTAGGAACTGAAATTCAAAATTTTCAAAATTGTTTTGATGTAGATTCTAAATGAATTACAAACGACATGCACATTTTATTTCAGTACTGAAATTTTGTAATATTGAACTTTGGTAATATTGAAGCATTCAAGCAGCATGAATGTCTTAAGGTTTCTGAAATTAATTTTGATTTCTTCAGTCCTTGGACCCTGGAGTCCCATTTACTCGCCAGTCATCTGCGAGGAGCTAGTTACCACCAGAGGCTTTGGAAGCTCAGTATGCATCCGAGGAGCCAACTGGGTAAATCAGGGCCACAGCTACTACCAAACTTGCTGGGATTCCAGCTATATAATCTCTGTGTAAAGTGTCAGTGGAAAACTGTTTCATCCTGGAAGTTATAATCAACTCTACCCAAGAGTTTGGTGCAGAAGTTGTGATTAAGAAGTAGACAAGTAAGAGAGAGGACTTAGATACCGGAAGGAATAGAGCTAAGAAAAGGAACCAGGCTTATATAGGTACCTATATCAGATAGATAGAAGAGTCACAAAATGATGGGAGGGAAAGATAACCAAAGGTCAGAAGATAAGTCATAGAGGAGCAGTGGCATGTATGGAAACGGGAACGCGTGATCGCTTTTCTGTAGATCAGTATCCTGTGCGTCCATTGATTTTTAGACAGAGAATGTTTTTCTGCATGAGTAAGCATCTGCGGCTGAAAATAAGATCTAATCTGTTGACATAACTTCTGGCAAAAGAAAAAGGAAGCAAAATAATTTCAATTTTGCTGAGATATTAACATGGTCTGATTCCGATTTTTAGTTTCTGATCTTGCCTACATCACCTTTAAATGGCTCGTGTGAGGATAAAGGAGGATTTGATATGGAAATGCAGGGGAGAGATGAACAGGGTTGGAAAGCTTATCAAATTTTGTTTAAGATATTACTCTTCCAGTTTACTTCACTGCAAACAAAAAAGAACTTTGAGGGAACTGAAAAGAGGATTTTATCACAGAGGAGCAGATTAAATGAGACTATCAACTAGATCTAGCTGCTATTTTTGTTTTATGTATAAAATGATGGTTAATATCTGTGACATAGTTCAGAGTGTAATTGGGAGACATAAAAATACTTAAATTTTTTTTTTTATTTAAAACTAGTGAAGTGGCAACTACAGAAGTATTTTCCTAGTTCTTTTACTAGTTTTGTTGTGCAACTTTGAGCAAAACGGTGAAATGGCTAATGCCTCAGTTTCCCCTTCTTGAGAGAGACATACTAAAATTAATCCCTCAGAATGCCATGTGATTTTAATCAGAATTTTTTTAAAGGTCATGCTTCTCTAGATAGAAATATAATCTGTTATTTTAATAAACAGATCTGAGCTTTCTTTCAAAAATTTCTATCTAAAACCTGTTTTATTTTTCTTAAGCGTTTGAATTATGAACATTTGTTCTGGCTTTGATTCTTCTTTAAGTGTGCAGATTGCTAAAAGCAGTAATCTCTTTTATCTGTTTGCTGAAGCACATTGACTTGTTTCCACTTGTTCCTAGCTGGCTGGTGTTAGGACCCAGAAAAGAGACAGCAGCAACGTGATATAAATAGAGTACCAGAATGGGACAAAGTTTGAGAAGAAAGCATGACATCACTCAGACTTGCTCTCCACCCAAAAAGATCTGGGATGGAGGTGCAAACGTGAGCTGGACAAGCGAGGAGTTAGCAACTCTTTTTTTTTCAGCTCATTTTCTGAGGAAATACTGAGTTGTACGCCCTATGTGCTATAAGGAAGTACATTTTCTTGCTAGCAAAACTAAAACTAGCTTCAGATCTCTGACAACGTGAAAGTAATTGAAAGGCAAAGACAACCATCAGAAGAAAGTTGAAAACAAGATCTTTTTTTTTTGGCACAGATTGTAACAGAAATATTTGACTTCTTTCCATGGAACAGTACAACTTTCGGATCTGATGCACATTTCTTTTAATTTTCCTCCAATCACGGTAATTTATTTATAGTTAAATGAAGAGATCAAACTGTGAAGCGAACAAATACTACTTAAAGGGTTTGGAAGGATATTTTGCCATCACTGAAGCAACGGACTTTTTGACCCTGCATGGAAAATGTCCCTTTTAATACAAAAAGTAGCAAAGGAGAATTTATGATTGAAATCTTACAAGAATCTGATTTCAGTTGTACTTTTAACCTTAAATAGACCATGGAGAATTTATTATCTCTGCTCTGTTGTCATTATTCTTTGCTGATTTTATTTCAGTACAAATACCAGGTAATGTTCTCAATATGGTCAGCGTTGAGATATATTTGGATTTCTCTCAGCGAGTTTTGCCTCACTGTGTCTCATTATGTAATGTTTTATGTGCAGGTGTATGGAAATTATTCTCAGCTACCCAAACACCCAGGTAAGAAATGTTCTATTTACATTTTCTGATAACATGCTTAAATATTCATTTGCTTTTTTGGTTTGTATTTTTCATTTTCTCAGTAGCTCCAAAGAAACTGTGATCCTACGTTTGAATGTCAGCTCAGTATTAAAAATGTAATAAAGTCTAAAGTATCAGACTGTCACAGTCATTTTAAATTCAGTAACCTACCCACTAAACATTCTGCATAGAAATATATTTGGAAAAAAATGGCTTGTATCTGATATGTAGAAAAATCCTATATACACACTGCTTGTTTATTATTACTTTTCTGAGCATGAGTTTCTGAATCAGTCCTCTGCACAGACTATTTTCTTTTTTTCCTCAATGTCTTAATGTTCAGCACTTTCAATTCAGTAATTTACAGTTAGATATGCCAACTTATATACTTTGCAGTACTTTGGCATGGCTTCCAGTCATCCACCCTCCACCCAGCCTTCATGCTTAAGTTTAAATCAGTTACAGAGCATATTAAGGATCCCTCATCTGTTTTCAATGTAGAAGAAACTTACTCAAAGCTTATTTGGGGTCTGTGTGTGTAACTGCAGAATTCTTCTGTTTATATAAATAGTTTAACCTCAAGCCTCATGGTGGTGTACAAGTACAATTTTACTGCTTTACCAATTCATGTATTGCTTTGTGTTTTTAAGTTTTAACCATATATAATTATTTTCAACTATAAGACAGAGCGATGTGGAAAAGCCATGTTGTCTGCTATTGCAGTAGCTTCAGCCCGATTAGTTTCTTTTGTTCTCACTCAAAACCAAAGGAAAACAGTCTCATTTCCTATAGATGGGGATCACTGGCTTCTAGCTGATGGAACAACAGCGGGGGGGGGGAAAGCCTTCTGCAATAAAGGGGCAAGTTTACACATTTATTTTGAAGTTAGTGTGTGCGTGTGTAAGAATAGCTGCGAGCGATGCTGTCTGGATTTGAACTAGGCTGTAAACAAGTCCTGTGGTTTTGTTCTAAACACTGCGTAGTTACCTGTTGAAAGGATATTGCAAGTATAACTTGAGTTCAAGGCAACAGGTATTTGTTTTCAGAGGTCTTATCAGGGCTGATTGGCTGGAAGTGGGGTAACTGCATGGCTTTATATAGTTCAGAACTGGGAGCTGGGAAAGCCACCGACACGCAGCGTGGCTCTAGGCGATTCACATTGCTGTATATCTATTTCCTTTCCTATTTTTTCCAGCTCTTAAATGTAATGTCCTTAAAATATGGCTTCTCCTTATGAGTTTGATGCCAACCATAGCAATACCTTTGTTGTGATGCTGCTACTAGAGTAAATACTTCTCCCACATTGTGACACAATTTTTTGGCATCAAATAATTTTGTCCCAAGATTTTTCTTTATTTTTCTGAATTTTTGTCTCCTACCTCTCTTAAATTTAATCTTTTTTTTTTTTTTTTCCTGGATACAAAAAGGAGATGTTAATGGGAGCAGGAGATATTTGCATATAAACACACTGTGAAACAGCAAGCATGTTCTGTTCTCTCCAAAATGGAACTGGTAGTATGATGAAAGTTGGATAGAGGTACATCAGCACAGGTAGCATATGTGGATCTTAATACCAAAGAAATGTATAACTTTCATTTTTTTTTGCAATAGCCAGAATGTTCTTTGAAAATAGCACTAAGCGCACACCCAGATTTAGTTTACGCAAATATAAAAAACCTTGTTCCTATATCCTGTTTCCTCAGCATGCTTTGCCATGCTTGGCTTAGTTGAGTCTGGGTTGCCTGGAATTTTTAGACTGGGTTTTGTACATGCTTATTCTGTGTCATTATTCTCTTCTGTTGGCAGTAGCTTTCTCCTTTTGTTAGCAAACAAATATCTTTCTTGATATCTTGCAAATATTCAAAGGAAATGTATAGTCATAAAATCTCATCCATTTCTCTAAGACATCACAATCTTATCTATCATGCTCCCTCTCTCTGGGAAAACCTCTGACAACTACAAACATTTCTAGTTAGGTAGGCCAATAATAGATTCTGGTCAATTATGCATCATTTGTTTGGTATCTTTGGTATAGTTGAGTTTGGAAGCAAGTCTGAGTAGTTCATGAATCCTCACAAGATGCAGAGCTTCTTTTGGTTCTGTGTTCTTGGATATACAATTGCTTGTTGTGATGTTTAGCAATTTTATCAGTTTTACACTCTTATTAAAAAAAAAAAAATCTTAGTATTCTCTCTGAGTCACAGTGCTGAAACTATACTATGAGGATGGAAGACATCAAACTGATCTCGTCTGTGTGGGCTAGGCAGTTTAAGGATGCAAATAAAATTATTGCACCTTCATATCCATGCTAAAGAAATCCTGTTTATCCTGGGTGTTACAATAATAGAATCATTGTCAAATAGGCAAGTTGTTTTGATCTTAAGAGTGAAGAAAGGTGTGGGATAGACAGTAAATGTCAAAGAACACTGCTTGTGATTTGTTTTACTTTGCACACTGGGTATAGGGAGCTTTTGTATGGTGCATGACAGCTGAAGTGGATTTTAACAAACATCTCTATCAGCTTTGCACCTCAGGCTCTTGAGAGATTGCTTGGGAATGAAAAATGATTGTAGGGCAAAGAACTACAGATATGGTATAATATAAATACTTGCTCTCTTTGTCCCTGTTGTCCCTTGTGTCATTCCCCCACCCACCCCCAAAAGAAAAGATTAACTCAAACTAATAGGATGTTATGCCATGATGGTGAACAAAACATCTTCTCATTTGCATTCACAATAAAACTTCTGTGTATCTCTATCAAGCTTCTAAAACTTTCTTAGATATAGGAGATTATAAATTTACTTCAGCACAGCTGGTTAAATTAATTATTTTGAGAATAAAGGGTTTCTTGCAGCAAACAGGATAATAAGAAATTACAATTCATGCTTTTCTACATTATTAATGCTCTGCTCTTAAATAGAATTGTTATCTTAACAGAAAATTTGATTGTTTTGGGCAGCCTGCTTCTGGCCAGGTTTGAGTAGTTGCATCTACTAAAATCTGTTCAAAATCATCAATTAGTCTGTGCACATAAATCTGCCAATGGAAACCAGAAGATGTTTTGCTTTTGTCAGCTTGTACACCTATTATTAAGGAGGATGTTTAGGGAAAAAAAAAATTTCTCATCAGCCGTAAGGAGTTGTTCTATTTTTGGTGTAGTGGAGAAGGTTCTGAAGGAATCACTAATGCCATATGGAGAGTGAACTCTTTTCCATATTGTGGAACCCCTTTTCTTGAGGGACATCAAATTCCTTCTGTTAAAGGGAATTCTGCTCTAGGACTCTTAAGCTGAGTTATTTGGAGACATCAGGAGGGCTAGACTCTGCAGTAACAGCAGGGCATGCACCCATGCTCTCATCCATGTTGCAGCTTCTCCATCACTGAGTACTGCTCCTTACTAAATCTGACTAGTTGTCTCCATAGAAGACCAAAGGTGGAAAAATGCGTGGGTTAATATAACCTGAAGGTGTTGCACTGCTTTTCCAGTGGGTTTTGGAGAGAGGATAAGATTCCTGGGAACTGTAGAACTTTCTCCCTTGAACTTCAAAGAGCTGGGTTACCAGTGGAGGAGGCAGGAGCAGCAGTATGCTATAGACACTAAACATTCCCTCGTGCATTCCCTTATCGGAGCTTTGTACTACTCACCATGTGTTTAAAATCTCAGAAAAATCTTGAAATTCCTCTTGAATGACTCCTCAACTGTTACTTCCACAAACGCTGCCTGATACACTAGCAGATTTTAGTCAGAGATTGTTACACATTTTAAGCGAGTTAAAAATAAAAATCAGCTCAGTTTTAAAAACAGGTTTTCTGCAGTGGTCAGTCGGCTATATGGCTTTAATCTACTCTGCCATTTTGATTTATGACCTTGCTTATGTGCTGTACTTGATTTACATAAAATATTTTGTTTTACTTAACCTGTTGACCTCCTTTATTGTTCTCTTCTGTGGAGACTTGTTGCAGTCCATGTTGGTCCTTACTTCAATAATCTTTTAATCTGTGTTTCTTGAAAGGGTTCAAAGTTCTCGCATCAGCTTCCCATTACTGGCCATTGGAAGATGTGGATGGAATTCATGAATTTCGGGATACAAATGGAGGTAGACAAAGGATTCATTGACAATGGCAATAACATAAGTATTTGTACCAGTCTGTAAGTAGAAAGGGAGCAGAAGAAATGAAAGGGGCTAGCTTTTGTACCACAGCAGTTGAGATTTTTTTTTTTCAGTTAATGTTTTTGCAGTGCTCTGATGTCCAAATGATACTGTATTTGTGAACGGATTTTTTATAGAGTATTCTCAGACATTTTATAGGCTGTCTATGCATTGTTAAAGTTATAAAGAGAAACGGTTTATGATCCAAAGAGTCATTGAAATCACATTGCTATTAGGTGGTTTGATACATGCATAAGACACTCAGTGACTGAGATCTTTGGTTATGCCAGTGGTGAAGATGCCTCCTTCTTTTTGCTTTTTGGAAAAAGTTAAATGCCCAAATTCTTCATGCACTTCTGAAAATTGCATGTAGTATCTATAGAAAGAGAAGTGTAAGCTCATTTTTTACTCATTTTTATCTGCTTTCGGGTATTTCCTTAAAAACAGTATCGCAGCATTAGTTCAAATTCTTTTTCCAATTGGGCAAAATCAAGAGAGGTTTGGCAAGGCAAAAGCCTCACTGATTTGAAAGAGTCAGTTGCCAGGACTACAGGATCCCAAAGGGAATGATATTAGAAGGTAGACGAGTTGGATTCAGCAGTTTTCTGGTTCTGATGTTTCACATCAGGACTAAAAGGGGTGGTGAGTGCTTCCCAGGGATGGGCAGGTGATGTAATTAATGGAGCTTTGACTGAAGCACTGTATCCCATCGCAGCATTATGGGCTTGCAGGGCCATTCCTTTTGAGATGAAATTTTCAGCTATGCTCTGCCTCCTTGTGAGTCTCAAACGTCCCTTAGTAATTTTCACATGAACTATTTTTTCTCTTCTGACATTTTAGCCAATTCCATATTGGGCTGATGTATATTCCTCAGTTTTTCTCACACTATGGCTGACCACCTTGGCAGTTGAGCTGAACTGTTTTGTACTAGTGCAAGGGGTAGCTGCTGTCTTACTACTGGTGACTGTAATATCTTTACCCAGAAAGATCACTGCAGAAGATTAAATCAGGAGTTAGAGACCTTTACAACCTTACATGAAAAATCTTATAAAAGTGCAAAGTTATTGCTAGCTATTACACAAAAATGGCAATATCAATCTCTGTTCCTAAGTGGGAAAAAGATTCATAAATATCTAAAACCTTTTATTCCAGAGGTATTCACGTATTCTAAGTTTAAACTTTGACCCATCTTTCCACAAAGTTTCTTAAAGGAATGAAATTGGTTGACCAGAAATAAATCTGGGCAATATTCTGCTCCTGTTAGAAGCTGATGGCAGCATTCCTACTGACTTCAATAGAATCATAATTTGGCTTACAAAAATTTACCGTATGAGTTCTCTAACAGTGTGTTAAAGTAATTTTCTAACACTGGACTTCACATAGTTTCAAGAATAGTAAAGCACTCCATATCTAGCATTGTTTTGGCACTCATGTTACAACTGATTTGTTCTGAAAGTGCTTGAAAGTAATATGTAAAATATATCTCTTGGAAAGATGACAACTGGTATTAGATTGTTTTTCAAATTATGTTAAGTTCCATTATTTCAGCAAAACTCAGAAAACTTTTCAATAGTATCTTGGAGGAGATAAAGCAGAACATAGAAAGTTTCTTCACTTACAGGAATGGGACTGGCTCACATGAGCAATCTCCTTTCACTCCTATTATGACATTGTGTTAAATAACTTTATAAATGAACCAGCTGCATGACTTTGCTGAAAAATTTTGGAGGACTTTGTCTCACTATTATTTGCAGAGGATGCCAGCAGCCAAGTCTTTCTCTGCAGTGCAATTCTGTCGATGTTGAATTCTTTTTTTAGTTGTAGTGGATAGTTCAAATTATTCTCAGTTGCTTATATTGTGTCATAATACACAGATACTATTTCAACTGCCTCCAGCAGAGGTTTTATGTATCTATCTGATATTTGACTTTGATATACAAGAAAAGTTTTCTTTATTGTTGTAATCTAATGCAGGTGACAATTTACTTGTTTTTGATACCATTCTGATTACACAACTCTTCTGTTTATGGCTAGAGTCTCTCTTGTTTTTCCACTCATCATATCATGCAATTATTTTCATTCCGTGTTTCTCCTCTTAAATCCTTGAAGCATCATAATCTGTCCGTCATGTTAATCCATTTTATTTGTTGAAGTCATTGTGTGTGAAGCCAGATTTATATCTCTCAATGCATTTGTGTTGTGAGAGAGAGTGTCAGCAAATTAATTTTGGGGTTATCTCGGCAGTAGAAGCAACTGAAGGGAAACAGTCAACCAAAAATATAGCAAATAAAAAAAATGTGGCCATGTTCAGGTTTTTCGTCTGACCTCTTGTTTTCCATGCATTTTTCTCTTGAGGTTTTTGTGTGAGGGTTGGCTTTGTTGTTTTTTTTGTTTTTTTTTTTAAAGAGCATTTGCCTTTCCCTTCTGTGAGCTCAGTTGTAAATCCTGAATCAGTGTGCCTCTGTTTACTTTACTTTCTAGAGCTGGTCTTTTCACCAAGCTCTATTTGCCTGCCCAGGCTAAATAATTACAGTGCACAAGATACTGATAAATTATCAGAATAAGAAAAAAAAAAAAAAAAAAAGGAGAATAAAATTTTATTGTCAAATATAAAAAATTGTTTTTTTCTTATGTTTAGGTGGAATTTCTTGGGTTTTAATTTGTGCCCATTGCCTCTTATCTGTTCACTGGATACAGCTAAGGGGAGTCTGGCACTATCTTTACACCTCCCGTGGGGTGTTTGTATACATTGATAAGATCCCTGAGCCCTCTCTTCTCCAGGCTGAGCAGCCCAGCATTCTCAGCCTTTCGTTGTACTTACTCCAGTATGTCCATGTCTGTCTTGTACTGGGGAGCCCACAGCTGGACATGGGACTTGAATTGCCCATAGCTTTTGCACTGGTATAATGATTTTTGTTATAATTGCAGAGTTCCTTAACCAGCATGACTATGTTTCAGAGTCCTTCATCTGCAGTTGTATTTTTTTATAGTGTTTTTCCTCTCAGTTACTGTAAGGAAAAAAAAATCATTTAGTGTTACTGCATTTACTTAACTTGTGTAGTTAAAGTCCTTGGGAGAAGTGGTTATATGATAGTTTTAAGGCCACGGACAAACATCTGTGATTTGTGCTATGTTGAGAGATATGAGCTGGTCAATTCATTACTGATTGTGTTTATTCATTGTTTTGCTTATTTGCTTATTTTCTTTTGTTGTTCCACCCAGCTCTAAGAATCCACAACTTCACTGTGCTTCCTTCCCATAACTCTACCTTTGTATATACCAATGACTCTGCCTACTCTAACTTCTCTGCAACTGTAGGTGAGGATTTACGTATTTTTTGTTCTGCATTTGTCAAGCTTGGATGGTTCTTGTAACATTGGATTCAAAGTTAACACTGAGTTTTGGTCATGTGGTAAAGGTCTATTTATGCTCACATTAGCATACGTTACTGGAAAAACACTCCTGCAATGTCACCTGAATTACTCTGATCTACTGAGAGAGACATCCCCATGCTAAGCAGCTCATGGGAGGATGAGCCCCATTGGTCATCCAAAAGCCAAAATATTTATATTAAGCTTAAAGGAAACAGACATGACATTTCAAAGGAATGTATAAGAAAAAAATAGGTTAATATTTTTTCTTGTCTTTCAAGGCTAAAAGGAAAAAGAAGCCATCTGTTTTGCACCATTTTATAATAATTTTTAAAGGACACATTAAGAAAGACTGGAAGTAAGATCTCGTCAATCACGAAATCTTTGATTAACATGTGTGGGTTTTTTTTAAAAAAAGGCAAGCAAAATCTGCATATATATGTCCTTTTAATGTTTTGCTTTGTTTTTACACCAACACACCAGGAGATAAAAGGAAGAATAGAAAACGACAACTGTCCAGGCAGAAACCTGACAGATTGGAAACTAGTTACATCTGTACCAGCATAAGCTTCAGGACATTTAATTTAAGTCACTAGCATTTATACTTGTGTAGGTGCAATTGAAATATGACCTCTTGTCCACTTTACAATTAGGAATTAACTCACATCTAGTTGTTGGAAAATCTGACCTAAGGAGAATGATAGAAATAGCAGAACTGTCATTTGGGCTACTCAGATACTAGGAAGTTTATATTAGAATATTAAACCCACTATTTTTCTACTCTCTAACATTAAAACTATGCTGGCAAATATGAACTCTATTATTAATGAACTTCAAATGACCCTAATTCCTTTCAGTCCTTTCTTATCTGTTTTACAGACCATTTGCATAGTTCTCACATAATAAGATATATTCAGTATGCACATTAAAAAGAGTGACATCATTGGCAAAAGAAATGCCATGGAAATGGAAATGCATTACCTTATGGGATTTATTCTGGCTAGGTTAATTTAGAATTGAAATTATTCAAGAAGAGCTTAGAAATGTTTGCTTCACTACATAATACACACTCAAATTTTTAAAAGAAACTAAACTTTATCTGTCCATTACGAACAGAACTCGATGACTTCTTCCTCAAAGGGAAGATACTTGAAAACTGGTATTTGTGTTGAGATTTGGAATGAACTAAGAAAATATTTGGACATATATTCACTGAGGGCTATACCATGCTGTGGCTGTTTCCCTGAGTGGTGTTACCTACAGATGGGCCAGCACTGTGACTGCTGTCCTCATGCCTGATGGTTGTCTGCAGTTTGAAAATGAGATGCTCTTTTGCCCATGTGTCTGTTGTGTAAAGGGATGCACCATCCTGAAGCTGTGACAACAGTGTTGGCGATTATCACTCTAGATAGATAGTCTGTCCCTAGTGAGCACTGACTGTGCATCTTTGGCATGATTTGCACAGTGCCCTGCTATGCTAAAGGCTTCAGTTAAGTCAGGTAGAGATACAGAGAGACGTCCCTTACGTCCCACCCTTCATGTGGTTTAGACCATTTGTCCTTGTTTCCCTTATGATCTCATTAGATTTTCAAATATCAAACAGCACCTAGCTGGTATTTTCTTCTCAGGGCAGGAAAAGATTGTATTCTCATTGCTGGTGTTTCTCTTGGAGCAACTCTTCTCCTAACACTCTTTCAGAAGAAATTATAGAGAAAGGTCTTAAAAACAAGGTCCTGAATCTTCCCAGTCCTTGCAAAAATGCCATCACAAACAATGGTATTAACAAGAAATTCCAAACTTAACAATTACATTCTATCTGCTCAGAAATAGATGATACAATATTCTGTGGTCCGTGGAATGCAGGCTTTTTAACACAGTGGAATTTCTTGATTGTGATTTCTTATTGTTAAGATTGCTAAAATTAGTCCTTCTTTTTATCTTGGAACAAATGAAATGAACTTCCCATCCCCATCTAGCAGCTGGGCTTTCAGACCTTAGTGAGGTTTCCTATAATAAACAAGTTTCTTTTTTTTTTTTTTTTTTTTTTATAGTATTAAGAAGGCTCATGTGCTTTAGCTAGTAGGAGATGAACCAACAGTGCTTTCCTTTAGGAGGGAACACAGGCAAATCACGATCAAATCCCAAGATAATTAGTTGATAGGCATGTTAGACAAAGAAATAGCCTTTCCAAATGACAATGGTGCCATACCAAAGAACATCTGAAAAGGATATATAGCTTGTCGAGCATATTTCATTGAACTATTTTTTTTTAATGAAAAGTGGCTTTTGATCGCAAGATTTCCCTTTCAAAAAATAAAAAACCCACAACTATTCTGTTACATTTTTGATTGATTAAAGAATTCCCTCACTAACCCAGCCTAATACTGCTGTGATGTGTCTGGTATTCGGAACTCTGGAAAGCATAAGGTTTTTTCAGATTACTTTGAAATAATAATTTTTGGATGTATAGGTTCTGTCAAGCAGTCTTAGTTAATCAAGAATTTGAGTGATGGATATGAGTATAATTTTTACAAACTTGAAATGAAAGTTATCTGTATGGTATTTAAAAAAAACCCACAACCACTATCAAATCCCCACCAAACTCAAACAAAAACCAAAAAGAAAAACAACCAAAAAACCCCAACAAAAGCAAACCTGCAGCTGGAAAAAGATAAACATGTGAGGTGTCTGAGTCTGTTAAAATCATGTTTTCAGGAACTTTTGATTTATATAAATGTTAAACTATATTTTGCTTTTCCTTTAGATATTGTAGAAGGAATGGTGAACAAAGGAATTTACGTCACCGAAAAGAAAGGAGTTACCTTTCTCTTCTTTGGAAGCTATCAAAATTCTTGCATTAGTAATCCAGAAGTTTGTGGACCTGAAGGTTAGTAAATTCATTAATGGCTATTTACTTTTCTTTTGATGTCAAATTATGTAATTCAATAATCAGTGTTTATTTCCTCACTGGAATGTACTCTCTAAAATTCTAGCTTAACACTTTATTGACTTTTAAAACAATTGAGTGTTGATTGCTGAAAATTTAGTGTTTTCTAACTGTATCTCAAATTAGAACTAATCACCAACTACTCAGATTAATGATCTGTGGTATAATTACTTCAAACAAAAACAGAAATAAGCTTACAGTGCCCAAAATCTTGCTGTGGCATCAAGATTAATTCCTACAGGAACTGCAGTTTGACAGACAAAGAAATTGTCCTACAGGTTTCAAATCTAGAAGACAGTTTTTCAGTGTGGCCTCTTAGCAGGAGTGTTGGGGTTATTTTTAGATTTATCTTTGGAGATAAGAAAATTTTTAAGTCTCCCATGTCTTGTATGTGCTTAAATCTCTTAATTCTGTTTCTCTTCCCTTTCTTCTTCTTAGGTTAGGGTCAGAAAATGTCAGGTGAAATAGGTGGGCACAAGTTTCACAATATGTTTATTACAGAAGATGATTAAAACTGTGTATGACTGTCAAACCAAACATACAGCCAGTCACTAGCATAAAACAGTCACTAGAGATTTAAAATTTAGTAAAAATGGAAGGATCAGTGGAAAATGATGGCTTTCTATACACTCTAGCAGTCTCTAAGCTTAAGCAGTATTGTTAATATTGAATTTTCTTGCTTTTATTGATTTAAGCTATTCTTCAAATGAGTAACATAACTTGAATTAGGGTTGGTTGTTTGGTTTTTTTACCTACTAAAACAAGAGCTGTGTATGAACTTCTTAAAGTAGGAGAAACTCAGAGTAGATGGTACACAGCTATTACATAAGAGTATTAGAAAATATAATTCAGTATCCTGGTGTAGGTATATTTTCTGATACATGTTGTATCTTTTCATACTCTTTTTCGTACCGCTGGGAAATAAAAATCATCAGTAAGTCATATTATTTCTACACCTATAGTATAACATAATAATCAGAATAAATTTTTTTACAGTACTAGAGCACTCCCAGTATCTCACAAACAAGAACATTAAACACATAAAACACTGAAATGTTCAGCAGATGAAATGTGAAGAGAAGTCATATAAACAATAAACACTAAATCACTGCAGCAGGTATAAAAAAAAAAAAAAAAGGAAAAAAGCCAACACCCCTTTATCTAAAGAGAGTGTCTGTTTTTCTCCAAATAAAATAAAACCTGAGGCAATGATAAGATGTAATTTTATTCAAGCCTATTATTGCTTAAACATCTGTTGACAGTTGGTTGTATTTGTGTCAAACTGGTGTTAAATACACTTAAGACAGGAATGCTTTCTGAAACAATCTTGAGATCTTTTCAGATTAAATATTTCAACCTGTGAAACAAGAATCCCAGTATTTTTTTCCTAGGTTAAATTTAATATTTCAGAACTGTTATTTTGACTAGAGAAAACAAACTATTCTTGTTTTTTAAATGTTGAAACATTCTTCCCCCGCCTTCCTTCTTTCTCAAGTCATTTTTAAACAATGGTTTTCTGTAAGCAGTTTTGGGCTCATTAAAATGGCATTCTCAGTCAAAAGAAACATTTGTGAAAGATGCAAGAGAATGATCTCTTAATCACTAGTTTGAACACAGCTGAAGTTGGATTTAGTCAACATATTTGAAGTTGAAATTAAAAAAAAAACCCCTACCTTTATAAAAGCAACCCTATGTACAACGTAGCATTTCATAAAGCTGTGTGTTTATTGTGTGCCTTACTTTAATTTTTATTTTTAGTTTTGGCATTCCATGAACCAAGTGCACACAAGGAGAATTTAGATCCACAGTTTCCTTGTGGCTGCAGGATGATCAGTAGCCACAAGGTAGTCCAATAGGGTAGACAGTCAAAGATGGGGGAAACCAGCTCCACTGCAGACATGCTGTAGAACTTAGTCTCTCTGTCTACATCTCTCCGCCCGTAAAGAAGGAATAGCAGCACTTCCATATCTTTCAGAACTGTGGTGAAGCACTGGAAAAAGATTGTGACACTTTGACAGAGGAATTGCATTAACAGCAGTAATAAATTAACATGGTTAGCCTTGGTGGCCCTTTCACTAGGGTGGTGAAGGATGGTATGCAGGTACAAGGGAGTAACCCGAGAGGGTTAGATCAGTGTTTCAAGCTGTTACTGGTGTGGAAAAGAAGCTGAAATACAAGCTTTGTTGATGAAGGCATTGCAACTTACTTACAACAAATTCTTCAGTTGGGAGTTCACAGCATTTATAGCTTTAAACCCGTATCCATCAAGGTCTAGCAAACTGAGATCGATGATGTTCCTATACTGATTGATTTCTAGGAGGCCAATGATAATTGATTAGCATTTCCATGGTAGTTATAATGTATAAAGCATTTAGGGAATGGTATGTAGATCATGTAAATTGATGGGTGCTGTCATAAGGATAAACAGATCAGTTAGACAGGACTATACTAGATTGATAGTTAAATTATTTATTCTGCAATAATATAACTTTTAATTTTTCTGCTAAGTTAATGTGACAAAAAGAATATGGGAAATATAAAAAAATCTAGAGAGTAGTGGAAGGGAATATTTCTGATGACTGTAGTGACCAGTCTGAGGATTTTCCATCTTTAATCATAAAATTACAAAACACACTAAAAAAAGTCTATGATTTTAACAAGAAATGTACATAATAGTTTGAGGGCTTCATTAACTTGTGCTGGTCTATCTGGTAGCAAATTGGCAAAGTTTATACTGTCTGGGGGCCCTGCAGAACTGCTTGCTATAAAATCATCCAGACAGAGGTATTTTGACTACATGTCAAAAAAGCATAGACAGCAGGTTCAGGGAAGTGATTATTTGCTTCTGCTCAGTGCTCATGAGAGTCTATCTTAAGTACTGTCCCATTTTTGTCCCCCAATACAAAAGAGATGCTGACAAGCCAGAGTGAGTCCAGCAGATGTCTTAGGGGGCTGCACAATATGACATTGTGAGGTGGAAAGGCTGAGGCTTTTCCTTGCCGCCAGTGATGAAAAGAGAATGCTAAGGGCTGTCTTCAACTACTTAATGGGTGGTTATAGGAGCAGATGGAGCTAAACAATCTTGGAGATGCACAATGGAATTGTGGCAGGCAATGCAGGCATGTTGTAGCACAGGAAATGCTGATTAGATCTAAGGAAAAAAGTTTCTTTGCGATGTGGGTGGCCAAGCATGGGGATGGTTTGCACAGAGAGACTGTGCAATCTGCATCCATGGTGACGTTAAAACCTCAGCTGAGCTCTGAGCAACCAGATCTAGCCCTGAACTTGCCCTTGCTCTGAGACGGCAGTTCAGACTAGGTGATCTGCAGGGTCATTGCCAACTTAATTCTTTATGATTCTTTGTGGCAAAACCTCTTCCACTTCTGTACTTCATAAACTTTTTCTCAACCTGCTCTGAACTCAGATTTTATTGTTAGCACTTTGTACTATAAATTCTGAGATGAACATTTTTAGGAGCTGTTTAGTCGAGCCATTTTCTTTGTAATTGCATTTGACTGCAGAGCCTCTACAGCAGAGCCACTATGAACTTTTGAAGTGCCAGGGAGGTTTGATTTGCTACTTGCGTTTCAGTCAAGCCTTTTGAGGTAACCTTTACTAAAGAAACAAGCCATTTTACAGAAATCATATTTCTTCACTAATGTGCAATCTGAAGAGCTCTCCAATTTTGTGGTATAATAGTAAAATTTACTGTGAATTGAACAGGATTATTTGTGGACAAAGTTAATCATATGTGCACTTATGGGACTGCACTTGCATTTTGGGAAGAATTCTTTGATTTTTGTGTAGGTGAGGACCTCAGAATTTTGACCATGGCTCTGCATATGTTGCTGTCCTTTCCTTTTGCATTGGTTCTTTGCTTTCAGCAATTATTGGAGCACTGAAGTGTGAAAACACAGATAATAACATGCTTAGAAGAATTAAAGTGTAATTGGCAATGGATGCTACTCACTAAGCATGGGCATGCTGGCAGCCAGTTAGCGCATCAGTAGTTTGGAAGCAGTCAATGCACTGTTTCTGGCTCTGCTCGCATTTGGTGAACGTCAAAAAAAAGATGCAGATGCTGGTGGAGGATATGGAGATATGAGAACAACTGATGTTTTGAAATAAGCGTAGATCTCAGGAGGCAAAGCGGTCATCACAGGTAGTTGAGAAGGGTGAGGTGATCAGAGAGAAAAGGCAAAGAAATGGAAACATAAATCTGTAAGAAAAGAAGACTTCATTACTTTTGGTGCTCAAAGAACTTTAGTGTTAACTGGTAGAAGCTCCTCAGGAAGCAATGATTACTACTATGTTCTGAGTATGAGCATGTGATATGAAACCATGTTTATTTGGATTAAACTGTTAGAGCATTGTTGATTTTAAAAATCCTGTCCTTGTTTATGCTAGTAGATGATCTGTCCTCAAAAGCATTTCCACTCTCTGTATTATACCGTATTGGAAATTTTTAATTGCACTTGGTTTTTGTTTTGTGGGTTGTTTTGTTTTGGGTTTTTTTATTAAAATTTCCTCTCATTTGCCTTCATCAGGAGTAACATTTTCATTTTTCTGGAAGACTCAAGACCAGCAGGCTAAGCTTCTCCCTGCTTCTGGTGGACAAGTCATTTCCAGTGGTTTCAAAATCTGTTCAAATGAAGGTGAAGGCTCAGTGGAATTTTATACCCGCGGGAATGCAATGATGAAGTGGAAAGCAAGCTTTAGTCCGCCAGGTAAAACTAATTTTTTTTTTTTTTTTTAATTAATTTAGTTGTTATATTTTACTTTATTCTTGCAGAGAGCTGTAGTGATAAGAGCACAAACTCAGGAAAGAGAGGTGGATATATAAAAATAGCTACAGAGCTCTGTGCTTAAGAATTCTCTTGATGTGGGGAGAAAGACAAAGTACAGACTGAGAAAACAATGATACTGTATTATAGAGCTTCACCATCCAGTAACGGTCCTTGGACCTAACTTCCAGTTGTTTCTGAAGTGGAACTCTTACTGACATCAACAGTTTAATGAGCGCTTAGATGGAAACATGAGTGAAGAATGCAGAATAATCCCTGACAGTTCTCAGTATATTCTAAAACTGGATATGTGTGCTGTCCTCTATTGCCTCCTTAATTAAGACTTTATTTGGTAACTCCCTAACTGGGTGTTTAGTGCTTTAGTCATTTTGTTATCTGTTGAGTGAAAAGTTTTGTATACCATGGCGTAGTATTAATAAACATTTTGGTATATCATGTATCTTACTGCTTCTATCTAAACTGTGTACTGCTGGGGAGTGGTATTACCTAGTGACTGGAACTAATTCTGGTCTTCTAGTAATGCTAATAACAATCACTAAATATTTTCTTGCCTTAATTTGACTACCTTGCAAAATAAGACTTTCTCACCTCATAGTAGCAGAGTTTTATGAAGCTTAATAAATCCGTTTAGAAATCTTATTTTAAATGGTAAGAATTCACACATTTGTGGATTATCCAATCCAAGTGAAAATTAATACGTTTTTCGCCTCTCAGATATGACAAAGAAACTTCTAATTAGTCTTTTTGCTTGTTCCCCAGTTCTTGCAGTCTTTATGCAGTTCTTGCTGAACTGAGTTTGAGACAGTATTGAAGAGACTTCAGATCTTGGCCAATAATACTTAGCAAGCATAATTTATGAAACTGCAGTGAGCCCAAGTAAGAGTTCAGACAAAAGCGAACAGGCATTCTGCCAAAGTATGGGCTTCCCCATGGGTATAAAGATTAATATACATGACATCAGCATTCCATAATTCACTCTTAGCACTTCCTATACAGCTCTATGGCATTGCACAAGTCAGCAAAAACATACTGAACAGGAAAGACTCTAAATGGAATTGACTCATGGATTTTGCTGTGACTTTTAATGTTTTGCAGGTCCTTATTGGACTCATATTCTCTTTACTTGGAAATCAAGAGAAGGATTGAAAGTCTACGTCAATGGAACTCTAAACACAACTGATCCAGATGGGAAAGTTTTCTATGATTATGGAGACCCTAGTGCAAATCTGCTGACTGGGACAGAGGGGCATCAGACTAAGCGCTATGTGAATGGGGCATTTGATGAATTCATCATATGGGAAAGGGCACTCACCCCCAATGAAATTGAGCAGTACTTTACAGCTGCTATTGGTGAGTATATGTGCTGCAGTTTATAATTCATTTTTCTGTAAAGATGCTGACTTAAAAATGTTTAGTGGGATTTGTGTTCATTTTGCATCTTTCAGCTATTGAACATAATATTTAGAGACAGAAAAACTCAGGTACGAATGTCACCAAAACACTCGGCTGTCTTTGGATGTGCAGTCTTTTCATCCTAGAAGTGTCATAAAAAATTACCAAGACCTGAAGTATCCAGCCGTTGTCAGATCCCCTGGGATCAAGAGAAGAGCAGCAATAATTAGACTGGAGGCAGAACAGTATTAGGAAAGACTGACTCCAGATTTCTAACTTGCACTCTGGTTGTTGTGTAACTTAGAGCCAAGTCACTCAGTGTAATTCCAGCAGATGTGGATAATAATGGTTCTCTCTCCAGTTCCTGGAACAATAAAGACTCATGTATGCTTGTGAACTAAAAAGAAAGGTATCAGCTGATACCTAATATAAAAGGCAAAGAATCAGAATTAGAAGACTGGCCAGTAAACCCTGTCAGTTGTTCTATGGATCTTTATAGTAAACTTTTTGCTACAAGAAAGACTGTTGCTATTAAGTGCTTGTGTGTGGGTATCAATTAGAAAGCATCCGTTTTGGGAATAAAGCTATGGGGCATCTGGAACATTTGGCTTCGCTGGCAGCTTCCCTGCTTTCATTTATTCTTGCTAGGTTACTGAGAGCCAAAGCAGTTACACCCATAACTCTTGTGCTTCTAACCCCATGGGAACCATTTTCACAATGGAAACTCTTTGAATAACACAGAACTTCTGATGCTTGCCTGGAAATGAGAATGTATGTGTTTGTGACTTCCAGATTTGATTATAGCAATCACATATATACAAAATATATTTAATCAAAAAGAAAATATAAATTAGTTTATGTAGAATTGAAGTCACAGAAAGATAAACCCCTCCATCTGGTATATAATGAAGCAATCTATTTGCTTTGCCACACAAATAATAGTAATTGCACTCAGGTTTTTTATTTTAAAACCTTTTAGTTTAAAAATTAATTCCTATGAAAGTCTTCAAAAATTCTGATTGGGAGAGTATTCATTTGGTACAGGAAATAGTTTTAGATTTTTTTTAAAAAAAAAAAGATTTTATTAACTCTATAATGTTCTGGTCGTGTGGGAAAAAATACTTTTGTATTTGGCTGTTGTATCTTTCAGAACAATCTAGGGTTACTATAACACTATCCACCTCAAAGCTACCATAAATCAATTATTTGATTTAGTGTAACTCCAGAAGAATGTTATGCTGCTAAACTCAAGAACAGTAGATTTTTAAATTGGCCTGATCCATCTATGTATGTGCCCTGTTTCACTGTCAGAGAAGTATGACTTATATAAATACAAAGAGAACTCTTTTCTTTTTTTTTAAACCCTTGAATTCTTGTTAACTCGCAGCAACCGTCCTCTGAAGCCCTTCACCCTCCCATCTTCACTCTAACAAATAATCAAGGCATCATTCCACAAATGCAAATCCTGTTCAGGACTTTAGTTTCTACTTCTTTCCTCTATACTTTGATTTGGAAAGTCTGACTGGGGCTCAAAATATCTGGTTGCTGGACGTTAATACTTGTAGATAGCTTTTGAAACACTGCAGAAAGAAAAGAGGTGAGCCCTCGAAGTCTGATAAAGTCTACAGTTTGAAAGAGTTGTAAAGAATTTTGCCTGTGTCCTACATTTCAATCCCTGCTGATTTTTAGAAGGCTTTATAGTAAACTCCCTTATTTATAGAGATGTTCATGATGTGAGCTTTTGTGAGTTTACTGCAATTAGCATAACATTAGGTGGTGTTTTTTCTTAAGCATCTAGTTCACAGGTTTTCAGGATCATCTGTGAAAAATAAATCTCTAGACTCTTAATTGAAAGTGAAGCTTGAGGTGTATTTTCTAGGGGCTTAGGAATTAAAATGTAAAGAGGTGGTGGGTATGCATATTTTTTCCTAAGTGTAAAGAATTTCAAGCCAATGTTATTTTAAAGTACTCAGGTGAGCTGGAGCACGTGAAATGTGGAGTATTGAATTTTTAGATTTTACTTCCAAGAAGTGGACTGATCAGATTTTAAAAAATTTCCAATTTGATGGATGAAATTATAACATTCTCAGAGGAAGCAATGGATACTACAGTACTAATCAGCATAGTAAACAAAAGTTATTATTGGTATCAATTTATTGACTTTGGAGGACTTAAAGCAAGGTTGAAGCTGAGCTAGTGTGGTTTGACATAAGAAACTTAATAGGACAGCCTGTTCTTTAATAGAATGAATAATCATGTTCCTTTTGGATCTGTGAGAAAAATGTGTCCTATATATGCAACTACTCTTTGATTGTGCTGAAATACCACACTCCTGGCAAATATAAATTCTTGGTAAGATGTAAATTAGAAGAAAATTTTATTTCTCTATCACAAATGACCAATAAATCCCTTTGTACGTAGAAGAATCAATATTTTTAAAATGGAGCAACTGGAAACCATCCAAAATTGAGTTTATTTTTCTTTCTCGACAAATCATTTATGACACACTCATATGGTAATTTTTCAATGGATATAGTGCTAGTGGGTCACATTTATTTGTAAAGCCTGTATTATTAATAGCAACCTCACTGTTGCTTGGAATCAATTTACCAACACATAATACGAGACATTATCTATTATGCTGAAACTACTAATGAAGGTTGTGTTTTGACTCCTTGATCCCTGTTACTAGTTTTATGCAAAACTGGCTTGCCCCAAAAGCTTCAGTATACCACCATGTCTACTAATGTTCTTTTATTTGAGTGTGCTTTAGTTTTGCTGGAAGCAATGAAAGTATTTCCATTGACTTTGAATATTTCTTACAGATTTTTTTTTTTAATGTGGAAAAGTCTTTCTGAACTTGCTTTTATGGGTGGGATTTTATTTGGTACTCAAGCAATTTAGACTCAAGATATAAGCAAACATTAGCATTTGAAGATTGTATCTGAGACTTGAGTCTCATTTTTTCCTGTGTTTGTATGTTGCAGTCCCAATTCATCACATATACAGAAATACAGCAAGGTCATATATGAAATTGTCAGAAATGCTTGCAGATTATTATTATTTTCTGATAAGACATAGGAATTTTTTAAAATTTTCCCCTAAATATTTTTCATAAACGTTGGGGGAAGAACTATAGAAGGAAGATGGATGCCAATGTTTTAATTGTACTGTTGTCCTTTTTAAACTGAGATATATTTGAAATTTCCTGTTTGCAAACAAAGGTTTAAGGGTTTAAGACTTAGACTAAATTTTAAGGCTCATCTATATAATGATGACAAAATAAAATTAATGAGAGAATCAGTAAATGAAATGACTTAAACAAGCCTGTGTAACTACAGTACTGAAAACAAGTAAAATTCACAGAACAGCAAATATGTTACTTTCTGTTAGAACTGATTTAACCTGCATTGGGAACATCAGATTTGTTAACACTCTCACTTGTATATGTATTTTCCCAGGTGTGCAAGTTTTGCTTTCTTCAACACTTCCATGGTCTGTGATGACAACTACTGCAAAACCTGTGGTAGGACAGTCCTCATAACTCTTCTATAATGTCAGAATGTGTACCTATTACAGAGTTACAGACCCTTCTCACTTTACAATTTTCATTAATGGCACTTATTTTAGTACCTGAGTTATAAACAACTAAAGATATGCATAGGGAGAATTTTTAGTCAATATGGGAACATGGGAGTACTAAAGAAGTCTTAATGTAGGACAGATAAAGGCTAAATAAAGATATTTCTGTATTAAAAAATGTAGAAACTTCTGAAGTATTTCAGTGAACTTTGAAGATGTAGGACATTCAAAACCTTTAAGATTTAGATTAGATGGAAGGAAGAAATTCTTTCCTGTGAGGGTGGTGAGACACTGGAACAGGTTGTACAGAGAAGTTGTAGCTGTTCCCCTCCCTGGCAGTGTTCAAGGCCAGGTTGGACGGGGCTTTGGGCAACCTGGGCTAGTGGAAGGTGTCCCTGCCCATGGCAGGGGGGTGGGACTAGATGAGGTCCTTTGCAACCTAAGGTACAACCTAAGGTTCAACCTAAGGGACTTAAAGTCCCTTCCAACCTAAACCAGTCTATGATTCTGCTCATTTTTCCTCTTGTTTCCTTTAAAATTAGAAAAATATTTTCACCACAATAACAAAATTAATTTTCATCTGTTTGGTAAGTGCTAAAAGATTAAAATAAAATGTATTTTTTCATACGCAGCATACATACAGTTAGCTGCTGCAGTGTATTTTTGCTTTCTTGCTATCTGCAGTGTCAAAGTTCTGTTTGTTTTCTTGTTCACAGAAGCTTTCAGGAAACCACGACAGATAGGACCTGAGTTGCTAATGAAGAAATAAAGCTGTGTCTGTATATAGAGTTTATCCTTCCTATCTATCTATCTAACTATCTATCTGCTTTCCTTTTTCCTTGGCTTGTGTAGCCTCCTGTGTGTAACCACAGCAATCTGCTATGCTTCAAACTCCCTTTTGGGCTAAAACAATAAATAGCAACTGCCATATGGAATAATTTCTGATGAGTTACATCTCTTTCCTGTAGCTCTCTACAAACGCCTATCGTCCCATCATAACCAATCTGACCGAGGAGAGAGGGAACTTCCACTCCCCCGACACTATGCTGGGCTACCTGGAGAACGTGTCATTCAGCTTGCCCAACAAATCCTTGTCAAAAAATACTGCTCTAAGCCTGACAGAGGTATGTGTCTTTCACATCTGTGTGTGGAGCCAGATGACCCTGAAATTTCTCTAGAAGTTAAAATGTTGAATGCAGCTTTGAAAGTTTTTGTTGTTTGTGGAAAATACATATCTGGAAAAAGCAGTAGCTATTTTACGGAGTAGTAGGAGGTGAGCTTCAACCAGAGAAACTAGTTTCAAGAGTTCATTAGTTCTTGGCAATCTTATTTAATGCATACAAGTGCCTGGAACCATGATCACACATCAAATATAATTATTTAGTTGAGCAGGAAACAGAGGAGAAAATAATGTTATTTTTTTTCATCTGTGAGTGTATCCAATGAAGAATATATAATTCTGGAAAAAAAAATTCAATATTTCTCTGCATGGCTCACCTGATCCAAAATGCAACAGGGTTTGACAGTCACCTGTCAGGTGCAAGACATCAAGACACTGTCATCAGAGTAGTGACAGCAGCGAAATGGGGGCGTGCATGAGCTAATAGCAAACTACCTGGGGTGCTGGGATCACTGCTTGTGGCTGCACCAGTCTGGCCCCGGGTAACTGCCCCAGTATCAACTTGTGACTTGGCATCTTTGCGTTTCACACCTGCACTAGAAGGTTCAAAAGTTATCAATCACTGCTCTCTGCCCAACCTTTTGTAGCATTTATTGCTCCGGTAAGAAGCGGAGGGCAAGTCGTGCCTCTCCTCCGGCTTCTCTTTTGCAAAGTCCTGCAATGATTCTTGCTGGAGTCTGCAATGGCAGAGGCACACTCTGCAGCTCTGCGCCGGAGGTGGAGGGATGCAGGAGAGGGCCTGTTAGTGATGACGGTGTCCTTACCTTTTGTGAGTTAACAGCTTTATCCTGCACCAGGTTCCAGTCGCGGCCAGGAATCCTGCGCAGACATAGCACAAATCTCCACTGAAACTGATTCATGGGAAGATCAGGTCCAAAGCTTAAATGAGTAATCTATTTTTGTTTATGCTAATTCAGAGGAAACAAACAAACAAAAAAAGGTGTTTTCTGCAGTCTGAGCTGAGGACAAGGTTCTGCTAATATAAAGTTAGCCTTCTGTAAAATGATGGGCATCTAATTCCCTGATTTCAGCAGGCTAGAAAGCTATTATTACAGTAATCAGCTCTGGCCTGCGGGTAATACCAGAGTGATAAGGATTATTTACTCAGACAAACAATATAAATAAATGCTTCTGAAAACTACATGGACAGCAATTGATCGTTTGTGTTAAAAGCCTTAGCATTTGCAAACTGTAAAGCTTGGATTTCATGGATCACAGTTTAATATATAACAAAAATCCTTCTAAAAATCTCTAATACGTTGTTTCCTTTGTTTTGTTGAAAATTTTGTGTGGGCTCTAAATTGAAGATTTAACATCGTCCTGTCAGATATCGTGCCTGTTTCCCACATAATTTCTGTTGCCATTTGGTTGCTCATTCATGCTATCTGATGCTGCTTTGTGTGCCGTGAAAGTGATTTGCAGACAGAAATGTGGGACATGATTATCTTTAGCAATGCTATTTTGGGAAGTAAACACAAGAGAGTCCTGATCATACATACAGACTCTGTCATTTGTCTGATTGACAGTTAGGCTTTGTATTGTCTGCAGCTAATTCCCTGAAAGACAGGCGCTGAGCATGCATGCTGTTTTCTGTGAAGTTATCTCTGTCCTGGTTGTCATATGCCTCACAGCACAAAAATATTTGATTTAAGTGATAGGCAATAAACTTTCTGATTACTGACACACGTTTATAATGCATTTCTTCTGACAAATCTGACTTGTGTTTCCTGTTCATAAAGCTGTTCTGCTGAGTAGCTCCAGCACTCCTGCTTTCCCTCCCTTTCCAGTGGTCTAACACATCCTTTTAGGAGTAATTCTGGAGTGATGCTGTGACCTGAAAAGAGATACTCACTGAATGCTCTGGGCGATTTGGCCTGGGTCCTGGGTTTAGGATAACTGCTGTGCATGCCGTGTAGAATTCCACACTGAATGTTTGAGAGGGGCTGCAAGGTTTGTGCTGCCTGAAAGTAAGCTCATACAGCAAACCGCTGGTACTGCCCTATGTATTATGGCTTGTAAAATTATGCTCAGAAAACTCTTGCAGCTTTCTTCCACGTTTCTCAGTGCAACTTTTCTATATTCAGTTGATCCTTTTAAGACATTTTTTGCAAAGAAGCTTAAGCAGGAGATGTGGGGTTTTTTTCCTTTTAATTTTCTGTGTAAATTTTTGTGCTCGCTTTTCTCCTCCTACTTATCTTCATCAGCAAGACTCCTTAGGACAAGGACTGTATCATCCTAAGCACATAAACAGTGCCTACCATGACAGATCATGACCTCTAAAACAAGCTTTAAGTGCAAAAGTTAAGCAGATAATAGATTGTATAAGTGGTGGAACCCGGATATTTATCTAGTGCTGTTGAGGTATCTAGCCATCTAAGACTAAAAGAGGTATTCATGTCATAAGAGTTTAGATAAAATGGGAGAATAAGTTCAATTTAGTCTTAGTTCCAGTGTTGTCACCTCAGCTGTAGTATAATGATTGCACTTTGGGAGTTTCACAGTGGTGTTACTTTTAATAAATAATTACTTCAACATGTCACCATGCAGAACATGATGAGAGAGCTGGCAGGTAGAGATGAATCTGTGACTTGATGAGAATGGGCTTGTCATCTTAATATAAACCTAAAAACCACTAGCAGAGATTTGCTTTGGATCCTTACCAGGAGATGTAGCTGATTAATAAATAATCAAATAATATAGTTTTATTTGTCTTTTAGGCATTTTTAAAAGCTATTGAAGACTTTCTGTTATTGCCCAACTGGATTGATGTACCAGAGGTAAGACAAAAGGTCTTAGATTGTAGGTTACTTTGGTTGCATAATTTTACGTGGATAGTAATGAAACTGGTTGCTTCTATTATTCTTCTTGTTAGGACTTTTTGGCAGTGTGACTTATTTATCTTCTCATGCCACTTTCACATTCGCAGTAAAGATCCACAGACAAAACAATTATGTCATTTTCTCTTATAATATTTCTAAAGGCTAAAGTAAGGGAACTTTATCTGCTGCTGTTTCCACATATTTCTGGATGAATGAAACAAAATTGTATTTATAAAATAACAGATATTGTCACCAAAGGAAGTGTTTGATCAGGCCTTTTTTAGCAATGGACTTTGATATTTAAAAGCTTATATTTGTTTTGTAGATCAATGTTTTTCAATGCATGTAAAATATGCAGTAGTGCTTTACCTTTTTAGTGAACTGAAGCTTTGAGAGAGATTAAACCTAATATAGGGAAAAATAACTTGTATCAATGTTCTTTATCTCCTAATATACCTTTTAGAGTGCAGAGAAATACTTTCAGAAGGAACCTTAAGGGAACACAGATTTCAGAACAGGGAGCTTTTAAACTGAGAGGCTAAAATCAATTAAGGTCTCACTGAAGCCTAAAATGCTTTTAGGACAAAAAAAATGTTGAACTGATTTAAGTTCTTAACCTAAGATCCTTGATGCCTTGATCATCTCTGATGTAAATATATTTCAGATAAAATAGACTTCTTTTTCATTGAAACATGCATTCACTCCTTTATGGATCAAGTTTTAACTGGGAGGGTTGTTTTCCAGGGGACACGTAAATACTCTGAAAGTAGCATTATACTGGGGACCATTTTAATAAAGATGAAAGAAAGGCCAAACTGTGGCGTCTCAGCTTCTGTTCCAATAAAGATCTGATACCAGTCTTTACATACTGTCAAAATAATCTGCTCAATTCTTGGCCTCATTCTGATGAATCCTGAGTATAAGTGACTGTCAAGTGCCGGTGAAAGGAGAGGGTAATTTGGAGACATTCTATAAAACATAGTATTTTATAAGGTGGTGCTCTGCATGGCATCAACTTGTGTAACATTTTATCCACTACATGTGGAAAAGGTTCTAGAGAAAGTCATATTTGACTTTGGATGGTTGAATGGTGAGTCATACAGGAATTTAACATGGCACCTTGGCATTTTGTGCTATGAAATGCAATTTTTTTTGTTGTAGAGCCTTCTCTTTCTTCTTCCCCCAGACCGCTCACATATTTGGAAGTTTAATTCAAACTATTGACAGTGTGATGGCTCACGTGATGCGTAATCTGGATGAAAACTCACTGCCCTTAACTCTCGAGGGCACGTCATCTGTGGCAGGTAGGTTTTAGCAGAACTCTCTGGATGTCCTAAACACTTCTGTGCTTGCAGACCCTCTTTTGCCAACATGAAGGAGGAAACCAAAACAGATTATTTTCTCTGTATATGTTGTATACAAAACAATGTTTCAGCTGTATAAAGATGACTGTGCAGTCCAGAGGCAATCAGCTTTGACTGTACTAAACTTCCTTGAGGTTATTTTGGGAGGAGTTTAGAATATGAATTCTGTGAAATGAATCTAGCAATCCTGTAGTATACTAATAGTCAGTTAAAGGGCATAGAGCTCTTATGCAGCACTTCAAAGCTGCAAATATCTGCAACCTTAATTTTGCAAGGGATTGCAAATAACAGGAATAGTTTTGACCTTTTAGGAGAATTTTATTTTAGTGCTGTTTAGCATCCTAGCACCCTGATTTCATCTGTGTCTTTGAATGCTACAGGTAGCAAAGGAAATTTATCTGTTCTGGCATTCTGCTCTGCCTTGTTTGAGACCTATGTGAGGGGGCAAGTAACCTGAGCAGTCACCAGTACCATTAATCACTGCACGTACTCTCTTGGACACTGGTTCTCAAGTGGAGCAGTGGAGGTCTGAAATAATGCCTTCAAATGTCAGTGGAAGAGTGTGTTATCAATCTGTTTTTACTTGCCCTGCTAAGCTCAGTATTTGAGCATGGGTGAAGTGATCCATGATATATTAACAGTGTGTGTACCACCTTCTCTGTCATAAGGGAGTCAGATATAAAAGGCAATTTTATACTTGGGGAATTTACTATATTTTCTGCAAACATCTGGGGTTTTAAATTCAAGACTTGCTATAGCTATTAGGGAAGTCTAGTTAAATAGTCAAGCAGGTTGTAGAGGCTATTGATTTTATCATATTTTTGTTTGGGTTATCACACAGATTACACCTTGGTCAAAATGCAACCTCAGACTCTGAATTTGTCCCACTATCGATTTCCATCTCAAGGACAGAGTTATGTTTCCATTCCCAGTGAAGCTTTTCATGAAAAAGGTAAGGAAAAATTCAAAGGGAGGAGCAGAATCATGTAAACAGTGTATCGAAAAATAATTTTGTTTGAAAAAATGTTTTGGTTTGCTTTATTTTTTCCAAGTAACCAATTTGATCACTGCTGATCATACTGGCTCTAAAAATCTAGCAGTTGTCTTGTCATACTAATGAATGATTAATGTGGTAAAATTTTCGTATTACTCGAATTAATCTTGAATAATACAGCTGGGCCACAGAGACTGAAGCCATTTAATTCTGACATCTTTTTACATCAGAGAAGAAAATTTTCAAAAATTTTCAATTTTTCATCATCTGAGCTGGCTATTTTTAAGAAATTCCAGGATGTCAGATCAGGTGTTACTTGTCCTTTCATGCAAAATCACTTTTAATATGTTGTATGAAATTAAACTAAAATTACAGGGTTAAGCAACAGCAGTTACAGAAACAGAATGAAGATGTAAACTACAGGCAAGGCAAAAAGGCAGAACTCAGAAATCCATACCTAGGCTAAAATTTTAATAATCTCAAAAAAAACAAGGTATAGCAAAAGTCTGAAGCTTTAGTCAAGATTCTAAAATACAATGTTTGAAGTTAATTATCTATGTTTTAATTGGGGATTGAAGGAACCTATTTACAAAAGCATCTACCTGCATCCTCAAATCTTTGAAAATCTGACCTACGTGCCCTGAATTCCAGCCCACAGAATTTGCACACCCAGAGACATTTCTGCAGTCACCTCTGTTGAAGGAAGGTTGGTCCCTATTCATAAAGTGCAAAGTTAGCTGCAGATAACCTGCAGTGAGAAATACTCTAATAATTACTTGTCTACCTGATTTGTGATGACAGCTGTGTTTCTTTGCACTGGCAGGGGGCTCTGGCTGGAGACTTCACTGCAAGTGCTCTGAGGCTTGAATAACTATAATTGCAAACCAACTTGCAATGCCAAAAAAATAGCATGTGAGAGGATTTTTCTTCCTTTCCCACTTATAGTCTCTCACCATGCAGATTTTTTTTTTTTTCCTTCGGAGCATTATCATGCTTAGTAACCTGAAATGATCTAGCCCATCAAATGTTTAACTCTTTTTCCAGCTAAAGTTCACTTCTGAGTAATTTCAGCCTTTAGGCCACACCTTCACACTGTCCGAATAAGCAAATCTAAAAATTTATTATTCCACTCTAAACAGTTAACACTGAAAATACTTGGAACCCAGCAAAAGGGATAGTAAAAGACATCTGTGTAGCTGACACTTAGAATATACGCATCTGTCTCTTCACTCAGATGCTGGAGAACCCATAAATAGTTGGCATGCAGGCAGCAAACAGATGACCAAAGTGGAAACCAGTTATCTGTTTCTGAGTTTCATAATCTGCCAGTTAATGTAGGTGGTAATAAAGTAGCCTTGAGGCTACTGTACTACCATTGAGACATTGACTCTGGTATGTCATGCAACCCTTTCTAGTGCTATGTGGGGAAATTTATAATTGAAAACTGATTAACAATTTATTTTGGAAGTACAGTTGCACAGAGCAGGCACCCTTACATTTTACTTTTGATACCTGTCTCCTGTGTTGTACTGCAAGATGTTCATACTTTTTCTCTTACAATAATCAGAAATCTGCTAAAGCAAAGATATGAAAGTCAAGTCTCTTAATGAACATGAGTTTCAGGTCTAGGAGAGAAGTGTCTCTTGCTTACAACTGTTGCTCTCAGGATTAATCCCTGTTCCCTTTCCACAGCTTGGATTACCATTGTCGGCCTGCTTTACCATAACATGCATTATTTCTTTCATAATATCAACCCTGTGGATACCAAGTAAGTGTCTCAGATCTCTCATGCTGTAACAGCTTGTTTATTACCTTAGCGATATACTTTTATAACAGTCATGTCATTATCAACTGTAAATAAATCACGGGCCATAACCCTGATTTTGCAATACTGAGGACATATAGTCATTAACTAGAGAGAGATTAAATCTCATATTAGATGTTTTGTTTTATGCTGTACTAAAATAGATTCCCGTAGCGACATGTTTGTCTTTCTTTGTCTTCTCCTTTCATTCATCAGATCTGGTATTAGCATTTCATAATTTTAATCTGTCTCATAAAAGGAAATTACATCTATTCTCCTGACACATATAAAGATAAAGTTTGCACTTAAATGAAACAAGTAAGAAAACATAACATCCCTCTTCAGATAAAATCTGAATCCTAATCCTAGAAGCCTGTAAGGTAATTTTATAACAGGAGACTAGGCAATGCTTTAAAGACCTTTTGTTTTATATGCTGCATCAATGAAATCATTAGCAGATAAGATAAAATAAATGCAGAGCTGTACACCTCTTGGCAATACAGTTCCCCAGGGAATTTTGCAAGGCCATTCATGTAAATCATTACCCTTTCCTTTTAAGCTAATATGACTTTATGTTTCTATTTGATCTTCACTGGGGTATGTAGATTAGTTTACACATACTCTCGGTCTTTTCCAATCTGTGACATTTTGCTGTGTTGCTTATGACAGCAGAAGGAAAAACGCAGAATCTCAGCTATCATGACTGTCAGGGATTGCCTTCCTTTCTTCACATACAGTTACACGGAAGGTCATGATCATGGGAACTCATTTGTGAACTTCAGGGTAAAGAATCCTGGTTTATGACACTTAGATAATCGCAGAGCTGTTACTAAATAGCATTTAAAAATCAAGTAGCAAGCTGTACTGTTGTTTACCCTAGTCCCTCAAAAAAAAAAAAGGCACTTAGCAGGTGGCTGTGAAGGAACCATGTCATTAGTGTGCAATATTTCTTACTGACATGAAGAAATAGAGGCAATAATTTATGGCAGCTTATGTTTTTCAAACAGGAGGATCGGTGCAATTTGTTAAGATAATAAGCTATAATCTCAGCTTCTCAAAGAGAGAAAGAGAATTAATGTGGTCTTGACTTAGGTCAAAGTTTAGGAAACACAGTATGAATAAAGATGCTGCATGTCAAAATGCTGTATCCTAATGCATTGTCATAGAGTCTACAGCTCCTAGGGCTCTGATATAGCAAAATAAACCAGTTATGTCATCTTTTGTACATCCTCTGAAATTTTTGGAATAAGAAAACCTGGAGACCCGTTTCTGTTCCACAGAGGTGTATGTATTTTTTAGCACTCAATTTTTAAGGAAGGAAGGTTCTGGCCCTTGCTGCAGTGTTAAAGAGAAACGCAAAGATGCTGGAGAAGCAACACGTCCCTGATTTATTTAATTAATCCAAACTACTTGAACTGTTTGCAGTATGTAATCCACTACAGAATCACATCTGTAAAATTCTAGATGCAGATCTGTCCAAAACAACACCTAAACCCCTAGTAATACAGGGAATGCTAGCTTAGGGATTTTTCCTCTGTGTAATCGAACCCCAGGTATTGAAAAAATGTTTTAAAAATAAGTATGCATTTATCTTCTGCTTGGTTTTCTTCTTTTGTGAGGTATTATTATAACTTTTTTGCTTACATTTCAGTAGAATAACTTTTTCCCAGAGTAGCTTTTTTTAAAGACTTCCTTTTATGTTCCTTCTAGCACTGGGCTACATGAACACCTGTAATTTGAAGCCTGTCCGTTTTCTTCTTAAGGGGCATTTTTATTTTTTCTTTTGCGGTGGAAAGCTAAAACCCAAACTCTTGGAGCATTTGTGCTGTACAGACAGATGACATTTATTTTCAGACTACATAAATATCAGTTTCTAAGGGGAGTCAGTTTTGATTCTTTACAAAAAAACAAAACAAGAATTGTTTTGAGGCCAGTTCTGCTCCTCCTCATATACAGTTTGTGCTAATCTGCAGTCATTCACTGAGGGTAATTGGATGACAGACTCACTGCCATCTAACACCCAGGACCACAGTGAAGAGAGGCTTGCATATGCAAGCACAAAACAGAAACACTGTTTCTTGCTTGTGCTGAGTTTTTTTTCAGGCTTCAAAATTCATCTAGTCCTCTGAAGTTAAAATGGCAGATAGTCCGTGTAGACAAAATGTCCATCCTGTTAATCTTGTGTAGGAGAAATCTCAAAATGTTGGATAGTGTTTTTAACAGTATGAGTCCTTCCCTAAACTTAAACTTTTCATATCAGCGTAGGAAATTCTGCCCTCAGATGAACAAATTCAATTCACATGCTGGTTACTGGGAACAGAAGGAATCTCTGATACTGATGCTTTTTTGTGGTCAGAACTAAGGGCAGGTGCTTGGGGTTGTGCTAAATGAGTTCTGTTTTATTTGATCTTGCTGAGGAACTGCATGAACTTGTTTCAATGTTTGACATGACTTTTTTTTCAGACAAAAATAAGAAAACATTGCAAACAGGTGGCAAATGTAAATAAGGTATTTTTAACGTCCTTTGCAAACTTGCTCTTTCCAGTGGTTGGCTATGTTTGGAAACCCAAACTGATGGTTAATTTGCCATGGCTCATATTTCTCATAGTAAATACCATTCATTTGCATATTGAAGAGGTAGATGGCAGAGACCTGTGCGGTTTGTTACTGACAGCGTAAAAAATTTTACCCTACAGCCAAATGGATCTTAGTTACTCCTAAATGTTCCAAAAATGCCAAAGTCATAAGTTTTATCTGAAAGCAGAAATAAAAGGGTTCTTATGGACTGTAAAATTATTTCAGCCTAGAAAAAAGTATTACCTGGTCTAATCAGATGTTTAGTCAGGTTCAGCTGTTTGTATTGTGACCTGACTTACTCTCTAACAAATCTAACTGGACATAATTTTTCGAAGTAAAGTTATAAATTACTTCTAAATGTGTTCCTATGTATGTGTTTTTACGTATATTTTTATATATATGCACCTTACTAATATGTATGTTTAGTTAGACACCTCTTCCAAGGTGACTCTTAGATTGCTTTGGTTAGTGAGGTTATCATTAGATTCCTTACTACGAAGAAATCTCTCTAATTATCTAAAGCACTTTCAGCAAGACTTGTAAACCTTTGCAGAAGAGAAGCAGAGTGAAGGAATATTTATGATATGTCTCCTAATGTCTAAAGCCATTTCTTATACTTTGTATGTGTTGCTTCTAATCCTGTAAGATCTTTGGGGGCCAGATCTTTCTCCCCTATAAAAATTCAGTGACTTGAATGGAAAAAGGAGGTCCTGTGTTCCTGTTGTTGTGGATGAACTAAAAAAATTTTGTTGTTCTACTTAATATATTTGTTTCTTTCCAAGGATTGCTGAAGCTGCTGCCTACAAAGGTTATATGATATCAGCAACCAGTTACCTGATTTCTGTCAAAGTGGAACCTCTACCCAAGTTGTCCCACAATCTGTCAGGATCTCCTCTTATTACCATCCAGCTCACCCACAAATTGGTAAGTGAAATGGAAACTACCACTTCAGGCTATTGTCAGGGCTGTTCAAAAAGTTGGTGTTTGTGATGACTGCTTTGTATTTCTCTTGTAATTTTTGTGGGCTTTTTATTAGCAATTCAGATGGCATTTGTGATTACAATATTGTATTTTTCCAACCATTACACTTCAATAACTTCTTTTTCCATCACTGCCAAAGGCTGATCAGTGCACATGCTGAAAAAGAAGGTGAAGTGACAAGTATAGCTTCAGGCCTTTTTGTATGTATTGTTCTATGGATGCGTTTGTACAATCAACACTAGGATGGTATGAATCACTGATTTCTCATTAGAGCTGTCAAAACCAAGAATTCACTTATGGTTTTTGCTTTTGGTCTTAATCTACACGGAGGTAACTAACGTGTTCTGAATGTTCTTGTAAATATATTCAGAGAAGGAACTCCTCCAAGAGCAGATACAGGTATGATGGGCAGCACATCTCCTTGTAAGTGGAATGGAGAACAGTTGAGCTCAAACTCTGAGGTGCTGGCATGAGGCATGCAGCACTTACGACCTACTTACAGCATTGAATGGAAATGAAAAAAGAAAGATTTCGATTCTTAAATGTTTCCTAGAAAACATCTTTTAGATGTTCTTCTGAATATTTTGTCATATTTTTCTTTCAATGGCTATTTTCAAGCCAGTTTATCTTCTTCCTGCTGGGCTTCTGATAAAGATGGAGTAGGCTACAGAAACAAATATATGAAAAAAACCTAAGGCATAGAAATGAAAAGTGTTGTTTTGCTGACAGTTTTTCAAACTAAGGACTCTTCTGAATGTCCCTAGTGGCCTCTTAGAGGTGAGCACTTGTGGAGACTATATATTTTGTGTAGACCATTTATAAAATGTACTTTGCTTTATTCAGGTACCTCCTTATGCTTTAGTATGATTTACTAGCAGTCTGTTAAACAAACCCGTCATTATTTCTTTACGCCTGTTGAATTTCACTGTGAAGATCACTGTGATCTTGGTATACAGTAGAAATTTTACATTTCTCATCTGTCTCTTTCTGGTTTAGTCAGTAGAATCCATGAGGATGTGGTATGAACATGTCTGTTTAACATATCCTGTGTATAACAGACACAGGTTGACTGGGAGTTTCAGGCTCTGCCTAGTGTGCTTCATATTGTGCATTAGGGGAGTGGCTGTTTTCTCTTACTGAGCTCTTATTGCTAACTGGCACTGCACTCACAGGCAGCCATCTACTGTCTATCACAATAGTTTACTACAGCTACTTCCATTTTGTTCAGGTTTTACAAACTGTGCTAACACCTGTTCAGTTGTGTCTTGGGTTTGGTTTGTGTTGGGTTTTTTTGCGTGTCTGTGGTGGTTTTTTTATTTTTTTTTTTTAATTTTTTTTTTTTTTTTAATTCTTGTAGGAAATGAGGAAACTTATCACACTGTGTTAACAGTGTTTTTAAAATAGCTCAGTGCTGTCTGAAATCAGTCTATAAATACATATCAATGCATTTGTACTTAAAGTTCTGAAAATTTCCATTATAAGGAGGGAGTATTTCTAAACGTGTAGTGAGCATGATCTTCAACTCTGTTCAAGAAACCATACTGGGATAATAACTGTTCTAGATTTTGCTCTTAGACATACAACCCTGAAAGGAGGTGGATAAAGCACAGAAAGTGCATCCCTCTGAAAGAGCGGGAACTCTTCACCCACTTACTCCCTACGGTAGTAATATGCTCCTGGCTTTTACATCTTATTAATTGGTACTGTCCTGTTGCTTTGAGGAGAAGCTTAAGAGATGCAATGAAGTTGTGCTCTGCATGTGCAGTTAGAAATTTCATAATCTCATTGCGTTTCTTACCCCTGTACAATTTGTGGACTTGAATTAGAAACTGGTCCCACATTGGACTAAATACCCATTTCCCCAGTGTTTTTCAAATCAAAACTAAATGCAACTGTGTGAGATATTTTCTATGCTTGTTCCAGAACCTAATTTCAGTGTTATCTGATGGTGAAGCACTTTGTATATCTCCTATCTTCATTTCTAAAATTCCTCTTAAAATTTCAAATCCAAATGCTAAAAAGTTTCAAATACCAAAACATTCTGAAATCATCAAATGTGCTGAAATAGAAAATCTGTTTTGACATCATAAAATATTTTATTTAAATTGTAGTTTGCCATACTTCATTTATACTGTTTTTCCAGTGGGATAGTATAATCTAGCGTCAGATGTAGGTGTTTAAAATGAGAACTAGGCTTAAAAGTTTGTAGAGAAACTTAAAAGTTTGTAAAGCTCTAGTATGAGATCTGGGCAATGGGAATAGATCTAGTTATCTGCTCTGCAGTTCTTGTATTTTTTTTTTGCTTTTGGTGTGAATTCACTAAAAAAACCTATTAATCAGTGAGCAACAGAACCAACCCAAATGCCTCTGGGTATCTTGTATATGGATTCCAAATTCAGTGAGTAATCTTTAGAAACAAAGGTGTAATGTAGATAGAAATAAACTGAGTATTTTTCTGTGGGGAAGATGAGTACTAAGGAGTGAGTAGAATGTGTTCAGCTCTGCTGAAGTGTATCTACATTGAATTGGGAGGAAGACTGCTTTCATTTGATACCTATGGCTTTGGGAATATAATTTCTCTTCTGGTTTTTAATAAGCAGGTATGTTTAATATTAAGGAATGGATGAATATATTATACCTTCCAGTTATGCCTAAATATGGCAACAGCGGGCCAAATCTGTTCTCTTTTACACTGCTATGTCTCCAACAAAATCCATGGAATAATTTTTAAAATATAAATTTAGAAAATTTATTTGTGAATTTACTTAAGTAATTTACTTAAGCAAACTTACAGAAGTAAATTCAAGTGAATTTACTTAAGTAGATTGGGATAAGGCTGCATGTCTGTGAATGCTTTTATATGATAGCAGCACAAGACTTTTCTATCATACTACCGATTATTTCACTCGGAAGTTATTTCATTGAGTTGAGTATGATCACTCATGAAATAAAAGTAGAATTTAAGATGCAAAAGAAACTCCAGCTGCAAGATCACTGTGTTAAAGTATGTACTTGAAAATAAAGAGTAACAGTCAACGTATTTATGTAAGTTTATGACTGAATATAATGATTAAACCAAGAGCATAAAATCTGGTTTAGAAACCTGTTTCATCCATTAAAATACTGCTTACTTGCTTGTAATAAAGGGAGAAACATTTGAAGTGGATACCAGTATTGTTCTTGTAGTTGCCTGTTTGTTCCACATAACGTTTTCAGTTTAACAGTGGAAAGTGTAATAAGAAAAAGTAAAAAATTACAAGTCCAAACAAAGTTTTTCTCTATTAAAATTTAAATTTGAGACTGACTTTTTTCAGCTGATCTGGTTTAGTTATAGCTACTCCAATGGAGTCTGCTGGATTTCACAAGAAGAAAAACGCAAGGAGTGAAAGGAGAGTATGGTTTCATATACTGATTGTAGTGATGCTTGGCCCAGCTTAATAAAATTTTAATTCTTTCTTCAAGTGTGTATAGGAAAAATGCCAATCAGTGAGCAACAGAAAACAAAAGGGAGTAAAATAAACCATGTCTATTTTAGGAAATAGTTACAAAGAGAATGTCTGTGAACTAAATATCACCTCCTGAATCCAAACTTCACAGAGCATTTATCATTCCACAGACTGACTAACTCAGTTAGTCTTAGACAAGGTTTCTCTGAAGTTGTCTGTATTTTTTTATGTAGCTTTTAGGAGCTTGTGAGATGATGAAATTTCTCTTCCTTTTTTCAACATGAGGCAATACAAACTAATGCTAATATCTAATGAATTAGGTAAGAATGCAGAGAATATTTCTAGATGACATGTTAATGCTTCCTTTTCTGGAGAGCACCATGAGGCAGTGGGCAGAGTGCACAGAAGAGATGAGTGCCCAGCCTTGGGGATGGGCTGGAGACTAAACTGGTGCTGTGGGGCCCAGGAGCTTGAGAAGCCATCTCATAGTTAATACATACACTTAATTTCATGGGTACAAGGACTAGGGAGACTAGACTACGGATTCCTATCCATCAGAGAGGACATAAGAAGAGGACATCAGTAATTACAGCCATTAGGCCTTGATGCTCAGGCTCACAGCTGGATTCTCATGGGACCACTATTGCTTATTCTACCAACAGAGCAAGCAGAAAATTTTCTAGTTAAGCTTCCATTAATGGGAAATAGTTTTCTGAGTTAAAATAGAAATTCTCATGAATCAGGATAAATAAATCATCCCAATTTTTTCACAGGATAAAAATATTGCTTGTTTAATTCTTCTTACGAAGAAAAGACTCCCTGTGGATAGGATAAACATGAATGTTTTATTTCTTATAGTGTTATTTTTGTTTTAATTTTCACTATTCTGACAACAGTTTATTTTCTTGCACAATCCCTGAAACTGTTTTTTTCTGTTACTCTTTATCTTTAGGAAAATATTAACAGCTTTAGAAAGATTGTTTTGCAAGAAGACTTCATCAAGGATTTAAAATTAACTTCTTTGCATAAGAACATAAAGTGACTGTTTTGTTCTTTCTGCCATTCTGAGGAGTGCTTATCCATTTATCCAGTGTCCACACAATGACATAGCTAGGGGTGAAAAGCAATTCTCATTTTCCTTCTCTGTAGGTATAAGATAGCTTTTCCTGTGATATTTGGGGATCACTGGGGGCCTTTTTGCTTGAGACTTTTTACATATTGAAGAATTACATTCATGAATATTTTTACTGACTGTGACACTGTAGACTCAGATCTATTGTTACTCAGGCTGTTTTATTGATAATGGGATTTTATATCTCATTAAATATTTTATATTGTTGATTCAATGTTTGTCATAATACAGTCTTGCCAGTCAGCATACACCTGTGCAAAGAATGAAGAGCTAGCTCTGTATATAGATAGTTTTCTTTCTATAACTCACCTGAAAAACTATCAGAAAAAGGCTATAATACAAGAAAATTATGTTCATTGACAACCCGTATTGCCTGTAATTGCAGCATATTCAGTGTGAACACACGTTTTCTACTAAAGTTACCAGCTCCCTTGATATACCCGCTGATTAGATCAAGTTGTAGTATGCGGTAGTCTCTGTTGTTCTAGAGACTGGGACACTTCCAGCCCTGTAAAGATGTCATATGAAAGATGCATTTTAAAAATGATTTGTTTACATATGTTGCAGTATTTCTTCTAATATAAATGTTTCTCTTTATCAGAAAAATTTTGTCTAACTAAGCCCTCTAAGAGACAAAAGTTGATATACTAAGTTACAATAGTCAGTTGGAACATTTCACTGGAAGGCAGACATTGTTTGACTGATTTTAAAAATAATGATGCTCTGCTCTTGAGCAGCTTGGATAAACTACTGTCTCCAGCGAAAAAGATAACAGAAATCAACTAACACCTTCAGTGTGTGTGGGGGACGATGTGAAGACTGATGGTAGTTTGCAGCTGAAGAATATTTAATCTCAACCTGTCCAGATGTTTTATAATGAAGCAACAGTACATTTTGCAAAACGATTATCCTCAAAAAATTTCTGTTTCTAGCAAGATGTTTTTCATAGCAGGAGCAACTAAAGAATAACTAACATTTCCGTTATATGATTCAACAAATTACAGCACAGGTTAGAAATCTAGAAGAGATGAATGTCAAGGCTGAAATGCATACACAACATGCTCTGGCAAGTGTCAGAAGAGGCAACAGAGGGAGAAATGGTGTAAAACTGCACAGATATTTTGTAAAATCCATATGGCCGTATAGCATAGACCTTGGTCTTTGACCATACTGAAGTTGTTTTCTGACACTGTCTTGGGGACAAAGTAGTTATAAATTCCTGTCTTTCCTGAAACATAGCTGACCATCTTTCAGCAACCAGAAATACCAGCTTGGTGTAAATTCAGGCATATTTGGTGCAGAGAGGGTAAAGGACTGACTAAGGTGATGAGGCAAAAGGGCAGCATTCACACCCGGGAGGATGCACCAAAGCGCACTGTGGTCACTGCTCTGTTGATCTCTTACTGTTGACTGGTACCATAGAGGAAATTACCCTATGGCTAGAAGTTTCAACTACTTTGAGGCTTCTGTAGTTTTCTCTAGGGCTTTATTTTTCCCTTTCCTTTTTGCAAAAGTGAACATGTGCAGCTGTGGTTTTGGAGAATAACAAACTCCTGACTGTTACAACGTCTGTGAGAGGGCCTCACATGAAGATTAGATGCAAATTGGGAATTCTTAATGTAGCTGGTTTCCCCAAATATATTTAATGCAAATACCATTTAGGGATTTGTTTGATTCGGGGGAAAAAAAAAAAAAATGCTTTGTTAAGATACTACCAAGGCAGGACTAATTTATCCTTGTTCCATCTCATTCCTCTGCTCCATGTGGTTCATTTTAACAAATGTAGTACTTGGGGAGTTGTCAGCCTGACCACAAAGTGTTAATCTTTCCTACCATATTTATTACACTGAATCAGTCAAACAGCTGCTTCTCTTCTGATTTTTTGACCAACTCCTCTCTCGATCATTTCTCTGCTTCTGCTCTTTTACTTTCTTCTACGAATGTTTCCCATCAGAACCCCCCAGCAATCTGCTTCCTCTTCCTCTATACTCCTTGGTAGAATGCTTCATCAATGAAACCATTGGTTTTTCCAGTTAAACCCATCTCATTATGTTACATGACTTTCTCAAATCTCCAGAACCAGGAGTCATATGAGAGCATAAGCATTCATTACTGTGAGTGCAGCCTGCATGTCTGGGAAGTGCTCCTTTGGGTCCTCCTTTGGAGATGCTAAAGTGCAACGAGAAGACAGACCTTCCCTGAACTGTGCTCTCATTATAAAGAGGTGCTGGTAGTCCTCTTGCAGTTCAGGGAGATAAGATTAAGGAACATTTTCCTTGAGCTTTTAATAAGGCAATGGGACTTTTGCCTCTAAAAGGTACCTGCACATCATCCTTCTCTTTGGCCAGCACTGTGCCATGTCCTGAGGTTTATTTAATATCATTACTGATAGGCAAATAAAATGAGAGAAAAACCAATTCCCATTTGTACACAAATATTAGTGCTACCACAAGAGAGACAGATCAATGTGGAGCCAATTTATTTTTATGGCAAGTTAAGTGTGGACTAATTTATATATCAATCAAAGAAAAACAATTACTTTTGCCCACATCTACAGAACAAAGGTATAATTTTTCACTGAATGGACTTTGCCAGAAAAACTTGAATAAAATGCAGTTAAAATTGTGACTCTTACAGAGTGTACCACAATTAAGCAAAAAGAAAAAAAAATAATAAAGCTTGTAATTTAAAAATCAATGCAAAGTTCGGCACTCTGTTACGCAAGTTAAATCCTTGCTATAAAGAATACAGAAAATCCATTGAGTTCAAATGAGAAATGTACATAGCTGCAGCTAATTTTCTTGCTCCTGGGCAACCTTAAAATACCAGTAGTCATTATGATGATATATCACATCTCTTAACAATACAGCAATAGTTCTGTATTGTTAACGTTATTAACAGAAACATCCCAGGACGTATTTTCTCATAGGAATCCATTTTAAAAGCCTAGAAAGGTGCAGTAACAAAAAATATGGATTTTAATTAAGCACATTGAAGATTGCCTGTTGTAAGAATCAGGACTGCATTGTAATAAGCTGTAATTCATAGAAGGTTCCATTTCCATGTCAGAACAGACTTAAGCCTTTGGAGGCACAATACTTTCCTTATGTTATCACTCATTTATGATGAAACAACTCCTCAATATTTCTTTGTAAATGAGTCCTTTGCTTTTGAGGTCGATATTGCAACAGAAGTGAGGGTATCATGAAGTGATTGAATGTTTTTGGAAGTGTGCAAGTAAAGTTTGCTTTCAATTTTAAGTTTTAGTTTGCTGACTTTTATTCTTTGGGTATGTGGGTAATTTTATATGCCAGCTTCCACTTAGCATCTATAAAATTACTTCTTGCCTGAAGAAAATAACTACTGGTGACTGGAAGCAAGTGTTATCAATCTACTGCAAAAAGCATCTGCTTTTTCTCTTTTAAATTTCTGCTTGCAAGTGACAGTGTATCAGCAGTTGGAGGTCAGTCAATATCAAGCAATAAACTTTGGAAAATCCTGCTAACTTATAAACCCAGAGCTGAATTCCACAGTTATCCTATTTTACAGAACTGTTGCATCTTGTGCTACTTCACTCTCTGCCTTTGAACATTTGTCACAGGAGAAGAGAAAATTATAGGGCTTATATTTGACATGATCAAATCTGATCGAGTGCTGTAGAGTTCTATCCCAGCCACGAACAGAATTTTTAAATTCAGTTTAGTTCCTTTTGTTTAAGTTCCTCATCAGTGACTACATCCTCAAAGCATCCTTGCATGTGGTGATGGCTTATCGCAAGAGTTCCACCCAGTTGTGTTAATTTAATGAACTGTCAGGGTTACTGCTGTAGAACTTTGTGTTTGTTTGCACAGTGTTAATATAGAGAGAGAAATATATATTTAAATATTATGAAAAAAAGTTACCGCAGAGGTGAAGTAGCCAACATTCAGATGTTAATAACTTTGCTATTTAAAATTATAAACAGAAAAGTAGGAATAATATACCACCAGTCCTTAATCCCCACTATGAGCACAGATTCTGTAAAATCTCTCTTCATGAGGTCAAGCTGTTTTGAAGTGGTAGAAGTAAACTGTCGCATTTGAAGTCGCAAAAAGCTGATTTTACATGCAAAATGCTCAAATTATAATTTTTTAAAATTATTTAAAAAAAGGTCAAAAATAGTTTTGATGGTTGAGAATTTCAAATTCACTAGAGTTACACACTTGGATAGATGTTTTCAAAACTTTTGTAAAGAAATACGTTAAATATAAAGGGTAAAATTCTGATTTAATTAGAGTCCATGGTAGAACTGCTTACTCCCATGGGGCCAAGCTTTCAGTGCTCGCACAGTGATCTAATGTTGCTTTCAGACTGGTACAACTCCATACTTCATTATTCATAACAATTTGAAGAGAAAACAGAGTCAAGTCCAAAGACTAAATTTATTTCGGATTGTACTGGCAGCCAGTGTTTTTTAGTGAGTAGAAGTCTAATGCTAATGCATCGCGCTCTCTCGATTAGTTACATCTTGAATAATCTATGTAAAAGCAAAAAGAGAAAGGACTTTCGGGATCCTCTGGAACCATTGACTTAACTCTAGGCAGGTTCAACTCAGTTTGTCTTCCAGATCAATGTGATTAGGTTCCAGGCAAGTTACTGTGGTGGAGGAAAGTTTAAGAAAGTTATTTTTCCTTCATTTGTTAGTTTGATCCTTCACATTTCAGCTGCATCACATTGTACATTGGCTTCATACCAGAAGCCTTACACACACTGACAAACTTTTAAGATCTAGATTTTCCTAAGCTACCTTCTAATCTTTTAGTGTGTTCTCACAAATGGCAAGAATTAAATCAGTGGACCATGTACCTAAGTGCTGAGAATTGCTCTTAAATTGATTTTCTGTCTTTAACATCTTCTGTGTATCTCTGAGAGGCAGAATTGCCATGATACCACTGATTGTACAGAACAAGTCCTAGCAGTTAAATGGGCCTATAGTTATGAGGAATGCAGCAAAAGCTTTCTGTACAAGTGATTTCTGAAAATCCAAAGTGCTGTCAGCGCGTATATTAAGTAAATAACTAGTAGAAAGTTCACTGCAGAATTTCTCACTATGTTTTTCAGCTGGGTTGCCATATGCAACTCTAGATTTATTTAATCTAATTTATTTTTTATTACTTTCAGTAGTATGGGATGTGAATAGCCTGTTGTACATTCTCCTTTACATACTTTGCTAGGTTTTTCGCAGCAGTGGTGACTTCAGAACGTTAGCATAAAGTATTGAGGGAGCTAGGCTACTTTTATTAATTGTATGTAGTTTGAACTCATTGCTCACGCTCTTTTGCCTTTTAGATTATGGGTGTACATTTCTTGCTTGCCAATGCAAGACATTATCACATGCTTGTATTCAAGTTCCTAGTTTTCTGGCATGTCTGCCCGTGTCTCTGTGAAACATCTTAAGCTTGCAGGAATGATTTATATGGCATGAATGACTGATGTTTAAATGCATGTAAACAAATGGTGTTTCTCTCAGAAAATAGTAAATATACTAGATCTATTTTTGTCTTCCTGATTTATGTCCAGTTGCCTTTGAAGCATATGCAAAAATGTCCTGAAAATTATAAGGTAATGAAAGGCTAACTGTTATGAAGATGGAACATGTTTTGAACAGAGTAGGGTCTTCTGCACATACTCTGTTTTAGAACATTGCTGTGGAAATGCCATAAGCTATTCTTTTTAATCCCTTAAATAACTTTTTTTTTTTTTTTTGAGGTGCGGGGTGCATGTGTCCATCCAAAAGAGTACAAGATCTAGAAGGATACAAACAGTAACAGGAAATTTATTCATTTGAACATCTAAACCATAGAATATGTAAGCTTATTGAACACGAAACTCCTATAATTTAGCTTGCAGTTAAGAGGGATCTGACTAGGAAATTTTGAAAGTTGCATATTGGCCACGTAGATTACACATTAACGATCAATGCAGGGTAGTTCAGTATGGTTTTGTGGAACTGAAAAAGCTTGGTTTGTGTTAATGAGGGTTGAAAAGTTGTGTTCAACTTTGAAATTTTAGTGATAAAGTGGTGGGCAGTTTTCAAATGGAATGAAATTATAGTTATGAGCAAGAGGATTTGAAAACTCTACAAATCCACTTAATGCAAATTGCCTTTTATTTTTTTTTTTCCCCTTTAAATATTAACAGTTTCTGCAGGAAAATGCTGTTAATATTGTGAATATTGCCATGGATCACTGAATGAGAAAGCTAGAGTATGATCCACATTCAGAGTAGAGTCATCACAACTGTAATAGAAAAGCGGGGAAGGTTGAGGGAGAGATACCAGCTATACAGTCTAATAGAGGCAAAGATTATTGCTCTGCTGCTGGTGATTAGTGGCATTAGTACAGAAATAATTGAACAGATTTTTTTATCAGCCTCCCGAGCTATTGCATTTAACCAGCAATGGAAAAACAAGGCACCTGCTCAGCAGTGATGAGTGTGATCTGCCTTTGCCTTTCCACAGTGGCATTTATCCTAAAGCAAAACCGAAATCACCCGATGTTGCCTTGTGGCTGTGACCGGACTTATTACAAGGCAGCACTATGGCTAAGTAGAGGCTGTGTTACAGTAACATCACCAATCCAAAACAATGCTTGTATTTAGTTCACGCAACATAAATAAAAACTTTGCCTTAGAAAACAGAGTTAATTTTAGCTCAGAAATGGCAGAGGAGTCACGCTTTAGAGAAATCTGGGGATGGTGAATTTCTGGGTTTGCTTGTTCCCCTCCCCACCACGTATTGCAGTAGGCATTTTGACTTGCTCTGCTTTGCAACGGAGCTGGGGGATAATGATATTAACAGCTAGCAAGAGAAACTTGGAGTTGCTCTTCTAGCAGGAAATGTGCAGCTGCTAAGGAGGGATTTTCCTTTTTTTTTTAATTTTTGGTTTAAAAAAAAAAAAAAAAAGTAGAGTCCTTCCCAATTTAAAAGGCTAACACAAGCTGGGTCAGCAACAAGATTCCTATCAGGACAGGGCCAGCCAAGAGGAACTGCATTTCAGTGACTCACCCTGAAGTTAGCTCTGCATACCTTCCCCCTCTGCAGTGACTCGCAATAAATTTCAGTAATCTTAATCTGTTCAAGCTATCATTTAATGACTAACATATGTTTTGAAGGGGAAAGTGTACTCTAGACGAAGGCAGGGCTTATACGATAACACTTTCGGTATGACAACCAGAGCATCACGGTTTAGGAGAGTGAGCGAAGAATGTCCCAACATGTTTTACAGGGATTACTCATGTGATTTGAATCAAGCACATTGTTAAGTGCTTTGCTAAAGTCGGGTATTAGATAGTGCTAAACAAGGAGAGAGAGGATGTGAAATCCATAATGAGGCAAATCCCCATGAACAAGTAAAATGAAAGAAATTTAATTAATTTTCAGTAAGTGGAAGTTGGATGTTTAAAGTTCTAATTTGCAATATTAGCCTGTTCTTTAAAAACAGTAATTCCTTACATTCTCATTTTTAATTTCTTTCTTTTTCATGGGTTTTTAATTTTCTAAGCATGTTTTTCTTTGAGATTATTTTCCTCATATTATTGCATTTTGATGTTTTGCTTTTATTTTTTGTTTTTCTAGGGTTGAGCTCATAGATGTTTCATGCATATAACTAATGCAGGGGACTACAGAATATGGTTTATCTCAAGATCAGTTTGGAAATCCTTATGAAGATAAGTGTAGAAAGTAATGTCTCAGAGGCACATATTTTTAGTAAAAACGCAATTGGTTGACTTCAGAGAAAGAAATAGATAAATATTTCTAATATCAGTTAAAATATTCTCAGGTTTAGTTAGAGTAAGTCTAATCTGGTCAACTGGCTTTTTTTTTTTTTTTTTTTGCTTCCCATATCTGTATCTATATATCTGTATTTATCCTAATTTAGTAATTTTATAGCCTGCTATTTATACATTTATATGTATGCTTAATGTTAATATTAAACTCTATATTGCTGAAAAATAAGCAAGAGCTGTAAAGCTGTGCCAAATAATGTGGGGCTTTAACTAAGCCTGAGTACTTTGGTAGAAGGACAATGTAATGCTTCCGTCCTAGGATTAAACCACTTCTTGTATTTATATTACATATGGTGCACTGTGGGAAGAATTTACGGGGCTATGCTGATGAAAGTAGGCTGACAAATCATGTAAGGATTTAGGGTAGAATTAATCCCTAGATGCACAGTTTATCATCTAGTGAAAAATGTTTAGTCACCAGCTTTTAGTCCAGTGTAAGTCATTAACTTCATTATTTTGCATTCATGCTAACCAAAGAGCTGTAAAATAAATTAATCTTGTTCAGTATGACTAAATCTCTTTGTTCAGTGTAATGATGTGATAACTGGTGATATTACCAAGAATCTGGAGATTCTACTGTGAGCTACCTGAAGACTCCCACTCCGTATAAATAGGAGGAAGGGGAGAGGTGGTGTAAAGCATCAGAATGCCTTTTCTCCATGCTTTGGAGAGATTGTTATGACATGCATAATAAGTTGGTACAAAAAGCTTCTGTAAGATCTAACATTTTTTTCAATGCCTTCATGCACAGTGGACACTTTCTTTTCATAGTCTCTCTGTGGCTATGAAGTAGAGAATGCATGAACTGAATGCTCAAGGAGATTTCTAATTAATAAAGTTACAAGAGAAAAAAATATCCTGTACCACTTAAGAAACAGATTGGTCAATGTTAGATTGTATGTGGGTTATGCTGCTCTTTGGCAACAATTTTTACAATAGACTTTTTATTAGTCTAAAGATGCTTTAAATAATTTCAATAGCATTAATTGCAGAAGCACTGCTGTCTGTATTTTTCATTCCTTGTTTCTGTCTGCTGTGATAATTGATATCAAATACAGCTTGAATAGCCAGCAAAAGAATAAATTTGGAGAAAGCACCAGACACACCAGGGAATTTGGTTTTCCTGAGCGATGTTTGTAATTATTCAGCTAGACTGATGAAATCTTATTGGTTCCCACTTGTTATTAGGGATGACAATTCTAACCTCAACAAGTTGTGGAATTTCAGATTTGGGAGAAAGCATGCTTTTTTCATGGGTTTTTCCCCCCCCCTCAACCTAAAAATAATTGGGTTTTAGTTCTGAATATGGCAGGCAGATGATGATTCTTCTTTTAGGAGTATTACTTGAAGTCCTTCAGAACTGGATCAATTTTTAACGAAAGTCAGCCTTGCAATGTAACGCCATTAATATGCATTCAAACTAATTAAAAAGCTAAACAGTATTGAATTTTTATTCTAATCTCTGATTTCTGTTTCACTTTCTATGTACTGGTTGTATTGTGTTTCATAGAAAACGTTTCCCCTAGTTTTATGTCAGTGTTAAAGTCCTAATTTCCATTGATTTCAATACATGCAACTGTTGTGATGATCTGTTTTCGAGTCCAATGGTCTTGTTTACTCTTGCTCAAACTGGGGAGAAGACATGATATAGAAACTCTCTAAACATTTAGTGGGACCAGGTTCTCGTATGGAGTTAATCGGCAGGAGTTCACAGAACTTAATAAAATGATGCCAGTTTGTACCAGCTGAGGGCATCTCCCCCAGGAAAGACGTTCTCAGGCTCAGCCAACACTGTCCACCAGAGAGTTATTTACAGCCATCATCCTTCCAAAAACTGCTAAAATTTGCAAAAATGTCGCTACCGCAAACCTGTTGAAACCAGTAAAAATGTGTTTCAGACCACTATTTCAGACTGGTGTATAAAAGCTTTGAAACTTAAACTCTTAAACTGAAGTTGGTTGATGAATGGCAGAAGCAGAGAGGAGGTCAAAATGTTCCCTTTCCTGGTCCTGTGAATGCAGAGTTGAGTCCTCCTAAACTGTCACCATGAGCTGTGACAGTTTCATGCATTTCTCCTTTGCAAAGCAGTTGGGCTTTATGTAAATTCCTTCAGGGAGCAGAAATATTTACACTGAAAATCTGCCAAGTTAGACAAAGCGTTAATGGGGGTAAAAAGAGGTGTGGGCAAAGGAAGAAAATCTTCCAGGGAATAATTTAATATAGCAGAAGAAAATATAGCACAAACACCATTTCTGTTTCAGAGAAGCATTACTTTGCTCTTGGGAACAGTTGCCAGTGTGAGACAAATAGGCATAAATTCAGCATCCTCCGCGGGACTGAGCTCTCTTGCAAAATGGCCAAGTGCTGTCAGCTCATTCGCTTCAGAGCTTGGCATGTGATAAGGTTAGGTTAACTTTTAGTCTTTCGGGTCAAAGCTTTTACTAAGTGAGATTCAGTTAGATACTCAAAGCCCATTTATGACTGCATTCATAGCCAAACTGGCAGGAGCCAGGAAGGTGCGTACCCACGGGGGCTGCATTCATACCCAGCTGTGAGAGGATGCTTCCCAGTGCAGCCATCCACTTGGCATGTTCCTGCTTGGAGTCGTCAGAACAAGAGTGCACAGCTGCAGCACCTGGCACAGGTCTGGGTGACCATGAAATTCCTGCCCTTAAATCCTAACTAGAGGTATGTAATTTGTCTAACAGGGAATTTTCTGCCTTATTTTCTTTTGTAGACTTGTCATTAGCGTTAAAATGTACAGGAATGAAAAAGCAGCATGGGGATGACCAGTTGGGAGGCTGAAATGGGATGCTGTGTGCAAATCATTCCGTGTAAAAGTCCTGCACAATCCCTTGAAGGCAGCATGGAGAGAAGCAGCTCCTTATAAATATGTCATTAAGCCTGACTCTCTTAAGAAATGTGTAACCTCACAGTTGCCTAACCACCTTGGAGTATGTGATGTCACTTTAAATCACGTATTTCTTAGCTAGCCACGTAAACATCAAACCCAGGAATATTCTGTGAACATCAAACCTGATGGAACAATAGAAATATTTCCAGTAAAATTTATAAAAAGAATTCCAGGGACTTAGTGCTTTATTGTGGTAAAGTCTGTACCCAAGGGAACAAAAGCACAACGTCAGTATATAGTATATTTCTTTATTGTATATTTCCATTCTTCTGGCATAGTCTGCGGACTGTTGATTAGCTTTTTACTTCTCTCAACTTGAATATTTCGTGTTCCAGAACTAGATTTACATATTTTAACTCATTCTTTGGCTTTCTCTTGAGGAAAGTTAGAGCTCAGTAAATATTATTTTAAAAAAGCCATAAGTATTCTTCCACTTAAGAAAAAAAAATAATTTAAAGTTTGCTTCCTGCAACTATCAACTAGCCAGCAGAAAATAAATGTACTGGCAAGAATATTTAGCAGCACAGCAGATTTTAAGTGATTACTGAAGACTGTTCCTGGAAGGCAGACTCCAAAAAGCCAGATTTTTAACTATAGCTGTTGACTTAAAATTGCGCTGCTTCAAGTGAAGAAAGAATAATCCATGACTGTGGGGACTGTCAAAGGTACCGGTGTCTTGAATTTTACATGTTGTTGAAAACTCATACAGTAAAAAACCCCAGAAAACTCAGCCAAATCCTGAATATAAAAAGAAAGAGTTACTGGGTAACTTGTTTATTGCTTCTCTGAAAGCCTATGAAACATCCCAAACTGGTTCTCCTGTTATGCCTTAAGACCGAAAGTGGTGGCTGACCAAGTCATGATTCTCTTATGCTGCTTGGACCTTACACTGCCAGCCTGAAATGTTCCATCTTAGAAAATAGCCCATGGAGAGTCCTTGTCCTGTCTGAGATGATGTAACAAGGTTTTGTCCTTTGGTGTTAGATCATTTATGTAATAATGATCTTAACTGACGCAAGACTATTTTTTTTAAGCAGAGGTACAATATATTACAGAAAGGCAACTTTTCTGGTAGCCACATTTATCTAAACTAGATATAGTATCTTCAAGTTACAGAGTAAGCAGTAATGCTGAATTTTGCATTTCTTCCAAGCTGTGGCATTTTTTCCTGGGTAGCTACTATACTCTCTGTCTTCCCTAATGACGTGTCAAAACTCCCAGAGACTTTCTGGATTAAATATAGTGATCAGCTGTATAAAAGCAATTAATCAATAAAATAACTCTGTATCAGTGCTACTTCTGAAAGATCTGCTTTTCACTTACACTTTCTTGCTGCACACATTTCATTCCTATCTGTGCTGCTGTGCAAGCCTCGTAGAACTTTTTGTTTTTTGCTTGATATCTAAGCTTCTATGTCTTTCTCATCATATTTTCTTTCAGATCATCAGAGAATTTTACTGTCATGCCACAGCTTTTTGCGTTGATTTTTATAGCATGCATCTTAGTGTTAGCAAAGAGTTAGTTAGCTTCTGAATTGTAGAATATTAAGCCAAAACGTTAGAGGGTGTATTTGTTGCCATTCACATGAGATAGTGAGCAGACAAAACTCTTTCTTCCAAGGGTCAAGAGCCAGGTCTGTAAAAGTGTTTGGATATCCAGTTACTCTTTATTTGAATGAAGCTTGCACCCAGTTTGCATTTGAAGACCTGCTTACATTTCAGTCTGGGTGTGTTTGAGTAACACTTTTGTATTTTAACATCTTCTACAACGAACACCTCCATGTTTGCTCAACAGCCCAGACTGTTCAGTCAAGAAGAGGTTAGTTCTTCAGGGTACGACTCGTCTCATGCCAAAGTATTTGTTTAAAATGTATTGGCTGAATTACTCCTATTTGTCTCCACTGATATGAAGGCAACCTGGAGTGACAAGCACTTAGATTTGCTTAGCTAAAACCCGACCTATGTGTCTTACTTCACTGCAAATTTATGCAGATCAGCACACGCGGGGAAGTTTCCTGCTGTGGACAACGTGGTGTGGGGAGCAATGGAGATACATTAAGGAATCAGAGGTACTATTTGTGCTCAGTATAAAGACTGTACAGATGAGATATGGAGATTTATAATTGTAATGACTGTTTAGATTATTTGCCGAGGAAAACTTGCCCCATTTTGGATTTTCTGTAGTGTGCAATATTTAAGTCTAATGAATGCATTTGGAAAGATAGAGGAAAAAAAAAAAAAAAAGGAAAAGGTACTGAGACTATGGAAGTCCTTTATTTTTCCTCATATTCTTTCTTGCATGACTGAACCAGATTTTATATGTTTTGATGACACCGCAAATGCAACATTTCAGCCTAGAGCTATAGAGTCCTGAAAATAAAATTGTGTCTTGGAACCACTGATAGATCGCTGACAAGGCTGGAACTTCCAAACTAATGGGAAATGATGACAGCTGTTTCATACAGATTAATTGTTTCAGTCTGAGCTGCAGTTTCTCTCATTTGTCTGACAGTATTCTTCATATGACATTGCCTCATAGCACTGGGTTTCTGACCAGGAGATAAAGATGTATCATCTAGCTGTAGTTTGTGCTAAGTTACAGGATCCAAAATTCAGTATTACCTCAGTTACATAACTCCTGATGGATGGATTGGGGCTTGGATGCTGCTTTTTTCCACAAAGTAAAGGACCAGGTAGGAACAAAACTGAGCCTGTGCTCTCAGCTGGATTGCCCTTTTGTGCTGGGCAAGCCTGGGTTGGCACAGATTGCCTCTGTGTGCACAGTTAAGCTAACAGTATGTGCCTGCCCTCGGCAGAGGGGGAGGCAGCTGCCCCCTGCGAGGTGCCACCTCCCCGCGCTGCTACTGCTGGTGTGTAACGTCTTGCTTGGGAAACGGCTCAAGCGTGTTCAGTTTAGGAATACGAGGAACAGTATAGGTATCGATATTTTGCATTTTGTACACAGTATCTCCTGTCACAGAACATCTGGCAACTTCAGGAAAACATAGGCTAAAAAGAAAGTTAAATTTTGTAGCGCTTGGCAAAAAAATAATTGTGCGGCTGAAAAATACGACCTGATGAGAATCTAAGTATCTTGTATTTTAAGAACTAAGTATACTTCACTATATCCAAGTATACTTAATTTACTCCAAGCTTGAGAGTATGGCAAAACTAACACTGCAGCTTTGGTATCTATTGCTGAAAGATGGTGTTATTGGCAGCAAGACAAATGTGACCAAAATGTTGCCTGCTCCTGCAGTTGTATTGCTATCAGTATGTGATGCAAGAGCTTTCTTCTCTGCCCCTCTCTGCCTTCTGCTTTGGATCCATCCCTCCTGAGGAGGAATACACTGGGTGACATGAAGGGTGAAGGCTGCAAAGGGAGGCAGTTGCCCATGCAGCTCTTTCAGAGTAGAGCGATGGTTCTGGCTGTCATCCTAGCTGGCCCATAGCTGACATGCAGATCAGTAATTTATACCACAGTGATAATATGTTGTAGTGCCAGTAACTTTTTATAACACTCATAAAATTTCTTATTCCTGTGGGGAAGCATTCCTCCAGTGTGGGCAGTAAAATGATCACTTTCAGATGTCAGTGTGGACTTTTACGTTGGTATGTTGCCAACTATATATTAAGGTGACCAGATTTTCTAGGCACAAAGTCAAGGAGAAGTAGTTTGGAGAGATGGAAGGGGGAGGAATGTAGACCCCACCTGGGATATCACACAGGCCCTCAGGCAAGCCAGGAGTCCCCTCCTCTTTCTCACATCTACCACCTACTCCTCTGCCATATCTTGAAAGTCAGATGCTAAATGACGATATCAAATGGCCATCACAACCTGCTGTGTTATTTCATTTAAACTCACTTTGGTTTATAATTTAATCCCTGCCCTACATTCCTTTGGTATAATCTGTGTAAGTATTTTCCAGGGTTCATTCTGTCCCGCTCATGCCAGCTACAAAAGCTCCAGACTTTAAGAAAACGTTAGCAATGAGGCTGTGCCTTCCAATACAGCTGTGCCTGGTGGTGCCAGGGCAGGCTGGGGAAGGAATGCACTTGATGGAGAGCACCGGGCAGTGGAGATGATTTTTCTCCTGAAAATGTTATCAGTGGAGCTGTGTCGAATAAACCAAACACAGCTCAAATATCACATCTGCTTAACTGTTCCAGTTCTGGGTGGATCAGCTAGTAATAATCGCCTTCAGTAAAAGATCCTGGCACAGCTAACCTTTAGTACCCTGTTTCCTGTTTTCTTTATGAACAGAAAGTCTCTTTTGAAATCCTTTTTGCTTCCTAGTGTAACAGAGTAGGAGCTGTTAGTGAAAATGTTAGGTTTCTTACAGGAAGGTTATAGAAGCACAGGAATCTCTGCCCGCCCTGAAGATTCCATGGTCAATCACTCCTTTGAAATTTGCTTTTATGCTCTTGTTTTTATGATATTTCTAAGGTGCTTGTAAGCTTTTTTCTAACATTCTGCTAAATAATTTCCTGTCTTTTCTGCCAGAAAAAAAACAAAAACAAAAACAATTACAATATTACTGCAGTAACAGATGTGCTTATTCCTACAATTAAAAATTGCAAAATAAGAAGCAATTTTAGACTGAAAGCCTACAACTACCTATATTTAATTTCTTCTGTGTAACTAGTACTTTGAAGAGTTATGGTCTTGATTCTATGATCCTAACAATAACATCATTCCTTCTACTGGGTTTGATCGAAGATGGTGGGTGGGCTGTGACTGGCTTCAGAGGATTTGATTTAAGCGGTTATGGATGCACCATTTTGGAAACTCATGGAAATAAGATCCATGAAGGAGAATGGCCATCTCTATATAAAATACATTAAAGATTAGGGCTTTTGCAGTGTTGAGCAGACCAACACTCAAACAAAGCAGCTAGTGTTCCTCTTTTGTTACTATACTTAACAATTTCTCACAGTTAATGTAGTTACAGTTCAAACAAATCTCCTTAGCAGTACAGTGGCTCCTCTCTCTATTAATGGCATTTGCAACAGCAGAGTGTCCTTGTGAAAAATCTCATAACATATTGTGCTTTTGTTGTAATGAATCTATGAGCAACCTTTATCTTCTAAAAATCATGAATAAGATATTCATGATGTTTAATTTGAAATAGAAGTAGCATCATTTTAGCATCAACTTTTTAAAGATACGCGTAAATAATTTAGGAGGACAAGATCTAAATTGGTAGTTTGTTGGATTTTTTTCAGGCAAAATATTTCCATAACATAACTAGTATCAGACACCAGTTAACATACCTAACTCAAGTTAAGGGCAGAAATAGATTGAGTACAGCTCTGGACTGGCTTTATTTTCATTAATAGATCTAATATTTCTCGCAAGCCATTATGCCAACATCTCTAAGCAATGAAAAGCTTGACAAAGCAGGCAAAAACTTGATTTATTAATAACTCTTCACATTCCAGTATTACTGGCATTAAATTTCTTTTAGACAACAAAAGCAGATTAAAAAAATGAATGTATTTTTCTACAGATGCTATACAATGGAACTAATCTCAGGAAACAGCACATCGTAAGGCTGTTAAGTTTATTGAACATGTTCATCATGAATGGCCATTGTGCAGTGGCAGTCACTCAAATGTAAATTAAAACCAGATCTTCTGAAATAAGTGCCTTGCCTAAAATAGAGCGTGCACAGAAACAAGATGCTTTTTTGAAAGCAATGAATATCCCAAAAGGAACAACATAGGGCTATACTTAAACATGGCAAAAATTTCCTGAAGTTGGAAGTACTGTATTTAATGTTTGTGGATAAAAAATACAGCAGAGGTGGAAACTGGGCTGAAAATATGGATGAGGGTATTTTCAGCCCAACTTTAGAACAGCCATATAAAGAGCATTTCACTGTGAACCATGTTCCATGTTAAAGTAGAACTGCATAAGAGACCTAATGGATCTTAATTCCTATAAATTCTTGTGTAAGGTAGAGGAACTCTTTCTCTGGTTGGATGTGGCCAGAATGTTGGGTTGCAGGCTTTGTTCTGTAGCCATATTCTGTAAAATGCAGAGCCTCTTCTCATCAAACCTGACAGCTGTTGCTTGTGAAGAAACAAGAGCCTTATAAAGTCTGTCTTAGCAAAAAAACATAAATTGAAATGCAGATGCTAAAACAAAAAAATGCCTTTAAAGTTATATCAGTTGCGAAAGAAAGAGAGGAACTCCCTTCCAGGAATGTTCTGTCTTTGTGGCGGGTGGTAGCATACACTGCATGCTGTCAAAATACGTTCTTGGAGCAGAAGGTGTAAACATGGACTGGTGACTCAGCCCTGAATCCGATGGTCTGAATCTGTGCTCCCTCCAGCTAGAGGTGGAGGCTGGCAGCCTTGCTCTGGTGCCACTTAGGCAATGCCTCAGCTATTGTTTGGCATTTGCCACTTTTACTACAATATACCAGGAGGCTGAGGTCAGCTCCAGCTCTTTTCTTCTTTTAGGTGCTCTAAAAACGGGAGTATTTACCTAGTTTAGAGAAAAGATCAGTTCAGAGATTGTTTTCTGAAGGGATACCCATTAATGTGCCTCACCTTATATGGACATATTACAGTTCTAATGTGAATATGTATTTCCCCAAATTTATTGTGACCTAAAGCAGGTTGGTGAAAACTTTTCTTTTTTTGTTTCCTGTTTGCATGACCTGATATGGGCTTTGGCAGTGGAGGGGCTGGATGAGAATTAGGTCTTTAAAATTAGTTCTGCAAAGAGACCTAGGTTGCTCGGTATGAATCTGTGAAACAAAGCACTTTTCACTGTGATATAATCCTGCCTTTTTACAGGTTTCTTGGACCACCCGCTGTGGCTGGAGAGTTAGATTCTTAGATGGTGTATTGGAGCTGCAGTCAGACTGGGCTAAAACATCTGGAAAAAAAAAAGGCCCCTGGATAATTATTGAATTTTAAATAATTACCCATTCCACATTGTCCTTTGTTTTCCCACCCGTTTGAACTGTAATGAGAGATCATCTCAAAGGTACAAAGGATTTTAAGATTTCCAGTGATTCAGACATTGCAGGATGTTTCCAGGATGCTTAGTCTCAGGAGGCTTTTGGTTGAATGTGGGGTGGCAACAAAAATGGTAAGTGTTTTTTTTTTTTTATTGGTTTAAGAAGGACGGTAGAGGCAAGCACTTAAATAGAAAGCTGGGAAAATAAGAGGGAGCATGCAGCCTGGATTATGGCGTGGAAGCATTAGTCATGAGTACTGCAGTTCTTATTTGGTCTCTTAGGGTATAGGGATCTCTTGACTTTCCAAATGGGCACTAAAACATCTGTTGCTCCTTTGTTTATCATCTGTATTCTTCATTCTTCAAGTTGAAAAGAAAAACAATGAGGGCAACTTTTCTCAGCCTGTTTTCAGTCTGGCCAAATTCTGCGTTTTCCAACCCTTGCAATGAGAGAGACTTCTCAACTTTCCTTGAGAAGGAAACCCTAAGAACTATGACTCTGGGATGTCACACACCTGAGTGGCAGTAACTTTAATGTCTAACACTCAGGCATGCACTTCACCTTTTTGTAAAATCGTCACTGGCCCTGCTCCAAGCTCTTCTTCTATTGCTTGGGTTTTTTAACCCAGGTGCCAAAGAACTGGCAGTTTTGTGTAACATATAGATATATCCACGCCATTCTGGTTCACCTGAAGATAGGAGGACATCCATCATCTTTCCTTTTACTTCTGGACAGAAACCTTAAACCTAACTAGCTGTGACAGAAGTTCACAAAATACCTGTCCCTGTTTCCACTTAGGTAAGAAGAGGCATTTAGGCTGGGAGGGTCTGTCTGCATCTCCTGAAATTTGTCCTCATGGAGGCTGTGGAACCAAGCTCCAGGAGCTGGAGAAACCAATTTTGTGATGAAGGTGTGAGGGGCCCGGTGCAAGGAAAGGATTGGAAATACTTTCAAATAAAGATGTCAGTTGTTCACTCAGTCATCTATTTGCTGGTGGCAGAACAGAATGCGATCTGTTTTGTACATTAAAGTGCCTGTTCCCAAGGCACCTCACTCATTTGTTTATAAGGCAGAGCACATCTGCGGAGCTATACTGGCCCCCGGAAAGCATGATTTCATCAGGAGTGGTGGAGGAAGGCCAACTGGGCGCTCTTGTTTTGCAGTCACCCTGCAACTTTCCTCTTGCAGATCAGTGAATCCAGCTCTCCCAAGTAGGGTATAGGTTAGCTCTTTAAGGTTTCTCATTAAATCTTTCTCATTTGACACAACCAGCCACTTTCAATTACATCTGCACCTGCTGTTTAGAGCAGAACAGCAAATACACTTCAAACAGAAATACAAGAAATTACTCAGGAGAGCAATAGCATGTCATGTACAAAGTATATTTGCTTCTTTACATCTCTCCATGCAGTGAAACATTTGGGGGGGGATGGTTACTGTCATTACAAATTATAAATAATTTCAGGGTATTTCTTAGGAACACTTCTATAGACAAATGGGTTGCTTGCTCATGCAAAGGTAATTTGCTATGTCCGGAATACATACATGCTATTGAGAGTAAGCGTTTCCATAAAAACCTTTGCATCACAATTTTGAGGGAGATTGATGACATTATTTTGTCTTTCATGAGTTTTACCTCAGTGTACTAACAACTTAGATGTTTGTTATTTCTATTTTCCATGTTGTCAAGTGTGGACATAGTGATAAAAAAAGACAAAAAAAAAAAATCCAAAGTACCCAATTCGCTGCTGTCTGAAGGAGCCATTTACATTTGCAAAGAAGGGATGTAAAACATAGTACCCTCATTTGGGCAAAAGCTCCATCTATTTTTTTACAGGTGTAAACAATGGCATGTAGAGTATGATTTTCAGAAATGTCCTATATTGGTCTGACTCTTTTCAGTGTTTGGTTGGTGCTGACAAATATAGAAAATCTCTCTTTTTGGTGCAAGGTGGAGAACTCAGACCATGTTTCTTCTTCCATTTTTTCCTTTGGAAAAAAGTTAGCTGGAGAGATCTCTGCAAGTTGTCACTGGGGAGTGGTATGGTCCAGGTAACCAGTCGCTGTGCCTTCTTACCCTCAGGAAAGTTAGTGTAGAGTTAGCATGCAGGATTATTATAGGGGAGGGAGATGCAGTCCCTTTATGCTTGCTTGTCTCCGAGCTCAAAATTTATAGGACAAACTGTATAGCAAGTCAGCAAAATGAATGTGTGGCATTAATTCAGATGGACTGATTGTTTTCTAAGAAATTGGATTGTGCTTCAATGCTTCCTTAACAATTATCCAAAAATGTTAGTGATGCTGGTCAAAGTCCAGCTCTGACTAAAGTGTGAAATTAGCTGAATCACCAACCATTTCCAATAAATTCTAGAGCACAGGAGATGTACTTGTTTCTCAGAAATGTTTGGGCCAGCACCACACGACCATCATTTGCTCTTTATCCCAAACAATAACATTTGTGCAGGCAAGCCTGCCTGTGTCAGTGCAAAAACAGGCTATGTCATTCAGGGACCTGGGTTCGCTTGACTGACAAACATTTTTTTGCTGGTATAAATGACATCCCTATCTACTCGAAAGTTCTTCTGGTGTCAGTGTGTTGGCAAAACCTTTTCAGTGTGATCAAAGCTGTCATCCCAAAATTGGTGTTTACTGCACTGCTCTCCATGTCCTGAAGCTCAGGGGCTGAAGTACTTCACAAAACAATTTAAGAAATCTACCAGAATAATGTTTCTGTGGAGGCTGAACTAAAATCCCTTACTTTAGGTTGCTCGGCTTAAACGAAAGATTATGCTGAAAAAGAACTGCCTTTCTTTTTTCTTCTTTCTTTTTTTTTTTTTTTTTTGTACTTTTGAAAAGAGGAGTAGTGGACTTGCAGCTGCGATGTTTTAATGGGCTCCACAGATCTTTGTTACTGTACCCTCTCTAATAACAGTAATGGTATTCAGGAGGTGAGAGGGTGAGTTTTGGAGCCAGATGGTGCTGCCCTGTCCTGCGCTACCTTGGGCAGGAGAGGAGGGGAGCATGCTCTGTGCCAGACAGGGCAGCAGGACTGGGGTTGGCAAAGCAGCACAGGGCTCACCGGGGTCAGTCTGCTTAGGGCAAAATGCCCAGGGCTGCTGAGACAGTCAGAGGGTGATGCAGAATTAACTGTGCTATATGCTGAGGAAATGTTTTGCTTAACTACTCCTTTATTCACTAAAACTTGTAACTTGGGATGGGCTGAATTAGGTGTCATTTGTGACATTAGGTGCTGGAAGTATTGAACAGCTCTGGATAAGTATTTATAAACCTACGTAGTATATTTTAATTGAAATATTTTATTTCAGGATTTAAACATGGAATATTTATATTTGTCTTAACATAACATATTGAATCTGAATGTTTTCAGAGTGGTTTCTGTTTCAGAAATAAAACAAGACTCAATGTTTTGTTACATGCATGTAGGGGATCATTGTATCAAAAAAGAAAATGGATTTTCTTGACAATCTAGAATATCTCACTGCAACTTCCCACCCTGTTTGCTACTTTGGTCGCTATAACCAGGGTCCTCAGGTCCCCACTAGGCTCTGGTCTACTTCAACTAGTCAGGAGTTTCTGCTACTTTTCCATTTCTTGTTCCATGAGCAGCAAGTGTTTGCTGCCTTTAGAAACCAAATGCAGACAAATCTTCCCAAAAGGCAAAGTTTTCAGAGTTTGTTTTGTATCGTGATACCTGACTTTATAAAGATGAAATTTAGCAGGCGTATTTTTAGATTACCTTTGAATATTCTTTATGGCTCTCTGACATTTTGGATCTGGTTTTTCTTCATTTTCTGGGAATTACAATAGATTTAACTGAAAGTTATACTGATACAAATAATTCCGTAAAATGTTTCCATAGCAGTTCTATTCACCTCCAACTCTTCTTGTCAACCCTGAGACAGCATGGAGTTTGGTATATATGTTTGAAAAGACAAAATTAGACTATTTGTATTCTTTTTCTTGCTGCTCTATATATAAAATCAGTTATTTCTGATTCTCTTAATAGTCTCTGAAAATCAAACTTCAGTGTCTGTACTACATACTAGGATCTAGTCTGTATCAACAATGGCAAATGTACAACATAACTTGATTCTTGAATTAGAGGGCAGAACATAGAAACAGTATCTATATAGGTAAACAGTGAAAAGATAAATACTAGAAGTCTGTTCATAACTGTACACTGTAGGATATACACCAAATTTACACTTTTTGTTTCTCTTCCTAGAATGGTTGCTCAGAACAATGCCAACCGTGTCTTGTCTGACATATACATTTGACACCTGGTTTCATACTAACAAGAAGATATTTCACACTTGGGATGCAAACTAAATGAACTTAGCAGTTATAGTCTCACAGTCCTCATTGGACATAGCAGACTGTTACAGTCAGAGGGATAAGGGGGCAATTCCATTGTAGGAAAATTCTTCAAGAACATTTAAATAAGCAAGATAATTCAGGAGAAATGGTGGGTATTGTAATCAATCCCTGCTGTCAAGAAAGGACTAGGTTGATTAACTATGAGATGGATCAAACTATTCAACACCACCTGTATAAAATTACAAGATGGATAGGACTGAAGGAATAATAGAATGGAAAATAAAAGTAAGGTGGAGCAACTGCACAAGGCCAAAACTTTGTGAAAAAATACATAATAAAGAGAAATGTATGTGGAGGCCAGCAGTTGAATATATTTCCACTGATCAGTGCTCATATTTCCATCTGGAGTTTGCAGGTGTCAGCAGCTTCAAATGTATTCACCTTTCTGTACCCTCTCAAACAGGCTGAAACCTGTATGTGTGCCTTCCTTCTGAGGCAAATAGGATATTTAATATGTTATCCCAGAACCAGCAAGCGGGTCTAAGGTGTTTTAACAAAACCAAAATTGAATGGCACCAAAGTGAAAGCTTTGCTGTTTAGCAAATCCATAAAGAAAAGGGTGAAGATTAAGTGGTGATTTGAGGAGTAGAATAATCTAGGATTTTATAAAAAGAACTGGCTGTCAGAGCTAGGATATGGGATAAACCAGGCAGGTTGAAAGCTGGGAAGAACTAGTGACTATATAAGGTGTACAGAACAGCAGGCTATTGTAGAAGGTGACCTACTAGATCACGTAAAGGTGTGTGGAACATACCCTTAGAAGGCTATTTTAGAAATGAAGAGCTGGTGAGAAATCTCATGTAAAAGATATAGTGGTCCTTTTTCTTCCTAGAGATAAATCCAGTTTCTTTTAAAGTATTATCCTGAGGTTGGTTTTGTCTGATCCTCTGTAGCTTATTGGAGATGGATTCATAAACTGCTTTGAAATGTGATTTAAAAGATAAACAAGAATAGTTACTGAGAATATTCTGGAGCCCATCAACCTTTTCCTATACTTTCTGCATCATCTACCCCCGAAGTGCCCTGCTATTCCTCCAGCAGAACTGCCTTGCATCTCCTTTTATGAATACTTCAATTAATAGCCAGCTTTGCTTCAATAGCATAGCACAGTATTAAACAGCGTTTCCTTATTGTCATCAATGCTTGTTTCATCAGAAATTAGTCATGTCAACTGTCATTTTTCAGGCAATCATCAAGAGTTTTGAAATTTGATTCAGTTTGCTCTTTGAGACATCCTATCTAGGAGGAGTGTCTGACCTGGGGGTGGTTAAGCTGCTAGAGCACCAGCTATCCTCTAACAATTTTTGTTGTTAATAGTTGTTCATTTAATTAAGGTGGTGTTCTCTCTGTCTGGATGATCATCAGCCTTATTTATCCACATAAAGGAGATAACTGAACGTTTTAAATTATCATCCTCTTTCACTCCTTTCCACTTTGTCCAAGATTAGCACAAACTGTGCATGGGCAGTTGTATAATTATAATGTACCCATGGTTGTCAAGCAGGTTTTCTGCCTTTCTGCTTTATAACCCCTGCATTTCCCAAGGATCATCAAATATCTTTGTGAACCCCATCTCCTAAAATTCCAAACATCTGGTTTATTGGTGAACAGTTTTCAGACCTAAACACAGCAAAAGCATTTAGCCTATGCTTACAATATTCAGGTTTTGCGGGCCTTTTGCAGTTTGTTGTTAGGCTGGAGTTTTCTCAGAGGAAAGTGTTGCATACCCTGCAAGAGATTCTTGGATCTGTACTTTACTGCAAGAGAACTGAGTGTTGTGCATTGCTGTTATGCTGACGCATAGTTTGATGAGAAGTAAGCACCGATCCTTGTTAGGGTGTTTTGAAAACCCTACACAACGTGATTCTGAAATGTCCTGACCTCAAAAAGAACCCAAACAGTGCTCCAAGAATCAGTGAAGAGGCTTGTGGGAATCAAGAATAAAAGGCTTTTCTGCTCTCATAATTTCAGATTAGGCAAGTCTTTCTTTTCTCTTTATCTCAAGTATACATGCTTTAAGTGTGCCTTCATTTCTGGTGCAGTGGCTCCTTGGAGACAGTATTTTCCCTGGTGCAAGAACTTAATTGGACATCAGTGAGTTTTGCATAAAATCTTGTGTGAGTTTTGTATAAATTCTTCTGGGCTTCAGTCAGGCAAAACTAGTGCAGGAACTAACTGTAACAGCATAAAGATTTTGTATCACCTTGTTCTCTTATTACATCAATAATATGATGTAGACTGGATTTGGCCTTAGAGGTGTTGGGACTTCAGCAGAGACAGATGAATCTTGATTCCAAAGATGAAATGGAGTGGTTTATACTCAGGTAGGGGGATCCTGATTAGTGTACAGCTCCTCAGTACCTGTGCTTTGGAGGGCAGATGCAGTATCCATGCCGCTGCCTTTCCGTGGCCTCTGTTGGGCAGCTCGTGCCTGCAGAGGACCATCAGGAAGGGGAGGGAATTCTGCTGTCTAGACATGTGGCAGCTATTTCCAGCATCAGCAGTATCAGAGGAAAATAACTTTTCCTGAACTGTGGTATTTTGTGATTTAAATCTGCTTGAGTGCATCATTTATCATGTATCGTTACTCTGTTTTTTCTTTAAGACCTTCCAAGATCCTCTGAGCCTGAGCTTGCTCAGTTGTTCTGCTGGTGCTGATTATTTTAAGAACACGTATGACCCATCCTAAGACTGCATTTGGGAGATTGAACTTCAGTCCCTTGCACAACCATCTAATCTCAGGCACAGCTGCTAATTCTGTTTTAGTCTTCCTGCTTCAGCTCCTCATCCCTAGCTTGAGTATAACTAGTAGAAATCTCTGGTTTATGTTACAGGGATAAATGAAATCGTAGTTCTGAAATGAAGAGGATTTAGGTAAGGTCTTTCCTTGGCAGAGTGGCATAATAGATGGCATAATTCAATAGCAACTAGAATGCTGAATTCACATTGCACAATATTAGAAAATAAAGATCATGAGGTAGAATAAATCTCCCCACCCTGGTCTTAATTTATTTTAAACAGCAAAACAAATGAAACCCAATTAAGCTCATAAGTCATAGTGTGAACGGAGTCCAGAAAAATGTCAGTTCCAATGAATATGAGAAATAAAAGTATTGGCATTGGAACCACAATAAGGCCTTCTTTAGTTGATCTTGAGACATGACTTAAAATGTGAAGAATGAGAAGATAAATACAAATAAAGGGATTTTTTTTCCCCTAAATGCTGAAAGGGTTATTTTTAACACAGTAAACATTTTCATTGTGAGTTAATGTTAGCCAGTGCAATTGGAAGAACTAACCCACGTGAAGTGGGTTAGCACAACCAGCTGAAGTATTCAAGATAATCTGCACTGAACTGTCATGGAGAGGGATAAAATAGATTGTTATACTAATCAGATTATAATAACCCAGAGCCTGGTTCACAGTCTTCATAATCAGCTCTTGGCAATAAATTCTGCATTACTGTTCCTTAGATACAACATTTCTGGAGAGAGACAATTTATTGTTCAGAATATAAACTCTACACTCATATTTTTTTTTATTGCAATCTAGGCTATAATAAGGGAGTGATTGATGCACCAAGCAGTGGGGGCCAACTCAGAAAGTTTGTGACCAAGTCTTTCCTGAGAGCCGTTTGCTATGAGTGAAATACAGCCCACGCAGAGGAGTGCATTGAGCTCTACGGGTGCATACTTCTGCTCTAATGAATTGCTTTAACCTGCAGACCCCATGGTTGATCTTTCCAAAGGATATCACCTTTCTCTGTGGCTGTGCGCTTGCTGTTACAAGTTGCTGCACTGTCATTCAGATATCAGTAAAAGCAAATCATCCATGGGCTTGGCTCTGTGCTTTTCTCTTGTGTGTGGCTCCGTGAGCATCTGCAGAACTATATTTGAGCCCTGGGACTCAGACCTCAAAGGCTGAAAGACCCATTCCAGGAAAGTACAACAGCATATGTGTAGAACAGTCATTTCAATAAGTTTTTGACCTGAAGTACCTTAGATATTTTTCATCCTGTAATTAAATAACATTAGTGTTCAAATAACAAATACTGCCTGTGAAAGACCACATTTATAGTCATTCAAGTGATACCTACCAGAATAATTGCCCTACAATCAAGCTGTAATTTGTCCTTTCAAGTAGATTGAATGATCTGGATTGATTTAAGAAACGGTGCTCCTTTTAGTTTAGAAAATAATAGATGTTCCTTTCACATTCCACGTTTTAAAAAATAATTAATCACAAAATGTCATTCAGCTAATCTGAAATAGCTTCTGACAAAAATAAAAGGATTTGGCACATAGATTTAAGCTTATACTAGTGAGTGTTAGAAGTGTATATGTGAAAATTAATCATAATCTCTGTGCCTTTACTTACAGTGAGATTTGTCTTGTCTTTGAATATTTCAAACTGTATTGAATTATTGTATCCAGAAACCTAGCCACAAGGTGAATTGCTCCAAGCGTCCACATCAGACTGCCTTCTTCATTTTCTGGTAGCGATAAATTCCCTTATCCAAATCCACTTATTCATCATCTGATGGCTCGTAATTGATAGAAGCATCTGGGGAAAATCCCCAGGCAAGAAGGGTCTGCAATGTTTCACAAGTTGAATTGCCCTGGAGTCGAGGTTCGCAGTGAGTGCTCAGTTCAGAACTTGGCTTTCTTACACTGAGTTGAGAACATGGACCTTGTTTTCCATTGCCTTGCATTTTGTGTAGCTATGTACTGTGGACACTGATACAATTCTGTTCCTGTTCACTAGCATTTGAGGCTGGCCTTGCATATATAAAAATGACTAGACAAGGCTCTGGGTACTTGTGCCTTTACAAGATTCGGCTCATTCTTAGTCCTGTAAATATCCCCCCCCCTTTTTTTTTTTTTACCTGCCTTTTAAATTTCTGTTTACTCCTGATTTTTATTAAATCTTAATGCTATACAATATGTCTCTTTGATAGATATCTGTTCAAATCAAAGCATTTAATCTGAGAAAATCATCATATTGTAGTGATCCAGAACATTGAGAGCAGGAAAAGAGCTGACATGCAAATGGCAGTCTTATAAAAAGCTCGGAAAGGTTCCAAAAAAGATATGTAGAGAAAAACCTAAAACAAATAAAAGATTTGGCCAGTAAGTTAAATTATAAGGGTAAAGTTTAAACCCAGCTGTTCTAGAAAACTTTCAAGGTTTTGTTGAATGAGGCAACTTCTTCAGTCCTGAGGGACTGACTCTAGGAGCATAGGAAATTTAAATAAAATTAATGAAAATAAAAACTATGTAAACCTTTGCTCAAACTCTGAACCAAAGAGTACCTAAGTTTTAACGAGATTCAAAAAGATATTGTTAGCTTAAAAATATAATGTAGAACTATGCACTTCTTGATTTGTGTTTGAACTGGACATAAGTGCTATGAAAATAGCTTTTCATGTGGCATTTTTGGTTTGTGGCTGACCAGGCACTACGGCGAATCTCCTGCAACTGTCATTCCCATGAAATTGAAAAAGATGCAGTTTGTGGGCCAAGTTTCAGATATGCTATAAGTAAACCATGCAGTTTTTGAGCAGTGTCCCAGATTTCTGAGCTTTCTAAAGATAAAATAAGAAAAAAAGACTGGAAATGATCCGGTTTTGGTAGAGTTCATCTTTCTGCCGATGCACCGTTGTTCGTTATTTTGCCTTTTCTATTGTATGCCCACTTCAATCTTAATAGGCCTTGTGATATAGTTGGATCAAGCTGAGCCATCAGAAAATCTGTCCTTGCCGTAAACAGCCGTTAGGAGCCTGCCTCTGATACAAAACCTGACACGTGGAAGTTCTGGTTCTGTGGGGGAAATCCAGATACTTCATATCTTTCCAACTAAGCATATGACTTCTCAGAGTCTCTTTGGTTTGTTCTAATTCTTGGGAACAAAAGCACAGATTATTCAGTACTCACTTGTAATGTGAATACTCACAATAGTCGTGTTACTCTCAGTTTTCTAGAGTGTTGCTGAATTAATGTATAAATTGCTTTCCTTCATAATTGCAGTCCTGAATATGTAAATATCCTTTCTGTAAGGATAAATATCAAGATGAAACAATTTGCGCAAGAAATTTTTTTTCATTTATTTACTCTTTTGCTGCCTTTAAAATCCTTATATACGGTCCCTCAGTTAGAGCTGCTATGATACCCTTGATCATTACTCTAGTGAACTGCAGTTGCATAGAGTGAATGATTGTAATTACAAAAGGAGAGTGAAAAGGTAGTTTTACACTGACCAAGCATTTGATACCTAAAATTAGTTTCTGGATCTGGTATAATCTGCTTCTGTAACTTTGAACAAACTATTTAAATGTAGTTGGTTCAATTAGAAGAAATAAGAGGAAGTATGATGAATTATCTCAAGAAGGGAAGTATTCCATGATAATTCAGTACGTCAGTTTTCCCATGTGTGAAATGGACACAATGATCATTCAACTTTGTTCTTGACCATCCTTTTCTATTTAGATATTTGGCTCTTCAGACCAGAAACTGTGTGTGCGCTCAGGGACTGGCATGTTGGCACTTAACACAAATAAAGACTTGAAACAGAGATTTTAGGATGTATTGCTGCTACATTGCTGGTTGAAATTAATTGGCAGATATCTTATGATTTTTTTTTTTTTTGGACGTCTTTCTGTTCCAATACATATATTTAACAAAAACTAAACAAATTCCCATCCCCACCTTCCAAATAAGATTCAAGGAAGCCACATTCTGGTCCCGCTAAAGTCAATGGCAGGAGTTCCCACTGATTTCAGAGAGACCAGGAGCTGACTGTTTATGTATAGATATTATTTTTTCAATAAAAGCAGGTGAAGCTAATTGAAAAAAACTTGGGCAGCTCACATAGTTGCTGGTTCTCATATGCCACAAGTATTTTACTATTTGGTTTGTGTCCATTTCTCATAATAAATTTGAATCAGACATTTATTATTCAGCTTGCTAGTAGGATCTTTGGAAAAGAAACTGTTATGCAAAATAAATCACCAAGTTCTGTCTAAAACTATTTTCTTAATGATTTCATGTTTTTAGTTAGACTTGTTGTATACTGTGTAATGTAATAGGAAATAGCATACATCAAAGAAGCAGCCTCAATTTTCCTCAAGTGATTATGTGTTTAGTTTCTGTGATTCATATAGGATTCACATATGGTTTACTTGATTATGATTATTTATTGTAACTTCGATTGCTTGGAGAAACTTCAGGAGAATATTTATTCTCTGTTGAAGTCACCATCTCAACAGAAAGATTTAACTGAAACTGGAAAAGCCATTGCAGCCCTACTAGTTTCTGCTGGAAAAATTTATCTTCTTTTTTCTCTTTCCCTTTCCCTACTATTATTTACCCAGATAAAGAGCCTGTATATTTTCATAGTGGTGACTTGTTCCTTCCTGAGCTCTCTGGAGGGAAATCTCAAGCGCTGGAGTTTCAGAGTTATCAGCTGTGCGCTGTGGTCTGTGACTCTCGGGCTGCTCGGATCTCGAAGCCCTACGGGAAATCTTTTTTCTTCACCATGCGAATCTCTGGACATCTGATCTTACTGCGTGCCCGCTCTCATTCTTGACACTCAGAACAGTTCACAGGGAAGGCATTAGTGATCAGGTGAGCTGACCTAAATAATTTGTTTAGTTTAACTCAGTTTGGCTGGAAATAAAGTCCCAGCCAGCAACTGAACCAGGGGTGGAACCTTCCTCCAATCCAGAAGTTTACAACAATTGTTATTTTAGTCCTTTTTACTGACACAGATGAGATTGTTTGACTTATATTTTAAGAAATGTTTTCAGAGAAAAAGCACTATATATAAATGAAATATATTATTATTACTATTACAGGGTTCTCCATAGCTTTTATAGTTCATAGGCTGTCAGCATTTTCTTTAGAAAGCCTGTATTTTATGTGTCTACAGTTTGGCCTTGAAGTTGTCCTCAGAGTTAAAAGTTGAAATACTAGAAACAAGCTCAAAGCAAAGTTGTTCCCCTCTCCCTCTTTCTCATAAAACCAGCTCTTTAGTAACCTTTACATCAGAAAGATTCAGATAAATAAATGACATTGTTGGCTTCAGGCTTTGTCATGATCTAAAAGAAAAAAACCTGACAACAAAAAACCCACCACCCACAGCCAACCAACAAACAAGACCTAAAAGCATTATTGCTCCTTTATTTTAATGAAAGTCTCTGGACACCATCACCGCAGTGGGACTGATCTTGTAGTTTACATGGGTGGGTCTGATTCTCTTGCCACCAAAGCCAGTGACTGAACTCCCTACACTAGAAGAGAAAAAAAGCTCGGGTAAAGCAGTAGGGTAGCAGTTAGGGGAAATGTGTAAAAAGAAAAATGACACATTATGTCTTTAGAAATGTATGTGATAAAAATGCCTGCAGGCTGTTTCGTTTATATGCTATGGGGAACCATGTTGAGCAGTTATGTTGTCAACTTTGGATTGTGACAATGTATACCTCAGATACGTGCTCTGAGGAAAGATTTAGTATGATTGAATTTAATAATTTGCTGCATTATATATAGGCTGAAAAAGCAAAAGAATATAACCCAGAAGAGGAATATCAAAATGTTTTGAAAATGTCATAGTATTTTTACTCAAAATTAGGGGACAATTTTTTATTAGTGAGTGATTTCTTGGGGGAAATGGTATAGAAAATTAGGAATTTTCAGTATTTTAGTTTATAGAATTTAATACTATTTTTATTTTTCCAAACACATATTGAACCAAAAGTAGAAAAGCCAAACAAAATTGAAACACTCCCCCAACATCCAAACGAAATGTAGAGAGGAGTATTTGTTTCATGTAAAATTTCAGGAAAAGTAAGAAACAATTCTTCATGAATCTTGAGGAGTTTTCTGTCCAATGGATGAACTTGGAAATGGGTAATTGCACACCACAAAAGAGTTTGATGGACAGGTATACATGCAATTTTCTTTTTCTTTGTTGTGTGTGTATGAGAAAGCTGTCCAAATCTCACCAATAGATAATTTTATATTTCATCAGGCTTCTGACTGTTTGTGCACTGAACATTAGTAGCTATGGCTCTCTTTTGGATGTGATCCCTTTTACTATCAGATAAACTGGAGTCTAATTTAATCTAATCGGAGAGTGTTTGTTCTGTGAACAGAATGTATTTTCTGAGACTCTTTCTTTCCTGTGTTCATCCATGTGTTTGCATAATTTCCACCCACAGTCAAAATACTGCTGGCATGGTCCAGAGGATGTATTTTAGTTGCAGCTGTGTGCTGTGCCCAAACACATTATGTGTTTCGGCTTGAGAACAGAGTAAAAAGAGCACTATAGACATATGAAGTTAGAATTAGGTTCCAATAGTTCTGTTTGAATAATATCCACTCTGTTTCAGCCTAACATGGAAGTATTCTCTGAAAGAAATTTTTGTGACCTTGAGGAGTATGGGGAAACAATATTTTTCTTTTTTTCTTTTGTTTTCATGAAATGGCCCTCTAAGAAAAGTACATTTAAAATCCACAAACAACGAACAAGATAAAATAAGGTTTTTTTTTTAAAGGAAAGAAAACTATAAATGTTACAATCAAGATTAATAGAAAAAAACCCCACTGCTTTTAATTGTGGGAAATCTGCGTACATTAGTTTTCTGAGGATATTTTAAACTTTGCCTCAGCCCTCAGCATGCCAGCAAACTGCTTTATATAGCTTGTGTCAGAGGAGCTGTGTTAGTAATTGATGCTGGGGAACTGGAGACTGCCATATCAGAGTCTCATGATTGCTACGTTTGCTGGCCTGTGTGCATTATTAACGGTTGGATAGCAGTCCCCTGGTGTAGCATGCATTAAAGACTGCTTGTGTTAATTACTAGGAAGAAGTAGGCAAAAGTAGATATTTGGGATGTCATTTTTTTGTCAGCTGAAGTTGATGAATCCAAGTCTAGCGAGTGCTGTAACCTATAATATCCATGTACCACATAGTTGTATGCTGTAATTTGCACAACGTATATAGCCATCTACAGTAATTTTATTACATGGGCTATGTTGCTATGTATGCTTTAATTTATCTTTAGATTTTTCAGTATTTTACCACGCTCCCACTGAGGCAGAGGGAACACTAGGCACCCAGTGAAAAGAACAGAGAGAAGCTCCATGTTCCAATTCTTCAGTGTGTGGTTGATAAAAAGATGCAATCTAGCTGCAATCTGATTTATATACAATACATCAAGGATGAGAGTAAATTACTGCTGTCTGGGCAGCCCAAGGCTGGAATTAGTTTCATTGTTCCTTCTATTATATTAAAAAATAATGTGATTGTTGTTATAATTTCAGTCCTTGAGGACAGGGAAGAAAGAGGAGCTAAAACCGCTACAAGTGGTGTGTGGATTTAGGGAGAAATAGTATTTTAATAACCTCGATTCTTCAAGCGTAAGACAGGCGTCTGCAATACAGATTATATCTAATAACCCTCAATAGTGCATCAAATAGCTACTCAGTACACCTGAATGTTTACATTTTTGCCTTCAGATGTCTTTGCATGTATTTTATCTTTTTGTCTTCTCATGCAAGTTCTTGTGATAATTATGTTGCATCTTTTAAATACCCTCACTAACAGCAAACAAGAAGGTCCTTAGTGGTGCAGACCAAAGGACATGCATAATTGTGATGCCTGAGTAGCCCCTTCCTTTCTTTGGTATACTCAAGGGGGAATGATACTCATATCTTTATGTGATGTAGGATCGGTTCTAGCTTTCTATTCTGTGATGTGCAACACCTAAACTCAGTGAAGATGGCTGAAACGTTCTCCAGCAAGACTGCAAATTCCTCTTCACAGAAAAGTAGATTGTTCTGTTGGGAAAAGGATACAAGTGGATCCCATGGTAGAGATTAAAGAATGAGGAGGGCCATTGCGTACAGCAATCACTTTTCTGCCCTGAACATTCCCTTACCCGAGTTGCTCCTTTGAATACAGCAGCTCACATTCATAAGCATTAGGGCAACATTTATCTGGGTCAGTTGAACCCAAAATACTAGAAAATAGTACAATCTGGAAAAACGGGGGGAAAAAAAAGTAAAATGTGCCTTCAAAGTGGGCCCCACCTGTGTGCTGGAAAGGGCTCTGGTGCTGGAAAGCTCTTGCTGGGCTTCCAGTAACGAAATCAGGCAGAATCTGAAGTCTTTGAGGGTGCTAATGAAGAATTTTGCTGGACGTATAATGGAGACAGTGATCTAAATCTCCTGTAAATCCAAAGAAATACTGTCACTGGCTAAAATGGGTGTGGGACCAGGCCATTCTGTAATGATGCCCGCTTTGTAGTCAGATTAGGTTGGACATACAGACACTTGTTGATTTATGTTACAGCTCAGTCTCAGTTACAGCTGCGCTCATCCTGAAGCTTCCTATAGGTCCAGTGCAAGATGAATAGATAGGTCTGTTTATAAACTTGCATTAAAACTCCTTGCATTAAAAAGTTATACTGAACCTCCTTAATGACCAGACTGTTAAAAGCTGCCTTTATGGGTAGCAGACGTTAAAGGTTAGATATTCCTGAAACATACTGGTTCATCTGAGACATTGGATGTGGCCTTTTGATTTTATTGCTCTTCCTGCTCTACTGAGGTTGAATGTGGAACGAACTAGGAGAGTTTGCCAAGGCAAATAAGAGAAATAGGAACAAAAATCAATATTTTGCTGGTGTGAAATAAGCAGAAATGAATCGCTACTGTGTAAAAAAGAAATGAGGCCTGCTGTGTTGCTGAAGTCCTGATACAAGTGCTAAGAAGATTCTCTGAACTACGCTTTGCCCTCCACTATGTGCAGTGGGTGCATCCTACCGAAAATGCACCTAACAGGTACTGGGTAGCACCAGAAGTAGTTGACTGTTCTGCAGACAGTTTGAAGGGGCATAAGTGATAGTCCTGTTGGTAAATAACATTTCAGATGGAGTTTTGCTACTTTTGGAAGTTGTATTTTTCTTTCATTCCTTTCACATGAAGTACTCTGAGACAGATAACAAACTTGTACCCATGGCTGAGTCCAAGAGGAAGAAAGAAGTGTGGTTTTCCTTCCCTATTCCCGTCTTTCCATCCTCTTCCCCAGGCTCTTCTGCTTTTTGATTCTGTGTAACACAAGACCATAATGAAAAGCTGGCCATAAACTGGAAGATTGCATTTAAATTATACTCCTTTTCTTTGTATTGAGGCCCAAGGCTGTTTCACTCTGGTGCTTTAAACTTCTGATTTATTAGTGGGCACAACCTGGGCTATTCCCTACAGTGATCATGGTCCCCACTAGGTAAACGGGAGCCTTATGGTGCAGTTTTATGAGAGTGCTTGTGTGATGTTCCCATTAACTGCATCAAAGCCTTTTGTGTGCAGGGCAGTCCAAGAATTCCAGTGACAGCATTGATACCCCAATAACTTACTGTGCTGAATAGGATCTAAATACATCTCCAGGAAATCTTCATGTTTTTTCTCTTTCTACTATTCTCCATTTTTAGAAATACTCAATTTGGAATTACTTACCACAAGAGTTTGTGAAAGAGCCTCTCTTTCTTTGTAAGAAGTAACTTTGCATTTTTTTTAATGAACCACTTTTTAAGTATTCCTAAATAAGTAGTAGATGATATGAACATGGGATAGATATGCACATGTCATTTTTGGTTATGAGCGTAGTGAAAGTTCTTAAGTTCTAAGTAATGGTTGGAAAGACTCTCTTGACTTATTTGGACTGTGTATCACTCTGTGACAGGTTAAACCATCATCAGTTTATTAAAAAATATATTTATTTTTAAGGCTGTCAGCCACTTTATTAAAGAATTTATAAACTATAAAAAGGAGGTCTTAATTGGAAGTGTTGCCCCATTGGAAATATTCCCATGAACACTAGCAAGAATGTTTCCAAAAATAATGTGTTTAGCAAAAGAAACCTCCATGTTCCATGGCATAAAGCATCCCGAACTAGCACTCAGATGACACTGAAATAGTTATTGTAATGTTCTGAGACACTGTGTTCCTAAGACGGGACTGTCTTTCTTTTTAGTAACTCTTAATCACAGTGCAACAGGAATACTGTGCCTTGCACCTACTAAAGTCGCTGGAAGTTTCCCGACCAGATTCAGTGGGAACAGAACGTGTGCCTCTGAGCCCTATAAAACTACTGTAATGCAGCAGTTTGCTAAAGGTTTTTGATTTTTGGTTTGTAAATTTTCTTAAGTTCTAGAAAATTATCCTAGTAAATTAAATTGTGCAGTCAGCCATTTCTGTTTATGTATGACTACAGGTTTATTAGATCTAAAAGCATTTACCTATTTATGTAATATATTTTACTTGAAGAAAAAAATAAGAAAAGATGCCAAGTGATTTACAGCGTGCCTCTGTCACAGGAGCTTACTGGAATGTGGCACTCTGGTATGTTACTTAACTACTGGTCACTGCATCTTGTCAGGATGCTTAAAAATCCGGGTTACCACACAGTGACATTTCACTGAAGTGCAAGAAAGAGAAAGGAAAGGGGTGTAGCAGCATTTCCATTGAAGGGAGAATGTAAGATTTCTTATTCTTTGCCCATTTTAAATTGCCGTACTAAGCAATTGACAAGCAAGTTTGGAGATTTCGCAAAGCTCTAATGACCATAGCTGCATTCCTCAAACCATTAGCTCAGTTTCCAGAGGGACCCATTGCTGATTCAGGAATCACATGTTAAAACTGAGCTGCAGACAAACAGGACAAATTAGGAACTGAGCAATTACAGAGGTATTCAGATTTATGGCAGAAGATGCCTTTATGTGGCACTTTATGATATGCCCAGATTAATCAGCTGCCAGGCAGCAATACCTTATCGCCTGCGTGTTCCTCTTCTTGAGCTTGCTGCAGTGTGCTTTGGGTTTGCTTTGCCCCTGCTTCTGTACAGCTGCACACAACTCTTTTAGTCAAAAGTTCATGTAAACTTTTAGCTGAGGAAAAAGGGGAAAAGCTGGTGGTGTTTGCCAAGTGGTGAAAGACTGGAAGGTTGACTGTACCCATAATTTAAGACGTTCATCCTGGTTATCCTGAAAAAAAAAACCCCACCACATTATACTGAAAACTCAGAACTCCGTCTTCTCAGGAGTGCTGCATTTATTGTGCTTCTGAAAACACAGCCTTGAGGTTGTCTTTGCGTTGTTTCTGCAGCCCTGGTCCCTCTGCCAGCTCAGGCTCCCCGCGGGAGGAGGGTGCCTGGCGGATCCAGCGCTGCAGCCCCCTGACTCTGTCCTTGTGCAGCATCGCAGCCATAGCAGAGCCGGGGGCCCTGCCTTAAATTACAGTTGGCTATTTTTCTGTCACTGCTGTATCAGCAACAATATCTCTTATCTGCGTTATGTCTAGAGACTTACACAAAATTCCACTAACTTCCATTTTCTCATCTGAAAAACGAACTCAGTGGCTTAGTCTCATATTACTCAACTTTGTAGCTGGAGTTAATGGACCAGGCCTAATTCCAGACTGGTTCTCAATTCTTTGGATGTGGCTGATGCACAAATCAAATAGTTCTGGCACCCTGACACTTCCTGTGAATGAAAAATGACACTAAACTAAATAGTTGTGTGAATTTCATCCCCATTCATGCAGCAGACTAAAAGACAACTCATATTTGGCAGATGTGCAGAAAAGATTCAAATCAGAAGAAGAAAAATGTGAATGTTCTCGAGAGAGGGTTTTTTTCCACAATGAAGAAAAAAAAAAAAGCAATGGAAACCCATGAGTTTAATCCTAGAAAGACCTAGCTAGTAGAATATAATATCTTAATGGTATGTTAAGGTCTAAGAATCAGTCTTGCAAGAGGGAGTGTTACGTCTCTCTGCTGCCCCAGAAGCATCACAGAAGAGTATTTTTGTCTCAAGATCAGGATTAACTTTAGACACAATTAGGTGCAGATCTGGGTTGTATGTGAACAGAGCAGTCCTGCTCCTGTCCTTGTCTCCCTTGCCATGGGTTCCTTGTCTCATTTATTGATTGTACTGCTTAAGACAGCAGCTGTAGCTTATTAATGCAATAGAAAAATTTCATTTTTTGTTGGGGATAATTTTTGTTTGGTTTCAGATAATTTTCACTCTGTGGCTGTATGTTAGAATTGGAACAAGTGAAGCAGTGGGCATGTATCTCACCACCTGGAGTTTGGGGAGACAGAAGTGAGGGGAAGAAAGCCCCCGGGTTCACCAGCTACTTAAGGAGGTATTCAGATGATCCATGGCTGTTACAGGGCAGATGTTGTAGTAGGAGTCTACTACAGGCCACCCAACCAGGACAGAGAGATGGACGAGGTATTTTATAGACACTTAGCTGAAATCTCACAATCGCTTGCCCTTGTTCTTGTGGGCGACTTTAACTTCCCAGACATCTGCTGGAAATACAACACGGCAGAACGAGACCAGTCCCGGAGATTCCTAGAATGTGTGGGAGACAACTTCCTGACACAGCTGATAAGTAAACCAACTAGAGAAGGTGCCCTGCTGGATCTCCTCTTTGTGAACAGAGAAGGGCTGGTGGACGACGTGGAGGTTGAAGGCCGACTAGGGCACAGTGATCGTGAAATAATAGAGTTCTTTATTTTTAGAGACGTCAGGAGAGAGCTAAGCAGGACTGACATCCTGGACTTCAGAAGGGCTGACTTTGTCTTGTTTAGGCACCTGCTTGAAAGGATCCCCTGGGAAACTGTCCTGAAGGGTACAGGGGCCCAGGAAGGCTGGGCGCTCTTTAAGGAAGTGTTAATGGCTCAGGAGCAGGCAGTCCCCAGGTGCTCTAAGAGAAGCTGACGCCAGAGAAGACCACCCTGGCTGAACAGGGAGCTTTGGCTGCAACTCAGGGAGAAAAGGAGAGTTTACGGCCTTTGGAAGAAGGGGCTAGCCACTCACAGTGATTACAGAGAGGCTGTGAGGCTGTGCAGGGTGGAAATCAGGAGGGCAAAAGCCCAACTGGAAATTAATTTGGCCTCTGCAATCAAGGATAACAAGAAAAGTTTCTATAAGTGTGTCAGTAGCAAAAGGAAGTCCAGGGAGAGTCTCCATCCCCTGCTAGATGCAGGAGGAAATATGGTAACAAGTGATGAGGAGAAGGCTGAGGTGCTTAATGCCTTCTTTGCCTCAGTCTGTAATAACAAGGTTAGTTGTATTGATGAAATCCAGCCTCCACAGCCAGAATACAGAGACTGAGAGAACAACCCCCCTGCAATCCAGGAGACAGTCAGTGACCTGCTGCATCACACAGACACACACCAGTCTATGGGACCAGACGGGATACACCCGAGGGTGCTGAAGGAGCTGGCTGGGTGCTCGCCAGGCCACGTTCTATAATTTCCCAGCAGTCCTGGCTGACTGGAGAGGTCCCGACTGATTGGAAATTGGCCAGTGTGACGCCCATCTATAAGAAGGGTTGGAAGGATGATCCGGGAAATTACAGGCCTGTCAGCTTGACTTCAGTGCCCGGGGAGCTGATGGAGCAGCTCATCCTGAGTACCATTGTACAACACATGCAGGACAGCCAGATGCTCAGGCCCAGTCAGCATGGGTTTGTGAAAGGCAGGTCCTGCCTGACAAACCTGATCTCCTTCTGTGACAGAGCGACCTGCTGATTGGATGAGGGAAAGGCTGTGCATGTTGTCTACCTTGACTTTAATAAGGCTTTTGACACCATTTCCCACAGCATTCTTCTGGTGAAACTGGCTGCTTGTGGCTTGGATGGGCACACGCTTTGCTGAGTAAAAAACTGGCTGGACGACCGAGCCCAGAGAGTTGTGGTGAACGGAGTTAAATCCAGCTGGCGGCCGGTCACGGGTGGTGTCCCCCAGGGCTGGGTGTTGGGGCCACTCCTGTTTAACATCTTTATTGATGATCTAGAGGAGGGGATCGAGTGCACCCTCAGTCAGTTTGCAGATGACACCCAGTTGGGTGGGAGTGTTGATCTGCTCGAGGGCAGGGAGGCTCTGCAGAGAGACCTGGACAGGCTGGAGCCATGGGCTGAGCCCAACTGGAGGAGTTTCACTAAGGCCAAATGCCGGGGGCTGCCCTTGGGCCACAACAACCCCCAGCAGCGCTACAAGCTTGGGGAGGAGTGGCTGGAGAGCTGCCAGTCAGAGAGGACCTGGGGGTGTTGATTGACAGCCGGCTGAACAGGAGCCAGCAGTGTGCCCGGGGGGCCAAGAAGGCCAATGGCATCCTGGCTTGTGTCAGGATTGGTGTAGCCAGCAGGGACAGGGAAGGGATCTTACCCCTGTACTCGGCACTGGTGAGGCCGCACCTTGATTCCAGTGTTCAGTTTTGGGCCCCTCACTACAGAAAGGACAAGGAGTTACTCGAGCATGTCCAGAGAAGGGCAACAGAGCTGGTGCAGGGTCTGGAATACATGTCCTGTGAGGAGCGGCTGATGGAACTGGGATTGTTTAGTCTGGAGAAGAGGAGGCTGAGGGGAGACCTCATCACCCTCTACAACTACCTGAGAGGAAGCTGCAGAGAGCTGGCTTTGAGCCTCTTTAGCCAAGTAGAAAGCAACAGGACAAGAGGGAATGGCCTCAAGTTGCCCCAGGGAAAGTTCAGACTAGATATCAGGAAGCATTTCTTTCCTGAAGGGGTTGTTAGGCATTGGAATGGGCTGCCCAGGGAGGTGGTGGAGTCGCCATCCCTGGAGGTGTTCAAGAGTAGGGTCGATTTGAAGCTTAAGGATATGCTGTAGGTGGGAACTGTGCCAGGAGAATGGTTGGAAGGGACCCTGGAGATCATCTAGTCCAACCATTCGCCTAGATGATTCTGTGATTCTGTGTTATCAGAAAATGCTGCAGTATGAGGCTGTGTGTGAACACAGGCTTCTACACTTGTCTCTGCAGACTTTACCTGGATTCCTACCTTGCAGAGCATAACAAGTTGCAGGAGTCATATTTTAGTCTGAGACATTACAGACTAAATAGGTAGGATAAGGAATGAGAAACAAAACACAGAAAGACAAGAAAGAACCTGCTAAAAGTCACACGGAGAAAGTGAATTTGGGAATAAAACCAATCTTCCTGGATCCAAGTGATTTTTTGATTACACAGAATAAACGTTCCCTTATCTCACCTAGCGGGCCCGAATATCTTGGCCCTAAGCAAGCATAATTTTTTGGTAATATTTTCCAGTCTGGTTACAACAGTCTTTATCATAGGACTGTGCGCTGTATCTTTCTGAAAGTCTTTGTCATGAGATATGGCATTGCAACTGGAATGTTTATTGTACTCTGTCATTATTTATACTCCATCGCTTCCATTGACTGCCTGTCCCACCCGCTCCCCGGAGATTAGCAGAGTCAGGGAAAGGATAAATGATGATTAGCAGCTAGTCAAGGGATGTAAGAGCTGAAAGGGTCAATATAAAACAAAGGCTGCCACATATAATTCACAAAGAATGTGAGGCATTGCTTTTCAGAGGCAACATTCACATAGCCAGGATTTTAATGAGAATGGAAAATGCTAACATATAAATCCAGTCCTAGAAAAAAATATTAGCAACAAATGTACTGAGTGGTAAATATTTTTATCATTAAGCCTGGTCCTCTGTTTCTGACATGAACTATTAAAAACTCCTCCTAAAGCTTTCATTAAATCACATCTTCAGAACACCCTTTAAAACATGGCCCTTTGGGAAGAAATGTTAGCAGAGATGACTCTACAAAGGTATGATGACAAATCAGCTGAATATCCAACAAAATCTTGGTTTTTTTCAAAGTGTGCCACACAGAGCTGATCAAACTCTTAGTAAAGCTGATGAAGGGACTTCCGACATCTGAAGAAGCTGGTATTTTCCTTCAGGAGTACAGTTTTATTCATATTAGCAAATCTATGTCATAAACCAGAGTTCCATTAATTTGCCTGCTGTGTGCAGCCAAAGCAAAAGGTTTTGTGTGCCTGTGCCTTGAAGTCCTCACTCCTTGGGTGCTCACTTAGGTCTTGCTGCTTTGCTGTCCCTCTATTCCTCCTCACCAAGGGTTGCTAAAGCCCTTGCTTATGCAGGTGTGTGTGTACATGGGAGACAGGACTGTGCTTCAGCTGGAGCCCTGAGTAAAGCCTTGCTGGCTTAACTGGGCTCCCAAAGGAGGCTCAGGGAACATTCCCCAGGAGCAGCAGCCCTGCCCCTTTGCCATATTCCTATTTCCATGGTGCCTTCTGTCTTTATCCTGCTTCATGGGGGATTTTTGGTCATATCAGACCTCTTGCATTCCCAGACTCCCAAAGTTGCTCATTTCCAGAAGCTAATTTTGTCCTTGGAGGCGAAGTGTAGGTCACTGGTGCCTTTATAAAGAAGATAAATGCATTATTTCCAATTATTGCATAAACAGTCCATTATTCCTGTTATTATCATGTAGAGTACATGAAATTTTAATGTTTCATTCCTCCAGGCTGCCAAAGTCCTTGTGCTTTTCAAAAATAAGGGCATAGACTTTGTTTGGTCTTTGAACAGGAAAATTAGGACATCTTTGCGCTTTTTCTTTTCGTCTACATAGAAAAAAAGTAGTACATATTGATTCCTCACTTGGAAATCTATCTTGGGCTAACTAGTATGTGTTCCTTGTGTGAAAAATTGCCTAAATCTAAAGCATCTTCCATAATAAATATGAGTGAATATTGATTGATTCCTCTTCTAATTACAACTTTCAGTCTTGTAGGAAACAGAGATGTTTGCCAATTCAGACTTCATTTGTGTTTTGGCAAAGAAGAATGTAAAATGGAAACCAAAAAGTGCTAGTGAGACTCGCCATTGCTGTTGGGTTTTGTAGCTTTGTGCTGGTTTTGAATTAGGTGCAACTTCTTGCTGGTGCTTGTTATCAGACCCCAGGCATATCTTGTTTGGGATATGGGTGATGTACTGTGGAAATCAGAGCAAACGCACTGGCTGCCTCCACGGGCAGTGTGGCACAACAGGCAGCATGCCTAACTCCTGTCCAGCTAGTGCTGAGTTTCCCCAATTTCTTGTTTCTGGCTTAAATTCTCTCTGCCCCAATAACATGAGGACTGCGAATCACAACTGCACTTTAAATGCTAAATCTGAGTGTCTTGAATGGTTCTCATCTGATGCAAATGTTTCTTCTCTTCTTTAAAAAAAGCCATCAGGAGGAAAAGTCTAAGCACTGTTTTGGAAACTGAGAATTGTGGAAATATTACCTAATAGGAAAAGTATTCTTAAAACTGATTCTACTCCGTGTATCCCTTTAGGGATTATGCTTTATGTCTGCCTTCTGGTCCCTGTCACCACTCTTGTCATTACCTAGATGTTTCCTGTTACAGAGCTCTGTACTTGGCCTGGATAGTTGTATGGCAAAGGGAAATATTTCTGCCTCTGTCAAAATACCACAGGTGTGTGTGGGGGAAGATTTGTTTACCTCTTTCATTATGGTTCATTTGGATTAGAAAATGTGTTTTAAATAGTCTTTTCAATATCAATTAGACTAGTTGTTTTCTTTAGTCGTACTTTCACATGACCTAAGAAAAATAGAGGAGCTTAAGAAAGGGTGTATAGAAGGAGCATCTGCTTCTTGTTTTAGAAAAGCAACACATTTTTAATATAATAATGCAGAGTAGCAGAAAAAGGCACAGTGAAAGGAAACAGAAAACCTTAACAAAGGACAGCATCACCTATTTCATTAAGCAGTTTTGGAAAGTTATCATGAACTTGTATCAGCATGACCATAAAATCTGCTTTATTATGCTGATTGTAAGGAGGGTGGGGAAAAGATGAAACATTTCATTCATCTATCCAAAAAAGCCTGTAGGCTTCTAGCAGCAAATGTGAATAGAATTTTGCAACGCTAGTGGATGGTTTGCACAACTTTATAGTATTTGATGTGACTTGCATTAAAAAATAGTGTTTTCAAAGAGCCTAGGAGTGCAGAAGCAGCATAAAGCAACACAGTCTTGGACCAGAGGAATGAACATGACAACCAGTTACATGAATAGCCAGCCTTGGCAAGTACTATCTCCCAAAATTACTTCCTGGAAGAACCAGGCCAAATGCCCAGGTCTGGGGTAGTTTTGTAGTTGTAGCTTTGCATCATCCATACTCAAAGATTACTTTCAGACTGGCCTAACTCATATGTGTTAAAACAGATCAGAGCATAAAAGACATAAATGAGATGTTGGTTAGGGGAGAATGGCCCCATGGGATTTGGTGTTCACAGTCTCTCAGCAATCTCCACTTCAGGCAGGTCTACCAATGAAAATAATTATAGATTTTTATTTGCCAGTCTGGAAAACTCTTCCTGAGGGCTGACAATCAAGCTGGGTTTCTTCTTCCGTCAGGTGTGAAGTTCTGGTAGCTCTGAGTGTGTGCCAGATGGGAGGGGAGATGGCAAGAGCAGAAAAGCTGTTCTGCAGGGCTTGCATTACATTAAAACAAAATAAGGTCTTTTAAGCAATGAGTAACTGCTTCAACACGGGCACCTTGAGTGAAATAACTTGCATTCTAAATTACCTGATTTGAATTAGACCTCTTTGGAGCCAGACTGCATTCATTAATTTTGAGGAGGTAATATCTAGTTGGAGGTTAAGCCCTGAGTCAGCTGGAGGCAATGTGGAGTGTCCCAATAAGTTTGATGACCCTGGCTCTGCGTAAACAATTCTATCAATAACACACAGGAAAGAAACTAGCTCTTGCTTGCTCTCATTTGAATTGACTTGCTAAAACTCAAAGAGGTGCAAAAACATGTCCTGGGTATTTCAGTATCAGTGACTTAACTTTGCACCCCTCAGTCCATCCCTAGGTGTCTAAATCACACGCGGGTTTAGAGGACTGTGTACATATAAATTTTTTTTCTTACATATGGCTATAACTACTTAACATATGAAAACCATCTGACTGCTGTATTGCTAATTATAATACTTAACCGACACTATTTTAAGGGAAAGAATATTAATATTTTCACTTTGTTATTCTTTGGAACAGAACTGTCCTTTAAGGAACATGAGAAATCGTTTTTTCACTTAAGCATTAAGACAGCTTTTCATACAGATCATGAGTCCAATCCTGTGTTTATTGGTGCTCACATAAGGAAAGGCTGCCATGCTGAGCCCCGTTTCTCACTGACTGGCATTTAGAATTTTTAAACATCTAATATTTACTGATGTAACTTGGTTGCTGCCCAAATTGAATTTCAAAGGTCCTTATCCTGCAGTTTCTATTTGTGCATGCCTTCCATTGAAGTCAGCTCCATGCATCTCTAATGAAAATGAACTTTCTTCTTTCTGTGGCTATTTTTCAACCTTTCTGTGCTTTCCATTTATTACCATGATTTACAACAATATTGTGAGTATTATTAATCCAAATTGCAGTCAATGGGAGTTTGGCATGGTTTTACGCTGCAGTATTGCATCTTAAATAGTTTTGGCTCCCAAGCTGAAGGGATTTGGCATGCAACTACTTGTCACTGCCCAGTGTTTACAAATACACACAAAACACTCATAGTGCCCATATGCACCCAGGCCAAAGAGAAAGAAAAAGGGAAGAAATATATTGTTACATATTTGAGATCTTTGAAACAGAGCATTGTATGAAAGCATAGCCCATAGAGGATATGAGGCTTAGTGGGGCTGAGCTACTCAGAAATTCCTGAGTCCAAGCCTCCGCACTTGACCCACCGATGCTGTGCTAACATCAGGAATGTAACTTCTGTGTTAGGGTGGGAATTTTTTAGCTGTAAAATTAAAGAAAAGCTATTTGGGAGTTGTGCATATGTGTTTTGGGAGATTATAATATTAATTTAAAGGTTGTAGCCAGTTTCCATTGCCAAAATTTCAGCTTTCCTTGAGCAGTTTGGAAAAATCAGACTTTTCTACAATTGAGCACCCAAAACCAAAGAGAAGAACTGTTACTCTTTGAATCCTGGTATGACATTGCACCTGGAGTACATTCAGCAATGACTCCCCCAGCTTTTGTAGATGCCATGGAGCCTATCTGTGCTATAAGCAGGTAGCTTGAAGTGGATCAAAGAGACAAGCTAAAAAAAGATGAGTGCAAGTAGTAGTCTCAGTTTTTGTAGACCATAAGCAACTGTTTTACAGATGCACAGTGCCTGACAGCCCACACTGAGATCTGCAAGTGGTCAGATGTTCTCTTGGAAGATGTTGGATGAAGCTCCTTGTTCAGTGCTATAAAAAGGATGGGATCCTGTTAAGAGGATGGTATTTTTATTTAAAAGGATGTGAACTTGCTAGTCTAAGAAAAATAGCAAAATCTTGTGATGCTGTACACATTCAGAAGCAATCAAATTATTTTTTTTTTACTATGCACAATAATTAAAAAAAAAAAAGCACCAAGACAATTTCCTCATCCATTCCCTCCTCCTTTTCTTTCTCTCTATATAAAAATGCTATTTGGTAGAGCAGCCAAGATATTTTTCAGTCTGTTGCTCATGGGTTTTTTCATTACTTGTTTTGTTCTCACACTGCGTGCCCAATACAGCAGCTGCTAAATGGAGAACTCTGAGAACTGGGGAAGGCTATCGGTGTAGCATTTGATTAACAATATTTTTGCAGGAAATTTTATACGTCAACTATTTTTAACCTCAGGCTAAGGAAGGATCAAACCCAATCCATATTCAATTACATATAGCAACCTTTTCTAAATTCTGATGCCTTTATTGCTTCTGATATTTCACTGTTGGTTTTTTTTCTTTTATATTGTTGTCTCTCAGAGTGATCCACCATTTGTGATATGGGATTTTTTATTTTATTTTTTTTTTTTATCTCTAAGATTGTACCATTAAGAAATGCATTCAGTGAGCTTACATGTTGACCCTGGGAGCCTACAGTGTTTTGTTTGTTGCTTCAGTAAGTGCGTATTGACATAGCTCTGTTGACAACAATGGAACAACTAAAGGTCTGGCTTTTATGCAAAACACATAAGCTAAATTCATTTTTGTACCATTTGTAACATTTTTTTAATTACATATGCTAGTTACATCTTAGGGTGAATCAACCAAACAGACTCCAAATTAAAATAGTTGGGTGATCTAAGTCCAAGGTCTGTTGCAATGCAGTTTTCTCACAGCTTGGAAGAAAACAGCCAAGATAGCCACTACAGAAATAGATGATTATTCTTTCTTTCTTTCTGTCTGTCTTTTCAGGGAATTGAGTAGATTAATGTACCTTAAAGTTTTAATTTTCTAGGTAATTAGGAGAAGCAGATCGTATAAGATGGAAAAGAAACCATGCGGCCCTGGATAGGTCACGCTAATAATCAGGATGTCACTGTGAGGACAAGAAATCCTTAAATTAGAAGCATCATTTTAGGCTCTAATCCATAAACCAGAATAAACACTGCTTTTGATTCCTACACCTGTAGGAATATTTTCGTGGGGCTGTGAACTACACAAAAGACACAAGCATACTGAGAAGAGGCTTGTCTTAGTGCCTTTTCTCACCATCTTCAAAATAACCCATGGTATTCTTGGAGGTTGAGAAGACAAGGCTTCAAAATCTCTGCATTAGACAAAATGCTGTATTTTGTAGAGACAAGTGAACACCAAATTGAATTTAACCGGATAAATTAGCTGCTTTGGATGAGAGGAAGTCCAACATCTTGGCCTTGGAGTTTAGATCAATGGCAGATCTGACCCACACATTTGTCCTTCATATTGGAGAAAAATATATGTTGAATTAGAAGGTGCACGCCCTCCTCCTTGGTGGCCACCACTACGTAGCTCAATATTTGCTTTTTAAATTCAGGGGAGGAGAGGAGAAACAAGCTAATCTCATAAAGGTTCACCCCACCCTCTGCTTGGCTTCTCTTCCTTGGCAAGCCTTCCCAGCAGCAGCTGGCTGACTGTATTCTGTGATTCTGTTCATGACATTTCCTGCAACTAGGTTTTCCTGAAGGTTTCCAGCAGTCCTTTCAGTCCCTCACCCCCCTTTTTTGGCCTCTTCACCCACTAACCGTGGCTTTGTGCCTAGTTCCCAGCAGTGTAAGTACCATATCCCCATCACACATCTGTGCACATCCTCTGTATGCTCTCAACACATACAATGAGTTTCTCTGGTTTACTTGCAAGTGTGACTAATTTACCGAGTCAGTGGTTAGTGTAAGGGATGATGAACAGCCATGATATAAACAGAGACAGTCCTCCCTCAGGATACCTGCCCCATCAAACAGACATAGAGTTTGCACTGTTTCACAGTCACAAGATGTTGCTTTCCTCTCTTAATGTAAATATTTTCTGAAGAAGCTTCATGGACCCCTTTCCGTGCAGAAGGACTGATATAAAAATCCTAGATTAGGGAGAACTGATGCACAGATCCTGGATTATTTAGCATGCTTTCCCTTTCCACACTACTGAAAACTGCATAAACTGTCCTTTTACAGGCTTTTATAAACACTCAAGGGACTTAATCTTTTAATGTAAAAGCCTGCTTGTATATTAAGCTCTCTGTTATCAATGTCATTAAATCAATATCCTCAGTGCTACAGGATCCAAGACACATATAAGCTGTCACACACAGTTTAACTTAAAAAATGCAGTATTGAGGTACAGTCAGTTCATTTTTCATAGATTAGAGAGTACTTTGATGTAGAGCTGTTGAAGATCAAAGAGGGTTTATTCCTCACTGCAGCCAGTTTCTGTTGGGGGGCTTTCTATTCTAATGATGGTTTTGTTGCAGAGTTTCAGTGAAGTCTGAGAAGATAGGGATTTTATGCAGTTATTATAAATGGCACCGAAAAACCTTGTGAGGCCTGTGTTATTTGTGTTAAAACATAGGACATATTCTTTAAGGGAAGTAAATAGGCAAATTGGTATGGACCCTTCTTGTATACATGCTATTTATCTTTTCTTCTGCCATGTGAATATGAATGCCATTCTGGACAGCTCAGAGACTGGGTAGCATCACTTAGTGTAGTTCTTTGTCTAATGAGTGACATCTGTGTTTAGAGTTAAAGATGGAGAAAAACAATAACTTGTCCCTTGCCAGAGGTACTTAATTGAGGGTAAAACATACATCTGGGATTTATTTGTGTAAAAAGATACACAACTGAAGTAGTATGTCTTCTTCCAATATGACCTTGTGGTGCCCTTTCCATTTAGTGTATTAAGAATCAAGATTTATCTAGAGATATCTCACAAATCAGAAATGACAGTTGTTGTACGATCTTAGCTGTTATTACAGCAGATCTTTCTCTCTCTCTCTCTCTCTCTTTTTTTTTTTTTTTTTTTTAGCCACTGTTTGTCTGTCACAGAAGTGAAGTAATTTGTAATACAAACTGACTATAGATTCTTTCAATTGCTTACTTCAGGAAAGCTATAGACATGATGGACATAACATTATACCGTGTAATGGGCAAACATTATGCTACATGCCCTTGCTGCTGGTAAAACAGAATGAACTCTACCAACAAAACTCTAAATTAGCTGAAGTTGCAGAAGGCAGTTTTCCAGCCGTGGGTTATTAGTCTTCTGCAGTTTCTGAACTAGGGCTCTTCAAGAATAGTCTGAGCAGCAATAAGTGGGATTAAGGGAAGGAAGCAGTTTCTGAAAGACGTTCCATATTTCATAGGTGGTTTGTGATTTGGAAGGTGTGCAGGACCGTGGCTGTTTTCAAAGGTGAGGCTCATGATGGGGCACTTTCTGAAAGGAAAGGGAAGTTCACAATTGATGGATCTAGCAGGGAACATGCCACTTTGATCCTGAAGCCTTGCATGGGGCCTTCATAGGACAGCCTGCGAGAGGGAAGGGCTTTCACAGATGAGGAAGGACTCCTCTGTATTAATGTCATGGTTTTACTACATCTGGAAAGAAAGTGGCATGAGCAGATTGTGGGTTATATCAGTGAGATATTTCCTCGTGATGAGGGATGTGAAACTGGTCCCATTATCACTTCCTAGTGTGGCACACTTGTGAGAGTGTGAGGTTTTACCATTTGCTTTGCTCCCCTCATGCAAGAAGGCTACAGGATGTCAGCAGAGTCAAAGGGGAAGATAGAGAACCTTGGCAGATAAGTGAGTCTTTCCTCTTCACAGAGCTCTGCTGCTGTGAGTACCTGATCTGCAATCTCTGCTCTTTCTAAGATGAAGGCTTAGGGAAAACAGGGTGAGTCAAGGAACTAGAAATTTTTTCTGGGAATGTTGCTCAAGCAGATAAGAATTCCATTTATGTTATCCAGAGATGTGAGTTAAGATGAAGTAAATGGTCTTATCTACAGCATAGCTACTTGAAATGTGTGGAAATCCAGTATGAATATGTGAATGTCTTGGGTTAGGCAGAAATGCTTTATTATCACTAGTAAGGAGGGAACTGTGCTACCTTGTGCCTGACACTCATTGCTGGGTTTGTGGGAGAGGAGAAGAAAAATTGCGTCAGGGACGACTTGTACTTGGTTGAGTTTCAGCATGATGAGGCAGTGGGTTTGTTTCCTTCTTTCTCTAAAACAAGGAAAGCAATACTCGGTTATCTTTCGGCTTGGCAGCAGAATTGTGTTGCAATAACCTGTGAGCTGTTAATTCACCAGTGAATTGTTTATGTTGAAGACTCTCATAATTAAAAAATTGCTTTAAGGTAGGATCTAACACAATGTGGACTTTGGAGATTTATGTATTAGAAAGGGTTGAACTGGTCCTGGAAATCCTCAGGTTGTATATTTTGTCTATAACAAACTATTCCTTCTCTCCAATATGATTTGTATAATTTTGTCATGAAACTGGGGTAACAGAGTGGAGGATGGGGTCTCAAAGCTTCCTGAATGGAGGAGATTGAGTTAGTGGCTAAGTCTGTTTATGGAAGATGGAAATTATGTCATTATAATGCTAAGGTGTGTTAAAATAAAATCTTGAATTACTGCATTGCTCTTTCAGTTTGATTGTATGTTTAAAAATAACCACTATTGTGGAAAGAAAATGTCTGCGAGTTGGTCATTGTAATGCCCATATTTCAATATTATTAATCCTAAAATGTGAGATTATTATTATGCAATGAGAACAAAACCCAACAAAACCAAATATATGTTGAAGAATGACGCCCCAATTCTGCAAAAATTAACACGTATATTTGTGTTTATATAATTCTGGTTTGCTATTTACTTAAATTGGACACAGATTTCTCACTTGAAGGGACATGACTTTAATCCCAGTGCATAAAATTAAGACTGAATGCCAGCCTTTGCGTTTGGAGTTTGTGTTAAAGCTACAAAGACTGACAAAATTTCCTTTCAGTTATGGTGTGTTAATCTAGAATAAGTCTATTGAAGTTATTATAGCAATGAGAATTTAAAGTAGTTGAATAGTGGAATTTAGTCCTTTTTAAACATTCCTTCAGGGTTCATATTTTCTTTCTTTCAGACTCCCAGACAATACAGCCAAGCACTAAATAAGAGTAACAGAGTTCATCTTTACTGTGCATTTCTGGACTATAGGTATGTTACATCATCTTTTCAAATTCTTGAACTTGGTTTAATTAAATTACCCTTAGTTTTTGATGCTATATATTACCTATATTCTTCTTGTTCTCTTTCATTCATGGAAATAGTTACAGAAATGTCGCCACTGGTTTGCAAAAATCACAATCTGATAGTGGCTTCTTACAAGAAATAGGAGATTTGTTATTCACAGACCCTCTGTTAGGTAGGTAACTGAGAGACTGAAAAATTTTGGAATCAAAACTGCAGACTGATACAAATCGTGCTTATCTTGGTTTATGACTGTGTCCACTTGGGCAGATGCTTGGATGTTTTAAAATGGCAAACCTCCAGCAGAGCCATTGTTTTCACTGGAGCTGTGCCTATGTCACAACATCACGTGAGATCAGTATTTCAGAGCTGTGAATTTTGGCCAATGCATGGAATGGAGAAATATTATGCCCTTGAATGCAAATTAGAATAAAAGGGAAATAAATATCACCTTAAATTTCACTCAGAAAATAGGAATTATGGAAAAACTGGCTATTTTTTTTTTTAGTTCTGAATGTATTTCGTCTGGGTTTGGTTTCCAAACATGCTGCTCTTACTGAATTAATTGAGAAAGAATACAAATACTGAATTTAGAATTTCATGGGGATTAACAGTTTTTGAGCTGTAACGGTATAAGCCTAATTGATGTAGCAATGGCCTGCAATGCTGTGATCCCTCCTATCCAGCATGCACATGGGAAGGTCACTGTAATTGTTTTATTGAAGGTTTTTTTTTTCAACTATGTTGAACTCTCCCAGCTGTTGGCAGTTACTCGTTGTTATGGTTACTCACAAATTACGATAAATTAGAAACAGATTTTACTGAAGTGAATTAATATGGTTTGAACGTTGTTCCTGTACTGTTTTCCACTGGGATTTGGGCCCTGGAGGCTTTGCCTCAGGATAGAAACTGAAATATGAAATCTGTCCTTCCAGATGAGTTTTGTTTGTGTCAGGATGGTCTTATTCCCTAGTGCATGGTAGTTAAGGAATAAGCAATTGGTTTCTGACCTATGACAGACTCTCTTTGAGAACTCAGGGAGGTCCCAAAAGACAGAGGAAAGGTGAGGTAATACCTATCTTTAAGACAAGCACCAAGAAAAACAGAGATCAATCAGTCTAGCTTCAGGACCCAGAATAATATCAGAAGTAATAAATGGGTAAGAAGCAGGCAGTTTGGGTGGATGAGCTACGGTGCCTGAGCCCCTGGAGCCCCCCAGATGTGTGGCCGTGGCTTCCATATCCCCCCTCCACTGCAGGGGTGTGATAGCACAGGGTTTCTGGGTTTCTCTGGCTCCAGGAAGAAGCAGACTCATGAGGGTCACTTTCCTGCACAACCCTGGGACCAGGCCACACCGTCATATCCTCAGCGGAGCAGGAGCTGCTCTTGCTGCCCGTGAAGATGAAGTGACAAAACCCAATTGATACGGATCGGTCACTAGAAATCGTGCTCAGTCACACTGAATTGCTGACTTTGACAGGATGAGTGGGACAGTGGATACGGGAGAGGCAGCAGATGTGATACGCTGACTTTTCTGACTTTTGCGAGATTATTGACTTGTCTGATACTATAGTTCTCAGAATATAGAAATTTGAGTCGAGGTGAAGTGATATAAAAGGGTTGCACAATGTAAATTAAAAATGTAGTTATCGTTCATTCGTTATAAGACTGGGAAGAAATCTCTAGAGACATTCCTGTAGGAATCTGATCCGGGCGCCGTTCCGGCCAATATTTTCCTTTACTATTTTCATGATGGAATTGAGAAGACACTAACAGTGTTTGTGGATGCTCCAGCCTGAGATGGCTTTCAAACCTTTTTATCTTGTACTGTGTAGTACAATGCATGTCAAATTAACCTCATAAAATGTGTTTTTATAGAGATTATGTTCCATTTTTGTGTGCTTTGCAGCAATGGAACTGGTGTTTGGTCTAATGAAGGTTGTGTGCGTGAGAGCGGGGACCTCAACTATTCAGTGTGTCTTTGTAACCACCTCACTAACTTCGCCATTCTGATGCAAGTGGTGCCTCTGAAGGTGAGATAAAGCAAAGGAGTAAATCCTTCTGTTAAAAATGAAGCATAAGTACATCAGTTGCATCCCCACACCTCGTCAGTAAGTGGTTGGAACTGGGCTCATTTTTGCTCAACTCAGATTTATTCCACATCTTGCTCTCTGGGATGATGTTTTAATACTTCTTGACTATATTTATTTTTTAAAACTTTTGGGAACTGAAATGGAGCGTGAAATGAAACACATCTGTGGTAGGTGGGAATTCTGTTTACTCTCACCCTTTTGGCATGATTTCTTAAAGTACTAGGCAGAAAAAGGACTAGAGGACATTGTACAGATGACCCTGGCTTTTATGATTTGTTTTCAAGACAGAGGCAGCTGAGATGTGACTGTTTAAGGGTTTTGGTAAGTAGACTTGAACATCCATGCATGAACTCCATGTGAAGCAAGCTCTGCTACCAGCTGGCCCCTACCATTCTGTGCCAGCTTTCCAAGTGCATCCCTGCTGCTGTTTCTTCACCTTGTTGCCAGGCAGGGACTTGTGTAGAAGGAGGATGAGAAAGAAAATGATGCTTTACAGTCGAGAGTGAACCCCTTATGTATAGTTTTCTCTATGTTTTGTTCCTTTGTCCAAAGAGTTATGAAGCAAGCCTCTTTCAGCTAGAATACGACACATTCCCTGTTTACCCAGGACTTTATGCTTGCTAGTCATACTCATCACTGGTTTCAGATGAAGCTTTTATGACAAATGCATTGCTGTACTCACTAGAAAGTTTTCTTCTTTTCATGATACCTTATGATGCCTTAAGATTTTTGCAGAGATGGAGCAGAATGTCTGCTCCTTACAAGTGAAGTGCTGGTTTGTGCCTGCTGAAGGATTCCCTCTACAAAACTCGACACCAGGCAAGGTCAGCCCCATCCTGGATCTTAAAAGACATTCAGACAGTACTGCCATGAGTATGAGAAATATGTTTTTACTGCTTTACTTGAATGTGCTACTGTCAGGGAGGATCCAGTGGAGGTAGTGATGAAGCCCTGCTCAGACAACACTCAGTTAATAATGAATGTATAATAGAAATAATTTACAAACTATATTTATAAAGAAATGTATACTAATTTTTTGTCAAATTTATACTCTCTGGCACATTCTCCTCTTTCTACAGACACCATCCTAATAATATAAATTAACGGACTGAAGAAGAGCTTCAGTAGGACAGTAGGAGTCCTACTGTCACATTTATCACTGTGTGCTGCTAACAAGTGTGGTGTCCTCTGTGGTACAGCTGGAGGGGCTTTGTCTGCTCTGTTGGCGTGGAAGCATTGATGATATGGCCATGTCTCAGGCTCCTCTTAATTGATTTGAATGATGGGTTTGCTCTTTTTTCAAACAGCAGCTTTGCCGAGACAGCTACTGCTGCAGGACGGGCTGCATGTGCTTGTGAAGGCAGCACAAAAGTCCCTGCAGATGGATCCAGCAGTGAGCTTGTAGCATAAGGGAACTCTAATCAGGGTTCTAACACTGAGCAGCTCCAAAGTCTTTTCAAGGAATGAATCATCCGACTGCTATTAGGACTTACTGATTCAGTAACACTGTTAGCACTACTCACAGAGTAATCCTGGTTAGACAGTGTAATGCCACTGAAGTCAGGGTCACAGCTTAGAACAAGAAGGTCTGCTATCCAAAGAGCTCAACACCCACAGCCCTTTGTATCAGTCTAACCATTTGAAGATGGGGGTGTCTTGTTCAGGTCACCCTGATTTAATCTGAGCATTATTACCTTTATTACTTGTAAAGCACCTAATGACCCCAGCTGGTTTCCAAGTATTATTTGTCTAGGAACTCTTCATACTCACAGTAATATGGAGCTTTGCCTGAAGAGTTTCCCGTCTTGTGAGGCAAAAGTAGAATGGAAGGAATGCATTATTATTGACCCAGTTTTAAAGAACAATATACAGGGATTTAGCCAGAATCAAACAGGGTGTCCACCAATTAAATGCTGGTGAAAGATTAGTTGATTTTCTACTGGGGAATAGTTCTGGAAGGTCTAGCTTTAAAATAAACAGATTTGGGTTTGTCATGATTAATGAGATGCTGCAATAAGCTCTAATATTATGCAATGTTAGTAATTGGAGATCAAAGATATTTTATAACAGAGTCTTTAGAATCAAGCTTTCTTAGAGATTTGAAATGTAAAAACTGGACATGAATGGATGGTCCAGTTCCTCACAGCTGTTTAATCATTCTATTTTCAATATTCTCTCTCTTCTTAACTTTTTCACCTAATGCTTTCTGTCTGCCAAAGTTTATGTGTAATGTTTTTCGCATTGCTTTTTTTTTTCTTTATGATAATTTAGAAAACAAAATGAAAGTGCTGCTGAGATGTTACATGGATCTGTGAGACACACAGACCTAGACACTCTGATGCATGAAAGCATTCCCTATGTGACATAGTCCTGTAAAAGTCTGTATAAATTAGGATTTTTTTTTTAAATGAAACTTAATTTCTATAATTTTCTGTTGTGTTTTGACCCCTTCTACCTAAAATCCCATTTCTGAACAGAAAAATATAAGAGAATTTATAAGTTTGTGGCAGGAAAAGTGAAATGTTGAAATGTGATGGAATTATTTCCAGTATAGGGTCCGTATGTTCCTAGTGCAAATCCATGAGAATTCTAAATGCTTGCTGCAGCTTTCAGTGGAAGACTGTGCAGGATAGGTAGAAAATATGCATTTGTTTCTAACCTTTTAAAGCTTACATAAAAACAACTTTTGCATGCACTTGTGGCATGGATAGAATCAGGTACGCTGGTCTGCAGAGCAATGAACCTGAACTATGCCTTGGCACAGCTGCTCTGCCCTGCCCTCCCATCACCTGCACAAACTTAATGTTACAGCGAGGTGGTAATGAGAGTGGGGCCATGTCGGGTCTCGGGTAATATTGCTGCTAACAAGCCAATGAAGGATGCAGTTCCTTCAGTGTGCTTTAGTTCCAGTTCCTCTTGTTTGGCTATTCTATAGTCCCTCTCTCAGAGTTCATCAGAAGATCTCATTCCAAACCTTTGACCAAGATATACCCTTTAAATTAACTGTTTAGCATTATCTTGTGGTAGTAATTTTTTTGACCAGTTAAAAGAAAAAAATTGGTATCTTCATTGTGTAATTGGCATCCAGTTAAGATTTTAGCAAAGACAAGCTGCCTGGCTTTTGAGCTATACATGCAGGCTATGCTCAGTTACAAATTCCTAAAACATTTGCTAAGTATTTGCTTCACATGTCTAAGCAGTAGAGCCTACTGAATCAACTAGACAGTTGGAAACTTCTCCCAGGCGTCCCTGGAACCCTGTTAAGTAAATGTTAAAATGCTGTGGATTTTAAACACATATACGTGTTTATTCACCATGTTCTGAAATTCATGAGCCAGGGTTCAGAGGACCCATATAAATCACCTGTTGGAATACTAGATTGTCAATGCTCTAAGAAATTGTTACAATGATGTTATATTCAGTCTTGAGCTTTTGTATTTTTCTTTTCATAAATGGAGTTAACAGATAATGACACAAGGGAAAGAGAGGGTAGGTGTATGCAATTGCCCATATTTGAATAATTCTACTTATATAGCTATTATATATCTGTGGCTGTATAAATAAAACTGAATTAAATTTTTCCACATGAACACTATTTTTGACAGAATGTTTATTTTCTTGTCTAGATTCTGTTTCTTACAGAAAGGGGTCTGCTTTTCATGAAAAATGTAAACAAATTACTGGAAAAGGGTTGCCTGAAAACTGGAGAGGTTTTCATCAAAAACTGTATTTTACTACAAAAAAGTTACTCCATTCTTCATGAGAATTCTGCTTTGGATGCTTGATACTTCCATCCTTCTGTGGAAAGTATCATTTCCCTTTCTCTTCATCGTATGGATAAATGCAGCTCTCAGGGTAGCCCCAACAGGCAGACATCCTCTCCAAGGGCACCATAAGAGCATTTAACCTAATGCACCAGTCAGCAGAACAGCAAAACTGGGTATGAATAGTTCTACCATCCCTTGCAGAAAGGCAGGCAGATGCACAGAAAATAATAATAAAAAAAAAAAAAAAAGAAAAAGAGGGGGATATCAACAATTCTAAATAGATGCAATACAGACCCAGTATGTGTGCAGCAGCTGGGGGAACATCCCTAGGGAGAACACTTGCTGATGTGGAAATCCATGAACCCTTGAGGCCAGTTCAGTGTGATAAGTGTTCTGACTCTCTCAGCAAATTTTCACGAGATTGATTTTCTTTTTGCTTAAAAACCCCAAACAAAACATAAGTTTTCCATTAATGAGACACTGCAGTTTTTAAGAGTTTGCTGTTCACAACTGAAAAGTATGGCATGCTCTCTGAGTTCAGAAAAAGCCAGAGTGTCTGTCTCTAAACAACAAATACTGAAAATAAGTATTCTTCCTCAGAAGTAACTTGCCACGTAAATACTCGTGGTGAGCATTTCTAATGACCGGAGAGCTGAGCTTGTATGATCAGTAATTGTAAAGGATGGCGGCTTCTGAGTTACGCTAAATTGGAGCAAGAATCTCCTCACTCAACTCCCTCTCTTTGTTCCTTCAAATAGTTAAGTCTAGCTTTTTCCACTTACAGAGCAATAGCACGGTCTGGACCTTGTCAGCTCTGACACACAGTGAACCTTCCCCAGTTCCTCCCTTCCTGCTAGTACTCATTTTCACACCTTCACCAATATCCAGCCGATCTCTCTATATATTTACACAGTTTGTGCGTTTCTTGTGGACATAAATGCCTTTATGTATTCTCAAGATTCTTTATCATTGCAGTTTTATTATAAGGTGCAGAAGTATGTTAATAATTTATGCACCTGGCTTGGGGAGGAATTACAGTGTCTCACATGAATTTCATTTTGTTTTGGTGAGATATTCATAAGAATGAAATTGTAGGTTGTCTTGTATCTGATGGTGGTTTCTCTTGAATATTTGAAGTATTGTGAGATGAGGAATGCTGGCAAATTGTTAGATGTTTGTGGAGCTGACTGTCAGGTGGGTTTAATTTCCAGGGAGCATAGAAATGCAAGAAAGTTCTTAGGAACAAGCTGCGAGTTCTTGATTTTTCTTCTTGATCTTTACTCAAAACAGGTTAGATTAATTCAGTCGCTCTTCTACTGTATGCCAGCTGGAAGTAATCTCCAGAGACTGAAATCTGCTGAGATGAAAAAGCATTTGTATTCCAATATTTCAGAGAGACAAATTGAAAGAGTGAGGTCACAAAGAAATTTTTTTAATTCTAGAATTTTAAATTAAATGTGACAAAATGAACATCTACTCTGATATCTGTGCACTATACAGCAGCGTATGAAGAAAAAGAACTTTGAATGGTGTAAATTAGCTAAAACCAAGCTAAGATTACAAGTGTAGTTGAACACTACTCCAGATTTTATATTCGTTTCAGCAGGAGCTTGAACGCACTAAAGTCACAGTGATTGTGAAAGAATGGTACGAACAATACTGCTGATGAGCTTGAGATCCGGGTATGCAGTTTAGCTGCTTTCAGTGATGCACAGGGCATTAGCAGTTGTAACAAGTTTATTTCAGGAATGAAATAACCATCTTGGAAAAACTTACAACCATGTGGTGCTCAGATGTCAGCCTGGCACTGACCTGCTAGCCTGCTGATGAATTGGCCCATGTGGAATGCCAAAATTATTTGTGTCTTTATCACTCTGCTGTTATGTCTGTATCACGGCTGGCCCGGATTCGTGCTTGCTTGCTGAGATTCATTTATCATGTTGGTTTTAACTTCAGAAATGATAGCATTTATTTGGAGTTTTGGAGATTAGTGATCATCAACCGGTTTAAATGAATAAATAAGTTAATTGAAGGTAAAATGTGACCGAAGATGAGCGGAATGTTCCTGAAGGAATATGTTCATCCCTTGACTGCCTTTGTGAAGTTGCATAAATATAATTAAGGTCAGCACATGATCAGCATTTGGAAACACAGTTAAGAGGTCTTTTCACAACTCTGATCAAAGTTAATAAGACTGAGAATTTTACAATTGCATCTCCCCAACAAAATGTGTCAGTGGGACGTTCAGAATAGTTGTGCAGATATTAACGAATTTGTGTACCCCTCCTCTGGGAAACTCATTGCTCTGATCAAACTTCTCTTTCTGATCAGGGAGACAGAGGTGGACTAAAAAAATCCCTCACAGCAAATCATTGCTAAAGCTGCATCTTGGGGGTTTGTGTCTGTCCTCCTTCCTTGATCAGAGAACAGTGCCCCAGCCTTTGCTTCATCTGGTGCACTCAGCATAAACCTGTGCTGCCAGCTGCCCTGCAATGTTATAGTTAGGGAGACAATAGTGCATTAATAGAGCTACAGGAGGAAAAATAAATAACCCATTTAGTTTGATATGTTTACACCGGTTTATGTTTGCTTCTTCTGGAGAAGGTCCAAGTAGAGGGCACCCAGGGTGATATGCTCTCTTCTTGTAATGCTGTAGTATGACAGTCCTCCGCTGTGCTGCAGGCTTGAACCTGGATAGGAACCACAGAGGGTCGGAGGTGAGATGTTCCCTCAAGTAGGCATCTGCTGGCACAGAGCCTGGGGAGATCTCATCCTGCGATGCCACCTCCCGCACCCACTGGTATCTCCTGCTAGGGGGGAATGGCTGGCGGAGGGATCCCCTTCCTGGGGTGGGGGGCACGGATGAAATCGGGAGGAGGGACGTGAGCGCAGTCAGATGGAGGGATGTCACAAGGTGCTTCCTAGACAGCGGGAATCAAACCCAACACAGAGTAATCCACATTTCAAAAGAACTCCAAAGAAAATTCAGACGCTATTATTTTCTTTTGGGCAGCTTTACTTCCCCTCATCAGTCAGTGGGGCCCTATGCTCCTGCCAGGAAACATGCCAGCCATCTGGCAGTTTTTATTTTTATAGTGATCCAACAACTACAAAGCATGCCAGGCTATTTGTACCATCTGCCACATAAATGTCATTTCAGCAAAAGGATGGTGGACACCTGGGGACCCAGAGTTGAAAAATCCTTTTAAAGGGGAAATCATTGTCTCCCACATCAGAATAAGAGTTTGAAGTTTGGGTCCCTGTCCCTCAAGTAACCAATTCAGGACACATCTGTAATATTTATGGCTCCTAGAACATTCTCTTAAATTGATCTTTTTCCCTTGTTCTTTCTTCTTTCCGTCTTTTCCAACTGTGAGGGTATAAAAATGACTACTATAAAGTTCACATGTGGATGGACACTTCCAGCAAAGTAATAGTGTCGTACAATCTGTGGCAGAAATTATTCAGGTTTTTCAACACATTTTCTGCGTTTCTAAAGCTAGAAATGACTTCATTTTGTAGCTCTTGTTCTATAATTCAGAGGGAATAATCAATCAATAGTTCAAGCTGCCCACCAATGTGCTTGAAAGCAGAGAAGCATTTATAAAAAGGAAAATATTTTATAAGTCTGATTTTGCAGCTGGAGCTCTAGAGGGAACCCATGGCTTCTTTAGGGAGGCTTGGGGATTTGGCTGTGAGGTTCTATTTACAAAAGAAAAGACATCCCAGATTTCTTCTTTGGGGCAATATGTGGTTTTTTTTTTATTTTTCACTGTTTGACAGCAAGTTTTGACAACGTGTGACTGACTGAGAACAAAGTGCATCTATTCGTGTTTATAAAGGCTGTTTTGAAAATGTCCTAATATTGTGAAATGCTTTAAAATATGGAAGATAGGTGTGTAATTTATAAGTTTGGAGCATTGTTTTCCTAAATCTTATATTGTCGTTATTAATCAAATATTGCACTTGGAGAGCATTAAAACAGCAGTCTGAAATGAAAAGCTTTTTTCTTCAATTTTTCAGCCAGCTGAAGTTCAGATTATATACTCTATTAGGACAATGAAATGGAAATAATGTGGCATTCTCTGATTTCTGCTGTTTTGTAATTTTAATATAATTACTTTTCTCAGCATGCTTTTCATTGCTGGGAACATAAAAAGAATAATGCCTTAGTCCAGTAATTTTTCTTTTGTGTTGCATATTTAAAAATTGGATAGGCATTGCAATTTTTTTGATCCTTGTTTATTACCGTTGACAGTTTATTTAACTGAAGAGATCTCTGCAGACAGTTTAGACAGCCCTTACCCATCACATGAACAAAGATAAATCAGCCTATGTGTTTATTCTAGCATTGCTTTGTAAACTTTCTTTTCTCTTTCTTACTCTTTCCACTTCCCTCTCCATTTTATTGCAGTGAATGTTTTCCCCATGGTGGAACTTGTCTCACTGATGTGTTCATAGTATGATTGTGCATAATATTTCTTTTGTCTTTCCTATGATCATGTTGATTTTTCCTGAGAACTGAGCACTAATCTTGATTTTTAACTCAGAGCCATTGTTAATTCTTCTGCTATTCCATTTCTGCGCCAGTACAACTCTGTTAATTTTGATGGGAGGAAATAGGAGACTCTGGTTCTGTCCTTAATCCCATAGAATTACATGGAAAAAGTTGGACTAACCCTGCAGGATACTAAACCCCTCAAATTCCTCAGAGAATTCTTTGGCAGTTACTGAATTTCACTCAGCAGAGAAGAACAAAAAAATGACTTTTTATTTTGGAAAAGCACAAATATTTAAGAGTGCTATAATGGTCAAAAGAACTCTTTTGTTTGGGGAGCATGAAACAGGACTCTGTTTTAATCAGAATACTTAACAAAATAACATAGCCTTCCTTCCTATGGTGAAAATTAAAACACTGATCCATTTGGCAGCGAGGTCTTCTTGATGACTAAAGGATTTCCCCATGCAGTATAAAAATGTTATGATACTGCACCTTTATCCATCACTGTTCTCTGTTGAATATCTTTAAATCTAGTCAGTCTGTACTCTTGAGTTCAGTCTGTCTCCTGTATTGGCGTTTTTATGCCCTTTCTCCCCAAAGCATGGTGTAGGAGAAATTCAGGGCTGGGTACCTGGAGACTCTTGGCTCCAGTGCAAGACACAGCTAATTGCAATCCTGAATCGAAATGGATGTCTCTGAACCAAAGCCCAAGCTTGGGATAAGGGAGGTAGACATACTAATTTTCATTGAATTTTACTGGGAGCTGGGTATTTAATTATCCTCAACTGCTCTGAAAAATCTCAGACTCAGAGTCTGGCAAGAGATCATCATTTCTCTGCCTGCAAGAGCCTGTTGGACCCGCGCTGGGTTTTATTCTCCTTGTAGCCCTCTCTGATGGAGTTCAGTTTGGCTGTTAATAGGAGAACAGGATGAGTCTGCTTTTGCTGGAACAGAGTAGAGAACAGATGTACAAATCTTAGGTGTATGGGCAAAAGTAGCTCCTTCAGTTTCACAGAGGATTATCTGCTGTAAATACAGAATTTATCATTCCATAAGAAACACTGCAAGTCTTAGACCTGAAATTAAGGCAGAAAACCCAAGTTTCTGCCTTTAATAAAGGCAGTTACACAAGCAGAGGTATGAGGAAGAACTTTGCTTTTCTGATCCCCAAACTTTATTATAATTTTGTACCACTTCACAACTTCAGTCCTTCCTCCCTGCCACGCTTCCTTCAGGCTTCATTTGAACTAAAAATGTGCTGTATGTGATTTGTAATGAGCAGATTACCTACTGTTTGATGACATCTTGCCCAGAACTGCTTTAAAAGACGACGTGGGCTTTTAAAAATACTAATTAATAACTTGGCAGAGATATTTGGAAAATTCTAAATTTTTCATGTCACAGTGAAAAGTTTTAAATAAGCAGCCACCAGACTGGACTCGCTGTAGGAAAACGTGCCTTTAATCCTTAAAAGCCCCCTTCGTAGCACTTTATTGCTGATCACTAGGAGTTGTGGAGTTAATAGAGAATGGGAATTCAAAGCAGTTCTGCTGGAAATGGCTGATAAAGATGATTGCGCTGCAAAGCGTGACTCTCAGAGGCCTTTTTTTCTCTAAACTCATGGTATCTCATACATTGTAGCTTGAGAAAAGAAGTCTCTGAATCGAGTTAGGCTTTCCTTTTCTGTGAGGCATGACTGTGCAGTGCCATTAGGTATGGCCCCACCGAAATCATTCTTGTGGTCTCAGCGAGTTGACTGAGCCTCCTGAACTAAACACAGATGTTAATTTGAAAAAACCATAATGTTATGTACATAACAAAGTGCTTGGCAAGCTGAAGGAAAACAGAGATTTGTATTGTTGTTATTATTTAATATATAAATAAAGGCCTCACTGGACTGAAATTGAATTTCAGCAGCCTTTCTGGAGGCAATTAAAACCATTAGCTTCATCAGCCAAGGCCAGCGTTTTAATGTCTCTGAAACACTCAGGCTGCCAAAGTTAATTATTCATCCTTTTCTTAATTGGATTCAGATTGCATTTTAAAGGTGCAGCTTCAATAGGGTTGGCTGAGCCTTAATTTTTCACCCCTACCTCTCCTCCCTTCCCTCCTCCCAAGAAATGTCTCATAAGATATTGTTTCAAGCCTTTGCAGAAGGGTTTGAGAGTGGATTTCAGCCCAGGCCAGCGGCTAATCATCTCATGGCAGATCTCAGTTGGTTCGATAAACAGGGTAAAACCCATATGTCATTGTCAGTAACTTCATGGTAGGAATGCTTCTTTGAGATGGAAAACTGACCAAAAGGGACATTAAAATATAACTTGTTCTTATGTTTGGACTTAGGGCAAAATACAATTGTCATGTCTTACATTTCCACCAGTAAACAAATAGCTTTGGTTACATAAAATGTGTACGCTATATAAGCAAAAATACCATAATCTGTGTTCTACCAGTAAGTAACACTAAAATACAAATTATAGGTACGATATAGTCCTTAGATTGCATGGCTCATTTTTTTTTTTTAAGGCTGCAAACTATTTTTTGGTTCAAGAACTTGTCTTTTTTTGGAAGAAGATAAATTGCTTTTCAGAAAGGAGGTTTCAAAAGTAGTGTAGACAATGAAATTACTGCTTTTGGTGGCTAAATTGTGAAGTTTAATTTGGTATATGGACAAACCCTTTCAGGATCAGCTGACAAACCTTGTTTTAAGTATTTGAACTCAGCCCTTTGTCTGACGTGTTGCCTCTAAAGGCAGAGGGGGATGTTTTGCAGTATGTAAAGAAGAAAATTTTATTTTAGTACTTCCCCAAAATGTTCCTTCCTCTGAAGAAAGCCAAAAGTACCCCCTTTGCAAAGCAGAAAATGTGCAGTGAACTGGGAGATGAATAATGACAAAAAGGGACAGGAGGCAAATTTCACACAAAAGAAGGGGACAGCTAGAAAAGGACACTGAGCAGAGAGCGCACTGTGTTGCCCAGACAGATGCTTTTATCTGACCACTTGCTATTTTGTGTTCCTGGAGCCCATCTAGCTTTTTGATGGGTTGTTGTGCGGTGTTGTATATACAGTTGCTCATTAATGTTACATAAATAAGTAGGTTTTCTGTTCTAGATACAGATCAAATAATTTTTCATGTATAGCCTACTGAACAAGTCTTTCAGCCTCAACTGAACTTTTCCAGATACTCCAGAGATTAAAAGTACCATCCCATTAAAATAATACATTTTCATCTTCCCGTGCAATTATTTTTAAACAGGGGACTTAGATGTCACTCTTTTTCTTCTTATTAACAACATCATAAAGAAAAAATATGTATTTGGAGTCTGAACAGGATCATTTCTCAGGCCATCCGGTTGCCTGTGAGTTTCCAAAATAAAGATGTTGAGCAATGGACTAACTTCTTTAATGAAGGAGAGAACAGTAGACTATAATATTGCATATGGGTGTGACTACTGAAGCCATCAGACCTTTGTCCATGCTGTTAGCGGCACTTATAGAAGGTAAAGGGTGTTACAGCCTAAACCCTAAAAGGGTGGGAGTTTTACACAGAGCATGAATTTTTGATCTGGCTGTAAAGATGAATACTAAGAAACATCTGTCTTTTAGTGTTCATGATTACTAACACTCATGACTGCGTGAGCTCGTTTCCCAGTTTTTCAGCTTGCTGCAGAGTAAGAGAATGACCATATAAACTCAAAGAAGCAAAACCTTTTAGAAGAAAAGAATAATTTAATGTAGATTGGGACAAGTGTGAGAATCAGGCTCATGGGACTACTTTACAGATTGCTCAATATTTTATTTGGTACTTTTCAAATGCTATTTTCTTTAGTAATAGCATTACAACCTGATTAGCATTTTTGTGCTGACTACAGGATCATCCCAAATTACTGTCTTATATTCCACATCATGCGCAAAGTCTGAGAATTTTCAAAAAGATAAGCTGAGGTAAGATTAAATCAGCTCATATCAGAGCATTGGAATTTAGAGGAAATTGTTTCTTAACTGAGGATGCACAATGCATTGATGATCCAGGTATTGCTGAAAAACTGCATGCTTGTTATCTCTTACAGTGTGAACACAGACACACAACTGCTGTAACAGCTGGCTTGCGAGAAATTAGTAGAGACCTGATATTTCAAATATAGGTTCTCTTCTTTCCTGCACCATATACCTGTATTTAAAAATGAGGCTCCCAACCTGGAAATTATTCCAGGCCTCCTTTTCATGCTGGATCTGTCCCCTTCAATTCCTACCAGCCACAGAAAGGAGCTGGTCTCACTGGCGGGAGCCACTGTGAACAGGGACGGCTCTCCTGCACTCCTCCAACCCAACAGGTCAGTTTGAGAAGAGATAGTTCAGGCTCCACCTGTTCCTTAATAAACAAACAACGGTTCAAAACTACCTACCAGGTTTCTGCCCCTCACACTAAGCAAGATGAGAATGTGAACTGCAGCAGTGTTGCTTTTGAAATACTTGTTACCAGACTGATGTGGGTATTGATTTTAGACTGTCATTCTTAAAACATCATCAGATTTTGGTTGTGTTTACCAGAGAAAGAGCAATTTCTAGTTCACAGATGCAGGGGCCTATGTAGGTTATTTTAGGATTGAATGAATCTTCTACATTTTCTTGCTAAGATACTTTTTTTTTTTCCTTTTTCATTTCTAAGTAATAGAGACTCCACTTGGGAGAACTTGATTCATGTCTTGTCTTGCCCTGCAGGGGTTTCTGGAGGAAGACTGGGCTAAAACCTAGAGAAAGACTTTCTTAGAGGCATGTTAGTGATGATAGAAATGAGTCAGGAAAAAATGTTTGTGTGATCATTATCTTCTCTTGGATTATTATGGAAAAAACCAAAGGCGTTGATTTTTGCCCATTTCCACTAGATGGATCCCCTGTATCTCCTGTACTTGTATGCGACAGTAAGACATTACCTTTCCTTTGCAGATCTTGTGTGCCTTTGCCAATGCAAACACTGTGATAGACCACTGTAAATCTCCATGAGCACTGGGCAGCTTTGACCTCTGCAGGGAACATTTTCTGGCTGCAGGTGTTGGGAGTGAAAGAAAGCCTTGAACTGCTGAGAAATACTAATTTCAGAGTGACTTGAAGCTGGAATAGCTTCCTCTGCTCCCCCCCCCCCATAGAACTGCAAGCTACCTGTAGCAAGAGAAAGGGATGTGTATTGGAGCAATCAGGGAAGAAGGTCTGTGCATTTTGGACGCGAATATCCCTGATGAGGAAATCACCTCTAAACTGCTTAATTTACCACACAGGTTATTCCTATTTCAGGAATAATCTGAAGAATGGCTATACATGGCTTCTCTGGGGGATAAGGGACGATCGGATCTCTTTTGTAGAAATTATATGGACCTTTTAAGCTGGTTCAGCACACAGAACCCTTTTGTTTCTGTAATCGATGCTGTCCGAGTCAGGGAAAAGAAATGTATCTTTGGCTGAAAGAGAAAAAATACTAAAGAGCTGCATCATATTTCCTAGGAACGGTAACACCATAGCAACAGTTGTCTTTAATGCTGCTGCTGCATCACTTAGTAGTTCTCAGATTGCTGAGTGACCCACAATCTGCCCTGCTGTAAAACTTACTGCACGTGAGCTGATACTGTTGGCAGATAATTACAAGAAAAATGTATATATAAACCACATCAGTTTTGTCTGTATTTAAAATTACTTTTTTCCTCATAACTACATGGCATGTTATTTCTCTCCTTTAAAAGGAATTTTAATGAGAAGTTTATTGGTAGAACTGGTTGGGTTTGATAATCTCTAATGAAATACTTTGGGGGGGGGGAATTTTTATTGTGTTTGGGGAAAATAATAGAAAATTTCAAACTGTGAGAAAGGATTTATTGTTTTTATTAGATAGAGTTACTGTAAAAAAATTGGAAAATATATTGTTACTTTCAGTATTTTTCAGAATAAATAAATATGTTGAATGAGTTTTTAGCTAGGAATTTAATTTATAGTGAATAGATGTTGACATGAAAACAGTATTCCAAGCATCAAAATTAAAACTTTTGATTGACTGCTTTTTTCCCCCCCAAATGTTCAGTTTATGAAAATGTCAGCTCTATCCAAATTCAAGCCCAGAAAAATGTTTGAAAATTCTTCTGAGATGAGAAAACATTTTCCTGCCTAGTTCTGTTCCTCTTATATATTAATACTGCCTGGCTCCCTTTGATGGGTGTGGCTTTTTTGTCATTCTTTTATAATAAATTGCATGGAAAATTAAAGCATACTTTCTGATTAATTTCAAATGAATGATCAAAACACACTGTCCCTCCCCATTGAATCTATCCAGGTTTTAACATAGATCCTGGTGGCGGGCACTACGGAGTTACAGATTAAATGCTCATGAAAATCTAATTACTTCTACAAAATGTTCCTGTAGATAAAAACAGAGGCTAAGATGAGAGTCTTACACTGTGAGTGCTCAAGCTGGGTCTTTTCTGTGGTTTTTCCATTCTGTAGATGTCAGTCCAGCTCCTTCAACAGGCACTGAAAACGTGATACATTAAACGGAACAAGTGGGCTATAAATGGCCTGTGATTTATGGGTTATCTTGGTTTGTCAGTTCTCACTGCTGTGAAGCACTTCTGGTATTTGCACAATGATGTAAATAATTGCAGCATGAGAGCATTAGCAAAGTGCCCTGCGAGCTGTGAAAGATCCCATTGCTGATACTGTTTGGGCAGCCTAATAAACTGCTCTAATCTCAGGCTTGACGATACTGCAGCAGCAGAGAAACGAACTTATTCTGAGGAAATACTGATTTATGAAATAAAAGAGGGAACCAAAACGCCATGGACATGTGGATGCCCTTACTGCGCAGCTGAGTTTGGGGTTGGATCTTCATTTCCTGCGTTAGAAAGAGCAGCGAAGAATTGTGAACATCAGTTTATATTTGGGCGGATGGAGGAGGAAATGCTATGTGCAGGGGGGCTGACCTGTGGCTCTGTAGTGTAATAAATCAATTAATAGTTTTTATTTCTTTTTTTTTTCTTCTTCTTTCTGTACAGCTAACAAGAGAACACCAGGTGGCCCTCTCCTCCATCACTTACATTGGCTGTGCTCTGTCCATCTTCTGCCTGACGATCACACTGGTCACATTTGCTGTATTGTCGTGAGTAATTTTAACTTAATACCTGCTGAGCAACTGTCATGCAGAAGGCCAGCAGTGCATTTCAGGCCACTGGTTAGGATCTCTTCAGGTGCTCGGGATAAAATAAAGGCTATTAATTCTACAACCTTCCTTAATTAGATTCTGCACATGTATTTGTAACAGTTGGTTGGTTATTTCTAAATTACTTCCATTTCCTGAAATGAGATGCTCTTTATATAGCAAGGTATTTCCATCCTATGAGGGATTTTGGGATTGTTTTTAAACTCTCCCCATTTTGCTGTAGTTCAGGAATCTTGCAAGGAGGGCTTGGTCTGGAGCTCAAAACAAGTACAATATGAACAAGGACGAGAGTATCACCCATTCTTCACCCCTTACGTACATCTTGGGATTGCTTGCAGCGTACAGTCAGTGGTTTTCAGCTGTCTTGTCTTGGCATTGTGCTTATAAAAGTATGCCCAGGAAGGAAGGCTCAGCTGAAATTAGCTACCTTGCTTTTGTTTCATACAGCTGTATACAATTACATCATATAACCCACATTTATTTTCAAGAATCTTGCTGTTCTCTGTTAGGCTAGTTTTCTAATGTGTTGTAGGATGAAGGACACTATAGGCAGTGTGAAATTCACTCCGTGGCTTATGTTTAAATCCTCTGGATCTCTGCAGCCTCCTGCCTCTAACAGCCCCTTCAAGGGCTCTCCGCACCGGGAAGGTTTCTGCCACGGGACATTTAGGGTCTTTATGCCTGTTTATATTCCAGTAGACAATTGAGTGTGATGCCCAGCTAGGCTTGATACAAACATTTGTCAAAAAGCTTTCATAGAGGTTTCTGTCTAAATACAAAATAGAAAACCTGAAAAAGGATGAAATAACTTGTCTGAGGTTGCGCAGCAGATTGGGAGCACAGCGAGCAATGGCATTCTTGTCTCCTTTCACACAGTAAACCATGTTCGTCCTACTCAAGAGTTCAATTGTTGATTTCTGTGCCTAAGCATGTCTTTTGGACATCCTGTTAAGAGGCCAGTTTCTAGGAAAAAGGACTTGCTGAAACCCAGTAAACTGTTTGCAATGTTTGTTTGTTCCAAACCCTGTATTATTTCCAAGTCTCAAGATCTCTGTTGGTCATACTTGGATGAAGTATGTAACGCGTGGCAAAATCCACTCTAAATAAGTCCAACGTCTGCCTATCTGGCATTGAGCTGTTGGCATGTTTAGGCTAAGGGGAATGATCTGCTCCATTTTTGTCTGAGTGCAAAACTGGATGTTGTAGCGTTTAGAAAGGAAAAAGGAGCAAAAGGAGATGGTATTGCTGCAGCGGGGATGAAAACTCCTCGAGAAACTGGAGTCAAACAGAAGATTTGGAAAGAGAGCTTGGACCCAGCTGACTGTCACAAGGTTAAGCACCCCACCTACGTATAGGATCATTCAAACTGCCAATTAAAAATAATTTGATTAGGTTTCACTGGAGAACAGGGCCTCATTAAACAGCTGAAGTGAAATTTTGCAATGTAGTGTTAGATGACCATGAGGTAAGTGGAGAGGAATCTGGCAAGTTCTTTGCGTACTGGCAACGACAGCCACTTCCCAGGAGGGCAGTCCTGATTGACTTCTGGGGAATGATGTTCCAGTTTGCGACTACATGAAGTTTCTTATTAGAAAGCCATTGGTACCAGGCAGCACAACCTATATCTTTGAATTACTTTTAGGACATCGAGTTCTTGTCGTCTCCCCCTTCACTCCCTTCTAATGGAGCACTGGCTACAGCAGTGTGGGAAGAGCGGGGCTGACAGCAAACCATTGTCTGCATTGTCCAGTCTGTGTCAGCCTGCTGCAGGGAGCATGCACGATGTGTCACTAGCGGCTACAAAAAATCATCACCATCCAGTGTGATACAACAAAAAGATGGGAGTGTGGAGAAAGCACTGCCAATCACATAGCCAAACCATCTAGGTCTCCTGAAATTATTAAAGCTGATGGCGGGGGCTGGCAGGCAGTATGGATTGAAATAGAAAACCTGTTATCGTAATACTATTATTTTTTTTAAAGAGAAGAATAAAATTATGGAAAAGGCCTGAAATGTTCAGATAAATGTTTTGATTTTGATTCCTACTTCCTATTTCTGGATGAGAACAGAAGTACGAGGTCAGAAGACTCCCAGGAAAGCATGTTCTTGTCAGATTTCCAGCTGTTTTTTGAAAAGCCAGCAGAGATATGTTCAAATTATGTTGTAATCAAGGTCAGGTCTCTGTCAAGATAGGCACTGCCCATCCATATAAGTAGCTATTGTTCCTGTGCTCAAAAGCTGGTAATAGTAAAGACAAAATTGTAACCGATGTCTTTTCATGTTCCCTTATTTCTAGTACAGGCAAATACCAACAAAACAAAACCAGAAACTCTGGGACATAGTGTGGGCTAGATGGCACAAGGTGCAGTATGCTTTCTGTGAGGTGCAGAGCTGATTTCCTTGACAGCACAGCACCATACAGGATCAAGCCCTTTGGTAATATTCTATCACAATTAATCAGCAGAGCTAGTTAATATGCAAGTCAGTCATTCAGCTGCCTTCAGGATGGCAGCAGAATATTAAGAAACCAGTTAGGTAACACTCCATCCTGGTGGAAGAAGTGCTCGAAAGACATCATGATGACCCCACCAGAACAAATGACCAAAAGCCAATCAAAATGCTTGCTGATAAATCATCAATAGTTCATGCTTCTTGGAATATTGTTTTATTCGTGTGTCTTTCTATCTTCTGCCAGGTCTGTCAGCACCATCCGCAACCAGCGCTATCATATCCATGCCAATCTGTCCTTTGCTGTCTTGGTGGCTCAGATCCTGCTTCTCACCAGCTTTCAGTTCAGCCCTGGAACAGTAAGTGCTAAAAGGAGTGGTTGTGGTTTTTGCAAGGCATGTTTGTGGAATGAATGCCACATACCACATGTAAGAAATTGTCTTTCATACGAGATCCTCTATTTTTTAACACTGGCCTTAGCCAAAAATGACCTCCTCCAACATTGGATAAAACCTTCTGTGCATCCAGATACTGTTATCATAGTATGTTCGCAAAACTTAGAGATATGCACCCATCAAATGGAAAAATCACCACAGTAATGGAGTACATGTCAGTTGTGTGTTCAAATGGCATGGCGACTTCTGCCTGACATGGCTTATGCTTTCTCTCATCCATTCTCTGTATTGAAAACTGTAGGAACTCTGTATTGGAGAAAATTGTATGAACTTTGTATCTAGGTAAGGTATTTGTACTTCTGTTAGTGTTTTGGGTTGGGTTTTTCGGGAGGGGCGTGTGTGTGGTTTTTTTAATCAATTCTCTGCTTTACCTTTCTTTGTCCACATTAAAAAGTCATCTTATTCTTGTTGGAAAGTAATAAGCTTCCTGATGGAGCTGTGGTAATTTCTTCTGCATTCTTGGAGAGCAAAACAGAAGGTCTTTGTTTTTTGCTCATAAAGTTTTATTTGTGTGGTAGAATACACTCTTTTCTGAAGAGCAGATCTATTAATCCTGATCTCTACTCTGGAAATTTAGATTATTTTAAGGTAGCATTCATGTTTATTTGACCTGAGTAATCAAAGAGAAAGGTATAGCAAATATTGCTTAATTAGCCAGAGGTGGTAGAAAGCATTAGCTCTAAATATCGCTGTGGAAGAGTTTAATCTGAGATCCTTAGTTTCATAAAACATGTATATACTCCTCTGGGCATCTAAGGCAACCACTTAAGCAAATGACAAACACCTTCATATTGCTTACATGGTAGTTAAGCTCTGTGCATTTATAGGCTTTTTCTGTCTGATCACATAGATTGGAACTTGAAATTACAGATTGATTTTATAGATCTGCTACTACAGGTGGGAATTCCTTATGCAGAGTACCAAGATCTAAACCGTTAAAACTGGCATCTAAACCAGCTGGGTTAGAATAAGATGAATATGCCAAGTTAACAGTATTACATACCAGTAAAACCAATTTGTTTCCACTGTTATTTTTAAAAAATGTTATTTAAAGTAACATAAGGACTGTTGATGATAAGTGCCACCTAAAAAGCAGAAAGAAAACCTGATTTTAACATAGTCTTCCACTGTGCTCTTTTTTTGTAATGGGCAAATCTTGGCTGCTTTGGTGACCAGATGTTGCTCCATATTACTTTTGACAAGCAGTGAGCAGTTTCTATTAATCTTTTATTCTTTTTATTCTAGTACAAGCAAATACAAGGTTTGCACACTCTTCATTTTGCCAATACAACAGCTACTTAAATTTATATTCAGCTCAAATGGGATCCCTTGAACATCTGTTAAATTTATAAATAACAATAAAGTCTGATTTTACATAGGCTATTATTAACTGAGGATCTAAAAGCACTTTGTAAAACTAAGCTCATACTCTTTTGCTGTTTAACATTCAGGTAGGTCCTGAATGAGTAAGATAATGTGCAAGGGAGAAAATGAAAGGGAATGGTTTAGAAAGAAAATGAAATGGAGACAGTGGAGAGCAGCAACAGATAGAACTTGAAAGTGAAGACAGTGGAAACCAGGCATTAAAATAATCCTCTCTGAGTAAGAACAGAGCTAAAAGTCTGCTGAAAGAACATGGGCTTGAGGGCAGCAAAATGTTTGGTCAGCATAACAGGGTGTCTTATTCTCAGTTTTTCCTTTTCCATCCATTCTATATTTTCTGACAATCCAACTGAGTCACTTCAGATAATGTCTAAAAGCCTCTCTACACCTTATCAAGTCCAGCATCACCTCCAATCTTTTAAAATACTATGAAATACTAGTTGGGTTTCCTGTTTTCAGTTGGATGTAGGTAAAGCCCATGTTCTTTAGATACCCAGTGTCCACCTATATTTATAACGTGCCTTGTCCACACTCAGACCTCTTGCTTGTTTACTTAAGCAGATGTAGCTAAGCTTGCAAGATGCTCACAGAGACAAGTTGCAGTTTATTAGGTGCATATTTTCATTTCTCTTGAACTTACCCAAAATTTACTTTAGTTAAATTGAAACAATAGCACACAGAAAGCAAGACCTGCTTTATGCCACAAGCTTTCCTACGTGAAACACTTCACAGAATCCATGGATGTTTCAGCCCTGTCTCCTCTGTATAAGCAGTAATTGTAGGGCACAATACTGTAAAGATCTTAAAGTTGCAAGGCATGATGTACAATACTATCTACTACACTTTTATTTTCATTGTTTTATACTCTTGGGGTCAGGGGTGTTGTGCTTCGTCCTCTTTATTAGTCTGGTGTCCTTACCCCTGCACGCTCTCACTAGCTTTGACATCAGTTTTAGTACCTTTAATTGCTGCTTTAAATGGACTGCTAAATGGTAGTTACAAAAAGAGGGAGGCAGTATTTACACTAGAAGGTGTAAATTTCTTAATCTGCTTCTGCCAAAGATGGCTGTATCTAGTGCTAAACAGTTTATAAGCGTGTACCAGTTTGCTTGAGAAAATAGAATGCAGTGGGGAATGACAGCATAGAAACAGGCCATGAGCTGGCATCCCTTTCTTGCATGCCTGCCTTTAGACTCTCCATCTCTTTCCCATCTCCATCTCTAGGGATATTTAGGTTTTGATTGCAGATATGGCATACAGTAATCTCCTGGTAATTTCAGATGTATTATTTAATCATTTACAATTTATACTACAGCTGTTTTCCTTTTGTAGAGCAAAAGTAATTGTTAACCACAAAACTCTTATTTCCATGAATAGGACTTTGATGTTTCTAATACATCCAAGATTATTTTTTTTTTTTTTTTTTTTAATTTAAAAGCTGGTCTTTGATACCTAACATCAGTAGTGCTAAAACAGTAGTCCTAAATGATCATGGCATATTCCAGGAAGGCAATTATTCCTGAAGACAGAATATCTTTCTTCTAGAGAAAGCAAATATCTTCACATATAGCATTTTCTTTCTATACTGCCAAGTCCCTGAGATATCTTTGCTATCCGCATGCCAGTCTAATGACTTCCCTGGTTCTGCGTAATGGTTCTGTGTAATGCAGTAAGATTGCCACTTAAATTGAAAACACTATTGCAAGTTGAATTTAGAGAATGTATGCAAATTTACCTATCTGTTTCAAGACTGTCCTCAGTAAACAAATGACTTATTTTCCAAGAGGCCTTTCTAAGAATCTGTGTTACTTTCTCAACAGTTATGATAGGCCTTGCTGTAGGCTGGACTGATTTTTCTGTTTCCACAGACTCACAAGTAGTCAACTCTAAGAGTAACAGTAATGAGATCTCTCTTTTCAGAGGCATTCTACCAAAAGTAGTGTGCACCATATGATACAGCAAGGGACACCTGCTTGTTTTTAATATATAAAGTCTCAGCTTTTCAATGCCTTTTTCAATAAAACATGTCATTTAAGAGTGTCTTCAAAGTAATAATTGAGGCAGAAATACGGAATGAGTAACAACTTTGCTATGGATTTTATGTAAAATCTTCAACTCGGTATTACACAAAATTATATACAGACCAGCCTCCTGCTACTTCACTATGTTTTATTTTTCTGCTGTTTTGTGATTCATATTGTTTGGCTACTCAAAAATTGGAAAGTATCCATTTGACAGAACTAGCTTGTAAGTCAGCTTTATGTTGCATTTTTATTTCCGTGGACTAATCTTCTGGTAGAAATCAAAAGGCATTAAAATGGATTTCATAGCCTTATGAAATCTATAGCCTTATGTAGCCTTAAATTAACTGGAAAGGTTTTTACAGTTTTTGTCAATAAGCAAATCTGATTTAGTTATATGTCACCGAACATTGTGAAATACTAAACCAGTTACAGATCTCACTTACATCAACTAAAACCAAAATTATTGCTTTTTAATATGTGTAGTCACAGTGGATTTGCATTACAATGTCCTTGTGCTAGCATAGAACCAGCTGAGTATGAGTGACAAGGTATGGGAAAGCTTCAATTTTCATTACACTAACAAGTCCCCAAATCATAATTTTCATTAGTGTACAAAATCCTGAACCATCAGCAAAAAGAATAAAATTCCAGCTCAGGGCAGCTAAGCTCATGCAACAAAAGGAACTAATGATTAACATCTGAAGATCACTGTGGCAGCAAACTGGTTCCTACTGGTTATGCTTCCTCATCACAGAGACTCCACCTGCCTTGATACACTACTGTGACTTGTCCAGGTGACGAAACGAAACCTTGAAGAAGAAGAAGAAAAAAAAAAGTCTTCCCATTTACATGGACTGCACGCAAGCAGCCCCTCTGAAAATTCTGTAGGTGTCACAGAAGGGATGTTACAGCTACAGAGCAGAATGACCATCATCAGTATGCTACAAGATGCAAAACTGAGCTATAGCTGGGACTCATTCCAAGAGCGTGTTTAAAATGTGCCTTAACTGAAAGCAAACCAAACAAGGTTATCTTGTGGTAAGATCATTGGCAGTCACATCTGTTCAATTACTCTATGATGAGGGAAACCACTTGTGGTGAGACATCCTCGAAAAGCAATTAGTGGGGAAAGGAGAATGTGCTATGCAAATACGTGAGGAGTGGGGAAGAAGAAAGGATTAGGTTTTCCTCTTGTCATAAGGTAGGCTGATAGGAAATTTAGAGAAAAATGTAAAGATCTCTTCGAGGTGCAATTTAAGTAGAATCCGGGTCTTAAGCCCAGACTACATTTCCTGTAGGCTGCAGTGGGCCAGAAGCACTGAGATGGGTGTGAACAGGACTCAAGAGAATGTTTTTACTCCTTGCTGCATTGCCTTTGTCACGGCATTCCTCTCTTTTGGGGCAACATTTGATTCACTTTGAAACACGTTCTAGTTCTAAATTGATGCAGATAATACAGTTTAGACCAGGTGGGCTCACTTTCTAGACAGTATTTTGCTGTCGCTTAAGACTTTCGTATTAGCTCCTATTTCTAGAATCTTGGTAGCACATAGTGAATTAAGAACTATCAAGGAGTATTTTTAATTGTCTGTACAAGGAAGTCCTACAACTCCCTACAAGGAAGAATATCAGTTCCTTGCCTTAATCACTAGATGTGTCTTCTCAAACATGACATTGTATGCAGTTGGTACATAGACTACAGGAAATTAAGAATTCAAATAAGTAACTTAGATGTCCATCATATAGCAATTAGGACTTGAGAGCCAATGGTAACTTGCTATAATTTTTTGAAATGTCTATGTTAGTATTGCTGATGGAGGAGCATATGAGACTTTTAAAGAATTTCTAACCAGGACAGACAGACACTGGAATACAATGTGATTTAATTTGTGCTGGTTTTCTACCATCCAGAACAGGAATGCCTGCACCTCCACTTCTTTGACACTCCTATATTTACTACAGGCTCAGCAACAGGATGTCAACCCTTCAGTTTTGGATACTTAAATATTTTGTAAGCTTTAGTAGGAGTATTGCTCCTACTACTATAAATAAATAATCAGTTTGGATTTCCATATCATGTTTGGCAATGTTTTTAGTTTTGGTTAAAAGATAAGAGGATTTGTTACTCTGAAGCTATGTGAAAATGTTGTAGAAAAATGAAATTCTCTAGTGCTTTGTTTCTAAGACTTTTACTTCAGTGATTTAGCATTTAACATGTAAATGTATACAGAAATAAAAAAGAAATTGAAAAACCAGTGTGACTGCATCACGAAGTAATGTATTAATTTTTGTTCTTAATTTAGGTGCCTTGCAAGATCTTGGCCATTCTCCTTCATTTTTTCTTCCTGAGTGCTTTTGCATGGATGCTGGTGGAAGGATTTCATCTTTACAGTATGGTGATCAAAGTATTTGGGTCAGAAGAGAGCAAGCACTTATATTATTATGGAATTGGATGGGGTAAGTATTTAGTAGCTGCTTGCTTTAAGTCTCCTCACTGTAGGACAAGATTATATTCAGAAGCATATGTAAAATTGTAATCAGACTTTAAAATATGTAGTCCCTAAACCTAATTCCACTGCAGTGAATTCCATGACCTCACTGGGCCAGAACAGATCCTTAATTACCAAATCAATAGCAGGAGTGTAGGAGGGAGGTCTCGTTGCACTGGTGTGTTCTTTTTTTGGTTCTAACTCACAGCACTGGCTTCTATCTGTATTCTTCAATACATGCATAAAAAAATTGGTGCATTAGCACAGGAGTATCACAAGACTTCATTAGTTGGTGTTTTGTGCCTTGAAATCCTTAGATGAAAAAGGCTGCATAGAACCTTAATATTATTATTAAGAATAAAGAAGTAGTCCTATGACACAGGAATCTCACAGATAAAAATTCACAGCTTTTTAAATGAAATTGAAAGTATAATTTTTTAAATGAAAATGAAAGTAATGAAAGCATAATCTGTGTGCATATTGAGAAGTCGAAGCTGACTATTTTGTTCCACTTTTAACAGCAGATGAAAGCTAGCTGGCTTCCCCCATCCTGCAAGTATAGCAATGATGCTTGACAAACCTCTACATTTAGAAGAAGAAAAACCCATACTCTTAGTCAAAAGGAGAGATGTAAAAAGATAGCACAGGAATATCTATGTAATTAAAGATAATATCAAAATATGTTAAAGCCTGCATTATCTTCCCCTCCAATTCATTTGGAAGCTGAATGAAAACCAGTTATACTAATAATACAGACCTACTGCAGTCATAATTGGAATATTTAATATCTATTGACACCATGCAGATCTGGGTGATAGTAATGCTGTTAACTTTTATATATATATGGGTTTTTTATATACATACACATATATTTCAACGCCTGCCTACTTGTCCTTTTTTTAATATATTCTTTTTATTCCGCACTTATTCCTCTTTCGTTTTAAAATCTCCTTAGCAGGTCTGTCTAATGGCTGCTTGATACATTCATTGGTGAACATGTTATCTGCTAGACTGAGGGGACAATCTGCAGTTTGGTCAGTTAGAAGTTTTCTTCATTGCCCTCATTGTTACTCTGTGACAGGTTTGAGAGTATCACATACATGTGTTCTTATCCTAGTTGTTTTAAGACAGTGTTTTTCCTCTTAAGGAATGACCAGTTTTCATGCCAACAATATGTACCTTAAGCTGTTTTGCTGAGTTTTTAGTAGAATTGTGTAAAACATCCCCCCCCCCCCTTTTTTTTTTTTTTCCAAAACCACTACTCAAAACATGCTAAGTGGAGTAATTTATCTTTTTCATGCACACAGACCCAAAAGTAAGTGAACCTAGACAGACTGAGGGTTGAAGACATTGGAGATTTGTAGATTCTTCTAGATTCAGCACTAAATGTAGGGAAACCTGCTGATGTTAGAGAAGTTTCTTGTGGCTTTATTTAATCCAGAGCTCATGTAATACAAATGCAAGCGTATCAAAGCAAAGAAAATGTTCTCATAAGCCCGAGAACTCTTTCTCCTTCAGAAATACTATGGTAAAAACTACAACAGTTAATAAAATAATTAAGAACTGGCATTTAATTCACTGGGGTATTTGCTTATAGCAGATGCTTTGATTAACTCAATTTACAATCAATCATTAATTACCTTATGGAAATAACTTAATGATTGATATATGCTGCAATGCACCTTTACCCTTTTCTTCTGGCATTTTCTGTAAGGTTTATTTCTTGTAAAATGACAGTGATCTACAAAATTATTTAGAAGACACAAGGATAAACATGGCATGTGACTGCAATATGACAAGCACTAAATGTTGCATTTTGCTCATTTTATTGCAATATGATTGCTACCACTCCTTTAGTAGTAATTAGCACAATGAGTACATAGCCTATTGGTACATAAGCCAATGGAATGTTAAATGTTGTTACTAAAAAGTCTCTTCAGTGGTATTTTGAGTAATGTTTTGGAGTATAGTCCCTCAGGCCCAACAGTAGATATTTGTCATCAAAATATATGTATGTAGCAAAATACAGGAGGCACCAGCAGTAGAAGATTGTGTATCAGTTCTTCTAACAATGCTCTGTTTCTTAAATCTAGGAAAGGTACTGTTGGGGGCCGATAATGGAAGATGTCATCCATATAACCGTAATACATTTCTGTGTGTAAACCTTTCCAAAGCCCTTTTCTGACTAATATTTTAATTTTGGAAAGCACATTCCAATTATTATTCCTACAATGACCTGGAAAAAAAAATGTTTTCTGAAATCCAGTAAATCTACCATGTTGCTTGGAAAGTAGTTTGTATTGCTTTATTTTTCCATATAGCTCAAAGTATTTACATTTGAATTAAATGTTGAATTTCCTTAATCATATCTGACATCGCATCATTTCTGCAAGTGTGTCTAAGCATCGCTGAAATAATTTAACTAGGCAACTGCATTCCAAGTTGTTTATCTCTTGATAAGTATCAGGGCAACCTTCATTCAGTCCACAGCATCACAAATCACTGTCTGGTGTGTAACTCCAATGCTCATTCAGTTGGTAATAGACGTAGCTGAATAATGATGTTTTTAGAGGGCAAATCCACAGTGCAGTGTTCACTACTTAAATGCTTAAAAGGACTCTGAGGTTTGTAAGGTCCAAACTTTCTCTTTTGTCAGGATGAATAGAAATGTTTAATTAGAGATCAAGTGTCAGTACTGCCTTCAGCAGCAGCGTCTGCTCATGTTCCACTGGGTAGAGTTTGGGTTGTTCCTTCATGAACCTGATGAACGTACAATAGAGAGACGTTATATATATTCCATAAAATCCCTGCACCTGAATAGAAGTCTTACAAGGCTGGGGAAAGGGGCTAAAAAGGTTTTGTCCTAAAGTTATTTTGTTTGGCTCTTAAAATGAGGGTAAGTTTGCATTGAATGCATCTGTCAAAAGGAAGTCAAACATTCTTGTGCCATCCTGAGACCATAATAAATATACATTTTCCAGTATCTGATAAAAATGGCTGATTTTTTTACACCTAATTATTATACTGACCAAAGAGGTTTGAAAGAAGTTGAAGACAAGGATGTCTCATCTCCTGTTAATCAAAGAAATTAACTATCTGTTTTGTTCTTTGCTTTTAATGGAAGTGTGAATGCATTTGACTTTCGCAAACTCATAGTTCCTTGAATAATGACGAACCCCAGTCCTGAATCTGAAAACCCAGACCCATTATTTGAGCAGAAAACCTGGGCTAGGTACATGTGTAAAAGTTTGCAAAGTCTATATCAATGACAAAGTGAAACGGGCAATGAGAAGAGATATGGGTAAGGAACTTTGCACTGAGTATCACTGATCTGCTAACATCTGTTGAGATTTCTGAGAGATATTACTCCTGTAAAATGAATTCAACAGTAATCAGAGAGACAGGATACCAAATGTGCAGTGTTGATTGAAGTTCCTGTGCATTATCTTTAGTCCCAAGGGTGCTAAAATTGCCTCAAAGACTGTAGTAGTTAGGAATTCAAAAGAAGACCATTTTGAGGAAGGTGATAATACCCTACTTTTAAAACTACCTTGAGATTGATTGGGGGAAAAAAAAAAAAATCTTTGTTGCCTTGGTGACTCAGCATAACACACAGAGATTATTGTAGCAAAACTTTTCCCACCTACCCATTTGTAGGACCCTGATGATACAGTTTTAGATACTGAAGCTTTTGCTGTGGGACTTTGGCCTTAACATGTTTTCCTATTTCAGACAATTTCCTTTACTTTAGAGACTGCCTTACAATGTAGATTTTGTACCGAGCTGTCAAAAGACCTAAATTTCTTTATTTGCTGTTGCTTGATGTAGTCCCAGACTTCTGCACAGGTAGGGTATAATGCAGCAGAAGAAAAAGAAAATCACAGAAAATTAACTTCTACAAAACAAATAGGAGAATATACTTTTTCCCATCAAGTAAAGTAGATCTTTTCAGTATTGGAAGGAAATACACTTTCATTTGTGTCTAATGTTTCATCTTTCTCGATAAATGACATATTTAGCCTTTTAGAATTAATGTCTTAAAATTGCTTCAAAGTCTGCCACAGAGTTTCTATAGCCTGTCTGTTTTTTTGCTATGCATAGAAGACACAGAAGCTTTCAAAACACAGCATACAGATTTACAGCATTTTCCATTTTATTTATCATTAGTGCCTCAGAAACATAAAGCAAATGGATTAGATGTGAAGTTTAATGCTGAATACGAGGACCTAGCTGACATTCATTTTAGGCTTTACTCTAGTGACTGTATCTGGGCTGAATTCAGGGAGAATTCTGTCTGAGCAAGGATTGTGTTATTTGGCTTCCTATATCAGGTATTAAGAGTTTATGCCTGCTCTGCAGGCTGTATTTTGATGTTGAGTTTGGGAGGTAACTTTAAATTAGCTGGCTTGGGGACCCAGAGAACTCGAGCTGCAGCAGCACACAGCTCCATGTGGGTTGATTTACCCCATTTAAATGTGATGCTGTAATGCTCTAGGACTGCAGAGACACAGATGACACCAGTGCCATAGATCAGCTGCCAGAAAGGTGTGCTAGAACATTTTCATCTGATACTGTGCTCTGGAAAGCATGGTCTATTGCATCATAAATTTGGCGTCTTGAAGTAGGGTTGGTGAGCATATCTGTAGCATCTACTAACTGAGAAAACGTTCGGATACAGTAAAAAAATATAACCATTATTCTTTCATGGATGATAACCGGTGCCAGCACAACATTCACATTACCTATTATGGGTGTAGACTGAAGTTCACATCTGTTATGTAATTATTGCTGACAAAAGATTAAGCAAACACACTTATTTCTGTGTATAATATATAATCCATATGAATTCTTCAGTCCAGATCAAATCTCATGATCCCCTTAGGCTAAATATTTTTTTTTTCAACTTTTATGGAATTTATTGAATGGTTGTTTCTTAAAGGAAAAATACTCCAATTTCAGTGTAACATAACCTTGATTCTGCCTCACTTGCCATTATCCATTTAATATCTTGTTAAAGCAAAGAAAAAGCAAACACTGCACTATAGGCTGCAGACCATTTTATTCTCACTGACTTAACAGCTCTTTTTTATGCAGATGACTGCTCTATGTTTCATCTGCATAAGTTTTATTATCTTCCAAAGGAACTCTGTATTTAATTTTCTTCTTCACTGCCATTTAAAATTGATAGTCATGCTAAATCCTTTGAATAATCAGCATTTGACTTGGGGGGAAAAAAAAAAGGCAGACTAGAAGTATAAAGGAGTGTTAGCTGGGCACAGGTATTTTTACTTCTGTGACAAAGTCCCTGCTGTAGGAAGACAACTTGCATCAGAAAACAAACAGCACCAATCAACAACATCTCAGCAGCAACAGAAGGTGTGACTGGGAATGTGTAGCCATACCTGTGGGACCTTCAGTCCAGGCAGTTTACACACCCATGGCACACTGAGTTTCAGCAGATAGGCTTATCTCTGTGCTTAATTGCTCTGTTGAATATAATTATTCTTGATTTTTGTTCACATGTGTGTGGGAATTTTCTTTTTTAAATAGAAAAATGTAATACTAAACTAAAATCTTGCCTTTGTTTAGGTCTTACACAAATATTACTTCTAAGGAGTTATTCCTGATTTGGACAAACATGGGAGAGCAGAATCAAGATTATGGGCTATTAAACTCCATCCTGCAGATTGGATTTCAGTCTAAGACCTAAATAATGCCTGTAGATGCTGCTGCTTAACTACTGAATATCTTTCTTATTTATAAATACAAGGTGTTTCTAGCCACAATCATTACAGAATAAAAATACTTCTTCAAAAAATTGAAGTTCTGTCATTACAGGCAAATTTTACAGAATTTTATGGGGAGGATATTGGTAAGATTAGGCAGAAATTGCTTTTCAGAGAATTTTGTAAATCCTCATGCAGAAAACCTGAGGAATTTAAAAGAAAATTGACACTTTAAGCTATCATGTATAATACTCTGGTTGGGACCTGGTTATTAAATTCCATAAGATGGTAAAACCCCAAACCTTCACAGTTTATTAAAGCATACAGGAATTAACAGACAATCATTTAATATTTAAAGGGATTGAGGGTTTACTATATTCAGACCTGTTGGCAAGAAAAACCTTGCTTCCTCTCTAGCTCCTGGCCTGGAAAGCTGCATCAAAGTGTCACACCAGGATCTGGTGGTGCTGAGGGCTGGAGACACGCAGCCCCCCGTGACAGCAGGCCCAGAACCGCCTGCCCTCGTGTAATCCCTGTGCAATCCCACAAAGCGCTCCGCCACCTCCCAGGATGCAGCACACTGGAACTGTCAAAACCCATCTGGAACCATGGTCTACTTTAAACACAGAAATCTTGTAGAGCTATTGCATATTTATGCTAAAATAAGTCTTGGTTGGGCATCTGAATGGGATCTGAACTTGCTTCTGTCTTCGTAACTGCCGCTTACTGCTGTGTGTGATGCTCTAGATAACTAAATGTTGCCGTTTTGCCTGGTTGTTATGGACTCCTGTGGGAAACCCTACTTTGTTTTCTAGATCGTTTTGAATTCTTGAACACGGTGCACTTACTTGGGGGAAAGTGGTGAAAATAAGCTTGATCGTGCTTCACAGGATATCACTGCTTGAACAGCCAGATACAAAAATTACATAAACAAAAAACAGGCTGAAAAAGGACTGTGATTCACAATGAAATTAGAACTAACTCAGTTTAACTGTTAAACTAGTGCTTTATTGAAAAGTCATTTTATTTGTCTGACTTTAATTGATTAAAACATACTACACAGCTGCAGGAGGATGTCAAGTTAGACTTAATTTTAAAATTACTTTGTTGTCCATATGAAATTTAGGTGAACTTGCAGAGTTTACTGGAAGACATTCTTTTGTTACTAATATTGCCACTGACTTTGCCGTTTTGCAGGCTGTCCGTTGGTGATTTGTGTAATTTCTACAACATCATCCCTAGACAGCTACGGAGAAAGTGGCAAGTGAGTATGAAAATGTCTTCACTTCAGGTGCAATGAGGATGAAAAATCTGATGGGGAGAAAAACTCACAGATCTGTTAACAGGGCCAAAGATCAGCAAGATCCTTCTGATGAGATTGCCTGCAAAAACACGACCGCTGTATAGGCATATTCTTAGACCTAGAAGCCTCAGATTTGCTTTTCACTGCTGAGATGATGTACAAAAAGCTTCTGAGATGTTTTGCCTATTTTTCCCTTTCTCTTCAAGGCCTCCTACAGTGAGTGCCCTCCTTACTCCACACACAGAGCAAAGCACAGGCTGAAACATTTCTAACAAGTTGAGAATAATCTTTGATTAAAGATATTTAACCTTCTGAAGAAAACTGCAGTTAAACATCTGAAGATCTATCTAGATTCAATTCTACCATAATGTAAGCAAAAGATTTGGAGCAAGGGTTATTTTCTGTGTGTGGTAAACTAGCTTATATTGTCATTGCTGTGAGAAAGACGTGTGAAGCTGACAGCATGTTTCCCAGGCTCTTCCTCAGCACCAGCCAGGCAAGGCAGGGAGGGCTTCAATTTTTCTCTTGCTACAATGACAGTGCTCACGGCAGAGAAATAACTGCCTGTGATACAGGATACAAGAACAACAAATAGCAAATAAAACCTTTCCTTTCTTCCCATCGTTCCGCCCCTAATGCTATTTGAAGGCATGCTGGAGCAGATAGCTGTCACCGACACTCTGCAAGATACAAATCAAAATGAGATTCTGCCTCAGATTCCCCGAGTATGTAGGGAAAAAGAGCTTCTTGTTGATGCTCTATCATGTCTCTTGCTTTTAAAATTCATCAGTCTTTTTGTACTCCCTTTTTTAATTAAGAACATTACTAATTAAATGACTGTGTTTCATCTAAAATCACTCTGATTTTTCTCTGCAGCTGCTGGCTTTCACTAGAGAATGGAGCAATCTGGGCTTTTGTGGCACCGGCGTTGTTTGTAATTCTGGTAGGTAAAACCACGGATGCTGCTGTTTTCTTGTGGCGTGTCGGTGTCAGCTGGACAGCAGAACTAGCTGGAGGTCTGGTCAGCCCTAGTGCCAGTACAGTGAGACAACAGAGATGAATGGTCCAGAATTATTTTGTTCCTCCTGCAATTTTTGTGTTGTACACACCTGTGTATTACTTTATACATATTAATTCTCACATTATTCATTTTACTATTCCAAGATAATACCACCTAAAATTCTGGGACAGCTCTCTTCTGAAACAGTCCTCTTGGGGCCATGAATAACTGTGTGGAACCAAGGAATCTTGTGAGCTTTAATAATTCTCAGAAAGATCCCCCAAAAGAACAAACCCTTTGGATTGTGTTGCATATGCACCAGTAAATGTTGAAAGTCTGGTTCCACCTCACTGGTATTTTGAAGCTTTTGCTTTTGCAAGTGAAGATGATCATCAGCAGAGTTTACAAGCAGTCTCCAGCTAGCAAGAGTCGGTCAAAACAACACTATGAGCTGTCACCCTTTGGGTGAGCTCTAGGGAAGGTGACAAGCTGCCTCTGCACCTGCCTTACAGTGATAAGGAATTTGTGCTATTCCTCCGATTTTGAATTCAATGTCAGGTGCAGCAGTTTGTCCAGCTGATCAAGGCAGAGCTGTTACGGCGTTTGCCAGGGTTCAGGTGGCTGCTGCAAACACCTCTGCCAGCTATAATGAACATTGTCTTTCCGGGGAAGGGTGCAGGTTCGTGGCCCTGATGCTGATACATGAATCTTCTACAGCAGTTTAATTATGCCCACATGTTAAATTACAGTGAGTTGTAGCTTAATCACTATGATTACTTAAGGAGTCAGGGGTGTTTTCAGGGATTAAGTGGGAGATTATTCCTCTTCAGCACTGTTTCCAATACTTTAATTGATCAGGTTATCTACAGTTTTTGCTGCAGGTTATAATGTCAAAGTGACAGTATGAACATGGGATAGACTCACTGATTAGTGAAATCAGGTTGTCCTGAAAACTTTACTTAAATTTTAAAGACATGAGCCCAAATCTATACCAGAGACTGAGTGCTGTGGTCTTTAAGGAGGGTCAGGTAAAATAAGATCCTGAGTACTAGCATGGAAGCGCATCAAAAGGAGCCACTGACTGTACCTTGTACTTTCCTATGAAAGTTAGGATTTCTATGGAAAGCACAAAGATACTTCCCCAAATTTAATCACCCAGGAAAACCCCACAAATCTGCTCACAAGCCAAAGGAAGGAAGGAGAGCTATACATGCAGAACTAGTGTTTACCACTGCATTATGTCTATAATTATTCAGCAAGCAGAAGGTGGCTCCTTGGCTGACCTTTTCCATCACAGGCAATATTACACTGCAGCTGAGTGGACATGCTAACATCTGCCTGGGAGACAGGGAAATCAGCCCCTCTTACAGGCAGCCCAGCCCAGTCCAACACCTTCCACCCAAGATATAGCCTCTGAAAAACTAGACTATATAAATATATATTAAAAACCCAATGAAAATAATTGCTGTATTGATGGGACATAAATGGTCTCATGTTAGCATTTTAATCAAATTATTAATGGCAACACTGGAAAGTCCCTGTGCAGTAAGGACAGAATTTCTTTTACCTAAGTGAAAGCATATACATGTAAATAAGAAATGTTCATCATTGGGTTGGAGATGGCTAAACAGATTTGGACTTGTTTCAACAAACTTAATTCCTTGGTGGCCTGCACGTTGGACCTTTTGTATGTGAGTTTATATTCAAAGATATGTAGATATGGATTGGAGAGCAATTAAAATAATCTAATATTCAAATGTCTCCATCTCACATTAGCACTTGCTTTGTGCCCATTCTTCAGAAGCAAAGGAGGAAATGAGATACAACCAGTAAAATCAAATCTTTCTCAGCTGCTGCTGTCCAAAGATGATACTAGTTAAAAACATGTCAGACAGTGAAACGCTTACTCACCTGAGTGAGCACAGTGCTCAGCAATTTCCATGCATAGCTGCTTGCGAATGGAAGTAAGGGTTTAACTGTCTGTCTCTCGCTTACGATATATAATGTTTGTGTAGTTCAAGTTATATTCTTGTAGGGATACAAATATTTTGAGAAAGAGTGAGCTCACAAGGTTGATCCACGTAGAGCAATTTGTTAAATAGCCTAAACCCAGCTCTGCCCAAAATAGCAGCAAGCTAGCTGACAAATTATTCTCTCTGGGCATTGAATACACTAGCTGAAAAATGTGTTAGTGCCTATAGGGAAATAACAAGGCTAAACACTATTTTCTGTGTGCATGTGTGCCTGTGCTCTTTAAATAACAAATTAGCCACTCATTGCATGAACTAGTGTTTAGCTCTGAAAATACTTCTCAAAAAGCAGTTTTTGACTACTTCCATCCACATTTTCTCTCTGCCAAGAAAAAGAATTATGCTGCGAAGAGAACAGGGGGACTGCTCTTTTCAACTCCCACTCCCTAGAGACTAGACAGACACAGTCTACTTTTGTCCTGCCACAGCCTCACAGGCAATACAGACATCACGGAGCCTTAAAACAGAATGATGTGGTGGGAGTGTGATTGGGAAAAAATACTCACACATACTTTTCTAGGGAGTAATTCACAGAACCTCCCAGCCCTATATGAATTCCCATTCCCAAAGTGCTCTTTCCTTGGGGTTTGAGTCAAGGGATGTGATGAAGGAAATATTTCCTTCTCTGTGTAGGTCTTCTGGCTTCTACCTGCATCTTAAGATTTAAAGATCACTCTCCCCCATCCTCCAAACCACAACACCCAAGCCTCCATGGCATCCTCTTAAGGCAGCTTCACAAAAAAACCCTGTTGCAATTAATTCGAAAACCAAACTAATCTCAGCCAAAGTTGGCCTGGGACGTGTCTTCAACAGAAAAAAAAAACCAAACAAAAACAACCAACAACCGACACTTGACAAAGCACCTGAATTTTTGGAACACGACATTAAAACTTCTGTCAGAAGGCTTTGTTTGTTATCAACCATCTGCTGCCTTGGTGTGTTTCCATAGATATGGCAAAATTAAGGAAATTCTGCAAAAGCATCAATGTACATGGAGCAGTGGGTGTGCTGCAGACACTGAACAATCCATTGCAGGGGGGAGATACTGGGCTGTAGTGGCAAGTCCTTTCTATTGTTTTCCCTGTAAGTAGTTATTTTCTTGGTGGGTTTTTTTTACAAGTCTTTCAGATAAATGGCATTTTTATGGAACTAAATGATTTTCATTAGCATATTACTAACAGTTCTGTGCTGTGGGGACATCAGCTTCATAACTAGTGTCCTCAGATGGGACTTCATGGAACTTGGGTCCCAGGCTGATTGCCATCACTGTCTTCAGTTGTCACTTACTTATGAATATTCAATATATTAAAAAAATAATTCACTCCCTCATACCTGCTGATCATACCTGATTTAGTAAGCTCTGTTGCTGTGTGGTATGTATTCATACCTTTATGTACCAGTGCAGAATTAGGATAATTTCCGTATGTTGAATAGTATCTTACTCTGCAGGTAGGCCCACTGATTGAAAAGTGACAATTTTTGTCCCTTATTAGACATCATTCACCACAGGAAAAGGTGACAGAATTGGACCCATAGTGTTTGAAGGCTCTGAAACAGTTGGATTCTTCAGAGTCATTGAAATCCAGTGCATACATCAGTGCTGTGGTGGATTAGAGCCCAAATGAACAGACCACAGCTGCTAAGCTTCTATTTTTTTCTTGTTAGCATTCAGTTATGAGCACTTTTACTATTTTAAATTAAATTTCTTCATTATTTTAAAATTAAATTTCTCCTTACTTAACCAACAGGAAAGCATGCAACATTTTTTCTAACAAGGGGACAGATTGTAAGAAATTAAAAATTAAAGATTAATATTAGGAAAGAGAAATCAGGGATCTGTTACACCTTATGTTTATTATTTATTTTCTTACGTATTTCCTTCTCAGCCTCAAAGTTTTGCTCTGATATTCAGCTCTGAATATTACAGTGTGATACTGTATGCATTAATTTAAAGTCATGAACACAGATGTCTAAAATAACTCGATTTAGTCTGTTCTATCTGTAGTTGATTTGGGATGGCTAAAAGTGGAATCAGGCTTTCCCAAACCGTCCTCCCAAATTTTAACATCTTTCTAATTTAATTGGCTAGCTGTGTTTGGAAATACATCTTACCCGGTAATGATTTCTGATGTGCCCTAGCAATGGGCTGCAACTGCAACAACTTGCAGCGATGGTGTGCTACCAATGATGTCACGATAAGGATCAAATCAACTCGCACTGTGAGAGAGTATGCTAAACCTCAGATTGGAAGAGTCAGTTACAACTCCCTGTACCACTGTCCAAAACTGAAGTGGAGTCTAAAATACTTGGTGGTTTTAGAGGAAAGCTGGTCAATGGATTTAATTAAGGCAATATGTTTTAGCTTTTTTTTTTTTTTTTTTTAGTTCCTCTGTGCTGCCAAGCCTTTTCTTGGCTAGGATGCAACACACCACATCAGAGGGTTTTACACATGGGGTTTTTCTGCACTGTACTAAAGAAGAAACTAAAATCTCATGAGACTTGGAGGAAACTTAGGTGAAACCCCTGCAAAAAAGCCTAAGTGAGGGAAAGAATTTGTCTTGCTGGTCTGACAAAATTTTGATGAGAAAAGATTTTGAAAGAGGTCCTTTTTACTCATTTAACTCTCTTCCTGTTCTGACAGTTTTTAGTCAGATGAAGTTGTCACTACAGTGAGCCAGAGCTCCCTGATGTCATTGGGATCTTTCCATGGGCTCTGGTGGGCTTTGGATCAAGCCTACAATAATGGGAACTGGCAACTCCTGCTGATTTCAGAGACTTGTGAGTGCCTGGGGTTGGACAAGCTGCCTTGAAAGAAATCCTGTGAGTTAGGAAACAAGTGCTAATGTTCTTAGCAATATTTCTTTTTAGAAGTAGTGTGGCCAGTACCTGCAATCAAAAATATTCTGAGTTCCTCTGTGATTTTAAGGCAACATAACTGCAACTGTTAGGTAATCTGGCCTTTCAGAAAAGTAAAATTAGGAACTATATACAGTTGCTATATCTAAATGTTTATTTTCCTAGCTTGAACATTCTGATATAGGTTAAAGCGTAATGAGTATTTCATCAAGTAAGCATTCTCCTGTTCAAATCATTGGCAAAGTATTTACGTCAGATGCCAAAAAAAATCACTGAAGAAACAATTCAGTGGCTGTATTTTGGTTTCCAATTATAAGGGCAGTGGAAATACCTCAGTGTTTTACTTACTGAAACATTAACAAAGGAAGACATTTGTAGCTAATCTGTTTATTTAGGCTGGATGAGATCACTCCAATTTCTCAAAATACCTAAGCAGAAGTTTTCAAGTAGTTCAGGAAATTCAAATATAGAACTTTGGGACTTGAGTGTAATGGTTCATTGCTAATTTTACAAGTACCTTGGTTTTTATCAGCTGTTTTCATCTCATCTTTTAAACATATTACTAAGGCACCCTGGAAAGGACAGTCACACTGACTGCACAAGAGGAGAAGCTCAAGGCCTTTTTAAATTTCCACTTTAGACCACCCAAAATACCTAGGAAATTAATTTTTGAATTTTTTTAGAAAAAGCCATATGTCTCCTTTGAGACTATCTTGCTTGTATTGTTTCCACAACCAAATCTTAGAGTTCGTGTCCAGTTTGAGTGAGAGGTTTCAAGATTCTGAGTATTCATTTGGTGGTGCTTATCATTAGTAACTTTCACTGACTTTTGTAAGATGTAGGAAATTCAGAATTTGAAGAAAGAGGTTTAATCTTTTTGGTTTTACTTCACTGGATTTTTGGGGGAAGTATTTTAATATGTATTATTTAGACATAATCATATTTTTAAAAATATGCAGAAAACAAAATCTAGGAGTGTCTTAAAAGAATTAGGAATGGAAGAAAGCTTTAGGGTTAAGTGCTTGTGTGGCTGGCAGGAGTGTGCTGTTGTTTGCAGTCATCAGAAGCGGGGATCATAGAGCAAAAGTGACAGGATGAACTTGAACTGTCAGTGAGACACACACAATGAAGTGTCAAAAGGGGGGGGGGGGGGGGGGCTGATATTTTGGATAAAAGACCAAAACTGCTGAATGATAATGTATTGGGGAAAAGGTTAAGGGTAGAGAGACATTTTCTGTGTAATTCCCCTGAAAAGCTGGAGTAATGATGATCATTTGGTGGACATGCAGCAGAAAATTGGAAAGTTTGCAGGAAAAAGAGAAGAGAGAAAGAGAAGAGAATGTGTAACTTGTTCACGTTCATTGTTGCCGCTTCAGTCAGCGTGCATATTTAGCATATAAATGGGTTTCTCAAAAATGCTTGTTACATCCTCAAAGAATTTATAAAAGATATTTACAAAATATGATTTGGTTGGAATAGGGAAAATGATCCCAAACCCATTGAATTTCACTTCTTATTCATCTCTTTAAAGCTGATTGAACAAGTACACTTGTAATTGAAAAGCTGTCAGGTTCCTCAGGGTGTTCTCTGGACAGGCTAAAAAGCCGTGGTGGAGACGAACTATAAACCAGCTATGATCCTACTTCACACCAGGTGATGATCTGCACTTAGAAATCTAAAATTAAAAGGGTAGTCAGAAGATTTGAAAAATACCAAGGAAATCATTATCATCAAAATTATACATTTTTTAATTCATCCTCTCGTCCTCAGAATTAGAATATTTATGTCAAAATATAGTTATTGAGTTTTAATTGAGCAACAGCATGATTTTGAAGTCTTTCTTTTTCTTCTGTAGTTCAAGATAGTTTTGTTCTGCCCTTGTTCTTAACTTGGTGATAAATATTAGCTTTGTAGCTGAGACGTAACTTTGGTCAAGAAGGGAGAAATATGTCTTTCACCTTCTCTTTTTTTTTTTTTTTTTTTTTCTTTAAACTTACTGTTTTTGCACAGCAAGGCTGTCTTTGCCACATTTCCTTCAAGTGATAAAGATTTCCTTATTTCTTCACCTATGACTCCAGAGCAAACTCTCTTTTGTTAGACATTTTTAGTGTTAGTCTTTTCAAGATTTCCTACTTTTCTGGTGGCAGTTCTTTTCATTTTACTGATGTTTCTGCTGGGCCTGACATCAGAAAGAGCAGGGTTTTTGAAGAGCAGAGTTCAGGCTTAACATATTTTCCTCATTGCTGTTTTAAAATAATCTTGTGCTTAAATTGCAAGCAGACTTTGGTAAGAAACAGGAACTGTACACTGTGAAGTCCAGCGGGAAAGGTGCTTTCTGAAGTCTGTGCACATGCAAGGACAAAAATAAAGAGCATGCAGACACATGTCCCTCTTCACTGAAGTTCTTGTCTGATTTGTCAGCTGTAGTAGATTATTAGGGTATTTATTTGTACAGTAGGGATCCTGAGCACTTCTTTAGCTGTGAACCAATCTATCAATCCAGCCTTATCCTAAACAGACAAGGACTGTTCCTGAAGGAAAGAAAGAACTACTCGCTGTGGGGAGAGGGAAATCCATCGACAAGGGTTAAACTATACCAATCCAAATTTGGAAACCTCTTTTGCCAAATAAATACAACACACAAAGTTCCTATTTTCTGTTGAATTGTACAATACACTCCTAGGGCAGTTTGCACCTCTGACACAGTCAATACTTTCCTGAACAAGTCTTGTTCCTTCTTCTTCAGGTCAATATTGGTATTCTCATTGCTGTCACCAGAGTTATCTCAAGAATCAGTGCAGACAGCTATAAGGTCCACGGAGATGCCAATGCCCTCAAGTAAGTTTTTCTCATTCAAATTATAACAAGTTAATAATCTCACACTAGCAATGTTATATTGCAGAGACATATATTATGGACTTCTCCCAGAACACTGCTATCATTCCTCTTTAGTGAAAAGCAAATAATGTTAAAGGTAGTGCAGCCATTTAACCTATATTTTATGAAAGCCAAATGCTGCACAGGATGAAACCTGTGGTTCAGCATGAGCTAAAGTGTTCTTCTGCTTATTACAGTCTCCAGCATTTGCTGATTCATGATTTTGCCTTTTATTAATGGAGACTTTCCTCTTCCTGCTACACTCAAAGATAAATCTCACAGAGCATCATTAATCTGTACTGGGCTATTGCAACTATTCTGCTCCTTCAGAGGATAAACCTTGTTTCTAGCCCCAGTTCAGCATAATATTTGGGCAATGCTTATCTTTAAGACTCTCTTGATACTGCAAAGCGCACAGACTTATGCTGGATTTAAATGTGTGTTTAAATTCAAGTGGGTCTTTATATCAAGGTGCCTTGAGCCTTTTGGGATGGTGGCCTCTCTGAGAGTGTATCATCTTTAAAATACTGTGCTAGCAAGGCTAGAAAGAAAATGTAAGGTAGACACATTGCTACATCTGAATGCACAAGGACAAAATCTGATTTCTAAAATCTATAGGATTATATATGGGTAGCTAAGAAGATAATTTAATATACTGAGTTTAAAGTAAGATGCTGGATTTTCCGTCTTATATTTTGTATCTCCTAAAGATGCTTTAGTGCAATTATAGAAAGAACACTGTATATAACTCAAAGAATATGTATTTTAGGTAGAAGAAAAATGTGATGATGTTTTGTGTTTAATGTTTCTGCGTCACAGGCTATTGTAAGGTAAGGATTTGGTGCCACAGCTCTGAAATGGTATCATAAAGAATAATTTTTATGCTTGGATTACTTATGTAATTTTTAAAATGCCATTAAGTTTTAAATATTGGTGACAGTTACCTAATTGAAGTTAGTTTAGTTATTGTATACTTATCCAACAGGAAAAGAAAAACAGTAAATAAGTCTACACAAAAATCTATAAGATAATTACACTGTAGTGAAATGAAAAGACTGGGAATTAAAATTACTGTTTCAGGTTTGGCTGAGTCCTTGTGACCTTCAGAAATACAAAGGAAATACAGAACCTTAGGAAGCAAATAACTGTATATTGTCAATGCCAATTTGTATGCACTATTAGAATTATGAAGACAAAGGAACAACCTTCATAAGTAGAAGATGAGCTACACAGATTGCTCTGTGTACTTACGATATTTCCTTACTTATAGTTCAAAGAATTGATTCAATACACATTGTACCCTGCACACTAATATATATTAATTTTTTAGAAGAAAACTATGTGTGTGTACATAAGTAAAATGATTTATGAATGGTTGATCTAGGAATAAGATGAAATGCATTTATCAGGAGTATATGTTCTTAGTTCAAATATTATCAGCTGTGGATTTGGAATGGTGGAGCTCTGTACTGAAAATCCAGATACCCAGGCTAAGAGCTGCTCCTTGTGTCAAATAATTTTTAAAATACAGTTCTAGGACTTGACCTAACAAAAGTGATGGTGGTGGAGAAAAATTATAATCAATGGGAAGATATATCTGGAAGCATTAAATCTTTAAATTATTGATTAAGCAGAAATATGCTCTGATAGAACAGCTTTCCTCATAGAACTAAATTAATTCAATAAAATATAATTGAAGGTAAACAGAATATACAGAATAGCTTTTTTTCCTGGAACTATCATTACAGAAATGGGTCCTCAGAAGAAATTTTATATGAGAAAGGCATAAATAGCTGTCCAAACCAGATCTTAGGAGTATTTGTACCCTGATTCAATGTAGCAGCGAGGCGTGATGAATTGGAGTTTCATGTACAGAGGATGTCACGGAGAAAGTAACTGGTCTGTTGGAATAAAGAGAAATATAAGGCCTTTCTAACACCGGGTTTAATTTTCTTGTCATCAGTATTTCTTATACAGGTGAGAAGTTTATATATCTAGTGTGAAATCATTCTGTCCATGGTACTGTTTTCCAAATAAGAAGAGAACATAATAAAAGAGGGTTCTGTTCTGACAGCTGCACAGGAAATGTTTTCCATAGTGAAAAAACCCCCATGCCTCCAACCACTAGAGGAGCCTAGATGTTGATTAGAGGTTGTTAACACGTGAGAGTGGCTGAGCACCACAAAATGAATCAGTGACAGCACAGAGAAATCAGAAAAACGCAATAAGCTCTGTCATTTCTGTCAAGTCACTGTCAGCGAGGACTGCAAGGTAGTGTTTGAATCAACAAATTCACTTGGCTTAAGGGGGAATCACTGAAGACTGCAAAATGCCGTGTAAGATCAGCTTTAAATAAAGGGCCTGTCAGGCATCCGTATGAATAGTGCAGTTCATTTGATATTAGCTATGGGGGAAACTGCAATACGTTAGAAAGAATTTCTCAAGCACTTGTTATCAACACAGATGAATTAAAATGGCACAACATGAGTTTGGTGAGACAAGAAAACACTTTGTCACCATGTTGCAGTGAATTGGTACATAAGGCAGAAGTGGGTTTTTTCAGGGCTGCATTCATGGTTTCAGAAAGCTAGAGCCAGAAAATGAGAATTGCAGTGTAAGGAGCTGTGGAGGGAAGCCTGCTTGATCCAATAAACTTGAGAGGGAAAAGAAGAGGGATTTCAGTGCTGTCTTTTCAAGCAGGAATGAAATCTAAGTGGAAAGCACAATGAGAAACAGTAAGCTGCTGTCTGCAACAATTTGGATGATAGCACTTAAACAGAAGGTTTTCAGAGTTTACAAGTGATAATGAACTGAAAGGCATAGCCATCCTGGCTGGAGAGCCACAAAAGTGCCTGTGGAAGAAGCATGAGGAAGGTGCCAGCACCAGCTTGCCTTTCCTTGGTAACTCAGGCCAATATTTATATCTGCCTTTAAGCACCTGACTAAGAGGCTTCACACTTGCAGCTGTTGAGTTCAAATACGAACAGCTGTTGTAGTCTGAAAATCCCAGCCCACAGGTTTTACAGAATGGGCTCATCATCAGGATCACCTCTTGCCAGGCTTTGCTGCCAAAGGAAAAGTTAAATCACACTGACAGGGACTGACTTCCATTCCTGCTGGCAGCCTGGATGGGAGAGCACCTGACCTGGATTCATGTCCCCTGACTTTAGGGCTCAGCACAGCTGATAGCGCCTTCACCCGGACTCCTCCTCAGTGGAGAAATGGGTGCTTCTACCATGCAGCTGATCTTGTCAAGCGTTCATCTCACCTTAGAGGTTCTGATTTCTCCCCAGTGACCGTGAGGGTAGGCTAGACTGCCCAGCCCATACTCAGATACCATCTCTGTGCATGTCTCAAGCCAGGTGTGATAACTCACACCTCCTAGGCCATCAACCCATAACTGAGCAGAGATTACCTTAGGAAACTGTCAGAACAAAGATGCAGTTACGAGCCATGATGATATCAGAAAGGATATTTATTGTTAGAGAAGTGCTAGTACTGGAGCATATTGAGTTTCCCTAAAGATTAAGTTACTTGGCAACGCAAGTGGATATTACCAACAAGGCTTGTTTCTCTTGGCAACAGACAGTAATAAACTGATGTAATTATTTAGAGGAATTCTCCCTGATTTTCCAATATGGCAAAAGGTCCTCTCAAATGCTGACTCAAGTGAGAGTACAGAATATGTATCAGGGTGAGCCAGTGCTCTGCTCTGAAGGCAGTGTCCATCAGACTTCATATTAAAAAGGCCAAAACAGAATAGGAAGTAGTGAACAAAACTTTTTTATCATGGAAGTAATTGATTATTCATCTTCCCTACTTGCATTTTGTCCAGAATAAAGTGCAGTACATTATGGGCTGACTGACCTCTTCAGGTTCAGATGCTGCTTGTCACAATGGCAATATGAGACAGCATCTTGCTGAACATTTTATTCTAGTTTCAGAGATACTGGTGTGGACATCGCTGTTTGTTTAAAGTAAGTAATTGTAGCTAGCACCCCCAAAATAAAATATAGGATAAACTGGAGCAGCAGCATGAAAGAATAACTTTATATGATACATAAACTGTAAAATACCCAATAACTTAAGGCAGCATTAATATAATTAATTGATCAGCATATGATCAGAGATGCTAATTAATGCATAATAGACTCCTGTGACAGTCTGAACAGTAAGTATTTGGTCATTGTAGGAATTTGTGTGTGTGTGAAAACAGTGACTTTTTTAGTGTCTGAAACTTTAATTCTGCAAGAGCAGTTTACTGGTAAGAGCTAAGTAAAGAATTATTATCAGCTTCTATTTGGTACTTGAATTTATTTAAAAATGTACTTTTTGTATTGTTTTCTAAAGCATATTGAACACATGTATAGAAAATGAGCTGTTTCACTTAGTTGTGATTGATTATATGTGAACCTTTTATTAGATGGTTAGCTATTCACTTCCAGCAAAATAATTTTGTGCAATAATTTACATGCTGCTTTCGGAGAATATTTTGGATCCAGGGAACAGATTTTCCACCAAGAAGCTAATTTGAATGTTTTAGTTTATAGAATGCTGAATCAAATACCTTGAAACATTTAAATGCTGACAGGCAACATTTGTTTGCATTATCCATTCTTGACTGGGCCTTCTTTTAGGGAAATAATTAATCATATGTTTGAGTTTAAGCATATGAGTAGTCTCTCTAAGCTTAATGCAATTAAAGCAGACTAGTTTAATGGAATTACTCACGTGCTTGAAAAGGCATATGATTACATTTCTGAGTTATAGACTATTTGAACTCTTTTTCTATTTATTTCTGCTGCATGTAAAGTCTTAATTCCCCTTACTGCATTCATTAACTCTTATTAGGACCTAAATAGCTTTTTTCGTGCTGCTCTACCCCTTCAAAGTCTCATTGCTGTGTTTACTTGGGAAGTTACTTCTCTGGTACAGTGAAAAAAGATATCTAATATGTCAGAGTTTTAGAAATGTGCACATTCCATTAGCCATGGGGAGAACTCTTCCCTGATTAAGTCTGTCAGCGACAGGTAGTTGTGTGATGACATGAGTTACCTGGCTCCTGGATTGCAAAGGTTAAAGTATATAATACAGTTTCCAAAGATCTTAGTTTTGCACTGACTAATATTAATTTTAAGAGAGGAAGAAATGCAAAGCAGTCTCTGTTGCAGGAATAGTAGTTAAACTAGAAACAAAGGCACCACACTTAGCCATACCACTGCACTTTCCAATTAGTTCACTGTTACGTTGTACAGTCCAGAAGAGACAGTTTCATTAACTTTTCTTGAATAAATTGCTAAATCCAACTCTTACTGAATACTTCTTCACTGCTTGCTCTGAAATGGTCCAATGACTTGGAAAAATCTCTATCTTTTTTATAAAGCTTGCACTTCAGAAGCTAGTGAACCAGAAGTGATAGCTATCATAATCAGCCACGGTGAAAGCAATTATGACAAAATTAGAAATATTTCTTAGCTTTTTACCCCATTCTTTCTTTCATTTTCCAAATTTCCTTTGTCCCTCAAAGCTCGGTCTTTACTCTGTAAAATGATAAAACAGATTCTTGGTTTTCTGCTGAGTGGAGGAAAAACATTTTTTCTGTTTAGTTAAATTAATGACTGAAAATTGGAACAAATGGCAGTAGCTGCAGTGCATGGAAGCAAAACAGGCCTTCAAGGAAAGCTCAGCAGGGTAAGCAAGTCATGTAAGCTGCTGTGTTAGTTTGTTCTGCATTTTTTAACCACTTTGCATGACACTGAAAACAGGGTATGTACGTTTAATGCAAATCCACTCCTCACTTTGGTTATTTGAAAAAAATAAGCTGTACAGAAAGATTTTCCCTTTGACAGATACAAATACAAGAGGATTGTTCTCCAACAGCTCGTGATGCTGCAGACATCTGTATGGTTTAACTGTGTAATTGACCATTCCAAAGCACTTTGCAAAGCCGTCTATTATATCCCTGCACACACCCAATGCACTGTGGCAAATTGCTCATCTGTTTAATCAATGATCCATTCCATGCCATGACTCTGCACCAGTATTTTACTTTGTTTATAAACATACTGCCTGCCTTTCAGCCCAGTCACCTTTTGTCTTGGATACCAATCCTCCAAGTTAGAGCTGATAGCTGGTGGTGCTTTTAACATCAGGCATTATTCTCCACGATACCGTGTATTTGTTGCGATTTGTTCTTGTGATTCCGTTCCTGTTTTGTGTCATTGGATGTCCAAATACTTCTCTTTCTAAGGGTTATTTGCAGCTGTTCATTTTCACAGAACATACTTGTCAATCATGGCACTTGCTTGAAGCTCTCGTGGGAGCTCTCCTGCCAAAGAAGATACCATAATCTCCCTCCATAACTAAATTGCACCCCTCTGTGATACCATTAGATTTTTTTTGTTTTTTCTTCCCCTTCCAAGAGAGGTAAGGACCAACTTACAATCTGTAAACTCTTCTGAAATTCTACCAGGATTCAAAATCCATAGCACTAGAAAACCCTTTCTGTGCCTTCCTGGGTGGCAGATGCTGCAGTACAATCCTGGGAGAAATGGAGCCCCTGATTTTGTGTGCTCTGTTGAAAAAGAATACAGCTTTTCTCATTTGCTGAAAGAGAGCCATCGGTTAGGAAAAGCAGTGTGGCAGGCCACATCTGCTTTCAGCAATTATTTTTCTTGACTATTTCTAATTGTGTGTAAGAAATCATGTTCATTGAACATGGCTTCAAACAGCATGAGTGATGTACCTCATGGAAACTCTTGGAAGGAGGAGAGTTGACTGGCAATAAAGGAAATAATTAAAATGAAAGTATTAAGCAATGACAATTAGTGAGCTGAAGTGCTACTGCCAATGATAATGTCTTCAACCTAATTAAATTTTTGGCTCATTGAATATGACAAATACAAATGCAGTTTGGATATCTCCTTAGTAGACTCAGAGTTTCAGACTAAAAATACATGGGTTTGAATGTTGCCAATGAGAGTATTAATGAGGAAGTACTAATCTTTTAGGAACCATAATGACAGTAACGGTAGTGCTTGCTTTACCACAGATGCTAACAGTCATAGCACTAGAGAAAGGCTCCAGGCCATGTTGTGATCATTCAGACACATTCCAGACACATTTTGGGAGGAGTAATAAAAGCTTAAAAGTATGTAAAACATAGCTGCAGAGAGGAGGCCACTCTGCAGAACTGCAGGAAAAGGGACAAATAGTACTAGGCTTAAACTGATGACAAAATCAAATATCTTTAAGCTTGCAGTAGTGGGAGGGGAGTTGCAAAGCAGTGGAATTGATCACCTGGAGAGCTGCTGAGCTGTCTTTACACAGCTTTCAGAAGTGGTTGCACAAATGTCTGTCAGGGCTAATTCTGGTGCCAGGAGCGACAACTGATCCTGTCTCATGGCTGAGCTGGACAAGATGACGCTGTGAGCCTTCAACAACTTTTTTTTTTTTCTCTTGGTTGATTCCTTCTGAGCCAAAAACCTTCTTTGTGGGAATCGGTTTCCATCTGTCATTTCTCCTTACACAGGGTTTACTGCTCCAGCTTGAGCAGGGCCTGTTGATTGTGAGTTCCAAAGGAAGAAGCAGCTCTGATACTCATGTGCCTATTTCTTTCTTCTGTTAGGAAGGTCAGTAAGACACAACACAGAGATACAAAATATACTAGGAAAACTAGATATTTAAGTGGTGCTGGATTTTCTGAGTATACATTTCATTAGAGATGCTTAAGCGTGTTTGTTTTCGTATCTGAATGTCAGGATAGAATAAGGTTTATTAAAACTCGGTTATTAAATCCCTACGATGAAATCTTGCTCTGAGCACAACAAAATCAGTAATGGAAGGGCAGGGTATGAGAGAAGGGGCCATACTATGTCACCCTTAAGTTATTTGTCTTCTTTTGTGTTTAGAAACCTGTGTTGTGCTTATTGATCTACGGTTGAATCAATTTCTTGATTCCATCCTATCAGTCCCTGATAGACACTAAGAGCAGTTGCTGCAGGTGAAAGTTGTTCTCTGCAGGGGCTTTAGGGCGCACTCGGTTGAGACAGAGCCTCCTTAAGTCAAATCAGGATTTATACAGCATTTAATAAGAACAGAACTCTCTTCTGGCCTCATGCCTAAGGCTGGATCATTCCTGATGAGTCTTTTGCAATACACAAGGTGCCAGCATACACAGGAATAAGGTCAAAGATGTTAGCGATATGATACTGTGATCTATGGGAACAATGCAGGTGTGGGGTTACCCCCACCAAAGTAGTCTAAAGAATAGCACATTTTCTTTACTCTAGAACTATAACAACAGAAAGCTTCAGCATTTGAAAAATCTACAGTGAAAAACAGCTTTGAAGTTCACATTCTTTTGTTTCAAAGGTTTCCTAATTTTTTTTAAATTTTTTTTTTTAAGGTTTCAATCTTTTAATATCTGATTTTAAGCCATGAAAATACTGCTGGGAGGAGGACAGTGTTATGAGTCATAGCTTTATGCCTGGTACCAGAGTAACAATTAAATGCTGGTCATTCATCATGAAATGGTACAATTCACTGTGAACAGCAATAACTTCAGGAGTTTGCTCGAACTACTGCATTTACATCCTTGGTCCAATTTATAATCCTAGAACTCTATGTCAGCTTTATGCAGAATAATAAGACAAATATTATAGTTATGCCATCGCGCAAAGTAAATGCTTATTTAAACATGCACCTTGTGCAAGAGCTCTAGGCAACCTTGTAAATCACTAGCCAGTCTGACACAGCTCTTAGCTAAGTGTGATTTACATATCTTCCCGACAATGCTCTCTCAAAATAAAATTAAATAGATGAAAAATACAGGTAATTACAATAAAGAAAACATCCTATTTTAGAATCAGAAGTCCTTTTAAACTTTTAGATATTATCTTCAGGTAAATAATAAAATGCTATTAACTATAGATACGTTACGTGTGTTTTGGAAATAGAAATTAGAAATTATGCCCAGTTCTTTTCAATTGAAAAAGATGTGAGGTAGAAACATATATTTTAGTGAAAGAAACTGAATAAAAAGCACTTTTCTTTGGAATAATATTAGAAATAATCAAAAAGGCGGTTAAGTCAGATGATGATTGAAAGCAGGTAATAAATGATGGCATGAGAACTTTAGGAATAGTGAGATTTTTGAAATGAGGTGCTGTAATCACCCCATGAAGAGCCAGGTCCTTTAACTCTACTGTGTTTGTTATCCCCAGTGAGTCTCATGTAGCTTCTCCAGCCACCCTCCCAAATTAGTTGCCTTATTTTATTAAAGATATCAAAAAACTAAGGAATATCTGAACACAGAAACAGAACAAAGAAGCCTTGGGTGTTCTCATGTGAGTAGAGATAGTAATGATTCAAATTACTTGTTCAAAAAGTAAGCAGCAATAAGAGACAAATATGTATGTAGCCTCGTAAAGGAGTTTGTCATGAGTTATTGTCTGAGCACACTGTACAAAACAAGAGAATCAACAAATCTTCAGCTCAGAAAGGAAGAAAAAAATAAATGACCACAGAGTCTGTTTTTCATTTTCATAATGTACATGGAATCACAGCTGTACCCGACACTGCAGCATCTTAGCGAAGCAAAGGGCTTGAGACAGTTCCAAAAGCCCGAAGAGCCTCGGACAGAAGCACTGGCACTGGGGCAGCTCCCGGCAGCCATCTGCCTCCGTGGCCCCCGCACCCGCGAGGCAGCTGGCCAGCAGCCTCCAAGCCTCCTGCTCCTGCAGACTCAAGGATGTTGTAAAGGGGTGAGGGAGAAAGAGGAGGGGACTGGAGCCTGGCACGACACAGCCTAAGGAAGTATGCAGATTTTTTCCATATTTTCCATTTGCAAGCAGGTCCTTGGGGGGAGTCAAGAATCAAACCAGTTTGTAAAACATTTTCATTCTGACAAATTAAAGATTTTTTTTTTTTTTTAACTTTTCTGACTGGGCTTTTCTGCAATACAGCATCAGCTATGACATTAACTCTGATAAACACGATAAAAGCTGTATGTTGCCTGGCTTCGTTAATGCCAGCTTAATAAGGAATCAAGTTCCTCACGTTACAGTATTGAATAGCTGAATGCTTTTCTGCAGTTTGTGTTATCCTCCGAAGCAGCAGTCACTAGCATTTTTTAGAAACCAAATAGCAAGGTAGTGTGATTGTAGTTGTACTTCAGCAATTCTTTTTTTTCTCTTATGTACATTTGAGACAGGCGATCAAGCAAGTATACGGCTATTTATTTGCCACTACTGCAGTTAAACCTCATATGAACCATTACACAGAAAATTACTTTTCTTTCTCAGTTTATATGCCTGACCTTGATAGCTTTGCTGTTCTCTGGTACTGTTGCCATGGAAATAGGAGAATGATCTTTCTGTTGATATCATTGCATAATTAAGGGTCACTGAGACTGTCTAGGTCAAGAGATCATTTTCAGAGTTCAGTTCCTCAGGGGGATAAATGTTATTCCACAGAAATTTTGTGTATGGGCTGATGTGATTGTTACTTCGTCATCCTAAATTAAACTATGAGCCCCACTGACTTCAAGCTAAGAGCCAGAAATATTTGCCAAACCTACAGATTTCCAATAAACCCTGTCTGTGCTTTTTCTGGGTGTTCCCAGGCATACAGAACTACCAAGAAGTTCATTGCTACTTGTCAGCTGAACAGTAGTATCTGGCTGTGTAATTCCTCCTGACCGTTTTGAATTGTGTGTAAAACACAATCACTTATACTGGTAAAAGCCTCTGGGGATGGAAATTTGAGTCTCTTCGTGATGTAGCTAGCTCAGAAGTTTTTCTCCTAATGGCTTCTTTTAAGAAGTTTGACATTTCTACAAGGGCAGTTTAAGAAAGCACAAATAGGAGCTTGTCCTTCTCCAGTGGACATTGTCAACAGTTTCTTCCTTTCCCTACAAACGTGTATACTCAAAACCTGTCCCATTTTTGACAGGCCATGTTTCTGAGATTACCAATAATTTCTCTTGCTTGCCTCCAGAGTCTTTCCAGAGGACTGCACTTTTCTCAAAATCTGATATCCAAACCCCAGCATATGCTCCAGGAGGCATCACCAGCACAGAGCACAAAGTAGGGGCTACTTCATATTTTTAACACATGACGTTCCTGGTTTGACATCCCAGAGTAAGGAAAAAAAATAAATTGTAAGGGAGTTACATCACTGGCTGCTGTTTCATGTTTTAAAGTTTTATAAACTGTATTTCATTATCATTTTCATTAATTAAATGAAGCTAGCTTCATGTTAGCACCTAATACTGTGCTTTGGAAAACTTTTGAGATGTTTAGGGGAAAAAAAAGGGCCCCATCCACATTAGCCTCCTGGTTTGGCAAGCCAAACATACACTGCCATACTGTTCCCATTTCCTTTGCCTTTATTTTCACAGAGAGATTTCTGAAAAGTCTGTCTGCCGATAGTTTCTGGCTCTCTGAGCAGGTCTACATTTCTGATATACCCTCTTCTTTTTCCCTGCATGTCCTTTCTGAACAAGCTCTGCCCTTTCAGATCAGCATTCCAGGCACATGAATTCTTCCCTCAAATCTTCTGTTATGTGAGGAAAAGAGAACACTATGAGATACTTCTCATAACTTCTGTAATTTGACAATCCCCCTTTATTAGCCCTGGGTCTGTCATCTTGGTTTACTGCCGGGAAAACAAAGATATTCACCACATGATATAATAACTATAAAAAAGATTCAGATGGCTGTAAATAGCACAATAAGATTAATTTTCAGTATATTGTTTCAAGATGACTTGAAGAGATTTAGCCAATTAAAAATAGCAAGTGTTGGACTAATGTAGATTCATGCCTCACACTGACAATATACGTAGGGATAATCTATACAGAAGGCTGTCATTAGATGGAAAAAGTCCTACATTGGGAGCTTTGAAAATGGATAAAGCAATGGAGGCTGTAGTGGAAGAAATAATTAGGTGCAAATGTTGGAGAAAAGTAGATGACATCTAGCCTGGTCCATCTGGCACCCACAGGCAGGATCTAGCCCTTTGGGACATTTTCATTGCCTTGTCCTTGGAAGAGACAGGTAATGAGTTTTCTGGGAATAAGTTGTCAAAACAAATTCCTTCTCCTGGGCTGACTCCAACGCAGAGCTAGGCACTAGGTCCTTGTTAGAAGAAAGGGAGAGTCTGAAGGAACATCTGTTTTCACATATGCAGAGCATCCAGAGCAGCCAAGGTTAGATTATCCTATTAATATGTTGCTCCTATAACTAACTTTATGGTTATATTTGGCAATTATTATTTGATATCTTTGGTCTAATCTGGTCTAGAAACAGAAATAATACTGCAGCCTTTCTGAATCCAGGACTAGCTCATGTCTAGCTGTATGTGGATAAACCCAAATCCTCCTGCATAGTTTTTGTTGTCTGGTTGTGAGAAAAAAACACTCTCTTCTTGGGTGCTTGCTCTGTAAGGTTCAAACTGGAAAAACAAGATAACCGTTCCACCTTTGGAAACAAACCAATGCATGCTATATAAAAAAGACCTGACTCATTAGAACGTTGCAATTTATTTTCTTTTTTAAAACAACAAATTAATCCCTCCAGACTTTCCAGTCAATTTGCTTTTGTGAGACTATTAAAGAACCCCTGAAGTGGAAATGGGTAATTTTTCCTTGTCTTTTTTCCCCCCCTCTTACTTTCTTTAAAGTAACTTCAGAATCGGCTTTTAAGGGAGAGCTAAACACTGTAAGAAATAGGGAAGTGAATGGTTTGCGTTCAAGAAATCCATAAATCTTCACTCTTGTGAGGATCAGTGCTTGTTCTTTTCCTTTTTCTTTTAAGTTGCTTTCATTTTCCACATGGTTTTCTGAGAATGTGATTGTTTTGGCTTCTGGCCGTGGTCGTCAATACCAACTGCTGGGAAATTTGTTCTGTCACCCATTACTGGAGTTTCTCAAAAAAATTTTCCAGCAGCCACGTTTTTTGAACTTGTGAAAAATTTAGCATGTGACTGCAACAAACAGTCAACCCTGTAGTCTACCTGGATTTTAAAGAAATGCACCACTGATTGTGAATTTGTTATAAATGATTGTATGCAAGAGGATTGTATCATTGCTTGCCTATGATGGTACTCAGCAGATCTTAAGTGATCATCTAACTGAAAATATTTCTACTGCCTGTTCTTTTAGAGGTTGCTATGGGAAAAGAGAAAACATATTCTTTTACACTGGGCCTGTTCTTGCAGTTCAAGTGATGCTTCAATAGAAGCGGAGCAGGAAAGGAAGCACAGAGAGACTCAATGTTTGGATGATTAAAGCACAGATATGCAATAAGACTATTCACTAGCAAAAGCTCCCAGTCACCTTTTAGAAATGACGACTTCACTAAGAGCAGAGAAGTGGGTGTCTCTTAGGAGTGAATACATGTACAACTGGATATGCTGCGGTACAAAGCCCCAGTGCAGGTATGATACCTCCTCATCCAAACCCAGTTATTAATACTCCTTGGTTGGATGTGGAACGTTCTTCTACTGTGAGAATAAGCTCTTAGTATTTTCTTTGATGACACGATGGCAAGGTTCAATGGAAATTTAGCATTAACCTTGGGCTTGGGGATCAAGAAGCAGAGAATGCTGTCTCAGCAGCACTGCAATGAGAGAATTAGTGTCAAAAAATGCTGGAGAAAGGAATTTTAGAAAGAAAATGGAAAAATCCCACTGCAAATTCCATTCCCCTGGAAAAATCATAACCACTGAAAATTCATCTTGCAAGGACATTATGTTTTAATTCTTTATATTCTCTTAATAGCTTGCATTAAAGACAAGGAGAAGGAAATGTTTTAGTTAAGTACTTATTACTTTCTTTGGGAAATATTTTTGTCTTTTGTACTTTTAGGATCAATTTTATAGATTTAGGAAGTGGTGGAGGCGACATGGGACTTGATCCTGCTCCTTAGCATTATTATGAATTATTATATATAAATATTTAATAAAAAATAAGAAATATTAATAAAGAAAGTATTAGGTAGGACTCCTCTCTCAGGAGAGTGCCTCACAACTAATCTGTGGAGTACACCTCTCTCTGACCCAGTGAATATTTAATTATTTAATGTAAGTGGGACAGGTTCAATAGGTGAAAATGAGCATCAAGCAGGGAGCCAAAATACTCTTCTGGATAAAAGAGAACTGCTTTCCCTTAGGCAGAAGAGTGACTTGAGCCCAGATGTCCTATATTCTGGGCAAATGCTGTATTTACCAAAGGCAACTTAACTTTTGGGAAGATTTACTAGAAGCAGCACTGCTTTGGCAGTGTCCGCCTTCCTGTGAGGATCTGTGGCGAGAGGGCTGGTTATTGCACACTGAGAAAAGGATGCTACTTCCCCTTCCTAGTCACATGATAAAAAACAATCTGAATTTAGTTGCTGTTGCAGCCCAGATTTTTTTTTTTTTTTTCATAGCTACAATACTCTTGACTAGCAGCGTCTTCCCTGGATTATAAATGGCACCAACCAGAAAGCAATGATCTGAGTGTCTGTAAATATTTCTTATTCAGTTTCACTACATCACTTTGAAAGGACAAAATACCATTTGGGAAAATGGGAAATGGCATCTGCAGTTACCAGTGATTTTGTCTTTTTTTTTTTTTTTTTCCCCAATTTATTATAGTTGTGCCTAGAAATCACCCAAGATTAGGCTAGGAACTGAGTATATGCTCATTAAAAGACATTCCTTATGCCATCAACTTTATTGTCTCTACAGCCAAGACAAAATGTAGGTGGAGAAAAAGATGCATATGTATTTGCAGGAGTTCATGAGCTATTGCTTAGTGACAGGAGCAGAATTAAAATTCCTCTGTCCTTTCCGAGATGAGAGCTCTACTTGTTAGATTAAGGTGTCTAACAGAGTTCACAGATTAATTTCATTTTGAAAAAACCCCCAAACACCTACTCTCAATGTCATTTGCATGCAATGTACGGAGTAAATTGGTTGCTAAATTAGGAGGCATCTTGAGGGATTTGGCTCTCAAGCCTGTGCTTTGGCTACTGCTTATACCACACCCACAGTGCATTACTCTACTGAGACCTGGTTGGTTTTTATGGAGGAGTAAAAGGGAGCTCAATTCTGTAGACTCCAAATGATATCAGTGGCTTTGAATCAGCCCCAAAGACTGTTGCATATGTTTTCATTGGTGTTCACTGCCTAGTTCACTAAAACAGAAGAGTCATCATCAGTATTCTTCCATTTGTCTGACGTTGGTGGCAACTCACCACCTCAATCGCTTAGTATTGGTTTTGCTCCTTGGAAGATCAGGTAACAAAGTGAGCAGCAGCACACAGCACTCCTGAACGCCATGGCCAGAACTGCCATCCTCAGGCACCACCAGGAACAGAAGCCTGTGTGCTGGGTAGAAGGAGTAGACAAGGTGTGTGTTGGAAGCACTGCTGAACCGGAATGAAAATAATTTTCATTCGTAGTCAGAACTGCTGTATGTAGTTCCCAGCAGCTCTCCAGCTTCCATCTTAGGGGTTAGTGAACACTACTTGTAACAAATGGGAAACTGAAGCTAAATTCAACTTTTTCCAGCATTGGTCTGAAGTGTTAGTTACAGGATTTCGGATTTATTTTTTTTTATATAAAGTACAAAGGACGTTGCTGACAGTGGCTAGTGAAGAATTTAAGAAACAAGAGAGAAATTTCAGTTAAAAAGCCTATTTGTCTGGGTAGCAATTTTGATGAAATGTTGTGAAGGATTTTTGCTTTTTTTAGACAGTGTTTTTTCCAATTATTATATAACCTTGGCTTATGGGTCTGAATTTAGTTCTTACTTCAGCAATCATCATGACTGAAAAGTGGATGTCAGAAGTCTTAAAAGGATTAGTGCTCCATGCATAACCAATAAAATTGATTTGTGAATTAGGGGTCCCCTTCACAGAAGTAATAAAGTGGGGGGGGTGTTTTGTGCAAGCAGTGAAATTTCTTTCTTGTAGCTGTCATTGTAATCGTTCTGCATTGGTGTAAGATATCGACAGCATGCTCAGGGCAATAACAGAAAAGGGCAGAGATTAAATAAGGGGAAGGGAGCAATCTCAATTGAGTAGAGCTGTTCCAAACCAATTGCAAATACAATAAAACTCTAAGGCCCAACCCTGCTCTTGGAAAAATGTTCCTAGTAACTTCGGTAACAGTGCAATGATTTTATATGATGTTGGTAATGAAAATACATCTCAGAGGTGCTGAAACCTGTACTTCTTCCATACCGGGACTTCGATACAGCTATCATAATTATCCAACTCAGAAAACTTCCCTTCCTCTATTGATTGATTAGTGCACACTTCAGGATCTCAGCTGGTGTAAAACACTGACTAACAGTTCATCTCTGACTGAGCAAGATATGCAAAAAATATCAAAATCCTGCACTGAAGTGAATGCTAAACCAAAAGCAACCAAACAAAGCCACTTGAAGAAATTTGGAGTGGAAGATCTCTGCTGAGCAAGGTTTACTTCTCAGGAATGAGAATTAAACTGTAAGAACAGGAAAACAAAAATACTTTTTTTGAACAGGAGATTTAAAAGGTGAATGCACGTTCAATGCACAACTTGATTACCAATTAATGACTAAAGTTAACACTGTTCTTGCAAGAAGTTTATCAGAAAAATTTTCTAAGGATTTTCAAAGGACTCCACCCTTCTGCCTTGATAACGGGATTCATATGCAACTGCTCAGGTGAGTGGGACGACATATGAACTTATATATATAAGGACCAGCAATGTCTGCAGAGCAGCCTCCGCAGATCTGATGGCAGAGGATGTGGCACTGGGCAGTACTAAGTCATTGCTGCTTGCTTTTTTGCAATAAACAACTGTGCAATGAAATCAAGTCATGCCAAAGCAGTCCTTGGTGAGCCGGCCTTCAGAAGTGTCTGCTGCCCAGCTGAAGAGATCATTAGTGTTGGGGAAGAGTGAGCAACAACCCTAACTCTAGACTGAATTGATAGATAGGCTATGTACAGCTAGTAATATCCCAAAGGCTACTCCATATGCACTGGATATAAAAATTTAATCAGATTCAAGATATTTTTGTGTTTTCCAGAAGTTGTCTATATAATGAGGTAATAACAGGTACATACTTAAATTTTATATATATATATATATATATATATATATATATGTTGGCAAAACAAAACAGTAGAAAGTAAAAAAGAAATATTTTGTGCTGGTTTTGCTTGGTTCCTAATTAATTAATTCCAGGACTGATATTTCAGTGTATATAGATGCAGAAAGACAAAAATCTCACCAAACTTAATGCTACTAGACTCTAGAAGTTTAACAATATCTGAGCTTTTAAATGTGTATGTGAGAAACAGGCTGTAGGTTGCTCCTAATTTCAAAAGCCAGAGCATGAGAAGGGGCATGCAGGAGAAATTCAGAGAATCCTTTATAAGGCAATGGCCATTCTCTTTTCTGACACATTAGGTCACAAGGACAAAGAAAGATTTTAGCAAGGTTTATGAAGTCCTGGTGCGGCTGGACCTCAATATCTGCAAAGTAAGACTTGCCCCTGCCCCAAAGTATTGCTTCTTCATGTCACCAATTTCACAGACAATATAAAACTCAAGCGATGGTGGTGACTTTTTTTTTTTTAAGGTTGCACAGTTAAGTCATTCCTTCTCCAAAAACTATGTATTTGATTGTGCTCTATATCTTAGTGTACTAGAACAGATCTACTAAAATATTCATGTAGAAAAGAAAAATGGGAATAAAAAAAAAAAAAAAAAGTATGTGCAGTCTGTTGGAATTATTATGCCTAGTGGAACATTAACTTTTGTATTTCTAAGATTTTTTAACCTTGCCACCTTAATGGTGTTTGACGCAGCATTTTACATTTAGTATTTTTCTTTTTTAAAGTTCAAAGACAAAATGAAATAAAGATGGGAAGGCGAGGGCTAAGTGGAAGAAAATAAGAGGACCAGCAACAATAGAGCTGAGTCCTTTGCTTGTTGAGTAAAGCTTATAAACACCTTGAACTAATAATTTCATACATAGGATGAAAGTCAGAGCACACAAGCATAGAAAGCTATTCAATAATTAGGAGAAAAAACACACAAAAAAAAGATTTAATGAGATTTAAGCAATACATACACAGAGCTGACCCTTAGATAGTCTTAGATGAATTTCACCCTCACATGGCTGGTCTTCTAAATGGATGTGTCTGAAACTACTACATTTGACTGACAAATCCCACATATCTGTATTTTGTTTTCATTTTTAGCTATGTTTTTTTGTTGCACATGTGCTGAACCCTGTGCTTAATAGTGAACAGTCTTTATTAATACATTATTTTAAAAATTATATAAGGCATTTGTGATGGTAAAGGCTCCTGAAAACCCAAACTGTAAGGATGATTTTGAAAACATTGAAATTGAGTATTTAACCCTATTCTGCCCCCAACTACAAATTACAGATGAATCTTTCTATGCTCTGACTCAAAAAGAAATAATGAAAACTTATTTTTGGCAACAAACCAGCTGGGGAAAATTACATTCCAAACTGCAAATTTCATAAAAAATTGAGAGTGTGAGAACAAAAGGGAAAAAGGGGAAAGGGTGGTTTGTAACGAAGACAGTTTTACAAGTGTAGCTGTGTTGGGCATACTAATCACCTGCTGTATCAGGTTGGAGAGGGCATCTAAATCATCATGGAATCTGAATGTACCCAATCGATCTTCCAGGTGCTCATGTATCCTCCCCCCTAGTGTGCCACAAGACCTGCACAAATGCATTTTCCTGAAGGCACAGGGGCTCTGTAGGATTATACAGGTCTTTCTGCACAAAGTTGATTGCAAGAGGTGATCTGCTGGCAGCTCCCCGGTGGAGCACGTCTTACGTTAGTGTTGAGGTGATGAACTTTAATCTTAACAGAGAACAAAACCCAAAGCACCTTTGATTCATGAAAATAAAGTTGTACCGATTGTTTTAAAATTGTATCTTTTAAAATGCATTTTTAAATTAAATAGAAGAGCTCAAGCTTTAAGGTATTCCATTTTCTGGCTGAACAAACTCTTTGCAGAATTCAATTGAATTGTGCAGAAATATTCGTGGCCAAGGACATAAATATATGACTCAATACAGAAAAAATAAAACCAAAACAAAAATCCACATTCTTCCTCATCCCAGATTTCCCTATAAACCTGAAGCTTATGCAGTTCTTCAACATACACTTTTAATCAAGGACATAACAAAGTGCATGCTCAGATCACTGAAATGAACAAGATGTCTTGTCGCTAAGTTTAATTAAAAGATTTCTTCATTGAATTGTGTTGTACAAAGTTCTCATTTGTTTTATGTTTGTTGTAATTACAAGTGGTGTCTTGTCATGCAGCTCTATTCACTTCTCTCCTGAACTTGTGCTTTATTCTGTACAAGGGGGTAAAAGGCACAAGTAGAACATTAATCTCCTTGAAACAACTTTCTCTCTTACATAGGTTTCCAGCTCAATAGAAATCTGCTGATTACTGAGAAAATGTATCTTTAGCAAGCATAGACTGACTTTTAGTTTCTCACTACCCCTGTTCCCTTTATTGCCCTCTTGGCTTCTTTATCTAGAATTGTACCATAGACTAAATTCACTGAAATATTTTAAACACTTATTTAATTGTAAGTACGAGTTTAAATCCCACAGACTACAAGAGGAGTTAAGTGTTTATAAGTGCTGTGGTAAGGGATTAGTGCTGCCTTGTTGGTTCAGGATGTTTCAAATGGGGACAGATCCCCTCTTTGTGCTTTCTGTCTTGTACCATCAAGATTGTACTTAGCTGCCCAGGAGGAAGAGTTTGTCCTTTGATAGTTGTCGCTGAAAATGTGCTGCTTGGGTGTGCAAAGGTTTGATGTCTATTCATCCTTGACAGGCAAAATTGCGCTGGGTTGTCTAGTTAGTAGTGTCTTGACAGCAAGAATGTTTTGCCTTGTGGGATTCACAGGAGTTTTGGAGTGATTACAGAGTGGACAGACTTCATGAAAGCTTCTGGGCTGCCAAGTGTTATGAACTAGATATATAGCACTTACGGGGAGAAAGTGAGTGATGACATTAAGTAATTGCATTACTGGTCACTGTCCCTGCTCTACTGGGTCAAACTGATGTGAAAAGGAGCCGTAGAGGTGTTTATTGTTTTAATCAAAGAGCCAGAGGGATTAGGCTGAGAACAGAAGGACTGCCATCTCGGCTTAAATAGATGGCTGGGGGTCCATTCAACCCTGTATCCCTACTATGAAAGTCATGCAGAGTGATTCTTCTCTGAATACATACTCCCACCTTTCAGCACACAAAAGATTAGGGACTTGTGCACAAGCAGCTGCATCTGTATTGTCACATCTAACAAACCACAACAGAACTATCTTCCATCAATTTATAGGATCATTTTTAGATGTCCATAGCATCCTGTGACAGAACTTCCATAGAGTAATCCAGTTGTCTTCCTATTTTTCTAATGTGATCACACTAGAATCACTCTGTAGGGCTGTTACTACGATACTCTTGAAGTCAATATTACAGGGTATATGCAGACACAAAAGCACAATTTTTTAAAGCAATTCATTAGCATGAATTAAAGATGATGCTCCAAGGGCTTCATAAGGAGAAGACAATTGTGTGGGCTAAGCAATAATCTTTGTGAGTTAAGTTTCATCAGTTGTGCCTGTCTTTCTTGGCAGTGTCTGAGTGGTGTTCAGTTGCAGAGAGAGATGGTAGCAATGTTTACATGAAAGGAGAAAATGGATGCAAGTATTGCCCACGCCTCTTCTACAGCGTCCTGAGTGCTCTGTGAGATTTGTCTGCCCTTAATTCCTGTTGCAGATGAAGGAAATGAGCTCCTCATAGAAAGTGTTTAAAATAGAAGGCTATGTATACACTGAAGAGACCTAACTGCAATCTTACAATTCTCTGTGGTTCCCTTTGTTTGCTCTTTATATAACATCTGGTCCACAGAATTTAGCTGCTGCAGAGAACTTTCCATGATCACTTAATTGTCTGATATACTACAATTTCTTTTCACCTTCCACCAAAACAAACATCCTGCACATAACTCATTAAGGCAAAACCAAAAATCCCTCTCATTTTCTCAGTGCTATTAGCTTTTCAAATGTCATACCACCTTTTATTGAAATTCTGCCAATTCCTTCAAGCTAAGCAGAGTGAACATGTATCAGTAGGGACCTCCAAGAAACACAAGCTATTTAAATATTTGGCATGCATTTCTCTGAATCAACTCTGAACAAAGCAGGGTGGTAGCAGAGTAATACCGGGGTGTTAGAGGATTTGCATTTAGCGGAGGTAGATCATTTTTCTTCCCATTTGTGGTGATTAAAAATTGCAAGTCACTTTCTATGAGAGAAATACCATGTTTTGACCTAATTGTAGTGCTGAGCAAACGTATTTTGGATGTACTGTATAGTGGGTTTAGTTTTTCCATGTCGTGCTGCCTTTGTTCTGTTTCTGCCCTCTGTTTTTGACTCTTACACTTGACTCTTCACTGACAAAAGGATACTTCACTATAAACTGAAGATATGACTACAGTAGCTATATGAGCATCTCTCCATCTCTTCCTTTGCATCCTCAGTTACTGATTCTTGATCTGTATTTATTCAAGGTGATACCAAAGTTACGTGATCCCCATTTTCATAGATAGATGAGGAATTAAGAGACTTGCCCATTAAAAGAATTTTATGGTGAAGAGAGTCATACACACACCCCGCCTTGCTGCCGGGATATAACTGATAAAATCCCTGGTGTGTGGGCTGAAATGTATTTAACTGTCTCATCGCATTTCCTATTTTCATCTTCTCTTTCAGACTAACAGCTAAAGCCGTTGCTGTTCTCTTACCAATCTTGGGAAGCTCATGGATCTTTGGGATTTTGGCTGTCAATGCCCACACATTAGTATTTCAGTATATATTTGCTGTTTTCAATTCACTACAAGTAAGTACCTGGTGGGACGATTTATGGCTACCAAACTGCTGCTGAGATCCAATAAATGGATCATTAGTAATGTTTTCACATGCTTGTGTTTACTGGAGTTTTCCCATGTTTCTTCCTCTGTCTTTTAAGTCAGTGCTGACCATACAGTGCTGGCAATTGTTTAGTCTCTGTATGAACAGACCTTTTGTCCCACTCCTTAATGTTTCCAGTAGCAATAATTAAATAAATGAGACAGTGAGCTTGAGAAATGAAATTCATTCTACCAGCACTATGGCAAGATTTGTCAGTAGAGATACCAGAACAGTTTTTCAGTGTCAGTTTGAGGCTTCATTACTGAGACTAGATGAAAGTGAACAGAAGTTTGTGGGAAAGGTGCAGCATGAGGAGAAAAGTGGAGCTATTCGGCATGCTGCAGGAGACTCTTGCAAGCAAGCAACTAGACCCTCATCTTAATATACCTATCCAGAAAAAAGCTCTGTCCAAGGCGGAATGTAAGCATCTGTTTAGCTTTACGCAGACATTTCTGTAGAGGCGTAAATCTGTAGATGTTATAGTTCTTTTCCAAATAATGGTTACAAAGTGGGGGAAAAAATGAACTCCTATAAATCCTTTTTTGCCTCAGGAACAAATAGCACTATGATCACAAAAAGAGTGCTCCCCGTAAGCTGATAAGAAAAGTTGCCATTTTCATCCAAAATAAAAATCAAAAGTTTGGCTGAATACTCCCCAAAAGAAAATAAAATCATTTTGGGAAGGAAAGAGGATAGGCCCTTTTTACTTTCCATTGGACAGAAAGTCCAAAGATAGCAAAATTATGTTGTAAAAATTTTCCTAATGCTAATATCTTGCTTTCTAATGTGAAAAAATCATGATCTGGTGTTTCCCAAAGAGCATTTTCCTCTTCCTTTATCTTTGCAAGCACAGACAGAAAGTTCTCTTGTTGTCATGAAAACAGAATTCCTGATTATTTTCAGAGAGATTTCTCCTTTAGCACCACCAAGTTTAGGAGGTGCTGTTTTACAGGAAAAAGTCGAGACAAGCCTCATAGTAACTTAATGCTGCAGGTTTCTCCAGATTAACATGAGTCACAGTTCGGCCTACTCCTTGATATTTATAGATCTCCAGCTATTCAATACCTGCTTTACACAATAGTGAAAGAAATACATTATTGTATTTAATTCTTCACGTTCTTCACCCTTCTCCCTTTTATCTGTTTTCAGGGATTTTTCATGTTCCTGTTTCACTGTCTTCTGAATTCAGAGGTATGTAGCCAAATGGTGTTAACAAATTTGGTGTTGCTAAATTAAATAACATGAACGTAAAACAAGAAAAGACTTTCTCCATTATCACTGTCTGCTATGCCACTGGTTTTTTTTCTTTCAATTAATACATGACTGTTACTGACTTTGTGACTTGCAGCATTTTGACCCATGCTTGACATTTATTTTACTTAACATGAGAAAGGTTTAAAAAAAACCCCCTAGAGATAAGAGAAGTCAGCTCAGGACTAGGGAAAGAAGCAATCCTGAGGGCTGGAGCGGCTGGGCAAGGCATGGGCTGTGCTGCTAAGGGAGGATGCTTAAATAGTGGGAGCAGGGAATCCGGCAGTTTCTGTTGAGGGGGCTCTGGCTTTGTTACATATGCAGTTCCAGAGGGGAAAATAAATCTTATTCTCAGTAAAACATACTTTTGGACATTGCTCATGCAATCCTTAATGGGAAACCAAACAGAGTAGAACGTATTCCAGGTATTTTTCTTGGCAGGAAGTTCAGAGACCAAGAGGCATCTTTTTACATTAAGGTCTCTCAGAGCAACTGGAGTAAAGCCTAGACAAGACTGATGTAACCAGGGCTTGTGGGGACCACCTCTGCTGGGCCTGGAGCTTGCAGCAGCCTCTCCTCCCATGGCAGATAGCAGGAAATGCTCAGCAACATGTATTGTATTTTCTTATATAACCCATTTCCAGCAGGCTGACAGGGAGGTACTGCTCAGCGAATACCCACACGGCTTTGATTCTCCCCCAGCCCTTTCTTCTGGATGCTGCTAAGTAGCTCTGTCCCATAGCCTGCTGCTTCTTCCTATGCAACAATAGCACTCCAGCTCTTCTGCAGAGACGTTATGATTTATTAATATTTGCCAACCTATTCAGTCTTAGAGCATTGATACGATCTTTGCTACAATCACTTTGGAGAGTCAGGACTGACTATCAAATTCTTGATCTTTATTGAAATCAACTAAAGTTAAGCAGGCAGGTTAAAGGTAAGGAGGAAAAATATTTCTTTATTCTATTCTCCCCCGGGCTCAGAAAACTTTCTTCCTGCTGTCAAGCTTCAAAAGTCTTACATCAAATACAAATACTTGAATTGCTGCCATTTTTTCAGGAACCTCATGAGAAATTAAATTCAGAAACTTTTCAGAATTTGTCTCCTCAAAAACCAGTTCATATAGAGCTAACATGAACTGTCATTTTGGGAGAGCAGGTCTTATTGTCTCCATTGGCTGTGCATGTCTGAAACACTTCTTCAGTTGAATTGTGAGAGTTCTTGTGAATTTCAATCTTATCATAGAAGTAAAACTCAGATACTGTAGAGCGAAACCTGCAGGTATTTCCAAGTGGTTGTGCTATGTATTCCCAGTGCACCGGGACAAGAAATGCACACACACTCTAAAGAAGCACAGAAGAATGGGTCTGACGGGGGCCTGAGCACCCTCTCCCGCGGCACATGTCCAGTGTGCCAGTGTCACCCCTGACAGCTCACTCATTGAAGCCTCTTGACCTCCCTCAGCAATTCGGCTCTGTGTCTCACTACTGCCACTCCTAAATTGTAGTTTTCTTACTGCAGTCTCAGCTGCTTCTTTCCTGTCTTAGCTACTATACGTATAAAGAGTAGGTAAGTCCCTTCCTCTCCACAGGAAAGGGAAGACTGTAAGACTTATCCAGTCTTCTCCCAGTCTCCTCTTTTGATTAAACAACCTGAGCTTCTCATAACGTGTGTTTGCTTGACCTGTGATCATCCTCACTGCTCTCTTCAGGGCTGACTCCACCTGGTCCCTGTTTTCCCTGGGATGCTGAACACAGTACAGTAGCTGAGGCCATGCCAGTGTAGAATAGCGGGGGAAAATTACTTTGTGTGTTTTGCAGACTATGCTACTCCTGACAAGATGCTCTTTATCACAGCATGGTAACACTGGTCAATTACTTCCAGCCAGTAATCCCGGATAAATCTCACCTGCTTACATAAAGAATGACTGTCTCACCATCTTTATGCAGCAGATTATTTTCACCTTGGTGCAGAATCTGTCTACATCTCTAGGAAATTTCAGCCAGCATCTTTAAATAATTTCAGTTTTCAAAAGGCTGGCAGCTGGCTTATGTCCTCATGGCCTCTGGGTACCATCAGGGCTGTGCGAGCTCCAGGGAGAGCCTGTCCGAATGGGGGAGCTTGTGGTCCAGCCTGGGGCTGGATATTTTGTTAGAAAATGTGGCAGTGTCCTAGTGAGCTGCTGAAAATCAGTAAAATGGCAACTCACAAACTCTTTCAAACCATAACTGCAGTTACTGGGGATGCATGCTTACATTCCATGCAGTTTTGTTTTTTTGATTTTATTATTTTTTATTTTTAACAAGATGAATTGTAACACAGTCATACCTTGGACATCTAGGAGCATGAGATAACCCAGATAACATGAAAATGTTGTCAATAAACTGAGACATAATGGAGGTTATGCAATGCTTTGTATTTAAAGTATGGATACTTTATACCCATATATATATTTTTTTCTTTACATTCTTTAAATATAAAGAAAAATGTAGGGTGGATTGTTTGTTGTTTTTTAGTACAGTGATGTTAATGTGGAGGAAGGATAATGGGGAAATGATCGTACAATGCATCTGTGAAAATAAACACAACTTTTTCAAAAGAAATCTTCTACCTGGTTACATTATTTTTTTTCCCCCCCAAAGGTTAGAGCTGCCTTTAAGCACAAAACCAAGGTCTGGTCCCTTACTAGTAGTTCGACTCGCAACATAAATGTGAAACCCTTCAATTCAGACATTGTGAGTATTCCTCCTTTCTTTCTTTCTTTTTTTTTTTTTTTTTCTATTGCACATGAAAGTGTTCCACATTAAATTCTGTTGGAAAGAACAGGACACAAGAAGGCATGTGGGTATTTTTAGTACCTAACGTAATGCATGGTGCAGACAGGTGGAATCAGCAAGCATTAAGTTGCAGCTACAATATCTGTTTTGAAAGTAAAGGACAAAATTCTGCTTTCTGGCAAACTATCACATAAAAGTAAACAAAGGTCTATGAACTCTGGAGTACGGTTCAATAAGACTGTTCCCACCAGTTGTAATGGACTTCATATTATGCATTCAAGCAGCATTTGGGCAATGTATTTTTCTGATGATGATGGCTTTTTGATAGGGCACTTTCACATTTAAGCCTGAGGAATAAACTCTTCAATAAGTCAACACGTGAATATGCTTTTCTAGCTCTCCTTAAATTGTCTTGAGGCAAAAGACATTTGTTTTTGTAAAGAACCAGGCTTCTGAAGTGATAGGTATTATTAAGTGATTGCTGCCAATCACCTTAGATCCTGGCAGCGGCTGTTTTAAAGTCCTTTATGGCATATGCTCTGAAGACTCTGTGACAATGCTGTAATGTAAATAGATGCTTTCAAGCGTTTGTTTTTTTTTTTTCATCCAGACAAGAGAGGTTTAGCAAAATAAATAAATCTATTTTCAATATTATTTTGTTTTCCAGATGACTGGGAACAGGCCAGGCACAACCCCCACAAAGCTGAACACCTGGGATAAAAGCACCAATTCAGGCAACCGCATTGATTTATCAGCGGTCTGACAGTAATACCAGCTTCTCAGTGAAAATCAAGCCATACATTCAGGACCTCTGACACAGTGTCCACCAGTTTTTTTCTCACTGTTAATACCAGTAGAAAACTGCTTTTTTAAATCACTGCCTAATAAATTGGAAATTGCCATGTTGTTTTGTAGAGTAAATAGCCCTCATCTGCTTGCCTTTGGAACTGTAACACATTCTACCACTTGGCTATTAGCAATATCTGTAAATATAGCTACCACAAATATACACTGGATGGTTTTGTCACCAATGATGAAAACACTAGGTACGCAAAAAGGGCTTATTGCTATCTGAATCATTCCGGCTCCCAGAACTGAGGAAAGGCAACATACCTCTGTCAAGATGGATTTTTATGCTCTAAAATGAAATGCTTCCCATTGTGATGTTGTAATGGGGCTATTCTGGTCTTGCTGTGCACTCTCTGTTTACATTTATTACCTTACGGAATCCAATTATCGAAGTGAAGCTTATTCAAAATACATAGTGGTGATTAATTTAAACGCTACAAGGAAGCCAGGACCTGAGGGAGAAGCAGGTTCCAGCTACTCGGCTCCCAGCATGGGCATGGAATTAGCAAAGCTAATAAACACGTACGCCTCCATGCACATAAACAGCATATGTAACATGTAAATCTCCTAATCATGGCCTGTTAGTATTTTTGATATTCCTGTTTACATCGTATCTATAAAAGGTAGAAATGGCTAAGGTTGTCCACAGCATTTCTAGAGCTGATTTGTGTCTGCTGACATATTGCAGTACAAAGTATTTGTATTGCTTTGCCTGAAGCCTTTGGATGCAATCAACAACTGTCCATCAAGTGCATTTCACAAATGCGCTGTAGCTTTTGGAAATCAAAACCTGGCACTGTGACTTATCTTTCTCCTTTTACTGGTCAGATCAAGACACTGAATTCCAACCACAAAAATGTAATACAATGATACACTGTGAAGACAGCCAGACTACAAATAAGTCTATGTATTGTTACCTACAGACATCTTTTAAATAGGTCTCTGCAGAGTCTTTTGTGGTTTTAAACTCTGCTCAGCACTTAATAGCTTCTGCTTTAGTACTGCTATGAAGTATCTTTAAGGAGAAAAAAAAACCACACTGTAATTTTTCTTTTGACCAGTGTTTTGTAGGTTCTCAGAAGTGATGTTTGGAGCACAAGGGAGTGTGATCTCCACTGTGCCAACGATGCACCTTCCCAGCTGGGGGTAAAGTAGACTATAAGCCCTGGAGGTGGTCAGAGCCCCTAAATATGTGTCTTGCTGTAGGATTTACTCAGCAGCCAGGGTCTTGAGAGCAGTTTCCAAAGATGAGGCCCCCTTCGCAGAGTGGCTTTGCAGTCATGTCTCCTTAACCCCAGCTATTTCTTACTTGCAGTAGCTGTATCCCTAACAGACTGGGTATACTGGTTTGCAGGAATCACCAAGGTAATTAGCTTTCCTGATACACTGGGCTATCAAAGTAGTACAAAAAGAGGGAAATATGAAAATCTTCCACCTCATTTTTTGCTGTTGTGTTGATTTTTTTTTTTTTTTTTCTTAATTGAGGGTTTGTATCTTCAGCAGCTCAGGCCATTTCTGGTCCCAGTGAATCTAGCAAGATACCTGTTACTGATTTCCAAGAGAAAAGGTATTTGCACCCTAATGTGCAGGGTGGAAATTGTTTCTTGGATAGTAAATTTGTAAAAAGGAAAACAAAAGTAAATTGATCTTTAGGGAACAGGAGACATTCATCAATTAGGACTGAATTTAGTGAAGTGTTTCATCCAAAAGACATGGCATGGAAAGTTTAGAAACTATCAATGCCTTTCATTTTTGATTCACCCAAAACAAGTTTTCCCCATGGTTCCTTCCTGCATTAAGAAAAAACCAATCTGTTTCAGTTTGGACCAATCTTTTCCACCCTCTCCCCTTCCTGGCCAAGACTTGTTGGTATGGTCACCAAACTGAAACCCCACAGTTCACCCAAGTTTGTCTGTGGCTACAAATTAAAACATTCTAGAGAAATTTTCTTATTTCCACCAGATGTATGCTGGATTTATGCAGATGAAATGAAGCAGAATGTGACATATTGCATATCACGTGTATACATGCATGAAATATATAGGCTTCTGATCCTGTGTTTTCTTTTGCTAAACAACTCAAATTGTTGACAGCTAATTCTAAAGGCGGGTCAGTAAAAGCTAACTAGCTAAATGGTTATATCATAATTTTGGCTTTTGTGTATGGCTTTTTCCTCACCTTTTCTACATTGGACTGTCTTACAGCTGTGCAAACATATGGACTTTTCTTGGCTTGAGAATGATTTTTTTTTTCCCAAAAAAGATGCAGTAGAAGGAACCCTCAGAATGTGTGGAGCAGATTGTAACAGAACAGTACTGTGATAACAGAGGTCAGTGTTTGTATTGTGTGCAGACAACATATTTAAGCATATTTTTTTATACTGGAGCATGTGTGCTTTTTGTTATGATTTTGGGTTTGGGGTTGGTTTTTTTTTTACACTGTGACCATGGATATTGATTGAAACTCTCCTTGATATTTTCTCTTCGAGTTGTTGTATTATAGCACAAACAGTTCTATGAATGAACCAGAGGACATATAAAAGCTTTTTCTTTTTAAGTCTTAATCTTTAAGAATATTCCCCTCTACACAATTTTCACTGCCTGCATTTCCTCCTGTGCTAATGTATATTGGTCACCTATGTCACTACCCAAGGTCTATTTGAAAAAAACACGCACCATACGAATGACAGTACAAAATGACAGTAATATAAAGGGCTAGATCTGTTTTTCATGCAGGTATACCCTATTTTAAAATTGTTCACCAAAAATAAGAGCATGAAAATGTTTTTGGTTTTATACTCTAGAATGTGACATAGATGTATTATATATTGAAGGAGCATTTGTTATCCTGTATCTACTGAGATCCACTGTGGATAACCTGCGTCCCGTGCTTTAACTTTTGAACGTTACTTGTGATGAAGCAGTTTATCTTGTTGTTTATGTCACGTGAGGTTAGGAGCTCAGTTGGGGATGGGGTTTCTTCTGGTTTTGATAAACTAGTAAAAAACCCACAAAGTACAAATGCGTTCCATTGCCATCTAAGTCCATTCTTTTTGTTTGATTCAATGTATTTTTGTTGTTACTGAATGCAGCAAATGTACTGAATAAGAAATGCTCAAATGAATCTTTAAACAATCTCTGCCTGTCCTCAGTCTTTTGAAGCCTGAAAATCTTGCAGTTTATTTATGGGCTTGTATATAGCAGCTATTGCAATATTTTTTTCAGGACAGCATCGTTTTGTCAATAGTATGAAATCTTAATTGAATGAGATGTGAGTTTTAAAACAGGTAATGTAGCAAGAATTACTTTGCCAGTAAGTAGTAAAATAATTAAGTTTTGTTGTTTTTTCCCCCAAATAAATAAGAAAACTTAATTTCCTAAAAGAACTTTGTATTTGCTCAAATTATTCTTTTGACATGGGTTATAAACAACAGCATAACAATTATGGCTCCCTGTGACTACTATTGTGATTAAACAAGCAGGGCTTTACTCATATGAGAAGTCCTACTATATGTGTCAGGTGCACCTAGGTAATGTGTAGACAATATTTTTATATTAAAGTTTATACCCACAGAATATAATGAGGAAAGTCATTCCCTGCTCCTTAAGAAAGGAGCCTATTTTATAAAGTAGCTGCTGCAGATTATTTCTTCTAACACAACTATTCCAGCAACCTGGTCAAGGTCAGTTCCTAGGTGAAAAAATGACATTTTTGGATATGACAAATATATTCCATCTCAGACTTAGAGAGGAAACTTCTCATTCTACCAGATCTCTGAATGTAGCATTGTGTGTATGAATAGATATATAAACACACATATAAATGTATATATATATACACACACAGTTAGATATAGATATATACACACACATATAAATGTGTATATATATATATATATATACACACACATTTTACATATATCTATATTTTAAAATTATATATACGTCTTTCAGAAGTCTCGTCCTATCATCACGCCAGCATGTTCTCCTCTATTTTCTGTGGTTGGGGACAGATAATTTGCTGGATAGAAGAGGGGTGCACATGCAACAATTAACTTTCCGTGGCAGTTTGCACTCTCCTGCAGCTAAATAACTGTAGCAACTATCAACTGCCACCAACTATCCATGTTTTGGATGCCTGAGAGCGCAGGCATGGTCAGAAAGGCTGGTTTATCAGAAATGCCAGGGATTTTCTCATTGCTCTGCTTTTACCTTGCTGTGTGACCTTCACAAGTAACTTTTCCTGACTGTGTTTATCCCATCAGTGAAATGAAGATAATGATACTGCCTTCTTTGTTAAGTGCTTTGAAACTCACAGTTGACAAACAGAGCATTTATTATTATATTAATGCTACACAGTGAGGACAGAGATTTCTCCACTTACTTTTTTCGAACAGCTGCAGAGATATCTTTCTTACTGTGGGTGCAGAGTCTAATGTACACACAGGAGCATCCTTGCATGGGCAGTAGAGCTGGCGGGTCCACCTGCCACGTGCCTGCATCAGAGCAAAAGCAGGGAACGACTTTGATGATGCCCCAGAGCTGCATCAAATACGTGGGATTTCTCTTTACTTTCAGAACAGTGAACCTGTAGCCTTACCAGCAGAAAAAGACCTTCTGGGATTTAGTACAGCAAATGCAGAAAACCAGCACAAGGTTCAGGCCTCGCTTGAGTGGCTCAGAGACTGAAGCTTTGGCTCTAGGACTAATTTCCCTTTATAGCAGGGCAATGGGTCATAATGAAGTGCATTACAAAAATTGTGATTTTTTTTAAAAAACTAAGGCATGTTGTGTTAAAACTTCATTACTATTACACTTTTATCTGAAAATGACAATGTAAATCAGGAATGTTATATTTCAAAGAACAAACAGCTCCAAAAGCTTATCCTCACAGGGGTGTGATCCTGTAGATTACATGTTTTCAAGGTTAAGGCTAGTTCTATTATGATTAATAGGCTGCCAGCTGCCGCCTCTATGTTGCATAGCTGTGTAGATGTTGTGGGGTGATGATGGAAAGTTTAGTACAAGGAGAATTACATGGTGAAGAGTAACTAGAGCAATTATATCCTAAAAAATTAAAGATTGGAATTTAGATGAGAAAGGTGTTTCATCATCTTTCAATACCCATTACAAAGAAACCTTTCTCCCTTTGTATCTCTCCAACCCATGTAGCAAGGCATACATAAAAGAATGCTTTCTTGCTATTATGTAAAATATAGAGGGTATTTTTAACATTTATCATTCATGATAGAATAATATATTAGATAATTCTGGCACTGGTTTACATCATGTTTGCCTTTAAAAATATTTTCATTATATCTATGTTACGCTTGGATGACTAAGCGTAGTATGTCATAGATACTTATTGCTATAATTGCCCTTGTTCACACAATTTTCTTTCTCAATAATCCCATATGTTCTTGGAATTCAGCGGCCATATTTCATCTTGTCAAGGGTGATTACAATACTAAATGTATCGCTGACATCAGCATCTTCACCAGGTGCTGAAGCATGACAGAAATATTGAGTCGCAAGGCTGATTTTTAGGCATTGTTCAGTGCAGCTTTACCAAACAGCTTCCTTGACCACTTTCTAATCTGCTAAGGGTAATTCCCAATAGAGCAGTTTTATGCTGTCTATTTACTTATACCAAAGGCAACTGAAATATTCTCTCCCCATGTTATTTTCTGTGGTTACTGTACAAAAGCAGGCTTGATTGGGCATTGCATGTGTTCCTTTAAGCATGCTCCAAGCTAAGCATTTGCTTATCTCTACTCATGGACATGGAATAATGCATAAAACCGTTCAAGTAAAAAAAAAAACAAAAAAAACAACCAACCTAAAAATTGAAGCACAATGAACAACTCTGTCACTGCAGAAGCCTTGAGTTTTAGTTTGTGCTCATAATATTATGGAGGAAAATGCACAACAAAACAAGACAAATTTTTTACCCTCACAAAGTGTCTCAAATTAAGCAGCAAAGATTGAATGCTCCTTGGAAAATCCGGGCCTTATATAGTAGGATTCTGACAACTTAAAATTCATATTATGTTGACTACAGCATGTTTCCTTCTGGCATTTTTTTGTTTCAGATTCTGCACAGGTCAACTAAATGTGAGCACGTCTTCTCACTTAACCAGTCATGTATCACTAATTTATCATATTTTACCATCTCCAAAAGAAAAAAAAAAAAAAAAGGGGGGGGGGGGGGCATGTATGGGCATGTGTTCATAGAGGAAAATGGGCAAAGCTCAATCCTCGTACTGACCCACAGGCTTTCTTATTCTCTGTTGATGACTGCGTGGGAGGCTTCAGGATCTGAGGCTTGCATCTGTGAATATTTGCACAGACAGCTTTCTGCAGCAATAGTGAAGGACATAACTATATAATTAAAAAAAAAAAAAAAAGTTTGTGGACTAGGTTTCATAACTGGTAAACTGAATATTGTGCATTTAGATCGTGTATGATGAATTAAAATCTCAGATGTATCATCAGTAGAATACACTGCAAGTTTACATATCATCAACACCCTGACATAGGAATATTTTTCAGACTCCTGTCTTTATATGACTAAAAAGACTGGTCAGTATTGCCTGCTGCTAACAGCAAGTCAACATATAGCATGCAAAACTCTCACAGCATTCGTTCTTAAAAGCCATTATTTGGTGATGTTATAAATAATTCTTATACAATCAAACTAAGAGTATATCAAAACTAAGGGCTGTTTATCACCTGGCAAAAAATTAGTTTGATGTTGAGAACTCTCTAAGCAGCTTGCCTAAACCTTTGCTGCTAATAAGTTATCAGGAACAGTGTTCAATCACTGTCTGAAAAAGTTTGTGAAAAATGTCAAAAATTCTGCATAGGGCAAGTGGTACACAGAGAAGTATTACCATGCAGATGATGTACAGCGTGTGGAGAAGAAAACAGTTTGAGGAAAATGTTGATAACACCAACAACTAATACACTAAATCATGCTGGTGTGAAAAAGCCATATCTGAAGGTATTGCATTCAGAGTAAGTTGATCAGGGCTCTGGTAATACTGACAGCCAGATCCCCTCAGATTATTCGTCTTCTGAATATGGTGGTTATACACACACACACGTGTACATCTACTGAACAGAATAAAGTTTTGAATAGATACACCCATTATCTTCAGCGAGTCTTTGCAGTAAAGGCTGCTTTAGAAAGCATTTTGCTGCTTTAACTTGCCCTGGCCTGCTGGGAGACTCTGATGTTGGATGCAGCTCCCAGAACATCTTCCCACATCCACTTTCATCAACCTCCCCCGACACAGTGACTGTCCATGCACTGGCAGCAGATCCCATATAAGCACAGATGTTCCCACCAGCCTCCCATGCTCTGAGCCAGCAAGTGCGTGGCACAGCACAGGACTGGCCACACAGAGGTTCTCACCGAGAGCCCCTGAGCATTACAGCTGCTGCGAGGACAGCACAACAGCCCATGAGACCTTCCTGCTGCCAGCCCTGGCTGTGGCTCAGCAGCACGTGAAGCAGGTTTCTGCAGCACGCTGCTGTGCCAGACGTGCACACGCAGAGATATGGGTCAAGCCAAGCGAGCTCAGGCAGTGGCCCCCCACATTTGTGTCAGTAAATCCTTCATCGTTACCCCACTGAACCTGCACTGCTCATGTGCAGAGCTGTGGCTTCATTCACTGTATGTGCATGGTATGTATTATATTTCCTGTATTGTCCTTATTTCTTTCACTGCTGATACCATCTTCAAGAGCGACTCTACCCCCAGTTAAAATCAGAGATTTCCCCACAGTAGATGTAATTTGCATCACTTACATTTTGCAGGGAAAAGGACAGCATTTCATTCGGCAGCACAGCTACAGAGCCAGGATATATTACATGCCTTATACCTCCCTGCCTGCCACTGTATAGTTGTTGCTTCTTTCCATAATACTGTCAAGGAACTTCCACTTGCTCAATTCCATTAAGGAAAATGAATAATCACAGAAAAAGTCATGTCAATGCATTTGTCACAGACAAAAACCCACACCAGTGAGGCAGTGCAGTCTTTTTTTTTTTTTCAGTAGGGGAGCAGGAATCACCCAGAGTGTCACAAATCTGGATTTCTGCATCCTGTTCTACAATGTAGCTGAAAAAATGTGTAAAAGCCACTCTCTGCTTGTCTGAAGAGTCTCCAGTGTAAAAGACATATCTGTCAAGAATCAGTTATTATTTACACTTACTGAATTGCCTGCCTCAGACACTCAGTACAGGATACATTTGTGCTGCAAAATAAAATAACTCATGCTGTGCTCTTCCATCTTAAGAGCAGAGCTTATTTGGAGCAGAGTAGCCACTTAGGAGACTTTCAGTGGATGCTAAAGGGTAATATTTGCGCCATGACTTCAAGAAAGTCACTTCTATGAGTAATTTCTCTTTGAATCCATGGCAATTGAAATCAGAGGAACTTCTGAAATCAAACTTATTTTCTAGTCTATCAACAGACTAGACTCATGAAAAGAGCAGGCGCTACACACCCAGAGCCTGAAGTCCCGCACTTGCTGCCTTGTGCAATTACAGCTCTGCCGGGGGTGACGGCAATGCACAGGTCTCTGAGACAAGTCCCTGTAGAAGCTGGCACTCCAAGAGGGGCCTGCCTAAGGCCGCTGGAAGAACGCAGGAGGCAAGGAGAACATCCTTAGTCCTGTCTCCTGCAAGCACAGCAGTGTGGGGCCACAGCAAGGCTCCCTCCTGGAAGGGGCTCCCCAGCCCTGACACGGCGGCAGTGCTTTGCTGCAGCGGTGCGAGTGCTGGTGCACCTGCCCCCTGCACCCCCACCTCCTGCTGTCCTCTTCCTTCAACCATCTAACCCCTTCTGCAGAGCTCACGTCTGTGTGCAGAGCAAACTTTGTGAAATAACCGTCTCTCTTTCCCCTGTGACTCTTCTGTTAGCCGTAACTTGTAATGACAAACAACAAAACATTTTGTAGAGCAACTTTTAATAACGTCTTCGCATTAAGAAAATGTTTGGTCCTATGAACACCTAACTGTTCTTTCTGCAAGAAAAATACAGACCCTCCTGGATGTGCATCAGTACAATAATTTAACATGGAAAGAAATATCAGATAATTTTCTTCCTACATATCAAAGCTCTTCATTTAATAGAGCTATTTTTCAGATAAGAGCCTCAGTAATGGCACTACAAGAAATGCTCATTGGGAAGCTCAAAACAGCTAAACTCCAGTCTTCTTCTCTGTACTACAATTTGTGAATCATTGTACTTTCCAAAGTGAGAAAGAAAGAAAGAATTTAGAGATGCAGTCTACGGAGAAACAACAAAAAACCCCAGAAAACTGCCATGCAAAATGAGTAATACAGAAGCAGGCTGAAGCTTTATTCTTTGTTTGGGCCAAGGGCCATAGACAGCAGCTCACTTTGTTCCATGGAAGTGATGTACAAAGTACACACTGCATGTACATATCTGCACTCTCCCTGCTTGCCAGCACTGCAGGAGCCTGGCCAAAAATATCTGATTTTAGTCAAGAAGCACCCCTGCAGGAACAGCAGGACACCCAGGATCTGCTGATGGATCAGAGTGCACATTAACCCCCATTTTCAAAGGAACAGAGCTACCTGCCTGGCAGGGGCAGGGGTGACGGGGAGTGCCAGAACGAGCAATATTTACTCTGCTGATAAATAAGAAATTCTCATAAATCACAGTAGAGTTGGTCACCTGCTGTCATGGCCAAAACCACTGTTATTCCTTTAAATTATTCCTGCCAGAAAACAATAAAATTCTCATACATGATAACAGTGATACTAAAGCATAATAACACATCATCTGTATAACCCGGACCTCTCTGCTTCTGTCTGAATAAGATGCAAGCACTCTATCATCCATGCTACAACTGTTTCTAAAGCTATTCTATTTCTACTATTGATACAATTTCAGTCAAATAGAGAGCTCCTGCCCACTGCTGACTTTGAAGGAGTTGAAAAGTATAAAAAATTTGTAAACTGTGTCTCTCTATGCCAATAAAGTCGCAATCCATTTTAAACCACCCTTGTTCAAGCAGCTTTCAAGAGTGAGTGCTGTTAAATACCTCGCAGCTCAATAGTTGTTTGAGAACTAGAAAACTTTGTGGAAAGACAAGCTGAAAGGTTTGGTGTGTTTCATGTTACTTCAATGTTCCTCATAGCTACATTAATTACTGTGCTTAGGTCTGTGTGATTTTTCTGCAGAGCACAGGGGTGAGACCAGAGCCATGGCCCCTTGGTTTAATTGCACAGATGGACAGCATCCCTAAGCAATCTGAAACCTGAATTTCTAAACTGACCATTAGTTGCAAACATTTTTTTTAATTCTTATTGCATTTTCAGTTTGACTGTATTTTTAGTTCATGACATTTTAAAATAAACATATTTAGAACTCCTCAATTGCAGTTATCTCATCTATTTGGCAATTAACATTCTTTTTAAAGTGCATCACTACCACCAGGCGCCTCCCACAATGCTTTAAGAACAATTTGGTTTTAGTCACTTGTGTAGTCACTCCCCAAACTCTTCTGTTTCATTTATCTGGTATTATCTATTCAAGTGAAGCCAGAGCAGATGTCATAAACTATAGGCATTTGTCTCCTACATTGTCTACAGGCACTGCTGCTTTTGCAGTATTAATTTTGGGACTGGCAGAGTAAAGAGGTTATGCTACCTCCACTTCTACCTTCTGCTTTTTCTTCCTACAGATGGTGGCTTTTATACAATTAAATTAATTACAAGTCAAACTGCATTTGTCTAGGATGTATGAGGCAGCTAGTCTCTGATTCTGGTAATCAAATACATTCATGGTCTTGTTCCCTTCATTCTTTCAAGCTGGTTACTTCCCTTCCCATAAATACCTCTTCAGTTTATTTAACTCCTTGGGCATTTATTACTTGGCCTTGCCAGCACTTACATCAGATACTGTAAAGGTCCACTTCTGCAATACCTACATTTTACATTTTCCCTTTCACATTTGCATCTGACATTGCTCTGCCCGGCTGGGGAGACTGATGTTATGTGATTAAGAGAAATTTGTGGCTATCTATAAAGCCCAGGTGGTAAGTGGCTTATTTGTAAACACTCATTTGCAGAAATCCGTACTTGGGCAAGAGCTTTCTGAAAACATCCTCTCCACCAGCCCAGACAGCTCTGTGAAGTAGACCCTGAAGTGCTGTGAATTGGCATCAATAAAGTTATGGCAACTGGTGCCACCTGAGGGCCTGTCCCCGGCCGACTTTAGCAGCTTCAGAGTGACTGCAGCCCTGCTGAGGGCTTTGATCCAGGTCCTTACCTCCCCTCTCTGCTTTTTGGCTCAGGATGGTTCTGGCCTCCCCTGCTTCCTTCTGGGCTAGCTTGGTGTTTTGATAGGCAGCCGCTGGCTGAATATCACCTCTCGCTGCCTTACTTGCTTTTATCTTTTGAATTTGGCATGTGATGGGTGTTGGGGCTCTTAAGATACCAGTTTCTGTGGAAGGTATTTTCCCCACACAGATAGATCAAGGGCACAAACTTCCTTATAAGCTGGTTTGAATTTATTAAAAACGGTTCTCTAACAATAATTAAGACTGCAAAAATTATGCTTTGCCTCAGAAGCTTCTGAAGCCCTTTGTAAGCAGGAGCACAGAAAGCCCACTCGCTGGGTCCAGTCCTCTGCTATCCTTAGCACCATGCGATGGACGCAGGCAAGGGACCGTGAATAGACTCCCATAATGGGGTTTATTTCCCTCTTTACCATTCGAAAACCAGCAGAGTACTGTGTCAACATGGCCTTGCTCAGGCCCTGTTTTACATCCTTGACTTGAGACAGGCTCTGCTTGGATGCTTCTTGCCACTGCTCTCCAACATAATTTCTCTTGCTATTGTCTCATAGTCTGCAAGGATGCAGATAAAAGTATTTCTCTGAAGAGAAAACCATTGATTCTAAGATTCATGACATTTGGATTTACCCTGCCTCAGATATGCACAGCTGTAAGTTGCTGCATTTTCATCCAAGTCACAGAACATGCCTGACACCAGCACACAGGGGCTGCTCCCCAAGTCTACCTTGTTCTAATGGCAGGTCAATGGTCTCCATGGCAACCCAAACTAGGAGTAGCACTTAAAATTGATCTGCTTATTAATAATTTCATTGGCATTCAAGAGAAATAAAGAGGCCCCTTACTGAAAGTTATGTCAGGGCTCCTCTGACATACGCTTCCAGAAAAGACTCTTTTAATTAGCAACTTGCCCCAGGCCAGCAATACTCCACCTCCTACCACAGGTTGGACTCCATTGCCTCCAACTGCTACAGAGATCCTGATTTTCCTGGTCTCACATTAGTCCTCTGTGCCTCAGTGAATAAAGAATTAAGTCTCACTGTTCTAGCAGCTGAAGGTACCATTTTAATAAGCATGACAAAATGCCTTGAAGGATCTACTGGATGATGAATGCAGTAAAACCCATGGCATCTCAGTTAAAAATTCATTCACTTCTCTTTAGTAATTGAGTAGATATCAGGAGATTTAATGATAGAACAGTAAACTGAGCCCTAATCTGTGAAAAGTATTCTCTTGAGCAGTTTCATGTGCAGTATTTACAGTGCTTACTTGCTATTTATTATTATTATTATAAATACAAATAATACTGTTGATGACAGTAGAGTTTAGCAGCTAGCAAGAAACAACACTGCATAAACAGAAAGTAATAGCTGGTCTCCTCACTGGTAAGTAGGATAAATGTGGAAGGACAGCACACAAACTCAGTGAACAATAAACAGTAAAAGCTTTCTTTTGTGATACAGGTCCCTCTGAATTTACTTGCTGGTCCTTGTGCTGGCACATCTGGAAGTGGCTCTATAACTTATTTTTATTAAGCACAGATATTTATAAAATGGAAGTGTCTAAAGGCCAGGATCAAAACCAGAAACCCATGGTATTGGTGACTGTATGTACTTTTAAGTTTCTGGGGTCATTTTCCAGAAGAGTATGTAGTCTAAAGGGATATTCACACTGCCACAAGAGATAGAAAATGTGACAGGAATCCAGAGCAACAGAAGAAAGACTTTTCTTCATCCAGCACGTTAATGATATTGTTTGAAAGAAAGAGACTGGCGGGGGAGGCGGGGCTGGAAGAAATAACCATTTACTAAAACATAGTAAAGGAATGAAATAAGCCTACTGCCTAGTAACCCCTTTTCAAAACATGACTAAATAGACTGACTCCATGTGATGTTTCAGTTTGTGTAATTATAAGGCAGCTACAAAAACAATTAAAATATCCCAGTCTACTTCTCTCCTAACAGGACTGAAAATACGTTATTAAACTTTTAATTCAGGAATTACCAGGGAATTATTCAGGAATAACCTGTGAATGTCCATGACTGAAGTAAAACCACCTGGCCCTGGATTTAGTTCTATCCCAGAGTCTGGTTTCTTAACAGCTATTCCTGTAAACAGTTGTGGAAGAGAGAACAGGGAAAGTGGAAAGCAAAGAAGAAACTCTTGCTCTGGAGAACGAAGTGAAGTTCAGTTCTCCAAAAAGTGGTGAACATATTTAATATAGAGAGACTCGTTTTAAAGACTGTTTTTTCTGCTTGATTTTTGGGGGTCTCTATTTTCTGCCCCTTTTCTCAGCACCCTTTGTGCAGAGCGGTTCTCTCTGTGGTCTGTTTCAGAACATGTTAATACCAGTCTTGAAGAAACAATTGAGCATCTTCTCTTGGAAGCTGTTCTTAAGAGGAGCCTTAAACCAGGAGTCCTATCCAAGGGCCCGAATCCCTCACCTTATGGTCAGATTTCCAGCCATATTCAGCACCAGTGGAAGATGACAGAAATTTTTGGATCAGACCTTGACTCACACTAATATCACTGAAAAAAAATAAAGCTCTTTCTAATTCTTGGGAAAGACGGGAAAGACAACATGTTAAAACAACCAGACATAGCAGTCAGAAATGAAGAGGAGAAAAGGCTTTTGTTTCTGCTTTTTCTATAGAGTATGAATAGTTCCCAAATCTATTTTGAAACATCAAAAAATTCAGAACAAAGGAAAAAAGAAAATCTTCACAATTTACCAGCCATTATGTTATTCAGCATTCCTGGAAGAAGGCAGTCCTAGTTTATGATCCAAATTACAGATAAGAGCTGGCAACAAAGCAAATAGAATAAGAAATGTTATTTTATATAAGGAAAGTGTGAGAAAAAGCACGTGGTTTTTATCTTGCTCAGAGCAGCCCAGTTCTCTGTCAGAAAAGGCAACATTTACAATCAGACATATGAGGAAAAGTAAATAAAAAACAACAGACAAATGGTGTCTGAGAGGAAAGAAATATTTTTCTGTTCCCTTCTATCTGGAAGGCCAAACTGAGGGAAGCTGCTATTCTGCACCTAGCATGTGTTTAATTTTATGTAAGCACAGGTTTACTAATGGAGCTAAGGAGGCTGCAGCCCTTCTCTCTCTCCCAGTTATTGTTGCCTGGCAAAGCATGAATCCTTGAATACTGTGATGCTGAAACAGACACATGCAACCCACTATCCAGGGTTAGAGTAGCATCCACCTCTATTTTCTAACATGTTTAAATCTGAATGAAGTTAAGATGCTAACACAATGCAAAACGAAGATCTGCCTATTCCAGAATAAGAAACAATTCTGGTTCCCAAAGCAACAAGTTCCTCACACCCCTATCTGGTAGCACCTGAACATGTAAAGCTGGGCAAAGTGCATACTGTTAGGTACACACATGAACACTATGCCAGTATTGAGGCTAGAACATAAGAATAGTGTCCTTTGGATAACATGAAAATTTACCTATGTCTTTCACTGAAAAATTTGATTGCATTTTTGCATTACAAAAACATGTGTAGCTATTGGTCTTGAATAGGGTATGCTTTCTACGTAAGTCACTCTACTCAGGCCAAAAGGTGCCTATTACTCATTTTCAGGTGGTCCAGCTCACAGACCAAACTGTTTATAGACTCCAGTTATAGAAATGTAGAGGCAAAAGTTGCCTTTTTGTTCCCCAGATAAATAAATTCTATGAGATAAATGGACTGTAATAACTTAAATGCTTAGCATTATTACACTACTTCCCTTTTTATCACTATTATATTTATTCCTGGTAATCTCACAACATTTTTTCCAATTTTCTGATTACTGCCAGCTACAACATGGTAGAAATTTCCCTTCTTAGAATTTACACCCTTAGGATATTTGTTGCTGATGATACCCTTTTCCTTACAGTTAAGAAGAAGAATTAAAGACTTACATCCAGCTGAACATAAATGAGTCATATACATCGCTGTCAGAGTCTGTCTATGGAGTGATTTGTGACTACCCTTTCTCCGTTTCTCATTCAGGCAGAAATCATTAGAAGAGATTTAATCAAGAAAGAGTAATGAACTTGATAGAAGCTGGCTAGATAAATGAGAAAATCACTTGACTTCTGTTAAAAGATCCTGGATTTTTTTAGTTAAACCCTATATTTTTTATTGAGTTAATATAAACTCAGTTGTCATTTCAGCTGAACTCCTGTTTCCCAACTATAAGTCAAATTGTAAGTCAGATGCAAGTCTGCTATTCTCTAACGGTCTCGACAGTCTCTGTATGCATGTAGGTATATATCAATAGGTAAACGTACCTTTAAACTTGTAGATTTGAAAATCTGAGCTGATTTGGCCCTAATAACCGCAACCTTGTTGCAAACTGCAAATCCAGATCAGTCCTGGCTTTGAAATGTCAGGATGCCTACAAAAGTTTCCAGTACTTAGACATTTGTGACTTTTTAAAAGGAATGAGTCAGGAGGGTGAACAACCAAAGAGAAACAACATTAACCAGCACAACACGGAAGGGCAGCCTAGGCAGTATTTGACCCAGGTTCAGGCAATGCCAGAACTACACTTTTTTATGAATGAACTCAACACCTGAACAGGAAGGAATACCTCTTTCAAAAGATAATTCACATTGCTAGACCTGATTATATCCTTGCATGATAGCAGCAGTGCTGCTTTTTTGCCTCTGGACATGCAAGGGCTGTCCTAGCGCATTGAGAACACGGACGCTGCCCATGTAACATCTGCTTTGAAGTAGTGGAAAGAACCCGGTCTAGGAAAATTATGGATTGAGTTTGCAATGTAGGTATCAAAGGCATCTGTTAAAGCGAATTAGATGGGGACGCAAGCCAACGCACTCCTAGGAAGGCGCCTTCCTCTGTGAATAGTTGACACTACACCTTTCAGATAGGTCAGTCCTTGAGTAGAAAGGGCAAGTGGCCCAAACTGTGCTGAGAGACATTAGAGCTTCTGAGATGCCAAATATTATTCAGAAAAGCCTAGTAAGGATATTATAAAGCTAATTTCACATTTAGTAGGAATATGGACAGAAACTGGACGTCTATCCCAGAGGTGAAAAGCCAGTATTTTATCTGAAAATTCACTCTGTTTAGTCCTACAGCACTAATGTATCTCAGGGCTATGTGGACCTAAGCCTATTCAGTACTCCTACAGAGCCTATCTCATCTTGCTTAGCCAGAAGCACTCTCTATTTAGCTTTTGTGTTCTAATTAGGAAGTTTACTGGTTAATTAAGTATTCAGGAAGGAGCATTTGATATGTGAGTGAGGAATAATTTGGCTGCTGAAATGCCATTTAACACACCCTCCCACTCCATTGTTTTCAGGAACTGGAATGTATACAGATGCAGGCCTTGTTTGATTCCACCTCATTTCCTCACTAGCAGCATATGCCTGGTGTAATCATTTAAGATCACCACAGAAAGTGAACAGAATTTTTTTTTTTGGGGGGGGGGGGGGGGGAAAGAAAGAAAAACCAAGACAGGATTTTAGGGCTAATACCAAAATCAATTAGAAAACTGCAATGGAATGACAGAAGCTGTTCCATCATAAATCAGTTTTAATAGTCAGAGAAATGCAAGAAGGGTCCAATGTTACTCTTGTATAGCAGCACTGATTTAAAAATAATTCGTTTTGTATGAGCATTTATACAAAATTGGAATCAGATGTATGAGAGTGATATATAATGGCTACATCTAGGGTACCTGAAATCTACGGTGTTTCTTCCTCTGAAGTATTCCTCTTTCTGGATGGTCTATAACATGGAAATTCTTATGATAATATTCTCATAGGTATGCTGAAGTTATTGTATCTTATCTGAGGAATACTCCAAATCTGAAAAAAAAAAAAAAATCTTCCTAAAACTTGACTTAGAATTCATATCTTGTATTTGCATTATTTTTAATTTCCTTGTATCTCTTATCTTTCAGGGAAAGAAAGGAAGGTGAAGCAGAATAAAACAAGTTGCTGTAAGACTGTCATAACTTGACTGGCAGTTTACAGAATGAGAAATTCTGGGATTGAAAGATTTTGCTCAGAGAAAGGCTACAGAAATTTTGAATAATTAAAATCTATTATATTATTCAAAGATAAAAAAATATTAATATGCTACAAATAATACAAATAACTGAATACTATCCAATTTTAGTTGATAAACTCTCCAATTTGAACCTTAATGGAGTCAATTTGTTGAAAGAATTCCAACCACTTGTCATATCTTATTCTGGAACTGGATGAGACATTGACATTTATTAACTACATCACAATAACTATCGTTCTTCAAACTGTTTGCTAAAGTCTTGTTACAAATTTTCACAGTTTGCCATTCACAGGTCATTTTTAGTTGTATGAGTCAGGTGGAAGTGACTAATTGCAAAAATACCGAATACTTACAAAAATAGGATATTACAATACAATAGACATTGTGCCATCTAGAAAACATAGTCACTTCTTGGGTTCTTTTTCTCACTTGATAAAACGTACAATGAACTAGAAAGATGTGTATCAATCTTTGCTTCTGGTAAAAATTCGAACACTGGAGTAAACCACTCCCACACTTTTATGGCTACTCTTTGTGTTTAGGTCAAATACTCAAATGTTCTTGGGAAACAAATATACAAACAGACCCCTTCAATCAAAATTTGCTGCTGGATTCAAGTAAATAATGTGATAATCTTTTGTTCCCACTGTCCACCTCAGTATACATTTGTGGTTTACTAGTCACCAGCAAGGAGTCCAGAGCAAGTCATTATTGTTTAAGACACCAGTTTACAGGACATGCCATTTCACTTCAAAAAAGGAAAAAATACAAGGCCTTTATACAGAAATGTAATTTCCGAATGGAAATGTAAAAAGAGGAAGAAAAATATTTGTGGAAAGTAATCACGGATACTATATCTTCAGAGTATTTCTATTCCATACATGAAAATAATTCCTTTCCCTATCTCAATATTGTGTTTTCACGTCTCCTGGTGCGAATCTTATTCTGGTTCTGTGCCACACTGATCCATCCAGTCTCTAATGAATACATTAGGGACATTACCAGGCGATCTGGAAATACTGAGGGGAAAAAACTAATGTTTTGCGGCAAGGTATATATTCTCTGAAGTGTAACCTCCTCCTCACACTGCATTTTATCATGAAGAAAATTATGCTTCAGGAACAGGACCTTAACTTAAAAAAAATAAAAACCACAAAACCCCCATGAGTTACACAGCAGTCCTTCAGACATAAATCATTTACTGGTGAAGCTGTTCTGAGAACTATTTAAATGAAATGCTTGCAATAGAAATATGAAGGGTATGGCTTAAAGGCAGGACTGAAAGTAATATTAAGAAGGTCATTCCTGCCCCTCATTAGACTTGAAGTGGAACAAAGTGAACTGACCAAGTAGCATCAGTCTGGCATAAAGATGATTTTCTGTCAATGAACTGTACCATTCCATATTTGCTTAAATTCAGATGTAAAATCCTTAATTTTGTCTATTTTTTTCAAATTCAAAAGACATTTTCTATCAAAGTTAGAGTGCCTTGACTTATCTCAGACATGAATGGTCCAAGAAAGTACACATAGACATCACAGTGACCAAACCCTCAGAGAACAGAAGAGGAATTTGGGCTGGTTTCACCCTGAATGGATGAAAATTTAAAAGGCTATTGAAAATGATGCTACTGATAGCATTTTCTATTTATCTAGAAAATGTTTTGTGACAGGACTTGCCTATCCTAATGATTTTTTAAAGCATAATCTTTTTATTTTTCTCTACCTGAGCTGTCCTGGATTATGAATAAAGGGATCTTCCACAAAAGAACAACAATACTTTTCTTCTCTCACAAGATCATTTTAAAGCATGATAAAACAATGACTTTATCACCGCACTAAGAGCATCATTGACCCTGGATTATATCTCCACAAGATTATTCTCATAATATCCTGTTCTCTGTCTTGTAAAACAGGGTAGTGAATTGTAAGTTCATGCCTCAGTGTCTTTTGCTAATAGCATAGGAATATAGGCCTCCCTACCTCATACTGTCGTAGTGCAAGAATTTCATTCATATATCACTGTTTCTTTAATCAGAACTTGTGAAACAGTATAAATCTTTTTTATTTCCAGGGCAAACTGGAAAAAAAAAATCCACCTTGGTCTCATTATCCAAGCATGATGTTATAAAACAAATACATTGAAGACTTGCCCAGTCCAGGACATTTTGAATCAAAAAGCAAAGATGTAACAGCCAAAAGCTGTAAAAACTTTGGAAAAGTGGGTACCTAGTGTTGTTAAAAAAATCTAAACTCAAATGCCTCATGGAAAATAATTTCCCTTCTGCCCTCACAACTACAAGTCTTGTGATCCCAGTGAGGGCGATTGATCCACAGATCACATTTCATCTCTCACAAAATAAAAGCGTGCAAAAATAATTTTTAAAAAAGTAGGAATTGAACCAAACTGCCACGTTTAATGATGTCTGCTACTTACTATTCTTCCATTAGCATTGGTGTCCTCTTACATGTATTAATTTTATCCCTCTCTAGCACCTAATTTTAAAAGGAAAGTGTGCATTTTTTGCTAGGGCATCAAATGTTTACTCTGTGTATGTACTATGTGCACATCCTGATTTCTACTTAGTGCCTTGCAGTGCTATTATAATACAATAGTAAAGACAACTGTAATAATAATATCAGAATAATTATTACAAAAGAACATTATGAATGTATCTCTAGAAATAATATTGTATTGGAACTTCATCCACAGTCTAATAGATCCCTTAATTTCCTCTAAAATCACCATAGCAGATCAGGTAGGAAACAGAAAAAAGAGCAAAAACTTCATACTACCTTACATATTTGAGTCAAATTTATGAATTTCATCCTCATAACAGTCTTGTAAAATGCAATCTTGTCTAACAGCTGAGGAACTTGGAAAATCCAACTTACTCAGGGTTGCACACTTAAAAGAGTACAGCTGAGATTGGAGTCCAGGTCTCAAAAAAGGCAAGATTTTTTGCTTTCCATGAAGTCCTTAGCTCCATACTACCCCAGCTCAGTGTGACAAGCACAACTAAGTAAGTACTGGGCACCTGCCCATCTGCAAGGCCAACTCTGCCATGGCCAGGAACATCCTGCCAACACATGCACGCAGGCTTTGGCCATTGAAGTGGATGTGAACTTTACCAAACACAGGGAACTTAGACACAGAAGAACCTTGAAAGGAGCAGTTAGTTTTTGTTTTGGGTTTGTTTTATCTTATTTTTTTTTTAGGAAAAATCAAAGGTAATAGGTATTTGCAAAAGATTCCTCTATGGTCACAAATTACAGATAATGGTTTGCCTTTTCCTTCCTGACCTCTCTTAAGGATCCTCCTGCTGACAACATTGGCCTTTCTGAAGGTTATGGCACCCATGTGTGAAGCTATCAAAAGATCTAGAAAGGATAAAGCGGCTGTGTGAACACATCTGGATTAATTCAGTTCCTTACTCGCCTAACAGACTTCATGCAATGGATGGGTTTCAGTTAAATTTTTGATAATGCCAGAGAAGCTAATTTTTAGATGTTTTATTAAAAGGAAACAGTTGTTGACAGCTTGCATTAGTTGATAGACACTGTAAAGGCAGGCATCTATTTACCCACTCAGGCTAGATTCCAATTTACATAACACTTCAGGATTATTGTCAACATTTAAAAATCTAACTCAAGCAGAGACAGAGACCTGACCCTTATCCAAACAATGTCAAACTTGGAGACAGACTGGAATAAACTCAGTGTAATCATTGAACAGTGATCACTGATCAATCCTTTAGCATTAAAAACTGATCAAACTCTATTTAGCTTCAAATTAAGAGTGTGATTCTCAAATGTTAATCGGTAACGATGATCTACCTCTCCAACTAACCAGATGGCTCAGTCACAAACGAAATACATCGTGGCATTCTCTTTCTTCCAAGTGCCCACAAAAGGCCTGAGCAGTCCATGCGAAGCAGAGTATCAGAGTAGCAGTGGAATTTCTGAAACTCATTCAACAGGTCCCTGCTTTTCATTTCTGTTCTAAACAAAAGAAGGGGGAAAAGGACTAAAGACTATATGTTACACTCCAAAACGCAAGTATGCGGAGATGCAACCGAAAGTTAAAAAGTCAAGTGAAGGTCCCTCTCAGTCCTATAAAAACCTTTAGAATCAAAGCAGAACTCTGCACAGCCAAACATTAACAGAACAGTTTAAATTCTATTTATTTTAGCAGCTCCCCCTCTTTCTGACATTTTGGCTTGAGACTCTTCTTCCAGGCAGGGATGAGCAATCAAAAATATTAAGAACAACATGAATTGGAGTACTTGGTGGTTTTGACTCTTTTAACTGCTAAAAGCAGAGCAGTTAGGGTTGGAGCACAATGTGTAAGATGCAGTGTGATCTGCTCTCAAGCATTTCAAGCTGCTCAATGTTGTGCTTAAAAAGGACATTAAGAGCTAGCCTCTGCATGCCTTTTACATGAGACTTGAAAACTTGGTGTTATCAGATGGTGGCACTGGACAGTCTCAGCAGCACAGAAGTTGTCACATAGCACAAGGCAGAGCATTATCTTTTTGGGCTGATTATTTTTCCTGCAGGTACTTTCCTGCAATTATATACACATTTCAGCACAATATACAAGCAGAGAATAATTTCTTATTTACAGAAGGATAAAAGGCATTTTATCACTATCTCCATGTACTAATTAGCCCCTATTTAAAAAAACAGCACAGGCACTTTCGTTATTTTTGATTAAAGTGAATTCAAACCTAACCTGTTGTGCTGGTTTGGGTTGGGATAGAGTTAATTTTTTCCACAGTAGCCCGTATGGGGCTTTGTTTTGGATTGGTGCTGAAAACAGTGTTGATCAGACAGGGACGTTTCCATTATCGCTGAGCAGTGCTCACACAGGGTCGAGGCCTCTCCCCACCAGGGAGGAGGCTGGGGGTGCCCAAGGAGCTGGGAGGGGACACAGCTGGGACAGCTGACCCCAACTGACCCCAGGGATGTCCCAGACCAAACGGTGTCATGGTCACACATGCTGCTGGGGGAAGAAGGAGGAAGGGGGGGACGTTCAGAGTGATGGCGTTTGTCTTCCCAAGTCACCGTTACGTGTGATGGAGCCCTGCTGTCCTGGAGATGGCTGAGCACCTGCCCGCCCATGCAAGAGGTGAATGAATTCCTTGGTTTGCTTTGCTGGTGTGTGCAGCTTTAGCTTTACCTATCAAACTGTCTTTATCTCAACACAGGAGTTCTCTCACTTTTACCCTTCCAATTCTCTCCCCACCCCACCAGGGGGGAGTGAGCGAGCGGCTGTGCCAGGCTTAGTTACTGGCTGGGATTAAACCATGACACCTGTGTAGGCATTTTATAATATGCCGCTGAGTACTTTGCTGTATCTTTAGGCAGCCAAGTTCAATTTTTTTCATGCCATTGCGCTAAGCATCACAAGGTCTAAAGGATTTGAACAGCTAAATCCTGCCTTCATAAGTGATGAGACAGCTGGAAGCTCAAGTAGTAAAAGGCATTGAACAGGCCTTAAAGTCTAAATCACCGACACAAACATTAAAATATACTGAAGTCCTCAAATACAAATGGGTACCTAGCAAAACGTTCAAAAAGCAACTAAAGTCCAACTTCTACTTTCAAAAGATGTTTTTGAAGATTCAGCTATGTGGTTTTGGCCCCATGTTACTTAATGATGTGACTTAGATCCCTCAAGCAGATAAAAGCTTTCAAAAATGTTTCATTTTTCCTGCATATAAAATGTAATTTATAATAATATTGGAGGAGGGAGGATGTGTGTCTAACATAGCAGATGCTACTTATATAAACATTTAATGTATTATGTCTTTACACAGTTGCATACAGCTATAGTTAGATAGCAACAAACTTCCCTTTAGCAGATATTTCTGTCCAATATTTACTTTGTATGCTCTTGTATTTGAATTTTAGTCTTGAAAACAATAATAGTCAAATTGTTTTCGGCATTCTCTTTGCATCCTTGGTAAAGGAAAAGAAATCTCATTCAAGCCAAAATGGTTTTTATTGTCCATTAATCTGTATAACCAAAACCTACAGCAACTAATTTGCCAGATTATACTAACAAATTAAGATTGCCTCACTAGAACCCTGACTATTGCAAAAGCAGGCACTAAGGGAAAGAGATTTACTGAGATGAAAGAAATCTCCATTTTAGCTACATTTTCATAGATCCTTTGGTCAGGATGAGCTGACAGTTATCAGAATCCAAGATAAAGATATATGATGTTTAGAAATGGCATCTAAATTATTATTCCAGAGAATGAGTAGAGTAAGTGTGTTATTAATCTTGGGTTCTTAGGCCAACTTAATTGCTGTCAGTAAATCAGTAATTATTTATGTAGCTTCTTTACAGTGAGTAACTAAAGGAATGAAATTATTTATCACACAGTTGTACTGCAGAGTAAATTCAATAATTATTTTTTGCTAAAATATAGTGTATGAGGGTACATTTACTTGGGGAACTTCTGTTGTCATATAGTGCACTATGGTGTATTCTGTGTCCAGCAAAATATGTTGAGTGAAAACATTAGTTACAAACCAGTCCCTGTTAATACGAATTCATCTCATCTTTGCATGAACTAGGCAGAACAGATACATATATAAAGCTGTTGTCTTTAGTACCTTGCAAATCAGTAAGGATAGGTTTCACTTTAAGTTAGAAAGAAAATTAAGCTTTAATTTGAGAGGTCAGAAAGTAACTGGAATTCATTTGCCAGCCAGAAAATCTTGGCAAACTTTCCACATTGATACTACCACGCTGGCTCGGGCACCATTTGGGTAAATTCTGTTGCAGCCAGCCCGGGCACTCCTGTTCACTTTGCATTTGTGGGAGGGCTGAGGTCTAGCACCATGCAGTGTCCCCCTAAGAAGTTTTGTATAAAACAAAAACTGGTTTACAGCTTTCACTGTAGCAGTCACCATCACCTACTTTTGTGGTTGCAACACCTTGTCCAAGACTGGAGACAGTTCCTACTGAGATGGGTGGATTTTCTCTCTATTTACTTGTCAGCCACAGCCAGAACAAAATCAAAGAATATGTTAATCTGACAAATTTGTCATATACAGTATTAAATTCATAGCTCTCAGACAGTATAAAGAATGAATTGTCTGTACTATTCACAAGTTCTCAGGCTAGGGATCTCCGTGCAAGTCAGAACATCAAAAATAATGTGAAATTCAGCAGGATTCAATATAGGTATTTTTAATGTTATGACACTAAAACCAATTTCTACACTTATTAATTTGAGCAGATATAAGAAATAGGGAAAACTCCAGACTGGCAAAGGCTGAAGGTGATAAAAAATGGAAAAATGGAATGCTTTTTTTTGGGGCAGATGAATTAAACAAAGAGGCTGTAACAAGAATCTGTAACAAGAATCTGCAATGATTCAGGCAGCCGAGATTACTTTTTTTTTTTTTTTTTTTTTCAATTCCAGTTTTGTAGCTATTTCATAGAAAAGAAAATAATATCAGACACTTGAACATGTTGAAATCACTGTCATTGCTGAAGGAGGTCAAAATAGCTGTACTGTTATTGTTTACCCACCTGGATGCCCTCAGGCCAGGAGATACACCATGGAGAAGGTCATGGTTGTACTACGGGTATGTGCAACAGTGGTATTGACCTGATCTTATCTTGCTCTTTTGTTTGAAAAATAACATTTTCTAATTACAAAAGAAAGTGTGGAGACTATGGAGACATCAAGTACATCAAAACCCATAATGACACTAAATGGAATGTTGAGAATAATATGTAAATCACCGGTAATAAAACCTTTACAAGTGTGGTGAACACTTATGAATAAATGGCTGTACAAGGTATAACATACTAGAGGCTTTGAAGATACGGACAAGCCTTCTTATTCTTATCTCTGAGACTGTAGCAGTGATTTTTAAGAGCTAGGAACAGTCTCAAAAAGCTATGCAAGATTTAAGTTGAAGGACTGCCGGTTGTCCTTCTTTTTGAACATGCAGTTTACTCCGGTAAAAAGAGGCCAGGAACTCCTGAGAGGAGCCTGCCAGAGTCCAGAATTGCTGAAGAAACTAAGGCCTGCCATTTGCTTTGGTTTGGTTACTCATTGCGAAGAAAGTATTAGAAGGCATTAGTTACGCTCTGCAATCATGGAAGCTATTTTCCAGCCACAATTTAGGAAACCAGCAGTATCTTGCAGAAGCCAAGCTGGCATAGCTCTTGGGAAGTCTTCCTGAAGGCCATCTACATGGAGAGGGGAGGGAGGGAATCTGCAGAATATCATCTGGATCTGATTAAGGAATTTAGATGTGGCAATAAATGAATAACCACTACAGAACATAGTAAGTGAATAATTCTGCTCTGTGCAAAATCCTCTGTGTGTCTGTTAAACATTTAAACACTATGTACTTTTCATTTACATTTAAATTAAACTGGAGTCATTCAGTTCTGAGGCAAACATCCATGAAAGTTGTTGAAAGAGTGCAGTACTTCCAAATACAAGGTAATAATAGTATTGTCTTGCAGAAGTACTACATGTTCCTGGAAATGGCAACTGACTGTGATTTCTTTAGTGATCTAATTGGTATGCCATTGCTCTATTATTTCATTTTGCTCAGTATGAGCATAACCAGATGCTGAGTTCTCAGAACAGAAAAATGATGCTTTAGATGTGTGAAAGTGAAGGGTTGGAAACATGGTAAAACCAGTTCCCTCGGGAATTGGTGAGAGCCCAGACCAGAGAAATTAAAGAAAAGTTAAATGATACATGTAAAACCGTTGTCCTTGAGACAGCACACAAACCTTGGGAACTAGACTACAGCCCAGCCAAAACTGACTTGAATTTAAAATTCATTACAAAGTGGAAATTCAAAAGAGGTTAAAAACGGGGAAAAAATAAACTTGGTTATATTTGAGGCAACAAGCTCCATTTTCACATAAAATAAAGCTTCTGAATGGCTATACATTGAGAATAACGTGAAAAATAGTATGGTGTGACACAGAAAGCTTTGGAAACACAACTGAAGATTGAGCTTACTCAGAGAAACACAGTTGGTGCTAACTGGGAGTAAAGCAGAAAGTGAACTCCTGGCTCTGTTATTGTCTGTGTCCTGATATGAAGAGCAACACATCCATGCTTCCAAGACAGGTTATCTCAGTTAACTACTACTGTGGATCCTGGATCCTTATGAGGTCATCAACAAATGCCATGGACTTCTGAAAATTTCCTACTTCAATTTTTATTTCGATGTTTACATGTGCATTTCCTTCATGGCTTCATTAGCTCAAAGAAACAAGGATCTTTCCAAAGTACATACCATCAACATCTATCTGTAGGTCTGAGTAGGAGCTATAATCTGAGGGCTGTATGGCCAGGAGGGACATATTGCTTCTCAGTCATTAGCTGACCCCGAACAAAACCCTTGCCTTTCAGCTGCCAGGAAGCAAGAAAAATTCCTTTGTGGACATGTATAGCACCCCGTCCATATTTCACACGTACTCACCGTCAGGACTATGGCTAAGTTCAGAGTCATAACTAAATTCAGGAAGCAGAGCAAGAAGGAAGAGGAAAGCGAGTACAATTATTTTATTGAGCATTTCTGGCTGTAAATGTAATCAAAATAATTATACATACCGGTGAATATGCATAGCAGAAAATGGAATGATCAAATGCAAAAAATGATGCCATATCCTGCCTGCTGCTGAGAGCAAAGAGCTGCAGACCAGCTGCCTGCTGTGATCACTGGGTCTGCATTTACCTTATCAATCAGGGTCTTAAGCTGCACTGAAGCATCTCAAATTGGCTCAGACTATGTAGTTAACTAATTTAACTGACATTTTATTTTAATTTCTTTGCTACAAGATCAGCCTCTATTGTTCCTCTGTGCCACCTGCAAGTACAAAATGTTATCTTGTCTTAATTTTAATTATTATAACAAGTCCATTTCTGGTATAAATTTTGGCAAAATTTCAGATCTTTGCAGAAGGCCAGAACAACACTTATGGCCAAGTTAAGTCCCACTTAGGCTTAGTGAAGTTTTGAATTGGATTTAATTGTGGCACAGTCTTCACCCACTGCTCAGAGTAGATATACACTGCGTGGGATTCTGTGCTGCTGCCCAAATATTTCCTATCTTATAGAACGGATCAATTTTCCTATCTAAGGTATGTGCTCTCACATCACAAGCTTTAAAAAGTCGATTCTGGAATAAGCATAACAGTTCTGGCTGCTCCGTTACTCTGCAGTCACACACAACACAGGATAAATACATAATGAGGATATGGAGATCCAAGGAAACTGGCAGGGCACTGATCTGATTATTAGCTGGCTGCTTGCAATGTAAAAGTGAAAAATGCTGCAGATCAGCTGCTAAGGCATCCATTTTATGGAATGGTGTTAGTGGGATCCTGTTGTGTTTTTGTATAGATTTTCTAATGGAAATTTTTAGTCATTCAAGGTGAGGATCTGATTTGCTGACTGTTGCGATCCTTGAAGGTTGGAGCAGCTCAGCATCTTCTTTCAAGCCCCATGTCCATCATGTAGCACTGGTACTCCTCAGCTTGAATTATATCATATTCAGCTAGAAAAGATATCATGGTGCCATGACTGATCCCAGCAGCTGTCCTTGCAAACCAATGTGTTTATTACAAGGTAATATATTTCATTACTTTCTTTTATTTTATGCTTCTCCCTACCTCAGTGAGGCAGCAAACTGAACTTGTTCACAAAGAAAGCAGTGTTTTGTGGATTATCTGTAAAGTTTAAACCAATGTATGTGGTGCTAAAAGCTGTATGGACAGGCTAGTATTGGTGTAACTGGATTGTTCTGAATATTAAGCTTGTTCCTGTTTAGTGTAAGCAAACCCAGAGATTGCTTCTTCACAGGGAATGAAGTGGCTAACAAGCCTTTTGATCTGTCCGAGCTCTGCCCATCTGAATGCACACCAAAGCTCCTTCAGTGCAACCTCCTCACCAGTTTTTAGATAACCGTCATGAACATACAACAGAAGTTATAGCCATGTTAATTCTTCGATGAACTCGTCTTTCCTGCTTGTGGACTCACTCACGGGTGAACATGCATTGTCGAAGAGAAATCTAGAGGTTTTATGAAAATTTTTATTCAGGTCACTTAAGGCAGAACGATCTGAGCAAGAAATAAAATCTGATGGTAGATGAAGGCTTGCAATGTGCTAGATCATGTAAATTGCCTAAACTACTATGATTAACAAATAAATCTATACACAATTCAAAGTATACTTTCAGGCAATTCACCTAGGGCTATAATCACATACTGAGTTATTCAGTAAGTTCCAGTCTTATCTGTTCAGAGCTTTCTACAAAGAACATTATCATGTTATCTAAGCCATATTCTTTTAGTTATCAGTCCTAAAGCTCTTTTTCTTTCAAATCTAATTCTCACAGTTATAAGGGTTCCCCTCTGTCTCTCCATCTGCAATTATAGTGTAATAAAATGTATTTTATTTGATCAATATCAAGAAACACACTTTTCTATGTACTGCAAAACAGGAAGGAATGTTATTCCCAGCTGTATTATTCCCAAATGCAAAGCATCAAACCCATTCATTTCCTGTCTCTGATTTTATGATAAGTTAAATCTATGTATTTCTAATTTAAAACATAACTAACTTATTTCCATGTGTAGGTACCTATGCAACTAAATTGCACATTTTAACCTAAATAATCAGGAAGTCATCACATTTACAGGCATGTCAGGGAAGATGTGAACAGAGAAGAGCAGGACTTACTCACAAGGGCTCTGAAAAAGTCAGTAGGATAAAAAGCTTGCATAATGCATAACCATCACTGCAGGTTACCTCTAAATTCTCTGAAAGCCTAGTGCATAGTACTGTCACAATATAGAGAATTAAACCGATCTGAACCCCAGCCTGCATTCCTGATGGCGACAGTTGGCGATACCTGCTCAAGGAGAACACTTGGCATAGAGTATCACATTGACATGTCCTTGGCTTATGACTTTCATATGTAAATCTAAAGAGCAGAATTGTTTCTGATCATGTTTCAGGCGCTTGATGCAATCAACAGTATTTATTCCTTACAATTCTCAAAAAAAACCCCCAACCTCATGATACCTCACAGGGCACCATCATTTTGGTCATAGTCAGCTTCCCCATGAAGAAGTGACAAAGGGTTCATCAAAATGGCATTTTCTGATCAGATGTTAGTGATTGCATTTTGGTGGAGAAGAGGCAAAGGATATAGAGATATGCACAGGATGGAGAAGATGCATAGCTGGATGTTGCATGAAGGGGGGAAGGTGTTCACTAGAACCATGATGCATATTCTCTGCAAGCTAATACAGTGATGAAAAGCATGATACTGAACACTCAGCATTGCATTATATTTTAAGAAGCAAAATTTTATTTCTACAAGTTGTCTGACAAAGAAAAAAGAAGTTTGTTACCTCTAAGATGTGAATTTTGTCCAAGAAAATCAGCTGGGAAAAAAAAAGTAACCAAAACCAATTTTCTGATGGACAAAAAGACCATGTGTTTAGTTTTCAAGTCTGGCAATTTTGTTCTCCCACCTCCAACTATCCATAATCCTTCTCCCACCCTTTGAGATAAAGGGAAGCTTTTGATTTTACAAAGATTTATTTTTATTCTCTATCTCCAGTCGAGAAAGGCACCTGTAGCCCTGACAAACATCTCCAGGCCTCACTAATCAGTGCTTTTGTTTTCTTTACAGCAAATTTAATACTAAGGTCGAAGGGAGAGTCACGGAGACTGATGACCTCCGTTTAATGACAAATAAGAACAACATCGGGAGTATCAGCAGAGGCTGCTCCTCACTGATTAAACAGCACGCTCTAAGCCCAGCTGAGATAGCTCATTTGTAAGGGTGAGAGGTGAATTCAGCTTTCATGTCCATTTAGTCTTTGATATGTCTACCTAGCCTAAAAGCACAGGCTCCAATTAGTGATATCAATCATCTATCCCACTACCATTATTTCACAACAACCCCCTCATTTTTGATAAACCGTAGAACAGTCCTGACTGGTAGCAAATAGATTGTCCTTTTCACATTTAGAGTATGACTTCAAAATAATATTTGTTGTAAGCAAGAAGTATTTTTGACAGATATATCTGATAAATGAGCTGGGGAAAATAAAGAGGTTTAACTGTTGAGAATAAAGCGCTGAACCTATTAATTAAAATGGGCTTTGATGAATATAATCATTACACATAAAACAAAAGTGCATAACGAGAAATGATAAGAATAGAGTGAACACTAACTGATAAAGCTGAAAAGACTGCTGTAATGGTGGGCTAAAACAACTATAGATAGCCGACCCCAAAGGACTGGGTGGCTTTTTCTTTATCAATGCGGTTTTGAAAAATTTTGGAGAGAACAGCACTGAATATTAAACAAAAAATCATACATATTCCTTCAGCTTTTTTTAAAACCTGTCCCTTAACTTGGACCCCAGGCATCTGTGTTTATTAAGGCCACATCAAATCATACTTTTAAATAATATGTACAATTCAGTATCTTTTCCCTTTTCTTCCCTCTCCTTCACTCCAAAATACAATAAAAGACATCTGGAACACCTGTTATCCAATGTGAAACATAATTTATATTTACTGATAGATTCTATGTAATAAATTTATCACACTCTAATATTATTTACATTAAGTTAAAAATTTGCAAGACAAAGCCCTTAGTTCATACTCAATCTCATTTGCTCCAGAGGAAGCCCTGAATAACTTACATCACAATGAAATGTACATCAATCTGAAAAATACGTTATTCAGTGAAAATGCAATTTTTTTTCGCTTGGGAAATCAGTACACAATAAGCAAAGCAGTTACTCCACAGTCCTCCCTATCAGAACACAAAACTATACAAAGTACACGGTAAGAGAGCCCCTACTGGAAGCTAATGAGTTTACTTGTTGTTGTAAAATCATGCCATCACGTTTTTTTGTAGACCAGCCAGGAGAAACACTTCATGATATGGGCTTATAATAAAATGCCCAAGTGTGTATTACTGAAAACCTACAAAATCACAACTGTGCAGATTATCTAAAGAATTGAGCACAATGTGTTTTTGAAAAGCAGTGGGACGTGTTTTCTCCAGATCTTCTAGTACATTCCAAAATGTTCCTCTGAACTCTTTAACTTTGAGACAAGTGGTTAGACAGGCTAAGAAACAACATGCCTCCCCCCTCTTCCCCACTTCCACCTACATGCAGGGATGTGTCTGCCAGTACATTCCTCTCAGGGACGAAGCTCCTCTGCTCAATGAAGGGTTTAGCATCTCTTCTTTCTTTTTCCACTAAAACCAAAATGCCTTATCTCCTGGGATTTTATTGATCTTATTTTTCAAATAATGCAGCTACACATTAAATATTTTGAAATAATCTAAATGCAGACCCCTTTGGCTTTCTTGTTCTACTTCTTTGATTACAAATATCAATACCGTGCACTTTACTCTCTCTCATAAGCTCCTAGAGTATAATACCAAACTCTAATGAAACTCTGAAAAACAGTTGTCAGGCCTTAAAAAGGGAAACCTTGCTGGACCTTGGCTGAAAGTTTGGCATTGGGCTGCTACAAGATACAATGGGGAATGTCAGATCACGTCCCTCCTGCCTACTCAGTCTTAACCTTCAGGTCTCCTGCACAGTGTTGAATCTGTGCTCCTCCCTTAACGACAGAAGAGCTCATAATCATGTTGGAAAGTGAGGGCTGAGAAAGGCCATTATAAAGCACAAACCACCATTCACTGCTGCACATCATCTCTTGGTAACTAATGCAAATGAGTCCCCAAAGATGTATTTACTGAACCAGACAGCTGTACAGGAAAAGAAATGGCAGCTTCTAGCTTCTGCCCGTAGGTGATGGTAAAAATGAGTTGCTTTTCATAATTATAGTGGTGCAGATTTAAAAGAGGGGAGAAGAAAAATTGTTCTTTGTTAAGGTTTAAAACCAGATATTTTAAACTCTTTCCCATCATGATGCTTGGCAATAAGCCAGACTAACCAGAAGTGGTACCTAATTCATCTGTAATGTCAGTCAGCGGCATTTTTTTAAAACAGAGAGGGTCATCAAAATAAGGTTCATCAAATCAATGTCATTAAAAAATGGCAAAACATTATAACCCATTATGCACGAAGTGATTTAGGACTGTATGCCTGCAACACAGCTCTTTTGCACTGTAAATGGCATGCAAACGTCATGGTGTCACGCAACCCTGTGCTATAAGACTTAGTGAACCTCAAAGCAAACTCTTTGCCTGAGCTATTTTCCGTCCCCAAAACAAGGTGTAAGGAGGTACACAGGGAGGAAAGCCTTTGTGCTTTGTGTAACCCTCTCTACTTGCTCTGTGTCAAAGTACTTGAGCTTAGTGGGCTAAAACGCTTCCAGTGTTGCAGCTTCACTGCCTGGTGCAGATATGATGCAGCTGTTAGCCCTCTTATGTGTACTAAGTTTCTAAGGGTGGAAAAATCATGTCTTGCTGGAAATAAACTTAGCAACATTTATCTTAGTGAAATATATAAGGACTGAAAACTAAAGAATTGCATATGTCATTGCTTTAACACAAATAATATGATCATAAATTATTTTCATTTATCTTTCAAAAGTGCTTTTCATCTTCCCAGCCTCCGAAATGTTTTATGATCACTGATTACGATCCTGATTTTATGAAGCATTTAAACTAATGCTTAGCTTTCAGCACATTTCAGCTCACCTGAAATAGGCACAGACATTTAGGACATGGTTAATTTTCATTGAGGTTGATGCCTTGCTGGATTACACTGGAAACCTTCAGTGCTTGAGATCATTTGACTGCTGCTAAGATGCTGAACATAGGAAAGAGAATGTGGGAGAAGAATGGAGACTGGCTGATGCACGGAACTGGCTAATGCTCCATAAGTATTTCTCAGCTGAGGTTCCACTGGACTTTTTCATTATGAATTCTCTACACAAATTCACACTTCTCTGAGCCTATTCTTTGCAGGAACCTGACAAGATTAATAGTCTAATGCATGGCCTCTAACACATCTCTGTCAAAAATTTAGAAAGCTTCTAGACTTGCAAGTTTAGAAGAACAAATAAAACGCATAACCAATGCACAGTGACTAAGCTAATTTGGAGAGAGAAATGCAAAAACTATTATTCAACATACATATTTAATGTCCTTAACACATCAGTACCAGCTTTCAACATTTACTTTACTTTTTTTTTTCTCTTCGAGTCTTGGCGTCAGCAAATGCTAAAAAACAGCTGCAGATCATGATTACATCAAATTATTTTACTGAGTAAACAGTGGGTCAATCCATTTTCCAAACACATCAACAGAAATTTTTCACATTTCTTTTAGAGAGTACCAGGCAGACTCTAAAGCAATTATAGTCATGACAATGATGCTCCAACTGTATCTCGTATTTTTCTTTATATTTTTAGCAACAGTTTGACTGAAAAAGTCTGAAAAATCCCCAAGGCAACTTCAAATACTCCTCTTCTGACCTTATTTTTCCAAAATCAATTAAAAACAGAAAGCAAACTGTTACTTATTTCCATACTGGTTTTTGTTCTTGTCCTGCACTAACTTAAAGACAAAGGGAAGTTGAGACTTCAGCAGTCATAAACCACGTCATCAAGTGCTTCAAAGTCTGGCAGCTGATTTGAGTGTAGATTCAGAATGAGTGACGAAGGCTGTGTGTCATTTGCATTTTAACAACAGCTACTGATTCTTAATGTATGTTGTGGAGATTCATTCTCTCAACTACCTCTGTAACTAGTCTTCCTCTTCTTTTCCCCAGTTGTTTCCATTTGGATCTATTGCAATTCTCCTGACTTCACTAACAGAAGAAACACGGGCTTTTCAGCTATGGGATGGTAATTTTGGAAGTCCCAGTCTCTGAACATAGCAGGTGGTAAATAATATTTGAGTGAGTGGGTGAGAAGTATTGCTCATGAAAACTAAGGGGGAAGCTCTGAGGAAACCTGAAGATGTTTTTGAATAGGAGTTTTTGCTGATGAACATCTCCAAAATAGATGAATAGATGTCTAAATCTGGCACACTGAGCTATACAGATGGCAGGCAGAGCCCTCAGGTGCAAGGAATTGTTTCTTTGCTAATGCACTGCTGGACATAGAATTGTGCCCTTATCTATAATGTAAGTAATGTCTTCTTAAAACAGGGAGAGGAAACCAGATCTACTTACAGTAGGAGTAATTGGTATGCATTATAAAGAAAAAAAAAATAATTTCAGCTCTACTTTAGCTGTTGCCTTGGGGGAAGAAAATTCTAAGACTTACATGCAATTTTCCCTTATTTTGAGGAATGCTTCGTGTTGGTTTCAAAATAATTTAAAGTGCTGATATCCAGTTTTATCCATTATGAGCCTGGCTACTTTGAAGCTTCAATCTCTTGCGGACACTTCTTGCTACATGATCATAAAAATTTAGTATAGGGGAGACAGTTGAAATCTTGTTGTTACAGTTGCTGATGTATGACTGGCACAATGCCATAATATGCAAAATCTTCAGCATGGGAAAAAGGAGGGAAAGTCTAGGTAATTGCAAACACAAGTAAGATAAATTGATAAATGTATTCTGTCCTTGTAGATTCAAGACACCTTTCTTAATATAGTTCAGTATTTGGCAAGCAGAGTGTATACTTAGCTGAAAAAACCTAAGAGTGTTTAGCCCCAAGTCATTTTCATACTTTTTTTTTTTTTTTTTTCCCCCCCAGTAATTTCTCTAATAATATATTTGAATTACAGAGTAGGAATTTTAAACTGCAAAATGGACCCCAGAACAAGTCCATGACAAGACTCCTGTTTAGGATGATGACCATTTCATTCTGCTTGAGCTGAGTCCACTTCTGAAACAGGGCATGGAAGAACATACCTGAATTTAAATATGTGCCACACAGAAATCAGAATCTCTGTCTGAAATTCCCCTTATAATCAAGGGAAAGAAACCAGCGGTTGTTATCTCAGTCTCACAAGGACCTCTGAGGTGTGCCAGGGGAATCACATGTAGGAATGCCTCTCTCTTGCCATTGACTACTTAGATGACTAGTTCAGATGCAAACACCTACATTGTCACACATTTATAATTAGGTGACATGAAGCCTACCAGGGAGCCTGTAGACAAAATTATTCAGGAACAGTTGTCTCTTGATTAAAAATGCTAAAGGCAGACAAGCCCTGAGATCTGGGAATAATTAGAGAAGGGATTGCCCTCATGCAAAATCTGTTCTGAGTTTTGTATTATTTATGTTTATACTCCCATGACAATTTGGGAGTTTTAAGGTACATCCTTGCACCTGCAGTACCATAAAACCATCCTCTGATGAAAATACAGATTATTTTAATGTTTATTATGATTTACATGACTGCAAAACAGAGAAAAATACCTGGGACAAGGACCATCTTTCTCTAATGTGTTGGAACTGACCTTTCCTAAGTTAATTTGGGGAGAATGGGAGAATTACTCAAACAATTCTAAATGACGTCTTCTAGCATATAATATTTTATTTAAAAAAATACAGGCAAATTCTCACCTTTATCCATTTGGGACTAAACTCTTTATTACTTCTTTAGAGACATTTAGAATATAGCTGTCTTTTACACAAAATCCTTTTCTCATTATGTTGGCAGTTTAAGAGGATCAGAAAAAAGCAACAAATAATTTACTCCGAGTTTAATGCTCCTTTAAATGGCCAGAAAAGAGTTTCAATGCAAACTACAGTCAGATCTATTGCTAGTACCCAGCAGCATATGATGAAAGAAGACATAGCTAAGATTAAAAATAATAATCATAAAATTCCTCTACGGAAAAGAAACCATCTGAAGTTGTTATTCAGTGGCTGGCACAGAAAATGCATTCCCTACCTGAGACTAGTAATGACTCATCTAAGCAACTTGAAATGAAAAGCATATAGAAGGGATATTGGAAAAAAAAAATAGAATTTAGAATCCAAATATCAATAAAGAAGATGATTCCAGGCAGGTAAATACTTCAGTAGATTACTGAAAAAGAACAGATTAATATCAATCTTATCTCCAAAACAGAGAAGTTAAAAGTACATCTGGCAATCTGCTGGTGTTATCAGTATAAAAACTCATGCTAACTGACAGACAGGGGATTCAAAACAGACCTTTTCTTTTTTTTCTTTTTTTTTTTTCAGATAAAGAAGGTCTGAAAATAAACAATATTAACTCAGTGTGTGAAAATACGGACTGGCAGAAAGGTGAAAATCCAAAAAAGAGAATTCAAGTCTCCATGAAAAATATATCTATATGCAGGCTTCATTTCACAAGGTTTTAGAAATTAAGATGAAGGTGTGGGATGCAGGGCCATAGCATTCTGGGTGCTTTGAAGCCGTATACTGAATTCCATTGTAAGTCAGATTCCTCCAGAGACAAGAGATAAAGTCATCTTCAAAAACTAGAAAGGACATGAGAAATACAGGCTAAAGAAATCACATTAACTAGGCAAAAAAAATGTATAGGTAAAAAAAAAAAAAGAGACTATTGGAGAATATTAATGTGTACATGTTACAGCCCAGTGCTGGGGGATGAAAAGCAATGGTAATGGCAAATTGAAACTAGATGTAGATACAAGTATGACATCTGCATTCTGCAAATTGCAGGAGGTGTAGCCAGAAGATTCTGACCCAAACCACCAGGGAATTGGGGCATGTCAGTAAATTCCAAAACCAAATATCACAGACTTCCATCTCATGGCTCAGGGCCCAGGACACTTCTTATGTTGAAGAAAATAAGAAAAGATACCCGATCATAAGAAAATTAATCAAGATAATGAGAATAGCTAAAAAACTAAGAGAATAGAGCTGCCCTTCTCAAACTGCAGAACATTTAAATTCAGAGAAGAGAAGGATTCCCAGATGGTGAAATATCAAGGGAAATAGCTCCGTCTGTAGAAAAAAAAGGAGGAACAATGTGTCAGACGATGGCTTTTCTAAAGGTATGATTATAATTAGATCAGAAAGCAGTAGGGTACATGATATGACAGATTTGCTAGCATCTACCTACAACAGACCCATTTAAATATGCTAGCTGATGTGATGCTGCAACACGAGAGCACCCACCCAGTGCAGGCTCATGCGATGAGTGGTCCTCTCTGACACTCTGGTGGGAAGTGGAATGACTGAAGCACTCGCTTAGTGTGGGCGAAGGCCTTTTTTTCAGAAGCCAAGGTGCTGCGGTGTAAACTGTGGGACACTGCAAGAAGTCTTTGCAGGATGCCACAGGAAGGAATGGTGGCTTCATCCAGCCTTCGCGTTAGGAGAAAGAAAAGACGAAATGAGGGATGAGTGACCAAGAAAGGCAATGGGCCTCCATGTCTTGAAGTCTTTTGGTTCAGAGTGATAACTTAGGAAAGAGCTGACAAACTAGCTAAAGATACTGGGCTCAATCAAAGAGTAATAGAGTGAAATCTTATATCCTGATTTAACAGTGGCTCAGGCCACATTTCAGGCTCCCTTCAGGCCTCAAAATCTGTGAGGGAATAGCAAGTTCAGCACAAATGTGGTAATGGCAGATAGACTCATATGAAGTGGTTTTAGCCATGAGAACTAAAGCTGGGAACATATTTAATGATATTATGCAGGAAAGAAGTAATATGGTAAGAGAGGTTGGAAATCATGAGAAGAGACAACAGAGAAAGATCAACCTGTCATGGGTTTATATAATTATATTAGAGGGGTCAGAAAGGTCTCTAAAAGGCAGTTCATTTGTCTCAGGTAGGATCAAGAACAGCTGATTTACAAATGAGAAATAGTGGGACAGAAAGATTTCTACATTTTTGTTGGGTTTTGTTGTTGGGGTTTTTTTGGGTTTTTTTAATCAGTTTCCAATCTTTGCAAGACAATTTTTAAATGAACACTTGCTGTAATCAAGTAGATTACTTCATGGGATTGGTATCAAATTTGCAGAAGGTGAACATACACATCCAGCTGGGTTTGCAGAAGCTCCTAAGCAAGTCAGGCAGACAAAATGTCAATGAGGAGTTAGACGTCTGCTAACAGGCTTTGCCACTTGGCAAATGTCAGTGAGTGCCTGTCTGAGTCTTCAGGTGCTTAATACCCCGCAAATCTGACTCCTGACAACTAGTGGCTACTAAAGCTAGTGATGAGAGAAAGGCCAAAAATACTATATCCTACAACCTTATATTACACTCTTGGAATTTCACCCACAGGTCTGGATGCTTTATATTATTTAGAGCTATGCCAGATGTACAACTGCTCTCTGTTACAGTAGTAGTCTGAAATAGTCCAGCAATGCAGCTAAATCTGGTTCATTTTATAAAACTCACAGTGGTAAAGTGAGTAGTATGATGACCCTGAAAGGTAATTCAACATCTAGAACAGCACATATGCTTTTTCAACAAAGTAGAGTCTTTATGGAAAAAAAAGGTAACAGTGCCATCAGTGCAACAAAAAAGAGCATCTGTCCCTTTATACATACACATATACTGCTAATATTCCACATAAATCTGTCTAAATACAGGCATACTGTGACAGTTCCTGGCTAGACCTCCAGCCAAAATCATTAAAAACTGTGATTATTTATATTTTAATGAATAAACTAGAATCTCAGAGGTATCCTTATATGCATTAAGATTCTATTATATCTGTACAGAATATATAAATCTATCTAGGACATACAGTGGTAATTTATAGGAAATCAGAAAAAAGGGTAGCAAACATCCTAAAATAACAATTTCTGCAGAAGTACTTCTAATCAACTTCAAAATCCATGCACTTAAAATATCCTTGAGGAATTTAATGTGCTTCTTGTACTAATGATATTTTTTCTGTAAAGTTAATGTAGTAATTTTCACATCATTTTAATGTGTTGGTACTGTTCTTTAAAGCAAAGATTAAGTTGCCAGATGATAGCATGCTATTAAGTCTAAAAAAAATGAAGAAAAAGAATTAACTATTTTGACACTAACTAGGCTTAATTAATGGCCATCTGAAGTGTGTTTCCAAATAATAGTATACAGATTGTTGACAGCGGGACGAGAAATTCCATGAGAACAAATGTGTCAAATTGCACTTGAAGATCTTTAGAGGTTTGTATAAAATATACGTAAAAATTATGTGATGGAAATTTGAACTTCCAACCTTGTGATTACACCATGATCTATGTGTATATATCAACTGATGTATCAACCGACTGCTAAAGACTGCTAAGCAACAGGGAGAAGGGGAAACAAATATTTATAGGTAAACCATGACCATCAGAGAACAGAGTGAAACTTTCCAAAAGACTTTATGGTGTACTTGTAGAAAAGAATGATGCCTACAGAAATGCCTAATAACCATTTTACTCAGGTACTATATTTAGAGAAAAAAATGTGTTATCATTGTTCTGCAGCCAGAAGTAAATGTCAAGAGAACTCACTGAGGGGTGGTTGGATGTGGCAGTGCCAGTACTTACTGGAGAGAGAAAAGAAACAAGTCCTTATGGTTTTGTTTTAGGCCTGAAGCATCTGTGATACCAAAGACTGATTGCTCCTTTGTTATTTTTAGTGCAGTAGACAAATGTAGACAGATAGATCATGTAAGCAGCTAGTCAGTGATATGATTTACAGCACAGTCAGGTGTTAATCACATATTAAAATACGAATATGAAACAAAATGTACAAATGACTATCAATTCCACTGCTTTTGTATGCATGTATTGTATAAATATAGGTAAAACTGACAACAGTGAAGGTTACTGTGACTAGCTGTCAGTAGATAATAAGGAGAAGACAGGACTCTGAACCTTTATTATCAAATGTATCAACAGTAAATCATTATATCTGTCAAGATGACAGATAATTAGTAATGGCATTATGTGCACGGATGGTTCTCTTGTAGAAAAACATTTAAGTAGAGCATTTCTTTATTTCAAGTTTTGGTACTGCACATGTACATGAGGGCAAAGAGCCAATGAAAGAATGCAAATACTGATACTGTATTTTAGAGTGTGGTGTGTTAATAGAGGAAATTGTGTAAGATACTTGAAGTCAATGGTCTTATATGTCAGCTTAAAAATAACTGTACGGCCCTTGGATCTGCATTTTATATCAGCTATTCAGTTTCAGCAAAAATCTTCTGCTCTTCAGCTGCCAAACTCTGTATCAGCTTGCATGGCTGGAGTAATGAACAGCACATATTATTAATGTATCTAGGCTTTTCAGCTCCACTTCTGTGACATATGATCTTAATATATCTTTGAAATACTAAATTCTTCTTATACCTTTTTTTTAAAAACAAAATAATCCATATCAGACCTATTCATTCTTCTGATTATTCTCCTTGTCAGGTATTTGTACATCTTTACCTTTTGTAGGAGTGCCACATGGAAGAATAAACTTAGTAACAGAGAACATGAATAAACACATCACATGATGCCCTTCAGCTTGTACTTTTTTTCTCTCCTTTAAGCAAGAAACCTCACGAGACTCACTCACCAGAAACCATTCAGTCTAGTATCATATAGGTTGTCTTTGGAGTCTAAGCTTTCCTCTGCTTCTCTTTATGGAAGCTACTTTTCTCCTTGCAGGAATTCTCTGAAGCGCTCTAGCAAAGAAAAGAGCCTCTGTGACACCTCCTGACCCTCTGCTCTCCCAAACCCCATTTCAGTGAGGTGCCTGGAGCACACAGGTGGCTTTAATCACGCACAGCTCCCCATGATAAGCAATGGAAAGCTCACGTCTTAAATACTTCACTGGCCTCAGTGGCTTAAGAATGTTTAGAGTTTAAAGAAAAATCTTAGAAACCATCTTTAAATTGCAAATGTTTTTAAAGGTTCCTGCACCCTCCTAATGGCACTTTGATTTGAGTGACTTCAAATGAAAAGCCATGACTGCATGGTGCTGATTATCTAAGCATGCTGGTGATGTTTAGTCTAGAAACCAGTGTTTAGTCTGGAAACAAGAGCCATACCCTTGTCCCTCCTTGAAAGCAGCTATTTTCCACTCTCCCTGCCATCGCCCACAGCTATCACTGCTGCTCCCCGTCAGGAGGAGAGAAGCTCTAACCTGAATTTAAAGCTGATCAGAGGATGAACTTAAAAGGAAGCAAAGAATAAATCACATTTAACTGAGGATCAGCCAACATCTCTTCCAAAATCCAAAGGTGAAATCTCAGCCCCACTGAAGTTCTTAGCAAAACTCTCCTCGATTTCAACAGGATTAAACTCATCATGACTGTAAGTCCTTTGTGGCCTATCACTTTTTTTGCCATATGGAATGAGACTTCAAGCTGTATGAAAAGAGAAAGCTCCAGCATACACCTACAGAGACCTGTTTTCCCAGCATACAGTATTATGACCATTCCTCAAAGGATCCTTGGCTTTATTGGTGATTAGTTTTAAAATGTGCTTACAGAATTTAAAAATAGGCCTCCTGATCTCCATTTCTCATTGAATTTAATTTCTCCACAAGGCGTTCTTTATGGTTTACTAAAGTGTTCCTCCCTAAAACGACACTGGAGAGGAAATAAATGCATTGCTTCCTGCATGGCAAGGGATCTTGGCAGGAGGGATGGGGAGTGAGAGAGAGAAAAAAAAAAAAAAAAAAAAAGAAAAAACAACACCCTCCTCCCATAAAAAATAAGTAATCATTAAATGTTTCCATGTCTTCCAGTTATAAATTTGATTCAATGGGTCACTAAATTAAAGCAATGATAACTAAAATCAACTTTTTGTGCAAAAAGATGAGATAAAAGAAAGCACGAAGCTCTCTGATACATCAGGTTTGTTAATCATCTAGAGAAAACAGATTTCCAAACCACCTATTGTACCTATTGTGAAAAGCAACTCGCTTTTCTTTTATGTAATTGAGACATGGCTTCAGAGTTATAAAAACTATCTACTCTTCACCAGAGGGACTTGGTAATTATTAGAAGTATTCAGGCTAGTAATACTAATGAATATAAATCTGCCTGGCACTGTGATTGCCCCAGGCTATTTGACAACATGCTACAGATGTTTTGTGAATTGGTGGAGGAAACCATTTCTTTGTATGCTCAATGTAAGGAAGAGGCTTTTCTTATTGTTCTTTGGGGGGAAAAAAAAACAAAAAAACAAAAAAACAAAAACAAAAAACAAAAACCAACAAACAACCCAAACCGAAAACAAAATTCTTCTATCCTTTTGCAGCCTGAATATCCTTCCCTCTCTAGGAAAAAGAAAATGCTGAATTGATTCAGAAAGGAAGACATTTTTATAGGGAATGAGACAATTTACTTATCTTTTAGTACCAATTATTCATATCCAGCTGATTGTTATAGCTTTCGTTTCAAGAGGATGGATTATTAATAAATGATTTATACAGAAGCACAGTTAAAAATGAATACTTATTCTGAATTAAATTGAATAAGAAGGATAGGCCTATATCTTAACACTACAGGGGACCTGAGATCACTTCCCCACTCTCCCACATACTGATGTGTGCAAGGTATTAAACTGTTCTGTATCTTGCTTCACTGCGGTACTGGAAGGGTATCAAGCTTTCTTTTTCCCAGCTATTTTTTGCTTCTAACATAAGAACTGTAAATACTTTGGCATGGTGATACACATATAGAGTTCCTAGCACAGGTGGCTCCAGTCTTTGAAAACATCTTTGCCATTATAATATAGCAAGTAATAGCATCATGCAACAAACCTGAACATACTTGGAGAGGCCAAGAATACCTTACCAGAAATAAGTTCAGATACAGGTTCTAGGACAGTGAGATTCCCTTTGGAAACACTGAGGAGAAAATGGTATTACAGCTACTGTAGCCGATAAGCCTTTCTGCCATAAGACAAATGAAAACATATATGAGCTTAGTCCCTAGAAATCTCTGTTACATTCACTGAGCCATTAAATCTAAATATTAAAAGTTGATCGCCAGAACATGGAAATGCTGCGCCTGTATTAATGGTGATTGTTAAAAACTGATAATCAGTGTTCATACAGTTGAATTCAGTAAAGTATCTGGGTTTTATCACTTTATTTGGCTCAGATGAAAGCCTGAAGATCAATAATGGGGGTTTCTTCTGCAGACAAAATGTTTTCCTCTGCCATCAGAAGATGGGAATAAGCAGCTGTGGTAATATTGACTTACATGAATACTTGTTAATATTTTACCAGAAACACCACAAACTGAAGTTTTATTTGCATTACAATTAAATATAAAGTTTCATTAAAAAAAAAAAAAAATCATAGTAGCCTCTACTGAAAACGGCAAAGAAAACACCTCTCAAAGGTGAAGGCTGAAAGAATGAAATGAGAATCAATGGAAAAAAAATATTGGTAATTTTGGAGAATCTAACTTCTAGAGTCAGTATTTAATGAATGCACATTACTTTCAATCCAGGGGAAAAGTGGAATTTTGATCAGCTGGGCACATTGCTCAATATAATTATGTGTCAGAATCCAACTGCTCCTGTTCAGAAAAATCATATTATTGAAAATATCATCAAGTGCAAAGTGGGTTAGGGTCTCTTCCCAAGATGTAACTCACAGTCTCAAGTGAAATCTCCAAATGGTAGTATATACATAAATGCCATTACAATGTATAATACAAAAGTAGAAAAGAGCCAAAATTACATTAGCATTTCTCTGTAGCTTCATATGCAATTTTAGCAGCTAACTGTGATTCTTTTTACATTTATAAAACTGTAAAGTATGTGGTGTGCCTTCTTTCTATCTCCACATGAATATGTGGGTGAGTTACAATTGGTTACTAACTTTAAAAGACTTTTTTGATGTCGTATAATCTCAAGCCATACAATGTTTTGCTCTCCTTGAGAAGTCTGGGCCACACACCGGAGATAAGATCCTCCCATCAGTATCAATTTTGCTAGCATATGCCTTTAAATGTTGAGGCCCCGGGTGCAATTGCCATGGCCAGTGACTTCTGCAGGGTATGGTGCTGTATATAGCTCAAGCTTAAAAACCTGAGTGAGTCTTGGGGGAAAGCAGTTGAGAAAAACCTCACCAAAACTGCCATGAGAGAAATTACAGTCACTATCTACAGTTGCTAGTCTGATGCAAGCTGGACTCTAGACAAGTTGGAGCTTGTCACTGAACAACTGACAATAGCAATAACTGTATTTTTCAGATGAATGGGATAAGACAAGATTAATGTTTATCTGAAAATTGGGAGGAAAATAGCATTATTTGTTTTGTTAGCTCAGTCTATCCTATTATAATAATTGCATTTTCTCATGTTTTCATGCATTTTGTTTTCTCCAAGAAAATATAAAGTCTGCTGCAGATGTTAAGGCAATGAGAGGCTGAGACAAGATAATATTGGAAAGACAACTATTTTACCATCTGTTCATTCTTTTTTCCTACGTACCCTGAAGAAGAAGGGACCAGTTTTGGAGTATGGATGCTTTGATCCTGAATGGGCCACAGTTCTAATTCAAAGTTATCTTTGTCTATGGAAAAAATAGAAGATTCTCTGCTAAGTGACAGAAGGATCCTGGAGGACATATTCAGAGCAAGAGCCACAGAGATAGTTTAACTAGGATGTGACTCACTGTACTGAGATGGCAGCCAGACAAACCTTGTTTCAAATACCACAGTTTTCATGAAGACAAACCCAACCAGTATGGGTTCTGTTTTCTAGGAAATATTGGATTAATTTTCTCCCTTGTGTAGCATATGCACAATTTTTTTGTCTATATATGACATCTCCAGATTATGCTACTGCATATCTCATACATGGCACTACTATGGACAAACCCATTCAGAGTAGGGTTAATCTGGCTAATCAGTTACAAGCCGTTTTCGTCATAAAACTTGCTCATCTTCAAAACCTGCCCTTCATTATCCTCCAGTAATTCGATAGCTCTGATCTTCTAAAAGACAAAAATGAAATGTCCATTATGCCTGAGAAATGAAGATGCTTCTACTTTGTGATGTTCTGTTATTATAACTGTCTGCCCACTATTAGTGAACTCTTTCCTTTGGGCTGTGAAACTCTAGAAACAGCCTTCCAAACTAAGAGAAATGCCTGTGTCCTAATCACATGCTATGTCCTGGTATGCACTATAAATGATGAGGGATGCTCAGCAGCCAGCCCCCACTCCATTCTCTTGAAGCCTTTCAAGTTCAGCCAAGCTCTAAATATAAGATCACACAAGATGAGGAAGGTTTATAGTTGCTGAAATAGTGTAGACTTAATTTCAGTCTTTCTCATGCCAGTTTTCTAAAGCAGTTCAAGAGACAATATTTGCCTTAATTCAAGAGGTCTTTTAAATACTCTGGGATGAACGAGAGAGCTCCCATCACTTTTGTAGCACCTTAATCATGTGAGATATACTGCACTGATGCCAGTCCAGCCAAGCCTTTAAGCATATATCTATTTTTAAGTTTTGTGCAGATTTAAGGTAGTCTCTTGCATGAGGCTTGAAAGCAGGATGGAAAAAAAAAAAAAAGAAGAAAGAAAGGAGATCCTCTCCTCTAGATGGGCAATTCATCTGTTAGGTAGAAGCAGGCCCATGTAGTACATAGATCTAAGTGACAGAAAAGAGGACAATATAGAGACAGATAAATGCTGTCATTACCATAGCAACAGCAGAATAGCAATTATGTGGAACACCATAGACAGGGAAAAAAAAAACAAACAAAAAAACCACCTTATTTTCACCTGGATTCTCATGCCTTATGGCATATTGTCTCTAACTCTAGATATTACACATAGCATCTGAATCTTTCCCTTTCCTCTACCAATTCAATGAGACAATTCATCCAATGTTTGGTCTCTTGAATCATACAGGGGAAGATGGAAAATAAAAAAGGGGAGGGGAAGAAAGGAAAAATTCATATACAATGGAAGGAAAGAATAGGAGACAAGTGAACAAAGATGGGAAACCTCCTGTACTGCATGTGTGATGGACTTCTGGGGAGAGGATCTCTAAGGAGAGAAATTACTGGTCTTCCACCTGCAGCTACTTGAGCACAGATGGTTATGGTATCCTTGCAGTGCTACATTTCTCACTGTTTGCCTCACAGATTGGCCTTGTTTTCAGAGTTTCTGGTCTAGTCTGAGGGGTTTCAAAATCCACTTTTGTCTACAAAGGCAATTCTCTGTGCAGTTCAGCTGGCGGACACTATATGCCCAGGCAGTCTGGCTAATCCAAACAAATATACACTTACCCAGTCCGAAGCAATGATCATACCTATGTGGTATTTTATAAGCTGACTGATTGTCTAACTCTTCACTGGACATCTGCTTCAGCCTCCTGCAGCACCTTTACCTGCTCCTTTTCTGTTGCTTTTTCACAGCACTGGGATGAGGAAGGAGCCTCAAAAATCTCTACATATTGTGAGATGGCCTCTAGCTAAGTGGTGTTGGGGTCACTGAGTGTGAGAACAGATATCTGTAAAAATTAGATCCGTGACAATCTCTGAGATAGAGAAACAGGCAGCAAAGCAGATTGAGTAGATGGGACTTCAGTGGAAGCAAAAAACGGATTTTGAGGACAGTCTTCAAGACAGATAATAGCACATCTAGCAGGATGAGAAAGATGACAATGTAATGATGCTGGTTGCTGCGGGTAGTCCCAGATTGGAAGTACCTTCTTTCAAACACCAGAGTAAGAATGAAAGGGAGCAAATCGTAGCAAGAAATGAGGTAGAAGGACAAGGATCCTGGGCCTGATTTTCTCACAACACAATAACAGTATCTTGGAAAATCTCCTGAAATTAAGAGTAACCATTGGTTATTATGAACCAGGTCAGGACTGCACTGTCTTCTGCAGGGATTAGTACCTAGAGTGTTTTCTTAAATAAGGAATAATACAGTGAAGGGTATTGTACCTATGCAGCAAGAGCTGCTGTTAAAAAAAAAAAAAGACAGACAAAAAAGAGAGAAAAAAGAAAAATAAAGAAAAAAGAAAAAAATAAAACCAAGAAAAAGAGAAGAAAGAAAAACAGTTGTCAAAAAACCATCAAGTTGGAGTCAAAAGAGCTACATTTTGCTTGAATATTTTGCTTGACTACTTCATCTCTTCCTTGCCTTGTACCTCTAACTACGGATGAAAAAAAAAAAAAAAAAAAAAAGAAAAAAGATTAATTTCTAGTAAAGAGTATTTGTGTGGGTAGTAAATGATAAATTGTGGTGGCACACATTGCTGTAAGGATATAGAACAGAGCTTATGCTCATAAACATTACAGTGCAATGCCCAAATATTCAAGGTCAGGAATGGCAGAAACATATATTCTGTTTTATCGTGTGCTTTTTCTCATGTTGACATTAGTATTAACATATTCTTGGAGGCAGCCCATATGTTATTGATTACCAATCTAGAAAATTTTTTTGGGTGCATGTACAGACAAAAAAATAACGTGCTATCGCATGGCTTTTCAAAGCCCATCTGTGAATAGGTGCAGTGATACAGAGCTGGAGACTGTCAGCAAGAGATTCCTAGTCACCAGAAAAAGCAATGTATTCCTTGTCCCATGAAGAGCTCTTAGGTGGTACTACCTCCACAGGCTGACCTGCTCACTGCAAAGCATGCAGAGGTGTTTCATACTCTGCACAGCACAAACTTTGACTCATGCCAAACCTAGGAGGCGGCCATTTCATTTTGACAACATGAATTAATTTCATGTAAATCGTAAAACATAGGGTTGAGTTTGTTTCATTCTAGACGGATTCTTTATTTCCTTATTTTAGGCTTTTTATTAGCTTTCCACTTTTCCCAGTGTTGCCAGATTGATTGTAACGCGTCTGGCCTTTCCCCAAGAGCAAGTCAGGTTAAAACTATGCTGAGTAGTGGTAAAAACAATGCACTGTACTGAATCACACAGATAGTTGGACAGAGCACCTGGATGTCAAGATGTAATCACCCATTATAGCTCTCTTGGCCAACATTTTACATCATTATGATAGTTTTGACAGAACGAGGACATGGAGACATGCAATCCGCATTAGCAGGCTGCACTGTACACCCATCCTCATAAGCACCCCTCTAGAAAAAAAATTTAAGTGTGATGACTAAACGTTATCCTTCTGGATTGACATTAGAGGGCAAGTTATGGCCACATATGCCATCAATGACTTAAAATTGTTGAGGATGACAATTTTCTCTAGTAAAGTCAAGTGGATTTATACTGGAATAAAAGAGCTATGAAACAATCTAATAAAGTGATTTTTTGAAATAACAAATGCCTCAACTTAGCTTCAGCACTTATTTAACTGGAAAGAGCCTTTTATAGCTAGGTAGATTCCAACGCATCATCAAAATTGCTGATAACTGCTAGTTTGAGCACGAAAAATGATCTCTGTTATAATTCCATAAATCAGTATATCTTATTGTACTAGAACAGGGTTGTAATCACTATTAATGGAACTAGAGGAATGGTGCTTTCTGAATGGAAGTACAATTGGGAGGGAAATACCTTAACCATCAACATCTCTGAACAGTAATGTAGCACTGCAGAGAGAGAGAAAAACAAAAAAGTAAAATTTTACTGTCCAGCTGGATTCATTTTTGTCATTCAACCAACTATCCAGCAGGTTGACCTACATCTATTACTGTCTTTCCTGGTTAAAGGCTTCCAAGCCTTTGAATAACAACATCTGAAGTCTGCATTCACTTCAAGTGGAAAATATTGCAAACCCTAACCTGTTTAAAACATTCAAACCATTATTATCCACTTTCATCATTCTTTCCATATTCTGTTCTATTTTTCTTGCCAAAACAAAACCTGTTATATAAGTTTTTATGCCTCATTTTGTATTCTCCTTCAAATATGTTTCTATTAATTGGTTTCCCTTTGCCTTCCAAATTTAGCTGATGCCACTCTTTTTTTTTAGCCCAAAACTGTTTGCAGTCTGCTGGTTTTCTGTTTTTAAGTTAGTTCCTATTTGACATTTCCAGATTATCCATTTGTCTAGCAATAATACGGGTTTTTAAACAACAGCAAGGAAAATAGCCTCTCCCCAGGGAGCAGTGAAGGGGAGAAGGAAATGCTGCAGCATTTGCAATGCCCAAGGTTCTGTGCAGCTGCATTCAGGCTCTGTCTACTCACACACCCTTTTGAGTCAGTACCACTCACACACAATATTACTAGGTCTTCCCAATTGCAATACTTGTTTTCAGCCCTTTGGGGTGAACACTGAATGTTCTAAAAAAAAGATATTAAATGACAATAAGCCTGGGTGGACACAGCTGAGGAAGAAGGAGAGAGTCACCGATACGCTTATAAATGTTTAGAGGTCAGTCTGGCTTATGTAATTCAAAAAATGAAAAACTTCACTCTGAAATGATATAAGCTTATAAAAAAGATATAGATTGTGGTTCGGGATAGGACTGCTTCTGGCAGAAGTCAGGGGTCCTGAGAAATCTCTTAGAAAATTTATGCCTTGGGCTGGCACTGTCAACATGTTCTTTCTCAAATACCCATCCCATTTCTGTGAGGCAGGAGGTCAGATAGGTGACTTCAAAGAACATAAAATATTTTGTGTCTACCTCTTTGCACAGGAATTTGAGACTGTACAACTAAGAGATAAATGACCTTATGACAAATCCTCCAACTTTGGGAGTAACCCGAGTAACTTTTTTCTCTATCACAAGAATGGGAGAAGAGACATGAAGTCTTTGAATGTTTTCACGTCTTCATAGTGCAAAGTCTTACAATATATTGAGTTAGAGGGACAGAAGTATACATCACTGATATTTCTGCACAGTTTGGAACTGGGACTAATGGAGATCATCCATCCTGAGTCAACTTGAGTCCTGATTTGGATTTGAGAGCCTCACTTTGCTCAGAGTGCTTTTGCAAACAAAAGATTATATTCACTGAACTGTTAACATGGTCAGCACGGAGGTCTTGCCCTGGCCAGTCGTGCGTGGGTAAGCAGCTACATTGCAATGACACACAAGTCACCATTTTCTCTCTGCTTGCTTCATACATTTTTATAGCATATTGTTATGCTTCATGGATAAGAGCAATGTGCCTCAGGCGATACTTGTTTCCCAGTCTGTTGTAGGAAAAGTAGTTCTTTCCTCATAAGGGGGAAGACACAAATCACTATTTGGAACTGAATGATTCATTTTGCTTCCTCATGAGAGACTGGGCAGGCTGCTGTTCCCAGTGGAATTAAGACTTGTGGTAGCCTCTACCCTGTTAGTCCAGGTTTAAAGTGTCATTCAAGACAAATGTGAGAATTTGTTTCTAAATGGAAAGGATATGGGCATGAAGATTTGAATACAAATGCACACTAACACTGCAGTTAAGATATCATGTAATTGTTTTGTTGAGAACTGAGAAATAAAAATACGGCAGACTAGGGAACGCTTAAAGGCTTAATTTTTATGCCATCAGATTTCTGCTAACTTCTGAAAAACAAATCATACCCCTTGGTAACACATCACCAACTCACAGTGTTAGCTAACAAGTATAGGAGGAGGTTGTTAGATGATGGAAAGCTTAAACTGGGTTAAACAAGATTGCTCTGTCATTAGGGATGATGCTATCTGTGACAATCAAACACTTCGCAGAGGCGTCATTCTGCGACCACAGCAAATTTTTCAGAACTTGACAGCCCTCCTCGAAGTGCACGAGATCAGCATCTTTCCCAGCGTGAAATCAGAGCTGATCCTGTGGTTTCTCTGCATTGGTTATCACTGCAGCACACCCTCTGCCTCTTTTTTTTTTCAAGGACATATATTTCCTCTTGCTGGGAATTCACATTAATGAACCCTTTGGTTTTGCTGAGTCCCTCCCTTTACATTTCCCCGGGGTTGCATATGAGGTTGAGCACCACAAGGAAAGGCCATCCCAGTGAGTTGTGTTCCCTCTTTGTGGGAAGCACATGCTCTGCTGTCAAGGTCTCTGTACTACTGAAAGACACAAAGTTTATTGCTATAACTCTTCTGTCTCTTCTAGCCTTTATTTTCTAAGATATTCCATATTTAGTGACTTGTCTCACATTTACATAACACAAGATCTAATAAAAAACTATCCAACCAAGAAGATAGGGGTTTTTTAACTACTAGAAAATTGCTCTGCAGAGGAGGTAGCAGTGCTCTCACTATGTAGCCCTACTTTACCAAACTGGTATTAAATAAAGTCTTAGATACTAAACTTACTGACACCTTTAGTTATTGAATGCTGGCCAGGTTTTTTTAACATCTTTCATCATCTCCACTATTGTCAAGTACCTTTCTCTAGATGATTCTTTCCATCTCTCACTATTCGTTTGAGACCTTCTGTCACTTGTTTGACAGCAAAGCCACCAATATATAGAAGTTGTTGTTCTTTTAAGTGAAAACACACTAAGAGAAATTTTAGTCCTTCTTTATTTGAATATCTTAATTCACAAAACCCAGCCTAATTATTTTGAGATTCAAAATTCTTTGTAGCCCCCAAACCATTCAGTAAAACTGCTTATGTCTCCTTAGACAGCTGTAAAATATGACCTGCAATTTCCATCTATTTATCTTACAATACCATATTGAGAAAAAATATGTCATTAAACTTGATCAAGTTCTTTATCTTTGACAATATAACATAACAGCAAATAATATAAAACCAACAACCAGTGATCAATAAGTAGCTGAAAATATGAGATGTTTATCTGTATAGTTTAGTGAACAATTTATAACGGAGAGGAAAATCAGCAGAAAAAAAATTCAAGTAGCACATCAGAAAAAAATTTCCTAAAATCAAGACCTCTTACTGGAAGAAATCAGGACTCCAAGCTCTTGTATGACGTTTTTCAACGAGGGATCTCAAAGCACTTGGAAAAGGATGTTATGTTAATAGTTTCTTCTCATAAAGGAGCACCTAATGTGCAGAGGAGCAAAGTGACTTGCCATAAGATTGAGGCAGTATTGGCTTCTCATCTTAATATACCAAAATATACATATTTTAATAATAAAATAAGACCATAAGTGAAGCCTGAGCTCCTTCAAGGCTACTTAAGGAGGCCACAACCCATGGATAAATGCCTCACTTTACTTTTAACAGCATTATCTTCTGTAAGACAAGGAAAGAATATTAATTCACTTAAACCTGACCTGGACAAATAAATGACTAGCTGTCTAATAAAAACAGACCTCCTGTATGTACAAAATGCAAAGAAATAAAGTGTAAAGATACTGAAAAATACCTGATCCATCCTTCAGATTTTCTCTAATGCCCATTCAGCTATATATATTCAATCCATTGCACCTTGTGACACTTTGAGAAGAGCTGAAATGAGAGAATGGGTGGTTCTCACTGGCAACGAGTGTTCAAAGCTGGAAGCGTCTGCTTCTCTACTGATAATAGCCAAAATGCTAACCTTGTCTAGGAAGAACCAGCGACTTTGCTGGTGTGGCACCTCCTAGATCTAAGGTGTGCTGTTTCTCATCCCTTGGATGTGAGATGACATCAGAGATGTATCCATAAGGTTGGCTCAATAGCCCATTAATTACTGAACTGTACTCTTAAAGAAATAAAAGCTAGACTAAATGCAATACAAAGAATATTCAATAGAATTTTTTTTAAAAAATAACAAACCAAAGCACAAAACCCCCTAATTTCTTTAAACAAATGAACACAGAATTGGTGCAGGCTTGAATGGCGATTTCAGTGATTATCAGAACGAGGAGTGAATGCCTTATTATGCTAGAAAAATATCTTCACTACATAAATGATAGGATCTTTATTTTAACAGATTCATCCTCATGTTTTATAGTCTCTTGATGTAGAGGAAATCTATTATTCTTGAGATACCTAGCTGCCCAGCATTTGCAGCACTTCATGAGCTGAAATGTAACATCTACCTGGAGTTGCGGATACGAATGTTATACACAGTGGAGATTTAAGGAGAGAAACTATTTATTCTGTTGAGGACAGCCAACAGGCTCCTTATGGCCACAAGGAAAACCAGATCATTGCCTACAGCATCAAAGCAACCTTGATCAGAACAGTAAACCAGCTGAAATTTCAAACAGCTGATTTCAGATCTGTTGGGTAAGTGGTCAGCAAGTGCTTCCACACCCACATGCTGCGGGGAGAGGACGAGAGTCCAAAAGAAAAAAAAAAAGCATAACCCACAAAGTTGTAATAGAAATACATTTTTGTATAATTCATAGCTATAATAAGATTGCAAGTTAAAATCTGAGTAAATGTATGGACATTTTTCCAGAGTAAAGAACCAGCTTTCTATTTCATTCATAGAAAGGAATATATATTTGGGCATGAAATTAAGAATAATTAATTTCTACAAACATGCATTGCAATTTGTCTAATTTGGCTTTATAGTGTTATCCACTGCAAAATAGCACTAAATGCAAATTAAAATATTCAATTGCAGCTGCAATAGTCATTTTTGGAAAGTACAACATTAACATGCTCACAAGGTCAAAGGAATCAGAGACACCTGAATGAGAAAGTGAAGCTTTAAAGTACTCAGGAGGTTGAGGAAATTACATACACATATCCACACACACACACGATGCTTAGGGACTCAATTTTTCTAAACAGCAACTTCAGCTGCCATTACAAGTAATACTGAAGTCACAGCAAATTCAAAAGCAATTTTGATTTTCTCTTCTCAAGTGACACTGTGTAGCTCTGGGATAAATTACTTTCAGATGTTTTAAATGTAATTTAAAACATACCATTTACAATAAGGAAAACATTATTGTTTATGAATGTTTTATAATGATATTATGGAAAAATCCATCTTTGCTCAGATGATGGCAAAAAAAGAAAGATTGAAAAAAATCTCTGGAATGGTGATACTTGCCAGGTTACTCCCATTAGGTCAGGAGATTGCAATAAAAATTTTTATTTATAACCAGCAGTACGGTTAAGAAAATTATATGAACTTAAAATATCTTTAACAACTCCAGAAAAATTATTCCAATTGTTTTATTACAATATTAATAATTAAAACTCACTTCCCAAAATAGATCAAACACAATTTGCATATCTACTAAACCCTGCAGGAGCTGGAATATAGAAAGAACCAATATGCAAAGAAATTAGACTTAATAAATTTTGTAGCACTTTCTTCACTTCAGTGGAGATACTAACAGCACAGGTTAGTAATTTATGATGATTTAAATATGGTGAAATGGCAAAGGAGGGCAGACATAGCACAAAGGAAATGTTGTGACCTGTGCCTCCAGCCTGGCTGGGCTCTGAAAAGACAAAGAAGAAGGTGGTTTATCTGTGGGTGTGTATGCTAAAGAGGTGGCCCTGGACTGGCGGAGTCCAGGATCCATCCTGCCAGCATCCTGCCGGGTCCCCAGGGCCTCTGTGCTGCGGTGGGCAGAAGCCTCTGGAGGCTCAAGCAGGAGCCTGAGGGCTGTGGCTGGGTGAGGACTCTGCCCGAGAACCTCTTCATGGCAGGATTTGTACGGTTTAACCAGACATGCACACACTGACCCAAGCTCAGCATGACCGTCGCTGGGGAGCCACATCCATCACCTGAGAGAAAAGGCCTGAAACAGGAGTGGAAGGGAAGGGGATGGAGCACCACAGCTTCTCCATGCAGTATGATGCCACAGGTCTCACCGAGATATCTTGCCACGCTTTCCTCCCTGCTCGAACAGCTTTTCCTAAGAACTATTTTTATGAAAGAAGTAAAGAAAATTTTACTTTACCAAGTAAAAGCTAAGGGCGAACAATGTAAAGTCAGTTGCCTTAAATATCTGAGCTGTTACCTACTTTGTAGAGTGGTGCTTTGGCATCTCTGGATTCTGGTATCAACCAGTTCTTTAGGGCATGACATTTGTTTTAACTTGATTTTGTTAGTGTACACGCCCAAATAACGATGTTGCAGGGTTTTTTGGTTTGGGTGTTTTTTTAAATACAGAGAAAGATAATTCATTTTTATGTTCCCTAGAGCACACCTAGGTAGTCTGCTTCATTCTGCAAACTCTAATAGCACAGAGGAATCCTGTAGTCTTTGTTTATAATCTGATTATGAAATTAATTTCCCTTTCTTGTACTCCTAAATTTTCATCTGACTGAAAATCTCTCTCTCTAAAGGTAGTATTTCCCCTATACTCAACATCAGAAAAGCACTGGATCTCAAAAGGAAAATCTCATTTTTGAAAGATTTACTATGGTATAAAAGACCATCTACAAGTCAGATTAAGATTTTAAACATTTTTCTGTGAAAGCAAATTCTCACTTCATCAGAGGGGAAGCTGCAGGGAAACAAAAGTTTGCCCTGAGAAACAGCACTGTCCCAGGGCAGCTCTGGTGATGGTCTGAGGGAAAACCACAAAATATTCGGTTCCTCTGTCTGAGGAAGAGGCGGCCATGAGCCTCCTGCTCTGCCCCTGCCCCGGGACAGGCAGAAGGGATGCAGTGGGTGCCTCCCCTCTCCCTCCTCAGGCAGGCAACAACCAGGCAGAGGAGCCAAGGAAATGGGGGGCAAGATAATAAAATATTGGGGCATATGGCTTCCCAGAACAACAGCCTTGTGCATCCTAGCAGAGAGCACTGGCAGCCGTGCCTCGGAGGATAACGGAGGCTGACGGCATAACGCAGTGCTGTTTATCCTCAGCTCCTTACCGGACAACGCAGAAAACTCTTTTGATTAAAGAGACAGCTCTGTACTTTATTGCTCGTGATTTCTTTCTTATTCATGAATTTCTGGATAAATTCAACCTACTTTCAAACATCATCAGGACAACCCCAGGAACATTTGAGAGCTAAAGCATAGCGTGATGTAGCAGAGATACAGCTTTAGCGGCCACAGCATTGCGCTGATAGACAGCGAGTATAGACATGCCCTTTAAAGCCTGAAGGAAGGAGAAGCACTGATGTTTCTGTTTATGAAATTAATAGGTCCAAAGAGCATAGCATGCTGCGACGTCAGGCTATTAGCAGGAGCCCTGCTGGCAGGCCACTTAGAAGAAAAAAAGACAAAGCTGTGACAGCAGATTAGGTTGAGGAGTTGGGGTTTTTTTGTTGTCTTTTTTTAAAGAAGTCAGCAATTTATTTCAATGATTGCTTCCTCCAAGTCTAAAAATAACACACAACCCTATATATCTGTGCTCAGTCAACAGCTCAGGCCAAACACATGTGACACACCTCCCTACCCATGGGGACAATGTAGGACCTGACCATAGACAGCTTGGTGGCAGTGGGCAGACAGATGGCTACACGGATAAGTAATCAATATTTGGTTCTCCAGCAGATCAGGCTAAAATCAGGACATTCATATTCAATTTATGGGACCTGCTGAGGTCTTTCTTCTTGAAAATAACTTATCTGTTTATTAATAGATTTTTCTGCAGTAACTACCAGAACTTGGGGTAACTGCTTTGTGGCAAAAGGTCAAAAAATAAAATTAATACATATAAGTGGTCACCAGATGTCACTGTCTAGTCATTCCAACATGGCCAGAGGCATATAAATCCATCAGCAGAAAACACAAACAGACATAGAAACAAGAGGTATCTGGAATGAGGAGACAGCCTCCTTGTTAGTCAGCAGAACGGGAAGAACACGATGTCATGATTTACTTTATAACAGATTTGTCAACCCTGTTATAATCGCTGGTTTATTACATTAATTTCCTGGGTCCTTCCCACCATTGGAAGATTACCTTACAGTTGTAGAAATATAGGATGATCAGTAACTCTGGTGTGGGCATGCTTACAGTTCTTTATGGTCAAGACTACAGTAACCAGTTCAACTGGCTTTCTGAGTAGCTTCTTCCATTGCACATCTTTTAGGATAATTCCAGTTTTGCGAATATGTGTATCTAGGGTTAGAGGTCTTCCCTAAGTGACGTTAATATTGAAGGACTTCCAGTAGCTCCTTGTTAAATAACACATCATCATTAAAAATACTTCACAATTTACACATTGCTTTACTCCTAGCCGCCCTAGGGAGGGATAGCTCTACTATCACCTTGTCCTGCAGCAAGCTGTGGTTCATATCACAGGTTGTTTTGGGCAAGGGCAGAGCTTTCTGCAGTTTTAAACACTACTGCCCTCCACAAGGGAAATGTTTTACTGTAAAATGAAATCCCAAGGATGTGTCTTTGAGCTCTTACACATTCTTTGCGCCATTTTGGAACGTGTTTATATAATGTTTTTTCAGAGACATAAGGCATAGTCTAAGTGGGACTATTAGTAGAAATCAGTAGAATAGAAAGGTGAGTGGGTATCTATCTGTCTACATAGATATCTATCTACACTAAGGATTTTTAAAATATCTACTCAGGCAGCAGGTTCTTTGGGGAAAATAAATGGTCCTTAAATGTGTTACTTAAGAGCAGCAGCACTCACCTCAACCCTTTCCCAACTGCCCCACAAATAATCTTTTATTTGAGCTAAGAATATGACTTCTACAAAGCTGTTCTTCCAGGTAAGGGATCTCCTTGTGCTTAAATGCTTTAGCACCACAGGGTAAAGACAGTCACTCTGATGAATACCTTGGAATCTGAACACAAAAGGTAGAAAGAAAGAAGTTCTAATCTTTTTAAAAGAATGCAAAAATACAGCATAGACAGACTCGTGGTCATGTTTCCAAAAGTGGCCATCAATTAACGAGTCTGTCCCGTTTCCAATCATTTTAAAGTGCCTGTCCTTTAGCAATTTCACTAAGATCATATTGCAACTCCTCGTTAAAACTGACACATTTTAACAGGAATTCCAAGTCCAATGATATGCCATGTACCTTTAATACAGTCATTTACATTTGCAAATATCAGAATGATTTAAAGCAAAGTCAAAGATTATCATCCATTTGAAAATGGGGATTGAGACTTCTGACTGATTTGCCTACCATGACCTAGAAGACGAAGAGCAGGGCTGGGGATTAAATCCAATTTTGATGACTCCCTGTCTAGTGTTCTGCTCAAGCCAGCCTTACTGACTAATAATAGAATTATCTTCCAGAATAAGGTTGAAATTTTATGGACTTGGAATGCTCTCGTGCATAAAAGTAGTCTATTCCTCTATTCTTCCATAAAGATGGCACATGGCTACAATACAATAAACTACGGAAAATCTCCATGCAAAAACTGCATCTTACAGCTTAGGATGCCTGTGAGTTATCTAATTACAAATATTTTTTACACTTAAAACCACAAGAGGTATAATACACAGGGAATGAATAATGTAATGTCTCTGTATATGAGCTGTCAAAAGGGCAAAATAAAAGTCTCCGAAACTCATCATGATGCACAACAGCATAACCAGCACTATGAGAGGAACAGCACGCTTCTAAATGTACTAACAAGTCGTGTGTATTTTCCCCGGTGTTACAAGGCGTGTGGCAGCATTATCAATCTCTGTGAACATCCTTCTCTCACTCTTTGCTTTGCTTTAGGAAATTGTTGCTCTAAAGGAAACTCCATACGCCTGACACCTTGTGCTTGGGAACTCCCAGCTTGGCTTGACATAAAGTCAAGTGTTCTTAAAGCTGCCATACGTACTACTAAGGACTGCTGCCTTTATCCTTTTTGAGCTGTTGCTTGAAAAATTGCTTTAGTTGACTCCAGCTGACAGATACTTGTATACATATGTCATTAACTTGGAGACAAGGAGATGGGGATATTGCTTAGCCACTCAGTATCAGCTTGTCTGCCTTGGGCTTGCTATTTCTTTTCTTCCCCTCCTTCCAGTTTACTCTACACCTCCTGATTCCAAACTAAAAATCGGTGCTGTATCAAAATTAATGTGATACATTTTTATATAGTACTGATAGTGCTTATACTGGATTTGTATAATGTTACCATTACAAATTTTGGACTTGATCATAGGTAAATCAGGACAAAAAAGAAAAAAAAAAATCTTCTACTTATTATTTAAAGTTCTGCCTGAGTAACAGTTACAGCATCAATGCTACTTTGGAGTTAGGTACTACAATTTTTAGCATAGCTAAAGACTCTTAACATTGGTTCTGTAATTTTCTTAGTGATACCCATGTGAAATGTTTGCTGACACTGACATCTGCTAGTCTTCTTGCTTAGGACAGGCAATACTCAAGTACTTTTATAAAGATACTGCATGTTACTGGAGTTCAGAGAAGCTATGATTGACTCAGAGCAGAAGACTAAAAAGCTGAGAAGCAGCTTAGACTGTATATTAATTTGGGTTCTTATTCTGGAACAAAGTAAAAGCTTTCTGGCTTGTAACTGTTACAGAAATGCATGCAATTTTTTTTTTTTTTAATTTTTTTTTTTTTTTGGTGACAGTTTTACCTCCATTAAAGCTCTGGAAAAAACATTAATATTTGCCAAATGGAAAAGGCTGAAATGTTAGAGAAAAATGTATTGAGCAATTTGATAAATTACAAGGGGAGAAAAGCCACCCAGATTTTCTGATTATAATTTTTACATCCAGATCTCATGGCAACATCTAGAAATTTCAATCAAGTTACAACCCCAGCCTGATAGGCATTGACCAGTAATATAGCAAGCAACAGCTCCTGTCCCACAGAGATCAGCATATTAGTATCACCTGGTTTAGATGATGCAGTAATTACAGTAAGCATGAAGTTTGCCCTTAATGCAGCCAAGACCTATGCACTGATCTCCAAGGAATGAAATTCTGTACTAGTATTTGTATAGTTATGCATTCTCTATTAAATGCATTTGTGAACTATGGATATTCATGATATATCACTAAAAATAATTTCAGATTACTTATTTGCAGACAAAAAGCAAATGGAGTAAAATTTATTTGTTTAGACAAACACATTGGAAAAAGCCATGAGGTCCTTAGAGTGGTCTTGCATAATCTAGTGTAAACTTCACTGAAATCTAATTGAAAGCAATTGTACTGAATGAGATGACATAAAAATCTTAACTAAAAAATTAAAATATCTAAACAAGGGAGTAGCTGAACAATGTGTGTGTGAGAGAAATGCCCCATTATCCTGTCACTTGGAGTCACAAAGAGAACAATAAACAAATTAAGGGGCAAATGCTTTAGACAATGTTGAATATAATCTGGGATTTTAAAAGGGTTTATTGTTTGTCTCTTGCACTAGGGCCAAAAGTCTCATTTGAGGATAGATGGCGACAGATTTGTCCATGATGGGGGGCTAATGGGGACAGATTCATCATTCTGCCCCTCTCCCTACCTCAAAAAACCACCAAACCAAACCAAAAACCCAAGAAAACTACCAAAACCTGTAGAATCCCACGCAGAAAATGCATGTATCAAATCCTTTCCAAGTGTGGGGGTATGGGGACAGTACTTCATCCTTTTGTGGAATGAGCGGTGATGCCAGACCCAGGTCTCAGGCTTTTCAGGGACCTACACAAAGACTCTTCAATCTTCTTTGAAAGTTCAGGGAACCACTGGCTCCTGAATTTGTTATGAGATAGCGGGGATTAAAAGGATTGGAGTAGACAGGAAATCATGGCAGCAACCTCAGTTCAGCACAGGATAGTCCTTACTTCAGCAGGACTTTAGAACTTGCTTAAATGCTTTGCTATCCTGGGGAAGAAGTAAAGCACAAGGCAGGAGGGGTCTGCATCAAAAGGTCAAATTCTCTTCTGTCACAAGCACCATGGCCATGAGTCCTCTCCATTAGTATATTGAAATCAATCTTAAGAAAAATCGGGCTCTTCTCATCCTGCTGGACTGGCTGCTGCTACACCTCAGTGCTCTGGTGGATGGGAACCTGCTTCTAAACTGTCAGTCTGGAAGTATTAATGTCTTGTCTATATCCATTTATTCTTGTAGCACTATTACCCTTCTCTCTCCCTCCATTTTTATTTATATATAGCAATAATGTCCCTATTCAGACTTTGCTCTGTGAGAATGAATGAGACAGCCCCTAGTTTCCTTCTGTATGATCAACTTTCCATTATCCTAATTATATTAGTAATATTTTGCTCCTTTTCTGTTTAGCTCATATTTTTTGAGCATAAATGTGTAGAATTGCAAAGATATGCCAAAGGAGGCCATATCAACACTTTGTTTAGTGCCTTAAAACTTCCCATCTTTATCAGGAAGCTGTCTCTGTTACATGTTAAGTTTTACTATACTTATTCTGCATAATCTGCATGATGCTGCAAAGTGCCAAGTTATTTTAAAACAAGAAGGTAGAAATTAGCACTTGCAGAAGGATCCAGATGTAGAAATTGGATCCAATGTGCTCTGTGCTTTCACTTTAACCCCATTTCTCTCAAATGAAACTCCCCCATTAATGAAAAATAAAACATACAAAGAAGGGCAGGAGAAGAATGTGAATTCTGGTGTCATTTAAAAGTATTTCTGAAGAACATGGGCTAAAATGTCATAATATTTTCTTTAACAGCATTTAATATTCTAAGAATTCAATCAACATAGTCATTGCAATTACATAATTAAAACTCAGAACAAAATAGTATAATTGCTGTTTTACGGCCATCATTACATAATGAGTGGTTTTATAGCAATCTCAGCGAACTCTGGATTTGGGTAATTTTAAAAAGTTGTTGATCTCCACATTGCCACTCATTATTTGATCCAGAATACTTCAAAAAAGAGGAACTTTGTTAAAAATGTTTTTTTGTGATTTGTTCTTTTAAAAGATTTGAAAGGAGGTTCCTTTTGAAAGGGTTCGATAAAAGCTTAAAAACTCAGAAAGTGTAAAGTGGATTTTTTTTTAGAGGCATAAACAGCCAGCTTTGAGCTGATAAAATAATAGAAATGTTCAGCTCAAAGTGATTTTTAATGAAGACAATAAGCCCCAGAAAATAATAATTTATGGGCAATATATAACTTAAATTGGCAGCTCAATCATGGAGTGTCTGCCTCCCACACACCAGATTATGTGTTGTGCATCTCAAGATCTGAAGCATAAAAGACAGCCTAAGGAAGAGAAGGGAAAAAAATATAAAAATCTTTGTGTGTTTATTGTTCCTTTCAAACATTGGTTCAGCTTGTGAGGCTTGCTGTCCTACAGTTGCCTCTCCCAACTACCTAGGAGGTGCTCTGCAACTCAGAGGCTTTACTTCTCTTAGTGTCCTTCTGTCCCTGTGCTACACCCACCAAGCACTGTGAAGGTGATGGAGCACTGAATAGCATATGCCAGGTCTACCTCATTCCTATTTTATGGCAGTTGCTATAGGGACTGATAATCCCTGCAGTCTTAGGTCTATTTTCTTAAGAATAGTATAAAGAGCTCTGAGGTGAACGGTAGCAGTAAAGCAATGCACACAAATCCTTACGAAAGCATTTCTGGGCATCACAACAGAAAACAAAACAGGCTAACAACTACCACTTTTTATTAGACCCCATACAATCACAATTGCATAAATATCCCCATGTTATACAGCAATCAGTCTCCAATTGTTGCTTGCATAGATGAACTAGAGCTGACAAAACAAATTATTGTAAGCAACGCAACACCAAGCACAAGATCTCGTTGCAGGCTACAAGTCTGAGAAAGTAGATAAGTTTTGGAGGGTTTAACTTGCACAGTTTTTATCAGTCCCCAGCATAGGTGGGGTAAAGCTGACGAAGATATGTCTACATAAGCTTAGGTCAGACCTTTAACTGGTGAGCAAATGTATTTTTGGATCATCTTTTTCACTATCACCAAAAAAATGTAAGCTAAGGTTGCATGGAAATTTCATTAATTCTCATTTCATGTACTACAGAATATTCTAACATCAGAGTTTGGTTTTTCCTTGCCAAGGAGAACAAAATTATAGATATCTTAATAAAAAAAAAGAAAAAAAAAGTGTGCATTACAAAACGTGTTAGTAATGGAATCATAGAATGGTTTGGGTTGGAAGGACCTTAAAGATCACCTAGTCCCACCCCCTGCCCTGGGCAGGGACACCTTCCACTAGCCCAGGTTGCCCAAAGCCCCGTCCAACCTGGCCTGGAACACTGCCAGGGAGGGGGCAGCCACAGCTGCTCTGGGCAACCTGTGCCAGGGCCTCACCACCCGCACAGGGGAGAATTTCTTCCTTAGATCTAATCTAAATCTGCCCTCTGTCAGTTTAAAACAGTTACCCCTCATCCAGGAAGCTTAAAACTGATCTCTCAAAGAATATTTATAATGTAAGAATACTCAGTATTGCAGTACTGAGATTGGCATGAATGATTTAAAAGTATTTCTCAAATATGTCAATAACATAATAATAATTTGAAAAAATAGTTCGCTAGATATACTCTAGTGAGATAATACCAATAAGTAGTGTCATATTTGGGCAATAATGGCGAACCAATATTCTCTGTGTTAACCAAACCAAATTCCAGTTTACAGTGCAGATAGTGGGGTACAGGGGAGTTACCTCTTTAACACCACTTTTGTGTCTAGAAGGTTGCATGTATTCTGTTCTTCAAATAAACCACAGAAACTTCCTCTAAATATATTTTCAGTGTTACTAAAGGAAAGTTTGCCCTGCAGCAGTGGATGGTAAATGCTTATTTATGACTGGAAGACAAAGGGACTGTCATCTTCAGAGCATGAGACCTTCACAGTTAAAACAAGCTGATTAAGGTTAATGAGTCAATTAATTTTTCACCTGGTATCATAACTAGTGGGTAATATTCTGAACTTTTTGTCCTAGAGAAATATATTACAACCCAAGAACAAGAGTTACAACAGAATTATTTGCGTTACGAAAAGATACTGTCATCCTTGCATCTCTCAAGCCTTGGATGAAATCAAAGACAATGAAATACTTAGACAGTTGTTTTCTCACCGGTGTTAAAACACAGAATTATTTTTTTTTCCCAAAGCATCATCGAGATTTAGGTCATGTGTGTTAGATCTGAAGTACATACTGAACTGATAAAGTCACGTTCATGAATTGTTCATGGTTGGCATCACAGGTGTGCAATGAACACTTTTGTTGTATTGGCACTCATGCAATTCACCCAGTCCTCAGCCTGCGTTGCTAATATAACTAATAACTAATGTAACAGTTTAAAAACATCAATATCAAAAGATTACATTCTTCAGGAGTAATTGAATCAATACAACAGTTTTAATTGGATTCTTATTGAATAAACATTTAATTTCATGGAGAGGGGAAGCTTTCAGTTCTTGCTTGATTCACCCTTTTATTACCTAAATTCACCATATTTGAATGGATATTCTTTCATGAATGAACTTTTGGCCCTTTGGCAAAGAATAAGATTAATTTGTACATGTCTCTTTTGTTCATTTGTTTGCAACTCTGATTTCAAAACACACCCAGAAAAGAGGTCTTAGCAGTTCTTTTATCTAAAATGTGATTCCAACCTGTTGAATGACATCATGCTAATGACATCAGGATGTTACACGTTCAGCCCTAAATGGAATTCTAGTCAAATTTGCCTGGTGTCATTTCCAGTAACATACATTAAATCTGGGCTCTCATATTTATGCTTGGATTTCACTATCTCATCCATTATAGGCAGTTGCCTCTTGTCTGCAGGTTATTTTAAAAGGGCATTAAAAAAGTAAGACTTTAGACTCATACCTAAAAGACAACTCTGCTGATGTAAAGAAGCGACCTTTATATTTTATCCTGTTTGATCAAACTGCATCAGCCTTCAAAACAGGTTAGTTTTCCCCATGCTAATGCTGCTTACCTACCAAGAGATTTGACAAACAGAAATATTCATCAATCAACAAACTTCATTAAGAAGTTTCTCTTGTTCTTACCCCATAAGTCTGATATGGAGTCTCTCAGATTTCTTTGCCTTGAACTCTCCTTCTACATTTATAGTGCATTTCCTCCTTCTTATAGATTTACATCACACAGTATACAATATAGAAATTCTTTTTTCCTTTTAAAAAAAAAGTTGGAGGTGGTAAAGAAACTCAAAGCCAATATATTTCTTCAAATGCCCCCAAATTCTTCAGTTATCTGATTGATTAGTTGCATTATAAGTTATTTGTAACAGCAAGTTCATAGCCACTGAGAGCAAGATGGAGCTCAAATGTTCCTATTCCAGCCCACAGGACCAGGCTGAGTTCTGCAGCTAAAGGCAGCACAGAGATAAGGCAAAAAACCTGAAGTACCATATTCCACATTTGAACTACAGACCAAGAGGCTTTTCTCAACTCTGATGGTTATGAAAACAGATTTAAAATAAGAACCCCACAGATACTGCATTTTAATCGAAACAGGGGGTAGTTCAAGTTCAATGACTAAGTTTGGCTGTGAAGGGATGCGGCAGAAGAAAGTAATGAAGACGGACTGTTGTTCATAACCTGCGTGCTTAGGACATACGGAGCAGCTCTAAGGATCTCTACTCAGCATATTTTCCTGTTCCTTTTCTGGACAGTGAACAGTGTTTTAATTTATGCTAAAACAATCTTGCCGAAACCATTCATTCATCTCACTTCTCAGGACCATAAACTCCTCTTCTGGATCTAATATTCTGCTTTTTGTTTTCTTTCCTGCCTGCACATGAAGTAGAAACAAAGACTTTTGCATAGTAGGCAGCAAGAGATTTCTGCAGGGAAGTTATTCAATGACTTTATGTGCTCCTATTCAAATATGAACATATTGGTGTGTCTTTACACAAATCTTCCCACCTTTTCTAGCATTTAATAGCTTACTTTTGAAGCAGGGGTAATCCACATAGTGGGAGCCAAAAAGTACATTAGTGAATTCATCTAAGAAAAGTGTGCTGTTAAATAATAATATGTAGACTAATTAATGTAAATGCAATGGTGAGAACATGCTGACATTGTTGAAGTTAATGATCCAGCTGCATTATTATTTCCACCACCGTAGTATCGAGAAAAGAACTTGGCTTTCTGCATCCTGGAACAACATTTTCACTAGGCATCTTGCAGAGACAGTTAAACAGTCTTTCTATACTTTACTAAAGACCACTGAGTGATTTTAGAATGGAATTTGGGACAACAGTTTAGCTTTACCTGCAGCCTTGAGCAAAATGTGACACAAAGGTTGTATTATGCCAGAAATAGTTTCCAAAGCCCTGTGAATTCAATGACACAGCTCCCAGAGTCCCAGTTCTCAGTCCCAGCTTTCCTATTGCTCACTTCTTCCTTTCTTGGCGTGGCTGATCTGCACTGCTTGTTCTAGCAAATTTTAATATGCTATCTGATGAGTCAGGTGTAGTAGCTGTCTCACTGAGATGGTGAAGCCAGCACCTGACCCATTTCCATGCCTCGTCTCCTCTCACGTATGCAATCTCTATTTGCTAGAAAAGAGATTTTAAGAAAAGCAGAGTTTGCCCAAAGGTCAGTGGGGTCTACATGGAACTTACACTGTCGTACAATACAAAACTACCATCTCTTATTATTTCATTCTACTGTGGCAAATAATCCTCATGTGACTGTTCAAATGTTTTAAATACAAGTATACGACAAAAATGGCCTACTTTATCACGGGGCTAAATTCTGACTGCATTTTAACCATGTACAAGTCTGGTAATTTCAGTGGACTGTTGTTGGTTTATGGGGTGAAGATGGTAGCATATCAAGACATTTCTTGATATAAACATTTAACTTTTAAAAGCATCGAGGTACTTTCAACTAAAAGATGCTGATGGCATCTGATGGGACTCTCAAATGTAAGCATTGAAATCGGTAGGAAATCAACACATAACGAATTTTAAAGCCCAAAAAAACCCTTGACATTTAGAGTTTAAACTCCTAAAGATTTTTGGTAACTATCCTGCAACAACCTATGTCCACTTGACTCTCAATTAAATTTGGTCAGAATTCAAAAAAGGACCCTGACACTCAAAAAGCCTTTGGAGCAGTGAAGTGCAGCAAAGAGACACCAAGTCACTAAACAAGCTGCCAGCTCTGGTAGTGACACAGAAAATTAGCTGCCTTTGCTCAGCACTGTGCCTAAAATAGTAAACTGAGAAGAAACAATTATTAGTTTATGCCCAGCACCATGCTGACTTCCAGTAATTACTTGGGACAGCTGGTATCTCAAACAGGCAGTGTATGTACCAGGAGCACACAGCAGACTGAGATGGTGCTACCTTGAGCATATCTGCCCTCTCTTCTGCTACTACACAACACAAACTGACCACAGATCCGTCTGAAAGATTTGTCCTCGTTCTCTTTAGGTTATGCCACAATTCCCTCACTAATCCTCTCTTGGTCTGTGAATAGCAGGGCAAAAATCTTTACCAAAGGACTTCTTATAAGAAAAATCAATGTTGCTACTTTAGCATTAGCACCTGTAGCCTTTTTAAATAATTATGCTTTAAGATAAAGAAAACAGGAAAAATATTAACAGTCCTAGAAACGTGGACAAATCAAGCATAAAATCTGGTATATTTTGGAGGTTGGAAGAGATACTGAGTGAAACAAGTATTCAATGCACAACATTATGAAGAAAGACAGGCCTTGTGGAAGAGTGACCTGGACCATGCAAAAACAAGCTGTCTATTTTTTGCCTAAGAATATTCTATAGTCAAAACATCACTGATAGTTCTGATGATGATGGACAGGGTAGAGGGGAATAAACATACCATATATCGGTTCTTTTTTGATAACAGCAGAGAAAAACAAGCACACATTTTGCCTGTTAGGCAAAATAAGCAGATGCGCTTCAAAGTTTACCAAGGAGCTGTCCTGTTGAATAAATGTTTGCCATTTATGTATAATTACTTTTTGACTGAAGCTGCTCTTCAGACAAGGCATAAGATCTGAAACATGGGCACTTCTAGACCTTTTGTGAGTATGTGTGGCAATGAAGGAAGCTTTTGAAAAATCCAAAATTTACATCAGCAACACACAATGCTCTCAAAGAAAATGAATAGAAGAATATGGTGTCAAAGCAGCCTAAAGAACAGAAAAGTGGTGATGAGCCTCTGATTCATTTGAGGAGATTTTTGCCACTATTTTCAGGGTTCAGAATGAGGGACAGTACTTTACAAGCAGTATAAAACTGCAATGAAAACATTACAACATCGCGCTGTCAATTCATATTTCACAAGTCAGAAGTCACTACCATCTTATTTAAGGGGGGCTAGGATTTGTCTACAATGCTGAGTCACAAATGAATTTAGCCACCAAAGGACTTTTTTCACTGTGAAAATGAAGTTCATATGTTCTAGCCTCTGTCTTGAGCAGTGCTGGCGTATATTCCTTTTCTACTCAAGTATGATTCATTTTACAATTTTAAAATTTCCTTCCAGCTACAAGTCCTGCAAAGGGACTGCTACTTAGAAAGAATAAAAAATGGCAAGCACAGCTGGCCATCTTGCCTAAAGCCACTCAGTCACAACATTTCTTTGAAATCGCAGCAACACAGATTGCATTGGCTGAGTGAGAGATGTGGCAAGGCCCCAGGCAGACAGACAGACCTTTTTGCTATCCATGGCATTTTCTATGACCACACAATTACTGTGAAGATTATACTCTAGAGAGAGATTTTCTAGAGATCTCAGCTTCCCTCTAAATTCCAAAATAAATGTCCAGATTCTAAAAAAGTGCCCAGTGATGGAAAAATACCAAATACAGGATAAAGTACTACAATAAAAAACACATTTTAGGAGAAAATGGAATAGTCAAACTATTATTATTTTTCTCTTTTCCCCTTCCTGTTACTTGTGTTTTCATTGATGGAGCGTGGCAGCTAAAACAGACACAGGTTTATTTGTGAGTGACCATCATGGACAGCCCTCCTTCTGTTGTTGAAAAACACTGTCCGAAATGGAGGGATCAAGAGCACACCTTATACTGTACAATCTAGCCTTTCAACAGAGTGTATTTAAAATAAATAACTTCAAAATTTCTGATATAAAAAACCCACCAATATTTGGAAATGATGTTGTGTCATGTCCACTTCTCATGAGCTGGGCTGGAATTTCCAGCCATGCCTATTTCACATGGGGCAACACATCCAGGAATTTTTGTGGTACATCACAGTAATTCAGTAAAAGAAAATAATTTTAGGTGACCTGGAATATAAAGCCCAGCTGCTGGAGGCATTTGGATATATGTAGCACTCAGAATGTTATATCTGCAGACAGGATGTATATTTATGCATCTTTTCACCTAAAAGGTTAAAAAGAAAGAAAAAAAGAAAAAACTTGTTATCTGCTAGCCAACTCAGCTCCACATATGCATTATGTATATGAACAGATGATAAATTGTAAATATATTTACCCTAGGGAATTACTCTACATAACAAAGTATACACAGCCCCTAGTCTTCATTTCATGTAACTCTCACAAAGATAGAGAAAAATTCACTGAATTTTGTAGACATATAAATAAAGGGGGGAAAAAAAGGGGGGAGGAAAGAATTCAGTGAATGTGCAAACCCTTTTACAGATATAGGTAATTTTCTACACAGTGCTCAGTTACCATGGTGATGGGCATGAATCAGATTAGATAATTTCTCTACTCAAGAAAACCTTCTACTGAAGCCATTGGCAGGTTTTCCAGTTGATATGCAGTGTTAGGTCCATGTTTATTATTTTTTCCTCTGCAGAACAGATCGTATGAAAGATTAAATGGCAACGTGTGCACATGATAACATTATCTAAGGGAAAGACAAGGAGGCGGTTTAGACACTAGTTACAAACTGGCTGAAAAACTCACTGTAACCGAAAGAAAAACACCTATTAATCTTGTATAACTTTCAACAGAGCCCCATGAAAACACAGAAAACCTACATGAGGAAAAAAACCCAACAGAGACAGAGAAGTATGAGAGTGAGTGAAACTCCTTTGATATATCAGTATGACTAGGTAACTGCAGATCTTGATAAGGAACATCCTTAGTGCCTTGAAGTGCCTTTCCTAAAGTAGTAGCTACCACCTTCACTACGACTCTACAGCATGGGATTAAGAGAGACTCAGCTCAGTGTATCCTAACCAGAAACTGCCCTCCAAGGGAAAAGCAGAAGAAAAAGTCTGGCAGAGTATGCAGGGAACAAACGTCAGCGATCTTCTCTTCTGAAACATGCCACCCAACAGTATGCATAAAGATTTTGTTTTCCCTGTGAAAGATGCAATGGCAGCGGAGTATAACAGGGCAGGGCTACATGAGTTATGGGGATGGAGAGAGGTCAGGGCCCACATTTTTTATCTGCTCCCTTGTCTGGATATGCTGTTGAATGAAGCCATGTAAGGAATTCCTTCTGTCAGCATGGTAGCTAGCATGTCTTCACCTACGCAAACCATAAGGTAAAAATATATTGGCTTAAATTTCAATTATTCTGCTGTGAAGAAATAAAAGATCTTGCCCAAAATCATACTAAGTAGTAGGAGCTATGTGCTGCTCTGACGCCAGTATCTACACCATTTCAACACTATAAGCTTCATCTAAGATGCTTGAGCCATCTGTCTAACTTCACAGTTCAGTTACCTGCAGAAACCTGAAAAATTGTGGATCTTACTAAAATGACATCTCAATTCTTAGCTACCAAACCATCCTTCTTTTCTGAAAGCCACTGAAAATTCTTTCCAGAGAGATGAACAGAGGATTCAGAAGAACAGAAAGATTTTATTTCAATTTGAATTCTACAATGAAAGCTATAAAATGATAGTTCTACTTTATGCCAGAAACAAAGGCTCATCATAACTTTGATGCTCTTAGTGGAATGCATGTACAAAGAACCTTTGGTTGACTATACAGCAAGTAATTGGAAGATACTAACATATCACAGTATTTCTCCAGGGATTTTTTTAAACTGACCCTTTCTTGCCTCTTTTGATCTCTTAAAAGCTAGTGTCACTACAGCCCTGGCAGGAGTGTCACTGTGTAATGCTTCTAGCACTCAATAGCCTTTGGAACTGCATTCCCATCGTAACACTTCAAACCCTGATGGCTATATCATTTCAGCACAGTCAGCTTAATATCAGATGCTTGAGCCATCTGTCCAGCTCCTCAATTAACATAGTTAGCTACTGAAACTTGAGCAATTATGGATATTATTGAAATCACATTGCAATCAAGGAACAAATCCACAACACAAAAGCAGGACAGAGGAAACCCTAAAGCAGCACTGAAACAGATAGTATGAGTGAAAAGAGAACAAGGGGCACTTCATCTAGAATTAAATGCAAATTAGAACTTAATCTGGCCCATAATTTCTGTCTTGAGTCCTCATTTTGACTGTGGAACAGTTGGAATCCTGTTCTCATTAGTGTAAATGACTGTGTGGTGCAAGGAAACAGAAAACCAAGCTCAGCACTAGTGTCCTCTATAAATAGAGCTAAGAGAAACACCTTGGGACTGAGATGGAAACAGAGTAGCCTAAGGCTAGGCCATGAGAAGGGAGATGTCCTTTTCTGCTAGGTTTGGATTTGAGCTAAATACTGTGCAGGCATCTAAATTTATTAAAAACCTGGTAGACAAAAGTATACTGAGCACAGTCAAATCTGAAAATTGGATCACATCCTATGGATGCTCACTTATGCATGGTCTGTGGATATGGTGTACAAATCATTGAGTTAAAGCGGGTAAAAAGGGTGCCTGAAGGGATAGCAAGTCATTTCCCTACGTACCTGTGCTCTCAGGGAGAAGAAAGCTGCACCACATGTGATGTGAGGGGCAGCAGGCCCGGGGATAGCAACCTTCAGGGAAGCTGAAACAGAAAATGTGGGAAAGGGCCTTGCGGGAAGGGTCGGTGCTGAGCTGGCAGCAGGCAGCACATGTGGTTAGATGCCATCTGCAGCGCCAGCCCCTGTCAGCAGTTGTCTCGCTGTGGTGCTTGAGGGCCAGGGAAAGGGTCTTCTCTCACCTGCCTGTAGATGGGTAAATTCAGAAGTCTTCAACTAGTTATCTATAACATCTTAATAGTCCTTGGAGAGACATAGGCATTTCTAAAGCATGACTTATATGGCACTTTAGACATTTACTGTGGAATAAGACAAATCATTCCCTATTTCTCTCCATGGACTATAAAAGTACTCCGTATGCCCAGCTCAGCTAGAGATGTCTGTACTGCAGATGTCTAAATTAAGGCAGCAGAGTCTTGCCTTGGAGTGCTCTGATGATTGCAGTATGAGAAAGAACTGTTTTCTTAGTTTACAGAGGTCCACTGTTGAGAGCCATCCATCACAGTATTGAGGAAACAAATGATGTTTCCTACTACAGCTGCAAGGTCTGCCCTATCAAGTCCTCACTAAAGCAGTTACAAAAAGATGCTCAAGATTTTGCTCTGTCAGAAACAGCAGCCTGTTATCACACCTGAGTTCAACACAGCCTTCTTTCTGCTTGCAGCAAGAGAAATTCTGTTCCCAGTGATTAAAAAAAAAACAACTGCATGAAACTTAAAATAAAGATATCAAACAAAAAAACTATATGTCAAAAGACATGGTCACGCATGTCAGCAAAAATGGCAAGGCACAAATGAAGGTACTTGTAGGAGTCTCTCCCCTCACAGCAAACACTGCTGCACAGCATTTCATCTTTCAGTTAGTGCTAGTGTTAAGTGTTACTGTTAGCCCCGAGTATTTCAGGTAGCGTTTCTATTTCATGGATTGAGTCTGTTAAGGGAAGCAGTGATGCCCAGTCAGTCTTCCCATACGGCTGCTTGTTTTGCAGTCGCACATTCCCAGAGCCTCCACCTGCATGTGAAGAAGTATTCTCTTCGGACAAGAGCTGAAGGGTGTCCCCTCTGTCAGCAGCCACTTCCCAGGCTTTTCACCCGGGTCACCTCTCAGTCTGCTGCACAAATAGCTGGTCCTGTCCTCAACAGTCCCTCTGTCTGTCTCGCAGACTGCTACATCCCCTCCACCTGGAGAAACAAGCCCATAAATTGCAACTATCACTTGTGCTTAAAGGAACTGGTTACGAGTCGTCCTTTCCACAGAAACCCAGAGCTTTGCCAGGCTTTGGCAAGCTCCGCACAGTCAGACGTCAGTGCCTTTGTGGGCAGCTTGCCTCTCTGCTTGCTCTTCCCCGTCAGGCTTAGTTCCCATCCAGGACGCAGAGAGACGATTACAAAAAGGCTGACTCCAACCCCGTTTTTGTTGCTTGGCTGGTTCTCCCCTAGATGTTTATCTGTTTATAGGTGTTATTCTATTTCCTTCAGAAGAGCATATGATGGAGTAAATCCTGTTGCTCCTTAGAGGGGTACAGGGGATTTTCACAGCATACCAAAGCTTCCTTACAGCGTCACAATGCTCTTTACTTCTGCGGTTTTGCTGCCAACTATTAAGTCCACTCCAAGAGATTTTTCTAACTAGAGCTATTCACAGCACAGCATTAATGTTCTCCTCGTTTTGTAAGAATGTATTGATTTGACCACAGCTACAGCCCATGATGTGTTTTGCTGATGCTACGTTCGGGTACTCAGAACAATATTGCCATGTAATGCAAAGCTATTAACTGCAGCCTAATACCTACTAGTCAGTGATGTGTGATAGAAAACCAGGAACTATCCCAAAGGAAAAACTCAAAACATGTAAATATAGTTTAGTGACTCAAATAATTATAATTGTTTTCAGTAACATTCCAATGTAACATTCAGATTATGAAGTTAATTCTCTGTACCCACTCATCCATTGGTTTTCAGTTATTATAAAACCCAGCTATTACAAGGTTCTTTGTATGGCTTAATGGTAAATGAACCATATGTGCCAGACTGACCTTTTGCCCATTCTATTTATGAACTCAAGCCTAAAAATAGTACTCATTGCCTCTAAAATCCATTTAATGCTGATAACAGACTGTCCCCCTTCTTGCAATCAGAGAGTTTCCATATTTTAATCCCATGCATCATCAATATTTGGGACTGCTATTAAAAAGTAAAAACTAGCTATTGCACATTTTTGCAGATCTTGTGGAAGTGACTTGGCTGGAGTCACTTTTCATTTTTGCTGGTTGAAATTGCAATATTGTAGTACCTTTAACTCCTGCCAGCAACAGCAGTCACATATGTTTCTAACTGAGAAAAACCATTTATAACGAAAACCTGAATATGGTATGGGTTCACTCGCCTGCTCACAGGATTAACTTCACCTCTGAGTGCTTTCTGTGATTGCATCTTTCCCAGGGAGAAACCTGCGGGTTCCCCAAGGAGGTAAAAGACCTGAGTTGCTGCATCCTGCAAATCAATTATGATTCTCCTGGGTCTGGTGAGGCATAGATGGATGAATAATTAATGCACTGTCTTTTAAATCCAAATATATTTAACAGGCAGTGAAGTGTTTTGGTGGTGGTGTTGCTTTGGGTTTTTTTTTAAATAATCAATACATGATTTAAATTATATTTTTGCCTTGCACTTTCACGGAAGGACAATCACACAATCAGCAACTGTGACTAAACTAAGAACAGTAAATTGTTAATCCAATAATACTTCCCTGTGAAGGTCTATAACCATCCAGGGTCTCACCTTCATATTTATTTCTCAGCAGATTGTTATTAAATCAGATAAACATATGCATACATTAAACACTTCAGTGACCCAGTATAGCCTTAGGAACTGTATCATAAACCAGCACATGCATAAGCTTTATAACTATTTATGAATCCACAGGTTTTCAGCAGTAGCACAATACCAGAGGGCACAGTTCTGTTTGACTCTTCCATTGTCACACAGCACAAAAGCAAGATTATAGTGAGACCAATAATTTTGGGTTTCAAACTAGCTCATTTTGTGCCATTAAATTGTAGAAATACTTACTTTGATTGGTATTACTTTATAGTAGAAGTTTTGCTGTTAAAATTTTTTAAGACTGTTTTAATGCTTCAATATTTTTGCACAGTTTTGTGATTTAAAAGGAAGTCTGTTGTAATTTTTTAAGTCTCCAAACGGAGTATTTTTTTGAAATTATGAAGTTTAATTTTTTAAAAAGTGAAAGATGAAAGTTTTCATGATGGTAGAGAAGCTAGTTAAATTTATCAAAATGTGTCCCAAAGGTCCAAGTAAAAGAGAATTCTTAATTTTAGATTTTCTGATTTTAATTCAGTTTTATGATCTGTAGACCTTAATCATAAACTTAGAACTCAGGGTTGCCATTCTTACTTACTCCAATGTCTCTTTTACGGAAATTTTAATCCTTTCTAGAGAAGCACAGAGATCACTTCAGTACCAAGCCATGACCTGAAAAATTGTTTTACATTACTCAACTGATACAACAGGGTACAGCGAAAATGTTATTTTGCCTCCTCCTAACTGGACAGGTCCCTTAAGTATGATGGCAAGCATGGAAAACAGCAGCCCACTGAAGATGAGCAAATACATGATATATTACCACTTCATATACTCTTTAGTACCTCCTTATACGTACAGCATGCATTACTGTCCTTTTCTATCTTGCTCTCTCATCTTTTACCTATCCATCTGATCCTTGTTATTCTTTTCAAAGCCTTCATATTTGGGCCAAAAGAGGGGAAAAAAGAAGACTGAAAAAGAGAAGCCATTATAAATATGCTGACACCACCAGCCCTACAAGTCAGTACCATCTATCATATTCATTGCCTCAGTAAAATTGCTGATGTGGACAGAATGCAAATTCTGTTACAGTAGAAGAGATACTCGAGCACCTCTTTGCATACCAGACATCTAGGGGTCATAATCAGAAGATAAATAAAACCATTCCAAGTGTAATGCTGATTGTACTGTACCAAATTTGCTCATAAAACCCTTCCATGCCTGAAAGCCACGGAGCCTAAGAAAATGTGCTTCCAAGAAGAGCTGTAGTGTGAGCTGATTTATAATGAGTGTGCAGTCATGAAGTGAAAATGGCATGGCAAAAGTTAACACAAGATTGGGTGAAGTTGTTAGGAGCCCTACTAAGCTGTATGCAAAATGACAAAATAAGGGAGTCCAAATTCCACTGTAAATCCAATAGACTGCATGCTGGAAGCAAAGAAATGAGATGAACAAGGGCTCATCTACATTAGGAAGTTTTACTGCTTTAATTAATCCAAAAACATAATTAAAGCTGTGAAATCTTTCTAGTGTGGATGCAATTTTACTGGTTAAATGAACAAGCACTTGGAGCCTACTGTGGTTCAGATATATCATTTACCCATCTAACTGTACCATACTCTGGAATATTTTAATATACCCAGTTTCATTCCACAGATGGTTCTGGCTACCAGTCTAAACTTCATGTAGAATTTTTTATCTTCTAGACATCCATGGAGGCAGAGCTATACCAAGGAGGTGTTCTGGAGATAACTAGATTAGATCAAACTGGTCTAGACTGCACTAGCAGTTGTCCTACGGTTCAAGCATTAAATTGTAGCTAAACGTTTTCCCCAGTTCTACTACAGACTTCTTGGGAGTCTAAGAACAGCAATATGTAACTGGAGGTTCTTTGTCTATAAGGAAGAAAAATATTTCTTCTCTTAGGTTGAGAACAGGGATTCTCCCTCACTTGAGAGGGTTGCTAATACTTTCTCTATTACAGTTAAAATAGCAAAATATATCTGGCAAGTCATAAATAAACATACTGTGCTTAAATAGTATGTGCTTTTTATGACACAGTATAAATTTAATTATTCTGACTGCATGTTTGTTGGTTTACCTAAACAACTAGCCCAGTGTATTGTTCTGACTTTCGAGATCTCATAGCTTCACACCCCAGACAAAAGCAACAACATTAGGAAATATAGCTTAAATTTTACTGCTATATGTAATAACAAAATGACGAGTAAAAACAAAATCACAGAATATAAAAATCACAGCAACAATTATACACTTTTGATTCAATGTGAAATATCTTTTTCTAGCAGAACATCTTACATTAAACAGATTAAGAATTTTAAGTGGAAGTGTCCAGAATATTTTTCAGAAATTGTTTTCATGGTATCTTTTCAAAAGTTGTCATTCCCTAATGTGTAACACACAGCTCAAACTTGCATATCACTTATCATCTCAGACAATAAAGACACTGAAAAATTTTTCACTTAAGCATGCTCCTTTGATGTATGTATCATCCTTTTCTACAGCACAGAAATTTCTCTCTCTCCAGTTTGTATATAAAAATGGAAAGGTTGAAATGTTGGACATGTTTAGAATTATTATCTGAGGCACAGATAACTCTCACAGGGAGTATACAAAAAATAGTCATGTTATTGCCACAGAACCTTTGAAAGTAAGTTTTGAAGCAGTAAGACTTAAATGAATTAAATATTACTTTTCTACTAAATTTTATTTAGACTGCCAAGAGAAAATGTAGAAGTCAAAACTGAAATATACGTAATATGTAATACATGTAATATTCTATTCTGTGATATTTCTTTTTAAATGGAAAATGGTTTTTACCTTCATGTTGTTATGCTCTCACTTATATTTTCTCATGAATAACCTTTCACATAATTTGACAGCTCTTTCTGCAGACAGGAAAACTACTGTGACTGCAAAGCTTGGATCTGCTTTCTGGGCACTGGGCATCATGACATCAAGGTGCTTCATGGTTTTTTGCCTGTCCCTGTCTTTCTCCTAGGTTTTATCTCCATAGATAATAAGCTCTTAATGACAGGGCTACTCTCACCCTCTCTGTGCTCAAGGATTCAAACTAGTTATTATCAAAATATAATTCTTACTCCTATTGCAAATGCAGTTTGTTCATCTCTTTTCCTAACCATCACATCAGCATTCTGCTGAGAGCACAGGAGAAACTGGACATAGGAAGTGAGTCTACACTATTTGGCATTTTTTCCACCTACAGATTAAGAACAATTTATCAATTAATCATTCGTTGATTGAAAACTACTGTATTAATCACCATACGTTTTGCACTCTGAAATCAATGCAAGAGTTACCAAGTAGTGGCCACTATGGCTTGCTAGGAGAGAAGTATGAATCTGGCATAGCTCCTGTACATTTTAATACACCGTAGGAATCAAAACTGCTCCAAAACTGAGAAGTCCAAGATGAAGGAAAATGCAGAATATTGCTGAATACTGCTGAAAACATAAAGTCCTTTAGACAATCAAGAAGAAAAACACTTCACATCATTATTTACAATCTTCACAGTTGTGCTGAAGTTATGGTTATAGTGACTTTTAAGGGTCATTTCCTCTCACTCAACATATTCTGATTTTTATTTTTTTTTTCCCTGCAAAATGCTGAGGTACTCAGCAAAGCAGTGAATGTAATTTTGAGACTAAAAAGACGAATGGCATACACACGAAAATTCACAGAGCATTTTACATTGCTGGTAAATTTAGTGGAGATGCTTTTTGTTGCTATGCATTCACTTTCTAACGGATCTGCTTCAAATCATGTCGCTCTTTCTCTCCATCTCTATCCACACAAATATAGAATTACTCCTGCCTTTTCTCTCCTTCTCATAATCCATTTATATTTTAGTTGGGATCATTATATCAACACCTGCAGGAACTGAATGCCCCTGAAATTTGGAAACCCAGAATTCCCAAAAGGACTCTTGGGCATTTAGGTCACTGTGGTGGTAACTACTTTTTACTTCAAGTTCGCATAACAGCTTTCCCAAGCGAAAACCCTCAAGGGAATTTCAATGAAATAGCATCAGTCAGGACTCCCAGCTGGAATTCAGGCAGTGGAATATGATGTTACTTACGCGTATGCCCAGCACATTCAGTGACTAGGTAATAGTTTGGATTTCATATTGGTGCATTATGACTTGGCTGTCCACATGTTACACCAGCGTCATTTTGCAGACTTACAGTTAATGGGAAGAAATTTTAAATAACAGGCAAACTGAGTTTTCTATCTATGAGTTAGGGCTAAGTGACCTTCCCTCTTTTAGAACTGAATACATAAGCAGCTAGAGCATTTGGTATCTCTTCCCTCTTGAGACCCTGTGGCATATGGGGCCCTATTAGATAAAAACACTCAGCTGTCACGGTGTGCTGGAAGAAAAGGAATCTCCTTGCTATTCAGGTAGCAAGCAGTATTGAGGGATGTCAATCAGTTCCCACAAGACAGCAACATGGCTAAGGATAATGATACTGTTGAATTTGTGTTCACATGGGAAGATGAAAGTTGCCAGTACTTTGGAGAAAGTCATCTGTGGGGCCAAATTTTAATTCTACCATCATCCCCCCCTTAGCTGGAGGAGAAGGCAGTCCTTAAACTCTCATGCATACTGACTCAGGAAGGAAATGAGTCAATCTAGGTCTTCCTTATCCTGCTTTCAAGAACCAAATCATCTCTGTACTTTCATAACTTCCTACCTGAAAGATACAGTGCTGCTCCAGAAAAGAGGCATCCATTTATTCTATTAGGAATGAGTGCAATAGGAGACTATATTCTTAGGAAACCACATGTAGGTCTTTAGGCTACAAGAACCCATGCCCACTCTTAGATGCTGAAAAACTAAGTAAAAGAAAACTGACAAAACATATAAGGTGTGTGTCCTACTGCTTGGACTGGCTATGGCGCTCCAGGAAGGCTCTAAAGCAACAGATAGAGCTACTCTTGACAAATGTCAACAAATGGCAGACTATTTGGAGAAGACAGGACTGAGAGATCTTATAACTCTTTATTCTCAAGGGTTATCTACATTTTGGGGAGAATAAGCTATAACAAATGGAAGAGTTAATATTTTAAAAGGAAAAGTAATAGTTTAGCACATGAGAAGTGTAAAAGAAATCCCAACAAAACAAGACCTCAAAAAATCCAAATCAACAGAACTCCACAAATGACTTTCACATTACTGTATGTGCTTTTTTAAACCCAGGTAACAACTCTACATAGAAGTACGTAGCATTTATTCAGAACCTTTAATTCCTTGAATGAGGAAGGAAAGGAATGATTTGTATCTTGGTTTCATTCAGATTAAATAATTACGGCTATGCCTAACAGATTAAGCACTATGAAAAGCTGCCTCCATTTTACAGAAAAGCAGAACAAGGAGGTACAGCTGCTTGCCCAAGGCCTCACAGCAAGTTAGTAGACTGAGTTCAGGCTCCAACTGAGCACAGCTCTCAAGAATCGCAGGACTATTTGCTCCTCAATCCTGAGCTTAATCCTAAAGGTAGCCCTGTCTCCTTTTCTTCTTCTTAAGAAACTACAGATACTGCTGTTAGTCTTATTTCTGTTTCCTGCTAAGAAACCTAAAATAGAGAGATAGATGTATCCCTGTTGTAGTTTACCTTCTCCATTTAGTGCTCCCATTTCAAGCAATTCTGAGAAAACTCACCTCACTTATGAGGCAGTGGGAGTCAGAAAGCTCAGTGCCTCAAAGGTAGATGCAGAGTGCTTGGCAAATAGCTTGCCTGCTCCTGAGAGATGTCATCTGTAGACAGATTCTCTCCCATTGAATTTCAGTACTGAATCTCAAAGAAAAGCATGTCTTAGGACATTTTAGGCTAAATTTGACTGCTTTGGAACTATCCCAATGTTCAAGTCATTCACTCTCACTTCTGTTATTCTCTTTTAGCTCTTCCACCTTTAACTGAAGTGGACATTGAAATCAAGAGTTTACTCTGAGCATCAAAAATAGCTCCACAATTTCTTTGATCTTGTACTGAATACTTGGTTTTAGGCAAGATAAAAGATTATTTGTGCACTCTGAAGAAAACAGAGATGATATTTTTTTTCCCCGCTTACAATCTTCCCCCTCCAACATTTAAATTAGAGAAAGTCATTTGACTTTTAATTAAATGAAGTTTCCTTTGAGCTAACTGAAAAAAAAAAATATCTCTCCTATTCAAACTCTCCTTTCCTAGTTTCAAAAGAGACAGAAGTTTTGAAAAATTATGGACTTTTGATATGCAAGATAATCATAACCTTTAAAGTCCTTATTGTTTTAGAAGCAGCAGCTCTTTTTTCATTCCTGTTTTCAGGTCCTATTTTATCCAAATCACAAAACTGATATAGCACATAAAGGTTGCTTCTTTATCGAAATTTGGTGCAACACTCTGAGCCCATGATTTCTAACACTGATATAATCAACTACAATTAAACACGGGTTCTGCTTTACTCAAAAAAACCCATGCAAAACATCAGAACCATTTCATGTTTACAATGAAGCCAGAAAATCTTTGCATATATTCATGCTCTTCTCCAAAGACTTCACACAATCTGAGTTTCACACATTATGCTTGGTAGCACATCAAAATTCAGTTCTAAGTGATTTGCTTTTTACTGTTGTTAAATTAAGTACCTTTTAAAGAAGGAGTGTCTCTCTATATATCAATATATGGACAAATAGATGAACACACACTCCTGCTGATATGCTCTTGAAAATGGAAGCACAAAGCAATTCCTTAGTAAAGTGTCACCCACAATTTATAATCAACGACACTAAGTCACTAAGTGGACAGCGTTAGCTGCTTCATTCCAAATGTCCCTAAGGAAATACAATGATTTTTCCTCTAAGAAAACTTTATCAAGGCAAAGGTCATTCAGTAGACTAAGTAGGCTAATTTAAAGAATGAAGGACAAATAATTTCTCACTTCTAGTATAATTTTGAAGACTGTATATGCTGACCTAATATGTATTGAGCTGTAACAAGAAGCTCTGTTTGAGCTTTTAGCTACAGCAGAGTATATTTAGAAATTGGAATTTCAAAATCAATGCATACATGGTCACCAACCACCACATAGAGAGAGCAATACACTAAGGACTTGAGTAGCATCCCATCAGGATTTGTATGTACATATTGCCTGAGCCCAAAATATAATTATGAGTCGCTTACTTAGATTTATATAGATCTGTTGGCAGTCCAAATACTGCCTCCACCAAACAGATGAAAATGAAATAGAACTTTGTATACATGAACTTCTGTTCAGAATTGGTTTTGATTTCACCTAATGCAATGACAGAGTCCTGGAATAACTTCACTATTGTAAGCAATATTCCTAAAAGATGTGGTCATTCCACTTTTTTTCTGAAAATAACATGAACTTGGATAGCTATGCTAGAGTTGCCACTACTGTGTTCAGCCACACCACTAAATTATATATGTTATGCTGACCTTCTTTTAATTTTACATAAACCTGACTGAAAAAAGTTACTGAAGATTGATGATTCATACTGAGATCAGAAACTGCTCTCCCCTCTAAAAAAAGGGGGAGAGCTATGGTAAGGCTCTTTTTGTGGAGAACATGGACATTACTCAAAACCTATAAAATTCCTCTCAATACTTGTTGTCGAGTTAATGGAATTCCCTCTTGGAGATTCAAATGTATGCTCAATTTGAAATACACTTTATTTTTGCAACAATCTAAATATTTCATTCTGAACTAAGAAAATAAGATATTGTTGAAACTTGATTTCGAAAAAAATACGTCTCTACTATTTCACTACTCATTTCAACTCGATAGATGAGTTTCCTCACCAGAAACATCTCTATCAGGATTAGTTGTTTAGCCTAGCTTTAATAAACTCAGAATGGTGACAAAACCGAAACATATGCCACTTTGTGGCTGTTATAACTCACGCAAAACTACCTCAGAGTGTAAACAGATGCTTTCCATGGTTACATGTGGATGAGTCAAAACGGACAAAAAACTTTCTCAAAATTTATTCCCACACACTCACTTCATTTTTCAATGTAATTTTTGGAACTAGACCAGAAAACTTTTCCCAAGGTTGAAACAGGTCAAAGTGATTATCTTCAATTATTTTATGTGCCTAAAAAATACGATTTAGCAAAGCAATTAAGTGTGATTAGAGAGGGTGATATTAGTAGTACTACTAGCTTCAGTGAGGATGCAAGCAAATGCTTGAAGCTGAGCATCACATAGGTGCTCCATTTCTTATGATGGGCCAAATTATAATGCCTTCCCATCACCGAGCAGGACCCAACCTGAGCCTTTAGTAAGATTGTCATTATTTAGCATAAGCAAAGTCAGTTGATAAATGGTTCCATTCTCACAAAATTAAGTTTTAAAAAGCTTTTTTTTGCACATTACAGCAAAACCAAGGTCTTTTAAAGTTTTTTGTGTGTAGATGATAGACAGAAGGAAAAGCCAGTTTGAGAAATAAGGGATCAATACTTAAGGTTGTACTGTCTCTGATTCAGACTGGTTTCCTCAGACAGAGGCTTTCCACATCAGCCTCTAGTTTTCTGTCAACATGGCACAGATCTCTCTGGTTTTCACCAAAAATCCCATCCTTGAAAAGAGATGCCTCTTTGAATGTAAACTTTAAGAATATATGTGTTTCCACAACTGAGAAACTAAAAATCTCCCTATCAACCTTTCAGAGTGAAGGCTGCAAGAAACACTGGAGAAGAGGACAGCTAAGCTGTAAATTAATACAGGATGGTAAATAAGTATGGTGTGAACTCACTCGAATGATGCGTGGCACTGTCATAAATCAGCACATGCTGGCTTAAGGAACGTAATCATTAGGATGAATTCTGGAATAATTCTGAAGTAGAGCATCTCTGCTCTATGCACAGCTGGTGAAATCTGGTGCACCAAATGACAGAATACCAAACATTAACATCTCTACCTTCTATGTATATTTTTTGTTATGTGACTGAATAGCACAAGTTTCATAAACTCAGAGATGTTGTCCAAAAACCACTGAGAGTGTTTAATTAAATATAACAATGAAGTACCACTTGTGTTAAAAAAAAAAAAAAAAATCCCTATATTAGTATACTAATATTGTCAAGACTAGAAAAAAATTTGTGAAGTGTCAGTTTTAAAGTCTAGTCAAAGAGCAGAGATAGAGATTGCCATCCCACTGCATTACACAGCTATCTCAGGTATCAGTTCACTCTCTGCTGTCCATTTTCTCCCCAGATTTTGAATTAAGAAATTAAGGCATTTATATTAATGCATTATATTTATAAATTGAAATATAATAAAGTGTTATAAAATATAACAATAAAATATGATAGAATATGTCTGGAAATGCTGTCAAGTCACACAGTCTATCCCTTTTCCCAAACAAGCATTGAACTTGGGACAGCTTTGACACAGGTTTCCTTGACACAGATTTTCCAAAGAATTATTTTAGAAGATGCTATGATTGAAACTACTTTCTTCCTAAACCACGTGGTCTCACGCTTCACTTTGACAAGCCAAGAAAGACAGCTAAAGTACTTAATAGCATTTAATTGACTTAGGGTTGGCAGTTCTCCAAAACAATGAAAAAAAAGCCTGGAAAAATCTAACCCTCTTACTCTTTTTCCCTCTTCTTTGAACAAAAATATAAGAGATAAAACTCAGTGAGGATTTTTTCTGTATACATAAGAAAGTTAGGTGCCCCATTATCTTAAAAGCACTGTTGAAATTTAATATGTTAATCCCTCAGAACTACTTTGAAAATCCTAATCTAGAAGAATGAGAGTTGCCTGTTCATTAAAGGAACCATTCATTATAACAATATTGACTGTGTATTAATTTAATCCATACACTTATATTCAGTTGGAATTTGTTAAATACCTAGCTACCTGCTAAGTATGAATGACTACATAAGCATCAATGAGATTTTCAAGCGAGTGTCACAGGCAAAGCTGCTTGGGTAGAACAACTATACTTTGCCACGGAGAGCGTTCAAAACAAAAGGCTAAGCACATAAAATACTTTATCACAGAAGTTCAATAAAGCAATGAGTTCTAATGAGCTTAAGAAGTTGCTCAAGGAGAGTTTAAACAGGAAAGCAAGGTGGAATTGCATGGTTAAGGATTAATCACTTTGCAATGTATTATAAAAATTGCCATGTAATATTAAACTCGCTCCATTCTTTAAGCATTTCTTGTACAATTTATTCTAATATAAGGGTGAGTTTAAACTGCCTCTGTAGCCCTGGTCCTGCAGGGTTTGTTTAGTTTTATATGTTGACTTACTGAGATGAGGGCATTATGTTTTTCAAGCTCTTGCTTTAGCACATCTTTGCGGATATGGTCCTTTCTGCAACATTTTTCTATAAATGTTATGAACTTGTGCAAAGAATTGTTTTTAGGAGCAATATGAATTAAGCATAAAGCTGATATAATTGGAACTTCAATCATTATTTAGCTGCTTTTCCCCTCTGTCACAGAGTCTGGAACCCAATGCACAAATTTGCATTGGCAATGCAATAGGAAGAAGTGAAATAGTTTTAATAAATTATTCTGAAAGATATTAGATAGAGGTCAATTCCCAATTCTTTTGAACTCCATCACAGAACTCTCATTTCATTTTCTGGGAACAGAATATGGCCCCAATCGCTTACAAAATGGGATTAAACTTCTGGCTTTCTTCCCAGAGCCTGGAATGAAAGTACACCTATGAAAATCTGCAGAATCATGTAACATAGCTTCCCAAAGAAAGGAAAGCCTTCTATGTAGCTTTATGAAACAAATTTTTGGCTCCTTAGATTGCCACCTTCAACATGAGCCGGCTTATTCTGTCATTCATAAATTAATTAAAAAGCCTGAAGTCAGAAGCAATTTCTTGAACTTGCCTTGAATCTATGGGCTTTCCACATTTAAACGTTTTTCAGCATGCATTTAAAAAATTGAAGAGTAAGTATGAGCAGCTATCATTTCCGTAAGACCATAATAAAGGTCAAACATTTGTTAGATTGAAAGCGACATTAATACCTTCTGAATTCTTATTAGAGAAGGTCCATCATGGTATCATTTTCTTGGAGAGTAATAGGTCAGATGTGAAATATATCATGATGTCTGTCTGTATTTTCCTACTTTCAAGCTAGGACCAAAGAGAATAGAAGGAAATCAAAGAAATACACTTCTCAAAAGTACAAATTTGACAACTTTAATTAAAGTCATAAGTTCAAGCATATGTCAATCCATTACCTGGAAATCCTAGAGTTGGTTCTTCATGGTACACTGACCTAAAGAAATTGAATTTGAGACTAGGACTGCACAAAGCATCTGTATTCTTACGTAACTACCAACTCAAGAAATCTGAATGATTTAACCCAAAAGATATGAGAGAGTAGATTTCAGCTGGGGCTGACTTCTTACACAAGAGAATTAAAGAATCAGCCTCAAGCTAGGCATGACATCCTGGCCTTAGATACAAACAGGTTACAGAGAGGAGTTACGCTTTCAACTCCTGGTCTGAAACAGCTGAGCTTGAAAATATGAGTAACAGAGAGAAATCTAGCTCCATTTCACCTTCACATTTACTAACTACAGACAGGGAGTTGGATGAGAGGCAAGGTACCTTGCCCCCATGTCCTGTGCACAGTGGGATACTTTGATAGACTTGACATTTACCATCTGCATGATAAATACTCAGTAAACACTGAGGCAAGGATCAGGTGGCAGTAAAATCACCATATACCATTCAAAGGTACAATCTATTGCCCCCAAATTAGACCTGTAACTCACGTAAATTTGTATAACTCCTTATAGAACACATGGATGTCCTATAGCTACTGCGATGGTTGGGCATCTCAAAGCATCATGGTATTTGGTTAATAGATTAGTATATACTTTAAAAAAAATATTTACAATATGAGAAAAATAAAATGAACAATGGAGTGGAAAGAAAGACATTTTAACTAATGCAATTATGCTTCTGGTTTTAAATGTCAATGAGAACTAGTCAAGTTACTCATGTTTTACATATTGTTGCATGTTGGTTTAAGAAGAACATAAAATTATGTATGTGGAAAATATATTATTTTAACTGCAGAAAGCAAGTCAAGTGAGGAAAAAAGAAAATGGAGGAAACTACTCCTGTGTTTCTTGTCATTCAGAAGTGCAACTTTTTTTTTTTTAAACCAGGACAAGATGCAGAAAAGCTTACAACAAGAAAATCCATTATTAAAAGAGAAGGGGAAAGGGAGGGGGTGAGGGAGAAAGAGGGGAGGCACCAAAATGTATAAGAATTGATAAAGAATGAAAATCTAATGTTAGGGTAGCCAGGGTAAATCAACAATAATTTCCATTTACATGAAAAAAAACTTCTCTAGTTTTGCACAGACGTTAATTCAGTGAAAGTCTGAGCCACAGACATGGAAGTTAAAAATATGAAAGCAAGAAAATAGTCAGGATTCACAGAAAAAAACACATGTTGTGTAAACAAGGGTCTCTTCTATTAAACTCTTTGATAAACAAAAGTATACAGCCCCCAAATCACCATTGTTCTAATGGCTACAGTGGAACAACACTGATTTTTATCAAGTGAGACAGAGATAGCCTTCCTGTCTGTCACAGGAGTGAGCAAAGCTCCTTCCTCTGAATTCCCACATCCAAATCCAAATACAGGTATACCGATTTTCGCCGTTCGGATTCCACCATGAATACAGACATTTTTAGTAGCAACAATTCCAAATTCCTTGATATAAAGTTATTTGACAAAACATGAGACTATGATGTACTGTGAATATACAATATACCACACCTCTTAACAGCACCCAAAGTGTTGATAGTAATAAACCTTATAAAGAACTTTCTAAAGCTGGGGTAAAAGGAAAGGTTCTCATTGAGTGAATTTTGTTTGAGAAGGGAGGAAGAGATAGAATTTCTCTCTATTTTAGCCACTTGATAAAAAAGATTCTCCTCAAAAGAGAACATTGCTGAATTAAGATCAGATAAGCTATTTGAGGTGATTTATAGTCATGATTCACAGAATCTACGACTAAATATATGATGACATATTGTAGGAATGAAGGAAACCTTTAACAAAATGAATGAAAATTCTGAAGACTCAGAGAAAAAAAAAAAAAATTATTATTTAATTATTAATTTTGTAGGAAATTTCTTGACCCAAATAATTTCTTGTGCTGGTCTAAAATACATTTGTCATGGGTTCAGCTTCCACAGGTCTTTCACATCAGTTTCTACATATATAAAAAGCAAAATGGACATAATGGAAGTAGAGTAAAATGGATACAAGATTAAAAATATGGCACAATTAAAAAAGGGAGAATAGGCAATCCTAGCAGTGGGCATGTAATTGCAGAAGTATTTCCTTCTCTGAAGCACTCTTTTTGATAATAGCCACATATAACCCAAGAAAAGAAGTAATTTTTTTTGTTTAACTGTTAGATGTAGTAGGTTTGGCATCCTCCAGGTTTTATCTAATGCTGTAAGGACACTACAAAATTTCTGTGTCTGGTACATATTAATATTACAAGTTTAGGAAGAGTTTTTCCTGGTTTTCACTGCCTACTAAAAGATTGTAGAAGACTGTATCATGTATTATAATTAATTGTATCCATTATTAATACCATGTTAGCATTTTGAGTCTCTAAGGAGGTAGATGTTGTTACAGGTTACCCACAAAGAATCTACTTTCATTAATGAGGAGAGGAACTCTGACATCTGTCAACTGAGTAAATTCTACTGTTTTGTAAATATTGATCAAACAATCATGGTTAATGATACAACTCTGTAAGTGAATTAGACAAATGTTCCCACATGGCTATCAATTTAATTTCCCAGACTAAATTAGCCTCTTTTGTAAAGCAAAACCCTTTTAAGGAAGATAAATTGTTCAGTGACATCAATGTCCATTTCAATTATGGCTTTATTCTGGTAGAGTCTGTTCTGCATAATACACCTGCGGTTCGCCTGCTTGTGTTATAAGAATATACAGTGGGAACCACATGACACTAACCTTGAACATTTGTATCCCATTTCTCTAAAATATGGGAGAGCTGATGTAAATAATACCCAAGCAAGTAATTACCTTTTGTACCACCCTATACAGTCAGCTGAGCTGAAATCACCATTGTTAGAAACTATTAAGGTGATTTAATTCACTTTAGCACAACCGTGTTTCAGAACAGTGCTGGAGATAACAGCTGTCAGCTGAGCATGAGCTAGGTGCAAGAAAGAGGAGCCAGAATACACCAAAAGGATACCTGCAAATGAGAATAAAACATATCCTAAAACCAGACTGATTACCTCTCAGAAGTAATTCATGCATCACTCTACAGCCTGCTTCGTGGAGACAAAACTGCTTGGGGTTTAGCCCAGCTGGCCTCTGTAAAGCAAGAAGGGAGGGGCAGGGAAGGGTTTAAATTGGTCCCGTTTTAAGAAGTAGTAACCCTTTTTCTCAAATCTTCTCTCCCTTCTGATCTGGAATATGGCTCACTGATGTAGGGTAGCAGTTCCCCGCTGACTTCAGTGGACTTTAGAAAGTCTGATATGGAGTATGTAATGCCTCCTTATTTCTGCATGTTAGCCTTTATTGGCAGCAATTCATTAGTTTTGAAAGACTAGAAAGGCTGCTTAAAATAAATCTCAACTAAAGGATCATTTATTTGTATAAAGTTTATTTCAAAATGTTTATATTAAACTTTTTTTGTAAGGATCATTAATTTTTAATCTTGATTTTGTGACGAAAATGGCTATTAACTCTTTCTCCCAATAGAATCTTTCACTTGATATATTCTACTTGCACATGGTGGATGGAATGAAAACATCTGAGTAGGTTTTTATTAAAAATTGTAACTATTCTGCCTTTTCCCCTCAAAAGACAGACAGCTGCTGTTTAAATGATCTGGTTTTACTTGAGGAAAGAAAAAAGCTTTATCACTGTCCTGCAATGTGAGTACATATATGAATTGCCCAACAGAAACAGAGCACAGCATGAATCTCAGAGCCCTGTTGTTATATTATGCAAAACCAGAAAGTAAAAAGGAAGAGGTTATAGAGTCAATTTGCATATTGCATTTAGAGCTTAATGAAGCTCTTTTTTGAAGAGAGGGTCAGCTTTTTTAGGATTCAGGTGGCTAACTCAATCGGAGTGAAGTGCCTAAATGCCTTTAAATCTGCCTTATGGTCCTCATTCTGACAATATCATTTCAAGAACTGTGATGCTAACGGAACAATAAAACAAGTCATATTTAGACAACAAGAAAACTTTAATGCTTATTTTTCTCTAATTGCTATGTGTCTTTCTTTATATTCGACCCCATTTTGAAAAGGCACAGACCAAGTAACCATGTAAATAAGAGAGAAGAAAGTTTCCTGTATAAGCACAGGAAACTCTGCTGAACAAAGTATTTCAGAAATTCAGTTGGGGGCTGCAGCTACATCATAGATAAGTGCTGCTCGAAACATATTTCATACTTTAAAATACTACAGCAGTGTACAAGCTAAGAAAATGCTCAACCCTTACAAATGTCATTCCTATTACACAAATTTTGCATAAGGAAACACACCTCTTCCCTAAAAAGTCCATGATACCTAACCTGATGAGCCTGCCTGCTCCATGAATACTTACCAACAGACCAAAAAAAGACCTTAGACTACAATTTTGTGCTGGTCCAGTGTTACATGCTCTGGGAAACTATTCCCGACTATCCTGTCCTATAGGCACTTGGTTCTAATCTCTGTGTGTTATGTATATGCCAGCACATATTACATCCCCTCCCAAACCACTGATGACTTTAAATCCATTAAAATTTTAAGCAGAACAACCCAGCTACCCACTTGGAGTGATCAAGGCCTACTCTTTTAATACGAAATCTCTTATCAGCTGTCATCTCTCAGCTGAGGTCATGTCATGTGTCAACTGAGTCCATGGCTTCTCTGTTCGCAGCTCGTTCTTGTCATTCCTGAGCAAATCACATAGCATGTCTGCTTTCCCCTTCTGTTTGCTACAGATAGCTCCATCAAATTCTCAGTGTTGTTGTAAGAAAAAATTACCAGAAGTTATAAAGTGTTATTGTGAATAATTAATGGCAACTCTAGAGCTGGCCAGAAAATGGAACATCTCTTCCACAATTCCTTCCAAAATTTATTTTCATTCTTAATCCAAATGAAAGTCAATGAATCACAACGAATCGCACAAATTCATGTAAACTTTTCCTCATAATAAACATGATCCTATGAATCATTTAAATGAAAGTATTTCCAGCAAAAGATTGATCTTTTTGTAAACAGTTGTTATCTGCGAAAAAGCCTGATTTATGATCACACACAATCAGATCATGGACAATTGAATGAAACAGTTACTTCTCCAGAGTGCCAGTCTCAAAACTAACTTTTTAAATGTAAAATTATGCACTGTGTGGCTTTTACAAGGTTTATTTTTCATTCTGCCAGCCATTACTGCAGAAACCCCTCTTCTGCATGTCTACATACATCACTCCACAAACAGACCCTCACGCCCCAATTAATCAAAATTGCTTTTTGACCAACTAAAGATTTGAGACATACACCACCGATGAAGCTTTTCTTTAATATAAAGTAGTTTTTAGGTAATAATTTGTTTTCTTTTCAATTTTTTAAACCTCCAATCTACCAAAATACTTTGGATGTATGGACTTATTTCTATCTTATAATAGAGATACTGCTGTACTTCACTGATGGCATTGCTGGAAGCCAATTTAATATTTAACCTGGTGAAAGATTAATAGTTGGTATAAGGATAAGAAAGTTTTGCTTTTAATACTGACTTGGATAACATACTGCAGAATGTTCTCTTTTGCATGGCTTCTTTGGGCCCCATTATTTTTTTATTGCTGTTTCTTTCCCACTGAACTGGGTCAATATCTGCCTCATTGAGTGTATTCTCAAATTTGACCCATTTTTCTCTGAGTACTTCTCGAAGTCTTCTCAAAAAAAGGGATGAAAGCAGTCCAAATCGCCTTTTTTTGTTGTTTTTTGGTTGGTTGGTTGGTTGGTTGGTTTGGGTTTTGGTGGTTTTTTTGGTTTTTTGTTTTTTTCGGTTATCTGAAAAATCTGAACAATTATCTGAACAGTTAAGTGAATAATCAGAACAATTGAATCAAGTCTCACAGTATGAAAGCCCACAGAAAAAGATAGGCAAAGCTTGGCTTTCAGGGGAAGATGCACAGCTGGGACAAGGCCAGTCACCTTGCTATAGTTCTGTCCAGGCTCAACATGGAAAATGTGGCATAAAAGAACACCTCGATGCATTTTCCTATCTGTAGATATAGGCAACAACTCTAAAGTCTTTTTTGATAAAAAATTGCCAGAGCACTTTCCTTCATCAAAGTACAAGGAATATATGTGAAATAGTAACCTGCCATTCACTATGCCACAACTTTGATCAAAACCAAAGAAACTCACTAATATTTTCAATGCTGAAAATTGAATGCTGCAGTTAATGTACCTAGTTTCTTTTTAATATAATCAGTCAATAGTAAGCTAAACAGCAAATTTTAAAAGGGGTTATTTTCCTTGATTAATTGAATTGTCAAAACTAAGTCAGAATAATTGAAGAGATTGAAAAGGCAAAATAACATCACTAATTTGTTAACATGGACAATACTTCTCAGTTTCCTTTCCTAGGGCCTGTTGTGCTTATTATGGATTGGCAGCTCATTGGATAAATTATATGTCTGATTTTATCCAAATTTTCTGACACCCATAAATTCATCACTAAAATGTCAAAAATTTCTGTTTACAGCTATTTGTCTCATTGTCATAAAATAAAATTTTCCACGTACTCTTCCTTCTTTTTGTTGAACCAACAATTTATCATTTCAGTACCAGGTTCAGTTCTAGTGTAAATTCAAATAGCATCAGCTGGATGAGTCAACAGCAGACAAATGAAGTAAGAATCTTCTACCAGACGTTCCTTTCCCCAGAGACAATGTAATAAGCAATGGTCTTCTCTGACTCCAGACATTTTATTATCTGATTGAATTTGGAAAAATTATAGATGATTGTACAGATTGAATGCTTCGCAAGCATGCTAAAACAAAACTGGAAATCATTGTTTATTGTAATTCTTTTTTCTCAAATATATCAAAGTCATATCTCCAAGTCTTCAAAGTCCAACTCTAAAAATTGAAACAATTTTAGTAACAGATTCTGCGTTTCCCACAGGCTACTGCTAAGCTTACTGGAATCAGAGTTTAAACCACACGACTGCAGTTTGGCTTAGCAACAGACATTCATTTCAGCAATGCTTTTGTGTTAATTAGTATTTAGAATTAAACACATTGCTATTAAATACTGCACTATGATTGGTTTTCTGGTTGCCCCTGAGAATGAAGTTTATGGCTGTGGGTATTTTATAAACAGATAACAGAAAAGATATCATGACACAAATGCTTTGTAGTGGTAGTTGCAACTGACAGTGTAGAAGACAGCAATCCCAAATACCCAAAATATGTATCATTTAATAATTTTAGCACTGGTGGGACTGTAACATTTTCAGAACATAGATATGGATACAGATCATAGTTTCACAGCCGGCCTAAATTACTATAATGGATCGAATTAAAATTTCGTGTCCAAACATCTGCAGCTCCTCAAAACATGACCTGATGAACCATGACCAATTCAGCAGGTCATGGCAGAATCACAAGCTTTGAATATCTATGAGTGTTCTACAGAGATAGAGTTATAATTTTGTTCTTTAAAATAGATGACTAAAAATATTTTCACAGCAGCTAATTGTGTAAAAGCAGAGTGATTGATATGAATAACTTCAATTTTTTTTTAAAAAAAAGGAAAATTACAGAGAAGGTATCCTGTGATACTAAAAATAAGTTTTATATAATTTAGTGTTGTGATAAATGAAAGAAATTAAGTATTGGCTTGGAGTACAGCATTTGCATAAGATGTGAAGGGTGAAGAAAGGGTGGGACCAAGGTCAGAGAAAGAATGGACTGTCTTACATCTTACTTGACCTTGGTCTATAGTAGAAAATATGTATAAAATATTTTAGTTTTTTTTCAATTCTTCAGTAGAAAACAAAAGAAAATTAAAACCAAAGATACTACAGAGTAGCTGGGAAATTAATCTGAATCCTTTTCTATGAATCTCTTCAAGAAGAATTGGAGAAAAAAAAAAGAAAAAACACAATAGATAAAACAGAACGACAAATCTCACCTTAAGTAAGTGATACCAGAAAGGAAGCACAAATACACCTCATCAAAAATCCATCTGAGTCAAGTATGAGGGGTCTGCACAAGGGCTAGTCAAAGAGGACATTTTAAAACAGGACAAAGGAATAGTCAGAATGGCTCCTGACAAGTTTGTCTAGAAAAATTCACAGAATCACAGAATCATCAGATTGTTCAAGATCTGTGAGATATTTGTTCTACATGCATAACGAAAGGCACACAAGCACTGAGTTCATAAAATCCTGGGATTTAGGGAATATCCAGACTGACTAGAATGACTGTCCAGCTCTGGAGCTGAACCAAAGAAGCAATAATTTTGAAATCATAGATGGAATTATTATTTTTTTTTTTGGTAAAATGTATTTCATCGACTTTGTGAAACAATTACAGTGACAGCTGCTGTACTTGCCTCTAAGAAATATTAGAAATGCCACTACAATCATTAAGAAAAGTTCAGGAACAAATGACATATCATTTTATAGCAACATCTGTTTTGGGGAGGAGTTGGAGGACTGATGGAGGGGCAAAACCAAGAGATCTACATCGTGTATATGCAATAAATCTCAGCTTGCAAAAGCAATTTATACAGTCACTGGGAAAGCTGGAGTTGCAATGAATGCCACAGTATAAAATATCACTCCAAGGTGACACTACATGATTTGCAAGTTCAGTCTTCAGAAGAACTCTGTGTTCTACAGCCTAATTCTTCTAAAACAAACTCCTGAAAATGTAACTTTTCAGGGCATGTCTGCTCCAGGTCAGTCCCATTTGGTAGGTGTTTGGAAAGCCCATCCCTTCCCTTCCCTCTTCAAACAAAACCAATGACAGTAATTACAGTGCAAGCAACTGGCCATACTTTTTGTCAGATTTTCCAAATGAACAAGGATGAGATCATCAGAGACATCTACAAACACAGATTTACATCCCATTAAGAATAAATTCCTTTCCAAAGATGTTTGTATCTTTAGAGGTGTTTCCCGCTTGACAGTCATGACTGTTGCCAGCCATTCCCACACTTGTCCATTGGCAAAACAGTGCAGCACAAAGAGTGTGTTAGGATAGGCAGCTCCCATGGGACTGAACATCATGAATTCAAACTCAATGAAATGGCCACTTGAGCTGGAATTTCATTATTTTCATGTGCCACAAAATACGGTAAACATCGACATCAATGACAGAAAGCATAATGTTTATTTAAGAAAGGATCCTGATTTTAGTGTTGTGATGCTTACAATTCTCTACCTGTGCAGCACTGCACACAGAGCTGTGGTAGTATTCTCCAAATTCTTCATACATACAATTACCTGAGTAAAACTTTCCATGTTATCTGTGTATTGATTAAACAGAAGCACATATCTTTAGCTACTCTTGCTATACTGTTATCTTCTAAAACCACACAGACATGTCCCTGAACATTTTCCCATTGCTTTGCTAGGTGTCTCATACCAATTCAGGGAATAAATGAAATGGCAGCAGCACACTGGTCCTGCTCTCTCAGCCACAGCATCTCAGCACCTGGAAAATGTGTTTGATGTAAGCTGAAGTGTAGAACAAGCATACAATCTAGTATGCCTGCATATTGCTTGTTAATATTCTTCATAAATGAAACAAACAAGACATTCTGCCTATCTCCTGACTTTGATCAGGAGTGATTTTATATACTTTAAGATAATGAATAAGACAAGCTTGTACTGCACTTCAGCTTTTAAGAAAAACAGAAATGACTTCGTTCACAAGACCACAAACTTTCCAGTGCAAGATTATACCTTATTCTCTAATCCTCAGAATTATATAAACATCAGGATTTCTTGACTGTGCTTGGAAAATATGGATTTGATGTTTTCCCGGTTAACATCATGGCCAAGTTTTCCTAACTCTAGTGCAAATTCACTCTTCCACTTTTCAGAGATTTTCTAAATGGAATAAGTTCTAATATCCTGCAAAATTAAAAAATACTAATTTTAATATTTTTAAACAATTCATCTCACTAGCCATACTTTCTGTGCTATGGTGCACTGCCAAATCTTCAGGCCTACTTATACAGCAGAGAGCTCAAGTGCTTGAGAAAGGGCTCAGGAGCCCAGATGTCTCAAGAACACATATCCACAAAAGGGAGGCTTTCTGCTTCATTTCAAAAAGAAATAAAATGCAAACTCTTTGCTGCAAGCTTCTTTATCTCACCAGTGCAGGCTGCAGAGTGAGGTCAGAGTGACTCCTCACCAGAGGCAGAATTTGGATGTCTGTGTTTAAGGGAACATGAGCATTTTGTTCATGTTTTGCTAGATTGATCCCAGCTAAAAAACTGAACTCTGTTTCATTAATTTTGATCTGCTTTTTGTAAACCGAAATATCTTCAGAGAACAGGAAAAACACACGTAAATTCAGCTTAGTTGAGGCAGCACTCTTCATTCTCCACCTGGAGTCTTCAGGCATGTCTGGGCTTTTCTTTCCTTATTCGCTGAGTGATGGGACTGAGGAGCTCCCCACACTTCCCAGGCTTCCCCCCACCCAAGATGGGGGTGAGCAGTGATCCCCCTGCAGCTGACTACTTTGCCTCAGGTGAGGGGTTCAGAGCCTGTATGTCAGGGTGATGGAAAAAGCAGTGGTCAGGATGAGCCTGTACTGTATTTGGAACAAATGAGCTGGTCTCTAACTGTACAGAATCTAAACAGACAATAAATTCATTTTCATTTTAAGACAAGAGTTTTGGTTTTCTTTTGAAAGTTTCTGGTACAAAAATAATGTTCTGCATCCCCCTCTGAAAACAATGACAGATTCATTATCTCAGGAGAATCTTTAATGTGTGAGCCTAAAATAGTATCTAAACTAGTCTCCTTTTCATCTAGTTTTGAAATGCTGAAATGAGCTGGCCTATTTCTCTTGTGGTTGAAATAATGTGTGCGTCTAACCTCACATAAATAAGATAAGGAGAGAAGCAAGTGTAAGGAAGAACACAGCTCCTAAAAATCCTGAGCACATCATTCACAGCAATTCTCCTGAGCTTTTGAGAGCTGAAAACATGGAGCTGACAAAGAACATTGAACTTACAAAACAAGAGCATTTATCAGCGGCTGTATTCTTTTTCTACAGCTGTTATAAGAAAATTCATTTTGCATTCCAAGTTGCTTCCATTTGTTTTGCACCTGGGTAGTAAATTTCAAAGGTATATTCTCTCTCGCCTGTTCCCCCAGATGCTGGTGTACCTGTTTCTGGGTACAAACAGGAGAGGAGACCTCCCACCTCCTCGCAGATATGCATGAGAGACATTTTCTCCAGCAGTGCTGGAAGCTTGTTCCACCTAGGAAGAGAGTGATTGGGCCATCAGTCTCTCAGCTGCCAGATAATCCTCACAGCAGCATTAGTTGCAACGTCACCTCTCTGCCTTCAGTGAGATGTCACAGTAATGAAAAGTGGAAAAACCAGTATTCTGCACCTGCAGAGGGAAGCGTAAGGAAGATCTTAAAACGAGACTCAGTTCTGGAAGCTCTTGCAATTACTGTCAGCTCACCTGCTAGGGCAATTAAGAGTCTGCATTGGTGTCTACAGTTTAATGCCACGACGTGTGCCCAAAAGTAAATAAGTGAAAGATAAATTTAGTGCATTATTCATAACATTTTATGAATGAAAAATAAAAAAAATTCTTAGGAATTAAAATCATCATAGAAACTGAGTAAATGTGGACAGAACTCCTAGTGTTGCTAGTTTTGCAGTAAACTGACTTTGGCCTTGAACAAGGCACATAAGCTCTCTGTGCCTGTTTCTCATCTGGTAAATAGGAATGGCACACCAGTATGTGTGCTCTTCGCACATCCGGCCAGTGTGGGACCTAAACTGTTCAGACTGTGAGCTATTTTTTATTTGGGGTCACCACTGGAGAACCCTTTGGCAAGTAGAAGTGCTTGCATTACATCTGAAATAGGGGTTGTAGGTCTTTCCAGCTCCTTGGTGTGGGTGTGTGTCCCCAGTGCTTTCCAGTCTCACTGGAGGCAGGAGGCATGGCCCAGCATTCTTTGCTGGGGACAAACCCCACAGAGCAGCTCCGTGAGGAAACGTCTGTGCCTTGAACACAGGGACACAAATTAGATGGGCACAGGAACCGGTAACCAGGGTATGTGCCGTGGTCATCTGCTATTCCGTTTTGGAAAGTAGCCAGAGAAAAACAGATTTCTGGGATCCAAACTCCAGGCACAACTGATTGCTAATCTCTGAGAATCTGGGGACTTTCCAGTCCAACTGTACATACCAAAGCCAGTCCTGAGCAATTCGAAAATTTGCACCTGTGTAATGTGTAGCACAATGGAGCATGGATACCTAATAAAAGTATCAGTAATAAAAAGGATTTGTAGGAATGTGAATATCTCACTGATTCAGAAAGTACATTAATCACCACTGTGGTAAAGTGAGAGAAAGCAGACATTCATGGGAGCTTGCAAAGAGATGGCAGACAAAGCATTTTCCACCTGACAGAAAGTGAAGTGCATATGTTGGAGCACTCTCAGAGCATACAAGAAGAGTACATGTCAGGCTCTCATTTAGGTACCTTAAATAGTGTCATGGTGAAAAAAAAAAAAAAAAAAATCAATGTTAATTGCATATGTTTTCAAAAGTACTCCAAATTACTCTATTAAAATAAAGACATGCCTCAGGAAATAGCTCCTGTTATGCATATTAATAGAGTAAGAGAACTCCTTTGTGTTTATTATCTCTTTTTCTCTCTGTGTGTTTCCTAGTGAAATTTCTGCAACGGCTGTTTGTACAAGTTAACTGTATACACTTGTCCTGTCAGACTCTATGGTCCAGAGTAGTGCCATATAACTGGCACTACTGCAGTAACATATTCACAATCACTATAGCCCCTACTGTCCCTTGTACAATCATTTAAAAAAAAAAAAAAAAAAAAGGAAGAGGGGAAAAAGACACATTAAGATGAACTAATAATGAAAGTCAGACCTGACAGGTGATACCCACCCTTGCCAGCATTCCTGAAGGCAAAAAGAATCTTTTAATGCATGGTCTGGTGATAGAATAAAGAAAATCCAGATGAGAAGAGGTGCTAGCCAAGAGCTCCAGTCTAAAACTTTACAAGAGAAGTTGCTGGACAGCTGCATCTGGGAGAGCACCACCAGCACTGCTGAGCAGCCCCTCTGAGGAAGGATAACATCAGCAGTATTAATAATATTATCAGGTTCTGGGCTTTAATAGAGGAAATAAGTCTTCAATATCATCTGGGATTCTAGTTAGAAGCTCAAATTAGGAAGACAGCAACCTCATAAATGAAACAAAGCTAACTTTAGAATTCCTGTGTGTCCTAGACAACTACAGGCATATATATATTTATATATATATATATATATATACACATAAATGAGATATAAGATATTATAAGCTGCATTACATACTTGATGCTCATGAGAAGCATGAAATAGTCTCTCTCTCTCTTTCAAATGAATGAAAATTCACGAAGTCATTGAAGTCATTGTTCCTGGGAAAGAAATATCAGGTGCTTTTTTACCAGCATGCTGCTGCACTGCCATCTACTATTTGCCAGCTCAGGTGAGCTGTATGTCTGCCCCTGCTCTCTGTCCTGGCAGGCAGCCTGAAGTTAGTTTGCAGTGCTGCCAATTCAGCTCCGCTGAATGGACCTGGGTCCCATTGTGTGTGCTTTGCTTTTCTTATTTGGCAGTGAGTGGTGATAATAGGTATAACACTGGTATCCCCAAAGGTAGTGAAAAATCAAGTCGGAACTGTTAATCAAACACAGTTGCAATGTCTACTAATACATTGTACAATTGTACATTGTGTAAACAACCAGTACTCCTTAACCTTATGTTTTTAGCAAGAGTTCACAACTTTCTTCTTCCTTCACTAAAGTGAATTTCTTTTGACTGCAATAGCCAGACTCAAAGTCACTCTTCCACTGAACACTGCCTTACTTGAGAAGACACAATGAAACTCAATAGCTGTGCACAAGAGTCAAAAGCTAAATATAGAGACATAACTCTAAATTGTTTATCTAGATATCTTTACAGCTCTAGGACTCATGCAAAATGAAATCTAGGGCAAGAGAACCACTATAAACCACTTCTCCTCCCTTATTTATAATGGAAACAAGTATTGTATTCAATTGAATGAGCACATAAGCAAATGTTATGGAGCTGTAAACTGATAAGAATAATAAAAGTCTTTCCTATGAAATGATTTTTGCTGAAATCCAACAAAGAAACAGCAAATAAATACTAAGCGTGGTCCAGCCACTAGTGCACGCCTGTACATAGAATCAGCTGCTGTTAACAGCTATGAAATATCAGGGGCTCTTCTAACTACACTGGAGAGAATAATTAAATCCAGTAGAAGAGAAATAGTTACTGTAACAGCTATGTTCATAAATGGCATAACGCTGAATTTTTCAGGATAAAGACTAGACATGTCTTTATGTCTTCCTTGTCTCTGTTTCTCCCACAGAAAGAGAATTTTCTTCTGTGAATATTTGTAATCCACTGTGTGTAAAAAAAAAAATCTCCATAATATCATGAGCAGTACCATTTTGAAACACTAAACAAAAATTCCATTTGATCCAATTTAGACTTTAAAGTTCCCAAAACAGGAATTATTCCCAAAGGTGCAATCGCAAATATTTCATCAGGACACAATTAGCTGTCACAAAGACTCACACCCAACAGAGAAGATACCAACCTCAGTAATGCCTACACCTGTGAATTTTATTAGTACTTACTTGGGTAAAGAGAGAAAACACTCAAAATCCTCCAAGAACTATTTGTCATAAAATTCTGTGTCATAATGTATGTTTCATGTAAATTAAATTCTAAGCAGGCAGATGAAGAAAGGCAAGAAGGCAAGATCAACAAGGTAGGCAGCTACAAGCCAACAGTATCTGACATGAACTCTCTTTTGAAGTCTTGCCTAATACTAAATTGTGCAAGACACTTGTTTAATTTTAGAAAAGCTGTTCAATGTCATTAAGAAACAGAGATAGGGCTTGTGATGGTGTTCTATGTATTGTTTTTTCTCAAGAGGTTTTGCAAGGATCAAAGTGCCTGTGAGCAATGTTGGCCAGGAATAAACATTACACAGAAACTCAAATTAGAGAAGCCAAAGAAGATGAAAGCGTTGGGCTGGAGGCTGGTGCTGTGTAGGGCTCCCTGCAGGAGGGCCAGGCTGTAACAGCCCTGAGCTTCCATTGGTGACGGGATGGTCTCCATCCCCTCCAGCTCACCCTGGAGAAGGGCAAAAGCTGGAAAGGAATTGGCTGTTTTTCAGTGAAGAGCTGTGTCAATTAAAATAAACTTCAGAATGTGAAAAATTCAGATAGCATGTGTCTTCCCATTTCCCTTGAAGTATAAAGATTAAAAAGGATAAATAATTAGACAAAACATGCTAATCTGCAAGTGAAGGGAACAACTGAAAAGTAAATATCTGTCTATAGAAAGGGATACTAAAGCATATTTGAAAGTAAATAGATGTGGGGTATAAAAGGAAGCTTTGTGGATAGAAAGGAGCAAAGTACCTTGACTTGTGTCAAAAAAATATTAATAATCAAACTGACATTTAAAAATTAGAGTAGTGGAAAGAGAGCACATCACATGCAATTTAAAATGCAAATTCCCTTCAAATGCAAGGAAACCCTGCAGATACTCCAGAGGCAATCAGAGAGCAAAATCAAAATTAAAAAAGCCAAAGAGAAGAGAACCTCATATGTTCAGAATATCTTTATATTCATATTATATATATATCTATAAAAAATACTGCTGCGTGCCATTTTAATATTTTTTATTTCTGATCTGAAAATAGAAATGCAGTCTGTGGCAAAACGGATCCAACTTTCATGTCCTATAGACAACAGGTCTGGAGTGCAGCTGTACAGACCATTTGTTCCACTGTCTCCCACTTACTTACATATGACCTGACCTTGGGATAGACTTTGGTGTCAGAGTTTGGAGCAAGGTAAGATTATTAGGAACTGAGATTTCTAGATATTAGACAGTATTATGCTAGCATCCATCCGACTACTCTATGCTGGTGTACAATACACCTAACAACGTTCCTTACCTCATTGCAGCCCTGCTTAGGAGGGAAGCACTATTCTTTCCTGTTGGAAAGTGCAGTATATCTACACTGCAGTCACAGCAAAGACTTTTGAACATACATCTGAGCTGATCTGGGAACTGGTGGCAGTTAATCGGCAGTAGGATGTGAATTGCACACATTAAATGTCCAAGTATTCACCAGATAAATCTGGTCCCTCCAAACCAATTCAGTTCCAATATGTTGCACTGAAAAGTTCTGTAAATGTTAAACTGTTTGCACAGAAGCACCAAAGATTACAAACATGGTTCCTACCCCTGTCCTAGACCTGGGATCCGGAGACAAGGCAGGAAACATCTGAAAAATCCCGTGGGAGTGTTCAAACAAGACCCAAGATACACGCCAGCATTCCACATTTCAAAACTAGTATAACCACTGCAACACTACTCACGGGTGACAGATGAGATTGGTGCTGGTGCCCAGACTGCATAGTAACTTAGTAGGAAAAGCACTTCCTCTGCAAGAGCAAGGTTGGAGATTCATTGCCCTCATCAGTAGAAGGAGATCCATCCAGCCTCACTGGACTTACTCAGCCACCGGACTACAAAAGCCCCAGGATGCCCTCCAGACCTGCCATGGCTACCTCACTCTGCAGCCAAGGGCACAAGGATTAGGAGGAGAGCAAGCAAGCCAACAAGGATGTGGTCCTACAGCTGAGACTCAAAGGGAGACTAGGAAGACTGTCTTGTATGACTAGTTCTGACTTTTGGTCCACTTCTGTATAGTGAACTAAGGAGCAGGCATTGGCATCCTGCCATCCCACAAACTGAGTGAGGGGTTGAAGTATTTCACAAAGTTGGTCAGCTATTTGCAGGAAAGGTGTCCAGACTGCGAATGTGTAGGAGAGAAGCACTCAGCATGCAGCCCTGTGGGACTGAGATTGAGACAAACCCCATAGCTGGTGGTTCCCACTATTTAGCAAACTCTAGTCAGAGCCTGCATAACATGCAGGATTCAGGTATCTTATTCTACCATATTGGAAAATTTCCTGACCTTCAACCACCCCATTTGAATCAAAGCCTCATTTCTTTAAGTACTGCAACTCCCAAATTGCAGAAGCCTAATCGGGTTTTCTGGACATTACTGCACTCTCCCTCTATTCATCATTTAAATGTCATTGAGAACTCCAAGCCCTTGATCATCTATCTTTTAAAGGACATAAAGAAGCGGAAGAAAATTTCTTAGCACAGATCTTCCATGCAGTGAGGGGGCCACTGAACCTTTGTATTTTCAGTTGTGAACCAATTACAGTTTATAATTCTCTGTTGAAGTACAAAATTACACACACAAAAGCAAGCACAAGGAATGCTAATTTGTGGGTGTGCATCAGAAATGAATCATTCCACAGTCATCGCCCCCTCTTCATCTTATATTAAATTACTAAAACAACAGTGACACTATTCATTAATTTAATTGCTCAACTTACATGTTTTACTGTATTCAATCCTGGGAATTATGGAAAAGAACTGAATAAATACCATGCCTGCAAAGTTTCAGTTTTCCTGATATAAACTACCACAGCATGAAATGGACATAAAACTACAGATCTTTTCTTCCTTCTAGACTTCAGCTAAACTTCATACCCCTATAGAGAAGAGTGATAAAAAAGGCTTGAGTAAGGATTCTCATACTCACTAGGTACAGCTGAACCAGTGTGCTTCTTGCAGAAAAAAAGAAAACGAGAAGAGGGTTTTTTGCTTTGGTTACCTGGTCCCAGATCTGCTCCAACAGATATAAACAGTTTCAAATTTAGAATATCATGCTTAACTTCTTAAATACAGTGTGTTCTATACAGCCGGCTTCAGCTAAATGGCTAGCTGACCGGTAGACACCTTATTATCCAGAACTGGGTAACAGTTTACGGATGCATATCTGTCTGCATCTATACGTTATTCATTTTTGTGTCATTTTAAACTCTTTGTGGAAGCAAATATCCTTCTGCTTTGAGTTGGTATGTTGCCAGGCAAAAAAGGTCTTAGCCTATAGCTGCAATTCCCAAGCTGCATGACAAATAATAAATAGCAGTTGCACAAGCCAATGGCACATTTGTCAGCCAATATTCAGCAGGAATTCTACAATGGAAAAACAAAACAAGTGCATTTTAAGCACCAGGAACACTGACAGATCTCTCTGATGGGTTTGTTTTGGACACTGCTATCAGTCTTCTGCATTTATGAACACTTCTTTATCCTTTCTCTTCTGGCTGCCTTCTTTCCTATCTCTGTTGCTGTTTAATTCTGAATAATGGTAAGGGAAATTACTTTTTAAATTATTTATGTTTTCATAGTTGGATGAGCAAAATTCAGTGCTGCTGAGAATAAAATGTTGGGTTTGATCTTCTGGGCAATTCTTCATGTGTTTATTATAGATATTATTACTTATGAACAGCAAGACCAGCTGAGTCACCACAGGGACCAATTTCATGGGATTTATAAAATAGGTTCAATAGTTTTATCACATCCACCAACATTCAAAACTATATCAGGTTCCCCTCTACACAAGGTACTTGGAGCATGGGAGTCAGCAAGGCTCCTTTTGCTGTGTGGTATCTCTGGGTCTAAGAAGCTTGGGAGGGGAACCAGAGGCTTTGCATTTGAAAGACACAGGGTAGGATTACCTTTAAAAGAAATAAAACTTAAAAAAAAAAAAGAAAAAAAGAAGAAAACCAAGTTGATTGGGTATGAATGCAAGGTAGCTCATTCTAGGGATGTGTAGCAGCAAAGTAGCAGAGAACTGTGTATATTTCTTTCCTTCCATCCTTCCTACAGGGATAAAACCCTGGTCCTGAGAGCTGTGGCCCTGCAGTCTGTTCTCTCTCTTTCCACTTGGTAACTGTAAGTAGCACGGCTCACATCTAAGACTACTCAGTAACTGTATAAACAACATATATCACTATTATCTAAATGATGGATAGAAAACCAATAGTTATTATATAAAATTACATACATACATTCATACATACATGCACACACACATACATGTAAAATGTTTGTGGACAGGAAAATTGGCTATATATATATATACATTTGAAGCAGAAATACACTTTCTGATTTCCTTAAACCTCACCCCCACCTTTTTGCCTTTCTATCCATAATCTGTCTTTCCAAAGAAGCCCTAAAGAAGGAAATTTATTCCTTAGCAAGGAATAAAAAACCCAAAATGTGCAGCAGTTAATTAAATGATATCAAAATCAGATGACAAAGAACCTGAGTAACTGTTAAAAAATGAACTAGAACTAGACGAATACAAGAAAAATCTACCTGTCATATAGAAACTGAACTGGAATTAAGGAGATTTAAAGAAATTCTCAAATCCTTCATGGACATCAAGAATGATCTTTGGACAAACAGTATGTTTCAATTCCCCTTTATGAAACAGGAATGCAATAATATTGACTCTCTTTTGCTTCAAGGCTGTCTTGTCTGCTTAACTGTAAGAACATCAAGTGAAGAATGTCTTATCATTTGTAAATCCAGCCTCCAGCATTTTCCTCTTTCTCCAAAAAGTTAAAAACCAGTATCATTGAAAGGGTCTTTTATAGAGCAAGTTACCAGTAAGTAGAGAAAGAGGAAAATCAAGCTCTATTATAGGAAATAAATGAATCCAAAGGACAAAATTGTAAAGCCAGATTTTATTACCAAACTATATCTTGAAAAATATCTGGAAAATGCAGGCTGCCCAAAAGGCATTTGCTGTGTTTCAGGGACAGCTTCATTTGTCCAGACGGCAGAGGAAGTTAGTCAGGAAACTGGTGTCATGAATTTGAATCTAACTCGTAAGGAGAAGGAAAGTAAGAATTTGAAAGCAGAGAGAAATGGGGGGGGGGGGGGGGGGGAAGGGATATCAAGAAATTGTCTGAGTTCTCTACTGCAAAGAACAGGGCAATAAGAACAGTGAAACTCAACAGATGCAGGGAACTGGATCTTTTGGGAAGAAATTCTAAGGGAAAAAGAAGTGCAAGAGAATTGGCAGTTATTAAAATGGACTATCTTAAAAATACAAAGGCAAAAGAGTCTACCATAGAGGAAAAAGACTTAGCATGAGTCTTTAAAGAACTTAAAAATCTAAAAAGAATACATCATAAAGGAGGAATGGAAGAGTACTATACAACTAGACAGGTATACAATCAGAAAAATGAAGGTTAAAGGGAGTTATTACTCGCAAAGAATATCAGCGATAACAGGAAAAAGGTTCTTTCGGTACTATGAGAAGGTGGCAAAGGTAGAGATTATTTAATAGGAAAAGAGAGCAAATACGAGCTGACAGAGAAGGCTGAAGGATTCAAGGTATTTACTATCTCATTCTTCCCCCAAAGACCCAGGTATTTTAAGTGCTGGCTTCAACAAATGACAGGCTTGCAGACCAGAATAAGGAACAGTAATGCATGTTCAGATACACTGAGAACCTGATGAAACACATTCTAGAGTAGTTAAGGAACTAGTCAAAGCAATATTAGGACCAGTAGTAGTTATATGTGAGGACTCGTGAAGGGTAAATAAGATCCTAACAAACTGATGAAACATAAATTAAAAGAATCTATTTGCTGACAATGAAAGTCCGGTTAGATATTACTTATTTCGTTGTGACAAGTTTGAATACGTGTGATATGAAGTGATATTTAGTGTTTAATTAAGAACATCAAACCCTGACTCGCAAATAAAAATAGCACCAGGAGACAAAAACTCAGCTTTCTCTACACCTCAAAACAAACATCCCATTTCATAATACTTATGAAAGAAGACAGGGGGATATCAACAGCAAACCAGGCAATATATGTCTTCACATTTTCATATAAGAAAAAAAAAACTCAAAATCAATTCATACCACTTGGGGACTAGCACACCAACCTAACACTTGGTCATAAATCTGAAGATAAACAAAGCAATCAGTATTCTACAACTAGATTAAAATCCAGTCACGTCTGATCTTCTACCTGAAAGAAGTTGGCACTAAACCTTTTGCACGGATCCAAGCATAAAGTTAGTGTATTGGAACATAAAAAACATTTCTTCTCCCCATTATGATACTGCAATGTGTACAGTTCATTGAAGAATTAAGGTTTGAAAAATAAGTTAAGTTTTAAGTCACTTCAGTGTTTAGGTCAATTATTATTTAGTAAGCCTGGCCTGCTTGTTGTTATCTAAAACATATAAATGTTTCCGCCATCTATTTTTAAGCACAAATTGAGTTTTGGAAAGCTTAACTCCCTAGACTCCTGATTTTGTCTACAATGAGTCAGAGCAGGAGCTTAACTCAGCAGGAGCCTGTCTCTGTGTAAGTAACATATATAAACTCGTCTTTGAAGTCTGACTGCCTAAAATTAGATTTTCTTCAATACCTCACACAACCTTGATTGTGTGCAACTGCTTGCAGATGGAAACTACGATCTCTCTTCAAATATCCCTAAATATCAGGTACTCTCTGATCATTCTGATGTGGTTGAGTTGCTTTAAATCCATCCTGACAAATGAAACATGTCTTTCAAAATGTCCTGATTTTTTATCAAGCAGCAGAAATAACCGACCATCGAGGCAGATACACAGGAAGTCATAACTGAATGAGACAATTAACAGCAGTCTTGGGTTTAGGCTATTTATTATTTCTTTTTATATTCATTGCTTGACATAAATACTAATCTTGGAATCTTGGTGGGTTGGTTTTGACCAGAGATGTTAGGGGTTTTTTTTTTCTTTTTTTAGGATTCTAGTTTTTGAAAAGTCAGACTTTCTCAAATTTTTAGTTGGCTGTATCATCAAAGGATAAGAGCTTTTATCCATTTTTCCTTAAGGCCATAATGGAACAAGAGAAAAGTATACAGCTTTAACTTCAGAGTATTCCTCTTACAACAAAAGGACTACATACATGCTTAAAAATGCTAAGTGCTCGTTAAATTAAACTGTTTGTTCATATTTACTGCAATTAGATTGTTCTCTTGGTAGTTTATCCTTTAGAACCACTTGGAAGAGTTCTTGGCAACAGCCACAGTCCAATCTGAATACGCTGAAAATTCAGTAATTCTGTGGCATATTGGTTCCTTCAAATTACAAGAGAGTAACAAAGCATGTCTTTGTCAGCTTTACAGCCATTCAAGGAAAGAAACATGCACCAGGAAATTGTGTCATTACATGAAGTGATAAAGACATAAAGCCATTTCTTTCCTTCATTATCTATGTTCTAATAATTGGGCAGTTATCAGTTAATAAACTATAGACCAATTTCTGTCTTCAAAACACGCCTTTCCCATTGACATCTAATTCTTCCATCAGAGAAAACTGTCATTGTAATCAATAAGATGTTTGCACTCATAACTGCAGATAGCATCTTGCAATACTGCAGTCTACTGAAACAGATCCACAAGCACTTTATAAACAATTTTTAAAAACCAACTCAGTACAGAAAGGTACCATCACACCTTGCATTTTAAATGCATACAGATTTGTGCACTAGCTATCAAAGCCTTTCTCTTAATTCTGACTTAGATTATACGGACATCTCTGAGGACATAACCTCTTGGCCCTGAAAGAACTGACCCTCTAGATTATTATGATTTACCAGTTACAGAAATAATAGTAGTCCAGACAGTTTCGGTGTCTTAATTCCTCAGCCATGGACACACCAGCTTAACTCATCACAGATGAAACATCACAGGGAGTACGGAATAGGTCTTTGGAGCTGAAAACAGTAAGAAAGTAAATTTCACCAAGAATATTTTATTCTTTTCTTTCCCCTGCTTGTGTGCTGTATTTTTACTTCTGTCTGTAAACCTCCAGGCACAGCACCTTGATACAATTTCTAATTATTAGTGCAATATAAGTCAAACATATACTTGGTGTTCATTATTGTAAATGCAATATCAACTAGATGTATCACAAGGAGAATAATTATCTAGATTTAACAGAAAAAAATCTGTTCTGTATGAATACATGAACATATTCATAGCCCCATGGTTTTCCTCCAAACACTTAGAACAGATTTTTTATTAAAGCAATAATTTGTCTGTTAAATGTGTTGCTTTTTTATAAGTAGTGTTCATTTTGCAGAAAGAAATGGGGATTTGCGCTTTTTTTAAAAAAGAAACTTAGTGTTTTATTACAAATCAGCACTCACTGGGAGAAAAAAAAGTTAACAACACAGTTCCAATTGCCAGTTGACATCCAGATACCCTCACTAAAAAAGATAGTAGTTTACTCCCTTAACTTCCCGTTGCGGCATTTACTCGATAAAACTGTATATAACCAAGTCAAAAGATCAATATGTGACCCTATGATTTATAGCCACCCAAACTTCCCCAGTATTTGTATATATGGTCCTAGATACCGTTTAATCCATATGCTTGTACTGCAGCTTGGAAGAGAATATGAACATCATTTAGAAGTCTATGCAAATCACATTACAGGTATACACCAGACAGTGGTTGCTGTGCCCCTGTCACCACCCATTGGTTTTGAGTCACGTGGGCGGCGTATGGGAGATGCATAGTTTTGATGTCCTGTTTTACCTCTAATACGGCACCTGTAGCCAACAGTTTCTCTTAGACTGTGAGAGTTTTATAGAGAAAACAGTCTAGTTTATAGGAAAACAGTTTTCCTTGATGATCCCATTCTGGCAAATGAATTTTAGAGAACCACAACTTTCATTTTCAACACATTTATAAGTATTGAAAAATCTGATTAAATATACCTTAAGTACTCAGAAATTAAATAGCCATCAGAATGAACTCAAAATCTATTTGTAAAATTCCTCTCGACTTCTAAGTGAGTCACATGCTGGTTTGAGTTTTGAGGCCCACGTTGCATAAACCAGTAACTTTCTGTTCATCTTCCATATTTGCACACTAGAGCTAGAGAAAATATGGAGGAAATTGTACCGAGAAGTGTATACGATTTATAGTGCCTTGGGCCAAGTGGTACAATTTATGTACTGCGTCCTACATAGCCTAGCCCAGAGGCTCTGCATGACACTTTGATGAAGATTTAACTTACCTCCTGTAGTGATAGTAACAGAATTTAAATACATTAAACAGCAACACCATAAAACTTCTCATTTTCATTTATAAGTTAAGAGGAAATTCCAGCAAGAGAGAAAAAGATAATTCACCCCAGAAATGGGTTCTCATCCTCTGAGACAATTCTCTTTTGGTTGGAAGCTGTAACTGGGACAGACCAAATACCCTTCTGATCCTTTGTTTTAGAGATACTGATAGGCAGCAAGGCACCAATATATGGACATTATATGTGGGTCTCCTGTCCTGACTCCCTGGGTAGTACAATAAATTAACATGATATGCAATGACATGCCAACACATCTGAAACAATCAAACATGTTTTCATATGAGACCTGGTAATTGACTGTCTGGGCACTCCTAGTCCCTATTAGCTCTCAGCCAAACAGATAAATTTAAATTATCGGAGAACAAGCCCTACACACTTTGCCTTTGAAAGTGCTGGGTTCACCCAGGCAGCTCCTAACTGTGAGTGACAGGGAGCTGCTTTCTAAGCAGCTGCTTAATGATAACATTTCAGACTACAGCTTTTCTCTACCATCTTTTCATCCCTATCGGGAGGTAAGAATTAGACTCTCAGATCTGAGTCCTGGTGTCTTCCCTTTGCCAAATGATTTTATTCGCAGTGAGGTTCTCAGATATCCGTCAGTAGACTACTTGGTCAAGGTGTAAAGCCCTAATGAAGGCCAAGTGCCACACTGGTGTTATTATGCAGACTCAATCAAATACACCATTATGAATTCTGGTCCAGCATAAAACACTCTTAAAAATCTAGTCATAATTTCCCTGGATTGAAATGCTAATGGGTTCTCATTTTCTATGGACACTTTGAGAGAAATATGCAAAATATCTTAAATAAGGGATGACACATGCACACAGGTTAAATGGAATTACTCTATGTAAACTCATTCCCTTCTGTCCAGAGTAACTGAGACTGATATATATGTATCAGACTTGTCGAGTTTAGACATGGACTTCCCAAGGGGATGAATTTTTGCTTACTTGCATGTGCAAATTGGGTTCACTTACAATTAATTTTGCATACACTTTGTTTCTATTATTAATGACAAAGAGAAAATACTTGGCTAGACTTGGCCTGCAAACTGGATAGATTGCTTTTCCTTTCTTATTTTTCTGGGAAAACTTTCTTGTTTAACAATAGTTAAGCATTCTTGATACCAATGTTCATATGAGCTGACAAATCTCACAGTTCAAGAGCTTCCTAAAGTACCTAAAGCACCATTTGAAGAAGTAAGAATAAATAGGATAAATCTGACTTCTCCTATTTCTCTGAAGTTTTTTGTATACATTTGTCTTTTCCTTATTTTCAGATAGTCACCAACTAAAATAGTTCACTTTTGTCAAATACTCTCTTCTCCAGTTTCTGCAAAGTTAGGAATCCAGTGTGAAGTTTAAACACTAAATTACTGAAGTCAGCAGAGGGCAAAAGTCCAGTTATCAAGTTCCATTACTACAAAAGTTTTTGAAATGCAGTTGCTAATAAAATACCAGCAAATTTGTTGTAAAATGACTTGTAGGTCATATGTGGCTGAGGCAATTTAAATAGCACTCCAAAAATTTTTGTTATACAAAAATAGTATCTTTGTTTTGGACTCATAAGAAATAAACAAACAACACAACACTCTTAAAGACAAGACCTAAAAAAAATATTTCAAACATTAGCCACATGTAGTTGACATTCAAACTAAATGACAGATCTTACAAAGAGGAAAGCTGAAATACCAAATTACCACTTGGGAATTTATTTAACTCAGACAACAATTGTAGTGATTTCAGACCCATTCTAATTCCATTGAATTGTCCTTGAAACAATGCTAAAGGCTGTGGCATGTAATAACCATGAGGGAAATCCTATTCCTAATGGTGCAGATCCAAAAAAAGATTTAAGTATCACAGCAGCAGTGTACTTTCTGAACTTATACAGAAGAAACAGCTTAAGAGATGGAAATTCTACAGGTATTTTATCTTTTTCTGGAGTTACAGTTACATTAATTTTAACATTTTGCAATTTATGTTTCTGTTCTTAATGTAAGTGATTGGTGTCTCCTTTCCTGAATGAAGCATTTCTCTCTAATCATAATGCAGTTCCTAAAACCCATTAAAATCAGAGACACAGTGTTAAAATGTCAAGTGTGTAATTGATGTGTGAAATAAATGGACTCTCAGGGCTATGCGAAGGGTGAACAGGCACTCTGAAAGATACTTCAAATGAATGCAGTAGTATTGTCTGTTCAAATACAATAGACAGGAACATTTTAAGCCAGCTTTTACCACTGCCCTTCTATTCTCTTTCCTGACAATGGCTGTAAAACACAAACAAAAATTCAACGAATGCAGTATTTCATTTGGGCAAAAGTTCTACTGCAAATCTGGCATTTCTCTGAAGTAGATGCAAAGTGAGAAAGTTTCAGAAGCAGAGCAAGCAGCCTGATTTTTTTTTTTTTTTTCCATGATAATAGCAGACAATCATGAAACAGAAGTTAGTTCCTGATTACTTTTTCATGGTGTAGTAAAAGACCAGGAACAACCAGCGTTCACTGAAGACCTGAGCAAAGGTTGAAAAGGAGGAATGCTCCAAATAGCTGGAAGGTAACTCTAGAGAAATCTAACTTTTGCCATGTTCATGAACTGAGTAATAGTTATTATCTTATTAAAATGAAATTTCTATCCATCAAACATGCATAGGACTAATCTCTCCTTACTCTTTGCAGTTTGTTTAAATGGGATACTTTTCTTCAAAAAAAAAAAAAACTATTAAATTTTGTGATTGCATGAAAAATGGCACTTCTACATTTAAGAGATTAAGGCATCAATGTGGATATTTATGTAAATAAGATTTAGTAATACATATTCATGTTTAAAGAAGTTGTGCCGTTTTATAGTATGATAAAAGAGAAATTGTTCTGTAATTCAAGGGCACAGATGAACACCTTTGAAACATCTAAAGAGGACAGATAGCTAAATGTATAGATGGTAGAGATTAATAGAGCCTAACCTTCTTCTAATCAGTCTGAAGATTTTAATTTCAACTACTACCAACAGAATTTAAATGTGTATTTAATTGCATAAATGTTGCCAAGTATCATACTTTATATCTCTACATCTTTATGAATATTCATATTAAAGTAATGATTGCAAATAGGTTGTCAATAGAGCAGATAGACAGTCTGAAATGCTTAATAATCATCATCATTATAATAATTGACCCTTGTATAGCATTTCCCATCCAAGGTATATAATGGCCCTTTCTCTTCAAATTAGCAAAATTTAATTAGGATACTTCCCAATTACCTTGGAAGACTGCATTGTGAGAGAGTAAAATCAAATTGGTTTACAAGAAAGAGGTCTGGCCTTGTAGACAAGTAATGAACTACAATAGAAGAAACCTGGAATGAAAGAAGGACTGACATATGTGACAAGCACTGATCCTGCGCAAGTCTATGCACATTTGTAAATCCTGAATAATTTGGCTTCCTTCCCCCTTCATGTAGTGTGGTATTAAAATTAATTCAGTATTTTGGTGATCTGATGTGACAGAAAATGCCATCTGTCACACTGTCATTCAATATTTCATAGTGTTTCACTATGAAGAAGCCGCCGTTACACTTTTATTTAATTCCTTCTAATAATTCATGAGAAACTATAATAGGATTTTTTTTTTTTTCTTCTGTTGTATTTTTGCTCAACAGTGACAATAAATACAGGATCAAAGCCTAATTAAGATCTGGGATCTATTAAGGCTGTTTGAGGACCCAGATATCATACATACAGATGTTCAAACTACACTGAGAGCACAGCAGTCTTGCATGTCCTCATCTGTCAAACCTGATGTCCACATCCTTGGTTTAGTAACTATGTCTGTCCTGCTAATGATTTACTCTTAAAAATCATGTTAAAGGTTCCAGTCCTAGAGGGTCAAGTGACAGACTACAAACAATTTAAGTTATCATTCCTCAAATGAAATAAAGAGATTGACCCTGTCCACCTTTGCACTTAAGCAAAGCAGAATACAACGTGTTAGCTTAAGCCTTAGGAGAACACCTGTAATCATATGATCGTTGCTTCTGTCTTCCTAGATACAATTTGCCACCCTGCTCCAAATCTGATAGGCAAGCTTGAATTATCAAGGGAAATTCAATTCCCTGTTTAGAGTGCCTCAAGGTTTGTACATTCCACTAGAACTGTGTCTTACATCAGGCCAGTCCATGCAAAACAGCATTCAAACAGTAACCATCATTTCCAGACGATTACCTTTGATCGCATTACTTAAATCTGCCGACCAATTCAACGAGAGCATACTTTCAAGCATGTAAATTCACTTTCTCCATTGAAAGAGTCTTCAGCCTCTGGTAGAACTGTGTTAGAAAAGTAACCTTTCACTGACCTCAGACAGTCTTTTTTTTCCATTAGATAGCCATTGATTTCTGTCATCAGATTCTAACGAAACTTAAAATTAACATGTTTTTTCTTCAACAAAGGAAAAAAGTTTTCTAATTAACCTGGGTTCCCCCTACAACAGCTGAACAGAAGGCAATGTAGGTACAGCCTAACCAACAGAGCCTATGTGTGCAGGATTACCTTTCTCCCCTCAATGGCTATCCATGTACACATGCATTTTCTTTTCTTTTTTTTTTTTAATTTCTGGGTTTGTTTCAAAAGACTGATTTTGGTTAAAATTATTTCTACCTTTTTAGAAATGGGACACATATAAAGCATTCCTTCCATGGGTGGACTAAAGTTAAAATGGAAAGATCCTTTCTGATATAAATTACCAGAAGTCTGCTGACTTGAGCAGAGCAGAGTTGATTTATACCAGCTCAGAACCTGCCAGCAAACATTTGAAATACAAATCACATCCGTTTTCCTTTTTTCTTTAAACCACTCCATTTTTATTACCCTTTGAAAGGAACTCTAAAGTGTTTACTTCTCAAGAAGATAAAATATTTGCTGTTAAAGCTCATTCCCTTATGTTTTAAAGTGATTTTCAGCATTGCAGGGGTCATTCTTCTCCCCATACCAAACCCCAGTTTCAGTACAGAGATATCAATTAATGTTTGGAGGAAAAGTGAGCCCCCAAGCACAGCGAAGGAGGTGTGAGCGCATGGGAGCCACCGTGGGAGCTACTGAGACATGGAGGCACTGCCCAAATACGCAATGCCTTTCTGCCTCTCTCCTCTCTGGGAAGAGGTGATATTTTTCCCAAGTTATCCATGCAGCAATCTGGTAACAACAGACGTATGTCAAAATGTCCATTAGCCAACTAAATCCTCACTATTCTGAGCACCTTTGCTGTGTGTTGTTTTTTAAAGGCAGAGGTGGCACAGTTAGCACAAATGAGTACATGGTGAACGGTGAGAAGATGGCAGAATTGTTACCAGCATCAGACTCTCAAAGACAACGTTTTTGTAGTGAATCATCAGAACTTGTTTCTATCAGTGTTTTGAGGACTAAGACTTTATGGCTATTTTAAGAGATTAGGGAATGAATGGAATTTATAAAATGCCAATCTCCTTATGAAACAGAAAAGTGGAAACAATTTAAATTATTTCAATTTGGGGTCAAATTACTTTGATGACTTTCTTCAAAGACATGTTCTCCACACTTTACTTTTAGATAAAATTATCCATAGTGTTTGTTAAAAAGAGGTGAAATGCAGTATTTTTAAAGTAAATGTAACATTCATTAAACATTAAGTCAATAATTAAAGGAGATAATTAAATAAACCTCTGTTACATTAGCTGAAATCTGTTACATCAGCCCCAAGCCTTCAGCTGGGCTAAAGAAGTATAGCTCCAGAAATGTCAGTGAGGCTATGAGACATAAAAATCTGATGTCCTGTGTTCATATGAATATACAGCATCACTTAAGGAAATGTAAAATTCTTCCAAATTTTTATCTTGTGGTTATAATTTATAAAATTAATAACAAATCAAATACAATATTAATTTAAAATAATTTTCAAGGTGGATTTGCTCAAAATTTCAACTATCAATATTTTCACTGTTACTATGATCTTTTATAGAAAAATACAAAAATACCCCTATGAACTGAAGCTACCTGTAGCTCCTACCCAAGCCAGCTCATGCACAAGTAACTGTAGAAGTGTGAGGGCTGAGAAGCAAGAGCACATACGACGTTAGACCCTCCCTGCTCTCCTTGCTAGGTCCTTTGTTTTCAATAAGCAAGGGACAGGCTCCACTCTTGCATTTCAGAACAGCAGGTACGTCTACTTCAGTCCCTTGCTGCATCAATAAAACAGTAGGCAATGAACACAAGACCTCTTCGATACAAACCGTTTCAGACTTCTCACCATTATCAGAATTTAACAATGTGTCTGGAGGCTAACAGTAATGGATGAATATCCACATACATAGATACATAGATGCATACATGCATACAGATGCGCACATATTAACAGCAGATATTTCAAATCAGAAAGTGTTGTATGGAGGGAAATCAAATTTTATGGTCTGTCAACTTGGGCATTTGCCTCTTGAATGTCAATAGAGCAGAGTAATGACAAACATTTGTAAATATGCAGGAGCTGATACCATTAAAAATTTCAGCAAAACCTATACCTAATTTGTTCATTATCTTTTATCCCATGAGCATGAGCACTCCGGCTCTTTAGCACATGCTTTGAAATACGGTGATACTGCTGCCCCCGTTTTGCAGAGGGGGAGCAGAGGTTCAGCAGAATCCACTGCCATATGGAAAGTTAAGGAGGAAGAGAAGGGCAGAGCAGAAAGATGAACCCAGACTTTCCAACTCCTATATTCATACCAGTGGACCATGTTCCTCCCTTTTGCACTTTAGAAGCTAACAAATTATTTTCAAACAAATCATGACAGGGTGTTCTTTAATACAGTATTGTCTGGTCCTCTGGATTTCCAGATATACTGCAAGCATGTTCTGTCCCAGACAGCTATAGCAAAAATATATTTTAACATCCTTTGCTTTGTGTGACTTGTGGGAGAGATAAGGATTGGAATGGTAATGCTCTATCTGAGAAACAGTACCATTTTAGGAAGGAAAATTAATCAGCTAGTGGTTCATTAGAAACAAGATCACAGAAACCACTGATGTAAAAATAATTTAATTTCCTCTCTTGGTGAGATGCAAATGTCCAGCACAGAACACAAATACAGAACACAGAATTTCTGTTGTTAGGTGGTTTTGTTGTTGACCAGAAAAACATAATTTTTCTGCATTTAACAATATTGTTCCTGTGTGGTTCACAGCAGTGACTAAGATGACGTGTCTGCAACTTCCACCTGATTCCTAGAAACAACTGAGCTACAGTCTGAAGTATGATCTCCTATATCTGCCATTCCATCCTTCCTACTGCGGTACACAGTGGCACACGCAGCAAGACTAGCCATGTTGGCAAACAGAGGGCAAGTCCATCTCCCTGCAACAAGGTTTGCTATCATGTGAGAATTTTCAAAATATCCCTCTCCCTTCCCACTATCATCCATGAAGTTAAGCAGATCATCAGCCCAGAAGATCAATAAAAACATTTACTGGATAGGAACATTCAATTTAGGGCTCCATAATTAAACACAAGAGTCCACTTCTGAAGTCATGGAACTGTTAAAAGAGTTACTATATCCTAAATCAGCTGCAGAATTACAAGCAAATACTTGAATAATTAATCGTGTTAATCGCTACTCACCTTCTCTGAATTGCCAATGCCTGTTATGTAGTTTAAGCACATATTTATGCGTTGCTACCATTAGATTTTGAAGTTTCTCTAAACCCAAAACTTCTAAAAAATGTTTGACCTCATTTTCCAAACCTATATAAATATACACCTTTATATATACAACCTAGCTTTCTTTCAGCTGAGCTTTTAACATGCCAAGGACATATCCATATTTGATAATACAAGCTCAACAAACTCCAAGTGTTTGTAAAATGGTTCCTTTTTTGCCTCTTTCTTTCTCTCTCTTTCTCTCTCTTTCTTTAAAAGTTATTCAAATTCTGGACAATTCCTTTAAACTGTCCTTGAAAGGTTTTCACTGAAAGTCCATACTCTGATTTGGCTTAATGCATTTTTTTGGGTCAAGGAAAAATCAGGTCAAGAGTAATGTATTTACACAGAATATATGTTAACCTCAGAAGGAGCAAATGAAAAGAGACTGTCCAAATCTGTCAGCACTGGGTTTTGAGAGATCTCATCCCTCATGCTTTCACCATTCTGGCATGTAATTAAGATAAATGCTTCGATTTTGACAAGAAATGCAGTCCTAGATCCTAGAAGTCTCCCAAAAAAAGATTTTATTCAACCTAGTCCATAGAATTTTTATTGCAGCAAATTTTTTATATAGTAATGGCAAATGTGCCAGAACACATCTGATAAACTAGAAGTATCCTGAGTGTGTCGAGATTATTGTAGTCTGATGCAGCCCAGTTGCCCACTCTTCACTGAGCCCCCAAAACTCCAGAAATCACTAACAAATTCCTTTGCAGATAAAATTTCATAAAAGAAAAAAGATATAATTGGAAAGTATGAGTACAATCCCCCTTCCACACAGGAAGGCAGGCAAGCAGGATTCACCAGAATCCGAACTAAAGCACACACTGTGTTAGCATTTGTTCTGCTTCCCCAGAGAGGCAGTTTCATTTATCATTAACTCCCTGGATGCTGAGTTGACTTGTTTGATAGCCTTAAAAGCAAAGGTTGAGAGTCTGCAAAGCTGCATTCCAGCATGCTGCTTACTTGATATTTTTAGAGATCATCTCAACACTTCACAGCTGTCAAGCTTCTTGATCTTTTTATAGTTTGATTTACATAAATGCAAGTGTGTCTTTCCTCCAAGGAAACATTCAAGCAATTCAAGGCTTAATTGATTCCCAGGCTGTGCAAATGTAGCAAGAAAAGGCTAAAGATGAGAAATTTTACCAATAAGTGAAAGACAGAAAGAAAGTCTGTGTTTATCTGAGAAAACAATTTTGGCAAGTTCTGTAGTAGCTCGGTCAGGAATCTATTATCATAATGCTTAGAGACTACTAAACAAGTTTAAAGTCCAAAAATTGCATTACATCTAAAACCACAAAAGAATAAATAGTCCGATGATGGCAGTTTAAAGCAAATTGCTAATAGATTAAATCATCTGATCAAAACCTAATGCATGCTGTATAACTCCATATTGTAGTCTGTTTCCTATAGCAATCCATAAGGATTTCTATGTAAGGTAAATATCACCATCAAGCTTCACAAATTAGACAGAAAATACAGTCAATAATTTCTATTTTAGGCTCCGAGTACAGCATATCTACAAGATTGAATCACTTGGGGGAAGCTTACTGAGGTTTTACTTGTTTAGAAGGATAAGCAGCCAGATCATGCTCCCAGTACACTGCTCTGCCAATGCTCCATCACTCTGATTTGTAATGCCAATTCCCAGCTTCAGCTAGACCTCAATGCACCTCTCCCCTTTAGAATTACTCTGCCAATTTAATGTTCAATCTTCAGTTCCAGCGGTAACCTGCTAGTTACTCTGCTCTGTCAAAATTCATGGTAATTTTGTGAAAGGACGGATACTCAGCCAAAATTTCTATCCTGCAGATATGTCTCATTTTCAAAACTATAGTGAGAAGAGGGGGGGGGAGAGGGTGAAGCTGCTTTTTGTTCAGTATCAGAACCAAATTTCAGCAGCAAGACATTTTCTAGAGACAGGAATTAAAAAAAGAAAGTTGGAATAATGTAAACAGAGAGTTGTTAATATCTCTGCATGGGAAGGAGAGTCCCGAGCCAGCCTGAAGGGGCTGGCTGTGATGCCTGACAGCCAAGCAGTCCGGAGCAACAATCATGCATGTGGTCCAAGGGAACAAGTGGCCCAAAAATGGTTGGCTGGAAGGATTTCTTCCAGCAGACTTGACCTGTCAGAGCTAACAGAATGCTTAAATCGCACTAAATAAGCATCTTCCAATGAAGAACTGACCTCTTTAAAAAACTTCAAGAGGCTCTAAACACTTAAGCATCACATATCTCTGTTGCTGTTATGACGTTCATGCAACAGCATTTGCAGCAAGTCCTGTTCTGTTTATATTGTATATTCCACTATAATGCTGTCTGAAACTATATTTCAGTTGGATTTTCTTCTTCCCTAGGTTGGTAAAAACTACAGAATTACTCCCTAGAAGCCAATGAATATAGAGTAAGTGTGAAGACAGCCAAAACTCTGCCTCCTGTCTAATTCCAAGTGTGGCTTGTTTACTCTTAGGCTGTTCTTGCTGTTTGCTTTCAGCTGCTATTTGGCATAGGAAGACAGCTCACTAATGGGCCCTTATGAGATGAAAAAAGTATTTAGTGATGGATTGTATTTATTTTGGGTGCACATTCAGAGCTCAGAATGGCTATTTTCTATGCATCTTAATGCAATGGAGGCAGGTTGCTTATATTGTATTCGCATTTCAATATCAATTATTTTTTGGCTTTGTAAACAAGCATTCAGAAGAATTGAATAGTGAAGTATCACATATAAACAGAAGGGGTAAACATATTTCATACAAATATTCTGAGGAACAAAGGCCACATGAAGAAAAAAGCTAAAGATATTATGCTCCATGGATATTATTTTAAATGTAATGACAGATGAGCTTCACAGAATGCTACATGTGACTAAATCTTTTACCTGAAGAAATTGTAACACTTTATGTGCTGAAAATCAGACAGCACATATGTTATACCTACACTGAGAGCTTTTTGCCATGGTTACAGTGCTAACTATACTTCTGTATTATTGTCAGGTAGAACTGTGTTGAATGCTTTTTGTCTCAAGTATTTTGTGAGCATGAAGAAATGCTCTACCAAAAAATGTTATTCTGAATATACAGGTGAAGCATGTGTACAATGGCTTTTTTCCACTCATTATCTAAGAAGTATTCTTAGATTTTTCTTCTGGTCAATCCTTTTTCAAAAATAGTGATGATCAGCAGCACCAAATTAGGTATTACATTTGGAGATACCGCATCAAAACAGTATTGAGTCTGCCTTCTGTCCTCTAAAATTGACTTTTTATTTTCAGACTTCCTTACATCACTGGAGATCTGATTGTTGCAGAGGCTGTTGATGATTCCTGGTGATGATTCAAACTCCTTGACAGTTGATTATTTTAAGTATTTTTTATACTTTAACATTGTTTACTAATAGAAAGGATAGAAAATTACAAAAGTACTAAGAAGAAGCAGTACAAGACAAATCTCTTGCCTAGCAGAACGGTCTCATCAATGTAATTATTAAACAGATGTATAAAGTGAATTTTTCTTGAGACATGTAATTTTAATGTTAACTTAAGAAGAAAAAATATATTAGTTTTAAGGAGATTGAATTTTCCTTATAGTAAAAAAATAATGTAGCAAAGATATTTATTACATCTTGCTCTTCCTTCTGCACTGAGATCAGACATTTCTATTTATAAACGTTTGTTTTGCTGAACAAGAATAAAATCAATCATTCTGTTAGAATTTGACAATTAATTTATCTTTTTGTGAAGAAATATATTTATGAAAGAAAATAACCCCAACCATTAATTTTTGCATCTTAAAATGTCAGAATTAATTGTGCAGATTACTTCTTTTTATATATATGGTTTCTGTATTTATATACTAATATTTTATTCTGTGCATATATATATATATAATTTAATAAATTCAGAAACTGGGAAAGTAATTGCTCCCTGAGAAAAAAAAAAAAGCTATAAGAAATAGAACACACATGTCTGTACTGGAGAGGAAATACATAGATTACCAAGCAGGCCTTTCAAAGGATACAGAAAAGAAAGAACAAAGTTAGATATTTTTATTCAGTTAGAATTATCAGGATTTTGAGGGTACAGCATCATCGAAATATGACCTGAAAGGAGGTTCAAAAGTGTCATGCAGTCTATCTATTTTCCTCCTACTCAGCACTTCATCTAGTCCTCTCTAGCACCCCTGGCAAACACTCAGCAATGGCATTAGCTACCACTGGGTGTTTCCCAAACTGACTAGGCATCTTCTTTCAATAGGTCTTATATTTTGGAAGGTTTTTCAAAATTACATCCTTCTCAGTGTCAATTAGACTGATTTCATCCTCTTCTATGTTTAGAAAACATGAAGGAAGAATTGCCATTCCTTTTCACAGTATTCTAATCTGCAAAGGCTGTTATCAGATCTGCTGTCAGCCTTCTTTTTATTTAACTGTTCTAGTCCTCGTAATTAATGATTTTGTTGTTTTCTTTAAAAATGTCTATTTCTCATTTTCCTCCATTCTTTATTAAAAGCATGTATCCAAAAAGAACAACCAAGATAATGTGAACTAAATTTAACCAATAAGAGTCTAGTGAAACAAAGGGAAAACTGTTATAAACCTTTTTTCTGTAAATTATTTTTATTTTGGATTACTGCCAGTTATGTACCATAGTTTAGAATGATTATTCTGTGAGAACATTCTAACTCACTTGAAGTTAGCTTTTTATGATACACACTTTTTAACCTTTATTCAATAATTTATATCTGAATGTTAATTATTCAGTGGGTTATTTTACCCACACAGTTTTCAAGAGAGCTATTAATTGGATAAATTATGCCTTAGAAGTGTCAGAGAAGTGACACCTAGTACTAGCCACTTTCTATCAGATGCATTGTTCTACAAGCAGATAAATACCTGTTTGACAAATGCATGTTAAGAAGCAGCTTAGAAGGAATTGCATTGTCTAAAGTTTAATGAAATCTTTAAAATTGAGGTCTAGAGATCATCACAATTATTTCCCATCATCTATTTTTACAAGACCTGCAAAGTCAAAACAGGAAGATAGGAGCTTATCTCACAATTAACCTTTTGTACTAAACAGTATAAAAGTCCGCAGAAAGAAGAAAATTCCTTCATAAGCATTCTGAGAACATTTAGATCACCTTCAGTGTCTAATAGGGTTGTTCTGTTGTCACTCTGAAGGACACAATACCTCAGCGAGACATTTGGCAGGCAGTGGGAATGAGCAAAGCCTTCTGTGATAGAGCCACCTGCAGTAAAAACATCCCAGTGAAAATCAATATTCTGGTGAAAAATAATGCACTATTTTTGCAGTTACACATAAAATGGACTTTTCTGATTCAGAGGCAGCTTTTGGTTGTCTCATGACCCATGGAAGAAGTTGCAATTTTTTTTCTCACTAGCTTTACCAGACCCCTTTGATACTTATTGAAGAGAAAACAGATTTTACCCAATCTGTGTTGACAAAATTAGTTAATTAAATGATTAAACACCTTGCTGGAGTTGAGCCACTTTGTTTTCTACATTTCACTTTATCATTACAACTTTAATAGAATTGGTCGTTTTCAGAATAAAAAAAAAGAACATATTTACTTGCTGGAAATGCAAAATGGATAGAGGAAAAATCATGCACTTAATTACTACATAAGATCTGAGCAATCCTGTCTCCTCTAGATCATATACAACAAGATTCTTATTAATATGAAAACTGCAAGGTAATATAATCTGTCTTCTAATTCAGAAATGTTCTGAAGTTTTTTTCTCTATATTTCTGTTTCTTCTTGACTCTATTTAGGGCTGGATCTCACAGCATGGCGGCTCCTGGGACTGCTTAATTGACTACAAAAAAGTTCTGAGAACTATTCATGTAGATGGAGTATATGCAGTTCATCACATAAATTTTGGAGAAGCTTACCACAATTTCAGTCAGTTTCACTCAGATCTTTAGAACAAATCAGTTATAGGAAAATTATCACTTTGGGACAAATATAAACAGCTTTTGCTTTCAAGATTAGTGATAACATCACTAGCTTTTAGATAGGAGACACATGAAATTTTTTCTCTTCAAGCATCTTAAAAGTACTAACAGAGAATTGTACATCTTCTCTGAAAATCTGTTTTTAGACTACAGTTTTCTTGGATTTATGATCCTCTGAAGGAAACTAGAAAGCACAGTGATTTCCTCTCTGGAAATTCAAAACAAATAGATAATATGAACACAACCAGTGGGAGCAGTAAATATGATAATAAGGTCCAGTCTTATTTTAAGTTGAACTTTCATGTCCACAAAATCCTTGTCCAAGGAAGGATGAAATTAAAGCCCTACCATGCTGCCTAAGGGTGAGTGTAAGCCATGGCAACACCGCTGAACACCACTGCTCTTTCTTAATACACATAAGATGAGCAGTAAAAAAGGAGAATAACATCTTTTGATGTCAAGCAGTACCGATGAAAGGAACAGCAGATAGATTGCTATTGGTAGTACTTCAGGTAAAAGCATAGAAAGAGACAGTTGCAAAGAAGTGATACTGGTGAGAAGGAAGAAGGATAGAGAGACCAAAGCAGCCTATAGATGAGTTTTTTCATACACGTTATCTTCAAGACCAGTTCATGCTGTTATCTTTTATAGCCTTACAAATCAAACAGGGTTAGTAGAAACTGGTGCAAAAAAACATTTCAGAAGTGCAAAGTGTTTTTTTCACATAGAAATTATACAAGAACTAAATGTTCATTAAAACGGGAATTCTATTTTATGCTCTTTTTACAACACTTGCAGCCAATTGAGTAGAAACTCTAACAAAACATACTGGTAGTTCACATAGAAAATACGTTAAACAAAGCCCAGCAATGTCTTGGTACCTAAAGGTAGCATTTACTCTTAGATGAAAGTTGTAAACAAAAGCAGATACTGGGGGCCTAACGCTTCTCTTCCTCTGACCAGAGAAGTACAGGAGTGATTCAAATATGCCTCAGCATTCTCATAATTCTAGCTCATACAGAAAAAGAGATGTTTCTGAGAAAACAGAAAGGGTCAAAACATGGGCTATAGTCAAATATACCTTCATTTTTCCACAAAAAGAAACCCAGTCTGTCTTGGACATTGCCTCCTCCTGCTTCCAACAGGAACATCTGAAGAGGATTGCCTTAGTGCTGTCCCTAAACTTTGGAGACCTTTCCTCCTTCTGAACAGTGTGCAGCCTTTCCTCCAGAAGACTGCAAAGTGGCACAGAAATCCTTAATGTTAGGTCTGCCTTACACTTGGCCAAAGAAAAGGAAATGTTTGGTTAAAAACCATGTAACAAAGCTGAAAGTGGAGCCTTCTCTGCAAGGGTAAGTTTCAGACTGGAAGCAAATCCACTCCGAATTTTCCTGTGTCCAGAAAGACTTCTCCATCAACAAGCAATTATTCAATTAAGAGTAAAAGTGAAATGATACCTGTGCCAGGCTTTGCTGAGGTCTCTGTGGAGCCGGGACATTTTGTTCTCTTCTTGTCAGAAGTTGTAATACAGATGTTTGGCACCTGAATTGCATTTTCGGTCTCATCTACTTCCTGATTATGTTCTATGGAGCAATCTTCCTTTCTGCTTTGTCAACAGTTTCATTAATCAACACTTCAACCAAACATAATAATAGATGGATTATTGCTCTTTGGTCACCTTGTAGCATCAATAAGCCATCACTGAACATCATGATTTTGAATTTAACTCTGATTCCTTCTTGCACTTAGTGAGTGTTTAATTAATATATGGCTTCCAAAGGATGCCATCTAATTAACGTCTACAATCTAATGTATTACTAATCTAAATAAACAAAATGCATTAAATTACTCCACTGGTTCAATTTAATTTTCCAAACCAAGAAAATATATACGTGTATCTTGATATCTTTACATAGTAATTTGGTTACTTTCAGTCTATGTTTAAAGGCAAAGAATCCTCCACTATTAAGGTAGTTCCACTGGTATCTCTGCAGAGACTAGAGATGGTTTTTATTTGAGTCTGTGTTTTTCCTCACTGTTACACAGAGTATCTGCCACTTTGAATCCCAGAGCACAGACACTAGGTGAGAAGATTGCTCTTCGTCCTGACACATTACTCCACTGCTGTGGCTATTAGTGTATTCAGTTTTCTTAAAGCTGCAGCCACTCCCTTACAGCAATGATTGGAGGGGGCAGTGTAACCTACAGCCACAGTTTGAGACAGACTAGCTCTTCTTCTACAGCTCAAGACATGATCCAACATATTTTTTCCATGGCAATCTATAGCAGTCAAACTTTAAACAAGACTTAAGGCCAATCCATAGAAGCATTTGGGCACCGAATCCCCAGTGAGATAAACAATAGCTAAGTGCCAATGTGTCTCTACTGCCTAGGTGATTGTATGGACATATTTGAAATAAAACATAATTCAGACACAACCCTTTGAAATATAAAGGATAGAATCTCCTTTAGATTCAACATGAGGAGAAGAACATGTTTTCTAGAAGAGGCACAGAAGGATGGGAATGATCTTATGGAAAAAAAAGTCTCTCCTAATATAGCCAGTAAACAAAACTATAAAAAGAGACAGAGCATTTTGGTACTTCACATTATATTATTTTATGCAGAGAATGTGTTAATCTGTAGTAAAATTAAAGCAGTAAGAAACATGTTCCAAAATTATAGTCCTCTTTATGATGTCATATTAATGCAGTAAGAATACAAGCAATACAATCATTAATACATTCTGCTTTGGGGCCCCCAGCATCAGAAGGACATGGACCTGCTTGAGAGGTCCAGAGGAGGCTACAAAGATGCTCAGGGTGCTGGAGCACCCCCCTGTGAGGACAGGCTGAGAGAGTTGTGGGGGTTCAACTGGAGAAGAGAAGGCTCCAGGGAGACGTTATAGCAGCCTTCTAGTACTTAAAGTAGGCTACAGAAAAGCTGAGGAGGGACTCTTGATCAGGGGCTATAGGGATAAGATGGGGGATAATGGTTTTAAACTGACAGAGGGCAGATTTAGATTATATGTAAGGAAGAAATTCTCCCCTGTGAGGGTGGTGAGGCCCTGGCACAGGTCGCCCAGAGAAGCTGTGGCTGCCCCCTCCCTGGCAGTGTTCCAGGCCAGGTTGGACAGGGCTTTGGGCAACCTGGGCTAGTGGAAGGTGTCCCTGCCCATGGCAGGGGGGTGGGACTAGGTGATCTTTAAGGTCTTTCCAACCCAAAGCATTCTAGGATTCTATCATTATATTAGTCACCTCACAAAATCAATTCAATTGTATTTTCATATTTGTATAGGCTATCTAAATAATCTGCTGTTCATAGCAATTTACAGAATTTTAATTTTATAGATATCTATCTGCACAATTTCAATTTTTATACATATCCATTTTAGCTCTATGTAACAATCTAGAAAGCTGACAATTCTATTGTTCTCAGGCATGTGGAATTGAAAAGGAAGGACACGTAACAAAGGATACATAAAAAGTATCTGAAAAAGAGGAAACAACGAGAAACCGCTGAGCCCTTTGTCTCAGCAGCCCATGTGCCATTAAATACTCCATATTTATTCCCTGCCATATCACCGATGCTATGATGAGGCCTGTACCATTTTTTTCTATATTGGTTCTATCCTGGTATATCCTTTGGTGCAGTATAAGAAAGACCTTAACATGCTGATACTTCTGACAGATCTATTTAACTTTTTTCAGGGTTGTCATCTCATGTATACAGCCTTGTTGCGATACCTGACCAACGCCTGGAAACTTTTCTTGGCATTTAAATCAGATTTAAGATGCTCCCTTCCACTTATTTGCATCCTAATCCGTAAGTCTTTACTTCCCTGTGGAATTTATTGCCATCCTTTACCCCTACCACATCTTATCACTTTCCATATGACAAGACCGTCCTTTTCCTTCAAATCCCTATTTACCTACCTTGCCTGGACTAATTTCCTCACAAATCATCACTGCTTACCTGAGAGGTAGCTCATGTAATGGCTCTCTTGTATATAACTTCAGTAAAAGTCACTGAAGGAAGAAGGAAGACATGGTTTTAAAAGCTTCTAATAATCTTAACATTCAATTTTAAAAGTCCTGATATTCACAAAGCTCCTAGCAATTCCTCTCTGACAGCTCACTTTGATTACGTATTAAGCTGATTGTCTGGCACATGACTCTTCCAAAAGCACTAGTTTGGAAAAAAAATATTCATAATTACTTGTGATACTGATAAATACCTCTAAAATGACTCTCGACAGACAGTGAGCATTTGTTTGAATTCTCAGTTCTGCATTCAGTAATTGCATAAATAACCAGATATAAATAAATCCCAGCAATAAACAAATTCTCTTTCATCAAACTTTAAAAAGATATTGGTTTTGAAAATTAACTGAAGGGATTATTGTTATTATAGACGTTTGCTTGTCAGGTAATATGTACCTTCTCTGCCAAATGCTTGCAAAGGCCAAATTGCATGTATTAGGTATGATTCTTAATTTATCTGTGAAAAATTTTATGTGATCTCTCCTTTCCTAAATATATAGGTGAGAATGAGTTAATTAATGCCTATCAGTCTGAAAATGTTTTGTTCATTGTTTTTCTGAACATACTCTAATCAATATTAGCTATAAACATACGGGTAATTCATGTAAAGAAATAATTCTTGCAGGTCTTAGACAAAGTCTAAGATAGAATATCATTAGACAAAGAAATAAAGTAATTTTTTTTAAAGTTTTGACATATCAAAATAGAACTTTAAGTATTAATTTTACACTAGCTTGTGGTTTGGGATTTTTCTTCCTAAATATTAATACTGAGCTAAATAAAATATAATATGCAATGCCTTGTCTATGAAAACATGTACTCAACATCTACTCTCTTAGATTAACTATGGATTGTTAGTCAGAGTTTAGTCAGAAAGAAAAACTATTCCAATGTACATCATGAAAAAAAAAGCAGCATAGTAAGTTATTTCGCCATAGCTTAACAAAATAAATTTTAAAAAAATTTAAAAGGAAGAAAAAAGAGAAACACAATTCTTTACAGTCATATAGGGAAAATATTCTCCACTCTTACACCAATGATGGACACAGAACAAACTCCTAGGTGCATACCTGATGTTACTATGTCAATCTCTAGCACGTAGTAACTAGCAATGAATCACTTCGATTTTGCAAGAATTTTCAGCTAGTCAGCAGTATTGACCCTATATCCATTGTTTAAAGCAATGTCTTCTGTGCTTTGATGTTTCATCAGGCAAGGCTTTAACTTTGTAGCCATCAAACCTCTGTCAATCCACTGCCCCTCTAATAGCATCCACATACCCACTACACTAATTGCCAAAAGAGTAATCAATCTGAACAGAAAAACAATCTTTTGTATTTCTATTACAAAATCAGTTCCATAAACTAAGAAGTGACCAACTATCTTACCCTGTATCAGGTTCTGATTAGTATTTAAATGGAAAATGTTGTCAAGTCAGAATGGTCAAAACTCAATGAAAATTTCATCCAAGTTATAATAGATTTTGTTTCCTTTATCTAACTACAAAACCAGAAAATTACAGTAGTAAGCCTCTAACTGAGAGAAATTAAATTAAAAATCAGGCTCTGTGTAAGAATGGTTGTACTGGTTTTGGCTGGGACAGAGTTAATTTTTCTTCTTAGTAGCTCGAATAGTGCTGTTTTGTCTTCAGTATGGGATTTGGTATGAGAACAATGTTGATAATACACTGATGTTTTCAGATGTTGCTAAGAGATCCAGGACTTTCCAACTTCCCATGTCCTGCCAGTGTACAGGTGCACAAGAGGTTGGGAGGGAGCACAGCCGGAGCAATGGTCCCAAACTGGCCAACGGAATATTCCATATCCTGTAACGTCATGCTCAGTATATAGAGGAGGGTCAGCCAGGGAGGATTGTGGTTTGGGGATCTTGGCTTTTCTGGGAATGGGCCGGTGATCAGTCAGCAGGTTGCAAGCAATTGCATTGTTCATTACCCATTTGTGTTTTCTATTATTGTTATTATTGTTTATTTTATTTCAATTATTTAACTGGTTTTATCTCAACCTACAAGTATCCTTACCTTGGAGTGTTCACCATTGGATACCAAGTATCCAATTCCCTCTCCCATTCCCTGGGTGGGGAAAGGTCAGTGAGTGGCTGTGTGGTGCTTGGCTGCCAGCCAGGTTTAAACCACAACAGTAGTGTAGAGTGGGAAAGCCTCTTTCAGAGGACAGAGAGGAATCAACTCTAAGAATACTTTCAAAGTCTTTCTCACCCAGCGAAAAAGAGGTAACCATGTTCCTGGAATTAACCAACTTCAGGGATTCCCAAACCTTTTACCTTAGTGTTCAGCAATGTATTTTGGTTTTGTTTGGGAAGAGGTAAAGTTCAACAATGAAAACTGAAGACTTGCAGGACAATTTACATGTTAAGTCTCAATATATACCTTGCATATTAATCCCCTTGTCAGAAAGGGAACATTAATCTAGGTATTTGCAGCCCATCAGGGAGTGCTAAGTGCCCAATTACACAGCAACTTCTACACAATACTAATGTCCCACTGACAAAACACCATTCAGAATTTTTCTGAGTGGTGCTAGGAACCATTCAAAAAACGGTCTTGTGCTTTGCTTCTCCACATATTGGTACAAATCACAGGTTCCTTTTATAGCATGAGTGATATTTCACTCATGATCTTCAGGAAAAATAGAGTGACTACTATCAGCAGAAACTGCAATGACAAGGTCACAACGATTTAGAAATTATTTCAATTATATTTCCTAGGGTTATACTGTTTCTTTTGTAATGTCCTACTAACCTTTAAAGAAATCATACATTTGTGAAAAATAGGAAGTGGCTTGAGGAGAGGAACAGTAGCCACAAATTTATGTATTATTTAGGGATCTACTTCTCAAAGTAAAGGAACTGGAAAAATTAATACGTTCTCTGCTTGCGGTTTTTCATCGGTAATAATACATCAGGTTTAATAACAGCAACCCAACACTACCATAAAGTTCAATTCATTCCTGTTTGCAACAGGTTTTTTGGCAGCTTTGGATGAATACTTCCATGTTGTGGATGAGTGTTTTATGATCCTGCCAATTTGTCCTGAATTCTGATTTATGATCACTCAAAGTGACTTAACAGAGTTTGATGGCAAGGTTCATTCTATTACTTACTGCATGAAGGAAACATACAAAGGAAAATCGAGACAAAATTGATTTTGAATGATATACACAGAGATTGGAGGTGCAAAGAGGTAAGGGAGTAGCTCCCATTGAGTCATGAGGTTCAGAATGGACCCCATAACTCCTGATGGAGATTAGGTGTGGCTGGATCCAGCCCTAGTTCCAGACTTGGTCAATGGCTTATATCTAAAGGATTATATGTGCTTATGGCTAAAGGATTATATGTGTACACTCAGTTCTTTATATCACTTTGCTAAATTTTCAAAATTTCATCATGCTTATTCCCAATTCACTTACCTTCTGTCCAGTTTTAGTTTGTTCTGAAGTTCAAACCCTTCAATCTGGGTGTCTGATGTTAGTTTTCTCTGAAGTTCGAGGTTTCCCAAAACAGACCTTCAGGCATCAGATTTTATATGAATAAATAATGTAACAGAGTGGTACAGCAGCAGGGTCAGCTTGAGCTGGTGCCTCTGGAGAGGGGTCAACCCAAATAAAGGAATCCCTGGGGAATTATACCCTTACAGACTCTTCAGTCACCACTCACATACTCTCTTCATGTGCTTTCCATGCACCCAACGGTAATACTGGTCTGAGCTTCTGACACCTGACACCTTATTAGGTTCCTTCACTGTCTTCAGACAGGTCATTCATTACCTTGTCGAGTTGCAGGTGCTGTTGATGGTTGTAGCCTTGAAGCCTCCTTATCTTCTGATTTACACTGGCTCTGGAGGCCCCTGTTTTGACTAAGTAGGTATATGTTCAGTAAATCCAAGTGGAAATTTATACTTTGCAGCCTAAGGATTCAGCAAATCTAACTACTCATGCTAAGTAAGGTAAAGCTAAGCATACTAAATCATATAACTCTATATATAACACTATAACTCTAAGTGATTCGTTCTATTTAAAACTTATTTAAGCTAAATGATTAATATCTCTTAACACTGAGGCATTCCTGCTGAAGGAGAGAGTTGCCAGGCATGCAGTTCAGTTGCCATCCAGAGAGAAGTCAAATTGGGCTCATCCACTGATCTGTCATTGGTAAAAGATCATGTTGCTTCAAGGAGCAACCTTGAGAGGCATCCCAGGGGATCAAGGGGAGATCACTGCCATGCAGCCACACTACTTACCAGTGTGAGCTCAAAGAAGGCTCACTTAGGGTGTCATATTTATGGGATAAAGTGGTTGGCTCTTAGTCAGATTGCATACAATGAGAGAGTATGCATGAGACTGCTTGTCGTTCTGCTCCTCTGTGGCTTTCCTAGAGGAGTTCTTGGCCTGGCTACAGCTCAGGCCTTTACTTCTTCTAGAGCCTGTATTAATCTGCTGCTAGTTTGGTTAAGAAGAGCACATCGAATTCATCTGTCACACTCCATTAAAGGCAAAAGTAGTGTTCTAAAACATTTTACTCCTAGCAAAACTTGGCAGAGGGTGGAGCAATACCTTGGAAAACATCTCATGTGTCCCTCAGTTTAGGCAGAGGTAGGTCTGCATACCAACTGTCTGTTCTGTACACAGACACAAAACAAATAGGGCAAGGCCATGTGCTACAATACCATATTGGCATCAAATTCTCATTTAATTTTTAACTGCAATCAGTCACCCAAGTACATTTGTGGCCTAGGTCTAAGTGCTCATATTTATTCCAGCAAGCTGGTCCATCATTCAAAAAAAGCAGAACACTGTTTACAAATATAACCTATAGATGCTGCCATTACGTTTATCTCAAAAAGGTCTGAGAAAGGGAAAATTCACTGACCAAGGAAATAGACATCAGCAGAGAGGAAAGCTGACAATATTGATGATATGCCTTTGGGCAAGAAAAAGAGGTTCTTCATCATCTTTCAGTGTGCCTGAGGCTTCTAGCATGAAGCACAGGAAAGAAAGGCTAGAAAACTTTCATTACTGTTTTACACAATGCATTTCCTTTCAGCTGAAAATGGTGAGAGGGACTGAAACAGCTACCCCTTCCAGTAATAGATATTTTTGCTATCTAATATACGTCAATATAAATGATAGCTATAGTCAAATAAACTGCTGAAGCATAAAAGAATTCAGGCTTGGAAAAGGATATTTTTGCCTGTATGAAACACATCTGGCAGTCCTACCTGAAAAGAAATGTGTATCTATATACAGGGGGAAATCATGGCAAGGTACGATGTTATATTTCTTGAGGGTCTTTTCCAATCAAACATTAAGCAATATGAGAAACTCAGAAGTCTTCAGTTCCAGGGTTTTCTCACTCCCACCTTTATATTGTGACTATTAGACCACGTTCTTATATTCATTTATTTCAGACAAAAATGCATCTTTTGTTTCAATACTGTCAATATGGAGCTTTAACTGTTTGGACATACGTCTTCCCTGGCTATACTATTGCATTTTATGATTTTTAAAAAGTTGGATTATTTCACTATGCTTAATGGGCTTCTAAAGGAGTTATGGTGTAGTATTATTATTGGTTTTGTATCCCTTAAAGCCATGAATCTGTAGCATTGTTTTTTTAAAGTATTGTTTTTGCTAAATAATGGCAAAAAGTAACTATGTGTTTCCTTCTCCTTGGAGGGAAAAGAGTTATGTTGTTTTTGTAATTCAGGAAATGAAATGGATTCTTCTTTCCTCACTGTATGTAGAGGCTACAGAAGTGTCAAAAATAAGGTTCAAAGTCAAAGTCTGTAGTGACACTGCTAGCTCAACTGAAATCAGGAGATGTTCCCATTCAGAGGAACAGTGATTTCATCTCCGGATTCTCTCACCAAATCAGCATCAGATGTCTTAACCTCTCTGTGCCTCAATTTTCCCACCTACAAAATGATGGCAAATGACTGATGACTGCCAATCGACAATCTGGCTATCCTTAATCTTTCAGAACATCTTGTAAACTGTGCAGAGGAAAAGTATATTTTTATATCACAGACATCATAAAAATCCCAAGATATCTAAAGACACAACAGGTAAAATCCCTTTGACTTCAGTGGGAATTGTTCATTCTTGATGAAATATGGATGATGCACGGAAGCCTCTTGGCTGTTAGAAGTGGCAGTGACTCATCTGCATCTGCTCGGATTTCACCTAGAGAGGAAAAAAAAATTTATTTTTTTTTTTAAGTATTTTAACGTGGATATGAATGTTCTGAATCTAGTATTAACTGGAAAACATTTCTGAATTAAAACTAACAAATTTCACATTTAAAGACATTCTCCAATGATGAAATTCACTTAAATTACAGAAGGAAAACAAAAATATTCTGTGTTAATATTAAGTTAATTTATAGTATTGACTGGTGTATGAAAATTATACTAAATGCTTGATTTTCTTGTTCTCTTCCCTAAGCATCTGCTGTTGGCCTCAGTTGTGACGTGGACCTTTGTCTGATCCAGTACCACCATTTATGTGTTCAAATCATGTGACATAAATGACAGCAACATTGCCACTTTGGTTTCCAAGTGCACTTGACTTCAACTATGTTTAGCGTGAGACTGCCAAATTCTCATTTGGTCATGACTTACAGTGGTCACCACAGTAATGTCTATATGCTAGATCGTTAAGAAAGCACATACGCCACAATTCACAATATATCAATGAAATTGAAACTGCTTTCATCAAGACTTTAAAATCTTGTGGACTCCAAAAAGTGTTTGAACACTTGTACCCTTGGAGAAAATGCTTGTGATGCTCAATATCAGTCTCTTAAGATGCACAAGAAAGCATAATGAATGAATCATTAACTCTGGTTTGTTCTGACTTTAAACAGTTCACGTCCATGGCTATTGTTAATTTTGGCATGTAATTTACTATATATGTATTATATTTCAGCATGTTAAGTAGCTTTTTGGAATGCAAATCTTCTGACCTCAAGATTTTGCAGGTAAAATCCAAGAAAATATGACCTTTATGAAAAACAAAAGAAACTAAGTTATTCAGTAGCTAAATCAAACTCTTAAACAAAAAGCTTCATGGAAGTTTAAAGTGAATACAAAGCTCTTTTTAAATTAAAGGTCAACACCAAGAACTCTCTGAGAAGTAAAATTAAAATTCAGCAAGAGCAATAATAAGTTTCTAAATGTTCCTTATTTGGCAAGTATTTTAATGTTAAAAAGGAAAATGGAATCAAGGGAACATCTTTGTGCCTGAATTTCCACTGAGTAAACAAGCAAATGATTTATTGAGCTTTGTCTCCTTAGATCCTGGAATATATGTGAGCAATGTTTGATCTCTGTGAAGGAATCCACTTGAACTAGATAAAAATATTCTTACTGTGCAGACTGGTTATAAAGATCTGTCAGTGAGGTTTGTCTACTCTATGTCCCTCAAGCCATTAGTCAACCGGACCATCCAACATTTGTCAGCCTCATCTGGACTTCATTTACAATCAGTAGAAATTGTTCCAGTGCTCCCTGTAGCTAAGAAAAGCCTATCTGGCAGATGAACTTTTCTGGTGTTAAATCACTATTTAACAATACCTAAACGTGCATTCTAGTTTACATTCTGAAAGATCCCTTTATTTGGTAAGGGTGCTTACATGAATAAATGTGAACAGGTAAATTCTGTGTGGAAATTGAGACACAGAATTCTATATTTTTATTATTTGCATATGGAAACACAAAACCTAAACACCATAATAATGTGTGACAGTTGTTCAAAAGCATGTCAAAAGTGAAATGAAAGAATATCAAACATTGGATTCACTCAGTTTCTTAGATTCACTTAATTTCTAAAATATTTAAGTACAGTCATTTACTCTGGATACTTGATGAAAAATAAATCAACTTTTCATATTGTTGCACATCATTTCGGAACAGCAGAGTTATTTAAAGCCACATCCTTATAGGGCAGATTGTCTTTCAGACTACTGAATAAAAAATGTAAAAGGAAGGTATAGCAAAACCAAGGAGAAACAAAAAAATAGAAAATTTGGATCAATTTCTCTGTTGTTTTAGGTATATAATATTTCACAAAGTATTCTAAAAAAATAATTACTTATTGGTAATGCAGAATTTCCTTTCAGATTTTCAGCTCGAACCCACTTTGAATACCCATCTACAAAATCTATTCTGTATCCAACTGCATTACCATGTATTGCTGTCTATCAAAGAGAGTCTTCCTGAGAAGCGTGTTTTCAGTGGCAGGCAGCATCTGCTGCTTTGAAAAAGCAAGGTACGTTCTTTCTTCTTGTGTGCATTAGCAGGTATAAAGGCTTTGAAAGCAACAGTCATTCCTGAAGGAGAAAGGAACACAGCCTACTCTGCCATCATTATAATAGCTCTGGAACAGAGACAAGTGTCTGTGTACTGACCACTCAAGAAAACAGGAGAACAAGGAAACCTGTGTAAAATTTGTCACTATTTTGGTTGTGCTTGATTTTACAAAGCAACTCTCCCAGTTCTATTGATTCCTGCTTTATTTTGAGACTACTTGGGAGCTGAGCAGGGGGGAAAAAGAAAGCCATTGCAGAATTCCGTAACAGATACATATATTCTTATTCTTTCTCAATCAGATCCCAGCCAGGACTCGAGCCACTCTGCAACTGCCGTGTGACAGAAGTCACAAAGGAGTTAGTGGGCAGAGTGTGAGGTCAAAGATCTAGTCAGGCTTTTTTTCCCTTTGGCCTTCCTTTTAGCACCCATGTTCATGTGGCAAATGCCACTTCTCTCCAGTTACCACCACTAATTTTTTGAATTGCTGCTCAAAAAGGCCTTCTATCAGAGCAGCCGAAATTCATATCCATGAAGAAATGCAATGATTTGCTAGCCAAAAGGGAGAAATAATGATTGTAAGACAACCAGAATGCTGGAAGAATCACGGTCACACTGTTATCACTGTGTGTTATTCATGTGACATGTATAAGGAAGCATGAAAGAGATTTTGAAAGTTAAGAGTTAGGTAAGCAGTAATAAGGCTTAAAACACAGTCCTTTCCAACTCCGCAGATTCCCTGTAGAGAACATGACATGATGTTTTTCTAAGCCTCTCACAAAATGCATTAATACAAACGTGAAATTGTGGTTTAGTGAGATTTAAGTGCAGCATTGCAAGCCAGTAAAGAATGACAACTTGATTTATAGTAGTCAACTTAAGAAATATTATTGTTCGTATTGGGGAATACATATAAAACCTTATGCACTCTATTTTTCATGATTCACATGTACCACAAAACCAGAATTAATCTTAGACATTTTTTATTCCAACATCGTGTAAACAGAATGCATCCTGCATCAAATTGGTTTAATGCATAAGAAGTATGCAGAAGAACTTGCTGTATCTCCCTGAAACAAGGGGAATACAAGAAATGGCTTTTATTAACACAGACGAAAACAAATTAAACATATTTAAGAAAACATTAAGAATACCGATCTTAATCTAAGATAGAAAGCTATAATGATTGTTCCAATTGCACCCAAATAGGTGCAGGTGAATCTAGATACATTGTGGTTTATGAAAAAAAGTCAAGCATTATGTATTTGTGATGTTTGCTGGTATGAAACCGTTCCTCTTCCATACCTACACATTCTGCCTGTTCCCACCTGTGAACTCCAGCCATTGTCAGTCAGACCCAGTTTGAATATGTTAAGCCAGTGGAAAACTAATCTCATAAAGAGTGAACAATTTGCATAAAACTTTTTCTTGCTCTGTCTAATTTTATGCTGACTTGGCACAGTAGCGTCTCAAGCAGCAATGAGCTCAGCCTAGCATCCCTGGGACCACATCCTTAACCTCCCTGTTTGGAAATCAGTCCATCTCTGCCCTGCTAATATGCACAGAAAAGACAAGAGTTCCTGCAAAAGGACTGAGAGATGAACCAAATGAAGCAGAACAGGAACCTGACCGTATTTCCCCAGTTCCAGTTGAGCGCACTAGAGCATTATTAGCTACTGTAAGAATGCATTTTTTCTTCTCAACATTTTATCCTGGACCTCAGACACTCCACCTATTAAAATTTTTCTTCAGCTCATATTTCTGTGAAACTTTTTCGCTTTCAGCAAAACAGCACATCCATCATAAAAAAACTATGTTTTGTTATTTTAATTAGCTCTACTCTTGACAGTACAACTTCACCAAACACAGACATACATATCTCCCAATCCTCAAGAATTTTAGTTAACTTGAAAGGGCTCAAGAGTGCAAGACCCTCTTCCCGTTTAATCCAAAATGGCTTCAATTTATATGCCTCCAGAAATTACAACTCCTTAAGAGGCTGGTATATTTACAATGTTGAAATAAAGTGAATGACATTTAAAATTTTAATAATCATAATTCAAGTTAATTATGTAAATATTATTTATCAACATTTAAAGGTCTTGGTTGTGTTTGTTTCCTTTTTGAGTGAGGGGACAAGGTTGCTTAACCATTGTCTTATTTATGAACTTGATGTATGAAGGAATTTAGTCCTGCGTATACACCAAAATTTGCAGAAATCAGCTGCTTGATATGAAACAAAATTATCTTTACATCAAAATAATACAGGTCTTATTCAACCAAATTCTGACTTATGCAGAGAAATATCTAAATGGCAATATGATGCCACTATTTGATGTTATCCTTCCAATTATTACGTTCACATTACGGGAACAAATCAATATTTTCACTAGAAAAAGTGACCATGGTTTTTATCTGGCCATCTCAGGTAAAACAGTTTCATTGTTTTTGAAAACATTTGTTAAGAAATGAAGAAGTGACAAGAATAAGACAATATCTGAAACAATTTTCCAGAGCCTATGTATTTGCCTCACATATCCCTGATTAAAGCAATTTGTAACCTATGCATAAATATGAGTATAATTGAAATGTATGACCTTCAAAATATTATTACATATTGATTCTGCCAATTTATATTGTAAGATGAACAAGAATTTTGCAGTAAATTGCACTATTATTGCAATCAAATATTTTAGTTTCAGAAGAAACAAAGGTTTAGAGAAACAGCTAGAATAATTGAGCTTATTCAGATAGGAGATTCTGGATGTGTTATGAATGCAAAGCAGCCTCTGATTGCATAACGCTTAACACAACAATCATAGAAGTAATTGATTTCACACTTCTTCTAGGTTTTGTTTCTCATTACCAGGCAAAGGCAGTGATCATCTCATTTCACTTCAATGCAAGAAATGAAAATTGTTGCTAATTAATAAAAAAAATCTTTAATAGTTTCTTAGATTTGTAATTTTCTGGATCTCGTAAATTTTAGAAGTCCTCAAGTTGCAAACCATCTTCTCTCATAACTGTATAACTTTTATTTTCTTTATATTATCTACTGAAAAGATGATAAGAATCCAAGAATAAAACCTGAGTTTGCCATGACAACTGCTGTGATAAGATATCCACATATCTGGGAAAATTATCCTTTCTTGTAGTTATAAGTGGAATTGCTATTAAAGTGGAGTTAGCCTGGGTAGAGAAAGGGGTAAAGGGGTGGGGAATAAAGAAGGAAGGGACAAGTACTACTGGTAATAATGGTATTTCAATAACAGAAGAAATTAAAGGGTAAAATGTGTTTGAATTGTTTAACCAGTTCTGCTGCCAATGAAACTAGCACATTTCTTCCTTAAAAGATAGCATATAAAACTGATTTAACAGCTTCATATCAATAAAAATATTTTCCTTAACCCTGGTGGGCCCTGGAATGGCATTACAAGAGCAGATCTGAATTTACACAAGTCTGGGTGGTTTAATGGCACAGTACGTCACAGTGCCTATGGTTAAAGAGTCTTCTTCCCCATATCCTTCATACTGCATCTGCATTCACTCCTAACCTGCTCTTACTTCATTTTCTTAATCTATGTCTTGCCAGGTACACCTGCCAACATCTGATTAAGCTGAAATATGAAGCATTTGTCGTAAATGGTGTATGACCAGGAAAATAAATCTTGTGTCAATATTCTAGGTTTTCCTTGGCAGATCAGATTCAGCCAAACACTGACACACAGCTTCAATTCCAGATATGCTTCAATTCAGTAGCATGTGCCTGAATCTGGGCGTGCTGTCGGGATTTTTAGGAGCAGCAATGCAGGGCACACAGCTGTGTGCCTCTCCATCGCCCCGGAACATTCCAAGGCTTTGGAAAGCCCTACTGTTCACCTACAATACAACTGAAGCACTTCCTTTGCATTTTTAGAGACATAACATTAATTCTGTTTAATGCAAGAAGATCACATTTTTAAAATAAACTTACTTAGTAGTACTTAGTGACCTGAATGGAGAAGGAAACTGTACTTAAGTTTCACGTTAAAATATAAAAAGAACACAGTAAGATTTAGCAACTCTGTTTTTAAATCAATTGCTTTAAAAAATGAAAAATAAATTTTTTAACTGGCTTGGGGTTTTTTTTAAAGATCCTTCTAGAAAAGTTAAATAAGGAAATCCTCTCTTATACTCGCTTATATTCAGGGAGTCACTGCAGATACATGACCAGATCATCATGCATCTGCTTTAAGAGAGAGCTATTACTTTCTGTTCAATGCCAAATGTTTTCTATCCTACACAAGAATTCTTATCAAGAATACATGTCATACAGCCATAAACCTACACAATGCAATAGCAGTCATTTGAATAACTATGCACAAATATTTTGCCAAAATACAACCTACTGTGTCACAATCTTTCAGGCAATGGCACATTTTTCCACTGAATATAGAATGTGATTGATAGTGGGTTTCCTCAGAGCATTATCTAGTCTTTTCTTCCTGTCACCCCAATCCTACAGGGGCTGGGCATATATTACTGAACCTATTTTGTGTGCAGACTTTAAAATCCATCATAAGCCTGTCTGTTGATGAGTTGTTTCGCCTGTTGTAAGATACAGAATCAGGAATGACAAAACTGATATCTTTTTATGCTGAAAACAGGAGAAAGAATCGGTACAATACATCTCAACTCACTTTACATAAGCTATCATAGCATTTTTTAAACAGCTTTTTTCTCCTTATGATTATGTGAATGGCCCTGCAGTATCAGTATTTTCACTTTTCTTTAATAAGACATTGTTTGTAGAGAACTTTTTCCCCTCTAGAAGATTCATGCCACAATTCCTTATGGCATGAACAGCCTTTGGATAATGCTGTAATTATCATGAGCTACATTTTCCCTTTGCACTGCAATGGTAAAACATGTACTGCTAAAATTCTAATATGTAGCTCCAAGACAAAGGAAAGATGAAGCAGAGCTTTTAAACTGTAGAGCGCAGTTCATTTATGTTATTTTTACAAGATAAAGTAAAAGAATCAAAAAAAACAATGCAAAAAGAGGAAGAAATGAGCAGCATGAACAAGAAGAAAACCAGCTTTTCAGTACTGTATGTACAGTTTCGAACTGATTTCAATAACACAGAAAAATTGTGTTGTTTTATGACCAAGTTTCCTCAGATATACGCTAATGGGAAAGTAGATAGTTCCCTTCTAAAGAAACAGTTGTCTTCTAACATCCTTAAATAAAGCTTGCTTTCTAAACTTAACTTCTACGATAGCTGATATTAACCTCTGTCAGTGTCAAGATAAATGGGCCTAATCTTATCCAATATACTAATTCTTTGGTTCCTATTCATTTCAACCTAGCCAATCTACAAGGTTATGGGAAATCTATTTTCTGTTGCTTTTCAATATTGATTAGTAATCATTTTTCAGGTATATAACGTAATGGGAAATCAGTAACTAAATCTTAATTTTATCCTTTAACCTTGGGGCATCAGTGTCAAGGTAGTTAGGTGATTTTCAAGTTCTTGCCTGCTGTGATTTTTGAGCTCATGCATATGGTGATTGAATTAATACCTGGCAATACTTGCTCAGCCAGTGGATCAAATTATAAACACAGAATTGTCATTAAATTTATACAACAAATATCCAAGTTTTCCTGGCTGTATCACATCAGCTTCTGTTATCAAATATAGAAGAATAACTTAAGTCAGGGATATTCAAGGCATCAAGAAGTAGTGATCATAAAGCATATGACTGTGCCTTTATGGATTTCTGCAAATTAGTAACAGTAAATTAGTATAGTCAGCAGGGATTTAATTCTATTAAGCTAAAAGTTATGAGACTCAGTCAATATGCAGAAGGTATACTCAGTAGTTAGAGAGACTGCAACAAAAGATCTCTGAAGTTTTTCTTCTATTGACTGATAGCATGATGTACAACCTGGTATTCACTTATTTATCATACTAGTTATTAATCTGACCTCATAAATACTGAAGAATGAATTATGAGGACTCAGAGTAGGTTAGAAATATAGTACAGATGGAAGACAGAGTAAAATGTACCCTAACACCCATTCTAGGAGGAACTAGAGTTTGGCAAGAGACAGAAAAATGCTTTCTTAAATAAAAATCCCTTTAAAGAAAAATGTTATTCAGCAGCCATTAGAAGGCAGTTGAACACTGACACACAAGATGAGGTGCTATGCTAACAAGACTGAAGGGTATGGAACGCAAAAAGACTGATGACAGTACCAGGCATGTCCTATGTAGGAGGATTATTTTGGTGTATTCTGAGTCATTTATGCACATCTGGGTGATTTTTTTCTACTATTTAACTGAGGATTAAAAATCCTCAACTATAGGTGAAGAACATTTTGGTAGTTTGCAGAGACCAGTCAAAACCTGGAAGGCCACTATGTGAGGTTCTGCAGGCAGCTAAACATGTACAAGCAACAGAAAGTGGAGGCAGACAACTATCTCCAAACAACTGAAAGTAATTTTGCTTGTTTGGTGTTTACCTGTTTACTTCTGTCACATTTCAGCAGTGACTTTTGTGATATTGATACTTGCAAAAACTGCCTTGCAGTTACAAATGTCATTTTATAGTGTTTACATAAGAGTCAGCACTGGGAGACCATTTCGGTACTTGGGTGTTTTGGCTGAAATAATCAATAGGAGCTTGTTTTGGCTTGTAGATAAAAGATCTATGTCTGAGCTTCTGGACATTATATTACATTATAAACCACAGTGGTGGTTCTGTCAGAAGTTATACTTTGCTTTAAAAATAAAAGCCTTATGAGGCGCTGTAAAAGGAAAATGTTGAAAAGTCAGATTAAAGTAAGAGAGGCAAATGAAACATCTGCCGAGTTTATTAGTGACAGGGGGTGTAGGGCTGAAGAGGGAGTAGACTTCACTTCAGTAATATAATTTCAAGAGAAGACATTTAAGAAGTGACTGCTCAGCCTAAATGGGGCAAACATGGTAAAATAAACTACCTAAACGATCACTCTACTACAGATATTAAGTATAAATGATGTCCTGTAATATGACATGTATTTTTAATGACCGTCCTCTGGTCAGCCATAACAGTTTCATAACAGATGTAGCTTATTTGAAGAACATATTATGGAAGAGAGGAAAGATCTGACCTTCATTTAGCTAATATGAAGGTAACATTTCCTATGGAAAGTACAACCAAAGTTGCTTTACTTATTTCAGATTACAAAGAGAAATGATTAAGAGATGTAGCAATTCAAGGGAGGCAAAGCTACTCCACTGCGGTAGGGACAAAGACGCCTATGCCCAGGCTTGGTGGAGCAGCACCTTGTGGAGCCACCTGAGCAGGCTGTGGTGAGTTATCTCTGGAGCCAGAAGAACCAGGGCTGCCTCAGTGTGGTGCTTTGACTAATTATCCTTCCAGGGAGGCAGAACTAATTACCTTGGCTTGAGCCCAGATGGATATTGTTTCCAGGGCTCAGGGTAGTAGCTCTGCATGGTGCTGCAGTGTGCTGGATACTTTTGTATTCACTTGATTATCTATACCATGACATTTCTTGAGCTAGATAAGCATATCCTACTTGATAACTGGTGGAAATGCCACAGAACTAACGGTGCTGAGAATACCAAGATATTATTTGTGGAATAGAAAAATATGTATTTACTGTAGCTATAAGATTAAGTCAGTCAACAGGTATAGCCATCAGCACATCTTCTCTAGGACTGATTCTAAATCAGATTCAATATCAACTATAGTTTTTATTATAGAACCTTATTAACATCAAACCAAATCACTTTAAAATATTTTTGCCTTCCGGCACCATATTTGGTAAATACACTTCCTCCAGGAAAACAAATGTAAGTACATAAAGATCTGTGCACTAGAGAATTTCTATTTAAAGTTATATTTCTTCTTTCACATTGAGACATTCAGTCTGGGTTTTAAATTGATTTCATCTTGCTGTTAAACACAAAAAATATTTCAGCCTTGAGGAGTATTCAGAGTAAAAAGTATTTAGAGCCATGCTTTACAACATGGTTTCTGCAACAGCCTGCAGTTAGCAAATATTGACAAGGAGTACTTCTGTTCAGGAAGCCCCGGAAGTCAAATTGTAACAACTTTGTTTTAGAGAACAACCTATCAAACACATTTATCCCAGCTCTGTGACATGACTGGAGTAATCTCTGAAATTTTAGTGTGGTCAGAAAACCTGAGTTACGAATGCATAAATGGAAGCCTACGTCCTCTGACACGGTTGTGCTGATCTTTGGGTGGAAACTGCAGTTATTGACCTGAACATACAGTGTTTTTAAGAACCAGAGGAATGAAGCAGAAGACTTTCTGAATGTTGTTTAGAGGTTAAAGCCATTCAGCAAGTTCACTGATAGTTTTGCTTCTGACAGGAAAACAGGATCAGATTGAAAATGCAATAACATAAAACTAACAATGGCAAATCTATCCCTAACAGAGAAAAAATAAAGTTCTCACAGGAAAGCAGGCTATCTATTCACAAAATTTTTTGATTTTCAGTGAATGAAAATAAATCAATCTGATTTAAGATGAAAACCTATTTAAAGGAGAACTGCATTTGTTTCCCCACCTCTTCTGTTTGAACCTATTATACTTCTCTGCCCTTCTCATCCTCTACTTTTGCAGACTTAACTTTTGCTAAGTATTTATACTTACAGTATGGTTATAAAATAGCTAATATCATCATAGCTTCAATTAAATAAATTCGAAACTCCACAGTTCTGCCCAATTCCAAGTGCAAGCTCAGTTTGTGTTATTATAATTCTATCAGCTTTCTGAACAGCGTTTCTGAGTATCTGCCTTGAAGTCTAGCTTTGGTGGCCATAAGGCACTTGCTTAGAGCACCCCAGTAAGGGCTTTCCTGAAGTAGCTCATGGCCATGGGACATCACTGGGCGCCCGTGCTGCCACAGGAGAGGGGCACAGTGTACCCTGTGCAGGTCTCTGGTTTTTTCAGTGTCCTGTGCTTGGCAACAGCTCCATCCCCTCATTCTCTGCCTAGATCCCCTGTCTGACCCAGGGTGCATACAAGCTTCCCTCAGAAAGAGAACCCTTCCAACACACCTACACCATCTCCTTTTTCTCTTCTTTTCTCTCCAGCTAAGTTACTGAAAGCCCCAAAGGTGGACAATGCTTGTTAAGCACTCACACAGTGCTTAACCTTTCCTTCCAGTGCTGGTGAGGAACAGGTCCTTGTGTACAGACCTAGCATAATTATTTATACTTCAGCATCTCTACCTGAAAATATTAATATTGTCACCTGAAGTAAATAGTTCCTGACATGATTTAATGAAGTATAACAATCAGGAACTAGAATTTTAAATATTAAGCATTTACTTTAAACATTAAACAATGAAGTTCTCTGAATTTTAAAATCTTATCCAGATTTTATAAAAACTGAAAATGAACCAGGAAACTTTTAGCATGAAAAATTTACATCCCTTACACAGGAGAGAAACTGGGAGCAGGACATCAGGGACATCTCCACATTATAAATATTTCAGATCACATCTATAAAAGAAAAAATATTGTGCTATCTCATATCAGGTAAGTATAATCTCTGATACCAATCTTGGTAAAGAACCAGAAGTTTCAGTTAGTTTGACGGAAATACCGAAGTGACACTGAAAAGTATAATGCTAAAAATGTTTCAGCTGTGTCCGTACTGTGAGCCCATCTCTGTTTCCATTTGTGGGATGAGGCCAGCAGTAATACAAACTGGGAGATTTCTGTGATAATTTAGAGCCCATCACCTACAGAAGTGACAGTCACCATTACTTACAGTTATATGGGAGGGGCAGACTTTTTTATTGCTAGTTTCACTTGTCTGAACCATAAAAAGCTCATCATGCTGAAAGCTGCATTCTTATGGTATCCTACAGACAAAGTCATTACCAGAAGAACTCTCTCACATGCACAATACTGGGTAATATTTGACCTATCATATTTGTAATCAGCAAAAAATCTCTTCTTTTAATCTTGACTCTCTTTTCATTGCTTTTTCACCACCTTCTCAGTAAGAGATAAATGACATTTTAATAGCATTTTGTGCTGACGAAATTGAAATGTTCAAGGTAATATTTAATGAGGCATAGTGCTGCTGGCCACACTGCCTTTATCTTAATTATAATCTCGGATTTTTTAAAAAAATACTATCACTGGATTACAAACTTTCCTGAAGGTTGGGATCTACCAGGACACAGAAAGTAAACAAGCAATAAAGAAACAATATATGCCTCACTTCTAGGGTTGGGGAGTTTAAGTCTAAAAATCAATAAGTAGCTTTGACATGTTTGAATGTAGTGAGAGATGTAACTGTCATTATTCTCTCTGGGAATAAATCAAAGGTTTTGACACCAGCAGTCATGTCACCAATCCTTCTTTGTGTCTTCATATTTATTTACTCTTTTGATTACTGGGATAGTCTTCAGAGACAGATACCTCATTTTTATGAAAGTAGCTCTATTCACAGTTGGAAACAGAAAAATCTAGGATTTATTTTTCAGTTCACTTCTCTCCAGCTGCTGAATTTTTCATTTGAAGCAATTAAGAAAAAACATACTGATAAGAAGAGTGCTCTTTAAGTCAAAAAAGATCAGAAAACATTCTATAGTCTTCTTTATGTGTCTAGACAGTAATGCTGTGCATTAATTCAAGTGTTTTCTACTCTGTATACATTTACCTTATTTGTTATTTATTAATCAACTCTGTAATGCGCTCCTGAAGGTGAAGGATTAGAGAGAGAGCTGAAGAAAAGAAAGTCCAAGGGAGTGCAGCCTTAATATAGTTTTGCTCTGGCAAGTGCATAAATGTATCCACTGAAAGCAGTCAGGACCGAGTGAGGCTTCATAACAGTATTTTGTTTTCCTTACATTTCACTCAGAATAACAAGTGACCCACAGCCTTGTCAGGGGCTGAATATCTAAGCAAAATGCCAAACCTTGATCGCTCTGAACCTGAGTAACCCATGGAATCTCTATAAAAATGGAAAGAGATATCTGAAAGAAAATTCGTAATGATTTGTAATATACACTCCTTTTTTATCTTTTTCAATCCTTAATTTGTTGTTTGTTTGTTTGTTTTTTTAATGTCTGTCCACTTTACAGTCTCCAGTGTCTTTAATTAAACTCACTAGATTCTTCCCTCATACCTGGCAGATAGCATTAATTAAAGGCCTGTTTGCCAGACACCACATAATGGGTAAGACACAGTGAATGAAAAGCATGGCTCTGACCCTAGCAAAAGCTAGCGTGGAGATAATATTTTCAACTCTCTCTTAAAAACCTAATGTGCTATATGTTGGGAAAAAATACATACACTGTCTTTTAGATGCCTGCATTCGCTCTATGTGCACAGTCAGAAAGACTGGAAAGAATTGATTATGGTGGCCTTATTCTTTTTTAATCTGTGCATATGGTTCCTTCTGAACTGTCAGGATACCTGACTGCAGTAACACGTTCGATCTCTTCAGTCAAATGTGCACGTATTTCTCTATCTCTGCTTTTACCTTTTTATTGAATAAATAGAAACAAGCTGCAAAACCTTTTCCAATAGTGTGGTTGTGGTTTTTAGCTGTTGTCATTGTTGTAAAATGCATTTATTTTAAATTTTGGAACGGCCTTGCCTATTCATATGGAAGAGTTTTATAAACTCTTGTCTGGAAACTTACGGTCGTAAGGAGTATTTTTACAGTTCTATTGCTACTTGCTTAATATTATTTTTACCATTTGTTATTGGGACTGCAAAACCCAAACAGTTTTACACATAAACCACCTAAAAGTCTTAGAATTTTAAGTGAAGTATAATGTCCAAATAATCTTCTCAAACATCTGGATTTTATGTCAGCAGGTCTTAATCTACATTTACCATTAATCACCACACCCAGAAAGTATTCTTTCCTATACTGACTAGATGACTTAAACTTTAGATATATGCAAAAACTATTCTTTTGGGGCTCAGTCTTTTGCTGCTAATGTTCTCCACAAGATACAAAGTTGAACATTTAAGAATAAAGAGACATTGGAACCAAAAAGTATTCTTTGTGGTGTCTGCCAGATTTCTGTCATCTCAATACAAATCCAGAGAGTAGTCACTTGAGGATGAAAATCAAATAAATATATGATATAATACAACAGATTACATTTGTGGCAATTATGCAGTATTTTCCATTTACATATCTGCCAATGCTGTAAAAAGGTATGTGTGGTTTGACACATTTTCTAGAAAGGGAACACCCAGAAATCAAGCCACGTTTTCAAGGAGCATTCAGGTCAGTCAGAAGGAAAAGTGTAGCTCTAGCAAATCATAATTTTTTATTGCATATGCTGTTTTTCTTGTATGTAGACACATTCTAAAAGTTTTCCAAAGCCATGTATGCAATATTGAAATGGTTAAAAATTAGGTGTCACTTCAATTTAGAAGGATATAAATTTATTTCCTTAATTTCCTTCTTAATGCAGATATGTATTTAATTTTTTTACCCACATTAATTTCAGCAAATTCTGTGATCATTATAATTATTTCTAATTTTTTTCTGAACCAACAGTTGTTCTTAAAACATGAAAAACAATAAGAGACAGTAATTGAAATATAAAGAATGTTATTGTAAAGAGGGTAGGGATTCTGAAAGACCACAGGGCTGTAAGAAGACAAAACCTGCAAACTAGACAAGACAAGAGACAATTCAGAGCATCTTTTAAATGACAAACTCAAATAAAATAGCCAACAGTAACATAAAAAAAAGGCAGACAGAAACTGAAAAGTCACCAGTCTCTTAAATTAACAAATAGCTAAGGAAGATTGCTTTTTTTAAAAAAAAGAAAATCTTACTTGCAATAGCAATTCTTTATTATTTTAATAATTCTTCGATAATATATTATTAATAATAATAATATAATCATAATAATTCTTTATTATTTTAAGAAGGCAATAGCTCTGTAATCAAACAGCTCTGTAATCAAACAACAAAAAAACCCCAAAGATAATTTCAGTCTGACAACCAGTTGAAAAATACTAGAGGTTAAACTTACCTGATTATTAAGGTACTCATAATCAAAGCAGTCTATAAATGTGCCCACATTTACCTATATTGGTTCAAATGGAGAACTATAACTTTTTCTGTTGCGACTCAGATCTATTTGGTCATATTCCCATGTCCATTTTCTGCAGCTAGTATGTGATTAACATATTTCCATTTTCAACACACCACCAACTAACTAGTGTAATTTTTTTTGCATGCTTATTAATCATATATCACAATGAAATAATTTTTTCCCAAGCAGATCGTAACAAATATATAATGTTGATGTTCTCTGTTAAAGAGGAACAGCTGTTAGAGTATTTGAAGTTCTTATTACTGCTGACCTCTATGCAATACATACGTACACTCTATCACAGGCTTCATTATGGTATTTTGTGTATGTATCTGTTTAGAGTAGATGGGACAGTAAATAACATTTTATTTTTCAGGGCTATATATTCAGTTGCTAGAGCATGACTGTACCAATGATTGCTACCTCACGAAGATGCACTATGGAACATCTAGATTTTCACATATTTAAAAGGAGGGAGGAAAAAAAATTAAATATCCTTATGTAGGGAGAATCAGTCGAGGTAGTTAAAAACAAAAAGATGACTTTCTGAACAGTAGTCATGTCTATTATCTGCACTGGATTAGTGTCACTGTCTATGCTTTTTAATGCACTTGTCATCCAGGGTAAATGAAGATTGATAGCAACTATTAGTCTATTTTTTCACAGTTTCTGTGGTTCACTGCCTTTCTGCTTGAAAATGTTGTTGTATAAAAAGTTGACATGTATCAGCTATATTGTTCATTGGTTCCAATCATATGTTGATGAATATCAGTGTAGTGCTACTGACTTAAACCGTAAGAGCATAAGAGGTCTCTGGGTCACTCTGTCAAACCTCTGTAATCACAGTCATTAATGTAAATGGCATTAAATCCAGAAAATTCTTGACCATATATCACAAGCCACAGAAAAACTCATTATACTAAAGCACATATATAAAAGACCAAAAGCCTCAAAATACATAATATGCTTCCGAAAAAGAGAAAGCAAGAGGTATTACCGGCACCTTGGAATCCTTCACTATCAGAAAATTTCTTAGGTACTAAAAATTGTTAGCATTAAACCAAATGCTCTGGACTTTTCCAGGATGCTAAGTGCACCCTGCGCTTCAGAACAAGGAGTCATGTCCCTGGGGATGCTACTTCACTCAAGATGTATAAAAGTCCCCTTTTCATGCTCCAGTCTCAATGACAGTTATCCTATCATCCAGCGATGCAATTCAGGACCTTCTCTTCTCTTGTAGCCAGACATCCCCATTTTCAGTCCCTAAGGCATGACTTTGGACTTCGCATTATTAAATTTAAACCCAGTTCTATTACTATAAGCAACAAGGACATCTATTCTTACCATAGAGTACCTAGCTATCTACATGACTGGCAAACGCCCTTAACTTTGTGTCAGCCAAAAATTGCATTTATCTCTTGATTATTCTATTTTCTTCAAAATCCATTCTAATGCTGTGCATGGTATTAAAGTCAAACTGAGAGGTTTCTATTTCTTATGGCTGAATATCTGATAAGGCATTTGTACTTTCACATTGTAATCTTCCATCCATCACCTCTAACCAGAAATCAAAATTAGTTCCAAATTGTGAACTACCTAAATAGAAAAGACAATTATTGAGTGAATCATTTTGCCTCTCTGATAGAGGACTACAGACATTATGGTGTTCCTATCCCATGGTGGTGATCCAAGGGATGAGGAAGTTCCCCAAACGGCACTGCTAACATATCTCCTTTCCTGTTCTGGGGGGTCCCTTCAGCCCAGCCCTCACAACAATGCGCTCCCTGCCTCCATGCTCCGCATCCACCAGTTTTACACCTGCTGACCGCAGCAGAGATGGCCTTTTCTGGGGCCAGGGTTATGTGTGTGCTGACCAGTTAACATCTACATTGTTATCCAGGGCAGTCCTGTGTCTCTGGTTTAAGCCTCGTGGTTACTGCAGGGGTAAAAGCAGCATTGAAGACTGCCTGAATCTCTTGGGTCATATCTTGTCAAGCCTGTTGTAAGTACCTTAAGTCTTTGAACCCTCTCCTCTGATCGATACTGCTCCGAACATTCAAAATGTTTTGTGGGAGGAAAAGAGAAGGTAGGAGTGAGAGAGAGACCAGTAGACAAAATGCAACCATGCAAACCTTTCTTCATTGGAAAATCATGCTGAAAGCAATATAAAATATGCTTTAATTGCAGCTGCTTAATATTAGCTGTGCAATTTTGCTAAGGACACAGGTCCTTTGTCAATTTTCCCTTTGCTAAAAACACAGGTGGTTCAGCTGTGCATCTCCTATGTGCAACTCCCTGTTAATTGCTTTATTATTTATTTACTGCTACATTTATTGTAAATATACCTATTTAAATAACATTTAATGATAAGCTTACTTATTTTGACTGTGGTTATTTATACATAAATATCAGAAATCACAATTACAGTTTATTAATGTAATCATTCTGTAATATTTTATCTGGCACAGGTTGCCCAGAGAAGCTGTGGCTGCCCCCTCCCTGGCAGTGTTCCAGGCCAGGTTGGATGGGGCTTTGGGCAACCTGGGCTAGTGGAAGGTGTCCCTGCCCAGGGCAGGGGGTGGGACTAGGTGATCTTTAAAGGTCACTTCCAACCCAAACCATGTTACTATCTTTAGGACAGCAGTGCATACTCTTCACCTAGGAAGAATGTTCAGTTTATTTGTTGCAGTTCTGCCAAGTTTCTTGGCTTTGTTTTTTTGTCTGGCAACCCACAGCAACTATATGGCTAAGAAAAGTCTATAGTTGCCCAGATGGTAGCAGTCATCAGATGAGAATGATGGCAGAAGCAATATTATGGACACATTAATTTAAAATTCTGGTATTTCCAGCAGAGGTACCTTTGAGGAACTAAGGACCCTTTGGATCTTTTTATATGTTTTCAGGCAAGCAGACAGCAGAAAAATACATACTAGAAAAGAAGTAAGCAAGACAAGACACTGACTTGCTTACTAAGGTAAAGCAGTTTGGTTTTGGATTCTCTAAATTTATTATTTGTTAAATGCCATGCTGAGATTGAGCTGACAAGTAGAAAGGATAGGACTGTCATCCTAGTTTGTAATCTAAACCAACAGAGGAACATACAGAAGGTCGACAGTATTAAAGTGGGTCTTCACTGCTAAAAATGCACTTTTTCTCTGTGAGTTTTATGCAGCTTTGACTCTACTTAATTTGATGGAAGTTTGGGTTAGTCAGAGTATTAATACTAGAATTTTTACCTGAAATATACAGTCTTACCTAAACACTATAGATACCCAATTACTATAAACATTTATTGACAGATGATGCCAAGATGTTGAGAAGCCAATGATATAATTTAGTGGAGTATGGACAATTTAAGTGTTTAAGAGTCATGGGGAAAAATTAAAGAGTCAGAAGAGTTTTACATGAAATGACTGTACACAGATCATTATAAATAGTCAAATTCCTGTATAATTCCGCAATGAGATGGCAGTAGTCAAAGAAAAATTTACAAGAGTCTTTCTATCAGAAGTGAAGCAGCATTACCCATGTGCTCTATTTTTAATTGGTTAAAAATGCTTACATGCACACTTGCTTACATGAATGCCAGGATCTTCACAATACTGTTAGCAGAAGTTTACTACTGTGAGTGTTTGATATGTTCCCATATAATTCAATTTAATTTATTTCATAAGGTGAATTCTTTAAGAAGCTCTGCTTACTGAGGTGTAAAACGATCATAGCATTTCATGTGTTTGTGATGGGTTTGAGATATTGCTCTTCTCTTCCCACACAGTTTTTAATAAAACTGCTGCCACTTTGCTGACCTTCCCCTCTTCAAGGTTAATGGTTTGTTATCTATAAATTACTTTTCATGATACAGCCTGGGTTATGAACTCCAGAATTGTCTTCTGTGGGTTCTCTCTTCAATTTGTTGGCTCAGAGAAAAGCACATTTCCTAGTAACTGAGGCAGATTTCACAATAGGAAAAACTACTACAGAAATGAAAAGAGATAATATCAGCTTTAGAAACTTGCCATTTTGTTCTATAAGAAGACATACAATTATTTCAATTGGTCGATGTTGTGGAACAACTGCTGTCATGTTCTCTAGTAAAGCTGGATGCCTACATGACTGCAATTTACCAAACGCTGCCCTGACTCCTTTTTTCTTGCCTATAGAGCCTCTAGGCTAAAGATGTTGCAGAGACAACAATTAGCGACATTGTATTATTGTAAAGGTTTAGAAATATGTTAATAGTCAGACAATTTATAATCTGCAGTCTTTGTTATCATTATGGAACATCTGTTACTTAAGAACCAACTCCATAATAAACCATGCCCTAGTATTTTATAATCCTGTCACAGTGTAAGAGGGAAAAGTAGAGATGATATTAAGTTTGATCTTGAGAGGTAGCAGACATATTTGCATCCTGAGGACAGCACAAGCAGAAAGTGTTCAGAAACACCTTGCAGTTTTCATACACTTTAATGATATATTACACAATTCTTTACCAGCTGATCCTTTCCATCCTTTAAACTTTGAGAGTGAATTTTATAAGAAACCAATGACAACACTCCAGTGGCACATTATAAATCTGTACCCAGGAAATACACATTTGCTTTCAAGCTCTGGGAAAGAGTATCTACACTGTCAAAAAATATAACTTCACCACTTCAACTGTAATTTCAGTCATAAAAACAGCTGTAAGAGTCTCTCCCTCAGTCTGACTCTTGTTTGCTAGGGATTATTTACATTACATGATGCCATTTTCAAAAGGAATGTAAAATCAGGCAAGAACCATAGAATCACAGAATGGCTTGGGTTGGAAGGGCCCTTAAAGATCACCTAGTCCCACCCCCTGCCCTGGGCAGGGCCACCTTCCACTAGCCCAGGTTGCCCAAAGCCCCGTCCAACCTGGCCTGGAACACTGCCAGGGAGGGGGCAGCCACAGCTGCTCTGGGCAACCTGTGCCAGGGCCTCACCACTCCCACAAAAAATAATTTCTTCCTTATATCTAATCTAAATCTGCCCTCTGTCAGTTTAAAACTGTTACCTATCCCTATACCCCTGATCAAGAGTCCCTCCCCCCTTTCCCGCAGCCCCTTTCAGCCCTGGGAGGCCGCTCTAAGGTCTCCCCGGAGCCTTCTCTTCTCCAGCTGAACCCCCCAGCTCTCTCAGCCTGTCCTCACAGGGGGGTGCTCCAACCCCCCAGTCACCTTTGTGGCCTCCTCTGGGCCCGCTCGAGCAGGTCTGTGTCCTTCTGATTTGGGGGGCCCAGAGCTGGACACAGGACTGCAGGGGGGCCTCACAAGAGCAGAGTAGAGGGGGAGAATCCCCTCCCTTGACCTGCTGGCCACACTGCTCAAGCCTGTCCAGGTCCCTCTGCATGGCAAAGGAAGGCAAGCAAAGCTTTCTCAACATATTTGGGGTAGCTTTTCACATACAGCATCACAATCTGCTTAATTAGTTTAATTTAGTATAAAGCCTCTGTAACACTTTTATATTTAAGGCTTTTTGAGTGATACATGGCAGTACACTTCAGAATTACAAACTGTAATTACTCTTCCCACTTCATCAACAGAGATAGCAAAGGCCAGATTTTTGCTTACAGTTAACTAATAACAATTCTGTAATTGCCATTCAGAAACTGCTGAAACTATGCTCTTATTCCAACAGGCAATAAGCCCAATTTTTTTTTCATCCAAGTTGTTGAAAAAGGATTGATAAATTTTCATCTACTTCACAAATATACCCTCCATGCATTCTTCTCTTACTTAATTACTTCACCAGTCCATTCTGTTGTGCATCAGAGCACTGACCATGTGGAACTCAATTTTATTTTCCATTCTCTAAGACTGGGGTGTTCAATGGCTGTGATGTACTACTACTTTTTTTTGCCTACAGAGATTATAATTAAAATCTTTAGTTACAGCCATGTGTGCAATGTCTTCAAGTTACCCCAGTTCAATTTTATCCAACATTTTAAAAATGTTTTTCCAATGTATGCTCTTTTAAAGAAAAATACTTTCTTCTATAGATACAGATCTGGTTTTCATCTACTGGAATAAACAAAGATCACTGGGAGCATGCCAAGACTAGAGCGACAGCACTATCAAAATCAGCACAGGTCTGAATAAAGGTTGTAAACAAACTTCCTGAAAGTGGCAGTCAGCTTCCATTTGTCTTCAGTGACAGGACTTTCAAAAAAAGTGAAGTTAGAAACACCTTTAAATGGCTCTACTTCTTGAAAAACAGGCCTTGTTAAGAGGTCTCAGATCGGAGACTCAATTCCTAACACAAAGCTTTAAAACATCCAAGACTGTTTTCTAACATGGTTTAGAACATGACAGTTTCAAGCTGGTCTCCTTAAGTAAAATATGTACTGAATTAAGCAAAACTTCCAGAAGTGATGAATCTGATAGTGGTGCCCTAAAATACCAGCTTAAAATCATCAGTGATCCATTATGAAGTAGACATTATAAAAAGATTAAAAGCTTTAAGGTTAAAGAGAAAGAACAGGGTGCTGCAACATTTCCATCAGAGTAAATCAGGATAGTAAAACTATCAATTGTTTTACCACTATGCAAAATTTATATTGGTTAAAAAGCTAAGCCTTTCATTACCTAAATTAAAAGTATACTGTGTTTATTGAATTCAAAGATTAGCTTGCTGTTATACACAGTAGACTTATTTTGATGTCTCAGGATTAATATTCATGAACTTTCAGACTATTAACTACACATATGTAACGTCTGACAAGAAATATATCTTACAGACTACAATTATTGTAGGATGCTTTTAGTTCTGATTTTATCTTTGATTTTGCTGTGGATTCCCCCAGACTCTTCATACTGTCCAACAATGTTTTAAGGTTGGTTCTGGAAGGTTTATCATATTGATAGATCTGATAAAACTTAGACATTCAAATCCAAAGGACATTTTTCAATTTCTTTCTCATTTTAAATAGTTTTACATGAGTGATAACTTTCAAATTCAGTTGCCTGAAATGTTGTCTTAACTATCAGCAGAACTGGAAATCACCAGAAACTGTTCACTCCTCAACCAGTTCAGCTGCACTATTGGCTAATATTGATACCTGTCACTTTTCAGAGTTTGAAAGACATGAAATCTTTGTAACTCCGATAAAAATCACAATTCACACACACACACAAATGCCCTTTTTTGCTTCTTCAGGTGGCACCAGTGCTTTTAAAATAGTATCAATCACTTAAACAGAAAAATAGCAGCAGAAAAATCAAGCACTACATGAGGAAAAGTCTAGCACCATCAGATAACATCAGTTCCACTGTTAGCACATGTTTAGTTCTAGCTGGCACTATATGAACACTGTAATAACTATAATACAGGGAGTCATGCACAAGAGGCACACAGTTAAATACATTGCTTTCTCTGATTAGCTGCTCATAGTAGAGAACAGTTGTTGATGGCAGGTGAAGGCTGCTGGGGACTATCAGCTCTTGGCTGCAGGCTTTCTTGGCCTGTTTTGTGAACTTCTTATCATCAGATTCCAACCACAGAGCTGTGTAAGATCTCAGTGGAATAGCTGAGATCATAAATCAAGAATGTGATAAATTTAAATAAGATATGAAGGTAAAGACAATATAAACAATGGCTTCCAAGTACATCAATGGAAGGCCATCAACTATGAGAGTTCTGAGGCCAAAATGCGTGGTGACAATTTGTGGGATAAGTTAGAGGAAAATAAAATATCACAATGTGGAGAGAATCTCATGATTAAGAGAGATGGGCCCCACAAGTAGCCATAAACACAAGAAATTGTAAGTTGCTCCTTTTTTCGGAATTCAGGTTAAATCTGAAAACCAAAAATCATGCATCACTTGTAAAGCAATTACCATACAAGAGAGCACTGCCCACCTATGCCTCTGTGATTCTGCTTAAAAAAGCTTCTACCTATTTTCCATAGTGCAGGAGAGAAAGTCATAAACTGCACAGCAATAGCAACAAATAGCAATAACAAAAGCAAATGTCAGAATTTAAATTGCAAACTACCTATGAGCCTTGACTGCTAAAACTAAATCCAGAATTGAACATTAAAGGTTTGAAGTTGCTCTGCTGGGGCTAGATGTTGCTTCCGCTCATCCCTTTAATAAACTCTGAGGCATTACATGTAGACTAGAGCTGGTAGGGATGGAGAATCACCACGTAGCAACCCTCAAAGATAAGTTCACAGGATTCATGGAAAATACTGACTATTTTAATAAAGAATGTATATCAAATTACTCCTTGTATAACACAGAATGATTTTTCTGATAGAGTTGTGGTGGGTGCATTAACATAACTTTCTAAAACACAGACTATTTTCTCCTGAAAGCAAAATATATTTTGTACCCCACTGTGTGAGCCCTAATTCCCACTCAGACCTCAGGATTTAGAAACATAAAAAATGAATCTTTTGAAAGGCACTGAATTTCCAATCAATTTGAAATTTTGGAGCTTCAGTTTTTCTGTCTTTCAAATTACACTTTCATTAGTATGGTCTGTGCAAATGCACATTATTCCTTACATCGGTAAATCTATTAAATTGTGTGTTTTGTTCCAACACAGCATTGTCATCATGTAAAACTGGTTTCAGTTTAGCTCTCAGTGTAAAAGATTAAATGAAATGAATGCTATTTTTCATTTCTGCAATTATTCTCTGAAAGCTTGATGGGGAATAAGTCGGGAAATGCCCCAACACAAAACAATGAAATATTAACTGCTAAGAGCAGTTATTTCCCTCTAAAGATGTCGATATTAAATTATTTCGTTACATGCATAGTCACACCTGAAAGAATTGAAAAGCCACAGACTATGAACCCAGGGAAGATAAGGGACAAAGCAGCTCTCTATTATTAACTACTGCTGTACTTTTAGGCTGTTTTATGCTAATAAACTTTATAAAAATCTATTTACAGGCATATAGTAATAGGTAACGTATTTTTTAGCTCATGCTAATTTGTAAAACAAATGTCAAATTCCTACATTAAGGAGCTAAGCTAAACTGACATTTTATGTGACTGATTTTTGCAAAATACTTTACAAACTTTCTTATTCAGAGTTGAAGGTGAGGGCTGAAGAAACCATAGAACACCTCAGGGTGTTTTGCACTTTTACAGTTCAGCTTTTAGCATTATCAGAATATTGCATAAGATAATTTGTATATCTGGCACTTTGGGTTCTAGGTACTTCTGCTTTTAAGACAAGACGGCTGTGAAAAATTGAATTCTACTGAACATTGTAAACCATTGATGTTAAAATATGCAGGGAGGTTAAACCAGTAGAAAACTTTAATGGAGAATAACTAATTTAATGGGTGCATGTTAACACCAGCCATTTTTCTGGGTACAGATATAGGGAGGCTGAAACTCAAAGCACCCCATATGATCTCTATGATGAGCTCAGTGAACTCCAACTAATGCAGGGCCACGCCCGATCAAGAGCTATTTACATGCATTTTGTAATGCTGATCCTTTACTAACAAGTTCTGTAAAAATCTATAAAAAAATTTAAGATTCTTACTTTGATAATTTGTCCTTTTCTTCAGATCAGAAATGACAAGAGGTAGCCCTATATGACACAGTCTCATGCTGTGCATAAAAACTTAATGCTGACGGTAAGATCTACTGTAGGCCCAGGATCAGAACCATAACACTTGTCATGGGCCTGAAAATAACCTGATCTATGGAGAAATCTGGTCCGTGCTCAGGAAAACTAGTTTTCTGATAAAGGTTATCATTTCAGTGTACAGGAGCAAGGGATCAGAATGTACCGGTGCTTAGACTTTTAAGGGAAGATTATAAATTATTTTACCAGGGTATTCTGTTCTCAAGGAATAATGCATGAGAGATTAAGAAACATCTCTTAAGAATTCTTAAGAATGTCCAAGTGGAGAGCAGTGACAAGTGGCGTTCCTCAGGGGCGGGCGTTGGGACTGGTGCTGTTTAACATTGTTGGTGACAAGGACAGTGGGACTGAGGCACCCTCAGCAAGTTCCCTGACAACACCGAGCTGTGTGGTGCAGTTGACACACTGGAGGGAAGGGACGTGCCATCCAGAGGGACCTGGACAGGCTGGAGAGGTGGGTCCATGGAAACCTCATGGAGTTCAACAAGGCCAAGTGCAAGGTCTTGCCCATGGGTCAGGGCAATCCCAAGCACAAACACAGGCTGGGTGAGGAGTGGATGGAGAGCAGCCCTGCGGAGAAAGACCTGAGAGTGTTGGTGGGTGGAAAACTGACTGTGAGCCAGCAATGTGCACTCACAGCCCAGAAAGCCAACCATGTGCTGGGCTGCACCCAGAGCAGTGTGGCCAGCAGGGCGAGGGAGGGGATTTTCCCCCTGTAGGAGTCCTGTGTCCAGCTCTGGGGCCCTCAAAATCAGAAGGACAAGAACCTGCTCAAGAGGGTCCAGAGGAGGCCATGAAGATTACTGGGTGGCTGGAGAACCTCCCCTTGTGAGGACAGGCTGAGAGAATTGGGGTTGTTCATCCCAGAGAAGGCTCTGGAGAGACCTTAGAGTGGCCTTCCAGTACTTAAAGGGAGCTACAGGAAAGATAGGTAGTGATACAACAAGGGGTAACTGTTTTAAACTGAAATATGGCAGACTTAGATTAGATGTAAGGAAGAAATCCTTCCCTGTGAGGGGGGTGAGGCCCTGGCACAGGTTGCCCAGAGAAGCTGTGGCTGCCCCCTCCCTGGCAGTGTTCCAGGCCAGGTTGGACGGGGCTTTGGGCAACCTGGGCTAGTGGAAGGTGTCCCTGCCCAGGGCAGGGGGTGGGACTAGGTGATCTTTAAGGTCCTTCCAACCCAAACCATTCTATGTATCTATGATTTTAATTAGTGTAGATATCTCACCCTGGTCTCCTAAAATCTGCAGGATTTGCAATAACTTACTGTGCTTTCTGTTTTATTATTGAAACTTAGGAGAACATATATAAAGCCATAGTCCAAAAGTAAACTCCTGTTTTCAACATTAATATACTGAATTAATGTCCTGTATCAATTCTCCTCTAAACTGCTAGAGACATACAGTAAATTTATTTTTGAAAAAAAATGAGTAACGCCAGCAAGTTTTTCATGCTGAGTTTCAACTTGCTAGTAACATTGATAGGATAGCCCTTGTGATTGTTTACAATTGTCTTTTTTATACATTTTCTGTGCCACAAGTACAGTACAACAGTGTAATTGATCTGCCATTCAAATCAATTACTGGTTTGTTCTGCATTGTTTGCCCATGGGCTACCATGTAGTTTACTCCCTGGCAGTTAAACAAATCCTCAGCCTTGCATTAGGAGGTTTCAGGCACTTCAGTGAAAAACCGAAGCGTAGGAACTATTAGCTAAAAGCTGCAGAACCCTTGGAGCTCTTTCCCAGAGTTTGAGATGCTACTAAGAGTATTTCAATCAGTCTTTGTATTCCTGAACAAATTCCTTGAAAGGACTTGTTTTGGTGCAACAAGCTCCTTGGGCAGCTACAAAATCCCAGGATCAGATTTAAAATAGTTACATTTTTTTAACAAATTCTGGACAATTGGTTTTACAATGTCGGATGCAAAGCAATAGACATAGGGATTTGTCACTCCTCTTTCAATATTAGTAGGAGAAAAGAAAAAATACCAAGATGATCTTTTGCTAGGCTTCTGCCATCTTCAAGATCTTCTGTCAGCCCTATTTCAGCATTCCCTGTTTGGGAGAATAATAGAAACAAAATGTTTGAGCCATGCAATTAAATCATTTTATAGGATGAAGAAAATTTCTTCATCCTATAAAATGGTAAAGGGAACAGTACATGTCTAAAACATTCCCCATCAACGTAAAAATAAAATTGTGATCAGCTGGCACAATTGTCTCACACATCAATCAAAATAGATATTTATTCTCTCAGAAGGAAGGGAGATGGAAAACCAGGAAGCATTACATCACAGGGAAACGTAACTCAGTAACTGGAGAATACTTGCAAGCTTCTGAGTAATTGGAGAAATTCATATGATTAGAAGCATTTAGAGGACAAATAGTATCTTGTTACTTCCTAAATGTCTTCATTTCTGATTTGTATCCAGTTGTTCTTGTGCCAGCACTGTCTTTCAAATTCAGTAGTCTTTTTCCTCTTTAATGTTCATGCCTCTGATGTGCTTATGGGTAGCAAGCATACCCTCTTAGTTTGATTTTGTCACGGTAAAAAAGCTACGCTCTTCTAGTTGTTCCTTGTAAGACCAAATTTTATTCCTCTGATCATCCAGCTGCTCCACATCCATACTGGTTTCAGTTAATCTAGTTTGGAAATGAGTGGCTATGTGTCTTACAGGAAGGATGTAACATTTCTCAACTAACACTAGAAATCTGCTGTGAGACATGGCCTGGCATTTGCCTTTAAATTGTATCACACTGGTGGATCACATTCTGAGATCTAGAGCCACACACAGATTTTTCCTCACCTCATTGTCATAGAGAAAATCCTCCCTATGAGCTGGCTTGCACGATCAGAAAAGACAACCAGAAGTATAAAGATTAAATATCAATTTGCTAATGAACATTCAGCTACATTAATAAAGCTAACTCATCCTGGTAGTCTCTTTTTAGTGAGCTATGTTCTTCATTTAGGTAAATTACCTAATCCAAGTAAATTACCATGCTTGTTAGAACTTGGTAACATCTAGTTGCAACACACCATCTCACTCAGTAAATTACACCAGAGGGAAAACAGCTCCCAGTTGCCATATGATTGGGACCAAAAATTTTTTCATATAAATAGTTCTGAAAGCTCATCTGAAGACAATATTGTTAGGAGAAATTCTTACATTGAAACTACTACTGAAAACAATAATCCATGTAACAACCAACTGAAAAGAAAGACAAAAAAACCTCCCATTATAAGCAAACAAAAGATGAAATTGTCTAGGAGTTAAAAATTACTCACAAAAGAAAATACGACTCTCAAGACAGAGACTGGTCATTAAAAAGACAAATTTTAAAACTGTCTTATGCAAAGACAATTTTAACTTAACATGCATACAACTTATAAATATTTTGCTTTTAATGTTACATATTGCTCATCACCAGGCATCAAAGGCATCTAGTTCTGACAGAGAAAAATCAATACAATTTTGCCAATGGTTCACGTTTATCAGTCCATCTTTTTACCGTAATCACTTTTTTGATTTTTTTGTTTGCTGTCCTTTTCTTTGTCTTCGCAATTTAAAAGGAAATTGCCTTTTGAACTTTCATATTTGTTTCTAGATAGAAAAAACCCCTATGATTTAAATCTGGTACACTTCCCATTTGGACAAGGGGGTGTGTGTGCCTGTGTGTGTATGTGACTGGTCAGTCCAATTACCTCCACCCTGTCCAAATGTAAAAAGAAAGAAACCTATAAGGCTGCATTTCGCTGCAATTTAAATTGAGGTTTGTAAATATAAAACTATTTCAAACTGTGATATGTATTTAGAACAACACAGTCTAATTTAGCTACATATCTAAATGCATAATTTATCTTCACTATTATGCATAGATTTTTTTTTTCTGTTATCTATTCCAGATTCTAGGAAAAGTTCACTATGCAGGAACAGTCAGTTATCTACAAAATTTTTAAAAATGAGACCTTCAGCCACCAGAAATGTAGAATCCACCAGAAGTCAAATGTATTCTAGTGAAGTATGATTTAAAAAATTAAAAGAAAATATCCTCCAGTTACATTTGCTTATAATTTTTACCTCTACCTTGTTAAAAGTGTATATAGAATATCTCCATGTAATTACTGCATCACAAAGCACTACCCATGCCCATCAAATTTAGCAAACACTAAAATCTAAAACAAAATGATAATTTGATGTGACACTGAAGTAGCTGGTGATCTTGATTAGATTTAAATCACAGTACCATTATGCTGCACATTGCACCCTTTTGTCTATGTTGTATATCGTTTTATTAACATGGTCTTCAGCTACTGGATAAAAAATTTCTATAGACATAATAACCAACAAAAGTTTACATTTAATTTACTAGCCTTTCATCACTTTAGTCATCATTTTTCTGTATGATAAAATCAGAACATAATAAGCCGGTAGTAAAATAGAACTTTCATTAAATATGAACTCACACAACTGAAAGAAATATACGTACTAAAAGTTTTAAAATAGATGTGCTTTGTCTGCACAGAAGAAAGGTTAGTTCCTTTTTCAAGACGTAGTGCCATTCTCACCCTTGCTTACATAGTGTACGATCTGCCTGTTTAAAGAAGATAGGCAAACCCTGAAACAGATTTTCAGGAGTGCTTATGAGCTCCTAAACTGTAAGGATGGAACCCTCATCCCCTCCGGCACAACGAGGAGAAAATTCAAATCAATAACTCAGTATCTCCATCCATTCAGGCCAGGAGAGGAAACTTTGCCTGCATTAAGAACCTGAGTGAAAATGCAACTGCACTAAGGGGCAGGGAACTGGTGTATTGGTGCTCCCATTATCATATTATGAGTAATACCTAAGGAATTTTGTAATTTGGAGATTCAAGGGTTTCAGAAATTATTTGGGAGGTGTAGGAAGAGAAAAATTGAGAAGGCCTTTAAGCTTGCTTCACAGAAGTTCATCTTAAAATTTGTCAGAAAAAATGACTAGCCAGTTTTGCATGGAGTTATTACAGAAGAATAACTGTGATGCACAGTCATTTTAAAATGATTGGCCAAATTAGCGCAAATGCAAATAGGGGAAAAAAAATGGCTGGGATATCTTCTACCTCAAAATATTTGTTAAACTGATTTTTTTTATTAATTTTAAATTTTTTTTTACTTTTTGCATCTATAGGACTCTACAATTAAAATAGTTTCTTTGGTATTCATGTAGAGGAACATTATTACACAATTAAACAATTAAAATTTAAATTCAAGATTCATAAAATCTATCAAGGACTTTCAAGGATGTATGGCTTAGTATTTTTCAGCATATTTCAAGCTCTGCAGTATGGACAGTTCATCTCTTTTCCCTTGCACTGCCAAAATGAAATGAAGTATAGATTATTATTTAAAGCAAGCAAACCTGCAACAGTACAGAATAGTTGAAATAAGGATTGAGAAAACTGAAGCCCAGTAGTATCATCTTCAATTAAATGTCATTTATGGGATCTGGAATCATTAACTTCTTAATTTGCAGCTTGCCCCATTAAACGTGGGGGTTCTTGTAAGTTTTTTCTTATCAGCTGACTCATACAAAGCAGATTCACTGATGTAGTAGATCTATTTGCATTATAAAGAATTGAAGCTTAAATTCTTGATTTTCACTTGGCAACACAGACTTTATAATTTGGTGCTTAGATTAATGTGCATACTATATTTAAAGTGAGCTTTTACCTTAATGATGATTAATGGCTAATTTTTCTGTCTGGCAATAAAAAGAGTAGCTGGCATGGCATTTTGGACTATTATGTTTGTAATAGTAAAAACTACTTCAGTTCTTTTTTTCAGTAAATTTCAGGGTATACAAGAGTGCATTTGAAATGAACATGGAGAAGTGAATGATGACTGCCATCAGGTAATGAATGGTGTTAAAAGGACCAAGTATTTTTTCACACATTATGTTAGTTGTCTGGTTTGGAAACTGCAGTTTGATTTTCAGTTAATCGTATTTATACAATCAACAGTTAGTTATTTGTTAGGTGTGAGATGATAAACAGGCTTGTGGTTAGCACAGCCTTCTCCCTCCTTTTGACATATGCAAACTAGTAAGTCTTATCTCCAAAGTTTTCTTTGTCTCGCTTTTTCTGTTTGTCAAGGAAATAACTTCTATATTTCACTCTCTTTTCTTCAATGAATTTGTTTATAGACTACAGTAATTCAAAATAAATCCAGTGTGGATATTAACAGAGACAAGGCAAGAAACAAAGATAAAATTTTAGTTCCATAGAGTGAAAAGTAAAAAAAAATTCTAAAATCTGATGAGGGTGAATTAGTTTACGCAAAGTCATTTTCTGCATCTTCCCACATTTGCATTTTGGATGAAATATGTTTTCATTGCTTCTAGAAAGACTAAACAACAAAAAAAATCTTAATCTCCTATCCATATTTACAGACTTTGCACAGCATGTTGTAAGAGGCTTAGCAGTATGGACTTAATAAGAGTTCTTTCAAAAACCTAGAGGCAACACACTTTGAACAGAAGTTTCTACCTGAACCAAAATTGATCCCTGTGGGTAATTTAACCATCCTTTGTTATAATGCTAACTAGTCCTCATATTCTTCTCTCATCTGTGTACATTTGTAAGAATCACTCAAAACCTAGTGAACTAGAAGTACCTAAGCACACCTTTGTACTTCCACCATACTGCTAAATTATCACCTTCCATTTTAAGAAGCATATACATGTTATAAAAGCAGGTTCCTAAATTTCAGGAATTAATAGATTGTTAGATCTAGAAATGACTAGCATGAGTTTGAGCACATAGTCATGAGATCTAGTAAAAAAGAAGGCAATGTAGAAGAAAAAAAATCTGCTCTAGATATCAAAGATCAATGCTTCTGAAATTATATACTGTGGAATCACACAGATGGGCTGTAGAAAGGCGGCAGAACATGCTACAATTCTCTATCCACATTCTTCCCCATTCTTAAGTAGCATTAGAAATAATATTTTAAAAATACACTGAATATTTTTCATTTATTGAATTTTCTGAATCAGTAGTGTCTGTGAAAAAGGTATGAAATCATTAGGTTGAAAGTAAGTGGTATGTTCAATTATCATCTGATAAAAATAAAATATGCAGAAGACAATCCATCTTTAAAAGCAGTCTGTAGCCAAAAAAGAGCACAGGTCACTCTGCCTTTGGCTCAGTGCTAATATCTTACCATTATTAGCCTATTGTGACAGTGTTCATACACTTGTCAGATATATCACCCATGGATAATTTAATTTGTCAGACTGACAGTTTTTCTTTCTTTAGATTAATTATCTAGAGAGAATTACAAAAAAAAAAAACAAAAAAAAAAAACAAAAAAAAAACCAAACCCTCCTTATTTTGCAACTCTTCACGGGAAAAGATGAATTCTTCAAACTGAATAAAAATTTAAATAAAACTGCAGCCCAGCTTTTATATTTGAATTTCACTGGATTCTGAATATACTACTCAGTGGGGGTAAAAGACTTCAAGCTTGCCATTGTGATAATAGATTCTTTAACTAAAAGAACATTCTACTAATACACAGAAGTTAACTGAGAATTCTCTTTCAGTAGATTTGCATCAATGCAGGGAAATGTTTCATTTAAGGAAAAAGTTCTGAAAAGCATCACTCCTACAGAGGGAATAATCATAGAAACATTAGCATTGCAAAGGACCTCCGGAGATCTCTAGTCCAGCCTCCCACTTGATGAAGGTCTATTGCTAACACCAGATATAGGGAGCATGGGCCTAATTTGCCTGTTTTACCTAATTTGCAGTATTCTCGATCATTAATAAGCAATCAGATGAAATTACAAAGGCAGCTGTCATGGTCCATAGATACTTAACATCAGAAAGAACTTGAGATTTGAATGGTACAGTTAAGATTATCTTCTAATCTTTTTCCTTATTAACACGCGAATTTATATCAAAATACAGCACACCCTTAAACCGATCCTCCTGTGCAAATGTAGGAACTCAGCAGGGAAGCAAATTACATTTATTCTATATTATAGGCATAAAGCAGGTTGTTTTGTGGTCAACCTGACATTTAAATAAAGCAATTCAGAATGGTTCAATTTTCTGCTCTACAGCAATAGAATAAAATCTGTACTGGTCCCAATCGCCATCTACATTAAAAAACATGCTGCAATCAAGTCTGGATTTCAGAAAGATGTTATAATTAATGGCTTTCTGCTGGGTGCATTTTTAGTCACTGTGATTTGCACGGAGTTGGATCTCTTTCCAGACTTGAGTAAATGACAAATTTTCCCACATTTCTCTCATAGTGATACTATTTCTACATGATTTTGCTGAGCATTTTTAACATAAATACACATTTCTTTTATGTGTATGACAAATAAGCATAATGAAATTGGTTTTAAGCAGCCACAGAGGACTACAACAAAAGCCCTCTAGTTAACAGTGTTACACTCCAAACAAAGGTGGAAGAAAACTGAAGTCAGACTGGGCTAAGTTTTCCAGCCTGTGTCATCTATTATATCGTTACACTGACATCAGTGGAACTGCACTGGCTTAAGACAAGCTGATTCATTTAGAAAATTTCTGGGGCAGTCTTCAGTAGCCTAAAAAACAGTTACGCAGGCTGCCAGGTGAATCAGCAAGTGTTTACTTTCAGAATACCAAAGCATCTTTTCTTTTCCATCAAAATCAAATGGAGAAACTCAGGAAACACTATGTACACATAGACAAAAAGAAAAAAAAAAAGAAAAAAAGTGGAAATCACCTTACCCTCCTTTAAACTAAAGAACAGTTTATTTTAACAAAATACATTTCTTTACTACAAAGATACTACCTGTTTGACCCTACTCCCTCCATTTTAAATGAGATGCTTTAAATCTGAGGAGGAAGGAATAGGGACCTTTTTACTGATTATGTCTTGTATATGTTGTTTATTCCTTTTTTTTTTTTTTTTTTTTTTGGTCTCTATGCAGTCAAAGATCATGAGACCTATATGTAGCACAGAGACATGTATGGATTGACTGCTTGACTGCACTAAGGACTTTCGAGCATTCAGCCCTCCTTTCTATAGTTTTAACTGGTCATCAGTGCAGCTGCTTAGATTCATGAAAGCTTTGTACAAAATTTTTGATTAAATTTGAACCAAAAGGGCCTGATACAGAAATACATTTCCAGGCTTGATTTAAAACCATTCTCCATCCATCTTCTACCATAGCCTCCAATATGGAATTCAAGCTGCTGAGTTTTGATGTCTAATGATAAATATAAAAGAACATGCACTGTACTTAGCCTGACTGGCGAACACAATGAATGGAAAAAAAAAAAAAAAAAAAAGATTAAGTTCGGTTTTATGTTTTGTTGGAAACATTTAGTGCAACTACTATTAATGAGTATTCTGACAGCAGGGATCCAATGATTCAGAGATGCTGCTACAGAAAAAAAAGGAAAGGACCCCACAGGCCTAAGACGGAAAAATTGGCATTTATTTCATGCCAACTTTTATACCTGATATTTGTTACTGTTTTTAAATTGACTATTTGTACTAGACTGAGACTACAAGAGATATTTTAAAAGGAACCCCACAAGACCATAACTTTGGCTACCATGTACAACTGACCTGCACTGGAATTATGTGAGTCAGCTGTAGAAGATTAAATGCCAGTATGGAGGAAATCTACTACCTAAAACAAAATTTACACATGGAAAACCTGTTTGTTCAAGTACAAAGACCATATATCTACTATGGATGTCCCAGAGTGGGGTAATGTTACATGCTGATTGGCTACAAATTTGTTTGTGTGCATAATATTGTTTATTTATCCCATTAATTGCATAGCTGGAGAGAAGATTTGTTTCAAACCAGATTTTGAAGGGTACGATATGTGCAGAAAGGATACCCTACCTGACTGTTCTGAGTCAAGTGTTTGGTATTTGCAGTACTTAATTTTGTTCTTCCTAGCATTTCAGCTTGCATGTCTCTGGCCTCTCCAATACATTTTAAAATACTCAGAAATAATTCATACTGTGTAGTAAACAGGAGAAAAGTAGCTCAAATGGAGAAATTTGAAAAAAAAAAAAATATATATATATATATATAATTTTTAGATAAAAATATACAGCTCCATAGAAAAGAACGTTGTAATGCTTATCCCTATCCATCACAGAGTGCATGCAGGGAAAGAAAACTCTTATTTGCATTTTGCCTCTTGGTGCTATGTTCCGTGGTAGTTTATCTGAATAATTAAAGTAACAAAAGATTAATTGATTATTGAGCCACATTTCTGAAGGAAATGAGGCTTAGATTACAGTGTTCTCTGTTACACATTAACACTTTTATTAATTATTGGTTGAATTCAACTGAATCTGACAGAGAAGCAGACATCTCAAACACAGGATGCTTCCTAGATGTGAATATCAATGGCTGGATAGGGGAATATGACTCAGATTAGTGGTTCCAGCCTGCACAAAACCTCCAGGGATGGAAAGTCTTCACCATAAAGATTTTGTATTAGGAAAGCATGCAGTACATGTGTAACAGCATCAATAAATTGGCAAGAAGGTTAGCTGAGACTTTTTCCTCAAAAGATTTCCAGTATATATTTCAGAGAATTCAGAGTATGAGCGTGGAAAGAAACGTCTCAAGTATTTCTTTCATTTCCTTTTCAACTATCATCTGTAGCTGAACCTCAGTTTGGTGTAAAACACATATGCATAGTGTGCAACGACAAAGCACACTACAAAATTTTAATATTTCAAATGGTTGAATAGTGCATACTGCAACAGACCACAGCATACAAAGCCTGCATGCCAGGTTTTATTCCAAGCTCTATCCATGATATGTACTTACATATGTGTATGTACATAGGTTCAAAACATGATTAGAAGTATTAGTGACTATTTTTACTTTCAGCCTTCAAAGTCAGATGCCTTTTTCCTGTGAATTCTACTATATCGATTTCAGGTTTTTTCAGTATAAGCTATCCAAAATAGAACTGATTTGGCTTTTACTTTAGCATCACTACCTTGTACACACCTTGAAGGCAAAGTGTAAACCTTTGGGGAAAGAAGAGGAAGTTTTCTCGCTTCTATTTTGGTTTTCAAGTACCAGCCACTTGGAGATGCTTAGGGATTTTTAAAGTTGAGGTTAATTCCAAGGAACTGTGTTACTAGGCAAGTAATATGGGTACTGAGGAAATACATTATATGACCGTCAGATCTCTATATAATATATTAGGCAGCTATCTTCTCTGGCTTTTCTAGCCAGGAAGGGAGATTTCATGACAAATGCAAAGAAAAAAAGAACATTTGGGTTTGACATGGAAAAAGCTCAGAATTTTTTCCTCTCTCATTTAAAATTATAGTATACTATTGCAATGACGTTGAAAGCCCTGTTAATTTGTACTTTCATTCTTTTGCACACTGGCTAGAAGAAACAAACACAAAGCCATCAGCAAACCTGTTAATTTTGTCACTGAGATACTAAAGAAAAATATAAAATCTCCCTGCAAATTTGTATTGTAGAAAGGAAACATTATTTCCAGTGCTATTTAACCATCGTCGTTGCAGATACAGCAGAAGAAATTTCTGCAAGCAAGGAAATCCGTTATTGATATGAGGGAGCCTGTCCCTGATTGAAACCTGGCTAAGCTGCCAATCAAATCCTTGTCTCTAGGAAGGGTTCACTCTACTCATCTCTGTCCTCATTAGTAAATGAAGCATTTTGACAAATTCTCATCATAGAGAGGGCTTTTCTTTTATATTGCAAAATTACCAGTGTTCTTTGGCTGTATACCGTCCTGAAAAAAGAAATATATGCACATAATAGTCACTGAGCAGCAGCGACACTACCTTGGATAAACGACACCTCAATTACACTAACAAACATCTCCACTGAGAGAAAGATTTCATATAAAGGAATATGTAAATTACTTTTATCCATTAGGAGACAAAGGAAGAAAAATGCATGTAATTAACAGAAAGCACAGCAGTAACTAGCTCTTGCCTATAGCTATCTGTTAAGAGCAGCAGGAGAAATGTGACTGTGAAGTCTTCATGTCGGTGTACATGTTCCTCTGTTTACTAAGCACCCCCCATTGCACATCTGGTTCTCAATATCTTTAAAATAAACTTATATCTGTAATGCTCAGTATATGTTCTGAAAAATATTACAAAAATAATAATGGTGGTGGTAGCTATTGTCAAGGTAAAGAAGCTGAAGCTTGTTAATTACGAACAGACACCCTCAGTTGCAGATGAACAGAAGGAAAACATTTTGCTACTGCAGGGGAGCAGTAACCTTCTTAGTGTGCATGAGATTGCTTTGTCTTTAAGGGATTTGCAAGGTTATGCATGGCTCTGTTTCACTCAAGGGTATGTAACGGGACAAGGCATTGTACTAATAAGACATTCAGACATTTCAGGTTTTCAGGGATCGGTGTTGCAATGATCCTATGACTATACGGTTCTATATGCCCAGTGAGGCAATGAATTGCTAAAAGCATTCATACAAGACTTTGGAGATGTTAAAAACCATACAGAAATAGCACATACTGTAAGAAAATGGTTCACAGCTAAAACAGCAAAATGGTTCAAGTCCAAATACACCCAATCTTCTAATCAAACCCATTAACAAAAATTGATTCAAAACTGGAAGTATGACTTCTTATGTGAGCACAAGCAATGTAGATTTGATCCAAATATATTCCTTCACGTATTACTTGTGACTATAAACTGAATTTGATTTTTTATTGACCTGAATACTCCTCAGTTTTCACCCACATCTGACCTCTCTTAAACTCACTTTTAAAATCTGAAAACGAAATTACGGAATCTACCTAATTTAGTGTCCAAGCAAACAAAAAAGTCACTTTATATTTTTAGAAGGAATTATTTCATTGCAGTAGTAAAACTAAACAAACTAAACAGTAGGATTCCTATGAGTAATTATAGTCCATACATTTGTCAGTTTTCCAGGTTTCTGGCAGTCTCACACTTGCTGAGTCTATTTACAGACGTGTTTAGGTTAAATAATCTCAAAACACTGTGATTTCTTAAAGGTAATTCAGGGCATGTGAAGTGACTTGGGCATTTAATCTATGCCTCTCAGTTGCTAAGCCATCTTTGTATTTCAGGTCTGGCTTTTATTTTTAGCCAATAAACCTGGCACAATTTAGCTGAAATGTGTGAAGCAAAAATCACTTTACACTTCTGGACAGCACAGGCCTTTACGCCTACATTTCCTTGATGCTTCAAAACATAAGGCTGTATTTTTTAAGTGTATAGGAACTGCAGAAGCTCAAGTGAATAAACAATAATTCGTTGTTCAGTTTCAAAAAATATAAAGTACAGCTCTTTTATGCACACTACCAGCATAATTTTTAATGACATCAAATACTAAAAATATTTTAAAGAATGCTTGCTGCTGCAGCTACTCCTTTTACTCCCCACTGCTATATAATTTTGCAGTAATATACTACAGAAATCACCTTTTGTGCAGGTAGTGAGCTATTACTGAAAAGCTGACAGTATATGAACAGAAAATATCGTACATTACATTGAAGACATAAACTAACTACAAAGTTCCCCTGGCTTCCACAGACTAGAATTGACAGTAAGAGACACAAAGACAAAAGAGACATAAAGATAAACAGTGTTTTCCCAAAGTAACTCTTCTACAGGTACTGACAGTTTTTGATGTTTTTTCCAAGCACTAATCTTCTTTATTTACTGTTGCATTTCATTTTATGGATTTTTTTCCACGTTGAGTTCAAACAGAATAAACAGAAGTTTGAGTTATAGTATGTAACATGGTCAGAAAGGGACTTTATAAAATTAGATCAATTCTTGTTTCTTATCCACCTGGATTCATAAAACACTCATATTGGCACTCAGGTACTATAATCTTTGTGTTTGGTTGCTCATGCTTCACAATCCATTACAAACTGAAGAAAGAGCTTTTTATGAGAAAACTAAAAGTCATGGGACTTTGATAATGCTACTCTCTCTTCTGCATGATCTTTTTCTGAAACATTTTAAGGAAGTTCTCAATGTCTTATTTCTGCTGTGTATACATGTATTAAATAAAACCCTTCAATGAAATCCAATGAATTATCCAATAAATCTATCATTTCACAGTCAGGAAAACCAATGGAAATACCGTTCTACAGTTAGCTCAATACAAAAGAAACATCTTTCCAAAGAAAGCATGAAAAAATTGGACATATTGTAGATATGAGGTAGGTGAAATGGAAATTAAATGGGTTCAAGGAATCCTACTCTACTCACTTCTAGACAGCTCCAAAGGGTTACTTGTAAGAGTTCAATGTACTTGCTTTCCCCTCAGTGATATAACAAAGGAACAGTTGGTAGAACTGATGCAATATTGTCTTGTACAGGGGACTGAGACACACCAACTGACTATTCTTGTGCAAGAGAAGATAATATATCCAGGATGCTTCTTAACAGCTAATTATTTCTTAAAGAGTTTTACGATGTTGAAATACGGTGCCAGGAAATGTCCTTAAAGATCTCTTCACAGAAGTATCTCTTAGATTCTTAGAATAATTTACTATCTTAAAATAATTTACTAACTGTCTTTACCCTCCTTTACTTTCTTAGGAACTTTAAACAATAGTGATTTGAAATACAGTTCAAAAGATGCTCACTTCTTTTGCTACTCACTTCTTTTTCTCACTTATTTTGCTACTTCAGACAAAAATGAAACTGCTTGGATTACATCCAGTCTGGCTCTCTGAAGGAAGAAACAATGGTGCCTGTGATTTAATAAAAGTGATTATCTGTAATGAAAAGCTATGACCCCTCTGTAATTAATCTAAATGAGATCTACACAATAAAAAAGAAAATTTGTTCCTTCTCATTTTTGACATCCTGGCTGAGAGCAGCATCGTTCCAAGTGAGATACTGAGATAAGCCCAAAAGCTATAGACTAAGCATTACTGAGCACAAAGGTACAACGTGAATTCTGACTTCATTCCCATATAAAACTCAATATACATTCTAGTGGGAGTAAGATTAGCTCCTAACTACCAAGTTTCTATATAATGTGTCTACCAGCAAAATAAATAAACCAAACGATAAAGTCATGGAAGTTGGGCATATAAATCGCATTGGCATTTAAGAAGCTGGAAATGTTGGGTTTTTCATTCCCATGAAAATATTTAGGATTACAATAGTAACTGCAAGGCAGATTGGATCAAAGAATTAAAATTCCAGCTTCTGGGGAAAAAAAAAAAAAAAAAGGAAAAAAAAAAGAAATTTCAATTAGGGGTCAAAAGAAGTACATCTTACAATCATTTTAAAACTACTACAGGACTGTTCTATGTATCCAGTGAATTAACATTTATATGACCCTACTACTACATTTTGCAATAAAGGGACTCTTTTGATCCAAATGTATTTAGTTAAGGAAATCTAAGCTATAGAAAGAAAAACAGCTGAAGACAATTTCATACAGTTAAGGACCAGAAAATAAGAACATCTTCTGTGTAGGAAATTTGAAATGGTATTGGTACTAAAAAAGGACTGTCTTCCACAAACAGCATGCATCAGAAGGATGCTATGCATTTACCTGAATAATGTTACTAACAATTTAATTATTAACCTATCCCTTCCTCGGCAGCCAGGGAATTGTACTGCCTTTGATTTTCCTGCTATACCTCAATTTCTTGGACTTGCTATGGGAAAGAACTATATGGGAATACATGCCCTTACTTGCTCAAGTTACTGGCATTTCATAGAAAAGTTCTGTTGCAAATTATGATCTGGGACTAGTTCTTGTTAAAAACATGCAAATAATCTTGACTAAAGAATAGGCCAACAAACCCATCTCCTTCATGCAAATTATTCTAGTTTACTCCTCATGTTATGAGTCAAAATGGTTTTTCACAAGATGCCTGAGGCAATCCAGTGATTTATTTAATGCAGTTCATGTGTTATGGCTCTGAAAAGGTGACTTCCTTAGTCGTTTTAAAATTACTACCTTTATATAAAAGTACTAAAGTGACTAGAAAACATCACACTATGATATTTGGTTTAAAACCATTTTACTGAAATTATTAGAGAATTTTTCCCAGAATATTGAATGCTATAAAAAAGCGTAAATATTTTTAAATTTTTGGAGCATTTTCTGCAGAAATACACTGTATCTTCTTAAAGCAGTATAGATTATATCTCTCCAATTATCAGAGATTTAAACACCTTAACCTTTAACAAGTTAGAGAGCTCATTAACTATTGGTGAACAAGTGTCTTTTCCATCTTGATTCATCAGCTCCTGAGGTATTTCTAGACAAGCAGAATCCCAGTTTTCTAGCAGAGTTAAGATCCCTGTTACTCCTTTATCATCATTTTGTGTTTTGCTCAATGTCTTACTAGAGCAGTATCACATACTACATTTTCTGTTTAGACCAATATTAAGATTCATAGCTTTTTACATCTAACACTGACTGCCTTCACCTCCAACAAGTTTGTAATTTTATATTAAATTCACATAACCATAGCAATGAAAATTAAAGGAAGATTGTATTCTGTGCTGGTACAGCTGCTTAGGCTGTCACTAAGTTAACATGAAGGGAACCTTAGGCAGTTGGCTCAAGAAATGTTGCATGTGTCAATATTTAAAATGAAAAAAAAAAAAAAAAGCATGAAAAGAAAAGTTATGAGTTCTTGCTGAACACAGGAGCCAGAAGATTTTGATTTATAACCTATTTCCTTTGGCAGACAATATATACTTGTGTGTTTAAGAAAAGAACCAAGGTTTCTAAAAAACAAATGGAAATAAACTTCATCCACATCTCAAGCCTAGAGCTGTTATCTATTATTTTCACAGCTAGTTTCAATAAGTGGCAATCCTCATCTCCTAGGCACTGATTCACACATCGTAACAGAAAGCACTAGGCTACCCTATTATAAAAATGTGGCTGTTATCCAAGAATCAGTGCATTGCTAGATACATGAATAACATAAATGTACTTAATAAAAAATTGCCTACAAGCAAATTAACTTCTCCAATATTTGTATATTAATGAAACTACAAAAAGTTTTAAAAAAATTATACTTGCCATAAAACCAAGTACAAATTTAACACTGAGGAATTAAGGGCAAAGAGTGGGGAAAGCTGTAGTCATGCAATCCTGTTGATAGAAATCAAATTCTGTCCAAACAGTCTTAGCCTTTCAGTGGAGAAAATCTTTCCCTCACAAACCCTGGGGATCCCTAATCACCAACACTGGGCCCAGCCCAAGTTAACTACAGTTGGCCAGGTTCTTCTATGCTAGTGCTGGATGTCTTTGAGAAAGGTGGAAAGAGAAGGAAGAAATTCGTTCAGTAGGAGAACACCAAAAACAACCAGTGCTAAATCTCTTCATTGTCATCCTTCTTACCATCCTGCTCACTTGGCAGCAAACCTGTGCCCCTCAACCACAGCTAGCCCCCAAGACTGCCAGCGATACACAGAGTGAAAATCCATATCAATTCTTCCCCACAAAATCTCTAGTTATTTGAAAGCACTATAAGATATCGTGGGTCATAGTAAGAAACTAGAGTAATTTCTTGAAATTTGGTAGGGAAAAAGACTTAGGCTACATATTTTAAAAATGAATACAATTTGAAGCACTGGCAAAACCCGCTATGCCATAATATGTGAAATCCTCACATTCTATTGCACTTGATTCAAACTGTCAGTTTTCCTTGTGTACACACAGTTGTATTATCAAACCAAGCATTTAGACAGTTCTGGGTTTTGGGGGTTTGTTGAGAGGTTTCGGTTTTGGTTTTTGTGGCTGGGTTTCTCCCTGCCCCCCACCCCGATATGAATACCGTAAAGAATATCAAGCACAAAATGCAGTTTGGTCTACTGAGTCATGACAAAGCAAATTTGCTAAATAGGTAAAAACATCATCCATACAATAATATTACATATAATGATGAAGGTGGTAAATAAATAAGCAGTGCAATTTGCTGGTTTCCTGTGTGTGTAATATATGAAGCCATAACTGTTTTGCTAAACTAACTGTGTCCTCCTAGAAAGATTTCCAATATCAATTACAGCACTGATTGCATTGCTACTAAATAGATTTCCCTGTCATGTTTCCTTGATTATATGTAAATATTTCCTAAATTAGACATGTTTCAAGCTCCATTTAAAAATGTAGTACAATTGGATAGTGCGTGAAAATTATGCAAGGTAGAACATGACTACAAGGACTATCAGACTAAGATTTATACCTTTTACTTTGAAATGAAAGGAAAAGAATTAATTGTAGGTAGTATTTAACAATATGCTATGAAGACACTTTGGTTTTATGCTATGGAAACTATGTCAGCTTTTCCAGGTTATAAAAAACCCATCATTTTAAATTCTGAAGTTTAAGCTCATATAAGTCCCTAAAGCCTCAGACATTGTTCCAACAAGAAATTCAGAATTTAGAAGTGTGATGTAGAACAAGATCTCTTTCCATTAGTATGATAAACTAAGCCATTCAGGTGATGAGAATTTCATATGTAAAATAATGACACATGGAGGAATGTATTAATAATACCCAAGGTTTTTCATTGCTCATTTCAAAATTCCTGGATTTTTTTAAAGATGCAAAGCTCTTACCTTCTGATCTTGATATATTTCATTGTGTTAGAATTCTGCCATAGTCATCTTCTCTCTGAGTACTGAAAGCCTCCAGAAAAAAAGTTAGAGTTTTACAGAATACTGGATCAACTGTTAGCAGCTCAAAACTGACATGTTTTTACCTTAAGCATACAGAAGAAACTAGAGAGTCGTTAGTTAATGTAAGATTTCTTTCTTATTTCTGTGAAACTATGCTTCATATCTATATGTATGTATTTACTCAGAACTTATTGGTAAGTCATATTTTCTGTTGACTCTATTCAGGTTTGTCCGCTATTATGAAAACGTCTCAGAATGTTACTACTTCCTCTAAATAAGAAAGATAAGGAAACTTAAATTCACGGGTTTTCCCCACACCACTTTTACCTCTAGGATTTGCAAGATAAGGATGTACTAAGATGTTCACTTAAAGTTTAATACTTTCTTTAAATTAATACTTTCTTCAAAAATGTAAACCTTATGCCATAGAAAACGTAAATCAGGGTTTTAACACAGCATAGTCTCAAAGTTAACCAGTTAAATATGCTGGGTAAGCAGAAAACATCAGGTTTGGGGGAAATTCTTGATGTTAATGAGTGAAAATCCAAAATTAAATTCAACTTTAGAGGAATACCACAGAAATGTTAAAAATAATTTATGAATACAGATAGTTTTCTCACTGAAGACTGAGAGTTTTAGAAACCCTTCTCAGATATGGTAAGATCGCAGTCAAACAAAATAAAATAAACTCCACTGCATTTGCCAGTCACCTGATCCATGTTTTTCAGTTTAACATCTCCATTGCATTCTGTAAAACTAGCCAAGTTTTTTCTAAACAAATGGGAGACATTTTATAAATAAATTTTGAATGGGACTAACTACACTGAGTTAAATTCCATCTTCTTGAAATGCTCAAATTTTATTGGTCTGCTGGACAACAGATTTACAGTTTGTTTCATTAAGATATATATTTTTTTATTCTTCAGTGGGCCAGGAAATAAACTGCAAATACGTACAGGAGTCTGCGCACATGCACTTCAAAAAAGTTGCTGTATCTTTCTTGTTTAATCCAAAACTGAAAGACTGAAAACAACCCCATAACACTCATTCCTCAACAGTTCAGCTTCCTGACAGAATTGCTAAAAGTCAGTGAATTCAGTCCTTCCATTGACTCAGAGGTTTTGGATTAGGAAATGACAGTACCAGCAGTAGGACAAAAGATCTGCTTAGTCTGAACACTGAGACTGTCCAGGGCACAAAAAGCGAACAAGGACATGGCTGCTTCCAGTAAGAGGGAACAGAAATCACTGAGCAAAAAAACCCCACTTTGGTCCTGTAACCCCTTAAAGAGAACATTCATGTCAGATGTCAGAGAAAAGTGCTCCAGTAGCAGACACACTGCTCCAAACCAGCCAGAAGAGGGGGGGAGGTCACCCTGATCCTCTGTGAAAGCTGAATGCATCAAACTGATGATTTTTCTCTCCTACTTTCACTGCCTTGTGTGGTTTATTGGACCTCACATGTTCTGCCTCAGACAGATTGCACGTGAGCAATGCACCATGCCTCATAGCTGCATATAACTCCTGCAGGTAATTAGGCTTCTCCATAATATGCTTTACTTTTTACTTAACAGACCTGACACATTGAAACTTTATTTCTAGAAGTGTCACCTGACACCTAGAGGGTACACTTCAAAAATCAGATCTCATCAGACTCAGTGAATTAGCATTTATAGTTATAAAATGCCTTTTCAGAGTGTTTGCTAAAGCCTAAATAGCTCTTTTTACAGACATCTTTGTAATGAAAACATAAGTAACCTACCTAAGGGTGCCAGGTGCACCTAAATATTGTGCAGTTTGGGTGTAATTAAGCCCCCTGTTGCTACCCTACTGCTCCTTGCCGTCAGCAGCTGCTTGTTTTCTTTCTGTAAGAGAACCACACATGCTGATGGCTCCAGGAGCAGAGAGCTCTTTGACAGAACAACATCTTATGACTGTAGATCTCATCACCGACTTTCTATCTGAAAATGCAAAAATGCTAAATCTCCCTTCCGAGAGAAAGCTCAGGCAGAACAGCTCTTCATGAAAATGAGGATGATCAGAAAACACTGGCACAGATCGACAATCCAAGACATCAACCAATACTCAACCACTGGCGTTACTGAAAATTTTGAGTTCTACAAAAAGCATAGGAAACAACGAAAATTTTCTAATCCAGATCAAGATTTGAAATTATTTCAGCTATCCCTCTGGTAAAAAGACATCTCTTTTCTATTTAAAAATCAATATGGAAACCTTTATTGAATGTCAAAATACTATAAAGCTGTATGAAAATCAATCTCACACTCCTCATTTGAAGTTTCAGTTTCATCACTCTTTATTAATAACAGTTCACATTTTTAGACATTTCTCATTCACACTTTTAAAAATAACTAGTTTTAGAACATCTTTGTTTCTCTAAAGAAACAGTCTAAGATCACATGGACCAGGAATTTCACTAAAGATGAAACCATGTTTCCTCCTTTCTACAGCCTCTTTTAAACTTCCCAACGTGCTCCCTGCTCATGATCAGGAAATGAAGGATTAGTAAATTGTTCACTGCTGAATTGCAAAGTCTTGTCTTAAGGACAGCATCACTTAAATTTGGAACAAAATGTGTTTCATAGCAGGAATTCCTTTTATGCTTTAGAAAAGAATACAAAAACACAACCCTTCATACTGTAGAAACCTGCCAGAGCTATTGATTTTTTTCTGCCAGACTTCAGGATTTTACCAGATAACTGTTCCTTAAATTCAAAATATAAAGTGCATAATTCCTCAACACCTGCTTGTCCAGTCTAGCTGAACCTGCCTCTTTGCCTCATTCTCAGTAAGCCACATCTAATTTGTATTTGCAGGGGAAGACTATCACTTCACCCTAATCTGGCTCTTCTACTTCTACTTCTACTTCCACTCAAGAGAATTTTTTTAACTCCACTTCCCATACCCCCTTACAGCCATCTTGGCTAATAAACTATGAGATGTTATTGTCAAATCAGAAATAACTGAACATTCCTCCATTGAATATTCCCTGTAGTCTTTAGATTTAAAATTAGCTTAAAAGAATGCCATAGTCTTATTGTGCCTCAATTGCTCGTTACTAAACCAGAACAATTTCTGCTTTCTATCTCGTTCTCAGATCTCATGAAATTTCTAAAAGGATAATTCACTGAAAATTTTTAAACATTTGGAAAAACTAGCAATAGGCCATATAAATATCCATAAGTGATCTAGCAAAGTATCTTAGAAAGATAAGCTTTTCTTCCTGGTGGAATTTTCAAAGAAGTTTTATTTTTTAAACATGCACCTGACCATCTACTGGCATATACAAGACTTTAAGCCTTGGAGTCAGGGTGTGCTAATAGTAACAACAACAACAAAAAAATCCTGAAAGAGCATGACACAGCTACAATGCCATCAGGCGGTGACAGAGGATATGAAATTTTGACCATGTCAGTGACTATATCTGCATAAACTAATGATATACTAGGGACAGGTAACTGGATCTTTGTCATACACCATTTTGGAAAATTACATTCTCTTTTGGATGCAAGGGGAGAGGGAGAGAGGGAAGGGGCAGAAAATACTTTTTCTGCTTTCACTACCTGACAGTTTAATTCAAAATTTTCATGAGTTACTTCTTTATTAGAAACAGAAAAAAAGTTAATATTAATGGGCAAAGGCAGGAAATACACTTTTCCTAAATTCATCAGTCAGGAGTATGAAAGGAAGCCCTGACACACCAGAAGTGAATGAATAAGAGCTTAATTATTTTAATCACAGAAAGACAAGGTCTCATTACCAGTCTAAAAGGTACTTTTACATTCTGCACTCGTGCTCCTGAACGGATCTATTGCTAATTGACCAAGCACTGACACAGAGGGTAAAGGACTGTAAAATAAGGGCATGTAAATTTCTGATCATGCTGTGATCAAGTTATCAGTCTTATCTACTGAGAAGATAAGAAGGGAGTTGAGGAACTTAGATGCAGAAATTATTTTTCTACCGAATTCTGGTAACATTAACAACCTAAAAGCTACGCAGTCAGGAAGTAGGGCCATTTAGATAACAATGATAAAGGTACATCAACAGATTAAATACTCTGGGACACAGCCAAAATGTTAAGAAACAAGATAATCAATATATGTCACATCTAAGGCAGCAAGCAGTAACATTCTCAGACCCATGCACGCAAGACCCTGCATTGTCTAACCATAACTTGACCACTAGCTCCAACTCTAGTCTTGTTATGAAGACCCATCCTCAAAACCAAAACCCAAATCCAAAAACCCGCAACCAAAACAAAATAAAAAAAAAACCCAAACCTAAACAAACAAAAAATCTACTTGACATCAGCTCTTGTTAATAATAGATCTTTTCATCAATCACAGCTTTTTTGGAAAAATGGATCTTCCAGTTTTCACCTGAAAACTTGATGCTTTGGTTCCCAACAGTTAAGCCTAGCTGCAATCCTCACCTAGTCTCAACACAAAAGAGGGGACCTGTCTGTACAAGATAAGTCAATAAATGCCACTGGCCCCCAATAACTCCAGTCTTTTTTTATCACTCAGTGCTCTGTAGCTTCTTACTACAGGTCCTAGGTTTTAACCTATTTGAAATGCTAACTCTTAGTGTAACCTTAACCTTGGCTTTATCTTGAAGGAGGAAACCTGTACATATGTTAAAGTAAACCACATGAGATAGGCCTGTTAATACTAGTTTTCCTCTTCTCTCAGTTGGATCTGTAGCTTCCAGACATCCAAGGTACCCAAGGTTGAGTATATTTGTGTAAGACAGCATGATATTCTTATTTACACCAGTTTTTCTATTCCCATCATATAGATAGGCAGTGGAGATGCAGAGGCCTCTTGGCCATCCAAGGATCACTAGGATGAGTTGAGGGCTAGACCATTAGCTTTATGTTCATCTTAGCCCTTTGCTGTCTGTGAGATTTCTGTTGCTGCTTTTCTACTCATCTATACTATCTACTTATTTGGTGTTCTGATTCAATTTTCATTAGTCTTGACAACAAGATTCCTTCTTGTTGGCCCCTCCGAGAGACACAATGTTTATCACTCCCTTTATGTCACTTTCTGGAAGTCTTTCTTTGGACTTTTAAACTACATGGTGCCTCATGTCTCTCACACTTAAAAGTTGAAAATCTTCCTGTAGTATTAACATTAGGTCAGCAAGACAAGAATTATTCATGTTAAAAGTAATATGCATCTCACTGATGTAAATAGAAGAAATTACAATAACAAATAAAGCTAACAAGGAGTGACAGTGTAGAATATTTCTGTGCATAAACGAACAGATGCCTTCTGAACAGGAGTACACTATTGACTCTCAGCAAACAAATATTGGGAAATTTATTAGGCAAGAAAATTAGGGAGATTTCAAAAACAACATAAAATGGCATGTCACTGTTCTGAACAGAAGAGTTTTCTTAAGTGAAAAAGAGAAGCAATTTTTTTTTATGTGCGAAGGATGTGGGATGTAGTAGGATTTACTTATACATTGAATAATGTAGATGTCTTATCTGTTTTTATTTAGTTCGTACATCTCTTTTCTCATAGAACCTGGACCCACATCTTGAAGCAGGCAGATAACTGACAGAAGAGATGTGTTATTATTTCTTGATTGTAGATATTCTCACAAAAATGACATGGAGTTGGAAGAAGTACATGTTTTTACAGACTAAAAATGTTACCTAGGACCATTTTCTTCCACAGATATAGTTTATCATTGCTTCCTTACAGCGCTCTTGTAAGAAGGATGCCAATAAATGAACACAAAGAAGTCTAACAGACCAAGGAAACTTTCCTTGGTTGTTCCCTTCAGTCTTTTACATCCAGCAGTTCTTCTATCTTCTGAACTGTATGACAGAGTAAAGAAAGAGAGGAAATGAACTTACCAGAAATACCTCCCAGAAAATAAACATAAGCCTGAAGCCCCCCCAAAAGACACTATGTATATTACCATCTTGAAAGTTCCAATCTTTACCACATCACCTAGACTGCAACTGCTGCCCAAGTATTGCAGCTCTGCCTTCCCTCCAAACGTGCAGCTGGAACCACAGTGCTAACTCTCACCAAGCAACACAACGAGTATGGCATTATTGAGGTGAAAAAGAGGATGCTTTCTCTTAGGCATGCAGCTGCTGCTTCTGATGCTGCAGCGTAGGTGCTGATAGAGTTTGACAGAAGTGGTAAGTAGCAGCCAAAGTTCAGAGCAGGGAACTGCAGCACAGAGGAGCCCTCTCCAAAGCAGTTATCTCACAACCCCCATCAGGCAACAATTAGCAAGCCAGAATGACTGAAAAGGCAACTCAAAAAACAGGTATGGCTGTTAAATTATTCAGAGAAGCCCACACATATACAAGCACACAAAAAAAGGATTTTCCATTTTTGTCTTAGTAGGGTGTATGGAAATGGATAGCCTTGCAAGATAAGCCAAATGCCCTTATAACATCAGAATAGAGGCGCTGGACCGTCTGTCTGCCCTATTCCAAACCTTGCTGTAAAATCTGCTGTACACCTACAGCAAAACAGGTCCCTATTATCTTCTTTTCCCCCATTTCTACTGGCCTTTCTATATAAATGAGAAATGCAAAGGTTTGATTTAACGAAATACTATTTCTGCTTGAAATTTTTTTTTTTTTTTAAATAAGGTTTCATCTGGACAAGAAATCCCCAGAACCCAACAATAAAAATGCAATATTGGCCAAACCACTGATCTTGACATACAAATTCAGAAGTCTTCACCCAGCCCTGAGCAGTTCTTTGGATCAATGGCTTCTTAAGCAGGTCTCTGGACAGATAACAAAATCTAGAGCCAAATACTTCGCCACTAAGGAAACTAGCATAGCTTAATTGAAGTCGCTGGCATACATTAGTTCAGACCACCTAAGAATCTGGCCTCTAACATCATTGTTTTGCATCACCTTCATGTTTTAAATTCTCTACCAATTTTAATTAATTTTCTCCCCTAGGCTCACTGGCTCAAAGCTCTTTATTTAAGAAGCAGGAATAGGTACTCAAAGAGAAGGCAGATTTTTTTACTCCAAGCTCAGCCAGCTTTAACAATTCTAGCTAAAGGGGAGTTCCAGGGCACTGAGTATTCTCAATATTGTTATGTGTTCGGTTTTACTATCAGAATTCTGTAATGGATTATGTTTCATATGGGTATTCTGATGACTTATCTCAAGCCTTGTATTCACCAAATTTTCAGTCTCTTCTCAGCAAACATGGCAGGGAACAAAAAAGCTCAAAGCGTAAGTGCCAATCGGATAGAAACTCTGTGCAGAACTCTGTCTGAAATCACATAAAGAAAGGACTGTACAACTGTCCTCTGTAGAATAGCAGTACTCATTCTTTATGGCATATTATACAATCCATATTGCATCAATAGCCTTCACGTTGGTGCTGATCTAGGCTCTCGCTCAGGTAACCTCTAACTCCTCTCCCATCCGGGCACAAAAACCTCTTAACTGAACACAGAGGGCATTTTCTGTCGGGTTAATCTGAGTGGTTTGGGGATATAAATGAAAACCAGAGTACTGCTTTCATTCCAGGGAATAGCTTAGAGGTTTTCTCGGTGCAAGTACTTATCATGTGCCTTCCCTATAATTCGTCACATGTTCAGAGGCCAAACACATTATCCTGTAATCCAGGGGGAAAGTATCAAAGCGGATTCTTTCTGCCTTATTGCCTTTGCTTCCAGAAGTCAGAGAGGATATATCTGTGCTAAGAGTACAGAGCAAATGATCACACAGTAACTCCAATACAGCTTTGAAGCAGGGATAATTACAGCACAGCTAAATTAACCTGGATGCTGATTTCTTTTTCAAGAAAGATCATTTTGAGCAGTGAGTAGTAGGGAGCCCTGCTTCCCACATGGATTGCCAGAGCAGCAGCAGCGCTCTAGGGCAGTGCTGAAAACTCTCTGTATTCATAGTTCTGCTGTTCAAGTTTTAAACTGGGCAGACTGCATAAGAAAAGCTCCCTAACCCATATGGGGTGCAAAACCTTCTCTGTGGTGTGAAAATTTGAGGGTTCTTTGATAAAATTAACTTCTGAAGTATCATTGATTAATGGAGCAAGAGTTGTGCAAGATCTGCCCATACACGTTTTTGTTACCAAGATGATTACAGAACAGTTGCTGACACTCAGATTCTCTGATGTAGCTCAAATAAATTGTTAAAATACAAGCATATTGAACTATATATATTATAAAATTTTTAACACTACTTGCATATTTTATCGTTTCATAGGCAGAAAGTAGACTCACATTTTTAGATTTGTGTCATTTTCTAACTCCTTTGTTATCTGTCTAGTTTAGTCAGAGAAATGGAAAACAACAGTGGAAGTACTGTAATGGTCCTGCCTCACGGCTGGGATGCTGTTATGATAAATCTTAACCAAACAAGAAGACCTAACTCTAAGATGCTTAGATCTCTATTTGTCTAGATGTTAAATTTCTCCCTATTCATAGATATATGTGCAAATTCTGGAGCATAAAAGATTTAACATTTAAGGCAGGAAAACCAAATTAGTTCTACAGCCATTCTCATATTTTTCACTTAGTGATAAAACAAGCTTTCTCTATGCTTCTTTCCAGTTCCATAATATACATTTTCTTTTCAATCCAATCTGTCTTCAGCTGTGGTAAAAACAAGAAAACAAGCCCTCAGGATACTGCAACATTGTAAAGGTGTGATATGATTATTAATTGAAGGCACTTTTTATTTGGAACATTTTCTGCCATTTGGAAAAGTACTGCAGAAAGAGCCAGGCCTGTGGATCTCATCAATTATTAGCACTCTTATTTACAGGTAGCACAGATTGCACAGTCAGACTTTGCTTGAGGTACTAGGGAAAAGTGGAGATCTAACATTTTTAAACTGGAGATTCATACCAATGCGAACAAAGACAATATAAGCATGAACTACTGAAAAACATAGACGTAAGCATTCAGCCCTTTCACCTTTTAATTTGCTAAAAAGGTAATTAGCAAAGACAATTATGAGACAAAGGCAATTTATTTTATGGATAATTGCGTGCATTTCTAGTATGAATAGATTTAGAATGGTTCACAAAACTATTAAAGCCATTCAATTTATAAGCTTATTTCCTGACTATTCGAGGTTTCTTTTCTCACTCAGTAGTCTCAGCTTTGCCAAATTATATCCAGTGGAAATCTGTACCCATACTTTGGGCACCATGGCATAGCAGTTACAAAAGCCAGAGAAAATGATCTAAAACTACACATCACATTATACTGCACGAGATGTTTTCATAAGCAGTAACACAGCCCAGCAAACAGTGCATTAACTCATCTGTTGCAACGGCAGCTTTCACTGTCACTTAAAAGGAAAATGTACCATAAAACAAGATATCTCCTTCAGAGTTTGTACCATTTAGAAAAATTTTAAACTCACTGCATGACCATAACAGTACTAATAACACAGCTTTTGCTGACCAGTGTTTGGACAGCATGAAGACCTTCTCGGTTTCTCACTCTGCCCCCCAGTGAATAGACTGGGAGGCGCAGAATAAACTGGGAGGGACACAACCGGCCAGATAACCCAAACTAACTAAAGAGATATTCCATTCCACATAATGTCATGCTCAGCAATAGAATGGAAAAGAAAGGATTTTAGAGGGGTTAGTCATCTCTTCCTCAGGAACTGGCTGGACATTGGTCTACCCATGAGAAATGGTGAATGATTACATTTTCATCACTTATTTTGTTGTTTTCTTCTCTCTTCTTCTAGTTATCTTTCACTTATTAAACACATTTTTTGTTGTTGTTGTTGTTGTTGGTTTTTTTTAATCTTGACCCTCAAGTTTTCTTGCTTTTATTTTTCCTTTCCTCTTCTTCTGTCCCACTGGGTGGGGTGTGAGGGTAAGCGAGCAAGCAGCTGTGTGGTGCTTAGCTGCCCACCAGGGTTAACCCACAACACTAATAATTGGGAAAAAAACAAACAAACAAAAGATTAATGTCCTGAAGGGTTGAAATAGGTAGATTTGATACAAACTAATAGTGTCTAATTATATAGGAAAACCATAGCAGTGTTCCAAGGAGCCATAACTAAAGAAAATGCACAGGGAGAGAATGCAAAGAAAATTGTGATGATGAATGTGCCAAGGTAGATTGGTTACTGATGTATTTGGGAAGTAGTTTGTCAGTGTGGTGCTGTGATAATAAATAAATAATATTGTATTACTTTTGTGCAATGCCCTTCACTGACAAACCAAGGTGCTTTTCCAGGTGAAACACAGCAGCAGCAAAAACATTGCTGGCACATCAACGCTTTTTCAACACTGATGTAATAATACTCCAATAGAACTGATTTAAGTTCAAAACTATTAAAAAAAAAATAGTCAAGTCATTATCATGGGAAATAAACAGAACCTGCTCTTGACAACCTCAAATTAGAATTAAAAAAACATACAAGGGGAAAAAAGGCTTGTAGAAGTCAGTAGCAGTAACAGCCATGATCAGAGGTGATCAAAGCAAGGACCAAATAGATGTTTATGCAGTTATGCATGTAATATTGTAATGAACTAATTTAATATAACAGCTTTCATGGTCCAGGTATTTCCTAAGGAATAGATGCAATAGCTCTAATCCATATTAAATACAAACGCAAGGGCTCAGAGTCAGGCAGCAGTGTACAGAGAGTACAAAAGAAGTTAAAACCATACAACTTAACAAGTCCACTCACATGGGCATTTATCTGTTACAAAACATGCCTTGGAGTAGGAGTTCAGAGTCCAGGTTCAGTCCAAGCGGTTTACTGATACTATCCACAGTTTTAGAGTCTAGATTTCTTGATTCCACTTGAAGAAGGTTTTATTATAAAAGAATCCACAATAATTGACTTAAGCCACATATTTGTAATTATTTCTTTGAAAAGGCTGGAGGCACGAATAATACCAGCAATGCCCTTCATTTGCCAAACTACCTCCAATGACGTATGATACACTCGTACAACCTTCAGTTACATAAAGACAAGATGCCTTCATCGATGCTTTCCATCTATGAGTATCGTTATTCCAGTAGAGTTTTATAATGTAAGGTAGATACAATTTGAAATATAAAAAAACGAATAGATGAAATCAAGTAGATTTCTTGAAGAGACAACAACCAACAATTTGTGATTTATTTCAGACCATGAGCTCTGTGCCGTGAGCGAGGCCTGTCAGCAGGCAATGGGCTGAGTGTGTGGGAAAGGAAGAAGACTCTTGGAATGCGTCAGGGCTCTGGCACTCAAGGCAGGATGGATGAGTCTTTCATCTGGTCTATTTAATACACATCTATTTTATCTGATCACTTTTGATTAGTGCTGCAGTTTTCACTTTGTACTTTGACTAGAGAACTCTGATAAATGCCAATGAGGTGAAAAAGTGAAAGATAAAGGTCACAAGAACGAAAAATTAATTTCAATAAATCAAACAATACACAAAAAAGATATTAATTAACATCTCTTAAGTGCTTCTGATCCCACTACTTTTCCAGTCAGTCCAGGCAAGAATGGAATCAGGGAAACTGAAATCTCTTAAAACAGTTTTTCTTTTTTCCTTTTCTTTTTAGTTTGCAAAACTGTTGATTTTAAACAAACTAGCTAAGGAGACTAATACTAAGGGTACCCAGAGCCTTATTTTATTTTGCTACCTTATTGTTCTTTTCCCCCTAGATTTGTTTAAGTATCTACCAAAGAATTGGAACAAATAATTTCCAAATTGTCCATTACTTATGAACCATTCCCTTAAACTAGCTGGTAAACATTAGGCATGTTGTCTGATCAATGACCCAGCATCATCCAACATTGTTTCTGCCCTTGTACAGGATAACAGACATTTGAAGTGGGAGGATAGCAAACGGCTAGGAGTCTTTTTGTAGAAATACCATTTACTGCTAAGTTTAAGAAGTTTGGGGATTTACAAAATTGATGAATAATGCCTATCACAGTTACCCAATAGTGGGACTGTATGGATCACAGCAGACAAAACCTGGCAGTTTACTTTGCACAAGTTACCCATTATTCCTTCTCCACCCCGCCCTGTTGTTCTGACAAGCAGTAAAGATAAAATTAAACCTTTGGCAGAGTAGTTTACACAAACCCACTCTAGAATCCTCAGAAAGATGAATATCACTTACTTTAACACAGCTCACACTCACACACAGCTTACAATTTTACAGCCTCACAAGAAAGAATACTCTCTCTTAGTTGAGCCAGACTTAACCCCAAAAAGTTATAAATTTTTATTCTTTTCTCTCAAGTTTCCAAGCACTGAAATGCAGACAATCCAAGGGCAGTAGACTACACTGATTCTAATACTAATCGTCCAAACTAAGATGTCTTTGCTCAGGATTTCTTTTTATACTCATCTCTAAGCATATCCACTCCACTGCACTACATTCAGATATTCTTCACTATTTTGACTAGACCATTTCTGGAGAGCTGAGACCCATTAATATAAGAGTGATAGTTGCTAATCCTTAAGCATTGCCAAGAGGACGGAGATACTTCTGTGTTGTTAGTGAACCAGAATCACTTTGGCAGTCTTTTATCAGATGCTTTAAGTTTGCCTCATTTGCTTTGAATTTGAAAAGCATAGAAGTTGTCATTCTGCCAGTCCTGTTACATTATCAAATGAATATTACCATCCAACAATTTCACACAGGGCTAAGTTATTTTGTTTCCTCTATATCTGATATGTGAGCTACTGCTTCCTCTCTATTGGACATGTGAAAATGCATGTGAAATTGGAAAATTCAAAGCAACCTAATATAATAGAAGTATAAGTACACAAATCCAAATATCCCACACTCGAGTTTGGATTCATTCCATGCATCCAAGAAATTAAAGCAGACAGTCACTTCCACATCCTTCCACAGTCAATGGAGGAAGCCCAGAGGGCAACTCAATCCATCAAATAGCAGATTTGGTCTCTGTTTCCAAGTACAAATGTCACACTACTAACAATATTGCAGTGCATTTTTAAATAACAATTACAGTCTCTTCACATCAAAATTTCATTGAAAAAAACCACGTGCTCCACCAACTTAATGAAAAAAGACTGAAAAAACCATTGCTTAAAATCTCAACTTTGCAATTTGGATTTCAGGAAAATTTGCAGACCTGACCTTCCAGCAGGAGGTCAACCCTGTGTAGGGGTTTGTCCTCCTCTATACATGGTGTCTAACATCCTTTTGGAAATGAACTGTTTGCTGAGGTATGACACATAATCATGCCACACACACACTTTGCCCAGGTGACATCCCATATTTCAACAGTAAAAAGGGTCTTGGGAGGGATCCACTCAAGCTGAGAATGTTTATTACACCCTAAGGGCTCTCCTGGGAAATCAGAATAGACCTGCCTCCTAATGGAAAATACAGCCCACTGATTTCTACATTTACACATTAATACTACTTTCATGCATTTTCTTTTATTATAGAAATCCTACCCACCTGAAAGTCGATTGAGGATATCCAGTTTGCTTTTGCCGAAGGCACTAGGTGGCACTGTGTTCTGTCTTTTGTGGCACTGCTCACCCTCAATTTGCTAAAGTCTGCCCAGGTTTCACCAATTTATACTCTCTTGCCAATCACTGCTAGCACGTTAGCAAAAAAGATTCATCAGTACTCATCATTATGCTTAGTCATCCATCTCTCAGCTTTTTTCTATCCATCAAAATGGCCAGTGCTATTGAACTCAACATCATACTTACTTTTAAAATTATCTTTGCCTGCCTAAAAACATGGCTTTCCTCTAGTTCCATTTAGAATTAAAAACTTCGTTTCCATTTAGAATGGAAAAGAAAAAAAATTGAAGTGCTGATTGCTCAACACCACAACAAAGAAAGCACAAATACCCAGCCCTATATAAAGACTCATTGGCAGTCTCTTCTTCTAAGGCTGCACCAGGAATGTTATTAGAACACAGGACCAAACGTTAGAACTATAAATCTACATTTTTAGTTACTTGCTTTCACCCTTACCATGCAGTTTCTGCCTAAAAGCTTACACAATCTTTCCTGTCTTTTGTTGTTATTGTAATGGTTGGATCAACAGGCCATAAGCAAAAAGGTGATGAACACATAATGTGTATTTACACGCACAAATACAGAGAATGAAGGAGGTTTTGCTCAGAAGAGCTTTTAATCCATTAAACTGTCTGCTCAACAATGAAGCAATCAGATTAGAAGGAAAAGCAAGTGTCCTGATTTCCAGGCTATTACCCTATCTTGTTGACCACATACAAATTTAGGATAACAGAACCCCTTTTGTAACTGTATTCTATTACTCATTTTTGAGGTGTGTCTCCATTGAAATTTTCTTTGCTTGCATACTTGTATATTATCTTAGCATGAGGTTAAAAGCCTTTAGAAGCTATACTGATCTGTAAATATTTAATCAAGGAAAGCTTTCGTCTCTGAAAATAAAAGCATATAGATATATATAGCATGCATGCTTTAGAGATAGTAAAAATAATTACAAATGGAGTTTCACTCTAACATATAATTTATGTACAACTTGTAGGCTTTTATCACTAGGTTTTCCTTTTGATTTCTTCCTATGTGTGTTGACAAAGAACAATTTTCAGTCAAATTAGCTTTCAGTCCTGGTGTACAAAGGCAACACATTCTCACCAAACACACAACACACAGACACACACACATACAGCTTCAATCTGAGTTGCACATACAGCAAACCCAGCCAACATATTGGTTTATCGCAGAATTTTCAGGTCCAGAAACTCTGAAACAGCTGCTGCTCAAAATACAACGCTGTCTGAAAGATGTGTAGTGTACCATCAGAGTACAGGAGTGCAAAACAAACGGTCTAAATGCTGTTCCTACCTGTGTCGTCAGGCTGCTGGTTGGTCTTAGGGAAGTCCTTCCTCTCTGGTTAGTCCCCTACTCTTCGGTCCATTCAAATTAAAGCTGGAGTTATATTTCCTGAAGTGTACCTACAGTATGCAATATAAAAAAATTTGTCATAACAGTAAAGACTCCTTAAGTACTATCCTAACTATGCTAATATGCCTAAAATAACTTTGCATACTGCTTCCAATTCTAGAAAACATCTGCTTGCTTACCACTCACTCCTAACTTACCAATTTCAGCCTTTCCTGCAGGTTTAAGGCTTATCTTTTAACATATCAATCATGGTTTCAGCAGTTTCAAGTTAGTTATTTTTAACATTAACAAGCTTCTGAAGCCAATATACACTGAAATGTGGTCATGTCGGCCAAAGGAAATTAACCCAATGAAGCATAAAACAAAATGATAGCGTTTACTCATTTTACGTCAGTCACGAAAGATCATTCTGGGTGTAAAATATCAGGAAACTTTCAGAACTGAAATTACTTCCTTACAGCACTGTGCTTACTGCTTCCGTGCACTGTTTGTTAACTCCTGATAGACAAAGACCCCACCCTAACACAGTTTAACTGCCAAAAGCATCTTTGTTTTACCAAAACAGAGAGCATGACTAGATATGAGTGCTTCTGAGGTGCAACTTTTGAAATGTAATTTTTGAAGGAGCTAGAGTGCAAAAGAGGAACCACACTTCACAATTCAAGGAAAATATTGGCATTCAGTTTTTCTACTTTTTGAGATTCTGGAGAGGTTATAAATTATATTACTAATAAATCCTCACCACATTTTAATACTCTACCTACATGTAGGGACAGATTTTTTGTCTTGAAGCCAATCTTTGTTGTGCCTGCTATAGGATTACATACTATTTAGCACATACAGTAACAATGAGTGGGAATGCCTACAGTGTTGGGAGTTTGAAAATATCCAGCCACCCAGTCACCTTCTACACATGAATCAGGGAACTGTAGGAATCTTCTCATGAAAGCTGTGGCACCCAGCATCCTTCATTAACAGATTTACCAGTTTTCCACCCCTCAACAGGAATATTTTTTTGGCACTTCTCTCTCTCGTATAAATTATTCCTAATTAATTAAAATGAAATTCTTAAGATGTGTGAGTTCATTAACTCCTTTAATGAGAAAGAACATTTTGGACCTTATTATTAGACTGTCATCAGTATCTGTTAGACAGTTAAATTAATAAAGTGATTATATTCAAATAACTCAGGCATTTGCATTTTATTTTTAACATTACATGTCTCTCTTACTTGCTCTGAGACTGGGGAAATTTTGCTGGTCATGTAAAAGTACAGTCTGGATGGGTTTCAGTGTGTTGCATGCCTGGATCTTTAAATATATTTAGGGGTCAGAATAGCTGTGGTCTAGGAGAGGTCTACTTCAGGTCTACCGGAGCCTCAAGGAATGATTCAAGCAAGCAACTACAGTAAAGACATGCCTTAAAAATAAAGATATTGTGGTCCCTTTATTGTTAGAAAGCAAAAAGCTTGCAAGAAAGGTAGAGAGAATGGACATTTTGTATCCTTGAAAGCATCGAGATAAAGCAAGACACAGCAATAATTTGCTCTCGTACTACACTCTCTGTATACTACTGACAGGCTGCGGAAATATATCCACTGGCTAAAAGCAATATACAAGGTGGAACTAGAGCTCCAGATGTCTCCTATTCTTGTGAAAACCCATGGGTGTTTTGTAATGATCTCGTCATGCATCTTTCTCAAAAGTGATCCTCCAGCTATGCAGTAGCCCTTTAATGCTTTTCTAGGACACTGATTCAGTCAAGGCATAGAGAAGAGACACACAGCCTGAGTTCAAAAAGAGAAAAGCCACTACTTTGAAAATCATGTCAGTCAGGTGAAAAAAACCCCAACTAGTACCAGTTAAAACATTCATTTATAGATCATCTTAACCCACAAAATCTACATCTTATTTTTAATAACAGTTGTCTGCTTTGTACATATCTCTGCAAATTGAAATGTCAGAACTGAAAGTTTTGCTCCCAAACATTATTCAGTAGACAATGCAAGAAGCATCTTTTATCCCCCAACTCCTCAGCACTGAAAGAAAAACATGATGACTTTTCTTCTTCTTTCTATTCTTCCCAAGTCATAAACTTCACAACAATCAATAATAACAAAAAATGAAAACCACATATACCGTCTGGCTCCTGCATGAACTGAATTATATTTTAAATTTTGTAATCTTTAAAGTCAAACAAGATAAACCGCTGCTTCTTAAGAGGCTGTTAGATTTACCATAGCCACATGGAAAGAAAATACATGAGTGAGATTTGTTGCTCAACAGACAAGTACAAAGGAGGAAACTGGAAGATTTTTTTTCAATTTAATTAAGAAATGTTTGTGTGTCTCAGGCACTGGTGCCTTCTAGACAAGTGCAGCTGATGAGGAATTTAAAGCACTGCTTCGTCAACTAAGCCTGCTGCAATTACAGAACTCACACATTTACAAAGAGAAATTTAGCTGAAAAAAGTGTAACACCTGTACAACTGTTTAAATATTTATGGACAGCTTATTTCTTTCTTTGAGGCTTCAGATAGCTGCGCAATTGAATACCACAGCAATTACATTAAGATTCATCCCAGAGATAATGATTGAAATTAAGTTATGCACGTCAGAGCTGTCATCATTTGGAAGTGGTATTGGATACTTTGCCTTGAAACAGTGCTCTTGATCACTATGAGGATACACACATCTCGTAAGAGCTCTCTTTGAGTGCAGTGGGAGAACACCACCAGCGGTACCTCTGCCCTATACCCGTCTCTCACATGAGCATCCTTCTTACTTTCCATTCCACTGTTGATTTAATCAAAGCAAAAAAATAACAACTCATGTGTGTGGCAGGTTCACACTGCCACATTGAAATGCCTGTTTCAGTGGAGCTGTGAGAGAGGAGGGACCATGCAAGCATTGTGTTAGGCAATTCATCTGTACCACTGGCTATAATCTAAAAAAATCCAGTGTGCATACACTTCTCAAAACACTTTTAAATCCAGCTAGATGGTAGGTAAACAAAGATGAAATCTAAACAAAACCGAAGCTCCTCAGGTATTACAAAAGTGGTACAGATGCAGTGTATGCCTTCAGAGCTGGGAATCAATACTCACAGGTAGGCAGGAAGGTTCTTCAGCAAAAGGTGTAAACTAAGAGCAAGAAATGCCCGTTTGCCATTCTGGAAGACTCTGACTAATGCAACATTAACCCCAAGATAAGTGCACTTTAAACATTGTCTTGTTCTTCACAGTATAGTCATACAGTGAACCAGAAATCCAATTCAAGTATTTACCAAAAATCCATGCAATCACTATCTAAAATGCAATATATTCTTCTCTTTGCACTAAAACAAACCTCAATGGTTCAATGACAGATCCACTTATACACAGTAAAAAAAGAAGATTGTGTGTGTTGGCCTATTTATTTCTCCTCACATTGGGAGATTATTTAAGTCATTCATCCAATTACATGTTGGAAACAGAACTAACATAACATTGTATATAGAACATTACATCTTCGTTTTTCTGTGGGAAAAACACCAATAGTACATAGAATCAGAATTCCAAGTACAGAAATGAAATATTGTAACTGATAAAATGAAATGAAACTTTTTTTTTTTCCCCCCATTAAAGTGTTGCAGACATACCTGGAGAGAGAGCTGGTATCTGCCATACTAGCCTTTTATGAAGTAGGAAGTCTCTTTGCATTTAATAGCAAATTGGGGTTTTACCAATGACCTTAATTCAAAGTGAGAAGACATTCAGTTTCTGTACACTGAAATAACTACCTTTTTATTGAAAAACTGTTAAGTCTCATGATATATCCATCTTTAATTACTCAATGATGAATATTAAGGATAGGCTGAAATTCTCTAACCTAACTAAAATTGTGGCATGGGAAACCTGTTCTGATTTAAAATAAATGATATTTCACAAGGCTTTTAATAGTCAGCTTTAATTTATTACTTTAAATAACTACAGTTCTTCAATTTATAATGCTATTTCTTGTTTCACCTGTGATAAACTACATGTTCTTATCTTCCTATGTGTACAAGCTGGCTTTATATTAGAGTTCTAATAAGTCTTACATAGTGTTAGTTACTGAGTTACATGCCTGCATCCAAACCGGGTGCTATCTTTCCTCTTCAGCAGGTGAGAATGATCTAAATTTTTACTCTAGCTTTTAAAGCACCAGAGACAGTAACTTCAAATCCACTTTACAAAAGAAGACTGTATGGAAAAGCTGGAATACTTCAATCTTTAGTAAAAAATTGTGTTCTGTAAATGCTGACGTCAGGGAAATATCCGGATTACCAAACCGTTTGTGCCAGAATATTTTATGAACCCATCAGTGGAGAGCTACTGCTTCAAGTTCAATTATAAAAATAATGCAACTCCCTTTCGAAATACAAGGCATCTCCAGAAATCTTATTTCCAAAAGGTAACTTTTTGGTGCTTTTGAAATGAAATATGAACAAAATATCAAAATGAAGTGCTTTCACATTATCATCCCATTTTTTCTAGCACAATATACAGAATTTAGCCCAAATTCTCGGTAATTTTTAGTTTGCCCCGAATTTCTATTTATCATATTTAATATTTCTCTTTTTTTTTTTTTTTCCACAAATCCCAGTCTGAAGTTATCCTGAAAAACATGATATCTTTACACACACCATGACAAAAATAAGCCAGTAATAATATGTTTAAACCTATTAATTACAGTAAGAAAAAGTATAATATAAAGGCTTCTCTTCTCACTTTTCACCAACAGGCCAGTTTAAACACTGCACATGAAATATTATTATTGGTCTTGTGCAGCAAATTTGAGTTAAGTGACTGGTTTTGTTTCCCCAAAACATATCCCATAACTAATTGAGCTCTAGACATCCACAGAGACTTTAATTCAGAAGATAGAAGACTGAAACTTTTAATACAAGTGGCTTCTAAGGAGTGCACATTTTATTTTAATGAAGCAATCCTGAAGATCAGGAGGATTTGTTTTACAAGTTTTCCAGCTCCGGGTTCCCTTTCAGTAGCATGCTTTAAAATGTATTTTAAGTCCAAGATACTGAGAAAGAAATCTCTCAAGCACTCATTGCCCTGGTATTTGAGTAACTCAGATACTACTGCATCTGTGACAGAAGAGTGATAAGACAGTGCTACTAATTTTCCTTCACAAACTGCTGGAGTTCAGAAATACTGACCACAACAGCTTTAAAAAGCTCTTCAGAGCACACATTTCAGTAAATGGAGCTGGGATGCTAAATTATTCTTCAAAACAGTCTGATTTGTTCAAGGTCGTATACAAATGTTATGATAGAACCAACAGAATAAGGAAATGTGTCTTGACAAGCCTCATGCTAGTGCCTTTATTTCTGGGCCAAGCTTTTTTCCATAATAAATGTCAAAAGGATACAAGCACATGATCTGCTGAATAGGGAATCAACTTACTGAATCAAAATCTAAATCCAGAATCCTGGAAAACAGGGCCAACTATTTAATTTTTACTATTTTGTAGTACAAAGCAGCAAGAATATTGATATATTGAATTGCATTCTGAGGCAAACAGAAAGTTGACACTGCACAAATGAGTAGTCAATTTTCTTTCCTTATCGACATCCCCTAATGCTACAGTACTCACGCTGCATCACATCATGTCTTATTATAAAGCGCCTAAAGATGAAGTCATGAGGTCAATGCAAAGAACATAAATCTTGGTATGATTAAGCAGGATGTTAGGGAGATGCTTAAAAGCATGTGCTGTACAAGAGTTTCTATGAGAGATGGAGCTTTCAGAAGCAAAACTTGGACATTCACTTTAACAAAGCTGACATTGCCCTGAGGTAACTAATTGAAATTAATTTCATTTCTATATACTGGACTTTCACCACTATGGAAATATACCTACTGAAATAAGCTTCTTTCAGTCATTTCAATGAGCATGTACTTTCTGAGTCCTGAACTCATCTCGTTTATAGAAACCTTCAGGGATTTCTGAACATGTTTTGTGCGGGAAATTATTCAAAAAAGTTACACAAATTGCAGAGACAGCAGCCACTTTGGTTTTGAATCCAACAATGTGCAAATATTACCATAATGCACACTCTGTCAGCATACAAGACTGATACAGCAGTGAAAAATTAACCACTTGTCTAACAAGGACTGGTCCATACAGAGGAGATTTAAGCAGGTGCACCAGCTGTATGTCACCCCTAATTCCAGTAATTCTTGACAGTTTTTGACAGAAAATTTAAAACACAAGCTTTCTGCTGTGCTATGTTAGAGAGAAAGGACACTGCATAAAATCCAGTCAGAAATGTCAGGTTTGAACTTGTTCTATAGCTTTCTTCCTGAGAAGAGAACGTACATGCTCTTCTGCAGGGTCTGCAGAACAGTATAATACTTCCAATCATATCCAAATGCAAGACACAAACAAAGGAAAAAGCCCTCAGTGAGAAAAACTAGGACAGCCGTTGTATCTTTTACATTCAAACCACAGACTTCCATTCATTAATAATTAAATTCCAGTTCATATAAATGGCAAATTGCAATAAAGAATAAATAAAGTTCTCTGTTTCTAATCATTATGCTCTGTACTAGTGTATCAGTGGACTACACTGCTTTGTATGGAGTTATCTCTCTAGGAATGTGATTTTAATTTCTGCAGTTCTTCTTGACGGAGAACGTCTCCTGACAGAGGGAAGTTCAAGGTACAGAGTTACAAACCGCAGACACAAAGGAGAGCAAGGAAGGCAGTAGTGAACTGAACAGCATCTTCACTCATCTGTACTCCAACTTCTTTAGGCACTGCTACATTTTCTTTTCCAAAGTGGCTGAGATGATTCAGTTTAGAAAGCGTCATTACAATTTTTTTTAACACAACTTTTCTTGGCAAAAATGATAGCTGTGGCCTACACTCTAACTGGGAACTACAGCTTAACTTGCACTGGAAATCTCACAGCTAATGAAAACATTAGGCCACACAGTGTGTTCTGCTTTTCTTTCTCTTGTGAAGCCCTTTGACAAAACAGATCTTCTGGATTTTGCTGTATCTAGTCTTTGAGAAAAAAAACTCTAATTTTCTTCACAGTCTTTGCTTATGCTAGACAGTTTACCTTCTGTAGCAATTATCAGTATAGGAGAAAACTAGTATATCCTAGTTTTTACACTGATTTAAAATAAAAGGAAAATTTCATCAACAGAACATCAGCACAAATTAAGGCGCAGTAAAAACAATCCCTAACATTTAGGACATCCAAAACAATTATCTCTAAAACAGCTCTGAGGTATTATAAATATGCATTTCAGCAGGCAGGAGATTTAACACTAAATAAAAGGAAGATTCTGAAACCTCCTATTTGGGCTCTGGACTGTATTCCAGAAATGCAAAGTGAAGAGTTAAATAACTGTGAATAGAGCATAGAGATTACTTTGCTTAGCAAGAAACAGTCAACAATTATGTATCTGCATTATGAGCCATTAACTGGGTAGCAGTCTTGTAGGTTCAGAAAGATGTTAATGGAACAGCTGCCAGATAATAGAATGGCTGCAGAAATATGTATTTTGCCATTTGTTATGTTGATATCGCAGTATGCATCTCTGCAGATCAGCCTGATCCAAAGACCACCAATACACGTAGTAATCTTCTCAGTGACTTAGATAGCATTGGTGCAGGCTCTAGACAAATGCAAATCAAGACTGGTAACCTCTAGATAGATGCTGCTAAATCCTGTTAAAAGAGATTTAATTAGGCTTAATAACCTGAATTTTTCCTTAATGTGTTAGATAAGTTGTGCTATTCCAGAGTTCACTGTGGTGTCTTAATACTGTGGTATTAAAGTAGCTTTCTCTGCTTAATGCAATGCCATAATCCTTTACTAAAATCATTGTCATGGCTGTACATCAAAGACATAATGGTTAGATATTATTAGACAAAATCTTCTTTAATGTCAGATTTGGCAAAAGTAGTTTCTAGTGCTTAAGTAAAGAGGTTCAGCTATACACTTCATCAATGAATTCTTGGCATCAAGCTTTGTAAAAATGTTTTTAATTTATCTTCAGTTTCTCTAAATTCATTTGATTAAATGTTTATTATTCAGTATGCAAAGGACAATTAAAAGAGCACTTTAGCTGTCTTGTGGGCTATTAAATATCAAGAAACAATGCTATACAGACATCTCTACCCAAGTTGTCACCATCTTTATACTACAATGTTTTAACTTAACAACATATTCTCTCCAATTTCAATATTTTAACTCCATATTTTAACTTGTTAGCATCTCTTCTCCTCCCAGTGCTGCATTAGCTACCACTGAAGTACACCTGCTGCATCATCTTTGTTGTTATCATCTCTGACAGAACGGGTAATGTCATAGTCCAACACTGGGCAATGTAACGTGAATTACAGGTAACAGTACTGCCTTCTGGATGTGATATGTATCAACTATTAATGCTATGCATACCTTTTTTCTAAACAGACAAGTAATCTGACAACCATGAGCAGTGTACAAAGAAAGATCCTATTTTCTTGCTTCCAGAAGACGTCTACAGGGAATGATAATATGGGGGTATCAGCTGTATGAGGAAATGTAAGACAAGGCAAGTGAGAATACCCAGCTGATTGCCTTCTGTGCACGAGCAAATGGATGAAGCATGCAGTAGCATAGAAAAAAGACACCGTAAGAATGAAAATGAGGACAGCACTGAGAACATTGTTAGTATCCACATACTATTCTTTCAGAGTGACAAATAAAATCCTGTTCAATCTTCTTATGCAAGCCATCTTCTAAATATTGTTGTGAGTGCCTTAGTTTGCAGTCGGAGTCTCCCCAGCCCTCAGTAAGCCTTGTAACTGTCAGAGCTTGCTCTGTGTGAAGTCCATCCCTACTCCGTCCCTTTCTTCCCCCCCACTTTCCCCAGTTCTTCAACTATGAAGACCTGTAGTTTTCCGGAGTTACGTGCAGCACTTCCACCAACACTCTTAATTTTCTCTCACTAGCGATGCTCTACAGTAATCCTTAGAGATATCATCTACTCCGTTTTCATTTTTCTTGGTGTGCTAATACCAGAAATGTTAGAAATCATGATAAGTACCACTGATGTGATATTCTTTTGTATAAGTCTAAATTCCTGCAGTGTTTACTGAATGGAGCAGCAGAGCATTTCATGGTTTCCTACTTGTAAGCAGACTGCCCTGACAGTATTTTGTAAATATGCCATCTTCCCTTTGCTTCTAAACAGAGCCTTTCAGCATATACTTAAGTTTCTGTTTATGCGGATTTTTTAAAAAACTTTTTTTTAATTTTTTATTTATAATCTCCAGCAATCTCCCAAGATCACATCAGTTTTGACTAAAATAAAGTACTTTTTTAGAAGTAATCATACGTAATCATGCCTATCAAAGCTTTTGTGGAGATGCTATTCATACAAGTCATAGGAAATGTTCAGGTTAGTGGAGTTCTCTTTAGATTGCATTACATCCTGCCTTTTGAATGTACGACACAAAGATGCGTATGTGAAGACTCCTAAAAACACATTCCCTGTGCGCACAAAAACCGGTGGCATTCTACAGCCATTAATCAAATTAAAGCAAATACTATTTTAATCAACAGTTTTATCAACAGAGAAATTGTTTTATTAAAACTGCTTGTTAGTAACATAATGTTTAACTTCATAAAAGCTTTAAAATCTGTTCAGTTCTATCAGATATCCCTGGACAAGGGAGCATACTGAAATAAACACACCAATTCTTTATGAAGTTTTTTGGTGCCTTAGGAACTTAGAAGGAACAGCAAAGAGTCAGCTCCCAAATCAGTGCTTATCATAATCGTTCAAAAGATCTTTATACCAAAATTTTGACCTCTTTTGAAACTCATTCTGTGTACTCAACAGTTGTGTTTGAGGCAGGTGGAAACAAGTAATGTAAACCACATTTTTTAAGCATTCAACAAATGACTAAACTAAAGAGCAGAAAATCTTATTTCTACACTGTGCTGGCCTTGGCTGGGATAATTTTCTTCATCGAAGTAGCTACTAAATTTTGGATTTTGTGCCAAGAACAGTGTTGATAAGACAGGGATGTTTCCATTATCGCTGAGCAGTGCTCACACAGGGTCGAGGCCTCTCCCCACCGGGGAGGAGGCTGGGGGTGCCCAAGGAGCTGGGAGGGGACACAGCTGGGACAGCTGACCCCAACTGACCCCAGGGATGTCCCAGACCAAACGGTGTCATGGTCACACATGCTGCTGGGGGAAGAAGGAGGAAGGGGGGGACGTTCAGAGTGATGGCGTTTGTCTTCCCAAGTCACCGTTACGTGTGATGGAGCCCTGCTGTCCTGGAGATGGCTGAGCACCTGCCCGCCCATGCAAGAGGTGAATGAATTCCTTGGTTTGCTTTGCTGGTGTGTGCAGCTTTTGCTTTACCTATCAAACTGTCTTTATCTCAACACAGGAGTTTTCTCACTTTTATTCTTCTGATTCTCTTCCCCATCTCACCAGGGAGGAGTGAGCGAGCGGCTGTGTGGGGCTTATTTGCCAGCTGGAGTTAAACCACAACATTATTAGAAATGATCTTGTTGAAAATCAACAGAAAATGACACTTCATATGGAATTCTAAACTGCAATGAAACCAAATGAAAGCTATTTTATACAAAGTGCATTCCACAGAAGACTATAAACTGGCTAGCCATGTTGGCTTTTATCTCTATTTTATCATTTTTTATTTTTAATACTTTTATAATTTAATTATTTACATTTAATATTGCAATATATATAAAATATATAATGAATGTTTATCTACAATTATATAGTTTATATAAAATATATAATAATGCAATGTTACAAAGAATTAAATTATAAAGAATCATATTATCATTCTTCTAAAGGCATGCAGAATGATTGTATCTAAATGTGGAAATTATCTGACACAAGATTTCTTTTTTACAAAATTCACTGTCCTACCTATGGGAGTCCACTAGTGGTGAGACTCAATCAGTCCAACACCAGGGAAAATAAATTAGGTCCCACTAGACATATTACCAGCACTCTGTTCAGACACACACAGTCCTATTATTCCATTCCTTGTTGTTTATTCAGTATTGTAACTATTCTGGCAGTAATAACAATGGTTATTATGATGCATCATTCTTATTACGTAGAGAGTCCAAAGATTGTGGAGGGAAAAGCAACAGAAAGGATGGGGAAAAGAATTTACTGAGTGAAAATTTCTGTTTTAAAGTCACTAAAAAATAACTTTAAGCAAGTTCAAATCATGCTGCTAAAGTCGAGACTCACACTGATGTTGACTTTGGTCTTTTATTTGGTCACTTTCCTTCCACTGATACTAACATAAATACTCCTAGTAATACTTCTCATGGCTTCAGAAGAGGTGGCCATGCTAGCATATGCTCAGTATACTAAACTTCACAGTTGGTAAAACCTCTAGTCAACTTCAAACTTCCAGATTTTACAGACTGCAACAATCTTCTCTTCCAGACTAAAAGGCTGCTCGTGCTGATAAGCATGCACTTAAATGGTATATTGTGACAGATCCAAACATCTACATGTTTAGACACCAAATGCAAATCAAGACTCCTGTGAAAGCCACAAAAATGTTGGTGTTTTAAAAATAGATATCAACATTAGGAAACGCTTAGATAGTAAGAGAGATTTACACAGCTAGATTAAGACTTTAGAAATTCCAAAGAGATTATTTCCTTTCTGTGTATTAAAATCCTATTTAAAGGAAATTAACCGAAAAGTACTAAGAATGCCAAATCTCAAAAGCAGAGGATTGCAAAGCATACAAATCAGCAGGAAGTTAAGAGGAACTGCTGCGTAATCTGACAAAAGGACATGGTTATTTTTCTTCTGACACAGCATGCTGAAATAGCCCAGTGAAAGGCTGGCCCAGAGTTAGGGCACGGAAAGAAGAGAAGTACTCTCCCTGGAGAGAAAGAAAACAAGCCACCACTTTTCAACAACACTCAGTAGTGTGAAGTTGCACTTACTGGCTGAGCTAGAATAAGTCAAATTTATAGAGCTAGTCTTCCTTACTGGAGCAAATACCTTGTAGCTATTTCACAACCACAGATAAAGCAATCTTTATTATCCCTTTATATTCTCAGTGGTTCTTAGAGTAGGACCTCCTGAATTCAAAGATGCCAGAACAGCCTTAGGATCGGCCTGTCCCTGGGGGAATTAATGAGAAGTATATGGGGAACAGAATTTAACAACGTATGACAGTGTGAAAGCGAATGCTTTAATTCCTTTTTGATCTGATACAATGACTAAAGCAAGCAGCATCAACCACAAAAGAACAAAAAAGACTGCAGCAGGCAAGCCATGGGAAAGAGAAGACTTAAAGGAGGTGCAGGTGCAGTGGTGTTTTCAGATTTTAAACAGTAAAAGCCAAAAGGAGGTAAATACCTGGCTCTTTAAAAACCTAGACAAAGAGATAAATATTATATTTATAATAATACTACCAAGCAACCAAAACCTGTCTCCCTTAAGACTACTGAACTTGGAAAATAGACCCCAAAAACCCAAAGAAAGCATCATTATAAATCTACCAATCCCTCAATATAAGATGAAGGAAAGAGAGAATAGGGTGCGCTGTTTCATTAAGAAACATCTCTTTGAAGCTTATGCTTTAAAGACATGGGATGAGAAGAAGAAAAATCAGTACTCTAAGAAATATATTTCCATTAGAGATATGACTCTTCCAAGGTATGTAGATCCAGGTTCAATCTCAGGGACAAGTATTTTAGTGTGTGTCATTCCCACACTTGGTGAGATTGAGGCTACTGTGAGAGGAACAAAGCAGTAAGACTGAGCAAGTTCTTTGAGAAGTTTTCCTTCTAAGGGTCTCAGGTAGTGTAGGAAGAAAACCAAGAACAAAAACACCCCAAACTTTCAGGATAACAACAGTAAAATAAAAAACTATAGCCTGTCAAGTATTCAGGGATCTTGGCAACATCAATAATGCTACATGAGAGGAACTGCAGACTCAAGGCTCTGTTTCCTTATGATAGTGCTGGAATATGGTCCTTCACCCAATCTCTCACTCAGTAACAGGCTTCTGAAGATCCCATGGAAAATGTACAGATTCTGTCGAGGTTAGAACCTCATCTGACCCAGTCTCTGCTTACTAAAGTTCTTGATTACCTCTTCTAGCATTTTTCTTTCTGTAAGATCAAATGACAGAAAATCTGCTGCATAAGATCTCTTCTGAAAAATTTGATAACATAAGGAGGGTTGTTCCATGTAGGGTCTCAGCTTCCACAGTTCACCCGTTTCAGTTGTTCAGAGACTAATAGTTTCAGAGTTTTGATTTAGAATACAACACAACAGTTTTCTATCAGCATGTGTGGTACTGAACTTGGACTGTAGTGTGGTTTTATAATAGTTTTAACAGTTTAGAACAATGTTTTGCAAAGGCATTTATTATAATTAGATGGGGTTTTTTTCAGGCAAACATTTCATATATCTGTGCGCACTGAATGTTTAGCCTGAGTCCTCACTTCAGACAGGACCTCTTCTGTAAGAACAACATGAAAATTTTCTGGTTTACAACCATAGTAACACGGAGTAAGCAATTACTTAGACCGTGTATAGCAAAAAAAACAACTAGCATAAAGTCACATAAAACCAAGTTGAGAAAATACAGATTTAATTTTAACAAGATATGGAAGCCTTGTATGGAGTCATGGCTTTTTAAACATCAACCAATGATTAAGTTGGAACACTTGTCCTACATGTTTTTGGGTGACAGGAAGAAGACAAAAATTTTAGAGCAGTAAAGCTCAAGTAGGTTCCAAGTTCTTAGTTATTCCCTACATGAGACTTTTTATATTAAACTATGAACACAGCATTTCTTGCTTTGATTGTCTCATATATAATAAAAAGAATAATTACCACTTTAAGATTTTCAGTAATTCTCATTTCAGTGTAATTAGATGTAGTGATTAGAATATCTTTTCTATTGCATTGCTGTTCTTCCTTAGCACCAAAGAATAGTGATACAAGTTATTTACATAATTATCTTCAGTTAAAGGAGGAGCACAGCTTAACACAAGAGTTGCCACTGCTTCCACTGGAGCTTCTACAGCCTCCTGCATAATATCCTGTAGCGTTGTGCAATGACTTTGTAAACAGTTTGTGTCACTTCAATATCTGTAGAATTTCTTCTATTAAATACAATCTTTTCAAACAACTTATCCATATGACTTTTGACTGATCACAGGTTTCCTCAGGGAAAAATCTCCTTTATGCCCCAAAGAACAAGAGTCATGCTGCAGATATTAACTACTTCTAGACTCCCTGCTTCACCCATCAAGTTTCAAGCAGTCAGGACAGCCTTGGCTTCTGATCATTTCCTGAGCTGAGAAATGGATCTTTGCATCTTAATATATCATAAATGCTTGATGTATCATTAGCATTGTGAGTTAATAAGAATACTCCTAGGAACCCCACTCAAAATTTTGTTATAAAGTTCTCATTTATCAACATTTATGAACATTTAACTTCCAATTTCTTGGACCATTAATCCAAGTTTTCTTAATAAGCTATGCCAAAAAAGTTACCAGGAAAAAGTAATTTATAGAATGATTTTTGCTTACTAACTTTTTTAGAGAAGAAACAATGATGTCAGCACATGAATTATATGCCAATAAAGCAATATACTTGAATAACTTTCCAGTCACATATTGGAAGAAAACAATTTCAGCTTAAAGAAATATGGATGGGTTCTTTACTCTTTGACTCTCACTGAATGTAGCTAAATGACAATCATGCTCTTGATCAAGGTCTAAATTATATTTTGATCTACGTGTGCTGTATCTTCCATCCTAGGACTGCATGATAACAAAGCATACGCTGATTCTCACAGACCTTTCTTTCTTTTGTCTCGATAATACTGTTGCTAATTTGTTCAGCAATTGATCTCCTTCTCTGTCTGACTCATTTAGCATTATGATAGCAATAACTGTTTCACCCTGACAGCTCATACTAAGGAATAAAATCTCTAACCTAGTTATAGTTGAGGTTTTCCTACCAGGGGAGCTAGGTGCAAAAACCGTATTTAGAAGCTTGGAGCATTTTACATGTGTGCTGAGATCTACAACGGGACCTAAGTGCCCTTTTAGTCTGTAGCCACAGAGCAAATGCAGCAAGAGAAGTTCGCCTGGAACCTCTGCTTCAGGCTCTTTCAGTGATCTTCAGCAAGTAGTCCAATTTCTGTGCATCTATTGTTCTTCTCTAAAAGCAGGGATAACAAGTATTTCTTCCTTCTCCCTGGTGCTATGTGGCATGAACTTTCACCCCTTTATAATTTCTCAATACTTGTACTTACTGAATGGCCAGTGCATGGTACTGTGAAAGTCAGCTGTCATGGGGAGAGTCAGGGGAGAGAAGAGTGAATGCTTCACATTATGGACTGATGTTTAAAAAACAGTGCATCAAAAATCGGTCTGGGAGGTGAGGCAAGAAGATGGAAGTTTCTTATATTGAGCCAGTCATGGTTAGAGGTTGACACATTTCTGTCCCATGAGACAGAAATTTTTCAGACTTTTTTCAGATATACATGAGACAGAATCTGTACTACCATTGCAATAATGCTAATAATATCCAAGACAAGTAATATAAAGCTAAATATTTTCTAAAAATCCTGGATATGCTCTGTAACATATACTACTGCATTTTTGGCAGTTATAAGTCAGCTGGTCTAAAAATAGCTGAGTTTTAGTCACATGAGCTTTCAAGTTGTTTTAGCCTTTACTTATTAAAGAAGCTGATGATTCCAATAATTTTTCCACCACTTTCTCCATTTTTTTCCTACATTTTGTATAAGTAACTGATGAAAAATAATAGGTTAGATAACAAATGAAATGCTCTATCTAGCAAACTGTCACAAGACATTTATGGTTCAGGAAGGTCAGGATGAATATATCCTGTTAAATCCATCCAAAATAAATCTCTCTTACATCACTCACTCAGCTCATTACTCATGAAGTAACTCTATTCCAGCTTGCTTTGCTTTTAAGAAATGTAGTTTGCATTAGTCAGGAATTTCATAAATGCTGACTGATCTTCCTCCTTAGACATTATATGGTCTCTTATTAATAATAATAATTCATTCACCAAGTTCACTGAGTTTCTGTACTTTTTAAAGATCTGCTATTTATTTCCGATTTCTCAGATACTGGAAAGTATTCAGCAATTTTTGTGCAAGGCCCTTTCATTGTACATGAGATTCAAAGCAGCTGGCTACTGATATTCACCCAGTAAATCACTAACCAGATTTATTTTCAGATAGATAACATAAATGAGCCAATCAGCATGATGCTAAGTTTTAATATAATAGTTTTAAAGATTTAACAGATATTTAATTAGAATCATTGCTCAAGCCCAGTGTGCTTTTGGCAAATGTGTATACCAGCTTGGAAAACTCAAGCCTGGACCTTCATGCAGCTACATCTGTATACTTAGCTCAGAGCATGGGGGAGACTAGAAAACATTTATGGATACATGAGCCTGTGCCACACACATCCTTTTCCTAGCAATGATGAGCTGGCTCTGCCATAGGCCTGAGCTGGCTGGAAGCCATACGAATGTACTGGAGAAGGACAGCACGCAGCCTAGCAGCCTGCTGCTCTTCTACAGGCTCTATTTGTTCAGACTCAGCTCAGCACTAACTGTGGCTCCTCAGTGTGTTGTGGAGCAGGGGCGAGGGGGGGAGAGAAAAAAAAAAAAGAAAAAAAGAGCTTGCATCTGGCTGCAAAGGACTGCACAGAGATCTAATGTACAAAGGACAAGGATCAGACTTCAGCTCACGCTTCCTCATAGCCATTCACTTGCTCCTGATTGTACCCTGCAGATTTGTAAAGGCTGAAAGTGGACAAAGGAATAGAAATGCTTAATGCTAAGGAGAAAGCCCAGAACAACGACCCTGCCATCCCTTCAAAGTTTACACGAAACAGGCTTTGGTCAAACATGAGCTACGGGACTCAACACAGCAACTACTGTATGAAGTGCAATAGGCTGAGCTCTCTAGATTAGACAGATGATCTAATTGCTGCTAGAAGGAGGTGCAGCAAAACTGGCAGAGACTGTGACATAGCTTGTTTCAGAAGAATAGATTGAATTTTCTCACCAGACTTACAAAGGATCAAACTGTTTCCTGAGAACATTATGTACCAGCATTCCCAGGCTGTAAGTATCACATATAAGCACTCCCAACACTCATCTGCAGGAGCACCTTTTATTGCCAGTTAAACAAAACAAAAACCCACAAAGTTCCATTTCCTTATTATTAAGTTACCAGTTTTAACAGGAAATAAAGATATTCTTCCCAGTCATCACTGGGAAGTCTGGTCATGTCAGAACTACCTACTGATAGATTGCTAGAATGTGTTTGACCTGAACAATATACTTCATTAGATTAAGCAACATCAGGAAGTGGCTGGTTTAATTTAAGATTCTGAACTTATATGGAAACAAAAGTCAGTGTGAGCTGAAGCATCTTTTCATAAATCTTTAACCCTTCCTCAGAAGAACTTGGTTTCCTTTATGTGAGTCTTGTATCACTTGAAAAAAACGGCTTTTTGTGCATTTACATGTCACACTCAAACCCATTTTCACAATTTGAGGAGAATGGAAAAAGTGAAAGAAATAGCATAGTGTCACACTTGTCATAGTGAAAAAAATAAGCTTAACAATATTTTGTTTCCCATTCTGAAAAGGGCTACAGCTATTCAGCGATGAGTATCTTTACGAGTAGTATGTGCACTTGAAATTGTTTCACTTCTGACTGTCTAGATGAATGAAACAAAAACCTCAACAGTAAGAAAAGAATATTTAACATCTGTACAATGCTTTTTCCTGTGCCTTGCTGAGAAGGTTCACCCAAGGTAACATCATTCTATCTAAAATTTATCTTTATATATACTGCTGGTCACTGTTGGAGAAAGGACATTAGACTAAACAAACATACAGACTAGTTCACATTCATAAAACCTGAAGTGGAAATGATGCCTCTTTTTCTTCCTTTCCCTACACAAACCAGTAATGAAAACTAAATCCTCCAGGCTTTGCTTATATTTACACATGCAAAGAGTGAAAGAAATTTAATTAAGTCAGATGAAGTATAAAAACCAAGAAAGACTGTGTTGTCTTTCTTGTTACTAAAGTTTTTTTCAGCAAGAGATCAAAATACCTCCTAACAAGGGAAACAATCCACATAAGTACTGCGTCTGTTTTGTTGTCTAAACCAGGGCTTTTTGTTGCGCATCTCTCTAATTTTTACTGTACTAAAACCCACATTTTAATGCCCTAACTGGTGCTAACGCCATTCTGAGAGAAGTTTCTAATATAGATCCCACCTCGGGTCTGCAACCAAATCTCATGACTATGCCAATCAACAATTCTTTTTATGAGACTCCTTCCCATTGTCTGAAAGAAGCTCTCTTAGAACGGCTTCAGATATGTTCCTATATCAGCTGCTTCACATGTGATGAGATAATCAACTCTTCTGTGATATTTCCTTTATTTACATTTTAATATGCTCATCAACCTGATTAGGGAATGGGGATCCAAATTCTCTAGAGGACAGTATGCTCACTGCAAAGTACTGTATTTGACTGCTATAACCCAAGAAGGTTTAAATACTCTATTCTGAATCAGCCAATGAGTAAATCTTCTTTTTCCACAGGCTCCTTACATCCACATTCTATGTCAACCAAGCATTTCTATTCTTCAGACATTGTCACTAAACCAGCCAGCCTTGTATTTTATAGTTCACACTTAATAGTTTAAACCTGATACTTAATAGACCTTTGTGTTTCCAAATACCTAGACTCTCAGGAAAAACAGGCTAGAAGTCTGGCAAGGTCTTCTCAGACATTTATTGCTCCTAAGCTTGCTGCATTTAGGAAATCAGCAGTGAACTGACAGAGCAATTATCCGCTCCTTGCATAGTAAATTTGGTTGCCAAACTAATTCCACAAGTAGCTGTACTTGTATCTGTTGGATTTAGGAGTTGATATACAGCTTGTGTGTAAAAATCACCTACTTTCGTAAAATGTTTTTCTAAGTTGTCTAAATAGATCTTTTCAAATGCTAAGATGACAAAATGCAAGAGCAGACAACAAATTGAAAAGTCTGCTCTGTTTTAGAAGATGTTTGGAGTCTCCACTCATCTACCAGAAGAGTTTCCAAAGTAGAAAAAAAAATGTGGCTGTAATGGCACTACAAAGCTTCAAGAACACTTGGTTTTGTTTTTCTGAAAATGCCGGTGTAACTAAGCTCTATGTTCTCCACATCCCAATGTCTGCTATTTTAGGACTCTCAGAAAACTACTCAGTCTAAGAGTAGCTTCAGGGTGCATAGTGTATGTCTTAAAAATTGTTGGTTGCACTATGGTCACAATACAGCAATATTTATCCTCCCATAATATTCTACTGATTAACATAGCTCAAAAAGATAACACAATAAATCTCTAGAAAATAACACACTTCAATTGAAAAGTCACCTTTGGAGCACCTTGACCTCTATAAAGGCATGAATGATAATCTTCTGTGCTCTGTAAAAGTGCACAGACTCTATCATCATTTTCTGAAAAAAAATTCAAACTCCAATTTAGGATCTAATTTATCAGAGGAGTTGATGAGCTGGAGAGTGGAAAAGGAAGAGGCCACACAATTTAAAACCAGAGTAAACATTTTCACTCCTTCTGTCACCTTTTGTTCCTTACATTCCTGCCTTTAGGAACATTTAATTATTTTTCCAAAAATTGTTGCAACTTCAGAGTAATGAGCCAAATATGTCAGGCGAAAGCCAGGCAGACCATTGTATTCCTCTCTAATGTTACATTCTTCAACAACTTGCTTCATAAATTAATGAGCTTGTCAATTAAGTTTAGAGCTTCAGTAAACCCTCTATATTAAATATGACTTGGATATGAGGGAAGACTGTCAGATCAAATGAAGATGATTAATGTGAGATTCTCAGAGGACATATCTGATGACTTTCGGGTGGAAAAATACAACAGGCTGTTCATTACCCTTTGTTTAGAGTTCCACCCAGTGTTCTAGATTTGAAAGCATCCTCAGAGCTTGCAATCTCTATTTATTTATTTTAGGAAAAGAAACATCCTTTTCTAATAATTTACGGGACTAAACATCACGTTAATTTTCATGTCACAATCTAACAATTCAAACTGCTAAAACTTTTTTTTTTTTTTTTTTTATGCTTTGTATTCCATTGCCACTTAGCAGATCAAAATTCATGGTTCATGGTTGTTGGTTTGTGTTTGGTTGTTTGGTTTTTTTTCAAAAACATGCACTACTTCTGCTTGAGCACCTATTTACACATTGAGTACTATTTCTTGTCTCATTATCTATCAGGCTGCACTGAAAATAGACACTTGGCATTTTTCTTCCCTATCTATGCATCTCAAGTCCTGATTCTTCACCTGGTCCTATACATGCATAAGCTCGTACATGTAAAGAGACTCACCAAAGTTAACCAGATAATGTGTGTATTTGATCTAACCTTATGGATATGGTAAGTGCTTAACAAAGGAAGGAAACTAATGCCCAGTATTTAAAACTGTTTAGCTGTGTTCAGCTAAATCCGAAGGACTTCATATGTCAAAATCCTTGTTGTAGTCTGTATATTCCAGTGTAAGACCTTTCTGATTTGACTGTATTTCCATGTGCAAATTAATTCTCAACAGAAATGTATGTTAGGTTTTTAAATAAGCAAGGACAGATTTGCAAACCTAATCTGATTTACATCACTCAAGACTTACTTGTGGCAAAGCAAATTAGCCTGTTCCTCAGCAGGAGCTTCCTCAATGAGAAACAACAAATTCCTCACTGATGGGAGGCTTTAATGTGCCTCTTAAGAGCTTAGAGTTAGCTACCTGACTTTATTTTAGTTTACACAGCATTTCAGCTACTGTGCACTGAGGATTTTGTTGTGTGCTTGCTTATTTTAAAATCTTTTGCAAAACAGACCTGAGGTAGGACCTGCCATATAAGTACAAGGAAGATCACCAAGTGAATAAGACCTAAAGGTAACTTTCTAGGTAAGTTTGCAGCTCACTTAATAACCAGTCTTGGGGAAAAGAATCCTGAATTTTAATATAGTGTACAACAACCATAATTTCTTTTACCTGAAATTCACCTTCCTTTTTGTGTTTTACTTAATTACTTATAGATGACACATGGGTAGTATTAAAAAAGAACAATAGATTCTAAATACACATTATGGGAGGGATTGTTTTTGACAAAAGTTTTGGATAATTTCTACCATAACCATGTGAATTCCAATAGATGTCTGCCTGTTTTACATGCAAAGGAAGAATTCTGAATAAAGTTTCAGACTACAAGCTTAAGACTTTTTCTAAGCAGATCACTACTTGTTTTCCTGATGAAGTAGTAAGATCTGTTGTCTCCCCTGGAGTTTAGTCATCATGCCAGCTCACTCACAGATGCTCTGAAATAAACCAGCAAAAACTACTCCAACCTGCCATACAACTAGTTGTGCACTACCTTGTGCTTTCTACGTAGTTCCTTAAAAGCTGAAGCTGATGCCCATTACCTGCGTTGCTCACTGCACATAGTCCTTCAGCCACTTCTACCAAAGTTCTGTTCAATACTTTATAAAATGTTATAAATCTCTCCCATTTACCCTGATCATAACAGATCCCTGGGGAAACATTCTACTATATATTTAAAGCATTGATTGAAGCTTCTAAATTATTTATGATTCTTACAAATAGTTAACCTCATAAATACAATAACTCATTGAAATAGTTTCTTTATTTCCATATGTAGGTCTATGGCTTTATTGATAAGAGAACCATGAATTTTTTCCTCCTCAAGAAAAACAATGGAATCTGCAGGGACAAGGTGCCCTTTAACTCCATGCTGCACATTCACAGCTAGATGAACTGGATTTTTGTTGACTGTGAGCATTAAACGTGTAGTGATTTAATTTACTAGAAGACCACAGGGCACTTTCCTACACACAATGGAGCAGAAATTTTGCTTGGTTGCCCCTTGCCAAAGAAACATATGGAAAATTGATCAAAAAAATGTTACAAAGATAATGTTTTCTGTCTGATATAAAATGTTAATTACAAATGCAAAACAATGCATAATTATTTTCCTAAAGGTACACAGTAAAAAAAAAAAAAAAAAAAAGACTGAGAAGGAAGACTTAGGCACTGAGGTGGTGATTTGCTGAAGTTAGAATCTAGTCAGAATGTCAGGGATCAAGTGATGCTTGGAATAAGAAAAGTTATGTGGGCCTTTGAATTCACACACTGAAGTGTTCAGGATTCAGCATAAGAATTCATCTCAAAAGCAGTATTTCCAGAAAAGTACTATTGATGTTATTGGCCAGTGTGGGATGGTACTACTGGATCACTACCATCCTTTTTCTTAAAAGTTTTCTCATTATTCTTCTGGGGTTTTTGCTGGTATTTCTTAGAATCACACTACCAGCTGTTACTGCTTCAGGCTATGCAGAGGATTAGCACATATCTGCTGCCAAATAGCTGGGAAGCTACTGTAGAAACACTATTCTATAATTAATTTGTAGGTAAGTCATTCTTAGAAAAGATACCCTCAGTTACGACTTTCATTCTTTCCTTAATAGGTACACTCTTATTACAAATGATAGCTCTCACAATATGTAAGACCTAGCTAGTGCACTGTAATTACAAATTAAGGCTAATGATTCTTCTAATCTTTAGCTTTTTTTATGTTATCATCCTATTTAAGATCATAAGAACAGTAATAATGGAGCATGAATAAGAGGGACAGGTACATCCACCATTTTAAGAGAGGTCTCCTTCCCCTCTTGCCTCCTGCCTCACTAGCAGAAAGTAAGACAGACAAAATGAAAGAAAAAAACTAAACTTCATTTCAAACCTTAAGACAGTCCAGAATTGCTAAGCCTGTTCCCTGCCAGAATGGAAGAAGCAATGTCAGGGAACAAAACCTTAAGGATGACTGATTTCTCTTACATCCTCACTGTAGTAAACACCAGAGCTGAAAACAGCTGTAAATCATGGCAGTATGTCAGGTCAAAGGCTGAAGTGCCCAAGATGCCACAGATGGAAGACAAGTGAGGAATGTCACTGCCCAACCAAGAGGGACTCACCCTCAGCACTTTAATTTGGTCACTGCTCATGATTTTTAAAACTTCCAAGCCACTGATAAAGCTAAGCCTAAATAACAGTCCCCAAAGCTCAATACAAAGAACAAACAATTAGGGAAAGATTAAAATCCAAGCTTACCTTATAGGTAAGGACCCTTTTAAATGCCTCTTTTCCTCCCACTCCTGCCCCTTATTATCCCCTGTGCCTCTCTCAGGATGAGATGAATCTCACATTCAGGCCCAGCATTGACACCTCAACAGGAAAAAGTGACAGTGAGAAAAACAAAGTCCTGCAGCCCCCCTCACACAGACTAACACCCTTGTTTCTCCTTTGAGATGGTCACCAGAGGTCTGAGCCTCCTGTCTCTAGAAGGGGCTCGAACATAGCAATTTCTGTCAGGCAGGTGGTCTCCAGTCAGCCCTCCTGGGACAGGGTCCTATCCTCCTGGCACCCCCAGGTTGACAGCCCCGTCCTTCTGCCCGACACAACCCTCTCAGCCACTCTTTAGCACCCTCTGAACACAAGCTTTCTGACAGAGAAAAATCAGAGAAATAAAGGGTTTATCCACAAATTATGATTATGGCCTCTTTATTTAACTGCCTGGAGATCATACAAAACTGCATAAAAATACCTACTGTCTACAAGGAATCACAAAACTAAAGCTGGAACATCATAGAATAGAATAGAATAGAATAGAATAGAATAGAATAGAATAGAATAGAATTCAGTTGAAAGGGACCTACAACAATCATCTTGTCCAACTGCCTGACCAAAAGTTGAAGCGTATTTTTAAGGACATTGCCCAAATACCTCTTACACAAACACTGACAGGCATGGGGCATTGACCACCTCTCTAGGAAGTTTGTTCCGTGTTTGACCACCCTCTCTGCAAAGAAATGCTTCCTAATGTCAAGTCTAAACCTCTCCTGACACAGCTCTAAACCATTCTCACCATCGCGATCCAGGGTGAAAAGCTCAGCACCTCCTTCTCCACTTCCCCTCCTCAGGAAGCTGTAGAGGGCAATGAGGTTGCCCCTCAACCTCCTTTTCTCCAAACTAGACAAACCCAAAGACCTTAGCCACTCCTGATAGGACATTCCTCCCAGCCCTTTCACCAACTTTGTTGCCCTCCTCTGGATGTTAAAGCACCTTGACATCCATTGTGGGGCCCAGAACTGCATACAGCACTCAAGGTGAGGCCATACCAATGCTAAATATGGCAGGATGATCACCTTTTGACCAGCTGATGATACCATGTTTGATGCACTCCAGGATATGGTTTGCCCTCTTGGTTGCCAGGGCACACTGCTGCCTGATATAGAGCCTCTGTTAGACAGCACCCCCAAATCCCTTTTTGCAGGCTGCTTTCCAGCCACTCCTCTCCCAATACTTGTGTCCAGTGTTACTCTGACCCAGGTGCAGAATGCAGCATTTTGACTTGTTAAATTTCATCCCATTAATCATCACCCAGTGCTCTAATCTATCTAGATCCCTTTGAAAGGCTTCATGTCTCTCAAGAGAGTCAACAGCACCTCCCAGTTTGGTATCACCAGCAAACTCTCTAATGATGCATTCAACTCCCGCATCCAGGTCATTGATAAGTATATTGAACAGAACTGGCCCTGGAATTGAACCGTGGGGGACACCACTGGTCACTCATTGCCAACCAGATGTAGCCCATTCACTACAACACTTGAAGCTCTGCCCTTCAGCCAGTTCTTCACCCAGTGCATCATGAATGTGCTCATCCCACAGTTGGACAACTTGTAGAGAAGGATGCTGTGAGGGACAGTATCAAAAGCTTTACTAAAATCTGGGAAAACTACATTCACCACCTTCCCTTCACCCACTAGGCAGGTGGCCTTACCATAGAAAGGTATCAAATTAGTTAAACAGGACTTTCCCTTTGTGAACCCATGTTGACTGTGCCTGATGATTGCATCATTCTTTAAATGCCCTTCAGTAGTACACAGTAGAATCTTCTCCATAATTTTTCCAGGAACTGAGGTTAGACTAACAGGTCTGTAGTTTCCCGGGTCTTCCCTCATGGCCTTCTTGTAAATTGGAATAACACTGGCTAGCTTCCAGGTAGCAGGGACCTCCACAAACTCACAAAACCTTTGGTAGATGGTTGAGCGAGGTCCTGCCATAATATCCACTAGTTCCTTCAGTACCCTGGGATGAATCCCATCAGGCCCCATGGATTTGGGAACATTCAACTGCTACAGCTAGTCCCTGACAATTTCAGTGTCCACAAATGGAAGTCACTGTTTTGACACTCCAGGTCTTCCAACTCAGGGGACTGGGCAGGCCATGGTCTGTCAGCATTACTAAAGACTGAGGAAAAAAGCCTTGAATGCCTCCACTTCTGCTTCATCCCTAGGTGTGTGTGGGTTCTAGGGGTGTGGACATTCTGGGTGGGAAGGGAGGTTCTAAGTATTTTGTTAGTTTTAGGTGTCTATGGGGTCTAGGTTGAGGACTTAGGTGGGGGGGGTTCTAGGTGTGTGGGGTGGAGTTCTAGGGGTGTGTATGGTCTAGGTGTATGGGACTATGATGATGTGGTCCTTGACCATATGTGACTACAGACCCTTGACCTAGTTATTCGATCTGCCATCAAAGAATGGCTACATCTGTCTGCCTGTACCTGTGACGCCATCCTTTATTCCAGACTCTTGGGACTGATGCCAAGTGTGGAGGCCTGTCAGCTGCACTGAACTGTCCACTCCTTGGGCAACTTTGTTGTATGAATATATTGGAAGTATTATGAAGTACAGTGCTGTGAAAATATGACAGATGTTACCTTTAGTCATGCCATAACCATTAACTGTCACACTGCAGGAAATTACAGCCATGTAAAATAGCATCACTAGGGGTAAATGAAACAGTATTTAATCAGCTTTTACATCCTTTGTAAGCATTACGATTTCAGAATCAGTCAAGACTAGATACATCCATCAGGTTATTTTCAATACATTTTTGATCCATGCTTTTAAAGTTTCCTGTTACTTTCACATTCAGAAGGGACCACGACCGTCTTGCAGACAATGTGATAGATCTTAAAATACTTAAGCTTCATATCTCTTTATGCTCACAGTCTGTAATTCTATTAATTAAAAATTCTTTATTCAGTCTGTGTAGCACATTAGATACCCAAAACCTCTTAGTATTTAGTTTTAGTTTGGGATCAGCAAACATTTTCCAGCACTGACTACCTTCCAAAACCACAAGTCCTTCTCCCTTCCACCCACTGCCCAGACACAGATACACGCCCTCATTTCCATGACAGGGAAATGTGGTGATACAGACCAGAACACACTTGGGATACACTCCACTACTCAACCCCGACCTGCATGACTACCGTACTAACTGAAGATATTGCATAAAATACAATTATGAGCTCAGCATAGACATAAGGAAAATGAAAGTCATGTTCCTTGATTAGCCCATGACAATCCATTTTACTTATTGGATTGAATCTCACCTCACGTTACAGCAAAATTGAGAGTCACATAGATAATGCTTGAAAATATACTTAAAAATTATTAAAATAATGGCAGCAGATAGTGTGCTCTGGCCTTGATCCTCCCAACCATTGAAATACTCACTTAATTGAGGGTTTGGGGACCAAGGAATTAAAAAGAATATTTTAAAAATGGTCAGAGAAACCTATACAAGATTTCAGACAATAAAATATCATCATGAATAAAGTATGAGAATATTTGCTGATTTAGTATAATAGTAGATCCGAGTTTACAATCTCACTTCTCTGACTGACTAATTTAACTCCTGAAGTCTGACTGATCACCACTAAATCTCTTGGCACTAGTTAAGGATATCTCTACTAAGTAGAACATTTGCTAACATTGTCCCCAGTAAGCAACAGCCATTACTGTTCACTCACATTAAGCTAGAGCCACTCCCTGGCAGATGTCCTAGTAAAATAGCCATCCCAATTCATTACATTTCCCATTAAAGGAATAAATAATATATTCACTATTGAAATTAGATCAAAATATTGAAAGAGTCATAAAAGTCCTCCCACCTCATTTGGGGAAGAGGAGATAGACATTATCATAAGCGCTTTACAATATATTGCAAGACTTTTTCTAGCAGCACATCAGTGTCACAGCTGAATTATGATATTCCAGAAATGCCAGCCTTCATAACTGCAAAAGTAACCACAATTTCAAAAAACTGGAAGGACACATCAAGGTCTGTAGAACAATAAGATGAAAGGAATATGGTATTAGCCTTTCATTTCTTTCCCACCCCTTCTTTGCCATTAGCTGTCTGTTTGCATTTTAAGATCAGTTAAAGTGACGGTGAGCAACTTGTCTTTAAGAGGATTTCAGTGGTCTTGAATCCAACTTTAAAGACAGATCTCTAATACATTAGAAGTCTGTATAAATCAAATAACTGGGCAGCAATAGTCGTGGAGGTTTAAGCAGCAACCACATTAGTAGACACCTAACGCAAATTCATCAGATATAACCCTGCAGCTGAAACTGCAGTGGTCTAATCTTACAAGGTGCAATTGCTCCCAGTTCACTTGGGAGACCAGGGGAACAAGCACCTGCAAGCAGGAAGCCTGGAACACCTTGGCAGGGCAGGTCCGTCAGTCAATGCCACAGGAAAACAACAGGTTTGGACTGTGCTCCACTGAACGAAATTTAGAAAGACTGTTTTCTAAAACAAGTGTCATTGTATTGGGCACTTGGAAGTAATAATCAGGTTATAAAAATTTACAATACACCATGAATTTTTATTCTGATCTTTCCATTAGGATTAATTGTAAGCAGGGTAACAGAGTCATAAAGCAGACCAAGAGAGAAAATCCTCTATATAATTAATTATGCCATTTGACTAATAAAATAACGTATATTTCCATTAACAAAGCTGAACGCAAACAGAATTGATTTTCAGCTTTGTTTGATGTAAACACAGCTTATTATCTTAATTAATCCTTCTTTGGGCTTGGTTTTCTGGAACACATTTATTTCAAATAGAACAACACATAAGCAGTATTATCTTTATAGCCTCAGATATGATGTCGGAGGTACAACCCTATCCAAGAACGTATTCCTGTTACTAATGCTAAAATGCATAGGTGGGTCCCTGTTAGTTGAAATAGTTATATCAGCCCAGAAATTTACTACCAAACAGCATCAATTTGTGGCAAAAGGTCTTAATGCTCCGATCCATAAGGAACACGAGGTAAGTGCTTGCTACCAGCAGGGCAGCCCCAGGCAAGCTGCGCCTCAGGTGGATATGGGACTTACCATTCCCTTCTTGTCATGAAAAGACCTGCACAATTACATGTAACAGTCTTTTCAGATTTTGCTACAGTACCTGCTAAAAAGGTTTCCACAGTGACATCTTGGTTCTTCACCTTTGTATTGGGTGCCCGTGCCCAGGCGCCGGCAGCTGAGGGGGCTGCAGGTGCCTCTGTGGGGAGGGGCCGGGGCTGAGCCCCTCAGCAAGGGGAAACGCCTCTGAGAAAGGGCAAAATGGTGCATGGGGTGAGGAAAAAAGTGTGAGAAACAGCCCTGAGAGCACCCAGGGCAGGGCAGGGGGAGGAGGAGGAGCTGCAGGCCGGGGGCAGAGAGTCCCCTGCAGCCCTGAGGGACAGGCGGTGGGAGCAGAGACCAGAGCTGCGGGTGAGGACCCCAGGCCGGAGCAGGTGGATGTTTCCAGAAGGAACCGCTGCACACGGAGAGCCCACACCGGAGCAGGTTTACCCACCACAAACTCCCACACTATTTTGCCATCTGCCCTCTCATTTGTTCCATTTTCTTTCCCTCCCCTCCAACGGTACCGGCACAGAAAGGACCATGCAAAAATCATTTCTGTCGCCTCAGAAGAGCATGACCGTCCAAAAATTAATAATTAGGCTGAAATATGTCCCTTTGGTGGTAGAATCACTTTCAGCCTAAAGAAACAAGTGCTTTTCTTACTCTTCTATTTGACAATCCAAAATAGGGTTTTTTTAATTAACTATATAAAAAGGCAATACCATTCAAAATCCAACCTGATCATTGTCTCAGTCCTTTTGCCCTCAATTTAGTAAAGTACGTATGAGCGGAAAAATACTTAAATGTATATTTGAGTGCAGAAGATAACATTCAACATCAGCAGGACCGAAGCCTACAGTTAAGTGCTTTCTGAATCAAGTTTGAATCAAATACTACACTGTTTAATTAAAGAACTTCAGTTGCATTCCCACCTTTCACTGAATTTACAGCACATTGTTTAATTATATTTTCTAATCATGACAAGAGATGCAAAGTCTCACTTACTACTTCTATTCCTTTGTAACACCTTCATTTGTAGAACTCTATCTCTGAGATATTTCCAAGAGAAGTATTTCATGTCTTTCACAACTGCTGCTTCCATCTGGGTTTTCCTTTTTTTTGACCAGTCCTGATTAGGGTAAGGGAATTCAAGGGGAAAATATGCTGTTTTCAGCATCATTCTCATTTCCTCTTCTAATCTCAGAAAGCCAATGAAAAACCTTCAGAAAAAGAAAATCCCAAACCACCCCTGTGTTTTAATGATAACAAAATTACTCTTCTCTAAAAACTGCACTCTCTGTAGAGATTTAATGTTACAAAACCCAGAAAGAAACAACAAATCTATGCCTTCAAACAACAACCATTTTTTATTTTCTTTGATTGACAGCCTTAAGGTACTGGTGCTAGCAGGAGACATCCTTACATGAGCACTTCTTACTTTCCCAGAACTTTCAGAACTGGACATAAAAGCAGAACTTTACGCACCATCTCTTTTTTGATATTTGAACCTAACTGCAAAGCTTACTTTAGTCCTGTTGTTCTGAGGGGTTCTACTCTGCTATGACCTAACCAGTACAAATTTCTCCCACTAATCTGACCAGGATTTATTCAGAGAAAATTCAGTACAATAGGAACCAGCAGGGAAAAAAAAAAACAAAAGTGCTGCTGGGATTATAGGCTGGGGAGAGCTCAGTAGCAGCACAATATATTAAAAGTAAAGGAGATAATTAAAAAAAGCTAATGCTATCTGAAAATTATAACTAATTTCAATAAATCCTAGTTAAATGTAATTAGTAGATGATATATATAAACTGACAGAAATTATACAAATAATTAAACATTGGTATTTTTGCAACAAACCTTATATAGTACAGAAAGACAAATTACAGAATAGCCACACTGAGTTATTGAATCAAATATGAGACTTAAGGATTTGTTCACTTATTAGAAGTGGTTTATTCTACAAATACCTTTTTAGATGTAATAATCTTTACAGTTTGCATAAATCTTCACTGAAAAATAGTTGAAATGCTTCAGATGAAAGAATATCCTTTGTGTTTTCTGAATATACGTTTTTCAAATTTGAATTTTTCCAAATGCCTTTTAGACCCATCATGAAAGCAGAACAGTGTACTGGAAAGTACAATAACAGTTTGGATGAGGAACATATTACCCATACTAGAAAAGGTAAGTTTGGGGCTACTAAAGTAAACTCGACAACTCTGCATATGAAGCACAGTGCTTCAGTAATAAACAGGCTCAATGTATTCTTTATCTTAAACAGTACTTAAAGATATTTCAAACTACTCTCTAAGTTAGAACAAATTTTGTTTCCAGTAACTTGCCTTAAAATCAGCCAGTGCTTGCTCAGCACTTTAAAGATGTTCTCCTTTTAGAAACTGCACAGAGCAGCAATTTCATCATTAAAGTGAATCATAAATAAATTGCCTCAATTTTCTCTGCACAACCTTTCTTTGATTGTTATTGTATAGGTTCTATCATAATTTAAGGATGTAGTTTTAACAAATAAGTTTTCTTGTGTTCAGTTAATCAGGTTGCTCTTTCACAGTTTCGAAGCTACTCTGAAAAAGCTGCATGCAATCTGCTGAACAGCAGAAAATTCTTTTGCAGGGAGTTTTCTCCACCAAGGATGACTTCATACTGCTTAAGGCCAGAAGGGCCTTTACATCACTAACTTTTATTTTATGTATGTTCCACCTGGTTATCCCTAGAGGTGATGCCAAGGACTTCACACAATCAAATGTATGGAAATTACTACCCATTTCACCCCTTCTTGACATTTTTTTGATTGATGCAGAAAAAAACAAGGACACAAATACACAAGGGTTTGAACTTCTAGCAAAGCACTTCTAAAATGTTGCCTGCTCTTATCTGAGAAGCCATAGCTGGGTGTGTTCATTTCTCATTCACTGCAATACAAAGCACGTTTATTTGCATAAAACTATTACAGAGCCTATCTGCTCTCCATTGTTTTGTCTCTGGAGGACCACCTTTTATTCTCATTAGCGAAGTGATGCCATTAGGAATTATTTAATCTCAGAGATTAATCTTGAAAACTTTGTTTTGAGGGCATTCGTCTTGATATACGGTTGAAAAGGCAGTGGGCTGTCTTGGAAGGAGAAACAAACTCTCGTGTAGTTTTATCAAACGTGACAAGTAAGCATCTCTGAATTCTTTACTTCATTACAATTTCAGATGCGAATAAAGATAGAAATCTAAAATGTATAATCCTTAGGCTTTTGCTCCCTCTCACAACCAGGGGAGAGAATTAATTTAAGACCAATTAGGATTGTTGTATAATAAAAAGATTTAAATCAATAATAAAAGGAAATTCATTGTGAAAGGGTTGAATGAGAGCATCATTTCTGTAACACTACTAGCAATTAGAATTTGGATACCTTTTCACCCAAAATTCTCAAAGCATCTCACCAAGTATTATTTTGACCCTTATGTTACAGATGAGGCAATTAAGGTACAGAGTAAAAGCCTCAGAAGCTTCTTTAAAGTTCTGCACTGACATTTTTCTCAGAAAAAAAAAAAAATAATCACAATTTTTTCCCATGTTTTAAATGAAAAGCTGAAATCAAAACCCTTTGCATTAGAGGGGTGTAGACAAAATGGCCCAAAAGTAGAATGTAACAGAATGAAAATGGAAATTACAAAATACTGTAAATATTTTAAGACCTAAACTAAAGGTCTACCCCCAGCTCAGCTTTGTACTAGAAAATTTCGTATATACATAGACATAAACTGACTCACTGCTACTTCCTCCGTGACTTGACTTCCATTTCCATTTACTTAGATGTCTGTGGATACAATTACCAGAGCATCTTATGGCTAATTGATAACTGATTTTGAAACAAGTCTTTACAAGGTTATTCAAAATCTACCAAGTCACAGACACACAGTGATAGGGTATCTACAAAAGCAATTCAACACTATCCATGCATTAGAGAGTTGAGCCAGGGAGCCCTGAGCTTTCATGGCATTTAAGGAATTTTGTAACCTTTAATATAACGAGACCTTTTTTTTTTTTTTTTTTTTTTAACCTGGTAGGGAAGGTTCACTTTTCTGGAATTTAGACCTGTAATACTTTCAGGTTTTTCTTTCCTAGATAGATTCCTCTGCAGAATTCTTAAGGCATACTTATCTGAGCTCACACAATCTTTTCAACTCTACAATACAATGTTGTCAGGGAACATTGCTTTTCCTCAACAGCTTCACAACCAGCAGTGACAGCAAAGATGTCACATATGCTTTGCATAACATGAAATATTTTTTTTCCTCTTCATTTAAGAACTTAGTACAGGCCCGAGACATCAACTTTATTTCATTTCACTTACTCTCTCAAACAGAACTGATAACAAAGCTGTTTCTCCATGACAAAAAAGCAAGAGTTTTATACTTCAGCAGGACATTTTTCTAGCCCCTCTATTGCAACTATGAACATTTACTATTTCAAGTCACTATTTTGACTTCATACCCACCTTTGTGAGCATGCTTTTAAAAGGCTATGGCTTGGTTGTAACTGCATCTGTAACAAGTCCTGGTAAAGAGAGGGAAAGGGGAAAAGGGTTGACATAAAAATGACACCTGCTAAAAAGTTCTGCACCAATACCCACCTCTGACTCCCTCCCTAATCCTTTCTGACTTGCCATCTGCTAACCCTTCAAATAATTTTAAACGAAACAGGCACTAGAAAGCAAGGTTCATCACTTGCAAGGTTCATCACTTGCATTGGAGTGGTGCTTGGAAACCTCCTCAGGAATCAAAAACTATAAAATTGATGCTGTATGTATTAAAGAAATATAACTTAGATGTTACCAGAGAGAAGGTAGAGGATGGAAAACAGATGCACATTTTACAGCTGGAAAACAATCACTAAAAGATTAAATTGCTTGCCCAAGATCAGTGCTTGAGACTGGTAAAACTTAAAACTGAACTATTTTGATTCCTAGGCTAGCAATTAAGCACCTAAAACAGCTGTTCTTTCACTATTTTTGGAGAACTCTTCCTAATATATATTTTATTTAGCACCTGTAAAGTAGACTAATGGCATGGTACATATGTGGAATGAATAAATACAGCTCCATTCCAAGGTGCCAGAGATGATGGCTTAGAACTTCTGCAAATTTAATAATGAAGTGTCAGAATCAGAGTCAGTTAGAAAATAACTCTTTGAAGTTTAATGTAATAACAACAGGCAAGCTCTGCTCTTCTCCCCAAGCAATTATCCAGGCATCTTGGGATATCAGGGACCACTTAGTAGGAAGACAGCTACTGAAATTATAACAGAGCTGTATTTATATGATCAAAGATGTTTCACTGGCAATAGCTTTAGTGGTAAATATATGGAAGGGTTCACATTTTCTTATAGGAAGATGGATGTTATATCATCTCACAACAACTCTTCCAGCTCAGAGTGATTTGGATAAAACTGAAGTTGCATCCTTTTGCATCCTTTTAAATCTAGAGCTAAAGTGGAAATTCATTTTATCACCTTATTTAAATGTGTCTCGGGGTAATCATTATCATTGCATCTGAGCATCTTATACATACTAACATGTGTCTGGAGCATCTAAAAGGACAAAATAAAGATTGCACAGCTCATACTGTGGAAGGGACAAAAGACAACCTAAATATTCTCTCACTGTGAGATTGAGCTAGATTTTAGTTATTTAATCCCCATACTCCCCCTAATCCAGTTACTTTTGAGGCAATTAGTATTTCATAAGAGCCAACCATTTGGTCCCCTTCCCACCACCATGATTTTTCCATGGGGTAAAGTCACACTATCACAAGATGTCACATACTAAATAGTTATCAGTTATAGTAGTACAGATCCAACTCGAACTCATGAACTTCATCTTATTGTCAATAAACTGAGCTATCTCATTTAACAAAGTCTTTAGCTCATACATTTCTACAGGATTTGGGGATGACAGAGTATTGCTTGAATTGAATTGACAATTGAACCAACATCTAATTACAAAGCACTATATCAAAACCGTCAAGTAAATTGTTCTTACAAATCACCGAGTTACTTATGGTCTTCTAAAGAGCAAACTCTACTGCCAAAACACATTCCTTGCAGCAAACCAACAGTAGCTGTGACAGATTAAATCACAGGGAACAGAAGATACAATCCTGAGAGCAGACAAGGGGGGCAGAGGCAGCCACAGACCAACTGCTAGCACTGGCTGGGTTAGTGTGAACTGCAGATCGTGTGACAAGGAGAAGCTGTGTAACCATCCCTCCTGTTACCCCACCCCGCCTTTGTACCCCTCTGGAGTACAAAGACTGAGATTACTCTTTGTTAACCTAAATACTTGAAAAGAGGAATACCATACCATTACTCGTCTGAAATTTACTATATAACTTATTCAAGCAATCAAGAAAATGCAGGTGGTGTGCTGCATTTGTAGAATTATTGGTTTTCACAAGGCTACATTGCTGAAGTCACACTTCCCACCAGCTTTTCTTTCTTAACCAGTACACATTGTTCAACAGCTTATTATGACTATTATTATAATGGAGGTAATGTCAACTGTGACCTTACTATTAAATTAAAAGGATGTTCCAGTTATAATTAAATTAAATTAACAAATAATAGAAATAACCTTGTTTGCTATAACAAATTTCAATCATATAAACCAGTTTAGAGTTAATGGATAATTCTAAAACCCGTTTATTGCAACATTACAAGGAAATGATTGAAAAAGTCACCGATGTGGTTCAGACTCCCTTCTTCCAGGAATAAGACATGCGATGTTCTAAAGTCATTCCCTGCAGATCTTTGTTTCCAAGATAGCCTGAAGCCTAGAAGCTCTTCTGAAGAGCTCACAATCAACTATTTACATTCATGCCTCTGAAGAATTCTTTATGGTATGAAGTCAAATTGAATACTTTAGTTCAGACCTGAAATAGCTTGAGACTTCAGGTCTGTCTTCAGAAAGAAGGATCTGGAGATCCTCCGAAAACGTGAATGTTATGCTGGTCAAAATTCAACTGTTTTCAAACTGTATATCAACAATGATTTTTTGTGTCAGGCATTTACATCAGAACACACAACTATTTAAGAAATGTATCATTAAGTTAGGGATCTAGTATTTATGCTACACTGGTTTCAGCGGTCAAGTACAAGAGCCAGGGTTAACAATGAGTTTTCTAACCTGCATCTTATAGTTGTAGAAGGAAGTTCTAGGGCATTGCTACTTGTCTTGAGAAATCTCACAAACTCACTTAGCACAGAACGTGTTGCAGCTTCCCTCAGTAAAGTAGAACAGTTGATGTGTTACAGACAAGTCCTAGACACAGGCTCTTAATAACCATTGTGATCCTAGGCTCACTAGCAGATGAACAAGTAATTTCTGCTCAGCTCACTGTTCAGTTTTAGAGATTCTAGGTTCCCAGATTATCAGAGAAAATATAATTTGAGAATGTAAAACCAAAGATTTTTGGAGCATTTATGAAAAGCATGCTTTGGTTTTCATTGAAGGTCTAAGGATTATTCCCTCTCACTAATTTATTGCAACACCAATCAAAATTTTTTATTAATACACATCTTAAAACTCCTTATCTAGTACATCAGTCATTCAGGAAATCATTTATTCCAGAACATAACTAAAATGTAAACAATTTATTCAAAATGCCTTTTTGCTTGCAAACAATTCATGACAACATTAAGGTTCATCTATCAATTAAAAACTTGACTCAGATAACTTCTATGTCAAAATAAATGTACAAGCTACTACAAAATCACTCAAAATGCAAAATTCAGAGTTTTATCATCTGTGTGTTGATAGACACTTCATTTCCCTGAATATACATCCCTGACTGGTGATATATAACCAGATAAGCCCATGTTATTTGTCAGTTATCTCCTACATTCAATACCAAATACATAATACATAATTAATTTTTTAATTATAGTGAACTATAATCAGTGTCTTTTCTTTGTAGCTGAGATTAACTGTTAACCATCTTTTTCTTTGTGCCTGCTAAAATCAACAAAAACTTGGTTTGAGTAAGAACAGAGAAGCATTAAACAAACATTGCATTACTGAAAGAGAAACAACAATAATAATGAACACAGAGTATCTTATTAATAGATAACTACACTAGATGGAACATGAGATAGAACTTACACCCAGAGACTATAATTACAGAAATACTGCTGGCACATTCAAATTCTATAAACTGCCGGAAAGGTTACTAACCAAAGATTCAATATATAGAAGAAAATCCATTCCAGAACACTGTATCTCTCTCCTATCATATTACTGTATCTAATCTGGGATTCTGGAGGAGATTAGAGTTTTCAGAGCTGTCTTCTGGGGTGGCTAAATGCAATAAATATCCTTCAGAGCACAACTTGGTATTTCAGTCACAGGATTTACTGTAGTTGACTTTGCTGCCAAGGTATATTTGTCAGGCATTTATTTTTTCTCTGCCCATCACCATTAAAGATTGTGAGTGGTTAAATAGAACAAAGGAAAAACAGCCAGAAAATTTGTATGATTTAATTAAAGAAAGAAATCAAAGGGATTATAGCCAACAAAGGAAGCTTAAATGAAAAATTTACTACCTCTGGAAGTAACTCCCTGTGTAAGGTAATAAAATACCTGGCACTTGGGGTTCATTGTGAAATGAATCATACATCTCCTGCTGCATGCTGTTCACTACACAACTCTTCCCCAAGCCTCTGAATAAAATCTCCACTTCCAACAGATGCAGTTGGATCTTATTTTAGACTGAATAATATTTCTTCAATATTTATCTCATCTTTCTACTGATACATGAGACCTGTCTAGACTCTGTCTGCCAGACCAAAATTCTGGCTTCAGTTTCCTCTTGTTTTCCTAAGTCACTGATGACAGAAAACCCCCTGAATTTCCGTGTTCTCTGAGATGGAGGTAGGCTGGGCTACTCTTGCTAATCCTCACCCAGGAACCATTCATCATTTCATGATACTCATAGTTCTTAATTGGCTTTGATGAAAGAGAAAAGCAAGTATCAATGTTATTTTACTCAAATTGGGCTGCAGAAGCAAAATTAAAAGGTTTTAAAAGAATCATGTTATACACATTGAGAAATTGCATTTTTTCAATTTATTTTGGTTGGGATGGAGCCCAAGGTTTGGGCAGACAGACATTTAGAGCCTTGTTACAACTGACATAGTAAAAGGCAATATCAGAGTAAAAGGCAACCCTCGTTCAAGAGCACAGGTAATTCAGACTTTAAAAAACACTTTACACAGACCTGATAACAGCAAACTGCAGTTTTCACACTGATTTATGTAAGAGACAGAACAGGACCCAGGAAAGAAAAAGGGTGGTCTGGAGACTAGTGTGCTAGGCTGGGATATATAAGCAGCTGATTAATTTCCTCTGTACACTACAAGTTTAAGTGAGCATGAGCCAGTCTTCTTGGCTTTCCGTGATCTCTCTGTAATGGGTCACACCGTCTATCTTTCAGTGATTTTCTAAGGAAAGATATTAGAAAGATTGTGGGGTGCTTTTGCTTTTTTATGGGAATGTATATAGATAGAAAAGCATAGTCATATTTCAGTGTATTAGACATGTAGTTTCATTGCTAGCTCACTCTACAACTTCAATCAATTGACCTATGAATGCCTGGTCTTATTCATGTATAAAACAGAGAAGCCACTTATCTTCTCAAGTTTCATCCAATCTGAAAAATTTCTGAAAGTTTCTACCATGCCTCCTTCAGAATTAACGTCATGTCTTTCTCTGCAATGTCAACCAACAACCACCACTCCCACCACACACAGATAACGCCACTTCTTTTAATCAGGCAGTGCACTGTGTACTAACTCAACTTTTGTATGATTTAACTTCATTGTCTGTGCCCAGGCTCTGCATCTTTAAGCACTCATCTTTCTGAACAAGCTAAACCAGGAAAAAAGAAAAACAGAACAAATCAATCACTTTTCTCTACATATTTGTTCAGAAGGGAATTTTAGTTATTTTAAACAATTTAGAGAATGGATGAAATCCTGAGCTCATCATTAACAGCAAGACCTTCACTGCACTTATGAATACTGTGATTTCAGTTGCCACATTCCTGGCAATCCTGTGTCATGGTGTGAACATGAGAGTCTAAGAGGGTCACAGCTCTTCCCTTCGCCATTAACACTGCCTGTATCTCACTTCCAAAAATATTCCTCCGCAGCTCTATTAGGCCTCTCTCTGTATGTAAATCACATCTAAATTTATCTAATCTATATTGTATATTACTTTAGACATCATTCCTGGAAAAAAAAAAAAAAAAATCCCCTGAGGCCAATAGAAGTGCTTAGCATGGGCTTCCTATGGGTTGGTTTTATGTGGAATCAACATGATTTTTTTCATTGACATCAAATGGGAATCTGATCAATACCACTCATGTTTTTTTTTCTTAAAGTTTCACATTTTATTAATAAATGCATGTCCAATGAGATCTACATTCTTATAAGTCAAAAAATGAGAGAAGCAATTGGTGGCAACTGAAGAGTTAAAATGCCTCTATGAAAGTTCACAGATAAAGCCAAAGAGAGAACCAAACGTTGGTGACAAGCAACCAAAATAACAAATAGAAATAACTGAGAAAATCATGCTATATTTCAGTTACTGCTGCCAAATGTCATTTGCACATAAAATTGAAACAGAATGCCTGTAAAAATCTGTATTTGCTTGCCAAGTGCTTAACAAATCTTTGATGAAAATTAAGCTTAGATTGCATTTCTTATATTAGAGAAAGTGATTTTTAACCTAGTTAACCTTGTTTCTTCTCAAAGTTCTTTCTACATTATGAAAGGATCCCTGTATGTCCCTGTTTCCCACTGAGCAATATTGCATTTGTTTCTTAATTCTGTTATTCCATTTTAAAATCTTTTTTTTTTTCTCATTATTCCTCTGCAGGAGTATACAATGAACATATATGACATCTGCTTTAGGCAAGCAAAGCTCCTAGTAAGTGTTAATAAGAAAAACAGTAGGAACAATTGGTTAAGTGTGCAGATGGATGGCCCCAAAATCACCTGAACGGAACTTTCTCTATTAATTACAAGTTCATTTAAAGGTGGAAAAGCCATTTCCAGCATTCCCAGTGCTGGTGCGTTGGTTTTCAAAGGTACCATGCTTCCAAAGTAAATGGATGCTTTAGAAAATTTGAGTCTTTACACGGGCAGAATGGTTTACACCACTCTCCTTAGACAAAGACAGAACTAATCACAGTGAAAGTACCCAGCCTTTTCCAAAATGCACTGATTCAAATCAAACAATGAAAAAAAGTTCATATTTACTCTACTGAAAACCAAGTTAGTAATAAACACCAGAAAATGGATTTTATTCTGCACAGAAAAACTACCCTTATAACTCTCCTCCATGCCTGTTAAGTTTTGTTTAGGTTTTGAGGTTTTAGTTGGTTTCCAAAATATATATGCACTGTGGTTTCTGATCTCAAATATCTTTTTATGACTTCTGTTACCAAAAACCATACAAGTAGCAAAGCTTCCCAGGAGCAAGGGTTACCTGATAGCCAACCTTACAGCCTACCTTTTTATACCAGCCACACATGGGTTTCTGGCCATAGCTGGTGATGTTGATCCATCACAGTGCCTTCTGCTGTTTGTAAATACAGATATTTTAACACATAAATTAAGTGAAAACAGAGAAGAAATCTACTTGGATTAGACGTATCATATTGCATTGGTTATACACTCTTTATCCAACAGACTGAAAAGGGGCTAGGGCTACAAATCCTAATAGATCCACATGGATCATCTTATTCCTAATGACTGCTTTTCTCTTCTTGTTAATGAAGAAACTTGTGGTTACCACTGGAGCTAACCTTAATTAGCTGTGGATGAAATGCAATGTAAATCTCAAAATCAAATGGTTGCTGGTGGAGAACAGCTTCTTTCCTTCCATTCTTGCCATGTTTTCCAATGGTGAGATCTCAGATTTACCCAGCAAAGCAACTTACTGCTGTTGTTTTTACTGGTTCCTCTAGTTTTATGATGGGATGTTAATGTGCTGGGTCATTTAGGGCTGTTACCTGAACTACTTCAGACAGCATCATTCCTGCTGGCATAAACATCAGGTCTTTCTTATCCAACAATCTGAACAAAGTGTCTCTGGAGGAGGGAACAGCATCCCTGCCAGCAGGAAGACAATCAAGAGAAGGGGTTATGTTCATCATTCCTTGCAGATCTTCTCTTTCCACTTTCCCATTGCTGGCAGGGATTTGGAGTTTCAATCTGTAAGGAAAATAAAAAAGGAATTTCCTCCTGCTCCATCCTGTAAAGGTGTGTGGAGCAATGGATCTCAAAACTTCTTGGGCTACTTGGTACACAAAGATACTTTGAATTACTGACATCATAAATTAATACCACAAAGGCTGCTTTGTTTCTTCCTTTCCAAATGCCTCTCTGCCTCCCTTTGAAAATGTTAACTTTAATCTTCAGAAAGAAATCCTTCATTTCTAACTAATATGCACTGAAGACATCTTAAACTCAATTTGAGTGATGTCAGGTCACTTATTTTGTAGACATCCATGAATCAATGAGTTATGAGAGAAAAAAAAAAAAATCTTTAGCTTACGTTGCAATAGGTCAGACTAGATAGTTGTAAATGTTCTTTCTGGCTTGTTACACCATTTCTGTAAGACATTACTTTCTGGAAAAAAAAAAACAAGCAGGAATATTTTAAATGGGCATCTGAAGTAAAGCTTCAATACCCGTATGAAGATTTTAAACAACAGCTTTGTTTTCTGAAGTGCAGCAAAACTAACAGCTGCAGATAACCTATTAAAACACTCCATTTCAATATACACTTCAGTAAAAAATTGGAGCAGTAATTTCTACAGCGTCTTACATATATTACTAAATTTGAAGCCTAAAAATTTATTGGTTGGCTAATGAAGATTGCTGTACAGATACAAACACAAAAGCAGAACTAGCACTCCAGTCTGAAATGCACAGCTCATTTAATCTTCATTTCTGTAAATTGTGTGCCAGCCCTAGGACATGACAACCCATGATGTCTGTGGTGTGTATGTGAACATCCAGTCCGTGACCAAAGGAATATAAGTGATCCAGTTTATTCCCCATTGTCAATCTCTGATGAACATAAAAATGAGGAAGGAGGTAAATTAGCTGCCTGGCTATTTCTAATTTAAAATTAGATACTGCCTAAGGGTGTAAAAAGGTTTGATTACAGCATTTGATTCATTTACAGCAACATGGTTCCAGACGTTGATGTGCATTTTATAGTTGTTTTGGAATCCTGGTACTTTACAACTTTCTGCTACAAAAGTTTCCCAATTAAAACAGAAAAAATATAGTTCAGTATGTAACGCTTCTTAAATGAATGTACAATTTAAATGTTATTGTTTCTTCCAAAATGGGTCTCTCTGGAATATACAACAGTTGTGATTTTTCAGGGGAGTGAGAAGAATATACATAATACGGCAGTTGTAGCTAACAAACGATACGACTCTGTCAGTTTTACATACACAAACCAGGAAGGTTGCAGCAGAATTACGGGCAGTATTTTTAAAAGAATACTCACAGTTAGAAGCCTCATCTGATGTTACATATTCCTGCTAGTAAATAGCTCTGGAACTCCTTATCACAACTTGCATGGTTTGCATGTTAATGTTGTAATCACCAGAAATGCAAAGTCTATTTCAGCAAACAGAGAATTTGGGACTCAGAGAATTTGGGACAGGCACAGAACTGTAACGCCGGAGGAAAACACTTTTTTAGACGGGGAGCAGTGCTGTCTCCCAACAGTGCCAAAACATCAGCTCCCATTGAAATCGGTAAGGGCTGACAGCAGTCAGCTTCTGGACCGTGTCCAGGAAGAAGTGTTGTTCCCAGTGAGCAAGGAGATTTTGTCAGTACAGCACCTGGTAGTTCAGAGTGTTTTTCTGTTCAGTAAGAATTTCAGCAGCCTGTGTGTATGCGTGAATGCACATGCACCTACACACAGCCTCTAGTGAAGGAAGGACGTCACGTAAATCATAGATCCAGCCTTGGCTGTAATTGAACTGGCACAACTGCACCAACCTCTCTGACTAATAGCACTGATGTTCATAAAAGCCAAGCCAATAAGGCACAGTTACTACCCTATCCCTCGTTTAAATTCTTTGTAAAGGCACTTCCCTGTGACACTGTGCAGCAAACAGATCAGCGGTGTTCATATTCTTAATGGGGCCGTTAGGAATTCCAAATGCCTCAAATAAATAGCTAATTGCCAAAGCCCTCATCTTCTTCCTGCAGTTTTTAGAGCCTTGCCAGCTGATTTACCTATGCTCAGTGGGTTTCATTTTGTGAATCAATCAGACTCTGGGTATTGTACAGACAAAAACACAAATTCAGGTCTCAAAAACTAGAAATGAATGGACAAGAGATGTTACAAATTTCTTTACAGAAGGAAACCAAGGAAGGAAGAGCAAGGCAGAGGCAGCAATAACATTGTGAACCCTTCTCTAGAGATAAACTACAAAATTACAAAAACTTTTTAGTTTGTTTAGGATTTTTCCATATACAAAAAACCCCCTTTTTCCTTCCCATGGTTCTCCCATTCCACGTTGTTCCCGATGCCATCTTAACTGCTAAGGAGAGAGAATGGATTGTGGAACTGTGTTCTGCTTTGCGAAGTATAACACAAGCTTAGATACCCAGCAAAAGCACCAGGTGCATGTAAAAACAGAACTCAAGAGAAAAATAAAGACAAATAAGAGGCTTTTGCATTACAAACACTGGAACAGAGGTATCCTTGTAATAATTTCAGATGTTGAAAATTACAACAGAGGTGCTATGTTAACTGTAGCTTATATTTGCCCAGCTCATTATTACAACTCTATCCAAAAAAACCCAGAACTTCCTTGCAAGATTTTGTTGAAAGTTAATATAGAAATAAAGTAACCCCCAGCCAATGCAACACTATAGTGTACAGAAAGAACTAAGCATAAAGATTTATCTTTTTAATAGCCAAAGCCATCAAAAATGGACTATAAACATCTCAGTATAATTTCTGTATTTTATGACTGGAGTTCCACGGATGTTCTTGTTGTGCTTTGTGTTATGCTCGCATCTTACCCAGTGCTTCCCAGAAGACAGGCTCAGTTCAGGTGTAACATTGCCCCATAAAGTTAATGCAGTGAGGACTCTTTTTAAAGCCTCCGCAGCTGCTATCATTTAAATCGTCATGGGCAGAGTCCTACTGCAGAATAATCTCAAATGAAATGATTGATATAGAACAAAGACATCTGTTGTTTTGTAGCTTATAAGAACCTCCCACTTCTTCTCCCAGGGAACATTTATCTAACACTTCTATATGCATGAACTATGGGAATCAGTAGGAATCTTTTCAATGACACCATTGGGGTTTGAATTAATCCTCCTTATTTACAATTAAATTTAGCTTGTCAAATCCCTGCAGTAGTATTTCACATAATATGCAAACTCAGTGTGTAGTGTTAGAAGATTAAGTTCCTATTAGGCTATGGAAACACTGAAGATGTAAATATTGGGCCTAATTTAACAAAGCACTTAAGTGCATGCTTAATGTTAAGCATCCGAGTAACCCCATTACAGCTGGATTTCAAATTAAGCACGTTTTAAAATATTTTGCTGGAAGCACTACTCCAATCAGTGTCCTGGAACCAGCTAAGACAGATGAACTATTTCTTTATCATAAAAAGATCGGAAAGACAAAGGAAAAAAATGTTATAATTGGATTTAGAGTAGAAGAGAGATATACTGTCAGGGTAGAAAACATTATTTGCTTTCACTGTTACATTTCCTTTGAGATACAGCTGTCATCCCAAGTATTTTTATATCTTGCAGCCTTTATTCCTGCTTTTATTTTATTCTCTTTTTTTGGAATAATCACATCCCCTGGCTTCTTATATGTTCTCCTTTATATATTCCCCCCACATTCTTTGCCTATTATTCTACTCAGCTCTTCCAGAGAACAAGGTGAAAAAAAGGCAGTGTAAAATCTGCACTGTGCCAAGCCCTGAGCTCCTACGCTTTGTGATATAAATTTTGTTTGTTGAATGCCTCAGGTTCATTAGATTTGCCTTCCTTTATTGATTCCGGATGTCTGACAGTTACAGATTATAGAAGATGGCCTATGTAGGAGCCTCTTGAGCATACATCCCTACTCTGTCATGCGAATTGCTGTGGCTGCTTGATTTTTCTCTCATTTGCACTTTCTGCATGTTCTGTGGATGTTTCTTAAACACAGGCTTCAGCCTAGGATTAAAGGATAATATTCTTTTCTAATAGGTCCCATTTCCCTAAAATCTAAACAATAACCTTCACCGAGAAAACATCAACTGCCTCCTGAGTTTGAGGAACTGAAGATGCATATCAGTGACCTATTCCTGTTAGTAGCAGAACTGTGAGGCAAAGCAAGCATCCTACGCTCTGCAACCCAAGGGTAATGCCAGGGTGCAAGACTGTCTTCTTCCTAGCGTGTTTTATGAGGATACTGGAAAAGAATGGGTATCTCTGCTGAGGCGTACAGCATTCAGCTGAAATTTTAGTTTCCCACCAGCAAGCAAAAGCAGAGATGTTCAACACAGGGACTGCAAATCATGGTGTGTGCAGGTTGGAATTTCTCACTGGGGAAGGAAGAGTGGAGTGTTCACATCAACCACCTGCAGCTATCTCACTTGGGCACCTGCAACATATTCCCCAGACAGTTAATGGACAGAAGTTGTGGCTCTTGCTTGTGCAAAGCCCCTCAAATGACAACGTTAAATTCCCTGCACCCTTCAGTGCTCCGTTAATTAAATGCTGAATAGAAATAGGAAAGCTGCACGGAAAAGGGATTTTATGTGGCGTTCTTAAGCTATTTGTCAGGGATTGCATGAGAGGGATGAAAATCAAGAAAATAGGCATGTACTGTGTATTTGTAGTAAGTAGAGAAATGAACTGCCATTGTGCCGACAATCACTGTGAGTAAATTTAACTGGGAGCCTCTCTTAACAAAAGTGGAATCTTTCACCAAGCTGGAATACAGCCTGCACCAAGACTCTGACTAAGTTCTCACAAGAAGTGAACACTCCATCAGTATCTCAGCCGTAACGTGATCTCCTGTGCACCTGCAATCCCCTTATCAGACTGTATATTTGCATTTTGTTTAAACATTTAGAACTCAAGGTAGAAGAAAAAGCTTTTAAAACTCTCAACAGCTTGAAAGGTCAATGAAATGAGGCACTGAAAGTTACATCCCTACTCCTTGCAGAAACAGCTTTTCAAGATTCATTTCCAAGACTGTCTGAATACATGGTACCCAGGAAATTCCTGACACCTCCTTTACTTTTAAGTTTTCATTTTACTGGAAAAAGTATGTTGAAAATGATGGAGCTGAGTTCAGATAAAGAACCTGAGTTATAAGCATGAAGGCTTCTATCTTCTTCATGAACAGTATAATGCAAATGGTACACAAAAGGAATGTAAGGATTCTTACATAACTGAATTACTTCAGCCTGTAAACAAGGCAAGCTTATCAAAGTTAGTATAGCAGAGATGCTCAATTCATAAATATTAAATATTAATCAATTCAAATCTTGTTTTTTGTCTTAGAATAATGTGGGTTTTCTAGATCCAGAAATTTCACTCAAAACCCATCCTTGATCAAGCTCACCCTGGCTCTAATGCATATTGGTTCAAAGAGAAAGCTCCTTACACAGCCTGTATGTTTTCTATATTTGTCATAATTGCATGCTAACACTCAAAATCTATCTTAGGGCAGGTTAAATTAAGAGATGATGTATTAACCTCAAACTTTCATTTTATAGGAATCAGACACGTTTACTTAAAATCACCTGTGTTTATGAGGTGAGCCTTACATACATTAATTTTCATTCATTCTTAGTACTCAGGTAATATAAGAGAAATTGCTTAAAAGCAAGTAGCAGGACCCATGATGTATTACATAAAATCTAACATAACAGTAAACTACCAGAGTGGAACTACAAAGGAATCTGGAAATTATTAGTAAGCATGTTGCAATTAAAAGAATCTTTTACTTCATTATGGACTGTAAGAAAAAGTGTTCAAAATTATGAAACAACATTTACAGGTGAAAAAAGGGTTGCACATTTTTCTCTACAGCCAATAGCAGTCTATTTTCCCTGCAGTATTTATTTATTACTGTGACAAAAATATTATTTAAAGCAAGGTGTAGCTGTTAATATCCACTTATTCTAGAACAGTCTGTAGAGTATATTATTGTTGTCCATGTAAAAATCTTTATAAACAAGTTTTTATCAGACTATGGAGAGTCTGGTGAATCTTCCTTTTTAGATGTTCAAGTTCCACATGGGACACTACTGCAGTATTATTATTTTCAGGATTTGATCACATATGCGGTTTAACAAATGAATCTTCTGTCCAAAGACCTCGGCATATTAAGAGATTCAGTCATGATACCAGTTCAAAAAATTTTTAGTCAAGTAAGAAGTACACATGTAAAAACCATGCTTTTATTTTCTCAAAATGCCCTTTACACCAGCACGCTGAAATCACATCCTATACAAGTGCCAAATATATAAGTAGAACCAAAACCTGCATAGCTTCTGTCCTGGCTCAGAAAAAAAGGAATAAAATCCTCTGTAGAGCTGAATCTCATAAGCAGAAGAAAATTCACTCTTCCTCCACTCTTTAACAGTGATTTAATTTGTTTTAGTCCTGTAGATTTTGTCACAGCAACTTTATTAAATCTTTCTGAAATAGACAGGAAATAATCTCATGGTAATAAAACTTCAAAATAAATGATATCATTTAATTAATCAAAGGGTATTCAATAAGGATCTCAAAGATAAGCCCAAACCATATTAGTAGCAGCAGCTAAATTAGACATGTCTTCATTTTTTGTTTACTTTTAAGCTTGGTGACTTGTCTTGGTGGCTAACTTGTAAGATCTGGGATTCAGTTGGCCAAACTTTGAAAGGTTTAATGATCTTTTCTTGTCATCCAGAGACCTATCTGCATGGATTGCTTTCTTCATATTTTTCTACCCTTCCAAATATTACTTGGAAATGATAAACACAGGCTGACTCTATAAAGCAGGTGTCAAAAGTCAGAGATTTCATATTCTATCAGAAAGACCCAAATGTAGTGTCAAATGAAAAATTCCACCAAGAGATAGTATTTTCACTGAAAGTATTCATAAATACCTTATTAAAAAGACCAAGACATCATTGGCTTAGCAACCCTGCAGGTCACATACAGGTCTTTTCTTTTAAAAAATCAGTACACATACAAGATAACCCACATTCAATTTCAAATTGGTGTGGTAGAAAATTCGTGCTTTACATTTCTAGAGGAAATCAGACTTACATTAAGCAGCCTAGCCTATGTGCAAGTACTGTGTGGCAATGCATTAAAATGTACTTAAAGTGAAGTGTTATTCAACGTTTCAAAATTTATGAAGTAACACTTGATTTTTCTTTTTTTTTTTTTTTTTCCTTCCTTCTTCTCTTCATTTCTTCCTATGCAGAGTAAGGAGGCAAATTAGCCTGCTCTGGGGTGTCAATATATTACTTGCTGAATACCACACATTAGGCCATTGATCAAAGTAGGAGGCACGTTGTAGTTGTGCTGAATTTTAGCTATTACAAGTAGTTTTCTCTCAGTTTTAACAGACAGCTTCATCTCTTCATATCATTATACTGGTATAAAGGCCTAAACAAAAGCAAACAAAAGACAAAGACACAAAGTGCAATCAAAACTCAGCAGTTTAAAGCCAGCCGCCTGCCTTGTTTTTCAATGTAATTTATTTTATTGCTTTGCATACTAACACTAAACCACTGCAACGTTCAGCTGAAAGGGTAAATTTGTGATCCGTTCAGCTCTCAGCATTGTCCCTAGTGCACTGCAATTACAGAAACACCTGGTTTGAATAATTTCTCTGCACTCTACTGTAAAAATTCAGTGCTCAACAGACCAAAATTTCACCTCAGTCTGTAATATAAATAATTTATGTATAATGGACTCAGATTTGTAAAGGACTACGGACTTCTCCCCTGTGTCTTCAGTTACCATACTCATCATAGAACAACTTAAAAGGGGAAATGAGATTTGTTAAACTTTTTTCTGACATTACATGCAATAAGCATTTTTTTAAAAGAGATTAATTTGGATCTGGGCCAAACCCCATGTGTTCTGGAGATCAGCCTGCAATGGTATTCTGGGAACATGGTACCTCTCATTCCTGACATAAAGCAAGTGAGATGCATGTCGGCCTGTCGCCTACCATCACTTGATGGGACTAACAATGGTTTTGCAGGTATATCTGAAAATAAATTGGGGTTTATATTTCTGCACTATCCTCTTATTTGTTTGGAGTTCATTTTTCTTATCACTTTTATCTGACACTAGTTTTGTGTCTCTCCTATATGTGATTTTTACTTGCAGAATATTGTCATCAAACTATATTTATACATTAATGTGGGAATACTCACACAGATGCATAGTAAAACAAAGATTTTTAAATGTACCTACAGTAAATCCAACACTGAGTTTACCAAACACTTGCAGATTTGATATTCAGAAAGTAAGTCTGCACACTTACCAGTTATGAAAACTTGCATGATGCTTAGAGCAAGACAGAAGGTGAGCCTTGTCACGTCACCTAACACTGATTGGAACACAAGGTGATTTCTTTCTGTGCAGGATGGGCTAGTTGTCTGTCACTGACAGCATGTTACATAAATGTGCTAATCTGCATATGCAGCTATTTCATCTGTAGCTTTTACCGTGCTTAGGCCTATAAACTTCAGGGTGCTCATAGCTACAAAAAATTACTTTACAGTCACCATGAAGTTCTTCAGCCAGTTAGTAAGTATTTTCACGTTTCTAAGGTGACAAAAAAATATATCATACAGACACCATAACCTAGAAATTGGATCACAGGGTACTGGACCAAGACCAGAAGCTATTAACAGCAGAAATGGAAAAGTTTAGTCATGCTACTTTACCTTCCCCCTCACCATACCTGTAAGAATCTGCTCCATGGTCAAGAAAGCTTCCTCTTAGTTCTTGGCGTGTGTACAAAGATTATATGAGGTAGTACCCAAAAATGGCAGCGGTGCAAATATTACTTGGCTGAGTTTACGAATTTACTTCCTTGGGAGCACCCGCTAATCTGCAAATACTAGCAGCTCTTGGGTCCTATTGAAGGAGAGCAATAACAAGAACAAATCCCACCTTGTATATATGAGAGGAAGGTTTCAAAGACCAAAAATTGCATAATCATGGTAAATCCCTTGTGATTTACATGGGAGCAGAAATATAGCCATCCACAGTGATTATAGTGTTATACTTACACAAATATTTTCCTTTTTTGTAATTTTCATTAAAAAGATAATTTGCCACCTCCTGATGCAGACTTGGTCAGAACAGGGCTTATTGCTGCACTGTGTAAACTAAAAATCAATTGCTAGTATTTTTATGAATATAAAACATTCACTTTACAAGCCTTATTGGGATGCTGCTAGAGGCCAAAGAATCGGTACATTTTTTGTTTCCTTTTTGGATGAGTGCTAAATCTCCTCTGGCTCAGATGCTCTGCATACATATTTTTCCTGGCAACATGTTGCTTTGACTTTTGCAAGAACCAGTGAAATACACCAAAATTATTATTTTCAAAAGGAATACAAACCACAAATATGGCTTGAGGAAATTTATTTCTAAAATGCGGCATAAAAATAACAAAGTCTTCCTAGAATAAAATCCTACCTTAAAAACAAGCATCACAAGCTGCTTCAAAGTGTGATGCAAGAAACACAATAAAAGAGAGTTCTGGAAAATGGTTTTAAAATCTTTCTTATACTTCCCTTTTGGTTGTTAATTAGTTCGTGGCATGAGTCTTTGACCACTAGATCTCCTTTCAAAACAAAAAAATCTCTGCCCAAAAAGTGGGACATTTAAATTAGTGTGAACCAACTCCTGTTAACTGTATCTCTTGGGAGCAAGTTTGGCATGTTTATTATATGGATGCAAAATGATTTCCTATTTTTTGTCTTATGGATTTGCCTCCTATGTGCATGTACTGCAGAAGGAGAAATACGGTCTCTTCTCTTTCATTGTTAGTCATTGCCTTCTACACCATTACTATTAATCTTTTTAATTACCAATTACAGATGGATTTGTTCTGATGATCTAAAGTTGAAAAAAAAAAAAAAAAAAAAATCAGTGTTCTCCAGAATTTTCACATATTTAATTTATTTTTTCTTTACTATATTTAAATTTTTTTTTACTTTTACTAGTATTCCTTAAAGAGCCCCTTTCTTCTCTGAAGCAGTTAGAGAATAAGCCCACAGTTTGCAGTGCCTTATGTAATAGCTCGTATTGAAGAAATACATCTGGGGCCGATTTCTTAACTTGTGATTTCATGGATTAAAAATTACTTTAAGCATTTGGTTTTCTAAAAAATGTGACTGGGGACACAGAGGTAAAAGAAAATTGACATTAGTATGTAAATTGACATTTAGCTTGGGTGGAAGTTAATGAGCTCCATCCTGTCAAAGCCTGAAATTGCCTGTGAGCTTTCCTAGAAGATGCTTCAACAAATGAATATGAACAATTTTCTGACAAAAGAAAAGCTTTTGCAAGCTCAATTAAAACTTATCTTCAGGCTCAGAGCATTGCTAAACATGAGATTGAGATTTACTCCAACTGCTGCTGTGATCAGTGGTATGGAGGACACAAATACATCAACCCTTGTATCTGTAAGCAAACAAGAAGGGTGCTACAACAGATCTTGCAGGAGCCAAGCAAATGAAAGGCCCGACCCGTCTTTGATGTGTGTTCATTCAGAGTAAAACACATTTCCAGTCTCGAAAACGAGCCACAGCATCAATAGACAAAAATGTCACAGACCAGAGTCTCTACTTGAACACGCATGTCCCATTCAGAGGAAGAGAGAGAACTGTGTGTTGCATGTCAAGTATCGGGTTTTCCATTATATTTAGTCTTGGATGACAAAAGTTCTATAGCTATATCTGCTATAAAAATGCTTTCTCATAAATGAATTGACAAGAGATACAATCTTCGTAGTCATATCATTAAGGAGACTGATTGCAGCCCAAGTCCTTCTCAATCTCTTTAGCAACACTTTGAAAGAAAGAACTATGCAATTCTGAAAGTCCCATTATTCAGCATCGAAGTGTGGTAGAAAAGGTCTTGAATGCCCTAGAGAACTCAATGGTCTTGAATGCCCCAGAGGGAAGGCTGTTGATGCTTGAACTTTTGCACCCAAGGTTGCTTCATTCACTATTATTTGAACTCTTCCAAAAGGCTGATCTCATAAATATTGGATTCTCTGCAGTATTAATAAGAGATACTATGATGTGACAGGGCTGTCAGTAGGGGATTGCTAACCGTGCCTTTGCAATAGGTCCCTGAAAATGAAATGGCAACACTTCAGCTTCTTATATACATTTAATGTGTCATGTAGCCACCTTAGTATGTCTACAAAATACACGTACTTTAACCCCATGAAAGGACAATCAGGAGCAGAGTCATACCTCAGAGACATTCCAAAAACGTTCATGGATTTCTACTGCAGACAGAGAGTTGTTATCAACCTAATCATTAGCAGAGAGAAGCATCCCAGATACAATGCATAAATGGCTCCTGTTGAATGCCTGCAGCACTGATATCTTTTTAGGAATGGAGTTTCTAAAGCCTAGCTTCTCACTAAGCAGAATCCTTCTAGTAGAAAAAGAATGGGAAGGATTCCTTTGAGAGAGGAGCAACTGTTTGTGACAACCTTCTCAACCTCAAAAACACACATGCTGGAAACTCCCCTTCTTTTTCCTTTGATGGGGAACAAACATGTCTCATTCCATTCTTTTCTTGGTGTTGTTCCTTTTAAAGTGACAAATGAATAAATAAACAACATCTGGGTTGCAGAGTAGCCATCTGGGAAAGTCTTGGAAGTGAAGTGTAGAAGTGCCCCCAGAGAACGTTCAAGAGACAGAGCAGAGAAATTTGAATTGGAAGAAACTGCGGGTGCACTCACTGAATAAAGGGGGAACTGCTTATCCACATGTAGGCAGCGAGGAGCCCATCACTCACACCACTCCAGAGCCACCCCGGGCTGGCAGAGAAAGGCAGGTACAGGACGGATGGGTCTCCAGTAGCGTGACTGGTAAAAAACACACCTTAACTCAGGCACACCGTCCCCCTGCTAGGGACTCTCTGCCAATTATTTTTGAATACAGCTCAGCTTTAGACACACATTAAAGGTTTTTATACAAGAGCTTTGAACAGCAATTCATTATGTGGTTTATTAGACCTGAAGTGCAGTTTCACGGTCAAATTGATTTAATGCTGATCTTGCCTTTTTCTTCCCCATCTGCAAGCTTGCATGCTCTCCCTCTTGTGCTGGCACCAGCATGGCATATTGGGCCCTGCAGCCAGCTTAATCAAGAAGTTGATTAAGCTGAATATTAATCATTTTTTGATTTGGGGCCAGATCAGTTTCCTGGACTAGCTGGTTGCTTGACTGCACAAAAACTAGTTTTGGGAGAAGGGAGAGGATTAGGTTGTGGTGCAGGCTCACTCCGCCCTTCTCAGCTGCACTGCAGCCCTCTTGGAAAGCACACGTGTGAGTGTAATGTTCACCAGGAAAGCCTCTTACATCTCCCTCCCTCTCTGACTCTTTTTAAGGCCCAGGCAATGCTGCCTTTGCTTTATATCTCTATTTGAAAGCTTTACCACTGAATTAAACTGTGAATTCATATGGGGAAGGAGAGGAGAACGAACCTTAGCATGCAAGTGATTAGAACAATCACTTAAATCCATTTTAAAAACCCCCACGGTTTATCTGCTTATTTTATTAGATCATCAATTCACAAATACTTTTAACAAAAATTGAGATGGGTTCTGAATCATGATTCATTATAAAACCTACAGGAATCTTTCAGCCATAACTATAAATCAAATTGAGATGTAGGCAGGAAAATAATATTTAGAAGTTGAACTCTTTGACAGGAATTTCATTTGGATAATTTGGTGTAAATATTAATTTCAAGCATCAGAACCTCTTCTTGTACTTGTTTTCAGCTACTGTGAGGAGGTAGGTAACAGGCTAAATTCTTCCCCAACTGCTATCTGCTTCTCTGTTCCAAATATCTGAATTACAGGATCTGTTTCCCTCCCAGCTGCACCATAATAATGATTGTGATGGTAATAGGATTATCTAGTGTTAAATTCATTCAAGCTGTTTAATGACTTAAGAACTTCCTCGAGGCTTTTAGTTTTTTAGCCAAGAAAGTGGGTTTCTTAAATTATGCTAAAATAATAATAAAAAACCCCCTCTCACCAAATGTTCATGGTTTTAAGATATAAAGAAGATTTTCCTTTTTGATGCAAACATATCCTTTCAATATTGTGAAAAAGGCCTTCAGTATGTGTGCATAAGAATTATATTAACTGGGAGGAGTGGATAGTAAAACAATGCATCATTCATTGTCCCAGTTGAATGGTGGATTCAGGAAAGGAAATATCATTTGAGTGTAAAATACAAAAAAAAAAGGCTGGTTCTACAAGCGTATGCCTAGATCTGAGTTCCTCACGGCAAGACCCACATCTGCCCTCCGTACTGCAACAAGGGTGACATTGCCCCGAGTCTGTGACCGGGTCTCCCGGCTGCCACCGTCCCACACCAACAGGGAGAGGGAAGGACGTCCCCGCTGCTCTGCCCTTGCACATTCACCCACATCAACACCGAGTCAACAAAAAGGTCAGCCTGGAACATTTTTCTTGGCAACAGCCACCCTTTTGATTACGGTGCTTCAGTGGTTTGAGGCTCATTTAAATTTTAACTGGCATCATCCCTTGACCTGTGCTGTGAAGCAGTCCCACAAGCGATGCTCCCGCGTAACTCAGGGTGACAGAGAGCAACAGGCAGCCGGAGCTGCTCCCTATGAGCTCAGTTCAAACCCAGCTGCAGTGTGAAACTGTGTCACTACCAAAGTGCTTTATACCCACTTTGCTTTGACATAGGCCTTTGGGGATTGAAAATTCCTCCAGTCTTAACAAAAAAAAAAAAAAAGTTATCATCAAATTAGGAGGCTTTTCTCCCATTCTATCCTGCACTTAATGTACAGAATTTTGCAGAGCAGACATAAAACTCATGTAGAATTAGTACTTAGTTACATATTAGAACTGGTTAGAATAAAGAATATAACCTATCAATAGAAGTTTTATTGATCACATTTCATTCTCATGGGTAAATGCTCATGAAGATGGTCAGTCAAACCACGACTGCAGCTTTTCCTTCTTGAAGATATCTTTATAATGCTCTAAAAATCTTCAATTAAAGGAAATGGCCTAAAAAGCCCTAAATAATATAATAAACTACAAAGTCTCCACTGTGTTTAGATGGAAGGACTGTATAACATCTAGCGTCCTGGAAAGAGGTGTGCTGCAACTGTGATTTTTATGAGCATTTAAATGGCCTACAACAGGTATCTGGCCTTATATCAGCTGCTATAATGAATATTTTAAAGTTAATGTTGGTCTGGGCACCTTTCTGGCAGCCTTTCCTTTTGTCCACTGAAGGAAGTAAATACATTAGAGACAGCCACAACATTTTTACAACTTTGCTATATTTGTACCACATCCCCACCCCTTGTTCTGATATCTTAACAGGTGTAATTCTACTTCTACTGAACTGGGTGATATAAATTTCTACTGACTGATCTTTAATGACCATAACAACATGCACTGTAACATTTTCCACTGTTGCTTCTTCTAAGTCAAACTATGACATGTCACAGATTCTGTTAAACTTAAGCTTATTGTTTAAAAACCACTCACTTGTATATACTTGGGAAAGTAATAAGGTAAATCCTGTGCAGGCAATATCTCTCTGAAGGGTAAGACCAAATTTCAAGAGAGGCAACATTTCAGTTTTACAGTGGGATATACACTATTTGTCTGAGCAGATATGTAATATTTTACAGCTTAGGCAAAAAAAAAAAAAATACAGCTAGACTCACCTGGAGACAATGATATTTTCCCACAAAGCTGGTAGCAATAAACAAGCTTCCATGGCTTATTGTTCACGTAGCAAAGTTTCAGCATTGTAGCCTGATGAAAAACCAGAACAAGGCTGTCCTGAGTCCATATGAAAAGCAACATATTGATGCCAGTTTTGTTTCACTTTTTTGCCTTGTTTACCAAATTGCGCACTCTGGTTTCATAGCTCATTATAGATACGTATTATAGATATATATACACGCATCAGATAGATGGAATACAGATTTCACTTCCTTGTTGATGTGACTGCATTGTAGCACCTAGCTACTTAATCAAAATGCTGCCAAACTCTTAACTGGTCTCCATCATAAAAGATGAAATTTAAAGGAGTGACATTTCTACATTCAAAAATTGGATACTAAGGTAATAACATTGTTACTGTGAAGAGTTGGAAAAGGCAAATTTACAGAGTTTTTTGCTCATGGGCATAGAGAATATGCCATTGCACCTTTGTCATTGCTATTAAGTATAACCTTGACTAATCCAGCATAGCACAAACTCTTCCTTCATCCCCTCCTTGCCAGCCCATGGCCAAATAATTCACTGAGCTTTTATGTGGCTCCTTCATAGAAAGATCAGTTGTTTCTCTTCATTTAAATGGTAAGCTCAATTCTTGCTGTTCAAAAATCAGGTTACACTGTTACATGCAGGCTGCATCATGTTAGTAGACAAAAGTGCCCTGCTAGTCCAAGAAAGGAACTCCTATTGTTATGCCTCTTGCATCTCCTAGGTGAAAAGATGGTTTAATAATCAGAAACCCACCCAGCAAGTTACATTCAATAAGAACCTGTGCTCAGCTGGAACTGGTGCATCAGCTCAGTCCTGGGTTACCTGTTAATTTATCTATTTACCAAACTTAAAAGCTGGGCCAGAATCCAATCCCTTACAAGTACATTTGCAGTTACTTACAGTCTTCCTGCACTGTCATCCATGCAGAGCACAGCCTGAAATACTCTCATTATAACTTAATCTAAACCAACTAGGTTTATAATTTATTGTTATTTCTGGTTTGCAGAAAAAAAAAAAAAAAAAAAAAACAACTCACAAAGTAGAATGCACCACTACAAGCACGTATCTATTCCAACATCACTTCATGGACTCTTAAACACTTCAACACTTCTGACTTCAGTTTCATATCTGGAGAGTGCCTGCTTACATTTCAGCAAACCTATCCATTATTAAGTCTAACTATCAACTATGAATTTATTTACTTCAATCAGATCTTGTATAATATGCAGACTGGCATTAAAAGACAGCAAATGCATTTTTTTGGAATTTCAGTTACAGGTTGATTGGAACAAAGACCATGAAAGAGAATGAGACTTTTGGCATGTTATTTTTACTGCTCCTGAGAAAGTAGGACTTTGTAATTCATTACAAACTGAAAAGCTAGTTTTGCTTTGATTAGCTGTGCCTCAGAGTTTCCTGATCGCTGTCAGCAAGTGCTAAAAAGTTGAAAGGGAGGAAATATTGTAAAATGCCACTAGAAGGTAGTGCAGTCTAAGATTGAATACAAGGACTCTTGGGCTCAATTCCAGCCTCTAGAAATTTGCTGGGGATGAAATTCATTTATGTGCAGACAGCTGTCAAGAAGCATACACACCTTTTAGACTCCCACATAAATGAAAAAAAAAAAAAAAGTTACATGATGTATTGGCAAACTGCACTCTATACAGAGGGCAAAACTTAGCCTGGGGTATTGATTGCCCGTGTTTCTGCTCCCCTTGCCCTAGTGTAAACATCACATCAAGATAACCCAACACTTCTGTGAGATACATTAGCATGGATTTGGAGATCATTGAAGAGGATCAGTGAGCATGCAACCAAAAGTAATGTAGTGACACTATGAAAAAGACAGAAATCTTCAGGCTGAATTCCAGGAAAAATTATCTAAGGTCTGTACGACTATGAAATAAACTCCTGGAGAAACCATTGGGAAGTCTCCATCAACACTTAATTAACAGGACAAAGCAACAGGAAAAAAAAAAAAATCACTAAGAATAACACTTTGTGCAGAAAAGAATAAATAATTTGATTCAATTCATTTTTCCCTATCTGCTCTATGTTTGACAGAGCCAGTAGGCTGAGCTTTGAGGTATTTCTCCCCATGCCTGTTAGGTAGCACCTGGAAGGAGAGACACATCTGGAAAACTCTGCCTAATTAACCTTAAATTTCCGGGAGCAATCAAGGGAGAAGCGACCAAAGCCTGATGGGGAAAAATGACCCGTTGCCAGGCAGGCACCTATGCAGAGCAGGCTGCTGTGGGCACTGCGGCACGACACGGCCTTCCCGGGGCAGCCAACAGCACAGGGAGCAAGCTCTGGTGAGCAAGAGGTTGCCTGCAAATCCCAGGCTGGGGAGTGAAGAAAGGAAGGACGAAGCATTTCTTTAATTTATTTAATTTATAAAGTCCAAATGTAAGTTTCCAGGCATACATGCATAGTCATAGCAACTCTTTAAAGACAACATGATAATGCAAATACTCTTAAATATTACTAATCCATGACTGCATGCACCTAGTAACATCAGCTAGGCAGAGAAAACCAAGTCTCTTCCTCCCTAGCAGATGTCCTTGAAATTTCCTCAAATGCTTAAACTTCGTTCTAATGGTTTACCTTATCAACCCTGTCTCACAGAGCAAAGAAATGCATTTTTCAAAGATTATTGACGTGCTGTAGAATAGAAATCTAAAGGGGATACTGTCAAATTCATATGGTTAGAAATAAATAGGGTAATCTTCATAGTGCTGAAGTCACTAAAACAGATGTGATACTTTTATCTGTGGCCACATATATATACAGTTTATCAGTGCAATTACAGGTAGGGAAGATTATATTTATCTTTGCTTTCCTATGAAATAGAAAAGGAAATTATTTGTCTTCTAAAAGACTTGAATTGAGTGGAAATTTAAGACCTACCTGTTGCGATAAATAAACTATTTTTTTCACTGAACTATCAAGAGAGGAATGGTAAACAAACAACTACAAATTATACCATTAAGCTATGCAAATGAAATGAATTTAAAAACAAATAAACCCAAACATATTTAGGTGTTAATATCTTTTTAATACAGATGATAAAAATGAACATATTTCTAGTGCTTAGTGAAGTATACAGCCATTGCCTTCTCCAATATTCTGCTAACATAAATGGCTTACAACTGTGCCAAGGCAAGAAAGAAAACTTGTCCCTTACCAACCAGCCAAAATCTGCAGTTGGCCAGTAGCAATTTCGATACTGCAAGCTTGTTTTAGCCACTATCTTGAGAGCACTTCTCATTCCAGAAGAGCCATCTGTCAGTGTAACCTGCCTACCTCTATAGCCAAACAGGCTACATAATCTTCTCTTCTTTTAGAGGTCAGCATAAAACTTGCTGATAGCTGTTAGGGAAAATGTTGCATTCCCAGTTGACTGCACATCAAAATATTTGATGTTAAGGTCTACTCCTTTGAGCAGGTGCCTCTTCTTTCATCAGAAGAGCCTGCAGATTTGCTGCTTTCTACTGACCTGTGTCTCCTTTGCCATAATGTGTCTACACTCCTCTTTACGATCATTCTTCTCCGTGTTATTTTCAGATTACATTATCTGCATTTCTTCCCCTCTTCCAAGTGGTTATATGTGGATAAAACTTACACATGAGAAACTATACCACCAAGGCACTGTGAGATTCTTCTTTCTGATAATGATAGCATAATCGGAGAGCAGAAATCTCAGAGGAAGATAAGAAAGAGAAATTATTCTTTGTGACTGATGGACTAGTAATCTTCCTGTGTCTATATGTAGTGGCAGCTAATAGGATCAAACAGATCTACCAGGTTCTTTGGTTTATTCCCTGAAGAATTAATGGCAATTATCAGATGAAAGTTGCTCACCAGCTCTTGCAAATGTGCATTTAGTCACGCAACTTAATGCCAAAACAAATACCATTACTGCTTGATTAAACCAAGCAAAACCAACACTGAGATTTTTACATCTGACTTCACCAGATAACAAAAGCTCACAAACCTGTTAAGAAAACCATGTGAAAGAGAAATTCTTTCAAGGATCTATGGGAAAAATAGTGACAAATACTAGATGTCTACATTGGAAATATTTCAGCAGGGATGCCGATATCAGAAGTCTTGGTAGCTGTGTGGCATCCACTTTGCCATCATTCAAAGGTAAACAGAGCAGGCGGTCAGACCGATCGGTCACTTCCTCAAACTTTCAAGAATCTGCTCATATGAACTACACAAGCACTGCCCATACGTTTTTAGATATCCTTTCAACTCCTTTAATAATGGAAGTGACATTTTTAATTTATGGCATGGTTTTATAAAGCGTGTTATTCAAAAAGGTTTTAGAAGTGCTTTAAATAGCTTTTATCAAAGAATTTCTAGCCTAATAAAAAGACCTAAGAGCCACAAGCATCTTGGTGTAAACACTTTTCACCTTCCCCTGCTTGCATTAAGAGTCATGTAAGGCTTCATGAGGTTTTTTTGGTGTGTCACGCTGCAAAACCTCAGCACACAAGTAATGCATTTATTTATCATTCCTGCTTCTTTCAAAGTCAGCCATTCCAGTGGCTTCTGTGCTATTATATGTATTGTAGTTTTTGTCCAAATGCATTTAGGAGTCAACTTGCAAAGACAAATGCTTTCTGTGGGGAACTTGCTATATTGAGGAGCTATGTATTCCTTTATAAACCGTTGATTTAATTAGTGCTTGAAGCTGGCATTGCCCAGAGATTCTGAACTCAGTACCAGAGACTCCCTTCAGGATTTCCTGTCAATGACCTTCTTCAATATATCTGAAATTCATATCTACGTACACAGGGTTGTCTGAGATTCAGACTTAAAAGGTGACTTTCTTTGATGCTTGAGATCAGACAGCTTGGGAAGAAACTTTAAAAGACCTCCAGATTTCAAGGCATTCTGGGATCTACCTGTTTATAACAGTTGTGACCAGATTTTCCAATAAGCTTACAAGGTCAAATGGTCACAAGGAGATAATGGAATTTGGATCAAAGCTTATGAGCTTAACTGTGGGGTTTCAGGACAGGCCTATGCAGACGAAGCAGTGTTCATAGCCCTGTGAATTTGTAAAACAGTACATCAGGCCCTTTTGTGAAAGGTACATGCTAGAAAGAATTTGGGCCTTTCACCTGTTATATATAAGAATGGTCATGCATCAGACATATAGAGAGGCTTTTGAGCTAGGCAATGGGAAACTTGTATAAAAACGTGCCAGGAAATTCCTGTGGTATATAAATTTCCCCTATATTTCAGATAATTACAATTCAGGACTCTTGCAAAACTCAAAATCTAGTTAATGGGAAAGAAGGATTTATGCAGAACAGGATTGTTCCACTTCCCTGGAATGCTTTTTGTGAGGGTGGCAGCACAGTTCATGGCATCACTTTTAAGTGTCAGAAGTTGACACTACTGAAGTCTGCTTCTACACCAGTACATTAGTCATCTCCTGGATATTCAAAACTTGTTTGCCCCTTGAGCACACTTGAGGGAAATATGACTGATGGCAATAAAACTACTTGCAGAGATCTGTTATTGCCAGCAGACAATAATAGAGTTGCCTATCTCCCCACAGGCATTTGCCATATATATCAAGATGTTTGTTATGAGCGACTGGCTTCTCTAGAGGAGCCTAAATTCTTTCTGTACTCCTGTTGGGAGATGTTCTGCCATACCAAGAAAACTCACTTTGATGCACACACTAATAGACCTCATTTTAGAGAGCCACAGAGCAGCAGAGATCATCCACTGCAAACCCCCTGCTCAAAGTAGGGTTGAACAGCATGGCTTGCGCAGGACATTGTCCAGCCTCTGGCAGGGATCATTGCTCTTTGATCTTAGGTTTAGCTCATTGTTCTGCTTCTCCATACAAAATCTCTGCCTGGAAATCTTTGTGGTGAGGTGACTTCGCAGTTTCCCAGTGCTGGGCCAGCATCAGGTTGTGCACCTGCTGCAGTCCCCTACAGGGGATAAGTGGGAAGAAAGCCCTGACTATGCATGGAGGAGGAGAATGAGAATGACTAATAAAGCATTCACAAGTGAGCCATTTCAGTGGCCTGTCCTGACAATATGCACTAGAAGATGTCCAGTGGGATCACCTTAGAAGAACTGATTTTATTGCTCTGATCATTGGAGGGCTAACCATGTCTCCATAAAACCTTTTTCCCTTCTACTGGAATTACGTGCTGTTCAGGCAGGGGTGTCCACACGTCACTGCTTTTATATTCCTCACTCAAGCTGACTACATCAGTTCCTGCTGAACAAATTTCTAGCATGTCTCTCACTCCCCCTCTGTCCTGATATGTAAAGATTTTGTTTGGTTTCTTATTGTCATGCTTAATTCCATGCTGTCAAGTTTGTTTTGTCTTAATTGCCAGGGATTTCTATGTAAAGAACTTCATCACAGCCTTCAGTTTGGGATGTTAGTTTTAACAGTGATTTTTGACAGTGTAGAAGGTAAACTTTACATCAGACAGGATATATCTTTTAAAGGGGTAGAAGATTTCACACTGAAAATTAATTACCACACAGACACACAAGACAAAACTCTAAAATTATAATCAAAATATTTAAAATTAAAATAGATGAAGCACAGGAATACTTAAGATGTTCATTTCAGTAAGGAAAATGTATCCAGAGTAGGTTTCTATCTATATTATCCACTAATTTTATAGCTTCATACATGCAGACAACAATTTTCTATTAAAAAAGTGTCCTTCTGGTACACTCTCATATTTCTGGGCCAAACTATCAGCTGGTGTTGGCAAAGAAAGCTCCTTTAACTTCAGTGCTTAAAGCATGATTTCAGTGGAGACACTAATTTACGGATTTGAGACTAGAGCAAGAGACCACTCATTAGCCCACATCCAGCAACTGAACTGCAGTAGATTACAGATTGCTGCAGGCTCTGACAAGCATTAATTACACTGTGATGTCTGAACCAGGTCAGATCAAAGGCCCACTTAGCCCAGGATTTTGTCTCCAGCAGCGAATGCCTAAGGAAGCTTATGAAAACAAGGCACACACCTCGTGATACTTATCTCAGCCTTCAATGATTTGCAACTCAGGCAGTTCTGAGGTCAGAGGTGGAATCTTCAGTTTTAACAGTCTCAGATGAATGCTTTTTTCCATATTTTTTTTTCCTCATTCATTGATTACATTTCCTAGATAACTTCTATCCATCCAGTAGCCAGGTATGAACCTCCTAAGCATCCCCTGAGATGGATATTCTTATTGTACAAATTAGGAAATGGAGGTACAACCAGGAAGAGAGCTTGAATTTCAGAACTATGATCACCTTAAAACGCTACTGTTTGCAAACAGATGTAAAACAAAACAAACAAAACAACAACAAAATCCAAACTCTAATTAACACAAATAAGGTGGGCAGAATTCAGGCTTCAGCTTCCTTCACACTGAGCATGTGCTGAGGCAGTCAGAGTTAGACACTGCTTAAAGTTACCAGCTAGTCACAACCAAATGTTAATAAAAACGAACCTATTCAACATATTTTTCAACTCACAGGTGTCATTTAAAACCAGACTCAATCCTTGCTAGAGGGAGGCTTTTGGATCCTCAGTGGATGTTGCCTACTATAAGAAGACTTGAAGAATCATACTAAAATGGGGTTCTGTGATGTACCTCCAGACTTGATGAAAATGTTTCACATCGGCATTTAATTGTATTTGAGCACAGACACATGACATTAATATGCCTTATTTATCGTTGAAGTACTTTTTCAACTGGCAGTCTCCATAAACAATATATTAATATTAATTTCTAAAGTTATTTCTAGATCAGTTAAGCTGCGTCAACAAATTTGACACTAATGGTAGCAGTTCTATGAAATACATGTGTTGACTCTTTTATAACATTGATATAATATCTGGAAATTAAAGAAAATTAGTTAAGTTGTGACTGGGTACAGAAGTAGGCCATATCCTGTATATTTTTAACTCATTTTCCACTAATTAGAGCAGAGGGTATGCTTAGTTAGGCATATAATTAAGCAATAATACCCTAGTGATTCAGTAAACACTACTGGTAGTTTGCTAATTAACAACTTCATGAAATCTAATAGTAGCTCTCATCACTTCGATCAATGAGTTATTGATTTTATAACAATATAGACATATCTGAAGGAGTAACTGTCACCAACTACACTCATATAACCTTATTTAAAACAGAACCTAATGGTTGTTTTTCTGTAAGAGAAAATTAGCAGTTTTTTATATAGCATTTTCAACTATATACAGCAGTGTACCATTCTGTCACATTATAGTCAAGTTACTGAAAAGTGGCATAAAGACAGACAATCTGCAAAAGCAAAAAGAAGGAATACTAGACTAAAGTTATTCTTGTTGGAAACCTCACATTCAAAGAGTGTATAGATTTAAAAGGCCTGTTATATCAAGCAGATTCTCACCTTATCGATGAAAATTATTACATATTATGCAGGATTAAGTTGAGTGAATATGGATGCTTACTCCTGTTTCTAGATCTGGACTATTTTTTAGGTACTGTGCAGAACTGAGTTTCTTGGAGGTTGTTGTATATTTATAAAAGCTGTCTAAGAAAACACACATAAAATGAGAGTACTCGGTGAATCTCTTCCTCAGTGCTAACACAGCTCTTAACGCCTCCTGTACCTCAAGCCAGTGAACAGCGAGCATTACAAGTTTTCCTGATAACAAGACCAAAATTAACAATGACAATACAATTTCCTTTATAATTATTCGAGTAGCAGAAATAAATACAGGTCAGACATCTCTCAGGATGAGATTGATGCACTTGATTTTGAGCAATAATTTAGTTTCAGTTAATGAAGCCTGTAATATAGTACCCTTCTTTTCTATATTAAGTGGTGCAAAAAGCGATTAATTTTTTAAAATTATAATGGTTCATCACTGAATGATTCATTGGATAATGCCAGATTTAAATATCTGGCAAAGATTTCTTCTTATGAAGGATTACACTCTACTAAACTCTGAACATAGCAGGCCAAAGTTGACCATTAATTTTTTTCTTCAGTTTCAGAGTGATTTGTCATTAAATATTAATCTCCATCCCAGAGGAACTAGAGCACATGGCCTTGGGCATTGAAGCAAAAGAAGTGATCCTTGTGATTTTTTTCAAGACCCAAGCAGTCTCCAAGAGTTGATAGGAATGTAAGTAAAGTCTCTATTAGCCTCTCTTGCCAGAACACAAAATCATCTCCCCAGTGTCTTTGTGACAATACACAGCTGTGGAGCTTTCAGAGGAGCGATGCCGTGTGCAAGTGCAGCCCATCAATGCTAGACTGTAAAAACCTATAAAGTCTTTGTTTCCAGGGCACCCCTCCACCCTTCAGTAAGAGCGATTGCTTCCTCCTGCCTGCTTAATTTTAAATCTTTGCTTTTGCATTCTGCCTAGGTAGCTCAGATCAACCCTTCATCTTCCCATCCACACAGCCTCAATCACCTCATATATTTCTACCTAGAGAATTCTAATAACTCTCTAATTAGTCTTTTCAACCAAAGGAATGCCTTCAGATCCCAAACAGATTATCCGGATAAGCCATTTATTCCACCAAGACAAGCCAAATGTTTATTTTTTTTTGTTTTAGGATTTTTACTTTTTCCAGGGCACAACCTCTAGTTTCCTATCAAGACTTCCCTACCACACATTGCTCCATATTTCACCAAATTACCTCTATCCTATCCCTGGGCTGCACAACCTGATTTTACCAATTACTGTATGGAAGTTTACCAGAATAGAGACAGCTTTAAAATATTCCTCCCAAGGAAGCAAATACCCTCAATTTTTCCAGGAGTGCTAAAGGAATTGTTTTCACATCTTTATGAAAAGAGTAGTAGGCCTCATTTCCAGCAGGATGCTTCTGTCTCTCAACTGGTCATCTTCCTTGAGCCAAATGTCAGAATGCCTGCTGCTGGGAGAGTAAAAGCCGAATTGCTCATTAGAGAAAAGGCAGCAGAGAACAAATGTCCTGTCCTGCAACATGTTCTCATTGTTGCTTCTCATATACATTAAGGTAAACAGAGGAAAACAGAGCTGGGTTTTGGGTTTGTGTTTGCAATATAAAACAAAAATGGTACAATTGCTCTTGCATGCTTAATAGAGAGATCAACCACCCATATAGAGTATCTGAACCTGCTGGGGCTGTAAGTGCAGTGATGATGCCCAGTTCATAAGTGAACTGGACCGTGAAGAGGAATTTCCTCATTTACATTTGAAAGATCACCTTCTGTCTGAAACAAAAGACTAATTTTCTCTTAATACGTGTAAGGGGATAATAAGTTTCATACCTCCAGAGAGAGAGATGCAATTCATACTGCCATTTCATAACCATATCAAAGACCAGCTACAGCTAGCAACATACATAAAGATGAAGAAAATACCACAGTAATGTTGGTGAGCTGAATTACAAAGCACTGTATTCCCTACACTGAGTTGAAGGTGGCATGCTAAAAATTAAAAGGGAATTCAGCTGCTATGGTCCATTTATTCCTCCATCCTTCTGAGACTGCATCCTAGCTGGCTGTGTGCAGCACCAACCCACTTACTCATAGGATGCAAACAATTAAGAGTCAGCACAACCCTAACTGAGGAGTAGACCAGCAACTAAAAGATTAAATGCTCCACAGCTTGTTACTGGCTGTGTAAATAACCCACTCCTTCAAATAACTGTTTAAAGAGGCAGTTTAAAGACCTTTCGGGTAATTGCTATATTTGGTTCCAGGATCAACATAGCCTGTTGTTAATGAATTACTTATATTAGGACTTATATCCTGTATTCTTCAGCCTGATGTAAAAGAAAATAAATCACATTTCATCTAAAGATTGCAAAGAAAAACAGTTAGGTGACCATATGTTGAGCTTTAGACTGTGCAAATCCCAGCAATGATGTTACAAACTTTAGGTTGGTTAAATTATCCGAAGAGAGAAGCATCATGAAATGATGTTTTGTCTTTCTTCTCCCTAAATCCAAATGGTAAATATAGCTGAAGATATTACAAGAAATTGTAAAAAGCTCACAGTTTCAGCCCAATTAAGGGGAACATTTAACTCTAGCCAAGGACAGTTAATTCTAAGGCCTCATCTAAAAATCAGGAAGAGTTGGAACAAAGCAACCATAATTATATTAAAAGTGCCTCATTAATGTAGTGTTAAGCATCAGAATATTGTAAGGAGGGGAGGGTGCAAGAATTAATAGTTTTATTGTAAAAATAAATTGCTCTGTCGTCCTTCTTTTTGTATTTCTATCTAAAGCTTCCACTAGTAATTGAGCTAGCTAAATGTGTCCTTTGTTAGATGAAAATGTGGCCAGGCCGTTAGCTTCCTTTTTATCTGACAGCTTAATAGAGTAAAGCTTGTGTTATAAAAATGAACACTGCAAAGGAAAATTAAGTTGGAAGAATTTACTAGGGATCACACCATGTTACTTTCTAAGGTAAGTCCTTTTTAAAGGAGTTTAATCAGTGCTACTGTTACTTTTGGTTTTAATAGAAACCATATATTTATATATTACATATAAAATCACAATAATGGGATTTCTTGAACAGAGTACATTAAATTTATCACTGATACACAATGAAATTGATAAATCATGCTGTGCCTCTGTTGTAACATGTGACTGATTTTGTAATGACTGGCATAAGAGAAAGGTAATAGGATAATATATTCCTCCTCAGTGATCTTTTTTATGTGTTGTAGACACTGGCCATTTACAATACTTTACTGTACACCCTTGTAAAGGTGAAAAAATATATGTACTATAGATACTAAGGGTTAGTTATTTTTCTACACCAATGCTGATTGGTACCCTACTTTCATGATGTTGTAGGCAGAAGGAAGATGGCGTTGGCCCCAAGCACACAGAAAACTACACAAGTCTCAATAAATTCATTCACAGAAATTACCAATAGAAACCACATTCTGCAAAGCATATGCTGGCTGAGAATATTCCGTTCTGAGTCCTTCTCTGTGGGGCCTGTTGTGTCTTTAAGCATATTGGTTCAAAAGAAGCTCCACTGAGATATCAGTATTTTGGGTTGCAATGGAATTTTTCTTTAGAAGACCTATGATAGGGATAAGGGGTATAGAGAAGAGGAATTCCCCCCAGCACAAACTTATGTTGCTGACCACTGGTTTCTTTCTGACATTCAGCAAAGAACGCAAGCTTAGCAGCAATATACAGAGATTTAAAGACAAATGAACATGCACTTTGGTATTGACATAATTTGCATTTTAATTAAAGTGCATCCTCCCTGCAAAGGTACCAAAGCCCCATTCTCACTTCTAAACCTGGGTGTGATGCTAAATATTTTTTGCCTAATGCTAAAAAATTTTATTTGTTTTTACTTGAACTATGATTACCTGCACCAAGACTAATAATAAGTCTTTGTTCATCAGGCAGAGCCTGCCATGAATCCAGTGAAAGGCATTGACTGTACTTTCAGTTGTTTGACATTTATGGTAGATGTAGTCTAATAAGGCTTACAAGCTCCACAAAAAGCATTCATGTCTCCCTTCATCCCTAATGTGTGCAACAAGAGAAAACAATGCACTGGAACAAATTCCAAAAGAGTCCTCATGGAAGAAGTCTTCCTTATGCCATATCATTAATAGTTTTCTTAGGCTAACATCTAATAAACCCCTTCACATGTACTTTACTTCAAGTGAGCACAGAATCTTAATGGAGCCAATGGAATTACTTAGAACCTAAAATACTGGTGCATGCTCAAGCAGTCTACTAAATCAAGGCTTTCATGAGTTAGAAGTCTGTGCTTTACTACTCAGTCAAACTGAAGAGGGAGCTTTTACAGACGTATATTTTTGCTTCCTCTTTTATGTAACGGTAAGTCCTTATGTCACCTAATTCAGCACTTCTTCCAAGGAGCAGGAGTTATTTATATGCTGTGTATTAAGAGCATTTGCTTCATTGGCTTTTGAATTTGGCCCAAAGCCTCCTGACTCTGCACTTGAACAAAGGTGTATCCTTTAGTAAATAATGGTGTCTACCCATGTCCCTGAATATTTCTTTGCTTCCTAGAATGCTTGCAGTCTTTTCAATCATTCCTTAATTTATGTCACCATATGCCTACAAGCATTAATTGAAATTAGATGACATGAAATAACTGTGTGAAATGGAATTGAGCCAGAACACAGGAAACGGCACCCTTTCTGTATGAAGTGCATGAGATTTCAGCCTAAGTGCTGACATAAACCAAGATTCTGTCTACCACCAGCCCCAGAAGCAAATCTTCAGGATTATTGAGGCACTGACAGATTTCTGATCTTAAGGAGGAAATATTTGCAAAATTACTTGGGGGAGTGGAGAAGGAATTAGTCCTGCCCAGCATAGGGTCTGCCTCTTCTGCCACATGGGGACCAAGAAACATCCCCAGTTACCTCACTATGCTGCAAGGTTTCTAAGCAGAGCAGATGTAACAAGGCTCCTCTTTAAGACAGCCCACTTAACGACTGATGTGAGCTATATCCTGCACACTCAGTGTCATGTTACTTGTAAATGTGCATTTCTGACAGACTCCTTTCCTATCCTGCCATGAGAAAAGTCACCAGCCATGTCCTCCCTCAGAAAAGGAGATGCCACAGTGGAAATCACCTGGTGCCTCTTCACATACTCAATGGCTGGTCCCGCACCCAAACAGCGGCAGCTGGCAAGCAGTTCTAGACAAACAAAAGGCACTTCAGTTATCGTTGATACAAATGAATGTCATTGAAAAATTATCCATCACGGTCATGCACTACAGAAACTGAAAGACATTGCTGTGATTTCGACATCAAATCTGACAAACTTCAAAAAATGCTTAGGCTGAATTACACCGTGCAACTCACCACACCATAGCCTCTGTACATCTTACAAGTTTGGAAAGTGTTTATTCTTCCACAGAAGAACATGAAAAGACTTTATTTCCATGTTAGTGTTAGAAACATGGGACTGATCCTCATGGGATCCAGTTGCTATTCTAAAGTTATAAGAAATCTGTCGGAGACTTGAGACTCTCTCCCAGGTTGATTCTTGTGCTCTAAGCTTTGGGCTATTCTGTCTATGCCTCACGTTCGCAGGTAAATCCTTTCAGGAATTCAAGACCACAATGACCCCTTCACTTTCAATTTGCTACACAACTTTACACATTTCTAACTTTCTTGTTCATCTCAGCTTGTTTCCCTGTTTCATCTTTAACGCTTGTGAAAGATGAAGATAAAATCAAAGTGAGGTGGAGGAACAGAAACCTGGTGTCAGTGTTCAGGAGTTCAGCCCTGCCAGGTACCAACACTCGGGAGCTGCTCAATGTCTTACAGAGACAGAGCTTCACATTCTTTGACTTCGCCCATACGTTGTTATTTTTAGACTTGTTACTGCCTGTCTGCTGCAGTGTCATGACGATGCAGTCTCTGAAGGCTCGCTCTCTTCAATTCCTACCCTAACACAATGGCACTATCAAGAAAAGCAGCATTTTTAATCATCTTTTGATTCCAAGCTGTCTTTTCCATTGCTAATAATATTTCCTATTTCTCTGTGACTAGAGTAACAAAAATTTATATATATATATACACACACATATATATATCAACAATCATGCAGAAAACTGCAAATACAATCGTTCATGTCTTATTCATCATGGACAAGAATTTTAACTGGCTAATTTTCAGTTTTATCAAAACACTAAATTACAACTGCATTGACTTCATTGATTTTCAAGGCAATTTTTTTCCCCCCAGAGAGGGCTTGCTTTCAATAAACTATGAAAATTCATGTATTTCAGAACCAAATGTAATGATTGATATCTTCCTATTGTTACCTTGCAACTGGAGCTCTGTAGTTTACTCCTCGCTATTTGAATAGTGATTAACATAATAATTAGATTTTTACATAAAGCCTTGATCATCCCAAAGGAACTGGGGATGATCAGATATTCAGCTGAATATAAGCTATTCAATTCTCCTTTAAACAAAGGGCAGAGTTTGCAAGTAGCTATATTAGACTAGCTGATTTGGCTGGAAAAATTAGAAAAGCATTTAGTTACACAAGTTCTTCTTAACACCCCTTCTCCAGACAAGTTCCTTGGGTACATAAGACTAATTTTTCCCACTTCATCACCTGATCTATTAAAGGATTTTACTTTTGCCTACAGCCTGTTTTCTTCCTGTATTCTTAAACAAACAAAATGTCTAGTGCCATCTCTAAATAAAACCATAACCTGAAAACTAGACTCCAGACTCTTCAAAGTAAACTTTCTACGTATTAGCTTCATGTCATCACTCTGTCTTTAAAAAGACTTCTTAAAAATGCATGATGATGCAAGGAATTGTAGAGAAACTATTAACAGCATCAAGCCAGATTGCAGTGGAGCAACGTGACTGCCTCCCTGCACAGCTCTTGACAAGGAGAGGTTTTACAGAGCTCTATGAAGAATTCTGGAAATCCAGGATTTCAGAGAGATTATGAAAATCCTCCCAAGATAGATTTTAGAGGATAAGAGCGGACAGAGTCTCCCCAGAGCCTCATCATTTGCAGTGATGTAATCCTCACGGAGGATTTGGAATTGTACTCGTCTATTTTGCTTGATAGACAGGGTGAATGTTGAACACCTAAACCAGAAATATTGGGGGGAAAAGTTTTTAAGCATTTACCACCAGTGCAGCTTTAAAGACATGGTAAATTCAAAGACTGCTGTGTTGACCTAGCTATTCCTGAGCAAACATTCAATAGCTAGTATCATTATGCAGGCCTCTTGTTTAAGATTATCCACAACTAATTGATGTTTCAAGACTCAGAGAAGAAAAAACGGTATCTTTGAAATAAAAGATACAGAAAATCCTTCTACTGCAAAGTAGGAAAAGAACCTGGGCCCATGTTCTGGGGAGAGAGTGAATTGGAAGAGCAGCTCTTTTTGGGAATAGTAAATTTAGTGCTTTATCACTATATTTCTTCAATACCTTAAGCAGCAAATATTAGCAAGCACTGTCAATGCAGCAGATCAGTACTCTACATGACACACTATGGACTGCAGAATAAATCATACACTTCTGATAAAACCAGTGGCGTTCCAGTGAGGTCAATGGCAAAGACCTCTTAGGTCTACTTTCATTTCTTCACTGTTCACATTTGTGCAAATAATTTAAGAGACAGCTAATAACCTAGGGCTTGGTCATTTGAATGGCCAAGGCAAAGGAACAAAGGGAAGTTACTTTTCCTTCCTATATCGAGATTTTAATGAAGACGTGACTATACCATTTTGAATTATTCCATGGAATAATATAGGAAATAGAAAACAACACAGCCTTACTCACTGTGAAAGTTTTAATTTTTCTCCTTTCCCTGGACAATATCAAAATGCACATTTTAGTTTATCAAAGCTTTTAACCTTATTGCTATTTTTACTGTAGCTAATAACACTTTCCTAGCTTACTTTCAAGTTATAATGAGTTACCTTCAGCATTTGGTCAAAGTATTTTGGATGACAATTTTGGTGGGAATTAATTAATCTAAAATTTGCTCCTGGGTAGCTATTAATTACTTATGGTAATTAGAAAGAAAAGCTTAAATGACTGTGGCAGTTACAGTGTGATGTAGTTAACATGTTTAACTACATCATTCCAGGTTTAATGACTGTTTCTCTCTTTCCCAACCTGATGGAATGACAGCAAAAGAGGCTAAAGCTGAAGGAAAAGGTAGCATAGAGGCAAGGAGACAAAAATTGGAAAACCTGGCAGATGGAGGTATTAAAGCTTTGCAGAGACTCGCATGTAGTCTGTTGACACTGCTGTTGATCTTACTGTGAGAAAACTGTAAACATAAATAGTTTGAGCAACCTATAAGGAGAAGGACTTCTTCCCAGGCTCACTTGGGATAGGATGGACTCAGCAGGGAACCTTGGCAAGATTGGTGGCAGCACCATGCCTAGGGAACAAAATGCCTCACCATGGTACATGAGAAGTGTTATTGCAGTAGAAAAAAGTACCATCTATAAATTGTTTTACTAGTTGGCAGATTACCCTAACATGGAAGCTGAAATAAAAGCCAGTGACAAGAGTACACTAGAGAAACATGGTTGATACGGTTGGAAACAGAGGAAGAAGGTTAAGTAAAGTTGAAAAAAACCTACAGTTCATCATCCAGGGAAACCACATCGAATGTAAAAATCAATGGAAGAGATGCAGGAAAAGCTGTACCAGTGAAAGAAATGCAAGAGCATAAAAAGACAGTAAATTAGGTACAACATTCAGTTACACAACAGAAAATATTTAAAGAATTTAGGGCTACAAAGTGAGGTTTCAGTCAAATCACTTCCCTCTCTCTCCAGCCTGCTGTAAGCACTGTTTCATTATCATCATTATTATTATTCATTACCACAGAGGTGCTGAAAGACTGTAAGCAGTTCAGGAAACAAACAAAAAAAATTACCAGGGACTTCAGGATATTTATTTTTGAGCAATAAAATAGTGTTGATGGGGATAAAAGGCTTTATCTAATTGAAAGTAAACATCAAAGAGAACAAGTAATTATTTACTATGAAACAGAGCAATATGGGAAGTCTAGGGTGAATAAAATGGAACACTTCTACCGCCTTCACTGTGTCTATTCCCCTCAAGAATTCGTAGAAACTCCATTATTTGGGATACCTGAAAAGCAAGTATTGGGCTTGCCCACAGGTGCATCACTGCTTATTAAGCAGCTGCTGCTCTCCCCCACTCAGCAGAGATGGGGAAAGGAGTGATTCATTCTGCTAGTGAAACAACCAGTCAGGGGAGCATTAAAGGGAGATCACAAAATAGCTGAAGAGGAGAACATGAGATACTTGCCTTCCCCAACCACTCCCGCTGTCAACAAATAACTCCTGCAGGGAGCAAGAAATCCTGACGAATTCACCCACTGACATGGCTGCAGCCTGCAGCCCTGGGCCAGATGTGAGACCAGAGGCTGCCTCGTGTCCCTTGGAAGCACAGTGGCACTTGCAATTCCCAACAGGGAGGGCCAGCCACAGATCTTCACTGTTCCCTTGCCATTCAGCGGTCTGTGCCAGGTTGCATGACAATGTGATCCTGGACAGAGGGCAAAATTGGTGTCGGGCAGCTCTCCTGGAAAAATATACCACCTTATATGGCACTATATATAATCTGGGGCTATAGGCTATGTGGAAGATACACAAAGCACTAACTGATGTTTTCGTACCAGTTCCTCTTCACTGCTCCACAAAATCAGACAGATGGTATTTAAATTGATTTTTTAAAAACATAAATAGAAGAGGCTCAGTCATTTTCTGGTTAATGTTCAGTGTTTATGCCTTAAAGAGATTATGAGTTTACATGTGATGTAGCTTCCACTTGAAACTAAATCCCATCCCTATGTATGATTAAGTTATTTAATAACTTTTGCACAGGACCCAGATACCTTTGCTTTGTTCTAAAATACTCCCGACTCTATGCTTTTTTACAAAAAATGGCTCAACTTGTCCTCACAATTTCATTAAAAATTGAATTTAGTCTAATGCCAAAAACCATTTGTGTTGCATGTCATCTCTTTAATCTTCAGAAGCCTGTGTCCCTCTGTGATATCTTTGGAATCCCTGTCCAAAAACCTAGCTTCAATGAGCTGATGAATCTGATGCTGTAGGAATTTCCTAGCAGCCAAGTCTTGTCAGGTCCCACTTAAGAGTCATCTACTGGGATGAAACACGTGATTTCAGTTAATTCTCTTTTACGCCAGAGACTTCTGACTAGCAAAAGCTGTCATTCAAATACTCCAGTTAAGGAGTAGGGATTCTCTTGAAGAAGTTTCACGACAAAATTGTCTCTCCTGCCTTTTGCTAGCTGTTTTGTGGTATATCTCTTCATCCGTGAATCCTCGAGGAAGAATTTGCAGAGAAAAAGGAGACCCACAAAGACAGAACAGCTGTTATTTTCAGAGCACAGAGGATAAGGAAGAGGGATCCTTTCTTTCCTATGAGCTCCAGGAAAAAACAGCAAACACTAATGGAGCCTGAAGTAGCTGGATTACAGGTAAGACTTTGCAGGCTAATCAATACCTGTAACAAGTACATATCTTTAATGTGGGACAAAAACAAGCCACCCTTTTATTCTTTTTTCTGGGACTAGACTACTGAGAGCCACAAGAGAGCTTTCTTCATTGTGAAACTAAATGGGATGCTATGTGGAATAAATCACTGACATAATGGAAAGAAGAAAAGTTATTCCCCAATTAACCCAAATTAAAATCCAGTGGTATTTTCTGGAAGAAAAAACAAACAAACAAAAAAACCCAAACAAAAAACCTCTCAACCTTCTACAACAAATCCAGCTGACCCTAATCTTCAAAACACATCCTTGATTTTGGTGATTGATTTTTAAATAGACTCACAATATCCTTCTACTTCATGTAGAAGTAATTAGCATTCGTTTGCATGATGAGATTAGAGCCGTGTAACATCTCTTCTATCACTCTACTATTGACACAGGGTTTTTTTGAAAGATCAGAAGCAACCGAATGCAGAAAAAACATTCTGAGAAATTAAAGCAGCTACGCTGACTTTCATTTCAGGGTCCACAGTCAAAGTGAATCGAATGTCTGAAGCATGCACAGTGGCCTGTGTCAGGCTGAGGATGGATGGGACAAGTTCTCATGCATATGCAGATGTACAAAATCTCTTTCTCTCTCAATGGGGTGCTTTATGTTATTTTGACATAACATGCACAGTAAAAACAGAACAAGGCTGGTGATTCCTATTGCAATGTGTGATAATAACCTGTCTGATAAACTGACCTCTGCCTTATACACCCCAGATAGCTGTGTCCCCACTCGCACGCCCACAATACAGTCCTCAAAACTGACCAGGAGCTCAGCGGAAGGAGGACAACTTGTTATACAGAATCCTGCTGTGCTCCATTTAGACCGTGATAGTTTGGATCATTTGTGCACACTTGGTGCCCAAGGGATAGGATGGACTTGGCCCTCCCACACAGTCTCCTAATTTTTATCCAGTGTTGTGGTCAGCAGAGATTCCTCCAGACACAGCAGACACTAAAAGGGAGAGAGAGAGATGTGCCAGTCAAGCAACAGCACAACCTTCCCAACACAGAACTGCACAGACATATTCCTTCAGTTTTGGCTGAAGGAAGTTTCATTTTTCTTATCCTTTGCCTGCATCCCTTAATTTAAGCTGGATGGTGCAGGCCTGCAATGAGGCCTGCAACTGGATCTTACAAAACGTATTTGAAAGAACTTGAGAAGAGTAATGGAAGAGATTGCATGTCAAAAAACATGTCAGTGAAGATTCGTAGCTTGAACTGATCATTGCTTTATTTTCAGGGAGTTAGTCACACTGTCCTTGTCAAACTCACAGTATAGTTTACTTTAAGAAGTAATGATTTTACCAATTCTATAATTTTTATCACAGTAGTTTAAGCTCTTGCTGCCATTAAACCAACAATATATGGTCCCAGCCCCTAAGATCCTACAGTTGAATCATTTCTATCACCAAGTCCTTAGGAAGCTTGCTAGCTCTTTATGACAGGAAACACTCACAAAAAATTGATCTTTCCAAGCTTGCTACCAGCATTTTCCTTTTCTCCAGTGCTGCTATTTTTAGGCTATTATTCTGCACAAAACTTAAGAGATTGATAAACATTTGGATGCTATTCAAGAATAGTCATAAGCCTGTGTAGGCACATTTCTCAAACTTCTCTTAAGAAAGGTCTTTTTTTTTTTTTTTTTTCCCCTTTTGAATCTTTTTCTTGTTTGGAGGAGCCAGCATGAGTAGTAATCACAGACCTGGTCACTAGCATCTTGTGAATAAAGAGACCCAATATCAATCACCCAATAACTACAAGGAGGTAATCAGGAAGACAGAGCCAGGCTCTTCACAGTACTTGCATGGTAAGAAGACAAGAAATAGTGGACATAAATTGAAACAAGGCAGGTTTTTTGTGACCAGGGGATTCAAACAATAGAACAAGTTGCTCAGAGAGGAGGTGTGGTCTCCATTCTTGGAGGTTTTTAAGATCAGACTGCATAAAACCCTGAGTAACCTGGTCTGACCTCACAGCTGACAAAGCTTTGAGCAGGAGGTTGGACTAGAGACCTCCTGAGGTCCCTCCTAACCTGAATTACCCTATGATTCTACATCTCAGTCTCCACACCCCTTTTTAACTGAAGCTTTTGTCTAACCTTCTCACCTCCACATATATCAGATGTTAAATACATCTTCAGTATTTTGAATGAAAGGTTCCAAGACCTTTTCAAATAGTTACTGAAAGCACTTCAAAACAAACTGAAATAACTTCTTTTATAATGATTTGGAAGGCAGGGGTTTTTATTTTTTGTGTTAACATTCATACATGGGAAAGTGACCCTCTTTCTAAGGCTAATCTTTTCCTGAATTAAATTATGTCATTTTGGGAGTTAAATATATCTACTCACAGCCATTTGATATATAAATGGACTAAACTATAGACGGAGTTTTTAAAATAGGGAGTATCACTTACTGCCAAATGAAATTTAGGAGCATAGTGGGAAGCAAAACAGAAAATGAAAAACCGGTAATAGTCCAGGCTTTTTCAGGTATAGCTTAGAAGAAGCAGTACCCATCACTAGGCAACACTTTAAATTAATTTTCTTCAAGGAGAGTGAGGAAGACAGCCAGGGAGAGTCATATTATGCAAAATGTTTTTTCAACTAAGTTGGTTGCCCTCTGTTTGTTCAGTATGTTCCAGGCTGGCTCAAGATACATGATGTAAAAACATTCTCTGAGGCAGCGTTCATATATAATATACAAATGCCTCCTCCCATGGGACCCAGGCTACATAATCAGACATTTTCCTAATCAACATAAAATGATCAGTCAAAAGAATTCACTCTAGAAACAAGCAGCAGTCGCAGTGTGAGCAGCATAGCTCAGAAAAACATTTTATCATTAACAACAAGAAACAGTTTCCCATAGAGTTAGAGCTAGTATCTCAGTAAAATGGAACATCTTTTATCTGAAAAATTATTTTAAAAAGCACAAAAAAAATCAGTGGAGTGTTAATTCTATGAATTAACTGGAGTTTCTTATAGATGTATTTTAACACTATCCCTCTTCCCTCCCCAAAATGAGAAATTCCATTAACAGCATTATTAGCTCTCCTTTAAATAGCTAATTACACCTAACTCCAGTCATAATGTCTAATTACTGGTTTATTCGCTCTGAGTGGTTTATAACATGATGAGAAATTACTGAGATGAAATTAGATCAAAGGGTAACATAAATGTATTTGCATTTCAAACTGCCTTGAAAGGCAGAGGTGGAGATGAAGGTGGGTGGGGTGGTGGAAGAGAAACGGTAGCATGAAGGTACAGCTACATTTCCACGAGCAGTCAGCATCTGCTCCCTTCGGAGCCCTTCTTCATCCATGTCCACGTACACATGTGTGCTGTATACCTGAGAGAAACGTGCCAGACCAAAGCAGTCAGAGCATTTACTAGAGCTGCATAATGTGACAGGAGATGGATGCAATCTCGTTGCCTTTGGAAGATCACAATAGGAAACCTGAAGCAAAAGGCTGCAGAAGAATCATAGGGAGCTACATTAAACCAAGCCAATCCTGCAGTTTTCAAGGGCCTCTGTAGTGTTACCATAATAAAAATCTGCTACATAAAATGTATGTACAACGGATGCATAATAAGTTTTACCTCATTATCTCACAGCAAAATGATGTGGCTTTTTTACTTAAAGTTTTCACTATAAAATTAAAAATGGAACAATTAACACTCCTAGAAACTTAAATTGTTTCTCAATCTATGCAGGAGCTGATGGGATAAGGGTGAAAATGGTGTTATGTCAGGAGACAGGCAGGCTGGAGGGATTTCACAAGGCGCTAGTCTAAAAGTCTGAGGAGCCTTGAAATAAAATAGGGGAAAAAGCATTCCTCAGAAAGCCCTCTCCCATCAATGCTTTCTCATTCATCTCATTTCCAGTCATAACAGTGACAAGTTTTCCTTTTTACACTTACCAAAGTTGTATAAAAGACATTTCAGCAGCAATGAATTAACTTCAACCCCAAAATTATTACTTTTCAATCTTAGTTGAAAGGATAACATGAACATAGCTAGACTGTTTGTTATTTCAGAGTGGGATGCAATGTTTGTTCATGTCACTGAGAAGATTCCAGCAAAATCCCGTGGTCTTTTTAAAGCCAGGTAGGTTAAACAGTGACTTACCTTAGTTCAGAAAGACAATGCTCTTAGATTTCTGCAAAGACATCTGTCTCCTTCAGCAGCAAGGGATGTATAATGTGAATGCTTGTTACACCAGACTGCACTTTTATAGGAAGGAGGACTTCAGGACCAACTTCATTCTAATCAAGATTCTGATAACATCTTGAGGGCAATAGCTTATGCTAGCAGTATCTTTCACTCATGATTTAAAACAGGGGAGACATTGCACAATAGTTTAAGAACATTCTGCTCATCTCATTCTTTGTCAGTGTACAACATCCTCATCCTTCGCACCTCTGTCCTTTCAGACATCCATCAGTATAAACACTTTTCCACTGAGTGGTAGGAAACAGGGGAGTTGCACTTCATGCATGACAGCATCAAATTAACAGAGACAGGTCATGAATTATACAGATAGTTTGTTGTTCATTTCCTTTAGACTGTACAGCTAATTAAGAGCTGTACTTTTCATATGAATTCTGTAATTACTCTGACATGTGCTAACCATCTCTGGCTAGTATTCTGCTCCATTACAGAGTGAAAGTTAATGGTAGTCTGCGGTTCCGACATTAGTCTGAACCATAAAAACTAATAGCTGAAACTCCATGTTATTGATGATCCTCTTCTGTGACCTCTTGCTTACATTTGTTAAAAACAGACATCTTCATGAGAAAGAATGAATCCATCTGAAAGACAGTATCATCTTATAGCTAGTAGGGAAGGCCGTTTCAGGAAAAAAAAAATCCTTTTGCCCATTAAAAAATTATGCAGAGAAACTGCAGAAACAAACCTACTGATCTGACACCTTCACCTCCCCTCACACCCGAGCATCCCACAGTACCACAGGTATGTTTACTACATTGTAGACATGAGTTACAGACTAGTTATAAACTGAAATGGTTATATAGTGGCCCACTGCACTCCACAGTCATCAACTATACCAATGATTATTAATTAACCCTCTACTGCACAGACAAAACCATGCCCTTAAGACAGAAGGCTGAAGGGCTGAGGTACAGATGTGGTGTAGGAGAAGCAGAGTTTAGGTGGGCAAGCAGAAAGCTTTATTCTAAACATGTGCCTCAAGTAACATGTGTATCAACGCCACTTTTTCTTTAATTTTTACAAACTTATTAGAGGAATTACTGAAGAATGAAAAGCCTACTTCCCCTCTTCTATTATCACTACTTCTCTGTTGAAAAGATTGTTATCCCTATGTCAAAATCGAATCTAACTTTGTTTTATGCACGAATGAGGTACTCCAGGACCCAAGCTGCAAGAAGTCACATGCGGCTAGATCTCATCTTAATTCATGAGTTGTAAGCACAAATATCTAGTTGATAACATTACCAATATGGTCTAAATAGGGTCTAAATACAATAAATTAAGAAAAATAGTTCTCCCGTATGTGTTCATGGTTTCTGGGACCTCTACACTTTACTAGCATTGAAAGAAAACACAAAACCCAGGAAGTTGCCCAACAAGATTTTACTGAGAAGTTGCTGAATGCAGGACTGAAAGAGGCAGAGACAACATCAAGAACTTGAAATTTTTTTGCTCAGTTGTCTTCAGCATAAAATCATTGAACTGATCCTCTGCAATTGTACCTGTTCCTCTTACCAAGCTGTGACCACTCACAGAGAAGATAAGTAGAGAGAAAAAATTACACTTATAACCTCTACTTATCCAAATAAATGAGCCCACCTGAAAGGATTACAGACAAATTAAGCATGGAACTGGTTTTTGCTAACACATATTATACACTTTTCATATCTACAACTGAGAAAAAGAAACCAAGGAATCTAAGTGCATAAATTACACTGTTTATTACTTAATCTGCCTTTTAAAAACTTATTTCCGATTCAGTTATATCTCAGCATTTTATTTTTTTTTTGTCTCTAACGTGAATCTGTCACTTTAAAAGAGCACACAAAAGAAAAGGAGAAAATGGTAAAGTGAGGAGATGGAGATGTATGTTTCTCATTTGACCTTCCTGACAAAGATAAGACAAAGTCTATTAAGCACCTGTACAAAACATTCCTTATTCTTTTTACAGTTCCTTCCTATCTCTTATTTTTCTGTGAAAGAAGATTTTCTGCTCTCCCCAAAATCATTATATTTCCTTGACAGGCTCTGACCTATACTCTGCTGTGACTTTTGATAACCATCTGCATTCTACTGGAGCACAGACTTTTGGGGACAGAGGGAAAGAACCATACGTCGTTGCCACCTGAAGGCCAAAGTAACATCAAATCATTCAAATCTTTTCATATTTTCATGACTCTTCCCTATTTTGCCTCTTTTCCTAGTTGTGGCCACCGATCCCTTCTTTTTAACGAATTACAGCTATGACCTTAATTTGTTACACCTAGTTGTAAAGCCAGATCCACAAGTATTTTGCCAAGCCCTACACACACCTCTATATTAGAGACATTAACATCTCAGCACACTGTTACTATTAATTTACATGGAAACACTGCATTGCATATGCAAACATCTCTTGTGTATGTAGGAGAGGTGGGACATGGAATATCAAAAGATATCCACATTTTCACCTTTCTAATTGCTTACTATCAGTTCCATCTGCACAATTTTCCCACAGTTTAATGGAAAGATGCCCTTTCCTTCGTGTCAAAGAACAAACAGGCTGTTCGTTGCCTAGCTTTATTTATTAGCTGAAAGACAGACATTTGACAGTTGTCACTAGACAGAGCAAATGGGATTTTCGAAGAGGCCTAAGGGAATTGATGTCCCTTAGGCTGATGAATTTCAAAGGGAACTGGACTATTTAGTGTTTTAAGGAAAAAAAAAAAGGTGAAAACTTCAATAAATGGCTTAAACACATAAAGAAACACAATCACTTACACTTGTGTAGTCAACGGCTAGCACTGAGTGCTACAGTTGAGCAAACAAATGCAAGAAAGGAACTGATCCAAACAGAACAGTCATAAGATTCTGCATTATTTAGGTTCTACTAGTTTTTTAATAAGGGAATTACTTAAATACAAAACAGTTTTCAAACTTTGGGAGTTGACTGGAGTCTTTTTTCCTACTTCATATATCATGAAGGACACTAACAGTCTGCTCTCTTTATGCATAATTTATCACAAACAGACGAGTCCTTAGACGGTATAGAAGCAGTAACAACTCTGATTAATGCCTCTGTCACACCATGCATTGATTGGTATTCCTCTAGTTGTTGACATCCTTAGGAAAGCTCTTCAGAAGATGCAGTTAGTTCCAGGTGCTATGTCCCACATAGCAATTATGCCAACGGGGCATACAGACCTCACTTCACTGTGTTTGAGGAGAGCTCTGTCTATCACATATAGCTACACTACTAACTGAATAGGTGAATCTGCAGTCAGTGTGAAAATCCACGTCCTAGCAAAGATGCTGGTTAATGCTGTTGTGCAGTCCCATTGGATGAAGACATCGCTTCTCCTTTCAGATCATATGCACGAGACCTTTAGGACAAGCAGCCAACTTTTACTGTGTCAATACAAAATTTTCCACAGTGTAATTTAAACTGATATTTAAATCCCTAGTCTTTGCTATAATGCAAGCAGACACCCATGATGATCAGCATTAGCGAAAGAAAGCACCTTGACGTGCATTTCTGACACCTGACGATCAGCTCCGCTTGCTGCGGTGTCATACAGTCAGAGCTAGCTCTCCTGCCTGCAAGGTGGCAGAGCAGAAATCAGCACTAACAAGTCATTTAGACACATTAACGAAGGACCATGCCCGAGCTAGGGAGAGTCATACTCTGTGTGTGACCTTAAACAAATCACCTCATGCTCTCACCCCTTTGTGCCTTAGTTCCCAAATATAACATGGAGATAAAACTTTTTCCAGTTCACAGGAACACTGTGCAAATTAGCCTAAAATATAGCAAAAACTTCTAATATGCTGCTAGGTTTCTTGAGAAATACAGCCTCATAACTATTGCTGTTTAGGAATAGGTGGGCTTTTTTTGGCTGTTTGCTTATTAATAATGAAAAAAGCCAAGGTAAATTAGAAAAACTTTGCTATTCACCTCAGTTATTGTTTATATCACTTCCCCTGTTGACTGCTTCTCATTACTCAACTTCCATCAGTGAAGACAATCACCTATCATCGCTCCTTGGCACGGTAACGAGTCACCTACCCCCTTAATCCATTTTTGGAGGCTGTCAAGTTTTGATTTCTTGCCTCAAAATGTCATCTTTATCTTTGGTGTTCTGTCATTCTTAGTTCACAGTGAACTTAAACACACCATTCTGGAAAGCATCCTTCAATTTTATAAAATAAGCAACCGTTATTTTATGTTACAGTCTCACTCCCACAGGACAACTGATTAATCCAGACTCCCAGAAAAGAATTCTCCACAGTGAGCATCTAGCAGTTCATCACAATGACCAGAACCCACAAGACAGGTAGTATGATGCACGTAGGGCTGGAAACAAAACTGGTGTAACATGCATATTTGCCTGAGAGCCCATAGGCTTCACACGACTGTGCAAACTGCTGTCTTAGTTGATTCGACATATATCCAGTAGCCTGACCACCAAGGAAGTAGAAAGACAGTTTAATCAAAACACTGGTCATCAGCACATCCCAGGATTCTGCAGGATAATTTCATTCCCTAAAGTATTTTTTCTGTGCATGTAAGAAGGAAACACATTAGACATATGGACAGAGAATCACCGGAGAGGAAAAAATAGCATACAGCCCAATGATAAGAAGAATCAGCAGTTTGGGGAACCTATATTAGGGGGGCTCCTAATTGGCAACAGAAGCTGCAAAATCTCTGAGGAACTTGTGAGGCAGCAGCAATCTGTTCATGATTCATTTGGCTGGCATAAGACAAGCAAGGTGGCTGATGGCCTGACCTTTCTTCACAGAAAGCTGATAGACACTGTCTCTTCATTTGAAATAATTCCCTGGAAAGACAGAAGTGATGCTGCATCTTTAACTAGATATTGCTTCTTATCAAGGAGCTGCACCTTTTACTCTAACAAAGATTACAAAAACAAAGGATATAATACTTCAGTAATGAGAACAGAAGACTCTTAAGGTGTCTACATTCCCTCTTCCCCTCATTAATAAAAGCTTTAGTTAAGAACAGCCTATCTGTTGTTTCAAGTGCAAAACAGCAGTCATATTTTCAGCTGTGTGGACAGTGATGAATTTTGGAAAGTTCCTATCAATTAACTTTTTCAGCCTTTGCCATATTCTCCTTTTTTAGATTTTCCTTGTATCCTTTCTAGTCCTTTTCAGATAAAAGCCTTTGCTAGAAAACAGGAGAGCACACTGACTTTCAGAGTGTCTGTCCAAATCTACGTAACAACTTAGAGACAGCACAGAAAGACAGGTTTTTGGAGATTAGACGGTCTATGCTTTCAAAGTACATGAACTGGAGTACCACAGAGTCAGCAGTCACATTGAAAGCCTGTCTGAAGTATCTCATTTCCTACAGCTTTGTCTCTTTAGGTCATCATTTACTTCTCTATGAATGGCACTGTGCATGACGATGTTGAAATACCCACAGCTTGGAATACTCCAGCATCTCAGGGCACATAATCATTCAAAGTGGAATAAACTTGTGCATGAAATTAAGTAAAGGAGAAAGCAAAGCAGCAGCAGAGGACTGTTTCAGCACAGCCCTAACAAATAACAGTCCCCATGAGACAGATGTGTTCCTCGGAATGAAAGAGAACAGCTGTACTTAATCTTTACTTGGAATAACTTTTTTTCACATCAGATTCCTACCACCTATTCCTCTTATTTGTCACATATAACTGACATCACAGCTCAGAGATTAGCCTTCTTGCTCAGTCAAAGAAACAAACACAGAAAAAACACTGCAGGCTTTAACCTTTTTCTTCCTCCTTGTGCCCTTCAGAAGATGAAGCCAAATAAAGAGACACCAGTGAGCACTAAAAGGATAAAATCTCAAAATTTGTGTCTTTGTTCTACTATAACTCAGCAGTGTAGAGTGACAATTGCAAGGTTATTTTCTGAGCACATGGTTAAGAAATAAGGAGTCCTTAATAAAAGAGTTGTGTCCTTTTGACAGGTAACAAGTTATTCTCCAATGTTCCAGAAGTGACCACTGACACCGAAAGGCACATACTGCAAAACTACTGACAAACCAAAATATAGTTTCCAAGAGAGCCTAGAAGTAATTAAGTGTTTTTGTTTCCAGAAGGTGTCAGCAATTCAGCATCAGGTTTTGTACTATAGGATTTAAAGCATGAAGACTGTAAACAAAGAACACTTCTACGCTGGCAGTTAACACCGCAGAAGAGATGACTATTGCATCAATAAGAATGGTTTTACCTGGTCTGTTCTAGCTAATCTCCATAGAAAACTTTCCTACAGGTTTTCAGAGACTTAACATTGGCACAAATTTTCTCCATAATCCATCCAGGCCTCAGCCAGAGGTGAGTGATTTGCAAGAAATCCTGTTCTCAACATATCCTCATCACATGTCGACAGCCAAATGAGAACAAGAACACAAGTACTCCTACCTGTGTCAAACACGTACATTATTTATCGTTCCTCTCATGGCAAGCTGATCTCCAAAACCCAGGTTTAAAGAGTTGATGAGGCTTGCTAGCCCCAGGGAGATCTAAGATCTTATGGAAGAGCAGACAGATTTGGTGGCAATCCAGATACACCCAGGAATTGTCAAGTACATGTTTTCAGGATGACACACCATTTGTCAAAGTCAGTTAGGAGCGTGTTACCAAAGACTGATTCTTTCACTGCGTTTTGGAAATGTTGTCTTGTGATTTGAGCAAACTGTTGACATAAAGAAACCAGGTGGGACACTGAGTTATTTATTCCTGAAATCTATGATCTGTGTAGTTAAAAAAAAAATTACACGGTGCAGCTGTATATCTGTGGCATGCAGCTTCTCAGATATTTTTATCATATCAATGCAGTGTCAAACCATTTCCAAATATGAAATGCAAAAGAAGTGCTCACAGCTTCTGCTTCCAGTGTGTTGGGTATAAGGAACCAGAAGACAGGTGATGTCCTGGTACTTTTGCAGGGATTTCTGCATGACTGTTCCAGTGAAACTTTGTTTTGGAACTGCTTTATTGTCAGGTAGACGTTGCACAGATGCGTTAAATGAACTCCGTTGTTTTTTCCTATTGATCACCTGGATTTAAAAGGTTTTTGCCTCATTAGATCATGTGATAGTCTGTGCTCTCGGTGTGATGATGACACAGGATAAATATCTTATTAAATTGACAGTGGAAAGGGCCACTTCCTGGAAGAGGGGAAAAAAAAATTCTATCACAGAGCATGTGTTAACTTCAAGCACAAGGAAAAATCATACAGGGGAAATGAAAAAGAGAGATGGAAATGCTACCCAAAATCAGATCGTTTCTGCTGACCTGCATTCCCCGGGACATATTCCTGTATTTCTTGTGCAGAGAGACACTTGAGGAGGAGAGGAAGAAGTTAGCTGTTATACAGACATACATGAAAAGGAGCTTGCAAGAGTGTTATTAAAGTAAAAAAGCCAAGCATTCAGGCATAGGGAAATGACAGAAACACTGTTATTTATGCAAACTTAGTTAAACCATCTTGTACAGACACTGCCTTTAGTTATGTGACCACATAGTAGTTTTCCACAGGACTGCAGCCTCATTCAGTGCACAGAATGGGCAGCGGCATTCAGTTTGAGTGACACGCAATCTTTGTTTTATTGCCTAGCATTTGACCCTTCTTCCTGAATCATAGGTAAATACTAGTCCGAAAGCAAAATTATGTTTCCCTGTCAGCTTTTCAGTAGCACTCCTTACAGGATTTTTGTGAAGCTAAACCTACAGTGCTGACAGGAGATGAGACAGTGCTATTCCCATTTCACAGGCAGGGAATGCCAGTACAGAGGCAATGTTAAATTTAGTAAAATGTGAGTCACTTAAGACACAGGGTTTTTCCAGTATATGCATTATTCACACACCACTTAACTATACACAAAGACCAAGGAATTACACTGAAGTTTCTGCAATTACAGAAGTTTGCTTTGAATGACTTCCCAGTAAATGTTTCAAAACTGCAAGTTTCTGATGGAAAACTGTGTCTGGTTTCCCACAGGAAATGAAACATTTACAGTTGTGCCATCTGCCTATTCATGTGCTGTTAATACTCCTTCCACCTCATTTCTGAGCCCATTGGCTGGCGGAGGAAAAGGTCTCCAAGTGAATGCCTCTAGGCCTAACAAATACTGGCAGCTAACAGGGAGTAAGACCCAAATTCGAGCCTCCGTTGAGAGAAAGGAGGCAACACCTCCCCCCATCCATGTCCTGCCAGGCAGTGACAGACCCCCTGCTCAGCACACACAGCTCTCAACTAGCTGCTTGCCAGGGGACTCAGGGCACAAATGCGTGGAGCTAATATCCGTGTTCCCCTTTGAGAAGCTGTATTCTCATCTGGTGATATAAACCAGAGAAAGAAAAGAGAGTAAAATCACCTCCAGGATGCGCAGTAATGAGCGCATCTCTGTAATAATCGCTCACCGCAGGGCTGTGCTGTACTGCCAGCCAAATGTCACCCTCTTCTATCACTGCCAGCAGAGGCATTTGGATCCAGCACAGTTTTCACTTCCAGAAATGCCAGCACACTTTCCGGAGTGATCTGGTGCTCATCTGACAGGATACTAGCATAAAGATTTGGCATCACCTAGCCAGGAATAAAATAGACCTGTCTCAAGAGAGAAACCATGTCCCAGTCCTTTCCAAAAGGCAACCAAACACACTGCAGCTCAGCAGAGGTGAAAAACTAGTTTTGGGAAAGCAGCTGTTGAGCAGAGCACAGCTTTCATATAAACAGGCGTCTATGCCATGTCTATTAGCACCGCTATTCTGAGATTTACTGCAGCCAACCCTCACTTGAAAAACTGGCACTCAGCACAATCTCCTTCCCTTCAGTCTGCCTTGGTCTCAAGACAGTCATCACCATGTCTCTCTCCTGCCCTCTTTACAACAGCCAGCAATTCCCACTGTGCTTTCCATTACTTTCTTTGAGACCCTGCCTGTACTGACCTACAGTTGTAGAATCTGTGCTACTCAACTCATCAGCAAGTAGTGAGATTGTAGGGGAATAACAGGGTGACACTGACCTTGTGATGCAAATTGTGCTGAGTTTTTTCCATGCAGTCTGCTCAGGGAATGTGTATCAGACCTGCTGTGGCATTTACAAACCAGGCTATGAAAGAGATACCATTTTCATCAGCTTAGAGGCATTTATGGCATATTAAATGCGCTTTTATAGAAAATATAACTGTAAACAGAGGAAGAAATGGATGCTTTTACCATAAAGCATTCTTAGATAGGGTGATGCAAGTGTTTGTGGCATAGAAAATTAAAGAATGACACATCCAGAAAATAAATGGGAGTGGTGCAGCAGTAAATCCACACTCTCTCACCTATAGATATATAGATATAGATAGCTTCACAGCTCTCTAGCTGCAGGAAGCGGAACCTATAGAGCAGCCAGGAAGATGCCAACCAGAAAACCAGTCACATGCTGATTACTGCTGCTAGAAGCCTGCCCTCATTGTAATCCATTTGGTATTCCCCAACCTGAAGTTGCAATGAAAGGAGATCCCAAGCTGATGTGTCTTATGTTTGTCTCTTTCTCTACCAATGCCGTATGACTGGGATTAAAAGGACTGAGCCCACTGCTTGGTTCAACAGTTTCTTCCACTCAGAGCAATTACTGTGTGCAAGTGCACTGCACCCCATAACCACAGGGGTTTCATGGGCCTGGTCTTCCCATCTGGTGAAGTTGATGAAAGTTATGCTCTTGATTACAGCAGTGCAAGATTGAGAATAAAGAAGGAAAATTCGGGTCAGTGAAGTCATAAGAAAGCAGTCAGAAAAATCTTGGTTTACAAAAACTAAAGACACTTCAGAAGGATGGGGTTTGTTTTCCAACAGTTTCCTCAGGTGACAGCTGCTTTCTGCTGTGCTGCTCTGCAAAATGCCACTATGTCTGTGAATTCATCTGTGTGATCTAAATCAAGACAGGGCTCTCTGTCAGATAAATCTAGTGGAAAAAAATCTTGGTCCTTTCCTTCCCCAAATAAATAGCATTCAGAGCAGGAACCGAAACCTGCTTTGAACAGGAGAGTGGAGACTCCAGCTGGGCAGTTCATCTCTCAGGACAGGTTTCCTGAGAGAAATACTAGCAGTACCAGAAGGTTATAACTGCAAGTATTAGCATGATCTTCCCCATTCTGTGCCTACTTGTGATACCATTTAGAAAAGAAACAAAACAAAATACTTAAAATTAGGTCCACAGAAACCTGCTATAACTGTTTGTTCTAGCTGGGCTTTCTAACCACCAAGTTGTTCACGGTGGATGCCGCAGCAGCTGGCCTTAGTTCCAAAGCAATATGAAAAAAATTAACTAGGACTCAGTTCTACATGGCAGTCAACTGGAAAGCACAACACGAGGTATTATATGATAAGTACAATTCGAAAGGGAGGGGGAGACAATACAAACTGAAGAAGTCAAATGCAGATGTGAATCTGATTTCTCTAAACTCAGAATTCCAGTTTAGTTCATAAAAAATACTGGCATAAACCCCAGAACATAGATCATTTGGTCCATCAGGAAAAGGTCCATCAATAAGCAACTTCACCCCATCTTATAATGGCAGTCTAGGCTAGAAAGTTGCACTGAAAAAATATATGCTCCTAGGTTTCCATTTGATTTTCTTCCACAAATTCAGTTCAAATTTGGCAAAATGTCTTCTGACCTATAAGCTAAGTGACAGTCATACAAAGTCAGATGAGAACTTGACTTGAACAGCAGTTTTGTTTCCTAGTGTTAATGGAGTTCTTGAAATAAAAACATAAAAGTCATGCTAAATTTACACCATCAGCTGTTAGTGAGAAATTCAAGATTACAGAGCAGAATTTGGCCAGCGATTTGTCTGTCCCTGTTAGGCACCTGAAACAGGTAACCCACAGTGCCTGTCTAGTCCTAAGGTCAATGTTGGAAGACAGGCAATTGGAAAAAGAAATTGTTATCAATGGTTCATCTGCAAGCTGATCTTTGAAGTGAAGCAGTATTTTATGTCTATCTCGGTGCTTCCTTCTGTCTGTTAAAGAGATGAGAGGAACCTCATTTTACTTGGTGCCGAAGGAACATACTTTGATGGTCAACTTCTGAAACAACCAAGAGGGGGACACCAAGATCTGCTTCAGTACTCTCTTCTGCAGTGAGTACTTGCATAGACTTCAGTTTTGCCAGTTAAAATATGTTTCAACAGTGGGTGCCCATCTGGATTTTAATCTGAAATAACAAAAATTACTACAACACTTCTGAGTACACTCAGACACATTATCTAATGTTCTGCTGTTTTATACCTCACCATAATAATTGAGAAATAATAAAGACTTCGGCTATTTTATGAATAGTAAAGTACCAAGATCAAGAAAAATGTTCTATATATCCTTGTCTCATAGATCAAATGGGCATTAATAAAAACTGAAATTAGCTGATTATCCAATAATCTGAGGATGTGATCCTCTCAGTTTTATTTTCCCAGTTGCTCAGCTTGCTGACTATTTTCACTTTCCTTCCCTCCTCCCCTTCTGCTATTACCTATCTCACTAGGAGGCCAAGGTTCTGGTCAGCCCTTGAAGAATTCAGTGCTCTGAAACAAAGGAAGTCATGTCATAATCATCTTAGAAAAATATATACCCATGAGAAAGTATCCCCTGCAGAAACAGCCATTATTGGATATTATACAAAGCTGGGCATTTAAGGCATTGTTTAATTTACTTGCTAGTACTCATTTTAATTAGCAGGAGTTATATTTCTACCATAAAGAGCAATAGCATAGAATAACAATGTGGGAAATTTGAAGAAGATTTTTTCCACTCTGTTGAAATCACTGAAGGTATGTGGCTTCTTCAAGAGCTGCACACTTAGCCCAGGAATGTGACAATAGGTTACAGCATGGTATCAAACCAAATGTCCCATCATAATCCCCCTGCTTATAGCCTCTACAGTAACACTAAATCCTCCAGGACCTGAATTGCATCTGCAATGCCTTTTGTGACATGGCTTTGATCTGAAGTGAGAAGTATAGGACTAAATTCATAACATTATATCTGTGACTTCGTTGAAGTTTTCCCATGTTAACATTAGGCTTGGCACAATGGTAAAGGATGAAAAAAAATAAAAGAGAAAGGCATAAGAAATTGTGGAGAGAATGAAAGCAATCTAATCAGTGGTTATGAAACATTGCTTTAGTGGATATGCACAGTATGAAAGCAGCAGTGGCAGGTACTTCAAACTGAACAACAGCACAGAGAAGCTGATTTTCATGTAAGGGTGCTCCTACTGTTTCATACATCAGCGCCAATTAATGTTATATTTTAGGTCGCATGCGTGCATGCAACAGACTGATTTTCACCGATTTCTAGCCCCCTTCTGAAATCCTAAATGTGGATTTGGATAACCTGCATTGTCACTGGGGATACCCAATCCCAGAGTCTAGCCGTCCCTCAGAGCTGTAAAGTACAAGTACTGCCTGTATGGGAGCCAAACCTGGCTCCTGAAATGGGTATTATTACAGGAGTCATTCCTCTGGGTTCTGGCAACTGTTAAGCCCCTGGAGGGTTTCCTCCACCGCCCTGCTCCTTTTCTAGTCTCTCTATCCTCACACTTTTAGCCTATTCTTTAGGGCTGCTACCAGTTCGTATCTGCTCAATAGTTCAGTATGGTAAGTAGGAGAAGTAAAGGGAAGCAGGAGTGGTTGCATCAGGTTGGGCAGACTGTGAAAGCTCCAAGGAGAAGCTATGGCAGACCCAGGAGGCCCTGTATACAGCAGCATTTGGTACACCTGCTAGAAATAGCCAGCAAACTACTCTCCAGACTCATGTCCAGACCTGCAAAAATAATTCAGTGACAGAAATGGTCCATCCATGTAAGCAAACCTGTACATGCAAATGATAAAGGCTGGACACACTGGATTTTTCTCTCCTGAGCAAGGCCTCTGCTGATTAAAGCAGCTTGCACCTGTGACACTCCTACCCAGAGTAATTAAAAATTATTTTCTGCTACTTCAAACATACAAAATAGATCAAGATAAGCAGCATGGACCAGTAAATGTAATTCTTCCTGCCCTCATGACAAGTGGCTCTCCTTAGAAACATTTCTATTTCTCTATAGGAAAGTCCCTCTGTTATGCACAAGGAGAAACATCTGCTCCTGACAGTACATAAACAACGATGTTTGTATCTCTGATGGCTGAGAAACAAGAGAAAACCAGATTCAACTCAGAACATTAACGGTGCCAAGAAAAATTATGTCTGTGCAAGCTGTTTTGGCTTGCGTGTCCAGACCCAGCAGGGCCGTGAGCAGGCAGACAATAGTTCACACCGGTTTTGCATTGGAGTGCTGGTGGATTTTTGTTTTGCAGCATATCCTGCATACAAAGCTTTCCCCACAAAATCCAAGAAAACAATCTCAGTGAATACTACAAAAAGCAGAATTTTGCTTTGAACACAGGCGAAAAGTATAACAAATAGCTGCAATAGTCTCCCTCACCATCATTATTCACCAACACAACATAATGGAGACCTTGGTCAACCAAATTTGCCAATCATTTTCTTTTTTAAGTTGTACCACATGTGTCTAGGGATCTTGGATAAACTCCAGCTGGCTTTAAAATTAAATATATTGCCTCTTAAGGTTAACATTATGCTTCTCCTCACCTCCACCTGGGTGTAGTGAGTTCTCACTCTTTTACTCTATTTCAGACTTTTGTTTCAATGACTTTGACAAGTTCTCTGGAGGTGCTGAGGAAGATGGAGGCTACACAAGCCAGATGGGCAAACTACAGAGAGTAATTTTATTGCTCGTTGGTCCCACAAGATAATGAAACAGGCCAAAACTGGAAAAGCTCCATTCAAGTCAGTGGGCCAAAATTTAGAGAGCTGCAATGTAACTGAAATGCCTTTTTTGCCTTCTGTAGTCCGCCTAATGGGCCTGGGCATGAAGATCTGACCCTTTACACTGTGGGAAGAAGGTGCTAATTACTTTGAAAGTCAAAAGAACTTGTCCTTTAGGTTATATAACCTCTGTTGCTGGTGTCCTACATAACTACGGGGGACTAAATAATGTGTAATTGAATGAAAGCTGCAACACTGGGCTGGCAAAATTTGCTGAAATAATTAATATCACCAGTCAATTATATTGATTTATATATTCAGTATTCTCGGCAGAGCTGGCCACTGTATGTTATCTTTGAGAGTCAATGTATTCAACTGCTATGTAAAACCAAAGGGAAAAAGTCAAAGAATATAATTTGTAACATTTGCAGCTAAAAAAAAAAAAAGGAGACACTGAATGCACAGTGTGTACTGCATAAGGAAAAGCCATGCTGAAAAATGAATGGAGAAAGAGAAGCAGACATGAAGGATTGCTTAGCATACAGCCAAAAGTATAATACAATACTAACTCTTTGAATATATTGTTATTTGCAGAGTCCTTTCATTCTCCCTCTCTGGTATTATTCAAAATCTAAAGGTAGAGTTTCAGCTGCATGACTGTGTAGATACATATAAAAACATACACGCACATACATATATACGTATATAAAACAACTTTACAAGAATGACTATTGGGTCTCAGAGGACTTCAAAGTATGAAGTGATACAATTTCTATCTGTCCATAAAGTTTTCGTGGTAACTATATTGTCAGTTAAGAATAAAATAACAATTTGCATTATTATCCACTGTAATGCAAATTGTTATTTTTACCAGCAAATATATGGCTGGCTTTAGCCTTAGTGGCAGGATGAATGTTAAATCAGAGCTGATGAATAATTCATAGATCTTATATAATGCAATGGCTCATTCTGGGATTCGTGTTTGAAGAATGACTTCTCCTAGTTAGACGCTGTTTAGATTCTGGGCCAGTGACACCCTAGCATGACCTGCCTGCAATGAGATAATGATCTGCTGATAAAAGGGTTGGTTTGTCGTCTGGTTTTTCTTTTTTTAAAACCATTAAAATTTTATTGAGTTTTCATTACACGGACATATATGCAGAAGACTGAGATAAGCAAATACACAAGTTCAGCAAGCACGTTCCACTCACTAAATTGACTGCAGACTTAACTGTGTGAAGTAAACTAAAGGCCCACTCACATCTCATATCGTGCAAAACGTAGTGCAGTGGGGACAACAGTACACTTGGCATTTGGAAACCCAGGTCTATTCCCAGCTTTGCCAACTGCATTGGACATGACAAACAAGGGAAGTGATTTCCCTCCATGCCCTTGCGTGGGAAAGAGGAAAGGAGAGAAGGCTATAGCCTTGGGAGGACAAGGACTGAGCCTTGGTGGTGTTACAGCTAGACCGTACGCTTGACTAAGATGTCCTCTGCAAGGTAGCTGAAACAAAGATACTTGACTTATACCAAAGGTGGAAAGGGAGCAGTGAGGATAAAGGCTCTGTGGCTCTTCACCTGTGCTGTTCCAGCATGATGGAGGAGTGTTGTTCACAGATATAAAAGGAGCAGGAAACCCAAAGCTTTGGGAAATTTAGCATAACTGATTAGACATTTCTCCAAATCTCATGGGAGCTTGTTTGAACATTTCATTTAAAAAAGAAAGCTCGCAGGAACATTTTTTTTTTTTCTAGTACACAATGGTTTTTTGTTGTTTTGAATCTTTTGGGGAGTGGAGTTGGGGTTTGTTTTGGTTTTTTTACACTCTTCTCCCACATGTTAAAAATAACTCTACTAATTAGAAAGGTCAGAGGGAAAAAAAAAGAATGGAGGAAGATCTTAACAGGATAGTAAAAGCCTGTTCTGGATTTTCTTGTAACTAAATACATGCTCAGACAACGTCATGCATTACAAAACAGATAACCAAAATTAAACCCATCTCCTCCTCAAAGGAATTTTGGAGGGAGGATTAGTTTATATGTTTCAGAATTAAATAAGATAAATCATAACTGATACGGACTGATAGGTTGTATACTTCCTGATCCAGGTTATTCCATGCTGCACTGCTGTACTCAGTTTCTTGCACTTTTCTTCCATAACATCTGATACTGAACATAATATTGATCTAGAGGGCTAAAGAATACAACAGTTCCAGTATCCTTATTTCTTTATGGGCTATATCTATCAATGGGGTGTATGGATAGAATGAATACAACATGGCAGTCTGCATGCTCTCCACACATGTGAAGAAGGTTCATCTCAGAGTCCTGGTTCTAATTTAACACAGGCTCTGTTAGGAAACCCCACACCCATTTTCTCATGCCCACAAAACAGTGTATTTCCAATCTCTGTTCCACACTGCGTGGTTTAAGAGGCCAGTGTTGAAATGACAGGGTTTCTCATTTGAAGTTATTACTCATAACAGGAGAAGTAATTTCTCTCTAGCCTTCTTGACGACCATGAAAAACTATATAATTCCTTATTATACATAAGGAATATATACTGTATTCCTTATACATATATATTATATATACAGGGAACTAATTTACACATACCTCACACCTTTGGGAGCTGATTTATAACTGTTATTGACTTTAATAAATTCTGTCTCTCTGTAGTTGTTAGTTCCCAAGAGAGGAAGGCTGACACCTCGCTGCCTGTATCACTCCAACTGCTCCTAAAAATGAGGATAAGTGAGAATTGTTCTGCTAAATTTAAAATTAATTTATGACTCAGAGATTTAGCAAAAAGCTCCGTTCCCCTGAGGCCCACACCAGTCTGGTTCTGCAGTGACCACTGAGGTGGCTCTCAGAAGCCAGCCTGCGCAGCGCAGAACAGCAGCATGCAGAAATAACAGGCTAGCACCCGAGAACATCACAGTGGTGTTAGTAGGTGCAAATAGGGGGCCTGCAGCAGGAGGAATACACCCAGAAGCAGCAGGTATTGTGCTACTGTTCTGAGCTAGGTCCTTCGGCATCAGTGTACCAGACCACACATCCTTCAGACATGTAGGGACTAGTTTGGGAGGTAAGACTGCGTAAGGAATGTTACGGGGTGGAAGCATCCCTGGACCTTCCCAGGGAAGAACAGTCACCTACCTGCTCAAACACTGTCATGGAGGGTGCGACTGCTGGCCAGATATTGCAGGTAAATGTCACAGCAGATGCAGACAGCACACACATCAGTGCAAGCTAGTGCCTGGAGTTATTCCTACAATAGCTTCACTTTGTATTGCCTAAACTAGCTAAAATATAGTTAGACCAGATGTTACATGTCTTGCTGCAGTTTAACCGGTGCTATGTAAGGTCACAACTGTGACAATTCAGATCAAAATAGGGACTAAGCATTTCTAGTTTGGTTCTTAACTTATTCCCTTTTATGAAAGTCCTTTAGCTATTAAGTGCATGATTGCAAGCCTCCTAGTTTTGTAAGGGATTATGATTAGCTGATGGCATGGTTTTGTTCACATATGCTGCCATCTAAGAAAAAATAGGACACAAATGTAAAATAACTACTCATAAAAAGATAAAAAATCCAATCTAAACTTACTGTTGATGCTGTGCTGTCTCCAGTTACACAAGAGACTGCAGCATACCTTCAGCCCAAGGAGTCCTTTGCTTTAAGTAGCACATCATCTCATGGTTTGAATACAAGTGAAATGACTTGCAATATGCTCTCCACATGTGAGCAAGCAGCTGCTCTGCTGCTGTTGCTCTAGAGACAGGGGAGGGAAGATTACAGATGGGTATGGTTATGAGATGAAAAGCCTATTGTTTAGGTTCAGCAATACTGAAGCATACGTAGTGCAGCCACTGGTATACAATGCTCTTTTCCATTTAACCACAGTGACAAAATGATAATTGTCTGGCTACAAATTTATCCATTTAAGAAGGTATATAAACTGACAACCAGGGAGAAAAAAATAATTCCTCTCTAAAAATCAGAGACCAATTTGTCTAAACCATGCAGTTTACTACCAAGGGTAACAAACCACTCAGACAATAGCACTGTATAGTTAGGAGACTCCTACAATACACCTAATGCACTTTCTGGAACTGATAACTCATGATAGCTGGTAAAATTACCTGCCATCCAAGTCTGGTTATTCTGTATGTTGTGCTAATTATGCTCTTTCCCATTGAAGAGGGTACTTGTGATGCCCATTATGGATCTCAAATTACTTTTACCAATAGTAGATCCATCAAGCCAAGCACTCCATGAAGAGATTTATATAGGTGTATGCAACAGCTCATACAGTGACATTTAAGTTCATCATAAAGTACAACTTCCTTTTAGCACAATCTTAAATTTCTAATTATGAAATTTACCTGCTACTTATCTGTCCATTTTACTTTTGTATATAAGCAGATGTGCTAGCTGCTCTATGTCACTTTTACAGAACTGCTAATAGCAGCTAAGTAGCTGTCAAGCTTTGCTTGACAAGTGGCAGCACTTTGATAGCAAAGTCATCACCTCTATATTCTTAAAGTGCACAGTGTTTTGAGAATCCTTAAGAAGAAAGCAGGCTCACATAGACCACAAAATCTGTGAATGATTAACTCACTCAACAAGTGACAAGGGTGCTGGGTTTTTTGAGTCCGTTTTACACATCTGTGAGTATGTGCGGGTGTCAGCGTACAGAGTCCCAGAGCAATGCAACCTCTCCTCCTGGACATTAATACTGTAACAAATGGAATTTGTCTGTGTATTGTGTTCACATGAATTCAGTTACAGCCACTGCAGGAAAGAAGTGGTTAAACCAGCGTGAACTGTGTGTAGATAAAATTCAAGGTCTTACTGAGGCAGAGCAGTGCTTTGGCCCTCGCAGCACACCTGCATCTCGGTCACCACATGGGCAGTTTATCCTGCCGTGCATAACGCAGCGTGGTGCTGAGATCCTTCAGCCTCGCTGGATAAACCAGCTGCTTCTAAACTAACTGGAGCAGGGTCACTTGTCTTCTGCCACAGCACTACGTTCTGCTTCTGCTGTTTTGGGGCCTGTGTTATATACAGCATTGCACCACCCCAGCCTGACCAGAGGGAGTTCTGTGATCTCTATCAATGATGCATTGCAACATGCAACTTTGGCCTTGGCTGTGCTTATACCAACTAGTCAGGGTGGCCTTCAAGCCCTGACTTATCTACCAGCTACATCCTGAAAGCCGCAGACTTAATTCACTAGTTGTACACTGGCCCATCTCTTCAGAAGCATTAGTGAATACCAGAATTTGAAGCCAAGCCTGCCCCTGCTGATTTCCAAGTCTTGTCTCTCCAGAACAGCAGTGCAAAAATGAGCCAAGGGAGCCTTTCAGTTATCTCCCTGCCCTTGGCTTTCTGCTTTGACTTTTTAAGAAGTATCCTTATTTCTGTAGTAGTTCTACAGAGAAAACCCACACAGCTGTGTGGATTTAACAGGTCTCAACATAAGGTACACTTTGTCCAGACCAGCTGTAAAAGCAGGCTATGCTTGCAGATGCCATCCACTGGAAAAGCATTCCAGTGCAGCAGGGCAGGACAGTGTTTATACTCCAATACATCTCTCAGCCTACTGCACAATAGCTTCTCCCCAGCGAACAGGCTCAGGTAAAGCTTATACAGTCCTTTGAATATATAACTGCTAAGTATCACAATTACATTTTTAGTGGACCTGATCTATTTTCCCTGCTACGGCAAGGGAATAACGGAGTGGTCTCAGCTGCTATATTTTCCCTTCCATGTTTTCACATGCCCTTGTTTTTATTATTTTTTAGAAACATCACCCTGGCATAGGGGACAAAGACTTAGCCATCAAAACCAAACCATAGTGATTATAACATAAATGCTGCTCTGAAGCTGAAAGCATTAATCACTCCTGCAAATAAAGGACTGTTTACTAACACTTTTATCTGAGCTCAGACAAAACATTTGTAAAAGAGCCCTTTGCACTTCAGACTACAGGACAAAATGTTACTGTGGGTCTGAAATTTGCCATCTAGAAACATGTAACGAGCGTCTGAGTGGACAGGCATGGTCCTGATCCTGCTGCTTTTATTACAAGGCACTCTGCAATATCAAAGAGCTCTCCTCCTCAAATGCTCTTACTTTTTAAACTGTGGCTTTTAAAGTTATAGTCCTGGGAGGATACAGAAGGTAAATCAACACTGCTAAGCTACAGCATAGCAATATGAATAGTTTATTATAATACAAAACAGGCAGGTGAGGAGAGTAGAGATATCACCTAATTAACAGCAGGTGAAGGTATAAATCCAACTGACTTCTTGCATCTTGTACATATGAAAGAAACAAACACTTTTTGGGGGAGGAAAAGGACTCCAGATATAAGGATCATAATATTTATTTGTTGATCTCATCTTGCTATTTCCAAGAACAGTCATTCCAAGTCATTCAAGCAGGTCTGAGATTTTTTTTGACTCAAATTTATTCATGCTGCACTCAAATATGATGTCCTCCCTTTTGCTGTTGAAAATCACTCCATACTTTGCCCAAGAACAAGCTATGAAGCCAAAGGGTAGCAAGAGGAAATTCACTTTACAGAAAGCAAGCTACAAAAGTTAATGCTACAAAACTTACATGATTTTTTTTTTTTTTTTGATGACACCTTTCTGGGTCTTTTTCATTTGGGTACTACATACAGATGGGAACAGCTCAGCTGATGATTACTCTGTACATAATACAGGCACCTAAAAGTAGGTTAGATCTACTACTGAGTCTGGGGAAGCTGTGAAGTTTAAGTGCCTTAATGAAATTTCATTTTTCTTGATATTTGTGTTAGTCTGTGACACTGTGTGCCTGTTCAATAGCTCTCTCCTCTGCAGCTGGTAATAGCCTTGGTACAAATCTAGCTAAATCGAGTTACTATAAGACAGGGAAATTAATAGTTTTAAAATTCAATTAATTTCTGTCTATATTTTAAGATTTCACTGCCAGGTTTTAACATACTTGTTTCCTGAATGCTGACAAGCAAAACAACTTGTATTGATTTGCAGTATTCACCCTCCATATGACATCACTGACAGCTTCATTACATAGGATACTTTTTTTTTCCATGTGGTCACCCTTAATGAGATTAAATATACTTTGTGTTTTCAAGCCATTTATTTAGAAGGACTTGTGATTGGATTGTCATTGCACCAAGGTTATTTAACCTAATATACTGTAGAAAGAAAGAAAACAACAACAAGCACTTTTCAAAGAGGTCATCAACTGATGTTGTTTAGAAAGTATATTACTCAAGTAATTTTTGTGAGATATTAAAGAGGTATTTTATTTGCAATCCTATGCCATCTGAGTTATCCAGAGGTGCTTTGTATATTTATAGTACACACTCTTAGGACAACTTATTTCCTGTTTGGAATCAGAATTCAGGTCCCACTTAAGTCAATGGGAATTTTGCCATCAACTTTAATGAAATCAGGATTAGGTTCTCACTGTAGATAACTCAGATAGCTTCAAACTACTCCAAAATACTGGCATGGATTATCACCGACTTCTGCCCCTGTTATAGCATTGCTAACACAATAATCAGGCTGGAGGTGTAAAAGGAGCAACAGAAAGAGAGACTACAATTGTGAAAGAGGGTCTCAGTAGCACCGCTCCATAAAAATACTGTCATCCATGTTATGGTGTTAACCTGCAAGAGTTTCCAGATTAATCCATCTTCTCTAATTTAAGTAATTTAATATGTAACCCACAGGCATAGAATATTTTGTTGCAGATAAACATGCATTTTCAGCATTTTCAAGCAGTTTATACATATGAAATGTCACTTATGTGAATGCATAACACATACAAAGAAACAGATCACACCTATTGCAAAGGATTTCTTTAAGCTAACAAAATTCTGAACCTCAGCTGGTACTTTCAATAATGAAATCTTCTCCTGATCTGCTGCATAAAACAATTATTCAAATTTCTACTAGTCCTCTGTTTCTGTAATGCTTATGATTGAGAGTTAGACATGATCATAAATTGACTGACTGGGAGACTCTAGAAGAGGCGCAAACAAAACATGGTGCCAGGCAAAAAAAAAAAAAAAAATCTATAGCTAGTAAACATTATAATGGTCATTAGTAGCTGCTTCCTCCCAAAGGACTCCCACCAGCCGGCAGAGAATCTCACACTCATTTCCAAGGAGTTGTGTGTGGTTGATGCAGACTCAGACTAACTTTCTCACTTAACTCTGTTTTTACATAACTCAGGCATTTCAATGGTGATTATTTGCTAGCTAATCTCCTTCAGCTCATCCTCTTACAGGCATGGAATATTGACCAAACAAGCATTTATCATGTGTGTCTAATATATTATGCAAGCAAACCTAATAGATGATGTTGGCATAAGCAGGAAAGCACACTGCAGTCCATGTGCAGTGATTTCCACCCACATACCCCACATCTGTACATCTGACTGGGCTCAGTCCTCTGAAAATTCAAGTGTCACTGTGAAAATTTATATAAGTGTCCAGAGAAGGTGGGACTTTGCATTGTTAAGGAGACTATCCTAACATTAATGTGTTTTTTACTGTCCACCTGCTGATCATTCTAAATAAGAATCTGCTTCCAATCTCTTCCAGTACTGTTGCCTTGAAGGTTTGCGTTTTGTTTTCCACGCAACATTTACTGGGGACAAGAGGTGATGATGCAAAACTCATGCTTCAAAGTGCTTTATTTTTAGGGATCCAAACCCAGAGATACACTGGTTTCTACAAGGACCCTTTCTAAACTTCTGTTCACACTGTTTGCATCTCTCTCCACTTCCTAGCCTAGAAAAGGGCTGCTGTTACATGGCAGAGGGATGCCAAAGTTGTCTCCAACACCAGCCAATTCTGTCACAAGAAAAGTGGGAGAGGGGAGGATCACATCACTAGTAAAGCAAGCCATAGCAATGGTGGGAAGGAGTTATAATCTATCAGAGTACACTTGACTATCAAGGAACAAGCACTTTGAGGGAGCTAAGTCCCCTCCTCTACCTTGCACAGACCAGGTCAGTGCAGATATGAATTTGACCAAAGAGCTTTACATGCTACAAGCAGTGCTCAATAACTTCCAATATTTTACTTACCTCAGAGTCTGCACAATCCACTGTCTCCAGTTAGCAGAGATGGTTTGTTTTGTTTTGTTTGTTTTTTTTTTTCAAAAAACCCTCACAGTTCCGAAGTCAGTTACGTGTGCCATGGAGTCATCAAGATATCAAAAATGACATCAGTAACTAGATGAACTAAAGGCTTGAAGAGAACCAAAGGCAAAACTTCCGAATCAACCATAAAGATCAGCCTTCCTACATCACAAACAGAAGACCAATGCAGTCTTTGACAGCCAGCAGTCCTCACTTCGATGTGAATGGATGTAACTGGTTCTCTCTTTTAATGTTCATTGACATTCACAGAAAACCTACTAATGACTTTTCACCTTGTCTACAAAAAATAACCATCCCTCCTAATTCCCTCCTCAGTTATCCAAGCAATTAGAACCTGTCTCTCCCAAAACCAGACAAATGGCACATCCTGCAGTCTCTAGTTACAAGACCTAGTTAGTGATTACATCGGGGAACAGGAGAGAGGGAAGCAACACACATCAGTGACAATGAAAAAAATTGTCAGATGCCCAGTGTTTTTGCACACTTGCACCTTATAACAATAGCTGTATAATGAGGACACTGGAGGTCCTAGTGCGCTGTTATTGAAACAAAACCAACTGTACTGAGTTCTCTAAGTAGTTTGCACAGATGATCAACATCAAGATAATCAGCAGTCCCTCCTTTTTTCCTCTGTGTTTCCTAGGTCCCCCTGACAGGCCTCTTCTTGGCATGTAAGGTCTCTGGGCCAGTTTTCTTTCTTTGTTCTCTGCCCCTTTACACACTTACTGGCAATTAAAGCAGTACAATTACAGAAAATCAATGGTGTATTTTCCACCCTATTCTGCTTGGTAGAATAGAATACAATTCCAAACCATTACTGGGGAAAGTCTCATGAAGCACATAAGAATTCAAGATTGCTTAAATGTTAGAACTTAACAGAAAGAAGGGGAGGGGAAGAAAAGGACATTGCTAGTGATGTCCTGAAACTCCCAAACTGTTTGAAAAAATATTTCAGATACATAAATAAAAATACAGATGTAAGTGCACTTCAAAAAAGCCTCTGCTGAGACCCTGCAAAGCCAGAGAGGTATTCCTCAAGACAGCCTATAAAGCCAGTCTCATTCAGCTTCCAGAAGCCACCATGATGTACAGAGTAGCTGATGTAAAGCAAGACATGGTTACATATAGCAGAGATGGCACAAGTAGGTGAAGTCATCAGACTTTTGAACTCCAGTCCTGTGATTTAGTCACAGATGATGCTGTCCTTTTAGCTGCAACATGCAAGCATCTGTACAGTTGCCTAGCAGTACAGACTAAGAGAAGTGGGTATGCGTGCCTGTGTTCACTGGCTAGAGAGATTATGTATTATTCTGTCCCTTAGAAAAGCCTTGTAAACACAGCTCTACAAATCACCGAGTTCAATGTGTGCCTCATTTTAAGTAAACTCACAATAATGTCAAGCATGTTTGATGCTCACATGTGTATGTTGCAGGATGAAGGAAAGTGAGGCGAGTAGACTAGCTTTTACATTTACTTGCTTTGGGGGTACCCCAAAACTAGATAAAGAGAAAATAAGTTCTTAATAGATTTGCAAGGTTCACACCTGGTTTTAGAAGTAGCATTACCTTGCTCAGCAGAGAACTCCCCTGTCCTTTGAAGATCAAGCAAAATAGTCTCTCACAGGCTCTGGAGTGTCTGCTCCTCCACTGGTGCATTAACAACAAAGTGCAGAAACAAACTGACAGCTTTTCATTTCTTTCCCTAATTACCAATCACAGCAGCTGCTTGGTGGAAGAATAACAAGCTTCCTTTTTTTTTTCCTCATTTGAGCAAAATCCTGGGCTTGTTTGCTGCATATATTTATGCTTTTTTTCCCACAACACTACTACTTGCTGCTGTCAAGAGCTGGTTTTATTTATTGCTTTAGCTAAGGACACTAAGGCAATACAATAAATAGGAGATAATTGGATACATCTGTCCTGCATTTGTTAGTTACTGCTGACATACCTAAGAACAGGCCTGGACCTTGGTGCCATTAGGCTGAACTCATACAACATCTGCCTCTTTTGCCCTGAAGACCTGCAGATATGCTGTTCCTCAGTACTGCAGCATATACTGCCCAAGGAACAGGAAACCTGTAAGGCAGAAAACTATCCCGTAAGACCTATCCCTGATTTACTGTCTAAGCTAAATAATGACCAGAGTCATTAATGATTACTGGAGCAAGACTCAAGTGAATACAGCAATCTGTTCTTCACAACTAACCATCACTTACTTGGTAAAGCAGTTATAACTGATCTGCCTCCCAGCAGAGGAGCTGGAGAGCTCTTGACTCGTAGGTGTTCTCAGTAGGGAATTCAACTGGCACACAAAGTCCAAGACACCACTATGGTTTGAAATAGGAATGATAACTAGGCTCAAGATTTATGTGAGAGAGGACACCCAGGTCCACCCTTGTGGTCAAGCTTGTGACTTAGCCTTTCACTGCACTAAATGATCAGGCCAAAATAATCATAAAACACTTTTGGGTATAATTTAGCTTTGACCAGGGTGCAATTTTTATCACTCAGCTTCAGCTCACAGTTACATTAGTACTTTCTGTGGACCTTCTTCAGAAGATTAGGTATTTGACATATTCTTAAATTTGGTAGAACCAATGTAGCTCATTTTCAAAAACTTCCTAGGGCAAAACATGTATGTGGACTTCACTGAGGGACAGCTAGCTTTGAATAGTTCAAAAACTTGGGCCTAGGCTCCAATTACTGGTTTAGAACTGAAAATCTGCAGCTGGTCCTCAGTTTTGCTGTACTCTTCATGTATTGCCAAACACCATCTTCTGACCAAGGAAGACACCAAAAGTCTCCTTTCTCCTAGTTAGACCCTGCCCTGTTTCTGCAGAACAAGCTCTTCACTTGGTGCATCACTAATAGTAAGTAGGTGGAAGTTATCCAAGATAATATATTTGCCTTTTTGTATTTTCACGGTACAATCAGGTTTCTCTGTACAAAGCATCAGTACATTTTTTTTACAAGGTCTTAATCCCCACAAGTTGTGTGGTATCAATGAAACAAACCTTAAAAGAAATTATATGCTTAAACTGTTGGAAAATTTGATTTTTATAGAAGACTGCAACACATTCATAAGTGGCTCAAACCATACATTATACCTATATGAAGAACAAAACAGCACACGACCAAAGATGCATCTGGCCATGCAGTAAGGCTGCTACTATCTATCACTTAAATAGATGAGAAAAGTTCCCACTAAGTGCTGCCAACTGCTGATCTAATAAACAATATTTCTCTCAACAGAAAGCCAGCACCATGTGCTGATTTATAGTAAATGTGCCATTCTTTCCCTGTGCTATCAGCACTGAAGACAATAACAAGTAGCTCAGAGCACAAGAATACATTTTTATAAAAACAAAACAATGGGTGTTGGCACAGCTCCTTATCTGCTATATGTGAGCATAGAAGCATTTGAATTGCCCCAGCGGACACCCTAAGATCCTTTATTACATTTATGCTGTTGGTTTCTTGAGCACAGCTTTGAGAATGAAGACCAATAAATTGTCAGTGAATAGTGTTCAGCAATATATTTGACACATTTGGATCTATGGACACGTAAGACAAATCAAAGTCTGTGAGGATGTAGCTGAGGTTACGCCCTATTACGGAGGTGAATCATACGTATACTCTGAATCAGCCTGAACACATAACCAGCGGAAGTTAAGAGTTGAGCAAACGCTCTGGCTCACAGATAAATCTGTAAAAATTCCTTATGCATCTTCCGAATGCCTGCCGTTCAATTACCACCAACTCGTAAAGGGAAAAGGAGTCCCTAGAACAGTACGATCTCTCTTCATCATCAACGGCTGATGGGGAAACATCCTGTTCTGGAGACTGCATTAGCTTACACAAGTGTGAAGCTGCAATGTTCCCATCTCCCACCATGTTCAAGATGTTTTCACAGTAGGTTATTAGCCTGGTAGCTGTACTAACACTATTTCTGCATGGTGTGCAACATGTATGTTGCTCAGCCTCCCCAAAATGCCCTTCGATTAGCTGTTTCCACAGGTACAATACTGTCCTGGGGCCCATCAAAATTTTCTATTCACATTTTACTCAAATCTAATACAAAACATGCTCTTTGTTCCAACATCGTGTGTATGTCTAACACCACAATTCCTCACTTCCCCTCGCAGCCCCCTTGGAGGCAGTCGCACTCCAACCTGAACCAGCCACCCAGAAGGTCTCATCAAATGGCTTTATGGAAAAAGTATTGCTCTCAGACCTAGCGCAATTATTTACATTTGACTAAAGCTTAATGCATATTTTGCTAAAGTTAATCTTCCAAAAAGATACTTAAACTTAGTTCAAAGGCATTTCAGGGCAGAGGACTATGGATTTATTGCAGCAGTTGTGATGTATGTCTAATCTTTTTTAATTGGCATATGTCTGGCTTCAGTTTCCATCTGTTGATTCTTACAAAAACACTATTTAGGACCCAATATGTCTTTTCCCATGAAAATACTACCTCATTGTAATTGAAATCTCTCTCAATCTCTATAATAACTACATACACTAAAAATTGAAAAGCTCAGCCCATTTTCAGTTACACTTGCAATCTTAGCTATGCACATTAAACCATCCACCTGCCCCAAATTGGGATTATACAAATACATGTTTTCTTGTTTTAATTTCCCCAAACAATAAGATTTCAACTGGTGCTCAGAAGCATTCTCTGCAACCTTCCAACAGCTACTCGTGATTGGAGATAAAAGGGCATTAACTGGGGAGTGTCTGATGGACCAGATCCTGCCTAGAGCCGATAGTTATCTTTACGGATCATGACAGGGACAGTGCTGTTTGGCAGCATTTACCGGTCTGGCACATGCTGGTGGAAATTTCAGAATAACCTTCAATTCTTTTTGTATGTCTAAAGCTGCCCAGAGACAAAGACAGAGTGGTTTCAAAATAACTCCTGAGTAGTCCACTCTTTTTCATTGACAAACATTCAGGGGCAGTAAGAGCACATTAAATGTATTTTGAAGGGAGATCTTTTGTCCTACAAATTTCCATGGAGAGAGGGGGCCAGAACACTACAGAACACCCACCAGACAGGGCCACTTCCAGCAATCTGGTAGGTGCTGAACACAAGTGCATGTGAGGTCAGGTCTCAAGTCATAAGCAACAGCTCCCAGGTGGGGCATTGTAAACCCACTCGTGTCTCAAAGCTCTGTATTGGATCTCTGTGTAATGGCCAGTGCTTCCATAGCTAGCTGACAGTAAAAAGGAGGCTTTTAGAAAGACAAGGAAGAGTAATTTTCACATACTGCATTTAAAAGGGAGTATTCCTCAACAATAGAAGCTTTTTACATCACATTGTCAAGAGAGAGATTCTGCCTTTTTAGTTAAGGCTTTTCTATTGCTCAAACAGGAACAAGAATTTAATTACAGGACAGTTCTAAAATGACATGTTAAAGAGAAACTTAGATGAAATTCAGTTCTATTCATCCAAAAATCAGACTGGCTAATGAACTACTTCCTGGTTGGGAACTTTTACCTGGTGTTTCAAGATTTTTTTTAAGCAGAAAATTGACTCTACAATATGCATACATTGAAGTATAATCGTGAAAATATTTGCTATACAAATGTTAATTTGTTTAAAAACACAGCTGGTTATGTCCTTAAATTTACATTTAATGGAAAACATGTCAAAGAATAAAGTAACTAATTACAGGGACACATGTTGTTTGGGACCTACCCAAACAGCTAACAGAACTGGCCAGAGAAACACAGGATCGTTTAAGTGAGCAGTAAAATGCTGTAAATGAAGTTATTTTTTCTGGCATTTCCTGTGCATTTCTTGGGTTAGTTTTGGGGTTTTGTTTGTTTGGGGGGTTTTGCCTGGTTTGGGATTTTTGCGTTTTGGTTTGTTGGAGTTTTTTTAACTTTTGGTGCAGTCCTGACCTATGCTGTCCATTATCTTAAAGTTGATTGCACAGAAGGTTTTTAAAACAGCTGCATGCTCCAGGAACAGGGAATTTGGATCAAACTGCTGCTTTTTCTTCCCTCTTAAGCATCAGTTATCAGCCAACAGTCAACGCAGACTATTTTAACCCTCTGAGTTAGCAGCTCTCTCCACATCCAAAAAAGCTGATGATTTCAGAAGAAAAAGGGTTTTGGACATTTCTAGATATCTAAGGGCTGGAGAAGATGATAAAAAGAGCCTACATAGCCCAGAAATCGAGCAGGCTGTTCAAAACTCCACCAAAACAGAAAAACAATGGCAAGCTCTTATATACTTAACCTTGTGACACAGAGAAAACGTTTCTTTAATAGCTTTTCTCCTTCTGCAGTGAGAGTTACTGTCACATTCTAGAGAGGTGAATGGGTGCTACTCAACAGCTTTATTTTTTTAAACAGTTAAAGAAATCTAAGTAGCAACTGATTCCTTGATACAGAGAAAACACTCTGCTAGCAATATTTCCTTTATACTGAAGACGACAATATTGCTCTTTGTTACACAGAAACTGCCACTCTTCTAAAAGTTGAATACCTTTCACCTGGGAAACAAAGAAAGAAAGAGAAGGGGAAAAAATTCTAATCTTTAATTTTGTCTAGGGCTTTTGCCTTTCTTTTGAGATAATATGAGAAAATACATCTAGAGTCTTCTCTTATTGAAGTTGACAAAATACTTTTCAGACCTCGACTTTCGGCAAAGGCAGCTGAGGAGAAGGACTTAAACAATCAGATGTAATAGGGAAAGTTATCAAAAAAGGACAATAGGTTGAATATTCTTTTTAAATGGCAGAGTTTAGTAAACAAATTCAGCTTGTTTGTTTTCTGCTGTTAAATTGAAAACAAAGCATAACTTTTCAATGGCCTTTTTAACCAAGGCTAAAATGAAGAAATATGGACTTCTGTAAATAACCCCACATAAGGTACTACTAAATTACAGCAGCATTTCTCTAACATCATGATTTGAGGGGGGGGGAAAAAAACCCACATCTGTTAACAGTTGGCAGCTACCATACACAGCTTTCCATTTTTCTGGAAATCCAGCCAAGTTTTCCTCCTCTCCATGCAGAGGATTAAAGCTATCATGCTATAAAGCTGTATTACCAAACACTTAGGAAGAAACAAACATCTTTAGGATTTCTATGTTAAACACAGAGAATAACTGAGTATTTGTTTCACATGAGAAATGTAGATAATCAATTTGAAAGTTTAAACTTTTTTTTTGTTTAACTAATGACTGAGCAGTTTCCCAGAGAACTTTGAAAGAACAAGGCACTGTGTTGTGCTAAACACGATGGAATTTTGAGAAACATCTTAAAGATTCAAACTCACAGGTCAGCTTTTGAATTCTGTATGTTTTTTTCATCTTCCCAAATGTCTAACTTCTGTCCTTGACACAGGAAAGAGAAGTGAAAATCCCACAGTCCAACGTGCAATTCTACATTAATTCAGTTTGACTGCTAAGAGGCCATTTGCCAAGAGGCATAAACAAAATCTCAGGAATATTGCAGCCTGCTGTCCTGACCAGCAGAACTTTCCGGGCACATAGCATGTGAAAAATAGCATAGAACTAAATTATGCTTTTGAACACATAGGAAACTATAATGGAAGATAATCCCTTTTCCATAGTCTTAGAAGACAGATTTTCCCTTCTACCATCACTGCACTGAAACATGAAAGCATCAGTGCCATTGATCTTCTCATTAGCTTGTGCTGTTAGCCCTGAATATTGTCCAGCATCAAATTACTCTGTAACAGATTTAAATGCGCAATATATTCCAATTACAGGACTTTACTGAGCTGTTCAGTCCTTCTGACATCACTGAGCTCTGCTGCCCTTTTCTTAAAGTTAGCCAAAAGTAGTATCAGGGAGTTTATTTCCCCTTTATCCTGGAGTGGGGCTTTGACACATGGTGGAGGCTCACAGGATATTCAGGCAGTTTTGCCAACAGGGGCTTTTGCCAACAGGTGCTTTTCAAAGGCTTCTAGCAGAAAGAACAGATGACTCTCACAGCAAAACATTTTCCCATTTTCAAACACCCCTGCCAATCTCTAAGTTGTGCTTCTTCCAAAACCTAGAGGTATTACAACTCAAGAAAAAATTTTAATTTAAAAAACCCTCAACTTTCCAAAACATGACCCATGCCCTTATCTAAACAACTTTTCTGGTAACAAAGATTCTGGCATAGCATTTATGCAGGATGGGAAAATTTCATGTCCAACAATTAAAGCTTGATAATATTACAGTTTTCAAAGCCAAAAATTATTTTTCAGGAAAGATTTTTAGGCATCCTTTAAAGAAAAGCTACGAGGCCAGTTTAACACTTTAAAATTGTTTTGGAATTTTGGCCAGATCTGAAGTTATTTATACTCATATTATACTCAGGCTTCTCTCAGCAATACCTCAATAACATCAGATTTTTGCCTAATGAAGAGCCAGGTGAAAATGCCACAATATTTGCATAGAAAATAATTAAACCCTACACTACAGTCTCACGCTAGGTAGCCACACTTGACTTGCTCAATACACAATAATTTGGAAATTTTATTTTTATTTATTGTGAGTGGGCTGCATTAGATCTGAGCAACATATGTTCTTATGGGAGTAAGTGGGTTGTACTGGATTTATAGTAGAACAACACGAAGACCAGCAAAGGGAAGACATATTTTAAGATGTTTATATTTTTTTTGCTTATAAAGAAAGACTAAGATCAGCTGCAATGTGGAACTGCTGTTGGAGGGGGGATGAAAAGATTATAATTTTCTGTGTCTTGTGAGATGATCAGGTCTCAAAGAATAAACTTACCAGACTTGAAAAGAGTGGTTAGTGCAGATTATCACACACGAGAAAGGCACAGAGCAGAGTAATTTCTGGCATTGCACTTCTGTCAGACTGAATTTTAAGACTCATAACAGAAAACAGTCTTCCTTTGGGATAACAAAACCTTTTTTTTTCCTGAGCATAAACCTTCACTAATAAAATTATCAATAAAAACAACAAAGTGAACTTTGGGGAAGTTACATCAAGAACAGGTTGTTGTGGGGAGAAAGGAGAGTGCTTCTTCACTAACCTGCCATGACAGAAGCATCCCAGGAGAAAGTCAGCCTTAAATAACCCTGCTCAGAGCATGCATTTGGGAAAGGCTTGTGTGGTCAGATCCTGCCTAATGGCTAAACTCTGTGCAGTGGTTTCTTAGATAAAGCGTTTCTGCAGACAACTATCCATCTGAGAACACAATGGTAATTTCTTCTTGCAATTCTGAAACACTGTGCTAGACCTTCTCAAGTTTCTTACTGCAGTTACAGTGCCCATGGTAAACAACAAGAGAAAAAACACTAAAGTGCTCCAAGTGAGTATTTCTGACATGGTTGAAGTCTGATTTTCTTTTACCAAGCACTGTTTCTTTTTCCAAACAACCCAGCAGTAACAAGGTAGGAACAAGAGAGTCACCTATAGATTTTTTTGTAGCTGTGAGGACTAACACTGCAAACAAAGCACTCCATTCCTAGAACACGTTCCAAAAGCACAATGACATTTTGCAGATACAATCAGGCCAATAATTAATGTAGCGTGATCCAGAAACAAATCTTTTAAAGACAGCAGGTTGCCAGGAGTCACCCAGATAACAACCAAAAAAAGTAAGAAATGCCTGTGCCCTGCTGCGGTACAGAGACGATCCTACTCCATCGCTGTTAAATTGTGTAGCTTTTTCGAGCACAGTAAATTTGGGTTCCTTCAGCTTTGCTAAGATGATGCTAGCTCTGACAGCATTAAGGTCTTTTCCTAGTGCGAGTTCACTGGTGTCTGACCTCAAAATGTAATTACCTTTGGATGAATTCTAGGATTTCTCTAATTCTGATGTTCTGTTTACACAAATTGATATGAACTTATGTTTAAGACACCTACTCTGCTGTCAAAGTTCTCCCACAAAGGCTTTCAAAGCCTCTTAGACTCTGTGTTTAAAAAAATAATAATTCTGTCTTCAGCTTAAATGTTTGCATCTTACTTAAAGTTTGCCTCTAGTAGCTCTGTGCTGTACCCGCTTCGTGCCTCTAACCCTCGGTTCAATGATCAAGACCATCTGATGTTCATTTAGCTCAAACTTGGTCTGTTCTCTAGTCTCCACACTCAAACAGAAGTGCTGTAATCAATTTTCACAAGTCAAACACAGGCAATTATCAATGCAGGGTAATCCCTGACAGCCTTCCTCTAGCACATTTTGTCAAGACCCTTTAAATCTGCTCTTAGATTATGAGACAAGACCAGAAATTCAAGCAAGTGCGTGCTCTTTATTCTCCTGTTGCTAGCAAGGCAGTCACACCCTCATGTACACACAGGTACACACCCACACACGCTATTTAAAATTATAAGCTTTTCATTGATCCACTTCTTGGCAGAAGAGTACAAATGTGATTCACATAGCTGCGTTACTGTCTGTCTTGCTCAATGAAATACCAAGTCTTTAGAAGATTGTCATCTTGTCTGCTGGCAAGTGTGAGTTCCCAAGAAATGCAACAGGGAAAGAGTAACAAACTGCACTGAAAAGATGGAAAGAAAAGAAGACCCTTCAGCAGTGGCAGTTTCCTGCACAACATGTAATTTAAGAAGCCTTGGTAATAAAGAGCAACACAACCCAAGCCAAAATGCTAGAGAACAAGTGAAAAGGTGGCAACAGAAAAAAACTTAAATATTAACAAAATCTACATTTTAGTTTTACAGCAGCATAGTGTCCACCACCTATCCAACTGTGCCTGCATCCCTAAAGGAGAGACAGTGCCTCCTGAAATTACTGAGATCATGTATTCCTCACACTGAGTGCATGTCAGACGAAGAGAGGAAGGATTCACAGGATCATTTGATTAGAACAGACCTCAGGAGGGGTCCTCAGTCCAACCTCCTGTTCGAATCAGGGTTGCTATGAAGTCAGACCAGGTTATTCAAGGCTTAAGTCAAATCCTTTAGCTGGGTATAATACATCTTTCAAATTTTTTATCTGAAGGTATATCTCCCATTCCAGAAACGGAATTTATAGAAACTACATGAAGTGAAGTTTGAAAAGAAATCAACTTGACTGTAAATGCCCTGGAAAGTAAGAAGTTTGCTATGAAATACCAACCCTGAGTCTCAAAGGGGAGTTCATTACTCCAGATTTTAGGGATTGCTGTGTGTGGCTGATTGTATTTTTCCTTGCTTTTATCATTAGGACAAAGATATAAAGTAGTTTCACAATATAGTGTTATGTGCATAATTAACATTCTCATTTCAGTTTGCATGTTATTGTTGTCCATCCTAACTTGAGTTCCTGTCACCACTATATTGCTGCTTATGCCATAAATTAGATCTCTAAGGGATTAATTGTATTTCCTAAGACATATCAAACACCTATATGATGTTATTGCTTTATTTTCCTTTGAAACATGAACCAGCTGCCTGATCCAATATTTCAAACCCTTAAGCTCTTAAACAGAAGCCACCAAGGTACTGAACATAAATTGCTTCTGCTGGAAGAAGCTTCAAGAATGACTGACTGCTTGAGCAGCATTTATTTCCTTTCCATGTTAAGATATTTAGGTGTGTTCTCCTTTAATCTGACACCGATTTAACACAACAAAATATGATAAGCATTGTGCAGATCAGAACAGAAGCCATACAATGATCATTATGGAGTCTTTCTGCCTCAGGTCCATAGCAGTAGAAACCCTTGAGCTTCCTGAAGATATTGACACATAGTGATATTTAACACACTGTTTTGCCAATTATCAGGCCTAGCATAAAGGCTACAGCCAGCATAAAGATGAACCAATAACCAAACTGTATTTGACACAAAAGGGTCAGTACACGGATGAGTGCTAGGGGTACAAACAAGTCAATCAGGTTATACATAGTCGACATCAATCCCAATGACCCCAACAACGACACTGCACGACCAACAATGGGTAGAACAATTAAATACAGTCTCCCATAGAAAGGAGGGGAGACAAACAGTTCAACAAGCCAAATACATAAGACCAACTAAGCCACATAATAAATCCCTACAGAGCACATATTTACAAAAGCCAGACCTGACTGGAGCCCAGTTCCAGGGAGTCCGGAGGTCCTGCCCCAACAGAAAACTCTACAGCATACACCCACCTCATAAAAGGAAACTCGCCCTCTTCCTACACGTGGTCCCAGCTTTTTATCCCCTAGGTGGGACAACTGACCTTTGTTTACTTAATGAGGGACACCTAGGGCTCGTTTACCTAATGGCTCTCCCTGCAAGGCCGGCCGCACCCTGGAGGGAAGCTTAAAGGTAAACTTACCCCCCCTTTGTGAAGGGCTGTGGGAATCACCCATATGTCAACCGTAACTTGGAGCTTGGCGTTGAAACTACAGCATTTCACACACATACTGCTTGTAAGGTTTTCCTTTGACTCATCAGTCTATTCAAGAACCACAATGCCAGTGTAATCGAGTTATTCTGAGGTATGATTTAATGTCTTCAACACAAGTGTGCTCCCATACAAAATGTGAATGCATAAAGATTTAAGATTGCAAACAGTAGCAAGCCAACATTATTAAAAGTCAATCCTACGACTGGATCAGCACAGGCATGCAGACATGCTTGAGAAACTGTAGTGATAGATTATTTTGGCTCTGTAGAGGCAGATACTAGGCTGAGATCTTTGAAGTTTTTCTATATTATAAAGCCTACAAAAATAGGAAAAACATCACAAGGTTTGGATTGCTGTGTGCTGAGACTTCAGCTTACCATGCTGATCAATACTGTCTCCTTACTGTGTGTACTTTCCTTTTATGTCAAAACTGCAAACAGTATGGAGATGACAAACATGCCTTGTCTGTGCGTCTTTACTAATCATAACAGATTTTATTAACTTACCCAGCACTATGAAGCATTTGTTTTGGCTTTTCCTGTACAGGCCAGTCATGTCACTGAATTGTCTTATTGAGTTCAGGCTTTCAAGCTAAGAAAACAATAACCATTGCATTAGGCAGAGGCATCTTTATGAAGCATCAAGAGATCTTGGAGCAATTTGCTTCCAGATTTGGTAGCTCAGGCTTTTCACCTCACACCAATAATGTTCTGAGCTGTGCATATAGAATTATGTATTATGAAAAGCAGCATCAAAAAAGGAAGAAGCTGTGGGAATTGACGCCAATAGAGGAAGACAGCATGAGAGCACAACTTTGGAAAAAAAGTCAATGAACTTTAGAATAACAAATTCTAATATGTCTCTTCCATCAATTAACATTTTCTACTCATATGTGTGTCAGATTGAAGTATTTGAAAGAAAATACTGGACCCAAGTACACACCTTTAAGTACAGGTATGTTTTCCAACCTCATCCACCTTCAGAAATGGATGTTATCTCAATCATATATAGCAGAGTCTAAGGTATGTAAGCACACTTCAGTGAACAGTGGCAGTGAGCTTTTTTAAATTCTGGATTCAAGTCTTAGATATTGCCATTATGGAAACACTAACAATTTATATCCCGCAGATCCACCATGAAGGGACAACAGCTTCACTGCCTTCCCATGTCTCTCACTTGATCCCAGTCAACATGAATGGTACAGACAAGGGTTTTGCAAGGGATGGTGGCAAGTTACACTAGAGAAAAAACACATGGCAAAATTACATATGGCTTTACACTGACTGATTTGAAGGTGCAGTGTGTAGCACACTCTGAAAGCACCAGCTGTTGAGTACATAACACTTGACACTGGGAGACATTTGGAAGCCAAACACAGAACAGTGAAAGAGAAACTTTAAGGATTTTTCATCCAAGAAAATTTGAAGCCTTAGAGGAAAGAATTAACTGGATTTGATTACTCAAACTGGCAATGTCAATATGGAGGCACTTCAGCCTTCTTATTTTGCATCTCTGTGAATCATGTAGCCTTACAAAAGACAGTGCTGATAGTCAACTTCAAGATGCAGAGAGCCATAAGCAACAGCATGCAGTCGATTGTCCCACTGTGCCATCTGGCACTGGGTTAATGTGTCTCTCAGTGACTGCTTTCACACTCCTGACAAGCTATTACTCAGCTATATAGCAGATAGGTCAATTGTAGTCTGCTTTGATCTGTAAGCTGTCTACCCAGAAGTTACCCTTTTTTAAAGTTACATTCTGACATTTTTCAAATGCTTTAGACTTGCAAATGCTTTAGAATACAAATTTTGCCACAGGAAGATCTCATAGAAAAGTGTGTATTAAATGCCACAGATACAGCAGTAGCTTATGAAGAACCTCACACAAACAAACTTTTACTCTTAAATCCATATGATTACATCATTTCATGCACATTATCAATGGCTTGATAGCAACATTTCTGCCTACAGCTGAAACGAAGAAATCCACTCAACAGTCAGAACCCAACATAACTGTTAAGCAGGTATTCTTTATTAGCAGCGCTGGAGTCACCCTGGGGATTCTCCACCATAAGGGCTCCCACGAACTAGAAAGTTTACATACACACAAATCACACATTCATTACATTTCCTGGAAAGGGGTGTCTTATGATAATTAATTCCCGGAATTCATTTACACAGTCCGAGCATGCATAGTAAAAATAGAGTGAGGGACTTCGGTGGTCGAGGGAAGAAGAACATGGTCTTCTTCTCAGTGTCTGCTCTTTCCAGAGCATGGCTGTGAGGTAAAGTCCAGGTGTCTTCTTCCTAAATGGGCGAGATCATCCTCCCTAGATTGTATCTCTGTGTCCTTTTGTTCAAGTTCCCCCTTACCTTAGTTTGCCCACTGAAGGCTGCTATCAGTGAGTTATATATCTAGGAAGCATTTTACTTTTGTCTAGACAAAGGGGCCTACGGAAAACTGTTGAGGAGTCCTTGGGAAACAAACACAAGCAAAAATTTCATACATCACAGTTTAGTCTTAATCAGAAATTCATTGGTTTAAGCTCGTTCACAGCCTTGTTAAGCAAACTGTCCATGTACTGGTTGTTCTTGCAGTCCAGATGGACTCCATCAGCAGTTCTGAATGTGAACCTTTCAGAAGACAACTTCTCTTCACCCACACACAAAGGTGCAGTAATGTTGATTTCTATTTGATAACAATCAACATTACAGTTCAACCTAGTCAAACTTTAATTTTCCATCAAACCTAAGCAAATCATAACTGTATTCAAGGCTCACACCCTACAGTATAGACTGAATGTTCTAATTATGGATCCACAAAACCCCCAATGATGTGAATGGCAGTCTAGCAAGCAGATGACTCGTTGCACAGATGGATTAATAGACTTAAGAAGTTGCTATTTGTGAACGTTCACAGGAATTAGAAAGTAATTGTGAGGAAAAAAAAAAAAAAAATCATACTTTATTCACAAATAGTATGACAAAGCAGGGATAAATAATTTTTGGTAGTTTATTTTATCTTTTTGCATATTTTCATGCTTTATCTAATCTTATGGATTAAAGGAACCAATGAACTAAATTTATTGACAGTTCTACCAGCATTAAAAAAAAAAACAACAAGATCACCACCCATCATAACCCCCAATATGGGAGGCTTAAGAGCTCTTCTCATGCCTCCTTGTGAACTTTTCAACATGTTATATTGAATGTGAAACTTTTTAACATTATTATCTTGAATGAGTAATCTTTGGTATTTAAAGAATAAGTGCAAATAAAATTAAAATCTTCAAAAATTACTCTGTAGAACAGAAGATCACAGAACATTAAAGCAGCTAATAAACAATACAAACTGCTGCTGCTGCTCCACTTTTTTCCTCTAGGAAGGATTAGTAGTCTACCCAGCCTGTATCTTTAGTAATTATTTCCACACAGGAGTGCAGTATTGATTTCTCTAAAGCACACAGAGGACCAGGAGTGCTTTAGCATCATCTGAAAGAAAAGCCTCAAAAAAGCAGTGGCTGCAGAAGAATGTTTACTTCATTTATTAAAAAAAAAAAAACAAAAAAAACCAAAAAAAAAACCAACAACAAAAAACCCAAACACCCCCCCCAACAAACCAAACTAAAATGCACCAACAAAGAACCCCAAATTGCCAGACCCATGAAGTTTGCAAGTAAGCCTTTCCCTAGCTGCTACATTATGTTCAATTTTATCATATAAAATGTCAGTCAATAACCCATATTTCCCTGTTGTTAGTAATAAATATGGCCTTACAATTCATTAAAGCTAATGAATCTGTCTTGGGTTCTTTCAGCTTGCAACTGTTATAACTAAATAACAGTGGCTTTAATACAGGGTTACACAAGGGCAGACTTTGACCTTTTGATATCTGTATATTCCCAATGATGTAATGTACAAAAATAGAAGACAGAAAGCATTTATTTCTTTTTGTATCAAGTGGGATTCTCTTCAAGCAGCAGATCAATGATTGTCAAGGTTTAGTTAGAATGCTATCACACCGTTAGACAAATGGTATCACTCACAGGAATTTTTTTTTTTTTCTGTATGCAGTAAACCTGCTCAGCTATGACCTCTTTGGCAGAGAGGATTCCTCTTCTGGGCTAAGAGAAGATTAAACACAATAGGCCAGACTGTAACACAAGGTTAGCTACTTTGTGGCTCTAAGAATATAGTGTGAAACCTTCCTACCATAAGACAGATACATTATCAACTTTGAAGGTTGTTTTAAACATCAGTGCTGTCTACAAAGTAGCAGGTCATTTTGATTACTTTGTCTATCTGCAATATAGAACATTGCTTAAAAAACAAAACCAAAACAATGTAAGTTCCTATCCAGTGATAGTATGCTCTGCAAACAATACCTCAACACATTCCTTATGAAGTTGTCATGGGTTTCCACAGTAACAACAAAAGCAAATCTATGATAAAAGCTGAATGTAAAGAATTTGGTTAATTGTAAACTGATTATATTTTAAAACTATTTCATTTTCTCCATGAATCTTTTGTACAGTAACATAAATTGCTTGTTGCACACTTTAACTGAAAATGTCTCATACAAAAGCACTTTTTGTTTTTGAAAAAACGGTAAGAAGACAAGGGTACTGCTACAATTCAAGAGCAAATCCAACAATGATTGTTAGTGCTACACAACAAGCCTTTTAATTTACCCTTTTCAAGCACACAGTAATGAAATACCTTATGAAATACAACAGTGAAGATCGTTTTAAGAAAAAAGAAAGCAAAGGGAAGGGAAAGGGGACAAGCATTGCGTACTGGTTTCTGTTTATATTTAAGTGCATCTTTGCTTCTTACAACCATCCTCAAGAAAGGAGTCCTCTGGTCTAAAGAAATAACCAAATAAATTAGTCATAGAAATTGGCAGGCTGTGAAATACACACACAAACCCAAAAGAAAAGAAAAGAAAAAAAAAAAAAAAAAACAAAAAAAACCCAACAAACCAACTACCAAAGGATACATGGCCTGTCTGTGTTATTTGACAAAATAAGAGTATTGACCACCTGGCAATAGATAAACACTGTGCTATAAAGAAGAGAGGGGGATTTACCTCATTTTTTTAAGACAAAGAAGTAAATAGATTCAGAATCGCAGAATCACAGAATCGTCTAGGTTGGAAAAGACCTTGAAGATCATCCAGTCCAACTATGAACCTCACACTGACTGTTCTCAACTCTACCAGATCCCTCAGCTCTGGGTCAACCTGACTCTTAAACCCCTCCAGGGATGGGGACTCCCCCCTGCCCTGGGCAGCCCATTCCAATGCCCAACAACCACTTCTGGAAAGAAATGCTTCCTAAGAGCCAGCCTGACCCTGCCCTGGTACAGCTTGGGGCCATTCCCTCTTGGCCTATTGCTTGTTACTTGGTTAAAGAGACTCATCCCCAGTTCTCTGCAACCTCCTTTCAGGGAGTTGTAGAGTGTGATAAGGTCTCCCCTCAGCCTCCTCCAGGCTAAACACCCCCAGTTCCCTCAGCCACTCCTCATAAGACTTGCACCAGCTTTGTTGCCCTTCTCTGGAGTCATTCGAGTCATTCAATGGCCTTTTTGTAGTGAGGGGCCCAAAACTGAACACTGGAATCGAGGTGCGGCCTCACCAGCGCCAAGTACAGGGGCAAGATCCCTTCCCTGTCCCTGCTGGCCACACTAATCCTGACACAAGCCAGGATGCCATTGGCCTTCTTGGCCCCCCGGGCACACTGCTGGCTCCTGTTCAGCCGGCTGTCAATCACCCCCCAGGTCCCTCTCTGACTGGCAGCTCTCCAGCCACTCCTCCCCAAGCCTGTAGCGCTGCTGGGGGTTGTTGTGGCCCAAGGGCAGCCCCCGGCATTTGGCCTTAGTGAAACTCCCCCAGTTGGGCTCAGCCCATGGCTCCAGCCTGTCCAGGTCTCTCTGCAGAGCCTCCCTACCCTCGAGCAGATCAACACTCCCACCCAACTGGGTGTCATCTGCAAACTGACTGAGGGTGCACTCGATCCCCTCCTCTAGATCATCAATAAAGATGTTAAACAGGAGTGGCCCCAACACCCAGCCCTGGGGGACACCACCCGTGACCGGCCGCCAGCTGGATTTAACTCCATTCACCACAACTCTCTGGGCTCGGTCGTCCAGCCAGTTTTTTACTCAGCAAAGCGTGTGCCCATCCAAGCCACAAGCAGCCAGTTTCACCAGAAGAATGCTGTGGGAAATGGTGTCAAAAGCCTTATTAAAGTCAAGGTAGACAACATGCACAGCCTTTCCCTCATCCAATCAGCAGGTCGCTCTGTCACAGAAGGAGATCAGGTTTGTCAGGCAGGACCTGCCTTTCACAAACCCATGCTGACTGGGCCTGAGCATCTGGCTGTCCTGCATGTGTTGTATGATGGTACTCAGGATGAGCTGCTCCATCAGCTCCCCGGGCACCGAAGTCAAGCTGACACGCCTGTAATTTCCCGGATCATCCTTCCAACCCTTCTTATAGATGGGCGTCACATTGGCCAATTTCCAATCAGTCGGGACCTCCCCGGTCAGCCAGGACTGCTGGGAAATTAGAGAACGTGGCCTGGCGAGCACCCAGCCAGCTCCTTCAGCACCCTCGGGTGTATCCCATCCGGTCCCATAGACTTGTGTGTGATGCAGCAGGTCACTGACTATCTCCTCCTGGAACGCGGGGGGGTCATTCTCCCAGTCTCTTCTGGCTGAGGAGGCTGGATTCACTCAGTACAACTAGTCTTGCTATTAAAGACTGAGGCAAAGAAGGCACTAAGCACCTCAGCCTTTTCCTCATCACTCATCGCAATGTTTCCTGCATCTAGCAGGGGATGGAGGCTCTTCCTGGTCTTTCTTTTGATGTTGACGTACTTATAGAAGCATTTCTTGTTATCCTTGATTGCTGAAGACAGATTAATTTCCAGCTGGGCTTTAGACTTCCTGATTTTCACCCTGCATAGCCTCACAGTATCTTTGTAATCATTGGGAGTGTCCAGCCCCTTCTTCCAAAGGCCGTAAACTCTCCTTTTGTCCCTGAGTTGCAGCCAAAGCTCCCTGTTCAGCTCCCTGTTCAGGGAATCTTTATACAATTCATACAAGAGGTAAGTAACTCTCTGGATATAAAGTGAGCAACTAAGCTATGAATTACAGCAAGTTTATAATTAAGAAGAGCTGGAAATCCTTAACCACTACTCTGCACCCAGTCATTAATGCAGCCAGTTACATACTGCAGTCATTAACATACCCATAAATTGTTTACCTAGCTACTGTTATACAGCAATACTGTATTTAAAATGTGATTCCAATTCAATTGGATTGGAATTACCATATGTTTTATATGTGGATGCTACAGTAATGGCAGAAATAACAATAAAATCTGCTCAAAAAGTCATGATAATTTAGAGAATAACTTATTTAAGAGAATAATTACGTACAATTTCAGTGTTCAAGGAAACCTTGCAGGTTCTGTGCATCCTTCCCAACAGAACACAGCAGCTCTTTTGTTATAACACACCACTGAGACAGAATAAAGAAATCTGACAGAAGTGGGGGCTCATGCCAAGTTCCATAATGAACAAATGATGACCAAGGAAAAAAAAACTTAGATCTTGGCTTCAGCCTGACTAAACAGAGTATTTTCTACAAAAATAACAAACCTACTTCAATAGTTTGAGAGTGCCAATGTCAAGATTGATATAGTGATCTGCAAGATTTCTATTTTTACTATAAAAAATTGTGCTTGTCTGGATCAACAAAATCCTTTATGGTAGGCCTCTCATGTAAAGTTTTGTCCCCTTATAACCAATATAGAAGACTACAAACATGTTTGAATTTATATCAAATCCCTCTCAAATGATAGCTTCTTAATTACTGAAAAATTGCATGTGTTTCTGTACTGAACAGCTTACCCATCCTGTGCTTTGTTTTCTGCAGGGTATCTAACTCCAGAGCTTCAGGTTTCACATCTTCCATGTGCTTGGAATAACATTTGATGCATTCTTTTGGTATGCTGAAAACTCCTTTATATTGCTGAAATGTGATCTGATATTTTTCTTTAGAATCAGCAGAACACACTTCTCTGTTAAACCTACTTCAGAACTAAAGAATAATGTGTTATTATACACTTTTAGCTAAAGATAAACTGCAAAACAATACTATACTTCCCTAAGACAGATGAAAAAAGCAACTGCTATCAGCCTAGGAAAGAAAGGCTTGTTTTTACTTGCTTTATTCTTGCTTTCCTACCTAAAGCAAAATGAAAATAGAAAGAGGGATAGGAAGATTAATTTTGTAAATTTTTCCTGTTACAGCTAGCCTTTCTTCATCACAGACAGGACAGCTGAGACTAATCAAGGGTCTAAATGAAGTAACATGGGCATCCTACCATATTAAGACTTTAAAACATAAGTCTACAGTAATTTCAGAGTATTTTTTTCTTATTAGTAGATATTGAAGTTGGATGCGTCTTTAAATGTGGTAAAAAATCATATTCTATATGATTATCATCAAGTTCCCTTCCCAATGATGGTGTACAGTAAAAACCACCAAAAAATGCAAAAGTTTGGTTTTTACACATACTGGGAAAAAAAGAAGGGATAGGTGCTTTTTTATTACAATGCAAATTCATAATGCAGTATGGCATGCTTTCTTAAATACATTTAAAACCCCTGTATGTAGTCTGCTCACATTCCTACTTCTTTTCCTCAGGTACTCAATAATCTGAAAATACCTGTTGTGCTCTAGTCCTGTTCTTCCAGAAACCTCTCCTAATCTCTCTTCTGTTTACAGGCTAATTACATGTGAACAAATAGCCTAGAACACCACATGCTGTAATAAACAGCAAGATGCTGCCCCAGGCCTCAGGTTTCATTTTGTTCCTTCTCAAAAATAGACATGTGGTTCCCCTTTTTCATTTCTTTACATTATTTTCAAACGACCAAACTAACACAAATTAGTTTTTAAAGTCTTATCCCCTCCTGTTCTTAATAATTCAGTGGGAACACTATCAGCACCTGGTGCTTTATTGTTCCTGGGTGTTCTGGTCACCTCTTGGTTCTACAAATAGCTCAGCTGGCTGGAAAATTGCTGTTTGTTTCCCTTTATCCATTTCACCATTAAAGAGATCATTAAAATACTCCCTCCATCTTTCTGTAATTGCATTCTTTGTAACTAAGATTTCCATCTTTGTCCTTTATCTGACTCATGCACAGTTCACATCCTTGTCTCAAATGCTGATGTCCCAGTGAAACAGTCTGAAGTTATCTTTGTGCACTGCTGCTTCAAGCACACAGAGCCATTTTTGTGTCATACTACCTTTTGGTTGAATCATTTGCATTACCAGAAGACTTATGGAAGTCACAAAATCCTCACCACATACTGCTTTCCTATACTCCCCATCAAAACCTGTTTATTTTTTTCCTTGGAGTTCTTTCTATTGTTTTCTCCTGCTCTTTCCTTTATTCCAAATGTTTCCCAGCTGGTATAAAATTGTTGCACAATGTTCGAGCATGTTCCCACCTGTCTCCTTGGTGTTCAGGTCTGTCAGAGGAAAGTGTTACACTTAGAACTTCTCTCTTCATTAAAAGAACACAGTCATTATTTTTATAAAACAGTAAGATATGTCTGAAGCATCTACCTTTAGCAGATTTTTTCACTGATAGTTTTGAAGCATCTTGCAATTTTTGATAATTTCCACATACTCATTGCAAATCATACATATGTTAACTTTAGTAGATTTTTAACCATCTTTTCTAGGACATGGACTGGCAGGCAGAACTGTATATGCATCACAATTACCTAAAAGAACATTATAAAGTTTACTCAGATTTTGTAGTTCGCTTTGAAAGATATTGTAGAAACCTCATGTATTATTGTTTTCAATCTCCTGACTCCAGATGAATAAAGAAGTGTCCAAGGAAGTTTCTAGATTCCTCCTTCAGTAAGTTTGCATGGTAGCAGGTATTTCTAAATGCTGACAGACAGAAGCTACCCATCTCTTTTCCAGTGCTCGTGCATGGCTTTTCTCACATGATTTTTCATTTTTCATTCCTTTGTCTACAGTGATGTCAGTAATTGTTCACCCAGGAAAGCCCCAGCAGCTCTGCCTGTATTTATGGGCATCCAGAATCTCCGGTAACAAAGGCTGTGGATTAACTCCCATTGTGAATTGCAAACCACAATGTGCTTCCTTATAACATTTTATTCTAAAATATGCAAAACAGTGCCTTCATATTTCTTGAAGCACGCCAAAAGTAATAATCCTGAGGTAAACAATATTGAAAATTTCAGCCCAAATTACACAAGTCTAGCAAAAAGAGTCGAACGTATCGGGTTTTTTGAAAAACCTTCCCCAGCGCCAGAGCCTCTCCGCTGCCGGCCTTGGCTCCCAGGCCCCCTCTCCCCTGGACCTTCCCCCAGCGCCCTGAGGCGAGCCCGCGCTTTGCGCTGCGCCTTGGCTCCGCTCTCCTGGCGAGAGCCGCCCTCCCGCCGCACGTTTCTGCCGAGCCCCGTCACCCCCAGCCTCTCCATTTCCCTTGGCCCATCTCGCCGGTGGCTCCTCCGTGGGGCTCCTCCGCGGGGCGACAGGCAGCGGGAGACACGGCCTCCCGCCCTGCGCAGAGCCTCCCCGGCCTCCCTCCTTCTCTTTTTAAGCTCTGTGGACGCGTTTCAGCTGAGATGCGCCACGAACGCGCCCAGCCGCCGGCACTGGAGCAGGGCGGCGGCAGGAGCCGCCTCGCCCCGCCCCCGCTCGGTTCCGCACTTTCGCGCGCCCGGTTGCCGCCGCAGTGCCCGCCTAGCAACCAGGCGCGGACACCGGGCGCCGTCCCGCCCCACCGGCAGCACGGAGCTTCGCCCCGCCGCGCCGCGTTTTTCTTGGCTTTCGCCCTCGGGCCGCTAAAACCGATAGCGAATCTGCCCGCCGCCGGAAGCCGGCAGCCTCTGCCCTGCCAGCGGAAGCGGAAGGGTCGCCATTTTGTTTCGGGTGATGGCGACTGTAGTGCTCTGGAGCTGGGGAGTTTAGTGCGGGCCCGGCCTTCTGGGGGACTCGCTTCTCGGACAGTCGTTGTTACTGCGAGTTGCCTCCTCCTCGCTGCATCCCCTGGTGATGTACGGAGGGGTCGGAGGTTCTCGACGGACTGCAGAAGAAGCAGGCCCGCCGCCCCTAATGTTGTTGTCAGGCGGGGGAGCGGTCCCCGGGCCCCCCGGAGGAGGTGGAGGAGGAGGTGGAGGTGGGAATAGCCGTGTGGAGCTGCTGGTGTTCGGCTATGCCTGCAAGCTGTTTCGAGATGATGAGAAGGCTCAGTACCAGGAGCAGGGGCGACACCTTATTCCTTGGATGGGAGACCCCAAGATCATGATCGATAGGTCGGTGTAACACAACCCCCAGACTCTGCTGCGAGATCTCCTGTTATAGCCTCTTTCTGTTCCTCCCCTTATGCTGTGGGCAAGTGAGGGCGGGGGATGAACAAAAGGCTCACTGGCAGAGGTGTGGGGATCTTCTTCACTGGCAGAGTCGGAGGTCAGCTCCTCCTGGTAGAGTGCTTCGAGTGCTGCTGTTGTAACGCTGCAGGGCTGTCCCCCCGGCAGCGGGAACGTGGGGTTCCCCGCTCTGGCAGTGCTGGGAGGTTCACCTGCTCCTGACACTCAGTGTGCCTCGGTTCTGTCTGCTCCACTTGTTAGGGTAGGGTTTACAGGGTGGAGTGGAGAGTGGGAATGATTTGTTCTTTTTCAATGCAAACCACAAACATCATCTTTTCTCACTTGGAAACCAAGGGAGCCTTATTGCATGGGAATGCTTATTAGGCACTTTATATATTCTCTAAGCGAGAAGGCTGCAGTGTGGGGAGTGGAAAGGTATTTATCCACCTATGGGGAAATGGGGTTTTCTTATTTCTCCTGCATAATCTGGCTGCAGGCTGTTGGTGGGATAACCCCAAAGGCAGCTCTTGGCCTAATTACTTCTTCCTTGTGCTATGATTCACTGTATTAGGCAGAATGGCTTTGATTTTGGATGCTTGCTTTTCAAATTCTGTCAGGGGTGGGTTTTTTTGGTTGTTTTGCAGTAGGTACAGGTTCATGGCCAGAGAGAGTAATAGAATCTGCTTTGATGTTTCTTCTGGTCTCAGAAGTTGTTTCAGCAGTGCAGGGTGGGATTTAGAAATAAGTTAATTCAGAATGAATTTTCTGAATATTTTCCTGGAGAGAGTTAAAATGGGAGGTCAGGCTGGATATATTTGGGTGGAGCACTGAAAGTACAATTTAAGAGTTGTGGCTGACCCTGAAAACCTCAGTGGGAAAGATGGAAGGATTTTGGTTTGAAAAGGATCACATGGCATACTGTAGATATTTGTTCCCTCAATTTCATCATTGCTTTGGTGCTATACATGATTTTTCTTGATTTAACAACCCTATTTGGCTTGGAAAAATATCAGTAAAGGAACATCTTTTAATTTCCTTCCATAAGACTGGATAAATTAATTGGTTAAATTGGAATAAACATGCAGATATTAAAAAACAGCCATAAATGTAGCTATGTTTAATTCTTACTTACATAGGAATAGAAGTGTTATGATACACACTTCTTGTCCAGATCACTTTTGTGACAGATTTCATTAATAGGTAGAGGCCATTTTTGTGGTCTTGTGCAACAGTAACCCTATTTACAGGCGTTACAGAAATTGTTGGGAGCAAAAACTAAGTATGTGCATGTATATACATATAATACTGAAAAAATCTAAATAACATACATTTGTAAGTTAAGGTAGCTTGCAATTACTAATCTCATAAACTCCTTTGGAAGTTTAGATTCTTTTTATCTCCAGCAGCAGGAAGTCTTCATTTTCACCATTTTAAGAAAAGCACATTGCTATGAGAAGACATGGGTTGAAGTTTGCCTGTGGACAGAGCTTGATTAACCAGACCTACATGTTTCATTAACTTTCTGCTATAAGAATATTTACTTTCCTTGTTTTTGGTCTAGCAAGTTGGCACAAGTCAAGAGTTGTGTGTGGGAAGACACCTCAGCGGAGTCGAGTTTACTGTCACTTTACTTTTCAATCAGTTTCTCTTACTGATGCATAAACATTATCCCAATGCAGTGCTTTTCCTGCAAATAAAATTATTTTTGCTTAGTAGAAAGGAACTGTACGTCATTGATCTTTGCCGTTTTTACGGTGAACCTCCTTAAATTGCATGTATATGTTACTGTTCCTATGTATGTGTGTCTCTCTATCACATAACCCAGAACTTATTTCCTCAGCCAAATGGCTAGGGGCCGAGCCTAGCCATGATTTTACCTCCAATGGACGCAAGTTTCTATGGTGAAGATATCTCCTGAGAGTTCGGGACTAGCAGAAAGAAGCGAGGAAATTTCGACCGTTTGGTTCTTACGGATAGGTATTTATGTATTCGGGTTTGTGTGAATGTAAGCTATTTGACTTTCCAGAAAAACGTATTTTGCAAGTGACATTGATTGGTTGGTTGAAGCACGTACGGTAAGAGCTGTTAAGGAAATGGATCCCACTTAAACTATTAGAGGATACCTTTGCCTTTAATTGTAATAATTTATTAGTTTCTTTGAGAGGAATTTAGACTATTAAACAAATTTTCGATAGTTGGTGACAAATGATTAGCAAAATTAAACGTAACTTCTAAAAGGAAATGTGCTTTAACGTATAAGTATTTTTTTTTTCATTTTTAATGGGTAAGTATTTAAGTAGTCACATAAACCCAAGCCCTAAGTTTTTTGCATTGACCAGCTGTTTCATCTTGCAGGTATGATGGGCGTGGTCACCTACATGACCTTTCTGAATATGATGCTGAATATTCCACGTGGAACAGAGATTATCAATTGTCTGAAGAGGAAGCTAGAATAGAAGCCCTCTGTGATGAAGAGAGGTATTTAGCCTTGCATACGGACTTGCTTGAGGAGGAGGCGAGGCAAGGTATTGCTCAAGGAAACTTCCTGAGTTTAGCACATGTTTAAATAAATAATTATGAAATTAAATTTACTCCTAATTTTATACTCTCTTTTTCTGATGTTATCTTGACAGTACCCAGTGGATTCGAAAAACGGGAGTCTTTGCGTATGTGAGAGGACCTCAGGATAGTTTAAATATAGATCCACACAGAAATTGCCCAGATTCTGAGGGCAGACTGGGATTTCAGACCCAAAAACCCCCAAATAAACACATTCTGCTACATTTTCAGTGTTGTATAAATGCAATTCTGTGCTCTTGTATACATAATTACATTACAGTGCTTTAACCCGCAGCCTTTATCTCTTCAGGAAGAAATAAACAGCATATGTACATGCTGTGTTTTTCTGTTCAGTTTTTAATGAAAGCTAAAATGATTATGTGAAACCTTCTCATTTAAAAAAATGAAGTAAGAAATATTACTTTTTTTTTTTACTAAAGTAAGAAATATTACTCTTTTTTTTTTAAGAAATAAGCTTTTAAATATATTCTAATGATTGGTAATTGCATTTCTGTTCAAGAGGAGGAATATAAAAGACTGAGTGAAGCTTTGGCAGAGGATGGTACCTATAATGCAGTGGGATTCCGTTATGGCAGTGATTATTATGACCCTTCAGAACCCACTGAGGAGGAGGAGCATCAGCCTGCTAAACAAAGAGGTAAGGGGTAAAAATAGCAAGGGTTAATTGAGATGAAGAACATGGTACCTGTGTGTCTCTCACTAAGGTTGAAAATGTATGTTTCATTTAAAATGCAAGTAAAAAAAATCTCAAAGCATTTCAAAAAAGTTTTTATGGAACTGTGTTACTGATGTGCTGCTTAATGTTTTCCTTCTGTGGCGCAGTCAATACTACAGTAGTCGGGATAAGTTTAATTCTGCTGTCTTGCAGATTCTTATTCAGAAAAAAATAGTAATTCATCACATGGCAGTCTTTTGACACCATGTTTCTTGATCAAGAAGGAAAAGATCATTACGAACACAGAGTAGTAATTAATGAGAATATGTATTTTTTTAAGTTTAGATTTTGTCATCTTAATTATTATAAATGAGTCTGTCTTCAACATAGTGTGCCCCTCTCTGTGATCTTAAAAAATGCAGGTTCTCATGTTCCTGTCTTTAATTACAACAACTTTGCATTTTTAACATGAAGTCTTAAGGAAACTTTCAAATATTATTGAACTCTGTCTCAGTAAAGTTGGGATTGCTTAACAGTTGGGTTGTCCAACTATGTACTGATGGGTTACTGTTGTATGACGTGCTTTCTTTACCAAGGTGTGTCTGGAATCCAGGACCCTTCTAGGTGCTGAAGCCTTTTTTAGTGTTTTTTGCTGCTGTGTGAGAGGTTGTGTCAGGGCAGTGTCTATGGTGCTTGCATTCTACCAGTGGTTTTGCCTGTACTCCTCAGTATTGATGCTGAACTGAGTTGTCTTTTCTGAGGTTCATTTCATTTGTTTATTCCCATTTGTCTGGTACATTCTGTAACCAGATAGTTTCTAAGTTCTCTTTACATACAGTTTTTAAGTACTTCTTGTCATAGGGCTGTTTTTCATATTGTGTGGATCTGGGGTAGGGATAAGCCTACTGAAAAATTAGAGGTGATAGAGAAGAACACGTTTGTAGTTTGGCTCCCCCATCTTTCTCTACTGCATAGAGATTAAAAAGGTGAATGCCCTCTCTGTATTAGTCACTAAAAAGGCAATCTGCTGAACATTATAGGGTGTCCATACTGGAGAAGGCCTTACCAAAACTGCATGAAACATGCCATAATGTTACAGAATCTACCTTTGATCAAGTGTGTAAGGAATAAATAAAAATTCCAGTTTCATTTGGTAAGAGAGCTGTCGTGAGTTCAAGTTGTGTCTGGGTTTCTTTCCTAAAATGGTATCTAGAATAAAGTATTTCAGCCTTAATGAAGTAATATTTTTAGGAATAATGCTAAAATATGAATACTTAGTCATTGGCAAAGAGAGATATAACTACCCAGTCTTTAAAGAAGTTAATATTTAGCTAATTAATATTTGATACATCGTTGAAGTGTCAGGCTAAGCTATTACAAAATCTTGCGGTGTAATATGAGAATTCTCAGTACTGCTGCTGAGTAGAGGTCCTCATAGCAGGTTATTGGAACATTGTCTCAGTTGTGAGCTTTCTTACCAAACATATCTTCTAGAAAATTTTTAGTAATGATAGGTAACAAAGGGGCATTTTCTGGTAACACTTGGGGAAAAAGTACTTCGGGCAAAAGTGAGACAGGAACATTGGTAATGTTTTGCTGTAGTTGAACTGTACAGACTTTTAATAGATGGTAATATGGTGACAATTTCCAATAATACCATACTATAAATTCTTAAAACATTCATTTATTATTAGTCATAGTAGAGTAAAATCCAGTATTGGAAGATGCAGATAACAGTAACGTGAATTAAAGGCTGTAGTTCTGTGAACACTTAAAGTGTTAGCTGGAGCTGCTGCCAAAAGAAGCAGTCCTATTCTGCTTCTTCCTTCTTTCTTGATGCTAAAATTTCTGTGTGCCTTTGTGGAGTTAAACTATTTGAGTTCATTTAAAAAAACCTCAACCCACTAGACAGCAACAAAAAAGTTAACTCTCTTGCATGAGTAAGAGCTTGTATGCAGTAATTGCTCTGACATCTCATGCATGATTAGGCTGTTCTCCTGTCTGTGGCCATAGTTCCCATAGTCAGGTTTTCATGCAGTTTGTGCTGTCTCATTCATTAGGATAAAACTAGAATACATTTTCTCTTAAAGCTAGTAGAATAGATAATACTCAAATAGATAATACTTTTTAAAAGTAAACTTTCCACTTCAATTATTATAAATATTTGTAAAGGAAAATATTTTCAGAGGAACGTTTCTGGTATGCCAAATAATAGAATGTAATACAAATATGCCTTTATGAAAGAACAACTATTTTAAATGAGTAGTTCATGTGATAAAACTGTTCAGTATTTGGATATGTTAAATTTGATATAAAATGAACCATACCAACTTCAGACTGAACTCAGAGTTGAATGGCAATGTTTATTTTAATCAATTATTGATGCAACTACTGGTTTATCCTTGTGTGTGATGGAAATGGATTTTAGCCTGCCTATTGTGTTCCTGTACAACTTTCCTTAGGGTTAGGAAGCTGATTTACTTAGGTTTGTTTACATAGGCTGAAATGGTCAATTAACGGGGAACAGAATTCAGATAGACCAGATGTATGCATCTTAACAGCTTTACAGATACTGGATAGCTGTAATATTTTAATCATTGTTAGGAAAGGATTCACCCAGTGCATTGAAAATGGTTCCCCTTAATTTTGCATGGGGTTTCCTGTAAAAACAAGGAGTAATATTCATGAAAATATATGTTTTCTGTTTGATTTGACACTTGTTTGTCTTCAGCACTATAGCCAGGACAAAGGTTTATAAGGTTTTATTCTTCCTAATATCTCTGTTAAGACATAATTTATGCACTCTTAGCTAAACTACATGTAACACCAGGGAGAGGAACTATCTTTAAATCTTTTTGGTGCAAATGCTGGTTATGGTTTCATTTGGTAAATTCCTTGATTGCTCATTGTATAAGATATACTTTATTTTACTAACTTTTTGTTAACGTTTGGGTACTTTGACATGCTTTGTCCTATAGTATTTTATTCTGTCACTTCTTGTAGAAACAGCTCAGACAGAAAATGTAGAAGAAAATGAAGAACCTTTTGTTGCCCCTCCGGGACTGAACGTACCTTCTGATGTGGAACTGGTATGTGTATACATTTAAGGCATCCTACATTTCTGTCAATTTTCAAGGAGTTTATGGTGCTTTACTGTTTTGGTTTTTTTCCCCCATTAACTTCAGTGCGATATCTTTTAAAATTATTCTGGAGCGGTAGCTTAATTCTTTCTTGAGTTTTTGAATTCTGTCAACTCTCTTGACTCTTCTTTTTCACACTGAAATTATTGCCAGTGCTTATGATAAGTGCATTTTGTTTAATTTGTGATATTATTTTAGATAGTGCAGAAAAAGGGCAGTTGTTCTTGGAATGGATACTTGCTGAGATGTCAGGGCTGACATTCCAAATATCAAGGACCATTAAACCAAAAGATTGCTTCTGTTCAAGATTTTTTTTCTGGATTCTTTTTAATTGAGTCCCAATCTGAAGAGGGTAGGAAGAGATCAAATCTAAAGGTTGTGTTTAAGACTAGCCTATTCAAGGAGAAAAGCAACAGTTTGTTTGTAGCAAATTCTGAAATAACTTGAAAGTGATAGCATATAGAAGCTCTTTCCTTCTTGTGGCGTTACTAGAATTTGCTACCTAGTAAACTGTAAACTTAATTGCAATTTGTGTATTTTTCCAGCTTGAGTAAAGTTGCAATCATGAGGATTTTCAATTTATTTCAAGTTTCATAAAAAATCTGGGAAGTCGGATAATATTCTTTCTCCTATATCATAGAATCATAGAACGGTTTGGGTTGGAAGGGACCTGAAAGATCACCTAGTCCCACCCCCCTGCCCTGGGCAGGGACACCTTCCACTAGCCCAGGTTGCCCAAAGCCCCGTCCAACCTGGCCTGGAACACTGCCAGGGAGGGGGCAGCCACAGCTGCTCTGGGCAACCTGTGCCAGGGCCTCACCCCCCTCACAGGGGAGAATTTCTTCCTTACATCTAATCTAAATCTGCCCTCTGTCAGTTTAAAACAGTTACTCCTCATCCTATCCCTACACCCCTGACAGAGTCCCTCCCCAGCTTTCCTGTAGTCACCCTTTAAGTACTGGAAGGCTGCTAAAAGGTCTCTCCAGAGCCTTCTCCACCCAGCCTGTGTTTGTGCTTGGGATTGCCCTGACCCACATGCAGGATCTTGTACTTGGTCTTGTTGGGGAACTTGCTGAGAGTGCACTTGATCCCACTGTCTGTGTCACCAACAAAGGTGTTAAAACAGCACCAGCCCCAACACCCACCCCTGAGGACGCCGCTCGTCACTGCTCTCCACCTGGACATTGAGCCATTGGCCGCAACTCTTTGAGTGTGACCATCCAGCCAATTCCCCATCCACCGAGTGATCCATCTGTCACATCCACGTCTCCACAATTTAAAGACAAGGGTGTCATACGGGACAGTGTCGTGAAGGTGTTAATTTATATTTGGGCTGCCTTCTCAACTTGATAACCTTGGCTAGTAAAGATTCGAAGCACTCTGTGAGAATAACTAATGATGAACACAGGGTGTTTATGTGAGAGTGTTTTTCTACTTCATTACCTTTTAATTGAAAATTTTTATTCTGCTCTGTTTTTTATATGAAATAAGAGCTATTTAACAAATCTAATGTGCAACTTCACTTGTTCTAATTTTACTTTCTCTACTTTTCTTTACAGTCTTATAATATATTTCATTAGTGAAGTGCTTACAAACCTACTTCTGACTTCAGGGAAGATTTTGATACATTATTGCCTTTAAATTATGAGTTATACTTTAGTCTGAAAATAAGAATATTGAGTTCTCAGTGAGAAGCTGCTTATTTAGCATTTGGATGCTGTTTCCAAAAAGTAACCACTGGTAAAAGAATGCTCGCTGGTTTAGATTGCTGCTTTGCTTGAATTTTGTTCTGAAACTTAGGATACATTTTACATGCAAGTTGCAGATTGCAGTATTGGGCTTACTGAAGCAATTTATCAGTCATCTATAGAACTCTAGTATATTCAAATTAACAGAAAGCAAATGTTGGCATATTTGCTTTTGATTTTTTAAAAAATGCAAAATGTCTAGACAGCAGCTCTTAAAACAATGTATATTTGACATTGGATTGGGAATTGTGAGAACTTTTTTTTGTAAGCCTTGATTATTTGTTATTGTTGTTCTAATCAAGTCACTCGGTTTTACCACTGAATGTTTTTAGTCTGTATATTTTAATTCAATTGCTGTGAAGGATAGAAGACTGGTAAATTATTGATGGGGTTTTACAGGCATTTTAAAAAAATACTGCTTACTCTACATTGTTCCTGTTTTTAAAGAGAGGGAGATAAATACTTGATAAATTCTGTTGCCATTATGTCAATCCACAAGTGATTGGGAAAGGTCTACAGCTATATTGCTGATTTATAGAAATGTTCTGGGTCTTTCCTGAGTTTACTGCTAATTAACATTCAAGTTAAAAGACATGGCACTTGTAGATGGTTATGGCGGGGGGAGGACACTTGTAAACTTTGAATCATTTTGGGGAGGAAACTGTAGTGCTTGGAAATAAGATAGCAAGCTGATTCTCAAATTTTAACTTGGAGACTTTGTTCAGAATCTGCAAGGTGCAGTTCAATAAAGACAAATGTAAAATAGGTTCTGTAATACAGAGCAATCCAAAGTGCAGACTAAGTAGTTATAAGGCAGCATTAGTGCAAAAGAGATCCAGAGGCTGTAGTGGGCTGTTGAATGTTCAGTGTATGGCAGCTCCAACTGCAGCAGCAATGTCATTCTGGAACTTCAAATAGGAGAGTTGGGCTGAGGATGCAGGAGGTCTTGCACTGCTTGAAACTGTTGGTGTCAGGGTTATGGGCAAATGTGACTGTTCTTGCCTCTTGAAGTGGCATGGTTGCTCTGGAAGTAGGCAGCAAGAGGAAATTATCAGTTAAACTTACAAGGAGAGTTTGCAGATTGCTTTGTTTTCTCCAGATGAGAGTACTGAGAGGCAACATAAGACTTAAAATTATTTTCCAGGCTTACAGAAGATTGGGGCTATTGCTTAACTAGCAGTAAGGGAGACTCATTCATGAAAAGCTTTTAATTACAATAATAATTAAAGATTGGAACAGAATATCTGACTACATGATAGCATTTATGGCATTGGAGTGTTTTTCAGAAGGATTTTTTCTCAGCTCTGGCAAGTATTCTCAAATTTCAGGAGTTTTAACAGTTCTCAGTTTAAATGTTTAATGTTTTTATTAAATGTAATACCAAACTAGAACATATCTATGATAGCTGCATCTCTGTTTGCTATTTAACGTTTTTCACTTTATAAAGTTTCTACAGTTTTGTAGATCAGTGGTGTTAGTAATCTCAGAAGTCAATTAAAAGCATATTAATATTCATAGTGCCTGTATTCCAGAGCTTATAGTGGTATCAGTTTCAAATTCAAGACCAGATAGTAATTTCAGATAAAATAGTTTTTGAGCTTCCTTGCTGATTTGCAGCTTTGTTTATGAGTCTCTCAGCCTTAAGTGTATTTTGTATTTCTGTTAAGAACTGCAGAAATCGAGAAACTTCAGGTATGATTAAACAGTAAAACTGGCAATGCACAGAATGTTATCAGCTTGTTGAGAACTTCATTGCCTCTAATTAAAATAATCTTTGGTAGTGTTTTAGAGGGATAAGTAAAACTTGACACAACTAATTATTTTCCATATTGAACATGTTGTTCTGGTAAAAGATCCAATCGGCTGAAAATAATTTCTAAAAATGTGCTGTTTGATCACACTCAGAATTTTTCCGTAAATAGAGCACCACTGTCTCTCATGTGCTTCCAATCTTCTGAAAAAGATTTTCTGAGGTTCACAACATACTTCTGCATCTAGACCAATAAAAATGCAAAGCTAAACCGAATCATTAATGTGACACTTCATTTTATATAGGCACACAGAATATGTATTTCTACAGTTTATTGAGCACAAGACAAAACAGAGCTATCTGAGTATGAAATTAAAGACAGTGAATGGTGAAGTTCATTCCTTCTTTAACTGTATTCTTATTCTTTTTACCTCTTGGGTTTGATATGGCAGTGCTCTTTAGATGGGATTTCAGGAGTGGAAATATATGGATGCTGCTTAATGACTTAAATGACTTTATGGGAGTGTGACAGCACATAGCAATTGCAGTTCTTATGTGGGTCTTAAGGTGCAACATGTTCCTTCCAAGCAAGTGCATAGTAACAAGTTTATCTAGTCAGGGAACAAATTTGCACATTCAGTGATAACAGAATAAAGGACAGCTGTTGGGAAGAAGACCTTACATGTTGAGTCTTCAGAGTGCCTTGAGGTATTGTAAGAGAGGGCCACTTAAAGTTGGCACTGCTGTGTCAAGAAACAGACCTGTCTGCTCTCTTGGGCCAGCAGAAGTGTCTGGCTGTGACATGTACCTGGCTTAGGAGAATTTTTTGCTACATCAAAGTCAACCAGGATTTGTTTCCCTCTTCAGTTTGGTGTGCAATGGCAAAAATAGTTGTGCTATTATAAAACTGATTATGAAACTGACTTGCTAGAGAAAGCTGAGGGACAGGAAACTACGGCTCTTTCTAATTCCCTCGACTTCTAACACACTTTACCAACTGCTTATGAGAATACAAATATATGTTATTTTATTCCCACAGCCACCAACAGCAAAAATGCATGCGATTATAGAACGAACTGCAAACTTTGTCTGCAAGCAGGGAGCACAGTTTGAGATCATGCTAAAAGCCAAGCAAGCACGCAACTCCCAGTTTGACTTCTTGCGATTTGATCACTACCTCAATCCCTACTACAAATTCATTCAGAAGGCTATGAAAGAGGGAAGATATGCTGCTCCTTCTGAAAATAAAGCAGATGAGAAAAAACGTAAGTTGTTGCTTGTCAAATGCATAGCTTCAGGATGTGACTCACTGAAACATCCACTGGTCTTTTGGCAAAATAGCTGCATCTTGTTGGTGTGTTGCAATGGCAGTACTGTAATCCTGCAGCTGAGATCGATGTGATGATTCAAAATTTTGCTTAAATTGGAGGAGATTTTTAAAAGAAAAGATTGTTTTGTGAAATTTTGAAATACAAGAGGTGCTATGATCTTGGAGCTTTTAGGAATACTTAAATACCTCTGGTCCAATGGAAAGTTGGTCTGTGTGCTTAGGTTTTTGTTTTATTGATGGCTAGCAATATCTTCCTGTATCCATGTTTTTGTGAATAAACAGATTTACGTAAATGGTTGTTTAAGAACACGTATATGTCCTGTACCATCTTTGTCTCCCAATACAAACCCAAATTAAATTCAGACATTGCTTTTATTTAGACTCAAGAGTCAAATCTGAGGAAGAAGATGATGACGATGATGATGATGATGGAAATTATCTGCATCCGAGTCTCTTTGCATCTAAAAAATGCAGTAGGCTTGAAGAACTCATGAAGGTAATTGACCTTATTAAAATTACTTGCTACCTTGTAAACCATCAGATTCGTGGGCACAAAAATTGTAATATGCAGGTGTTAAGATCTTCTGTTAACAAAGATGTTTTTTGTTTCCCCCCCCCCCCCCCCCCCCCCCCCAGACTGTGTCTTAGTAATTTAAGTCTGTTTTGGTAAGCTTTCAAGCTACCTTTTTCTCTAGTACATAAGTTGTTATTTTTCCATTTGTAAGGAATTCTATCTTTGGTTTTGATGTGCTGTGGTATGGAAGGCATCACTGAAGGGTTTATCCCACATAATCTGAATTGAAACTGGAAGGATTAAGATATTTAATGCCTTCCGTATATAAGATGAAAAAGGATGTTTTGGTTTTAGATTTTAATAGATAAAATGTTGACATGAAGTAATAGTTTTAGCAAATAATATTTCAGCAGAATGTACTACTTGTATAATGAAAATTTTGCAGGGTATGTTAGTTATTTTTGTTTTCTGAGTATCAGTGACAGAACAATGGGAACGAGAAATGGTTGTACACATTTGAGGCTTTCAGAAGAATGGTAGTGTCTGATATTTAGACAAGTCAGGTTCTGTGTTTTATCCCAGCCTCAGCAGTAAATGAGTAAGAGTAATACCCGCTCTTTTTTTGGTCATGGATTTCTGTTCACATTAAAGTATTTTTAGTTTTGTTTTCCACTAATTTTCAAAAAAGAAGTTGATTCTGATGTGAGAGTTACGAAACCAGTAACTTCATTGTTTGGACAATATTACTGATACTTATTAACGTAGATAAATTTGCTTTCCAAATTAGGTTGATATTACCATGATTTAAATGTGTGCTTCAGATTTTAATTTTTTTTCTATTCTTAAAATCTTTTCAGCCTTTGAAGGTAGTAGATCCTGATCATCCACTTGCAGCACTGGTGCGCAAAGCCCAATCAGATAATAACTCATCTACACCACAGTCAACAGATGGGGCAGCTGTACAGACATCACAAGCAGAATATTCGTCTGATTGTAAGTGCATTGTGATTAGACAGCTGGTGGTGTGTCTTGATGAATTGTATGTGGATGCTGGTGGAAAGAAAATACGTTAGCTTCATACTTGATCATTCGTAACTGATACTTATTCTTTTTCAATCTCCTGAGTCTTTGAAGGTGCATTCGTCCACCAAGTATCTGTTGAATTGTTAGCTGCTTAGGGAAAACAGAAATAGGGTGGAGGGGGTGGGCAGCCAGGAGGCCAAGTCTCTAGTCTGAGTATGATTAGCACAATATCCTTCATGTTTTTTGATAACTTCCATCAATTTCTATTAATGAAGCCTAATTAATGCCTTCACTGTTGAATAGTAAATTGTCCTATACAGTAATTCATGAGATTCCCATTAAAAAAAAAGCTTCATGTATTAAGCAAAATGCAGATGGTAAATTTTCTTTGAACAGTTTTGCTGGAGTATTTTTAAGAAAAATCTGGAAAAGTAAAATCATGTAAATTGAAGAATCCCACTGAAGTGATAAAAGGTTTTAGGATAATATTCTGCTCTAAGTTTGAAAGTAGTTTTATGGTAAATAAGTAAGTTTTTTATTATACAGTCAATCCATATAATTTTTCATTATTTTACCATTATTCTGTGCACTGGTGCAATGTTATGTAGAGAATAAAATTCATGAATATGCAAGATTCAAAGTTAAAAATTAATCTTATAAAGTGTATTTTTCATTACAATATCTGAGAGGGAGTACTGACTTTTAAGTTTGTAGCTACAGAGGGCATCCTTTAATAAAGGATACCCTATTTTTTTTTTCTCAAAAGAACAACAAAAGCAATGGTATATTTGAATTATAAGTGAGCAGTGTGGAAAGTTGTGTGCTCAGCTGCTTTTTCCATGCCTGATATTGAAGAACCAAGACTTTCTCCTATCTCCAAATTATTATTAAATCTTTAGCCTTAGATTTTTCTTGAACCATTTCAGACTGTCCTGTCTATAACCCCTTTTAAGACCTATCTATAACCTCTTTTAAGAATAAACTTTGCTATTAAATTTTTAGCAACATTATCTTCTCTGATGTGTCTGGTTTCCAAAAGTTGAAGTCAAACTTGATTGGGGTCTTGTGCCTCTAATTATTTTCGAATTTCAGAATTCTGAAACCCCTTGATTCCTCTGAATACAGAAATGAAGCTTTTTCATTTATGGGACTTGCCATTTGATACTACTGAGATAGAAGAAATTATATTGCAACATTCACTATAGTATGGTTTCATGGTATTATAAATTTGTAGGTAATGAGTAGTGTTACTTCAGGGTGGTGGTAGTGATGAAGTTCTTGGATTTTTAGTAAAGTTGTTGCAAATAAGTATCACTATAATAATCTGAGTTCAGAAAATCCCAAAGGATTACAGGTGTTGTCAGAGTGTAATATATGGAGAGGAATATGCATGAAAGTAATTTTTATTTAAAACTATACCTGAAGAGAATCTTAATAAAACTGAAATAAGATTTCTGTGGAGAAATTGAAAAGTACTGGTTATTTCAAGAAAGACTAGAATCAGAATAAGTATCTCTGTAGAATAATGCTCATTGCTTTTCCAACTGCTTTCATGTCAGGCTTGAATCTGAATGTATATGATACAAACTGGGAGATTATAATTTAGTAACGATACAAGTTAAGTTTGCAACTTCACTCCCTGCCTTTGAAACTTAACAGATCTTTATTCTGCTCTCCTTAATAAACTTATTCTTTGAAGAAAGTAAACACTGCCACACAGGAATGTTTATGAAACTTTTAAAACGATAATTCATTATAATAAATTGATTAAACTTTGCCTCCAGAAATGTAAACTCTTACTGTAAATACTTTGAAATATCTTACCTGAATACTTTCTGTTTGTCTTTCTGCAGAAATTGTTTAGATTTACAGGAAGTAACTGCCTTTTAATTAAAGCATTATCAAATATTGTTCTTAACGAAAACAAGTCATAAGCCTTTAAACTCTCAAGAAATAAACATTTAGAATTGTAGAAGCCTCTAGTGTGGAAAACTTGCTTACATCAGTTGTTCATTGTATTGGTGTTAAATTGCAAAACCCGTCTACTTTTTGAGGTTTCAGTTAGTAGGTGTGTATATATTTAACTATAATAGTGGTTTAATATATAGTGATACCAGTGGTTTGATTTCTCTATGTTAGTTTTGAATATATGCACATTTCTTTCTTAATGCATACGTAGTTTTAACTGAGTTAAACTGCCAGAGGTGAATTAGATTAGGAAGAATGATTTCATATTAGGTCATTTTTTAACCGGCCTTCTCTGGTTCACTTCTCCATTTGTGCCTGTTTGGCTTCCAATTGACCTTCTGTACATTCTGATTCTGCCTCTTAATCTACAGATGTCTTATTCATCCTAAGCACGTTAATAGGAGCCTTATTTTTTTTCTTTACACAGTAAATTAAATACCATTTTTAGCGTGTTGTGTGAATCTGGATTCTCAATGTGTTTGTACTGATGCAATAATTTTTTTTTTAATTGGGTATTTTTCTTCTGATTAGAACTTTGTTCTTAAATATGTCTTCCTTTAGCAACTGTGGCAGCCATGTATTATAGTTACTATATGCTACCTGATGGAACCTATTGCCTCGCGCCTCCACCTCCAGGAATTGATGTTGCCACCTACTACAATGCGTTGCCTGCAGGGGTGACTGTTTCAAGCACTACAGGGGTAGCAACAGTTCCTCCACCCCCTGGTACTACACCTCCACCTCCCCCAGACACAACTGATAGCAGCAGTGCGTTGACTTCTACCACGACATCTACAAGGTACCAAATATACATTTGCTTTTTCATTGAGGGGTCTCTTTCCTGCACTTCAATACAAAGTATTTAGTAAGGGTTCTGTTGCTGGTGATCCTCAGTAGCATTCACCAGTGTTTATGCAGCTTTGATTACCTCCACTTTGGTCTTTGATACTGTATGTGGTTATTCTTACTTGGCTACTATGAAGTTTTTGCATGATGGAAAATCAAGTTGTTTTAACTGCAGAATGAACCCAGAGAGCAAACTTCTAATGTATTGTTTTGTTTTGTTTTTTATTAAAGCAAGAGTCTGAAAGATATGTATGTTCTATTTATAAAAATTATGTACTTTTAATGTTTTCAGCACAATTGCTCCAGTGGTTGCCATTATACCTCCACCCCCCGATATCCAGCCTGTTATTGATAAGCTAGCTGAGTATGTTGCTAGGAATGGAATAAAATTTGAAACCAGTGTTCGTGCAAAGAATGATCTCAGGTAAGACAAAACGTTTTTTTAACTTCTATTTTAAAAGTTGAGGTTTTCATTTTTAAATATATTACCAGGACATGTGGGTCTTAAGAAAAGAAAAGCTGTAATTTTTTAAAGTTGAAATTCAGGGACTGTCTTAAAGGTAATGCCAAAGCATTATTGCCCAAATCCTCAAAAGAGCCAACCTCACAAAACGTCTTTAGAAAGCATGCTTTGAATGTGTATCCTCTGTAAGTTTAGACATCAGTTACAGTGCTTCCAAACATGAAATGGTGTTGTTCCATTTGCTAGAGAAAATTAGGTGACAAAGAATTGTTGGTATTTACTACATTTGTGTGCATTTTCACATATCCATTTTTCTTTTAACAGATTTGAGTTCCTGCAACCATGGCACCAGTATAATGCTTATTATGAATTTAAAAAACAGTTCTTCCTTCAAAAAGAGAGCAGTGACAGCTGTCAGGTACATGTGTGTTTGTGTACATTAAAAATATAAGTGTGAGAAGGGGACTTGCTTATCTGTTGTGTTACCATGAGACATTTTAGAAATGGAACACTGAATTATGGTTGTTCAGCAGAGGATGTGAATGCGCTTTTTTGTTGCTTTTTAGTTTTGTATAGCATTTAAAGAAGGCTATGTGAAGTGGTGTGATATTTAATTCTTGCTTTTTAGTATAACCAGCCACTCAGTGTGGTTTTAATATAAAATGACAACCTGAAAATCTTTCAGCTTTATATATGTGCTTTTTGAAGGTTTAGAGCTTTGTAGGACTGGGTTAGTGTTCTGCTGTCAGAAAGGTTAGGTATAACTTTTTAACAACCATACCTTCTCATATGCCTCATGGTTCTTTGTAGAACAATAGCACAGTAGCTAGGCTACTTTTCTGACGTGCTTTATTCTGAGGGAGGTTGTTCTAAAGAAGAGTCCTGTCATGATGGACTGAAACAATACTGGAGCTTCAAAATCTCACATCAGCTTCCTACTTGCTTTGCTTCTCCTAGTTCGTGTTATTAGAAGATGATACCCAGACTTGGCATCCTTGTTTTTAACTATTCTCATGTTAGCTAATCTCATTAGATTGTTCTCGTATTGAAAAGAAAATTGCAAATAGTATCAGAAATACATTATCTGATGTTAACTTTTCATGGGAAAGAGCTATTTTTTTTTTAGGCCCTATGTCATTTGTCATCTCAAGGCTTAGATTGGGGAGCCTTAAACTGAAGAAGGTAGGCCTGTGGGTAAACTCCTCAAAATCGCTTTGTGGAAAATGAAGAAATTCAATACTAGTTGCTGTTTGAAACACTTGTGTCTAATACTTTGTTTTAATAGTTTTAAACATAAGCTGTGGTAAATATGATCTTATTCAGCTGATAAATTACATGCAAAATTGTCCTGTACCACAATGCTGGCTATTATTGTAGAGTTTCTTAGTTGCAAACCAGTGGGTTGAATTCATAATACTTACATAATTAATAAGGACTTGTTAACATTTATTTGGGGGGGAAATTGTACAGTAGCCAAAGTGTAATAGTAAAGGATACATTTTAAGTGTTCAAATGAGTACTGCTAAGAAGCAAGCAGAAACTGGTTTAAGTCCCTTGAGGTCACATGTAGCAGTGCATATTTTCCTACTGCATGGTTTTGTAGATAATGCCATTCTCTTTAATTTTTTAGAATAATGATTTCAATATTATCTTTATGCTTTAGTAATGTACATATAGGCAACTAACGCAACTGATTGTTCTCCTTTTGGCCATTATAGTTAATAAGAAATTGTACTACTGGCTTCAGTAAATACAGAATTAAGTCCTTGATTTCCTTGTGTTTTTCCCCTTTGAGAATTTTCAGAAATTAGTTCTGTTGGTCAGGGAATGGCTGCAGGGAGCAATGAAAGGTTCTCTTCAATACCTGGTATTTCAACATTAAGTATACTTAACAGCAGCCAGTGGAAAACAACCAAACTATTTCTTGAGAGAGGCTCATTTAAATGCTAAATTACTTAATGTCATCACCTGACTCACCATGTGCATATTTTTAATTTTCTACAGTATACAACTTCAAATTTTTATACTGTAAGTTTAGAGGTGATCTTGAATGATTCAAGTCATGTAATAGTAGAATCAGTAATTCTTTATTCTTTTGAAAATCTCCGCAGAGTACTGTATCAATTTAATGCCACAAAACCCATTGATAGGCCCAATGTTCTTCAGCAGAATGTTGGAACAAATCAAGCACATTAACCTCTGATCCCTGTAAAACTTGGTTTTATAAAGAAGGTATCATGCAATTGTACATTAGGAAAAATCTCATAAGCTTTTATTCTGTTACTGTGAATTAACTTTAATGGATTTTTGTCCCAGACCCTGGAAATCAAGAACTAATAAAATATACTTGGGGAAAAAAGTATATGCTTTTAGGGTCTAATTTTAAAAATGTAGTTTTTAAAACAGTTGTTGGCAGAAGCGTACCAGCTGCAGAACATTTTCTTCACTGTAAAATAACAACACATTCTTGCTGTAGGTCTGTAGTTTTTGCAGCTTGTGGTTTTAAATAAGGTAGTACATTATTTATAAGAAGCAGACTTCTGGTCATGAGTGCTTATTGATGTAAAATTATCTGTTATGTGATTAGCTGATTTTTGAAATGGCTGGCAAAATTTCAGCTCCACAGACACTGCTTTAATTCTTTCATGAGCTACCTAGTTATTAAGATTGCACATTTCTTTTGAAAAGGGAGTATCTTCATCTGAAGATGTTCCAGCAGATACTGCCAGTGATACACCAAGCGAGACTCAATTTGCAGATGAACATGCACCTGAAGATGCATCTGAGCCAAGTGCTAAGGGAGTTCCAGGAACTAAAAAGGATGTTCTTCCTTCTAAAACTGTCAGTGATGGTAAATTGGTGAAAGGTATGTTAGCGTGATTTGTTGGGTGTGAAGATATTTGTTGACTATAGTTGAGGAAAAAAAAAGAGGCAGGGGGAAAGTAGGGAAAAGAATGTAATCATGCAGAAAATATTTTCACTAAAAGCATCAAAAAAAGGACTGAAATAAGTAATTTGATTACTTTCATATTTCTTTGTTATCCAACTATCAGGTATTTATGGTCTGACAGTATAAATGGGTTTATTTCAGTTTTGTGCAAAGTTAAAGGCTTTCATCAGTGACCCCAGCAGAATCTTGTTTTTGTCATTTTAAACTTGACAGTTACAAGCTCTGTGCAAGAAAGACGTTGTTCCTTCTGAATAAATGCAGTAGTCTTATTTGAAACCATGCATATGGAGGAAATGCTCTAGGCTTATTACTTAGCTGCTCAGTCTTCCTGTGTTAGACGTTAGTCATAATGGAAAAAAATACCCTGGATTGTTTTTCCTCTTGCAGTCATACCAGCAGAGAGACAAAATGGGAGGATCTCTTGGAAGCCAGTCAAAGTCAGCTAACACACTATTAGTGTCCTGAGTTGGAGAAGCAATTATTTATAGCTGGGAACTAATTTCCTGGCCTGTTAGGAAAAAAAATCTTAAAATTTCTTCTTTTCAGTAAAACCTAGACAGTTAAATCTATTAACTAGAAGTGAAAGCCACTGACAAAAAAAAAAACAAAAAACAAAAAACAAAAACGAAAAACATTCTTACCTGTGTTCCTATGGATGGGTACGGCCTTCCTGCCACTTCAGTGGTTTTCTTAATTGCTGCTAAGTTTATCTACTCCCTGTGATCCCTTGAAATTCTCTCTTCCTGCTCCTCACTGCAATTTCTTTCCCTCCACGGGCTGCAAGCTCCAGACTCTTTGGCATGGTTGCCCGGCTGTCCATACTCTGCAGTTTCATCTCTGGGCAGATTGTGTAGCTTCCCCAGTGAAGAAGCAATCTTCCCTGTCTTCAAAGATGCCCTATTAAGAGAATGTAACATACAACAGAAAATGATACTGTTTCTTGTTGTATTATTAATAAATGGCAAACTGGATCCCATGCTTTAATAATAATAATCTGCTCAAATTTAGATGATGGAGTGTAACCAGTGAGTCATTTCATGACAATCCTGTTCCTATAAATTTATTTTCATTTCCTCTAATATGATACAAATCCCAGTTTCTTGTAATCTTGGCTTGGCTTGGCTGCAAGACAGACATAACATCCGCCACTAGATTTTTTCTTCTGCTTCTGAACAAGTAAAATCCCATTTTAGGATTTGTTCTGTCAGATGAAAAAGTTGGAAAATCACTCTTATACTACGTCTTCTCTTAGAATTCTTGAGTTCTTTATTTCTGAGCCTATTTCCTTACCCCAGAATTACAAGATGCAAAGCTTATATTTTATGAACCTTGGTATGTAATTTAATTATTGCATTTAAATGTCCCTGAATGAAATTTGATAGGATATATATGCAAAAGGCATCATGAGAAGGATAAATATTGCAGCAGACCGTATGGTAGTAGGTTGCTTTGCTGAAATGTGTGAGAGATTTCAGTCTTTACTCTTAGAAGCTGCATCTTGGACAAATGGTTTAGAGATAAATTCTGTTTGTTTTTTTTTTTTTTTCCAGAAAATGGTTCTTGAAATATGTTCCAATGAAAATTCTGTGAGGGAAAAGGATTAATTCAGACTTAAATATATATTAGCTATTCTTAATATTTCTTGAAGAGCCATTAATACAACCTAGCTTGAAACGATCCACAATTTCTTTTTTTTTTTTTGTGGTATTCTGTGGTTTTTTTACAGGCATTCTTTTTCCTTTGAGTGTGATGGCATGAGTGTGTTGTGCTGTCCTCTTGTGTTGGAGTAGCAGGGGCTGCTTGAAATGAATAGTTGACCACCAGTCTTGCTACAGCAAGACTAAGACATTTGCGGAAAAGTACTTAGCTTTTGCATTTATATCTCTTGTAATGAAATGTTGTTAACTCCCCAAAGTAATTAATTTTCATATAGATGGAAATAAGTCTTTATATACTCTTCTGTGAGCCTGCCAAATGCTATTGTTGTGCAAACCATCGATTTAGTGTGAAGGAAGCATAAGGGACCATATCATACTGTAGTGTGTCAGATAGGAGCCTGAGCACAGGGCGTTTTCATCTTAAGTCTGGAAGGATAGATTGTTCATTTGGGAAAAGAAATAGTACTGAAAATAAAATTTATTTGGGACAGAATTTGAGATATTTATCTCATATCAGGAAACTTAATTCCTGAGATGGTTTAGAGTATCTTTGTTTTTCCCTGCTGCTACTAAAGTGTTAGAAAAAGACTTTGAGAAACATCTTTACAAGGCAAATGATGTTTCCAACACTTGTTTTAAAAAAAAAAAAAGTATTGTCCTTTTCCCCCAAATCATTAGCTTAATGTAAGGATGATTCAAGTTTCTTTTTTTTTGTGGTGTAGTCTGCGTGAGTATGGATATGGTCAAGAAATTTAACTTGCTTTCTACTGTAGTCTAATGATGTGTAAAATCTTACCGTTCATTCACAGCATCGTTCGCTCCAATAAGCTTTGCAATCAAGGCCAAAGAAAATGACCTTCTTCCTTTGGAGAAAAACCGTGTGAAATTAGATGATGACAGTGACGAGGAAGAAGAAGAGGGCAAGGAAGGCCAAGAGAATGCTAATAGTGCTTCAAACCATTCTCCAGCTGTTGCCGCTCCTTGTACTGCTGCTGAAGAGAAAAAGCCTCAACTTACACAGGAGGAGTTGGAAGCTAAACAAGGTATCCCATGTTACACTTAAAACAGAATGATTGAGTCCTTCAGGCAAACTATAAGTATGGCATTTTAGGTATTTTCAATCTTTACTATGTCATGTTAACAGGAATTAAGAGTTCTTTTCCCACAGTTTCCTGCTTATTATTAAGAATGAAATCTTCATTGGTTGCCCAGCTAAAATGAAATTTTATCACACTGGAGCTGAATACTTTGCCCTAATGCATGATCTTTCTGAATTTTATTTTGTTTTTCCATTACAATCTCGAGGTAAAATACTAAACCTGTAGTTTCCAGATTGCATTAAGAGAGCCCAGAAAAAGGCATGTCTGTTCCTCATTTTCTTCAGAGAACAATGAAACGCTTCAAGCTATTTTTCAGTTACATAGCACTCCCATATAGACTAATATCACCTTGTTGATGTTTTGTTACTCTTACAATGCAATGCCATTAAGTCTTTGTATGTTTTTTTCCTGTTACTGTGTTTATGTACGTAAGGGCAGAAGTGTATGCTGTGTGAATTTGAATGAAATGATCTTTTAAAGGGATCAAATTTCCCCCATTCCTTCCCAAGGCTGTTTTACAGCAGAAAATGTTTAATAAAGTGGAGATGCTGTCAGTGTTTACCAGCTTAAAAACTTAATATTTCTTTTACAACTATGAGTATGCCACGGGAATTCAATTTTTCATTTTCAAAATGGGGTTTTTTGCTCTAAGTATCAGTTCCTTTGTAAACTTCAGTACCACAGATTATGCTATGGTGATACGTATCTAAAGCAAATACGAAATATTTTTGTATGATAAAAATTAAACGTAAAACATGTTTGGAAAAAGTTAAGTGTTGGAAAAACTGTGCGATCAAAAAAACCAGTTGTCTTGTACATGCGCAGAACACAAAAATGGAAGTGTAAGATGAAAAAGGTTAGACAAAATATCCGTTAGATGCATAAACTGGTTTATTCTCTTTCTGTAATCACATAACAGTAACTGTTGGGTGTAATAATGGTAAAACAGTTTCTGAAAACTCTGAAGCAGCCCTTTGTGTAAACATTTTAAGATGTATGTAAATAGGGCTGGAAAATGTAAGGTAAAGATCAGATCTGTTAAAAGATCAAAACGGAGTTTGCATCACTGTAACAGGAAAAAGTTTCTGAATTTACAGTACTACATTTTTAGATAGCTTTTTGTAAATAGAAAAGGACAAGTGTCCTGGATTTTCAGGACTGGATTTTCATGTCATTTTCTTTAAGCTTAAAAATTTTTACTTAACCTCTACTGCTTTTTATCAATCAAATGGTATTTCTATGAATTAAGATGCTTGGAATTTTGTGATTTAAGCTGATATGTCCTTATTATGTCTTTGAATGGATGTATTAGAGAAGTTTGAGAATGGTTGGATGGGCTGTTTGGTTGTTTGTGTTGGTGTGTGTGTTTGTTTCAAGGAAACATAAGTTCCCCAGGCATGACTCACTCTATGCTTAATTGTCTTTCTTAGCAAAGCAGAAACTAGAGGATAGATTAGCAGCTGCAGCAAGAGAGAAGCTTGCACAGGCCTCCAAAGAATCGAAAGAAAAGCAGCTACAAGCAGAGCGCAAAAGGAAAGCTGCACTGTTCTTACAGACACTGAAAAACCCTCTGGCAGAGGCAGAAACTGAGAAAATTGAAGAAAATTCCTTCAGTAACGAGGTAAGCAGTATATTAATTTCTCTTTACTATAAAGCTAGCAGAAAACTTACCTATAGAGTGTGAATCTGACAGTATGTTATGAAGTTGCCTGAAGAGATAGAAGCTTTTCTAAATGGGGAGAAATTTTAATTTTAAACACTGATAATATTTTTCATTTATGTTACTTACGTGTCTCATCTGTCATTAAAGAACTGGTAGAGAAATATGATGCATAATTCAAAGGTCAGTTAGCCAGTTACAGAAAGGAAAATGAGCCTGCAAGTTTAACCCTGTACTAGTGGTCCATGAATTAGAATGCTTACCTTTCAAGAGTGTTTGGGTATCCATTGTGATATTTAGTGAGTATTCTGAAGTGAGTAAACATCTTCAAATTCAGAAATGATTCACAGGCAAGTGAGCTTACTTTAAGGCTTACTTTGCACCTGTTCTACTGGGTTTTGTTTGATTTTTAGGCCTAAGTTTAGTATGGCAGTTATAAAAGATTTTGTTTTATTATGAGGATGTGATTTTTAAAATAAGGTAAATTTACAGATAGTGGCACAAAATTCAAACAAATATGTATATGCATGCTATTCACTGAGCATAGTCAATGAAGAGTCAAAACAAAAAACTCAGGGTGAAATAATTGAAAAAACTCAGTGTGAAATAATTGAGGGTCTAATTACTCTGCTAGCTGTCTTCCAGAGAACTGGAAGTAGGCACACTGCCTCTGCCTGTGCCTACTTGATCATGAAATGACCATTGGGTTTGTTTGGCAAAATATCTTATTTTGGAGAGTAGAAGCAAGTATCTTTCTGTAGCAAATAAATTTGTAGTGTTAGTACTCCTGTACTTTCTTTCAAAGAACGATTTTTAATAGTTGTGATAGAAATTCAAACCCTCTGCTTCTTTCTAGAAAACTACTGGAAAATAGTCATGTGGCAGAGGCAGACTGCTTTCTATCTTCTTTTTGCCTTGTAATTCACTTGTCCATTTGCACCCATTTTCGTGTTTTGGATAGTCAACCACAATAGGTAGTACTAGGGCAATGTCACTTCGAGGGCTTTCAGAAGCTCTGGTTTGAGTAGGTCATCATGATATTGCATTCTTAGGCCAAATCTAAGAGTAACCTGGGTTCTGATGACTTACTAGCTTTTAAGAACACAATGAAATTGCTAGTAAGGTCGCTTGCCATTTGGCTGTCTGGACTGTTGTTTCCAAAGGAAATTAAAAGCTGATTTCTCAGGGCTGTACATTGGATTACTAGATTTATCACAAAGAGGAAAAAGAGGATTTATCATGCAGAATTATTTGCTAATCAGTTAGTTGGCATTATCTTCTGCAGTGAACAGAACTAGTCAGTCTGTTGATGAGTAGTTATGATAAAAACATCATTTGGGTAGAGCCTTAGAAATTGGTTTTGTAAGAATTTTTGAGTAGGCAAAGTTAAACAGGAATCTTTGGCCAAAAGGCTTTAGTAATGAAACTTCAGTAATGAAATTTAAAAACAAACTCTAAAAACCTGTGTTGTTCAAAGCCACACATTTGCTTATTTTCCTACTAATAAACAGAAAATGCTGCTTTAAATACCAAAGAAATAAGGTGTTTCACATAAGCCATTTCTGATGTCAATAAAATAACTACAATTTAAAAAGTCTACATGAGGGAGTTGAATTTATTTTACAGGAAAATTCTTCAAATATTCATTTGTTCATGCGTTGTAGTGCTGTCCTGAAGCTTTTCTCTCAATCTGCAGGTTTTGGCAGGTTTTCTCTGTCTGCAGATTTTCTATTGAAGAGTCATTTTCCCATTTACATTGTATATTTTTCCATTTAATTCCTAATTGCTGAACTTCATCCAAAGAGGATAATAGAAAAGAAACCAAGTAGGAAAATAGCCTTTCTTTTTTCTTTTCCCCTTGTTCTAGCTTTTTCACTGAGCCACTCTCTCTTTATGCCACTATAGTGATTGTCCTAACTTAAGAAGTGATAATTTTACTTTCAGGAGCTTCACTCATTTTTATTCAACCTAAGCATTTTATCATAAGTGCATCCCAATCCAGTGTGACCTGATGCATGCTTGCTAAAAGATGGGGGAGTCTGCGTTTCCAGCACCTGCACGGACGCCTCCAACAAGTCCAAACAATCTCTTTTCATAATGGAAGAAAAATTGTCAAAATCTATTTTCAACAAAGTCACCTTAGGCTTATGTCTTCAGTGCAATAGCTGTAAAGAGCTGTGGGGAGAAATCAGGAATAGGATTTGGTATAGACTATGTAGTTTCTTGAAACTTAACCTAAATAGGGCTGGAAATATATGCATCTTGGTGTATTGTTGCAGGATCCTTCACAAGCCAGATTGAAATTCCTTTGTTTGTCTGTATATGCTGTGGTCAGACCTTTTATGCACATAGCAAATAACAGATACTGTTGGGAAGTGAAACTTCAGATTCCTGGCTTTGGAATTATATTGCTGCCAGAAGACCCAGCAAATCACTCTTGGTTGCACTAATCAAGCAAAACTTCATCTCTGGATACTGATAGAAAATTTCAGATCTTGATTGTGATAGACTGGTTACAAGAATGAGTGACATGGCTTTCCATTGTTCCCTTTCCCACAGAAAGAGGTCCAGTACCTAACAAGTAATTTACTGCCTGGTTCTTGATTATTTTTTTTTTTCCAGATAAATCATTGATTACACCTCAAAACACTTTCAAGAGAATAGACAATGGAAAGAGACATACTTGCAGTTTAGGCGATCAGTATCAGCACAGAGTAGCAGATATGTGCATTGAGCGTGGTCACATCCCAAAAGAGATCCTGTTTGGGATCCTCATTGTGACTGCTAACAAATTTTCCCCAACTGGCACATGTGTTCAGTACTTTCTTCCAGTTATATATTAGGGAGTGAATGCAGAGAGACAATGACAGTGCCAACACCCCAGACTTGCAGTTTTGCTGTCCTTCTCAAGGGGATTTTCAAGGACGGAGATATTTCTATGCTAAGGTTCTTTTGATAATTTTCTTTGATAATGCCTGAAATAACCAGTAACTCTTCAATAACAGCTGTCTCTCTTTTCAGAAGAGCAGATGAGTATCATCACAGAATCATAGAATGGTTTGGGTTGGAAGGGCCCTTAAAGATCATCTGGTCCCACCCCCCTGCCATGGGCAGGGACACCTTCCACTAGCCCAGGTTGCCCAAAGCCCCGTCCAACCTGGCCTGGAACACTGCCAGGGAGGGGGCAGCCACAGCTGCTCTGGGCAACCTGTGCCAGGGCCTCACCACCCGCACAGGGGAGAATTTCTTCTTCCTTAGATCTAATCTAAATCTGTTCTCTTTCAGTTTACACCCATTACCCTTTGTCCTGTCCCTACACTCCCTGATCAAGAGTCCCTCCCCAGCTTTCCTGTAGCCCCCTTTAATGAGGCCTTTTGGCTCCTCTATCCCTTGGAGAAGGAAGCTGCCATCAACACATTCCAGGAACCTCCTGGATTGCCTATGCCCTGCTGTGTTGTCCCTCCAACAGATGCTGGGCTGGTTGATGCCCTGCATGAGGACCAGGGCTTGTGAACATGAGGCTGCTCCTGTCTCTGTCTGTCTGTAGAGGGCCTCATCCTCTCAGTCTTCCTGGCTGGGTGGCCTGTAGCAGACCCCCACTATAATGTCTCCTGTCCCTGCCTTCCCTTTAATGCTGACCCAGAAGCTCTCTGTCGGCTCCTCACCCACCCCCAGGCAGAGGTCCCTGCACTCCAGCTGGTCACTGATAGGGAGGGCAACACCCCCTCCTCCTCTCCCCTGCCTGTCCTTCCTGAAGAGCCTGACTGGCATCTGTATTTACTGAAGTTCTAAGCTGAGCTAACTAAAAAACAAGTGAACTTTTAAAGAAAAGCCACACCCTAATCCCACTTCTCAGTAAACTGATTTGCTAAAACATTTTTCTGACATAAGTACAGTTTCAGAGAAGGCATCTCTTTTTCTCACGTGAAAAATCCACTGTATTTAAGAATTTTTAAGTAACCAGTTTCCCTGCTTCTCACTAGTAGAAATGGTTTGGAGGTGCTTTCTTTATATTTAGAATGTCAAATATATATTTAAATGTTACTGATGTGACCTTGCTTTTTGAAATAAATTTGACTCGTGTTGGGAATGCTAGTTACTGTGTTAATGAAGAGTCTAAAATGTCATAATGTCTGTGGAAGTAATATTCCACCTAAGTGTAGTTTGCTTATTGACACACATATATTTATATATAGATGCATATAGAATTTTGCATATAAATGTTTGAAGCATGAATGTTTTTCAAGTTGTTGTCTTTCCATTTGGCATATTTGAAAAAGCTTCCATCTATGTTTGTTCCAATGCTTCATCTGCCTTTTGTTCTACTTGCCTGGTTTGCCTATTCATAACATCCCATTTGATTCAAGAAATTTTACTAGAAAAGGATAAGTGAAATCTTATTGTGACTTTGTTAACCTTTGTTGTATATACACTGAGAATCCAGTAAGCTGCATCATGATGTCTAAATTAGTTTATAAATAAATACCTAGTACCTGTCTTTTTTAAGCTTTTTCAGTCATGTTTCAGAAACTGAAAGATGCATTTAAAAACACTGATTGCAAAAGTAACAAGAACTAACTACAGTGGCTGTAATTTAAAAAAAAAAAAAAAAATGTCGAGATCTGTAAAATTAGTTTTGTAGATTGAACAGTGGAACTAATTGGGGAAATTTCAGAAAGCAAAGGAAAAAAATTAAGTACACCAAAAATATCACTTAATATATTTCATCTCCTATTTTGGGGGAAAGCGGATCCAGTGAGGAATCCAGGAAACAAAGGTTGATATGCAGTGGTCATAGAGTTAATGTAGTGGAATGATTTTTGTAGCTAAAAATGTGTCTCACAAAAATGGAGTAGTGACTGAGATGTATAATAAAGCATGAAGTGGAGTTGAGAATGTCCATGGGAAATGCATAATTCTCATGAGATTGCCCCTGCCTAATAACTGTATAAAAACTAGTAATGCTATTTATTTGTATACACAGTGTACATTTGTGCTGGAAACCTGCTTATCACACTGTATAGAAATGCATTAAATGAGCAAAGCTTTTTTGACCTCTTGTCAGGTTTTCCTGGTACCTAGTATTTCTTGAAAGAAATGCTGGTACTGAGAATATATTTTTGAACAAAATTGATTCTACTAACTGATTGTATAGGACAGTCAATACCACAGAACATAGCACTTTTAAGCTTTTTTTGCTTCAGCTGAAATCTTTAAAATAGTCTGATCTACTTTTTCCATAGCTGAATTATTTCTTTCATATGGTTTCCTGTTTTTCCTTAAAGTGAAATCAAGCAGGAGGAACAAAAGGCTGAAAAATGAGCTTGAGCAATGAAGCAGCACAGCTTTTCACACATAGCTTCTCACCATTCTTGCATGCATTACAACAGTACAGTTATGGATAATGTTTCCTCCAACTGGTACCTGGAGAACATGTAACTTAGCTCAGTTTCCAACTCATCTGCTTCCAATAACGTAGCTAGTGAAGTCTTTGCCCTTTTTAGGCTATGGGTAATCAGTAGCTGGGTGGCGTCTCACTTCTTGTATTTACACGTATAATTTCTAGACACTTTTTAACAAGAAAATCAGTCCAACAGGCACATCTGACAGGTAGTGCCAGTGAAGGGAAGCTGCCATCATTCTGCCATGAATGTAGGCAGGTTCTTTGACCTACAACAGCAAGCAACCTGTAGTTTTAACAATTGCGGTTCTAGATGTGCAGAGCTGGAGTATGCCAGGTTATCTGGAGTGCTACATTGAAGTGCTCTTTTTATTTTTTAAACAAAGTAAGGTCTTCCATAATCTGAAATGCAAACATTCTTCCAAATTACTAAAATTAATTTAAATGATTAAAATTAAGATGACGTTTATATTTTTATATGTTTATATATAAGTAGAATAAAAGCTAGTTGTGTACATTTTTATATATATTTACCAAAACCTGAATTAAGTAGAATAGAGATTGGAAGAGCTCACATTAAGATGCTATGTTTGTTTTGTTTTTGTTTGGTTTTTTTTTTCTTCCAGCTTAATAAAGCGAATGTGCTGGCCACTGGCACAAGTTGAATTCTGAATACAAGTGTCACCCTTGCTAGTAGGGCCTCGGTACGGTACACTTGGTATACTAGGCCTGTAACATTTTTGCCACCTTTTTCAGGGCTTAAAATGTTGTTTGTAAATGTTTTCCCTCACCCTGTCCATCTGAGCAGCATTGCTCATTGATTTTTGTCTGCAGGTCATGATTTAACCAATAGTGTGCCTGGTGGGTTTCTAATACAAAACATTCTGCTAATCTCTCCTATTTTATCCTATGTCTGAAATGTTTTAGGGGGGTAGTACTTTGATATGCATGTAAAAGACAGTTGGTTATATCCAAACTGTTACTTGTATAAACCTTAGATTTAAACAAGGAAAGAAATCTACAATCATAATGCTGCAAAACCAGACAATCACATGATTTGAAAGTAACTCTATTTTAATGGCTTTGTCCTAAATGTCATCAGCCATTGTGCTTCTGTAGTACAAAGTAAAACTTAACTTTTTCTGACTCTTTCATCTTCCCTGTTTTGAAGCCCTGTTTCATCATTTGTTTCTTTAGATGGCTTGTTCTTACTTTTGTCCTGTATGTAACAATTTATTTTTTTTTTCCGTGAAAAGTAGTCTGTTTACGAGTGAAATAGAAGTGTGCCATGTTTAAAAATAAGATGCTACTCAAGTTTTGCCAAGCATAACAGGGTTATCAACAGCTGTGGATACTGTCTATCTTTCACACTTAGTGCTGTAGTTGATCCTACTTTTTTTGGCAATGAACTGTAGATATTAGCACATACCTCTCGGGAATAATAACATATAATTTTATCCCAGCATATTTTCTTACCGTTAATTTGTGAGCAAAATGTAATCATCTAATGAAATCCATCCAATAAGTATTTAAAGAAAAAATGCTTTCGGGCCCTTCATTTCTTTCTTTACTTTTTTTTTTCAGAATATAGGTATCTGTATCTTTTGTTTAGCATGGAAGGGGTGTGTGTTTGTTTATAAATTTTCCTTATGTTGCTTTTTCAAAAAGACAAAACATAAAACAAAATGTTACATACTAATATGGAATTTGGGGAGTGGATAGCTTGCTGGCATTTGGAACTTTTATTGTAAGAACCCTACTATTAAAAACTACATGAGAGTTGCAGTTCCTCATGCTGTAAATACTTTAATTAATATTTGATAGGTGAAAAAAAGGTAAATATCATGAGCTGCCAACTTAATTAAGGCAGGTGAGGGAGCTAAGAATGTTCTATGCCTTGATCTTTAGTCTTCAAAGTACTTAAGATACAAAGGCATATTGATCCATACTGCAAACAGATTCACAGCTGCTAATTTCTTTACAGTTGGCCCTTCAAAACTGAGAATGCAAATTTCTGTCTGTTTTTGAAGAGCTTACCATGGTCAGTGTACTGTTAATCACTGTATTTCAGTGCAGCAGCTAAACCTTGATGAAACTCTTTGAGTATTGAGTATTTAATTTGTTCTATAGGAAATATTATTATCACTTCTATTTAATCATTTTGGGTCAATTTATTGAGGCTAGGACTGGCAAACTTCTAAAAGCAGTAGCTGCTCTCTTTGATGCACAGAGCAATCATACGCTTCCATTGCTGGTAGACACTTGCTTATTAATTCTCAGTCGGAATACTTCACCACAAGCTTTGGGAAACCTGCAGTAAAAAAAAGATATGGTGGTAGAAAAGAATGAAGTAAAAGAATTGTTGCTTAATTCTTCACTCTTTTCAATTTTGATCTAACATAGGATTCAAATTAGTGCAAAATTCAGCAGGAAAAAACAGGAAAAAATATTAGCCAGTTGTAAAAGTGTTAGTAACGTTATTGATAATGTTCTTTACCAGTTGATTTTGTTTATAGCAGGAGCAATGCTAGTGTTTTGTTCTGTTGCAGTAAGCACCTTTAAGTTCACTGCTAATGTTGGCTTTGTGTGCTGATTAAGTAGTGTAACCCCAGAATAACTAATGTGTATTCTGGTCTCATGAATACTGCAAATATGCAAATGTCTTGTAATGAACTGAAGTGCTCATTTCTGTACTCGTATAGCTATAAATTTTTCCTGATACAGACCTCTTTCCTAACCCATTCCTGCTAAACAAGAGTTGTTGAATCATCCTTGTTTTCCCAAAAGGTATCTCTGAAACATTTTTTATACCAAGTGTTTACTGTAAAAAGCGTTATTTTAGTTGGATTTGCTTCAGTCGTGCAAATAAAATGCTGAAGAACAACTCTGTCAGTGAAATTGTCTGAAACGATAGCGTTTAATAAGGGCTAAAAAAATGTGTTGTTACCCAAAATGGACAAAGTAGTGAGATTCAGTGAATGCTATCGGAATGTTTGCAGTGTAACATCTTAGAAGAGATCTCCAAAAATTCAAATCTCTCATCCCACAGGATACATAATAAAATTCATCAGATAGCCAGTTTGTTGCCAAGTTTTACAGATCTGTTCTCTACTGGCCTGCAGATTTGCAGAGTCTGGTCCGTAAAACAGTGTTTCTGCCTTTTGGAAATGCTTAATAATCTCCTAGTATCTGTGCTTGCTTTGAGATTTATTTTTTTTTTATTTCCTGCATTCATGCCTCCAATTTAAAATCTCATTACCTTAATTTACCTAGATGAGCTTTTGCTGATGAAAACACAAAGTACTGGCAACTTCTTCTATTTGCCAGACACTAAGACAGTTTATTTTTTTCCAAATGTTTTTATTCAGCAGCATTATTTATACACCTAGAAATTTTCTTTGTGGCCTGGCAACTTGCTGATGTTCTTTCACTGAGCTCTATTTTCTACTCTGATGGTGAATCAGATCATTTTTGTGGTGATTTTTTTTTTTTTTTTTTTTTCTTGAAGGCAACCAGAGTTGCCACTGAGGGAATCAGCACATTTGCTCACAGTTGATCATGCTGTTGCGACCTGACAACTGTCCCATGAGCGCCTGGTTGCAGTGCTGTGTTGTGTGGGTTTGGTGGGGTAGGTGACTTCGCCCTGTCTGTTAGCTGTTGTCTTGAACTCCAGATACTACTTACTCACCTGGGGGTATGCTTCTATGCATATTCTGCATGGCTTTCCAAACATGATTCATTAGTAAGCTGAAGCAGTGGTGACTGAATCTACAGCCAGTCAGCCCACAGCTGTGCTTTTCCCAGAGATACCTGGACAGCGCTGTCACTCTAGTGTAGGTGTCCTGAAAGTCAAGGAAAGCCCATGGCTTCAGCATCTGATGCTTTTGGTGGATATCCACGGGTGCTTAGCGTTGTGGGGTGGTTCTGAGACAATCTTCTATGTGTCAGCTAAAAATAAATGTGTCATTCATTAATTAATTTCCTTTTTGGCAGTGGTATGATGCTTTATGCAGCCAGATGAACTTGGGTGCAGAAAAGTGTTGATTTTTTCTTCCCTCTCTTGTTTTCCTCTTAATTCTACTTTGCCTACAGCTATTTCGTTTCAAGCTATTAGAGGTGCCTACTTCAAGGCAAAGCGGTCTATTACATATTCAGTACTGTTCAAAGCAAAGACTAAGATACTGTATAAAGAAATGAATAACATTGTCAAGGAACAAAAGTCAGCTGTGGTGGTCTCTTAGAAGATTCTGAAGTTTGGAGATGAGGTGCCTGCAGTTACATGTGGATTGTGAAGTTAGTGAAATTGCAGTAAACCAGTCACTCAAATGATCATGCTATAAAATGTTTATAATCCTTGAAGCAAACTACTTTAGTACTGCTTTATTGCTGTTTTTCTAAATATTTTGATAGCAGTTACCAGTTAAAGCTCAGAAAAGTGTCGCGGCTCTCTACCTTGAAGCAAAGCAGGATTTATGATTATTCAAATCTGGTCAATTATTGCCTTGACATGTTCACAGTAGGAGAAGGGTAAAAAGAAAGGAAAAGATCACCTGTTTCAAACTTGGATATTTCAGGTTTTAATGTATTACTTTTATTCCAACCACGATAAGCATCCTTGTATCAAACAGTGGAAGTGTCAGACCAGGTGGAGCAGAACTTATGACAGAGGGAAACAGATTTCTCTAGTTGCCTTGGAACGGCATCTGGGGGAATGACAGGCTTTGAAATGAGTAGCGTATCTGTAGTGCCCAACTTGTATTATTCTAAATAAGGAATTGAGCAGAACTGTCTCAGGTATAAGAGATAATTTGAAAATTTCATATGGTATGTTTTGCTTAACTGACTGCAGTCAGAATTACTCACTGAACATGAATTGTGCATGGATCTGTTCTGTCCTGGAGATTAATAATTTTTGTGATCTTCCCAACCCATTACATGCAAAACATTTATTTTTCCAAGTACAGAAATAATTTGTATTGGCACTAATTCATTTTACTTTTTTCCTTGATGTAATCTAATTTCAATCCCCAGTTCAGGGATGAAAGTGTCACTAAAACTTAACTTTGAATGTCAGTAGTTCCTGATTGTATTTTCAGGTTCATCCTTTTTTAAACTAAAATAAATAAATAGATCAGATAAGTATATCTGACAGTACCCATTTTTTTAAAACATTTCTTGTAAAAACTAAAGATGAAAACTTCAGGACTATGTCCTAGTTAGGCTGACAGTCTTAGCATGCATATCCCAACTTGAATGTGTATCTTTGGGGAACTGTATATGCTTCCATTAAATACTACTAGATGCATGTTTTTGAAGATGTCAGCCTTACTTACACACACTTTACATAATATTCAGCACTGTGAGGTTTTAAAGCATTCGTGGGAGGTTAGATTGTTATTGATTTAACAACTACTTTCTTAAGATGGATGTCTTTCTCAGACACTTTCATGAGTCAAAAAATGTAAGGTGATTGTTACTTATTATTTGCCTTTCTGTTGTATTCGTTATCCAGCATTTCTGCAAAAAACCTATATTGTATATTGGCAAGACTACCAAGCAAGATATCTTAAGTTTCTTTGCCAATATGTTCATGTATGTGGTATGCACAGGAATAGATGTAGCCCTCTGTTTAGTATAAAGAACTAGAAATGTTTACATGTTGTCCACACTTACAGGACTTTCTCAAATTGAAAATTTGCATGCAACTTTGAAAACTTAACACTGTTCTTTTGTTTACCTTTGATTTCAGAGTGTCAATAGCATACCATGTCCTGTGACTGCAGTCAGAACTTTACCCACCTTAGAAGTTAAACAAGCAGAAAGGCCTTCAAGCAAAAGCAGAGATCTCCCTAGGGATGAAGAAAAAGAAAAGAAAAGAAAAAAACACAAGAAAAGATCTCGGACAAGATCTCGATCACCATTCAAGTATCATTCATCTTCTAAGTCCAGATCTAGATCACATTCAAAAGCAAAGCACTCACTTCCCACTGCCTATAGAACTGTCAGACATTCAAGGTGGGTTTGGAAACCAAACATAATCTTTAGAGTTCTGTGTGGGCTAACATTTAAAACACTTCTGCACTTCTTCCATTACGTAAGCATCTTCGTACCCATTACAAAGGCTATAGTAACCTTGAGAATAGTAAATAAATGTCATCAAATGTGGAAGGTCTTTTGAAAATAGTTCTAATGAAATAATGAATCGTTAATTTCTAATTACATAGTGCAACATTTGTAACAGTAAATGCTTTTTCACTCCAGTCTGTGAAATACCTGGCGATAATATGTAGGAATGTAATTATAGCAGGAACTTGCTAATAAGTCTGTGGCTCTTGGTGGAGCAAAGTAACCAGACAATATTAAGATTAAAAATAGAGGTGGAGAACCTGCTGGTTGAACAACAAAGTCCAGGGGAGAAAGCAGTTGGGTAGTATGTGGAAAAATAGGATGTCGGGAGAGATACAGCATGAATCCAGGAGGGGTGAAAACAGAGTTGATGAGGAAGAGAGACCATAGAAGAATGTAGCCCAGTGCAGTTAATGCTAATCATTAATGAGATTAAATTCACTATATTAATTATCCAACTATAAGATAATATATATAGTGTTAATACTGTTAATTATATCTAAGGCATTTGGGTCTAGGCACCTTTGAAGTTTACAGTCTGTAAAATTTGCCATATCTGAATGCGCTGCCATATAGCAGTTATTGTGGTCAGCAGGAAGGGTGTCTTGAAGTTGCATTCTGTGGATCATGCTTCAGAACAGTGTTTAGTTCCAATGAAGTGTGTGTATAAGTAGTGCCACAGCTATATAGGTATGTGATGCATGCAAACTCATACATTTCTTTACCTTTGTGGCCATGCCTGTGACAATATGCTTCTTCCTGAAAAGCAGCTTCTAGCCCTTTATGGTGGTGTGACAAAACTTCCTATCGTATATTTTCCTTGTCCGTTTTTTTGTTTGTTTAACAAAGTGTCTAACTACACTAATATAAGTGTTAATATATTACAGCTTCTTATTTTATACTAGATTTTTAAGGTTAAATATGATACTTTGCTGAAGACATCTCTGCTATTCAAAGATGCAGGGAGTTAAATTAATGTAACTCGGGCTGAAATGCTCAGTCTGACATGCTGCTGCTTTGACAACAGGCAGTCATGATGCTCTGTATTATGAGGCACATTCCAAAATATGGTGTGCCATTCCTTGTCTGTGCTTACCAGCGCATAAAGGGAATGATGCTGAATGAAGCTTTCCTTGTTTAAGAAGTGAATACAAGTCTTCTCAGAGTTAAAAATATCTTGGAGAAAAGTCTCTTCAGGTGAATCACTCATCTTTTCAACTCTCTGTCAAGCCATATCTTAACTTGAACCTCTCATGTCACTTCATCCAAGCTGTGTGGCATATATTTATGCATTATTTTATTGATACGTGGTAAAACCAAGGAGAAGCATTGTAGTAATGCTAAAAAAAATTAAATCATCTTCTGTGGTACCTTGAAAAGGACAAAGAATCTGAGAAGATCCTTGTCAGTATTTGGGTATGCTACTCAATAGAATAAAGATAATCCTGCATGATGCATGAGTTTGCATTGGGCAGTAACCAGATAACTTGCAAGTCAGTTTGATATATACTAAGATATGTCTTCAGTGACTTCAGAAAGATAACTGATCCTTTATAGAGGCTTGAATACTTCCACCAGTTGGTCTGCATTGGGTTCTGCTGGTGAAAAGAAAAGCAACAGTCTTACCACATACATAGTGGATAGTCTCATGTTTTGGTTGGGTTTTTTTGGTGGCCATAGTTCAGGTGATGGAGATAGTACACAAAAATCACCAAGAATAGTTAATCTACTGTAGCTAATCTTTGTGTGCCATCTGGAGTGTGCCTCCTGGCACAAATCAAATTACAAACACATAAAAGCTTTAACAACATGAATCAACACCTGATTAAATCTGGTTGGATTTCCTAGATCAGCTGTTGAATTCTACAGCCTGAAAAGTCCAGTAAGATTGATGCTGGCTAGCTGAATTTTAGGAGTGTTTCAGAGCAACTGCACCATGTCGTGCACTGAAAACATTTTGCACATTGAAATACTTGACAGAAGTTAAAGCTGAACAGTACAGGGCTTCCCATTCATCCTGTCTTTCTGTTCTGCGAGCACCAGTTTAAGCAAAGGTCTCTGGAGGCTCGCTCTCCCATTCAGAAAATTTCTCAGAACTTAAGGCAGTATCATCAGTGCTGAGTGGGTGCCCATTCCCTTTGAGCTTTTTACAGGCCATATGAAATGCTTTCAGTGGCAATTATATCATGTGGGAGACCTGTTACAAATCTGAATGTACCTTCCTATCTGTACCATTTCACAAGAATATGGCTAAATCTAAACTTCTGCCCAAGGACCTCCTGTAATTCAACTGTAATGAATACCTTTTTCCTGCAGCTGATACTTAATATAGGGAATGTATTGGTTTACTTTTAACATAGTAAGTAAAGATAAGCAAGTCTTACACAGGATGCATCGTCTCCTCATCTGGAAGATGTTCTGTTTGGCCTCAGCTAGAGTACTGTGTCCAGTTTTGTGCATTCTTTGGAAGAAATTAGACCAGCTGGAGGAAGTCTAGAGGGAATCATCAAAAATTTTCAGAATTTAAAAAAAGGAGATAGTTGGAATGACTATTTCAGAAGACTGAAGGAAGATTAAATGAGTCTTCGTGTACACCAAAAAAGAGGAAATAGAACATTCTTCTTCAGTCCTTGGGGTTTGGACAATAAGTAATGGGTTTAAAATGATAACAGACTAGAAAGCTTTTCATAGTGTCTCAGTGGTAAAGGTAGTTAATACAGCTTATGAACACTCCATTGTGAGAAGTTTCTGTATCAAGAATTATAGTTTGGAGAATATTGAGTAGTCTTATTTCTTGAAGTCTTTTCTAGCCCTGCCTTTCTAATTAGGGTACATGTGGTCTCACTTTATACAAGAAATAGTGTTGATTGAAGGTTTGCTTTATTGAAGGTGTTTGCTATGCTTTAACATACCCACTGTATTTCCAAAATTAAAGCTCTTGCTCCTGAAACTGGAAAATTTGTAGAGAATGAAGAGTGGGAGGCTGATTCATAACCCAGTCAGATACTGATGTGTTTTGTCTCTCAAATGTTTAGGTAAAAACAATGTCTTGTCTAAGTAATTGCCAAAAAAAAAGGCAAATGTTGTTGCCTAGCTAGAAGATAGGAGTACTTTTTCTCTTTTTAAAATTTATTTATATATCTAGTGTTGATTCAGAGAAAATTCTTTTCATGAATTGTCTTGTCTGATTCAAAACATGGCACTTTTCACATCTCTTTGCTCTTCAGTTTTCCCAGTGCTTCATCTAGAACAGTGTTTTTTTCCCTAGATTCCCAAAACATTGGATGTTACAGCTTACCATTGAATGAGTAGTTATAGAAAGAGTCATACCCTCCTGGGATAAAGAGTAAACTATTTATTTGTAGAGGTTAATGTGTTCGTCTTATATTAAGTGGACTGTGCTTAGAGAAAGTCTTTATTGTGTAGACATCAATGCTAAATTATACTGGAACATCCCTATTTTGAGTAACTGCTTTATTTGAATGTCTCAGTCTAATATTATGCATTTGAGATTTTGTTGCCTTATTTTAATCTGTTCAAAATGCATATTCTAACCTACAAATCTCAATATAAACTGATTATTGATGCTTTATTTTACCTCAAGTGTGGACTGAAAAAAAGCTGGAATTTTCCGTTTCTGTAGAAATTACTGCTGCAGTTCCTGTTAATCAAGTAATTTAGAATGACAAACAAGATCTTTTTCTTAATAAATTTTCATAACTTTCTTAGAGTAGCTTATTAGGTTTGACGTATCTGCACAGTGAAAATAAGTATTTTGGATTTGAAGTTCTTTAAACTATTATATTTAAGTTAACTGTGACAGCCAAAAGAGGAGCTATGTTTATTTCATAATTTTTCGTTAGACTGTATTGCATACAGCTGATAGTGAATTGTAATCTCTAAACTGTAATAATGACCACTCAACACGTGCAGTGGTATTTGGGGGGCAGTCGTAAAGCCTTAGGTTTTGTGAGGCTTCCATATAGACATTAGCTGAGCTTCTGTTTAAAAACACATTGAATAGTTACTATTTAAGGTATAAGTTGTTTCAAAAAGTAAGATTAAAAATTGCTTTTACCATATAACTTACTGTGACAAGTTAATAGGGAATGAGACATGGGAGTAAAGTTAAACACAGAAATTTGCAGTAATTTTCTTTGCTCTTTATTCAAGTGTTGTTCAGTATACTTTTCAAGCTCTTTTTTTTTGGTTTGAGTATCTTATTTTTTTTCCAAAATGCATATTGTGCTTAGAAATCCTACAGATGAACTCTGCAATATACTTCTCTGTATACCATTTTATATCACTTGTTTATCACTTATTTTTGTGTTTAGAGGTCTAGAGGCTCTGCTTCATTTTAAAATAGTCTTTAGTGTTAAGATACAATTTTTGTAGTGTTGCTTTTTTTATATTTTCTAATGCATCTTCAGCAGTATTACAGTTGAAAAATTCTGTTCAAATAACATGGAGTTGATTCAAAGCATGTTTTGGATATTCATTTTTCTGGGTAGCACAACTAAACCTATTTTACAGAAACAAGTTTGAAAAATTGTAGCTACCTAAGGAACCCAGATATAATGGCTTAATTGTGCATATGGTGTGCTAACAGCAATTCTCTGTATAAATGCATGATATTTTCTGGAACAAAATTTCTGGAACAAAATTAGTCCCATAAAGCTCCTGGTATTGTACAGTGTTAATTCTAGACCAAAATGACAGCTTAAAGTTAAACAAAAGTCATAGAAATAGTAAACCTTGTCCAGAAGTGCTGTAAGGTATTGCAGCATGAATTGCTTTGGAGCTGTTAGTCCCAAAAAGATAATTAGTTATTACAAATAAGTACTTAATGTCAAAGATGGGGCATATTTGTTAAATCTGCCTTGGGAAACAGCCTTTGGTATCTTTGTCATCTGTAGCAAATGCTTCATTAATGTGTTTTTTTTCTAATTTTCAAAGCACCGTTAAAAAGTTTGTTGTGAAATGTACCTGCTAGTGGGGCTCTTTAAAGAAGTGTAGGTTGTCAGTCTAGAGTTTTCAGAGTGCTGTTCTAGCTGAGAAGCTGGGTTTCACAGCTGGTTGGCAGGAGATTTAAATAATGAGGATGCTCATCTGAATCTCAGTTTTCTACCAATAGACCTTTGTAGTACATGATCTAAGCTAATGATGAGTGTGTGAGTGTGGTTTGTGTGTGTATTTGAGAGGAGGGGAAGGGAAGCAGAGCCATTCAGTGCATACTGAATGATTGAGGCATTGGGTTAGATGGTTTGGATGTTCATTTTGAACTAGCGTAGAGATAGAAAGTTTGAACTTCTCTTTGATACTGATCATTTTTCTTTATACTGTCTCGTAATAGAGTAGTACTAAGCCACTTATCCAGTTAATGAGTTACAAACAGCAATTAGCAGTGGCATATTGTACTAACAGGTTACCTTTCAGTAAGTTTGATTAGAGTACACCTGTGTGTGTGTGTTTGTGTGAGACTTTTTGCCTCAGTGTTAGGAATTTAAGAGACTTGCAAGTAGCTGTTCTCTGTAAAAAAAAAAAAAAAGGTTGTTTGGGTTTTTTTCTCCTTCCAAACTGATTTTCTCATTATTGGTGAGGCAGTGTCTATTCACATAGTTTTCATTCCTATTTTGTAATGAGACATGCCAAGCTTTTTAACTCTTAAAACTTTTGGGACCCTACTAAACACAAGTGATACTGACTTCAAAAGAATAGAGAGCCTTTTGAAATAGCAGTCTAATGAAAGTAGTAATTGATGTATTTCAGTAAAACTGTTAAGCTGTTTTTAATTGTTTGAAGCTGGTAGCCAGAGTTCTTAATCTTGGTGATTGGAAGAATGTTGTAGAACCACAAACATCAGTTCATAAAAATGAAGCTAATGACTTTTTCTTTCTGATTGTTTGGACTTTTTTTAGGCTGGTCCATATAGGCATGTTTCACTAAGGTTCAGCTTTTGGTTAAGGGACTGAGCCTTTTCAGGATTCTAGTTAATACCAAAACTAGGACATTTTATTCTGAATGTGAAGTGTGTGCCTCCGTATCACAGACTCACAGCATCCACAGGGACACTGAGCATGGAGCCGAGTCTGAGCAGCTCATCAATGGCAGCAGCAACAGAGCGGGAAAATTATCAGGCAACTTCGACAACGAAAAGATTTGACTGCTGGAGCTCTTTTGAGGGAAATCCTGGTAAAATGTCAAGGTGTCTGACTGACCCCAAACTTTATAATCTGTTGTTTTTTTCCTTTTTTAATCCTTCTGAATGGCCTGGTAAAGATCAGATTTCTAAGTGACAGAGCAGTTAATTTGCAACACTTAACTGCCATTGTGATTACTTTTTTTCATTTTCAGTTATCTCTTTTGTTGTAGGTGTAAGAAAAATGGCTCAGGAGTGTGTGTATATGTATTATATGGTGTGAGTCTGCAGAAGATCAGTGATTTCACAAATGGCTTGTCTTTTAGTCACTGCAAATTAGGTATTTTCAAGAACGTGAATATTTGATATATGTGGAATGACGATAGTAAATAAATAAGAAAGGCTTTAAAATAAATAAGCAAATAAAAGTAAAATTATTAGAACTATATATTTTAGTGAGAACAAAACTAACTTACTGTCAGAAATTTTGGGTGGATTTGGGGTTTGTTTTTTTTCTTTCTTTTTCCAAGCTGGGTTCCTGAATTGCCCTCTTCTTCATCTTTCCCCCTCCCCTCCATCTCTCAGGACTTTCCTCATTCCATTTATTTTGTTATCAAGAAATACGCAGGTTTTACTTGCACATCCACTTAATTCCGAATCATAGAGACAAAGAGTTGAGCTCTTAAATTGATCTCTGATCTTAACTGGGCATACTTTCTATTTTCCCTCTTGATCTCTTTCTCTTTCGATTTCTTACTTTTCTAGGAAAAATATCTCAAGTCAAAGTGCTAGTGCCAAACAACACCGATCATGGGTTGTTGGTCACTTGCACAGGTGAAAATATTGGCTGTGCTAAGATTATTCTGCAGCATCAAGGGACAAAATTTCCTGGACTTGTCAGTGTTGGAGATGCGCTGAAAACAACAACTTGTATTTACCTTTGTGATGCAGCAGTTCTGAAAACTTATCACTAATTTGAGAAGACAAGGTCAGGCCTGACAATCCCAGGCTTTGAGCCAAATTGGACTTGTGCATACCAGTGTTAGTAAACTGCTGCCACAAAAGGTGACTGGACCAAAGTAAACCTTTCCCACCTACTCATCCAGAAGTTGACAGTAGCACACAATACCAAAAAATAATTGCATTTTTTTTCCTCCTGTTGGGAGTGAAAAGCAATGGATAGTTACATCCTAAATGTCTTGCATGGGTAAGAAATTTTTATGCAACTGACAAGTCTTGGAGACTAAACACCCTGTGTGGGTATAAATAGACATTTGAAAGGTGTTATATTTGCGTTTGGTGACAGCACAATTCCACTGAAATAAAAGCCATAAAATAAGTAACAAAAAGCAAACTTTTGGATGTTTGTTTTCCTGCTCAGGTCACGATCAAGGTCACCCAGGAGAAGGGCTCACACACCAGAAAGGCGGAGAGATGAAAGAAGTGTTCCAACAGCTTACCGCATCAGTAATAGTCCTGGAAATAGTAGGAAACGCCCACGTTCCAAGTAAGTATATCCAGTCCTGGAAAAGGTTATGTCCTGGCATCATAAGAGACTTTAAACGTTGCCTGACGTGTTGCATGTTCCCTGGGTAGAACTTAACGTTTTTTATATTCTGGACCTTTATTTTAATAGGCAAATACTACTGTGGAGAAAAAAAAAATGATACAAGCAGTTGTTACTCTTCCCCCATTCTTGCATATATTTGAACACTAAATGTACAACCAAATCAGTGAATATTAATACACTACTATCTCCTAGCTGTGAGAGTTCAGATTTTTTTTGGACTTCAATATTTCCTTCTTTTTGGGTCATTTTCTCATGCTGTGCTTGTGCAAACTATATGTGTGACCTCTGTGCAGAGGTCATATGGTGCTATTATGTTATTCCTACGGGTATTGGTTGACCTGCACAAATACCATGCCTGCACAAATAAAAGAAAAGTCTGATTTAGCAAATAATATGCTTTACATTTATCAATTATTTTACTGGCAGAGTGGTATGTGAAATACAAATCAAGTCTCTCTGAACCTATTATAATCAAAATGGCATACCAACCATTATTTCAGCTCACCATTTGCAGAAGAAAAGCATCTGCAAAGTGTGTGCCCAGAGGGCTTTGAAATGTTTTCTGTCTGATGTTTTGCAGCATGTTGTGTCTTCAGCATGCAAGGAAGTGAATATTTTTCATGCTTGTATATGTCCACTAAAGTATAGACAAAACATTGAAGTTACTAAACTGAGCATACAGAATTTTTCTTCTTGTGGGTGAAGATATAGTCTTTAACCTGCTTCTCCATATCTTGTGAAATAAGAAGCAGAGATCACTTTCAACTTCATGATTATTAAAAAATTTCTATTGTTTCTTAAGATAACTTTCCTTTCTTGACAGCCTCAAATTAATTGCTGTGTGGTATATATAATTGAGAACTTCATCTTATAGTTCAACTGATTCAGGTTTTTGCATTCATCAGCTTCAGATAATAGAGGCTTCTGTGGAATTCAGCATACAAATTTGGTTAAACAGAAAAGATATGAAACTTTAAAATGTTTTTCTTCCTATAAACACACACGAGAATTTTTTCACAGCACTGTGCTACTTATAATGCAGTGTTGGTATGTCTGCTGCTTGACCAGCGTTTTAAGCTATAAATTTTTTTTAGAGGCCACTCTAAGTGGTAGATTATGATGACAATTGTGAAACAAACTAGATTCCTCTTTAAACAATATTGATTATATAGGTGGAAATTGTAAACTTTTTTAGGCCTCAAGCAGGTAAATGAAACACTACATGATAAAATGTGGAAGTACAAAAAAATGTAGACTGAAGGAAGAATATTGTAATTAAGCACAAGATATGAAGATATTTTGCAGCTCTGATTGCAGAAAGCCTACTGTTTCAGCCTTATTAGGACTGACATATTACATTTTCAAGTAGAAATGTAGATGTTGTGATGGACCAGTTTTCATCTTCAGTAATGGAGTAGAATCTTTGCAGTGGTGCAATGGAAGGAAGGTTCCGGTTGAAAGTCTGTTAAAAGCTAAGTAGTTCACTTGAGCTTTCTGTGAGTGAGTAACGTATAATTTTGCCTGATAGCTGAGAACAGGTTTCAGTCTCATATGGCAGCAGTCAGCTGAGTGGTTTTTATTAACCATAGTTATGCTAAGAAATAGGCAAGCTGTAGAATCCAGTACTGTCAGAGGACTGAAAATTACAATTAATAAATACTGCAATGTTTTAAACTTGCTTGGGGCATTAATCTGATATCAGTTATGATCCTGAAAAGCTACCATTGCTTGTAAATTTTTAGGTATATTTCCAGAAGTAAATATGTAAGAACTAGGAAGCTATGCTTTACTTTGTCTTCTGTGGGAATTACTGCCTCACTGCTTGTAGAATGAAGTGTACTTCAGAATAAATTTAACAATTGTTTTTTCTTCTGATATCCTGTATCAGTTGCTATCCTAGTCACTTTAAAAAGAAGTCTGATGTAAATTAGTGTTTTAATCGGACTGTAGTGAATTACTTTCCACAGAGAATATGCATAGTTCTTTTTTACTAGCTTTTGTAGCTAGAAAAATACTTAAAAATGAGCCTAGTTTTAGCAAATGGACTGTTCTAAAAATAGAAAATTGATAGACACATTCATTCAGCTGTTAAATGATGTTTGTTCATCATAATCTCAGATGAAAAACACCAAAAAAGCTTACTGTAAAATATTCTTGCTTGATGAATGTTTGCTGAGATTTTCAAGAGTTAAGTATGAAGTATGTTCACAGTTTGATTACATTATGATGTTTTAAGGAACTGAGCAGTTACAGTACATAATCTAGTCAAGGAATAAACGACTTTGTAGCTGATGTTTTTTGTATAGTCATGAAAATGTTAAGAGGCCAGTAGAGCTGTGAGGTTTTTCTTCTGTCACTTTATGATTATTTATGTAAGAAAAGTGTAAGTACATATCGCAATTTTAAGTTTTGAATATAAAAATCAGATATTTCTATGAAAAATTTTAAGTGTCAGAGGTGTACAATATTTATATAGAAGTTTAATCTGTTATATCATACCTGCTTTTAAAGTAGCAAATTCCTAAGAAAATAAAAATAATGAACCAATAATCTAATACTTAAAAGTAGCTCAAAGTTTTACAGTGTTTTAAGATGTTCTAGAAGCTTCCACAACATTCTTCTGAATATTCTAGCAGTGCATGCTAGTGACAGATGCCTACAATGAGGTATTGCCTAACTCTAATTAAGGCATTACGCTAGTAATTCTAATTACAGTACTATCGATACTAGTATGTAAATCATACAGATATAAATTCATAAACACGTATAAAATTTCTGATAGTTCCATCTCTAGTATATTACTAATTGAATTCTCTTTGAGCTTAATATTGCATATGAGGAGGCTACCTCTGTTTTCCCCTTCTGTCAATAATGAACACATCAGGTACTTGTAAATCCTTTGTTCCAGCTCTCATACTGACAAACATCTGTGTATCTAATTTCCAAATCATAAACAGTTTGCACTTAAAACATGTTGCTAGGCCTAGCTTTGAGTGGCATGCAAGAGCTTGTTTATAATTTTGAGCCTGGGTTTTATTGCATTATAGATTGGATCACAAGGAAAGGGATGATTTTCTTTTAAAAAGCAAACAAACAAACTATGGATTTGGCTTGTAGATCTCTTGCATAGCTATGATTCCATGGTTTGTTCATTTATGAGCTAGGAAAATTGTAAGGGATATAAACTCTTATCTTTCTTATTATATTCTAAGTGTCTAATGTTGTTTGGGAAGGAACTTCCCTCTAGCGACATTATTCTGCAAATCTAGTGAAGGACTTTTCATTGTCATCCTTCAAACTATCAAATACTGACCAGTAATTCCTGTGTGTCCATGAAGCAACATTCCATGTGAGGACCTAATATAATATGTTAAAAAGAGCTTCTGAGCAAGTATTTTGCACAGCCATAGAAGTGACGTATTGGGGTAAGACTCTAATCCTTGCTGAATTCATGAGAAGTATCCTGTGGAAGAGGGCTACATAAGGTTTTAGAAGTGTGAAAAGTAACTTCAACTGAGCTAATGTAATACTGCTTTAAATATCCTTCAATAAGATATTTTCTTCTTGCAGAAGTCCCCATGAAAAGAAGAAGAAGAGGCGGTCTAGATCACGTACCAAGTCCAAAGCTAGGTCTCCTTCACCATCCATGTCACCAGGCAAACCATCCACACACAAAAATTCTGTACATTCAACTAGTGTCTCTCCTGTGGAGAGCAGGGAATCCAGCCAGGAACGCTCCAGGTAATACACTCTTTTACTGTAATACTGCACCGCTGATGTCTCCTGACTCTGTCTTTTGACCCAACTTGTATGGTGAGGAGCTCTGTGTGTGTGTAATGTGTGCATGTTAAAAGTAGCAGACACCGGGAGGACAGCATTATGTGCTTCACTCTAATGAAGACATTGAATTTCTGTTGCCTGCTGGAGTAAACATCTTGACATACTCTTACAGTGAAACTGGTGCAGAAAATTGTGCAACCTCATTCTAAGTTAGAAATTGGAAACTCTCACTAAATGGGATAACTCTTTGAAGTAGAATTCTAAGAGTGGTTTGAATTGTAACGTGTGTGCAAGATTCATAATTAAATTATTTCTACAGAATGTAGAACAGTCCTATTAAAAATTCCTAGACTGCTGCTCAGATTTCTCTATCTCAGTTGTATGAGTGACTCCTCTGACTGTGACTTATCATGGCTTCTAGTTGAATGAAAGAACTGTTGACTAAAGATATGAGAGACTTGTGCAATAAAGCCCAAAATTCTGATGGTGAGTGAAATGCATTTTTAAAACATCTACTATTAAATTTCTAATTCTAATTTTTAGGGGAGTTTCTCAGGAAAAAGATGGCCAAATCTCTTCAGCAATTGTGTCTTCAGTGCAGAGTAAAATCACTCAGGTACAAATAAACAAATTGGGAGTATGTTGCCTAAGAAAGTGTGTCTATCATATTGTTTTCTTCTCTTACTACCTTGTACAATTCTGAGCTTTGCATATGATGTAGAGACATGTTTGTTGTCAATCGGTTTGCTTATGAGAAAAACAATTTTGTTGCTTCTCTAGCTACTGTCCTTTCAAGTTTAATCAAGCCCCTAAAGATCAAGGTAAATTCATTATGCTGCAGTATATCCACTTTTAAGGTATGAAAGTCCACGTTATGCTACAGTACCTCAGTTACCAGTAGTTGATATTGCTGAGAGCCCATCTTACCATGTAGTGCTCTTAACAAGTTTTGTGGAGGAAAGAAGGAAGGAGAAATACCTTGGCAAAGGCTAAGTTTGTAGTGTTGGCAGTAGAGAAAAAATGTCTTCTTGCAAACTGAAGTGTATGCTTTGCATTAAGCAGAATCATCAACTCACATATCTCACCCTTGTTGCTGTTTATATGTCCGAACTATTGTTGTTATGATTTTGTTGATATATTCAAGTTTGCTGTGAATCATGGCATATCAGGTACGTGCCTCTGTATGCAATAATCTAAATGCATTCAGCTTCTCTAACGCAGTTTTAAGATACCTAACCTCCATCAAAATAATTCCATTCCTTTTCTAAAAGCTACTGCATGGTATCACTCTTTTAATATTTCTAGTTTCACTCATCCTCTTAGAGTCTTCATGCATATTTAACTTTCTTTCAATTGAATATGCCAAGTTTAGAGGAGGAAAGCTCTTAATTATGCTATGGAAAATTTACAATATAAAATCAGAGTTGCTTCTCATTTTTTTTAATGGATAGATTATTCTTTCAATAAATTAATAGTGTTCAGAGATTTAGTTCCACTAGGGAAACAGTGGTAGTTGGGAATTAATACTAGTAGACTAGTACCTTACATACCATATTTGATTCATTTTTTAATGAGAAAACAAGGAACAAGAATATTCAGGAAAATAGAAAATAGCAAGTATAGACACCAGAGACAGAAACTGGAGTACTAATGCCAGAGCACTTCTGAGACTACCAAACAAATACATGGAAATTTCTGGTCTGAGAAATGACACGTGAACTACATGATGGTCTTCAAAGTAGAGTAAACATTTCACCCTTTAAAAACATATATCCTTCAGACAAAGGGAGTTGGTTCATGCATTTCTTGGGTTGAATATTGCTTGTGGCATAGCATTTGCTAGTTTAATATTAGACTGCTTGCCTGAAGTGCAGATGTAAGAGGAAACGTTACAGTTCTTAGTTACTATTTGTAAAAAAGGAGTGAAGTTTTTGTGAATCTGTGAGGTATTTCCCAGCATATATTAGTTTAGCATCTTTTTAAGGGCCCAAAGAAATGTAATTTACCTAATTATTAGCAAGATTATTTTGCTGCCAATGTGCTGGCTGACCCTGACCAATTCAGTATCTTTTTTCATTCAGTTTCGCCCATTTGCAAAGTGGAATAATGATGCTGAATTCCTCACGAAGTGTTTTGAGAACTTCAGATAAAAAATGATTTTGAAGTACTAAGGATTTTAATTAATTTATGTTGCATTTTTGAAGAAATGTTTTAAGTAACTTTAATTCATTACTGATAGACACTTTTTATTTTGTGATCATTTTTTTGCAATTATTCGATGCCGTTTACATGAAATTTCCTTTCTTTCCTAATGCTGTTCCCGCTGGATACTCAGACAAGATTGAATATTGCTGTTTGGTTTCACAGCAGTCTTAATGTTTCAGTCACTGTCATACATAAAAATACCGTTGCTGTGTAAATCTTTTGGTTCAGGTTTACAAAGCAAGCCAAAAAAGCTTTCTGTTACAGATCGTTATCACTCTCTTCTTACCAGCTTTCTGCCTTTTCTTTTTAAACCTTCAGTGGTTAGTAGCTGTGTGTTCATTACAGTTTTTGTGAAGATATGGTCATAGTTTCTTTCCATTTTGGTTAATGTGGTTTCTGTGTTTTGTTGTATAAAAACTGCTCTAAATACTTATGCAGAGAACTTTGTAGTGTTGTAGTAAAAACAGACTTCAGTTGCTGTCATAGGAACTTTCTACAGATTGTTTCACTCGTTTATCCTAGAGACTGTTAATATCTGATGATCAGAAATCTAAGTATTCTGTGTGACTGGAGGGTAAGATAACCCTTTTGTGCAGGTTTTTGCAGTCACATGCTTTAGCTCTGTTGAAAGCACAGACACGTCTGATCATTTTTCTTTTATTTTCTACAGGATCTTATGGCCAAAGTGAGAGCAATGCTTGCGGCTTCCAAAAACATACAAACTAGTGCCTCCTGAGACCTGTTGAACTGACCGTCAAGAAATTGTGTGAAAACGAACAATATAGAAAAAACTGCCTCATCTCAAATGTACAGCTGAGCTTAGCTCACTTGGTTCACAACCCGTCTAATATTACCAGAACTCGAGGAGCTAAAACCTATCTTTCTGTACAGAAATGTCTCCTTGAAATTTCATTAAACTTTTTCAACCAGAATATCTTTGGAAAGTTTTTGGTTTTTGTAAATTGATTTTTTGACTAATTCTTCAGTACCATTTTATGATCAGCAGTCTATATGTGTATATTTGTAAATACCATGTTTCTGTGAAAGAAGTATTACACAGTAATAAAGAAGGAAACATCTTTCATTAGCTAGAGTTTTTGTGTAGTTCTTAATTGTTTGCGGTTGACTTTTATTACAAATTAATTTTCTTTTTCTTTAGTACTTTCTGCTTTTTAAAATAACAATTGTCTAGTCTGCCTTGACCACCTTAAGCTTAGAAATACTCTTTATCTTACTTCATGCACAAAACAGTATAAGCAGAATGCTTGTTTGTTTGGATGCTAGTAGTGTGTTCTTGGACAAGAGACATGATTTTTCTATCCATCATTTAGAAAGATCTCTGAGCCTCCATTTGAGGAGCTGACCCTTTGAAGCCAATAATTAATGGTCAGTAGCCCCTTTGTCTGACTGTGCCTTGCTTTCTCTTGTTAGCTAAAGAAAAGGGAGTATATTTTTGTGGTCATTCAACAAGCATACTTTACAGAAATCCAGCATTCTTCTGATTTAACATCTTTCATGCGGTTGAGAAGGATGCTTACTAACTTACATTTTACTGACATACACCAGTTAACATTTTCCACAAAGCTTGTGGCCTCAGTATAATTGCACATTTGGTTATTATGCATTCTTTATTGTACCTGAGACTATTTAATTTTTTAACTGAAATATTCTTAAAATGAGTACAAAAAGGCACGTGTGAATTTTTCCCCAAGCCTGCTTTAACTGTAAGGTTCTGTAATAGTTGGTGTATTCAAAAGGTGCCCGTATTGGCAGTTATCCAATTCCATAAAGAGTGGAATCGGGGCTTCAGTGACCCCTGAAAAACTCTGTGGTCTATAATCAGAAAGATTGTGGTTATCGTGACTCATGTTATGTTCTAATTTTCTCAGATCTTAGAGAGAGTAGGTGGAGGTCAGAGATGAATTAGAGAAATTAATGTGGTAAAGTTTACGCTTACTCACAGACTCGTTGGTAAGTTAACTACATTAAATTACAGAGATTAATAACTCCAGTGCAAAAGCTTTTTGCTCAGAGGGGAGGAGAAACAATGTGTTGATATAATTCAAGCTTTGAGTTAACATGGTGGTCAAAATGGTAGCTGGTATGCCACTTCCTGGTGCTCACTTGGAATGTGAGAACAATATTTAAACCATTGGAAACAATAATCAGGTTTCTATTCAATTTTGACCTGCAGTAATTAGCAGAGTTTACACTCCTACAACAATATAAAATGCTGTGTCTGATGGAGAGAAACTTCATTGTGCACATAAATTGTGATGAAACAGAGCCATCTAAATGGTAATGTAGAATCATGTTATCTGCTGTTTACCTAGTTACTTCAAAGTTATTTGTAATGTTTTGACTACGACAAAAATAACTTTCAACAAACACAAGAGATAACATTTTTTGTGTGCGTGTTGATTAAATGGGACCAGTAGAGACAGAGATAAAAAAGGATATAAAGTAAATTTCATAGGCAGCTGTTCTGCAGTGTTAAATTTACAGCAGCTATACTTTTCCTTCCTAAATGGAGTTAAAAGTCTCACCATGGTTAAATAATTGGCAGCTTGGAAGCCAGTTGTTTGTCATGTAATAAGGAAAAAAAACCAACTCTGATAAAATAGACGGGGCAGCTTGTTTTGCTGCTGCTTTGCAGATTTATTCTCTTTGGGAAAGTTGTTGCTTTAATGACTTCTTAAAATATTTCCCCTCCTTGTGAGCAAGTTTTTGTTTGTTTGGTTGGTTTGGTTTTTTTTTCTTATTCCCTTTCATGGTATGAAGTGAGATGGAGCATTTAGCTCCAGGAAAATTTAGATTAAACTGCATTTTTATACACTCGTTATTGTTTACTGAGGTTTGTTTGCATTTAGCACTCTCATGGGTAGTTGTATTCTCCAGAATTTAAAAAGTAGTAGTGTTTTTATTGTGTTATTTTTTCTCTTCCCAACCAGAATGGATATTTTTACCATATTAAAGGGGCTTGAACTGCATTACTCAGAATAATTCCTTCGTATGTATTCACATTCATAAATTGATGCTGCTTTTTTTGGCCTGTCTTCACAGGCACTACCTGTGTTGTGACTGCTTGTAAATACAGCATGGAGCCTGTGATACAGTCAGTACAATCTCTGGTGTCTGGTATATCAAAAGAATGTGTAACCAGTATCACAAAAGTGTCTTAAGAACTTCAAACCGGAAATTTTTCAAATTTCTGTTTTCCAGGTACAGATTTTCAGTGCAGGCCCTGCAAGAGACCTCTCAGGCCCTGTATCACCCAGCTGTATTGCCAGAATCTTGTTTCTGATGGGAAATACATGAGGTTGCTACAACAGGGAGTTAAGAAATTGGGAGAGCTTCAGTTAGCAGAAAGTGGGCTTTGAGTAGTCTTGAGGAAGGCACTGTGGTAGCTGAGTTGTCAGCAACTAGTTTTACTTTTTCAGTTTTACTATAACCTGAGATTGCTTTGCTTTAAATACAGTCAAATGCAGTAATTTAAGCAACTCTTTAGCCGTAGGTCCTTTGAATTATTTCCTCTGCGTGCATGTGACAAACCAGAAGGACTTGGAGTATTAGCACTAGCTTTTCAAAGTGCTTTGGAAGGGCCTTTCTGTCTGTGAAGTGTGCTAGCCAGTCTCTCCTCATTGTCTTAGGAGTTTCATATCATAGTTTTGAAGATACATGTATTTTTTTAGTTGTCAGTTTATACAACAAAACTTTATTCTCTCTGTATTTATGCAGAGTAGCCTTCTCTCAAAACAAAACAAATTTCCACTAACAGAAGATGGTAGGAGCTGCTCAAGAGGTATCGGGTTTTTCTCTCTGGAGATTCAGGTTTGACTGAGATATCAAAAAAGTACTTTGATCTTTGTTTAGTTTTGAATCACTAAATCATTTGCCGACTTGGTCATTTGTAGGTGTTACAGACGTGCTTTCTCAGTGATGGATAACTTTATGAAACAAAGCTAGTAGCACAGAGGCATTGCTGCAGTAGAGGTACTGTCTACCTTCCAGTTCTCCACCTTTCTTTGTCAAATGGAAGTGAAATAGATGAGTGTTAGGTGCTTATATACATCTATCCTCCAGTCCCTCTTACCAGTTTCCTTCAGAGCATGTTTCTCAGTACATTCTACTTCATCAACTTTGTTCAGTCTGCCCATCTAGGTATAATCTTCTTAGTTCAAGAGGTGGATTTGTAATAACTTGTATTAAAGATGCTCTAATTTGAATTAATTAGATGTGTTCAGCAGCTTCCTACTTGGCTCTTCAGTCAGCTGGTGGGTAACCTATTAATAATAAGAAAGTTAAAAACATTTGGCCATCTCAGTATATCTTTGTTTTTCTTCAGGTGAAGAGACCTTCTTTCCACTTGTAGGGCATCTTCTATCGAACTGAGTTAATGGTTTGGCATTGAACAATTTGGCTCTGTCAAGAAGCTGACGGCCGTTAAGATGTATCTGCGGTCTCTTGGCATTGATCATGATTTCACATCTATTGTCACTTGTAATTCTTTGTATCATAACATTTTGTTTGACACCAATGAGTTTGTACACTTTCTCACTTGTAAACTTCATGCTTTAGAGACAATCAAAACCATACTCTCCATTTTTCAATGGGGCAACAAATGATAACATTTAGAATTAATGTTTTCTTGGATTTAAGGCAATTGTATTTTGTGAAGAAATTTTATTGAGAAATCCCATTTAATTAAATTTCTACTTAATTAAGTTGTGTTTATCTATTCTCTTCTCCCATCCCTACCCAGCAACTAATATGAAGCAAAGAAGCAAAAGGCCTGTGGATTGAGGTTAGTAAGATGCTAAGGCATCAGCTTTACTAATTTTCCTTTTGCCTCATGATCAGAAAGCATGAAATATAGCATTGCACTGATCTAACATCCTGATTTTTACCTCGTAAATTAACTTGGGTATAGCTTTATAAAAAATTGTTTGAAATTCTCCTAAATGCAGCTCTTAAAAGTTGAAAGCTCACTGTTTGAGGTGGTTTTCTGTTGTGGTTTAAATATGAACATGTTCTGAATATTTTGTTTTGCTTTTAGACAGGTCCTCTCAGCACTGAAAGTGTAGTTCAGTTAAGTATTACATATAAAAGGAAAGGCTTTATTGGAGCAGTTGGTTGGAGACTAATACATGCCTGTACGCTAATTAGGTTTCAGTCTTTCTGGTGGCCAGCTGGTGTGGTATTGCTTTTGTTATTCTGTTTGAACCATCAAAGGTTTCTTGATAATTCTTAATGCAAAGCATGTGTTTGATTTTTGCCTTAATTTTCCCTGCTCTGGATTACACAGGAGGTGAATATAGGTACAGAAATACCCTACTGGATTTTGTATAATCTTAAAGCAAGTTCTGGCTGTCTTGCAGCAAATCCAGTTTTACCTTCCAGTGAACTTGAAACTCCCATGGTATTAATTTAATATCTTTAATTTGAATGAAGATGATAATCTGTTGGCAACAATTAATCCTGAACATGTAGCGTGACAAACATTATAAAAAGCTCTGCCAGACTTTGAGAGCAAATAAATCAACATTGTGACCAGCAAGTATTGAACTAATATAATGAATGCTTATAAAAAATTTGTTCTAACACATTCCAGTCAGATTTGTTCTTATCTCAAACTGTCGAGCCCCATGTTGGGTGCCAAAAAGTACTGTGGTGGTTTAACACAGTGGCAACTAAACACCACACAGCTGCTTGATCACTCCCCCCTGGTGGGATGGGGAGGAAGTCATAAAGAAAAAAAAAAAAAAAGATAAAACTCATGGGTTGAGATAAGAACAGTTAAATATTTGAAATAAAATATAATAATAATAATAGTAGGTAATGAAAAGGAAGATAACAAAAAGAGAAATAAAACCCAAGAAAGAGAAGTGATGCACAGTGCAATTGCTCACCACCACTGACCGATGCCTGAGCAGCGACCCGCCCCCAGCCTGAGTGTGACGTCCCATGGTGTGGAATAGCCCTTTGGCTAGCTGGGGTCAGCTCTCCTGGCCATGCTCCTTCCCAGCTTCCTGTGCACCTCCTCGCTGGCAGAGCACGGGAAACTGAAAAGTCATTGGCTTAGGGTAAGCACTACTTAGCAACAACTAAACAGCAGTGTGTTATCAACATTATTTACACACTAAATCCAAAACACAGCGCTGTGCCAGCTACTAGGAGGAAAATGAATTCTGTCCCAGCTGAAATCAGGGCACCATTTTAAAAGCGATGGTGATAATCTGCCATTTCTGCATCGCTGCCATACTCTCCTTGGGAGATGTGCTATGATTTGTTTTTTCTGATAAGGACAAAATGGCTGCACATCTAGATACATGCTGACAAACTCATTTTTCTCTTTAGATTGAGTATTAAACTGTTGATCTCTAAATAGAAAGTGTGATGACTTCTTGATGATATTTGACAGTGTTATAAATAAGCTGCCTGCTAGGGTAAGAGAAATCTCAGTACGCAAGACTGGAGAAGGGCAGATGCCAACTTCCCCAGACAACATTGAGTAGTAGATATGACATGTTACATCTATGACACTGGTGTAATTTGGGGATCCAAGCTTTTCCTCGTCCTGTTTCTTTTAAAATAAATTTGTAGGATGTATTTTTCCAGGAAGAAGTCCCATACATGCTCATATCTCCTCTGTTAAAAAGTAGAAAGATTTGGGCTATCTTGTTAAAATGCAGTCCAAAGAGGTTTATCTACTACTTTATTTATTAGTATATGGTAGCATTGGTGATTGTAGGACTGTCTTAAATTATTGCTTTTTCCTTCATAAATGCTAAAGCTTGAAATAAACTAACCTTAACACTGATCAAGAAACAGGTCAGAGGGTTTGGCATCACATGGAAGGAAACAAATGTAATCTGTAATTGCTGCTCCTCCTTTCTGAAGCTGTAATAATCTGATTAATTTTCTAAGGAAAAATGCAAAGAAAAAATTAGTTTTGTAAGGACTGATGAAAAGATGAGTAATTTTCCACCTTGAGTAAATGTGAGAAGATATTTCATCCTTAAGCTATTGAGACAACCGAAAGTACACATTCCACAGGTCTTTGAGTGCCCTAGTTTATGCACAGTGAAGATTATAAATTACCAGGTACAATGATTAAAAGATTTTATCAAAGATATCGCCTTAAAAAAATGGTAGGATGGGTGAAGCCTGTGTTACAATGACATTATTACAGCCCATTTTCAGTAAGCTGTCTATGCTGCAGGTTAGAAAGCTGTATGACCTTGACCTCACCTAGTAACCTTCTCCCAGTGGACATTCAACAGAGTGAAAAGGCAACTACTCTAGCAGGAAACCTCTTATTCCCTTGGATTCCTATGGTAAAATGTATGGGATTTAAGTGTAATGGTATAATAATGACAGACAGAGGAATGAAGGTTCTTTAGATGCCCCAATCTATTGTTTTATATTCCCAGAACAAAAATTTCATGTATTTGCATAAGAAGAAGCCACCAGTTTACTCAGTTGAATCATGAATTGTGAAAGCCTTTGAGTTTGTAAGTTAATAGTTTTCTCAGAATTGCCATTGCAAAGAGAGAATAGATGATCATTATTCTTTTGTGCGGGTCCCTTATCTGTTTGCGTTCACACTGTCCCTGTGAGTTGTGCTGCAATTTATCAGTGGGAAGATATTTCCTGCTCATTTGTGTTCTCTGTCAGGGCCCTGAATGCAGTAATAGACCTTAATGGTCCTGACCAGCCTTGCATGGGACCTTCACCCGCATCCTCTGACTGGAGGCTCCGTTTCAGCTCAGCGCCTTCGCTCTCTGCCACGCTGGCTGTAGGTATGCCCATTTCTGGGTCTACCACAGCCATGCCTCTGCCTGCCCACAAACCCCGACCCACAGGCTGACATCCCAACTTGACCTCAGAGCTGCCGTGTCACCACACGCCTGTCTGGCCATCTGGGCTCTGGCCTGATCCCACGTGCCGTTCCTGGGCCTGCCCTTCTTGCTTGGGCACCGTGGGGCTGTGCCTGGGCTGGTGAGGTCCCTGCCCTGACACCTGCGTTATCACCCTGAGCTCCCAGCTCCCCTCCTTCAGGGAGCAGTTGGCCCTCACTGCTCCCTGGCTCTGGTTGCTCAAGTCTAACTTAGTGGCTGTTGTCATTGTCAAAAGAGGTTGTGAAGGCTCCATCCCTGGAGACAATCAAAACCATCAAATCATCCCTGCACATGGACCCGGACACCCTGCCCCAGCTCATCTTGCTCTGAGCTGAGGGCTTGGATGCAATAATCTCCAGAGGTCTCTGCCGACCTCAGTTATTCTCTGGTTCATGTTTGCTAACGCTCCAAGACTGCCCGTCTTAGGGTGGAAATGGCTGGGTTTGCCTCCACTCCGCATATTCTAGGTGAAGCTGTCCCCTGTGTCTCTGGAATAGCTTTGCAGAGGTACAGGAAGTCCAAAGGTGAATGTCCTCTTATCACAGTGGGCAACAGAAATTGTCTCAAAGACTGAAAAAAGGCAGTATACTAAAGCAGCTTTTATTGAACTCCTTCCCCTTCATAAAAGATGCATTTAAAAATATAATAATATGCTGTGTAATCTGGGAGACCTTATAGCTGAACATTGGCAGCTTCACGATCCAGTTAAAACACTCCCTGAACCCACACATCCCATTGCCAAAAACTTCCTCTGCTTTAAACCTTTGTACGTCACGTAACAATTTGTCTTCAATTGCATCTTCTGTTTGTGCTCCTTGAATGGGTGTAAGCTTATCTGATGTTTTTTAATCAGGAAATGGTAGAAATTGACAGCCTCAAGCTGTCATTGCACACAAAACCATTTTGAGACATGTATCTATTAATCCTGCAGAAGGAGCATGTTAAGTTCCCGCTGTTCGTAATCTCCCGTTGGAACCAATATTGGCTAATGACTTTAATGGTATCACACTTGGCAAAAATTAAACACATCTTTCATCCTTTCCCAAAGCTATTTCTATTTTAAAGCATTGTAGATAAGGACACAAAGTGGACAAAGAGTGATATTATATGTTGAATTTAAGAGAATACTGTAAAAATGAGTGAGCTGTGCTGTCAAATCTGATGGCATTTGTCCAGTGTTTCTTAACTGGCAAAGAGACATTCACTCAGTTCTGACAGCCTAATGATTTTGATGACACTGTGATAGTGTTTTGAGCATAGGTACAATAAGTGGTGTTGAAAAGCTGTTGTTCTCATACTGTGACAGTGAAAATTTGCTGGATTTTAAGGCCAGTACAACTTTGCCAGTGAATGAAGTCTTACATCTTTAGAGGCAGAAGCAATTCTGTGTTTCCTTCCCAGGATAATGACTACTTTACATGGAGCTGAGGCTAACAGGCCCTGTGCAATCAGGCTGCTTGCTTTACAGAAATGATTGAGCCGACTGGCCTTCAAAATCATTGAACTTCCTTCCTCGTTTTGACAATCCTCCAAGCGCAAAGCAGAAGTTATAATTTAGGTAAGCTAGGAATATGCCTTCTGTAACATCTAACTTAGGTCCTTTTTCGTAGAGGGCAAATGAGTTGAAATGGTATTTTGTATGTAGGGGTTTGGCTTAATTATCTGTGTCTCTCTTTGAAGCAATAAGCTGTTTACTCTTCCTATGGATAAGCGGGTGACATCTCACAGAGAGACAGAAATAGAAGCAGCTATTGAGGATGTACACGGGTGAGAGACCTCTGCTCCATGGACTGGCTGCTCCTGATGAGGCAGGGGAGTACTTAAATACCCAGCTGCTCAATTTAGACTCACTGTCTTGCTGCATGGAGTGTGCTGAGGTTTGCACCGTTGGAGATGCTCTGAAATGTCACAAAGTTAGGTTTTGTATCTTGGTAACTCCTCAGTATTTTCCTGTGACAGTGCAGAAGAGCATGAATGTGATGGTCTTATTCAAGCCACAAGCAAACACAAGGTATCAACTATTCTATAAAGAAAGAATATTCTTTGCCCTTATGCTTTAAGAATATGCAGGTACAGTAAATACTGTTTATCCTTAAATATGTTGTGGGAAATCTCCTTCCTGGCCTGTCTGCACGGGAAGAGGGAATAGAATGTGTTCTAAATGTCAATTAAAATAGCGTACAGAGTTAAAAATGGCCAGAATAGATTCAAATGGGTGTTACAGATTGCATGTGGAGACTTGTTCAGGTTCACAAATAATAGCTTAGATCCCACAGCTGGCATCATTCAGGAAGTCAGACCATAGGTAACATTGAACCAAATAGGATGATGTCCAGTTTCAACTACAGTTCAAGAGTATTCCACTACTAGGCTTTGGGTTGTTTTTTTCTTTCTTTTTTTTTTTTAATTTTTTTTTTTAATATTGTAAAAGCAAGGTCAGTATCTAACAATAGAAGACGTAGTTCTGTATTTCATTGTGTTTGGCTCAGACTCACTGATTGTCCTGGCTTCAGCTGCAATAAAGTGAATTTTCTTCCTGATACAGTGCTGTAATTTGGGTTTAGGATGAGAATAATGTTGATAACACACTGATGGTTTAGTTGTTGCTAAGCAGTGCTTATACTAAGTCAAGGACTTTTCAGCTTCTCATGCTGCCCTGCCAGCAAGGGCTGGGGTTGCACAAGAAGCTGGGAGGGGACACAGCCAGGGCAGAAACAGTCCAGGAGATTCCTGGAATGTGTTGATGGCAGCTTCCTTCTCCAAAGGATAGAGGAGCCCAAAGGCCTCATTAAAGGGGGCTACAGGAAAGCTGGGGAGGGACTCTTGATCAGGGAGTGTAGGGACAGGACAAAGGGTAATGGGTGTAAACTGATTTAGATTAGATTAGATAAAAGGAAGAAATTCTCCCCTCTGAGGTTGCCCAGAGAAGCTGTGGCTGCCCCCTCCCTGGCAGTGTTCCAGGCCAGGTTGGACGGGGCTTTGGGCAACCTGGGCTAGTGGAAGGTGTCCCTGCCCATGGCAGGGGAGGTGGAACTAGCTGGTCTTTAAAATCCCTTTCAACCCAAACCATTCTGTTATTCTATGATCTTTGCTGGATGAAGGCAGCTAGTCCCCAGGTGCTTACAAGCACTTTTTTCTGTGTGGTACATGCTTTCTGCTTGACTAGTGACTCACAACTGGTCCAGCTTCATCCTGGGCTTCTTGAAAGTCTCTATATCATGCCAAAAATCACAGCACTCTCTGAGGAAAGAAGTGAGCAGCTGTGACCCTAAAGTAGTACCCTGTGCTGAATTTTTGTGTTTCTAATAATGAGTACCTCAAAGCTCAGTTCTACCTCTGAACTTGACAGCCTCTTTAAAACCCATTTTTTCCAAGGTCTCTCATCATCTGAACACTGCAACTTTCAGGACCAAAGTTTTACAGCTTTTAGCCCTTTGCTAGTAATGAGTTTTACACCTTAATAAAAGCTTCAGCAAAGTAGGATCTATCTGCAATTTCTTTAAAGTCACTGAAGTCACTGATTTCATTCAGGCATTGTCAGCTGTACAAAAGCAGCTTCTCAACAGTCTTCTATAAATGAACTGTTAGCTTAAGAAACAGCTTCCCATTACTTGTTCTTACATAGTTACTTTTTCTATCCATATCACATAGTTTGAGTTCAACTGAAATCTTGTTCACTCTGTTCTAAAAAGCTTTCACTACATTTCTATTGCTTAGACAGAAATTAGCAGTGGGGAGGTTTCGCAGAACCTCCTCGAAAATGCATGATCTTTGCAGAATGAACTGCTTGCAAGAGGCCTTCCACATCCTCCTGTTGTTCATACCACAGAGGCCAGGACTGTGACTGATCTGCCAATAAATAAGAACGACATGTCAATCACACTTGCTTTTCTCCACCTTCTTCGAGGGATATTTCAGCGTTCAGCATATAGCTGAACTCTCTGAAAAGCATTCCAGATGATCCCTCATTGTGTCAAATTATGCTGCATTATGTAGATAGCTGGCTATTTGCTGGTATGCAGCTGTAATTCAAGTTACGTATGTGGGCTTATTAGGTATGGCTTCAGACAAGAGCAGGAAAAGAGGGAAGTAATCCATATTTAACAGCCAAAGCAGTATGAAAATAATGGTTAAGAAGTGCCAGTTGGGGATGGGGACACCCGCCTCACTGCTGCAGGGCTGGGGAGGAGAGGACACGGTGCCATGCTGTCCTGCTGGCAAGATGTGTTATACAAAATCTTGCCTTCTGCTCACTGCACTACACAAGCACATCTGGTTCACACTGGCACTAAGCTCTTGCATGACTGATGGGACAAATAACTTCAGGACCATTTTGAGAAACCAGTGCTGACAACCCGAAGATTCAGGAGGCTAGTTCTTATAAGAGGGAAGGGAGAGGTAAGAGTTAAATCTTAAAACACTTAAGCCTGGTTCGAATGTGTGACTGTAACCACAGCTATCTGGAAACCTGTTTTTATGAAGAAAATGAAACACTGTCATTGAGATATAAAAATGTTCCTTTCAAAAAAGTCAGCAGCCTGTAAATGGAGAAGTCGTCAGCCCCATGAACAACAAATCAAACCGAATGGGTTTTATTCTGCCAACTGTTGATGTCATGAAATAACAAGGAAAAATGTTGTAAACAGTGCTGTATTGAAACACTGAATCACTGAATCTAACTTTTCTTTTAATTGGACTGTCTAGAGGATGAGCCTTTGCAGTGCCTAGAAGTACCCATGAAAACTTGAAAGGGAGAAAAGGAATATATTAAAGTGGCCAATTTGTAGCATGGTGCTAGTCTGCCCTTTCCATTCTTCCTATCAACAGAAATCATAATAGGCTAATTCTTTGCTGTAAAATGTCCTTTGTTATTTGTACATCTGAAGCTAATGGCATGCTGCACTGAGTGGGAAACAGGGAGAGGGGCTGGTGCTATCAGAGGAAATATTCATCTCACTCCCTTGGAGCAGCACTGACAGTTGTTCTGTGAAAATGCTTACCCTCACCAAAGGGAGGGGAAAAGTTCCCTGCTGCCACATAAAAAGCAGAGGAATTTACCTTTTCTATTTAATATTTTAAATTATATCGCTTAGAATTTTAGCAACAAAATTTGGTTGTTGCTAAAATTTCTAAATTTCAGAATTTCCCGTTGTCTTTATCGTCCCGTGTTCGTAACAAAAATGCAGGAGCTTTATTAGGGAAGGACCCCTGGGCAATGGAGCTGGTGCTCATGCCTGTGGGCTCAATGCAGTGGCTGCTGCTTGAGGACTGGAGAGTCCTGCGACTGCTTCCCCTTACTCACGGTTGGGCTATGGGCTGCCTTGTGGACTTGCAGTGCGAGGTGTTCAGCTCTCTGTATCCTTCAACCTGCATCCTGCAACTCCATTAACAAAGGAGGACCATTAAAGGTGTGAGACATCAGTGTGTCCCTGCAGAGCCCTGCTCCTGGATGGAAGGTTTGTGTTGCGGGGCCATAGGCAGCAACAGGGGTGCAGAAATTATAAGTAAAGACACAAAGAAGGGACATTTGGAGGTGTTTGTTGCTTCTGTGTTGTCTTCTATACAACTTAGAAGTATTTCAGCTTTTGAGTTAAAGAAAAAAAAAAAGTAACAAAGCAATCCCTCCACAACCAAAATATAACCAGCATCACACAGCTCTGCTGTCCCCAAATACTGCTGGTCAAAGAGATCTGCATGCAGAAAGTCCTTTGCGAGTCTGTATTAGAGCTTCAGTTTAAATTTATATTCATTACAATTTTTATCTGTGCAGAATTTAGCCTAGCATTGTGGATGTTATTAGCTGCTGGCTTTAATTGTCAGGATTTGTACAAAAATGTTGCTATTTGACTAATTAAAGTCTGGCCAAGTGCACAACATCAGCCCTTGGGCTCTTCTGCTAATTGCACTGAGCTTTCTACCTGTTAATATATTTGGATAAATATTATCAAAAGGCTTTGATAATTAACAGCTATTCATGAATTGTGCCTATCACCTGTCACCATCCTCTCGGATTGCATGTTTCTAGGCTGGGAGGCTGAAGAGTTATTCCCTATAACAGCATATTAACATGCCAAGCAGGGCATCTGAAAGAGGGAAAAATGAAGCTGAAAATTTTGACTCTAGAAGTAAGACAGAACCGTAGTGTGGTCAGAGCACCAGGTTGGCACTTGGTGGGAGCATGTTCAGATCTCAGCTCTCCAGCTGTCTCCTCCTGTGATCTTGTATAGATCAGTTCTACGTGAGAAAAATCGAAGTAATCTTACTTCTTTGCTTTGTGCAGTGGTGCATAACCCTGGGCTGAAGGGCAGTCTGTTGTGTCTGAGACCTTTAAGCATAGCTCAGAGGTGACAAGAAAGAAAAGCTTAAACTGAGCCCAAGAGGCAGAGCAAAGTACGATGCTGCAGTTGTATGGCTGAAGACTGCTGCTCCTGATTCTGAGCCCCACATATTTGTTATACTGTGCAGTGAGGCTGAAATCTTCTGGATTGTAATGCAGGTAGTAATCCCATAGCGAGATGCCTGCACCCCTGTTCTGTGAGCACGATGCTCTGTGTACGCAGGCATCTGGTAAGAAATGCACTTCCAGTAGTGGAGAGATGGACTGGGATTTCCTAGTGCTAGAGATGCTGTATAAGACTTTAACTTTTTTAACTGCATTTTTCCCCTTTCCTAGAGCTTAGAGCTCACTCAATTTTCGGCTGCATCACAGGATTAAATTCGGCTTTGGAGTTAATTTTAAATAGATTAAATTCTTGACTATTAGAATCTTAATAGTAAATGCACATAATCTAGCATAGCAATTTTCTTTGCTTTTCCATCTTAAATACCTTCACATAGATAAAGCAATAGTTTATACTTTTGTTTAAGAAAACAAGCTCGGTGATGATGTATGAAGAAACTTTTCTTACCTGGTTTCTTCCGATGTGTGCGGTTTTTCTTCTTTCCAGCAGCAAGAGCGCTGAAGGCTTCCTTGAATGATGGATTCATTCAGGACATCTCAGAGGTAGGTAGGGAAGATAACTATTGACTTAACAGATGATTGTGGTTGATGTGAACCAAAAAGATGAATGCATTTCTAAAAATGACATCTCAGATCTTGAAACATGAAGTTTTCTGGGCTGTAAATAGTCTCTATTTAATACAAAAAAAAAAAAAAAAAAAAAAGAAGCTGAACCTTAGTAATAATTCTTTCTTTAGCAGCAATCAGTCTGTGCTGGGATATTTTTATAATCCTAGCTATTGATCTTCTGAAGAGCTGTTGTGTTTGAAATAATTATTTCAAAGAAAGATGGAAGAAAAAGCAAGATCATCTGTGCACAGGAGATTTTTTCATCACTTAAATATATTCATTGCAGAAATATCTCCCTTGAAAGAGGTGAAGATCATACCCAGCACCTAGGGCTGCTTTCTTTCTGCTCCATCTGCCAGAAGTTTTGCAGCTGGCACAATTCATTAATTCTGTTCAATCTGTGTTCTCTTAAACCAGAAATGAATTTTATAATCAGCGTGCTGGGATTTGAACATAAGGTTTTCTTCTTCCTCTGAGCTACCTATTGAGTATTACCATGCAACACAACAGCTTTTTCCAGGGCATTCTCTGGAGAGGCAGAGTGGAAACAGAAACATATGGATGATGTGATGGGATCTCCATCTCCTTGGTAGGAAACTGGTTAGCACTGGTGGTGGAGCTCATTGGAATCTGGCACCGTGTTTAGCTGCTAACATCAGCACAAAATCTCTGCTTGTCCTCCAAGCTGCAAGTCCACCAGATAAGTCAGCATGGGCAATGACGGTTTTGCAGACTCTTTGAGTCATGAGAAGCCTATTAGCATCCAGAAAGTCAGTATTGGCAGGCACTGGCCCTGAGCAGTGGTACATGATGGTGCTATGCTTGAGACACTTGTTGAGCAATGAATTTGAGTGACCCAGCTCTGTTCTTGGCTGCTGGATTTGGTTTTTGCTGATGAGGTAGCACTAGGAAGGGACCAGTCCTACCATCTTCCTGAAGAGAAAATTCTACACTTGCCAAGACAGCCCAGGGCATCAGAGCAGACTGGAAAATAGATTGAGAGGAAGGAAGAATTTGTAACAGGACAGCTGAAGAACCCAGGGAACATATACAGGGGTGCAGGAATAAGGAAAAGTTAGAGGGGCAGTGGGAATAAGCAGGAAAAACGAGGAAGTCCGAGGAGAGAAAAGTGAGTGTCAGGGAGAAGCCTGTATAAACTTGCATAGATGCAAGTGTGGATAGATATAAACAGGGAAATACAGGCATTTATGACCATCTCCATAGCGCATTGTACCATTGTTACAACCTTCAAAAGCATACTGCCTACTTCTTCTTATTCTTCTGAAAATTATTGTTTCATGACAAAGCCCCAGTCCTACAAAAGCTCCTGATACATAATTCATATAAGTAGAGGATTCTGTGGGGTTTTTTCCCTTGCAGATCTTCCTGGAGTACTCCAGGGAGATCCATTTATCAGGTCCAAAGCAAAGCTTTGCTTTTCCCTCTCCTCCTCGACAAAAAGCTATCACTAGGTGCCAGTGTTCAGAGCAGCATTACAGTCTGAACGTGTACAGGACCCCATTGTACTGCCATATTCCTGTCAGCTTTCCCCTGAGTGACAAACTGCTGCTGCCTTCATCTCTACATGTGTGTAATATTAACAGCTGATTTGTTGACCCTCACATTTTCTTTAAATGTGTCTCGGTAGAATTGAAGCAATACACACAATTTTTCTGGGAGAAATGACAGGTGACTTAACGGAGAAATCCGCCCACTCCTTTGACTACCTCCTACAAGTATTTCTAGAGCTGCTGGTGAATTCACATACACTAACGAACTGAGAGCAGCTTGCCAGGACAGAAGCCCGATCCTGAAAACCTTGGCAAACCAGGGCTTCACGCAGGGCAGCCTGTCTGGGGGTGCAATGGAGACTGCAAAGTTGGAGCTGTCGGTGCACGGCCTCGTGTCCTCCTCTGTCCCACCCTCACTTGCTCACAACACTGAGCCCTCCCCGGCGAAGCAGTTTTGAGCATGGTCAAAGCAAAGTGAAATCCTTCCCTCGAATCACCGCAGACATCTCAGTGATCCTTGCATGAAAAGCAAGCAGGATGCCTTATCCACACTGCCCCATACATCTCTGACCCATCCTCCACGCTGTGCCCTCCGCTGCTGCAAAAGGAGCCTCCTGTACACAGGAACTCTTATTGCATTCATTTTCCCTGTGTCCTTTTCACACACCCACATTATTTTGTATGCAGCATGGAAAAACAAAGAGCTTACTTTAAATAATTATATTCTTTCCTCTGCTAAAAGTAGATTAGCTTTTTCTGATGGTTATTATTAAAAATCATACTAATTCACATGGCTAATGACAGGTTTACTGGCATTCATGCAACTCTCACTGTCAATATAGTTAAAAAATGACTGTATGTGTGTTACTGTAGAAGCCAGACCTACCGAGTTCAATTTGCAGCTGGTGAGTACCATTCTGTTGCCTTCATTGGCATTTCAGCTACTTTTCAGCAGCTGGTCAAACCCGTGTGCTGTTGGTAATGGTCTTGTTGCTGCAGAACCAGGGGAGGATTCAGGAAATCTGAATTAATTTCTGAGATTCTACCTCAATAGATTTCCTAAGAACCTTGGGCAAAGCAGTCTCTTTGCCCAGTCTGAGTTTGCAGATAGGAACATAGGCCAGCAGGGCCTCCTCTCCCATGGCCTCAGCTCAAAGGACTGTGGTGAGTTGACCCTGACCAGCAGCTAAGCCCCCACCATCCCTTTTTCTTCTTTTTTTCTGTTGTCCTTTTTCCTTTTTTTTTTTTCCATGCACAAGGTACATTGATCAGTTCTTCATTATTTAAATCCTTTTGATCAAGAGACATTACCAACTGGGTAGGATGCAGAGTGCATGCTTGTTGTTGCTGGCTGTTGGAACAATGTGTCATGTTTCCACTTAAAAGTCCCAGATAATTAGCTAAATGTACCCAAGGAAACCTTAATTTACACGAGGTTGGTGAATAATTGTTACATTCATTTAAAATTAGCTAGATTTTCTGTTCTGCCTTTGCTGATACCCTCTGGAAATGGTGGTGATCTGGCTGTTTGCTGAAAACAAGGACCTCTGAGACAGGTAAAACATGACCTTTATGTTGCTGGGGCATGTCATCTCGCCTCAACACACTGGCAGTATCTGCACAGGAGGGAAGGAAGCTGGGGTTGGAATATGAAAAGTTTTTGATCGTATAATTGACTTCTTTCTCCTTCTCCTGTGTGCTGAAACACCTGTAAAAGTGTTTTACCTTCTGCTAAAAATAAATAAGAGAAGCAGTCTCTAACACCCAATTATCTCAGACTAGGAGAAACCATTGTGATTAAGGGTTTAAGGCAGCCTTCAAACAGTCGTCTGAAAATATGTCTAAACTGCAAGGATTGGCAGAAGTAGGGTAGAATGGAATGTGGATAACAGTCATTGACTTGAGAGGTGCATGGGATAATAAAAGAGGTGTTAGCAGATGGGAGATAAAAACAAGGGATGTGGGAAGAGCAAAGCCTATGAAGTAGCTACTGGTAGAAGAGGAAAAGTGGGAAACTGCTTGAATGAAGGTGTTTGGTGGAGTGATCTAAGGCCACCAGATTTTGAGCATGCTGGCTGTGAGAGCAGGTTTGCCTTTTCTTGTGGAGGGACAGCAGGACATGGTGAAAAGCTGTTTTATGGACAACGTTCAGGGGTTTCCAAACATGGTTTTGTTTTCCTCTAGAGCAAAACCAAACCTTTCTTGCAGCTCCTGAGCCATACTGTCACAGAGGCAGCCCCACACTGTGCTGCCCTGGCTGCACCAGCACCAGGCCTGGCTTTGTCCTGGGACAGAGTGCTGTGCTCTGCCTGCGTGTGGCAAAACCCTGGGGCAAGGTGCTCGGTGTAATTAATATGCATTTGATCAGGGAAAGGCTGACAATGTCTTGGTGGTAAAGGTGTTCATGTGATGGGCAATGAACTTACCCTGAGCAGAGGTGGGGGCCCCAAACCTCCATCTCCTCCCCTAGTGCCATCCCTCTCCGCAGCAACCCCCATGGACAGCCTGCCAAGGCAGAATGGTTTATTTTTGTCCAAAATGTCTCAGGCAGCCCTTGCTCTGCTGCAGAAGTATAATATCTTTGGTGCATCCATACTGTGTGCTGAGATCTGAACCCAAACCCGGGTCTTTCCTTAGCTGCTCTGCATGTTCAACTCCGGAGCACGGCAGGAGCTGGAGGGGAGGGCTGCGCTGGCTGTCCCCAGCCTGGCTCTGCCAGGGCGCACCCCTGAGCACCCCTGAGCACCCCCACACGCCGTCACAGGGACGGCGGCTGCTGGTGCTGCCGTTTCCCTGCAGGCATGTACATTGATCGTGGCCAAAGCCACAGGCTCAGGCTTGGTGAGAAATACACACTGCAGGTGTAATCTCAGGAGGTAACACCATGCCCTTTGCATGCAGCTTTTTAACAGTCCTTTCCACAAAGTGCCCTGAAACCCTGACTTCTGTGTGAATCCAAGAGCTGAGAACTGATTTATTATTTTTTTTTCCCCTCACAAATCCCACTGCTGCCTCAGTGACAGTTTGCACTGTTTTAAGCCCTCTCCAAATGACTCTCAGCATCTCAGAGGCTGAGCAGGTGGAAAGACAAAACCAGTGCCCCTCTCGATGCTTGTTGTGACCTGACATACCTGATACATTCCTGCCTGTCAGAGGCAACCAGAGCAGCTCAAGTGCCTTTTTATGACACTTGTTTTTCTTGCAGAGGAAATGACACCTGACTCTTTTTCTCAGTAACAAAACCCCCTCCAGAACTGAGTGGATTCGCTGAAATTGCCAACACGCTTTCACTGGGCACCGAAACGCTCAGAGGTTGGAAGCCAGGTAGTGGTGCAGCAGCGGTCCCCGCCGGGCTCGGAGTTGTTGCTCCCCGCTGACATCCATCACGACACGAGCGCCAAGCCCCAGAGACAGATGCTGAGCGAGGGCAGGGAGGGAGCAAAGATCCCAGCTCATTTTCTGCAGATATTTTGCAGCCAGGAAGCCAGGCTTTCTTTTTGTATTACCAGATTTCAGACGTGTAGGAGAGACCTCAGCAAGGAACAGTGATGCTTGCAGAGGACTCTGTTGTTCGTGCCAGCAATCGGAGCTGAGTTAAGGGACTCGACGCAGAGAGGGGATGAGGATACTGAGTTTATGTGCAATCTAACCCAATATGTCAAAGGCAGAGAAGGGGGCTTTGCTGGTGCTTAATGGACTGTCCTTTAGAAATGCAGTGTTTGCCTCTGGGAATGACGCACTCACCCGGCCGAGCCAGGAGTGCTTGAAGTGAATTAGGCTGTATAATTTCAGGTTGCCTTTGAGTCAAAGAAAGTTTTTGGAGATTCATTCTTTATTTATTGATGTGGGTTTTTTGGCTTCAGAGAAAGAAAAGGAAATTTCCCGCAAGATGAAAAAAAAAACCACTTTCCATCTTGCCTGTAAAAAGTGCCTCAGGATTTTTATGAATTCCTTGTTACAAATTTCCAGCAAAGTTAATTGGAAGACAGGATAAAAACCCAGATTATTTTTTTTTGCTTTACGTGAATTCTTGCCTTTGCTTTGCCTAAGTGCACTCAGTGCCTGCAATACTGAACGTGTCCATGTGCAGAATAAAAATGGATTGCTTCTGAAAAGTTTTTTTTAAAAAAGCAGCAAAACCAACCCTGAATTCCTCAAAATAATTCTTGCATTATATCTTGTTGGTTTAAGGCTGCAGTACCTCAGAGGTACAAAAAAGACAAAGCAGCCCTCCTTTCTCTAATAAGGCGAATTGGAGCAATAAGCCAAGACAAGATTTTGTTGTGGCCTCAGCCCCGGCTGCCGGCTGGGACTGGAAGTGCCCGATGTTTCACGCTTCCCTTTTGCTAATTTGGGTGGCCATTTCCAGGTGCCAGAGATTTGTCCAGCACCAGCTCTGGGAAGTCCTGGTGCCTTTCAGAGCCTCCCATGCCTGTTTGTATCTTCTCACCTATGTGTGGTAAATTTATTAAACACCTCTGCTAGGAGACCACTGGTTTGTCTTTTGGTCTGGCTCTCGCAGCAGTGGAAGAAGCAATGATCCATGCTGAGAACAAGCAGGAGGTAAGAGGTTTCAACATGCTTTACTAAACGGGAATTACAATGGCATGGCAGCTATTATCATTCATTTAGGGGCGTGGAGGCTGACTCGATGGAGTAAGTCACTAAGGTGAAATCTGCTCCATTATTTTCAATAAGAAATGTGGAGAGCATAAACAGGTCAGTATCTTCAACAAGATCAGCAAAACAGCTCTGTATTAACTACTGTGTAATGCTCTCCTTTATTTACAACAGCTCTGACTGTGCACTCATATAACAAATGTCCTCATGTTTAACAAGTGTCCCCACCTGCAGCGAGGCTGGTGGCCCCGAGCTGCTCACGCCACGGTGAGGACTGCAGATAGGGCAGTAAATCGGTGTTATTCTTCGGACTCCTTTCTTGGCTCAGCCCAAGGTTTGTGCAATTTATGTCATCCTTTGGCAAACAGCTTCCGCACTGAAAATCAGAGTAAAAATAACTCCTGTCTCCTTCCTGCTGCCTGATTAAGGTTTTTAGGGTCAGGATTCCCTCCTAGTAGCTCTCTCCTGTACCCACTTTTGTATGGTCCGGTCTCAGTCAAGCCCTTTTAGGGCTCTTTTCACAACAATAAATACAATCATATGCAAGCTGACTTGGGGCTGGATGGTACTGTTATATCCCAGTCACATTCCTGAATGGCAGCCAAGGTTCCCTGCCTGGTAAAGAAAATATATAGCGGCAAGTTTTATGACTTACTGAGAGCACAGCGAAGGATGCAGGGTGGAAAGTCTTTCTTAGGGCACGTTCATTTTCTGTGAGTGTACTGCATTTTAAAATAAAAAGGTTATCCATTTTCCTTATGTGCTGGAAAGCATATAGGGTGTGTTTTCTAGCACGAGGGACTCTCTCTCTCATCTGCTGCCATAAACTTCACTGACTGGGCTGACAGCTCACTGACTTGGATCTGCAGTTCAGCAACTAGACCCTGCTAATGTGCCCAGCTCGCTGCGAGAGGCTCCTTGCTCGCCTCCACAGAGTGATGCTGGTGACAGGTCTCGGATGGGAGCCTGGCACCCCCATGGAAAAATGCATTTGCAGTGAGAGGGAAAAGAGCAAGAGGACACATGGGGAAGGTGGAGAGCTAGGTACCACAGTCCAATGGCCATGGGATTAATGCTCAGCTGCTTTTTGTTTTTCATTAAATACCCAAGAGATAGGCAGCTAAAGGAACCAAACGGTGACTATATAAGTAAGTATGTGGTACTGGCATAGCAAAGTCAAGTGTGTCAATGTGTTTTTACTGAGCATGGCCAGAGCTGTCAGCCAGGTGCCAGGGAAGGGGAAGAAATGTGGGTCTGGTTCTGCCTCTCGAGATGTTACCCTGAGCCCCACGCTGATGTGCAAGGGGAGAGGGAGCTGGTCATTGTCACCGCTGTGGGACCCAGAGGGACTGGCACAGCCTGCCAGCACAGGTGGCTTCAGAGAGCATGGGGACACAATTGCTTGATGACTGAAAGCCTCATGGCAGGGAGTGAACTGACCTGGCTCCTGCACGATCTTGGGGAGAGCAGATATCACCCACCTTTGCCCACCTCCGGGGTGTAGATCTGAGCAGAGCAGGGCTGCCAGGCACCACCACTCTCTCCTCCCCACTCCACCCACTAATTATTATTTGGTTAAACACAATCTTGTAGTACAATCTTCCATTTTTAAAAATTTGCTGGCATCTGCTCTTTGGACTGGCGAGGAAAGAGAAATAGCAACACCCAACTTACCTCCCCTCTGCCATCCACTAGATGGGCAGCTCTGCTGCGGCTCATGCTCCATGTGCTCTCTGGAAGGGAAACCATCCAGCTTCTCTGCTTGCACACTGCGTTGATGTGTCCTCTGCTATGCATCTGCTCCTTTACCTCTTGGCTCATGTTTCTGAGACAGCTTGGTCCGAACTGGACACGCCGCATTAGCTGAAGTGCCTCGTTTGATATTAGCATAGTTGGGTGTTGCTCTAACTTCTGCCAGGCCTTTATCATCTGCATGCTGATTACTGATATTCACCTCCCTTATACCCAAGCGAGGTGCGAGAGCCCTGTAATCCTTTTCTCTCAGCACATTAGTGTAAAGCCTCATGAATCTCTATTAAATTTGAGCAAGAACATGAAGATAGTTTGCAGCTGCCTTGTTGATTTTATATTTCCTCTCATTGTAGTGCCTTGCCGTGAAGCTGAGAATTAAATGGCTAATAAGGCATCTGCTCCAAGCAGGAGTCTCAAGATTGTGACAAAAACAGCTTACATCAGGGTTTGGGTTATTGGGTTTTCTTGCCATCATATAATCATGTTATTAAAATCTTTAGGGATACCTGATTAGAGGTAGTGACTGTCAAAGCCAGCTTTGCTGGCAGAGCACACGAGCAGGCAGCAGCTGAGGTGTTGGAGGTATCTCCACGGCTTGGCTGGGTGCTGCAGCTCTGCCTGCGAGGTGGCCGGAGCCGTGGGGCTGAGCAGCATCTGCAGGCAGAGGACTGCAGAGGTGTGGGTGCTCGGCTGGCTGCTGCTCTCTGCATCACATGTGACTGATAATCTGAAATCTTTGAAGAAATGGACACTGTAAGAAACATGAGAGTGCTCCATTTTGGGGTGACAGCTGGAAAAGGCCTCCCAGAAGCCATCCAGAAGAACAGTGCCCAAAGGTAAAGAAACTGTCTCTGGGAGTAGGATTTAGGCAATGGCTGGACTCGAGGTCAGACCTGTGCACCATCAAACGATGAGTTAGCTATGGGCATGGGAAGGGACAGCCATCCCCTGGCACACCGCACACTTGGGCGGGAGCATCCAGCAAGGACCCCAGAGCTCTGCACATGCATGAGCCCATCTGCTCACGGGGAGAAGTATGGGGCTCGGTGAGCTGAGCTGAGGGCAGCGTGGGAGAGGCTCTCCAAATCTTCGCTGTACCCAGGGCTCCCCAGCCCCTGCGGATCTGGATGATGGTAATGGATGCAAGTGGTGATGGATCTTTCTTGATACTAATTTCTTTTATTATTTAAAAAAAAAAATAAATAATTGTGTCAGACCTGTCATTTTCATGTTAATTTGAACTCCAAGTTCATATTAATGCAATTAATTCAAGCTGTAGCTTGAAGGAATGGGTCTTATCCATTGTGATTCTGGCCTTCGTTGCTGTGATTAACAATGCTTCGAAGATAAATTACCTTTTGAGATGCACTGAGCACTGCTTCTGTTGTTTCCAGTTAGAATGTGTTGCTTATTGCAGGGCTCACAGAGTCACTGTGGCTGCTACAGTGATGTGACTAGGAAAAAAGCAAATATTTTTCTTATTAATGAAATTACATCCATTTTCATTAAAATAGCCCTGTCCCACTTTGTTAGGGCATTTTCACAATTTTTTTTCTTAATGGGAATTTGCTGTAGGCCGGTAACACAATTTTTAAAGAGGAGGTGTAGGTACTAATGCACTGAACTGCCATTATAGGCAAAATGAAGCTCAGCTCATCGCTCCCAGAAACTAGGCCACTTTGGCTTTTCAAGTTAAAAAAACATTGGCAGCAGAGTAATGATCATCCCATGTACAAAACAGAGTCCGATCCCATTCTGCATTGTTGACAGTTTTGTACAACCACCTTGTCTGCTGGGGACTTTTGGACTTGGATGTTCCTTGTGGTGTTCAACTCCTTCTTCCTGATGTTTTGGGTGTGGTACCCAGAGCAGAGATGCCACTGCAGCTCTGTACTGCTGCAGAGGACATGCAAAACAAAGTACGTGGCTGCTCTAGTGATTAAACCTTCATTAAAGTTCACCTGTACCATCTTCAGCCCCTAAGTTTTTCAGTACAGTTCTAATTAACTTTTAAATGAAGACTAATCTCTAATAAGCAACTGTGTTTGCTAGGTCTTTGCCTGCATTGAAATCAAATGGAAGCATATGGATATTTTTATTCTTTTCCTTCCCACCTCCTCAGGCTTAATGGGCAGAATCACTCCAAGTGTAATGTCACCAATTTCAGGGATTAATTAGAACCACATCTTGTAGTATAGTTAAAATATCCTCCAAAAATTGTACAAGAGATTTTCTGCTCTGCCCTAAACCTCTAGCACTGTGAATGAAAAAGACACACGTTTCTACCAGCAAAGACAATTTTGACAGTTCCTGATAGATTGGTGTGATTTGGCACTTTCTTCTGCTTTTTTTTTTTTTTTTTCCCCTGCAGATGAAATTCACTGTTAAAATTGGAATTTGCTGTGTTAGAAATCATTCCAATGCATAACCTTAGCTCCTGCTTTTGAATTTCTCACATAAACACTGAGAGGAGGTGGCTGGTGGTGGCTGATTTTGGGAAGGAGACTTGCCTGCTTTCTGGGTCCTGTGGAAGGGGTCAATCCCTTCTGCTCTGCAGCTTCCTACTCCTCCAGTAGCTACCACAGATGCCTTCAGACTGATTTAAGTGCTGTCAGGCCTTGGGTGGATTATACAGGTACATTTTACTCCTATAAAACTCTCAGGATGGAAAGAACAGCACACTTGTCCTCTCTCAGCTAGTCAAACATTCCTGTCTCTGCTCGCTGCATGCTAACACTTCGGAGAGAGGGCTTCAGGTGAGCTTGTTTTGCCAAGCACCATGGACACTTGCGCCAGGCTGAGGTCTTCTCAATATAGGGCTGGTCCTCCCTTCATCTTCACAGGAGGCAGTCCTGCTATGGACTGACCCTCAAATGCTGTTTATGCAAATTATCTTTAGCACGGCTAATTGCTGTTTATTGATACTAACCTGACCAGAATAAGTCATTGCTTATTAAAAATGTATTGTGTTCCCTTGACCTTGAACTTATGCAAAGGTCTAACTTAAAAGGATGTTACTCAAAAAAAGTCCCTGAGTATCTGTGTCTTGGCTCACAGTTTTCAAAGTGGCTATAAAATGTTTTCCATGACCTGACAGCAGTGTGTTCTGCAAATGCTGTGCAAGCTGCTTTTCCTGGTTTCTTACTCTGGATCTCCCAGTTTTATACATGTGAACATATATCCATGTTTCTCGTGCTGTTGTTAACCCCACAAGACTGTTGGTTCCCTGTCTCTTCTCAGTTAAGAGTTTTGTGCCGTGGTTGCGTCCCCTAAGATACTGCAAGGCCAAGACGGGTAGTCACTTCACTTCCATTTCTGCCTTCAACAAGATTGGTCTTCACCCCTTTCCCTTTGCTCTCATCACGTTAGCGTTAACCACCTTCCACGTCTTGTCCCTTTTGGTTTTAACATGATCAGATTCACAATGACTATGTTCAGTGAGTAGGAAGGAATATATATATTCCACTTGACTTTGCTAGTGCTGTTCAGGTCATTGGGAAGAAATCTTTCCAGTGATAAAGGGAAAGGCCATTTAAAAATAAAGCTGTGACAGCCCGCGCTGCTAGCATATGAACTGAAAGCATGAGTTCATTTTGGGAGTGTTAACTCCCCTCCTAAAATACTTCGCTATCTGTTTCTAGTCACAGCAGGTACATGTGTGGCCCCAGCAACTCTCAAAGAGCAGGGTGATGTTGGTGACCAAGATGAAAAGCGATAGAGGCTGATGGGAGGTTGGGCTCTAAAGGTCAGGAGAACCCAGTTTCCAGCTCTGATGCTGAACCCTGGACTGATACCTCAGTTTGGGGGAGTCTTTCCCCAGAACTCAGCCAAACTGAGTTCTGATCATAGTGATGCCCTGTTTCAGCACCAAGATGAAAATACCATGATAATTAAATATTTTAAATTAATTGTAAATATAAAATAATAAATGGATGAGCAAACCATCTCACTTGCACTGAGAGCAATGTGGACAGTCTCACCCACCTCAGTGGGAGAGTCACAGGCTAGTTAGCAGGGCACAGACTGTGAGACTAGAGCTCTGCCTTGGGTGGGGTTTTGGAGGAGAATTAGACTTTGGAGTGAATCACAGAATTAAACATTCAGCCTTGTTACAATATAAATGAGGTCTACGGAGAAGAAGCAGCTGTAGAGTCCTCAGGAGATGCACAAAATCTGGCCAAGTGTTCTTCAGCAGGCAGGAGTGCTGAAGAAGAGTAATATGTCTGTGTGAGGTCTCTGGAGAAAGGGAGTTCTGGAAAGAAATATGAATTTCTAGATGAGAATATGAGCAGGAACAGCGAGAGAAATCTTGCTTCAAGGGAGGCAGCCATCCTATGTTGAGGGATGCAGAGTTAGAGGTCTTCCCCCTCTCTCCTTGAAGCCAGAAAATGGGTTATACTGGTGTGGGTCATGGCTGGGCAGGGACACTGTAGCATTTTGTGTCTGAGAGATGTCTCCAACTGGGGTGGTTGCTGTTGCTCCCTTTGACCATGGATTAGACATATTGGATCACATCACCTCTTCGGTCTTCCACCTTCACCTGACTTCAGGTCCACTAACTCTGTCAAATCAAGACTCCAGCACAGATTTTTGAGTCATTTACAGAGCAGAAGTGGCCATCTTATCTCTAGGAGAAGCCACAGGAGCTGCCCAGAAAGCACAAGCCAGAGGTATGGCAGTGTTATTTAAGGAAGCCAGCTGGGGAGTTAATCTGGGAGCTCATGCTGAGGAGATCCATCAAACCTCCCTCAGTGAGGATGTATCAGCCTCTGAAACACCTGATGCAGCAGGGCCAGGCCCAGGGTAAGGTTTATGTCTCCTGCAAGGCAGGTAACCTTCCTTCTTACCCTTGCAGTCTGCAGGCAATGGCCCCAGGCAGGGAGCACCCAGCTCGGGGGGGGGGAATGCTCCTGTCACCGACCCCTCTGTGCAGGCAGCCAAGCCTAGTCTGGGGCTGCAAAGGCAATGAGACGCCTGCGATGGAGCAGAGACCTGGGATGTTTTACCCTGGTAAAGAACTAGCTTGCGCTTTCAGTGACATAAAGACAGATGACAGATAATCTCCTCCCAGACTTTGGGATCCCTTCCTTGCTGCTCACTGTAGCCATTTCTCCTTCCTCTTCCCCTCACCACACTTACATTATCATTTTGTGGCATAGGATGTTAAACTACACAGTAGGAAATCATCAGCTGGCTGGACCAGGGGCAGTAGTTCCAGGACAAAGCTCCCACAAAGGTCTGAAATTCATGCAATGCTGCCCGCCGGCCCAGCGAGGACATCCTGATAGTGTCAGGTGAGGGGAAAAATGGAGTGAGGCATGAAATCCGTGTCTGGCACGGCCAAGAGCCAGAGATGGGGCTGGTCTGAGATGGGACAAAATGCTCTGTAAGTTAGTCTGTGGGGTAATCAGGAGCCCTCTGCTCAGCACCAGGGAAAACCACCCAGCCAACCCCCCTGCATCACTGCAATCTGCCTTCGGGTGCACTGGGAAAGTGAGGGGAGAAAAGGGCACAATTCAACCCTCCTTCATATTTCAGGAACAATTACAAAATGCAAACGTTAGGAGCCTGTCTCTTGGACACCAGGCTCGGGAGAGCAGTTGAATGCTGCAGTCTGCTGTCGTGCTTGGGTACTGACCGACTCGCTTCTCCCCGCTGGATAGGCAATGTGTTTGCTCAGGCTCTGCAAGGTGGCAATCGCTGGAGCTCTGGGGTGTTGCAGCAGCTAGTAAAGGTCAAGACAAAACCTCTTAGTTCAGTATCTGGGGTTTTTGTCACAACCTGGGCTGATGGGGCTGTCCTGTAGCCCAGAGGCCACTTTGCCTCTCCCAGGGTGACGTCCTGGCCGTGCATGGGAGCAGCGTTGCCTTTCAGCAGTGCAGAGCCTGGGACATCTCTTTAAGAACTATAAACCACGGCTTTTAAAACACACACCCACACCCCAAACACGTACAAAGCCCATAGAGCAAGGGATTAGAACCTCCAGCACAACTGACCTGTACAATTAAACTCTGCTTCAGGCTCACTACCAGTGCTCAGATTGATCAGAACCATTTCCCCCAGCTCCACACCCAGAGCTTGCACTAGGAGCAGAGATGCCATGGTACCCAGAGGATGCTCAGAAGAACTGGGGATCCAAGAAGATACTTCAGTCTGTGGCCAGCTAAGAGTCCTTGAGCAGCCACACAAATGAGACTTGTGCCTTAAGTACCTGAAAGTCTCATCAAACAGAACCTGTTCATGCAGGATTTGCAATTTATGTTAAAGCCTCTGAATTTAGCCCTTAAACTTTTGGGTGTCAGACTGATGTGCCCACTCTGAGGATGGCTCAACAACATATTACATACCAGCCTGTCTCTTGCTCCTTTACAATAGCATTCAACATGATTTAAATTAGCTTCAGCACTCTAATCGTGTTGCTTTTATAACAGCAGTGAGATAACTCCCAGACATTGGTTATGTAGCCTCTGAGGGAAAGAGATTTCAGATGCGTTCAGCAGAAATACACTGTGTGAGCCATGGTTATAATTTCATTAAGAGGATGCTACTCGGCTCCTACTGGGAGTCAGAGCGACGCCATGTCACTCTCCATAGGAGATTAGCATTATAATGGGGATCAATCGCCTTGCCTTGTGTTCACACCGCTCTCCAGCCTCAGGAGGATGAGCTGTCAGAAGACAGGATTGTCAGACCTCTACCCCGGTATTTGACCCACACATGAGGCTTCTCAGAAAAGGCTCAACTCTGCCCAGCCCCTGCGTGGGGGAAGCAGCGCTGCCAGCAGCTGGGGGTTGGGACGTTGGCCGGTGTCCTCTGCAGTGAGACCAGCTGGCACCGGCACCCTGTGCCCAGGGGTGGGTTGCTCCCGTCTTGACAAGCCTCCGGGAGCGAGGGCAGACCCATAGTAATGGTCAAACTGGGCATACTGGGGGGTGTTTTTAGTGGGGCATCAGTGGGATGCTGTGTGGGAGGTGAGGAGCTGAGTACCAGTGTGATGTGCTTGCCACGGCTCTCAGTCTGGGGCCCACATGCTTTCCTAAAACCAGCTGTCCCATTGCGGGATTGGCTCTGCAACACCCGAGGCTCAGCCCTTGCTGGACAGAACTTCACTAGGCACTCGAACATAATCCAGTTGGATTTGGGCTTCTTATGGAGGCAAGAAGCCTAGATTTACTGTCTGAGCTCCTCCAGCATCTTGGAAGCCTTCAGGTCCCCTCCAGCCACATCCTCCGCAAATATGGGGACTGGCTGCGGTGTCTGGCTCTTGAGACAGGCAGGTGGGGTATCCTGGGAGAAGGGAAGCAGGATGGGAATCCATGCAGCGAAAGCCCTGGATTCTTGCCAAAGGAGACTCACAAGTATTGACATTTAACTCCCTGCCTGCTCTGTAGACAGGGAAATGCAGCCCCAGCATGCTGGAGACTGACATTTCTAAGAGCTCTGGACACCTCTTGCTCAAATTACCGTGTTATCCCTGGCCATGAACACTGGGCAGAGCACTCACAGCATGCATCCTGTGGGAAACCCCTGACTCTGCATTAGCATCACTGACTATGCATATGGGAAAGATGCGCAAAGCCCGTGCTAGCAGGCAGGAGAGCTGGGACAGCCCAGCCAGGGTGGCCCCTTCCCACAGCCACGGGGCCAGCAGCTTCCCATAGTCCTGCCGGTGGCAGCAGCCAGATCCCAGCCCTGCCACCAGCCTGGGGACACAGGGCAGCAGTGGAAAGAACAGGCATTGATGCCTTCTCTCGCCACCAAAACTGGCACACACCCATCAACAGCAATTTCCACAGCCGCATTTAACCTTTGTGTCACACAAGTGGTGGGCACTGACCATGCTACCACAGTGTAGGCAGGAGCTTTCCTCTGACTTTGAGCAGGACCTGAGCATTTTTAGAGATCACAGCAGCCCAGTCCTGGTGCAGACTGTGCACACATTTGCACGGAGGTAATGCCCATGTGAGCAGCAGGACCCCAGGAGGGGACAAGAACACATGCAGGCAGCAGCAGGCCTGGGGCATAAAGCTTTCTGTACCAGTTTTCCTATTGCTTTTTCAAGTACTCCAAGTTTAAACAAAGTTTCTTTGGGATTTCTCCTGGAACTCCACAGTTTCTCCATTGCTACAGCTCCATTTCAAGTTCTTTCATGTGCAGGAGGCCCCAAGGCAGTTAGTTTTACTGAGCAGATTTCTCACCTTATCATTTACTCCTAAGGTTCAGTTTCTTTAGCTCGTTTTACGTATTTCAGCTAGAAATGCAAGATGTACCTAAACCTGTCAGTGCCAGTATCCAACCCAGCAGGTTCACCCCAGCCTGGGAGTCTCACTGGGGGCTGTTTCCCAGGAAGGAGCTGATCGCAGCCCTGCACCAGCTGCAAAACCAGGGCTGAGCTGTCCCTGGAGATATCTCCTATCTTCCAGCGGTGCCTGGAATAATGTGACAGTTGATATGATCTTTGCTTTTGAGATATCTGGCTTCTTTTTACAGCTGCCTCTGCCACTGGCTGCTCTGTACTTGATGGACAGGACGCCATCAAGGCTGATGCCCCAGATCCTGACCTCTCCAGCCTTCTCCTGCTTGGGAGGTGTTTTTTTCCTCTCCCAAATGAAATAATTTAGAAAGCTTTTAAAGGAGAGCTATAAAGCTTGCCTTAACCCTCTTATTTTTTCGGAAAAAAATAATATATTGAAATATAAACATGCCCAATATCTTAAAGTTTTCTTGTTCTTGCCCTACCTGTGCTGGTGGAGCTGTTGACACCTAGGGCATATTGTAGCTCCCAGGCAGCTCCCTCAGGGCCCAGGAGACAGCACCAGCCCCAGCTCAGTGAGACCTTCACTACCCTTGGGCTGGGGTTGTGCTATCCAGCCCTAGTCCCAGCCAAGTTGCCCATGTTGAAGCTGTGGCTGAATTTCTTCATCCACAAAACAGTGACTATCCCTGACACTCCCATCCACTGCAGAGTCCTAAGGTCTACACAGGGAGGACAAGTCCCAAAATGGATCAAGTTCTAGCTCTATGCTGAGCTACTAAACATGAGGCCAGCAGGAGCCTTTCTCATATTTTTAAACAATGAAGCTGTACAGTTTTGGTAGAAAATTCCCATTAGTTTAAAGCCTTTTTTTTTTTTTTTTTTTAAGAACAGCTCAAAGCATGTTAAAAAACATAAGGAAAGAAATTGGTGCCCTTTTACATCTATATAAAGTTTTCAGCAATTTTGTTTAAGTACAGCATTAGTCTCCTAACGCTCTGCAGGTGGGGGCCTGTGCCTAGCAGAAAGGTTTTTCTTAAGCCACATCTGTTGGTTTGTATAGCTGGGGGACACAGATTTGTAAGGTCTGCTATGTCTGACTGCTTAACACAGAGGAGCTGGAGCTGGGAGGCAGCTCCGGGAGAGCAATGGGGCTCAGCTGCTCAGGGGCAGAGGGAAAAGCCCCTAAAAGCACTAAAAAGCTGACAGCAGGCTGGGGGGCTGGTGGTCTTATACCGGCTCCGTCTTGGCTGGATCTTGTATAACAGCAGAGGTGGGGCATGGAGCAAGCATGGCTTGGAGATATGGGAGAGTGTGTCTGAGGGAAATGGTACAGGTAAAGCTAAACATGTGTATTGTGTAATTTCTACAGGTGCATTAAGTGTGAGAGTGAGATGGAAAAGGGGAAAAGTGATCTGGAAATGCAGTTATTAAGGGACCATAAAGTGAAGTGGCTCTGGTTTTTCTGGGTGGAGTTTTTTTTCCCAGAAGTGTAGTGTCTTTCTTTAAAGAAAACTTTTAAGAAAATGACTAATGTTAAAAAAAAAGAACCAAACCATAAAACATCTTTTTTGCAAAAGAAGTTCCTCAATCATCTAACTCTCAGATAAGAGAAAACCTTTAATAACTGGTTTCTTAGCACTTCAGGTACTTTCTTTCTATAAACTCAACACTGGTGTCAGTGATGTGTTTCTTGTACTCATTGTCACTCAATTCTTCTTGGGGTTTGATCAGTAGTTGCTGCAGCGCTAACAGACCTGACTGATGTTTGTTCCCTTGAGCACTTCAGAGTAGTGGAGCCTCTTCCCCTCCCGGGGGGTTTGTGGTGCTTGAAATGAGATGTATCTTGTATGGTAACAGGGCAGAAACATGCCCTGGGCTGGGGTGACAGGGCCAAGGAGTGGAGTGCCTGGGTGCTGAGAAGTTGCAGAAACCCCCACGTTTCACAACCACCTTCTTGTTCAGTTCTGAAAAACTAGAAAAATCCTCTTGGGGCAGCTTTGCTGCTGCTGCTGTGTGCCCAGGGTGCGTCGGGTCACCCTAGGCTGTGTAACACATTTCCTCCCTTAACCAGCTCCCGACAAGCAACTGCTGTGTCCCATTTACCAGCCTGGAGTAACTGGCATTTCTTTGGCTGCCTTAGGGTGGAAAGCTCTCTCAGCTGCTGGAAAATGCAGCACAGGGGAAGTCTGAGGCTGGGCTGGGCTGAGCTGAGTGCTGCAGGCTCCAGGAGAGCCAGGCTGGAAGCTGTGGAGCAGAGTGGGATGCTCTTTGGATTGTTCCCCATGTGGAGCTGAACAAGGGCTGAGTGAGGCTTTTGCTGTGTTTTGTGTGCGATTTGTGTATGTAAATCTTCTATAAAACAGTGGGTCTGTTTCCCTTCTCTTGGTTACTGGTGTCAATAAAAGGAGATTTCTCTCTGCTGCTTTCAAAAGAATTTCCAGCTCTTCTACAATGGCAATTTTTTTCTGCCCCATTGATTGCGGGTGTAAAGGTGATGTGAGGAAAAGGAAAAGCTGGGTGGGGAAGGTGAAAAGAGAGGGGGGGGGGGGGGGGAAACCCAACATCAGCAGTGAGGAAGCACTGCAGTTATCGGTGTAAAGTAGGACCTCAGCAGGCTTGTACCTGCCCTGGGATGGGGGATGCTCCTGTGCCGCCAGCCATGGTGGCGATGAGGAGGCTGGAGGGGAAGGATGCTCTGGGAGGTACGTTCTGAAGTGGCTTTCTGGGTGAGACAGTGGAAGGTGCTGTGAACCTGTGGCATTGTAAATCTGTGAGCAAGGAGCTGCTGTTTGGTTTCTGACTCTCACAGTGCCTGTGGCTGACTTGGAGCATCACTTACAGAGTTTAAACACTGCCAGGCTTGAAACAGGCACCGCAGCAAGCTGGTTTGGAGAGTCTCTCCTTTTCATGGCTGGCTTTGGAGGTGCATTCCCTCTCCTCCTGGTAACTGCCTGGTAAGAGGCTTCAATTTCTCCCTGGCTCCACTGCCCCCACATGAAAAGCCCCTGCCTTGGGCAAGAGCCTTTGTGTGCTCAGCCTCCCTTGCCACTGATCCTGCTTCTCCAGCAGCATCTGCCTGTGCTGTCAGTTCTTCTGTGACACTGCTGCCTCCAAATCCTGCCTCCATCCTTCCCTCCCCCCCCACGGATTTCATGGGGCCCAGGTAACCAGTGATGGGTATAACCTGGATTTGAGAGTCTGGGGAGAGACCCGAGTTCCAGAATCTGCTGAACATCTGACAAAGCCTGACACAACCAAAATGCACTTTTCAGTTGGGCTAAACTTGGGGAGAACTGGTGTGTCAAACACCAGTCAAACATGGGGGCACCTTCCTGACTCCTAAATGATTGATTAGTGTTGCAGATATGCCACAAAAAGAAATCCAAATAAAAAGACTGGCTGAGCATAAATCTGTCACCTGAAGCCCCAGAGCTTCTCTTATCATTCTGTGCTTTGGTCAACACAATGTGTCTTCCCGCCTGGAAGTGGCTGGGAGGAGCAGCAGTCCCTCTCCAGCAGGATGGGGCGCCCAGGGGGCCGTGTGTTCTGCCTCATGCTGCTGAAGGAACCCACCCTGCTGGGTCTGTTGTGTGCAACCCTCTCCCCTTGGTGCAATGGCTTGAGAAGAAATAATTTCTTGTGCTCAATGGGAATTTAGCGTCAGGACTAATATCAAATAACCAGGCTGCATCTGAGCAGATCAGAGGCGTACAGGGAGTCGTTCCCTGTCCTGAGGGACAGGAGCCATGGGGTGGTCTCACAGGCATCACCTGATGAACTTCAGCCCTGTGGCCTGTGGGAAGATACAAAACCTCTGCTCAGAAGGGCCTGGGAGTGCCCAGCTATAACCCAGCCCCGCTTCCACTGCTGGGACAGGCTGTCACTGTCCCTTCCCCTCCCTCCGTAACACTGACCATCCTGTGTTCTGGCCATCTCTCTGCCATGTGTTGGCCAATGCCACAATACTAATGTTGGGGTGCAACGATGCCTCTGCTCGTGCTTACTCAGCGTAAGGTCTTACCAAGTGTTTTACTTGCTGTCCAGCTGGGAACAAGGCTGCTGAGACCAAGCCGTGTCCCTGGAAGCTCATGGGCTCAGGTGGGCACCAGGGAACCTGCACTTCAGCTGGTCTGCTGCATCCAGATAGCCCCTAGCAAAGTGAGTGATTTAAGAGGGACAACAGGAAAACGACTGTTGATGGCTAATAATTGGGCAAACTGTGGGGTTTTTGGTGTTAGAGATCTCAATTTACCAAGACAGCACTGCCTAAGGAGGCCAACACTTGCACTGGTGTTCAGCTCCCAGTATGGGGCTAATCACTTTGACTGTGGTGTGTGATAACTGCATCGCTCCCTGTATAAAACAGCACTTCGTGTTAGATGCTTCTCTAAAGCATCCTCAGGGCCCCAGCAAGCCTCCTGCTTGTTATTTTGATACACAATGGAAATATTCTTGCATTTTAGTTGGCTGCAGTCAGTCACTTGAGTTTATGGCCCATTCGGGAAGGTGAATGCCTTCTCCCAGCTCTTCTCATTAACCTCTCTTCAATCTCTCTGCTGATGGCACATTCAGCAGCTCTCTTTGCACTGCCCACAGGCAATTGCTGCTAAAATTATATATCTTTTACTACAACCTTTTAAAATAAATGGTTCTATTTTAACTGTTAAATCATTGTGGCTGTCCTTTAAGCATCAGAATGAAGGAAAAGTGTTTTGTTTTGGCAAGATTATTTAAAAGGTGGGAGGGAACGCAAGAAATTATCTTAATTTCTCTGGTTATGGTGGATGGTGGGTTGTTTGGGTTGTTTTTTTCTAGCTTCTACAAATAAAACACTTTATCTGTCAAATTCCCTGTTGATGCAATGCTGTGCCTTTCTTCCTCTAAGGGACTACTTGCCTCTCTTGACACCAAAGGGGTCTTTTCTACCTTTAAAATATTTGAGCAGCCCCTGTGACGCTCTTCTCTTGAAGCAAATATCGGAGCAAAACAGACAGGCAGGACATGGCTAAATTTGAAAATAGTTTTGTATGTTCTGAAGTATCTGTCCTTAGGCATGTCTCTCAAGCAGGAGGTGTGATGAATTTCAAATCAGACCTCCACAGGTCTCTTATTTTCCAAACAGGGGTTTTGAAGGCAAAGGAAATACTGTTTTGGGGTTTTTTTTCATAGGAAAAGCTTGTCAGGAGGATACAATATCTTTCCCACATCTAGTGTATCTATGCAGAGCAAAGGATATGAAAGATAGATGTCAGGAGATCTGCTTATTTAGTCAAGAACTCTTATCCTCCCACAGTACTTAAGATGTTTTACTGATCTTTAGATATTTCGTGTGTGATCAGGAACGTCACAGGCACCAGCAAATACTGGCTTGTATTAATTGTATTCTGACTTCTGCTTCTTGGGTGTTTTCCTCCTTTCTTTAAGTTAAGCACAGCATCATCTAGACTTGGCTAATGGTCTCGGTGAAGCATGTGCCCTTTTGGAGTCAACCGAGTCCTGTGGGCCAGCAAACCTCATGGGAAGGGCGGTCCTTGGCTGATTGCCACAGTGTTATATATGTCAGGCTTCTTTCAGCAGCTATTTTCTCTTCCTTCTACTTTTGTCATGTTTCTGTTGCCACCCATCTCTGTCTGTCTCTTAATTCTATTTGCCCTTGGTGCAAGAGAGAAAAAAGACCTCCTGACTGGTGACCTCTGCTGCCATGAAGGGTCGTGGCAGGGTTGGACCATCCCAAATGTCCTGTTCTACCCCATTACCCTGAGCAGGTCCCCCCAGGGGCAAGGCTGGGCACACCCCTGCCCCAGTGCCACCAGCCCTCTGAGCATCGTTCCACTAGGGATGAGGCAAAGCACTATCACAGCCATTGTCTGAGTGATTATGAAGTGCCACTAATTGAAGGAGCCACAAATACATGCAAACTCCTGTGCTGAACTAGCATTCTCACACAAATTAAATTATAAGTAGGAATAAGCCTAATTGTACCAGACAGCAAATAGTGTGGCTTTACCTTCAGGAGACAGCTGTCTTGTGCTGGGCAGGGGGAAATTGCTTCTGTCCCCTGGAAGGGGACTTGTGTGCATTGAGAGCTCCTGGGGAATGGCTCTGGTGGGATGGGAGGGGGGAATTTGGGAAAATGTGTGTCTGTGTGCGTCAGGAGGTGGGTATTTAAGGTGTTCTGATGCAGCACACCCATCACAGAGCCCCCATGCACATGGCCATGCATGCTTCTGACTGCTCACACACACAGGGTGCAGTTGAGTGGAGCACGATCAGCCACTGGTGTGGATCAGGACCAGGGTATTTCTTGGACGCCATTTGATCTTGGATCCCAGAACTTCATTGTAGCAGCCTAATTTCTCTCCACAGGTACATTACCACGTCAACTGAACATCTCCTGCTCTGTCCTGTATCTTCCTCAGGAAGCCTCTGAGAAACGTGATATTGCTGCCATATCTGGATGTCTGGGGGCTGCTGGTTGTGCCCAGTCTCACACAGCATCTCTAGGCCAAAGTGTCTCCTCCTTGTCCACTTCCTCCATCCTGTTTTCAAGTCATGTATCTGCACATTCTCAGGACAAAACAGGGACAATAATGAGCAGAGCTGGACAGTTTTGAGCCTCCTGTTCACTGACAGCTGTCTTCTGACAGTTCAGTTGCCATGAGTTCAGGTCTGAATCACTCAGCACTGAGCCTTTAGAAACCTCAGACACAATTGACTGAGGATTTGCAAGAGCTAGACCCTAGTCTCCTTGTTCAAGCTTTAATAACATAGGGAATTAGTGGTAAAGTATTGTACAATTTAAAAATAATAAAACATTTCTCCAGCAAAGCTTAAAGAAAAAAAGGTATTTGATTGTACTTTGATTAAGCACAGAGAGAGGTTGTATATAAAACATCCCTTTGGACATTTTGCTGCTATAACCACCGCAATAAAAGTTTGGTTTATGTAACAGCTTGCAATCTATGTAATGCACTTTAGTCTGTGGTGTGGACATAGAGGTGAGCTGTGCTGTGATTGCCAGGAGCTGTGGTAATCTGTTATTCTGAGGACACAAGGGGTAAATAAGAGCTTTTCTGTAAAGCAGGGAGACTTTTCAATAAGACCTTTAATAGAGCAGTGAGATTTTTTGCCATATATACCTGGGTATCATTGCAAACAGGAAGATTTACTGGTAGCTTCAAGCCAGAAGGTTCATGAGCAATTTATTTTTCAAAGCACTGTGCTACTGCATATGTTTGTTCTTGGTAAAGGAAAACCGTTCAGGGTTTTATCTTTTTTTGTTCTTTTTTTTTCAGGTCTGATGCCGTTCTGTCTGCTGCAGCCTCAGCTTCTAATGTAACATGACATAACTAGCTGCTTAGGATCAAGGGAGTAAGAGTGAGTCATTAAAGCTGAATTCTGAAAAATAATTCAGTACCCAAAGTTGCTCCACAAATTACACTACTGTTTATTTCACATGACTCTGACATACAGAAGCACAATCCTTCCAGTCTGAACAGGGCTTCTGTTCTTCACCCTTCATCAGTCCAGGGGAGAGTAGAGAAGGATGTTTTTCCTGGGCCTTTGCCTTGTGTTTCCAGCAGTGAAGCCTTCCTCTTCCAACAGAAGCCACTTACTTCTGACCTTGATGGAAACTACTCTGGGTGAGAATAACCACAAAGGCAAAATATGCGTTGTTCCTTCAAGAACAGGCTTCATAGTAAGCGTTTGCCTTGTTTAACTGATGGTGTCCCTGCAGACTTCAATCGGGTTATATTTTTGCTGAGAAGGTCTAGAGGAGACTGTGGAGAAAGAAACCTTGCAAGTATTGATTGTCTGAATTCAATGCCCTAGAATAGCTTTTCTTGAGAGATGCAGGGTTTTCCCGTTAGGGCATTAACAGGGAAGCTGAGTAACGCTGGCAGCTGTCCTTAGGTTGTGCTCAGCTCTGCTAAGGGCCATGTTATCTCTGTGGGCAATGTATTTCCAAGAGATTAATTGTTTATAGCAAGAAAAAACCCTGAATTTGCAACACTGGCTCCAAAATATCCTTGGGTTTTGCTGACACTTCAAAACAGGTTCCATGGTTGCCAGCTGGGTTTTGTAACCAACGGGGCCAGGGAAAACTCCTGGACATGCAATTTGGTAAGTGTTCGGCTCTGAATCCAAACATGTGGTTCAAATGCATCTTAAAGGTTCTTTGTTTGCTGAAGAAATATTTGAATTTGAAAATTCAGGCTCCTAAATCCCATTATATAGGGTAAGAAGCTGGGACTGCATCTGTATGAATGCAACAATGGCCTTAGGCTAATGTCTGATTTTCCTCAGCTCTTGGATCTCATGAAGATCTTAAAAGCAGGAAGATCTAGGTCAGATGAGCAGCAGAAGGAATAAAATACTAAACAGGATTAGGAAGACCATCAGGAGACTGTTCTCCATCCTTCTGCACCAAGGTGGCCAGCCATGCCTGAGGTGGTCCTGAGAGCCTCTTGGTCTGGTGGTGGTGATCCCACAGCCTTCCCAAGCAATGGGGTTAAATACTTCACTGTCCTTACAGCTTTCCATACTGTCTGTCTTGCACTTTCTGTTTTAATCTCCTCTTGCTTGTCCCACTCCCATGAATGGTTTCTTTCCTGCCTCTTCTGGTAACATTCTCCTTGAAAAGATGGGTATGGTCAGTCTTAAGTCCTTTCCCATAAAATTCCTGAATGTATTTTATTGCTCTCTGTTGAACATGAGCTAATCCCCATCTCTCTAGAAATGATGTTTTTAGAACTAGAAGGGCACCAGGATTTATCCAGAGTTCAAACCCGGGACTCTCAGTGCCTTTAAATAACTGTTGCCCTCCAAGAGGAGCAGCCAGGGCCAAGAAGAGGAAACAACTCAATGGAGAGCCAGGGATAGTACTGCGGTCAAACCCTTTATTAGGGACTTCAAGGGACTAGCAGGATGTATATAAGAAGGGTTGATCAGAGGAAGAATTTGGGGGTAAACCAGGAAGATGAACAGCCTAGAGAGCCGAGCAAGGAGCTGAGAGCAGGGCAGGTGTCCCCAGTGCAGCATGTGCTGTTTGCAGGCGGGGGTACCACAGCACAGCGTGTGGCTGAGGTCTGTTAGCTCATCACCCGTGACTCTGTGATGGAAAGCATTGCACTAGAAGCTTTACTGACCTTGCCAGCAAAATCCCACCAGATTCTGAGCCAGATCTCTAGAAGGGTGCCAATCAATGTGTCATATGTTGAAAGAAGATATATGGCTCGATTTAATTGATGGGATGTTCTGCCATTTCTAAAGTGCCTATCTGCCTCTGTAGGGTACAGTGTACATGTGCATATAACAGATTGCTGGCTTGTGATGTATGCCACATAATTTGCTGTCTTGCTGGCTGACAGAAAGCACAAACGCATATTAAAGCATTATAAAAGCAGGTCAAAGGTTTCATGGTTTTCCTAAGCCAAAGGACAGTCTGTTCTGTTTAAAAAGTGTTAAAAATCAGTACTTTTTTTTCCAGTGGAAAACTCCATCAAATGCTAGTTTGTAGCTTTTAATTTTTTTCCTTTTTTTTGAGGGCTGCTTTTTTTGGGGTTCTACTTCTTGTTAATTAACCCCCTGGACTTCTCCTCATTGCTTAAAGACAACAGTGTGTAAAAGGATGTCGATGGTATTAAAAAGCAATGGGAACAAGGATGGGAATGCTGCTAGTGAAGAGACAATTACCCTTTAGTTTGCTTTAACATGGCAGTCTGGCCTGTCCTCCTGCCTGGTTCGCTGTTACAAGATCTTGATTGAGGCTTTGCTGTATTCAGGGAGCTTGCAGCAAAGCTAAGCCTGGAGAACATGTGTCTCTTCTGTACTTTTTTTATAATTCATGGGTATTAATGCCTTAAACACTGTTCTGTGAGAAGTATATGATGCAGCAGGGAGGCAGAAGTGGCCAGTGCTGTGTGATACGGTGTGTGCTTGTGTCTGCTTGTTGACAATGTGGCTGTGAGCTGAGTAATTGGATGTTGTAGCCATCGCTGATGTTACTATAGTGCCAAGGGACTCTAGCAGTTGATTAAGATGACCTCGTGTTGGGTGCCTCACAAACCTGGAGAAAAAGAGCGCTCTCTTACCCAGGAGAAGACACAAGACATGACTGCAAGTAAGGGAGATGAAGGAAACTACAAAATAATATTGCTCAACTTCTTGGAGCATAGCTGTATTGGAAAAAAAATACACCAGGGGCATCCTGATCTTATAGAGTATATTCATAGGCAAAGGGAGGATAGCGCAGCTGAGTTGGGTGTGCTTAGATGGAAAAATCCCCAGGCAGAGGGGCAGCATGGAAGAAAGCATGAGTGTGATTGTTTGGGAGCCTAGCAAAGGAAGAGAGAGTCTGGTTTCACGGCCAGCTGGAGGAGGGAGCTGACTTCTTGGTGTTAAATGAGTAATAAAAGACAAAGCAGGGTTGTCTGTGAAAGCCTTTGAAATAAAGGCAAGCAGTTTATGTTTAGAATTCAGCAGAGAGCTGCTCAGAGAGGAGAGCAGAGAGATGGTCAAAGTGATAGGCTTGGGAAGAGACCTCTGAAACAGCATTTGATACAGGTACCTGTAGGAGTGAGATTGGCAGGGGGAGATAAAAGGGTTTTACAGCAGAGGAGAAGCGAGCGGAGGGGAGCTGCAGCTGTGTGGGAAGCCAGGGAAGGCTGCATTTTTTTCAGGTGTTATGTGGGAGAAATCTGCAAGAACTAGACCTTGGAGTGAGTTAAAGGTCTAAGCTGTATTGTTAGTAAACTCAAGTGGGATGAGCTCCGAGGGGAGACAGTGCTGCCTTGGCATGTGGAGATGGAGCTGGCAGATGGATGACCATGAGAGGCTGGAGATCCTTTGTGCCAGTGTGTGATTATGCAGAGAACAAGACTTCTGTGGCCAAGAGCACTGCAAGCATCTTTGCAGCATCCATCCACTCCAGAGCCCTGGCCTGCAGGAAGATATTGGTTTCCCCTCTCCTAACTTTGGCTTCCTTCCTTTCATATAAGGTATTGAAGGAATACCAGTAGGTTGTTTTTTCTCAATTGGAGAACAAGAAAGCAAAAAAAACCCCTGTATGCTCCCAAGCCATCTTAAATGCCCTTTTCTGCTTCATTTTTGTTTATGGAAAAGAAAAATTTCTAAACTTCCCATGAGTAATACTTAATATATATGTAACTAAGTGTCTACTTCTGGTCTCAGATAATTGTTATTTTTTAATTGTTGATCACCCATCGGCTGCAAAAGTAGGCAAGTAAATAAGTAGCTTTTGGGTGATATTAATTACAAGCAAGCAAATTAGATTCCAGTAACTGATTTTTTTCCCATGGCTATCAAAGCCTGGGTAGCTAACAGCAGGATAATATCACAAATGTCCTCGTTCTCCCACTTCACGGCATAAACTGATTCACTGCTTGGGCTCAGCAAGAAGCCCATGCTCTGTGGCTGTCCCTCGGGAACGCCGTGTGTGCTGTCACAGCGGCTGCTCCGGGGAGGGGGCACTGCCTCAGCCCGGGCCCCCACACCGCTGCGGCGCTGCCATTTCTGTCTCTCTGGTCGATAGGACAGGAAATTATCATTTCTCAACTTGCCAAAACATGAGCATCTGCAGTGATATAACAGGGCAGAAAAAGTTGTAGAGTATCTACCGATAAGAATTGCTGCATATTTAATGCAAAGGATATTTTCAGTATAGCTGTGTAATTGGGAAATTAAACCGTCTGAATGTTGTCATACATGCTAATTATACTAAAGACACCAAGAGGAAAAATCCTCATCTTGCACATAGCAGATATAGTTAGAAGATAATGACATTTTAAATTTGTACTCACTCTCTTAGTGCACAAAGGTGAAAATATTTTAACTACGTGCATTTTGGTTGGAATGCATGTGGAAAGAAAACAAATATAATGTACTTATGTACAGGTTTTTTCCAAATACTGACAATAACAGGCAGATCAGGGAAATGTGAACTTGCAAATCAGCTTTACTAGCATTTCTTATTTTGCATAAGTTTTGTGCTAAAAAAGGCTGTAGGTATCCCAATGAACTGTTATCTGCTGTGTCTGTCAATTTGCTTGTTCTTACTTACAGATGATTGCAGTTATTTTGTATTTTGTTGTTGTGCAAAGCAAATATTTTGGTTAAAATGTGTTGAAATGCTGTTTTAACTGAGTCATTCATTTGCAACAAATGAAGCATAAAGAATGCATTTTGGAAGCTACACTTAACAGAATTAAAATCATCACGCTGTTCCTTCCTTAAATAAATTCTATTCAGCAATTCACCTGTGTAATGAATGGCATGAAAACTCTATCTGCCCCTGTATTGTTCTTATGACCTGTGCCATCAAGGTGGTTTTTTTATTGACTGAAAAGGAAAGAGAGAAAAAAATATTCACAGTTCAATTTGTTCTACTAGGTTCCTCATATTGCCCAACTCTGCTCCCTGTATCTGTATGGAGTTGATGGCATCCATACGATCCGCCTCGTTATGTTGTGCACAGCTTCCACTTTCCCAGGAAGAGATGTACTTTTATTACATTCAGTTGGTTAGAGTGATGTCAGCGTGATTATTCATAGGCTTAAAGTTGAATATATATCCTACAACAGTCTGAGGGTTTAGATCTTCTCTGATTGTTTCTTTGGACCTTGATGATCAAGCAGTGTTTTGTTGGAGGAGGAAGCCTCATGCAATAAAATTAAACTATTAAAGAATCTCTCCCTGCTGAGACATGAGTACATGGAATGGTTATAGACTTTTTTGTTATTGTAATTTGATGGCCTTTGATTAATGCATAGAAATCTGCCATCTTGTCTTTGATAAGTACTTGCTAAAAATGTTTATAAACATGTTGGGAGTTACTTAAACTATCTTTAAGGTCAGAAAAAGCATCTACTCATCCAGCATATATAATTACTCACATGATGAGTTCTTGTGGTGCAAGACTGGCTCTGCAGTGCTGTCACAACACAGACGCTACTAACTCGTACCTGGGCAGATGAAGAAACAGAGCAGGTATCAGCAACTGCAGAAGTCAGAGGCTGGAAAATTCAGTGGAATTTGGCCACCTAAAGACTCTGAGGTTTTTGGGGGGTTGGTGAAAAATCTCAGCCAGCTCTGCAAAATGTTCAGCTCCTCCCTTACATGTGGCTCTGCTCTAGTGCTGGTTGGAGGAAGGTGCACGGATCAGAGCCCTGGCACAAGCCCACACCAAAGCAGCTGGGATGCGAGTGGGGATCCTGAGCTGTGAGCTGAGGTGCTTCATTGACAAGAGCGAGGAAGCTGCCCATCCCATCTGACCTCCACTAGCTGAAACATTGACCCCTGACGCTGACTGCCCAGGGCCCTGTGTCAGCCTGGGGAGAGCAAGGGGTGCTCTCCTTGCCCCCATGCACACCTCTTCTTTTGCTGCATGTAGAGGGGGCCAAGGCAGCACTTGGGCATTTAAAGTTGCAGACAAAACTGTCCTGGCCACCCAGGAATTCAAAATTCCCTTGTGCAGGCAAGCAACCCTGCATCCAAGAAAACAGGGAGTCCATCCAGCCCTTGTTAACTGATCTGGCTGTTAAAAGCCCGTCTCCTGGGAACCTGTTCCCATCTGCCGTGGAGCAACTGGTGGGATTCAAAATCCTGATCTGGACAGTGCTGCTTGTGAGTCCTGGCTCTTATAATACCTGTGGCTACCCTACCATCACAGTCCTCCATGACAGGGGTTGTTACCAGGAATACATTATAGAAGATGCTAATTTTTTTTTTTTGACATTGCTTGGAGCCCCCTGACCATCTGCTCTGCCAAAAGTTGATCTACCCCAGTCAGGGTGAAACTCATTCCTGGTATGCTGAGGGCAGGAGGCTGTGTGAAGGAGACCTGGTGGGAAACTTGGCTTCCGCAGGGTGCTCCTCAGTGGGAGGATGGAGCTGGCAGCTTGTGTTGAGTCTGCTGCAGCAAAACGTTCTACAAACATCCAAAACTTTGTGATTACAGCCCATGTCTGTATGTAATAACTGTGAGAAACAGCTGTAGGAAAAGTATTTTCTTGCAATAGATAAGTTTTATTATATTCTACATTTTTGTAAAAATGGGTACTCTTAAATTTAATGCCACATGAAAGAATCTAAAAGGCTTAAAGTACGTTTGATATGGAGCAGCATCTTCCCTTTGCCCTGCTGTCAATCTGCTTGAAACACCCGCTCTGATGGAAACTGTGAAGATTTTGTCCCTGATGTGATGACCTAGGAGGTAAAGATAAAATGGTAGCATGTGCCCTAAAATCCTGACCCCTTGAAGTTAAGAGCAAAACTCTTCCAGCTGGAGTGGGTTCAGCCTTTATCTTTGGTCCAACAGCTCCCAGGCTGCCCATGATGAACCTTTATCCTTCATTGCCCTCATCTGCAAAACAGGATTAAAGGTCAGGGTGGAGTGTGCAACATCTTCCAGAAACTCAAGGAAAGTATCTGAGGTACCCTTGCTGCTACAGGATGATGTGGGCAGCGGAGGAGAGGTGGCACTGTGGGTATGGTGTAGGACCAAACCCTGGAGCTGCAGGCTGCCCAGAACGGAGACCAGGCTGCTGTGCAAGCTATGCCATGTAGTGGGACAGAGTTTTTTTGTGCTGAGGAGTCATAAAAGAGTGCAAACCTTTAGAAAGCATTTCCCGGTGCTGCAGTGTTTGTCACTGATAACCCCAAATCTGTTTCATGTCCTTTACTGAGGTCAGTGAACTTGCGGTTGCAGTTTTCACTTTGTCAAGGCTGTCACCGCAGAAGTTGCTCACCCTGAGGTCTGCAGGCTTGTCCTAAAAGCTGGGGGTTTGAGTCACTGCTGCATGGTCCTCCCAGCCCTGCATGGCTGCGCTGCCTCTGCCTTCCTCCCGAGGATCACTTTGATCTGCCCACAGTCGTGCCAAGTGCCAAGAGAAATGACCCCTAATAAGAAGAGGTTCTGGAGCTGCTTAGCAGGAAATTACTACAGGTGACGTTGCTAAGCAATGTCAGGCTGGCCTGACTGCTTAGGATAACACTACTCTGCTGGAAAACCCAGGGAAGGTTGAGGGGTGTTGGGTGGCTGCAGCTTTTTGCTCAGAGCAACGGATTCCAGAAGAGAACAAATGATAATCCTCATCTCATCGCGGCTGGTGTGGCAGTTATCAGAAGTGAGAAAGATCTTCCCCGAGAGCAGCAGCAGCTGCAGGAGGGACAGGATGAGGCAGGGGCAGCAGTTGATGCACAAAGGAGGAGTGAGTCCTGCAAAGAGGAGAGGGATGTACAGCGTGGGGAACCACCGCCGGGAGCCGGGGGCTTTGTGGCAAGGTGGCCGTGGGCATCTTTCCAAAGTGACACTAATTGGTGAGGGGCAGCTGCCAGCCCCATTGCTCAGCATCTGGGCACAGGGAGCTCCTGCCCTCAGAAACCCCCGTCCCTGCACCTATGAACCAGAGGCTGGGCTTTGTTGGGCTTTTTAATAAGCTGAACTTTGCCTTAGTGAGGAGCAAAGTGCTCGAGATAACAGCTCTTGAGCTACAACAGGTAGCTGTAATCCCGGGCTTTTCCCTCAGATTTCTCTGGTGTTGGAGCAGTAATTCCAGCTGAGCTCATGGGGACACAGGGTAGCGTGTACTCACTGCAGGAAGCGAGGTCTCCTTAACTGGTTTCTTCCGGGCAAAGATTTCTTCTTTCCTCCTCCACTGCTTTGCTCTAGTCCTGTCTGATATTTAATATCTCCAGAAGCAGCTATGGTTCATTGCTGAATTAATCTATTTGTGCAGAAGGTGTCATATCAATGTCCATTACAATTTTGCCCCAGCAGCATACAGAAGCAATTTTTCATCTCTGCCAGTTCTTCATTATTTCCATTTCTTACGTAGCTTTTTTTTTTTTTTTTAAAAAAAAGAGTACACTTACAGTTTCCATTTTAAAACAATTTTAAAGATCATTCCCAAAGCTGTTGAGTATATTAATGTGCTAATAGGAAGTGGGGAACACAGATGCTAAGTCTGAAGTACATTTTCATCCTCAACTGGCAGGAGCTGGAGATGTCAGGGTGTCCCCTGCCATCTGGCCTGTCAGAGCATGTTGCAGATTCACAGCCCTCCTGGGAGGGCACACTGCAGAGGCCACGGGATCCCATTATGCTGTTTATGGGGACAAGCCAGACATTTGTCTCCTTGAGACTGAATATCAGTCGGAGACGCACCAACATTTGTCTCTCCGAGACTGAGTTGGAGACACACCAACCACCCCGCCTTTTCCACAGCACCTTAAAAAACTCGGAGGATGAGGCCGGTACTTAAAGAGATGTTGAAACCGGAGACGCTTCAGCCCGCCGCAGACACAAAGCTGAGGAGGGGACAGGGCTGCGGCCGGGGCTGAGCCCTGCCCTCCCCTGCCAGCCGCAGCGCTGGGGCCGGGGCCGGTGCTCGGCGCTGCGCAGCGGCGCGGCCAGTCCGCGCGGTGCCTCCCCCTCCCCGCCGGAGCCCTGACACCGCCTCCCTCATTAGCATCCCTTCCTCCTCCTCCTCCTCCTCCTCCTCCTCCTCCTCCTCGCCGCCGGCCGGGGCGCTCAGGGGTGCATGGCAGGAGCGAGGGAGCCGCGGCGGCCCCGGGCAACAGCCCCAGCCCAGCCGCGCTTTGCTCCGCGGCAGCGCCCGCAGCAACTTTCTCGCTCCGCGGGGTGCGGGAGCGGGGCGATGTGACCGCGCACCCGCCGCCCCATCAGCCGCCCCGGCGGCGGAGCCTCCTCGGCAGCGCGGAGCGGGACCGAAGCGAACCTCCCCGGCGGCGCGGAGCGGAGCGGAACCTCCCCAGCGGAGCGGCGCGGAGTGTCACCCCCCCATCGCCCCCCGCCTCCCTCCCCGGCGGCGCCCGCAGCCCGGGGCGGGAGCGCGGATGCGGCGCGGAGCCCGTTGGCCCGGCGGAGCCCAGCGCGGGGCCGGGCCCTGCCGGGGCGGGCGGCGGGCGGCGCGGGGCGCGGGGGGATGCTGAGCCCCGCCGCCCGGCACCGCGCCCGCCGCCGAGAGATGCTCCTCGTGGTCGCCCTGTGGCTGGCGTGGCAAGAAGCGCCCGCGGCGCCGACCCCCGCGGCGGACGACATCACCCGAGGAGTTGTGAGTTATCCGCGACCCCCCCCGCCTCCTCTCCTACCCCACCCGGTACCCGCCTCTCTGGGTCCTGTGTGTCCCCCCCACGCCGGGCACCGCCGGTCCCCGCGGCGCTGGGCGAGCCCCTGCGGCTGGAAACGCTCCCCGGAGCGCCCCCCTTTGCAGCCAGTGCCCCCCGGCTTGCACCCGCTGCTCGGCGCCCCTTTACACCCGGTGCCCCCCTGCCCAGCACTCGCTCTCCGTGGTGCCTCTCGTTGCATCTGGTGCCCCCCCGCGCCCACGGAAGGGTCCATTTACCCTCCCTGCACCCCGTGCCCCCGCCCCGCACCCACCGCACCCTGTGTGTCCCCCCTCCCTCACCCCCGGGGTTACAGGGGTAACTATCGCAGCCCCCCCGCGCTCTGTGCCCTCACTACGCTGTGTCCCCCCACACCCCGGTGCGGTGGCCCAACTTGCCCCCAGGCCAGCAGCGGCGGGGTGAGGGCCCCCCCGCCTCCCCCGGGGGATGGGGATCTCTCGGGCGCGGAGAAGGGGCTGGCAGCTCTCGAGGGCTCTCTGCCTGCGGTGGAGCCGCACAAACTCCCGCCAGGAAGCGGGATAAAGATGGCACGTTTGGAGCAGGAGCGATGCCGGGGGACTGGGACGCGCTCGGGGATGCCCTGGGCGAGCTCTGACTTCACTGCGGTGGCCGGCGCAGGCTGGGCACCCCCGGGCTCTGCTGCTCCGCGCCCTCACGGAGGCGCCGAGGGCTCGGGTCAGGTCCCGGCCGGGTCACGGTGTCAGCGGCTCTGTACGGCTTCACGCCGTCTCCTCTGAGAGGGCAGGGATGGAGCCTTTTCTCTTGGAGGAGGAAAAGTTTCTCGTAGCTGGTACCAGCTGTAGCTTAGAGAAACCCCACGACTCCATCAACCCTGGGTGTCGGAAGGGCGGCTGGGGCTGGGCGTGGGCGAGCAGTCCTGGGGCTGGACCCGCCACTTTGGAGAAATTCCCTGAAATCCAGCGGATTTCAAAACGCTGCCTGTGTGCTGCTGTGAAGGAGGGAGGGAGGGAGGGAGGATTTGCAGCACGGCAGGGTTATCTAATGCGCGGGGCTCGCACGGAGCAGTGCGCCAGGACACAGCCGCTGAGGCTCGGCCGCTCGCAGGCTCCTGCCCAAACACCTGCTGGGAAGGACAAAGCTTATCTCTCCCCATCCGTTCCGAACAGAATAGAAAACGTGGGAAAAATGAGGCACATCTGCATCGTTACAGTGCCTTTGCTTTCCTCTATAACCCAATGTTAAAGCTGGAATTAATATTTCATTCACGAATTGGTGTGTTCTGCCCCAATCAATCTGACTCAAACTTCGTCTTTGACCCACTTTTACCCTTGCTACCATACGTGCTGCACTCAGCTTTTACAGGTTAAATGTTAATATTTGAGGGGGGTTATTAGTTATCGCTGGCAACTTTCAGGCATTAAGGTACCTTTTTGTTGTTCTGGACTGGATTTGAGCAGTAGCTCAAAACCACGCTGAAGAGCTGTGGCAGTCGCGCAAAGCAAAAGGTGCCGGGGATGGTGATGGTGCAGATGTGAACTGCAGGAGAAGGGTCCTGTGCTCAGACCAAGCCCCGTTTAGGCTGGGAAGTACAGAGTAGACAATGTCAGAAGGTTGTCTGGATGATTTCTCCCCTCCTTGCTGGGGCAAATACATCTCTCCGTCTCAAGACGGCGCTGGTGGGGTCATGAAGGGGTTGATCGCAATGTAGGTTTGTGCTTATGCCCTCTAATGAGCAGCAGGGAGCACGGAATGCCAGGTATTTTCAGAGGTGTTTGTCAGGAAAATACCACTGTGTGGGAAGTGAGAGCTTTAAGAATTATTTGACATCCACTTTATGAAGCAACTAAGAAATTAAAGATCTGTGATGCATTTCAACCAAATATTTGAAAACTAGGAAGCATGAAACCATGGCAATAGAAAGCTCCACTAACCTTTGAAAATTATATCCAGCAATTCTCTGCAGCAAATAGAGCACAATGTCAACAGAGCTTTTACATCCCAAATAATCCCCCCTTGCAGCCGAGAGGCTTTCAGCGCCGAGCGGGACTGTGCCTCAGAGCTGCATCCTACACTCCAGTCCCGCTATAGGTTTGTTTTAAATGAAACAGTGATGCTGGGCCAAATTAAAGTTCAGCAAAAATAAAGAGGGTTATAATTCAAAGGCAGTTCTTGTTAGAGTGCTGCCCAAAGCAATATAATATTGAATGATTCTCAGATTTCATTACTAGTGGAATATCCTGCCCAGTTTATAAATCTAGCTTGATTATTAATGTTTTTATTGTTCTTCATTAGCTGCTCTAAAAAAGAGAGCATAAAATAGCAGATGGAACAGAGCTTGACTTGAGTGTTTCCCTTGAAGTTTAGTACGTTGCTTTTGAGATTTACTACTTTGCATTTTGCACTGCTGCCTTTACTGTAAACCCCACAACCCCTCCTCACCACAGTGCCTAGTGTTCACAAATTGCATCTTTTTATGGCTGTTGGGCTTGAGCGTCTCAGGGGTGCAAGAAGCAAAAACTTTATATACGTTAGTAGTAACTGAGTAATAAAAGTTCTCACTTCACTGGGCTTTGAAGCAGGTCTGAAGGGAGGTCTACCTTCAGGTTTTGTTTTTCAGAAGACCTGGCATGGTGGAGCCTATACACTGAAGGTGTTGACCTGGAGACCTGCTGGTTTGTAATGGAGCTGGCTGTTGAGCAGGCAGCTCCTGCCCCACAGGGCTGCGTTACAGTCTGTGGGTACAGTCGCTGCACCGTGGGATGCTGGGAACCAGGCAAAAGCTCTGTCCTGGGGATGGACTGATGCCCAACGCTGAGCAAGCCTGGCCCTGAGGGAGACACTGTGCCCTAGGGAGATGCTTCGCCCTGGTGCTGGGGTTGCAGGACAGGAGTTGGCATTAGAGTGGTGGTGGTGGCATCACTGAGATCATCCCTTGTGGACATGGCCTCTGGCATCGGTGGCCCAGGATTGCAGCAGTGCCCGGAAAGTTTTAGTTTGGTTGCAAGAGCACGGGTGCAAAAAACCCCTGTGAGCTGTTTTTTCTTGACTGCACGGTCAGGGGTGACAGGGAAGGTCTTTGCGTGCCCCCCAGGCATTTCTCCAGCTGGGGCTTGCTGGGCATTCCTGGGGGCTTGCGTATGAGCGATGCCTCTCTCAGCCTCCCGCTCACAAAGCCCGCCTGTGTTGTTCCCAGAGAAGTTGCTCCCAGGGGATGGAGGCATTTGCATTCATCGGTGGAGACCACGGACCCGCATCCCCCTCTGTCGCGTCCCAAGCGGCTCTTTGTTCAGGGCAGGGCCCTCGCCTTTGTGGCAGCCTCTCATTTGAATGACAAGGATGCGCTTGTGGGGAGAGCTGGGGTGGCACAGAGCCCTGCGACGCTGTGCCCCCCCGGCTGGCTGCGGTGGGCTCGGGGGACAGGACAGAGGTCCCTCTGTGTCCCCACATCAGGGAGTGGAAGGGCAGGTGGAGCAGCAGTTTCCTACAAGTCTGTGCCCCGCATCTCCCAGGTGCCGAATTTCAAAGCAGAAGCTGGCCCTTGCCTGGGGAACGAGCTCCTCCTTGCAGTTTCTGGGGTTCTTTTCCCACCTGCAAGGGGATAGGAGCATCCTGCTGCTGTCACTGCTAAATGCCCATGTGCAGCTGCCCTCCTGCTCTCACCTGCCCCAGGATCAGCCAGGAACTCTCCTAAATTCCTGCATTTAAGCACCTGGGGTCTGGCACAGTGTCCCAGCAACATGGCTTACCGCCTGGTTCAAGGCTTGGGATAATTAGCCCTCAAAGTAAAATCCTTGCATAGAAATAGACTTCCCTCTATCAGGAGAAACTACCAGACTCATAACCTTCTGTTTCTGCTAATGGGGAAATTAAAAATTGATAACCCCAGTTGGAGCTTCATTCAGCCTTCTAAAATGGCAAGTCTTTCAGGACAAAATGCTCAATAGATTCCCTAAACAATAATGCATTCAGGCCAACGGCATTGGAGAGAGGAGCTTTGCTCCGCTCCTCTGTCGTTAAAGCACTTCATTCCTTTCCCGTGTGGAGCAGTGGCCATCTCAGGTCCATGAATTCCCTCCAAGAAAGTTAAGCTACCATGTTAAAAAATAAATAAAAGTAAAGGGCTGCTTGTTACATTTTAAGGTACCTCTTGAAGCCAAAGTACAATGCAAACTAAATTGGCTTCACAAAAGGCTGGCTGGAAGCTTTCAAACAGACAGGCTCCTGTGAAAGCATTTAATCTGGTATTAAAGCCCTGGCTGGTTTGAACCACTACTTCCCTTTCAGATTTGAGCACCCCAGACTTCCAGATACAGTCATGCAATTTTCTCCTGTGCTTGGCTGCTATTGTGGGCCCGGCCGTGTGAACTAGCCATGGGGGTTAAGCTAAATCACTCGCTTTAATGAGCCTGCCTTCAGGAAGGCTTCAGAGCAGGTGGGCGAAACCCTCCCTGGGTCTCGCTGGGGACTTCCCCATGGCTGGGAGCTTCCACCTTGGCCTCGCTCTTCATCCGTGGGTTCTGCAGCGAAGTGTTGTGGGGTGGAAGAAGCTCCTGGCTGGCAGGACCCCCCAAGCCAGACCCTGCCATCCCTGGTGGTACCAGGGTACCCTCGGTATCCTTCTTTTGCCCCTAAAAACTCCTGGAGCTCTCACAAGGGAGGTTGCTGCCTATGTGCACCTATCTGACTTGGCCTGCGATGTCTGTTATTCTCCCTTGTTAAATTAAAGTTGCAAAGAGGCAATGTGGAACGTTCCCACCCCTTGCCTGGCATTGAGCAGGACTCTCCCGGTTTGGTGTCCGGGTGTGACTCACCGACGGGACCACGCACGTCTGCCCTGCCGAGGACACGGGGGTGACAGGGGTGTGACATGGGTGACGTCGTCACTCCCGAAACCGAGGGGGAGGCTTGGATGTCTCCGACACTCTGTTCAGTCCTTGCAGGTTCAGCAGTGCCAGCAGTGGCTCCCTCTGACTCATCACCAGTGCTGTGCACTAATTTCTCATTATTTACTCATTGGCAAAAGTGCCGCAGGAATGGGCTGTGCGGCTCTGGGAAAGGTCACGCTGCGGCTGAGGAGACCTTTATTTCTGGATGCTGTTGGAGCAGGCGTGTACCCTGCGTGGGTCTCGGGTCCTAGCTGGCCTCGTGGAGGTGACAATGTGGGAGGGAAAAGCGCTCACATCTTGGGTGCGCATCACCAGCTGATGGCAAACCTGGGCCACTGCGTCGTTGCACTTTAAAGTGTCTTGTTCGGAGTAGAGCTGTACTTGAAAGCCAAGGATTTGCTTTCAAAATAACCTGGGATCTGACAGCAACAGTTCTCAAAATGCTTTCTTTAATCAAAATCACTTTAAATGGGTAGATTGGGGAGTTTCAGAAGCTCTTGCTGCTGTGCGCGTGCAGCTGCGTCTTCTTTGTCCCAGATTTTTATGAGGATTGTCTCTGATTTCTGGGTCAGAGAATTAAGAGATCTGATGTTATATTAAAAAACACCACACCAAACCACATATGCAAAGTTAAATCCAGTGCAAAACAAAGCAGGCGTGCGGGGGCGAGGGGAAGAAGCTGCTGAAGGACCAGAGAGTTTTAGATGAGTGTAATGAGAAACTGCCTTTGACAACGGGTTTGTTCAGAGGGAAGTCCTGCCGTGACTGATGTGGAATAAATGCTGATATTCATCAAGGAGTGTGGTCTTCAGATGGGACTCTGGCAGTTTGATTAGCCATGATGATATAATAGAAAACAACCCGATTAAATCTGAGGAATTTCCTGCATCAGAATAAACCATGTGCACGGAAAATCGTTCTTCCAAGAAATCTGGAGATGATCTACAGCTCCTGGTGAGAACAGTCCAAATACAGTGATTTGGAAAGTGGCTGTATATTCAGGATTTTTTTTTAACATTTTTTTTTTTCAAGAGGAGCTTTCTGCCTGTTGACTGTCAGTGGTCAGACGGAGTTTTTCACACTGGCTGACATATTATTTCATCCTGACAATATTGATCTTTTGGGTGAACAAAAGCAATTTTACCTGTGTCACAGGGTCCTTGCTTGAAGGTGATGGACATGTTTGGATTATATCATCTTGTCATTTAACAAAACCCCCACTGGCATCTCCTGTGGTTTAGGTCCTGGCTGCTGGAGATCACCCGACAGGCCAGGCACTGCTGTTACGTCCTGGGCTTGCTCTGCAATTCAGGTGTGTCCTACACTGCCTGCTACACACGCCCTTCTTTAGGGATGCAGGACAAAAGGTTCCCTTATCCAAAACACAAGAGATAAGAAGTCTGGACTGCTTCATGCACAGGTTTGGCTTAATTTCCAGAGGTTGTCAGTACTACACCGTGGTGGGGGGGTGTAACCCCCATACAGCTTCCCCACGGCTCCCATCCCAAACCACCTGGCTCTGGATTTTTCCACTTCTCAACAAATGCCACTTGCTGGAGATGGCAGACTACCAAGAGATCAACAGGAAACTTCACAGGCTGTTGCCAGACCTTGGGGATCTCGCTGTCCAAAGCTTTTTTTGAGGCCGAAGAAGCAGATCTGTGAGCAGTGTTGGGACCAAGCAAGTATCTAAACCATGGAGGGGACCTGAATGGTATAAAAAGATGGAAAAGACCAGTGTGCAAGGAAGGGGTTCCCATGGGATTCTTTTTGAGAGGAAAGCCTGGAAACATTCATCTGAGGAAGCATGCAGTTGTTTGGCAGCCGTAGACTTTCCAAAATACTGCTTGTTCTCAGGCTTTGACTGTCTATGTATCAGCCAACCCTTCATTTTCTCAGTGAGATGTTGTTATATGCAGAAGTACTACTGCTGATATTGTGGCTGAAGTACATCTTGGAAGATAGATTTTCATGTTTCCCTCTAAGTCAAAGCTGTGACTCCTAGTGCCCTGAGCTGGGTGACTCTGGCCGGGCTCTTCCACAGCCACCCTGAAGGCAGTGCCTTCTCAAAGGCCTATAATTACCAAAAACATAGAGGTCTGCTTGGCTGAAGGAAATGCTCCTTTTGTCTTACTGTAGCTCCTGGGAAGTTTGGTTATAGGATCCCAAGGAAATCACAAGGAGGAAAACAATACTATGACTGTTAGAGACAATCCCTCCACAACTCCAGATCTAATTACCTGTAAGCTCTGGAGTTGATGAATTCAGCTTTTGGGAAAGGGTGTCAGGTGTCATTAGTCACGGAGCAAGAGAAAAACAAAGCAGTCTCTCTTGTTTTTCTTGAACCCACCATGTGGGATGTCCTCCAGAGATATTACATCCACTCAACATTAGTTATGTCCTAGCTTGTGCTTGGTCGAGGCTGCACCTTTGACAGGACACGTGGTGGGGAGCATGGGGAGCTCCCACCAGCCCATAGGCTTGTTCCCACCTTGTTACTTGTGTTTACTTTGTCACTGCTGTTGCTTCTTCGTGCTCACAGTGTCCCTCCGGCACGTCCGCCAACAGAAGGGCAGTCAGTGGTGCTGCTCAAGTAGCATCTTTGCTCCTTTGATAAATTCTCTGCATTAAATTGACTTTTATTTTTCTTGTTTGTTCTCTTTTTTTTGTCACTGCTCAGCAAATTCCCTGTTGCTCTGTACCAAGCCATGCTGTCTCTACCTTTACATCCTTCATGTCAGAGATGCATTTTTGTTCAAAAGCGAAAGGAAATTGGGTTCACAAAAGGGAAATCTCTCATAGACGCGCCTGTGGAATGGCAACGTGTTTTATATAAAGGCACAGCTGAAGAGAGGTAGGTGGTTTGGGACTTTTGCCACATTTTGTTTATGCTGCAGAAATGTATCCTCTAGGTCTGATCAATGAGACTCTGAAATGAGGAATAATCTTGCATGGCCTCAGCTGACACTAAAGTGTACAGCAATCCAGTTCTTCCTCCTGGGCTGGATGCGTGTCATATTTCATGACAGAATGACAGCCCCATCAGACAATCTGTTGCTGTTCTGGCATTTCTAATACACCTTGTGCTTTGGTACGCACTCACTCAGTGTCCAGCAAGATCAAGATAATCTAGAAGAGATCAGCTGTCACGCTCCAGGGTCTTGTATGGGTGGTGAACAGGGCAACAGTGATTTGAGTAGTCTTCTACAAGCTCACCTGGGTTAAAAAACTCACTCAAGAAGATACTAAAATTCTCTTTCTCTGCCTAAAACCTGGAGTGCCAAGTGCCTGATCTGCCAGGCTCTGAGGTACTAGATGTAGTTGCTGACCAAGCAACTGCATCGCTCACTTAAAACATGACCTGAGCTCTGGGCACCAGGTCTCTCATAGTCAAAGGCTTCCCTTTGTGAAGGGTATCCAGTCCTGTCTGCAGTTAGGTGGTGTTCATGGAGTCCTCTCACCATCACTGCAGCTCGCTGGGGTTAGGTACAGCTCCCGGGGGCTCCACGTGAGAGGCGGTTGCTGGATCAGCACTAGACAGCGTTCGGCTCTGAAGAGCTGCTTTGTTCCCCATCAGACCACGGCAGTGTGGAGGATTGCGTAGTGGAGGAAGAAGCACTCGATGTATTTGCTCAGCATAGTGGTATGAGTGTGAATGCTGCTTTGTGGGCGCTGGTGGCAGTTGGTGTGTGGTTGGGCTGCACCTCGGCAGGGTCCTGGCAGCGCCGAGTCCTGTCTCCGCTTGTGACGCTGCTGGGAACCAGAGGCACTGAAACGAGGAGAACTTCTGGGAGCTGGGCTGCCCTGGCTACAGCTGTGGGATGCAGCTCTCCCAGGTGATGCCCTGGAGTGTTTTCTGCCTTCTGGACACTTACTGGTCTGCTCCTGATCCCCACGCTGGGGTGGGTGTGTGCCCCACAGATCTGCTGTGCAAAGCCCATCTGCTGAGCTGGGCTGGCTCTTTTCCTCCACGCTTCTGTTCCTGGGGGGGTTTACTTTCACTGGTCTCTCTCTTTCCAGCTAGGTCTTTGCCTGCATCAGGGTTTGCCAGGAGCCCAACAGTGCCCTGTGGATGAAGCCGTCTCCCCAGAGGAGCAGCTCCTGAGGGTTCATGCTCCCTGCCTGGGCTGTGCACAGGGGTGCAGAGGCTGGAGGAGATGTGTGATGGTGGGTGCCCTTCCTCACCCACCAGGGTAGGACCGTTCCCCTCCCCACAGCCCCTCAGTGTTATTTCAGAAAATCACCTTTTTGACAAAAAGGGGTTTGTTTGCAATAGCCAGGGCTCCAGAACTGAGATCTCCCCACTCCCAGCCTTTGCAGGGAGCTCTCCTGGGAAATGGGCCTCAACCGTATGTCTTCTGCAGACAAAACCCCGGGGTGAGATCCCTCTGTTGGCCCCCGCTCTGCTCGGGGACACCGGTGCGTCCCCGTCGGTGTCGTGCCGGTGCCCTCTTGTGGAAACTGGGAAAATATCCGAGAAAATATGTTGGTGCTGGGCTGGGGATGGAGGTTGGAAACCCACTCATGGGAGTGGGGTGGGGTGCTGGGCTCTCCCCCTCTGGTGTGCCCTGCCCAGCTGCTGCCCGAGTGCCTTTTTTATTGCTGTTATTAATCGAGGGTGAGGGAAATGGTACTGACTTAGCCTGGGAGGCTGGGGCTCCCAGCTTTCAAATCCTGCCCCTTGGTGCAAACCTCTGGTCGCTAAATCCCTGCGTGGTGACAGCAGTCCGTGCTTTAAGTGGATAAAGTTTGCAAAGTGCCTTCTGTGCCTCCTTGCTCTTATTCTGCAGCAATTGCCATCTACCTCGAAGCAAACACCTTTATCAATAGCTACACAAACCTTGACTTTCTCCTTGGAATAGCGTGCCGTGGCGCTGAGTCCCCCGGCTATCTCCCGTAGCTGCAGAGCAGGCTCAGACCCACTGTCACCCGTCTGCAGTGGCTCCTCCACTCTCCCCGGCAGGCGTTACGCCGCTTCGGCCACCTCCTAGAAATGTCAGCGGGTGAACGTGCCCGCCGGAGCGCAGTGCCAACGGGCCAGCTCTCGCCTTCACAGCCCAGCACCACCCCTCCGTTGCACCCGGGCAGCTCCGGCTGCAGAGGGCGATGATTAACAGCTGCCCTGGAGCAAAGCTGATGATGCCAAGCGTCTTCTGACCCCACCAACCGCCTCGCTTCCAGGCCCCTTTGTAATAGCTGCCAGAAACCGTGCTATGTTGTGTAGGAAGTGCCAGCCTGGCACCGTCAGACAGTTTTCCATCCTCTGTTCTAGTTTCCCAGCCCTGCAGGACCCCAGTGATCCGTTAGCCCATCTCCCACCTCCACCATGGGAACAGCTCAGGCAGGGGATCTAGCTCTGCTGCTCGGGAAGTCCTAGTCTCACACCTTCCCCGAGTCCAGGTTCTCCTTATCTTCTCCATGTTTCCCTCCTAGCTCATTTATTAATATCCCCTTCCTGAAAAAGCAGTCTTTAGTTAAAATTTCTGAAGATTTTTAACTATTAAAACCAGCCTGCCTCCTGCATTTCACAGGCTTGGCAGCTCCTCTTCCTTCTGTGCTTTCCTGGAAAACATTGTCTACAAAACTTGGCTGTGCTGGTGGAGGTCATCAGTGCCAGCCTGAGGAAGGGTGGAAGGAAGCAGGAGTTGAGAGAGCTTTGTGTTAAATTCAGCTGGAGTCCTTGGGGTTACTCACTGTCCCTCCTGCATCATGCCTGTCTGTGATCACAGATACTATTTGCTTGTCTATTTAGAGAAATCGGTTCTCTGGGCAAGGACATCTGCTTTTTTTTGTAGTTCTGGGCTCATCTCTCAGCTATTTAGACCCATACCTATGTCTGAACCCTGACAGTCCTGAATTCATTTCTTTTGGTGAGGGACAGTATTGTATTTCTGATGTTACACCCAGGGAATTCAGTCTCAGGAGCCAGACTTCTTCAGAGCCAGATTTGAACAGGGATGAGGAGCTGAGCCCTTCCTCACGTGCTCGGAGAAGCTCAGATCTTATTCAGAGCCAAGAGATATTGATACAACTGCAGAAATTTAATTAATGTTGCAAAACCCTTTAAAGCAGAGTTTCTGGCAAAATTGCCAGCTCCGCTGTGCAAGAAGGTAGGATGCCTGAGTGGCCTCTGCAGGGATCTGTCACAAAATAACAAATGTTTCTTTGCCCAGATGGTTGGGAGGAGGACAGAGGAAATTGATAGGGCATGCTCTCCTCCTCTGGGGTAGCCTTGAACTCTAAAGAGAAAACTAATTGGCAGCCAGTTCCCCAGAAAATCACCTCGAGGTGCTCCAAAGAGAGGGAAGTTGCTGGGTAGCAGCTGGGGGCAGGGTGATATGCCAGCTTGGACTGCCTGAGCAAGGGCACAGGGTCTGGCCATCATCCGTGGGTGATGGATCAGGGCTGGTGTGGAGCCCTGAGCAGGGGCTGGTGCAGAGGAGGTCATCTCAGTTTGCAAATTAGCCATATATTGTTTAGAGCAAGAAAAAGTGACCATCTGCAGCCATGACTGAGCCTGGAGAAATAATAATAGTAAAGGCAGTGGCAGGTGGAGTAAAATAGGCACCTAGTTGGTTCCTCCATGAGGATGAGAGGTGCAGAGGGAATTGCTCTGTTGAGATAATCCCAAACCTCCATTTTTCAAGGGCTTACAGGTCTACATCCACATCATCCTGGAGGACAAGCTCGTTCCCGGGGGGGGTGTGTGGACACAACTCACATGTCATGGGGGCAACACTGCTTTCTGCTGTGATCGTATCCTCAAAGTCCAGATGGGACATGCTCAAGGCATCTGCAGAGGAGGTGACAGAACCAGCCCTTCTTTGGGGACCGTGCAGAAATAGGGGTGTTTGACTGAGGGATCAGCTTGCCTTACCTTCAAGGGACATAAGGGCTTATAAGCCAGAATGAAAGAGCAAATCTGCTTCTCATTAAGAAGCATAAATTAGTTGTTGCCACGGCATCAAAACAGCTGAAGGAAGCTGGTGGACTCCAGTCTCCCTGGGCCTGACTTGCTGGCACGCGGCAGGGCAGGAGGTAACCTCGGCAAGAGCAACAACTGAAGCAGCTGCAAAGAAATCCTTTAAGGACTCTGCTGACATAAATAAACATGGAAAATAAATGATGTCCCCAGCACTCTGCCCTCAGCTGATGGGAAACAAGCTGCATTAACACAGTAGTTCAATAACCTGGAAGAGCTTCAAAAGAGACCTGCTCACCAGCCCCAGGAGAAGGGGGAGCGCTGCCTTCGAGCGTGCAGAACAAGGTTATGAAATGTTCCAGAGCATGAAACAATGGGGTGAGAAAGTACTCGCGAATTGAATTATGAGTGATGATGATTTTCCTACAAGGAAGAGCAGAAAGAAGAGGAGGTGTCTGTAGCTGGTGGTGGATGTGCAAGGTGGAGACAAGGGTGCCAGGTTTGTACCCTGAACTTCGGAGCTGTGACCTGGGAAAGTCGCCTGGGTTTTCTGTCTGTCACACGAGCAGTAATCATGCTTTCTGCAGAGGAATATGCTGATAAGATGAGGGTACATAAAATCTCCTAAGGGATTTAGTGATGTAAATCTATCCCCAAAGGTGCAGAAGTAGGTGCCCAGGCAGAGGGGGCTGCCGGGGTGGCTGCCCCACCTCTGTGGCTCAGAAAATGTGAACTTCTCCCCCAGCCCACCCTCCTCTTTCCAGCTTCCCACTGCTTCAGCCCATCTCCTGCTTCATCCTGCAGTTAGACAGGACAGGGCATTACCCCTGTATTCAGCACTCCCTGAAAGCTTCTCTCTTACGGCAGCCTCTGGATGGATCGGAGGGGTTACCTCTTCTTTTATTCAGACTGTTGCATTTCTCCAGCTTCTCTAGAAAATTCCCTTTGTTCATTAAACGACCTGTCTGTTAGGGCCCAGATGGCTGCTTTTCTCTCAGCTTTAGAAATCGCCTGCTTAATTTCCCTGGTGCCCTGCCAGCCCTGCGCTGGGGAGACTGCTGAGGAGGGGGAAGAAGAGCGCCCGGCAGCCAGCATGATGTGAATCGACGTGGCGTGGCTGAGGGGCTCTTGCAGGGCTTCCCCAGCACCGTCCCTGCCTCCGGGGACAGCTCTGGGCAGGATGGGGAGGACCAAAAACTGCCACAATCTGGTTGAGTGATGGCTGGAGGACCCTTTCCACCCTCTCAGGGTCTCCCTGTGATCCTGTTTCTCCCCTCTGCCCTACCAAAACAGCACCCAGGTGGGCTTGGTCCCCGCACTCACATCTCTGACAGCCTTTTCTTATTTCCAGCCTTGTGCTAGTGATGTTTCCCTGTGTTTTGAATTTAACTCTTAATGTTAACTCTTGATTTCAGTGTGCTGTGCTTGTGATGCCAGTGACTCATGCCTGTGGCAGGCATCAGGTACCCAAGGCATCCCTGGCCATCACTGCCCACGTGTGCCAGGGAAGGGCTGGGCACCCCAAAACCCCCACCATCAGAGTCCAGGACAAGAGAAACGGGCACAGCTGAAAGCGATGGAAGTGTTTTAGGAGGGGAAGGAGTGCTGCAACCCTAGCTGGGTTTGGGGGGATGGGGGGGAGGCGGGCAGGGGAGGCTTAGCAGGGACCTGCCCTGCTCTGCTGTGGATTCAGGAGCAAAAAAGGCAGGCTGAGAATTTCCTTGGCGCTTGAGGGAAGGTGTGTTAAGATCAGGCAAGGCTTAAATATTTTTTATGTACTGACTTTTAACATGCAGCTCCATTCTAGAGAAAATGTTGTCTGGGAGGAGGGCTGCCGTGTGAAAGCAGCACTCCATCAAGGCAGCTGACAGCGGTGCCCTGCCGCGGAGGCTGCGGAGGCAACGCCGTGTGGTTTTGCTCACTCGTGCGTTTTGCAGCCCTTTCTTCTCTCCTCCTAAAGCTGCTTTTGCAGGAGAGGTTTCTCCAGGAAGGCAAGCCTGCAAAAGTTGGTTTGGTGACTCAACTGACACTCACCTGTGTTGATGCAGAAGGAGGCTCAGGACCCACTAAGAGAAACTGCATCTTCACTTCATCGCAATTCTTTATTCCTTTGCTGCAGGTAGCACCACAGATAAGTGGCCTCTTTGCTGAGGGGATGGTCGTGGCTTTCATGGAATCAGCCTCTTGCTCATTTTCACTGCCTCGTTTCACAGACTCCCAGCACTGTGTTTTTTGAGCTTCCAGGTGCATGTTGCTGTTTTATGTAGGAAGATGAGTTTGGGCTGGAGATGAGTAAGGGATGTGAGTACTGCAAATGTATCCGGGAGTCTGCTGAGGTGCTGGTCACCATCTCCCATTGGAGGAGGAGGTTTAGCAGGGGTCTGATGCTGCTGAACCCCTCCAGATCCCCCCCACCATGGTTGCCCTTCTTGGGGGTACCACCTCCCCTTCACATTTCAGATGTAATGCAGAAAATGCATCTTATCTCAAGCACGTCTTAATGCAGTCATGCTAAATTTAAAGCTTACCTTGGCAGGGCAGCACAACGCCTGAGTTCACTCATTCGTTCTGTGTCTCAGCATCCCTTGGTCACACTTGGGTTTGGATTAACCTCCTTCATCTCTCGCTCTACCCTTTTTGGCTAGTCCAGATATCTGTGCCATTTTTTCTAAGAGTGGAGTGGAGGCCTCACTGACTTTCCCAAAGGACCCTTGACAGTAACATTTCACTGCTGGTCATGGGTGCACTTAGTTCAGTTCCTTTCCCCTTATTCTAAGGCAATTGCAGAGCAAAAGCCTCTCGTGAGAGTGCTTGGCCGCAGCAGGGGCCAGGCTCCGGCATCCACTGGACCATCTTCCTGCTGCTGGAGCTAATTTGGGAGCTCGTGGGACTGCTGGTCTCATGGCAGCACTGGAAAATAATTGCTGCTGTGGTTTGAGTTTACAGTGGGATGTTATTTGCAATGTATTAAATTATGTTAAGTGCCTGAGTATATGCTCTTATTTAAGTATTTGTATAAATCTATCTGCATGCCCTGGTATTAGCTCTCATCTATCCCCATCCCACACCTGCGCTCATGAAAGGAGCAGCAGGGTTTTCACCTGATGGTTTCTCAGGTTTTTGTTTTTGCTGAGAACACCTTCACCCTCACAAAACCAAAGCCCAGGGCTGGCCCAGCGGCACCCGGGCAGCAAGGCAGGCGGATCCCCACTGCCGGATCTCGGTAGCTGGGTGGGTTTGCTGGTGGGCAAACTTCAACCACTGCACAAACTAAATCTGCTTTCCTTCCTTCAGACATACGGCTGGTGGCTTGCTCCTGCTCTGCTGTGTGTAGGAGGCAAGTGGCTTTCCCCAGAGGATGCTTATGCTCAGTGCAGTTCGGCACAGCGCTCCCTAAATCTGTCCCAAAGGATAAGTTATGGGTCGGACTTTCATGGGTTTTAAGAAAGTCCTTTACTTGCTCAAGTCTTTGGCTTCCCACCCATTGTGATAGGCTTGCAGTAGTCTTCCTGCTTTAGCAAAAGGCCTTGAAATCTTCTGATTTTATAGAAAAATGAGCAATGGGTGTTCCTTCAAAAGGGATACCAGAAGTCAGGCAGGTTTTTCTGGCACAGCTCGGTTTGCTGTGCCCATCAGCAAGGCAGGGGCAGAGCAGGGGGTGCCTGGACCAGTGGCCAAGTCTGTGCTGGGCAAACCTGGCTCTTGCCACCTGAAGAAGGGAGCTGACCTTGGCTCCGGCAGCACAAGCCCTGTCAGGTCTGCATTAACCAGCACTGCATCACCAGCAATGGGATGTTCCCAGTAGGTGAGCAGCAAAACAGCTAATGACTTCTGCCATTTGACAAATGTTTCCTGACACTGCCAGGGAGGTCATCGTATTTCCCCCAGAGCCATTTGTCTTCTTGTCCCCAGCGTGTTTGCATTCAGACCGCATCCTGCCTTTCCTGGCTTGGCATAGCAGCCGGTGCCTGGGTGATGCTGCCTGTCCTGGGGGTGCCAGGCATGAGGGAGGACTGAATTCAGCTCTGTGCAGGCCGTGTTTGGTGCTGTTGAAAATCCCCTCTCAGTTCAGGCAGCTGAGAAAAGGTGTCCATAGGAATGAAGCTGCTGCCTCTGCTCTCAAAACCAACTCGCTCTGTTGGAGAAGAGCCCAGGGGGTGATGGGGCACAAGAGGAAACCCCCTCTTGGTGCATACCCGGGTCCCCTTGCTGCCCTCCTACCATCTCTGGAAACCTCCACCTTATTTTCTGAGTTGCTCCATGGGTCCAACACCCTGGGTGATGCACCTGACAGCTCCCGTAGGTGATGTGGTCATTGTTCAAGCCCCCTCCATGCTGTCAGGGGGCTGTGCTGCTGCTCCTGCCTGTGCTTCCCCCACTCACGGCAGCTGCTGACGCACTGAATAATTTACGCAGTAGCTGCCTGGCTTTGAGGATCTGCTGCTGCCCACTGCACCCGCGCTGGGCTGGCTGGTACGGGTCCTACAGGACGAGGCACATGCTGAGAAGCTTTTGCCTGTTGCTGATGGCAGGGCCAGAAGACAGGCAGGCAGCCAGCAGCCCGGGCAGGTCAGCACTGGGAATCAAAGTCACCCTGTGCCTGGGGGATGAGCCAGGACTGGGACCTGCTGCTGCTCCCGGGAGCAGCTGAACTGCCCAGGTGGGAGCCGGTGCTGCTGGGGTTTTGCTGGCATTAGCCTGGGGCTTGGCTGCCTGGCGTGAGTCCCCTGTCCCGAGCAAAGCCTCAGCTTTGAGTAAAGCATCCAGAGCTGCCGCACGGTGGCACATAGGAGAATCAGCTTTCCGAGCACTTCTGGTGACCACCACCAACGTGCAGCTGCCCATACAGGGAGCCTGATGGAGGGTGGCAGCTGCAGATGCAAAAATCCAAATCCAGCAAGCAACCCCCTTGCTAACAGCAGCACAGCACAGCTTTGCTCTGCTCATGTTCCCCGGCCCGAGCACTGGAAGGTGCATTCCGTGTGCGACGTTGCATCCACCCATCCCTGCACAGGCACTGTGCTTCACGTGGGCCGTGTCTTTAACAAAAGATGGAAACCGTAGACAGCTCCAGGCAATTTTGCCTGGGAATCAATATTTTTGGCCTCATTCTCAGTTAAAACACTAACTTCAACCATTTAAAACAAAAGAAAAACAAGGCAATAAACAAAAGTCTCCAAGTGACTGAATAGCAAGACCTCACAAATAAGATCAAGTAAGACAGAGAAGCCTGGAATTTTAATGTTGGAGGAAAAGCCTTTTCCTGGATTTATTTCCCTTTGAAAGGGTGATGCTGCTTCCAGCCAGCAAAGGGGCTCCTTTCCTGGGGAGGGGGACCCTGTGGTGCCAGTACCCATGCAGAAGGCAACAGGGAGAGAGGCAGGAGGTAGCCAAAGCATCTGGGAAAGGAGAGGAAGGGCTGAATCCAGCCCCGCTGCAGAAGAGGCAGCACAGGGTGGGTACAGAGCCTGAAGACATTGCTCCTGGTTTCCCTGGGCTCCATCACCAAAGGAGCAGAGCGTGGTGATGCCAAAAAGGCAAGTTGCAGTGGAAGTCTCACAAGACAGAGACGCTCTGTTAGGGAGAGCATCACCGCTCAGGAAGACGGTGTGTGTCAGAAACCATTCGCTTTATTATTATTTTTCTCTCTCTCTGTGCCGTGAGATGGTTGGGCTTTTTCCAAATTGCTCCCATGTGGGTGGAGAGCTGGGGGGGCTGCATTTCACATTTCATAATCTGTGTGACTTGATTAATTCAGCCGTATGTTAAAACCTCATGAAACTGGCCAATTTTGCTGAGGTTTAAAATAGATTATATCCATCTCCTAACGTCAGTTTTGCAAATAACCACTTGGCAGCTTCTTAAAATGTTAAAGATAGGGGATAGGCTGTGCACCGCCAAGGAGAAGGCATATTTAAAAGAGATAATATGTCTTCTGTGTGAGCCCAAATGAGGAAATAGATGTTTGTGAAGCTCTTTAAAGCATGGTTGTGTCAAGAGCAAGATGATCACTTTTGTTTTTCATTTGTATGCAAGGTGAAGAAAGGACAAGCAATTTTTTTCTTCTCCTCTGAACTCTTACAATCTTCCATCACAGAATTGGTGATAATTGCTGCAAAATGACCTAACTGGGTCAAGGTGTAATTTTGAACCTTGAGTATCTTTCACTAGGTGAGAAATTCAAATTATTTGAATTTGACACCTTGGCAACCCATCACTGGAACAAATAGAAATATGGAGAGCGGATGTCAGCCACAGAGGTGAATCGATGGAAAAGGCTCTTGGGTGTCAGGGAAGACAATAGCTGGCCTTTCCCAGGGCTGAGCACAGCCCAGATCGATGCTGCTTTGTACATCAGACTTGGAAGTGCTTTAGAAGTTGCCTTTTTTTTTTTTTTTTTTCCCCCTCTTTCTGGAAGATTTTCTTAGTTTTGAGTAAGGAAAGCATAAGTTTTGAGTTGTGGGGTGAGGATGAACTTGGAACAGCAGGGTGAGGATCATAGAATGGTTTGGGTTGGAAAGGGTCTTAAAGATCATCTCGTTCCAACCCCCTGCCATGGGCAGGGACACCTTCCACTAGCCCAGGTTGCCCAAAGCCCCGTCCAACCTGGCCTGGAACACTGCCAGGGAGGGGGCAGCCACAGCTGCTCTGGGCAACCTGTGCCAGGGCCTCACCACTGTCAGGATGCACTTGTATGAGGGAGAGGGATGTGGCTCAGCAGCCTCGTGACCCTGTGCAGCCATGGGGTTGGTGCAGTGTGCTGGGGAACAGGATTAGTTTTTGCTTTCTGTGTGCACAGTCCCCCGTGTAAGACATAACCTCATGTCCCCGCTCACAAATACTTCTCTGTGAGCCACCTCTCTGGGACAAAGGAAGCTCCTGGTTAATTACTGCAGCTTTGATTTTGACGGTACAAATTTCCCTTGCTGCCTTCTAAGCCTTCAGAGTTTCCTGCCAGGAAAGATAAAGTCCCTTTGCAAAGGCTGTTTGCTCCCGCGAGGGTCCCAGCACTGCCACTCCAGATGAAAGCGTGGGGAGGAGCAGAGGGTGATGTGCCATGGCTGTAGGACCTTCATCTGATGATCTCAGAGGGCTTCAAAAATGGGAGTTCATTCATCCTGCAGCAACACCTCGTAGCTGTATTATAAATGGGGCTGGAGGGATGGGCTGAGCAGCCAACCCTTTGGTTTTTGGGAATGGGGGTGGGAAGGAGCCAGCAGCAGAGCCTGCCCAGCCCTGCCAGCAGCACTTCAAAACACAAACCACTGCCTGGAGCCTGCCTGCACAAGGCTGGATCGGGCCCTCCATGCAGCAGGCTGGTGCAGGCAGTGCCGGGGCGATCCAGAGCACCCCCTTACAGACATCAGCAAATGCTCTGGGTTTGGCTGTGGGAGGGATTTTGAGGAAATCCATCATCCAGGTGATCGTTCAGATGAAGTGCTGCCTGCTCCTTGTTTGGCACGGTCAGCTGCAAATGCTTTGCTGCTGTGTTGCCCCAGTTTAGACTGGTGTCAGCACCCAAAATTATCAGTTTAATGACAGCTGTGGTTTCATTAGCACTACCAGCAAAATCGGGTTTTACTTCAGAATACGTTTTAATTTCCCATTTTACTGTAGGACAGAAGGCTTGCACAGTGCCCACACTGCCTTCCATGTGGCACATGCAAAAGTAACAAACCCAGAGTGCAATCCCACCGCATGCTGATGCGCTTGCCTTCCCTTTGCAATGCAACAGAGTCATCTCCTTAGCAGCTACTCTTACATCTCCCACTTACCTGAGCTGAAGATGTAGCACAGGTGTCCCACGGGAAGAGTTGGTGGATGCGGGGGGGGCCTCGGGGGAGCTCCCTGCATCCCTCCCCTTCCACTGAGTAATGCAAAAATAATCCGTTTAAGGAGGTCTTTTCTCAGTAGTGGGGAAGCAAAAGGGTACTCTGTGATGGCAATCAGGCTGATCCAATTTGATAGCTTAAAAGCACTGATTCAGCAATCAGTAAAATATGCACATGTGTACTCTCTTCAGTAACAATTCATTTATTCACATGCCTAAAACTTAAGCACCTGCTTATTTCCTATTGACCTCATGGGGTTTTACTCACAAATACTCTCTGTAGGAGGACTGAAGGAGAATGAGAACATGCTTCTATCTCCAGGTACCTTTTGTTTGAATCTATATGTTTTTATTACAACTTCACAGGGGAAAATGTCAGGTAAAAACCTGCCTGTTTGGATGCTTGTGGTGAAAGTCTTAGTTCTATGGAGGCAGAGATTGCACAGATAGATTTGTCTTTAATTTCATCTCATTGGCAGGAAAAAGGGAGGCAGGTACATGAAAAATTAAGGTGTTGTGCTGCATATCTTGTGTAATTAGACAAGCTGACAAACATCATTAGAAAAATCTATTTATTAAGCAAATGCTGATTGTGGCTCAGGATAACTAGTGGTGTTTCCTCCTGCTGTAGCTGGGATGTCAGGGTCTCATTTCAGCTCTCCTGGGGTTATTTTGCAGGAATGCTGGTGCTCAGCAGCTGCTACCAGTGCTCAAGACCTTCTTCATTGCTTCATGTGGTTTAATGTGCTGTAATGCCTCTTCTCTGTCCTAAATGTGCCAAAAGACATTGGTAGGGGAATGTTCTTGTTCGGCCCAATCTGTGTGGCTGGCTATGGGTCTCCAGGGCAGAGAGGACTGTGCAGCTGAAGGTTTCTTTCCTTTCTGTGCAGCTTTCAAGCTGGTGTTGCTAACTCACTGGCAGGCTCTCCTGCCTTGGTGCATGCCAAAAACCTCTCTTGTATATTGATGATCACCAAGAGATGCTCTTCTTGTACAAGCTCCTCTACTACAGCTTCTAAATGAGCATGTGTAGCTTGGAGGAGCTGTATATTGCTACCTTTGGGGGGCTCTGGTATGACATTAAAGTGTCAGATTCTGAGAGCGTTTCCAGTAGCCTCATTCCAGGATTGCTGCTTTTGGAGGAATTGGTGCCTTGTTGTATACTAAATTATTTATAAGTAGTTTTGTTGGTGGCTGGATTTGAGGATTAAAATGTATGTGTGAAATAAAGGTTTTCAATAATGAAATAAGGTAACAAAAAGATAAAGCCATTATATGCATAATTAAAATGATGCATAACTATATGTTCTTTATGTAGCTGCTTCAGCATCTTAAGTAGCTTATTAGACTGAGTAATCAGCCCCTGAAGCTTTCCCCAGCTTGGGTTTCTCTCCTGCTCTTGCTAAAGGTGCTGCAGAGCTGCTTGGAGCCGGGCCCTGGCCAGTCCCTTGGGTAAAGTGGTCCCGTCTTCCCACTTCTCCCCTAATTTCTGGGCTTGGAGAGTGGGATATCATATGATTAAGCCGAAAGGCAAAACTGCTTAACTATATATTTATTTTTTTTTTTATCATATCTCTTCATTACTGTGTTCCTGGTTCCAGGTTTCAAGGTGCTCGCAGCCTTCTGAGGGTACGCTGGGGGAGTCTCACACGCCCCCTTATGAGAAGCAGTAAATATTTCCTCCTCGTCTATTAACTAATCTATTTCTTGGCACAGCGTAGACATCCAACACAGTACTGCAGTAGGCTGGACTGGGAATGCTTTCATTAAGATAAGATGCTCTCCTCGTAGGCATGTAGCGTAGGGCATGCTGATGGGCAGAGGTGGGGAGGTGGCTGTTGAGAGAAGCTGGACCAAAACCTCCTTAAACACTCTCCCAGAGCGTCCTACACCTGTGATGGATAATGCGATGTGCTGCCACTGCGGGGCAGGTCTCCTGCGAGGGTGCTGGATGAGGGATTGTTGCTCCACAGGTGCCTTGCTTGGGTGGAGACCCCCAGGGAGTGCCTGGCCATGTTGGACCTGCTTGGTCCCTAACCAAGGGAACAGGGAAGGGCAGTGTCTGAGGATGCTGCTTTGGTTTTTCCTGGGATGTCCTGGGGACTCCCGGTCGAAAAGTCACAAAATGAGTGTGAATAATGGCATACTCAGCCAGATCTTTAATTAAAAACAAGTGTTTTTCACCAATTCTCTAGCTAATCTCAGCTGAAGCCTGCACTTTCATAAGTCCACAAATGAAAAGAGAAATATAATCTCCTGTAAACGTTTTGTTTTCCCTTGAAGCCTGAAGACCCCACAGCAGCCAGACCCTGTGTGGAGCTGCACTTCCAGCTTCCACTATCTTAAGCAACATGAAAGATGTCACTTCTAAGCCTCCGAGTTCAGAGAGAATAATTTAATGTTCTTTAACCTTTCCTTACAAGATCCATTTCAAAAGGAGCCTTGCTGTAAAGTCCACCCTTATGTAACATTAAAATGCATTTACACGTTTGGGCTCTGGGGGAGGCTCCTGTCCCCAGCTACTCCCCACTTACCCACCACCTCTTATTCCTCCTGGCTTCCTCTGCCCAAGCAGCAGAGGATTTTGGCTTTCTCTCTGCTGTCCTCATGTCCCTGCTGTCGGGATGGTGAGGATCTGCCTGATATGTGCCCAGATCCTGCCCGCACTGGCCAGGGGGACGTTCAGCCCTGCTTGCTGGGGCTGTGCACGAGGAGCCAGCAGAGACCCCACCAGCGAAGGGAGGCAGGAGCAGCACGCCCAGATGTATTTTTCTTGCTGTCCAGGTCAAGTACATCTTGGATTTACTCTACTTATAGTTGCTGGGCTGAAGTTTTCTTACCCAAAGGTCTTGCTTGCGTTCTAAAAATTTTGGTTTGCTGTGGGGTGGTGGATTTATTGCTGGAAATGCTTTCATGTTGGGTTGCTCGAGGTGGCAGGGTTAATCCCCAATGCTTTGGGTGCAGGCAGGAGGATAAGTGTGGTGGGTGCAAAAGCAGGAGAGGGGGGAGCCGTGTGCCTGTTCGTTAGTGCCGAACCCCCGGGGGGAAATTGCGATGGCATCGCTCTGCACTGCTTGGCAAGACAGGTGGGGATGCGGATGCTGCCCATGGGGCATTGCTGGTTGGGGGAGGGGGGGGATGGATAACTGCTGGAGCGATGCTCCTGGCTGGCACAGTGTGTTGTGGGGAAGCCATCCGCCTCTTTCAATGTGCCTGTCACCTGCCAAAGGCCTGGGGGGTCTGGGGGCAGGAGGAGGCAGCAGGCCATGCTGACACAGCCTTGGCAGCATCCATGGGGTGAGGCTTCTCCCGGCACTGGTTCCTTCTTGAACCTGCCTTTGCTTTAGAAATCCATGTAACACAGCTCATGGTGCGTTCTTCTGTTGAGCCAGATCTTCATCAGGGTCTCTTATTTCTGCCTTTGCATATGTCTGCTCTGACACTTGCTCTGACACTTGCCTTCTCTTACCAATTAGACCGCAATGTTCTCTTACCAGGTTGTGCAATGCTTTCTGCTTTCCCTCTCCTTTCATTTCCTAATCCACCTCACATGCTGCTGTTCCACATACCAGGCTTTGGGGGGAGTGACCCGGTGGAGCCTGACCACCCCAGCGCCCCGCTGAGTGAGTCCCCAAGCTGTTTTATCTGTCGCTTGTGCCCCAAGAGGCGGGAAGCTGCTTCAGCGCTCTTTGTAGTACAACACAACAGCATACAATATACTCAAACATGCAGAGAACAAAAAGCCCATTAAAAATGGGCCCTGCTGAGCTGGTGGGCTGGGGTTACTACGGGCATCTGCCTGCTGCTGCCTTTGTGGCCGCGGCTTTTAGTCAGATTAAATTGTGTCAGAGCAATCTGAACAGATTTTCTTCTGTTCCTCCCTCTCCATCCCTCCATCGGAGGATGCCTTTTGCTGACATGTTTGTACTCCCACCCAGTGCAAGCTGTGGCTAGGTCTTGTTGGGGCGATGGGTAACGGAGGAGGAAAGTGAATTCTCAGACCTCCTTGCCTGGATGATCAGATGTAGAAGAGAAATCCTGGCTCCTTTTGAGCTGTGAGAGTCTTGCCCCAGTTTCAGAGGTGTTGAGATTTCACCCTTCCTTTGCCTGTCCCCTTTCTCCCAAAATCTGCCAGCCCATGAAGTAACAAACTTCGGAGCAAAATGAGATCAGATTTTGCAGTAGTGGAAATGCCAAATTGTATTCAGTGCTGGCCCTCTAGAGAAAGGCACTTCATAGCCATGGAACTGAGAGAAAAATATAGTCTTTTAAATTTTGCCATCCTTGCCATGACAAGAACTTGGTTTTCAGTGCCCCTCTGCAGGGACAGGTGAGGAGGGGTGCTCGGCTGCTGCCTGCCAGCTCCATCCCTACCAGGTGCAGTGCTCCTTCCCACCCGACCAGCAAGCTCAATTAATATGACGTATTTGAGCTTCTGTTTGATTCTTCAGCCTTTCCACTCTATTAATCAGCAATTAAAAAAAAAATAATTTCTGATCTGGTTGCAGAGAAACCATGTCCTTCATGTTTTCATATTATGTTTTTTCCCCACTTTCCTCTGGAGCTCTGGCATAAGGTTTGTGCTTGTGACTCTCCCTCTTTATTTGGGCGGTCTGGGGAGAGAAACATGTCTTTCCATCCAGTATACAGCTGGGCTCATGCATCTGGTGCATCAGCCCAGGGGTCAAGAGAAGGGTTGGCTTGCTGGTGAAGGGCCCTGGGTCAGGCTGGGCAGGGTCTCGGTACGCTGGTGGGAGCACAGGTCTTGCTGCTCCAACTCCAAGCCCATCCTGTGAAGGGCAAATGTGCTCTCGGCTCCTACAGCTTTGTCTCTAACAGTGTATGAAGTGCTGCTTTCTGAAGGGAAAAATTCCATCCTGGCTGTTGTCAGTCAGTAATTAAGGCCTGATATATATGAACTGACTTGATTTCTTTCTTCCCCCCGCCCCCCCCCCTCCCCCCCCGCCATTATCTGGCTTGGTATAGCTTGAAATATTCCTGATGGTCATAAAATTATCTTGGCCTTTTTAAAAGTCAATACTTGCTACTTAGTAGAACCATGAACCTATGGGCTGGAAAAGATTCAAGTCTTACTAGCTTAGCTAAAAGGCATTAATTCACAGAATATATACATAACAATGCTGTCCTGACTTGTGGCGAGTCCTGCCTGCAAGATTTCTTCCCTTGTCTACAAGATTGACTTCGGACATCTTCTTTTATTGCTTTGAAAGCCCAGCCTGATGGATATATTGGCCAAAGCCAAGTGAGGTCTTTGTATTAAAGCAAGAAAAGAGACAGGTCAAAATTAAGTGTTGGGATGAGTGAGATCAGTTACAGGCTGAGTGAAGCCACCTCGCTCGGGGTTGTCTGTCTAAGAGCAGGGGCAGAGGAAGGGGCTCTGATGTCTGCTTTTGGCTGCCACGAAGTAACTTTACTCTTGCAGCAGGGCAGTTCTTTGTTTGTTTTGCTCCTGCTGTACGTGGTTAGTGGAGGAGCCCTGTGCCACCCATGGCAGGGCTAATCTAGGGGAGGAAGGAGAAGCAGAAAATACAGCAGAAGATAGACCAGATGCCCTTTTTATTTTTAATTGTGCATGCAGGGGAAGGGGAGCTATGCACTGCCTGAATTTCTCTGCAACAGTGAGTAGTATTGTCATCCTGCCAAGCACCCACCCCTTCTAAGCACCCTGCTACTGCTCTGTGTTAATTGCAATACAGCTGATGATGATAAATTCATTTGCTGTCCCTGGCACATTGTGTGGGCCTTCCCCTGTGTTCCCGTTGTGCAGCACTACCCTGTCAGACAGAAAAGGCTCTGAGGGATTTCCAGCTTGTGCCGGAGGCTCACCCAGGGCATGATGGCCACAAGGAGGTGAGTGCCACTTGCCCAGACCTGATCCCAGCCCAGCAGCTGGGCTTTCCCCCTCGTTGGAGGATGACAGAGCCTGGAGTAGCGAGAGAATAAAAGACTGTCTGGGAGTGAGTGGGCAGCTGTGCTGAGGGCTAGCCATCATGTTGTGCATTAGGCATCACATTGAGCACCTCCAAGAGATGGATGGTGAAGGTCTCCCCTGGCTTTGTTCCCCACCTCGTTGGGCCGGGCTGGTGTTTGTCCCCCTGCACTAGCTGTGATGTCCCCATATCTGCAGGGAATCTGGCAACAGTGCACTCAACGATAAAATCCGAGAGGGTTTCATTTCATTGGGAGTATGAGTACTTTTATTTGGGGATCCTCGGGGAGCCCTGCATGAGTCAGTTTCTTTGCTCACAGCCACCCACTGTGCCAGGCCATGGTCACCAAGCCATGCTAACGGTTTGTTTGCAAAGCAGAAAGGAGAGGGAGAAGATGATAAAAGACATTAATTTAAGGAAATAAAGGGGAGAAAGAAAAAAGAAAGGCTCTTGGAAACCCCTCACTCTTCCCACACAGCAAACTCTGACAACCTCATTAAACACAGGCGCTGAGCTGCATCCCTGTGCACAGAAACCTGGTTTCGTGCTGAAAATTCACAGGATGCTCACATGCAAACCCACTGGCTTTCTCAAGGGCCTTATAAATGATGGTGTTAAATACAGAAAAGGGAGCAAAACAAGGGCTATGGGGGTTCGTTAACCATTATGGCCTGATATGTGCTGGCAGGGAGCCAGCTGACAGTGTTGCTGCTGCACCACCTCCCCAGTAATGCTCCATCAGTTGCAAGTACTTCCCAAAAGCGAACAAATAAAAATAAATAAACAAATGGAGATTATTTTTTTTTTCCAGCAAAAAACATTGTTTTATTTTTAACCTGAGGCTTTAACCAGGAAAAAAGGCAATCATGTGTAATATAAAGCGCTGCCATGAGTAATTGCTGAGATGCATTGAGGTTTGGTGGCCAGGGTATCTGCCTGGGACATGGGGGACATGTGCTCCCTGTGGTGTGACCTCCAGCCCACATATTTTCCTCCTCCCCATTTCCCCTTTGCCCTTTCTCTTGCTGACATGGAGACATCTCTTTGGGGGAAGGATGAGCTGTGCCTGTCTGTGTGTGGCCTCTGTGCCCCCCTGCAGGACAGCAGCCTCGGAGCCAGGGATGCTATTGCTCACTGAAAGGCACTGAGAATTATTATTTGTGCCATTGCTCGAAGAATGTTAATTTTGGTGCTGCTAGATTAAGCAATGACATAAATATGTGATGGGCAATCAATGTGAAAGCTTAAATTTGCATTAACTTAGGGGTTTAGATTTTTATTTCTTTGGTTATTTGACCAAGAACAAGATTACCTCAGTTTAATAGCTTGATCATTGAAATTGTCCTAATTATGCTTTGAAAGTCTGATCCCTTTGAGGAAGGGGCTGTGTCCCACCTCTGTGGCTGTTGCTGTGGTTTCGCTCAGGGACAGCTGTCTGCTAAAGTGGGTTAATTGCACAGCAGTAGCAGATCTGCCTATACTGAGAAGTCTGTGTCCTTGCTATGGAAGAAAATAAAAGATAAAGTCTACATTGGTGGTGGTGGCATGTAGAGGAAGAAAAAAAAAGTGAACCAAAAAAAGCTAGTTTATTATTGCAGCTAGACAGGTCTCAGCATCTAACTTTCTTAAAGCTGTTTCAAAGCTCTCTGTGCTACCTTTGCATTCTATGAGCTAGATGTACCCCAAAACATCTTCTCAAAGGCAGGGCTGGAGCTGTAGAAAGCTGCAGGTGCCTGGAAAGGTCGAATTGTCTCATTCCCTGTGTGTGAGGGAATAACACTTATTTACTGATATTTTTATAGCTCTCCTGTGCTCACTGCCATTTGAGCACAGCGGCGTCCTTCCTCTCCCAAGCAAAGCATGAAGAATGTGACGTGTTGATAAGGAGAAACAAGGATTCACCAGCTCTTTGTGAAAAAGAAACTCATCACCTGCATTTCTGAACAAGCTTGCTGCATGGTGAAGGCAAAGCCCTAAGCAAGGCAGTCAGCAGAACCTGGTGCTTTGTCTTAGTCTCTTCAAGAACAGACATGTCCTATCTTCTTCAGTCTCTCTGGCAGGTTTTGTTGGCCTTTCTCCATAATGGCATCTGTTGTAGCATCACTGGCCCAAGGCATGGAGCCCCAGGGTGCTATGGCCATGGCCATGTGTGACTTCTCATCCCCATGGGAAAGCATTTGGCTCCTGGGGTGTTACCTAGCTTTGTGAGCTCTGGAAACTGATGTGCTGGCAAATTGTGGGCAGTTTGTCTAGTCCAACCAGAGGTACCTATAGACTACAGTTGCAGGTTGATGCCGATTGCCTTTCCACACAGGGTTCCGCAGGAGATGAGATCATTCTCATGGTATTTAGGGCAAGAGACCACAGGCCTGGATGGTTGACTTCCACATAGTTAACAAATTGTACTTGAGATATATATGTGTGTATATATATATATGGCCGAAGAGAATGGCAGCCCACTCAGAATGCCAGGTCATGTCTGCTCCTGATGAAGAGCTGTCCTTGTGCTGCAGGGAGAGCCATTCCGCTTGTGACGCGATACAGATGGTCACTGTGACATTTTCAATCAAATGTGTTGACAGAGCTTGTGTCATGAAGCTGAAAGAGTCAAAATATATGGGCCTTAAGGAAAAAAAGAAAAAAGGCAAAACAAACCTGGTGTGATTAAATGTATCCAATTTACCAGATGGATTTCTGCTCTGCCGCGCAGGATGGTCTGTTCCAGGAGTTTCTCTGCATTTCACATTCTGCTTATGTAGGAATGTAAGACCTCTCCATTTAATGAGTTTGATCGGTATCAAAAGTTAGTCTGCGTTTTTCCTGCTGGAATAGGTCTCAGGAAGGGGCCAGGGGATGAATTTCTGCATAAATCTTATAGGCACGGAGAAGCAACTGCCCATAACGGGAGCCATCTGCCTCGTCCTGCCATCACCACCAACACCCACAGCCCTCACAGAGGGGAAATATACTTTTAGCAAAGATTTAACAAGATAAAAACACCCATCCTCCTTCATTGCTTATGCTGTAGGGGTTATGGTGTTAGAGACAAACCAAGCCTCAAGGGCAGGAAAGTGCAGCTGAGGGTTGAGGAGACCAGCAGTAGCTGGGGCAGTTAGATGGGATCCTTTTACCTGGGTCTCAGCATGGGGTACGTGGCTGGGAAGCTCAGACCCCTAAATCTCAATATCTTTCTGCGCTGCAAATAGACCTAATAGGTATATAAAATCTGGCTGTTTATGCATAGAAAGGTGAAGGATACCTCCAGCTGTGTCGGACTGCATCAACACCATAGAGAGGCCACAGAAGATTTGGGATATTTTCCCATTAGAGCTTTTTCAAATATGTAAGTTTTATAATCTTTTTATTTCATCATTTGCTGCTCAGTGGGGGAGAGATGATCTTTGCATAAATGTGCCTGTTGCCAGCTGTGCTGGGAAGGGGAGTGGCTTTTGATGTGTAAAATTGCAGGCACTGACTTTAATTTGCACATCCCACATTGGTGCGATCAGGACCGCAGTGAGCAGAGCGATGCTGTTGTAATTAAGATCAGGGTTGGATCTGAGGCGCTGTGCATGGCTGCAGACATGCAGATGGCTACTGCGTTGGGAAAAGGTCTGTCCCTGCCTAACCGTTTTGGGGTGCCGCTGCTCCCCACCCCTCCACGCTCACATGAAAAATAATGCAAAGTTTTGAGGTCTGCAGGCTGGTAGGAGAAAACAGTGCCAGCTGGGTGGCCCTGTAGCCATGGGCACATGGAACTGAGCCACCAGCCAGAAAACCAGGGTTGGAGTACCTGGCAGGTGCCCCAGGGATGCCAGTGCCCCTGGGGGACCAGCACCATGAAGGGGTTATTTGAAGCTGCATGGGTGTATGTCAGGACAGTCTGTCCTTCAGCACGATGCTACCCAGTCCCCTGCCCTTTCAAATAGACGCGAGTCACAACACTACCACCACTCTGTACGGTGTTGTTCAAGGGAACGTTAAAAGCCACCCCAATATTTATTATCTGCAGCCTGTGCATAAAGCATTGCCTCTGCCCAAATGACTGCCACGCTGTCGTGGCCAGGGCCATCAGTCACAGCAGGCACCTCCAATGCTTCTTGCTGCTCCCGGTCAGAGCTGGGAACAAGGACTCCTAGTTAGGGACATGGTTGTTCACAGGCGATGCTTCAAGCTTGGCCCCTGCCTGCCAAGCCTTGGTTTTGGGGAGCAGTGTGCAGAGCGAGGCCCCTTTCCCTGGCACCTCCCTGGAGCCCCTGGGCTTCAACCCCACTTGCGGGAGCCTGGAGATGATCCTGAGCACCCAAAAAGCTTGTGCTTAATGAAGTGCCTTTGGCAAGCCCCACAGCGGGCACACGGCTTTCCTCTCCCTTTGGTACATGGTCCTGAGCTGCCCTAAGCACAGTGGGGTCTGGAAAACTGGAATATTTGGGCAAAACAGAAGATCTTCCAAACGGACAAACCGTTGGTAATATTTCAGCCAGGGACACTTGCAGTTTTGGTTTGGTTTGGCCAATCCCTTTTTGTGAAATACTCCAAAGCTGGTGGGATCTTCTGGGGATGTTTCCAAAGCCACCCCGTGATGAGTGCTTGGGAGATGCAAGCTGTCATTACTGCAAGTGGGATGTGGGGTTTGGATCTCATTTTCCTCTGAACTGAGTAGGACCTAGACAACAGTCCTTTCATCCTTTCTATCTGCAGGGTGCCCATGTCCCAGAGATGGGTAGTGTGGGGACAGCAGCCAGAAGCCCCCCACACCACTGTCTGCAAAGCATGGCTGTGTGCTGCCACCAGTGACCTAGCATTCACCTCCCTTTGCTGTCCCTGCCTCAGTTTCCCCGTTGGTAAAACAGGACCTCTATGAGGTTCCTGTGCTATGAAAATGCTCCCGATAGCAGCTATGGAGTAAAAGGGATGAGTTTCCTAGATGTGTGAGCTTTTCCTCTGTGTCATGCCATGTGAGAGAGAGCAGTTGTGTGCTGACCACTGGTTCCTGATGTCTTGTGTAGCCCTGACAGCATGCAGGCTTGGGAGGGAGTGCTGAGCATCTCCCCTGTGGAGCTGAAGTCCTGGCAGGGCAGGAGAGGCAATTCTCCCTGCCAGCAGCAGGAAAGAGCTGTGTTACAAACAGCAACCTGTCTTCTAGCAAGGAGGATAAAAAACAAAACAAAACAAACCAACCCAAACCCTACTTTTCCAATATCCTATCAGTTTGCACTGACTGGGCTAAAGCTGTGCACAACTGGCCCAGGGCAAAGCCTGGAAGCAGCTGGGAGGGGGTGGGCAGGGGCGAACAAAACTGGTAGTACATACATAAACCTTTGTCTGTACCCACGTTTCTGTTGGACAAAACATTTCAAAAACTCTACTCTCAGTCTGTCCTTTGATGTAGCAGAGCCGCAGGTGCGAGCAGTGGCTGGGGGATGTGGTTCCCGGGGAGGAGAGTTGGGAGCAATGGGGGTGGTTTGCAGGAGGGGATGTCAGCTGGAGGGATGAATGGGTCCTCGGAGAGGAGGGGTCAGCACCCATGTCCTTGGCTCTTGCTCTTGTGCAGGAGCTAATTATTGCTTTTTGCCCAACTGTGGTGGTCTGGGACATACACAAGTGGTGCTGTGTAATTTGGTATGGCTTGTAATGCCCAAAGAGGTAACAGTGTGTGTAGATGTGCAGACTTATTATTTAAATTAGCATTTGGCAAGAGGAGAGTACTGGTAAAAGCAGGTTCTGCATTGCATGGTTCAGCTCGTTTGCCAAAATCAGGTACTGCATAATTTGAATCCCTCTGGGGAGGAGTATAATCTCTGGTTTTCTTTGGTTTCTGCTTTGTTCTGGTTGTTTTCTGCAAAACTGCTTTAGTCCCAGGTCATGATTAACAGCAGTTGTCATCGAAAGCAGAGTCATCCTAGTAGCCGCAGGAAAATGCCCTGGACTAGTCAGAGCAGGTTAAATTATTCATTTCAGTTAGTTAGTTTTAATAATTAAAGAATTTTTGTCATGTTTTGCAAATTGTCCAACACTTCGTGGTTGAGGCTCTCTTCTTTTTTTTTTTTTTTTTTTCCTTTCTTTTTTAATCTCCCACTGTTCAGTGGGTAATTTCTCCCAGCCCATATAGCCTGTGGAGTGCTCCCAAAGTACTTCTGGAGAGTTCCCAGTGTTTGCACCTGAGGGCTGGTCACCTGAGAATTGCAATATTATTGCTTCCTTTGATTTAATAGCCTTGCTTGTAAACAGAAGGATGCGCTTTTTTTTTTTTTTCTGTTTGCCAGTTGCCCACAGCATCAATAATTGTTCAGGACACTTGTTGACAGGCTCTTTCTATTAGCTGTACCAGAAAAGCTCATTGTAATACCACTGTTTTAAAGCAATTGGGGGAAGCAGCAAAGTCAACCAGGTAGCAAATGTGTTGTTCCTGTAGTCACATAGATCCAGGGACAGGAGACATAAGTGGGGCTTAATTCTCTCCCAAATGGATGCTCTATTTCACGCGCCAGCACAGCTTCTGATTTATGGATTTCTTAACGCCACAATATTTTCATTGCTAAAAACTAAATGGGAAGATGCAGCTAAGACCTGATCTAAAACCTGCTGAGGTAAATACAGGGACTGCGGCTGTTGTTAGCAGCCCTTGGACCAGTCCTAGAACAGAGTACGGTGATAACAGTTTGAATCCTCAGTTTGCAGAGGACTGGAGAATTTCTGCAATCTCTTGAAAGGGATATTGAGCCGTGCTGTGAGCATATTTAAATAGGCAGTCTGTGTCCTGAGGTTATCTTGAAAACCAAGCCTACCTAGCTGGAGGAAAACGTGATGCTACAAGGGGGAAGAAGCAAGCCACTGATCTCTGAGCTAATGAGTGGACGAGAGATGCGCAGCTGAGCTCATTTATCAGGGTAAAATGTTGTTGGCTGCTGTAAATGGGGAAACAGTTAAGCTGCACTGCAGGGTCAACTCTGGAGCCTAGGATGGAGGCTGAGAGCTCTGAGTTAAGGACATGGATGGGCCAGGGCAAACTCATGCTGCAGAAAGTCAGGTCTGGAGTCCATCCTGGAGAAGACACTGTCCTAATAAAAGATCCAATAAATAGAGTTAGCGAGAGATTTGTTTTGATGTATAGCAGTCTGTTCAGTTAGCTACCAGAAGTGGTTTGTTTAATGACTGAAACTGCAAGAGTAGGAGCTCATCTCAGTGAGACCAGGAGAGAATATAGATTAATGCCATTGTGTTCTCAATGCGTCATTGACTTTCCCTACGTACGGTGAGCAAACGTGCCGTTCAGGTCCAATGAGATGGACAGGCTCATTAAGCAAAACTAGGACCTCTAAAGTCACCCCCTGGGAGAGCCTCACTGTGTATTCTCACTTCAGTAAAGAGCAATTTGTACTTATTTTAAAAGAATCCATCATTCTCTTGCTCATCTTGGTCCCACTCCAGCTGGAAGACAGGAATGTTTGGAAGTTCTCCGCTCAGCCTGCCTGGGTGATGTCAACAGCCGCATGCTGGATACTCAGGAGGCTGGGAGATTGTAATTAAGTGTCCGAACATCTGTGTGCTGAGAAGAACCAAACTACCAGAGAGCCCATCTTGCAGAGCCCCCTGCTGTGTGTGGGGCAGGCGTCCCAGCTCCCGTGGTGGAAAGGACTCGGGAAGCCTCCTGACGCGGGATTCCTCTTGGGCAAAGGGCAGCAGCTGCCCACCGTGCCCATCCTCCTGCTGTTACGGACGAGACAAGGTGGAGGGAGTGCAGGGAGAGGAGGGTCAAGGCATGCTCTGTTTCTTCTGTCCATCTCCAGCAGATGTTTCCCGAGGAGCACTGTCCAGCTGGCTCTGCTCACAGCAGCCCCCCACCGGCAGCTTTGGACTCCAGTGAGCCTTGTGCAAAATCATCCAGGAAACCACGGACATCCCTGTGGCCTCTGCTCAGAAAACCCTGAATTTGCAAAGTCTTGGCTTTGATTTTTCTTCATACAGAAAGGATGTGATTTCAGGGATGAGGCAACCCCTCACCATGATTTATTGCGCTGTGTTGAACAGGGAAATCTCTTCCCTGGCTACGTGTGGATGGCAGCTGGGTACACAAGGAGGAGAGTTCTCCTGGGATTACAAATGCTGTAAGAAATGTATCTGGTGACATTTCATTTAACCCTGTCGCAGATCTGAGGTTAGATTTGATGCAGTCACACCTGTGGGTGTGCTCAGAGCACACCAGCGGTGATGCTGGTGGGGAATGGGGGTGCCAAGGGTACCTACTCCCTGCTCTGGGTGCCTGCTGGCTGGGGGGGGTGGGTCCAGCACAGAGGCATCAGGGAGAAATGGCTGCCCAGGGGTTTTGTGTGTGCAGGGAACACTGCAGGTCATCTGCTGCTGCTTCAAGGGCAGTGGGTGGCAGGTCTCATGGATTCCAGTTGCTCCATCTCTCATGCTGGAGTTGGGCTTTTTCCTCTACCCTGCGTAGCCACTGTCCATCCTACCTGGACTCATTGGTCAAGGCCATACTCTGGTTTGTCCTGTGTAAATGGAGCCAGAGCAAGCCCGTGAATTAACCCAACAGCTACCACACTCCATGATGCAGACTAAGCTGGGCACAGCCCGGGTACCAGCAGCACAGATGCTCTAAAGTGGATTTTAAAGCACATCAAACTCTGTTGCTGGTATTTATGTGCCATATGTTGCAATGGTAATTACTTCTTGTGCTTCTCAATGGAATAGAGTATTGGGGTTGTTTAGATCCTCCCGGTGACGTTACTGGCCTCTAGGCCCACTAGAGGACTAGAACTCGTTGCATTTTCATTTTTAATGCAAGCACTGGCAGTTTCCTTTGTAGTGAGCAGGGCTGGGGGTGTTCAGGGAGAGCCAAAGTCCCCAGTTTGCTGTTCAGCACAGGATCCGGCTGGTGGCATCCGTCACCGGGACACGGTGGTGCCAGGGGAGAGCCTCCTGCGCCTGCTGCAAACAGCCTCTGACTACACCCACACAATAGGAGCAGGGTTGTTTGTTTTTTTTTTTTTTTTCATAAACCATGTTAAGCGATGAGTTACATGGTTTAGAGCTATTTTTGTAGCAAGATAAAAGAATGCTAATTTGCTCATTTACCTAACTTCCCATCACAGTTCAACAGACTATTATACACCAGGACTTTCTTCTTTTTCTTCCTAAATAACTCCTTGATGACAAAGGATGTTTCACTGCGACAGGCAGCATTATGCAAAACTAGGACTGATTTAAAAACAAAATACTATTCCCGTTGAAACTCCTTTTTGGTGGTCATGTGGAGTTTCAATTACATGCAAATTCTTTGCATCGTTCATTGCCTTCAAGTGGAAATTTTCAAGATGTGTTGGAAAACCTCCAGTGATTGAAGGCCTCCCTAAAGCCCTAGTGTATTAAATCTCCACCAAGAAAAATACACATTTATGTTGAAAATACAGAGTAAACTGTACCTTGTTTATATGGTTTGTCACATTTTCTTACTCTGAAAAGAAACCTTAACCAGCTGTAGTAAACATTGTTCTGCCTGCCTTCTATGGGTGGGAATTGGTTCTTTGATCTTCAGTTCAAAGAGGTTGAAAAGGCTGTTTCTGCAGTCTGCAGAGAATTTCCTTCTGCTTCCACAACATCTCTTGATTAACTCTGTGTTTCTGGGGAGGCTCTCGGTATCCATTCAACCAAAGAGATGCTTACATCTTGTGTAACATCTACTGCGAAGTGGAGGAAGTTTGCTTCCAAACCACAACAGTCCTTCCATGCACAACTTGCCCGGCGGTGGATGTCATCCCCCAACACCCAGGAGAGTGGTAACACCAGCAGAGCCCTGCAAATGAGCGTTTGAGGCTACAGGCAAGACCCGATCGTGTCCGACAAGACCGGCAGGCGGCCAGGTTGGCATCCAGTTGCTGGCTAGGAAGCAGGTCACACCGGAGCAGAGGTGCTCTCTCCGCTGGATCTTCACTGACCTGGATGTCCCAGGTCTCACGACACCAAGCAGTGTGATCTGTCCCTTGCCAAAGGGCCTGCTGTCTTCGGGACTTGTAGGTTGTGGCCTTTTGCAACGCTGCTGTTGTTAACCTAATCGAACATTTAAAGCAAGGGGGAGGGAGAGGAAATCATTAGCAGCTGCATTAACTTCTACCCTGGATTCTGTGCACAGCGTTTGCTCAAATTAAATAGCTGTTTGGATTCAAGCGACTCCTCCGGCGGGAGCTAATGAAACCAGTCCTGCAGTTCAGCAGTGGCATCAACCAAAATCCTGGTTGTAATCCAAACTTCAGGGTTTTTCCTCCTAATGAATTAATCAGCTGATTACATGTGTGCGATAGCTCATTAGAGAGGTGCATGGCAACCTTTGGAAGGACATTATTGGCTTTGTGTGGCCCGGAGGCTGTTACACTGTAGGAGTGTTCTCCTTGGAGTATCGCGGCACCATATGTGTTGCTCTAATTAATGGGTGCTGTTCCTGGGGTCGTTTGATCTCAGGAAAATGACTGTAAAAATTTTAATACTGTAAGCCTTCGAAAACTTGGAAGAAGAACTCAAACAGCCAAAAGCAATTTCCTTTTAATATAGCTTGTGGTGGTTGTGATTTAATTTATTTTTTACTTATTTTAAAAGCTTCCACCCTATTTAATGGTAGCTGTGGAGATAGTGAAGTGTAATTTGGAAATTAGTTCCGGATGTTTGAGTTGTAGCTTTATTTTAGTAATCTGGGTCATTAATTTTGCTGTTTGGACTTTCTTCCCCTGTGTGTGCGAAACATGACTGCACCCAGGGTATAAAGGGACTTTCAAAGTCCTCTCCCCACTGGGTGACCCTGCAAAAATAAAGCCCATTTCTCTGTTGTTATCCGGTGTGGACAGCAGGAGATGAGCAGTGGAGATAAGTGCTGCGATCGGATCGTTTGAGTTCCTCCTGAAGTCAGGGACATTGAGCACAGTGGGGAGGGACCTCCCTGGGGCTGACCCTGCTGGAAAGTCAAGGGCCAGATTCAGGTCAGGGTAGGGGTTTAGGCTCTCAGCCATGACAGGAGCCTATTTAAACAAATCAAACCAACTTGTAGCTTGATTAATAAGCAGAGGTGCAGTTTGGTAACGCTTTTCAAGGAATACTAATGAAAGGGATCTTCTGAGTGAAAAAAACATGCTTCTGCTCAAACCCTTGGACTACCCAGAAAATTTGGAAACTGAGATATACCAGCATCCTCCTCTGGAGGCGTGTTGCAAGTCACTGCGAGTGCAGCTCCTTGGTGCAAAGAAGCGTCTGGAGCAACACCGGTGGCTGTGGCATGGACCATGAGGTGCCTGGGGGTGTCACAACTGACAGCCCTTAGGCAGGGTGTTGTGGGTGCTGCTTGCACCTCTGTCAACAGGAGCATGAATTTAAAGATGGTTTCCTCCTCTGGTGTTAATGGGATGGGGATGGAGCCAGTCTGGGAATCTGGGATGCTGGTGCAAAGCTAAGGGTCCAGTCTAGGAGTCTGCAGAGGAGCCAGGGGCTGGGGGTAAAGCTCTGTTCTTCTCTCTGCTGGGCAATGCGTCAGGTAAACTGAGAGTACCGATCTACATCCCTGAGCAAAAGGAGAGTTACAAACAATCCAGGATTAAGGCTGGTTTTCCCCCTGTATATTTATGTAACACCAAGCAAAAAAAAAAAAACAAACAAACACCACACCACCCTGATTTTTTGGGGCTAAACTTTAGAAACATGGTCATTATAACAATGCAAGAGCAGGCAGAAGCATGGAACTGGCTTAGGTAGAGTTTTTCTGCTTATCCTTATTTCTGTTTTACTGTTTATCCTCTCCTTGTTATCCTGAACTAGTTTGTCATCTTGTAAACACCAACCTATGACCCTTAAAAAGAAATCATCAGGAAGAAAACTTGCTGAGTTGCCTTTTTGCCTGTAGCAGTTGAACAAGCCCATCATCTTATATAATATTAATATTTGTAAAAGCAAACCTACAGAGCTCATAAATCTTCCATAAAAGTGGGACAATATCTACATCTATTTTAGAATGAAGCAGGTAAGTAGGTTCTAGGACAAAAGGGGTTTTGATACAAAGGCAGTAGATAGATGAAAGAAATGAAATTGCCATTTTAATCTGAAAGTTGGCTCTGCATAAGTGATACCAGAGGCTGCGCCGCTGCCTGAGCCAGCATTTTGCTCTGGGTCATCGCTTGGCCCTGGAAAGCCCCAGCCCCTGGCTGCTGCCACAGCAGCATTGCTCCCTGATATTCCATTCAAGGAGCAAACAAAAAGTCCAAAACTGAAGCAGGGCTTGTTTGCAGGGGAGAAGAGGACTTGATTAACATTTTTCCTAACTTTGTATCTTCTCCAAAAGCAAAAAAAAAAAAAAAAAAAGTGTGAAAAGAAATTCTGCAGCTTTAGATTCTGCTCACCATATTTTAAGGCAAGAAGCAGGCTTTTCCCCATTATGCTATACCACAGCAGTGTGGGAACCCAGACGAGAAAAAATAATAGAGCTTATTTTTAGCCAGCCAAGTGAGCAATCTGTCTCCAAACACGCACATGGAGCAACTCTGGAGAAACAACGCTGCTGCATCACCATTAACACAGCCCTTTTTCAAAGGAAAACTGCTTTGAAAAAGTTGCCTTAAGACATCTTTTATTTGGTACCACCTGTGGTGGGATGGGAGGGGTAAAATCAAACTGTTTAAAGACTGTAGGCATACAAGGGAGGGAAACACTTTTTTTTTTTTTCTGCCCCCAGTTTTTCTTCATTTCTTGAGTTTTGTTGTCCGTGGATTGCTGGTCCCATGAGACCACAGGGATGAGGCATGGGCAGCACCTGGGGAGCCTCCGTTCCTGGTGCCTCCGTCCTGAGAGCTGAACATGTTGTGATGGCTTTTCCCCACGGCCTGGGACATGGCGTGAGTCCTGCCATCCCATGTGGGGCAGGGTGGGATCTCCAGCCCCTCACAGGGATGGTGTTTTGTCAATAAACATCCCGGTTGTGGTTTTTAAGGGGTATGTACGTGCTTCTGCTCAGCACTGAGCAGCGTGAGGGCTCTCGCTGGCAGCTGTGTTTATCTGGTGCAGCGGAGGGGAGGTGCAGATAGATGACTATCTTTGGACATTTTTGCCAGGCATGCAGTTCTTCCTTTTTTCCTTTTTCCTTTTTTTTTTTTTTTTTTTTTTGTTTTCTTTTTCTTTTTTTTTTTTTAATTTCCTCGGCCCTGAGCACAATGGGAAACCTTACAATTCTGTATTGCTTGGTGGTGGAGCTGATCAGAAGAGTAATTATGGACTAAGCTTGGTCCCTTCAGCTTCGCCCAGCACCAGAAAAGTCCATCATGTGGGTTCACTTCTGGCCATGGCAGTGAAACGTGTTGGCTGGGTCCAGCCCAGCAGCCGCCTGCAACTGGGGATGGAGTTCCCAGTGTGAGCAGACAGGACCCATAGATGGGAGACCAGGGAAGTCTACTGCATGTATTTTATAGATGAGGAAGTGGGGACCAGAGACACAATGAAGTGATTCCCACAAAAACTGAGCTGGGATCCTGTGAGCACCAGACCAAGGGATGTACTCTGGGCCATGGCATGAGCTATGTAGTGCAGCCACGCTCATTCCCAGCTTGTCTTGGAGGTGGAGGATGGTCAGACATTGGTTCAATCTAAATTTCTGGTGAAACAGGTTTGTTGTTTTTTTTTTCCTTCTAAAATAGGGACTAGCTGAAGCTGAATCTTCTCATGGGATTAGGTCAATTCAGTTAGCACAGCACGTTTTTAAGGAAAAGTTTTTATCATGCCAACTCAGGCAAGAAATATGTTCAAAGAATTTTATCATTCAGCTCAAATCACTATTTCGTTTAAACATTTTAAGCTAATGAGAGTAGGGAAAAAAAAGCTTTCATTGTTTAAAAAAAAAAGTGGAAATAAGAAGGGAACATGTGAAAGTTGTGAGTGGAAAATGTTTTCATATTTTTCATTCATGGAAGTTTACAAGTTTAAATTTTATCCTAAATAAGGACAAGAAAATATCTGAAAAGCTTTCAACAGGCACACAAATAATTAGCCAGACGATTCCTGCTGGTCTTTCTCATCTTCAGATCCAGCTGCATTTTCCCTAATGAAATTTTCTGCCACAGCAAAGGTGGAATGTGAAAGTTCAATATTATGGATCAGCTTTGCTTACAAGGAGAGAGGAAACAGGCCAGAACCTTTACACTGGAAAAGGGATGAATGACAGCGGTATCACAGAGGTCCGTACAATTGTGGAGAACCTGAGTACGTCACAATAAACATGATGGTCTACATGCAAGCACTGATTTTCCTGCATGTGATTTTTTTCAAGGTGGATCAGGTGAAGGGCTTGTGAGATCTAACTGTTCTTCCATCTTTTCTTTAGGGAGCCCCCCATTTGCTCTGGGGTGTCCAGCTGCGTTTGTGCTTTTTCTGTCCCTTTGGGTTAAGAAAAAGAGAAGCTCTTGCCCTGGCTGCAGCCAGAACAGCAGGACTTTTTTGGACCTTATCTCGCCTTTGCTTTCCCCAGCCTTTTGCTGTCACCTCCATCTCCAGGAGGACCTGAGCAAAGCTGAGTTACGTACATCTCCAGTGTAGCATCAGCTCTGCTGTCATTAGAGAATAAATGACGCTGTCTCCATGGCTGGGGAAGAAACCAAATTAAACCCCACCATCCTTGGCAACTGATGGGCTGGCTGCCGAGCTCCATGCCACAGCCAATTTCTCATGAACAATCAAGGGCAAATTGTATCTCTAATTTCTGTCACAAATGTTTTTGCTATGCGAAGCAACAAATAGGTGTAGGGAGAAGAGGAGAGAGTGCTTGGCCTGGCCTGGCCTTCAGCCTGATGGCGAGGGAAGGCTGTGATAATGCTAATGTGTTACTGGCAAGATGGTGGCTAATGGAGTTGCATTAAGCAGCAAGAAATGGACAGATGAGCTGCTTTCTGTCTGTGATAACACATCACCCTGCTAAAATAAGGCAACTGTGAAGGAGGGTGAGGAGGGAAGCAAATTGCCAGTGAGAAACCCAGCGTGGGAGACCACGTTCCCCAATGGAGAGCCCCACCAAGCATGGGGAGATCTGTCGTTAAGCTCTAAGTGTGAAATTGTTGAACTGGGCTTGCCAAAGCAGGGCTGGGGGTGCTGTGGCATTCAAAGTGGCCACTGCAGGTGACACCAAGCTAGGAGACATTCAGATTGTAGCGATAAGCAGGTACTGACTTTTGGCACTAATCTGACTATGATAAATATGTGGCGTATTGACCGCAGTGGAAACCTAGATCAATATCAGTCTTCAAGAGGCTCAATAGATCAACGTTTCTTTGATACAGATAAAGAAAATAGAGGGTAGGTGTTTATGGTATTCCCTGCATGCAGTATTATTATTCTTTGCTGATCCATCTGCTGAGGTTAGGGGAGGGGGGAGTGAGAACGAAGGTAAGAAAGGATTTAGAAAGATAATTCACCAGACATCTAAAAAGCAGTTGTAAGAAGGAGATTTATGGCTTCTCTTTTTTTTTTTTTCATTGGTTTTAGGCTGAAAATAGGAAAAGAAAGATCTTTGTAAAAATGTATTGTCCTTTGAGAGACAAATTCCTATCAAATAGTGGTCTTGGGTTTAATGAGGTGCCTGTGGCAGGGGGATTGCTGGCACATGCCCATGCTTACTTAGGCTTTGGCAAAGAGGGACACACAGGTGTTTCACAGGTCCCTGCTGCTTTCTGGTGGTAGAGGTACCCACGCCTGGCTCTAAATGCCTTAAGGCAACTGGCGGGGAGATGGTTAAATCAGGGCATGTGGAAATGCTGGAAAGGAGGACACACAGAGAAAAGCCATTTATTTCACTTCTTAAATAAATCAGTTGGCCCTGTCAGGGGCTGCGGATGACTGAGGTTGCAGCTTCACCAGTAAGCCAGTCCTGGCACTTCTGTTGTTGCTGGGATGAGCACGACTCTGCTGATTTATTCCCTTGAACAAATAATCCAAAACTGAGAAACCTGTTCCCATCATCAATGGGATTTTCTGACAGAGGTTTTTAAAAAATCCGTTTGTTTTGTTTTTGTTTTTTTAAACGATGAGGGACATCAATCTCCAGGAATGACTTTTTGGCATTGGCCCAATTCAAGGGGAAGGTTGTTGTAGGGTTGTCCTCTGCTTCCTGTCCCCAGACCCCTTCCCTCTGCGGTGAAAAGGCAACGGCACTGCTGGGAAACCTCTGGGTCTCACTGTGGTGGCGTTTCAGTTCCTGGAAGCTGAGACTTTGCAGCCACAGTGCTTGTATTGGGAACTGGTGAGGAGGAACCAAGGCAAGGTCCCACCCCATGTGGTGGCCTCCAAGGAAGTGGCTTGGCATGTTGCATCTCTATGGTGTTTTTCTCCAGAGGACTCAGTTTTGTGTCAATGCTGAGGTCACCTGCATTGGGTCTCAATGACTGCGTGGCTCAGAGCAGGGTTGGAGACTTCATGGTTGGGTTTGCTTCCAATCAAAATCCTGGTGTTGTGAAGGTCAAGGGTAAAACAAACCACCCTCACAGAATCATTTAGGTTGGAAAAGACCCTTAAGATCATTGACTCCAACTGCTAACCTAACGTCCTCAAACCATCAGGGTGCATTGAGAGGATTTGGACCACAGGGATGTCCTTGTCCCTGCATCCCAGCTCATCTCCACCAGGTGAAGGGAACCACTGCCAAGCACCCTTAATGCACTGCAGTCCCAAATCTTGGCCACCCCAGCCATGTGTGGACTGGAAAGCTGCAGGAGGTTGCAGCGGGTTGATTAGTGTCACAGCAGGATGATGGCATTGTGGCAGATCAGCTGAAGGGACCTGGAGAGCAGGCACAGCCCTTGTGCCAGTGTGGGGACATGGGGGGACTTGCAAAGGGCGCTTGGCTATGGAGGCGTTCCCCATGCTGGCAGGCAGAAGGGAAGGTCTCCACCCCTAACCTCTCATGGGAAGCTGTGGCATTACTGTGGTGCATGTGGGGGACAGCAGAAAGTTTAAAGACCAGCACATATAGTCAGAGAGGTCTGACCAAGACACAGCTGGGTAAAACCCAGCTGCTCTGCAGCCTCAGACAGACGTCACTGAGGTTCCTCCATCAGAGCTGGGGACCCTCCACAAGACACTTGTGGACTCCCACTGGAAGCGAGGTCCTGAGGGAGGTGGCATTGTCTGGCCCCTGTCATGGGCAGTTTTCCTCCCCTCACTGTGCTCAGCCCTGAAACAAGTTTCCAGTAAGAGCTGCCAGAGTCTGAGGGGAGAATCAAAGGCGCCTGTGTAACCCTCGGGTAGGGGCTGCACTGCTGCCACTATCAGAGATGGTCTGCAGCTGGGTGGGAAAATAGATGTCACCCTTGGAATGTGTGAAGGTCGCCAGCTCCCATTACTGAAGTGATGTGTACAGATCCGTCCTGACACGTCCATTTGTTAGCTGGGATCACACAGCTTGATGGGGAAGTTGGATATAAACATGTAAATGGGAAAAGGATGTCCAAACGGAACAGAAAGGACAGTCATAGCACCTTTCCCTGTGTATGTATTTCCTTCCTTTCCCTTTCTCATCCTGCCCTTTCTCCTTGTTTCACAGGACTGGCTGACAAAATTTGGGTATCTGCCTCCTCCGGATCCTGTCACAGGACAACTGCAGACACAGGAGGAGCTCACCAAGGCCATCACTGCCATGCAGCGATTTGGGGGGCTCGAGGCAACGGGGGTCCTAGGTCAGTGGCTCATGATCCCTCCTCTCTCTGGTGCAGAGGGATGCAGGGATGGCTCCTTGCGGGTCCAGCGAGAAGGGACTTGGCGCTGAGTTGGGAGTAGCATCACCTCCAGGAAAAGCTCACATGGGTGTAACATACGGCCCAGTTTGCAGCTGTAAGAGTAATTACATGGCTCAGGTGCTTTGTTGCCTTGTGCTTTCAAGAACCTGAGGCAAGCAATTATTTCACCAGACCCACACACCCTTGGGGTTCCCATTGTGCTTAAAATAGCTCTTGGTGTGTTCAAAAAAGAAGAAAAAAAGACAAGAAAAAAAAGACAGAGAAACTAAGGCTGATAGGTTATCCCCTTCAAAGCTTTAATTGCAGTATCAGATTGAATTGAATAAAAATCCTGATTAAGCCTCCCAATATGTATATGTAGATATTCTGGTTTCTTTGCTGCAGGGGCACAGTGCAGGGGAAGGAGGAAGATGGTGTCACATCCCCCCAGCACTGCTTGCTCCTGCCCGACACTCAGAGCCACAAGGTGCCTGTGGAGCTGGCAGGGGTCTCCTTGGCTCTCACTGAGCTGCAATGGCTCCAGGCACCCCTCGGTCACCCCCCTGCCAGCTGAGAGCCCATCATCTGCTCCAGCAGCTCCACCGGCAGCAGGGACAGGGCGATGAGAAGCTTTTTCCTGATGTGGCAGGCATGTCTGGCTGGGGGGGAGCAGTCCAAGGCCAGGCTGAAGCAACACAAGTTCCCCAGTGTGGCCGGGGTCGTTTGTCTCAATGTCCTCATTGAGGGAAGGAAAAAGCCAGCATTATCCCAGCCCTCGGAAGGACACCCGTCTGCCCTCCTCCCCTCCCTGACGCATGGCCATGACCTCCCGCCGTGTGGCCAGTTTTCTTCCGCTGCTCAGGACAGAATTAATGAGAAGCTGCTAATTAGCAGGGCAGTCTCTGTCCATCGCAGTGCCCCCAGCAGCCTTCTGCCAGTCCCCTGGAGCAGCTGCCGCCTGAGCAGCCGCAGGTCCCGTCTAGTCGCTGGGACTTTCCCTCTCTGCTTTTAATTGACCATGTGCAATAACTTCCCTTCCACTTTATCCCAAGCTGCAGGAGGCCCTGGAGCAAGAATGGCCTTTCGAATGCATTTACACTTTCCTTTTTGGAGAGGGTGTTTGAAACAGGCCTGGAGGGCTGCCTTGGATAGGTCCTGGAAGTGGGTTTGCATCTGAAAATAAGTGTTTCATGTAAAGAGGTAAACAGCATGGAAAATGGATGAATGAACAACTTCTCTGCCTTTCAGGAGATGAGAACAGGAGCTTTAAGCTTTCATTCAGTTTTAAAAATAAAGACAAAATATGAACATTTTCCAAAGTAGGTCCTAGCTGAACAAAAATATAGTTTATTTACATGTGAGCGTCTCTCTGCTTTGCCAGGGGAATAATGGGAAATTCAGCAGGAGAGAATAAAATAGAATAATTAAAAATTTATGTTTTAAAATATAATCAAAGCTAGCCACAGGTGGCCACACAACTTTTCGAGATCTGTAAAGTGTCACGCACGAGGTATCCTGCGGCATTTTCTCCTGAAATCAATAACATTGTCCATTGACACTACCAGCAGAGCTAGCAGCTAAGCCCCCAGCCGTGGGGTGTCATCTCCCCTCACCTCCTGGCAGCCCCAGCTGATGGGTGCTTTGAAGAAATGGGTTTTCAGCAGGAATTGCTGCTGGTGATATGTGCAAATGTGTCATGGAGGGGGCTCAGTGCCCCATGGATGGCATCATGGGTGATGCCGGGGCCAGGATCATCCCCAGCAGCTCCCAGGCCCTCCCTTGTGCTCTGCTGCTGCATCTTCAGCACCTCCTTTCCCTTCTCCTTGTCCCCCCTGGGATTTCTTAACCCACTGTACCTAGGTTTTCTTTTTTTTTAATTTTTCTAACCCAAGACGAAGCCACACTGGAGCTGATGAAGACTCCTCGCTGCTCTCTGCCTGACCTTGCCACCACGGAGACCAGGAGGAAGAGATTTGCACAGGCTGTCACCAAGTGGAGCAAAAGGAACTTGTCTTGGAGGTAGGAATTCATCCCCTCCCCTTACTGAAATGTAGCACAGGGCTGATACCATGCAGACCAGGGCTAAATATGGCTTTGTGATGAGTTTCGGGGTGATGTGTTAAAATGTGTTCCTCTGTGCTCCCAGAACCCCACAGATTATTTATTAAACTCTTCTCCTGTTGATCCCAGCCTTGACTTCTTGAACCTGCTCAGATGTCGGCAGGGAATGGTGCAGATCTGGCTGGTGGATTAGCTGGAAGCTTTTTGCTGCATTGCAATGGTTAGAGCATCTTTTCTCTTGAGTTCACTGAGACTCTTCTTTCTCGGGCCGCTGCCACAGACTTGGCTCGGCACAGATGGGGCTTCTTCTCTTGCCCCACCTGAGCCCAAGGAGCATGTTCTGGGTAACAGAGTCACTTTTTTTTTCCCTAGTCCTTGCTACAGGGGAGTACTTTTCCCTTGATCTCAAGGAGCAACACATGTGGGTCACTCTGAGCCTGCAACACACAGAAGTTCAGATCCAACTTCCAGAGACCCTGCAGTCATGCCACTGGTCAAATTTGGAAAACAAACTGATCCTTGTCTTACCAAGACTTATGCTTTTTGGGACTCATTTTTCTTCTCTCAAAGACCATGCGCTACAGTGATTGTTCCTTCAAGAAAGCTGAGCACCCTGAGGTGCTCATGCTATCCTGAAAAAGCATGTGGATGCTATGGAGAGATCTCCTTATTGATAATAAGCTTCTCTCTGATCCTGACTTAGTCCTTAGAGTGAGTTCAGCTCCCACTGCAGTAACAAATCTTGACTTCGCCGTCACTGCTGACACGTGTTGAAACTGTGGCCTTACCAGGGATTTGGTCCATGTTCCAGCATATCCCTCCGAGACCTTATTTTCAGAAAAGATAAATCAGCTTCAGTATGAAACAATTTTGGTTCATGGACAGCTTGTAGTGAAGAGACCCATGATATAAAAGCTTAGCCTGTCCCTCTGTCAACCAGCCCTGTCTTGATGTGTAAGAGGAATAAACTTCATATTTCAGAGAGGAAAAAATCTGTTTGGGTGAAACAATAAAACCTGCCCTGATGTTCTGTGAGCTGCCAGAGCCAGTGCAGGGGCATGGCTTGGGCACAGCTCTGACCTTGGCAGCTCCTCTGAGCAAAGCTGGGCTGGACAAACCTGAGCTACATCCCAAAGTGTGGAGGGGGAATGGGGTCAGGCTGTTCTGGTGGACACAGCCCTGGGCTACCCACTGCCTCCCATCCCCTCAGAAACTGCGATGCTGCAGCAAAGACTGATGAAAAAGGGGTTTAGGTCTGAGATGATTTTATATGTATGACATAAAAAAATCCATCTCCTAACAAACTCATTTCTGCTTTTTATTCTTTGATCCTTCCCAAGATCTTGACTTTTGTTCCAAAAAGGGCTGTATTTTATAACTGGAGGGTTGTATAAGCCAACAGACGGCTATAGCATTATAGAAACTCCAACATAGTATTTACATCCAACGCTTGAGATTAAAATAGCTTTTTTGAAACTGCTATGAAAATCTGCCAATAGAGGCATAAAGTTTTACGTGTTTACCTTTTAAACATTGATTGAAGATTTAAAAACAGAAAAGAAAACAAAATTCGATTATGGCATGCATTTAAAAATTGAAGAAAAACCTGCACAATTGTGAGGCTGGAATAAACAGGTAAGAAACCTGTATGAAAGGATGATCTTTGGACAGGCATCTGCACTGATGGAGAAGGCAGTATCTGGCAAACGAGATTTTATAGATATACAGGTTGCTCAGGTTCTTTTTACCCTTGAGTACAGCCAGCCTGTGGGACTGAAGGGCTCAGGGGACAAACCAGTACAGCCTGTAGTACAGCCTCAGAGCATCCCAGCACAGCGTCAGACACACACAGTCTTCTGTGCCTGATCTCCATGGGAAGTTTCCAGGATATTATAGCACACAAAGCTTCTTTTCATGGATTTTTTTTTAAATTATTATTTTATTTTTTCTGCATAGGTACCAAGGCATTCAGTAAGCTGATGAGGTGGCAGTGGGATAGATTTGGGATGTGGCTGGAGCGGGGTGCAGGGAGCAGCGTGCTGCGGATGCCCTCTGCTGGCATCGGCACCGGGAGCTGCCCGCATGTTCCCCCTCGTGTTTGCAGCCTGGTTTTCCTTTTGCTAATTTTGCTTTATTGTTTCTGGATATGTCCCACAGAAGGGGTGCTCACAGCCGGTATCTTCTTCTCTTCCCAGGCACTCACCTTCTCCTTGCAGTCATGGGAAACACAGCATCAGGGCCGTGCCCCCTCTCTGCATGCTTTGAACTCCCTGGGGCAGGGGGAAGCCACCAAAGCCCAGCTTTTGAAATTTCCCATGTTTTTTTGTGCTGAAATGTCAGCCAGTGCTGAACTGAGCTGACTTTCATCCATCTTTAGTTAAGGACAAGTCCCTGGTGCCACTTCATCAAAGTTACACTGTTTGAAACTGTGATGCTCAGGTCATGGGGTGCCAGAGCTGGAGCAAACACAGGCAGCAGGGGAGCAGTGACATCTGTCAACGCTGTGAGCATCCTAAGCCCACCCACGGCAGAGGTGTGGCACTGCCTGAGCCAAGATGTGGATTTACTGAGGCACGGAAGGGCAGCTGCCAGGCAGGTACCATGGGATAAAGGTGGCAACTGGGGTAACCCCTAGTACCATGCTCCAATCCCCGTGAGAGACCTGGTCCTCCTGCTTCCCTCCTCTAACAGGTGGCACCCACTGGGGGGACTTACCAGCCCAAGCCCAGCTGGCCGCAGGCAGCCATGCCCCCCATAGCCTGGGGGTGACAGATGCCTGAGGGGAGCAGGAGTGTCACCCACCAGTTCAGAGCTGCTTTAAGGCTGTCATAACACACCCATCACAAGCAACTGGGACCCTCGTAGGAACAGCCCTGAGCAGCTGGAGCAGAGTGCAGGCAGCTGCCACATTGGCATCTGCTGCCAGTGCAGGCAGCAGTGTTGGGGCACAGTGGCAGGAGCAGGCAGCGAAGTGCAGCAGCCCCCCAGAGCAGCTGATCCTCTTGCAGCCCAAAAAACTGGCTGTGAAATTTGATTTCAGCCACATCTTCTCCCAGGGATGGATTACTCCTGTGCTGTAGGGAGCTGTCTGGCACTGTGTGTATATTAAAGGGCAGAAGAAGGATTATAACCCCAAAATGTTCAATAATTTTTGCAAAGTGTTGGGAGAGGGGTGACAAACCTCTTGTGGCACTGGGGTGTTGCAGCAGTGCCAGGGTAGCACTGGATTGGGGCTGTGGATGGCTCCGGGTGGCTGGAAAATCACCTTTGCCATGGCAGCAAGCATCCACCCTTTCAACTGTCTCTTCTTCCCTCCCCTACCCTGAAAAATCAATTTGGGTTTATCAGGTAATCCTTAGCCTGCTGTGTTTGGTAGTTATCAGCATTTATTTTATTTCTCTGTGGCTTCAGGGCTGCAGAAGGTGAAGGAGTGCTTTCATTAACCAGCAATTGATTTCTCATACATCACTAATAGTCTTCCACTTTGGTTTTTGGGAGGACAAAAATCAAAAAGGAACTCAGAAATCAAAATAACCACTGGTGCGGGTGCCCCTCAACAGTGAACACAGGTAGATCAGCCCTCTCCAGCCTCAACTTATTAGCCAGCTTGGACCCAAAATCTCTCTGGGATGGGACAAGCAAAGGAGGGGACCCAGGGAACACATGAAGCAGCCAGGCGAAAGTCAGCTTTCATTTGTCTGCATGGTGGTGCTGCCACCTGGGTGAGCTCTAGAAGCAGGGCACAGATGTTCTCCTTGGCATCAGTTGTGCCACTTGCAGCCACTATTTCAAGCATCACAGCCAATGTTGCCTCGTGCAGCCCCATCCACCGTGGGGACAAATGCTCCCTGGGGTGTCCCAGTGCATAGCTTTGCAGAGGGATGGGACTGACCCCGCAGCTCAGGACAGTGCTGGTGGGGTGGCCAGAGGAGGACTGAGCAGCCCAGCCCTCATCACCTTCCTGGCAGCTGGGCAGGGACCACCTGGAGGAGGGATCTTTCTCTCTAGTTACATCAGGCTTTTCCCTGAAATTGGAGGTCTGTAAGGGGAGTCTCAGGAGGGATTAACATCCAAGAAGGAGCATTGCTCTCCACTGGGTACCTAAGCACCATTTACTACAAATAGTAATAATAATCAAGGTAGGAGGAAATTATTTAGTCCTGTCTGCATCTGCATGACGTTAGAAATGTGCCTTCTTTTCACTGAAACCGGGTAATGCAACACCAACGAACTTCCTATCAGCATAATAGTCTTCTCCTAATCTCATTGAAAACAATTAGCAGAGCTCCGGCAATCAAATCAGATGCTGAATTGAAAAACCCTGATGGGATTCTCTTGAAAAATAAAGGTGGTAATGAATAAAAGATGGGGGATTTTTCACTTACACCTGCAGCATGTTAATAAAATGCGGGTCAGCTCAGAGGTGCAGGACCTTTTATAAAAAGCGAAGTAAGTATCGATGCTGATTCTGCCTTAATCTAATGTTTCTGGAGTCAGGGGTTGGGAGGAATATTAATAATGTTTGTTTCTTTTCATCCACTGTCCTTTTCCAAGGGAGAACAGATTTATTATCCTCATTCTACAGCTGGAAAGAGAGGGAAAGAAAAGGAAAGTGGCTCATGCAGTTGAGCAGAACTTGAGGAGGTAATAAAGAGCGGATAATGTCCCCAAATCTGAGGCTGTGCCCTCGGTACCATGATCTTAGAGACAGGTTGTAATTCCCAGACTAAACATGCTGTGTTTTAAACATATAATTACTTGCTCGATAGAGATTAAAGCAGCAAAGGGTTTACCTAAATCTAGAGGAGTCTTGTGGAAGATGAAGACATCCAGTTAAAGAATATCTGGAAAGCAGGTGGCCTTTTTTTTTTTTTTTTTTTTTTGCACTGTAGGTGTTTACATACAGGCACAGTCTCTTTTATAAGTTGCCTGAAAATTGTCTTTTCTAATCCCACGCTCACATTGTTTGTACATCATGCTGTCTTTTTTTACATATGTGGGGGTTTTTTTAAGGTCTATGATTATCTGATGCTACATGTATGGTAGCTCATTTTATTTAATAGTTAAGGTCTTTCTTTGCCTGGAATACTTTAGGGATAGCAAAAGTGTAGATAAGAGTGATTTTTGTTCATCTGGCTGTGATGTGTTTTTTCTTATGCACCCATCTCATCCCCACCTTCTCTAGGACAAGGTTCCCAAACTCTTAGTGAGACTTCTGCTTGTTCTCATGAGTCCCATTTTGTTCTGCACTGGATTTAACCCTCACTAGTTTTGCCCAGGTCAGGAGGTGGTACCCACCTTGGGCTGTGCATTACTGAGGTCATGGGCAATATGCAAATACTTGTGAAAGCAAGAGCATCCAACCTCAGTCAGCAAGTTGTTCCTACTCCCTTTGCTGATCCCTGATGTTCCCCAGTACTCCAATCACTACTTGTAGGAAAAGCTTGAGTGATGTGACTTCCCCTTCTGACACCTTGTATTGGCTTTGCGTTGCAAGGTTTTGATAGCGGGGGCACTACAAGGGTAGAGTGAAGATCCTAGAAGCTTCCCCTACATCAGATAAAGCCGATGCCAGCTGGCTTGGGACCCATTGCTGGCCAAGGCTGGGCCCATCAGCAATGGTGGTGGCACCTCTGTGATAACATATTTAAGAAGAGGGGGGATAAAAAGCTGTGCAACAGCAATTGCGACTGGGAGAGAGGAGCGAGAATATGTGAGAGAAACAACTCTGCAGACACCAAGGTCAGAGAAGAAGGAGGAGGGCAGAAGGTGCTCCAGGTGCCTGAGCAGACTCCCCTGCAGCCCGTGGGGCAGCCCATGGTGAGGCAGCTGTGCCCTGCACCCAGGGAGGCCACGGGGGAGCAGAGACCCACCTGCAGCCCAGGGAGGACCTCATGTCAAAGCAGGGCCCTGAGGACAAAGAAGGTTGTGACCCCATGGGAAGCCCACACTGGAGCAGGCTCCTAGCAGGACCTGTGGACCCATGGAGAGAGGAGCCCACGCTGGAGCAGGTTTGCTGGCAGGACTTGTGACCCCGTGGGAGACCCACGCTGGAGCAGTCTGTTCCTGAAGGACTGCACACTGGGAAGGGACCCACGCTGGAGCAGTGGAAGAGCGTGAGGAGTCCTCCCCCTGAGGAGGAAGGAGCAGCAGACACAACAGGTGATGAACTGACTGCAACCCCTCTCAGGAAGAAAACCAGGAGTAGACTTAAGCCTGGGAAGAAGGGATAGGTGAGGGGAGGGTGTTTTTAAGATTTGGTTTTATTTCTCATTATCCTAGTCTGATTTGATTAGTAACAAATTAGATTAATTTTTTCCACCAAGTTGAGTCAGTTTTGTTCATGACAGTCATTGGTATTTGATCTCCCTGTCCTTATTTCGACCCATGAGCCTTTTGTTATCTTTTCTCTCCCCTGTTCAGCTGAGGAGGGAAGTGATAGAGCGGCTTTAGTGGGCACCTGGCATCCAGCCAGGGTCAGCCCACCACACACTATAATTACGTCTAGAGGTTTAGTCGGGTCATTACTTCACATTGGTGCTAGGGAGTAGTGTAATACTGAGCGATCCTCTCCCAGCTATATTATGCAGGAGGGCAAGTGAGGTGATCATAATTGTTGCTTCAGCCTTTAAAAATCTGTCAAGCCATGAATATTTCATGAACACTTTGGTTGGTGTGCTGGTACACAAGAAATAAAGTATCCCTTATTATTGGGTAGAGCTGGCCAGAAATTTTCCAGCAGAATTGTTTTTTGTCAATAATTAGTCAGTCAACAGTACATTTTCCTGTTTATTTTTGTCAAAATTGTCAATGAAAGATTATCTAAACATACTATTTTAGAAGCCAAGGTGCCTTGTTCCATCTTTGTCTTTTCACCTCTTCCATTAAATCAACAATATTTAGGAACTGTTTTTCAAGGTTTCGTTATACAGGAAACATTGACTTTTCTTCATTACAGCTCAGACCAAACTGGAGGTTTGAATCGTGCAGCTGCAGGGCCAATACCAGCACATGGCTTGTCCCATCTGGCTTCTTTTCCAGGGCAAGGCAGAGCTGGGGACCAAGGGGTGCAGTGCTGATACACAGGAACTAACAGACCAGTGATGTGTATAGTAGTGTTGTAAGCCCCTGCTCAGCAATGCTTTTTTTACCAAGAAACAAGGCAAGAGCTACTCAACTACAGTGCTCCATCAGATAGCCTGTCTCCTGCAGGCAATAGGCTGGAGGCATTTTGAATGCAATTTACATAAAATGTGTCCTTTCCTTCTCCTCCTTGTTATGGATGGCAGTCTAGGAGGCTGCTGGCAGTGTACTGGTTTCAGAGTATATTTTATACCTCCAGCAGACATGCTGGGAAATATATGGAGGCAGCAAATGCGTACTGGGTTTCTGTGTGCTTCTAATAAGAATGAGCAATGACCTGCTGTTTGTTGCAGAAAGACTGATGGGCCTGTGTATGGTGCAAAGGCTTCAGAAGTCAATAATCTTTGTATATCTGGATTGCACTTGGAACGAATAAGTGGTGAGAAAATAACTGTCAATAGGTCTGAAAGGGAGCTTGAAAAAAAAAAAAAATGGGCAGGCTCTGGAAAAGAACTCATGGCATCAGCATTTCCAAGGCTGGGCAAGGGTGGTAGTCCTGGGAATTAGCAGCAGTTTGTGTGTGAAGTGCAGCTCTGAGGCTGACGGCCACCTGGTTCAGCGGGATCAGGAGGTATCAGGTTTGAAATCCTGGTTCTTGTTTCACACACGTGGGATGTTTAACACTCTGGTGAGCAAGCCTGACTCAGTATTTCCAGACGACCCAAACTCAGGAACGCTGGAGGCCTCACCGAGGCTCTGCGACGCATCAGGCCCTGCAGAGCCCTCCCTGGTGGGCCTCAGAGAAGATATTTTTCATGCTACTGACCATTCCTCTTTTTTGCCCTCTTTATTTCAGAGTTCGCACCTTCCCAAAAGAGTCCCACCTGGGCCACGACACAGTCCGAGCCCTGATGTACTATGCCCTGAAGGTCTGGAGCGACATCACCCCACTGAATTTCCATGAAGTGGCAGGTAACAACGCTGATATCCAGATAGACTTCTCCAAGGCAGATCACAATGACGGCTATCCCTTTGATGGGCCTGGTGGAACAGTGGCACATGCTTTCTTCCCTGGAGACCATCACACAGCAGGAGACACTCATTTTGACGATGATGAATATTGGACCTTCCGATCATCAGGTAGGCCAGGGTGGGAGAGTTGCAGCCAAACACAAGGCCTCCCAGTTTCCCTCTTCTGCTCTGGTGGTTAGAGTGGTTTAGCCTCTGCTTACACCTTCACCCTCAGCTTGGGGATCCCAACAGCTGCTTCTGGTTCCCCTCTCAGCCTTGCTAATGAAATGACAGCAGCCAGCATTGAGGACCTTCTTTATTCCTGGAAGCCTCAATGGCATCTCTGTGTTTCTCCCCATCATATCAGCAGTTGCAGAGTTCCCCATCGCTCACCCCCAGTCCCTGTCTCTTCTGGGACCTGGAAGGTCACAGGTTGGATGTGCAGATATTGGAGCTCTTGGATGGGGACTGCATTCTCTAACTTTGTCATCTTTTGGGCGGCTTTACTGACAGATGTCCCATTTCCCTATTTTTAAAGCATATTTATAAGGTGACCTGCCCAGAAAGCGCTCTGTAGTCTGCAGGAAAAAAGCCTCCTGTGAACGCTAGGTTTTTCCTGCCATCTCATGCCCATTACCTGACATCAGGACAGTTACAAGTTACAGTTTTATTCTTTTTTTTTTTTTTTCCTTTTATTTCATCTCGTCTGGCTAGAGCAGAGTTTTAATAAGCAGAGGGACTTTCAGAAGCGAGTGTTCCTCAGCTGCATGAGCCATCTGTGGGGATCAGGTCCCCAACCTTTGTGTCAGGCACGTTTTGACAGATCATCTCCTCCACAGTCACCAGCTGCTAATTTACTTGTCACGCAACCTCCTCCACCAGCCTCCCAGTGGGCTCCTGCTGCCTCAGCTTAATGAATTCATTTAGACATAATCATTTTCTCTGAAAGCAGCTAATACATTCTTTCTCCCCACCCCTCTCCTCCTTGCCCACCAGTTGACCTCTGTCCATCCCCGCTGAGTGTTTGTGGGCAGGAGTGTTCACCAGACTGGCCGGAGGAGGTCTGATGTTAATGCTAAAGCTCTGGACAGGCTGATTCTTCAGGATTCAACCTGCTACTTGGTTCATGCCACTGTGCAATCCCAAATGGTGTTTCTTATGGGGAATTTAAAAAAGCAGCAGCTCTGCTCTGCAGACATACAGGGTAGAGGCAAACACTGAGATCTGGTAGCTTGCTGTAGCAGATGTGTTATGTGATGACGTAAAGAGTGGTGCCCCTTTTGTAGCTGGTGATTGGGAATGCTCGTTGTGAAACAGGCTGGACCGGAGGGGCAAGCTCAGGGCTGGCAGCCCCACAGGGAGGATCCCTCCAAGCACTGCCAAGGGATGAGAGGATGAGCCTGACAGAGAGAAAGCTGCCCTCTGTTTTGAAGGTCTTGGAGCTATCCAAGATTCATCTTTTATTTATTTTGTTCTCCCTAGTGACTCAAAAATAACAACTTGGTAGGTGATACAAAAATATCCCCAAGGTTGTCAGTTTGGCATTAAAATGTCAGAAAGCATATGTCTTGTTCTCTCCTAGTGCTGGGGAAAACAGCATAGGTTATAAAAATTTTGTCTGTTTACAGACACTGTAAATAATAGTCATCAAGGAAAAAGCAGAATTCAGCAAAAATATCACCCCCAACACCCGAAGCCTGGTGGGCAGTGCTAAGGACTGTGCAGGATCAGCCACGGCTGCTTCTGTGCAACACTCCTCTGGCCCTGACCATGGCTCAGGGAACAAGGGGTTTCCCTGAGCTCCATGGAGACCTTTCCAACTTCACTGCCTTTTTATTACAAGACTTACAGTCTTTGTAAGAACCATCCTTAGAATCATTGTCGCCCTCTGGTATTGCTCTGCAGGGCATTGCTGTGCTTTGAGGGACAGCAGTTGCATGGGTGCTTGGCCCAGCTGGTCTACAGCTGGGTGGTGGGAATGCACCGAGTAGGATCCGTCCTGTACGGCTGCTGGGAGCAGTTCCTCATTCGCTCTGGCAGCGGTGGTGTAGGTTTGGAAGCAGACATTAACCCCTGTTGAGATCTGACCTGAGTGTCCAAGGCTCTGGAGAGTACGGGACGGGTCTGTGTGTGGGTGCGGTGTGAGGCACTAGGGGTTGGACTGCAAATAAGGAAAACTGGGGAAAGAGAATAGAGTAGACATAGCCCAGACTGAGGGAAAGAAGTCAGTCATCAAAGGATGTACTGATACTCAGTAAAGACTCCCTGATGCCCAGTGTGGTGTGTGAGGATCAAAGTGTTCGCCTAAGGGGGCAGCCCCCGGAGCTGCAGCCCCACCAGCACAAGGTGTGGAAGGGGAGAAGACAGACAGGTCCTCTGGCAACAAGCTGGAGGTAGGCACCTGCCCCTGCTGCCATTCCCTGTCAGGACAGCAGTTAGGTGAGTGGGGCTGGTGTCTGATGAGCAGGTGAACAGCTCTGTGTCTATATGCATGAAGGAAGGATGTGGCCAGGGCAGCAGCGTGCAGTGCCAGCATTGTGCAGGCAGGGAAAGCCCAGCAGAGCACCGTGGGCAGACAGGCACTGCCAGGCGCTCACCGGTTCCTTGGCACATGGCTTTGCTCGTTATCACAGGCTTTGATGAGCTTCTGGCTAGTGGCTGCAGAAATTTGGTATTCTGGGCATCACAAAAACTGTTGGCAGCTGCTGCAGGGCAGGCATGAGATATGGGAGAAGACTGCACTGGCCCAGCTCCTGCAGGGCCCGTTAGCAGGGATGACGGATGGTTGTGCCGAGGTTGCTGTCTCAGCAGTTTGTCCAGTTCCTCCTCAGGTGCCAGTGGTGATCTGGGAATAAAAGGGGTGATCCTCAGGGTCTGTGTAGGGCTGAGAACTCACACCATGGGCTGATGTCTGACTTGCGTTCCATTTTCGTGTGATAAATTTCAGTCTCCTTTTTACAACTGAGAAAAATGTCTTTTTCAAACTTCATCTATTCCAAAGCTTTTCCTTCCAATTTATCCAACATATACTTTCTCTTACAGCCCACCCAAACCTCAAAAAAACAATCAGCTTTTCATTTCAATCTTGTCTTTATTTCTAGATGCTCATGGGATGGACCTGTTTGCTGTAGCTGTCCATGAGTTTGGCCATGCTATTGGCTTGACCCACATCTCTGCCATAGAGTCTATCATGAGACCCTACTACCAAGGTCCAGTGGGGGATCCTCTGAAGTATGACCTACCTTATGAGGACAAAGTCCGAATCTGGCAACTCTACGGTAAGTTTGTGTCCCTCACCCAGCTACGGCCTGTTCCTGCCATGGGGCATGCTAGAATAGCTGTTTTCTGGAGTGACTGGAGCTGGTGGGGAGGATGGTGTTCTTCTCTACTGCTTCTTTGTCTTTATGCATAGGAGTCAGGGAATCTGTGTCCCCCACAGCCAAGCCTGAAGTAAGCAAAACTGATGACCATCCTATCCTGCCAGAGCTGCCAGAGAACCGCTCCACTGTCCCGTAAGTCAAGTTTGTTTCCTTTCAGCTGTCACTGACGTTCTTGTAAAGCACATCTAGTAGTGAAGCTCCACTCAAGCATCAGTATCTTGCCTGCTCACTCTGACAACGTATTTCCCTCTGGACCTCTTGTCTTCTGGAAAATACACACACACAGAAAGTGCCCCTTCTTTCTCCCATCTCCTGATCATCTCCTGCAAACGCTGTTGTTTTTTTCAAGCAGTATGTGTGGAGACTGGCCAGCCAGACCACAGCTGAACTGGTTAAGAGCAGGAACAAGTGATAGGTGCTATCTATCCCTTAGCTAATTTTTATTATTCAAGGCACATCCAGAAATTCTGTATCATCTTGGAATGCTTTTCATTTCCCTAAGACTCAAAATTTTACTCATGTTAATGGGAATTTGTCCCCATCACCCTTAGGTGAAGTCATCCTTGCTGAAATTTTAATCAAACTTCCTCTGCAGTATTCTAATTTGTGCAAGCATAACTTAACGTAAATCTTTCCATGGTGAACAACTCTCTAATGTACCTGCGGGGGTGAATATTGGAACAAGTGGACTGATAGCTTGACTCCAACACAGGTTTGAATTGGCAAAGGACTGCTTATACAGAGTCATCAAGGAACCAGTGTGCCCTCATCAAGGGAAGTTCTGGATCTAGTTCATTAATAAACGCTGGGAGTTACCAAATTCTTTTACTACCAGGGCAGAAGGAGGGTTAAAAAAGGAAGGGACAGTGAACAAAAAGGCAGGAGTTCATGGTCACACATATTTTTGCCAGGTAATAGTGCCCCTGGTGAGAGCAGCAGCAACAGTGCCGGTCACCTTCACCTCCTGGTCTGAGCTCATCTGGGGTTTGACCTCAAGGAGGTCATTTTATCTTGCTGTGCCTCAGTGACCCATCTGCAAAGAGGAGGTAACAGCACTGAAGCATGAACAACCAGATTATTCCTACAGTAATGGGACAAAGAAGAATATAATCTTGAAAAAATGCCCCAGTGCTGCAGTCACTCTTCCCACCTTGCTCACCCCACTTTTCCCTGCTTGCTGTGATGCCCACAGCACAGAGGTGCTGAGCACCTGCTTTTGGTGGGGGTGTCCCAGCTACCAGGGGTTGCAGAAAGGCCATGAGGATCCTAAGGAGCCTTTCTCTTGATTATGCTGAATGCCATTAATTACCTTTCTTCCCATGTAGCTTCTAACAGAGCCTGTCCACAAAGCTCTGTATGGCTGTGTTTTGACCTAGACATGAGAGCATTTCTCCCTGCTGCTCTAGGAAACGATCATCTTGCACCAGCAATAGGAGGAGCAGGACACTTGTTCATGCCAACCCCTTATTCCTGCCCTGTGTATGACTGGGAGGGTGGATGGGGTGGGGTTCACCTCCACATCTGTCATTTTGTGCCCAAGGAGAGCTGTGAAGCTGGTGCTGGCAGCCCAGCACAATTCTTCTATCAGGAAATTAGATTTATGCTTCCCTGTCACCCACAGCAGCTTTTCTGTGCATGTTCCCAGCATCCTCTCCTTGTCCTCCATCAATCATAATTTCTCACATGGGCTTCATAGCACTTTTGGTCCTTCATACTCTGTGCTTTTCCCGCCCACCTTGTTAAGAGCAGCTCAGTATCTCAGCTGTGACTTGCCAGGTGGCTTGCACCACATATCACATGGCATTCTCTCGCACGTGGCATCGCCTCCCTGTGTTTGGTCTCGCCTGCTTTCTGCTTTGCAGCTCTGTCACCTCTCACTGGCATTTTGGAGCTCAGCCTCAGAGAAGCAATGTCTCCGGCCACTGGAGTGAGGTGCTGCTTGGCTCTTATCCACCACGTGTCCTGCTGCCTGGGGACAGCCGGCTGAGCCTGTGCCACTGGGGAGCAGCAAGCCAGCTCTGCCCTCACTAGTTACGCGAACTGGTAGATGTAGAGTGTGTCCTCACTTGACTCCCAGTGATGGTCTCTGGTGGCCCAGGGAGCGTGTCTGCCACAAAGCTGTCTTCAGGCTGAGGGTTCCCCAAGCTTGCCTTGGAAATCCCCATGCATGTGGCTGGGTTTGAGCGTGAGGAACAACACAGGGATGCAGCCTGTGGTCTTCTGCTGGGGGCTCTGAGGGCAGGGGAGATGCAGTCTGTGAGAGGGGGGACGCTGAGGAGGACACGGCCCCTCACTGCCCGCCTGGGCTGTGCTTACCTGGGCGTCTCTCCACAGGCTCAGGCGGGATGTGCCCAACAGATGCAACACTCACTTTGACGCGGTGGCCCAGATCAGGGGAGAGGCTTTCTTCTTCAAAGGTAAGTGCTCACTGCCCGCGGTCTTTGCATGCATCACCCTGCGGTGACACCGGTGTGACAGCGCAGTGCTGCAGCAGCAGCGTTGGGCAGGCTGGGGCGGGCAATGAGGATAAGCTGGCTTGGGGTTTGCAGGCTGCGGGACCCACAGATCCAGGGAGGCATCTCATGCTGCTGACTCCTTTTGGCTTGAATCAAAGGGCTTAGACCACTAAGGCTGAGGATGCATGATAAGGAAATTTTAATGTCAATGCAAATCCTGTCTCCAGTGCAGAAGGAAACTGCCTGGCTGGTGCCCAGTCTGTCACAGCACAGCGGAGGGGGTGTCCACATGGCTGCTGGGGGACAGGCAGGGATCATAGCTAAATGAGCTGTGATCATTAACATCAATAACAGACTCTGAGGGAGGAGGAGGAGAGGGGATGTGCTAGAGGTATCCAAAAGACTGCGTAGTAAATTGACCGTTTCTCTTACCCAAAAAGGAGAAAGTCAGTGAAACTGAAACACAATTTATTTAAAAATTATAAAAATTGATATTTTTAAACACAGCACATAATTACCTGTGGGACTGGCAGCCAAGAGCTTTTCGGCAGCATGAGCCAGGTTGGGGTTCTGGCAGATGGCTGGAAAGGAGAGAGCAGAGGAGCACCTGCAAGCTGTGCTGCTGGCAGCAAATCCTCCTGCCCACCGTGGTTGACAGCCAGCATGGCACCCACAAGGGATGTGTGTCCTAACACCAGAGCAGACATGTGTCCATGTGGCATGTCCTGGTGTTTAATGATTCCCTCTGAAGCGACCGGTGACAATCCAGCATGGCACTTTGCGTGGCACTCTGGCCCATTGCACTGCACTGCCCGAGTGAAGAACTAAAATCCAGGATTTGCACTATCAAAGTTGAAATCTGGGTTGAACCAAGGATGAGCAGAACAAAAAGAGCTCTCCACTGCTTTTTTCCTGGATGCCTCCAACTTTCCTTTCCTCCCACGCTTCACCTTCCCTAATGCTGCTTCCTGTGCATCACTCAATGACAACGTGCAGGTGATTGCAGAGCCATCTGGTTCCGCATGGGCAAACACTTGCTGGCAGTGTGTCCCCAGAGTGCTCGGCTGTTGATGAGGATCCCATCGGTCTGCTTAGCTGTACAGAGCCTGTGCAGGCTGGACCCTGTGGGCTTTCTTTCCAAGATGGAAACATGCCCACTGGGCACTTCTTTCCACCCCTGGCCACCTTTTGGCCACCCCAAAGTTATCCAGCAGGGAAGCAGAAGTGTCTCCCCCAGAGATCAGGAGCAGTGTCCAGGCACATATAACACATCTGAGTATCACAGTGCAAGTCTCAGGTCACAGGCAAGAACAGCAAAAGGGCTCCAGAGAATTTGATGTTGTCTGTGCCCTCAGGGGAGCCCACAGGCTGTTCCCCTGTGGTATTTGTTCAGATGCCAGCTCCAAAAAGCCACAGTAAAGAAGGGAAAATAAGAACTGGTGTCCAGGATAAATGGCTGTCTTTCAGAGGGGGAGTGAGGGGAAAAGATGAGTCTATCCCAGTGTCTATTTTTGGATATATTTATTGTGGGCCAAAATGCAAATGTAAAGAGCACAGTGTCAGCAAATGCCAGCTGCACGGCTGCCTCCAGAGCCCAGCACCTCCCTTGGAGCCCCCATTGCTGCCGCCAAACCATTGTGGGCACCAAGAAGCGGGGATGTCACCTCTGGGGCAGGATTTTAGTGACCTTCAATGATGAGCTCCCTCCATCGATGGACATTTTGTTCTGAGCTAGTTACCTAGCCAGAGAGCAGCCTCTCCCACCACAAAGGCACCAGGACTGGAGCCCCCCCAGGGCTCCCAGGCTTGTCGCATTGAAGGCAATGGTGGGTCTCTGGGCTTTGGAAATGCTGCTTGCTTTGATTTAGGTGCCTCACTACAGATTCCTGAAGTTTTAAAACAACTTTGGCCTGTGTGTGTGTGTCTGCACAGTGCGTGCAGCAGTCTTGCCAGAGGCAGCCAAAGTACAGAGAGCATGGTACACAGCTGGGATCAAAATCACCTGGTATTAAAGAAAGCAATTGCCTCAACCCATCATCCATATAAAACGAGACACTCGGGACAGCAGGACTTTACACTTGGCTTTCATCCTGCTCAGTTTGCCAGCTCAGCGGGTGGTTTTAAATCAAGCTTTTTAAACCCACACGGGGTTGGGATTTTTTTTTTTTTATTATATTTCTGCATGCTAATTCCCTATGGATCTAGCTTTGGCTGATGATCGCCCAAGCAACCGCAGCTCTTTGGCAAGCAGACTTGGCTGTGACAAAACTTAAGCACGGGCAGACAGGGGCCATCACATTAAGAATTCCTTGTTACTTAATTGCTGTATTCTTTTCATTTTCCTGATAGCTTATCAAAAAAACCCAACCAAACTAACCAATGGCCCAGGCTATGCCTGACTTCGAGGGTAGATTTAAAGCTTCCTTGCAGCAGTTGCTCATCCAATGAGCCCACCACTAGCAAAGGGTTGAAATGTCAAAAGCACTGAGGCTTCCCTTGTCTCAAATGAGTCCAGAGCACTCCGAAGTTCAGATATGTATCTACTAAGGAAGGAGTTATGTTGAGCTGTATTTCTTGTTAAAAAGCGAAAATCTGGCTTTGTCTAGTGCCTCACTAATTAGAGATGCAGAGATCATCTTTATTTAATTACATGTGTTTCCATCAATGTACAATGGCCACCAAATTTGAATCCTATTTTTTTTTACCATTCTTAAAAAGAATCTGTAATTATGGCAATTCCTACTACATTTGAATGTATTATTCATTTCTGGGTTTCAGTCAGATAGAGCAAATATGCAAACTGGAGCAGAAGAACAAGAATATGATATAAATCCTTATAATTAGACTAAAACCCCCCCTCTGCAGATGTTTAAGTGTTAGAGTTTCGCCTCCTGCATTATTAGGCTAAGATCCAATTTCCATAAAATTTTAAAAGACAGTGTCACAATCTGCTGGCTCTGGAGAAGCAGCTGACTGTTGTGAATACAAATCCAAAGATGCATCTTTGGTTTCTGTTGCTTATACCCCCTTGGGAATCCATGCAAGAGCAGATGTAAATAACATGCAATAATTTCTAACAGGCAATAACAAATATGAGACAAAGTTGATGGCTGGCTCTTAAACTCTGGCTCAGATCTCACTTCTCTGGGGAAAACGCAGCACAAAGTGTTCTGCAAAAACTCAGGTTGAGAATCCCGGAGACAGGGTGGAGTCAGGTTTTGAGTTGCCCCTAAAATCATTAAGACTCCTCTGGAACTCCCACGTAAGGCTCCTTCAGCAGGAGAAAGTTTGGCTTCCTAGCTACAGAGGACAAACATGTTTCCTTTTCCATTACCCAAAATATTCCAGAAATACCCCAAGCTAAACTCTTTTCTAGCTGGGGCAGTGTTGCTGCAGGTGCTGGAAGTGTGTTTGCTTATTCCAGCGGTACCTTCAGCCCCTGGGAGCACCACAGGACCGAGGTCTCCTGCTTATCCTACACCTCTAGATGGTACCAAACTCCTTACTTCTGTCTCCTTCCCCACCTCAACCCTTTCCAGTTTTATTAATATAGTTTCCTCCTCCTCTATTTTCTTAGCTCCTTTCTTCACTAAAAAAACCTCTGATATTTCCATGTTTCATCATAGCATCATACACATTTCTAAATATGAAAGCAGGTAGGCTCCCTGTGTGCAGGAAGCTGTGGGTGCTCCAGAAGAGGAGAAATAGGGACATTTTGTTGGAGGCTCTCGCTGAAGGCTCCTGGTGCCTGGTGTAGCATCAGCTGCTGCCTGGTCCTGTTGGCTCCCAGGAGGGCCCTTGTGGAGCAGGGAGGGGGAAGATGAAAGGCTCCTCTCACCTGCTCCGGCTCAGTGGTGCAGCTTCACACTGTGGCCAAGAGTATAACAACTCCAATGCAATGTCCGGAAGATTATTTTGATCCCAAAAAGGAGGTTTCTTCTAACAGCTGTCAGAAATAGAAAGCGCTAGCAGCTGCTGCTGGAAAGCAGGATGCCTCTAATTCATAGCTCCCATCTCACACACTTTGGTTTCTGCTGCTGCCGTCTGCCTGGTGCTCCTGTCCGCTGGCGAAGGTGGGTTGCAGTGTGGTTCAGTAATGTCCAGTCTGTTCCTCCAGGCAAGTACTTCTGGAGACTGACTCGCAATAAGCACTTGGTCTCCCTCCAGCCGGCTCAGATCCACCGTTTCTGGCGGGGTTTGCCGCTCAACCTGGACAGCCTGGACGCGGTCTATGAGAGAACCAGCGACCACAAGATTGTCTTCTTCAAAGGTGAGAGCAAACGCAGTGCTGGAGGCAGCATGTGCGTCTCCAGGGTGTAGAACCCAGTGCCAAGGTATCTTGGCAGTGTTTCGACCTCTCCTGCAGGCAGGAGACACCAGTGACAGCCATTGAGCATCTCCCAGGGTGGGTCCGAGACCTGTTGTCCATGAGCAAGGCCAGGAGAAACCAGCTTGTAGGGAGGGCAGGCAAAAAGTAGCAGTCATGTTCCCCAGAAAATGAGGGAAATCTCATTGAATAAAACCCTCTTCATTGAAGAAAGACAAATCTAAGTGAATTTTTAGCTCTTCAAGAATTAAATAAAAGCAGGAACCACCCACGCACACACTTTACACGTTTTGTGTTCCTTCTTTGGCGTCTTCTCTTTTTTAGTATTTATTGCCAAGAAGAGGAGAAGCAGCAGCAGCAGAGGGGACAAAAATGAAACCTGAAGAGCTTGGTTTTGCTAATTATATATCTGGTACTATTTTTTTTTTCTTAGAATAAGTGGTATAATCCTCTCCTTATATTTAAAACAACTCACAAATTTCTTTCAAAAGAGCTGGAGGAAAGACATTAGCTCTTGGTTCCTATACAAATGTCCAAGCCCTCGACAAACTGTCCACACATGCTGGTTAGATGCTACCCAGTCCCCCAGCAGGCACTGGCTCTTGTTTCAGAAAGGCTGTACACTTGATGAGCTAAATACATCCCAGCTCTCTGTGCTCCCTGGCTGGAAACTGCTTTTTGTCTCCTGACCGTTCTGCTCCACGTGTGGTGCAATTATCAGTTTTGGAAGTGTTGAACCAAGCACTTCTGAAAGCAATAATTTGGTTTCAATTCCTTCAGCAAGGCTGGAGGAGCAGCTTACATCCTGCACAAGCCTCTACGCTCGCAGCAGCGTTTCCAAGAGCAGCCGAAGCCCTTCCAGGCTGCCCGTGCACCCCAGAGCCACGACAGGCCCTGCGTCTCCCCAAAGAACATGATGCAAAAGGCTCCACTGCATGTTTCCCACTGCCTCAGGCAACTGACCCCACTCTGCCTTTCCACTAATCCAGAGGGAATGGGGCCAGCTGGAGGGTGGTAGCCCATACGCTGGCACCAGACGGGTCCACAGACCACAGCAGCACTTGGTTCCTTCCCATTTTCCCTTCTCTCTCTGTTGAGGACCCACAGACCTCTGTCAGCCTGGACAGATGTCCAGCAGTTCAGGTCCAGGGGATCCTGGCTGCCTGTGAGGCCAGAATTACAGCTGTGCCACAGCTGGGGCCTTGCCCTTCACAGCACTCCATGGTCACACATGATGTGTAAGTCCTGCCTAGCTCCTAAGATACAACTCAAAATTTTCTTTCCAACTATAAAATACTGTCTCATTCTCTCTCTCCAGCACTGTTTCATTGATCCCTGGACAGAAACCAAAGCACACAAATTACCCTGGCTTCTAAGGTCCTGCTGCTGATACATGGGCATGTATTTAATTGCCTCTTCAGATTTTCTAGAAAATCTAGGGAGAAAAAGGCCTGATCTTTAAAATAGGTTGTGTGATACCTAAAAGAACATTGTGGGTTCCCAAAGAACCACTGTACAAACAGAAAGGCTGTCCCAGTGGTTAGAGGATTATGTAGGGATTGAGAGATCTGGGTTCATTATCTTGTTCCACCACAGACCAGGAGCCAGTCAAGTTGTGCTTCATTTTTATTGGAAAAAAAAAATCCACCATATTGACAGTTCTCTTCTGCCCAGGGTAGGGCTAGGGGGAGCTGACTGCGTAGAACACTTGAAGAGCAGTGAGCTGCTCAGATGGGATTTGTCCAGCCCCTGGGCATCTTCCTTACATCCCTTAAGATCCATGGGTCCTTCAGCCCGGCTGGCCCAAAAAAGAGTGGCAATTTCTCTTCCAAATCTGGACTACACTTTCCTTCTCATGAGTCAAATAGCAGGCAGAACATGCCCAATTGGCTCACAAAAGCTGCATGTAACCTTGTTTCTCACAGCTCAACATCAGGCAGAAATCAAAGGGGCAGCAAACCAAATGCCACCACCAAATACATCAAAGTGACAACTGTACTAATGCTATCGGCGTGTTTGTGTCCTAGGATTGTCACACCTGCAGCCGTTCAGGAGCGATGGGAGGCTATGCTCCATGGAAAGCCTGACACAAAAAAAGCAACTGTTCAAAGATCAAGGTTCCCCACTGGGCTGCTGCCTTCCCATCCCCATCCTTAAATGCCAAAAGCTCAGTCCTGAGGATTGTTATGGCAACAGATAATGAAACATCCGCTCATCTGCAGGGGAACGCTAATTTCGGCTGTGAAACAAATGTGATTTTGCTCTGTGCTTCTTTCCTTTCCACAGGAGACAGATATTGGGTCTTCAAAGACAACAATGTGGAGGAAGGATACCCACGGCCGATCTCGGACTTTGGTCTGCCACTGGGAGGAATCGACGCCGCTTTCTCCTGGGCCCACAATGACAAGACTTATTTCTTTAAGGACAATCTTTACTGGTGCTACGATGACCATGAGCGGAGAATGGATCCTGGGTACCCTTCAGAGACCATCCTGTGGAAGGGAATACCAAGCCCTTTAGATGATGCCATGAGGTGGTCAGATGGTGAGTCCATATGCTGGTTCAAAAAACACAAGAAAAAAAATCAGTGCTTCATTAGCACTCAGGCTACAGCCCCTTCTACTGTGCCTGCCGATATAAACTGCTAAGCCCCAGATGGGACGACAGTTCCTGGTGTCTGGAAGCTGAAGAGGGAGGTAGGCTTCCAGCCAGAGCTCCCCACACCGCTCGCTAAAAGACTTTGTAATTTCAAGCAGGCAACAAAAATATCCTGGGGGCCTAATAATCTGTGTTTTTTTAAAAGAACACAGTTGATGTTGTTCTGCAGTAATTTTTATCCTGATATGTGTTGATTTGCTTCTCACTGAATTTGTTGTCATTGGATTTTTAGCTAAATATATGAGGATGCAGACAGAAAATATTTTTAAAGGAGATGTTTTCCCCAGAGTTACGACTTATTTTCCAGGGATGAGATTTCTCAGTGGTTTCTTCTCTCTGAAAAGACCACAAAAATTTTGTCACAGGAGATGTTTAAAACCAGCCACTTGCTCACAACAAAGTGGCACTTCCCGGTTTTATTTACTGGCAACCTAACAGTGTAATAGCAACCGTTAAACCAGGCAGAGGGGAGGGACGTTTCCAGAGGTTTTTCAGGCTTAATTTCCAAAGCTGTTGAGAGCAACTCTCCATTCACGTGGGTTGGAGTCCTCCCTGAGTGTGGGAGCTGCTTAGAGAATTCACAACCTCCCAGTTCAGAGTGGAAAAAACCGCACCTGGGAGCAGAAGGTTCCCAGGGCCCTGCCAGGCTCTGGTTATTTATCTGAGTGCAGGGATAGCAGCACACCCCAGCTCATTAGCAGGTGGATGAGGTCTTCTTCAGCCTTACCATGCCCTGTTACAAGAATGTCTACTGACAGCCGATGAGGGATGTGTGTGGTGTGTCCAGCGGTGGATTTACTAGTGGTTTTTACCCTGCACACCTTCAGTACCAGGGGGGATGTATCTGCTCTAGGACCCGCCATAGAAGAGGTGACATCTCACCACCCACCTCCCATCTGCCTGGTGTGAGAGATCCCGGCCAGGTGTCGCATCATCTTTTCAAGCACCCTCCCTAGCAGCCGCTATGCTCCTGCAGTGAGAGAGGGCGTTGGCAACAAGCAGTGGTATTGCATGTGCCTCGCTCCCAGGGACCAGCCGGGGTGGGAGTGCTCCTCTGCTGCTCCAGGTGCTCCTGTGCTCTTTCCACTGGGAGAGCACACATTGGCACTTATCTTGCCTTTGGGTTTTGGTCTCTTTGCAGGTGCAAGTTACTTCTTCAGGGGTAAGGAGTACTGGAAAGTGCTGGACAGTGACCTGGAAGCCCAGCCTGGTTATCCCCAGTCCATCGCCAGAGACTGGCTGGTGTGCAGCGACATGCAGTCTGACGCCCCAGAAGCGGCCGGGAGCAGCAGGACTGGGGCACGCTCCAAACCAGGGCACCATGACGAGAGCCGCTCAGAAAACGGCTACGAGGTCTGCTCCTGCACCTCGGCCTCCCCATCCCTCCGGGCCTGCCCTGTGCTCAGACTGTCAGCCAGCCTCGTGCTGACGAGCGTGTGGACAGCAACACTGATGTGTGCGGCCCTATGACATCTCATCCCGCAGGCGAGATAACGCCGTGGTGCTCCAGGGAGGGGAAGTGGACACGATCCCGTGATGCTAACTGTTGCAAGCAGAAAAACATTCCTAGGAACATGCCAGTGAAGGGTCTGAATTCTCCATGAGAAATGAACACTGGTTTTGGGGTTTTTTTCTTTTTATTTTAGTTTAAAGGTCTAATAACAGATTTTGAGTTCTGCACCTTCTTATTCCCCCATCCAGTTAAATCTGAGAGCAGCCTAAAGTTGAATTTAGAAATGTTCCATAGAGATGTGTTGCTTTGGATGTTTAAACACGCCAAACAAGGGAGGGGAGAGCTACTGTGATTGAAAAGGAACAGAAGAGATCCTTCTGAGGCAGATGGCAACATCCCAGAGGAAAGGCAGCGAGGCCATAGGCGAGAGGCGGTAGTTATATGCTGACACAATGTACACATCCTATTGGATGTACTAGGTAGAAAGAAACTTTGACTCCACTCTAAGATTAACTGCAAGGTGATCATTTTACTGTCAAACGTGCCGTGGTCACTGATGTCTTGGTAACCTGTATCAGTTTCTAAAGGTCAGAAACACCTTTGCCTCTCAGAAGGCAGTGCAGCTTCTCTTTGTATCTGAGTCATTTGAATTTAACAATTTCTCTAATAAACCTTGGCTGCCTACACCGAGCTCTCCCAGTCCTCTGCCAGACCAAGCCTGCCACCTGCAGTAAGGTGCTGACTGCTGAGGCTCGGGTGCAGCCTCACCTCTCTTGCAAGGAGGAACCTTGCTGAGTGCAGCCAAATGAGATGCAATTACACCCACCACCCCAGCCTAATCTGTGCACATGAACTCCTGCTCTTGGCATTCCTGTTTTAGGAGGGATCAAGATGTATCACATTCATTTCTGACTGACATACCTGGCTGCGCTGCGGAGGAGGGGCTGGAGGGGGGAGGGATGCTGCACAGTCAGCCTCAAACTCTTCTTGATGCCTCTGCCAGGAGTTTGGAGCAACAGAAGCAAGTTCAAGTGCTACATTAGGATGTTCCTGGGTTTTTTTTGTCTTGCTGCTAATCCATTTTCTGCAGTATAATTTGGGTATCTGAGAGTCCTTGAAAATGGGGAGTGAGAACCTGTGCTAGGAACTGCAGTAGAGATATCAGGAAGGCCAGGGCCCTCCAGTCTGGTGTTGTCGAGGAGGGTTAAAGGAGAAAAATGGGCAGCAGCCACTGTAACACACTGTTCCTCTCTGCTCTGCTTCTGTAAAGCTCCTACAGAAGCGCCTCTTGCTGCCTCTGCCAGGGCCAGCTCCTGGAGGGACTCAGCAGCAGGCAGCAAGCCACAGGCAGCGTCACTGAGGGACCCAAGGCCGTGCCACTGGCCCTGGTGCCAGCCAGGGCTTCTGCCACGGGGCTGGGCATAACACAAAGCCCCCCACAGCACAGGGGGAAAGGCAGAAGAGCACTGTTGCCTCCTGATAGAAAAAAGGGGTCACCTTGAATTTCCCTCTCTGCCGTTTGCATTTTCTAACAGTCCAACTCACACAGTGCAGCTATTTTCAGGACGATGTGCTACAGCATGATGCTATGAGGCATGAGTCAATGGAAACCTCCCATTAAACCATTAAATATCCTTGAAAAAAAAAAAGTACAAACCAAAAAACCTCACACGTAGCAGCTCCCTGTGCTGAGTAAAGCTGCCTCTGTTATTCCCACTGCATCAGTCTTGCTCTGCCCAAAGCAGCTCCCATCCCACCTCTGCCTGCCCGGCGGAGCAGAGGCCTCAGGGGCAGGGTGTTGTGGGTTGCCATCGTGGGAGATGGGATTTGCCTTCAGTTCACATCGCTTTTCTTCCTCTCCCCTCTCATGCCAAGAAGACATGGTTTTTAGTCCTTACTGGAGTGACACTGCATGAATGTCAGCATGTTATAGATTCCTCTTGGAAGTGAGGCCAGGTAGGAGCATAGTATCTTGGGGAAGACACCCTTTCTCTTTTTTTTTTTCCTCTTTTTTTTTTTCCTCCTTCCACAAAAGGACTATCCAGAAGCTGCATCTGAAGGATCAGAGGAGTCAGGGACGTGGCTAGCAGTGGTTTTTCCAGCCCAACTAATGAGCCTGTTGTGGTGACAAGGACTGGTGGCCCCACAGCCATGCTGATGTGGTCACACTGGTGCTGGGACCCACACTAATGGGACGTCAAGTTAAATTAAGTTTATTTAACATGGGGGGACTGTGATTTATAAAGCAAGCCTGTGGAAATGCTTTTAATACGCCCTTCTCTACTTCAAATTATGCATTTTGATGATCAGAAATGGAGCAGGAATCAGGGTTCTGCTGCTGTGGATGGAGAAACGCTGCTGTCTCCTCCCGGCATGTGGCTTGCTTGGCCATTCCCCCCGCCACTGGCAAAGCCTCCCTGCCATTGCCATCAGCTCCAGATGTCGCCACAGGAGGTTCGAGCTCCCCTGGATGGAGACGGGAGCTGGAGCATTTCCCGCTGAGGTCACCAGTTCAGCATGGGGCCAGCTGGGCTGGGGCACTGGCAGCAGATGTCGGCGGCACAAAGACACCCTTATAGCAAGTATGGTGGTGCTCAAGGTGCTGCATCCTCCCATGGAGACACAGCAGTTCGTCTGGGTGAAGCAGTGCAGATCCATTGGTGAAAGGGTTTCACGTTTTACACGCTCAAAGCAAAGTTGGGGGGCTCTGGCACTGGGGGGGGGGCTGTGAGGGCCCCAAGGCTCCCATGTGGTGCCCCTGCACCTGCCCCCCACCCCCAGCACGGTGTATTTGAAAATCCCCAGCCTGTTCCAAACACATTTGCAGATGGCTCATAGGGTTATGGCAATAGGTGCAAATCACAGCATGACCCCGGGGAACATATTCTCTTGTGTTTTCCTCTAAAGTCAGGCTCACCACCTGTTTTTCTGGGTGTGGGGAGGCTGGGCACTGTCTCTGAAAGGGGCTGAGTGGGTGCACAGCCAGCCAACAGCAAACATGTGCATGGGCTGGGGGCTGTTCCGCTGCCGGGGGCTGCAGACCCCTCTCTGGGGGCACAGAGGAGGTGGGGGGCAGCAGCCTGGGTCTGGGCGAGCTGCAGTGTGGGCATCCCTGGCACAGCCACGGGAGGACAGCAGAGACAGCCATGGGCACTGCTCCTGGCCCGGGGAGCTTTGCCTCCAGGGGCATAGTCGTGCTTCCTAGCAGCTTAAAAATAAGACTGCAATATAAATGCAGGCTCTGTACTCCAGTATATTGCAGATTCTCTGCTGCCAGGCTCCCTGGCACCATCCCTGTGCCTGGATTCCTCTGGTCCTACCCAGAGTCCCTGGACTATCTCCTCCACAGCAACACCCTTAGTCTTAGCTGGAAAAGCCACCTCCACCCTCAAAAAAAATAACCTGAGCATCATATTCCTATTGCATATTGCCCAGTCTGGATATTTTCCGACTCTAAAATCTCAGAGGATTTTGTGAGGTCATTTCAGGGTTGAAATACGTCTCCTATGTAATAGGAGTGATGGGAATTTAAAGGGGGGGGGGACACTGGCCGTCTGAACCCATGAGTATTTAAAGCTGAAAACCTGAGTTTATGGCAGCTATGCTTGCTGCAACTGGCTCCAGGGTCCCAGTCAAGGTTTTTCCTGGCTCTCGCTCCCACCCATCCCCAGGCTCTGTCAGACCTCAAGGCCTTTTCTGTTTTGCTACCGTAAAGAAAAGCAGAAGGAAAAGAAAAAAAAAAAAAAAAAACAAAACAAACCAACAACCAAAAACGAGTGAGGTGGGCAGGAGCAGTTTTAAAATGACAAAGTCATAACAATGCCTGGATTTTAAGAAAATTAATAACAAGTCATCTCAGACAAGACCTGGGACTTAGCAGCTTGACAAACACAATAAAGTTATTGAGAAGAGACTCATCTTTACTTGCTGATTCAAATCATAAGACAGGCATATGTGCTAGGAAAGATTCCTGCCTCCCACAGCCCACTCAGAGCTGAAGGGAAGATTCTCAGCCCTTACCCCAGAGGACTTTTCTAAAATGGGACTGTTTGCTTTATTAAGAATGACATTTCTCTCCTCAAGCCTCAGTTTAGTCAGAAAAGGCCCTTGCACAGCTGTGGGCCAGGAGAGCAGGTGGTGGGGATCAGCCCCACAGCTCAGGTGGAGCTGCTCTGGCTGATGCTCTGTATCAGCAGGTAGGTACACGCTCTTGAAATCTTTCTGCTTTACTGTGGTTCCTGGAGGTGGAGCTTTTTGCTTCTCTGAGAGCAGTTTGAGAGAGAATACCAGAGTTGCCTCCAACCCTGCCACCTTGCTTTTTCCATCCCCTCTGCCAGGTGAATGTGGTGTATGAGTTGGGGCTGAGCCTGATGCTGCTGTAAGCAGTAGAAGCAAGCCCAGGGGATGTTTTGTCCAGAGGAAGGGGGTTTGTCCTGGCTCTCCATGTCCCAGCAGTTCCTGGTAAGCTTGATGTTGTGGATCACTTACTTGCTCTTCTCTGAAATTTCTAGACAGGGGGAGTTGACTGGTCTTGTGGGGCTGGAACAGGCTAGGGGAGGGGTATAGGACAAGCAAAACCAGAGTACATAGCTGAGTAATATTCTATAAGAAGTTCAACTTGGGCTAAGAATAGGAGAGTGTATTCAAGCTGGATGGTATGTGGAGGATTTCTACAGGCATGTGCTAGGGCTGTAAATGGGGAAGCGGAGGGGCTGCCTCTGGATCTTCTGCAGTATAAGTAATTACTGACCTTGTGGCACTAACAAAATTACTACAAGAGCTGCCAGAGCAGTTCCCTGTCCTCCACCCAAATTTCTGGTCCCTGGCTTAAAAAAACCAAATCCCAAACCTCTGGGATTTATGATCCTGTCAGCAGTGAAACTAACTCCACGCTAGGTTGCCAGCTCCCAGGGGTTTATTTCTCAGTGGTGTGGAAGGATCTGGGTTTCTGGTTTGGTTGTTGGTTTGTTGGGGTTTTTTTAAAGGGCTTTGAGCTTGATCACACACCCAAACCAGTCAATTAAAATGAGACCCAGGCCAGGCTTTTGCTGGGACAGTGATCAGTCTGCTCTGAGCAGCTTTTGGCAAGCATGGCTTGGCAGGGCAAGAGCGGCATTGACCACAGGGCCACTTTGTTGCGGTGAGGGCAAGACTTCACAAGCTTCCCCTGGAACTGCATCAAGATTTATGGGTTGTGCTGCTTGGGTTGTGGCAACTCATCTTTGGGCTCCATGTGAGGAAATGCACATCCTGGGGAGAGGCCTTCCCACCACAGATCTGACAAGCTGAACCAGCCAATGTGTTGTGCAGCTGGAAGCCTTAGGAGCAGGAGGGTCTCTTGCTCTAGACAAGACATTTGGTCTATTCTCTGTCAGAACAAGAGGAGGGTTTTGAGGGAGCACGGGTGATGCTTGTGGCAGCCTGTTTGTATGCAGGGCCCCTCCACTAAATTTCAAAGGATGGAAATTTCGTGTTTTGCTTCCCACCTCATCTGTACTGCAGAAATAGCCAAGCCAGGATGGCCCCTGGCACGTTCTCCTTGTGCAGTAGGGCAGGGAGCTTGGTGGTTACAGGGCAACTCAGTGACAATATCTCCTTCCTCTTCCCAGCCTGAGAAATTGATGATAATTGTGGACCTCAACCTGGGTTTCTCTGTGAAATAGAAAATTATGGTATTGGGTGGTCTTCATGTGGCAATTGTCCATCACCAGCTGTCTTAAAGCACCATGGCCATCTCACACCCTGCTCCTGGGGACTCGCCCTGCTCCTCCATGTTTACTTGGATGAGAGCTACACACTGCACCCATCAACTCCCGTGTGTCAGCAAGGAGGCAGCGCTGTGGGATGGGTTTGCTTGTTTCCAAAGTTGCCAGGTAATGGAATAACTGTGACCAATGAGGGCTTGTGATGAAACAGGGCTCCTGCCTTGAAAGCCTGCCTCTGAGCAGAGCTCACAGGGAGGGGTTTCCATGAAACTGGTGGTAACTCTTTGCCCCACTTATTTGCATAGCTGTGCTTGAACTTATCTGAAATGTCATTACTAATGCTCAACCCGGGTTCTTAACTGCTCTAATTTCCCGAGCACAGACAGAAGCAAATCGCCTACTTTCACCCTCCCTTTTTCTGCTACTGTGTTCATCCCCCTTTTTTCCCTCATCTGCTGACATGAAGTCCTCCCTCCCCATTGCAAAAATGCACAGGTCAGGCTGGAGTTGATGGTCTCTTAGGAAAGAAAATCCTGGAGCTCTGCAGACACCAGTGGTTAGAGAGCTTCTCCTATCTCTGTATAATGGATGACCACTGCCCCTTAGAAGATAGCATGACCTCAGCCCAGGGTCATGAGGAGCAGAAACACCATATCATATTTGGTGAATCTCCAATAGTCCAACCTGGGGATATGAAGTTGGGAGAAAGCAGGACTGTTGTGACCCATGAGCATCTATGGAAAGGAGATTTGTCTGATGGGATTTGACAGATGTCTGTGGTGCTGCTTTAAAACATCTGTCCAGATGTGCCTGCTGGGCAGCAGCAGAGTTCCCAAGCTGCGATGAACATGTGTGTAGGGAGATCATGAAGAGTGGAGCAATTTGGCTGCGACTCCAGATGTTCAACTGGCTCTTTTTTCTGAGGTACCCCTGCAAGCAAGTGAATTCCTGTTTCTCCCAGCCCTGTGCCTCAGAGGGGTGCAGATATTTGACTTTCCAGGAAGGAGAGAGCATTTCTAGTACTCAGCAAGAGGCTGCACAGTGCTCCCATGCCCACTCTCCATCATATCCTCCCTTCTGTCATGGGGGATGTGGGAGGGGGACTCTGAGGTGTCCTTATCACATGAGTGCAGTTTGCAGTAGGTCTTGTCCAGAAACAAGACATGGATCCTATTCTAGTCTCATAAAAACCACAGTGCCTTGTGTATGCCACTGAGTCTTCTACTGAAAGAGAGGGGGCTGACTTGGGAGGGAGCAGTTCATCAGGAATGCACTTCCTTCTTCTCTTGTTGGCTCTGGAAGGCTTTCATGATCACGTACAACCAGGATAAACAAGTGAGATCAGAAACCCCCAGAGCAAAAGCCATGCTCGGGCAAGTAGAGCTTTGCAGGGCCCATGCTAATCCCATTCTGCAGAGCACATACCAAACACTTGGCACCTCTTGCATTTATAGGAACGAAGTCATGTCCTTGCTGGCCTCCATCTCTTCTGGGGGTACCAGTAGGCTGTACCTCTCAAAGCTCTTCTCCCTGCAAGCCTGCCAGGAGAGCAAGCTCACGGCTGCCCTAGGAAGCCTGTCTTGAAATAGTTTCATTCTGGCAGCATAAGGCAATGGAGCCCGATTGTTATTCCTAACCCTTGGGTCAAGCAAGGTGGCAGTGACGTAATGGAAGAACTTTGCTCTGCATGCTCTGTCACGGCAGCTCTGAAGTATGGCTCATCTGTCAACTGCCTTGCTGCCCTCTGCACCGAAACTTGTGTCCTTCTGTTTGTGGCTGCAAAGGGGGGTGGCCCCAGTGCTTCTCTTCCCCTGGCATAAGTTGTTTCTCATTAACAAAATGAAATGCATTTCTCCACGCTGCCAAAGGTGATCTGTTTGTTTACTGCTGTCCCCCCTGCTGGGAGCCAGGGAAGGCTGCCTTGCCTCCCACATTACCATAAGTTCAGGGCTTTGTGCTTTGCCCTGTTCTGCCAGTCCCTTTGGTGTGGGTGGGATGAGGTGCCTGCAGCTGTGCGAGCTGGCACCTCTACAAGTCCTGGGCAAAGCCATTCAGGGATAATGTCTCTCCTTCCATGAGTATCTGAAGACCGATGCAGGCTGAATTGCCAAGTGCTTGCCAGAAGATGTTGATCCCTTAGTAATTCCCATCTCCTTTGGTCCCAACATGAGGCTGTCAAGAGAAATGGGCTTGAAAAAATATCTGAAGGGGCTGCTTTACCAGCTCCTAGGAACTCTCCCAAAGCATAGGAAGTGCTCTAATGCTGTCCTGAGCCTTGCAAACACAATTAAGGTGTTGAGTTCTAATTCAACTCTGCTTCCTACTTGCTTGTCTGTGTCACTAAGGATGAGCAAATACTTGCCAGCAGACTCCACCAAAGGCATAGCTGTGTGCCTGCCTGTCCTTGCAGTGCGCATGTGTTTATGTACACGCTATCTCCAGCTTTGTTTGGACTGGGCAGGTGTGCCCGGTGGAGCTCCTGGGGGTGTAATTGTGTTGCAGATAGCAGAGAGAAAGTGCAGTATTGTTCTCTGCCTGGTCTCAGGGCTGTCACCTCACTTGAACCCGGCTTCTGTAGCGTATTGGCAGAGATGGATGTGGAGAGCTCTGATAAATGTTAAGAAATAATTGAAATATATTATCAGTGAATATCCATCATAGCACCAAACTTTTGAAGGCTGATATTTTGGGTTGCTGTTCCCAGCGCTGCAGAAGAAGCTGAGCTTCAGAAGATGGGTTTGTGCAGCTGCTGAGTCTGGTTGAGCCCACCTTTATGGGCAGAGCAGCAAAGACAGTGTTGCTATTGGACTTTCTCCTTCACTTTTTTTTTTCTAGAAGCCATGAGTGCAGAGCAGATTTTTTTTTTTCAATGTCAGAACAAAAGCTGAAATGCAGTATTGAGCAAACCGTGCTGAATTAGGGCAGGGTCAGCAATAGGAGAAATATTAGAAGTTAATTCTAATCTTGCCTTTTATATTGATTACTAGTTATGTCATTAGGGACTTGTACTCTAAACCAAAGACAAGCAGCCCCTTGTGACTGCTGGTGAAATCCAGTGCCAGGAGGGAGAGTGGAGCAGCAACCAGCTGGGGAAAAGGTGCCTTCACTGGTGCTCAGTCCTTATCCCCTGTGCAAGTGCAGGTCACTGGTCACTACCTGCTGGTGGGTGTTTTACTCGAGGGCTGTCTTCTGAATCCTTTACTCAGTGCTCTCAAGCTTCCTGCCTTGGGCCATGAGCCAGGGAATCAGGCCTATCAATATGGGCTGTTTGTTTTTCCACAGGCTGTTTAAATTGCACCAGTACTATTGGTCAAACCAGGTCTGCTCATGGCCTCTTGATCTGCAGGTGGTGGAGGCCTATGATCTTCTGCTCCTGTGATTTTTGAGGATGGGGGAACATCCTGAATGAGTTTCCAAAGCACCAAACAGAAGGTGACCACACTGTGACTACTTCTAAAGACAAACTAGCCCTCCAACAGCAGTGCTGTGCATTTGGACTTGTAGCAGATATAAAAAGGGGAGGGAACAAGCGTGTGGTCATGAAGCCAGAGTCACTGAGCTCTCCAATGGTCCTGGCCTTGCTCTGAAGTAAAGACAGGAAAACACCATTGTTTTGAAGGGTGCTGTTTATCTGGTTAATGCTTTGTGGTATGTGACCAGGCTGAAGGTGTTTTGAGGAAGGTCCAGCTTTGGGCCACCTGAAATTTTTCTCAGATCTGGGGTCTTTCGGTCATTGGTTCAGTTCTGCTCATACCCCACCAGGAGGAGGGTTTACCTGATGGAGTTTGTCCTGTGCTGCTCTTCATGATCGACAGCCATCCTTGATCTATACCCTGATAAGTCTCCAGGAATCAACTTGCCCTGCCTTGATAAACCTACCTGTGCTGGTGCTCCAGCCCTGCGCACATGGGAACAGCATCTGCCTCTCCTGTGTGCTGGATTCGGCTCACACCCAGCTCTGTCTCTATTGCTTTTCCCATCCTAGCAAAAACAAATGCAATCTGCTAGCGTGTATGCTGCAAGAGCCCTGCCAAGAACAAAGAGAAGTTCAAATATTTGTGTTGGGTTGTTACTCTTTCCATTCAGGTGATAAATGACAGGCTTCGGCAGAGTCCTTTGGTGCTGAGTGCAGGATTTCCACTGTACTGGCTCCAGCTTCACAACCTCACCAAGATGAAACACCTACAATTAACAGTTGGGTTTTAACTTGGGGGGTAAATGATTGAGGGTGATTGAAATATGGCATTAAAAAAAAAAAAAAAAAAAAATCATCAGACTTTCCCTGTGTCAAATGAGAAGTGTCTGGTCTTTCTGTGCAGTTTCACACAGAAGAGCATTTTCATCATGAACTCTGGAGCTCTGTTACTGATTTCTGTCCTAGTGCCTGGGATGAAATCTGTCAGTCTGCACGCAAATACTTCAGAGCTGCCTTTCTTCAGAAAGTCCCAAGCTCAAAGCCACATGGAGACCTGAGTTCCTCTGGGACTGGAACTTTTATTTCCATTTGGCTGAGATAATCAAGGAGCCAAAGATGTTTGCTAACAGATTAATTAATGAACTTCAGATCTTTACTTCTCAGTATCCGGGAAGCTGCTGTGCTTCAGCACTTGGTAAACCCAGGAACAGAATGGTGAAACAACCCCAGGTATGAGCTATCTCAGAAAACATGCTGGTTTGGCGTCATTGGGCCTGTTCAAAACTTGTGTGATAAAGAAAGGAAAGGCATAATCCAGCCTTACGGGATCTCACATGCCAACATGCCAGCCAGATCTGTAGCAGAGAGTTGCAGAGAGTGCAATCATCCAGTGCTCTGGCTACTGCAATACAGAAACATTATGTAAGTTAAATTCTGTCTTAACACAGAAGGACAAGGTAATCAGCCATCAGGGCAATGAGTGAGATTATTTTTTTTTCCTGACATACTAAAATAGATGTTGTGCAAGATACTCATGCACCAAACACCTGCAGTTCAAAAAAAAAAAAAAAAAAAAAGCCAGGGAAGCCCACACTGCTCTGTCTTGTGGGGTCTGCTTGGCTCTGCAGCTCGTGGTGTTAGTTCAAGAGCAAGGCTCCATGACAGAGAAAGGGACAGTGGATGTTTTCTGCCTTGGGGCACTTTACCTGGCTCAGTTCGGAGGGACAGGCATGATGTGCTGATGGCACTTTGGCTGTAAAGTGAACTGGGAATGTCTCTGGGATTTTTCTGGTAGGATATGCAAGCAGTTTTTGCCAATTCTTGCAAAAAAAATATGTAATCTGTGGCAAGCCTTGATGTCTAACCAGATGGCATTTCTCGGTAGCCTATGCCTGGAGATCTCCATGTGCTCTTCTTTGTGAAATCTACCTTCTTTCTTCCCTTCCCCCTGCCTCCCTTCGTCTCTGTATTACTCTGGAACTTCCATTACACCCAGAAAATCTCAGTGCTTCCAGCCTTTCCTAGCGTCAGTCTGGACTGGATAACTACCTGTGCTTGACAAATCCTGATTGCCTTCTTGAGTTAATTTGGTGTTTTCCATTAGTCCCACCATGAGTTTTCTGGCTCAGAAATTTCTTATCAGGAATTCATTAGTTCTTAAACTTAAAGGACTGACTCTTTGGGTTTAAATACCATCTATAATTACCTTCTCTTTGTGCTGTACTTTGGAAGAGTTCTCTAGTGTTTCATTTTACACAGCAGGTAGTACTCCCCTAGTATTATAATACAAGGTAAATCATCTGTACTTTAGGTAACTGAAAAACTATCAAAAGTCTCAAGAGCTTCAGGAAAAAACATAGTGTCAAAGATGAAGCTTTTACTGGCTTCCTTTTTCTGTCCTATTCATTATACACAACAGAGACAAGGAGCACTGTTTGAGTTTGCTTCAGCTGCTGTCTGTATTTCCAAAAAGGATCCATTTTGGCAGACTCTTTAAGCTCCCTCCTCTTTACTTAGGTCACTTCTGAGATCATGTAAGAGCTGAGGAATCTCCCAGCAGCCAGCTTCTCTAACTGCTCTGTCCTGTTTTGCTTCTAGGCTCAGCCTGACACTTGACAGTCAGGCCTATCAGGGCTGTAATAAAAGTATGCATTAAAATGTAGATACTCCAGGCAGAGAATAGAAGGTGGGTAGAGATTATAATATCCCCACTAGAAATGCTTAAATTCAATTTATTAGCATTATAATGACCCTAACCTTCACTGACTGAAGAGTGGGTAGCTGAGGGCTAAATCTTCTACTGCTTTTAGCACTGGCAGTGAGTAAAGGTCAAAGAGACAAGGACACAAGGAAATAACTTTGCCAAACATATTTCTTTTTTCAAGACAGATAAAATACAGGTTTAAAACAAACCCTTTGCAGAGGCTATGTATGCATCATTGTCTATTTAAAACCAGTTGCTTGATAACAGTTCTTGCAATCAGTACAAGGAGTACCATTGGAAACTTCCTGGAAAACACATGTACACAGTAAACCTGTCATTATGAGCTGAGTGATAAGAGGTATTACATGTTAATGAAGTTAGTGGGTAAAAAGCAAAGAGGCCTTGGTTTCTTGGACAACACGATAAAAAAAAAGTTAGGTGAGTGAGCAATGCATAAACCAGTCAATTTGTGCAGATATAGAATAGGTGTAATGCTGTCTTTAGCCATCACACAATGTGAACGTGGAACACCTTCATTACTTATGCTCTCCTGAAATTGCTCACCTCTTCTCACCTGCTAGAAGACATCAGGCAGGTATCTTGGCAGCCTTGCAGTCTAGCATCCCAGTGGTTCTCCAGTCCCAATTGCAGCCTCTGGGTTCCAGTGAGGAGGCATTTGTATTGAAATAACCTCAGGTTGGCAGGTCTGCTCTTAAAAGCTAAAGAGCTGTCAAGAGCTTTGTTGAAGAAAAGCAATGACTGGCTAGCCTAAATCTAGAATATGGTGTGCTGTTCAGGACCTTTCAGCAGGCATGTCAGATAACTTGCTGCTGCTGTGATGCATAGTGATGCCTTTACATGGCTGATGCTGTGCTGACAGTCAGGGACAGGTAGGACATTTCCCGTGTGCAGAAATCCTGTGTGTGCCCTCTCTGTATCATGAGGGTACTGGCTAAATGGTTATAAGGGTGACACTTGATTCACTGTGCAACAGCAGACCCTCTGTGATTCAAATATGAGTAGACTTACATTGTTAAAATGGTATCATTTGCTCCCGGGCCTATTTGTGCATGGTCTTTCTAACTGAATCCGACCACGAAGAATTTCTCTGATCAAATTAGGCAGGTTGGTTTGACGTGGGTAGGTCTGTGGGCGGTAGTTTTCATCCTCGGTGGCAGTGCTGACTTGCAGTGCCTGATAACGTTTGTTTTGATTGTGTCTGCTGTATTTTCTCTTTTTAAATATTCTTTAAATGCTGTTGGGGTATCCTATCTGGATATGGGGAACCCTTCCTCTGGAGCTCACTATAAGAAAAACTAAACCTTCTATCTACAAGGACCTAATCCTCCCAGCTCTCACTCACGTGCTATGATCAGAATGAATATGCATGTATGAGAGAAAATGAGTGTGCATCTTGCTATGGCTATTCTCCTACTCATGTACAATGGCTTTTTCTGTGTCAGAGTCACAGGGATAGTTCTTCTGTGCCTTATGCAACAGTCTCTACCCATACAGGTATCAGCAGTTTGTTGGGTTTTTTTATCATGGCCTTAATTTGGTGTCCTGTGACACATTAAACTGATGCCACAGTGGTTACACATATGTCTGTCTAGTTGATTCTCTTCCTAAGCATGTTGTCTGGCATTAGCCAGCTCCTCTGCTCGTGGAGTCAATATAATTAGAGTTGTTTCATCTGGCTGAGGCTCTAGGCTCCTATGCAAGTGCGACATTAAATTGAGAATGGTTGAGCATAGTCTTAAAACATACAACCTGAGGACTATGCAGTAACTGGAGTTTTTAATGAAAGATACTATGTTAATTTAAAAGATTAAGACTATTGACAGTAAAAACCTGAATCTCAGTGTAAACCCTGAAATCTGAAGGAAGTTACACCAAGCAAAGCTTAGTCTTATAAACTACAGGATAATGTCATCAAAAGTAAACAAGATCTCTTAAATACTTCCAGTTTTCTCTCTTTCCCTTAGATGCCATTAAACTCTATTCTTCTGCCTGTTTTTTTCTCTTTTTATAGAGCTTCTGAAGGAGAAAATCTCTAACTTATAATCAGTATTGCTGGAATGTTATTTAAACCAAACTGACGGTGATATTTTAAATGCAAAGTGTATTGTACTGCTTCCTAGACTTAGGTCTGTAGTATTATCTCTACAGAAGAGAATTCAAACAGGCCATTAGGATCCCAGACATGGGTAAGGGTCAGGAAGCGACTTAATTCCAAATTAAAAATGAATCACTTTCTATCCCCTGTAAATCCCACAGTGGACAAGCTTTCTGCTGCCAATCCCTTCGTGTTTCTCTGGAATTTAGCTGTTCGACCAGCAGCATCCCAGGCCTTTCTATGGCCTCTGTTACTGCAATTGATCACTGGCCCAACAATATTTAATGTATTTCATCCTCTCTATGCTGCAATTCCACTCGCCTTATTTTATAGAGCGAAGAGAGGTAAAGTGGGGTTAGAGAGGCTTGTGTGCACTATTTAATTTACCAGCACGATTATCTTGTTGTAGTTGCAGAGGTGCCCAGAGCTTCCCAGGAAATTAATTGCAAAGCAGGGAGCGTGAATGCATCCAGGACTCTGAAAATGTATGTTCCGACTCCCCTTCCATGCCCTGTCTGTGGGGTCAGCTTACTCTTGTTACAGTGTTAAGCAAGTGCATAGCATTTTGGCAGAAGGGGAGAGAGTTAACCTTGTTTACAGTTTACCTTGTGGTTCATTTATGGCTACATTCTGTTTTCTGTGTATTTGATAGATTTTGTTTATTTGTGCTAGAGTGGAAGGGAATTGCATTTAAATATAAGCTAGTATTAACAGCTTGTTGCATGTGGTCATGCTTTCTGTAACTGGATTATATTAATAATGCTATTCCAGCCTTGAAGCTGCAAAAAGTGTCCCATCCTAATTACATAACCTCAGCTGAGGTCCCTTGGTAATAAGGGAGTGGATAAAACTCTCCCTTACGAGTTTTTCAAGAGTCAGAAAGGGGATGTTGGTATCCTGCTTATTATGCCATGTTAATTTTAAAAGGCTCTTGTCAACCAACAACACAATAGCTGTTCTTCCCTCTGGGTTTTGTTAGGTTAATCCATGAGTCATGGAATATTTGACTAAAATTTCATGAGTCATGGGAAAGCTCCATAGCCCTCATAGTTCTGGACGATCTTGCTGTCTGGTACTACCAGGTCGTGTGTCTTTCCAATGATATACATTGTGAATGCATCCTGCAACATTTTATAGTGTCAATAAAAACAAAATCCTCTACTGGGAAACATTAGAGGTAGCCTGGCTTATTAGCAGAACAACCCTCACAGCTTGTACCTAGCCTTGGGGAGAGCATTAGCTATGGACAGAGAATCCCTAAATCAGGGTTAGCCTTTTTCCTCTTGCTTTCATTCAGGTATTTGCTTTTTTTAGTGATTGTAGCTCGTTGCATCTGACAAAGGGCAAATGGCAAATGCTGAGATGTGTACATTTCTGATCTTTAATTGCATGTAACTATTACTGCACTGCACTTGTTACCAAAATCAAAGTAGCACAGAAATAATTATGAGAAATCAGGTCTTCAAAGACCTTGCCATTTACACAGATGAGGAAAAAAAAGGGGACAGCAATCTGGAGGAGTTTAGTACCTAAATACCTCTCAGAAATGCATCTCTGATTTGTCAGGCAGGAAATCAGCAGCTAGAGATCTTCAGTCCCAGCCACGTGCTTCACCTAAACTGCATTTCTGGGCAATTGTCATGTGAATTCATGGAGCAGAGAGCTCCATGAAGGAAATAAATAAAAAACAAACAAACAAAAAACCTGAACAGATTTAAAATCACTTATTTCATTATCTCCTTGCTTCTTTGCTGAGGGGCAATAAGTGCTGGTGTACAGATATGGGCAGGTCTGACATATTAGCAGATCAGTGGTTTATTATTTTTTTTTTTTTTTAAAAAAAAGAGTTTGAAAGCACTAAACATTAAAACTCTTCCGATGCCCCACTGAAAACCTTTCTTCCATGTTGCTCATTGCTTCAAGCTTCTGTGCTGGAGAATTGTTCCTCCAGTTTCCTAGAAATGTGCAAAGACAAGGGATCATTGCTTTGGAGTGTTGCAACACAGGTACAGATCCCAGCTGCTTGCTGCTACAAACAGCAGAGTCCAGATTCACTGCAGGGTGCATCTGTGCTGAATTTTATATTTCTGTGAGGCAGCCTGTCCTTGTCAGTTGAAAAAGCTGGCTGATAACAGGTCCAGAGGAAGAGCTGGCGTTTTTTTCCACAGTGATCTTTCTTTGTATCTGTAGGAGTGGGACTAGGATGATAGCTTCCAAGGCCTGAGTGCTTACCTTGGGCTTTTAGGGGAAGAAACTCTTAGCCTCTGTCCAAAACTAGAACACTGAAAACAAACCACAAACAGGGGGAGAGAGCTGGGTATGACATAACTTGCTCATCAAGGCCATGGTTTGACCTTGCCTGTGACACTCCTGACAGATGTTTGCCCAACCTGTCCCAGAAAGGCTGCAGCAGTGACAGTGTTTTGCTGCCTGGGCAGCCCCATTCCCCTCCTAAACACAAGTGGGGGACGAGATCTCCTTCATTGCTGCTGAAGGTCCTTAGGTCTCATCCTATCTCCTGTGGACATTCCTCACTCTTACAGCTGATATTTACATATGTCTGTAAATAAAGGAAACTATCACTTCTGCCCTGGCTTTATGTGGGATGAGTAAGCCCTGGCTGGATGCATGCCTGCTTGAAATTGTACATGCTACTGGTTTACTTGAAAACATAGACACCTCCAAGCCAGTTAGTCATAAAGAGGAAAATTTCATTAACAGTCCTTTCCCAAGGTGAAGTGAAAAGCTTGCTGGAAGCAGTCAGCAATCCCAAGTGAGCTGGTCCCAGGCGTGGGGTGCTCCTGGCCATGCCTTCCCTCCCCAAGGGCAGTGGTGCTGATGCACCAAACCCCAGAAAGAGCCCAGCTGAAAAAAAAAAAATAAAAAATGCCCAAGAGTCCCATTTTTAAGCTGTTACAGGTCTAATTCTTCCCCAGGTTCATGATGAAGAGAAAGAGGTGAGTGTTTCTATGAGCATGCACACTTCTGCAGCTTTGTGCTGTAAGCTAGCAGGGAAAGGGAGTTAAACCTGCTTTCAGATGGGCAGGTTTTGGAGCAGGAAAAACAAGGAGGCCTCTGATTCATAACATTCAACTTCTTTGGGAAGTCACTTCTGGCTTCCAGTATTTTAGCTTTCATAGGTGATTTTTTTGTCTTAAGGCTGCTTTTGAGAAGGTCAAAGACACCTGAGGTGATAAACTTTACTGTCCACTTGGACAGCTCTGGTAAGGCTTTCTTGAGCTGAGAGGTTCTTTCTGGCCACGATTTTCAGCTCTCTCCTGGAGGGAGGTGGTTCTTAAACCTGGAGGTTTCCCCCATATGAGTCATTCCCCCTCCTCACCCCATGTTGGCCCTGCCCTATCTGGAGAGAAGCCCAGGTTGAAGGCCGAGCAACCTTCTTCTGGCCTCCTAAATGTATGATTCTGTAGATGTGAAAGATAAGGGATGTGACTCTCCTCCTTCCTCCAGGAGGTGAGCAGTTATTTTTAAGACAGAGGTCACCAAAGCAAGGGCTAATGCTAAACCTGTTGGAGCTTCTGCAGAGGATCCTGTTGACATGAGTGAGCACTGGAGGGGGTTCCAGAGGACCAGGGTGCTGGCTGAGGAGTGGTCTGTCTCCCTTCCCAACAAACCTTGGATTCCCCAGGACTGATGTGAGGGGCCCCATGGATGGCACTATCCAAACTGTTTGTGCAGATGCAGAGAAAGACTGAGGGCTGATCTGTTCTCATCCAGGACAGAGATGAGATATTGTAAGGAACTGTGTGACGATACCTGCTGATTTATGGACAAGCAGTGTTCTGGCAAGAAATGGCTCCCAATTATCCTGAAAACAGACTGCTCTGAGTGGAGGATTTCCAGACTCTCTCTTATTTATTGGCAAACCTCATTTTAATATAATCAGCTGCTTGACAGGCAGGTTAGGTAACAGTTCTTGATGTGAGCACTAACAGATTTGAACACTGAGTACAGCCTCTAGTGCCCAGAGCTCTCTGCCAGTAGCTGAAATGCATCTGATATCAAAATGCAAGGGGAACCTAGGAAGCCCCTTGCCAGAGCACCTTGCTGAGTACATTAAACTGCTGCCTTCAATAATTCATACAATCTGTTCAGTGAGGTGGTGTATATGTGTGAGGATGGGGGTAATAAAACATCTCAGACCTGGCCTGCCAAGATAATTGAGTGGCTAGTTAAATCTCTCAACAGTATTAATCAATAAAGAGGCCCACAGTGTAAATAAATCCAGAACGTAATATGACAGGGCTATGGAAGTGCATGGAAAGCGGTTCTCCCTCTCCTGTGTGTGATGTGAGGTACCATACTGCTCAAGCAACTGGTATTTGAATAACCTCAATGCTCTGATAGTTCAAGCATCCAATCTTTCCAGCTGTTATCCTATGTTTAGATGCCATCTAAATGTCTTCCAATTGAGCTGTGTGTGCGACGGGGGGAGCAGTTGGCAGTGAAAGGTACGGAGCAGGTTGTAAACTCCATCACTTAATTGTCTCTAGTTTCACTGATCAAGGACTGATGTCGTGGGTGCGGGATCACTCTCTAAGATAGAAGTATTTTAGCACAGTTGAACAGTTTTTCTGCAGATCCCTGGTGAGGTACAAACAAATATATAATAGCTTACACAGTTGTAAATTTACAGTGTTTTCAGGGCTCGAAATTTATCTACTCATTCAAATTTTCCAGAAATGCAACACAACATGGCTGTGTTCAAAACTCACTTATCCTGGTGTCACTTTGGTGCAATTCTACTGTCATCTGTGGTCTTACCCTTGCTGTAACTGAGTCAGAATGTAATCTAGTAACAGACATTTGAAATGGGTATGATTAAAAGACACCGTTTTAAGTTTTCATTAAATTCATCCTGCAGCTTGCCTTCTATTCCATTAATGCTAGGCTAATGTTTACTTTTACCATCTACAGATACTTGTGGACCTTCCACATATTTCTTCTACCAGACTGATTTTCAGCCAAGCACTGCATATTCAGTTCCTTCACCTCTTCCTGATGAATCTGGCAAAAATTTCAGTATTCAGGTTAGTGTTGGCTCTGCCCAGATACTGGTGATTATGCTCAGCTATTAGGATGTTTGTGGAAAGCGGATGTGTAACTGTCTTAACATGTCTGAATTTGAATCTGAATTTGAATCCACACAAATATAGTGTCTGCTTTTTATCTGGTTGTACTCTGAAGCTAAGCCATACCTGATCTTTCCTCTTGTGCTACTCTATCCATCTTTTTTGGCTATGAAGTACCCCGAATAAGTTTCAAGCATCCATTTCTGTGAAGAAAATTAATTACCCAGCAGCAGCATTACCTGTGACTATATACCTACAGCTGCACTACTTGTAACTTGTTCAGTCACATCTTGCTCATGTGCCTAAGCCTCATAGTTCGGCATTTCCCTTCCTCCTGAAACACTGATTTGTTTTCCTGGCCCTTCGTGTCTCTGTCTGTGAGGCAATTGCTGTAATAAAAAGACTACACAGGAGGGCCTTGGAGATTCCCTTCGCATTGAGCAGAATTTTGATTTCAAAATAGAGATATATAGCAAGGGAAAGAACTTATTCTTTGTGATTTTTATCAGGCCAAGGATTCCCTTATGTCTTCCAGATATAGTGGTTCAGCTTCATGGGTGGCTGCTTCTGATCTCTCATGGAACAGTGTGGGGAACACCGGGAGGGAGTTACTGAACTAGAAAAGCAAAACCATTAGGATCTTGGGAAAGATAGCTGTCTGACCCAGAAAGGATGCTTATAGTAAGTAGCTAGAACCGTCTAGAAAGGCATCAAGAAACATGTCACGCATCTGCCATGGGTTCTTTGGGATATGTGAATGCAGGACTGTGCTATACAGGGGAAAATCTAAAATGTCATCTGTCATAGGAGACATAGTCAAATGGATCCATCTTGCTCTTCGGGTATATCAGGATAGGACTGAAGTCTCACATAAGTGTCCACAGAAGCTCTACAGCAAGGCAGGCACAGCAGCAAGCAGCTGTGTATGCACCAGCCCTCTACCCAGCTTCCAAGCTTCCATGCTCCAGATTACTGGTAAAAGAGTTTGTTTAAAACTAGTGTAGTTGTACCTGCATGAGTTTCAGTCATACCTTGAGCTACTGGTTAGGTACATACATAATTTTTTCCATAGGTTGGACTTTGATGAGCACAATTTAGCCCTAGATGGAAATCTTTATTCTGTCTTTAAATATTTATTATTTCGTTTGTTCTTTTTCTTGCATAATTCCTTCATATTTCTGTAGCTTTAACGAATTTCATAGCATAGAGGTGCTGTCAGAGATAATTCTATCATAATACCTCTGCAGCCCAGAGGTAAGATGGCACTCTTGGATTCTGGCAAATAGAAACAGCCATACTTATGACTACTGATTAAATCATAGTATTGAAAAAAAGTATCATCCGAGTCATCAGGATATCAGTTGTCTGTTGCTTTCCTTCACATGTGAATTAGAAAAAATGATAAAGTTGTATTAAATTAAAAAAATAATTTCAAAAAAATTTCCCACAGTTGGGTGTATGCTTTTATTTTTCTCCACCCATCGTAAATCACAGCAGTAGATCTTCCCCCACTCATGTTTTGCATTAGTAAATTGAACTATATACTCTGTCCCCTCAAAGATTAATGCCTTCATCTGAGGAAGTAGTTGAATACGTGCTGGTGGTAGTACTTTTATCATTAGCAAATGGGAGACTGTGGGAGGAGAACAGGATTTGCATGTGTTGGATGTTGGCCTAAACATACTCTCGCTGAATTCTGGACAACAGGGAAGAATTGATAGAGCATAAGCATTTAATCAACAAACCACAGGAAAAAGAAGAGAAGAAAAAAAAAAAGCGCATGAATCCTACTATTAATTAACAAGCTTTTCAGACCTCTTTGTTCCAAAACGAACAAATGTTTTGTTAATACTGTGTGTCTTCAGAGTACACTCCAAATACCTCAAAACTGTATTTGCTGTCAGGTGGCATTACAGTTTATTAGTTGTCTTTGGGTAAGTTTTTAAATCTCTGTAGAAGTTTGAAATGTATGAAATGTATTCATTAGCCTAGTTTTGAAAGACACATTTGAGAGACATATAACTCCTACAAATTTTAAATTTCCAGCTCAAAGAAAGTGTTGTGCCTTGTGTGCGTATGGCATCCAGTAAAACTTGGTCCTGATCCTTACAGACACCTCTGAGTAACTTCACAATTCTTATGCTACTCTGAAGTTTCACATACTCGCTAGAAAGCTACCCAGTGAGTCTGCTTAGAAACAAACCCAATTTGCTTAGAATAAAAATAAAATGTCAACAGAGAGGGAGGCTGACTTTGCCACCTGGCTCTGTATATAGCTGCGTGCAGAAAACTACCTTAGAACCATGTTTAATCAAAACCCATTGAAGTCAAACTCTTTTTTTTTTCTTTTTTTTTTTTTCTTCACAATCAACAACACGTGAAGGAACAAATAAGCACACAGAGTACAGAACAAAGAACATTCATCACTGTGATATTTTGGCCTCTACTTGAACAGCAGTCCTATCAACTTCCTCCTTCACCCAGCACTAGGACTGTGTCTTTGCTGTGCTAGGACAGTAAAGGCAGAAACACCTGTGGTCACTGGAGATTTTACCGCAGTTCTTGCAAGAGTACACTTGCTAACCATGGTGCCCTGGCTATTTTCTAGTGAAGGGGGATGCAAGATTTTGCCTGTCTAGAAATCATCTAAGAGGTTTCAAAACATTTTCTTCACTTCCTGCCTTAAACTTTTGCAACTGTTATCTTCTGCGTTAGCGACCGTGGCTTTTAACATCTGGTAAAATAAATTCCTGTGTCTGGCATTTGCCAAGTAGCTTGACTGTGGTTTTTTTTTGTTTGGTTTTGGGTTTTTTTTCAGGTTTAAAGATGTTTGTCATTTTTACTGGTTTCTGTGTTAATTTTTGAATTAACCCCTTGTGATCATTGACAAAAGCCTGAAATTGTAGACCTTGTGGATGACACAGGTGGAGAAGTGAGAAAGAAAACAAGTAGTTAAGTATACTGTATTTCTAAAAAAAAATTAATTTAAAAATTCATTTCTGCTGAAATCACAAAGGTTGTCTAGTCTTGGTTTAAAGGCTACTTCAACAGGTGCTGTTATCAAATTCCCATTTAAGAATGCCTTTATCATTTTTACAGTTCCCACAAGCACTAAACAACTTCTGGTATTTGAGATGCAAATTACTCCCAGTCAGGCACTGCTACTTGTATATCGATGTTTGGTATGTGCTGTCATTTTTCCACCAAATTTTAAGCGCAGGATGGTATCTGAACATGAGTTATCTGGCAGCCAAGGGCAACAGATGACAGGCCAGACGTTGTATCAGTCAGCCACTGCTTTTGTGTAGAAAACAAGGCCTGACGCTATGAGGTGCTGCTTGTTCCTAAGTTTTGTTGAAAATGATAACTGCAGACACTCAGCGTCACAATACCGAGCACCCTCTGCGTGGGGATCTGCAGAGCCGCCGGTGGTGTAAGAGCAGCGTGTGTTTGGTATCGCAGTGCCGATACAGGTCCGTCCCACGCAACTGCGCAAAAAGCAAACTTCAGAGTGGAGTGCGCAAGCGGGGGTGCTGCCCAAGGGGGGCCTTGTTTTCTCTGCAGCTGGAATGCAATGTTCCGCTTTGGACATTTTGATAAGGATGCAAGCGAACTGGAGCGCATGCACAGTGGTCTAGATACTGCCAGGGCTGGCGGGAGAGGTTCTGGGCAGCCTGGAGCAGGGGTGGGTCAAACGTGTGAGAGGTTCCTGCGATGGAGGGAAGGACCTGTGGGCCCACAGCCGCAGGGCAAAGCTTGTGGGTTACTGCACAGGGAGATCGATGACGGCCAGAGCCGAGTAGTGGGCTCAGGCTGGGAGAGGTTCCTCACTGCAGCCGTGGTGCACACTGAGCACATCTAGAAAGGTTTCTCAGAGGAGAGCTCGATGGAGGTGCCTTCCGCACTCCTCAGGGTGAGCTGGAGGCCGGGTTCGCTCCCCTCGGGGGCAGCGGGGCTGGAGCAGGGGCCGGGGCAGGAGCTGGGCCGGCAGGAGCGTGGCGGGCGGTGGCACCGCGGCCCGCCTGTGCCCCCCGCACCCCGCCTGGGCCCCGTCACGGCTCCGGTGGTGAATTTTAAAACTTCACCCGAACGGACCCATTCGTTCAGCCGCTGGGGACGTTTCCCAAAGGCTCGGGGGTGGGGGGGGAAGGTGGTCGCCAGGCGCGGGGGCGCGCGGCGCTGACTCAGGCCCGGCCGCGGGCGGCGCCTTTAAATGCGTCGGGCTCGGCCCCTCCGCCTCAGGTGGCCGCCGCCGCTGCCTCCGCGCCCGCCTCCTCCGCCGCCGCCGCGCACCGCGCTTGCGCTGCCGCCGGCACCGCGCTCCCCGCCGCAGAGCTTTGTCTGGGCCCGAGCGGGCGGCGGGGCCCGAGCGGGTGGCGAAGCCCGGGCGTGCGGCCGGACCCTGGGGGTGACCCCGGCCCCGCGGGCAGCGAACGGTCGGGGGGCGCCGGCGGCCCTTAAGGTGGACTCGCGCTTAAGGTGGACCGCTCCCCGATAGGCGGACGGGGCGTTAAGGTGGATCGCGCTTAAGGTGGACTCTCCGCCAAGCCGCGCCTGCGAGGCGGGGAGGGCCGGGGCTCGGCATGGGGAGCCCCGCCTGAAGCGGCGGCCGGAGGAGCCGCGCCGGTCCGTCCTGAGGAGGAGATGGGGAAGGCCCGCTGCTGAGGAGCCAACTTCTCGCCGGCCTCTAACAATGACCAGCTCCCGGCCGTTCTGCAGGAAGAGGCAGCCCATGGACGAGGGCGAGGTGGGGGAGAGGAGCCCGGCGCTGAGCTGCGGGGGGGCCGGCAGAGAGACGCTCCCCCCCGCCAGCGGGTCTCCGGGTCCTGCCTGCTCTCGGGGGTGGGGGGGAGCGCGGTGGGGAGGGGGTTCTCCGTTGCGTTTGGATTGGGAGAGGTTTAATTTTCTTTAAAGGCAGCTCCTTCATCACCGCCATCCTCCTCCTCCTCCTCGTCCCTTTGCAGCTCTGAAGCCGTCCCGGCCGCAGTCTCCCCGCCGGCTCCGGGGACCCCCCGGCGCAGCGCCATGGAGACGGTGGGAAAGTTTGAGTTCAGCAGGAAGGACCTGATCGGGCACGGAGCCTTCGCCGTCGTCTTCAAAGGCAGGCACAAAGAGGTGAAAAATCTCTTATTTTTCTTTTTTCCTCCTTTTTACTTATTGACTGTTTTGGGCCGAGCTCGGCACCGCGTCCCGGTCACCCCGTCCCCGCTGGGCTGCGGTGGCTATTCTTAGCCTGGGCATCAGCCCCGGGCTCTGGGGAGACTCTGGTGGTGGATATATTTTTATTATTATATAGATGTTATTATTTATTCTTGTCATCTTTAGAGCTTCTTTGGGAGGCAGGCATGTGTCCCGGCAGGACCCGGGCAGGTGGCTTCACCTTGGGGTGGGCAGAGCGGGGCTGGAGCCCGGCAGCCTGCTGTGGAGGGGTCCCCGGAGATGTCCTGCTTGCCAAAAGTGGCCCTTACCTCGAAAACGAGCAAAAAATAAATCCCCACACGCTATGAAGTGTGTAGAAGGCTTTTGCTTTGTTTTTTTTTTTTTTTTTTAAAAACGTGTGTGTCTGAAGTTTTGTCCTTCTCCACTTAATTTTTCCAAGAGCAGGGGAAATCGCTTACTGGTACATAAAAGGAAACCAATCCGGCAGTGGATTTTCCATCATTACGGCCTGGGATAAGCCATGGCTCCCACAGGGCTTTTATTTCTAGCGATTAAATAAGAGGATAATCATTGTACAAAGTAGTAACAAAAACCCGAACCTTGGGGTTTTCTCCTTGGGCTGACAAGCATAATTCGGGAAAGGGCAAGTCTGAACAAGTGAGGGAAAGACGTTAGGATACAGTGAGAGGCCTTTACTGGTGCTGCAAAACACTTCTTTCAGTAGAATTTATAATCTGTTAAGAGACTACTTGTCTTAATGTAAATTAATGGTGGAATTTACATTTATCTTTGAATTACATATGCACTCTTTCAGAAACCTGAGCTGGAAGTAGCTGTGAAATGCATTAACAAGAAGAACCTTGCAAAATCTCAAACTCTGCTGGGCAAGGAAATAAAAATACTTAAGGTAAAGGTAGATTGGCTTGTTTTCTTCAGTCTTTGTTTATATGCCTTTTGTTGCTCCTGGCTTATGTTTTTTGTTTTACTTTTTCTAGGAATTGAAACATGAAAACATCGTTGCCTTGTATGACTTCCAGGTAAATACATTTAATTATGGCAAAGCATTCAGGATTTGGGAGAGGTTGGAGTTGTGGAATTTCATTTTTTGACAGATGTTTTGTAATCAAATGTATATTCTGGGATAAAAAATATTCTCTAGAAAGTCAGGGAAGGTAAACAAACATGGCTGAGCATTAATTGTTGTCTGGACCGCAGAACTCTTACACAGTTGGGAGCTGAGGTGGGAGCTCCTGCTCCCAGGATGTTGTGCAGTGAAATGCAGTGTGTGGTGAATGTGTCTGTGTTGGAAGCTCACAAGTTCTTAAAATGTTAGAAATAAAATTACAGCAGTTGTTCTTGGCATGCCTACCTTTTATTTTCTTTCTCTGGTCTGGATACACTCCCTAAGAAAATTTTGTAGGCAATGTAAAAATAGTGTGAGCATGACTTTGTAGCATATGATTGTCTGCAGTTCCAGAGGATTTTCATTTGCATTTTTCTGTTGTCCTTGTGGCAATCACTAAGTGTTAAAAACTGCAGCAGACATTTTTAGATTATTGTGGTTTCCCGCAGTTGCTTTTTCCTTCAGACTCAGCTCTGAAGATCTAATCTAAGGGGCTAAAACCGATCTACTCTGCAACCCGAGTTATCCAATGACTTTCCCCCCCCTCCCCCCATGAATTTTGAGTTAAAAGAATCCTGCTGGGTCACAGGGGACATTCTTTGTCATTCTTTGACATTCATGACGCTTTTTTAAAAAATCACCGCAGGATCTAAAAGCCTAAAATGGAACCTTTCTGTTTCAGGGTGGAGGGGCTGGCGTGCGGTACGTCAGTGCCGCCTGTGCCACCCCAAGGTCTGGTATTTGTGCTGACCGCTGGCTGCGGCGGACCCCCGGGTGGCCCTGGGGGGCTTATCTGGAGCTGCCTGCCCTGTCCCCGGTATCACGTGTCCCGCAGGCCGCCGTGTTTGTTGACATTTCTCCCGCTCCCGTGGATTGGCTCCGGTGGCCTCCACGTCACCCCAAACACGAGTCCCCGCCGGTCGGTGGGGCCGCTCTGCAGTGCCTTCTGGGTGCTGTAGTCTGCCCGCGGCACCCCGGCCCCGCCGCCCCCCGGGCCGTGTCCCCCTCTGCCCCAGCAGGGGGTTATGGCGAGGTGCTGCAGGGGGCCAGGTCCCTCAAAGTGCTTGGTGCCTGGCGTTGTTTTGGTGAGAGGTGCGCGTGGGGGATTTCAGGCTGCTCGGGGACAGGGACAAGGCTGCTGGGAATAAAATTGCTTCTCGGTGATGTCCTTTGTGTAAGAGCCCGGCTGAGTGTGGCTCCGGAACCACCCTTTAGTGCTTTTATTGCTGGCCTTGCGGAGCGGTGACCACCTTCGGCCCGGTGCGTGCTGCAGAGAGAACAGCTCCAGAGCGGGGGAAGCTTCCTCGGGCACGGGCTGCTTGGGACATTAGATCTTGTGTTTTTTCATTCCCCTCTGTACCTTCTAAGTTTACTTAACTTTTCAGTTGAGGGAGAGAGTGGCTGCTCCTGCACTTCCTCAGCAGTTTGCATTTCTATGAAGCATTAGGTTGCTGGATTTGCTTGCTGCAGATCTTTCAAAACCTTTGTTCATGTTCTGTTCCTTGCCCTGCTTCAAATAACTGCCACATAGGAAGCAGCTCAAAGCCATTTCCTGCAAAAGGAGCGATTTCATCACTGTTACAACTGCAGCAATGCATTTTTCTTTTTATGTGAGGGTAAATGAGATTTAGTTAAATTCTGTGTGTAGCAGTGTAGGCTGATGAGGTATTAGCAAGAAGCTGTGTAAGATACCACAAGACAGGAACTTGAGAATGGTCCTGGGCTCATGGCATTCCCAGGTGTATGTTTAGTTACCAGCTTTGTCAGAGAGTCCTTGTATGACCTGGGTAATTTGATTTCTTGGACAAAATGAGATGACTTAGCTGGCATTGGATGTTATATAGTGCTGCTAGGGTGTGGAGTCTCCCGTGGTGTGAGGTGATCGGTCATCAGACAGTCTGATGGGGTCCACCCACATAGGTGTCGTGTGTAACGTGTCTGACTGTTTGGCCTTGCTCTGTCTGCTTAGGAGCTGCATGAGAGTAAATTATCTGCAGAGGTAAAAGTGCAGCTCTGTGGAAGGCTGGCTTCTGCCCACCTTTCCTTACTTTCTGGAAAAGACTACTTATTGCTCACCTTGTTCCTCTGATACAAGATTGGTTACTTCATTCATGGTGGCATATATATTTACCCTCAAAAATGTCATAGTTGCAGTTAATTGAGCCCTTACTTTTAGGCTTTCTAAAACTGAAGAGGTTTATTCTTGTATTACAACATCATAGAGCAAAAATGGAAAAATATTTCCTGTGAATCCTAATGTTGCCCTGTAGCTTTGTCTGTCATTGTGTTTTGTGTCGTCCCTGTCAAGAGTAACTTTAACTTTTACTCATGTGTTCCTTACACATAAGGAAATGGTTGCCAAAACCACAGTGGCTATAAGCAAGTGATTACACCTAATGATGCTTTCATTTGCATTTTCCTGGTTAAAACCTAATGCTAACCAGGCCTCATAGAACTCAAGGTTTTTGATGTAATGCCAGATTTGCCCCAGACAGACAATTGCAGTGCTGATATTTAATACGGACAGTAGCTCTCACCCAGGCACGCTTATTTTATTCTTCAAATCCAGGAAAATTGCTGTGTTCCTTCTCATTTCATAGATCTTTGTGGTACTAGTTCATAAATAACAACAAGATAAGAAGCTTCCTAAGAATAAATGATACTAGTGAATGTTTAATGCATAGAAGTGCAGTGTCTGGACTTTTATAGATCCCCTCACTGGAGTTCTAAGAGCAGCATCGTTACATGAGAATGGCTCACAAAATGAAATATGCATATTCCCATTATTATGTGGTCACTTATTAATGAGAGGTGCTGTGAATAGTCCAGGAGCCTAATGCAGAAACCCCTGCTCAGAAAGAGGATAAATCATATTGTATTGCATTTCTAAAAGTACTACCTATTTAGTGTCTGTATGGAGTTGTGGTGCAGCTCTTTCCCAGGCACAGGAGATGTTTGATGTAAAGTAAAAACTGTATTCCACCATACGTGGAGTGCATTAATTGCTACTGAGCAATCCCTGACGACTCAGCTGGCTTGCGGAGGGGCTGGAGTTGGGTCTCCAGACTGCAGCAGTGGATGGGAGTACAGCAGTCTGGAGGGACATCTGGATACCAGAAGTCTTTTTACTCTGAAGACAGCCAAATGAGCTCTTGTTCCTTAAGGTGGAAACTAGTGACAACAAGGATATAAATGATAGTTTCCACCGGATGAGGACTTGGCCTGGAAATGAGGTTTCTTGGAAAACAGATTTCCAAAACTCTGAGGATCAGCTCAACTCTTCTCATGTGTTGACACTGAAAGCTTAGTGGCATGTGGTCTGGTGTGTGGGACTTGGTTTGGTTTCTTTTGTGACCCAGGACACTGAATCTGAGTCTGTGATTAGAGATCACTTGATTAGCTAAGGGGATTCAATGGTAGGAAGGTAACTCTTGAACTTAACGGATCCTGGGAGCACTGTGTGCTAGACAGCTCCTTCCAGACTAGTAAGCACAGATTCTTATATGTAACTCGGATCTCTGGGGCAATGGGATGTCCGGGGTATGTTTTCTTCCCTGTGCTGTGCCAGCTGCCCCAGGAAGGTTGGTTGAATACATGTCAGCTGAAGATCTTGTATGTGGCTGTGTTGGTGCTAGGGCAGAAAATCTGCTATTCCTGGACATAAATCATGCTTTGGATATTAGAAAGCATTTTCCTGCATGAAAGGATTACTTTACTGGCATGTTTTCCCTAGTTGTGTTCTTGATCTGAGTTTGCTTCTCAAAGCAGCCTAGCTATGACTGTACTTGTGGGTATTGGGTGGTTTTGTTTTTTTTTCTAATTTTTGCACAGGTGGGATGGACTGGCTGTAGAAACATAGCTGCTAACATCATGCAGAGCACTGTGCTGCTAAGTTTCTGGTTTGGCGTAGGTTACCCGAGGGTCTGCTTTCCATAGTTTTGTGTCAAGTTGGCTTATTGTACTCACCAGCTCGGGATGAGCTGAGGTTAATGCTTAACTGACTCGTGCAGTACCGACTCACCAAAAATATTTCTGCTGGGGTGACTGTATCACCTGGAGCTACTGGAGACAAAGAACACAAGAGTCCTTGCAGTGCAGTTTTTCTTGTGCACATGGATTAGGGCATGGGTGGCAGAACAAACACTTCTCAGTTTAATGATCAGTCACCCTGGTCTAGAGAGCCAAGTAATAACAGGCTGGTCTGTTGTTGCTGTATAGAAAATCCTTGTGATCAATAGGACTGTGGCTGTTGGGCTGAGATGTTTTGTTGTGTGTCTGCACCATCACCCTTTTCCAACACGGAGCCTTCAGCTGCTAGTCTGCATCTTGTGTACGTGCCTCCTGCTGCCCCCCGGGACCCGCGAGCCCCGCGTGCGGCAGTGTCCTTTGGTGTGCCCTCCAGCACCGCTCGCTTCTGCTGCAGCGCTCTGCTGACGAGCGCGATGTCGGATGAATCAGTGTTGCTGCAGTGTCACCTCCTTGCCTCGCCACCTCTCATGCCACCTAATGCAGGATCTTCTGTTCCTTGGGCACTGCTGTTTGGGTGCCCCATCCTGGGAGACAGGGCTCCACTGTGACACTTGGAATGACTAAGGAGGCACTCTGTGTCTGGGAGATCACACTCCTGAGGTCAGGCTGCCTGCCTGGTTAAATCCTGTTTTAATTCCATCCCTGAGCGAGGCTGGCACGTTGCCTGGTGAGTGGGTGTAAAGTGCAGGCTTCTCTGAACTGCCAAGCAATCCTCTTTCTGTTTGTACTGCGGACAAGAGTGGGGTATCTGCTGTCCTGCTCCATCAGCATCCTCGCATCTGTTGAAGGGAATCATTCTGTTACTGAAGATTGGATCTGTCTTAATTTAGAGCTAGGAGGGGAAAAGGACAACAATCCAGCCACCCTCTCCCAGTAGTTTTGTAGGATGAGGCTTGAGAGTTTAGTGGACAAAAATGGCTGTGTTTATGGAGAGTAGAGAATTTTATAGTCTTGAACTTCTATTTAATGTTGGCTTCACTGGCTGAGTACCCCACTGTGCAGGTCACAGAAACATCTAGCAAATGTTGACCACTAAATATAGACTTCAGAGGAGTCATGGACTTTTTATAGAGGGAGTGGTCTTGTTGCATTTCTGAAATTATGATCACTGTTTTACTCATCCTGTGTGTAAAGCAAATACCTGTGTTTCTCTCACATGATTAAGGTGTCATGGAAGAGCCAGTGACGTGGAAGTTAATAGCCTCTAAAGCTCCTGTGGAAGGTAGCATTACTCAGGCTATAATGACAGATTAAGGAATGTTTCCCGGGAGTAATCGGAAACTGGTAGGCTGTTGTGTTCGCAGTTTGACAGCAAAGCTCTGGTAACGGCTGAGGTGCTATTTGTGCTGCTTTTCTTGAAGTTCCACCAGTGTTTCCATTATGAAAATTTCTACTGTTTTAATCTTTGTGATGAGTGAATGCATTTGGTTGGAGTGAGCAAAGCAAGGAGGTGGAGATTTGGAAGATGGTGGGAAGAGGTTTTTAATCAGTAGCTGGGTGGGACTGAATTCAGATGGAGAACTGTTGTTGGAATTTCTTCCAAATATTTATAGGTCCAAACCAAAGCCCAATTAAAAAAACTAATTTTGTGGCTGGGCTGGGCTTGACCCTAAACTGTGAAACTGTAGTAAACCTGTGTTTCAAAAGCTCATCTTAATGCTCAAGCGTGTGTAGAGAATTGAGGGTACCGTTCTTTCATGTGTCTTCCTTTTTCCTCTCCCTTTCCTGCACCCCCCACCTTCCCACCTGTTGATACCAACTGAAAAGCTTTTGCACAACAGGCAGACTAGCAAACAGCAGGCATGGGGTTGGTGTTGGTGGCAGGAATCTGAGCTGGGTGGCCCTGGTTTGCTTTGAGGAAACTGCTAGAGAAGCTCTGGTCCTCTGAAATGGATGTGTGCCTTCCACGAGGCAGACTGCCTTCATCACGGCGCACGCGGAGGGGTACAGTGGAAAGTAGGAAGCTAAGCACAGGGGTGGTCAGCAGAGGTGGTGGACTTTGATCTGCATAGTTAAGGAGATGGTTTCGGTTTTGTTTTCAAAATAAGTACGTACTTTTTTGCTTGTTTTCTGTTGGTTGGGGTTTTTTTTGGGTTGATGTTTTGTATTTGGTTGGGGTTTTTTTGCTGTTACGCATGTTCATGTAGTAATAGTAAATGGCAAACTTGATGGAAAGTGAGGATGTGGTCCTCCAAGGCAGTGTTTCTCGGGTACAGACCTAAACCTAATTTGCTTAAGTGAAGCCGTCTTAACTGTCTTCAGATGTTATGGTTCCTCTCTGAGAAATTTAATAATAAATGACAGAATTCAGGGAAGAGACCTGCCAACAGATAGCTTTAGAACCTCTTTTGTGCTTGGTGTATAGCAAAGGGGTGCTTTGACTGTGTGATGTCTCCTGCTTTATGATGTGCAGGCCTTAAATACCACCATAAACACAGAAATGCTCTCAAAATGCAAAGTGAGGATCTCAAAGCTGCATTTGTTTATTAAGCAAGGTTGTTTCAAGGGGGACTGCTAGAAATGAATCAAAATTCTGCATCGCTGGCTGCTTAGAGCAATAATGTTCTGTCTGGCTGCAGGAGCACCTGGCTTGTCTCCTAGCATCAGAATAACAGGAGGAATTAGGTCAGCTGAGCTGTCATAGTAGAGATCAACCAGAAAGTGTGGTTCCAGTGGGGGGAATGAAAGATGCAGAATTTTAAGTCATTAGAGATCCTGTTTAGCAAAGTGTCTTGCATCTCCAGAAGGGAAGGGCTCCCAGCTGGCTCGGTACGTGCTGGTGTCCCAGAGTGAGAGAGCTGCTGGCGTGATGGGAAACCTCAGGGACCACAGAGGAGAGTGAGGTGGGTCAGGCAGGGCTGAGACGCAGCCCCGGCGGGCTGGTGGATGGCTTTGGAGCGCAGGCTCCATGTTTGCTGTGCCTGTGTGCTGCTGCATGGCACTGTGCACACAGTGGGGCAGCTGGGCTACTTTCTCTCCGGAGGCTTCTTCATTTGCATTTGACCGATATTTTTTTTGTTTAGTTGGCAATTATAGCCAGCATGTTAAGTATGATAAAACATATTCAGTTCTCTTTGTTTTCTGAATACTACAGATTCAAGCCCATGTTAGTCTGGCTTCCAGTAATTGGATTTTTTTCCCTCTTAAAACCATTTTTATTTGAAAGAAAACCCATGTTTTTTTTTTCTTTAAACTCCTTGTTATAACACCTTTGTGCTGTGTGTTGTTTTCTTAAATCTAGTAAATGAAGTATGAAATAAATGGATGTAAAAGAGAAGACTTGCAAAGACGGATCATGCAGCTGCCATAGAAAACTCTGTGGAGGTTGGGCCTCTAATTTCCAGAGTTGCTTAAAAAAAAAAAAATCTCCTGCAGGGTATCAGATTGTGTTTGGGATGTATTGTTAATAAAGCAAGCTGTTCCCAACATTAGTAGTAGAACTACATTAATTGGTTCTAAAATCAAACTTCTGGACTGAGTTACGTTGCTTGTATTTGCACATATCTCAGTGAGTGTGTGATTAAAACTGAAACTCTTGTAGCCTGCCTTATTGTCTGCCTCAACCCACAGCACTCCCCCCACTACTCCTGCTCTTTGGGCAGGCTCATAAAATCAACTTTATGGTATGCAAGGATTTCATTCCAGTACATGTGACTGAGCTTAAGGTAATGGGGAATTCAACCTTAAACGTTCATTTTATAATATGACTGGTACAGAAAGGAGATGAGGAATAAATACAGAAAAGCAAATCAGATCTTCAGTGTTTTATCATTGTTTTTAGAATTCTGAAGTTTCTTCTCTTGATAGCATTAACATAATTTATTGCCATTTGCAAAAAGGAGCTTGCTTTTGTCTAAAGAAGTAAATGGGTCTTATTCTGCCTGTTGGCAGAGGGGTAGCAGCTACTTTAAATTCCATGTTTGAAACTCCAAACTTTTCAGGATTCTGCTGCTTTTATCTTCTGCAGTCTCTTACGCTTGCTGGGCTGCCACAGCTGCTGCATACAGATATGACCTGTGCTGGATGCTCTCGGGCAGTAATGCCTCCCTAAGAGCTGGCTGGCTGGGGGCATGAGCTTGTGTAGGTGGCGCAGCATTACCCCCAGATGAACATGACTGCTGTAAGAAGTGATTGCTTTTCAGTATCCCAGCAGCATGAGTCTTCAATTTGCTCTAATGCGTGTTTTTGGTCTTGCCTTGAAGCTCTGTGACTTGTGGAATCTGCCACTTTGTCTCTATGCTCTTATTATGACATTAATCCTATATATTGGTTTCTGTGGTTAGACTCAGATGCAGCTCTCGGCTTTGACTTGCTGTAGCGTGCTGCTCTGCAGAGGCCAGTTTGCCTCCAAAGGAGAGTCATGTTTTCCTCTTTGAGCTCTCTGCAAGCGCTGTAGCCATCAGTCATCCAGCGAGTGTGTTGAATCTCAGGGCTTTGATGGAGGCTGCAGTGAACTTGTGTGAAGCCAACAGCAGAGTGCCTGGTCAGCAGGGCTGTGACAGGCACTGCAGCCTGCTACTGCCTGGGAGTAGAGGTGGAGAGAAGAGACTGGGACTGGTTTGAAGGAGCCTGGAGAAAGCTCATGTCCAGTGGAAGAGATGGTGAAGTTTCTTCAGGTTGCCTGAAGATCAGGTGGTCTTACCAGCTCTTCTACCATTTGTCTCTGGTGGTATTAGCTGCCTGGCAAACAGCAGCTCCACAGTCGTGATGTGGTCTTGTTTGGTTTTTAATGTCACACAGTCAGACTTTATGACTGTTACCAGAGGGATGGGAAGTACTTTCCTTCCCTTTCTGAAGCCCATGTAGAACCAGAGGATAACTTCCTGCTGTTTCTCATCTGCTCTGAAGTACAACCTGTCCTGAAACAACTCATGTGTTTTATAAGCAGAGAGTACCGTAGTGCCTGGAATAGGGTAACACCCGTCCTTGGCATAATTTTCTTCTGGTCCTAAAGAAATCTACCCGCTGCAAGGCTGGCCATAAGACACTTCTGGGCTGCATAATCTACTTCTGTGTCTGCCTGCCTTCTGCTTGCCCTGTGACTCCGCTGGTGCTCTGCTTTCTACGAGCAAGATGACAGGTCTGTAGGAAGCAGAATGCAGTCAAGAGCCAGTGCAGAAGGCTGTGGGCATCTCTGGGTCTTGCTGCTTATGCTTATTCCCTGGGATCTACACAAAGAAATTAGGAGCTCTCATTCTTTTAGGAAGTCAAAGATCTGCTGACAGTGACAATAACACTTTCCAATCACCAGCAGCAGGTTTTATTGCTGAACCTGGATGTGCCAAAACAGGCGAAGATATGGATGATGGTATGTGTTGCTTGCATATCATCTCCTGGACTGTACTTAAGTGTGACTGTTACCGTAGCCCAAGATTTCTCACTTCCAGTGTAGTCCATACACAAGAGGAAAGTGGTTGCTGGTTGCTTATAATGTGCTAACGCTCTTGGTGCAAGACCTCTCAGACTGCACAACTTGAATCCTGAAAGTCTGTCCTAAAATGTGGGTTTTTTTTCTGGCTGTGAAGCTGTGTCTGGATTTGAGGAACATTTTGTGGTATTGTATGTCTGTGCAGAGAGAAGATTATATTGCAGTGAATGAGTACTTTCCTCTTCTTTCATCCTTTTCTTCCTTCATCTGAGTTAATTGTTGTCTCCTGAATTGGAAACCTGCTTGAAATGTTCTGAGTTCCTTACTGGTAAGGTTCAGGAGTGAAGAGAACAACCAAGGCCAGACAACAGAGAAACACAATAGGCTCTGGGACATGTTTTTCTTTCTGTGTGAGGTCAAAAGGCATGTGAATATCTTCTAGCTATTTGCTTTAGATCTGTTTTCCAAAGGGTGAGCTTTAGTAGGTGCTCCCACAATTCAGACTGATGTAACTATTGTCTTTTATCTCGCTTCCGTTCAAATAGTTGCATCAAGAGATAATCCTTGCATAGCATGACGGTTTTCCTTTCCCTCTTGCCTGCTCCAGCCAAGCTGTGAGCCAGAGTGAAATAATACCAAGAGATTTTACTGTTGGGAAAGTATCTTCCCTCTCAAGAATTGTGGGTTCTGTTTCCTGAGCCCCGCCAGCTTGGGAGCCCCTGCCTTAGCTAGAAGCTTTCTAGGTGCCACTGGCCTAGGAACTTGTTTATGTAAAGCAGAATTGTGTTCATTACAGCCTGTGTTTGTGACTCCAGTGCTGCTGTCAGAAGAGCAGTGACTAGAGACCATAGGCCAAAAGGGCACAGACTCCATGAGATCCTGCTGGCAGAACAGGAGGATGTGGTGTGCTGTGGTTCTGCTGCAGCAAGTGGGGAAAGTAACATTAAAAAAAAAAACAGAACAGAGCGGAAAAGCTTAGCTTTCGGTTGGTGTCAAGTTTATCTTTTACTGTCAGACTCTCAGCTTTATTTTATGCTTCTGTTGTGTTGGTACAATTGATGAGTCCTAGCCCCATTTACAGAGATCTGTGTGCAGCATTTATCTTTGCTGGGCAGCTGCTCCGGGTGCTGTTTGAGAGGCAGTGTTGAGCAGCACATGGTAGATATCTTCTGAGAGGTACAAAATGAACCTTGGCTATCAAAGGGAGGCCAACAAAAAGGCAGTGGTACACTGTTCTTCAGGAGAGTAAAAAACCCAGGTTTTAGGACGAGAGTTCATACAGCTCCTCTCCTGCAGGCAGCAGGAGCCTTGTCAGCCATGTGGTGCTCAGCACATGGGCATAACAGTGGGGCTGGGTTCATCTTTGAAGTATTCCTCCCGCATCCTCCAGTCTTCCTAGAAATGAGGATTTGTGTGAGTGGAAGCCATTCTTTGCTGGTTTTACTCCATTATCTATTATAACGCTGGTCCCACAGAGATTGATGAGAACACTGCACTGCTGAGAGAGTTTTGGAGTATTGTATAATTAAGCTTCAACTTTTTTCCCTTCCTAAATGTCTTTCTAAACTTAGTGGGAGGCTAGGCACTGGGGTAGAGTGCAGAGGAGGATTTCTCTGAGGAAGTTTCCTCTTGCAGACTTTTTAAGCTGTGGTAGGAGGATGACTAACTGTGGGTACACCCAGACATTTCCCTTTGGACACACCTAAACACACACTTTCCAAGAAGAGGATCATGCCACCTTCCAGTATGGGTGGAGGGAAAATTTAAAGGGAGACAGGACTGCTGGGTCTTGGTGTCTATAATGCCATCCCATCTAGTGTCCTAGTGAGGAATTTTAACACAGCACTGGGGTGATCTGTACTGTACTGCTAAATGAAATGTCTTCATTTCTTTGTCCTCTGTCAGCAGATGTGTGTTATTTGTAGACAGCAGAGGCTATTGCCTATTTTTACACTCAATTAAATTGTAACTTCATCACTGGGGCCTCTGATTCAAGAACTACGAGTCAGGCAGTGATCCAGACTGATTAATTCTCAGCTTAATGTCTTTGGCAGAGGCCTTTTGGTGCTGTTGTGGAGTATGGTCAGGGTACTGCTGCACTTTGTGATGAGAGGAAAAGTTAGAGGGTTGCCTCTATGTTGCTCCCTTTGTTAAGCTTTCTTAGTGACAGGATTATCCTTGGCTGCGTGGACTGGCACATGTGAGTGAGGGGTCCAGAGTAAATTATCTGTAGCTCCTCTTGGATATAAGCCTCTGCAGAAGCACAACAAACTGTAATATTATTCTTGTTACTGATGTGGAAATGAGTGGGTTGGGCATTCTGTTTCTTTTCAGAGAAACCAATAGCCTTCAAAATTTGGCTTGCAGTATTTTTTCCTTGTTAATGAACAAATGATAAATACTGTGGAAGGATAAAAATGGAAAAGAAGTAGTTTCTGCTGTTGAATCAGCTTGAGAGAAGTCCATTTGTCCATCTGAGAAACCAGGTCTTTTTAGACAGTTGTATCCCTTGTAACCACAGTAAGCTACTGGCTGAAGGCTTTTTCCAAACAAGAACTTGTTTCTGGGGCCCTTCCTGAAACAAATGTTTAATTTTCTTGGCAAAATCCCTACAAATCTCTTTCGGGTAAGTGGGTCTTGAAATGCTGAAATTGCAAATGTGGAAGTTGTGTCATCCCTGCTACAGGCGTCTGTGATCTGAAAATACACTTGCTAAACGTTCCTCTGCTGGGGTGGGTGTGTGTGCAGAAGGGTGGAGAGTGCTTCCTAGTAAGGCTTGAATGTTCAGAGGTTGCTGTTGCCAGTGAATGGTTGGGGGAGCCACCTACTCTCCTAGAAGCCTTTCAGGCATTGCCCTCTTATCTCTTCACCCCGTATTGGTGGCATAAAACCAACCACCAAGGTCAATTTGTTGCTGGGGAAGTTGAGCAGAGCATCTCCCTTGCCTGTGTAGGTCCTTATTTCACCCTAGTCACTGTACACACTGGCTGCCAAAAATCAATTACTTGCTTTATGATGTTTGCTTGCAAAGTCTTTAAATAACGTACAGTGGAAAAACAACCTAACTGTACAGTGTACATTAGCTATTGGCTAATAACTTATTACAAATAACTTTTGGGCTTAGTTTGTGTAAGGTAAACTTCCTCTTCATTTTCTATATATGTAATAATATATTAAGCTACCCCAGGCCATTCTGTCACTATATATATTAATGCATAGAGTTACTGACTGCAGTGATCACAGCATGCTTAGACAAGAAGTGTCTATCAAAACGTTGCTGTGGCAGTGATGAACTGGGTGCGGGCTGCAAAAACCACTTTGGATACTTCTTCTGTGTGCAGCCCTTGCCCTGTAGTGAGCTCCCTGGCCTGCAGCCCCACAGTCCTTCCCTGAGCGGCTGCACCATGCTTCTGGTGTGTCCCGGCAGCTTCTGGTGTGTCTGCAGCTGGAGTTCCCAGGGGAGTGAGAGGCCTGGGTGTCTTTAATAAACCTTGACCTTACACTGTTCTTGCTAAGGACAGAAGGAGCTGGTGGGCTTTGAATGCTTCTGAAAATTTTCCCCCAGCACTTTGTCATGTGCAGAGCTTGTGATGATGTCTGGGGTTTTCTTCTGGCGCTGCTCCCATGGGCTAGTGCTTCTAACCACAGCCTGGTTTCCCACTGCATCTTAAGCGTGTGTGGAAGTGGGTGACTTAATATGTATTGCTTTTAAATGCAGAGATTGGAAAACAAGGCATGTTTAAAGCAGTACTCTTCATGCAAGGAAATGCAACAAACACTGTTTTGAGCATCACAGAGAATTGTTTTCTGGACAAACAGGGAGACCTTCAAAAGCTCTGCTGGACTTGGCAGTGAGAGCAGCTGTAAGAGCCAGGGATAGCCAGTGCCGAGCTCTGGTGAACACTCAAACCAAGGGAGCCACGTGAGCCGAGGCTGCCCAGTGCCTTGACCCCCCCTTGGGGCAGGGTGGCCGATGCTGCATGCAGCTGTACCTTGAGTCTCTCAAATTGCAGGTAGTTCAGCTTCATCCCCTTCCCTCGTGTCCTCCAACCAGTCTTCCAGCGAGCATCTGGAAACTGAGATTTCACATTGTGAGGTTAAAAGAGGACTGCAAGAGAAACGATGGGAGGTGCTGAGGACTCGAGGCATTGACAAAAGCAGTCACTTCGGTAGAGGCTAGATTGGAGGTAGAGTCCTGTGGGCAGACCAAGATGAAAGGGGCTGAGAGCAGACAGTGGAGACTGCTTGGAAGCTAAAAGGCTGGTAGGGTGGTTGCTGGGGCTTTTTGAAATTGTAGTCAGGCTCAGAAGAGGTCTCAGGCAGGCAGGTGTCTAAACAGCCTGTAAGTAAAGGCATGCTGCCCTGAGGCTGTGGAAATGAAGTCTCTTGCTCTGCTGTTGCTTTCAGAGCTTCTCCACTCACCCAGGTATTTGCTGCCTGCGCTTGTTCAGGACTGGGCCTTGAGTTTAGGAGTGACTTCTAGCATACAGGCTTTCATGTAGTAGATCTGCTTCTGTCTGACTCTTTCAACAAGAGGATTTTGAGTCGTTCACCCTTCTGGGTCTACCCATGCCTGTTTTCATGTTTGTTCTCTGCTAATGGTTTGGTGGCTCTGCTGAGCAAGTGCCACAGCCATGGTGTCAGTGTGGGTGTTGCAGAGCCACTAATGTGGCTCCCTAGTGCTCTGTGTTTGTGGGGCACTTCTCCACAGTATCTTGTGCTTGTAGAATGTATATACCGCCTTGTACATGCCTCCTAAGGCCAGAGAGCCAGTGGAGATCAGCTAAGGATGGGGTAACCTCTCAAGATTGTAACAGGTATCACAGTGCAGCACCTGTAGCAAATTAAGGAAGAAAAGCATTTGGCCTGGATTGTGCTGGTGTTGACCCCCATGGTAATGTAGAAAGCTTTAGCCACCCAATAATAGCACTCTGTTAATGCATGTGTAGAACTTGTTTGTCCACAATTACATTTTTAACCTGAGATCTTTCCTTTTTGCCCTTAAATCAAAAGTGAATCTCTTGGGCACTTTTCAGCAGTGGAGTTGAACTGCAGGTCCCAAAGTTGTGTTGCTCTTATCTCTCTGTTCAGACTAGTGCTGCACATGTGGGCATAGCTGCTATAAAGGGCCAAGTTAAATGTGGAAATGATTAAGGCTCTAAGATAGTAGTGTGCCAGCATCTGCGTTGCATGCCACAGTTAATCCTAAAAGCCAGAAAGGAACATGAAAACCCAAGCCACAGTACAGGAGATATGCTTGGTTAAATATGTGCACACACAGAAAGGAGTAAAATGCTTAAATACCTGGCACTTTCATAGTAAGCAATCCTCCAGGAATTGATCTGTAATGAAGTTTTTTCCCTCTCTTCAGTTTGAATCATATAGAGCCCAGTTTACCAGTTTAAAAAGAAATGCAGCAGCTGTAACGCATGTGAAATGTTTCAATGCATAAATCTTTTATTTTTCCATTTTCTCTTTCCCCAGGAACTGGCAAACTCTGTCTACTTGGTTATGGAGGTGAGTGTGCCTTTTTTTATTATTTTCTCATTTTCTCTCCTCTTTTCGCTCTTCTTTTTTTTTTTCTTTTTGATTTTTTTAAACTCGGTTTAAATATACCACCATGTTATACAAGTAGTGCTTTCTGCTCAGTCTCACCTGTGATGCTTTTGTTTATCTAATGTGCAGTTGCATGCCTTTGAGAACTGGAGCAGTGTGGATGAAGATAGCAGCCAGGGGGATTTTTCATATTGCTGCTGTCAGAAGGTCACGCTGGCACAGGTTTAATCAGTCAGACATTTCAGCTTGAGGGTCAGATGGGTGTTACTGGGCAGTATCTGCTCCAAAGATATATGGAAAGTAAATTTTCTCCACACAGTTTAGCTGCAACGCTATTAAATGTTTTCTTTCCTCTGTAGCCTTCACTCTGAGGTCTTGTTGACTTTTCCTTCATGATATGGAATGTGTGATGTGGGGCATTTCAGTTTTCAGCTGTAGCTGCTCCCAGGCTTTCCCGAACCAGCTTTTCTGGTGGTCTCTCCAGTGGTGACCCTTCTGCTTTGCTCTGGTTTTATCTGTGATGTGCACACACATGGAAGCTAGTTAATGCTGGTGTATCATAATGCAACATAACGTGTAGGGGAAGGTAGGACAGAAGAGGAACCTGCTGGAGTATTGTTTGTTTTCTTGCCAGTTTCTGAATACATACTTTCACATGTGTGATTACTTATGTTTAAATACCATGATAAGCCTACCATCCTAGTGAAGCTAACCATTTTCCTTTTTAACCTTTGTTTCCCTTGCATTAACTGAGCTTTCTCTTCTGTTTGCAGTACTGTAATGGTGGTGACCTGGCAGACTACCTTCACAGTAAGTAGAATAATACAGAGAATATTCTCAATATTTGGAAGAAAACACTGACTGTTTTAGTTCATTAAAGTTCCTGGGGTTTGTGAGCTGATGGTGTATGTATATATTTTTTTTTAACTCCTGCAAAATAAATGGAGTATCACTGCTCTAAGAGGTTCACCCCTGATAATAATTTGAAAACTGAGAATCCATGACAATAAAGCTAGTCTTGCAGTCTTTCCTATGTAGGTCAGTGATAACTGTTGTCAGTAGTTACGTATTTTAGTTACAGTGGCCTTATAGATTAAATGTGTTTTAGCAGTTCTGGAGATGTGGTTTGTCTTTTTCTTGGTCACTGTAAAAAAGCTATTTATAGTGAAGCCTTTCACTTCTGTAGGGTTGGATTAAAATAAGATCCCAAGAGTATATTTCACTTTCTTTGTTTTCCCCTAAGGGTCTCCTCACATCTAGGACAGAACACATTTCTTACGTCATTGAGGGTGACTGTAGAGTAGCCAGTAGTGTTGTGAGCTTGATGAAAATTACTAACTTCAGAGTCTTTTGGAGAATATAGCATGGGTATCTGTGACTGTGGCACCCTGAAGAGCCTTTTGGTGAGACTGTGTCTTTGCCGTCAAGCCAAATGAAACACACTGTCCATGTTATCCAGTTGTATTTCTAGGACTTGGGCTTCAATCTCCTAATCTATTTTTCAGTGGAGCCCTCTGCACAGGTACAGAATTGTGGCTTATGTGACAATCATGTTGCACCTGAGCGCCTAAGTGGTAGGAGGGTAACAAGTTACTTGGCTGCAATCAGAAGGAGCCCTTCTTTTCTGTTGGCCTTATTTTTTTTCTTCAAAGTAGCTTTCTTGCTGTTTTGCATGTTAACTAGAAGATTACTAAATGTGAAAACACAACTATAATCTCATTTCATGTGTGGCTTGGGGTCATGCTTAAACAAAGTTTTTTCATACTGTTCAAATTAAAAGCTAGTCAGCTGGATAATACTTCAGGCTCCTAATTTCAGGTACATAATGCCTGGAAATGGCAAAGATTGAACGATTAAAAGCTAAATTTACATTTACCCTACAGTTACTGTTGCTATTCCTAGAATGATTATTTGGGGCTTGATGCTAGTATGCAGCACTCTATTCATACGGGGTAATGAATTATGTTTGTGGACTTTAATTTTCAGAAAGGATTTAGTATTTGAAGGAAAATGAAGGAATATTTTGCCTTTCATGTGTTTTGTTTGTTTAAAATGCAGGTGACAAGTGACAGGCATTTGTTTTTTAAAATCCAAGTTTAGTGTGCTTTGTTTTAGATAAGTGATGGTGTTTTGCATGTCTTGGGTATTGCTGTGCTTTAAAAGGAGCATCTTTGGTGGTGGAACACTGTTATGAATACCAAGTGAAAATGGTTTTGTATTTGGTACCTTCTTTTTCTTGAATACAAGTGAAATTTTTAATAATTAAATACTTGTAAAGAACAGTCAAGCTTCAGTTTTACTAATGCGTGGGCTTTGAAAGCTAAAGTTTTTGGCTTTCATGCACCCGAAATGAACCTTAATGTTAAAGCACTGGGCTGTGCACTCTTGTTGACTGTGTATGTAAACAAGAACACAGCTTCTGGCCAAATTATTTATAGAAACATGGGTTTATAGAAAATCTTCCTGTTCATTCTGCTGCTTCCATGTGTACATTATTGTCTTTTCTGTTCCACCACCCCACCAAAAAGAAGTGAATTATACTATGCAATTAGCTAGGCTATTAATACAGCTCACTTGTTTATCAAATGAGACTATGCAGGGATAGTTTGAGAAAGTGATGATGAATTGTATTTAAAAAAAAAAAATCAGTTTTATCCCAGTTTGGTTTGTTTGAGTGTTGCCTGGGGTAAAATTTGATCCTTCTTTGCCTGAGTTAATTTGAAATAGTTACCTTTAGCTCTGTTTTTACCCATAAAATATTTTATCTTGACAACTGTAAAGAGCAGCTGTTGTGACTGGGAAATTGGTGCTTACTTTTATTTTAACTCTTAATATCTGTGTGCTGGTTGCCAATAAAGAAAACCCAGCAGGCACAGATTTCCAGAGGGAGTAGTCAGTAAGGGACTGCAGCAAGAAAGTTAGTTATTTCCATCACTGCAGCAGAGATCTGGGTCTTCCAGATCTCAGAGCCTAGATACAAGTGTCAGCTTTTGCATCACATGGCTTTCTCCTTTCCACCACATGCTCCTTTGGGGTATCTCCTCTCCCAGCTTCTGCAGGCTCTTGGAGTGCTTTTGACAATAATGATTTTCTTCCTGAAAGCCCATCTTGGAAAGTTCAGATTTTTTCCAGGGTGTTTTCACTGGTATGCAGGAGGCTTATCTCTGTTGAATGGCTGTTGTGCGACTTCAGTTATTTTAATAATTGGGTGATGGTATTTAATTGCAACATTTACTTTCCCACTGACTAGTCAGACGTTTTTGCTGGTTGTTCCTGTAACACTTATGCAAGCTGCACATGCAAATCCCCTGTTTCTCATTGAACGAGATGCTTGTAAGCTTCCCAATCCATTCTGCCCTCTAATTACAAGCATTAGGCAATATGGTAATTCTGTGTTGAATCCAAGGGCACTCTAGTTCTCCTTGTCTTCATAACTGGAGGACGTGCATGTGTGCACGTTTCAATGCAATATGCGTTTTGGCTGGGTTACTCTGTTGGTCAGACCCATCTGATAAAACCCAAGGTTGTCTGTGTTCTGATAAGCCCAACTTCTATGTTTTTGTTCTGTAACGGTAGAATGCCATTTCCCTTCTGATAGATCTCTGTGGATGTTGCTTTCATTTAAAGCCCACCATAGGGTGTGTCTTGAGAGTGGTGGATTGCCACTGTGTGTGGTAGAGCGGTGGGAAGCGTGACAGAAGCAACCATCCCCTGTACAGGAATTCTGTGGCCTCAGGTACTCAGGAGGTCAGAGCAGGCTGATCTAAAATGTCTTCTTAAATTCTGTGAGTTGACATTGACACAGGCTGTTGTGGATAGTTCATAAGTGTTTATTCATGACCTTTCTTAAAGCTGCTTCTTGGAGAGCACATCTCTGTGGAGAAAACTTCCTATGGGAGCAGGGCAGTTCTTGGTTTGACCACAACACGTGCAAGGAGCTATTATCTTCCTAGTTCATCCCAAGTGGTGTGGGCACCCTTCTGCAAACGAGGTGTAAGGCACTGCTGTTGGTAAGACTAGACCTATCTGGAATAAGTCTTGTACAGAAGACTTCACAGGAGTGTCACTGGCAATGTTCTTCAGGGGTCGAGCTGGGTTAGTTACAAGACAGGCCCCAAATAAATCATCTTGGTCTCTCAGACTTCAGTGTGATTTGGATTAGGCCCATGTTAGAGATACTTATGGCACCTGTGGGTAAGAGGAGAAGTTATTTTTCCTAAATAACTCTTCCAGAATGACGTTGTCATGTAACATCAGCAGGTGTACTCAAACACATCTACCCTTGGATCAGCTGATAAGGGCTGTTTACTATAGTTTACCTGGCAGCCTCTTGGCAGATTGAGTATCTCAGCACAGGCTGACCAGGGCACTTTTTAGGTGGTTTCATCCTTTTCCTACACCTCAAGAGCTACAAGGCACATGGGCTCCACACTGACCTACGATAAATATTTGCTCTGATCTACTGACCTGTGTAGCTGCTGTAGCCAAGGCAGTAAGCCGAGTGCCTCGTCACTGAAGTGGAGCCCATGAAAATAAACACAAGGATATTATTACTTCTCAGTAATGGCAAAGTAAGGCTTGTGAAACAGCATTCTCAGCAAGAATGTTGCTCACCACAGACATCCACAGGGATGCCCAGACTTCAGTGCAGGCTTAGTGTTTTGCCAGCAGTTTTCTGGTGGAGGTGAGAATACCACCTTTTTAGTGCAACTTCCCTATTTGGGAGACAGCAAAGAGAGAGAGTTGGTTTGTTCTCCACACTTTTTTTTTTGATGGCACCTAAACTGAATGAGTCTTCTGTATCTTCTCCCTCCTGTACTTCTAAAAGATCTTTTGCAGACCAATATCCTGAAGTTGCTGAAAGGGTCAGTTGTGCAGTTGTGTTTATGTCTCTGTCCTTCAGTTGGAGATTGCTGCTGTCATGCAGTAGACTGATGGGCTGAGTATCAGAAACAAGGACTCTTGTTTTTCTGTTACAGTGTTAATGGAGGAAGGTAAAAGGATATGCCCCTACAGTCCCCAAGTAACTGACTGTCACTTCTAGGTTACTGCGGGCTGTGTCTCAATTTCACAGTCCCACCTTACTGCACTACTTGGATTTGTAAGATATAATGCTGCTAGAGGATCCAACAGACCTGTGTCTAATTTTGCTGTGCTGCAACATGGTAGCTCCACTATGCCACAGCAGCTGCACTGGGGGAGTCTGTCTGCAAGCTCAAGACACCAGCTTAGATTCTGCATCTGTCAGGGAAACAGTACCTATGCAGGGGTGAGAGCTTTGTACAGACTTCTGTGAAGTAGAAAAGCTTAAATTCTGCAGAAATTAGTAGTTTAGAGGCCCTGTTTTCTTGGGGTGAATGTTTTTTTTGTGATCTTGTTAGCAATGTTGTTGTTTTCAGTATGAAGAGTTAGAATTCACGTTGGGGAGGATTAGCTGGTTTGCTGGCGGATGGTGGCTAGTGCTGTGTGAGCCTTATAGCTACCAAATTATATAAAGGAGAGGGTAACACCTTAAAGATGTGGTGTGCTGTTGGGACTGCAGGTCAGAACAAAGCTCTCAACAACAGTTTCTCTGCTGGAGGCAGAGTGTATTTAGCCAGGAGTTTGAAATTGCCTTCTAGCTTAATAATGTTAAGAACTGCCAAGTTTCAAGTCTTGCTTCATGTGTGGAGGATGATGAGACAGCTTGTCCTTTCCTGCACCTGAGCTGAATTGGGCAAAAAACTTTTAAATTCTTGCTGTTTTGTTTAAAGATGGTGTTTTAACCATGCGTGAATACATTTCCTTGAGTAGGAATCGCAGAAATATTGCAGAGACCTTTTGTTGAAGAGAAGATTGAGCACAGCTAAGATGCTGGACCATTAATGGTACAGGACTGAGTACACTGATAGATTTCAGGAGGAGGTCAGGGAAGGCCTTATTAAAGATGAGGTAGTGCTTTTTTCAGGAGGTATGTGTGGGTTTGGAAGACCTGCATCTGAGCTGCCTCTTAGTATCCTTGAAATCCCTTCACAGAATCTCCCCTTCTTGCAGAGGAGTCTCATGAGTTCCAGCTGAGTGCCAGTTCATGAGGAAAAAGGCCCAGGGAGGGGAGAGAAACTCTATATGCATGTGCACTGCTCTCACGTGTATAAGTCCAGGACCAGCTGATAGCCATGGTGACATTTCAGCTCTGCTTGTGTCGCCTTCTAGAACAGTGAGGTTTGGGAGTGGTAGGAGTTTATTTTTTATTCTAAGTGCTGTTTACCTTATCTGTGTCCTTTGCTGTTTCCCATGCACATATTTTAAAAGTTAGATTTTTAATTTCCTGTGTTGTGTTAAAGCTGCGTGTAACCTCATCTGTGTTTTCATAAGAATTCTTCCCTTCTAGCTGACTAGGTAGAATAGCATTTTGAAGCTCCTGTCGGCTTGTTTTAATGTCTTACTAGAGAACAGCTGGAAAAACACTAATGAAGCCCCAAGTAATTTACAGGGACCTTTTACAAAAGAAATTATTTTATTCAAATGGAATGGTGCTTTCTTTAAGCCTGACTTGCTTAGCGACTGACAAGGAGGCAGGCTGGTAGCACTGTTGATCCTGGGTTTTGTTCAGCAGGCTGCTCCCAGCTTTGGCAAGAGTTTCATATGTATAGCTCTTAAAATAATGAGAGCAAATGTTGCATCTCTCTGATCAGAAGAATCATTTTAACATTATTTTAATCCCTTCAATATTAGTTTTCACACCACAGTTTTTGGACAGCCCACATTTTGGGAGAGTGCGATTCAGAGCTTCTGTATTTGCAGATTTTGATTATTATTTGTGTATAAAAGCGTTTTGAGATGGTTTTGTTGCTCTTTCCTACCTATGGATACAAGATAGAGGATATCAATGACAGTTTGCAAGGGCTGTTTTGTAGGGGTATGTTGTTAGGTATTGGACCATGGTTCATCCCAACACAGGTTTGGGATTAGAATTATGGTTTGGTCTAGCAAGTGATGATGCACAAGGGTTAGGCCTAGACTTGGACTCCTGTCCCAAAGTTACAGATTCCTGATGGTCATGTACCCTAACTGACTGAATTTAACCTACCAACCCTTTCCAGGTCTAGCCTAGACCTTAGTGATTCTTGCAGGCATAAAGCTTAATGCTGACTGCCTTTCCTCTTAGCACCAGATTTAGACACAGTCTTTGTGATATAGCTTTATGGACCAAAGCTCAAAGTTAGTGACCCTTCCATTCCTTGGGCCACAGGCCCTGCCTAGTGCATGCCTAGAACTGCCTGGCAGCTCTTGTTGAAGGGAGCCCTAAACCTCACCAAAAGTCACTTTTTGAACCCAGTTGATAACCCAAACTCAGCACCCACCGCTGGCCTGAGTTCACCATGAGAGGCTCAGGGCTGCAAACAGCACTGACCACAGAATAAATTGGAAATGCAAACACTCTCCCATGTTGCCTGTAGGAATCGTTCAGAAATAGTGTGTGGAAAAAAAATGCCATATGTGGAGGTAAAAATGTCAAATTATGGCTAATTGCTGTGGAGACTATGCCCTCCGGGCTCTTCAGAGAACTGGCATTGTAATTTTTTAATCTGTGGTTATTTTTTTTTCCCTCCTCCCTAGCTATGCGGACACTTAGTGAAGACACCATCAGGCTCTTTCTCCAGCAGATAGCGGGTGCCATGAAAATGCTGCACAGCAAAGGCATCATCCATCGGGACCTGAAACCACAGAACATCCTCCTTTCCTATGCGGGAGGCAGGAAATCAAATCCCAACAACATTCGCATAAAGATCGGTAAGACCCCATTATTAATGTCACCCTAAGTGCTCTCAGGAGAGTTTGGTGACAGATAAGTGGCAAGCCTCAATCTTCCTTTGGGGAACTGTCTAGGGGGAGGAAAGAATTGTTGCACTTTTTAAAATGTTCTAATGTTTTTCATCTTCCTCACTTAGTTCCTCTGCTAGGCATAACCATTAGTTGGCTCCAAGCAGTAGCAGCAAGAGCTTTCTGCTCTGCCAGGACACAGGCTCACATGAAAGAACTTGGGCAGGCCTCCCTCCATTTCCAAGCTGAATGGTGCCTCCCTTGGTACAAGCAGATACTAGCCTGCTCTAATTGGCTTGTAGTCTCCAGGCTTACCAAGAAATTTAGCAGCTGTTGTGACTTTTTTGTTTTCAGCTTTTAATAGAATTGAGGTAAATGTTGGTGTCTTAAGGCCTGAAATTAGCTGCTCTCCTGGTTGACCTCAGCGAGCACAGGGGGAGTCAGGCGAACCTAAAAGCAGGTGTTTCACAGTCTGAATTGGAGGCAGGCTTCTCAGCTGCATCTTGAAAAAATTAACTTTCTGCACATTAGGCAAGTGGCACAGATGGACCGGTAGTTGAGACAAATGCTCCAGAAATCCAGTTACAGAGTACACATATCCCCTGTGGTCCCTCAGAAATGAGTGCTGGCTGATGTCACCCTCACCTGTGGACCTTTGATTATATTGCAGTTCATGAGCTGAAGGTGACACCAATTATTCAAAACTGTTCCTTGCCTGAACACTGTGAAGTGGAGGAAGTGTTAATATTTCCATTCTGCTGAGAAATGACGTCCAGTGGAAAAGTTTTGAACACTGCTGCCCATTTGGCTGATGCATTTTTGTAAAGTGCAAAGTTATCTAGAAGGTGGAAGTGACTGGGAGCCGCAAACGGGCAGAAGAGCTGTGGGCACAGTTGCTCTTGGGTGTGAGGTACCCTGCATCCTCTCCCTCCTGCTTCCTTGAGAAGTACATGGTCCAGGGAATAGCTAGCTGTATCAGTCCGTTAGTGACAGATGACAGTGTAAACAGCTGTGTCAGTCTCCTAGCTTGATATATATGGTAACCTTGAGAGAACCTCCAAGTATCATATGATCAGATGCTGAGTAACCTGCAGAGGTAATTCATCTTGGTATTCCCTGTCCCTGGCTTTTCTAGCCACCAGGTGAACTATGGCTCAGCTTTCTGCCCTTGTGCTGGGGTTAGCTGAAACTCCTCTAAAGGAACAGAGCAAGACTGTTTTCAGTAGGTCTGGTCTAGAAAGGCGGGTGGTGGGAAGTAGTGGATGGCTGTTACATTGTGATCTTTTCAGTGGAGGGGAGCTTTCAGTTCCCCAAATTAAAGTTGGGATTGCAGCAGATGAACTAGCTAGCATGAACTGGCACACTTTCATCAAAGTCAAGAGAGCTTTACCAACTTCCAGCAGCTGACATTTTGGAGTGCAGGCAAATGGATACAGGAAGAAGTGACTGTTGATTGCTGAAAAATGGGTGGGAGTTTGTTCTTCTGAATACTGTTTTTGTGGCTTGGTCTGTCCTTCTATAGTGTCTGTAGTGTGCATTAATAACTAGCACTAGGACGTTGCTGCTTGAGAGGAGAGCTATCAAAGTCTTTTTAAGATGAGGTACTTCACTTGCTGTGAAGAATCATGGGAAGTGAAAGGAAAGTAGAGGGAATCAACTGAAGAAGGTGCAGGCTTTCTAGAACTGGTGTCTGATCCTGATCTACCTCTTTTTCTCTTTGTAGCTGACTTTGGGTTTGCCCGATATCTGCAGAATAACATGATGGCAGCAACATTGTGTGGTTCACCAATGTATATGGTAAGTGTGTTTTCCTACAGGTTTTTCTGTATTGCTCTTACCTTGCCCACCAGAAGCAAGGCTTTGTTTTTTGCTAGTCTTTGCCCCAAAGGTGAAATTTTATTTACTTGTTGCAAACCAGCTATTACACAGGGAGACTTCATAAAGTTCTAGCTGCTGGTAATGTTGAACAACAGGTGCCTGTGCTGTCATCTCACTTTCAGGTGAGCTGTGGATAAATAAAACTGAACAAAATGGAGTGTTTATTGCTGTCTGTTCCCTGAAACTGCATCTTCCAGAGGGGATCAGGACTTCTCCACTGGAGGCACCGGGAAATGAAATCTGTTTCCTCTGCTGAGTGCAAAGCAGTAACAAAAGAGTGAGAGCTGGGGTGGTATTTCACACATCTGTCTATATTTGAGGTGTTGGTTCCTTGGAGAGGAGCCTCAGTAAATCTGTAAATTCAGCAAGCCCTTTTGAGACAGAGTGATTCCACAAACCTGCTGTCACCTCAGGCATTGCAGTTGTTTTTTCTAAGGCCACAGCATCAGGAGCAAGGTCCCTGTTTAACAGCAATTTTGTAAAATCTCCTTTTAGCATTTTGGTCTTGCAGAATCCCTTCAGATCTATAGACCTGTGCAGGCAGAGATTTTGCCATTCTGGCTAACTTACTCGTGAGTATGCTTTGCTGTACAACTCAGCAGATGGGTTTAAATGGATCTCACCTGCTTCTATTTTCAATTTCTGTGCATTCCTGCTCCCTAACCTGCCCTCACTGCCCCCCTCTAGTTCTTTCACCAAACCAGCTGCTTCCAGGATGATTTCTTAGCTTGTGAAACAGTTGTGTTTAAAAACCACGCTGATCCCTTTCACCCCCTTCGTACTTTCCACTCTGGGACCAGGATATAAGGAGGTGATCTCTTGTTTGTGCTTGTGGCAGCAGTCAAGATCTTGGTGTCATGTCAAGTCAGTGAAATTAAAAATGACAAAACCAGGCCAGAAATAAAAATGTCAAAGCCAGCCATGTAATAGTTCCTGGGGATGTGGTTGTCTGAGCTCAAAGTAAAAAGATGATGTGGATCAATTTAGGTTGAATTTTTTACAGGTGCCCTGGGGGCAGTAGGCACCTGATTTTGAGCATGATCTAATCCACTCTTGAGTTTCTGAGTGGTTTTGTCTGTACTTTCTGGACTGTGCTGCACTGCACAGGGGTTGCATGTCTGGTAGTCTGTTCCACCATACTAACTCAAGCAAAACAGACCTTCCTTCTCTCCTTTTTTGAAGTGTGTTTATTTGAACTGTGCAATATGTGAAGATGATGTAATTTTTTTTTCTCCTGCAAGAGTTTCCTGAATTGTCTACTTTTAGTGATACTTTTTCCTTTTGGAGTCTCTTGTGAAAGTAAATGAAAACACCCAGCTTATTTTTTTTGAAAAGGCTGGAGGAAGCTAATGATGACATTTTTCTCTTTTATTTTTTAATTTTAAACAACTCTGCACCTTACAGGGAATCTCAGAATTTTTCATGTTCTTCTTTTACTGATGGATTTGAAGGAAGATGGGGTGTGGGGGTTCACTTGGGATTTAGGGGGTGTTTGAAGTCTGTCCCTACTGCTATTGTGGATCTTGTATGTTGGCCATAGGAACATCTGCTGGCAAGGCAGACCCTTAGTCCCTGCTGTGGCTCGTAGCCCATTGCTGCTCCCTTTCATTTTGCTCCTTTCAAAAAGAAAGGTATTTTACTCCCACCAGAATGAGCTTTCTGTCTGAACTCTGATACGATCCATGTCACAAGGGACTTCAAACCGCCTTGTGCAGTTCTTGTCCTGCTTCCTTGGCTTTGTTTGGTGCTATGCCTGCTTCCCTTATGGACAGACTGAGCTCCTCTCCACAACTTGTTTGCTGCCATTTTTTTCTGTTTCATGTGGCCTTTACTTCCAACAGCTACAGAATTGATCTTGTTCCATGCTGGCACCACTGTGATGAAATCTGTTGTTATAAACACGTGGGATTAACCAGCCTGACTTTCTGTCCCTCCTCTTCTGCTGCCTCTCCTAAGGCACGCTGCTCCTGAGCCACAGGGCTTTGTGTACTTGCACCATCTCCAGCTTTTGGAACAAGCCCGAGAGGGAGCAACTGAGGGCATGGTGTGAGATTAGAAACCAGAGTCTGAGGCACAGCAGGGCTCAGTCTCTTGGACTGAAACACACAGATCTGCCTTTGAACCCAAACTGTGACCTTGGCAGAAGGCTCTGGAGCATAATTAATATGCTCCTATCTTAAGCTAAATGAGGAAAGCGCATAAGCAGTGCAGATCAGGATGGAGGCCGAAGCTTACCTGTGCAGTGTGAGCCTTTGCTTTTCTGATCATTTGCCTGTTACTTGCTTTGGTTTAGAAGATCTGTCCATGCGATTTCAGTGAGGCAGCTTCTGAGCGCAGGAGGATTCAGCAGAAAATGGTACACTGAGAAGGGAGAGTGCTGAGTTTGCCCAGTGTAGCAGAACAGCATCTGGTATTTTTTGTGTGACTGAGCAAAAGTATCTGCTTCTCACACTTAAGGAATTGGCCCTTTCAAGGTAGTGTTACAGTCGTCTTGGGAGCAAATCTTCCATGGTTATTGGGGAATCTAGCTCAGGGGTTTTTAAAGTATAATAGTGACTCCTGTTTGTTTCTGGTAGGTGAAAAAAAAAAAAAACCCAAACAAAAAGCCCCCCAAAAAACAAGCTACATCTTGTTTTATAAAACACCTTTCTGTTTTCTCCCCAAAAAGGCACCAGAAGTTATTATGTCTCAACACTACGATGCCAAAGCTGACCTCTGGAGTATAGGAACCATCATTTATCAGTGTTTGACAGGAAAGGCTCCTTTTCAGGTGAGTTGCTTAGATCTAATATTTTGGATTCTCTTTTTTAAATTTTTTTTTTTCCTTTTAATCTGATTACTCTAAGACTTCCATCATCTACAACATTAACTCCTGTAGACCCAGTCTCATGGAGGTCTGGCTGTCCAACACTTGGCAATGGGCTGCTTATATGTTATAATGCTGGACATTTTACTAAAATATGATTCTTATCTGGGCTGTATCTCAGTGAAATGTATTTCCTGGTTATAAATCTGTAGGAAGGGTCATATCTTCAGAAAATTATCATGAAAGCAGTGATTTTTTTTCCGGAGCCACACTTAAAAATTTAGTTTCTATTTACAACTGTACTCAGTGTATAATTTATAACTGTAATTCTGTTGGATATGGAATGACAATAAGGAATGTTGTAATTGCAAGTTAATGTTTGGGATGATTTGGTGGTAACTGGTGTATTTGCAGTTAAATGGACTTTGTTTTTAGAGCAGTTAAGTAGGATCTTATCAAAAGGATCTTATCTGTCATCTCACAGCAATCTCTTCCAGCCTGAAATGTTTATGTTCATCAAGTCCAAGCCCCTCCAAATATAACACAGTCCAGTAAAACTCCACCCTGTAATTTATGCCATGACTTCTGGATGAGCTAGAGCATATCTTTTGTGAGAGACATTCTCTGATTTTGAATTTCTGAATTGTGGAGAATTCATCACAGTGGTATGCAAGTTGTGTCAGGATTACTTCATGTGACTTTAATCTTATGTACAGTGGAGTTCATCTCCACTCTGCATTTTTCTTGTTCCCAATCGTTAGCGTGCCACACACAGTGTGTTACTTTTCTTCCATGCTGAATGAGATCTGCTGACTCTCCCTTGCAACCAGTTTTAAAGTACTGTACTTTCCAGGTTTTTTTCCTTGCTGCCTTATAGCGTAGCAGAGGGATGCTTGACCTGCTGATACTTCTTTGCTTCTCTAATGCATGAGCTCTGTAGACCTCCTCTCTAATCCATGGAAAAAGACCAGACCTCAGATTCGCATGTTGATGTGTCAGCTGAATGGCAGCTCTTCAGCCTGTTAGATCAGTTAGGGCAAATGTGAACTGTGGCCCTCTTTTCTCATGTCCTGACTCCTTAACAAAAAACAAAAGCAAAAGCAAAACCAAAAACAAACCCAAAACAACCAACCAAAGTCAGTTGCGGGGAGAAAATCTATGCTTGTGTAATAAGGCAAATTTTATTAACTGCAGGACTTTCTGAGGTTTAGTTCCACAGCTCTTCAGATTTTCACACAAGACCTTGAATGTTTATGCAGTTACATCAGCAGGAAGGATAAAGTGAATTCATAATCTCTTGCAGGAAAGAGTGGGCAAATACAGAAGTAAACTAATGGTATGTTTTGGTTTTGTCTAGAGCCAAAACGAGTTTTCTCCTTCAGGGTAACTTCTTCCCTGCTGCTGTAAAAATCTTCCATTCCAGTGCTTTATATTCTGTCCACCAGCTTGCTGTGTATTTAGAGCAAGACTTCATTTCCTTTGCATATTTCTTTTTTTGTAAACAGCCCTAAAAAATACACTGAAACTCCTGAGTGGCTCCTGTTTACTGGCTGCATCCACTTGCTGTCAGTGTTGGTATCTTTGAGAAGAGAAAATGACTGTTAGGATAAAAGAAAATAAGTATTTGTGCATTAAGAAAAGAATCTTGGGGTGGAGAAAGCAAGCTTTGTCTCTGCATGCATAGGAAAGCCTTGCACTCGTTCTGTCTTGTAACCTGGTGCCTTTTAGTCTCTAGTCTTTTAGTTTCTTGGTGCCTTTTAGTCTCTAAAAGGCACCTTGATAATTGTACTCATCCAAATGATTTAGTTATTTAATGTGGTGACTTTATCATAGGTATTCTTTGCTTAGTAGCTCACACACAGCCTTGGGGCATCTGATTTCTTTGAAAAGAATTAGGTGGCTTTTATCATTGGTCACTGAAGCATGTCACAGAAATGTTCTTCTGAAAACATTTGTTCTCATAGTGAAGATTTTTCACAGGAAAGAACACTGAATACCAGTCAGCTTCATTCATCTCAGGCAAGGTTTTGAAAGGGCAGGTGGTCCAAAAACCATCAGCTTTCTGCCTATATGTGTGTCCTCAGGCCCACGCAGAGGTGAGAGCAGTCCTGTATGCCTGTGTCCCTCTAGTTGAGGCATGGCAACACCCTGCCTTGTGGGAGGCAATGAAGGGATATTTTGTTCCCTGCCCAACAGGTCCTGATCCTTGCTTTGTGCTTACCTGACTGGATAACTTCTCTTTCCTGTATACATCCAACATCTGTTGGGCCAGGGATGGGGGGCATTTGTTTCTCTTTTTTTTTTTTTTTTTCCCATGCCCTTTCCTCTTTTGGGGTTTGTATTTTGAAGCAAAATGCCAGGCCCCATTTGTTACTGCAGTAGCAGCTGTGGATTTGTTTGATCAGAGAGAGAGAAGAGCTCAACCCAGATGGTTTTCTGTGCATCATCTATTTGTTTTGACCATGTGTGTCACAAATTGCCTTCTAGCTGCAAGTTTCAGGTGAAAGAAGCCTGTCTAGGGCAGATGTTGGAAAGCTAGTTAAAGGTTAACAGGCTTTATTTCTTTGTTGACATGACTGACAACAGTTACAAGAATCTGCTGATGGTCATTGAGCAGGCGAGGAGCTATTGTCTACAGGGCTTTTAGGAAAAGAGAGGGGTAGTGGACAGAGGTGATGGGGAGACCATGAGTAGGAAGGAGTCCTTTTGGGAGGGACATCTGCAAATGGGTGGGGAGTTAAAAGGCTGATTCCACATAGTACCAGCAGCAGACCCAGTCATACAGGGCAGCCAGGAACTGAATTTCTGGCGTTAACCTGTTTGGGTAAATCCTCACTGTGCCTTCCCTTACTAGCTGGTAAGGACAGCCCCTCGCCTCTGTCTGAGATTCCATGGGAATCTGGAGAACAGTGGCATGAAACATGCTGCATTTGGGTGCTTTAGCTGTTCACTGCATGAGCCAGTTAAGCACTTTCATGAGGATGCAAACCAAAAGGACTCCAGTGTTATCTGTAGTGAGGAGGAATGAGCCATCTAAAAAAAAAAAGTGGGGCTTTGGGGGGCTGGGTTAGATGAAGAAAAGATCAAATGTGTGGAAAGGGTGAGGCATCTGTCAATCCAGAAAGTGTTTGTTAATCAAGACAGAGATGTGTGTTTGTGACTGAATGTGATTTCTAGCTGTCTCAAAGTTAATTTTAACTGTAGCTGGGTCACCCAAGGCAACTTCCCAGGGCCATTCCTGTCCCTTCCCTGCCTCACTGCACACAAGAAAGAAGCTGCTGATGCTCAGATGTGAACAGTTGGTAGGGTGGCTGGTGAAGCTGTCTTAAGGAGCTTTTTGTATTTAACATGCCCATAAACAAAACAGTGAGACTGCCATAGGGATGAGATTAATGAGATTCATAATCCTTATAAACAGATTTGCTGAGCACTGTATTAATGTGCAGTTGTTAATTTGCCTTGCTTAATAAGTGGTCTGCACTTGCATCTCTTCATTTCTGTTGCTGAGGACAGGACTTGAACAGTGTGTTTCCTGGTCTTGCTGACCAGTACTGAGAAGTGCAGTGGTTTTCTCTTGTCCTTACCTGAGCTGAAAAGACTAGGACCCAGTACCCACCATGAGGTAGTGCAGGCTGTGTAGACAAGTGACAACCAGAAGCAAAACTGGAGGCAGAGAAGAAAAAGATTTACACAAGGTTTAAAATATCTTCCAAAACCAATGTAGTCCTTGTCAGATGGTGTTTTAAATATGATTAGTATTAAAGTACCTCTTTTTTTTTTTTTTTTTTTTCTTTTGTGAGGGAGGAATCACACTGATGTTCCTTGTGGTTTCTGTTGTGTTACCACTTTTAAAAACTGGGCAGCTCTTGGTAAGCAGACACACTGCCAGGCACATGCACTTTGTGTCAGAGCTGTCCCTGGCAGTGGCACGGGTCTGTTTGGACAGTCCTGCTAAGGATCATGAAACCTGGTTGTCTGCTTTCTGAGCCTGTGCATGAATCTTCTAGCTGCTTTGTGGACGTCGTGTGCTGTGTCTGTGGGAGAGTGAGCCAGGGACTAGGGAAGTGATGAGAGACAGAGGTAATGCAAGTTTTGCTGCCTGGTCTGGCAGCTCTGAAAGAGTTAACCTGCCTGTGTATGTTCTTGTCCCAGTGAGCTGGTAGGTGAAAAATTAATTTCTAAGCCTGGTGTACCAAGTCCACTGTTTTATTTCTGGGTTAATTCTGCCTGCATAAGTACCAGGATTATGTATCACTTACAATAACTGCTATGTTGTGAAATGGGCCTTGAGGAAAACTAGGGGAGGGAGGATTTTATACCCAGAATTTGAACTCGTGGTTTATTTGTTAGGCAGGCTGCTCTTCAGTTCCCAGAGCTGTTCCTCTGGACTGTCCTGTGTCAGTGGGAACAGGTATTGCTGGCAGTGGTAGGTTATTCTGCTGGGACTGGGTGCAGTGACTGATTTGTTGCTGTAGGCTGTCAGCCATTGGCTTTTGCACCAGTGTTTGTGTGTCCCTGCTCTGTTGGGAGTAGAGAGGAAAACATCCATGGACAGCTAAAGAAAAATATTTAAGGTTTTTTGTTTGTTTGTTTCTAGTCCTTGTGCTTTCAGGTTCCCCCAATGTCAGCCACTTAGTTTTGGGAGTCTTAAAATAGTGACTGTTAAGACTGCACAAGCAGAAGGTATTTGCAGCAGGTTTTCAAGCGTTTCCCTAAAACTACTGAGTTAGAAACATTACTTATTTCTTTCCCCAACATATCTGAATGCCCTGTCTGCACCTCCAGATCCCCATGAATCCCAAAGGAAAGGATTCAAAGAACAGAGCAGATACCATACACCTGTTGCGAGGTGTTGAGTAGACAGTGCTGTTCACCAAGGGTGTGAATGTCCTCTTGCCCTCTTCTGACTGAGCACTGGGGTTTTGCATCCAGCCTTTGCCCAAGCACAACAAATCCAGTGCTGAGTGCTTTTGGAAACACCGCCCTGCGTGCTTTTCGTGTGCAATTCACTTGCAGGCAGCCAGTGCTGAATGGCATTTGGCAGGGTTATGCTGAATGCCTTTGTTGGCTCAACATATTTCCACTGCTGCTCAGGACAAAGTAATGGAGTGGCGGGATTGAATTTGTCCGATTGTCTTTATATATAGAAAGGACAGACAAAAACAGAGGCAGTTACACTAATGCAGCTGCTCCATAGTAACATGAGAGGGGGAGCAAGGGCATGAATTGGCCTGTCTGTGTGTCTCCTGTTCCTGGGGAAAACTGAGCTGTCCATTCTGCATCGCTGTTTCTGACAGATGGATGATACCCTACAGGTAGTAGCTGGGTCTGTGTACCTGAATGGTCTAGTTGTTAGGTGCCTAAAATGTGTTTTTTCTGGTGGTTTTCTTGGGTAGGATGTATCTGCCTGGAAGGCAGATTTCAAATTAAGTCCTTAGCTTCCTAGAAGAAGGAATTCAAATAGCATTTTTACTGTCTTACAAACAGGTCTGCATTTTTTCCCCCTGTGAATCTCAGAGAAGCCCTATTTATTAACAGAAGAGGTGAGCAAAGTATCTGAAGGTACCAGTGCTTTATGAAATGGATGCTAACAGCAGGAGAGCAGTGGGCATGTTAACTGCAAACCTGGGAACCTGCTGCTAGGAGCGGAACTGTGTGACTCAGTGTAATAATGAAGTTATGTGAAGATGTGGGTGGTTTTACCAAATCAGTGGTGATCCACAGTTGTCTGTGCTGGCCGCTCCCTGAAGTGACTCTATTCCCCAGCAGGCAGCTACCTATATCGGAGACCAGCGTTGAACTGTGGGCTCTTGGGGACAGCCCTGGTGAGGAAGTGTGGTCTGGGTGGGTGGGAGCCTGACACCCTGGGTATGGTCCTTACAGATCAAGTGGGCATTGCACTGAGACAGCAGAACGTGGAGAAACATTATCCCTGCAGGGGTATCTCTCTAATTTGTACGAAGAGGAGGGGAACTGTATTGAGGATTTTCTTTCTATCCAAGCTAGTGCTTAGAAACCCTCTCTAATGAACTGGGCTTTGCATGTGTGCTGCTTTTAATATACTCTGTCTTTATTGCCAGGAAAATTTCTGACAAAACAGTGTTTGAAATAGATCAGAGCTTCATTGTGTTTGTGAAACAATTGAGTTGTTGCCACAGGAAATGAACAGAGCAAACAGCCAAGGCTTGTATCTCTCTGATGTGAGCAAGCACTCTGCTTCCCTGCAGTGGAGTTCTGTTCCTCCTTGTACATTAGGTCTGTCAGGCATATTTTTTATCACGCAGAGCGTTGTGGCCAAGCCATTTGGTGTGGTGTGTACACTTGCCTCATTGAAGTTTGCCAGATATTAAGAACCTAATTACAGGGCAAGATCTGCAAAGGGAAAGGGGTAAAACTGAGTTTTGCTGAAACAAATGAAATGGAGTGGCAGTGATTGGAAATTTTGATGCAGTTTGGCATCAAGGTGCTTTGCTAAATAACATTCATTTTAGTGGCTGGTGAAGAGAGTATTTTTGCACCTCCTGTTTGGGTCCCTGCTGTGTCTGTGAACAGCAGAGGATATGTTATTGCAGAAAAGAGAACCAGGAAATCTGATTTCCTTCTTTTAGGGATCCAGTAGCTCTTACAGATACAAATTGATAAGAGAGCTGTGAAGCTTGAGTTGCTAAGACTATGCAAGAAATACTGTCCTGATGAGTACTATGTGAATCTATTAGCAACTTTTGAGACTTTCCCTTTGGTTCCTCTTGAGGTTTTGTGCTGAGCTCTGTTATCCTTAATTTTCATCTTCAGCCAGATGGAGCAGGTGATGTTGAAACAATATCTTATGTGGCTGCTTTTCCAGCCATGCTGTGTTAGTGGTATTTTGATGGCCATCTGCAGATTGGCTTGTCTGATTTGCCGTTTTAAGCATCTTAATTGACCTTAAATGCTTCTAATTTAGAAATGGAAGTAGGTGGAAGGCTGGAGGGTTTTTGAGCCTGCCCTGAACATCGGGAGAAGCTGCCTGTTGCCTCCTCGTTCACACTTTCCTACACACGCTGCTGCACCAATAATTGATTGCAGATGAATCTCTCTGATCTTCCTTCCCTGTTTATAAGTCTTCATGTCTGTCACGCCAGCCAGCCTGCTCTGCCTTTAATAAAGAGACTTTGCCTAAGCAGAAAAGCTTGAGACACTGGAGTTAATTCACTGGCCTGTATTATTCATTGCATAAAAACAAATGGAGAAATGACATTAGGAGATTTTTTTATGTGTCTGCGCTTCCATACTGGTGATTTTATTTTTAACCTGAGCTGTAAACCTCCTGTTGTGCCTAGCCCTTTTTTTTTTTTTTTTTTAATCCCGTGTCTCAGAATTTGGACTCTTGTTGTCAACATCCCCAGCAGTTGTGTATATTACCGCACAAGTAGGAGCTGTGGCTTGAGACTTTCTGGTTTCCTGGAATTTAAGTAGAAAATCCTAATTCAGTTGCTCTTTCCCCATGTTCCTGGTCTCTTCACAGATCCCTTGCCCATCAACAGGCTCTCTGCCCCTTTTCTAAATGCCCTGCAGCAGTAATCCGTGTTCTCAGCGGGATCTGCCATTCATCATTTGGGACTCCTCACGTCTGCAATTATTTAGTCTCCTGGGTGAGGCTATTAGGCCAGCTCAGACCTGAGCATCAGAGCTCTCTGCAGTGAAGCTCAGCTCTTGAGAGCGGAGAGCAGGACAGAACCAGGTCAGGGACAAAAAGGCAGTGGGCTGAAATACTGTATTTTCACTGGCACAGCGCTGGGTTTTCAGTCTAAAGCAAGCTGCAGGTTCTTACTATCTGTGCTGGTTCAGCAGTTGAAAAGTGCCTCTCTGCTCTTAAGAGTAACTGTGAAATGGAAATGTTAATCCCTTTCCTGCACTGTCAACTGCTTCATGCACTGGTTTTCTTTCTCCTCCACAGGCCAGCAGCCCACAAGATCTTCGCCTCTTCTATGAGAAAAACAAGATGCTGATGCCTAAGTAAGCATTTTTCCAGTGTTGCTGTTCATATGCGTTTGTTTACTCTGTATTTACACCTGTCCTCACATGCTCCTGGCTTGTCACTCAGGGAGGTGACTGTAAAATATTTGGCCCCCTGCCTTCCCCCATTCCTTAAACCAGAAGTGTTGTGGCCCGGGGAAAGTCAGACAGCAGCAGATTGCCGGAGTTGGTGTTCTCTTGCAGATACTACTTCTCCCTTACGTTGCAGAAATTCGGAATCCTTAGTGATTTCAAGAGCCAGCTAGAGGTTCTGTCCCACATGTGGCTTCCCTGAGGCTGGGAGCCTTGAGAGTAAATGATGGCAGTTCTTGACTCATGTGAGCAGCCAAACTGCAGTTCGCTCCTGTAACCTGCCTTACCTGACTGCAGATCACATTCCCATTTCTCACGTGTCAAAGCAGCAACTGCTTGTGTCCATCCTGCTAATAGGAGGAAATATTATAACCTCGAGGGAAATGGACACTGCTGCAGTTTCCAAGGGGAAGATAACTGCTTTTTTCCTACCAGGGTATATGTTAACCTAGCTGCTCAGTGCTGTGATTTGTCAGTGTATTTTGGTTTTGTTGCTGTGGTCTTTCCTTTTGATGTCTGAGCTCTTAAAACCAGAACCTTGTGCATTCTCTGAAAACATCAGCCTGGTATAGAGACAGGACTGTAGTTCCACATTATACTTGCAAAAATTGGAAAGCCCCTTTTAACCAGAAAGTTAGCATCCATTTGGCAGAGCTGCTAATGGAGCTACATATGCAGGAAGCTCACCGAGTTTCTGTGTATGGATTTTTTTTTCCTTATTAGTTTAGACAGCTCCAAGAGATAGCAGAAGGAACTGTCAGGAGCTAGAGCTCTTATCAATGACTTCTGCTATGCATTTACTTTCTATTTAAGTACTTCATTTTTTCATTTGGGGTGAAGGGATGAATTTCTACCAGGATTAGATGTGGGGCATCTGCATACTCTCCTGGATTGAACCAGAGGGCATGATAGAGTAAAACACCTAAACAGAACAATTGAAAGCAAAAACACTGCTGCATAGTTGGAGCCACATAGTCTGGGCAGGAAGTAGAGCTTCTGTTTCTCCTATACAGCCCAAAGCATGGCTGCTCAACTTTGAGGTAGTCCCTCTTACTAGGAGATATGAATCCTTTGTGTTGATGCCCTGCCGCTGCTTTGTCTCATGGGGCATGCAGTAGGAGGCAGGCAAGGGGAGAATTGAAACTCAGCTGTAAGAGGAGAGCATGTCTGTTCTTGTAGGGATTAGTCCTTCTCCCTTGTTGTGAGTCCTTTACACAGTCTGCATTTACCATTTCCACTTATCTCCATTTTTTAGCTACCAAATTACTCCAAAATTTAGATTTAAGCCCATTGTTTTTTTCACCATAGAAGTCAGCTCTGAAGTGGCCTTTGTGTAAATGCCGATCCCCTGCTTTTCAAAGTCAGTTTGTCACTTTAACATGAGCTGCAATCTGTGCTATTTCCTGAGCAAACATGAATAAACTGCCTCTGCCATCCCTGCCAACACAGGATGAAACATGAAACCACTCCAGAGACGACCTCCTCGGAGGGCAGCAGTGCCAGGATTTGGTTTCATTCTCCTTGGGGCTAGGCAGGCTGGCACCCACCTTGCCAGCATCGCCATGGAAAACGCTGTGTTTTGGCTTGGGCAAGGGGTGGGAAAGAAAAGCTTGTTCAGTGCTCCCCAGCAGTCTCTGCCTGCCGGGCTGATGCTGTTGCTGACAGGTGAAATGCCATTCTGAGGTGGGGAGCCCATGTCAGCAGGAGAAAGCCCAAAGGCCTCACAGTTTTAATAGCACTGATCTAAATAGCTAACATTCATTGTGCTGCTTTGCATGGCAAAGTACATTCTAGATCATGGGGGGAAGGAGTTTTGTTGCTTGTACTTAAAAAGATGGCCTTGGAAAATAATACTGTAGTGTAGCAGAGCTTGACGTTTTAGACATGAGAGATAAGAGCAGGCAAACAGGCTGTTAATCTGCACTGTCTTCAGTCTGTGTTGTGACATCTGAGGTCTGCCACTTTACCTGCCTGTTCCTTGGCTTTAAAACCATACAAAAGCTAAAGTCGTGGCTGGGAAATGGACTCGTTTTGGATGAGAGCTTTGTGTGTCATGGATAAATAAATTATGACAATAATGCTGGAGGACTGCATGTCTCCAGCACTAATGTATTTTTCAGGAGACCCTGCTAGCTGTGGTATCTCAGGTTATTCTGTTACTCAGTGTGCTTCTAAGGCACACCTTTTTTGACAACAGGGTGTTTCTACTTGGCTCAAACTGAGTCTCAGTTTAACTGCATCCCTTCAGAGTTCTGGTGACCTCCTCCTTTGTTGGCCTGGGAAGATGCACGTAAACCATTCTGGTGTCAGGGGTGGAAAAGCAACTCCTCCAGTACAAACAAGGATGAGGGATGCTTGCCATCTTTCTCTGTTCTAGGAATTGCTGGGCTCAAATGCCTGCAGCAGTGAGGCATAGGGATTCACAGAAAAAGAACTGGGTAGTGCTGAAACCTATAAATACATACCTTGCTTCACATCTCTAATTTCACTGAACAGGAGTCTGTTAGTGCTAGCTAGCACCTCTTCCCCCTGCTATTTTTGTCCTAGCTTCTCCTTTTTTTTGTTGGTTTTTTTTTTGTTTGTTTTTTTTTTTTGTTTGTTTGTGTTTTTTTTTTTTAAACCCTGCCTCTGACAGGGGTAGAGTTGGTGGAAATGGTGTCAGAAGGGTTGTTTCTCCCAGCATCAGTCTGACTTGGCTTCGGGACGGTGAGTGATGCCAGCCCAGCAAAGCGGAGCCCTGCCCAAGCAAGCCACGTGCTGTGCTACTGAGCAGGCTGGGGCTCCACACGGTTAAAATTACTGTGCTGAGCACACATGCAGTTACCTTAGCTGACCCATGCATGGGGAGAGGGGAAAGCCTGGCAGACCGTGGGGGCCATGCTGGGCACAGCCGTGATAAACAGAGGCAATACTGAAAGGAGTTGGAGCCACCTACGCTTAATGTGGAGAGCTCTGCTCTGGTGCAGGCAGGGCCTGGCTGCTACAGCCCTGAAGAATCCTTCTGGTAGCAGAGAAAAGTCAGCAGAGCTGAATCCACTTATGCAAGAGCTGAACTCTGCTTTCCCTGCCTTAATCCGTTCCTTTATTCCCTGCTTTTTGCAATCTACTGGGGTTGTGAAGACCTGCCCTGGCCTCTCCCCATCTGCTTGTGGGGTGAGGGAGAGTGCAATGATTTACTAGCTCGTGTGTGCTGAAATGGCCATTGAAAAGAGTTTTTTCTTCCTATTTATACTGGGAAGTGGGGTAATAGCGGCACTAATTTTAGCTTGCTCGGGTGGCAGTTGCTTACCATCTTAGTGGCCTTTGATTAATAAATGCTGTATATCAAGGAAGCAAATAGACAAAGGTTACTCGCTAGTCTTATATAAGCTGCACTGAAAAACAAATGCCTTAATAAAATGGTAGTAATTGGTGATACATTTCACCACCAGTGTCTTAATTGGAAGCTTCCCCTTGGTAACTGCTTCATTTTAATGACCTACTTATTCCCTTTAGAGCAAGTAGCAGAGATTTTATTTATGTGCAAAATATTGCATGTTGAATGATTTAACTGAGAACCAGAGGGATGACATTGGCATCACTGTGGAAGGGAACGATCTGCGGGCACTCATGGGAGAGGCCACTAAAACTAGATTAGCTGTAGCCTTAACAATGACAATGGGGAGTAAAATCCAAGCAGAGATGCAAATAGAGATGTGTCTGTTCAGCTTCTCTCCAGTGAGCTCCTCTTATGTTCCTAGCCCAGCAGGCACAAAGTGAGTTTGCATTTGCAGGTTGCCTTCCTGAATATGTAAAAGCAGTTTAAGTAGACTGCAAGTCTCTCTTATTTTGCTTTTGTTTTCAATCCTAGCATCCCCAGGGAGACATCAAGCCACCTGAGGCAGCTGCTGCTGGGCCTTTTGCAGCGTAATTATAAGGACCGCATGGACTTTGGTAAGATTTCTTTCCAGTTTAAGTTATACTGCCTGTCTGGGTCTTCTTTTGTGCCATGGCACTGTACAAACCTCTGTACTTTTGGCTGGTGGTAAGAGAAGCATCTAGACACCTGGATTTCACCTGTGCCTGGAAGACTGCATAATCTTGGGGGTTTTAGTATTATGTGCTGGAAAGGTCAGTGCTGATTCCAGTACCGTTTTATAAACCCAGAGATTTGTCACACCTTTGGCAAATGTTTCTGTGGTGGGTTGACCCCTTGCTGATTACCATCACGGACAAAACAGACTTGACTTGGGGACAAAATTAAATTAATTTTTTACTCATCAAATCAGAGTAGGCTAATGAGAAATAAAACCAAATCTTAAAAACACCTTCCCTGCACCCCTCGTTTCTTCTCAGGCTTACCTTTACTCCTGATTTTCTTTACCTCCTCCCTCCAGCAATGCAGGGGGATGGGGAATGGGGGTTGCAGTCAGTTCATCACACATTCTGTGCCTCTTCTTCCTCTTCAGGGGGAGGACTCTCCACACTCCTCCCCTGCTCCACAAACTTCTCCAACCTGAGTCCTTCCCATGGGCTGCAGCTCTTCATGAACTGCTCCAGCGTGGGTTCCCCACAGTGTGCAGTCCTTCAGGAACAGACTGCTCCAGCGTAGGTCCCCCATGGGGTCACCTGCCAGCAAACCTGCTCCAGCGTAGGCTCCTCTCTCCATGGGTCCACAGGTCCTGCCAGGAACCTCCTCTAGTGCAGGCTTCCCACGGGGTCACAGCCTCCTTCAGGCACCCCCCTCCTCCAACATGGGATCCTCCCCAGGCTGCAGGTGGGTCTCTGCTCCCCCGTGGCCTCCCTGGGTGCAGGGCACAGCTGCCTCACCATGGGCTGCCCCATGGGCTGCAGGGGAGTCTCTGCTCAGGCACCTGGAGCACCTCCTGCCCTCCTACTTCTCTAATCTCGGTGTCTGCAGAGTTGTTGCCCTCACATATTCTTCTCTCCAGCTAAAATTGCTGTTGCACAGCTTTTTTTTCCCCCTTTTTAAATACATTATCCCAGAGGTCACTGATGGGCTTGGCCTTGTCCTGTGGTGGGTCCATCTTGGAGCTGCTTGGCATTGGCTCCATTGGACATGGGGGAAGCTTCCAGCAGCTTCTCACAGAAGCCAGCCCTGTCATCTCCCCCATACCAAAACCTTGCCACACAAACCCAATACAGCTTCTTACTTGGACTCCCTTTCCTGACTCCTGCTTTTATAATATCTCTGAACTTCTGTTGTGTTAAGCATGCTATCAGGAGGAACATGTATCTTTTGCATCGTGTCTTTCTCTGTTGTAGTTCCTTCCCAAAGCTGCAAGCTGCACCCATTTAATGAACAGTTCAGTCAGTACCCTTGGTTTCTCAGTGTCTGCAGTAATAACCTGGGCCAGGAGACTGTAGCTGCTTGCAGACCCTTCCTCCAGGTTTCTGTGAAAGGATGCCTTGGGTTCTCATCAGGGCTCAAGCTGGCAGTCTCTTGGCTCTCCCTGTAGACCTATGTCTCCTGACTTGGCTGGCATGAAGATTTCCTTTGTGCCAGACAGTTCTGGCTTTGATATCCTCTTCCAGATGTGTCTGTGTGAGCCAAAAGGTCTGAAGAACCTCTTGTGAAGCCATGCCCTAGAGGAAAGCAGGCAGAGGTGGAAACTTTCCTAGAACCCCTGAAAGGACCAGTTCATCTAAATGCAACTCTGTGGTCTTTCCCTGTCCCCCCACCTCTCCCTTCCCCTTGGACAAAGATAGTCTAGACCTGTCTCAGGTAAAAATCAGGATATGAATACTCTCTCTCACCAATAAAGTTGATCCTGGTGGTGTGTCTCCTCCAAGTGCAGAGGAGAACAGCAGGGAGCAGCTTTGCTTCCATGGACCAGTGCTGCTGGTGGAAGGGGTAGGTTTTCTCCTCAGCATCTGAGTTGGAATAAGGTTTGGTGCTGGGCAAGCCTGCTCAAGTGGTTTTCCTGAAACAAGGCTACAGGGCCAAAGCCCACACACAGATTTGTATTAAGTATCAGACAGTATCACAGCAGGTCATAGAGCTTTCTGCTTTTTACACAGACATTACTTTTTTTTACCTAAAAATAAAGTGCATTGCTGTGTGTTTTCAGGATACTGCTTTTTAGTCAGACTTGGGGTAAAAGGGTTTGGTATTTCTGTCTTTTGGGAGCTGGTTTTCCGTTGGTTTTTTGTTGTTTATCTGCTCAGATGGATTGTTTCCTGCTTGGCAGCATATGCAAGTTGATGAGAAATTGTTTTGCAGCCTCTGTTATTTTTTTGGATTAGAGATACCAGAAAAGACTTTCTGGAGACAGTGTCACCTGGGTGAAGCAAGCATGTGGATTAACTGAGGCTGATCATAATTATCCACTGCTGAATGTAAAGGACTGGTTACTAGGGTGCAGAAGTGAGAAAACAAGCCTTTTGAGAAGGGAGTTGTTGAAGCTGCTGACAGACTAGCTTGGATATAAGCACCTCTCAGCATTATTCCCGGCAGATCTTCTATCTGGGCTGTGGATCTTTACCTCTTCTAACATGCTACTGTGCATTTCAAAAGAAAGTATCTTTGAGGTTCCTGTTTCTCTGCTGTCAGAAATGGAGTCTGATAAACCTTTTTAGTACCCCATAAGCTGTTTTTGTACCTCTGGGGATAAGACTGCATGAGTCAGTGTCTAACACTTGGAAATTTGAGATAATAGACTTCGATTTCACTCAGGACAACAGTTACAGCACATCTTGCTGCACTGAGATTGTAGCCTGCCTTTAATGACATGCAGGATCCTTTTCTCTACAAATTGGCACATCTTTGTAAGATGTAATTGTTTCTCAGGGAGGTTTGTGAATATACTCTGTACAGAAGCTTATATTTGAGATATTCCTTGTGCTTTATAGAAGGCAGATCTCAATGGCTGTGTGGCATCCCATGCTGTATTCTAATTTCTCCTGTCAGAGATGAAAGCAAGTACCAGGGACATGATTTATTTAGACTGATACACTTCCTCAGCATCCAGTTATATTGTTGGTCTCATCCACCTATGCCTCCTGACCTCCAACTCTCTGCCAAAGCATCTGAGGTTCCTCCCTGCTTGTGACACAACTGTTTTCCTTTCCCTGCTGTCTGCTGGTGCTGTCTTCAGCTCCTTTATGTTCCTGAGGGCTCAGAGACTCTCTGACCTGCAGCTACTGAATGGACCCTTCTTCCTTTCCTTAGAGTGCCAGCTCAGGAGATCTCCAGATGATGCCCGTTGCCAAAATAGTAGCAATACTTACATGAGAGCACCTCCCTGTGCTCAACTACTGTCTCATTTACAGCTGCTGTTTGTGGCCAACTGTGCACAAACTGTTAAAGTCCCACAGCTCCAGGTCCTGTCTGAAGCAGATCTTCCCCCTCCCTTAGATGTTTCCCAGTAGACATCTTGTCCTCCTGCTGCCAAATGCAACCGTAGGCTGCTCTGTTCACCTACACTATTTATGAAGGGTCTACTTTGGCTGATGGTCAGTGCCTTTTTCACTGTTCCTTTACCCTCCTGTGTTCTGTAAGTGAAGATCTGTGTGTGGTGCTGGGTCAGGGATGATTCCTGAGCTGCCATCCCCAGAGGAGCGGGGTGTCCTACTGCTCCTTCTTCCCCAGGGACCTCTGTAGTTTGCCTGGAGATGTGGGCAGTGCCCTCTGTGGACCTCCCCCAGAGTTTAGCTGATTGACACAACAGCAACACATAAGTTTGAAACTGGCTCAGCTGTTCTTCTACCAGGAACTGATGGTATTTGCAATCTCAAGATTATCTAGAGGAAAGCCAGAAGGGTTTCGAGTTGCAAGTTTCCTGCTGATGATTACAAGCAGGGTTGTTTAAATTTTGTGTTGTGAGTACAACTAATAAGCAGTTTGGAGGGGGGAGGGGGAAAAGTAAAAGAAATCATTTCCACCCCCTCGGTTGAATCAGCTCAGCTGAGGGATGGGACCCTCTAGAGGAGCAAGCTGAAGAAGAAGCAAGAAATTCCAGCAGCTGAGTAGCTGTAGCAGGATATGGGTGTTCTCCATCCACAGCAGATCTAATCTGTGAGATTCCAGCTTTCCCTGCCAGAGACTTCCATCACTTCTGTTGTGCTAAGCTCCAGAGCAGTGCACTGTGGCACGGCAGTGGCAAGGAGGGGCTGGGAAAAGAGGGATTGTTTGAGTTTAAAAAGCAGACAAACAAAAACCCCAGTTGCTACTTTCTGGAAAGATCACTGGCCAAAGAGGAGCTGTTTACAGAAAGCAGAAGTTTGTAAACCTTGAATGTTGCAACAGGATATCCATGCTGGGAAAACAAGTTGAACTGCCTGCAGTTAGCCAAATAATCAGTGTTAATCCATGACTAACTCTCCTGAAAGGCTGAGTTGCTGATTGTGATAGGAGAGTTCTCTGGCATCAGAGAGGAAGGAGTCAGGAGGGGTGGCTACTTGTGAGGGCAGGCAAGCATATAGAGGGTCTCCAGCAAGCCAGGACAGACGCTTTCTTGGCCTGGATCTGTAGAATATCCTTCCACAATGAGTGAAGAAAGGAGCAGTTGTGTCTGGTGTGAAAGGAAGGGAGTTCTGGGCTGTTGTTTGTGGTGGCCTTTTAAAAAATGCATTTCTGCCTTCAGTGTGTGATGGGTTTGGGTCAGTGTGTGATGGAAGATTACTTGGTAGATGTCCTTTTTATCTGTCATTCCTCTTCTGTGGAATGAGTGGCAGTGCAGAGTGATAAATGTAGCTCCCCTGGATCTCTACAATTAGGGTGACGTGTCATCATCAGCCAGGGACTTTGTCTTTTAGTGCTACTTTGTGCCTTAGGATTTCTGTCTTCTTGCTGATAGGAGCTTTTGATGCACATGCACAGACGTAGCCCGTAGTCTCACTATCTGGCCCTCAAGAGCTGATTCCTGTTTCTACAAGAGTAAGAGCTGTTGCAAGACAGAGGAGCATTAATAATTTAGTGTATTCTGCCCAGCAGCCTAGGGTAGTAGCTTGCAGCAAAACCTTACTAAGTTCTCTAATGCCCTGTGGGGAAGAAAAATCCATTAGCCCTGGTGGTGAGTCCCAAGGTACAAACCCTCATGTCTTTTGGCCATGGTTTTGGAAAAGTCCCCTGCCTTTTTTTTTTTTTTCTCTCCCTTTCTTCATTCCTGTAGTTGCCCCATCTGACTTCCTTTCTCCAATCCCCCAGGTGATTTTGCAGAGATGGGTGATACCAGAGGAGCCACTTCTAAAATTTTACTTTCATACTTACATAGCAATCCCTGAATCCAGATAATTCCCCATCCTTTTTTTATGAATAGGTTCTATATCCAGTCCCCAGTCTGCTTCTTGACCACTACTGTACGCAACCACAGTCAGTCAACTTCCATGGTTAACTGGATTACATGGAAAAAATCACTGTAAAATACTGTAACTTGTGATGTTTTAACTTCTTTGTAAACTTCTTACAGTCATTTGCTTTCACTGAATCATTGTTCTTGATTTTTTTTCAGATGAATTTTTCCATCACCCATTCTTGGATGCAAGTGCCTCTATGAAAAAATGTAAGTGTTGCATTTTTATTACAACTCTTTTTGAACCATGACATGACTTCCTTTGCTGCTAGTTCAAAAGGAAATAAAAAGGCTGCTTTATGTTTTCTTAGCTATTTAGGCAGGGATTCAGTGTCTATTACTGTGTCATGTCCAGATTGAATTTTGCTGAGTTATCTTCAAAGGGATGATTAGACGGCTGTTTAGAAACCTAAAGTAGAAGTAAATCTATCTTTGAAATGTATTCAACTGTTTTATATGAAGTGCTTGGTCAGGGGGATACTTGTAGGTAAACAGGATTATGCAGCAAGATCTTGCTTTTCACCTACATCTGTAGGACAGTTTGGGATAGTAAATGGTGGAAGCTGGCACTTGTGTCCCTGCTTGCTTGGTGGTACCTTAGGTTGGCTGTGCCAAGTGGCAGGCTCTGGTTACCAAATCCTGTTTCAGCATTTACCTCCAAGTTCTTGATAAATCTTCTTTTAGAAGGGTTAAATTTGGTGCTCTGTGAGAACTGGCCAAAACAAAGATTTCCATTGAAAGTTCTTTCTTTCCTCTTGAATCAAAACTTCTGAAAATGTCCAACCACGTGCACTATGATTCAGAGGGTTTTTTTCAGTGAAAAACAATCTAGAATTGCTTCTAGTGTATGGGATATAATAGTTCTTTGTCCAAGAGACTTGATTTAGTGGAATTGTGTGTGGTTGTCGTCTTTTGGAAGGATCCTCCTCGACCCTTAATCTCTCAAGTAAATGATAGAGCCAACAGTTTTCATCAGCGGCTGATTTGGGGTCCCCAATGCAAGGGCTGGGAGTTTTGGAGGGAGCATGTCCAATGCTTTCTGAACATGGAGCCCCTCTTGGATCTATGCCATGGGTGGACATGCCTTGTCTGATGTCCACATCACTCCTGACAGTCTCTTGCTTTCCTGGTTCCAGAGCAGGACTTCTCAGTTGTTCCTGATACAGATTTTAACTGTGTACTTAGGTGACTGTCCTGCGGGCAAGAAAAGACGCTTCTGGTTTAGGAGAGCTCACAAGCCAGCCAGGCCCTTATCTCCATCTGCACCAGCAAGATGTGGGGCAAGTCCTGTACATCAGGGCTGGTCTGCAGGCAGGAAAGGACTCTGCCTATGTAGGACTGCTCCTAAGCCACCTCAGCTCTCAGCACCTGCTATACCACTGCCGTGTGGGAAAAGCCCGTCAAAGTCTGATCCCCCTGTGGGCAGAGGACTCCCCCCTCGGGATGTTCTTGCATGCCCACCAGGTCATCTCTTACCTCCAGCGGTTCCGTTGCTCCATTGGCCAGGGGAGCAGAAAACCCCCTGCAAACAGGAGAGAGTTCTTCTGACTTGGCCTCAGTTTCCAATTTCTGCACGTTTGTTGTGCAGAAATCAGAGGCACCATTATGAACAGGGGACTGTAGCACCTTTGCCCCCAGCTGCACCAAAGTTAATGGTGTGGGGTCAAGGCCCAATAAAAAGAACACCTTTACAGGCAGGTAAGGACTATATGAACTCCAGATTTCTCTGCTGCCCTGCTGGTCCTTACCTCCAGACACATGTCCAAAGCCTGGAGCCCTCTCCAGGCAAGCGAGACCACTACTGGTTTTGAAAAGATGAGGGGAGAAGTATCTCCCCATTGCTGAAGGTCTTCAAGTTGTTGTGCACAGAAATCTGCTAGTGGAGAAGATGGTTCTTGCAGTCTGCTGTGGAGGTCTCTGCTACTGCCAGATGGCAGTGATGGATGAAGACCTCTGGGAAGTGCAGTGAAGAGCCTGGATGAGAAAGGCTGCATGTCGGAATGCATGGTGGTCCTTTTGATTTCTGAATAGGTGAGACAAGAGCCAGTGTATCAGTAAAGGTCTGGCTTATGGTGATCTCAGTAAGAAAAACTCACCTTAGATGTATGGAATGCTACTTAACATGGTAGCATGCCTCACATTTGCACAGTTTTAGCTGAAGTAGATGACTTAGCAAGGTTGCAGTTGCTCAGGGGCTAGCTCTCTGGCTTTGCACACAGAACTAAGATGAGTCCAAAAGCTCATTGTGCTACTTCATCTCAACATGTGGCTCAGCATCATGAGTGTAGGAAGTATGAAAGAGAAGAGATATGGCTGCATCTGAATCGTGATAGTCGTGCTCAGACTGAATTAGAATCCTTGGGCCTGCAGTGGAGAACTGGGGGGAGGAACAGTGTGCTCTCGTGGTTTTGTTCTCCGTGGGAGCTGATAATTGGGCTACCACTGCTTTTGGTTGAAGCAGGACTAAGTCATTCACATTTGAGTGTGCAAGTTTCTCTTAGGAGAGTTTGTTGGATCATCTGTACCAGCATCTGTTGTGTGATGAACGCACCGAGACCTTGGCTAAGCTCAGGGACCCACTGTGCAGCCTTTGCCTAAAGGACCGTCCAGCTCAGAGGCGCCTGCACTGCAGATGTGGGCAACCATACATCCATTTAGGTCCCAAACCAATTTTAAAGTGAAACACTTCCTTTCTGTATGAGAACATTCTGCAGTCTGAGCAGAGCATCGTGGTCTCTGTGTACCCTTGAAGGCAAATCTGCCTTAGGGTGGCAAGGGCAGGATGGGAGAACGGCCACCACCATGCGGAGCTGAGCACATCACCCAGGGTCCTGAACCCTATCGGGGCTGATCTGGAGCTGATCACACAGTTATTAAAAACAAAGTGAGAGCCATGGGCTCTTCATTTTGTGTGGATATGTGTTAGTACACCATCTCATGGAATTATAAAGAAATTTTTTAAAAATCTAATGTAATTTTGGAATTCTGGAAATTTGGGGAATCCTCAAATGTGGATAATTCTGAAGTTGCTAAGGCAGGGGCTCCCCCTTATTTAAATACATTTTTGTGGTTTTAATGACACTTCAGCAAAATGAACGTTTCTGTTAATCTTTAAATGTGACATTTCTGACAAGCTCATCCTCTTCACTGTGGTTTTGAGGGATGGTTGTTCTTACGTCCCTTCTCATCTCACTCCTTTAGTGAATCCAGGGTGTACCACAAAGCTCCATTTGCCACAGGCTTTATACTGGAGAGTGGGTTCAGGGCCTTGGCCTTTGTTAACTATAACACATACTTTATTTTTTGTTTGTTTATTTATATTTTATATTGTGGGTTTTGTACCTGTGATTAAGCATGTACTTTAGATGTGTAAAAGTCTTTATTAATAAAGTCTTCAAAATACTGTGTCTAGTCAGAATGTCGTCTGTCTGTAGCCAGGTCTGATCAGCATATGGTATGGGGCAGTGTGTTACAGTAATAATGCATGAGAAGGCATAATTAGATGCTTGTGCAAGTCTTCTCTCAGTAAACATTGTAATTGGTACCCATGCCGAATATTTTGGAGGTTTTTTTGCTCCTGCCTTTAATGAATGGTGAGCTGGTACCTCCTTTACTCTGAGTTAAGAGAGCATGAAATGTAAGTGGTTATGGTTCAGAAGTGTACGGGTGGTTCAGTGTCTGGAGTATCTGACTTTCACCCTCTTTAAAATCTTACTGTACATAAACCATGTAAAAACTAACAAGAAAATCACGATGACTTTTGCATATAAAGGATTTTAGTGGTGCAAATTTTTAAACTCTAAAAAGCAGCTTATTTTTTGGGCAAGTCCTTTCAGGTTTTGCACTCAAACCTTGTCAGAGACTGCAATTAAATAACTTTTTGATGACTGGTTTTAATTGAATCCAGATAATCACAAAAATTCATCTCTCCAGTGTGTGTAAAACTCAGGTTCCAAATAAAGCTTGAGCCTGAGATACTTTTAGGACAGCCAAGCCCCTGGTAGGATGATTTGTCAGAAGTGATTTGTGCAGGTGTAGGATCCAGTATCAAGATCCACACAGCTGGAGCACAGGCTTGCCTTTATGGCTTCCAGCTCTCCCATTTTGAAACCAGTTGGCATTGGTTACGCAACGTAGAGAATGACTGTTTTGTTGCTGGAACAAGTTGGAGAGGACAATTATGAAAACAGACTTATTTACATTACAATTACAATCCAGCAATTTCTGGATTTGGGTGGGGGCCTACAATCCATGTTAACATTCTCTGCATTCAGACTTGAGCCGAAAACACGATGAGCCAAGTGTTTGCACCCTTTTTAATTTTAAACTGGGAGTGCCTGGGTGTGTGGAGGAGATGGAAGCAAGCGTCTTGCTTTCAAGCTGTCCTACGTGGCTGACGCCGAAAAATGCACCAACAGGGATGTGGTGGTCAGAGAGGATTTGTCAGAGCCAAACCTTGTGGTTCTGCATGCATGAAAGTCTGTTTTTAGTGTCAGGACCTTTTGAGTTGGACCTCACAGCGTTACAGTGTGAATTTGGGGAGTTTACAGGGTTTAAAATAAGAGCAATGATTGATAGAGGCTGTATCTGAAGGTGTGCTTCGTGCAGATAGAGTTTTAACTTTAGTTTCAGATGACAGTGGCAAAGTCTGCCTGCTTGTCTTCTTCCTAGATTAATGGAAGGCTGTCCAAAGCACACAGACAAAAATAGAAAAGTCTCAATTCCAGTCCAGTTTAAATCAATAATAAACACAGAACCAAAATAGAGTGGAGGGGACCTTGAGAAAGAACTGAAATAACTCTAACAAAAGTACTAATTCCAGGAAAATTGAATGGTGATGCAAGTCTTGCAGGAGGCACGTGTGGATACAGTTCAGAAACCGCTTACCTTTTCTTAAAAGCACCTTTTCATAATAGGAAGGTCTGTCTGTACAAGGGTGAATTGTTCTGTAGCAGTTGACAGGATAAAAATGGAGAGACTTTTCTCCTTCTTGGATTTCTGGTATTAAATATATAGGGAAGGGAGTAGGAATTGCTCTGTAGTCTCTGTGGGAAGATCGTGGAGATCAAAAGCAGTGTGGTGTAGGCAGGACAAAGCTCTCCATTTTGCAGGCAAGTTCTCAGACCTCTGTGTGTGTTCCCTGAGCGTGGGGAGTGGGAGCCAGCTGTGCTGGAAGAGCGCGTGGGGTGTGGGTGGTGTAGCGCGCTCTGCCAAGCCCCTGACCAACCTCCAAACCACCCATCGTCAGGGTACCACCGTCCCTGTTCCTTTATCAGAGCCAGGGCAACATGTTTTAACAGTACAGTCCATCAAGGGCACAAAATCAGGTATAGAAAAGATGCAGAGGCTGAAAAGGAGCCTCGCACAGCTTTGCGAAGATTTATTTTGTTGTGGGCCTAACCCTCAAACCCCTGGCAGAGTGAGCACTGCCTGCATGGCCTAGCACAAGAGGTAAAGGCATCTCTGTGTCTGTGTGTCACTGCCCGCTGGCCCCACGCAGCCATCCTGCTGTGGCTTCCTATCACACAAGCCCCGGGAGTCTGCTGAATCAATCTCTATTTGCTGTGTAACAACCTTTTTAGAAAAAGATTCCGTTTTCATTAACGTTAACAAAGGGTGGGGGAGATCTTTATGACCCTGGTTAAGCTTGTTGCAGTGGTTGATTGCTTTATATTAAAAAGCATATTTTAAATCTACGCTTCTTTGGCTTCATTTTCCTGTTGTTGGATCTTGTTACATCTGTCAGACTGAAGAATTCAACATCTAAGTGATGGCTCCCTTTGTGCTAGGGGACACTGGTCCAGTCATCCTTTAACCTTCTTTGATAGACTATTTGGAAAGACTTCTTAAAGTCTTCTATTAAAGGCACATTTTCCTATTCTTTTATCATTAGAACACTGTTTCAACAATTAATTGCCAAGAGATGTACTTTTATTTTTCTAGCTGGTTGAATAGATTAAGCACTTTGTAGTATCTAATGTGATTAATGACGGAGTTAGTTTTACTTCAAACAGAGGCATTCTTCTTCTAGGTGTTACTAACCTTCCTTGTATTAAGTATGGAGTCATTAGCACAGATCCTGTAAAAGCAGAAATCTGAGACAAGGTGCTAATTCTCTGCCAACACAATGGAAGAGGAGCAAAGTGTTTCTTTCCTCACTTAAGCATTGCCTCTGATCTCTGTCTGAAGTCATTCAAATACCAAAATGGTTGCAGAGTAAAATCTGACTTCAAGCTGCCTTGAAGTGGGGATGTTGGGACTCTTCTGCAGCTTCTGCACTGTTCAGTCTTGTGTGGGTGGTCTGGGGAATTTGAACCATTACATACTTCAAAGTCCTTTAAAGAGCCAGTGTTACCTTTGACTTGTCTCTCTCCTCAGCTGAAGTCTTCTAAGTTATTTACTGAACCTCACTTGCATAAGTCATTGGAGTTAAATGTTCTTTTCTCTTGTGATGCCTTAATCATCTTTTCTGCCTGAAGGCCAATGCTAACTACTCCTTTCAGTGTGAGCTTTATGCCTCTGAGGGTTAGAAAAGCCGGTTCAACAATGAAGTGAATAAAATGGGCAGCTCTGATATTGAAAATTTAAACATAAAAGGAAGGGGTGCAAGAACAGCCAGTGCGGTAGAACAATTTCTGTAACTTGCAGAAGTGACTGAGGGAAAACAAGTTGAGGTGTAGGAAGCAATGAGCTGTTCCCTTCTGGAATTCTTAAGCGGGGGGGGGGGGGGGGGGGGGGGTATAGCATGTGTCCTGGGATGCCTAAATGACTGTTTGGGCAGCAAGCACATAGAGCTTGTGTAGACATGTGTTTAACTTAGCACAGACCTCCCAACATCTGATGTATGTGTACTAAGCCACAAGGTCTGATGAAGAGGAAACTGTAAGGGTATCGTTCAGCTTCTAACCCCTGCCACTGATATGAGTAACTCAATCTACTCTTCTGCTTATCTTTCCCTTCATTTGTAAAGATGCTTTGGAGGCTCTTCTGGGCAGAAACCATCTTGGTACCTGTGTAGGTCAGCTGTTGAGTGGACATCTGCCCTTAGTCAGATGTTTTGAGACCTTTTGCCCCAAAAGCTGTAACTGAAATAGTGCACGGAGGAATGGATGGATGTGAATCATACAACTGAGCAGAATGCTAATTTTCCTTTTGTTCTCCTTTAATTGGCCACATCTGATACATGAGATGCATGATGGTACATGAGATAAACCTGGTGGGAAAAGATTAAAAAGACCTTTTATTATTGACTGAACTCAGTTTGACAACTTGTTTTGGTTTTGTCTTTTGCTGGTTTTAGCTGCTTCCGTGCCAATGCCTTCTTATCCCAGTTCAGGCTCCGGTAGTTCCTCCAGCAGCTCTTCTACTTCCCACCTGGCATCACCTCCCGTAAGTACAGCCCAGAGGATGCACTGCTTGTGTTAATGGTCTCCCTGCTTGCTTCTTTGAAACAAGGTCTCTGCTTCTGCTGTCTTCTGGTCACTGAACACTTTAGTTCTGCCTGGGTTTGGTTCAGTGTCTTCTCCAGAGTTTGGATCTTGAAGGTTGTCTTTCTCTCCACAAGAAATATTTCAATTTGCCGTTGCCTATTATATGAAAAGCCTTTATGAAATAAGTTGGTATTAATGATACTAGCTTGTCTTGGTGGAGATGGAAAGCTCCTTGGAACCAAAAACCAGTCACTAATTCTGGGCATAACACTGCTTACTTGGCTGCAAGTTCTCTGTTTTCAAGCAAAGTCTCTGCAGCTTGCTGCATATCTACCCTTCTTTGTAAGGTGACCCTCCTCCTTTCTGACCAGCATTCCCAGGTGCCACAGAGGGACATTCAGCAAAGCTGTTTGCTCAGACCAGACCTGCTACAGTCCAGTGGCCTTGTGAGAGATGATCTGAACTGACGTTTTTTCTCTCTGATTACCTGGAAAGATGAAAACTTTTCTGGAGGGCAGAATATTAACTGACCAGTGAAGTGACATTCCTCCAGCTCGCTGAACTGAAAGCTTGTTTTTGGAGGCTCTTGGTGAAAGCTGCCTTTTGACTTTGAACTCAGGAATGCTGGTGGCGTGATGGGTAGGGGAAGAGAGAAGGATTGAATTTTTTCCCTCCCTGGCATTACTGGTTTTTTGCTTTGTTCTGTAAGGTTTCCCTGGGCCAAGGTGTCTCAGCCTGGTGTGGGGAAGGCTGAGAAGCACTGTCAGAAGTTGATGTGGGTGCTTGTGATGTAAACTGGCAGAGAGAAAAGGTCTGCTCTCCTCTGAATATCTCATATCCCCGAGAGCTTCTTTCCCCCTGAAGCCCTAAGTAGACTGACCATAAGACTCCAGGTTTGGGTAGATGGTGTGAAAAGGAGACTCTGTCCCCTGAGCTTTCCTGGTTTGGGAAGCCTGGGGACGGTACGGACTTGCTGGCAGACTAGGAGGGGGTCCTGGGTTAGAAGTGTGCTGCACTGGTCCCACTCTGCATTTTTAAGTTTTGCTGATGGGGGTGTGCTGGCCCAACACATGAAAGGTGCCACATCAGCAGAGCAGAGCTATCAGGTTGGATGGAGAAGATACAACTTTTGACAGCTGGAAAGTTTCTTCTGCTTGTATGTATTGCATGTACAGTGAGAGAGGGTCCCTGCTGGTACAGCAGGAGGGTCTTTGGAGGGTGAACAAGGTCTTAATAGGGTCCAAGTGAAAGCTGATTCAAGTCTTTCTCAGCCTAAAGATGAATTAGGATAAAGATTGGGATCTACTCTGTGGGCAGTTCCAGCTGACATAAAGCTTTCTTAAACCATCCGGCCTCCTCCATCTGTCTGCAAATTATGAGGATTGTGTGGCTGTTCATTGTTTGGCTGTGAGGTGTTCCTCTATTGAATGTTTAGCCTCCTTCAGGCCTTTCTTGAACTCTTTATCAGCACTATAGCAAAACAGGGTTGTCCTCAAAGTGCAGGAACACTTACATACATGTTCCCAAGCGCTGCTGACTACAAAAGTGTGAGTAGAGATCAGATGTTAATGTTTAAGAACAAAACAACAAAACATAACCCAAAAGAACAACCAAAACTATCTCTGAAAGCTCTCCTCTATTTCACAGCCATACTAAATTATATTGGTAGAAAATGTGTGGTTGATCCATAAAGCCTTAGCAGAGGGATACAATACCACAAGTGAATTTTTCTTATCTGGGGAGCATCAGACATGCTGGTAGTATGTTTTGTGTAACAAAAGATGTGCTGTTCTGACACGGACATAAAAGGCTGTTCCTTTTCAGTAAACTAAACAGCTGCTTCTGGCAAACTATCAGCCCTGGTTTATCAGCAAAATGTTGTTTGTAGCCTTGTACAGCTCAGTTTAAAGGATTGAGCAGAATGATGAAGTAGCTGTGCTGAAGCTAGTGTTTGTTTTCTTCTTGAATTAGCAATCCCTTGGAGAGATGCAGCAGCAGCTGCAGGAGAAGGCGCTGGCATCTCCTACCCAGGATTCCCCTGGCTTTCTGCATGGATCTAAGGACTCAGCTGGAAGCAGCAGTAAGAATTCGTCCTGTGACACAGATGACTTCGTTATGGTCCCAGCACAGTTCTCAAGTAAGGTGGTTTCTGGAAACACAGACGTTCTAAGCAGAGGGGGTTGTGGATATTAAGGATAGTTACTAGAAAGTTGAAAGAGGGATTAAGCCTGTCTGTTTTGGCTGAATAACAGGAATGTTTTTGTTCTCAAGCTGGAAGAGACATCTGTCTCACTGGCTGGTTTCATAGGATATTTTGTAATTACCTTCAAAGACAGGATTTGAGAGTGAAGATTACTCAGGGACATCAATAAGAGATTGAACCTGGAAATCCAACTAGAAAAGAAGATAAGTAGGCTCACAGGGAAATGTCTTTCTCTCACAGAAGCCATTCTCATGTCATCTTGTCTTCAGTTTCACTCAACATCACAGTCCAAGACAAGATTTCAGCTGGCAAGCCGGATTTGACACTTGGAAAAAGTCCCTGAAAAAACCTTAAAATATGTCAGATTTTTCTTCAAACATCTTGAATTTCATTTTATCACCTCTATGTGTTTATATTTTGATATGAGTTCCTTGAAGATACATATGTACTTAGAGGCCAGGGCCCCAGTTCAGCCACACGCCTAAGTATGTCCATGCCTGAGTCCTCATTTAACCAGCAGAAGGATATTGTTCAGCTTTGACCATGTGTATGGTGCTTTGTTGAGTTGGAGCTTGGTGATAAATGCTGTAATTCCTCCTTTCACAGTTGCACTACTATTAAAACAGAAATTGGGAGCGGTAGAACTGGACTGTCTGAAAGGTCTCTACTGTGCAGTTCTCATGATAAGGAAGAGCTCAGTGTTGCGTGTATTTTTCCTGGGAACAGCAGTGGGACCAGTATACGCTTGTCTTGTGCTAGTCACATTCCCAGTGTTCAGATGTTTTGGCAAAGGCACAAACTCCCCTGTGTTGTGTATCCAGCTGCCAGCTCATTTGACTGCCATTGATTTTTGCAACTTAGGACACGGATGTTTCAAAGCCCTACGTGCAACCTATACTACTATCTTTTTACACAGCAGCTAATTGCTTGCACCAAGTGGACATACACCTATTACTGCAAATGATTCTGTCAGGTTTGGCTTCCTTACAAAAGGACTTTCATCCTAAATTTTCCAAAACTTCAGGGTGTAAGTATCAGCAGGATCCACATCAGCTTCAGCCCATGTGTATTTTTCAGAACACTTTAGAAGCAACTCAGCAGGTCTTGGAGGAGCAGGAAATTGTACCCAAAATCTCAGTTACTCTGAACATACAAAAATTTTTAAGAAAATTATCTCAAATTAATCTGTTTCTGCACTTCCTTGTTCCCCAGGTGATTTAACTGCTGAGGCTGCAGGAGGGAAACCGATCCAAGACAGCCTGATGTACAGCGGGTAAGAGCGCCAAGGCAACTGAAATTGTTTAGGCACTGGAATGTGCTGTGCATTAGGGACATTTGGATTCTGGTGGATGGGAGGGAATATGTTGCTGAGTTAACTTTTGCTTCAGGGATAACTGTCACCTGCCTGGTTCTGATCATTTTCAATTTGATCATCAGCATGTGGCATGTGAATGCCAGAGTGTGTGGGGGGCAGCATAACAGTCCCCGGGGCTCCTGCGACTAGGCTCAGCAGAGGGTGCTGGGCAGACAGAGCTCTGTTGCTGTGCTTTGCAGGGCAGGGAGCAGGGTTGGGTCCCAGGCTCTAACAGCTGGGTGCTTTCTGTCCTTCTTCAGGAGTTCTCTGGTGACTTCAGCAGGCTTGGAAAGCCAGGGAAGGACACCATCTCCTTCACCCCCATACAGCAGTTCTCCTAGCCCGTCCAGGTAAGAAAGACTGCTCAGTGGTGACTATGCAGCATTGATTAATTGAACACCCATTGACTTCCAGGAGGGGATTTTACAGATGTTGTTGTGCTGGCCAAGATCTACATCTCTCCTTTAATTAAAGGGTAACGAGAAACACCCAGGAGAAACTCCTGGGCCTTGGGCACTGATCAGTCCCAACTACAGAGCTTGTCCCTCCCTCTTCTGGCCCTGAGGAGGGTCTAGGAGAGAATGCAGTAGAGCTGGAATTAACTCTGTTCCCTGGAGGTGTCAGGTATTATTCTCAAGCAGAAAGTAAATGTGCTTCGCTGACATGTATGTGCTACTCATCCCCTCTGTGCTCAGCCTGCAGAGGTGGTGAGCATTCCAGGTAAAGACCCTTGTTTCCAAATTTGTGCAGTGAATTAGAGCACAACACTTTAGCCAAGGCTGAAGTTATGATGGACTTGAATTACTGGGAAAATCTGGAAGAGTGTTGCTCATCTCCCCTTGCTGGGCCTACTTAGTTGCTTGTAGTTTTCCTGAAGGTCTGAAAAGCTCCTTGTACTATGTCTGTATAAAGTAATGCTGCTACTTGGGCCTTGTTTACTAATGGAGAATGCAGGAGTAGGAGTAACAAGTGCAAACGGGTGTGGTCATAGGTTTAGTTCCAACTAAACCAGTTGCTATAAACTCAGCTTTGGCCTTTAGAAATGTCGTAGGTGGCAGCTGCCCACACACAACAGCACCAGCTGCCCAGCACCACCAGCAGCCCCAGACACACTTGTGTTCTGAAGATGTTAATGGTCTGTGGAAGGCAATTCCATTGACATTCCATTCCATAGAGCTTGAAGCTTTAGGGTACATGCTTGGCTTACAGGGAACTGTTGGTGTTGCTTCCCATCTCTTTCCTGCGCCTACTGGGGGAACAGGACAGCTTTCATCCTCTGTTCTGTCAGTATGGCACTTGGAGGAGGCCAGTTGAAGGGGATTTCACACTGGGAAATGGATGACCCTAAAATCTTTCTTAAGAAGCAGCTGTAGTCCCATACTATGTGTTGAACACACTTGCCACATAAACGGAGCCCAGAAGTTGACAAAACATAGCCTCAAAGCATACAAATTTAAAGAAGAACATGGCTCAAAGTCTTGCTGACGTGATCAGATTAATTGGCAAACACATACCACAGTATGGAGTTTAATTGCATGAGGCTTCTTATGCCATCGCCTGCTAAGCTTTTTAACAGCTTATTCCTTAACTGATTCCTTTGCATTCTGGGGATCAGTCTTTATTAAAGGATTTGTCCTTGTTACTGGGCAGCAGTGAGTGGAAATTCATGGAAGTTGACTGCAAATGCTGCCTCCTTTCCACTGTTTTCGCTGCTGTCTTCACCAAACTGGCCTCATCCTATTCTACTAGATCGCAGGGTGGCAAGTCGATGCCAGTGGCTTATGATCTAAACGTGTTTCTGCTCTTGCTGCCTTTCATACTCATTCCTAGCAGCTTCTGTGGAGCAGATGCCAAACCCCCTCCAGTGCTACTTCCCACTTTTCTATCTGTTTTGAAGAAACACTGAAATGTTACTTCCTACCCTGACCAGGGTGGGAATAAGACATAAGTAATGAAAGATTGGAGCGGTCACTCCAAATTCAGAGCGTAAAGCATGGCCTTTGACCAGTCCCCTGACAGTGCTTTGAACCGGTGCCACCCAGGTATGTCCTTGCTATTCAGATGAGTTTCAGCACCCTTCACTGTAGGTGTCATGAGGCCCGTTGGTTCAGCACTTGGCTTCATTGGTGCAGAGGACTTCCTGACTTTCTTCCCATCTTTGCTCGCTCGAAAGCAGCAGTTCTGCCTTTCATGTGTGGCTCTAGGCTAGCAGGCAGTGCTGGATGCTGTCCAACTAGGACAGAAAGCAAAGGCTATTTTAGAGTGGCCAGCAATGGCTTTTCCTCAGGGTGTCATGGTACTCTCTAGAGCAGCTCTCTTTGTTTTTAACTAAGAGCATAAGGACTAGGCAAAATTAGAATATGCTGACGATTTTTTTTTTCTCTTGTTAAAGGTGGTTAAGTCTTAACAAAAGGTACTTCCTCGGATGTATCCCACAGCAATGGATTTAATACCGTTTTCAAAGAGATTTTAATTACTGCCAAGTAATTAAACTCCCTGTCCCATCTTTATCTCTTGATCTTTGCAAATTTATGGTCAATTGTAGTCTTTAAGGCTTGAGGCCAGTTAGCAGGTTAGTATATGTCACCTCATTTGGATGCTTTCTTTTGCAACATGCACCTTGTGCGGAAACCAGGCTCCTTTAAGGACTTGTTATAACTCTTGATGAGAGGGGGGATTATTTCACCAGAGAACTTCTTTTCCCCCAAAGTATTTTGGCCAGATTGAAGATAGTGTTTGAAATTTATGTTGACATTCAGGATGCATATAAGATTTGACGTTAACCCTCAGATTTCTTGGGTAGAGCTCTGTTGGCTTTGAGTCCATGTCTTACACTGGCAGCAGGCAGAGACACCAAAGCCTCACCTTTTCACTGAGCAATCAGAAACCTTGAATATCTTTATTTTATTGTATGTCGATGAAGAATCAAGGCTTCCATGCTACCTTTTAGAGACAGACATCGGGTTAAAAGTCTGTTCTCTTGGTGGAAGAAATAAGGAGGAATATACAGAAATCAAAAAGTTAGCAGACCTCTGAGAGAGGAACAAAGAAATTGGAATCATGTTTTGATCTTTCAGTTATTTGGGTCTGTTGTGATGGAATAGTGTCTTCATGTGCCCTGTGTGGTGATCTGCAGACGCATTCTTGCAGATCAGCTTTATTCAACTGTCACTGCAGACCACAGAGTACTGCTGATCTTCCCTAAAAAAGAAATTCTGGTAATGGGATGCTTGGCTAAATAAGCCACAAACTCTTTTCTCTTCCCCAGTGCACACATGTACATTCTGGCTGAATTAAATATCTCGTTTCATCTTATGTAAAACACTTCCACTCCAAGCATTAGACTTCCTGCTTCTCAGGGGCAGACCCAGGCGTGTGTCCTTGATTAACAGCAAGGAAAACTGCAGAAGCCTTTATTACCAATAAGATCTTTCTGTAATTGTGCAACATCCCTGCAATTGGTGTTGGCAGTTGTAAATAGCATTGCCATGGCAATTAATCCTAGAATTCTGAAGCCTTTGGGAAAAGACTTCAGGCGGCTACTTAGTTAAACGTGGTGTTTGCATGGTTTTTGTATAGCATGATTTGTGTATAGCATGGTGTACAGGCTAAGAATAACAGGGGAAACTGTCACCTGGGGGAATAGATACCAGACGTGAACTGATTATCCTGCTCGGATGGAACTAGAAAGAAGTCAGGTTTGCAGAATGGGCCTGTCCCATTTTGTGTGTGTGATACTCTAGCTGGCTTTGACGGGTGTATAGATATCAGCTCCTGTCCCCCAAATTTATTCTCTCACGAGTTGCCTGGTCCACCCTGTAGTTAACTTGCAAATACTCCGATATACATCACAAGTTTGTATTCTTTTCATGGTGTGTGGAGACTTTTGTGGAGATGCCATAGCTGCAGCAGTGCCTCTGCGTGAATCGCACATAGCCCTTGGCAGCAGAGTCTTTGCTGGTGTCCTTTGAGAGCCACGAGTGTTTAGCCCCTGTTCAGTGATGTGCTCTCTGGTGGTGGATCTGAGCTGCTGGAAACTAGGCCAGTTGTGGCCTGAAATAGCAGGGCTCCAATTTTCCTGGAGGGAGTGGTGTGCTTGGGTGTATGTTTTAACTTCAGTCTGTGGCTGGGAGTCGTGCTGGAAGAAAGGTGCCTGTTTTCAGGAGATGTGTGGTGCCACTTCCCTTTGATACAACTTTGAACTACCTCCCAGTGTAAACCCACAACCCGAGAGCAGCCAAGGGGACACTCCCTGTGTACAGTTGCTTTACGAAGATAAAACCTCCAATTACCTGGCTGAAGGCCCACCCCTTACAAGAGGCTTTCTTTGTGTGTCTCCTTTCAACAGTCGGCCAGGTCAGTTTTCTAGCAGCAAGTACGGACACTCCGTGCCCATTCCAGTCCCAACACAAATTCATAACTACCGGCGGATCGAGCAGAACCTGCAGTCTCCCAATCAATACGCCTCTCCACGGTAAGTGCTGGGGCTGGGAGGAGGGGGCAACGTCAGTGCGGGGGCTCCTGTATTACAGCTTGAGGGTTGTAAAACAAACTGTTTCACAATTTGTTCTCTGTACCTCTAAAATTTTCCCTGGGTGATGGGCTTTCCTCCTATAGGGAGCCAATGTGGTATGTGTTATGTGGTAACATAGTTTTGGGGTATTTTTGTAGTGATGTTGAGATTATTTGTTAACAAGTGCTGTAAATTTTATCTGTGTGTGAGTGTATGCAAGACAGCTTCTGTCAACTTCCAGTGCAGGCTGAGCCCCTTTGAGTCTGATAGCTTTTCCCATGCCAGCTACAGTTTAGGTGTCCAAGCAGCGAATCATCCATCTGGTAGATGCCTTCATAAAAGGAAAAAGTTGAGATAAACAACTAAATGGATGGAGCTGCAAAACTTACCTGACTTTACCTTAATTAGTTCCTGTAGCTAGTCACACCATAGATGATGTGTCTTACACGAGTTGCATATTAATGTGGTTATGCAGCCAGGACTGATTATATCATGAGCAATTTATGCCTGTGAGGCAGAGCATGTTTTCTGAAGGTCGTCAGGAAGACTGGATGCCAGCCTTCAGCCATACAGCTGACTTCTGAGTTCAGCATTAGCGTCTTGTACATCCAAGACACATAGGGCTTCTGTCTCTTACATAGCATTTCTGGTTCTTAAAGGTTTGAAATCTAGGTTGACAGCAGCAGCTGAGGTTGTAGTCTGGTTGGAAAGAGGCTTGTACAGGATCTTAAATGAGTTTTTACAGCAGGGGCATTCAAACAGAAGTGTCTGCGAGGTGTCATGTCTTTTATTTGGATGAGTTGCTTTAGTATCTGGATTAGTTTAAATTTAGATTTCAGAAATAGGATAATACCTGTGTCAGTCTAAGTTTGGGCTTCAGCCAGCCTAATTCAGGATAAGGCTTACCCAAAGTAGACCCAGAAGTAGAGACACGATATGTTGATACTAATCAAGGATCAGCAGAGAGATTGTTTTGTGCCAGTGTCACTTTAATACTAATTTATGTTCACTTCTTCAAGTGTGTGGCAGGTTTTGTGGTAAGCTCCTTGCCATTTCCTCCGTGCCTTGTATTTTTTACAGTACAACTTGTGGACTCTGTTAGTGCTGGAACTCACAAAAGAGTGCTGGTTATCCATGTGACATACAAGGTTAGAGCTCTGGAGAAGGTGTGGAGGATGCACCGAGGCATGCCGTGCCTACCCCAAGCCTGGTGACAGGCTGCCAAGTTCAGGTTCACAGCCTGCAGCTACCAGTCAGGGATCAAACTGTCATGCTTTGCTCCTTTTAGTCACCACTGTGTAACGATGAGATTAGCATTGTCCCTGTGGAGTAACTCGAGGAATGGACACAATCAGGATGATTCACACTCTGCTTTTAGCTTCTCAAAATCTCTGGCGTCATGGCTTTTTTCTGCCCCAGGAAGCCATATTTATTTCTCACCATCACTTCCTTTAATCAGCAAATTCGGTAAACACCCTTCAGGAATGGAAGGAGAAATCTTCATCAGTCATTCACTATGTGCTTCCACTTTTCCATCAGGTGTATCAGATAGGCCATTACAGCCAAATGCCTCATCATGTTTGCCAAGTCATTTGACTGCAAACCTTGACATACACTCTTGTTTCTGAAAAATCGACCACTGTCATCTGACTGGCTGGTGTGTGCCTGTGTGATGCAGCTTGTTTGTGGATAGATATGTCGCTTGTTGAGGTGGTAATTATGTGTGCATACTTTTGGCCACATCACCTGTCTTGCTTGTCTGCTTGCTTGCTTATCCCATGTCTCGTAGGGTGGCATTTGACATTCCGCATCTTTCAGCGACAGTCAGCTGGTGTTTTTTTCTGCAAGTTCCTGATAGATAATATTCAGCCTTCTAGATGGTTCATATTCTGGAGAGTTAAAAACATGGGGGAGCAATACTTTCTGCCACTGAATGCCTAGGTATCTTTTCACCTTGCCAGGTGTCCATTTCCTTGCCGTGTATTCATTTTGCTTCAGGGTCAGACACTTGATGAGCATTAGGCCTCTGAGTCTGAAGCAATCTGAAGAGAAGTGATTTTTAGGTTAAAATTTTAAACATTTCCTTTTTTCCAAGCATATGATTATAGCATTAATTCATTTGGCTGAGAAATGTAGTAACATATTGAAAAGAGGGGTGGGGAAATGGCAGATTAAATTCTTATCTCTCAAGTACTGAAATATATATTGTTATTATTTTTATTTATTTGTTTGTTTATTTTCTGAAACAAGGCATAAAGTAAAACATACACCTAGTAGTGTTGAGTAGATGTACTGACACTTCATCAGGATGACTTTGCCATTCCTGGGTAACATATCTAGCCCTGCTTGCACTGCTGAAGCCCATATCCCTTTGTTCCTTCTTTCAGATACATATGGACAGCTTAATGCAGTGGTGCTGGGAGAGTAGGCAGGATACCTTGGTGATAGCATCTTTCAGTGGCTTGAGCGTAGAGGGTTCTTTTCAGCATATTGATTCCTGTCCAAAAAAAACACCTACTGGTTGAGACTAATGTTCTTTTAACAAGGGAAAAAATGTTTCCAAATTGAGAGTGGAATGAAGGGTTTGATGGAAAGACTGAGTGGGAATCTTGAAGGAGTCTGCAGAGGCAGAATGGCATTTCAGTAAATAGAGTTTAGGTTGTGTGTTCTTAACAAGTGGTGAAAGCATATTGGGAAAAAATATTGAGAAATAATTAATGTACAGTGATCCCATCTCTGTCCAGAGTGATGGTGTGGCTGTGCTCACTTTCCTGCTAGTCTAGTTTCCTCTTTTGTTTCATTTTAGCAACTTGGTAATATTTGAGGTTCCTGCATGTGTGGGCTGTACAAGTTAATTTTAACTCCCTAAGGTGAGCCTTCGCAAGGAAGTAAAGGACTTCAGAGTCCAGGCAATTCTGACTATCCAGCCCAAAGAGAAATTCCTCTGAGTGAACTGTTTGAGATCTGACAGCGACACATTGCTCTGTTTTGCTCTGTAGCTTTTGATTTGAGTCAAAGCTCTGTTGCAGAGCAGTGCCTTTGGCACAGCTTACCTCTGCATCGTACAACCTGCGCTCACGGAGCTTTCCACCTGAACAGCTGCTCCGGCGAAAGAGCGAGTGGCTCAGCACAGGAGGGACACTTGAATAAAGCTGTCTCAGGGCATTCTGAAGACACTGCTTAAGATAAACACCTTGAATGTGGCAATATAGGAAATTCTGTCTTGTTCACAATTGGTTTAGGTACCTGAAAGCATCTAAAAGTGACTTCAGAAAAATGACAGGCTTTCCTGCGTACAGCTGAACTAACCTCATTCGTTCTTTTCATCTGTTTTACAAAATTTTGTTTGCATTAAAACTCTTGAGAAGAAGGATTATCATCTTAATCTGTATTGGTGTAGTCCTAGAACAGTGGGATTTTGATCCAGAATAAATAGCCGTGAAGTTCTGCTTCTGGGGAAGTAGCTGGGGGTGTGTGAGTGTCTGGGGATACTGTTCTCCTTGCTCTTCTTTACCGGCACCTGGAGTAACGTGCGTGCTGCTGTTGTTTCCTATAAGGTCTGGTACAGTCCGGAGGTCTAGCAGTACAAGTCCTCTTGGTTTTCCTAAAACTGGTGCTTCCCCTCCTTATCCTGGAGAGCATGGATCTGTGCCCAGCTCTAGAAAGCTCTCCTTTGGCGGTGCCAAGCCGTATATGCCATCACCACAAGGTAAGATGTCAGCTGGCACGTTGCTGCCCTAATAAAATCATGTGCCTCTTTACAGGAATGAGGGAGGTTATGACTAGCAGTAGCTGCCAGGTAATAGGGAATTCGGATTGTTGTGTTCTCCCATGGCTCTTCTCAGTAGGTTATTTGGCAAGTGGTTTGGCCTCAGTAAGACGGAGAGGGAAAATACCTATTAGCCCCAGGAGAGGCAAGCTTTGTTTTGGTGTCTGCATCAAACATTTTGCTGACCTCTGAAGAGGGCTTCTGTAAGTGCAAAGTATCTTTTTACTGGCTCAGGCTGGAGTGAGAAAAAACATAAGTTAGTTGTTGTCAGAGCAAGATTCTGACCAGCTTTGGAAGTGCTTGAACTTCACTGTTCAAACTGAAAAGTAACTGAATATCTGGTAGTCTGATCCGGATGCTGACAAGCATTTCAAGTGGAAAGAGATAAGAAAAATCCCAGTGTGCAGTTGATGTAATTTGCTGTTTTCTGTAAAGAAACAGACTCTGATGTAACTAGTGTCTCCAATCCTATATTAGTCTCTCCTGGTGGGGAAATGCAGCATACTCATATTCTACTTCTCTGAATTAAGATCGCTGCAAAGTCAGACTAAAACTTGCTAAACTAATACCAGACAGAGGTTTTTTTCCTCCTTTTACAGGAGTTGTTGATCTTCTCAGCCCTAGCCATGTAGTGAAAAGATGGAAGAGACAACTAGCATCTTTTTATAAAACAGGTGGTGCATAGTGTTGTTATTGCCTATGAAAACCTGAATACTGAATAAACTTTTTTTATGTTTCCTTCAAGTTGGAACAATCCCAGAGCAGCCCAGCCAGACTGTTATCCCATCTTCTCTTGGAGCAGAAGTGAGAGGCCGGATTCCTGTTGCTGGTGCGTTGGTCCTTACCTTCCTTCGTTATTGCTAGTCTCAGGGCATTCAAGGTTGGGTATGTTCCTTTGGTAGCTTCTCTTGATACTTGGCCAGCCAGGACTTCTGTGTGCTGGTAGGAGTTGGGATTGATCCATTCGCATCCTGTCAGCCCGCATCTTCCAGTGCGGACAGATCCTGTGTCACAAAAACTCGAATTTGGGACTTGGAGATCAATGGATTGAATGAAGGAAAAGCATCTCAAACCCCCTAACACCGCCTCTGCCAAGTGTCCTGCCTGATGTGTAATTTCCTTGCTGCTGAGCTCTGACAGTCCCTTTCGCTGTAAGGGCTGGAGTGAAGGAAAGAAGCTAGACTTTTATTTCTCTGTTGTTCAGATCTCTTCTTCCTGTAGAGTCAAAACTCAATCAGGCCTCTCAGTTTTGTGGCACTGATCAGAGTGCCATCCTTAGCCATCCACTGAAGGTTTTGATCTGTAGATGTTTGAGCAGTGGATCCTGGGATCAGGCTGACTTTTCTGTTTTAGAACCAGATGATGATGTGATTTGTCACTCTGGGCCCTCCAGGTTCCTCAGCGCCTGAACACTCTCCTCGAGGGATGGGCTCCCGGCTCCACAGTGCTCCCAACCTGTCAGATTTGCATTCCTGCAGGCAGAAGATAACCAAGCAGCACTCTGATCCTCTTGTTGCTCACTTTGGTCATACCCCGGTCAGCCAGCCTCTGCAGATTCATGGCTTGCAACACTGCCGGCAGCTCAGATCCTCACCAAAGCTGTCTGAGTTCATGCAGAGAAGCCCTTTGCCAACTATAATGGGCTCCCCTACAAAGGTATGGCAAGGAGTCTTGCTTTGGGTTTCTCACAGCTCGATCTTTTGGATTATTAGGGGGTGAACCACTGTGTGATCAGATAACTCTGACCTGGATTTATCACTGCTGCTTTGCTTTTCTTTTGGCTGTTCAGTGATCTGTGTGAAATGGGGTAATGTCCTAGTTCTTAGTGGACAGATCTTACTTGGCAGCAGTGTTCACCATCTGAGCAGAGTCCAGGGTTTTAAACAGGCAATGAAAAGTTGCTGCTCAGATTAGGCAGAAGCGCATTAGTGAGCTGCGGTGTCTGAGCTGGTTTGCACGCACAGCAGCTCGGCTTCTGACACAAGAGTGTGTCCGTAGGAATCCCCAGCAGAGACAGCAGACGGTTAAGCAGGTGACAGCACTGGTGTCTCATGTGAAGCTGGCACTGTAACAGCATTTTCTCTGCTTACATTAGGCTGCTACAAGTTTTCAGCAGAGTTGTCCTTTCAATTTAGTCTTTCTGGGGTTGGGCACAAGTAACTGCATGGGGTGGAATTTCTACCTCTCTATTTCAGGGAGGTTGTTAAGCATACAATTTAATTTTGATAAAGAAATGGAAGGGCAAGGGGAACCTTCTTCCTTTGTTTTAAAGACAAATCTCTGGTTTTTTTGTTCTTAGGCTGTGTCCCCATTTGAGTTTCCCAAAACCCCAAGCTCCCAGAATCTCCTCACTCTCTTGGCCCATCAGGGGGTCATGATGACTCCGACACGGAACAAGACCTTGCCAGATCTGAAGGAGATGGGTCATTTCCACTGCCAGCAAACTGGCTTGGGATTGAGGCCTGTGGAAGAGATCAAGGGCAGGTGAGCTATGGTCTGCTTTATACAGTGGTGCTTCCCCCTTTAATACAGAACAGATGGGGCAAATTTCAAACTCCAGCTAACACTGAAGTTGTAATGTAGTATCTGTAAACATTCAGTAGTTACCTGCCAGCACCCTTGGTCTGCAAACAGATGTGGTACAGATTTCGAAAGTCTTCCTCTACAGGGGCAGGCCGTGGCCTAGATTTTATAAAATGAAAGACTGTCTGCAGCTTCATGCTGTGTTTAGTGTCCAGAGTTTCATCAAGTGGGGGTGCAGGATTTTGTTATTAGACGAGACTCTCTGCAGTTATGCAGATGCATACCTTGCTCTTTGTGGAGCTTGTGCCTGTCATGGTTGAGAGGGTGTTATGGGTGTTCCTCATCCACTGAACTGTGGGCACACGTCTTCAGACCAGAGATCTGTTTGAAAGCCATGAGAACTGCAGGAAACAAAGTCACTCAGGTGTTAGTGTTAAGTTTATTTTCTTATATGCCTCTCTGCAGACTGCAGCTTCCTCCAGTGATCTAGAGGAGTCCTATGATACTAATTTCTGTATCTTCCATCAAAGAAAAACTGTGTTGTAATAATGCTGTAGTCAGTACTCGCGTTACTGCAGTTAGTCACAGTAATTGTATGCTTTTTACAAGTAGCAGGAGGTGCTTCAGATGCTCTATTGGAGGAGGAATTGGTTATTTCAGCTTCAGACTGCTGTGTAGTGTTAAGTGGTTGTGGACCAGGAATGACACAAACGGGAGTGGCAGTTAGCTGGAAAAAAAATTGCACCTGTTGACTTTCTTGCATCATGTTGTATGTCCTCTTTTTAGATCTCTGAGCACAGGCAGGCTCACTGACCTGCTTCTGAAGGCAGCCTTTGGGGCACAGATCTCAGAAGCTGGCAGCAATGACAGCCTGAACAATGAAAAGCCAATGGAAATTGCAGGTACGTGGGGAGGCCAGGCAGATCTGGCAGGATGTCCTGGGCTGGGGTGAACAGTTTCTTACGTGCCTCCTACAATGGGAGGCTGCTTTTCTGACGGCTTTTGGCAAAGGAAGTGACTGCCGTGTGTGAGGAGTGTAACAGTGTTTGCTTTCTTTTGTGGAGCGCTCGAAGGTCTGTGGGCTATGCGTGCTGTGTAATTGCTGGCTAGTGGTGTGATTTTTATAGGCAGGGCTTCCTCTTTTGGCCCCTTCTGAATGTGATAATGTGGAAGTGGGGACTTTGTGCCAGGCGGCTGGAATATGAATGGCTCTGCAAGGGTGGGTCTTCCTGGGCTTGCAGGCTGGGAAGCGAGGAGGGGAGAACAGCTGCAGCAACGCGTGACACCGCCCAGGCGCGTGTCCTGTAGTCTGTGCCAGCCTGGCCCGGTCTGTTCTCGGGGGATGCCTCCAAAGGGAGCACTGGCCTGTGCTGGTAACCACTGTCTCCCAAGAGAGTCTGCAGGAACATAAAACCGCTGGGTGAGGCACACCATGCTCTGAGTAACTTTCCTGTAATGCCAGTCTGCACCTTTCAACTGTCTCCCCAGCTCCCTCAGGTGCTTACGGAGGGACCCTGCACTCTGGTGCCCGGGCTGGGGGCTCTGTCAGCCCATCCCCAGTGATTTTTACTGTTGGATCCCCTCCCAGTGGAACAACCCCCCCACAGACCACGAGGACCAGGATGTTTTCAGGTAAAGGGCTGATACCTACCTGCCTGTTCCAGTGGGAATGCCTGAGGGCAGAGCAATGTGTTGAATTCCTTGTTGCTGAACACCGGTGGTGGCAGAGGGCTGCTCAGAGCACAGTCCGTAGAGCTCAGCTGGTCTAAATGCTTTTGAGGTTCTTGTGCTGGCTCCTGCCGACCCCAGTTATTGCTGATAACTGTTTGCACTGGCACAAGGATTAATGCCAGAGAGTGGTTTTCCAGTACTGGAAGAGACAGGCAAAATCTTCTTTTATTTAATTGCTCTCTGCTTCAGGTATAATGCTGCAGCTGTTCATAGACCTGCTGTTGCTGATAGGTCAACAAATGTAAAGATTGAGTTGTGTTCTGATTGTTTTCCCGTGGGTTCTGGATGAGCTATAAGGTGAACGTGACCATCCATGCCCAGCAGTTTTGGTGCACGAGTACCGTTATGAAAGGGCCAGGATGGCTCCGTACGCAAAATTATTGGTGGTGTTACTTATGCTCTGAACTGCTTAAGTAGGAAATGAGGAAATAACACTCCTGCTTGACAGATACTTCTCCTAGGATGCCAGTGCTCTGGCCTCATCAGCCAACAGCCAAGGCTATGGTAATAGGCCCTTTTGGGATAGTGTGTCTGGGAGCTGGAGTCTGTGTTCAGTTGAAGAAAATATTTGGACACTTTTTATTTGCATTTTTGGCTTGTTTGAGTTCTTGTCTTGGCTGTTCCTCATCTGAATGTAGTTGACTGTTGTTCTTAATTACTGCAGGGAAGGTTTGGATGTAACCATGAATAAGCTGCTTGACTGGTGTGGGGGGACACATGGGCTCAGTTCCTGGGTATAGTTTGCATTTCCATCATAACTAAAACCTCTCACATCCTTGATTGTCTGGAAAGCTGGGGCCATAATCCTCTGTCGCGTCTATTTGTAGGCTCTATAGGGCAGAGACTTCTACAAAGTGTCTGATGGGCCTGTAGCACAATGGCGTTACTATCCTGGCTACAGCTTCTAGCTACTACTGAAATGTCATGAATAGAGAATTCAGGCTTCCTGTATGGCTTTTGCGGGGATAATAGCAATTTGGAAGCAGATCCAAGCACCAGTTTTTAGTGGCTTGATATTTGGATGCTAAGGGTCTGCCAAACAGTCAAGAACTCAGATGGATGCCTGAAAGAGAAGGCTGTTAACAGTGAACCTACAACACAATGCATCGCATTAGATCAAGGCGGTCAAAGCAACGCTGCTTGACAAGCTTTGTTTATTAGGTCTGTGCAGTAACTCCTTATGTTATAGGTAGTGCACAAAGTTAATGGTGAAAAGGGGGAGCTTTGCAAGCTGAAACTGCATCCCAAGTGCTTGGACAAGACATGAGTAAGATCACTTGAGAGATATAGAGGCAGAGCCTTTTCATGAGTCATCATAACAATTTCTGCAAACAGCCTCTTGGAATTACAGGCTATCCAGAATGTGATATTGTTGTTCCTTTCCTCTCTCTGAACGATCTGGAAATACTCTGCCAGTCTTTGATGATGCACTTAGCTTTGAAGCATAGCTGCCAACAGGGAGAGAGCTTTGGGAGGAGAGGAGACTGTGCCTCTCTGCAGATCAGTTGTGCATTATTATATTGTTGAACCTTTTGAAGGCAGGGTAGGGCAGCAAATTAAAATCATGGGTAGAAGAGAAACATCTCCCTCCAAAGGATCAGTGACAGTGAAGAATATCGGTTTGGTAGAATTAGCAGAGTACTGTAGCTGGTGTTGGCATCCACCCATCAGACAAAATATATCCCTCTGTGCAGTGTGTCAGGGGATTTGAAGCCCTCTGGAAGTGGTGAATCCATTACAAATACCCTGAGAGAGAAACTCTTTTTGAAGTGTCCATTTGATATATGCAATGTGCTCTTGGCACCCCAAGATTCAGCAGTCAAGAAGGGGAAAAAGATGATGGTGAGGAAATTGTCTGACAGACACCATACTTACAGCGTGTCCTGAATCCTGAGGTTAGGGTCTTGACTCATCTGAAGTCACTTAGTCTGTCCAACCTCTTTTTGGTAAAGAGGGTGAAGCAGAAGTGCAGGGCATGTAATAGAAAGCTCTCCTCGTTTGCATGTAAGTGGTTGATGTTTTAAAACCATGATAAAAACCTCACTTATCAGATGTGCTCATTCAGTGGTAGGGTAAAACCTGAGGAACCAGAGTTCAAACCATGCTGATCCACGATGGGGAATTTGGCTGTGGGTGGTGTACGATTAAAAATCAGCCCAAAATATTGCTGCAGGATTCAGAAAGGGTTTGGACAAGAAATTAAAAAGAGTACTTCTGAATTGTCATCATAAAGGACAGACATTCTGGAAAGTGCATTAAATCTGCTTGAGCTTGTAGACTGGTCTACCTGAGTTGCTAAGGAGCTTATGTTGGGGAGTGGTTATTCTGCGTCAAGAGACCTTGCTTCTTCCTCTGAAGTGCCTGTTGCTGGCTTCTATCAGATCCAGGATCCTGGATCCTACAGGATTGTCCCCTCTGGGCAAGGAGTACTTGGCCTTCTGTTAATATCTTCAGTAATTCCTTTGCCTATTCTTCTCAGTAGGGTCTTCCAGCTCTCTCAGTTCTGGAGGGTCATTCACCGGCAGGCACTTGGCAGTGGGAACTGGTGGGGATGCTGTGGAAGGCCCCTCAAGTCTCCGATATGCTTTTGCTGATCCGATCACCGCCAACCTGGAAGGTGCTGTTACGTTTGAGGCACCAGAGCTGCCCGAAGAGACGCTCATGGAGGTGGGTATATCCAGGGATCTGTTAGAGTCAAAGGACGGAGGAATAAGAGGTCGGATGACTCCATGTTTACAGCCAAGGGGTTGCTTCCAAAGATGGAGCAAACTGGCTTCAAGAGGGTGAGACCAGTGCAGTGCTCAAAGCCCAGGGCACGTTTAGCACGGTGACTATTGAGCCTGCTACCAAGCTGTTTCATCCATGAGACAGCCCATGACCAGGGTTAAAATTCACCAATTCCAAAGCTGAAATTGCAGCTTGGAAACATCTGTTATCTGATGCATTCTATATTAATGGTTTCTGAAGAAGACCTGGGTACTGAGGGCCTTTTCCTTTTTAAAATGCTCAACTTCAGTAATAGCTGATTTCAGAGTGTGAGTAGCTTAATGTATCAAATGACTGCCTGCTGCATGCGCTGGGGGAGTCAGGCAGTGATACAGCCTCTGCTGAAAGGATCTGAAAAAACATAAACCTGATGCTTGTGCTACTGGTGGGGGTGGGGGGACACCGTGTTCTGCACCAGAACAGCTGAACCAGATTGGCGAGCTGAAGGGCTGCCAGGCTTCCCTGCTTTGCAGGCTGAGGACAGGCTGAAGCAGAGCAAATGCTTTTGTAGCTGAGATATATCTGAAATGTAGGTCAGGCTGCCCATTTGCAGTAGAGGTGGGAGGCAGGTTCAGTCATGGTTTCAGCTCTCTTCATGATGCCTCCTTGGGCAGTCTGGGACTGAGGAAAGCTCTTTGTATCTCAATTTTGCTGGTGTTGCTAAAAATGCCTAGATACCCGCAGAGATATACATACATTGTTTTAAGGATGTGGGTTAGCTCTTATACTTCAGGTGTTATTTAGCTCAGGTTTTTTTGTCAATTATGCATTGAATTGCATTCGTTTGCTTCATTACCTGCAGAGCCACAGGGCCAGGACTTTCAGCATTGATGTGATCACAACAGTAGTGAGTTGTAACTGAGCATTCTACCTGTATTAGGTCCCAGAAGTGTGGGACCTTGCCAGCTGCCACGACTTTGGACACTGGTCTGAAGAGAAGTGCCCTAAGGAAGTAACAGCTTGATCTTGTTAATGGCACTGAGCTCAGCTTCTACATCTGTAGTAAGTCATTTAGGTTCTGTCATCAGTTCTGCTGAGCACAGTAATCCATCTGCACGTCACAAAACCTTTACAGCATGTTTCAAGATCCCTTTGTGCTCTGTGGAGTTGGCCAGAACACAAACCTGGCAGACTTTCTGATTTCTGCCAATACTTTCAGGGTGCTGAAACCTTGCTGTTTAAGCACCCTTATTTATCTTGAGCAAAGCTGTTGCATTCAGATAGATGGTTCTTCCATCTTTTGTAAAAGTTTCTTTAGGTGCAGACAAGGCAAATTGAAGGCTAGGTTTTAGTTTCTTTTGCAGTGCTTGAAAAACACAATACAGAGATGGCTGCAGAAGGAAAGACTCTTGTGATGCCAAATGAGTCCAGGATTGCCAGGGTAATTAATAGAAGCTGACTGTACAAGCAGAGAGGAAAGACTGTGCATTGCTTAGAGATACCAGGCTGAGACCTACAAGATCTCAGCAGTCTCCTGCTCTGCCACAAACATATGACTTGGCAATTACTTAATCTCCAAGTTCCTCCTCTGCTTTTAAAGTAGAGGAAGGTGGAGATAACACTTCCTTACCTTACTGGACTGTCCAGGTAGCAAGACAGTGGGAGGAGAGATTCACATTTTTAGATAGTCAAAGCTACCTTATCAGCCAAGTGCCTGAGCCAGTGAATGAAAAACAAAAGCTTGCGGAACTTGAGCAATTTTTTTTATAAATTCATGTAGAAAACATCCTTACCAGCCCCCTTTGAGAGAACTAAACCACTGAATCAAGCAGGTTAGCCACTTCTCTACAGAGAGAGTACAAACAATGGAGTTGGATCTGATCCAGGCAGCAATTCATTTTCTAGGACCCACAAATATTCCGTTTTTCCACAAATACTAACTTCCCAAAAATGTTTTCAGTGAGTTAAGCAATGCAACTTCCCAGAAATGATAATCCCCTTTGATCCATAATAGCAGAGGAAAAACTGCTTTGAAATGAACATAGCACTTAGTGTGTATGCCACTCACTAAGTAGCAAGGAGTTGCAGATAAAAGGTTGTCCTTGCTGTCCCTCCAGAGGATCTCACCCAGGGCTCACTGCACTGAACTGGGAGGATATAAAGACTAGAGGGCTAAGTGAGGGCTGGGCTGTAGAGTAGAACACACTGTGTTTACAGTTTGCTGTGCCTTAGGAGGTTGTTGCACTCATAAAATCCACAGTCTTGCACCAGCATTGCTGTGGTGGGACCAGAGCTAGGCCCATGGTGCAGATGGTTTCTCGCCCTTCCTGGCTGAATTTTGAGTGTCCCACAGAGCTGGGATCCTCCTTGGGAAGGGGGCATGAAATTTTGGAGTAAATCTCACCAGCTTTTCCAGGGAGCTGCCTGGAAATTTCTGGCCTGGGGCTGTTGCTTGTTGTTACTGTGGAGTAGGAACAGGTGTGGTGTGCAGGCTCAGGGCTGAGTTTGGCTGTCCCTGCCTAAAGCAGAGGTGTAGGGGGGGTTGGGATTTGTGTAAGCTGGGATGAGTCTCTGGCACAGCTCTAGGTGAGCAGTCCTCCCTGGCACGCCAGCTTTCCCTCTGTGACCTCCACCTTGGCATCCCTTCAACAGCAAGAGCACACTGACATCCTGCGCAGCCTCCGCTTCACGCTGGCCTTTGTCCACTACGTGATGGAAATCGCCGCCCTTAAAGGCAACTCCACCGAGATGAGCAGTTCGGTGACATCTGAGTACCAGCTCCAGGAGAGCGTGGTGGCCGACCAGATCAGCCTCCTCAGCCGGGAGTGGAGGTAAGGACCGAGGAGAGAGCTGCCCAGCTCCCAAGGCTTCTGTCACTCCCTCTCACCCCTCACAGAGGTACCAGAAGTCCTTCGGGACAGGCACCACTGTGCCCTCGACCTCTCTGAATTGCCACGTGCTTTCTTTGCAGCTATGCAGAGCAGCTCGTGCTGTACTTGAAAGTAGCAGAGCTTCTGTCCTCGGGGCTGCAGATGGCCATAGAGCAGATCAAAGCCGGCAAGCTGTGCCTCTCCTCCACTGTCAAGCAAGGTAAGGGGCTGCTGGGCACACAGCACAAAGGACTCTCCTGGAATGGAGGTGTTAGGAGGGTATGAGTATGTGTCAACCCCCACTGGTATGCCAAGGGGCTTATTTCTTACTGTCCCCTTGCACAGACAGGTCTTTTTTTGTTCACACTGAGGAGAATGGTCCTCTCTTCACACTGACCCTATGTCTCAAAGCTCTTGCTCCTGCCCCTGTGAGAATCTTCTGATTAATGAGAGGGGAATGTATCTTATCTGATTCCTTGTACATCTCTATCTCAGATGCTTATTTGTACTTGACGTAAGCTCAACTTAATTACACGGTGCATGTCCTAGGAAGTGCTTACTTGGCAAATGGACACCTGTCTTGGCAGTGATGATTTTTCAAGTGAAACAGAAACACAGGAAGTAAAATACTACTAATGCCAGAGTCACTTCTTTGCTAGTGTTACAGCCTTACATTTGCATCTGACTGGCTGGTTTGTGATGTGAGCTGGCTGGGATTCAGTGACTAGAAAAAAATAATTTTAAAACTACCATTGTAATATTACCAAGGGAGCTTTTTGAAGTACTTGACCCACCAGCCACCCTCCTCAAGAGCTTAGTCTTTGAAATTATTCATGCTGCCTTGGGATGGGTGTAAAAAACCTAGAATTTAAATACAATGAATACATGTAAATTGTAGCAGGCAGTATGGAGCAAGATACACAGGTTTAGCTACACATCTTCCACGAGTTCAGGCTAACAGGAAAGTTGTCATTACCTAAATAAATTACTCCTTTTCAGGGCAGATTGCAACTTTTAGATTCATAGTGTAATTTGTCCTTCGGTGTGTGGGAATTGGGCAAGGCTTTCTTTTCTTGTTTCTCTCTCCACAAAATACTGCTCCCTTGAGATTTTTCAGGGCACAGTGAGGACAAGAGAGTTTTCACTGTACTTGTGTCCCATGTAAAAAAAAAAAGCCAGGAAGCATGACAGGACACTGTCCTGGAGTGTCCTTGGACAGTTTGTGCCAGGCAGGGTCCCTACCCACCAACATCTTTTTTGTGATAATTTGGGCACAGCTCAGAACTCTGATTGAATTCCATGGAGGAGGATATTGCAGTACTTGTGTGTTGGTATTTAATTAGTGTCCCTTGACTCTTTTCTCATGGAATTTTTCATTTTGCCCTCCTGATGTGACCCATGAGCTTTGGAGTTCTTGCTCCCTCTCAGGTTCCTTCTGAACAAGGGTGATCTGACAGTCTGACCTTGACAGGGTTATGTTTTTGTGCCTCAGTCCTTTTCTCGGCTGAAGAGTTGACAGCAGCCTTTCTTCCTGGAGGCAGTCTCTGGGTCTCCACTCTCTTATCTCTGCCTGGGAAGACTAGATTTAGTCACAAGGCCTGGCTGTTGTGTAAGATTGCCCCTCTATATTGTAGCTGAGAGAGGCTGTTCGTGGTATGGGTTAATTTGCCTCCCCCAGGAGCAAATCACGCAGTTTGAGGATTTTCAAGTGTGCATGTTGCAGTTAATACTTATCAGATGTTGGTGGAAGTGCTTATTCAGTACTTTGTGTAGATCATGCCATGCAGCTAGGGAGACTCATGCCTGTGGTATTGCTTGCTGGTTTGGGTTGTTATTTAGTCCCTCAGAATCATATTTGATTCCTGATTCTCTGTTCCATAACCTTCCTGTATGAGCTGCCATGGTAAAGGAAAGGAGGTGGCCTTCCACAGGCATCAGTGCCTTTTCTTTCTGGGACAGCAGAGTCCCAAGACAGATTCCCATGTTTAGTCAGTGCTGCTCATCCACACTCGGCTCCAACAGCTACCACATGCAAGTCACGTACTTCTTCATGGCACGTCGTCACCCGTCAAGTAGCAGAAGCTCTGTATCTGACATGTCTGTTGCTTCTGTGGTGCGTGAGACATCTTGCATGGTGCATGCTGCTCTCTGCCTTGTGGCAGCTGAAGGAAACAAAAATAGACCCGGCCTCAGGTGAACTAGGCGTATGTGTAGGTGTTGCCATGCGCAGGCTCATAACTGGTGAAGGTGACAGAGGAAAGGAAGAAGACCCTGTGGGTGCAGCAGGTGCTTTCCAGCCAATCTTTTGGCTTTAATATAACCTCGTTGTCATGAAGTTACTCATGTGGGGTCCTGTGTGTGGAGATTGGGAGGCACAGGGAGAACTGGAAATAGCGCCAAAAGCATTTCTTTCCTTTACTCTAGTTGTGAAGAAGCTGAATGAGCTTTATAAGTCCAGTGTATCATCCTGCCACTGCCTCAACATGAGACTCCAGAGGTTCTTCCTGGATAAACAGAAACTCATGGATCGGATCAACAGCATCACCGCAGAGAAGCTCATCTTTAGCTATGCTGTGCAAATGGTAATAACCATACTGTGCCTGGGAAAGGGTTGGCACAGAGCGAGTGTTGGGCATGAATGGTTCCTGCTGGTGGCTTTGCTCACAATGCTGTGTGCAGCCTCTGGATGTTGGGCGAGGGAGGTGTTCGTGCAGCTGAGGAGCCATGCTGAGAAAGCTGGGTCTGGTCTGGGAGTAACCTCTTGGCATGGGGTTGTTGCCTGCAGGTACAGTCTGCAGCCCTGGATGAGATGTTCCACCACAGAGAGGACTGTGCACAGAGGTACCACAAGGCTCTGCTGCTGATGGAGGGGCTCCTGAACATCATCACTGAACAGGGGGACATAGAAAACATCAATAAATGTGAGTGTTTGGTGCCTTTTTTTTTTTTTTCTCCCACTAGAACATGTGTTTTTCTAGCTTCATGGATCAGAAATTTCAGTACCCAGCATCCTTCTTTCATTTGGCTACATCTTGGTGGACATAGCAGAGATCTCTTGGCTTGTTATAGGAGCCTGGCCTCCTGCTTTCCCAATGGGAAAACTGTTAGAAATGCAGGTCCTTGTTCTGAGCCATATTTTGAGAGCTTCCCATGCAGAGCAATTGCCAGGGCTTCGTTGGAGCTTTTGATGTGTGAAAGAACTTGCTGAAGGAAGTGGTTTGGCAACAGCAGGGGCCTGGGTTTGGTTTCCAGCCGGAACCATCCCTCTGACTGTGCAGAACACTTGGGAATGTGGAACAGCAGTGGCTGTTGGGCAGAGATGGCTGATCAGCACAGCGAGGGCTCCTTCCAACACGTCTTCTGAAACAGGACTGCTCGCCTGTCTGGTTCCCCAGCCCCAGGCCTGGCTGAGAAGGCAGCAGACCAATATTTTTCTCATCAGCAAGTGCATGCTGTAGCAGTGAAAGCTGAACTCTTACCTACTTGCTATCGTTTGGCTTCCTCTCCCAGGGACAGATGGACGCCTCTGCTGCTCCGAGCTGTCACCTCTCGTGCTGTCCCTTTGTTGGGAGGGGGGTTACTCTCTGCTGCTGCAGGCTCCAGAGCTAACACATGTGGACTGAGGAGGACTGACCTCACTTGCTCTGAGCGCACTTTCCCTGCCCTTACGGCTGGGGTTTAATCACCTCTGTCATCTCTCTCTACGGGAGGTGGGCAGAGGGGATGGGGAATAGCTATCATCTGTTAGAGCAGCTTGGCTTAGCCTCGGAGCTAAACCAGCCCCTGACGGCGTCAGGACGGCTGAAGGGAAAGGCCACAGCTGGCAAACCGTGTCTCTCCCCTCCACTGGCTACCAAATGCCTGTCTTGGGCCAGCATCCAGAGTGCTGCCAGGCTGCTCCAGTCGTCCGTGCAGGCAGAGCTCTCGGATAGGTAATGAGAGAAGAGATTTCTGGCTCACAGGCAATCAGTCAGTTAATTATCACCAACTTTCACAGTTGACATGAGGTTCACTGAAGGGGAGCAAAGAGAGATTGGCAGGTGGTGTGTTTTACTGGAGGGGTAAGTGAACAGGGACTACTAAGTAGTTTCTATGGTACCATTTCTTACCAGACCTAAATCACATCTTTTGTCCAGAGATACACTTAATGCATCTAATAGATTTCTTTTCCCAGTTGATATCCTGGTATTCCCTGTTTTAATGTATGTTCCAGCTTCCTGATTGAGCTGTTCTCTGGTAGGCTGTAGTGGGTATGCATTTCATTTTCCATCTCAGGTATATGATTACTTATTTCTGAAAAGTAAAATGATGAACGTATAAATACAGCAAGTCTTACTGTGAGAGGAATGAATTCTACCAATCATTTAGCTTTTGAGAGAGTCTTGGGCTCAGACAATGAGAATCTGGCACTGGCTGCTGGGCTGGGCTCAGTCTCTCAGTTGTAAGCCATGACAAATGGCATTGGAGACCTTGAGTCATCTTGCCTGCTGGCAAAAGCTGCTCCAATAACTAAAAGTGAATAAATTGTTCCCAGCAGATGCTGGTTCTTTAAAACATCTTGATACCTCTGTCAGAACTGCTGCCTCCCAGCTTTCGTTGTTGGATTTCTGATTATTCAACCCTTCGACCTGTCCCTTCCCATCATGGTGTTTGTGGTCAGGTCCTCACCTAGTCTAAATCAGTACCTGGTAATGATTCTCGAAGGACTGTTTAGCTATGCTGAAATTTTACCTTTCTTATTTTTTCAATCTCCATCATGATTTGCTAGTCTTTATATTGTCAGGAAAATAAGAAGTTAATTTCTTGTGTTGTTTGATTTTTCTCTCCCAGGTAAACTCTGCATCGAGCGCAGGCTCTCAGCTCTGCTGTCGGGGTTCTGTGCCTGATTTCAGTGGTGGTGTTCTTCACGCACCTCTCCCCAGCTGATCACTTTGTTTCCGACGGCCTGCTGCTGTGATGGGAAACGATTCTGGCAGTAGGAGACCTGGCGGATGAACTGCTCAATGGTTTGTATTTTGACATTTTGGGAAGTTGTTCCACAGACTCGGATTCCTTTGTGGGGATGTGTGACTGCAGCAAGCACAAATACTTCCCTGCCCAAAGGCCTGGGTGAAGACGTAGCCGATGTGAAAACGTTTCTCTCCTTGGCAGAGGGGATGAAGGATACAAGTGTGCTTCTTCCCAGCACTTTGAAGGATAAGACTGCTGCCTATCCCTCTTGCTTAAGAACAGGGTGTTCCAGTGCTGTGTCCATTGCAGGCAATGGATGTGCTGAAACTGCTGGCTTCAGTTAATGCTGTAGGGTGTCATTCGGATATCAAGGCCAGTTTGTGTACTTTCCCCTATCCCAGCTGAGAGCCAGGCATCTTCAAGCTTCCTGGCACCCCAAGGCTCTCCTCCTTTCTCTCCTTCGTCCCTTCTCATACCTGCTTATGCCTTGGAGTGCTTACTGAATGGCAGAGAGGAGGGAGTCAGCTCCCTTTTGCCTGAGCATTGCCGAAGTAACTCCCACCTCTACAGACTTACGGAGCGAGGCCGAGGACGTGCTGCTGCTGAGGGAGTTGGCATCTCCCTTGGCTGCCGTGTGGACTGCCTCCGCCTGGATGGGTGAATGACACAGGGAAGGAGACGGGGCAGGAAACAAGAGGACGACAGAAAGCCTAACGCTTCTATGTTCGTAAGATGCCAAAATGAATCTGTTCCTCCCTTGGTCCCCAGGCTCAGCGGGATCAACATGCAAGACTCCTGGCTGCTCAGCTCGGTCTGTCAGTACATATCTACCGGGAGGAAGCACTAGCACTGTCCTGCTTTCAGCTGTTGGCTCGATAACCCCTTTCCTGGAGCCCCCACCCCACCCCCAAACTGAAAACACTAGCTTTGTGAATCAAAGGAGCACTTTACACACTATGGGAACTTTGAGGAGTTGACTTTGCATCACACAACAACCCAGGAACATCACGACTGTTAGGAATGCTGTTCTTTTTATTCCTTTCCTTGCTTCCTGGTTGTTTCATTGCACTACGTGTGTGCATATATTAATATGTATTCCTAAGGGTGAATATATATTGATATATATATGTATGGTTTGTGTGTAACTGTACGTATTTAACTGTACTGTATCGTGTGAGTGTGAGGCAAAAAGCACTGCTGAGTCTGTGCTGTTCCTCCTCCACACCAGGCAAAGCTGACTTGCAGTCTGGCAGTACCAAGATTTGTTTTGTTTTGTTTTGTTTTTTATTTAAATGTTCTTTTAAGGACAGTCAACATAAAGCTCCGTGCTTTTTAAGAGCTCAAGAACAGGCGTTAAGATCCTACACACTTACAATTGAAAATGTGTTTTTTAAGAAGTTTTATTTGCTGCTTCATTTTTTTTTTTTTATAAAGAAATCCTGTAGTGTTCAGTTTTATGTTCAGCATTTCTTTTAAGGAGACTCTGTAGCCAAATGAGACTGCGGAGGTGCGAGTGGCACGAATTCTGGTTGAGGCTTCGGATGCTGTGAGCATGTGCGTGAGAGGATAGCTGGCTGCCTTTCCGTCTGTCTGCGTGTGTGTGTGTCTTAATTTATCAGAGTCGTGGCAGTATTTTGTTAGCGCTGGGCAGAAAAGTATCTTTGAAAGCAACTCGAAACCTCAGGCTTTGTTTTTGGGGATCTAAAAATACTTTGCACATGGTGGTTAAGTCCTCATCGCTTTTTTTCTCTCAATATTGGCACGTTCAGTGTGATACTTTACAAGGGTTTCAGGAGCAACTTAATTGACTTTGGAGCTGGCATCATCTTTGGCAACATGGCTGATCACAGGGCAGAAATGCCAATAAAGAAATCTGAAAATATTTCCAGTCACCCCGACCAGGGAAGTTCTAAGCGTAGCTTTCACAAATGCTTCAGCATTGGGCCACTGTTAAATCGTATGTTCATAGCCTGCTGCTTCTGTGGCCGTTTGTGCTTGTGCCTGGGGAAAAAAAGAAAAAATCACAAAAGAAAAGATAAAAACGACCAACCAATCCCCCCAGCCTGTGGACAGAAATGCCGAGGAGACTCAGACTGCTTCCGAAAGGCTTCTACCAGTTCTGCAAAGGGCTGTGCTGCGGGTGGGAGTGGTGCACCTGGAGGCAGCATGAAAGCACTAAGCCAGGACTGACTCTGCAATACACACCCCGCACCCCCCGGCAGCCCCGAGCGTACCCCAACAGCCTCCTGCCAGGGAGAGGCACAGCCTGGGAGCCGCGTCGGCCGCAGGTGTAACGATCTGTGTGTGTGGCCAGCTCAGCACTAACCTTCCAGCTGTACTTCATTACTTGAATGTATCAAAATTGTCCACATTCAGTGTACACAAGTATATATTGCTCCAAAAAATTGTGGTTTACAGACCTGCAACCAATATATATGTATGTGTTTGTGTATATACATACAAGGAGGTGTGTGTGTGTGTATGTATATAGTTACACACACAAACACAAACGTGTATATATATGTTTTCTCTCAATACTTGAAACTTAGCCACTGTGCTTGAATTAAAAAAAAAAAAAAAAAAAAAACAACAAAAACACACACAACAAAAAAACCCACAAAATACCCACATAAAAATAACCCCAAAAATGCGGGGGGGAAAAAAAAAAAAAGAAAAATCGGACCGGTGATTTATTTTGCCATCACTTTGGTGACTTTCTTTTTTTATCTACCTGCATGTAGCGTGAAACCAACTTTTTTGGTGAAGAGTATTTATTGCTTTGTAGACAATATGGTATCAAAAAAAAAAAAAAACAAAACAAAAACCCAACCCCAAAACCAACCCCCCAACCATTGTTGAAGTTGCTAGTGTAGTCCACCCGCTAATGTCACGGCTTTGTTACTGTTGCAGCGTTTGTGTCTAGTGTCTTTAATAGATTTCAAGAAACCTCAGTCTAATAAACATGTATCTTCAGGTTTGTGAGAGCGTATGATGATGTTCTTTATAAGGTAATGCTTGATACTTTGTCAACATTTTTTATTTGTGTTTTGTGTGACCTTTTTTTGGCTTTAAATTGTACATCACCAATTTAAGAAAATAAAATTGATTTGAAATTGTTAGTGCCCTGTTTTCAGTATTTTAGAATTCCAGTGAGTACCTGAGCGAGGTATTTAATGTGGTTTGTTCTACCAGCTGTGATTTTTCAGGTGAAAAAGTGCCATTACCCCCTTTTCACAGAGGGTGTAGCTTGGGACTGAAAAGCTTTACTGCCTAAAACTACACCTGAAGCCTCTGAATTTGGAAAAGTTCCTGGGTTTCTGGGTGGGAGCTGTAACGGCAGGTTCGTCTGTCCTGATTACCTGGCCATGCTCTCCTCCTGCAACAGTTAGAAACTGTCATGAGCTGATCACAGACCCCTTCCCATCCAGTTGGATGCTTAAATTTTGTCCATGTTTCAGTATTTGCAAGATCAGCCCGTTGGACCTGTCTATTACTTGGCACTCCAGTGCAAAGCAGGCTGGAGCGGGGGTGTCTGATGGTTGTGTGCAAGGGTGAGGACGGAGCGTGGGCTCCTGGTGCTGGTTTTATGAGACCTAATAGTTACGCATTACTTTAAGCTCTACGGTTTCTTTAATCAAGAGTCAGGAAGATTGTTGCTGAACAATAGAGGTACTTGAAGTGTGAATATAGTGATAAGATTTGGGTATTTTTAATTAAATATGTTCCGGCCATGTTTGTACTCATTGCAGTTTGTTACTTGAACAGAATGGCACGTGGCTCAGTCTTCTCTTGCCCATGTAGCTATGCAAAAAGTCACTAAACATGGCAAAAAGTATGATGAGGATACTGTGAGCATTGGTCCTGACTTCAGGTGCAAAAGAGGTCATTGTAGTCCCTGCTCTGTCTGAATCCGAATACTCCAGGATGAAGAGCTAAGCTCTGCATCTGGGATGTGAGAGAAGCCTTGAGTTAATTAGCCCAGTCCTTCCGCTCTTACAGAAACTTCAGCAAGAGAGGTATAAACTTCCGGGAGGCAAATACCATAATTCCACCAAACATTTCCAAAAAGTCCGCTTGCTGGACTGTGTGTGTTATTGTTGGCCATGAGCATCCCGTGGGAGAGCCCTGCCCGCCGGCCTCTGTGTGACGCAGCATCACCCCATACGTTACTGGACTCTAGTGTTTTTGTAAGAAAAAACCCTATTTCAAAATCTTAATTTACCGTGAGCTGGAATTGGTTTTTTTTGCTCAGCTGTATTTATAACTTCTGTTTCCTGCCCCTGCCTTTCCCACCACAGGGAACTGGCCACCATGTGTTCGTCCCCTGAGAGCTGTCCTGCCTGGAAGGGCCGGGCTCTGCTCACTTGTCCTTCACGCTGACTCAGGCGCAGGGAGAGTCGATTCCTTTTTCCTTCAGAGCTGCCCCGTGCTGCAGCGGCAGCACCGTTGGGGACAATTCTGAGAAGCTGCGCTTCAACTGATTCTTTGATTCAATGTGGTGAAAACATTGTGTTGGTACAACCTGGGCAAGACCCTAGGGCAGCTCTTGGAAAGCTGGTCAGAGGTAAATAAATATTTAATAAATGCTGGTGTTGCTTAAAGTCTGGCAGCTCAGCATGCTTGGATCTTTGTTTTTTGATGTTTTGGTGGGGGGTTTTTTGTTTGTTTTTTTAACATGTAAAGGCCCGTTTTGTGGAAAAACTTTGTGTGTGTTTGTTCCCTGCAGCATGGGAATGTGGTCAAAAATACATGTTTACAAGTTGCTGATGCTGAGGGTAAGGGAGGGGGTGTCTTTTGAAGCTGCCTGTGAAGAAGTTTAAAGGTTCAGGTGGAAAACCTAGAGCCAAATGAAAGACATACCCTGTGTGTCATGTGCCCATGTGGATAGAGAATACTCTGCTGAATCCATGGGACTCTTTCATAGGCAGCAGAGCAAAGGGGGAAAGTGCTAGCTGGGGAGACTTAAACAACAGAAATAAACAATATCTCTTCTGAAAGCACTAAACCATGGGGCCTGAACAGTTTAAAAGCACCAGTGAAAATTGCACAACTTTCTAGATGTTGACTGTGACGTTATGCTGCTGTTGATTCTAGGAGAAAACAAACCCAAGCAGTTCTTCCGGGGAATTTGGCTTCGTTCCCACATTTTATATTTGGTAAGTACGTCAGTGAAAACATGCTCATTCAACTCTGAAAGATCAGAGGTGGTTTGGTGACATCAAGGAAGTAGAAATGGGTGGGTGTGTGTTGAACCAGGGCAATACAAAGATCAAGTATTCCGCTTCTAGTTGCCAGCTCCTCTAAAGTTTTATTTCTCGAGGAGTTAACTCCTTCATATTTTAGCTCTGTGGTGTTTAACTTGAGGTGGTCTCCTGCTGCTGTGGCACGTTGGGCCTGGTTACAGCACGCTCCTGCATGCCGGCCGCTGGGCCCGCTCACCGCGATGGGGCCAGTAGTCCTGGAGTTGGGGTGGCTGGAGGGAGTTTGCTGAAGGAGGGGAAGGGCTGTGGGGCAGGGAGGTAACATGTCACCACAGCTCCGCAGGGCAGGAGCTACTGCTCTCCAGACAATCCTAGCGGTTGGATTTATTTAAATTTATTACCATAAATGTAGTGCTGGTGATGCGTGCCATTCCCTGGGTGAGGAATGGCATGTAGTGCAGGGATATAAACTTCCCTGGGACATTTCTGTTCTAAACCCAGTATTTTTAGAGACAATAGAGTCAGAACCATCCCCCTGCCTGGGAGCCAAAACCTGGCAGGGGATTTGGATGCTTTCAGAAAACATGTTAAACAATGTATTTCTAAGAAGGAGCTTAAGCAAGTAATGCCAACCAAGGGTTTCTGCCCTTACCGTGGATAGAGGGTAACTGAGCATCCAAATGCTCCCAGTTGTCCTTCACGAGCCCTTGCTGCGACTCAGATGCTGTTATGAGACATCCCTGGGAGTTGGACTCAGCCACCTCTGGCATTGTTAACCATGCCTGGCTGTGTCCGCGGTACGGCTCGGATCCAAAGCCCTGGTGCAGAAAGAGTCAGCTCTGAAAAAAGTCATTCCCGAGCCTGCAGTGCACGAGGCAACGTGCTGCAGCACCTGGGCTTCGCGGCTCCGGCTGCTTCTCAGCATCTGCTCTCTGTGGGTATTCGCTTACATTGGCAGAGGGATCATTAATACACCGTGGCAGGGAATTACAACTCTACTAGGGTTCCTGCTGCAGGTAATCTTGTACCACTCACATGTGAATTGTTGCTAAACTTCTCCTAGTTCAGATCTTGTTTTAGGCAGTCGAGCCACTTCCAGGTGAGAAAGGACTGGCCTGTGTTACACCAGGGGCACCTGGTGGAGGAAGAACGCTTGCCTTGGTCTCAAACGGGAATATTTTCTAGAGCTGAAAGAGTTTCCAGTGCTTTTTCGGTTCTCCTTCTGTGTGTTTGCTTCCAGCTAGTGCCCTGATACACAGCTGCTGGGGAGCAGCAGATGAAGGTACCCCTGGTCCCTTGCAGCACAGCACATCTCCAGTTCCCAGCGTGGAGGTAAAGAGCTTTTAACTATATCCAGTATCTCCTGAACTTCTAGTGCCATGCAGCGAAGAAGTTTTGCCTGAAGGAGAAAAATGCATCTCCCCGAATTCGCTTTGGATTTGCTTTCCCAGCACCGCAATGAAAATCTTTCTGCGCGGGTCTTGGGATACGCATGAACCCTCAGCCCCAATCTCTTTTCCAGGGGACGGAGGGGCTGTGAGTTTTCATCCTCTGTTGCTACAGCCCCTTGCTGGGTACCTGCACTGCCCACCCCAGCCCTTAAACTCGTTAAAGATCAATTCAACAGTTTTTTTCTTCCCTTTAACAGAAAACAATTTGAAGAAAATGTTCTTCAAAACACAATGTTTCTTCAGAGATTTTTTTTTTTAAATTGATTTAAAATAAATTCTTTTTCTCTGAAAATTTAATGCAAATGCTCTTGAAATAAGTAAGTCCTTTTTCAAAGCAGATCTCGGGGAGGGAGATGAGGAAGAGGCTGGGGTCAGGTTGCCCCAGCAGGCGGGATTAGGCTGCTCGGGGAGGGGAAGCCCAGCTGGAGCCGGGCCGAGCGTCGCCTGGGGCGGGGAAAGGCCGAACGCGCCCTCGGGGTGCACGGAGCGGCCCCGGGCAGCGGCCGAGCTGCGCGTCCCGGGCGCCCGGGCGGGGGAGCCGGGGCTGTGCTCCCGGGGCAGCAGGGAGGAGGAGGCAGACGCGGGAGGGCCCGGGGGGGCGGCCGGTGCTGCCAGAGCCCCCCCTGCAGGCAGCCGGGCCGCCGCGTCCCCGGGCCCGGGGCCGCAGCCCTGGCAAGCGGTGTCACCCTGGGGCGGGGGGGCCGCAAGGAACCGCCCCCAGGCGTTGGGAAGGGCCCCCGGGGAGCGCTGTGAGAAACCGAGGTGGAGCGAGGGCTGTCACCGCTGTCGTTGTGAAAACAGAATTAATATCCCCCAGAACGGGCCCCAAGCCCCGTCCTGCAGCCGGTTTGCTCCCCGTGCTGGCGAGCGCCCAGGTGCTGTCGTACCTAGAAAGGTTTTACGAGGCTGATTTCACTGCTGAGTAAACTTGATGGCAGCACTCTCACTTAAGGCTGAGCAGATGTACCATTCAACGGACTTTAATTTTATCAGTCCTATTAAACACGTGTGGAGTGTTCTGCTCCTCACATAGACATCGGGAAACTTTGTGAACTGTTTGCAGCCATTCCCATTTAATCCCGGGTATGCCTGTGAGAGGAATGACACCCTTTGTTAATTTAATTCCCAAAGATGTTAGGTGCTCGCTGTGCATTGCAAATCAAATCCAAGCAAGTGTGCTGGCTTCGCAGACCCCACACAGCGATCTGCAATTAGACCTTCTGCTCCACGCCAGAAACTGCAGCTGTGACTCTGCTGCCTCTTCACTTGAGATACCCATCACCGAGGGTCTGCCTTCCCTGGGCCGACATCCACAGAACTGATGGACAGCGGCAACTCTGGCAAGTCACTTTAATTTCTCCTTGCCTGTGGTAGCTACCTGTTTAAAGATGAAATAGATAAATTAAAAAGGAAGAGGCAGTACGTGCCATGGCAGCTTGAGAGCAGAGCTTGTGCTGCTGTTTTGAAGCTCCTTTGCTGTTTGTGGAATGGGTAAGGGCCTGGGATACCAAAACTTTTTCCCTCATGGGATACCCATGTAAGTCTTTCTCCTGTCTCACGCTGTTTTTCCATATTAGCTGGGGCCTTCTTCCCTCTCTCAAATTTAGCTGAAATGAGCCAAATTCAGAAATCAAGACAGGGAGGGAGGAGGAAGCAGTGGTGGCAGACAGACAGGCAGCGTGGTTGCATAAGCTTCACTTCCTAAGGAAATGAGGAAAAAAAGGGTTCAGATGCCCTGGTTGAAGCAACAAAGAAATTTGTATTCCTGTTTCCCTTGGCAGCAGCGCTGCACTCTGACAGGAGACCTTTTATCACTTCTCTAAACAAAGTGCAGCTGGGACCGTGTGATAAATCTTACCCTTGCCCAATCCCACTACTGAAATAACTCAGAAGTGTCAGTTCGAAAAAGGATGTGCTGCATTTCTTCCCCTTATTAGCAGAAATAACAAGCCTGTGTTTGATAATCTGGCCTGCTTGGAAACGTCAACCCTTCCATTTTCCATCTGAATGAATAAATGGAGCTCTCTTACACTAATCTCACAGTGTGCCAGGGAACCCACGTCCTCTCTGGGTAGCTCTGTCCTATAAAGCACTGAAGCTCGTAGCATAACAAAACAATTTCCAGGTGCATTTGGCTTTTCAGGAGGTACATGCTGTCGCCTGATAAGGGTGCCTATTGTACCCAGCTTTCCCATTAAGTGCATCCCTGCAGATAAAAGTTGTTGCAGAAGACAGGAGCACAATGATCGCTTGAGAAAGACGGCTGGAGGAAAACCAGATGGGAAAACAAAACTGTAGGTGCCTGTGCTTGACACTGGCACGAGGAAAAGATGTGTGGAAAGCTGGGGGACAGGGACCAATGTTACCTCCCTCTGGGAAGGGCACCATAAGCTCTTAATGACAGACCTGGGTGTCATGTAAAGAATTTCCTCCCACTTGTCCTTGTCGCACTGTGACGGTAAAGCTGCTGGTAGTGCTAGTTTCTCCAGGGGGGTTTGTAAGAGAAAAATGCACTGGTTTACGTCAATATCTAGTATTTAGCACAAGAATGTATTGATTAGTTTGCCTTTTTCTCTGCTCTTACTCGATTTAATGATTTGCAGGCTCTTTGCAGGTGCTGGGTCCCGAGGGCCCGTGCGTGGCAGGTGGGACTGAGCAGGGGAATGGCCCTACACCGTGTTCCTGCAAACACCGCGGGCTCCAGCGCCTGCCCTTCAGGCTGGAAATCCCTGAGCAAGCCTGGGATCACCTTGCCATCCCTTCTAAAACTCAGAGAGAGATTTGCTGTCTACCCAGATGCTCCGGGAAGGGCCGGGCTTGCTGTGAGGCCGGAGCCGGCAGGCCCGGGCTGTGATGCTGACTGAGCCGGACCGGGCCGCGCCGCCCCGCCGTGCCCCCCGAGGGCGGGAGGCTGTTCTCCAGGCGGCTGGTTGCCCAGGCTGCGCTCCCGCAGGCCGGAGCAGGACCGCGGCCCGTGTCCCCGCGCGGCCGCCGTAGGGCCGCACGCCGTTCTCCCGCGCCGCCGCCGCGCGGTGGCGTCGCTCCGCAGCGCCCGCGTAAGTGGCGGCGGGAGGCGCGCGCCGGGCCGGGCCGGGCCGGGGCTGAGGGCGGGCGGCGGCCGCGGCCTCTCCCGCCCGGAGGAGCCTCCCGGCGCGGCCCGCGCTCGAGGACGATGCTGCGGTGGGGGCTGAGGGTCCTGAGCTGCGGCCTCTCCGCCCCGGGGTGCGCGGCGTGCGGCGGGCCCTGGCGCCGGCTGCGCAGCGTGTGTACCGCCGGGCCCCTCCTCACCCTGCCGGGCTGCGGGCTCAGGGCTGCGTGGGGGCCGGGCTGTGCAGGCCCTGCTTCCCTTCTCCCTCAGGGAATGGCGGCAGCCTTAGAGGAGGTGGCACGGCCGAGAAAGGAGCAGGGGGTGGGCGCCCTTCCCGCCTCCTTAAGCAGCCCTGGGTGCCCCCCCCCCCGCTCCTCCGGGGGGACGGAACTGTCATTTTCTGCCTCAGTTTCTTGCTGAGCCCTGTCTGCTCTTCTGTCCCTTGCAGGTTCTCACAATGGCTGAGGATTTGAGAACAGCGGTTGCCAGCCAGACGAAGAGACTGAGCAGCAGCAGAGAGATCGTTGAAAGGCTGGAGGAAAATGGACATCAAAATAAAAGGTTGAAGAGGGATGCGGGTGAGGAAGATGCAGAGGATCAGAATAAAAAGTCACCCAAAAGGAAGATTGTGTTGTTGATGGCATATTCGGGGAAAGGCTATCATGGGATGCAAGTATGTGGTTTGGCAAAAACAACGTGGCCTGCTTTTTTTTGAAGTCTGTTAGGTTTATAGCTGTGGTCGTAGTGACTGAGTAAGGAAGCAGTTGGAGCTTGAAAAGCTGGGGTAGGAACAGTGCATGCCTGGATTCAAATGGCTTGGTAGTAACTTGAATTAAAAAAGTCAGTGGTATATCTCTGATATTTGGTGATTCTAGTGAGTCTGCCTTTAGTATAGACCATCAGTCTAAGATCTTCCAAAAACTGCTGCAGATAAGGCTCTTAAGGAGCCTGAAAGCACAGGCACCCTGGTTCTGTCGAAACCTGAAGTGCTATCTGATAATCCCCTTCCGACCGGTGCTCCAGCTTCCGGCTGAAGCTTTGCATTTCAAAGCAGTTGGGCTGAGTTTCTTTTAGGCTAGACCTCAAGCTGTCTTACTGTGTGCAGATTCCAGAGAACTGAGCCGCATATTTGAATCAAACAAATTTGCATCTGTGCTGCCGTGTCTTGTACTTCTAAAGGTTATCTGTGCTTGAAGATATTTTAGATTCTCTTTTTTTGATGCATTCTAATGGGGTGGCTTGTAGCAGTTTAGAAACAGGGAAACTGTTGCAAGACTTCTATGTTTGCACGTGGAAGAAAACCTATGTTGCTTTGTTACAGCACCAGCATTCGAGCAGTGCCCCAGCCCCAGTCCTGCCTGTGCAGGGATGGTCTTGTGGCACGCAGTGTTGGCAGCGAGAGGATGATTTTGCTCCATCTGCTGCTCCTCTCAGTGTACTGCAAACTCCATACACTCTTGAGGCGTTCCTTAAAAACTCCACAGGATAATTGATAAGATTGCACACAGACAGGGAAGGGAGTCTTTCGTGCTTATGCAACAAATTAGATTTGTTCAATAGAAGTAAACCTTGTGCTTGTGGGTGCATCCATGTAAGTGCCCATCACTTTTACTGCTCTGGTAATTAAATGGTGTGTGTCGAGGGCGTGTGCTTTGCAGCCTTACGCACAAGTGGAGTTGTGCATTTCTGTTATAGTTCATCTGTGAGTTGAGTGCAGAAATCATTGTAGAAAACCATAATCTGTGTTACACACCACCTCAGGTAAACTGAGCAAAAGAACCCAATCTAATTTCTAGAAGCAGAATTCGCAGAGGGTAGGTCTGGAGCAGCACTGGAACAGTATTTCCTTGGTGCTGTTCCATGCAGTTGAAGGAACTGGCAAAAAAACTCCATTGCAGAAGTATTGCACACTGAAATTAGAAATGATCCTTTACTTCTAATAACAGTAAAAGGTAAACAGTTACGTAGAAGTTTTATTAACACTCTCTGGTAAAGTGTAGGTAGTTTGCTAGAGAATGGCAGTGCTTTTAGGGCTGAGAAGGGCTGATATAAAAGAATTCCACAACAGCGTCTGATTAATAAAATTTTTCAGTTATCATCTTCAGTTACCCATTATTACTATTTGTTTCTTACTTTTACTATATATCCTCTTTTAGAGAAACGTGGGATCTTCACAGTTCAAGACAATTGAGGATGACTTAGTATCTGCCCTTGTTCAGTCAGGCTGCATCCCAGAAGACCATGGGGAAGATATGAAGAAAATGTCTTTTCAGCGGTGTGCTCGAACAGATAAGGTATGCTGGGTAGGGCCTGTGCTCTCATAATTCTGGTGGACCCCTGTCAGTACTACTGGGATTGATTGGTAAAGTGTTGTTTAAGAGTGAGATCCCATAACAAATACTATTCACAGTGAATGTTGCTTGAAACTTCTCTCATCCCCTGCTAAACTTAAATACAAGCCAGCATTTAGAAAGTGCGAGCTATTGATAGTGTTTGTAAAGCTGGTGCTTCACATCTAAACTTTGTGTTTCTGTCACATTCATGTGCTTCAGCCTCCCAGCCTGGTGCTGCTGCTCCTCCTTGCTGCCTGGTTGATGCAGTGCTTGAGAGTTCAGCTGCATTTCAGTTGTTTTTGAGCCTGCCACAGTGGGGTTCTAAGTCTGAACTGGAGTTCATGGCTGATCTTATGTATAAGTAGTTTCTTTTTAGTTGGTGCTTTACTGAATAGCAGTTAAATACAGCGAGATGTCATGGAAGGGAGCACAGTGTTCTGCTGCCTAAGATTGCTAAGGTGCTGTATGGCTGACAGCACCAGCAGGTCTTCCAGGAATACTCTGGCTCGGATTTCTGCCTATGGCCTTGCCTTTGCATCTCTTCAACCTGTAATGACCAGTGAGAAAAAGGAATAAACTTATTTCTTCAGCAAGTGCTATCCCAGAGTTTCCAAGGTACATAATTATGTGTTTGTGTGTTTTATGGTTTTTATAGGGTGTGTCTGCAGCTGGACAGATTGTGTCGCTAAAGGTCAGGCTAATAGATGACATCTTAGAAAAGATCAATAACCATCTCCCTTCTCACATCAGAATTCTGGGTAAGGATACTGGAATAGGCAGAGAAAATATTTTCAAAGAGGAGCTTTCTCCTGAAGAAGTTCTCTCCATTACCACTATAATTTTCCTCATAAGCAGTTGTTATGAATCTTTGTTTCTGTTTGAAATTAGGGTCCTATAAAATAAATCTCTCTTTTGTGCTGTATTTAAAAAAAATTCTTGTTGGTAGGAGCAAGATCACAATCGGGTTGTAACCTACTGATTCAAAAACCTAATGTCATTTTTAAAACAAGGTCTGAAGAGAGTCACTGGGGGATTCAACTCCAAGAACAAATGTGATGCCAGAACCTACTCTTATATGCTGCCAACGTTTGCCTTTGCCCATAAAGACCATGATGTGCAAGAAGAGGTTTATCGACTGGACAGAGAGACCCTTGAAAAAGTCAATAAACTGCTTGCGTGCTATAAAGGGACACACAACTTCCACAACTTCACGTCTCAGAAGGGACCCAGGGACCCCAGTGCCAAGCGGTACATAATGGAGATGTACTGTGGAGAGCCGTTTGTGAGGGAGAACGTAGAATTTGCAGTGATCAAAGTGAAAGGTCAGAGTTTCATGATGCACCAAATAAGGAAGATGATTGGGCTGGTGATAGCTATTGTGAAAGGTTATGCTGCTGAGTCTGTCATAGAGCGCAGCTGGGGAGAGGAGAAAGTAGATGTCCCCAAAGCCCCAGGACTCGGGCTGGTTTTGGAAAGAGTACACTTTGAAAAATACAACAGACGTTTTGGAAATGATGGGCTGCATGAGCCACTGGAGTGGACAGAGGAGGAGGAGAAGATTGCTGTTTTCAAAGAGCAGTATATCTATCCTACTATTATCAACACAGAAAGGGAGGAGAAATCCATGGCAAACTGGCTAAACACCCTCTCCATTCATGACTTCAACTCTTCTGCTGTTGGGATGCAAGCTAACAACAAAAATTCAAAGGTAATGATTGAAGCCATTATTGTATCAAATGGAAGCTGTCAAGTTGAAGTGGCTCTTAATTTAGTAACACTTTTGTTTTCCATGAATATTCCATGTAAGTTGACAGTCATCTGGAGCATGAAATGTGTATTATCTTTCCCATCTTTGTACGCTTGGTAGTGGAATGAACAATACAAAGTGTTATTTTTGCAGGGTTTTGCGTGGGGCAGCAGAAGCAGGGGTGAAGGAATGCTTTCAAGCATAGGGCAATTTGCAGAATCATACACCAGCAATAAAAATTGTGGACGCATTACTGGCCTTTGCTATTGTGAAGCTGTTTGAGAGACTAGGTTTTAGGTTGACAATTTCCGTTTAAATGACTGCTGGTTCTTTGTATTCTCTCATTTTGGGCTAATTCTCGTTTTGTGTAATGCCATGTTCACTAGATACGGTTTGGAATCTGGGGGGTGGGGTGGAGTGGGGGGACTGAATTTAGGACCATTTTTTGTAGATAATGATCCTGCTCTGAAGAATGTTAGGTTTAATCCTGTCTCTGCCATTTTTTGAGAGAGTGTTTCAACATAAAAAATAAAAATTATGGTCTCGTTGAATAGTACAAGCAAGATACCAGAAATTTCTCAGGGTTATTTTTGTACTTGTAATTGTTTTTCCGAAGTACAGTGCTGTGACAGGAGTTTTGACAAATGCCACATTAGTTTGGTTAAATGGAACCCAAAGAGATGTGGTGCAGAGAGTCCTTACCTGGCTCAGGGGTCTTGGTGATAGTGTTGACAGGACTCACTGCTGACAGGTTCAAAATCACGGATGTATTGCTAGCAGGAGGCAGGTCTGCTTGCTTTAGATAAACTCAGCCAACAACAGTTTTGGCATCACAGTTAGCATAAGCTGTCTGGAGAAGGATAAATAAGGGATGATATGACAGGCTCCTTTGAGATTTTGCAGGCTGTTTGCACTTCAATGAGCTGTGCTTGCTGTTATGAAGGCAACTGTCTTAAGTCTCTCAGGATTTGTTTTGTAGTAGGATATTAAATTGTCAATGTTAAATTCATGGGATTTGGAGGTTTATATGTTCTCAGCAAGTGGTGGTGAGGGAAGAAAAGGAGTAACTACAGGCATATTGTCATGTTAGCCTTTCTTCATAAAATCCTTTGATGCCAATCATATCAGTCCAAAAGTTATCATACTGTATTGACTTACTCTTGAAGGAGTGGCTCCCAGTTAAGAACTCAGACTTAAATTTCCCTGTAAGTTTATAACATTTGTAGTATTTTTCTAATACTACTTTGTACAACTGGCCTCATTTTTAAACAAGTATTAGTGAGCCCTTGCATATCTCTGATACAGTTTGAACCTACATTCTGTGCAGCAGGCAAACAAAATTCTTGTATCTGACTTTAGACAATGTAACAAAATGAGCTTTTGGGGGATTTGCATGAAAAAAACACCTGTTAACTTGTCTCACCCATATTTATTTTAAACATCAGCATTTCATGGTATTATCCCACTTTTAAGTTGCCCACATACTGCAGGTTGTGATCATGCAGTTGTAAATATAAGCTAGAAGAAATGTCTTCTGCTGGTGAGTGTAATCCAATGTACAGTTTTTTGTTATGAGAAGTGTCATTTACCATCACAGAAGTTTGTTTCAATAGATGGGTCTAAAACATGAAGTTGGGATCTAGCCCCATTTTCTTATTCTTTTGAGAAGTTTAAAGTCAATCTCTTTGATTTAGGTCAGTCTCTAGATGTAAAAGAAATACTGAAAAACAGTTTTCCATTTTACTTTACAGAACAGCAGCGATCTCGAAGGCAGTGATGGTTGTGATGATGATTCCGACTGAGCCAGTAAGTGGCTGGACGTGGGACTGCTTGCATTTCCCTTTGTCTACAAAAAAGTGGCCTTTCTAAATCCAAGAATCCAGTAAAGCAGGGGTTTGTGTGCTTGCAGAACAAGAACCCGATGCCCAGGAGAAACTGGGTGGGGAAAACAGTACAGTAGAAAAAGTAAAAGAAGGTTTTTATACCACTGACTGATTCACCTGACTGGTATACTTGAAAATAGCATAACAAGAAAGAAGCTTTCTAAAACAAACTTGTAATTCAGGATATCTTAATTGCTATTTGAATAATGTTCTTATTATATGTTTACTTGGAAAATATTTTAAATATGTATAATCTCTACATAAAGACGGAGCAAAACCATTTTAATATACTCATTTTTGATTATTATTCTGATGTTATGACTCCATGCATTTTTGATTTTTTTTTTTAGTTATTATTTTCTTGTCCTTTGCTTAACTCGATCTCTAAACACCATTAAGCTTTTATTTTCCATGGCATCCATGACTTTCCTGTGGAATAACATGCATGGGTTAGGAACTCATTATCATGCTGACTGCTGTGAATTCTTTTACTGAAATTTTCCGTGTTTTCTAAAGCTTTGCAAGTCTGAAAGAAATTATTCCTTACTCAGTGAGAGGTCTTAATTTTGGAACATGGACTGGGCCATATATTTCAAGATGAGACCTTTTCTTCGGGAGATGTCACCTTCCCAGTATTGCCCGCATGCATGACTAGACTGGAGGATAATAGATCCACAGCTATTGTGTAACTGGGCCCTTACTGCCTGAGGTGTCGTTTCACACATCTCTGAGATGTGAGGAGAAGGTGTAAATTAGTTGTTAGGACTGCAGTTCACGTCAGTGTTCTAGCGTTGCCGGTGGTGGATCACTCAATTTGTTGCTGCTGGTTGAGTAGTTCTGTTTTTAGTGGAAACTGTCTAGCAGTCTGCTAGATTCGGGTTGAATCAACTTAACATGGGTGAAAGGAATGGTGCTGACTTCCTCTGAGCTGTAATCAAGTCTGCATTCACTTTGTGTGTGTGAACTCTCAATTCCCATCAAGCTGCTCAGAATAGAGGAAAGTGTGCAATGATGTGGGAAGCACATGTCTGAGGACTGTCTTCCTTTAGGAATCAATTTTAATTTTCTGTGTTTTGGGGACCTGCATACTCTGGAGTTCTTTCTCTCCTTTCTTCGACTGTGGTTTGAGTTCGGGTTCTTGTTTATAACTCTCGGTGGAGGTGGTGGAAGTCAAAAAGTCAGCAGCCCTGCTGCTCTCCCTGTGTGTAGAACAGTTTTGGACGGGGTGGGCAAGCCTCTCTCAGCATTCCAGAGTTAGTACAAGTGCTTGATAGGCTTTCCTAGCTGGGTCTGTATGGAGACTAGCTTTGTAACATGGCAGTTACTGAAAATGAGGAGTCAGCCCTGCTCCTTCATTCAGTGGTTTCCAGCCAAAGCCTCCAGGCTCCTTCTGGATATTTTTTTTTTTTTTTTTTGAGAGCACAGCTCTCCTTTAAAAAAGGATTTGTTTGTTCTATTTTATCAGGGTTTTAATGAGAGCCTTTTATTTTATAGTGAAGGTCTTGCTCTGTTTTATGAGAGCAAGTGTGTAAAAGTGTTCTGGAGAGGGACTCTACCTAAGTTTTCATTTATATCCCTTGCTGGTTCATACTATTGACCTAGTCTACATTAGTCTTCTATCCAATCCTCTATCTTTCTATCTCTTTCAATCTGGAGAAAAGACCTTTATTTGATTATAACCACCTTTATTTGATTATTACGAAAGCCCCAAAACTGACATGTATCTCAGTTGAAGTCAATGAGAACTTCTATTTATAACCTTTGGAGAAAACACAATAATAGTAATAAAAAAAAAAAAAAAAAAAAGGCTATTTCTTACCTCTTGGTATGCGTGCTTTTTTATTTCATAGAGATTAATTTGGTATTTCAGCTCTGGTTTCACTGCAGGAGCTGAATAAAAAAATGGAAGAATAGGGAGGTCGTCTAAATTCTAAAATGGACTCTTAGAAAGGGTGCAACGCCACGCTGGGTTCTGGTGAAGAAAATAAAGCCCGGGCGCTGTGGGAGCTCCAGGAGGCTGCTGGCGCGGGGGCAGGAGGGCTACCAGGGGCCCGCTTGAGTCCTGCGCCCGGCTCAGCCCCTCCGAGGGGCTGCCCGTGGCTCTTCCCCGCCCGGGGCCCTGCGTGCGCTCGGGGATGCGGCTTGTGCGCTGGGTTTGGGGGCACAGGGAGGGACTGGAGCCGCCTGGGCGCTGCGGGCGGGGAGGGGGCCCGCGGCCCCGGCCTCCGCGCATGCGCGGGGCGAGGGCGGAATGGGATGGCGGAGGGGCCGCGGGCACCCGGTGCCGTGAGGCGGCCAGGGCCGGGCCCGGCGGTGTGTGCCGGGCGGGGCACCCGGTGCCGTGAGGCGGCCAGGGCCGGGCCCGGCGGTGTGTGCCGGGCGGGGCACCCGGTGCCGTGAGAGGCGGCCAGGGCCGGGCCCGGCGGCGAGGTCGGGGTGGCGCGGGCGGGCGCTCTGAGGCACCTGAGGGCGGGCGCAGGGGCCGCGCCAGGGCTGCGGAGCGCCGGAGTCTGTTTGTCTCTTTTCCTGGAAGGTTGGAGGGCGTCGAGTAAACCGCCTCCCTCCGAGCTGGGGTAGCACGGCCCCGCCAGGGCCGGTGCGGGTCAGCCGGAGCCGCGCGTTGCGGCCGGCGGGGCGGCTGCTGGCGGGAAAGCCTCGGGTAACGCTGCCCGTTCCACTCCGCGCCGACGGGTGTATCCTGCAGCAGAGCAGGTGTGATGTTGCGTTGCCCTTGTACGTTCAGATGACTCTATCTCTGCTCTAAAGCTTCCTCCCAGCCAGGCCCGTCGTGCCACAGACGGTACCACGTTTTCAAGGCATCGTTTAAACCCAGCTTGGGCCTGCGTTGGTGGCGAACGTGGCTGTAATGTCCTTACAGCATGAATCAGTCTGCCCTCAGACGGCAGCGCGGTATGAAACGAGAGATCCGGGAACGGCATGAGTGACTCCGGGCATCACCGTGTTGTTAGAGCTTCCAGCATCTCCAGCGCATGGCCGGGCCTGAGAGCAGCACCCACGGTGCCCGTCGTCATGAGTCTGTGTGCTGGAGAACACCCAGAGGACCTGCTGACCGTCCTGTCTTGTCTTCAGAGTACAAATGTACCCAGTCAAGACACAGTACGTGCTGCAGGAATCCTCTGTGTCTGCTAGAAACAAAGTGACTGGATAAATCTACTGGAATGATAAAGAATTCAACTAGTTAAATTAAGTTAAAAGGTTAGTGACCATTGAGATGAACTCTCCTTATAAAAGTTGGCCAGGAAGCAATTCTGTGACCATAAAAACCATTTCATAGCAAAATAAAAAGAATGTAAAAGTGAAATTAAAGGTAAATGTGGGTAGAGCTTCAGAAGTGGTAGAGCGATATGCTGTTTATTGAGGATGAGATACTTTATTAGGTTAACTTTATTTTAGTTCCAAAATAGTACTTCACATGGAGACTCATAATGAGTTTTGATAACAGTTAAAAAAAAAATGCCATGACCTTTCAAATAATGCTGGTACATCTAGTACACATGTTAATGATTTATGATAAATATTTACAATCAAATGTAAGTTTTAAGCTTTTTAATTAAAGATAATTACTTTAACAAGATTTTCTGTAGTTGTAACATTATATCTGATACCAATTATTATATGATTTAAAAACCCTCTAGAGAAAATCTTAGAAATCTTAGTGAGCACTGCACATCTCATTTTCCATGCATTGGGCTTAAATTTGTACCCTCTGTGCCTAATTTGTTGTTCTCTTTAATTGATGTTGTTGCATTAATTTTTTCTTTGTGGTCATTTGATACCCTGATACAGATTGGTTGCCTAGCTATCACCTTTATGTAGGGTGTTGTTAAAAAAAATTGTGTTGCTAGGTTAAAGAGTGGATAAATACATTCTAGACTAGCACGCTGATTGATTTGCATCTTCATAGCTTTTAGGTATGCAGTTGTATTGTGGTATGGTAGAAAGTTGATTTGACCAACTATTTGACCAACTAACAGTCTGTATTGCCACTTTCTTTGGTTCTTTTTGATATTCCACTATTTTAATTACTGAAGTTGCAATTTTTAAAAGTTTCTCTGCAGGTGGAATGCCTCCTGTTCCTCAAGCGGCTCAACAGATTAGCCAGGAACAAAACCAACTGCAAAATGGACAAAGTTTGTCAAGTTTGCATATTTTCTTACCTGCTCCACACGGCAGGTACAACCAGCAGGCTGTGATAAGAAGCGTGTGATTTTGGTTCCAACTCCAGTTCCCATACAACAACAGGTATCAGATTTGCATATTATATTGTATGTGGCTTTGAATGGCTGGTTTTTGTGTATTCTAATTGCTATTGTCATCTTGTCTGCACCATTAAATACTCTGTCTTAATACTTGGTAGAGAATATCCTCAGAAACAGAGCAGTAACATCTGTCTCATTAAGAAAGTCTAGACACGATTAATTTTTGTCACTTTACCACTACTTTCCTGTGAAATTTTACTTCTGTGGAGAACATACCAGTTCATTTTTGTCATTTGTGATGTCTGACCAACTCTTAGTTTAAATATTCTTGTGCTGGATTTTCATTTTCAGTGAATCAAATTCATTTATTTCATGCTTCAAAGTAAATTCCAGATGTGTGGAAGTTGCAAGGGGCAGCAAGAGGGAACAGCGTGCAACCTCTCACTGTGTCCTGGCAGCGTTGTCCTTTGTGTTTCGTATTGAGACTTTGTGGATGACAGGATTTATTACTCCAACCTGGGGAGAAAGCAGCAAATAATTTCAGTAGTTTTTGCAAAAGACTTTACCAGGCACTAATAATTTGCTTCAGGTAGCACAGCTGGGTGTAAATCTTTACAATAAAACTTTGTGTTCATTTAAATTTAGAATGCTCTGTAGATAGTTGTATGTCTCTTTTGGTTTTAATTAGTGATGCAGACATGCCATATGATTCTTCTTGAAGAAAGAAAAGGAGTGAGTAGGAATCAGGCATATTCTCTAGGGAAGTAGAATTTGTTCTTGTAATGAAATCCAAGAAGGAGATTTAATTAAACAGAATCAATTATTTTAACTTTTTATGCAACATATTTAGAATAAGGAGGGAGAAATCACAATGAAAATCTGTGTTGCTTTGTGTTTACTTGACAGCAGTTGCAGGATGCTTACATCTGTTAAAAATGCCATAAACCAAAGGTATTTTTATATGAACTTTTTAGAGAATTCTGTCCATCTGCCATGTGGCAGAGTCTTTCAGTTCTGTGAACATTCTCACTGAATCAGTCCTGCTTTTCTGATGAGATCCAGAGGTACTATATTTTATGAGGAAAAAATAAAGCTCTGAAGACTACATACACGGCATCCCAAACTTCTCTACTGATTCATAACACTGTTGCATCACAGAGTCCTTCAGAGACTGTACATAAATGCACAAGATGTGTTATTCATTATCTTTTAATATAGTGCAACTTCAAAAAGCATAGACTCTTTCCAAGGACTGAATAATCATTTCTATTGGTTATTCATGTAACATTTTTCACAGTGTCTCTGTCTTGGTTTTGTGTTGTATAGTAGGAAACGTAAGTTTAATTATGTTTACTTGAAGGAAAATGAAATTCTGCAGAGAGAAACAGCACTGAGGAAAGAAGGTTTATGGTCTCTGAAACGTTTGCCCAAACTTCAAGAGACCCCACGGCACAAATCACACCATGATCATCTTTTGGAAGAAATGCAGTGGATGGCAGCTGATTTTGTTCAAGAAAGAAGATGGAAGATGATAACTGAGAAGAGAGTAATGTGAATTTGATATTTTCAGCCAGAACATGGGAGGAAGAATAGGCAGCAATTTCATGGTGGGGACATGATCACTGTGAGTTTTGGTTTGCTTCTCCACTGTATTTGTAAAGTTTGGGCAGTACTCCTAAAGGGATTGTATTTTTTTTTTTCTTTAGAAATACGCTTCTTAGAACAGAGTAAAAAATATTCTTTTTACGGTTTTATTCAGCTCGTCATCATGACAATATGATACTTCATGAGGAAACATGCAGGAAAAAACAAGAGAAGCAACTGAGGGCTATTGCTGCTTTTACTGCTAGAGAAATTGAACATTTCTGGTCCACCATTAAACACGTAAATGTAAAAAACGAAAAAAACACTCTAAACACTTACTGAATAAAAACCTATTGGACCATAATAGAGAGAACCTTACAACTGAGCTTTGCTCAGCCCACATGGTGAATAGCATCTGTTGGTAAAGATAGCTTCATGTTACAGTTGCATGAATAATTTCAGGCCTTATATGTCATGAAGGAGCGTGCTTCACTAATCCCAGTGGGTGCACTTGGCTTGCTGCGGATGTTTTAAGTTTTGATGTGAGTTATTCTTGGGTAGCTCTCACTGGGTATGTGGATGACTTCTATTCATGGTCAGTTTTGTACACACCGTTTTTTTCTCTGAGTGTTCTGCATTGTAGCCATGTCTGATGCCTGTCTTACTGTTGAAGAAATGTTAAGTAATTCATAGCTGTATTTGAAGCTAAATGTGTTCATGTTTGTCATTTCCTTCTGTTCTTTTTGCCCCCACACTCTCCATTTTAGGTGGTAGATTTAAAACTGCAAGTAGAGTTAGAAGAGAGGAGGAAGAAAGCATCAAATTCATGGTACATCTCAAAAAAAGGTAATAACCTAGGACTTTTTTTTTGCATAACTTTTTTTTTTTATTTTGCATACTTGTAGTAGTAGTATAAACTCACCAAAATAAATGTTTAGGAGCTCGTATTTTGCTCTTAGTTTTGAGTCGTAAGTATCACCTTTCTCTAGCTCACTAACTTCCCATAGCTTACTAAGGCTTTGCTAAACACGCTGTAAAGACTTCTTGTTGCTGAGCTTTTGTTTGTATCGGGGCTTAGTTTTATCTCCCTTGGTGGCCAGGCATGAGAGACTGAATTCACTAAAACTATCATGTGTGCACCTGTGTCCCACTGCAGTTTGCCTTTGTTGATGTAGTCAAGTTTGACAAATTTGCAGTATTCTCACACTGTAGAATTCTTGTGCTCTTTAGACTCTGGATTAGCTGTAAATGGCATCAAATCTGTTAATGAATTATTCATCTCAAATATGGCAGCACCATGATTTTTATTATTTTGTGCAGAAATAAGAGACTCTTTGAATAAGAAAGAGAGCCTTCAGGAGGAAATGGTGCTTCCAGATCTTATATCTACTGTGAAGAAATACATGGCAGATTTAGCAGACGCTGCTGCTGCTGCTGCTGCTGCAGAAATGTTACCCAAAGGCAGTGCTCAAATCACAGCAGCAGTAAGAAGTGATACTCTCTCCTTATTATGTGGCACTCTTAGAGATTATCAGAAGACTGAATTGGAGTGGTGACAGCTTCTCTGATCAAGTAATTTTGATACTTCTGGGTAGAATTTACCTAAAGATTGACACACATGAATTTTAGAGATTAGAATTTATCCAGTAAGGATGAATACTACTGATAACCTGTAACAAGTATAAGTATTCTGAAACATGTCCAAACTCTTCAAGGAACAATTTTAAAATGTATAAGGAAAGATAGCTCTTCATTGCAAATTGGTTTAGGATGGCTAGGAAATTTGGTCCACTGGAAAAGTTTTTCTAGGAAAAGCTTTTTCTTCTTTAAAAAAACAGTTTCTGTTAAGGATATTTTATATAATGTTTCAAGCATCACAACCAGAGAGTTAAACTGAGCAATCTCTTCCCTTTTGGGATTTTGAAAGCTTTAAACAACTGGGATAAAGTACAAAATAATCTATTTTAATCTCAGAAGAGGAAACACTTAATCCTTGCTCTGAAAGCCATCAAAAAGCCTTTAGGTTTCTTGTGGTTTTATGTTGCAGGAATAGACTGACCCCAACAACTTTAACATATCTATTGCCTCCTGCAAGCAATTCTTTAAAGACTGTGAAGCATTCATGAAAGTGCAATGGAGGTACCTGGTTTTAGATGAGAGGCAGAATGGTAATAATCTGTCAGAGAAGCACTGAGGTGCAATATTCAGTCTCTGGAGGTCTGAAGCATTCATTCAGATTTTTCTTTTTGCTTTTGTTTATCAGTTACTGTCTGAAATAACTTCAGTGCTGCAAGTTTTTCAAATTTGCTTGCTGTGATGTAATTTAAGTTATGAAATAGATCTTACCTTGTTATCTTCATTGATTGCAGGTATCATGGTTTACTCTTGATGGATATGCTTTTGCCTACTGCCTTAAAAGACCTGTAGGCCATTGCTGTTTCCTGATTCCAGGGATTTCCCAATCCTATCTGGATTTTACAAAGGTAGCATCTGTGGAGGGGAACGAAGGTCAATACCAGAGGTTTGCAGTGAGACTGCAGAGAGTACATTTCCCTCGAGGATAGCATCTTAAATAAATCTCTTTCTCTGAGGAAATGCAATGAGGAAATTATTGGTTTGTATTCTTTTAGGTAGTGCAGTCATTTATTTTGTGGAGGTCCAAAATTCATGTTGAGAAGCAGTTACCAAGAAAATCTGAGCGTGTGCTTACATGTACTCTTTCTAATTGACAGAAGATGATGCATAAAGACATCTTGTCTCAACCAAGGTACATCTGTTGAGTAGTTTCTTAATTGTTCATTCACCATTAAAGTTAGGATCTGTTCCAGTTACAATAACAGAGCTTGTTTGCTGGGGTGTTACTTCTAGTGAGTCATGGGCAAACCTAAAGATTAAAGCACATTGACATAATCGTAGTGCTGTGCAGGCTAATCATGTTCTACACTAGGTGGTAATTGCATGCAGCCATTTCTTCATCCCATGTTTGTTTATTTATATCTAGTTGTTTTACAAGGTAAAAGGAAGAATAAATAAACAGTAGTTGCAGGTTATGAGACAAACTTCATATGGGACCAAATATTTATAACTTGGACAACTGATCATGTGTCAGTTTTTGTCTAAATTAAGTTCTTAAGCTATTTAGGATCTGAATACCCTAGGTTATATGATACATGGCTATTCTGATATGTCTAGTTTGTATTTTCCAGTGAATTTGATAATTTAAAGTGGTATTTATTCGGGTGTTAAAAAAAAAGGCCTTAATATTGACAGTCTGTGTTTCATATATCATCTGATGTCATTTCCATTTGAAATACAGTGGCTATTTGAGAAATGCAGGTTTATGATAATGTGAGTTTAAAAATCAGAATACATTCTATAAATTAATTAAAAATTTGTGTGAATGTGATGGAAACTGGAGGAATGGAAGACTGCGTTTTTAAACATACTTTTCTAAGTTTGGTAACTTGTTGTTATCAGATTTATTCAGAAAAACAGTTTGAGTGTGCAGAAAGACCTAAGCTCCTAAAAAGCACTGTTTTTTAAAGATAATTTAAATTATATTTTCATTTTAAATAACAGAACTCAAGAATGTCTTAGAAGTGGGCACTCTGTCAGTGTCCTCTGTGTTCTGATGCAGCTGCTAAGGGTGTGTAATCATCCTGATCTTATAAGTCCTCAGCTTCCAAGTTCTCCCTGTGTATCAGACACGCTGGAGTTTACAGCTGCTTCTCTAGTGCTGAACACGTTGGGACAGGATCTGTGGAAAGTGAGTAGAGAAGTAATTCTCTTGTGCTTGACTTGATTTGACTGAGAGAGCAGGTGGCTTAGGACATTAAATTTCTTACACATAATTTGGGTTCCAATCAAATTTCAAAATCTGAATTGCTAATTCATTTATTTTTAGAAGCAACTGCTAAGATTATAAATAATAACCACTGACTTTATGGTAGTACTGAATTTAGTAGGTGTTCTGGGAATTTGCTATCCTTGTCAAAGAAGGTCAGACTATTTTGCAACACTTTCTGGTTTTGCTTAAAGTTCCCAGTTAACCTGAACTGATGGGCCTTGAAATCAAGGGAAGGGTGCCATTCTTGTCCTGTCCTGAGGAGTAGTGAGGGCATAGTTAAACTGTGTACAGCTCTGGAGATGAGAAACTGAATCAGATGCCACAGTTTAGTTTTAACTATAGTCTGTTAAAGTTACATTGCAAGAGATTTAGTCTTTTTTTTTTTTTTTTTTTTCTAGTGATTTCAGCAATACTAGAGGCTTAAAAAAGACTGGACAAAGCTACAAGAGTAGCATTATGTGTCCTGGGAAACGAAAATAGTTATTCCTTTCAGCCTGTTAGAAGGGGCAGTGGGACAGTGTGAATGTGAAAGGCTTGTGAAGCAAGTAGGGTTAATGTATCAAGGTGGGAAATGGATGAGTCTGAAATGCCAGTTCTACAGAGACAAATGTTTTAGTTAGAAGCATTGAAATAACTGCAGAGCTTCTAATTTGGGGGTGCTCTCCTGTTTTTGGCTCTTGGTAACATGAGCATAATGCTCTATTTTCATGGTGTAGGTTGCTGAAACCTTTTAAAGTAATGGCAGCTGCTCTGCAAAATCACGTGACGCTTGGCTCTTCCACATTTTGGCTTAATTCTGGCATCAGCTGTGAGCTTTTTAATCATTCTCAGATAATGGGGTATTATTACTACTTTTTTTTTTACTGCAACTGAATAGTAGTAGCATATTTCTTTAGGATTTTTTTCTTTTTTTTGTAACTTAAGCCTGCAGACTAGTCTCTCTTTGATGTGACAAGATGGAAAACCAAATTACTTGCTACGAAGCACAACTACTGCCAAAACTGAAAGTAACTAGAAAGCTTATTGAAGAGATCTACTGTTCTCCTTCATCACCCAGACTTGAGCTCAAATCAAATAGGTATGCAGTGTTCCAGTGACTGATTGACTGATTGATTTTAGGTAACAGGTGAAATGAGTAATATTTGTGAGGACCCAGAGGGTTCATGCAGAAGCATTTGTTTTTCTTGCTATCTTTTTCCTTGCTGATCACTGCTAAAGACTGTATGCCAGTCTGTTGAGGGAAAGGAGACTGCTTTTTAGCAGTTAATAGTTGTTTTCATTTAGGAAGGCTCAGCTGTGATCTTTCCTGCCAAACTCAATAGAGTTGAAGTCTGTTGTGTTTTTCATCAAACAGTGGAAGTGACTTCTGCAGTAGGGTTTCCAGAGCAGGATAATTAAATCTTCTTCTAGTTAACTTCAAGTCTAAGATGTGCTTGCAGAGGACTTAAATCTTGGGGTTTTCTTTTTACGGTGGTGGGAGGCAAAGAGAAAAAAGATGTTCTGTTAAATTTTGACCTTTTTGTTTTTGCTATTGACTCTTCTCTCTGAAGAGCAGATGGGAGGGTTCGAGTCTTGGAGTGAATGTAATTCTTCTGTAGAGCAATGTAGACTTAAACATTTTACAGTAAATTAACGTGACAAGAGCACAGTACAATTACTGAAGCCAAATACAGCTTGTGTAACGTGTGTCTGTAACAGGATGTCCTGTGCTAGTTCTATTAGGCCGTTCTGCCAGAAGGGAGCTTTGTCAGTTAATGAAATTTAAGAATTGGAAGTGATAGCTAAAATATATATGTAAAGCAGAAAAAGAATGAATTATTTTGCTGTTTAGACATCTTTAGTTTCCTGGAAGTAGTGTACACAAAACGGTTATTGTTGTCAGCTTTTACAATTGCAGTATGTGTTTAAAACCAGACTGCCTGAAGATGCATGGAAGTAGAGATCTCCTACTTTTTGTACATATATTGCACCTAGCCATAGTTAAGACTTTGCTCCATTAAGAAGTTTGATCCGTATTAGCATCTTTTGGGGAGTTTTCTTGCTGTATCCAGACTCTGGAGATGATTAAACAACATGGGAGATCTGCCACGCTTGTAGCCATCCATGTAACCTTTCAGAGAAGACTCAAGCCTCAGAGCATTTGGTGTACTTGCATTTTACAGTATATTGTGTTTTTTCTGCATGTTGAAAGAAGCAGAATCCCTCCTACCATATGCTCTGCAGCTGGATACATCTAGCTCAGATTACTGACTAAAAATAACTATTTGCTTTTTATTTTTTTGTATTAGGTTGAAGGGATTAACAACTTCCTCATGTATGTTTTTTGTATGTATAGAAGGATGATTTGTTAATTTTTAGGTTATTTTCACCAGTGCAGTATGGACAGAAATCCAAAGGTAGAACTAGAGACTTCTCAAGGTCTCAGCTGCAGTGGACAGCAGACACAGCGAGAGTTATGGCAGATCATCATGAGAAAATACAAAGACAACAAGCCCTTGCTGTGTTTTCAGAAAATCAGCATAGGAAAGGTGTGTTGTACATGTAATAAACCACTGCTTTCTGCTTTGCTGTCTTTTTTTTAATATTACTTGAATTTGTGCAATGAGTTTGTGCATTACATATTTGAATATCAAGTTCCATACGTTTTCTAACAGGAATTAGCTTACAAAATCAAAACAAAATTCCTTATCATCTTTCTGTCTGTCTTTTATAAACAGAGTGACACTACTGTGCAAACTAGAGATTTTGCTGGCAGTTCTGTTGGTCTCCAGGTACACCATCTTAATGAAACTTCAGACCTGAGCTGCAGTGCCTGAGACAGCTTTTCACACAGGTCATTCTTAACTCACTGAGCAGATGTAGGCACCATCACTGCCTGTTCTCTGGGTCTCTGCTGAGCCACTACTAAAGGTCATTATTAACTGAGTCTTTTTTATATGATAGAGCCCTTTGGAACAGACTTTTCAGGTGGTTGGGGATGTAGTGCAGTGTTTCAGGAACACTCTTTTTCTCAGGCCTTTTCTAAATTCTCTACATACTGATTTCAGCTGGGTTGAATGGGAAGCAATCAGTATGAAGAAGACAGAAGATTATATAGGATAATTATTCTTTCATGCTGTTCTAATAACTTCTTCCACTGCTAAAAATGAATTGTGTGGGAAAAGATCTTATTCTGTGGTTGTTTTACCCCAAAAGGGTGCTTAAAATATACCTGTGCAGACCCTTGAAGCCCTTGCAAAGTTTGTGCATTGTCAAACTGTATTTTTTTTTAAATAAGTCTGCCAGTGGTACTGAGGGAAGAACATCTCATGTGTAGTTTAAGAACACACAGTATTAGAGGGAGGCCTAGTCTTTTTGCAGTTAAGTGCAACCCAAGGGTTATGTCTGGAGTAAAACTGCCCTGCATACTATATGCACAGGATAAGCATTCAAATCCTGCAGTGTACGGTGAGGAAATTCTTCCTTTTAAACCTTGTACCTTTTTTGTCTTTTAACAGCCAGCAGGATAGTATTAAGCCCAATGACTTCCACAGCTGGAGCACAAGAGAGAATTGCTCAGCCAGAGAAGCCTGTAACATAGTTTAGAGGAAAAACATTTACTTTGTCTTACAGTCAGTTCTGTCGATTTACTGGTAGGCAGTCTCTGAAGTGTCAAGGTAAGGTGCCACATGATTCAATTCACATTTTCTTTCTCTTTTTTTTTTCTTTTTTTTTTTTTTCTTCTTTTTAACTTTTTACCTATTCAGAAATGAAAATTCTAGAAGCTACAGTATCCTTATATTGTAATATCATGTATCTGTGAAATGAAATTATTTCTCCTCATTAAAATATTGTCTTGCTGCTTTCCTGGAAAAATGAATTAATTAATGTGACAGTAGATGACTTGAGTACTAAATCTAAATCAGTATCTATACTTCCATGTCCAACTCAAGTACTGTGCTAAGTCTTTATATGACAGAGTATGTGCTTGGTCATGAACAATGTATAGTTTACAAGATTCACACGTGCATATCTGTTCACTGAACTAGACAAAGCTTTAGTATTTAAAGCATGTAGAATATTGTAATTGACTGGTCTCATCCATCTGTACTCTCCAATCCAATGTCTGAGTAGACAAATGGTAGTTTGAAATTCCCATTATATTTTTGCCATTAGACATAGAGTAGGAAGGCAGATTTATTTTTCCTTAAAATACCAAACCTGACTTCTGTCCTTGTATCACAAATACTAATTGTCAGCTTTTCTCCTGCTCACTTCTTCTCTTGTAGTTGTTCATAGAACTTTTGCATTAACTATCCTAATTTTCAACTTTCTTGTGCATAAATTTATTTTTTGCATAAGCTTCATCTGGTCAAAATAAATTCAGAAAAGAATTTTTAATTTAAAGGGTATTGTAGAAGAAAAAAGACTACTAAAGGGACACATGAACAAAATACATTTTGGGAATGAGCATTGTTGTTCCAGAACCCGCCTGTATGGCTGAGACTTGTTGGAAGGTTGCTTTTGGATCAGTGAAAGAAAAATCTCTCAGCATTGTTCTGCCAAGGATTAACAAATGGCGCTTGGGCTGACTTTGCAAATTGCCTTCCATATTCAAGTACTTCAGAGGTTCTAAAGGATCTGTTGCAAGAACTCATTCTGACACTGAAGCAGCAACAGATCGTGGGGAAGGATGTTATTACTAGTCAATTGAGACAAATCCATTTGCAGTCTTTGCACGAATTTGGTGGGTGTATACCACCATCCAGGACAGGGTATTTATGTAAAGTACTGTAAAATGCTAAAAGTGATGAGTTGCCTTGTTTTAGCCTTATTGCAGGCTAAATTCCTTTATGCAGAATCTATTTGTATCCCTGATGCATCCCTTTAGATCATTTTAAGATTTTAAAACTCTTAGTAGTTCCATGGAAATCATTATTAGCTATATAGCAGTTCTACTTGATTTTGACATGTCTTGTATTTTCTGTGTGAATACTTACAAAACAGTAGGAGATGTAAGTCATCTTATTTTGGTAACCTTTACGGATAGTGGTAATTTCCTCTTGTTCTGATCTTGAGTGGTTTTGCATTTACTTGATGTTAACATAAAACTTCATCTACTGGTTTACTCTCTGGTACCTTTAGCCAGATTCTTTATGTTTCCATGCAGACATCTTCTTTATTACTGTTTTTGAGTAATCAATAGTCCAAGCTGTTAAAAAGTAGTGTATTAAAGTTTTGGTTTGTTTTGTAGACACGTGTGCGTATTGCCAGCTGTAGCTGTTGCTCCTCCATATTTGTATGTAGCAAATCCTCCTTATACATATACCCACAAAACGAAGGTCTTGAAGTTTAATCTGAAGGAACAGATACTTCCCTACTTCCATTCAATGCAGCCTCATTTTCTACAGTTTCCAGATCCCTGACTGGTGCAGTGTGATTCAGGTATTAAAAAAAACCCACCACCTGTTATAACTATGCAAATGTGGTTTCTCTAACTGTTGAAAGCTACCTGCAGAGCCTTCAAGTTCTTATTTCATAAACAGGCAAGGTGGAAGCTCCGGCTGTCTTGCTTCAAAAAAGCTGAAAGCAAGAGGACACCGTGTGTTGATTTTGACGCGGATGATTCCAGTTCTTGATATACTGGAGTTTTTCTTGAACTTCCATTTTCTCACATACGTAAGAGTTAATGAAAGTGGTGCTCACAGTTGGCATTATCTGGTAAGAAAATTCAAGCTTATAGTTAATAGATGCTCATAGTGGGAGGGAAAATGCTAAAAGGAAGTCTTAATACATTTGCAAAATTAATTTGCATAATTTCATTAGTTATTTAAGCAAATTGTGTATGTAGCTGTAGCACAAAATATATAATTATGTATGTAATATGTCAGTCATATTACTATTTGATGAGGCATCCAGAGTGTTTCCAAGAGGCATGCTTCTAGTTGTCCTACATTTATGAGTAATTTGTGCTTGAAATACAGATGTTTTATTTCACTATAGCATTTTGATTAATTGCTTCTGCTTTCATTATCTGTGGCGCTATCTACATTGTCAGTACTTTAAGTGTAGTTGCTGTTTTTATGTTGGCACTTCCTCAGCCTTACTCCAGGGGCTTCTGGTTTTTGTAGAGTGCTCTGGCATTGCCTGAGGATAAATTGAAAGTATGCTCATTTCCCTCCCCAGTAAGATTCTCAGTATCCTCTGGGGCCTACAGTTTGAGCAAACATTAACAATATAGTTATTCTTTTCTTATTTTTTATTTTAAATTGCATTGTTATGCCTTCTGTCAGATGCAGTATAAAACATAGAGCAATACTTTGCCTTAAAGCAACACAAGGCAGCGCAATAGAAGGGATTCAATTTAGTCAATAGACAAAAAAATGATGAAGCACGCACAGAATGTAATAACCCAGTCAGCTGTGCTTAGTCATAGAACATAGTGTGACTACTGTAGTAGTTCTTTAGATTTTTATCTGGTTGACTGCACCATAAATTAATAGTTTTAATGGTACACAAATTAATTTTGAATTGTGTAGATCTGTAATGTGGGCAGTCAGATAACTTAAAATGTTTTCATGCTGAATGTAGGTTGGGGAAATAATAAGAAAGCAATTTTTCTGATCTCATTCTATAAAAAAACTTTGTTTAGAGATACATGCTTTATTAACGTGAATTTGTAATTAAGTTGCTTGTTCTCCCCATTTTAGGAATCCATAAAAAAGTTCAAGCAAGAAAAGCGATTCTTCTGTGCTATTCCTTCTTCCCACGCTCCTTCCACGGGTGTCAGCCATGTAGATGCCAATACTGTTGTCTTCTGTGACACTGATTTAGATCCACTGATCGATACAAAGGCTAAAGAATGGTGTGATAAAATTGCGAGGTGGAGATATTCACATATACAGGTGACTTTTATGCTAGGAAATAGTATAGAAGTTTTAAAATCAGAAATAGAGGGAAGATGGTTTTAGGTAAAACCGGGGGGTTTGGTTGAGGTCATCCTTTTAGTTTAAGTCATTTGGTCTTTTAAGATCCCTTTAAAGATTGGATTAGTCATACATACTTCTACACTTCAGACCAAAGGGAAAACAAAAACCCTGTCCTTTCCCTTACTGTATCTTCTATTCCTGTCTTTCCCTCCCACTTTCATCTTGTAAGCCATCTGGATTTCTGTGTTGAGACAGTCAAAACGAACATTAATACCTGTGGGTGTTTTCTGCTCTTGTTAAACAATAATTTTCTTTCTTGATGATCTATTATTGAATTTCAAGTCCACTAGTGAAGAGGTGCTGGTGTTCATGTAGTTCTGAGATGTATTTGAAAGCTTATCTCAAGTGACCGTTTCTTTTGCCAGAAGGACGTGCTGAGAGCAGAGGGCACCTCTGGCCCAGCTTACACCACTGGCCAGGAATGCATGGGTGTGCAGTGCAGGCACTGTTAGCAAATACCCTGCTGTTGTACGGATTTTTTAAAAATCCAATTGTAAAGAAGATAATACTGTTTATTAATTTTGAAAATCAGAGCTTAAAAGAACGCGGTGTTTTGAAAATATGAAATCAGATGTAAAAAGAAAGCTTTCCTCTAAGAAACTGAAAAATGAATGCAAAACTTCCTATGGAAATACCTGATGAACTCTAAATGAGTGTTGGGGCTCACTGCTGTAGGCAAGGAACATTAGATATGAAACAGCTGGGTTTCAGAAAGTGTCACTGTTTTCCAGGGAACAGTATTTAATGAGTTTCTTTGTTTTACAGGCTTATATGTGGTAATTCTGTTGAAGAGAGGCTGTTGAGAAAAGGTATTAAACATTGGATTCAAGTGGCTGCTCAGGGAGATGATTGTTCAACAACTTTTAAACTCAGGTACTGTGACATTAAGAATGTGAGCAGTTCTTCAATGTTATGTAAAAAATTAGTGCCTACTAGATCAGAGTCAGAATTTGAAACATCATCTAATTTTCTATTTATTTCCAGACTTATTTGGAGGTCAGTGGTATGTGATCACAGTTAAAATCAGTAAAAAACTTGAGTTCTTAGCTCATGTACAAAATCACAAGATAAAAACATCTAGAAAGAAAACCGTTTGTTCCAATGATAATTTTATGCTATTTTGGGCATTAATTAAACAGAAACAACATGTCCTGCAGCAAAAGGTGTCAAATATGTCTGTAACCTGACTTTTCTAAACTCAAATTTAGAATGATTAAAAAACTTTTGACATCACACATTGTCTTACTGAATACTTGAGAACATGTTTCCATAAGGTTCTTTGCTCTGAAAATGGAAAAGAGGATTCCAGGAAGTTTACAGAAGGGACACTATGTGAGATACGAAATTACACAGCTTCATAGTTGTATGATTCCAGAAATACAATGGTTCCTTCACAGTTAGAACAGCTGGCTAGCTTTGTGGATCACTTGTGATGATTTCTCTTGTTTTATGTAAAACTTTAGAAATATTTGAAATTTAATTTCCTGTGCAACAATCAAACAACTTTCATAAGGTACTTTATTTCCACTCCATTTACATGAAACAGTTCCATGCAAACTTAAATATTGAAACAATTCTGGGAGGTAATGTGAGCTTGTAGATAGATCTGTTTACCTACTGAAACATTTAAGTCACCAAATGTTCTCCTGAGAATTGAAGTGCTTTGGACTAAATTGTATCTTGTGAGATAAGACTGTTTTACAGTCCTGTGCTTTGTGTTTTTTCTTCGAGGCCTTGGATCTTTTTTTTCTTAATCATGAAATGACTATTCTCGGCATTCCCTAAGGTCTGTCAGATTCTGATTGTCTCCTTTTCCCTTTGGCTACTTGTGCAGAGCCCAAATAGCAGCCTGCTTGCTAACAGCCAGTCAAGAGTGTGCGTAATAACTTGGAGGGGGTTCTCTCTCTTTTTTTACTTTCAGTTAAGAAAATAGAAGCCAATAGTTGGAGCCTATTCTCAGTGATACTGGTGGGACATGAGCAGACTAGCTAGGGACCAGAATGTCAGATTTTTGGTCCTTAGCTCTCTTTTCTACCTTAATTACGGTGCCATTATTTGCAACTGAAATAAATACATTTATTGGTTGGGGTATTTTTCTGCTTGTTTTTAAATTACTGGTTATTTTCATGTTTCTAATTCAAAAGCTAACTAACTAGCAAAGTGTCAAAATGTTTTTCTGAACAGCTTAAGCCAATTGAAAAGTATGTGTTGAATTTCTTGGAATTGTTTCATACTTTGAATGATCAAAAAAGCCAGAAAGCCAACAAGGTAACCAACTATATTTCATTTTCTGAGTAATTAATAAAAACAAAAGAGAAAACACCAGCTGTTGTCAGATTTTATTTTTTGTTTGTTTATTTGGGTTTTTTTTAGTTGGTTTTTGTTTATGAGCATTGAAAGAATCAAAAGCTTGAAATGATCAAGTTCTAAAAACACGCTGGTACCTAATTAATAGGTAGGCATATTTCCCTTTCTCTTTATTGGTGTGAGGGCCTTACCCCAGAATGAAAACTCAGTTTAACTAACTTTGTTATGACTGTTAGCCTGTAAAAGGTGAGACTCAGATCAGTGGCAGTTTACTGCTGTTGGCATATTGTTGTGGTTCAAGCCCAGCTTGCTCACCCTCCCCAGCCCTGGGTGTTGAGGGAGAGGATTGGAAGGGTAAAGGTAAGAAGACTTGTAGGTTGAGATAAAAACAGTTAAAAATTGAAATAAAATAAAATAATAATAGAAAATAGAAACTAATTATACAACATGCAGTCGCTCACTACCCACTGACCGATGCTCAGCCTGTTCCCAGCAAGCGATTCCAGAAGAGAGAAAATCCCAAAACTGCAATCCTGGAAAAGAGGGAGAAGCTTCCCAGCCAACCCTCATCAATATGCTGAGCATGATGTATGGTGTGGAATATTCCATTGGCCAGTTTGGGAATGTTGCTCCCCAGTTTGGGCTGTGCTCCCCCACAGTGTCTTGTGCACCTGCACACTGGCAGGACATGGGAAGTTGGAAAGTCCTTGATATCTTAGCAAGAACTAAAAACATCAGTCTACTATCAACATTCTTCTCATACCAAATCCCATACTGAAGCCAAAACTGCACTATTCTAGCTACTAAGAAGAAAAATAAGCTCTATCCAGATGAAACCAGGACTCAATATGTACTGTGAAAAGTGGCAATATTTTAAAGTGTACAAATTTTCTTCCTAAAAGGAGTTAAAAACTGCAAATATAAAATAGGAATATCATCATGCCAAGAAGCTGGAAAAGGCAGAAGAAAAATTTCAGCAGGAAGTGAAAGAGGAACTCTTAATGTATACCAGACGAGATGCTTATAACAAGGTAACATCAAGGGATCTCCAAGTCCTTGCTTTTCGAAGGATTTGCACGTTGCGACTGTGAGCCGTGTATGTCTGTTGGGTTCACATTGCACTGGTCTCGTGCCCTTACACAATTACTGTGCTCTCGAAGCTGGCACTCTGTGGACAGTTTTAATTCTGTAGAGTAGCAGATTGCAGTGTTGGCAGAACTGTGGGTTGGTAGGTTGACTTGGAATGGAAATGCACAGTCCTGTATTAAGGTAACAATAACTGAAAGAAGAGATTGAGAAAAATACTGAAAATTAAGCATCGTTCCTTTTTTTTTTTTTCCTAGTGTAATTTTTGAATTATTGTTATTGCAAACAAGCTCAGGTTTGTGAATGCTGGGTACTGGGCTGGATGATGTATTGAGGTATCAAAAATTCTTTGTTTCTCATACAAGAATTTGTCTGTGATGGACCAGATGGAGAAATAGAAATAACGGCTGTAAATGAGTAGCTCTTATTTAATCTGAAGGAAATCTTGCCTAAAATACTTTAATTACTGGCAAACTATGGCTTGTGGGGTTTGGTTTTTTTGTTGTTGTTGCTGATTTTTTTTTTTTTAAAAAAGCTTTGGACTCCTCCTGTTGTACCTGAGACTCACAATGATGTCTACACTGCTTCTGTTACATGTCTGATGTATGCTAGTACCCCGATTCCAGAGTCTAAGCTTGCACCTCAGTTTGTCAGGAAGGCACGTAAGCGGCAGAGAACAGATCTGTCATGTAAGTTGGATTCAAAATTGCACTGGAAGGCATGGTAACATTTTTGTGTGAAACAATAGGAAAATTCTTTTGCAAGAATATCTTTTTAAGTTTGTGTTTAAAAATTTAGACATGTACGTACCATTATCTCTGTTGATTGATATCGCTCAGACAAAATGATTGAATGTAGAGTGCAAGCAGAGGGAGTGCACTGTGAAAACTTGCTATTATCCTTACAAATTATTAATAGAAATACGGGTGAGTTAAATGAGCAGGAGTAAAGCAGTGAGGCTCTTGTTCGTTCATTTGATCTGGTTTTCAGCTTATTTTCTCGGTGAAGCAAGAAGCTATTTCAAAATGACGGATGAAGTCAGATAGTGTACTAGGGGACCATAGGCTGAAAGTGCCTGCATTCAGAAAAGTACTGCAAAAGATATATCATTAGTTAAATGATTTGAAGCAATCAGCTTTATGTCATGATCTTTGTTGCACAAAGTTCCTTTCCCACTGGAAATAACAACTTTGTCCTGCCAATTAGCTTCAGGTGAGAGAAAGAAGCATTGCCATAGAAGGATGGTTGTTCCTCCACCTTCACTTTTCGTCCAAATGACTCCAAGATTAATGAAAACGTGACAGAAGAGCAAAGCTCAGGAGACCCTCCTCTGGGTAAAACAGAAAATGTATTTTGCAAGAGCTCTGCCAGCTTTCAGCAAGTCAGCTGCTGACATTGGGCAGGATAGTCTTGCATGGCTAATTGCTGAAGACTTGGCACTGTTAAAACTAAGATAGTACTTCATTTTTATTGACTTCAGAAACTTTTTACTTGGAAGTTTATTAGAGCATCCATAGACCTTGATTAATACGGGATTATACATGCTTGTGCACACAAGGAAAGCATTTAACTGAAACATTACACTGTTCTGATTTCTCTCTGCCTCTAGGCAGTGAAACAGTTACAGACACTTCCTTTAAACCTTGCTGTTGTGTCACCGGCACGGACAGCAAACTGGGGCTTTGTCAGCGATGTCCTTAACTCTTGTAACTGTGTTTATCGCTCCCCAAAGCAATGCCAGAATCATGAAAGCATTTGCAGGTCCAGAAGGATAGGTGATTCTATGTTGAAATGTGCGTTACGATGTGAAGACTTGAGGGTTTCTTTGTTTTGGGTTTTTTAAATTCCTCATTGCTGTTATTGGACTATGTGAGTGTTTAGTAAGCAGAATCATAACTATATTTTAGAATTTTGGGTAGCTTGGTAGCCAAGCAAATGCTGTATGCCAGGGAGTATCCGTGGTACCCGCTGTCCCAGCACAGCCCGAGCCCTCAGCCCCTGGCCATTTTTTTCAAACAGAAGCATTTGACAACATCAGTTTTAACCATCACTCTGGTGACAATTGTGCAGATGCTTTTGATGACTCCACTTGTATCGGGTAACCTTTTACATTTTATTTCCGGTTCACATTTTGCTACAGAAAATAAACCTTCAAATCTTTATTAAATGGCATTGCTCACTTTAAAATTTATTGACAGTATAGTGTTTCAGTAAGTCCTTTACTCTTCAGAAAATAGCATATCCCGAATGTTTTATTATTTAAGTGTAATTAATTTTAATTATGTAGAATTTTAAACACCGTCATCTTTGTATACTATCACGTATTTTCAGTTTTATCTTAGTTTTATCTCTATTCTTTTACCTGGTAAACAATATTCATCTGAACTTTAATTTTCGATTTAATCTCAAAAAGTTCCAGGAACCAAGCCCTGATCCTCCGAGCACGGTGACTGCTCTGGCACCCATGGAATCACTCTAGCAGTTCCCCACGTACACCCTGGGTTCTGCCTCCGGGACGTCTTCAGTCGCTGATGTTAGTGAAATGTCCTTTTTGTAAAGGAGAGCGGAATATCACGATTGAGCCGGTGGAAGCTGCGTTTCCTTTTTTGCTAAACTATTCCCCCGATTTCTTTGGCCGTATTTTATTCTAGCCAAGAGGAGCACTACGTTATTTTTTTTCCTCCTTTCTGCATTTCTCCCTTTGCATCGCCTGAGGCGTTTCTTGCCCGTGCTCCAGGTAAGCGGTGTGTAGTCCGTGGCAGACTTTTACACTAAACTTGGAAGAAAACCGTCGGCAGCGTTACCTGCCCGTCAGAGAGGACTGTTTGGACGCGTGTTACACTCCCGTATCTGCACTACAATAAAGTTAATTTTCCGCCCTGTGCCCGAGTCTCGTTCCTGAGCCGCGGTGCCCCAGCTCCCGCCAGAGCCCCGAGGCTGCGGGACCCGCCGCCACCCGCCGCCCCTCGGCCGGCGGCGGGGCGCATGCGCGGGGGCGGCGCAGGCGCAGGGCGCGCCCCGGCCGGCGGGGCGCGGCGCAGGCGCAGAGCGCGGCGCAGGAGGCGCGGTTTGTCTCCTGCCGGCGCTGGTAGCGGCTGCCGCTCCGGCCGCCCCCCGCCCCCGCTTCCTGCGAGGAGCGAATGGAAAGTCTGGCCCCGGCGCCCGCGGTAAGTGGGGCCCGCCGGGCCGGGGTGGGGTGGGGGGGCGGCCGGGCCCCGCTCCTCCCCCCCCGCACCCCCTCACCCCGCAGGCCTCGGGCCCGAGGCCCGGCGGCACCGGTTCTGGCGGCGGGGGCGGCCGCAGAGGAACGGGCCTTCCCCGCGCCGCCCGCACGGCGCTGGGGCGGGGAGGTGTGGGGGGGGAGCCGTGTCCGGGGCGGGCAGGGCCGGCCGCGTCCCGCTGCGGGCGGGGAGAGACGGCGGCGGCGCTTCCCGGGGCGCTGCCCCGGCGGGGGGCCGCGGGCCTCGGCGAGGGAAGCCCCGCGCGAACTTCGGGCGCCGGGGCTGGGCGGTCGCCGCGGGCCCGGCCCGGTGTGTGGGCCCTTTGCCTACTTCAGTTTTCTCACACAAAAGGCGATCGCTTCTCCCCGGGCTGGCGGAGGCCGGCGGCGCGCTGGTGACGCTTCCTTATCAGCGTGTAATTAATTAAGTGTTTTCACTTGGGCCGTAAATGTTAGCGAAGTATAGGTAATTAAAATAATAAGACCTTGTTCCTGGCGATAGGTGATATCATTTGAATCTTAATTATTTGGTATCAGTGCTGTGATAGAGTCACGATACCACGAAGTATTGCAGGATTATTAAATCTTTTGGAAAAGGTGCCTGCAAGGAGTGGATTTTTTTTTTTTTTCTTTTCCTTCCCGCTCCGCTGAGGGCTCTCCCTCAGATTTGAGCTCCGAGGAGCGGGACAGACGAGATCTGCCCAGAACTGCGTGTGGTCGCGGTGCAGGCAGCGCTCCGTGGTACTTGCCTGGCGTGTGCGCTCCTGGCCCCCCCGCCGCAGGCTCCTGGCCCCCCACCCCTGCAGCCTCCCGTCCCCGGCCCGTGTGTGCCAGCGCTGCGCCGCTCCCTCGCCCCCCCGGGGAGCCGACTCCTTCCTAGGGGCGAGGAAGGGAATCCCCCCATCCGAGGGATGAGCAGAGCGCTGCGGGTAGCCCAGGCTGGGGCAGCGGAAGACTCGAGCTGTGTTTCCCTGCCCGAGCAACAGCGGAAGAGCGGGACGAGCCGCTGCTTGGCGTCACCCTGCCAGCAGTGCTGCGGTGTTGAGGTGCTGCTGCCTATTGCCGCTTGTAACCAACTTGGAGTTAGCAGCGGAGACGAGTGGCAGCGAACTTGTATGCGTGTTGGGTCTGAAATACCAAAAATGAAACTTGCTTTCAAAACATGCGAGAGGTTTTGGAAAAAAAAAAAAAAGTCAGGTTTTGTTTTTCTGTTGCTGCTACTGCGATGTGATACCCAGCACTGAATCTACCTGTCAGTGCATGTCAGTGGAATTTTCGTTCGTCAATGATTAAAACTCTTTTGGATTTCTGCATAGCTTGGCTCAATAAACAGAGTTTTAAATGAAATGCAGATTTGGATTAATTTGAATCTTTTTCAAGGCATTAGTGTTCTGAAGAAAAGAGGAAGCAGAGTTAAGTATCAAGTACAATACTTTTTCAAACGTCTAGGTGATTTGGTAGGGACATTTTTTCATGATGCTTTTTTTCAGTAGCTAGCTAGAACAATGAAGTTAAATAATCTGTGTCTATTTTATAATACTTTTAGTTATTGTTGAAGAAACGTACTGTAGATTTTAAGCAGCTGTTGTGTTTTTGAGAAAACTATTAAGTGTTAAAAGCACTGGAACACTGGGAATAAGCAACACAAAAAAGAGAAGATATTTTTGATATTGGAGGCTGTGGAACTTCACGATACAACAGAAAGGGAAAAAGTATTTTTTAATTATTTGAAGTCATTCTAACTAGCTAAGAGGAATGTCTAATTTATAAAACTATTTAATAGCACTTTGTTAGCTAGAGAAATGTATGAGGGATTTAAGTGAGCTTTTGTGGTGCTGACGGTTTTGGGTAATTTGACTGATGACATAAAACGCTAAACATAATTAAGTATATTTAAGTACTGCAAAGACAGGACAACCAAGTTGTTACTATAACATAGTCTTTTGAATAGTAACTAAATAGTTTCAGTTACAGGAGTATTTTTACCTTCCCTGAATTTCTGTTTTTGTGTATTTCTTTAGAGTATACTGTAAAAAAACCTAAAACAGTGAGGATGCACCATGGTAATGGTCCTCAGAATGCCCAGCGCCAGCTCCAGAGGTCCAGGTCCTTCACGGGCAGTGAGGGAGAAGAGCAACAGGCAAATTTACCCCAGTCCCCTGCAGCTTCTTTTGCACCCTCTGCAAGTCCATCTGCACCCCAATCCCCCAGTTACCAAATACAGCAATTCATAATGAGTCGAAGTCCAGTAGCTGGGCAGAATGTGAACATCACGCTGCAGAACGTTGGACCGGTGGCTTCAGGAAACCAGCAGATAACGCTTACCCCATTGCCCATTCCAAACCCGACATCACCGAGTTTCCAGTTCAGTCCTCAGCAGAGGCGGTTTGAGCATGGATCCCCATCGTATATTCAAGTCACTTCACCGCTGCCTCAGCAGGTTCAGTCTCAGAGCCCTACGCAGCCTAACCCCGTGCCGGTGCAAACGTTGCCCAACGTTCGGGCAGGCACTCCAGGCCCTGGCTTGGGTATGTGCAGCCAGAGCCCTACTAGAGGATTCGTAGATGCTAGTGTGCTTGTGAGACAAATCAGCTTGAGTCCTTCCAATGGTGGACACTTTGTGTATCAAGAAGGACCGGGAATTGCACAGATTGCTCAGGGAGCTGCTGCACAAGTACAGCTTCCATCTTCTGGGACACCTGCTACGGTGAGGGAACGCAGGCTTTCGCAGCCTCATTCGCAGTCTGGTGGCACCATTCATCATCTTGGTCCTCAGAGCCCTGTCGCTAGTGGAGCAAATATGCAATCTTTGACTAGCCCGGGCCATATTACGACGACCAGCTTGCCTCCCCAAATCAGCAATATTATCCAGGGGCAACTTATGCAACAGCAGCAGCAAGTGCTTCAAGGACAGCAGCTGGGTAGACCCCTTGGATACGACAGGACTTCTGGTGGATTGATAGCAGGAGTTGGGGGACCTAGTGCATTTGGAATGACGTCACCACCTCCTCCCACAAGTCCTTCACGGGCCACTGTACCACAGGGGCTCTCGAGTCTTCCTCTTACTCCTACGGTTAATACAGCAGTGAAAAAACAACCCAAAAAATTGGAGGAGATTCCTCCTGCCAACCAAGAGACTGCTCAAATGAGAAAACAATGTTTGGATCATCACCACAAGCAGATGGAAATTCTTAAGGAAACTTTTAAGGAATGTTTGATTGAACTGTTTTTCCTGCAACATCTTCAAGGGAATATGATGGACTTTCTAGCTTTTAAGAAGAAACATTGTGTTCCGCTGCAAGCATACCTGAGGCAAAATGACTTGGATCTAGAGGAGGAAGAAGAGGAAGAACAATCTGAGGTTATCAATGATGAGGTAAGAAATCTGTTGGTTAATGTTTTGGAGTGAAATCGTAGATGAAGTTGTGGCACGTGGATTGTGAAGTATTGGAGAATGTGACAGTACCTGAAAAATCATTTTTACTTGATGAAGTCTGGCAATTTTTCTTTAAATAGTTGGTCTGTGAGAATGCAGTTCTGTTAGATACTGTGATCTGACAGGTGGGTTTGAACATGCTGTTAGATATATGTATTTGAAAGACGAGAATAGAGAGGTGAAGGGAGCTTTCACTGTCCTAGTTAGTATGTAAGCCCACACACAAAGATGGCATCGGTGTGGAAGCTGTTTTAAGCTATCAGAATGAATATGAATAGGAATCGTAGATGAAATTTCACTTACTAGACTTACACAAACCAAGAAAGTATGAGCAAAAAGTCTTACAAGAGGTTAACCTCTATTTGACTCATGTAACTTCTAACTGTAGATGTTAGTGAAGTTCAGTGTTGCTGTGGCCAACAAAAAACCTGAATTAATTTAATTACTCAGAGAGAACATGTGAATCATAATGTGTATGGGTCTGTAGTAATGAATCAGGTTACCTAGGCTGTCTTAGAGCTCTGTGCATGTATTGCTCCCTAAATGATTAAACAAACAGCACTTAACAGACCAGAGAGTAACAAGTTCACTTTGTTATTTAACTAACGTGAAATCACTGTTCATTAATGGCAAAAGGACTTGAAATAAGCTTGCCACAGACAGATGCTGTGCAACGTTTGTACCTGTTTGTGTAGCTCTTGACCTGCAGCGCAGGGTGGGTGCGGGAGCAGTGCCTGGCTGGGACAGAGCCCACCTTCCGGGCTGACATGGCAGGGGGGCAGCAGGGTAGATGTAACTGAAGCCACTGCATCACTTGGCACTCATTTTGGAAAAATCCGTACGTATGGGTATATAGTTGCCGGTTTGTAAAGAACCAAACAAACCTGTTATATAAAGAAACTCATATTGCTTTGAACTACCTGTTAGAAATGAGTGTCTTCAGTGAAAGTTCATGACTCTTCAGGCGTGAATTGTTAGGGATCATATCTTCAGTTGGGATTTGTGGGAAATTTTAACAGTGTAACGGCTGAAGGTTAATTTGTTCATTGCTTTGTGGTCTAAACTTCTTGACTAGGAAAAATATATTTCTGCTTGTGATAGTTATTGAATAATTTTGAAGGAATAATTTCTTTCTATATATAGTAACATAAAAGATAGCCCATTATTGTAATTTATTGACAATTGATAGTATTTTTTTTTCACCTGGTTTGTATTTTGTCAAATTGTTTAGGTGTTCTTGTTGGGTTGCGTGTTTGTCAGCTGAAATACCAGGTATTTTTAACTACAGTACGCACATTTTGAGGGATCTTTAGCGGGTGTAAACTGTGTATGTTTCTTGAAGTCAGTGGCGCTACTACAGTTTGTATCAGTTGAGGCTCTACCCCTTGATCTTTTGGCTTTGGAGTTTGCTGTACTTTACTGCCTTCTTGTGATGGATCATCTTTTGTTTGTGAAAGCTGCTTGTCTGTTTAACTGCTGGAGAATTTCGCAAAGTGCAAAGTCTTTACGTGTTTTCAAATGATGAATCCTTTTGAAAGATTAAGACATCTTTTGAGTATGTTCTTTCTTTGTATTTTTTTGTCGTCTTCTCTTTTATTTCCCCCTCCCCCCTCTATCACTTTCTGCTAAAGCAATGCACTTCATCCCTTGCCTGGAAAGGTTGATCGCTTTGGGAATTCAAGGGAAGAGCGAATGGTGGCTGTGCTCATTGCTTAAATAAATGTTGGAGCTCTCTTAAGTTCAAACTGTCTGTCATGCTAATTTGTTGTCCATTAGGAGCAGCAATCGTTAAATTAAACACACTTTTATGTTAAGTGGATTTAAGAAAAGGTTTCCAGTGACAAGAAGTCATTATAAATAGTCAAGGCTGTACTCTGTTCTGCTATTAAAAGTGAGACAGAACAGCCTGAGCTCAAACCAAGCTGCACTGATGGTGGTTTAGTTATAATCCCCTCTTCAGTGAGGTACCATCAGTACAAAATGAGTGTGTTGAACAGTTCAAAAAAAAAAAGAAGAAAAACTTTTAAAAAGAAAATGATTCTCCCTTCTTTTTTTTTTTCCCAAAATATTTCTCTCAGGTAAAGGTTGTGACAGGAAAGGATGGGCAGACTGGTACTCCTGTCGCTATAGCAACCCAGCTTCCTCCAAATGTTTCTGCTGCTTTTTCATCCCAGCAGCAACCATTTCAGGTACTTTTCAATGGTTCTAAAATGTAGTTTCATCCCAGATTTTTTTTCTTCATTCAGATTTGATATTTCTTAGATGAATTAGAATTTTCCCAAGAGCCCATCCCTTATCATCTAAACAAAACAAAACAAACTTCGCAGTCTTCAAATGCATCCGTATTAATGAAGCCTTGAGGAAGTTAAACCTTTGTCTCCAGGTTGCTGGCTTATTTCATTAACTTTCAGCTTGAATGTTTTCACTTTGGTTTGTTTGTCTTTTGTTTCTCTAATGCATTTGGTTCATTTGTGCATTCTGCATAGTGATAATATGGATTCTTTTGTCTGTGGCATTGTAATTGTGGATTTCTTCTAAATTTCTTTTCTTTTTTTCCTTATCTATTAAAGGTTTTGAGTATGGCTACAGAAGGTTTTGGATTTGCCTTCCCTGAAATGTTTTAAACAACAATAATAACCCTCAGACACAGTTTTTTAAAATAACTAACTGCTTTCTATTAACTCTACCATAAATGTTGGGAAGAAGAAACTGAAGTGCTTGTTTTTATTATATGAGTTCTCTTTTACAATTTTTTTCTTTTTTTTTTGTGAAGGAATACTGAACGAAGTAAAGAAATAAATGTGATAATCAGTTAAAGTTTTTGTGGATCAGTGATGATGCAGCTTTTAAATGCAGGCTAATACGGGTTTATGCAGCTACCTTCAACTCTGTGTTACCCAGATACCATTGCTTATATACTCTGAGAAACAATATACCCTAATTCCTCTGCAACTAAAATATTTACCTTTTAGCTCAATTATATAGGCTTAGCAGGTGTTAGAGGCTGAATTACTCTGCTGTCTCATGGAAGCTGTACGGTCTGTACTGCCTTCAGCTAGGCTTTGGAAAATGGAAAGTTAAATGAAATGTATAATGGGTTGTATTCCTGCGTATATAACAAATGGAATGTTCGTAGTGGTATTTTACAAATGAGTTGCCTAGTAAAGGGGCTTGCACTGAGAGCTCTTCGTTATGGCCAATACTGACATGTCTTGGAAGTTTCCTTAGACAGTCTGGCTTCATCTAAGCTGTATAAAGTGTGTAATATTATATCAGGTTATTTATTATAGTGATTAAGGTTGTCATCAAGCTACAGCAACAGCAGTGGTAAAGTACTTCTGAAACCATTACACCATTTCAGACCTGTTTCAGAGAAACTAGCAGGTACATGCTAAAAACGTACAAAAGTCTCTGAGTAATTGTGATAATAACTTTTAGTGCAAACCTTTAACAGAAAGTAGCATCTCTTTCCATCAGTCTTTTTCTTTATAACTGTTTATAGAGAAATAACGTGTCCTGATCAGCATCATCATTCAAATTTGAGGGCGTTAAGTGCAGCACTCAGAATGATTATTGTGGGCATGCTGCATAATGAACTTTGGAGAACTACATTATTTTAATTAAAGTTAGGACAGTATTAGTCTAATATTAGTGGTATGTGACTGCAGTTTATAAAGACATAACATCTTGAAGTGTCTGGCCTAAATTTTGTGGTGATGATGGAGACCGCTGGGAGGCATACTCTTAAGAAAATGTCAGTCAAAATCCTAAAGTAGAGATGCAGCTTGAAACTGTGAGTACGTGATCATCCAGAGTAAGAGTGCATGTGAAATAAATGGCATCTGAAGCAGAGTTTGGAGAACATACTTTCTTAAACTGATGTCCCAGAAAGCATTTGATGCAAACGGGACATAAGATGAATTTGTTAATTCGGTAGAATTGTACAGAGTAAGTTTTTGTGACTTTGAAAATTCTATAAATGCCTAAGCGTGTGATGCTTTGCCAGACACAGGCTGTTGAACTTGAAATACGCTGCACGTCTGCCCTGAGAGAAGACAAGCATTTGAAAACTTAATCCATATCAAGTGTGAGGTGGCAGTGAACCATGACCATTAGAGGTGAATAGGAGTCAGAGATTCATAATACCAAAATTCACACCTTAAAGCTATAGCTGTATCATGAGAGTGGCCACAAATGCCCTCACAACAACAAAGAGATTAAATGTTACTAATTCATAGCTATTGATAGAATCTGAGTGGTGTGGGATATATTCGGCTCAAAAAGGAGTGTTTGAAACCCAGTCATTTTAGGTGACTTTTGCTATGTTTATTAATACCATTTGATGAAGCATCGAAGATGCAGGGTTGTGACTGCTATGGTTACTTTCAATATAGACTAGTTTACTTCCTTAGGCTTGATTTACATTGATAGAATTCCTGTTAAAAATCAGAGAAGAAAAGACCTATGAATAAACTAGAAGATTCTGTTGGGAAATTGCTGTCTTTGCTATGTTGTCATAAGAAATTTTCACATTTGCAAACCCTTACTGTACATTGATATGGCAAAGGCTCTCAGCATTAGAAAGTTACACTTAGCAAATTTGAGTGCTGAATTAGCTCATTTTCTAGGATGTAGAGGCTGCCATACATAGTCTGTTTGTATTTTCTGATAGAATCTCTTAAGACCTTGGGATAGCCCTTATTTTTCTCATAATAGTTTTCATAGTAGAATATTGGGTATAGCATGACTAAATACTGAGAAAAAATTAAAAATATGACTTGGAAACCCGCTAAAAGGAATTGGACTTGCACAAACACCGACATGCATTATTAAGTACTTGCCAGTAGTGCTGAGGGCCCAAAGAGCATGGAAATAGTCACATACCCAAACTTGTTTGCTTCAGTAATCCTGTACATGAGTCTGCCATGTGAGTTTGATGCTGAAAGGATTATTTAGAATATATTCTCTGCAATCGTTGCCAATATTAAATGTAGTAATTTTAAAATAAAGTTTTAATATAGCATGTAATCTTACTGAAGCTAAATTCCAACTTGCTGAATCAAACCCCAGTGATTTCTTTTGCATCTCAATATCAATAGTGCTCTTCCAGGCTTGTTAATTCATAGTTGTGTGATGTTTATCCTTAGACGAAATATCTAGTAGTTTCTGATGAGCTCTGATGTCACCTTAGCCTTATGGCAATGTTGTGTTTTTCCTCGTCGAGTTTCTTTATGGTACTCATTTTCCCAGCTGTGCAAACAAGTACAAGTCTAGCATCTGGAAAACTGGAATTGGAACTTGTGTAACTTGGCTGAGATTCTTTTATTCCATCTTCTGAGCCTTAGCAGTTTTTCCGGAAATATTTCAAGGTTAACTCTCATGGAGCTCTATCCTGACAGTGACACTGGTGGAGACTTAAGTCAGTTTAAACAGTCTTCAAGATGAGAGTTTGTGCATTACTGCTGTTTCACACAAAGTGAAAATTATTAGCTTTCACCAGTGTATTGACTCTCATTTCTTACTTTTGTGTCCTGTTACTTATGATACAGATTATGCATAAATTCTCTTTCCTCATCTAATTTCCCTTCTAATTAATCGTGTAATGAAGTCACAATTTTCAATTTTTGTCATGTCAGCTTTTTATTGCAGCTATATACTATACGAATACACCATTCTGACTTCATTGCAGCGTTATGCAAATGATGAAGGGTAATACACTAATGAAAATTTCCATTTATTAAAAAAATAAATTAGGCAATTTTATTTTTTACGTATCCCATTTTTCTGGGTTTGGTGTCCTTTTAAAGAAGTATTTTAAAGATGTAGATGTGTATTATATATAACCAAATTCATCAGTTTAGTTATTGTTTTAAAATTTAAACTCAACAAAGAGTATCTATGCATTATGGACATCTAAAACTTGATAGGGGATATTGAATGAATCTTCTTCATTGTACAACTGTTGTGAAGGATTTACTCTATGCCAGCCTCTTTAGATCCATCTGTAAATTACATCTTGGTGTTAGACTATCTACAGATTGAACTTTTGTGATTTGTTTTCTTTTTCCAATAGCAAACGCATACAGGGACTCCAGTAACGGGGACTGTGAACACCATAGAAATTGAAGCATTTAAGAGACAACAGGCACTTGCACCAGCAGGTATGTTCTGCAGACAGAATTTCACTTTGATTCTTTGTTGTTGGTTTTGTTTTCCAACCAGTTAATGGAGCCCACTGTTCTGTAACTCTTGAAATACAGTTTTGCCTCACCTTGGGAATTGTCAGATCCATAGGACTATCTATTGTGAATGGTGCTGTGTGCAGGGTGCACTCCACTCACAATATATAGGGCTGGATTTGGCAGGCATGGAGACATTGTTAGGTTGATTGTTCTGGCTAAGAAGATTGGAGATGGCCAACTTGAAGTTAGAGGGACTCTGCCCTTGGAGCATGTTCTTCATAAATGCTACACATGTATAGTAGTCGTAGCTTTCTGAGCTGATGTTGGAATCATGTGTAGTAGTTTGCTTTGTAAAATTGAACCCATTCCATTATACCATGCCATAAATGGAATTTGAATATCACAGATTCGTCTAAGAGACCACGAATTGAAGTGGGCCGTCATGGGATGGTTTTTCAGCACCCGGGTGTGGCTTCAGGAGTTCCTCTTCAACAGCTAATGCCAACAGCACAAGGTACTGTGTCACCACATGCCAATTGCACATTAATTTAACAAGGAGATGTTAGTGATGGGACTAGAAACTTGGGCTTCTGGCCTTCCAAGATCCTAGTCCCACCACACACTTCTCCATGTAAATTAATACTTGGTATGCAATGCCTGGTCTGTTTAAGGAGCTGAGTGACGGGCTCCAAAAGGTGCATGTGGGCATGGAAATACGTCACAGGTGCTGATGCAAAATGGTTAAACTGAGAATTCTGGAACTGAGCCAGTGATTTATGAAAAGGAAACCTCCTAATTTGCAACATCATGGCAAATTTTTGTTCATTAGTCGTGTCAAGCTTTAGAATATGTGTTAGAGTGAATGTGTTAAGAACTAAATATTATTCAGACGATGCTGTTATTTTAGGCTAAATTCCATTAGCTCAGTAGTCTTTTTTTTTTTAAAGTATAAGAAATTCAGAAGATATATAATGACATGGGTTTTTCTAGTTGCTGTGCTCCAAATTTTAGTTGCAGTCCCGTGCATGAAATACTTTGTTGTTTATTGTAATGGTGATTTATTTTGTGATTGTGATGTGGTATTTTCAAGTGATGGTGTCTTGTGGCAAAGTAAGTAACAAATTAGTCTATTTGCAGTTGATTTCCTCTTTATATTCGTAAAGAGCATCGGACATCTTAATTTCATCTGTGTGTGCTTTCTCTTGCTTTGTAGGTGGAATGCCTCCCACTCCTCAAACTGTGCAGCTGACTGGGCAGAAACAGAGTCAACAACAGTATGACCCATCTAAAGGCCCTCCTGTGCAGAACGCAGCCAGCCTGCATACACCTCCACCGCAGCTGCCGGGGAGACTGCAACCTGCAAACGTCCCCATGACATCTCTCCCAGCTGCGCTGCAGCTTTCACAGCAGCAACCACAGATAGTGGAGTCCCCAGCTCAGCCTCAGATTCAGGTGAAGATCCAGCCTCAAAGTGTACCCCTGACTTCCGCTCCACTTCCAACACCACTTCAGCAGCAGGTTCCACCAGCAATCCATGTGCAAGGACAGACACCAAGCCAAGTGTCACAGCCACAAGCTACAATACAGCAACAGGTGTGTGAACTGTTGGAGTGAAAATATGTTTGTTTCAGTACCCAGTAAAATCTAAGAGTATTATCTTCCTGAAAATATATGAAAAATGTTAATGTTTTTTAATTCCACTGGACACTTAAATCCTTTCCTTATAAAAATGCAGGTGTACATTTTTTATTAAATTAAAGTCCGTGTTATGGACTGCTGTAGTGTAGACTAAGTGTTGAATCCTAGGCTCATCACTAACAAATGTGCTTCTTGGGCAGACTGTGACTCTGACACGACCATCTGCAGATCCTGCTCAGACTTCTCAGCGTCTTATGGCAAATACCATCCCACCTACCTCATCCATTGCGCCAGCAACTATCTCGGGCACAACACCGCCTTCTGCGTATCCAGTACAAACAAACAGGACCTCTCCAGCAACTAACAAGTCCCTGTCTCCTATTGCATCAAAACCCCCAGGCTTAGCAGTTGCAGCAGCACCTAAAACACAAAGTCCAGCTCAGAATGCAGCAGTATTACCACAGGACAACTCTCAAGACAAGCTTGCTGAGCAAGTAAAGCTGGTAAGATTTTGTGTTTTTCCCCAAAACTTAGGAACAGTTAACACACAGAGAGCAAATTAACATGAGCAATGTCTTTGAGTTATGAAAATGGGCTATTTTGGGGGGGTTGGGGGTGGGGTTTGGGGTTTGGGTTTTTTTTTTCGGTCTGCTTTACATACTGAGTTTTTCTTTTATGAGCCTTCAGAGAATTTGAAGAAGAATTACTGGTCTTTATGCTGTTTTGTTCTATTATATTGATTTTATCTACTCATTCGAGGTGACTGCAACCTTATTTATTTTTATAGCTAACTGGAGGTGTTGTTCTGCTTACTTAACAGGAACATGATAGAGATTCTCTGTTTTTTCACAGAATCAAGCAGCACTAATAATGAAGATATATTTATTTTCTGTGGATAAATATGACTACAATTTCAATTTATTAAAAAAAAAATATATTTGATTGCAGTTTGCATATGTCTTGTGACTTGCTTTTCATGCTGCCCAGTGAACCTTTTTTATCCTGTTATTTAACAAAGTACCTCTTGTAATACAGGTTGAGGTACTGTGATTCTCTTTACATATAAGTTGAATTTAGTCCGGTAATTTTTCCATTGATACAGTGTTCAGATTTGATTTTTGTAATGCATGTTACACCTTTTTTTGCTATCAATTATTTTGATGAAGTGCGAGCAATTGTTGTATTCGGCTACTATTTTAGGTGCATTCTGCAGCTTCATTGTAACTATATGTACTTCTTTTTAAGGAAAATCAAATCCATCAGCGAATAGCAGAACTGAGAAAGGAAGGTTTATGGTCCCTGAGACGACTGCCCAAACTCCAAGAGGCTCCAAGACCAAAATCTCACTGGGACTATTTGCTGGAAGAAATGCAGTGGATGGCAACTGATTTTGCCCAAGAGAGAAAATGGAAGATGGCAACTGCTAAGAAGGTACTTGAAAAACATTTTTTGACTCAGAGCAATTGATCTCAACATTTCTCATCTTGGTAGCAAAGCTATTTAAATGACCTTTTCCCACAGATAGAAGTGATGGGAATATAAGGCACCAGTTTTTAACTTAAATGAGAAACCATGTTGTCAGCTTCAGATATTCTAGCATTTGAAACAGACTAGATAATTGTATTGATTGTGGATGCAAATAATAGTTTTGGATTTTGTGGATTTTGTTGCTCTGGAAATCAAATAGTTTCTTTAGGGGAATGTTAACTGTGTCATATTTAAAAAGTATGGCTATCGTGCCTATCTCACAAATCAGTTATTCCCTCTCAATGAAGAGTAAATATAGAATTTTGTAAATAACTTCCATTGAGTGTGGTTGTCTGTCTAATTCTTCTTTCTTAATCTCAGAAAAAGATGAAGGAGAAACCATGGAGTTCTCAGGACAGCAGTGCAAACATGGTAGAGAACTGTTTCCATAGGGGAGGAGAGCAGCACAGTGGGAATAAATAAGTCAGTGTTGGAATGAAAATTGAGGTGGTGTGAGATGAAATATGTAAAACCTGTTTATTTGCAATAAGCAAGAGTTTTCTGTGGATTCTAGCAGTGTTTGGGGTAATGAAGAGAGCAACTGAAGGTCACTAGTTTAAATTACCATGTTGTTTTCTGTTGAATATTCTGAAATGATGGAAACTCAGAACTTTCTTCCTTATAAGTGAAGTATTGAAGTAGATGTATAATTTTGTAGAATGAAGATGTGCATTTTGAATATAATTTAAATCTGAATTTGAAGCACTTATTCCATTTGTGGCCAATGGTAGGTTTTTAAGAACAGGAGAAATAGGAAGGGCAAATATGAAATGATCCTTCCCTGGCAGTATGCTTCAGACTTCTGGAAGTCAGTGCTTTAGGGACCTCCTGAGCTAAAGGTTGCAATCAAGTCAGTGTTTAACAACCATTGACTGATCTTTCACTCATGTATGTACACTCTTTTTGAACTCGTTTTATGTTTGGTCTCTGACATTTTGTGATTTGATTTCTATGACTTCATACGTGCTGTCTGAAAAAAAGTTTTCTTTTGTGTGTTTGCTGCTAATTTCAGTAGATTTTTTTTTTCTAATTTTTGTACTGAGAGTAGTGAATTAAGTTTCCTACTTGACTGCTTAGTTACAGTTCTTGTATTTTCTTTTTTCCTTTGAGTTTCATGTCTATTTTACTGGCATGGTAAATACCATGACAATAGAAATATTGGAGGTAAGTGTGACATGTATATGGTGATGGTCAATGTCTGGCTGCTGCTAACAGCTATAATCTTAAGAAACGCAACAATATGTATTTTGAGGTAACCTAATTCAGTATGTCTCATGGTATTTTAGATAGTAAGAACTGTGGCTCGTTATCATGAAGAAAAGAAACTTAATGAGGAGAGAGCTAAAAGGGAAGAACAAAACAAACTAAGGCGAATTGCTGCATCAATTGCTAGAGAAATAGAATACTTCTGGTCTAACATTGAACAGGTAAAATACTGACCTATTAATACTTGGGCAAGTCACTCCATTTTTTTTCATCTCCAGTAATTTATTTATAAAATGTAAGTGCTTTATTAGACATGATTTACATTTCAGGTTGTTGAAATAAAACTGCAAATTGAATTTCAAGAGAAAAGAAAAAAAGCTTTGAATTTAAAGAGAATTTCAAGAAAAGGTAATTGTAGTCCATTTTTAAGAAATCCAGTATAAAATCTGTTGCTATTGTTTTACATAATTTCACTCAGTGGGGTTTAATCTTGTTGGTGATAGAATTGCGAGATGCTAACAATAGGTTGTGAACAGATCTGAACAGTGAGTTATGGGGTTTTTTGATGTTTTTGTGCTAGATTTTGTTAATATTTCTTGTGTTTTATGTTGAATGCATTTAAAAGTTCACATAAGAAACATAGAATTGCTAAGTGACTAATGCATACATCAAGTATAATAATTTTCCAGGTAAGGATACAAAACCTGTAGAAGACCTTTTATTGGAAAAAGAAAGTGAAATGGTAAGTGTTTCTGTTACGTAAAAACCCCATCACATTAGTTTAAATATGACTACTTGTGCAAAAAAGTTTTTATTGACATGAAATATTTTCCTTAAATACGTGGTGATAAGCAGATTTCTAAGTAGTTACTGACAGTTGAACATATAAGCAGAAATATTTTTTCTGGTTATGAATCACAACTTTTAGCAGGGAAGTGGATTGCAGTTGATACATGTCTTTTAAAGGAAAAATTAATACTTATTCAGTGGCTTTCAATCATTCATTCTAAGATTGCAAGACAAAAAAGATGTACAACTTCATTGCCAGACTTTGTTTTGGGCAGGAGTTTCATCTACTGTTACCAGGGGTAAACTTTGTGAGGCATGAAAGCATGTTTTCGGCTGTTCAGTGGTGATTTACAGAATGGTTTGGGTTGGAAAGGACCTTAAAGATCACTTAGATCCAACCCTCTGCCACGGGCAGGGACACCTTCCACTAGCCCAGGTTGCCCAAAGCCCCGTCCAACCTGGCCTGGAACACTGCCAGGGAGGGGGCAGCCACAGCTTCTCTGGGTGACCTGTGCCAGGGCCTCACCACCCGCACAGGGAAGGATTTCTTCCTTATACAATCTCCCCTCTTTCAGTTTAAAGCCACTACCCTTTGTCCTATCACTACCTGACCTTGTAAAAAGTCCCTCCCTAGCTTTCCTGTAGCCCATTTTAGGTACTGGAAGGCCACTGTAAGGTCTCCCTGGAGCCTTCTCCAGCCTGAACAACCCCAATTCTCTCAGCCTGTCCTCACAGGGGAGGTGCTCCTGACCCCAGTCATCTTTGTGTCCTCCTCTGGACCCACTTGAGCAGGTCTGTGTCCTGATGTTGGGGGCCCCAGAGCTGAACACAGCACTGCAGGGGGGGTCTCACAAGAGCGGAGTAGAGTGGGAGAGTCACCTCCCTCGCCCTGCTGGCCACGCTGCTGCTGATGCAGCCCAGGACACGGTTGGCTTTCTGGGCTGCGAGCGTACGTTTGCCTGGGTCACGTTGAGCTTCTTGTCAGTGAACATCCCCAAGTCCTTCTCTGTAGGGCTGCTCTCCATCCACTCCTTGCCCAGCCTGTGTTTGTGCTTGGGATTGCCCCAGCCCATGGACAGGACCTTGCACTTGGCCTTGTTGAACTCCGTGAGGTTTGCACGGGCCCCTCTCCAGCCTGTCCAGGTCCCTCTGGATGGCACATCCCCTCCCTCCAGCGTGTGACGGCACCACACAGCTCGGTGTCATCGGGGAACTTGCTGAGGGTGCCTCGATCCCACTGTCCGTGTCACCAACAAAGATGTCAAACAGCACCAGCCCCAACACCCACCCCTGAGGACGCCGCTCGTCACTGCTCTCCACCTGGACATCGAGCCATTGGCCGCAACTCTTTGAGTGTGACCATCCAGCCAATTCCCCATCCACCGAGTGATCCATCTGTCACATCCTCATCTCTGCAATTTAGAGACAAGGATGTCGTGCAGGACAGTGTTATATGATTTGCACAAGTCCAAGTAGGTGGTGTCAGTTGCTCTTCCCTTGTCCACCAACACTGTAACCCCGTTGTAGAAGGCCACCACGTTTGTCAGGCACAATTTCCCCTTAGTGAAGCCATGTTGGCAGTCACAAATCACCTCCTTATTTTCCATGTGCCCCAGCATGTTTTCCAGGAGGATCCACTCCATGATCTTGCTGGGCATAGAGGTGAGACTGACTGGCTTGTAGTTGCCTGGGTCTTCCTTATTTCCGTTTTTAAAAATGGGGTTTTCCCCTTTTCCAGTCAGAGGGAACTTCACTAGACTGCCATGACTTCTCAAATATGATGAGTAGTGGCTTAGCCACTTCATCTGCCAGTTCCCTCAGGACCTGCAGATGCATCTCATCAGGTGCCATGGACTTGTGCACCTTCAGGTTTCTTAGATGGTCTCAAACCTGGTCTCCTACAGTGGGCAGTTCTTCATTCTCCCAGTCCCTGCCTTTGCCTTTTGTGTCTTGGGTGGTGTGGCTGGAGCCCTTGCTGGGCAAGATTGAGGCAAAAAAGTCATTGAGTACCTCAGCCTTCTCCATGTCTTGGGTAACCAGATCTCCCTTTTCATTCTGGAGAGGGACCACACTTTCCTTAGTCTTCCTTTTATCACTGATGTAGCTATAGAAGCTTGTTGCCCTTGACATCCCTAGACAGATTTAATTCTATCAGGGCTCTAACTTCCCTAACCTGATCCTTGGCTGCTTGAACAATTTCTCTGTATCCTCCCAGGCTACTTGTCCTTTCTTCAACCCTCTGTAGTCTTCCTTTTTGTGTTTGGGTTTGTCCAGGCACTACTTGGAGTTATCTACTGAGAAATATATGTATATATGTTACAGAATGGATCAAACTGAATGAAACATAAATACCTTTTGCCCTAAACAAACTGTGTGCTAGGTTGGCTACATCTGTGTAATGGGAAAAAGGATGAGGGAGTGTTCTGAGGCCCCAAGCCATCTGGCATGGCACAACTGATGCCCACATGCTGAAATTCTGCCCTTTCACCAAGCAGAATGCCTGCATCTGAGTCTCCTGTTAGGAACAAGCTTCAGCATGTGTTATCAGCCAAACTGTGGCCTAGCACTGTCTGTGAGTGTTAATTTGCACAGGCTAAACCATACTACAGAGTGTGCTGGACAGCTGAGAGTGAACAGTTGTAGGCCTGTGCCATATCCCTTTTTTATTGACTAGTGAAAATTCAGTCCTTGATTCCTACTTGGGTAAAAGTTTTGTGCCTCGATACTGTTTTTAAGGGAAAGAGTGTACTATGGCTCTGTGCCACAGCTGGACCTCAGTAGCTTGAACCATAAACACTTGAAGTGGCAGACTGTGTGCTGCCTTCCATACAGAAGCAGAGTATCTGTTTTGTCATGACCAGGAAAGTGCTAGTAGGTGTTAAGTGTCTACTAGCAAATGCTGTTGTGATTGCAAGACACTTTTTGCTTTCTTTGAAAAAACAAAAAACCTCCCTGACTTTTCTTTCTATGATTTTAAATATTTTAATTACTTAATGCTAGGGTTGTTCATCATCTGGAAGGAAAAGAAAGGCAAGCACATCTTTGACTGATGAGGAAGGTAAGTAACTTTCAAAGTTGTGCATCTATAGCATAGTACATAAGCTGTGTATTAAAACCCCAAACCCACAGGTTTTCAGTCTGCTACTAAACTTCTTTTGAGGATTTCAGACAGAACAACCCATGTACTTTTTCTTGTGATATCTGTGTTATGTTTCTGACAAAGAAAATCCCCAGTTTAAAGCTGCAGAATAAACTGTTTCTGGTGACCATTGTCAGCCAACACTTACCAGTTCAAGACTGGATCCTGTCCTGAGGCAGAAGTGCTTCTCTCCTTTTCACTTATCTTTTAAGTTCTCCCTATAGTTGCTTTCAGATTTCCTTGTTTTCCATACACGTCTGATTCTTTTTGAATCCTGCTAGCTTATAATATTCTATGCTAGTACACTTCAGGGTTATGTAATTACAAACTTCCTGAATTATTGTGTAATTTGAATGCCAAGATTAGCATTTGTTTTTATTTTAGTTGAAGATGAAGAAGAAACAATTGAAGAACAAGAAGCTAAAGAAGGAAACATAAACCATCAAACTGAATTGTCTAATCTAGCCAAAGAAGGTAGGCGTATAGCTTAATTCTTCTCTGTGGTGGACTCTGAAACCACGGGTGGAAACAGGCAGCAGTTATTGTATTTGTAAATAGGGTTCTAGATGAGAAGTTCAATGCATTCAGATGTTCAGTTATATCCATTTTTTTTCTGTTTGGAAAGCTGTAGTGGTTAGTTTATGGGATGATGATGGACATCTGTACTTCATAAAGCAGTCTGTATACTTAACTAGTTATCACACAAGGTGTCTTGAGAACAAGTATTTATCTCCTGAAGCACTGCATTTCTTTAAAACCTCACACCAAAAGGCTCAGCTGAAGTTCTAGGAGTGCATGATAAATACTTAAAACCAGAAGTGTATCAGATTGAATATGAACATTTTATCATCAGCTGTCTTCAGTATCTCGGAAGGGTTTTGTGATCCACCTGATAGGTCTGAAAGGGCTCTGAAGGGCTGATCTTGGGGAGGGGAAGTATAAATACTTGAAGATAAGGGGCTTTTAGGGACAATGCTCTGGCTAGCAGCTCTCTTTCATTAGCAACATAACAATAACTGCTGTGCTGAGCTTGATGTATGCAAAGTATCCCATAGGGATCGCTTCACTTATCATGGTAAAAACCTTTTTAGAGGTAAGCTTCCCATTAAGCTAAGCTCGCCTGGCAATTAATATGTAGTTTCCAAATCCATTTGTTTGGTCTGTTTGGCAGCTTAGTGGCTGCAGCCAGCTGGCCAGTTGGAGGGATTATAACTCAGACAGTCAACCAAGTTCCTAATGAGGATGTTTCCTGATTGATTGGCCACTGCCAGCATGCTCATTCCTGCTTCAGTAGATCATATAAGGGATCATGGAGATACTGTTTAACAGGGTTGAGGCACAGCTCAGTTTTGTAACTTTAAAGTCTAGAATTGTCTTCCAGCCACTTGGCTGGATTTGATGCCTCTGCCTCCCCAACCAATGGTTTACTGTCAGTTTGTATGGTGGGTTTGTAATACAGTAAAAATCTATCTGGGTGAGCAAACTGCTTGGTGTATTGCCAGGTGTTCTGTGTAATCGAGGTTATTACATAAATATTGCCATCATCCACCTAATAATTACCTCTTCAATTAATTTCTGATTAGAGAAATGCCTTTATACAGTTGTGAAGAATGTAATGAGATTAAAACTAACGGTATTGACTGTTACAAGTTTTGATATTTTTAAATTTACATCCTTTCATGACCTTTAGCTGAATTGCCTCTGGAAGATTTACTAAAGATGTATGAAGGTGCCTTTTCAGAAAATTTTCACTGGCCCCAGCCAAAGCCTGACAGTGAAGAGGATAGCAGTGAAGAAGGTAAATTGCTTCTTGTTTAGAAGAAGTTGTGCTGACTTACAAGGTGATATAAGTTGATTAGCTCTTCAGGTCTCTGTTAAAAGACATTTTATACTAGGGGAAAACAAATACTGAGTGTATCACGTTTGAAATGTTTTTATTTTTTAAACGAAGAAGAATGTTGTATACAAGAATGAATGGAAAGTACAGTGGCTTTCTTGCTAAGCATTTGGAATGATCATTAGAAAAATTAGATTTATTCCTGTTATTACTAAATATTTTTGGATAATGGTCAGAAGATTTTTTTTTCCCTTTTTTTGTTTCATTTCTCAGTTTATGAAAAGAGGATGGTGTTTGTCTTAAGATATGTGAGCTGCTCAGAAACAATAGTGAGCCATAGAAGAGGCTCTCCACACTGGATTAAACTGCACACTTGTGCTAGCTGTTATTACATGGTTGCCATCTGTTCTGTACCAACATGATAGAATTACACATTTGAGAATAGGTTTTAAGTATTATGAGAGAACCTCCCTAAAAGTTGTGAAAAGCTAATGGTCATGTTAGCCTAGCTAGTGTGAATGTTCAGTACCTGCACATGATCCTGAGCTTGGGCTATTTTCATTTTAGCTTGACGAGCCTGAAAATCATAGAATTGTTTTTAAAAGTTACTGCATCCTTTAGACCCCTGTCTGAATTCTAGCCATCTCAATTCCTCTGTGTGACCTTTACTTCAGTTAATCTTTAATGCCGGTGTAATTTTTCTCTCTCATAGAAATGGAAGACCATATCTCTGATAGGGAAAGTCCTCAGAAGGAAGTTGTCCTCATTGACTCCCTTCTCAGCATTGACCAGTACAAGGGTATAGACAGATCAAGTCCTCCAAAGAAGCATATGCGAGACATAGCAGAAGTTGCTGCTGCAGCAGAAATGCTGTTACCTAAAGGCAGCTCTAGGATAACAACAGCGGTAAGACTTCCTATTTTCTGCTACTGTGTGTGCTTTTACATAAAGAATGTCTTTCTCATGATTTTGCAGATTTTAGCAACAAATTACCATAAATATTTTCTGGTTGTTGAACTACAGAATGGTTATACTTTATGACATGCCTCATGAATTCAACTCAGAAAAAAAGTATCAAATCATTCACATTACAGGTAAAATACAATACTCCATCGCTACTGTATGGGCCTCTCAGAGAATATCAAAAGATTGGGCTGGATTGGCTAGCAAAGCTGTACAGGAAGAATCTCAATGGCATTTTGGCAGATGAGGCTGGGCTTGGAAAAACAGTACAAATTATTGCCTTTTTTGCCCATTTGGCTTGTAATGAAGGTAAGTTCATGTCCAGGACAGTTCATTTGCCTAACAATTTTAGACAGGTATTGGGCTGGCATTATCTTGGTGAATTGTAGCCTAAGGTCATGTTTTTTTCTGCTGAACCATATCAGATTTTAGTTAATGCACAAAGTAAAATTATGTCAGAAAGACTTTATTGGATTGTGGGACACAAGGATACCTTTTTATCAAGTACACTGTTTGATCAATCTGTTGTTACCTTGTAGGTTACAAAATTCTTCTGAAGCCTTGTTTATTAGTATAAAAAAGACTTACAAAGTGTTTAATGACCAGATGGCCACAGATAGTTAAATTCAAGAAGCAGATACGAACAATTGGACAAATATGTCGTGTCTGTCATCTCAAATATTACTAATAGTGTTGTTGTACTGAGGGTAGTTTAAGAATGTAAGGCAAAGCTTGTTGCGGATGTAGTATCTCTTATTCAAGCAATTGATGTAGTTGAGGGAAAAACAGATATTAGGTGAACAAGGAGTACCTGAGGTCTGGAAAAAAAAAAAAAAAAAGAATAGATTAGTCCTTAAAATACCTCTGTTGTTATTTCGTCTCACTTTTAATGATGACTTTAGTGCACTGCCCTAAAAAAATGAGAGCAGAATATAAGCCACGTGAATTGTCAGGAGTCTCTTTCCATTGTTAACTGCTATGTTTCCTCTTCTGTAGGTAACTGGGGCCCTCACCTAGTTGTTGTACGGAGCTGTAACATATTGAAATGGGAGCTGGAATTGAAACGCTGGTGCCCGGGGTTGAAAATACTTCTTTACTTTGGCAGTCAAAGGGAACTCAGGGCAAAAAGACAGGTACTGTATTTTGCAACTTTTACACTGTTGTATTTAGTATTTTAGATGGCAAGACCTTTAACCTGCATTTATCTATATGTTCCTGACATCCTGGTGGGATAGGAGAAGTTTTTAATGCTACAAGTTGGTTTACAAGGAGATTCACACCTGACGGTTCTAGATTTTCAAAGGCATTTTGGGAACTCTTTGATACTGGGCAATACATGCAACGAATGTTTAACCTGCTTTCTGAACTGCATGTTACTCAAAGACCAAGACTGTCTTTTAAAATGCTTTGGGTCATAGCATCTTTCTGTTCTTAGTGAAGAAATAGCTGGTTGTAAGATACTTGAGAGGTCTGCCTTAACTTTTCTGTCTCATCCTCTCTTCCCTTTTCTGTAGGAATGGACAGAACCCAACAGCTTCAATGTGTGCATCACTTCCTACAAACAGCTGTTCAAAGGCCACCCAGCATTTATGAAAATGCGATGGAAATACTTAATAGTAGATGAGATGCAACAAATAAAGAACATGACTGAGAAACACTGGGAGGCACTTTTCAGTCTCCGCAGGTATGGAGCAGAGAATGCTTTCCCGCTGGCAGTGGATTTTTCTCTCTGTGTGTCACACAGTTCTCTTAACAGAAAACTGATAAAAACCCTCTTGATGTGGTCTGACCAAGTTCCTGTGCAACATCCACCTACAGAGGTGCCTTTTGTTGAAACAGTCAGGTTTCAGAGACAGGCTCAGGATCTTCTTGTTGCCACTGTCGTAATACTATAATTCTTCTTTGCTGATATTCTGTGTGCCCAGTTACCCTTGTATCTACTGATACTCTATGGTGAGGAAGCTAGTTTGGTGGTATATTCAAGATTAAAAAGATAATTTATCTTGCATTTAATTTTATTAGCACTACTTATTTCTTATGTGTATCTTACAAACCTAAAGCTACAGTAAACTGTTTGACTGTTGTGTCTGTTTCATAATGATACTGGCTATATGTTGTATTGGTTTAAAATCTTTTATTATTCACAGCCAGCATCGTTTGCTTCTGATAGACACTCCCTTGCATAACACATTGATGGAGTTGTGGACCATGGTACATTTTCTGATTCCGGGAATCTCCAGACCTTATCTAGATTTTCCAGTAAAAGCAGCTAATGAGGAGAACCAGGATTATTGCCATAAACTGGTCATCAGGTTACACAGAGTATGTTGTCATTTTTTCTCATCTGACCTACTAGAGTAGTTAAGCTGTTGGGGGGAGAAAGAAATTAAAAGATGTGATTTAGCTTGAAATTTCTGGTCTTTCTTAACACTTTGTTCAATTCAGACAAAAAGTCCTGCTGAAAGCAGGGGTTTCTGCTACCAGAATAGTACGGAGATTTCTTTTAAAATATAATACAGGGCTCAGGTTTTGAAGCATAACATGGAGAAATTAAAGAACAAATTAATGTCTATACAAGTGTGTGCATACTGGTATGATTAGATATGGCAGGTGAGGTTATCACATCCGATGTGTTACGTGTGAATAGGTTTAGATTCCTGTTGTAAAACTGTGTCTTTGAAGTGAGAAATCTTTTTTCCCTCAATTCTGAAATGTTTCAGATGATTCAGCCATTTATTTTGCGAAGATCAAAGAGAGATGTTGAAAAGCAGCTAACAAAGAAGTATGAACATGTGCTGAAGTGTCGTCTTTCTAGTCGACAAAAAGCTATGTATGAAGATGTCATATTACAACCAGGGTAAGGAATTAAAACAGTAAATTAAAAATGCTCTTTTTTGGTGCTTAAACAAGATGATAAAATGATCGTCACAGTTGTAAGTGTTTTTGTGTTTTTTCTGAAATTTTCCATTATGACCAGTGAATAGCATGTGATTACATTCTAAATTTACAAGCAGGTGATGCTATGGGCATGCATTTACATCTGGAACCTAAAAGTTAAGTTGTAATGGTCAGGTTTGCTGGTATTTTGTTTTAAGATTTGTCTCTAATGAGTGGTTCTTTATTAAAGCCCAAAGTGTTTCTCCTTGTGTCCACGCATTTACTTGTGCTGGGATATCAAGCAGTTATTGATAGGTGCAGGGAGGAAACAGAAACGAAGCAGGTAGAGGATAGGGATCTGGTTAAGTCATATCTGACTGCAAGATAGCACTGGTCCTTATGTTTCAGGTTTCCAAATTTACATTTGATACAGCACTACTTGAAATTCTCTAGAAAGACCTGGGTAAAATCTAAGCTTCTTTTAAGACTTTTGCATAACATACTGCATTGCATATTCTCACCTTTCCTGATTTAGGGACATGTCAGTAAAAGCTGTACTTAAATTAATGTATTTCCTTATCAATTATTTGGTAGAACCCAAGAAGCCCTCAAAAGTGGACACTTCATCAGTGTCCTGCATGTCCTGATGCAGCTGCAACGGATTTGTAATCATCCTGATCTGATAAACCCCCGGCTTTCAAGTACCTCTTATGTATCAGAAACACTGGAATACAGAACTGCGTCTCTGGTACTGAGTGCCCTGGAAAGGGATATCTGGAAGGTGAGTAGAAAAGTAGACTGTTTTTTTCTCTCTTAGTGCTCTTGTGGAATTTCTAGTACTTACCATTGTTTTCTTATATATCATAAGTCTACCTGAAGTTTATAAATAGAAGGAATTCACTATTCTATAACTGTGCGTACCAAGCATGTCCTTGCTGTATCTCTTTTTTGTAATAGTAGTTGGCACTTTTCAAGTGGTTTGTAATCAGTAATTTTTTGTGATCTGCTTGGTCAAACAGAAATTAGCTTTGCTTTCATCATACATGTTTGCAGGAATTTTCCAACACTGAAAACACTCTGGGTAGTACAGTGCTTATTTACAGCATTCTGTAATTTTCTTTCTGCTTTCAGTAGCTAAAGGAGGGCAAGACTTACTCTTTTTCACATAAGAGTAAACACTCTGATTCAATGACTAAATTAGTACACTTCTGTCAATCCATTTGAAGTACCACTATTTGTGTTATCGTTAAAGAAGTGATTCCCCTCTTTGAGGTAATGAAAGGAGATAATTGCGCTAGAGAGAAGTATGAGTAACAGGCCAGATGTGGTGATCTTTTTGGTTGATCTTATTTCCTTCATATTTTTCTCCTCCTAAATTACATGCATGCCTTTGTAGTTTGGCATTTGAGCTTGATAGTTAACAGATACCTTCAAAGAATTCTACTTAATTCTGTAGAAATTATGGTGTATGAAGAATTGTTAAATGTGCCTTGCTTTTAATTTCATAGCTGGCTAATGATTTCAAATCTTTTTCTTCCAGTGCTGATGCTTAAAATGGGACTGTCAGTTTAAGATGTATTTCCCAAGTTTTCTAGACAGTTTAGGCTAATGATTAATAGTTTACTTTTTAAATATGCAGCATTTATTTTGAGTTAAAAAGTAAAATATGGAAAGTGAATTCAGCATAGAACATATTGAGGACTTCACTGTTCGGGTCATCACATAAAATAACTGTTATTTTACAATATCTCTAGGAATCAGACCTGTCTCTCTTTGATCTCATTGGAATGGAAAACCAAATGACTCATTATGAAGCACAAGTGTTGCCAAAACAAAAGGTTACTAGAAAGCTGATTGAAGAAATCTACAGCTCCCCTCCACCACCCACTAGGCCCAACCCAGTGAAGCTCAAACCAAGCAGGTATGTACAACTGCCCTCCTTTTAAGCTAGAATTACAGGAGGAAAATGTAGTTCTGTTGCTGTGTTTGCAGAGTTCTGTCTGCATCTCTGGTAGTGTGATTCACACATAACCTCATACTTGACTTTCCATTTTAGTATTCTGTTGTTTTCTTGTTTATCCTTGAAAATAGAGATTCTATTTAAATGGTTTTTGGAGGCATACAACTCCGTTTGAAGTTTGTGGATTTCCCATAGGTTTTACTTCACAGGCAGATTCATTTTATTCTTGAGGTCCTTGTTTATGGCAGGTGAGTATTGTTTTGCAAAATTAGCATGGAGATAATTCTTCAAGACCAATCTGGGCCTACAGTGTTAGCTGTGCTTGAAGTGTTATGAGGCATATGAAGTTTTATAGCAGTAATTTTTTAAAGAGGATTTATCTCCTAGTGAAGTAGTAATATCAAAGTAATGTGGAACTGTTTTTCTGATGGAAAGGAGCTGCCTGATGACTTGTGGGCATGTTGACATCTCTCTGGAAATGATCTGAGAGCCCCATTCTTTTTCCAGATATCAGGCTGGACTCTTCAAGCTGTTTTACTGTGATTCTGATGCACCCTGCATTAAGCTAGATGCATGGCAATGAAAGATTTCTTCTTTCTTGGACTTAGCAAAATAACTTCAGAATGTCCAGACATGAAACTTTCTGAAGTGATGACTCTGCCAGCTTCAGCCATTTGCAAGAAAGAGATTAGCATCTGATGTGATCAGTTTATACTTTTCTTGGGTGATAGAGAATTTATTTTTAAAGGCCAAACTGGTCTTTCTATAGACTCTGACTTTCCATATTCTTTTCAGGTTGTTTCAACCCGTTCAGTACGGTCAGAAACCCGAGGGCAGGACTGTAGTTTTCCCAAGCACTCAAGTACAACGCACGGTGACCACAGCGACAGTAACTCAACAGGGACAAGTACGAGGAAGATCACCTATAGCTACGGTGTCTTCAAATCAAGGTAAGAGAGTTAGTGCTAGGGTGGTTACCTGAACCTCTGTGTAGATGGATATAAGTTAGTCTGTTAATAGAACTCCTTTTCCCTCTAGCTTAATGGTCTAGAATACTAATGGCTTAAAAATACCAACAGACTAATTGTCAGTAATTGTCCCCACTAGTTTCTACAGTATGATCTGCCAGTATAATGCAAAACTAAGCTTTGTGTAACCTAACTGTTAGCATATGGAGTAAATATAGCACAGTTGGTATTTAAACCCTGATCATATGTAATGTTCTGTCAAAGATGGGAATTTACAGTGATTTTGTGTATTTATTTAACCTTTAAACAATGCTGTCCAAATATATAATGTTGTAAAAATAGGATGGAGTAAAAGGTATGGATAGAAATCCCAGTCTGTAAGGACAAGCCGTTCCTGTAGCCATTTTAATATCCTGTTGGAAGGTTTCTTTTTAATGCAGGTTGTTTAAAAGAGTGGAGTTAAAACCTCTAACAGCTTGCACAAACAACCCTTATTGATTGCAGCCGCAGCAGCACAGTTTCAGACAACTCAGGCTTCCACCAGTGCTCCAAGACACCAGCCCGCAGCGACCTTCACCACAGCAACTAGCACAGCCAACCCTGTGAAACCGCGGGGCCAGACCTCTGCGCAGGCCTCTCAGCTAGGCCAGGCCCAGCCACAGGCCCCCTCGCACACCATCCAACAGAGTGTGCTGCCTCAGAGGCTGGTACTGACCTCTCAGGCCCAGGCACGGTTGCCTAGTAAGTGGCCTCCCCTTTCAAGGTTTCTCCCACCTTTGTACTACAATGAGGTTAAGTTACTAGGCACCCTAAAATGTGTACAGAATCGTTGTTTTTTTTTCACTCTTCTGATTAGCCTTGCTCAGTATGTTGCTTATGACCAAGGAAAATCGAAAATTGGATAAGAAACAATAGAATTGCTGTGGACATACATTAGCGGTGTCAACTTAATCTCCTATTTCTGCATGTTTCTTCTGCTGGCAAGACTTCCTTCAGACCAAATGTTTTAGCTCTATCCTAATTATTCCTTTCATGTTAAACACTAATCCATCTGCTAAAGGCCTCTCTTGCAGAGAGGAATGTCGCAACTGTTAGGCAGAGAAAAGCGATGAGGCTTTGCTTTAAGGTTGTATGTGCACTGCCTATTAGCATGTGTATAGAGTACTGAGCACTGATGTATTAATTTTATCTCTGGGGTAATGCACTGCCTTTACAAAAGCTAGTTTTTCATGCCAGTATTTTCTCAATATCATAAAACTTAATGCTTAAATGCCTCTAACCTTTTTGCATTTAAAGCACAAAAAGCTTGGTCCTTGTCACTTTAAAGCTTTTTGGTTTGTATAAGTGCAGATTGCTTAATGTAAATCATGTTTCATCAGCAAATTTCAGGCCATTTCAAATGTGTATTTACAGTGCCACATGAATAATTTTGTCTGTTCCTTAAACCTTCCTTCATGCTCTTGAAAAGGCAGTGACAATCACTTTAATGTCTATACTCGTCTGTTACAAAGTGTCACATGAGTTTTCAGGTAGCTCTTAACTTTTTTCCTAATGAAAGTGATAACTCCTAAAATGTTGATGTTCTTACCCTTTAAACAATCCGCTTTTTTCCAGTTTGTCCAACAAATATAGAAAGCAATACCTGCTTAACTTTTATATGACACTTTTATGCACTAAGTATAATTATGCATGGAAGGCGCTTCCGCACCAGTTTACTAACCAAAACTTATAATTGTGAATATAGAATAACCTGCCTCCCACTTTGTTTTTTTTTTTAATGCCTGTTTCCCTCCTTAACAGGTGGTGAGGTAGTAAAAATAGCCCAGCTGGCTTCTATAGCAGGAGCACAAGGGAGAATCGCTCAGCCAGAGACCCCTGTAACACTGCAGTTCCAAGGGAACAAGTTCACTTTATCACATAGTCAACTTCGCCAGCTCACTGCAGGGCAGCCCTTGCAGTTACAAGGTACTTCATTCAAAACAGGGAATTTTTGATTTTTTAGAATGCTCATGTTTTGATATAGACTGCATGTTCCTTGTTACTGTATGTTAAGGAGGTTTTTCTGTCCCCGCTGCTTGTACTGTTCTGCTCCATCTGTTTTCTGTGTGAGAAAGGGATAACAACGTAGCTCTGTTTTGAAAAATAAATGTCTATCAAATGAAAGACATGGTTACTTTTTTGTTCTGTATGGTATTTCAAGATTTTAGTATTGAATTTGTTTTCACATGTATGCAATACAGCTAAAGTAAGGTGAGGCATTATTTCAGCTAAAATCCCTGATGAGCAGAAACAGACAAAACTGTTTCGTCTGAACAAAATATTCTTGGTTTGTTCTGAAATGGTGTAAATAATACTTCAAGATTGGTGTGCCTCTGAATTTTGACCCAACTCTTACCCTGACTTGAATGCTCTACCTACAATATATTTTGCCCTTAAATTTCCCTTGCTGGTGGTATGTGTGTTGCCAAATTCAGGACAACCTGAAAATCTTGATTCTCTGTGGCCCACAAAATAAAGGGAGTGAATGCTCAGTGAGGATTTTTTGGTTAATTGGATTTCCTCTGAGTTCTGTATAAAATACCTAGACTTAGACTGATACCCCTATGATGTGACACTCCTCTTTAACTATGAAGACTTGGGTGTTCCTCTCCTGTGAGATATTATGGAACTTTAAGTCAGATTCATGTAATGAACTTGTCTGGGAAAATTTAACACAGTTTGAAACAGTTAGTATCTTTTGCTGGGGAACACTGTTCTTTTTCACGCTATCCAGCCTAATATTTTTTTTTAAATCCTCCATTGCAGGAAGTGTCCTTCAGATTGTTTCAGCACCTGGTCAGCAGTATTTGAGACCTCAGGGTCCGGTTGTCATGCAGACGGTTTCCCAAGCAGGAACTGTTCAGAACGCTCTGAACGCTTTAGGAAATCAGCATCAAGCAGGTGTCCCAACTTCCACAGCCGTGACACAACAAGGTAAGTTTTCTACCCTGAAGGATTGTCTCTCTCCAAACATTAAGTTATTAAAATCACATTGATATATAACTCCAAATTGTTACAGATCATAGTTCTGTAAGTTGAGTTCAGAAGCAGGTAAACTATGAGGCAAATCCTTTTGATTGGTGTGTGATGTGTACTGGAGTTTCAGAGAATTTTTAGTACAAACTTGGGAGAGCTTGAAACTATATTAAATATATATAGAATTTTTTTTTACCAGTTGTGTGTTAGGTCAGATTTTTGTGCCAAGAAGTGAGTTTGAAATACTTTGTTACGTTTTTTAAAGAATGATCAGGGTGATTATTTTTTATACTGACAGAGAATGTCCACACTGCTTTTGCTTTTATCTAATTTTCTTTGCTTCTTTATCTAATCAAGCCATTGTTTTCCCTTTCCTTCTGCAAATATTGCTTAGGTGTTTGGAGCCTTGCTACAAATGTGATCAGTTCCTTGCTTAAAAACACAATCAAGATGTTGATAAAAAAACAGTAAGAGAAATTGTTGTCTAGGCTGCATTTACAACAAAACAGCAGGTTGTTAAATGATGATAAAGGCAGTGCTAGGAGTTTGTTCCCAGGAAATGGCCATCTGCTGTAAATTTCTCTGGATATAAACCATTCCCTCAGAACAGACTGTTTACTGCTCCTTTTTGATACATTAACGTGCCCTTGAAGTTCATATTTTTACTTTCTGAAGAATAAACATCTTATAAAAAGGAGAGAAAAATGTTCAACAGGCTCTCAGTTGTTGGGAGGTAAAGGATTTCTGTAATATTTTGGAAGATCTGTGGCTCAAATGTTTCACCCTCCAGCTCTGATTACATTACAGGTGCTCCTAATATGGCCACAGTTCAGAATGAAAACTGATGTAAGATTTCTACAAAAACTCATGCATCTTACTACTCTCATGATAGTAAAAAGAGAGCTCTGTTAAAAGCAGTAATAACTGAAGTACTGTTTCCAAGTGATAAAAGAAAACACTATTTTTACCATTCATCTTTGGAGGAAGATGTAAAGCATATTGAAAAAACTTACTCTGACTTTCTGAATTTTGGATACAATGCCAATTAAATTCCATTGCTTTGGGTGATTGCTGGGCTCATGTGTAGCTGTGTAGTAAAAATGGATTTATACTCACTGTCTGTATTAGCTTGTTTGTAATAAAAGTGTGGAAAGGTAAAACTTAAACCTCTGCATACTCTTTGGAGTTTATTATTCTTAATGTAAGGGCTAGCACCTGCTTGGTAACTTGAATGTGGTTCTTCATGGGTATACTGACTCACCACTAAATTCAGTTTCATCGTGATTAGTGGAGGGTTGTGCTGCTTTTCTAGTAGATAATCAGTGCTGATGAGCAATGCATTCTGGCTGAGATAGAAACCTATATATCCTATCAAGAAAATAACTGCTACACAGTGTCTGTAGTCTGCTAGTACATGAAGTGTATTACTGTAGTTTCGATTAGTTTACTTGTGTGTAATGTTCTTGCAGTTCAGTTAGCTGTCTAGGAAAGTGTCTGCTAGCAGTTGAATTCACAAGAATGCTACTATGAGATTCCATCATACAGTTTCATCTATTTGTAGATACACTGAATTCATATGTTTTCTGAAAAATCTTGATATGTTTAAGATAAATTAGAATAATATTTTCCTGATTCAGAGTATACCCATTGCACTATTCATGACATTTTAAATAAACTACTAACGCAGCAGATCTTTGTGCAAAGCAAAGCAAAATTCCATTCATATATCTTGGTTTTTTGTGAAGACAGTTGGTGTAAATATCTGTCAGATATCTGATGTGTAACAAAGTACAAATTTACAACACCCAGTGGACATTTAGACTAAAAAGTTGTCTGTAACTGTGATGTGTTACAGCTATGAAATGTCTACTTATTGAAAATAATAAATGAAACAAATCTTCAGAAGAATAAATATATAAACACAAGGTTTATCCTCAGTTTGTATTCCAGGTAGAACTACAGTTACTAATTTGTCATCTGGTGACATGGGAGCAGCCTTAAAACCAGCACCCTCACATGGACAATCCCAGGTACTTAATTTTTATTTTCTTATGGAAACACAACGTATCAGGATTGATGCTAAGTCCATGTAATAGTTGGGAGCTATAATTTACAAAGCTGGAATTAATTAGGAAGCTTGATGGTTACTGAGTAGGTAAAAAAAGCAACTTTTGTCTGTGTTTCATGTTGGCAGATCTGATGCATTTTCATCTGTAATCCATAGTTTAAAATAAATTGTATAAAAGCAACCAACAGCTTTCTTGTACTATGATGGCAGACAGGTTTTTATAACTGTAATATGTTGTAATTAGTAATACATAAATAAAGGCATCATAAGATTTTCTGTGTGTTTTGAACACAAAGGTAATTGGGCAAATTTTTATAGATTTCTAATTTTAACAAGTTTTTAGAAAAGATACTAAAGCAACCTGTAAAGCACAGGGAAACATCAAGTATATGTTAAACTGTTCAAGAATCTGCACCTTAGCAATATTAATGTGTTGATTGAAATGCCCCAAATATAAATGATTAATTTTATTTCCAAAACTATGAAAAAACTTTAAAAACAAGAAGATATTAAACTAACATAAAATTGACTTGTTAATATAAATTGAATTTAGCTGTAGTCATCAAATTTTATCTGAAATTTACACCTTTTCTGATTGGTCTAAGTAGTTGTCATAATCTAGGGTATTGGTGGTATAGAGCACACAGTATCCTGATCTTGATAGCTTGATTCTAAAGAAACTCAAATTCCTAAGTGATTGTGATGAACAGCAAATGTTGTTTTCAACTTTTCTTGTCAAAGGAAACATATGAAGAAAAGAACCGGCTTTTGAAGGAGCGCCTGGACAGAATATTTTCTGGCAATGAGCGCCGTTGTTCACGGGCCCCAATGTATGGCAGAGACTTGCTGAGTGTTTGTTCTTTGACTGGTGAAAGAAAGCCCTCTCAGCTGTCTTCCAGTGAAGACAACAGGTGGAGGTGGGCTGGCTTTGTGAACTGTTGCCTTTCTTCAAGTGCCTCTGGAGGTCCGAGTAACCCATTGCAAGAGATGATCCTGACTTCGGTTCGACAACAAGAATCTCTAAAGGATGTTGTTAATAGGTAATGGGTGGCTCTGCCTTGTAAGCCCTTACCACAGTTATTTCTTATACATTTCCTTTCAAAAAAACTTTAAAACCTTGTTTCTGTTCATAAGCTTGTTTGGTTTGGATGGATTTATTTAGCAGTAAATGAAGTGCAGTATGAACATAAAAGCAAGTCACTTCTGTTTCTTTTAGGATCTTTATAGTAAGAGTTTTCAGTGCCTCATTCCTAATTTCAAGCTCAAATTCAGCTGACCATAAATTACCATACATTCCTATGCTTTGGATTTATTTCTGAGTAGGTACCTCTTAGAGCCAACCAACGAGAGTTAAGACAGAGACGTAGGCAGAAGCTAGTTTAGCTAAAGCTGATGTTTAGTGGGTTGTGTGCAGAGCAATAGCTGTGGTTTTCTAGAAGCATGAAATGCAATTAGAAGAACTCAAACTTTATTGAATTGCTTTTAGTAAGGTTGGTATGATGGGTGTTTCTTGTGTTTGAGCTCCAGTGACTGAATACAGTGGTCACAGTGCAAACACTTTTAACAGAAGCTATCATCAAAGCAGACAAAACAAAACAAAGGGAGATGAAGAACGGTAACACTTTGAAGCTATGTAGCACTTATTAAGTCACTTTAACAAAGTAGTTAGATAATAGTGTAAAATTACATGGTTGACAGCCTGAAACCATTGCTGCAGATGATCATTTTGTATGTAAATTTTAAACTCGTATTGCCTTGTTTTGATGCTTTTCACAGGGCCCTCTTCGTATTGCCAGCTGCAGTTGCTGCTCCCCCATGTTTGTATGTAGCAAATCCTCCCCCTTCGTATAGTCACAGATTGAAACTCCTTAAGCACAGTCTTAAGCAGAAGGCAGCTCCTCACTTGCATCAGCTACAGCAGATTACAACTCCTCACTTGCTACAGTTCCCTGACCTCCGGCTGGTGCAGTATGACTCAGGTAGAGGAGGACATTTGCTGATAATATTTCAGTAATTTCCTGTTTTACAGGAATGGAATGTCTATAGAAAACCATTATTGGTCTTCTTGTTTGAAATACAGGAAAATTAGAAGCTCTTGCTGTCTTGCTTCAGAAGTTGAAATCTGAAGGGCGCCGTGTGCTGATTTTGTCACAGATGATTCTGATGTTGGACATACTGGAATTGTTCCTGAATTTCCATTTCCTCACGTTTGTGAGGATTGATGAATATGCTAACCATGAACAGCGTCAGGTAAGTTTGCCCTAACAATTGTCCACTGGTACAGCAATATATGCTGCTGCAGCAGGGGAAGGAGATTTGCCTTGTTTTTCACTCATTTTGAAACACTTGACTTGTTTTTGTCTGGTTTTTGTTAGGCTATAGTGACTTTGGTGTGGGATTTTGGTGTATGGTTTATTTACTCCTTGTTTTTATTCTGTTTATGTAGGAGCTGATGAAAATTTTCAACAGAGACAAGCGCATTTTCTGCGCCATCCTTTCCTCTCACAGTCGTTCCACTGGAGTCAATCTTGTTGAGGCAGACACTGTTGTGTTCTATGACAATGATCTAAACCCAGTGATGGATGCAAAAGCTCAGGAATGGTGTGACAGAATTGGGAGATGTAAAGATATCCATATATACAGGTGATGGTTACAGATGAACGAGCTCTCTTTAACATGGTTTAGTGTAAGGTTAGTTCAGACAGTCCTACTCTGTATGATCTGAAATAAAGTGGAAACAGCGATGAAAACTTCATCTCGCTTCAGTAAAAAAGATTCCAGGTTACCACATGAAAATGTGGTCTTTCTTAATGCCACATGTAATGAATGAGGCATACGTGTCTGTTAGTTTACATGAAATTTTCTAAGTGAGGCGATGTTTGGTTTATTTTTTTTTTCTCAAATTAAACTAATTGTTGCAAGGAAGCTTTAAAGTAGAGGTGATAGTATGTGTTTTGCACTGGGTCTGTACTAGAAATAAAAAAAAGCCCACAAACCACAACATTTTAAGAGTTCAGTGTTGTTCTCTAAAGGCAATTCTCTTTTTGTTTCTGAAAGCTTTGAAAATGACTCACCAGATTTCTTTTTTCTTTTTTTTTTCCAGGCTTGTCAGTGGTAATTCTGTAGAAGAGAAGCTTTTGAAAAATGGCACAAAGGACTTGATCAGAGAAGTAGCTGCTCAGGGAAATGACTATTCAATGGCCTTTTTAACACAGGTAAGTTAATTTTCACAGTGCGTTCAAACACCCCTGTTGCAGTGTTTAATAAAGTCAAGCATCTGTGTTGGAGTGTTTAATAACAGTTTAGTAGAAATCTGTTTGGGCTAGAAGTGATAGGTAAGCTTATTAGATTTCATGATTACTTGAACTCTAGGTGTTAGGACCACATTCTCTCAAATACTGGCCATCTGTTTTTGTTCTGTTACTTGCATAGCGATGCACAGACATCACCTCTGTGACTTATTATTTTCTGGTTTCTTGCACCCTGCTGCAAAATTCTTCAGAGCTTGTAAGAATGAAGGTTTCATCAACTTAAAAAAATGCGAAATATAAAGGTTAGGTATTTAGTGAGATAGACTCTGAAGATGCAGAAGACAGTGACTGTACTGATGATGCTAGTCCATCCCCTTCTGGCACTCCCAGTGTGGTGGTGCAGGATGATACACTGTGTATTTCTGATTTTCCTATAAATTAACTGTTAACATTTTATTCTACTCTGTAGTCCTACAGGAGAAAGTTACAGAAGAGAAAATGATCAGTCTTCCAGAACTAGTAGATAGAGGTTTATTTTTTCTTTAGTCCGTCCATAGTTTATAAGGTCACTTGAACCTGAGCTAATTCAAAGTTATATAAAAAAGTAGAATGGTTCTGAAAGTTGAATGTACTTCTCTTTGTTTTCTCCCCTTCTACTTACCAAGCAAACGATTCAGGAATTGTTTGAGGTTCATTCTCCTATGGAGGATTCTGGATTTAGAGTGAAAGCAGAAGAGTTTGTAGTACTTTCTCAAGAGCCATCTCCAGCAGAAAATATTTCACCTAAAGTTGCAAGACCATTCATAGAGGTAATTATTAACACGCACATTAAAGATACAGCTGTGCAACACTAGTATTAAACAGCTGCCCTATCTTTTCTAATTCAGGTAAATTCTGTCAATCTCTTTTCCTGGTAGCATTACGTTTTGTTTTGGTTGTTGTTTTTTTTTAAATTTTCCTTGTAACAAAAATTCCAAAAGCTCACAGTTGAATTGTATACTTTCTGGGGATTGTTTCTCTTGCCTCAGCAGTAACTTATTACAGAAATTTGTGTTGGATTTCAGTGAACTCCTATGGGGTTTCTTTTCATATTTTTGAAGTCTTCATTATTTTTAAATTATGTCTTTTTGAAAGGCCCTCAACAGTATTGAACAAGAGGATGAGGAGTCAAATGATCGTGTACAAGAGATAGGTCCTGAGTCAAGCATTGAACCTTTAATCTCAGAGCTCTGTGAGTCAAAATACAATGAAGAGCCCTCACAGCTGCAGGAGTTAGTTGCTGTTGTGGATCAGGTACCATGTCTTTCTAGTTCAAATATTTCAATTTCTTTGCAGTCTGGCCTTAAAGCAATTTTGTTGTCTATGGGATTGATAGTCCCATTAAATGGGTGGGAGATCTCCTGCTGATTTAAGATGTTAAGCCATCAGAGAGGGAGATTAGTTTTAAGGAGAGCTTTGATACATTATGCTTCAGTTAAAATTTCTTTTATTATCCTCACTACTAACTTTTATTTTCCTTGATATGTTCTCTCAGCTGACTCCAATTGAGAAGTATGCTTTGAATTATTTAGAGCTCTTCCACGTTTCAGTTGATGAGAATGAGCCACGGTTGAATGAGGTAAACCAACAAATCTTTCTTTTTCATGTTATTCTATCACAGTATGTACAAGGAGGGTTATATTTTCAATATGAAGTGGAAGGTTCTCCAATGACATGGAATACATGGTAGTCACTTCTGTGATCTTCTCTTGCTATGCTATATGACACTGGAATGCCTTACAGAGAGCTGTGTCAGTTCTAAATTTCTTTTTATAAAATGGGAGTTACATTCTTCAACACAACTCAGCAAATATTTGTTGTGCTCCATTGATAGTGGGGAAAAAAAAAATAATTTCAGTAAAGGAGCTGTGTTCTGATTGTCTTGGTTGTTTAACTAGAATTCTGAGTTTGCTTTATTTTGAAGGTTTAAAGACCCTTCACAGAGACGAAAAGATCTCTTCTAAATGATTATGAAAGTATCTGTTAAGAAATTGCTGTAAGAGTTCTGGCCTGAAAATGTCAAAGTTCAAGGAATTTGTCCATAAAAATACAAATTGATAAATTTTGTGTCTGTTACTGCATGAAGTTTATACAGAGTCTAATTTTCATCTAGATGGAATTGAAAACTGCAAAGAAGGCGTGGGAAGTCCAGCACATGAAGGAATTAAAGGAAAAAGAGCAAAAAATGCTTTGGGAGGATGAAGAAGAACTTTTAACCTACACTCGGGAGGATGCGTACAACAAAGTAATTCCTGATGAGTGTTGTTTTTCTAAATAGTGTATTTCTTAACAGTTATTCTGAGAATACCTTTTCCTTCAGGGCTCAGTTGGATCATTTGAATTGTATTCTCTTTTTGCTGTGTAGGAATATGTCTATGAAGGTCCAGATGGACAAACGGAAATAATGCCAGTAAGTAGAAGTAACACCAGGCAGCCTAAACAGGCTTTTTTATTTTTTCAGACATAAAGATCAGTGGAGAGTTAATACTGCAGTAACTACACATTTTGTTCTGTGCAGCTTTGGACTCCTCCCACGCCACCTCAGGATGACAATGATATTTACATTGATTCTGTTATGTGCCTGATGTATGATACCACCCCTATTCCTGAATCAAAGTTGCCTCCAGTGTATGTCAGGAAGGAACGTAAACGACACAAAACAGATCCATCTGGTAAGTGTTTGTTCAAAACTGTTCTGAGATCTGCTGCTGAAAGCTAAAATAATCCGGGGATTTTTCATACCTCCTACATGTCTGGTCCAGTAAAGATAAAATTTGCAGGTTTGAAGAGATGAAAATTCTTTTCTCACTGTGGCCTTGAAGCAATAGAATCACTGGAAGCCCCAGTTCTCACAGCATGCCTTTCTATTTAGACATGTAGGTGTTTTTAGAAGGACAATTTTAGAAAATAGGCATTCTACTATGTGAGTTAGGACAAGGCAGATATGACTTTATACCAGACTGTTTAGTTGCTGACAGTACGCTTTTAAGAGTGGAGAATACTCTGTACATGTGTAGGAGCATTTTGCAGCTGTAAGTAGCAGAGGAATCAAAGAATGGTAGTAACTGTTTACCAATAATTTTTTTTTTTTTGTCTTAGCTGCAGGTAGAAAGAAAAAGCAACGTCATGGAGAGACAGTTATTCCACCTCGTTCACTTTTTGATCGAGCAACTCCGGGAATGTTGAAAATGCGCCGAGAGGGCAAAGAGCAAAAGAAAAACATCTTGTTGAAACAACAAACACAGTTTGCAAAGCCTTTGCCGACCCTTGTCAAACCAGCTACTGAGGCTGGACAGGATAATCCAGAGTGGTTGATCAGTGAAGACTGGGCACTTCTGCAGGTCAGATGATACCCACACTTTCTGCTGTTATTATTTATTGTATTTTAGCTTCTAATTTCAGAAATGGCTCTTTCTGCACTTTATCTCTTCAAGGTTATTTCTAATTTTTAATGGCTAGTTTGGCATTTTGCTGACATAACTCAGAACAAATTTCCTATCATTTGTATTCCTCTAAGGATAAATTAAAGGTTAAACTACAAAATGCATGATTAAGTCCTATTTTTCTTGTAGACACCACTTACTATTATGTTCCAGATTAGTTGTGCTGGCTGGACTTTAGATAATGCAGCCAAGGTTCTCCTCACCTTTGAAAAGAGAGCGGCACTTGAACGACAGCTCTCTGTTCCTCTTACGCTCCTCTCCAAGCATTTTCTTGCATGTCAGTGTGCGTAGTAGCATTTCGTGCTGATTTATTCTCAGTGAATGCAGGTGAACCCATCGCCTGAGCCCTGAGCTATCTGTATCATTGTAGTAATGGTGTGTGGACACATGCAGATAAGGGTAGGTTTGGAAGATTGGAATGATTTGTCATCTGAAGCTTTTGTACCTTTATCTATTGTAGGCAGTGAAGCAGCTGCTGGAGCTTCCTTTAAATCTTGCTGTTGTATCGCCAGCACACACTCCCAATTGGGACCTTGTTAGTGATGTTGTTAACTCATGCAGCAGAGTCTATCGCTCACCTAAACAATGCCGAAACAGATACGAAAATGTCATTATTCCAAGGGAAGAAGGAAAGGTGAGTTTACACAGAATGATGCGTCTTTTTTTACCTTAAGTTTGTAGCTTTTTTTCCCTTATCTCCGTAAACACTTGTTTTTTGTTAAATGTTTCAACAGTGTAAATAAATAACTTTTAAAAGATTATAAAATTATCCTCATCAGGATTTCCACTTATTTTATATGATTTCTTTGAAAAGAAAAAGCACCTGAACAAAATCTTCCACAAAAGATCATCTAACTTTCCTTCTTATTTTACAGCTAATGTACGAAGCTAATCCTAAAAAGAAGACAAAAAGTATTTATAAGGTGTGCATTGGTATTCTTTCAAAATCAAATCTAGACACTGTGGTATTTAGCAGCAATGGAGGTGGGCAGATAATTCATATGAGATCCATGTTGAGTGTTACCTGAGTTCTGAAACATCAATTAAAATTCCAAATTTAATTTTCCTTTCTTTGTTGATACAGTGGATTGACACCAGACTTCAGCTTTTGGATTTGATAGATAAATTGTAAATCATGCAAAGAAGTTTGTGATTTCACTTAAACTGTAGTGGGTATTTTTCTACCTAACAACCACCACGTAACTTATCCTGATTATTATGATGGTACTTAAGATCTCTAAGAATGTACTTCATGCTAGAGTCTAAGTGGATTACAAATATTATAGTGAATTTAATGCTTGAAGCACTTTGTAGTAAATGAGGATGATAGTACGCTACAGAAACAAAATATAAATTCTATGATTATAAACAACTTCTTCCAAACCGTACAGCAATTTAGTGACAGAACTGGGCAGAGAATCTAGACCTTCTCACAGTAGTCTCATTCTCTGACTAATAAGCAGGTTTGTCCCTGACTGGCAGTTTCTACTTAGGAGAAGCCAAATGTTAGAATGGCATGGTGTGTTGGATGTTAACATAGCTTTGTTGGGAGAGCAGTGCAGTGATGGTTTATATTATGTGTGCGCTATGCATAACTATAAACTAATGGGCTCTTGGTTTGGGTACTGAATTAAACTTGCAAAATCTAAACTAAAACAAATATTCTTTTTCAAATTAGAGTTTGCCATTTTGTATGTCCCCAAGTGCTGATGCCAGTGTGACCGTGAGAACTGCTCCTTATTTTGCTGTTTCTTTATATATTTCCCATAGAGTTTTGTGTAACAGTAAGTTATCAGTGACACAAGGCAGAAACCAGTCTGTGATAGATATGTTGGAGAACATTTTTAAAATAATCTACAAGCGCACCATGTGTTTATACGTAGACAAAACACCATGTGTGTGTGTTTGCAATTGAAAATTGGTTTGTTTTCGTTTTTTAGACTAAAAACAGTCGCCCACTTCGTACCAATCAGATCTATGCTCAAGATGAGGGTGCAACCCACACGCAACTTTACACTAATCATTTTGAGATGATGAAAATGATTGCAGGGAAAAGAAGTCCACCTATCAAACCTCTGTAAGTCTAACAGGGATCATTCGATCCCCCTGTCACCACAGATCTCCTGGAAACTGTGTTCTGAATTGTTCTTGCAACCAAGAGTTATTTTACACTCCGTTTCAAACCACTGTTTTGTTTCTCTGTTCTTGATCTCTTTCCTTGTGTCCTGGCCTTGTGTTATTGGAACACCTTCATGTTTCATGTGTTTGGGTTAGCTTTTACTCACTGCATGAATTTGTTCTGTGTGATTAAAAGCAGAAGAGCACTCAGTTGTGTTTTTTTTAATCTACTTCATAAACCACACTTTCCATTTGCCTGAATTGAAAACATTTTGATGTCTATGCTGTTTAGTAGCACATTGTTTTCTATGTATATTCCTGCAGTAACTTTCTCTGTATTCATTTAATATTTACTCTGAGTCTTTCTTAAAATGTCTGTTTGTATGCAGGCTCCAGTACTGGTGGGAATATCGTGAAAACTTCACCAAAACGGCAGTGTCATCTGCTAAAACATGTGAAATTAAATATTGCTTTTAAGTTTTTTCTGTCTCCAGTAATACAGTTTTGCTCAATTTCAGACTTGGCATGAATCCTTTCCAGAAGAATCCAAAGCATGCTTCGGTGCTTGCAGAAAGGTGAGCACTCTCTGTCTTAAAGGAGTTAAGAATTGCATAAAGGTGTTTTCTTCTTCTTTTAACTTTGAGTTATTTATTTTTAATGACTGTGTGCTTTGTTTTTTCACTGTTTCTAGTGGTATCAACTATGATAAGCCACTTCCTCCAATTCAAGTTGCATCCCTCCGAGCAGAACGTATTGCGAAAGAGAAAAAGGTATGGTCTCTATCTCAGCTTTACATATGACTGCAGTAATTAAAAAATTAGACAACAGAGGAAGTACGAGAAAAGCTGTCTTCTGGGAGAAGTTTGGCGGTATAGTAGATATTATGAGCAGCTGCAAATTGTTCAGGTACTAGGGTTTAGATATCCAAGGTCCAAAGTGGGACCTTTGTTGGGCCTGTATGTCACACTCATACTTGTTTAGAAGCATCTTTTTGGAGAATATATTAAAAACTTGTAAAATCTTGTTTTATTCTTGACCATTCTGTAGCTTCTTTATTCAGAAAGAGGTATTCATCCTTGCTTGTGGACAGTAAATTGCTCGTTGTGCTATGTTCTAAGCCATATTACCATGAATATAGATTGTCATAGAGTTAGGTCAGATAATTTGAGTTAGAGTGTTGCAGTAAAGACAGATTTGTATGCTGTCTCTGCACACACATATATAATACATACTTAGAGATAAAGGGGTTTTGTCTGTTGGTTTGGTTTTAAAATAATACACCCTGATTGTTACATGCACTGTTTTGAAGACAATGAAGCTCACACTTTGATTTCCTAGGCTTTGGCTGAACAGCAGAGGGCACAGCAGCAGACAGGCCCACAGCCTCAGCAGCAGCAAGCTGGCCAGCAGCAAGCACAGCAACCAGCTGTACAGCAAGCACAAGCCCAGCCTCAGCCGCAGGCTCAGGCACAGGTAGTTCAGCAGCCGCAGGCAGTAGTGCAGACTGCAGTAACTACTGTGGCCAACACAGCAGTATTGGTAAGAAAGGGAGGGCTTGGTGCCTCTGATGTAGTAACTTTAGTTCTTCTGTGTGTACCGTATTTGCGTGTTTTATTTTCTCTGGAAAGTGAGAATTTTAGGTCAGTATAGTGAGATAAAAGCTTTCTTTCTGTCTTTCTGTCTTCTTCTGTCTTTCTGTCTTCTTCTGTCTTTCTGTCTTCTTCTGTCTTTCTGTCTTCTTCTGTCTTTCTGTCTTCTTCTGTCTTTCTGTCTTCTTCTGTCTTTCTGTCTTCTTCTGTCTTTCTGTCTTCTTCTGTCTTTCTGTCTTCTTCTGTCTTTCTGTCTTCTTCTGTCTTTCTGTCTTCTTCTGCCTCTCTCTCTCTCTTCCGCCTCTCTTCCTTTCCCTGAGTATGCTGGGCATCTTCTGCTCATTTATTAAGACTGTGTTTGTACCATTATAGCAGTAAGTCTTGGCATTCTGGGGTGGAAAAGCAGCATCATCTTTGCAAAGATTTTTTCCCTTTTTGAGTTTAGACTTTAGTCGAGTCTGAGCAAATAGACTTACACAGTCAGTGAACAGTGTTTATGCAGAGAACTTGGAGAATAAAGAGAATGTAGCTGTAAGAGCTACTCTGTTAAAGCAGCTGTAGAACCAAGCTTTATTAACCTTTGCAAGGCAAGTGGAATGTTGCATCCTACAGGATATAGCATAGTTGTTTTATTGCAAATCTGTGCAAACTTTTCATGGCCTCCTTAAATCTAGAGTCTGTTTTAATGAATCTGATGACAGGTCCAAGGCTTTTGTTTTCAGAGCCAGTCCAGTTTGCGTATTAATGTGTGCAGGCAGTGGTGATTTTATTTTGCTTGTTGAAGGGCAAGAATACTACAGCTTTTACAGAAACAGACAGAGGATGGGTTCTGACCCATAAGCATTGCTACATATCTGCTGCTTAGTGATGTTCGTGTGTGACTGGTTGTCTGTGGCACGCCAGAGTAAGATATTGCTCCTTCCTTTTGCTAACAGGAATGTCAAATGACCAGTATTTACCAAACACTTGACTGGTCTCCAGTTGCTCATTAGTGTGTCAGAATTCTAATATATGCATCGGTTATTGATACGTAGAATGAATAAACAACTGCAGAAGTATCTGTGCATTCTATTGCATTTTGTCACTTCTGGAATACAACATGGTGTTAAACAGTATAGTACAGTAAAAGCTATATTTGGTTTATTTTTATTGCTTTTCTGAACTCTTACCTCAATTGTTTTCTAAATAGGCGGGCACAATCAAAACAGCGGTTACGGGGACAAGTATACAGACTGGTAAGAAGACTTTACAATCAGGCATTGGAGATGACAGGGCATTTGGAATTTCATTTTTAGAATCTCACATTTAATCTTGGCTTGCTTTCAGCCACAGTGAGTGGAAATGTCATAGTAAATACAGTTGCTGGAGTCCCTGCTGCTACCTTTCAGCCCATCAATAAACGTCTGGCTTCACCTGTTATACCTGGAACATTGACTGTGAGTAGTTGCATCACTAGTTGTGTCCTTGGACTGATGTTGGTCGCATGTTTTATCAGCGTATCTGTTTTCTTCTTTAACTTTCCTTGTTACCAGAAACTCTGCTCCTTGGAAATTTCATGTGCATCGTGTGATTCTGTATCATACACCTCTCCCTTACCAAAATATCAGAACACACTGGAACAGTTAATCAGAAAAAAGTGCCTAATAGATAATACTGTTAAAAATAGTTTGTGCCTAATAGGTACTACTGTTAAAAATAATACATGTGCTGTCATAGGCAATGTATTATGTCACTATTGTTTCCAGTCTGTAACTGTTTTGTGCTTTGTTAGTTATATTCTTTGTTATTATTTTAATGGTTTAAGACTATGGAAGACAAAGCAAAAAATTGAAAGGTAGTAAAACCCAATTTCTGTAATGTAGTTAAGGGTTTGGTGATCAGCCTGTTTGAAAAAGATTTAACCAGATGCTGATTATGAGACATATCCAAACAGATAGATGTGTTAGAAGATTTGGACCTTCTTTCCTTTTGCAATGCTTTTGCATTTTTGATGTTTGTTTCTAAAACTGTGTAGTCCATTTCCAGAAGGTTCCATAGCTTTATATGAGATACAGAAACTGACAAGTAATGACTGTGCTCCTTTTCAGACTTCAGGAGGCACTGCAACTGCACAAGTGGTTCATACCCAGCAGCGAACTGCGACAGCGCCTGCGGCTTCCACAGAACTGGTGACCATAGCATCCACCCAGGGAGTTCGTGCAGTAACATCAGTGACAGCATCAGCTGTAGTAACTACAAACTTAACACCCGTGCAGACCCAGACAAGATCTTTGGTGACTCAGGTTACACCAGGTAATAATCTTGTGTTTAGGGACTTTTTCAGAGGGTGCATAAAGGGCCCCAGAATTTCTGTAGGTTGCTTGACCACCCTAGTCTCACAATAAGGAAAGTCTGGATTTGTTGGCAGCACAATTTAACTGTGCTGTGATATTTAACTTGTTTTTTGTTGGTGCTCAGATTACATTTTTCTGCAGTATTTCTGTATGAAATGTTGCAGCAGAGAGCTGCTTGGCCCCTAGGCATTACAGTTTAAAAAGATTTTTTAATAATCTAGCAGTAAAGTATTAGAATTGACTGTCTCGACTGAAAAACATTGTGAAGAAAGGAGCATATATTTTATTATTTACTCTGCTTTTACATCATGTTTATGCTAATGTGTTGTTATTTGTCCACAAACTACTGGAGCAGGAAAATACACATGTAACAGGTTGTCTTTTCAGGTGAAATCAATGAATTAAACTGAATGTTGAAAATCTTTCTTCAGAGCTTTTTTTTTTTTCTTTATTCACAGCTACCCCAACAGTCCAGCTGTCTGGCAAAACAATCACCCCGGCTCACTTCCAGCTTCTGAGGCAACAGCAGCAGCAGGCTGCTCAAGTGCAGGTCCCGCAGATTCAGGCTCAGGCACAAGCCCAGTCTCCAGCTCAAATAAAAACTGTAGGAAAGTTGTCACAGGTAGGAAATGCATGTAACGTGGCATGTTACTCTCATTGTTGTTGTAAGCACCATTAGCTCTGTGTGTTGTATCCTGTTGTCTTGGGCTAGAGTGAAATGCAGCTCTTTTGATTCCACTAAAATGTCATGAAGGCAGTGGGTCTGATAGCCATTTCAAATAGTACCACTATCGCAGCAGGTCAGGATGTAAAGCACTTACTGTTACTTATTCACTGGCAACCCATTGCGTAAAGGAGTTGCAGTCTTAGCTCTTTGATCTTACTGAAGTCTGGCATATAGAATGTTTCTCCTTTAAAAGCTCCAGATTAATTTCCATTTTTTTCATGTAGTCAGGTAAAAGATTGGAAATGATGGAGGTGTTTGATTTTTGCAGGAGCAGCTGATTAAGTTGCAGAAGCAGAAACTGCAGCTTCCCCAGCAGCAGGCGGCGCAGCAGACGCAGCAAGGGGCACAACAGCAAACAGCACAAGTACAAGTGCAACAGCAACAGCAAACGCAGCAACTCACTGCTGTTACAGCACCTCGTCCTGGCGCCGTTCTCACAGGCACTACTGTGACAAACCTGCAAGTTGCTCGTCTTGTAAGTTGTCTTTGGCTTTGCAAAACCAGACTTAAACAGCTTATTCTCTTGACTGGTTTAAATGAGCTGGATACTGGTCATTCGAGCACACAAGTGCCCTGTGCATTACTTAGGCAGTACAAAAGATACAGCTGTAACATAAATAGCTTTAAATTGCACTTACCCACTGATACAATCTCTGAAGTGTATTACTGTAAAAGAGCAACTATGTTTAGAAACATTTACAGCTGTCACTTTATAATGACCTGTTATATGCAGCAAATATTTTTTGTGCCAGTACAATAATCTTCATTCCTTACTGCTTAGACTCGTGTTCCTGCTTCCCAGCTTCAAGCACAAGGACAGATCCAGGCCCAAACTCCACAAGCAGCACAGGTTGCTTTGGCAAAGCCTCCGGTGGTGTCTGTTCCAGCTGCTGTTGTGTCATCTGCAGGAGTCACTACACTTCCCGTTACTGTTGCGGGCATTAGTGTTGCCATTGGGCAGCCACAGAAAGCAGCAGGTACATCAACAGACTTGCTAAAACATAATAAAATTTTAAATCTCACTTTTTTAAAGGTAGGGTGTTTGAAATAATGTCTTCTGTGGGACACACACTTTTTAAAAACTGAAGTGATAGAGGTTGCATTCCAGTTTGTTTCTAAAATGATGCAGGAGAATTGAACTTACTCCATTTTATCTGGAGGTTAGCATGATTCTTTAGCCAGATGTGGTTGGTTTTGGTTTTGTTTATTTTTTTAATCTATGCATGAGCAGATACAGTTTTTAAAAGAAAGACAAACTAATTTAATTTTTTAAAAAATGCAAAATGGAAATAGGAAAACTCGTATTTCATAACTGTCTTCTGTACTGTGGGCAGAATTTTTCCTGTAGGAAGGTGATTGTTAAAACACAAAGTTAGCTTAGTCATGCCCTTAGAAATGCTTTTTTCTCTACTGTCAAAATCATATGTCTTATTTCCATTAAAATCAGTGGTTATTAGTGCTCAAAGCTATGCAGATGTGTAAGTCTATAAAAAGCACAATCTGTTTGAAAGCTGTGATTACTGGGACGAAGCAATAAAATGAAGACTCTTACAGTTCTAATTATTTTTTCAATTTTTAGGAGGCCAGACGGTAGTTGCACAGCCACTGCATGTCCAGCAGCTTCTAAAACTCAAGCATCATCAAGCAGCACAGCAGCAGAAAGCTATCCAGCCTCAGGTTGCACAGGGTCAAGCTACTGTGCAGCAGAAGGTACCTGTAGTTTGCTCTCCCACTGAGTTATGTAGTGCTTCTGCTGTTGCAGAGCTTCAGCTCTGAATTGCAAGGACACTCCTAGAGAGTCAGTCAGTATTTCTAGGGGTGGATTTTAAGTATATCTCCAGAGAATGGTTTCTGATGTGCCTTGTCAGGTACTTAATAACGTTTTCAGTAAGGCTGGTGTTTGCTGTGATTCTCATGCCCCAAACTGGATTTTGTTGTCTTCTGTTTTAAGTGACAAAGATTAAGATTCTCTTTAGTCACTTCTAATACAATCAAATGAGGAATAATCCCAAAGATTTCCATTGTTTACAATTTAAACTGTGCAAAATATACCTTTTTCCTGAAATGTCATCTTTGCTCTCAGTTACTGACCAGTGTGGTTTTTTGGAGGTGTGTTATTGTATAAATTGTGTGTGTGTGTGTAAAAGAACCATTTCAGTAAATACTCAGTGATTCAGAATATTTGTATAAGTGCATGAAAGCTTCTTCCTAGTGCTCATTTTGCTATTACCAATCCTAGGAGGATTATGTTTCAATAATTAAATGTAATTAATCTTGTTAGCTACATACCTATTCTTTAAAAAAACACCTATATTTTTTTTATTCACTGATGCTTTTTTTCTCTTCGGCAGATAAATGCTCAACAGGTTACAGTCCAAACCCAGCAGCAGACGTCACAGCAACAAAAAGTAACTTATACCACACAGCCTGCCATTAAAACACAGTTCTTAACAACTCCGATTTCCCAAAGCCAGAAGCCAGGTGGAACCCAGCAAGTGCAGGCCCAGATTCAGGTACAGGTAACACAGGTTTACACCTTTAAACTCTACAGTGACTGGAGAGTTGCAAAGATGACAGGTGATGTAGCATTTTAGCACCTGCTCGTATTCTAGTCACATAATTGTTTAAATTGACTTTATAATAAAATTAATTGGTGCTGAATATGCGGCCTGAATGGTGCTGAATAGCAGGTCAGGGGAACCACCTAAGCCATTAGTTCGCCTTTTGTCTTTGAAAGAAATACATTGTCACTCCTTTTTTCAAACAAGGGATTCTGTACTGTATTTACTAAGGAAAATTCAAGAGTTATTCTTGTTTTCTGGTACAGCCTCCCAGCCTAACCCCTGGCAGTCAAGAGTAGCTGGCAGTTATCTTCTTTTCTGCATATCTGGATCAGTCTAACCAAGGAAAACGAAGCAGGTTAGGAATTGGAAGCCTTACTCTTTCAAAAGTATATCTAAGATAATGTAGCCCATTAGAACTTCAGTGCTTCCTTCAGTTTTGTATATAGTTATGAGGAAACAAGTATGTTGCAGTTAAAATTGAAAATATGACTTTTCCTCTTCCCCTTCTAGATAAGTTCTTCAATACACTGAGTTTCTTGTAAAAAGTTTCTTTTTACAAAAGTTCAGTATCACTGAGAATGCCAAGCTGCAACTTACCATAAACAGGACTTTGGAAAGGTTTTCACTTGGTAGCAGTTTTGATAGGTATGGTGTGTTGCTGCTATTATCAATTTTTAATTTTGATACCTTTCTTTATTTCTTGTCACTACAGGTTGCAAAACTTCCGCAAGTGGTCCAGCAACAGGCTACTGTTGCCAACATTCAACAGATGGTTTCAGTTTCCCAACAGGTAGGTTTTGTGCTTATTAATTATATCACTAGAATTATGATCCTATTGAAAGCTCATTTATTTGGAATATGTGTGGCATAGGCAGTATTCTCAAAAGATATAGCAAGTTTCCTTCTATAGAAGTGCATCATGTGAATATTGAGTCAGCTGCTGTATATTCTCTGGTCTAAAACTTTGGTAGATGAAACAATGTTTGTTCATCACTGTAGATAAGATGCAAAACAGATTTTTAAACATATTTTCTAGAGCTGAAAGAACTTTAAAAAATTTGTTTCTTGTGATGTAAAGTTAGCAAATAATGGAACTAATGAGCACCATCTGAGTCTGTTCTATGAAATTTGGGAGAAATAGTTTTTTTTCTAGTTCATAAAGCTGTGCCACGTGCTTTCTAAAAGTCAGAATGGTGTGGTGTCTGTTCTAAATGTGGTGTGATAACAGACGGAACTAGGGCAAGAGAAGGTCAGACAGTTTGTTCTTTCCTCCCCTAACTACCAGGCAGTTTATTTACACCGTTTAGAACAGTGTAATTCAGACCATTAGCAGTAGGTATAACTTATGCTGTTGATTGGCAGGAATGATTTAACTTTGGGTGGTGGATGAAGTTATTGCCTTCAGTGCACAAAAATCTGAGCCCAGCAGCTCTTAATCTGTCACAGTTTATAGTGCAGTGTTTTAGTGCAGTATAAAATCTGTGACTGTTTATTTAAAATGATGATAAAGTGGTGTAAGCTGACTGATAACCACCTCAGATGTGAATGCTTCAAGGGCAAGGTAGGCAGCAGGGAGTAGAAACCTCATCAGTCAACACAAGTTGAGTCATCCTCTGTAGTCAGCAAGAGCTCCTAGGTAATTTTTCAAGGGACATTAAAAACCAGATTTTCAAGTCATTGATGTTGGCATAACTCTGGGACTGTTGAAGTTCATGGTAAAAAGACAAACAACTCCTCTCCCACACACACCAGTGACATCAGTGGCAGTAGGATTAGGCCATGCTAAGTATTTTTGAAACTGAGGCCTTACGTGTGTGGCATTCTTTTTACCTGCATTTGTAGTGCTTCCCAATGGATTCCTCTTGTATTGGTCAAGAGTTAACTTCCCCCTGGAGAAGCCCTTGCAGCTTCATTTGGCTTCTGCTTCTGACAAAGGCAGCTGAAGCTGCTCAGTTTTCATTACCTTGTCCTCTGAACAAGGAGACCTTGAATTTTTTTTCTCCCTTGCTCAGGGTAGAGCTATGAAAATTAGATTTCTGGATAGAGTTCAAACTCTTCTACCCTGAATTGGCAATATAGATTGGTAGCTGGTGTCTGAAGGGGCAATGTCAGAGACAGGTAGGAAGCCTCAGTGGCTGTATTTATTGTCACAGTATGGGTGCAGAGTGGGCATTTTCCCTTCCTTGATCCTCCATCTATCCCGCTGTTCTGTTCCCTGTATTTGTAGTACAGGAATTTTCCTCTTTATCCAGTGGGGTATTTTTTTTATCTTCCATCCATGTTCTGTAAAGGATCTGGGGGAATATTTTGTAGTTTGCACTGCAGAGATCTGAGTTACAGGCAGCTTGGCTCTTAGTTCTAGTTTATAAGGCTCTAGCAAATGTGACAGAACGTTGTTTCTGAGTGAAACCACAGAGCCTGTGTTTCCAGAATCACTCCCGACCTTCCTACTTGGTCTGAGTTGCTTGTCAGTCAAGAGAGCAAATGCCTATATAAGTAAGATGCTTCCTGTAAAGTGGATAATGAATGCTTAGTTTAATGCCAGACTATTCTTTTGTAATTGCCTTGTCATGCTAATGTCTAGGTACAAGCTCAACCCCAAACTGTGACACTTTCTCAGACAACAGCAGGTCAACAGCAGGTTCAGGTGATTCCTGCAACAACTGCTACTGCTCAGGTCGTCCAGCAGAAACTGATACAACAGCAAGTCGTGACGACAGCATCTCCCCAGATTCAGGCTCCAGGTGTACAGAATCCCACCCAGACACCAGCAACATCTGAAGCCCAGAATCAGCAAGCAAAAGTACAAATGAGGACACCTACTGTCAGATTAAAGGCACCCACTAAACCAAGTTGAACTAACAATTAAAATGCAATAACAGGGAAACACAGCATTTCTTGTTTGCTAAGCCAAGTGAGAAGCTACTCCAAACATCCAAATAAAGACAAACCACCTCTATTTGGGATTTTTAGCAGAAGGTTTTTTGCTGGTGAACATTTAAACATGGAAACTCTCTCATATAACTTCAGCATATTAGCAACTGTACAAGATGCATTCTGCCAGTGTTCTCTGTGCTCATTCAAACCAGATAAAGAAAACGTTACTTACATTTAAATTCTGCCCAGCTTCACAGAAGCAAAATGGTAATATGCCATAAATATCAGTAAAATTCATCTATGTTAGCATACTACAAACTGCCCGTGGGAATATGCAGTTCTTTGCTATAGTTTGGATGTTCACTCAATATCTGTGGTGAAGCCATTCAAAGAACCCGGTGTGGCTAATATAGCAAAGTATTTTCCATCTGTAGCAAAACTGCGTGTTGTTCTCGCTTGAGGTAAATACCTCTGGAAGATCTAACATATTTGAAGTGCTCCCTGCAAAGTTTAGCCAATAAATGTGAAAACCTGTAAGTATATGTAATTAAAAAGGAAAAAAAAAGTTTCATTCTCCATTTTTGTAAGCCTTTTAAAATGTTTGTTAGTAGTTTTGTGTACAGTTTACTGAATCACCCAACCTGTGTGCTCGTTCTCATATTTCACTTTAAGATAATAGATATTTTAGGCATGAACTGAGTAAATACTGTGTTGATAGTAAATGTGTATTAAAGTGTAGCCCATTTTTTTTGTAAAAGAGTTGTTCAGTGGATACAGCTAAACAAATGACCCGTAGCTGTTTCTCATGGGACTTCCATCAAGGAAAATCTCCAACTGATAAAATTTAATCTCTCAGTTTCATTCTGCTCTTGCAACATGTTTAAATGTTCAGTACTTTCTACTCAGCTTTCAGCTCGGGGGGGTGGGGGGCTGGGGGAAGGGGAAAATAGTGAAATTAAATCTAAGACTTAATTCTTCAACTGTGTAAAGAATAAGATCTAACTTTTGTACTATTCTTTTACTAAAGCTAATGATGAATGTATCTTCAGGTGGGTATTTTGGATGTGAATAGAGCGTGGCCTCTTCCTCCAAATCAGTTTGCCTTATTGTTACGAAGAAAAAAAAAAAAAAAAAACACAAAAAAAAAAAAGCGTGAAAAGCTGCATAGAACTGTGGGGGTTTTCTTTCAGAAAATGAAAAACAGACTGTTCGCAAACAGCACTGAGTGAGGAGTTGAAAAGCTCTTGGTAGCTTGAATGGATTTGTTTTACTTTGGCCATAAAACTGCATGACATGTAAAATTCAGACAAAATTACAACATTCCTTTTCTGAGACGGTTTTAAAATTATTTTTCCATTCTGTGATCTTTTTACACTTTTAGAAGGGGAGCCTGTTTAAAGGCAAGGGAAGTGTATCTTTTGTTCTTACCTCTGTATGTACACACCTATTGGTACCTAGCAATCCCGGATGGCTTAAACAAGAAAGAATACCCAGTCAGCTCCTCTGTTTTAAGTAGGATAGGTACAGCTCGTTCTGTGAAGTTCATGAATGTAAACACTGGGTCAGGCAGTGTTCTTGATTTTTTTTTAAAATTTTTTTTTTTATACCTCTTTTCTCCTGCATCCCCTTTTTCTTGGACCTTCAGGTCTGCAACTACGGGGGGTGTTGTTGGATTTTTTTAAGCTGTTTGTGCATGCAGTAGTATCCCCCTGACCCTGCTGAACCACTGGTTCATGCCATTACCTAAACTTCCTTACTAGCCGTGAAGCTGGTATTGTTGGCAGCAGAATAGTTTAAAACGCAAAGCAAATGCAATGGTAATGGATAACTGACACTGTGTACAGTATAGTGTTGCTCATCCAAAAAATATTGCTTAGTTTTACTTTTAAATGTTTACTTTTAAATGTTTAGCTCTTACTATGTGCATGAAAGTGGGGGCGGGGGGGGGAACCACTTCCAGCAGCGGGAAAGCTGTTGACTGCATCGTTGTGCTGGTCTGATTTGGTGTCTAAAGAGGCAATTGTTTCTTGTTTAGGTCAGTTAATGAAGATAAAAATCACTTTTTTTTTTCTTGATCTTATTTTTTTCCTTTCGATGTGTCTTTCTCCCGGGAGTGTGTTAGGAAGTCAACCTGTAAATAACCGATGAACGTGAAGCATTTGTACTTGATCCAGTAGGGTTATAAGGAATAGTGATGTATCCTACCTGAAGGTGTAATAAAGTGTACATTTTGATAACGCCACCGTGCCCTGCCTTCTGTAACGCGCCTGCGGGGGGCGGGGGCGGCCGCCCCACGCCGGGGGGACTCGGGCAGTTTATCCCCGGAGATGCGGTTTTCGGGCTGGCGGCCGGGACCGGGCGGCGGGTCCCGAGCCCCGGCCCCGCCTGCGGGCGGAGCGGCCGCCGGCTCCTCCTCCCCCTCGCCCGCCCTTCCGCCGGCAGCATGGCGCGGGCCGCCGCGCTCGCCTCCTGCCTGGAGGCCGTGCTGGGCAGCCGCCGCAATGCCAACCGCGTCTTCGAGATCCTGGAGCCGCTGCTGGTGCGGGCGGGGGCCGGGCCGGGCGGCCTGCGGGGCGGCGCGGGGCGCTGAGGGCCGCGGCGGGCCCCGGGGCCGCTCCGCCTCCCCCCCTCAGGGCCGCGCTCTTCCCCAGGGCCGCGAGCAGGAGGAGGAGGAGGAGGAGGATGTGCTCTGCGCCGCCCGGGCCTGCAGCCGGCTCTTCGGGGCGCTGCTGGAGCGGAGGGAGCTGTTCGTGGGCCGCCTGCCCGCCGAGGAGGCCGCTCTCGCCGGTGAGTCCAGAGCTGGGGGGCCCCTGCGGCGCCCGCCCGGGAGAGGCCCGGCCCTGAGCCTGGGTCGCGGCTCCCTGGGCTCGTCCCGGCCGGGCTGAGCTTCCGAGCCCTGTCTGTGTTCCACCCCCCAGACAAGTGCGGCGCGGAGGAGAAATACAAGATGTGGATGAGGCACCGCTACAACGACTGCGTGCGGGGCTTGGCGGGGCTGATGGGACACGGCGCCTTCCAGGTCAAGGTGGGCGCCGAGCCTGGTGCAGAGACACGAGTTCACGCGGGGTCCCCTGCGCTGCAGAGCAGTTATCGCTCCGTGTTTCAGTGCGGGAGGGCAGGCGGTGCCGTGAGACATGGCTGGTGCGCTGGCTCACCCTGCTCACCAGCCTGCCAGTCGGGGACACGCAGCTTTCTCAGTGAAGAACATCTTAGTTCATTCTGCCTCCTTCAGAAGTCTCCTTTGGGTCTGAGCCCAGGTGTCCTTGTTGAGGTGGGGCGTTTTGTGTTGTTTTTTTTTAAAAGGAACTGTCACTCTGCACCCTCATGAAGTTTGTGGAGCTGGAGGCACGGTATCCGTTGATCAAAGTAGAGTGGAAGGGGAGTTTAACTTTCCCTCGTGAACTTCTTAAGGTAAGCTGCAGAACTGAAAAGTGCCCCTGTCGGTCACCCGGTGGCACACGCGGCCTCGTGCTCACCTTCTCCAGGATTAACATTTCAAGCTGGGAAGCTGTCCGTGCGGAGGAAGCGGGGGGGTCTAGGGAGGGCACCCCTGGAGCTGCTGTCCCTGGGGAGGTGACGCCTGCGGCTGTGGGAGCAGTTGCCTTGCACAGGTTTGAGCTGGGTTCCTGAGAGTTTATCAGGTACCAGTTCTGGGGGGGTTTTTTTGGAGCCCCTGGTCTCACTTGCCAGGGCATTGCCCCAGTTCAGCCACCGTGTCATTTCTGAATGACGTTGTCTTTGATAGAAGGGGCCTGTCCTAGAGGTCAGGAGGGCTTGTCAAAATGGCTTGTGAAGGTTGCTCTGGGGCAAGCAGCGCACAGAGGTGGGGCTGCCTGTCAGAATGACAGGAGGGTGCCCTCGACCATCACAGCTCGCAGTCTGCTCCAGTACTGTAACACACTTGACTTGTCGCTTTCCTTCACAAACGTGTTGTTAGGTAGTTGTGGATGGCTTACTGCCCTTAAACGAGGACGCTTCACTCCTGATCTCTCGCTTTCAAGAATACATGGAGTATGATGACATTCGGTACTTTGTGATAAAGGCAGTGACCGAGAGTATTGGACAAGTCATGCAGAAGACAAAAGAGGTAACAAATTATTACTGTTGAGGTGGGTCTGGATAAACTGCTCTGAAACATGTATCTTGTGGATGAAGCAGGGAGGGACTAGTGGTATATGGAAAGACTCTGGCAGCAGGAGAAATGAGTGTGCTCATTTGAAGGCGTTGATTTTTTTTTTTTTAATCTTTTTTTTCTTGCTCACAATATATGCCAGTTACACTAAGACTATCTTTAGTCTGAAGTTGGAAGTAATTCAAGACACGTGTACTCTTACTCTTTCAAAACCTGGTCTGGGCTCTAGCTTCTGTTTTACACAAATCTCTGCAGCTTGGGTAGCACACACACAACTCTTAATTCTGTTCTCTCTCTGGTGCAGAAGAAGAGTCTGTTTTCTTTAATTGGATACACCAGTTCTGTTAAACCAGAATTAGTTCAGAGACAGGTTTTGTGTTAGGCAAACAAGTAATACTGAAGGACAAGGCAGCAGTAGTGAAGGTACCAGTATGTAGTTCAGCCATCAGCATTTTTCCTTTCCTTTTTCTTTCCTAAATACATTCAGTGCTTGAGAAGTAGGGCCATATTGAAGTCCAGTATCTTGCCATCTGTTGTGGAACTCGCTTCATGTTTAATAATGTGCTTTTTTTTTCTTCTCAGAGGCCGCTGCCATTTTACCAGCAGAATGTGTTTTCCCTCATTTCGCCCATTAACATGCCAAACAAAGAGTGTGACATGGTCAAATTTATGGTGAAGCAAGGTTAGTAAGCTCCACGTGATGAACCGTGTATGAAAATGAAAATCAGATTTAAGATTTTTAACATGTAAAGACTCTATTAAATGTCTGCTTCTCTGATCACAGTGATTCTAAACGGTATGACAAAATCCACATTCCTCAGTCTACAGTGAGGTCTGTCATGGCCTTGTGTCAAGACAAAGACTGCAGGCCAAATTTTTAAGATATCACAGAACTGAGTAAAAATGGGTTATCTTGATTTTTTAAACATCCATTCTAAGTTCAATATCTGTTTTCCTTTTCTTAGATAATTGGGAGGAACTGAAAGTGTCAAAGCTGCAGGTAACTGTTCATTTGGTGCTTCAGAGTTAAAATTTTATCTGCTTAAAATACATCAGTATGTTTAACTCAGTGCTTGTGATTCTGTTTTAAGGCACACAAACAGGCGTTTGAAAAAATGTGGCTCAGTTTTCTGAAGCACAAGGTGAGTGCTACTTCTGCTGCTGATCTGCTTTGCTCTCTTATTGCCAGTTGTTAGAGGCTGTGGCTCCTTGCATGGAGCTCCTGGCAGGACCCCGCTGTGCTTTTGGTGTCAGGTGAGATCAGCCCAGTCACTATTTCTGCTGGGTTGTCCTCCTGCCAAGAAACCTGACCTCATGTGGTCTGCTTCTCCTTACTCTCAGCCTTTTTTTCCTGCCTTAAACAAGTCTGTAAGAAATGATCTGCAGCATGACAACCTCTGTTCACAAGTTGAAGGTTCCCAAGCCCTTTTGCTGGTGACTTTCCCCTCTGAGCTGCGATGACGCTTGTAGTTGTGAGCACCTGCTTGTTTGAATGAAGTTCATTGTCAGATGTCACTTGAAAACTCTCCCATGTAGCAACTGTTCCTCTAAGCTGTTCTGTATTGTCCGGGCACATTCCCTTTTGCTTGTGCACTGCCTTTTTGAGCCATGGGTTGCTGTTGCTTTGAGTTCTCCCTGCAGTGACTGTTCCACTGTATTGTTTTGTCCTTCACAGCTACCCACAGGCCTTTACAAAAAAGTTCTTGTCATTCTGCATGACTGCATCCTGCCTTACATGAACGAGCCCACTCTCATGATAGACTTCTTGACAGTGGCCTATGGCATAGGTGAGCGAAAACTGGCTTTTTCTTCTTTGAGGCTCTGCAGCATGGTACATACGGACTTGGAAGGGCTGCTGGATGCAATGCCACAGCCTGGGTGATGAAATAGATACACTTTTGCCTGGGATGAAGCTAAGGAACTAGCGTGAACTCTGTTGTCCGCAAAAGAGGTTTTTGCCTGTGTTTGTCATGCTGTTGCTCCTTGTATATAAGGAAGATCACAAGTAAGGCTTTGGGAAGGATAGAATATTGGAGTGATTTCTTTCAAATACAGAGTTCAGCTAGCAGTGCTGATACCTGGCCTGCATCTGGACATGGGATGTGCAGATTTCCTACAGGAAGATCCTTTCTCAGGGGACTTCTGCCTCCCCTGTGTGGCTCTCTCAGGGGATTAGAGCAGCGTGTTTGCATGCCTCAGTCCTTCAGAGCCTGTTCTTCTAAACTACAGCTTAATCTTTGTAACTAACTTAAGAGCCTCTGGATGGTTTTAGATGAAATTGTGTTACCTCGCAGCCATCATGCTGGCTCTAATTTCAGTTTTGTGTTCCTTGTGGGAAAGTTTTATAATAGATACAAGTTGAAGCTGATATTTATTATTGTGTTGATACCTGCCTACTTTCTTACAGGTGGAGCAATCAGTCTTCTAGCCTTAAATGGATTATTTATTCTGATTCATCAGCATAATCTGTAAGTAAAAAGAGCATCTTGTTTAAAGGAACATGGGGTTTTGCATTTATATCTTTATAGAAAGGAACTGAAATGGATTCTACACAACTTCAGGCTTTAAAATTCCCCCATGAAAAAGCCAGACGCTGCACAAGAGGCTCAGCTGTTTGGATGCTGAGCTCTCTTGATAGTCTGACCTTTTTTTCAGCTGAGCCTAAATATCCTCTTCTCCAGACTGTGGTTGTTCACTGCTTGAAAATCAATTTCCATTGATCCGATTACATAGTGAAGCCGTAGTCTTTGGTGTGCCTTTCACTGGATCTTGTGCCATTTGCAGTCAATGGACATAGCTTCACATCCTGAAAATGGCTGGGCACTGCAAGAGCCATAAATTCACCTTACGGCTCGTTTTCAAGCGGTGGCTGTGGAGAGAAGCCTAAGAAAGCTAAACAGAGCACAGCAGTGGTCTGGGGTAGTCTATAATGAAAGCACAAAACCATTTAGACACAGTGCAGTTCCACTGTACATCACTAATGGATGTTGTCTTTTTCCTTTTTTTATCACAGGGAATATCCTGACTTTTACAAAAAGCTGTACAGTCTTTTAGACCCTTCTATATATCATGTGAAGTACCGAGCCCGCTTTTTCCATTTGGTTGATCTGTTTTTGTCTTCATCGTAAGTAGCACATTTATTACGTATGTAACCATATTTTCCTCTTGCTTTTCTGTTGGCCAGAGACTGTTCTTGAACAGTCCCCCATGTCTGGCTAGAATGTATTCAGTGTGCCTACTGGATTAGATTCATTTTTACTGAGAAAACTGAATCCAAGAATGTTGTTGTAGTGTTGTGTAAATTTTTCATGTGCTATTTTTGTAGATTTGTTACACAGCCATCTAGTTTCAGAAAGTAAAAATGCAGTTAGTCATCCAAGTTTGATTTGCAAGTGATTATGGATGTATTTTGATCTGTATTCCAGTTTGGCTGAAAATGATGATTTTTCTGTCTGTCTTTATGAATATGGAAAAGTAGCATTTGCAGGCTTTTTATAGATCATAAAGCTGTGGATAAATTGATGACCTTTTGCAGACATATAACATTGAAATATGAAGTGTTTGACAACCTGTCTTGATGTTAATTCATTGTACACAGGGAAGAAACTAGATAAGCAGCTGGTCATATAGTTGCCATCGTATGTTATAAAATAAACCATGAGTAATGCTTTACTCAGTTCAGCAACAGGCACTTCAAATCAAACCCCTGGTATTCCTGTTGTGCTGTGGAGAGAGCAGCAAGGTCTGACAGGTGATGTCCTGTGGGGTGGCTCTGCTGAGCCTCGCGGGTGTAGTGAGCCCTAGGGCTGAAGGCTGGGTGGCTGAAAATGGTCACCTTTTATCCTGGCTCTTGAAGAAAGTGCCTAGATGAGCGGATTGCTGTTAGAAATTTACATTTTACTATAAAAAAACTCAACAAACTATCCTGCACATTTACAGCAACTTGATGTTCCCACTAAGAGCTGTGGTGCTTGCTTTAATCCTGGAGGTATTACATAAATTTTAACACCATGACCTGTGTATTAATTAAACCCACAAAACAATATTAGAAGAATATGATTAAGGTTGCCTGGCCAAGCACTCAGAAGTTTATAGAAGTTTATTCAGTCCTTGTGAAGGACCATGTACAAGAGCTGTGTTTGGTGAGAGCCTGGAGAGGTGCCATGCACCTGGATTGACTCAGTGCTTTGAGATTATTCATGCATTGAATGGAAATGCCCCCAGATTTGTTCCAGAGAGTGCAGAAGACCCTATATTACAGCTTGAAATGAGGATTCTGACAGCTTCTCTTTAACCTGTCATGCTGTTTGGATTGGTGAGGCGGCTGGCTCACTTGGTAGGACTTTTACACGCTGGTTTCTCCTGTCTCCTTCCCAACAGCCACTTGCCAGCGTACCTGGTGGCAGCGTTCATCAAGCGCCTCTCCCGACTGGCCCTGACTGCTCCTCCCGAGGCTCTGCTCATGGTCCTTCCCTTCATCTGCAATCTCTTCCGGAGGCACCCTGCCTGCAACGTGCTGGTGCACAGACCTAATGGGCCAGAAGGTGAGGGGGAAGGTGGGCAGGGGAGGTTTGTGTTCCGCCTTTAGACAACGTAGAGAGCAAGATTGCTGTGAAGGAGGAGGGGAGATCCTGGTCCTTGTTCTGAGGTTTAGAAGGATCCCTCTGTCCTGTGAGTTTGTGGAAAGCCAGCAGATTGCTCGTGCGAGTTCTCTACCTGCATTGCTCCTCTCAGACCTTGGGCACCTCAGTTGGCTCCCCTGCTCCTGTGATTCTCCGGGTGAAGGTTGCTTTGCGCCTGGCACACTGACCCAGGCTACTTCCAAGTGCTTAAAGACTGGGGGAGCTGTACCAGACACTGAGCTTGTCTTGTTCATCTCAAGACTGTAAAGAAAAGAGAAGCCAAATGCAGAAACCAGAGAACTGCTCAATTTCTGTCTGTAGTATTCCTGTGTGGGTGGCCCCACCAGGGCCTCAGCAGTCTCCTGAGTTTTTACTTCATCTCTCTGATTTAACAGACCAGTGTTGAACATCAGTAGTGACTGTTCAAAGTTGCCTGAGATGCCTTTTGCTTCAGACTATTCCAGTTCCTTGTGTCCTACCTCCTGTGCTCTTTAAAAGTAGTATGGTTCTGTAGTGCCAGCAGTTTCTCTTGGGTCATGCTGGGATGTGTCAGCTTGTTCCTGGACCCTAAATGTCTTGGAAAGGAGAAACTCTGGCTGCAGCACTCCTGTGGGTCTGTCTTCCATTTGGGGTTATGTATGTCACACAGGAGGTATTAACTCTGTATCTCTGTTTCCTTAGATATGTCAGAAGATCCATATATTATGGAGGAGGAGGACCCGTCCAAAAGCAGGGCTTTGGAGAGCTGTCTCTGGGAGATTCAGGTATGTCAGCTAAAAAGGAACATCTGCATCTGATACGGGCTTCTTTCACCCTTGCTGCTTCCTTGACACATGTTGGCAGTGGGCAGTCCCACTTACGAGAACCTGCTGACATACGCCTTGCAAATGGGATGAGTTTCTGGCTGATCTTTTCCTCTGCATCCTTTTCTATCCTAACGTAAGAGGCAGAGGATTCCATGCTCTGGAGAAATCATACATGATAATTAGGTGACTCGTTAGCATACATCTGACCGTGCACCTGAAAAGTGTGCAGTTAACAGCTAAAGCAGGCTAAATAGCTGCAAACGTATGAGGCTTTTTATTTGCTTTGGAGGGGAGAGAGGAACTTGCTGAGCACTGATGGAAATGAATTGGGTACAGCTAGGTCATCCTGTAGAAATGGGTTTAAAAATGCTAGAGAAGGTTGTCATGTTCCCCTTTCACCTGGATCGTTTGTAGGATAGAGTATGGAGGTGGAAATTGGTTAAGCTACTCCTAATGGTTCTAAAACTTCAATGCCAGGATTATCACTGTCCATTTAAATGCTACAAGGGTTTTGTGTAAGGGGCTGAAGCAGCAACAAGAATGTTGTGCGGGAGCAGGAAGCCCACAGAGCAGGAGCTCGGGTGCACTATGAGGGCTATGGGAGGTAGCAGAACGGGGTTATGCATTGTAGGTATGGCCTGTGGAGGAGTCTGTCCTGAGCTGGATGTGAACCAGGTGAGAGGGGCCTTTGACATGTTTGAAGGATGGCTGAAATCAGGATTTCTTGAAGCTCTGTAGTAGCACAGTACAACAAACTGCCTTTGCCAGAATGTGATCCTCACTGAAGATCTGACCAGCAAAGGGGCAGATACCTGTGTGGGAATCCAGCTGGGTGTGTGTTACCCTGTATCTACTAGACCATTTCCTGTTTTTCTTGCTTTTGCAGTCTCTACAAAACCACTATCACCCAGATGTGGCCAAGGCAGCTGCTGTCCTGAACCAGTCACTGTCTGAAATAGAGGATGACATATCAGGGCTCCTGGAGCTCTCTGCTTACGAGGTAGCGTTGCTGTGCCTTTGTGAATGATTGGAACCAGAGGGAAGGAGACTGGTTCCTGGATACAATAGCCATGTCTTGTTCATCAGCCTTGCTGCTGGGGAGGGAGCTAAACTGACTTTTTATTACCCAGAGCCAGGGAAAGACAGGAAAATGTCTGCTAAACAGCAGAGTATGAGGTAGCAGTGGTGACAGGGCTGGCTTTTATATAAAAGGTTTATTTGCTGGATCTTTTAAGAAGTTAGAGTGAGCAGTGGTATCCCCTAGGGTGAAGAACTTGTACTGAGTTTTGCTAATATCTTCTATTTTTTTCTTTGTAGCTTTTTGATAAAGAAGTAAAGAAAAAGGCTATTGATGTGCCCCTGGAGTTTGAGCAAGTACGAGGTTTGTTTGGGAAGAAAAATGATATTTTTGCAGAGCACTTCACTTTAGATTGATGTGGTCTCTTACAAACACATCTGCACAACTGCCTGATCTTAGGGACATGCACAAAGCTCACCTGTTGTGCTTGGCAATCCTGCCTTCGAATTATCTCCATGTGATGAGAGCTGGACTGCAGCCTTCTTCAGTGACCTCTGCTACTACCCATGGATGGACTCTCCTTTGTTTCTCATGTTTGCATATTGCCGCTTGATATTTGGGAGGGATTTTTCCTCAGAGCAAGGTTTTCCGGACTTGTTCATTGCGGAGATTCCAGCCCTTTCCTCCAAAGCTGCGGGTGCTGGCTGGGTTCTTTGACTGCATCGACAGACCATCTCGCTGCCATTCGATGGGACTGGGGGGAATTGTGGTCTCTGACTACTGCTCTTACTTTTCAGATGTGTTACTTTTGTACTAGAGCTGGCAACCTCTTTGTAGCAAGTGACTTTAGTAGATGGCTGTAAACACCTGATGATAGTCTATTTTTTTATATATACTTTTAAACTTACGTCTTGAGGGATGTTTAGCTTCCTATGTACTTGTCTTAACACTCCCACATTCGAGGTGGGAGCTCTGGTTTGTCAAAACCAACTCCTAGAGGATGCTCAGTAATTCCATCTGTGAAGTGTTGCTGATGTTCTTCATGTACATCCATCTCATGCTGCAAGGTTGCTTCATTAAAAATGCTCACAAGTGTTGGAAATGAGCATAATCCTGGTGACGGCTGTAGCTAGGGTGGCCAACTGATGTGCAGTGGGAGGCATGTCTAATCCTTGATTTTTGCTTCAGAATAAGTGGCTTGATGTAGTTTTGCTTGCAGCCTGCAAGTATTGTAGGAGCTCTGGCCAGTGTGTATCCAGGTCCTGAGGAAATTTTAACCAGTCCACTGATACTAGGTGGTTTTCTTAATTTGGATTTTTCATATAGTTCCAGAAGTCATGCAGAAATTCCTTCTGATAGGGGTTTGGGTTTGGTTCCCCCCTCCCAAGGTTTCAAGTTTGAGAAACTCCTTATTAAGAGGGCAGATAAATTCAGAACTTTTTTTTTTGGTAATCATTTTCAACAGCTTAATGTTACCTCATTAGACTTTAACTCTGCTTGTATATTTTGAAATTGTATTTTGTGGAGGAGAAAAATACAGTCAAAGTGGAGGCCAAGAAGTATAATTTCTGGCAGACAAGTCTAAGTCAAGGAAGACTGCAGCTATCTTGGAGACACTTTAAGTGTTAGGTTTTCTTTATCCACTTTTCTTCATGCTTTCCAAACAGTGGACATGTCCTCAGAGTATAGAGGTCTACCTCCTTTTTTTCCTGATGCTTTTGAATTCAGGTGGGTGGTTTTTCAGGATTTTTTTTTTTCCTTTTTTTTTTAAAAAGAAGTCTCTGTTGTTTTCTGGTGGAAAAGCAGTCCTATCTCCTTCCTGGCCAGTCTGCTTTTGTTTTTTTTTCTCTTGATTTCTGGTATCTGTGGTAGGAAGGCAGAATGGCTGAGATGATAACTTACAACTTGAGAGACCTCAGTTCAGGTTCACCCAGGCCTTCTATTTCAGCTCTAAAATGTACCTCCCTGTGTCATATGGACATTGTATGTATGTGTTTGGTAAACATTTTGAAGTGCTCTGATTGCTATAGTAATGAGGACCACATAGTTGCCTTTGAAAGAAATATCATCTTTCAGATGAAATGAATATATTGAATATTGAAATGAATGAATTTATATATTGAATACCTTTCTCTGCATCTTTTTGTTTTACTCAGGTTGGCCCAGTTACTCTGTCTGAAATTACTGATGGGTAATGTCATTCATATCTTTCGTAATGGTGACAGGAGTGTTAGGATTCTTTTTTAACGCACAAATATTAAACCATTTGGTGTTGAAAATGAGGGAGTGTGGCCGGGTTCCTATACATGGACGGAGGGTAAGCAGTGTCTTTCTGTCAACAAGGCGTGTGAAGGGCTGCATGAGCCTTGTGCCTCTGCTGTCCCGGGCTCCCCTGGCACCAGGCAGGGACACCCCACGGTGGGCAGTTGGAGTTGGTGGGCAGTAGTGGAACGTAGCAGCTGCTGCCTTTGGGGCAGAGCCTTCTGTCCCTGGGACCAAACAGCTACAGAGTAAAATACTGTCCATACACACGGAAAAGGAATGCTCCTGGAAACGGGGCGTTTGCTTTTTCCGAGGAGGAAGACTGCAAAGGGCACCAGCATCTTCAGTGTTTCACCAGCTGGGGATCCTAATTCTGCAATTCGTGGTGACTTGATTGGAGCAAGATCCAATTTATTTTGTCAAGTGCTTTCCCAGTGCCCTGTGTGCTGACCGTTGCAGCTCCCACTGACGCCGAGACGGTGGCTGACACGGTGTTTTCAGGTCTCTTGGCATATTTCAGTGCTGAGCTGGAAATGCTGTTAGCACTTCACTTAAAGTATGTGCAGCTGACCTGGTGTGACTTAATTATTTTGTGGTGATGCCTAGCAGTCCCAGGCACAGCCCCACCATTCTTGGTGCAGACAAGACAAGCCGCAGACAGCTCAGAGGAGCTTACAGCTTAAAGCCTGGGTGCACTTTAGTCTCTTCCAGTGACTTCACCCCCCCATCTCTGATGCTGCACTTGCCTAAGCAGCGTTCTTAAACCAGCTCTTAGGTGAAGATAGCTTCAAGCCTCTGCCTGTCCTTGGGAAAACATTCCACCTGGTCTTTCATCAAGCTTTTATCTTTAAACTTTCACCCCCCTCCCCTCAATAGGAGGCATCAGGAAAAATCAGCAGTTATAAATATTAAAAGTTTCATCTGCACTGAGTGAACAACCCTTATCAGGCTGCACACCCGCTGCTGCTCCTGCTCTACAGGTCTCCACAGACTGCAGATTACAGATGCTTTAATCATAGTGTGTATTAACTGGAAGGCCAGATTGAAGTACCAGGCAGAGAGCGCATAAGTCACTCCTGTTATTATTTGATTTTTATCAGATGTGGGGAGGGGGGAAAGGGCTGTTCTGGGGTTTTTTGTTGTTGTTGGGTTATTTCAGTGAGCATAAAAGATAGTTTTATGAAAACACTGACATAGTTCCCCAGCCTCCCCACCTGTCAGTGCCTCATTCCCCCACCAGAGGATAGTGATAAGGTCTCTGTGTATTGCGGTGGACTGCCCTTCGTTTATTTTCCCGAGCTTTCATTTATTTAAAGGCCATTCAGAGTCATCCCAGCCTGAAGGTAAAAGATAGAGCTGCTCATCAAGAGTACGATGAGATTTATCTTGTGAGTGAAAGGTCCAGGTGACCATGGTGTTTCTGTTAATCAGCTTAGATTCTTACTTTTAAGATACTCATTGGGGGATAGAGGGAAGTGTAGATTTACATCCATAAATAGATGGAGAAGTACAAATGCCAGCTGGAGGCCTGGGGCAGGCTTGCCCCAAGTGAAGGGATCTCCAGGGCAGTCGGTGGGACATAAGTACACTTGGTTGAAGGCTGGTAGTGGTCCTCCAAGAAATTAGGCTTATGTGTGTAAAATAACTCACTTTTCACACCACACATTCAAGTATCTTGAGGGAGTATTAGGAACTGCCTGACACATGTCCTCTGCCTGTTGTCTTAACCACTTGGGAGTCCACCTCTGCTCTTCTGGATTGTGTGTAAGCTCCTCTCAGTGTACAGGAGCTGGACACTTGAGTGACTTGATAAATCCTGACTTCGCTCCAAAGGGGCCAGATCCACAGGCTCCCAAGTGCTTAAAAAAACAGTAAGAAATGTTTAGCCCTGCTGATCAGCTGCTATTATAATTAGGGTGGTTTCCCAGGCCAGAGACAGTGAAAGCTGCTGTGCAGCTGTAAGCCCTGTGTTTTCCACAATGTAGTTTTGAAAAACAAATGAGCTCTTGGGTAATTTACAGCCCTGCTCAGGCAAAGAGGGCTACAGGATCTCAGTTCGACTGACACCAGCCATCTCCAGCACTATCATAATCAATATTCATTAGCTGAAGTCTATTGGCCTTTGAGATTTAGTGCTGTTAATAAGCCAAGAGTCTATCTTAGTGGAGTTTATGAAGGAACTTTCAGGTCTGTTAATAAAAAGAACTGCTTTTCTGCAGTTTCTTAGCCCTGTCCCTGGGCCATGCTTGCATCTCTAAAAAGAGAGAACTGGAGCATGTGGGTAGAGCCAAAAGAGATAAAACCAGATGGAAACTTCTCTCCAGAGCTGGTGAAAGACACCTGTAGCTGTGTTAGTGTATGGCCAGCTTCAGAGAGAACTGTCTTGGTCTCCCGTAATTTTCTAAGCTCCCATCCTGCATGCACATGAGAGGTGCAAAATTTGAGCTGTTTGGGAACATCACCCACTCAGCAGCAAGCCTGAGCTCTCTGGCTGCTCTGCCTGGGTACCTGGAGCACTGTCAGTCAGGTGTAAGCACCCTACTGGAAACCGGGGAGCTCACCCTGTGTTCTATAGCTGGAGAGTATCTGCCAGCAATGACTACTAGTTCCTCATGGGCTGTAGTGCCAACCTTCCTCTTCCTGAGAAAGAAACCACAACCAGGATGCTCTAGTTGATGGGGCACGCACAGAGGATGTGAGTGTCAACTCCATCCTAATGGAGCTAAAACCTGCAGACTCCATGGCCTGCTGGTATTCCCATTTTGTTGATAAATGAACTGAGCAAACCTTATCAAAATGAGCAGACTGCAGTCCTGCTAATACAGCTCCAGTTGTGCTAAAGATAATTGATGCTTTAATAATGCTACACATTATCCAGATTGTGGCTGGAGTGCTTGTGTGAGGAGCAGCATCAATCGCAGGTAGTTGTATTTAACTTTTATCAAATATTCAGGTGGGTGGCAAGGTGCGTTCTTGTGCTGCTCTCAGGGAAAGAGTGTTGGGCTCCAAGATACAGAATAAATGAATCATCACACCCCTACACACTGCCTACAGCAGTTTCCTGCAGATGGGGAGAGTGAGATTTTACATTTTAGTTATCTCAGCAGGAGACAGGAGATACCATGTGCTGTGCTACTGGAAACAGAGGCTTGATGACCAAGAACTGCAGTTCCCACATGGAAGGCCTTCAGCCTCACGTGCTGGTGAAGAGATGGGTGTCTGCTGGGTGGGCTGCTCTGCCCAGGTAAGGTCTTCCCACAGCCTGGGCAGTGGCTCCTGAAGCGAGTAAGCCTTGAGAAAAGCTGTAGGTGAAACTTGCTGCTGTGTCACACAGGTAGACTTATGGGGGGAGGCAGTAAGTGAGGTCCCACCACTGTGCCAGCCCTGGGGGCTGTGGGCAGGCAGCAGCGATGTCTGCACTGATGATGTCTGCACTGATAGTCGCTGCTGCTCATTACCCAGCGTGTGCCACAGGGCTGAGGAGCCCAGCAGAGCGGCTCCAATTAACTGTGTGCTTGGCCAACACGCAGTGATCTAGTCTGAAACGTGCCTGGAGGGTGTCTGACCTCTCAGCAGCCTCCTGCTCTCCATGGGATGGCTCCCAGCCTCACTGTAGCCAAAGGGAGCTGGAACAGATTCACTTTGCATCCTGTCCTCGGGCCTGGCTTCCCGTGCTCAGTGAGTCATGTCTAGAGCTATAGCATGTGGCTCCTTCCAGAGACAGTCCCCTCTGTGAAGCTTTTCCTTGGTAAGATGACTCCTGAAGCATCCTGCCTGGCTGAAATGTTTCCTCTCAACCATGTCTGCCCGAGGGCTCGGTTTCTTGAAGGTATTTGTTAAATGAACTCCTGTTATATTTAAGGAGCTGAGTATAAATATTGATGGGAGCTTTTATTCTCTTTCAGCTTATCAAGAGATATATGGCCTGATTTACTTCAAACTTTCTCTTCATACTCGGCAGCAGAGATTGTTTTCCCAGCAAAAGCCCTCCCTGATCTCTGTGCTGAAGGGTAGGAGGCTGGAGCCCCCCTGTTTTCCTTCTGGGGGCTGTTGCTGTCACTGACAACTTTTGCCCAGGGGTTTTGGTCCTGGTAGTCTGAGCTGCTGCTGTGGAGCCTGCCAGGCTGTGTCCCATGGGCCAGCGAAGCTGGGAGCTGCCCTGCGTGCTCCTCTGCAGCACCCAGGCCCTGGGGAGCAGCTTGGCAGGGGGGTGGCTCTCCCGGCTGCCCTCCCACAGGCTCATCCCTTTGTTTGGAGGGAAATGCCGCCCTGGGTGTTCTGTACCGGGTTGGGCAGCAAGCAATTGCTATTCGGGAGTTTCATCCACTGCCGGTTGCTTATCGCCTTGTTACGAGACTGTGGAAAATCTTCTGCTTTTAGAAGCTGGCAGTGTGCACTATCATGGAGAAAAAACAGATTAAAAGAACTCGGGTTTGAAACGAAAAGACGGGGATCAGGAAGAAAAGTGGAGTCTGTTTGTAACGTCAGTTTAGTGTCCCACCATTTCAATGCAGAGAGGGGTGAGCTCGTTTGGTCTCAGAGGATGTGTGAAGAGGGATGGGCAGCCTGGCTCTTTGGAAACTTGCTGGGGTAGGGTGACCCTGCTGTGTTACTTGTCCTAGAGCAAAGCTGAAGCCAGCATGAAGTGAGGAGGGGTGAGAGAGCTGTGGGGAGAAGTAAGTTCAGGCACTGTCAGGTTATCAGGTCACACGCTCAGAAGTGACCCAGGAGTGGCCACAGCGGCCTTTCCCATCCGGGTCCCCCCGAGATCCGAGCACCCCGATCCCGCTCTGCAGGGCTGGCTGCTGGGCTGGAGCTCAGCCTCGAAAAGGGTGGAAGAAACAGTGGCAGTTGCTCTCCCGGTCTCTGCTCTTGGGGCGATGGGTAAAACCAGAGCCTTGCTGAGGACCGGGGCGATAGCTGCAGCGGTCCGTATTGCAGCCAGGACAGTCCCGGGCGCGGCAGAATGGGGATGGTGGAGGAAAAGCGGGGACTCGGCTGCGGTGAGGGCACAGGGCGATGGAGAAAGTGAGGCCTGCGTGGTCAGGGCACCCAGATCTGACCCAGAGCTGCCAGGGGGCTTTGCCTGCTCCTCCCTGCCCTGGGGGGGGCAGAGCCGGGCCAGTGAATCGGGACTGGTGGCCACTAGAGGACGGTGCAGACCGGGCCAGGCGGCTCTGCTCGGTGTGGCTGTAGGAAAGGTAGGACACAGCCCCTTTGCTGCGAGATTAAACCGAAGCCTCTAGATTCCTGCAGCTCCCTTGGGAATGCCAATATCAAAATGCCCACCCGGGCTGGACTGTGTGTCACCGCGTAGGAGAGCAAATCCCCCAGGAATCCGGGGAGTCGGGGGGTTTGTGGGACCTGTGGTGGGCCTGCCCCTGCCTAAGGAGCTACCTCGCCACGATCCCGCCGGGCTGTGGGGAGGGATGGCTCGAAAGGTGCCGAAGAGCGAGGAGGGAGAAATAAAACTCGGAGTGCCAGCCTGCGTTTTGATTGCAGGGAGGTACATGGGGGTGGCCCGGGCCAGCGTCCTCCCTTTCTCTTGCTAAGGTTGGCTCATGGGTGTCTCTGTAGGGGAAGGAGATCATCGCACTTCGAATGAACGGTGCCAGTTTTTCCTCCCAGCATTGCACTTACAGGCTGTGATAAAGTGGACTCCAACCCTCCTTCGGTCTGGGTGACTTGTGTGGGGTGACTTGTGTGTCACCAGTTGCGATGACTGAGCCCCTGCCAGTGAACGCTTTGCTTTGCTGATGCTTCATTGCTCTGCTGCCTGAACAGCTTTCTCCTGGTTCTTCCCAAAGGAGCCACCTGTGGCATTTAATCCTTAAGCTTTAAAGCATGTCCTAAAGATTTTCAGTCCCAATTTAGGAAAACATTCTCATTCAGGATAGCATTTAAATATATGTTTTAAATGTCTTAGCAGATGAGATGTACATTTGTGCTTTAGAACACTTGACTCTCTTTAATGCTCCCCTGCATTCCTTACTGAGGAACCCACCAGAGGACATCCGAACAAAATACCAACAGGACAAGGAGTGCAGCCCCAAGTGCCAGGCTTGCTCTGAGGTCCCTTCAACCTAAGCAGCAACTCCATCCCCAAAAACCTTATGGCAAGACCAAGCACTCGGTGTGATCATGCAGGAAAGCTGCAGGAGAGGCTCTGCCTGCTGGCTGGGAGGGTGCGACCCACCAGTTCTTCTGTCCCCAGAGCTGCCCCTGGGGACAGGGCTGGTTTTGGTGTGCTGAGACCCTGCCTACATGCTCAGCTCTGTAACATAACCATACGGGGTATGGTTCATCTCCCACAATGTTAATCTTGTTTCTTTAGTGAACGTCACGTTCTCATGACAATCAGCAGGACTTACTGGCAGCAGCCAAAGAGTCCCAGCCTTACTTCACTGTTATGGAGAAAACAAGGGGAGAGGGATCCTCTGGTGTGGGTTTGTTCTTCCTGAACAAGTACTTTACCTCAGCAAATGTGTAAGAGTATGTAAAAATCATGCTAGTGCCTGATACTCAGCCCTGGGCTCAGAGAAGATAGTCTCATGGTCTCTTCCAGCTTTCAATCTGATGGTGGGTGAGCGATGCTCATACAGATAATGAGGAGAGGGGAGCATCCAATTAAAAACTCATCCCAGCCACCCAGTAGGAACTACCCCTTTATCACTCTATAATGCATCATAAAGACTCACTTGATGGTTTTCTACTCCAGATAGCAAAACAGAGCTGGATCCTGTTTCTGTTTTAGCTGTTTCTAACACTATTCATCATTGCTATATCTAAACATGATCTTACTTTGATAATAGGACTCCAAGCAGTAATAAAATAAAGTGAGATTAAAATAACTACATAATAAAATTCCAGATTAAGCTGAAACTATGGTAAATCTTTCAGAGTTATAGAAAGGTAATAGCCAAACTGCATGGACTCTGTATTTCCTTGAACGGCTGTGGTAAAATGTGTTGATCCACATTATAGCTTTATGTCTGTTTCTGTATAATAACCGTAACTACAGTTCAGCTGCAGTTTGGCACTTAGAAAGATCTCCTTTGAATTTATAACTTGTTTCATGTCTTTTGTTTGGCTTTTATAATCTCCAAATGGTAAGAAAAAAAATACTTTTCTTGTGTGATAATAGGTGATGGGTATTGACTCAGCGTAGGCGCTGCTAAGAAAATGGGAAGGACAGATCCCTTCTCCCCTCCTAGGACTTCTTTGGTGTTCTCGATTCAGCATGGAACCCCCTGCAAGTCCTGATTTAAGACTGTAGTTGTAAAGAAGAGAGAAGTGCCGAGGGTAACAGTGTGTTTTGTGAGCAGCCAGGATGGCCAGTGCCAAAGGCCTGGGCTGCTCGCCTCCCCTTTGCCTCATCTCCCACACTTGGAGCTGCATATCACAGGTTTTACAGCCGGGCAGCTGGTCACTTGTCCTTTAATGGCAAGCTGCCTAATGGCCCAATCAACCTCCTGGCCACCAGTTCCCATCTGCCAGCAACGATGATGTGACCCTTGGCTTTTGGCTGAGACCTTGTCATGGCACTAACAGCACCTGAGAGCTGTGAATTGTCTCAGCCCTGTTTGCTGATTGCTGGCGAAGTCTGCTGCGTGTCTGATGGCAAGTTCTGCTTCCTAAAGGAGGAAGCTGTGGAGCTGTCTTTGAAGTGATGTGCTGGCCAGCTGCAGGGACCTTGCGGTGCTGCTTGCATCCAGCACTTCTCATGTAACATTATATGATTTGGACCAGGAGAGGCAAGCGCAGCATTGGGAACTGGGCTGGGGAGAGCTGCCCGAGCCCTGTGCTCGGCTCAGCCTGCCTGTGTTCAGCCTTACGCTAAGCAAGAGCTGTAGTTGTGATAACCTGCAGCAACAATCAGTGCTGTGGTTCCTCCTCGGGCATAGCATCTGCTGCAGAAAGAGAAATACCACCTCCTTTTATCATACTGAGCTCACAGTATGGGCTGGCAAATCTGGGAACAGAACTGCTTGCAGAACAAGTTACAGATCTTCTTGCTTTATAGAACTGATGGTACTTTTATATTCTTTTGATTTACTATTTATTCTTCCAGTTCAGATCAGTGATCTGGCACTTGGCTCTGCTTAGTGTATTGATTAGTCCAGAATCCCATCTGCCACTTTGCTGGAAGGTATTGTAAAGCTATTGTAAAGCCTTGAAACATTTCCGAAATACCATCAAAGCCTCGTGCTCTCCTTGCCAATGAGCATCTTGTGGAGCAGCTTTGAAGGTAGGCAGGGGAGGAAGATTATGGGAGCAGGCTTTTAAAAGGAAAATTAGAAATTATTCAGCCATGTGACCCAGCCAGGGACCCCCCTCAGCCTGGGTCCATGGCAGCCCACTTGCTGCTGAAGTTTTGTTCGACAAGATGAAGCCCCTGCAATGACAGAGAAGTGCCACAGCACGTTGTGGGGCTCTGTTATCTGAGAGTGGGGCTGGCAGTGTGTCCATTGTGCTAAGCCTGATCCCTTTCCCCTCCTGTGGCCATGCCACAGAGCAGCTATGCAGTGAGGGCACAGTGGGGATCATCCTCTGTGTGTTTCTTGAGATCCAGTGTGGAAACCTGAGCGTTGCCAAAAAGAGAGACTTTTGCAGGGTTTGAGCAGAGATGGGAGAGAAGATCTGACTGCAGTGCTGGCTTGCACAGGGGTTTTCCTCCACCCGTGCAGGAGTGGGAGTATATGCCATGACAAAGGACTCTGTAGACATGGCAGATGCAGAGCTTTGAACTCCTTGAGTGACGTTAATAGAATGGAAGCTTTTCCACCCTGTTCTGCACCGCTGCAGAGCACTGACCCTGATCCTCTGTGCTGGACCTGATGGACATTAGAGCTGCTCCTAAAAGCCCCAGTGTTGGTGATGGATGGACTGACTGAGCAAGCTGTCTGTCCACCAGTCCTGTGGGTCAGGTACATGGGGATAAGACACAGTGGTCAAATGCTTCTTGCCATCAGAACATCCCTCTCCAAGGACTCGCCTTCACTCCGGCCTTAAGCGGGATTTCAGCCCTTCCAAACTGGTTGATATTAGAAATGGAGACTTTGAATTTTGAACATGCAAGAAATTGCCTCTGTAGGCTTGAATTACTTACAGAGTATAAATGATGCCTGAATGTTAATGTACATTTCAGTACGCACGTTACAGAGTGGATGATAACTTCACTAAGTGCAGCGACACCGCAACAAAGATGAATTCAGCCTAGGGTGTTTGTCGGCAAATGCACCACCATCAATCTCTGCTTATTCCCCTGAAACATTCAAGCTTTTTGTTGACTTGGGAGCCAAAAGGAGCCCCAGAAGAGAGGCAGGGACTGGGAAATAACAAAGATATGTCTGTATATTGGAAGGGTAGATTGCTCCCTCAGAAAAAATGATGCTGAGGGTTAGCAAGTCACCGGTAAATACAGCAACAGGCTAGAGGTGGAGAGAGTTTCTGGCAGATGAGAAGATCAAGACTGGAAGAACACTGTTAGTGAAACCAGCAGGACAGAATCTCCAGTGGTCCAGGACTAATTCTGACCCTGCATGTAACAGGCAAGAGCAGTAGTGGGTGCAGCGTGGCTGGGAAGGGAAGGTTGATTTGCCTGGCAGAATGTGCATTTTAATTGCTCATTTTCTTTCCTTTTTTATGTGATTTGATTGTGAATTATGTTTTCTGCATTTGTAATTAGAGGGTAGAGCAGATGGTGAAGCTTTGTCTGAAGTGATGTAGCCATTGAAATAACTCATGCTACTGGCTGACAGTTTGCTTGGAAAGGGTGTGTTACACCATGAAGATACCCTGGGAGTTGCTCTAACAGAGACCCGCTTTATAAATAGTCTGAGACAGATCTTTGAACAATAGAAACTGGCATTGTTCCACTGAAATCCACATCCAGGCTGGTTTACACCACCTAGAAATTTGTTCTTTGGGGAGAATCTGTGTTGTCCTTACACCTAGAAACACCCCCTCTCACACTGAGTTTGCAGTCAGCTGTGCTGTATTTATTTACATGTAACATGTCACAGCCAGCCCGCAACGTGCTGGTTGGGTTTCTTTGCTTGTGAGTTTGAAAGGGACAGCTCTTCACATCCTTGGGAGATGCCCAGCTCTGCTTTGTCCCCATATCCTGCACTGAGAACCAGGATTTTGTGACTCAAAACTTCCAGCAGAAGTTACAAAGCTGGACTTTGAGAGAGAAGTCTTGGAAAGTTGCAGGAGTTTGATGAAGGCTGAAATCACTTTGCCTCTATCAGCCAGACACTTCCATTCACCAGCTTCCCACTTGGTTAGTGAAAATGTTGGACTAGAGTCTCAAAATAGTAGTGGATCCTAATTGTATTTTTGAAAAACAGAGAAAACCCTTCCTAGAAAGTTGCTTAAATATGTTTTAGACTTCCATTCATGTCGTATTTTATCAGACACAAGCATTTGGTGATATGCCAGTATACAGACCAGGGAGCGGAGCTAGTCAGTCTTTTTCTTGGACCTGTCACTGAACAGGTCTTTCCCATTTCTAATTTCTTTACTTCTCCAACAGAGCTTGGACAGCTCTGTGATACTTTTGACACAGTATTTTAGTGAAAATAATTGTAGTGAAAACCTGTGTAGTTCACATGCATCATTTTCCATAGTTTAGTTTTATTATTAGGAAAGCAAATATCTGCTACAAGTGTTGGGCGAAGTGCTGCACATTGGGTTGAGACTGCAGGAGGAGGAGGACTGTGACCAGGTCTGTGTTTGCAGAAAGCGGAGGAGCAAGGCTTTGAGTGGGGGCTGAGGAAAACTTGGTTCTTAGCTCTGCTGGGGATTTGGTACCTTGGAGACCTTACCTTGCAGGGCTGAGTTTCCCAGACAGAAGGCACATACGCTGTCGAGGGAGGTCAGTTGTGCACTGGGTTTTGCCTCTGTTGAGAGTCTCCTTAATCTCATGCCTATACAGACACACCTAGAGCAGATTAAAGGAAAAAAAAAAAAAAAAGAAAACAAGATTTAAGTGTAATGTTACCTTCCCTAAGTTACTGAACTATTTCTGAAGTACATACATTGTGATTTTTTTGGCGAAGTACAGGCTGCACTGTGTTATGCTGGGGATAAGTAGCTGTGAGGGCACCTTCCCCCCTGTTTGCTCACCGACAGGTACCTTTCACTTACAGGTACTTATCCTTGGACACTTATCTTAAATTGGGTCTGGCCTGCAATTTGTTCTGATCTGAGCCAAGTGAAAGAGTCATAGATCTGAAGCTACAAGAAGATGTCTTACAGTGCAGAGTTATCCGCCTGTGATCAGGAGAGCACATCTTTCCCTGTGGGGACCTGAAGCGATCGGGGCTCACAGGAGCTGGCTGTGGGGGAGAGCCCAGAGCCCGGGATGACCTGCGTGTGCAGGGGGGTGTGCAGGGATGTCTGGGCTCACAGCAAAGCTATAGCGCTGATAAAAACTGTCCTGCCCTGGGACACTTGTTTAGAAAATGAGGGAAAAGATGGAAAATCCTCAGCTCAGTGTTTCGGGTAAAGCTGCCACCAGGTTTTTAGGTCCTTGTTCCCAAGTCTGTGAGGGTCTGTGGGAGCTTTTCTGTTAACTTCAAATGAGCTTTGAACTGAACCTGGAAAGTGGTGCAGAAAAAGCTGTCCTGGATGCTCCCTGGCAAGGGCTAATTAATGGCTTCTCAGAAGTGCTAAGATCTGTAAAAAATGCTGCATTACCACGATGTTACTGGCACAGAGCATCCTGGGATGGTGACCCTTTCCTACCTGTAGCAGGCAATGCCAGAAGAACAGCTCTGCTTGCTTGAAGTTGGTTTGTGTGGAGGATGGGCATCCATGAAACATCAACATTAACAGGAACAACAGGGTGAGGAATCAGCCCCCTATAAATGAGAAAGAAACCGCTCAAACCAGGCCCATAAACCCCTCTGTGTGTGTACGCAGCTCCCAAAACAAACTGTTCTGCTGCCTTCCAGCCTCCCACTTCAGAAAGATGAGGTGGTTCCCACTGCCTTTCCCTGTGCAGTTAGACCTTCTGCTTTCCTTCAGATGTCCTTGACGCAGCATGAGTGTCTGGTTAACGAGGCTCAGGAAACGCTGACGATTTCGTTCCTTTCCCAGGCTGGCTGGAGGACATGGGTTTGTGACATTCAATTATGATAAATGGAAGACATATGGAGTATAACCCAAATCAGTTCTGTGGAGCATGGGAGTGCCTCCATGCTGAAATGTGTGTGGATGAACATTTTATAGCCCTGATTATTGCCTCCTGCCTCTTCCACTTTCTAGGAAACCTGATGTGAGAAGGATAGGGGCAGTGCTGTGTTAGAGCAAAGGCTCATCCCCATGTGGGATGACATGGGACAGTGCAATTTAAGGCGAACTTCAGGCTGTGCCTACAGACACCCTGGAGGACATTGGTTGCTCCGCAGGGGCAGCAGAAGGCCACCACGCTGGCGCATCCTCCTGACCTCCCTGCACGTCCTTAATTATATCCAGGCACCTGCACCTCATTCTTCAGGCAGCACTGATGCAGCTTTTGTGTGTTTTGATGCATAAAGGACCACTGAGAAGGTCCCAAAACAAATCAAACCTACTTATGGGGGAGTATGTGTGCTCTGGCAGGGCTCTGGTGGCTTCTGAAATGCGAGAAAGGAGGGATGGGAGGTTTTCAAAGGGAATTTTGCTGGCTCTGGTGGCTGCAGTCAGATGGATGGGCTGCTGTGTGATAGCACCCTTTATCTGTAGTGATGTGGTTACATACCTGTACTCTCTGGCTGGTGCTTGTAAACACTCACAGATTTTAATTTTTTTTGTTTTTTACTCTTTTCAACACAGCAGTACTGTGAGCTCTTCTATCTGTAAAATCTATCTAAAAAGAATTAAAGAAATATATTTACAAATGCACACACAGGCATACACATATCATTTAAGACAACAAATAACTAGAAAAGGCAAGACAGTAGTAATTCACTCTCATTTTTCCTCTGATGTTTTTAAATGCTTCAAGTTTTCCTCTTATGGTTTATGGTGTTATCATGCTCCTGTCTAAACTACTATTTTAAAATACATTCTATGGGGTTATTTTCTCCATAAAACCTTGACAATAATAATTTTTCCTGTAAAACTTTCACTTCCTACTTGCACTATAACTTTGGATCTGCCAAGCCATCCGCGTCTATTTGATGGCTAGAAAATTGCAGGCTTGCAGGTGTCTGCTATCCCCGCTGACAACTCATAGGTCACATTATGCCACTCTGATGACTAATTCCCTGAGCTGGCAGAGGTGGGCTCGGATCACCAGCAAGGATGAGAGGACATCAAGAGGCACATTTAATGGATTGTTTCCTTTTAATATCAACAGTGCTGTCCCGGGACAGCTCGTGCTGTGTCTGAACACGATGCTGGTGACCTTGAAAATGGACTCACTAAAGGTGATGTGTTGGTCCTCGTGACGGCTGTCCTGTCCGACCTGATTTGGCCCTTTGTGTGCTTTTTGCAGCCTGTTCCACTGCGAGCTGTGCCGTGCTGAACCTGCAGCAGCAGGTTGTGCCTGGCCAGGCTGGTCCTCGCCCTCCTCCCTCTTGCAGATGCCGCTGCGTTAACGCGCAGGCAGGGATTTCAGCCAAGACCTTCCCAGCCTGGAGCTACGCTGGGACTGCCTTTCCCACTGAGACACAAACACACCATTTAATGCAGCGGTGCTTTTCTGCCTTCTGTTTGTGCTCCACACAAGAGCCCAGTAACTGCCGGCTCCTCGGGCTTTCTCTGAGCAGCAGCTCCTCCCCATCCCAGGCGGACAAGAGGAAGGCCTTTGGACCTTCACCAGGAGGAGCAGGACGATGCCCCACATTCAGTTCACAGCCACTGTCTTTATTGCCTGGTGTGTTTTGTTGAGCTGACAGTTTAATTTCTAGTTGCAGTCCTCCCTCCCTGCTTCAGCATCTCCCCTCAGTCACCTCAAATGTCTTGTAATTTGTGCTTACCCAAACCAGAGGCTTCTTGTAGAGATATTTATCATCTGCTGTAACCTGGTGGGGTTTTCTTCCCTTACTTTTGTAAAGTGTTCCCACATTAACCCTGTCCTGGTTAGGTTTGAAGCAAAGACCTTCCTCTTCGATTACAGCTCTTGCCAACTCACTTATAGTGAGGAGGAAAAAAAAAAAAAAAAGAAGTGAGATATTGCCAAACCATGAGAACATCCTCACAGTGCCTGGCACTGTGCTTATTTTTCCTCTAGGTTTTATTTTTCCTCTAGGTTTTATTTTTCCTCTAGGTTGTTTCAGATCATCTGAGAAAAGGGCAAGGTGGTTTTTTTTTTTTTGGTTGTTAAAGTCTCAGTTTAGTTTTTATTTTGAACTTTCAGCTTACTGTCTGGAACACTGTTGTATTATCTGAGGTACTATCTGCTCTTATCTTCAAAGCACACTGCTGAAGAGCCATCAGGGAGTGGGTCTGGCTTAAGCAGGAATTAAGTGGCTCTTGGAGTTTCAAGATAGAAAAAGCGTGGTGTCCTGTTGCTTGCATATATCATTTCTTTTGTCCAAAAGTTTCTTCAGTCTAGTCCAATGCAAACAGCAATTCATCTGTGGGGATTAGTTTGAAAGTTTTCAATGTATCTGCATCTGTAGCCCACACGTTTGCCTGCATGCAGGGACACCTCACTGAAACACATCCATCTGCTGAGAGAGCTAATGCCTTTTCCAGCCATTGCCATGGGTACACCAACCTTTACAGAAAAAAGTGTGGATAAACGGGTCAAGTGCCGAGACATTGATCATGAGTTCACCCAGCTCTAGGACCCTCACTACCTCTTGCATGTTGGTGGAAATCAGAAGTAGTTTATATTGTTCATCCCTTGCTTCCTAGTGGCTGAGATGTTTATTCCTGTGCAAGCAGAGGAGGAGTCGTCCAGCAGCCACATCCCTGTTTGCCTCAGTGTTAAGGACCGTAACAGTGAGTCAGCCCCTACATGCACAAAGGAGCTCAGGAAACACGAGCTGTGGGGTTTATAACCCCCATCCCTTTACTGTGCTGAGCTGGTTTAGAAAAGCTGATGTTGGCTGCACGTGCAGGACGGCTGCTGGGCTGCTTTCTGCTGAGCAAGCAGAGGGGTACGAGTTAATTAATGAGGACCCTGGTTCCCTAGAGTTTTGCTAATGCTGCCGTTGCTGGTGGTGATGCAGATAACTGAAAAGCCAGAGAGTAGCCCTTGGCCTTTGGAAAGGCATGGTGGGGGACGAGGAAAAATGGCTGTGAAATGACAAAAGGGGTTGAGAAAGAGATTTGTTGGGGGAGAGGGGAGCATAAACAAATTCAGTGTTAAAAAGAATTAAAACTATTAGAAGAAGAAATGATTTGGCATTAGCCTTAGGAGAAAACATAATTCTATATAAATACCTGAGCCAGGTTTATTGGGGCCTCTTTGTTCCTTTCCATAAAGAGCTCAGTAGCCACTATATGCTGCTGCCAACTGCCAGGACTTGGGAAGGCATCGCCTCTATGCCCCCTTTGGCTTCACTAGGAAGATCTGCTGCAGTGGTGATAACCCAGTTGCTGGAGTGTCAAGAACAATGTCAAAAGGAATATCTTTTTTTCTTCTAGGTGACAATATGGTGAAAATCAGATGGTAACTCTCTGTTCTCCATGGAGATATAGCAGCAGTGGCCCAGGCTGTGGTGAGGTGTTAGAGCTTTGCCTGGGCTGTGCAAACACGTGCTTCTGCCTCCCCACCATCCCCTCCCCACCGCATGGCCAGGCCCAGCTGGATTCCCATCTCCATGCAGGATTAATTGCAAAATCGGTGGGGCAAGTGTTTCCAGAGAGCTGCTGAGGAGCTAAAGCTGCCTAAACTGAGCTTCGGAGTGAGAGGGGGCTGCACCTTTCTTCTGGAGCATGGTAGCTACCCCCCAGGCCTGTGTTCAGGGGTGAGCAGCCCCAAAGCCCTGGTGATGGGCACACAGGGGTTTGTCCAGTGGAGCGTTGCCTGGTGATGAAGGGTCGTTCAGCTGCTGCCCTGGGGTCAGCCTGAAACTGTCATGCACACACTCACATGTACGTGCAAATAAATCAACACAGACCCTGTCACGCCCATCAAGCTTCTCACTTTACCACGCAAACGGCCTGTGCTTTATTCTGGCCCCACTGTACAACGCCTCTGCCTAAAGCTTTGTGCAGCCTGCAGCAAAGCCCCACAGCGGAGCAGAAAGCACCCGTCTTCGTAGAGGCATGAGGTCGCCGTGGGTGAGGGGTGAGCCTGTCGAACCCTGCATGCACAGGCTGCTCCAGGATCCAACGGGTCAAGTGGGAATGCAAATGCAACCCCCTCTTTGCTGAAGCAATTTGTCTGTCTGCTAGATCAGGTTATGGCGGGAAAGGTGACCTCTGGGTTGAGTGGTTTTAAAGCAGCTCATAAAAGCGGGGGGAAGAGGTGAGAACATCTACTGCAAAGAATAATGGACTGTTCTGAGCATGATTTGGGGATGTGTATGTTAAAGCCGGTGCTTTGCCTCAGATTAACTTGAAATGCGCTTGCAGAATGGAACTGAGCGAGGCTTTCTGCCTCATTTTGCTCTTGAAACACTGATTCAAGGAGAGAACGTGCCTGTTCCACATTTGGGCCAAACTCTGCTCTTGGTGAGTTGTCATTGCTGTTCTTTTTGGGGCAAACTCTGTCAGTCACCCAGCAGGGCCCTTTCTCATGTTTCTGGTTTACTTTTTTCCTCTCTTTCCCTCCCTCTATTTGCTTTCACAAATAAATATGCCAGTAATAGCTAAATCACACACCAGTAAAGTTGATCTCTTCCAAAATACCAGGTAGAGATATTGGTAACATATTTCCTACAAAGTCAATGAAGGGAAGTAAATTAGCAGGACATCTCATGGATGAAAGTGTGTATTTTTTTTTTCCCTTGCTGCCCAGTTAGCTCTTAAATTTCTCAAAAATAAAGCTGACACTAAACAGCAGAGACACCCAGTTTCTTTCTTCTCCCCCCTTCCCTTTTATATATATAAATAAAATATATATATAATATTATATCATATATACTTTTAAAATACATATAATACAAGTTTTAAGAATAAGTCCAAAACTATCATCCTACTCTAATCACAGTTCATATTCCAAGGAATATGCTGCATTTTCATCCTAGAAGTGTAATCCTGAAACCCAGCACAGTAGTGGTACAGAAAAAACCTGTACAGTTGGGTTTTTTCCTGTTGGGTTGTTTTTTGGGGGGTTTTAGCATGGCAATAACATTTGCATTTCATGTTTCTGCTATGAACATTTGTACTTGTCACTATTTAACAAGCATATTAGCAATGAAAAATGTGAGTAAAAAAGAAATACAATGTGACCACGTTGCAATTAGCCCGTTATATGTTCGATGAGACAGCTTGAGGAGTTCACCATGCAGTTCTAGTTTCAAAAACTAATTATAGCAACTACATTATAAACTGCACCACTGGTATGTGCTGCCTTCACATCCAGCAGCTGAGTGTGATTGTTTGGTCCTGGAATTGATCTGAAAGAAAATGCTGCATTAATGGGGGGAAAGATGAGCAGAAACGTGCACTCTCTAGTCACACGGAGGCAGTGAGGGTTTATCCTATGGCAGATATTTTTCAGGAGTATTGTCATGACAACTGAGTCAAGGAATTCCATTTCCTGCCCTTGTTACAGCCGTTGTTAGGTGAGAATTGAATCATGGCATTCAATTTGCTGTTTAATTTTTGTCTGTGCTAGGGATGTGCTCGATTCCATGCCCTACACTTGATACAATTCTTGTAAACGTGAACACTGGGCATCTTATTGTATCATCCCAGGTTTTTTTCCAAACAACCTGGGGATTGTGTGTGGTGGGTGTGTCTGGTTTGTTTTTCCTTTGTTTATTTGTTTTTGTTGAGTTTGTTGTTTGGGGTTTTGTGGTTTGTGGTTTGTTTTTTTTTTTTTTTTCCCCCTCCTGCTGGATTTGGTGACATTATGCTGATGTCAAAGTAAACAACCAGAGAATTCAGGTACTTTATTTTGAGAACTGTAAATGAGCTTTTAGTGCATTACCTTATAGCACCAGCTGCAAAGCAGCAGCACGCCTGGCTTATGTGGGGCTTCACACAGTAAGCTGAGCCAACTCTGTCTGTCCAGGGCTGAAAGGTGCCACTGCAGCCTGGAGCACTGGGGAAGGTCAGGTACAGCAGTACTGCATGACTTGCCCCCACAATATGTGTGTGTGATCCCACAGCCGCCAGCAGCCTCAGCACACCACGGATTTATGGGTCGTCTGGCTTGCAGGCAGAGCAGAAAGCCTGTGAAGGGTTTTTACAAACTGCTCAGGCATTTACTTGTTTTTTTGGCAGCTTGTATTAATTGAGTTTAAAAACTCCAGTGTGGCTTTATTTTATGCTTATTACATGCAGGAGGCAGAAAGGAGATTTGAGGGTGTCAAGCTGCCATTCCCACCGCTGCAGCATCAGTAGCCCCACCATGTGCTGATGTACCAGCTCAGCACCATCCTCCCTGCCCACACCACTGGACCTGCAGGTGGCTTTGGCTACGGAAAGGCAAAGAAATACGCATGTGAGTTATCCCCTCTGGCACTCACTGAGCCTGAGGGCCTGTCCTGACCCAGCTCCTGCCCAAAGCATGGCACAGGACCGGGCTTGCTATGAAGGTAGGTGCTGACAGCAGCGTGGGTGCTGCAGGAGTGTATCATGGTGAAAGGGTGCAGGCAGAGGTGTGGGTGTCTGTCCAGGAGCCAGAAATAAGCCCACACTGTGCTTGCCATTTAAGAGGGGCTAAAGGTGTGCCACAGTGCCAGCACTGTAACCCAGACCCCCTCAGGATCAGCCCGGGTAAAACATGCAGGTGCTGCTGGAGTGGGAGCGCAGCTGCAGCCCAGAGCCACAGTGACTTCACCGTGCTCCCTGGCAGGGCTTTGCTCATAGGTCATGATGCTGTAACCATGCTAACTAAACCCATAGCTGGAAAGGTGGGAAGGACCAGGCAAAGACCCTCACTTTGTGCCAGCATGTCTGTGAGTCAGCACTAGCGCTCTGTAGCATCATCCTTGCCCACAGGCAACCTCTGTATTTGTCTCCTTTTGAAAAGTGCTTATTTATTTGAATTATGTCTGAGGCTTAATTCTGAATAGCTGACAGGACAGAGGCTTACTTCCCTGAGCACTTGCTGATGAGTGCTGGGGCTATTCTTTCCAACTGACCATAACAAACCCCAGAGCATCTGGAGTACCAGCTGCACTGCCAGCTCTGCACAACACCTAGACTGCTGCCTGGCAAGTTTGGGCTTTCTGTACAGTAACAAAGGGTCATTTACAGAAATCGTGTTTGTTTTAAAAAAAAAAAAAAAATGGGGACAGTAGTTTGTGTCAATGCACCTAAACATGGACTTCAAAATCAGGAGATATGTTTGCAGCTCATGTTGCTTTGGTCATGGAGGAGGCACTTCTTAAGAGCTCTGATTCTTGCTGCTGCACCTCCAGCTTTGCCATCAGGATGAGGCTTTTGCTGTTTTCCTTCAGCATCCCTGTCTAGGATGGCATGGGCTACAGTGTTAGAAAGCCAAAAGGGATCATGAGGTGGCATTGTATCCCTTTGGTTCGAGAAACCTCATTTTGGGTGCAGTTGACACGTTTTGCTTTTTTGTTATTCCCTGCTATGTACAGTAAGCCCATCAAATGGCAAAAGCCCAGCTGACGAGAGTTTTTCTCTGTATTGACTCTTAACGTAGCAGGTAAAATCCATGGCTGCTGCTTCCCACCTCAGGCAGCCCGTGACTGGAGCAGGCAGGGCTGGTGTGAAGCAGAGGGTCGCTGGCTGCTCTGCAGATCCCTGCCTGGGTCTGCAACGCCCCGTTCGCTTCACATTTGTAAATGAGAGTGACACCAGTGGAGACCAACTTGCTACAGCGGTGGGAGCATCAGTCCTACCACAGAGTGAACCCCTCGGCACCTCCAGAACAAAGTCATCAGTCACTGTGAATAAAATAGTACTGAAGGCAAAACAATAAGGAAATAAGGGAAAACAGAATTAATGGCCAAGGAAGTGCTGCCTGTCTGAGCTCAGCCCGTAAAGCCAGAGCCAAGGCAGCAGCCTGGCAAAGCCAACTGCAGCATGGGTTGAAGCAGGACTAAGTGCCGATGTTATTTCTTCCCTGGGCTAGCCTGGGTTTCTTTGCCATTATCATGGTAGCTACAGCAACCGACTCACATCCTATTATCTTTGGGAACAGCAGGACCTGCATATTAAAGTGGCATATTTATTTTTATTGGATTTGTACATTTAATTAGCTGCCTTTGTACAGAGGCCACATCATTGACCTATTTGCAGCACCTCAATAAACAAGCTCTGTGCAGCAGCTCCCTGGGAAACCTGCCTTTCGCAGGCGCGCAGCGTTGGCAGATTTACCGTTGCAGGGCTGTTTTGAGCTAGGCAAGATTTCTGGCCAATAACTCAGTCATTTGCCAGTCACTGAGAGCACCCAGAGGAACGTGGCTGTGAAGAAGGCTCAGGCTGTGCACTTGGAGCCCAAGAGGCACCGGCTAATTCAGAAGGGTAGGTGCACAAAAATTCACACCTCCTCCTGGCTTGCATGCTGCCGAAATTTCTGAATTCATGAGGTGTGCAAACAGAGCTGGAGGGAAATCATCAGTCCCATAATCCTGACCCAGGCAGTAGCGGCCCACGCGTAGTTCTGGTGGGGCTGTGTGACCGGTGACAGTGGGGTGGGCACTCAGCGCTGCTGGGCAGAATGGTGCCTCACTGGGGGACTGCTGGAGAGGGCTCAGTGCCCCGTACGGCTTCCAGCTCCTGTCAGACACAGCTGGGATAACCTCCATGGTGGTTACCTCCCACGTGGGCTCGCTGGTGGCTTTAAATGCCAAATCTGTATTCTTGTAGGCTCTCCTTCTGTTTCATGCTATATTATGTGAACAGTGAATTAAATTCCAGTGTGAACCATAACCTTGATGTCCTGTACATCAGGAATAATAAGTTTCGGTTCTCATGCCCAGTTTAAAGATATTCCTCAACTTAATTAAAAAGATTTTTTTTTTTTTCCCTAAAAATGAGCTATCTACTAGAGGAAGGAAAAGGGAAGAGAGGCTTGTGTAGTACCAGACTGGGTTTCTGATAAAGGCTTTTTCCTGTTGTGTGGCAGCTGAGGCTTATTCATGGAAAACAGTAACATTTTTAAATCAAATCCTTAAATCTTTAAATCATGAATAAAATGTCTAATGAAATATCTTTCAGCTTCCTGCAGATAAAGGTGATGCTTGTTCTTGGCAAAGCAGCCTTTTCTGCTTGCTGGAGTTGGAAAAGTTTGAATCTAAAGTTCAAGCAGGTGATGGAAGTGACACAGGCTGTGAAGGTGGGTGGTGGGTGCTGTGAGACACACAACAAAGAAACTGGGCAGTGTTTTAATCTTCGTTTTTGGTGGTGGAGGGGTATAGAAATGACTGGTCAGAAATGAGGTTAGCAGGGGAAAGAGCTTGCTGGTCTGTTATCATTCAGGTCAACATCCTCAATACCTGCACCAAGATCTGCAGGAGGAGACCAGAAGACAGGGAGGGGAAAAATGTGCAAGTCCCTAGGCAACGCTGCACTGGCATCAAGAGTATTTTTAAGGGTCGTATGGCTGAAAAAGAAAAAAAAAACTTTTCCAAAACAGTCATTTGATGGTCATTATGTGACAGCGATGTGGCAGATCTGGAAAGCCTGGCACCAAGTGCCACTCATTTCCAAGCTCCTGACAATCAGACGCTGTGACTTCCCATCAGAGCCGGGCGCTGTCAGTGTCCCATGGCACCTCCATGGCCAGTGCTCTAATAACCCTCCTTAAATTGCTGCCTCAGCAGCAGCCAGCACTGGCTGGTGTGATGGAGGTTTCGGAGCCGAATGGGACTGCAATCTCCACAAGCCTTTTCCAGTGATGATCATGGTGCTTTCAAGGATGAGACCTGCTGGCTTTGCTCCTTCCGCTCTGGGGGTTTGCTGTAGGGGCACAAGCAACGTGCCTGCAGTCACGGTGGGGCAAACCACCAGGGAAATTGGCTCCAGCACCCCGTGGCAGATACGGAGCTCTCCCCGCCGCTCCGTGCTCACACACTGATGCGTTAAGGCTTATGCTTTCAACAGGAGGCAGCGTCCAGGCTGTTCACCAGATGCGTTGAAGCTCTCAAGAATTTGTTTGCACCGAGCATTATCACTCCAACTTGCAGATGGATCAGGAGCTTCATACCTCTGCAGGTACTGACGGTGTTCAGCACCTGATTGCATAAGGCCTTGGAAAGGCAAGGAAAAATGAGGCAGAAAAGGGTTTTCAAATGCTTGGATTACTTAAAGGGTACAGCATAAACCCTAGGCACAAACCAGCACTGTGACAGACACAGAAACAGCAGCCTGTGAACAGGGGTTTGTTGTCTGAAGCGCCTGAGAGATGCTGTCCTGGGAGCACATTTGATCCAGCAGCCTTAAGCCAAACAGCCCCGTAGGCACCACAGCATCCTTAGTCTTGGAGAAGATTTGTCAAAACTAACATATATAGTCAGATTAAGTGTAAATCCAAAGAAACGGGTGACAGAAGCACAGTGTCTTAGCTCTTGTGCTTGGTGGCATGTGCTTGGCAGTGTGCTTCTTTCATCCCGCTGTAGCTGGTGTAAATAACCCCAAGCTTCTTTCCACACTGTAGCTCACCTCTGGCAATGTCCTCCCAGGAACACTGGAATTACTGCACCTCCTCTTTCCTTGAAATGTATCCTTGCTCCCAGTCTGATATATGATGGTCTGTTTTTCTTTTTTCTAAAACTTATCTTCTTTATTTTTAAAATAAAAATTAACTTGCTATTCGTCTTTTATTTCCTTTACATGCTCTGAGCAGTGTATAATTAGAGCCGCATCACACTGGAGAAATTACAACAATATAATGTTTCTACAGTTAAATCTGCGTAAGTATAATATCTTTGAAAAATAACAATCTGCTCTAAGGGAAATTAATTATCCCATTGGGACAGGCATTATTCTGAAACAAAAGCTCTCAGTTTTCTTTGCCTGCTTTCATTTTGAGCATTTATTTCATTTTAAGTAGTGGCTACATATTCCAGCCCTATTCTTTGTGGCTGGAACATAAATAATAATACATTTAAAGCAGTGTAAAGTCTGTCTTGGAACATTTTACAGATATCATGAGAATATTAAACAACTTAAAAATTAAGTCAAAGTACATTTTGCCAATCTTTTTTGGTGACTATGTATCATTACTGTTCATCAAATCAGTTCAGCCCATCAGGTCTCATATTCCTTGGCTATTTTTTTATGGATTGTTTCTTCTTCTTTGAAGAACATGACTCCATTTATCATAATAAGCATTTGTTATGATTGTATTTTCTACCCAGGTTCAAATCATTGTATTTAAGATGAGATTTATTTTTTCAAAAGGAGATTCCAATATTTAGCCTCTGCACACAAGCCCTGGAAGTCAGACTCTGGAGCAACTAGCAAGAGCCTTTTAATACAGTAACACATAGAATCTATGGCTTAAATTACCACCTAACTTCTGCAGTTGTATGCAGGTACAGAGTGACAAGCAGTGACACTGCAGGGCTGGCCTGGTAGAAGAAAAGTTCTCCCACAGGGCTGGGAAAAGGCTCTACTGCCCTGAATCCAGGCTGCACTGCTACAAGCCAAGTATTTAGCGTGATGCAGACTGACTCACATCAACTGCTTGAGACTTTTGCCATCTCAGTATCCAGTGGGAAGCCAGCCTCAAGCTGAGCAGCCTCCATGGCAACTGGCCCAAATAGTCCCAATTTTTAATAGTATGGAAAAGCTGCAGCATCATCTTTGTTCTTGTTTGGGCGACTCAGGAAACATTTCTACTCCAGCAGCAGCAGCTCCTGGGAACCAAATAAATTAGTGCTCTTCTGCATCCCTGACCAGGACCACATTACTGTATTTTAAAGCAGGATGAAGTCTTCTGTACCATCTGCCATGTATCAGCCAGCTCTATTTTTTGTTTGTTTGTTTGTTTGATCATTACTTGACAATAGCACGAGGTGGCCTGCTGGGTTTGTATCTTGAGAGCAAACAGTGAGTCCTTGAGCTCAGCAGTCACCTGAGCCACTGTATGGCAAGGAGGGAATTGCAGTCCTCCAACAGCCTTTCCCTGGCGGATAACAGCTCTCTAGGTGACCCTGTGAATTATGGGCATCACTTGTACTGCTTTTGCTTTAATGCACTGATGTTGGGCCACCATTATTTTTAGAAAGACACTTTCATTTTACAGATCGCAAACTTTGGGTGGGATACTAATATTTCTGTATTTTCTACAATGTACAGGGGAAAATCAGAAAAGGCTTTGTCACTACACGCAGGTGAGTTTCCAGCAGTACAAATGTGGAGGCTCAGAGAAACCCTCTCTCACCAGCACCCAAAACCTATTATCAAGTCTCACGTGCGTTTGTAAGAGCTTTTTGCAGTCAAGGTGAATTATAAGGATTCTTGCTGAATCCTTGACAGCTACAAATACTTCGTTATCCTTGGCTTTTCTCCTGAACCTAATCAAAGATATTGTTTATTAAAATCCTATTGTCTCTGCAGTGAAGAACAAGGACAAGCCTCTCTGTAGTGATTTAATACTTCCGACAGTTCAGTGTAAAGATTTATTATGGCCAGCTGAAAGTGCAAACACGTAATGCCCAAGTCATTACTTTTAATTTGCCACTTCTTTAAAAAAATGTACACACAAGGCTAAAACCTGAGTCCTTCTTTATGTTTCAGTGTGATCTCTTCTCAGTCAGGGGAACAAAACAAAGCATAAACCCTCACCCTTCCCTTCAAACAGAGGAAGGACATTAAGATTTAGCCTTGCATTTAAAAGCAGACTGCCATGCTCCTGCTTTAGACCAGTATTTTTTAGTGTTTTTAGACTAGAAACTGGTCTAAAAATAAATTAATCAGACTTAATGGTTTAAATTACCAGCTTAAATTATCCAGTTATACCCGTGATCCTCTCTGAGAGTATTTGTCAGAGGAGAAAAGACAGGTCTGCTTCATATTGAGGGGCTCAACCCTTCAGCCTTCAGTACACACAGACAATGCTGAACCTCTGCACCACACCTGCCTTATAGCAAGAGCCCTCTGTGCAGGGTCACATAAACTGAACTGATTAAAAGAGTAATGTACATTTTTTTTCAAGTAATGAGATTTTCTTTGTGAATCAATTTTATTAAGGTTTCAGGGACTCTATCATAATAAATAAAGCACAAGGATAAATGAGTAAGCACAATTAATAAATGCAATGATTCAGCACTCTGAGCTTTTAAACTGCTTATCTAATCATAATGCAATCGTTATTCACAGTGTTAAAACTCTTACGTTACAGCAGTTGTAAGCCAATTAGGAAAATAGCTTTAATGGTTTATAGGAGGTAAAGGCAAAGTGTGCTTTTTCAGACTATATATGTGCTCAGGTGAAGGGAGCTCTGGCTTAGCAGGTCTGCTAGGGACCAGTGTTTAAATCTCACAGTGCAAAGCTGCTGCCTCCCCTCCCCTGTGATATGTGACCGCAGACCTGGGAGACAAAGGCAGGGCAGGATTCATCTGAACTAAAGCCCAAGCCCCTCCGGCAGCAGCAGCATGGCGAGCCCGGCTCTGGCTGTGCCGAGGGAAGTCGACCATTCCTGATGATGTCTCTTTGAGTATGAAGTTCCCTCTCTTTGCTATCATTTAATTTGCACATAACTCTTACAGTGAAGTACTTCTAGGTTAGATTTCATGTGTATGCTTATTGGATTTAACAGAGTGTTTCCCCAACTAATTTTCACTAGCAAGCTGTATAGGGCTGCCTTCTGCTTCACTCATTTCCAGCTGCTAACCCCCTACTCCAGGCCTCCTGCATAAGTGGTAAAAATAAAAGCAATAACCCTAGAGCCCATGTTTTCTCTGCCTTCCTGCTGCTTCTTTTTCATTTAATGTCTCACAGGTTTCTCTCAGCACATGCCCATTAATTTTCCCCAGACTTTCTGCTCCAAGAGAGGCTCTTATCTTTGCATCAGAAAAAAACAAACAAAAAAAAAGAGATAGGACTAAATTTTTATGGTGACCTCTGACACCCGTGCAGGATGGGCTCCCTGAGGGATTTTATTAAAAAAAAAAAAACCAAAACAAATATAAGAAATAATACACTCATTCTCCTAAGGTGCATTGCTCTGACCGTAGAGGCGAGGAGTCGGGAGCCACATGGCACCTGAGCTGTTACAGAGAGCTGATGAGTGAAGCTCTGCCTGGTCTGAGGCTGCGTCTCCCTCCATCCTTCTCAAGGCTGAAATTTCACATGGCCTTTTAGGTAAAAGGAAAAGAAGTTGTTGTCTTTGATTATGTTTTATCTTTTTGTCCTGAAAACTTGCTTTGAAAGCAGCTTGTACGGCTGATCTACGGGCACCTTTCTCCTGTAATTCTGCTGTGACCTTTTCACCATCCTTCCAGAAGTAACTCTTTTTAAAAAAGAAAAACCCAAAGCCAAACAAAAAAAGTTATAAACAGGTATTTTCTTTCTTCTACCTTCAGAGAGTATTTTTTTTTCTGCAAAAGGACGTGCCTGCTTTACAGGCTTCAAATCTGACTGCAGAATCAGAACAAATTGGTCAAAACCATTGGCAGCAGACTACTTTAGACAGAGCATCAGGGAGGTACAGTCTCAAAACAGTTTGCACTGGTGAGCAATAAGTTTTTTACCTGTGGAAAAGGTCATGCTTGAATTTCTATTGGGAGATAATGCTTCCTTGGAGAAGTGACAGATACCTGTTGGACAGGAATTGAAGGGAGAATATGAATATGACGATGAAAAAGAAAAACTCACCCAACCCTGAAAATGGAGTGGAAGGTTTGGCCAAATACGGATGCATTAAATTCTTCAGTACTGATGACATTTTGAACACAAGCTTACAGGATAATTAAGGACACTTTTCAGGTGTTATTGCACTATATACTATTTTTTCTGGCCAGATCTGGAAACTTTGAAATGTCTTGGAAAAGGAAAGCTTCCCAATGGTGTTTCATTGTCCTGAAAAAAAAGAAAAAAGCTATATAACAAAAGCTTCATAAGATCACCTGCTTTTGCAATAACACTTTTTTCTCACAGGCTGTATTTTCTTATGTCATGTAAAAGCATTCTAGTTCTGAGATTTTTTCTCTGAACCCTTGGCTTTTTTTTTTAATCACTACCTGAATGTGTGAGCCCATATCAATCTAAACCCAGATGAAGGACTCACCTGGCTGCATTTTGGAGGACCCCCACCATGTTCCAGCAGCTGCGGAGGAGCATCCTACCCGAAAAGCCCATCACACGCATCCCAACAGAGACACACACACGTCAGTGCAGCCACCATGCCCTCCATTAACAAGGACATTGTCACAAAGCCCCCTGAGCCATGAACTACAGTGAAACCCCCACCTCCTTGCAAGAGGCCTTAGGTTTGGTATTTAATGTGCTTTAAGCTTTTTAACACACTTCTTTGACCAAGCTGCATGCCATCAATTTTAAAATGGTGCCGTGGCTGCAGCACGGTGAGTGACACCAGTGACTGACAGCACTGCTGCTGCCTAACTACAGGTTTCAGACTGGGGGAGTGGTAGTTTCTTTCTCCCTTCCTCTCCAGATTTTGAGCCCATTCTGGAGGTCATTGCAAAGACAGTGAAGCTGGTAGAAACACAAGCCTGACCTCTATTCCACGTTTTCTGAAAGTTCACTGTCCCAAATCTGTTACGTGCCTCTAAGCCAGACTCTAAGCTCTGGTGATGACACAGTCACTGGTACAGATAATTTGTCTCCTAAATGTTTTCTTTGTGCTTTGAAAAACACATCTTTGAGCAGTTTCTTAAATGTCATTCTTTGCAGTATACAGAGCGGGCAATAAACAATAAAATTATTCACCTTGAAGAAACCATCTGCTGTCTTTAAGGACATCACCAGGGTTTTTTGTTGCTTTGAATGGTCCTTTGGGATGCTGTAAGTGTCATTAAAACCCTGTGTTTCCCCCATCATCTGCGTGCCAGACTCATTTTGCTTTAGAAACAAAAATGATGATGGATAAAATAAGCCGAAATTTCATTCTCTATTAGTTTCTGTATTTCATTTATTTTGTAAATGTCTTATATAATACTTGACATTTGGAATTACTCTTTGAAGGCTGCATCAAAATGATTTAGCCCTCGGATGTGTGATGGTCCGGGTGCGGCAGCCTGACCCGCGAGCAGGCTCTGCCGTGCCTCCATGATCATTCTCTGCCGTCTGGCTCCACTTGCAATTGCTCTGTGCCGAGAGCTGACCTGCACCATGTTCTCGGCAGAGAAGCCTGTAGCAAAGCAAGGTTACAGATAACCCAGGGACATCTATCTCCATTTTTCTCCCATTTTTCTCATCTTCTCAATCATGGATGGAGAGGATGTTGCCATTTTCAATGAAAGTTCAACTCCCTTCCTCTTCCTCCTCCTCCCATGCCTGCAATATATATGCTGCCTACTTTTCTTTGATCGGTTCCTTTATAACAATGCCACGACTGACAACAGCTGTATATCCCTGTGCACGGGGAGATCCATCACGGCCTAAAGAGGACTCGTCTCTCGCTCCCGAGGACAGCAGTGCTGTGATTCTTAGGAAAAGGCAGGCAGAGCTGTTTACACTCCCCTCTGCTACACCCAGGTAATTACTGACCTCTTTCCCTCCTGTCCCCACTCTCCTCATAGCCTGCCTTGGTTCTTTTACTGAGTTTAAAACAAACAGCCTAGCAATGCCCCTAAAACTCCATCCCCAGTTCACAGGAAGAACCTGAGGTTCAAGAGAGAAATTACAGAAAATAGTGCAGCAATGCCCATCTCAAAACGAGCTCTCACTGTCCAGCACACCAGTTTATGGGTGATGAAAGCCATGTGCATCTACCCCCAAAACTCAACTGCAGCAAAAACCCCTCCTAGCACAGTCCTTGGCATGGGCAGACTCTGAACATGGAGGTAATGCTGGGCAGGGGGATGGAGCCAAATAAAAGGTCAAATAAGAGGCTGTTCTATTGAAAGAACAAAGGCTGAGAGCTGCATTCAGAATGTGCTAGGTTTTAAACATCAAGCTCCATTGTTTTAAATGCTGTGTTGTGTCAGCTTCCTCCTAATGAAAGCCTGCAAGAGCACTGATGCAATAGTCTGTGCCTTGCAGGGTTCAACTTTAGTTTCAAGGTTGTGAGGTTTATTTCTGGAGGCTAAATTTACTATAAAAAACTTTCCAAAACCTAGCTAATATAATGAAAAAGCAATCAAATGTTAAGAAAGAGCCATCACGTCAGACAACCCACCATTATTAATCTAACTAAAACCAAAGGCTAAGGTCTGGCAGACTTAAAAAATAAATTTAATTCTTTTTTAGCTCTACAGCCTTTAATTGTTTTCACCAACCAATGAGTTATAAAAATATAAAGAAAAATTTCAAGCTAGACCAAAGCTACTTTTAAAATTAAGTGAAATAAAAGCACAATAAAAGCAGCTCAAGGTTCTACTGACATCAGTTTTGCTGTTATGGTTTCTGGTGTCAGAGCACCTTTTGACGGGATTATTTCTCCATGCCTCACGATCCATTCATTATTGTACCCGTATTGTAGATTTCATGTTACAGTCAACAATAAAAAATACCCTTGGCAACCTCCATTACATACTGCAGTTAATTTGTGTTCTCGCAAAGTGCTTATATTTACTATGAGTTATAATCATACATATGCATGAGACCTTAAGTGAGGGAGAATGCGCTTAGGAGCTAATACAGCAGGAGGCTTGCCTAGAAGAGATGTCAAAATCAGTTCACTTTTGTTATATATGAGTAATTTAATTTCCTCTACAGTGTTATTAGGGCAAGAATGAAGTAACATTCTTTGGCATAATTGAAGCAAATCCCGGCAAGACAAAAGGATAACAAAGCCTTCCCATCTTGTCATGTCAAATTCTTACCTACTATTCAGTGCACACAGATGCATTCTTTGTGTTGAATTAAATTATCTAGTTGAGTTTATTAACTTGTTATGTCCCATGACCTTCAGCATATTTACCGTTGGATCTTTAAACTTCTCTCTTTCTTTAATTTTCTCTTTCACAACTGACCTCATTTTTGTATCAGACCAGAAATACCGGTGGCATTCAATCCTTTTTCAGGTCTCAGTTTTCATGAGCGGCTCCTCTCATTAAAACACATTCTCCATTTCCAACACTCCTTAACAGATCATAAACCAAACAGCCAAGGAGTCCTGGGACTGTGAAGGAGATGTGGGAGGCTGGCTCTTTGCTTTCCCCACAATCCCTGATGTGGCAGAAAATGAGGGCTGCAGCCTCATGGATACAAGCCCAGCAGCCAGGGAGACCGCAGCCACCAAGAGCTGCTTCTGCGAGCTGTGGAACAAACCTGCTGATGGTGCCTCTCAAGGGTAGGTTACTTAAGTCAAATTTCATTGATTTAAAGCTGTAATATCCTCCAAAGAAGAAACTGGAGCTTTTTCAAAGTAGCAGGCAAATCACAGGAGAATGTATTATTTGTAGGTTAGCCGGGCCATGATGGCTAAGCCACTTGATACTTTTTTTGTTATTTCTGACCCTCCAGCCTCTACAATACAACTCAGAGCAAAACTTTCGTTGACTCAGAAGCTTTGTTGCTCTGTACTGCGGGCACTGACCGATGGCCACTGAGCAGGGTTTCTCAGTGAGCAAGACCTGTAAACCTCACAGATCCAAGTTGACTTGGCTGCAGCTCACAATCATTTATAGCTCTGAATTTATCATATTTGGTCCAAATGGGAACTGGAGCTGACCAATGACCAGCTCATATCTGAACCCGGAAAAGGCAAATTTTGTATATGAACAGCAATTCATTCTAGCCACAAAGGACGGATGAGTGCTTGTGTTTATCTCTCTAAGCAAATCCCTTGGTAAGAGGGGGCATGAGTTCCCAAGCTGGGTGACTGTGTGCTCCCCAGATTTCAAGTCAGGAAGAAATGAAGGCAAAACCAGGGGAACACAGCAGCGAGGAAAACAATAGATTCTTCGCCTCCTGATGCCTTTCTCAAAGATACTTTAGCCCTTTTTTCGTGGGAGGTGGGGGCACAGCAGAGGTAGGGAACAATATTTCTCCCTTATTCTCTAGCTCAAGGAATACAGCCGTTCTCTACCTGCCCCTGAGTCAGTCCAGAAGGATGGACAGACGTGTCTAGACTTACAATCTGATGCAAGACCTGCCTTTGATACTTATTTGATACTTACCAAACTCTAAGGAAGTACTGCTTGGTATGGTCCAGCATGACAAGTGCACATCTAACTCCTGCTACCCCTGCGTGAGACTCAGCTGTGCTCTTCTGTTACTGCTGTCCTTCTTACCTCATCTGTAAAACAGGAATAAATATGATTTATGCACCTGTATAAAGCATCTGAGAGCATCATAGAAAAGGTACTGTGCATGTGGATGTATTATTAGGTTTATTCATAAAAAGAAAAGTAAAATGACAACACATAAGTAATTTGCAACAACTCATTTTAGTACTGTTTAGCCTGGGAAGGTCATTACACCCAGGTGCTTCAGAGAGAGAAAGCATGCCCGAAGGAAGAATACTCCACACACCAGGCTCAGAGAAGCCTCAGCTTACAAATCTGCTTATCTTAGCCATGCACAAGTTAGTCTTTTTTCACATGGTATTTAAACACTCTTCAACTTGTGAATTCCTGAATATGTGAGATAAAAACAAGTCATTGTAGGATGAACCTCAGCTCTCTAAAGCTGCCGAACAGGAATGGAATGGATAGAAGCAAATAGAAGGGGATATTTCCCAGGTGTATTTGGTGGAGCCACAGATTTCTTGCAGATGCTAAATGTCTCATTTATTTCATATTCTTCTATTCTTGACTTGTTTTTAATTGTTCTCTTGAAATGTTACTCTTGCATGCCTGAATTGTGTGTCTGTTTAATTGAGAAAGGTGGTAAATAGTAATTTCTAGAAGAAAGTAGTAAATAAACAGCAGAAAAAAAGAAAAATTGAATATCAGCAAAGTGAAGTGAGTTGTTGAAATTTCTTACAGTGATAAATCAATGAAAAGTCCTCCATATCCAAAGAAGGGTAAGTCATGAAAATTAGTATTAGCCTGTTACGCTTTCTTGGACTTAATGAATGTGCCATCTTTAGGTATTAGACATTATCCAGGTGTTCAGGATCATTTAGTCCTGTAGCCTTTCTGCAGAGACAGTCTGCTGGCCCCTCTCTGCGAAGCACAGCGATAGGTACCACTCAGTTACTTATGGGGTACAGAACTGAGCCAAGGAGCTCACTGGACACTTACCAAAGGACAGTCATGAAATGCTTGGAGCCACCTGGGTCCATCAATAACATCTCAGTTTGAAACATACTACTTGGCAAGGGTTTTTTTTTAAAAAAACCCACACAAATTCTACCCACTCTGCTGTGCCCTCCATCAGTGCCAGAACTGCTGTGTCCTCACGGTGCTCCACACACCCAAACTCCAGCAAAATGAAGGGCATATGCTTATAGCACAGCCAGATCTTCTTGGTGGACTTAATCAAGATGGAAAAAACACTGCACTGTACTTCCATCTCTTGCATGTAAGTTGATGCAATGATTCTGGGATTTTTAAGGCTAGAGAAAATATAATCATCTAATGTGACCTCCTCAATCACATGAGATAACCCACAGGCAATGGGTGCTGTCTGATCTTGGAGGAATGCAGCAAAGCCACAATCTGATTTTACACTGTTGTAGAGCACTGTTGGTGAAACTGAAATGGGAACTCTTGAACCCTCTCTCTCTGCCAGATATGGGATAAAAAATTGCTTTCTGGCTGGTCTAGGTAAAGCTGCATTAAGCTAAGCTGTAGATGAAATTATTGTTATATTCATTGCAAGCGCTGCTATGACAACAGATGAATGCTGCAGGTAATTTAATTACATTTCTGTCAGCCTCTGTGCCTTTCAGGAGACAATGCAGAAGCCAACAGCATTTTCTTTTAATCTTGCAGGTGGCACGGAAAATGTCAAATTCTCCTCCAGAGGGCCTAACGAGAGCATTTCACTTGAGTCCTGAAACATTATTTAAGTATCTTGAAGAATCACTCATGCTTTTTTCCCAGCATCTCCGATTCCATGCGCGTTCCCTCCGCCGTTTCAGGAATCGTGCTGCACAGAGGCTCTTCCCATCCCTGTTGGTGCTCGCAGGCTGTTCAACACACCTATGGGCTGAATCCTGACAAAAGCTGTCCACCCCACCGGGAGAGGAGGAGATAAGAAACATCCAAAAGTCAGTGTTGCTCATCCAGCAGGTGAGAGCACTGAGAAAGCTGCAGTGACCCCCTCCCGCACTTGTCTGTCTTGTCTCGGGTGCAGTTTGGAAATCAGTGTCCACTTGATTGTACTAATGGGAAAAACCATTGGGGGATGGAGGTGAGGAAAGTTCCTTTCTCCCCATGATCATGAACTGTGCAGCAGGGAGAGGAAAACAACTGCTTAAGGACAAAGTATTGACTGATAGAACAGAGAGAAGTTAATAGATATTGACTCCCACTTGTTTTAAGTAGGTCACACAGTGCAAGAACACGTTGCACATTATTCTCTGAGGTGTGGGGATAGGCAATTCTTGCCACAATGAGCAAAATTTTACATATTGTTATGTATGTGTCATTCCCTCATACTGAGGGACAGTATTTTCATATGCAAAAGTCCTAATTTCTGTACAGCTGGATGAAAGCCTGTGCTGAGGGACAGTACTGACTTCAGTGGGCACTGCGGGAGGTCAGCATGACTTGAGAAGTGATTTGTGCCTTACCAAGGCTAGATCCAAGATCATTCAATTAATCTTATAATTTACATTAGTTAAAGCAGAAACACGGTAATTATCTATTGTTTATCTGAGGAAACTGTCTGAGGAGCAATCCTTCCATACCAGGGTATAAATTCAGTTGCCATGTAATTAAGTCATAGTTACATAAGCACTGAACAAATGTGCAACAAGATTCAGATAATACATTAACGCGATAAGAAATACCCAGGCATTTAGCTGGCATTGAGGAAATTAAGCCACACCAAATTAGATATCAATGAACACATTTACTACCATGTCAGTTATTATTCTGAGTATAAATTGAAACTTAATCAATTATTTCTACAGAGCTCTAACATAAACTCATATTAGGAATTTTTAAAATTGCTGTTATTTTATAATGTTAAGTCTGCTGTGAGTTTTATGACACTGATGAAGAAGATACAACATCACCTAGAGAGAAATGTGGAATAACATCAAGACACAGGTCAACAGTGAATGTAGTTGACAAAGCACTGAAGTCTTGGGAGACCTGGATGCTTTTTCTCATCTCCTGAATAGCTTTGTGCCTTGATTTCTCCTTTGGAATATGGAAGTTATGATACTTTCATTGTAAGGAGCTTTGAAATGTCTCTGATGAAAATGAAAAGTTATTACTCATGCTCATCCATCAAGTTTGATGGAGTCCCATGCAGCCAATGAGGGTAACACAGATCTCAGGTGAACTGCAAAAGAAAGATCTCCTGATATTCTGGCTGAAAGAAGTAGCGATTTCTGACCACAAGATCAAGACCAAACTGCAGAAAACAGTTAAATGTGCGAACAACCTAGACCATTGAGTCAGCATGGGAGACAATCTTCATTCATAAATTCAAATTCATGCTGGATTCTTCTCAAAGGAGTAACAAAATAGGGGGTGATCTGATGAATGAACAAATAAAGTTGAATTTAATTTATGAATTCAATAAAAGAGACACATCTGTACTAATATATGACAAAATTCATAAGGTGAGAAGAAAAGCATGAAGAACGAAGGATTATTGCACCTCTTTATATATAACTTCTCCAGAGCTCCAAGAGGGAATAAAAACTGGGATGGTGGAGTCCTTTGTTTAGAAGCAAAAGAACCATACTATTTTCTAAAAGGAAACATTAACCAAGGATAAAACCATGTGTATACAAATATATAGACAAATGTATATGCATACCTAGAGGGGAAAAGAGAAGGCAGACATACAATAAAGCTGTGAGAATAACACAAGTTTTGGATGGAGGCATTGCAAGTTACACAGATTGTTCCAAGTGAATTCCAATAAAAACTTGCATGTTCACCACGCTGTCCCTCTGTTCTGAATACTTTAGAAGTAAATCGGGGTTCAATAGCACTATCTTTCATGTCTTTCCACCGATATGGACAAGTTGCCTTGACAAGACAAGTAAAAATGCACAGACGTAACAAAAAAACCCCCCGACTAATGCATTTTAGGAACCACTAAAATTGACATAAATAGTTTTATCTCATGTTTGCAGTTCGAGACTTTAACAACCTTCGACTTTTCTCTACATCTCACTGAAAGGTTTGGCTTTGTTCTCAGTGGTATTCAATTCCTGGGCCAATCCTCCAATGAAATAAAAAGGTTGTGCTCTATTCTCAGCAGATCTATGGTTGACATAAGCTTTTCCACTGTTATAGATAACAAGGTTGAGTGTACTTCTGATGCTCCAACTATGTCTTTAAATCTCCATTCTACACTAGCTGCCTTGCCTGCCTGGCTCAGCCCTTGAGCTATCAGCTTTCTCAATGTGGAACCACAAAACTTTGCCACTCGCAACCACGCACAAGCTGAAAGTGCCCGTAGATCAGCCATGACCATGTGTCAGCGTCTCACCAACCTCCTGCGATTTCTCTCCCACCTCAAGAAACAGCAGCAATAGTTACCAGAAAGACAAATTTTGGTTATAAGAACAAAAGCAAATCAGGAATTGCTCTTCCAGACTCTGAGAAGTCTCATCTCTCTCAGATTCACATGATAAATGTCTTTCTGTATGCTCTACCCTGACACAAAAGCTTCTGATGCCTGAGCATCCTGCCTTTGCCAGAGCTTTTTCCTCTCTTCATTTTTTTTTTTTTTTTAATTTAAGATTTTTTTAAGATCACTGCAGTAGTGCCTGTGGGAAAACAGGACTTGTAAATCATTTTAGAAAGAATACAAGAGCCTTCAAGCTAACAGGTCATCCCCTTATCTTGCAAGGATGCACCCAAAGCTGCCCATTAACTTCCTCTCAGCATGGTTAAGGAAATTTCCTGGAGATTGTAGTAGTGGCTCTTGGCCAGCATCTCCCTTCCTCCAGAGGCTATGACAGGACTCTCCTAAGGAATGTACTTCAGTATCGGTAAATTAGTTTTCATGTGTGTTGGAGTCCTTTACAATTACACCCAAGCACCTAGAAAACTAGATTTTTCCATACGAGTTTTTCCCCAAATATGGCATACTCCATTTCAAGATGAATGTCTCCTAGCACCCCTAAGAGATCAGGACCCATTCTCAGACAAGTTTCTCAAAAATGCAAAAAATGCCTTTTAAGGTCCTACCACCACCTGCCTCTCTGCCAGTGAGGTCTGTGGAGGCACAGACTCTCCCTCTGCCATCCCTCCTGACTGTCAGTTCTTAAAAGATTATTCAGAGGGCTTTTGTTCATCCTTCAGAGCTAGTTGTCTGCCATCCTCCAACTACCAGTTTCTTTTAGGGTCTGTCTTTTTCTCCAATAAAAAGGAAACATTTTGGTATGTGCATCCAGCCTCGCTGTTTGAACAGTTTAATGAAAACATCACTAAGGCACAGACTGGGGAAGGAGAGGGAGCTGCACAGTCATTAGCATTTTGCACACCACCACAAGCTTTTGTACATGAGCAATTAATACAGCAATAAATACCACAATGAGCTGGAGAAACCTCATTGAGGCTGGGAAATGCAAACACTGCCTTCCACTCAAAATAACTGTCAGAAGCATTTAAGAACCTTCATGGAAAGGAATAGCTGAAGCTCCTGCCACAGACACAAACGTCCATTCCCAAACACGATAGAGAAACCTTCCATCATCTTAAAAAGAAGTTATCTGAGGGAGTCAGAACAAATGCTAGTCCAAACATCCTTCCAGACCTGTATGCTACCAGCCCACCTAGGTGTAAATACTAGGTTTAGAGAAGGGTAAGCCAGAGTTTACTCCTGTTGATTTAGCCACAATACTAATACAGAGCATTATTCTGGCTGCATAAAGGAGCACAGGCAATACCTGATCTGGTGGTACACAGCTCATCAGGAATTCTTGAGCACACTTGAATGATAGGTTGAGTTTATATAAGAAGAACGTTTCTCTTTGTATTTTTGACTTGGCGTTACAAACCCTAGTGGGGGATTTACTGTACTGTAAGACCATGGCTGGAGATGTGTGGACAGAAACATAGAAATGCCCTGTATGGGCAGAGATAGAGCCTGGCTCTGCAGTCTCTATCCGACATGGGGTTGGATTCCTTGCACCTGTTTTAAACCTTTTTTCCCCGAGATAATTCTTCACCCACCCATTTAAAACATCTCACAAAGTCAAGTTTCCTTAAGGAAAGCATAGACTGCAAGAATCTTCTCCCACAATTTGCTTGTACATGCTAGTTACCAGCAACTCTGCTAATAACACATTGCTCATGCAAATTAATTCAGCTCAGAGAAACAAGTCTTGATGATTATAAAATGCTGCAATTACAGTATTGCTTCCGGCCAGCTGAGAGTAAATTCATCAAGCATTTGATATTTAAAGCTGCTGTGGTGATAAATGCTTGCCTTCATTTATGACTGTACACCAAGACAGAGAGAAAATGGAATACAGAAAAATGACTGCATGACGGGAATCCCAACAGAAACCACCCGAGACAAAGGCGAAGATATATGAAATCTCTTTCACCATCAGCTGAATGTGTCTGATATGCAGCAACTCATCCTCCCTTGTTTAATGAGGAGCTATTAGAACAAAAGCAACAACAAATACCAGTTTTACTCAGACAGAAGCACTGAGTGGTGTCTTATTGACTGTATCTGATAAAAGTCTTATTACGCCAAGGTCAAGGACAGCTGTACAGTAGTAGGTGTCTCTTCTGCCTGGCGGTGCACACGCAGCCCACTGTTATGATTACGGATGCTCGCTCTATGTGTGCAGAGCATATAAAAGCGGGGAGAAACTCCTCTGAGGTTTTGATAACAACCCTGCTGCTGTATACCTTTGCTCCCTATATGACATTACAGTAAAAATAAAAGGAAAATGAATTCAGCAACAAATACCCATGATTACACCGTACTAATTGTTTTCATGGTTTCATGATGGTATGACTGTTTTGGGCAATGCTGTCAAATACAGAGGAAAACATTAACTCCATTGTTATTCAGAGTAATGGCATTAATCATGACGAACTCTTTTACTAATGAATGTGGTAAGAGTAGTGCAAGCCAGGGAGAGTTAGTTCTAACTTGTCATTCAACCAGAGCTCTGCCCAGCTGCCTCAAAGCAAATGTGTCTTGAGACCATGCCAAGTCCCTGGCTCACCCCAGGAGCATCTGAGCATCTGATGGTGGGGGGATTTCAAACACCTCAAGAAGATGGCCAGAGTGAGGATACTGGACCGACTGGAAAGGCTTTTTTTCCTCATTTGCTCTCAGGACTTACTTTGTCCTCGTGGCAGTCACAGGATATCTTACCTGCATGATGCAGCAGCACTGGCCTGTGGCTGATTTGCTCTGCAAGAGTCTTTCTAATAGATGAGACAGTAAACTTGTCCTTCTGCAATGTGTGGATGTACAGCGCCCCGTAACAGACCCCCTGTGTAATGCTTTATAAATACCATCTGCACCATCTGTGGACAGAGAGGAAAGGCTAGTCCAGACTTGGCTGGCATGTCAGAAAGACTTGGTCTCAGATGGAGAAAAAAGAAAGATCTAGGGACAAGAGGAAGCAGAAAATCCTCGGACATAAACCTCTTGGCAACCTGTGTTTGGCAGACCTCTATTGTTATTTATCCTAGGATAACATCTTAGAAAAAGGAGCTGAATTCCCATCTCCTGCTCTATAAGGAAATTATAAAGCAGCTATCTATTTTTTCATTAAAATTAAATAATTGAATCTGTCCGGACTCATGTACTTTCTCCCCGTGAGATATCCAGGAGAATTAAGTTTCAATTGACTTTCCAGACCTTGGTTATCATAGGAAGCTTTTCAAAAATTGGGACATTTGGCAATTTGAAATTCAAATAGGTTTCAGTCAATATGTTTACTATTGCAAGACAGGCATCTTTGTCCCCTGGGTGTTTAATGCCTCAATAAGTAATTGGTCCTTTCATCTTTTATATGCACAGAGTGAAGAGTTTACGGCTCATACAGTGAATTGTCAATACAAAGGATCTTTGCACCAGTCTTAAATAACCCAGCTCCCAGCTACATTAAATCCCCCCTCCCTCCCCACGCCCACAACTAGTCTCTGAAGGTTTTTTTTCCCCTCCCCTGATTTTCAATGGCATTCTTAAAAGGTAGCTTCGCTTTGCTCACCAAGCCTAGTTACAGATGAAGACAGGGAGGTGAACATAAGGAATAAGAATATGCCCCCAACAAACTGAAAACTCCAAGGCTTTCCAGGAAAACCCTTTTTATGCCTTTATCCATTAGGTCTGAAATTCAAAGCAGTCAATGGACCTATCTCCAAAGATTCAGATCTTTAGAGATAGGAATGCAACAACATCAGTTTTGCATGAGTATTTTTCGTACAAAGATATCTTCAGAAGCTACGGGCAGTGCTGTCTGTAAAGCTGAACTGAAGTTAGATGTTCTGTTTTACATGAAACTGCCACTTTTCCATCTTCTTAAAAGAAATATATGTGCCACAAGTTAAAATACTTGAGAATTCTTTTCAGATAACTGAAACATTGTGTTTCAATCAAGAAAAAAATCTGTCATTGAAATTGGACATGTCTTGTACAGTGTGTGCTATATACACATACATACCGTGTAAGCACAAGTATTAAAAACAAAGAAAATGTTTCTTTTAAAAAAAAAATTGTAGTGTCACTTTCCAAGAAGCTCAGAACTGAACGTTATTGCCCTGCTTCTTCAAAACTGAGGCATCTTTGTAATGTGCTTGGCTTTCAATGATTCAGAATTGTGCCAGAGGAGCTATTTCTCTTGGCCAGATTCTGATCAGCTCTGGTGATGCGTTAGAGCAGGCAGGACAGCAAAGAAGCTGGTGTGGTTTATTGAGCGATGACTCTGTATCATCTCACTGGCAGTACACATCTGAAGCAGTTCGGGTTTACACCAAGTTTACGTCACCTTATGCAAGTTGCAGGACTGCTACCTGCAGCGTCAGCAGAGCTGCACTCATCCCTTTGCAAGAAGAACTGAGCTCACAAAAATCTTTGTACAAGACAAGACTCTAAGAAGCACAGCTATCCTTCTGTATTTTCCTTTTGGAATATGGCACTGCATGCCAGTTCAGGATGTGGATGAAGCCCAATAGCAAAACTTGCATCTGGTTTTGGGCCATGAAGAGTTATGGGATGTGCAGAGTTTCATTTAACTTTCTGTAATGAAGGAAATAATTCCTCTTTTTTTGGCTGGTTTGTTTTCGTCTAATTCAACCATCACAAAATATTTTTTTCAGGCTAAGTTTCTGATTCAATTAGATCTAGAAAGGTTTGGAAAGTCCAGTTTCTTGAGGCCTCCAATCTAAAGGGCTGCAACATGATTCTGATTAGCCAATGCAGCTTCTGACTCACAGAGATTTTTCCCAGACTGAGTGCACAGGGAAATATTGAGCCTTTTCACAATGGATCTACACCGTTACTCTCATCCTAGCATCACCAGAGATGATGATACAGCACAGACAATCTGTAGTACCAAACAAGCACCTTTTCCTCAGCTCAGCTCTCCGTCCCTCCAGCGTTTTTTTATCACTCACCCTTTGGCCTGCAGAGTGGAGCACGCTGCAGTACTGGCTAGCTGACTGTACAGATTAGCAAATCTCCTGTAAATATTCATTAGACTTGCATTACAACCTTTTATATTTAGTAGCTGTGCTCTCTGTGTGACACAGAGCATTCTGTCAGTATCTGGAGGTGACTCGGGAGACTAGACTTTTATGCTGAGGTCTATAGGCAGAGGACAAAGAAGACTGTAATCAAGAAAAAAATACAGGTAAACTGAATTTACCCACTTGCAATATGGGCAATGTAAAGCTTTCCTTTTCTATATATGTCAAAGTCAAGATTATGCAGTCTTTTTATTTCTGACTATGTTATAAGGATGAAGAAAGTCTTCAGAGATTCAGATCAGAATCTTTCACTGCTGCTAATTGTTCATTTTTATTGCAAATGACTTTATTGAATTTAATTAAACTTGGCTCACAAGCTTTGCATATGCAATAATGAATAATAGTTAATAGTCCATTTCTCATTACTTTTCAGTCAAAGGACGCTTTAATGCTCTACAAAAGATATTGCATATGTTTAGGATTTTTCACCCAGGACTGGAACAGTCATCTCTCATGATGCTTTATGGCAAATCTTCAGCAGTGCAAAGAAATCTCCCACACCTCAAACTAGACTTCACAGACACTAGGTGGAAATGCAGTGGCCCTCAACTAGGGATGAGTAAAGGGACTATATTGACTTCTATCACAATCTGGCAAACTGCTTGCAAAAAACGATTTGTGTTCTGTGAATGGAGAAATAACTCGGTATTACTTTTCCTTATCAGAATGGCAGCATGTCCTCTTGGCAATGAGAGATCAGATGTGTGTACAAGTAGCAACAATCTTATGCCTTAGTCTGTAAAGTCAGTCAAAATCACAGCCCAAGCTGATCAGGATGAATAAACCCTCTCTCCAGTCAGTCATGTTTCCAGTCCGTATTCACTCAGTCTCGAGAGGAATAACTAGATTAGAAAACAACTTCCAAAGAAACAGTCCTGATATCAGCTCAAATATTAAGATGTTTAGAAACTTTGTTAAATATTTTGTTTATCCATGGGAAAAAATCCATAATTAGACTGTGGCATGTGGCTTCTAGGATCGCTCTAACAAGTTTCACATTTCTGGGAGATAGGGGCTCAGTCTCCAAATACACAATGTTAATTTTTGACTCAGGTGATGATGAGACAAGCATAGCTGTCTCCATCCTCTCCAGACTGAGCAAGCATCTCCCACGTTATTTCTTTTTTCACCACAACCTATACTGTAAAGTTTCAGAGGGAAATAGGGCCTTGGCTCTCCCGTAACACTGGAGGTGAAGAATTTCCTGGGGGATAACTGACATGACCTCTTAGAATTTTGTTATTCAGCAGGGGAGACATGATATTAGACGTCCGTGACATGTCCTAGTTTGGGGAAAGATCTATCCCTGATTGGGATGGCTGAGCCCTCACTTTATACTGTTGCACCTGTGTTAGATGGTGAGCCTGCTCTCGGGCTGTGACAGCTGTTATGCTCTGCTTTTCCAGTAGTCACACTGTGCTTATGGCATGGTGTCCAGGTGCTCCTGGCCAACAGCTCACAGCAGCGGATGAGTCGCAAGATTTTCATACAACAGAGGCTTTGAATAGCACGTTAACACTGACCTGTCCAAAGGGCATCATGTGCAAATATAAACTACAAACAGCAGGCAAAGGAAGAATCTTATACCACCCTCCTGCAGGGGTTGAGGATGAATCCCATACATAAAGAAGAAAAACTAACATGGTATCGCTCTGAGAGCCAGGGACACATGGCAGAGAGTCAGTTCTAGGTTTTGACAACCTTTGAGGACCCTGGACAATTCACCACTGGCAGGACTGAACTAGGCAATCCACACAAAGGGCAGTGGTGAATTCAAGCTCTTGCAGAGCAGACAAGAGGCATATCTTAAGCACGTGTTGTCTCTGCAATCTCATGCATTGCAAAGGTCAAACATTTCCACTCTCCAAAATTCAGTTGCAGGGCAGAGGTACAGCTATTCCTCCTGCAAGTTTAAACAGAATGAGGAGAAAGGGTAAACTCAGCTGAAGATGAGCTGCTGCCTCAAGACACGCGAAACAAACCCCGTGGAGCAGGTGCTGGTGTTCTGCCTAGAGCTGGCCACAAAGAGCTTGTTCGCCTTGGACTTTTGATAGAGTCCTAGTAACATCTGCTGTTACTGCAATTCAGCATCAACTTCCCGTGGCTCAGCATGAGAAATAACTTCTCCTAGGATGCGAAGAGGAAAAAGTAATTAATAGATAAGGGTCTTCCCAGTGGAAGCTGATTTGCTTTCTGATCCACAAAGCAGTGCAGATTAAAAACTGGAACTAAACAATTCATAGAAAACTGAAACTGCTGGAGAAGTGGATGCTTTTATCCTCTGCAGATTAGGGGATACCCTTACCCTCATCTGCAATCAGGACTGCAAAATTCCCCTGTCCTGCATGCTTGCTAATCACTCCCTTCATTAAATGGAGGTCAAAATGAAATTTCCTTCACTGATTAGAAACGTGGAAAAGGCAATCACTGTCATTTGCATTCAGTCAGATGTTTGTTCCCCCTGATAGAAGAGCATCAAAATTATTTGAAAAGCACCAAAGAAGTGCTATGCCATTTCACTAATTAAACCCACCCTTCTGCTCTAAAATTGATGAATAATGACTGAATTTGACTCATAATCCCTTTGTCTTCTATTATTTACTCTTTTTTAACAGTGATTTATTGCAAGGTAGTGCTTTCATTATTCTTGTTAATTACCTCTGTTCTCTACTTCAGCTTGTAAAATGTAATTGCCTGAAACATAAATCTAGTCTTGCCACCTATGTTCACACACATCATTAATATTATTCTGGCCATTCTTATGAAATCTTTATAAAACATAATTATACATGTGCCATTAAGTGCTATGTTGTGTTGAAGATGCACTAAGCCTTTTCTGAGGACTAAGCTAGTCTGTATATTAAACCTTCCTGTTTGTTTTAACAAGTTGTGCTTCCCTAAGGAAAAAAAAAAAACCAAACACATTAATCGGTCAGTGAATATTGTAGATCCGACTACCACACCTCCTTGAGCGTGCAAGCCCTGCTAAGTGGCTGCTTAACACTTTTGCAACAGGGGAGCAGAGGCCCTTTAATGAACTCTCCTTCACTCCCCACCCCTGGAAACAATGATTTCACTGAACTGAACAGTGATCACTAGGCAAGAGGGTAGCAAACAAATGCAGCAGCTACTCATTCGAGTGATTATCAAGTTTCTTTCTGGTGTAGATAATCCCCAAACAAATTATTTTCATCCTCTCTGCCCCTGATACTTCAAATCAAAGGACTGCGTATCACAGAGAACAGGCATCTTCTGGCAGACAGTTTTTTCCTATTGTAATTTTTTAGTACTGCTTATGATTATATGTAAGGAAAAATCTATTAGAAGGAGAGGAAATGCATTATCCCCAGCTTATTGTTGACATGATATTAGCTCAGTATTTGTCAGGTTTCTGGTAATGAACAGGTTTATATGCAGCATTTCATCTCTCCAACAAAACACTTGGCTATATGAACAGCAGTAATATCCCAGCTGAGCCTAGTAAGAGAGAAACATGTTTATTATTTCTCAAAAAAAAACCCCCTCATTCCTCCCTGATTCATCCACTACATTATTACCTAAGTATGCATTTGGTGGTACTAGATCAGCTAATGTAAGCCCTTCAGCCAACAAGTATTATCAAGTGTATTTCCATTAACTTCCATTCTCTAGTCATAGGAAGGACAGCCTATAAAATATTGCAATTGCATTTACAATTGTTAATTACTGTAAATTCAGTGTTTGAGATAAGAGCATTTGCTCTCTCCAGGTCTTCTACCTGATGTATTGTGGCTATTACAGCTTTTAGTCGGATCTGCAGTGGTGAGGTTCTGTCCGTGGGGTTTCTCCTGCCTTACACCAGTGTACAAGACCCAAATCAGACCTTCCCAACACTAGAGCCCCATCAGGGCCGGGACTGTAATGGCTCAGACCGCAGTGCAGATATGACAGGGCACGGGCCAGAAGGGGAGCGAGCAGGCTGTAGTCTGGTAGATGAAATCAAAACTCCTTCTCCATCTTTTCCTATTCTTTAGATGATTGCAAAGAAAAATATTTCCTGCCTGATCCCACCTGTGGTTTATTGAGTAATGGCATTCTCGATAATGCATTTTGCCTGAGGAATGCATTGTAACTTGGTTACTTTGGGGGAGAGCATGGAAATGGTATGAGAAAGCTGAGTCTTTAAATCAATGTTGTAAATCTGTGCCAGATTGGGTTGGGCAGCATAAAAGAGGCAGGTCAGAGGGCAAATTCGCCATCAAGTACAGTTCCTAGAATTAGACAGATTCTTTTTTTTTTTTTTTTTCAAGGAAAGGTTTATTTCTTATAATCAAATCTATCTGATATAGGCCATAGAACTAAACTAAGTTCTAGGACCTAGCTTCCTTTCCTCTGACTACAGAAGTGTATGTGCCTTCTGGATGCTGCTCTGGTGTCTCCTGCTTCCCAACCTCCTTGCCAATGTCAATTTGAAATGCAGGTGTCCAAGATGAATGGTCAGCAAGGAAGGCTGTATCACTGGGGACTCCTCACAGTCAGACACAGAATATATTTTCATGCCAAGCAGGTCCCTGTGAAAGTAATTTAATTAAAACTTCTGAATTAATACGCCTATCCTTCATTAGTAGCCAGAGTAATAAAAGCAGCATGGAACTTCTCTTTAATGAAACAAAGCATACCTAAAAAGTGGAGATGAACATGAAAAAACAGTTGTACTCTGAGAGATGGTTTTGCTTCTCTTGGTGCATTTTTATAATGACTATCAGGCAACTGCAGTGAAGGAAGAAAATCTGAACAAAGGAGTGTATATCAGAAATAATGGAATCAACTTTGGAAGTTAAAAATACAGGTGTAAGAGGAAAAACCTGAGAGCTGGTATTGTTTAGGTATTCTTATAGACCAGAACACCTCACATTCAGACATGATTACTGTAAAATGTCTAACCATTTATCAGGAGAGCAATGGAACAGATTATCTAAAACCTCTTCTGTGTTTATCTTTGTGACTCTGCCTACATGTTTAGGACTTTTCTTCATAGAGTGTTCTGGTCTATAAGAATACCTAAACAAAAGTCCTAAACATGTAGATCACTGAGCATGGCAGACACTGGGACCTGGATCACAAGGTCGTGCATCAAGCTCATCGTTAATTCCGAACGCATCATGCACCCCAAAGTGTGTTTTTTCTTTTCTTAAAGTTTTCTGTTGTTTAGTAGTTTTTCCTAAGTTTTACAATCTACTGTTACAAACCTAACACAATTGTATCTCCTGCACAGCTGGGGGTTCCCAAAGCTAGTTTTCTAAAGCAAATGTATTTTCCATCCACTGCCTCCATAAGCCTCCCTACTGAGAACAGTTTATGCTTAGCTACACTCAGGACACAATAAATGTGAAAGAAAAGGAGGTAAAGTGAGGATTTAAAGAGGTGTATCAAATTTTATCACTGGAAGGTCTGGTGATGAACACATTCCTATTTTCTTCTGTTTAGCCCATTTTGGAGTTCATTTTTCACAGAAACCACTGCAGCCATGTGAGGGATTTATTTATTTATTTATTTATTTTTAAAGTACCTAAATGGGTGAACTGGTCAGACTCTAATTGTGTCTGAAAAGCTACAGTTGACACACACTGGAGACTTAATTATGTAGCATGTGGCTCCATCTGTCAGCTGCAATATCTTTTGTTACCAAGAATTAGACTTCCATAGAAGATGACGTGACAGATCCAATTTGCTTTCACAAGGATAACTGTTATGTGGGCATTTGAATGATGCTGGAAATTAGAACAACATTTACATTCCTTGTATAGACATTGAAATGCTATTTACAGCAAGGTTTGTCCAAAATATAAAACTAAGATTGAATGGGTGGCAGTCAATACAAAGCTGAAATCCAGGAAACAAATAATTAAAATATCATTAAATGGAGGATAATCTTACACAGCACTGTCTGAGTAAAGATACTCCCATACACATGTAGAAAAATTCTGAAGAGTTCGTATCTGTGTGAAGTTAATGGAAACAGCATTTCTAAAATTCAAGCTCTTCTATGGCAAATACGATAGCAAAATGTAAAGACCATAAAATTCCAGTTTGGAAAGGAGAGATGATAAAGTTTTCCCCTAAATTAGAGATTTTCAGCCTTTTTCAACTTGTTTGCTATAAAGTTTTTTCATGGCTGATGCAGATTGCTTTAAAACTATTTAAGCATGATGACTCCAATGTTACCTTTCTTTTCTGCCTGTGTAGATAGCTCTCAGATCACATCTCTAGATTCATCGCAGAGTAAACAATTATCCTCTGTGGCTGGGTATACCCAGATCATGATTACTTCAGCCTTGCTCCTACACAGTGACTCATTTCGCTGAGATAATCTGACCATTTACAGCTGTAGATCCAGGGCCTCCGAGGGACACTGGTACCTGTGTATCACATGTTAGCATGAAAGGAGAAACAAATGTTATTTTCAGAAATTACATGTGAACTCTAAGTTTTCCTCCAAGTTTTTCTAATTATGTTTTCTTAATTTTTCTTAATACATGTCGCTGACCCACTTCAGTCTGTGAAGCCCATACAGACTACATGGGAAGCAAAGCAACTGATGACAACATGCTGGCGCATTTACAAAGGGAAAAAACAGGAGAGGGAAAAATACACTGTGAGAAATTTTGCTATTTGCTCTAAAATGAAAGACTTGTTAATTAGAAAATGCTTTTCACAAGTGATTTAATTTGAAATGGGGGGGATCCCTTTCATTTGCTTACAGGCTGAGACATATTTTAACTGATGAACAACAACATTATTTTTAGCAAGCTATACATTCATCATATAGCAATGCATCTGGAAGTCTAACCTGCCATTATGTTGGCATGCAATATACAGTTTTGAAAAACTCCCTATATTTATCAGCTTTTGAATTCAATGTTTGCCCAATTATCTCTAAAATTGTTATAATCTTAGTTTTAGCTGAGAAGCTCTTATTGAAAATCTACTAGTAATCTTCTGTAAATGTTAGTCATAAACAACACCGCTAAATCATAAAATCACTGCTTGTGATTAATCTGGAGAGAGACTTACATTAACATATTCAGTTCTAAATGGTCTCTCATCCCAGCATCCAATAAGTAGTGATAAATTGAATTAGCTTACTTAGTGCGAGGTTTGCTGGGACCTGGCTTGTAAACCTCCCCTGAATTTCTATTTTAGCATCCTGGCTAAAGTGTGAAAAATCCAACCCCAGACCAGATTTTCTGAAAATGGCACCAGTCTGTGAGGATCTAACAAAATGCCATATCCATGCTCTTCTGAACACGCCTCTAATGCTCATTTTACATTCAGTGCCTGTGCAGGTTTTACTTCCCAAAGCACAAAGCAACCTGAGGCCAAGCAAACTATGATTTCTCCATAATTGCATCCCATTGCAAGCCTACAGGCTCTGCTCAGATTGAACCTCTTCCTGTCTGCTTGATGCGTTTACCCTACTCTGTGCTCTCCAGACATTCAGATTTGTAAAGGGATCTACAGCCATGAAACAAACAGGAGACACAAGCAGGGGACACTGGTGTGCCAACACCACCAAAGCCTACGGAGGCCATCAACAGGAGCAGGTTCAAACACACCGGGTTGGGAGCAGGCAGACATAGCTATGTGGGGCTGCACAGGAGCATAAATGCCCAGAGCAGCTGCATTCCTCATCCACATTTTGATGGATAAGAGCTATCAGAGAAAACCTACACACTCGTTAATGTGAGAGGGGCTGCACAGTGTTTGGCAGAGCTGTAGCTGAGAGTATGCAAAGGATGGGGACAATGTCAATGTTATGGGCTGGTGACAGCTGCAGCTCTGAGCTGAGTTGAATGAAGCCATGACCCTGTAGACTCCACAAATCATGTGTAGATGCATTTTCCATATTAATCTGTATACTTTGCAAATACATAAATACACCTCTTCCTCTACTACAATTAATTCATATCTACTTCCAGTTTGACAAACTATATTGGAGCTGAAGCTGAACAAGAGCTAATACTGGTTAATGAGAATTCACTAAACACTGATTTGAATATTGCTCTCGTTTGCAGCCTAACTAGAGCTTGAGAGCTGCTGAAGGAATGAAGCAAATCTAATGAACATAAAACCAGGGCATCAGTCTGCTCGCTTAGAAAGGAATGGCTGAATTATGCTGCTGGAGCAGCTTGAGTGGCTGCAGAAATCAGTTCTCCAGAGGCCCTGCTAGGGAGATGCCCACACGGCCAGGGCTCAGGGGGCTGCCCGTGGCATCAGGCTGCTCCCAGCTCCCTCCCGGCAGCCTCCAAGCTGTTCCCTGCAGAGATCTGCCAAGAGACAGAGCGATTCTGTGAAATGAGTACCTGCCAACTGACTGCAGCGCTGGGATCAAGGTGCATTTATTTTATCCCTATATTTATCTTACCAAACACCCCCCCCTTTGTCTTGTTAGCAGGACCACCTGGAGACTTCCTCTGGTGTTCCTCCCCGGTGTGGGGCTGGTGGGGACAGAGAGGTGGGAGATGCCTGGGCATCGCTACAGGAGCAGAGTGCTGCCTCTTCAGCAGACTGTTTTGATAAGCAGCCACATGGGCACCTTAATACCTTTCACATATAGATAATGTCCCTCGCTTCCTAAGTGCACAAATCAAGCAGAAAAAACCTTCAAATGGCTCAATTAAATCCCATCTAACTGACACCACAGGAGGCTTCTGACCAATGCAGAAAGCTAAGACATGTTTTACTTCAGTAAAATGAGTAAATAGCTTCTCCAGCGCACCAGAAAAATGTAGAAAACATGCAAACTCTAAACCACTATTTGGTGTTAAATACTTGTAAAAGCCTTTTTCCCTTAGATTAATATCTTACATTTATCTGCTCTATACATTTTGGAGACATAGTGAAAATTGCTTATTTCTAATAAAATGCAGCAACTGTACCCTGAGGAAAAATTACTGTGTTATGAAATATTTTTCGCCTCTACCACAGCCAATTTAGTTTTCATTTAAAATTCAATAACTGCATCATACTCAGAATCTTCCACAACTGTCATAATGACTTTGAACAAAAAGTGTGCTGTAAACAAGGAAGATTAGAAAGACATTATTGAGGTAATTTCTCCCCAAGTTTCTTTCGCAGAGTCAGAGATGCAGAAAATGAATGCAACAGTTAGCATGAATATGATTTAGAAATAAATAGGAAAAAAGAAGCATTTTGTTCCACAGATACTTTGATAATAAAAGCATTACTTCCCCTATTTTATTTGAGATATCTTTCACTGCTTGGTGGAAGGAAACACTTTGTTGTTTCCTCACTGAAATATTGATGTAAGTGAAGAAGACAAACAATATAATGTTGCTAGGAAAATGTTGCCTACTTGCTGTAACATTTTCTTTCCTTGCATCTCAGGAAGGAGCTCTGACAGCGGCGCTGGAGAGATCTGCTGTGGAGGAACTGCCAGTCCATGCTGCTCCAGTCCTGCATCTTGTTGCTTTATCAGTAGCAGTCACTTCAGAAGAAAGTGCAGAAAGTCTTTCCCTTTTCTCTTTGCCTGGTCTCTGAAGACAAGTTCTGCTCCTAGCATGTAGAAGGGATAGAAATTCCAACAAGTGCCTCTCTTGCCCACCCGTGGCTCTGCTCCTTGCTGCGGGCATGGCCAAGCATCTTCCCTGGGCAAAGCCCAGAACCTCCATTTTGCAGAGAGCTGCTGAATTCCTGCAGATTTATCCAATAAGCAAAGCTGTGCACATCCGGATATATCACCTGGCATCATTCCCTGTGTAAGGCATCTTCACACTTCCAAGAATCATTCCTATCATTTTTATTTTAACTCAAAACAACCCCACGAGTTGAAAGGAAGCCAGTGCTTTGTGGTGTGCTGAAGGACGGGTGCTGTGACACTAACCTGCCTGGCATGAGAGCTGTGCCTGATGGAAAGCAGTGAGGAATGAAACAATTTTGAAGGTCCTTTTAGAGAAAGCAACAAATGTTTTTCTTCTGAGACCAGTTCAAGAATATTCCCTTTACAAAGTTTTCTGGTATTTTTTACATCTGACCATTTTGTCAGGTTGGTCTTTGCCTGGGTACAAATTCCCACCTTCCCTGAGCTCATGGACTCCACAGCTGCAAGGAAATCCTCCCTTTTTCTATGGAAAGCAGACACAAAACCCACTAGAAATTTCTGAAAACCTTAAAAATAATCTGAAAAGTTTTAGTCTGAGTAAATTCCATTAATCTGTAACTGAAACAAGGCTGAGGCCCTCTCCCTGCAAGTGCTCCGGGTGCTCTGCCTCATGGCTCCCATGTCCCTAGACCTTCCATTTCTAGTTACTAATATAAATACTGACCTTGCAGGTCTTGTAACAGCATTGCAGTTTACCAGAAAGATGATAGTATTTACAATTGTGAAAAAAAAAAAAAGTTAGAAAATCGCATTTCCATTGAAGCTGAAAATCATATTATCATCATAAACCAGCAAAGTTTATTTTATAGTTCTCTCTTTTTCCCACCTCAACAAACAGGAAAAAAATAGACGTATTTTCTACAGAGATGCAATGTAACATGGGGAATCTTTCCGTGCTGTTTCCCGTTTAGCCTCTAGAGTTAAAGTAGTCCGTTACCACTCTTCTGTCAGGTCCCATACCATGTCAGCATTCCTTATTCCTGGTGAGGGATGCAGCCCAGTGCATCCTGATACAATTATTTCCTCAGGACTGTTCTTAGCACACCTTAGATGCCTGCAGCGACTGCCACAGGTGCCTGCCAGGTGCGTGCTCTTATTTAACAATGATATTACTGGCCTTTCATATTCTTCTATTAAAACTTGATGGGAATGATTTCTGGGAAGAAGGTGAAAATTCATAACGTTGCTATACCTCAATATACCCTGCACCCACAGCCAGTCCCAGCCATCACTTCTGCACCTGCTGAAATGGCACTGTGAAACCCTGCTCTGCTCCCCCTTCTCTCCCTCTGCTTTTCAGCTGCTCTTGAGATCGCCTACACCATAACACTCCTGCACGGCAGAAATGCCTGTGGGTGCTGCCACTTTGCAGTGGCAGAAAGAGAGGAAAGAAAACCCTGGGCAGTTGGCTGTTCTCAGGATACAGAGTGCTGGTCAGTCAAAACCCCTGTATTTCCCCCACTTACATTACCCTTTCCCTGTGGGATTTGTTCAAAATGAAATGTTAGAGTGGCCATTACAGTCAACTTAAATTTTAACAAAACCTGTTCTTCCCTTCTTTCTCCAGGGCTGCACAACAAAACAGACCCGAGCAGCTGTCTTCTCCCTGAAGAAGGACTGTATGCTCTTATTTAACAAAAGCATGCAAACTCAATTTAAAAAAAAATCTGCTTTAATTCTTCTCCTCTTGTCTACTCTAATCAATGTACTTTAAATTGTTAATAGTAATTTTTTAGGGTTTTGCCAGGTCGTTAACACAGAGGAGGTCTCTGCATGCCAAACCCTGATTGTATTTATGCCAGACAGTCTTACTGGTTCTCTGCAGACACAAGATCATGTTAATACCACTGACTTTCTGCCCCTCTTCACTCATTGGAAATACACATTCGTATCCCAGGATTTGCTAGGCCACCTGCAAGCAGAGGTAGCAGGGCATGCCCCTTTTTACAAAGCTATGACATGTGTCAGAAAGGAATATGGGAATCTTTGGGAAAATGGACTATGAATAGAAAACAGCTTTCAAGAAATAAATCAAACTCCTGTAAGTGAGAAAAAAAGTGCCAGTCTGTTATTTGACTCATACAGGGTAAGAACCAGTCTCTCACTGCACAGGACTGTCCTCAAGAAACTAATCTGCTATGTGGATTTTCTACATCTGTGTGGAGGGACGGTCTCTATCACTCACAAAGAATTAGGTATTCAGGTCCAGTATGTGTCCTGTATGCATCTGAATCATTGTTCAGCCTGGGTTTCATAAGACTTTTTATCATCTTACCATAGAAAATCAACAACAACAAAAAAAATCCCTTGCATCCAGGTACTTTTAGACCAGATATTACCCATCAGATAGAAGGGCTAACTCCCACAGTTTACTCTATTTTTTATTGTAGGTCACAGAGCTGATCTCTAACTACAGATTCCAAGAAATACCACACTGGTGGAGTGTACAATTCAGAAGATTTACTAGATTTCCTTCTTACAGAGTACTGGTTCATATGAAAAAAAAAAAAAAAAAAAAAAAAAGCTTCTTAAATGTTCTGGTTACTTGAACGCCAAGTGGAATGGGGACATAAGGATTGTGAAAGTGTTGGTGATTCCATCCCATATGTGCAAAGATTTGGCATCTGCTAGATTTATGCACTTGACTCTGCTACTGTTCAGCATTTCTCACTAGTCAGCTGTTAGTCTCTGAAAAAATCAAGAAAAAACCCCTGATATGTCCTGGAGAACGGCAATGTGTCAACATCAGTATAAGACAGCTTCAAATTTATGACAGCCTTTTGCTATTTCCACATGGGATCTTCTATTTGCTATAAACACTTGTTCTTAATACTCAGTTTTGGGAAAGGTAAGAAACAGAAGGATGGAATCTGCTTGATCTTAATGCTATGCTTTTGTGCAAGAGGAAAATAATCATGAAAGTACTTTGTGAAAACCTGGCCATAGTATGCTGATTCAACAGGCAGTTGGTATTATGAGATAAAAGGATGCTGTTCAGTATGATTAATCAAACCCCCTTATGCTTGCCAAAGCCTAATTATTCTTTGATCTACATTAATAACTTCAGAAAGCATAGTACACCTGGTGGGAGTTCTCAATGGCAAGCATTTTAGACTAAAAGGAAAACTCCTCCCTGTGTCACAAAACCCTAATTTGCTTATATCAGTAGAATCAATTGTTTTATACATAACTGTGGTCTCCCACAGGTACCGTTGGTTGTATCGAAAGATAATGCATGCAGTTTTTACCAGTATCAAAAAGCTATTATTTGACAAACAGTAAACTCTGTCTCAGGATGACTTTAAAAAACACATCGCTATTGCATACTATTGCTGTATGTAGCTTTTTATTGAACAGTCTGGTTGTAACTCACATGAGCAGAGAGACACATCTCTCACAGCTTTCTGCGTTCTCAGAGAGATGAATGAGCTGTTCATATCGCAGTTTAAAATTCAGCATGAGATTAATTTACAATCCAGATCCAGAAACATTCACATGGATAAGGATGACACAGCATCACAAAAGAAAAAAAAAATAATCTATGAACAAAACAATTCACCCCAGCTTTACTTGATTAAAAAAAATCCTATCATTAAAGCAAAGTAAACTGTTGAAAGCGTAAGTTCTGTGCTTGTGCAGTGGGAACTCATATCAGGAATTTACTACACCAAATGATACTGGTGGAGACCGGGCCAACAGAAACATGGGGAAATGTAACAGAACTATTTCTAGCAAATCTAGCTAGATCTGCATTAATTTATAACAGAAATTTTAACATTGGTGTGAGTAACATATGAAAGGAGCTGTGTGTGTGAGCACCAGACAAAACAGTAGAACAAAGGTTTAAAGCATGTCCTGCATTTGTGCCAAGATCAAGCTATGATAAACTAACGCTGTCCACAAGGAACTTTTTTGATCTCATACATGCTGTTGAGAACAATCTTGGGAAGAAGGTATCCTTTGCTTTCCAAGGAATATTTACTGAAATCCCAAAGCCAGGAACACAATTTCCTGTGCATTTGTGGACGAGACCACATCGACAACCCTACAAATTTTGAGAAGCTGATATTCTTTACTCAAGAATTTAACAAAAGAAATGAGGAATGAAGATTTTATATAAAAGAGAATTGCATCAAACTATCAGTTGACTATGGATAACTCAGAAAAAGCAAAGAAACCAACATTCTGGTGTTTCCCTTGAGTACTTGAATATTTGTGAGCCCTGAAATAAATTAGTGCTGGAGTTTTGCAACAAAATGACAGACATGAGTTGTGTTTGCCAGAGAATCTTGGAATGCATCAGTTTCCCAGCCATACATGGAGAAGAGGAGCAAATCTGTATGGTACCAATTGTCATTCAAACTGAGACATCACCTCCAAGGTTCTTGATGTCTGGCTTCATGGTATTGGCTTCTCTCAGTGGTTATTAAACTTATCATCTATAGGGTCCAGTGAGAGAAGACCTGATTTATTTTTTTTTTTTAAACCAAACTTTTCTGATTTAAGAATAACTGAAAACAACTGGGGGTACATATCTAGACAAAATAATATAAATTTATCCTAACCACCTGTCCAGATCCAAAGAGCCCAGATGAGTTTCTGGGAAGTAATTCTCCCTATGGATTCATTGATATTATTACACATTATCACATATAGCTTTGCTTAAACTACAAGTTTAAGCTAGAACGACAGAACAAAGAACGTCTTTATAGGTTGCACCAGTATGATAGTTGTTTAGGCAACTTGATATACAAGATCAAGTTGTCAGAGAGAACTCAGGCCATTACAAGGATTTAGTCAGAGCTGTTTCTTCATACTCTTGATTAGGCCTTTGACTGCTTCATACCCATTGCAGCTTTCCGTCTTTCACAGTCCTTACTGATGGGCTGGATCCTGTTACCAGGAACTTCCATGACGAGGCTGGAAGAACAGCGGAGTGCTTCAGATCAGGATTGAAAAAAGACCACTTTTGCACATCTGTTTACACCATCTAATTTTTTTCTTCAGAGCTTTCAGCCCTTTTATCTCTTTATGCAGCACCAAGCAGTGTGAGAAGTGCTAAACTGCACAAGTTTGTAGGTGCTGCCACAAGAAGCAGTAGTAGAAGACTTGGCAGAATGCAAGTGGAGGGAGTCTCCTGCTATCGACAGCTTCCAGAACTCAGCTCATTGACCAAAGCAGGAGAGGACGTCTTAAAACAAGCACAAGATGGAAATGATTAAACAGTTTGATGGAACGAGCAATGATGACACCACTTTGCTTCTTTCTTCAGCATATTATGAGTACAGAGTATTTTCTCTTGCAGCAGATTTCATAAGTTTAATGTGAAATGCTGTGGGAAGAGGCAGTGATCACCGTTATAAGAAAGATTACATGTTTGTCTCAGATAATGTTGCCCAGAGGTCCTTTTTGATTATTATTATTATTTTCCTCATTTCAGGATGATTCCTGCCAACATTCCATTCTTTGTTCCCCATGTAACTTCATTTTAGGCCCTCTGAATTTTAATGCCCTGGGCATAACCTGTTCAACATATCTATGGGTCAGACTCCATGGCTGTATGGGGCATGTGGCCATGAGAAGGCACAGCATCAGGAAGAGAAGTACCGTCTTGCTAATTATAAACCAACCTTTTCCATGCATAGCAGCAAGGTACCCAAGTACCTACATATACCTATAGCGTATGTAACAGCTGTGAATCTTGTCCTGCCAGCCCACTGATAAACTCTCCCAGTTGAAGGGACCAAAGCTTTAAGCTTTAGTTGATATTAATCTATCAAATGGGACTTCACTTATTTATAACAACAAACCTTGCCCTGTTATGTTTGCTTTGTACTATCATTTCCTTCTCATCAAGAAACAAACTCAATTATACTTTTCCCTGCTCCAGGCGTAACTAATCAGCAGGCAACTCCCTCAGTAAGCCCAGCCATTTCAAATACCTCCTCTCACATGCAAATATCTCAAATAAGAAGTGTTACTTCTATACCCCTCAAGGGGTGCAGGCACAGTCATTAATCTTTCTTTCATCTCACAGAATGCTAATAAAACAATCACTTCCCTATCCCCGAATTGGGTAGGTCCTAATTAACATGCTAATTGGGCAGATCTTCCCTAATGACTCCCAAACCTCAGCAGTAATATGTTACTTAGATAGAAAAGAGTTATCTAAACGATAGGTAGAATTAAAAAAACTGGCAAATCAGAGCACAGTTTGGAGAGGCAAAATACTGAAAAGGACCTTTCTGCTGCAAGAATTAAAATTCTCCACCTGCCTATGCTACAGATTATATATTTAGAGATTCAGCCCCTTGCAAGGTTCAGAGCAAGAGGCATTTTGAAGGTAATATACAGCTGTAATAAAGAATATTATTCAAGCAGAGAGAAACAACATATGAGTAACAATGAAGTTTTTAAATATATTATTAAGCCTGCTTATTTGAATATCTCTCTAAATAAATCTGACTTTTATTATCTGACACAAAAACGTACAAGTTGTTTTGCAAACCCAGCAATGCCAGCAGCTCTGGCAGTTTGTATTCATGAGCAACTTCAAGATGGATAGTTCAAGTCTTAATGGGATTAGTCCACTGGGGCTAGTATTGTGTTTATGCAGTTAGAGGCTCAATATAATCAAATTTCTGCGCATTGGCTCTCCTCAGAAAATAGGACTCAATAATAATTTAAATCCCCAGTTAAGCTAAAATGAAAATATTGGCAGATGTCATAAAAGTCATTGTTCTAAAGTTTTCTTTCATGCACACCTCAGAAGCAGAGTTTTCTTAGTAAGAAATTAGAAGGTTTGAATCTTATAAAACAAACACTTTGATGTGTCTCTCTTGAAACTTCTGCTGCAGAAGTCCCTGCAAACGTGGCCTTACCCTATTACAACTGCACGTGCAGCTGGTGAGCACACCAGAGCGTGCTGGCTCAAAAAAGCAGCATTTCTGTAAATACCATGCATACAGCCCGTCAGTACTGTCTCACACCCCACGGTTGTGTTAGGGAGGACAAATTCAGTGTGTCAGGACTTCATAGCAGCAGCTCACTCCAGCCTAGGCAACTGAGACAAACCTGAAGCATGCTTTGGTCCCAAACTGGAAAACCTCAGACTGAAACAGGTTATTTTTTATTTTGTTGTGTTTTTGGAGCACACAGAAGGAAAAATACTGGCATGGTGACACCACGGTATTATTTTGTAAAACTTTCTAGACTTTATTTAACTCCATTAACAAAGCCATGAAAGGAGTCAAAACATTTCACTGTGATATTTTGTTTCCTGATGCAGAACGATTTTTCATTAAAGCATTTTTTTTACAAGATACCAAAAGCTAAAATGAAATGTTTTCATCCTGATTTCTGCTATTCTTTCCAGTTTTAGTTTGTATGACCCTTGTTCACAAAACCAACATTCTTTCCTCTTCCTCCCCCCATTTTACAATGGCTGCAAATAAAAAAATATCCACCTATTGATATGTTTTTCCTCTCATATGAAAGAGAACAAGCAATGCAATTATTACTCATGGCTGTGACAAACCAAGAAAAAATGAGTACAGCTGAGCTTTGGACAGTTTGGACCCTTTCTTTTCATCATTGTATATCCAGGCAAACCTCCTCTCTTTTCTGAAGGCCTGTTTATAAAGAATCTGCTGGTTTAATTTACTGGCAGCTGCAATATAAACACTGGCTTTAGATGTACTATCAAAAGTCCTGTGAGGGGGTCACACCCTACTCCACTAAAGTCAATGAAGCATTGCTTTAAGCAGAGCCCCTTAGCTCCTTTGGTCCCTTCATATGAGGCAGTTTATAACATACATTTATATAAAATACAAAACAAGAGGCATCAGTCTGAACAGACAAGATAAAGTTTGAGTAATATCAAATATAGTCTGAAAGCAACCCATCCTTTTTTATGTATGCAATACTGAAGTGCATGGGATCACAAAGACCCATCACTTTCCATATACTTTATTTTGAAAAATATCAGTTCTTTCTTAGGAGTTATTGGCAGAAAATAACATCACAATGAAATTACTGTACCATGTGTCTGGCTCACCTGTGTTTCTTGTTGGCATTCTGTTATATAGCATAATGAGGCTAGAAAGCCCTTGAGTTGAAACTGCTGCATTGCAGACCAAGCTTTTATTTCATAGCAAGTTCTTATTGAGCATCCTCATCCCTGCCTTACAAATGAGTAGTTAGTTTTGAGTACACAGAACTTCTTTATAAAAGCCACCTTTTAAAAAAACCCTTTAAAATCCACATATTTATGGTGTCTTCATTCACCATCAGATAAAGGGTCTGCCAGTGATGGGAAACCTGGCTGGTGTTTTTTAAAAAAATAAGTCTCCTCCCTGGCTGGATTTCATCTGGACCTTTCAAAGCTAAATCATGGTCCACCCACACATCAGACAGCACATATTTTGTCATTTGACCGCATAGGAATAAAGGATAGCAAAGATACCTTTGTGCTGCAGGGCAACCGCTCCGTACAGCTCACACTCGGCACTAGTCTGCTGATTATCTCAGTGTAACAGCTCCTTTCCAGCCTAGGCATCAGTGTTTTCTTTCTACTGAAAGCAGAGTGTGCAGGAGAACTGCGTGTGGCAGGGCCCCACCTCACCCAGACATGGCTGAAAGTCACTTTCTAAACCCACAGTAGAAATGCAGCTTCAGGGCCAGCATCCATCTTCTGTTACTCCCTACTGAGGGTGAGTAAAGATCAAGCCCTTGCACAATTTGATGGTTCAAGGCAATGATCTTTAGATGTGAGAATCCACACGGAAGAAACAGTACCATTCTAGATGGCTAACAGGGCTTCCTGGGATCTTCAGCTCTCCAAATTATCCCTAAAAGGATCAGGTAACCTGATTTCAGCTCAGGTGATCCTGTTAACTCAGCACTACTATTTGCCCATCTGACTTTGCAAATATGATTTCATCGTGAAGAATGGCTTTAGAATTGAGTTTTGCTAGTAAAATTGCATTTGAAATGAAAAAGCACATGCTATCGTTTTTGTGAATGAGCCAGCTCTGATTAATGGGTAAGGCTGCAAACCAAGTTGTGTGTAAATGCTAAAGAAATAAAATAACTTTACAATTTCCTTCCTCCCTCCAAATTCCAGGGAACTTCAACCAGTAAAACACTTACATGAACATAAGTGGGCAGTTCCTGAAGTCCTGATTTCTCAGAGGGGAAAGCCCACAAACATCTCCTTCTTCCAAACCTTCCCTGTACAGGGGCTGGGGCGCAAGAAGAAGAAATGATCAAAGATTTGAAGCTTCCAGCTTGAGACAAGACCCAGCTCAATATTTTAGACACCAGTATGATAAACCATGTTTTGGGGGAGCTGAGACACTGCATAGTATCAGGATATATGTGCAAATATTTTATTATATTTATTCACAAGCAGGATACAGATTTAATGTGGTAAAGCCAGCAGTGGGATATCTTCAGCAGGGCAATGGTTACTGGTTGTTAAATTCTGGAGAAAGATGGAGGATGATTAGGTTTTAATTACTGCAATTCTAAAGATAAAGAATGAACAATAATAAAAGCTATTCTTCATATATAATGATATATATGATTATATCATGATAATGAAAATGAAAATGATAATGATCTGATTATGTCATGATATAATTGATATGATTGTATCATGACAATGAAAATAAAAAATAAAAATGCGTTTCCAATTTTCAGCTGGAAAACAAAAAAACCCCGTCATGCTAACTTAATTAACCTCTTACACTCTAATCCAGAACAGACACAGTTCCTTTTAGGGACCTTCAGGAGCTGGGAAGGACATTACTGCTTTACTGCTTTAACCTGTAGAGGTTTTTTAAATCTATTTTTTAAAAGGGAACCAAAGGCAAAAAGCTATAAAAATAAACCCTAAAGCATAAACCCTCCAGAATGTGTGTACACAACTCCTTTTCATGTCACATAGATAGAAGAAACTCTCAAATATGATTTTAGCAATGTGACATCTGGACCATTTCCAATCACTGCCAGTTATTATGGGCTTCCTTCAAACCTCCCAAAGTCAAGGGTTCAGTCCTTCTACTGATTTCAGATCAAGTCCAGCAGAGACAACTGGCACACAATGGAGCTGTCAAATCAAAAACATAATCCAAAAATGTGCTGTATGGTGCTGGTCCATCATACTCACTGGTTTATTAAATCAAAGCGATACAGTAGGAGTCTTCAATGAATGTAACTGTGCTCCTACCCCAGACTGAGTTTGATATCAAGTCAGCTGAGGTCTTAACACTGATCCATCATGCGGATCCTAACAGGCTTGGACGAGTCTCACTAAAATACAGGCTCTTCCTCAGTATGTACCTGATTTAAGCTTATGAAACTTGCTTTAGCACCTTATGAAACAAAGTAAAGACAACAGAGATTTTTCTTATTAGTGCAAGTGCTACTCACCAAACGGAAACTTGCTGGAAGATCCCACTTAGAATCAAGATCTGGGTCTTTTGTTATACACACAGACAACAGATTTGACAAGCAGCAAACTCTGTCGTCTTCTTCTCCCAAATATATGCAGAGAACCCAAGGGGACCCGATGAATGTCAAAGAGGTCATCTCCTGTGAGATGCAAGGGTTCTGCCCTGAGGCACCTGCAGCAGGAACCAGCACGCCAGGAGACAGCAGTAGCACCACCCAGATTCAGAGCAGCACTATGTCTGTACTCCAGCTCATTGAACACCTCCGTGCAAAACACTTTAAACAGGCAAATTAATCAGCTACTTTCCACCTGGTAGCACCTTTGGGGTGTTGCAGTGTGTGCAGGCTCAGACAGGGCATTGGGAGGATGAGGAAGGCTTTCTTGAGCACAGCTGAATACCTCAGTCCATCCTTGTACCTGCACGGGACAAAAGGAAAGAATATCCCGTTGGAAGGACAGCCAGGATAACACAACACCTGGATGTTCCTGGCACCACGTGGGCTATCATGAAAGAAACCAGCTCTTTTATATGGCTTTGTACCTGTATTCATTTATAAATACCTATATCTACATCGATACACTGTTCTTCCTTGTTATATAATCTCTTCATAGAGAGTGCTAATATTTGTTTCCCACACCATGGCAGTGTGCTGTGGAAGCTTGGCTTGAAGGAAGAACAATCATGGAACAAGGCTCTTGGACATAGGCTTAAAAGCAATACAGCCAAACAGCTTCAGGGTGAGGGATCTTAGGGGGTGGGTTTTCCTGACAGAAATACAGTTCCCTCAGCTGTATTTACATCTGCACACTTGCATCATGGTTCAATGATATAATAAATCCATCTTAGATCAGACCTACTGCAGCTGTGAGACACAAAGCACTGATCCAGTATAAATTTGCTCTGCTGATTCAGATTTGTTAAAAAAAATAAATGTTGACAGGTTAACTTTTCACTGGCAGGCTTGATGCTGAATCACGTACCATCTGTCTGAAGCACTTTAACATTTTCTGAGATCTCATACCATCTTCAGCTACTAGAAGATAAGCATATGCTCCTTATCTTATATTTTGGCTAATTCACTAGAGATGTAATTGCATGTCTATGCCTGATTTGGTTCAAAACTGTGTTAGTGGATGGTCCTGTAAGCACGTCGATCTGGTATGAAGACCAGAGAATAACATCTTCAGCCTCTGCTGGAACATTTCCAAAATGTATTACCCCGAGGCAGAGTCTGGTCTAGGCAGGGGGCAGGTGAGTGTTCAGGGTGGCAGGAAAAGTAATTCTATGTGATTTGGAGCTAAAATCATGGTGTCCCCCTTAAGAATGGATCTGGCCTGAAACCCTGGCTGCTGCTGGCTTTGCTAAGGTTGGACCAGTTACACACATATACTTTAGGTAATACTGACTGTGAAGTATTTAAAAGGCTTAAAAACAATCATCTTGCTGCTCTTCGAGAAAACATACCCTCTTGCTTGTTGTCTCAGAATTGCTTTTCTCCCTTTTGTCCTTTTTTGGTGTTTTTCAGAAACCAGTTTTAACAGCCTGTAAAGCTGGCTGCAAAGTACAAAGAGGAAACTTTTGATTTGTAACCTTTCTAAACAACAAAAAAAGCATGTAGAACCTCCCCCGATGTTCCCCTACAAGCCACCCCAGGTCAACTGAAGGTGAAATGGTTCTAGGTGAGCTCCAAAAGAGCAAAGACTGTTGAGCCCAGCTGAGGGTCTAACCTTGGTCATTTTGAGATAACCTGTTTATTGAAGCCACTTATGTGTAATAGATCAGTGGGTTTTGAAAATTCACTGAAGACTGTGTGGGCTGAAAGCATTATGGCTATGTAAATGGAAAATTTCTTTCTAAAGAGTGAAATATGCAGATTTTGCTCATTGCTTCCACATAAACGAGTGACCAAATGAAGAGAAAACTGATCAAGAAAAATGTATGCATAATAAAAATGTGTACATGCTTCATCTAAAATTCATTGCCTCCAAAGGTTCATCAAATAATTACTTAATCTTGAACAGCTGCATGCACAATAAAATTTGCTTGCACTAGGTCTGAATAGAATTTATTTTTTCCTGAGAATTGTAACATAACCAATAACCTCCAAATGCTCAGCAAGTGGCAACTCCAACTGAAAACACGGCTGTATTTAAAAGGACCTACCCAAATCAGCTTTATTCTGAGCTGACATTTGCTGGTTTTAATCATGTACTTCACTGTATAGTAGAAGAAGTAACAGAGCTACCACATAAAAACGTTTATTAATGAATCAGATCCAATCCATGCATTTCTCTTCTCAACAAACATGAGAAGCTTTATGTCACAGCTGAAATATTTCATTCCTGCTGTGAACTGAGGAGAGACTATTTAGGCCCTGTGCAGGAGGTTTTAGACATTGTGCTTACTGCAATGTCTTAGTTTCCTTTTCTTCCCAGATCCTCTGCAGGTATGTCAAAGGGCTGGGGTCTCAAGTGGAGTTTGGGGATTTCGCTCCTCAGTGTGGAAGGGAGAGACTCAGTAACCTTTTCGGAGCAGAACTTTAAAACAAAGATTCAGTCCACTCTGCTCTTTCAGTAAGATCACTTCTATGCTGGCAGAAGGATTTGTTCCAACACGCTTCATTTTTAAAAATATCTGTTCTGGCAGATTTACTTGAATAATGTTTATTACTAGGTTACCTGTCTTGAAATGGGAGTTGCAGGCAATGTACTGACCAGACTGAATTGCTGTCCTCGATCACTTAAGTCCTATAACCTCTGTCTTCACTAGCCTTCCCTGCAATGCTGTCACTGTAAGAAATTCCCCAACCACCAGAAAATTATACTACTGTCCCTCCCCTTCCTGCTTGTTCAAACCATACAGCAGGGGACTTTCTTTGTTGCATTGAAGTTGGTAGAAAGGTTCCCACTGACTTTCCTTCAGTGGCAATTGGATCAGACACTGGGTAGGTGTACCAAAAATTCACAAAGTACCAGTTTGGAAGCACTTAACAAATGTCACCATTTACTCAAGTAAGAGGAGTTTCTTGCCAAAGATTCAGTGCCCACAGCGAACAAAGGGATGAGGGATGTTCTTGATTTACTGTGGATATCTATCCCTTGCAGCACCAGGCTGCCCGTTCCCATGCTCAGCTATGAAATAAAAGAAGTTTTACAATAATCACAGGACCATAGATTGCCTTTCCTCTCCCCAAAGCTGAATGAGTTCAAAATGCTTGGGATGACAAATGATGACATCCATAGTCAGGATCTATGTAGTTTTGTAATTAAGCTAAGTTCGCAAGGTTTTTATTTTGGAGAAAAAAAACAGCGGGATCTCTTATAATTAGAATTAAAACTAAATGCATATATTTAGTTCATACTGCCTTTATTCTGGCAGCTGAATCCCAGTAATACTTGGCAATTGTCATATTTGTAATGTAAATAATCTATTGTCGCTGCACCGAAATAGATTTCTTCTTTTTCCCTGTTCATCAAAGTAAAAAAATTGCTCCAGCTGCTGCTGATCAAGAATTTGGAGAACGTAACCTAGACTATTGGTATTCTGCACACACATAACTCACTGGCATATCTCTCTTTCTCAATCCAGTTAATTGAATCATGGCTTGATTGGGCTCAACAGATAATAAAAAATATTTTCCCATTTTGAAAAGTTTTGATCTACCTCAGTGAGTAGAAGATTGATAAGGGACATCTCCGCAAGAAAAATCGGGTTTGATAGTCTCATCTGAATATGTGTTCAAGTTTGTGAGCACTCAGCTGTTCTTTTGCTTTCTTACTCATATATCTGCTAGTGCTGCAAAACAAATGAGCTAGCAGATACCACAAAAGGTCAAAAGACAGACAGCAAGAGAAATTTTAGCATAACTAGATTTTCTCATCCATTGCATGGCCCTGCAGTATACAGATGGGATTTCTGCTCTAGTTGTGTTCTCAGACGGCACTGCTACAGCTACATTTCACAGAGGCATTGCTGAAGAAGAGCTGACCTGTGCTTCACCATGGATCCATCCAGCTGGGTATCCTGCCTCCCCCAGCAGCCATCAGAGAACATTTCTCTTCTGAAGGCTCCAGTGGTTAAGTATAAAAAACGTTATGATTTAACATCAGGTGAAATACAGGAACCCCCAAAGACAGGGAGAGTGGTGGGTTTGCCCATTGAATTCAGCTGGAAGGGAACTAACTGTGAGGGAAACAAGGTGATTTTACAGCTGTGAAAACCTTCTCTGCTGTGCAGAACTACCAGACCTCTTTTTTTCTAGAAACAGAGCAACACAATGCTTCCTAATTGTCCAAAGGGTTTCTGCATTTGCCAGAGGAATCATGGAAATCAGCTACAGCAGTGCCTGTGCCAGACAAACCCTCTCCCCTCCTGTGTCTTCAGCTTGTTTCTGTCTTTTCCCAGCTGACGTTTCCTGAACTCCCTGCTTGCCATGCTGGGGTCACCTATTGCTCTCAGTTCAAATCTCAGGACATAGTCCAATCCCCAGCACAGCTGCAGCAACACTGAGCCAGCTAATGGAGAAGTACTGAAGGCTGAAACCCAAAGCCCTGCAATCTTAGCAAAATCTGCTTGACAACCATTGCCTAGAAAAGAGCAGAAGGTACAAGGGGACAGAGCAGAACTGTGCTGTCAGCATCCACAGCTCTAACAAGTTGCGATTTCTCAGTGACCTTGCACATAACAGTCAGGATGAAGGTACCTGGGGGCCCATGAGAAGGTTGACTTTGGGCCAACACATGCATTTGCTGCCCGGCTTTGTGATCAGATTTGAACCTTCAGCCCTACCATCGTTACATAGTTTTCCACCTATCAACCCCCACCCTTTTCTGGATTGCAGTAGGACAAGATTCACAGCTGATGTAAACCAGCACACCTCCAGTAAAACTAGAAGGGCTGCAATGCTCTGCACAACCAATTTTACTATTTTGTAAAATATTAGCATTACAGAGTGAGGATGAATTTGATTAATTCTGACAGAGTTGAACTCCCATTCATTAGCATCTGTATAATATCTCCAATTTCCTTGTTTACTGAAAACTAGCATTTCCTAAACACTTACTGAGGGTACTTTTTTAATAGACACCAGCCTCAAATAATTGTTAATCCACTCAAATTCTATTTAACAAGCTCTTGAGTAGAGCCTGCTCTTCCAAATTGGCTTTCTGTTTTGTGTAAACTTTGGTGGAGGACAGGGCAGCTCTTAGAATCTAGCTTTTCTCTGTTAACTGTCATGTGTTAAAAGAAAAAGCCTACCCTCCCCCTCCCCAACCAAAATACAAATGAAGAATTAAGAGCTTTCAGCTGCATTCAGTTGTTAAACAGGCTTTGGAATATTAACAGATGCAAACAGTGTGTATTTTGGTGAGATTAATATAGAGAAGATTGATTATGCAGCATTAAGCATCAGACACTAAATTAAATCCTGATTTTATGTGCTTGACTGAGGTGTGGTTTATTATAGTGTAACATCCACCTGAACAGATAAAGTTCAGGGTCTGTCAGCATTTTCCAGTCTAAGTCAGGTCTGTTTTTCAGAGCAGGAGGGAGGTCTGAGTTGTAACTCAGCTGCAGCTATTCTCTTGAGTCAGTATTTTGGCAGACAAAGTCTCCTCTAAGCACAGTAGTGTTTGTTCTGCTAATTATTTGTCCAACTGGTTTGACCTTTCTTAAAATTAAAGGAGACTTTGAAAAGTAAATGCAGGTCAAGTTTTTCACAGTTTCAGGTAATTTCTTATGGCTTGAGATACTGTGTTTTATAGCTGTGTTCTGTGAGCACAGAACATGAATGAGAAGCTAAGAGCACACTGAAAATTAAGCATATGCCTATTTGGGTATTTGATACTCACCCTTCCCAGAAAAGACCTTTAGGTTGCGGGCTACAAAGGGACAACTAGTTTAGATTCCCTCAAATCACAAAGATGTTTGTGTGTAACAATTTGTTTTGGATCAATGTTGACTCAAAGTGATGCGTGTTTGTAAACAGCACACTTGTCTTCTCTGTTTTTTCAGGCAGGCTAGAAGCAATGCAGTAAATATAATGCTTCTATCAGCAACATTTCTTCTGCAAATTTTAGAAATGAATATGGTAATTGGAAATTGTTAAAAATTGATAAACGCATGTGATTGAAAAGGAACTGCTGTGAGGCAATTTAAATAGAGAAATCATGGAACAAAAAAAGCAGCAATAGAAGTTATTGGCACATAAGCAAGTTTTTCCTTAAAAAGTACAAAAATAGAAAATATGTAGGAGAAAGAAAGTTAGAAAATATTTGCACCAAGGGACATATAAGTTTCATCCAGCTATCTCTTTGGAGTCAGAAGAGAAGAGGATTAATTTAGCACTAGCAGGGCAGTGGTTTTGACTGCATCAGTTATGCTTATGCTGAAGTCAGAAGAAGTTTTGATGGAAGACACCAGCTGGAATTCTAAGCATCCTCAGAACAGGAGGCCTGATCCTGCCACATCTGGGAGTCTGCATGAGTGAAAGCTGTACAAAACCATCCAGAACGAGGAGCTGCTCTACAGTGTCTTTACATGTGACAGCTTGTCCTCACAACCAAAAATTGCAGCAAAAAAGATGGCATGTCAAGCTCTAGAACACCTGAAGATAATAAAATAATTAATACTTGAGATAATGAATAAAATCTTTTTAACTCATTAGGCTAAATAAAATAAAGATTTAAAGAAAATTTTGCTGACTGCAGTGCATAGAGATCTTAAAATAAAAAGTCTGTCCTAATTGGGATTCAGAATACTAGTGAGAAACTGGCATTAAGTTTGTGATAATAAATTTGGTATTTACAAACAAAAGAAAGAAACAGAGGACATAACTAAAGGGAAAAACTGAACTGCCTCTGTCATCTGCAGTTATAGAAGTCAGGCCAGAGTCTGATTTTCTCTCAGAAGCAAATACTGCATGGTGCTTATGACACCTGGCAAATTCCTTGGATGAGTCTGAACCATCAGCAAATAATGTTGTACATAATGAAACACTGCAGCGTCCTTCTCTAGACACTGATGCAGTGTGGGCAGACCTATTTCACCATGACTCTCCTTCGAGAACTGTGGTCTAAGGATCCAGAACTGTAGGCAAGTAGATAATCATTCCTTCCTAAAAGTTGGAGGCTTACACACACTTTGTATCCCTTCTGTGTAGATGGGTTTTTTTCATCTCCTTTGGCTGTCATGAGGTCCTACAATATTTACAGCAGCTCTGCAATGTCTCAGTAATTTATTCAAGATTCAGCAAGTTTCTCCATCTGCCACACTTTATATATCCTTAAGGATTCTCCTAAAGAAAAGACACTCGAATTTCTATGCTCAAAACCACCGTGCTAGCCCTGACTTAAATACCAAACACACCTGTCAAGCTAAGGCACCAATTGATGTCATACTTCCATTGATTAAACCGTATAGCTTGAAAATAAAATTTTATATGTTCCATCAGGGTTTTTTTTTTGTGTGTGCAATATTTTAAATATTCACTTCAGGTAGGATGTCATTTGAAGAGGCACTTCACTTAGGGATTTTGGTGTGATTTCTAGCCTCGTTCTAGTCTCAAAGGCAACTAAGACTTTATTCTTGGGAAAGGTGTTTCATATGGGGAATCACACAGTATTTCACAAATAAATGTTAATGTATCATTAATTAATTAACATATCATTGTAAGGAAGCTGAGAGGTTCCTTATGCACAGACACATGCTTAGCAAATCATGGCTTTATGTACTTCACTTTAGGCATGTGAGTAGAACTTATTGTCAACTTTCTGGCTTAATTTTATTAAACAAGGAGCTATATAGAGACCAAGTTTGTAATAAGGAAAGGCCTGGTATTGCTATTTTATTGGTTCGAAGTTGTGAAAAATCTTCTGGTTTTCTGTTTACAAAGTAAGTCTAAATTACTTTTGTTAATAAGAATTTATACCAAGAGACCAAAAATAGAAATGTTTTAGTTGACTCAAACTTCCTCTTTCTTACCCTCTTAATTTTGCTTGTTTGAAAAAAATAAGAAAATTCTTTTTTTTTTTTGACAATTTTAAGATCTGAAAAATTGTCAGAGAATAAGAAACACTTCCTACATAAGCTCATTTATAAGTAATCAAAATCAAAACAAGGATTTGACTTCTAACATCAGGAATGTATATACTAAGTTAGACTATGTGAAACATAAAAGAAACAAAACTGCTTGTTTACTCTTGTAAGTTCATGTTTATGCCAGAAGTTACTTTGGACACTGATTCCATATGTGCTTGTGCTCATCCTTTAACAACATTTTCAAATCTTTAATTGGATTTGCTTAATCCATTTAGAAGAGATGTTTATTCAGAAAAGGCATTCCTCTTCCAAAATAAAAGCAACCACCCACAGAGCCAATTAGGACGGACTAAATGGCTTAACATTCAAACTTTGCATCTTCTTCTACACTTTCTTGTGTATAAGTGTATATCCTGGTTCACCTCTTTCTCCTTCCCTTACAACTATCCCTTATCCAAGGCCATTTGAGAGAGATAATTCAATGAGTGGTGAGATAACATTTGCCTGAATAAAGACACTACTTGAGCCTGCTGCAGATGCACACCACGAGCTTTCATCCCACCCTCTCTCCTACAAGCGTCCTATGCTGTCACAGCTCCTCCATGAGATGCTGTCACATTGCTAAGGCACAAGTTGGAGCCATCTGCTTGCTTCAATTAATTACAGCTCGCTCCTGAGATTGCTCCTGGGACTCCCTTTTCAGGCATGCTGAAATGAGACCAGCAAGCATTAGGGGAATTGACCACATTGTCCCACCTCTTAAGCAAGAAAAAAAAGAGATGTCCTTCCTATATAAGAGAAATGGTATTATTTCAGCTCCCTCAGAAGTGACTGGTGATCTCTTTCACTGCAGATGACTGTTTACCACATGCACAAATAAGGCTAGGAGAGGTTGAAGTGTCAAGAATGGCAGAATTTTCAGCTACTTGCTCTTTAATAAATAATGACAGGCTGCACTTGGAGTTCAGCAAGGAAACTCTATTGCCTTTCTCCTGTCAGGACATCTTTATGCATTACAGGATTGGACACAAGGTTTCCTGACACAGCAAGGTTAGTGCAGCCATGCACTTGAAAAGATGACCTAGTGATATTCAGGGTTGAGAGCTGATAGGTACTACACTGCGCAGATGTTATGCTATTGCTGTGTGAGCTCCTCCATTCGCGTGTTTACTGGAGACATGCCTTATGGGGAAATCGGCAATGAACACAACTACTTATGGGTCTCACTGCAAAAGAGGACCGCTCATAACTGATAGTGAGATATTTCTAAATACCTAAAGTGAACACACAGTAATATAATTTGCCAATTAGAAACAAAACTGCCTGCTCACAGGCTAAGAAATACCATGTTATATCTGATTTACCCTCTCCTCCCAAATATACGTGTCTAACTAAGGAAGGTCATGAAGCAAAAAGCCCCCTCACCACTATGTGAACACTCATGTTACAGCTTCTGTCACAGATATATTGAATCATCTGCCTAATTATTTCCAAATCACTGAAGTAAAATTTCCATCGTATTCTAGTTCCTCCACAGTTCATCTGAGCTAGCTCTGTGATTAGAATCTGGACTATCATTAACTTGCCACCAGGCTTATGACCTACTCAAAGCACAGCTTGACTTTGCAGCATACAGAACCAACCTGAATTTTGCTGGATTATTCCCAATTTCACTAAAACCTCCTTCTCATCAGCTGCAATGTGATCCTAAAAAGTAAAGAGTAGGCTAAATCTAACCATTTCAGTGTTGCTTAGAGTCAGACAGCCAAATGCTCCTCAGGGTTCCTGACAGATAGATACACCCTTCCCTCCCAGGAGAATTGAATGTACTTGTTTATCTTAAGCTAGCATCTGCTAGCTTGTCCCACATACAAAGAGAAATATAAAAGGAAAGTTAAGTTTATGAGGTGTTTCAGATTTTTGTCTCACTCTAGTTTCCAGATGCAATGAATTACTACACCCTGTGCTCACAGTGAGCACTAGGGTTGCAAGGTGAAATCAGAGGAAGCTTCATTAGTAGCTGTACTGTTGGCAGGAAAATCATCAGTGTATCTCTCAGCTTAGCCTGCATGGGATAAGAAACCATAAGGGAAATCAGTGTAACCTGCTCCTTTCACACTGCCTTTGGAAGAGCCTCCACCAATAAAACCCTGGAACTATTGCTCTGAAATGCAAACAAACTTAGAGTTAGGAAGCTTGGAAACTTCTGAGGGGGACTGATGTAGTTTATTAATTTCCTTTCATTCAAAATATGCATAGACATCTAAAATCTGAGGTTCATAAAAGTCACTGGACAAGTACCACTTTCAGAGATTGACTGCAAATAAAGGAACATATATCCAGCTGCTAAAATGATGCAGCCCATAAATGCCAAGAATCAGTGATTGTTTATAAGAGCTGTACATCTGCTACTTCTGTCTTTCCTTCCTGTCCTTTCTGACTAAGGATGCTCTTCAGATGGTTTCTTCTTGTAAAAAAAAAAAAAAAAAAGGAAGGGGAAAAAAAAAAAAAAAAAAAAAAAAAGATGGGAAGGCAGAGCCTGAAATCAGAAATACAGGTTCTGAACACCTTTTTGATAGAGAACTTGGAGTCTGATGGTTCATAAGCCTGAAACATGACTTCTCTCTCCCACTCCCAGCAGAAAATGAAGGAGATGGTAGGTTGCAGTGTTAGCACATTAAAGTCTCTTAATCTATTCTTGCCAAGAAGCTGATTTCAGGTGAACTTGCTGACGGCTCTGTAAACCTTTCTAGATTAATGTTAGCTAGTGAATGACATTTGCAAGGGTTAGGTGCCTCAGATTACAATCTTGGACTGGAACTCCTTTAAAGATTCTCAAATTCAATAACCTAGTATGAACAATTCAATTAGAGAATTATAACCAGTCAGTTTAACTAGAAAGCTCTTCACACCAAGTTCTTAAATTCCCTTTTCTTCAGTAAATCAAGGCATTTATTCTCCCTGTCATCCCTCATATGCTTGTATTTGCCTGGCTTAAATATTTTAGCAAGTGCTTTAAAAATGTTTGCTGTTTAAAAATTTAGGTGGCGAATAAATATACCAGTTTCCTATTTCTTAAGCCCAACTGATGCTAGGGACCAGAATGGGAACACTTTTCTGCTGAGCTCTCATCACAAGATTTATACATTCACATTGTTGTCAGAGGGCTTAGCACTGGATTGAATCAGTTCAGTGCTCTTAGCACATCATTCCTTTAAACATCTGTAAATGCATAAAGCATATTTGATGAAAATCTGTCACGCACTAGTCATCTGCATTAGCAGATTTTTAAATTTTCATGAGAATTATGATAGACTAATAATAATAAAGAACCCGACCTTGCCTTCATGGAACATATGCAGGGAGTAAAGGGACATTTTTTTCACACAGATTAAGGAGTTTTAAATGTATGAACTGTACAGCAGAGCTTATCATCAACGATGGTGAAAAAAACCATACAAGGTCTACAAACTGTTCACAGAATACAAAGAACATAAGGATCAAGGAAGGAGAATGAATAAAAAGTAAGTACAGGAAATACACTGGATTTCTTCAGATTGGAAAGAGGGGAAAATAATTTTTCTTCAGGGAAACCAGCCCACACCTCATTTAACGTTCCATGAAATCTTGTATACATAAAGCTGGGTACACCTGGACATTTGGTTACTGCTGGGTTCAGCTGAAATAGAATTTTAAGGATTACTTTTCAGGAAGAAGCAACTCCATTGTGGCCAAGGAATTATCCTGGCCTTAGACTTGGGCCTGTTGTATTCCTTCGCCAGTCTCTCTGGATTTGTTTCCTGATAATTGTGGTTCCCTGAAAAATGTGCCTCATTAGTCAGTAACAGCTGGATGATCCTGGTTCTGGTAAAAAAATGAAACCCAAAACCCCTAGAGATTTAATCAAGAACATAAGGTGAATATCAGTGATTTCTCCCCTCTTTACCCAATCACAAAATTATCCATAGACCCAAGCAATGGATGCAAACAGAACCTCAAACATCTTTAAAGTCTGTGAAACAGTGGTATGTTTTCCATGTTGTCCATTCCACTGAGATCAGTCAGAAAGACAAACAGCAGCCCACTATTACTAGACAACAATCCCTTGATGAAGCTACACAGCCTGCAAGAGCTTTGCACAGCATGTGCCTTAGAAAAGTACATGTTGGCCACCTTCTGAATTCATACTTCCACATGAAAAACCATATTGAAAGGTTTGCTTCACTACAGAGCAGACAATGAGAAGTAATTTAAGAACCTGTCTGGTTAAACAAGACCTGCTAGAAATGAAAAATTACATTCCTGATACAAGGCAATTACTGTAGTTCCAGCCATCCAGTCAGGAGTAAGGTATAAGGGGATGCTTCCTGCATTTAATTTCCTACAAAATCACAGGTATTAATTAACTTGACTTTTCAAAAAGGTGCTGCCTTTGACTTTTGAACACATGCAGATTTTACAGCGGTTTGTAACCATCTGGTTTTCAAAAACTTATTCTGGTCTCTGTGAACTGATTGAATAGCCATGCAGTGCAGCATTTAACTGCTGAGAGATAGAATTTTTTTTTTCTTCCTTCATCCAAGATATCTAACAGCTGTAATAAGAGAACAAACCCTGGTTCAGATAAGTCTGCTGACTTTTCAATAGCAGTAACGATTTCTGTGGACACTAGCCAGGGGAAATAAGTAAGGAGAAGATTAAGAGCTCACAACCATTCTGATTTTCTGATTAGAAAGTAGAGGAGGTGGGTTAGATGATTAGATTTATGTGGATCTTTGCATAATGAAGCACTGGGAAAACTGTGATGCACTGAAAGATTGGGAAGTACTATGGACATTTTTTTTCCCCTCAAAACTTAACACTTTTTCCAAAATTAAAGCCTTTCCTAGAATGACAGTGAGGCCAGTAAGCCTGGCTGAACATTCTGCTCTTCCAAATATTTGGAAGAAAACATATTTCTATGAGCTTCAAGTTTCTTCTAGTGAGAAGAATGAAGTCTGCTATTGCTGCTCATGTCATGTCCCAAGTCAAGTTTTCATCATTATCATTACATAAAAGCAGCTTGATCCTTCCCCTAAGGTCAGCGCAATAAGTCTACAGCATCTTCACAGGCAACACATTCTCCCTTGCAACCCATCTCTGAATGTCAGCACAAATCTACACACATACAACCCTCATCAGCTGCTGCATCTCACTGAAATCTTTTTCTTTTCTCTAAGTAGGCAAATGTCTTCATCGGTCCTGCCCTGAGAATCCTTGGGTGAGGAGGTAAATTTAAAGTCTCTGCTGTGGTAGCCTCCTTGATACATCATTTGCATGAGGCCTCCACAGATAGAGCGTGAGCTGATGCAGTGCTGTGGCTGCTGCCAGACGTTAGTGTCAGCAGCCAGGTACACGGACAGTGAAAGTCCTTGCTGCTCGTAACTGAATATCCCCCTGTTTCTCATTAGTGTTCCTCACAATTTTCATTTATGGTCTTTCCACCATACTTACAAGTGCCTAGCTGTTAATAAGTACTGTCACTCCAATTATTATGTTTCAGATAAATACATTGCAGTAATTAATAGAAACAATCTGATTTAAAAGATACTGGCTTGCCCCAGTATGAAAATGAATTGACTGTCACTGCAAGCTCAGCTAGTCCTCCATTAGATTATACGTGCAGTTCACATGGGGAATATACAGAAATCCCTCATCAGTCAAATTATATTCATTAGCCCTCAGTTTAGAAACGAAGCTGGTAAACCAACTTTATCTGCTCTCTGTGGGGTGAAGAGACTTTTGATAACAGCTTTTTAATTAGATGAGGCTCTTTAGCATCAGCATGCAGATAAGTGAAACTGCATGAATTACCTATACTTTGCAGAAATAGATCCTTTGATTTGGAACACAACAACAACAAAAAAATTTTAACATCAAAAGTATTGGGGACAGGACTGCTTATGAATAACAGCATCTGTATAAATTATAGCAGAAACAGCTGCAGCAGAGATGAATGCCTGTGAAAAGGAGCCTACTAGAAGAAGTGTGTTCACATCAAAACCCAGAGAAATCCAGTGCCAAGTGACTATTACAACTCCCAGCCAGTTCCCACTCAGATGGATAAGAGCTGCCTCATGCTCACTTTTGCTTATGGGACCTTGATTATAAAATATTTATCACATTTTCATCCCTTGTTAAATGATTTCTTCCAGGGGAGTTCTTTATTGGCACGCATTTTTACTGTTTCCATATGTCAAGCAAGCAGGAAAAACTGCAGAAGAATGGAAAGACTGAATATTTCATACAGTGCCTGGTTACACAGTTGCATGCTTCTGGGGCACTCTGCAAAATATACGAGGTTTACATAAAACTATTTCCAAGAAAATGGCTGATAAGTTTCCTCTTTTGAACCTAGTCACATAGTTTCTCAGGTGGGAAGTAACCAGAAACCTGAACTCAGCTCTTCCCACAGGAGCACTGAAACTGGACTCCTGAGAAAACTCAGCTTCATCACAGCAAGTCTTATTCACCCACTAGACTCCAGGATTTCACCGGCTTCTCAGATGTAACATGTTCTTCCTTTGCTGCTTTTCCTGCAGAGAGAGGTGAGGAAGCAAGCTATGGGACAACAAGATGCCTGCAAAAGCACATGTGGGAATAGGACGGGATCTTAATTTTTGCCTCTGAGTTTTGACAGAAGACTTCTTTCAATGCTGGCTTTGAACTTCCTATTTGCTAACACACAGAGCATGGCAGAGTCTGGGCAGCTACTAAGAGAACAAGGAAATTGGTACACTTGTGTGTGCCTTTGAAGATTTTGATAGGCGCCCATCTTCTTCCACAGAGTAAGTATACTCACACCGCATCATGAATCTGATGTGTATTTTCCTTCAACAGTTACTGTGCGCACCCCAAGCCTCCTTCTCTCATCTCCATGCTGTATGTGCAGAGACAATGTGCTTCTGGTACTCAAGGTCAGAGCTCTCATTTCCATATTGACCGATCAAGGGCAGCATTTCCAGGTCACTAATTTGTCACTGCTGTTGCCTCTGTCAGACTCTCCTCGCTGGAGGTAGCCTAGTTAAGGTATTACCTACCAGCGCTGGTGTTCTGAAAACAAAATGTAATGCTCTCACTACAAAGCTCAGAAACTGTAACCTGGCACAAACCCCGTGCCAACAGAGATTGAAATCTTCTGTGTAAAGAGCTGACCACAAGGTCCCAAGGCCCAACTCTGAGGTCTTTTAGGGGGACAAAACTTGCACAGTGGAAGAAGTAAAAGCTAAGCCATAGGCCTTATTCTCCTCCTATCCACATACCAAACTTGCACCATCCAACCTAGCCTGGAAAGCTGTCTCCAGGGTCCTAGACCTGACAATTGCACTGATTTCTCAACAGTTCTGTATGAGATAAAGATTAATGTGGTCTGAGGAAAATGCAGAGCCAAGTGGTTTCTAGAGGCTCCAGGGACTGCAGGATTTCTAAGGTCCAGGTGAGGACATGACTTGTTCTCAATCCTAAATGTCCTTAACATGAGTTAGCAAGGAAAAGCATCCTCCTGAGCTGGCATCAGGCTGCCCTTGTGGGGGCTGTACTGTCCTGACATTGAGTGACTCATTTTTAACACCAGTGTGCTGGATAGGAGAATATCAGAGTTGTCTATGAGTCGCCTCTTCTCCTATGAAGGGAGTTAAGTGGGATACCATGGGTCTGATCCTTCACTTGCTGTTCAAAGTTATACCCTGGAGACCTGCTGCAGGGAAAATCAAGTCTGTGAAATTCCCTTGAGCAATTCACCTTCTCGCAGCAGTCACAGGGGGACCAGGACCCAGCACCTGCCAGCACCCCAGTACAGTACCACCTGGCTTTGGCAGCACTCCCCTCCTGCTGAGGGGTTCAGCTAACAGACTTCATTAACATGCTTCCTCCATACCATACCTCTCGCAGAGCACATCTTTACGTTTCCTCCTGAGGCTGGTAAACCTGGCTGCCATGTAGCTCTTCACGAAGGCTGTTCGTGTTGTTATCAGGCTCCTTTGAAAATTCTGTAATACTCCCCTATCTGCTCAACACTGAATTTTATGGGGAAAGATCTCGCCTGGGCTTGAAATAATTGTGCGAAGAGAGGAGGCAACCAGAGGAGCACACACCTTTCTGAACGAAGACAGTTATTTTATATACTGTGCAGCATCATTGTAATTTAAATGATGTCAAATGTAGCTCTTAGGATCTCTCTGCTCCAGGCAATAAACTTCCAGACAGTTTTAATAACACTCAGTTGTCAAACAAAGTAGTAATTTACATAATAGTGTACTACTCTGCCTGTGAAAGTCCTAACTCTTTCATAAGGCTCCTTGGCATAATACTTCTGCCTCTAGGAATATTTACATTATTTTATCCAGTACAATGGAGCTCTGTGGGTCCCAGCGGATTAAGGTGTCCCAAATGGATTATCCTTGAAACTATGGAAGTCTTTTGTGCTTCTTTGACAGGAGAAATTCCACCATCTTGTCTCAAGACTTGCAGAAGATCGTGACTGGCTTCAGCACGTGACATAACTCTTGCCTGCCAGCTTAGTCATGGAAATGGTTTGCATGCACTCTCCTGCTTCTCAGCAAGCAAGAAATAATGAGCAGAAAAGGGAATAATTCAATTCTGAATTTGATTCCTATTCTGCACATTAATGCTCCTTTGTAATCCATGTCCCCTTGTGCCTCCAAATGCATTGGGGCTAAAAGGGTTTTTCTTCAGGCAGTCAATAGGAAAGTGTGACAGCACTGACCACATCCGAGCCCAGCTGGTAGAGGGCACAGCAGGGCAACCACAGCCCACACAGCTGGCTGTCATTACAATACCAAGTAATCTGATTAACATCTGCATTATAAACATCCGTAAGATCTGCTCAGGCTTTTTTCTCCCCCAGCACAATCTGAGAAAAAATTTTAAGAAGAGTGCCTGCAAGAGAGCCAAATTCTCTCTGATGTTAGGAAGCAAGGTTTGCACTCACTGTGTTACTGCTATTTCAAGGTTCAAGGGCAGTGTGGGCCCAGGCGTTGTGTACACACGCTAAGAAAACCTCCGTTGCACTGAAGAATCACTGGGAAAGGTTTGTAATGGATGATGTAAAAAACACATGAGGAACTCAGGGGCAAGAGGAGATTATATGACCTGTTGTGACTTTCTGAAGGCCACACATTCCGTTTGTACAAATCTCAAGAGCCTTGTCACCCCAGCCCATTTAAAACTCCAAAGAATTCTGTTTGTTATTCAAAATGACAGTATTTCACTTTGAGAGATGCCTAACTTGGTTGCCTAGACTTTTACAAAAGCATCTTCTATTTTGGCAGGTACATGACCTACAAACTGCTCTGGACAGTGCAACTTCCAGGAACTTTGACTAAACTAGAGTTTGAAGGACAGGCTGCTGCATTTGCCACTTTTGCATAGTATTATATGAGGAAGAATACAGTGATCCTAAACACAGTTCTGCTTCACATATAGCAGAACAAGGAAGGTATAAAACAAGATGCTTTCTCACACAGAATGGCTTTTGAATATATGTACTGAATAACATCACCATTCCAATAACATCAGTGACTGATCCTTAGGTCAAAAATATAAATCATCTTTCTCACTGGCATAGGGACAACAGCTTCTTATGGTAGAACAGCTTTACAGAACACATTCAAGTTCTTTTCTGTGTCAGAGGATCTTAAGAAATACCATTTTACTCCAATTCCCCTTACCTCTTACTGAGTACTCCACACCTTTTAGTTAAGCTGCATATACCTCTAATACAGCCTAAGAATAAGGAAGGGGAATCACCAACCTGGATGAAGGAAAAACTGAGATGAAGCTTGAAGACTGGAACACACAGGGGGAAAAAAAAAATGTCTGGAAGTCTGGGTTTCAGCCATTTATTTTTATCTTGGTTGCAAGGTTTGAATTGTAGGAACATCCAGCCTTTCATGGTTATGCTAGTTTTGTCTGGAATAGAGTTAATTTTCCTCCTAGTAGCTGGTACAGTGCTGTGGTTTGGATTTAGTGTGTAAATAACGTTGATAACACACTGCTGTTTTAGTTGTTGCTAAGTAGTGCTTATCCTAAATTAAGGATTTTTTAATTTCCTGTGCTCTGCCAGCGAGGAGGTGCACAAGAAGCTGGGAGGGAGCATGGCCAGGACAGCTGACCCCAGCTAGCCAAAGGGCTATTCCACACCATGGGACGTCACACTCAGTATAGAAACTGGGGGGGTTGGCTGGGGGCGGATTGCTGCTCGGGCATCGGTCAGTGGTGGTCAGCAATTGCATTGTGCATCACTTCTCTTTCTTGGGTTTTATTTCTATCTCTCTTTTAAGAAATATATTCCTTTTCATTACTATTATTATGGATGTTATTATATTTTATTTAGTTATTAAACCATTCTTAACACATGATTTTTTTGATTTTTCCTCCCCATCCCACTGGGAGGGGGGAGAACAATCGGCTACGTGGTCTTTAGTTGCTGGCTGGGGTTAATCCACAACAACGGTTCTTCTCTTCTCACTTGAACAACTCCCTCCCCATCCCCGGAAAAAGCTACATCTTAGCTTGTGAAAAATCATCTAGAACACTTATAAAACGGTGCGTGCACCCAATCAGCCAAGAACAGGTCTATTGTAGAATTTCAGCTCTGTGTTTACTTTGATGAAAATCTAATCCTTGTCTCAGTAGGGCTGTCTTGGCTCAGTCTCTGTGCTCTGATAACCTTGCTTTGAATCCAAGTAGCTGCAGCTCACCACTTTCCAGTATGTATGTTGTTTTGTTAGGTGTATGCTGAGCATTTTAAGAAGTACTGCAGTCATTAATGAACAGAATTTCAATCTGCTGTCATCTAAATATGGGGGCTTTTTACTTCTCTGCTGTTAAAGCCCCACCTCAGATTTCATATTAGGTTCCAGGTATTATAATTACTGGTCTTACATGTAGAATATTACTTTACAGTATACTACATCTTGCTCAAGTCAGTCTTCAGTTAAAGAAGCTGAAACTAAACTCTTCAGTCTAAAGTTAAATCAAGCCATATTTTCATTTTCTTCATTGCACAGCATCACTCACACAGGTGTATAATCAACTTTGAGAAAGACATCTTAAATGCCCAAAGTTTTTCAAAAACACTATAAACAAAGCCAAGAAGATAAATCTTTTACAAGACCCAAAACCCCCTAAACACTAGGAACACTAAAATGTCTCAGCCCCTGTCCCTTTAATTCATCCCTTACCACAAGAATAGTGCTTTAAATAGTACAAAGATTTTTTTTCTCATTTTGATATTTCTAACTGGTCCCTTTGTATTTAGCACTAAGCAGACACAGACTAAGAGAGACCATCCTTGCAAGTGAATTGAACTTGTGTCTTCAGGTTATAAATGTCTCCTATATTCCAGAATGGATTACCCATACAAGTAAAGCCACAACGATCTTCACCTGAGCAAAATCATCTCACTTTGGATTAAATTCTCTCTTTGCCAGGGAAAAAGAAGTGGTTTTTTCAGTGTGATATAACTTCTTTCCATTCCAACCCTTCCATTCAATTTTCATTGGAAAAGTAGGACATCACAATGGCACTCTTAGACTCCAGTTTCCCAGATATGCTTATGAATATGAAAAAAAGTAATTCAAAGTTCAGCCTCAGTGCATCAGAATATCAGTGTCAGAATACACTGTAAAAAAAACCCTAACAAAATAAGGATTTTTAGCCCTTCCTCACATAACCACAATATATACAGTAGTAATATTATCTTTTTATTTCCTTTTACTGTTTGTGTAGATGTCAAAGGTGAAACTGATGCAATTATTAAATAAAGATTGTGTTTTAGATATTTTGCAAGGTCACCTAAACCTTGGAATAACTGATGATTTGGTACAGACAGAAATAGATGAATCAACATGCAGTCATTTTTCAGAATGTTCAACTATGAATTGGTGATTAACCTTTGAAACATACTATAAAGAAAAGCTGCTGATTCTCTATCTCATTGCCTTCAGATCAAATCTGCTCATCCTTCTATAAACACATGCTATAGCCAAGACCAAGATATTGTGTTCAGCACAGGACTATCTGTCTGAAATTCTTCATCCTATTCTTTGTAATAGAAGAGATCACATAAGCATATAATTTCTTTCATCTGAAACTCTGTCAACCGGTGTTTAACATTTCTAGTACCTACAAGCCAATATTTTAGTGTCCAACTCATAATGTGTGGAAAAATTACAGTTCGTTGTTATTGCCACATTCCAAGCCTGTAGAAACTTTTCTCTACTTCTGAAATTGTCTAATGCTTCTTATGAAATTGGATACATATGAACCTCACCTAGGTGGGAATCATTCCAATTAGCAGCCAAAGAGAAGTTGCACTGACAGAATCCCAGACGCTGATGATTAGGCATTGCATGGAATAGTGGGAGCAACATCAAACATTGGCAGAAAGCACTATCCATCCTTTTTAAGTGGAGAAAACATTATTTCATGAATGGTAAACTGACAATATCCATCACTGGTAAGTGTTGATTTTTGGCCTGCCTGGTCTTCATGAAAATAAAAGAAAAATTTCAGATTTATAATGAAGTATTAGGGCTTGTGTTTTATATGGTCAGTTTTATAAGAGGGAAGAGTAACCTTGGTGTCAAAACAACTCTCTAAAGGTGATGAAAATGGCAGAGTATCACCACTATCTCTGTGTTTGTTCATTGCTCCCAACTGCTCTCAGAAAACCAGTGGAAAGTGCTCTTCGGGTCCTATAAACCTGGATTTCCACACTACTAAGTGGCTTTAGATCTAAGCCTCCAGTTTATAAAATTGAGTTAGCTGAAAAAAAAGATTTACATAGCTGTGTAATATGAAAATGAGGAAGAGATCACGTTTCTGAAAGATATGTATGTCTTCTGAATCCGGAATGTGTAGTATATCCAGAAGTTACTTGTTATTACTCAGAATTAAGAGGAGTATGTGAACTGTTTGAATGAAGGCAGAAATGGGAATGGAGAAATCTCTGAAGGCATATTCTATCATGACAGAGAAAACAGATCCATGAAGCACCAAAAAAACCCAAATCAGGTTTGAAATCAAACTTATTCAAGATTTAAAATACCCAGATGCTTAAGTCCCACTCTAGGACCATCTCCGTTAAACTAACTTGCTAGCGGTATCTAGCTCCAAAGACACAATTAATAACCCTTCTCCAGCTATGTGTGGCCATCAGTTTGAATTCTGTAGTTACCAGTGAGTACAGACAGAAGCCTTTTATTGTACATCAGACACTAAAGAAAATTTGTGGCCTTTTTTTTTAATCCATGCCTCCTTCTGAAACTATTTATACAGGGCTTTAAAAATGTGGTAAAGGCAACAAAGGATAAAACTGCAAAATTTTTTATTAGATGACTAACCCTAGTGTGTGGTCATTAAGAGCAGTAGCAAGTCTGTCCAGGAATGTAATGATCTGGTGCTCTAGGATTTGCTATTGCTTATTTTGGAAAAAAACACAGATCTGGCAAATACCCTTGACAGCCCAATACAAACTCAGTCTTCTAGGACAGAGGCCAGACTGAAGGATTTGCTTTCTACTTGACCTTGAGGAAGTCACTTGACCTTTAAGTAACCGTATTAGATAAACAGGTTAATAGAAGAACTTTAATGAGAACCAGATACTGTATCTGAACTGAATTTTTACGAGTCCATGAATTCTAGAAACCCTGGCAGCAGAGGTGACATCAAACTTGTAATTCGATGTCAATGGACGTTTCAAAGTCCTGTTCTAGCATACAGAGATCCAGCAGGAATCTAAACAACTTTTGTGAGTTCTTTTTGTTACATTTGAACATCGAATAATTCACTGATTTGCTTCATACCTCAGATAAGAAGTCTCTAGGTCTGATTCTTCGCCTGTCCCAGTGGGTAGTAAGTAGTCTCATATGCAAAAATCCATATTATGGCTAGGTACCATGTTTCACCAGTGGTTCATGGTCAGAGAAAGTACAGGACAATTGAAATCCAGTCTGTCAGAAATCATGCTCAGCCCTGCTTGAAGCTTCCCCTGACTTTACTGGATGCTTTAAAAAATACAGCCAACCTTCAAAATATTAAATAAAGGCAGCCACTAAGCAGACTTGTCATGCATTTGGTGGAAGATTTTAAAAAATAACCCACCCCCATTATCTTTTAGCAGTTGTTAGTGGCTTTTTCTGTCTGTAAAACTCGTGCTACATAACATTCCTTACCTAAAATGAGAGAAAGCACACACAGAAACACTGTGTAAAGTTCTTAGCTTATTCATCTTTCTTCTAGTCTGGCTAACTGATGCTGTGACCATTTGCTTTTTTGCCAACATGCAAAATATCAGCATTGAGCCCTTTTACTTAATACCCAGGCAGTTATTAGACCAACCCAGGACCCTGTCTGATATCACCATCTTTATTTGGCTCTTCCATCTCAAGTGTTGCTGGTTGAAAAGGCAGTCGCGTGTAGCAGATGGCCTGATGTGCTTCAATACACTCACATCACATGCAATGCTGTGCATCAGCACAAAGCCTGCAGTTCCAGCCTCAGACCTCACAAGCCCAGCACCGTCCCCTAAATTATTTATTTCTCAGATCAGGCTTAATAATGATGTGGGGAAGAATTTGGTTTTGTGATGAAGAGTGATTTAACAGAGCTAACAGTATGCCTACAAGCTTCGTCAGGGCTATTCAGCAGAGGGGTGAACATTCTGCTGCTCTGTTAATGGTTATGGGTAGTAGTCATCAGGCATTAACCAGCTGCCATGAGTAAAATCTCTGCAATCTACCAGTTTCTAGACATGTAGCAAACTGGTCTGTGCTACGGACAAAAATTCTACCTTCTAGACCAGGTGATAGGAGCACAAGATGTTGCGGTTTACTTTGGTTTTGTTTTGCTGAGAAACTGGCATTCTTGTTTGGATCAACCCTAATGAAACACCTGCTAGGTTTTAATTAAAATAAAACAGAATGCAGTTGCATGAACAGGTGGAAGGAGGAGATGATATACCATACAGCTCAAATCCCTCCATGTGTTTGGAGACTTTGCAAAGTCCCAGCTATCACATCCATAAAACAGCGATGGAGTGTGTCAAGAACATTTTGATTGTGCACATGAGTATGGTTAAAAAGGCATCTACTTAGTCAGGGAACAGCAGAAAGATAATATTGAAGCAGTCTTACATTACATCCAGGTAATGACTGGTGTAATGGTTTCTTGCTTCTGATGTACTACATGGTGATATTTTCCAGTTGTGAGAAGCTGGACTATTCAAATAACTCACAATAAAATGTTAGACAACAAAACAACAGCCAGACATCAAAATACATGAAGCATATAATGACTATGATCTTAAAAAAAAACCCAAACCACCAAAAACCCAAATACAATTCTTATCCTGTCCCCACCCTTTTTGTAAAGAGCCAGTCCCAAGAGACATGAGGTTGTGCACCTCTAGCCAACAGCCAAACTGCAGGGCAGGATTAGCACCTTCATTTCAGATTTTGCTTAGGCGTAGAAGAGAAATGTTGCTCTTCAAATAGACTGCTGCTTCTTGAACTTAGAACAAGATTAATTGCCATCTGAATGTGGCAAGAAAACAGAAGATAATGAAGAGTCAAAGTCATGCTCCACACAATCCTGGCCCTGACATAAGAGAAAAAGTAGGTAATTGTGAAACGTGAATGGTGAGCATCTAGTGTAAGAGCCAGTTCTAGTACTATCATTTATGGACAATTTAAGTTTTGAATGACATAAGTGAACTTAGTGGTCTAGAAAATCTGGCCCTTTGCCAAACAATGCTTAATACTGATTACTTTAAATTAGGTCTGTCCTTTAAGCATTGGCTTTTTACGCATTTACTGTCAGTGAGCCTGTAAGTGCTCATCTATTATTACTTTGGTGGGTACTTTCTCCTAAAACTATAGTTCTAGAACAAAAAATTAAAAAAAAAAAAAATCCTATATAAAGTCAGAAAGTCCCCCTTCCCATTTCCCTCAGGACAAACTCATGCCATGAACTTTTATGGTTGCAAATAAACTACTGCAGAAGCCCTTAGTGTGCACTGTGTTCATCAGTAGATAGAAACTACTTAGTGCATGGGTTATTTATCTTTAATAAACTTTTCAGTCTATCAGGTTGAAGCATTTTAATGCTATAAAAAAACTTATAAAATACTTACTCAAGAGAGGCTTTCTGTACATGAACTCCCTCTGTTTTCTGAGATACAACACATAAAGCCTTTCTGATTTTTGCTTTCAAGATAATAAATGTTCTCTAAGGACTAACAATTTGTAAAATTTCAGTTTGATATCAAAGAATAGGGGAATGCACAGAGCATACAGCATTCAGGGGAGCTCTTCATTTCAAATAACACTAAGGATTGCAACTGTGTATAGTAAAAGGTAATAAATGGAGCTAGTAGTTTGACCTGCTAGCTACCTGTTAGTTCTGTTCACTGTATACTTTGTACAGTGGGTTGATTACTGGTTATATCCTACAAAGTAAGGAATTTTCGGACATGTTTGACTCCATAATTTGGAAAAATGTTTGCAGTTGGACCTTTGATTTGGAAAATGAAACAATAGTGCTATTTTAAAAGAGAACTCTTAGAATTTGGGGAAAGTTTCACTTTCTGAGTGATGCAGTCCAGGGCACTGCTCCTAGGCAATGGGTCGTGAAGCCTAATGAGGCAATAAGCCTGACAGAAGCTGGTAATTGGAACAATTTCAGAACCGTAAAAATGGTTTGGAGACAGCAGAGTGTTAGGAAGGAAGGATGACCTTGGTATGAGCCAGATCCTTACCTAGCTCAAACGTGCTATCCTATACGGAGTCACGGAAAAGTCACTAGATGTGATTACTTGTAACAGATAATTTAACACGTTTAAAAGCGTCTGTCCACGTGATTTCAGTTCATGAGATAATCCAGAAACAAAGCACTTTGGAAGGTGGGTAAGTTCTGTCCTCCCATAGTGAGGTCTACTTTCATAACTGTTCCTATAACTTCACCTCCCATACAGAGTTTTGGCTTGAGTTGTGATTTTTGGATATGTCTCCCACCACAAAGCAAGCTGCACTAGCAGAATGGGTCTTTGCATAGTTTAAAGTCATGTTTTCTTTCATTCTCACCCTACAGTCTACACTTGTAAAATCACATCTTCCCTGGCAGCTACAGTGATTGATTTTCTACTGGTTCAGATGCAAAAACTAGTGCTTGATGTGGAAAATCCATTTAACAAGTTGTTTGTGGTTTTTTTAAAATCAGTTTATGTTGTCACAAAATGTAACACATTTTTACATGACAGTTTATTTTTGAATGTGAATCACCTCCCACATTAAACAAAAGAAGCTTCTCAAGAAACCTTACAAACAATGACAAAGTATCGTATATCAGACTCGCACACTCTGATAGAAGTTAAATTCCTAGATAAGTGTCTTTAAAAATTTGGGCCTGTGTTATCCAGGTTCTTTAATGTCCTGACCTGCCTGCATTTGCTATACTCATCCATGCTTTGCATAACCACTATCTTAAAACTTTGCAGCACTCTTCCTCCACTGGTGTCATAGTTATTTACAACACAGGGAGGAAAAGGCAGCAAGACTTTTGTTCCTTTGTGGTCATTGGCTATGATGATTTGTGAAGCCAAACGTTCAAGAACAGAAAGAATCGGGTAAAATAATAGTCATGGGACAAGAGAGGATACCTGACAATAACTCTGTTTTCGTAAAGGTGAAAGGACATGAAGCAACAAAAGCAAGCACATCCCACATTGCACAGAAACAGACACAGATTTTGTTCATATTAGACGAGAAGGTGGCCAACATATACAAAAATACACGGGCAGAGGCAGGAGCAAAGAGAGAAAAAAATTGAATACTGGGTCTGAACTCAATTTTATGGCATTACACTACCAAAGTTCTTGTGGTAACACCTGTAAAGCAGAATAGAGATTTGAGGCTTTGCAAAGCAGACTGAATTTCAGATTTTATTATGTACTATTAAAGCTTATAAATCACTTAATCACAGAGACACCCACTGTTCTGGTCTGACAAAAAAAAAAACCAGTTACCATTTCTTATTACGTAAACATTCAAGCTAATTGGGGTCTCAATTAACAATCACAAACAGATGCTGCAAAAAAAGCCAGAGAAATTCCACAGTAGACAATTATACAATAGTCTCGTATATACAGTCTAACACAATTAATACTTCTTTTTTTTTCCCAGGATCCTGATAATCTCTATGGCATCAAGTCAGATTCCTATGTAACTGGAGAAGGATTTGGCATTTAAATGGCAGTGAATATGTAAGACAAGTGTCATCAATGCCACAGATCAAAGGGTTGTGCATTTGCACAGGATGCATCTGAACTCTGCAGTGGGTTATGTTGATAGCTAATCCAGTTTGCACCATTCTCAGTATAAGAATAGACTCATTTAGAAGACCACTGAGCATGTTTTTCTTCTGAGGTCTGCAGATGAAACAATACTTGCATCACAAGTTTATTTATTTTTATTTTATATATTTATATTATTCATGGCATTTGCAAGCAGATGCCTCTCATTTCTTTGCTATGTGAACTCTCAAGCCAGTAATTTTTCAAGTACCTTCTAAAAGAGATTAATTTGATTGTACACTCATTGCAAGCAGTAGGGATCACTGTGGATTCCTTTAACATAACCCTTAGCATCAACAAGATTAGATTATAATAAAACCTATATATTTTCAAGTTTTGCTGAAACAAACCAAAACCTCCCAGCAAAAATTTAAGCAAAGTTTAACTAAGAAAACACTTGCTCCTGCACAGCTGGATATGACCTCATGTCAATTAGTCATCTGGTCTGCACCAAAAAGACAGTGACATTTAAACATAGGTAATTGGGTACACATTTCTCTTGGCTCATGTTGGTAGGCTAGGCACTCCACTACGTCATTTTTATCACTCTTTCTCTGGTCCTGGGGAGCAGCAAACTAACATTTTTCTTAGGAATGAAAAGCAATCCTGGGGAACAAGACAGCAGCGTGAATAGGTGCAGCACAAAAGCTCAATGTGGTTGCAAGATGTTGTTTTCCTAGTATTACAGTTTCTAGATCAGCACATAAAAGAATTCCAGGCAGTTACATAAAAAAAAGTTCTAAGCTCTATTTAAATTATTTTTTTATAAGCTTCTCAATGCACATTGCTTCCATTCTGTAATTTGGTCTCTTGAGTACCTTAAGTTTAAGGTCTTATTAGGTTAAAAAAAGAAACCCCCCTCACTGTTGGACTCTATTTGAATACACAGTGTGGGCTTCTGGGATTTGTGGGAAGCATGAAGGGCTGCAAATATTTCACAGGTCAGAGATTAAGTTTATCTAGTAAGACTGAAGTGGTTTAGGATACTTTGTCAGTGAAGATTCGATTCCCTTCTCAACTGCTTTAATAACACAGTGAAATGAGCCCCCAATGTGCCTTGTCACTGACCTATCAGGCAAGTTTAATAAGCTTTTCTCTTAAATATTATCTTGCACAGACCCTTAAGATATTTTCCTATTTATAACCTGTCTCAGTCTGGGCTAACACTTTCATACTTTGTCTGTGTTCCTCTTCCAGCCCTATTATTCTTTTCCCATAGATACAAACTTGGAAGCTGGAACACAGGAGCACAGGTAGCTCCCACCTTCCCTAGTGAGCTCGGCATAAGCTTTACTTAACACCACTGCTTCTCAACTGCATTAAAAAAAAAATTATCTCTTTAACACTTGCAATTCCCAAACCTAACACTTCATTTTACTAAATCAGAACAGATTACCCCACTTCTTGCATCCTAGTAATTGTCCATTAATAAATCTTACTCCTGCTCAGCCTTATCCTTCAGTTACCCAGTAGCATTGCTCGCACCAGCAAGATTCAAATCAAAATTGTTCCCAGGAGGGCAATAAGAAGTAAGAAAGCTTTTGCCCTTGGCAGGCATCAGTGATAATAGTAAGTGGTAAGGTGCTGACCTACATCCATCTCACAAACATGAGCTAAAGTCTTGAATGCCAGCACTTCGATCTGCCTTACAGCCCCAGTCTGTTCACATGTATCAGAATATCATGTATTTGGAATGGGAGCTAGCGTTATTTTTCCTAGTGCCATTAAATGTGGGAGCCAGGGAAACTGTGCTGCATAAGTAAAAAAGTCAACAGTTTCTGGGCTAACCAGTCACTGGCCATACTCAGCCATAGAGAGCAGCAAGGTCAAAGGATGACACATCTGAGGATCAACATTACAAATCTGGACTTAGAACAGAGAGTTGTGAACCCTGAAAAGGTCCTTGTGCTGGAGACATACACAATTCATCCTTCAGCAGTATCTAGGTGCGTTTAGACAGAGGAATATAGTTCCCTGGAGCTGTTCAAGAGCATTAGGATGGTGCTAGTTTTCCACAGATCTTCTGTAGCTGCCTTCCTGGTGGTACAGAGGCATACTGCCTGTTAAACTGGAGCTGTACTACCTGCTTATCTAATTCTCTTCATGCTATCAGTCAGAAGTGCTGAAGGTCCAGTGTCCTTGAGCAAGAACTGTTTCAAGATTAATTGGGTTTTCCTCCTTTTGTACCATCAAACACAAGAGGGGTCATGCTTAGGGGTCGGGTCTAAATTTTCACTTTTGCTTGAACTAAGCTATCCTTTGTCCTGTGGAAGTTACAACTGAACCAGAAAAACAACGTTAAGCCATGGCTTGAAATCGTTCACAAGCCCTCTCGTGGTGCTCACTGTCAGCTACACTTCAGAAACGTAAGTCACTGCAAAGATGCAGAATGCAAGCTCTGCCCATGAAACAGATGCTCAGTGAAAGAGCACTTCGTTTGACATAACCCAGTGCCTCTCTCATCTATACTGTGTAGAGAGCAAAAGATACCGACGTGGCAGATTCTTTCCAATCCCTTGCTCCCATTGTAAATGTGAGCACCCTGGTCTCCCAATGGATGAGCTTTTCCTTTTTTAAAGTAGTTGTTTAGCAGCTATTTAAAAGTTTTCTCATAACTCCCTTCCCTTTATTTGTCATCTCTTGGGCAAATGATCCCCTTCCCTTCACTTGATTTCATCAGCTTTCAAAACAAAATGACATCCATGACCTCCACATTTGTGCTGGCTTCTTCAAATCTATTTAGACAAACTGATGCCAGGTTATGTGAAGACAAATCAATTTTAGTTAAAAGACAACTTCATTTTGGACTGTAATCATCTAAAAGACTCAGAATAACCCTGATTTAAAACAAAACATTTTTCTCTGGGGTAGTAAATAACTTGTATGAAGAAGGTTAAATGCTGCACATTCACAAAGCCAAAGTATCCATCCCAATGCATTACCGGAATTTTTATCTAAATTGTTGAGAGTAGAGAAGTTAGAAATTGAGGTCTGGTTGGGAAAGTTGAGCTCTTTTTTTTCAAAGCTGAGAGATGATAAAAAAGAGATGATATTTGCTTCAGGGAAAAAGCTTTGGAGCAAGTGTCACCCCTTTGATCATCATGCTGTCTACATTGTCCACCTCTCCTCCTTTAAAAGGCTAATAGAAATAATTTCTTTAGAGACTGCACACAAGGATAAGTGCAACATAGTTGTAGACCTCTCCTGAACGTGCTCATCAGTCACTTCCAAAGGGCATGGAAGTGAACTCCCTCTGACTTCATCAGCAGATTGGGAACAATTTGAACACTTCAGCCCTGCAAGCATTAGATTTGTGCATCATGGCAGAAAGAAAGGTTACAGCAACATGTATTTATATTTCCTTTCATAAGGTCTCAACAAGGAGGACAACTTGTTTTTTATCTGATTTGCAGCATCTCACAGAGGATTTTCTGAAAACCCAACTTCTTCAGTAATTCATTTGTCCACCTGACTAGTGATAAATGATCACTTGCTATTTCAAATAATAATATTTAAGGGAAAAATGACAGAAATCACTTATGAAGAGGAATTTATCAAAAGTTCTTAAGAATAGGATCACATTTGCTGTAGAAATGCCTTTTCTCAGGATAAAACAGATTGGCAGAACTCTCCCTCAAACTCACTTGCCAAGATTGCCACTGGTGGAGTTGAGTGTAGGGCTGTAGGTTCCCATGAGCTAGTGTTAGACTAGCTGTGCCAAGTAGCGACATGTGCAGTGCAGGAACATTTAGATTAGATTCTTAATTTAATTCACTCCACCTCCAAACAGATTTTGCAGCTCCTACATACTTAGGTGAATGCATCCAGGAAAAGCAGCTTGCCTCTGGCTGTTTGCAAGAGGTTTGCTCTTCTTGGGCTATACTCTTCTTCTCTGGCCTACTGCTATTTTTTGTTCACAACAGCTTAGCCCAGGTTCCGTGGCACTAGTCAATTCTATCACTTACTCCTCCAAAGGACTATGTTAAGATGATTGTGTGCATCCCGTGGCATTCTAGACAAACTGACTGCAATTATCTAGCTAATTTAATTTTTCCAGGCATTTTCTATGATTTTATCCCAGAGCATTTACAATCATCGTCTCATATTTGTATCCAGAGAACAGATAAAGAACCCATGAAAAATCAAAGTGTCTGATGCTCCCAAAGACAATCTTAAACTGTGAAGCTTTCCCAGAGAAACCATATTTGCTATGGCACAATATTTGCCATATTTGCTATGGCACTGAAGCTCACAAGACATTTCTCCTAGAAAGTATTATGCTATATTCATTTAAACTAAAGGTCGTGCTGAACTAAGCAAGAAAAATGAGCCAAGATAATCAGTAGGAAAGTGGTACAGAGACCAGTATTCTCTCTACCATACAAAGGACTCTGCTGAAGACTGCTGTATTTATGTGCTTCTTTTCTCACTAGTGAATGTTACCATTCCTAAGGAGAGTAGCTTAGCAGCAAGCTCCAGGCATCGATTTCCATTTAATTGTTGGAAGAGGGAAGGAGAGGGCAGAACAAAAATAGAAAAGGGATGTAGGAAGATTGTTTTTCAAAAATCAACAAGGTACAACAGGGTGATCAAACCACACAGAAACAGTCATGCTGCTGTCAGCCCTGCAGTTGCTGCTCCTTTCGGTACCTCATGCTCTCAATCTTTCCCTTCACGTATGCTCAAAAAAAAAGTAACTCTGTTTACCATTTCTGTTTACTTTTCAAGCTCTACTTGCCTTAAATAAGCCTTGGCAAGATGATCTTGGGATCAAAGAATAATTCAGATAGGATTAATAAAATAGGTTTATGATTTATGAACCACTGATTGTGCCTCTTCAGCTTCATGGCTAATATGTCATGAGCCCAAGAATTTGGCTTTTATTCTGTGGCATCAGTCAAGACACTCCTGATGGGCTCTATGAAGAAGAGAGATGTTTTGCATTTCAAAGTGTTAAAGGAGAACAAGTAGAAATGACAGACATAGCTATTAGACACAGTCTCTCTTTGCCATTCTATTAGCACAATATTGTGATGGAAATCCTCTCCATGCAAATGCTTGTAATGCTGTGGTCTTCCCTGGGTCCCAGTGAAACTAGAAAATCCAACAAGCAGCAGCCACAGCCACACACCTCAGCTGCAAACCCAAACCTCCCTAGATTTAAATTCAGTCAACCAGTAAACTGGGCCAAGATACGATTTTAAGTGCTTAACCTGAAGTTGCCTGCATTTTGAAGGTTCTCACTGCCTCTTTTTGTATAAAATAAAACTGTCAGTCTTTTACCATCAGTTAATTGAAATGGGGTAGGCTATGCAGAAAGTGTTGTGTTGAGGCAGAGTCAGCCATGCCCTAACCACTACAGGGAACAGTGCAAGTCTGAGAAATAATGTTTTATTGGCCAGTGCTAATTGATCAACACAGATCTTGCCAAGTCTAGTATTTCCACAGCTGCTTATGATATTACTGTAATGTAGCAACCTGATAATAGCTATGTTACTGCTTTTAGCACTAGCTCACATATATGGTCACAGGACTTATTTTGCTGAAAAATAAAACTATCCACCAAGACAACGTGACATGACATTCTCCCTTTGGGAAGCTACAGAGCTTTGGAGATTTTAATTTTTTTTAATTATCAGAAGAACGTAGCACATCAATAGAAGAGAATTCCTGCATGCAACGCCTCTGAATGGAAGCAATGCTGCTTTACAGATGTGGTTGTATAAATATTTCACAGATTAACTATTTTTATTAATCTTTGCTATCCAGTTCTCCACAAGCAAGTTGCAATTGCCCCTGAAGTAGTGTGTTTCAGAAGTGCTGCTTTATTACAGGGGCCTGATTAGGCTTACTGAAACTAATGGAAAAGTTTCCACTGACAGCTTCTTTTTTGCTGGGTCTATTTCAAGTGTTTTAGCAATAAAGCTGTCCATTTAGATAGCCTACTGTCTAATTTTGGAGGACTGCTTTTGAGACAGGCAATAATCAGCCAACCTCAATATTTCACAATATGCAGTGAGTAAAACTTGTAGTTAATGTCTTTACAAAAAGCCCTTATTGTCATTTAGTTCTTACAATGGGAAAATTGGTTCTTTCTTGGCAATGAAAAACAGAAGAGAAAAAGCTCTTACAAGCCTATAATCAAAAATACAAAATACATCCTTGGAGAAGCATTGCAAAGGGGACAGTTTTTCAGGCAATGAATATAAGCACCAGTTCAGAAAGCAAGCAGCTACAGAAAATCAATGCAAGGGCTGAACACTTCTCTTGACACTTTTTCTTTTTCTGAATGGCTCTCATAAATTAATTTTTTAGCTTCTTGGAGTGCTTTTCTTCATAAAAGATTTAGAAGTGTCTGGACCCAACATTCCAGTCACTCATCAGAAGATAATGTACTTGCTCATCTCAAGAAGAGTTATATAGAAAGCAAATTAAAAAATGCAAGATCTTATCAAATCAAGGAGAGTCAGTCCCAAATATTAATGCCTCCTGTCATAAAGGTACAAAATGATAAAAACACTCCCTATAGGCAATTGAAAAAGCAGCAACCTGGCAAGCAATCAAGAAAAATGCAGCCCTGGTTTATAGGTCTGCTTGAGCTGGCTCAGCGGAAGAATGAGGCTCCTGTTCCATGGAGTACATAAATGTGTGCATAAATCCCATGGTTTCTAACTGGATGCAGCACTTGTTCACATGTTTTGTGTCACAAGGATGCCAGAGAGAGGTGAAGATGACTCTTCAGGTAGAGGTTCCAACTTTATAGATCGTTAATCTGCATTAGACCAAAAGTTCAATATTTAGAGCAAATTCATTACTTGGTAGCCTCGGAAACGTCACATTAGCAGTTTTACTTGTACTAAGTTCTGTTCCTCTGCTAGCAACTCCTAGGTGACAACAGATGTCAAAGCTGATCTAGGCACTTTCCTTCTCAGATCATGAATTAATGTTTCTGGGAAAGTGATGCTGCTACACCACCACTTATATTTGACAATTGATGAGGACAAGTTCACCCACAGAAGGCACATCTACCAGTCCTCCCCCAGTTCTACATGGGCAGAGAGTGACAAAATTCCAGTAAAAACTTGTCAGCTTCCCTGAAAAGTGTCATGATGGAAATAGAGTTTAATTCCAGAAGGTGTTATTTTGTCCAATTACTAGTAGAACACAGGCACAGAATTTTATTTGGCTACCTCTTTGGTGGCCAAAGGACTTGTGTTCACTTAAAACTAAACCAAAACTGCCCAGAAGGCTGCAGTGTCTCAAAGGCTTGAAGAGAGCAAAAGTCACCTATTACTTAGCAACTTGTCCTAATTGATAATTATGCTCATCTCTTAAAATAAAAGCATATACACCCCATTTTAAATTTATCTCACTTTTTTCAGCTCTTGAGTCTTTCAAGATCACTTGAAGGGAGCAAAATTCATCCAAAAACTAGGAAAAGTTTTCCATTTCTGGTATCCACTCTTGGGAAATCATAATAGTGGGACACTCCTGGGAAGTGAAAGTGGTCTTATTCACTTTTTTTATAGTCACCAGCAGTTTGTAAAATTCATCAGTCACTGCAACACATTTGCTTCGTAAGGCTCCCTAAAGTACTTTTGCCATGATGGAGCCCTTCCAGGGCAAGTGTCAGTACAAGTCTGCTAGTCAGTGCCATACCACCTTGACTTCAAACTAAATTCACTTCTTCCCACCTCAGCCAATAGCACTGGATGAGCACTCATCACAGCAAAGGTTTCTGACTTGCACAGCCAGCCAGCTCCAGTCCTGTCCATCTCATTAACATCAGTTAGGAACTTCATGTTACCCAGGGCTGAGCTGCCTCTGCTCCTCCCTTATCCTGTTTGTACTTTATCATGTCTGAAGTTTTTTATCTTGCCATGAATGAGACTCCTCTGCTTTTACAAGAATCTCTCATTGTAAGAGATTGTGGTTTTTCTCCCCTCCTTCAGGCATCTTCATTAGAAGGTATTTTAAAAAAAACAACAACAAAACCATAGTGCAGTGTGCCAGTCAATAGCAAAATTATGAGAAGTGTAATCTACTCTCCCAAACCTAATGAGCTGATGAGTAAATAACTGTCAGGCTATTGGACTGAGCTATTGATTAAGGCTTCCCACAGAGCTGATATGCTGCATAGGTACCTGCTACTAAACAGAAGAGATCAATATAGGAAACTCCTGAAAACAATAACAAAAGGTTTTTTAGACGCTCTCTCTCATGTGCTGGGATGGCACATCTTCATTGCTTGCTAGATCAGTCTTCATTGTTAGATCACACATCCCACCCTGCTTCTTGCCTTTCACCTTGAAAAGGTTAAACATGTTCTGTAAACACATAGTACCCTGGGACAGAAAGGCTGATTAGTGAGAAGTGTAGTTTATAGTGGATATTAAAGGAGCTGGCTGAGATAACTTCACCTGCAGTGAGTGCTCCAGAGAAAATTTCCTCAAAGATTTAAGCCTTACCTTCTTGCCCCTACACCACATAGCCATCACACCACACATATTGGCTTCCTATTCTACCAAGGGCCAAAGCTTGAAATTATTTTATTTTCAAAAGCTTTGGAGGGGCTCCTGCACTGAGTGTCATGCTGTGTCACTCCTCTTCCATTTTCCACACTATCATCCTTCATTTAGTATGAAACTTTCAGGGCAAGACTCTTATCTTCTGCTGAATGTTTCTCTTTTTTATACTTTTCTTTTCAAGTCTCAGTTGAAAAGTTCTCTCCCCTTCTAGACCTCAAAGTATTAAATTTTCTGTCCTCTGATCCTATTATTTACTTGGATGGTCCAATTTTCTCAAGACTTATCATAGCTTCTGCTTTTGTCCTCATCTCTTCTTGTTGAAGCTAGGTACAGACACAGATGTCAGCCTTGAATGACAATTTTGAAGTTTCCTTTTTATCTTTTTATAAAATTACTTTTCATTTGAACTCCTATAACCATTTTTAAAAGTCATTAAAATGATAATGAAACATTTGCTTTTTTGATGAAAAAAATTCAATTGACATAGATCATCTTTTAAAAAAATTCCAGGGTATGAACAATTGCAGAGATCTTATTTAATTTGGTAATCGAAAAAATTCATATTCAGGGAAGTTCCTATGAACATTAAATCCTGTTGTACTGTAAAAATAAAGATACTTGAATGTCCTGTGATTATCATTTGATGAATCCACAAGCAGCTATACTTGAAAATTCAAGTGGATAGCACATATCTCCAGATAAATAGCTAGTGAGACAAGTCCCTATCAGGTATTGTATCTAAATCAACAACATATGGAAGCATGCTGTTCTTCCTACAGAGCTGAGATTCTGTAAGCACAAACCATAAGCTTTGTATTATATTTATGCATTTTATTTATTCTCTCACCAAGAGAAAACCTGAAATAAACACACTAGCATGTTTCTATGGACTAGTATTATCAATATATCTAAATTTTAACTTGACCACAAATAGAAATAAGCTTTCCCCTCAGAAAATAGGGTCTGTAGAATTTTTTAAAGGTGTTACAATTGGATAGAATTTTTCAAATGGGAACATTCAAGAAAAAGTTTAGTTCTTGTCAAACAATACGGTAGTTTTAAACCACACAAAACTTTTGCTTGCATAGAGAGCCCTGATGCACATCAAAAAATTGATTACAAAGTTTTCAAAATCAGCACAAGTTTCCATCTTGACCTGCAATAGAAAAAAGTTTCAGGACATCAGAATTTTTTTCAGGACCCAAGTTGCATTTGGTGATTTGTTGCAAGAATTCTTTAAGGCATATACTTAGCTTCACCACTAGTGTCCTGATTTTTCAGACTTTGTTGTGTGCTGTGAATATTTGGCTTCATCACATACCCCAGAAGGATGTCATTGAAATGGTTATTTTAAGTAATGTCAAACTTTTCTTCCTCAAACTCAGTAATTAAAGATAAAAAGGGAAGTGGATTAGACAAGACATTCTATCCCTTCCTTTTGCACTGCCCCAAATCATCACAGGGAAGATATTTTCAGCAGATAGATACTTGTCTCCATTAAAATGAAGCAAAGGAAATTTTAAGAATGATCAAGGGGACACACTGAGGTCTTCATGTTAAACAAACAAGAGAACTTGATGTACAGTTCTGAAAATAGGGAATAAAAAGAAAGCTTAGACAAGATAAAAGAGGTAAGAGCATACAGAGGATAAGTTATCAAACAGAAGACCTTGAAGCAAAGCATATTTTGTTCATTTCAATAAAGGACATAAGATTCCACACTAGAAGATGGAAGAAGATTATTATTTTCTCCTCTGACAGATTCATGTTTGTGGCTTTTTAAAATTTATTTTTATATAGCTGTACTATAATCAATTCCCTCCTTCAGTCTCAACTCCCAACCTATAGATCTCAAACCATAGATCTCAAGTCCCAGAAGCTAGTGTGCAGTTGAAGTTACTCAGTTCAGAGATACTGTCAGCTATGAAATTAAAAAAAAGGAAAGAATGATGAAAATAAGAAACCTGGAAACTGCAAGGTGTCTTTAAAATGAACAATGGACAACACAGCAGAATGTACTGAAAGGTATTTCACAGAGCCAGTATCTAGACCGTTAAACTTGATATAAATAACTGGGTTGCAAAAAGAAAAAGTATTTTTTCTTAAGAAACAATTTATTGCAGTCTAGACTCCCAACCAATCATTCTAGCCATAGGTCAAAAAACAGAAAATACTATGGTCTTTAAATCCTAGTAATGTTCCACAGTTGTTATAAGGACTCATTTTTAAGATTTTATTCCATGGATTAAGTTGCTAGACCTAATCATGCAGAGTATGATCTCTACATCTACTAATTGAGAAGAAACACACCCACATTTTCTCAGTGAACATGAAGTTGATATATGATCACGGAAAATGGGAGGGACCACAAAAAATGCCAACCTCTTCTTTGATACATCGAGAAGTAAAACGAAAAAAAGTAAAAGCCAGGCAATCAGAACCTTGCTCAGCATTAGAATCTCACCAGGTTTTTCTTCATGTTTCTTTGTGAGGGTCACCTTCTACACAAGGCAAATCTCAGAGAGCCCCTGGGAAAATGATAACAACACTAGAAGGAAAGACGAAAGAACTGATATAGTTTCTCTTCCCACCACCTTGGGACACAGTGCTAATAGACAAGGAAGAGCTATGATAAGTCTACAATCACAAAAAGATAATCCCCCTGTCAAACAGAATGCCAGCAGACATCAGAATATTAATCAAGGAAAAGCTTTTCTAGTGTTCCTGGATGCAATTTGTATTACACTGTTGATGTCTAGTGTACAAAGGTTTTACTACCATAAATCTGAAGGTGCCATGTGTTTTCCCACAGTTAGGGTCCAAAACAGGTTGGCTTTCGCCTGAGAGCCCATGCATAGTATCATCATAACTGTATTTCCAAAAAACTGGATATGAAGGGAAGAACAAAAGAGATTCCTCTGTATGCCAGCTGAAGTCTCAAATACATCAATCCCATAGCTAGTGGTGGTAGCCAACATTAATCAGAGCTACAAGATGGCAGATTCAAAAAAATTTAAAACCACCTACATGCAGGCACTTTGTCTGACAGCATATAATTAGGCTGAGAAATTCATTGGCCACTGGATGTTCATCAAGGCTGAAACCCTCAATCGAAGTTGAAGAGGGAGTGGACATCAGGCAGTTATGTAATAAGTGCAGATGACCCTAACACTTCAAAGGGCCACTAAATCTCCACTTCCTGATATTAAGCCAATTTTTTTGTAACTAGACATTAAGACAAAAGCTTTAAAGCAGGGAAGAGGAAGCACAGGTTATTCCTCTTGCTGGTATGCAAAGGATTTTTCTTCTGGAGTACTTTACCGCAGGTCAGGATACTAGTCTGATAGTCAGGTTACTAGCAGGATGTACTAACTAAACAGAGGCAAAAGCTGGCAACTGCAACATCCACAAATAAATCCCACAGATTCTTGTTCATGCATGATGACATTGTGCCTAGTATGTACTAGTTGCTGTTCAAATAGGCAGAGAAACAGTCCGTTATCTGGCATTCCCTTGTGCGGTAGGTAGTTGCTGTCTTACTCTGTCTTACACTATTTAAGTGTAGTTGCTGCCTTACTATGCACAGTACAAGAGCCCCCAATGTCTTTTACAGCCTTCCATGACTGCATTCAGGGAGTGCACGTTCTGATGGCTTGTGCTAAAGGGAAGCGGTGAAGCGTGGCAATGAGGTCTCCTCCCTCCTTCCCCCTAGGCACTCTTCCAGACTCCTTTCTAACTGGAAAGATCACAGGAGAGCAAAGGTTGGTGGGCTTCTTTCTTGCAGGACTGGCCACAATCCAGACACAAGCATCTGTTAGAGAGCTCATTATTGCTCTTTTCATAACAAATTTGGCTGGTAAACCTGGTAACATCTGCATGAGCTATGCTTCTGATCCCTACAATTCATTTGCAACTGGCAAGCCTGTCATTGTTCATCACTAGATGACAGCAATGCACTTCTGAGTGTGCCTTGAGCTGTTACTAAGGGTATCACTCCAAGCAGCCTTGTGTGATATTGTGGCCTGTTTCTCTGCTGTAATCACAATTACAGCAGAAAATGATGGGAAGAGAATGCGCTTGGGGAGATAACTCTGCATGGATGAGGTGTCACAGTCCCAAAGGAAAATACAAATTAAAAATAGTGGTGGGGCTTTACTCCAAAGAAAAGACTGAAATATTATCTTCCTTTCTCTCAATACCATGGTGAGCACAATCAGAGGAACATAAGCCAGCTTTCCTACATCCACAGCACAAGTGCTGATGCTGTTGCAAAATAAGGCAGACACATGAAAGTGATGACATATAATTCTTGTTACCAGAATACACATGCTGGGCTTCAGGAAAGGGGTATCACAGGAGGAGTGAAGGCTGTGGTGGCAATTCCTGCCTTCCCCTCCTGCTCCTAGAAGCAACAGGGACTAGCCGTTGTGACAAGACGACCATTTGAGTGACTGCACTATGAACAGGTTGGTTGGGAAACCCAGCAGGTCTTGGACCAGCTGGGTCCATGTTCACCATTTTGTCTTGAGACCAGGCAGCAAACTGTGACACCCCCAAGCTGCTATTCTAGCAATACCACAGGGGTTGGCAACAGCAATAGCAAAAGTGAAGTTGCAGAAGGCAGGGATATTTTAAAGTCATGTACCATAGTAAGCAACCTGGCCAATTTGTGTTTTCTCAAGAGGTTACAATTTAAACTAAAGGATGGATGCAAGTGAGCTCATAGATGGAAATGGAGGGTGGAAGAGGAAGAGAAAGAAATACAAAACCCAAACCAAACAGACTGGGTCTGTGATCAATTCACAGCCAAACACTACTTCAACTGGAGCAACTGTCATTTAATCCTCCAGTCTTCATAGGAGGGCAATCTATAAACTTAGCTGCATACATACATATGTATGTCCACATTCACATAAATCCTTGCATGAGAACAAGAAACATGAATATCTGCAGCTTCAGTGATTCCTTGCCCTGCTGGCAATGGAAGAATAATTTCTTCTTATTTATATCTATGACAAGCCATTTATTTACACACAGAAAAAAGGGCAGTATGAAAAAACTCTCTCACCTGTTATTTTGCCTTTGTTGTATAGTTCTTCACTGATGATAATTACTTTAATTCTGAAGTTAGCTTTGGGGTAGGCAGTCTTAGACTATAAATAAAGGCCTTGTCCACTTGAGGTCATTAGAGACTCCATGGCAAGAAAATTAATTGTGAACAAGAAAACTTAAGTGTTCTCTACCTACAAGGAATAAGTGTAAAACCAAAAAAAGCTCAAAACTAAAAAAATCCAAACCCAGCTATAAGAGCACAGAGGAAGGTTCAGCTGAGAAAAGGAAAGACTTGTGTTTGCATTGCTTCTGAAATACCAAGTCCTCTGGGTTATCCACTTGCAGATGTGAGGGAACCAGGCCTTGCTTCTCTCTTAATTTGGTAAAATAATTTGTGATTATTTCCTTCTGGAATGGGATCATCAACAAACAAACCAGTCATTTTGTTCTAGTGGAAACCATCACCCAGAGATGTTAATCCTACATAAAATAGCTTTATTGATTCCTCATCCTTACAAGAACAAAATTTTTTGAAAGGAGCTTATAAAGGAAGCTGCCAGTTCAGACATCCACCTTTATGACAATTACTTTTATAAAAGTCACTTTTTTTCAGAAATGAGGAGAGTAGGGAAAATAATAAACATACAAGTTTAGCATGGTAGTCATACTATGGACACTTAGGCTAACAATACTAATTTATAGGTTTTTTTCATTCTCAGTCATCAGTCCTCAAGTCCATAGCAACTTCTCATATAGCCCCACAGTTCCTTGGAAGGTCTAAGAGGACCCAGTCTGATTTCCCACCAGGCAGGATCTATATGTACAGCTGTAAGAAGACACAAAGGAAAATAATGTTGGACTGTTCAAGGAGCCAAGTTTCCCATAATTTTTTGGTACAAATTTGTCTAGCTAAATGAAAGATATCTGGGTTATTCTCTACAACAGAAGTAGAATGGGTTACAAAAAATTAATTTTGATTTTTTTTAGTAAAGCAGTGAGAATTATTTTAGACCTTCTTGTTCTACAGAAAATTAACACCATCCTGGGATAGCCTCAACCCTCTTTAAAACTAGGGTAATCAGTCCTTCACTAAGTGGACCCAGATGTTTCTGAAACTCCATTCTTAACTGAGTGTCTTTATTCTTGTTTTACAATTGTGCACAACTCGTATTGTTTTATTAATCTCTGCAGTTCAGCATGTGATCCAGAAGTCCTATACCAAATTGTAGAGCTCTTTCTTGCACACTTCCATTCTCTCTCCCACTGCAAACTTCCCTGCCTTGTGTTCACTCCTCTCCCCAGCAGCATCTAAACTCTCCCCTTACCCCAGCTTCTAGTCTACAGGAAATCTCTTTTCCAGCAAACGTGGCACTCATTCCCACAGCCCCTTCAGTATCTAGTACCTTGGAAAATGAAGATTCTTAAGAAAACATGAGACTGTCGTTGTGCTTAAAGGACGCTAATGATTGTTGGGGGACTGACTACTCCCTGTAATGAAAGGGATTGCAGAACAGGCTTCAACTTCTGCAGCTCTTCAGGGAAGTGTTGTTGTTTTCCCTTTTTAAATAAATTTTCAAAAGACGACATGTGAACTCTAACTGCAACTCCCTCTGTAGGCAATAAAGCATCTGATGGAATTTCTGCACATCTGTGAGCGAAGTGATATGGATTAATCAACATATAATATCATCTATATGGAAAGTATTAAAGCCTCCCTTGGACTGCTTTGCAAGAACATCCTCTTGACATTATTTTGCTATTCATATCTCAGCCTTTATTTGTTCCTTGTCTTTTGGGGTGATGGATGAAGATTAGAAAACAAATCTCAGTGAAGAATTTTCCTTTGGAAAATACTTACCCTAACCTTGCACACGGTACACACTGTACATAAAGCTCGATAGAACCAGGTTACTTTTCTCCATTGGTTTTCACTCATGTGACAGTAGGGAGAACTGGCTGACAGTTCCTCCATTTTCCACCTCGACACCCCCAAATGGAAATATGTAAACCCAATATTTTTTCAGATAAAAGGTTTGATTTATCATAAAAATCTCCAGTTAGAGTTTCATAATAATTAGAAAGCCCATTTTTAACATACAACGGAAATTTGGAAAGATGTGATTTCACATGAGTTCTGTCAATACGAAAATACAAAACTGCTATACTTTGAGATCATTGATATTACTGAAACAGAGCTCTCCAAACTTTATTGAGGTGGGAAGGAAATTCAGCAAACATCAGGATTTTTAATTTTAAAGTGAGAATATTTATCCAATAGAATACACTGAAATGAATTCTTATTAAAGATCTGACCTATAGAAGTAGTGTTTGTCTCAACACAAATGTAATTTAATTACATTACAGGTTATACTAGGAGATACCAGTGTTGATGTCTTCAGTACTCTCAATTGATTTCCTTTAAAAATTTGGTTTTAACAGCATTTTCTTCCACTGAGTCTCTAGACAGTCTTGCAAATTTTGGAGGACTTGCTTGGAAGAACAGTAGCCTGTTCTTTGGTGTGTCACATGAGCTGTCCTGTGTCAAACAGAACTAATTTCAACCATCTTTCTCTAAAATAGCAGGTTTTTTGACAAATCTGAAAACTGAAACACTGAAATTAAACCATGATATAACAGAGAGCCTCCAAATTCTAATCTAAATTTATCCAGAGCCAGTTTATACATGATTTGGTTTTGTGCCAACATTGTTCTCTAGCTCAAATAGTTATTTCTCTTACATTTGTAGTTCCTTCTTCTAGATGAATCTTCTGCACCTGAAAACTACTTTTCAGCCTACCTGCCTCAACAAATAGGGCTATTCATCAACTTATCCTCTGAAGTGTTCCTAATTCTGAACGTGGTTCAAATGCCAGATCAAATCTTTCTAAATAAACCTACTCATAAATCTTTGTAGGTAAACATCTGTCATGCACCCAAGTAAACTGAAGGGAAAAGGAGATTCATGGCCAGTCAGTTACCTGCTTTACTCAATTTCTCTTTGCTGGTTCATCTCTCCGGTTGCCTACAGCTTGGCAGAGACAGAAAGCACATTTGTAGCAGCCAGCTCTGACTGCATTTGGAAAGGTTTGCTAACACGACCTTTTTATGCCTGCACGAGGACACAGAACAAAGCCAAAAGGAAGATGTTTTTGAGACAGAGACATGTACTTCATCAAATACCACTACTAGAAGGACATGTCCAATAACAAGGATATGCCAGTGAGAAGAACGTCCAAATCCAAATCTAGCAGTGATTAGAGCAACTAAAAGAACTGCTAAAGATGTCTAATCCTGATCAGCAGCCAACCCCTAACAAAGAGAACTCAGGGAGGAGTTCATTTTCTGTATCACTGCTCTGCTGCGAGGGCTGCAGGTACCAAAGCAGCTGGTACTACCAGTGCTGGAGAGAAGTCACTGGACACTGAATTGATTCAGTTTTTACATATCTTCCTCAGCTAATTCCCACATGTATTTTTCTGTTTAAATCAATGGGATGATCAGGAATTACTTGCTTGTGTCAGGACTGCAGGAGTTTATTAATATCACATAAGAGAAAAGAAGAAATAAAGGGGCACTAGGGAATCTTACAGGCCATCAGAAACATGCTGCTCCATCTTAGGGGCTTGCTTCCATTATGCTGATAAATTATGTCTCTATTGCTTGTCAGCTACAGGATAAAACAGGGCATCTTTATCAGCAACAATGTACTCTAATTGGAATTTTAAAAGAAATTACTTGCTTAAGAGCTCACTCAATGCTATTAGAAACACGCGTTACTTTGTTACAGAATGAAACAGAGTGTTGTAGTAGTAACAGCCTATTTTGACTAAATTTATCTCTGTATCCTGACAGTGCAATGTTGATTTAGCACTATGCCTGTCAGTTATCTTAGAATGGTAATTCTGTCTTCCAGCTGGGGAATAAAGCTTTAATAAAAATATTTATGGAACATATGATTTTTCTTAATGATGCTCAAGTTGGGCAAACTCAACTTACAGTAGCTAAGCAAAATGCCACCCAAAACAATTACAATCAATTCTTTTCAATCTATCGGCAGTTAGACTTGAAGCATTAACAAGTGACAAACTGGGAACACTTACAGCAAAGTCACTGAAATTAAACCAGCAGAAATGAAAAGATGTACTATTCGAAAACCTGAAAGAACTATGCTGCAACTGCTTGGACTATGGCATCCTGAATACCTTATGCTGCTTTGGTCATGTCTTTTTGACTTAAATGTTCAAAAAGTCACTGCTTGACAATTCCAAGAAAGTGACATTTAAAAGTGCGGTCAGGGGAAATAAAGTAAAAACAACAGACAAGATTCAGCAAAGAGACCATTCATCTTTCACAAATGAGCAGGTGGAGAAACCAGTGCAGAATTACAAAAAAGAACAAAGGAAGAACCAATTGAACAAACAAAGAACATATGGTTCAGAGGTACCGTTGCACCATCTGCCTCCATTTGCAATGGAAATGGCTGAGTTGGGAGTAAATCTATCTTTTGAGCAGCAGCTGGGCAGTTCCTCATCCCATAGGGAATACTGCTCTCCCAAACAAGACATGCTAGTAAGAACTATCCTTGTTTACTTAAAAAAAAATGTTTCCGTTCCAGCTTTTTGGCTGCTCTCATCTAAAGTCTTGCTATCTTGCTTCCATCCAAATTACACGTGTGTCAAATCTTAACTGGCAGTCCTAGATCAGGAATAACTTTCTGTGACAACTAAAGTAACCTTCACAGTTTGCTGACAGTCAACAGATATGGCTGTAAGATCACAGAAGTGTCATCTGAAAAGAAATCAGTTTCATCAGCAGTAACACGTTTACAATTTAAATTAAGGTTTATATTTATCCAGGCAACAGCAAAGAAAATGAATGAAAGGATGAAGTGAATGCTGTTCCCCCAGGGCCGAGGCTATTTTAGAGATAAATTATCTCTAACTTTCTCTATAGGAAATCTAAGATGATAGCCAAACTTGATTCCATAATCCTATTTTGTGAAGTCTAAATACTCAACAAAAGCTTTCGGAAAAGAACAGCATTTTCTTGACAGCTAGTCAACCAAGGACTATTGTTTAATCCCTAAGAACGACCAGTCTGTTGTTGCACTATCAGCTTTTATTTGATGACTACACCACAGTACATCAATGCAGATGTGCAGGCATGCAAACTATCTGACAAGTATCACCTTCAATTATTCTTTTCCTACCTACCTACCTCAACCTTCCTATCTTAACCTGCTGGAATAATTCTAAAATCCCACCTGGGTTCTTGGCATCTTGTAAGAGTTCTGGCAAAAAGGGATTCCAGTCTGACTCAAGTAAATTTGTGACCTGGTGCAATCAGTACACAATTGCATTGGGACAGCTTGAAAGAGAGAAATAAGTACAAAAAATGCATGCAAAATGTAGCCCAGAGACCTGTTTATGTGCATTTGAAAGCTGTATTGCTATGTTAAAGATGATACTTAAAATTACTCTTGATTTTTTTTCCCCAGCAAGCAAGTTCAGTATAATCTTATGTAGGGATGTTAAGAGGGGTAGTAGTGGTTCCACTGGTACTTTTCCTTCTTCTAAAGCCATGTGAAGACTAAGCTCTGATGCAGTAGGAATACACAGACTAGAAGCAGAGACCAGGCAGCTACTACAGTACTGAGTTGAGCTCATCTAGAAATTCTTTTGAAATATCCACTGGGAGTTGAAAAAATATTAATCCATTTCCAACCACTTGGATATCAATCAATAGATTTGTACTATTAACAGGGAAGATTCAGTCCACCTATCTTCTGATAGAGCTGCTGATTTGGAGGCTAGCAATTTTCAGCTTTTCAGGAGAAAGCTTTGTTTGAATATAAGTCTGAGGAATTCTCTGAGAAAATAGATCAGCCTGATATTCAGCTAAATGTCTGCCATTAAAAAAAAGCATGCACTTCGTCTATATCGAGGTCATTGTTGTTTCAAATGGCTTTGAAGGGTCTCCATAGCAAGGCAGTTCAGGTTTTAGTTCTGCCAGGTGATGCAATTCACATGCATCTTGTATTGAAACCTGAACCACAGCCTATGAGGAGGCAGAGCGCTTGTGTTGGAAGAATTTTAAGTACCCTTAGAGACTTACTACTGCTATGATCTAGAAAGCTTACTGCATAAACATCCTCCAGTGCCAGTGGGAGAACTATGATATACTAAACTGTCTTGAATCCCAGAATACAAGAAATTGCAATCTTTTAAGCAGCATTTAATTCTCTTCCCTTCACACCACAATTACCTATTCTGTTTAAAAACAGATTTTTACTTTCCCAGTCTCTTCACATTCAATTTTCACATAATCTGATCAACAGATGACCCTTGTCCCCTTGGAGTCAACTTTGCCAATACTTCCAGGTGCATGATCCATGTCTGTATTTAAGCTTTAATGCTTTGCTGTTAGTTACACTGTTTAGCACACCAGATCACCTACTGATGAAAACTTCATGCATACCTGTCCCTCGAGGACCTCAGTTTTCCCTGTGAAAGATGACTCTGTAACTGAGAAATTCTTGAAAATACTTTCTGATCTTCATACCTACAAAAGTAAGTAGATTTGAAGAACTGCTCCATATGATTTTATTTTAGAATTAAATCAGTTGGTAAATATGAATGGATGTTTAGCAGATGCTTAGGGTGTACACAAACCAGGTTTTCATGAACAAAAGTGAGGGAGGAAAGCACTTCTCAGACTAAAAAGCAAATACATTATTTTGATATGTCTAACTTTCTGTACTCTGTCTCGATTTGAATAATAGTTAGATGACTGTGGTAAGTATAAGAGAATAGAATGGAATTCTGTAAAGATTCTCAGCCAGCTGTTATTATTCTTATTTATGTTTCTTCACCCCTTGCCTTAACTGCACTAGTAACACTAATAACAGAAGAAATAAATACTGCTGTTGTCTTCCTACATCTGTTCTGCTTCAGAACAATTTTATTTTTCCCTCTTTCCAAGAAATAACTTCATTTCTAATTACTGTTTTCTATTCCATTTAATTTCCATTAGTTTTAAGAACAGAAAAAAGATGAACTCTAACGTTGTTTTGACTCTGCATGATCATTCTTAATCACATGAAGCTCCCAGCTATTTTCAGCATACACACACCTCTCAGAACCCAACTGACATACTTTATTTTCTTCACAGGGTCTTCTGAATTTCCTCATTAACATGCATTTTAAACAATATAGTTTGTGTTAAACAATGAGGTTGTCAAGACAATGAAAGAAGTCAGCTTTTTGTGTACGTACAGCTATGTGACAACACAGTCCCTGTGGCAGGGAAGTAAAACATTGCATTAACACAGCATTCCGCCTAGGCCTGGTAGCTGCTCTACAGGATGCTTCAGTACTGGCAGAGTAGTGCATTAACACAGCTATGCTGGTTTGGAGGTCCAAAAATAATGCTCACATCCCTGAGTAGCACAGCACTGTGCCAGGTAGAACAACAACAGTACAGAAAAGCCTCAGACTGTCAGTTGTGCTTTCTAGAGGGCTAGTAATAGCTCAACCATGCAATTAAGCAAATCAGCAATTGTTTTAAACCTGAACTGCATCAGCAACAGAGATTTTGAGACTGTACACTAATTAAAGAGAAGAAAAGCTTCTAAAGACTAATTCTTATTTTCCACATTTTGATATCTTGCCTCGGTTACCAGAAAGTTCTAGTTACTCTGCCTTGATTGCCACCTTTCAGTGTTCATTTATGTATACACTCTGCCCACTTGTGCTTAAATTTACAGGAGTGAGTATTCTCTGCCTCTATTGATTGCCTTTCTCAGACTAGGAAAACCCAAACAAACTGACCTATTCTGTCTTACTTAAGGCAATTCTGCTTTGCAGTTACCACAGGCAGCAACATTTAATCACCTACTTGAATATTTTCATTTAGTCATGCTGCACCTCCATCATGCTGTAACTGATGTGGTCCAGGAAGTAATTTTCTCTAAATAGGGGTAAGCATCCTTGGCATTTGTAAGCCAGTTATCACCATCGAGTGCTTTCATTGAAACCACAGGGCAAACTGCTCATTACAACTCCAATTCATATCAAGCTTAATTTCCAACACGATGTAAATTGAATGTATCATGTTGGGCCATAGAACAATACATTTACCTGCCTGGTTTCAAGGTTCATCTTCATTAGAACTTGTATTCCACAGTTAGCTACAATAAATCAGCTCTACCAAAAAAAGGCTCCAGTTAGCAGCAGGCTTCCAGCCTTCATTTCAACTCATCACTACCTGTAATTAATGCTTCATCATTGTCCTTGAGGGAGAACATCTGTTTTCACAGATCACGCTAATGCTTGGTTAAATACAACTGTCTTTACTGTTTCCAAAAACATATTCGGCAGATCCTAAACATATTGTATGAGATTTTTCAGGAAGTTTTTACAACCTTTTACCTAGACTCTTTACCATTCCCTTTGCAGATCTCGAGCAACTTTATTCCTCCTCCTCCTCCTCCCCCCCCCCCCCTTAACTGATAAGGAATTACCATCTTACTTCCACTGCCTAGAGAAAGCACTACAGTATGAGACCATTATCATTATTATGTTATCATTATTCTCAAGCTACAGTCACAAATAGTGCATATCACCATTAGCATCACACCTATTATTACTGAGGAAAGTAAAGTGTGAAGATAATTACAAAGGGATACTAAGACTTACAACAAACATGCTTTCTCAGTGTAAGTTTCATACTCTTCTATCTTTGATTACAGTTTGCTTACAGACACAATACAGAAAGTGCAGACAACTCTGACCTCAGTTTGCTTACACCCTTCCCTTCCAAACCGTGCCGAACTCCAGCAGCTAGTCTTTTACTCTGGGCAGAAGATGCCAGTTGTGCCAGAAGTAAGCCTCTTCGTGGATAGTGCCAACAATTCCAGTTTGCACAGATGGTGATATCACCAAAATGAAAAGAAATGCCACTGATCAGCTTCAGAGATCAAAACTAACCTAGCTGAGCATAAAGAGAAACAGCCAAACCCCTCTCCCATAAACAATAATCTTCAGCAGAAAGATAATAAAGAGTGAGAGACAGCAGCTTCCTAAATCATTCTGACTTGATCAGCATGAGGTTGTGGTTTTGATTTTGTAGTGTTCGGTTTTTTTAAACATGTGTCCATAGTTCAGACTATGTACATGACAAAACAAGACTTCAGGGACATTGGTGCAAATGTCACAGTGAACCATTTACTGCAGAACAGGCTGTGGCACTTGAAGATACCAAGTTCTCTCCATTCTAAAAGAGTTTCATTTTTTTTTTGCATTGACAGGGATGAAAAGAGAAACTGCATAGACAAAACCCGTGATCATGTGTGATTAGAGACTTAAGTAATTTCTTTTTGAGTTTTTTTTTTTCTTACTATAAAATACTGATGCTTTCCCTGCTCTCTACCATTTCACCATAAAGCATGAAAGACATGTGAAACCAAAAGACACACCATGGTTTAACAGGACAATCCCATGAACCACCAAGAAAATCCACAGACTATTTCCCCACTCCTGTGCAGGAAGACAGCAGCTGTGACACTCCAAGTTTATGGCACCTGGCTAAGCTCTCATGAACCGGACTCCACCACTTGCTCGTGGTGGAGCACAAATGGCAGGTCAGACTCTAATTTACCCTCTTCAGTAACATCCTGTCCAGGCTTCATTGACTCTCCTCACCTTTCTGCTTGTCCCACACTGTAGGTAGAATGGGACTAAGCCGTAGGGATATAACAGCTGTACTGAGGCAGCCTCCTGAATCAAGTCTAAACATATGCTATTGTTGCAAATACATCATAAAAATCTCATTCATTAACACAGCTTACAAGTGTTCAGGTTGTTTGCACCACTGTAGGTATTATAAGGCCAGTTCAGAATCTCATTCCTCTAATGGTTATAAAGTACCTTTTCATTGTACCTTACTAACACCACGCTGATCTTCACTATGTTACAGACGTACTGAAAGAATGGAAGAAGTTTTAACAACCAATATCCCCCCATGTTTCTGGGAGATGCTTAACACCCACTTCCCATCTTCCCACTCTACAAGTTGTTAATACTTTCAAGTAAGGTCACAGCACTTGCATCTTCAGCAAATTCCCAGCTTAGACAGATCAGAGGAATATAATATATTTGAGATGTGTTTCATTCACATACAGGATAAAAGATGAGCATACACTCAAGGAATTGTTGGTTAGGGCATTCTGGGTTAAGCCAACACATATCCATTGTCAAGACAGAAATTATACTTTAACTGCAAAGTGAAAGCAACAGACAAGAGGATAATTCTAATGATCGGAGATTGTAAAGGTGACAGTCTTAGAATCAAATAATCATATTGCTAGCAGAGCCATTTTAAAGAAAGTATAGCTCATAGTAGAGTTTGATAAATAGCACCTCATTAGCACAAACTCAAGGAGCCAGAGGTTAGTGAGAGTTAGAGTCCAGCCAGATTTGTAACAACGTTTTCAAATTAAACCCTTCATTTAGAACATGCAGGCAAAGTAGAAGCAGAGTTTTACAGCTCCTGTACATTTGTTACCCTAATCAGGTACCAGCCATCATTTTCTCTGCAGTATACCACAAAATGAAAGATTTCCCCTCTCTCCTTTTTATATGCATACAATTGTCTGGTGTTTTCAGGTAAAAGCTTTAATTGTTAGTACGCGGCAAGCATAACAATAGGAGGATTTGCACATCAGATGTTTCTTAAACAGGAAAAAAAAGCCCTGCAATCCAATTAGTTGCCTTTGACGGTAACCTTAATTTCTAACCTAGGGTAAAACTCTTTCAAGTAAGCCACTTTGTGCTCTGAGCTCCCACTGTGCCTGGCATTTATTTGTTACTGTCAAAAAAATGCCAGAAACCAACATATTTTAACTCTGAAAGTTAAAAAGTAATAGTATTATAAATGCAGGTAATAACTGCAGAAGCATTCACAATCCCATTCCAAGCTTCTATTAGATTAGTCATTGCAGATTTAGTACAGACAAGTATAATTGAGCAATCATATGATAGGGATTTTTGTCAGGGAAGAATCTGAATTCAGACACCCAGGAAAGGGCAGGATCAAGTTAAGAAGAGTCATCCCACCCAGGCGGCAAATAAGCAGCACATGACCTCACATCAGTGGTCCACCTTCTCCAGTCAGCCGATAGACCAAGTTTGTGCTCTAGAACCTCCAATTGTTTTGTCCAAACCATTTAACAGAAGTTTACAACATATGAGAGTATAAAGGGAAGAAGATGTTAAGCTATTGTCTCCTTCTAACAAGGAAATTCAGCTGACTTATTTCAGAAATAGCAAAAGCAATTTCTGCTTAATTCCGTTAGAAATTCGGATCCAGCTCTTCTTAGTTACACCAACCTGCAGGCAAGCTTTTCTAAAGCCTGTAAGGCAGTGAAAGTAAGAGATTGCACAGAAAATAGATACTGGGATCTACAAAGCTTCTTGCTATTTTTTTCTGAAAGGCTCCACATGACAATGATCACGTACAATACTCACACATCAAAGAGCACCCCATAACCAGACACAAACTTTAAAGCATACTACAGCTCACAAATACTATGAACTTCCCATCCTAGTATCTTTGACTTGAGGCTTTGAATTCACATCAGAAATTACCTATTACTTTGATTCAAACAAAGCAATAAAAGCATATGTACTTTGCTATCCTCACATAAAGTAATCCTTAGCCTTCTATCAAATTAGACTTGCTTTATCATAACACTTAGTGATCCTTAGAGAATGAATGATGGTTTTTTCCTCCCTCCTGTCTATAGATAGATATCTCACAACCAAGCACACCAGATTAATATTTGGGGCAGAATTAGGTCCTAGCAACATGAACTGAAAAAGCAAACCAATAAAAAGCAAAACAAAGCAAAAGACTAGGCAAAACAATTACAAGAGAAAACAAAATAACCCTTAAGAACTTATTTTATGAGTATGTAAGAGTCGGTCAGAAGATGAGCATTGTCTCAACATTACCATCACGAGTCCAACGAGTGGACCGTGACAGAGTACAACTTTCTCTACACTAGACATGCAATTCAGTCCTTGAAGAAGCTGACAGAGTTCCTTCAGAAGCAGTCAGAAACCCTCATTTTTTTCTCATTTTAAGAAATGCTTCATATTATGTTATTTTACTTCTGTGAGGTAAAGTCAAGAAAGCTCTTAAGTACAATAAGAACTGAGCAAACATAAATTAACTTTTGTTATAATTTCAGAAGGCTACTCTACATTCTTAAGAGTCCTAAAAACCATGCAGCAACGAAAGTACCATTCCTACACCACCTCTTTTTGTATAGCTAAGGGCACCTGTTCACCAAATGCTAATTACAGTTAATTAGCCATCAATTATGAGAAGCTACATTTTCACCTGTTTCAGATCAAAATCCCTGGTACTTCTAGCTTGTCCAATTAGCAAATTAACTAGCAAAGGAGCTGACCTGTTTGAAGTTAACTCCTGCCTTACTGACTTTTTAGATTCATGACATGCTGTTTGGTATGTGCAGCTGCTGACTTGTCTACTGCAGTTACAGACTTGTCTGAATACAGTTTCTCTAGTAAATTCTTCCTGGTTAGTATTTTAGAAATGAAATAAGTGTATTTTTGAAGCAGCACACAAGTTTGCTAAAATATTCTGTTAAATCATAGGGAGTTTTTCTAATTAAAATGCCTTTTATTGAGGACAAGTCCTCTTTGTAGGCAAGTCCTACTTTTTTAACAATTAAAAAGAAATTCTTAAGAGATTGTATGCTTTGATAAAGACTCTTCCTTCTCAGATATTTAGCAATATTCTTGTTGTCTACAATTCACTTGTTTGCACCTTATTAAAACTCCAGTGGAAGGTGGTCTGCTGCTATGATCTGTATCCTTTCTGGATTCCCTTTTTTTCTCATTGGATTTTTTTTTTTTAATTAAAAAAAAGTAGCAAGTTTATGTTTATGAAGCCCTCCAAGCTTTTAATTTTCAACTTTCACAAACAAAAAGACATCTAGTTCTAGAATAAATAAAAATTAGCTGAATTATTATGAAGATAAATACTCTGAATAATGTTAATATCATGGGTACCTGATTTGCAATAATTTACTCATGGAAGAACTATAAGCCAGTCAATTTGCATTAGAATGGTTAAGTACTTTAATTCAATTATGGAATTACTATTGGGTGATTAAAGACTGAGAACAAATAACAAATAGTCTGAGTTCATTTTATTTATCTGCTAGCTACTAACTACATGACTTAGCAAGATTGTCAGTTTAATTAAATTTGTCCCTATGGGAATTTATCTGGTATTGCTGAAAGCAAACATGTACATGAAGTCACTAAAGAATGACCTTATCTTTCTAGGAATGTTTTGGGGTTGGAAAGGGAGACCTTGCACGAGTTCTTTTGTCAAAATTGTTGAGACAAAAATCTTTCATAAAGTCAGGTTGTAAAACCAAGAAGAAATACCCCCACACTCTCACTTGGGACTTTTATAAATAAATTAATACAAAACTGGATGAAACATAGAACAAAATAAAAATTGAACCATAAATCTGTGGCTGGCTTCTCACTCAATATATGATTTCAAACGAGGAACTGATGCCTTTTTCATGTGCAAGGTTTTAGATCAAAGTGAAAAACCTTCAGGTAACTGCTTCATCATATCTGTTGTGAACCTGCCTTAATCAAACAAGTATTTAGTGATATATGATTACAGGTCTCTCTTCTGGCACAAGCGGATTTCCTTGTAGTTAGATGCTCAGCATCATGAGTAAGCAACTCATGCTCCTTTGAGTTCCTCCCAGGCCCTAGATATTACTTGACTGTGATCACGCTAGGAGAAATATGGGTTGGAAGTTACTATATTCTACATTCAGAAGGCTGAATTATAAAAATCTTTTCATTTAATGTGGTCATTCTGTCATTTGTCCCTTTTAGCACTCCAAGGAGATTGTTAATGAAAACTGCAGTTCTGCAAAGCATTATTAAATCTGGTTAATGGACAACAACTTGCTTTGAATGTGCCTGTATGGTAGGCACACTCATAAAAATCCTCAAACACCACTAAGTTATTGTTCAGGTCTTGGCTTACAGTTGTTCTTTTGGCACACTGAAGACCACTTGGCAATGGTTAGGAAGCTGGAGTGTTTTGATCACTAATTATAACTCTGCCATAATTGCATTACTGGGCTATTGACTTCTCCCTCACCCGATCTCTTTAACTGCCTCTGTCATTACACCCCTTCTAACAGTTTTTTGGGGCAGCTGCCTTTCTATAAATGCTCTGTACAGCATGAGCTATGATGGACCCGAACCTTCTAGGCACACAACAGAGAAAACAATAAAAAAGCAGAATTCTTAATAACAGTAATCATTAGCATGTAGTTGTGTCCCAAGGATAAAACATAGGAGAGTGTACATGTGCATTCAAACCTGGCATTCTCAGAATTTTCCATTAAAAGATATTGGCAATTTAAATATTTCTGGTCGTTTGCTCTTATTGTACCAATCATATTTCTAATTTCTCCCAGGCTCTTCCAAGAAAATGATTTAACACGCAGTGCAGATCTTCCATGTAAAAAGGACCAGCGTTTTTAATTATAGTCATTTCAAAGGATCTAATAGCAATAAGGTTTCCATAATTGTTCAGAATCTAACAAGCTTCACAGCACTTTGCAAAGAGTAGCCATCATTCAGCAGAAATGTTAGAATACCATTTATTCCCTTTCTCTATTTTCCAGCAAGCATCCCAGGAGAAACATGAGTTTTAAATTTGCTCAGGCATGAAGAGATTGTGTGCCCCTTGAGCCGTTGTATTATGATAATTCATACATAAAGGTAAGTTTTATTAATTGGAGCTCTATCCACAGGGGTTACTACAGCGAAGGAGGCAGGGGAAAGGGAGCTCAATGGAAGAAGGAGTGACCCTACTGAGTCATGATTCCAAGATCCAAAATTTAATCCTGATATACTCCCCCTTGAGCCTGCCCCTCTTTACCTGTGCACTGATTTAACGTGAACTCTTCCAGGCAGCACTAATTTTTAACAACTCACTCCAATTTATTGTCTTTTAAAAAAAATCAATACTCCAAACTCTCCTTTGTACTTATCTTAAAAATTGCTCTCAGGCAAGATTGGAATTCATTACTGTAGCCTTTGCATAAAAGTACTTTGAGTTCACGCTCCGTGCCTTCCTAACAGCTCTCTCTGCCTTCCTAACACCACGAGCATAGATGTGATAGATTTCTCAGTATTTTCCTCATTGCTGTCAAATTATGCTATATTTCACTCCTTCTTATTTGCATCTTTTTATATCTGTGACTCCTATCATTACTGCTTTCTTCTCATATCTTTTCCCATTTTAATAGCTGAGGGATATACAAGGATGTTTTGATGGTGCCAGATCCCTTCTTCCAATCTTGCTACAAGCCCAAGCATGAGTAAACTCTTGCAGAGCCTTTCCCCCATCCCTACGTCCCCAAAGGTCTTGAGCAGGTGCAGAGGTGAGCTTCTTCACTTTGGGAAGCAAAAGCCCACATGACAAATGCCCTCTTGCCTTCTTATCAGCTAACCAGTCTTTTGAGGAAAGGAGGAAAATAAAATGTGGTGGCAGGGCACCCTCCTGCTACATTACTTACCTGGTCCATATTCACAACAGTAAATTAAAAAGGCACCTGCACTGAGCAGATTGACCTAATGATGCTTTCACACATTCCTAGTGGTTTCAAGTGGGGCACCCAGAGAGGCCCTCAGGACAGAGACCAGTCCAAAGACAATAAATACTGGAAAGAGTATGTCATGTATCGTGTACCAGCAGACATGAAGAGGGGAGAAGGAAATACTGGGTGTAGACTGGGGACGTACAAATAAGCCTTCAGACATACATTATGATAGGAACTCAATACAAACATGGGGAATTCAGAAGTGTATTTTTAGGCTCCTCCCTTCCTCCCTCAATCCTCCCAAATACAGTAAGATTTTTTTCCGAACTTAATCGAAAAAAAAAAAAATCACAAAATTTAGACAGGTTCATTAGGTAGCTGGAAAAATTTGCACTTTAAGGAAGAATAAGCAGGCTTTGCAAGTTCAGAATTATATTAAGAAATCAGTAACAAACCCAAAATTTCTTCTAGACCTAAACTACTTGCCTCCAACTTCATTTTGGTATGAAAAACTGAAATGTGGCATTCAGGAAAATCTGAAAGAAAATTTGTTTCCAGTTTCAGCCACCAAACATAAGAAAAGTTATTTGCATGGTTCTTCTGTTGTACTAAAGAAAATAAGATATCAAATAGTCTACAAAGATCTCTTTATACTTTCATATTAATTCAATGGAATAGCAAAGAGCAGGGCCAGTAAAAAATGAACACTTTAAACTTTCTGCAGCTTCTTGCATTGTTGCTTCAGTCTCTGAAGCTCAAGCAGAGCCTTTTCACAGTTAAAAATGAAAACACTTCAGTGTTTTTTTCCTCCTTTGTCTGCTGGAGACTCATTGTCTTTTGAGCTAAAGGGCACAAGTGGGGTGTAGCTAAAATAAACTTCTTAGGATATGATGGCTGACAGGTGTAGTTTTTAAGATGTGGTTTGACACGGACGGGGAAAAGCATACAGTGACTTCAAGAAATTCAAGCAAAATCAAAAGCAGCATGAAATGGGCCTCCCCCATCCTGCTGCGTGGCTGGCCTGTATGTTCTAGGTATCCCCAAAGCTGGATCTGAGCAGAGACTGCTCTGAACAGCTAATAATTTTTGTGCTTCATGGTACAGAAAAGGGAACTGTGTATTTTTCAGATCCCTGTGTTTTGCAAGAGTTGACCAGGCTGGGTCCCTTCCCTCCATTACATTCTTAGGGCATTATGTGTGTCAGAAACAGACTTCATGTTGTAAAGCATTTGAGGGCTGCTAAGTAAATCTGACAGCGCCAAAGCAGAGCTTGAATCAGGGATGTCTGTCTCATTCTGCTAGCAGTTCTGGCAAAGATACTGTTTTTGTTATCATGTTCACACATACACTTCTCAATTTCATCTGAGCACCCTGGTCTTTTGTACACTCACCTTGTCACAAAACAAAGTCTCCATATTTAACTGTACATCCCCATTTAGTAAACACCCTACCAATCCATTTGGAATGCAAGTATTCATAAGATATTGAGCCTTCCCACACCTGTCATATATTAGAAAAAGAATAATTTATTAACAAAAAGGCTTGCAGCTGATAGCTCCTCAGGTAGCTCCAGTTCTGCTGGCCCTCCTAGCTACCTCATTCCTTCAGTAGCAAACAGTAAACAACATTCTATTTCCTAATCTGACAAGTAAGGGCAAATTGACTTAGAGCGTTTAATTACTTTAAAAAAAAATAAATTAATGCCATTGGTTGTCATGGCAATACATTCTCATTAGATGGAATAGAATTGGCAGTATTGGAGAAACAGTCTGTCTTTGTAACTGCTAGTCTTACAATAAAATACAATTATTAACTATAAATGCTTTTTTTCTGTTTAGAACTGCAAATGCAACAGCCAATACAATAGTCAAGGGTTGCTTTTGATGTACTGCTACAGAGATGTGTGTGCTTATGGCCCTATGGGCTGCTGATGTGGCAGTGGGAAAGGATACAGCCAGAATGCTACTATTTATGTAGCATATGACAACAGTGATGTGTGAGTTTGGAGAATTGGGAACAGCTCTCCATTGTAACAAGTGTGAAAAGTTTCATTACTCAAAGAAATATCCATAAATATGTCCTGGTCTTAGTCTTTCCTAAATACTTGCTTAAAACAAATTAAACAAACCAACCAGTGACTGCAAATGCTTTACTGATGGAAGTAGTAAAAGCTAACCAACCACTGACTAGGCAGTTTGGAGCTTAACCCATTATTGCCAAAGGTGAAGGCAAGGTCCAATCTTTTGCTCTCATGAATGTGGAGTCCTCATTACTTCTCCAAGTTTTTCTCTGCTTCTGGCTCTTGATATTCCTTCTCTCCTTCTTTTCTCATGAGTAGAGTTTAGGTTAAAAAATGTGACCTGGAATAACCATCTTGGGAATGAGTGACAAAGTGATAGACTGAATATAACCATGTACACATATTTTGTTTAGCTATGATAATATATCATCTAATTAATACAATTCTTTGGAGTGGAAAAATTCTACAGTTGTCCCTCCATCATCTCAGCTTTGCCCTTCAATAAACCGTTGATAGGCATACACTCCATTTATTAGCTTCCTTTTGTTTGCCTTCCCACCCCCAACAAGTGCAACGGAGAGCAGAGACATTCAGCTGGTATATTTTTGCTGGCATAAGGTAGGTCTTAATTTGTTCCACTTAATGCCTGTTTACTCCAGAACCTTTAATTCTGAGGGGACAGAAGAACATTTTGAGGGATAATATTCTCTGCATTTCTTTTACTATTTTTAAACTGATGCCAAAGACATTAAAAGCCACGACTTAAAGAATCTCTTCTCAAACTAAGGTGTATTTATGCACAAGAAGTATGCCAGAAAAATGTTGAAGACTTTGAAGCTATAGACAAATTCTTACTTAATAATCAGGTCCTCTGTCTCACACATGTCTCGTACATTAAATGATTATGCTGAATTTTGGCAAGGATCTGTATGACAGGCATTAGGTGCATTAATTTAAATTAAATAATCCAATTTTTCTCCTTAAGAAAATTTTGCAGTGATTTGTGCCTTTTGGCAAGACCAGAACTTCTTGAGCATTTTATGAGGCAGATTTATTCCATTATTTACTGAATACCACAAGGACTGCAAATAAAATGCCATGAAACATTTGAAGCCCCCAAAAAGGAAACACCAAAACAAAACAAAAAATCCTCAAATTCTTTCAGTTGCACCTTCATGGTTTAATAATTTTAAATGTAATAATTAAAATAGAGTTGCATAATGAACCTCAGACCTTGAAAGAAAAATACCGAACCTAACTAAGGTGAGCAATGAGTTCTTTAGTAGCACCTGTGCTACTATTTTGTTTTAGAAGATTTCCAAAACAAAACCAAGAACAGATCAGCACTGCGAAAAACAGCAGAGGGATTCATTCTGCTCAGTAATGCTATACTCTGCAAAATAGTTTCAAAAGAAAAAAAATATTTATGTTATGTGAAATCAAATTTATTTTTAAGCTTCTAAATTACGTATTTTTCCATGGTAAAACAGGGAAGCACAATATTTTCTTCCTTACAAACTCTTGACAAGATGAAAAGATACAAGTAACCCAAGATTAATATTACAGTCCTCTCTTTCAACTAACATTTCCCCAAATTATATTTTGCTGTTAAAAACTCATCTGGTAATGCTGAGTCTTTGTCCTTATCAAACAACACATTGGGATTTAAGACAACTGAAATATTTTCCCTTGCTATTATCTCTGGATAGTTTTATTCTAATTACCAAATGAAAGAACATATGTATAATGAATATATGGCATAAGTTTCCCCCCAGCCTCCAGAAGTGCACAACACAGCATTTTAGGTGAATCTTTTTTTTTGTAGCTTTTACTTTTTTATTCCAGAGTCTTGAAATTTCTTTACAATGTATATGCATTTTCCCTACTTTAGTGTTGACATATCATGCGAAAAAGTAGCAGCACAATGGTTACGGAGTAGTTTTCTACAGCTCAATCTGGTAACCTGAGTCCCAGTCTAACGGCATAAACAAAAGCCATGAGTGGACACGAAATTAGAACGTAGCATGCGGTTGCCATAAAACAGATCAGCTGTACGGGTGCAGTGTATGCTTAGCTTCTATCAACTGCTATATTTCATGAAGAAGGCACTGCAGTCACAGCTGCACTAAATCAGTACCTCCAAAGCAGACTATTTATAACAGTGGGGAAAGGGACCCTGAATATTTCTGTTTTATTAAAATTCTGCTATAATGAGCTGCATAAAGGAAGATTGATGCATCAAATACATTTTGGGCTCCTTTCTCTTTGGGCTGATTTGCAAGAAATAAATCAGCTCCCATCAGCTGGACCAGTGCAAACAGACCACAGTGAAGTACAGTGGGCTCTGGGTGAGTAACTATCTGCCATACGTGAGTATAAATGGTACCACTTACTCCCAACTCCTCAGTAGCCTTCCATCAGACAACACCTATTTAAACTCCCTTTAAGCTCTTTGTGTAGGGTTTGATCCTTCACACACATCACTGTTGTGTCTCCTAGGGAAAGAGCAGGCCACAGAAACGGTGTGCTGCTATCGTGCTCCTCCCCAGCTCTGTTGCAAGAGTTTGTTCCCTGAGCTAACCAGCAAGAGGAGAAGTGCTAGATCACAGTGACACACGGACCATGTCTGACATTTATTTCCTAGAAATCAATATGGATGGTATTAAGAACCTAGCCAGAATGCCATAATAACATGCAGTGCAACTCAGGAGATGGAAGAATAAAAGAAAAATATATGGGGGTCACAGCTGAGTATCACAGAGCTGGGTCACCCAGATGTCAAACAGGTCCCTCGCCCAGAGGAGTCCACTAATGAAAATTTACAAGCACAGTTCAAATACAACATAGTAAGCAATAAAATCACGAGATGGTGGGTTTCAACAAAAACCTGTCGGTGCCTTATTCATTTTCAGCTCTTTGAGCCTCAAGGTGAGGAAATAATTGAGAAATTTTATGGCGTATTATTTAAGTGTAAAATCTGGATTGTTCATACTGATTTGTGGAATTACGGGGGGGGTGGGGGGGTGGGGGTGGAAGAAGAAAATATTTGGTTTAAGATTAAGCAGCTGCCCTATATTCTGGGGAAGAGATAAACCCCTAACTTTAATTGTAGTGATTTTGCTCGTTGAGATCAACAAGGTCCTTTAGATTTTTCTAAAGGAAAAAACCCACTTGCAGCTTAGAACTGGGCTTTGGAAGCATGAGTTTTGCTTTTGTTCTGCCAATATATTTCTGAAAAACTCCAGGAGAGCACGCCTGTGGGTGAGGATTCTGCAGCTTTGCTTGCAAACATACAAGAAGACAAAATAAACATTCATAGTTTACATTTCTCAGGAGCTGACCCGGGGATGCTAACGGTGAGAACACACTCAAGGTATAAATTTATGCCCTACATTAATGGCTTTGAAATGTTCTCCACTATCAAATGAAAAAGAAAATCGTAACAGTATATACAACAGCTAAACACAAGAGATTTCCTGTGGAAGGCATTACTCTTTTATTTGTCATCCAACATTATGAAGATTTTGCTTTTTATGAAGACCAGGAAAGAGCTTGTCATACTGGCACACAGTACAGCAAACCAAATGGATATTGGATTGTTCTTTTAATTCAAAGGATGAGCAGATAGTCATGCAATATTTATCACTGAAGGGCAGAGGAAGCAATCAATAATGTTTTCCCATATGGGTCATTTTTCTCATTACTTTATAGGACAAATCCAGGTCTCCAAATACAAGAAGCATGGAAAAAATTCACCCCTGTACACAAGGCCAGTGTTAAGACCCATCTGATTATACTGCCCTGCTTTGAAGGTCTGAGCTCTTGCAATAATTCCTCTGCACAGGAGCGAGTTTCATCCAACAGATATTGTTTACCCCTAAGCAAGAACAGAGTACAGGCTTCTAAATTTCACCCTTAAGACTGCTTATGTAGGAAAAGATAACAATGGTCAATAGCTAGTGTTAAAAAAGAAAAAAACAAACCTGAACAACAAAAAACACCACCTAAACCATGACTTGCAAGTTAGGAAGAGTAAGTCTTTCCTAGACACATTAATCTGCTGACTGTCCATTTCTCTTTCTTTCCCTACTTCCCTTCTTCCTCAAATCCAGATAGATTCAACTGATTATTCCAAAGCAAAAACAGGGGGAAGGAAGATTGAGGAAAGGAGATCAAAACACCTAAACAGAGGCTGTAAGAGGTAAATATGCTTCATATTTAATTAATAAGGCCTGGGATCCTTAAAGAACTGGAATTGATTTGTATGGGATTCATAGAACACTCTGTACTTTTTAAAAGAAATCAAAACAACAAGCTATGTCAGATTTTGAATTCAAGTCTTAATGATAATTCATTAATAATAATGCCATCCAGGAGCAGTTAATTATTTGACAGCTACAGGAAAGGAGAAATATGTCCAAGCTGCAGGCAGTTCAACAAACACACACTCTCTCCGGCCCCCCAAATCTGTATCAGCTCAACCTCCCCAGCTTTCAGAATTTAGCAAAATCTCTAGGTTTCCCTTACCGATGAAAAGTAACATTTGGCAAAATGTCATAACTTTGTTTTATGCTACTGCTTTGAGGATTGCAACAAAACAGGTATTCTGTTGAAGTGTCAATTTCATTAATTTCACAGTTCTTTTCATAGTTTCCCTCACTGCCAGCAGCCCCTGTACTTGCGCAAAACAAACACGGAACTCCTAAAATGGAAAAACTGCTACTTTTTTTTACTTTTAAAAAGAAGCAAACAAACAAATTCTCATTTCCAATGCTTAAAAAAAAAAAAAAAAAAAAAAGTGATGCAAAGTCTAGTACACCTGTACAGCCAGCTGGTCCACGCCATGGTCCCTTGGACTTGCACTTCCACAATTCTGCCTGACTTCAGCCTTTTGCCTCTGCGCCTGAGGAGAAGCAAACCACATTTACACAAAAAGCACAAATAATCTCATATTACTCTTAGTGCCCTGTACAGAATCCCATAAAGAAGGGCTCCTTGTTTTGAAAGCTGTAAGAAAGATAATGAGGGATAGACTTCAGTCTCTCTTTTAATTAAACCAAAAAGTTATTTTGATGAGTGGTTGTTCCGCTCATATCAGTATGGAGAAACAGTATACTTTGATGTTGAAATGAGAGAGACTACATTGTCATGCAAGAGATGACGGCCATTTAGATTCACCATGTACTCATCTCTGTACAGCTAAGGCAACAAAATCCTTGACTGCATAAATTACCCTACAGAAACTACCATTCCACGTAAAGCCAGAGATTCAGTAATGGGTTAATCCACAGAAACCTCGGCTTTCCAGATGAAGAAGAGTTGCACAGCACAATGCAGGCACCCCAGGTAATGCATTTTGCCCCTGTGGAAATATTTTATGGCTAGACAAACAAAGGCATCTTCCCCTCAGTCTTCAGGCAAGCAACTAAATGCAGTCTATTCATTTCAGTGCAGTGGTCACAACATGATGTGCTTGAGGTTTATGCCTTCAGGTTTCACTTCTGACAGCTTATCTGTCTCCTGTGTTGGAAGCATAAGAACAGTTGCATCTTGCTCTTTGCTCAGCTAACGAGCAAAAACCAATGTACTTCAAGTCTCTTTGGCTCATTCTTTGCTTGTCTTCCCTGTATGCGAAATTAAGGCTACATCTCTTCTTTGCAATCCCTGTCTACCAGCTGCTTTGGCCACAGCATTCTGGTACACAGGAATGCAATGGTACTTCACTTCTCATCAGCATTCTTGTCCTTAATACCAGATAAAATATGCACATCCCAGCTAAAATAATAGCTTTTTTTCCCCCTTCTTTTGCTCGAATTTGCTTTGAATGTACACCATCATCAACAAGATTCTGACTGATGTAAAGGGACCTTCTCTGATAGAAACCAAAGGCCACCAGCACTGAAGGGCATTGAAGGGTATTAACATTACCAGTACAGACCGTTCAGCTGAGCTATAAAGTCATTAGAGTCACACAAGGGCAAAGGGCAGCACAGTGTGTGCTTAGAGTTCAGAGAGAAAGGTGCTGCAGGTCTTGCTTAAAATATTTTTCAAGATGTGTATGTGGTTACTTCTTCACATGTCAAACTGTTCACTCACTGAAGTTTCCTATCCAAACATAAAACATATATACACACCTAGAAGCTCATTTTGGAAGTATTGCCAAGATCAATTTGTTAAAAAAAAATCCCAGCGAATAAGTAAAATTTTGCTGTTGCTTTCTCCTGCCAGAGAAAAAAAAAGCAGCAGGTTAAAGGATACAAAGATTTTTTATAGATGTGTGCCATTTTTGTTCGATGTTCCGGTCTATTTTCCATAGTTCTGAAAGATGTAAGTTGGTATAATTTGGCCTTTTTTTTCCCCCTCCCAAGTGCTGTATTTTTTCCATGAGCTTCGCATGTTTAGCTCAATATCTCCCTCCTTTTTTTTTTTTTTTTAGTTAAAAGCTTGTAAGATTTTCAATTTTAAAAAACTTCAATCCGAATGTATTTTTAATGACACACTAAACAGTTAGACCAATTATTACAAACACAAACATAAGAAAATCCAAACCCAAACTCAGCATCCACTCAAAGCTGTAACAGCGTAACTACCTATATCAACCCCACTTTCAAATTATTTATGATCAAGCCTCCATTTAATGCTAGAGACAATGCGAGACTAAATTCATCTCACCTGAGACATCTCAATTATTTAATTAAAAATCATCTTTGGACATGCTAATCCTGATTTAGGTTTAGTTTTCAGTCTCAGAAGAAGAAAGTGATTACTAACAGAAGCAAATCAACATTCTGCAGCAATATGGTACCTCAAGTGTATTTATAAACAGGAAGGTATTATTACAAAGTAAAGAGCTCCCAAGCTTAGACTGAGTATGTAATTACAGTTGATTATGAAGCTCTGCCATCATCATAAACTCATCAAGAGAGATTGCTGAACCAGTACCAAGAACTGTTCTGATCCTCAGGAACAAGGGGATAATTCTGCTGTTCCCTTCCCCCAGACCTCCAAGGACAAGGCTTACTGCTCAGGCTGCAAAGGGTCAGAATTAATTTCATGTGGGCCCACACATCCATTCTGGGATTTAACCTTTGTCTTTGACTGGTGGAAGGTGATAGCTAATGAGATCTGCTTCGGGGTTACACAAGGGAACGTGGGAGGGTAGTGCAGCGTATTAATGCAGCAGGAATAACTCAGCAACGAATCCAGGCTGCGTTCCTTCCTCTTCACTGTGCAAGCATGGCAGCCACTTCTCAAACGACATCACTGCTTTCTGGTCACTGAGCACTGACTGTATTTGACGGAGGAGAATTGCAGTTAAAACCAGTATTTTTACAAGTTTTAAAAAAACATTTTAAAACATTTTTACCATTAAAAATTGCAATAGTGACGAGTGAGGGTCAGCTAGCTTCAACAGGGGAAGAGCCTCTTATTTCTTCCTGGTATTTTGCAAGGTATAACTAAGGCTATGAGAGATGCTTGTGTCATGGGTAGTAAACAGCACACTTGAAGGATACAAGGTCAAGCTCTCTTCTTTGAAAAGAAAGCCCTTTGGAGCTAAAATGTCTGGATTTATTTTTTTTACAATCCATTGCTCTAAGGTGGTCTGAGGAATAAATCAATCCACTTTAAAACATTTTCTGGCATTATTTTCACTCACATGCATTAGCATAACCTAGTTTGGTCGCAGCTTCAGAAATTTACAGCTCTGAACAATACGTCTAATGCTTGACTCAAAAAGGATCTTCTTGTCAGCATTTTCCTCCACTTGCAAAGACAAGGTGAGGACAAAATCTGTTTCCCTGAACCTGTTTTCCTCTCCTGTGATTAAATGCAACGCTACACAGCAAGGAAGTGGAGTAGAAAAGAGCAGACATCTGGCCACACATCATTATACGGCCCTTTTGAGAGGCAGGCAATGACCAAGAGTCATTCCCTCCGAGGTGACCTCCTCGAGCTTTGACTCCTCTTCTCCAGAGGCCGCAGGACTCAAAGCCCACCCAGCCAGTCCTTCTGAACAAAACCACTGCTAATTATTGCACCTCCAACACATTGCAAAAAAAAAAAAAAAAACACAGCCTGCAAACTTGTTACAACTGGAATTATCTTCAGCACAGTAAGCTGAAGTCGTTAGTTATTTATTCCCTGGCAGTGTAGGTGGATAATTAGCACATAATTTGAGGTTTTCTAGGCATGACAGCCTGCTCTGATAGCTGCCCCTAGTCCTGATTAAATATCTGCCTCAGATCTAGCGCAGCTGCATCTCATGTGAGAAAATTCCAGGCTCTGCCAGTATCAGGTTGCTTTCTCACTGCCTGGACCCATCATGAATGTTTGGGGGTGGGGTTTTTCGAGGCAGAAATATTTTTTTTTCCTTTTTCCTGAAGATTTAACTAAATATTGCTTTGCATCCAAAGCACCTGTGAGAACATGGATGCAACTAGAGGGGAACAAAAAGGATATTACACATGAGGCATTCAAATAGCTTTATAAACAGACACACACAAGCTTCTGAAAGGAAAATAAATATATCTGCGTGATAGGAAAGAAGAAGTGAATTCAGTGTATGGAGTTTATTAAGACTGCTCTGGCCCACACACCATGGAGAATCCACAGGAGCACCCAGTCTGCGTGCCCAGCTTTTCTGCCTCCTACACTGCAGTGCTTGGTGCTTCACAAGAAAGAGTCCTGGACTGAGTGAAAGCAGTTGCCCGGCCATTGCTATGCCAGATGGGGAGGGAAAGGCCGCACAGGCTGCCTCCAGCTTCTCCCTGGTGAGCAGCTCTGGGGAGCCCCAGCTCCGCACAGCAGGGCTCTCCTCAGAGACACGGGCAGCCATTGCGGGTCAACCGCACGCCTGGACGAAAGGCTCATTAAAGCTGCCCCTTTTGGGGTGTCTGTGTGGGACTTTTCCTCCAGCCCCTCAGGAAAAATCTTTTTTCCCATTCCCCCTGAGGGCGTCCTGGTGCTCCCCCAACTCTCCCCACCGCTTGCAGGCGCCTCTCCTCTCTTCCAGCAGCTTCCCCAGCTGATCCTGCTCCAGGCCTCCATCCCGCTCAGGCCTCACAGGCACACAGCCACCGGCCACCCCCAGCCCCGTTACCTTGAGGTACTCCCCTGTTTTCCAGCCTTGCCCACAGTCCCAGGGCAGGCAGACGGCAGCAGCTGGGTTTAATGAGGTATTGATTTCGCAGATGGTGGCAGTGGTGGGGTGGCCAGTTTTGCCTGCGGCGCCCAGATCTGGTCGCTCGTCGCAAGCGAGATCAGCAGATTTTATACATTGTGCTTGGAAAGGTCACAGCTCTCTGAAGCCTGCAAGCTGCATTGTCATCCCCTTCATACCTCGATTCACTAAATGCCAGTTAGCTGAGTGGCCTCTGGCAACAAATTAAAACCAGTGGGATAAAATGGACCGTAATCTCTGATTCACAGAGTGGGGATTTTGTACAGATATTTAAGATTTTTCCACTCCCATAAAATACCTGAGTCCTTACTGAGTCTTTCTCCACACTACTTCTCCTCTCTTGTTCCCATTTTCTTACTGTTGCTGCTCTGCCTGAGAGCATGGGAATAAACAAAGGCAGATCCCTGCCCAGGGGCCCCCGGGACCCCACATTTCTGCAGCTCAGCACGTGTCAGAGCTCCGGTCCCGCAGGCCCTGCCTGAGCGCCAGGACCAGCATGGTGGGCACGCGACGGGGCCACAACAGGAGGGAGAATCTGACCCCGTTTCATGGTCAAAATAAGAAAGAAACCAGGTGTCTGGCCACTGCTCCATGTTGTCAGGCTCCTGGTGATAATATCCTGAGATGTATATATTTTTTTTTAAATTTACTATCCCTTTAGAGTGTTTTTTGGACACATCTGGAGGTTGTAGTGGAAGGTAGCTTTATTATTTATCTGAAAACTGCCAAGTCTCACACACAGGCTTTTCCTGCCTCACCTGAGCGGTTCACCTGGCAGCCATCCGCACAGCACAGGAGATACAGGGTTGCTGTTCTCACCTCCTCTGTGTCCCAGACTTGCTCATACATGGACTTAAGGCCTACCTTGGGTGCCACCAAGGGACAGAGGGACTTCTGGCAATTATATTACCTAAATCCCTCTGTGGATATAGATTTGATAAAGGCATCCTTGTCAGAGCCCGGCTTCCAGAGTCCAGTCCAACACCTCAATCCATAGCTGTTTCATAGATGTTGAACAGATATCACCCCAAACTCCCATCACAAAATATTACCTCTCAGCATCTTAATAAATACACTTCTTTCTTTCCTTGGACTGATCCCTTATTACATTTCAGGGGCTAGCTTGCAGAGGACAGGTTCATTTGCTAATACATGAATCATTATTGCTTTGAGCCTCTGAGCTAGCATTTTTATGAGCATGTTTCAAAATGTATTTGATTGCTGTTAGAAATCATTTTGGTTCACACTCGACAACCAGGCCAACCTAAGCCAATATGCTCTGCCTGGCACTGTGAAAGGATGTTGTGAGAATTTAATTACTAACTGCAAGTTACTGTGCATATGGTGAATTTAAAATGTACTATTTCTTTTATTTTTTTTGCCTCCAAGGTAAAAACACCCAGTTGTTTAACTCCAGCTTATTAAGATTTCTATCTAGCAATTCTGATAAAATTGTTTCAGATTGTACACCCTACAGAGAACAGCATGCTACCTTTCCTATCCATGAGCTGTTTGCAGACCATAAATGTCATCCAAGCCAAAGTGAGTCCTCTTTGCCCTTCTGTAAGCCTTGGCTACACGTTAGAGATTAGAGTTACTTCATTACCTTCATGTAAGAAAGCTTTTGGAAAAACATTTATTTTTATGTGATAAGGTACAACAAAACATCACTAGAACAGAAATTCTTAGTTCTGGCAGCAAGAGTCTCACCTTGGGGAAGGGAGGGAATGAGAGAGGGAGGGATGGTGGCAGTGCAGACTGTAAAAATATATTTAAAATAGTTTAAATCCACTCACTTTTCTCCTTTTTCTGCTATTTTGATGGCGCTGATGCTCTTCTACTGTTTGGCTCCCATACACTTTTGTGACATGAAAACCCCATGATATATGTCACACTGATCTATACACACAGAGTAAAACAGAACCTTACGTTGAATCAGCTTTCATCAGCATATTAACAAGAGGAGGAGGATGATTTTTGAGAATGTCTCTTATTAATATATACAGCATAGCATAAAGCCCACGGAAAATCCAGCCTTTATATGCTTCTACTTCTACAATGTGCTCGTACCCAGTTTGAATGAATTGACTAAATGAATCAACTAAAACTCCTGGGCTCCCACTCTATGCATATATTCCCTTGACCATTTTCCCCTGGGGAATATATCGTGTGCATCACACTCCCCACTGTCCACCAGCTCATATTCACCTCCAGGAAAGCTCAGTGATGCAGTCTGGGTTGCCCTTGTTATGAACCCAGCACCATACCTTTTATTAGAACCTGACTGCCAGACCCACAAAGCAGCAGGATACCAAGCTCAGCCAAGCTCAGTGTGCAGTAGAAACAGGGAAAGTATGAAGAGAAAGCAGGAGAATTTGGGGTGGGAAAAGTACGTTTCTCCAGATGGTAAAACAACATACATATTTACAGTTCAGCTCCTTCCCCTTGCCTTTCCATACACGGACAATTCCGTGCATTGAGCCTCCTTTAGGACAAAATTTTTCCACAGTCAGCAGCATGAACTGCCTTAAATACATCCTCTTACCTGTAAGAGCTGCATGCTTACAGGGATAGGAAAATAAATCATTAAATAGATCTGGAAATCTCCCTCCTTTTGGTGGATTTTTTTCTCTCCTTTGTTTAGCAGTGCTAATCTGCTTTCTTTGTGAAGTTTTTAATCTTGAGCAATTCAGATTGGAGGGTTGGATATAAAGAGTGTGATTTGAATTTATTGTAGAATGGAGAAACTGCTGTGAATGGTGAAAAGTGAGACTAGAAATCTGGAGTAATGATGCCAGAAATAGAATCATAAAAACTGATTTAGAACAAGCATCCAAAGAAGCGTCTGCTGACTTCCACCTCAAGATAAAACTGAAGCTGCTCCTGAAAAACCCACTCTCCCTAGATGACACTTCTCTTTGGAAAAGAATTTGAAGGGATTTGATAACATGCTACTCGAAGGACAACACCATTGAAGTAGAAATGGCCTGAGATAAATATACTGTGTAAATGTGGACTAGCTTCTGGTGGCCAGCACATTACCATTACATTTAATTGTGGGTCTGAGGGAGCACATTCTCACCCACCATGTTGCATTCAATTAGACTGAATTTCCCCATAGCTTAACTGTACCTGTTCAGCCTTAAACACGACAACTCCACTGAAGACCATGAGCCACTTTTCCCTGCATGTATGAACAGAGAAAGAAGCACATCTTGTCATTGCTTCATTCAAGAAACATGATATTCACCCCTCTTTTGTTACAGACTTCCACTGGTGAACCACTTCAGCCAGGCTTTTTGCCTTAGTGGCTTTAAACCCTGAACTCAAATTGTGGAGAGAAAGGTAGAAAGAAAGAGGAAAAAGAAAAGAGCTCTTTGCTCTAGAGGTCTCTTTTCCCTCCAGACAGAGCCACGAGTCATCAGGAGCTTGACATTCTCCTCAGTTAAGTGTTTAAAAGGAACTAGGATAAATTCAGTCCTTATCCCCCGCCCTGTACTGCAACTTCTCCTCTCTGTGAGGTGGAAGATACCTTGCAAAGATATTGCAGGAACAGGTTCATGAGTGTTTGTGACATACTCAGATATATAACAATGAGAGTCACACCAGTACTTAGAAATTTCTGCAGATACTGTGATAGGCTTCTGATAGTTTACTTTTGTGCCTCTCTCTGGATTTTAATTCTCACTGTGAAATGCTTGAAGGAACCAGAGTGTACATTTTGAACAGAAATTATGAGCCCCAGCTTACTTTCTATACTTGCCACTTCAACAATTCTTTGATTCTCATGCTTACAAAACCAAAACAAATCCTAAAACCTGTATTTTATCTTTTTTCCTCGGTGTTGTGAGCTGCCAAGTTTGCTTGATATCTTCTGGTCCTTGTGAGTTCAATAAGAACATTAGACCTCCAAATTTTCATGAAGTCATCAGGCCTGGCAACAATTAACTAATTAGGAGCCTTGTTTTTCTAAGCAGTACAGTATTTGTCTACTTGTTTGGGATGAATCCTCTGCTGCTGTACAAAAGAACAATTCTGTGAGATGTGATGAAGCTGTGTACGTTCATCTCAGACTAAATTTTTGGGCACATTTATCAATGCATTTCAAAATTAAAAGAAAGAAAACAAAACCCTAACAAAGTCCATTGTTTTGCCTTGTGCTCAGGCAAATAAGTTAAGAAAGTGCTTCAAAACCTTTAGAACTGTAAGGTTTTAAATAGGTTTAATAGTTACACAGAGTCCCCTTCCACTAAACCAAGAGAAGCCGTGGTATAAAAAACAACAACAGTCTTGTGGCAGTCTGGCCTGATGGATACCAAAAAGGGTCTCTGTAACTGCTTCAGACTTAAGAAAGGAGCTTTGGCTCCAGGATCAAAACATAAAGCAGGCTCCTAAGAGATGAAAAGTGTTCTGACTTTTTTCTGATAAGGCTGAACACAACACAAATCCCTCACTGCCCCTCAGGAGCCCACTGAAGCTTTGAATTTAATTTCTGTTCAGAAAAAGGCAGCGGCACAATGCAGCATCGTGGGCCTCAGTATTGAGAGTTGTGAGGGAAACACATGGCTTGGACGTGCTAGGATGTATTCTGAGTATTTTAAACAAAAATTCTAACAGAATCATCCAAAATGTACTTTTCCAAAGAACGACAAATAATATTTTCAAAACACCTGTGTCACTTCAATGCACCTACACTCTGCTCTGAAGAGTGACTCAAAAAGAGCTATACCATATAAAAAGAGAAAAACCGAATCCAACGTTATTTAGATTCTGATTCACAAAAATACTTAACTACTTACCTTTAAGAGTTGGACCTCAGCTGATCTGCTTGACTTGTATTTTGAAACCTTAATGCAGAGTCTCCTCTCATAACTCTCTGCCCTTTGGTCAGCAAGATGAGGCCATCCAGTGTTCGTCTGGCCTAGACCGCCTCTGGCTGTGCGAGTGGCCAGCCAGATCAGCACCTCATTTACCCAGCATCATCCTGAGCAGGCTGAACATCTTGCTAATTGCTTTTTAATACAAAACCATCAGCCTTGCAATGAAAATAGAAGTTCTCTTCGGTTTAAACAAATAATTTTGCTGTTTAATTTCCTCCTTCTTGCTGATAGGTGGCACCATTTTCTGCACAGAATTCCAACACTGGAAGTACACTGAGAATTTCAATAGGCTTTGGCAAACGTTTCACTTCTAACACACCATGGCACTAAGCTGTGTGTGTGTCAACAGATTAAACAGATTTCACTGTCATAAACTGCAAAAGCAGAAAAATCTGAATCCTGATTAAAATCTCTTCATTAATGCTCAGTTATTCATGTAACTGAATCACTCAGTGAATTGCTGAATGTCGGTTCACGCTTTCCAGATTGGACAGCTCAGTTTCTCATGTTTGACTCCCATTTTTCAAGTTCAAGGAAATCCTGTTACGCCTTTCCCTTCCCTTATCATCCCATTTTTGTAACTCCATGTTACAACTCTAAATCAGCCTTTTTCCTCAAGAACTTTTTCTGCCAGCTGGGTCCACCTAAGGAGTCATGTTACAGCCTCCATTGTGAGCAAGATAAAGGCCATTAGGAAGTTCTGCTTGGCTTTTCTAAAACAAATAATAGATTCTTAAAAATTGTACACATGGTCTAATGAACGTCACATCACTTTGCTGGTCGCACCTTTACCACTAATTTCTGTGAATGACAGAATTATTTCTGTTAGTTAGAAGGCTCCTTTTTCTAACGCAGTCATTACGTTAGTCACACACCTGAAAATAAATTATACCATTACATTAGGGAAACAAGATGATAGAATAAGGTGAGAACAGCCTAAAAGAAAAGCCAGATAATATGGTTAAGCAATAAAGGTGATCTTATGAAAAGAAGGAAACAGTCCAGAGAAATGTTGTGGTAAATTTACATGAAAAGGGCTCATTTTTGTTTGCTGGTGATTAGGATTATAGTTGATTTTAGGCACTGAAATAAGTTATTGAATTTGTTCACAAGTTAAGAGTGTTTCATAAATTCTAGTATAAAGAGGGGTTTTTTGTTTCCTTTTATCTCAACATGACAGACAGTAAATACCTCAGTCCTTATTTTCTCGTTTTAAATTCCAGATAACCAGCCAGGATGCAAAGACAGGTCTAACTAGTACAGGTGCTCAACTACATAGCAGTAACAACAGATAGCCAAACCACACCAAAGCAACCAAACAACCAAGCAATGTATAGGCTGAAAAATCATTACCACTGCTGCTTAGTGCTCAGTTACAGACACATAGCCATGTGTCATGAAGATTTACTGATCAAAAAAAGAGGAGCGGTGGCTACGTTCATAATATATGCTCTTCTCAGTGAAAAATCTGAGACTTAGGATAACTTCTGCAGTATAAATGTTGTCAGATGCAGAACTGCTGACAAAGTATTTATATGCACCTAATTTTCCTGGACATTATTCACAGAATGTTCACTCTAGCAAGCATATGGTACATTTAAAGGTGACATTTCTCCTTCCAAGAAATGATGGCTTGATTATAATAGGTGATTAAGTCCACAGAATACCTCGGCTAGCAACAGAGCAGCGTTTCTAAACAGATCCTCAGTGTGGATTTACAAACAAATGCCTCACCCTAGAAAACACTGATCCTGGAGACAAAGCTAAATTTGCCAAGGCTGCGTCAGGCTGTTCCTTCTGAGGCTGGTTTCATTGTTGCCCACCTGAAGACTACAGCCAACACTACTTCTTCTGGGTAAATCAGGGCATCACTTAACAGCTGCTCTTCGACTTAGGCAGTCACTGTCCTTGTAGACCTTGAGAAGGAGAAAGCTTGTGCACTCAGGTCTCACCCAGTTAATTCAACCGAACCAGAGGTGTGCAAGAGTCAGGAACACAGAAGCATGTCCCAGTCTGGTCACACAGCTGTAACCCATGGGTGGCAGGAGGAGCAGGGCAGGGAGATCCTTCTAGCAGAATTAAAGAAGGTGTTGGATCCTTTCTCAGATGCTCTGTGCTCTTTGATCACAAATTGCAAACTTTGTGCCTACACACTAACAGAGGAGAAACAGTCTGGCTGAGATCCCAAACCAATGTTAAAACCAGTAATGTATGTTTTATACTGCTGAGCAGTTCCAGAACCCGATCAGTTGTCACCGTGCTATCACCCAACCCAATACATGACACAGAGCATCTGCTTGCGCTTTTACAAAGTTGTTTGCTAGCAATACCAAAAAAAGCATGACACTCAATCAGTTCTGAAATATATTTTAAAAGAGGATGACAGAGGTCAAACGAAGAAGGGTGTTAAAAAAGAGTTGGCAGCAGTTATTCACAGTTTTTCACCATAGGAGAACTACAGGGCATCCTATGGAATGAAAAGTAGAGATACTGACTCACAGCAATTGTGCTATTTTTTACAAGAGGATGTTTTGACATCCAGAGATATAAGTGGCTTAGATACATACAGGCCCACAGTAGTTATTAAATCTAATGGTTGGGACGGTGTGTATAGCCTCTGCTTGGGAAATCCTTACCTTTTGAAATTAGGGGGAGAAATAGGATGAAAGCATCATTCTATGTTTTCTCTGTCTCCTATTTCATTCTTCTAAACATCAGTTTTCAATGATGAGGTGCTGGGCTGTGTAGATTTCTGGTAGAAGTGTGACAGTATAGAAGGGAGTTCATAAGCACTTCATATCCCCTTTCTATTGCCTTTGGGCAGATAAAAGTGGCTTTGGAAGCAGAAAAAAAAATCAAGTCAATAGCACTATCATCAGTTGCAACAGACCAGGTCTATAGATGGTAAAATTTACTATAGTTCCCACAACTTCCTTGGCTGCAGCAGAGCAGTGACATTTTATATCATCTGCAAATCTGGCCTCTCTTTTGATATCGGTCAGGTCACAGGGTGTGGGATATCCTTCAGTCTTGCAATGTTGAGGTAAAAGGAAACAAAAAAGCCCCCTTTGTACCAGAATTTAGTAGGCCATTTGGGCAGAATAAGTTGTTCTGTTTCTTTGGTTGTGTTCTTTAGAAGAGTAACATGTCAATGACAGATCAGTTGTGCTCTTACAAGCTTGAATTGCTAAAACATAGCTCCAATGCAGAACTCCTAGAAAGAGATCACTTTCATCAGCAGCGTCCTGGCTGTGGTTCGATAGCGTATTTTTCCCCACGGTTCAATGATTCCAGGAATGGCGATTACAAGGTCAGAATCTTGGGATTTTTTTAATCTATGTTTGAATGCTTCTTGTGAAGAACTTACTAGTCCCATGGGACCGTGCAAGAACAGAGCTTGTATTGCTCCGTGGACTGGTACCTGCAAACATTACACAAGCACGTCTTTGTATCAGGATGGCAAGACAAGCCTCCCCTCAGCTCTGACCATCACAATGTGATCGCAGTCTGTACTGTGATCAGTCTAGTTCTGGATATGCACACCCTCTGATAAGCACAGAGCTCATCCACTACAGAACAGCTTGCAGTCTGCTGCAAAGTGTGCTGTGCTCAGCTCAAAAACGGGCTGACAACCTTTCAGAACAGTCTATGTGCAATTTAAATTTTAAAATGCATGTATACTTTGCTTTTCTAGTTTTCCTTTGTGCGACAACTGTAATACAAGGTGTCCAAATGTACAATGATAAAAAATGCAGTCCATGTCAGCAGTAAAATGCATAGTAATTTATTAACTTCTCAAGTGTAAGTACAAAACTATTTGATGATGTGCCACATAATAAAAATTATTTGCAGTCAGAACTTGCATTCTAGTTGCTGCACTATTTTTTTAAATTAAACTTATTCCAATGAGTTTGAAAACTGCGCAATACTTGCTAATGGCCAATAGAAAACTGTAACCCTATGAAAAGTAGCAAGTGCTTCTATATGTTTTTGAAGAATGCTCTCAATTCAGAAATTCTGTTCTTGAAAATCAGGTTGCCGTACTGTGGCTTCACTGGGGTATTTATGTCATACTGGTTGCTTCGCTTTTTATAAGTAAGTATTCTTGGCCAGAGAAAACATTGTTTTTACCTAGGGAAATCCATGAGCTCAACACCTTTAGTTACATATCATTAACCCTTTCATAACATAAGTCAATGTATTTTGTGAAACCATTCCAAAATCCATCATGATGTACTAAAGAGGCCACTGTATCTCTCTTTCTAATGCTATTGATGGCTGGGGCATTGTAAAGACACAGCTGAAGTCTTCACACGGCATAAGCATCCCAGATCTTTAGAGGGACAAGGTATTTTCAACAGTTACCAGAGTAAAATAGGGAGATTGTGAAGAGAGAACCTAAAGCTAATTCATTACATTTTTTAGAAGATGTAAATATTGATGCACTTTGTGCCAAATTCACTGAGAATTATTAACTATATAATTTCAGTATTTACTCCTTGCATTCCCTTAGTTCACTAGGTAAGCAGACTCCATACCTAGCAGAATGCACTCAGCACGTTGGTATTTCAAGAACATCCTTGTTGCCACACAGGAAGCTAGAGAAGCGTGATGCACATACTACATAGACCATGGTGCCAATTAATGTATTTTCCATGTATTCGGTAATTACAGCTCCCTTAAGTCCACTAATGTCACACGCACACATAAAAATGTATCTGCAAAACACAGTTTAGAGGTACACACTAGAGTGGTCTCTTCAATAGGTATTCCTGATGAAGCAGTACAAAAATGTGTTAAGTTTGGGATTCTTTCCAGAGAGAATATAGTATTAAATTTACTTTGGTGGCATCCAGATCTAGAGACATGTGAAGAACTGATCATTCCTTGGTTTCTATCCAGCTTGTTAACTAGTTCTTCTAATTTGTAACACCATCTTTTATCTGTGGCATGACCTCATGATCGACTTTGATTAGCAGTAAGAAGCAGGTAGTCAAAACAGCAGCAGTCAAAAATAGAACATCATAGCTAGAAACATTTTCAACTACGTGAATTCTGACAGCTGTTCTTCCTCTCAAAGCCTTTCATGAAAAAAAACAAAGGTATTTGTGTCCTAACTGAATAATAATATGCCAAACTCTCTCTGAACTCCAACTTCTATTAAAGTTCTTACAACCCAACTCATTGGGTCCCAAAACAGGCCATAATGTGCTTTAGTATGGCTGTTAATGAACCATTTCAAATGAATACTGGATACTGAAGGAATTACATGCTGTGTAATTGATCTAAAGAACAGTTTAGGACTGGTGCTATTTCATTAAATCTTATTAGCTCTGGCTTAAGTACTTAAAATTGCAGCTGTCCTGTGTCAGATAGATTACACCCCTTGTCACACAGCAAGTGAGGTTTTCATACACTGAAAAGGGCCTGATCTTCAGACTCACCAAGCCCCACGTTATTCATTGAAATGAGATAGACAGTTTAACACTTTCAGAATACATATGAAGACCTGTTGTTTGCATTCTATATTTATGTCTTAGATCACTTCTATGGAACCAGAGTTTAGCTTTTTGAATGTCCAACAGTCTTGAAGAGTTCTGATGCCTCATGGATGCACACAATATATATCTTTATGTTATTGCAGGGGAAGTCACTGGGTCCTTCAACACCACCTTTTTTAGCTCTTCATTCTCTTAGCTGCTTCCCACTGGAGGTTAGCATGCCTCGGGAGCCAGCGAACTAGTAAAATTAGAGGACTATTTTGGTTTAGAAACCAATGGCTTTAATCAAGCCAAGAATAAATTCAACTTGCAAAATAGTTTATAGCTCTCAAAGGAGAAAGGGATTTTTTTGTCACAGGACTCAAACTAATTTTTAGGGATTTTGACATGCTTACAAGAGTATTTTTTTTAACTGGTTTGTCTTTGACAGCAGTGTACTAGACTTCATGTTCTTTCTCACCTTCTATTCTGTCCTAGGACCTAGTCTTTAACACCATAATCTCCTAAACAAAAGAAATAGCAACTGAAGATTTTGATCTGAATTTTCTCTATAAGGCATATTAAATACTTTTCATAACAGCTGGACTGCTGCACTGTGGGAAACAAGATTGAAAATTTGAAACAACGTTAAGCAGGACTTCAGATTATGCTAAGGGATGAAATACTGACAAAAGACCCATAGACTTTGGTTAAAACAGATAATACTCGAGGCTTCTTTTATTATTATTCCTTTTATGAGAGAATATTTAAGACCCTCTCACATGCAGAGTCACCATGTTAATACCACAGCCAAAGCAGTGGCTTACACAGATAAAGACTAAATTAAAAATAAACCAACAGATGCCTTTTTCAAGTGTAAGAAATTGTTTCAGTAAATCTTAAAAAAATGACAATCACAGAAAATACCAACTCCACCTTTAAGAGTTATTTGATTTCTTTTATATTACTCTGTAATCTCAGAGCCATTTATTTATCACAAAAATCTGCTTTCCTTCTTGCACTGAAAGTCTGGTTCTTGCAAGTTTTCTGCAGCCTGTGGCCTCTGCCCTCAGAGCTTGCCAGGACTGACCACTCTCAGTTAGATGCTGTGGCCACATCCTGCTGCTTTGCAGTGGGCACTGAAAACATGCAACAGCAAAATTCCAAGACAAGCAATTCACATTCATTATGGTGGTGTCATAGTGAAGGGCTGTCATGCTTGCTTGAAGTCTTTGCCAGTAAACACAGATCTATCTGTTCTTCTCAGCTTCAAAGCTCCTAAACTACAAATGCCACACGCTCCTTTTAGGTTAGTAAATTTAAAACCTGGTATTCCTCCAAATATTCAGCCTTCCTTTTTCATTTATCCAGGATTTGAAAGGCTTGCTGCCCCATTGCTAAGGAAGAATCAAGCGTAGATTGGCAATTCAAGATAAAGGAGGAAAAAAACCCAAACCCAACATGTAGCATATTTACTTCTGTTCAGTACAGTAACTTTAATAGCTAGGCATTTAGTACTCACACTGATATATAATTACTTTCAACTTCCAGCCATCTTCATGTAAAATAGTTAGCACTTACTCATAGGAAAGACTACTAACGGTGTGAATGACCTGTGACATTACTGCCCAAAATGGGCAGGTAAAAGGTAAAAACATCTTTTACCTTCTTTTGCCTTCTCACCTCCCTTAAGCAAGTATTTCAAGGAGCAAAATGCCATCTGAGTAAACAAAAGAATACAGCTTTCATACCAATTTAAAAGAGAGAAATTGTATCTGGAGAGAAAATGAAAAGTCACTTGCAAATAGAACTCCTGTACAAAGCATTCAACACCTGCTCCGTGGATGGTAACTATCCTTTTAAATTGTCTAATAGGTTAAGTAAAGGAGGTTAAGTGCAGGGCAACTGTTCCCAATCGGTATTTGGCCTGAAGCTTCCTACCTGTTTAAGACCTGCAAGGAAGGCTTGAATAGTGAGCTTGCCCATGATTTTTAACTTTATTTCTTGATTTATTGAAGATGCTACCTCTCCCTGCAGGTCTTATTGCACTGTTCAAGAGGTTGTGTTCAACTAACCATAAACTTGGAATTTTAAGCATTTTAATATTTAGAATCTCACCCAAAATTATTCTTTTGTATATATTCACGCATAACTGATCCATGTGACATAAATAAAGATCAGCAATTAGTCACAAATAAACTCCAGGAGAATTGGCTCTTTATTACATCTTACACACACTGTTTCAAAAATAAAACTGGGACAAAATATAGTGATATGCTCTCTAGATACCAACCAAGAGTTGACAAGAACAGATGGATTTTGCATGTTAAAAGAAAAATATTTTATTATATATCATGCCCTTGAAAAATTAACTTTGTTTTCATTCTATTTTCTTTAGCATGCCTTGAAATAGGAATGGCAAAAGCTCTTCAAGAAACAGATCACCAAGATTCATGGTATCGCAGTGTCTGCAATTACCTATTTTCCTGGCTCAGTAAAACAGAACTTTTTTTTTTTTTTTTTTTTAAATTGCTATAAAATATTAAACAGTGAAGTTAACAGATACCATCTCTGCTTGTCCTTCAGTAGGACTGAGTCTTCTGTAACGAAAAGCTGTCTGCCATGGACCCACATCCAAGGGCTGCCAACATTGACAGTGGCCATCAGCTTTGGGAGCCTTTTGGACAAGGCCTTGTCATTGCTCTGGCCACCTGTGCACAGATACTGCATGAACCACCGGATACCTCCGAAAATTCAGGTTCACAAAGATGCTGTCAATGGGTCAACTAGAGTAAAATATATATATTTCAGAGTAACAGTATTTATATATGCTGCCTATTTCTTGCTCTAATTTGCCCTCTTATCACTTTTGTTTGTTTTTCAAATACCGAAAAGACTTTGTCGGTTTGTTCAGGAAATTTGTCTAGACAGTGCTCACAAAGTGTATTTGCTCACATTTGACATTTTCACAGGATGAGTAACAAAATGGAAGATTCAAGCTGTTAAATTCCACAGATGGCTCCTAAGTCAGTCAACTTATTTTCAGAAGTAATGAGCATCCAGCTTCTAGGCAGTTTCTGGAACAACGCAACAGTGTGCCTGCAGCACCACAGGATGGGAACCTTGCACTTAGGTACTCAGGGCTTGTGGGCCAACTGAGGCCTCTAGAAATTCATCCATCTACCAGGACGTTTACTGCCTCGGAAGAGTTAAATATGCAAGTGCTATACTGTGATGCCTTCACAGCCAAGAAATGTAAAATGTGGCAATATAATGGAGCATGTGGCTATTTTACCTATTCAACATTTACCTGTGTCTAACTAGAAGAGGTCTCTAAAATGCTGCTTTTTAGCAGCTTGAAGGTTGAGAACCACCTGTAAACATTTGCGGAACAGTCTTTTTCTAGAAATAGAGACTCCTAAACAATCAACCTTGAAATTTATCATATATTATATTATATTTCCAGTGTTATTTACAGATCTTCTTGTTTAGTACAATGAACCAGACATGCCGAAAAGGTAGGATTTTCCAGTCCCCTTTTATACGAAGTACAATAAAAAAGGCACATGATTATTCACCATAGGAGTTGTGCACCAGTCAATAACTTAAAGCTAAAAAGCTACCCATCAGAGAACTCTCTTTATGAGGCAGTATTGGAATCTCTCCTTTGAACTCATCATAGAAATGTCTGTCTATTAATTCCTCTAGGAGAGCTTAAGGAACACACTTTTCTGCTGTGTTCTGATCTTCACAAGATTTCCAAACCAACAGAAAACTCTTGTTAAGCTTCCCAGGTCATCTACTGGAGCAAGGAAGAGTCAAACAGGGCATGTATCTGTCTGCTTTTCTTTCTTCTTTTTTCCTTTGAATGCCCAACTACAGAGGACTCTTGAGAGCCAAGTCCTGTTCAAACTAATTTGCTTTAAGACAAATGCCTTGCAAGATATGGCACACTGAGCGATGGACAACGGCAGGAGAGGCAGCTTCTCAGCCCCAGCAGTCAATGTCGGCCATGTTTTATCCAGTTTCTAATCATCCATTTTTGCCCCGAGCACCTTTGTACCACTAATCTGAGCCCAAAATTTGCATCCTTTGACATTTCCACTTCTAGACAACGGCCAGTGTCTCTGCTGATGATTGGGCCATTCTAAGAAAAAAGAAAAGGATTAGAAGAAAGTATAGAAAAGGTGAAAAGACTGTAAGAAAAATAGTGCTAGATCCGTAAATCCCTAGAAAGCACTATAAAATACCTGGAACATTCTGTATATATCAAGTAATAGAAGTCCCCAGAAAGTGCTAGGAATTCCTAGGAGAAGCTGAATAACCCATACAAAGTGCTGAAACAATTCCTTGATAATTCTAGATCTAGGAATTGATAGAAGATTCCCCAGAAATCACTAGAAAAATCTCTAAAAAGCACTAGAGAATCCCTACAGATCCCAAGATAGAGGAAGCCCCAGAAAATGTAAGAATGCCTTCTGAAGTCCTAAAATTTATTTGAAAGCTCTAGGTGTAAAAATTCCTAGAAAGCTGCTAGAAAAACCCTAGAAAAATTCTAGAAGAAACAAAAGTTCCTAGACACTCAAAAAAAAGTTCCAAGCATGTTCTTGACAATCACTACCAAATTTGAGAATATTCCAAGAAAGGGTAACTAAAAATTCCTAGAAAGCATACCCCAAAATTCCTAGTAATAAAACAAGAAAATTCCTGAATAGCACATGACCTATGGAAAACATAACTGACTCATTCCAGAAGGAATAAGGGGGGATTCCTAGAATAGTCCTCTAGAGACCTCCTTGTTTTTCATTAAATATCCTCTATAGCAGAATTCCTCTCCAAATTATCTCTGCAGGGCTTCCGGAGCTCTTCCATACCTGTGTGAAATCCCAGAACCTCTGCGCTGGCCTCAGGACATCTTCACACTTCTTCAGAGTCGGTGTCCTGCCCTTCCCATCGTCCACGAGGCATTTGGAGTCCGGCAGAAAGGCCGTGGAGCCCAGCGGCCCCAGCTGCAGGACGCCTTCCGAGCTGTAGCGGACAAGCTGGGGAAGAAAGGAAAAGGAAAATGTTAACAGCAGCCCCAGGAACCCCAGCGATGGGACACAAAATCTGACCCACAGCCACCTTCTGCCCCAAGCACTGGCGAGGAGCCCTTTGTCCTGCTACACGCTGGGACACGCTGCTCAAGGGCAAAACAGGGGGGCTCTCCCAGGACACAATATTCCCTTCTTTCGCACCTCTGCTCCCCACTGCTCCTACCCACTATTTCACTGCAAAAGGGCAATCAAGAAAGTGAAGTAACCGATATGTAAATCACACCCACTCAGCAGGAGTTGATTTAACAAGGACACAATGTCAGTTTGCCGTGCAGCTTCTTCTTAAGAGCTCTGGTAGAGGCTATTGATAGCAACAAGTCTAATTACTTTTTGTAAATAAATGCTACTGAAAAAATCCAACCATGCGACCAGTATCCAAAAATATGAGAGGAGAAAAGAAATCATGAGGGTAACATATGCTTCAGGCCTACATAACAAAGGATCACACTCTGGTATTTCAGTTTTGTGTGAAGCTTAACTGCTCTGCAATTTAGTGGTGTGGTAAATGCTACTGGCTGTAATTAGAGGCTTCAGGTGAGGGCCATTTATTATTTTAGAGGGTTTTTTTCAGTTAAAAAAAAAAACAAACCTTAAGCAGGCACAATCATTCATAATTTTTACAGGGGTGTAGGGTTTTTTTATAAAACCTTTCTTCTATTTTAAGTGATGATTTCACTTGCCTCAAGTCATTCACAGTAAAATGGCCCTCAAAGAAAAAAAATCCATATGTAGAAGGTGAGGTAAAAAAATTGGTCTCTTGTAATCTCGGTGTGCCAGAATATATTTTATTACATTAATATTGGGCCAAGGGAAAATATTTAAAGACATAAAGAATATATGTAGATGGCTCTTGATCAGGACTGATTGTCACAGTGCAAGTGTGTGATGTTTTGCTGTGCTCACAGCAGCCTTTTTCGGTTAACAGAGGGTGGCTGCCCCTTTGCCTTCTCATGCTGCTACACCCCGGGTGAGAGAGGAGGGTGACACTGCTCCTTCTCTGAGCGTGGGAGCTCGCTGGGAGGGCACAACCTCCTGCACAGTGTGCGTAGGAAGGGACACCGCCAGCGCGGGGCCTCAGGCTCCTGCAGACATAAACCCACATCTCAAGGCACTGAAGGGAAAAAAAAGCTTTTCCTAGGGACGCTCTGGGGACCTTCAAAATTTTCTTGCAGCCCAAGAAGCCACTGAAGAACTGCTGGACAACAGCAGGCCCGAAGAACAGGGTCCTCATGAAGGAAGGTTGATTTCAAGCCCTTTATTCTGCCTCTTCCAGGTCTGGTTTTTCTCTACTGCAATTTGTTTCAATCTGTATTCTAATAAAGCCTCAAAGTCTTAAGGGTGGTTTTAGGATGCTCATTTAGAGGGAAAAGGGGCTCTGTCAGCTCACTCTCTATCAAATTGTGCTGAGAGAACTATGATAGCAATGGAGTCCTCATTTACAAGTTGCAAAAGTTAATAAGTAATCCCCTTAATTACTGATACTTCCCAGATAGTCGAGGGAGAGCCTATTGAGGGAGATTTTAAAGCATGTTAAAGTGAAAATGCACGATGTTAATGTGGCAGCAGGCCAGTATGTCAAATCAGATGTATCTACTTGTCTCTTCCTCCGTGTTTAAATCCAGCATCATTACACCAACATAATATTGTGCCCTTCTTACCCTAGAAGTAGTCAAGGTGCCCAGGTGCCAAAAGACTGCAAAATGGAGTCAGCTACATGGCTTGTATGCTGGGAGGCTGGATGCTGCAGGGGGAAGATCTGAGCCACGGAAGAAATGCAATTATCACCCAGGAAATTCACTGCCTGTCTGGTCTTATTGCTTTTATATGAATGAAATTACTTAACAAGAAAGGGAAGGAAGGTCAGAAGTGCCTGCCATTTATTGGATGCTGCTGACCAGTGCATGGGATATCATTAAGAGTCAATCAAAAAACCTCAAATTAGAGTCTAGCTTTCTACTGCCATCCTTATTAACCTCAGAACCACCATGCTGTGAATAATCATATCTTGCTGGTGTAAAAAGAACATGGTCTACTCGCTCCCAGACCAGATACCCTTTGACAAACTATGTGTTCATTTTCCCACCTGCCACTTCTGTTCAGAGCAACCATGTGAAGCACAGAGTTAGAACAGAGCCTACATCAGAGAAAGCAGAGGGATGACCACATGAGGATTCTCTCTGGTATGAACAATGTCATTGTCGAGGCACTGCCTATACACACTAAATTGAGACACTTTTTTTTTTTTTTTTTTTGCTTTCACTGTAAGGATATGGAGGACATATGAATGGACTGCCAGCTCAGAGAAATTAACTTCATTTTTTCCCATATAAAGGAGGGGAAAAAAACCCCCACAACCCACAAACTTTTTTTTTTTTAAAAAAAAAGTAAAACCTGCCTGTGTATTTCATATTTCTCATATCTAATAGGTACTCAGCAGAATTCAAATGGACTGTAGACACGGCCAAAACTTACACTGACTGGAAAATGTGTTCATCCTGCAGCTTTTATTATACCTCTCCAGGTCCCAAAATACCACCTAGCAATCTGGTTAGCTTTGCCTTATCAGAACCACTGTTTATAATGGGTTACCTGCTCTGTAGCATAGGAACAACTTTCCCTGTGGTTTAAGATGAGCAGCATTTTCTGTGCCGGTATTAAAATGGTCTAAAATATTTGTCTGTAGAATCTCACTAGCCAGATTTGCATGCACTCTGCATCGCAGTAGCCACATACTTGGGAAAGATGTTATACAGAAGCCGTAAAAGCATAAACTACCATTTCTGCTTAAGGCTTAGAAGTGGAAGATACACTAACTCTATTAAACTATCTCCAGTACTGAAAGTGGCAGTTGTATGACAGCTCAACAGAGTTGGAGATGGCTCGGTGCAGGAAACTGGTATCTATACAATGGCAAGACAAAATGCAATATCATGGGCTTAATTTTCCTGAATCTGTGCTTTCTGCAAGAGTTCCAACAGTCATAAAAACTTAGGCTCTTCCTAAAATAAAATAAAATTCTAGAAAAACACCCACAATTATCTCAGTTCAGACCACAGTATGTAGAAAAGTTTTAGTGCCTGCAAAAAGAGATCAGAAATTAAGGTTCAAGAAACTACTATACAGTTAATAACGTGTCCCTCCAAAGAGACCATACCATAACTTCTTAGAGACGACATAAACTGTGAAAATAAAATAAGCATTAAAGTTGCTTATTACTGTAGACTAGAAAGCGGGAACTGGGATACAGAGTCAATGAAACAGTGAAAATTGCACCTGCTGTGTTCAAATTTGATCTTAAGTGCCACCACCATACCAAAAAAGAACTAACTTCTGAATTTGCATTAGAACTGACGGCATGATACTTCACACCAAATCCATTCCCAATGCCAGCCTGCTCAAATCAAATGACAAAGTCCCCTTTATTATGGAATATTCAATCCCATTCATTGGAAAAATAAAAAGTGCGTGCAAGCCTTGATGGGCTGAGAGCCTCAGGTATCCACATACTCCCACTGCAAGCCGCAGAACAGAAAGAGTTTTATACCCGAGGGTGGAGCTTTGCTGAAGGATCCACGTAAACGACACTGAAGCCAAGTGCTCTATTAAATACTCCAAGATCTAATCCTGATACTATCTGCTGTACCTGTGCTAACATAGGATACGTTTCCATTCACCGTTCAGAAATCTGAGCAGAATGGAAGAGATGTCAAAGGTTGTTTATCAAAGCCACCACATCTGATGCAAAGATAGTGAGCTGCCTCTGGAATGTCAGGAGCATCAGTAAATGCCAGCTTTTAATTGAAGGATTTGACTTCAGAAAAACCATTCTTGCTAATCTCCAGTCAAGCAAAAAAAAGCACAAAATAACAACAGGTAATTGTAGGAAACAGTTAGACAGGTGGGTCTGGTAGCTTTACACACTAAATTTAACTCCTCTCTCTTGCTCTTGTTCTCCAAACAAAAGCAAATCTTTACTGATCCTTTAGCCCTGCAGGTTAAGCAAGCTGTAAGCTGACACAGAAATCGAGCTATATAGGAACCCGAAATACCTTAAATCTCCAGAATACTTGTCACTGTAAGACAAACAGATCACAAGAGAAATAGTTACCAAACTTCCAGGTTTGTTACAGAATCTCACCCATGGCTTCCTGCAAGTTAAGAAACTGCCTTTTCATCCGCCCCGAGCAATCAGACCTGCTACCCAGTGTGCAACTGTGGAAAACCACAGCTCTACCAAGCAAAATGTTAAATATCTGCCCTCAAGCAACAGTTTAAGTAAAGCCTTTCATCTCCTCTTATTCCATCTGTTTGCATAGCTGCGAGCTCCAGGAACGCTGAGATCTCCCTTCTTTCTGCTTGATCTCAATACCGAGGGAGTTCTCGCTTTCACAGTTGCAGTGCCTCCTCTTTTCTCTCGGTGTGAAAAGGGAAGAGAGGAAGGCGGAGAAGGAGGCTGTTCACCAGGGTGCTTCTATCCCAGGATGCCATTTTATTAACTTCTCCTCTTCTTTCACATACCATATAATCAGCTCCACATCACAGCAGTCAAGACAGACCCTGAGACAGTGAATATTTCCACTGAGGCCGTATAAGTGCTCTCAGATGGTTCAAAACCTGCACATCCTATAACCATTCTAAGAAGCTTCCAGAACAACACATTCCACTTTTGGGGGTTGTGTCATCTGCCTCACCCCCCATTTTTGGTTTTTTTTTTTTTTTTTTTAAATTTCTTGTACAACAAAAGGGTATAATGCAGTGCTGTAGAACCAATGGGTTTACAGGTGATTGTGCAAGACAAGCCACACACAGAGGCAAGGCACTTCAAGACCCCCAATATATCGCTCTGTTTTTGAATTTTCTCTAGCCCTGGACTATTTCCTCATGCTCTCCCAGCAGTATTTGCAAACCTTTTTCCTGAAAGGGATTAGATTTAAATTGCAGCTCTAATGAACACACATAAAAATTACACTACTTTTCTGTGAAGTGAGTTTTGAAATCAGCTTAGACTGATGCAAACCTTGTCTGGATATTCCTAACTGTTAGCATACCCTGACTTGGCTTGAGTCAAATTCATTAAGCTAAATTGATGTAAACTCAGGCTAAATGCATTCCAGAGCATCCATAAAAGATCTTGTCCCTGTTTGAATAAAGAAATTTAATAGCTGATGTCATCGAAAAGATGTGATTTTTCGTGGTAAAAATTGATCTTCAGAATAAACACAGGGAAAGGCATTTTGTTTATGGAGCAGTAACAGTGGAGTGGTTTTATTTTTCACTGGTAATGCAGGAGGACAACACCAGAGGTGTGCAGTATGCAAGGGAAATAGAAGGGTAAGAAGTAGAAGAAAAAAACATTTTACCACAGAGGAACCGTAATCTTATTCCTACCTCAGCTTTCTTTAAACACTTGACTGATTTCTGTTAGTTTCAGTGGAACCATATGTATACTAAAATCACTGGTAATTTGCTTGTCAGAATTGAAGAGTATGAAAAACAAACAAGACTGTAGCTGAACAGTGAGAGGCTTTCACACCAGTAGCACACATCAAGCACCAGTGACAACCTAACTGGTGAAAATGAGTTCCCTATTTATATTCATTTATATTCAGTAGGCATATACGACTCACCCAAATCTCAACTCAATAGGGGTATTTTATGCCCTATGCTTGAGATGAAAAATGTCAGAAACTGAAAGCTAAACATAATAGACAACTCTGTTCACCCAGGCTGATTAGAAGAGGGGCCTTAAAAATGTTTATTTAATATATTAGAACACTTGCTGTCAACACCTTTCATGCTATGTGCTTGAATATCCTTGATTAGGGTTTGTGCAGCTGTGGTTCTCATACTGAATTAATTTTGTAAATTGTGGTGAGATGATAGAAGTTTTCCAGCTGTGTAATCATTAATTAACTTGGCTGCATTTGAGTGGCTCCAACCCATGCTTGTCTATGAAATACTCAACTTAGATAATACATCACTTCTGCCTTCTGCTTGGTGTTTCTCACAGAATGAAAACTTTTTTTTTTTTTTTAAAAAAAAAAGGGAAATGGAAAGTGCTACAGGATGATTTGGTAGATTAACATTTTGCCTTTCCCATACTTTCATAATTCTCACACACAGGATACTTTGAAATTTAAGGGTTTGGGAAGAGCGATGCTAGTAACAAAAGGGCTCTAGCTTGTGTCTGTAATGTAAAATCTAAAACTAGTTTTTCAGGCTCTTCCAGAAAATTCACATACACTGAAGACCTGTAGCAGAAGTGAGCCAAAAGAGATTTAAATGGTCACTACCCAACTTCAGGATCTTGGGTAGCAAATACTTCGTGTATCACTATTTGCACCTGAGAAGGGCTGCCCAGTGTCTAGTCTAGGGCCCACAATTCAAAAGATGCCATCTACTAGGCAACATATTTACATCTTACTAAAATTAAAATTACCTGTTCCTTAATGTAAAAAAAATTGGTCAGAGCTGGATGCTGAGATGTGAGCTACTTTATGCCCCAAAATTTACCAGAGGTAGTCAGGAGAAGCTGGGCACTTCGTACTTCCTTTCAAATAAATTCACAGTTATATATGCCCTCATCTATTTGCTTTCTTCTGGAAATCAAAGCATATTCTATGAAAAAGGAGTCATGGAGGCAAACAAGTAGGTTAAAGACTTAAATTGCAAAATAAATTACAGTCAGAACCATATATTTCATTATTCTTCTCAATGCTAGCATGATGATAGGAGATTAGATGTTGCAAAGGGTCTTTCTGGAAGGACTTAAATTAGCAACTTTCTTGTCAGAATTGGAACGGAGCAAGAGACTCAACTCTGAGTGCCTTGACATCTCTAACTAGAGTCTTCTTGAAAAGCTCATTTACATTTAATTAAACAACACTATTTGTTACCTTACTCAAAGGCTGTTCCATCCACCTCTACTAGGAAAGCGTCAGTCAAATGTTCCACAATGATCCTGCCAAAGGTGGACATTTTCTCAGTAGGAATTACTGTCTATCTCTCTTTGCTCTAATAAGGTATGACTCTTCAACAGCTTGCAATTAAGCACAACAGGTAATATTTATATTTTGCAACTCTTGTTATGCCTACACGGTGATGTATGACCCATGACTCCAAATCAATATATGTATGACTGAACTTCAGATAATTGTTAAGTTCGTGTAAAGGTCAGAGTTTATTTACGCATGAGAATGTTCATTAACATAGTTTTGATTCAGATGGTACTTCAAAAGAAACTAGAATTACATTTCAGAAGAAGATCAAGTCCTGGATTTAAATAATATCCAACTTGTATTTAAAAACAAGTAACATCATTATAAGCATGGAAAGAAGAAATATTGTTTTAAAATATTCTGTAAGAAAATAATAATATGCACAGGGACTGACAAAAAAAAATCTGTTTTTAGAAAGTATTAACTTAAAAGATATTCTTAATTCCCTTTGAAGCTGATGTTAAATATGTGCTTAACTTTTTGCCTACTTGGGGAATCACATCAGCAGCTTGCTAAATTATTTCTGCACGGGAGCCTATTGGACCAATGAACAGTTAATCTGAAAAGGTACTATTCCTAGGATAAGTCAAGTCATAATGAAGAGCTGCTCACTCATACGAACTGTCTAAATTCATTAATCTTCAGTGGATTTCTCTGTTATTAAAACAAATAATCATGATTCTTCTGTTTTCCTAACTGGCATCTTTAATGTATAGATTGTCACGCTGAACAACCTTGGAAAGGACACCCAAAAAGACTAGAGTAAAGCCAGATATTTTCTGTTGTAACTCAGGAATACACTGCCAAACTCAATTCAAATGGACCAAACTACTTTTTGTGTCTTCCGAAAATTTTTTAACTTAAAGTTTTCTCGCCAGTTATGGGATTTTAGCCATTTACCTGAGAGGACATTCCATGGCATGGATAAAGGATTGCTTTGTCATCCTCTTCGGCTCCCTGATCTAAGCAGTAGCCACTAGCTTTGCTGTTACGCACCTATAACCAATCAGAAAGAAAACACTTGTATTAGACATCAATCTGTATGTGCTAGTCCAATCCAGCTAAATCTTAGCTGCACTACAGATATTGAAACAACTAGTATGCAAAACTGTTCTCTGAGAAACACATGTTTATTCTCCAGATATGACAGGATGCCAATAGTGAATTTGCTTCAGAAAAAGATTAGTTGGACAACCTGCTGTCTTTACATAGCTTGGGTTAAAATTATATTTTTAGCAATTACTCAAGGATCAAAACCCCATAAAATGCACTCGAAGAAACCCATGCCAAATTTTGCTCCAAATTACCCTTGTGTACATACAAATTTTGACCCTATATATGTTTGAGAATGTGACTTCACCAAGCAGCATAGGAACTACCCAGGATTGGTGTTGGATGTGGCACCCTTTTGTTTGCTCCTATTGCTTACATAAAAAATAAAAAAAAGCATGTGAAAAAGTTTTATTTAAGTTGAGAATGTAGTATATGGTTAGGTACAGAAGTGACATAAAGCACATCGTTGTGGAAGGATACAGCAATGATGAGCAGTGTTGGAAGGCTTTCAGTATATTTAAAGTATGGGTTCAGAGATCCAATGAAGTAAAAAATTCATCTGCCTCCCCAGACAAGAATATACAAGTCTATAAAACCAGGCTAGAACTCTTGTGAAATTTCAGGCCTGCCTTTCTCTTCAGGCTAGAAGTATTACACACATATTTTGGACATAGAAAAATTTTATAGGTATCTTAAACAAGAAGTTATTTTGCTGGACATTTTGAAACAGTCCACAGGTCAGTTTTGGTTTAGATTGTGGAGTACTTGGCTGGCCACCCCCATAATATAGAAAAAGCTGTTGCATGAGGTGTCAGAAAAAACAGTAAATACTCCTTCATATTATAGTGTACAAGCATAACAGGGAATCTGATGGGATAAAGGGGCTTACCAACAGTTAAATTTCAGGAGGTTTATTTTATGACTCGGGTACTATAAAGGCTAAAGAAGATTAAGACAGCTTTATGACACAGCTTTAAAAAAATGTGAATTGAGTCACTAGGAAATATATTTTTACTACACTTTCAATCTGTTTCACATCTACTCAATACATTCATTTTCCTTTAAACTCACTAAAACCCAGACATCTTTTCCTCCAGGAAAATAACCAGAAGAGAAAGTATTTAATAACAAGCTTGATGTCATTAGGATGAAGCCTCTATTTTTTTCATTATGGGCCCGTAAGACTGAAAGGGAAGTATGTCAGTTTATATTAGCTAAATAGCTTGTGTGGCTCCATTTTATTATAAATTTTGATGAATCTGATACTTGCATCACTAAACTACCTGTTTGACTCAAGAACCTTCTATGTGACCACTGAACAGAAACAAACTTCTTTTTAGAGCCCAGCTTGCTAACCGTCTGGTATAATTGACACAACATTGGCAGTTCTGCCAATGTTCTTCGCAGTTAACAGCCTTCTCAGAGCTGACAGTTACTAATAGCTGCTGTTGAATTTACTAAATGTCTTTCCTCAGTTACTGCCAGAGATAGTTATATTAGGATGCAAAGTGGTATTATGCAATAAAACTTGCACTTTGTATCAATATCTGAAGTGCCTGACTTATTTTTATATGAAGTCAATCAAATGGAACAGAAAGGAAGAATGTCCGTTTAGTTGTCTTGAGCGGAAATATATTGCTTTTGGATTTAATTGTAGTTCAGGTAGACAATTAAAACAGAATCTTAAAAACATTATCCAGCAGGAAAGCTCCTAGAACTTCGCTCCAGTTCACAGTCATAAGTGACAGCCGTCCTTATATCACAGGCACGTGATACAGATTTAAAGAGTTACAGAAGGCACGTCTGACTTCTTTAAAGATTGGGGTCAAGCATATGTGGGAGTTTTGATTGGTTCACAGAAGAGAAAGAAATGATCCAGACAGATGAGGTGAACCGAACGTCTACACATTTCTAACACATTTGGATATGTCATTTTATTAGGGTTAAGTAACCTATCCACTCAGCCATCTCCGAGTACGTGTTCCAAGGTCTTACTCATTACTGGTACACCAAGTGAAAATGAAAACACAGAATCTGAGCACAAAACAGCAAAATTGTTTTTCCTCTAACGACTTTTTCATGATGAGATAAAGAGCTGCCAAATGGTAGCCTCACCTCATATTCTGAACAAGGATATGTTGCTTTTTGTCCTGAACAAAGAGAATTGCAAAAATGAATTAATAAAGTGAATGTAATCCTTCAAAGAGTTTGGTAAAACCCAAAAAAGAGGGTGTTTTTTTACCTAAAAATGATTCAGCAAATTCAACTGTTCTCATTAACTGTCATTTTTTTAGCTCTCTGACTGATGTTTTCTTGATGATGTCTGTAGCATCCTATTTGGGAAAACAATTACATCAAATTTATGTTCTCAGAGCTGCTCTATTCTAAAATGAAAGCCAAAGATGTTGCATATCATCATTAGTGAGAATGATTTCACCTGATGGGCTCCAAGGAGAGGGACAGTGCTTCTCAAAGCCACACTTCTTAGTGTGCTTTAAAAATACAGGAGGGAGTTTCTGTCACTACCACCATGCTGACTACAGATTGCTCAGTACATCCTGATACCCACCACTAATATGAAAGGATTGCTCTAATGCAGCCATGTTGTATTTTCAAAGACATACAGTACCTCTCCATAAGTGACTGTATTATTATAAACCCTCATTTCAGGATAGACATTCTCCAAGTACCACTTAAAACTCCGGCACTGCAGTCGCTGTCGTAGAGCTATTCTTTCAGAAACGTCTCCAAAGTCAACTCCAGGGTTCTGCAAAGCAGAAAAAGAATAAAGAAATCTCACTGCATTGACTTTATGGTTGTTTTCTTTACTGAAACCAAACTGGATTTCATTTGGTATACCAAACTGTATTTGCCTTTCTTCTTTCTCTTTTGTAAGTAGCAGCTCATCAAACATCTGCTGTTGAGAGCAGACAATAAATATTAATGAAAGTCAGTGAAAAAAGAAGGATAACAAACAAGCACAAACCAAACACAAATCAAAATAATAAGAATACAAGAAGAATGTTGTTACTTAGAGCAATTCTAAATGTTTGCAATCAAACCTGAACTTGATTTCAGATTCATTAGGAATTTAGGTGGTAATTCTGATCTAAGCTATGGCAGCTTGATCATGGTTTACTCGAGTAACAGCCTTGGGTATTCACTACTGTAAATGAGATCAGAACAGACCTGCTAAAACTTCAAAGCAGAGCTGCTCAAAAAGTCATAAAGCTCTATTAAACATTTGTATAGGCCAGCATTCAGTTTTTACTGGAACTGGTGCTCCTTTGCAGATTTGAGCCATAAAATGCAATGAAACTCAAAACCTTCTTTATAATTCTACTTCAGAATTTAATTCATGTTTGAATACAAATCCCATGAAAAACATAGGCTGGAAGAATCAAATCAATGTGATGAAATGCAGCCATTTAAAAAATGCCAGGTTCTGAGTTAGTGTCTGTTGATTTAAACCATTATAAATCATTGCAGGTTAACATTAAGACAGTAAGAGTTACCTCATCTAAAAGTCTTTTCTGACACAATATGAATCAAATGGACTGAAACTGGGGAGTTTTGCATGGATTTGTCTTAAGTGCTTTGTACATTTCCTCCAGAAAGATTTCTGTACATTTTACAAATTATGTCCAGTGCTGGGTTACAAGACAGCAGCAAATCTTAGCTCAGGGTTTATTAGAGTCCCCAGCAGATGTCTAGTTTTCAGGAGAGAATACAAGTGTAATACTGAACAGGTTTTTCTGTTTGCCACATAAAGAGTTTGCTGTGCTCACTGCTGCTTGCTGATGCACACTTTGTCAGGAGCTCTCTGTGCAGCATCCATTCAAATGAATGTTAATTTACGTACTACTTCGGGCTACAGGGAAGGAGAGCAATTCTCGGAGGCACTCAGTACAATAAATCATTCAATATAAGATTCCTTTATCACTAAAATTGTCAAGGAATAGATCATAAGCAGGGCCATACCAAATATTTGGTTAACTAAAATAAAGCTATACTGACCTGCTCCTGAAGGTTATAAGGAATATGATCTTGCAGATGTGTCCGAAGATCACATTATGCACAGACCCTCCACAACTTGTGAAAAAGACGGTTTGAGTTATGAAAGGGTTCATTTGGATGGGTTTGGGTAGGGGAGAAAACATTCATTTTACTTGCCTTCTTTCTGCCCTATTCTAAACTGAGGCAGTAACAGTGCCCTGTTTGCAGTGCCATGCCTACAGAACTGGAGAGCAGCAAGTTGAGCAGCTATGAAAATGCTGTGCTTGCTTCCGTATCAGCTGCAGTCATCACGTGCGGCTACAGGTGAAGGTACAAGAACGAGCTGTCCACAGAATTTGGTACGTGGATGTATCCTTTTTAACCAAGCAGCAAGGTTTCTAGTTCTCCCGCAGTTTTTTCTTATGGCTTGTAACAGCACAGTACTTCTTAGTCATCTAGGCTGCGTACCACAGTGGAACAACTCTGTGAATGCTAACACTAGCTTCCTTTTCCTGAGAGCTAATGGGGTTATTTTTTATGATGCACATTTTATCAATCAATTTCTTTTATGTAAAGAAAATTTTAGTGTTCAGTACTTCTGCTGATTTTATGTCTCTTAATGTAGATGTGCCTGGGTTTTTTTAAAGCAGTGCTGTATAACTCAGTGCAGAAAACTACATCAATAAGTAATCTCAGAGATATTAAAGGAAATCATGTTTTCGTGTAAATGTTTATTTAAATATCTCATCTTTTCTCAGAATTCATTTGCAGATGGCATCAAGCAAACTAATTTACCAAGATTACTTGTTCATCTCCTATTTGAAACCAACCATTTTATCAAATGGATGCAGACAGGGCCAAAATGCCCCTAAAAACTTCGATGGACATTGCTCTGTCTTTATCCTATCATGGAAATCTTGTGTGGAAAAGAAGTTATGCAGTATTGCCATTTGTTAAGGCAAAATAATTATCTGCAATTACTTCTCATGTCAAAAGAAGTCACCAAAACACATCTACACAGAGACAGTGCCCAATACTGAACAGCAGTAAGGGAAATTCAGACATGTGTGCACTTCTGACATACTCAGATATCACTTGGAGAAGAATGAAATATTACTCCTTTAGGTATATGCATTTTCAAAACTACAACAGGAATGAACAAAAATGGGTTTTGATATATTTCCTAGGTACCAAAGTACAAGTAGATATTTAGGGGACAGACTAAATCCAATGAAGTCTCTGGCAAGACTCCCGTGACTCTGATGGACTACGTCATAACTGAATATTCACAAAGACACTGCGAGGCTGGCATCTTTTCCTGTTCTGATAGGAACATTCCTGTTGCCATTTACTTCAAGCAGCTCTGGACAAACCCTTCATATAAGGATAACTAAACCATCATTTCCTACTGATCAGACTATGCTTCCCCTCAGCTGCTCTCCCTTTGCCCCTTCACATGAATAATTTGGATGCAAATACCACTAAAGAATACAAGCAGCAGTCAGCTTCCACCTGACTGGGACATAACATATATCTCTTCTCTTCAAGAATTATGCTCAGTGGAGATGTAGCATGTGATACAGTTACAGAATAAAGTGATAAATTGAACCTACAGTTTATCTAATATTTATATTACATGGATTCCTAGAGGTCCCCACCTGCCATCTACAATTCGTACGCGCAGTAAGAAACAGAATGTGTCCACATTGCAACTCAGCCTGTAGACAATAAAACTAGTTAATGTGCGATTCTTTTATCACATACTTTGTTTTTTATGCTGGTGAGGTCTACTGAGTCTCACAATGAATGATGATATTTATTTATGGACATTTCTGTAGTCCTCACCACTGTAGCATATGAACACCTCAAAGCTTAATGGCATCCCAAATTAACGACTACTTCTGAGGAAGCACATAAACCTGAAACATCGTGCTCTAGTTAAATTATAAATCTGTGCCACTGCTCCTAAGCGTACAACAAAACTTACACTGAGGAAGCAAGTTTATATGGCAGAACTCTCCGCATTAAGCACACACCAGCATGAAAGCACTCTTCCCCCTAAGCTTAGCTCACTTTGTACAACCGTAGCAATACCCTTCACCTCAGAGGGCTAACTAGGAGCAGCCATCCACGTTTCTGCCTCTGGTCGGGGGAGCGCGTGACCTGTACTCACTGCCATGGGGATGTTCCACGCCATGTAAACATGTGACTTGAAATCATCCATCCAGACCTCGGCCGCCCGCAGGGCGTTGCGCTTTGCATAGTAATCAATGTCGTTGTTGTAGGGTTTCTTTGTGCGTTCAATATGTGCCACGCGAGAACAGGGTAACACCTCCATGCTTCCTCCACACTGCCAGACCTGGGAGAGTTGGGGCAAAAAACAATTACATGATTATTATTTTTTATTTTCTTTCTTTTTTTTTTCTTTTTTTAAGGTAACAAAATTACTTCTTTTCAGATGCTGTAAGTAGACTTTTCCCTAGTCAGAGATGGGTACTATTAAATGATTCAGAACGATTGCTCGATTTGCCTGCTCTGGGGGTGAAACTCCTCTCTCTGCACATTGACTATAGATCAGTCCAAGGTGAATGCAGCTGGGCTGTGTTAGGCACATAAGTTTAGATGCCATAAAGCTTCAAGTCCTTCCCCATAATGTCACTGTTCTTGGAACCATTAGGCAGAAGATAATTTATAAGGTGGTAACCTCTTATCATAGGGACTAATTTAACTTAGTGCTTGTTACTGAAACTTCCACCAAAATCACTTGTATCACCTGGCTGTGTTTGGCACTGTATACACCGGGGGGTACTGTATCAACTCTCCAAATCAACTAACAAACTTTTAATGGTTTAAATGTGACTGCCAGAAAAATCTGATACACATTTAGTGTACATAAGTGTTTCAGGTGACCTATTGCACACCAGAGCCTTTTACGTGGGGATTTGAACATTACCTTTGGGAAAGAGAAGGAAACAAATTACCCACATGTACAATACCAACAGGGAAAAAAAAGCATGAAAACACACTTATTTTCTCATTATGGAAACTAAGACTTTGATTGTGAGTCAGTTAATTATTCTTTTCTTTTTCTAATCTGGCCCCAGTAGGCTTCACTGATTTTCAGCGCAGCAATTCTCCCTTCACAAAGACACTTTGCTCTACCTTCATCAGTAAGAAACAAGCACCAACCCACCTGGTCCCATGGAAATTTTACCCATGAATAAAGACACAAGTGTTAACACAGGATGTTTTGGTGAATCTGGACATTAACCAAAATTTGGATTTATTTAGCAACAACAGGGGTTACTGCCACACTTGGCAGCAGATGTGAGCACAGCAAATTCATTTCTCACTCGGTGCTCCTACATCCTCTCAGCTGCTCACTGCCAGGCAGTGAGGAAAGGAGAAACCTCGGGTGCGACTATTCTCTACACCTTTACCTGCAGGCCGGTCACATGAGCAGCAATAAATGACCACTTATCTCTCTATCCCTGAGTTGAAGATAGATAAAAGGGGCTGAGTGGAGACAGTATCACCCAGCCTTCCCAGACACCACTGTACCCACACTGTGCAATTTTTTCCTGTTGATTATTTACTGTCTGAACTCTGTGGTGGGAAACAAAGAGGACTTGTCTCTCTGAATCAGAGATCTGGAGTGATGCAGGGTGAGTGAAGCTTATGTGTTTCAGTTCCCCCAGGTCTGTACCTAGTACTATAGTCTAGCTGAAAGAAATGAAAGATTAAAATATAAGCAATAATCCATTACTTTCCGAGGTTGTCTTTTACTGAACATAAGATGCTCTCCAAAACAATACTGGGGCAGTTCTCCACCTAACCTGCCTTCCCAGGAACAAAGATAAATTGCTTGTGAAGTGGCAGATGAAATCATCTTCTCCAGTTTGGCTTTTTTTTTTTTTTTTAATACTTACCTTAATACTTAGGTAATATTTATTTACTGCTTTCCAAACAGTTCTGTAGTAAATCACTGGCCACTGGAATTTACATTTGATAAATGAAAGACACCTAAAAACACACTGCTTGTAGATTCGGACTGACATATGCTGAGGGTTTCCAGTACAAAGGGGAACCATCACAAAAAAGAAAGGAATTAATTGATTTTTATGATCAGAAGGGGAAATGAGCAGTACACTCTAGCATGCTGCTGTTTGCCCAATCCATCCTGGAAGTCAGCTATTTAATGCATGGCACATTTTGCTTTCTTTTGATATGGCTAATGACCTTGTAATTTTTATTTATGTATTTTGGTAGCAAGGGCAAATACATTATCTGAGTGACAGATTTATTTCCTTCAAATGCTAGCGTTTGTGCAAACCTGGAGAGGAAAAAGTACTAACCGCAATATTAAATGAAACAGTTTAGCTCATCTCTAAATTCAACACAAACAGTTATTTATCAGTGATAAATTCTCCTCAGATGAAATCCACAGGGAACTCAGACACCTGGCTTTGAAGAAAACACAACAGAAAAAGTCAGCAGCAGCCTCAGGCCAGATAATGTTCACCCTGTCAGCCAGGATCTTCAGTGCTCAGCAGTCAGCATGAATTTGCAGTGCGGTGTGACCACCCCGTCTGCAGTCGTCTAGATTGCTTTACATTTACATTCAGTAACCTCTTGCCTCTACCCCTCAGCCCCGTTTTGCTCTTTAAGGAGGCAAAATCTGCTGAAGAAGGGGAAGGACAGATGGAAGAGAAGGGTCAGGAAATGTTCAAGAAAATCTTGCTTCATATGAAGATGCTGATTTACCCCAGATGACTTGTTTTTTCTGGGAATACACAACTTTTAACACCAGTTGGGACTGTTTTCCGGATAAGGATGGGATTTCCAATCCCAGAGAACTGGATGTACAGCATTGGGGGTGAGGAGGCAGTTAGTCATGTATCACCAGGCATACATCATCGCACCACCACTTCCCTATATCCCAGATAAATGCCACAGCTGCTTGACTATGGGTCATTTCTTTTCAGGCCAGACAAGGTCTCCTGTTTCATTCATAAGGATTAGTTGCTGTTCAATGGAGCACAGACATGACTCTATCCCCACACCCTTTCAGTGCACTGCTAAGTATGGAGTGAAGCTCTTGCCCTTTCCCTTTCTAGCCCAGTGATTACTAAAGGAGTTTCAGTAGCAGAACCAAATATGTGCACCCAAAACTGGACAAGATCCCAGTAGTTCAAAGCAGTCATGTGAGATTTAGACGAAGACATGTGTCTGAATCAAGAGGATGAGGAGGTTTAGCAGCACCTTCTCCCCGCCTGACACAGAACTGGAAGACAGTGGTTCAGAAAACCATTGCCTGTCTGACTAACTACAAGAACTCTCTGAAGTACAATGAAGGATGAAAGAACGAGGGGAGTTTTACTGCATAAGACAGAGAAGAGGGAGGTGAATCAGTAGTTACCCCTGAAACTGGTTAATTCTCTTTTCATCCTCAGAACTGCATTTAATGATTCATTTTAACAGTAGTAAACAATCCATTTCTTTCCACATCTATGAAATTCTGCCTGAAAAATAATTACATGCATCTATATAGCATTTATCAAGCAGAGTTCTTAAAGTGCCTTACTATGGGAAGCAAACTATTTCTACCTGTGAGCATAAAATGATGCGCAAGTCCCTCCAAACTGATGTGTTTCAGGCAATCAGAGGAAACCGACTTCCATACCTATGACTTATCTCCTGCAATAACAACACATTTCCAATCCAAGTTATTTGTCTCATACTGAGTTGCCAACATTGAATGTGTGCTTCAAGGTTCATTTACCAAGAACATGGAAGTGGAAGGGTCCCTCTGAACCACTCCTTACAAGGGTGTGTATCACTGGAAAGCACACTCAGCTGCCTTCTCCCCACGGAGAGGCAAATCCCCAATACTAAGCTTTGTTTGTGGTCTCACAGCACGCATTTACCAAACCTGTATTGCAGGGCAACAGGCTGCACTGAAGGTAAGGTAGGTACAGGCTCAAAAGATGCCCTGGGCTGGGCACAGAAGTAGCTCCAGCATCATCATCAGCAAAGCAAACAGGTTTCTGCTGTGTGTGCTCCTCGACTCAGTGCAGCTGCTACAGCCCAGGGACTTGGCATTGCCTCTGTGAGCATCACACTGTGCAACGTTTTAAGACATGATCAAGTAATTCCAAGAGACACTCAATTTATTTGCTAATTGTAGTTAATTTCTAATTTCCGTATTGCTCTTTAGGCTGCTATAAACAAAACTGATAGCAATATAAATGTTACCATAGCTGTGTTACCTTAGCATTTTTACTGCTAATTATCTCAATCAACTTTTCTATAAACAGACACATTAAGTATTAAGAAGAACAAGTACCCACATCATGGGTAAATTACAAACTGAGTGATAATGTTCGTGGTTTGCACCACAATGATTTACTGGCACTAATTATTAGCTATTCCTGTACACCTGAGATACAGCTGTCCTACAGAAAAGTGTTTACCATGTATTATACAGTAGTCAACCCGACATCACATTCTATGTATCAAATTAAACCTGAGAGGAGACAGTGTCTTGTCTACCATGACTTAAACTGTGCATCACCAAAGTTCTCCGAATGCAGTTTGGGTACATGATTTAGACAGGCTAATAAGTTGTTAAGCTTTCACCCTTGCCAAACGAGAAGAAATTTTTTGAGGAAATACATTTTTCCACAATTATTTGTTGCTGAAGGTTCAAACTACCATTTTAAATAGGATTTTTTTAAAAAGAATGGTTTCCTCAAAAAGATTCCAAAAAGGTCTTAAAATGACTGTCTTTTATTTGGATGAAATTATTAGGAAGTACAGTTTCAAAAAGAAAAAGACAACGCTTCTGACCAAAATTCAGGTATTGGGAATGAGGAAAAGAGGGGAAGCAAAGTGAAGTGTAAATTTCCATCAAATCAATTGGCCAGTTTCGTGAAAAAAAAACCAAAACCAAACCAAAACCAGCTTATCTAAAGAAAAAAAAAAAAAAAAAAAAGTCAAACAACAAGCCTGGTCACTGCTGAAGCCGGACGTAGAGCTGGCTGGACTGCTGGGCTAATCAATTCCTGAGTCATGGCAATATATAGAGAGAGAACATCGCTGACATGGTCTCCAGCTCTGCAGGTGAGACCTATTTCCAACAGCATCGTGCCCTGCTGAGTGAATGTCAGAGCTCAAAAACATTATGGGATTTAATATTCAGGTGAGGTATTTGAACAGGGCAGCTGCAGCTCCCAAGGTGCTCACAGTGATTACGGGGAGGGCTCTTCACGGAGACTCGGTGCTCTGTAAATTGAAAAGCACTCCACACTACCTTCAGCCGTTCTGTTTTTTGAAAATACATGTTTACTGACTAATGAGTGAAATGATTCGTGCCAAAAATGGCAATGAAATTTCAATATTTTACAGCAGGCTTGTAGGAGTGTAAAGAGAAAGGGGTGCCTGCCGTCTACAAGTAACTAATACTAGAGATTAGTCATTGTTTCAGTCAAAACCCCAAACATGTATGTATGTATGACATTTTGTACATTAAGCCAATGGTATAGGGTTATTTAATTTGCTACAAATGATGTCAGTAAAAGCAAAAACAGTACGTAAAAATAAAAATGGCATTGGTATGAAGGCATAGCTGAAGAAACGGTTAACTCTCTCAACTTAGAAAACTTAGACTGGAAAGAAAGATCATGATCCTTAAGAACTTTGTATCCTGCTGTGAATTTTGCAGTTTAAATATCTTGGTGCTCAGTGAGAGGGAAAAAGAAAAGTTTCAGACTCTCTGTTGCAACTATTTTTCCCATCAAATATACCTTTGATTCAAGCAGCTGGAGAGATTAGGTATCCAAGGTCATGTAATAGTAGAAAGGAGATTTCAGTGTGTGGGGGTTTGCTTCCAAATAATCACCCTCTGCTAACAATTTCACAGTCTCTTTTAATGGACACACTGTTTCCGTGCATTGGTCTAAAAACTGCAAGTGTAGAGATGCCAAAGCAACTCCAACACAGAGTGAAGCAGGCATCTTCAACAATGGCCTCCACCTCTTTTAAAACCAGCTGAGTAAGCATTGGCTCACTTTTGGAAAAGAGAGCTGGGTTTAGTCCTGCTCTCTAATAATATAGAAAATCAAGCAAATAATGAAATTTGCAATAATCTGAGCCCATTTTTCACAGTTAGCCAGCTCTCTGGAGGTGGTGCCAGAACGGATTATTACTGTACCCCTTGCAATTGTGCCATAGCAGCTTTGTGCTTTATCTGTTTCCAAGATCTTGCAGACATTTCAGTGGTCATTTGCTGAAAGGAATAATCAGAGTCTACATCTTCCAGCAGCAAGAAAATGGAAAGAACAGCCTTCAAAACATGTATGTGGCAGCAGGGTCCCCTCATTTGTAATGTGCCCAGCAGAGCATGTTACCTGGCATTTCTGCAATAGGTTCTGCCAGAGGCGTCACTTCAGAGGTGGATGTTCAGCACATCCTGAAACGAAACACTTATGCTAGAACTGGACTCTGATGTTTTATAAAAACAGTTCTGAACTCTACCTGAGCAGCACTTCATAGAAGTAGCCTTTCAGATTTCAGACTTTCTTCTCTGTGTGAATGCAACAGAAGAGATGGAGGAGTTTTTAAAGCAGCTCAGATATCCCTGGTTTATGACATCCTAGCGTGGGAATTCTTAAAAGTCAGGGATCTCAGGTTTCCTTCAATTTTCAAAGCAAAGCCTACCAAAGACAGATGTCTTCTAGACTACCCACACACACACCTACAGCAGGACTGGAAAAGATTTTCCTATCATGAAAGAATTTCCACATGTTTCAGAAATTTTGCTGACCTAAATTGTCAAGAATAACATCAATCTTAAATGTTTTCACTAGTTAAAACACAGTTTTTTTGTTACCTCCATCTTCCTCCCTAAAAAACCTACTCCCAAAATGTTTTTCTTAAACTGAATCACTGATGATTTTCAGAAGATCTGTTTGGTGTTAAAAGCTTCTTTAATATAAGCATATTTCAACCTGAAAGATCAGTTTAAACTGAAAGCCCAAACCTTTGTTGCAAAAGTAGAAAACCACAATCTTCTGACAATGTTTAAAAAAAAAAAAGTTATTTGCTCTCATTTGGAAATTTTGCCAAAGTGCAGCCTTTTACACAGAAATATTTTTGGTTTAATTTATCATCTAGAAAAGCCTCAAAAACCTGCCCATCAAACTTTAAGGAGGCCAGTGAGCTCACAGTCCTTCTCAGAGTGCATGTGGCCTGAAGATAATGATGCCTTAAATCACTGCAACAGACCGTCTGAATGGCAGGATGTGATTGAGTGCTTTAATGGTGGTTCCTCAAGGTAAAAAAAGTCTAAGTACTTTCTGGCAAAAGTTGCAATACCTGAAGGGAAGGAAGACACACAACCCAAGTAGTAAATTCACAACAGCAAGCACCACTGGGGCCTTCTCGGCTCCTTTAACACCATTGTGTAAAATAAAATCTATGCGTACAGCAAAATTACAGGAAAATTCCTACTCTGAAGAAGTCAAACTGAAACATCACTCTTAACATTAAAAACATGCATAGGAAGATGATGCTATGGCTTTGGCCTCTCTCTCCAACCAGTCTCAGACCAATAAGGCCTAAATCAGAAAAGGTTCTTCAAGTAAATTTGTAACATGACAATAAGATCTTTCCCCATCCGAAACACAGAAGCTCTCTAGTTACCCTGCAGTCCTTAATGGATGTGGCAACTCCTCTAGTGCCCACTCTACAAACAAGAAATTAGCATGAATATAACACACTTCTGGTTCTTGCATCTCAGATATTGACAGTTTACATAGTTCACTGAAAACTGGTTTTTCAAGGTAATTTATAGCCCGACATTTTCTTTTTTTTCTAACAGGGTTTTATGAATATTCTTTCATTGATGTATTCCCATTGCTGACTAGAGAGTCATATTTAATCAGATGTGCTAGATAAACCGTTCTCTTTCTGCTTTTCACTTCACATAGGAAGCTGTTAGAAACTAGGGAGCTGTCATAATCAAACATGTCATATGGAAAAATTAATCACGTGGTCTCGTTTTGTTCATCAACTACATTTTTATCATCATCTTTAAAGGCAGCCATAATTATGGTTTTAAAGTCCCAGCTCTCATTTCTCAAAATAGCCTGTGCTATTTAATGGTGCACTTACAGAGCAAAAATCTTTCCATGCTGGGACAAAACAGCTTACATCAGAGAGAATTTCAGTTGCCAAAAAAAGAATTGAAAAAAAGGATGAAATCACATCTTGAGATCCACAGATCATACATTTTGACAAAGATTTCAGGATCAACTTCTGATCAATGCTGCCAAATTACAGGACCAAAAAGGGCCCTTCCTTGACTGATCATGATATTGTCTCTATTACAGTCCCTGCCTTTTTGGTTTCAACTCCTGCTAACAGCAGTTTATAGATAATCTGCTAATAGCAGATATATAGGGAGTGTGACAAAATCTTACACATAAAAAAGAATTCTGTCACTAGGATAGTCTTAACATAGGTGTGTAAATACCCAGCCCCCACTGCTCGTGCTGCCCTGGAAGGCTGGGAACATGCAGCAATGTTCGTGGACTATTGATTTTGGATAGTTGAATTTCACTTGGGGCTCTCCTCATGGTTTTTTTCCTGGCTCGTACAGCATGAATTTTATTTGAAGACAGAAGCATAGATACATAGATTAGAGCAGATGCAGTCATGCAAGTCTTTAGTATTTGTTTGGCACTAGTACTATCTCTTTATGTTTATTATTATTAATATTTCATTTGCCCCGATGATGAATACTTGGAATCTAGCTGCTTTTCCCAAAACTATTCCAAACAGAGTTCAAGGGTGTGTTGTTAGATTCTCTTGGAGAGTCACCTAACGTGTGGTTTCATGGCAGATTCAGAACAGCACCTTTTCTTTGTAGGAGCATAAAACAGTTGTTTCATAGATACTTGATTAGCCTTTAAAATTAGTCAGAATTGATTTGAGCTTGATTGGAGATTTTTGAATTCCTCTGGTGGCTCTTCAGCAACAAATTTAGAGGTTGTCCTTCACATATTTCTTAGAGGTTACACAGAACCTCAAGCTAGCAAAGATCTCAGAAGTGACAATAGTGAGAAGATAAAACTCTTGTGTTAAACCCTCTTACAGAAGAAAATAGATAAGCATGAAGAAATTGAAACATGTTCTAGAGAAACTCGCACTCAGCAGCTGCTATCTTGCTGTAAAGATAAACTTTGTGTGTAAAGAACTAAGTCCGATAAATTAATAGACTGGTTGGTACGGGAGAGAGAAGATAGGATTCAAAATTATATTAACAATGTCCCATATACTTTAACCACTAATCTGATCTCCATAAACCCACTTCTGCGCAATTTTTACAAAGGATATTGCACCTTTGAAAAAAGCGTGTCTAGGGAAGAAGTTGATTATTTTACGTGTGAAGTAGAATTCCCGTCTGCAAGGAAAATTTCAGACTCTCTGAAACATCTTGGTGATGGGGAATGGAAATTGCAAAAAATCTTCCGAGAAACAAGAGCAGACTGGTACCACATAGGCTAGCTGCACTGTGCAACACTGCATAGGCCATGCTTTACATATGGATTTCAAATATGCATTAACTGGGATGGCAAAGACTAAAATATCACTCCAAACCAAGGTAGTTCAGGAATTCTTGTTTGCCGCCAGGAAAGTTCAGCTGTAACTGCAGTGACGCTGGTCAAAGACCACCTGCCCTGGTAAGACTGTTTCCTGGGGAGCTGGTGAGAGGGCTTAACAGACAAGCAGAGCATGGCAGGAGTTAAGCACAAGGCCAGAATTATGGCAAAATGCAGCCAGGTCAGTACTCAACGAAATGTTGGGACAGCCTACACAGATACCAGCCTTCCACCACTGGGCTCTGGAGCCTACTCCTCATTCCTGATCCTAAGCTCCCAGGATTCACATGGCCGCAAAGCAGAGCCTGCTTCTGGTGATCATGACATCTGCCTACCAGCACAAGTTCCCCCGACGCCTGCTTTCTCTGGGCAGCTGTCCTGACGGACCCAGCCGCAGCGCTGTACCGTGTGCCATGCAGGGGACAGCAGCTCACCCCTCAGGTGAAGGCACGATGTCAGCATGTCGCTCAGGGGGAAAAGGGCAGGAAAGATGATCTGTTAGTTCCAGGAGGCTCTTGGGGAGCAGAATTTTGGGAGATGGCAGTTTAACAGGTAATAATAAAGCAGGCAATGTCACAGCATGGCGTATAGCAACCATTGGTACGTTCTGTATTGTGACCTTAGACGCAGAAGAGCACTGTTTATCTACCATCAACCTCACTGACATCATTGCCTAGGGACGGCATTAGGGTCTGACAGGAGAGGAAGCACTGAGGAATGGGAAGAAAGGACAGCCTATCCAAGGGCAAGATTTAATTTTCAAAGACTTGTTTTTCTTAGCAAATGAATGTATGTTAGCACCTCAAAACCCTGCAGGAGATGTTAGCAGCTCCTATCACATAAATGACAGGCTTAGAAAAGAGGTTGGTTTGAGACATAGCCTTAAACCTCACAGATTAGAGACAATAACTCTCTCCAAATCTCCCTCAAGTCTGAAAGAAGCTGCAGATATCTTCTGGTCTAATACCAGATATGCTGGTTTTTGCAAGCTCAAATTATTTTTCCTTGTATAAAGTAAATGTAATTTGGTTTAGTAATTTAGTTTGGTAATTTTCCCAGGCAGATGCATCTCATAACATATTCTTTAAGAACGCATTTGATGAGAATAATTTTCTGCCTTCTTACAAATTTACTCAACTTTTTTCCAAATCAATAGAACGGCTGTCCGTCATCTCTGCAAATCTGTCAGCACCGACACTGTTTGTACTGCAACTGTTAAAATTCAACAAATTGGCCTTGGAAAAATACAATCCACATGGGATACATGAAACAGCATTAAAGACCAGCCCGTCATCCTTGTTCCTCACTTCTCACTCATGTGATTGTTTTAGGTTGTTTCTTCTCACTTATCCTAAAAGACCATAGAGAAAATCTCCCTCTAAATTCAAGTCTCAGCAAGGAATAGAGACATATGTACATTAAGCTTACATCAGAAAATCTGCAGCTGAACTCCTACAACATTTAAGTTCTTTGGAAAATACCTGTTTGGCCAGACTTTGAGCTTTACTAACCTGCACCAAACCACCAAATAATTCTGACTAGTAAATTCAGATGCTACTCCTGAAACACAAGAACCAGTATACTAGCTGCCATAGCCCAGTGCTCACTTGAACACTACTTAAAAGAGGCTCAGGACTAGATCAGCTGAGCATAGCAGCAGTCCAAACCAGGTTGAAGGACCCTGTCAGATGCCAGAAGATTAGCGAGAGCACTGAAGGTCAGAGTAGAGATGCCTTGCTTGACATGTGTAGGCATTCACACAACACTTCCATAAAAGTCTCCTGAAAAGTACAGAACTCACAGACAACAGAACTGGGGAACTTTCTAAAAAACATCACTTATAAAATAACTGCATTGACCACACTTGTCACTGCTGTCTCAATTCCCGCTAATATATGTCAAGATTAGTATATTTCTCAATCATTCAGCTACTCAATCATTACCTGAACAAACTGAGAGGCATTCAATCTATTAACCATGCTGATACTTGTGGTATGTCTTTCTAAACCTTTGACTTTCGATTGGAAATTCTTACCTAAAAATAGGAACTGGCACTTAGTCATTATACGCCTTTGGCCCATTAGTAGTTTCATTCCACTGAGGTTTACAAGGCTCTATATTAACAAAGATCACTCCTTCTGATAACGTTATCAGGGCACTGTGCTTTTGATCTGAAGCCAATTCTACCCTTGCCCTAGCCAGGGCTGTCACCCACGGACACCGTTCCTTCAGAAATCAACTTTTCTTCAAGAAACTCATCTCCTCAGTGGGAAAAAAAGTGGTGAGTATAGAAGACCAGATCCTGTCACATGAACTAGTTTAAACACATCTCCGAGACAGAGCTAAAGCCAAAGATTGTAATATTTAGATGGGGTTTGTATGCACCTCGTTTAGGTTCAGGTTTGGGCTTTGGATCTGTGGCCAAATGAGAAGAGCCTCTTGAGATTTTGAGGGGAAGAGTTGTTTTATGTTTCAAACTCCTTCCCATTTTAATATAGTATCTCAGGTGAATAAGGATTATTTCCTCTGACTTAACTAAAGCAAAAATTGGACCTCCAACCCAGAAGCAAAATTAAAAGCCTTTTCCAAAGCCAGGTCCTAGAATTAAAACACCCACACTTGAAACTGCTGGGGTTGCTCTATTCATAACGCCAATTTTCAAATTTAAACTTTTTGAACTTAGAAAGAACACAATAGAAAAAAAATATATACAGCAAGTTTGGAGTCACATACATTAGTGCATGTGGCAGCTGAATTACAGAATCACAGAATGGCTGAAGGTGGAAGGGACCTCTGGAGGTCATCTGGTCCAACCCTTCCCCACCTAGAGCCAATGGCCCAGGACCACATCCCAGCAGCTTTTGAATCTCTCCAACCATGGAGAGTCTACCACCTCTCTGGGCAACCTCTCAACATTGTCTCAACAGTCTCACTTCAATTAACTCTCTTCAAAATGGCAAATGAAATGGTTTTCACACTACTTAGGGTGCCTATCCTCATATGTTTGGGACATAAACTTCTTTTAACTTTGCAGAAAAGACAGTCAGCAAGCATGTAACCCAAAGGCACCTTTTCTAGCAGGCAGGCAAACACATTAGCCTAAAACTAGGCAGAACCTCTCAGAGCATCTCCCTCCGACTGTTACCTAAGCTAAGCCAGGATGAAAGTAAAAAGCAAAAGTTGTTCAACTTTCTTTTTTTCCCTCAAAGTGAGTTCTCAGCTTACTTGTGTAATACCATTAGTTCACATTTTCAGTCTTTTGCTAAAGTAGTAATACTTATTGTGTGTTCAACCTTCACTAAGGAGATGAAAAATGATAAAATGCTTCCTGGCATTTTAGCTGAGACCACAGGGAGGAAGAATAAAGAGTGGAATTTATTGATGCTTCCATTAGAATAAAGTCATTCCTGAATAAGAAAATATTGAAACAGACTGTCTAATGAAGTGATCACAAAAGGTCTTTTCAAAGGACCCTAAGTGGAGTCATCTGCATTTGTTTTCTCTTTCCACAACAACCCCTTAAATGATCTTTGCATATTGTCTGCACTAAATCCTGCAGGGTTGCTATTTCATTTTAAAGAAAAAAGCTTTTAGGCTGCAAGGGATTCATTCAGTGAGAGCTATTATGCTTATTGTGACTCTGCTGCAGAGCCAAGGGATTTACTATATGCTCATTAGATCCTGCTTTGTTCCAAAACAATCTTTTACAATGCAAATTTTAGCATGCTGATCTACTTAGAATAACACTTTCAAAAAAGGCTATTAAAGTAAAAGCTTCTTCTAATGCAGGAACATTACAAACTCAGATTAATTACTAATATTTTAGACCATGAAGACATCTGGTGTCTCAGCTTAAATTCAGCTTTGAACATGGCTATGAGAAGTCACAAGGACTCAGTGTTACGGGTACAAAGCAGTACTGTAGATGGTCACTGAGCTCAGAGGCCGCAGTATAAAGCCATCATGGATGAGGAACATTTGTCAGTTGGCTTCTTGGTCACCAGCGTACAAAAGTCTTGATTTGTTCAAGTGCTGGCACCTGAATCATCTAGGCAGTGGAGAAACCTCACCAGCAGAGACGTCCATGTAGCTAAGGAAGCTACGTGAGGTGAGAGGTGTGAGTTCTCCACAGCCCTGCCACATAACCAGTGGCAGGGCCGATGACAAAAAGGAAAGAAAGCATGGCGAATGTAGCTGGAAAAAATAGCAGAAGTGAGCAGAAGCAACTCAGTGAGTTCTGGTGCTGGATGTTCATTTCTCAGGGAGCTGTGACTGGTTCCATCTCTTGGGAGCGCTCTTTAAATTCATGTTTGGCAGCTGTGACCTGTAGAGGTATTGATGATGTGGGATGCGCTCTTGTTTTTCAAAGCATTAATTCTATCTTGTTCCTCCTCTATGACCTTCCCAAGGGAGCGGTTGTATGAACACAGAACGATGAATATTATCATCTAGGAGATATACCTGATAGCTCATTCTTAATAGTTCTATAAATCTCACTAAGTCTTAGTGCTTTAAGTGTGCAGCAGAGATAATACTGCTGTAAGGAACAGTGTGCGCCCATCTCTCATAAGTACAGAAACCAGCCAGCCTAGTGACACTATATTAAAGCATTCTCTCTTGTACTCTGATTAGCAGAACTCAAGCTGGAGGTAGAATTTATACTGAAAACTGATCTCTAGTAGAACAATTAATAAAATATCAGAGGTGAGCAATAAAGAAAAAAACATCTCCCTGGTAGAAGTACTAACAAATCATTATAGCAATTCCAGACATTCTTTCCCACACATCCATTCTAAATCAAATCAGAAAACTAAAGATGCAATTTATATTAAAAAACCCACAAATCATCACCTGCTTATACTGGACAAGTTCATCTGGTGGGAATAAGCACCTGCTCACTAAACTAACATATGATTATTGAATTCAGATGATGTCCTGTTTTACACAGTAAGTGCCAAATCCTTAATAAACATAAGATGCAGATGTGTGAGCAGGGCTTTCAATGAATGTTTATTTATTTCAGATGAGAAACCCATGATTGAGATTCTCCTCCCTGGGAAAACGTAACCAGTGCTATAGGAAGGTGTAGGAGGAGGAGACTTGCCCATAAAAACCTGGAATAAGCTACCAGTAAGGTAAGGAGAAAGTCACACCTGATTTAGACTAAATCCAACACCACCACAAGTCTCTGAAAAACATGTCTCTGACTTACACTGCCCTTTTGCCCAGGCAGATACCCTTGGCAGCTGCCTGAGTTTTAAGAACTCAAAAAAATGCAAGAAAAAAAACCTGGTGAGTCTGTTACAACACACTTTGACTTCACCTTTCTGACTAAAGGACAGTACATGTCTGGAACAATTTTTTGATACCTTAGAAGAAAGGCACAAAGATGGAGAATAGGAACTTTAACAGAAGAAAGTGCTATTATGTTCTAGTTGTTCTCTCTGCTTAAATGCTTTATTGCTACTATTAATGGACAGATAATAACATTAATCATATGCTGTGACATGACTGACAAACCGAGCTATTTTATATGAACAGATTGCTTAGTACGTCACCTAAGGAGCTGGTAAAGGGATGCAATTTGGGTAAAACACAGAATGAAAAGGCTGTTTGTGATTTTGATGGACAACTCCCTAAAGAATCTCCAAATCCTAGGACTGCAAGGTAGGCAGTCACATTTGTAGATTTGTTGCCTCTCCAGGGAAATCTGAAGTGAGGCGTGTCACCAGACACAGCCTCATACTGCTCTTTTCATTTCATTACTTCAGGACCAGTTATTTCCAGTTACAAAGATTTAGACTAAGACTTGCTTTATTTGACAAATTCTTTTGTTTGGAGGATAGTTTTTTGTTGTTCTGTTGTATAATAAAACCAACAGAAAGGTATTGATTGTGACATATAAAAAGAGTTTGCTAGGCATGCTTTTATTCCTTAAACTAGATAGGACACACTCCATCTAGCATAAGAATATGAAAATACACATACACATCTGGCAGTATTTTTCCCAAGAGCTAAAATTTTCCTCACAATTGAACACTGTAAATATTAGCTTCAGCTTATTGGGAAGATAGTGTCCTGTATTATTAAAGTGCTGAGCAAATAAGGGATGTTCTTTGTTTGCAAGAGATTTCTAGAAGTTAAATATATATGTATACAGATATGGTTTCAAATTGAACCAAATGTGTGCTTGGCATTTCAAGGTGTTTGACAACTCAAAATATGGGAAGAAAGTTCATTTCAGATCAAGCAAAATATTTTGTTCCCAACAACATCTGAAAATATCCTTTTTTGAGAATGTAATTTTTAAAAAGTTTTAATGGATTCTCCTTTCTTAGCAGATTAATTCAGAATTTTTTTTGTTGCCAAATCTGTACTTTTTTTCAAAAAACTATTTGGGAAGTTACTGTCCCATTATAGACTAAAGATAATTAGCTGACTACAAAGAAAACACTGACATTTACCTTTTGCCTTTTTATGGCTTCCTTAAGTAATTCATCATAATTCTTCACTCATAGGCTTGGAACCCAAACACCAAATTTCTGCTGTGACCAGATTTTCAAACCCTTTCAGTCTTGAAAAGAAACTATGTAGAAGAAAGCTCGTATTTTGAGACAAGTCTATGTTCTCCATCCTGGATTTATTACCTTCATGCTAAACCAAAGAGAAAGGTAATCTACAAATAATAGAATTTCACCTAAATTCACCTCTTGTTCTCCTTCCCTGTGTCAGGCAGCCTCATGCTGAACCACACAGGGACATCTATCACACTGGGAATCCGCAGCAGCTCTGTCCCTGCCCTTGGAGACAGCTGTAAGACAGAGCCTAGCAGAGGTTAGAAATGTTTTGTATCATCCTTCCTTGCTCTCATACAAGGACTTTCATCCTGACATCTGAGAGTGATTTGCAGACACCCACTGTGAGCAGGGAGAACTGTATCCCCATTTCATAAGCTAAGAAATTAAAATAGATGGGTTTCATGCCACCTCTTGATGACTCTGTTCTTATAAAACTCATTGCCTCCATGCGCTTCTTAACATGTAAAAGGTAAGAACAACTAGGGTGTGGTAGATGAGGAGTTCAGAGAATACTTTGACAACTTGGTCATACGGCGTGCTCATCCCTCCCCCTCAATCCTGCCCTTATTTATCCTTCCTTGGTCCACTGCAGAATTTGGCCCCTCTGCATTTCACACACCGCTAGATGTTGAAAGTGCTGACAATGCAAACAAACGTGCATTCACAAACATGGCACTGCTTGACTTGTTTGTAACAGAGCATTCTGGAGTCAGTTATATATAGCACAGGCACGAAATACAGATATCAGCACAAAACTGACCTCAAAAGAATGTCAGATGTGACAAGAAAAGTATTGAATTAGAAAATACACAGAGTTTACTTAATGACCTATGGCATTTTGTGTTTCCAGACCGTTGCAATAGTTTTACTTCAAAAGATACACTTCAACTACAGCTTGGCTAAAAGAAAGAAATAAAAACAACCTCTCTGTTACTCCAGTAATTTTTATTTCTGGAGAATGGTAGTAGTCATTAAACACTACTTTCCTTCATTAAAGTCTGGATTTCCAAGAACTGAAAGGGACAGTACCACAGGATTAAGTAATTCTTTCATCACATGGCTGATGTGTTTTATCCCTGCTGGGTCACAAGTGCTCTTCATTTACCAAGCTCCAGGTTTTATCTATTTATTTGTGGAGCCTTTGTTGTAAACATTTTGGGTTGCGAAAGAAAGATTTGAGAGTCTTTCCTACTTTTATTTTCAACCTAAAATACAATTCTGTGTTAAAAAGCCTTTTCTGATGAAATGGGATGGATGATAAGAAAACAATTACAGGAGCTGCATTGCTTTGCCTATCATCTCGAAGAAAATCTGAAAAAAATATAGCTCTACATCATTTTTATGAAGGCACTTTTCTGGACTTTTAGTTCATTTAATTTTACCCTGGAGCATCTTTGCTGTGAGTAACATGGAATACAATCCACTTGTCTGTCCCGTTGCCTCTAAATAATCTCTTTCTATCTTCTCTCGGAGCCAGGCTGTCACAAGCAGCATAATACCTCTACAGAGATGAAATAAGACAAAAGCAATAACCACAGCCAAGGCCCCCAGGGATTTCTTCCCTAGCTCCAACTACAGTGTCCACTGTATCAAAATCCTGCCTTGTTGCCCTGTGTCAATGTTTACATGCTCTGCTGCTTCTACCACTCACATTTTCAGAGGAATTCCAGCCTTATCATCTGCTTTGTCAGGTGATGGCAACAACTATTTCCTTTCCACATTTCTCCTGTCACAGCCACCTTCTGCCAACAACCTCTGGTCACAGCCTCTGCTCTATGACTGAACTGTGCTGACCAATTCCATTATTATATAAAAGATGCTGTGTTTAAAAAAATGATTAAAGTGCCCCATAACATGGCAGGAGAATGGGCTTTGTGGCTGCTTGTGTCCCCTTGCTGAGACTAAACTGCAAGTTACTTGGTTCGTTTTGGCCAGGCCAGGTGGAGATCTTATCCCAGAGGCATGTGCACCAGTCCTGTTCATCCCCTCTGCCCTCCATATTCTCCCATTCCCAAAAGATTACCACTGCTTGAGCTGGTCATGCAACTGCCCTGTAATCTGGATAAATTATAATTCCAAATTATACAGTCTAGTTTAAACAATAATAGGAGCTGCAACCCTGTATCATTTTTGACAGATTTGGGAAGACTAAGTATGCAGCTGAGGTTTAAGGGGATGACAATCTCTGTTTCAGGATGAAGACAAAGAGGAGGCAATATTTTTTTACCTAGCTTTGATGGAAACAAAATGCCTGACTATAATTTATGTTGGCATGAACCTGCTAAAGGGTGAAATTCAGTTTTTTAAATGAGGAGTACTGTGGCTGTTAATGTGACAGCAGTTATGGAAGCTTCAATCACATCCAGATGCTATACATGCACATACTAAAATACCAGAAGCATTTTAGAGATCCCCTGAAAGATGGACATGGACGGAAAGAAATATTTCCTCCCATCTGCCATAGAACAAAAATTGGATATAGGGAAATAAAATGTATTCAAAGTCACATCTGAACCTATGGTAGAGATAGAAATGAACTCGGTTTACCGATTTTTAGGCTAGTGCCTTAGCTGAAGGATTATCCTAATGCAATGAATTATGGTCAGTCTATGGGTCTGCACAGAACAGGCCGAGAGTTTTTACTCATTAGCAGATCTCTGCAGGATTTCTGTCCAAGAAACATCAGTTCTGCCCCATATTTCAAAATTTGTGTTCAATCTAGTTTTCCTCACCTTTATTATTTTTGAAGAGAAATCCTCCTTGGCACTCTGACAGGAATCAGGAGCTGAGAAACACTGGCAGCCCCAGGTGAGCCAGGATGCGTGAGCAAGGACAGTGCTCCAGCGAATACAGAGCTGCACCAGGAGCTGCCCCGAGGAGCCCCTGGGCTCCCCAGAGCCACGCACAGGTCGGCTGCTGAGGAACGTGATTGAGCGAGAGACCAGGCAAATTCAGAGAAGCCAAATCAAATAAATAGTCTGTGTGGAATAAGATAAATGTAATGAATCACTGCCTTCCAGTTAAGAAATACCCTCTTAATTTTTTTTACCAGTGTAGTTTAACTGGGATCCTCCTCCCTGATTAGAGTCATCAATTATTGATGATCCCCAGAAAACAGGCTAATAAATGCACATGCTGACAGATAGATACAAGTTATGAGAATAAAAAGTCACTGTTCTCAAAGATGTCTAAATACTGTCTCCCAATATCTGCGACAATTGATGTCAAAATGCCTTGGGGAGGGCTCAGTAGCACCATCTGCTCCTTGGAGAGAACGTGTCGTATACATTTGATGTCTACCTGCATTCATGCACAATGACAGGCGACACAGCCGAGTGGAGCATCTAAAGGAGGTAGGCAGAGATCATGAAAAACTCTGCAGGTAAACCTGACCCATACCTGCACTTGTCAAAGTGTTCAAACTTCACGTGCAATAAAGTTTGTGCAATTGGACCAAGAAAATGTACTTGCCTTCTGACAAATTAACTGTATTTCACTAGTGTTCCTTCTAAATAGCATAAGCATGTTTTTAAATCTCAAAAATATGCCATACAGTGAGATTTAAGCCCACTCTATTTTCTGAGAGAAGTCCAAGGGACAGTTTGATAACTACCTGCATGGGAAGAAATTCCTGGTCCTAGCTCTTTACTGTAGCAGAAAAAGACATAATAAAACTGTTAACTGGTAGCTAATGCTAGAGAGATTCTGACTTCAGAATAAATTGGGGTTTTTTAAAACAATAAAGATAATTAAATACAGAACAGCTTACTGGCTTTCTGTGGCAAATTCTCTGTTACTTTAAGGTTTTTTGCAGTGAGGCTGGGCATCTTCTAAAACCTACCAAAAAACTCAAACAGAAATTATGGGGCTGTGTAAGCTGCTGGGTCAGGATCTTGGCCCTCCATTAGCCAGTTTAATTAAAGAAGCCTGCTAGAAGTTGGGGGGTTTAATTGCATATCAATTCTTGCATATCAAATTTACAAAGTATTGTGGAGAAACAAAATACCATGGCTCAGAAAAAAGTCTGACAATTGGCAAACTCTATTTCTCCAATTTTTATAAATTATATAAGATTTTTATGTATTAAAAATTAATCATTCAAGCTTTCTAGACTGGACTCAATCCAGCCTAATGATCCTTTGATGCAGAATTAGAATTTCTTCAAACAATGTTTCTTCCCTTAAATTTCTCAAGCTATGATGATTATAACTACAGGTGGAGATTAATAACTCCTTCACAAGGGGAAAAACAATGAATACATCGTGCATCACTTCCTCGTAATCCAAGACACAATAGAACAACATCTTCCTCTGCTTGTAATCACTAAGATTGTGCAGTAAATCAGAAGTTATCAAGCAGAACAAACTTAATGCCCTTGAGAGCAGTACAGTCATGGGGTTTTATTAATAAAGTCAAGAACAGGCAGCAAGCAACAGCTACTACTAAATAGGCACCATGGCCAGAACTGAGCAACAAAACTTCAGAAGCAAATGTTCTGTAAATGTCTTCCTCAAAAAGTGGAAATTTTATTTTTAAGCTAGCCCTTGAGGACAGTTATCATATGATGCTAAGGTTTTAAAAAACAAAACCAAGCAAGCAGCAGAGTTCCTGGGAAAAGGCCAGGTGAAGTGAGTTGCTCCCAAATCCACTCTCTAAACAGCGGAGCAAAGCCACCTCCCAGCCCCTGTCAGGGTGATGGCACAGGCCCCCGAGGAGCTCCGCAGTGTCTCTGGAGGGCAGCCCTGAGGCATCCCCCCTGAGGCACCCTCCAGACACCTGCCTCACGCACTCGGCTCTGACGGCAGCTCCTGGCGCAGTGCAGCCTCTGGGACACAGCGGGCTCGGGACGCAGCATCCTGGTGGATCCATGACCCTCAGCAACCACCGTTCACAGGAGCTCCCCGACCGCTGCAGAGGCAGACCTAGAGATTTCCCTTGTATCCCTGGGTGCATTATCTCAACTTGGACCTTACTTCTAAACTACTTTCCGTTTCTAACCACTGGATCGCATTTTGCCTTTGTCTACTGACGTAAAGAAAACTCTGCTACTAGAAATCTTCTTTTATATCCTTTGAGATCATTAGGAAATCACTTCTTGCCTTTGCTGCTGATGCAGAATGGCATTACTGAGGACAGAAATGCAATTTGCAATTGCCTGTAGTTCCAGATCCAGCCAAGCACTTGACTGCTTGCTTAACTCTACAGCTCTGTTATTCCATTGGCTACAGCAGGACCATCACACAGCTAAAATTAAATGCCTATTTAAGTGCCTTGTAGGTTTCTGGCTTGTTAACAATTCACCGCCAATACCTCAACCCACTTAGACTGTCGCTCTTCCTCAATTGTAGTGGTTCTCTGGTGTTAGCTGGAGTTTAAAAACTCCTTTTAACTCCAAGTTGAACAAGTAAATGTGCTTCTGAAAACACCCATGAGAAGACCTACTGCAGAACCTGCTATCTTTCCTACTTACGCAATTTTCATAACAGAACTGTACATCACACTTATCTCATTAGCAGTCATCACCTCAGGCAGTACATACAATGTGGGTGGGTTTTCTTTTTTCTGATTACCTAGGAAGTCTTGCTGTCTCTAATTTTTTATGAATCTCATGAATTGCCACTGAAATCTTTATAGCTACAGTAGCTTGGAATGTAATGCTCTAAACCAATTTTATACCCAATAAAACAATTTAATACCTAATAAACTTTATGAAGAAAGTGGCACATTTCTAAGTAGTGCCTCTTGGTAATGAAATCAAACTAAAGATGCCTGAGGGAGAAAAGCTCCATGTCTGTGAGTAGCAGCCTTGGGTAAGTGCTGACACCTAGGGTGGACATCACAAAACCAACCAGTACAATATGGTTGCGCTGCCAGTTTTGGCAAAGCTGTAGCAATGGGTCCATCAACGAAGAACTACGAATCCTTATCACAGCATACTAACGCAGGTAAGGAAGGAAAGTCAAAATGCACTGAACTAAAGTGAAGAAGCAAGCAGAGCTCCTGTAACTGTCCAATTGACAGGTTTGCTTCGGATGAACTTCCCAAAGGCACATATTGCTCTTCCTCAGAACAGTGAAGTTGGAAAAAGTGCAGAAGCAGTCTCTCACCTTTCTAGTTCAGCCAAAGCTTGAAAATGCTGATGTGTGAAAGTGGGATTTAATTTTGTAAGAACTTTCTGGAGCACTCAGGTGTTGACTTCCACAATTCTGTGAAGAGATGGTTTTTGGATGTCATTTTAACTGAGACTAGTGTAAGCCACCCCCAAGATGAAATCAGCACTCTCGAAAACATAACTTCAGTTTGGAGAACAGAATCTCATCCTTTCGCTCCTCAGAGCAGCTTGTAAGAGATCTAATCAAATAATTATAGTATGCTTTAGCTAGAAGGGTAAGGAAGAAAAACCATGTATGTGAATGAAAATAGAATAGGTCACAATAGTAGCAATGACTTATGAGGGTTATTTCTCACATCTGAAAGCCCAATAACTCACAAGTACCCCAACCATAAGTGAATTACATGAGTCTTTTGTGCAAGTAAAATTTTCCATTATGCACCTAGTCTGATGCACTGTAACCATTTGTCTGTCTTCACAAAACCATAAGGAATGTTTCAAAGAGAACTTCTAAAGCCAACAGAGGGTAAAAGGCATCCTTGTCTGTGAAAATGCCCTACATCCCCTATTTTCTTCTATTTTTTTCCTTTGGTATCTTTCATACAACAAGTCTAAACTGTACTCTCAGCTTGGCTGTTGTAAATTTACAATCAAGCCACTGACTGAAGTTAGTCTGAAACTGTACCAGCCTAAAGGCAGCAGCTGGCCACAAGAACAGCTTTTGTGTATTACAGATGTGCTGCTCTCCCTGATTTGTTATCACAACTGGACCCAGTAATCCTCTGTGTTTACAGCATATAAAAACAAAAAACAAACAAAAAAAGCAGCTCATTGCTAACTAAACTAGTTGTATATTTCTGCGTGTTTGTCTTGCAGACCTCTTGGAACTGTTTAGATGATGTCCTCAGCTTTGTAGTGAGAGGCTTCACATTTCTAAACTTATCTTAAATAAAAGAAGCTTAAAAATGAAATTTTACACTATTTTTATCTTACAGAGAAGTTGTATTGTAGAGGATGATCCTGGACTGTCAGAGAAACAGTACAGATAATAGACTTTAACTCCATTTCTCAGTTTCTCAACTTAACTGACACCTTCAGGCTTTGAAGAAAAAGCCCTCATTGATGTAATGACGGTATAGAAGTAGGGACCTCTGAGTGACCCTCATTCCGGGGAGAAAACTGCTTCATCTCTATCTCTGACCAGCCTCAAAAGTCAAATGCAAACAGCAGGCCATGAGATATGTTATCAAAAACGAAGTGGAAGATGCCAGCCCTGGCTCTTCACTCCAGCTCTGGATACCACAATTGAAGCCAATTTGTGGCCCTGAGATACTCAGTCTGGGTTGAGTATCAGAAGTTTGTGTTTTATACTGTGGTAACAAAATTTGAACATTTCCCCTCCTGCTCATATCCTGCTCCATCATCCATGTCTCCATTTGCAAAAGAAAAATTAAGAAAGAGACAGGTGAACCTTTGCATAGCCTTTGCACCCATGAAGAACGGTACATAGAATCAGAATCATTTATGTTAGAAAAGACCTCTGAGTTCACCATGCTACACATAACTTTTTTTTTTAATCTTCCACTTATTTCAGGGCTACTATGCATTTTATTGTGAATGTGCAGTGTGGAAAATCATGCTAATTATGGCTGTGGTATAACAAGTTAGGTGAATAAACTGGGACCCTATGACTGAAATGGGAAATCTGTCTCAACACAGAACACACCTGCTTGATTCTTGCAGCAGCACAGGAGCTGTGAGTCCTCTGGCAGGCAACAATCTGTAACATCCTTAAATACATACACAGCTTGAAGCATTTCCCTGGCATGAGCGGGAACTTAAAAACTGTGCTCAAAACCCTTTGTTATACTGGGATGGAATTAAATCTATGCTTGCCCTGGATGCTATTACATCTTTGCGTGAAGGATCTCTGTAACCATTTTCTACTTAATCAAAACACAACTCAGCATAGATGTGATTACACAATTCAAATGACAAGTAATAATAGTCTTTGTCTTTTGTTTTGATGAATTCTGAGTTCTCTATGTAGATAACATAGTTAATTTGTTATTCAGAAATGGTATTTAATCATTGAAGGACATTCTGAATCTGACCAGAAAAAAAACCACTCCAACAACCAAAGGGAAAATAATCAAACAATATTTGATAAATGCGGTATGTTTTGAACAATTTTGTTCAAAGTGTTGAGCTTAGCAAAAGTAGGCTAAGTTAGCAAAAACTATACTAATCAACAAATGGAAAAAACCCCCAACCCTGCCTTGTTTCATGTCTCTGATATTTCACAACATCTACAAGTTGCTACACCAGAGAGTTTTTAAAAGAATTTACAGTTGCTTTGTATTCTGAACAAATTCACTTGCTCAGCAAGAGAAATGACATTAAACTGCTGACAAAATATACAAAGCAGAGCTGGTTTCAGATATTCATGCCTTAGACTGTGTCAAAAGCACTGCAAATATTAATATCAAACCATGACTACTTCTAATAGAAACTATGAGAGAAGTCAAAATAAAATGTGTTTTCTAAGGCAAGAAGCTGAAAAAAACATGTCTCAGGATGATAAAGAGACTGTAGAAAATTCAGGTACTGATTTCATGGGTATTAACTATGCATAATATACATATGTAAGAAGACAGCATAACCTTGTGGGTAGGGCATTTTTATAAGTCTGAGAAGGAGAGCTGGCTTGAATCCTTGGTTCTGCCAAAAGCAGAGTATTTGAGTAAGACACCCCACACCTCAGTGTACTCATATGTAAAGGGTCAATAATAAAATTGCCTTCTGTTAAAACCACAGGAGAACCAGAAGCTGAAAAAATATACAAAAATTAAATACCTTGCATTTTTGTTTTTAAAACAACAGCACAGGCATTTTAAAATACTGACGCTCTGCTTCCAGATAAGTAGGCAGAACTTGGTGTTAACTTAGAGTAAGGGTCCTTCAGACATCAAAGATTACTGGGGTGCCTCAGTTTGCAGATGGCCAATTTGGGACTCCTCAAAGAGAGTCAGTGAATGTCTTTTTAGCCACCTGCAGTTATGTCTCAGTTTAGAAACAGCAATAAGATGCCGGCTGAGCAGGGTGTGCCCTTTCTGCTACTACATGCTTCGCCATGCTGTGCAGCACGTCATGTTGTAACTATTGCCTTTTGTTAGATGGATCATCACAAGTATAAGAGCACATGCCATTAAATACAATTCTGCCTTAACTGAGGTGCCATTGTATGAAATGGCTACTGCTCCCAGCAATTTGAACAAGACACACATTTGGACAAACCAGTATTTTATGTCAGCAATGGATGATATCTACACTAAGAATGAAGAAGATTGTATTTCTTTAAGTCTCTGATGTTCAAGGACTGCAATTTAAACCGTTTATATATGGTGAACATTACAGCGTATACAGCTTTCATGACTTTCAGCCACCCTCAGTCACAGAACAGGCCCTGCCCGCACCAGGTTAGCATCAGAATGATCCCCCCTGAACACTCCCCCCTGGGTAATGTTGCTCCATAGTACCACTTGGCAACCCTGAAGAGAACCACAACATTTAGCTCCCCAGTTGCTAGATGGTCCCCTGGGTAACATTAGCACCTGGGGTAGGTTTCAGCCCTCACAGTTTGCTCCACGTTATATTATACTGGCCCATCTGTTGGTGCTGGAAAATGTACCTACAACTATAGAAGCCTGGAAGTGCTTGGCTGTCCCATTAGTGAGGTGATTAGTAGCATTGGCACACATTCAGGCAACTATTGCACTCAGACAGAAAGAAACAAAATACGTTTTCATCAGCTGAAATACAGAAACCGAATCTATAAACATAAAGCATCTGCTTTGTGAAAGTGAAAGAAAAAAGGAGAAAAAACGAGAGAAACATCATGGCTTTAAAATGATAAAAGCCCTTCTAAGAACAACATACTGTATTTGCTGAAAATGTGTGCAACATCATTTGTCAGATATGAAATTTTAAAGTGAGGATCAAAAGGTACTGAAGATGGAGTATTTATACGACACCGCTCTATTTTTCTTTTTCTGAAAGTCTTGCAGTGCTTTTAACACAAGAAAACATCAATATGGCAATCACATCTCTGCCAAACAAATTTTCGGCATTGACAGGTAGTGGTTAGTAAGCCTGTTGAGTGCAATTAGCAGTTGCAGGGATGACAGCATTGAACATCAGACCACATGCCACTGCTGGCTGCTGCGAAGGAAACCAGCCTGCTCAAACCCACTGTCAGGAGGACACTGACACTTCCTACTAAGTGCCTTCTTCTCTGGTGACCACATTCTGTACTTCGGTCTTGCCACACCATGATACTGGCGTTCCTACAAGTTGTTTGTCAAAACTCAAAATAAATATGCAATGGATTCAGGAAAATAAGACCTGATATTTCTACTTACATTCCTTAAAAGCAGCCCTAGGCTGTAGAATTTCAAGAAAACATCTTTTTCATTTTCTTCAGCTGAATAATATAAACCAAGTCCCACCCCTGCTATAAAATTATGTCAGTGATATTGTAACCATGGTGGTTTAGATATAAAACCCCTGAAACCTCTAAGCTCAAAAACTTCCTACTTTTTCTATGTATATATGTCAACTAATAAACAATATTCTTTCTGTGGCTTCAACTATTGAATACATGGTTCCCTATTTATTTTACTACTATTATTTCCTTTTCCCAGTCTTAGACCCCACACACTTTTGTACCTGGCACTTACAGACAAAGATCCTGGCAAATACTGTCTCTTTTCATCCAGTCACACTGGCACTACAGTGTGACATTACAGTGCAAATGTAGACATAACTAATACGGATGGGAAGCCAGTCTTCTGGCTCTGTCTAGTGCACAATAAAGAGAACACATAGGAATTTAAAACAAAAATTGTGGCTGAAAAAACTAGGAACAACCCAAACTTCTTATTGTCCTGATATAACCCTCAGAATGCTTCAAGAGATAAGTGACAAACTCCACAAGGAGTGGCTGTAGCGATGAGGGTGAAGTACTTTGATGCCTCAAAAAAGAACCTTTTAAAGAAAACAGAGGAAGAAAATGCTACTTGGAGATAAGTGCCACAAACTGACAAGAGTTTTGCCTGGCAAATCAACACACAGCCCTGCTCACCCCATCTACTGAAAGATAATGTTGCATTAGAAAAAAAAAAAATCCAGCTGTTGTGAAATTCTTTAGAGGAAAAAATCTGATTGACTTGTCAGCAGCCTCTTTACTATTTGGCAGTTCCAACAGCATACGATATGAGAATCAAATATTAATAACCTTGTTTCCCAGGTATGCTTCCATAACGTAAGGAGATTATCTCTCATGAACCTGTTCCTTAAAAGGATTGTGACCTTCCTCCTCTGAGTTGCACTCCTAGGAAAGCCAGCGCCGTTAAATCAGAGCATTAACCAAGTCCAGTAGTGTTTGGACAGAGCTCTTGCATCTCGTTCCAGTCATTCAGAAGAAACAAACCAGAAGCAGCATTTGGTGATTTGAGTCACCTTGAAGAACACAAGCTCTGATTGTTCTGCTTCTCAGAAGGTGCGTGGCTGTTCACACCCTCACTGCTGGCAGCAGAGCATCACACGAGGGCATCATTGCACTGTAAACACACTGAAAGAAAACAGCTCCTACCTCGAAGTACTTGCTGTCCTCACAGACAAACGGAAAAAAAAATGAAACAAAGGCAGGAACTTCCCCGAAAGCTCACTCTTTGTCTAAGGAAAAAGAGACAGCAGTGGTTCTGGTGTTCCTATTTAGTCCCATTTCCTAATTTGAAGAAGGAATTTGGCCTTTCTTCCTCCCTCCCAGTCAGCATCCCCTTCCTTACTTTTATCCCTTCCTAGATGCTGTATCCTTCATTTTCAGTGGAGGATCATGTTGGTTTGAACAATTCTCTGCGTCTTTCTCCCAAACTTCTTTGCTGTGTCTTTGTGAAGAACAACGCCACAACATTTTTCAAATGTCACTCGCTATTTGGTTTTAGACATTCATTTTGCAAGCTAAGAGAGGATGCCTCACAGCATGCCTGCATTCATCTCCAGGCAGCAAGGCCCTTAAGCACGTGCTGAATTCTAACCAGGCACTCAATCCCGTTGACATCACGGGGATTTACACCAGTGCTTCACACTAAAGAGGTAACTTCAGGACTTTGCTAAATTAGGGCCTGAATTTTGATTGAAGAATTTGATGCAAGGAGCTTCAAATTACATTTTCAGTTGTTTTTATAATCTCATTTGCCTTCCTAAACACATAATACCTATTTGCTTTTTTTTTTTTTCCTAAACCGCAGGTAATCATACATCTAAGTGAACACCTGTAAGGACTGAATACAGCTTACTTCATACGTTGTACTCAACTTGGAGTAAGTTGTGCCAATAGCAAAGCCCCAAAGATTCAGCAAAAGTTTGAGTCTGCTCAAATGTTTGACTGACATCTAGGGAATATGGTTTGGTGCACTTCCCAAAGCTTTTCTGAGACATTTAAGGAAAAAAACAAAGTACACACAAAGCACTGTGTTCTCCTACCCAGTGAATCTTGTTAAGAAGTTTTAATATATAGGAATTTAAAAAAAATTTTTTTTTTCTACTGTTATTTTTTTGTGTGAATACTGTTATTACTGTCTGTGAATCATCAAGAAGGCAAGTAGGCTGCAGGTGCTGTGACAGAGCATTTAAATTTTGGGAGCATGTTTTGCTGTCACTCATAAAAATGATGTGTAGCTATATATATTTGGAAACAAAATATTAAAATTACATCTACATGTGTATTATTTTAGGGTACATTTGTGTATAGGCAACTCTCAGAATCCTTCCACAAAGTTTCTGTTTGAAGGGAAGTGCCACGGTGCTAACTTCCAGATTATTCCAATTGAACAAACAACTCACCAAAAGTAACACGAGTACGAAATTAAGTTTGAGGTGTGCTACAGTACTGCAAACTTCCCACAGGGAGGATCTGGCAGAACAGCAGTCAGAGTTTTACCAGTGAGATTTCTCAGCGGAAATTCAATAGGATTTGGACATCCAGGTCATTGAGCCTTATCTGGAATATTTCACCCCTTTTATTGATTTTTCCTTAAATCAGATGCACGCCTAGCATTATGAAGAAACAGATGTGTGTGACTGGGAGGGAGGAGAGAAAGGGAGGGACACTGAATCACAGGCTAGGATGACATCTAATATTAAAATTTCTGTATTGTTTCCACCTCACTTGATTTTTTGGGCTATCAATCAAGCCAGACGGATTTACATTAGCAGAGGACCAGGCTTTCACTTTTCTGAATTGTCTCTACTGGCTGCATGTCAAAATAAGTCTTGGGCATTTGACAGGGCAAGGAGCCAAAATTGCAGGTTCATGGATTTTTTGTTTGTGGTTTGTTTGGGTTTTCTTAAGCTTCTTTTGGAAAGGTTTAGTGGTATTTATCTTCTGCAAGCAAGTGGGCAGGGCTTACAAGAGAGGCTTTGTTCAGCAGGTTTTTATGTCATGCAGCCATGCTGCCTTATTTGAGTACCTCTCTTTTGTGTAAGGGATTTGTTATTTGTTTGTTGTCAAGATGCCTCTGGGTATTAGCCCCCACTTCTTATGAAGGGATTATTTTTCTATTATTTTTCACAATGTTCCCCTCCAGCAGTTTCAGCTGCTGTAATACTTGAGGATGTTCCAAAAGGCAGAGGGACAATGCAGAGACACGAATAAATTTTATGTTGTGGCATCAGATTCTCTTTCCTGAAGTAATTTTCCCTTGAAGTGGCTTCTCATTCCCCAAATACCAACTCTTCTTTCCTTGCCCTCTCTTGATTCCTCCCTGATATCTACTTTAACACAAGTTTTTAACTGACGTGACTTTACTTGTGTCCATGTGGTCCCAAACTACTATTAACAGACCCTGCAAAATACAGCAGGATCAAGAAGCCTGCCCTTTCTGGCAAAGCTGACCCTGAAAAATAGAAAGCCTCTTGGAACCTTGATGGACGTCAAAAGGACTTTATTTTCTCCAGAATAGCTGATTTTCTCCTTGAGCCACAGACCCGGGAAGCGACCCAGTTCCAGTGCCCAGGCCCAACTCCTGCACTGGACCACACAGCCCTTCACAAAAACTAGTGTGTATCTGGTCCTTAAAAAGGGAAAGTGAGGTCACTCTGAAGAGGAGGCTTAATTTTCAAATAAAAACCATAAGTCAGCAACATGGAAGATGCCATTAGGGTAATCTCAAGGTAAGAGTATGAGGAAGAATAGGCAGACGGGGAAAAATTAATATTACAAGGCCGTATTTCTCATCTCAGTGGGCACAAGATATGAACTAGACAGGTTTGTCCTCTGAGCAGGGGAACGAGCAAAGCACATGCATGAAGCATGAGTTCCAACTGCATGAGGCATTTCCAAGCTGTCCAAAAACCCAGCACTAAATTCAAGCTGTTCTGATTCACTGGTACATGAATACAGAAATAGCTAGTCTGGCACCTTTCAGCTTCCTTCAGGATTACAGTTCTAAAAGGACTATGCCTGGAAAAACATCAACAGCTTTCAGATTGCAAAGGCAGAAACATTTGACACAAGGCTTTTTAACACATTTGAAAAATAAAACAAAATTTAAGTGGAACGAATCTGGATTCAGTATAGCTTCCTGGTTTATACCTTAACTGGTGTGGACTGGCATCTCATTACCAATTTCAAGGAAAACACTCTCATCTCTCAGCTGAGAATCAGACATAACCCCTTTATCACGGGCCATAACTGAGTTTTAGGACATATCTCAGGAACTTAAAAAATGCAGTATCAGCAGGTTTACACAGGGCAGATAAATAAAAACCTAACGGGAGTGATAGGTAATAACTTGCACAAAGGAGTTGATGAGGTGCATGAAAAAGAAACATTAGATTGCTTCACAAAAATCAGACAGTAACACCATTCAAAACAAAACAAACAAAAAAAGCAGTTATCCTGAGATACTGCACTAAATCTAGTGATGAATGTGCTGATAACTCAATACTTAGTTTTGTGTCACCACTGTAAATCAGAGGTAATTTTTCAAAAGTCTGAATGTTATTTTTTCTTGGTTCATCTTCACCTAAGGGTTCTCAGCTCTAATGGCAAGAATAAAATTTATAGTCCAGAACTTCAAGTTGATTCTCATGCTAGATGGAAGCTTGTCTCCAGAGGTTAGGCTAACATATGTCTTACTCTCACAGATGCTTGGAAGTTTTTAAGAAAGTCTGAGGTTGCCAAAAAGCAGAGTGAGAAGAAATAGCCTAGGACATGTGAGAAAAGAGGTAAGAATGAAATTTTTAAAATTTCAAGTCTTTAAGACTTTGTTATATAAATTCTTCATTCTGGAAAAGCGGTCTTCATTACCAGACCAACACTCTAGGGCCCTCAGATGTCATTGTGATGGCTGGTAAATAAATTTATCCACGAACAAAAGTCACTGAGCCCAGTTCACTCCCATCAGCTCACCATGTGGCCCTAGTGCAACAGAAAGTCCACTTAAGGGTTTTAGTGGCGCAGGACACCATCTAACAGTTTTCCTTTTAATCCAGATATTTTAGGGCTTGTCAACACAAAGATAATTAAGGTTGGTTAACTGAAAGATATCTAAGTGAATGTATGTAATTAAATAAGCATACTGGACTACTATGAAAGCTCTAATTCAGGTGCAGGTGGCTTTACACTACAGATCTTGGTGTAGCAATCCAAGGCCACTTTGCACACACATGCTAACTTCACATCACTTTGAATTGATTCACTCTTTCTGAATCACATCAGCAATACATTAGTTTCTTTAACATCTTCACTGAATGGATGTATCAAATTCTGAAAACACTTTGAAATTTGTCACAGACTTGTAACCGAGCTAAGTTATTTAGTCTTTAGTGTTGACATGAGTAAGTAGTTTACTGCTACTTTTTGAAACACTGAACAGAAACACTGTGAACAGTGAAAAGCATTTATGTCGGTTGGAGAAGCAATCTAAAACAGGAGTTTGTAAACATATCAAGACAAAAGACAAGAAGGAAACCAACTTCACTAAGGACACTTGGAACAAGTGCATATAAAACTCTTCCACTTTACCAACCAACTGCACCCCATACAGGATTTGTTAAAAAAAAAAAAAGAGAAAGAACCCAACAACTCCGCAAATGCGACTGTAACAGCGATCATTGCTGCACAGATGTCCTGAAAGCAGCTCACGTACCTGGCCAGACCAACTAGGCTGGAATTGTTGTCCACAACACCTGCTTACAAGATGTGTTTAATGCGTTCATGAAAAATTAAGCTGTAAGCTAACACACCATTAGGTTTCTGATTTAGATCTTGTCATTGAAACTAATGTCATAGATCTGTTTAATAAGCTTATCACCTGTATAGCTGTCTTCTCCCATTTGCACATGACAAGGAAACATAAGACACTCATGATTATCAGCTCTATTCATATATCAGAATTATTCAGCTGGATTTTTTTCCATTTGTGAAAAAAGAACAGTGCAGATCATATGGCATGTGCTGAGAAAAAAAAAATAAAAAATCTCTCAACCTTATGGATATCCCATATTAAAAGATGCAGTGGATTGAGCCCCAGGTTTATATTATATTTATATTATAACACTATATTTATATTATAACACTAATGTTCTGAACAGCCTTTTCAAACTCACTCATAGCCTTACTAACCCTCTCTAAACTGGCTGAGTAACACGGTAACAAAGGCTGCCACTCTGTGGTCAGTTTTCTTAGTATTCAGTTAAACACAATATACTTTTCCTTGTTTAGACCCTCACTTCAAATGGGAAACCGAAAACCAAGTTGCTTCACCTTGTTCTAGTGATGACCTGGATGCAAGAACAAATCAAGGCTTCACATACAGAGTAGAACAAAATAAATACATGATGCTTTGTGTCAAATACTGTACTCAGATACGACTGCAACCCTGCTACCATCAGCTAAAACAGACTATAGGGAAATCAGATGTATTTTTCTTCTGCCAGAGAGGAAGAGGAGCTGGGAGAATGCACTGATGGATGCCAATGGTGGGAAAAGGATCCTACCTCAGCTTCCTCCAGTTTCAAGCTTGAGACGTCAGCTGCATTGCACAAGTATTATTTTGTAAATGTTTGGGGACTGATTAGTAATGTTATATAATTCTTTTCTGATCATTCTTAACAGAACTTTTCACTTCAGCCTTTAACTGCATTCATCCCATGTACTGACACAGCTTCGGGTCTGCTTGCCTTGCAAGGGCGTATCAGTCCACCCAGTAAAAACCTCCCTTTCCTCTCTGTCCTACTAGTGGCAGCAAACCCCTCGTGATACAGTCAACTGATGCTTACAGCGAACACTGAGGGCTGCTGTTAGTTATTCCAATTTATACAAAGCTTTGTTATAGAGACTTCTGTCTTACATGACACTTTGCCTGCAACATCAATGTGTTTCCTCTGATACCAGACATGTAATGCTACCTTTGAACAAACAAACCCTAATGATCTGCACACACAAGTGAAGATGTGATGGAAACATGGATACATGTGAATGAAGCAGAGAAGAGAGAAGAACTGAAAAAAAATGGAGGGTTTTCTGTTATATCATATGATTATTGAAATGCACTTTTGAGTAGAGAAAATACAAATTATAGAATCAATGCTTCAAATCTGTCCCATTTCAGGAGAAACAACAAATACAAAGTTAAAGTTATACTGACAATGTTTCCTTCCTTCTCATCAGATTGATTTGCACAGTATTAAATATCTAATTAAAATACAGCCACTGAATTGTTTCTCACTGGACCTCTCAGTACTGTGAAAAAGAAAACTCACCAATCTCAAAGGAAAGCTGTGCTGTGGCTCAGGCCTGGAGAGCAAGAGAATGTCTGTTGTAAGGAGAGGCTGTTGAGATGCTCATTTCTGATGTTGAGTTACTGACACTGGGCTATCAAATACAATTATGTTAGTTTAAATGTCAGGAGGAAAAGGGTTTCAGCAGAAAGATATCACATGACAAGTCTATCAAGAATGTCTTCCCAAAGCTACTGTGAGGCACGTGCAATGTAAGCCAGGACACTCACGGTAATTCCAGTCAGGTAAGAGGAAAAAATCATCCGTGATCACCTGGCAGTGCTCAGCATCCTTACGTTTCCCATTACACAGCAATTTCAGATTTTTATGCTACATGGAGTTCCGCCATAAATAACAAGCCTTTGTGCAAATTCATTCTGCGTGAAGAGTACTAATGGCCTGAGCCCTTGCCAGAAGCAGATTGTCTACCTGCACCTCTAGTGAAGACAGCAGCAGCTCCCACAGTTCACTATTTCAAGAAAAATTTGCTTCTCAGATGCAGGAAAATATTGTCAGATACATGTAAACAACAAATTACAAACAAAACAAAAGCTAAACAGTGTAAAATGGGTGAATGCTAAGAACTTAGCAGGGGGTGCAGCCAAAACGTGGTATCTGCTCCAAATTAAACCTCAATCGGGGGATCCGTGTTCGTATAGCCAAGATGGGGAACTTACGGTCTAACATGTCTGGACACCTAGATCTGCCAAGAAACCTTAGAAAATGAAAAGCCTCCTATTGACTTCAGAGGGCTCTTGCTGCCAAGGAATGTGGTTGTGATACAGAACATCCCACTTGTTGGCCTCAGATGGTGCCACCTGAGGCTCTGGGCAGCACTGGAAGGAATAAACCTGCGTACTGGGCGTAACAAAACCAAAAGTACTTGACGTGACTGCCCGCCTTCACTCACAGAGACAGAGTGGCGGTGGCCCATGGCCAGGGAAAAGCCCATTTGTTCAGCCTCAGTGTACCAGCACAGCAGGGTTTGTCTCTGCTCGTGGTGTGGAAGAGAGGAATTGTACTGGAGGGAGCTCTGCTTGGTGGAGTGGCAATCAGCTGCGACAGCAGGAGGGCAGAGCTGAGTCTCAGACAGCTACTGCACTGCACCTTCACATCTGGGCTTAATTCAAATCAGCTTTCACAGCGTGAATAACTCTGATATTCTGTCCATGGAGGAGACAGCTAAAGTTTGCCCCTCTGTGTTTCTTCAAATAATTTATCTTCTGGTTCAAGCCCACAAGGCCAACAGACAGCGCAATAAACAAATGTTAATGTGGCTCATTCTTGCCAGTTAATTAATAGTTTTTCTCAGAAACCATTTAGTAAATTATTTGGACGATGAATAGTGCTTTGAAAGGGTTTTGCAGTTACTAATAACACCATTCTGTCTTCCTGTTCCACAGCTGGTTTTATTAATAGAATCCTTTCATAGAAGAGGACTGATCTGCAAGAACATTCACTAAAATAACATCCACAAAAATATTACATATAGGCTGTTCTGAATCCCTAACCTCTAAGAAGTACAGCTCTGTTTTAGGAAAGCATCAGTATGCTGGCTAAAACTAAAGGAGATGGACTGCTTTCAGGAACGCAGAGCCTGACACGTAGGATGAGAAGCTGCTGTGAGTTTTCTAACTTTCCATAAAACACCAGAGTTTCTAACAAGGAAAAATTCACCTGCTCCATCTCTTATTGAACTTTATCAAGTCTAATGGGCTCTACTGATTCATTTTCACTTAATTGGCTCTAAGATGTTACCTCATTATTAGTTGAGCTGCAGGCATTCATATCATCTTGGAAAGGTAAATTGGCCCTAAACCCAGAGAATTACTCCTTTAATTAGGTTGGATTGATCAGAAAAGCTACAAAGATCACCTGCATTAACTACAAATCAGCACATGTACCCTGCCTAGAGTCAGGGAGTGACAAATGACCACAGAGGTCTCGTCTTGTAGCACCCACTAGCGTGAGACCAAGTTACAAGACACTCCACTAAGGCCATCCATCGAACAGGCCACAGGCTGCAATCACACTGCGCTGAAATTATTGTAATGAACTGAACCTTCTCAAAGTAGCAGATGCCAGGAGGGAAGGATGTTATATGAATTTCCAATATCAGCCAAACAGCCTCAAGGTTGGAGCCAAAATTCTGTCACTCTGCTGCTCCGTGGAGTGTCTTGTTTATGGACTTTCATTACTTACCCGGCTTTGTAAACCACTCATTCCAGAGCTCCCAGCGGTATAAGCAACTTATCATCACTTGCCATCAGCTGTTGTATGTTATGTACATTAGTAAAGTTCCCCATGGAAACACAGCATAATAGAAGCAGGGAATTTTTTTGTCCCATAAGAAAAAAAATAAAATCAAGATTTCTGCAGAAATAAGCTTCTGAATATATAAAATTAATAAATGTTTCCATGCCAAATGACAGAGTAGGGTAATGAATAGCTCTTCAATATGTTGGTGCCTGCCTAACTTCATACACGTTCTGGGAGGGATTTTCAAAACTGCCTAAGTGCTCTTGCAAGTGTCTTATTTTCAGTGACATCTCTGCTTCAAAGGTGCTCACGTGATCTTGAGGATTCTCCCTTTTCAACACCCAACCTATGCCAACAGACAGCTCTCAATAAGAGCTGACACACATGTAATGGGGTAGACAGAAGACACTGCTGTTTGGATGCTGCCAAAATGTATTTTAAAAAGTTTCCTGTTGCTTTATTCATTCCAAGTTCCATTGAAAACCAGTCCTTCGTTAGAATACAGATACCCCTGCTTGCAAAAGCTCATAAACCAATCTTGGTTATATGCAAAACATCTGTACTCTGTATTCTGTTATGGCTATAAATCTGTATTATGCTCCTCTGCACACCAGTATTTATCTTTGTTGTTCAGTGCACCTCTGCACACTGGAGAATTCATTAGGAAAATGACACAGTCATGCAGTGTGGCTATAAATTAGCGTTCTGCCTGAAGAAATACTATTGATTTTGCATGGCACTCCTGGATTTGCATGTTTGCCAGTTAGCTTAACCATAATACTAGAATGTACATCGAAGAATATCCTCAAGAGTTAAGTTTTCAGCCTAACTAAGACTGCATTTTGGCAGTATGTTAAGCCTTCACAGAATGCCAGTGAGAAAAGCAGCCCCCAAACCAATCAATTAAGTGGCTTAGATTTAAACCAAGCATTAAAAAAGAAAAAAAAAAGGTAAATTTTGTAGCTTCCCATCTTTAACATTTAAGTAGAGCAACAGCGAGGAGATGAACTCTAGCTGATATGCTGAAGTGGTTCTTCTCTTTCCAGCAATTTGAGGGATGACCTTGGCATGCTACATCCAACCAGCCCACAACCTCAGAGAATGCTCCTTGCAAAACAGGTCAAGCAAAATGGGGTAAATGAGTTTATGCTATCAGGTAACAGAATAACAGATTAAAGAACAGAGCCAAGGCTTCTGTGAACACATTCCAGCACAACCACACATTCAGACTAGCTTATCCATTTTCATAACACAGCTTGAAATTGCAGATTCCCAGAAGAGTAGAAGCAAACACAGATTCCCTGGCTTGGGCAGAATGAGAAAATGCAGAACTCCAGCAAGACATCAGTGACACCCTGGTAAAGGCAATGGTGGAAGAGTGCTCCCTGTGGGAAGCTCCTGCAGGACCCGATATGAGAGATGTGAGTCAGAGGGAAACGGGAAAACGATACACCAGGAGACGGAAGACAGGAAAACACAAGGAAAACCTGCTACTTGCAAACCTCGGTACATGATACCTATGAGCCTCAAATGCCTTCACATTTACAACCATGACAGGGACACCCCGTCTTCCATCACTCAGCTATAAAATCTTAAAACTGTGAGTTGGTGTTAACTAGCCTGCAATCAATTATCGCAGGAGAGCCAGTTGATCACATATCATGATTAGCCAGATAATTTGCTTCATATTTTCATTAATGAGCCCAATGGGCATGATTAATTGCAGCAGGGGGTAGAATTTCAGCATGGCTAGTGGGGAACTTGCTTTGTAATATTGTGAATCCCATTACCGTTAATGGAAATTTAACAGCCAAATCCCCTGTGGATCACTTAGAAAAAATTACCCCTTAAGGTTAAAGGGGATTTCATTAATAGCATTCTAGGATGCTCTGATTTGAAAGTACTGTAAGCCTCCAGTGTCATGTAGAAATATGCATCCTACTGGTTTTTGCATATCTCTCATTATTATATCTATCACATTACCCTTCTCAAATGGAATTTCAAAACACAGCTCAGGCTATTGAAATGTAAGGCACATTAAGGGTAAATTTTCTAAAAGTTATTCAAGGAGATTTATCTGCTAAATTCCTATTAATATTAATGGGAATTGCCCAGCTACATTGTCAGACACTACTCTGAAAATGAACCCCAAAAGCAATTTATCAGGCTCCTTGATTCCTGATGTCCACATATAGGAGAATGTACACTACGTATAAGTCTAAATTTCGAGCTGAAAATCTAGATACCACGTTGTCATGGTTAATGACATCGAATGCTTCATTTTGCAGAAGTCTGAGATGTAGACAGTCTTATAAATGACTTTCTGGAGTGTTTGACATCAAAAGCCAATACAGAGATGTCACTCGAACCTAGCTAAAGGATACGTAGAAAAATATTAAGTTGTCACTCTAGAGTGCCTTACTGACTGTCAATCACTAAGAAACACTGGTGACAGAGTGCTCCTATTGTTGGGCAGCCACGTTGACGGAGAGTTAAATTCCCCCTGAATAGTAAGGTTTATGTTCTCTGGAAACCGAGGTCCATTAAGATAGCAGATTCAGACCAGAAGAGTCACATTTGAACACACATGAAACTAAAGGATAGCTGCAGATATTAGACAGTGTGTCCCAGACTGATGATACTGATAATTTAGAATAGATTTGGCTATTTTCCAATTTACAAGTAATTCACAAATTGAGCAGCATTCTCACAATTTTGTGCATTGTGGATAATTTTCTAGCCATTTATTATTAACATATGACTGTGACCAATTATTAAACAGTTTGATATCGGCTAAAGTCCTACAAAACTACATCTACTTCTTGATCAACTGGATGAAACTCTTCACACAAGAAAATGAGAACTATTGCATGTCAGCTGTATCAGTGTGTGCATGGACTCATTTAACCATAAACACGACCATTCAGTTAAAACAGTCTGTGCACACTTATTTGTAAGGTGTTCATTGAACATTACATTGAACACCCATAGGAACTGGTCCCTACAACAGTCTTCTGCAACATTTTATCGATACAAACCAATACATACTTGGAAGTGATTGCTTAAAAAAAAAGAAAGAAAAAAGATACTTTCATGTTTCAGTTCAAAGTTAGAGAAAAGACTGACTGGATCAAAAAACGTAAGTTGGCACAGTTAGTGTCAGACACAGCTTGATGCCACCACAGCCAAGTTGTCGCAAAAAAAGCTGACTAGTTTGGGAATACTCATGCACATAAGCTGAAACATTCATATTAATCAACCAAATCAACCTGTCTATAATTTCAAGCAGTTATTAGCATTAAAACCATCCCTAAACAATTTGGCTGTAATGGATATGAAGAGGAACCCACATAGTCCATCTCTAAAAACATCTAGGATTTATAGATATATAAGGGCACTGTAAGAATTTAAAATATTTTTTTCTGTTCTGCTTCTACACCCTACAGCTGTTTTTATACTTAAACTATGTCTATAATAGGCAATCTGATCCTTGTGTAACGTGGAGTCTCAAGGTCTAATTTTTTCAGGCTGGTGAAAGGCAACACTGGTTTCTCATTAACATGAGATGCTTTCTAGCTCCTTTGTCCAAGTACCTCAGGGGATGAATGGATGAAAAGAATTAAGGCAGCATTGAAAACAAGTGACCACACAGAGAAAGACAGACCAAAGAAGCAGAAGAGCTAACAGGCAAGAGATAACAGAGGAGTAAGGGTAAGGGTTACGGTAGATAAACCTCAGAACAGGATTAGTTCTTGAGACCTTGAGGATTTCAAACACTTCTCCACATGCATCTGAGTCTGGCCCTCCTCTGACCCATTAATTTGATTCTATCTGCATCCACTTCTGGGTTCACTTCCTGAGGTCACTGTTTCAAATTTCAAATTTTTCTTTCAAATACATAGCATCTCTAGAAGTCTTTACTCCAGCATCTTTCTACAGTCAGAGATGAAGTCAAAAGAAAGCTCTACGATCAACAAAGGCTAATATCCCTACAAAACATAAGCCTCTTGTACTTTTCCTCTGATTTAGTTTCTGTTCAAACTAAAACATTTCCTTTACAGTATCATTTCATGTCACAGACAGGACCACTGGTTAGTTGTTCTTGCTATTAAAAAGGCATTTTTCTCCTATCCTGAGTAATAGGTTTTCTCCTTCTCATCTGGTCTAGGCTTCTCCTCTTAAGCAAGAAACTCCTCAAACCTCTAATGCTTGCCTTACTTTGAACATCCATTGTGAAAGACATTTATGAGCTTTCCTGGGAGTTGCTTAGGTACTTAAGAGGTCTGGTGTCCACAGCAGCACTGAGCTCATAAGTCACTGGCACAGCTAGATGAGAGCGTGAAACATTAAGGCCTTGTGGAGCTGAGCCAGGAAAGGTGGAGAGATAGTAGAGTGATGAAAAAGAATAAGACATATTGGCAAGAGCAGAAAACAGAAGGTTGAGAAAAGGTCTAAAGACTTGTCAGAAAGAAAGGATTTAGGATTGGAATAAAAGTTGAGCCAAGGTGGGAAAATTATCTGAATTTTCAACATCCCCCTGCACAGCTCAAGACAGTTTGGTCCTGCCGATTTGTCTCATGCACTTGAGTAGCAGCTCATCTCCACTGTCCCCAGAAAACACTCCCTTCATTGCCAGCTCTGTGGACACAATACAAAAGGTGTCCAAACCCCAAAGCCTGCCCTAGAGAGGATGCAATGAGTGCTGCTCACATACCACACCTGCCTTCTGGGGTTGAAAACTGAGCAAAGTCAAACACGTACATCCCTCTGCATCTTGATTTCATGGTTTTCACTCCGTGGCCTGACATACAACCAGTGTGGTTACATTTACACCTTCCTTGCTTCTGGTTTGGTTCTGTGCGTCAGAACACTACCAGGCCTAACTGGCAGCAGATCTGTCCTTTACCCTGGAGATTGTTGTGAAAGCATCTGGAGGTGAACAGGGATGTGGTTGTCAGTCATTCACATCTAGACTCTTCATGTCCTTTGTTACCTGCATTGGGCAGGAGATACCATCACCAATGGCAAAAAAATAGGATATATATAGTCTTTATTGAAGACCTAATGGGTCCGTGTTATGAGGGAAATATTGCATGAAGCCCTCACAGTGACAGAAGAAGAAACAGTGGAGAAATGAAGGCATGAAAAAGAGGGTTAGTATGTCCAATCTATTAATGTGGTAACAAGTGCAAAACAGCACTGGATTTACCAGAGTTTTTTTGAAAACAAGTGCCTTTCAGATCTACAGTAAATGAAAAACAGTGGCTGCTGTGCCTCTGCACTTCGAGAACAAATCCACCTCACCCCATGCACCAGGAAGGTGTAAACATCTTTCGAACTGGGTTGGGTACTCCGTTTTGCTGTTTATCACAATTTAAGGAGGTCAATATGCAGCAGGTTGAAAGGTTTATCATGCAATTTCTAGCAGGCTCATGGATCCCAATTTGTTATTTAAAGGCTTTCTGTTTTGCTAAACCACAGCACTTTCTTCTTATCTAACGGGCTTTAGACATTCAGGTGATGACACTGAAGAGTTTTTCCCTGTCTACTTATCAAAAGGCTAAGAAAAAGAAAACGTGATCTTTAAACTGCGTTTTCAGATGAAATTCACCCAGGTGACCATATCATCATTCCTCCCTTCTCTTGCTGTCACATTTGCCTCAATTTCTTACGTTATCTGTGTCTTGACTCATTACTACATTTTAAACTTAAAATGCTAAATTGCACTAACCCTCACTATATGCTTCCTTTGCTTAAAAAAAAAAAAAAAAAAGTGATCAGTGCCCCACAAGGTACATGGAATAAAAAAGTTTTGTGTGAAAGTCTAAGAAACATCTTAATAAGTGCTAGAATTTGCTATTTTTTCATGTAGAAACTGCCTTTGACATTTGACATGACAGGAAATGTTGCTTCAGTAAGATGGACAACAGGCTATGCTTAATTAAAACAGGCAGAGGGAATAGAAAGGGAGTGAAACTAACATACCACATTTGCACATCATTATATCCTCCTGAAGAGATACTGAATACGGATTAATGAGGAACAAGAAAAATGAATCACATTTCCCTTTGCAATTATTTTTGCTATGCTTCCTGCTGAAGACAACCAAGAGTAACCTGTGTAAATTAAAGTGCATACAATGTGAAGAGCTGCTGCTAAGCACAGGATGACACAAACCTGAGTCCAAATTCTGCTTTTTGAAACTCTCTTCCTACTTCCACTGCAACCCAGAGGAGAATGCATCAGCATGACTCTAGAATAAAACCACATTGACCCTCAAGTTAAAAAAAGAAGTCCTAGGAAGGAGGGGACAGAAGAATGCTTATGTAGCTCGCATGGCGTGCTAGGGAAGGTAATGGACTGATTTAGGTCATACTAGGTCTGGCCTAACATCTTGGGTACTCAGTACAGAACACTCAGGACTTGACTCCATGCTCTATGAGCCAAACCTCCCTCCCCTCCAGGGACAGGTAAGTTCATTCCAAGCAGCTGGTACAACCATGGGTGGTTTCAAAACTGACTCTGCCAAGACCTGCCCTATTCTTTCAGGAGACACCTGTCAAAGCTTGGTTTGACATGTCCCATTCTGCACCCCTCCCCCCAAAATTTATTAATTACAGTGCCCTGGATATCGTTAAGTTGCCTTCTGGCACGTTGTGAAATGCCCACATTTCAGCAGGTCTCAGTCCACAGCCGCCTGTGTTAATCACTACCTCCAAATGCTTGTTTCTTGTTTGCTTTATCTCATTCACTTCTCCAGCGGTTTCTCATCTAGAGGTTTTCTGGGGTTTTTGTTTGTTCTTTTTTAAGATTTCTATCAGCTATTTTCTTTCCTTTTTTTTTTTTTTTTTAGGTTAGGCCTGACTATGGTTATTCCCCGCCCTCGTAATTCATATGTCACAGACATCAAGGGAGGCGACACAAAGGAAAGCAGCATATGCAGTGAACTGAATAATCAGCTAACAGAATTTCTAAGATGATGGAGACAGTTCAAATAACACTGAACTATTAGTTCAATACACAATAGTTTACTACAGTTGACTGAGAAAATAAATGCAGTATTGTCAAGTTGCTGGACATGCTGAACCCCAAAGACAGAATTCCAGGCACGGGTAAGATTTCAGTCTGACAAAGAAAGATGGTCAAGATCCATAGCCTGTTCTCAAAGGGATGACTTTGGAGGTGGGTGATATATCCAGCTCCACACACAGCAGATCTTAAAGCAACTGCCCATCTTTGCAAACAAACATGGATTCATGCTAAAACTTAGGGTAGTGATGCCTGCAACAAGTAGCTGAGTATAAAACAACCTGATTTGCTTTCTGAATTTCTATTCCCACATGTTTTCTGGGGGTGTTGTCCCTACTTAAGGGCACTCTGCTTTGGGAGTTTGAAATCTAATTTTGAGTAAAATTTCAAGACATACTGTATGATAACCAGTTCCTAATTGCTAGGTCAAACTAGATCTTTACAAATGAACAGCTGACAAAGATTTTGCATGGGTCTATTAGAGAGCTGACACCTGATTGCATAAACTATATTTAATAGCTGATACAATTAGATCCAGGTCTGTAGAAGAATTAGTTACTGAAGGTGATATTTTAACAAAAACCCATAGCGGATCATACCTAACAGATATGCATTAACTGCTGCTGTCTCTGTTGTACAGGAAAATGTGTTTCAGTGATCACGTTTCTGTACAAGGTAGACAATATGCAAGCTGAGAGAAAAATTCAGTTGTCTTTCCTGGTCTGGTTGTTCATTTGATGGAGGCAACATTTTTTTTTTGGACTGATATGCCTTTTTTTAAGTAATAAATTCTGATCTATTTGTATTTACTATAAAGAAGAAAAAAAAAATAAAAAGCATCTGCAATGAGGATAAGTATGTCTTATTTTTTGTGGATGCTTTAAAGAATTTGTCACAGTGCTAAAAAGGTACGTTATTTGTTTTGTATTGTAGTAAAGTTTGCAGAAAGTCCCAGACTACTCTCAAATGACACAGAACAATTGGCAAAATGCTTTAGAAGGCAAAAATTAAATGTAAGTGAAATTTAAATCTACCAAGAAAATGGCATTTTGGTAGGACAGGTGGATTACTGGGGAGAGAGCAGAGAGGTGAAATATATACAAATCACACAGCTGTAATTTATCATGTGAATCCATTTTCACAATAGTACTGTATGGCACAAAATAGTCTCTGAGGGTCCATCTTTTGGATTACTTATGGTAGAGATTTAAAGGTTTACCATTTCAGAATTAATGTTTACAAGATCTGAAAACAATGGACAGTGTGAGCAAAAATACTGAGCAGCTCTTTTGCAGGCATGCAAAAAAATATCCTTACTAATCTGTGCAGCCTTTTTGACTGAAGATGCTTTGACTCTTAGGAGCAAATCCCTCCTCATTTCATCTGGCATGTGTTCAAGAAGCCTCAGTTATAGAAATACTAATGCTTTTCTCTTATCTATTTACTTTAACAGCTGCTTTGCCCAATTCCTAAGTCTAGCACAATACTTCTCTGGCCCTCAAAATATAATCTTCATCCTCTTCCTGACTGCTTTGTAAACATTTATTTTTTTTCTATAATACCAGTAATCAGAAAAGCACACATTTTGAGGCTTGAAGCCACCTGCCTGCATTGGCTAATCTTTCAAGCACTTCTATACCATTCTCAAAATCCTTCTTACTAGGCAGTTTGCTTCTTACCACTGAGCACTGGGGCTGACCCTTCTTTCTGTCAACACACCCCACTTTACCTTCTTTTTCTCATCGCTGTTCTTAACACCCCGATCACACACACGGTGTGTGATGGATACCATCCATCTGGTGAAGCTCTTGTAACAGGAAAGGCCCTTTCTCTTTCCCAGCCTTCTCTCTCTCAGCCTCTGTCTATACTACCCTATTTCTACATAGATAAAGAGATTTCTGTATAAGTAAAAATCCATTCTTGTAAAAAACCTGTTCCATTCTAACACTACACGTATACGAGGGTGTACGAGTTCATCACAGCACCCAAACAGTTTAGCACATAAACAACAAATTTTTTATAGTCCGTCCCTTTTAAATTATACATATGCTATTGATTATGTATATTAATGAGACAATTTACATGCAAAAGCAATGGTTGTATATTTATAGTTAAGACAATTGGAGCTATGCAGAATGTTCACAATAAAAATTTTAAAACTACCTCATTTAAAGACTCTGCTCTGCTTTCATTTTGCAAAATTGATTGAAGCCAAAACAAAGCTTCTCCCTTTAATCCTTTTGCTACAAAATATAGCACTTCCATACATTCCAGCTTTTGGAGAAAAAAAAAAAAAGCCTCTGAAATTGTGCATTTTTGATGAACCCCTCTATGAAGTTCAGTGTCTCAGCAAAAATCCAACTACTTCACAGAAGCCCTGAGAGAAGGAAAGGCCCAAAATGAGCACTAGTCCATGACCTCTACCTACATATAAATATGTATACACAGACTTACACAGACAAACACACAGATGAGTTATCAAGATGGGGAGACAGAATGTGCGTATGATACTGCAGAAAGAGGGCATGATTAATTAAGGGGATAACAGTACATAGAAAAGAACAAGTCTACATGTTTGTGACAAAAAGTCTGGCTTTCATCATGATGTGTCTTATATTGGAGAGCACTGTAATATTTTATTCTAGATTTAAGAAAACTGGAAGTTATTAGATAGAGATAAATGAAGTAGTATCAGAAAAAACACCCTATCTGCAAATTCTTTTCACGTGCTCATTTAGCAATCAACAAAAGATAACAATTCCTTATTTAAAAAAAAATAAAATAATTCATCAGTGATTGATATTGCTAGCATTTATGTGTAGGAGGGAAACAAAGAATCTCAGTTATGTTATACAGGAAATCATAGAGAAGAAAGCATGTACTGTAAGTCATGCGGGTTTCTCTAAATATCTGTGTTGATTTCCAAGTAAAAAATCCCTGCAAAGCAAAGATCTGACGTGCAAACAAGTCATGGCTTGAAACTGTTCAGTACAGTATTACAGCACATGAAGAGCTACTTCCAATGCCCTTTACTTCTGTTTTGTTTTATTAGAGATCTCCCTGCCTATGTCCGCTCTTGGGAATCGCAAGGCCTGAGATCAAGCCATTTGAAAGCCACCCTGGATGGGTAGGGCTGCTGGTGGAAAAGGCAGTCGAAGCTCTCCTGCTTCATAACGCATGGTAACCCAAACTCCTCCTGACAAAGGAAATCAATACTTCAGTAGGAGATGTGCCCCAGCTTGGCACACAGAATCTCAAATGAACAAAAGGCCTCCTCCTGCCTGAAGATCACCCCCTGAGCACTGTATCAAAACTCACCTCATTTAATACAAGCATCTGCAGAGGATATTTTCCCCCCCAGGCCTCCCACGTCCTTCTTTAACATTTACTGTTTGAGATCAGTAGTCTATACAATTTATCGCACCTGTCAAGGCTAATTTATTCATGCGATCTGGCAGTAATCAAAAAGACTGAGATCGATGTGCCAGCAAGCCCTGACATTTATTCATATTTTAAAGTCCCATTTGACCTTGAACTGCAGCTAACTGGAGCTGAACTTGTCAGCAGCTCTCTGAGGCTCGCTGGGTCTGGCAGGTCAGCACCTCTGGGCTAAAGGCAAAACATCAGGGCAACAAACACTCGGACCAAGAGCCCAAAGGCTGAACCACAGAGGGGTAGAGAATCTGGCATCACTAACAACGCAGTGGTCACAGACCCACCCGTCAATCCAGCACACGCACCGGTGCAGCTTGTACCTCCACGTTCCTGCAGTACAACTGCTCAGGAGTCAATTAATTTCTTGCTGAGGGGAAAAAGGTGAGGGAAAGGAGCAAAGAAGGATTATGACATATGTCTGCCTGCTGCAGCACAAGTAGGACACCTTAAGCTGTCCTCAGCAGACTGCTGCCAGACTGGCCCCACGTGGGCCACTTGTGAGTAAGAGGAGGCAAAGCAAGAGACAGAAAATACCACCACCTTCTCACCCTGGGCTGGGAACAGAGACAGTGGCTGGTGATCCAGCTACAAAGGGCAATGCAGAAGATATATCAGAAACTCTGCAACTCACAAGGCACCTGCCAGCACAACATGGAAAGATCAACTGGAGACAGGAACAGCAAAAGAAGATCTCAGGAGAACTGCTTTGAATGTGCTCTCGCACTGCTACTCAGGAAAGAGGCTTTAGAATTTGCTTATTCCTCTTGAAGTCCATCACCCTTATCCTCTCCTCACTCAATCATGCCCTAAAGGAACATAGGAATTTTAACTACAGTTCTTTTAAAGTATGCTGTAACCTCCAGTAATCATTTCAGGCTTTGAATTCAGAACAATTAGGGAAATGTGATAAAGTCTATTTAAAATAGTTTCAGCCTGGGCTCTGCCATCAAATGACTCTCAAACGTCCTGTGAGGACATCATTAGCTCTTTCTGCCTCAGTTTCCCCTTGGTTAAATGGAGGCATACTTATTTACCTGCTCCCCCAGAAGGTGCTAGGAATTATGGGCATGCTTTGAAGTTATTGAATTGTTTTTCTGCTGATAGGAAGATATTTGTGTAAAAGACATGCTATTAGAGATGCAGAGAAAATCTAAGTGGCATTTTAGGGAGAAATAGGCAGCTACAGTTTTACTGAAACATGCAAGTAGACTATTTTTTTATAATCAAAACACTTAAATATGTAATACACAGTTGCACCTCACACAGGTTTTTCAGATGTATTTTGGTGCTTCTCTGGGTTCTCCTTGGCTGCATTTCTCATGCTATAAATTCTGTATGTCATATTAAATATGTTTTTTCAGTGAGATCTGCCTTTTCTAAGCCTAGAATACACATAGAAATAGCAGATTTTGTGTTTGTTTTTCCTTTCTTTCAAACAGCTACCACCTTTCTGTTACGTTGGAAGAAAGTTACCAATGGAAAGCAATTGGCATTTTGACCAATGCATTTGTGCACGTTATAGATATAAGTCTAACACTGATATAGTCTAACATGGCCATGCAAGGTAACCCGATGTTCATGGAAGAGAAACAACGACATATGAGGATGCAAAGGTAATTTGTCTTCATGGATCTAGACTAGCTGCAGCATGGAAGCAGTGAAACTACATATGGAGCTATGTAAAGTTACAATAAAAATGGTAATAAAGCATTGCAGCCAACCTGTTTCCCTATTTTTCCTATGTAGGAAACAAAATTTGAGAGAGAGCATCTTGGAACTCTTAAAGAGAGACTTGAAATATTTTATTGGAATTTTTCTTTTCATTTCCTTCCTTCCATACTAAAATGACTTAATTTATTTGTGCAGGAACAAAGCAGGAATTTATCTCCACAATAACGATGAAAGAAGAGTACAGAATGAATGTGGCAAATGGGTGTCATCAAGTTTCCAGCTCCTGGCAGCCAATATGATCTAAAGGCACATTACTGCACACATCATGTCCCAAAATACTGTTATGAAACATAGCCCCAAAGCTTTTAAAGGACACTGAATTGAAGGAAATTATATACCTCTGCAGTATGAGCAATTTTTTTTTTGTGGGGTTTTTTTTTTGGTTGGTTGGGTTGAGGTTTTTTTTGTTTGGACAACTGATGACTGGTATCCTTCTAAAACATGACTGCAAGTAAATGCTCACTGCCACCAGTACCAAAAAGGAAGAGATCACAAAACTGAGGCAAGCTTGGGAAAATATTTTAGTGTTTACTTGCAGGAGGAAGATTAGGTGGCAACAGGTGAACTGCTCATCTGCTCCCTGTTCTGACTCTGCGCTAAGGACTGCCACAGACACTCACATCTGTGTATTTTCTGTCTGTGCTCAGCTGAACAGGGATCTTTTTCCCTTTGTCTCGTTTCAGCCCCTCTATACCAGGTGTCATTCCTCTGTGAGCTCTCTGGGGGAGAAACTGTCTCTCCCTGTCACCTTCCTGCAAGGTTCCTGGCCAACTGTGCCTTTCTGAAACATTAACTGCAAAACAAATAGTAAGAGCTCATCTGCACTCCCTTCAGAGGACATTTTCTGTCACTCTAGAGATTACAACTTCACCGCTCCTGGTAGTGTTCTGCCTACTATACAGTTAATATTATTATTGCCAATTGCAGATGGGCAAAATGAAAAGAAAGGGTAGGACACAGAATCCTCAAGATCAGCTGGTGAGTATTCCCCAGTCAAATGCTTGACCTTGTGATACAGCACAGCTGCCCTGTCTGGGGGCTCCTTTGTTGTGAATGTTCCCATTGCACCATGCAGGCCATTAAAAGCGAATTTGGAGAAGACTTTGCATTAAAAAACTCTCATTGGTGGCAAATGTTCTGCTGCCTTCAACAGAAAAGAGTTTGTCTCTTTTCTGGACAGTGTTAAGTTGCTTTATTCCTGTGTATTACATACAACACAGATAATGACATAATTTTTTGGCACCAAGGAGAGAATCTTTATTCAACAACACAGGTGCTTGCATTATTCCTTCCGTATTCCTGCTCTTCAGCTCAGAGGTATCTGTCACACAGGTCAGCTCAACATGCTTTGCTCTATTCAGGCAATACTATTGCAAGTATAATTATTAGTTTGTTAGACATTTCTTTAGCAGACTGCAAAAGATACAGTTAAAAACATCATATTGCCTCCCAAAGTTTTTCAGGCAGAATTAGAACAAAGCCAAACAAACCTAAAACCCACAACACTTCCCCCTCCAAATCCACAACTCATCAAAGACCAGCTCTGTTTTCCTCATGCTGCCGTGACAAGAACCACACACCAGTGGTATGGATTTATATGGCTCTGTTTAACATCATAAATAATGGTGACGTACATTTTCCTACAAAGACAACACCTCAACAACAGATGGCAAGTTATATATTTCAATGCCTGCATTCCCACCTCCAGACCCTGCACTCAAGCCTGGAGGATCCTATAAATCTGACAGCTCACCTCTAAGGCTGAAGTATGTTTTCCCAAATGAGATAGTCTGCCTAAAGGATGGCACCTGGGAAAACCCTCCAGCAACACAACCACACGTAGGAGCCCTTGCCGCAGCCACAGAAAACAGTTTAGGCTGTGGGTCTGACATCCCCTGCCTGCTCCTCAGGACTTACCCAGGCTGCTGGTCTGGGTCAGGGACCTCCACACAGGACACTGGCCCAAACCAAGGCTTTGCTCCAACTGCAGAAGCCCATGCTGAAAAGACTCCTACCATCCTAAGAGCCCTCTATACTTCCTAGAGAGACAGATTAAAACTCATCCCCAGAAAAACAAAAACCACCCGGGGAGCTAATCAAAAGGTCGATTAGAAAATGGGCATTTCCCTGCTCTAGGAACAGCTGGTATCCTGAAATACTTTTGCATTTTATTTTTTGAGTGGAAAGGCAATGTTTTCCATTGATTGACATTTGGGGTTTTTTTTAAGAGTTCTGAAAAAAATTCAAAATGGTTCCAAGAAACTCAGAAAAACCTTTTGCCAGGTGTGTTGGGACCTGGCTAAGGACTGACAGCTGGGTACCTCTGGGTACACAACAGCCCAGGCCAGGCTTTTAGTAATCAGCATCAAATTTTAGAGTTCTACAGAACATTCAGAGTTCTGGATGAGTTGTTATTTTGCAATAGAAAATATGTTGTATCAGAAAGTTTCTGACCAGCTGTAGCTCATCTCTAGGCTTTTGGTTCAGTCTCATCATTAGACAAGTGAAACCTATTTCAATCTCAACACAATTAGCACACTCATCTTCTCTGCATCTTTCCTCTCTCTCTTTCAGTTCACACTTGCCACTGCATGGGAAACTGTGTTAGATTTAGATTAAACCAGCAGGAAAGTGGCTGAGAAGAAAGCAAAAAAGGCTAAGGAAGCATTTTCTTTCCTCAGTTCTTTCACTGTTGATCTCTCTCTGAAATTTCCAGCCTTGAGCTTTTATAATGTCCTAGTACATGAAAGAGTTTGTAACATAAAATGTTACACTCGATGGAGCATGATGTGATATTGAAGCCAAATGGCCAGATGCTCTTTTCTGAGCTATTTCCAATGCTCCTGCTTTAGAGAGTGTTTTTAACGGTATTCACAAGCTCTAGTCCTGTAGTTTGCTGGCAATTTCATGCTAGAGCACCATTGCACTATGTTCTGATGAAAACATTGTTTTCCATTCAAGGTTACAGTTATCTTCAATTTAATAAAAAGGAAAAAAAAGGAAAAACACACTATGGTTCAAAGAAATTGTAGACAGGTAGGGAGCTGGATTATCTCCCCAGAAACAAGATCGTGCATCCCATTTAGAGTACAGTTAAGACTATATAAAAGATCTGGTCAGAGAAAGACCCAAGTGCTCTAACTTAGCCGGAATGAGTCAAGGGCCATCTTTTAGCTGTTTGACTTTCCTTTACACTGTTTTCACAATCTTCTCTTTCATGTGTGGGAAGACCCTTTACAGAGAAAATCCTCCGGTTTGAAACATGGTTGATGTCAGACATTTGAAACCTGGCACCAGGCACTGGTTGTCACACTGGAATTCAGCCTGTCCTCTTCATCTGTTTTTTCACGGTTTTCTTGTTTGCTGACAGCACTGCATCTCTCTGGTTCACTGCACGGAGGTACAAGCACCAGTTACTGGGAGGATACAGCCACGGGGACAGGACCAGAGTCGGCAGGGCTGCTGCCAGCTTTCTCCAAGCTGTTAATGCAGTCGCTGCCCCGCGTGGCCCGTCGGGACTGGCAGCTGCACACGTTGGCAATGCGGGCAGCAGTGACTCGCGGTGACTTCGGACACTCCAGGGTTCAGCAGTCTGGGATTTAATGCCTGCATGACCAACTCCACGTACAACTAAGTTTGTCTCCTTTTCCAGACAGAACACATTATTGCTATACACGAATGTCAAGCTGAATCTCATCCTGTTTGAATCAATGAAACTCTGCTGGAATTAAAAGATCCTGAACATTTAGATGGGCAGAGGACCTGATTCATCGTATATGCACATCACCACAGAACAGACTATTCCAATCCCTGTTTTGAAGAGGGAAAGGAGCCGTGAATTAAGGTAATCCAGGCACCACAAAATAAATCATTTTATCATTTCTTAATGCTTGACTTTACAAGCTTAACATTCTTTTACCTTAGGAAATGCCTATAAAAACACTAAATTAAACTAGAGATGGAAAAGAGGACAGCCTTACTTACACAGTTTATGTACAGGGTGAGACCTAGGAAATTTATCACAGAGATCTTTGCAACCTGGGCAATGGGGCAATTTCCAATAACAGTAGATTACATCACTTATTAGGATTTTGCTTAGACACTGCAGAGTTCACTGTAGAACTGGTCAGAAACATTTTAATAGCATTTAACTTCATGCTGAAAACACTGATTTATTGCACCCCAGTGCGAATAGGCATGTCTAAGGACAGAGTGCACTACATTTTTAGATGTCAGAAATTGTGAATTTTTGTTAACATATTTCAAGTGATTACACGTCTTCTAACTGAAAGGCTTTCTTTTCAAACTTTTCATTTTAAGCTGAATTAATTTATACTAAAAATTACAGCTTGTGAAAGGTCAGAATAGAAATGAAGTACTTTTGGATTTACCAAAATAAGACATTTTGATTAACCTGCATTTTTGTACAATTTTCACTTGTATTTTACCACAGCATGTGGGAAAAAAACCCCTGAAATTTTGAGAAACTCTATAGAATGGGGTTCCTACTTACCTCTTAGTTCTAAGAGTAGGGGCCTGGCCTCATGAATTGCACAGAGTAAAAACCATTGGCCAGAATTCAGAATTAAACTTTGCTATACATAAACCTTGTGACATTTTTATTACAGCATACCAGCCTAGAATCTGCATTTAAAACACTGACTGTTCAAAGGAATCTAAATCTCCTTAGCTAAATGTAATAAAATCAAGTCAAGAATTCACTACTCCACAATCCACCATTATCATTTCTGTTCAGAGAAAATGTAGTTCATCTGTTTTTAAAGAAAGTAAAGCTGGGCCATATAGCTTGGAAAGTATAATGATTTGCTTGTGTATGAAAGTCCGTTAGGTAACAAGTTTTATTTCCTCATAAAGAGTTTTCAGTGAATCTGCATCATTATCTTTTTAGAGTACACACAGTATTTCTGGAAAACCCAGAGGTGGGACTGCATTGCTATGTACACAACCCATGCCTGCTTTCAGCTAGGCAGCTTGGCCACCATTAGCAATGTAATCACACAGCAGAGAGCACAAATGGTCTGAACTTTTATCCTGGTTTCAGACAATTCTTTTCAATCCTGATGAACTGTGTGTTCCCAGGGCCATGCCACTGCCAGTTGTAAAACTGGCCAAAGTTACCTCTGACACTTCTGCACAACCCAAGGTTACAACTAACCTTAAGGATCCTAAGCTCTGCTGGAGAACTAAGCCATCACTTGAATTGACCATAGAGTTAACTTGTCACACTGGTACCTAGGGACAGCTCTAATTGATTTCTCTGGCCAGGACCTCTTAAACACTAGGTTTCTTTAAGAAATCTCAGATTGAGTAAGTCATTAGTTTGGGGAGAAGGGGGTGTTTGTTGTTTTGATTTTGTGTTTCTTCAAATCTCTGGGTTAGCACCTCTAAGAATTCATTAACTGATGCAGATTCCCTCCTTTGAGGTATATCACAGTGCTCTTGAGAATAAAGTAGTACAGCCAGTTGATGCTGGCCATAACAAAGTGGGTTTTTTTCGCTTGTCAATGAGGCCACATATCTTTTGTTCAATTTGTTTGGGTTCTTAATGGTGGAAGCAGAATTTAATTTGTACTAGGAGCATCCTTTAAAATAAACGTTTGATCTCTTCCCACCCACCATTACAGTTGATGGGTACAAAATAAAAAGAGCAGCAATTCATTCACCTTATCTCCAGAGCACCAGAGGAAGAGGGAGATTCTTAGTGCAATGATTAATGATTCACAATAAAAAGATGCATCATAAATGGCTTGTATTAGGTCAAATCATAAACTAGGCTTTTAATGTTTATATGATCCTTTCTAAATAATCGTGCTGGTAGCTCTCACTAGGAAGGGAACTTGCATGATGCCGCCAACCATGCAGTTTCTTACAGGGTCATAATTTAGGACCTTCAATTAAAGGGATCCCTGTCTTCCTCTACATGCAAGCATTGCTTGAATTTTTCTTATTATTGGGACATCTCTCTGTACTACAGGTCAGAGATACTATTTGATGTCCAGGAACAGCAAAGATGATCTACCCTGAGTTTAGGGTGTCTTCTTCAGGCACAGTTACACCCACAGTTTTGCTGCAGGAGAAAGTACCATCGCTTTTCTTTATCTCTGCCTCCAGGTCGGGAAAAGGACAGCTGAACCAGAGCTGAAATGAAAACAGGGTTATGTACTGCTCACTGGATCCACGCACACAGAAGGAGGCAGAGCAGTGGTGTGGTGCTTGCCTGAATGCAGCTAACAAGCCAAGTTGCCTGTATTTGTGAAGGGCACCTCATCCATACAGGACAGCACTGATTTGACTTGGTAAATGCCTGGCCAAAATCAGCTTTTAGGTGCTCACAGACAGTTCCCATCAGCTTCAGTAGCTGGTTGGTGAACACTAAGAGAATAGCACCGTTTGTCCATAACAGCATTCAGTCCTGTATTTATCCATCTTGTGGTGAAACTGTCATCGTTGAAAAATATAGTGCAAGATGATATATGTAAGTGTCCATCTATTTCCTTACTATCACAAGCCTGCAATCATGTCCATCTCCCTTTTATTTCCCAGAACAGCTGGTTCTTTTTCTCAACCAAACCAGAATCTCCCTGGCAAACAGACATTGCCTTCACTGCAAAGCTGTCCCATTAGGAGAGTGTCACAGCTCTAACCAATACAAAGTTTACACAAAAAAGAATACGAGTTTAAAAAGAGCTGCAGAGCCCCAAATATTTTCAACAGATGTGGTAGCTCCCGCTCCCATCAGTTTATGCACTGCTTACTCAATACAGAAAATCACTTAGATTAATTATTTAAATATTTCCATCTATGGAATTTAGAAAAGGGAAAACCAATAGTGGAATACCCAAGATGATGATTTTTTAATAAACACTAGATTTAAGGGGGATTAGCTGGGTTATCAAACAGTGTCCTCCCAAATCAGCTCATTTGTTTCACTAACTTTCCCAATTTCACTTTATTAAAACAATTTAAATGACTCATTAGATGCAATGTAATCTAATTCAGACACTCCAAGCCTAATCCTTTTTCTTCTAGCAATAACGTGATAATTTTCAAAAAAGTTTAAAGGATTATTGTTACAGCTATTTTAAATAGGGACTGTTTTCAGCCAAATGTGTGCCACAACTTCCCTACCATTTTATTATTTATTATTATATTATTTCTTGCTCTTTATTCATTCATTCATTCATTCATTCATTCATTCATTCATTTATTCCTTCCCTTTTCTGTCTTTCATTGCTCCACACAAGCAGAGTCACACAGGGGCAACAGCATCCCTCTGTGCAGGTGTAGGGGATATGCCAAATATCCCCACATGGGTCACTGCACCAGGCCTTGGGAAAGGAGTGAATTTTTGCAATTTACTTTGAAATTCTGGAGCTAAAAAAAAAAAAAACAACTTTGTAAATTCACAATGATTTTATAAATACCCTAGAGGGAAGGGAGAAGGTTCCTGTGCATTTTCATACTGCTGGTTTCTGACAGCTCTCAAAGACACACAGGAGGGATCATGTGGAGGACTTGCAAATTAGGAGGCCGACACTGTACATTACTTACCATGCTAGATCCAGGCTGCAAACACAGAGCAACAGATCCATACTATGGACATGCAGCTTATTTCACAATGAACTCATACTCCTGTACGTTCATAAAACCTTTGTCAAACAGTAAGGTTAATTATTCTTTATAGGTCAAAAAACTCCTGACTAAAAAAACCCAACCCCAAAGAATGAGAGCTGGTTTCTGCAGACTTTAACAGATTCCCTACCCCTGAAAACCTGTCCTCACTCACTTCAAATCCTCGTCTCTTCAAGGAAGTGCCATTTCATAATCCTATTAAAACCTTTGCCTCTGTTTACTAGGAGCTCTAATCGTACTCAGCAAGTTCTTCTCATCTAAGGAAGAGCGACAGCTTTCAGATTTCGTAGGAGGTTTATTCATCAACTATGCCAGAGTTTTGCCAGAGCATTCAATCTATTCTGGAAGCAGCCATGTGGAAAAAGTTTCAAACAGCTCAAAGCCCTGCACAATGATAAAGGAAAGCTCACACAATCCTGGTAATAGCCTGACCCTCTTAAGGAAAATTGGATGATTTGTGGTAGCAGTTTTTCCATCCCCTATGTGAATTCTGAACCTTTAGGTATACGCAGTGTATTCACACAGTCCCATTACCAACCCTATCCCTCTTGTGATGCCGGAATAATAAATACACACCCATATGTGAAAATAAACTCTTGCTGCAATGACCTTCTTCCTCAGCCCACTGGTGTGAAGGAGTTTGTAGCCATTTTAGAAAAAAAATCAGATAAAGAATGGACTAATTTGATGTTCAGTGTTTCACCATGAGCAGAATATATGCTTTAATGAGCACATTACATGCACCAGGGACGTGTTACTGTGAAGCAGGGAATAAAGAGTAAGGGGAAAATAATTAAACAGTCAGCTTTATAATGAGGAAACTGTGTTCATGCAACATTAAGTGGCCTAATTTTCAAGTACCAAGCAAAGACATGTTCCTGGGCTTCAGAAGGACTTGCTGGCAAGCGCCACCTTGAAAACAAGGGCAAAGGATCACAAGTATCAAAACTCCTACAGGTCCAGAAGCACGGGGCAGACCCATGCTGTCCTGAAGTCATCTGTCCACACTTTGCAGTGACCCATACGACAGGATCGAATACTTGTAACCCTGTAGTTCTTATTCTATAAGGAGGACCCGCAAAGTTGTAAAATACCACAGCATTCATCACGCATGGTGTGTAGAACTGACTTCTACCAGCCTGGCTTTAGTTTTCTGCTGGTACTATGTCTGCTAGGGCACAAGCATGCAACATCACCTAGGTGCAATGAACACATAAAGACTTAGTGTAGCTGTTTGCACAAGCAGAACTACTGGGAAAGGGGAAAATCTGTCTCACTGGGTCCAGACACTGACAGAATAAAACAATACACCATATTTCTGACTGTTATCAGTTCTCTCAAGGCCAGTAAGGCCAGGAACATTCATTTACTGGGACTGTCAGTTCCAGATAGTGTTGCAGTATCAATTACTTCAGTGTAATAGCCTATCAGTCAGACAGCACTTCTGTTGGGCCACAGGCTCCCCGTCTTTCTTTGCAAATGGGCATGGCACAAAGTCTCTTCTTCGTTACTCACCCTCATGCCTAATTCAATGTTTTCTCCTCCATAAACCTCCATACCAGGGTCAAGCAAGCCGATCTCACCAAAATACTCTCGGTCCACTACAAACGAGCATCCAATCATGGCTGGTGTCCTACAGAGAGATTAAAGCAAAAAATTAAGTCATTTATTAGCTTCTACAGAGCCCACCTCATAACAAATCTACACAGACAGTTCTTAGTCTTCAAGTTGACATTTTAGTTTTATCTATTAGTGTGCAGTCACATTGCACTTCATGCCCCAACAGACAGAGGACCTCGTGGGACCAGAGCCACCCAAATAACTAGCACACTGCCAGACACACTTGGACCAGCTGTCTATGAGACAGACACAAGATCTGAAGTCGAGTAATCCATGCATGTAAGTGAAGCATCAGGCTGTTTTTCTTCTGTTTTTATAGATACAACTTCTGTGCTGGAGCTGAAGTTCACCATCATACAGAGTAGAACAAGAAGTAGACAACACTTTATCTGAAGATTAATACACAAAAAAAACCCCATAACCCTTGTTAGAAATGAGGAGTCCCCTTACCCACATATTAAAAGTAAGTGCATGTTGAGGGCCATGGACCAACCATAGTGTAAAGTTTGGGAGGGATCTCCTGGAGTTAACTCTAGCAGATACATTTCAGCCTTTGTGAAGCTGTTCCATGATTAACATTTCTATGGTTCCTGAGGTCAGTCTTTAGGAAAGGAAGAATTTTCAGATGAAGAGTCTCTGCCCTCAGATCTGCCACTGACCAACTGGGTGATTTCAGATAAATCATTTCCCTTCTCTGAGCATCAACTTCTTTACAAGCAAAACTATGGTTCTGCTCCCCTTCACACAGAAATCTGAAACCTGTCACTGAGCAGCACTACATGACAACAAATTTTGAGATCATTTACCATATGAACACAAGCATTATTTCAATGCAATACAAATTAGTGACTTTAGCTGGTTTCATTTGTCCACATTTTCTTTGAATCTCTATACTCGTCACAACACCTGTATCTTTAAAATTCAAGGTAGGACATAGCTTTTGCTACTAAAGCCCACAATTTAAAAATGTAAATTGGCTAAATTTAAGGTGGAAAACCAACAAGAGCCTGCAGCTTCATGTTTGACTTGCAATTCAGCTGCAGGTTGCATAGTGCTGTTGTGGTTTAAGCCCAGCCAGCAGCTAAGCACCACAGAGCTGCTTGCTCACTCACCCCAGTGAGATGGGGAGGAAAATTTAAAAAAAAAAAAAAAAAAGAGTAGTAGAACTCAGTGGTTGAGATAAGAATAGTTTAATAAATGTAATAAAATACAATAATAATAGTAGTAGTAGTAGTCATCGTAATGAAAAGAAAGATAACAGAGAGAAATAAAACCCAAGAAAGACAAGTAATGCAATTGCTGACCACCACTGACTGATGCCCGAGCAGCGATCCGCCCCCAGCCAACCCCCCCAGTTTCTATACTGAGTGTGACGTCCCATGGTGTGGAATAGCCCTTTGGCTAGCTGGGGTCAGCTGTCCTGGCCATGCTCCCTCCCAGCTTCTTGTGCACCTCCTCGCTGACAGAGCACAGGAAATTAAAAAATCCTTAATTTAGGATAAGCACTACTTAGCAACAACTAAAACAGCAGTGTGTTATCAACGTTATTTACACACTAAATCCAAACCACAGCACTGTACCAGCTACTAGGAGGAAAATTAACTCTGTCCCAGCTGAAACTAGGACAAGTGCCTACTGCAAGATCATGGGTAGTCATCCTGCAGTCTGATCTACAGGATGTGCCCAGGCCCTGGGGACAGATACCCCCCCATTTCAGTGGGATCCCAATAAACCAGACTGCTGAATCAGAAAAACTGTAAAATAATTTGAGAAACTAAACACTTCTGGAGCTGACCTGAATGAGCTTCCATTGAAAGGGATGTGATTTTGGACCATCTGGCAAATACATCATTCCTAACAGTGCTATTGTAAAAATACATTAGGAAAATTCTAGTTTATGCCAATTTTCTATTTTCTAGTAGAAAAGAGAATGTTCTATCTATGGCCCAAGCTTATATATATACACACCATGAAAATGCCCTATAGAAACAATGATGGTAAAGGTGTAAAACCTATTTTAAGTAGTTTCCTTTGTAATGCACTAATGTTATACTGTCACTACGAAGTCTCTCTTGTCCCAGATACCTTCATGTTTCTTTAATTTGTACAAAAAGCTATTCCAAGGTATTTGCCCACAACATCTGAGAAACATATTCATGAGCCAGTTTTCCACAAACGTGGAAAACGTGGAAAACTGCCCTGGCTGGGAAAATGAACACATATTTTTACTCGTGTATTGGTGGATCCCACTGGGAGCAGCAGGTGGCTGCTGGAACAGTGTTATCACATCAGGTCCTTTTTCTCATCAGCAGTTCACCATTTCTACAGCAGGAAGTTAAAAAGGCTTCAAACAAACGGCCAAGGTATGGTTAAATAAACCAATTCTTTGCTCCTGGGCCTAATGCATATCCTGACATTGCAGAACACAGTCTAACCTATGGCAGGAACTATTGGGTACCCTTGAAAAGGTTCATTTGCTGAAGTGCTGCTATTTCTTATCTGTAATGGATTCTGCTGTAGCACTCACATTACTGGTACCACTTCAGCATCTCTCCCTTGCACTTTTTCTCAGTTTGCAAGCCATTGCAACCTCTCAGATCATTACAAGACTATACTGCAGTGCACACGATCCCTCTCATGTTTTCTCTGCATAATTGAAAAAGGCAGCTGTTGACAGAAACACATTTGATAGGCCCTGTTTCTGACAAAGTTGAAATAGCTTGATTAACTCTCACGTTCCACCCTTACAGAGTGAGAAGCGTTCCCTGGATTGTGAGCTGGAGGCACGAGATTCAGTGGCAATTACAAAGGCAAACATCTGGCTTTCACAGATGAGCTCAGACTGAAGTGGGGCTCTCAGCCAGATCCCTGTGCCCGTTCAGTCAAAAAACCTGGAGGAAACTGAGGCCAGATGTCACAAACCCTACCAAGAAAATGCAGCAGGGTCACCACCAGCACCCTCAGTGCTTGCATCACTCTCATACCCCACAGTCCCACCTCTGTGTGTATAAGAAATTCCAGTGCTTTTCTGTTTGGTGCTGTTATTTGTGAAGACTTTCTGTTTAATCAGTCTCTAGTCAGAAGTGGTCTCAGAGCTCTGTGAAAACCATGCATGGTCCTGGGTACTCCTGGCTGGACACATCCATCTTTTGTTGATCCATATACTTATACACCAGGATCTTTGCAGGATGAATAGCATTTATAAATTCAAGTTATTTGGTAAAATGCATCTTCTTGCTTATAGTTTCTAGAGCTATGCCTGAAGACAGACTTGCCTAAAAAGGCTGAGAGCTCTCCTGTACACAGGACCAGACATATCCTATATATGTCCCACTGTCACAGCCTCTATCATTGAAAACCACATTTTCGGCTACCAAAGAATAAATTTGGTCTAGAAGGACATAGCCAAGGGAATGGAAATCAGTAGCTCTGAACTGAAATAAGCCTTTTAGGGAATATTTAGGTAATTCTTAAGTGTTAACCATGATGGAAGAGGGAAGGAGGTGGGGGAAGAGATACATGACACTTTCTTCATCTTCCTTTCTATGCATTTAAATACAGGCTTCACTGGATTAAGGCTAGAGCATCACTGCTTTTCAAAACTGAGCTGCTAGTGTGGGCTTAGACTCATTCTCTTTCCAGTCGCCCACCCCAAATCCTCTGGAGGCAGCTCCTTACAGCAGTAGGATGCTCCCATGAGGACATCTCGCCTTCTTTCCTAATGAGCAATGGTATCGCTAGGCTTTGCAGACTGCTCTCAGGTGCTGGAATCCCTCTCTCTGGGGGATGGATTTTTTGCAGCTGTTGGCTCTGTCCATTAAAACACTGACTTGTTAATTGAATGGGGGTGGGAAATACATTTTAGATGCAGCTACATAATCATCACTCACAGACGAAGGCCACTGAGGACTACCTTGCAACTCCCTCTCTCTCTTCTAGGTTTTATTTCTTCTCATTAGATATATTCAAATCCAGATTCCACAAACTTTCATGGCTTATTCAGAAAAAAAATGTTTTCAGGAATGAGCATCAATAGCATTGGAATGGTAGAAGGAACTGCATCCAGCTTTTCAGAGAAGGCAGTCAAAAATTGCCACCATCAGTGCCTTTTTCTACCAGAATTTGGCTGCCTGCAGCCACTGCTCCCCTGCACAGCAGCACGGCTGCAACCCCAGCAGCTGAACTGAGAAGCCTGTGACTCTGCCCAGGCCACATCCTGACACGATGGAAGAACTTCGATTCTGTGCCTACGATGCACAGTGTTGAATTTTCTGCATAGTGCATGTTCAACATTTCCAACAGGTTCAACCAGAGTTTTGGGCACTCAGTCCTCATCAAGCCCCGGCCCTTGACTTCCCTGGGCTTTGACTGACCCAGCTGTAAACTAAGTGTAATGCGATTGCACAGCCCAGTGAGCTGGTAACAGTGCTGTGAGCTGGGGGACCCTGACTCTATTCCCAGCTCTGTCATTCATCTGGTCTTCAGTGAGTCACCTCCCTCTGTCTCTGTTTCTCCATCTGTGAAGCATACATAATAATATGGGGTGAAAGTCTGAGAACTGCTTCAGCAGCCTGAAAGCCTAAATTTCACTTTTAAAAGCACTTTAAGCATTTAGGCAGATAATTTTATACTGGACTACAGTGTTACACTGACATATTGCAAACACTTTTTAAAAAATCTGCTCCCCAAAAAGCATGAGGCCCTCACTTTGCTGTCATCGCTGTTTTTTTCCAGTAACTGAAAAACTCCAGTATATCTACCACTCTTAGTACAGTGCAGCAAAGACTTCCCTTGAAAGTCAGAAATGGATGTATGAGTAAAAGCATGTCTTAAACACTGCTTAGTAGCCAAGGGTCAGCAAATGAGAAGGTGCATGCCCTTAGCACTTCACAGCTTCAGAATAAAATATATTAACCTAAACCACACCTGCTGCATATAAAAGGACCTTTTTTCCTGAAGTCATGCACTTTCTAGTAAAGCGGTGATATTTTTAGAAGGAAGGTATCACAAAATAGAAATTAGAGGTGTCCTATTTTTTACCAACACATCAAAGGTGTTAGAGAACTCAATTGGTCTGTGGAATATTCTTTGACACAACAGAGGATGTTATAAGCATTAATTATAATCAACAGCAGCACTCAAAGGATAACGTTTTTTGCAGCTAAAACCTTAAAATGCAGCACAGAATAGTATTGATTCTGCACTGGAGAAAGGTAGAGCGTAGTCGATTTGTGGAAATTACCTGATGGCATGTTGTAGCAAGGGAGATATGAGAGACACATTACTCTGGGCAATGCCCTGGGGAAAGGGAGGAAGAGAGAGAGCGGAGCTGCATGGTGGTAAACACTCCCTGCTGCCCGCCTGCTGCTGCAGCACCTAGGTGTGGGTGGCTACCAGGGCAGAGAGGCACAGGATGGAAGCGGGAGGTGCCTGCTACGGGGTGGGGTACCAGAAACAGAGGACATGCTGGTCAGAAATGAAATTCACTTGCTGTAGTTCCGAGTTATGATTATTTTGTTCCACTGAGATCCCCAGGAGCGTGACTCTGTCAGCAAAACTCCAGCAGGCACCAATACCCATTTCTCCAGCCAGGTGCACCCCCCTCCTTCCCTTTACAGACAACTGAAGGATGCTGCCCGGGGGCTTCATCAAGAGCAAGTGAAGGAGAAAGGGATGAGCACGAGACTGACGTACTGCACGTGATGTGGTAAGTCTTCCTCTCCCTTACACATCTTCCTCCCCCCACCTTAAGGTCAGTATACATGCAATCAGGTCATATTTGAAACAGTTTTCAGAGCGCAAAACAAGTCCGATCTTCAGGACAACTGACCTACAAACACTCACACAAAAATGCATAGATACAAAAATATAACTATAAATAAACATCTAAACATAAATGTATATATACAGGGATAAGGAGAGAAAGAGATTCAGATGACACACCACACACCTTATCTTTGAGTTTTCCACCTTTCTTGGCAGAATGTTTCTTTCATTCAGGTTCCTAAGCAGCACCTCACCCCTGGCCTGACAGATAAGTGGGGAAACCTGCATGGTACCTGCATAAGCATTTATTTTTTCTTACATCTCATGTCTTTTGCAAGAAGGGCTCATACCGGGCTGTAAGAACAGAATTCAAGGACAGATTTGCTGCTCAGGAGCTACAGGAGAAAAACTGACAAGATTAATGGTGGGAAAGTTTGTTAACCCCTTTGGAGAGTGTCCTGGTTTCATCTGGGATAGAGTTAATTTTCCTCCTAGTAGCTGGCACAGCGCTGTGGTTTGGATTTAGTTTGAGAATCATGTTGATAACACACTGCTGTTTTAGTTGTGGCTAAGTAGTGCTTATCCTAAGTCAAGAACTTTTCAGTTTCCCGTGCTCTGCCAGCGAGGAGGTGCACAAGAAACTAGGAGGGAGCATGGCCAGGAGAGCTGACCCCAGCTAGCCAAAGGGCTATTCCACACCATGGGACGTCACACTCAGGCTGGGGGCGGATCGCTGCTCAGGCATCGGTCAGTGGTGGTGAGCAATTGCACTGTGCATCACTTCTCTTTCTTGGGTTTTATTTCTGTCTATTTTAAAAAAATGATCTTCCCTTTAATTATTATTATTATTATTACTATTATTAAAGTTTTTAAACCATTCTTATCTCAACCCACAAGTTTTACTTTTTTTTTTTTTAAATTCCCCATCCCACTGGGAGTGGGGAGGAGTGAGTGAGTGGCTGTGTGGTGCTTAGTTGCTGGCTGGGGTTAAGCCACGACAGAGAGCTATAGCACGTGAAAAAAAGCAACCCGGAATGCTCAGCCAGGAAAGATAGGGCAACAGGGATGCGAAATAACTCTCTGATGCCCCATGGGAGTATACTTTTTGGAACACACAGGATACCCATCAGAACCTGGACAAATAAAAGAGAAACTGCTCTGTTATAGCCTCCTGTGAAGCGGCAACTGAAAAGATGGCCGTAATCAATCAATAAACAGTCACTGGTTCTATTATTACATGACAGCATGGTTTATCCTGAAAGACTTTACAGATGAGCCCCTTCCTAAGCTCAGATACACAGATGGATTTCTTCCCAGAGCAGTGAAGACCCAACATGGCCACATCAGCATCGCTATGACAGACCAGCACGGGGCCTGACTTGCACATGAGATGGGCACACACACCCCCAGCTAAAGCAGGCAGCACAAACCACTTCACTGTGGGCATATCAGATGCTAATTTATATCTATTAGTGAGACACACATGCTTTCTGGAGTGGCTGATTCAGTGAGTGTACATCCACATTCCTACTGGTACCAAGCTATGGCATATTAAAGCAGTAAGTGAGAACATATGCAACAATGAAATGCACCACTGCTGCTGGAGCAGGATAAAATGGAAAGCTGTGCAGTGCTTGGCTGAGTGAGGCTGACTAATGACTCTAACGTTAGTGGCTGCTGATCAAAAAATCAAACACAGAGCAGTCCATCACAATCACGGCAGGTGAGGAAAGACAATCCAGAGCCAGAGCTCGGGATACCAGAAACCTTCCATGCTGTTCCAAAAAACTGTAGTATCTTCCACATAGAGAAAAAAAACCTGTTTGTTTCAATGCATAGTCAAATTCATTAGAAACCCTCTGAAATAGGATCCTTTGTTACACAGTTTGTTGCCAGATGATATGGACATTTTTGTGTAGTGTGTTCTCAGGAACACAAATGGAAAATGGAAAATGACGTGATGGACACAGCGTGTCAAAATAACAATCCTCATTTAAATCTTCATGCTAGAGACTTCTTACATCTCAAATGTCAAACATGCAAAATGGATTGCTTGCAGAAGCTGATTTGGGGAACATCAATTGTTCTGAATTTCAGAGTATTAACATGAAAAAAACCCTGACTTTAAACTGTATCAGAACTCTACAAAATCTGACACTTTGTTCCTGCTATTTCTTTACCTTTGTTTGCACTTCAAGGCCACATCCCCTTTGTCACTTGGACCACAACAGCTGATCTGACATTTTATGGTGTGTGCTTGACATGACTGCCTATACGGTGCCCCACTGCCTTGAGGGACAGTTCCTGCTCCTTCCCAGCAAGGCTCTGAGTAGGATCACACCACTGTTAAATGTTCAAGAAAGCAGAGGATCAAGTTTCAAACAGAAAACTTCTGAGAAAAGAAGCACATCTGTTGTGTAATTCCAGAAGAAAACAGGAATTAGACTCTACTTTCTAAATGTCTCACCCAATTCTACAGATTGATGATATTTATTCACACAGTACAAACATCAGAAATGCCAGGGCTCTGATCCTTACTGATACCAGGGTAAGTGGGTTTTTTTAACACTTAAAATCTTTAATCCCTTTGGAGATATGGGAGGAAGTATTCAGTTACACCAATCACAAAACCAGTCACGGGGTTATTAGTTAGTAGCCTTTTCTTTTACAAAACACACAATGAGACACAAACCAAACCCACTGTCTGCTGAAGACAGTGTCAAAGGAAGCCTTAAGAGGGACAGTGTCAGCAAGGACCAAATGAAATTGCAGTTTTCATGCTGATGAACAGTCCTGCAATCTTACAAATGCACTGAACAGACACATGGATCCAAACACCATCAGTGTGGACCAGTTTGCATGCCTTGAGAACGGGACTAAACAGAAATCATAGTTGCAGTAGGTGGTTTGGAAAGCTGGTTGCAAAACCAAAATCTGTACCAAACAGAGATCTTTGAAAAAGTTTGCTCACTAGTCTGACCTCCCTTTCTTTTTGAAAACATACCTTAAATTTTCTACGGCCACTAAGTTCCCATCATGGGTACTTTCAAATCTCAATTCTAAGTAGACTTCCTGATCCTTTTCATCAATAACACTCACACGTTCACTCTTTCCATTACCATAATTACACTGGCATATCACTTAAAAGCCACAAAATTGCATTGTATTTCTATAGGCAGCCATAACACAACAGCACAAAACAGCACAGGCAAATGCTTTAGCAAATCCATGCAGGTGCTACTTCTTCAGAGGCCCATCAGAAATCAGTGCAGTGTGGCTATAAAGTGGATGCTCTGCTCTCCTAGATCACTGCCTTCAAAGCATGTGTTCCCAGGGAGACAGGTAAGTGTTCACGGTTCAGCGTTAATGTCTCTGCATTTTAGGGCATGTAATTCATAATTTGCAGGAGAGCTACTTATGCAATCACAATGTCTCAGTGCTCCTGATATTTGTCAGCAAGGGTTGGGCATTCTCTTCCTTGTGCTGCTTGTCTCATCTGTCTCTGGACAGTTTATGCACTGTTGAATTGGAGGGTTTCTTCACTTGGGTTCGGAATAAAATCACTGCTCTCAGGAGCCAGCTACTTACGTGCATCAGTTTTCAACAGCACTCAGTGCTAGAGTGTGGACCTTACTCATTTCTGTATCAGTCCAACTCAGTATATAACTCCAGCAAGACCTTGAACATAAACATGAGGAAAACCCATGGTAAATCAGGCCCTGTATTGCTGAAAAAAAAGCCCTCTTATCCCAGCATAACAGGGATGAGATTCCTCATTCTCTATTAAAAATGTCTGTAGCTGAATTTCCTGAGGTGTTTTGCAGCTGCAGCTTCCATACTTTGGGGGGTGTATGAGCTACCACTACTGAAAATCGTGTCTGAGACTTGCTGAGGTTTAACCTCTTAGTTCAGTCTTACCTGATATGTGATCCTTGTCTCCAGAACAGAAGATACTCAAATACTAGAACAACTCACGTGAAAATTAATACAGCGATTTCACATATAAACTGGAAGTAATGAAGTGTGCAAAACCTTTCAGGAATGAAAGCCTGAAACCCTGATTTCAGAAATGAAAGCTTTGGCTGATTAATTTTCCATCATAAATAAACTATTTCTCAGGGCTGAGTGAAATAGATATAAAACATCTGCACTTTTAAAACAATGTGAGGAGAGCAGCACATGTTATCCAGGAAAACTGATTTCCTAAGTAATTACTTTCCTGCTTATTGAGGTTTCAAACTGAGCAAAGGGTCAGTGATGAAGGACCGTGCCGTCTTGTAGTAAATAAGGTTAATGCTACTGGATAGCAGCTTTGTATATCCTTCTTTTTTTTTTTTTTTTTTTAATATATAGTATATACTGTTTTGCAGTCACAAGGTATGAGAACAAACCTAAGTGCAACTTGCAACTCATGCTCAAATATGGATCCAAATGTTACTCTCTGTATCAGAGATGGATCCTGGGAGATGGCCCCACCCAACCATTCACTTAGAAATGTGATCACTTCATCTCTGTCCTTTCACTTCCAAAAGACCACTGGGACCCTTTCAGTTGGGTATGTTGTTGGAAGTGCTTGGATGGAACTGACAACTCAAGTTCTACACTGGGAGTACATCAGATTCTCTGTCAGAGCCTACCTTGGGACCATGCAATAGAGTTTTAGCTTACTGATATACATCAAAATGAAGATGACTCTAAGGTGGTAATTTGTGTCCTTCCTAAGAGATCTCAAAAATAGGGCAGAGCAACCTACAGTGCATACCTAGGCTTCATATATTTTAGCATTTATTTCAACAGCTGCTAAAAATAGCACCCTTCACCCTGCACAGCACATCTCAGAGGAGCTGTTAGACAAGCATCTGCACTGGAGACGAAGGCCTAGGAGATGTGAATTTTCAAATGAAGGGGAAAGAAAGCCCCTTTCTTATCAATTCCTGTTTTCCCACTATAACAATTCTTGAAAGCACTTTCACAATTCCTGAAACTATTTCCTTAGAAAATTCCATTTCTGAAAGGCAAAATGTTCCTTTATAGAGAAAAATAAAATGACACTCTGACTATGGGGTCCAGTTTAATTTTAAAATTTATCCGGTAGGAAAACTCAGAACATGTGTAAACTTCTCAAAAAAAGAGCAACTCTTGAACAAGGCAAGCCTAACACATCTACTAGTGCTCCTGGGAAGCTCTGGTTTGGGCTGACAGCCAAGAGTGCTGCCTACAGACCAAAAGTGAAGCCAGCCTCTTATCATCACATACAAAATACCTTTGTTTCTCTTACACACAATGTTTCACTGGCTTATTACTCACGCCAGAGTCCACTGGAAATTAAAATAATAGATGAAAAAGCTCCTACTATCCTACTGAGGGCTACAATGTGAACTTGAACCAGGGATTCACAACTAGAGCACACGCACTTCTGAGTGCATTGTGGTGCAGCTTTGAGGTGTGACACATGCATCCACAGCTTTGTAGAGCCATCTGTTTTCTCCAGTTTCATTTTGCTGTCCCTGTACAAAGCCTTTAGCCTTGCTTCATTTAAATTCCCCCTCGGCAGACAGCTGAGACAGAAAACATTGTTAGTACCAAAATGACAGCACATGCGAGATTTACCTGATGGGAGCTGACTCATCCCCTTTATCGAGCCAGTCCTGCGGTGGGATTATGTACATGCACCAGAGGCCCCAGTTATAGCCGTGGGCTGCATTGGCGTATTGCTGCACTTCAAAAGTGTTGTACTTGATATTGTCAATCGCTGGTAAGATGATCCGCTTTCGATCTTCTTTGATCCGGGTAAGTGCAGGTTCCACCCTGAGAACAATAAAAACAGCAGAATGTTTTACAGCCAGCCAGTAATCCCAGGTCCTGCTTTGCAGTCTGATGAAACAAAGTTCGCTAATACTGCGAGCAGTGACCCAGCAAGATGGCAGCCCATAACACAGCACAGCAGGATCGAAGACAGAACACTGTCATACACGGAAGAGGCTGGAGCTTGGTTTGGGATACTTCACAGGGCAACAGCACATGATTTATTACCTGTATGAAGCTGTACCAGAGTTTAACAACACAAAATTTTACCAAACACTTATTCTGAGGCCTGCAGACTGTCAATTCATTTTGCAACGGACAAGTGTTGAGAAACACTAACGCCAAGAGTAACTAAATGGTTTCCTAACAGCAACAACAACAGGATGCCTGGTAGCGATTAAATACCTGCTCTGCTGACAAGGCCTGAAGAACAAAACACACACTGGGGACTGGATGAATATGAAGGTTACTCAAAGGTTTTAATCTTGTTTCCTAAGGACTGACCCTATCGGATCTAGTTTGAATGACAAATGTGGCTGCGTTATGCCTTCTAAAACCACTTTGGTGATGAGAAGATTTCAGTTGCCAGATGGTGCAAAAGCAGGGAACTGCAGGAAATGTGCCACCGTTTCAAAAGGCTTTAAAACATCAATGTGTTTTCAACAGAAACTACATCCCAAAGTGTTTCAGGAAAGTAAAAAGCTTCAGTGCAAACATTCCTTTCTGACCAAGGTAGTCTGAAGTTGCTACGAATTTTCAGAGAAACTGATCCAAAGAGGTAGCAGACTTACATAAGGGTGAAAAGCACTTCTCAAAGCAGTATTAGAAACAGCCACAGGTTCACTCCTTTGTAACTCTGTTTCCCCTTGAAACAACCTTTGAAGATTTTGCAGAGCTCTCACATATATCTTTAAGGGAATGGTGGTTTGCTGCGATTCACAGAGGTAGCAGGCTTTGAACACTGATCTTTTCTTGTTTTTCTTTTGTTGTTGGTTAAAAGGCAATTGTCCCTTTGTGTTTTCAAGTTTGTTACCTTATATTTTGTTTATTATCTTATATTTAGTTCGTTATCATGTATTTTCTTGTGTAGGCCAACAAAATAGGGCAAGTTATGAAAATAATTCAACCTCCATTTTCAATCTTCACTGACTCAGTCTGAACTATCATAAACTGTCGAGTCTCTTCTGCAAAAAGACAGCAATTTCTCTGTACTTGAATATGGTGAAAATATTTGACTTTATGTATACAGACTCCGTATTGCTTACATGAGGTCATGTACTGCTTGCTTTCTTTTCTTTTTACCCTTCCCACACCAGTAAAAAGACACATAGATTCGGTGAAACCCTTGAGTACTGATGATAAGCTACTTACTGCAAATAAACCATCACAAAACAATGTCAAATAAGAGCATAACTGACAAAAAGACAAGGTGTCACAGCATTTCATTTGAAAAGAAGTCAGAGAGTTAAACTAGTTTTATTTGGATTCCTCTAGAAAAATGACATTTGAATCTATCTGCCAATAACAGAGCATCAAAGTTTTAATAAAAAGAATGATCACAGGTACGGTGGGAAGAGAATGACATTGCAAGTTGCAGAAATTCCCCCTGGCCAGGAAGGTTATGAAAGAGATGTTCATTTCATATGCAATATGTATTATTTTGTTACTCTACTTGATTTATTCTGGGAATAAATCAATGCATCCCTCATGACTGGAATGGCCTGAGGTCTCTCTTACTCCTGCCTGCCACCTGCAATTTTTGGTGCAGTACTTCTGTTATCAAAGCCCAGTCCTGCAAGGTACCAAAGACCTCCACAGAAGCATGAAAGGGCATCAGCCCAGAGGAGGTACAGTAATTTCAGCTCAGGTTGTTAAGTACCCTTTTGGTTTTAAAATATTTCCTTAGTCAGCAGGATCATATGTTGTTTCTTTTTCCCCTTTTTTTTAAAGAACTACACCCCAGAATCAAAGGAGATTTTTTTTTTTTTTTGTGAGAGACAAGAAACAATTGAGGGAGATTCACAAGAGTGCAGCGCATGATTCAGAATGCCAATTCGCATGTTTTTTAGTCCACAGTCATGCACCCACATAAAGAGACAATGTGACCTACTAAATCAGGATAAGCCACTTCCGTTATTAATATGAGATTATATTTATGAGATTAACTGCTTTAAAAACCAGTGGGTAGAAGGCAGAAGAACTCTTGCAACTCCAGTAAAGCAGGGAAGAATACAGAAAAGATGAATCTGCTTTGTTCTTTCCATAATGTTATCTCTGCTTATCATCTGAGAAGCAGCAGAAGAAAGTACAGCAGAACAACAGAGATGTCAGGCAGACACCCCTCTCCCATCACAAACCAGTCTCCGTGCATGGCTGTGGTAACCCCTGTGCAAATCAGCAGGAGGCTCTCCCACTCCTTTCTGGCCTCTGAAACAAAGGCTTTCAAAATACCAAACAACAGGTATAAATGTCACTAATGACAGGCCACTGATTGCTTGACTGTAAGAAGAATCCTATTCCTCATGGTTGCAGGGGAAAAAAAAATGACCTTGGAGCAGGACACTGCCCATGCAGAGCACGTGCAGCAGAAGCCTTACTGCAAAATGGACTCCAAGTTCCCTTGCAAGGCAAACACCACCCTGGGAGGTGGCCCACTCCTGAAGCCCTTGGGTGCTCCTTCAACAGATTTGGTGCAGTGGGGAAGTCACAGAGCAGAGGGATTACATCCTCCAGTGAGATCTGGTGCACAACATAGGGCACGGTTGCACCTGGTGATTCCCATGGCATGCACAAACTTATTCTGTTTGAGTTGGATTTCCAGATCTGCCCTGTAAAGCAGGAAAACTGACTGCACACCTTCTGAAGCAGAGATCTGTAAATGGGTTTCCTTCGTAAGAATGAAATTCTGTCATTCTCATTCACTACCATATGATCCTGGAAACAGGTCTTTGACAAACAAGGGAAGACTTGGATTTTTGAAACTATTTTTATCTCTCTTGTTTAGAGTTCTTTGGCCACTAAATCTCTCAATTATTGGGATGCTTATGTTGATACAAGCAAGATCATTTAACTGTCACACTCAAAACTAGCCTGAAGTTTCCACATTCCTTCTACAGTTCCTCCCTGAGTGCTCATTTTGCAAGTATTTTACTTTGAAGGGTAGATTGAATTTGTGCAATGAAAAAACTAAAAGAGATAAGGAATTCTTCTCCCTTAATATCCGATGTCTGCAATAGACCCCCCACATCCAAGGTAATTGCCTTTAACTTTCATTCTCAGTAGAGAGAGGCAGGGGCTGGCACTTTTGGTAAATACTTCTCATAATTACGTAGACACTGAAAATAGGTGAGATTAAAAATGTTCCAGGGGAGTCTATTTTGAATATAAAGGGAATTTAGCCTGCTACTTTGCAAGACAGCTTAAAATTGGACTGTTGAAGTGTATCCCCAATAATGGTTAGAGAAAGAATGTGAAGAAAATATTTAACAGTCACTCTGATTTTCAGCCCTCAATCATATTTGTGATTGTGTTCATCTGGTACTTGTGTCTTGGAAATACTAATCTGCATCTTCATTTTCTTCATAACAAGAAGAACAATCCATTCCCAGCTCTGGTGCTGCTGTCATACCAGACATCACCAAACTACTCTGGTCACTCTACAGTTAACTGAATTCCTGTGTTTTCCAGTTGTGTGGCTTACATTTATTATCACCTGACTTGGTGCTTTGCATCTCAATGGCAGAAGGAGGGATCTCTGGAGTGTAATACAACCGTCGGATTAAAATATGTGATGACATTTCATTAATCTCTATCAATCTATTAATTTGAAATCTGCGGCATCTGAAAGCTGTCCGTGTGACAGACGTTCTGTTTTAGTCCCCTGCACTCAAGAAATGTAAATGTTGAAGATATTACTACTTCAGCAAGTGTTGATATCTCTACCCTCAGGTTAAAGATGAAGTAAAATGCCATGCCAAGGTTATGGAGTGAATTGGTATGAAAGCAACTGCTGGAACTTCATTTTCTCAACCTCCCGTTGCCCCCAGCAGAGGTGACTTTCTTCCTCTGTATCCATATGGGGAAATCACATCTCTGCAGGTATTAGAAACAGGAAAGGTTCAGTATCTGGACAGACTGCACATTTACTTAACTTCCAAAACATGTTCACACCCACAAGTAAGAGAGCAGGCTCTGAGTCACAGATGGAAAGAGAAAATCCAGTGCAGTTGTTCTCTGTTACTTAGCAAAACTGCAAACGGAGAGTCTTTTAATTAAACATTGTACACCTGTGAGATTTCACAGCTTGTCTTGCCTGATCAGGGACAGCAGAAATAGCAATGGGGTATCCAGATACCAAGCTCCACCTCATCTCAGTGAGAACTACAGGAATGTTCAAATCCCAGATTCTGCCAGTGCACCCCCAGCACGGCTTGTGCTCTGTTTTTCTGCCTGCCAAGATCCCTAGGTAATGGCCAAAGAAGAAGGACTATTAACTTGAACAGGACTGGGTAATGGACTGTGTTTACATTGCTTATCTTGGGTAATCCATGAAATATGAGGGGGTTTTATTGCTATTCATTGCTAGCAAAGTCCAGCCTTGGAGTAGCTCTATTAGGCTCAATGGACTTACACAGTGTCTTTGTCTCTGTAAGCTGAGCTGCACATTCATCAAATCCTTTGTCAACTTTGCTGGTAATTCTGGCTTTGTCTAATTGCTTCAGGTTTTTGAAAGGATTATGATTAAATCTTTCCTAGTAATTTCTAATTTTTTTCCTAATTTTAAGCTGCTACATTATTATGTAGATTTACTCATCCTCTTTATAGACACCAGTGTTCTCCCCCTGTTTTTTTTCCCTCTTGTCTTGTGTTTTCCACGCTGCATCTGCAGAAGTCAGGTGCTCCTGGCAGCTCCCAAGACTAGAAGGACAGAGTGGAAGAGGTTGCTGAAGCCCTAGCATGTTCAACATGCTTTGATAATGAACTGCAATATGTTGTTTGATATTTCCCTTCCGCGTGGTCACTGCTGGCAGTGAAGCAGGATTCAGCCCTGCCTGATTAGGTACATAAGCCAGATATGAATTTTGAGATTCATCTCTATTTTTCACAGATGCAAAAATATTAAGTTCCTAGCTTCTGAGTCAATGTACTTTATGGGCACAGAGTAGCATATATTGTTAACAAGTTATTTACTGGAGCAAGAGAAAGTATTCTCCCAGGCATATTCATAGGCATGATGGATTTCAGCAAACTAAATATAATCAAAAGATTCAGCTTTAAAGGTAGTGCTTTACATCATCCAGTTCTTTTTTCCACCTAATAAAAACCAAGCAGACAATTTGAGGTGGAATTTGAGTGACATAAGAAGTTCCTCCCTTCTATCCTCTCTCAAAATATTTATTTGTCAGTGTCCTCCTCTCCCTCTGAATAGATTGCTGGTGAATGAGTAAAGCCAGAAGAGAAAGGACAGTAGATTTAGTTGTCTTATAGACTCTACTAGGCTAAAGGGTATTTTCACTTGGGTTGTGGTTTTTTGAAGCAGTTCCAGAAATACAGTAACACACTGCTGAGGTCTCATTCCCAGGACTGAGCCCTGAGATTGACAGTGCTTGGTTGAAACTCCACAAAGCATATCACGGTCCCATGCTTTTGGTCACAAGGACATGCTGGGAGGAACATCCACAGAAGGTGTCTTGGCAAGTGACTCCTCCTTACAGAAACTCTCCTGAGGAATTTGTGGAAGGAACCTCTGATCGAGAGCAAATTCACAACAAAAAGATGTGTCAATTTGTCAAAGACTGTTGAACATTATCACTAAACATAGCACATGTGTTTCATGCATTTAATGTTTTTGCCTACCAGTGGGTCAATTTCTGGATTAACACTGGATTTTCCAAGGTGTTGAGCACCCATGACGGCTTCAGTGGGAGCAATGCCAGTACTGTGGGCCTCAAAGAATAAGTGCTCCCAAGATAAACATTAGAGTTAGGAAAAGAGTTGGAAGGCAGAATTTACCCCAGAGTATAGAATAAGCCTGTAAAAAGATTGAGAACAAAGGCAGGGGTCATACTGTGATCACACAGGCTTCTCTAATCCCACTGTAAATCTATCTCTGAACATATATGCATTCTGTATTTAAAACTGGGCTAATTCAGAGCAGCTCAAACCCCATGGGAAACCACAGCAAATAAAAATTGTATGCTGTTTTACATCCTTATCAGATTGCCGGAGAGTTCATGTCAATGGGGAAGTCTGATTTTTCACAATGCTAAAAAGAACAGCTTCTTACAGATAAAAAACAGACAAAAACAAGTTAGTAATGAGCTCCTCAGCACACGTGATTATATAATTCACCTTTTTAAATATGTAAAAGCACCTGCTGACTTCAAGCAGACATTTAAAAAGGCACAACATAGGAATAAACGCACATGATCCAAAAGAAGCCACACACACACACCACAGGCCAGATCTTCTGCTGCCCAACTCTTCCACTTTAATGGACTTCACCACTTCAAGGATGCTTTGCTAATATGCACCATCTGAGGAGTGGACCCAGAATATTTTCCAGTTCTTAATCAGAATTATTGTACTAGGCATTTGACAATAAATCCCCCTATCCCCAATGTCTCTTTTTCTGCATTTGTCCAAAAGCAAATCCTTTCCTAAAGGACAGGAATTGCACAGGGAAATGTGTTAAATTCTGCCCCGTTCCAAGTGGCAGCCAAATACCCTAATCTCTGGGTTCTTTTGAGACAAACATGTCTTTTTTTCCTCTCCACCTCAGAGTTCTAATTTTTACTCCAATAAAAAATTAAGAACATTAAAAAAACCAATCTCTTTTCCTCCCTCTTTCACAAATCAGATTTTTTTTTTTTTTTTTTTTGCAAGGACTTAAGGAAGAGTCCTTACAAGACATAGATGAAAGACAGCATGGTTGGTCTCATCTGCTAGATTTTATGGCTCAGTGCATTTAACACCATATTTTACTCCGGCTGTACCACTGTCAGGTACCATGAAGTAAAAACTTAACGCAGAAATGTAAGAAAAAATATGCATAAACTGAAAGCTTATTTTGCATGTAATTTTATACGCTACCTCACATTTCACTGACAATATACATTTATCAGATGCAGACAAGCAGATCTACTGACATACATAATTCTTCACTGAGGCCAACTGAGGAATATTTCATGCATAATGCCTTTTCTGTAAATAAGTGTTCAGAGAACTAAAAAAAAAATAAATCTCATACTCCCTTCCTCGGTCTCTAAGAGGAAGAAATCCCCATCTGTTCTACCTGACATCTCCATCAGCATACCTGTGTGCCCGGGGAGGTTTCAGACCTGCAGCCCCCAGCCAGAACTGACGAACGCAGCATAAACGCCTGCTGGGGAGTTAAAGATCAGCTCTTTGGCTGCCAAACCTGAATAGCTCTTTTCTGCACCACTGAAAACCAATGAGGATGCTTCAATGAACACTTAGGTTGTTTAGGTAGATGAATAGTTGAAGTTGCTTTTCTGGCATGTCCTCTGTATGTAAGCTGGCACTGTCCCACAAATCTGAAAGGCTCTCGTGGCTTATGTTGGATGCTTCCCTCTTTGCTCAGATAATATTAGTTCACTTTTTCTATCTAAAACACGTATTCCATTAAGTTACCAAACTGATCCTAAGTGATGGTTAGAGGCTTTGGATAAGAAAAAACTCCCTCAATAAACATATGTCCTTTCCTTTGCATTTGCATAAACAAAACTTCCCACATCAAACTTAGCATGGTACCAGGGATGCTGCAATGAACCGTGTCCTGAGCAGAAGCGATAGGCTTGACCCCTCTGGAGGGGAGGGACTGTGCAGGAGAAGGACTGAAAATGTAATTTCACCCTCACCTTCAGCACTTCCATCTCTAGAAGGAAAGAACTATCCGGACCTTGCCAGGTCCCTGAAGAGCCACCTGAGCTTTAACAGGGAGGATGGGGAGTTTACCCGCTGGTAAAGATTGGCTTCCAGTACATTGCATGAAAATATTAACAAGAGAGCTTTCAGGGAGGAAAACATCTTGTGACTTTGCCCTACAAAAGCATAACCATGTCTCTGTTACAGGGTACTTGGGATAACCAAAGTCAGTAGAAGATTAGAGGAAAACAAATTCCTATGGCCTTTAGAAATAGGAATGGATTTAGAAATGGATTCCTCAAGAATCCATTGTTTATGTCCACTGCAGCAAATTGAACTACATATTACAATATAAAATAGCATCTGTGAAGTGTCAGCCACAGACCTAAGGATCTTGATCTTTAGCTCTTCTTAGTTCATTAAAATACCAGTTTTCTATATTTTTTAAATCACTGCCAACCTCAGGGATAATCCATAATGATGGGATGTGTGTGGCACAATCTGATGGATACTGGGCTTATATTACAGGTCCTCTTTTCCATGTCGGGCTGTCTCTGTCTCTCTGGTATATTGAAATATTTTGATTAAATCCTCTTACTCCACTGCTTCCTTATTGATACTCCTTTGTCTGGCAGAATTTTAATTACTACAGTACTGCATAACTCCATTCAGTGCTCTGATACTACCTCTGTGATAGGAGCAAAAGCAATTCCTAAGATAGAATGCAAGTATAATAGTCTATCATTATGTCTTCTTTTATGGCTCCTAGCACCCTCTTTATGGCTGCTAATCTATTGTGGTCTCTGCCTTTCCCTTACTGATTTCTGCTTTCCTTCACTCAATGTGTCCTTTTTCTCACCCAGAGAATTAACACCTAATCTCTGCTATCTCTCTTTCCTGATCCCAGATATAATGTAGTGAAGTTCCCTTCTCTTTGTCACGTTATTCTTTCCTGACTCCCAAAGTCAGGAGTCTATATAACACTCTACATCTTAAGCACAAAATTAACAGCCAGAATGCAATGGTCTGTACTCAGTGTTACCATGTGTTGCTTAATGCACAGTGGGTGGACCTAATAAAAAAGTCAGAGCAGGAATGCTGAAATCTTCAGAGGACTGAAGGGAAAACAACTACACAAGCTTAAATATGTCCTCAAAGAGGAATGTACAAGAGATTTTCATACCTATTGCATCTGCTGGGTTGCTGACTCTAGATGCTGACTCCTATTGACATTAAGTAACCATTAAAACCAGACAAGGTTCTACTGCAGGACAGGTAGAATTTTTGCCTTGTGAACTGTACACGTACATTATTGTGTAATTTTAATTTAAAATTCCATTTGAGAATTAATAGTAATTGCCTCCATTTCATCTAGTCCTCTCCACTTTTGCTCTCATAGGAGCAGTATTGGCTCACACTATCAAAAGCCTTAAGGGGAACAGGTCAGTAGAAAATCTCTGCTCTGCGCTAATACATTTCAACACCTGAGAAGCAAAAAGCAGCAATTAAGCACAGCAAAATAAATAATTCAATAGTTAATTTGACCTGCCAGGTTGTAGAGTATTTTTTTTATATCCTACCAGATTGTATTTTAGTTTAGAAGAAGTGTCCCTGGAGAGTAATGCTGTGAGAGCCTGTAAAATGCTGTAGTGCAATATAAGGCAAAGGCTCACCCATAAATGGGGCAACTATTGTTTAAAGAAAAGTTTTTTTGTTGTCAGAGTCCTGCATATTTCATGAGAAAGTGATGAAGTCCTTCTCTGATTCTTTATGAATTAATCTGCCAACTGATTAGGCAGGTAAAGCAGCCATAGATTGAAAGACTAAAATTGCACTGCAGGTACTTGACTTTTAGATGGAACACAAACCAAACAGAAAGCTAATGCTCTTTTCCGTGGTAAAAGAACTGGCTTCCTTTTAATTGCCTCGCAAATAATCCGTAGACAGCTTTGAGTGGGAGCAATCCACGTGGCCTCTGAATACATGAATATACATTGAAAATGGGGGGAAATATTCATGCAAGATGAGACTTAGTAGGAGAGTAAAACAGCAGTACTTTAACAAGATACTCCCGCATGACTATCAAGTTTATATGGTTATGGAGTAGGGGTAATGTTAACCTGGTGGGAAAAAATAAAGCAGTCCAGATGGAAGGACTTCCAGTCCCTCCTAGTAAAAGAAGATGAGATGAAAATTGAGATAACAGGCAACCGCATGTGCACAGGTGGACAGAATTAAAAGTAGGAAGAAACAGATAGAATAAGGTTTGAGATGGCTGTCAGCAGCCCCAAAGGTTGAGGGAATCAACGGGAGAAGCACCAGAAGGGAACACTCTGAGCCTCCACGTGCAGCTCTGAATCCGTGATGCTCCTGGGCACATTTGCTGTTCTCATTCGTCCTCTGCAGCTACTCCAGAAGCCAAGTGGTCTCAAAGCAGCTGCAGACTGGCTCAGCAGTATTACTGAGACTTAAGCACACTTGTTGAAAGGAGAGTACACCAGGGAGGATGCAGTAAACATAAACACTTTTTATCTCCGATATACACAAACTCTCATTTACTGAGTAGTCTAGGTTCTTGCTATGCTGATTTCAACCTTTTCTGACATTAATGCAAAGCAGTAAGGTTAAAAAATAAACCCAAGCAAACTCAAAAGCAACCACAAAACCCTTTCCTGCTTATTGACACCATTGCCTAGCTCCTCTGGGTACTTCAGTAAGATCTCAATGTCCTTTATAGAAGTGATAATAAAATTCTCCACAAAGCTCAGAAAACTGCAGCTTGGGCAGGACAAGCACTGGGAACAGCGCCCAGAGCATCTCCCAGTGCCCGATTCTGTCCTGTACCTGATATTACCCTACATGAACATTTGCAACGATTTGAAAGTTCTAGTTGCTTTAAAAGTAAATAAATTAATTAAACCAGCTCTTAAGCGTCTAGAAAATAACTACAAGTGCTATTATAGTCTTTCATAGTCCTGGGGAAGAAAACGGACTGAACATAAACCAGGTCCACTACAAGACTTACCTTACTGCATCTTCCATTTTATAAAGATATTCATGAACATATAAAACTAAACACTCCACTCCTTTGCAATTAAGTTTCTCTCTGGTTGTAAGTACAGCTATTTTTAGTTTTAATTTGGGGATATCTCCCAGAACTGCAGAGCATAATCAGCTCCACCATAACCCTGCATCATCATTATCAAATACCAGCCTATCTTTGGAAAATACACATTTTACATACCGAAGGTCCCAGTAGCCCTTTTTCAGCTGACTGTACATATCAGTTCCTTCAATCCCGACTTCCAGTAATGCCAAATATTGGCCACTAAGTGGTGCTACAAAGATTTACTCCAAGTGCCGATCTGGCCCATTAAACCCAAAACTGTGCTTGCCAGTCAGTACTGCTCCCTTGCAAAACAAAGGGGATGAGGAAAGGCGTGCTAATTTCAAGCCCCATTAAAAATGAAGGAAATCATTCAGTGTTTCCCTCAAATGCAAATGCAGGAAAATTTATGAGGAAATCAGATTGGTATTCAAGTTTCTAAGGAGAAATGATAGAAAATGACAAGGAGATTAAAAAAAGTACTTGAAAGCACGCTTCTGCCTCCAGCCCAGAGTCTCCTTAATGGTGTCTCCCCATTTAACTGCTTTGGAGGTTTCATATTCATTGTGGTTTAAATTACTTCTCCCTCCACTGAGCTGTACTATAGCAGGCACAACAGCTTTTTTTTATGGATCTGCAGCCATTGCAGAAGATTGTCGACATTGTTGCAATAATCAAGAATATTATTCAAAAGTAATTGCTAATGCGGTAACACCAGCCTACAGCCGTCCCATCCCTACATTTTTTCAGCTTCCCTGTTGCTGAGCAAATCTCTTTCACGGGCTTTGAGACATAGGGCACAGTGTGGGAACAGCCAACAACTTACCAGCCAATGTTGAACTCAACGTGAGCATCAAAGAACCCAACGACAGGAGAGGTTGCTGCTTTCCAGCCTTGGATTCTGGCTCGAATCAGTCCTTCTCGTTTGTTATTGCGCACTATTTTCACCAGACCTGGATATCTTTTATTGACATACTGGTCCAGATTAAATTTTAGCTCAACTGCAGGACAAAAAAAACCCACACAAATACTCAGAATGAGAAAAGCCCTGTTATGTTTTACTTTGATTTATTCTGCAACAGAAATGGAAAGAAATCCTTAAATATTCCTAAACCCTTAGGCAGTCTCACAGACACAAACCAAGTACCAGGGTTTTGGCGTGGACCACTTCAGGTGTATCAGCTCAGAGAAAGTCTCTATGCATCAAAGACTTGCACAGGTTTAATATAGCCTGATGGATTTGACTATTGTTTTGAAGAGGTAGTTTGTCTAAGTGTTTTTAAGTAACTGCTATTCTAATTCTCTGATGATGTGCATTAGGTTATACCTGGTCTCTGGAGGAGCAATTTAGACCTTACAGCAGCATCACATGGGAGAGTCGTGACTTTTTTTTTTCCTGAATTATGTTGTCTGGTAAGAGTTTGAAAATAACCTCAATGAATTTTGGGACAAGACCTAATTCAGATCACAATTAATTTCCCTTAATTTTAAGGGTTTTCCCTTAAATATCATTAAGAATCCTCAATACCAGGCTTCTTCCCTGTTGAACTAAATGGATATTGAAGATTTCAAATAGACTTTTTCTCTTTTGTTCATTTTCAGGCATTCCACCACAGATGGAGCAGAACTCATTCACTCCTTTATTCAGCTTCATTTCAATAGGCTTATAAACAGGCAAATTACCAAAATTGTCTCTATTTTTTTAAACCAATCTAGTTTGGTAATTCCTTTACACTGCAGCTTATTCATAATGAGGCTTTTAGTCAAATATATTTATTAGGAAAACTAGTAGAAGCTTCCAGGACATTAGAAGCCTCATTCTTCTGATCTATATTACACAGAAGAATCATTATCATTGGAATCAAAGACCTGATAAATCTCCAGTTATCTACAAGGATGACAGAGAAAAGCCATATGAGAGTTCACTGAGAAACAATGAGCCCAATTCTTCTCTGTATTGCATTGACTCAAACACTGCAATCTCATATAATTACTCCATAGGTTACACTGCCATAACAGAAAGCAGAATTGGACAAAAAGTTTCTTAAATCTATAGGCTTTAGAACTTATTTTTGTTTTAGTGATTTGTTCTCTCAACCCTCCTTTCTCTTCAGGGACCTTAAAGAGGAACAGCAACTTAAAACTGAAAGATTTAAAGCTGCTGATCTGTGGAGGAAATGCTTGAGATTTATTTTAACAAATAGGGCTCGAGAAGATGCAACAGTTCTAGAAGTCTAACGTATAACAACCTAAAACACAACATTCACTGCTAGTCAACTGTCTCCTGAAAGTTCTTCAAACCCAACTGTCCTGTGAAAGATGTTGATCAATAGCACCCTATATCCTCACCAATACTGTGAGTTTTGACTGCTGTAACAGAAGTATTATTTTTACATTAATGAACCAGATGACCTGAAAGTTGCATGTCCTTTGTGCTCATTCTGTTTCATTCTCATAGTCTTAATTTATTCCCTACCTCAAAAAGAAAAAAAAAGACAGACTCAATCTGATATTATCAACACCTTTAAATCATGAAGAAGCCATGTAAAAAAGTAGAAACTATCTTTAAGAAGAACCTGTAGCCCCGCTTTTCTTTGGAAGCAGAATTTAAACTTGTAGTCTATTAATAACAATATTCCTCTGGATGTGAAAATTTGGAGAAAAGTGTCATTTCTATATGAAGACTGCCTATACAAATGTCATTCATCCTGTGAGGGTTTCAATATGATCAGCAGAACATTATCCACATAATGTTTATTTGTTATACAAATAGCTAATATTACTCACTGCTTTGTGCAAGTGGCTCAATCAACCCTCACACTGACAAACACAAACTCTTGTAAATTCTACTGACTTCAATAGAGGTACGTTAATTTGCACTAACATGATCTACCTTATTAGCTATAAATCATGTATGGCCTTCCTCCCCCGGCTGTTTAAATGCAAAATGACTCAATGATGTTTCATCCTAACATTTAAAAAAAATAATTTCAGCTAGTAGTGACCAAACTCCCTTTGATTTAGATTTCATGTCCATTAACCACATGGGATACAGTACTTAGAGGAAAAGTTATGTATGTTCACCATTGTCACTGTTGTCATCCACCAGAATGATCTCCTTGAGCAAGTGTGATGGGGTGTGATTCACAACGCTGTGCACAGAGCGCAGGATGACTGAGAGTGCCTCGTTTACAAATATAAAGACGACAGAGATCTGGGGCAGGTCATCTGGATAGGTCATCTGTTTGCACCTGGAGAGAAGAAGGAAAGAATTAAAACCCAAGCAGCCACTGGAAGGTAAAATACACTGAAGAGTGTCCTCTACTCGTTGCTCTCCAGCATACAGGGACTTGAAGGCTTGGTTCTTTCTAACCCCAAAGGTGTGGTGAAAGCTGAAAAGAAGCAACGTAGCTAGGAGCAGCAAACTTTCCATCAACTCAGTGAAAACCGAAGTGTATCTGCATGCACAAAGACTTGTAGCAGCTCTCATTCTCTATAAAGTTAAAAGCATCTCTTGAAGACCAAAGGAATATCAACGACTTTGCTCAAAAACAACCTGGAAAAGGCCCACAATACTATTGCCTGTCTGTGCTCCCAGGGGAACCATCACAAGGTCTGCTGTTAACTCATAATTAGATCTCATACTTTTAAAACCAGTATTCACTTGAGCAACTTCTGCATTTGCCCACACAAAGAGCACTTGCCACCCTTTCTAATTTTGCAGTTTGTTCAGTAATATCAAATGCATGATGTATGTTTTATGAGCATGCACTCGCTGAAATATTTGCAAAACAGCTCTGCTCCATCTGAAACATCACCTTGGCAGGCAGCTGCATCCTTAAATTCACAACTTCCTTTTGTGCTTGCTCCCTGATGCATGTATGTTGCCTTAGATCATTTTGAGAGGAAAAACTGAGGCCTGGATAAGTCACACAGCACAGAGCAGAGTCTCCACTTCCCAAGTCCCCAGCCCATGCCCCTCTGTAATGTCATGCTGCGTTATTTAGTGGAATTCTCTCTCACTAGCAAAGATGCTAACTTTAAAAAATTACCTATGTGTTCTCCCAGTCAAAAGTCATTCAGAATTACCATAGCAATTACTGAACCTGCTCTCTAAAATACTGCTAATGATATCACAGGAAATGACTTTTCCTGCTCTTATCAAACTTTCTGACCTCTTTGCTCATTACTTTGGCATAACAGTCCCTTTTTTTTCCCCACTGTCAGCAGTCATGGGGATGGGGAGGGCAACAAATGCTTGACTGTTGGGTAACCTCTTGAAATCAGTTATGAATTCTACTAAAGTGCAATTATTCATAATTCCTACTCATCCCAGCACTGTTTTCTCAGAGACCTGAGTACTTGTCATTGATTACAGTGTTACCATAGCTACTTACTAGCAGCTTGCTGGTGGCCTGTACCATACAGAGGGCCACTGTGTAAAACTTCTGTCTAAGGATTCTTACACAATCTAAAGCCAAACCTGGAATAAAGATGAGATTTACAGGAGGTGTGAATTCTCTGACACAGCCTCCTTTTTGCATTTCTTTTTGACTCTGATTTTCCTCTTGACCACACCAACATATCAAAGTCGTCCATCAGGAATACTTCACTAAGAGGAAAGAACCATCAGCTAAAAACATGGACCTTGCAAAATTTCCCTTGATGAGGGACATCTCTGATCTAACAGCAATTTGCTTCAGGGCCTCACTTGTATCAGCAGGACATAGCAAATTGCATCTCAGTAAATCAGACTGGTACCCAAGGAGTAGGTGCATTGCTGGTGGAAGTGAGGAAGAGGAGGGAGCCCACCCCAGGCCATGCATCCTGGCGGGGTCCTACATCAGCACTCAGAGCTAGCAGGAAAGAAGGGAAGCAAAGAAACCAGGTAGCCAAAGCAGTGGCCATGAAGGATAAGGAGGAGGAAGTGCAGTGAGAATGAGAGGGCAGTCAAAGCAACACTTGCCATGCAGAGGGACAAGCAATCAAAGGAAAGGTAAGATGAACATAAATGTCAGAAGCAGACGGGTATTTTGGGAAGGACCAAAGTATTTTGCCTATAAAAAAACAGGGAACCACTGAAATCGTACAAGTTCTCAGTGGATTAGGCTGGACTTCCTTCATCTTCTGTTCAAGAAATTTTGGTGAACTTTTCCAGAGTAAAAAGTGTTTGTTTTATTGGTAAGTGGACTGAAACGCCTGGGTACATAGCCACACGTTCCTGTCCAGACTGAAAGGCTGAGTAGAACTAATCCCCAGTGCAATTCCTCCATCCTCCCACTTATATTCTTAGAAAATCGGTATTTCTAATCCAAGCTTTAAAACCAGCACACTTAAACCATAACCTCCACTTTTATTTGCTCTTCATCATATTAAATCAATGCATTATTATCCTCAGTGTGACTCTCACCAGTTCACAAGACTTTTCATTCCTTAGTTCTCAATGATTACTTACATTATGGGGCATCATGGACTGCTTTAGATAAAAGGCTGTGTTGAATTTGTTATCCCACCAGGGCTAAGTCATTCCTATCACTTCTCACTGCAACCTTCCTACTGCCAGTTCTCCCTTTTCGCTGTTAGCAGGACATAGTTGAAAAACTGTATATGTCTGCATTTGGAAAGAGTGCTCCAACCATTCCACATTAGAATATCTTGGGTACCCTCACTGCAACAGGAACATCTAGAAGGGCAAAGGCAAACCTCAGAATTTAGTAGTGGTTTAAAAGCTGTCATAATTTTATTTATTACAGCAAGGATGAAGAACAGCAAAAGAAGCTGTCCAGCTGAGTAGACTTTTCAAAGTACAACAGTGATTTAAGAGTTTATTTCCTACAGACTTCCAGTCAACCTTGAACTCCCAACTCCTTAAGTCACTTCAGAAAATGAGATGGATGTGCTGAGGTAGTCGGGAGAAAGTACTGGTCCACTAACAAACACTTCTGATGATATCGGAGAACACAAGAAATCCCAGTCAAGGGGCCTTTCCTTAAAAATCAGTGGGTGCTTAAGTGCTTTGCTGGATTGTCGCCCAAGTGCTTCCCAATGTATTCTGTAATTAGATATCAGCTGCAGCAATTTACAGTTAATAGTTCCTTCATTCCAAGAAACTCTAACCAACAATTGACACTCTAAGCCAAATAGTGACATTTGCAAGTCACACGCAAGGATGTTCTACCATCAAAGCACCACCATGCCCACTGTCACCTTACAACGTTCTTGGCAAGGTGCTGAGAGCAGACTGAGCGCATTGCAGTGGAACATTCAGTCACCTGTGCTGGTATGAAAGGTTGAAAAAGTCAGAGTGTCAGGAGGACAAGGTGCAGCCCTTGCTTCTGGCTCTGAAGCATGGCAGCAGGAGAGAGGTCATTCCAGAGAAGTCCCAAGAAAATTAAGGCTATAACGAGCTTAGTGACTTTTAATAAGGCATAGGGCATCCTCTCAGAAAACTCTTGGAGTAGCAGCCTGGAAACAGAAGGAAAACATCAGGCAAGAAATCTATGAGCTAACAATGGAGGAGCTTAACATGAGACTAGTCACTGTTATTTTTTATTTTGAGAAGAAAAGTAACCAGAAAGCCAAGACACCAAACTGTACTAAGGTGTCCTAGCCAGGCACAACTTGATATGCTTCAATCTGACCACCAAAGGACTTTGCTAAGAAATGAAGAAAACACCCATTTCTGCCAGACCTGACAGTGTGCAGTAACGTGCTGGGGTGTTTAAGGCTGCCCTTCTCAGGGAGCAGAGGCTTGGCTGCCCTGCTCGGGGAGCCCACAGCACCAGCACTGTGCCCAGCACTCTGCCAGGGAAGGGAGCTGGGTACCACCATGGTCTCCACTTCTCTGCACTAGGTCTGTTCACATTATGAACTGTGGCAATCAGGCAACTGAGAACAATTACAGTAATTGATAGCTGAATCTTGGCCTCATTAACATCTGCCTAACACTACTGAGTTTGGGAAGAACTTAAGAGTATACATTTGACCTCTGTGGTAGCTAATGATGGTCTAAGCTGGCCAGGCATAGCTCACATTTAATATTAGTGTGATTCTAAATTAGTATTATGAACTGTCATCAGGTCTCACAGTGTACGACCAGCAAAGGACTTCAGGTCGGCATGAGAACTAGTGCCCCTCTCCAGGGCAGACAGGTATGCTGCACAGAAACACACTGCTGGATGCATTTAGCACTAGTGCTCCCAAGCAAAGAATGAGGATGCCATGGCTAATCATTTCCATGGACCAGCTGAGGATGGATTAAACCTAATTGTGAAACAGCCCTTCAGGTGCCTTTGTGCAACATGCCAAGCATCAAACCTGAGGCACCCTCCTGTTGTCTTGGGAAGAGTCTTTGCATGTCCTTGCTCTGTGTTGGCTACTGCAGAGCTTGGCTGGCAACCCAGAGGTATTTCTTTTGTATGTGAGAGAGAGCTTGATGTCAGATCATTTTTCCCTGCTCTAAAGAGGATTTTCACTCAATCTTTCCCTCCAACTGAACCGATTCCTTAAATGAATACTTCTCAGCCAGACCCATGAGCCCAGTTGTGACCACTGTCTACGCAGGCATAAGAAAACAGGAAAGGCTCTTCAGCTGGCAGACCAGAACCGTGGAAAAAAACCCCATGTACGAACACAAAAAAAGTCATCAATTAGAAACTGGGAGAATGAGAAAACAAAAAACTTCTCAGCTGTATGAGCCCGCTCATGACAGTCCTGTGAACTCGTATAAAATGAAGAGAGGGGAAATCTTCTTTTGTCTGAACCTTCATTCCCTGATAGCTGTATTTACTCTACTTGTATCTGATTCAGTGGAAACATGGGAAGTCCTCTATTTATCAGAGCAGATCTTACTGAGCTGGTCTTACAGAACTGGTCCATTTGAGTTGTACTATTTTTTGTGAAGGGCTGACACTACAGCCATGCAGGTAGTTCAGCATTACAAGGGTAAAAATAATCCTGCCTTCTCTCCTGTCTGCATACTTGCTAAACTCCAAAAATGAGTTTTGCTTGAAGACCTTAATAAAGTTTGGAAATGGATTAGGCAATGCATTTAGAGATTTCTGACAGCTTTACCCTTCAGGAAGAAATGCAAACAAAATTAAAGCTGCTTCATGAATCTTTAAAGTATTTAATACAAGATATGTTTTTCCAAAGAACCACTGGGATGGATATGACTGGGTTTCTCTCCTTCAGAAACTTGATGAAATTTCTGGGCATGAAGAAACCTCCTCTGCAGTTCTAGCACAAAGAACCTCCAATATGCTCCATACCTTAAAAGCTACAAAACAATCTGCATTCATGTTTTATAGCCACAGCAGGGGAAAGAGGTGCAACGACACTTCATCGGGTACATGATCAATGAAAGGACAAAGATAAATATTAAAAAGATTATTGAATCCTTGCTCGTTAATGCTAACAAATACTACTTTTAATCACCAGGTCAATGTGTGTTTTGAACCCAGTTAAATCAAAGGCTCAGAGTTATCTTACATACATGGTTACTTTTTGCTACCTAAATGCTGCTGTGACTTCTGTAGGCACAGATGATTTACAACAGCTAAATCACTACATTTAGTGGCTAGTTCAATGCCTGATTTCTTTCTCCAGAAAACCACCGAGGCTTTGCAGCTAGTGCTAGATGTAACAGTAAATTTCAGATGCAGAAATAAACTAGCATTACATTCTTGTTCTGCATTGGCACAAGAGTGAAAATGTGACCAGCTGCAAACATCTCCTTCCGCAGCATGGGATTCAACGGCTGAGCAGTCCATGGCAAAAGCAATGACAGGCTACAAAACTGATCAGCTTCATGGGATCATGAATCTGTCAGGCAGACGGCTCCAACTCCTTCCTAATTAATTCTCCTTCTCAATAGAAGGTGTTAACTGTATTACGCCATAACATTCTCCTTCTGTTAAGGATGGATTTTTCTGCCCTATCCAAAAAAGAAAAACCAAACTAAAAACCAGTAAATTTTTGAGTTCAAGACTTGCTCTTGCTTTCTCCTCCTGTTTTGCAGCTTAAGGACAGCATTTGCGAAGAATCATGAGAGAAGCAACACATTATATTTACAACTAAGGTAAAAAGAGAAGCAACAGTTTTCAGAAGAAGCCTAGAAAATATGGTGATAACAGAAGATAACTTTTTACCATGGCTATTTCTCCACAGTCTGTGTTGCTTTATGGAACAGCCTCCAATTTGATTTATCATAAAGAATAAAAATCAACACCACTTCCCCTTTCCTGAATTTATTTGGGGTAGCACAGATACAAGATACAGTGCGATTCTGGTTGGTGCTGCGAGCTTGGTAGTCTAGGCAGCTCCAAAAAACCATCAACACTGATGAACAAAGGATTTGGTGGGTGAATTTCCTGCCCTGAGTGACAGCTAAAGAAATTGGGATAGTTTTCCCTCCACCTCTGCAAGCACTATAACACTCCTGGCAGTATTTGGACATTCAGCATTAATGCTGACTTCCTGAATTCATCCAGTTTTTGGGTCCTCAGCAAAGAAAGTATTTGTCAAAGCAACAAAGGCCAATATTGAGCTCTACTGCCTGATTCTTCTTGAAAGAACAAACTAGATGACAGTTTTGCAAGAACTAAATGTAATGCCAAAGAAATTACTGCCCTCTCTATTGCTTGAGAGATCATCTTCATAGTACACATTATTTAAAACACTCATCTGTCAGGACTTTACAGTCTGTAAGTGGTCAGGTTCCCTAAATAACTTCTACCTGACTTCACTTGCTCCCTTGGCCACCGTCCACGCAGCATGTCCTCGGCAGTTATCCCTGAAGAAGTTAATTAAAATAAAGACATGTCCTCAACTGTTCCCGAGTACAAACTGTGTCTGTTCCTCCTCTCACGGTGTTTCAGTGCTTCATATTAAAGGGGAGTCAGGGGAAGTCAGCTAAAATAGTCTGTCCTTCAGCTTTTCTCATACACAGTCATGCTGATGGTCATTTTCAGGATTATATAAATTGAGCTCTTAAATCTACTCCATACTGTGGGAATTCCCAGCAGATTTTTCACATCTCTTTGACACATTTTTCCTTGTTGTGCATCCAAAAGTCTAAGAAATAAATCACCCACATTCATCAGAAAGGAATCAGGCCAAATCCTTTTTTCTGTGCTCATCTCAAACTCTTCCTGTATCAAGGAAAAGTGTCCTTTAATATCAACCAGATATCAACAATATCAATATCAACCAGATATCAACAACATCAATATCAACAAATGGTCGCAATACACCATGAATTTACCAGCACACATCTGGTCCTGGGAATTTCCCACATTCCCGGGCTGAACAATTGGACTTCATGCCTGTAGGATTTGCAGAATGAAGAATAGCAGCGGCCTTTTAAAAATAAATGTCTTTTATACCTTAGAACTCTCTCTTCTCTGTCCTATCTCCTAGACCAAATTTACAGGGATTTCTGTCCTGTAACACTTCCATGAAGGAGAGAGACCTTTCAAGCTGGGACACAGGCAGTTCAATGGGTAGGTTAAAGCTCCCCATGAAATTGCAATAATATACATGGGACAAGTGTTTCCTGAGAATCAAACATTAATTTTTATTCTTTTTCCGTTCTTTTTAAATTCCAGGCCAGTACAACTGGACTAATTTCTCTGCACAAAAAAAAACCCAACACACGTTTGTATATTGGTGTTTAAACACACTTGATGATCTATTTGGCTTAATTCCTCCCTTCTCTATGACAAATTATTTCATGTGTATGGTAGAAAGCCCTAAGAACTGCCAATCAGTGACTGACAGCAAAATACATATGCACAGTTAACACATGCAGCATGAAGATGGCCCCACTTGCAAAGTATATTCACCCTTACATTTAGGATTATTAGACTCTTTAAATGTAGCTGCCACACACATAAATAAGAGGCCTTACATTTCAGTGAGCTATTTCTGACTTTCCTCAGGCAAACAATACCAGAAACTTGCCATCATGTCTAATATTCATATTGATTTATACATATAAAAATGCTCAAACTAGTTCCAATCACTTTTGAAACAAGCCCCTTTATTAACATGAAAAATGGCTAAAAGATCATGCTCAGATCCTTCTGTAGTAAAAAGTATTTGCCTTTTTTTGGTAACTTAACTTGAGTCACTAATATGTTTTGAAATACCATCTGTAAGAAATTTCCACTCTATCCCCTAGTGTGCCCATTCAGATCTGCCTGTGGCTGTATGCATGCTGCATCACAAAGCATTAGGCTGATTGGAAATTAATGGAGAAGCTGAAATCTGCTTTCAAATGCTTTTCAGAAATCCCCAAGGAAAATGTATCCCCCATGTGACTTTATTTTTAATGGTGCTGCACTTAAAGTTTAAGGAAGAGCCCAACTAAATTCCAAGTGACATTTTTCTGCCTCATTTTAGGTGATTAAACACTAATGGCTTATTTAGATTTGTCAAGTGATTCTCAAGATTTCTGAAAGATGCTGGTTCCTGTTCCAATTGGATTTTTAGCTCGCATCCTTTAGAAGCAAAAAGTAGACAAGAGTTGTCTTAAAAAAAATAAAGATTGTCTTGCAAAATTCTGCTTTGCAATTGGAGAGCTGTTTGAACTCGAAGTTAAGTGAAATGTAAACATCAGTGAAACCAATGAAGTGATACTAAATAAAGGCAAAACTATAGGCATTTTGCCAATTCACAATAGCAGTGCTTTGATTTGAAGTTCTTGCCAGCAAAATATATCCAGAAAACACAATGGTTTTTGCAACTTTCTGAAACTTATTTCTGGGAACTATGCCGCCTATGAAGGAGAGAGAACATACTCTCATCTCAGTGCTTAGCCAAAGCCTCATATTTCAAATAGGGAAGGTTCACAAAGAGCCATTCAAGAAGCCAGAAAATGTTTTCTAGGGTGCATTCACAAAATTGGCTGCTACCCTGTGGCACCACTTCTTGTTCCTGCCACCAAGGGTCATTACTCTCCAGCTAGCAATGTGAAGTCAGCTATTCAGCTGCGTTTCCAACAGCTATTTCTAGCAGATTTCCCATTAAGAAGTACTCTTCTACTCAAGGTGATGCATCAAGATCCCCAAAAAGGATATTTATGGCAAAGGAAAAATTAATCCCAGCATGTATGCAGGGAGTGAGAAAATAACAGCCCAGATATCCAAAAGTTGACTACATATCTTAAGATACCACCTTCTCTGAAATGTCTCTCCTATTGCACTCCAAATCCATTCCAGACATAAGGTAAAAATAATGGAGTGGATGAAATCAACGGAACAGTTTTCAATAAATAATGTATAAGAGCAAACCCACCGTTTTCCATTTGCACAGAACACTTTGCTGTACCCTTGAAGCTATTTGTTATTCAGATACTATGTAAATACACACAGTTATTCCTGACTATTAAAAAATTTACTGCAAGTATTTAATATAAAAAATTCAAGGTACTTTTGTTTAATTTTTAGGATCTCAATCCCTCAGCTGGTGCTGCTGGTGCTGGACAGAGGCTGAGTGTCACAGTGTTATCTAGAAATGTAGGGCAATAAAAAAGTTTTCAAGGTAACTGCTGCAGAGCTCTTCACGGATTTCATTACAAGTTGGCTGTCACGTTGCAGTGTGGTGGTAAGGAGGAGGGTAGAGGAATGCAATAATTTTCCACTATTACTTCAGCTAACAATGTTTTTTATGTTCTTGGGAGGACACACAACAATGTTTGGCAAACAATCCTTTCTTTAATGGGCTCCAGTATATTTCACAGGAGACCAGCTTTAATCTCTGGTCAAATCCAGTTATACAGCAGAATGTTTCTTTCTATCTATGTACAAATACAGGTTGGTTGGAGGAGTAAACAACCAAATGGGAGGTCAGTCATAAAATGAGTAAACCACTGCCTGCCAAAGCCATAGTGAGCAGCTCTTAATTTTGCCTTGTCCCAGCAGTTGCAAGGCTGGTTGTAGCCCGGGAAGGTAACGCGTCGCTGGTAATCACAGCACTTGGTGTGCTGAGGTGATGCAGAAGTTGATTTGACTAACCAGCAATGGCCTTGAAATGTTTAAACTGTAGTCACAGGGTTTTTCCTCTTGCTTTAAAATGATCAATTTCTACCAGAGTGAAAACAGACCAAGTTTATGGTACGTGAGAAGAATTATGGTTCAAATAGAGCAGCGTTCCAAGAACAAATGCATAAAGAACATTGATTTAGCACTGAAAATGGGAGTATTAAATCCATGATGTTTAGGAGCTTTATATGGGATTGAGCAGCCAGCCTGGTGGTAGTAGCAGCATGTTTATAAAAAGGCATGTCTCCAAGTCAAGCAGAGAGGACAAATGAAAGTGCATGTACCTTATGTATTTCCCTCGGTAGACAGGGGTAGGAAACCGCCTGACAAACAGTCTTTTGAGCAAGAGACCATGGAGCACATCCAAAGATCTCAGTGCACTTTAGATCAGGACTCTGCAGGATAAATCACTGGGCAAAAACACCTTGGTGAAAACCTAAGGGCGGTCAGATCCTGAAGTGCAGATGGGACTTTACTCCTCTTTACATCTTTCCCATCGATACTTGCAGGATTGTTCTATTATGACTACTTTAGGAAATGTCCTATTCAAGTAAAGGAGTTAAGCATGTCTTAACTTCACTGGGGTTACTCATACACTTAAAACTAGGAACACATTTAAGTGCTTCATTGGACTGGAGCCTAATTGCACTTTTATAGCTTTTGTTTAAATTAAAGGCTAGCTAGAGGTGAACAGCACAGTATTCAACAATTTCATGCATCTAGAAGTTAAATGTTAACAACAGTTTCTTACCTTCTAATTATTTTGGGTACTTCAGAAAACTCTTGCATTTTAATTTAATTTTGGTTACATTTAGATATAAAAACATTTTTTAAAAACCCAGCCACATTTACTGTCTAGCACAAAGCTAATAGCTAGGGCACACACTTCATAGCAGAAAAACACTTCAACGTATGGGGTTTTTTTATATTTATGAGCTCTTATCCTAATTCAGAAAAACGGGTCAGCATATGCTTACTCTTCACTCAGGTTGACAGAAATTAGGCACACATCCTAGACCAAGCAACAAACTTAAGCATGATTGTGAATTTGAGTGGGCCAAGGACACATGTTAGTCTCTTCCTGACTCTTAGACAATATGGCCATTGTAGCACTCCAACATCCATGCACTGCTCCTGCCCAAACCTCCCTGCTGAGATCTGATTTCCTTTTTTCAGCCTATGTTGTCCGGTGTTTTCTCCTATTTGCCCATAGATCATAGACATTTTGAAGCCACATTCTCAGTGTTTGCAGATTGAAATTAATTTGCCATCAGAAAGAAACCTAGAAGTGAGTGCTCTGCACTGAGGGAACAGATTATTCCATTTACCGTCTGCCCAGCAGACTGAGGCTGTGTTCACAACCATGCCCTTCTTCATCCCTCATCTATAGACAGACACATTCAAGCTGTTACATCCAGACTATTTGCTCAAACCTGTACTTGGAGAAACTTTCACCCCGCTGCTTCCAGAGATTCCCAGATCTGTCAGGCAAAGGAGTTGAGTGCTCTTCTATGAGCAAACAGAACACAAATTCCCTGTCTCCTGGGTACACATGGGTTAATCACACCAAGGCAATAAGCCAGCCAACTAGCTGTAGGTCATGCGTTTGTTTTCAGGCAGTGTAGAAAATACAGGAGCAAAACTTCAATGTCATTTTTATCTTGAGCTTAATGTAAACTGCACCATGACCCTCTGGGGGAACTGTGTCCTAATGAAACATCCACAGAGAGGATGAAAGCTTACTCCACTTGCTGAATGAGACAACTGTTCACTTTGTGGATGGAAATAACTAAAATTTATGCCTTTCCTCTGGAATTTTAGGGGTATGGGCTAACTTAGCAACATCACCCAAGGGTATTTTAGTGCACCGTTTTAATTATTATTGCTGCTATTAATATACTACCATTACTCAAGTCTGAACTACTGTCTCTGCCAGAGGGGTGTGTTTCATACTACCCTAGAGGCTAGCCCAATGCTAGGTCATTCTGAAGACAAAATACATAAATGCAGACTAACAAAAGTCTGGGAGCATAGAAGAAATAATATACTCATCCCTTGGAGCAAAGAAGAAAATAAACTAATTAAGGAACTATTTGACAACCTGAAGGCATCTCACACAGGTAAGATGCAACTCCAGAGGGCTTCGTTGCTAGAAGCTGAGAAACAGAGAGCTTTGTGCATAAACAATACAGAGGTGAAGTCTCCTGTAATTTAAAGCTGCCTAATGTCTCACTGATAAATCCTGCCACACCACCACCACCACCAATTGTAGGTACACTTTTTAGACCAAGGGGATCTGATTTTTGCTGTTGTCTGCATGACAACTGACCTTGTTTTCTCTGTTCAATTCATACATATAAGGAGAGATGTTTATTTGTGCTGGGTAGCCAGCTCTGCTGTTCTCCTCCATTGAAAGACTTCTTGTCATTGCTTAAGTGATCCCTACATCATAATTTTCTACAGAAAACAGAGAATAATATTGCCTCTTCTTTTGTCACTGCTGTTAACCTTCTGCTGAGCAAGGGCATTCCAGTTTACTTTCTGAGGAGGGGGCATAAGAAACACTGATTTGGAGTGTTTTCCAAGTGGTATTTTCATGTATATGCCAATCTATACACAAGAGGTGGACACAATAATGTACAAAGGATTCTTAATTTAAGAAATCGTAGCCCATACCAAGTTTTGTTGCAAAGAGTAACTTTACTTCAAATATTCATTAATTATAGACTTAAGCTAGTTGTCTTTCGAAGACAGAACATTTACTTCCACACTGAATGAAAAAAATACTAGAAAAACAGGGCATGCCATGCATTTCCCCAGTGACCCTGCCTTTACAATACTTCAGGTAGTTAAAAGTTCCATCACAAGTTTTGTGTGAAAAAGGAAATTTCCCAGTTGAGTTTTCCCAGTGTTCACAAGACTATTCCTCTCAATGCACAGAATTGTCAAGAACCACAGAGATCAGGTATCTGATTTTACACCACATTTTATGCCCTGATCTCCTTCTGGTATATGCAGAGAGTGCTTCTTCACCACCTTGGAGTTCTGAGACTTAGTAATACATACCGCATGATGCCTGCTTCACAGGGGTTACTCAAATGTGTCTGGATGGCCAAGAAATACACCACAGTGATCAGCCTGGTGCTGGCTTTACAAGGGAGGCAACAGGGCACAGTTGCCTCCTCAGGGCTTACACCACATTTCAAGAGAAGTCTCCAGGTGGGAACATTCAGCTGCTCCAGGATTTCTTGTGGCCAAGAGGATGCAGGCCAAAATTGCACAATGATTTCTTAAGACAGCCAGTTGGTTTGGTAAAAATTTAGGGGAAAGAGTGCACAGACTGCACGGGAAGCAACTGTCCCTGGACCTCCCTTTGGAGTTGCAACCAGCTAGGTTTGTTTCTGAGACCACAGCAGAAGGTTTAGAAGCAATACAACAGAAGCCAAGAGTTTTTCAGGAAGCTGAAGGAAGAGCAAATAGAGGCCTCATACTTAAACATCGTAAAACTATCAAACAACCTAACTGACAGGTGCTGTTTCAGAAACAAAACCTTGGAAAGCATCTAGATCAAGCTAACCAAGACAGGGACTTACATTTGCTAGCCTGTAACTGCCAGGTACTTCCAGATCTGGCTAGTTTTAAGAGTCTCTCACTTTTACTAGCACTAAATTCACTCAGAACAGGAGACACGGGCAAAACAAGCAAAACCTGACACTATTAAAATGAAACACTGCATCAACTTGGAGTTCACAATTCAGTTTTATTTCAGACAGAAGAGTAAATTGTCTGACATTTTGGCCTGTTCATGTTTTTATCGCAAAGACACAAACAGCAACAACTAAAAAAATTTAATGTTACTTGACCTGAAACCTTGAATTTCTTATAGCATAAAACTTATCCAAATAAAATAGAAACCCAAACTAGCTAATTTTTGGAGTTACACCAGGAAGATACTTGGAGATAATACATATCTCACATTGTCAGCAAAACTAAATTTGCATGCACATTTTTAAAAAGAAAAGGGGATCATCTCAAACCATTAGAAAAACTCATTCAAAGCTGTAAGAAGGGTATCAGGTGTAGTGTAACAGAGATACATGTAAGGAAACATAAAAAGCAAAAGAAATACCACCCTGAATTCACTGCCTGATTCCTTCTGTTACTTTTTTTTATCTTGTAATGTGATATCATGGTGCGTAACAAAACATGATGGTTCTGAAATTTACAGGAGTACCCTTTTCTCCCTGGAAGTGATAGTGGGCAACAATAAGCCATGGGCCCAGGAAAGGGAAAAGAAAGTTTTAAAATGCCAACACAGAGCTGCAGACAGATGCAAGTCATGGCTGGATCTCAGTAGTGCTTCTTCATTACAGATGTATATTTACCTGTGAAAGAACAGCATACACAACTTGAAGACAGCACCCTACCATTGCTCTCCTTAAGGAGGAAATACTCCTGCTATGAAAATATTGTGGCACTCTGTTTTCAAGTTCAGAAAATTACTACATTCTCTAAAGTATACTTCTTTTTTTAAAAAAAAAGCTATCATGTTTAAGGTACCTGTAAACGTGCAGGTCACACGAGACACATTTAGTCTTATGATCTGTAAGAAAAATTGAGGGATGCAAACCAGCTTTTTAATCATTTTTTCCTCCCAGCTGAAAACTGTGCTGCATCCACAGTTTTGCCTCCACAGCTGCTGGGTGGGGACATTACCCAGCCTGCCCATGCTAGAAGGTCATTCTTCAACATGTGTTGCTAATACAGAAATTCCCTCTTGTTTCTGTATGCCTTGGAGCATTTAATTTTGGATAGGATTCACCTGAAAACCTATTTAAGCTGGCTGTCTTAGGTTACGGAAGGAGAGAGCTCCAGAGGACATTACATACTACACTTTGTAAGCAATACTACCACGTCATCATCTTCTCCATTGACTATAAAGGCAGCCAAGCTGATCACCTTAAATTAGATGTCTAATTCTTAGTCAATGTTATGCAACCCACCTTAGGTAAACTATTCATGTATTCAAGAGTACGTTCTGGTGCAGACAAATTGCAGGGAATGGCTTCCAGTCTTACTGCGTTTAAACACAACATTGCAATCAGTTATTTTTCATGCTCCCTAGTTAATCAAATTCAGTCTTCACTAAATCTACATTTATTAGTGCTGACAGTCATGCAGAACTTGTCTTCAACAATTAATATATGCAAAGACACTGCAAAAATGTAACAAGAGAAAAACTGCATTTGAACGTAAGATGGGTTTTTGGAAAACGGTTGTTCATTTTTATGACTCTTTTTAATTCAGTCTTGCTGGTCCTCCTTTCATTATCTCATGGACCAGTGTTAATAATCAAGATCTATGTTATACACTTTGTGGTATAATTAAAGTCTCTACTTAATTGGAAAGCCTAGCACTAAACAAAAGGGAATCAATAATGTATCTAATGGAAAAAGCCAGAAAAAACTTCTATCAAAAATCAGAAATACCTGTGAGATATTGACACGTGTCTGGCACTGCTGCTATGGAGACAGCATGGAGCCTGGCTCATGGGGAGTCTCTGCTTATGAGCCATGTCCTGCAAAAAACTTTGGTACTGTCTACCCAAACCTTTTGGTGTCACCAACCCCTATGCACAACAAAGCTGAGGCAGAGTATTGGTGTAGTGCAACCTGGGCAGTCACATGGTCCTACCGCAAGGTCATGACCTACTGCTGTTGATCAAGCAAAATCAGAGACCCTTCCCGATAATGGCTTCAAAAGATGGTTGAAAGTTTCTCCGTAACGTTTTATTGTCCCCGCGTAAATCTGTTCCTCAGTCCATCTCCTTATTGGAGCAATTTAGCACTGTATAACTAATTAAATATTTTAAGACCTAATGTTGTCCTGGGATTTTAGAGACAAAGGTTTAGCCCACATCCCGATTAATGTATCATTATTTATGCAGAGTGAGCAGAGCTCCAGCAGAGGTTGGGCAAAGACCTATAGCACCTTCATAAACAGGGTCAAGTCACGACTACAGGTCTCAGGGACAACTACAGACATACAGTACAAACACAGAGCACTGGGGTGTAAAGCGCAGGGGCTGGCTGGCACAGGGAGTTTCCTTTCCCAGCCAAAGGACCAGGTGATTTTTCCATCTTTTTGGGCTTTACACAGTTTCAGTCTGAGCCCTTTACAGCCAAGTAGGAAACACTTCCCAAACTGCAGTGATAAGCCTTTGGCATACACAGAGATACATGAAGAAGCACAACTGGCCCAGAGGCAGCAGTATGAGCAAATTTAGTTTGTCAACTGATATCCCAAATGAACTGAGTCAGAATTACAACGCTAAACACTGTGCAATAGCTGGTCAGAGTCCAGCCCTCCTCAGAGGAAGCAGGACAAGGATTTACTCAGTCAACACCAGTTCCTTCTGCTCTTGGGCAAGATGGAAAGTCAGCTCAAACTCAGGTACACCTCTGTGAAGCTGTATTGCCAGTTGTGCATACAGATAACGTGTGCGCAAAGGCGCCTGTGCTATCTGTAGGGGACTCACAGCCCGAGGAAAATGTCCAGCCTGTGTAGCTTGGCAAAGCTGTTTGAGATCTATATAAAGTCCCAGAGCACGTGTACACACATGGCCCCTTTACATTGTTCAAAATCCACATCTGGACATTGATTTGGGATCTAATTAAAACACTTCAGTTCGTTTAATCTCTTACTCAATTTCCCTCCAATAAACAATCTCAATCTGTTGCCCAGAGGTAATTCTGTCTGCTCCATTTTCTCTCTCTGTTTTTCCTTCTCTCTGCTTCACCATACAATCAGAGTGGCCAAAATGGGCTTTCAGAATTTTAGCACGGTTTTTCAAATTTATTGAGAGTGGGTGCAAAAAAAAAGAAAAAAAAAAAAAAAAAGTAGTCGAAGAGTTTCCTATTAAAAAATAAGCCTAACCGAAATTAAAAAATTGCCTGTACTATGATTGTGAAACACTGTCAGCTGAAAATTGGAAACGTTTAATTTTAACCGTTTCACTTTACCATGATTTGATATTAATCTGAAAGTATCGGTAGAAGCCAGTGATAGAAAAATCATTATTTTAAAGCTAAATTTTTTCATGGGAAACTAAATGCTTCACTGGGCTAAACATTTTGTTTAAATTATCATTTCACAGAAGATGTTCAGCCTGACGCAAAATATTTTTAGGTAGGTTTTTTTCAGTTGTCATTTTCTGCTCATCAGAAATTCTGATTCCTGAAAAGCTCTGGATCTGTTCCAGTTGAAATATTCCTTGCAAAGGGGCCCATTATGTTGCACTCTGGTTAACCTGGGAAGAATCCTAAGGGTCTGTTTTAATTTAGAGATTTTTGTGTCATTTTTTTACACAGTGCATAGAATACTCAGTGTCCCTAGAGGATCTGAAAAGTGGGTCATGAGGCAGAGCAAGCTGCAGAGGTGGAAAAAATCAAATAATACCAGGTCTAGCCCTCTCCAATCCACTGATCCAAAAGCTGATGCTCTCTGAAAGCCATCTGCCTTCCTGCCCTGCTCCTGCAGGGACATCCAACACAGACGGGCAGAGGAGCTGCCCGCTCCGACAGCCTCAGGCAGGAGCTGTTGTACCAGCCCACTGATCCTCCTCTCATGACAGAGAACTTGCAAACACATATAATGATTTAGCTCGAAAGAGCTGCTGACTGATGGTTCAAATATCACAGCGAGTCCACAGAGCTCTACAGCCAAAAGAAAGGGTCAAAATTAAAGGTGAGCATCCTGCGTTCTCAAAAGGCTTGAGCTCACCAGCCACGGCAGGACGATCTCTTAGAGAAAGGCTGTTTTCTAGCTACTGGCCTCATAGTAGCTACTGTTATTAAACCCTTGAATGAACAAATCAGAGGTCTATTTACCATGTCTGCCCCCTTGATAGCACTATTTGATCAATTCCACAATCCTTTTTGATAGGTAATTAAAAAAGCTTTTCCTTAGGTATAGAGCAGAGTGAACCATTAATTACACTTCAGAACCCTAGAGATGCAATACCTTTGCTATTGTGAAATGTCTATAGCAAGCAACGAAAATGCTTGCCTCTATAAACGAACTGAATAAATGAAAGTAATTTCCTTGAGACCTAGATTCCTCTGCTTTTTATGGCTAAAGACTTGAGTTGCCTCAGCATTAATAAGTTTGTTCTTTAGGGCTGAATTTTCTCAATACAAACATCCATGACTGTAACACAAAGAAATACCTTCTTTGGCTGATAGAGCCAGCAGACTGAATCCATATATTAGTATTACTGTTATCACTGAACTGCCACAATGCACTCGGCATCAAGTCGCATAAAAAAGATCAGTTAAATTAAAGATCCTCACCAAGCAGCGACAATTTCTTGTAAAAGCCAATTTAGCCGTTATGGAAGCTCCGGGATGATATTAACTTTTCTCAAAAGTATGCATAATGCATCACAGCAAGTGGTTTTGACAAGTGCATGTGTGCGTATGTGTGGACATGGCCTGCATGTAAAGAAACCCCAGAAGTTATTTAAGTTGCAAAGTCAAGCGATATAAAGTTAGAAAATGCCAGATTTACAGGTGTTCAACATGTTTAGTTCAACCCCTTGCGATCCAGCCTGTGCACCAGAAAGAACAGGGGAATTGATGTTATCCTGAGATGATGCTTACATTTGAAAGCATCTGGTTAGTTGACACTTCTCAATTTTTCCATGATACCACACTATAAAACAGCTTTTGTAATTCTGGGGGCCTTTCCCCCCACCTCTGAATGAAATTCCCTAAGGTTTTTACTTTTTCTGCATTCTTTATCTTTGATAAAGTCAAAATCTTTTGTCATATGGGTCTGTAGCACCTCTGTCTTCATGCATGATTGGGAAGGATCAAGTCTGATCCTTTGTTACTGGAGCACAGACTTCTATTTTGTGCTACAGCTGGCAGCAGTGAAGGCTGTTGTTTCCCCAAAAGGGCAGATGGATGGCTGCTGCCGTTCCTGAAGCCTATTGTAGCAATACAGCATGTCCCAGATAAACCTGTTCTCTTTCTCTGCTCCCAGTACCCCTAACAAATCAAGTCACTTGAAGACAAATTACTACATAGGGGTTTAAGGTGGCTGACTCTGGGCACTTCTGTTCGGAAGTGTGGATCTCCATCAAAATCTCAGATGTCTTGCTCCAGATCTGTTCAGTCAAGCATTGACCCTTTGACATTATGATAAGAAAGGCATGCCCAGAAGTTTTCATAGTATTCCCATGTGTAGGATTCAAGACTATTCTACATCTCTATGGATTAGTAGAGAAAACTGATACAAATACATGTGCTTATGCTTTCCCACATATATACATAAGGATCACTGGTCAACACTGGATTTATCTCCACTAAGTACTCAGCTTTACATGATCACAACACTCCTTTTGAATATGGAAGAACATAAGTGGAAATTAATCCAGTAATATTTCAACATTAAATAACACTTTTCCCAGAGAACCACAGAGCAAGCTCTAGCTTAGCTGTGTGCTTCCAAGGGAAAAATAACCTGTTCCTTACAATAGAAGCTTCTCTTTCTTCCATTGCACTGAGGAAATAGGCTATGTTAGTGAGAGATAGAAAGTCCTGCTAATACTTTACTGCTGGAAGGAGAGATCAGGACATTAAACACCCTGAGCTCTGTGCAACATGTTTTCCACAGTGGTACAGCCCTTGAAAAACTCCAGCACACTGGGAAGCAAAGATGGGGCTGCAGCAGGGACATGCAGAGACCTGTGCTACTTTCCTCGCCCCCTCTTCTTGTGGCTTGCACTTAAGAAATGTTTTTCAAGCTTTATATGTGCCTGAATGACAGGGGATGAAAATAATTCCATAACAAGCATTATGAATTCCCTTGTAACAAAAATAATCCTGCAAAATTCTTATGGCATTAACATAGATTTTGCATGTACTAAAAAATTTACTGTGGAATTTAGATAGTTAATAACAGTCAGCACTAACCAGACAACCACATTAGAGTTATTTTATGTATTTTAACAGACAACAAGATATCGACCACTTTCAGCTGAGTACATGAAGCAACATCTCAGGTCAGTCCAATACTAGGATGATTAGCTGAACATTGCTAAATACTCATCAATCAACCATAATAAATACCGAATATTCTGCTTGACCTTAAACACATTTTTTTTCCCACTACTTGGACCTTGCATCTTCTCAGAGCGCTCAGCTGCACTATGCTCAGCTGCTTTCAAGGCAAAAGACACCATTAAGACATATCACATATTATGGAAAGATCATCAGCACAACTTTAAAATCAGCCCATTTGATTTAGAAGAAATCCAACAAGAAATGAAAATAGTGTTCAAGGTCACACTGAATAAACTTACAAACTATTGGGGAGGCTTTGCATTGTTTTATAAAACAAAATTGTAATTTCTCTATATTACATGTCTCTTGAAACCACACATAGCTTGAAATATCAATTCACAGTATGTTTTTGGATCGTTTCCCCAGGGTTGTCTGCTTTCTACACAGAGACAGGGCAAGTATTCAAGCTGTGGGAGATGCAATATCAGAGAAGAAAAAGCTGAGACATATTTATTATACCACGTTAGGATCAAACTATAATTTTGTAATTATTGTGTGAATTATAATCACAAGCAAGCTATTTACTGTCATTGCTTCCATTTGGCACACAAACACAACATGCACAAAATCTACTGTTGTCTCCCGCACTGACTTAGCAATTCCTATCTTAAAGAAAAGGCTTCCAAGTATAAAAGAAATATCTGCACTAGCGGCAGCAGGTAGGAAAGCAGAACACAATGCAAGTGTACAGGAAAAGCATCTCGAGAACAGGACTAACCACCCAGGCTTGCAGACTACTGCAGGTGAAGGACATGGAGGTGACTCCAGTTGAGGAGCCTTCATGGTCACGCTGGCTGACTGTACACCTCTTTAGTGTAACATTTTTTTAATTTGCTGTGTGGGGATAAAAACACGTCCTGAAAAGCAATTAAACTACTGAATGTTTAGTGAAGCTATGCTAGCAGATGAAACAAAAGACTTATTCTACCAGAATAACATATTGGAGAACCATAAGGGGGGGAATTCAAAGATAAAATGAGCTAAAAGACAGTATTTCTGATAAAATTCCTTTTAAAAGAAAACTAAGCCTAGCCTATATCAAGTCCCACATTTGCATAGCAAAATCATGTTTACTTTCATAAATTATGTCTATGCAATGCAGACTTGAGTAAAATTCCCCTTACTAGTGTGTGCAAATATGTAGATCTGAACATTTTAAATGGAAGCCAGAATGGGGAGAAAACATGGTTTAATACTTTGGCAATCTGAATCCAGATAACTGTTTTTATTCATAGACTGGCCATGGACTTTGTACATGGCCACGGACATTAATTCTACCTTGCTTCTCAATTTAAAAATGAAAAGTCCTCCCTTTTTAAAAATAAAATGTTCTAGGAATGACATGAATATAAATCAGAAGCAGACTGAGAAGGTTCAGCGATGAGAGCTATTATCAAGATACAGAGAGATAGACCATTGGACAAGTTGGCATACAAAGCTGGACAAAACAAGAGTGATTTTCCCCAAGCCTGTCTCAAAGATCTGGAGATTTAGTTCTCTCTATTCTATAATTAGAGCAGAGTGTCTAAACCAAACAGAAAATCAAGCTCAGTTTTGCCTTATGGCTATGATGCCCAACCATCACCTGTTGGGTAAGCTGATGTGGTACTACGTGGCAGATGAGGCTGACAGGATACAGAGTGAAAACTGCCTCTCAGCATTACAGTGGGAGACTGTACATGAGTAGCTGTGCACTTGAAGGGGTCAGAGACAATTGCTGCTTATGAGGACAGCAGAAATTTCTAATAGAAAATGGCAATCAAATGTCAGCCAAAGCTCCTTTGATTGAAGTGGATAAAACTCTTCACATAATAAAAGCTTCTACCTTCCCCAAACTTTTACCCATTTTTCATAGCAAATTCAATCTGAAGGGTTTTCCTGTGACTCCTAAGTATCTAGAGACAAGCATTTCAATTCCAGCATCTAGACCTAACTAGAACCACCTCAAAAGTGTCAAAACACCACAAGGAAGGCAATTCTCCCAGTAGCTCAGACAGTTAATCATGCAGCATGGCCTTGTGAGATTCCCGAAATGAGCACGTCAAACAGCTTATCTGAATGACTCATCAAAGCTTCCAAGTAAAACTGTGGAAGAGTATAATCTGAAGTGAAACATCACTGCATTGCAAATGCTCTCATGCTTCTGACAGCTGCTGAGCTAGACTCAAGCTCTGCAACCTTTGCTTTTGTATTTCCTATCAGAGCATTCTCATTTATTATCTACCTGATCGCAGCAGCTAATAACAGGCCAGGTCAAACCTCACTGACTTTCATTTGAAAAACTTCACACTGATTTTAAGGGTCTTTGGACCAGATCTGATGCACAACTCAAATATTGGCATAACTACAGACTACTTTTTCCCCAGAATAATTCCATGATGGATTTTTATGATACATCAAGTGATGGAGAGATGAGACCATTGGACAAGTCAGTATAATTGCATCAAAAGTGATATCAAAGCGGTAGATTTTTTTTCTCTTTGCCACTTCCTTTATCTAGGTTTTCTTCTGTACAGCAAGTGCCTGAGAAAACAAATGCTGAGTCAATACTTCTGAGATTAGATTAATATGTAACATAGCTAATGAAATTTCTAGTTAAGATGAAGTTTTGTTGTGCTGGATTTTGTTTTTGGCAGCCTGAACTGCCTAAAATCCTAATTCAATTGCAATCTACTCACAGAGCACAGCTGTTTTGCTTGGCTAAACTTTTCTCGCCACTTAATAAGATACTTTTTTATTTAACTTTCAGTTCTGCCTAGGAGCCCCAGTGGGTCTTCTAAAACAGAAGATTATTATTAGAAATTAATTAAGTATTCTTTTCAATTCTCTCTCCTGAGAGTAACTAGGCATTGCTGCTGATCTCCTCTGCATTAAGACATTACTGATTGTCATTCGTAGGATGACAGTGCGGATGTCTCATCTGGAAGATACATAACTCCATAAATATGAAAGATTTGAAAGGCATTTAATACAAAATATAATAAATCAGTACAAATATTAAACATATAATTGCAATGTCAATCAGTCTTCACATGCCTGTGCTATAACACTAGAATAAAAATAAACATACATTCCAAAGACAAAAAAAAAAAATCTCACTGCAATTATAGGACCCCAATGGATTACAGTTAGTCCACGTTTGAGTACACTGTAAACCCCAACTAAACAATTCCAATTGAAGTAAACGCAGTTGATAGGATGTGGTGCTTTTTTTCTAAAGTGACCAGTGTCTGCAAAGTGTTTGTTGTCACTGCCCCACCTTCCATTTCACGTGACTACAAGAAGCACAGACTAAGGCTCCCACCTCTGATGGTGGGCTCAGCTGGCACTACCTGGCTTTTTTTAAGTGAACCAAACCCAATAAGCACCAATATCCTGATGTAGTTTTTGATCTGAGGCCTTGAATGTGCATATTAATACATTACTCACAGAATTAGCTATGCATTTAGCATGGTACTTCATCCTTGAGATGGCAGTTGTTCTTTTCAATCTACAATAAACTCAGGGCTGTATGTATGACTAACTGCTGTCAGACTAACCAGGAGGGGATGTGAAGAGAAGGATGCCACCATGGGTCAACAGAACAACAATCAATCACTTACTCTTAATAATAATAATGTGGAATTCAACTTACTTTTTTGGTCTGTAGTCAGGGATGGACCTGTCCAGTGATATCCTGTCACTCAGTTGGGCATTGTAACCATATTCTTCATACTTAGTCTCTGATTCATGGCTATCATCTCTCAGGGTAGCAGCCATTCCCCCCTGGCCCAAGCCTCCTGGACCTTCAACTAATCCCATGGGCTTTGCCAGACCTAAATGAAAAAGACAAAAAAAAAAAATAATTATTAATATAACAGAAATTAGTCTAGCCTTTTCTGTGACCACAGAACATTTTTAGATAAACAAGATCTGAAGTCCCATGAAACTCAGCTCTGAAACCCTCATGACTCTGTGGAAATTATCCTCATCTTCTCAAATCAGAGTCCATATCAACACATCTTGTAGTATCAGCAAATAATTATTAATGAGCAAGCTGTAAAGAACCAACTAGCAGCTTTCACATTTCTCTTTTTCCCTGTATAAATTCCTGGAAACAGGAATCTTGTTTCCAAACATTCCAAAATGCCTAATTATCCTTAAGATATATTCCTTATAAGATAATTTCCTCATAAGAACTGGAGACTAGGCCCTTTCCCAGTAGAGCCCAGTATAGCTCCATTCATTTTAAGGGAGATAGGTTGAATTTCTACCATGTGTAGATCTGCCAGTTTTAACTCCATATTAGTGTCAGTTCTGGAATAAGTTTTGGAGCTGAGGCATCTGCTCTGTGGCTCTAAGACCACCTGCAGCTCTTGAATGGTTCAGGTTTGGTTCACATGGTGGGAATACAGCTGTGCTGGTCACCAGCTGCTGCTGGGTAGAAAATACACAGTAAATCTCATTTCACCCTGTGAGTCAGTAGATGGATCATTTGGACTCAACTGCACACCTTGCCCAGCCTGTTCCCACAAAGATGTGCTAAAACTATCAGGGAGCTGACACCATCTCTCACCTGGGAATTACTCCAGATTTCCTCTGTCCTTCAGATATCTGCCGAATTAAGCATGTATATTATGTAAGACACACTCGGCTCTGTACAGCTTATAGGATCAGAAAGTTTGGACACTTGAGGTAAAAAAATTACCCCCACTTGATTAGTACTGAGATATTAGCCAGTCAACAATGCATTTATAAGTTTCATTCATTGGTATATTACTGGTCAACTTAGAAATACATGTAGAGCAAAACTAAACCAACTTTAAAAATGCCCATATGACCACATCTCCAAGAACCTCTTCTGTGGCAACAGACATTTAACTTGGTGCTGAATTCTCATAAATAAGCTCCTCAAATATCCTGTGTTTGATGTCAAAGCTTTCCTTTCCAAAAGGCTCACTATCATCAAGTCATTATAAGTGAAAAAGTTATTTATAATAGTCTTGGGGATACCATACAGAAATGTGTAAATATCCTCCAAACCACTTACAGCGCAGTGCAAAACAATTAGAGTTTGACCTGCTCAACATTTTTTGAATTAAGAATTTTTCAAGAGGAAAATGTCATTAGTAACTAAACAATTACAGAGAAAGGCAGAAAGAAACTGTCAACATTTGCGATTAACAAACACGCAAATCATTACAAATCTGGGACTGACTTCTCCAAGCCACAATAAGATCTGGGACAGTTTAGTCCCTCATGAAGGAATGTCTCTTGCACCTCATTGCTAACACTGTCCTCACTTACTACATCTCCATCCTCATCTCTGCTTAATTACAGCCCAGAACAGAAAGACAGTACTCTGTTAGTGATCTGAAAGAGTAATTTCTTCTGTAGAAAGAGCATTTTCTTCTGTAGTGCTTATGAGAAAATCCAATGCTAAGGTTAAGTGCAACACTACTAATTGTCTGAACATAAAAGGACTGAGTACCTGCAGTACTTGGGGATTTTGGTACTGAATTTCAGACACTGCCTACAAAAATACATACTTCATACTGCAATCAGTGATCCCAAGTCAGGACAGACTTTGCTTGTGTTTGTGTCTTTGATGTCTTCTTCATGTTCCTCATCATCATGCACTGAAATACTCAACTGTCTTGGAGTGAATCATGAGTCTTAGCAGGAGGGGGAAGGGCAGAAGGAGACAAAAAGGATGCCCTACAGAAAAAGCATTCTTGGAATAACCAAGCTTTTGAAAAATTCAGACAGCTCCAAGCATTCAAGCCTAGTGAGCTGTTGAAAAGAAGGGAAAACAAGAGGCTTACATGGCCATGGTCGTCTTATAGGTGTGTGTGGGAGGTGAACTCCAGGTCTCACTAGAAAGGGAAATGCACAAGATGTACAAGTAGAAACCTCACAGGCCACGGACCCATTAGGGGAAAGTAGAAAGATGAAGCTTCAAAACAGCATCTTTTTCTACAGTATTGTATTTCTGGGACACAGAGAGAAAAGACCAAAGCACCAAGCTATTGGGATTGATACTGATGCTTAATCAATAACTAACTTCTTCAAAGCTGTAAGTGAAACAAAATGCTAGGAAAAATTAGAGGTATGCCCAAGGCAAGGGAATGGGGTAGACAGCTCTCTTCTTCAGTCAGTCACACTGCCAAACTGGAACCTTGGACCACCTCTGATGACTTATCCCCCAACATTTGGTAACTCTAAACAGAGCCTTCCCACTGTTTAATGACTACTCTTCCTCCCAAGCCAGCTATCTTATCTTCCTTTCCCAAACATGTTTTCCTTCAGTAAGGTATGGAAATAACCCAGAAGACAAGTAGGAAAGTGTTCATGTCCTGTCTGAAACTGTACCAGGAGAATGCAAGAAATAAGTTCAGCTGGACTGAGTTGAGCACCTAATTCTGCTGAAAAAACCCCAAACACCCACATAAGGAGTTACCAGCACAAGACACTAAATCCTGGAGAATTTGAACCTAAAGCAACAACTGCAAAAAAGTAAGCTAAAAGTTTTCAGATTATTATAACTATTTCAAATACCTATATAGCTTTCAGTCATGTTTCTCATTATTCTTGAAATCGTAAAACTGTCTTCAAGTGTATACAGAAGCATTTAGAAAGTTTTTGCATGTTTGTCTCAGCCATGCTCCTTCTCTGGGCAGACGTTGAGGGGGTAAGAGTCTTTCTTGTGATCTTAGGCTGACCACATGAATCTCTGCCAGCTGCATTTTCTGGCAAATGAAGAACAAAGTTGTGTCCCTGCTGTCCAAACTCCTGGCCAAGAGGAGCTAGTTCATGAGACAAAATTTCCTGCTGACTTACACTGGTAGCAATTCACTCAGAGACAAATCCAAATCATAGCACTGTGCTGAACTGCTGTTCACTAAGAGACACAACTGTGCGTGCCGAGTCTGGATAGGACCTATGACACTGGTTGCATTCTCTAATGCAGGCCTGACTGGTTCTATCTTAATTATTACAAATATTATGACACCTACAGTTTGCTATTAATGTACAAACACACCAAGAGCTCCTACTCTGAATGACTAACATTAACCCAACATGATCTCTTGAAAAACTGATTTTACCCCTAAAAACTGAACAGACCTACTTCATACATCACAAACCACTCTTCTTTATTGCTCACATTTCTTTGTAGAAATGTACCTTATGCACCTTTCTTCCACTAAAACCGATTCAAAAATGTCTGAGAACCTTCCATTCTTGCTTGCAGCAATCATCATAAAGCAACTGGGTTAGCATCAAGTGATCAACCTGCAGCTGGTATTAAACTTCTGCATTCTGCAGGGACAGGGAGAAACTAGCACGGGGGAGGTTCACAATTAGAAACTGATATAACCACGTCTCCAACTGGGTCATGCAAAGGAGGAAGCTGTGAGCAAAAAATGTGATATCATGATATTTGGGGTATTTAAGAAGGATTATTTGAATTTTTTAATGAAAACATTTTCTGTCAGAAAGGTGAAGAACGAGACAGTCATAGTTTCTGCTGAAACACGACTAAAACTCTTGAAGAGTTGTGTTGCAGTTAGTGATTTCCAACAACAGAGATTCTTTTACCTTACCAAGAGAAGCTCTTCAATACACATTAAATATTTCTGAAAATATTTTAGGGAGCTTCATATTTAAGGAAATTGTAACATTTGTCCCTTTTGTTCCAATTTATGATGAGAGGCTATTTGGCACTTTGACTAGCTTTAGTATTTAATATTACTTCCTTTGGAAAAATTGGAACAGAAGGGCCTAACTCCCAGCCTGACAACTAGTCCTTGCTCAAGGAATTACAGAAATTACATGTCTGAGACTCTAAATCTCTCCCCACCCAAAAGGAAAAACACAGCACCCTAATCTTCATGCATGATACAGTCTTAGACTTAAAAGACACTAATAGCAAGCAGTGATGCTTCATGCCTCTGCTTTACTTGCCTGATATAAGGCATCTTTAAGGGGGGCCCGGTTTCAGAGAAAAGTCAGCAGTTGCCCCCCCCAAAAAAAGCATAAGCAGGCCTTATTAAAAAGGGAGTCAAATTAGACACTTTAGAAGTTAAAGAATCCAGAAAACTAGACACTTAATAAAGCCTATGTCCTTGAAAGACTGCTATGTAGAAATTCATTTGCTGATCATTTGGAATCATCTAGGCTGGGTGCTGATGTTACATCAAAGGAAACTGAAGATGACTTCATTAACATTAACTGACCTGCTTTGATGAAAGGGTCTCCAAGATGTGGCATGTTCATTTGACTTTAAGCAACAGTTTAATTCCAGTAGTTGAAACTTTATTCTTTATACTGTATGCTCTTGCAGTTTACAGAACAAAACACTTGCATCTTTATGGCACAAGTATCAGGGGAATGAAACTTCCAACCCACAGGAAGCATCAAGCACTTGCCTGTTTTTCTTATGAGAGAATTAGATAGGTAGCCTTCCAAACCACACATAATGACAAATTATTTCATATACCTTTTTTCTAAATCTGATATTCTAGCTCTTCATGATGCTAATCTAATCTTTTTCTAAGAAAGAATCATCATATGTCTGACTTACTCTCACAACATACTGTTGTGAGGCTTTTTCCCCATTCATTACCCAGATTGTAGCCTAGTCTGAGTTATTATAGCAATGCAGTAACATTGACCAATATATAGCAGCAATTAAATAAATGATATCACACTGCTTCATTCTTTAAGAAAAGCACTAAAGTGTCTCCAGAAGTTCTTAGGAACAATGAATATAATAATATATTTTATATAAGTGTGTGTGTGTTAAATGTAGCAATTACAGACAATGTTCTTCAATGCATGGTTGGTTAGCCAGACACAATATAACTGTCTCACATAGGATTACATGTGCATAGCATTTTGCATCTGAAAGGACCCCCTGTTACTTCAGCAAATGTCTCCTCAACAGAAGGCTCTGCCCCATGACTAGCTAAGTCAAGATCATTACTCGCTAACCTCCAAATCCACAGTTATCTGCATTGATTGGCCTTTTGTGAAAAAACAGGGAAGAGATGCCTGTTCAACAGCATTCTCTCAAAAAAATGTTGGTCTTAAGAGATGGGATCAGGAGGCAGGCAATGGCAGACAGTGTCCCCCCAGGTCTGGCTGAAGCAAAGGGTGCTGGTGAACAAAGCACATCGTCCAGTGCATCCTCCAGGCCCTCATCCAAGGGGTGCCCAAGGGTCTGGGACCATGGATCGGAACCATCTCATCAGAGGCATTCCAGCATGCCAAACACGGGAACGACATCTCAGAGGCCATGGAGGAGCAGAATACTCTACAGCAGTTCTCCCACGGGATGCATAGGTGGGCTGTCAAAGACAAAGTCAGCAAAGAACAAGTTATTTGTGCCCTAGGGCTTGGGTGTTTTCAGCTCAGCAAAAACCCAGACAGCCTTTGGGGACAGCTCATAGGAAAATTCATTCCCATGGGTCTCGTGTAGTGAAAGAACAGAAAAAGCCATACATTTCTGGAAATACTGTTGCCCTGCAGAGAGACAATTGCTATTGATTTTATATGTTGGGTGTTTAGGTCCTACAGTGATGGGGAGCAGTATAAAACCAAAAAAAAGACATGGAAAAGTGCTTCTGGTTCAGCTTCCAGCATATACCTGGCTTTTAACCAAGGCAGATCAGATGAGAGCACTTTTCTGTTTTCTTTTACTTTTAAAGCTTGTTGCAGACTTCCAAATGCTTCCTTTATCTTTGATTTACTTACCTATGGCTCTAACTAGCACCCATTTCGCCCATTTTTCCATGGCTTGTGAAGCCATTTTGGGCAGGGTACAGCAGCATTGCTGACAGCGTGATGCTGTGGCTCATGTCAGCCCAAAGGATTGAAATTATGCTGCCAGCTCTGAAATGGTGATGGGCAGAGAGGGGACCACAGTGGCAATGCCCAGTGAGCTGCTATTTTTAAAGCTGTCTTTTCTTTAATTTTTTAGACTAAAAAGATCTACAGTCCATATGCTGGGATCAGTCGTACCCAGTTCAACACTGCAGATGACAAAGAGGTCACAAATAATTAGTGTCTGTCATTCATTTCAAATTTATTGCTCTCACTGCAGAGATTTCTGTGTAAGACAGAAATTGCTGGGAGAATGGAGAGCAGAATGAACTGGTCTTAATTTCTTAACCAGATTAATTACTCTGCAGGATACATAATTTTCTAGGAAGAAAAGAGACCTCCTATTTTTCCCCATAAACCTTGTCACAATGGGAAAATTACTGACCAGATTTATGTGAGAAACTATGGGGAAAGCAAGATCAAACTACAACTGTGATTATTTTACTATCTTTTTTTTTAAATTTGCAACACAATTACAGGCAGCTGTAAATCAGGTTCAGCAAAGTTCTCAGACATAATTAACCTTTTGACAAATCAAAATAAAAATACGCAATTGAAAATAATTATACACCCACATTCACAATAGCACAGCTCTGTTCTTAGCCTTTTTCTGGTCTTTCTGCCACTTTTGGCAAGGTCACCTCCCCTTCAGCAGCTGCAGCTCTGCTCCCACACCTCATCTCTCTTTCATCAAAAGTCTGCCCAGGTGGTACCAAGGATGCTGGGCACAATCACAAGGCCAGCTCCATCACCAATGCCACCAGACTGGGTAAGCACTGACAGAACTGCTGCAAAATCTCTGAAATGCCCTTGCTGACCTGTCTCAGTCTTAGGTTGAGGTCTCCAAAGCCAAACTTCTGTTTTATATACACTTAGACCATCTGCACTCTTGAATAACTACACAAAAGCATTTTGGTTTCTAGAACCTTAAAAGGAAGGAATAAAACTTTTCCTTCTAAAAAACCTGTCACAGTCACCCAGCAGTTTTACCTGCAACTCCTGAAACACTTTCCTCTCTTTTAAACAGAAAACATAAAACTCATCAGCAAAGCAGTTGTTTCCTTCCTTGTCCAATTCTGATTTCTCAGTTGAAAACATCCCTGCATACCTTGTAAGGCAATAAAAATCTTTAGATCCTAGCTTAACCAAGAGGGAAAAAAAAAATAAAAAAAAATTCAGAAAATTCAGTGGCAATAGCAACTCTACACAGATTGACAAAGCTGACTTTTAGCATTTCCAGTTATATCTTTTAAAAGAAAAGGTTCATAGGCTCCAGAATAGGTTCAGTAACCTAGCTAAAACAAGACTCAGCTTACAACATTATTTAAGCTAGTAAACCACCCTTTTGGAAGCAGGTATTAAATTAGTTGCATCTAATGAGTCATCCCTAATACTTCCATCTTGAATTACTGTATTGTGCTAATTTTGTAATCTTGTTCTGTTGCAACTAGAAACTTCAAATGAAGGTTACAGTCTCACTGACTGGCGTATCTGTAGGCATGGAGGAAAAAACTGGTCTTCCTCCTTCAAGACTAACAGTGTATGTTAGAGCGAAGCAGATGCACAAGAAAAGCAGCTGGTTGGAGGAGGAGGAAGAAAGAGCAGTATGAGTGAGCTGTTCAACACTAAGCAAAAGGTTTCAACTCACCAGTTGTCTTACTGTTTATAGCTCCATATTAGCGATCCCTAAAAATAACCAAGAGGAACATGTTTTCCAAACTAACATGTTTACATCAGACAAAGGCTCAATCACATAAACAGTACCTTGTGTGTCATACACACCTAGCACAGCCCAGGGACGCTCTGATCGGCTGCTCAGTTCAGTACATTGCCCAGACTGGATGCTAGAGACACTCTGGGGAGGCTAAGCAAGTCCCTGAGGGGCACATTTGCTACAGCTGAAAGAAAAGGTGACATGAGCTTTGTCTCAATTTCAAATTGAGCCGATGACTTCTACCAGGCAGATGGTTTGACAAAGAAGGGACATACAGAGGCTACAAAATGGCACCAGTAACTACTTTTACAAAACGCTTTGAAATCTCTGAATAAAAAGCACCCAAAAGCAGATTTTGAGATTGAGATTCAGTATTAGAAAAAGATCTGTTTTTCAGAGATGAACAAAACCCTTCTACCTTGGACACTTGAGCTATTGAGGTGCTCCAGGATAATGTTTCTGCACTAGCTTATGGTGGTTCACATGTCCTTTCACTGGGCTGCTGAATACAAAGCAGCCCCCACTGTACAGAAAGTTACAGTACTTGAAGCTTTTTTGTAACTGTCAGTGAAATATTTCAGTATCTCCCAAACACCGGTGATGCTGGACTCCCAGTGCCCCTTGAGGGTGGAAAGAGTCATCCTACCCCCCTTTGGACAGAAATGATCTGCTGCAAGGTTAAGAAACTCCCCAGGATGGCACAAGATGTGCTGGTGGAGCCAGAGATCAAAACCAGTGCCTTCCTGAATTCTTGTCCTGTTGTGATTAATTTGCAAATTAAAAAGCAGCCTCTCTCCCTTTCTAACACAGGTCCTCTCTGGCAAAGGCTGAAGCATCTTCTGTCCAGTGATTCCCTGTGATGTCAGCAAGAGCTAATGGTGTAGGGTAGTATCATATGGCATCACATGTGGAATGGTATTTCTCTCTTCTCCATCCTATGGTACTACTCTGACTCTGACAAAATACCAAGCAAGTTTCACAGCCTGTGTTTTCTCCTTCCTCCCTCTCCCATGCTGTATGCTTCATTTTTGCCAAAGGATCTCATACAAAAATTTGCCAAAATCAGGTGTCTGCCTCTTTCCTTGACTTCCATAAATACTTCACAAACTATGGTTAACTAAGAAATGACCATAGGTAAAGAGTGGTTCTGTATGTTCACTGCCTTGGAGAATATTGAAAAAAAAAAAAAAAAAAGTTTTGTCCCATAGGCATAAATTTGCTGAATGCATTCGTAGCTCAGTGTACCAAAATTAACCTCGAAAAGTAAAATAATTTTGCAGTTGCAAACACAAGGATCAAAAATATCCAGAAAAAAATCTTATTTGAAATTATTTCACTATTAGACACTTCTGGTCAACTTTGCAAACAGTAGTATGCAGTATAAGGAGTCAGTAGTGTCTAGCTCTTGGTTCAATCTAAATCTTAAACAGAGTCTGGCCCTTAATTTCTGCATATCCCAACTTTCCATATCCCAAATCAGCTTCTCCCACCATGACCCTGCAGTAAGCCAACATAATATATAAGATTTGCTGCCAGGAGAACTGATCTGAATTTTGTCCGTATCAAAGGTGTTTACTTTCTGAGCTAGAAAGAATGTTGTATGTGGATGAGATTTATTTTTACATACGGAAACATTCACCAAATCACACTCCACAGGGACAGAGGCTCCAACTCTCTGCAAAGAGGAGAGGAACAAACAAAACTCCATCTAATTTAAATTACTCCAGCACTGCCATTTATCTGAACTCCAAAATACAGTCCTATTTTTTATAGTTAATCAAGTTTGCTGCATCCTTGCTTGAAAGATTTATGTCTCCTAGTATCCAGTATCAGCCCCAAGTATCTCTGAAGATGTACCATGGAGAAGACAAACAGTATGCTGGTGCTGATGGTTTGAAAAGGAAAAAAGTACAATAACTTGTAAAGCTGAAGCATTTGATGTGCAACTTTTTGGCTCTAGAAACTAGAAGGTGCAGTGGTTTTGTACCTTGACCTCATCCTTCTGTCTGTTCAAGTGGAAGCTTGCAATAGAGTTTCTCAATCTTCATCCACAGATGACTGACAATCTTGTAAGACATCTATCTGAAAGAAGACTGCTGAGTGACAGTGAAGGGATGAAGGGATTTGGCAGCTCTGCCTGTAGGAGGGCTGTTCCTTTTCTGCCCACAGATGCTAGTCAGGCAGAGACCATCTTGGAAATGATGTAAATTAGGACAAATTATCTGGAAAGAGGACTAATATCCAACCCCTTATGTGCTTCGCCCATGTTTCTTCTTCTTCTTTAAAATGGGGACATTTCCTGGTTGCAGAGAGCACTCTGAGGCACAGCCTATGAATATCTGTCAAGTGCTCAAAGTACATTAGATGGAAAATGCCATAAAAATGCCCAGGGCTGTTATGAGCATCTGGCCAGGAAGCTGACCCTTATTCCATCCTACATGCTCTGCCCCTACCATTTTGATGTATTAATCCTTAAATCCTTTATAGTAAGCCTTACCAGGACAGGATTTGGCCAAAACAGCCTTTTTTCTTAGTGTTTTCATAGTACATAGTCTAGATTCAGGACACTAATTGTAGCAGATGCTACATGAACCCAAAAAGACAGTTCCTACCCCAAAGAGCTCACTATCAATGTTGAAGACAAGAAACAGATGCAGAACAATAATCAGGGAAGAAGACAAGACAATATGGATCAGTAGGAGAGGCAGAGGTTGCAGTGCAACAGTGGCCTACAGATTTCATCCTTCTCATAACAGTAAGAAAACAAGTTGTTTCATAGTCCACTGGAGGATCTTTTCTACCCCACTGAACAGATTCTATCCCAATGTGCCTCCCATGCATGCATGGCTTCTTGGGGATGAAAAGGAGAGGATTCCTATGGGAAAGTAACCTAGGGACAGAATTTATAGTCTTCTTCAAAATAACATGATCAAATATTTCTGAAATGATTCCTTTTGTAGAAAAGCTTGTGATCAAAGCTCCCTACTCATGCAGGTTATTTTGAGATGATGAAAGATGGCAGTTCTGATATATGTGAGATAGGTTTCCTGCTGCGAAGGCTCAGCACAACTCCTCCTGTGTCTATAGAGGGAAGGAGATCTCTGGTAAAGCTGCTCCATGCCAAATGCAAGATTCCTAGTGCATGACTTAAGAATTTGAGGAAGAGAAGAGGAATATCTGAGGAAATACAAAGAAAAATGTGTAATGGAGGGCCAGGTGTAGGAAGCAAGCGTAGTAGGAAAAACTGTGTTAGTCATCTTGGCAGAATGTGCAGAATGATCAAGTCCATCAATGTATACAATAGGCCTGCCAGGGAAAAAAAGGAACATATATCCTTGCACAGCCATCTTCTCTCCCTAACCTACTATTCAAAGGTGTGGCCACATGCCACTGCTGGCTTCCTTCATCCCCCTTACAGGTCTAATTTTTTGTTCTGGGCTTAGCAGAAAGAGTAGCATTGCATAGGCTACTCCCTCTCCAAACACAAAATTCATTAGTGCTTTCTAATTGGAAGAAATACTGTGGTTTTATGTACAGATATCTAATATCAAAAGTAATTGCTTTTATAGAATAGTCATTTGGAGCTGGTTTCCCCTTGAGATGAGAAAATGTATTCTAATTACAACAGATAATTCAGGAGGAGATAAACAGATTGACGACTGGAAGGACCAAGAAATAGGAGCTACACAGACCATTGGAGATGAAGATAAAAGCTCATTTGTGAGATAGGACACTATAGATAATAAGAGAGATGCCAGAGTTTTGTCAGAGCCTTGATATAAACAAAAATCAATTTCCTAAAGAGCAGGGATATTTAAGCAAGGGAGATCTATGTGATACATTTTTAAACTTAAATTCTGAGTAACAAAAAAAAGAGCCTACCCCATATGCATAACTTTAAGTTATACATGTGTGATTCTGGGGTTTTTTTCATCTTAATGATCAAGAAGATCATTCACAGAGAAAGATCAGTTTGTTTTCTTTAAATAAGTAACAGATGCCAAGATTATTCTGGAAGTTTTAAAATCCCAGATGACTTGTGGTTTGTGCTGGTGATACATATAAAATGGATTTTTCTCTTCAGGGCTTTGGAGAAAAGCCAGAAAACTCTGGTGATGGCATAAATCTGGAGTTGAGAGGTGAGGAGCAGAAATGTTGGCGTAGCTGCCCAGCAGCCCACTGATATTAAAAGGAGACAAAATCTGAGTGTCATCAGTTTGGTATTTGGCCTCTGGCAGTAGCCAGTACCTGAGGCTTCAGAGGAAACGAAGCACAAATCATAAAGCACTTGGCCAATTAAACTCTACACAGTCCCTGGAAGCAGAGTTCCCTTCTGAACCCTGTAGGCAGATAACTAAAGCCCTGAAGCATAATATTAGATTACCCTCATTATCTTAACTCAGACAGGTAGAAATAGGTCTTAAAACTACCCAGTGCCATTTAAGAGCCCAGTCACTAATATTGGATTCAATGGCCTCCTGCAGCAATGAATTCTCTGGTACTGTCATGGTCAGACTGTCACCAATTCACATGAAATGGATCATCTGTATCAATATATTAGATTTGCTTTAATTTTTCCAGGGAAACAGAGGTGAGAACTCCTGGGGGAAGTGATCATTAAAACGATAACAGATCTGTTCTAGAGAAAGGAAAAGGGGCTTCTCCTTGAAAAGCTCCAAGGTGTAAGTGCTAAAACTTTGGGGTTGTTTAATTAGATTCAGGAACAAGCTGCTCCAAGCCAATTTTATTTCATAAATGAGGAAAAGATCTTTTGAAAAACAAGGAATTTGCTTGTGTGAATCAGAGGTAGGGAAAGAAAGAGGCAGACCACTGCAGGAAGGGAGCTCTGACCCAAGGTCTGACAGGACAGAGCCCACAGCTGCGAAGATGCTGTCGGATGCAATGACAATTTCTTGCACCTATAGAGCTGACTGCACATCTCTAATGGTTAAAATTACCCCTTTGATTTCTGATGTAATTCTGGATGAGAAATCCCTGACTGGCCTATTCTCAGACCAGCTCAACTACAGCAGTGAATCCCACAGGGTTAGGTTCCATAAGGAAGAAATTATCTTTAAATACAAAGAATCTAAAAAAAGCAGATCTATTTAACTTCAGGTCCTATGCAGGCTTGTACTGCTCTAGATGCTATTGTGCTGATATTAAAGTCTAAACTAACCAAAGAGTGTTTCACATCTGACATTGCCAAGCCTGCCAAACTACTTGCTTTCAGTCCAGGTTTCAGTCAGGCACCCTTGGGACTCTACTCTGTCTCAGAGGGATTGTGTCCAAGACTAAGCAAGATGCTTCTCTTGCTGCTCAAGGGTGTTCAGCGAGCTCTCGACAAGGGCCAGACAAGCCCATCTCCTGCAGCATCATTTTGCAATCATGCTCCACATTATTTCCAGACATTCATATGCCTCCCTGCTCATTTACCTAAACAGCCTGCTATTAAATTAAACTAACATAATCACACAGAGAGCTTTCCCAATAACAAAGTCGCATACACCACTTGCCATTTGTATAACTGAAAAGCTCCTGATTGTTCAACCCATTTTACACAACAGAGGATGACAGCATTAAACCCAGATGTAGTAGCTGCTGGAACTCAAAATCACATCGTGCTTGAAAGTAGGATCTCAATTTTCCACCGCTGAAATCAGTCGTCAAGTCCACCTCTGGCAATGTGACTACCATAAAGAGACAACGTTAACACCTACAGACCAGCTGGTTATGTCCACTGTTCTCCCTTCCATGCTCCAAGAGTCACTGTTCGGTCATAAGAGAATCAAATGATCTGAAAAAGTCCCCAGTTTTGTCAGAGCAGAGCCGGTTCTCTATCTGCTGCCTCTCAATCTTATCATCAGGCATTTCTCCTTGGGAATAGATGGTAGAAGAGATCATCTTCCACTGAGGACATGATATTTCAAACACCTCCATCAGATCACTGCAAGGGCCCATACTTGAAAATCAGTTAATGTGGATATCAGTTTTGACAGAAACCAGAGAGGGCCTTGATTCCCCCATTTTCCTTTCAGTGTGATATTGCCTTATAGGCTCTTTAAAGGTGACATACTTTTCTTTTGCATCATTACACAGCAGTATTGATGGCTGCCTTCGAAACAGACTCATTTTCCTGACAGACTGCCTATTTTCATCTGTAGATATGTTTATTCTTCTTGAAATGTGCTTGTGTGCTTCTTTTTCGGGCACATCTTTGACACCTCTCAGGGAGTTTGGCTTGGAAATCTGGTTTGAGATAAAACTTGCATCTCTGTTTTTCCTCCTCTTTCCTCCTTTCACTTTATTTTCCTATCTCATGTCAACATACACTACAGCTGTGCCTTGCCTGTCAATGCCAGGCTGCAGTGCCTCCTTCTATCAGCCTCTTAATATGCACATGATTTAATTTTCTACCAGCAGAAAAATCAGTTCAAAACCAAACACAGGACACATTTGAAACAGCAAAAACCCAGACTAGAATCCAGCATCTAAACCAAAATGCTTACAAATCAACCATTTATGACAGTTTTCAAGCTATAATAGATGAAGAAAGTTACTATGCAGAATCCTCCTAATTGGTGAGTTAAACTGGCAGACGCATTTATAGCAGATCTATTTGAGGGTGTGCCACAACAAAAAGTCTGATTCTCTTCTGCTCACAGAGGAGTAGGGGTAAGAGGAGTCCGCGGTGCTGAGAATCATACTTGGTTTTGAAGTACCTTGCTATTGTTTAAGAAAATATTGAGCCTGGATTTGATTTTGGCTCAAGAGAGGAAAATGTTTGCTCTTGAAGTTCATAAAAGAAAGCCTATTTAGAAATGAAAGACGCAATATTGCATGGATAGCTTATAACATACAATTAATCAGGGATTTATCAGGGAAAAATAAAAAGAATTAGGTACCGTTTTCTCTGGAGGAAGTAAATCAAACGATGAGATAGTTTTTCAAAAGGAAGGAGAAATGAGGATAAATAGCAATTGTCAATAAATTTGAGAAAAATAAAGATGTAATGTTGAGGAAAAAACATTGGCAAAATGTTTTATTTAAAAGCGGTAATAAAAACATTGCTTACTTTGATTTCTGCCCTTTCTGGTTTATTGTTGATATAAAGATAAATTGACTCAGACTTCCAGGAGCGGGAAAGCTACGATCCACTGTTACAGGCACTCTAAAAACCAGCACTGCTATAATACCTGATTCATTATTAACAAGATTGGCTTCATTGTGTGTTGGTATTTTTACAAATTGACTGTGACCTAAGGCTAGTTTAGACCCTGACAAACTCACTGCAAGACAAAGTGGGCTTTGTTTGACGAAGGCGGGGTGCATTTGGAAAAAAACACCCTGCTTTGATCCACCTACAGAGCATGTTTAAAGCTATCACACACATAGAGAATTAAGATCATATGTAAAGACAATGGCCAAGCTTTTGAAATTGTGGATCAGACTTCTCCAATTTATGTTCCTAATGCCACTGACTGCAATAGTGCTTATCTGGTTTCCACCAAGGCAACATAAAAAGAAATTCAAGTTTTCAGAGGTTCAATTTTTCCTCAAGCTTTCCTTTACCTTACGCAGATATCCCATAAAAGAATGAATGTTCCTGTCCCCTGATGTGTCTCAGGTTTGTACTTATGACTACATTATGAGATGTTAAATTACACAGTAAAGAGAGAAATGAAGACAGTGATAGAAGGTGCCTTTATACAGGAGAAGATGATCCTTCAGTGAAAACACGGGTATGAATCAGAAATTGAATTTCAGAAAACTGAGATCTGAGCTTACCGCTTGGACTCATCACTCCTCAAGGACACAAAGCAGACGTGCTATCCAGTTGAACTTAAACTTCAGGTCAGAACCACATTTCCCACAAGCAGAACGAGCTTTCCAGCACCAAATGGTCCCAGAGAAAGCCAATGCTGAGCCTCTTGGGCCGTGAAGGGTACCAGCTGAAATGAGCAGCAGGCCATGCTTCACGCTGCCTAGCAAAGAGCAGCATAGGATGATTTCTCTGCTCCTCGCATGATTTAATTATTCAGTTACTACTGAAAGGCAATGAGACAAGCTAGTGGGACCCAAGTCTGCCATTTTAGGAAGCTGAAAATAAAGGAGGGTCTCCTGTAGTACTGGTGCAGTGTCAGGGAAATTTCATGCTGCTATAGTTATTAACTGAAGTAAGCAGGAAAGCGGGGAAAAAAAATGCTTGCATTAACATATTGACAATTAACAGAGCATGCAGAGGAATTCAATGTGAAGATCCGATTCTGGTTCCTTTAAAAGCCAAAAACTTGTTTTTTATGTTTGTGTTTAAATGAGTAAAATCCCGTTTGTCACCAACATGATTTTTAGCCTGGTTTGCTAAGAAAAAACAATTTGTGGGATCATGCTGTCTGCATTTGTCTACCATCCTGCTCCCCTCTCATACCCTCCCCTCACCTCTCCTTGTTAGATTTTGAGGACTGTGTCTAATTTCAGCCAAAGCTTGGCAGGCAGTCAGAGGTCTCCAAAAATTACATTTCTGCAAGTGTCACAGAAGTCGACATCTGGGAAGAAAGTGGCATTATAAAGTTCCTACTGAGAGAAGAGGTTCAGTGAAAGATCAAATACAAGAGACCTGTTGGAGCTATTAAAGACCACCCAAGAATTCACCTTTAGGATATCAACCCACAAGCAAGTCAGCTTTCTTGCTTTTGCTGCTCAAGGATCCAAACACTTATTTTTAGGATTAATTGTGGTAATTACTGGATATCTAGGTCTGTTGGATGTCTGGCTGTTATTTATATCATTGATTAACAATATCACGAGGTAAGATGCAGCACAGACTAGTCTGAACTCAGACCTCCTCAGTAAAGGAAAGGACACAGATAAGGGGAGGGGATGAAAAAAGCAGAGATGAGCTGGCACCACAACTAAAGAGCAAAGGAAAGGCACACCTGGAAACGAAGCCCAGGTCTCCTAAGCCCAGGTCTTGTATTTCAGCAGCTCTAAGTATCTTCTCCAAAGCCAGCAGTGAAGCTGCTCCCTTAGCCCCCGGTTCCTGTTTCTGTGAGATTACACACACTTCTTGTCAGGTGTTAGGCAATGATGAGAATCAGGTTAAGCGATAAAACAGCATGCTTTCTGGTCACAGATTAGGGGATTCCTAATGAAATAATGAGGTATGTCTGTGACCCTATTTAAAACTACTTTCCCTGTAAAGATGTCATGTTAAAGAAAATTCACATGGAAATGCCTGACTCACTAAATTAGCACTTCTTCCCTTCGGAAATGGAGAGACACAGACTTAGAGGTGAGGCACCATGACAGCAGGACACACCACTGCATGCCTGTTTCCTCTGACATTTATTAAGAAATTCATCCTTCTGACTGTTTATAGTAGGGGTGCTTTTCCCTCCCTGCCTTTGAAAGGAATATAAAGCAAGGTATGATTCCAAATCTACACAGCCTCATCAGCACGGTATCAAACAAAACCTTTTTTTTTTTTTTCTTTTTAAACAGGGAATTTGTCAGTTCAGTATCTGTCAAAATACTTTTGAAAATAATCAACCTCTCGTTTCACGGCCATATGCTGAGACACTCATATCTAGCACAGAGAAGCCACAGGCATGTAATATCACCCATCAAACAGATTAGAGGCATCTTCTTCCCGTTCAGGGACAAAACAAAAAGATCATATGCTGACTTCTTTTTACCATCACACAGAGCATCACCTAGTCATGGCTAACTGGCGCTGATCCTGCATTAGCTGTCTTGTCCTTTGGGCCTGATTATGATCTTGCTACTATGGTGCCATAAGTAGGCTATGTAAGAGACAGCTTTCATCACTTCTGGTCCAGAATAGTTATCAACACTCTGCGTTAACATGAATTGTCAAACTGTGTTATGGGCTTTACCACAATCCCCTGTTGTACATCGTGCTGCAGCGGGGAACTCCACCTCTCCTTAGGGCTAGAGCAGTCCTACCATGACTCATGCACCGACCCTGACTCCAGTTCACTAATCCCATGCTTACTTCATCAACTACAAGCAACTTTAATAAGAAGAATTTTACAAAGTATTTCACTGGTCTCATTCTTCCACAACCTCCACTGTGTAAGACAGCAGTGTTTGTGCTCCAGTTTCATGTCAGTATGATTAAAAGCTGAGAGATGCCTAAACAAGTAGTCTTGTAACATATGCAGAAATGCCCTCTGCAATGATCAATGCCTTCTCTGAGGGCTGCATCGCTCAGCCTGTGTCCATTGGCATGCTGAGCTGCACCATCCCAGCTTCAAAGTTAGGCCATGTCTTTGTTCTCTCATGAATATTTCTCCTCCATTTCTGCATATCTTCTGTTCACTCTTCTCACTGTGCAAGGAAGACTGAAAAAATCTTATTTTGTGAACTTTTTAATGTGTGACAGAAAGAGGGAGACAAAGAATCCAGTTATTAGGCAGATCAGGTTCAGAATGAATCACAGAAGAAATTCTTAATTCCCTGACCTCATCTAAGAGAGCTCTCTGCAGCCTGGCTTAGAGTTTTGTGGGCCTGAAATGGGAACATGGCTGTGAATATGGGAACAATACCAAGCTGACTCTTTCAGAAAACAGAAGATTTTACATATAACCCCACTGCACACTAGCATTATAAAAGCCACTTCCGTTCCAGAATTAATTTTCTGTTGAATGAAAATGCATTGAGCCAGATGGATCTATTTCAGGAGGAGGATCAGGCTGGCACAGGTCTAAAATCAAAGATTATTGGTTTTGTGTATTCAAAGCTGGAGTAGCTGAGAGCAAAGTGTTCAGTGCAGGTGCTGACATGTTCAGGTCTATGCCTAAAGGAGTACCCCATGAAGGCTCTATCAATTGCGTTTGCCAAATATTAAACTGAAGAAAGATGGGAAATTTCTAAACAATACCTGCAAGTCTTTTCACCGCTCCCTACAATATTAGCAGTAAACAAACAAAAGAGATTCTTCAAGTGTTGAGAACACTGCAACTTCTACCAAATGTAAAAGAGCATTGAAAAGTGGGGAAAAAAAGATGGGTGACAAGGAAGAAATACAGAAGCAGGTATCAGTGCATCATTTGGCAGCTCATGTCCCTGCAATGGTGCTGGAAGTCGGAAGACTAAATCCACATACCTGGATTCTGGGATTGCCCACGTGACACAGAAATTATGTAACAGAACAACCAAAAAAATGCATTTTCCAAACCCAAGGTTAACACAGGCTAACACCTAAACCACTCAACCACACATTTTTCCAAGCCAAACCCAATTCTTGCTTGTGTAAGTTGTAAGCACCAACTACTTCAGCAGTTAAGCAGCTTAGTATTAGGTTGTTTAGTAACTTGAACATGATCAGCTCACTCTTACCTCATACTCCACTCCCATCTGTTACATGGAGCCACCTACAATCTATCATGATGTTTTAGGATTAACAGCTCTGTGCAGCAAATCTGTTTTTCCTACCAGAAGTGTGAACAGTACCTAGTGTCTGCTCAGCACCTCCAGCAAGTGCTTGTAACAAGAACAATACAGGGATACCTAAGCCTAAGCCTCGTTGGCCAGCTGACACCAGCACAATGCATAGCACCATCTTCCATCAGCAGGTTTGTGGTTGTGGTAGTCACCAGTGGGATTGAGTTTTGCAGATGCAAATCTTGCAGCTACCAGTAGCCTCATTTTACACATGGCCGGAAGACTAGAAATCTGCCTTACAAGGAATCTATAAAGCAACTGCAAATTTTAATCCTGAGGAAGACTAACCTTTGGGTTATACAATGCTATTTCAATTGGGGATATTTTTAGTCTTATCACTGCCTTCAGTTCAGTATGCACAGGAAAGAATACCACCAATCTTTTCTACAACACAAGGCTTGCTTGAAAATGAGTTAATATAACAAAAAATACATTTTTATTTACAAAAGCTTCACATCCTTGAGGCATATGAGAACTGTAGAAAAAATAAACTCAATTTCTAAAAGGGCAGTAAGGCCCCATTGCCAAATAAAATACAAAACCAGCATAAAGAATCCAAATGAAAAACAACCAATTAACCCTATCACCCCACCAAAAATGCCAGAGTATTGCAGGAGAGGGTTTTCCAACTGTCATGATGGATACCTTCCAAGAAAAATGAGCTCCTGTGCAACAAAGCCCCCTTTTGCTTTGCGAATGGTATGGCAGTACCTTGGCTAGGATGCTAGTCTGGGCTATGGGAAACAGGAATGGGAGACTGTGTGATTTTGCACAAGTTCCAGTTTTTGATGCATTCCAAAGTGTTCTAACACACTGAGGATAACTCCTAGGTGCTAGCTAGCATCTGGGGTCCAAGTTGACTGCTTGCAGGAAGGACCTGCTCTCCCTCCAGGGAGAGATCAAACCTTTGGCTGAGGCTCGGGATGGGGCTAGTCAAGAGAGGGTACTGAAAAGACAGGAATGAAAAGTCCCGTCCTTGCTTTGAAGTCACAAAACATGGCCCACATAAGACCCACAGCTCTAAAGAATACAGAAGATGTCTTGTTCTTCTCCTAAAGGAAAGGGAAAGTTATATGGTCCTCCTTTTGTTTTTAAACAGTATACTGGTGGTTAAAGCATTCAGCTAGGATGCAGATAACCCATACGCATTTAATTGCAAATGCACGCTAAAAATACTTATTCAACAAAATCTTGAGGGAAAGCCTAGTTTGGGATCCCAGTTAGACTCTGTTGAGTTACACACCAATTTCCCCAGTGCTGTCCAACTGAGTCAAAAATTATCACAGGCAGAAGCAGATCTTAAAGGTCAAAAATGAAGGGCTTCTACCATGCAGGCAGTGTCTGAGGGATGGGGGAGCTCTGTCCATGGGAGCACAGGCAGTAGCTGAGGGATGGGGGGTTGTGTCCAGCAGCACACGTTACAGAGACGATGTGAGAAGAGGATTCAGTTTTGCTCCGCTGTAGGTAGATATTACTGCGCAGTGTTGTGGAAACAGATAAATCAATCTCTGAACAAAGCTTGCTCAGATACCAGGAGCAAGACAGCCACGATAAGGCTGACCTCCTGGTCTGTGTACTTCTTTTTGCAAAATGCAAACTGGAGCTAAACAGCGCAAACACAGAAGCAATCAAAGACTGCAGTAGTAGGGGTCAGTGGCAGAAACACAAAACTCACCAGATCTATACTAGAAAGGGGAATGACTCCAAAACCTTCAAGGAGGAAGGATCCTGTTCTCAACCATACTGAAGTAGTACAGAGATACAGCATGAATTCATTCTTTATACTACATATACATCATCATAACTAGCCAATATACTGTTCATCCTGTGGCAGAAGTACCTTCATTTGGCCAGATTTACTACTGGAGCTACTATGCTGATAACTACTGGCTGCGCTGATGCTTCTGGATCAATAGCACAGATGAATTTAGGCAACTGACTTCAGTAGGACTACGTGCATGGGTGAGCTGAGGAGAATTTGCATCATTGCTGCAGGCATAAAAACCTATTTGAGCAAGTTGTCCCGTCCAACCAGCAATATCTGTCACTGTCCACAAAACGCACTGCTGACAGCAAAACAGGGGTTGGCAGGATCCACGGTTTACTTAGAAAGCAGTGTCAGATTTGTACCTGACTTAGATTCCCAACTAAACACGACTGCTGACTGTATCACAGACATGAATTTTAACTGTTCTCCCCAGGAACAAAAACTAGTAACACACTGGTAATCCCAAAGAGACCAGCTCTGTGCTCCATGAGTTATGAAACCTCTAACAGAGGATACCCCTCACATGTGCCTGCATAGTCTAACACAGCCCTGTGTGAGCCTCTGTAGGCAGTACTTGTGTTTCATAGTATCTGAATATTTAAAGAACTTCACTGAGGAGAGAGACCTGGCAGGATACATTTTCTTCCCTGATCAGTTTATCAGACATTAAAGCCTAGTTGGGAAATTTTTTTATGCTGCTTGTACAAAGCAGTGATTCAAATGCAACTCTAGCAAACCTGGTTTGTCATGCCTTATAAAGTGTGTGGGACCCTTACGCTAGTGAGCCCTTATTCCCCTAAGTACTCCAGTAAAGGCAACTGGATTGCCTGTATAAATGCCTCTGAAATGTAAGTAGAAGGTATAACTGAGTTCCACGGCTGCCTTTTGCCTACACAGGCTCAGATTTTTTCCTCTCCCTCCTCCAACAGCTAACTGCCTGAAAAGGGGAAAGCAGTGGTTTGATCAGCCAAGGAATTGTCCTCCCGGAGCAGAGTCCAGTGGCACACAGGTAACAAAGGCCTTTACCTCAGCAGCTTCTTTCCACAGATGTGTCTTGGCCTTGCAGAGAGGAAGGAGGCATCAGGAATCTGTTGGGGAATAGCATGGCTTTTGCCAGTGTTACACCATTTTACAGTGGCTGTTCAACCCAAGGGAGATACTGGCATTACAGCAGCCTCTAAGGCATTTGCTCTAACACTTAGTCCAGAAGGTTGAGACTGAAACAAACGCACTAGAGAATCCCAAAGACCCAACATGTTCCTTTGTACTTTCATCCACTGAGTTTGGGTTATTTAGATGTGATTTCCAAATGATGCTGTGAAATACATAAACCTGTCCTGTAGTATTCTGGCATCAAATACTTCTGTGCCTGACAGAACCATTTTTAAGTAGCAGTACTCAGAGGAGCTCTTTGAAAACCCTTTTTCTTGGTTTAGTTTTCTTAATCATTGCCCATTCTCCCAGGATGACATGCAAATTACAGCTCAAGTATTAAAAGTATAAATCAGACTGTTATGGCAAGTGAAATGACTTCTAGAGAACAGCTCCATAGGAGGTGTGGCAAGGCTTAAAATATTCAGAAATCTATAGTCTCACCTTTTCAAAGAATGTTTTACTCATTTACTTAGACAACTCCTCAGCCCCTGAGAAAACTACGTGTCCACACTGCTCGTGATGACAAAGCAGAATCAGTCTATTGTCTCCTCAGCCATCTACCCTGCAGCTGCCCTTAGACTTTCCTCCAAAGCCAGTAATCAAGGACATACTTGGAAAAAAAAAAAAAAAATTAGGCCTTTTGCCATTTGTCAGCGATTCCCAGAACTGACCCTGCATTATTTCACTACAGACTCCCCTTACTGAGGATACAATACGATTCATGGTCCTTGGCTTGAGAGCAGATCCCTCTGAACAAGTCATCCAAGTGAAATAAAGGGAGACGCAGGTAGCCACACATCTGCTTCACAAGACAGCTTTGCAAGACTGGGCAGAATGCACACGGAGTAACTTAGCCTGGTGGCAAACAGCAAGTGGGTTTACTTTATACTGAGAAAATCCATTTTTTCCTCTTACCGCAAGACAAACAAACTTGTCTATAGACATTGAAGCAAGTCCTCTCAACACACATTTCAGCAAGATGACATAAAAGGCAGAAACAAACACACACACACACAATTATTCACAAATGAAATGTCCTGACAAATGCAGTAAGAGGGGTAGGAAACTAGTGTGAGAGCTCCTCGGGATGTTCCACTGGATTTCCCACAGAAAGTCCTGCTGCACTGTCTTGCCATGCATAGCAATGAGGTGAAATAACATCTAGTGCAAAGAACCACAGAAGCACAAGCCCACTTCTCTCACCGTGGGAGAAGATTGTCAAAGAGGGATAAGAAAACAGAACTCAGCTCCAAAATACCACTTCCTTGGACATCTACAGACTTACATATACACACAGAACTCGCTCTCATTCAGATCTACACCCAGTCACAGGTGTGATATTACTTCAGCAAGCCAGCTGGTAAAGCTCAAATTGAGGAGAGGACCATTTTGCCACAAACACTCAACTCTCTCTGGTTTAGAAGACCTCTTGTTGATGCAAATGAAGGCCCTTTCCTACTGCTTCAGAGTTCAAAAAAACAAGGTCAGATAAGTCATACAGAGTATCTGTGCCACACTCTTGTACACTACCAGTGCAGATAGTATGGGCAATGAAAGAAGACAGGGCAGAAATTAGAGGTAAGCCAACACTACAAAAATTAAGCCTATCAAGCTTTGCAGCTATCTTCACCAGGTGAAATTCCATTACTCTTCAGTGTACTGGAGAGTTTGCAAATAATAACTTGAAAGCCTAACAGATTAGACTGAGAAATAAATTACAGAACCAAGATTGTCACCTTCATCCCCAGCAGCACTACCATGCATTTAAACTCAAAGTAACCCCAGCTAAATGAGAGGACCTGAGACCAAGTTGCATCATGCTGCTCCCTGATTACTCCCTTCTGGTCCATAGGTCAAGCACACCTTGGCTCAGGAGATAGCCTTGCTATGGGTAATTTTTATGCTCTTTTTATGTCCTACAGGACTTTCCGAGTAACCGGCAAGTGTCAGCTGTGCTGTAGCTTGTCTTCAAAATTGTCTGGGAAACCTGGATATTCAAGAACACCTGAAAGGATAAAAACTATAGGGCAGAAAGACAATTTTTAGTCTGTTTGCATCTGCCGTGCTGTCCTTAAAATGGGTTTTGCCTCCACCTATAAGGCTTTCAGACATTCACAGCCATTTCCATGGCACCATAGCTATGGCTTTTAGGAAAAGCAGACACAAGTCTTACACGCATCCAATTAGCACTTGGCTGCTTTAGCTCTGTGCTCTCAGAAGAAGATGACTTTGGGTCAGTGGGAGGATCTCTATCTGGCTTTCATTCTCAGAAGCTAAGTTCTCTTATTTCAGAGGACAGTTTTGATCAATAGGACTACAACAAGGTTGGAAGCTGCTCTGCTGTCATTGGCTTTCTTCCTTCCTATTATCCAGAACATCACAGGCTCTTTTTTTTTTTTTTTCCCCTTTCAGTTCGTTAGTTTAAACTAAGTGATAGAAATGACTACCAAGTGAAAGACTACAAATAATAACAATAATAAAAAAGTATGCCAAGTATACCGACTGAGAGACTGAGTACCCATTAGTAAGGTTAGAGTGGGGCATTAATAAAAGGAAGATTTGTTAAACATGACTCATTTCTTTTCCTTCCTTTCATAAATCTTATTATTTCCTTGGAGAACAGCCATGCACTCAGTGGCTGGAACTGCATTTTTAAATGATGCTCTTGGTTTAACTACTACCTGCCCTTATTTACAAAAAAAATCAAATAAATAATATCCCCCCCCCCTCAAAAAAAACAACCCCACCTCCCACTATCAAGGGTATTAAGTTAAAGCCAGGTTTTCGAATTCTTTAAACCTGTAGGGTGGTTATACATGTGCAACAACTACACTGCAGCTCTTCACTACAAAGATGACAGACCCATATTTGCTTTTCCAATTCCACCCACATCTACAAAGAAATAGAAGGAAACTGAACTGGAATACCTCCTAAAAGGCAACAAAACCAACATCAGTTGAAGATTTTCTTTGCACCGCTGTAAACACTGCTTTTAATCCTATACAGTACAAATGATGCAAGTTCTACACAAATAAATGAGTCAATGATAAATTTACCACATGATTTTTCTGTCAAAATAAGCTTTTTTTCCAGCTACAAACAAAAAAGCAGAAACATTACATTAAAAAAAAAAAAAACAGTTACCAGTATATGAAACACAAAGTACAGGGAGAGACTTTAAAATCACTGATGTGCTGCTGGAATGGAGATTATTTTTTATATTTGTCAATATTTTGAAGAGTTGAATGCAATTTTGCCTGTTTTACAAAAGAGATTTACCTTTTTTTTCCTACCAAAACTTTAGACCTTTTCTTCTTAAAGTGTCTAAATAGAATAATACTATTCTGAATATTACTTTATAATTTTTTAGGGGCTATCTAAATATTGACTCATGATGTTTTCTTCCCTTATTTTGGGGGATAGAATCTTGGCCTTCCTGAAGGCATGGATTATGAATTTCATCAGCTATATAAATCAAGACTAAGACAAATAAAGCCAATGTGAAGTGGAAATTGGTCTATTGGACTTTGACCATCATTTTGCAACACAGAAGGTCAGACCTGTAACAATGGTTACTTACTTAATTAAGCTCAAGTAACTGATCCAGAGCAATTGAAAATACTTGTTATAATCTGTGTGGTAAACCAATAAACTGCAGCCTAACTTTAAATTTAAAAAAAAAAAAAAAAAAAGTTGCTAATAATTTTCAATCCTTCCTTCACTAGACACAATCCTGCCTTTCTTAAAAAAATCCTCAAAATAAGACCACATGAAGAAGCCACTCGCTAGGACAATGAAAGCACCTGGCTGAGAGTGGCCCCCACAGGTAAGTTGATACTTTTGGAGATAAGAATGCGATCACTTTGTCAGATGCATGTTAGCATCAGACCACAGAAAATTAAACAGAAATAGTTATAACATGACAATCTGTATGTGGGCGTGAGAAGGTGCATTTTCATTAACACAAGGCTGGCAGTCACACTTAATCTTCCCCCATGCACGTGTGGCTTTAGCTCTCTTCTCTGCAAAGGAATTACTCTTCATCTGAAAGTTGCCAGCTGTAAAAGCTTCTTTTTGACAAATCTGATGTGGACATTTGCATGATTCATTTGTAGTTTGTTCCCAAGCCTTACTTTCGATACGGAAATTTGGAACCATTTTCAACCAGTCCCAAGCCTATGAAGAATAAACTGTCTTTTTAAAAATACTACTGTACCTTTTAAGTATGCAGATTGCCAGGCTGAATTTTAAATGCAATCACTTTGCTTCCAGTACAGTCTAAAAATCAGGAGTCACAGTCTGCATGAATCAGTCCTCTGCACCCAGGACCTGCTATTTCCATCATTTTAAGCCTGTGTGCTGCAATTATGTGAATTGTCCACTTCTTTACCCCAGCCTCCACCATGAATTGCATATGCAATATAAAACCCATTTATCAAACTAGAAATTGCTATTGTATTTAATCTTCACAAAGAGAGCAAAATCAAATTATGATGTGTAAAGAATGATAATCTGTCAAATTCAAGAGAATACTCCAAACTTATCCCTCCACGCCTGCAATAGAACAAGTCAAAGAGGTCTAATGTAGAAGACATGGGTAGGGAGACATGATGTGAGCATACATAATGAGGAGATGAAAACTCTCTTAATCTTTGCAGATTGAATGAAATCTAATTACATGCTGTATTGATTGTTGTGTATTACTGGAAAGAGACAGTGAAAAGGGAAAAAGGCAATTACAGTGAAATTGTAGTCTGACCCTTCAATTGCTTTTGGCATGAAAGGTCATGCTTTACTTGGGGCATCAAAAATTTTTTATCCTCTATGGCAAATCATTAGCAATAGACTCAGATGCAAAACTGATAGGGGAAAAATTCAGTCAATTAAAATATTTTTTATTTTTTCCCCTTTACAAAAAATAGAGGCAAAGGAAGAAAATAACAAGGTGTTACCATTATGCCATTTTATGAATTGCTACTAAGTCTATCTGGCATTAGTTCTGTGTTGACTGACAATAAATCACATTCATCAATAGAAATACCACAGTAAAAATGAAAAAAATATATAGACTGATGAACTAGATCTAGAGTAACTCAGTTTTTCAAAATAAATATTATATCCAAAGTCAAATATTAAGAGGTAAAGTTTCACCAAGGAAATTCCACAGACACGTTTCATTGCTTTCCTTTCCTTTTGCATGCTCCATTCATTTACTTCCACCAAAACCAGCAGCAGCTGAGCATACAGAAAGCTTTCAGAAATACTACTGTTCTAAGTTGGTAGAAAACCAAATCACGAGCCTACTGAAATCTATTATTTGGGTGTATGTCTGCATGACTCTGCAGGGAATCATGGCAATTCTCATTCATTCTATCCTAAAAATTCTTGTTCTGCCAAAGATAACTGCAAGTACCAAGCCTTCTGCTGACTTTCATGCATGGTCCTCTGTGTTCTACACACACCTCCACAGACATTGTATGCAGTTTTTCTTCAGACTGAAAAGATAACGAGTTCTCTAGTGATCAGTTTTAGGTTGCCTCTTGATACACTTGTGGCATTACTGCTCGTGTTTATTTTTCCTTGCAGAAGGTACACTTTCAAATAACATTTTTTTGATTGCATGGAAACAAAGTGTGGAAGAAACAAAATGCTGTACAGCTACAGCTGCAGGGCTGGTCTCTCATAGAAGTGTCTTTCTATTGCACTGGATCTTCAATAGAGTCTCTAGAAAATCCAGGTAAGGTCTTACCGGTTTAGCACTAATCTGAATAGGAGAATTAAATAACAGAACACCAAGACTTTATTACCAAAAATATAAGATACTTAATAGGTGGCTATAAATTTGCTGATCTCAAAATAGAAAAAAGCAAGAGTAGAAAATTGACATACCCATCTGAACAGACCTACTGTAACTGTAACACTGAGCTGGACTCAAACTCCTGGTGCTTGTGGAAGTTCTGGGCATGCAAGAAATTCATATTCCTTGTGAATAAAATGTGTCTACCCATGTCTGTCTCTCTGTATAAAAGTGACTTTGCCCTACCTCATGAAAAAGTAACATCCAAGAAGGCCTCAGATGGCTCTCTCACCTTGTGATAAAGCAGTATAAGGATAATGTCTGAGACACCTTGCTCAACATTGGGATGAAACTGCACAGCTCCAGAGCCGACAGAGCGCTTCTGTAATACCAGTCTTTCTGTGAGACACGGTAGAGCATAGTCACAGACAGGCTCCCTTGAATCTCAATGCTGCCAGAACAGCATTATGCCCATTAATGGCATAAGTAATGAGTCATGATATTAAAAACGGAATATCAGTGAGCTAAACCCAAACACAGATGCTTGATCTTGATTTCACTTACAGTAATGCATCTCTGATGATTTCAATGGAGCACCTCTTAATTTTTTAGGACTTTTCGGTTTGGTTGCCATAGGATGAGAGAAGAGAAAAAAACAAAACAAAACAAAACAAAAACAACCAGAAAGTGACAAAGTATCTTTTCACAAAGACGATGAAATAATTAATCTGTTGTGTTAGTGTATCGCTGTGTAATGAGAAAACCAACTGTGTCAGAGAGAAACTGAAGGGAAATGAATAGGAAATTTGAACAGTGAAGCAGTGAAAAACTTTCTGTATTTTCCTGTGTAAGAACTTTCAAGAAGAGGAAACTGCCTGCAGCGTTTATTATGTCCTGAAGAAGCAACGTAACATTTAAATTCAAGTAATTTCACTATGAAGTTCCATATCCAACAAACCAAACTAAAAAAGGAGAAAAAAGTCCCCCAAATTGAGGCATACTTCACAGAGAACTTCCTGTTTACTGTGAAGCCACAGTCATTACGAGCAGTGGTGCCTGCCTAGTACATTAAGGACTCCTGCTGATTCTCCAGGGGATGCTACGCTGAGATGAACCCAGAGCAGGTAAATCCTACCCAAAGTCTCACCTATGAACACCAAGAACCAACCTGGCTCAATTCGGGCCAAAAAAACCCACTCAGTCGAGCAACTATGTATATAGCTCAGGGACTGATCTAATTTAGTTTGGGAACTCTATGGCTTTGTTGAATTTGAGAGTAGGATTCCCCTCTTAAATCCTACATTCTTCAAAACCGCTCCAAAATACAGTTAGGAAACACAGCTGTTGACACTTTCCCTCTAATTCATGAATGTGTATTTTTGTGACTAACACCCACACTCCACATTCCCCTTCTCTCTTCCCTGTTTATACAGATGAGTGCGTAAGGGGATGCCTGTTCTGTAACACTTGCTGGCATAGACTGTGCATTACCATAACAGTCTAACCTACTTAGATTCATACAGTCATTCAGAAAGTAGTAATAGGAAATATACTTTATCTTAACCCTCCTATTTGTCTGCATTTTGAGACCACAGTAGCCTTTGTTAAATCAATGTTACGAGTAAGATTTTCACAAGCAGCCTAGAAGCGTACTTGGTATACTTAAACATATTTACACTGGAAGGTTTATTTGGTGCTAGACACATCCATATTATAATTTTATGCAAAAGTTCACTCCTTCAGCCTTTCCTCATCCAAATCACTGATGTATTTAATCACATACTTATTTCTTTGATGTTCCACACTTAGAACTTTACAGATATACGCAAGTACAGATGCACTTGTTTTGAAAAATTAGTTTCTATACGAAACATTAGTTGTCCTATAACAACTTTTATGGCTTAGCCTGTTCTAACTACCATGGAAGGGTTCTTTGCTTACCTACTGAGATTTTTCAAGGCTGGTGAATCAGAACGATATGTCATAAAAAGAAGTGGTAGATGCTTCCCCTCCTCACCAAAGATAATAACAAATTTAAACGGCAAAGTCATTAAGAAAACATATGGGTGCTATGTTTGAATAGACCATTAAAAGTACGCAGTGTAAGAACTCAGTAGAATGTTTTTAAAGTAGTTCTGAGACCAAGTAGATGACTTCCAGCTATAACCTAACAGTGTATTTGCTATACAAACACCTACCCGTGCAGAGTTAATACACCCAGGAAAACCGTAACCTGCTACAGTTCTTAGGGACTTCCACCAATCCTTCCACCCATGCACTCCTAACTTTGCATCTACTGAGGAAGTCCTGACTTCGGACCAAGAGTTGGCGGGGGGCTCAACAAACCCCTCCAGCAAATCCCTCCGGTCACCTCCTTTCCCTTCGCTCCCAGCACTTCAGCAGTGGGGTCGGTGCGAGCAGTGCCCGGGTTCCCCTCCCGCGCGGGCGGGCACTTCGGGTGCTCTTCCCCAGCCCACAGCACCCTCCCAGCACACAGGGCACCCCCCTCCCGGCCCCGCGTACCATTCAGCTGGTTGTAGACCACCTCCTCCAGGTGGTCCAGGCGCTGCAGGATGGACTCCCTGTCGGCCAGGCTGCCCACCTTGGCGCCGCGGCTCCTGGCCCGGCGGTCCGCGCTCCGGACGATCTGCACCAGCTCCTGGGAGCGGTCCTGGATCCTGCAGTAGACGGAGAAGAGGATGATGCCCACGAAGACCAAGATGTTCACCGTCAACAAAGTTTTGATTTTCCGTGCCACCGCCATGGGAGCCGCCGGCACGGTGGCGGGGGGCACATCAAGGCGCGGCGGCCGGCGGCCTCGCGGCCACCCGGCGACGGAGCGCGCCCGGGGCGCGGAGGGGCGCGGAGGGGCGCGGAGCGGAGCTGTCCTTCAGCACCGCCGCGCCGCTCCCCGCCCGGCGCCCGCCTTCGCCCCGCGGGGGCCGCGCCGCGGCGGGCTGGGCGGCATGGAGCGGGGGGGCCGCGCAGGGAGCGCGGGGCGCGGAGCCGAGCCGCCGCTGCCTGCGGAGCCGCCGCCGCCGCCTCTCCTCCTCCGGCGGCTCCCGCTCGCCCGCCCTCGCTCTCCGCCGCCCCAAACGCAGAGCGCCGGTGCGGAGTGACGTGCTCCGGGGGATCTCATCTACATGCACACGGCGGAGCCGCCGTGCCGCGCCGTGCCGTGCCGTGCCGCCCCGCCTCGCCCGCGGCTCCCGCCCCGCAGCCCGGCCCTGCCGGGGGCCGCCGCCCGCCCCCCGGCCCGGCCGTGCAGCCCCGGCGCTCGCCGCTGGATGGGTGAAGGAGGCAGGGGAGTTGCGTGCTTCTCGCCTACCGAGGACACCAGTGGCCATTTTCTCGTCATTGCCCACCTCGAGGGGCCTTACCCTGCCCAAGCACCGCCACAGGCAGCTCCTGAGAACGGGCGGGACGAAGATCGTCCTTGTCCGTGGGTGCAGTCCCTGGAGGTGGGATGATGCCCCACCCGCCTCACCGCTGGAAATCAGCTGGAACAAGTTCACACGCTCCCGGCAAGAGCGAGAGCTCAGTGGGTTCCCCAGCAGCCAAGGTACCACACTGGGTTGTGATCCCACCTGGAGGTGACACGGCTGGGACCACGTCCACACGTGCAAGAGAAGCCTTGCCAAGCACGCATACAAACACAGAACGCTTTGGGCTGGAAGGGACCCTTAAAGGTCAACCAGTCCAAATCCCCTGCAACGAGCAGGGACATCAACTAGCCCAGGCTGCTCAAAGCCCGTCCAGCCTGGCCTTGAACACTGACGGGGGGAGGCGGGGATCTACCACCTCTCTAGGCAACCTGTTCTAGTGATTCACCATCTTCATTGTAAAAAACATCTTCCTTATATCTAGTCTAAATCTGCCCTCTTTTAGTTTAAAACCATTACCCCTCATCCTATCCCTACACCCCCTGATCAAGAGTCCCTCCCCAGCTTTCCTGTAGCCCCTTTAAGTACCAGGAGGCCGCTCTAAGGTCTCCCCAGAGCCTTCTCTTCTCCAGGCTGAACAACCCCAACTCTCTCAGCCTGTCCTCACAGGGGAGGTGCTCCAGCTCCCTGAGAATTTTTGCGGCCTCCTCTGGACTCGCTCAAGCAGGTCCCTGTCTTTCCTGTCATAGAATCATACACAGGTGGAGAAAAGCCTAGGCCCTTACTCAAACACATGTCCAGTGACTGCTGAAGGATTATCAAGATCTACAAGTTTGATACCACTGGATATTAAACAAGCCCTTTCAGCTGTCAGCTTCTTCATTCATGTTCACAATGGTTCTCCTTTGTATACCACCTCACTTAGAGGGTTGCATACTATAAAATAATCCTGGTCGTGGGAATTTCTTTTCCTTTCTTCCGTCCTTTTTGATTTCAGGAGCTGCCAAGCTCAAAATCCAGCACAAGTTACGACCTCCCTGAATTTACTCTAACTTAGCAAGGCGTGCTCAGGGTTTCCTGAGATATAAACTCTCCACTGCTGTCCTACTTCTGATCCTCCTGTTGTTCACCTTCTGCAAGGCCCCTGAGGGTGCAGTTTGTTTGAGAAGACATGTAGAAGGAATTCTCCCCTTGTCTTTCAGGGATTACCAATGAAACCTGTGTGGGAGGGATCAGCAGTGCAGAACAAACCTAGACTAGAGTTTCATCATAATCTAATCTATCCCCAGAAAAAGACAGCACACGTTTCTGCAGTGTCATCTCTTGCAAATAAGTATGTCTCTACAGAAAATGTGTACAGGATTTGGTTACTTCCTACAGTACTGTATTTTTAAACACAAATAATACCTAAATGCAGGGTCAGATGTTCTTTCACTGAAGCAGTAATAAAACTCTCAGCTCAGCAGAAGCAGCTCAGAACTGGCAATTTTTCAGTGTTTTGATTATTTTACTAGTATTCTTACTGCAAGTCTGTCATAGCATTACATTTTCCTAGAAAATACCAATTTGGTTTAAGAAAATGTATTGAACTAATGCTCAAGCATAGCTTATTAGATGTCTCCACAGCATTTAATATATTATAGCAACACCTGCTGGTCTTGATATGGTTAAGAATCTGTTAGATCACTATTTCCATTATAAACTCCAAGTGCACAAGCTGGCCACAAGAATTCAGTTTGGATTTTGACATGAGTGTATCGTTTGTCCCAAGACTTGTAAAACACCTTCAACTATCTCACAGAGTTTACCAAGTTTTGATGGGGTTTTATCTGCGTGACTGCAGCTTTAAATGGGCTCTTTCAAAGACATGATTTCAACCATGATTGACTGAGGTCAAACAGTTGTTTCCTTTTCCTAAGTAAATGTTCTTAAATCTTCAGCTTAAAATAGTCTATGGTGTGTCCAGAAGAACATAAGAATATGCTTATATGACTGAAACCTTGCCTAACCCCATTCAAAAAATAGCTAGCTCTTATAGATCACTGTTCATTCAGAGATTTCAAAGTAAAAGTAAGTTACAAAAGATATACTATTAGAGCAGACTGAAGGATGGAAGCACTCTTTTTGGAAAAATTTCAAGGTCAGAAAATGTATTTTCTTTTTGCATTGGAACAAACCCAAAAAGCTCTGAAATACTTTCACACAAACAACATTAAGCTGAAGCCACTGTTTTCTGCCCAAAAGGGTCAGGTTCCAATTTTTCTTCCCTCAGAAAGGTTTATAATACCAAAAGAAAACTAGATCAAAATCAATATGTGCAACATCTGGATTTCAGTGAAAATGTTTTTGTTGAAACCATACCAATCAGCTGTGATTGCTGACCCATTTTACAAATGGGGAACATAGGAAGGCATTGGTAACTTGTTCCAAATCATTGTAACAAGTCAGAGGCAATGCCAGGATCCCATTCCAAAGCACAAATCCAGTTTTTCCTCTCTCACTATTACTCTCTTACTGATTTTTACTCAGACTCGCCTCCATAAGGCTCATGTTTTCACTCATATCGTCCAAGATGGATTAGGAATCTGCTATAAAGAAACACCAAGATACTGTGTATTCAAATCAAATGACAGTCTATAGTTGATCATACTCATTACAACTCTCTGCTGTCACTGCGCTCAGCCAGAATAAACACCTGGATGAAGGACAGCTGGCTGAAGATGAAGATGATGTTTAAGTAGCCAGAGGTAAAGACTCTAAAAAAACAGTCAGTACTCTAAAATAACCATCTGTCACAGGCATCTCTCATAACGTAGGAAAGATGGTTTATTGCCTTGGGGCACTTCTGGGCTGCTACTGGACTGTCAAATAGCTACGGCTGCAATGATAACAACAGCACAAAAAACCAAACCTTGCTACTGTCTGTGGCTCTTCTTGAAACTGTGCTTGGCCTTGCACAGTGTTGGTCTTGCAACAGTTATCTTTGCTTCTGTTAACTCTTGGTTACTCCATCTTGGCATGAGGATGTTGGTATAGAGGAAAACTTCAGTTGTCTCTGCATTTAAAACCCTGTTCTGCTTAGCTACTAAGGTCAGAGACAGTAAATTTCACTTCAAACAACACCGAACTAAAAGATTTTGAAAAGAACCTTTAGTAAAGCATTGCTCTTACAGCCATTATCTTCAGAGCTCACCGTGCAACTAGTCAAGGCAACAGATTCCAAGTCAGCCTGACTCCAGTTCATCTGGAGCTGCTAACTTCAACCAATACAGAGGAACTAGATTTTTTTTCACAAGATAATGAAAACTGTAGATTGTGCAGCAACTGAATATGACCGAGATACCCCATCATCATCAGGACATTTCCCATGTTCAAGTTTTCCTCAAAAGTGGTTATAAAAAAAGACCATGTCAGAACTACAAAGTGCAGTCAGAACCCTTGGGATCACCGTGACTTCTGTTGTACAGTCCCACGTATGGTAGGTACATACTGAAATAATCAATATGAGCTTCAATTTTTTATGAGATGTTTTCTGTTGAATTCCATTTTAATGTCCCTAGAATGAGATGAAGAAATTGACTTGCTGATGAAACAAAATAAGTAAGATTTTACTTTTGAGGAGAGGCAGGAAGAGGAAAGGACAATTGAAAAGTTGCTTGAAAGTTTTTTGAATTTTAAGAAGCTTAGGTTGAAAAAAAAAAATTGAATTCAAGTTAATAACCGTAAAATCATTCCCAACCACTTTTGCAAAAGGACACAAGATTGATTTACCATATCTAAAGAGACATACCTTTCTGATCATTCTACTGCACGATAGGAGACATTTGCAAGAATGAATAATGTGTAGAAGGTAAGACTTTGATGTTTAAAGTATTTGAACACTAGCTTTAAAGAAAAAAAAAAAAAAACCCACAGACAAAATATTATGCCAGTGATCATCTGCAACTGTAAATTCCAGCTGTAGTTATTCACACACACTAACATCACCTACCATTTTCCTAATGAAATCCCAACTGCATTTACTAGCTCATCGCTTCGAGTTTTAATACAGCCTAATATTTTTCTACTTTTTGTACTTACTTAGAAGAAAACAGCAACAAAACCAGACAACAAATTCTAAGATCTCTGTTAAATTATCCAGTCATACAGAACTGAGGCCCTCATCCTGCTGTAAAGAGGTATTGCAGTCCACCAAACGTGCACTTGTGCAGCCCCCTTCTTACCATAGTCGCAGCGGACTCTGGAAGAAGAAATTTGAACAAACACGATGTTTACATGAAGTTGCATGAAGCTTTTTGCAAAAGTAGCTAGCAAGTTAGGAGCGAAATAAATAAGGAAGCCTCATCTGTCTCATACTTGAGATGTTTCCAAGCAGCCTCGTATCTTTTCTGCTGCAGCTTTGGAGAAGATGGCAAGCTAGTGTTATAGTAGCACAAGAAGGCCAATAGCCAAATAATTCCCCTTGCAACAAGACACTGCCAGGTCCCTAAGGCTTCAAGCAGCCTCTCTGCTCACACTGATGTAGAGGCTTTGGAGCATGTTCACAGAAGTGCTTTGGCCAGGTAAGGCAGAAGGAATCGCCAACCTGATATTCATCTTACTGCATTAAAAAGGCTGGAAGCCCAAAAGGCATGAGGAATTGCCACGCAGTGATTCTCTGCTGGGAACATTTAGTGCTGGCTCAGAAAGTAAAGGTGTATGGTGGCTGGATAGCCCTGAATATAATCAATGTCTACTTTACTACTAGAGCAGAATGGCAACACAATGTGCTGTGCTGTGGTTTCAACCAAGATGAATGTGTTTACTTTAGTAAGATGACCTCTCTGCTACACTTATTACAGACACGATGCCATAAGTGTTTATTAGTGGGGTCACAATTACACTGTGCAAAGACTCTCATTCATAACCAGCAGACCTACTCAAAGTGGTAGGCACAACACAGGGATTAAGCATTCACAAGATTAGCCTGGAGGTGCTGAATTTTAGCTTCATCTTGAGGATGGTTCTAAATCAAATGAGATGCCTTAAAATCTGAACACGTATTTCAGAAATTATCTATATAGATATATATATCCTTTTAATTTTGGTAGTATTAGTCACTGACTAAGGTTACACAGAAGTTTTCTAAATGAAATTTTGGAACATTTCCTTCTAAAACTGCAGCATTTCCCACTTGCACATGGGACAGTTCTTCAAATGTACAGACTGCACTGTGTTCTAGCACCGGTTGCTGCAACACAAAGATGCACTACCCATGTATCCCTCATATTGTATTAAAACTAAAGGTTGACTCTGCGAAGAGGATTTATAATACACAGCACGATTGCAGGCAGATCTGCCGCTTTCATGCTTGTGATAGTGTTGATGACCACACTGTAGTAAATAGCATACAGATAAAACCCAACAATTATCCAAACACACACTTAAAAACCCAATAAACCTGTCATTGTAAAAACTGAATATAAATAACTGCCAAGACTAAAATATTCAACCCACACGCTTACATTTTACAAAGCTTTAATTTATAAACATTACAGCTCTCATCAATTTTAATAAGAATGAGTTGAGCTTCTACCTTTTTAAAATCCAACTGCATAGTCCTCTATCCATTTTCTAACATTATCGTCTACTATAAGTTCAGAATAGGTGCTTGTTTGCTAAGAGACGATTATCACCATGATCAAAGATTACTTGCATGATTTTCAATTTACTCCATGCAACCACAGAAAAAAATACGTGTGGACCTCATCTCCCACAAATGACAGAGGCTCAGTCCATTTGCTCCTCAAAAAAGGAAGGTGCTTGGAACCTGCCTGACAGCTTCTGGCAGGGATCCTAGGTTGCAGACTGATGTTTTTGATAGCCATCACAACTTGCTGTAAGAAATTTCAGAGGTACTGTGATAAGATATAGACTCACACACTGGAAATAAATCTGGGAAGTTTTCAAGGACAGCTTCTATGTTTATGAGAGTTCTAGTCAGGAAAATAAATGTGCAGGAGATGTATAAATGTAATTTAATATCCAGCTATTACAGATACTGAAATTACCTCATTACATTCCTTGAAATCCATCTTTACTTATTCCCGTTGTCAGAAAACTTACAAAAACCTAAACAATAGCTAGGCTGTTTGCATGCCAAGACTTCCACTTTCCATACTGACCAATACTGTTATCTGGTTCTCTGTGTTCCCTCTTCTGCTGAAGTTGTGGTCTCTGCTCTCATACTCTGTAGAGCCTTTAAAGCAGAAACTGCTTTTTGATAGTACTGTTTTTAAAAAAAGGTTCATGAATGGTGTTTCTAATCCCAGAAACACATCAATCTTCAGCTCTGTCAGTTGACATCTGTGGACTATGACCCTGAGTTCCTCCTTGGAAACCATTTGTCTCATTTCCACCTTTACTCTTAAACAGCCAACTTCATTGTAACAGAATTTGCAGTTAGCTCTTTTATTAGTCTTTAATCAAATATTATCTTAGGCAGAAAACACTGTCCAGAGCAAGTTTTATATTAAGGTGTGCTTCTAATAAAGCTGTGCTTCAGGTAGAAGTCTGTTTGCTGAAAGGACTGCCAAAACCAAGTGGGCTTTCTCAGCCAGATGTTGAACATAACAGTTCTTCACTGGCACTAAAAAGCTCGAAGGATGTTGCTCCCTGTCCAATCCAGCTGAAAGCCTATGAAAAAGCTGAATATTATCACTGGCTTAGAATAGTTAAAAATATTTTGCTACTGGAGTTGCACTGAATTCAGTAGGGTACATTAATCTTTGGCCATCATCATCACAGTCCCAGTTCTGCCATGAGGTACAGGCTTGTGGACTTCTGCAGATATTTGCCCAGGCTGATCCACCTGTAGGAAAAGAGCCTCATACAATATTCATTACTTACTTGTCTCTGTCTTGATGCACATTATTAAGAGATGCATGGCCCTCCAGCAAAATCTTCACAACAAAATTAAGAAACACAGCCAGTCATCATGTCAAAGTCATAAGAGATTAAATATTCTAAGTGCAGCAGCGCAGGGGTAAATTAGTATTGTTGCCTTCTGACCCCCAGAGCTGCACCCAATGCTGGCTTTAAACAATAAAAATAATGAGATTTTTAGATTTCATTTATTTTGAAACAACAACTGGCAGATTGAAAGAAGAAAACATGTTTTGGCAAAGAAAGTTGACATTGACATTTTTAGCAAAGACTAGCTATATGGTGGCTTGTCACTGGGCAAAACTGAAGAATCACTGCTGCCTCTGATGTATGATGTTTTTCACAGGGACAGTGCATGTGTGAGTAATAAAGAACATTTAGTACAGTTTATATCTGCCTTTGACAGAGATATTCAGAATATTTAAATAGAAACCAAACCATTTCTATCATTAAAGTCTTCAATGTATTTTTTAAAAATATCATTAGAAAAAAAAAGATAAAATAAAAGCTGATGTATGGTAAAATTCCATCCTGAAGACTATGCCAAGTGAGAAGCCTTAACAGATGGAAGTAGGATGACAAAACCAAACTCATCTGGTTGAGTTGAATTCCCAAATATTCCCAGTAAAGGACAAAATCCCATCTAACACTTTTGGAGGCTTTTTTTTATTTGTTTTTAAACGCACTTGAAAATGAGCCAGTCAGTAGGAGAAGAACACTTAAGACTATATTGGACTATGCAAATGCTTAAAGAACTGCTATGCTGTTTCCTGTTCCAGACCACACAACTTCTCAACTTCTCCATCTGAAAACTGGGGACAGCTTGCCATAAGGGAAGTGGCAGAATTTGCTTTTATTAATCTTCATCTCGATTGATTTAGACACCATATGCAGCTTAAAATAAATAAAAGTCCAAAACAAGAGAAACATGGAAAACCAACAGATTTGCTACAAGGCGCCAAAAGAGCAGCACGGTGAGGGGAGCTGCAGGTAGACAGAGATATGTAGGTATGACATGCATGGATATTCATAACTCTTTTAGCTGTAGATGCTGGGAAGACATTCTCTATTATTCATTAATTCTATGGCGAGCAGATAGATTAAGCATTTTTTCATCTTAATTAATCTTGCTCTGGGCTATGAAGTTGGAGAGCTTCATTTATTTATATATTTACTCATTTTGAGGGAAAAGTATTTCTCACCAAAACCCTCCACAGTGAAACTGCAGTATCAAAGCCTCTGGCCAAGGTCACATGCCTTTCAGACTGCGTATGCCTTTAGCCACTACATCACGATGCGTAACTGCAGATACAGAACACTTAATGCTTTTGATATTAAATACAGGGAGACATTTTGTGTCGGTGGCTTGATTTTCCCAAGTACAGACATTAATATCAGCCATAAAGGACAGATCATATTCCACCTAGATAAAGGAAACATGAAATGGAAAGGATCAAATCTGTAGTTTTCTTTATGCTATTTATTATTATATATTATATCCAACATGTGTCCAATTGTATCAGCTCACAAAAATTTCCTGACATTAAATCCTTTAATGTCTATTGAACTGCTTTTGATTTACATAAACCAAAGATCAGCAACAAGCAGCGAATAGGCTGCCTAGTGCTGAACAAAGCTTTTGTTGGTGCTGGTTATTCCCTTCCATCCCTCAGGCACACAAGCCCCTGGGAGGACACACCTTGACAGAGGTTAGCATGGACCCACGTAAATTTAAAATATAGGGGTTTCAATTGCTATTTAACAGAGACAATGTTGCACTGAGCAAGCACTGCTGCTTGTTAGCATGCTTTGTTCAACACAATTAGTAAGGTACCCTGCCAGAGTAAACACTAAAGGATAGCTCAGGTGATAGACTGAGGTTATTCAACTTTTGACAAAAGGTTAGGGGAATTCTTTTGAAACAGTAATTGTCTGTCACATGAAATACTGCAGCTTCTTGAACACAGGCAAGAGGAAACCATAACATGAATTGGACTAGGGCAAGAGGAACTACAGGCAGGCCTGTTAATACAGTGGAACCTAATGGACTCACCAAGACTGTCAAGGGTAGACTGGACAGAAAATAAAGAATAAAAGAAAGTTAATAAAAATCTCAAATTCATCTGATGTTTCTGTAGTTAAAATAACTGATGCTGGTTTCCTCCTAGGTCTTAAGAATTTTTGTGGTCAGGGAACTTCTGTGGTATCACTAGGAAGGACCTCAGAGGATTTGGCATGGGATGCTTTCCCACGTGAGCCAAAAAAAAGACAGAATGGCATATGAAGAATAATGTATCTCTAGGGGTGACAACATTCACTACACTATGAAAACAGATCCACAATACCACATCTTAAAGATCTAGAGCCCAATCCAGGAATAATGCCATTGTTACCTGGCTAACTGGATGTAAGCGGATTGCCTGTGCAGACAAACGTTCTTCAGGTTTGGTTTGAGGAAATAATATTCAGGAAGCCTTCAGAATGGGCATACCTTTTGCAGAGGTATCATTTCAAACACATGGGTGCATAAGTTGGGTTGGGAACAGAGGGTGAAAAAAGGCTGAAAGTAAAAACTTGTAAATTAATCTGTTAGTAGAGGCAGAAGTAATATTCATAGAACAGGTTTTACCACTGGCTTTAACTGGTCACAGATGCAACTTACTCATTACTAGCAAATTCATTCTATTGATGAATCCTTCAGTCTATATCTTACAATCCCCTTTTTCCCCCCATGGTGCTTTCCTGTATTTTTTGTTCTCAATGCTTGAATGGAACATTTATCTATAACAGGACCCTGATCTTGACTGGGACAGTGAGATGCTTACATCTGACACATAATACATAGACAAGACAAATAATAATGGGCAGCAGCGATAAGAATAGTGCATCTTTATCATATCCACTCTATGTATGACATAAATGAATACATCAGATTACTCTTAAAATAGCCTACTCTAAAATTAGATAAGTGAGTACTGCCACGTAACACTGTAATACTAATGTAATTGGAAGAGCTGGATATAAAGACCAGATTTAGTGCTGAGAAAATCCTCTGCCATGAAAATGTAAATTCATGTAATTGCCACTAACTGTGCATAGCATCAGTGTAAATTCAAACATGAAAACTGAACAAGCAGAACTGAGTCTGACCTTTGTCAGGTAAAAACCTTCATTGTAAGGAAAATCTGTATCAGAATCAGGGAATGTATGCTCTTTTACAGCCACCTAGCTTTCCGAAGCATGCTGCAGACAACTACAGAGACAATACTAGGATAAACATACCAAAGTTCACCTCAAATAAAGTGCACTTTCTGTGGCATGCACAACAGTTCTAAGCCACATCTTCCATCACTTTGTTCCTCAGTTGCACAATTGTCTCAACTTGCAGCATAGAGGGCAACCAGAAAGAAAAATTGTTCTTTAAATGCAGCTGACAAGAGAGCACCTGTGCAGAGCGTGCTCACATGAGGGTATTCTGGGCTGATGTGAGTAACTGAACCGTGGACTTCAGGGGGTATGGCAGGAAAAAAGCTACTGAACTTGGAGCAGTAACAGACTCACATTTCTGTGGGCACAACTGGATTGTTGTGTAATGAGCTGTCAATTCAGAAATGCCTGGTCTCCTGGCCAACAGACTAAGCAATATCCAGGGCTACATATGTAGCCTGTGGGTTTTGAAGATGAAAATCAGGTTCTACAGATGTGACCCACAATAGGTTCACATATTTGTAAGCTTAGCAAAGACAGGCATGCACAGTAGACAAAAAAACCCCACTGGATGACATCTGACTTGTGTCACTCTCTGTCAATTTTATTACTCCAAAGCCTCAGAAACAACATTTGGGGTGATTCTTTTTTTTTTTTTTTTAACAGTTATTTCTTTTGTGATTTTTACCACAAGAAATCATCTCATTTACCCACTTATCACAGGCAATTTGTTTGAGAAGCGATCTTGGTTGACTCCAGCATTCACAAAACAAAAAAAACAAGCCCTCAAAAAAATCCGTCAAGAGCTTTACCTACAACTAAGTCTTTTCTGCTGTGTAACTTTTGAAACGTCACCTTCAGGTCAGAAGAAAAGGCAGATGTTGTTAATATGCCATCTGCTGCTACCAGTGTATCCTAACGCACTGGAGAACTGTGCACCATCGAAATAATGCCTGGGGTGCAGTGCAATATCAGCATTAAATCCCAGCCCGAGATATAAGAATACTATTGCATAACACTAAAAGGCAGGGCTCCACCTTGGGAAATCTCCTTACCAGAGAAAGTATTAAAGTCCCATAGCTGTAGGATAAGAAAGCCTTAACAACTTGCATCAAGTTACAGCTGGCAAGAGTAAACCTTCTGTCCACTTTCTGTCCTCTGAAATCTCTCTCTTGGAGTTGTGGTACATGGTAGCAAATCTGATAGTGTCATAAAGTGGTTAAAGAATTTGAATGCCTTCCTCTCCACTCCTCTAAATCACAGTAAATCCTACAACAGATAATTCAGATTTACTGTTGGACTTGATGATCTTAAAGGTCTTTTCCAACCTAAATGATTCTATGATTTTATAAAAATTCTTACCCTAATGGGACTTTGGCAGTCCTGGGGTGCAGAGAAGAGAGAAGACAAGACCCCTTTGTTTAAGGAATGAAAATATATTTCTGATAGCCAACAAGACACTAAACACTGTCATGATGAACACAATTTGGTATGTTAGAGAAAAAAACGCTTACTCTTTTGGGAATATATTGTCACAAGCCAGCTGCTTATATTGGATTAGAAAAGGGAATTAGAAAATGCACAACCCAATTAAAAAGTAATGTTTTGTTTGTTTCTTGTAGTTTTTTCCCTCCTTCATACTAATTTATTCTCTTTTTCATTTTTATTTAATTTAATATTGATATTCACAAATAAATCCCAAGGTTCATGTCTTTTTAAAATGCCTCTAGCATTCGTTTCCACACCATGGCCTGATCCTATAGCTGTAAATGGAGCTACTCTCATTTCCAACAGCTCAGGATATAGCCCAAAACATTCCTCTGCTGACTGCAGTGGGAGACAATCTCTGAACACAGTAAACTTTCCGTATCATCATATGAAATGAAAAGGTGCTCAGGCTTTTCAAGCAAGGACACCCAAATAAATCTGTATCACTTTCACATAGATTTATTGAAAAGTTGAAAGAAGGATCTTGCAGGAGGCAAAATAGAATATGACTTTCCTCTATGTATCCCTCTGATAGCACAGGTTGGAAGTGGAATTGGCACATAAGAGAAATACTAGTACATTAACTCTACTACCATCTAGAATGGTCCATCAAAACAACAAAGATAGTAACAGGTGACCTTTTAAAGAAGCACTGAAATTCCAGAAAACAAACAATAGAACCGGCTGTAAAAACCTACACAGACTTTAAAAAATACCAATCTCAGATTTGCCAGATTTGAGGGCAAATTCCCATTTTCCAACAAAGTGAAAAACAAAGCAAAATCAAATTACACAACTTTAGACAGACTTGTGGACCTCTGAATTCTCTATTGCTCTTAGAAATAAGGAGAGTTTTAAGGATGCAAAACCCCAACTCTTCTTGTTGAAAAGAAGAAACATAGTTATTAGGTTCCTTTAGAACCTGTGAAAAATTTTCAGTCAAAAAGCTTGTGGCACTCCATTTATTCTTGCTTTCATGAAGCAACTTATGTGATTAGAAAAGAAATATAAACTTTCTGTACTGAGCTGAAAGAAAAAGTTAAAATCAGAAAATAAGAAACATGAAAAAGAAAACCCTCTAAAACTACAATCTTGCACTTCTACTAAATTCTCTTAGTCTTTAGATGAATAAATGTGTCCCACTGTCACATCTATGACATTCTGAATAGTTTCAATCCTGATAACTTCTCATTTTGGGGAATAAAACTTGTAAAGAACAAGGAATCATTCAACGTTAGTGTGCTTGCAGGTCCATTATTTTTTGTTCATTTTTGTTCAGCCTACTCCAGCTAACAAAGCTGTAATCTCCCAGCGGGGCTACCTGCCTCTGCAAACGGGCTCTCGGTGTGCTGGAGACCTACAGCACCCTCAACAGCAGTCTGGTGATCTTACTGAGGGCAATGCATTTGAATTTTAGATTGCAGAATTCCCTCCATCTTTCAAGAGATTCTTGTTTGATGCTTGAAGTCAAGAAAGTCAATTGAAACTTAATTATTTTCTTCTTTGATTTATAGCAGCTGTGGATTAAGAACCTGATTTGGGACAGATTCAATTGTTTCCTCACTGAAAACAAACTAAGAGTTTTTCTTAAGGTTTGGACCTTGAATAATGGTTGTGTGTGTTTTATTGTATTACACGACTATATTTTATTATAAAGCATTAGTCAACCCTTATTTCCTGGAAATCCACCAGTGGTGCATTTATATGTTGTCAGAACATGGCAATGACTCAACAGCACTCTGTGCTCAAGACATGTGGGAACAAGGGGCTTGGCTAACCTGGGAGATGATTTTATTCACTGAAAAATAGAATTTAGACACCCAAAAATAGGCCAGAAGTATTTACTGCAAGTGCTAGCAGGATTTTTTTCAAATGAACTTTTAAAGGGTTATTTTATTTCAAATTTTTTACATCTTCCTACTCCTTTAAGTTTGACATTTCTAAACGACACCCTGATATGAAGTGGACCCAATTCTGACCATAAAGAACTTACTTCTTTTTTTTTTTATTTTAGTGAAAAGCGTAAAGAATTCTTGGATGCGGATATTTTTCTTCACCAGTGTTCTGATTTAGTCAACAAACAACATTTATTTGTATACCTCCAGTCTCCCCAGTAAAGTCTTCCCTTTTTAGAGTTTATAGGAGAAAACACACTTCAAAATAACCCACTCTGACTTAGGCTCAGAGAAAAAGATGCTTAGTTCATATAAATCAATATATCTTCAGCAAGGAACATGAAGCTGTGTGTTTTCATACCAAACTAGGAACCAACGCATTTTTACTATCTCATTTTGGAGATAACTTTTTTGTTTGCAAATACATATGTTTCATTACTCAAAAATATTTAGTTTAAAAATGTAATTAAAGAAAACATTAATGTAGTATTTCCCTAAAAAATGTTCACTGAAATGCACAAAATACTAGAAGATAGGGACATCATGCTATACAAAAATAGGAACCCTTGACAAAAGAGCAATGCTTTGAAAAGATAAAGGGAAGATCAATATGTTCCATCTTTGTAGACTCTCATCTTGTATTCTCCTGTAGTCTCAAGTCAAAGCCTACTTTTGTCTGTAGTCTAACAAAGGGTATCGGTGTTATGAAATGTACAGTAGTTCCTTCTTTATGCTCCCTGATAACTTGTCATTTATAATGTCTCAAATTCAAAAACGGCTTTTTCTTTACCTGCCTGTTCCCTTTGCAGAACAGCTCACAACTAGTCACAGTATGATACCTTGTTTCCCTGCATTTAAAAGGTTGTTTCCTTTGTTTGGTTCCTCCCTGTCAAGCTGTCTAAATGCACTGCCAACAATGGCCAGAGCAGAAAGCTGGGTGAAGAATAAATCTGTTTAGCTTGTGTACCAGGTACTGCCATAATTTAGTGGACAGTAAACTGAAAGCTACATTGCACATTGAAAAGAAAAATACAGCTCAAATATACCCACAACTGCAGGTGAGGATGTGGCAAATCAGCCTCCCATTCACCAAAGTTACTAATATTAGGTAATACTCGGGTGGCATATCTGCACCGAGGGCATGCTGTCTTGCAATAAGCAGCTGAAAACTGAGGCATCCAAATACAGAGGTCAAGTCCGGAGATTCAACTAAGCAACCTACTTTGTATTGCTCCTGAAAGTTAAGGAAGGCAAATGTGAAACACTACTCTTCAGGGCAAGCGCAAACCACAACTGCATAGCAATTTAAGAAAAAAGCTTGTTACCTGTCTCAAAAGTACCGAGATCTGACAGCAATTACTTTTATAGAAAGAGACATTATTTTCTTCCCTTTTCACCCAATTATCTGTATTTAAGATATGCCCGTTTACAAGAAAAAAATGCAACATGGAAAAGAAAGTATGAAATCACACTCAATTCTTCCAGAATAACTTAAAATAGCTTCTCTGGAAATGCAGAGTCCTATGATATTCCCTGGTGTCTCAGCCAAGAAAGCTTTACAGAGTTCTTCTGCAAGGTACACTGTGCCTCTCATTTATGCTTGTATTTATAGTAAGGTTTTCCTCTCCAGTTGAATAGCATTGGTATTCAGCACTATTCTGAGACCTTCTGAAGGTAGTTTAAGGGGGGAAAAATAAAAAAAAGAGGGGGTGGGGGGGATTGTGTGGTCCCAATATTGGGAAGCAATATCTCTCAAAGTTCATGGCAAGGCAACTTGCTGGAGCACCAGTGTGACCTGTCACTCACCAGCTCCACAGACAATTCACTCAAGAAAAGGGAATTCTTTTCAAACTCAAATTGACTGATTTCTTTTTTTTTCATGTGTCACCATTGTGGCTACTTACAATTAGATCAGTAGCAGACTCGTTAGTTCACAGCATTCTATAAACATTGCACAAAATAAGTGGTGTATTAGAGGGTGCAAATGACTCATGCAAATGAAATCTTTGTCCCCCAAAGCAACTAAATATATAGGAGCCCAGAATAGAAGGCAGTGGGATGTCTTTTCAATTAAAAAAAAAAAAAAAAAAAAAGGTACTTCAGCACTTCTAGAGATAGCACAACTGACTTTTATACAGAATAGACAAAGCAATTTTGAACTTAATTTTCACATTAAACGCTTAACAAAGCTTTTTGCTTGATCATGTTTGGAGAAGGTGGGGAGTAACTATGATGTGAAATTCTCATAGTTGTTGTTTCATTTCTGAACCCCAAATTCATCATTGCAAGATCTGGGCTTGGCAGGAATCAGAAAATCCTTTTCCATATTGGCTCTAATTACAAAATTCCAGCACCTTCCATTCATACAGAAACCCATGAAAGTATAAGATGGGCTTTTCTCATCTGAAAAAAAATCATTTGCTTGGGGCCACCAGTTCCAGCTAGAGAAAGTAGTGTGCCTCCACTATCCAGAGGGCAGACCTTCAGCCCGGGGCAGGGGAGACTTGGACTGTTTCTTTAGCAGAGTCTGTAAACCAGACACTTGCTTTATCCTGACATAACTGCATTCATTATCTGTGTTATGACAGATAAAGAAGTAGCCAGCAGGACAGCAGAGCAAATGATGCCCACAACCAGTCTTCAACTTGCGAACACAAAAAAGCACCTTATTTGGAAACTCAAAACTCCACTAGATTAAAGCCTGAGTTCTTGATAAGGAGGCAGATGAATACCTGGAAGAAATGCTAAAAAGACAAAATCCTTTTGCTGCAGACAATGAACTGTTATGAGGACTGAAAACCATTTCTTACCTTCCAGTGAGTTTTTTGTCTGGATGCTATTAGCACAGCATTCCTCTGATCATTTGTAAATGTCATTTATAAATCCTTGCACAATTGTTCTCTGCCGAGTAGATTACAGGGTCCAGCCTTCCCTCTTGCAGACTGCAGACCATGCCCTGTGTTTAATAAGGATGTTGCATACTGTGTTTTTTCAGTTTATGCTTCAGTGACTGTGACCCATGCTGCACTACAATGAACCAGATCCTGTCCCAATTCCAGTAAATTGCTGAATGTGTGAGATGTGAAATGCAGAGGATCACACTCTCAGTTTGAAAACTTGCAGTCATTTTCTCACAGAGCTTTCCTTCAAGTCGTCACTGATTCTGAATGGATCAGCAAAGTGGGCTGAAATCACAGAGAACCAGCTGCATGAACTCCCCATGAACACAACAGTCCCAGGCACACGGGGACTTTGGGCCCTATTCAGAGCTGTCTTGCATTAACTGCACTGCTGGGTCAACCCCTGGCCTCACACCTACTAGTGCAACTTAGCAATTTGAGTGGGTTTGTTCCTCTTTTTTTTTTTTTTTTTTTCCCAAGAATAGCACAAACAACAACAGCTGTTTACATAGACTAGATTGTCATTTATGTTCAGTCTCCTCCCAGAGGTAGTGAGGCAGACAGAAGGGGAAGTTTGATTTTGCTAAGAATGACCTATTTCTTGACCCAAATCCTACATGCAGACAGGTCTGAAGTACATGCCAGTAGTGTCCATTAAAGGAGGACTGGACATGGCTCCTCTCCATTCCCACCTAAACAAAAAGAGTAAATGCTACCCCACCATAGCATCTGAACAGCAAACTAATGAGGGAAGGAAAACAGCAGTCATAGCAAATAAAGCTCTTGTGATGGCACACCACAGACAGAACTCTGTTCTGGCTTTAATTGCTGCATGCAAGTAATCTAGAGATCTAGAGTACAAATTATTAATTCTTCACCAGCCATTTATAGGGAGTTCATACATGCTTTTTGAATTCTAAAATTCCAAGTGTCAAATAAACATGCTATAATGTAAACTCTGAACCAAAAGAAACAGATGTTGTATATTTACTTCTGCTGTAAGGTGCACTCATTTCTTGGTATTTTAGTAACAATGTCCAATTCTGAAAAGCTGCTGGCTGTTTAATTTCAAAGGAGGAAATGGAACTCTTCCTGTTGAATTAATTAATTTCCTTCAACTCATGCAATGCTTCTCCTTCTTCACAGTCTGTGATCAAAGAAAGGATGTCTTAAATAATATTAAATATGCTTTAGGTTTTAGAGTGCGCTATCTGCTAGTTTGGTTTTCATTTCTCTAACAACTCTTTTGTATTCACACCACGCAAAGACTGTGATAAACACCACGCAGAAATAAAAGAGCAAGGGCACTGAGTCCAAAGTAGAAATTGAACAAAAGCCAATTGCTACCTTATTATTGTCAGTCCTGAGCTGAAACAACAGAAAATCTCCTAAAAAATATGGCCTACAACCACCTCAAAACACAACAATGAACAAAACCCTTTTGTTTTGGAACCAGGACCATTTTTTCCAGAGAAATCCAACGTCAGTTGGGCAAGCAGGTGATTCTCAAATGCTACCACACACCATCCTTGTCCCGTACTCAGTAGGTGACATTTGGATCTCTTTCTGTACTGGAGTAGAGGGCCTGGCCAGATGAGTGGTTGCTCTTCCAGCATGCTCCAACAGCATGGAGCTGGTGCAACCTCAAAGTCAATAAGACTACACTCACCGCGTGGCTGATTCCGGCCCAACACAGAGAATTATGTTATGTTTGCCAAAATATTAATGCGTGTTGTGCTCCAGTGTTAACTAAAAACATTTCTTAATCTATTGCCTAATCCAAACAAACAAATTAGTATAATTGGAGAGCTGTGTTTACGAATACAAAGCATAAAGAGAGGCAACACATATTGTCTTGTTGTCATTCCTATCAGGCAGCAATGTTCGGTTATTTCTTCTCCTTACAGTCTGAGCATACTGGTATAATTGATGGCAACATTTATCATAACAGCAGTGCAAAAGCATCAATTGCTTGATGAATTTATTTACTCCTGCCCAGAAGTGAAGCTATGATTGGACCGCTTTATAAACATCAAACTGCTGTAGACCTGGTCTGTTGTTGATTGCACTTAAAGGGGAAGAGAGAAAAACAAAACCAAACCCACAAAAGAAAAGGGGAAAAACACCCTGATTGGGAGGCTGGAGGTTGAGCGAAAAGACAAACCTCTTTGATTAGAGGAAAACAATCATTATTTTACCTACTAAAAAAAAAAAAATCAGACACATCCATGATCACAGCTGCAGTATTATCTGCTGCATAGTTTAGTCCTTTCTCTGGCAGGTTTTTTTCTTCCCAACCCACAATATTCCTGGAGGTAGAGAGCTGTAAAGAAAGTATGAATCTCCCAAGCCTACATGACAAGGCCCCTGGGCTTAGCAAAGCAAAAACACGAACCACATCACATTCCTATTTTGTGAACTACTTGTCTTCCATAGAGAAATATGGGGCCATATTTTCTTCACCCTGGCACTCCACAGTCATTTAAACCTGTGCAAAACTCTGCTATTTTTCCTGGGTGGATTCTGCACTTTTTGTGCAGAGATAGAAGTAAATTCAATGGGAAACAGGTTCAATGGTTCTGCATTTGGTAGGTTTCCAGGCTCTAACTCCAGCTCTAAAGAGGTCTGAAAATCATTGCTTGAGATGGAAAGGTCTGTGACAGTCTGCATGCTAATAAAGTATGGTTGTTTTTCAAATAATAACTAAAATAAATATTTTTTTTCCTGGTTGGCTCCTTCAACTGCCCTCTGAGAAGAGCAGAGGGCAGCAGTGTCAGGAGATGAACGTTTCGAACATCTAGTTACTGTTTAGAGCAGTCTCTATCCACTCTACACCAGACCCAGCAGTATCATCACAGGATGCTTCACAAACTGAGAAACACAAATGCCACTATGGGCTTCAGCAGGGTAAATATTTCATCTTAATGAGATCTTAATGTCTCATAACTCACTAGATAAAATGTAGTTTATGATATTATGCTAAGAAACCAAAATGTAGTCAGGCCTGATAAAACCATGCTCTTAACTCCATAGTTAAAGACACTTAACTCCATAGTTAAGACTCTTAACTTGGTGCTTCAAACTGCCAAGAAACTAATATTTACTATTGAGCTACTCCCTTGGCCAGTAATTTTAGAAGAGGTGGCAGAAACCCCAGAAGGGGAAAACATAGGCCTTGGTACTGCATATACAGACAAACGAAACCAGCTTTATGTAACCTTTAAAAAAAAAAAAAAAAAAAAAAAAAAAAAGAACAATTTTGTACTCAAGATGTAAAATTGAGAAGCAACATCTTTAGGCTCCCAACTGGACCAAGAGCTGTTAGGATGTCTTACAAGTCAGATTATCACAGATACAGCCTAAGGCTGAAGATGCACCAAGTCTTTAATGCTTCCCATCCCTGCCCACTAGAACTATCCACTAAATCCTGATGCACCCACCTACTAATGTTACACACACCATGGAAAATGGGATGACAGCAGCAAGACCTACTTGTGGCCATTTCTGATCCCTGTCGAGGGATGAATGGGGAAATGGACAGCTCTTGTGCATGAGACTCCTGTTTTCAGGGCAGTTGATGGAATATATTAATGTTTACTTTAGACAGTAAAAATTATTAAAATACAGGCTTCTCTGTAGAAGCAGGCAATTAGTATTTTCTACTACCTGGGGAGATACCTTATAGATTTTTTAGTGGGCTTGGCAGCTGAGCTGACACCTTTGGTGGTGCCACTTGATGAAAGTTTCAACCGTGAGCTCCCTGAACATGCAAGGGCACTAGCTTTCTTTGCCAGTGACCAGGTGAACAACTCAGGGCAGATTTTTTTGGTTGCTCTTTCAAATAACAGCTTTGTGCTCAAAGGTGTCACCTTTCATAGCACAAGTCACAGTGCTAGGACAAGGAATTCCAAACTTGCCTTGCAACAAATAAAACTTAAAGGCACACTGCAGTTCATTCCAAAGAGAACAGGGTGGTGAAGCCATCCTCCAGAGCCTGTGCAAGGTAGCAAGGTTAAACAGAACATGTAGGGCAGAGACCAATGTGCTCTACAAGCACTGTAGTAAGAGTGACTGTAACAGGCTCCAAGCAGAAATAAGTGGGATTTCAGTAGCACGCACTGGCCTCAAGAGAACAAAAGTCACTGAATTTCTTTGGTACTTACACTCCTTAATGACTCGGGAGCTTTAGAAAATTCCTGCTGAAACCTTTTAAATTCCCTTCCTAATTATGCCGCATCTACCTTTGAAGAGCCACATACAAGGCATTTTGTTATAGAAAGCTAGTACAAACACCCATGCTCCCAATAACAGTCTGTGAAGGTGAATGGGAACAAGCACACTGCCTCCCGAGTGCCTGCAGGATCAGACGCATTACACTCTAAAGATTGTTCTTATGAGTGGGACTTGTGTCTCCTTTATGTTTTACGCAGCACTTCAAACTCATGGTCAGTGTCACACAAAGAACAATAAGATAATCATAGCAATAAAACACTAATCTATCCTATTAACCTGTGCCTGAAAAATTGCTGCAGTGCTGTCTCCCAATAAAAATAAAGGGAGGTCTGAGAAAAGGACAGATTAGGCAGATTTCTAGCACAGGGAAATAACCCACCAAATCCTGCTGCATCCAGTTACTAATGTTACATACCCCATGGAAAATTGGATGACAGCAGCAAGAACTGCTTGTGGCACACTTTCCATCCTGCTAGTCTGCTGAGCACAGGAATTAAGTGAGTCCCTGGCAGCCCAGCCAGGGAGAGGGATGGCTATTACTGTAAAAGAAAAGACTGCATAAGTAGGGGTAAGCAGTTTTTACCATCCTCATTGCTGTTCAATGAAAGGCACAGCTGCACCTTTCTCTGAGTTATCAAAGATTATTTCAAAAGCATACAGAATGGCTTTTACAGCAAAATACGTCCCATCCTCTCTCTGTTTCTCTGTTCTACAAAGCACTGGGACATGGTACTCTGCCTTTAGCACAAGCCTCTTGGCCAAAATATTCCTTCCCAGATGAAATGGCTGCTTACAGGTAACCTGCTACTACCTTGACCTTAGTCAAGTCCTTCAGATTGAGGCTGTGCTCCCTTTGCCAGAGAGGTGAAGAGGAGACAGCTTTCATACATCTGTAGTGGGGACTTAGAAGAGAATTTAAAGTCACAGGCAAATGTCTTGGTAGATGAACCAAGGTGGCTCCTGTTTACCCGCGCTAACAGATCTCAGACAAAGCTTGGCTCTGCTGGGAGCTGTCTGACTAAACAAATGCTTTGAATTGGAGGAACTGAGCATGGGATGAGAAGACCACAGAATAGGCTACAGTGGTTCCCATTTTACCATGAATCTCTTTGGTTTCTTCAAAAACTCCGGGAAAGAAGCTGAAAGGGAGCCTCTAGTGACTTTCAAAATTCAGAGGCTTTCAAGTGAAAGGAACAATTTCTATCAAAGACAATTATTTTGCTTTTAGTATAAGTAAGGCAAGCCTAGATCCTATAAAAAAAAAAAAATCACAGCAGCATATAGCAGCTGAGGACTTTGCTCCCCCATACTAACAGCAACTTTACAATAATCTTTCCCTTTCTTCCTTTTTGCATCACAATTCAATGACAGAAAGAAAAGGTGATGGCCTTTCCATGTGGTTACTGCTCTTTTCACTGAATACGATGGAAAGAGTTTCTCTGGAGTTACACCTTCATGGAATTCTGAGCAGCTCTTCAAGCCCCAAAGGCGGCTGTTGTCCAAGGGAGGCTCAGGTCTGGAAGCTGAGATGTGCAGATGGCCAGCTGGCTGGTCAAGCACAACACAAAGGCTATGGAGCCAGATGGCTGATGTTAGGAAGAGCAGGAAAGATCAGCTTGATTGAACTCGCTGGCATCATTTACGGTCATTTCAGGACAGGCACGAGGGCACCATCATGAGTGTTGCTCTGATCTGTTCTATCATATGTGCATACACTTACTCTGAAAAGAAAATTTTGTTCACCATGGTTTGCAAAAAGTCCTCAGTACCATCAAAGTAAATCTTTCCTTACTATCCAAATACCATTTCTGGGGATACTTTATTGCAGCTTTAATAGTTATTTAACTATTAATATTATTTATAAATATTCATATTGTTTATATATTATTTAACTATTCCACAAGCATGCTGCAAAACCCTAGCTATTTAACAGGAATTTCTCTGCAAACTAATAATTGCAGAAATACCTCTCAGGTATGCTCTGGGCCCCAACAAGATTATGTGCTAGTGGCAGTGGGATGTACAGCTCAGACCAACATCAGGACAACGCAATCAGAGGCAGGAACAAGCCACAGAGCTGCCAGGCACACTTCCTTAGACTGGGTCTGTTGAGCAAGACTCCCTCCCCTTGCAGAGGATGGAGCTTTTCTGGAAAAGCACAACACTATTGACCACATTACAAGGGCACAAACAGTTTAGCTGTTCCTTTTCCATTGTCTTTCCACTCATTTCCCTTCTTTGCCATCTCTTTCTGAATGATCTCCTTCACGTGCTCCTGCTTTACACATCAAAAGTATAACTAAAAATCATCCACCATCCAACCTGAAGAGACAAAGGAGAACAATGCTTTGAGGAAATCACCAAGGCAGAGCTGTTGCACAGTCACAGAGGAGAATTTGCTTGGGTACAAGATCCTCTCTGGCCATGACAACACTAATCCCCATGTGAGATGAGGTCCCCAGGGTTCATCTTGCTTTTTCTGGGCTTTGTATCCTACCCTGAGCTCCAGGCTGATGGACCTATATCGCAATCAGGAGTGACTAAACCCAGACTGAGGATGCTGTGGACCAAATCTGCAGGTAATGTGAATGAGCACCAATGTCAAGGCAGATTTCTACCAGCTGAGGAATTTGTTTTCTCCCCAGCCCATCTTGCAAGAATAAAGCATTTTCTTTCTTCAGTCATGAGACACTATTAGGGTTTGCAGGGCTGTGTCTCCAACTTCCTCCAGAGCCACTCCTGCCTCCTGAGGGCTGCAGCAGTCTCACCCAGAATGTTTGGTCTTTTAATTCAATTCCCTTAAACCAACAGCACTGTCTAGGCTTTTCCCTTCTGTTCTGATTAGCAGACCAAATATGTTCTACATGAATTGCATAATTATATCAGCAAATCCATTTTCTTCTGCAATTTTTTTCCCAGCTTCCCAAAGTGTAGTGCTTTTTCCCCTGCAGAACTCCCCAAAGAGATGCCACAAAGCAAAGCAATCATGCAAAAAGATTTATGACAGTCATTTGTATACATGAGTATGCTCACAGACATTTGAGTTCCCTCTTCTGTCTTCTCCTTTTATTTAGTGTGAAAGCGCAAGCTGTTCCCAAGTCACGTTTATACATTTTTCATAAATCAGATACACTACTCATATCATTTTGGAGATGGACATGAGGGGGTTTTGTGTGTTTTCTTTTTCCAAGGTCCCAGCGCATTTCATGCTTTGACTGGAATCTTTAGCAAGCATCAAATTTAATGAAAAGGGACGCTCACCTCATGGTTAATTGTGACCTGGACTGAGACTTTGCTCAGCGCCCTGTGTAGGATTGGCACTACCTGGGGTGCCTGAGGAAGGAAGCGTCACTCAGACGCAGCTCCTGCCTCACCACATTACTGTTTGATCCTGCAGCTCTTAGCTAGGAACAGACTGCTGACAGGGAGCCAACTTCTGCACCTTTCAGGTGATATTCCTGCTGGGGGCGGGGGGTGTGTGAGACTGAGACATGAGCAGTAATGCAACAACAAAAAGGGTGCAGCAGTCCTTACTGCAGGCTGTTCTGCAGGGCCTGGTCACAGCCTGGCTATTCATTAGCATTAAAAGAGCAATAGCTGGTTAAAGCACATGATTCATAAAAACTAACACTGATTTCTGCATCTGCTATGGACTTGAGAACAAACATAGATAGACATCTAATTTAGTTTTTTCCCCAATCTCCGTTTCCTATTTGCAAATGCCTGCCCTATTTTACAATACCACACAGCAATTGTAGAACACACCTCTACTAGAAACAGCTTCTTCATCCTTGGGTTCCTGTCCTCAACCCGTCTGAAGCTCTATGAAGAATAATAAAAACTGTACAGGCTGAGAACAAAGCTACATTTTTGCCCTGAAGACACTAGTCATATGCATACATTTCATCCTCCAATCTGCTGGAAGAAAAAGACCATCAGCTGACTGCTTGAATAGCCCATGTCTGTCTTTTGCAGTCTTTTACTTTACCCTGTGCAAGCTGAATATAAAAATGCTCCAAATCAGAAAGGACAGGCCTAGGAATTTGGAAACCTGATGTCCTAGAATGGAGTTTGGACTGCTCTGTGATGGACAGTGGGTTTGAACATTTGCACAGGTTCCCTGAGTGTTACAAACCAAGAAGGTCCATGGTTGCATATTACAGACCCACTTGCAGCACACAACATGCATCAAACTGGAAACAGCAGGCACTCCCCTTGCTCTGCTTTGGCAATTCTGTCTTCAGCCTATTCATAGCAATGTATATAAAACAAATGCAAGTGGTAGAATCCCTCTACACTGCTTTGCATCCACTCTACACAGGTGTAAACAACCACCTGAAGTGCATGGGGGGGAATCAAACCACAGCACATTTGTCCTGAGTGTCTGGCTAGTAACACATCTCATTAAAGCATGAACTAGAAACACAGAAGCAGACTAAATGAGTTCCTGAGTAGAAATGCCCTATTACTCAGCTGAATGCTTCCAAATAGTTACCAGAAAATATTAATCTTCTGGGAACATGCTGATGCAGCACATAGAGTTAAAGGCCAGGGAAGACTTCAGCCTTCCAGAAGTGTTTCAGCCATCCAGCACTTAGCCCATAACCTCCTCTTACGACTGTTCTCTCAGGAAGCAAGGTCTGGCTAGGCTTTGGCTGACATCAGTCAAACAGAGCACAGAGATCCATGTTTATCTGTGTTTATCACGTATTTTGTGTTACTTAAATGCCTTCTCTGCTTCAGCACAACTACCAGAACTAGTCAGACAAATGGAGTTTTTTCTTTCTTGTAGGGAAGTTGAAAAAGCTTCTTCCATTCTTGTCAAATGTACGTTTGCAAAACACAGGCATTTATTAGACACAAAAAACAAAGAAGGTGACAATAAAAGCTTGGTATAAAGAGAGTCTGGGCTGTTTCTTGTAAAAAAAGACAAAATATTGCTAGACAAAATTAGATAATTTCTGAAAACGTTTCATTTAATTGAATGTAACTGGTTTTTATGGTGATGCTGTTTGCTCAATATACAGGACTGCTGAAGCTTTATTCAGGAAAGCTTTGAAATCACACCGAAATATGCCATGTACTGCTCTGTACAAGAGCAGTATCAGAAAACATCCCGTGTTTTAGTAGTCCAGAGTAGCAAGGTCAATCAGCAATGGAAGGTGGTGAAAGGAAGAGGCTACTAAGTTATTAAAACAAGCTGAAGATCTGTCCAGATTAGAGAGAATTGTAAACAAAAAGTCTCTTTATTTATAAATACTATGTTATGCAAGGCCTAGCATGACCAAATTATAATGAAATTGCTGATGTGTGTTGGAAGAATAAAGATGAATATGACAAGAAGATGGGAAAAACAACTAACCTATTAGGAAAAAAACAGTTTCTAACTGCTTGAAATTAAATCTGGGTACAGAGGTTAAGTCTCCTGATGTGGATTTATTTCTAGTCACTGTAAAAATTGATATGTGAAGCTGTAAAACTAGTAAAAATGAGTCTATCACAAGATCTATGGGTTGTACACTTGGCAGAATATTCCTTACAGGGACAGTACCAAGCCACCACTCCAACTGTTTGTTTAAATAATCCTGTAAAGATAACAAGAAATGCTCTAATTAAAAACATTTTTCCAACCAAGTAAATAATTTTAAAGATATCTGTGACTGATATGATGGACATTACAAATGCTGGTAGCACCCACCTGGGCCTGTGCCAGCAGCACACACTAGTATATAATTTTATCTAATTGATCAATTAAATTAAAATAATCTTTGAAACAAGCTATAATAAGAGTTGTATAATTCTAGCGCTACCTATTATTTTCCTTGCTACTTTATCTACTCTATCTCACTAAAATATTCTGCCAGGTCCTGGCTGAGTAATAAAATGGCAGCCGTGATGGTTTCATGACAGAACAGTAGATGAGCTATGGCTCAACAATTCAATTAATTCCAGTCTCTCCCCATGTTAACCATTACTTGTTGTTATAAAAAGTATTGAACCGGATCCTTTACTAAGTCCCAGTCACTTCATCACTAACAGCAATTCTCAGCCTTTAGAAGACAACCAACACTAACACAAAAGCGCTCATGAGATGGCAGCTTTAAATGGGATATTCTTCACTGAGATACTGTCTTTCTGCTGAGAGTAGACAGGACCTTCTACAGAAGAACGCCCACTGGTTTCTCCAGGCCTCCCATTACAGAGGTGCTAAAACTCTGGTAAATCACAGTAACTCACACCAGGTTTGAAGCCAGTGCATTTTCCCCTCATCTCTGTACATATTGTCCATTTTATCACTTCACAATGTTGATGTCTTGCAGGCGGAAGCAGATGCTGGCTGAGATATGCAGCCTTCAGACAAAAAGTTTTTGCTAGGGAAAATAAGTGATTTTATGATTAAGTTAACAGCTAACAGAGTAAATGCCAATATGTATTGAAATGCATGGCAGCTGGTCTCCAAGTTGTTCGGTTCCTCCGAACCACTGGTGAGGCTTGAATTGTCTGGAGGGATTCTAAGAAAAGCTACAAATATGCTATTAAAGTAATCTCTTTTTAAAGATGAGATACCATGTTCAAGCAAGGACAATGATCATGTCATATGTTCACCTACCTCCTTATGTCCCAAAGGGCTGCAAAATGGCTGAAAACTCATTTTCCTTTACAGTGCTTTCACTACCAGACACATCTAGAGAGTCTGCAGGCTGGAGTAAGAGTGCTTGGAGAAACTCAGGGAGGAGATTTTTCTTAAGAAACTCCTCAAATAAAAAAATTGTATGCAATCTGGCTCTACTGAGATGGAAGCAGAAACCTATGCTAAGCAGTGCTCAACTTGAGAGACAGTTTTCTCTGCTACAGGGATTGTGTCTAAATCTTGGCGAGGCACAGAGCAGCTAACTATGCAGCAGAAAGTCCAGCTATTTCCATGTGTCTTAGCCTTTCAATGCATACTCAAGGTGCTTAATGCACTACAAAGTCTCAAATTAGTGTTTAAAATGTTTTACCGTACGACTTTGAGAAGGCAAACTTTTTCTGGCTTCCTCTGCAGAATTGCTCTTGTAGTGCAACTCTTTGCAAAACTGGAAGAGGATTAATATAAGTCCTAATTTCTGCACTGGCAGAACTAGACCTTAGAGCTTCACCGATCTCCATCATCTGTAAAATATGTTTATTTCTATTTAACATCTACCTGGGCAGAGCTCAACATGCACTGAAGTCACAGTCATTAAATTCATCACTGTCAGTGCCTCCAGATTTACACTGCTATAAAAGAGAAATACTTGACCCATATGGTCTTAATTCCTATTTTCCACTCAGTAAATGAAATGGTTTATTTTGGTTTTGCCAGGTGTGAGGCCAACTGTCTCTGCACATCTAAACTTCTATTAAACTGCTCTTCCTCCTTAATTTCCCTTTAAAATTACATCTTCTAGTTCATTAGTATATAAGGAATGTTCATTGCAGGTAGAGAAGCAAAACATACCACAGATGAAATCTGCAGCCCACAAAACCTACTGCTTAACATAACAGCATTCGCTAAACTTACATGCAAACACCATCCAAGTGTGACAAGCGGGAAGTTTCTGGTATGAATAAGAGGAAGGGGCGAATTTGCCAGATCTGTTCAGCCAACAAACACTTAGCACTTCAGCCAAAGGCAAGTAAGCACATGGTTAAAAGTGCAGTCCCCACGGGAACTATTCCCATACTCTAAGGTAATGCTTGCTTAAATGCTTTGCTGAGATGATGTTGGTATATTCATCATCTTCAAGGATCAAGTTGTTGCTAGTAGTTAAAATATCACAATAGGAGGTAGGGGCAAACAGCCAAGCCTAGAAAGAGATCATGGCCCTGTGGAAGCCATATACAGGTATTTTCTGAGCTCACTGTCCTATGAATAGTGAGAACATAAGATTATCTCAGCCTCTCTGTCTCTTGCAAGAAGTGACACAGGTAATACCCTTTTTCAGGTGGAATCCATAGGCAGTTTAAAGTGGGTTCTGGTTGCTTTGCACTACTTTGGGGCAAAAATTCCCACACAAGTGAGAGCTGAGACACAGCTGGAGGTGTAGCACAAAAAATAACAGGAGAGAGAAACAGAAAAATTGGAAGAGGAGAACCGCAATAAACCAATCTGATGTCCTCCACAAAGGTCATTTTGTCTTTCATATGCATTTACAATCATTCTGTAAACCTTAAAAGAAATCTAAAAAATCTCAGTCTCACTCAGGAAAAAGCAAGCTAGAAAAGAGCTGCTGCCCTGCCCGGATGGTGACAGCCTTCTTTGGGATTGCTGATCTCAGGAGGGTGAAGTTTCCCACTTTTTCACAACTCAGTATATTGCAGTTGAAATCTATTGGCTCAGGCAGACAGAATGGGGAAATTCTATTTCTGTCAGCCAAGATCGATGAGCAGACTACTGACCGGTAAAAAGAGTCAAGAATTAGCAAAGCAAAGGACTTTTTAATGGAACTTTATATTGTCGATCTCCATCTGCCATCGAGAGTCTTCAGTCACAGCATGAAATTTATTCAGACATTATAACCACCTAGCCTTACTCTGACATTGGGACTTAACATGCCTTCTCTTGTTAATATCATGCAGCAACAGCTGCATTATATTACCTGTCAAAAATTATTAATCCAATTCTGTTTTCATGTATATTTATCATTTCACTGCCAACCACAGTCAAATGGTTCTGTAAGACATATTGATTTCCTGAATGAATTAAATGAAAAGTATCTGTCATAAGTTTTACAGACAGTGGAGTGATTTTCAGGTACTCTTGGTTTTTTTGCTCTCTTTTATTCCCAATAACTTGCAGATAACAATCAGGGAACAGAGATGTGCTACTATGAGGACTTTTTTGTTTCTTTCTATTTTACTTGCTTAGGAGAACTGTGGCAGAAAGCCAGATATGCTCATCTTCCTCATATACTGATTCCACTTAATTTTAGGCAAGCTCCTTGTGCAAAATACTGTTTCACCACAACTACTCATCTGAGTAGTTCCCAGAATCAGAGCTAACCAAGTCCATTTTAAAACCATTCTGTGCTCCTGCCCTTGCATTCGTAACATAAGACCCAATATATAGCAAGTTACTACACATCTTCCACCACATTCAATGGTAGGTTTCCACCGGATGGATTTGAGCTTCGCACCCTGTTTAAACAATTCCCCCTTTACAAAACTTCGCCCAGGTCATGCAGCCGACGGCAGACTGCAGTCCACCCTCCACAACTGCGTTGCTTCATGGCAAGAAGTGCAACACATCTCCCCAGTTAATGAATATTTACCAGTTACATCTAGTATCCACAAAGAGAATTTAATACATAGCAAAACCCAAGATGAACTTGTTCATCAACTCAACTGGAGTTCTTGGTCACTGAACCCAGGAGTCTTGAGGAAACATGACACTCCTCAAGCAAGCCTCTTTCATCATTTTCTTCACATAAAATTACAATGAAGTTCACCATGCCTAAAGCAAAAATTAAAGTCCACAGGGACTTCAGAAGGGACAAAAGGATAAGAGATATGTTAATACAGAAAGTCTCCTTCAATCCAGAGCAGGAGGTGCCAATCACCTGGAGATAACAGACAGTCCCTCTTAATTACTTTCAAGTGAATGTTGAGGAAAAGTAATTTTTCCCAAAACACCTTTTCCTCCCAACTCCCTTCAGGTGTTGATGAACTGAATAAAATCCTTTAAAAGCTTCCTTGTCTCCCCTTCAACCCATCTCTGAGGGCATCTTGTAGATGGCTCAGCGTTTGGAAAATGCTGCTAAAGAGAGGTTCAGCTCTTGCACAGGAACACAGCTGAATGGTGAGGCAGAGTGAATCTGATTCATCTTTATTTGATAATGCCAGCGAGAACGCCCAAATGACCCCAGAATTGTTCATCTCTCAAGCTCATTGCCTCCATCCCATTCCCTAGGACACAAGTTCACCTATCATCATTATTTGCAGGTTGTAAATCTTCCCCATCTTCCAAAGGACAGAGATGCAAAATGAAGCTTGTTTTCAAAGATCGTGCTGCCAGTAGCTAAGACAAATGCTCCTCAGAATGATACCAAATGAGCTGTGGAACACCGGCCGTTATGAGTTGGACCTTGCATGCAATACATCAAACTTTCAACAGTCAAGACACAGCACTGTGCAGGTGAGGTTTATTGCATGGTTTGCAGAACAGGTGTGCGATGTTGCTGAGCTGGGTAAAACAACAGCTGAGCAAAGCATTTGCTGCCTGTACTGTGAGCTCTGAACTTGCAAAAAGCCCAGCAGCTGTGGCCCACACTGACAGTGACCCTACTGGCAAACAACATATTTCCCAAACAAGTGTTACCACATTAGAAGACCACACAGAAAAAGATGCGTGCACAATAATGCATTTTTCCATGTTTTCAATATCTTGTGAGAGTTTGTCCCCTGCTATTTTTTCATGGATGCAAATAAACTCGGGAGATGATGAAGGAGAACAAAAAAAGGACAATACCCTGCTGCCTCCTCCTCTACCTCTTTTGGACAGCCTAATCTTACCTAGTTCATTTCTTAGGAGAAGCATGGAAGAGAAAGATTTTGAGGTGGACTGAAAGAGCATGTGCCTCAGTCCAGAGATGTGCTCCACACATAAGGAACAAAGAAGCAGAAATGTATGGCAAAAATATTTGGATTTCCAAAGGTAATGTCAGAGCAGAGACTTGGGAAATGGTGGGTCCCCACTTGAAGGAGTTCCCAGGAAAACAGGCAAAGTGAGAATCAGAAAGATGATTTCAGCATTTGTAACTGTGTCTGGGTCAGGGAAAACTATGCAGATTTTAAGGACACTGAGAGAGAGAAGGCTCTGGTATTTTTGATTCAAAGGAGTGACAGTCTAGCTAGGAAGCCTGACTGAGCACAGAAAGAGAAAAGGCATTTCTTCAAAGTGATAAAGAAAATACAGTTTGTCCACTGCCTGAAGGAGGGAAGGGAATTTGGGGTAAGACAGGAAGGAGATGGTATCTAGGTAATAGGCCTAGGTCAAACCGAGCGTATTTTCTGTATGTTACCCCTGATGCTTTATTACTGACGTAAGAGGCAATGATTTCATTTCACTTTCTCTCAGGCAGTGCAGCTTGGTAATTTCTCTAGGATCATCTTGATTTTAGTCTTCTCTTTGACCTACAGCTCTCTGCATTTGATATTTCCTCAGCGAATTTTTCTATAGCCACTGTGAATAACAAAATGATGCTACTTCTACTCTCAGTATTCCCAATTCTGCTGCTGCTATTTGCTCTGGAACTGGAGCTCTTTGCTTTGGCTGTATTGACTCAGGGCTCCCACAGCCCAAAACTGTGCATTAGCGCCATTTGCAAAACTGAACAGTTACTTACTGAAATGCTTCATTTTTCACACACAGCCTGCACTTACAGTCAGTTCCCTGTGAAACAACTTAAAATATTCCTGAGGAAAGGAGCAATACTGGCTTTTCTTTTCATTTTCTCCCAACAAAATGGGAAATAGGAAATCCGTGCACAGTGACAGCAGTGCCTTAGCTCAGTCTTGACTCAGTCATTTGAGAAGTTTCCTCCCTTCACCATCGTGCAGGACAAGAAATGTCTTTATGAGTATATAGGAAGTGGTACTGACATCCCATCACACTCAATGCTGCATACTTGAGTATATGGACTGTATAGGTGCATAATAACCCCTTTCTTTTTCCCCTCTACCTTCTCCTCAATACCACCAAAGGGGCTTGTGCAGCCAGTTGAGGAAGCTGAACAATAAATTAATTAGCTCAATCAAGATTCAGACTCAGACCACAGGCTTATGGACCAAAGTCAGTCTCCTCTCCCTAAGCTGGCTTCCCAGAGCTGGGGCAGGGAGCAAACACTTGATCAGAACATTCAGGTGCAGATTGGTACCGTGCTCTAGAGGGGACAGCCAGACAACTTGCATCTGTCAGCTGGACAAACCAGCTCAGCTGTCACTAGGAATTGTGGAGGGATATAAATTGGTAGCAAACTACTCCTCCTGGTCCTCCCTGGGAGCAGGAATGGCTTGTAGTTCAGAGGGCGTTTCTGAGTCACAGCGCTACTGGGCTCACGCGCCACCTCTGTGTCACCAAAGCCATCCGTAACCCTAAGGAGCTCTCCAGGGAGTGTGTTAGTTTGCTGGAGCTTCTGTCCCCAAATAACCATCTGAAGCTTCAGCTGGAAGAGGAAACAACATAGTGTACATATTAAACCAGCTACAACGGAGGAGGAAATCGCCTTTCATTAATTTTCCATAAGTGGATTACACCAAGCAGAGTGTAAACAGTCCCACGGGCACCAATTACCAGGCTTATTCTATAACTGAATTGTCCTAAACAAGCACCACTTTAATTTGAATATCAAATACTTTACACAGCAGGAAAGAGAAGGAATAAACCAACTTAACAATGCATTTGTTATGGATTTCTACAAAATTGCTGTGGAAACCTCTGTGTCCCCAGTGGTTTGTACATATTCTCTTTGCATATGCTCACACTGCACACCTCACTCAATCAGACGAGAGACAGCATGGGCACATGCCAGCTACTGTACCATTAACAAAATTGCTCCAGAATTTAAGGAGGGGCCAAATTAAAAAACAAAACAAAACAAAAAATCCACAACAAAACAAAACCCCCCACATTTAATTAGATGTGGCATGATACCCTTTTTTTCTTTTAAGAGACTAACTTATCAGACCTATTTTCTGTTTCTAAATGTCCTGATGAAACTAGCCTTTGGATATGATTTCCTTCTAATAAATTGGAATGAATAAATACATCATATCTACAGGAATGAGTGAAGCCAGTGGCATTAAAGAAACAGCACCCAACATTACCCAAATCAGTTCACCGGCATAATAGAAGCAGCACATTCTCATGAAGATTTGGGGCTTTCTTCTCATTTCCCATCCAAGCTCTAGGTTTTTCCTGAATTGTCATTCCAACTCCTAACCCAGTCATAGAAGAGTGTGTCACCCTCATATGATGTGCTATTAGACAAAGATATTTGCTTGCTATGATGCAGTACAGATGAAAGCATGAATCACACACACCATAAAATGTTGAGGCCAGGTAGACCAAAAAACTATATAAGGGAGAATTCCAGCTCTTACGAGTGGGAACAATAGAGCATGGTGCAAAGCTCTTGCCCTCCGTAAGACCTGAACCAAAGCAAACCAGAACCAGTCAAAAAAAAACAACCAAGGAATGGACCTTTGAGAATATCTTGTTTGTCATTTGTCTGCTGGCAAATTTGGAATGAGTTGGTGAATCTAGTCCTCCTATCATTAGCAGTATCAGCAAAAGGCCAAACATTAAATAGATAAATTAGAAACAAGACAATTAAATGTTCTACTCTACCCAAAGGAAGGCACAGAACTTCAGGGGACACTCCACAACTCTTTCAAGTCTTGTAAATCACACAGTTTTGTCCTCACATTTGTATACAGTGCAGTCACAGATATTACAGATCAGCCGTGATAAGTCTTGGTCTCACTGAAAGACATTAAAGCCCTTAATTCCTGTTTGTGGAACCGAGAATTTGCAACTTATTCAGGCTGGAGAAAAAGTCTAAAACTGAGGGTTATCCCAATTTAAAAAGTGGAATGCATTAACTCGTTTACCCAATGAAGCTCACGCACATAGTCTGAAGGATATCTACTGCCTAAACCACAGGGCTCCTAGCTCTTAATCTTCTCTCTTGTAGAGCATTAATCCTCCAGAAGCAGTAACAATGCTGGGAAAAAGCATCAGAAAGTATGTCTCCTGATCTAAATCTCCAACACACAGCTGACAAGGCAGATTTGCAAGAAGGTATTCAGAACCTTTATTGGTATAAATTCAGCGATCCTGCCACAGGACACTCACCACTGCAATATGTTCCAACAGACCACACTGTAAATTGAAAGCAAAGTGTTCTCTGTACAGTTCCTGAAGAAATCTAGGTGAAGACAGTGTTGTTAAATGTCTTTGAAGCTCTGAATACTAAACAGTCCTTTTTCCTGCCAGTACATTTTGGGTTCATTTTATACATCACATGGATGAATAGGCAGGAAAGAGCAGCCTTCTGGAAACTGGCTTTGGTCTTTGCCCAAAACCATTATTCATTTCCATGTGGCAACAGTAAGAACTGCATGTTCTCCACTTGTACTTACAATATTAAAAGGAAAGGCCCTAAAGTGTGGGGAGAAGCTTTTACACGTAAAATAGAAGCTATGAAGTTTCCTCTTCTTCAGTTTCATTAAGCAGAACAAAACTCACCAATTACTTAGACCAAATCTAACCATCTTATTTAATAACCAGACTCCAAAAAGCACAAGCCACAGTGTCCTTTAATTAACATCTACCTATATGAAGGCAGGATTAAGCAAGTGGATCAACAAGACCCTAAAGGAAAGAGTGTGGTATCTTCTAAATCTGTCTGTCTGCTCCTACACAGAAGCAGAAGTTGGGCCGCTTTCTCCTACACACTCCTCTGCTTCATACTGGCAGATTAAAGGTAATCAGCCAGAGGGCTTTGTGCCCAGGCACAAAGTGCCCAGGCATCCTATCTCCATCTGTAATCCTTCCTGTGCCAACCTATGTCCTTCTGAAGCTTCTCCCTTCCCCCATGAGTGACTTTAGCCAGCCCTTCATGGCCACAGCCTCCGGGCATGGACACTGGTGTGGAGCACTGCTGTATCAGTATCTCCCCTTTTTCACTATTTTTAAAGCTAATGTGTATCACATGTTTCACAGAGAAGATGAAGACTGCAAACATCACTGAGTCAGCTTCAGGTACCATTAATTTCCAGACTTTGCCACTACTGCAGAACAGGAAGAGCAAGCACAGGGTATAATTTTTAGCCTTTCCTGTAGCTGTCAGGAGCTCAAGCAACTCTCCTGTTCATCATACACATGCCGTTCCTGTATTCTGCTTGCTGCCTGGATCTGGCAAGACCACATACTTCTCGTTCAGCCCCATCCATTATTGCCAGCCCAATGGAAAAACAGTTCAGATCCCTGCTCCAGCACAGACTTCCCGTGTGACCTTGACCAGGTCACTTTAACTCAGTTCTTCACCTGGGAAATGTCCATGAGCTCTTACTTCAGTAGAGCACTGGAAGGGTAAAATACACTTCACTGGAACAAATAAGTTAACAAACATTGGGATAATGATTAAGGATGGCCCCATATTTTCCAGCTAGTTGGTTGTGTGTGCTATGCTTCACTACAGGGCTCACGAGATTCTGTTCTTGTACTTGCACAGTCCCCTTATAGCCCCTGTAACCACCACTGTATCCAAGCAGCTTGCATACAGTTGTATTACGTTCCAAGCCACATCCACAAGTCTCTAGTTCAGCCTGTGTGATGAGATGTACTGGATGAAAAATGGGAGCAACGAATTTCAGGCTCAGTGGAGAAGCTCCCTGTATATTTATAAGCCTAAGCCCAACTTTAAAAACTCTCTTTTCCCCAGTGCAGTTTCTTTCAACAGGAAGTCATGGATAAAACACAGAGAAACTGCTAATAATAAAATGGCCAGGCAGAAAGAATAGATTTGGATTTTTTTTCACATCACTGCTAGCACAGTGAAATAGCAAGAAGCACCAATGATTTATTTACTGGTCTTCAGTACTTCACATCCTGCTGTTTTTCTACCCCCAAACAAGACCCTGTGGGTTTAATTAAGTTTTCAGAGGTGGCTTGGGAGATATGATTTCACTTAGTCTACGTCATTTATTCCATGTTTTCTACAGATGCATGGGGGAAAACCTACACGGCACAATAAATCAAACCTGGTGCTGGCAAGCAATACACTAGATAAACATGGCAAAACCCCCTTGTTCTAATGCTCTAATACTGCCAGGGATCACCACAGCTGAGGAGAGTCCGGAAAACCTCTGCCTCTACAGGGCAAGGCAGCCCTCAAAGCTTAGCATATTGTGGACATCATTCTTCACCAAGAAATGGGAGGAAGATGTGAATGAGTCCCCTGATGTACCCTTCCTCCCTCCCTCGCCACATCCACATGGCATTACCTTATCCCTGGGCATCTATAATAAGGCTGGCATATCCAATCTCACATTTGAGACTCCCACAGGCAATAAACTAATGCTGTGATCTGAACAAATCACCTAGGAGTAGGTCCAAAGCAGCATTCAGACCTCTGAAGATGCAAATGGGCACCTGCAATTGGGAGTTCAGCACTTGCAAAATCAACAAACAAACAGACTAGGATCTTGAGACAAATTAACAGTTTTACACAGTTGGCCCTTGGACTTTCTGCCTCAGTCTATCACCTGCACTACAGGAGAACATGAATATCTGACCTCTGAGGGACAGTGTGAAAGACTAGGGAAGTGCTCAGATACTACAGCAAAGTGCCTGTGTGAGTCGGTACCTGCGGAGACAGACATGCATGAAGATACGTCTTCCTGCGCCTTCCTGCGCCCACTTTCCTGACCAGGACACAGAACAGGCCTGAATCTTACAGCACATTTAGACTTCAGAATTGATGTAACAAAAGGGCGAGCAGCCAGTGCTCCTCTTTCATAAAATTCTGTGCTCATGTTGAACACAAAATACTCTGCAGCAATTTTAACCCATCTTTTTAAGGTTGCTTCTGCCAGAATTGGTATTAACATAATCTAAACCCTCTCACTTTTTTTTTTTTTTCTGAAACAGTGAACATGTTCTGTCCCCATGAACTGCATGCTAAAATATATCTTATGTCCCAGCATTTTGAGTTAATCTGCCACCTGAATCCTAAGGCCCTACTTTGTTTTTAGGTGGCTCCAGGACAGGATCAAGACAGAATCAAGACTGTCTCTTGATGGTCTTCACTGGTGTGCACATTGACTCTGCTGTCTCTCCAGAGGGAACTCCTCTACCCTGACACATCCAATCTGTCTGTTGGCCAAGAGGGGCTTGGGCCTAGAGCCTGGAGCCCTCAAGATCCTTCCAGGACAGATAATCATGGAAAAAATTGTTGTACTCAAGCTTTTTTAACTGAAAATAAGCCACTGCTCAGCTTGTTCTCTTAATAGTCAATAATTACTAGCAGATGGTCTGAATTTCCAAGCAGTTTTGCTTTGGCATTTTAGATGACCACATGGGCATGACCATTGCCTGCAGCTCCCTTAAATGAAGGAGTTTAACTCAACCTACCCATTACCTTAGCAGAACACTACAAGTAGTAAGAAAGAGGTTCAGGACTTGTGCTTTGAGACAGATTAAGATCATTCTGTATTTAAGGAACATGACTAGGGCTCCAGAACAATAACTAAAAATGGTTCCCAGCCCTAAACCTTCTGTCTACTTCGGTAGGCAAAAAAACCTACTACTTAAGCATGGAGGCCACTGTCTGTGTATTTTTCATTATTTTAAAAAATGACTGGGTTTATTTTTTCTCCCTGTTGTTTTTAAGCTAACATCTTAGAAGCCTGAAAGTGAAATATATTTCTTTATCAATTTCTTGTTTTTCTCCTCCTCTGCCACCCATGCACAGTGGTTTGCTTATTGAGGTTCATTCATGTGTAGGGGCTGCTGACATTGATGTATTTTGTTAGCAGGGTGGAGGGTTTGTTCCTTTTTCTCTTTTTTTTTCTTTTCTTAGAGCAGACTGGCACATTAATTTAGGCTGGCAGAACAAGCAGATGAAGATGATGTTAATTTTCCAAGCAGAAACAAGCAGGGACAGAAATGCTAGGCTCCCCATGTCTGAGACACTGCAGTAGGCCACCACAGACAAGCTCAGGACTTCCAGACTATAATTCTGAGCCAGCCTTATTATGACTGTTCTGTGACAGAGGACCCACAGGTAAAAGGTTTCACTCCCCTTTTAAAGTATATTTTTGGTTTTTTTTTTTAAATTGTTTTTTACTCTAACTCATGGAACAATTAGATTTTGAGATCATGTACATGGAGAGGGTTCTCCTCTAGTTCTATTTACAAGAATTCCTACAGTCTTGCTTGTTGTACTTTCAATTTGCTGTTGAAAACCAATCCCAACAACATTACACAACTTAATGTCCTTAAGGAAAAATGAGAAAGCTCCCTGCAATGACATTATGATATCTCTCGGAGAGGATGAGAAATATTCTGTGAGCATCCCTTCCAGCAAGAGAGACAGCTGCTGGGCTTAATCAAATCAGTACAAACATCTTCCTCTCATCCATGTCTGAAATTAAGGCAATCACCAAAGAAACCAATTAAGGAAAAATTTTGATACAAGTTAAACCATTACTTACACAGGTGCAACTGGTTTTAGCTCTACATGAATGTAAGAAATCATTCTACCATTTCAAAACAAACTACTGTGAGACTTATTTACGCTATCAACGACATGGCCCATCTGAAGGTGCCAGTTCCCCACCCTCTTTATAGCCATCTGTATAAAGAGCAGAGCAGAGAGTGAAGTACAATTACTGCCATTTTGACCAGCTAGGCATGATCACTTGATCAGCAGCCCAAGTGCTCTGAGAACAGAGAGATAACAGATGGACAACATATATTTCAGCAGACAGAAGGCAAACCATGCCATGCATGCATATGTATCACTTAAACGGTGTCCCTTAAAACTGTTTTCTCTTCCAGGGTCTAGAAAATGCAGGTTACAAATTCAATCCCATCCCTCCAAACTCCTCACAAGACCAGAGCAGCAGAAACCTCAATTCCCTGAGGGAAACATTAACACTCCTGCGGTATGGATTGTGAGGATGCATTGCCGAGCTTTCAACAGCCAAGGTCAGTAGACATCCAAATTTTTGTTGGTCAAACACACCTATTATACTGAAGCATTCAACTATTCTAGTGATTCTGCACTGTGCAGCACCAAGCCAAGAAGTCATCTGCCATGTTACTGTCTTCTGTGCTGCTGTATCTCCCTTGCCAGGCTACCTAAAAAAATAGCTTTGATTTGGGTTTTTTGAGGGTTTTTGCCTACTCCAGAGAGATGGAAAGCTGTTCATAATGGAGACAGATGAAGCTCTGCTCCAGTGGCAGCCTGCTGGATTTATAATCCTTTGCCCACCCAGCTGGTAGGGAACTTCTAAACACAAATTTGAAGAGAAAGGAAAGCTGCTCAGAGGATGAGCCTCTCCCATCAGTGATAATCTTATCTAAAGACGTTTCCACCAGGCGGTATGTTAGCATATATCGACCATGTTAATGATGGCCTCTAACTGGAAAGTCAAAAGATAGGACTGATGTTGGTAAATCTGTCTTATGCACTTGGTGTTCATTGAGATTTACTTCAGAATAAATCTCTCTAATGCAGTTCTTTGCATGCTTGTCACTAGTAGGCAAAATATGGACAGTTGCAGCAGTAATGAAGAATAATCTGTTTCTCCGGGAAGCTGGATATACCTGCTTCAGAAACCTGAAGGTGTACAAGACCTGATGAGATGCATCCACAGCTCCGGAGGGAACTGGTGGATGAAGTGGCTAAGCCACTGTCCATCACATTTTAAAAGTCATGGCAGTCCGGTGAAGTGCCTGCTGACTGGAAAAGAGGAAATATAGTCCCCATTTTTAAAAAGGGAAAAAAGGAAGAACCAGGGAACTATAGGCAAGTCAGTCTCACTTCTGTGCCTGGTAAGATCATGGCGTGTATCCTCCTGGAAACTAGGCTGGGGCACATGGAAAATAAGGAGGTGATTTGTGACAGTCAACATGGCTTCATGGGCAAATCATGCCTGACAAATGTGGTGGCCTTCTATGATGGGGTTACAGCACTGGTGGATAAGGGAAGAGCAACTGACAGCATCTGCCTTGACTTGTGCAAAGCATTTCACACTGTCCCACACAACATCCTTGTCTCTAAATTGAAGAGACATGGATGTGACAGATGGACCACTTGGTAGACAAGGAATTGGCTGGATGGTCACACTCAAAGAATTGCAGCCAACAGCTTGATGTCCAGGTGAAGAGCAGTGACGAGTGGCGTCTTCAGGGGTGGGTGTTGGGTCTGGTGCTGTTCAGCATCTTTGTTGGTGACACAGACAGTAGGACTGAGTGCATCCTCAGCAAGTTCCCTGATGACACTGAGCTGTGTGGTGCAGTTGACAACACTGGAGGGAAGGGATGTGCCATCCAGAGGGACCTGGACAGGCTGGAGAGGTAGGACCATGCAAACCTCATGAAGTTTGACAAGACCAAGTGCAGCTGGGGCAATCCCAAGCACAAACACAGGCTAGGTGAAGAGTGGATGGAGAACAGCCCTGCAGAGGAGGACTTGGGGGTACTAGTGGATGGAAAACTGACTGTGAGCCAGCAGTGTGCACTCACAGCCCAGAAAACCAACCTTGTCCTGGGACCAACCTTGTCCTGGGCTGCATCAAGAGCAGTGTGGCCAGCAGTGCGAGGGAGGGGATTCTCCCCCTCTACTCCGCTCTCATGAGACTCCACCTGGAGTCCTGTGTCCAGCTCTGGGGCCCCCAAGATAAGAAGGACATGGACCTGCTTGAGCAGGTCCAGAGGAGGCCACAAAGATGATCAGGGGGCCGGAGCAGCTCCCTTATACGGGCAGACTGAGAGAGTTGGGGGTGTTCAGCCTGGGGAAGAGAAGGCTCTGGGGCCTTCCAGGACTTAAAGGGGGCCTACAGGGAAGCTGGGGAGGAACTCTTTATCAGGGGGTATAGGGATAAGATACGGGGTAATGGTTTTAAACTGACAGAGGGTAGATTTAGATTAGATATAAAGAAGAAATTATTTACAGTGAGGGCGGTGAGGGACTGGAACAGATTGTCCAGAGAAGTTATTGATACACCCTCCCTAGGCAAAGTTCAAGGCCAGGTTGGACAGGGCTTTGAGCAACCTGACCTAGTGGAAGGTGTCCCTGCCAACGGCAGGGGGATTGGAACTAGATTAATTTTAAGGTCCTTTCCAACCCAAACCATTCTATGATTCTATGAATTCACCTACTCCCCTTCAAGCCATTTATCAGTTCATTAACACCATTTAGTGCCTCATTCAAAACTCTCTTCATACAATTAAAAAAAAAAAAAAAGAAAAAAAGAAATAAGTAGTGGTGATTTGTTTATAAGTGTTCCTGCACAAGGTTTCTCTTCACATGAACCCTAACCTTGGAGTGAACACTGCCTTCCTTAGCTGTAGTACAGGCACTTCAAGCACTGTCTACAGGCTCATGTACCACATGTAAATTAGCTCTTGAATACAGCTTGCTCTGGGGTCCCCTTAGCAGGTAACAGAATTTTGTAAGCCTTTTGGCTAAGATCACTCACAGTATCACTTTGATAAAAGATACATCATGTCCCATCAGGTTACATCCTGCTTTGTAAAAAGAAGAAATGTAGTGATCTAATAGGCCTCTTCCATCCCTAGCATTATTGAGTAGGATTTGAATAATTCAGACAAAAGTTAATTGTGATCAGAATCAGTCTGATCACTTTCATTAGATGCAGGCTCTTTGGAGTGAAGAGGGAGGCTTTGTCTTCACTTTTGAAAAGAGCAGCAATATTTATTTGAAGGAACTAACATGGACCAGGTATTCTACAGCAGAGGCTCATGGCACTCCACTGTGAGATAAAGTCACCAAAGCAAACCCAAGGAAAAGGTCCAGGGTTGATCCTAGCCACTTTAGCTCCTCACCAAGCACCACACTTCTGGATTTATTTAAAAGGGGTCTTTCCCCTTGCAGACATTTAGTCATGTCCCCCAATGAACTGCAGAAACCAAGGGCTCTTCTCTCACCCTGCTTCAGATGAACGGCTACCACCCAGCTCCTGCCATGGAAAAACCATGTAATATCAGGAAGTTCGAGTTTAAAAAAAAAAAATCTATCTTTTAACTACAGTAGCTCTCATTACTATATCTGCTAGTTCATACACATCTTTACAAGAGCTTTAGCTTGTGCATGAAGCCATTTTACAGCAGTAATTTGCATACAAATACAAGTATACATTTCAGATCTCCCCTGAACACATGCACATGCCTATATCTAGACAAGTTTGCATGTGTAAAATCTGTCATCTGCCTGGAAAAGGGGGAGCATGCTCGGTATCTTGCACTCAAATGGAGGCTGCCTTGAAACAAGACCTTGCTTAGACATATGCTGGTATTTCAACTGAACAGTAATACTTCTACAACAATAACGAAAACTTAGAAGAATCTGAGAACACAGAGAGTTTCAGGCATTGCTTAAGGTCTCTTGTAATATCACAGATTATTATCCCTCCATATTTGTTAGATGAGTTTGGGAGAAAGAGGAGGGATTGCTGAAAATTGGCTTTTAAATCTGTCTTCCCCTGAGAAAGATGGTCATGCTCTGAGGTTTGTGGTATTACTTGATAAGCAGTGATTAAAACAGTAATCCCGAATTGTAATCAAAAAGCAGTCAAGGCTCTGAAATTACTTTTTCCTAAGCTTTTTCCCCTTTCAAAGACAGCCCTGTATGGCAAAAGATAATAAAACCACAGATGCTGTTCCAATTTCATTTAGAAATATTTGATCCATTAATTTACAGTTTGGAAAGGTTTTCTCCTCTTTTATTTGTCTTTAAATCCACATCAAAAGTGGGTCTATAGTCTATGAGGATGGAGGAAATTATTTTTGCTGTAGCTGTTTGCTCTGGAAGAATACCTGATATATTTATAGGTCAGCGCAGTATGAAGTAGTGAAAAGGTTTCCCCTTACCCAATCAAATGTTACCTAAAATCAGCCTTACCCATGCTTTCCCAGAGAATAAAACATCAGGCTGGTCCATGTGATTGTTAGCAGCATAAAGCCTCTCCTAATTGAAATGAGTTTGAAATTTCTGAGAAACAAAGCTCATGCTGACTTGATTTCATGAGCAGAGTTTACTGCTCAGACTTCAGGATGATCTCTGCAGGATCACTGGATGAAGACACCATACGGAATAGCTGTATTCAACACCTACTTCAGCCCATTCAGCCAGAGCAACTGCTATGTGTTCATGTTTCCCTCATCAGATAAGAAGCACAGGTAATAATAGCTGATGACAGTTTGATTTTCCACATAGCAAATAGTCAAACTAACAATCGGTTTGTTTTCAACACAGATGTCTCCAGACAAAAAATATTAGCAATAGGACGGTCCAACACACACGCTTTTTAAAATTTCAGAGGTAAGTACAAAACTCTCATTAAGTTTGAAAATTTTGCACAGTTCTGTGCAATGATTTGCGATTTCTTCCCTTTTTGCTGATTTTGCAAGAAAACAGAAATAAAATTCATCAAGCTGTAAAAATCAATAGTGATGCTTTGTCCTGTGTAGTAGGAAAACTGCGTAAATTTATCAAGCTGAACTGCAAAATTCACAAAGGACAGCAGGTCACATCTGGCCACAGGAGGAACTTAAACCGCTGTTTGTATGTCACAGTCTGGCCACACACCCAAGCCTCAGTCTTTATTAGGGATACTACATGATGTTGCCTTTTCCCAAGCATGCACTTGTAGCTCTGTAACCACACTTATTTATTTGAGACACAACTTACCTATTTCCACTTAGTAAATGTTACTCATGGGCTACTCAAACATAGTCACACCACTCACACCATTCCAGGTCACGCATTTCCTCCACAGATCAATTAAGTACTTTTCTAATTCTCCACATTATAGCTTTCAGTGTGACATTTCCCTACTGTACTTTCCTAAGGGCAGCTGCCTCAGGAGACAGGATCAGCTGCTTCAGACTTGGTGGAAACACAGGTCAGCCTGAGCCTGAGAGACTGAGGATAAAGTGGAAAGCCTCCACAGGGCATCTCCCGATCCTGAAAGCCTTTGAGAGCCCCAGCCTTTGGATAATGGTGGAGAGCGAGACAGTAAAGCCTTCTCTGTGTGTTGATTAACCAGTCAAAGTTGTGAAAAGGCCCACTAATGACACTTACATATCCTTGATTTACAGAATTTGATGAAAGCAGTGCTATAACACAAACTTTAAAAAAACAAATTTTCTCAGTGATAAATGTTTCCCTTCTGTTCCATTTAACAGCTGGGTAGTGAAGATGAAGACAAAGCACATGTTTTATCTGTGGATTAAATTAAGCCCTATATTACAAATCGTAATTGAACATAATTATTCCAATAGTACAAAAATTTAAGGTCGCCCTCATGAGGCAGAATTTACCCCACAGAGTATCATTAACATGATCAAAATGGTTATCTTCTACTAATGCACATTCTGGCATTCTATTTTCAAGCAGCTAGAAAAACATCTTCAATTTCTTGTGGAGGAACAAAAAATCCCAAGATACCTTTATGTTTTATGCTAGTCCATAAAACTAGCAAAGTGTAAACTCTATAAAATGGCTTTTAATCTAGCACAAGTTTACTTTATACTGTGTGATACAATCATCTAGAATAAATGTTGTGGGTTATATTTGGAAAACAGAAGATGAAACCTAAAAAAACCTCTCTTTTAATGTCTGGAGAACAAACTCCAGCTGCCCTTCATAATCAAAATACTTGAAATCAACAGAATATGCTATTAGCCATGCTGGTCAGGTTAGCATTTCTCTCCATAGAAGGAAAATTCCTCCTATATTTAGGTCACGTGAGTGCTACTGCTCATGTCAGTAGGACAAACAAGATTTGACTTACAGAAAAATTGTTATATGCAGGATGTGTAATAAACACAAATGCCTGTTTATCACTTTATCATTAAATCTCATGATCTTACCCTTGTGTAATTCTATTTAAATAAATGCAATTTAAAAATGAAATAAGAAATGCATGAATTGGACTCTGTGTCAGAAATCATAAAAATTGGGACTACGTCTAGGAGGAGGAAATTTATTTCTGAGCACTGAGTTCATATCCTTCAGAGACAAAAAAGGTACTCTGGACCACAGATAAAAGTTGCTAAGCAGACACCAGGTGTGCTGTGAGGACATGCAACTCCCTCATCATGTCTAAAGGCATCAGTTCCCAAAGTATAGAAAATCACCATTGAGCAGTATCCTCAAAAAACCCCACAGCTTGTTACATCATGATTTACTAGACCAAAATGTAGGTTTTGCCTGCTCGGTGCTCTCAGGTTGCATGCAATAGCTGAGACCCCCCACTTGTATTGGTGAACATGTACAAACTGCAGTCAGCATAAACACGACAGCATGTGTCACACTCTGGGCACACGCTTGTGCTGTTTGGGATATACTACAAAAACATGTGGGAGCATTACTTAGAGATTTCACACCCAGGAGTAAATGGAATATTGCAAAGCCAACGAGTGTTGTTCAGTGTATCTCATGAACTAGCTGGGAAAGGCACCATCCAAGTTGCAACTGTGCTATGACACAGAACCTGGAACATTTAATCACACTTTTTGGACGAGAGAAAAACAAGCGATTCTGAGAAGGACATGTCACTCAAAATCACTGGACTTTTTAAAAGAAGTATGACATGGGTCAAAATGTCAGTGTATTGTGTGTGATATAATAAAAGTGAAACAATTCTAAGGCAAAATTGACTCCATTACATTTGTTTCACCAATAGCAAGAAGTATCTGACTCATCAGAAGATTATTTCATCCAGCTTCTCCAGAAAGATGGACATGAAAATATTCAGTATCCCTCGGGATGATTTGGGATGCTACAAGAACACCCAGAGCCCCTAAAAGCAATGGGGATCCATTCTGCTAGTCAGCAAGGGACACCAGACTTCCTTTGGAAGTATGTGAGTGATTACAGATAGAGACAGGGGAGAGTGAAAACCCAATTCAGCATTAAGGTGAATGTAGCACTTCCAGTAGGAGTGGTTGCAGTACATCAGCTCCCTCACTGCTCAAGTGGGAGGGAGAAGCAATTCAGAAATAGGAGGATTTCAGCAATTCAGCAGGAGAAGAATATGATTATTACAGTGGAGGGGCTTGGTTTGATGGGCTGGAAGAGACGCAGCCCTCCTTAATGTGTAAAGCAGTCAGAATAACAAAGTAAGAAAACTCCATTCAAGACACAAACATGAATAAGACTGTCTCTAGGATGAAAAACAAGAACACAGAAGGCAACATGAAACATGAGAATAGGGAATGCCTCGAGGAGAATCTTGGTTGTGCAGAGAATGAAACTACACCTTAGACATACTGGATAGGAAGATGATAAACCAAAGGGGAGGCTGAAAAATATGCTAAGGAATGCCATAAAACCTATAGCTATCTCAACCCGCATGGAACTGATAAAGAGCATTCTGGTGTTAACCTTCTTTTTTGTTTCTGGAATTTTTTGGATTATTGACTATATAATTTTGTTTCCAGTGCAATAAATATAACAGTGCACAATGAGCATTCCTGTCTGACTTCTGCAAGCCACAGACATCTCCAGATGTGGATAGAGACTGTATGTACTCACATACAATACACACACCCACACATTTATACACGTTACACAAACCTGGACAAAGGTTAGATTGTGTCATTCCACTGCATTTAGGATCCTTTATCATACGTCAGGATCTTACTGCACTAGAGACTTACAAACACAAACCAAAGCAAGACCTCCAAACATAACAGAAGACAAACAAATGGTGGATCAGAGGGAAGAAAGGAAGACAATACTGACTGACAAAAAAATTTAAACAAATATGGACTCTGGCTGTGGTCAGCTTTTCATGGCATCACAGCAAAGAACAGTTTGAAAAGTATGACTTGAAAGAAACTAAAGTAAAGCTCTATGGACTTTTAACAGAAAGCTTTTCTAATTAATCTCAGAAATCACAGGTCCTACTTCCCTGCACATATACTTGAGACTTGATGTAACAGCAGCTCTGTATATATACATATATAAGGCAGAACACAGCTGTGTGTCCAGTTCTGCCTATCCCTGTAAACAAGTGAATTGGGTCATGATTTGCAAAAAGAGGAAGTTCTCATTCTACATTCAAAAGGTAAATAATGACTCTGACCTACTGTTCTGACCCAAGACAGCACAGGCTGTCCCTTATCCATCACTTACTCTTGTAGCATACAGAGCAGTACAATCTGGGAGTAAATTAATCATTTTCTCTTTCTGCAGTCTACAGAATATGGACTGCTCTAGTGAGTGACTACTTCTTTATAAGATAAGGTTAATCAATAAAGATAATTAGACACTTCTGGTTAATACATCTATGTCACTGGAAAAAAGCATATAAAGTCCTGCCATCCCTTATTGAAATACAAACAAACACTGGAACAAATCCAACTGGTATAAAAATGACCTAACTGTATGGAATTGAAAAACTCAGAGTAAAAATATTGTACAGTTCACTCCAACATGAACATGTCTGAATCTCAGAGGAAATCACATACTACCTTATCTCCCACAGTCTGAGCCACGAGGTTAAAACTCTGTGTTCACCTTGAGCCATCCCGATTTTAGTGGATCTTTTTGCAATTTGTCAATTTGTCAACCCTCTAGAACTGGCATCTGGCATCTTGGCAAAACTGGCTGAGATAAAACCCAGCTCTGTTTTGGGCACAAGGGACCAGTCACAAAAAAAACCCACCCTTACAAGACTGAAGCCTTCCTCGTTATTTTTGCGCCATCTCTATGCATCAATTACAAAACTGGAGGTTGATTAACCTCACACCAACCCCATAACCTCTGTCTGCTCAGGCTTCCTTTGATGCAAGGAGACATTTAACCAGGGGCAGTTTGTCCAGAGCACGAACAAGTTCAAAGGTGCGCACATCACTCCTCAGAGAAGTCCTTCTTTCCAATTGCTTCTGTGGCACCTACAGCTTTTATTTTTAATTCCTGTGAGCCACACGGTTCGTCTCAGATCACTTCGCAGCTCTGAACAGGGAGGGCAAGATAAACCTCTCCAGCTAACAACAAGAAATCTATAGTGATGGACAACGGGCACATCATCTAGCTAATCTCCACTTGTCCCACTTTAACTGAAGCTTTTCGCAAACAAGTATCGATCCATTGTTCCACAATCACAAATCCTCAAGTAATTCTCTGTGAAAAGGAGCACTTCTTTTTGTGAGGGGAGGGGAAGTTTCCTTTTAACCAGAAGACAGACAGAGGAAAAAAAAAAAAAAAAGAGAGTAAAAAAATCATTCTGCAGCACTACCAGCCACACTGAAACTTTGCCTCTGCCTACAGACTATGAGCACTCTCTCAAACTCATACAAAAATATTCGTCTTTCTTGACTTCAAAATGAAGGTAACAGACAGTGCTGCAACTCCATTTGAGTTGTCATCCTCTTATTTTTGCGGGTCCCAATATGCAGCCACATACAGCAGTGGCTGGTCAGAGTTCCAGGGATCATTTGTCATTGCCTAGTAAAATATCTAAGTTTAACTTTTCGTAAGTAAAAGATAGCACCAGCTTTAATGGAAGAGGGGAAGAAACAACAATAAAACCAATCAAAACCCATCAGGAGGCCTTGCCAGAGGAAGCTTTTACAGGGAACAACTTTTTTCCCTTTCCCCTTCACCAGTTGAATGATAACAGTGTTTCTTTTCTATCAGCACATCTCAGCATGTCCACACTGATGTTATTCTCACTAAAGTGGTTGAATTCTAACAGAAAAAAAAACCAAAACCAACTTGCTAAAAAAATAGCAAGTGTTAGGCTGGGGGTGGAGTTGCATAACATTGTAAGATGATGATCACAGCCCAGTGGAAACTTTCAGGGAACTGTAAGAACCAAAAGCTTGAAACGATGGGAAGAAAACAAGCACAACTGGGCTACAAAGCCCTTGTGATGGAAACTGCACTAAGATGCTCCAAGCATCACTGTAGGGTCTCACTGATTTGCCCTGGAATGGTGCTCCGGTTCAATGGGAAAGGACTGAAAAGGCCCAGGCAGGACAGTGCCTGAGTTCATCATCACAATATAAATAGGAGAAAAAGGAGGTGAAAGACAAGCTCAATCCTTCTATTTTATTTTATTAAACAAAAGAAAATTTTGGCTAAAAATAACCAGGACACATTTCAATTTTCTTTCAGATTACTTCAGAAATTAAATTTATTCAGTATCTGGTTTCTACTAAGAGGACCTCAAAAGATCTCTGTTGCCTTTTGAAATCTGTGTTAGCACATGGATCTCTCACCAGAAATTACAGGTGTTCAAACAGGGGTTGTGGGTGAGACTCTATTGCCTGCATTACAACAAGGGAAAGCCGATGACCCCTAAGACAACTAATTAAGTATTTTCTTTAGGTGAACAGACATTTATAGTTCAGAAGAATAAGAAGGGAAATGTTCAGTTCCTGTCATTTTTAGTATTACTTTTTTGTTGTTCTTATTCAACTCCAGATTCTGAGGTCAGAGACAATTTCACTACAATCAAAATGCGAGATCTACCAATGATTATTCCATATCCTCATGTCACCCAGAAAAGTAGTTTAATTGTTTTCATTATCTTTGGAGTTTTATTATTCTAATTATCTGTGTGCTTTTATTATCCTAAATATTGATCTTTCCTTCTAATTAAGCCTATAATTAAGATAGGAAGATGTTGAGTCTGTCTGTAACAAATGGCAACCAGGAGAGTATAAAGCAAACTAACCCCTTGGTGCCACGGAGAGACTTCTGGAAAACTTCTAAATCTTTACATTTTATTTTTAGAATGTAAGAATCTGAATTTTGTGTTAGTTGCAGTTTCCACACAACCAAGAACCAACACACTGCCAGCTTACTGCCACAGCTGGCCTGCAAGCACTTTGAAGGGATGAAACTTTTAATTCCATACCTGAGCACAATGCTCTCCTGGCCCAGGACTACTGTCTGTGTCACTGCAGTGCAAAGGATCAGCAAACAAATCGATCTCTTCTGGGTCTTGTTGTATCCCTCTGCTTCAGTGCTTAAGAAGTTACCATGGCATGTCATATTTAATTTGGAAAATCTATTTTGCATGGTTTCTTCTACAACTTCCGTGTGCTTTGCTTGCTTTTCACAGCGTTTCACATGTAGTGGGCATTTGTAGCAAAGTAGGAACAGTACTTGTACTGTTGCATTTGTAGCAAAGTAGTAACAAATAACCATCAGGCATGTGTAGTACAGCTGTCTTTCTATTCCAATTTGGTCTGAACCAAGACTTCAAAGCTAGACAGCAGTGGAAGTAATGCTGAACTCACAGCCTTAAATGTATTTCGTAAGCTTTTCCAAAACAAGGTAATGTATAAACATAGACTATTAACAATTCTACGGCAGATACATGATTAGCTCTTTACCATTTATAATAATATTTTTCTCTTATATTTTCTTCACAAAAAGAGTCCTGTTAAATATTTATGCAAGAAAATAGATTAAGGTGGTGATGCTACAGAGCAAACAATTAGGCTTTCTTAACAAATTTCTCCTGTAAATTAAATCACATCTTCCTATATTTTGAAATCTTTCTCCTTTAATTATTTGAAGTTATATTTCAGGATAGCACTTGGCTTTTGGTTCTGTTTTGAATGGAATCATGTAGACAAAATAAAACAAACTTCAGGGTAATGATCCTTATCCTAGAGCAGGCATAGGAATACTGAAAATAGTTCAAACCAACATACAGGCGCCTGTGTCTCATTTTCTAACACATGTTTGCAATTTTGGACAAAGACCTGTAGGCCTTACAGCAAAATAAAGGTCCTATCCAAGTATTTTCCATCCCAGGGTGAGGGAAACAAAAGATGGATCTTTGCAGCTGCCTGAGCAAGCAGTGGTTGAGTGGGACATCGCACCAAGTGAAGCAAACTCATCCTTACAGACAGCAGAAACTGGTAATTATTTTTACACTCTTTGCATTTTCTGATTAGCAAGAAGCAGCACTGCCACAACTGCTGCAGCAGGAGGCCTTTGCTGGTTTCCATAGGGGATCTTCAGAACTGCATTATTGTTTCTAGAGCAGGACATGCTACAAAGTCCTGTTAATAACACAGTATATAAAATTCTGACAGGCCCAACAGCTTTATTTGTAAATTATGCAAAATCCCTTAGTCAGAGATGGAGAAGCATCCAGTATCAAGCTCAGTTCTGCTGACAAAATATTATGATACCTGAAGAAGTACAAATGGTCATTTAATTCTTGAGAAGGTATATTCCAAGTATCTCTGCAAGAGCTAAAGAAATTTCTGACTTTAATTTTAGGGCGTATCTTAGAGAATGGCAGCCTGGTCAGACGCTACAGCTTTGCATCTTCCAGTTCACATTCAGATTCAGCTGACTGCACGCAAATCATATACTGGGAAATTCAAAGAAGCCTTCTGCATTGCAACTGCTTTATCACCTGCCTGAGTAGCTCTGTGCTGCCCATCTGACATGACTGTCAATTAATTTTTAAGCTTCATTCTTAAAAGCAGATGCAGAGCTTCAAAACCTCCTGGTGTATCACATATGGAAATGCCATCTAATTTGTTACTAATCCAGTACGACCAAGTCACTCAGTTCTTTCCCTCAAGGTCTACTGAATGCCAAGACAAAATGATTTGGTGATAGAGAAGGGAGGGAGTTCAGATTTGCCTGTCATTCTGCCATGACTAAAAGGATGAATAAGCAATAGATGCTTATTCTTAAGTACCACATAATATTAAGAGGCATAAGAAGGCATGTAAAAGACAAGTGTAGCTGAATGGATGAATCAGTCACACAGTAACCAGCATATTTCTTTATTTTTCATTAAAAAGCCTGAAGTGCCTACTCTCTCCTAAGGCCATCTGTGCACAGATGACAGCTCTCCAGGAACAAGAGGAGCATGTTTACTTGCCATCCTGGTTTCTTTCTTTGGTTTCGCTCTGCATCAGGACTGGACAGGTAAATGAAAGCAGCCTGCTGAAACATTCAACACATTCAGATAAATAAAGCACTTGAGCTTTAGACCGGCCCTGGATTACATAGCCAGAATGTGCATATGTAAAAGTTCAGGCACAGGTTTTCATGAACAGTGCACTGGAGAAACATGATTGTGACATGAAGCAATAACTATAAGCAGTAGAGAAAAATCCTGTAGCTCAGGGTTTCAAGGGGGAAAAAAAAGTCCTATGGGGGGCTTTAAAACTTCATGTTTAGCTCTCCACTAGATTCACAAAGATGGTACAATCATTTCCATGGCTTCTATTCTATAACCAGGACCAGACACAAATCAAAAATGTGGAAAGCGTATTTCTCATGCTGTTTCTAGACCTGGTGTGCCCATCATCACCAAAAAAACAGCAAGAAAGACTCAGAATAGCGCTCTCATAGCAAAGAAAAGGAAGGTCTTGTACAGAAGATACTAAATCAAAATCCTGAGTATCACAAGTCAATTAACAGCCTCACCATGTGATAATTATGTGAGGTTCCTCAGTCACACATAGGTAATGTTCACTTCACCCGTACTTTATCTTGTTTATCAGGACTAAGCTTTTCAGGACAGTGGCCATGCTACTAAATGACCCTGTGGCTCCCACATGAACTGAAGTCTGCATTTGTTACTGAACAAGAAACAAGAGGAAATATAAAATGATCACAAGAGGACATCAGGCAAATTAACAGCATTCGGTTATTTTAAGGCCATTAGCTTGAAACTATAATAGCTTTCAAGCGCATATGGATCTTTATATTGACAAATCTTTACTCTGGATAAAGATATCAAGATTGGAGTAATATATCTAGATCCCTCTATACCTGGGTATGGTCTGTGCCAAGTTCCAGATCTTTGACAGAACATGTACAAGGCTTCTGAAAATAATCCAGTCTAGATAACAGCATTTGTCAACAGCCTTAAGCCATTCATATGAGCAAATGGTCGTAACCTGACAAGGCTTCCCAGATAGTGAAATGAAGTCTTAATAACAAACCTAAGATATAAGCCCTCTGATAAACTGAAGGATAACACAGAAGCCATACTGCTGCTGTCAAAACAACATTGCTCTGAGAAACTTCCAGTGCTAAAACATGAGTCACTTTGGCTTCCCACTTGCAGAAAGCATCCTGGGTGATTCAGAATCTGCTAAGATTACAAAATCACCCTTCAGAAATGGTGCTGCTGGTGCTTCAGGAAAAGTATTCAAAGGAAATTCTGTATCTACAGGCCTGGAAGGTATTTTCTTCTCTTCTGATGTTATTAATTTACACAGAGTTTAGACCAGATTAAACTATCTACTCCATACAGGCAAGGGTCTTCTGTTTTATTGAATTACTCCCATGCTGCACTAAGAACTCGTATTTGTCCAAAGTTTATATTTCAGAAAGGCATCTAGCTGTAGGTAAAGACTGCCGAAGATGGGGAAGACATCACTTCCCTCTGGACTTTGACTGCACAAAGTAAAGACCTAGCGTTTCACAATCTCAGTAGCAACGCTGCCTCGGGATATATTATGTAATTAAACAGATGAACCTGCATTTCATTTTGTCCACTGAACACATGGGGTCGTTTTCAAAGCTTTTAGATGTGTACATTACTCTAGGGGATAGCAATACCCTCTCTGCATTGCTCCAGTTCCACTATCTTTTGCCACTAAAGAAGCCATTCTGATATCAGAGGTTAGTCCACAAAGGTTAGATCACACCAAAATACAGCACACAAGATAGCATCCTTTTACCCAGGTTACTCCTCTAACATGCTGAAAAAGGAAGCTTATTGAGAAGAGTGGATACTAATCAGCACAGAGCTTATTGATGACAAGAAATTGGCAGTTTGTTTGCCTGGTCACCCAAAGACATATCAAAGTCTCAACAAAGAAATTTAATTGTAGTATGATTAATGCCAGTCGTTTACTCTTTGCCAATCCCTCCACACATGCTTCCAAGGATGGCATTTTTCCACCCTGGCATCTATAATATAGTTAATGCTGCGTGGCTAAAAGGCAGACACAGAAATGAAAAGAACGTGTGTGTAATGCCAGATGGAAACAGAAGAACGCAGGGTGTAAGTCGCCTATGAAATGGAGATGATTATAGGCAGCGCAATTAGCAATCTGTGTATCTGCCTTCCTATGACTCCCCAGGTCAGAGCACACTCATTGCTTCAGTGCTGAAGAAAGCATTTCTTTGTTATTGTAAGAGGATATGAAGCAAGAAACCTCCAAACAATCCAAGCCCCAAAACACGTATCAATTAGTGGCAAACACAAGAAGACCCCACTACAGTGTTGATGTTACTACAGTGAAGACTACAGCAAGAAAACTGCCCTGTACCTACATTCAGCAGAAATATTTTTCCTTTCAAAGTTAAGGGTGCATGAATGGTACCCTCACCTGCAGTGAAAAATTCCTTTAATTCAAACTGAAGTCAAGGAGTTACAACACTGCACTTTTTTTTCACATCTTTGCTCAGTTAGGTCCATTTTCATCACTGCACTTGTTGCCCAATAGCTGCTCTCTCTGCAAACAGCCCTATGGAGATCAACAGGCAGAATTCTCACCTTTACTGAGCAAGAATGTGTGAGGATACCTGAATAAAGAGGCTATAAAAAGAAAGACGGGATGATTTGGTTCTTCAGGTTCAGTATACCAAATTGGTTTTCACAGCACTCTGAGAGCATTAGCTTGGGCCTGAGGCCTTGGTCTCGCAAGTCCAAGACCACAAGCTGAAGTAATGATGGGATTACCGACACCCCTGAACTAAGGCAAGTGCTCTTCTCAACTGGCAAAACCACCAAAAAACCCTCACCCAACAAAAAACCAAACAAACCCCCCAAAAAAACACAGAGGCAGCTAGGACAGGAGAAGTGGTGAAATCCTCTGTATTATCTTCAGCACTTTCTTTTTTTCAATCTTTAGGTTTTAAATGCACAAAAATCTCAGAGGAATGCTACTCATTTTCCATATCTGTTCTTTCTGAATGTGCCTGTGTGTTTCTCTTTAAAACTATTTAATATATTCTTAACATGAAACATTTAATGCCTGTTGCACAAATGTGTAATAAAATTCAGCCCTGTGGCTCTTTTACTGTCAAGCTAAATAGGATCCATTTGAAACAAACGTGCAGCTTTAAAATTTCTTCATCTGAATGTTCCTGTCTTTGAAGGGAGCAATTCTCTTCTCCTGTTCCCTACAGATCAACAGGGATTTAGAGGAGCAGTAGGAGGGAGTATTTCAGGTTTGGATTTGTTTTGCCAAGACAGGGTTTTGGATGGCAGAGCTGTACCCTACTGCATTGAAGAAAATGAATCCTTCCTTAGAGGCATTGATTTTAGCAGGTATTAAAAAGTATCCACAAGTAGAAGAAAAGCAGCCCCAGACATTTTCAAAGGAAGGAAACAAAAGGGATTGAGATATGATACAAGGGATAAATACTGCTAAGAGAAGCCTTTTCCTAACCTAGATCTCACATCACTCAGGGCAAGTTTACTACCATATACAAACAAAGGAATTAGTAGTGGCTCTACACCACCACTGAGAATTCAGCTGCATTTTCATCCCCAGAAAAAGCAGCCTTTTGGTGGACAAGCCATGTTTCTAAGGTCATGGAAGAGAGGTGCATCTGAACCACTGAAAGCTGAAGGCTGCCTGGCTTTACTGTCTACACTTCAGCATTGATTACTTCAGATTAAGCTCTAGACTGATCCCCATAGACTGAACACCCTTTAGCAGTTGGAGTATACCTTCCAAGTCCGTTTTGTGTGAATTAAAGTACAATATGTGGGAACAGTTAGGAGATTTACTTCAAAAGTATGATCCTGATCCAACCTAAAACAGTAGTGTAGATGCAGCCATAAACACCCTAGAATATGAGGCCAAACACTGTGTTACAATCAATTTTTTTCCTGTCCAACACAAACAAGTTGCAATTCTTACTAGCTCCAAAGCTGAGCAAGTTTTGTTAATATTAATGTCATTTTAAGAGAGGAGTCAACAAATTATTTTATTATTACACATAATGTTTCAAATTGTCTCCTAACACGTGAGTTAGACTTTAGTCTTCAAAGAGAACTGTTAATTTTAGGGTTTTTTCAGCAGTCACCCTTAGAGAAAATCAGTGGTGGTTAGCAGAGTTTGTTTTCTGGGGATTTTTTCCTACCTTCTCTAAATCTGTAAGCAATTTTTAGGCTAGGGAAGTTTCCCAGGAAGGTGTCATTAGCTTTCAGGGTGGCATTTCTGGAAGGCAGAATTACCAGAGTACTGATAATGTGATGGCCTCTGTTCCAGCACTGGCATAGGTATGTAAATAAAGAGAGATGCACTTAATAGACTGATTCTCTGTTGTCTCCTCCACAGGGAAGCTGATCTGCAAATCTCAGGTTTGTTTAACATGCAGCAGCTGCACTACACAATGTCCAGAAGAAAGACCTCCACTTCCTGAATAGTCAAGCATCTTTTTACTTTGAAAGAGAAAAATATCTGATTATAAAAGTACATGCTGCAAGTAATATTGGATTTAACAGATCATGTGATTAAGCATATACCAGCAGCTTTGCAGGTGGAGAACAGACTAATGTGACTTAACTGGTACACTTAAAGAGAGAAAAGAAAGTTATTAAGCCTTCATTTCGTTAAAAGTGTAGGTAGGGAGTTTTGGACACAAAGAGGGAGAGAGAAGGATGTCATTCACACAAGAACTTCAGTCTCAGTCTTACAATGCTGAGCTTGCAAACAAAGCTCATATCTAACTAAACGTTTATTTTAAACGAATCATGATATAAAAGCATGAATTTATGTTTCTAATTAATTTTCTAAAACAAATGATAATCACATTTCTAGTAATTAGCATTTCTGGTTTGCAAGCATGTATTAGCCACTTCATTCTTATGCAGCATGAAAATAAAAGCTGAGAGTAGGAAATAAAGCAATAAAACCAAAAAGCCCTCAATGCTGTAAAATACAGAATTAAAAGGACAACGGCACCTTCCAGTGATGTGTAACGCCCTATGGGGCTTTTGAGTTTTAATTGGGTAGCAAAGATTTCCACAATATCAGCTATCATTAATTACAAAATGCCTTACATCCTTCTTTTATCTGTGGCCATTTTAGTAATATTCCTGCAAACTGAGGCTATTTTTGAGCTCTTAGCAACAGGTCTGTGTTAGATCTCTTCTTGTGAGGACACAACACGAACCCCCCTCGTACTGGTAGTGTTCTGATCCATAGACTGCTGTGGAAACAATTATTGCTCAGATGAGAAATAAAAAGCTAATGTAATAAATACAAGCTATTAATCCAAGGTACCTCAGGAATGTGCTGCAGAGTGCTGGTAAATTGTAGGAAGGTAAAGCTTTGGCCAAAACCATTCTGTGGAGCAACATGGCTGTTTCAATGGAAAATTTTTCACAGCCCCTCTCTCCTTGGTCACACATATTGAACAGAACCAGAATACGACATGGTGCTCTTTATTTGTGTTTCTGTAGCGTAAGGTACCTCAGCTGAAGCACTGGTAAAAACACAGTTGTAAAAGAAGAGAGGAAGTTAAGCCTTCTCTAAAGCATGCCCAAGGTAGGTCCAACTCAGTATTACTAGTCTGGTATCGCAGACCAAAACCAGATTGGATATAAAGTCTCAGTAACGTATGACCCCACCTTTCATCTCCGCAGTGACACCCTCTGCTACAGCCACATAAGCCCAGAGTCATCGAGCTGACTAGTATCAGAATGAGGTCTTCCTGTTCCTCTTAGCTTAGGGATCACCACACAATCATTCCTTCAATACCTGTATTTTCAAGGGTCTCACTTTTTTCAGGCAGGTTGTACTGGTCACCTTTGGTAGAGTTCAGCTGTGACCAGTACAGAAATACAAAAACAGTTCCTTGCAACAAGTCCACAATGCTGCATTTTTACATTAACAAAAGTCATATTTGTTGAGAGATGGCATGTTCTAAAAGATCCATCACACCACAGCTATTCCAGAGCCTTTATTTCATCCCTTTCTGGCCCTTTTCCCAGCACAGCAAGTCACTTGCCATCTGAGCGTATGATGGCTATCGCAGACCGTGGTCCATGGTGTTCCCTTTGCCTTTTATGACAGTGATGTGCTTTAAGTGCTCACACCATTCAGCAAAATGTGATCCCTTTACATGTAGGCATTTTCAAACTGCTCAAGTTCCAAAGTTGTCAGATGTATCTGTATGCAACCACTATGCCCTGTTAATTTAGGCCTTGAGTGGAAGGGTATCATTACAGAACCCTTCTCGCTTAGTGATTTACAAAGTCCTAATGCAGAATAACATCGAACTTCAATGCCTGTCCCTAAAATTCTCTCTACTTTTTATTCTGCTGTTTTGCCTAGCCACACTTTTTCCTCTTTTTTTTTTTTTTTTTTGTTTAAATAGGAAAGTGTTTAAGTAGCTCTTTCACGTATTGATTAGGCCAGTACTCAAAGAAGAAGGGAGGTGATTGATGAATATACCTGTTCATTTAAAGTAGGTCTGAGGCAGCAGTGAAATTAGTTGCTGACTTAAGTAATTTAGTCACAAAATTATGCTCATGTAAGTAGCAAATAGAGTAATTCTGCTGTGCAGTCAGAAAGTCAACTTCTGACGCTCACAACAAAATAGAAGAAATGCTATGTGTGACTTCTTTACAGCAACTTGGACAGATCAGTGACAGTCTGGTGGATTTACACAGGAAACCCATAGAGTTAAGGGTTGAAAAACCACTGCTTTTTAGCCAGTGATAAATCATCCCATGCAGAATTTGTGAAGCTGTTATGTACTGACTGAGGAAATTACACTTTTTTCTTTTCAAGTACACATTGAGGCTAGAAAGAATTATAGTGCTATACACACATAGTGAAACCTACTCCGAGCACCTTGACACATTGATAAGACAGAAACTGCCTTTGAAGGACTTAAAAAAAAATCTTTGGCTTGATTGTGCTGGGTTTCTAACGGAAGTACAACAGAAATGCTTTCATGCCTTTGGTAACAGCTTTAGACAGGCACAAAAATTCAGATGTTTTAAAAGGATGGGAAGGTAGATGTGCTGCTTGACTCCACAGAAAGGAAGGCTGGCCCCATGTTTACAAAGCCCCCTCCTTTTCTATAGGGCAGCTAGTCCCCTAAGGTGAAATATTTATTCTCTTCTTATGGGACAGGAATGCCACACTGCTGAGGATGTGAGTGCACTTTTTGGTAGTCCATACAGAACAGCTCTGTATCTGTACTGCACTTGTATTTCTGCAGCACCAATGCACCTTTGTCAAGTATCATTAGGCTAGATTCTATATTAATACAGACTGAAACTCCCCCAGCATCCCACAGAGACCAGCGGTCAGCGGGGCAGGTTCACCAGGAGCTTAGTGACACAGCAGCAACCTCTTTTCTCCACTCTCATCCTGCTCAGCATGAGGCAGATGCAGTGACACAGCAGCAGCCACCATCTCCTCTACTCCTCCCTCACAGTGCACACCCTGCCACCATTTTCTGGATTTTATACAATAGATTTACACCAGCAAAAGTCTTAGTATAGACACAGATACATCAGCAAAAAAGCTTTTATCGGTGCCCTCTATTTTCATGGAGGAACTGGATTTAGCTTGAAGACTACTAATAAATTTACTAGTGTATTTTAAACCCTCTTATTGGAGAAGCTGTTTGTGTCAACAAAGCACTTTGGCTCATATGCTTGTACCACTTTTTAAGTGTAGCCACACGAGCAAAGACTTTCTAGCATATCAAGACACCTCAAGACAAATACATAGGTCATGAGCAGCCTGGGGAAGCCCAAGCAAACCCAAGCCAGCATAGTTCTGTCTTGCTTAGTACTCTCAAAACTGACAAACATTTCCAATTCCCCCGATTTCCAATTTCCCTGACAATGACAAAGCAGCCGTCTCTTCTGCACACAACACAGCCATCTGCATTGCAAGAGCAGTACTTGAAACCTCCTGAGCACCCTCAGGTCTGGTGTTAAGGCAGGAGGGATCCGGAAGCCCTTCCAGAGAGCCCTGGCTTGCTCAGCTCCCAGCTGTCCAGACTCTGCACATCCCTCTTATGAGCTTGTCAGCAGGCAAATGGGATTTTAGTAAAGGCAACTGATAAGTCTATAATAATAAATCTTAGCCGAGTTATGTAACAAAAGGGAAAGTATAATTGCTGAGCTTCTCAGACATTTTTTTAAGCAGAATGGCTGGCCAGGTTATCGTTAAGTGGCTATAAATATAAGAATTGAATATCATTATGAAAGAATATTTAGGCAAACTGTTACAGCAGAAACCTGGTGATGGAGTAGGTCTCACCTAGCTCTAGGTACTTCAGTTCTAAGTCTCATTAAATTACTGTCTGGCAGAAGAAAGTGACAACATCATAAAGACAAAGAAACAGTAGGTATATCCTCATCACAAAAAGGTGGGTGAAGTGACCAGTGTGCTTTACCTGGCCTAACCCATGTTACAGCAGCACCCACTGCAAAGCTGCATCCACGTCAACAGGGCGCACCTTCCAGATCCTGCAGTCCTATCACTCAGTGACTGGGCAGAGCTGGCCAGTGAGCTGTTCCATCATGAGAAATTCTGAAAAAGTCTGAAAGAGAAGACAACACTTTATTGTTCAAAGTCAAAATTACTGTTACATTTTCAGGAAAACAAACAAACAACAAGCCTCACCACCAAGCCCATCCTCACCAAACACATAGACATCTTGTGAAATGAAAGGCAAGGAAGGCATTGCAGAGGACTTAGTATCTCAGCCCAAATTCTGGCAGCTCTGGGCAAGCATCTGAGTTACTGCTCAGTCTGTAGGATCGGAAAAGTGCTGCCCTGAGAGCCTCACTGCTCCTGCGCACCAAGGGCTACTCAGAGGTAGCCAGCACCCGGAACTGTCAGAGAGGAGACAAGATGAGACCAGGGCTGTGACCCAAAAGAGCAGCTTTTACATTCTCAACAAGATAATCTATGCTATAATACATATTATAGGAATATATATTATAGGAATACAATAAACAATTATTGCAACCTGCACAATACTTCTCTGGTTTTGTATCATTTAGTGTTTGCAGTCCCTTTCCTCCAAATCAGAAGCAAGTGCTCTGGCACATCTAGAATAAATATTTAAAACACCAATGCAAAGATAACCTCCCTCTTCTTTCTTTGCCCATCTCTTTATCTTTCAGCACTGCTAACAGGTCTGCTGTTTACAGAGAGGTGACAAAGCCTGATTAGGGATGCATCGTTTAAAAAAAAAAGATGTGGGGAAAGGAAGGAGCAGATATCCTTGAGATCAGATGATTCCCCAAAATGTTTGATCCCTCAGATCAAATGCAGTGTTCTTCCTCCCACTGTGTGCGTGTGCGCGTGTGCGCATCTGTACCAGTTTACTGGCAGGTACCACAGTCCTTAGAATTCCTGATCACAGTCACAGGAGAATCATAGCAGAAAGGAACAAACATTGTCCATTAAAAGACAGCCTGGAGATATTTTTTGCCAGTGTTCTTGCTTTAGGCTGATACTTTGGTGTTCATTCAAACCACTGAAGTCTCTTATCAGGGACAGCACAGCATACAACTTGAAATTAAAAAACACAGGCAATCTTGAGTTTCTTTAGAAAATATTAGAAGGCAAACTTTGAAATGTCTTAATTTTAAACTTCTTTCTCTTCATCATTATCTCTCCCTAAAAGCAAAGTGATGAACAGAAAAGGGGGGGGGGGGGGGGGGGGGGGAGAGAGAAAAGAAAAAGAAACTAAAAAAGGAGGAGGCAGAAGAAAATAAAACCTGGGAAGAAAAGATTACTTCCCTGGGCTTCTATCCTGCTTTTTCATACATACCGTCTTCCTAACCACAGAACAAGAAAATTATCTTCCATTAATCACATTAAGTTTAGCCATCTGTTAAAAAATATTTTAATATTACCTGTCTCACAAAACAGAAACATCTCAAAGATGAGCCACATCATTTTCCTGATGCACTCACCTTTTTTCATGAAATAAAGTTTATATCGAAGGAAATATAGGAAAAAATAAGGGTCTGTATCATTCTATTACCAAACTTGGTAGTAGATAACTTTGATTTGCAAATGTTGGGAAGGTAATGGTAGAACTAAGATTTCCCCCAGAACACACTGGGGGTTTTTTTCTTTCTCACCACTTACATGTGCTCAGCTGCCCATAGCAAGAAACAAAGTCCATGATGAGAGCAATGTTGCAGCCGGGTACCTAAGGCAGGGCTGGGGGTCCCTTTCTTGGTCTGCCTGTCAACACTGAAGTTGTCCTTGCCTGAGCTGTGCCTGCAGAGTAGTCAAATGTACTTCCCTTACCACATGTTGTGGCACTTCTACACGCAAAGTTGACTAAAACAGTGCTCTAGAGCGAGTGCTCTCATACACTTGCTTGTTATCCAACAGCACTCACATCTTACCGCAGCTCAGCATTTGACTAATTCCACAGACTATAAGAGATGGAGAAATCCAAGTCCCTTTCATTATTTAACAGACCTTGAGGTGTAAAATCATTGGATCAACTTGCCAAAAGAATCTCATCTTTTAAACTCTTATTTTGAACCCATTTGGGTTTTCAGGTAACCAAGAAACTCATCTTTATTCGTAGGCAATTTGTTTTACAGCTGCCTGTAATCTCCCAACTTCCAGACTGAAAATAATTTAAAAACAAATGAGCTTCCCTGCAGATAAAACTCAGAATCTCTCTGAGCTTTCAAGATAATAAAACTAAAAGGCAATGTTAAGTTGAAAGGGGAGATGAAAAACAGAGGAAACCAGAAAGTCCCATAAAGTTCAGAATTTAACCTTAGGGCTAGAAGAAATGGGCAGAGAGTAAATTCTTCATTTCCATATGCCATTTTGTGGAATTGGGATGAGAGCAGCAGCGGAGAACAGTATCTCTATCTTGTTAGCACTGTTCATATTCTCATGTGTTTTTGTATGTGTGTGTTTGTACTCCAGCTGGGCCTGCTGCCATCACATATTATATATTCACAGCTTCAGACTTTACAGCCAAGATTTTCAAAAAGCTCTGGTAGCTTGAGGTGCCTCCAGCACTGAAACATCCTAAGGCAAGCAGCTTGGCAGCACTTTCAGTAAAGGATGTCTTTTTAAGGTTTCTCAGACTGGGTGCTCAAATAGGCTGGTACCCCATAATCATCAATTTGTGACAAAACCTGGCAGTAGCATGAGGCACATTTCCATATATATAAACTGCTGATAGAGTTGGTAGGTGGTTTCAGTTGGACATTTCAATAATATGTGATATCAAATACAGGATAATTGTAAATCTGTCTCTCTTTTCTCCAGTACTTCAGTGTTTTAATGTACTGCACCAAAACGCTTTGCAGGAGCACCGCATACTGTGGCCTGCCACCTGTGAAATGCATCTCGCTTTGTTGGTCTGTAGCGCTAACCTCACGTGCCCCACGATGGCAGCTCCTCTGTGACAGACTGCAGAAGTAAGGCCTGGTGGTGTCAATGGTATAGCACACCTTCCACTCTGACTTCTACAGGGTGCAGCCCGTGTGAGCTAGCGCAGAGATACGATACAAGAAACTGGACACAGACCCGGTGTAGGATCAAATTCCCCTTCTGACAAGCGATGGGATCTTTTCCACTGAACATGGAGCCACATTCTTTGATCTGTCTCTATGGAATTTACCAGTCTTATCTTTGTTTCAGTTCACACAGATGCTTAAAGCCCATTTTGAGAACACAAGGCAACTGCACATCTTGTTTGTCTAATGCCAAGCATTAACATAAATAAATTATTCAATTTTTCTACTATTTTCTACAGATTCTTACAGAGCTGCAGAAATCTTCCTATATATGCATGATAACTGCAATTATACTCAGCATATGATTTTGTCATTTTTATAAAGTTTCCCTCTTAACTTGAAAAAGTGCCTTGAAAACAATTAAAGTGCAAATATTCTTAATCATACTCTCTTTCCCCACTTCCATGAAAATTCAGCAGTACGACCTCATCGTTGTTTAGGCTCACAACTCTCTTTACCTCTTCCTTCCTCTAAAATTCGTTTGCCCCATATATGCTGCAAATGTCCTGCTCCATGACAGTTCAGCTGCACTGGTCATTGTAGCATGGAGGGAAATGTGTGCAGGTGGCTGCAAGGGAATCACTCACTCTTTTACTCTACAACCTCCAACAGCCTTAGCACGTGTAAGAAAAGACTTATTCATCAGAAAACATGATATATGCTGGGTAACAAGCTACCACTGCTGTGAAAAAAATAGCTATTTTATTGGGGAAATGGAAGGTGCCTTTAACATAATAAACAGGGGGGACAGGATAGAGGAAGACTGTTAGGCGAGAAAATGAAAACAGCCTGCCCCAGGTTACACCTCTCAGCACATTTTGTAAGGCTTCACATATATGCAAGTGTCCCCTGGCGCTTCTGCACATCAGCACAATGTAAAAGACTAGATGAGCCTGTAGGGGGGAGGAAGAAAAATTAGGCCAGCAAAGGAACTCATGTACACTCAACTGTTCCAAAAAATTAGAAAGAAAAAGGGAGAAAGAGGGCAGCACAATCATTTTCGTGGACTGATTACAGATTCGTATCCAGGCATTTCAGACAAGGCAAGCTGGGAAAGTCAGCTGCATAACAAAAAAGCGAGGTACTGATAGGGTTGCTGTTGAAGGATTAGAAGGAATAGAAGACATTGCCTCCTTGCAAAAAAACCAAACCCCATGAATCCCCGTCTTCTCCCCACACCTGACTGTTACGAGACCAGAAAAGAGACTGTACCCCGGCATTAAAAATATGTGCACCACACCCCTCTAAATCATTTGTGCAAACAGCTACCATACAATGGTATCACATCTACAGCCTACCCTGAAATCAGCCCATGCTGACACAGCATCCCGGTACTGATAGCCCAGCCAGTGGGACTGGAGAGCACTGTGCCAGGTGAACCAGAGCCAGCCATGCAGACTTCCTAGGCAACACACATACCCATTTCAGGAAGGCTAAGTTGGTACGGAGCTTGAAATCACAGCCTTGATTCTGCAGCAAGAAAGAACACCTTGCCCACTGCACTCCTATTTAAGAGGAGCATAAAAAAGTCCAGGGACCCAGCTCCTGATAGCAGCAGTAATTCAGCCTATGAAAAGTAATAATCTAAGAGAGTTTAAAACAATCATGAAATTAAAGAATTTGAGATCAGTCAAGGAGCAAATATGTTTTTACACACTCTCAGGTTGCTCTTTCTAAGAGCAGATGCAGTGACACAAATACATGCCAAACATTTTTTGTGCTCCAGTAACCTAGCAATGGCTTCAATGTCACACGTTACAAAGGTGTTACTCCACAAAGAGCACAATGCCCTTGCGGCAGCTCAATATTAAGACACTGAAATAAGCACTGTGTATTTTCCTTTTCAGGGAGAAAAAAAAAAAAAAAATCACTGTTTGACCTTCAACTCAACAGCCTCTTCTGCATCTACCACAATCCTAAGGCTGAAAAATACACTCTCCCTTCTCAAAAGGAAGAGGAAGATGCATATCTAGCAAACAGACAGATCAAATGAATCACCATTTGTAGAGAAGTAATTATCAACATGCGACTGAGGGGTATATGATCCTGTTTGCAACATCAGAGCAACAGCGAAGCTTCACCGGAAAGATCCCATTAGTTTCATCTCACAGCAGAACCTCAAAGCTGCCCTAAAGGCACAACATACCCACAAAGAAACATTTCTTAACAAGATCCAAGCATATTTCTCTCTCCCCAGTTTGTAGCATTTCTCCATTGTCAAGAAAGATTTCCAAAATTAACTTCTATATTTCCATTTTAAACTGAACAAATGAAAATAAAAAGTAGAATAGAATTATCCTCAGTTCACTGATCCACACCAGCAGATGTCTGGCACTCACCCTCACCCTCTTTCTGTCCAAAAGAATTCATAGCACAATGCTCTAGGATGTGTCTCAGCCTACTAAATCTGCACTGTCTGACTGCAAAAGATATGCCTTTGCACTTGTGTTTTAGACCTCATAAACATTTGTGACCATATTTAAAAGATCAAATTAAATGAGTGATACATGTTTTCAGCTACACTGTCTTCCGTCACTTAAATACATCCTCTCAGGAATATGATAAATATAATTTCCATTGCATCAGCCAACTCAGCATGCTAGTACTGGATTATCTCATCTTTCTCTATAAAAAACCCAAATAACAACAACAAAAGAACAAACCAGCAGAATTCCCAGGCTGGGACGAAGTGCCAAGCAGGACTGTGAGAGGGGTCAGAGGAAGCAGTATGATAAAGTGTTGCCACATTATTTGGGAAAGGAGAACTGCAGAATTTACCAACTGCAGCCACTTTCAGAAGTGACAGAGACAGCACCTCTACCTTATCAACATGAGCCAGAAAGCAGCTGGTCCAGGGAAGCTCTTTACATTATTTTTCTGCTACTCCCAGAGAATAAGGTGAACCCTAATCAACAAGGCATGAAATTGAGATCACATACAAGAAATGCTGGGAAAGGTCAAATTTCTCTAAACTTTGCAGAAAAGCCTTACACCAGTTTCAAGCAAGGTGGTGAATCACATACTGAATTAAAGATATTCAATGGTTTTGGCTGCTGGTTTCAATTTTCAAATTGCAACTGGAAACAAAAAACCCCAAACAGCCTGATGCTATGCTTAGTGGAACCAAGTATTATCTAATCTAACTGTAAAATATTCAGTAAGTTTAAAATTCAGTTGTGTCAGCTGGAGTCTAATTTATCTCTCCCCTGTGGATTCCAAGTGTCTTTTCAAAGCTTTTTGTCATTAAAAAGGAGAGCCAAAAAAAAAAAAAAAAAAAGGCAGAGTTTATAGGAGGACTTCTGTATCTCCCATACAGCTTTGTGTCAATAAGTGTGGGAGGGTTGACTGAAAGAAGGAATAAAAGGTGAGTGTAAAGATCACCTCCTCTAACATACAGCACCTCAAACCAAAGGCTTGTTCAGTTTGTCAATATGAAAATGGATATTATGAACTAATTCATCTGTAAAATTCTGAAATTTACACTTGTCTCTGCTTCTTTTTGAGGAAAAAAACCTCAATCAACAAACCCCAAAAATAGAGCACATAGTAAAATCATCTAGAACAACAATCACTGACCTGGCAGGTGGCAAAGTTGAGTTCAAATCCCATTTCTGAATCAATTCAAATGAAACTTGGAATAGAATAGTTTCAAATGAAACTCCCAAGAGCAGCCTGAGATCTGTCACATTCTACAACTAATTAAATGTGCAACTCCAACAAAAAAAAAAAAAAAAACAACACAACACAACACGGCAGAATGGCCTCGTGGTTAAACCACACACCTATGAGTGTTTTTGACAAATCCTTTGAAATAGCCTTTCAAAGATTACTTTTCTGCCTTGTCAAGATAACTATGACATTTTCTTGAAGAAGTTGCCTCTTCTTAAAACCAAAGTTACATGTGGTTGAGAGATCTAAAGAATGGAATAAGAAAGTATGAGCTTTTTCAGCCTTAAAAGGAAAAAAAAGGCTACATTTGAAAAAAATGATGGAATGCAGCAAAGATGGATTTCAATCAATGTGCTTAAGTTCCATAATTTAGCTTGTGCCCTGATGCAAAGAGGGTCTGAAAAAAAAATGCCCAAGGAATTCTGTAATTCTGGAACATAATTCTAGCACAAGGATCACCAGAAACTATTCAAAGGTCTATTTACATGCTGCTTAAGTTGCTACACAAATTAAGAATTGCTATAATAATTAAAATTATTCATAAAAATAACTATTTTTGCTTGATTATTTAATTGTGAAACATTTATTGTCACAAAATCTTTACATGAATTTGCAGATTTCGTTCAGAAAACATTTTGCTGCAACTTTTAGACAGCATAAGGTTCTTTGCCTCTTCCTCTCTTTTATCTAAGCATGGGATTTGTATCTTCAAATTCTGCTGCAAGCAATCTCAAGGAATGTATGGTCACTAAAAACAAAGTTCAAATGAAAAGTAAGCACAGCCTCATTGTTTGATGCATTTTGATACAATATTATTATACAAACTCTTTGAACATGGACTATCTGTATACATTCATCCAGCTGGACCAGAAATTCACCTTTAGATTTTAGGGCTACCCAGTCTGAACTCCTCTATGGTCTAATACACACAGGACAAAGAGTTTTTACAAGTAATTCATGCTCCAAAATCCATTTTATAAAATTATCAATCTTAAATATCCAGTATCTATAATGCCCCTTTTTATTCCAAGAATATGAAAGGACTTCATGAAAGCCCTAAGAAAAACAATTTATGTTTTCTTTTAAAATTACCTGCCTCCCACCCTGGCTAATAATATTCATAATAGCACACCAGCTGAGCACAAACATGTAAGTATTAAATTAGGAAGTGGTGCATCAGATTTTGTTCCTGTCCCCCAGCACGGAAGGCATGTTTGCAATTCAGTGCGAATCTACTTCAAAAATAAATTCATGACCCTTTTGTTGTTGCTGTTGTATTAAGAAATGTAAATCATATTTCATTTCCCTCAAAGTAAGTACCAGTCAATTTTTTGTTTCTCCAAGCATGGATTGAATTACAGCACCTTGTTTCCTTTTGCACACACTGTGTTTCCTCTCTCCTGTTTTGATTGCTGTTGATTAGTTCAAAGAGCAGGCAGTGGAAGTAAAAGATGTTGAAATAAGATAGTGAAGCCAAGCATTTTCAGCTATGAAATACAACATACGCTCTGAAGATGTGGCGTGAACTCTATAATGCATATCACGCTGCTAATCTAGATTTACGATGATGATTAGAGGAAATCACAATTTCAGGTAAATAAAATAATTTGCTAAAATCTACACCATTTTGTGAGGATGAAAACATTCCATTTTCCTGCAGTTGCTTCTTATGAATGAAATTAATATTTATTTTACCAGAAAAAAATATTAAGAACTCAAACCGAAACAAAACTTGTGCTCTAGGAAATTAAATACATGAAAATTCAGATCAGCTATTCATATGCCTGTGACACTATGAAGAACGTGAATCTCTCATCCAAAACAGTAAAGACTAAGAAACTGCAAAAAGATACTTGAGAAGAGAGGAAGATGCCATGTTTGAAACAAATGCTTTTGTTCTTAAAAGACAATAAATTGCTTCATAATGGAGGAAGTATTGAAGTACGAAAACAATCTGAAATTTTGATAACTGTTCTGTGTCCACAAGTTAAGAGTTCACTACCAATGCTTCATTCATTTATTTGAACATCACTACACTACATTCCCACTATCATTTGTCTGCTTGCATTAGATCTCCTTGAATTTTAGCAGATTCCAGTTCCGTTCTGGAAGTGTTGGAAGCAGGTAACTCAAAACAACTCTTTTATGTGAATACAACTGTTTGATAAACCAAGGCAACGAAACACCCTCCTTCCTGCAGCTGGAGAAAGCATTGAGGTTTCAGTTAAAAAACAACAAATAAAGAAAAAACAGGCATCAAGAGCTTTTCAAACATAAAATCAAGAGCACCCATTGTCTGGTTTTCTTACAGGAAAAAAACCAAACCAAACCAAACCCAACCACAGTTTCCTTCAGGCATTGTTTTGGGGATTAACACAGAGCCAAGAAAATTAGCCATAAACCACATTCTACATCATTGTTAAACTGTCCAGAAACCAGAGGTTTATTATATTAAGTATTATACATGCTCTTAGGAAAGTAAGCCCCTTCCCTCCCAGTTTGTATTTTGAATGTATAAGACCTGTGATAAAGCCATTCTTGTGCTCATTCCTGGAGGTCTCCTTGCCCCTTTCTGGAGATGGCCTTGTTCCTCCACCCAAAAAAACACTGAGTGATTCTGTCTCTCAATCTGGGATTTGCCAGATATCCCCACAAGGTCTCAGTTTCCCCTCTCTCATTGTAGCTCCCTGTCTACCCTGGTACATTTATACTGTAACTCTTGGATACCTTTGGCATCAATCACAGTAAAATAAGCTGCTCATATCAACAGTAAGGTCAAAGCACTGAGCAATGGCCCTTGTAGGCAGTTTACACTCTGTCGTTACCGTATTTTATATCACAGGATTAGGCACTTCAGAAATGATTCACAATATAGAATGTCCATATCCACAGAATAAGTTCACTGTAGTCCTTACTTACTGAATTGCTTTCGAGTAAATATCTCCAATCACTCTGTCCATCAGAAACCTCAGTTCATTCAAAATTCATCACTATAGACAAATGATTTAAAATGCTCCTCCCTGCAGTTCATTAGCTGAAGTCGACCTCGAGTGGATTAGCCTTGACTGTTTCAGAAGCATAGAAATACCAACCCAAAATTTCCTTTAAAATATAATTTGCAAACCTGACATGTTATTTATTTATCAGAGGGAACTGAAATTGTTTCTATATTTTCATGAAGTTAACATACCATGGAGCGTTGAGTTAGTTTAAATAATATTGCCTTCGATTTGACCTGCCAGCTGCACATCAGATATTAATAAACCTTCAGACCACACCTCATCTCCAATAAAGCATGTATTCTTACTGCAAATGCTGCGCTGGCCTTCAAAACACCAATCACTGGAAAATTCTGCTAAACTAACTGAAAATGTCCAGTCTGTCTCTGAGAAAATGTGAGCTAATTTATATGTAAACCCATGTAACACAGTATTTCTTTTCTTCAGGCCTGACTCACACTGATAAGCTGTTAGTCCAAATAAGGGGGAAAAAAATCTTTTTTTAAACACAAAATCAGCTGTCGAGCATCCTGCTCATTCACTCTGTGCCTGATCTGAGCTTTTTCATTCAATGATATGGAAAACAGGAGGACCAAAAAAGAGCACTGGAGGACCTCTGAGTATTTTGCTTTACTCTTGTTAACAGAGGAGGGTTTGGAGCCCGGAGGATATTGTACAACCAGTACTTGAAGAGGTGAAGTCACCATCTAGGAAAGGGACCTTACAACTGTTTAGAGGCCTTGTCCATTTTAGCAAAATTCATGTGTTACACCTGTTTCTCTCCTGGAAATAACAGTGACAAGAGTCTCAGAGAGGGGTGTTGGAGTGCAGAGCCACATCCCAGAGAAGGGCCTCCCTTTGGAGTCCACCGATAGCCTTCTGAACCCTGAAAATAGTAAATATTTTACTGCTTACTATTCATATTTGCCAAGATTGGATCACTAAAGGACTTCAATGAGGTACAAAGAGTTATCAGTGCGGCTAATTAGTCCTCAATTACTGCTAACACAAGATGGCTTCCTCGAGAATCTGTCAGTTATTTGTCTTCAGGAACAGCCTTGAAAAACACCATCTGTGACCACTCTCATATAGTTTCTTTGTTTCAACTCTCCTACTTTTTCCCTTTTTTCTACTGGGCTTCAATTTCAGAGGAACGGCCTATTTTTTGTTTTTAATTGCTGCTGCTAGAGTGTCACACTTCCCTTATAACTGTACATCTCAGGTGGAATTAATCTTTTCCAACTCACACTGACAATAGTGTGTGAACAACCGATCTTCTGTGTCTGTGAGAAATCAGAAAAATATGGTGAAAAACTGTTTCAGATGGATCCCAAGACAAATATGTTTATTTTTTCCAGGCAAAATGCCCAAACAAATCTTGATTAACTTCAAATTAATTTAGGTCATACATACTGCTCTTGCTTAAAATTATTTTTCTTTGTTTGATGCTACTGGTTTTACCATTTCAAAAATAATTTAGTTAAAAATGTTTAGGGGGAAAAAATGTTGAAAGCTGAATATATTTTAAATATTACCCTAAAAACACCAGGAACATAGGTGAGATAAACATAAGTTCTCTCCAGAAAATTTTGTCCAGTGTTATTTTTATACTCTTTTCTGATACGACTATAACTGTCCCTCAGAAAAATTAATTAAGCCCAAACAATACAAAACAAAATCCTGTGTCATGTTCAAGGAACCTGCTGGGACCTATCTGAGCTACTGTAAGATAATTTAATGAGTACTCATTAAATTAACATCTACCCCCACAGCAAATTCCGCAGTGAAAGATAGAAGCTGAAGAGCTTTAAATGGCTTTTCCTGCTCTCAGGGTTCCCGCTGTCTCATTTGGTTCAGGCAGCTTGAATTCTGTGCCTCTGCACTCCCGGGAAGCTAGAGCTGCCTGCAGAACAGGCTCACAAGACTTCATTTTTACTGTAAATTTCCAGCATTAAGAGGAAAAGACGACTTATTAGCCTCAAGCACAGGTGCCTCTGGAATTAAAGAGAGTTCTCCCCCAGGAGTTGTGCACGGAGCTGCATGCAGCCTGGGCAGGACGGGGTCAGGTTATCCTCACGCCCTGGAACTGGAGAAGTCCCGGGTGGGATCCCATCAGCAGTCGCCCTTGGGGCATCCCTTCAGCCAGTCCCTCAAGGCAGGATGCTGCCTAACCCATTCAGCAAGCTTTCACTTGTCTTTTTTAATCCTTGACTTTCCCAAATGAATGATTTTATTCATTTTTGTTCAAGCCAGAGAAGCTGGCTATCTGCTTGCTGGCTTGTAAGAGCCCTTGCCTGTAAATGGCTTACACCTTACAAAGCTAGGCTACTCAGAAGGATGCAACTGGGACAGAGATGCAGTCTGTTTCATATGCTTGCTCATTAATTAAAAAAAAAAAAAAAAAAAGGAAAAGAAAGGTTTTCCTCTAAGTAGGCAATTTAGATGTGCTACTAGAGTTCTGTGGAGACCAATATGAATGTATCTGTTTTACAGCAATACTTAGATGAACATAAAGAAAACTCAGTTATGTTTCATGCTGACTCATACGCGCTGGGTAAAATGTAGATACTTTGCTTTGAACTCAGAACGGGTTTGTTTTTACATTCTGCCATGCTGTTTGCTGACTGGATAATGCACTTAGTTCAAAAGGCATCTACATACACTTGGCACTTGGAAAAAGCGAACTATTTAATACATTTTTAATACTAAGGTACTACAAAATAAGTCACCAAGTGTTCAGGATCACCCAACTAGCATACACTTGGCCCAATGCCTCAGGAAAATAATGGTGTATAAGGATAGTCCATCACTACATTAAAGGACACTGACTTTCTTTTATAAAACCAATCTCTAATACCTCAACTGAGCTAGAGCAGACTTCATATCAGTTAAAGCAGCATCAAAAGCAACATTTATTCACATGCACATGATGCTTCTGAATTATGTTGAACTGTCTAAAGAAATTGTATGTGTCAAATAGATGTCCCCTACACATGATGAGGAAGAACTGACTGTCAGTTGGAAAGTCCCAAAATGTCCTATAGGTTCTTGGCTTTTGGAAAGCCCAATTCCAGCACATAGCCTCACAACTAGTCTGGAGATCACTGCCGCTGGTACTGACAGCTCTGCTAAGATCAAGGAACACTCTGCTAGGTGCTGTACAGGCAGAATAACAGTCTTTTAAGGCACTTACAGCCTATATGGAGAAAAAACAACAGCTGATAAACCTTGTTTAATCTTTCTTTGTATCCCAAAACAATTCAAGGGACTGCACTGTTGAGCTGTCAGGGAGTTAGTTACCAACTGCTCAGCCCTCATCTCTGGGTCAGTTGCCAGATTTCTGCATTCAAAGTGCAGCAGCTCTGAACCATGGGACAGCTTTTCAGGACCGTGCCAGGTAAAAGAGGAAGAATTTCAGAAAAACATTCTCTGGATGAGTACCAGCCCTTTACTACCAAACCTCTAGCAGAGACAGGATCTGTAGCCCTTCCTCCAACACATTTTCAGAGGTTGTGCTGGAATCAATTGGGAAATAACACCCGAGGCAGTCTTACTAAGAACAAACAGATCCTCTAAGCACAACTGGGACACAGCAAACCGGCACAGGGAAATCAAGAAACAAAGCTGTGCAATGAAATTGTATAGACATAGGTTATCAAAGTCTTGACAGCACTTTAGTCCTACTGCAAACAGTGGCAAAAGCAGTGACTTCCTCAATGATTCTCTTAAAAAACAGAGATGAAGACATTTCTATCCTAAAGAGCATTTTGGGGTAGAGGGTTTTTTTCTGGAAATTAAAGAATATTTTATCTCCACTACACTGTCCAGGACATAAAAAGCTGTGGACCTGTGTAGCAGGAATACAAAAGAGGCTTGTATATAAGAGGTAAGAGAAGTCTTTGCTCCCCCCAGAATTCGTTGGTTTATTTTGTTCTGATGTTTTGTTTTGCCCCTGGGTCATTTTTCACATGGGGCCTCTTGGCAGAGGAGGTGAGATAGAATAGTTTTGCATGGACAAACTGCTTTAAAATATGAAGAAGGAAGAGGGTATTGGGATTTAGAAATGGGTTTGTTATGGTGGAGATTAGTACAGGAATGATTTCTAGCGGTGAAAGACTTTTTCCTCTACCTGAAGTTTTTTGTTTTCTCCTTGGCATTTTTATTTTATTGTCTTTTAAGTATTTAACATGCACACACATGCACACTCACTTTCTCTGTCTGTTCTTCCCCGAATCTGTAGCCCATCTTTCTCTCTGGCTGCAGCAGAATCTCAATAATGAAACTTCCTTTTGTTCTGAAGCCAGCTGCTGGGAGTAATGGGGGACCATCGAGGTCAGCAAAGAATCAACTGATGCATAAAGGACCGAGCATACAACTTCTCTCCAGAGAAACTAAGGTGATGCAGCATAAGAAGGCCTGAACTGAGGTACTGCACATGCTGCAGAGAATTTCACCCAGATGAAATTGGTGTTGTTACATCTGAAACTGAGCCAGATTTGGAGGTACTTTGCATTTACCCTGGTGACTTGCAGGTTGTTGTCTAGCCAAACTTCTTACAAGGCTGTTGAAGCAGCGGCTCTGGAGCCTGGATTGCTTTGCAATAATGATGTAGCATTTAGGCCTCTGCTACTGCTAAATCTACTTTTATGAGTAGGTCATAAAGCTTGATGGCCAGGAGCAGCGCCCATCAGTCTGGAAGGGAAGAACCAAAAGCCATGCCCACAACCACAGCTTACAGTAAAAAGCAACTCATCCATTAAATGAAGCTCACTGTGATATGGTGATGTTCTTCCGTGACTGACCACCTCTTTTATTCTGGAGAGCTGAATTACTATAGCCCTTGGGAAAATTCATTTCATTGTTTTCTACATGAGTGATAGTTTTAACAAAGACCCAAACATTTCAGCATACAGCAAGAAAACACCAGCAGGCATTGACTAACTTAGTGTAGTCTAAACGCTCCTTAAAAATTCAACAAGAAATACACATTACCAGACTGGATACCCCTACTCCATGTACACTGAGCTTCCAACTATTATGGTGTCCTGAAACCTCTGTCTAAACCTAGTCCTACTCAAGTCATCACTGGTTTCTCTTAACCTTTCAGTCCCCGTTGCCACGCTGGTAGTCCACACCCCAGGCTGGTATCAGCAAATACCTTGTAGCCCTGGGTCAAAACCTGCCCAGATAGACCTGTCAGCCCCTGTCACCCCACACTATCAGGCACTACATCCTTCACCAATAAGAGGAACTGGGGTTTTTTGGCACCTTCTGTCCTTTACACCAAATATAACTCCTATCCAATAACTCTTCCCAGTCCTAAACCCAAGTATTGTCTAACTCCAGAAACAAAATCTAGCTCAAATCAATGCCTGTAAGCTCCAGACTCCACCTTTAGCTATATTCTCCTCAAGAACAAGCAAATCCTACCTGCCTAACACCAAAGCTAAGCTGGTTGCTTGTCTTAATTGGTAGTCTTCTGCTGTCACGTTGCTGCTGATTCTTTATCTCAGTATTTCTCCTCATGCCTCAGGAATTCATAGACACAGAGGAGTTCATTGCCATTACCAGCTGTGAAGGAACATGAATTACTTCCGAAAAAGAGAAAGGCGTGGGTGGAACAGTAGGAAGCATCCTGTTCTCTTATGGTTATTTCCATTCAGCTGCTGAATCAGGGAACACATTCAGATTAGTGCTGTCACTGTTTGGAACACGTCTTAAATGCTATTGATTTTTAAGATGATGGGTTCATTTGTAGAATATTTTGCCATTTACAACGTTTTAGATGAAGTCATCATCAGCTTTGCAGCAGCATTTGGAAAGCCATGTTCTGGAAAAACAAACGCTCAGGTAAGATGTGAATGCTGGGCCATCTTTGGTTTTTCTGACTGTTGTTCAGCTACAGCTAAGGAACGCTTAGTTATAAATCCATCTTTGTAACATTTCTTTACCGAGCTGTACAGTCAGATGGATTCTCACAATTACCATCTGTCAGGTACTTAAAGCAACGTGCAGTACACATCAACCTTCAGATGTCTACACATCTTAGAGACTAGATGACCGTGCATCCTCTTGTCTTGCAAGTGTGGCAGCTGAAGCTCAGACGATGGCTGGTGCCAGAGCAATCTGCAAGCACCGTTCAGTATGCTTTGCAGAGCAAAGGAACCAAGTCATCCTGACATGGAAGGTGTTTGTAGTTCTGAGCTATGGACAAATCATTTGAAGTTAAGCTGCAGAGCATGAAGTTAAACATGTTTAAAGTCTTTCTGCACAGCAAACGCATACCTGACGAACACACCAGCAGAGGCCCCGGAAGCAAGCACCGCCTCAACTAAGAACAACAGTCCATGCTGAGCACTGACTCTAAAGTGTGGGATATAAACTTCCCAAATCTGATGTGCATTTCAACAGAAATAACTGCTTGAGGGATCAGCTAAAGCAAGATACAATTTCAAGGCTACTGGCAGCCTTAACCACAGCACATCTCTGTGAGGCTTGACAGAAACAGGGCTGTAATTCCAGCTGTGTCAGCTCTGTCACCCTGAAATGACTGCATTTCCAACTGCATAAGAAATGTGACAATCACTCCCAGCATCTGCTTCTTCAGTGTCAGGAGTCCAGTATGAGGACTTTCTGTTTTTAAGTTTCCTTACAATTTAACCTGGCTCAGGGCAGACATCAGCTTATTGTTTTTAATTAGCCACTCTACGCACTGATGTGCCCAAGCCAATACAGTTGCTGACAGCAGCACACGTCAGCAGATCTGATTATTTTAACCTAGACAGACATGTAAGAGTCTGACAAGAACTGTGCCTTCGGAGGATTTACCCAAGAGGCAGCTGCTTCAGTGGTCTCTGTGTTAGATGATAGTTTGAACAGAAGAAACTTGTTCAGAAGAAAACATTTCCAAGTGACCTATAATGAAAACATGACTGCTTCTCAGACAAAAGCATGGTCAGAGCATGCAAAATAGCTTGTACCACAGATACTGCTTTCCTGACAGGTAGAGCTAAAGCTCCTGCAGTAGTTGCCTTTTTATACGTACTACCTAAAGGCTGTACATAAGTGCACAGTCAGATGCGTGTTCCTGGCATCAATTAATTGGAAATGTGCTAAGACACAGCTCTTCTTATGAAGTGACCAAAAATCCATATAATACTTTTTCTTTTTTTTTTTCCAGTAGGAAGGGATTACAAGAATCAGAAGCCAGGCTTTATTTATACACACACAAGCACACAGTGTGTGTGTGTAGAACAGTCTCTCTACAGCCTGAATTGAAAGATTAGTTCAGGCTTTCTTTAATATGGCACTGACTCCTGACATTTCCTTTGTAAGTGTTATCATACACTCAGCCTTTGCTGCTAGCAGAAACTGCCAAAACCCTTATTCTCAAATCTTCTCCATTACTCCCTTTTGCAATTGCTGCCAATCCCTCTTCCACACAGGACATGAACACTTCACCCTATACCCACAGCAGGACCTCAATCAAAAACCCAAAAGGGTCTTCCAGGCAGAGTAACAGATCAAACAGAGAAACAGAACAAATTCCACAAACAACGTATCTTCACAGAGAATTTTCTGCCAGCAGCCACTCCCAACTTGTAATAAGAAACATCTTGCTTCTATCAGCTTGGAAAGAAATGATCAGCCTGGTGTCTGGATTGTGCACAGTGCAGAACTTTTAGGATGCTTAGCTTTCTAAAAGTATCTGTTTCAGATCAGACTTGATTTATGGCTTCATTGACATTGCATTACAGCATTACAACAGTGGGTGACAATGACAAGGCAGCACCAAAGCTGGATCACTCCAGGCGGGATGAATCACAAACAAGAGTGCTAAAGGAAGAAGAAACAGCCCATGTGCACGATGGTGAGAGTGCACACAAGAAGCAGGATAGGATCTTACATGCTGAAAATAAGTATTAGCATTACTGGTGGTACCCTATTCTCTTATTCAGGACCGTGTTCAAATGCAGCTTAATGATGCAAAAACTGACATCAGTGGTATAATGCCCTATACTAAGTTTTTGAAATTTAATGGTATTTTTTGGCAACTAATCAGTGACACTATGCAGACATCTCAGTGACCTGAGGGCAGCTATCAGGGAAAAACAACATTAAAGCAGATCAAATCACACAGCTATCAGAAATACCGAAGGAGACTCAAACTCCGGAAAATTCTTTTACTTACAGCCAGTGTAACTCCCAACTGATTAGTCCCACTGGCATCCTTATACTATCTCAGATACTTGAAATTTAGATACTTGTCCAAGTTCTTAATTCAACTGGTGGTAAGATTAATCAGTACACTATATTCACCTATAAGTGGTAATTCCAACTAAAAATACCAAACTGCATTCTGCCTTCTTAAATTTCATGTGCACCAGTAAAAACATGAAAATGAAACCTAAACATGTAGGCTTAATCATATTACTCCAAATGGTGTATCGATTGCAGCTAATTTTATCATAGGTTTTGAGAAGTTTGCTTTCATGCTGGCTGGTTGTCACTTTGATAAATGGGAGCCAGTGGGTATCTGAAGGAGGACTGATATTTATATTTGAGAAAATAACACCAATAAGCGTACAAAGAGAAATAGCCCATTCTCTTTACTAACAATCACAGGAGTGATTAGGTTTGATGAGTCACAGTAACACCTACCCTAAAACAGATGGTCAGTTCAGAATATCCGGCTATTTCAAATTGCATTTTATAATAGTCGCTGCAGGTCAGGTGAGTTTGGCCCCTGTGTGAGCAGCAGTTGCCATTTTGAATGTCAACAATACTCTACTGCAAAGGCCCTCAGGACAGTCATGTCATTTAGTCATTAGTTATGCTGAGGTGTGGACACTAGATAAAGATGGTCCCAAGAACCAAATTATCAGTCTGAATTTCAACATCACATGGACACTGAGGCTACCTGCCCCCCTCTGCCTACCTGACTGTAACACCAGCAGCACTCAGCAGCAGCTGGAGCCACGTGTAGGTTCAGATTTTGTACATAAGTGTGCAGTCAGAAGCATGTTTCTGGTCTGGACTGTCTTCTGGTACAGCTGCCTTCTGGTGAATGAAATACTGGTGGGAGAGATCTAAGCCCATCAGCTTTGATTGGCAAGCAGCATAGGGAGGCAAGGCGAGTCACAAGTGAAACAGCCTTTGTTCTCTCTATTTCTATATCCTCTTTCTATGAAATCACTTGAGATCTGATCATCCTTGGGGCATTAAGGTTTACAAAACCTGCTTTTGCATTCAGTATTTTAGCTTTTGTTTCATGACAACTTTATTTTAATGGTAGGAGATAAGAAACAAGACTGAACAACATTTATCTTGCATTTAATGAAAACTAATACATTTATATTAAAGGCAAAATTTAGATGGTGTTTGCTTACTCAGACTCATCCTATTATGGATTCAGAGCTTTGCTACCTAAGGATAGCCTATATAGATTTTAAAGGATTGATCAGCAAATATTTTGGACACTGGGCTAAAACAAAGGTATCTTTGAAACTAAATTTAGAGGAAAAAAAGCCTATCAGGGATTTTAAAACAAAGTCCAGTTTCATTAAAAATTTGTCACTCCAGATTACAGAAATAGTCCATTGCATACTTGTTTAATATTTCTGAGTCACCCAGTTCAGATTCTTCTTCAGACAGAGATTAGCACCGAAGCATCCACATGTATAGGTTATAAAACCATTATCTGTATTGTGAAACGCATGGCAGATTGCAGTACATCTAGATGCAAAAACCTGTTTAGAAAATATATGATCTTGGTTCTTCCCTCGATCCTTTTCAGATGTACTATCCGTGATAATACTATCTGATATTACAGTATATGTCTTAATGCCAATTACAGGGCTGTGGTTTCCTTCTGAAGTATGTTTCTCATTCTTCATTAAAGCATGTTCTTATCTTCACAGGTTCAAAGGAATGAATACTTTTTTTTTTTTCTCTTCACTTGCTCTGTTCTCCCTGCTCCAACATACAGCAGAATTTCTGATGAGATCTTATTTAGTTTTTGGAAACAGAATGGAAAGAGCATAATCCTTCCTGGCCAAGTGATGCCAGCCCAGAGAAGGCAGTCCACTCTGTGAATGGCTGAACATTTGAGCTATCTGGTATGCATCATTCTACCTGGAGTTCATTACCAGGGTTGCGTGTATCTTCACACTTGGACATAATTCCCCATACAGACTAAATCTAGAAGAAATTGCTTAAGTACATCTGCTGCCAAGGACAGATCTGCATTCCCCCCATTTCCATATTTACTGCCATGAAAAAACCACAAATATGAAAATTAGATGAGATTCTTCATCATGAAAACTCGTCTGTCTCACAATTCAAGCGAATGAGCGGCTTATCCTAGCATATGATTAATTGCACTTCATCCTCAGTAATAACTGGGCTTTTGCTGGGTTTTTTTTCTTCTTTAAAGAAGGAAGCACTGCCAAAAACCTATTCTTTTATCTGCATAGAGAGTTTTTATCTTTGTAAACAATTAGGCTGATTCATCAGAATCCTGAATTCTCTAAGCACAGCTTTAAAATGAGGCAATGAACTATTATTTTATCCATTTCAGAGACAAGCAAAGAGATTCAGAGATGCCTAATTCAGGCAGAGTCTGAGGACAAATTTACAAGTCAAGATGTACTCAAGACCCAGGAAAGGGATCTAAAAACATTTAAATGCCCACCATACTTGTTCTGGTAAAAATTAATCATGCAGAACTCAGTAGTAATTGGTTTGTGAAAGCAACTGTTCCTGGACAGAAGCAACCTTGACTTAAATGGGAAATAGCAGCCTATAGATTATCCAGCAATTAACCATCATTCTAGGGGTACTCATGGGTGAGGATGAGCGTTACCCCTCTTAGTCCCCTGGACAGAAGTAGCTGTATATGGCAGTGAGGGACAAGGACCAGAAGACCCAGGACTCATTCTGCAGGAATCCAGAAGTTTAGGTTTCAACTGTGTTCTCCACTAACTGGCTCTACTTTTTCTTACGTTCATCCTACATCATACTCTTGATGCTCAAAATTCAACAGGCAACACTGAGATGCTGCAACAACAGGTAAAAACATTTACCAGTTTTAAAGGCAGAAAGGACTATTAACGTAATCTGCTACATAACACAGGGCAGATAATAATACCCTTTTATTCTGCTGCAGACATAAAAGTTTCCCTTCTCCATCTGAAGGAAAACAGATTCCTTCAGCTGTATTATTGGAAAGAAAAAAAATTGCTATTTTCGCAGTTCCTGGACTTTATATGAGATAGAAATAAAATGATACCCAGGAATGGATTGTGTCTATCATCAGAGACATATAGACAACATATGCCTTCTGTTTTTATTGGCTGACCTCTGCAATATCACAGCTTATCCAATTTTGTGAATTATTGTTATTCTGTATATTTTTACAACTGCAGGTGAAATTTCTATGACTATAAAGGATCACAGACATCAAAAAGCATTTGTTATAACATTTTACTCTATTATACAAAGCGAGTGAAAGCACTGCAAGCATAAGAATTGTTTCAGGCACTATATGCATTTAGGGCCACCAAATCCTTGTACTAGGACTACATCTTAAATTTAATTCAAATCCTTTACTTGTAATCCACTATATTCAGTTCATTTTCGCTTATCAAGTCCACTAATAATGTCCAACTGCTATATTTGAAGCTAATAAGTAAGTTATTTGAAAGCAGTAAGTAAATTATTTCTCTGGTTGACTTAATACCCAGACGTCACTGGTTCAGGTTTTTTATTAGGCTTTTGCACAGGCCGTCAAGCATCATCTTGGGAAAGGGCTTGCAATCCCCCTCCCCTCAATGGCCTTGGACTGGCGTTAGATCAGACCATCCATCTGTCTTATCTGCTTCAACTACAAAGTCTCTACAGCACATGTATGTCTCAAAGGACATACATCTGTACTACAGATGGCCCAGGGGACCAACAAGGCACATAGGTGGTGGCATAGTTATGCCATGAAAATCACCACCTGATGATTAGTAACAACTCTGTTTGAAAGATTTGTACAAGTAACATTTCCATTGCAATTAACATAAGAATGATTACTCTATCCTTGAGTTTCTTTTAGTTACAAGATATCATCAGACAAGTCTGCCTCCTCTGACGTTTCTGATTCTAATGAGCCATCTGGATGACCTCTTTTTCTACAACTGCCCTTACAGCAGCTTCCTAACATACAAAGCAATGCCAGTAATAAACTGCAATTGCACAGAGTTACTTCCAAAGTAAAAAAGAGAACAGTGCCACTAGTTAAACGAGCAAAACTACTAGCCAGCTATATTCCTATGCACTCCCAAATTACTTAGTAATGGGTACATTTATTGCCACACAGCTATCTCAGAGTGGTGTGCGCAGGCAAAACATCTTGGATAATATCAGACAAGCTGCTGTTGTCATGCAAGAACAGCAGCAGTCTCAGGCAGGGAGCCTTCAGAAAACTGGGCACAGCCATTCTACAACCCACCATGAACTGTCCTCCACGACCACACTGATAGAAACAGAGGCATGACAGCAGAGGACTGAGTTATAGCAGAGAATATAAGGCAGAATAAAGGCTCAAAAAGGAAGGAGGAATAGAGGAGGAAAAAAAAAAAATCATGAGACTGAAAAGAAGGAGAAGTGGGAAAAAAGAACACTAAATGAAGTGTTGAACTCGGGGAATGAAGGTGAAAACTGCAGAGGAAAACAGAATCAGAAAATGAATATCAGAAAAAATTTTAAAAACCAAATTAAAAACAGGAGAAGAAATTACTAAAAGAAAGAGAATTAAGGGGCTTAGTGTAATAGCTTTATTATTCTCTGAAAGCTCCTTTAGTACTAATAACAGGAGAGATTAAAGATATTTCTTTCAACCATCAAACTTTTAAGATATATTTCCTCCTACTGTATCTCATTCCAAATGTAATTTCTGCAAACATTAAATCAGAACTGGGGGAGACTTTCATATGGGACTAAAACTGGAATAAAAGTCTGGAATAGGCATCAAATAGCAGCATGCTCAACAAGGCATCATGGTGTGTAAGGAGATGTTTGTTTTGTTGTTTATTTGCTTTTCAATATCAAACAGACTTTGAATTCTGAAAATAAAGACAGTATATTCCACCTCTGTTGCATTTTTTCCCTTTCCAACTTGCATCACGTGGCTCCCACTGAAGTCAGAAAAAACATTACTGAAGGTTTCAATAGAATCAAAATTACTGACCCTATCACAGCTAGACTAAATCTGTCTTTAAAAAGATCTTGGGCTGCAGCTGGTGTCTCACATATTTTCTGAGATTTACTTGCTCAGCAGCTCTAAGCACCAGACATGGAAGGATACACAGGTGACTCTCCAAGCTCACTCAGTAGCCCAGTATCTCTTGCGGAAGTTGTATCTATAGTTTGAGCTTTCATTAGAGAAACTTAACAGGATGAGGCAGGAATATTCGTCAGTCATTACCATGATGTGGGAAGTTCTGATACAGAAAAGCATTTTCTTCAAATTGAAAAAAGAAAAAGGATCACTTTCAAGATAAACAGTGGGAAAAGTATTTTCCTCTTTCAAAATCTTCAAAATCAATCTTCACCTTTCTGGGTCATTGCCCCAAAATGGAGCAGGAAGCCCGCAGTGCTGGTACCATACTAGTGGGACACACAATAATTAGAGCCTTACCCATTTTCTGAGAAGGCTACTCTGCTTACGGAGAATCATTTTAGAAGACAAATTCCTCTGAAGCAATAGAAAGCATATCCATGACTGAAGAACACAGGCCAGTCAATAAAATGAATGGTTTATATATGAAAACAAATTAAATGCCAGACTCTCATGCTTATCACGTGAACATGCTCAAATTCATTATTAGAAACTAGTCGATTCCCTGAAGTACATGCTGCGATAATAGAACAAATGCATTTGTACTGACAGTCATTGGTAAATGGCTAATCAATCCCTCAGTGCTTCTTAATTAGCAACTGCAGGAGAACCATTTAATTGGCATCTGATACTTGATTTGAACAGACAAATAAACTGCCACTCAGACCCTTATTGGCAGTCAAACTTTTTTTTTTCCCCCCTATTAACTCCTCTGTAGCTCCTAAAGAACATTTCTGAGGACCAGACCAAATTACCAGCTCCTTGCCATAGACTAGCTTGGCACCCTGAAGTATTTTATCATTATTTCAGTGCTGATGTTGCATTGAAACACTGCATATGCTCTACTGATTGCTCAATATGGTTTATATTAATACAAGTTGTAGGCTGTCACTGTTCAGAGAGTAGTTACAAGGAATGCATTGGTTACTTTATAACTGGTATAATTTATTATTGAACAAGCAAGTTCAACAAGCACTATAAAATCAATTTATAACTTTTATGCACTTCATCTGGGCTGAAAAATGGTTTTGTTCTCCACTATTTTCTGACTAGACCTCTTCAACAGAAAAAGGGAGAATAAAGCTTTTAAAATTGCATTTTGGTCAGCAATGCACTCTGGAAATCAAGATTAAAGATGACAGTTTTCAGATGCATAAGTTATGCTTACTTTGTTTTATGGACCTAAGGCCACCATGGTGTCAGGCATTCCATTGTGAAAGAAAACCATCCAAAGGTTAAAGAAAGAAATACACTTTGACAGAGTCAGCCAAAAACTTAGGTGATTTGCATTAGCTGAAAAACTACTCTGGTTTTGTTTACTCCTTCAAATCATTGATTCACAAAGGCATGTAGCTGGTGGTTATTAAAAGTTTCAAGAGGAATTGCAGTTTTGGAAGAAGCAAAACAAAGACTACTAAAATCTTCAGTGGCTGTGCCTGTAATTGCTATGCAAGACACAAAACACACCTTCCCAGTAGCATGAAATCCAATTAATACAGTTCTGGGAAGACTCAGTGCTCTAGTTCTGATGAAGATTTAAAAGTGCAATGACAGATTGCAAGAGTTAGCTGGGCCTAACACCCCTAAAAGCCTTGTTAATACCAGCAAGATTTACTTAGCATGTGTCCAGCTGGTAAAGTTAAAGAGATAGTTCATCATCCCTACTGACAGTACCATCTGGGCTTTACATTGTATCACCAGAACAGTAGGAAGGAGGAAGGCACAGATATCTGGCAAGACAGCCCATTCTAGTGAAGTTTAACATCCTAGAGTTATACACTGAATAATCTCAGAAAAGTATCCCACCATCATGCACCTAGGAGCTGTTAGGGGATTAATGCATCACTGTCACCAGACAACCCTGCTCAAAACCAGATCCAGATGCTCCATTCTGTGGTTCTCTTCACACTATGTTGCATTTACAAAATTAAATCACACCTGCCCCAGTGCAGAATCCAAGCTATCACCACCACAACCCACTATTTCACAACACACACATATTTATTAAATGGCACTCTGAGTTATCCTTAGCAATGATTAACAGTAGTGAAATGCCCCCTGTTCTCAATCAGCACTTTTCAAGGCCTTGTTATTTATTACTAAACCAGTTTACCATATCACAATCATCCTTTAGTACTTCACAGTCTGAACTGTTGTGCAGTTTGGCAATACAAGCACTCTAATGCTATTTAATTAATTTTTATAATATTCAGACTCTTGGAATCAACCATCCTATGAGATTGTTGCACCAGCATCACAACAGACTGTACAGTGGAGAAGGGCAAGGAACATGGTGCACAGCCAGTCACACACATGCTGTTTCCCTCTGAACACAACCTATTGCGTTATTCTCTACTGTGCAAGGTAAAAGTCCTGTGTTTGATATGTGGCTGCTTAATCCAGAGGGAAAGAGGATGAGCAGAGACTGTTTGAAAGAACATGTAGCTCCAAAAAATAAAACTTTACTTGAAGCTTATCAGGTAAAGAAAGAAGTATATGTGTTGGGGAAACTCTGACCTCAGAAGGTGGTGGCAGATAATATGCTCATACAAAAGTTTAAGTTTTGCAGGATCATTTATCACCTGTGACAGTATCTTGCAGTAAGAAAAGTTCAAACTGTGTAAAGCATCAGCACTACTTCTGCACAGGAAGATGATACCTCTCTAGGAGTTTTATCAGTGGATTTTCCATGTCCTACCTATCAAACACAAGCACATCTGAGAGAGGCTTAAAATAGTAATCCACAAAAGATACAGAGGAAGATTCCAATTTGAATAAGCCAAGCATCTTCCTCCCCCATCCTACTATCCATAGGTTTCCTTTTATTCAAATCTACCATGCCCACAGACTTGTCAGTTGAGAAATATCTTAAATTCATCCTGTGCCTGTAGAAACAGTCTAACAACTTTAAGAGGTAGCCAGTCCCACTGCATGAATTTCAAAAGTACATAAGCCATCAACGTGGGAAGACAGCATCTATGGAAAGGTGAAGGAAGGTATGACGATGATAATTTAGACAATTTTGATTTCCTTGTTCACCATCAAAGCAGACCACAAATTTTTTGTCTTAGAGTGTTTAACAGAGGAAAGGAGATGGGGAATAGCAGCTGTGAGTAGGAAGCAAGAGAATTTCAGGTATATTGAACAGAAAAGTAAACAGAGTTTAAGTTAAGTGGTAGATCTGTTAGAAGAAAGGCAGTGATATAAGGTTTTGAAGAAAAACAAGCACAACTGTATGCATCTCTATTTTCAAGTGAAAATTTCTGCTTAGAAATTCTAGTTTGGAAGTTAAAGTATTGTTGCTGAAAACAGAAAAGTTATGGTTTGGAAGTGCTGCTGCCTTGCCCTGGGAAACTGCAGTTTAGCTGCTCTGTGTTTATACTTCCTTCTGTGGCCCAGAACCCAGGTTGACAACACCATCAATGACACCCCACAATTTCTCCTTATGAACAACCAAGAGGCCAAAGGCATTCTTATAAAAGTTGCCCTGCTGAGGAGCTTCAGCCATACCAGAGATGAGAAAAACAAGTCTACTAAATAGAAATGACTAAAAAATACTACCAAACCTATTTTGTAAATAGTGTTGATTAGTCATGTCCCTTTAACTCACACAAAGAGACGTTCCTACTGAAAGGCATTCAGCAGGGCTCCTTGCTGAGCAACACAGGTTTCCCTGTATGCTCTCACCTCTGTGCTGTTCTGCTCGCTGCTTCATCATCTATATCCAAAGCAAAGGGAATCTGCATCCATTTGGCAAGATGCTGTCTCTGGGTCTGACAGATATAAGCCTTCCAGCAGAGGTCTTGCCCTCACAGAGACATACCTGCCAGCTCCAGCCGTCTTGTGGAAGACACAACTAGAGTACGGCATTATTTAATGAATCTCACTCCCAAACTTCAGCTTTGTGTGAGTCTTTTTCAAATCAACTAAAGGGTTGTCTCTACAGCTATGTCATTTAGATGACAGTAGAGCAACAACACAATCAACACCTGAAGGGAGGTTTGAACAGGCTGAAAATGTAATTACTCCAAAACTGGGCAACGAATTGTACAAATGTCCTCCCCATCAGATCAGAAACAGCACTGCTTTCAGATTCAAGTGCAAAAGTAATTTTCTCAGCCTAGCTTTCCCCCAGCAGCACACTGATGAAACTTCGTAACTCCTAAGGGAACAACTCCAGTGCTGTTGGAAGATGCAGCTATAGGATCCATACGCACATGTCACAGCTTTAATCTAGCTAGCACAGACTGGGAGCTAGGAAGCTTTAACAAGGAACTTTTTAAAACAGACCACTGGAGTCCACCTGAAGCCACCAGTACTTATTCAGCACCTTGAGGACTGGGCCATTCTAAGGGCCCTCAAGATCTAAGCTGTTTTGAATAGAACCAACTGCAAGTATACAACCTATCTTCGATCTCACCTCTAAATACCACATTAAACATTGAAGAGTAATGAATGACAGCCTAGCACTGCTCAGACACTAAGACATTTCAGTGTCATAATACACTTTGCCCTGATGGTTTGAGCCAGGGAAGGCTACAGATGGTGGAATGATACTGCATACAAAGTGGGATTTGTCTGTCACAGAATTAGGGTCTATGTAATTTAAAGTCATGAATACTTACAGTGTCTGGCATTTCTTGTTATACTTTCCAAGGGCTTTTTTAATGGCTTCAAGAAATATTTATAGGGTGAAAAATAGCCCAAGACCTGGACTCCCCAAGATATTTCAGCATTAGTGTATTACAAAATTACCAAGGGAGGGCTAGAAATCATTCCTTAAATAGTCTCAAAGGTAATAAAATAAAACCCACTGAAAGACAAATAGGAACATGAAGGCCCAAATATTACTACTTCTGCTTTAATCGGGTTCCATAAGAGATCAAAATCCACTAATGCTAATTAGCAATAAACAATAATAGCACTTATACAGACCTATTCAACTCTGAGATGTTATAGGCACTCATTTATGAGTACGTAGGAGACCGATGAGATAGGTACTATTCTTCAATATCACCAATATTGGCTAAAATTGGAATTTCTATTCCAGGAGAAATGCTCATGGAGTGTAGTTTCTGTTCCAAACTGTAATAATTCTTCTAAAAATGTCACTTCACAGGCATTTTTAAACACACTTTGCTTCATTTTAATTGACAAATCACAAAAATAATTGATGTCAATATCTGGTCTGTTCTAGAACTTTGCAGCTCTAAAAAATGATCTTTCTCAAATATTTAAACTCCTTCCCCCCCCCCCCCTCCCCCCCAATCTAGTTCCATCTAACTGACACATACTGCAAAGCTGAATTCTGATAAAGCTGCTTTTTCTAAAAGAGAAATGTGCTGGTCCAAAAGAAACTGCTGCAGCAGGAAGGATGGGGACTATGGAGTTACTCATGTAGTGCCTCATTTTCCAAATAAAATACATTCCATCATTATTCAGCTCTATTACTACCAAAAATGGAAAATTCAGACAGACTTCAGGAATCAGCAAGCACGAGAAAAGCCTTAGCCATTTAGGGAACATAGGCAGCAGAGCAACATGATAATTTGCAATAAACATAGCTACCACAGAAGTAAGTTTAATTTCAGCTATCCAGCCAAGCTAAAGCGCACTTCCATCATGGGGAATTCCTCTTCTGTAAGCACTTGCCTAACATAAGATTGTTTTGCAGTGATTAGGAGTAGGAGCCATTCACTTCTCAGATGCTGATTCAAAAGTTATTAAACACACACACAAAAATTATCCCACCGTAATTAAGTCTTCATCAAATGTAATCACAAAGTCTTGAACTTTCAGCTCAACCACCTTGTGCATCAAAGTAAACGGTAAACATTTTGCCTAAAAGATTACAAGTTGAATAACCCAGAGCAGTAGGAAACCAGTGTCACATGAAAAATTAAGACCCTTGGTGTTTCTAAAAGCATTCCAAACAGTAGGGAAAAAGCAATCAAAATGCATTAGCAGAGGACAATATTCACACCTCCCCTATACCCTTTTTTAAGCTATAAAAGCAAACGCCACATGAGCAAAGCAGATAAAGCTTGAATGGACAGGATTAATTAGAAAACAAAAAAGTAATGGGAAAAGCTGCTGTGCTTTTTTTTTTCCCCCTGCAATTTTCAGTTCAGTAAGTGGCCACTTATAAAACCCAAACAAAACACTCAAAAAATCCTAGCATGGGATGACATCTCCTTGTCTTTCTTTGAGTAATGAACCTATTTTCTTGTTCTTTGAAGATAAGGCAACTTTTGACTATGAGAAATATAGGAGAAAGTTTTCTATTATAGGTATAGGTCAGCTAGAGAACAGCAGCAGAAAATTGCAATACAGCAGTGATACAAAGTTGTGGAAGATAAGTTTTCCAGATACACTCCTGTACTCTCTTTCTTCAGTTTCTGGAATTTCAAGGGCAAGTACCAAGAAACAAGGCGAGACTCTGATGAGAGTTCATTAATTACATAGATAAAGGGAATGGATTGGGGTGGGGGGTGCAGATGGTGGGGGGAGAAAGAAAGAAAAAAATTTGAACTGAAACTTTTCTGTTCCAGTGCAGGGGTAAATGAGAATGGGGAGGGAACAGCCTGGCCAGAAGGCACCGAGGGATATTTGTTCAGTCTAGTTAGCATTGAACCTGAAACTTCAGATCATGGAGTCTGATGTTCCTCTGAATCCAATGCATACAGAGCAAATTTCTAAGCTTCCCACCCCCATCCTGAATTACTTTGATGTCAAAGCCAAAGAGGAACACCATTTAGTTGGAATTAGGCCAGTGTTTCACCCCTCTTTTCTCCCAGGAAGAAACAAGGAAACCTAAATACCTCAAAGCTTTTGAAATGAAATTGTATTCATCTCCAGCTCCCTACCTCCCCTCTTTTCTTTGGAGCACTTTGCTGGGTTGCTGGAAATGTTTATGTCTGGGACACCAGTTCACAGGCATGTCCCACCTGGAGTAGGATGTAACAGGCCCTGACATAAGGGCTTACACAGAGCAGTGTCTTTCGCAGCACCATTAAAGTAGCAAAACCCCTTGCTTCAGAATACATTCAGCTCTACTGCCATGGAATATTTAAAATAAAGCAGAGCAAACAAATATATGTATACCTATAGAAAAGACATAAATTCTTTTCTACATATGTGTGTGCATATACATACATAAAAACACATGGAGAGATATTCTAAACTACTGGCAAAGTGCTACTCGGGAGTGACAAAATCTCACTATCACATACCTAAAGGTCTCTATCATCTCCAGTATTGTGCCCATGTTCTTGATCTTGCCAGAAGAATTTAAAAAACAATGTGTCAAATCACTAAACTGTTTAAGCAACAGATGAATCAAGGATTTCAAAACACAAAAAACAAGACTGGGTGACACCAAACCAGAATAAGAGGTGTCTTATTAGTACTGAGCTGAGGAGCTGTGCTACAGCATCTCTGTAGCACAAACATCATTCCAGTGTGACAGGGTGACACAAGAGATAGGGATTCTTCAACAGTAGCAAAGAGAGGAAGAAAATTAAATTCCCTGTCACTCAGCTGTAAGTGGTCTAATGAAGTGACAAGCAGATTTCCCAAAATAAAAGAAATGCATGCCTCTGTCTAAATAAAGACCATTAGACTGAAACCTGAAAGAAGCTTGCGAGCACAAATGCCAAATTGGAATAAACACCTTTCCTAGTTATAAAACCTTTTTCTAGCAAAACCCGTTGCCTTCTCCAGGTGCCAGAAGGCTGTGTCTCAGCAGCAGGACTCTCCTAGCCCGAGGGCAAGCACACTGGCACAGCAGGTTCAGCAAAGGCTCATCCCACAGCCCATACTGCACTGGCTAGCTCAGCTCTGCTGGAGCGTCTCTGGGGAAAGCGCACACCTTCCTGCAGAACAATGCAAAACTACAGCTATAAATTTTCTCTTGTCTTGAATCAAGCTCCCCTTTTCCCAACGGAGAGCTTTTTCCTGCTGGAGAAACTCCAGTAGAACTTCTCCAAATTACTTCCTGACGTAGGACAATTAGCACACAAGTCCAGGACTCACAGCACTGGATCACTTCCAGCATCCTCCAATCAAGCAAATCCAGCCCTCTACATTTAATTAAACTGCAAGTAAAAAGCTAGTAGTTTGTTTCATCACCAGAGTGCCATAGCAGCCCAGAGTTTTGCTTCAAAATGACCAAGGCAGAAACCACAGGCGTTCGAGTGATCTGTTATTAGAAGTACTTATCACTAGCCAGATATTTCAGGCACCAGTTCTCAGAAGTCTGCGCGATGGGAAAAGGAAATCTATAGCAACCTGTCAGGGGTTGGAGAGAGGCCTTTAAAGCAGGACTGACTCCAGCCTGCAGAAATCTAATGCAATCAACATGCTTCTGTCCCTGACCCTAAAAGACACACCTGGGTCCGTCCCCAGCCCCGCGCTTCCATCTGTGCACACAGCAGGTACGCAGAGGACGTTCTCCACAGTGGTTCATGGCTCACGGCTCACTCATCCCTTTCCCTTTGGAACAGGATCATATGCGTAACCCCCAGCCTTTTAAGATTACTGGGGTACACTCAGTCTCCTTGACATGTCATTTGTCCCTCACTTCTCCCTTGATGAAAATCAAGAAGGTCATATACAAAGATATACATTATATCATGTAGAGATATGGCTAATTAGAAAATGTTTTAACTGTCATGTTTGCAACATGATTTTTCCCCCTAAGAGTGCCTGACTTACATCAAACATGTTTCTGAGCACACTCACTGACTTTTCCTATGGAGGTAGTTCTGAATTCAGAAACTGCCTGTGAAAGTTTCACTTCCTCCAGTTTGTCTTAACTTCCTTTCACTTAGGTACACATCTGAATTTGCTCAGGAAGCCACACATGGTTCTGGGAAGAGGCACTAAGGACAAGAAGGTTCGGGGAATTCTCTTTAAGGTCTTTTCATTAGCTGTCCTCTTGGAAGTAGTCACACAGCAGCAGCTCATGATCTGTATAAAGAAAAACAAACTAAAGTCTCTGCTCTGATCGCTTTACAGCATGATTCCAGATAGGCAATGAACATTTCAAATTTATTTACAGTGACAGATATTTCAAATGCTGATGGCTCTCAAAGGAACTTTGCATGACAATTCCCCTTTTGTTATTTTTTAAAAAAAGCAAAACTAACAAAGCAAAAAGTATCACTTTGGGCCACTTCTAGTGTAGTGAATTACACGAGTCTAAATTAAGCTGGAACATATTCTATAAGGTTGCATTAAATCTGCACACTCCAAATCCAGCAATGTTGAAGAGATTTATCAGGAATAGACAATTCAGATTGTAACAGAGTGATTTAAGATGGTGCACCAAAGGGGCACATATGCTCAGCCTCTCCTTAACTGGCCAATTTTTTTCAGCTAAGCTATCACTGACTGTGTCATATTTCATTACTGTAGAAGCCCTGCTTGGAAATAGCATCAAAGGAGAATGCCCATTCCTGTGCCTCTGCTAAAGAATCTGTTACAAGTTTCCTTACAGCACAAGAGGATTTCAAGTATTGGGGATTTTTTTCTGTAGTCCCACCACCATGATATACACTGAAATTAAGAAACACATTTTTTATATTTTGAGGTTGGGCAGGAAGCACCAACAAAAACCTTGGCGCTATATCCACAGAGTTAACGATTTTCCCGATCTTCCCTCAGAGCTCAGGTATGACCCAAAAGGCTGAAGGCCTCCAGCAAATCCAGAAACCTTCAGAAAAATCTGTTTTCTCATCTACCTAGATAGCTCCAGGGCAACACTGTTAACAAGGCTAAATGGCTCTGAGTCATTTTAACCACAAGCCCTTGCATGTGGGCAGTTTCATCATGCCCATCATCAGGGTACTGTTTACATTTAACCTTAGCATTTGCCCTTTTTCTAAACGGAGACAGGTTAGAAAGGACAGATTTGGCTTACCGTTCACAGCATTTATCGACCTGAAGAGGTTATTATGATAGACTGCAAGTCCACAAGGTCTCTTGCACTCCAGCTCTGATTTCCATAAAGCTATAGATTTTGTGATCACAGCTGCCCTGTATAGGTGCATTTAGTTAACAGTTGCAATGAGCTACCCTATTCAATCCAGCTGAAAGCAGGGCCCAGTGAGAAATCTTACACGACCGTCTGCTGTGAGCTACTGCTTATCATTTTGCCATTGTAGAAACACAGAGCATTTGACTATGTGTACAGAGATGAGGTAACTTTATACGTAGCTTCAGCTACACAGCAACATCCAGTACCAAAGCCAGCATCTGGACTTTGCCATATAGATATAGCACAAGTATTTTAAGTATCAGGTAACAACCCTCAAGTATTTGCATCTCACAAGAGCACTGGCAGGGTCCCCAGAGGACCTCAATTTGTAGCTGATGTTTCTGTTCCTCCTCTGATCTAACCAGACTGGCAGCCTACTGCAAAATCCTCATGGCATTGCTGCTATTGCCTCAGGAAAGCCCAGCCCTGCTGATATACATCATTCCTACACACCAGAACAAGGAAGAAGCCATCTCTTTCCTGCTTCCCATTGAGAAGGCCAGGTAAAAAAGCTCAGGTATAACAACACTTCTTACAACTACACTACAACACATGTACACCCATCAAGCTTTGGTGGCAGAGCACCAAGCTGTGCTTGGCATCCAAACCCCAAACCCAGTCCAGCATTTCCCAGGCCTGGCTCCCGGACAAGCCATCCCTCGTTTTGACACTTTTCCTTCAGCTTGCTTAAGATGAGCTCCTCATTACCATGCGGGCAGAACAACCCAGACATTGAATTTTGACTGAACACCTGTGGTGCTTAGTGGTGCTCAAGTCATTTTCATCAGTGCAGCTTCAAAGTACAGAAACACTTTAATCCATTGAAGTTGTAGTAAGGGAAATGATGATTAATCTCTTCACGTGTCACACCCACGGTCTTCCTTCTAATAAGGATATCTATCAGTATTACAACAGTTCAAGTTAAAGAAAAAAGGCCCTGACACAATACTATACTTACAAGAAATTGTAGCTAGGTTGGTGACCAGGGTTGTCTACCTTTAACATTTTTACATCTGTTAACCAGCCTAAAATATAGCCATGCTGGGCATTCAGCGTCCACTTTCCTCTTCACATGATGGCCCATGACTACAGAACTGGTTTATATTTCGGGACCAAGGATGGGTGTGAATGCCCCAAACCATATTTTTCTTTCTCTCTTATAATGAGATCCACGGGTCTAGCAAGAGATATTAGCCCCACTTAACTCATTGCCGAGATTTTCTCACATATAATTACTTAGACAGATAAATCTTCTTCCCAAAATGCTAAGGCACTGACAGGATGAAATACTAGCCTATACCATGGTTGCTTTTCACAGTATTTTAACTTGTGTCTTACATGGTATTTTTATTTGCTTGTACAAAATACTGTAAAACTAGATTGAATTTTCTTGAAAAAAAACAGAGACCACAGTATTGCTGTGGAGCGTTTTTCCTGTGCTGATCAACCTGCACTGGAAGATTTTAAGGTTTCTGGTCACAAGACTTTTTAAAAATCATCAGCTATCCTCAGAGGAAAGACACAAATCTCCACTTTTATTTGCTAACTTGATTGGTGCTTTATTTTTCTTTCAAGTTTCTGCTGAGTCTGCTTGGCTCATAGCCAAGGGATGCATTTTACCTCTCTATTCTTATCAAGTTAAGGATGACCATATTCAAGTTGATGGGGAACAGGCTGGTAGAGAAACAGACTATTAAATAAGCCCATTTCCTCAGCAACAATCCCTTTTTCTCCAGCACTTTTATAACTCTGGTTTTCAGTACCACTCCATTCTGACACAAATACCCTGCCTCTTGACCTTAAGCAGATCAGAGTTGTGTCAACACTAAGGGTGAAATTCAGATGGAGTAAATTGCTCTGAACCTCACCTTTCTCATAGCCTGCTCTTAACCTGCCAATGCTTTGTATAGCAGGAGAGATCACCACCCAGAGGGACCTGTGGCATTTGATGTGGATGAACCTTGCCCCAAAGGGCACCTGGACATTTCCAGTACCACATTTGTTATTCAACCAATGACATCCTTAATTAAGGCCAAGTGAAATCTTAATCCCAAAGGTGCCTGGTTTTGTTTTGGTTTTTTTTTAAAAAAGACCATTATCTCCAAGTAGACAGTGTATCTGGTCAGGATACGAAAGTTTCTGTGGTTAACACAAAACCTTTGGTAGGAATGAAGACAGTACTTCTCTGTTCCTAGTTCAACTAATTAGTGCTCAGAACTGTGTTCAAGTGTCTTTCTCTAATGCCACAGACCTTAGCTACTGCTTCATAGTGAACTTCTCATAAGCCTAAAATCTGTAACATCTGTTCTATAACTTAACAAAGCAAAAGCTAAATCCCCTCTCAGAAGGAAAAAAATAGCTGAAACACAAAGGGATTTAATCAAGAAACAAGTCTTCATTTATCAGTATTGCTATTGTGCTGGATTTGGCTGGGATAGAGTTAATTTTTTCCATAGTAGCCCATATGGGGCTCTGTTTTGGATTGGTGCTGAAAACAGTGTTGATAAGACAGGGATGTTTCCATTATCGCTGAGCAGTGCTCACACAGGGTCGAGGCCTCTCCCCACCAGGGAGGAGGCTGGGGGTGCCCAAGGAGCTGGGAGGGGACACAGCTGGGACAGCTGACCCCAACTGACCCCAGGGATGTCCCAGACCAAACGGTGTCATGGTCACACATGCTGCTGGGGGAAGAAGGAGGAAGGGGGGGACGTTCAGAGTGATGGCGTTTGTCTTCCCAAGTCACCGTTATGTGTGATGGAGCCCTGCTGTCCTGGAGATGGCTGAGCACCTGCCCGCCCATGCAAGAGGTGAATGAATTCCTTGGTTTGCTTTGCTGGTGTGTGTGGTTTTTGCTTTATCTATTAAACTGTCTTTATCTCAACACAGGAGTTCTCTCACTTTTACCCTTCCAATTCTCTCCCCACCCCACCAGGGGGGAGTGGGTGAGTGGGTGTGTGGGGCTTAGTTGCCAGGGGGCAACACACAGGAAGTTCCTAGTAAACAAGAGTCTCAGGAACCAGAGGATCTACCTTCTACAGATCTGAGGTTGCTCTGTTCTGAACAGAACTGAACAAGAGCTTCTCTGAGCAGCTGACACCCAGTTGTATTGGTGAAGACCAGGAGGAACCTTATGTGATTAGGCACGTTTTTAAAGAGAAGACTTCACATGTCTATCCCTATTTAAATTTAAACCTTTTGAGGATCAGATTCAGTTTGGGGTCTGAGGTTTGCACACATTTGTCTTGAGATCCTGGGGTGCAGTTAATCCATTTACACAAGCCTGGTCAACTGTTAATTACTCCATTCCAACCAATTGGGAATAACATGTTCCAGATCCACAGTCAGCATCTTCACATTCCCTAGATAACACATGGCCCAGCATTGTCAGTCTAACAGAAAGCCATACTTCTTACGATTTCAGAGAAACGGCTCACAAACTCAAACTTGCATACAAATAGTTGCAGGACAAGGCACGGAACTAGAAAAATGAACAACACTGCCACAATACAGCAAATCTTTCATTTGAATCCAGGAGCCACTCTGAAACAGGTGTTCTGCTGGGCTCCCCCACTGGATATGCAACTCACTAATTACCAGATTTGTCTCAGGACTACTGGCACTAATTAACACTGCAGTCTAATTAATCAGAAATTCAAATTCCACTGAAGAGCTTTTATGCAGCTATTTCTGCTAGGCACAATGGAGAATTTTTTGTTGTTGTTGGGTTTGGCTTATTTGATAGTTTATTTTGCTTTGAACTAGTAGCAAGATTAATAGTCTTGATATGAGTAGAATTGATCACTTTCTATTAAACAGCTTTTTGTCTTTTTTTTAAACTAACATTGTTCTTACCAAACTCAAACACATACCCTTCCCCCTGCCTTGTATGTTATTCTCAAAGCACAGTGTTTTTTTCATATGACAGTAATCAATACCTTAACTGTTGCTTGCTATAGATCTTTCCATCTGTAGACTATGAGCAGCTTGGGCTTAACCAAGGAGTTATCCTGCCACAAATTTTAAAGACTGAGATATCTGCAATTCCCCCAGTACCAGAACTAAACTCAGCCTGCCCACAAACTCACATTAAACTCAAATCACAATTGTACTCTCCAATTTAGCTCAACTATAATTTCTTCAGGGACGTGCATGTTTCTTTCACTATGCTGACAGTGTTTCAAGGACAAACATGGTGTTTGACAGGGCCCCGCAAGAGGCCAGGGCCAAGCATGGCCTCCAGGTTTTTCAGGAATCTGAAATACTCACAGCAAAGTGCAGATTCACAGCTGCTCAGGCACCAGCTATGTATTATTGTCACCAGAGTACTGTTAACACTTTACATAAAATCCTCTCCCTCTCACATATTCTAAATGGACGTTTAGCCTCCCAGTCACCATCATCTTCCCTTGAACATCTGAAACTCTGGCCTCCTGTGATGGTAAGCAAGAGACCATCATGGGATACTGCATGGCCTCCTGCATCTCCCAGAACCTCTACTAAAACAATTATACAAAAATGGAAATATCTGTCCCGTCCAGAACATTTTCAAATTGTGCTCTGGACAATATTAATTTCAGCCACATGGGAGGGAAGCACCCAATTTTATTTTTACCAAAGCATTAATTCTTGGTAGATGTGAATGTATATGAGTACTTGCTGCTTTAACTAAAAAGTAAAATAACCTGTGAAATGTATAACAGACCAGAAATGCTACCTGCCTTTAAATATTCCTCCTTCCATACTGTTACTCCTCCACATCTCTATGCAGGTTTGTCAGAATCCTTAGCCCTACAATATATTATTAAGGTGCTTCATTAGCTATTTGTACTTTGCACTACTTAAATAATTCAGATGCAAGCAACTAGAATATTACACAAACCTACATGAGAGAGGCTTAACAGCAAACATAGCTTTAAGCAATTTCAGCAGTTTAGTCACCCAGTATTTCTTCAGTCCCCATCCAGCAGGTTTTCAAGCTACTAGGAATGTAGTACCCTACCTAGTTTTATGAAACAGCACAAGTAGAAGATCATGCCATCAGTGGCTAGTTTCAAAAAAGTACATCACATTCAGATCAGCCAAAATCCAGGTAAGCTCCAAGACAAAAAGCAGTAAAAGAAACTTTCCCACTCTGGCTGTTCTGGTTCCTGGAATGATTTAGCAGCTGAAGGCAATGAGAGCTACAGGTGCTCAGCAGTCCGAAATATCACACCTAACCTGGCAAGCATGGTAGAGAGAGCAGAGCTGCAAACTGGCACAAGCAGGACTTAATCCTGATACCAATGAGTCAAGACACACAAAAGTTAACCCTGATCTTGCTGGCTTCTACATGGGGTAACATGCTAAGTCCTCACAGGCTGTGTACACTTAAGAAAACCTTTCCTGATTTAAGAGGTGAAAATCTAAATGCATCTAAATAGGCAAAAACTTGTACAAAGCAAGCTCTGGTGCCTGGTGAGCACTAGGAGGCACAAACAGTAAACATTGCCCGTGTGTCCCCCCCTCCCTCTCCTCCCCAACACCTGCACTGAGAAATGCCAACTCCAGATAAGCTGCGGCAGTTGAACATCAGCAGTTCGTTCACCAGATGCACATTAACCCAGATGCTTCTAAACTCATACAAGAATTATTTAATGCAGGTCTTGTACCCTTCTGAAAACCAAAGCATGTTTTCAATCTCCCATTACACATCCATGCATCACTGCATTTGTTTTCCAGAGTTTTTGTATGGAAGAAAGAGACTTTGCAATCATCCTGCTGATTATACCTACAGCTGGTGAAAATTACAGAAAGCCAGATGGTGTGTCACCAATTGTTCTGCAGCTGGCCACAACGAAGGCAGCTGGGGGAGACAAACACTCCCACCACACTCACCACAGAGAACAGCACAAAAAGAAATGCATCTCCTCCTAGAAAAACTCTAATTCATTATTCAAGAAAATAGAGTTGAGGAAAATTGTTTCATGCAATTGCCAGGGGAGAAAAAGGGACAGAAAAAAAAAAAAAAAAGCCACCAAGCTAGAAGTTCAGTTGCTCTGTCAAATCAGTGCGGCAAAACCTAAACTAATGTGGTTGATTCCCAAGACGTGGGAGTGAGGGATGTCCTTTGTTTGCAGTCGTGATAGCCATGTGTGTTCCTTGTGATGCTTCACATTTACATCTGGCAAGCTTGATTTCCTACCATCCTCTGAACTGCTAAGATTTTCCCCTCCCTAGACAACACACCACTGAGAACAGAAGCCGCTCTAAGGCTCAGAATCTGAACTATATATTTTTGAGCAAACGTATGCTGGCTGGCAGAGAACCATTCATTAACACATGAAGTGAGATGATATCATAGGCTACAATGGAACACTGCTCTACTGAAGTGCTTACTTGAAGCCCAGGCCTTTGATTTCATTTTACATGACATATGCAGACCTGTCTTTGAACGTTACAGACACCACACGCTTCAGTCAGCCATCCGCCAACCTGAACTAACCAAAAAAAGAATCTGTATCTAAACCTTTCCATAATTCTCAAGCACCAGCTGACTATGAGGCGGGAACTGTCATTCTGATGATTTCGCAGATGATTTGGAAGGGCAGTTCCTTAAAGGGTCACTGACTTGTCTGTCTACCTTTAGCTTCACTGCATCCAAGGTCTCTTCAGTTGCTGAATCCACTCCCAAAGCACTTTCCATCACATCTCTCTGGACAGGCACATCTTTTAGCCTTGAAACACTAAGCCAGTAGTCCCACAGCCCTAGATAAATAGTGTTTCCAGACTCTGAATCTATTTTTTCCAGAGCTGTGATGGCAGCAAGCACTCTCAGATGTCTACAATAGTTGTGCACATCTTATTATTCCGCTCCGTCCCCCTCGTTTCATCAGGTTCTCTTAAACTGCTCATGAACACTCAAGAGCATTTACACACCTGCTGGACCTTCACTGTGCTCACTAGGTCAAATAATTGGTTGGGATCCATCACTAAAAGCAGAGGGGAAATGGGTCTGCAGCAGGCTAAAAGCCACCAACATTCTTCCAGCATGACAATACAACACTGAATGACACCTCTTGTCTTTGTTAGAAATTGCAAAAGATTTCAAATGAAGCTGAAATGCTCATTTTCTTGAGAAGGAAAAACAGAGCAATCTCCAGAGATGTGGTGACAAACTATCACAGTTAGTCCATCACTTCACAGGATCAGACTTTTGTAGTCTTCCGACAGTCCATTTTTTCAGTGTACTGATTTTTTTTTTTTTTCATCCAAGTACCATGCAGCACTGCTACAGAGCCTTAAAACAGCTTCTGCATTTCATCCCAGAGGCTTTACCATCTAAATGACAAGGAAGGGGATTCTTTACGCATGCAGATTAGCCAGCTCTACGCCGTACAGCCAGCCAGCATGAGACTGAGGGTATCATGATGACCAGAGTTCACGATGCTTCACAGATCGGCCTTTCAAGCAGAGGCAATCTCATTGCTTCTGCATCTGACCCCAGAAAGAAGGAATATACACAGTTTATTTTGGAAAGGCTAATGTGTTCATTGACACTGTAGCTATATAAGAGGCTTTTTAGTCCATAACTTGAACAATATTACCTCCCATCTCAGCCTAGCTTGACATTAAAATCACATGTCCTGGTATGTAAGTACCTAATAAGAATAGTACGTGATGAGGAAGACTTTCTACCAACAGCAGAAAAATTGTTAGTTTGCCCATGCTTGTCCACTGTTAGCCATATCTGCTTCAAAGACAGATTTCCCCAGTACGTTAGGACAACAGAGGTTCATACATTAGTCTCCATTTATTTAATAAGCTCAAACCTGTAATGTGCTAAGGGTTTTCACTGAATAAGTATCAAGTGTATAACTATGTGGGCTTGACTACATGAAAAGAAAGAGAAATAGGTCAAACTATCACGATTACTTTTTTTTTAAATTAATGTGGTTGAACTATATACCTCTGTAACAAACTTGCAAGGACAAAAATGTTGCCCCATGAACTTTTCCCTCTGAGCTTATCATATTGAATGTAGATATCAGTAATGATCAAGAAAGAAAAATGGATATATATACATATAAAAATTTCATGCACGAAACCTAAAACACTGTAAACTCATGCCTTTCTACAGATGATGATTCACTCATTAAATCTAGAAACATTTTCAGACACTGAAGTGGATAACATATCTGTGTGGGTATGGGGTAACTGTGAGACTGAAGTGATGGATAATTTGAAAGGTTAAGATACTATATTAAGAATATATTTATGACCAGAGCTGAAAAAAAAGTTCCAAAATTTTAAAAAAAATTAAAAATTGACTGTGTTTTGGCTGTATTTGATGGATTTTCCTATAAATGCAATGTTTGCTAAACTAAAAGGAGAATAAACCTGTTTTCTAACCAGCTTCCTTAGGGCTGAAGGACAGTGCCCATACTCCTTTTCCCCAGGGGGGTCCCCCCAAGGCGGCCAGTATGTCTGTGTGCAGCTGATCCCTTAACCACATGCTGCTGGCTCTTGTAGGCTTTAGCAACCCTGCATTACTCACTGGAAAGGTAGGTACATGAATATCTTGTGTACAGATGGAAAGATTTATTTTTCTAAAATCGAGATATATCTAGAGATATATAATACACAAATAAATATCAGAAAAGAACCCCTGACTAAACTGGTACTGAGACTGCATTGCTGCTTCTCTGGGCTCTGCTTTCAGCACGCAGCTACCGCATCCCCAGGGCACGCTCAGCTCACATTCTATGTGCCGTATCAACCAACTCCACATGGACCAGCTCCTCATCTGGTGCAAACTGGCACTGTTCCAATGACTTAATCAGAATTTTGCTAATTAGCACCAGCACACAACTGATGGCTTTCTGCCTGAGGAGATGTGAACATTTTTCCTGCCTGCTGGCCTGTGAAAGCTTTTGCTAGCATGGGACAATCTTTTCTGATGTGGTAGAAAAACAGTTGTGTGTCGTGTTTCCATTTCTGGAAGGAACTTCAGGGAATGCTTGCTGCACTGACGAGACAGGCTCTAGCAGGCTGCGGTTCTGTAAGACCCAGAGATGTCAAACAGGACACTGTGACCACACAGGTCAGCTGGAAAAGTGTGCTTCTGACACACTGCCAGAGGAAACGAGCTCTCCTCATCAACAGCACATAGCTGTGCTGAGCCAAGCAGTCTCCCCATTGCAGGGAAAACACAGCATATGTGCAAAGTAATTAACAGCTACCGTTTAACTCCGGAAACCAAATGAACAGGGACAGAGCTAGAGAACATTAGAACCGGTGTACTGTTTCTTGGCACTAATGAAGGACAAAGCACAGCACTTCTCCGCTCACTCTGCACTCAGGTCTGTGTATACACATGGCAACGCAGAAGAAAATATAGCAGTATTTATTATTGATATTTGTGACAAAGAGCACCTGTATAGCACAACAGAGATGGAATCCAACTCTGCTAGGCAGACTGCCTCCAAAAGAGTAACACACAAATACACCGTAATGACAGATGAAGCATTTGTTAACGATGGCATGGCCAGATTAGGCATTGTGACCAAGGTTACACAGACAGCCAAAGGACACTGAGAATCTCTGTTACAGTCCTCTTTGCATCTGGAATGCATTCCCAGATGGAGACAGACAAAAAAACCCAGAGTCAATACTGCCAGGTATCTTAGGCTTAACTGGAGTCACTCTGATTTGCATTGATACTAATGATAACACGTAGAAAAGCTCATCAATTTTATAGAGTGAAAGTTTCATTAGCTATAAAGAAGTTGGACAATAATGGGCATGAAATTACAGAATAAAAGCCATACAGGATCATATAAAATTACAGACTGATTTCCCTCCTACAAAAGATGACATTCAGAAAATGGTAAAGGCACTTCCCACTAATTAAAGGTGTTTAATCACATCATCTCTTTCAGACAGTCTCAAGTTTGTAGTTGCAACTATACTGGTGTAAAGAATTAAGGCAGTGGGAAACACAGCACAGTTCTTTTAGGTGACCTGAAAATACAGTGCTCCCATTCTCATCTTCAGTTGCTATTTCTTTCAGTGCTGCCAAATGTTAAACAGACCCTAGAAGCAAAGAGCTCAGCAGTTAATATGGTACAATTTACAGCAGGAGCTTACATACAGCCTATGTAAAATACAGCTCTGTGTCACAAACCTCCATTGCATGGATTTCATAGAGAAGATGCAGAGGCTATGCTGACTTCCAAGGTTATAATTCAGCAGAAGAGCTGGAGCAACAAGCATATTTTATTATGAGAGGCTGCAGGCTTATTTATTTATCCAGCTTGTGCACCAGGCAGATGCTAGAATGAAGATACAACCTTTCCCCCAGGCTCGCACACATGGCAATTATGTGTCTGAACACCTCCCTCCCAGAGAGCATGGAGTCTCGCTCGCAATTCAGCACTGCAGGAAGCCAGCACAAGCCAAGGAAGGATGCCATGGGAATACAGGATAGCACCAGGATTCTCAACCTTTTCTAAAGTCCACTCTTTCTTACTCAGCTGAGAACCAGTAGCAACCCAGCATTACATTTAATAACTTGATAAGGCTGGCAGCAAGAAGCCCTGAGTTAACAGGATACTACTCTCTCTATCTTGGAGCAAGCACAGAGTACAAGAGCAAATATGACCCAAAGGGGCATACCAAGGACTCCTTGATATATTAGCTGCTATAATTGTGCAAGCTGGTTTTATGTCAGCTCTGCAGAACAAACAGCACTTAAGGAAGACAGTTCCTTCCTTTCTGGAGCAATCGATGGAGTTGCAGCAGGACCCTATAGAGATTATGAAGGGGATAGGCAAGAGAGGTGGCCTTTTAAAGAACAGGCCACGCTCTGGCCACTTACCTAACATTAATGTTGAACTGCCCGCAGTGAGCTCTTCCTTGTTGTATGCCGTTTTCAAATCATTAGCATGCGTCATGACCATGTGACTTCAGCAAGGAGAAAGACTGTCGATTAATGTGTCTTTACAGCAGCCCTTTCACCTCACTAGGACATTTTGCTTGTAGAGTTAACTGTCCATTTGTCACTTCCAAATGAAAGTTGTCAGCTGTGTAAATACTATTGGCCCCACGGGAGTTGTGTCTCCAACCCTTGTTCCAAATAGCAGAGAGGCTGGGAAATCTGACAGACAAAATGAATTCTGAAGTGTTTCTGCAAATGACAGTCCAGAGCATCCTTCCAGGCTTTACATTTTCTTTCCTTCCTGCATCTGCAGGCAGCACCTGCTCAGCAGCTGTATCCCTACCTTCCTTCTAGTGCCAGCTCCTGGCATCAGGAAAAGCCAACTTCTGGAAATACACATCTTTGAACTCCACTAAAATTGGGGCAAAATTCAATGTGATATGCAAAAATCTGAGTGCTTGGGTTTTGGTCTGGTTGCAGCTTAAACCTCAGAGCTGCAAGATCACATGGGGGTTCTAAAATGACTTGTGTACAGGTGAGAAAAAGATTCATTTAGTTTCTGGCAGTTTCTCATTGAGAGTTGGGTAGCATCTGTGAAAGGCAGCCATTTGGTTTTGATTAATGAGAAAGGTTTGCTGAGCACAGATGGAACAAAACCAAAAACACTGTGAGCACAACTGCTGGGTTTACCCATATCCAACAGCCAAACACAAAGTGTACACGGACAGGGAACGGGCCTCACAACACGACAGAGACACATTTATGTATTCACATGAGACACAGTCCAAAAGGACTCACAGTCTGGAACCCAACTGCCATAGACCTTTTAAGACCATAACGATAGACCCAATATCTAGAACAATTAAGTCACTATTATTATGGGAGGACTTTGTCAGAGGCCTGTTTTAATCAGGGTGCTGCTATGTCTCTGTCAAATTATGCTGTCATTAGTCCAAGCACACTACAATGGCATGGCCCATCTGCAGAAATTCTCAACCAAAATGTCACCAAAAGAGGATAAAAGAACTCACCAACACCAATTTGATGTAGATAAGCAGACACTCCTTTATTAATGGCCGGGTGCGTAGGGGAGTTGTCTCACCAACAACACACACCTAACCTGTGTAGCATGCTGATTATATAGGATACAGTAATACATATTAACCAAGTTCTCATACATAAACATGTTAATTCCCATAACTCACTTTCTTATTCCCACCTCTTTCCAGTCACGTGCACTTGAGTCCTGAAATGAGTTGGGGGGCTGCTTTTGCAACCACCACAGACTACTGACCTAAAAGAAAGACCCTCCAATGCCCTTGAACCAAGGATATTGGCTCAACATTGCAATTTTAACATGCTTTGAGGCCCTTTCACAATGTAACTTTTAGAACACCTACAGGGTGCCCCATTGTCTACAGGGCAATAAATTGTCCTTATCTAGCAGTCTAACAATGGTACCTCATCATGAGTCTTATTCTTTGTATAGAATTCTGGTTAATGATTATCACCAGCCTACGTGGCCTTGTCCTGAGACTTTACAAGGAGTTTGTATCAGCATAACTGGCTGTATGGTTACTTTAAACTCAATACAATATCTCTGTGACTGCTTAAAACATTACATCACTGTCTTTTATAAAAAATTATATTCCTGTAAAAATTCCATTTAATCGATTAGTCCTAATCATTCCTTATCAAAATCTCCAAAAATCATCAATTCAAATTAACAACAAATCAGTAACTAACAAAAACAAACGTTGCTCTGTCATTGGTGGCTCTGGAGCATCTTTGTCTTCACTGTGCCCTACAGATGTATGCTTACACTGGTTCCTCACCTTCCTGGTGTGCTGACACAACCCACCCTACTGAGTTCAGTGCTACTGTGGCCACCTGGGCAAGGTAGCTCCTGCTTATGATTTTGGGTTATTAAGGCAAGTAAGGTCCAGCAATTCCCCCGTGGTTGGAGATACAGGTATGTATGGGCTGTAACTTCCATATCGAGACCTGGCTTCCACTTAAGAGATATACTGGTAACAGGCATGTATTGAAATCAGGCTGGTTTTGAGGCTCTAAAGTGACATACTAACAATGCTTCCCTCTTGGTCTCCCCACTTTCTCAGGCTTCACAGTTCATTCTTCTTTTGTCTAAAAATTATTGCTTGCTCTTTCTTTTAAAAACCCACTTGATGCATTAGTTTTTCTATCTTCTTCCATCTCTGTTTCTTAGTTTCAGTTCATATGCTCTTGTTTCTAACTTGCTCCCACACAGCTTTTTGCTCCATCCACCTTCCCCATTCAGAATTTTACATTTCAATCATGTCCTCTCAATCTCTTGTCTCCTAATGAATTCAAGCCTAATTTTCTTAACCTCTCCAAACGGCTCTAAACCATCGAGACCTTTTATCCTACTAGTTACTCTCTCCTGCACCTTTTCTAATTCTTCAATATGCTTTCTGTAATAAGAACAAACCACTAGAGGTAAAAGCCTCTTTTCTGGCAAGTGGAGACATTTATTAGAAAGAACAGAAGAATGCTAATAGCAGCCCCATTTCCTCTCTGTGAGGACAGACACAGACGCCCATTTGCAGCCTGGATAGATCCGTAAGAATCAATCCTGCAACAGTGGTGAAATGGGAGTAGCTGATCTGTAGGGGATTCAGTCTGCTTCCTCATCTACTGCACAGACTGCAGCTGCTTCTCATCCAGGTAACAAAACAGTAAAAATCCGGTGCCCACTCCAATAAGCATTTCATTTAAAGGAGTCTCATCACTTCTGCACAGTGCAGGTACCTTATGGGCTGGGGCAGAACAAGTTCCTTTCAATAGTTTTACCAGTCTACTTCTATCTTGACCTAGAGAGATGGGGTCAAGCATTTCATTCTAAGAGCATGTCTACCAGCCTCCTCATCTATTTCCTGACAGTACAATACCACTGCAAATTCACAAGAGAGCTCGATCTAAAGACAGAAGGGATCAGCATTCTTACAACCTGGATGCCACCTGTAGAGCAGCCTCAAGGTTTACTCATCCCTAAACTGCCCTGAGCAAAACTGCCACAGGCCTTCCTGGCATAGTTACTGCAGTGTCATCATTAATGGGTGCAAAACAAAGGCGTTCACAGAAACTTCTTAAAGATTTGTTCAGACACCTTCAGCCCACCAAATCAACAGAATATGAAGGAGACATAGAGCGTTTCCCTCATCATCTTCATTAACCCAGAGGAAACATGCTGCAGTAACATGCTGCCAGTTGTCATACTCTGCCTGTTATCCTCAAAGTAGGAGAAGCAGCAGTGTCTCTAGAGCAGAAACGCCTCTAACGTCTAGAAACAAGTCTGAAACAAATCTCTGAGTAACTCTGACTCTTCTGAATTACCAAAACACTTAAGTACCACTCCTAATTCCCCATCTAACTCATAACTTGTAAAAGCCTAAAGTAGACCAGCAATGCTGAATTAGAACTCAAGACTTAGAACTCAAACCTGGATCTGAGTTTTGCCACTTTGGTAGAAAGGTTTGGAGCAGTTTGAAGCTCCATGAAAAGCATTTGCAGCAACAGTAATGCATGTTGCAAAGCTATTCTTTTAATGTTATATGGGGATGTTATAAACAGTGAAAATAGAGTAATTACTTTTTTTCTTTCATCCTTGCTTCCAACTGTTGTATGTTTGATCTCAAAACTTCAGTCAGGCCTGCCAAAGATCATGAACTCTGCCTGGCATTTCTGCATTTGCCAATTCTGCCACTGAATTCTGCCCCACTAGTAAAACGCCACTTAGCATAAGGGAAAATTGGGGTGAAGGGAGCTTGCCAAAAAAGATTCAAATTCATATTCCCACTTAGAGTGATATACAGCCCACTACTAAAACTGGGGCTCTAGGAATTAGAATTCTTGTTTTGTGGCTATCCAAAAAGTACAGATGATTTATATGGAGTAAAGACAGGGCCCCAGTTGTGGGAGCTGCTTTCAGAGTCTTCATCATCTTCTGCTGAGACCAAGAGAAAGATTAACCCTGAAAATACAACCCTACAGGAACATTTGGTGTGGGTTTGTGGTTGTTTTTTTTTTTTTTTTTTAATTTCATCCACCCCTTTAAAAACTTTGGTGTTCTTTCTTCCAAGTAATGAGCAGTCCCAACTGCATTTTCAGCAGCTTCCTTTGGTGAAGTACATTCCCTGGTAGAAAACAAGGATATTAAATGAAACATTAGGGATTCCTCCCAGACTAATTGAACCTATTACATTTCATGAGATTTCTACATTTCATTTAGCCTGAAATAAAACAAAGATTGTGTGTCTTTCATGAGCCTATTGAGTAAAAAGCCAAATGTACCTTTAACAGAGCTGCAAAAATTAGTCTCTTCTTATTAAATCATACTTAACAAATTATAGCAGTGACACAAGTTAATTGCAGAGTTATCTGGAGGATGGTAGAGTTATCATGAGTCACTCTGTAATTAGGAACAGAGCATGATTTCTAACAGTTACCAAAGCTATCACACTGGAAGAAATTCTTACTGTGAAACGATGAGTTGCCTGTTATGCTCTAACGCATTGCAGCCAGACCCCAATTACACTACTGCCATTAATATCTGCTCCAAACACACTAAGTAGAAGCTTCCATTTCAGAGGCATTCACTGTGCTATGAAGATGGGCCCTGTTCAAAAACTTAACAGTGTGAGGAAGCGTAGCCTGAAAGGTGACAGGCTATTGCCACAGACACAGTGAAAGGAGGAGTGAGCAGCACTTATTATCATAAATCCTATATACATTCAGAGTGAATAATTAACCAGAGACTGCAGTACACACTAACAGGATCCCACTGCCAACTACATACCCCTCACACACCCTGATGGGACAGGAAATATGGCACATCATGTCTTTGCTGTTGAGATGCCCATGGTTGACCATATGGGAAAAATGAGAAAAGCAGAACAGATTTAAGGTCTGAGGAAGAAATTCAACAGCAAGTTACTGGCTACAGGTAAACAGAAATGTGGTAAAGTTACAGCTGTAGAAAAGGGGAGAACTGAGGCCTGGAAGTTGTTCAGTGCATAACTGAAACCACTGATGCCTTGAGAGCAAGAGGTGAAAAACTGGTTAAGTAGGAGGCAGATGCTGCAACACCCTTGGAGACAGGATAAGGAAGGAAAACAAAATAAAAGCCAAGATTATTTTCACTAAAGGACTAGGACTCTGTGGAGGCTTCTCTGGACTCTCCTCCAGAGGAGGGTCAGAAATGCACTGAAGCACTTATGCATTGAAAAGGATTTGGATGATCACAATTACTTCATACTAAAGAAGAGCAATATGTATCACCCAAGAATGCCAGGAAATTCACAGTGCCCCTTCACAGATCTCAGGTGCCAGGCTGAAATCATTAGTGTATAAACATAGAGAAAAGCAGAAATATTTCATCAGTTTTAACTGGGCAAACTTCTTGTCTCGAGTACTAGGAGTATCTAGTGTCTGCTCAGCACAGACCTATAATTTCTTCAGAACCTCCTACTGCTTTCTGCCTGCAGTTTCTCTTGGGTAAGAGAGTAACTGCTGATAAGAGGCCTGCATCAATGTGGGGGTGCTAACAGTCCCTGGAAGATTTAATGCTGCATTTCAGTAACAGCCCACAAAGCATTCAGTGAAACTTCCTCGTTAAGCTGCTTTACGATAAATCAGTGCTAAACTGTAATTGCAATTTGCTTTTCAAGAACATCCATTTCTCAGAAGTCTATAAAAATTCAGGATGAACATCAGCTAAGCCAAATTTTGCACTTCAGCCCCTTTGTTTTTCAGATTTGAACTATCCCCGATTACCTTCCTTATATACCTCTGACATTTATGAGATCTATAGGCAATGTGTTCTGTGCCTGTTGGCAGGAGCTTGGCATTATTCACACTACCAGATACCACTTTCTGTAATAACTCAGAATGAGAGGAAGGTGCAAGCAATGCAGTCCAACCTACCTGCAAAGAAAAATAATGTATTTTCCTCTGCTACACTACAAAAAAAAGTATGTTTTGTTCCACTCACATCTAAAAAGGGAGCTTTGGGAGACAAAGGTCTCATTTTAAGCTCCGTACACTCCAAGGGGTATGGCACTCTCAGAGGCATGAAGGGGAGATTTTTTTTAAAAAAAAAAAAGGAAAAATAATGAGAGTCAGCTCTTTCTGTCCAATTCTGTCATTTACTATCACAGCCAGACATACCTCTCCATGTTTCTGGGAACATATCTCATTAACCTGGGGTTCATGCATGCCTAAGGTAATCAGTGTTTTGCAGAGGGTCCATGGAGTACACAGCAGAGATTACCATTTTAAGAAAGGAGGCATTTGGAAGCCTATTTCTGAAACAGATGCAAAGAGTCTCCCAAGGCTCACAGTGCAATGTTCTTGCATCTCCTTTTTCAACAAAGAGATGCCCCCAGGAACAGCCTGGTGGTACTGTGGTACTGTCTGCAAAGCGGACCTGGCCAGATACATCACCGATTCAGGCTCTGCCAGCGGCGTCTTGCAGATTCACTGGTAGAAATCAGGGATCATCTTCCCTTGGGACCAGTTTCATTAACGGCCAAATCTTGATATAGCTGTGCCAGTGCAAATCTCAGGGACAGACATCTGAGCCATTTACCCAGCATGAAAACAGGGAGTGCTACCCTGGTGGAAAACTGCAGCTTACAAAAGATAAGTGCAGCTACACGGGTAGTTGAAAAATGAGAGCTGGATGGTAGGTTCCCATTTTAGAAAAGACTCTCTGGGGAACACTTCAGTGGAAAAACCATATGCCCACGTTTTGTATCAAATTCTTGCCACTCTTGAGTGTCAGAAAAGGGAGCTGCACAGGTTAGTACAATGTATAACTCTTGCATCAACAACATAGTATTTTAGAAATGTAAATATAGCTGCAGTGCATGTAAGGACAATGGGATCAAAAAGTGACACTGAAAAAAAAAGGATGGTTAATTGGATCTGGATAGCATTTGCAGAGAGCAGCTAATCAACATGCCAGATAATCAACACAAGGTAAATTTCATCACTGTCACTACTACACTCATTACTGGTGGCAATTTTCTCACTTTGGACAATGGAACTTACTTCTGCCAGTATCACCTTCCAATTCTATTGCACTTAGAGATTAGTTCTGTGAATTTCATGTTTCCAAAATACAAACCATACACTTCATCCTTTTCTGTTCATTTTTTTCCCTTCTCCATTCGTACCTTAACCCATTTTGTAAGAAAAGTCTACTGATCCTTTAAGCTTACTCTCAGTGCACATCCAGTCAGTCCTTTCTGCAGATATTTGTCATTTAAATATGTATCCCTCATTTTCAAAGTTTAAATGTAAGAACTTTGCAGCAATAACAATTTTCAGGATACATGCATGCAAAGAAAATGGACTGCTGCTATACTGCAAAGAAATTATAGTCAAACCAGTTAGATGTTTCTAGAAAAACTTGATTTCTATCTTTATTGGCTTCACTATCTCCTTATAAAAGGAACAAACCAATGAATTCTACTTTGGAAAAAAAAAAAGGGGGGGGGGGGGGAGTTTCTCTTTTGACACTGACTTTCTGAATGCTAGAGAAACAAGTGTTGCAGAAATCACCCATGCCATGCTGAGTATTTTAACGTAATGGGCATTCTCTAATTTGTACTGTGGACAATTTCATCTCTCAGATGTTAAAAACTGAATTGCATAGTAAGATAGCATAAGCTAGATCACAGAGGTGTTTAAGATCTGGTTTAGGTTTTGTCTACCACAATGAAGCAGAATTTTTCACTCCTGCTCAGTATTTGTCATCCATTAAATCTGCTTAGGAGGTTCGTCCGGCAGTTCACACACACTCCATCTGGTTTCACAGAATGCCACATCCCTTGGTGACTAGTAAAGTCAAGGAAATCGAATGGTGAATAGACTGTGTTGCCTCAAACAGCGCAGAAACACAAGTAATGATAAGTTACATCCATTTCAGTTTACCCTCTGCTGTGCAGTGTAAAATGGGAATGAGTGGTTTATGATGCAAGAATTGAAATGATGTATTTGTAGTTCCCCTGTAACAGCTCAGAGACACTTACCTTTACTGAGGAATTATAATCCCCTCGCGTATCAATCTCAGGGCAGCTCATTGAGAATTCTCTCTTAGCATTTGGCCCTGTGTTCAGCAAGACTGCATAAGCCAAGCAGGGGGAACATGCTGCCAAGGGGGTAACGAATAGGCCATACTGTATTTTAATTATGGAGAAGAGAACAAGGTATTCTGACAGATGATGGCAGTCTGCATTGATGGTTTCTTTGATGGAAGCCTGTCTTGGTGAATGAAGTGTCTTTCAGTACAGTGAAAATAATGAGCTCCCTAGTGTAGGCTCAGCTATTTTTAAGAAACCATTTTCTTTCTGCTCCACAGTTACCAGCCAAGCTACGCCAATCCTTTCAAACATGGCTCAGGGTAAAAAAAGAATAGCTGGAAATGCACAGCAGTCCAGCCTATCATTATGGATAACGAAACAAACTGTGCTGAGTAGCACTTAACACTCTGGTTTAGAAATCCCACAATTCGATCAACAAGGCCCTTCACTGACTGTGCAGCCGTGCAGTCACAGCAGCACAGATTTCAAATGCAGACAAGATTCACCCTTGGCATCATCTTCCTTAAGATTCACCCAATACTTTCCCCTGAATATTGCCACCCTGAGCCCCTGCCATGGCACATGGCTTTGTCAGGGCACCTTAGGCTGAGTCTTTACGCTTTAAATTTTTCTACTGGATTCCCGAATCCTGTCATTGCAGCTCAGCTTTCAGCCCCAGCTACAACCTTCCCACAGCTTATTTAGGACTGCCCTTCTCTCCAGGGACCATCAGGCCCTTCTGGTTCTGATTCCTTTAGAAAAACTTTACAAGAAGGCTCTCAACAGATCCTGTTTCCCTCCATCTACCTTAAACTGTGCAACAGGACAACAAGTATTTTATATGACACACACCATCATGTATCCACAGCTACATTTCCCACAGATGCCAGTGTATATTGTGTAATTATAATTATTGATTACTTTTAGCTAGAAGGGTTGAACATTCTTGTCCTAAAAAATCAGATTTCTCCATCGATAGGCCCAAGATAACCCAGAGCAAAAGTAACTGTGTTGCACACTGGGGAAAAACAAAGTAACGCCAATGCCAGGGCAAGTGTTTCTAGACAAGTGGCAAAATAAGTAGATGGGAGGAAAAAATGATTAAGCATTGAAATGAATACTGACCATAATAAGACAGGCTAATAAAGTGAACATCACATTCTAATTATGAGAAGGAAATAATTTCTAGTAATAGCATAGCCTTAATTAACCACTACAAAGAAAATGCACTGGTAAATTAAAACAAAAGCAAAAATTGGAAATCACAACTTAAATCTTTTCCTGGGGAAATCAGGAGGGTTTACACCCCATTCCACACCCTTGAATATAATGTACTCCCTAAAATTCTTCTGAGCCTAATTTTCCTCTAAAATGAAACAGCACTGTTGCAGTAACTTCAAAAGCAGAAGTAGAAACCAGAGACCTGGTGCTGAAACTTAAAGGGGGTGGGGTGGTGGGGGTGGGGGCTGTATCTTCTCTGCTATCATTAATCTTTCATGAGCCATCTCCAATTCCTGCAAATTTATTCATTATTTGAAAGTATTTCCCAAATAGGCGGCATGAATCACTTCCAGACTTTGGGCAGTTCACTAAAACGTCCATTTCAGCAGCATGCAATTCAAGATACGCAGTTTAGTAGCACATTTCTGCTTCTGCTTCGCCACCGGAAATGTTTCAGCAGGGATATAATGTCAAGGAGACAGGCAGTGCACATCCAGCACAACCTGCTATATTTCAGGAAATGGAGAACATTCTTCAGGGAAACCAGACATAAAGATGAATTTCTTATACCCTGCAAGCATCCTCAAATATCATAAGCAAATTATTCATGAGCATAATTGAGAGGGATGTGGTGAATTCAGCTGCTTCTTTCAGTCAAAGCTGGAACCCATTTTCAAAGTCCTGGCCTTAGCACATGAATGACTGAGTAAAGCTCATTAGCCTGAATTATAATAAAAGGTAAAAGGAGATTATAAAACTACTTCTTAATTAACTATAAATCTCTCTCACAATTCTCTACCTGTAATGCACACAAAGTCTAAAGAGAAATGGCCAAATAGCAGAGTAATCCTCTCAGAGTAAGAGCCATGCCTGGACCACCAGTGACCACCTGCAGGATTGCAGCTCTGCACCCCCCAGGAGAGAAACTCCAGTTACAGCCTGGACACCCAGCAGCAGTTCCCTCCATCCACTGCACAGCTGCTCTGCTCCAGAAACCAGGAGGCCATAAAAGTTATCAGAATGAACCATATTTCCCATGAGTCAAAACTTGCTCATATTTTTCAAAAAAAAGAAGACAGCGTACAAGCCTGTCTTAAGCTGCCACTCTCCAAAGATGTATGCATTTGTTTATTTCAAGGAAAACCTCTTATAGCCCCGACCCTCCACAGATTATCCTATAGACTGTATCTTTGAAATTAATACTTGGCCTGAATCTTTCGAACCAAGTGCCTGAGGCATCGTTCACTGAAAATAATTACAATTTGGAGAAAGTGCTAAATACCTCTAATAGAGGTATTATGCAGCCTTAGCTCCATGTACTGGCATGCATAACTACTGTAAATTTAAGAGGAACACAGTTCCTTTAACCACAGCCAGTGCACCTCAGGAATCATGCTCATCCAGCCACATTTTGGCACAAGAGCTTTTCCAAACCGTAGAGAAATCACCAGGATCTCTTTGCTGGTCAACATTTGGTCCAACCTCAGTTTAGCTAGGAGGAAGTTGGTATTTTACTGACTAAGTCTGTGAGGACACACTACATTACACATGTCCTGTGTTTCCTGTAAATACCCCTTTTCACTCACTTTGTGCTAAGAAGTATTTAATTGTACACAAGAGAAATGGAAACCCACGTGCAAACCCAGTGTTTACCTGAATCCTAACACTCAGTTAAGACCATTCAGCTTCCTGACAATCAAGTCACTCAAGCCTGATGGATCACCATCCCCACCGTGGACAGAATACGATTTACCTCAAGTACAACAATGGCTCAAGCGTGTCAAAGAACTGCCATAGGACGCTGAGAGGTATTGACAGCTGAAGGCTCCGTGCCTGTCATTTCTGACACTTTGCACATGCATCGGTTGGAGTTTGCAGCATCTGACAGGTAGAGAGTAACAACTGAGCGTGCATGTCCCAGCGCTGCAGGGGAGAGGCTTTGACAAATCAGCCTGGACTGTCTCAAATTAGAGTGGACAGATGCTTTCTCTATGATCCTGAGGACAACATAAGAAATTTGGGCTGTACATCCTGAAATATAATTGTAAGTAAATATGAAATGGGTTCCCAGAGGCCCGAGTAGCTTATGCACCCGGACTTAGCACTTTTTTCCAGCTGTCATTTCCAAACAGTGCCCGGTGCTGAGTGCAGAAAAAAGTTGTTTCTTCAGTATCCGAAGATCCCTTGACTGCTGTTAAAGAGCCTGATCCAAAAACCTTCTCTCTGAAAGCTGGTGACTGCCATCCATTCGAGCACTTCGCATCACCTCGGTGTCAGACTCCTCAGGATCATTTCAAGGTGTCACAGAAAGGGCTTAACAGTAAGGAGCTTCTCTTGGCACCAGTTAAGCACTTCATGGGTGCTCAGGAGGCAGATCCCCAGTCTCCCTGCCACTGGGGTGGAAGGCAGCGCAGCAGCCCTGGGAGACGGCCCTCCTCTTCCCTCCTCGCCTCCTTCACCACCCGCACAGGCCCCATCCCTTCCCCTCACTAGCACCAGGGTTGCAGCGAGCCTTAGCTTCCCTTTAGTGAGCTGCCACGCTTAGTGTCTTCAGAGGACAAAACTCCAATAATTAGCCACGTGAATGAAAAATAAATCGATAGAATTGCACTGCGTGCCCGTGGCAGGCGCCGGCAGCTGAGGGGGCCGCAGGCGCCTCTGTGGGGAGAGGCCGTGGCTGAGCCCCTCAGCGAGGGGAAACGCCTCTGAGAAAGGGCAAAACGGTGCATGGGGTGAGGAAAAAAGTGTGAGAAACAGCCCTGAGAGCACCCAGGGCAGGGCAGGGGGAGGAGGAGGAGCTGCAGGCCGGGGGCAGAGAGTCCCCTGCAGCCCTGAGGGACAGGCGGCGGGAGCAGGGGAAGGTGTGAGGAGGAAGGGGCAGCTGAGGAGCTGTTACGGACTGACCACAGCTCCCTGTTCCCCGTCCCTCTGTGCTGCTGGGGGGCACAGAGGAGTCGGGAGTTGAGGGAGGAGAATCAGAAGAGCTGGGAGAAGACGACGGAAGGTGAACCTGAGAAAAGAGAGGGGTGAGGGAAGGTGGTGGTTTAATTTACTTGTTTTCCACTATCCAAACCTCTTGTAACTGGCAATAAATTATTTTTCTCCAAGTCAAGTTTGTTTTGTCTATGACAATAACTGCCTCTTGTGTCGACCCACGGGCTTTTTGTACCTTATTTTCTCACACCCCCCCCCTCTCCTGCTGAGGGGGAGTGAGAGAACAGCTGAGTGGGCAGCTGGCTGGCAATCAGCCAAGGTCAACCCACCACAACAATATATCAAAATCTACTGCTTATTCTCGTTTATGGCAAATAAGGAATTTTTTATTATGAAGGCTTTCTAAAATTGGGGAAAATAAGGGAGACAGTGGTAAAGTGTGCTGGAGGAATTTCCATCTTGAGATCTCAGGATATTTTACATCAATTGAAGACCACATTATACCTAGCTTTGTGGGGTCCTCAGGGGAAGAAAAAAAAAAGAAAAAAAAAGAGAACAAAACAGCAGCATCCTTGACCCCATCCACTTATGTTCATTATGTTCACAACGTACTTGGCTCTAGCACTGCTAATGGAGTGTTGTGGAGTGTTCACAACAGGAGTGTTGTGAACAACAGAAGTTCACACACCTGGTATCTCCTTGACAGACTTGCAGTGGGAAAATATAGTTCTAATATCTAGTTTTGGATCAGGCCTCCCTGAGGAGGCACAGTCAAAACAGACTTGTGTGGGATGAAATTGTCCCCAGTTCAGTCTTCAGAAGAATTTCCAAACTTTCATTTTGTCGAAGTAAACCAGTTCTGCATGCGTTTGCAGAGCTTCAGCACCATGGAATGAAAAGCAGAGAGAAGAGAAATAAAAGCCATACTGTAAACTACATTAAAGAGGGAAAAGTATGCTTTGTGAAACAGATGTTTGTTTGTTTTTTTTAGTGTTAGAACATAGTTTTAGGTGAAGAGCTACATTAATCTTACATATGATGCATGATTAATAGAGTAGCCAATGCTCCTGCTGGTCAGCGAGGGACAATGGTGTCAACAGTGTCATCACCAGATATATGTACATTTTAAGTCCTGACAAATGAAGCTTAATGTTCCATAGGATATGAAAACAAATGAAGACAGAGCAACACTAAGGTCCAGAAACAAAGTGAGTTTAGAGGAAGCACAGACATTGCTGGGATACAGAAAACAGCCTTTTAAAGGTAAATTGAAGTTTGGAGTAACAAAGTGTGGCAAGTACAGCTGTTGCTCAGTCAGTTCATTAGCACAACAGACACCCAATAGCATATCATTTATAATGTGACTGTGTCAGTCTAGATGGAGAATCTGCTGAAATCAGACTGGGATCCTAAGCACTGAAGAGCTCCACACAGTGAAAGAGAGACCCAGGTAATAAGAGGCAGTTGCCTAGTCATCCTCCACCATGTCACGCTGAGAGACAGACACGCTGCTGCTGTCAACAGAAGAACCTCACTTTAAGATATATACTGTCTGCCTCTGTCTGGGGATGCTCTGGTTTTGTTGTGCAGGATCCCATTCCTACTTTGATTTGTTCAGCCCTTGGCTAGGCTGAGACACAACACAATGAAAGAACTGTGGCCTGTAAGGGAGACAGGAGCACAAGGCTTCAAAGCACAGCTTCCACCTCGCTCTGCAGGAATAAGGTATTTCTGTTCAAGGTGATCAGGACTTCAGAAATGTTTTCTTTCATTTTCCAAAAGGAAAATTTTTGCTTCTTAACTAAAGTGTTTTCAGTCTTCTCTATGGAGAGGAACAGCTATGCTCAGACTTTTGCCTTTCTCTAGCCAAGGATTCCTATGACCTAGAGCTGCAGCATCAAGGAAGCCATGGAAAGCTTTTGAAAGATAATGCTGTACTTTTTAAGCCTTGCAACATGCTGAGAAGGAGGCAGGTCACCTTTGCTATATCTATCACCAGTGAGAGCTATGTTCTCTGGAAGGGAGGCAATTCTGCTGGCAATTGCAGACTCCTGTGTCTCTGTATGTATTTTAAAACAGCTACAATGCAGATGCCAGAATGACATTTATTTGGAGCAGTCACCATATTATAAAATTTGCTTTGTTGATGGGAAAGCAAGTCACACCCTAGCTGCATGCAATTTAGCTTCAAGACTTTCTCCTGTCACCACTGGCCCCTGCATGCTGTTCTTTACCATCATATAACAGTGACTACTGACAGTGTTTGTTCCTACTGCTGCATGAGTTTCAAAGCAAAAGAGAACTGAGCCCATTAACTTGATTTTTTTCTTACTTATACAAATCTGATCCTGGCTCCCACCACACCTATGGCACCATTCCCTTCAAGCTCAAACCTGCAGCTATAATTCCTATGGAGCTTTATCAGTAGCTATTAACTTCCTTCTACAAGTTTCTAAGTCTCCAATTGACTTCTAGGCAACAGGATTCATCGCTATTTCTTGCCCTAATGCAAAAAAAATATTGCTCGCGTCACTTTGCAAATGCTTCAGCTGGCCCTAGCTCCACTCCTTCACTCTTCCTGAGCTGAATCCTTTAAAAGTTGTTGATTGTGCTATAGATCTCCTGGCACATGACCAAATTTCTTCTTTACAGTGTTAAAGTCTGTCCAGCTGCCAACCTCCCTTTCCACATACACATAAATAAATGAGCTGCTGAGGGCATTTTCAGCCTGTTATCACTGTATTGGGTGTTCCACACAGAGAAAACTGGAGCAGCTACAACTCACACTATTTTATTTAATATGTATCAATGCCAACCGGTATCTAATGGGTGTAATGATTGAATACTGACAAGCGTATTTTTTCAGCCCAGTTCTGCTTTGGCAATAACGCCTGACCAAGATTGATGACTCTAATACCAAAGCAGGCAGTTTGTTTGTTTCTTCTACAGGCTTCATTTTTCAAACAGCCTCAGATTCCCCTTCCCTCCCCCAAAAGAAAAAGGGTGTGGAAAATTGTGATGACTACTGAGATACCTATATGAGTACAGTTGCTGTTTATTCGGGGCCACCAAACCACAGAGGTCAGATTCACTAACACACTAACTTGGTTTATGCTAGCATAATTCACATGGTTTTATATCAGTATAAAACTGGTCTGTCACAGTGACATATGCAGCTCCCTCAGTGAGGGATTCAGTTACTGGTGTGGAACGAAACCTGAGCAGGTCTGATCGGATCACAACAGGGACATTTCACACATACTTATCAAGTGCCCACACAAGATTCAAGGCAGTTCTCAAGAATAAGAGTGTCAGCAGCACAAACTCAAAGAACAAAACACACTCCACAAGCAAGGCATGGTTTTCCTTTTTACACTGTCTTTAGGAGTTAGCAGCAGATCCCAAGGCCATCTGAGAACAGCAAGGGAACACTGACATGCAAAGCTGAGCTAGGAGCCATTTTACAGCAGGGAGTAAGACCACAGTGTTTGTGACTCAAAAATAAGACAGTTAAAGTTTGTCTTGCCTAAGGAGAATCCACTGGGAGGCAAAGTACACTGCTGTATGCTACAGATGGCAATTACCTAGAAAAAGAACAGAGGAAATGGGAGAAAGCTCTAAAATAGGAACTCGATGGTGTATTTTGCTCTCTAAGGAGAAATCTGGCAATGTTGTATTTGTGCATCAACTCTCCTGTGTTTTTATCAAGAGTAGTCTGGACCTGGCCTACTCCTAGTTTTGTTGTTGTATCACTTCAATTTTTATATGGTCTTTACAAAGGAGTCACCTGTGTTTTGGGGTACATTTGAAAAATGAAGACACAGTCTTGCTCCTCACTGGCAGAGCAGACCCATAAAAGAGAGATGCTCAAGGGTTGGACACAGGAACATATCTGATTTTACTCAATCCTACCAGTGGCAGAAACTGCTTTCATGTCCCACTGGCGTAACAACAAAGCCACTATGACCAGCATAAACTGAACAAAAAGAAGAAGAAATGAAAAAAAGGCAGGGGTCTGTCTTACATGAGCCTCTGAATACTGCACAGCAAACATGCACAGGCTCAGAAACCAGCTGCCTCCTTCTCAGCTCCAGTCAAGATGCAACACATACAGAGGTAGAATTTCTTGTGAGCCATAAGCAGAAATAACCTCTCTTTAAAATTTTCTGAGTTCCATTTATACAAGATCTTCGAAAGCAGTAGTACTTGTACTTCAGAGCCAAAGACAAAAAGCAATTGTAGAGATGAGTCCCCAGAGGGATCTTTGTTCATCCTTAGCCTAGAGAACTTCTTGCTAGTCTATTATACTGTTCCTAATTTGAAACAATGTGTGATGTATTGGAAAGGTTAAATAGGACTGATCAGCAGTAGCAAGTACATTTTACACCGAATTAGGCAGGGTAAACAGGAGTCAGTGGCTGTGTTATACAGTAGATCTATACTACAGTGATCCCGTATGCTTCTTCCAAATCCTCTCCTGAATGAAGTACCACCACACTTACACACCTGAAAAAGCTCACCAAATATCACTATGGCATGCGTCTTCAAAGAAAGATCCATTTTAGCTTTGAAAAGACAAGCAAGATATTTAAGTCATTCTTGATGATCTTGAGCCATAATTCTCAGCCATACACCCCTGATACTATTACCAACACTTTCCATTCAACCCCCTGATTCTAACACCCTTTCTTTGCCTCAGTTTCCCCTCACAGTTCCACCAATATTTGCTGAAAAGTTGAGCAGCTTGAGCAGCTCAAAAACCTGTAATTAAAGACTACAGTTAGACAAATTACAAGGTCTGGATTGAATGCAAGGGCATTAGATAAATGTCATTTAGAAAACACAAGCAACAAAAAAAAATCCCAGACATTTACTGGTGTGAACAACTTTTCCTAATAATACCTAATACCTAAATCTTAGTAATACTACAATCTTTAGTAATACCTAAATCTAACTCATTTACTTCTTATTTGCTTCTCACTTTATTGGAAGTTTTTCTCAGAGCAAAGGTGCCTTTGAGCAAAGGTAGATGAACCAAGAACAAAGTCTTACTTGAGCAGAATCTGAAAGATTCAATGCTTAGGAAAGTGGGCAGCAAAGTAGGCTGAAATGTAAATACGGAGAGTACCTTACACAGACTGGAAATAAAACTGAAGCAAGCTCTCACTATGTTATTTAGTACTTGTTGTCCGGGTGCTCTAGTTAATGGCAATAGAAACAATATGATGGACATTATTCCGTGTCCTCCACAGACACACAGGCATATATATGCATACTTACTTAACCACATTTGTACACGGATGAAACCTGAACTTTAAGGACTGAAACCAAATTAACAACTATATTAATAACAAGACTAAAGTATCTTTGCAACTATGAATTTAAGTATTGGATTAAAAAAATTCCTGTCCCAGAATCCACAGCATTTGCACCTAATACTGAGGCTCAGGTACCTCTCAAAAAATGTCATAAAAGTTAACATAGTTTTCTTTACTACATTGCAGGATCATTTTTAGTGGAATCAGTCTCATGACTGCAGGTGATAAAATATAAGTGTAAATGCTGTATAACATCCTGCTGAGATGGAATACCATGCAGCGCTACCACCAACATTCCACGCAAGGAAAGAACAAGTGACCACTAGATATCTTGCAGGAATATGATTTGCTGACATTTGTTTTAGAACACTATTATTACTTTCAATACTTTCAGATGCTGTTCACAGCAAAGGATAGAAGTAACACCTGAAAACCGAAAGAGAGGGTAGTTTCCTTGGCTTTCAGCACAGCAAAACAAAAGTTAGTCCAAGATCTGAAAAGAAGCAGACACTGATTTGAAAATTTCTTTATTGCACCTTATTGTCATAGGTACAATTGTGCCCATGGCTCTTGTACATCTGAGTTTTGACTTTCTAGAGATTTCCATTACTTATTTTCATTCAACTCCCTCGGTCTTTTTAAGAGGGGGGGGGGGGGGGGGAAGATTTATTTTCTGCACACTAAAAATGTAATTGTCACTAGGTGCATTTTCTTTTTTTCCTGGGGTTTTTTGTTTACTCTCTTGAGTAGAGAGATCACTTGTACCTCTGAGATTCTTATTTCCAGTTTGGGACTGAAAAATCTCATTGTGATAAAAGACATAGTCACAAAACACCACAGCTTCCAGAGAGCTTCATATACCGTCAACATTAGCTAATTCTTAATAATTCATGTGTAAAACATGCACCAAGGGCAGAAAAGCGATTAACCACTTTAACAAGTCTACTTTTAATTTGTAACCTGGATCAGACAAAACTTTGCTTGGAAGCATTCCCTCTCCAGGTGCAACTAGAAATTTGTTGCTCGCAAAATGTTTCTGCCCACGTTGTAAATAGCCCAGCCCTGTAAGAATTCAGATAATTAGCATCCACAGTATTATTTGATAAATGTAATGCTACAAGAACATACAGAGACTCCCAAGTCACTGAAGAGAGTGACTTGAATACAGTCCTGCAGTGCTCTGGTCAAAAGCAAATGCATGAAAAGAGACTGGGGGAAGAGAACTGACTTTTGTCAGCTTAAATAGAAGTAAGGAATCTAAAGGACTAGAGCACAATGCTCTCAGGGAACAAACTGAAACAGAGTTCTGGTATTCAAACAGTTTAACATTAAGCAGAGGCTAGGCCACTACTGGTATTTTTAATTAGATAAAAATTTCTAAACAAATGTAATCAAGAAATAGAGACAAAATAAAGAAATCTTGCTGCTTATCAAATGCATACACAGACTCTTTTTTTTTATTTATTTATTTTGCAAATGCTTGGCTCAAATTCAAGATGTGCTTTTCTCAGAGCACAATGAAAGACTCTAGCGTTTCTAGCCCTTCAACAGTTTGGTTTGCACACACAACCCAATACAGAGCTGTATGGGTAATTCACTAGAGTCATTTTGCATCACTGCTGCTCCCATTTGCTTCCACAGCAGTAGCACTAAGGTGGTTTTGAATAACAGAGACCCTGCAGTGTCACTTGTATGAATCCTACCAAACTACTCTTACCAAATCCTTCACAACCCAGTTAGAAGAGGTTCAAGTTAGCATAAACATAATCAAGGGTGAAAAACCTCTAATGAAAGACATGTCAAGGGACATCATGCAGGTAGGCGGCAATTATGGGCATAGATCGCCGCCTCAGAATCATTTGAACCCTCACTTCCTTTGAAAAATAAATATCCATCAGCAAACTCTGCTCAATCCACTAAAATGACCAGGAATTGCCTTAACTCTTACAGACACCACAGAAGTGGGTCTGGAAGATACAGCTTTTATACAATAAGACTTTTTTCCTTAAAAAAAAAAAGTTTCATATTTAAAATTATTTGCAAAATATGGAGGATACAGTACAAATTCCAGGATCCTACATCTCCAGGTCCTGAGAGATGTCTCACTGTTAACTTGGTAAAATAACCTCCGATATATTCTAATCCATCTCCAATTTGTTTCAATATGGCAGGTGGTGATATGTCATTGGGAACTGTAACTCACAGCATAACTGGCTTCTTTGAGGTCCTTTGAAGTGATGTTACTATTCTTGGGATATTTTCTAAAAGCCCCTGCTAAATGATCCATATCCTCTACTACAGCTAAACAATAATTGATTTTTCTGTTCTTTCTAAGCACTGTCCCATTGCCAACATATATTTCTCATTTAAGTTCCTGGAGCATTTTGTTGCCTCTCCAGCTTAATCTTGCCTTTCTATACAGTTACTTTATGAGCCTCCCCATCTGTTTCTGTGAGATGTGTGTGCATGTTCTGTATGTGTATCTCTATATATAGCTATTACCCAGACAGGTGTATGTTTGCTGACTGCACAGCATGTACACACAGCCTGTCAGGAGCTGCCGTGACAACACTGTAAAATGAGATTCTGAATCTGCTTCACTGCTGATCCTGGTCCCTGTTTAATATCTGCGACCGTGATGAATCATGTTGGCCATCCTGGCTTCTCCTTACTGAATCTTAGCCTGCAACATCTCTTCCTGGTGTTACATAGATTGTTTTGGGATTACAAACTCTTTGTGTGCATTAAGACTCAATTTTTGGCCCATTACTATTCTGGATTTTATGCTGACAGTAAAGCAGATTGTTAGCGTCACATTCCTCTTTATCTGTTTGCCAATAACATGGAACATCAAAATACTGAGTGAGGAATCTTAGTGCACTGCCCAACCCTCCTGTTCAATATTAGTACCTTGAGGAGCTGCATCTTACACAATTAAAGTTCAGTCCTGATGGGGTTTGGATCCTTCACCCCCTTTTTTTTTTTTTTTTTTTTTAAATCTTTAATGTCCATAACATTAACAAAGTGCCTCATATTGACATGCCCCTGTGGCTGGCTGTGCCCTGGTTGTGAGGCTCTGAAACAAGCCCTACCACATCCTGCTGTCCTGGTGTGGACATCAGCTCAGCAGTTGTAAAAAGCCTCAGGAGCAAGATCTAGATTCAAGGGATGCTTCATTACTGGAATAAGCAGAGGATGCAAAACCACAGCTTATTTTAATTTTCTTGTGATGGCTTTGTGTACTTAGGTTAGCTGAAGGAAGTAGCAGCCAGATATGCTGGTCCCAGCAGACAGTGTTATCTGCCAGTAATCTGCCACATTATGTCTTTCGTGCTTGTCACTGCTTTGGCTGGGGTTTGAAGAGAATGTACATAAGGCTCTTCTTTCAGAGAAGCATCGCGCATGATCACACCAACATGAAATAGGGTGCATGCACTGCATTCCCAGCTGCTTTGTTTTGCATGGATGCTAAGTGTTAAAACATATCAACAGATTTCGTGTCTTTTTCTGCCCTTTTGTGATTTTCCATAACTGAGAAAGTGTTTCTCTTAGGTCCTCAGCTGGGAATTTCACCTCACTAAGCTCCTGCTATTGCAGGGACCTTATGACCTTCAGCGTGCCTTTGGGCCCTCCTGCTGTTTTCTTACAACACAGCATAGCTGTAGCTTGTGATTTTTACTGCAGGTCTTAAATTTGTGTGGGGAAGTATTTTGTGCTTTATGACCACGTGAAGCCATGAAGGATGGATTCTTAGAGACACTGCATTTACCCCTACCCCAATCTCTTTCCAAACTTGTCTTTCCAGAAGTCAAAAGACTCTCAGTTGGAGTAAACAGCTGAAAAGCAAAAATACCCCTTCTGGGAGTTTGTAAACCAACATATTTTTCTACTAAGTGAGCATTCCTTTCCCTGCAAATGAAACACTGCTCAGGATCACCAGCAAATATCACATAATCATCAGGGAAACCTGCATAGCAGTTCAGAGGAGTCCACATCCTCTGAGGACAGGTCAGGTTCCTGCTTCATCAGATCTAGTGTCAGTGAACACACTACACCTTGACACTTTCCCATGGGTACCTGTAGAAAGGTCTTCTCCAGTACCGAGACCAGATCTTTAAATACAGTACAGCATTCAAGGGTTTGAGACCCTATTTAGGTTCAAGTATTCCATGCTTCAAAACACTGAATTTACCTCCCCTAGAAAGGGCAGGATCCAGTCTGTGCCTGGTGATCAAGGCAAGTGCTCTTAAAGAGCATTTCTGGATCCACCTACACTCAATTTTTTTAAGTCAACACACTCTAAAGAAAAGTAGAGAAAAAAACTTACAGCCAAAGTGCCTTTATTTTGCTACAAGACATGTTTTCCAGACACCTTTTGCTGTTGCCACAGCCAGCCACCTCAGGTGCCACCAGCCCATGTGCCAGGCTGGCAGGGGGCCACATGTTCCTGAGAGGTGAGGGATGACAGAAAGAAATGGGGGAGCATCTCATTTACTGACATTGCCCAGACTGTAAGAAACAGGGCTCAGATGGAAAAGGGAGGGAAGGCCATTGAACTAAAAGGTTTGCTTTGTTGTTTTTTTCCCCCCTCTTAACAAATTAAACAGAAAGTCTAAAAACTACAGCTTGCATAATTTAAAATATCTGTAAACATGCAACATGCATAATTGATTATAAACAACATGCTAATCACCTCATAATGTGAAAAGAGGGGCAACCTACCCTCAGTTTATGTATAAGTAACAAGATGGAAGCTTGCTGAGCTCTGTATAATAGTTTTTTTCCCCCCTCTTACATTTGTGTCTCAGCATGAAGGTAAGCCACAGCTTAGGCAGGAAGCCTAATGAATTATTTATGCTAAGCTTTGAACTGAAATGCTTTTCTCTATTTTATATAAATATATATATTACTCCTTCAAACACAGTGATTGATTCTGTCAGGTCACTGTAAGAATAAGTTCCCTACCATAGTTAAAAAGCGGACAGCCATGCAGTGAATGTCAGTAGTGAGGCGAGATGGTTGTTTCTCAGTGCAGTGCAACAGACATGGTCTCAATCCTCTTCCTATTCCTGTAGCTGCTTTGGAAACTTCACAGAGGTCCAAAGAATTATACAAGTGCTTAACCAGGGAGCACCGCAAGAGACGGCTGCATAGATGACCAGTGATCTTTTACCTCTGCCGACTTTAAAGACATCATCAAATCCATCAAGGAATAAAGTACTGCCAAGAGGATTCAGAGCTGTTACTACTTCTAAGACCAAAGTCCTAATTTTTCTGTTAAATAACATTGACCTTTGCATGAAGTATGCCAAAGCAATATGTCTCCAAAATTATCCTCTGGTGAAGACACAGACATTGATATGCAGAGATCCTGGTCCACATTGCAAATATAGATGCCATCAGCAGTGAGACAAAAGTACCTTTCCTCCAAATTCCCACTCAGAATGAAGTAGGTCTGGCTACTCTCACAGAAACTGAGGATTTTTATCCAGAGGAGAACAGAGGCATTATTAGGAAAATAAGGGAAAGCATCAATGAAGTAAAACCAACAGTAAAAATATATGGAGCAGTTATCGCAGAGGGAGAGCAACAGTCACGCCCTGCTCCAGCCAGGAAACAGGCATTACAGGGATGCCAGAAGGTCATGAACACCAGTATGCTGAAAGCAGGGACAGAGCTCCTGTTGACTTCAGAAGGAATACGACTGAGTTTAGGAGCAAATTTAACATGAATTTTATCACACTTTCTCTTCCCAAGATGATGCAGATAGGGACTGACTTGGACTAAGAGGTATGGCACAAAAGCACAGCAATGAATCTGCAAGTAGCTTTCATCCAGCTAACACAATACACACGCCTTTTGCCTTGTCAGAGGTCTGGCTTTAATTAAAATCAATCTTAAATAATTTACATGGCATTTCATTAAATGCATGCTGAGTTAGACCAGGGCACTACCAGTGCAATTTGATGTATCCAGGATATGAGCTGAGAAGCTAAGGTCATAACAGTCCATTTCTGTTTCTTTCTCCTCTTTGGAATCCACTGTTTAAAACACCAAATAATTTTTAACCTTGCTCCAGGCAGACTTGCTTTCTCCCATGGAATATGTTAGCTAGATAATTAAAAGACCACAGATAGCCACAAACAGATGTGAGTCATTCTGTTTTAATGACAGAGCCATTGCACCAGTGGCACTTTAGAAGTTTGACATGAGTTCCAGCATGCTCAAATTGTGCTCTCAGCTGAACAAGGGGTAAATATTTAATGCTGGAGGGGAAATCGGGGGGAAAAAAAAAGGCAGAAAGAGAAACAAAAGGTTGTACGAAATAAGAGAATTGAGTAAAAGTCCTAATGGAGACAGACAACACAGCTAGGACCAGCTATATTGAAGAAAAAGCAGCTTTTCTGTCTCTGAAGGTGTAAGCACCCCCTTAGGGTGATGATGTACTGGCTGGAAAAGTTAATTGTGCAGAGTAACTCCAGGCTCATTCCCACTGCACATTCCACTCATATTTGCCAGGATGAATCCTCTAACTTGGTTCACTTGGACTTCAACATCTTAAGACATTAAGTATTGTGTTTTTACTAATTTGACTAATTTCCAAAGCTCTTGCACAAATCCTTGCACCAGCAGCTTGAAAGTATGTGACCACAGCAGATGGCAGGCAAAGAGCCACAGAGGAAACGGGAGAAGTGTCTACGCTGAGATATGGACTGTTCGTGGCCAGGGAAGGAAGAGCACATGGGACACTTCCACTCCAAGAGGCTTGGCCCTGGAGCTGCAAAGGGTAACAAAGCCAGCTTGTCTTGCTTAGGTACCTTTGTGCACAAAATGTCTCCCCAGGAGACATGGGCTAGATGCAGTAGCTCCAAATCATCTAGAGGAAAGTATGCATCTCTGTCCATCATTTTCAGCTTCATACATCAGCCCTTTCTAGAAGCAGAGGCATATGAGATACAAAGCCACCTTCTCATTCCCTTCCTATCTTCTACCAAGGGCACGCCTAGATCGCAAACAGGTTTTGCTCAGTTCAAGTTAATCCTCCTGTGGCAAAACATTACATGACAAAGGCGGAAAATAATATTAAAAAAAAAAAATCAGAATCTTATTTAAGATTTGCAGTCAGGCTTCTATTAGAGAAATCTGCAAAACAAAAGGCTTTGAACTGCAGGGAATTCTCCTTGGCTCCTTCCTCACCCCCCCTGGGAAGTAGGAAATGATCCACGAGAGCAAAAACCCTGCCTTCACCCTCAGCCCACAGGGAAGAAGGGAAATCATGATCAGGGAGAACAGCAAAAGTATGGTGCTTTCTAGTTGCACAGCAAAATTTTTCTATTTACAAGTCAATGAAAGAAACAGAGTGTGTGCACATGCGAGAGAAAGATGGATTACATAGAGGGAGATTGGTGTGAGAATTACATTGCTGGGAATGAAATTCATCTCTAAGCCAGATGGAGTCAAGTTTGTTTACGAGTCTGAACTGTGATATCCACGATGTCCATCTGGCTCATGCTGAAGGGAAGTCCTTTCAGCAGATACCCTGGAAGTACCATTCTGCTCGAGCTTGCCTTTCATCATTCCATATTAATCAGAGTGTTATCTAGACTAGTGGTGAGGATATCACATAGAGAAAACACCAAGCTATGAAATTCAGCACTCTCTTCCTGATCAATACTAATAAATTAGGAAAAAAAAAAAAAAAAAAAGCTTGAGCAAACCCTGCCAGATTTCTGCAGTGGTATCTTTGCAAAATCAAGCCCTGAATCTCACTTATATAAAGGGTACTTTCCAGCCCTCTCACAACTTGCAGGTGCCTTATTGTGGCTGTAAATTGTATTAACACACTACCAGCCCTGTACCACTGCCAGGGGATTTAGAGATCTCAAGATCAACAGGAATGTTTTTCTGGACACTTATTTTTCCAGCAACAGTTGAGGTGTCCTGACTGTAATGACACTGATGTTCAAGCGGGAAGATACAACATTGGCCATTCTGCCACAAAGCATGGAGAGCCTTTAGGAGACTGTTCTAATGGATACAGTTAACAAGTAGCTAAGAAGAAAAAAAAAAACCTCACAACTCCTTGTCATTGGAACGAGTCACTGACATGCAATAGTAAACCGAGGTGATGCTGGTACCTTGGATTATGCCTGCCCATCAGAGATGATAGAGAGCTCACAGCTGCCATGAAGAAGGAGCTATGTATATTTAGCAAAAACATGCTGTGATACAAAGTAAAGACATCTGAGACAACTTCACTGAAATTTACATTCAACTCAGTCTGGCCACACAAACTTTTAAGCAGATTTCGTATTTGGAAGGAAACACTAGTGTGGTCAAACTCCACAAACTAGATAAGGAAGACATTTTTTACACTGAAGGTGGTGAAACATTGGAATATATTGCCCAGAGAGGTGGTAGATGCCCCATCCCTGGAAAACATTCAAGGCCAGGCTAGACAGGGCTCTGAGCAACCTTATTTAGTTGAAGATGTCCCTGCTTATTGCAGAAGGATTGGACTAGCTGACCTTTAAAGATCCCTTCCAAACCCAAACTATTCTATTAATTTTATGAATTGTGCGTAATCCCACACATAGCAGCGCTCATTGAAACCCTACAAATGCTTCTGGGACAGCTGAGCCCTTTCTGACGAATGGGGAAACAGGATCTTCCAGAATTAAAAGCCACACACCATACGACAGCTTGGTTTGTATGGCTCAGACTTTGTTTGGAATACCCACTGCAGCCCTCTGTGGTTCACTGGTGAGGGGCTTCATTTTGCCACAAACAATAAATCGGTTATACAACAAACATGTTATATTGCTACTTGCTTTCCACTGGGAAAGAGAGCATGTCCCCAATTCTGCAGCACCAAATAGGATTCTTGTTACAGGGACTAAAATCACATCAGATTTCCACAAAGATACTTGAGAAACCCAAAATATTTTGATGCCATTTACCAGGGAATGATAAGGAGTCTCAAAGGAGACAGAGTTATGACTGTAGGCCTAACATCTTGGGCTTCTGGGAAGCTCCATTTGCTTGGAAGCTTTCAGAACAGCACTTTTTTTTTCAATGCAAAGCTTCCTCCCACAACATGTAAGTGAGATTTCTTGCTATACTGGACAGCTATATGGAGAATTAGTAAGGATTTTTGTTGTTGCTTGTTGGGGTTTCTTTTGTTGGTTTTTTTGGTTGTGTGTGTGGGTTTTTAAGCTGTATGTAACCTAGAGGATTACTAAAATTAAGAGTTCAAGCTAGTAGTCTGTGAAGGCAGGGAAACAAGGTCTTCCATAGTCACCTTTCTCATAATAAGAGCATCTGGAATGTGTCTCATACAAATCACAGTCTCTCCACTGACTTCAGAAGACAAACACAGAGGGAAGCGATAGCCTTTAAATAAAGCAGCAACTCGTCAGCATGGTCCAGCTCTCCAGTGGACCAGGTATAGTTTTTAGCTTTGTTCAGGAGGGAGAATTGCATATTATTCCAAACAAGTTTTCATGGTCTAAACACCTGGTATAATTACTAATAATAAAACACAGTGAAGGCACCCAAAATATATCCTCAGTGCTGGTGCCACAACCTTGTTAGCCCTCATTTCTTTTAAGTGATGAAGGTTTAACATCCCAAATTAAACAGAATGAAGTACCCTTCTGTTTAATATTTGCTGTGAAAATTGCCTCTCATTTCAGACGGAGAAATAAAAACAAAACAAGAAACTTAAGTAGGGTAAAAGTGATGATTATTGCTTTTAATTTAGCAGAGCCTGTTCTCCAAAGCGGGTGCAGCCAAATTACTCCCGAGAACACCCAGTTTCGTGCAGCAGAGTGAGTCTGTGGGACAGCACCGTCATCTAGTGGGCATCTGCAACTATAACAGTTCTCCCCCCAGGCTCCCCCTGGCTTGGGGCCACACAAAGTGCTCCTCTGATTTGGTACCACACTCCCGGGAAACCAAGCTCAGGGTCCCCTCGGTGGGCCCACACGAGAAGGTTGCCCTTCGAGCTCCCTCATCACCACCTAGCACAGAGCACGGTTCCCTCTGCACTTCCAGACATAAGTGGCCAGATTTTCAGGGACAGAGCTGCCCCTGCCATACCCTTCCCTACTGTGTCTCAGATACTTCTTTCTGGCAATCAGTAGAAAGACTCCTTCCCAGAAATGAGTGAAGAGTTCAGGCTGGGAAATAACGGACATTCATACCTGGAGGCATTTGTCTAACTAAAGCTTGCGCAGCACACCAACATTAGAGATCCTCTACTAGTAGTTACTGCTACCGCGCTCTTCAAAATAAAGCTTCCTAATAAAGCCCTAGCAAGGAACTTTTCTTAATGGTGACACTTATCCATCACTAAACTTTCTATTGGGAGAAAACAGTAGAACTACTAAGCCTAGAAGGGTTGCAACCACTCTTGAATCGCAGTGTTTAAGTCTGCATCCAGACTGAGACCATCAGCTATTCTCCAACACTTGTTCCTTCAACTTAATTGTCCTGCCTTCCTCCAATTCCCCTCCCTGCTCTTCACACAATATTGTCACCAGGCCCTGCCTTTAGGCTCCTAGGCATCAGACCTTTCTTCCAGAGGATGTTTAGTAGCGGGGCTGCCTCCCCTCTCTTTGGCTGAGGGAAACAAGAGCAGCCAAATAATGAATTCTTGCTATAGTTTCAAATTTTTTCCTCCTTCTGCAATTCCTCTTGGCAGCACTTGGAGCCTGGATGAGGACAGAGCTAGGACTAGGAGCATCATATGGAAGTTACAACACTCAGGAGACTTTGATGTGCCGCATCAGGCTCCTGTTTAAAAACCGAGTCTTTGCTGTCAAGACATCTGCTTAGTTTCAAGTTGCAGAGGTTTTCCTCCATGTTCCCACTCATCTAATTTTTCTAGCAGTCCCTCTTTCCTTTCAGTTTTCTTATCATGATCAAAATTTCCCTTTATAACACAATTTGCTCCTCCTCCAAAGATATTAATGCACTTCATTTGCTGCCTGCTAAGCAAAAAGATAAAAGGGCTCCACTTGTATCAGTTTAAACTCTCTCTTAATAAAGGGAACCAGAGCATTTATGACAGCAACTATTTACCTCATTATGTGGCATTATAGCCACATATGTACTCTGAGTTTAAAGCAGGTGGCTAAAATCCATTCTCTGTTTCTTTCTCTAAGAGAGGGAGCACAATTCATTGCTAATGAGACTCCAAATTCTTCATTCCCAGCAGAGGACAGAGCTATATTTGAGAGTGGAACAGCGTAAGAAAAGGTGGAGTCTTAATTCCAAAGCAGACATGTATAACATATCTTAAACTTCCAAGATTAAGTGTGTCACATTGGGATCATCAGGTTTGCTATGACGTATATATTACATGATCCTCATCAGATCCTGTGAGCTTTTAAGATGCAGGAAGATCAAACACTGTCATCATCCTCAGAGCATTCCATTCTCCACTGTACATAGAAAAGACCAGAACACTCTCAAACATCATCTTGAGCTGCATTTACAAATGACTCCTTTTGAGGGCTACAGGTACTTATAAAATACCCCCAGGTTTGAATCATCCAGATTTGTCAGCTGGTTGTCTCACTTTCAGAAGACCCTGTGTATCGAATAGAGAGAAACTTCCCCATCCTCTTGAAGGAAGAAGATACCATCACAAATACCAATTCTCACTTTATCCACTCTCAGAGTTCTACCTCTTGCCAAATAATTGGCTCTCATTACCCAAAACGATGCCCTGATGTCTTTAAAAAATTCTTTATCTAAAGTTTCACCTTTCTAAGTTTCAAATCACTGAACAGTCAGAGAAGGCTCACTGTGAACGTGCAGAACAGGTGTTTTTCTACTCTTCCCACCATGTAAGAGTTCTGTCTCTTCTGCTCTTACCAGATAAAGCTGATGCTGGAAATCCCATAGTCATTGCCTTTACTTTCATTTTGACTTAAAGAATCTAAAGAAAACATGAGTATTAGTTTAGATTTACGGTGTTGATGGCATTTGTTTATTCATAAAGAAAAAAGTGTTTCTAAGTTTCTAAGCACTTTACTGAAACTAAATTTAAGGTGTGATCACTGAAACCAGCAACAGCAAAGCAAACCTGAAGAACAAGCATTCATCTTGCAGTTTTTTTAAATGGGTAGGTGGGAGGGATTCAAAATCAGGAATTGGATCACTTGCATGAAAACAGTGAAGGAGAACCCTGATGCTACATTTTAAAATATTCTCACACAAGATAATTCCAGAAGTCTCACTTGAAGCCACTAGATGTCATTCTTGGACTTTCAGTTGAAGCAATTGTTTGCTTTTCTTATTTTTTTTTTTTTTCTCCCCCTCTCTAGCCCTTATGTCAGTTGCCACAAAGAATGAAAACCTTGCCATCATTTTACATCTTAATTTAATATGATAGTTCCACTAGAATATAGTGGGCTTAATGCTTATGTGAGAAGACACATGCCAAATTCCTCCCTTATGAGATGGGAAGTGGTCTGCTCATAATTCAGCTCAGTGCACGATCTTCTTAAAAGGAACACCAGCTTCAAGAACTTCTTGTTTAAATATTGACCTTATCCTCAGCATTGTTTAATCCCTCTAGATACACTAGAAGAAAGCGGTACCTCAGTGTGTGGGGTTAGGGGTTTTTTTGGTTGGTGGTTTTTGTTGGGGTTTTATTTGTCATCTTCTATTTGCCAAAGTAGAGGTGTAAAATGAGATTGCCTCTGGAGGTCTCGTTAATTTAAGGAAACTCACTGATGGAGGCAAAGTGCACCACTACTTCCACTGCAAAATCCTTAACATTTCCCCTTGTGAAGAGGGAAGACTATGAGGGGTGGAATAGAGAATGCAGCAGGGTCAGAGAGGAGCAGGGGTAAAGCAGAAATGCAACACAGCCAGCAGACCAAGGCAGGACACCATGATCAAAGGGAATTTGAGAAAAAACTTTTCAGATTGCCATACTAAGATATGACTCCTCAGGAAGAACACCTACATATGGCCACAGTGAACAGCACAACATAACTAGGGTGTATTCGGAAACAAAAAGCACTCTTGGTGTCAGATCCAGACCATGATGCTATAAAAGTTTAAAACTCCAGACAGCATTATTCTGAGTCCAGGGCTATAGACAGCCCTTTAAACACACATGGGCTTCTATCTTCTGCCACGAAGGTTACTTAGATGCTTGAGTAAATCCATCTGACCCTTTTTCAAGTTTGATTAATCAACACACTGGATAAACATTCCCTTGCTAGCAGCAAGTGCCCTTAGCCGCAGAGCAATGCGCCCTCTGAGCTGATCCCAGCCAGGAAAGGTCGCTGCTTCACAAGGCCAGGCCTTGCCTCCATCCTGCCAGCAGCTTTGACATGACCAGATCTCAGAAAACCACAGGTTTCAATCCTTGAAGGATTAACCCAACCCCTCACCTTGCAATTTACCCGAATTCAGTTCTTTATGGGAGGGGGACACACTGAATTGCAGAGATATCTGACACCTTCTCCAGTTGGTGTCAGCTCCTCCAGGTCCCTTTTTCCCTTCTGCAGCCAAGCAGGAGTTTGGTGATCACAGCCCTCCTGGTTTCCCCCTGCATAACTGAAGGGAGAGCAACAATCAACATGTGTAAGATACGCTGCCTCCCTCTCACTGAAGCGCAGAGGAAGGATTCCCATCACCAGAAGGACCCAAGGGTTCCTGTTGCCAGCAAAACAGCAGAGGTGCTCCAGTCACCTGAAACCCATCACATTTGTGCTGGACATCACAACAGCCCTTTCCTGTTCCACTTCCCAAAAGATCTCTAAAGTTTAAGCATGTGGAAGTGATGATCTAAAGACCAATACTCACACTAAGGGGAAAAAAAAAAAAAAGACTGAAAACATAAAAATTCTAATCTAATGAGGAAACAAACAAACAAAAGTATCTCACACAACCAAAGCAACCTGATTGTTAACACATGCAAGAGAAAGCTGCATACAATCTTTACACAAAGAGAGAACTGGAGAGTAATAAACAGATCTAAAAAAATATTTAGAAAGAGAGTAGGTTTTTTACTGAAAGAAAAACGTGTAACACTGAATTAGAAATAATTAATTCAGCATCAGTGAAAGGTCCCATACTAGCACTTTTTCTCCTGAGGTATACTCAAAAGTGAAAAACTCTCATGCAGTGATTGTTTCATCTATTGTAAGCTACAGCCATCAGCTACAGAGAGCCTGGTGACCACTGACCAGTAGCACCACACCACAGTTCAAGATGCAGCTGAACAACAATATTTCTCCTGGACATGAAGTCACTGAAATTAAAAATAGCACATTCTGTAGCTGGAGAAGCTTCAGTGGTCCTTATGATGGACACACAGCTATAATTACAGCTAAGCAGCTGCTTGCTCTCAATCTTGACTCAGTCTTTTTTATCATATGAAGCTGCTTCTTAAATAAGCAATCAACTTGACAAACAACCCAGATGTTTTCTGCCTCTCCTGCACCATAGCAGCTACATATACTATGAAGTTCTTCAGCTTCAGCATTCCTTCTTCTGACCAAGAAATAGGACATCTGCAGTTGGAATTTGGGACACAGTATCACATACCTCTCTCAGAGGCTGTCAGTATGGCCCAGTTCTGCTTTGGTGCAGAGCAAGGGGCAGAGCAGCCTCACTGCCTGATTAAAGCAGCCTTGATATATGCAGACAGTAGTCTGGAGCTACAGTAAATAGATTTGTAACAACAAAACACAACCATGTTACAAGGGGTAGCTGGGGATGAGTTCAGAGCAGGTGTTCTGTAGAATTTATAATCCACATCTGTATCATGAAGCAGCAGGCAGTTTATTTAAAAGGACAACAAGGCTGTGGACAGAGCCTGAACAGTTGTCCTTTTTTTTTTTTAATGCAGGGGGTGGGGGGGAAATGAGGCCAGCATTTGCACTGAGTCTGTTGTCCCACTGTACTTCTAACATGTTTAACATAGGGGAAAACATCTTAAGGGAGTTTGAAGTGGTAATGGGCCATGAAGCATATGGCAGTGTTGTGGCATCTCGAGAGCCATATGTACAGGCCTACAAACTGTCGGGATGTGATACACTACAGATAATATCCATGATAAATTATTCACTTAACCAAAAATTGTACATCAACCCTCAACAGCTGGTAAAAGCTGGATCCTTGCCCAGTACATTAAGGAAGTTTGCTTCCTCAAAGCTCTACTGTTCTTTGGGGGATTTGAATTATGCATGTTACCATGAAAGCTAATGCTGTACATATGCATTCAAAGTTATTATTAACCTCATCAGGCAGAGAAGGAGTAGAGAAGGCAGCTGTTTTTCTAGCTCATGTGCTTAGGATGTGGTGATGTTTTAGAGGACTTGCTGAGAGCCACGATATAGAAGAGTTTATTTTTCCCCTCAGAGTAGCTTGACAGTAGCCAGTTCAACCTCAAGGGTTGCCTTTAGGGTGGTCACTGACAGTGCTCAGCCTCCTCTTCAATGTTTTTATACTAGAACTAACAAGTAACTTTTTTTGGTGACCTATGTTATAGATGTACTGTGCCTTCCATGTAAGGATCTTAAAATGCTTCCCAAACATGTGGGGGGCAAGGCTGACCCAGCTCCCCAAGAGCAGAGCTGCTACATTTAGTGACAACACCGAACTCCACTGCAACTCCTAGAAACCCTTGCTTGAAGGGTGTGCCACTGTAGGATTAAATCTTATATAGATTGACCATACTCTTTGCTGGCAACCACATTAGCAAGTAAGAAACTGGACCTTAAACTTCAGTACACAAAACCTGAGATGAAGTGTTAAAAAAGTTACGGTGCATCTTTGAAAGCCAGTACTACTTTTGGGCAGATTTTTCACGACTGCAAAACTCCACAGGTGTGAGAAAAGCCCAGAAGGGTATCCCACACACATCTATGCTAGCTCTAAATTCACTCAAGCAAAAACCCAACTGCCTAGCTCTCAATCATCTGACACAGCTAATGAGATTGACATAACAGCTCCTATGTCACCAGATTAGTACTACATTAAGGGCAAGAGCCAGGAAAAAAACTAGAAGTTACAGCTGATCAACCCCTCCCTCTACCCCCAAAATTGTCCCTACTTCTCTCTCTTCTCCCTTCCTCTAAGACAAGATGAAAGTTGAAATGGAGCTGTTTCCTATTCAACTCCATACACAGACACCGCCCACACCTCTATCCAGGCAAGGTCCAGAATACTGGACTATATAAGGCAGCTTCTTCTCCCCATTGCAATATACAGCATTCTTCCCAGCTACCAGTTCACCAGTCTCCTACCTTCAATTTTTACACCTCATTATACCAATTCCAAGTTGAATTTATTCTTACAGATACAAAACCAATTTAAGTAGCTTCAAAAACCTCTCCTTGTCCACACCCTGAATTCATTGCAAAGCCTAACTTCCCATTAAGACAATTTTGATTTTCTCTACACAACTTCAGGCTGTAACTTCAAATAGTGCCTGCAGGACTGCCATTTCCCTCTTGATCCTGAACAGCAGGAGCATAGTTGTGGCACAAACTGCAGATGGAGTGCCTGGGACAGTAAAGGTAGCACCATTATCTTCTGCTTGGCATACACATGCTCTTGGCATTCATTTTTCATAGCACCCCCAGTCTCTCATTTCTCTCCCTTTCAAATATTTTGCTCTGCCAAGAGATTCAAAGCTAGGCTATCTGGATAAATGACCAGCTGGTGCTATAGCACAAAGTATCACTGGCTAGAAACAGGTTTGGACAACAGTTTGGGGGCAGTTTACATCCCTCAGCCAAATTAGACAGGGGAGGCAGACCAGACATGCTGCTGGGACCTGGAATAAGATTTTGCAGCATTAACTGGTCTATTCTAGCAGCTGCTAGATAGAGCAATAATCTTTGAACATGACTTCCTGGTCTCTTCTTCCAGAAAGACAAGCTAATTAAAAAGGGGTTACAGAGAGATTATGTAGACTAAGGGGAGATTTCTGAAAGGCATAAAGAGCTGCTCAGCAGCCAGATCTCCCTGAAAGTCAATGAGAATTAGGCAACTAACTCCCACTTGTCCTTCAGAAATCTCTGCTCACAGCTTTTAAAGCTTGTCCTCTGGTTACAAATAACTAACTAACTCCCAATTTCTTCTAGCAAAGCTATGCATCACCTAATATAAATTTCTGATCCTTTAGAGGATCGGTGTGCAATCACTGTGTGTGCAATCACTGTACAGCAGGTTTGGGTAGTGCTATTCCCTTATCACACCTCCCAAATGATCAATCCTTTAAACACAACCCTTCATACCATCTTTAGTGAAAGGCATTTAGTAAATAAGGCCAGCACATCCTCGGTCCTTTGCTGCGAGCAGCGTTCACTGTCACCGGCTGCAGAAACACGACAATTAAATCAACGCGTCCCCAGGTCTCCTAGAGACATCAAAGGAAGCAAAAAGTGCTGAAGTGAGAACTCGGCCCTGCTTGCTCGCCCTCCTCCCCAAACAGCAAACGGCTTGGGAGGCCAGAGCAGCACCTGTTGCAGAAGCAGCAGCTCCTTGCTGCAGGCTCTTCTCCTGGGAGACCCTGGGAGGAATTAGCAGGCCGCTGCAAAAGCCAACATCTCATCTTGAATGTCAGTGTCATTTACACAGTAAATGTCACTTAAAGCTAACACCAGAAGGAGCTTGTTGGTATAATTCAGCAAGAAGTGGCAACAGCAGCTTAGCAGCTCTTTTCCCACATACATGTGTATATATAAAAATATATTTATCTAAAACTGCATTTAGACTCTGAAAGGTTCGGAGTGCCAAGCTTGAGTTTACAGCAGTAAAATCTCCCGGATGGTACAATCATGTGCCACAACCCAGCCCTTTGTTAGACACTGTTTCTAAAGATGCAGGCAGTTTACAGACAGTATTGGCTAAATCTCTGGCAGCTCTGCTCAGATAAGGGGGTCAGCCCTGTCAGTGGTTCTCAGACTAGATAAACTCGTTCATCTATAACTGGACTGAGAATCGTTTGCACATTTTACACTAATCACTGAACAACAATTCAACTCAAATGACAGCCAGTCACTGCTAGTCTGCATTTTAGCTGGGAGTTGGAAACATCACTAGCAGACTTCTGCTGTCTAGGCCAAGTGGCAGAGCTGCACCTCAGTATCTTAAATCAGCTGATACCCTGATCCAAACACAGCAAATGCAATTGATCTTCTTGCAGAGATTTAAACAGACACTTGCACTAGTGTTTCTGATAAAAGGAGGGAAGAGGAGGGAAACCCAGCACACAGATTTCATCCTTCCTGGCTCACAAGCAGCAGCGGAGCTGCAGAAAGCACTGCCACAGCTCATTTCCCCTCCAGTCTGAGATAAGGGAAGCTGGCATCGTGCCTGAGGAAGCCATTTCAGACGGTTACGGGGTTGACTCTAGTCACAGACCTTCAGCCCTGGATAGAAGATAAAGGCATATACAACATTTGTTACAGACAGAATCTGAAATTTGTAATCAGTGCATCCCTTGAACCCCTAAAATCACATGTTGGTGTTTTTAGGATATGCCCATCTCCTCTCAAACTCTCATGCAAGTTACCTGGGACCTGTAGAGCAAGCACAAGGGCAGGCTTGGGAAGCAAATACAGAACTGTTCATCAGACAATAAGGTTTTGTGACCGCACATACATTTGGTTGCTTTAACACAACCATGTGCCTGACATGTGGCAAACGAAATGTCCACCTGTTGAATGGTATTACCTACGGGGATGTGCAGTATATTGTTATAAAGTAAAACACAGATTGGAGTCTTCATTTTCTCCTTCTTTGACATAATGCAGCTGCACGGAATTGAGACATAATGTGAGAGCCTCATGAATCCAGAGCTAAGCTGCAGGAGACCAGAAGCAAATAAATATTTCACAAAGTGTTAGCACAAGACACGACAGCATAAATAAGTGTGAGGATAACAGCTCCAAATGCAATTTGGCTTAAGTCATCTGTGCCTTCAGAAATAGAAAGATGATTTATTTCAAGCCTGAATAACCTGAGAGGGAAGCAGTGGGGTTTTCTTGGGTTATTTATTTATTTATTTTTAATCATTATCTTTGACCTTTATGCAGGCAGCAAAGGGAGCAGAAGCAGTGGGCCGCAGATATAGTACATAGGTTAGCACTGGCAACATTTCTCAGTGGTCTGACAGATACCTGATGAAGTTAGCTGAGAAGATAAGTGCAGTCCCCAAAGACCCTTTTGCTGGAACTTGTTAACCATGTGTCTGTGCCATGAGCCCATGCTGTGGCCACAGCTGATGAAAGCTTTTATATTTAATAGCCCTCAGTGGACATTTCTTCCTTGAATTCATCCAATTGCTTTTTGAGCCACATAAAAATTCAACATCTACAACACCTTGTGGCAAGGCAGGCCACAGCTTGGCAGCATGCTGTGTGAGGAAGGATGTCCTGTTTGATTCAGATCTGCCACCTGATAATTTCATTTGATGCCCCTGAAGTCACATCCTGGAAGAGAAAACGCATGGTGGTTCCCTATTCAGTTTTCCTGTTTCACTCAGAATTTTACAGTCCTTGGTCATATCCTCTTCAGTTCTCTCTTACCCAGGAGGAGAGTCCTGGCCCTTTTCTAGATCTACTGAACCATGTTTGAGTTGGAGATGGGCCCAAAACCAAACATCTCCTGCAGCAGATGTCCCATGGATTCAAACAGTGGTAGAACACTGCTGGGCATGTTGTAGACAAAAATGAACTGAACTGCTGAAGTGAGGAACACAACACTTCAAGCAGAGACTTGCTGAAACAATGCCTTAGATGTGATTCACTCCAAGATCCAACCCCGGGTCAAAGGTCCTGGCAATTACAGGAGTGAAAAAGCATCTTTAATGTATTCCTTATCTCAGGGCTTAACCTGTTTTCTCATATTGCCCCAGTTCATGCAGAATTAGGCAATATGAAAGCGAGGATGAATTTTTGGCAGTTATAAAGCCTTCATCAAGCATTATTCCCTAATCTGAAGTACTGAAACAAACATGAAACTCTGGAATACACAAAATTTAAATTAGCACAAACTTAAACCTGCAAAACAGAGTCAGCTCCTGAAGCAGAGCAGTTCAGCATTTATTCATAGGTAAGTGTGCAGGGATTCCAAGTTACACACACAAATTCCCATGCATCAGAGGAACGAGTGTTATATACAGCTGCATGCTAAGTTTTCCACTATTTGGAGCCTGATGATGCTTTCAGGCACCAGCAGCCCTCCCCGGCTGCAAAGGAACCACTCCCATTTTCCACGGGAGTAACTGGAATTTACCCACTCCAAGAGGCATGACGGGGTGGGGGGGAGGTGGGGGGCTGGCAAGTTGCCACCCTCTTTCAGACACAAATCTCACGGCGCTGAGCCAGAGGCAAAGCTGCATGGGCACCTCCAGCTCTACAAGCAGCAGAAGATAAGAGCATGGGGCGAGGGGTTGGAGGGAAAAGGTAAAACTCATGTAATGCTTTAGGTAGGAGGAAAGACAAGGGTTACTCACAGGCTGGCAAGTGAGTCATTTCTATTTAGCCAGCTGGAAGATTAGTGGCAAGTCAGTCAACACAAGCACCTTATCTCCAGCCTTAATTCCCATCACAGGCTCAAGCTTGCTCTGGGAGGAAGACCCCACTGGGGAATGCTGTACTTGGCACTGCAGCTGCTCTGGCAGCTACTTTTAGATGCTCTCTAATGTTAGAGTAGGAGGCAGATTTGAGGAAGAAGTGTGCAGATAATGATTTCCTCCTCTGAAATCCCTGCTTGACTTGGCAATCCTGCAGCAAATGCCTTAGTGAGAGCCAACCAGAAGGCGATCCCTTCTTCCGCCTTCCTGCTCTGAGTGACTGGCAATAACACATCCAAACTCTAAATATCCCTTAGCCAAAAAAAGCAAAAAAGAAACCGAACCAGCAGCAGCACTCCTAGAAGCCTAATATCTGGTTTGAGAGAGCGGCGCTCTCAGCCGCACAGGCAGCCTGGAGTTTTCCTTTGCACGAACACAAAGCCAACAGTGGGTAGTTGACCATCTGCAGTAGGGCTGAAACACTACTTAAACACAAACAAAGGGCCAAATGGCTGCCATGTGCACACAGATCAATCCATGCATGCCCAATGGCTCCGATGGCACATGGCAAGGCCACGCTGACCCCCGCCAGGTCATCAGGAAACCAGCCAGGAGGCAGTGCTTTTACCCTGTTAGTGCTGTGTTACTTTGAGAGCCATCCCAGAGGAAGCCAAACTAGAACCCAACATTTCCAGGTAGGGAAGGAAATGCACTGTTGTGGTAAAGAAGGTGGCTTTTACTACTATTTTGCAACCTTCTTTTGTTAAAACAACAAGCAGGTTCAGGGCCTGATCCTCAGGCAGCTGTAAACCAGCCCAGCCCTGCTGATTTCAGTGAACTGAAGCTGATGCACTTCAGTGGAGGATTAGATCCTCAGCATTACACCAGCAGCCTAATTGAATCCAACCCATTTGACTCTGGAGCTGGATGCAGTAACATTCCTTGACTGCCGAGGGAGCAGAGTTAGGCCAAGGCTGGATGCTTCTGAAAATCCTACCCTGCAGCTATTGCAAGGGCTGGCTTTAGCTCAGGAATTTAAGAGCATAGCAAGGGTTAGAAATGTGACTCAGTAAAAATGATGGTCACATTCTCGGCTGGTATAATCTAGCATAACTCCACTGACTTCAAGTGGAACAACAGCTACTTAGACCAGCTGACAATCTAATCAAATTACCCTGCTTTGGACTGAGAGAAGGTACACAGTCCTCAACCACAGAATGCAGCCACACTGATCAAGGCCATGTACGCCCATGTAGGAAAAAAGCGAACTCTGTCCAAAAGAAAATGTAAAATCTTGAGTAAGTTTACTATCTTGTGCATATTGTTTTATTCAAATAAATAAATAAAAGGTTCTATAAAATACTCATACTTGCCAAGGATTATACTTGAAGCACTTCCCCCTCTATCTCTGTTTGTGCTCCTTTCCCCAAAATACATCATTTTATCTCCTGTAAGTATGTCCTACTTGCATATGCTTACACAGCACAAAGTAACGCCACAAAGAGAACTCAATTATACACAGTTAAGGTTTAAGTAGAGGAAGAGCTCCACCCAGGCAAATATACCAACCAAGACTAATTAGCCCTACCTGAACTCCGTGTAAATTCAGCTCCACTGCTTTTAGTATCCAAGCTGGATCACTTTAAACTATCTAGAACTCCCCAAGGCAGTCTGTGCTTTATAGGCATGCCCTTAGCCCCCTTCATGGAGATGCATAGAAAGTTACCTTTGATCTAAGAGCGGTCAGCCCTTTTATAGTCTAGTGAGCTTTAGGTTGTCTCCCTTGCAACATGTTTAGGTGGCTTGATTTTTCAAAAGAGGGTCTCTAGCACTTCTTTAATACAAGGCTTCTTCAAGCTGTCTCAGATCCTCAGCAAACACTGAAAATATAGACTCCTGTTGTCCCCAAAGGCAGGGCTAAATACTCTGCCTTCCAGCAGGAAGCTGGACAGCCCATCACTATGTTAACACTGTGTGACATTTCCTCATAGATTTTATGACCCTAAAAGGGGTACTCCAAGTCCCACACTACCCAAGCAGTAGACTAACTGCCTAGGCATAGAACAAATATACATAATATACTTTGTCTTCCCAGGTTTCCTTCAAAAGTACCCGTGATCTAGCTTCATTATAGTTTTATTTGCAGATGCTCATTCCATTTCCAAAGCAAAAAAGTAATGGTGAATCAATGGCAGATTAATTTATTTAAACGATGTTCTTATACTTTACTCACACATGTTGTCTTTGTTGCTTCTTTAGGCCCAAGGCTCAAGGAGAGATGAGAAGGATCCTTGGGAAAGGACTGATTTTTGGTTCAATGTCTGTAAAGTGCCTATGGTTGGGATCATCGTAACAAGGAAGAATACCAAGTTTCCATTGAAAGTTGACCATGCTCCAAGCAGAGGTTGGACCAAGTCAACTCCAAAGATCTCCCTTCCAACTTAAATTACTCTGTAATTTCTTTACGCTTGGGTGAAATTTAATCCACTGTAGCTAAGAGCACATAACTAGAGTAGGACTAAAAGTGTTTTTAAATGGTACAACCCACCAATCTGGTTAACAGGACAAAAAAAAAAAAAACTAAAAAACAAACCGCAAAACCCACTGGATCCAACAACACTCAATACCCAAAATTAGCTGCATTACAAATATTGTTTTATTCAGTGTCATGATTTATTGGTCTCCTCCTCCTTGAGAGCTTCTATTGACCTCAGATTCACCTCAATGAATCTTGATTTTTGAATGAAAACAGCAGTCAATAATATTTACTTCCTACTGACTTCATCCTCAACAGCACAAGGAAAATACTGAACTATTCTTGACCTCCCTGTCTCAGTTCTAATCACAGTAGTAAGATCCAAGGCACCATCTCTATAGGTCAGAGAAGTAACACTCAGCAACGACCCCACCATAAGGTGATGGACAACTCACACATCCAGCAAGTTTATTTATGCAGGGAGGCAACGAGTTTCATGAAATCTCATGGCCAGTTCTGTGTGACAAGAACTTTAGTTTACAAATCATCCTGCTCCTATTGCTAGTGATCTCTGTTAAATATATAATCAGGGAGCAAGCAGCTTCAAACCATGATACGGAGACTTTCTATAAGCATCTGGCTGTCCAATTTGCACTGCTGGAGTGATTCAGTTGCATTCCAAGGTTACTGCTGTTTATTTACACCTTTCCTGATGATCCAGTGATTTTAAATTGAAAAACTTCCATTTTCTACTCCTCACCCACTAATACTTCCATCACCAGTTTGACAGTCAGGTACCTTTCAGATGGTCAAAGTCACAGGTTAGATTAACTGTGACAATAGGAAATTTAAACTCACCCCAGCACAACTAATGAAAGGACAGAAAGCATTTTTCAAGTTCTGAGTTTGTTTTCTGCCTGCAGGATCATCTGTGAACAGACTTGTTATCCCTGATGCAGACTTGATGGTTCCTAAGAAACATGTCAGAATCTTCTGCAAACTCGCCCTTTGCATTTATCAACAATTACCTTACCTACTAGTCATGTTTTGATTCTTAAGTTTATTAGACTCCCTCCCTCAAATCACCTTGTTCTTTCCCTGACAAATACAATCATTTGCATCTTGTGTTCAACACCCTCCTATATTCCCATAAACAGATGCTGTGTGTACAGCCGTATTGCAAACAAGAGCTTGGTAAGTCAAGTCCAGGTGCATTCTCTACCCACCTCCTAAATCATGGCTCCTGTTCTCAGCCTCCCCAGTTGTGTTGCCACTGCATAAACCAGAGCTCTCAGACCACAGCACATCTTTGTTCAGCTTGCCTCTAAACCACCTGCCTGTGTTTCCTCTTCTGTCTCATCTGCCTCTGTAAAACTTTTTGTCTAGACACATTATTAGACTTTCTTTACAACCACACACGCTAAACTAAGCTTATATCCCTCATCCTTGGTGCCACTGACTACAGGAAAAGCAAATGTCACCGTCAGGGAACATGGGCAAGTCCCATGTGTCTGTCCATCAAGGCACAGTTGTAACAACAGAAATCAAGCACTTGCGTCCAGCAGACACTAGCTAAAATAGTCCAATTGCCTACATTTTTTTCCCTTGGTACACTCAGGCTCAGGGAAGCAGTTCCAGGTTACCCCTCATTAGGCAGATGTTCTTTAAATGATTTATGCTTCTATCAAGCTTGATATCCCCACAGAAGATTGTTAGTGAAAAGCTCTGTGTAATCATTTATAGTGGGATTTATGATGTTTAACTTAGTAACTCTCTGCAGGCCCTGTAACAGGATGAAGGTGGGCTGTGGGCAGTAAAAGGTCAGTCCCAAAGGAAGCCAAATACGATGCTAAGAGGAAACTAGAATGGGGCTCTAAAGGGCTTTGTTCACATTAGAGGGGAAGCAGCAGAGACTTTAATCATCCCTGCCAAAGGCACACACATGCAAGGAACAGAGGAACCAAGAAAGATTTTGCTTCAAATTGTCAAGGCTGGTGGTAAATGTGGTTTTAGACTGTTTTTTTGGCTTAATCTTGTCCTCATTTCTTTCTGTTTATATTATTTAAGTTGCCTCAATTAGAGTCTTGTATTAAGCCAGCAGCTAGTCATGCAGATTTATTTATTTTTAAATGTTATTAATTTATTTTCAGGCCAAAAAGCCCATCCAAGCTAGAAAAACACAAAAAGGCGGCATCCCCTCTTGCGGCACCAGCATACTCGGGGGGAAGCACTGTTAAAGTCATTTCAGGGACATCTGCAAACCACCAGGACACTCTGGAATTAGATTTCAGGTTTTAGTCATCTTTATACTTCCCTGTTTCTTCCAGGACTAGGAGGTAAAGTGCTAGAATACACCCAAAGGGCCAAAAACACCACAAGAAAAGCTCAGTAACTCCCAAAGTGGGAATTACTGACAGGCTCCCGGGAATATTCTGAGTTTTCCTGCTCTGCGGTGCAGCCCCCTCAATGCTCAGATAATTCAGATGTTTGGATTTTACCTACCCAGGCTAACCTAAACCATCTGGAATTTCCTGCACCTGCAACCTAGGAATCTCACATTTATTATTCTGAAGGCATTTTAATCATTCTTTCTCCATATTTCTGACCTAACAGCTACCCAGTTCTGACCCAGTGCACAGTGAGACCAGCAGCTTACCAGCAAGGATGGCATCACTGGACAGGCCGGGAACATGTACTAAAGGAAAATGAACTATAGTTCATCTAAAAAAAGAGCATTATCCTGAAATATCTCGGGGAAGAAACAAGCAGCCCTGCATTCTCCTCCCCAGTGTGCCCACAGAAATTCTGTGGTGCTCCACTGAGCTCAGTTATCTGCTTTGTGTCTCAGTGTCTTCACCTGTAAGATGTGGTTTTGTTTAAAAACCTGTTTCCAGAGCATGCTCTGAATGCTCCTGGGGTAGCAGCTCTCACAAGACTAAGCAGTTTACAAATTGCTTACTGGTTTTATGCAAAGTAGCCAAGACACATGGGTCTTACGGTTCATCACACAGTAAGGGATGCTTTCTACCCTAGAGAGGTTTCAGGCAAAATCGCCTGGACAGCCCCACAGTGGTGGGAGGAGGTGGCAGATAAGCAAGCAGTGGTTCCAGACAGCACGCACCCCGCTCAGCACCTTCCCTCGGCGCACACAGCACAGGCTCTGTCATGAGGGCAGATCATTAACAGTGCTACAACTGGAAACCTGGCTTTTCCACAAAGTCTGCAAATACCCTGAGAAAAGTCTTGCTGCTTCCTTCCCACCCACTTCTCCCCCAGGACAGCTCCACTGGAAAATCCCATCCTCCCTCCTACACAGCACAGAGAAGGGTTTTGACAGTTCCTGGAAGAAAATGTTTTAACCACAGACTTGCACCTGCAGCGCCTGGCCCTGTGTGTCACCGAATTCAGAATTAAGTAGCACAGCTATTGTGAAAATGAGTTACAGCAAAAGCTCCTTCATCTCAGTCATCACAAGGGCTATATCCCGCTTCTGTTTTGGTACCAGATGGCTCAAGGTCTATTTTTCAACAAGTGCTGTCTGCTGTACTTGCTGACACAAAGCCCTTTGAGTTACAAGCCAAATCTCTTCCCTTAATATCTTTTTCATCCTTTTTTCCCCCCCTTTTTGAGCTCACAAGTATGTCTTTTCTTAAGAAAAAGAAAAAAATCTATTATTCTTCAAAGGCCCAGTTGTGTCCTTCATTTACTGAAGTAGTCAAAGAATATTATGGGTCATTTTGTCACCATGGAAACCACAAATAGACCTTCAGGGTTTTGGAGAGGTGATATTATTTTGGAGAGGCCGTGTAGGGTTCTCTGACAGAAAATAATAGGGATGGCAAATCAAGGAGACCTTTTATACGGACTGTGTGAAATGCAAAGGGTATCAAACATCATTTCTCTGCCACCGAAGACTACTCCAGGCAGCAGTTTAATATGGTATCCTCTGACAGCTGAGCCCAAATGGAAAATTAATGAGGCAGCATGATATATGAGTCTTTTTAAATCTCATAACCAGCCTCCTTTATAGAATAAAAATGGCCAAATCAGTTTAATATTAGTGGAGAGGTTCTCTGTGTGTCTTTCTTCAGAGCCTTGTCAGTGCAGTGCTGAAGAGACAGTTTTGTTTTATTGACTGTGTAAGCCTAGCTGTTTTCAAGTTTTGGATTGTCCAAATCAAAATAATTCTGAGCTTTATTGGTTTATCAGAATACAACAAAGATATGAAAGTCTAAGAAACACCTGGGATCTCAGAGGCACCGTGTCCTACCCTTCAGGATCTGTGGCACAGAGAGAAGCCCAGGGGAGTCCTGGCTGCCATGCACCAGTGGCCTGGGACTGCAGCCCCTTCTCTGCCTCCGGCCAGCAGGGCTTTCCTAATCCCACCCACCGGAATACCAATACTTGTCATTTCTGCCATTTTAAGGCGTGCGTAAAAAGAGGGACTTCTCCACAGTGACAGTGCTAGTCGTTATGAGAAAATAGCAGTGCAGTCCAGGAAAACGCCCCGAGTTTAACGTAACCCCCACTGGGTTCAGTCCATGTCCGTGCAGATGTCTCCTCTCTGAGTTATTAGTGCAGAAAAGAGCCAACCTCATCCATTTACAGCACAAACCCTTGGCCTGGGTACATGATGCCCACCCCTGATGCTCTATCTTGGGCAGAGTTCTTCATGCTATGGAAACTGGATCACTCCCTCCTCCACCAGCATTTCCAACACTCACAGCCCCACCGGCCCCACGGGCACAGCAGGTTTCAGACCTCTAATCTTTATTTGTTAAAAGACAAACCAAACCATTCAGTATCAGACACATTTTAAAAGCTCAGCCTAGCACTAGCCTATCAAAATTCTTTCAGTGTTACATTTAATAGGTCTTGTTCTTTTGCAAGCAAAACTCTTAATTGCATAAATAACTAAACGCATGTAATTCCCAGATTACAAGACCTTTTCTACAGGCATGCTAGCAAACATATTCTTGCAACTGAGGGCCAAGCTAAAGACCCACAGAGGTGAGAAAAGAAGGAATTACAAATGGAGCTTACACAAAAAGATGTCATTTCCTACCTGGTGTTGGATGAATTCTAAACCTACAGGGTATCCTGATGCTTCAAAAGTTGCTGCTACTCTGAATTAGAGCAAAAACTCAAAACCTCAAGTCATTCTGAAGAACAGAAATTTCAAAATGCTTCTGTTTAGAAACAAGCAACCACTTTACTAAAGCACTGAAAAAAAACCAGCTCAAACAAAACAAAGGATTCAAAACAAACATTCCTTTCCAAACTTTTCTGCCAAAACATCGTTGAAATAGACACCTTCCTACAAAACATTTCAACTTCAGCAGAAAAAGAGCTTCCTATGGAAAATCACTTTATCAAAGACACTAACTCTGCAAACTTTCCCCGTGAATCTGTTATAAGCAGATCCATAACATGCAATCACCCACTGTGGTTCAAACTTTGTGGTTTCCCTGCCATCCCCCAGCTGCCACAGTATAATTATCTGGGCACCTTCAGCATCCAAGCCTCCAACAAAAAACAATGCTCTAAAGGCTAGAACTTCATGCCTTCAAGCAGAGGGATCAGCAGAAGTTAGACAAACAGCACTTTGCTAAAATTAAACACCCAAGAATTTAAAAAAAAAAAAAAAAAGCATTAACATGTAGCAACAGAAGGAAATTGCTGTAGACTTCATTTTAGCTTCCCACCTTGTTAAGATACCCCCGACCCTTTGAAATATTACACTGGCTAAGCTTCAAAACACACCGATGACACGTTGCTTCTTACAACTTTCCCAGTCCTAGTAGTGCTGTGCATCTTTGCAAGGAACCACACTGCAAGCAGATTTAGAGGAGCAGAAGGAACTTGGGCTCTCACTGTCTCACCTTCACCCCACTCAACTCCACCATGGATGTCTGGCTGTTTTCCTGATTTCTACACCACTGGGCTCCATAACCAGAAAGCCCGGGTAAGCACGTGGCCAGAGCAGCAATGCAGGGCAGCAGCATCAAGCAGGTGAAAGGCAGGATCCCCTAATTATTAGCTGTTGGGCCACTGGAGGAGGAATCAGGTGAAGCTGTGTGAAAAGGGGTGGGGAATGGAACATCAGCCAAGTCTCAGTGGTTTCAAAGATACCCTGTTTGATATGTTTAAGAAGGATGATGAGGGGGAAACAGGGATAGCAAAATAAAAAAAAAAATATCTTTTCACGATTTCCCTCTTTCTTCAGTCCTTTTTAGACAGTGAATGTTTCATCTTTCAACAATGCTAAAAGCTTATACTGAAATTGGCGTTTGATGCGAAACAGATTGAACCTAGCTCCTCCCGTGCTTTGTGGAACCTCCTGCCTGTCCAAGGCAGAGGTCATTTCCACTTTTGCATATGCAGTTTTCTGTTCTCGTTAAGGACATGGGTGCTGTAAGGTTGCCAAAGTGGACTGTGGAATTAGAAACACTCAGCAACGTAGCAGAGAGAAATGCTGGTGAGAAGGTAGGGCTGCTGCTGCACTAGCACTCCAGGTATCAGAAACATTGGGATGCCTGGGATATGAACTCCTGCATCTTTCCTGTGAGTTTAAATGAAGACCCTGATTGGTTTCATTTCTCTAATGAACAGCATGATAGTAGCCATAAATGGATTTATTGTCTTAATAACATCTCCATTCCTATTTCATCAAGACTTCGCTCAGTGGGTGGAAGATGAGAAGGTCATTTAGTATTTCATGTGAAAATAAAGTTCATTGCCCAAAGCAAACAGTATATGTGGAATAATGTGTACTTGTTTCCATTATCATCTACTAGCGTGTCTGTGGTGGCTGTAGATGGGCTGCACTAAGATTTTGCCTGCTTTAATCATCCCCACCCAAGCAGCACCATATCCTAGGAGCAGGACCCTGCACAGCATGAAATACTGCCCAGTGTCAGCAAGAATATAGCAGCCCAGTGTTTAAGTTCTTCCTCCACTAAGTACTTAGAGACCTTTTCTTCCCTAGACTCCCTAAATGCTTTATAAACATTTATAAACAGGCAGAGTGAAAAATCAATGCACAGATACTGTTGGGAGGAAGAGAGAGCAGAGAAAGAAAAGACGAACTCAATGAAAAATAAAATAGTGCCCATACGTTAGCTACCGTCAGCCTGGCTCTTCTAGGGCTTTTTACTTACTCCTCCCTATCCCAGGCTTTCCATGCAGGAGCAAAAAAAACCCATTTTGTTACAAACAACTGTAAGAAACAATGTGGTTTTGATAGCAGGAGTGTTTTTCCCCTCCCTTAGGCTAAGGTTAGGTTTCGAAACTCGAAGAGGGTTTGCGAGTTCTGCAGGTATCTCGGTTCGGGGCCCCGACCGCTCCTGCCGGCGGTGGCCGGTGCCCATGGCCTGGCCTGGAGCCCCGGGGCTGCCCCCGGGATCCGCCGGCGCATCCCAGACGGACGCGAGCAGACCCCGGCGCATCCCGGCGCATCCCAGACGGACGCGAGCAGACCCCGGCGAGGAGGCGCTGGATGCTCGCGGGCCCCAGACAGCGCAATTCACCGCCTCGGTGGGACCAGCCCCCCCGGTACGGCCCAGCGCGGCTCCTCCGCGGGCAGGTTCGCGTCCCCTGCGCGCCCCGCGCTGCCTGCGCAGGCAGGAGACGGCAGCGCTGTGCGGCGCGGGGACGGACGGGGGCACTGCGCCCCTGCGCATCGCCGCCGGCGGGTCCCTCCGCCTGGAAACCGTGGCCGAGCAACGAGAAAAGCAACTGCTTGGCACAAACCGCTTGCCCTTTCCGTTAGTGGTGTTTGTACATCAGCACCGCGCCCTTGAAAGGACTTAGGTTAAGGGGGAGAAACCTGCTGCCAGGTTACTGAGGACCTTCGTTTCCTTGGTCAATCTTTAGTAAGAACTAGCGATCAAGCAGTGAAAATTAATTTCACTGCCTAAGAAAAGCTTCCATACGTTTAGATGTCCGGGTGCTTTCCCCAACCTCTAATCAGAAGCTCCAGTTACCAGCATTAGTGACGCCACATCAGACAGCCACTTCACTTACTCCAGTTATTTCCCGAGAAGAGGATCCCTGCACAGGGCAACCTTTGGGCTGAGAAGCAACTTTTCAGGGACAGTATTTGTCCACCACAGAGCACTTCCCAGTGCGAGTTGAGACTGCTGTTCTGATGCTGCAGCTGGGGAAAGAGCAGCACAGAGGGGCAAAATGACCCCCAGCTTGCACTGTGGGTCGGCAACACGCCTGAGAATAGACTCCAAAAGGGCCGTTATCCCTGTATCATCTCGGCCTCTGAAAAGCAAGACTAAGACGTGGTGAAATCAGTCGGATTGTACAGACATACAACTGAGATGGGATCAGTCAGATCCCACTGCAGCCTTGTTCTGCTGCCTGCATTTCTCAGGTGAATTCAGAGGCTTTTTCAAAACATTGTAAATTTAATAACTCAGCCATACTAAGCTCAGAACCTCTGCACAACCTAGGCAAGACATGCTCTTGCTCTGACTTAAGCTGCTGGGAGTTTTACTTTTGCCTTCAGCAGGATCAGCAGCAGACCCTGAAGCAACATTTGCTAGGAACATGCTGGGTGCACCTTGCCCAGGTGCTGTATTTGACGTAGCCTAATGCAAACACTGTTATCTCCCTTACCCTGGCAGACTACTAATACCAAGTTTATACAGTTCATCTTAAACAAATATTGGGAAAGTCAGTCCATACAAGGTCTGCTAAATTGCAAAGACGTCTGTGCAATTGCAATTGATGACACAGTGTTGAATTATACAAAGGAAGAGGTCAATGCCAGTAAGGCTATTTCTCTGAGCAGATTGCATGGAGGTCTCATTTAACACTGCCAACTCTGAACATGTGCACTGTGTAAAGCGGAGCTTTTATTGTTCTATCACAGGTCCCTAATTTGGCTCTAGGAACCATCTGCTGATTTAATAGGGGATCTGGATTGTTAGGGGCTTTTTTTTTTTCATTCGTATAAACACCTAAAGCTTAGGCATTTAAAAGAGAAAAATATTGCAGTGAGATAATCCGCTGTGCAGTAAAAAAGGGGGGAAATAAATGCGTTCGGCTTTGTTTAATTTTGTCTCCTAAGCAACCAACATATTGGATATTGTTGGTACCAAACCTTAAGTGTGTGAAAGTCATTAAAGCAGTTCTTCCAAGACTGCTGCAACCGTATTATTAGGAAATTTTAGATAAATTACACTGTCAAGACTGTTAAGTATCACCTTGTGCTTTTATCAGCCACTAATTAAGACTGAAACAGAATGTTAATGCCCGTCTTACTTCAGCTAAACAAACATAGATAATACACACAACGCTATCTATACTTAGATAATAGGCACAACACCCTCTATACACATGTTCTGCTTACATTTTCCCTTGCATGTCCACACCATCATTAAAAGCCCACTGTTGCCAGCATAAGAAACCTTGAAAGCGTATTTCACCTACTAAGCACTGTAGCCAAGGCTGGTGACATTTCCATTTATCCTCCAAGGTAACAGTCTTAAGACTGTGCTTCCAGATGGGCACAGTGGAAGAAGTGAGTTCTGCCATTCGCCAAGCCCCAGAGCTGGATCTCTCCACATGGATGATCTACTGGAGAGCAGTTTTGGAAAAACCTGAGCTTACACAAAGGGACACTGGTCCCAATTTGAACAGGAGTGGCAGAGCAAAACCAAGGATTGCACAGGACCGCTCTGACAGCTCAGGCTTTGCAAACACTGGCGATCACCCCCATAAGGTGCTCCCCAAACCTGTTCTCCCTTCCTCACTGGGGTGCAAGGGCAGACACATGCACTGTGTGGTCTGCAGCCCCAGCAGCTCTGCTCTGCGTTATTCACGGCAAGTGTTTCTGGTGAGACGAATGCCTGCAGTGCACGCTGCATAGCAACTGCTCCTCGTGAACCCGGGCAGTAACTCATGAAACAAAAGGTCCACTCCTGCCGCTCGTCCTGTGGTGTCTGGCTCTGCTCGAGAAAGGAGTCGGCCACAGAGCCCTGACCAAGAGGTCTGAAGCAAAAGGCTTTCCTATTCCCTGTGAGCTTCCCCCCCATTATCACAACGTGATCACATGAGACTGTCACACCCTCACTCCCCTAATATTGGTTGCCCCCAGCTCAGTCTTTGTTGGCAACAATTTGCTGCTTTCACAGTAGCCATCTGCTTTTGCTTAAAAACTTGGGTTGTGTTCGTGTGCTGTCAGCCTGAACCATGTGTCCAGCCCCTCGCAGCTGAACTTGCATTATTAATGCTTCCATGTGCAATCAGGTCTTCCTCGCTCGCACGTCAGCTAACCAGGAAAGGGGAGTAAAACCTGGTGAGAGAGGCAGGAGTCAAGCTTTCTCAGCTGTCTCTCTCATGCAGAAAAAATGTCTTCAGCCACCACCCTTTCTCCTCCTTGCCTGTGTATCATCTTCGTACAAATGGTTGAAGGCCCCAAGCTGGCCCCTAACGAAGCTGAGACCGAGTCACTCACTCAGTGTCTGTGCTGTAGGTGGACACCAGCTTTCCAGCAGCAGTACAGAGTGAAGACTTCATCTGCTGCAAAATTAACACAGTGCCACTGAAATCAGCCCACCTTCACCGGGGCGCCAATTCAATCACATTCTCTCATTTATAAAGAGTCTTGAACAAACATTTTATGCAAAGGTCTCAGATTTCTCATTTCAAGGGCTGTGAATCTCACAGGCAATTCAGAGAGTACAGACACGGGTTAGAGGTAATTAACTGGGTTGCACCTCAACTCCCTTCCGAATTCAGGGCAAGGAATAAGCTGGCAGCTGAGCGCTTCCCCAAGACATTTTGCACAAAATCAAGGGCAGTTTCAATAGTCACATGTGTTGAAGCAAGGCAGTATGAATGACCACTGGACCTGACAGTTCACCTCACCACCAGAACCTCTCCAAGATTTTTACTTCAGGAAGCAGGCTTTACCCTTTATTCATGCAGTTGTTTGCAGGTCAGACATGTGTATCTGTGTTATTTCCTTGATTCAAGCTAATAGGTAGGAGCACAAATAAGCAAACAAATAAAAAAAAAAAAAAAAAAGAGACCTAAAGCTAACATGTTTCTGTTATAGCAGTAAAGATGAGAGAGAAAACAATTTACCAACCAATTTACTGAAAAGCTACGGTACATCTCCTGCTACTTGCATAATGGAAAGTGCTTTGAAAATGGGTTTCCAGATTTCTCATTTGTGGTGTGTTATGAGCACACGTGGATTTAATATCATGGGTAAAATTGTTAATTAGACAAGAAAAAGTGTGCCTTGAGTTCATAATATCTTGTGATCCAATATGATTCTTTCTCATTCTAAGTCAATGGTTCAGACAGAGAGACCTGAAGCATTTCTGAGGACCAGGGGGGAAGAGGATCCATCTTATCCAGCATCTGAACACATCCTAGTTCAAGGAAAAGAGGCTAAATTAGTGAGGGATTACACCCTGAATGAAAGCAAGCCTTTTCAAGTTCACTCAAATTTAAAGGCTTCTAATGAAGGAAACCTGAATTTCTCAGTAGAGCAGGTGTCTGACAAGATGGCTTGAACCTCATGGATTGTGACTGGGAAGACAGGACTTTCCCAACAGCTCTGTCCTGATCACGGTCTGAAGACAAATGGATATAGTAGAAAATTAGCAGGTGACTGAAGGATAAAAAAAGCTCAAAGTAATTGTGCTTATCCCTACTCTAGAATGGAAGGTGTACTCTTAAGATGTTACTCAGGTGATGGCACAACTTTGCAGCTGTAGCCTCAGTATGTTGGACCATACAACACCTCAGCAGCTGCTCCATGGAGAGCTGAGCTGTCCCAGCAGCAGGAGAGGCAAGCTCTGGGAGATGGGTAAAGCAGAGCAGACATCTACAGCCAACAGTCCAACTTGTGAGCATTCCCATTAGAGCCCTCTCTGCTCTTGAAGCATGTCCAGTTTTCAGGGGAGGACAGTTCTCCACATGCTGGATGCAGAAGACTGTCAACAGTCAACTACCCTGATCTCAAACACAGCGTCTCTGCCACAGTCAGGTGGGGCAGCCACAGACTTAATAATTTGTTAATAATCCTATAAACCATCATTCAGTGGAGCTGGTGGACCAGTAGCAGATCCCTGACTCACAGAATATGACTGAAATCTTGAGGCCGAAGAGTCATTGCGGCTTCCTTGTGAGATGAGAAAAATCGCCCCCTTAGCTGTCAAGAGACAGCTTCAAGACAAGTCCATGCAGAAAATCCTAGAGTGCTTTTCCTTGTGGTGGTGTGGATTACAAAGAACATGACTTGGACCCAAGAAGAAAAAAAGGGGGGGGGAGGGGGGGGCAAGATACTAATGCTTTACAAGGATGTAATTCCTGCAATTAGCAGACCACAAGAAGAGAGCCAGGAGAGGTGGGAAGTCAGAGGAGAATCAAGCCTTAGCCTAGGAGTTGGGTCTGTAGGTACACAGGGATAGACCAGAGAAAGCCTGATGCAAAACCTGGCACTGCATTCTGGCACTCTGATTGACCTCTTACAGGAGATAACTGAAGAGTCTCTCTGTTTTTGTTCTTTTAAATACACATACAGTCTGCTCCAGCTGCTTGGCTCGGGCACTAGCTCATGGTGCCAAGCCAGACATATTTGGCTTTGATACAAAGTTGGCTCAGCCTTCAAATAAACCACTGCTGTATTGTCGTTACGAAACAGGAGCTCTTGAGTGATTTCGCTGGAGAGGTCTCAGAGCTGCCATACCAGTCGGTGCTGGGGTGCAGCCGTGCTCTCAGGCTGAATGTGGCTCAGGAGCAGCAGCAGACCGGCTGGAGGCAACAGACTGCTGAAGAAAAATCTTTCATTTTCAACATCTGTTGTTTATTCCTCAGCCTTGCATGATTTGTGACACACTGAAAGCAAGCAGTGTTTGGACAATCTGTATATCAGACATGACAACCCATTAGAGTTTGGGTTCATTCTAATTTATTTCAGGATTTTTAGGATAATACTGCCCAAACCTATGTCTGGTAACACTAAAACTGAGGTCTTTGATATGCTTTATGCAGGAGTTCTGCTAATTCATTCATTCATTCATTCATTCATTCATTCATTCATTCAGTTAAACTTGTCATCCTTCAAGGCCGAGATTAGCAGCCAGGCTGAGCAGAGTGATGGCAAGATGGTTTATCCTATTGGTACAGTTCATGTTAGGGTAGCCTAACACAGGACTTTGGAACTTGCATTGTGTTCATGAACCTCTCCCACTCTTGGTAGGATCACACATTATGCACTGGTAGTGCAACATCTCCCTTCTCTTGGAATGTGCTCGATATGAAACATGCCGTGAGCACCAGCCTATTGCAAGAAATCATCAGGCTTGGGCTCACAAGAAATTGAAGTCCCTCCTGGCCTGGCATCCCAGTGCAGCAGTTCTCCACTCTCCATTGCACAACCCACCCCAGGGCATGCCTGCCGTGGGAGACGGGAACCTTGGGAGGTCTGACTGCAGGAGCACCGCTGGGGCAGGATACACCAAGAAAGCAGAAGCAGAACAGGATCAGGTTAGAAATACTTGCCAGGAGCCAACAGTGATCTTGCTTTCATCTGCTGACAGAAACTCTGACAACTGTGTATAATCTGCCTGATTTTCTCGAGTCCAAATAGTCTTAAAAATAGAAGTAGTTCAGTTTTTACAGGAGCTGGCCCTAGAGGACAGTTTGCTAGACAAAACAGTGACCATGGAGGAAGACTCCTCACTCTCATTCTTCCCATCTTTTTCACATAACAGATCCAGAAAAACAAACACATCCATCAGACCATTCCCCTAAAAATGGGAAATGCAAGGATGGAGGGAGAGCAGGAAAGAGCAAGAGACATACTCTATTTTTAAACACTTGAGAATGGCTCCAGAACTACTAAGAATGGCATGGAAAACACTTAGAAAAAATCACTCAAGTACACATCCAGACTCCAGCTGACTCCACCATGGGCTTTGAACTCAACCAAACTAGGCAGGGATGTTTTCTTTCCTTCTGGCTGGGCTGGCTCACGGCCCCTGCCAGCGCATAACTGGGGAAGAGACCCGAGAGGAGGCTGCTGCACTGCCCAGCCTGGCTTCTGCTCCTCCCACCATCTTGCCTCTCTGTGTTACTGTAAAAGCTGGCGGAGGAACTCTCTAAGACTCATTTTGGAGTGTTAGAAAGCAGGCATTCTTACTGCAGTGCTGGGCACCCACACGAACAGCTTCACAAAGGTGAGCGTGCCCCCATAAGTGGCAGCTAATATACAATGAGATTATACACATTCATCATTTTTCTGAGAAATGAGTTACACTGTGCTCCATACAACAACAAACCTCTGTTTGCCCCATGTGCTTTCCCCTGCTCCTTCGTTTTGCCTCCAAGCCCTGTGAACGTGGCATTCCTGCTGCAGATTGCCAGCAAACCACAGGGCAGAGCAAAACAGGAGAGGGCTAAAGGGAAGGAGGTGTGTGACCAACAGAAGCCTAGAAAGGATGGAGTTGCACTGTGCTGAACCTCAGAGGACTTCCTTGCTGGAAATCGAAGGTAAAATCCTGAGTGATGTCAAAGAATTTGTCATTTTTATTCACTTGCCTAAACTCCCAACATTATCACAACAGTCTGGCAAAATTTAGGAGAAACTTATTTAAGATGTGAGAGTAGGCTTTTGAATCATATTATGGGATTTATACAGGCCTGGGAGCTAAAAATTACAACTGAGTTATGGATTTCATCAGAGAATATTCTATTAAAATGAAAAATGAAATAACTATCCAGATGCTAATACAAAACAGGTGTTAGGCTTTAAACATGATAGCATTTACTGTTTTAGCCACATTAATATTATGGTTAAGACATACTGTACTGATTACAGCTTTAATTTAATAAATGTCAGTGGTGCAGAGCATCATATCCTTTATTTACACATGGCATCCTTCCTCCACAGAAGAAAGAAACCAGAAAAAACAAAGGGACTTTTACCAAGTGAAGTTCACCTCAGATTAAAAAAAGCTCTGTAAGATTTAAGGTTTTAGCAAACAACGTGATATGCTGCTGAACTAGTGGCAACACTGTGTTTATTGGGTTTTATAATTTTAAGAACTATCAATGATCTGATCTGGTAATCCTGCATGAGCAGCGCTGCCTTGCCCCTTCCCTGCCATCGCTGCTTGTTCATTTTTCCCTTTTCATCCCAGAATTATTGTATAATTTAGTTTGGAAGGACCTTGGGACCTTTTTGGTCTTGCTCAAAGCAATGCTGACTTCTGAGTTAGACTGAGCTCCTTGGGACAAGGTTTCTTTACCAGAGATAAACAGCTCAGCTCAGGGGCTTCCAGCTGAGTCGGAGTGCTGCGGGGCAGGAGGGTTGCAGTGGCTGTCAGCATCTGCACTCCCCTTCTCCATTCATTTTTTTGCTTCTATTTTGGGAGGAATAGGGCAAGAATCGTGTTCAAAGAAAAGCTTAGTGTTTGTGGAACACAGTGCACTGCCTGCTTAGGTCAAGTGGAAAAGGCAAAGACCAAAAAAATTAAACAAAAAGGAATATTCTTTCACAAAATTAGGGAAAAAGGTTTCATGAAATCCTGACATGGTGGATTAAACAAAAAAAGCCTCAAGAATCCTCAGAAGCTCTGGCAAACCTTAAAACAAAAAAATTACGGGATAGAGGGAAAGAGAAAGACAACACACAAATAACTTTGAAAAGAAAAGAAGTACTGCCAAGGTGTAAACTTAATCCACAGGAATTTTCTCTGTACGTAATCACCCCCCAAATAAAGCTGCCATTTGCTGACAGGCACTGGATCCCCACAACAGACCACAGTAATGAACTCAAGCTCACGTTTGCTCCAGGGCTGCTCTGCAGGGTCAGCCAGCCAGATACATTAGGAAGAGAGGAAAGGTTGATAGCCATTCCTAATAGCATTTTGAAAGTAATGTTTGCACAAACCATAAGAACAATAGCAATAACATTCTATTGTCTCTAGGTTTTAGAGCCACTAAGACTAATGAGTTCATTTATAGCCCTGATGGAAGTAATTAAATCTGAAAATCAAAGCACAACATTCTTGTTTAGTGCTCTTTGAAACCAATATTCTAATGGAATGCTATCAACAGCTAATTGAAGCACTAATCTTGCCCAGGGTTGGGCCCATTGCCCAGATGGCTAATATATCATTTTCTAGTCTGGCAAGCAACATATTGCACTGGCTGGATAAAGCTGCGATTAGATATATCTATACGATACGATGGAAGCATAAGAACTGTTCCAATCAATATTTTGATAAAATTGGCATTTGATGTCAATCATTTGATAAACGTCTTGCTGAAGTACAAGGACACATCCTTGGCTTTATAAATAAAAAACCTGCTGCCTCATGCAAATAAAAGTTCCTACCAACTGGATAGTTATAGCAGTAAAGAAATGTTAGCAAGAGAAATGCCCAGTGAGTGCTATGAGGACAACTGTGAAGCTAAACAGCTTAATCTTCCTCTTATAGTTGAATCACTTAACAAATAAAAGTCACAATTTTCTGCCATAACATGTCATTTCTGCAAGTTTTTGCATATTGTATACTCTGTCAGAGGGAGGAGTGCAGGAGAGTGAAGTCATGTGTAAGATACATCTGTCAGGGGTGTCTGAGCAGTTGTACAGAGAGGAGGATTCTCTTCACTTAATGTGCTTGGGATTAAATATTCTGCTATTCTCAGTACTGGAGGTTGAAAGTATCAGAGACAACCTCACCAAATTTTTCATCCAAGCAACAGGACTGATGTGATTTCAAATTAGCATATCAAATTGTAAACAATTTTTTTCCTGGCAGGTTGTTAATTCCTTTTTTTAACTTAATAATGGGACAGTTGTTGGCATCTGTTCTAGATATTCAGCAACTTTGGCCTCTATTATCCCTTTTCCCACTGTCTGCACATTCAGATATTTTCATTCAATTGTATAGTGTTTATTCAGCCAGGCCCTCAGCTGGTGTAAATCAGCAAAATTCTGTGAACATCAGAGGAGCGGTGCCAGCTGACACCAGCTTCAAACGGGCTTCTGAGCATCTGCTGCACTTGGAAGCAGGGAGTCAATGAAGCAAGATAACAGGAAGAACATCCTTAAGGTGTCCAGTGATCTGTGTTTGCACTCTCTGAAAATGTGTTTTGAACTTCAGCCTTGAACCATGAATTAAAGACTACTCACAGCATATGTTTTTTCTTGTCAAGCACTACATGACCCCTGGAGTTTGTGGGCAGCACAGACGCTGTTATGCTTCTCTATTTGTGCTTGCTGCTCACAAAAGAGTTTGAAACTGTACAACTGTCTGTTCAAGCACCCAGTCCTCTCTAGAGATATCTCAAGAATATCCTGGTTTACTGATATTTTTCCAGTAGGCTGGACAGACAGAGTATTTTGAAAATTACAATTTAAAAAAAAATGCTAAATGGCTTATGGCTTAATGCCAGTAAAAGTCCAAATGCAGCACTATCTGGAGACCTGGCAGGAGGCAGTGATTGCTGCCTATGATGATACAATGCTATCTTACTTGAGAAGACAAGAATCTGCCTTGAGAAGCGGTAAAAGTAATAGAACTAAAGATCTATGTTCAACTATAACTTTTTTTTTAATATGTACATCGAGTATTTGATATTTCTGGCCCTCTACCCTTAATACACAATTTGTGGCTTTACTGTCTATAATATAAGCTTAACACTTACTGTTAAGCATTAGTAAGTATTTTCCTGAGGTGTCTAAAATAGAAGTGTAATCATGCAAGACTGCCTCAAGGACAGGGAAAGAGAGAGGCAGCTTCCAAGGACTGTTCAGCCCACCTAAGATCTGAATTGCCCTTCTCTCTGCCTCTCTCTCTCCCTCCACTGAGTCTAGGAGTAGCCTAGGACAAGAGTTTCCCAACTCACACATCAATGAGTAATTGTCCAAATTCCAGGTGAACTGGAAAATAAAGGTTAAATATGATTCTTGATCCTTAAAAACTCAAGAGTGAGCAGGTGAAAGAGTGAAGGCATGCTCAGTGCACCAAAAGGAAGGTTTTTTTCTTTTCCAGAATATATCTCAGAATCAAGTAAACATACAGAAACCTCAGCAAATTGCAGCTTTGGCATCTTCTAATACCTCAGGCCAGATGCCCTGTAAATCTGGCATAATGGACCCAAAACAACACTGTCAGATGACCCAAGGGACTACTCGCTCTGCTTGTGCACTCTGTACCTGGATACTGTCCACCACATGAGGGATCATCCAAACTGAAACTGCAGGCATGGAAGAGTAGAGTTGGCATTAAATCCCCATCATGTGTTCCACTTCTTAAGCAGGGAATGAAATCCTATGCCCACACTTGACTGGGGCAAGATGATCTGGCTGGGCACAGATCTGGTATTATCATCTGTGGAACCACATTTTCAGTGTAAAGGCAATTTGAGAACTGAGTTACAGGTTTAGTAGTCAGGGATGTGATCCTGCTTCTTCAAGAGCCCTACTAAAAAAGAAACAGAGATTAACAACTCCGGTGGAGTCAAGTCGCTGGGAAGCCTTCTTCAACAGGCATAAAAACGACCCCATAAAAAGTAATTTAAAATATGTGGTTTACAATTCATTCATTTTTATAGGTTTAAGAGTGGATGGAGATACAACAGGTACTCAACATTGGCACTGTTCCCCTGAAGCCTTCTGAAGATGCCAGAAATCCATTGGCTTTTAATGGCAAAGCATGTAATTGTTCCCACTCTATTCCAAAATACTGTGTAACCAGGATACACTTCCTAGTACTTTCTTGTCACCATCTCAATTTAAGTTCTTAATTGAGCAGAATCATTTCGCTCATGCATGGATAAGAAAACCCACATGCGTTACGTTTTTACCCAATAATTAAAAGGCATGGCGAGCGATCCTTCAGCACAAGCTCAACACAAAAAATATGAAAGCGTGTCTTGAAATCTACCCAACAGGCTGAAGTGCCGGAGGAGGCGTGAGCAGGTCGCGTGTTAGGAGCCAGCACACACGTGCACGTGTAGGGGAAGGAAGGTCAGGGAAGGTGCAGCAAAGCCGCGCTGCTGAGGTGGGCATGTTAAGCACCTCCGTGATAGCTGTTCCGAATAATGAACTTGACCTTGTCAAAGGCCGTCATTATTGATAATAACAAAGTTCAACAGCATTATTATAGGATTTCACAACTGTTAACCTTTATTGCTGGAGGGCTAATTGTGACCTTCCTTGTGTCTCCTTCACACCTAATTAGATTTCCCTTGTAAAGAGATAAAAGAGTGTTTGTATCAGTGGGGCATCTTTTTCTGCCACTGAATGAATTCATGAAAGAGTGAGATTGTTAAGAGAGAGACAGAGAGAAGGGGGGGGGGGGGGAATACAGAAAAAGGCAGGAGGCATTAATAGACTTTAGAATAAAATCCTGACAGATTCAAATTGATTCTGCTGCCTGAGAAAATTGAGTGCGGAGGGAATTAGATTTATGCACTGTTAAATGTAACTGCCTGGCAGTATCCATACAGAAAGCTGTTAAAATGGTAATCTTTAGAGATGTATGAAAATTGTGTGTGAATAGACCAATGAACCATCACTCGGAGCATGCCTCTTCTAGCCAAATAACACAAGACAGTATTATTATTATTAATAATGTATTACAAACACTATGCATTATGTATGTAATTTAATCACAGTATCTAAATGTATAAACAACAGCACAGGCACTCAGTAACTTTTTTGTGCTTGCAGTTATATATGAACTTTTTCTCTTTTAGGACCCCCTGAGGAAATGCAGAGTGCTGCTGGCAACCCAGTTGTTACCAGCTGAGCCGGGGTCCCTTGCATGCCGTGTGGGGGAGCCTGGATGGGCTCCTCATGATGGGACTCAGTGGGTGTTTGGTACTGCAGCATACACTCGGGGCAAGAAAGCAGCAGATGGCCTGAGAAGGGGCTCCTTTCAGACAGGCAGACTGGGCAGACAAAGTATCTCTGATGAGATTTTTCTGCTGTTGTTTTAATCTTCTCATCTAATAATACCTGGTTGATAAACCTCCCAAAGGCTAATTTCTAGCAAGAGGCATAGACAGCACACCAAGTTAATGGGAGTTTTGAGTTACCATCAAGGAAGCCAGGAACAAGTTTCTAATAAACATATCCATGGATCAGATTGAGGGGAAAAATCAAGCTAGAAATAACTTCTTGATTCCCCCATTTGAATTCAGAACTGTGGTTCTTAAGTCAGGCTTATCTCTGGCATCAAAGCAACTCACAGTGAGATGATGCTACCACTGATGATAGGGACAATCACTGATTGATCTTTCAAGATCTGATTTAGATTAGATGCTGTCAGAGGTTCTTTTTATAACTCTGATGGTTGTAACTTTGTTCTACCCATATTTGGAAGTGCACTCTGTAGTAATTGAGCTATTTCAGAACAGAGCAAGTTGCTTTTTCGTTCTTGCTTCATCCCATCAAGTGCAGAGGGCTGTGAAAAGTGGTAAATCCAGAAATATTTCCAGGTGAGCCAGATAGTGACTTCCTTTCAACCTCTATAATGCCAAGCTTGAGCTCCTCACATACTTTCTTCTGTTGAGAAAACATCATTTCTACACAGAACAATTAATTCTCTAAAGCTTTGCAACCTTTTTCCCAGGTCCAAGCAATAAACCATCAGCTGGTACCTAGTGCAAGGGTCTGAACAAAGCCTCTCACATCACCAGCCAACTCTCTTATTTGCCAGCTGTGTGATTATCTTGAAAGGCGCCCTTCATGTTATTTCATGAACTTTATTCCAGTTTTGTTCCAGTGCAGATACCAACAGACTCAGTCATGTGGAACTTCTGTTTTTCAGCCACCCTGATGATGGCACTGATGCACTAGTCAAGAAGTAAGACTGTGTTTAAAGCACCAGCTTGAATGCTGTGTCCCTACCCCTGCTGTGCATGTAGTAGCATGTTGCACTTAACATTCGTAAGGAGTTATACTGTCAAATGGCTTCTCCAGAGAGATCTGGTTGGAGTCAGATGCAATCTTCCTTAAATATATCTCCAGTTCACACTGCCACAGCAAAACACAGTAAACTGGCATTTGACTGAGACACTGAAGGGAATCTCAGCATTGGGCTACCACGTCCCACATGCACCACACCAGTTCCTGTTTTCCACTCTGGTGCTGCAGTATCCAAGGTTCACCTCCATCCCAACACTGTAAACAGGTACTAAGAAGTACAGTGTAAATACACATAAACAGAATTTGATAAAACAACACGGACCAGCTAAGGGTGGTTGACTTGCCATGACTTCCCAGACTGCCCACAACCAACTGCACACTGAAGCCACCCAGATGTACCCACCACTGAAAAAGAGTAATGTGGACAAAGTTTCAGCTACCATGAGATCATTTTCCCTCCCTGGCTGATTTAATTTTCTCTAGTTCTTATCTTTGTTCTTTATGAGGCAGCACTGAAAATAACTTGCTCAACTTGTAACTGAGTCACCTAGAGCAGTTTTCTTCTGTGTCTTTGAAAAACAGGTGTAGCCCCATGCATTTAGCTAGGAACATAATTCATGGTTTTCTTTCCAGCTGAGCTAAAATGTGATTAATCTCTGTTGAGTTCATGCAAACTAGTAGAGTATTTAACCTCCAACAGACAGGTTTTTAATTCTACTGTGCTTTAGTAAAGGACAATCCTCTCTGGTTGCAGAGCGGTTACGATGTTGGGAATTTCTTTTATGAGAGCCTTTGGAAGCTCTGAATGTAAAAATAACTAAAATCCACATATTTGTTGGATATGAGCAGAGACATATTTATTTCAAAAGAAGGTTCCTTGTTTTTGAGCAGAGACATATTTATTTCAAAAGAAGGTTCCTTGTTTTAAACTATTTGAAGAGTTGGAACTAGTGAAAGCACACACTGATTATCCAGGAGAGCAAAGCACCAAAGCTGTGCAACAACCTTCTTTTCTTGGAGGGTGTTATTATTCTAGGCTGGCCCAGCTCCTCATACAGGAGTTTAAAATGCAGGAAGAGCCCTTCCATATTTGAATCCCATACATAATTTAGAACGTCAAGAAAATCTGGTCAACACAGGTATATGCACCTCTGCTCTTGAATTTCCTGAATTTAGGTATAAATCCCAGGAAAGCCACTGGGATTACTATCTATGATCATTGTAAGCAAGTTCAGATTTAGTCTTAGACACAAGAATACCAGTTCTGGGGTATCAGCATTGCCAAAATTGACCATGTAGGAGGGGTCTGTGTAAAATCATGACTCATCTCTGAAAAACACTGGTAAAAGGAACTGAACAGACGGAAGTAACAAAAATTTAAAAACTAAGCAACCCACAGAAAAAAGCCATTCCTGCCCAGCTCCTACACTAACCCACAGCTGGAGTATGCGCCCTGAAGTAAGGCTGTTTATATCCTCATCTGGGAGATAAGATACGTTATCTATCCCATCTGGTTCCATTCCAGTAACTCCAGAGTCAACACACTCCATCAGGCTTCCTGAAGCTGCTAAACCAGAGAAACAGAAATAGACTATCCACACTTTGTCAGATAAGGAAAGAGCTTAATAAGCAGAGGAAGAATTTTGTTTTCAAACATCTTGGAGAGAGCTACTCAATACATATTATAAACATAGTAAAATATCAAAAACTCCTACTTCAAAAGTATCCAAAATGCTTTCCTGGTATAAAAAGCTGCCTGAGCTGATAAAAGTCTGTCTTTTATGGGCTATAGACTTGACTAAAGATATATTTTCATGCATATTTGTGGAAAGCCTTTCAGAAGAGTTGACAGAAAATTAGGGTCACAAGTACCCACAATTACCTGGATTTCTGCATAGGGATTTTTCACTCTTGCTATACATGACGGTAAGGTCTTCTCCACAACTGTCCTGGTTACACCTTGGGGGAGCACTTACCAGGTGCAGTGTAGGGTTCATGATGGGTCTAGATATCCAAGTTCATTGTCTTGTATCATTTCCAAATAAAAGCAAAAAAGTCCCAAAACTAACTGCATTATCAGCTTTTCAAGCAATCAATAGCAGCAACATTTCAAATGCATTTCAGATCAGCTGGCAGAAGCAATGCAGTGAGATGCTCCACTCAGGCTAGCAGAGCAGCAGGATTTTTAAGGATAAACAGTTTGAAGCCACACCTGATAAAGATCCTGGCCACAGAGTAGGATTCAGTTTTGAAACCTAAATGCTCACTGCCAAAAAAATCCCCAAACCAGACAAAGGGAGAAGAAACTCAAATACATAAATGTGAACTGGAAGTAGATCCCAGAATTGAGGTTAAGACCAATGCACCCACTAAAAGAAAAACTACCTCCACAAGCAGGGTGAGTGCTTGCTCAGAGGCCAGAGCACCCTTGTTTTCAGGTTAAAATGCCACTGTTCAAAATGGCCTAGAAAAGGAAAAATGAGTTGAAACCAAAGTCGAACCATGACTACAAAGTCACGGTGCAGTGAAAGCTACCCAGTCTCTGCCTTACACCGTCCTAGTCCAGCGCGTAGGGCTGAGCATGGTACAGCGTGGCAAACCCCAGCACAAGAGCATCTGCCCTGCACACACCACGTGCCATGCCGGTGCTCTCACTGGGGGCGAGGGCAGCCTCACCAGACCTTTCTGAAGACAGGCACAGCCAGATGAAAACAAGGCACAGAGGGGGGCCACTTTGTTTAGTGTTTTAACTTTTGTTGCACAGATGTTTTCTGGGCACCACAGACTCCTGCTTTAATTTGCCTTGTTAATAACATGGAGCAGGAAACCCTGATTAACAAAATAATTAACAAGCATTTGACGTCTTTGGGTTTTTTTGGTAGCGTGTTTTGTTGTAACAGATACTGTAGGTTAACTCTTCGGACTGCAGGAAAAATTGAGATATGGTTGAAGCAACAACATACCTTGCTCAGCAAGGCTGGTGAAGGGCAGAAATAATTATAGTCTTTGAGGAGACTCCAAGTCATACTTCAAAATGTACCCCTAAAGGGATCTATCCCCTCCAAAATTTACTTCTGTTTCCTCTTCCCAGTCCATCCCAAAGGACCCATGCTTTTAATGCCAGCTCTGCGTGGCCCACAGATCCAAAATGAACCCCCAACCCATGCTCTGGCCCCAGCAGGTCTCCTACCCAACTGCACCACCACACTGCTCACCCAGCAGGGCCGTGGCCAGGGCTGCCCTCCTCCAGCACCTCCTCCAGCCAACCTGCATGACCCGCAGGCTCGACTCCGCTGCTGCCCCAGCCAGCAGGAGCACTAACCTCCGTGCTCGGTCCTCGTGCAGCATCCAGAGGAGTGCACAGCGAGACAACGCTGCAGCTGCAAGAGCTTCCTTCCACAGGAAGAAGATCTGGTGCCAGGGGATGAGACAGAAGCAACTTCTGTCCCTGCACTGCACCAAGGCACCCAACCGAGCCTCTCCCACGGGGTGGGAAGAACCTGTGCACCATCGCAGCCACACCACAGCCCGAACCAGCCAGCAAACACCTCCTCAAAGCACCTGCCATGATGCAGTTCAAGGTCATGAGAACCCAAGCAAACACTTGAGGTGCCCAAGAATAAATAGGAATAAACTTCCCTTCTCTCCTGCATGTCCCTCCCAGATTTTGAGGTCAGGAATTACCCAGCGCTGCCTGCCCCTGACTTCTGTAATCCCCACCTCAAATCAATAGGAAAAGGAAGTGCTCTGGAAATGTACTCAAACTGGTTTAATGCTTAAATAGGCATATGCAATAATGTGTTGACAAAAACATATGGGGAAAATATTCTTCGGTATATTGCTTTGTGGAGAGAAGTATGCTAGCAAAAGCAAGCATTATGTTTTATTTACCAGGTCGGCTCATTTTCACTCTAGCTTTCTATAACAAAAGAGTTTAATATAATAATATTGTTGAAGGCAAGAAAGATACCTATAAATAGGACTAAGACCTGTCTGTGGAACTTTACATGAAACTTTAATGGCAAGAGAAATAGCCTTAATGTATCGCACTTGGCAAATTCTTTATTGCATTTCTGCCTACACTAACTTAGTGTGAAAGTAGGTAGCGAATCAAGAAAAGATTTCTTGAAGTTCATGACTCATTTTTCTTAAGGCTTCTTTAGCCCAAAGCCTGGTACTGGCCCCTGTATTACCCCTCTTGCTCTACCCTTGGAGTTGGAGAACAGGACAGTAACAGTTTAGCTTACCAACACTGACAGTTGCCTGTTGACTCAGATCCCATCCTCATCCAAGCACCTCTGCCTCCTATAGATCAGGGACAGTGGAACCCTCTAGCCAAAAAAAAAAGGCAGTATTTTCTTCATAGGAGAAAAAACAACCCCACAGCTTTCTCTGGAAACCTTCTCTCCCACCACAGTGACCTACTGCAGGGCTCACCAAAGGTCAACCTCCGGATGAGGTTTCCAGCAGGTGGGGCTCAAGAAGGATGCAGCTGCCCTATAGATGCCCAAGCCATCCACTATTTCTATATTTAGTCAAACTTTGACCACACAGAGGGATTCTTGAAAATAATGACCCATTCATTTTCCTTCATGTGTTCAGGTGGCTTTTGCTGTACCTATTCACTACCAAATCTCCAGTCTATTGAAAAGGCAATCTGTCTTCCAAGACTTTAAAGATTTTATCTATGTGTCCTCTACACATCTACTACTACGTGAAAACAAAAGGGATTTAATTCTAGGCAGTTCAAATGTTACATATAGCCCATTAGGAATTTCAGGTGAAAAAATATTTTTTAATAAGAAATGCTAATTTTTACAAATAATTTCAATTTTAATAATTTTAGTTGTGTATTACATATCAATTATCAAATATTGATAACAAGTATCATTGTTTTAACCTACTTATGACTAACAATTAAGTACAATACTGTAGATTTCAAAGCCCTTTGCCTCTCCTTCCTCTTCAATCCCTCCCACTAAATCATTGCGGTGCATGTAATAAAAAAGCAGCATGCCTAGCCTGAGATTGCTCAGAAAGAATCCAGAACTGCATTTCTATTACTGGCTGCTGTGCATGTTTATATGGATGTCTGAGGAAGATTATAAATATCTCTACCTTTTAGTCATTTGGCTTCCTAGAACTATACAGGAATATTTCTGGTTGGTGCCACCACTCATCTATGAAGCGCCTTGATATCTTTATGGTGTGCGTGTCTCTAGTCCCACAGCTCTCCTCTTCCCAAAGGTTTTATTTTTCTCTAGATGCGCCCCTAGAGAAAGCAGCAAAAAATGTCACATATTCCAAATTGCTTTTACGGCTCCACAGTCCTGTAAAAGAGTGGAAATTCCAAAGGGAGCCTAAGGGAATTCAACACCCAAATCCTATTGATGACAAATGGGTTTGGGAGAGCAGAACTCTCAGCCTAGAGGAAGATTGCAGTGTTGCTAAATTCCCAAATATTTTAGAACAGAGTGAATACTATCAAGTCAACTAATAACTTGCAAGGGGAAGGACTGGGAAAGCATGTTTTCAGCTGGAATTTAAAATACACTGGAGAGCCTTTTGCAGGGCTGGGGGGGCTGTTCCATGTGGGAGCAGGAATGGGCACAAAGAAGAATCGGGGCCGGGGTGAAGGGGGGAAGCCAGGGAGGGAGAGTATATCCACATGACCTATGGAGAAGACACTTGCAACAGCTAATGTAAATCTTGACAATGACAGCTCAGATGAGAATTTCTCCTACCTCTCCCTCATTCATGATCTTACTTCATGATCAGAATTACAGACTGTCACTACGCCCACAGTGTTTAAAAACCAGCTCATGCTTCAAGGAAAATCACTTCTACAGTGAGTACACAAACAGACACTTCGGATCTCACACAGCCTGAGAGGAGGCAGGCGATGGTGATGGCTTTCTTAGTTCAAGAGGTGTTTGAATCTTGTGGCCAGAGAAACAACCCCCTTGCGTGCCTCCTTGCAGCATCTTCTGTACAGTTTTTCCTCTCAAAGATGACTTAATTTTACAAGTGCAAAATCACCTGGTAGTTTTGATGTCTTTGGTGTCTGAGGACTAAGCCACCAATAGCTCTTTCTCTCTGTGAGAAAAACAAATCTAGCACTCCTGCCCAGTTTAGCACACAGCTAGTGCTAACACCCACCCAGTTTTGTTTCCCCAGCTGTTCAGTCAGAGCAAAACCTCATTTGCAGCCCTGCTACTCAAACTCTCTATCAGGTCCTGAACTTCCAAATCCATCACTTCTCGCTGTCATGGTCAGTGAGTATCTCCTAAACACAGGCTTGTAGCTGTAACAGCCCTAAACCTGAGAGCATCTGCAGCCAGAGTGGGTAATCCTGCTGGCTGCTACCCCGGCACCCTCCTGCCCTCCTGGCTTGACAGAAATGTCTGGCTGGAAATCATCAGCCGCTGCTGCACACCAGGGCCAGGCGGTGTTTACCTAATCTGCAGACCAGGCACATCCACTCAGGGAGAAAAAAAGAAAATCACAGGCAATTTGTCAGAGCATTAGCTGATAATTCAGACAGAAATGTTAGATCTTGAGGCACAGCTCGGGGCTGCAGGGGAAATGTTATTGACTCTGACAGATCCCTGATGACACATCCACTCCCTCTCCCAGGGGCAAGGCTACATTTAGATACACTTAAATTTTCATTCGAATTCCAGATTAACACAGCAAGTGGAAAGCAGGAAAAGAAAGTGAAAGAAAGTTAGTGGAGGAAGAGGGAACTTGCATGGTTGAGGTTTGGCTTTTCATCCCACCCCTCTTCACCATTGTAATTATTACTCAAGCTTAGAAATAAATACTCCTTCTGCTCAGAGACAGCCATTCCTGCCTACTTAATGCTGCTTATTCACTGTAATAGCTCAGAGTCCTGATTTAGTCAACACTGAACTCCTCTGAGACTCGATCCAATGTTTCACAGCTATCTTCCCATCACCTCTGCTTCCCAGCCAGTTTCATTTATTCATTGTCTCTCAGGCAGAGATTTTAAGCACCTTCAGGTTGTTGGGTTTTTTTGGTTTGGTTTTGTTTTGGTTTTTCTTATATGTATTGATAGCAACCAGCACAAAGCTGTCCTGAGCCTTCAATGACAGCTGTTAAGTAGCAAATAACAGTAATAATTGGAGCGTATCTAATTGGGTCACAGTTTTCAAATCTGGGTGCCTAAGCAGGTGCATTGCTGTTGAGCATGGCTCTGCTCCTAATTCATTTGAGTTGCCTTGAAAAGGCCACACTTGCAGTCATATTTAAGCACCTAAAGAAGTATCTTCCTTTTTGGAGAGGCTGAATATTCATTTTGGTAAAGCTTGGGTCTGACATCTCTGAGCATCAGGATAACTTCTACCATCTTTGAATGTATATCCTCAATTCGATGGCTTTCTTGGACATCTGCATATGAAAATATTGACTGTTTCTATCTGGAAATGATGTTCATGTGTTTCATTTCCCTTTATCCCTGTTTCCACACCATTCAGCACTAAACCTCAGTTCTGTGAGAGCATTTAGTATTTCTCAGCTTTTGCTTAACAATTTACTTCAGCCAACAACTCTGCTGCGAGTGGTGAAGTGTGATCCCAGATTCAGCTGCTCACGCATCCAGAATACTCCTCCGCTGGGCATCTCCCTCAAGATAGGGAGATGGCTGCATAATCAGCCTTCTCGGCTCTTCCAGATTGCACTGAGAATGTTGGCTACTGAGTTCACAGGGAATATGGTTGCACTGGTAGTCCTCACAGTGGCTTTCAGGTGGCTTCTTCCTCAAAAATTCAGGGCATCAGCAATATGTTATTCAACCCTAGGAGAAATCTCTTTGTTTGTGTGGGCTTTTCAAACTGGACTTTTTTTTCTTATGATGAGTTCTCGGTTTACAAAAGTGATCTTTTTCTACCATATCTCAGTGGAAAAAAACTCCCACATCTAATTTGATTTTTCACCAGAATTGAGCAAAATTTTGCATACAATTTGTTTTTTAAACACATGGTTTTCCCCACAGCTTGTCAGCACTTAACCTGGTTAACATCAAAACTTTGCATGCTTTAGCATAACCTTAACTAGATGTGCTGCACAGTGGTTCTGATGTCACTGAAAGCACCTACCTTGCCCCACCTAACATTTCATCCCTTCCATTGGACTATATTACCTTTCAGGCTGTATATTCCTGCCCATGTATTTCCACTGATTTTGGGAATGCTGTAAATGGATTCAGCTAAGAGCTGCTTGACTTTTCTCAGGTGACCAGACTCAGCTGCTCCAGTGGCTATTAGAGTGTTTAAAATGGCATAAAGACTGTGCTGAAGTGAGCCAAAGCATCATGTACCAGATGAATCAGGACCACAACAAGCAAGAGGGAAACAGGATCCTATTTAATCCTGGACATGTGCAATAATTTAAAGAAGACCCTCTTCCATCCCAGCGAGCATACAGGATGCAGCTGTTAACTTTCAACATGCTAAAGGCTAAAGACAATGAAAAATCCAGTCACCACAGAGGTTAAATCAGTGCATCATTTGACAGGGAACTGTGAGCCATTAACCTTTCCACTGGCACTTGCAACAAAGAGCTGGAAGATAAACACATTGGGTAGGAAACAAATTGGTTCATTTGAACGCTATTAATGTGCATGCCCTTGGAGGCCACATTTATGCTTTTGGAAAATTACACATTCATGCATAATGGAGTGAGATATAGCTCACCAATTGACAACAGGGTGCAAAGCCCACGATAAGGATTTATAGCAGGTGTCTAATTCTCTAAACATTTGCAAATTAAGTATTTACAAGCGTAATGCTGGCTATTTTATTGCCAGTTTAAGTTACCATCATTTGAGCTTTTTATTTTGCACTGAAACTGAGCTGAGCATTTAATATCCATGATGTGTAATTTATTCAAGTATAATTTGGTGATGTTATAGTGGGAATTAGGGCAATACCCAGAGACCCTAATTATGACACAACTATATATAAACATAGACAGAAATCCTCTGTCCTAAAGAACTTGTTCTTAGGTGACAAAAACATATGAAGATGGTAATATACACTGCTGAGTGTAGAAATGGTTTAAAAGAAATTGAATGACTTGCCCAATGCCACATGAACTGTCTATTACAGCTGGAAAATATCCAGGCCTCCTTCCCTCCACATCTGGGGCATGAAAGTAGAGTCTTATACCTTCTCACAGATGATGGGTGAGTTTCCCAGCCTGAAAACCCTGGGCCTCGGTGTTACTGAACACAGCCACAAAGTACACCCCAGCTACTGAAATAACGTGGTTCCTCGGGAAGCTGCCCCAGCTTGCAAGTGAACAAACACAAAGATTTCAAGGAATACTGAATAGAGAGAGCATGCATAAGAGGTGAAAGTATGGCTAAATGAGAATATGCCAACTAAATATTCCTATTTCAGCTATTTCCCATGAAATATTCAAGGAAAATACAAGGATTCACTCTGCGGTGAATTCATAAGAGAGATTTTGCACAGCAGCAAAGGAACCACATTTCATGATCCAAGAGATCCCTTTCAGGATAATGTTACCCTGAAAACACATTTTATAGTCTGTGCAAATGAACACGAGCATTTCTATAAGTCATACAAGCAATTTAGACAACTTTTTTTCCATAGAAAGACTGTTTTTCATACTGTACCATTTTGTTAAGCTATTTTAATAAGGAAAAGCTCCCATGACTTCTCCTGAAAGACCACCCTTAGGTCTGAGGCATAGGATCAACCCAAGGCAACCCATAGCCCCTCCCTGCAGGTAGAACTTGGAGACCATCAGGAGCAGCCCAAAGCCAGGGAGATGTCACAGCTACCAGTCTGGACAATGTACCTAGGACCGTCATTCATTCCCTGCTAGTCAGTGGGGTTTATCCTGTTTAACCATTCCCCGCATGCTGTACCATGCGCAGGTTGAGGAGCATACCTGGAGGAGCATCAGCTCATCCCCAAAGATGAGCTGCCAGTGCTCAAGTGAAACTCAGCTCAATGCCTGTAATATTCCCCCTCTCCTGCCGCAGCTGCTGCAGCCCGGCTGGACCACGGGAAAGGGCTGTTTGCTTTGGAAGGCACCCAACTCCCCCCGCAGCTCTGTCTACAGCTGAAGGAGAGCATGGACAAGCAGTTGAGTTGCAGCCATGGAACGGCTTTAAAACTCAACATAAATGACTCCCAGGAGGAGGAAGGGATGAAATGATTCACACTGGTATTCTCCTCGCAGGTGGAGGGAGCACGTCCGTTTTTCTCGAAGGGAAGGAGCAGGATCTCTCTCCCTGCCCAAACAGCCGGTGACACATTCAACCTGTCAACCTCCTACTCTGGATCTGCTGGTCAGCCCTCCGTCTGGAAGGTGAATAATTTCCCTGCCTCTCCCCTTCGTGTTTTGAGGAGCTAACAGTTTAGAAAGGGAGGAAGAGAAAAGATTACTCATTCATTAAAAATGTGGCTTTGAACCAGGCCTGAAGTGTTATTCCAGGACTCTCGTAATGAAACACATAAAGGCTGATGCTTTTTTACTCTGCAGAGCAGCCCTGGCGTAAGGACCTATTGCTCCTCAGGAGATGTCTGTGTGTGCAACAGACACCACTGCACGTCCAGAGAAAGTTCTCCCCCGTGTCATCTAATTCAGCCCCTCTGGTATACGTCTTAGCAGGAACTACACAACGTTAGGTACATGGGGAATGAAATTGCAGTGTATTTCTGGGATACTTAATTCCCCAGTTAGGTTCCTCTCCTTAGCGAGCTCTCCACATGCCCACAGGAGCTTCCCTGAAAATGATCACAGGTATTGGGCTGAAGTGGGCTGTGTGAAGGGACTTCCTCAGGCAACATTTGGGGGACCTTACCCTATGTAAGCACTCCTCCCACCAGCTCCCATGCCAGTACCCACTGCTGCTGGATGCCAGTAGCATCCTAAGCAAATTAACTTAAGATATATATTATATGACTTAAAGAATCAGATCGTGAGATATGAAATGTCTCTTGGCCAAGTCAACTCTTAGACCAAACCAATATAGTCATTACCTTTTGACATTGCCCAGACACATGTGAAAGGAGCAGACTAGTCTTTGCTGCACATAAATACAGGTCCTGTGAATCAAGACAGAAAAATCTGACACCGTGCCTACTGTAGGGTTTTTAAAGGTGAGGATCAACTAATCCATATGAATTCATGCCATACCCTGGGAGCAACTAAACATACTAAGTATTTCTGCTCTGCTGGAAAGTGGATAAATTTATATCATTATGGGAAAACTGTTAATGCACAGTGTTTCAAGAAAAAGGAGAGGGGGGAAGAAACCAGATAGGAATGAAACAACTACTAAGTACTTAAGCTGTTTTCCAGCCAACACTTACTGAGAATGTATTTTCAAGTGCAGCAAGGGATGCTGTTAATAACTGGTGAGTAAGCCCTGATGCTAAGTGCTGCATATAGGTTTAGAACAATTGACATTTGTAGATGTTAAAATGGAGATTCTTCATCCATAAGATGCTACTTCATTTTCTTCTGGAGATGCTGAATGAAACACATGTAGCTACAATGACAGATTCTGAAGAGCTGTTAACACCAGAGAAGTATTTGAAAGCACCTATTTTCCTGTGAGAAGCTAAGTGGGGCACACATAGGTCTCTAATTATTTTCCTTAAACCAAGAGTGCTGCCTTTCCATTCACTCTCATGAATTCCCCTCTCCTGGGAAAGACAGAAATAGGAAGGCAGGCAGAATTTTCAACGTTTGAGTTGAATTTGTGACAAAGTGAACAGGTCAAGGCTGTGTGACTTTGAAAATCCCATCGTTTTTCTGGGGCTGAAGCAATGACAGGAAAACAAGTGGAGAGATGGAAGACAAAAAATGCTGCTCGACTCTTCTGAGATCAAAACATATCTCCATCTACTAGCAGAAAGCTTGTGGACTAGTAACAGTCATCATGCACCTTCACATATTGATTCAATATGAAGCTTTTAATTCCCTCTCTTTAAATCCTTCTTGGTTTGAAACTGTTCTTACGTTACTTATTCAGTGTCTGTTTTCCCTTCTGAAGGCATTATTCTCATCTTCCTGTCACTTTATACACATGTAAGCTTGGGATGGTAAAGAGCTTGAGTTTTAACTACAGTGTGCTGCTGTAAAGACACAAGGAATTATCTCCTCATTTTTCCCATTATTAATCCAGATTTTCATGGAACTTCTGTATGAATTTGTGAAATCATCTAATTAAACAACAAAACATTGACCTCAGGGAAAAACTTAAAGTTAAAAGTGTTAAGTGAACTAGGGGCCATGCATCAACAGAAGAGTTCTTGCAGTTCATCCAGGTCAGGTCTGGCAAAACCAAAGGATCCATTCCAGAAGCACTGGTGACAGTGTTTATCTTCATTTTCAATATCTCTCTTTCATCCTTGTCATGTTCAAAGATCTTCACAAACTGAGAACATACTGATGTTGAAGACTTGGTTTTGACATTATTTCAAACCACTTTTACTTGTTTTACTTTGAGGATAGATACAAGCCAAGATATAAAGCAGTACCCAACAATTCTGCATATTTTCAGTTCTAAAAAGCCTTATTTGTCAGAGACAAGGTACTCAACACTTGTGACATCTGACCCTGGTAAGACAATTGAGTTGGGCAACTGAAATCACCACTACTAAGCATTTTTGAAAAGGGAAGGAAGATCTTAAAGCCAGCACCATGCTACCAAGTGGAGGAAGACACCTCCTTCATGAAGAGCGAATACTTAGAAGTGTGGAGCATATTGATGGCTGCAATCAGACATTTTTATTAAAGCCCTCCTCCCTTCAGCTCCATGAGTGTGCAGTCATGGCTTAACACCTGTACAAATATTATTTCTGAATGTAGTTAAGCCTATGCTTGGACTCTCTTGAGAAATAAGACTAGAGGAACCAGTGATTTGTCACGCATCTCCTGGATGTGTTTATGGGGAGTCTATACGTGAAACAAAAGCCATGCATAAGCACATGATTTTGCATACAGGTCTGAGAATATGTGGCCGGATACCCATAAAAACTATAAAAGACTGGAGCAGACAAGATCTATAAAACTTCTGAGGAGGTAAGGATGTGATCTTGGAAAGACTGACAGAAAACTATCACAAAAACAACCTTTTCTCCTAAAATATGACTTATTTGAGACTTGTAATCATTCTAGCCTCCCAGACTAAAAAGATGAGAGCTTTGAGGCTGGCAGCAAACTTGGCCTACCCTGTATTTATTTTCATTCTTTGCAATACAAACTTTTGCCCAGTAAGAAAGATACCTTTCTCAGAACCAGGAGAGATACACTTATTCCCAGTCATACTATGTACTTGGACTTTTCTTGTGAATTTGTTGAAGAAACTGCTTTTACTTTAAATTACAAAAGCAACCTGGGTGGAGGGGAACAGTCATAAATCAGAGTGAGTGTGCATTGAGGTGATCAGACAGAAAGCATCCTAGGCTGGAAATCAGACAAATGATCTCTGGTGATCCATCCCCAGGCAGTTCTGGACCACAACCTGTTTGTGGGCAACCTCATGAGAGAGGTTATTCCTCCCACCCATGGAGAGACACAAATCCCCGTCAATCTCAGAGGCTGAAAACAAGCTTCAATGAGAGCAGAGGGAGAACAGATGAGTCTTTACCCAAACATACAGCTGGGGAATGCCAACTCCTGCCACAGCCTCGTGGGATTTCTCCATTAGAAAGCAGTGTGCCTGTTCAAACCTGCTGATGGGATCCCAGTGCCAGGCTAAACACAGAGCTGCCCGGGGGCCAGGACAGCACAGGGGCTTCGTGGAGCCTAAGTGCCTCCTCCTCATTAGCATCATCTGAGATGAGGGCCCCATCACAACCCTCTCCAGTGGGCCTGCTGGCCTTGTTATCATCAAGTAAAAAAAGCATTTGCTGGGATTTTCTGTTGAACTGTCAAGGCCCAACATCAGGATTGGCTCACCTACCATTTAAAATCGCTTGGCCAAAGGAGCAGCCCTCCTTTGGCTGCTTTACGTTTGCCCCCAGACAGCACACTTCAGCTCAGGATAAGGGTGTTGGTTTTAATTGCCATTTTTATTCTTTAGTTTAAAAGCAGCTGAAGAAGGAAGTAAAATGCTTGTGCGCGCTTCCTCCCACGGGCGCAGGTCACCAGCCCTGCCCCAGCACACCCACCACCCCTCAGCAGAAATGCCTCAACCGCACTGTCTACAGCGACGCGCAGAATTCAGACGTGGACCCGCCAGGATACCAGACAGCACTCGGGAGCGGTGAAGTGGGGGCCCCCCTACTCTCCAGTGTGCACACTCCTTCCCCTCCAGCTGAAAAACAATGGCAAAAACCTGTACGAGCCTGAATACAAAACAACTCTGAAACAAAGCCGGACGTGTTCCTGTGAAACAGAGACAGTTGTCAGCCCAAGCGAGGCTCACGGCAGCAGAATTACATCTCTTAATTATTACCAGCCTGGTTCCCCGAATGTTCGCATTTTTTCACAGTTACTAAATAAGTTAATCACTTCATGAACAAGGAAATCTGCAGATGCCTTTGAGGCTTTGTTAACATAGTGCCTAAGCCAGCTTTACACTCTCTTCTAATCCTCTTTAAGACAGTATGAGGCAGTGAAGTAGCCTATAATCACTTTTTAAGGTTATAGACAATATCCCCACTCAAGCTGGTTGCCTAGAGCAACAGTGCAGGAACTGAATACTAGCAATGAGATTGGATTACTTGCCTTGTTTATTCATCCATATATATTTATCCTCTGCTCTGCCTACAGCAGAAGCAGGGATTTTTGTAGCCTGTGCCTTAGACATCCGGATGCAGAGCAAAATTTATGTAAAAAAATGCAGACAGGCTTCAAGAATTAATCTCTTTCCATTTTTGATTCTCTCCTTTTCCTCTCCACCTCAATACCTGAAAGTTCAAAACACTCCCAGAATTGAGATTGCTTGCAGTGTCTCAGCAGCATTAAATGTCTTCCCACTGTTTCGCATCTAGGTGGAGGTGGAAAGCCCTCTTCCATGAGTGCTGACATCACCAGCAACATTTAGGCACCCTGAACCACCTCCCAAGCTGGGGCACACTCATCAGCAGGCAGCAGGAACTGCTATTTCACCTACACTGAGGGTCTGTCCCAGCCTGACCTACGGGAACCCCCCAGTGACCCTCGGCAAGTTGTATTTGAAATCCACTGATGAGAACTCAGGCCATGTCCCTATTTCTCTCAGTTACAAGTGTTCTAACTTCATACTTCCTTGAAAATCTGGATTTTCCCTCTGGCCAAAAAACACTTCCCTTTTGTACTTTAAGCTTAGGCATAGTTTTAACCAGAGTAAGAACAACTTGCCAATCTGTTCTTGTCTGCAGTGTCTCTTCAGACTGACCTGATGTAACTGATGTTAAATCCAGGCTCCTTCTTAGAAAACAAGATGATACAAAAACCCCATTACAAGTGGAAGACTCACAGGAATGATGCTAAGACTGCAGTCAGCAACTGCTCAGTTGTTACCAACAAACTTCAGAGCTAGCAGATGGCCAACGAGTAATTCAAGCAGCATCCTGACCAGAAACAGCCTGAGGGACTCCCAACACCTACAAAAGGTACACTGCAGAGGTTTAGTGCAACCTGCAGGAAGATCAAATCAAGCTGCTGTGGATAGGTTTTCAGGAAAACCTACTCCTACTGCAAAGAGTAAATTTTGGTGGGATTTTGGTATTCCATCAGCCTCTTTGAAATTCCCAAAGTGCACAGAGAAAGTATATCCTAAGGCTGCCACACTTCTCCTTACTGGAGTTCACACCTTCTGTATCAAACTTAACCAGTCTCTCTTATGCATAGGAAAAAGTACATTCCTGGAGCTTTCTCTAACATCAGTCAATATAGAAACCTCAAAATCAGTTGTTTATGGTAAATCTAAAAGGATCTTTTACGCCTCTCACATTCCACACTGAATTCAGCTGTGTTCAGTGGTCAAACCAACCTACAGAACTGGCCTCTGCTGTGCAGTGGACATCGTCTATCAGAGTAGCCTCTCAAATAAAAAACAATTCCCCCGATATACTTCCACAATTGGAGCATCACATCCTCATGCAGCTATGATGACAGCTATGTTTTATTACACATCAGTTCACTGGGCACTGGCATTTCCAGCCCTTAAGGGAAGAAGGGCTGTGGGAAGGTAGGATGGAGGACCAGGTCTCAGGGGAACAACCACACATTTTTTAATGTAATCTGGGATGTGTCACTTTGCAACTCTGTTCTTTACCAGCAAAATGGTGCATTCATTCAAGAAAAGAGATTAGAGGTTTGACAGATAATAAATTTGCTGAGAAACTGAGATTTAAAGAGATCTAACTGAATGGCACATGAACTTGGCAAATGGTTGTCATGAAGAGGGTGAGGGGCAGGAAGGTTACTGCTAGGTGGGAAACCTAAAAAAAGTTCAAGATACTGCATTTCAGGACACTGTTAAAAAGAAAGGCCTCAGTTTTGGGAAGGATGAAGTGTATCCTTTCAATATTTTCAAAAAGAAACTCTCTGGCTTTTCAGTTTGAACTGTTTTGTTTTTTCTCACATTAAAGTCAACTAAATTAAGAGGAAAAGCAGGAGTTAAATAACCCAAAATCAAAACAGAATGTTTTGGCTTGGATCTAACGGGACATTTCAGGTTGACCCTGAAATGAAAGTTTTGTGGTTTTCATTTCACTGAAAAAACTGAAAACATAAATATCAGTCTCAAACTGACACAAACCGTTTCCCCCACACCTCCTGCCTTGAAAACCCATTTTCAGTTTCTCAGATAGCAGAAAAGACCAGTAATTCTCACATTATTATTGTCTGACTTGTTGCACTGTTCACCCAGCTGGTGACACGCAGCCTAAGCTGTTTGGGACCCTCTACCATGTGTCTGTAAAGTGTCTCCCAAGGGGGGATCCTATGTCACGTGCTGTCTCTCTGCTTTTCCCACATCCTCAGACAAAATAGCATCTAATGATGGCAGACCCACTCCTGCCCCAGGCTCCCATGCCCCCATGGGCTTCCCTGCAGATGGCACTGCAGGAGCATCCGAGCCCCCCACAGCTGAGAGAAGCCTCCATGTCCTCCCCTCCCTGTGTTATCCCCTGCACTCAAATCATTTCCTTGGCCTACTTTCTACTTTTTTTTTTTTTTCCTTCCCAGAGAAATTATTTATCGTAGGGATTGCCAGCACTTAATAAACATCCCTCCAAGAATAAATTTGTTTATCTAAGGTATTTTATTATGCTGCCTCAGATAAAAGAGGGGGGGGGGGGAAAAATCCTTCCCAGAATATTTTTGACTGTGCAAATAGTAGAAGAGCTGTGTCCTTGAGCACAATTTTCAAAGGGGAGGTTTGTCAGAAGCCATTTCAGCTGTTAAGAAATGAGTTATCTTCCAAATGAACAAAAAGACGTGGTGGCGTAGACCCTGGCAATTGATCCAGTGTGACAGAGACAGATTTAGGAACCTCATAGCATTTTGTTCCAGGGGCTGAGCTGGTTGTCCTCCTATTTCACCTTCTGTTGTCATCCAGACTGGGTGGTGGGGGAAGGAAGATGGAAGAATTCTTAATTCAGGTTGCACAGGTTTGAGGAGCAACACAAGACAGCAGGTCATGGAAAATCAGGACTTCTGTCACTCAGTCCCACGGCAATTTCTGCCTCTGCCTCATCCCCCTCCTTTCGCTGGTGTAGGAGCCTGTGTCTCTGTGCTGATGAGCAATGCACGAGCTAGCAGATCCGCTACACCAGTCAGGCTCCCCACGCCACAAAGTCATCGAGAAACACCAGCTGGGTCCCTGGCAAGAGCAGCCCTGGGCTGTGCAAGGAGATAATGCAGTGAAAGGAATGCTTATTAGAAGCAGGAAGCCTGGCAGTAGGATTTCTCATCCCAAATATGAGGTTTGCAGCAGTATAAATAATGCATGGCAATTGCTAGCATCCTGAAAATTAGTTAAAGTAGGTTAGGGAAAAAAGAAAGAAAGAAAAAAAAAATCACACATCAATGCTCTCCATACAAAAGGAGTTAGCTGCTTGTAATAGGCCACTATGGAAAGAGGGGAGAGTGATTAAAACCTTTTTTTTTTTTTTTTTTTTACATGAGAGTGTGCTAGCAAGAGACAGAATACTTTTCAAGTTGACAGACCAGACTCTTCAGCTTCTTGCCCAAACTGCATGGCATTGCCCTGCCTGTGACATATATGGCAAATTCTGTACCTTGGGTCAAAGCAGGTCACCCAAACATGTGTCTGGCTCTCCCTCCAAGATGACACCTGGAAAAAACTTCTGCCTGCAGGTCCCAGGGCTCCAGCGCCTGCTCAGGGACAGGGCAGCACTGGCCCATTTCCCCAGGGATCCACACCACTGTCAGCAGGCAAAGCCCTGCCTCGGGTGCTCAAACCACTCACAAGTCATAGTCAGAGAGTAGGAGGTGGTCTTCCAAAGCTCTGAAAAGTCTTCACTGAATTGGTGCTTGCACCTCTGGAGTTTTGAAAATTTGCCAGACTGGCCACTTTTTGCCTCAGCAACTGAAGGAGGGGAGAGTCCTCAGCTGTTCCTCTCACCCACAGCAGCCCCACCTGGGAACTCCTGGTCTGACCTAGCACTGCACACCACAATTCTACAAAGCCAAAACCAAAGATGCCATCAAACGTTCAGGGGAACTGCCCTTGCTGGGCTGAGAAGGCCCAGCTGAAGCAAGACCTGGTCGGAGTAGTCCTGTGGGTGCAGAGGAGCACAGCTGGCAGCAGCACACCCACCACAGAAATGCAAAGAATAGGCACGAAATGCACCCAACGCTCACTGTCTGTAGTGTTTCCAATCAATTCCATCTTTGTTTTGGGTGACAGGGATTGCCAGTCAAGCAGACAATGAACATTGCTGTTAGGAACATACTTTACTTTCTGCATATTGTTGCTTAAGTATAACCAACCCATGGCCTAAGTAAAAGCAACTAAGATGGAGCCTTTTGAATCCCCTATCTTCATCCAAAAGCAACCTCAGCAACGCAGATATAATCAGCCTACTGGAGGCCAGTGGCTCCCTCTGACTAGTCAAACGCAATTTAATTACTAGCAGCAATTCAAGTAATGAGTCGACCCCTTTAGATCTATCCAAATTCCTGTTCCCACTGAAGTCCCCCCTCTCTCGTCTGCAATCTTCTCCCTAATCTAATAATAATTCCACCAGCAATAAAACACAGCCATGCTGGTAAAATGCTTCCTTGCTAAAACGCCTCTGTGCACGTCAACGATGATCTCTGTGAAACTGTTATAGTAAAATTAATATCCTAAAAAAAAATTCTGATAAACCTGCATCTTTTTCCATTTAATTTTGATCACCATGGCTGACTTTCAGCTCCTTTCTCTAAGTGCGTGGGCCTTTAGAAAACACCAGATATCACGAAAAAATGTTCCCCAAGGAAACTTAAGCACTAAGCCAGTGATTGTCTCAAATAATCACCATATGCATGAAAACATACATCTTTCTGCATACGACACCAAACCTTTCACTCCTGCTGGACCACACATATGTCTTGAAAGAAGTTTTCCAGGACCAAACGCCCATCCAAACATGCAGGATATCACTGTCTGCTCCACCAGGCAAGAACATGTCTCCAACACAGTGGCTGGTAGATCTGTCAGCATTACAGGAATGAAAAGCTCTGACTCCATTGCAGCTGGGTTCTCCAGAGACTAAAACTCCTTATAGCATGGGAAGCAATTTGACTCAGAAAATACAGAAACATCCCCATCTGGCTTCCTGTCTATCCTGACCCAAACTTTGGATGCCACTCAAAAACACATCAGGGATCCAGAAAACTGCTGGAGCTGCCTCTTTCACATTGAAACAAAGCATCCATTCAAAACATGGCACTTCCACTTTTTCCATGTTACTTCTAGAGGATAAAGTTGCATGAAAAACAAATGGTACCCAGGGAGCTTTTTATTTAAATGAGAAATCTATGGTTTTCCACTTCAAAAAATGAATGATTCAGCATAAGAAAGGAGAGAAGATGTGTCACACCTTGTAGGCAAGGCAAAGCATTTTTCTCCCAGGCTATGACCCCTTTGCCTTTTCCCTAGGAAGGGCTGTAGGTGTTCACTAGATCCCAAACCTTTTCACAGCCAAATTAAAAATATGTTGGTTAGGAAGCTCATTTCAGCTGTGTCTTATTCTCCACGGAGTTAACCCATTCAGGCTGTACTTCACTTGAAGACCAAGCAGCTCTTAATGAAGACTGCATAAAAACGGGGCAAAACCCCTTCAGGTTTTGCTGTATGTTTCCAACCAGAGGAGAGTGAATAACTTATGGATTCATAGGATGCATTTGATGCCAGGGTCAGGCAAGGGTTACAAACCACCTTTTATATATTTTTGAAGGATTGCTAGACCCTGGTGTTAAGATAAATGTTAATGCATATGATAGTTCAACAGAACTACCTAATCCATCAGCCACACCAAGCACACCAATGTAAGACATCACAGGGGCTGCTGGTACAAACCAGCAGCAAAAATATACGAACTAGAATACCAAAAAACCCTAGGTACGTTGCTAAAGAGAAGCACCTGTTTTAGCTTTTCAGCTGAGTCAAGCCCCATAGGACTAGCAAGGTAAAGGCATGTTTTAGGATGTACTTACTAACTTCCCTAGATTTTTAGATTAGTCCTGAACACGCTGCACTTCATACCCTTCAAGTGAGGCTACACATAATTTCATCATGAGGCAGAGGTCCTGAACTAAAATTCAAACCACACAGAGTGCTTTACAGTCTTTTCTCCCAGGGGGTTTCTGTTAGGATGGGGACTTTGCCTGTGTCTCACTTTTGGATGGCACTCAGCATAGTGAAGCCTTTTTCCAAACTGGAGCTTTTCCTGGGGAGGAAAGCACCTGGATTGCATCTCAGGAGGCTGCATTCAGTTCCTGATTATGTCAAACCTCCCAAGTGGTTGTGAGTAATTGTATGTCTATGTTACTTCTCTGTTAAATAGCAATGATAACTCCTCCAGTGTCCTTTGCCCATTTCTGTTAAGACTGAGCTGTGCATGGCAAAAAGCATCTCTTGCAATGGGTAGTTACAGAGTATGGAATAATTCACCTTCCTCACTTCTGCTGAGATGCTTTTAAGATAAAGCAGAATCACAATAGAGTAAGTGAGCTGATTTTCCAGTTAGAAGTTTCTCATCACAATATGCTAAAGTTTTGCAATAAAAGTGCTTCCTATGCTATTTTATAAAAACGCTGTACAGTGAAATTCATATCATAATAAATACACATGTTGAAATGCCTTTTATACATTACTTTGTGGCAAGTCCAAGAGCAGAGATTCTAGCACTGGGATCAGACACATTTCACAGCGTAGACTATATTTAATGGAGTTGTAATCAGAAGATAATTTTGTGGGATTTGCAATAGAATACAGCTTACCTCCTACAGGTAAAGGAGAAACAACACCAGCTTAGTTTGACTGTGCTCACCATTGCCAAACAGCCACGCTGAGCTGAGCAGGGTTTTTTCCCTTATTTGCTTAGGGAGCCTGGTTTGAATTTTTGATTTACAGTGGTCAAGTGCAGATTTTTTTTTGCTTAAGAAGAACAAATAAAACAGTAATATGAAAATTGCTCAGTTAGTAGAGTCTCACAGTCAGCAGAGGTGTAGGATTGCTCCTCATTCACTGCAGAGCGGTTGCCTTACATGCCCCTACAGTGCTCTGTATTGAGTACAGTAATTACACCATTTCCTTCCCATCTGGGATTCAGTCCAAAGACATTTTACCAAGTAACAATGCTTTCTCTATTCGCCCTCTTCAGAACAGAATAGTATTGTTTAGTTTAAGTGGGCTTCCAGCCAGAAGAAGGTCAATCATAACAAAGCACTGACATTAAGATAAAGGCTAAAACTATGCTTTATGAAAAGTATCCAACTCCTGGCAGTTGGCACTTGAGTGACAAGTTTGCACTGGGGGCGTTTCATGTACTTAGCTTTTGTAATTTGGGTAGTGTTCGATTTCACATTTGTGTTTATTTATTGCAAACCACAGAATCACCCTCCAGGTTTTCTCAATTTTCTCTTAAGGAAAATACAATGTTCTATTGCAATTAAGTAAACAAAGTTTGTTTTAACATACACTTTAAAAAAACATTGGTTTTTGAGACTGCCAGTGGCTCGGTTTGTTTACAGTTCGCGGTCTCAGGCATTTTCCCTGTGGTTCTCTATATGGTAATTTTGCTGTAGAAAATAGCTGGCATTGTCTAGTCTCCTTTTTTGGTGATGTTTGCAAAGAAAGCCATCTCTAATAAAGCTGTAAGGGTGAGAATATCTTTGCAGCTATCACACACCTACAGATTAATACTGCTTCTTTTATTTCTATTTTTCTTAGCTAAAAGTGCTCCCTTTGACATCTGGTCTAAGCTACCCGTTGTTGTTTCCCCTCTGTGCTTTGATACGGCTTTCCTATCAGTTACATGTTTAAGACTCTAGATGAGAACTGGTGAGATTAATTTTCTCTATACTTTCTTGTTTAACCTTACGTGTGTCACTCGACAACACCATGTTTCCATTCCCATCTATAAAAGAGGACAATCCTTTCGTTTATTCCACTTTTTTTTTTTTTCCTTTTTGGCTATTTAGAAGGTAGGGGGTTATACAAAGCCCAGCACAGCAGAGCCCCAGGGTGATCTGGGGTTTCCAACCACTAGTGTAATAAAACTAACACAATCCACTTGCTTCTTGCATCCTTCCACTGATGTTATGTAGCAGTTATGCTTTCTGATAAACACTCTTGCAGACAGACGGAGCCTGTGTCAAGTTAAAATGTTCACGAAGAATGCCTTCACTGGTTACCACGTTGTCACTACCCTCCTATTGCCAAAAGGGCTTATACTAAAAATGAGTACATATTTTTGAAAGATGAGAAGATTTTGTGATACACAACATACTGGCCAAATATTTAATATATGCCTCAGTCAGAAATTCCTCCATTGCCTCTCATATAACCCACATTTAAGTACTCCCTATGTGCTACATCATCTAACTAATTTTTCCCTCCACAGCCACTGAAGGAAGAATTAACACCTCAACATTACAGCTGAAGACACACTGAGACCCAGACTGCTAAAAAGTTTATGGGCAAAGTTCTATCACTGTCAGCTGTCTTGCCCAAGAGCTGCAGCTGAGCAAGAACATGATAACAGCTCCCAGGAGTGCTCTGGACTGTCACCGCATGGACACCTCTCCTGCCCCTCGGTAGTTCTTTCTTGAAGTATTTCAGGGTCTAGTACTCAAACCAGAGGTGTTAAGGAGAGAGAGAGGTACTGCTTCTCGTTATGACAAGACAGGAGAAAACAAGCAAACTTCCAGGCACAGAGTCTGTTCAGACCTGTCAGATAAAGACATTTTTTGTGAGCTTGTCAGATTTGGTAACTGCTGTCAGCTGATTTAATGCAGGACGGTATGTTTCCCCACAAACCTTACATCTCTTATATCCTTAAACCACTGCACTAGTAATTAATTTTTAATAATTTATTCCTCCCCCTTTCTGGAAATCTAGAAATATATTAAAATATTCATTTAAAGTATGTATGTTGCGGGAGGAGGGAAGGAAGAAGGATGAACATGTGTGCACTAGGGACATCAGAAAACACTGGGAACTGCAGTCTTGGGAGAATTGTACTTTTCTGTCTTGCATCCATCTCTCATCAGCCATATCATTATCATCAATAGCCACTGCACAGCCTGCTGCGCTGCCAGCATTCACTAGTCTCTCCTCACTTTCAAGCAGACACAAACCCTCATCATAGAAGTCATCCTCATACTAACTGAAAGCCCTATTGACAGCATGTGCTATATGCAGTTTGCAGAAATTAATTCACCCTTCATCTCTGCACATGGATCCTTCCAGAGGCTGGGCAGGAGAGCGTTAATGAGGTTTTACGTGATACCTCGGTTAAGTGCAGCTTGTGGCACACCGTGTGTTGCCTGCTGGCTTTAGTCTCTAAGCTAGTTAAACTGGTTTCATTTGTCAGAACTAAAATTAACTCACACACACCCTCAATGTTATCTTAATTTGCTAAATTCTACAGTTCAACCTAGATTATCCAAACTTCAATTATCCAAAACTCCCTGGTACCGAAAACAGGGTCAAGTCTCTTGACATCCATTAAGTACATTGAAAATTCCCTCAGTTATCAGAGACCTCATTTATATGAACATATTCCATATCCCCAATGGTTTTTATATAATTGAGGCTGAATGTCAGTAAGGTTTAGATTTCAGGATATTTTGACTGATAATTGAAATTTCCAGAGATAGCAATTATTTAAGTATATTATTTTTCACCTTTTTTTTTTTTAACATCCTGAGAAATCTATTTTATTAAATGTTCAAATTCTGACTAAAAACCCTTTTTGACATCCCACCAGGCACTTCCATACCCTCAACACCACCTGAATGCAACACACTGCACTGTGGGAGCTCCCCAAGGCCTTAAGGGAGGTATGCGTGAAGCACAGAGGAATATGGTGCCTTGAGGGGCCCCGCAAGTGCTCCTCCCCTGTGCAGCGAGATGAGAGTTGGGAGATTTACAGTCATACTCAAGCTCAGTCTAACTAACTGATTGCACCTTGAAGGACACATAGCAACATCAGCTAAGCTTAACACAGTTAAGGTCTCAACCATAGGTTTGATAACTGAACCTCAAACCCTGGAATATTAAGCCAGTGCCTTGCCAAAGACAACTTTTCTCTGTCCTTAACTGAGATGCTACCCAGTGTGGCAGAGGGTAATGTCTGACTCCCATGTCACATTCTCTACAAGAAGAGATTACATGGATGCCAAAACAATTTTTCTGCACCTAAACACTAGACAGAGTCCACCTCTGTGTTTTCAACCAATGAAGCAAATTTATATCAAAATGTGTCCGAAGCTAAAATCAAGAGCAAAAATAAAAATCAATATGAAATTCAAATACTTATGAAATATGAGGCTTACATAAATATTGCAAGTCAACTACTTTGTATTACAACTTATTAAAATTTACATTCCACAGTTATTTAATTAAAATAAGATACATTGCAATCAGTATAGGTAATGCAAAGTGTACATTTTGCACAAAATTCAAATGTTTCCAGCTGGTATAGCATTTCCCTGTTGCAAACACTTTGCATAATGTATGAACTGGAGATATTGATGTGACGAGCACGTCCTTAGCAGGACTTATCTGTGAATGTGAATTTTGGAGCCACTAGCAATGAGCAGAGCACGTGTAATTTGCTGAACCACCCCTACTCCTCACGTGTGATGCCATCAGGCCTGGAACGGATCTGCAGAGCTATGAGTGGGCATGATGACAATGCTGGGGAAGGCTTATGTGCAGGTTTGAGGGACAGCAGCTCTCCACCATTTCCTCACCTACATTCCCAGGAAGGAATGGGTGCTATATGGATCCTCCAGAATTAGAACGGGCGCTTCCTCTCAAACTGGCTTATGATTATGCAGCCAGATGTCTTTCTTCATAACATATCATATAGTGCTTTTAGGTTTCCAAAGCTCTAAACACACCAGCTGTACATCTCTGAGCGAACAGAAAGGCAGTTTGACTTGTATCACACAGAATAATTACTAAGATCTCACACATGGTACGACGCTGTCCTGTAACTTTTCAAGGCCATCATGCAGAGTTTGAACAAGCTCACTGGGTACCCACCACCTACAACGAGGCTGAGGAAGATCACAACATTGCACAGGAGCTATAATGAAATACTTGAAGACACTTTATGAACTATTTATACAAGGAAGCATAATCTAAATTGCTAACAGATAATTAATGGCTGCACTAATAAATTTTTAGTCAAAGTTCCCAGACAGGTCACATGGCAGAAGATTCAAGAGGCTGCTCATCAATATTCCTTTCTCTCTACCTGCAACACCTGCTCCTGATGCCTAGAGCACACACACTGCCTTATCTGTAAACGTCAATAATATTTGTTAATTGGTTATTATTCCTTCCTCACTGGAACCTTTAAGAGTGAGCTTAAGCATTTAGTGAGTGAAAGATTGCCATAATTATTGGGATGGAACTGTGCTCTGGAAACAGCTTTTTTTATTGCATTCTGTGTGCATGAAAAATATATTCCACAGCAAACTGAACTATAGCTCCAAATACTAATGCACATGCTTAAATGTACACATCTGTGTACTATTTAACTAACTGCTAGCTTTAGCAGAAGTCACACAGATACAAGAGAAGGTACTAGTATCTCAGTGAAATGACCTGATGTGCAGGGCACAGATAGGAGGTGTCTGCACAATGTGACATGTCACCACCCCTCTCATCCCGATGGTCGTTACTGGTTTGTACTTCATCCAAGTTGAGAAGGGATGCAAAGAGCAGAGAAGCGATGCTGTGCAATCCATGAACAGTCTGGGTTATCTTTCAGCTCACAGCAAGTCCAGCTGATAGGAAGTTAGCATGCAATGACAACCACAAAAATGTCCTTGTTAGCAGTGTCCTGGAAGACAGATATTCTTTTGCTTACAAAATCTTTGGTTAAAAATGGCTTCCTTGTCTAAGTAAAGAGCCTTGGGATAGCAAATTTGTTTGCACTGTGGGAGGACAGCTCATCCTTCAGTCTAAAAAAAAAAAAAACAACCAACAAAATGTAGAGACAAGGAAGGAAGCAATAAAAGTAGAATATTAACAGCAACAATAAAACACAGACAAGGAAGGTTGAAAAAGGTCTCATGAGAGAGCCAGGCCCAGGAAGTTTTGGGAAGGAGAAAAAAGGGCTGAATGTGCTTTTGTAACAATCAGATCCCTTCTGAACATTGAATCATCCAGCATCAGAAGAGACAACCCGTAATGCATCCTGCTTCTTAGGCTTAAGAAAGCAAGCTGCCTTTGGGTCCCTTCTGTAGATTTGTCTAATTACTGTATTTCCTATGCTTTAAATAAAATCAAGATATATTCAGAAATTCTGGGAAGGTCCATGAAAAAGATCCCAGAGCTACACTTGCAAATTTACTTCTTCAGAAGTATTTTAGGCGAAGCTGTGTGTTTTGGTGTTATCCTGAGGAGTCAAACTTGGATTCTGGGAGGAGGAAACACCAGAAATAAACTTCTGGTGAAGTTCTAGCAGTCGAAAATCCAGACATCTGCCTTCATCATGTACCCCAAGGCAAAAATTTCTAAAAAGTAAGTAATACAGAGAAGAAAATTTTCCTAAATTTGTACATTTCAGAATACACAAGACACTTGTTACTCACAAGGGGAAAAAAAAAAAGCTTTCTGGACTATTTTTAAGACATGGTGTCAGCAGGGGAATCCCAGTTTGTCCCTCTGAATTGGAAAACACCCTTGGACTCAACAGCACTTTTGTCGAGCAAGAATTAGAGAAACAGATCCTGGCAGACAGCAAATATGGTTTGGATACAAATTATACAGCAGGGTGGCCAGGGAGGAAGGGATACTTTCCTCTACCTTAGGTCAGTCTTCAGCACGTTACCCTGATAAAGCTGAAATACACCTTGAACTGCCTGCTTTCATAGGCTTTATCAAGTATTTTCTGCCTATCCACAGCTGCATCAGCAGGAAGTGAGCAGCTCTCCTTGCCGGCCCCATGTGCATGCCTACAGTAACCACATTAACCGCAAAGCATGTTTTTATCTTGTTAAGCCGCTAAGCTCTGAAGTGTTCCGTTTAGTATGGTAATAACAAGGCTGAGTGATAAAGCTTTTAGTGGGTAGAGAAATAGCAGCCAACATCTCCTGTGAAGGGGACATGCAGTTTGTTTTCTTTACACAGATTCTTCTGGACATGCCAGCACAAAAATAAATCAAATTCCATACGCTAGATAACACCCTGGCTATGAGACAGCCCAACAAAAGCCAGGAATTCAGCATTAAAGAGGCTGTTAAGTAATTTAGGCCAAGACGCTGACCTGTCAAACCTGATAAGAAATATCGTCTAGATATTAACCATCCAATAAAATAAACCACGCTATTTAGGTACCTGGATGTTTTTAAATAAAACCAATATATTCTTTGTATCTGCAGAAAGAAGTTATTTTTTTCGTGTTTGGTTCTGCTTGAGTAGTCCCCTAATGAAAAGAGGAGCAGTAAACACACCCAATCTAATGTTTTGCTCCCACCCTGCTCTCTGCCACACACACAAATCGGCCATTCTATCCACCCAAAATACTCCCAGCATTCAAATTAGGAGACTGGTCAAGACCTCCTCACTAATGATTTAGACCTGGAATGAGGGTCATGTGAAAGTTCAGGGCTTGAATAACCTCAGCAGAGTCACTGCCTTTCCCTGCGCTTGGGCAGCCCATGTCAATTCTCTGAACCTTGGCTGCTCCTGGATGCCAAAGATCCACCTCTGCTTTTCTTTCATCTCCAACAGTGCTGGAGCAGGTTGTTCTTCAGGATTGAGATCTTTCTACTGGTCCCATCAATGTAAACTGCTTTTCATATTTTTAGCTCAGGCCTCACCGATTGAGAAGTCACATTACGGATCACAGGTGGTGCTCACTGGCAACCCAGTTTAAACTAATGAAAACTTACACAAGTATCTACAGATGAAAGAAACTGGACTTTAATCACTTATATTGCTCTCGCACCCCTCCATTTCAACTAGCCTGCCTTCATCCCAAGGCAGCTACTCTCAGACAGCTGTAGATCAGTGGTTCATTTTTCACCACCACACATTTCTGCTCTCTCTCTCCAAAAAAGTAGTTTCAAGTCTAACAATCGGTTTATTACCATGTCCTACCTCACAAAGCAGTTTCAAACGGAGTTAAAAAGGACAATTTTTGTAGTGTTTCTTTGATCACTTGCAATAGAAAATAAAGTTAACAAGAAAAAAACCCACAAACCTCTCACAGGAAAGGTAGAACTCCGGTTATCAGCTCCTAGTCCTTATAAACCATGTGATTAGTGCTCCTCCAGGCCGCTGCAAAACAGGATCCAAATCAGCCATGTGCATGGAAAGACTGAGCCCACCACCAGCCTGCTGTTAGCGATACGACAGCGTGTGCAGTGCCTGCCATGCAGGGAAGATCTCACCAATATTCCACATGACAAAGACAGTTTTATTTTGCACAGTGGAGATCTGAGGACCACAGTGGTCCCAAGAGATGCACAGTCTTGCTTCAAATTCCTGCTGCAGATTGACTAAGAAATAAGATCTTTAAGAGTAGAGTTCTTAACACTTAGAATCAACTCCAGGTAGTCTGCATTTTGGTTCATTATTTTAACATCTTGCTATCTTGTCAGAAACAGCAGCATCAGCTGCTAATTTGCAGGCAACTGTTCTGGTCACAGAAGCCAATGCCTTCCATCTACAATATCACTGGCCTTTTAAGATAAGAGAAACTATTAAATATTTATATTTTTTTTAGTTTAATCACTGTGAAATAGTCTTTTGGAGACATAAATTACACCACTTCTGATTTTCCAACTTTAAGCTCAATGCTGTTTTGCAACAATGCATGTTTCATCTGTATCTCTACTCCTGCAGAAAACAGAAGTTCCAATAACAAAATCTTGGAAATATCTTCACATTTAAATTAGTCATGTTTTCCTGCAGACAGCAGAGCTCTCATCAAGTATATGGCCTGCTGCTTGCATGAACTTGCTTCCCAGAAGTTTAAGCTCTGCAATACTGGAGAGGGAGGCTTACAAATTCATTATTCACATCCTTTGAGACCAGGAACAAAGGAATTAAGATCTAATGTCAATAATTGCACCTGTCCCCACAGATAGCATACACGTATCTGCAGAATATTGTTCATAGAGTGTGAGGTGCTTGGTGGGAAACTGAAATTCACACAGTGGAGGATCTGAGTGAAAAAAAATTGGTCTCCCAGTATAGGCTTACTCATGTACATGCCTCTACCTGATGCTCTTCCAGACTCTATAAAAAAAAAAAGATGGTTTTACAGCCCCCAGCAGTCTGCCTGACAAGACAACTGCCTATTCTGCCCATGCCTAGTGCTGCCTCTGAATGACAGAGACAGAGCAGAAGGAACAAAAAGGGAAAGCAGGAGAACATCAAGAAGATCACCAAAACCAGGTTCTTGCTGCAAACACATGCCTTAAAATTGTCATGACTCCTCAAAGACTAGCAAATGTGGGGCATGCTCTGAACCAAATGTTCCAATGGTGGAGCAAGGCTTAGGGATGTCACCACCCTCTGCCATTCCCAACCAAGGATTTGGCTGCTTTGCACATCAACAGGATGGAGACACTCAGAAGGGTCAAGTGCCTTCATCTTGTTTGTCAAGTACCATAGGATCTTTGGCTGAAAGGAGATGCAATGAACAAAAATAGCAGAGAATAAAGTAGGATTTTTTTTTTTCTTTTTTAAGGAGAATTGGGGCCCACAACCCCCTTCAGAAACCCATCAATACTGTCGCCCCTCAGAGCTGTAGCCACTTGTCTGGGAGAGCAGCAGCTGGTGTCGAACTCACTAAACTTGAATTATCACAGTCTGATTGGCAGATTAGGCTGGATAACAGCTCAAAGCCGTATTTGACTATTAGTGCTCACAAGGGGCTGCATCTCTCTAAACAGCTCCGTATGGCATGGATGGTACCTTAGCTGCAGACAGCCGTGGATTAAACCCTGCAGAGTCCACTCGGCTACCTAGGAGATACTTTAATCTCTAAGAAAACTGACTAAGCACTTGGAGCAACCGAAAGAGAAGCCTGCAAGCTTGGGCTCCACAAGGGGAGCTTTCAAATCATCATCCAGACGCAGACGTGGGTTTCCATGTAGCAGCAGGCAGGCTCCATCCTGCTGCAAGCCAGCTGGGTGAGGAAATGAATCTCCTCTGTCTTTAACAAGCACAGAGTCAAAGTGATTTCCAGCCTCTCCCCTTCCTAATTCGCCCTGCAAAAGTGGAACTAGAAAAATAAAGAACACCAGCAATCCTCTGCTGCAGCAGCTCTAAGCCACTTCTTTTGCATGTAAGGAGCTAAGCAGGAACATGGCAGCCCACTGCAAACCGCCCCATGGCAACTTGTTCACCTGCATCAGAGTAGATCTGCAGGTGTCTCAGCTCCTTCTCCACACTACTGCTCCATCCAAACACCATTTAGTAAACCATGCCAGTCTCCTGCTGACCCAACAGACTTTACAGCACGTTGGCTCCACACACATTGAGACTGGAGCAGAGGAAAACACGTGGTGATCAAGTCCCGACCATAGCCTCTTCCCTCATTCCCAGTGCCTGACTTTTCTAGTAGTTTTTATCAACCAGCTCTCTTTGCACATGTCTTTTTAATTTTATTCCCCACAAATATTTTGGTTTCCATTCCCTCCCTATTCTTCTCCATGCAGTTATCTCCACATCACATATTTACTCTCTCTGACCTTGCCACCTTGCACCCTCTCTTCTCAACATTCTTCTAAGCCTATGCTAACCTTTCTGAGGCTGTATTTTAAAGAGCTGTGAGATACTAACAGTAAGCCATTAGGAAGTTGTAGAGAAGTTTATTAGCATCACCTAATGAGTAGCTGACAGCAGATGACAGACTTTAGAAGACACTCTGCAGGTCTCCAGCACGGTTCCACTCCAAGCCCTGTCCAGACCTGACACCCACCCACTGAGGCTGGGAGAGCTTGCAGAGCAAGGGTACATATTCATCAGCTTGCAGAAACAGCAGCAACAGACACTCCTCTCTCACAGAGGATACCTTGAAGTTTTCTACCCACTCTATGAACAGGCGAAGGGGCTGAGCCAATGACCAGTAACAACCTCTCCATTACCTGCAGTGGGTTTGGATAAGAACTGTCCTGAAATAACAACCAGAAAGTGAGTAAACCCCCTGGGTATATTTTAAATTCTTAGACAAACAGTAACTTTACAGACAGACTATACAAGAACATTTTGGCGCCTGCAACTTATGAGGCAGATATTCCGGTATTCTCTTTTCCATAATATTTTAACTCCCGTTTAAGCTCACTGGAATGCCTATCCTGCCAACGCAAAGCACGGAAACAAAGGAAATAAGCAGCTAAGTCAGTCAAGCTCCAATTCCCATACAGTCACCAGTTCCCTAGCGTAACCTCCGTTACCTCCCTCTCACTACCCACAGCCCACATCTCCCCACACTCACGCCAAGGAGCCACTTCACACACACACTTCATTCCCCTCACAATCACTGCTTGGTACAGCTGCTCAGATGCAAAGGGCTTGGCGTGGCGCTCTCCGATTTGGCTTTAGAAAATTAGGGCACCACAGAACTAGGGGTACTGCTCAGGTTTCCCCTGATGGGGACTGGATAGGGTTGGATGTGAATCTCTCCAAGACCTTCAGGAAAACCTCCAGGCTTGGTCTTTTTGCAGTGATGGGGCTGTTGTGATCCAGTGTCAGTCTGTAGGAGTTCAGTTGCTAGCTCTCTTAAAAAACATGAGTGTCTGGTGGACATTGCTGTCATGGTTGAAGCCTTGCACAAATCAAGCAGCTGGCTAAACCTCAGGGGACTTGCACACTGCAGGGCACTGTGGATTCAGGAATGAAGACAGCAACAGAGAGTAGAGAGAAGGGAAGAGTGGAGGAGGAATTAGGATCTTGGGCATTAAGATTTGACTAACTGGGTGAGACAGGATTATTAAAAAAAGGGGGGGATGGGAAGAGGGGGAGGCAGGCAATTTTCCCTAACCTGCCCCATCCTGCCATTAACATTTAAATTAAAATGATGAATTACTGAAATAGCCATGGTCAAGGCCTCCGTATCCTCCCCCGTAGAAAGTACCATGATGCATTGTCATGTGCAAACAGCTCCTTCATGAGATACCAAAAGGATCTTAATAATGGATATTACACTTCTGCAATGATCGCAGCAGAAAGCACCCAAAATTACCAGCTTTCTTTGCAGAGTAATTTGTTATTTTAATGCTGTCAACCTGCAGAAATTGATTTATTGTTATTAATAATAGTGATTTGCCACATTTTGCTAGTTAAATTACAGTGCTGTATAGTTAGTTCCACAATAAAGGACTGGAAGTGTGCCAGGAGATTGCTCATAGCTCAGTGTAACAGCAGTTGGCACTGTTCCCATTAAGGCATTAAAATTTGAGTCAGAAACATAACAGATGCAAAACAAAACATGAGGTCGCTCGCGGGGATTATATAAAAACAATTAAAACAAATTAATTACCAGTTATGTTAGTGTTTCTCGGTGTACACGTAGAATGATTACAAATCCATGCAGAGGTCTTTTAAAGACCATAAAAGTCAATAAGGGTCCCCGAGGGACTAGGAGGGAACTTTTGGTTTCCAGCATAGCAGTGGGTTTAGGGAGATGAAACACAGGGAGGCATAGGCTGTGGGATGAGCCCAGCTTCCCAGGAGCAGAAGCAGCTTCTGGAGGCTCCTAAGGAAATCCAGGAACAAAGGGCTATGAGTGGAGAGAAGGGAGAACAAGTCACAGTCCCTTGGTGCTACAGATAGTGGAGAAGCCCAGGCACACGAGGCCACGAGCAATTTGGGGCAGCCCTGCCAAAGCACCTCGACCCCAGCTCAGAAAAGCTAAACTGGAGCCAGTGAGATAAACTGGAGTCGAGGGGACACTCAAGAGGATGCAGCAAGGCAGACTTCACATAAATGAGTGTTTTGTTGAAAAAGGCTGCATGGATTTTATCCCCATCTTCCCCTAAGCAAGCCTGAAGGTTTCTGGTCCTTGCAGAAAACTTGCTGAAAAGTCTCTATGGGGAATCCCTATGGAGAGTCCGCCCATGATATACTTGTTTTCCAGCTATATGTGCCTCTCTTTGCAAAAAAAGGGAAATTGGTTTTAGTATGTTAAAACTTCTCATCACTACACTGCAGTCAGGGGCAGAAGTTGTAGTTTCTTGTAGAAGGAGGGATCAGCCACTACCAAATACTGCTGAAAGCCCTCTCCAAACCCCTCCCTGTCCTCTTTCTTCAGATATAAACCAGTAAGGGAACCCTGAGTGCCTGAACTTCTTCTTGTACCTGTACAGCACCAGTGACCTCAGCGCTGTTGCTCCCCACAGTCACTATCAATTCACTCCCTGCATACCATCTCCCCACCTCCTACCTTACCAGCAGGCCAGTGCAGCTCAACAGAAAACAAGTATCAGAGCTGTTCGGCTGTCCTTTACATCCTAAACCTGTGACATCATTGTTGTAATCCTTGCCTCCCTGAAATCAGTGGGGAAAAAAATTTCCTTTGAGTATTCCATTAATTCTTTAGTCCTTGAACAGTATGATCTCTAATTATGTTGGCCCTCTCCATCCCAGCAGTACAGGCAGAATATGCATTTTCTCAAAATGAATTATTTATCTGGCACCACAGATTTATTTGATGGGGTCTGACCAGCAAAGACATAATCATTTTGCCAAATTCTAGCAGCTGAGTTTGAATAAATTGTTTCTTAAAACTAAAGAGTATTGAACATGGTGTATACTTCTGGTTTCTCAACAGGATTCTCAAAGCATTTGTCCATCCATATGGATATGTGTTACGCTTTTTACCTATGGGATATTTTGTCTCCCTCTTCTTGAGACTGTAGGGATTGCCTGCTTTTAATACACTGAAACCTAAGCTTTTCCTCTAGAATATTTACTAGAATTTTTTGAAGATATAAAATACAGCATCATACCAGAAACTCCAGGCACACACAAACAAGAGAAAGCAGTAGAGAGGTACAGATTTCCTTAAGAGAACCAGGACTTTCTGGAAACAAACTAACAGCAACTGCAGCTTTCAATTATAGCAATGTTTCCAGAACTTAAAGAAAACTCCTTGGGCAACATACAGGGTGTTACCTTTCTGTCTGTTGTTTCTAGTTTCATATTAACGGGAAAATAAAAAGTGCATTGGTATTTTAGCATCTGACTAATGATGTGAAAACATTCTCCTACTATTGCTCTCTGAGGGGTGATTTAGTTCATATTCTATCCTTCGGAAAGAAATGGGTATGGAATAATCGCACCAACTCTGCTTATTGTGCATGTATAATACCTAATATTAAAGAAATGGAATTCAGCCTCACTACAGGCCTCTCCCTCTGTCCCCCGTGTTCGCACATCCAAACCCTCATTTTTCTTATTAGTTCTTTGTTAAGCATCATTTATATGCTTGATGCAGTGCAGGAGAGTACCCGGTCCCTGCCCTCAGGAGCACAGCTATCTCTTTTTTCAAGAGACATAACAGCAGGCATCGAGTGTTCACGTCAGCAGTGATCCTGGGAGGTGGTCTAGATGCACTGCCAGGATTTAGGCCTAAAGCCACTTATAATCCCTTGAAGTGGGAAATAACCTGATTTCTTTCCAACACTCCAGGTATTTGAATTAACCCATAGAAACATCTTTTTTCTGAATTAATTTGCACAAAGACCGGGAAGGAAAGAGGAAAAGAGATGACACATAGAGCTCCAGGTGAGGACAGACAGGTGAGCAAACATCCTCCACCACGACTTAGTGGAAATGTGCCCTTTTTCCCCAGATCACATCCCTGGGTGCAAACTAAGCAGCAAGGCAGGGACAGACCATATTTAGTAAGGAAAAAGGAAAGGCGTGTTATCACCTCCCTCAGGACATTCAGTAAGGGAGAAGAAGGGAGACCAAAAGTGGTGGTTCTTCTGCCATTCTTCTGTCCTTCATTGCAAGGAGGCTGCGGTCAGCAGACACCCTGCCCATGCCAGCTCCCCTGACAGTAGGACCCACAGGGAATACACTGTGGCTTTAACTACAGACCTTCCACTAACATTTCACTATTTGACTCTGGAGCACTGACAGAGAGATCGGCAAAATATTTCTCAATAGAGAGCATTTTCCATCTTATTTAAACAGTTTTTCCCTAATAATTAGAAAGGCTGAATCAGTTTGGATAAAAATAATACCTAACCAAGACTCGAGGTCTTCAATGGGAATAATGCACTTCCAGCAGGGATTGCAGTCCCCACCCATCAGGATGCACTAACGGGAGATGTGAGAGAGCCTCCAGAGGAGTCATGGAGAGTTATGTCCCTTCTTCTCATTAGAGTAGCACAGGGCATCTTGTCATCCAACCCCACTCCACACAGAGCAGCACATCACCCTTCCCTGCTGGTGACATCGCTCTGCGTCCTGTCTTTGCCCACAAAACATCAGCACACTGCAACACTGACATACCAAAACCAGAGCAAGCTGGCTGCCAGGAGCAGCCCTGGAAAGTCCTGAGGCTAGCCCAAGTCCTTTGTTCTAACTTCTCAAGTAACAAGGAATTTGCAGACTTTTAACTCCACCCCTTTAAAAAGCAAATGGAAACAGTAAATATTGATGGGTATCACCAGATGTCACTGTTGTACAAAGTCATCTAAATTGCATCTCTTGGAGAGCACGTGGTAGACTTGAAAAGACACCTTGGGCTTTCCCCTCGCCTACCTTCTGGGCTTCTCCTTGCCCTCAGCAGTCCAAGAAAAGGATCTACAGAGGAAAGCAAAGTTGGCTCTCTGGCACGGACAGTCTTAAAGCCAGTGTCCAAAAGCAGAGGCATGCTAGGCTGTGGTTTGGGGAAGAAACCACAGTGTACCATGACAGCTTTTGTTTCAGGTCTGATATGTTTATATCAAGCTTTATTTTTCTAGTTTTGTTCCAATACCTTTCCTTCTGCTGGAAAGCTAAATTGCAGGGCTGCAACCACTGCTATCAGCTAACAAAGAGATAACAATAATTAATACTTGGTAATATTGAGCCTAAAATGTCTTTTGCATGATGCTGCCTTATTTGTTTCAGCAGGGATTCTCTGAGATAATCAAAATCAGGATTTAAGTGTTCATTTGCTTAAAGTCTTTTTCATCCAGATTTTGATGTACTTCTAAGATGGCTTTTGCTTTCCAATAATAAATTATTGTCCCTTATCTACAAGATATCTACTGGAAGAGCAAAGCAGTAGCTAGATAAGCTTAGGTTTGAACAAGATATGCACAGGGCAGCGTCCTTTCAAAAGCAAATCTGTTGAGGAAATAATTTCAGCTAAGAAAATAAACGTAACTGGCAATGCATCAGAAGAGCAGCACAATACTGTTGATCTGCTAAAGGAACACACTTGATGTTCTAAAACAAAACAGATCTGTGCAAGGAAGTGCTTCCTTAAAATATGTGTGTGTTTTTATTTCTCAAGACACATTTAAAAACAAAAAGAAGACAAAACACACACACACACATATAAAGCCCTGCAGCCCGAGCATGCTGCTGCTGGTTTGTTATGTATCATTCTCTATTCCCAAGGTGGCAAGTGTTATCTGAATGTGGTTTGTGCAGTAATCCAGAACCAATGTATAACAGTTGTTCAGCAAAGTACATTTAAAAAAATAAAGAAAACGTGCTGACTGACAAATACACTTCTTCACAGTCAGGTCTCATGGTGGCACAGGCTCATCAGTTCCCTGCTCTCCCCCTGCTCATCAGCAAAACCCCCAGCCACAGGCAGCTCACAGCCTGTGCTGGCAGCAGGGGCAAGGAGAGGTGGCACTGAGGGAACCCAGTGGCAATCTGCCCCAGTCCACGGAGGAACACACATGCTGATGTCTTGCTGACGAGAGGGTGATGTTAGGAGATACGGGGATGTCTGGGTCCCCACCGGTGCCACAGAGGCACTGGCCAGAGAGACTAGTCAAGGCATTTCTAGGGCAAGCAAAAACGGCGATTAGCCAGGCCTCTGCTTTTCACTATCAAGGCATTTAAAAGACAGCTCTTTCTGCCCTAAGTCCTGCTAGGAAATCGCAAAGTCTGACCTTTGCACTGTGTAGACCATACAGTAAGTACATTTGTGGTTAAAGGCAAATGAACCTTCAGATATTGTCAGCCCTCACTCTAGTACGTCAGCTATATGCCTGGGCATGTACATACTACACACTTCTTGGAGACTTTTTTTTTTACCAGTGTAAAAACTCATCCTCCTCGCCGCAGCTGGGTGATCAGGGACGCACACACCTATTCGCCAAGGCCACACACAGGTACCCCAGCAGTGGCTGGGTCCCACACCTTGCTCTGGCCCCAGTATGGCACCCGCTGTCCCACTGCTGCTGTCTGCTGCTGGTTCTGTGCCACCGCATCAGCGTGTAGCCAGCCATCAAGAGACAGGATTCGCTTAATCCGAAGATCACAGCATCTGAGCTGTGCTGGATTGATACCTTCAGTACTCATCAACATTAATATGAGCCATGCCCTCTCCTCACGGCTGTTTTCACATAAGGCTGTTTTATCCCACTCCTCATTTCACAAATGTAGAACAATTTTTTACTACTAATCAGCTTCCAATTTGGCTCAGCTACACACACCTCCATCTCTGTTCAATGCTGCCTTAAGCATAACGAACAAAGGAAAAATAAGGACCAGAAATGCATCAGCCTGAAAGGAGATACTCACGGGATACTACAGGGATTTGTCCATATCTTAGTATAATTTAAATAATTTTTTAAAATCTGTTGAAAGTAGGGCACAGAGCAAAAGGTACAAAAATTAAGTTCAGATCATTCCAGAATGAAAAGTGTTGCAAAGAGAAATAAAAGAAAACGAAAAGTTGTGGGGAAGTTCACAAAATACAGGCATGAAGCAGCAAAATTATATTCCAGCCAGAAAAATGCAGAGCTAATGTGTCCTGTGGAGGCTGGAGAAATAAATCTTGCGTGCAACAGTTTGAGGAGAAGGAAGATGCCTGTGAGGCCCAATAAGGGGAATGCTCTGGGCTGATGGCAGCCGGCTTTCTCCAAGGGGCCAGCACAATGCTGCTGATAAGCTCTCTCCCTTTCCCACTATCCCCTCCCCATTTTTCCAAGGGTCATACTGAGGGGCACAAAGGCAGTTCAGGCTTTTAACAAGAAAGCATAAGGCAAAGAGCTTTGGGAGGAAGACTCCTTGTTGCAGGATATAAACCAAGAGCAAACTACCCGAGGTTAGGTGGTAAGCAGCCTGCCGTCAGACTGTAATTGCCTGCTGCAGGATTTCTGACATTTTCGTCTTATACAGCTGGTAGCGCAGTGGGAGACAATATATTGTACTCTGATTCAGTCCATGAGTAGACTTAATCTCTCATACTCTTCCTCCTGACATCCTTCAGTAGTATTTTCTAATAAAATGGAAGCACTTTTGCTTCAAATAAAAAAGCAGTGCTTATTTTTTGAAGCCTCAAGCCAAAGCTCAGTAATGACAGCAGCAGGGTCAGCTACAGGAGCTACCCCAAGGTCACCCAGGCAAGTCAGGGCTAAGTCAGCAAACCAACCCAGACCTCCTAAATTCCAGCCCCATCTGTCTGAACTCTTAAAACTCTGTCTCAGTCTGACTTTTTAACATCCGCCAAGGGCTTTGCTGCAGGGCAAGTTTTGCTGGGACCTTGGGTATCTGCCCCTTCCCTCCCTGGGGACCAGAACCCATATGAACCCAGCTGGCATGTGGGATGCTCAGGGCTCGTAACACTGCAAAGCTGGATGCTCTTTCTCCAGAAGCATGTCTGTCACACTCACCTTACTCTGTGTCCCTCCTGTCCCCACTTCCCTGCCTCTGTCCTCAGCTCCAACCTGCTGCTTCTTTATATAATACACCCTGCATCACCAGACCTACATGGAGTCTTTCCAGCTGCTGTCCTGGGAAATTACCATCATCACAATCCCTAAACACAGGGGTGACCTCAGAGCTGTCCTGCGGAGGCACTGAAGATTCAGAACTTCAGGAGGAACCTACCAAGCACGTCTCAGCCCAGCTGCCTCCCACTCCCACTGACTCACTGCCATCTCAGTTGCCAGCTCTTGGCAGAAATGACATCAATGAGACAGGGAAGAAAAAAATCACAGAAGAGAGTCTAAACCTGAAGAACAACAGCCCTTCATGTTGGGTCTTGTGTATGTTGTAATGCATCAGCCTGCAAAGGTCTGGGCTCACAAAAGCCTCCACACAAAGGGGAAAAGAGTATGATGAGGTGTCATGCATTGATTTGTAAGCCTTTTTTTGACTACTTCTCAGACTACAGTAGCATGAACAGGTCTTAGATTACGAGGACCCAAAACACAGCAAACAAAGCAGTAAAAGAGAATGTTGTGTTTTCACTCTACTCAGGCAGGAGCTTATGCAAGAGGGGTAAAGTTAACTGCAGGGCCCTAAAGACAGAGAGCTGGGTTTGCTTCCTCATATCCATTCAGCTCTAGAATTGTTAGTGAAAAATAAGTTCTGAAAAGCTGAGCAGAAATATGGGACATCTCACACAAAGATCATCCATAACATGAAAATCAGTTCTATAGGAATAAACAAAAAATCCTGTTGGCTTTGAGTGGATGTGCTAGACTGCAAAAAATCCCCTCTCCCAGCCATTATCAGTTCACAGGCAGGTATAGAAGTGATAGGATGAAGGTACCACATCTAAAAAATGCGAGACACTTTGTGGAGACTTCAAATCACTTCAACTCTCAGTAGGTGACAGGAGCCTAAAAAATCCCCCTGACTTTCCCCCAGCTCATGAATACACCTCTTCAGCGGAACTGTTTGCACACAGGTGCCCACCAGTGCTCCCACCTCCTGCTAAAGTCCCTCCCCAACGTCTGCTCTGCAGCACCGAGCACCAACACACCAGCACCTGCGGCAGGTTCAGCGCTGCGAGAGCGTGGGCCACGCCGGCCTGAGCGGCCGGGGCAGGCGGGTGTGAGGCTGTGAGCCTGCCAGATACGGCAGGGAAAGGAGGATCTGGGACAGCGGTAGGAAGGGGAAAGAGAGGGAAAGGAAATGCCCTTCCTAAACACTTGCACGCATGAGGACGGTCGCCTGAAGCTAATCTTTGAAGCAATTTCCCCCCCTGCAACTGTGCAGATTTTCTTCTGCTCTCAAAAGAGGCCACTCAATGCCAGTACAGATGAGCAGCACATGTTAGAAAAAGACTAAACCAAGATGCACAGCAGCAGTGCTGCAGTCTCCAGCTGCACTGGAGGGATCCTAGTGACAAAGGGGTATTACAGAGCCAGAGCAGCTGCTTGTCTTTGCCCCTGTGGCCTTAACCCCCGCAAAAGGCTGGGAGAGCAATTGCAACCTTTCAGAGCTGGTGGATGGACCCTCTGCTGACTGCCTGCTCCTGGCTCCTCACCCCCAATTCCCCCCCTGACATCGCACCCAAAACAGCTGCTCCAAAGGAAACCCCAGCCTTGTTATTCTTAGGAGGCACTTGGGGACAGTTGGGCCTCGGAGAGAAGCTGCTGTTGAATGGCTGGAGCACTGACACTGGATAAACGCTGTCACCAAGCCAACAGCAGAGTCACTGGGGGCTAAAGAAAAGAGCAAATGTTTGTAATCAGAGCTGCTGCAAACTTACTGGTTCCTTGCTAAGCCCTAAGAATAACAAGGAGATGAAAAGTTGGCTTCTGCTCTTTTTAGTAGGCACTGGAAATGCCTTGGCTTGGTGCAAACCAATGGTGTTTACACAGCCTCCCCATTGCCTCCTGCCTGCATTCACTCTGTAAGCAGCTTCTGTTTACAAGCAGCAGGGAATGGGATCTCTGTCCATGAAAATGGATGATGTCAGGGTTAATTAATCCAACCTGAGGTGGCATGGCCAGGAGCAGCCACTATATCTCCCGGTAGGGAGAAACTATATATAGTTCTGTGACATGATGAGACATATCAATCATGGAGCGAAAAAAATAAAAAGGCACTTTGATTTAACAGCAAATTCTGCTTTCCGATCCCAGGAAGGCTGGCCAACTGAAACGGTGCATGAAAGTCGACTACAGTGCAAAACGTATTTTCAGATGTCGCATTTACTGGTAGCAGTTTGCACCTTGAAAGAAGGGACTGTTAGAAGATCTGTGCATCTTTCACAGGGAAATTTCCTTATTAGTCTGGAGGTCACAGCTGTGCTAAACACCCAGCAGCTTTTCTTCCTGAGGGTATGTGAACATCGTGCTCAGTTCAAGCTGCAGACTTTGTCTCCTCCTAATTTCTCTTGCAAATCTGTCTGAGCCCAGAATGCAAAGCAAAATTCAAATACCCAGGCAAAACACACATCCATGAATTTCATGTGGTTCTTGATGGGAAGCTATAAATCCATCTAGGGTTGCCCCCAAACGTTTCCCAAACCTTCAGGGAACTTTTCAGCTATTTATTTATGATGTTTCAAACACAGGACAAAGCTGAGCTAAAGTGACTCTCTCAGGTTGCGGGACTTGTTCCTGAGCCATTTTCAGAGCTGATGGGGAAAAGCAAAAATCCTCCTCATTCTCTCTTCCTTCTCACCAATTACCTGACCATAAATCCAGCTCACTGATCAGTGCCTTCAGGAGGGAATTTCAGGAACCAGCTGATGTTGTTGGACAACACAACAGCTAGAAGAGGCTGAAATGTCCCTTTAACACAATAGGATTTGACTGTGTGTGTTATAGGATACCCAAAAGCCCCAGTATGTACCATCAACAAACACCAAGAAGAGCTCTGAAAGCCTACAATCCAGCATCTAAGGACCACATTAAAAAAAAACAACCAAACAAACAAAAAAACCCCCGACCAATCAGAGAGAAAGGGCTGGCAGCAGCAGAAAAATAAAGTCTGGAGCAGCAGTGGCCAAAGTGTAACATGGAGTAAGTGGGCATTAGCTTTCCCTGGGTGCAGACCCCTGCAGCACCGTTTGGCTCAGGTCTTACTGTGCTGAGCAAGAGAAGTGGGAGTTCGGATGCTGTCTCCAGCCCCAAACCAAACAGAGAGCCAATGCAAAGTGTGTGAACAAACCAAGGGGGTCCTCACAAGGCAGCAGCTTTGCTTTGCCTGCAGGTTATTGTGGCTCCTGGGAAAAAAGTTAACAGCAGCTCAGGGCAGCATCTGACGGGTAGCTGTGGTGCTGATGTGGGATGCTCCTGTAGGGAGGCAGGTTGCCTGTATCGCCACAAATTCAGACAAATCCCACCAAGGAAACCTCTGCCCTTGTTTCTGGTTCCTTCTCCAAACAAGAAATGGATCCCCATACCCTGAATTGCAGTCGGGATCGACTGCAGGTACGATTTTGTCTGCACTGCCTACAGGCACTAGCTGTCGGCCTGGGCTGCAGATGGGCTGATGCTGTTTTGCAGCCTATGGAGGGCAGAGTGGATAATGATAAATGCTCCCTCTTGGCCTTCAAACAGATTAATCTATAAATATTGATAGCTCTGAAGATTTAAGTGCTCTGTTTACCCACAAAACAGGTGAAATCTTGGCAACAGCCAAGTATTTTCCTGGAAATGGCTCAGGTTTTATATGCTTTCCCATCCTGGGGAGAAGAAATCTGCAGGGCGGTGCATAACTGGGCTACCCAGAGATTGCCACCCAGCACTAATGCTGCTGCAGCAAATCCAAGTTTGTGTTACAACCAGAACAGAGCTCCAGGATGAGGGATTTTCCTGACTTAGTTGGGTACAAGAAGGAAAATTATTAAAAAAAAACAAACAACAAAATCAAAAAAATTGAACAACCCTCTGTCTCTGAAGTAAGACTCAAGTGACTGAACACGGTAATGACATAGCGCAGGTGCAGCAGGGATTTGTCAATGACAAACATGTGCAAGAAAAGTGTATGTTTATCCTGTATGTACACTGTGAAAAATATAGCCCCCCATCGGTACCACGCCTGAGTGCAGCCCTGCTCAGCACAGCCTGCGGATCAGGACAGGCTGACAGCTGGGTATTATTTAAGGCAGCATTTCCAACTAGGTAGACATTTACAAATCAAAATAACTGTCATCTGTGTTGTCTGAATGCAATTTTTGGTGTGTTTTATTATCTGCTTTCCCCCACCTACTGTATTATTAACAGCCCTCAGCCTCTCCCTGCCAATCTCTCTGTCTCCCCGTGGATGTTTTCCCGGCACTCCGCAGCCCCCGGAGCAAAGCCCCTCGCTTGGCAGATGGCACTCAGCGGCTCCCAGGAATCCCACGTGCTTCCAGAAATCCCTGCCCACCGAGCAAATGATGGGGTAATTGAGATTTTGTTCCAGCTGACACAGTCTCAGGGATGCTAAGTCCAAGAGCAGGGAAACCTGGGGTGCAGCTCCCCCTTGCCAGGAGGGCTGCTGGACTCGGGTGGGTGCTGTGCACTCATCCCAACCCCTCCATGGAGCCCAGCCTTGGCTAGGGGATAGACACAGTGCCTACTTTTCCAAAGCACGTCAGCCTATGGCATGTGGCTGCAAGGGAGGGAGGCGTGGGGTGAATTTTGAACTGTCCTTCAGAAGCTGCTAAGGCAGCCAAGAGGGGAGGGAGGTGTTACTGCTGCTTAATTACTAGGAGGGTTGCAGGCATGGTCCAGCTCATGGCCACCTGAGACTGCTTCTTCCCTCTGGGATGACAAAGCCTGGACAACCAAGCATGGGGCAAGTTGTGCTACAGACCTGAAAAACACCTGCAGGGAATGTGCTCCAGGAGCAGAATTTGGCCAGCAGCCTCTCAAGAGGGGAGACAACTTCCACCAATGCCCAGCAGTCAATGCTGAATTCACCTGCGTTCTACCCTGGGTTATCTGTGCAGCCACACAGGAGTGAGACCCAGTGATAACGAAGAAAGCCCTGCCTGCAGTTCTGCTTTCCCCCACGGCAGTTTCATGATAGGAATAAAAATAAATAGGTAAATAAATAAATACATCCTCCTCACCTCCACTCTCCAGAATAATAATCACCAAAAGGCTGCACAGAGAATTTATTTTTATCCCTTCACTGCAACGGGAACATATATTTGTTTCCTAAAAACTGCATCTCTCGCATCATGACCCATGACCTGCCTGTAAGTGGTACCTGCCTCAAGCGGTGCGTGGTACAGAAGTACGTAGGGCTGAGAAGCTGGTGGGGGGTTGGATTAACGAGACTTAAGGAGGCTGCAGCCCTCCCCATTAGCTCTCTATCATGTGCAATAAGAGCAGCCGTCCTACTGTGCAGCCCTTCCCATTCCCATGGAAACCACTGGTGCATCCAGCCAGGAGTATGAATAAACCTCTCATATGAACTTCATCCTGTGTGTTATTTTACAACCATGGTGTCTAACACCCTTATTCAGGGACAAGAGCACAGTGCTCTTCGTCCTTGTACCTAAACACAAGCCGAGGGAAGCCACGCAGGCAGAAGCATGGAAGCCCAAGGAAGTGAGGGACCGTATCAGGGAATATAACCAGACATGGTCAAACACCACATCTCACAACCATGTAGAACAAGAATAGTCCTACCACCAGTTTTGGCCTGTGTGAATTTTTAAAGTGACAAAGAACAGCACTAAAGAGACACTTAAAAGGCACATAATCTAATCTTAAGGAGCCATGCAAAAAATAGCTGCATCTTCCATTTCTACTGTGTTCCCCACACTTTTGGCAGGGGAGCACAGGTCCACCTCCAATATTATGACTCCAGTTAGAGTGATTGGAAATACCTGTTCTGAACCCATCCACAACGCAAGCCAGAGACCTTTGGGCACTGAGTTGAGCACTCAGCCAGCAGTTTTTCTTTCATTTTAAGGGAGATTGGGATAACTTGCAGATGATTTAAAAAGGCCAAGTCCTGTGAGACATACAGAATACCCTTAACTCCAGTTGTAGTGGTCCATCTTTTATCTACACATACTATCTGCCCCAAACACACCCCCTTTCCTGTCTTTCCATAAGCATTTTTTTCAGGGGAAGGGGGTCTGTCCAAACAATTTCCATGTTTGATTTACAGGAAGGATTAGACACTGCACAATATAAGATCACCTGCTGCTGCCCATCAGGATGAAAACTGTAAGTGCTATCAGCTGCCATGCAGTACTTCTCATCCTGGACTCTAGCCCTTACACACAGGCAGAATGAAACATTAGAAAAAATGGTAGCAAAGGAAATGTCAAACCTTTCCAGGGTTTTCTTTAGCCAGGTCTCCAAAGCCTGCTGCCACCTCCACTTTATCTATTATTATTATTGCTAATAATTATCAGATTAAATTCCATGCAGAGGAATTTCTCCAATTAATTGCAGCCAGAAACAGTAACAATAAAAGCATTGCCAGACCTAGATCAAACTCCTCGATGACTCTGTGAACCTGTGTTACAGTGGTGAGCCTCAGACAGCAAGGAAAAAATCCCTGCTTGACTTTGTTGGAGTAATTTTATTAACTCTGGCTGGTTCTGTTAGTTGACAAAGTGACAGGATCCTGAGGAAAATTTCTCTCTGTGTTTAGTACATCTTTGGCAGGTGTCAAGGTATATTCTCTGGCTTGTCACTCACTGTGCTGCCCTTTAGATAGTTATTATTTCATGTAATTATGATTATTACATGCTGAGATGCCACCCTTATGAATAGCCTCTGGTTGCTGTCACTCACTGCAATGTGATGCAGGAGGATGAGTTGTCAGGAAGGAACTGCAGGGTATGAAATCGCCACATTTCTCTATTTTAAAACAAATAACCCCTCAGTTTTGCTGGTCATCCCATTCCACTTACCGAGTGACATGCTCAGGACAGAAACACTTGGGCCTGGACAGAAAATCATCTGCTATGAAGCAGTACCCATGCCAGAGTCACACAGAAACAGCAGCCATATCCTACCCACAAAATAGCTGTGACATGAAGCCACTGGGAGAAGGAGAAAGGATAATAACCCTTGAGCTGCACACCAGTGCTGTACTGTGAATTCTCTGGGGTGCTTCTCTTCCAGAGATGCTTTCTCCTTAGCTGCTCAATTCAAAATAGCTTCTGCAGTTGCCCATGCCCAACCTCTGGGTGAGATGCAGTAGGGCATCCATCCATCCCAACCTCACATGCTTACCTGACAGCTGAGATGCCTTTTGGAGGTGACCCACACTCCATTTCCTACAAAGCAGGCAAATTACACACAATTTCATAGTGTATCCTCAAAACTCAAGCGTTCAGATAAAATCTTCAATTTTGCAAAGGTGGGGTGTCTATAGCAGACATACCAATAATTCCTGCTCTGAGACTATTTCATGCAAACCAAAGTATCTGACTTAGACTAAGTCAAATTTGATTTTTTTCCCAAACTCTGCTACAGACTCTAATTGACCTTGGGTGAGTCATTTTGTACTGCTGAGGCCCTGTTGTAAAATGGAAGTCATGGTATTTTCTGAAAACTCTTTGGATAAAGCATTCCTTCATACAGTAACATCTGAAAAGTGCAGCACAAGAAGGCTGCAATCTTGACTAAAGCCTTCTGGAGTAACTGCACTATTCAAAAAACGCACTTATTCTGTTGATTTCAGATACCTAAACACTTCATACAGTACACAGCTTCCACAGGGAGTTACTCACAATTACAAATAGATCAATATTCATAAATCATCTCCCTATAACAGCTGAACAAATAATTTCTAACGATTCATTTCCTTAATGTATTTTGCCTCTTTTTCAGTTTGCAAATTACGTGTGAACAGAGAGGGATTTTCCAAATCGATTCTTTCCAAGCCTTTTTCCATCCCATGTAATTTCTGAGAAGAGCTTTAAGCCTTAAAGAACTCCAGACCCGGCATCCTTGCCTGCCCAGAGCTCATGGTCAAACCTCAGCCATCATTAGCAACAACCAACTCATTACAACCACGATTACCCTCCTTTGTTTAATGGAACACATGAGCTGCTCAGCTACTTGTGTTTCTTGCCAGGATGAGTACAGCAGTCACCATCAAGTTTCTAGTGCAAATACTTAGAATATCAAGGTTTGCAGTCCTCTTGGAGATTAATTTGAACAAATATTTCCCTTCCCCATGAACACTCCCTCCTGTAAACATGCTCACTAAAATACTCACAGCAGGCTAACGCAAAAAGGACAAAGCAAAAGTAATATTGAAGTCAGGCCTGCTGAAGCATCTTTTCAACTTAATACTTGGTCTAGGTCAGATACAATTCTCCCTGCTCAGCTCTTTTCCCGTATCTGGAGCCATGGGTGATACAGTGCACATTCCAACTCATGGATGCTCCCCTCACTGCTCTGAACCATCTGTGAGCATTGCTCCCTCCTCCCCAGTGAGCAGAGCCATCGCTGGCCACAGCAAACTTGGAAAGGACAAGGAGGCATCTTTCAATGCTGCAGTTAAACATTTGCATCTCATCCAAATTTATCGCTCGAGCAAGGCCTGCAACCTAAGACCCAAGGAGCAATCGACTAAAAATAACAACAGAGACGCAGCATCAACTACAGTTCCAGGACAAAGTAGAATGGATATGTCCTCAGCACAGATCCATCTGCAGATGCAGGGCAGGGAAAGCTGCCATCTGCACAGACACTCAGTGGAGTCCTTTCGGCCCTGTCTGCCCAGCTGGGACCGCAGCATGGGGCACATCTCCAACGCTGGCTCCAGCCAGCCAAGATGGGGAAGAACCTCCTCAAAGGGGCAAAGGTGAGGCAGACACGTTCAGCCTCTGCGAGTTGACACCATACTGCTAATAAAACCAAGAGTGGCAATGTAGATTTGCAGGCTGCCAGCCAGCCATGATAAAACCCATTTTCCTTCTAGTGCCGGGAGCCATTTCCCTCCCCTGCTTCGCAAGACCACTTCCCTTCCTCTGGAGCATCCTCAGAGCATGTGCTGTAAGCCCTCGCTGCCCCAGCCATGCTGCTGGGCTCCCTCCCGCGCCCTGGCCAGCTCTGCGCCTCCGCGCTTGCCTCCCACAACCATCAGGGATCCTGGTTCCACTTCGCTGGCACCGAGATGTGCTCTGCTCCGCAGGGGCAAGGCAGATTGATAATTAAATCCGCTATTGAGATATTCACATTCTGTTCCCTTGCCATTTAAGCAGACATAAAACATTTTATTATTCTGCTGATTTAGGAACCTGAATTTAAATATTAGAGTATTAAAGCAATACTTAATTAGTTGACTGAATGTTCTCCCTTTTATCAGTGTTGACAGATCTTAATTATAGCATGGGCTGTGAAAGCTGATAGAACAGCTGATGGCAGCAGCACCGCCAGGAATACTAAAGTGTGTCAGAATTACTTGTCTGTTTTCCCTCTTCCCTCTTGCTCTGTTCTTCAGGCATGCTCTGAAGTCCTTGGCAAATAAAGCCAGTGCTGCAGCCAAGCCTGAGCAGTTTGGCATTTACTCTCAAGGACATGAGAAACTGCTCACCCTTGAGAGAGCCAGGATAATCCACAGGCCCAGACTTTCAAAAAAAAACCCCCAACACTCGAATGATGGGAAATTATATCCTGGTTAATCATTTTCCTATCCACTAATCAAGCAGACATGGGGATTACTATGGAACAAGAGTGCTGAGGTTACTTACTTGCTTAAGTCCCACTTTAAAATGTGATTTAGACACATAGGAACAGTTGTCCTGATGAAACCTGACCTTAAGGTTTTCAGTTGCCATCATCCATGACAAGTCCCTGCTCCAGTGAGCATGGGGGTGGCTCTGAGGACCAGCCATGCCAGGTAGTTCAAGGTACAGCCCTGGCTCCTGTCACCTCAGCCAAAGCCAGCCCCTACCGTTTGGTAGCACAGAGCCAACACATTGGCACTGCACCGTTTCGATGCCACCCAGAAGAGGCTGACAGTTCAGTCGACTTATTCGCAGCCAAGGGCTGTGCTCCTTCCTCTGCCACGCCGCAAGGATGGATGGCTCTGGCAGGAGGCCTCTGCTGGGGTGAATTACATCTCACAGTAGCGCATCTTTCACCTTCCTGGGATAATAACAAATGTCCCACCTTCAGGGAAGGTGGCTGCCAGAAATGTGTCTTGAAGAACATGTATTTTACCTGCCCCCTGCAGAGTCCAAGCCATTCCCTCTGAAGCAGTAGCATTTAATGTCGCTTTGCAGTGGCAACAGTGACAAAACACAGCACAGGCAAGAGGAATGAAAAAATGGTAACTTAGTTTTGGGCTATGAGCCCACAAAGTTGGGCTATGAGCCCATGAGTTTGGGCTAGTCACTTGTTCCATATTCCCAACTCACCAGTCCACTTGCCCCAAACCTACTATCGAGACTGGCCTAGGGCAACATGTATCTGACTTCGACTTTATTTTCCTATCTCTTTTAGCATGAATTAGGAGATCTGCAGCTTTATTTAGATCCTGTCAACCCACAAAGCACTAGCAGGAAAAACTTCACTTTGCCCAGAAAAGATGTTCAGCCTTGTCCAGTCCCCAAATGCTCCAAGTACAGCAAATACTGTTTCCTGACTGCTCAGACAGGGATGGGAAAGGACCACCATACTCCAGCCTCATCTCTGCAAGTCCGCTCCTTAGTAACTAGCATAATACAGTCTGCTTGTATTACACTGTTTGCAGAAAAAATTGCTGTGAAAAATGTGAAGTAAACGAGGTAGAAGCAATGTGTTGGAGCCAATTGTCTAATCAACTAAAGTTACAAGCCTAAAACGGTCCCTAGACACCAGAAATACAGCATGATTCTCCAAAGTGCTGAACGCTGACTACATTTTAGCTCTGCATCCCCGCCCAGAATACTTAAAGATTATTAAATTACTGAGATACAATTTTATTCTGGGAAAAAAAAAGTGGTAAAAATAGTGAATAAAATCAGTAACTTTCATCAGTTTGTGTATCCTGCCTTTAGCTCCTTCCTTTTAAGGCTGCAGAGGAAGAGAAATTTAAATCCCTATGGTACATTGATGCTTTATAAGTTATTCCAACATGAGTGATCTCAACCTCAAGAATGACGTGCTCAAACGCTGCCAGAGCAGAGAAGACAGGCATGGAAGAAGAAACCCATTGTTGTCACGATTCAGGCATGTGATGAGTTGCGACACCTTTTCACTGAGTACCATCCATCACTCACAGCTGTTCACAGAGCCATGCTACCTTCTCACTGAAGGAGCATTTGCTTTCCACTCCCAGTCCCAGCTGGAAACAAGCTCTTTGCCTTCCCATTACTGAATGAGGTAAGAAATTACTTTGCAGTTAGTATGTGCATCACACTGGGCAGGCAGAGGATCTCTGCACTGGCTAAAGACACCTCTCTGCTACTGCATGTCATGGCCACTGCTCCTGTAAGTGCAGCCGTGTCCCCATGAGGACAGCAGGACATTTGTCCTCGCTCCAACAGCCAAAGCTCTCCAGGAGCTCAGCAGGAGATGCTGCATGCACTCCAGGCTCCAGGGGATGCACCATCAGCAGGTTCCCATCAACATCCATGTCCTTTACCAAAGTAACAGGGAACTATTTTACTCAGGCTGGCAAAGAGATGAGGCACGCTTATTTTAAACAGCTACAACAATCCAGCCATTCCTAAACTGGCCACCCAGACCACATCCAGGAAAGCAGAGACTGGGAAATCTGAAAATGATCATTAGAAGGTAAAAAAAAAAGGGAGCAAAGTCCTTATGATAAAACTTTTCCATTTAGTATTTGGCCCTAATAGGAACACTAGTTCTTCCATTACTTGTGCCACGAGCCCAGCAAAGCAACACACACTGATTGCTCTTTAGTAACAGCTTTACCGCAGCCTAGCCAGGTGGTCAGTTTTGCAAGAGTAGATGTTCCTCAGCCATGGTTCCTTACTGCCTTCTGCCTCTGATTGTGCTGGAAACCCAACTTCTTACCTTGCAGTATTTTAGGTATTTTTGCTGCTGGCTGGTACCCAAATAAACTAGAAAATAATGACTTAGAGGGGAAGGGGGATGTTTACTCAACTTCTACTAATAGTCCCCAAAAGTTCAAGTGGCAGCTTTGACTTGAAGCCAAACAGTTTTTCCAGATGGGGCCTTCCTCCCTCAAGGAGGCAAAGCCGGCGTTTGCTGTTTTCCTTCCCTGTGCCCACAGCTAATTCCAACCTCAGCTGGGGCTGGGAGAGCACCAAGATAGAGTAAAACACCATGTAGAGTGATTGCCGAAGGCATGTGGTTTTGCTTCAAACACTCTTTCCCACCCTCCCTATAACCCTTGCTGCTAGTCCCTTTATAAAACCTAGAGGCAGGATGGCAGCGAAAGGTTTTGTCCTTGCCAAGGCTGTTTTTCTTCTCCAGCATCACCACATCTGATCACTCTGGCCTTTGCCTGGGCCAAAGGAGCACTAACACCAAAGCAAGTTCGTGAACTTCTGAGAGCAGGTGCTGGCTCCCTTCAGAGCTTTTCCACCCAGATGAGCTGTGCTGAGAGCCCACTGTAGAGCACAGTATTGGTGTCAGCAGCCGCACAACAACAGGATCCTGCTCCCCAGAGCATGTGCTGTGCAGAGCAGCCGTGCTCGGCCCCCCCAACACCCCCCGTGCCACTGCTTGCTGCCCACCCACAGAGCCCAGACCTGGGTGCTGAGCCCATCCTTGCGATCAGTCTCTTGTACTGAATTTAGCAGACTTTTAGCCGACTTTAAAAAAATAAAAATATCCTGGTAACAATTCAGTCTGCAGCACTTTGCAAAGGCTGCTCCTGTCAAAATCCAGCACCCACCTGCACCCTGCCCACTGGGGCAGGCAGCTGCCTGTGCCATTACACAGCTCTGTACTGAGCGGGTACCACCGGGGCCATTCCTGGCCCCAGACCCATCCCTCCACCACCCCAGGGCAAAGCACATGGCCCCAGAGAGGGGACCCCCATCCACAGAGCACAACACTCTCGATCATCACCACACCACGTCCAGCAAGGCACACAGCCAGTCCTTGGACCAGACTCACACTGGGCATTTTTATTTTAAAAGTTAATCTGGCTGGGAGCAGAATGACCCCTGCTGCATCCCCCGGCTGCTGGCTCAGCTACAGCAGCAGGGCCGGATCAGTGGGGCCCTCCTGGCTCCTGGCCTTGCCTTTATAAACACACTTAATGATCAGCAATGATGTCTTGGCGGCTTCACCCGCTTACACTAATGCCCATGTGCTAGAAGGGCATTTTGCCTGCTCGCAAACAAGCCAATCCCATTTAACAGGGCAGAGATTTAAGAGAGGCAGCCTGCACGGCGCAGCCAAGTGCCAGGCAATCCTCTCCCCACAGCAGCCTGGCTCCCTGCTGCCACAAAGCTTCTTCGCTTAATGAACCTGCCTCCCGCGAGGAGGGAAAATGCATCAAGGGGAGAGAGCATTTCTGGAGGTCTGCTGACGTTAGTTCACAGCAGCCTTTTTTTGACAGGTGAGGAGACACTTCAATGCCTCCCCTGCTCCCCCATGCAGTGACTGGGACACCAACTGACAGGGACAGGCAATGAGTCAATTTATCTGGCTGAGGTTTGCAGGGCTAAACACCACGGGAGCATCCTGCGCAGACGATAAATCCGCCCTCGCTTGGATTCAACACACGGCACAGACCATCCAAGGCAACAGGCAGGCAGCGAGGGAAGGGTCTGCCTGCCCTCCAGGTCCTCCTCTACCCCGGTGCTTAGGGGTTATTCTCCATCAGTTCCTCAGTCACCCCGAGACTGGTAAAAAGGCAGCAGGAGGCAGTCACACCTGGGCTGAGTTTGTTGGGACTGAGCTGTCAGCAGTTCACATTGCTGGTGTGGGATTTCTGTTTCACATCGGTCACCCCCCCCACAGGCCCCCGATTTCACTCGCGTGACAGCAGCCTCTGCCCACCTGCCTGGAGGATGCTCACGCAGCTGCTACTCAAGGACTTCCCTTGAGCAATCCAGCCTTGTGCACTTCAAAGGATAATGTCATTTTTTCTCCAAGGTAGCCCATTACACAGTCATCCAAAGCAAATCCGGCACGCTACAGAAGAACACGTTTCAGAGGTCCACACACCTGGGCAGCTGCCCACAGAGGGAGGGGGAGAAGGAATTGTCTCAAAATTGGAATAACTGTGTTTGACAAGCCATCTCTCATCACTGACCTCAGCAAGGTTTTCTCCCACCATCAATGCTTTTCTGCTGCTATGATTGCACTGAATGAGTTGTAGCTTCTTCCTGGTGTATATAGTCTTTCTCTGGCCACCATCCAGTGTTTGCTCCACCAGTTCCCTTTCTGTCTCCAAGAAACTGTCACAAATGGAGCCACAATAAACGGAATACACAGGCCACAGCTTTCCAAAGAGTTGGCAGGCACAGCCAGCAATGATAAAAGATCAACGAGAATTTCAAGTGTTGTTTTAAATGCCTGTTAGGCTGCAAGCTCCCTACCTTTGATCACCAGCCACACACTGGGTTTTTTTTTTCTTATTTAATTTACATGCACACAGTGGCCAAGAGCTTTAGGGTGTGTCACAGTGATGAGTGCACTAGAAACAAAAAGTGCTGCCCATGGAGTCCTTTCCTCAATGATCATAGAACCATTTAAGTTGGAAAAGACCCTTAAGATCCTTGGGTCCAACTGTGATGTACATGCTGAACCGGAAATACAGAACAGGCAGAGCCAACAAGCAGGCTGTGATCAGGAGAGATCCACAGGTGACCATACAATATTAGCAGGCAGGGACTAATCCGGCCCTTCCACAAACCCTAGAAAAGGAACATATATGGAATAAAACCTTCCACACCATCACACAAAAGAAATGCTAGCACCTAATTCTCTAGATTTCTCTGTATCTAGTAAAATATTTTTCTTTGATGCCTATCAACAAGAAGGAGCTGCACACAATATTCTCAGCACACAACCTGCAAGCGTATCGTGGTAGTGAAAAGAACTTCTCACCATACACAAAACAGGCCAGATCCTTCCACAGCAGTGCACCAGGCCTGTCAAATACTGACCGGTGTGGTGCTACTGTGGCTTACACCAGCTGAGGCTGCGACCCCTTGTTTTCAATTGCAGCTGGCATTGCGCTCGGTGAGCAGCGATAGCTTCTGCAACATTGGTGTTACCAGAGCTCACTGTCAGAGGATGTAAACCAGCTTGCAGCCGGCTAGAATATCATTTCAGCAAGCAGCACAATAAATCAGTGGCTGCAGATTAAGCATGTTGTTTACGCTCCATGCAGCAAGGCTCTTTTCACTGGATGCAAAGCCAGTATCAGAGTGCTGCCCTTGGATTTCATCACACCCAGCCTCAACCGTGCCTGGAGGAGCCGCCTGATGTGCCGAGCTGGTGAGCAAGCTGTGCCTCACGGTGAAGTATTGCGACATGGAGACACCCACCCAAGGGCCTGCTCCTGTCCCCCCTCCCGGGGCTGTTAGCTGATGGCTCATGCAAGCTGCTGTTTCCAAGCTGGAAGGAGAGGTCTGCTGCTTCCCTGCCTCTCCAGCTGCCCTTGGGAGGGGATATAAAAGCATGCAGGATCCTCACGCATGCAGCAGTGGGGCAGGTAGACAACAGAAAGGGGAGAAGCTTCTGCTATCGAGTCCCAGGCTCGCTCGCTGGTGCTGCTGGGGTTGCGACAGACAAGACTCATCACCACCACGGGACTAGTGCCCATTTCCCAAAGAAACACTTTCAGCCCCAGTCCAACCTACAGCATAATGATGCTTCCCCTTTGCTCCCACCCTCCTGATGTGTGAGCAACAAGCACTTTATTGGCACTTTTTAATGATTTCCTGGTAACATGTATATGTCTCCCTTTCGGCACTTTACTGCAGAGGTGAGACTTCAACTCCTATAAACCAACACCAAGAAGTCAAACAAGTCCCTCTCCCCACATAAACGGTGCAGAATAAGAGCGGCAGTAAACCACCCTCCCTTTCAGGGATTTTTTTTTTTTTCTTTCTCCTTTTCATTTTGAGCTGCCACTGTCACCCTCCCTTTCAGTACCCAGCTCCCCTGTCCCACTTGTGCTATCTGTAGCATTCACTGGTAGGCGCTAGATAAAGGAAAAAGCATGTCAGGAGCTTTGCTGAATTGTCCATCTAACAGTCCATCTATACACAGTTTAACTATTACAATCCCTGCTTCTGGGTCAGATGTGGCTCCAGTCACGCAGGAGACAGGTTTGAAAGATCTTACACAAGTGCTTTATGCTAGAGCTTTAATAGCACTTGGGTGCCTGGGACCTCAGAGGACCAAAGTACAACATGCTGCATTGTCGTGAACAGTTGTAACCCCAAAGATGCACTGTATAAGCACACAGGGACAAGCTGGGAGAGGAAACAGAAGCACGAAATAAGGAGGGGAAGCAATTTACACAGCAAATCAGGGGGAACAGCACGCCAGCCACAGCCTCAACAGCCTGGCCAAAAATCACCACCGCTTTTGTTTGGTGACTGAACACAAAAGGCCAAACCAAAGCACCAGCAATCCCGGTGGTCAGTGCTACAGGCAGCAGATGAAACACACACACATGTGTGTACGGTTGTACCTTACTGCCAGAACAGGTTGCTGCCTAGAGAAACAAATTGCTGTTACACAGGTGGCAGAAGGACCATCAGAGGCAGATGCTTTCTGCCTCACCAGAGGCAAGAGCGGCTGTGCAGCCTCCTAGTAGGGTGCTGGGACGGCGGCAGTTAGCGTGGTGAGAGACTAACAACACTGGCATGACTCTACCTCCTTCTCCCTCTGCAGACAGTTTTTTGGACAAGGGCCCTGCAGGCAAAAGCCCTTCTGCTCCATGGGTAACACTCGATGCCTGTGAAAATCAGGCTGCTGTAGTTCTCCCACCGAACTGCGGGCTTAGCGCTGGACAAGCAATCCTGAAAACGCCAATGTGTGCGATTTGTCTTTCCCCTGCAGGCTGGTCCAGGAAGCATTACTTGTATCCTTCCCCAGCTGTGGCTTGAAGGTGACTTGAGCAGAGACAAATGTTCATTTCTAAATCCCAGGCTGGGGAATCACAGGGCTGCAGCTAATGCACGGACACATGGGGCTGAGCCAGCCGCCTAGTTCCGCTGCGCTGCCCTGGTCCCCAGGCCTGCCTTCTGCCCAGGAGAGTGAATGGTGATTGATGGCCAGTTAATGAGGTTAAGAGGTCTAATACACACCCTTGTTTCTTCTGAATGCCCACCCCTGTATCAGCTTGCAACGCGCATTAGGATGGAAAGCCTGTAAAAGGAGGTTTTTCTCCTGCCTCTGACCAAAAGCTAGTCGTTCCACCCAAGAAACAGAAAAAAAGCAGTTTGCTGATAACTCAGCCATGCAGCTCCTTCTCTATACTCGGGAGACAGCTGCATTTTAACAGCAAAGCAATCCCTGCAGTTATTTGTAGTTAGCACAGTGGCTGCAGATCCTTTGGGACTGGGGACGTTACGTATGTGAATGACAGCAATATTTCAGAGGGTGACAGTGATAGCCAATATAGACTGTTGAGCTCCCTGTGAGAAAGTATTATGAAGCCCATAAAAGCTGCAAAGGACTTTGCAATTGCCATCAATTTAATGGAGAAGATGCTGCAGTGATGGGCAACAGGCAGAAACTTGAAAAGAGATTTCCCAGCTGAGACAGGAGGGAAATGGAGCATCTCGACTAAAGACTACAGGGAAAGGGAGTGGAGCTGAGAATTGAACACTGATTCCTGCATATTGAATCATGGCCATAGGCTATAACATGATAAGATTTCCAAGGGAATTCATTCAATAACTTACTGTGAGGGTTTTGCAAAGGTTTTGTGGTGTGTTGGTTTGGTTTGTTCTGGGTTTTTTTCCTGGTGACTGTTGAAAATTGACTAATGTCTGAGTATTTGTGAACAGACCTTTCCAACATTTTCAGCCAGCTCTGAGGAGGTGAGAAAGCTATATTTACTCTAGTTCAAGTGCTTCGACTCTCAGCAGAGCAAGTGTGGAACAAGTCCCCAAGCCTCCCAAAGGGAGTGCATAGACCACACTGAACTCCTCAAGCCCTCTGCAATGTTAGCCCTTGATTGCTCCTCGCATCTCAGCCATGGCGATACGGCTACGATGCTTCACATGAGCTGGGAAAATAGCTGGGAGCCTCTAAGCCTTTGCTCATATCTCAGATAATGCTTTCATTTCAGAGTGAGGTGGGTACAGGTACCCTGGGATGAATTCAACTGTAAATATTCAGAGTGATTCATTGTTTGGCTTTTCTCTCCAATATAAATAGTCGGAGCTGTCAAAATTGATCTGAGTTTTTACGGTACAATACTTTAGAGAGAGAACAAACCGTGGATTAAATTTGCTGTTGTGGCCCAAAATAGCTTTCAAATATCAACACAGGCAAGATACACATAAAAGAGACTATTTCCTTGTGAAGCAAGGCAAGTCCTCACATCTCCATTTAACTGTCTTTCTCCCTGGGGGTGCACAGCAGAAAATGGAATGTCTGAGTTGCTTCCCTCTCCCCTTCCCCATCACTGGATGGACTGGAAGCCATGTAAAAATCTCTTCTGCTCATGAAAAGTACCTGCTTGGGCTCAGTAAGCTGTCCAAGGTGGGAGCAGAGCTGAAAACAACAAGCAGGGGCCCTCACTTTCTTATTATATCATTAATGTAGTGCTTATTAGAAGATTATTTTTGTCCAGTGTGTGTAAATGCTCAGACTTCTACTTCTGTATGCTATGCCCTCTGTGTCCCCCAGTAAAGAATAAAAAGGAGTATGGATCATCCAGCTCTCAGGTTCAGGAATTTTCACAGGTTTGCACACTCCTGTGCAAGCACCACAGGCCTCCTTACGGTGTCAATGAGCCTCTTTCCCCCTTCCAGTAAAAAGAGTCTGACTCTGCTTCCCCCTCCATCACAGGGAAGCTGCAGAGACTGATGGCAGATTGGAGATGAGTATCCATAACAAGGAAAAAATGAGCTCCTTACAAAATATAAGAACAGAAAAAAAATCTCATAATTCCCAGATCCTCAGAATCTGAAGTGGTGAGTAGCCTCTGAATTATTTTCTGCTGTGGTTGCCACTACACCTCCAATAGATGTGTCCTTGGCCTAACTCATATTCTGCTGGGACACGTCACTCATCTTGGGGTTTAATCCTGAGACACTGCAAATGACAAAATGCTGCCCCGCTGAGTGTGTCAGGGTGGCATCAATAACTTGGTTTCCACCACCTTTCTTTGGTGTAACCCTTTCTCCATGGGTACCCGCTCCCAACAGATCCCCCTCTGGCTACTGTTCTGCTACAGGTGGCAGGCAGGCAGGATATGTTTTGTCACTTCGTGGTGAGAAAGGAGCACAATGATGAAAGAAAAGCCCTGTCCAGAGGGAAAATGCACTAAAGTTAAAAAGACAGAAGAAGAAAACATTTTTTTCCAGCTGGAAAAAAATCCATGGGTGCTTGTCACTAAAGCTTTCTAAATGTGAGCTACTGCTTAGGTGAGAAGCAGTCAGAAATACTGGTGGGTACTAGTAATTCAAGGCAGTCCACATCCCACTATGAGCACAGAAACATTCCAATTACAAGAAGTGCTAGAGGAAAAGATAACATTTTCTTTTGTTGGTTTCGCTTAAAAAAACAGAACTAGGCAGTTTCTTGAAAGAAGGCCAGCTTTCACAGGAGGCACTTTCCAGTGTTTCATGCAAAAATTATCAAGCAAGCCACTGTGAGGCGATATTATTTTGAAAAAGTAACAAAAAAAAAAGAAAAAGAAAAAAGCAACGTTGGCAGGTGAAACTTTGTGGAAAGGAAATTAAGAATTCCTCACACAAATATAACACCATCATCAGCTCAGAGGTTGTGGGAAAGCAAAAAAGAACACCAGAACAGAAAAAGCCAAAGAATGCTCTCAGTTTTTACAACTATTTTTCATTGTTCTGTTTGGACATCTCATAGTAAAGCTTCTTCTTTGTTTGAGGACATAATGTAATAGTCACCAAATGTGCATTTTGACCTTTTAATTCAAAGATTAAACTCAGTGTTTGAGTCCGAGACTCCACTATGTGACTTATGTTCTTGGTCAAAACAACCAAGCTTTTAAATCAGGTGAGCAGGCAGTGTTCCTACAAAGGTTGGGGGCAGACTCCAAGGCACACTCCTTGGTTGAAAGATCAGCAATTATTATTTCAAGATAAACAGATACAGCAATTAATGTTCATTACAGGTTGGAGATTGAAATAAATTGGTCTTCACTCAAGACACAACCAAGAATTATCTGTGCAGCCAATGTGATCTACCAAATATTGGGCATGGGAGCAAGAGATGGAGCAGAAAACCTAGATGACAATGGGAAAAACAATGGCCAAAGAAAGAGCTCTTCAGGCCACCCGTTGGCCGAAGGCCTGGAGTCATGAGCAGGGAAACACTTTCCAGTTTGAAACTGTGGTGAAAGAAATGGGATTTGGCGCATCTCTGCTGAAGAAGCATCTGTGACAGTGACCCACCTCCATCTTCAGACTTCCTCCCAATGACCAGGATAAGCTCTAACTGAAAGAAATACTATGAGAAGAAGCTTGCTGCACTCCCATGGCCTTTGTATCCATGTAACAGTAACTCTGTGCCTCAGTTTCCCCTGCACAAGATAAGACTACAGCCCTTTCTTTGTCTGATTGCTCTCCGAGGCAGAGTGCCTTTTACTGTGGAGTTTTGCAGCATGAGGTGCAAAATAGGAGGTGCCACAGTGACAAAGTAAATCAAGAATACCGAGCAATCTCCCTGCCTTGAGGCTACATGGACACCATACTATGAAGAGGCGTTTCCAAGGGAGAGACATATTTATAAATGAAACTTGGAGGCAGGAAGAAGAGGCTGCTTCCCACAGCACTAGCCTGCTCTCCAGAAGCCATGCTGCGTCCCGCTGGACTCCCAGCAGCAGACAATTAATAATGTAGTGGCTGGCTGCTCCTGCGAGGGACTCAGGGGAGGCAGGCCAGCAGCTGCCTACTGCTCCATTATTGAACAGATCTGAGAACAAATGTAATCTGTTCTTCCATTTACTTTCCAGGGATTACTGCATGTTGTCTTTGTTTAGAAACTGTCCCCACTTTGCAGGCCTCCTTCCATCCATTTGCATATCCCTGCTCAGTCTCTGGCTTCTGGGGCACTCCCAACTTTATGGTGCATCACTAGATCTGATCTCAAACCTTAATTAAACAATAAAGTTAAAAAAATTAAACCATGAATGTCCAAGAACTGGCAGAGGAGGGCTCAGTTCCACAGGACTCCTCTGCAGAGCTGGTGGAGAGGAGCTGTAGGTGTAACAATTTGGGGAAGGCTTGGAGATACAATCTTACATTCTTTAAAATCAAACAACCCAAAAGACACAGATTTGGATTTATGGCTGGACCACAGATGCCTCTCCTCACTATCAGTATCAACTGACAGGGGATGTTCCCACAGGACACAGATATGGCTCCAGTCAGACAGGGGCAGATCTATCACTTTACTCCCTCCTGCTTTGTTTGCCTTACAGTAGCAATACCTGAGTCACCAAGGAAAGAGGAACATTTACCTTTTGATTTACCCAAGACTATGTGCTGTAGCAGAGGTTCTCTAAGAACTCTCAGATCAAAACTGTCTCTACGTGTATTCAAGAGGGGCGGGTGGCAGAAGACAGAATCTAATAGGATCCCTCTGAAGTGGCTCAGACCATATCCCTAACACCAAGAGCAAACATCTTCAGCTGGATTCTTATAGCTGTCCCACCAGCAGATCTACACAGTGGTGCCACTCCTACAGTTTGTAAACAAGGTTGGTCAGAGCAAGGCTCAGATTTCTTATTACACTAAGGACAGATGGATGATAAGGGTGACTAATCCCTGATCGCCATCCAAGAGGCTTTTCTGCAAGATCTGGAGCAGAAACATGAAATTACCATTCCCCAGGCTATTTCTACATGGTTCCCATTTGCGTGTGTCAGCAGGTTGCACAGGAAAGAGAACCTCATCTCTGCTGCCGGAGGCAAGGAGACCATGGACAACTGTTATGGATACAAGATTTTCTGAAAGCAATCTGTAACTTTTTGGTTCACTGTTTTTGACTCAGTCCCTCCAGCACTCAGTATACCTTTTCTACATGAAGAAACAGCTTAAAGTGTTGTCATGAGCTAATAGACAAGTCTTAATGGGTCTGCATATCACTGACCAACCTGCAGGAAAATGTGCCTCTGCATTAGAGCAGGGCTATTAGAGGAAGAGACACCCTTTGGAGTATCAGCTGGCACTTCCAGCACCAGATAATGCCTTCCCTGCAGAGAGATGAAAACTTAAGAGAACGAAGAAAAACAAGATGAGAAGAAAGAGAAGAAAAACAAAAGGAGTCTGCCAGTGTTGCAAGATGTGCTAGTGAGTGGGAAGTCAACTTCTCTCCACTCAAGAAAGAACACTGATACAAGTTCAGGCCTCAAGAACTTGGCCATTTCATCTGGTAAATACACATTCACTTTCCTAAAGTTATGTGGCTTCTCTGTAATCGCAGCTGGCTGCCAGTATTTCACTACGGATTAAGTCTCCATCTAAGGACGTGCTGCCCCATAACAGGACCCTGGCGTTATGGTTAAGGTGCCACTTTCAGGTCTAACCTCAGAACTGAAGGAGTCAGAAGAGCTTGTTTGCCAAGGACACTCCAGAGACCATTTAAGAGTTACTCAAACAGGCTTCTTAAGGGCCATGGCTGAGAACAAAAGCCCTTTTGGTACAAATCTGTGACAACACTAATGTATATTAACCCATGGCACACAAACCCTTAAAGCAGCATGAAGAAACCATTAAGCAAAACCCATCAAAAACACATAAAAACCATACTTGCAGAGCAGGAAAGGGATGGGGAAAACGTACAGTGCTTTCTGAATGTCTAGCTGGAGAGGAAATGTTTGCAAAAAGAATGCGAAGACCCCAAGGAATCCATTAAATTCAGCATCACCACAATGCACTGCTAATGTGGAAGGCCTAATTACCCTCTAATCATAGCCTCTAACCCAAAGTACAGACCTGCTTCACTGAGATTTGTACTTGGAGAGGATACGCAGTACGTCTCAGAGATATTTGCCTGCTACAGCCTCTTGCTCTAACACAAGAGGATATTTGTTGTCCACGTGCAATGCACTGAACCAGAATGCGCTCCCATCTCAGCATCTTGAAATAATTGAGAGTACTTGGAGCCAAACACAGAAGTGGCTTAGCAGCTGTAAGGCAGTAGCACTTTGCTCCCATGCTGTGTGTTCACCTGAAGACCTCAAAGCTCTTTAAAAACATCAATGTCACAAGGACCTTGCTGGATCCACTATTAAATTTATTTAGTTGGTGGGTAGACAGAGGCCCAGACAGGATAAACAATCCTTCCACTCAAGATTGATCAACTCTGTAATAGCAGCCAAAACAATCAACTCTTTTTCCTTACTTATCACAAACACTTTCCCATTCCACTAGTAAGGGGACATTATTGCAAGATTTTCCCTCTCCATCCTAATTCACTCTTTATCCCCATCTGCTTTAAGACAGCAGTAGTGACAGGTTTTGGTAAGCAAGAGTGCTTGCCACACACAGAAGTGCTTGGCTAGCAAGGCTGGATATATAGAAGTAATGAAAAATTTGAGCCATTGTTCTGCCACATTAAGGACACTGATCAATAAAAATGCTGTATTGAACAGCATAATAGAGTTGTTAAAGATCATTGCTGCTTCTTTAGCTAACAAGTCAGCTTCTGAAAAAATCAGTTTTATATGGAACCTAAGAAGATATATAAACATTGTCTGAGATCACCAGCAGGTATAAATTGATGTAGTTCCATACATGGCAGTATAATTGCCTTGATTTAAAATCAGCTTAGGTCTTGAGCATGTAGTATTATGCAGTGGTAAATAATACTGGTAAAAATCAGGTGGAGGGTGAGGGTTCAGACCACACTGAAGCTATTTGCTGTCTTTAGTCGCCATGACACTCTACTTTCAACGTTGCCAAGATACTCAGGGTCACCTCTAGGGTTCTAGCTGATACTACTGATCTGTGAGATTGTGAATGAATCAGGCTGTTTCCTTCAGACTGAAAACCAAGGTTGACAATATTGTAATTCATTAGTTCAGAAAGGAGCCCCCATTCCTGCCCTGCTGAGCCAACCTTTCCCACCCATCACTGATACCACCCATTCAGTCTATCCCATCACACCATGCAATTACAGAAGAGACAAGCAAACACAGATGGGCTCTGAAATATCTCATGACCTGCATTCATAAGCAAACATGGGACTTGGGGTGGTAATTTACAGGGTTTTTACCATAAAAAAAGGTTTGGGGTATTCAAATAAACTGCCACCCAACCGCAGAAGTCCTATCCCAGTAGAACATGCATGGAAGGAGAAGTCCTGAGCACTTGCTTATGCTCAATTTCTCATTATGAAAAGCACCAGTAGCCTGCGCCCAGTCTCACTGTTCTCCCAGTCTGGCTCAGCCCCTTGCTTTAGGAGAACATCAGTGCATGGGTTGCGATGTGAGGCTGACCCTCTCTGTCAGCCTGTCAGCACCCAGCATGAGAATAAAAGGATCTTGTCTGACCTCGGGAGTTTACTGTATGCTGATGTCCAGTCAATACTTGGGAACATCAGGGGCTGTAGATTTTGGACCTGACAGGATGCATCCATGAGCACCAAGGGACCTGGGCAACGTCACTGTGACGCCACTCTGTAACCTGAAAGGTCACAGCAATCGGGGGTCCTGGAAGAGACCAAATGCCAATTAAATCTTCAAGGATGGCAAGAAAACGTTCCAGGGAACTACACCTTGATCTCCAGGGATGTGATGAAGCAATTAATCCTGGAAACCCCTTCCACACACATGAAGGTTTTTCTCTCTCTCTATCAACCTGTTAGAAACAGGATAGGAAGCAAAAAGGAGGAAAATGTAGGCTTCTTGTTCTTCCCATAGCTACTGGTATAACCCCAACTGATTTGAATCAGAAGCCCTACTCTATAAAGGACTTTATTTAAACAAATGTGGCCTCTGTTAGGAGAGAGAAGTAAGATCTGATTTCATGACTCTTCATGCTTCCAGAATTTTCCACCCTGACACCAGGAAGACGCCCTGAAGGAGGAAAAACCTTCACTAAGATAGCAGACCTCTCAGGGAGCATGTACTGGGGTGGGCATGGGTGCAGGTTCAAAAAGCAGGGGTAGCTTGCAGAGGAAGTGTCTGCTATGCACACAGCATCAGCAATCTGTAAAAACCCTAATCTGATCCACTCAGATTAAACACAGCAAGATCATGAAGATTATCAGGATTCCAAGGCATAATATCAAACTGACTTCCCACAGGAATTAGACAACTCTGTCTTTGATATCTTCCCCTTAGGCTCAGCCATGATATTTCAGCTGCTGCAAACAAACAAACTGGAGAGTATACAACCAACAAAACAAAAAACAAGTTAAAAAATTGAATTATTTCCTGCAAAAGTCACCCATATGCTTTGCCTGGAAGTGGATTCTGAATACACGAGTAATACCAGTCACAGAAAAATAAAAGAAAGGCAGTGTGACTGCAGCACAGAGAAGGAAAGCACCTCCATGAAACACTGCAGGGAGGGGACCAACATCCCACACAGGAGTGCCCTGCGTGTGCCAGCACGCTCCCTGAATGCCAGCAGCTCTGCCCGTGGCTAGCAGAGTCGGTACCACCCATCCAAGGCACGTACTTTGGTACCAGCCCAGAGGTGAGAGTTTGAGCTCAGATTCCTGCCTCCAACCTTGGCCAACTAAGCTGTGCATGCATGGCTGGTCAGCAGGCTCAGGGGCTAAAACTGCCCTCATTGCCCACTCGAGCACCCACCGTTGGCTCCCAGATATTGTCCTATTTTAACCCCATGAGCCTCAGAGCTCAGATTACGCTTTTTCATCTTCCAAAGAAAGAAACCACCACAGAGGGCAACAGATAAGAGGGGGTTTTATCAGGGCCTGATCCTTTATACCAAACAAGAGGTAAGTGAGGAGAAAGAGGTCTCCCATCTCTCCTATCTATTTACTTCTCTAATCGCAGCAGACACGTCTTCAGACTCCTCTGTGGCTGGTGCCACAGAGCACAGCAGAGCAGACAAGCTGCGCACAGCCCTTTGCTGGCATCATTTGCTGTGCTGCCTTCCAGATGCTTGGCAATCAGCAACTTCCCCAGTCCATAAATTGCACAGGACTCAAAATGAAGTCTCCTGCCTCTGCTCCTGGTTTATTAACCCTGTGAGGCATTAGGGGACCTTTTAGAAGCAGAATGACAGATAAAAGGAAATGTAATAAACCAGAAGTGGCTTCCAGACAAACAAGCTTTACTCCCCACAAAAGGTGCTTTTGGTCATATCTTTGAAACATTAATTCTAGCTATGGCTCTGCCACCTGCCTGCCTCATCTTCACCAGCTCTGCAATAAAAATGCACTTAGTTACCGACAGCTGATGATTTTCTAAAGATCCTGGCATAACTGTGAGGGAACAAGCAGCAATGCACCATGTTGTCTTCAGCAAGACATTTCAGGAGCATCTGTGCCTTGCCTGCAAAACTCATGTCTCTGTGATCCAGCACCTTTGAACACCTCTCCAGGTGTGGGCTGTCAAAGGCGGCCCCTCTCCCTGACTTTTAGGAGGAAAACCTCTAACTTCAAGGGCAGCAACATTTTCACCTTATGCAAACAACAGCTGCGCAGGTGCAAAACAAAGGTGTTCATATTAGCTCACATTACTTGGCATAAAGGACAGCACACGGGAGGATCTGGTGTCACTTCTGTCTCATCCCAGCTATGGTCTCCAGGCAGAGAAAAGCTCCACAACACCCTGATCGGGGCTCATCCACCTCCTTAGCATCTGCACCCTGTCAGCACGACAATGACAAGGGATGTTACAGTGACCTGTATCGCTAATAAGCTGCAAGGTCTCGGCTTTCTTCACCTTGCTGCCCCTGTCTGGTGAGCAGCATCACACTAATCTGCTTATTTCACCTCACCTCTGCCTGAAGTTTCCTGCCAACAGCAACAAAACCCATTCTGTGTATTAGGTACACCTCTGATCGCAATCACCCAGCCCTGTGCTGCATCCCGCTCCCTGGAGAAGAGAGCCTGTCGTGTTTTCCAATTCCATGCCCCGATCTCTTTAGACAGATTTCACAGTAATTGTAAAGCTGGGCTGCCCAGATTGCACACAGCGCCTTCGCTTCAATGTTTATCCAAGGTGCCGCAGATTTCCAGCTGTGATCTGTCAGCGATTATTTCCATACCCTTCACTTCACCCTTGTATGCAAGCATGTACTGAGAAGCGAGCAGTAATTAAAAGAATTGGGGTCTATTTAATTACCTTCTGACACGATAGAGCAACGGCTGCCTTCAAAGCAGCGCGACTCCCAGCAAATCGAATCTAATGGCAGTCGAGCAGCAGCGTGGGACCTGCATCGCATTAGTGCGGGGTGCCTCTGTTTGCAGGGGGGGGGGAAAAAAGCAGCAAGCTTCTCATTTCCAGTTAGGAAGGGAACATGCTGCTTTCAGACCACTGCAGAAGCCAGTGAAATTTTAAAAGGGAAACTCTCGAGTGTGGCCTTTAGACTGTGGCAGCTTTTGGTCCTGGCAGGTTCAGTGGAGAGCAGGCTGGGGTTATGGCAGAAAGGAGCCAGGGGCTGCCCAAATCCACCTATATGAGTCAGAGGGATTTGGTTTCACACAGATTCATGGTAACTTATTTCTCAAGCAATGGAAATGTCTCATTCCACACTACTTTCCCCTCACTCCTTAGTGGCAGTGCCTGTTTTTAAGAAGTTAATAGTAGCCTGGGAAAGCATGGCGAAAGGAGGTAAAACCTATGCCTCCTGCAGCCCAGAGACCCTCAGAGGGCTCTGGGGAAGGATCCAGACTGTTCACCCACAGCCTCTTCCATGGGAGAGGTGAACTGTGAATGTCTACCACCATGCAACCTCAGGCAAGGCACCTCAAAGCCCCATGGCATGAATGGTCCCTAAAGAAAACTCCAGTGGCTTGCAACTCCCAGTGTGAACTCATGCACTGGGATACTGGGACTGAGCAATTCCACTTCTGGCTACTCCCAACTGACCATTGTGACATAATTGCTTCTCCTCATCACCCTTTCACTCTGGATCCCATGGGCTGGGTCTGTATGGGTTTGTGCTCATGAAGATCACAGTCCTGCAAAAGGCATCTTACTTTTATCTCCAGTTCAGGGAGAGGGCAGAGAGCTATGGGGAAAGATGCCCCACTGCCCTGTCTCCCAGTTGAGGAGGAAAATCCTTCAACTCTCCTGCTGAAGGAGACAGATTTAGCAGCTTTTCTTCCCTAACAAGTCTCACTTCTGAGCTGTACCCTTGATCCTTTCACACACCTTCTGCCTTAGGAGAAGACATAAGTATCTTCAGAGATGTTTGGAAATTAAGGGACCCCGAGCGATGCTCAAACACCCCTATGCCAGGACCACCACGGCAGCTTCAGGCTCTCTCAGTCCTGCCTTTGGGGATGCTGGTTCCCCACACCAATCCGTTACAAACCTGCGGTGAAGAGACAGGATGTAGAACCCACAAACTGTTCCTCTGCAGAAAGGAAATGAAAACCAAGTAGAAAAATCTAACCACACACTCTCGAGCTTGTCAGGAGATGACCAGAAAGAAAGCAAGGAAGGGAGATCCTTCAAGATGACAGCAGAGTCTGTGCCACCAACCTGATTTACACCAACTCCAGAAGGTGCAGAGCATTCTGAAGACAATGTGCATTTAGTTTTGTAAGTCACCAAGGAACTCACAAATACAGATCAGATGTTCCTTGAGAAAGACATACAACCATTTCCTCCTTAAACAGAAAGCTGTTCCAGAAACTGTAACAATATTAAGAGAGTTTTTTTCATTACAAGAATTCAGTTAGGTGAAAACTCTTCCCCATAAACCATTCAGTGAATTCTGTCCCCACCTCTTTATTGTTTTTACTGGTGCACAGCAAGGGAAGAAGATGCCTATCTTCTCCTAAGCTGTTTGCTGGATATATTCAAAATACTGGATGTTCTATAGTTGACTTTGGATGTAAGAATCGATGTCACATCTCTGTTCTGCAAAGGGCAGTTTCTCTCAGAACCCAGTGAGAATATTCACATTTATGACTTGAAATTCATTCTCTGGAAAAGTCCTCCACACTTTGTTTAAAATTCATTGTTTCTTGTAAGTGCATTCACTAGAATATTAATAGAAGGAAAACATATAAAAGGAAGAAATGCAGCTGACAGGAATTTGGTTAAAAATTCAAACCAATGTTCACAGGACTTTTCAATTTCCCAGCTCTGGGTTGCATAATTTTCAATGCACAAGCCCTGAAACAGGCCTGAATTCTAATGCTATTTTGAAAAGAAAAGACATGATGAATGTTTTGGCAGATCCCTGACTTTCTTTTTAGCTCACTGTGAAGATATGATTGAAAATGCAGAGACATCAGGAAAAAAAAAAAAAAAGGAGATGAAGGACGGAATGTTATGCAGGAAGAAAGAGTCTGCGTAGCCAAAGAGGCCTAAAATTGTATTTCTCTTATTACAAGTTTGTGTCCAAAGCAAGACCAAATGGTGCACAAAACCACTTGCCTTTGGTAGTGCTCCATAGGGGTGAGGAGACTGCTAAAGGAGACAACTGATAAGACCAGTGGCTTGGAAAACACCTGCGGGCTCCTCTCACATAGCTATGATTTTCATCTGCCTCCACACTCCAGGGGTGAATAATGACTATCCCAGTGACCAACCCATTAAAGCATTCAGGTCCTGTAACTAACTTGCATACCATTGTATATATTTACATTAGACAAAATACTCATGATCCAGAGTAATATCATTCTAAGTTGCAGAATAAAAGAAATTAGTGGGGAAGGCGTGAGGGAGAAATGACTGAAGCAGTTATTAATGACAAACTACCCTGTAATTACACTGATTACCAATATCCCATCAAAAGGCAGCAAAGCCACACTGAATTAGCACCCAAACACTTCCAGTAGGCATGAACTGTTTCATAGCCGGAGCTCTCCTTACCACAGACTCTGAGAGCAGCAGAAGACTTGGCCTCACAGATGGCATCTGCTCTCTATCCACCCCTATTTCTCTCCAGCCATAACTGAGAAAATCACCAGCAATCAGAGGAAGTCAGCTGCTCCCAGCCCATAATGAAACAGGGCTGGAACAGCTGTGCCACATCTTTTTACAATTATCCTTTCTCCACCTCTCTAACTAATAACAGTTTCATGAAGCATAAACCTTGCTACACCTGAAATACTTCAACATAAAGGGATGCCCTGGCTCTGCTTCATCAGTAGCAATGAGGGGACAGCACCAGAGCAAGCTGCCTTACTGGATCCATTCAGTCACTGCTATGGGTGTTAAAATACTATCTGTGAGAGGAGCTGAGATGTGAACTGGTGCAGGGGAAAGTATCACATACCTAGAGAGAAAAGAATAGCATATGAAGATGCAAAGGCAGCAAGGTAGGAGCAAAATGAGAAAGGGTCTCAGCAACGCACCCTACTCTACAGGAGACAACACATTATACTCCAGGACCTCCCTGAATTATTGCTTGAGTTAAAGAGGTGGGGGGGACACAGCTATAGATATTAATAAGGACTGAAGTAAAACAAGCAGTGTACTAAAGCTATCACAAGGCAGTTTCTTAGGTAAGGAAGACAAGCTGAGGGAAACCAACTGCCAAAACCAGATGTCAGTAGATGATGTAGTAGAAGGACTAATGGTGACCAAAAAATATATTGTGCCCTGTGAACAGAGGCTTTAAAATAGTTGTTTCTCCCTTCTGCATTTTGTAACGTAAATGCAGAGGCTTGATGTTGCTGTGTCACACCAAATAAAGATCATGGTGAGGAAGAGTACTGTGTGTTCCCCATCCCACCACCACCACCTCCCCAGACCATATAAGACAACCTGAAAAAAAATACACACAGTAAACAACAGTAACCGAGAAAATAAACAGCAGAGGATATTTCGCTCAGTCTTTATCCAAGGACAAGCAGTTAACGAAGATCACTGCAACTGTTCTGGGGCTGGAACATGACCCACAGTAATTAAGCTCCCCAGTATCGGCCAGAGGAGTGAATATCCTTCATGGAAACTGCAGCTGCAATTTCAAATGAGCAGAACACAACCATCTGCACTGGAGTCTGGCTGTGACAGCTGTGTTTCAAGAATTCTTCAGACTTCCAACATCGTTTTAACCATCTTTCATCTGCTGTGCAAATCCCCTCCCAGAACTCAACCCCCTGTGAGAACACCAGGAAAAATGAACTGTCAAGCATCGACTTAATTTAGGGCAAGAGTGGGGCCAGATTCAACACCATCCTTCATGCAGGGCATGACCAGAGAGGGGCAGGTCAAGGGCATTTGGTGAGCTAGCCCAGCAGTGCTTCCCTACTGTATAATTGAGAGCAAAACTGAAGACCCCTGCAGCACTCTTCCTTCCTAGTTATGGTCCCTCCTTACATGTGGGCTATGGTATCTCATATCCACATCCTGGCACTCCCCTCTCTTTTGGTAGCATAAGATGAGCACAAAGAAGCAGCAAGAAGGAGTTCATCCACAGAGCACTGGGCCACTCTGGTGGGCAGATGAGGCTGGGACAGCAGTGCCCAAGCACTCCTAATCCTCAGTGTTTACAAACAGTGGCTCGAAGTGAGACCTGGCATCATACTACACTAGCAACGTACAAGTTATAGCTCTGAAAGGAGGTCACAGTGGTGTAAAACACCACCCAGAACTAGTTGTTACGAAATTAGTTTTTTGGTGCCATCGCCATGGTACATGCCTGCGATACCCAGAAGTCCTCCTTGCTGGGCTGACAGCAGCATCACTGCCAGTGAAATCCTCCCACTAGAAATGGGATCTGAATCCGACCCAGCTCATTCACTCCCCGCACCCTGGCCACAGGCACACACTTCCACAGAAGGCAAAACGCTCTTCATGGAAAACCCCAAAACTACTGTCACTTCAATTGTGTGCTCAGACGGAATTCTTCACTAGTGAGAAACATTCGCAGAGACTCTTCCCAGGATAAAAATTTGCCAGCACAATGTGCAGGCTCCCCAGCAGCTAAAATCCCTGTTGCCAAGCGCGCTGCACCTCTGAGCTGAGCGCAGACAGGACAGGCCCCGAGGTATGTGTCTGCATCAGCGGAGTGAAGTCTGTATAAACCACAGAGCCATTATCAGGGGTAAAATTAGCTCCTGTTACTGACAGCATCTATCACTCATTCCTACTCTAATCTCTACCAGGGGAAGGATTTACAAGCAACAATGATGAAAGAGAAAAGAGAAGGGGGAAAAAAAAAAATCAAAGTGATACAGAGGGGAGAAGAAAAAAAAAAATCAAAGCAAAGATAACAAAAGCATTTGTGAGGCTGGAAGAAACAAACTACATTATATTACAGGGACCAAGGGATCCTTATCACGCCCAGATAAGATTTTCATTCAACGTGTTGGGAATTTTTTTTTAACTGCTTAAGAAGATTCAAATACATTGCCAGGTACCTCCAGCTCCATAAGGGTTTTCTTTTAGCTATGCATCATTGCAGCAGCTTGCCTCAATAAAAATCCTAGGGAAACACAAACAATGAGATTCACATCACAGAGCCACAGATGTTGTAAGAATCTTACCAAACAGGTACAAGAACTAAAGGTGAAAAAAGCTAAAGCTCAGATTTTATGTCAATGTTATTATTTAAGAGGTTTAATAACCCTTTAAAAAGGGTTTATTAAAAACCTATTAATTGCCAAGTAATCAGTTGTGATCAGCCTAACCCACAAATCAATGGATAGTAAGCAATAGCTTACTAGATAGCATGTATTAGTAAATGACTATTTAATGCAGAAATTAATGGGCCAGTATGAAAATTATTCTTAAAAAAATATATAACCAGGAGAAGAAAGCAAACCACAGCACTGCTTGTTAGCTCCCAAATAATCTTTGCTTTGTTTGCCCTTAATAAACCTCTTAATTTCTTGGCACAATTAATCACTGCAAATAAACGGAACTTCTGGATGTGCCATTCACTGGGCAGCCTATAGGACAGACCTTTTCCTTCCCCGAAAGCACTGCAGCTAATGCTAGCTTCACTGGAGTTAAAGGTATCTCAGTCACCCGTACTAACATCATCCAGAAGAACTGTGATTAAAATGTGCCTTTTAAGCACAGGTCTCAGAGCGCCTGATCAATAATTATTCATGGAGCCATACAGCAATCCATTCACACAGCTACTGCTGAAATTATGCTGCTCCTTTCACCATTGCTGCACCAGAGGGAGAGCTAGCCCTGAACTTCCAACCTGACTTCATTTCACGTAGCCAGCTGGAGGTGTCAGGGGCCTGTCTGAATCAAATTACTATAAAGGAGAAGAAAAAAAATAGAGTGAAGAGCCTGCCTTATCTTTAGAGCTCCACCAGAGTTAAGTCTCCCAAGTCTCCCACGAGGTTTCCCTAGCATTATAGGAGACTACTGCTTCTGAGCACCCATTTGGATGGGAATGCCTGTAGGATATGGACTAAATGGGAGCTGGGAGGTAAAGAGCCCAGTGCTCACAAAACATACCCACAGGAGCTGATGCCACGCAGGGTCTCACAATGAAGAGCAAAGAGAGAACATGGAACTGTCTTGCCACCCAGTAGCATTCCCCTCACTCCTCTCCCTCCTCTCCCCATAAAGGGAAGGCATCAACATCTCTCTTGAAACAACACTGAAACGAATGGGAGGAAATTGCCGATGAGCTAAGAGAGGCTATATGTATGCATATGTGTTTTGGGAAGTTTAATTTGCATTTCTGGGCCTCAGAGTGCCCCTAATAGAATTTACAGTGGGTTGTGAAGATTGCCATCCCAGCTAATCAAATATAATAAATAGCTCTGACTGAGCAGATGACTCTCCTACAGCACTATGGTTATCAGAGGGATCGGTCTTAATTTGAGACTCCATTCATCAGCCCTGCTAACAGGATTGTGCAGAGAGTGATATTTGACAGAAGTGTTTTCGAAATTCCTAAATGGAGAGTGTGCATTGAGGGAGACAAGATGGATGTTTCCATTACAGTGACTGTGCAGGATGTCTCACCACCCCCTGCTTCCCACCCAGCAACAAATGACTGACAGACACATGCCATTACAGTGAATATGGTGGCCACAGATTCCTTCTTGTTTTCTTTATCTAAAGAAAAACAATGAATTCCTTCTAGGGATGAAGGGTGGCATGAGCTTGGCAGTAGCTTGTGCTCCTGGCCGTACACCACACTGACACGCACCTCTGAAGCTCTAGGTGGAGAAGGTGGTGAGGGCAGGAGAGCCCTGAGGGACACATACATGCTTGTGCAGGGAGTCAGCCACCAGCTGCTGCAGCACCTTCCTGCAACCCCAGGCAAAGGGATTATTGCATATTAAAGGACAGAAACGACCTCCTGATTTAATGATCCATGTACCCTGCAGGCAGAAACATCATATAATCCCTTTCTCCAAGTTAACACATATCACCTTTAAACCAGTTTGGTTTTTAGAACCCACCACTCTCACTGGGCACCCTCAACACTCCATATTTTTTATATCTTGACGTTAACCTGCAAGAACGGATGCCCCCCATATATGTTTATCCTTCACCGTATGTTCAAGAAGCAGCAGTAACCCCTCTCAGCCTTTACTTTGCCAGGTTCAATGTCCGGGTTTCTTTAACATCCACTCATAACAAAACCCTGTGACTTCTTTTTGCAGCCATGCCAAACTGAGCTCATCTAGCCATGAGAAGCGTGGCCAGCAGGTTGAGGGAGGGGATTCTCCCCCTCTATTCCACTCTTGTGAGATCCCACCTGGAGTCCCATGTCCAGCTCTGGGGGCATCAATATCAGAAGGACATAGTGGGTCCAGAGGAGGCCATGAAGATGATCAGGGGCTGGAGCACCTCCCCTTTGAGGACAGGCTGAGAGAGTGGTGGGGGTTCATCTGGAGAAGAGAAGGCTCCAGAGAGACCTTAGAGTGGCCTCCCAGGGCTGAAAGGGGCTACAGGAAAGCTGGGGAGGGACTCCTGATCAGAGGTGTAGGGATGGGACAAGGGGTAACAGTTTTAGACTGAAAGAGGGCAGATTTAGGTTAGATATAAGGAAGAAATTCTTCCCTGTGAGGGTGGTGAGGCCCTGGCACAGGTTACCGCCCTTGGTAACTCTTCCCTACACCCTGATAATCCCCAGATTCATGAGTGGCTGTGGCAGTGAAGGGCGGGTTGCCAGTCTGATTTATGCTGCAACCGGACTCGGGATGCATGGCAGACCACAGCCATGGTGCAGCATGGTTTTTAGCACAAGTCCTACTGCAGGTGGGTTTATCCCTTGCAGATTCTCGCCCTTCCTCACCTTCTCAGGAACCTCTAGACCACTGAAGCTCTCTCCAGTTTGCCTCCACCTCATAAGGACACAGGGGGATCCACTCATGCTCAGAAGAACTGTGATGAAACAAGCAGTTTAACAGAGAGGTAGAACTGGCCTGCAGTAATGCAGGCAGGTCAGACCTGTTTGCTTTGAGAAAGCTCTCCCACAGCAGATTGAACCTGTGATGAGGGGTTAATGTAAAATGTGTAAATTATCACCACCAAAACCCTAGAGCTGCACAGTTTTTGAGATGTGGTTGAGGACAACTTTCAGCACAAAAATATGTTCTTCCAGTCCCTGAGAGGTGGATAATGCAAATCCATTTTCTCCTGTTAACAGCATACGCTGAAGGGCTGATTAGATACAGCAAATTGTTGAAGGGCAGTTGAGAAACACTATTCCTGTCCCGGCTGTGCAGCAGGCAGGTACCCAAGTCCCCATGGCACATTGGGAAGAACGAGCACTCCTCCCTGCCACAGCCTCCTCCCTGCTGCCTTGGACCAGGGGGCTGTGAAGGTTGATGGCTTCTGGCAAAGAACAAGGCAGAGGGGCAGAAAGGAGCAAGACCAAAAATACAGAGAAAACCAGAAGAAACAGGAATGAACAAATTGTCTCACACCCATCCATCCAGGCAGAATATTTTCCCCCAGATTTTGTAAACAACACAGTAGGAAATGGTAAATCTTAAAAGTTAAAGTGATCCCCTCTATTCTTCCCCACTTCTTTTTCATTCTCTTCATCCGGAGCCATTCACTTTGATAGAAAAAAAGGCGACAGGAAACATGCTGGAAAGGGCTTCTCAGCTCATGCCTGCTTGTTCCAGCAAAGACCTTGAATAGCCACAGGGCTGAGAGTTGCAGTCCTGGTGTGAAACAAGAATCATTCCCCAGAGACAACCCCATGCTCATGGGACAGAGGGGAGCGGGGACAGGTCAGTGACGAATAGCGGAAGGAAAAAAGTATTTTAAAAAAATAAAATGAAAGAGGAAAGCTTATTCTGCAAGTCAAAAACAGATTGGTATTTCCAAGTTAAATACAAACGAAGCCTCTGTCCGCATGCTTCATTGTAACACTGTTGCTCTAAATCCCCTTTTATCCCTTTAATTATGCATGAAAAAACCACACGACCTCCCTGCTCCAACGCTCAGCCGAGCGGTGGCTCACAGTGCAGAAGGCTCATTATATAGCTTTAGTGGGGCTGAGTGCTCTGAATTATTTAAATCTCCATTAAGCCTCCACTATGGCATATCTACGTGATAAACGGATCAGGTGCCGCTGGATTTCTCCCCTGGCCAACCCGTTCTCCCTTCTCCTTCCCCCTCTCTCTCTTTCCTCCTGCAAAACTCAGTAGGAAGGGAGATAATTGCCAAGAGGGAAGGAGTTCGCACTCGTGCTATCAAGTGTTTCGTTGTCATTTAAAAAAGGCCAACTGAGCCAAGTAATAAAGACACTTAATCAGGATTAGCACTAGAGGGCATGGTAAGGTGGTCAATGCATAACTTGTTTAATGGCCATTTTATTGTTTAAATTAAATAAAACTTAAATCATTATGTTTTACTTAAGCAGTGTGAATGCCCTGTCCCTGTTCCTGCAGCACCACTGCAGAAGCACACAGAAGAAATGGTGTATTGCCAGAGACAGGGGTAGATGTGATGATGGGGCTCTGTGTACCCAACGTGGAGGTGATCTATTTTGTCCTCCCCATCCCCTTTTCACACGCCCACTGTTCTACAGGCCAGTACCACAGTATCGTAAGGAGAGCAATGGTCCAAGGAGAAGCTAGGAAAGGCGGACTGAGGGATCTCAGAGCACAATCAAAGTGGAATAGCCTTCTGGCTTCAAAAAAGTTGGAATAAAAAAATAATAACAGTAAAAGATAGCAATCCCCCCAGCTTCCCTAGGAGCAAGGGAAGTCATCCCAGATGAAGGAGAGGCACTTAATCCCTGTGAAGGCCAAGATCACTACTCCTTAGGGAAGGTTTCCTGCTGCCACAGACCTCTTCAAGCATGAAGGGATGGGGGAGAGCAAGGCAAAAACTCTTCATACTGCTATTCAAAACACCTCTTCATGGCACGGGCAGACCTACCAAACAACACCCCAAGGGCCATGGCAGGAAAATCTCAGGTTAACACTTTTGTTTTCCTTGGTTTCTTGTTGCCAGGGTCAAGCAGGCATGGGTATCATCATGTCTGGGCACCTAACAGCCACAAAGTTTGGAAAAGAAATAATAGAAATTTCAGGTAGAAACACTTCCAGAGTACTTTTGGTTTAGGGGAAAAATTCTTTTTAATGAAAAACACTGACAGCCCCTAATATACCTCCTTGCCCATCTCAGCACTGGGAAAGAGGAAGGATGCTGTGGCCCTTTCATCACACCCCATCACTGGGGTCCAGGGCAAGATGATGATGAGCTTGGTAACCACTGGCCTCAGTACCCCTGAGAGTTGAGCACCCCAGCACATTCAGCTCACTGAGAGCTATGTAGCACCTACACACCATCACAAGCCACAGACACCTGTCACCTCAGGTACAAACGGCTGCACAAACACACCCCAGTAAAACAAACCTTCAGAGCAAGTCAGTCCACACAGGCTGGTAAGGGAAGCAATAACACCAAAATACATGTCAAATTCACATTTCCCTACTGCCCACTCCCCCACCAAAAAAAAAAAAAAAAAAAGTGAACAGGATTTAGCTCCTGTTCAGCCACAAGTTTCCGGAGTGAGCATGAATAAGTCCCAGATCTCCACAGGCTTTGGCTTCTCAGCTGCAAGATGAAGATAAGAGTCCATCTGTTACCCCTCACGGCTGCGGCAAGGCCGGAGCATCGCGAGGGCCTTTTGGAGGTCGAGATAAATGGCTAAGTCTCCCTGCAGTCTCAGGAAGCGCTTGCTGAACGGGACAGGAAGCAGGTGGAGACAAGAAGGTGAATTAAGTTATTTATTTGTGAAAGCAACTGGAAAATGTGCTGAGGAGGAAAGAAAAGGTCTTTGGTGTTAAAAATAACCTCTGCTAGAAAAAAAAAATGTAAAGACCTCTTTATTTTAAAAGTTTCTCTCCATATTTACTTGAGATAAATGGAGGCAGCACAGTGGCAGCATTTTCTTAAGGCTTGAGAAATAGATGGCAGGACTCTAGAGACAGGTTTCACTCATATATCATTCTCTTCCCCTCCCAGTCTCTGGGCGACACGTGTTGCTGTGACATCTTTTACTAAGATTTACAGAGCAGTCATCCTGCCAGGGATGTGAAGGCAGCCTTGCTGCCACAAAGCTGCTGTCAAACCTGCACCATGTTCAGGAGGCAGCAGTTAACCTTGTTTTCAAGCCACGGTTTCTACCTAGAGAAGCAACGGAGACAAAGAAAAATCCCTGTCTGCCCCAGTTCTACTGCTTCTGCAAGAAGATTACACCATCAGCTTTTAAAACCAGTATTTATTTTGCTGTTCTGGCAGTGCTTATTTCTTCAAGATGCAGGAAAGCGATTAGAGCTGGGCATCCTGTTCCCAGATCTGCTCCTGGTTCCCTCTGTGTTGCCTTTGGGGATGGCAGCAGGGGAAAACCTGACCTCGCCCGCCTCAGTGGCAGCTGTGGGGCTGCCCTCACCCTCCCTCCATGCCTCCGTTTATCTCACTCTTGCCAACTCCCATCTGTATTTTTAAAAACAGCATGAGTCAGGCATGAGTCAAAGTCCCAAAATGTAAGGAACTAGCTTTAAATTCAGGCTGCATTTTAAAGAGAAAGGTGATGATTTTGTTTGTATGTGAAATCTCCAGGAATGACCTGTAGGTGCTGAGACTTTCTTTTAAAAGTCTGAGATTGATAGTAAATACACAATATTTACAAGCATGAATCATCGAGGTTTACACAATAAGTGTCCTTTTTGCTAACAACTCTCAACTATATCAAGACAACCTTTCCCAGGGGAAAAAAACATAAGGCATTGCCTCCCATTAATAATAAAGCCAGGATAATAATAATTAGGCCAGGAGGGGCACTCAGACCTTCACTGGGTGCCCCCAGGCCCAGTGGCTGTCCGACCAAAGCTCAGAGGCTCTCCCAAGGAGAGGGGCCACCTCAGCAGCATCCCACCACCCCATCCACCTGCCTAGGTAGCCAGCGTGCCCATGTGCTGCTCCCAACTTCCAGAGACTGATCACATGCAAGTGCCTTGAGATGGATAACCAGAGAAACTTTAGTATTAAAAGAAAACCACTATCAGTTTCTAATGCAATTAACAGCCCCCTGCCAAGAGAGCCAATAAGAGCACTTCATCAGACCATTATAACCCTGGAGGGTATAGAGAGGCTGCCACGGTAACTCCTTTAATTGCCCTTAATGTTTCATTAAACACAATTACATTTAAACCTAAACTGTGCCATTTGTTGTGGTTTTAATTAGACAAAGGGCAAGATAAAAGGATTGGATTAACCCTCATCTTCCCTTCCTCCCCTCTACCAGGGGCTGGCCTCAGTCTGAAACTGGATTGAAATAGGGAGAAAGGCGAAGAGGACTGAAGCATGAAGCACATCCACAGACCCACATACACGGTAGAGAACAGCCAACTTCAAGGAGGGGAGATGACAACACTGGACTTGAACACATCAGGCTCTCCCTGGTGGGGAAGGCAGAGCAGCAGACATGCCCCTCCACAGCCCCCACAGCCCCCGTCCTCCTGCTGCCACCCACCTGCCTGCGAGGCTGCAAAGCCACTCCTGAGACCTGAGATCCCTCCTGGCTCTGCCAAGCTTGTGCTGAACTTAGAGATCAGCAGGTGATTCACTTTGGTTAGTGCAGCTCAGGCTGGGCAGGGGGGCTCAGCCCAACCCGAGCTGTCACTGGGGCAGGGTGGAGGAGAGTATCAGCATGGGTGGGAGCTCCAGGTGGCCACTGGCCCGAAGGAAAGGCATCCTCTACTTCCATAGTCACATTGATTAGAGAGAACAACACTCCTGGAGCTCATGTGGGTTGTGCTTCCCCATGTTATCTGTTTGAAATCACTTCAGCAATTACCCCAGTTCACACCATTGATTAAAGTCTCTCCAAGATTACCAGCTTGTTTCCATGACCTGCTCTGGTAGCCTTTGCAAGGGGAGCTGGCAGCGCTCCTCTGCTCTGAGCCTTCCTTCCAAGTCTAGCACTCCTGGCTACAGCTCCAGCCTTTTTTAAAAAAAAAAAAAATAACCCACAATTCTGCAGTTTCTTTGGCACAATCAGTAATTCCCACGACCACATAGCCACACTTGTTACTGATGCCTTTCCTCTGTTCGGGAGATGTGTCAGCCCAACACTTCTGAAGAGAGGCTACTATGCTGGATGCACACTTGTCCCATATGCTTGTAAAGTCATTTTTGAAACGTACACAAAGAAAATAAAAAGCATGCAAACACTTATTTTAGCCTAGTAAAAAGGAAAACCATTTTTTCCTTTACAGAATTTATTCAGTACTTGCTTGAACATTGCTTCTAAATTAGGTCTAAGGCTTAGACGCTGAAACTCTGCACCCCTGTTTGATGTTGCATATGCTTCAGCAAACCAGGCTGTCTCTTCCATCTTTTCTGAGCTTTTCAGTGACTTAGAAGAAACAGAAAAGCAGATTTAGCTGCAGTGCCACACACCCAAATCAGAATAAACTGCTGAAATTATGCTCTGTTCAGAGATTTATGATACAATTAACATTTTCGTTGGTTTCTAATGACTTCTTTCTTCCTTTTTGAAGCTGACAAGAGAGTAGGAATAGCCACGGGGTATAATCAGACTGTCTGCAAGGTGGAAGGGAAATGAAGCAGCTCAGAAAGGGACCTTCTGAAGCAGGCGGGTATCATTATTATCTCTTTGTGGGAGCATTAGCACCATTGGAGGGCACTCAGGCACCACTGGAACAAGAGCAGCATAAGAGCTTGAATAGAACCGAGGAGAAGATGAATAGAATGAAACAGGCACTCAGTGACAGGTCTGAATAGTCTCCTTTGTGCCACAAGACTTGCTGAGATTTTGCTATCGCTTGACAAGTGCCAAAACTCCACAAGTCTGATCCAAAGACTACATGTGTCAACAGGAAGCCTCCCATTAACTTCAGGGAAACTTAGCCCAAGCCAAGGTGTAATAGATCATATACCACTGTTAGAGGGAAATAAGTGAAATCCATCTTAGAATTCTCACTACTAATTTTCAGTGATTTTTCACAATATATCTCATCATCACAGTGTCTACTCACCCAGTAAATCAATGCTTTTGCAGAGCTGCGAGTAAAATGAGGGGATGGGGCAGATGAGAAAGGCAGTAGAGAAAATCTGTGCCATGGCTGAGAAGGAAGTAATTGCAGCAAGAACAAGCTCCCCTTTGGTCCATTAATACAGCTAACTATGTGGTGCAATGGTACATGGTGGTTTCATCAGCTGTAGAGACAAAGCCTTATCATCTCCACTTGAGAGGGAACTGAGGCATGGACTAGGATGTTAATCAACACTGCAGCAGGGCAAGAGCTGTACACACAAACTGGGTCAGCTCATATACAAAGCGAAGGCAGGACACTTGGGGTGGAACCTGCTTTTGTAGAAAAACCTACCAGTCTTACTAACTACTAGGAGAGAGCGCATCATTGCTCAGCATGTGGAGAAAATGCCACTAGAAGCAAAAGAGATCAGAGTAGACCAGGGAAGAAAAAGCTAGACTTCCACTCTGAGGTTGTGGACAGAGCAGAGGACATCAGCTGAGGGATGAGAGTGCTATGGGGTTGAAACACAGGACTTTGAAGCCGTCAAAAATGTCAGAGCAGGTTGCAAGCTGGCAACTCCCTGTTACTAGATGTGTGCTTCACAGCTATTAAAAAAAAAAAGATTCACAGGGGAAACATATCTTAATGTGCTATTTCCAATTTACCCCATCATTCTTTTAATTTTTGATTTGCCCAGAAATAAAGCTGTAAGTGGTCCAGTTAGAGCAATGCTGCCTCTTCCCCTCCCTGCAATCTCTGTGCCAAGGCACAGAGAAAGAAACATCTCTTCTGACCATTGCCATGGCCAAGACAACTCAACACTGGCATGATGCTTTGCTCAACAGAAAGAATTGTAGGAGCAGGGGACTTGTCCATCAGTGGAGGCTGCCTGCCTACAGTAAAGCTCTACCCATTGCTGGGAGAGCATCTGCACATCACTGCTTCTACCTCCAGGATTAAGGGGTGAACCTTAGGTTTGAGCTTTGGGAAGCAAGAGAGAGTGAGGGGCAGGGGGTATGAGGGAGTGGGGAGAACAGCTGTTAAGCTCTTAGAGATAATAAATTGAATAGCTCAGAAATTGGACCCACAAGCATAAAAGTGATTTTAGTGCCTATAAGACCGACTATAAACTCAATCTGTCAGACAGCAGCAGCTGTTAAAGATAATGGTCCTGGTAAATTTAACTTCCGAACTGCCACAAAGGGACTAGTGTGATGTTAAGTTTCTCCCTTCTTCGAAAGGGGGGGGGGGGGGGGAGCATCAAAAAATGCAAGATCTTAAACATGCATCTCCAGTCAGCTAATCAAAAAACCTGCTTTGAAGAGCAAGGATGGGCTGTGCCCCCATGGGGGAGAAGAGATCCCCCAGAGGATTTTAGGCAGATGAATACCTCTGAGCTGCTTTGATAGAATTCCACAAATGATACCAAATATTTGCTAATCAGCCAAGGTCAGCAGGGAAAGAAACGACTCTCTGCTCTGAAGCCAGGCATCTCCTAATTATTTAAGTCCACGCTGTGACTTTATCATAAGCTCTAGGCAAAGAAAAGCATCTAGCTGGACTACCCCCGAGCAGATGGTGACTCAGAAGCATTCCCTTTCCCTCGGTCCTCCCTTGCTCTGGGAGGGAACAGTCCTTCATCTGCACCAGGCCCCTTTGGGACTGACGATTCCTCCCCCAGGAGCTGCCCCGCTCGCCCCAGCACAGGGTGCAGCCAAGCAGTGGGAGACCAGCCCTGCCAAGGGAAGCCCCGTGCTGGCACGGCACAGGCAAGCACTGCACGTTCCCCCTGCTCCTTGCCACAGATGCACTTGCCAGCTCACAGCAAAGTGATGTTTGTACCAAGCGTCCCATCAAAACCCAGGAAATTTTATCATCGAATCCAGCAGCATCAGGGTCTGGCCCACAGAGATCAGATAGAAATCTCCAGATTGGCAGTGTAATTCTTCAGAACCTATTTTGCCTGCCAAGCAGGTAATACAGGCATGACTGAGAATGTGTTTTATACAGAACACTGTTCCAAATAAGCTATTTGGAGCAAGTGTTTTTAATATGACAATCAGAACTACTTATGCAATTCTGAAAAGACAGCAGGATTTGGCTGCAAGAACAGAAGACAGTCCAGTTAACTTCACCTAACAAAGCAACTATTGCAACCACATAACCATCATCAGCTTTCTACAGAATAAAACAAACAAGACCTGAATGGTCCCGCTGAGAAGCGAGGAGGACGGCTGGGCTCTCCGCACTGCCTCCTCATCCCTGCCCAGCTCCAGCACGGTTTGCAGCGTGCCCACTTCTCCAGCCCCAGCCTTTCCCAGGGCACACTGCAGGGACATGACCCTTTCCTAGCACATATTCCCAATATCCTGTGTGCTTCAGGATCAGAGGAGAGTTTCATCTCAAGAGGATTTCTTCTCAGCTCATTTTTCAGCTGCCTGAGCGGTGCTCTTGGACTCTTGCCACTCTAAGGGAAACCTATAGGTGACCTTTACTGAGGAGACAGGGAAGAAGTGGAAATGTTTTTACATTTGGAAATGTTTTTATATTTCTCATGTGTTTAGCATAACATCTGTGCCTTGATGGATTTGGGTTTCACTGGAGTGAAGGATATGGTGTCAAACACGCAAAGTTTCCAATCAAGTCCTTGGGAGAGGACCATGCAACCACTTTGGAGCAATATCCTAGAATCACTTCCCAAGACAGGGATGTTTTTCAAGGGGCTGGAGAACCGACTCCTTTTGGATGCATTTCAGCAGTACTCATCACTTCTAACCAGCAGTTAATGAGTGTTGAAGGTCTCAAGTCAGAAGCAGAGCAATGTAAGCTGGCTTTAAGCTACTTTGAGATTAAAACTCCTGATTTTATTCAACACTATGGATAATTTATCATTGTTATTACCCAAGGATGTAAGAAGAGTCCAACCAAACTTAAATACACAGAATATCTGGGGGGGCATTTACAGATAAACTAATGAAAGAAGAGAGCAACCCCAAACCCCAGTGTTTACACATCTCATTGCCACCAGAAAATTCTGATTTAAAGCAGCTCCTCCAACATTTTCCTCATCAGTGGTATGTAAGGACAGTACAGAAAGGATGTAGGATAATCCTTATGAAATGATTTATCACTGCAGCCATGTGCAATACAGTACAGCTTCTATCACAGTTGTCCATCGCTTCCCAGCAATGAACCTGGGAACATTATTCCCAGGAACATTCAAGTTTTCAACTGGAGTTCCCCTAAGGTGATTCCCCAGCTATCAGCAGTCCCATGCACACAGCACACACGGGCAATCTTCTCCCTCCCTCCCATTTCTTTGTGCTCTCAAAGGGTAAAAAAGAAAAAAGGGGGGGTAAAAAAAAAAGTCTCTCCAGGCCTCCAGGTTAAACTGTGACCTACTTCAATCCACACTGCTGTCCATTATTAGCAATCCAATTATTCCAGACAGGTTAACTCAGCTTTAATTTATGTCAATCCAATTACTTTTTTTATTATTATTATTAAATAAAAAGATCACTTCATGCTTTGAATGATTTATGAATACTGGGTCAGCATCCCAGGGAAAGGACTTGGGAATGCTCAAGGTCGGCCTCATGCAGGAAATCCCTCCCAGAGTTCGTGGGGAGAGCTTTACTCACCTCATCTCTCTTTTTCTGTATTTTAATTGGATCTCTCACACAAGAGCCTGTGGCTTCCAGGACTCTGTTCAGTGAGCAGGAATGGTATTCTGATTGCAAATATGTTTCAGCTGAAGTAAGAGGCACTTAAATTAACTAGATCTCCTTGTCTGCTGCAGAATAATGGGACAGCTGAGCACAAAGCTTTCCCCTTCAGGGGAAAAAGGAATCCAGGATGGACATTTTTTGAAGGCACAAAGAGGATTCAGGTATCCAATTCCCACAAACATCCACTCAATTCCCCTTTGTCAGCCTTCTCCAGGAGTCAACAGCAGGGGTGTTTTAAACAACCCTGTCACTACCTTCACTCCTACCTTCAGTCATTGCCAGGGTTCTGGCCAACTTCTCTGAGCAGTCAACTGGTTTGTGTTAGGGTGGTGCTAAAGCGTGCTCAGCAGCAACTCCTCAGCTGGGTGCAGAGCCTCAGCCTCTCTGCCACCAGTGCCAGGACTGAGACATCATGACGTGCTTTGTCTGCTTTCTTACACCTTTACTGATGAGAGATACTCCACCTCTCTCCAAGCAAGGACTCCAGACCACTCAGTTCATCTCCCATTTCTGCCACTAACCCACCCTATGACCTTGCAAACTCCTTTTGACGTATGTCCCCTGGTTTCCTCTTCCACAGAGACACCCACCTACTCTGCCTCCTACCCACACACTACTCGGGCTGGTCACCACAGCCCCTGACAGGGAGCAAAGGGATCAGCCTTTTAACTGAATATCTCCCTGGCTCTTAGGCCATGAGCAGAGCTGGTTAAGTCTTTAACATGTATTTCTCAATTATTTTTCCCCAGTGTTTCTAATTAGGGCCAAAAAAATTTTGCTTCATTATTTTTCCTGTCCAGCTAAACTTTCCAGTTGATATCATCTGCCATGGCAGCAGAGTCAGTTCTGCCGATAACTTCGATCCCAAACCATTTCCAAGGCTTTGAGTTAAAACCTTGAGAGGTACCTTGAAGATAAGGCACAGTTGCTGAAGTTAGTGAGCCCCAGTTTCCCAAGTCCAATTCCAGCAGCCAGGAAGACACACTCTATACATGATGGCACTTCCAAGGGAGCCCTGGAGCAGAGCCCAGGGGGTTAAGGCCACTGAGGCGTGCTGAGTCACAGGGAAAAGGTTGTAAAGCCTAATTGCATCCAGATGGGGAAATAAAGGGAAGAGAGATTTCAAGGATGAGCACTAAAATCACTTCCAAACAAACATCTTCATTTTGGAAGAATAAAAGGGAAAAAACATCTCAAATCAAGAACGCAATTTTAACAGTCTCCTCAAAGTGCTTCCTTCATCTCCTTACCTGAATGAACCAAGGATTACCTACATCTCAGTCTTAGCCAGACAGTTGGACAACAGGGCTCTCCAAACCCATCTCTGTCAAGGACAACACACAAATCCTCTGCCTGAAACAACGTCCAGACATCCAAACACTGAGTCACTTCAGTTTCCCAGCCAATGTGTCCTTAAGGGAGAAAAGCCAGACATTCAGCTGGGACACCCCGCAATGCCAGACACCCTCCTCGAGACAGAGTCACTTCAAAGCAATGCCATTCAGAGGAAGGATCCCTTGATAAGAGGTGGGATGTTACCTCATGCTTTCTCAACCTCCCTCTCTTGCCTGTTCATCATCACACTACCCAGTAACTCCCACAGCCTGGGCAGCATCTGTTCCCCATCCTTCCCACATTAGCTTGGGAATGGGGATGTCTCCTTTTCCCAAATACAGCTTTTTATCTAATATCATAAGAATAATTATCGGTGTGAAAACACTGCTTGCCATTGACTAGATATTGCCATCCTACCCCAATTTTAGATGAGGACAGAAGAACAGGTCAGTAGGCTACTAATAGGGTGCTCAGTTCCCAAAGACACCACATTAAGTGGCGAAGGATTTTAAAGCATACTTAGTAGAAAGTTAAATGCTGGATAAGGAAAGCACCAACACGCACAAGCCTATTACATTATTCCTTCCCTTATCCTCAGGATGTGCCATTAGGAAAGTACACGTGAAACTAGAATTTTGCTGTACAGCTACAATAGATGACCACGTGTTTCTCTTGAGGACTTTTTGGATGCTGCTTTGTGGAATGCACAGCCCAAATTCATTATGCTCTGAAGCAGTTGTTGAGTTGTTTGAAAACAGACAAATGAAACACAATGCTAACCAAAAATAATAGCTTTTGCAAAGAGGGATTTTTGAAATTCAAGAAATATATTACTAAATCCAGAGAACTTAAAGCTCTCCCTTTTGCATGACACCAAAGCTGTGGGGATGGGCTTCCTTGGAGAAAAAACAAAACAACAGAACCCTCCAAAATCCAAAACAAAAATAAAAGTCCGTGCTCACCATTTGGCTTTGAAATTTCCATCCCAAACAAGACGACCCCTTGTGCTGGGGCAGCATTGTTTTAATTACTGTTGCTCTGCCCAGCCTAATTGTAGGAGTTGGAAACCACCAACATTCCCGAAGGGCCACCAGCTCTTTCCCCTATTGTTTTAGGCTCAGCATCGAGAAAGCAAGTGAAGGAGGAGTAACAGTGACAAATACAAGGGAAGCAGCTGTGTTCACTTTCCCTAGGGCTATTTCTGCCAAGTCTTAAAATAATACTGAGATCCTTCACCCTCCTCCCTCTATGCTTTCTATCACAGATGCCAGATTTCTCCCAAGTTGTCTGTGACCTGGCACTGTGTCTCCTAAATGGGACCCCTCCTTCTGAGGGCAAAGTCTAATATGGGCAAGTGAAAAGAAAAATCCTCATAGCTCCTGCTGTGAGAAGGCTGCCTTTGGGTGAGTACAGGGGAGAGTTTTCTCTCTGCAAACAAGGACTGGAAACACTTTCAGTTCCAGCCAGAGTATACACCAAGGGGAACCAGATCCCCTCTCTGCCCTTCATTTTGAAACCAGTCTCTCAGCAGGCTCCAGCCTAGCGTGTATTTTCATGTCACTCATGACACGTGCTAGTGTTGGTTTTCTGCCCACCCTCTTCAAAAGCACAAAAGAGAAGGGGAGACAAAAAAAGAAAAAAGTACACAAAAAAATGATGCCACTCTCAAGAAATGGCACTTTAGGCAGTCTTCACTACATCAGTAATGACAGTCAATAGTGCCTCCAAGGACTGGCTTTCTTCAAGTCAATACTACATTCTGACAGCCAGTTTATTCCTGGGATCCATGAGCCTCTCTTCCAGATTCAATCTTGCCCAGACAATCATTCCTCTGAGGCTTTTATCCAGCTTACAGATAGTACAGTGATACAAGAGCCAAACAGTGAAGAAATCTTACTGCTGATCTGCAGAAATGCACTTCTTCACTAAGTGGCTTTTCTCACCCACCAGGGTCACCTGTGGTACTAAGGAAGCCAGAGGTCATTAGAAATAAAGCAGAGATGCTTAATCAAATACCTCATCCTGGATTCCACATGGCTTAGGCTTCAGGCAATCCTCTCCTGCACCTTTCCCTCCTAAGAGATTTACCACTATACTGGCTTGCGTTCACATGCAGAAGAGGAAACCGAGGCAGAGAATGTGACCTTCTAAGAAAAACCCACAATTTAGAAGTCTGCAAAGCTCATTTCACTGACTTGGCTGCCTGTGCCAGAGCTGAGATGGTACCCACCACCATCTATCACCAGTTTTGGTGTCTCAGCAAGGAAGGCTCCATCTTTGTTAAACAATTGCCCACCTGCATCACTAAAACATTTCTAGCACAGTCCTTCTCCTCAGGCACCAAGGAATAAAAACATAGTCATCTTTAAAGTAGGCTCAGAGAAAGCATGTACTAAAATAATTAAGTTCAGTGCAGCAAGCCCCTGGCCTTCACCTGCAAAGACACAAGCATAATTGCAATATTAAATAGATACATGAAAGGCCTTGAGGACATAAACGGGTTTTGCAGAGATCAACAGCAAGGTCCATGCCTTGGTGAGAGCAGCCTTAGCAGTTTCCACACAAAAATGCAGGTGTTTTGTGTTCATCTCCATTGCTGTCCCGATTTCACTTAAATCCTTGTATTTCAGGAAAGCCCATCTCAACTATAAACCCTGGATGGAGCCTTTTTTTTTTAAAGACACATTATGAAAGGACTTGTTCCTGCTGCTGCAGAAGTCAGTTTTTAATGTCCCTGCCTGTTGTGGGTTGCCAGTAGGAGCAGAGGGATTCTTTGCCCGATGGTGAGCAGTGTGGGTAAAAAGAGAGAGTCAGAGAAAATTAACCTGCTGCTCCCAGCTTTGGAAGACCACAGTGGGAATGTCATGCCTCAGAGTTGCAGTGGTGTCCTCGGGGTGCTACACCTTTCCTTTCTTAAGTGCCAAAAGCCTTTGGTGAAATGAAAGCTGTCTATCAAAGATTACCTCTCCCATCAGCTAAACTTAGCTCTGCTTTGTGCGTCACGACAGCTTCTGCCCTCTTCCCTGCACATCTGATGCCTGGAGTGAAGAAGTCAACATGAAGGTCACTTGTGCTACAGCGAAGCCATACAGTTGATGTTGTTCCATGAGTAGATGAGCCTGGGAAACAAGGAACCGAGATTTTTTCCAGCACTCTAGACCTTACAACTACCTCTGCAGCGCCAGTAACAGAGCATTACACTCCTGAGGGCAAAACTTTCCAGTGTCACAGAAAGTTCACCACCTCAACCTGAGAATTTTAGGTATGGTTGGTGACTAATGAGGTCCATGGAGGTATGGATGACTGCTGTTTGTACAGCTTTATGGAGGAAGCTGTAAGAGTGCTCTGTGGATAAAATCAGTACATATTTGCACATTAATGTAATTTAACCTGAACTCATTCTATCTTTTAAACCTCTGGAGTGGCAGGGAAGACCCATGAGCAAACAGGCAAACAATATCTTTATTACAGAAAGGCTAAGGCAACAGTCTTCAATATGTCAGACAACTAAGGCTAGCAGGAAGCTGTAGATCCAAGCAAGGACAAAGAAGATTGCAGCAAAGAAGTACCTCAAAGGTGTTCTTCACTATACAAATACAAAAGGAGAATTTTGCCTGGCAAATGCAATTAAAGTGGTGTAAACCCACACCCTCACAAATAACTTATTTGCATGACTGTACTCTTAGAAGGAGCTGCTTTACCAAAAACAGATGCTTGCACAAAATCCCCAGAGGCTTCTGAAAATCCCCTGCAGTTAGAAGCTGTCATGATCAGTATTTTGTATAAAATAATGCCAAGGACTGCTCAGTTCCCCACAGGGCAAAGTAACTCATTTAAAGATTTTGTTACCTCAGCCCTCTTCTGCTTGTTCTGCTGATCCAGGACAAACTCACCTTGCTGGCCCAAAGCAATGACGACAGGTTGACTGTACTGCTTGGCTTTGTACCAGCTCAGCCTGTCCTTTCACAGATGGTACAGAAGCATAACAAGTCACCTTGAGTGCTAATTCAGCAAATATGAGCATAGACTGGCTGAGCTTGTAGCATGCAGAGCCTCAAACATCAGTTGTGGACCCGTGACCTTCTGAAAACCTCCATGGAGATGGCCCTTCGAGTGCAATGCATTTCAGCAGACCCGTTATCTCCAGCCTGGCCATGGCCACCATACAGCACAGACACACCCGGAGTTGGCTCACCCACTGGGAGCAAGACAGGGCTCAGCAAGGACTATCCACGTCACCCAGGCAGGTGTTCCCAGCCATGCTGAGCTCCTTGCTGCCATCACTGGGCAGATCCCAACATCTGGTCCAGGTCCCCACACCGCTGTATTCACAGCCCTGACAGCATGACTCCAAGCCTAAACCTGCCAGCTTTTCTCAGATGGAGTTAAAGGTCTTTAACAGCAATAATGAACAAGGCAATCCTAGAAGGGACTGAATCAGAACAGACTAACTAGTGGATAGAGCTGAGTCAGACTGGATAAACTCATAGCATAACCCACTTAGAAGCAACTTGCCTCCTAAGCACATCTTCCTCAGCAAGAAGAGGAGGGGGAAGAAAAAAAAAAAAGTATTCTGGAAAGTAATTAAAGACATTGCTAAGAAAAGTGTCATGAGTTGTAGGATTTCCCATCACACCTTCAGGGTGAAACTGCACCACGCAGGATGCAGAGCTCTCTCCCACACAGCCCCTTTATTCTGCACTGCAGCCTGCGTGCAGGGAGGCACTCCTCCAGCTCTCATTAGCCCCAGGACTACTGTTACCAGCCTTTTGACCAAAGCTACCCTAGTCAGGGAATCCGGAAACTTCCTGGACCACCAGTACATTCTGCCCGGACCCCATCAGATTCTTAGGTGTGCAGCATATCCCATATGCTTGTGATCTTGTGCTGCTCCCCTTGGCTCAGCCACAGTTCCCACCAGCTGAGATGCAGGTCGGTGGCTAGTTGATGCTCCAAAACAAGGGAAGTACACTGCTTCCTGCCAGGGTGACCGCAATAAGATAACACAAGGAGCTTCAGGGAATTTAAGCAGCCTCTGGTAAATACTGCACAGGCTTGTTTAGCCTGTGGCTCTTTACACGCACCCACCAGACTCTTTGTATGTTCCAACATAATGTTTCTTATGGAGGATAGTGTTATGCAAGGCTGAGCAATGAAAGCAGAGATAGTTACCAACTTTAACAGGCTTTGGATCATGCCAAGAACAAGTCCCACTCTGTTTTAGTTGCTTCAGTATGATATCCCACATCTTTTCTATAATAATCAGATGCTCCTACACTGCAGTCGGGAGCAGAAGACAAACGACTAGTAAACAGACGAGCAACAATCTCTTTAAAGAGCTGAGAGTACTGCCAAGAACATTTGTAATCTGATTTCATCCCTGCCTCTTTGCCTCCCCTGACCCGTCCCTGGACCTCACTGTGATTTTCAGGCTGCGGGACACAGATTACTTCTGAGTGGACCAAGAAAAGCAAACTGATTGGCAGGGTGAGATTCATGACAGCCCTACACCACTGACCTACACCAACCCATTAGCTCATTTATAAAGGAGTTTCACTTTATTACAGGTCACTGAAAAAAACTGAGTCTAGATGGGTGATGTATTTATTTTAGGAAAAAAATCCACTTAGTAGACTATGACCTGAACATCAGTTTCCCACTATCTACAATGCCAAAGACATATTTGAAATTGAAACAAACTTCTAATCGTTTCTTTGATGTAGAGAGACTTCTGTTGAACAACATATTGCGGGTGTGCTCCCTCCTGGGCAAAAAGAAATCTGTTTACTGTTTGCTGTCTGCCACAGCAGAGATGAACTGTAAGAGCACAGCATGCTCTGCTCTGTGCAGAAGAGCGAGAACTGCAGCCACTTGTCACGTCCTCCCCTGCTAGCTGCAATTCCAAAGTAACACATGCAGCAGATTTTTTCTGAGGCACTGTAACACACACAAAAAAGCAAAAAGCAAGCAGCCTAAGGAAAGGGCTTGAACAGCATACCTCACTGGAGAAGAGAAACCCTAGGATATCAGCTTGGGGAACCAGAATAATTGCTAGCCCATAATAATAACCCACAGAACACAATAGGTGTCATGCCACTGTCCCACATATCCACAAATGTCTACCCAGGAATCCAGCTGCTATTTACACTCCTCCACTAAGCCCAGCTTCACAGATCACTACCCAGGTTTAAAGGTGTCCAGCTTTATGGGAAAGAAGTTTCCAGGGGTATTTCCAGTACCCCCACTGAAGTGACTCTGGTTCTGCAGCTGAATAAGGTCATCCCCACCCTAGTTTTGGGCTCCAGGCTGCTGCTCTTGGCAAGCAGTCCCAAATCAACCATTTCCTTTGAATTTTTCTTAGGCTCTTTCCATCTCTTTCAGAAATGGCCAATGGAAAAGAGTCACTGCCCCCAGATGAAGCCCCAGTCTGAGCAGGTGGTTAAAAAACATGATACAGTAGATTGCTTCCTGCTATTAAAACGGGTATGGTCAGGCTGTGGAGGGAGATCAAAACAGCCCCTTAGTTCATACTACAGCTCTCACATGCAGCCACGCACCTTCTGCACACTTTGTAGCTACACCAAGAGTCCCAAGAGCGCACAGCACAATAAGGCTTGTGAGTCACAGGAGCCAATGAGGAGGAATAGTAGGAGGCAGAGGGCAAAGGGTTAATTTACACCTTTCTGTTGGAAAAAAATCACTGGTTTTAACAGATTCCTACAGAAGATGGGGAGGAAAAGGGAAGTCTACCACAGCCCTTAGCATGCCTAAGGACTCCTACACCTCAAAGGCCCTTTCTAATATCACTCCAAACCCAGGCACATCCACGCACTGATAAATCCAGCAGCAGCACACAATTTAAATACAATTAGAGGAGACTGCTCCCTCCCTCAGCTCTACTCGGGAGCCAGACTGGGTGGTGGTATTCAGCTGTGCATGAGCAATCCCCAACACACACACAGAGTGAAGCTGTGGTTTGACTCCAGTAAATTTTGGCAGTAAATTCTTCTTACCTCTGAGGAAGAAGGTCAGACCAGCTGGGAGGGAACACAAAAAAAGATGTATGCATTGCTCCAGGCCAGGAGGGATTAATTAAGCAGCACTTACTACAGTGAAGCAAAACTTACTTCCCTTGACCAACTGTTTAAGGCATAAAGGGACAAGAAGACCCATCCTCTTGGGCAGATTGCCATGACCTCACAAAACACAGCCAGTTTTAGAGGGACTCAGCACTACGCCAGACATGCAGCGACAAGAAGACTAAGCAAGAGCAAAGTCCCTGTCTCTGTGGGTTCTGCCATGGGGTTCGAGGTCCACAGGGAGAGATGGGTGTGGAGTTTCCATCAACTGCTCCACTATGTTCTTCCAACAGGACATGAAGTTGGGCTCTCTGCTCCTTTCCTGGTATGCAACCTGGAGATAAGTTCAAAGCAAACTAGTTCAATTCTTCCAGCTGTCCCTCATGGGGCTGGAGCCGAACATTTCCATGGGCCTGGATTGACACGGCTTTTCTATTTGGAGATTTCCTCTTTGCACATGCCTGTGACCGGCAAATTTATAGTTCCAGATGAGGCAAACCAAAATGAAAAGAAAGATTTTAAAAAAAAGTTAAATTAGAAGAAAAAAAAAAAAAACTGCCATGATGTACTCAGTTTTGGTCTTACTGATGTTCTACCTTCAGTTTCAGGAGGGATAAACTCATAAATGAAAAGGCATACAACTAAAAATAGTCTGTGATCTGTGGCTTATCCCTTACTAGAAAATGGGGCATTTCTTTCTTTCCTACAGACTGGTGGATGCTTTTGTCCCTTCTCTCTCCAGAAACGACAATCATCCCACCCCTTTAGCACACAGACCTTACTGTTAAGAGGAGACAGAAAATGGTACTTTCTTCACAGAGATGCAAGGGAATTGCAGTGTTCAAAGAGATGAAGCCACCCCAGGAGGAACATCAGAGAACCTTTACAAGAGGAGAGAGCTCAGCAGAGCAGAAGACTGGATATCCTGCAGCACACACATTTCCAAAAAATCCCTTCAAAGCCTCACGGAGCCCTGTGACTAAGCACAAGCCTGTGAGCTGGTCCCAGCAACTGCCTCTCCAGGCCCTTAGGCTGCTTCATATGCAAAGCAAGAAAAAGACACTGACAACACAAGGTTTTCCTCAAGCTTTCAACCAAACCCCACCATTTCTTCAAGGTTCTGCTCCTCTAGGGCAGTTGTCAGCAGCCTCACGAGATGGACATTCATGGCACCCAAATACATCCACACACAGGATACCTTCCTCCACACAGGCAAGGCAGAGACACAAAAAACAAATGTTCCTACAGGTAGACTCCACCCTGACGCCCCATCAAAGTCACTGGATCTTTTCCATGATGGTTTCATCTTTAATTCTGCCCACTGTGCTTTGTCCAACAGGTTAAAAACCAAAGGTGTTTATTAGCAGTCAGATGGTCAGACTCCATCATCACCACCTTCCCCTGGATTTACATCTAAGGGAACATTCCTTCCATCAATCACCTTCCCCTAGATTTACATCTACTTACATCTAAGCCTATTCTGTAGTGAATGTTGGTGTTTCCTTTTTTTTTTTAAAAAAAAAAAAAAATCCTGTAAGGAAGCAAGAGACCACAACAATGCCCAATAGCTTTATTAAAGTATTAGAAGACAGTAGGCAAGATACATAATGAACTCACATGGCAACACAATTCCAAACTAGCACTCACAGTACTTTACATTAAATTGTCATTTGGCAACATAAGACTAATGTAGGTCATCAAGTCGATCAGGCACAAAATGCCCCATAAAAATCAGTAGTTCTTCCTTCCCAGGAGCTTAGGAAAAAACCATCAACACACACTAAAGCAGCAATTTCAAAAATCTGCTATGTATCAGCACATCATGTCCCTCATGATGAAGACAGGGGGCATGCAGGACAGAGAGAGTCCCTGAACTTGTCACTATGGCACATCACACTCTGGAGAGTCAGGATGTTATTTTGGAGCCAGGGATGTGCAGTGGGAAGCAACCACTTTGCTAAAGGAAGATCTGTGTCTTCAGGTTTTGGGGCAACATTTTACCTTAAGTGGCCTGTATTCACTGAGGACTGGCATGAGAAAGGGTGTATAAACTTCGAGTGAGAGACGGCCCGGATGAAATACAAAGGACAGGCTCTGCGCCATCAGGCAGAGTAAGTGCACACAAATTAATAAAGGAGAGAAAGCTTTTGATAACCTTATTAGCTAGTAAGACTCAGTGAAGATGAAGGCTTATCTAGTGCTTACTAGCTCAACAAGACCTATGGAAGAGTGAAATATCTGATTTACTGAAGACAGACCACGATCTCAGTGGCAGCACCATGACTGTCTTTGCCTTGCACAGGACTCCTTTGCTCAGCCAGGGACCTTCTCTGCAGGATGCGCAGTAAAACAGCTGCAACAAGTGACTTGATGCCTTCAGAGGGATAATATTCCTGACAATAAAAATATTAAACCAGCACAGCTATTCATGTTCATTTACAAACAAGACACTGCACTAACTTAAGCTCATTTGCATATTAAAATTACTTAAGCATTTACTGTACATTGGGGTGATAAGAACAGCTTTGGAGCTGCATTCTGTGGGCATAATACTGTAGTATTAAATATATTTCACTACTGATTCCAGGAAAAGCATCCACAGTTGCAATGGAGAGGCTGAAGCAGATGACAGGAGTGTTACATAAATGCTATTGATTTTATTTCTCCAAACACTCATGAAATAAGCCAGATAAACACACCAACCAGTTTTGCTCAACAATATAATGCATCATTCAGCTTTTCAGCAGAACATATCAAACATCAGCTCCGCATAGCGTGTACACTTGATGCTGCCACAAAGGACCAAGGAAGGGGGAAGTGGTGATCAGATAAAGCGTGCACATTCACTACTCCTCCGGCAGCAACACAGCAGCAGCTAAAGCAGAGATCTAGCAGCATTTCTTATATAGACCTAACATTCTAAAATATATCTTAAATCAGGCTATTTCTTACCAACATCTGGAATGACACAGGGGTCCTGTTCATCATTTCAGCAAGGAAGATCTCCACCCTAGCACTATCATCAAAAGTAGTCATGACAAAGGATGAAGGAGAAGATATTTTGTCCTTCCCACTTTACAGACGGGAAGTGAAAGATCCAAATGTTTAATGTGGTCACACACACACACAAAAATCTTACTGTTTTTATGTTAGAGGCAGGAAAAACAATGCTAGGGGGAGGAAATATCACAAAAAGCGCAGCAGATACTTATGGGCAGATCATCTGCAAGAGAGGGCGTTCCAAAAAAACAAACCAACCCATGTGGCCAAGTACAGGGATAATGTTGTCCTTGTTTCACCCACACCTTCTTTCCCAATATGTCTCTTTCTCCATCAGCTAGAGATCTGATAAAAATTTTACATTAAAAAGAAAAATTATGTAATTCACAATTCTCCCATCTGCTCAGTGCCTGTTAGCTCACAAGCCACGGAAGTGTTTTAACAGCCATGGCAAGGGGTGGATGGACAGGGAAAAAAGCAACAACAAAGTCCTGTTTTGGTATGTAGAACCTCTTGGTGATGATGAAATCTGTTGCTACATGTAATCAGCTTTTAAAGCCTAACAATTTACATTTCTTTTTTTGGACAAGGGGAGAAGAAGAGGGTGCTGAAGACATGAAATACTAACTGCTTTAATCTTTCAAGGGTTTGGGAACAGAGTTTTCTCTTTGATACATCTAGTCCCATAAATCTCAAGACACAAGGACAGAAAAATCAATGGGTAAGAGAGATGGATTGCTCACCTGAACGGAGAGAAATGAGTCAGCTTGTATCCGATTTGCCGATGAGAGCTAGGCAATCTGTCAAAACGTGTTTTTCAGGGGGAATAATCCCTTTAACCAGGAGGGAGAGCCACAAATACTAAGGAGGTGAAAACTTAATGGGGGAAGGTAAGAATTCCCAAAACATTTTAGGTGATGTTTTATTTTATTTTAACTCCAAAGTGTTGTTCTTATCTCAACTCTTTCACTCCATTCAAGGACAGGACAGCACAGCACAGACATGTTACAGCCTCACTGCTGTATCACACACGAAATGGACCCCCTATGGTGAACCAAAAAAGACACCCCTACATTTCATCTGTTACAAAAGATATAATTCAGCACCACTAAACAAAAGGTCAGAACCAGCATTAGGGTTTCAAACCTTAATTACAAGAGCTTCTTACCCAAGCCTTTGGGGTGAGACATTCAAAAGCATTTCATTTGCTCCCATTAGAGCCAGATGCAATTTCATTCACATATTCAGAGCATCTAACATGGGAACAGACTGAACCCTTGTTCTGCTCTGGGTGTGCTTAGCAGTTTTTGAAAAAACACCCTGGAAGACCCTCAGGTTCCTCAGGTCAAGCCAAAGGACCCAGCAAAGGAAGAAGGAAAATGCCACACAGCAGCTGGCCAGCTGTCTGCAGCACCCATGTCTGTGGGCAAGGGCTGGATGGCATGTCCTACAGCGCTGCCATCCAGCTACACAACCCCAGCTGTTACCAGCCCACAGAGAAAGGGAACAGCAAATGCCTTGGCAAGTCACACTCAAACCATTCACATTGTCTCCACCGACCACGTGTAACTCAAGTTTCCCCTCTTGTGACTCAGCTGCCTCACCCTCATATTTTTAGCATGCTTAGTTATTAAGATTTTTCCGCTTATTTCCTCACACCAGAATTTCACCTGTTGCATCTTGCAAGCAATCTGGGGGGGTGGGGTGGGGGGGTGTTCCTCCCTCATTTTCCTCTCAATGCACTTTGTGGGCAATTATTTACTTAGGTGTCGGATGAGGGTCACAAGCAGGGAGGATAAGCAGGTGGTAGAAAAATGGAGATGCTTTTCCTTCTGTTTCTTCTGTGCTGGCAACAATTACTGAAATGCCACACCAAAACCATCCTCTCTGAAAAACTTCAGCGGGTACAAACGCTGCAGCCCATCTGCTTAGCAACACATGGTGCCAGCAAACAGTTTCCAAGCCTCAGGCTGAGGTTTGCAGATATGGCAAAGTCACACTGGGCTCTCATCTCCAAAGACAGGCATTGAGATGGGGGTAGGGCGAGAGTGGGCTTCGCACAGCATGCGGGCACAATCAGCAGGACACACCTATCCTTCCCTTTTGACAGCATCAACCTGCTTTACGATCTCATACCTTCTGTAATGATACTGAGATGCACCCTCTTCCTCTGCTCCTTCAGTACAAGGATCCTCTGTGCAAGAACACCTTTCCTAGAGCACAGGAGGAACATCTCTAATCAGACACTAGCTTCTCCCTCCTCTCCTTACAGGCCATCCAAAACATGTCTTCAAATTTTCTCAAATGCATTTTTGACACCTCACCTGCTCTCCAAAAACAGCTCCGTAAGAAATGGCATGAGCTACACCTTGCAAATGTCCAGTTGCTGAGGTGCTACTGATTTCATGTTCTCCCCCTTCACATCTCCCAGCAAGTCCCTTCACCTTTCCTCGTGTCAATCTTTCCCCAATTGCTGAGCTCAGAGCAGCTTCACATCTCTTTCCTGTAGCTTCTTTGCTGTTCTGGACAAGGAATGAGGCTCACTGCACTGGCCCACACCAGCGTGCTGCTGGCCTGACATGCTCAGGGGAGTGCTGGTCACAGTCACGCGTGGGAAGGTGGTGGCTCTGCCGTGTCAAACAGCTGGGCAGGAGTATGGAGGCACAGCGCTGACTGACAGCACTCTAGAGAAACAGGCGTCCAGAGGCTTTATGGGACCTGACTCCAGGATTTCTGATGCATGTCATCCTTGATGCCAGCAGCTGCAAGAATTCACCGCATTAGGAAAACACAATGGAAGCTGCCCTGTGGGTCACCCTGAAGGTCAGGGTATTGTAGCTGTCTTGCATAATGTGAGCCAAAGCACTCCAGGGAAACATAGGACATAAGCTTTGAAGACATGCCTTAGACAAAATCCCACCCTAGGAACAGCGTCTGAACGCTTTGCTCAGAAATCATCCCCAGGATAGATATCCTAGGTGTAGCCCAGACATAGTATCCTACAGTCCTGCTTTGGCCTGGGAAAACGCAGAACAGGTGAAGCTCTTGACCAAGAGAAATCCTGCTTTTTGACATTTCAAGTGCAGTTAGCAGTCAGTCCAAAAATCAGTAGAAATAGATGCAACTGAAGTCAAAGGAGCTATGGCTGCTCAGGCCCATGCAGGTTGCTCTGCATGGTGACAGAGTTCTGGTGCTTGAAACTCTCTGTGGGTCAAGTGAGACTTCAGAGAGGTTTTGAAAAGAGGGAGACACTTTTTAACCAAAAACCCGTGTCAAGAATTAGAAACTGGCACAAAAGGCCAGAGAAAGTCAAGAACAGGCAGGAAAGAGACAAAAGAGACAGTTAGAAATGCTTGAACGATCGTAAGGAAATGATGTTTTGTTATGTGATCCAAAGCCCTCTGCCATGGGTCCCATATAAATAATTATTAATTATGTTGTTGATTATCTGTGTGAGTAATAGAGCTAATGAGCTGGCTCTTGCAGGAGATAAATACAGCTTCTAAAGAGCAGGGCAGCCATTCTGCCAAAGGCAAGTAATTAGAAGCATTTCTTCTCTGCTGAAAGTTTGCCTTTTTTTTTTTTTAACCTGAGGACAACCAATACGCACTGTAGATATTTGCTATTACAAAACCCACTCCCTTCACAGTCCCAGTAGACATAAACTGAATTTCCCTTAATGACTGGGCCCAATTAACTGAAACCTGGAGCTCCACTTTGTAAGCAGCGGGGTTCCTCTTCGGAGGCTTGGCCCCGATGGGCAGGAGACATCCAAAGGTTGAGGATTAAAGCTGCTTTGTTTCACTAAGCATGTACACCATATTGCAGGATGGTTGGCATGGGAACACAGCAATGGAGAAGCCTGTAGTGCGCAATAAACAGTCTCCATAAAATACAGAAGCAAATAACTGGGGAGATGAAGGGTAAACGCTTCACCTATCATTGGGAGAGCTCAGCAGATGGAGGAAGAAGGAGCAGCCCTTCCATTTCACAGTTCTTCATCCATGTCTGAGAAATTACTGCTTCCAGGATTTTTGTTTTAACATTACTGCTTCAAACTTCAGTACACGTGTATACTCAACCTATTTCACCACCCAGTGTCTGAACCATGGGGCTCCAAAAGGAAGTTCCACTTGAGCTGCTGTCATCATTGATAGCCTTGAGTTGCAGTATCTCTCAGGGTGCTGGTTAATCCCAGGACAGAACTTGAGAAGAGGGCTGGCCTGAAGGGGCAGGATTAGATAGTCAATATTATGTGGGTTTCTTTGTGAGAGCCATCAGCAAAATCTAAAGCTGCTTTCTGGCAGTGCATGTTCAGGCCCTGATCCAGCTAATTAAACACAAGTAGTTCTATTCTAGTCATTAGAAGTGCTTGTGCAGGTTAAGGAGGTACATACATACCCATTTGGCTCAAATACTGAACAAGCAAAGCAAGAAACAGTATCAGCTAAGCGGCCTGATCAGCGAATGCCATGGGTCAGATACATAACCACAAGTCCATACATATCATCACATCCACTGCGGGATTTTATCTGGCTGGCTGGGCAAACACCCCATCAGTTACAGCACCTCATGGAACACCATCTAGCCATACGTTCACGAGGTGACATGGGATGGCACACCCCGAGGTGAGGGACAGGACAACCACTGCCAGTCACCACCTCTGCAAGCAAAAGGGCTGAGGGTGCTAACCCATCGAGCCCATCCCAGGAGCCCCGCCAGCAGGCTGGCACGCCTCAGCCAACAGTTAGTCCTTGCTGCAGACCTCACCTTGCCTTGCAGACCCAGCAGCCGTTTCCTCGGAGCCTTCCTCCTAGCAGCCCTCCATCTCTGTCCCAAGACACACGAGTGTGGGCAGGGAGCACCTTACAGGCCAAGTGGGCGGCTTAGCCCGCACGGCACCCTCACTGCAGGCAGCCACCCAAAACTGGAAAGCCTGGAGACATTCGACTGCCTGGGTTATGAACTGGAATCTAGCCTGCAAACACTGAGCTCTGGGAACGATCTACAAACACGTCTGGCTGCACAGACAACAGCCGCCTCCTCCTCCTCCTCCCCTGCGGCTGTGAGGAGGCTCCTGGACCGCGGCCATGTTGGTGCGGCAGGAGCGCGGGCAGAACGCGGGCAGCCGCCGCGCCACGCTCGCCCCAGCCCTGGAGAGCCACCGGCCCGTGAGTTACATTTCCAGCTGAATTTCTGTTCAAGTTTGCACATGACCCTAACAGGGCTTTGATTTACAGCTAAGGATTAACACCTTAGTGCTTAGGGCTAAGCAAAAAAGTAACTTCTCCCAACTGCAAGCTGCACCGAAGAGCAGCATTAACCCCCTTCCATTCCAACCCGACTGCGATTCATTTTCCCACACAATCCAAAAAACTAACACTCATCCAGCTCTCCTGTTACATCTTTAACACAGTTGCATAATAATTCAAAATACAATACATATGTCGCGTACTAAGGGGTTTGGCTATTCTACATGTTTAAAATGATCACTATGTAGTAAATACTAAAAATGGTGTTGTCCCAGTAACTAGGAAGGTCACCCAGATGCTGTTTTGCTGGTGCAGGATCAATTCTCCACCCTATCTACCTTTCTAGCACAAAGCTAAAGTTTCCCTTTACTACCCAGACATCTCTGAACACTTATTAATCAAAACAACAGGTTTCCTCTACAGAAAAATACTCCTCCTTCTCAGAGTTACTGATAAAAATTAAAAGTAGTTGGACCCCAAGTCACTTAAACATTCCCTGCCAGAAAGTACAATAGCAAATCAGGAATAAGACTTATAACCCCACTTCTGCATAAGAGGGGAAATGGGGGGAAAGGAAAAAGGGGACGATGATCAACAGACTTTGGAAACCTGCAACTTCTCTCCTAACACTTAACTTTGCCTCCTCCATACAGCAACATGATTTGCAGATGAAACAGCACAAGCATCTTCTGGAAATTCCTTTTTTTCTGATCTCATCCAGGGCTGTTGTTCCAGTATGCTGACCTTCAACCTGTAGAAATTTCCTGATCCTGACTGAAGCACTAGATAAAACTTAGAAAACACTCACCCTGGGGACTTGCACAAAAGACAGGAATGCAAAGACTCAAGTAGGCAAAGCTGGAATTTATGGGCTTGCTGGCAGTCTGGCTACAGGATGGACAATGGTCTTCTGCAAGGGGTGGGAAAAGTCATTCTTTGTTACAAGCAAGACAGACCAGAACAGACAGGATTCCCTGTAGACCCAAAACTATGAACTCTAAATACTGTTTCCTCCCCCCAGCAAAAGCAGAGACATATCTTATGCCAACCTAGCCTGAGTGCGTTCTGATGCAGCTTTGCCCATGGTTTTGAAGGCTGCAGTAAGGAATTAGTACATTTTCAGGCCTTCAGGGAACAATTTTTTCTTAGTTTAAAGAGGAAAGCCCATGGTGCACTGAAATAGGAACTTTAAAAATGTAGCTTTAAAAATTAGCACCCTGGGCACTGACCTACACAAGCTGCTTCACTCAGCCAGGCCCTCCGCTGCTTTATTAGACATGACCCAGAGTACCTTATCTATTCCCCTACATTTTAAAGAGGTCAGACATGAGCTCCCAAACAGGCTTGGGAGCTGCCAAAGAGAGCTTGCTTTTTCCTCCCACTTTTGTTCTTTAGCAGCCATGTGCCGGGAGCAGGGCTCTGCATCCTGAGGTTATTACACATTTCTCTAATGGATCCCCATGCATAATAAATTAGCTCATTAATGAATTGATTTGAAGGAAGAGTTCACTGCAGGGGTCAGGAACCCAAAGACACACGCCTATGACTGAACAAGTCAGTCACTTCTGCAACATCACATCGTGTGTCCTGCTGATGCTGGTTCCATTAAATCACCTTGCACTTGTGCTGCTTGTTCTCCATCGCCACCATTAGAAAAGATATATGGGAACTGCTTTTGCCTTCACAACTACTTATTTGTGGAGGTCTGGTCTCATTCCTTACAAGCCTTTTCCATTTGAGACAGTCACGTTTGTTGTGCACATTAAGGGAGTTTGTAATTCTAACATTAACTTTTGCGGTGTTTGAATTATTTGGATGGCAGCTCATTTGGACTGTGACTAGGGACTGCAGGTCCTCCCTGAGGGTTGTTACCAGTCTGCAAAATCCCAAGACTATGGTGTTTGCTTGCTATTGCTGTCCACAAAGAGGGAACAGAGTCTGGAAACAGCTGCCCTGAGCTGCTAACTGAATATTTCCAGATAAACCCAGGAAAGAACCTCCATGCTCCAGCACTGAGCGCTACCTTGTAAACAAATGCCCTTATATAGGTCTGTGTGGGCAAAGTTAATTATCTCCAAATAGCTTCCAGAAGCCTCAAATCAATTTATGAAAACAAAAATTAACTTTCCATATAAACATAATTACAGTGAGACAACAGTATCCAGCCTGGTGCTAGTGCTGTTTTTGGAAGCTGGGCAGAAAGCCAAATGAGTTCATTAGGCAGTGTAATTAATAATGGTTTTCCCCTGCTTTAGGAAGCCATTTATGGTCCTGAGAGGCAAAGGTACTGGGGAAAAAACCCACAGCTGACAAGTTTTAAAAGGTGCTCCTGCAACAGTGATTTATTTTAGAGCCTCCATGTGAATATATATCATTTAATGAACATAAAAAGAGTAGGAAAAAAAAAAACAACACTGCAGCGAGATCTGTTCACTCTGCTCAAAAAGGTGCCTAGGAAAACTTTTCTTGAGAAGGAACCACCAAGCTTCTCAAGAAATGAGCATCACCCACTTTACAACACAAGAGGAATCAAGCTAGCACTGCATAACCAGCTTCCCCTCTTCAGTCCCCCACCTCCATTCTGCCATGAGCCTAAAACAGCGCAGGATCCTCAAAACAAGAGGAGCCCAAAAGCAAACCCCATTTCATGGTTCTGACCCAGCAAAGCACTAAGAAGTTTCTTTGGTGGTTAAGCAAATCTGCTTATTTCCTATCAGTTCTGACCTTTGGTCTCTTATTCTCAGGCTACAGACAGACAGGCACTTTGCAAGCACTGATCATTTGGTCTCTCAAAGTGCTCGCTAGCAACGTGCAATCTGAAATGGAGATCTTTCCTGTGTGAGAAACCCACATCCATCATCTTCTGTCCAACTAAGCTCAGAAAGCTCATGCTGATGTTACGAAGTGCCAGTCAGTGTTGATAGATACTGCACTGGATAATAGAGATATAAGAGTACCAGAGGCGAGCCATGTTTCACTGTGCAATCACTTCTCTGAAAGCAGAAGGTCAGTACTGCGCGAGTCACCAAACACCTAGTTAACAGGACAAATTAAAAGCAGAGAAAGACAGTACTCATCATTGATATCCAAATATCTAGACTTCTAACAGCACACCCTAAATGCTATTACGTTGCTCTACATTTCTCTGACAGGAGCTCCCTTGGAGCCTTGCACAGCTTGCAAACCAACATCATGCAGCAGCTGCAAAGAGGTGCTGACTCGGCAGTTGTCAGGTCACCAGCTGCTCTGCTGTCACCCATCTAGCAGCAACAAAGCCACACAAACACACTGATACAAGGGAGCTGTGAGATCTCTGAGCAGCCACTGTCACTTCCCACCTGCCAGCTACCCCAGCACTCCCTCATCCCCCCAGCTCCTGACTGACGCAGGATGCATTATGTGGCTCTGAGCCAAGGGAATATTTGGGTATGGATGCCCTAAAGCCAAGAAGGTTGGTGACCCTTGCCCTCTAACACCCCAACTCAGCTTCTTACTCGGTTGCTCCACTTCTCCACAGAATAGGGAAAAAAAACCCGTAACATATTGCCTGGTGGAATACACAAACCCACCGCTCAATCAAGCAGCCTGCCTGGCAGCACACCGCAACACAGCAATGTAATCTATTTATGAATGGCAGCGGAACCCCTAGATTGAATTACAAGGCAGGTATTCAATCAGGCAGGATGTGTAGCTGCTTTCTAACAGACTGGAGGATTAAGGGAGCGATAGGATACATGCTTTCCTTCCACATGACAGCATCTCCCTCTCCTCCCCTCCCCAACCAAGAAACTAGCAGGGGCTGTACTTAAAGAGAAGAGGATTTACAGTGCTCAGGACCCACAAGAAGGATTAGAGAAGGGTTACAGAGAACATGCGTACAAAGACAGCTCTCCTGTATCATCCCCAGCAGAAGGATTATAAAACAGTCTGCACAAGACAGGGCAAACACACCTGAGCTACCAGGAGGAGAAGAGGGTGCAGCTGGAAGAGGTGGCATCTGCTTAATGCCACACAGCCAACCATTTGTGCAGTCTCTAGTGTAAAATGATGGCAGCACCTGGTTTTAGCAGAGATCGAAGACAGGGTTCACAATTTTTTAAGGCCTGTGCAGCGTAAAGAATTGCAAGCAAGAGAGACTGCTGTCAGCTGGTTTTTATATTCCTTTAACACCCAAGGTTTATTATCTCCAACTGCACTAATTCCTGCGCAGGCAGAAGACAGAAAAAGACCCAACTCAAAAGAGCACATCACCTGCAACAGAGCAATTCCACTTCACCCATTGCTACCATTCCTAGGGACATATGTTGTAGCAGAGCACGACAAGGAAATAAGGGAGTTTATTGCTTTGAGCCTAGAGAAGAACCACAGTGCGTGGATGTGAAAGTCATCTGATGGAAAAAGACTGCAGTCTAGTACAAGAAGACAGAGGACAGTGTTTCACATGATGTAGGAGAGAAATTCTCTATCTGATGCAGCAGGATTACATCATGTCTGACGGCAAAGGCCCATTGTGCTCTCACTTGTAAAGGAGGATTACTGTATATCTGATCTGCAAGAAGGATTATTGTGTTTGAAGCGGGTCGAGTACAATCAGGATAAAGTGAAAGACAGTAATACGCTGGTGGAGGGTTTCACTGAATTTGTGACGGGGCAGATGGAGAGCAGCATAACACGGGCATTAGCAATGATGCATCCACACACCGAGAGAACACCCCAGACCTCCGAGACATGATTTCAGCATGGGACACAGGTTCACTTTGCTGCCAGCCCCCAGGTCACTTGACAGGTTAATGAACATGCCTGAGTTTGTAACAGAGGTCCATGCAGTCCTTGTGAAAAAAAAAAAAAACAAAAACACCACCACTCTTAGTTCTCCTCTTGATTTCAGCCCTTTTCAGTCCTATCTGGCCCAACACCTTCCCTTGCACATACTTTCCTGTGCTTGAATGACCGCTTCTTTTTATTTATAATTAAAATCTTAATTGAATTTGACAGTGATAAACATGCAATGTATGCTTTAATGTCTTACAATATATTAACTCTGGGACATGCAGCTATTGCATTCTCCATCATCAATACTCCAATAAACTTCCCATTAAACCCTGTTACAAGAATATTGAGTTTTCATTGAAATCTACAGGAGTGGTCTATTACTGCAGGAATCATATCAGCGAAGACATCACAGCCATTCTAACACAACACAAGCCAGACAGCACTGAGCACACCGGATGGCATTTATCAAGATACTGACTATAAATCGTTGCAATTGGAATCGCAAGAGAAGGCAAAGCATAGCTGCCTGTTAGGATCACACAGGACTTATTTTAAACTGTGCTGGGTCATCCCCAGAATCTGTCTTCATGATTTTTTAAATTTTTTTAGAATACAATCCCATCTGCAGAAGAAAACCCTATGTGTCATGACCTAACCCAAAGGTTCTGCATTAGGCATCACTTTCAGCTGAGGAGTAAAGGCCATGGGGATTTGGTGAGACACATGCCAGCTACAGACTATGCAGCCTATAGAGCGCAGAAAACCCTCACAGCTCCTCATCTGAGCTACTAGGAGGTTCATACTCAGATTTAGCACAAAAAGGCAGCTCTTGGTTAATATTCCCCCATAAACACACATTCATTCTTTCCTCTTTCTCACCAAATCCTCCTGCAAGAATCCATCCTTCAGGAAAAAAAATAAAATTGTGCAGCAAAGCAAGCAGATTTGCTGCACTCTCAGTACATGACAGAAGGGAGAACAGATTGGGACTCCATGAAGAGTGACTCATTATCAGCAAATAGTTTTAAGTGATGATTGTTTCATCACCACCCACCCAGCTCTTCCCTCTGTCTGCAGGCTAGAGCAAAAACTCACTGCAAGAGAATGACAAAAAAAAAAAGAAAAATTTAGGCAGACGACCTTACTTCTTGTTTCCTCATCTCCCAGGATCGAGTGAGCAGAACCTCTAAAAGGGAATGTGTAACAGTCTCCAAAAAACCTTGGGAGCTTAAGGGTTTTCTTTTCTTCCAAAAGCAGTACGTAACATTGTCTCCCTTCTTAACCTATCCAAGAAAATGCTGGAAAATGCTTTCAGATATCTGCCCTTGCCCTGTGCCAACATATACTGAGCCTAACCCTTAGGGACACTAACGCCCTTGCAGTCATTTAGCAGATAAGCCCTTGCTGTAGGATCAAAGCTCAGTTGCAATGTGCCAATTGATGTTACTGTAAATGAGCACTAGCGCATCTGGGATCCGGGAGGACTGGTGTCTGAAGGTGAAGAGTCCCATACTTCCAGTCAAACACATCAAAACTCCATCAATAGCAGGGTGCAGAAGGTTACGGCAGCAGAAGTGAAACCCTTGCTGTACCATGTTGGTCTCAGCAACTACTTCCAGCAGGGAGCTGCCTTTAGGAGAACAGCTGCAGAGCAAATCAAAAGAAAGAGAGGAAAATAATCACACACACTCTACCTAGAGAGGATTTTAGAATCAAGATGGCTTGAGGACAGCAATACAACTAAGATGTCTTGCTCCAGGCATGACATCCTAGGTTCTTCTATCACAAGCAAGAGAAGGTCAGAAAGAGGGAGAGAAGAGGCAGCAGGTTCACAGATTGGGCTTTCCAGGACTATTACGTCTCTTATCCAGTTCTCCATAAAACAGAAAGCTGCTTCAAGCTCCCAAACACCTCTCAGAAGTATCCTCTGCAGGGGAACCTACTCACTGAAGAGCTGTTTCCACCACCTCCCCAACTTTTGCCAGGCAAAGAGACTGTGGGGAGTTCTGTTACCAAGAGATAATCACATCCCCTGGGCATTACCGATCATGAAATGCAGCTGTGCCTCTGATCCTCTGAGTGCAATCACCTTCTCACAGACCGTGCTCCCACCTGCCCTAAAGCTGCCTTCAGTGCTATTATGAAACTGTTTATACCTCTACATTGCTGTAAATTATTGAGCAGTATTTGAAGCACTGGAAGCCATTACTTCACATACACAAAATAATTTAAAAAAAAAAAAACAAACAACCTTTCCATCAGAACATCCATTTAGACCTGTATATTCCCAGAACAAACAAAATTGCCACAAAGTCTTAAAAAATTCCTTCCAAAGTTAAACAAAAACACACACCAAGAAAAATGGCTCACAACTCCTATCACTTGAATATCCTGATGAGCTTGCTGGCATTTTGCATCCCAGCTACCAGCATGGGTTGTATTTTGCAGGCTTCACATTGCTACCAAAGTTGGAGACAGCCATCATTGACTAGTTTGCCAAGCAGTGATACAAACTTAAAATATTCGTCAACTTCTTGTTTTGTTCTGAGGGCTACCAGCCTCATCCAGTTTCTGACCAGTGAGATTTATATCTTTTGCTTTCTTCCAAGACTCCAAGGAATATAAAAACAGGTACAGTGGAAAGGAAGAATTTTGCATTTAGTTTCTCCTAAAGAATTTAGTGGTAGGAAGAATTCAAAGCCAGATGGGTTTCTGAGATGCTCCCAGCTATCCACTGTCAGGCAGGAGCAGATCGGGTGGTTAGTTCCCCGTCCTCACATGTCCTTCTTCAGGATTTGATCAGAACAGACACACTGCCATGCTGGTGCTTGCCAGCACTTTGTCCAAAGGGACTTCAGAGGAGAACTGAAGATTTAATGACTTTGTTATTAGCTCTCTGCCACTATCCCTTAAAACATCTCTACAACATGGAGGTAGGAAGCGAGGAGAGAAAAAGCAGCAGTCAAAGTGACATAGCTGACCTCCCTGTCTGACAGAGGTAGAGTCTGAAAGTCACCATTATCCAACAACTCAACCCATATAGGGTCATGCAAACCACCCACAGGCCAAGGTCACCTTTAATTTCCATTAGCTTTAGCCCTTGTTTGTTTTCCAACCTTTACTCCCAGGAAGTTGAAAGCCCAAAGCAGAGCAAGAGATACAACTCCTTTCCCTGGACACTTACTGCATTATTAAACATGGATTTAAATAAGGTTTTCTATCTGTATGCTAAAATGCCTTTTTTTAAAAAAAAAAAAAAAAAGACAACTTTGCCTGAGCAAAAGCACTCTTTGTTTTGGCTTAACTGAACACCCATTAATTTTATAAGAACGGGTAGGGGGAAGGGCTTGTGTCTCCACAGATTTATAGTCTTTTCATGCCAACTGGGAAGGAAATTCTCACATGCTCGTGTAGCATCAGACTTCTCCCACAAAGCTCATATTTACAGAAGAATGCAAAGTTCCCCAAGGGAGTCTAGGAGCTGATGAGACTATGAGGATCTGTTATTTATATTATAACAGTGCCCAAGATTTTTGGACATCGCACACATCCAGCGGAAGGCGCAGCCCCTCCCCGACAGCGTTCATGCTCATAGCAAATTATTCACTTGCATGGAAATCAGCATGAGCTTCACGTGTTTTTCTGGAACAGAGCTATTAGTTCACACAACCCAGAGGCAACCTGATGCCTATGTCTGGCCACCCCAGCAAACAATGAGCCTACTCATTCAGATCATAGTTTCTGTGCCCAAACTTGCCAAACAGGATTGTGGTTGAGCAACAGAAGAGCGGCGCTGTGCCAGATGCACCAATACACCCTGCAAGCAACTCCACTGATGTCACTGCAGCTGATTGTGAAAGAAATTTGTGTGTAATCTGGCTGATTTTATGAACCTGTTGGATTCCTGAGAGTATGCTGAATCAACCACCTGCTGACAGAACTGGTGTCATCACTTGTCATTCAAGCTGTAACTGACTCATCATAGTTAACCTAACCCATTTTCCACTCGCATATGCTGGGGGGCACAGAGCAAAGGAAGGCTTGCAGCATGGTTTGCCCTAGAGCCAGAGAACACTTTTTTAATAATAAATCCTTTACTGAAGGGAAGCAAGTTATTTCATACACCTGAAGGCACCCACTAAGCTTACAGAGCCTTCCAGAATGAAAAAGGCTTTTACAGACATTAACTTTCCTTTGATTCACTTTGTACTTGTCCAGAAGTGTCTGGTGCAGGTACTACAAGAGCTTTCTAAAATATCTACCTACAAAGTAGAAGGGGGAAAGAGAAAAAGCACACAGACTGTTCAGTCTAAGGAAACGACCAGGATGGGTAGAGGAAGAAGGAAAAGCCCACTAAAGGTCAAATGCAATGCATAACAGCCTACTGCAGGCTGGACAGTCCTTATCCTGTCTGCAGTGCGTATGCAGAACAGAGAAGTGATGGACTTATGATTACAGAAAGGAAAAGGTGGATTAGAATGAAGAAAAAGCTTTCTACCAGAAAGAAAAAAATGTGTAAGTAGGAGAGACCATGGCACCTCAGCTTTGGAAGTCTGCAAAGCACTGCTCAAGTGCACATGGCCCCACACAGGCTGGGAAGAAGGAGTGGGTCCCTTCCAGTCCTACAATTAACAGGGAACTCCTGACAAAAAGTAGTAAAGAAATTTGAAACATTTCCTGATGGTAGAGTTCTGGGCTAGGCACACCGGGAGTGTCACCACTACATCCAAATCCCTCAAGCACATACCAGACAGGCTGCATCTGAATGATGGAGCTCCAGGAGGCAGCTGGAGCCTGCTCAGGGGACCAGCAGAGCCTTCCCATCCTATCACCAGATTTGACTATGTCTGTGTCATGAGCACGGACCAGAGGCAGCACAAGCAGAAACAACTGTATTTCCCAAATCTTGCCCACGGCAACTCCGCACACAGGATTCATAGCCAAAAGTGCTCTCCCTCCCAGAACAAATCTTCACACAGCTCAGGTTCTCCTGGAGGTGATCTGAGCATCCCTGCCCTCAGGGCAGCAGATGAGTGCCTACCAACTCCCTTTCCAAATCAGTTTTAACTTTTTCTTATTGCTTTTAACTTCTGATAGGAAGCAAAGCCTGTTGTCATACAGAGGTTTGTAAGCAATGAACATTTGTCTTTCTGCCTACGGAAAGCTGCCAAATCATAAAGCTCCATCCTGTTTGTAAAGCAAGCCCTGGGGTATTATTTTTCCTAAAGTCAATGATGTCACAGAAATACTACTTGAAAACAGAATCTAAAATTACACTCTTGAGTGCAACACATTCTGGAGTTTTCGTTGGCACTGCTAAAATTGTTCTGTTGTGTTTTTCTGGCACAGGCCATAGTCACATAATTGCTTGGGGCTAATCTTGGGAAGGCAAAATATACACAACCAGCACAATTCCACTTCTGCTCCATCTTCTATTAGGAAACAAATATTCTCCACAGCATGAAGTCAGGCTGTCTTTGCCAACAAACTCTACTAAATTGAGCAGAGTGAATTTGGGGAGCCGGGGTAGAGAGTGCAATTTTGGCAGGGCCAAAAGCTTTTGTGAATTATTGCATAGCCAAATTGTTACTTTTTTTTTTTCATTTAAAAAAAAAAAAAAAAAAAAAAAAGGAGGGTGGAAGAGAGGCTATATCAAGAGGTCAAAGAGTTTTGTTTAGTCTGAAAGATTTCCGAATAGTTTTCCCCCCAGAAATATGTGTGAATGAGGGAGAAAAGAGGAAAGAGGACACCTAGGCTATTTACCCCGCTCCGGCTCCAAGCAGAATTTTGTAACTGTTCCAGAAAAGTTCAATCAGCCATTTAAAGACCTTTGCACCTCCTAAATTTACTGGGTTATAAAAGATTTGCTGCCCAGCATTATTCCACCCTATTTCCAGTAGTAGAAACTCAGTGCCAAAAGCCAGAGCACATGAAGCCGTTGTGGTGAGGTGGCAATAAGGAGTGCCAAGTCCCGCTTTCAAGAATATGCTTGCAATACCACCAGCTTGATTGGGCCAGATATTGTGTAATTCAACCAGATATTCACTTTACCATATCTGGCGGAAATAACCATCGTTCCCAGAAGGCTGGTGTTTTCACCTTGACTTTGCTGTTGAGTGAGCTATAGCAATTTGCTGTACCTCCTGTGTGCATCCAGATAATCCTCCACATTAGTATCTTAGGATACATGGATGAACAGCCTTGCTTCAGCTAAGCAGCATGTGTAATTTGATTCAATATATTGTTTTCAAAGGTTTTACAGAGGTTAATAAACCTTTAAAAGCTCCATAATTAGCCTCTCTGTGAAGAGAGATTGTATGGGAAGGAAAAAAAGTATGTATGACCACTAAACCATGATATTGCAAGGGTCAATGAATTTGTGAACCAGAGCACCTAGTTTGGATCAGAAGTCATCCATAGTATTTAATCTGTCAAAACAGTACAAACTGAGACTTCTAGAAGAAAGGCCAACCTCCTGGACTTGGGGTGAGAAAACCAGAGTCTGGTAAAACCTGGCTGCTTAATACTGAACATGGCAAAGTTCATATTCCTTTTTGAACAGAAAAGCAAAAGTCTGCAGAGGGAAAAAGTTGGAGAAAAAATTCAGAAGATGCCACATTTGTTTGTGCTCAATACCACAAGATGTTTCTAAATCAGTGTAATTAATATCAACAGTAATTTCTAACATACAGTTCTAGGTTGCTCCAACTTATGTAAGAACACTGAGCTAACCTGTGACTCCCAAACCCAAGCAGCCCATTTTGCAGGTGGTAGGCCAGCAAACGTCAGTCTCCAGCTTCCTACCGCTGCAGCTGGGACAAGACACTGCATTCCTACATCCCCTATATGTCAGCACAATAACTAACAAAATTCTATAGGGGGAAAGAGCAGGATGTAAAATCTGCTTATTTAGGTGCATTGCCTGTGCTTCCAGCAAAACCATCCCATCCTCCAGTCAGCTAAGATTTCTAATTAGCATATGAGGGAATTTAGCTTCACCTTACAGCAAAAGGCTTGACATATCCACCAGCCCTGGTAATTTTGGATTCTGGTTTCTGTCATCCTCTGCAAAGCTGACACTACAGTATGCAATTTCTGCAAAGGAGAAAAGTCGAGTTTGTTCAAGATAAGGCCCTGACATGGTTTATTTATTTGCAATCTTTAGGGACTGTTTAGCAAACTCTAGAAACAGGCAGAATAGAGTTATATGATGGATTTCAATGATTTAGTCCATCAAGGAGAATCTGAACACAAATTCACTTTCCCAACACAGCACTCTTCAGATAACACTAGTCAAGGCACAGCCAGTGGGGGGAAAAAAGTCTGCTTAGGGCCCAGGAAAAAGTGAGTGAAAAAGCTGAAAGCTCCAAGCACTGGACTAAAAACACCCCCCCACCCCCCACCCCCCAAGTCAGCTTCCTACCCATCAAGGAATACTTCTATAATTTAACTCAGAGAAATGATGCTTTTCTTATGAGGCACTTACGGCATTTGGTTTGCAAATATTCTAGTAATGCAGTGATGTCTGTTTCTCAAACGCCAATAACTATTACTTAGGTTTCTCCTGAGCAACTTCTCTGTGAGCTGGGGTCTTAATGTCTACCTTCCTCAGCAATTTATGTAAGGAGCCCTGTGTCTCCAAGAGATAGATTAATATTTCAAATAAAGTCCACTGATTATCCTCACAGAACTTCCCGAAAGGGCTGGAAGGAAAAAGATGCTCTGCACTGATCTCGATTGCTGGATTCCTTCAAGGCAGATTGTTACACCATGAGGTAAGAAAACACTTCAGCTAACAACAGGCCCTCTTGCTTTCTTATTTTCTTTGTCAGGCTTGGAAAAGCCCAAAATCAGCCACTCCTGCTTTATTTTGGCACCTTTGCTATTGATCCCAACTGCAGCCAGATACCGCAGAGCTGTGGAAACATTCAAGAGAACTGCACCACACTTCATCAAAACTCAAACCCCAAAACTTCACAGTCTGGGCAAATATTCAAGTCAGTTTTGTTTCATCTAAAGGTTGATCCTGATTAGAATAAACAGATGTGTAAAAGAAGAAGTATATACAGAGCCTGAGTGTGCAGACACTGAGGGAACACAGAAGTCAGCCTTCAACCACACACTCAGTTGCATGGGGTTTTTTGCCCATCTTACCCTTCTGATTTCAGGCTGGGATAGGAACATAATGCTGAAAATAAAAGTGAATACCTGGAGATCAGTCTTAGCACAGAAGTTTTAGAGTCTCCCAGGAAAGCCAGCATTCACACGCTTTGGATTCCCACCCTCCAGGTTCAGATCAGCCTCTGAATTTGATGCCAAACCAAACCAGAATCCCAGGCCTCCAGGGCTAGCTCAAGTCTAGCTTATTATAAAACAGTGCTTATCAGCTATATTCATACATGTATTCACCTAGGAGTTGCTCTGGTGGAACTTGGTCAGTAGCACTCAGAGTTGATGTTATTTAGATTATCCTTGGAGTGGTAAATGGCATCAAACCAAAGGGAAAAAAAGCACCTATGAGTGTGAAGCATGTGCCTCCTTCTTCCAGCCTTTTAAAGGGTACAACCTGTTCTTGGTCTAGCATGTGTTACTGTTGTTCCCTTAAAGCCAGGGCCAAGTACTCTATTCAGTGCTGAGAACGTATTTCCACTGCAGGATAAACTGGTAAATCCTGGGGTGCTGCAGGTCTCACGTCCCCGTTCAGCCATGTACTCCCAGATGCCATACAAGAAAGGCTTCCAAACAGGAGGCTGCAAATGTTGAGAGACCACACATCCCTTGTAGTTTAGTACACAGCAGTTGCATGGATGTGAAGCATGTGGAGGGCTCCCTGTCCTCACTGGAAGCATTTTAGAGAACCTCAAAGAACATAAAAAGGTGCAGTGACTATGCTAGTGTGGAATGTCCACCTAATGCCCAGTGAAACTGAAAAAGTGATCTGGGTGTTTTAGATATTAGTGACCAGCAGCTCACTAATATCTAAAAGGGACAATGAGTGCCAAAAATTGACTCCTGAATTCCCCTGGGTCAGGACTTATGACACAGAAAGCAAAGAACATTTATTTTAACTCTCTCAGATAAATAAAACCATGTGCCTTTTGCCTGTGGGCTGTGCTGATAAGAGAGCTGTGCCTTGCAAAATGAAGAAGCTGCCCTGAGGCTGACAGATGCAGGGAACAAGGCAGCTCAGGCTCATCCCGAGGGGGCTGGAGGACTTGGTACCCCAGGCAGGGAGAAACCTCAGCTGAGGGATAGCACCTCATCTCCAACTGCATATACCGCCAAAGACCAGACCAGAGCTATTTACCAGGGCAAGACACAGCTACAAGGCAAAGCCGAGAGCCCTGTTTCTTCCTCCCCTCCCCTCCCACCCTCCCAAAGCACGCGGTCAGTGTGGGTGTCATCTTCAGTTGCATTGGGGTTTGAGTGTTTCAAAGAAGGGAAGGGAGTGGGAAGAAGCCAGGAAGGGCCTTTTAAGTGTAGAAAGCCTGATATGAGGATGAAGTTGACACCTTCTCAAGGCTAGCGTGCAAGAGTCCAATTTTAAAGCCAGGAAAGCTGGAGGCAGGACTTCTAGAGGGTTTCAGCCTTTCACGGGAAGCTCCCGTTATGTGCACATCACTGCGCTGCAGTCCCACATTTGCGTTTCCTCCAGCATAACAAGGAATTTCACTGCAGTTGAGTGACGCTTTCAGAAAGACGGATGTGTGGGAAGGCTGCATAAACAACATTATGGCTCCACTAGCTAACCCATTGCTGTTCCAGGGGCACAGATTTAAGTGGCTCACAACCTTTACTCATCCCTCGCTCCCACAGGTAGCCAGAAGATGACAGACAGCAGGAAGGTCAGTACTTTTATGTTGTAGTCATATAAGGCAAGTAATGGCAACAACCTACTGCAGGTGGTCAGGAAGTCTGACCATGAGTTTATTTCACTGCAGTGTCATTTTATAACAATCAAAACTTTTCAGAACAGTTTGAACAGGTACTAGAGCTGGCAAAACCAGACACAGCCTGTTGTCCTTCCATAGGACAGCCTACTTGTCTCACTTCTGTCAAAACAAAGACTTGAATCCAATTCTCCTAAATCACTGGCAACCGCTGTATGCGCTCTCACTATTCATACTAAATTGAAGTTCACCATTCATGTGGCTTACAGTGTTATCCTTACTGGGCAGATGAAAGCCAGCAGAAAAAAGTGTGTTGTGTGAAGACCCACAGCAGGGGATTAAAACAAGAACCACCTCAGCCTTTCCATAAGCAGCATCCTACCTCCTTGTCTCCAACAAGCCTTAGCCAGTTTCTCCAAGATAAGCACTGGGCTACAGCAACAAAGTCCTAGCTGAAAAAGTGAGGCAGGAATCGGTGGTCTCCAGGGTTTGCACAGCTGGAGCAGGGAGAACTAGAAGTCAGCATGTGAGGGCTGCAGCAGCAACCACCATCCCCTGCTGATTGAAGTGGGTTACAGTCGCTTAACAGAGTTTTCTCACTTGTGTCCCAGGGGGGTTTGGTCACAGCCAAGTGACAGCCCTACTGACAACACGGGCTTGCACTGCACACGAAGGTAGGGCAAGCAAGAGTTTGAATCCAACAGCTGTGTTTTAGCACTGCCCTGAGGCCTCATGTCCTAGGTAAGAGTCCTGCTAAGCCTCAGGCTGTACAAATACAAGACAGACAGGTAGCTCCAGGCCCAGGAGACAGGTTATTTCAGTTAAAGATGAGGCAACAGGGGAACAAAGTAAGTATGAAATGGAAGTGGGTAGCATGAAAGATGCAGTCCTAAAATACCAGCCACTTATTTGCAGATTGCATCAGCTCCAGAATAGGTTTGAATCTGAACTCTCACTAGTGTCAGAGATGCTGGACTCACTACATCCCTTGGAACAGCTCTAAGGCTTGTGCTGCCATGGACTGAGCAAAACCAAACTTGAACAGAACATTCACTCCCTCTTCTAGCACTAAAGTAGCTGCAAGAGAGAGACCAGAAAGGTGGAGGCACACAGGAGAGCAGGAAAGACTCTCTTCTGGCTTCGGTTTTAAGATAATACTGTGGACAGGAGAGGTGGTCCTGCAGGCATTTATTGGATGACTATCCTGCCCCTGAAAGCAAACTATGAACATGTTTTACTTAAATGTAGCAAATGAAAGCAGTGAAAGCTGCAGCTCTGACAAACAACAGGGAACAGCAGCATTTAGAAAAGGGACAAGAAGATAAGCAGTTTAAGATAGAGGACTGGAAAAAGGTAAGGTAGTCAAAGTGATTAATTACCAACTTTTTATGACAACATCGGGACACACATTTGCTGAATGCACTGGTGACTAGTGTGGAAATCCCAGGAGGATGCAGGGATGGAGCTGTGACATCTTATCTGGCGTGACATCTGCCTCTGGCTAGAGCAGCAAGATTGTTTTTGCCACTACTGGAAAGAAGATTGCTGTAGTCAAGAACAGAGCTGCTCAGGGAAGGAAAAAAAGTAGCACTGTGGAGAGAAAGCAGTAAGGAGTTTAGTATTATCCAGAAAGATGAGGTATACAATTAGACATGGCCTTAAGAAAGAGTAAAGAAAACTCTAGACTATGATCTTGGTGGGTTACACATAGTGTTTGAGGAAGGAGGGACACAATTTGTGAAGAAAGACCAAGTGTCTTTTGTTTATTACGCTGATAGTTGTGGCAAGAACCATTTGGCACAGATACCCTCCTGAAGTAGAAAGATGCAGCTGCAGAAATTGGAGACCACTTTCAATAACACAACCTGCAAGGTGTGAAATCAAGAGAGAAGACAGATGGGCACAAACAGAGGCACAGAATGAGCAGGTCAGATCAACTTGGCCTTAAAAGGAAAGACACCTTAGAAAGTCAAAATGAAACATGTCTGTTTATTGATAGATATTTGAGACTGAGCTAAATTTAAAATCAAGAACAGTTGAAAATGAAACATTCTGCAGACGTGTGGTTATTTGTACAGCTTTGGTTAACACCCTTCCTGGCAGTGAAAGGCACTTTAATGTGGTAAAGACAGTGCGAGAAGAACATTGCTGTCGTCTTCTCACCGTGCCTTGCACAGGTTAATCTCTGCAGATTGTTGCCCCGTGTGTCTCTGTACAGCTCCCATCACCACAATCAGAGACCCTGGAAGGTTACCCAAGTACCAGAAGGGCTAAACCATCAGTTGCCAGCACTACGTTACATCCCAACTGCCACCCAAAACAGAGCAACCAGAAAAACCTGTACAGCATGGAGAGAATCTCAGAGCTCACTCGGTACCACCCAAGTCTGAAGAAAAGGATGCCCCTTTCCAATAAATCGCAAGTCTGTCATTGCAGAGGGTCAAGCCAGACTTCTGAGAGAGTCACAGGCTTCATGCTGTCAGTCATATTAATGATGCAATGCTTTATTAATTGGAGTTTTCCTGAACAGCATGTGCAGTATCAGTGACACTCATAATTAAATAGGCAGGCAGCATTTTTTTTTTTTAAATGAGCAGAGAGTTAATTGAATTCTGGAGTCCCTGTGATCAGCTGTGAAATTTATACCTGCAATTTGTGCAGGCAGCAAGAACTAGAGCCTTTGGGGCCTTGTTATTCATCAAAAATAGGCTGATTTATTTGTGCCAAGTATCTCTGTAGGAGGCTCTTGGGCCCGATGTACAGTCACTTTCCTCCAATTAACCTCCCTGGCCTAGAGGGAAAAGAGAATTAGACATCTGTTAAAAGCACAAACCTAGTCTTGAGAAAGTAGGCACATTTCAGTGGAAGCCAGCTCTCATCTGAGTTAACCTCTGGCCACCAGGAGTTGAGGAGTTCCCAGCATGAAATATGTCAAGAACAGCTGAGACAGACTAAGGAGCTGAAGTTACTCACACATGATAGGAGGTGGAAGGGACCTGGCATGAGTCAGCTGGACCAGTCTACTTCAAAGAGAGCAAGCTTCACACCAATCTTTTCTGAGAACATCTCTCATATCTGTTTTAAGGCTTCTACTGCCATTAATACCTTAACAACTGCTACCCCTCCAAACATCTGATTTTCCTTTCTCTTGGCTAGCCCCACATATAACCTCTACAGGCATACAACTCATATGTAAAACTGGTTCATCTTTGTGTGTCTGTTGCTTCTCCTTTTATTTTTGGCACCAGTAGTGGTTCACTCGCTGCTATACCCTGCTATATAGCTTATGTGGCCCAGAGACCTGTGTGCCACTCAGTATTTGGAAAGTCAATTTTACCTCCCAAGCACCAAAATCTGGGTTAACAGGTCATCTTGGATCCCAGCAGGGACATAAGGGAGGTCATGGAGATAAACAGAACCAAAGGCGCTAAACCCTGCAAGCTCATCAGCAGTCAAAGAGCCCCAGTACCCTGGACCTGACAGGGCAGGGGAATCCCTGGCTTAGGGGCCAGCTCCTGAGATCCCTCCTTTGGTTGACAAGTCCTACAGTGCAGGACGGTAATTCCTCTCCTCCTGTTTTCTCTCTTGTTTGTGCAAAATTCAGTTCCCAGAAGACTGTGCTTCAGTCAGCCACTTTTCATGCTACCTGTCTTTCAATTACTGTTAAGTCTGGGTAAATTTTTGTACCAGGACTGGAATTGGATCACTTCTTTAGGTTCCTTAGGTTGGGGTTCAGTGCAAAGCAACTCAGTATGGTGAAAGCAGGCATTTTTTAGTATGAATAGTTTGTATACACTTTCAGGAAACTTTCTAGACACAAGTCACTTAGTGTCAGTATCTCAAGGACCAGACAGAGGCTGAACAGAGGTCGTGAGGTCTGGAGCTGTGTCTTCATGCTGCATAAGACCTTTCTGGACCTCCTCTTAGGACCAATCATTGCTCAAGAGCGCCCATGAAACCTTACGGTAGAGCCAGGAACCAATAATATCCTTGCTTAATGGATTTTTCCAGTCTAAGGCTAACTCTGCCAACAATATGACAACATTGTTCTTCATCACTGAAGCACTGCACCAACGTGCATTAGCTAATCCCCCTCAAATGTGTGGGAAATAGTTTGGAGTTCTGTAGTTGGCTTTTATAAAAAACTTCCATCAGAAATGGCTCCAAGGCATAGACAGATCTGCCATCCGGACATTCTGGAGAGCCCACAGTGTAACTAGTTTTACATGGCAGAAGTGTAAGCCAGTATTTTTTTAATAATGTTTGATTTACAGAGAAAGACTGAGCTCAAAATGGCACCTGCTAGTCTCAAAAGTACACCAGAACAGCACAGCCAAATTTTCCACCCTGCTTTTGTCCAGAGTAGGTTGCAGCACCAAGCTTTTATCTTCACCATGCTGTTCATAGCAACGGGACCTGTGACTTTTGGTTGGGGGTTGTTTGTCTGTTTTAATGCTTGATTTCCTTTAAAAGGTTAGAGTTTGGTTTGCAATTTATTTTGGCTGTCTTGAATATAAAGTTTACTCTGTCCACCTTCCAGGAAAGCCCATTAAGTATCTGAGTCTGCTGGAAATCATGGGTGGCCAACATGACACTATCTAGAACAGTCCTTTTCCCCCATCCAGTATCACTGGTTGTTTTGGAAACAATCCTCTTGGGGGGATAGGGGGGGCAAACAACCCCCAAACATATACACCATATTGACAGCCCATTTAGCTGTTAAAGTCTGTCTTTTCTCATGGCTGAATGAAGCCGTTTAAAATGACCAGTCAAGAGTTGTTAAGGACTCTTACAAAGATCTTCAGTGATGCCCTGACATCAACATGACAAAAATCTGTAAAAACTGTTGGTATAGAAACTGGTTTCACAGGCTAACTGGTCTATAAACAGTCAGAAATTTCTTTTTGTATTTCAGCTGGTATTTCTTTATAAATTAGCTCAAAGTCAAATGCAACTCAATCACCAAGCAGCTTAGGTGGCTGCTTACAAAAGGCGGCAATGGCAGCAACTGCTCCTAGAGGCTAGCCTGGGAACCTTTTAATAAGGACATTTAGTTCCCTAAGACACTCATCCCTTGGAAGAAATGCAGTTGTCATAAAACAATTGTAGCCTGCCCGCGTTAGATAGGATCTCAGTAGGTTAAGAATTGCTCCAGTGATTCTGGAGGTCTGCAGCAGTCTCATGACAAGAGTTTCTCCCAGGAGCACTTCATAGGAATTGAACCATGCTTTAAGGTAGGCTGCTTTCAGCAGGGGTCTCAGCAGGTACCTTTGCTTATTAAAGTAGACAACAGCAGCCCAGGTCATTTTTGCTGATCCGGGAAATTTCCTGTTGGCCTAGTGCTAAATACACGTCAATCCTCAGCAGCACACAGCTTCACATCCAACCGACACCTGTAGTGCACAAGTTCACCGAGCAGAAGAAATGCCACAGTGTGTTCGCAGGAAAAGACATAATACAAGTATAACTGCAGAAAAATACATGACAGGAGTCAAACGCTTAAGAGGACGAGATTCACAGGTCCACAGTTATGTAAAATAAAGCCCCACAGGAAGCAACCTGCTACTGCCCAGACAGGGCTGCTAACCACCATATATGCAAAGCTGCATCTTCAACTTTAGTCCTTTAAGCAGTATTTAAATGCACTTGCCTTAAGCAAGCTCCATTAGTAAACACGAGGTATTTGCACCAGAAAACTGGATGCCAGATATCAGGCTCTGCCAGCCAGGGAGAGGAACGTGCCACCCATGAGTCACCCTTCTGCGCTGAGCCAGGCAGCCGGCTGGGACAGCAAGCACACTGCTGGCACGCAGGGCTCTCCTGTCACACAGACCTCTGCAGACAATAGGCTGGATTCGGTTTGGCGTTTGGAGCTGCCTTCCAGAAAGTCTCAGACAGCTCATGGCTAAATTCACAGATGTATTAGCTAGTCACTCCAGAGAAGTCAGGACATAGATGCAGAAAGGAGAGGGTTTTCAAAGCAGTTTATGGGAGAGCACCCTCCAAGATTTTTATTTAGGTTTTGGTTTGGTTTTTTTTTTTAATGTATATAAAGACCTACATGTAAACACACAATTAAATCAGAACATTTACTATGAAGTTATTTATGCAACCTCTATAGGTTTAGTCATAGACAAAAACATTGCATCCATCTGTCATGCTGGATCAGATAACTGATCCATCAAACCCAATAACTACTTCTGGAAAGCAGGCAAAAACCTCACTTGCTTAATTGTGCTTCTTAAAGACACGGCCTCTCCTCTCACGCTGTGGGCAGATAGGAGCAACCAAGGTCCAAAAGGTCTACAAGATACCAAAGATTTGCTTCAGGTCTCCTGAAAAATCTTAGTCAGCAAGAATTACAGAAGGATAAAACTCCCAAGAGGCTCTCCTGGTGAGCCATCCCAAAGTCAGCCGTCAAGAACTGACCCTAAGCAAGAGATCGCCTCCAGTGCAGTTCTTCGTGCAGCATCCCAGCCCAGCGAAGCCTCCGACTGCGGCAGCACCAGCCCTGGCACAACGGCGGCCGCTGAGCTGGTCCCTCACCCCGGCTGGGGCACCGAGCAGCCCGGCCCCAGACACACCTCAGGCCTCTGCCCACCCTCAGCCCAAGGACGCCCCCGGCGCTTTCTCCCACACCGGCCGGCAGCCTCTGGCCCCCTGCGCTGCCCCACCGGGCACCCGCAAAGCACAGCGAAACCCTACATCTGTTTTTCTGGGTACGTATTGGTACTTACTGGGGAGGCAAACTCCAAAAGAAGCTGCGCTGCCCAGCCCGACCCCTTAACCTGCCACCAGCGCCTTCCGCTCGCCCCTTGCCAGGGCTACTGGTCCCAGGGGGGCAGGGCAGGGGGTGTTTCGCAGCCAGATGGGGGTAAGGAGCCCCCCCATCCCCCTCGCACACAGGGCACCCATTGCGGGGGGCCCTGGGGAAGAGGATGGACCCGGAGGCCCCCCCAGGCGCCGGCCTGGCCGTGGCGGTGTCGCGTTCAGCCCCCCCCGCCGGACCCCGCTCGCTTGCCACAAGAGGGGGACAGAGCACTGCACTGCGGGGCCCGGCCTCGCCGCGCCTGGCCGCCAGCTCTCCCCTCCCTCCCTCCCTCCCTCCCTCCCTCCCTCCCGGGGTCACCGCTGCGGGGCAGGATGCTCCCCGCTCCCACGTGGGTCCCCCCCAGCTCCGCTTCGCACCTTGGCTGGCCCCTCCGCCGTGACCCAGGGCCGGGGGGGAGGACAGCGTGAAAGGCACTGGAAGGCGGGGAGGAGGTTCCCCTGGCTCCCCGCTGCCCCCCACATCCCGGGGGGGTTGGGTGCGGGGCCCCTCTCTCTGTCGGCTGCAGCGGGGTGCGGTCCCACCCCCGCACGCTGCGGTTCTGCATCGCCATCTGATCAAACACCACAAATAAAGTTGTTTGTTTAAAAGATATTTGAGCAGCTCTTTACCATAAGTGACAAATCATTATTTAATTCCTTCGGTACTCGTGGAAATAACATCAATCAAAATGAATGCATCTGCTAGCTAAATATGAATGTAATCATCCATTAAAATGTTAACACTTATGAAAACTGTTTATTAAAATAAAGTTATAAGAATCTCATTGTGATTTGATAATCAGCTAATGTCCCCTTAAGGCAGAATTCGAACACTTGATGTTTGGAACTAGATAACATTTTAAATGCCCCATCAGTTTATAACTCCAGTTATTCTGAAACATGATTAAGCCTTTGCATTGCAGCCCTGGAAACCGATGTCCTTTTTTTATCCTTGTGCTCATACATCGCAAAACGGGCCTTCTACTCCAGCCACGTGTACAAACCCCAAATTCTGATAAACAGCCAAAGAGGTGAGCACATGGAGATAAACTGAAACCAGAACTGGGTGGTTTTACCCTACCTGAAGGGCTCACGTGTCAGCAAGAAGTGCTGGAGTTAGGACAGCATCTTTCCTTCAGCCATGGGGAAACTGGAAGAGGTTGACGAAAGAGAATCCTTGGTACACGACAGCCTGTGCCCAGGGAGACAGTGACGGGACCAGGAAGCCATCCATCTACCCAAGTGTGCATGCAATATGTGGCCCTACAGACCGCGCTCCATTCTTGTCCTTGTGTACATCCCAGCTGGCACATCCACCTGGACATGCATGTTGGCATCCTCTACCTCAAACCCAACCCTTTTCTCTTTTCTAAGAAGAGAGAAGTTATACATGTAATTAGATAACATTTTTCTGTGAGACAGCTGACAACCATAGGCAGGTTTCATTTTGAATCATGCTTTTGATTAAGCACATACTGGGTCTACTTCCTTGTACATAAGCCTGAGCTCCCCAGGCAGCTTGCTGTGTGCCCAGCCTGGCATGCAGGAACCACACAGTGCATTCATGTGCACTGAGATTTTTGGCCTCCCCTGTTCTGGTAACTCGTCAATTTAGATTCAGATATGACTGCGACAAATTCAGTTGGCACCTGTTTGCTACATCCAGCATTTCACCAGACAGCTCCGAGGGGAGCCAGGCTCTGAGTTCCTACTATGCTTTAATCTCCAGCCTCAAGCTAGCTCAGGCATATCTCTGTAGAAATTTCATCCATGCCGTTGTCCTTTGACAAGCGCACTTTTATCCTAAACTACTATTTCCACCACAATTAATAATAAATCATATATCTTGCAACAACTTACTTAGGAACTAAACTATTTCAGATACCCCTGAAGCTGCTAAGCTTAGTCATAAAGTCCTATCAAACCTCCAATACTGTGTGGTAATAAGGGAATTTTGTTAATCTGTTCTAGTGTGTACTCTTCAAAAATCTTGAGGATTCTTAACACATAAATAAGGACTTTCTCTACAAATTTCTGGGTTTCAGCTTCTTCAGTTGAATTCAGTAAACAGTGGTTTCATAATTCCCAGTCAACTCAGCTGTAAACCCCCAATTACTGACAATTTATTACATATTAGCTTTAACAGGATAGATCCAAATTCCTTTGATAACCACAAGGAAATCGTGAGCACTGTCTTTGTCCTGGAGAATTTCCACTATCATTCAGCATTAGTCAAGCCCTAATGGACATTAAAAAATAAAGAATTGCTGAAAGACTGTAAAAAATACATCATTTCCACTTTCCCATGTGACTGAGGCCTTGAGAAATTGACTGACACAGCTATAACAAAATAATTATCCTGTTATAGCTGTGCCTGTATAACTTTTCCACATGGACACTCTACTCTAAAATTTAAGTGACTTTATTACAGAATAATTACTCAAGGACTTTAGTCCAGAATGAGGTTCTGCACAGGAGAGTTTTGGCAGTGTGGCTCTGGTGATTTAAATTCACCATACTAAGCAGGTGAATTTTGCTGTGTGGACTCTCAGGAGAGTCTGCCAGCAGTGTTAGATAAGACATCCCAATTCCATATTATCTGAAAATTGAACTTCTGCGCTGTACAAGACATAGCATCCTATTTTGCATACACTCTCAAACAGGCAGGGCTTTTGCCTCCCTGGGGAATGTTCTTTCACAGCTTGGAAGGGAAGACAGACAGAAATCACACAGTTGTAGAAAAAGAAGGGGATTTGGTAAACCTAGGGTCGCATTTTTCAAGTGCACTGTCAGTTCCATTTGCAAATATGAACTCTGGATGTCCAGCCTTCCCACCCACTTGCCTACAATTTTGGCTAGAAAAATACACCTCTCGCGCCAAATTCACTTTCCTTACTGGTGTTCTAGTAATAGGCTTTCAGAAATATGCAGACCTCGCATGGGTTACAACTGACCTTAAAAAAATGCTATGCTCTTAGCACACATTATCTATATGTGCTGTCAAGCCTCTGCTTTCAGCAGGCCTCCTCTGACCAGCTGCTGGCTGCCAGCCTGATTTGGCTGAGTCACCCTGGCCACAAATGATTCATTAAAGCCACCGAGGATCATCACAAGCCACATTCTTTTAATGAGACTTTGCACGCCTCCATTAATAAATGTTGTCACGATTTGGGACATGGAGTCACAGGGAGAACCTCAAATCTGGAATGCACAAGGGACTTGTAACATCATCATCCTCCTCCTCGTGTCGATTAGCTTCCAAAGACACGGCAGGCTCTGACTACACCAGAACGAAGGAGCCGCATCTTGCCTGATCTCAGCAGCAGAAGCAGCCCCAGTCTCTGCTCAGAGACCACCCGGGAATCTTAGGTGCTCCAGGCACGGAGTCATTTACCACGTGTTTGAAATTGAACTAGTGGAAAGATCTTGTTCAGTCCCAAAACACAGCTGAGCTAACACACAGGAATCAAAGGAAACAAGCAGCCCTATTAACAGCAGAATCAGTGAAGCCTGGTTTGCTGTGCATTTGTCTTTCAAAGTTGAGCTCCTCTGTGGATTCCCTCATGCCTAAAAGACTGAATTTGTGCCTTTTCTTTGATGAACAAGAGTTGAACAGGGTCTCCTTTGCCTACACAATGCAGTACATTTTCTTAATTGTAAAACCTCACACGCCCCTCCAAATCAAATTTGCCTGAAATTAAATAATAAGCTGCATCTTTGTTGGAAACAGTAAGCATTACCTATTGGTAAAGGGAAGCAGAGGACGAGAGCACAAGAATGGGTTTATTTATAGAGGTTCAAGGCCTTTGACTCATGCAATTCCTGGATCAAAGACTTTCTAGGTACACAGGCAGGTGAATTATTATAGACTATCCTGGCACTTTCCCCATCTGTCAGACAAGGATAGTATCACCCCACTCCACACTGGTATCATGAAATTTGAGTATAATACTCATAAGAGCATCTGTAGACCAGGCCAGGTAATTTATACTCAAATCAATTTTCAATGGTAGTAAATCTTCTCATTTTAATTCTATTGGAGGGTGGAAAAAAAAATATCAGAGAAATGTATGTCTCCTTAACAAATTAAAGAACTAAATAACTCCACCTGTTTAGTGAGCAAAATTTAGAAATATCAAATTGCCCAAATTGGAGCAGGTAACCAAGCTTTGCCCTTCAATAACACACTGAGACCTCTGTTGCTCTACAGAACAACTCCAGCTGCGGATGACCTTTTTCTTCTTCAGAGCCAAACCACTGCCCCATGCGTTCCCTGAAAGCACCAACTCTGTTGCTCCAGATGAAGTGTATTTGGTGGGAAGAGCATGGCTGTGTGCTCTCCGGGGCATCCCTGTATGAGAGGGATGGCTTTTCGATGAGCTGCGAACCACTCCACAGGACATCTGGGGAGAAGATTGGGCTGGAGAGAAGGGATGAACTGTTTTTCTGTGCAACTCCCTTCTTAGTCCGAAATCAAAGAGAGTAGCTGTATATGGAGCATCCTGTTTCTAAAGTGTTTTCTTGAAATTGCTTCTATTTTCAGGAGTTCTCATCCTGGACACCTACTCACACCATAACTGGGTTTTATTGTCATGGGAAAAAAGGGATCATCAGCACTAGAAGCAAGGAAATAACGAACAGTTGATATCTTGCAGCTAAGTGTGATCCAGGCTCCACCTCAGTCAGATCCAGGAGTCCCACTGACATCAGTGGGGCAGGGATTTCACTCCTGGAGGCTTGGTTTTTGTTTTGTGTTTGTGTTAAAGAGCCTGGGAACCCGTGCTTGATAAGGTCAAGCAAGTCTAGCAGGGGTGACACAATGCTCTTCTCCCCTTTCAAATCTCAGGCACAGCCCAGACCACTGTGTGTGTGTCTGCGTCTGAATTATTTAACTGTCCAGCTGGTTAAAAATAGCACACCAGCAACTCCCTTTCCAGCCTTTGACTGTTAAATGGGCCGTCAGAGCCCAGCCAAGTGCCGAGGTCATGGCCCGGGCTGCACATGTGGACAGGGCGAGCTGGATGCCAGAGGGAGAGAGAAGCATGTCACTGCAAAACCTAGTTCCAGCACGATGATATCAGCCTGCGAAAGAAAAGCAAGGCCGACTCAGAGCACTATGAAGCTGCCAAAGAAAACACTGTCTTCACAATGAACAAAAGTCTGATTAATTATTAATTGCCTGCCAGCTAATTAGCATTCCCTTGGGCAGCTGTCTACAGAATGCCTTATATTTCCAACCCACCCCGGGCCAACATCATCTGTGCAAATGGCTTTGGATCAGAGTTAGCAACTGATTTGTTGCCTGAAACAAGTTGTTCCCCTCCCCTCTCCCCATCTCCTCCTGTCACCCTTCTTTTCTCCACCCAGGGACTTGAGCTCATTACAGTGTCAGCTAAGCAGAAAACATCCCTTGCTGATGAATCTCTTTCCCGTTCTGGCACAGGCGGTGCTTTTCCGAGGAAGCTGGACACCTCCCACCCGCCAGCCCTGCGCACAGCCCTCAGCCTGCGTAACGGGAGGATGGCTGGAGTGCCCCAGCCCTGACAAAAGCCTCCTGTGGCTGCTGCGTGGCCAGAGAGGAGGGGAGCAGCTCTGGGCGGCAAGGAGCCGATTAGCTCCAGAGACAGGGACCAAATCTTGGCTTTAGAACTGAAGGCAGCATTTAGGGAATTCAGCGTCAGCTAATGCTTGTGTTCAGCTCCTGTTAACGTTAATGGGACTTACGCACATGCATCAAGGGCAAGCAGACCCCTTACGAGAGCAGAAGCATAAATTACAGCTATGTACAGGCAGAGCAAGCCTTCAACTTGCTGTTTTACCATGCAAAGAAAGATGTACTTTCCATTTTAAGAACTTAGCAGCTAAATAAAGCGTGCCTTTTTTTTTTTTTTTTTTTTTTAATGGAACAAGCCAATGCAGTTGGTGAAATACTGCTACAGAATATGAAAGTATCTCACTTTAACATCACACTGCTCAGCAAAGACTTTCCACAAACTAGGATACCACGTTAGGATTACTAGCATCTCCAAATTGCACCTCTCTGGGACTTAAGTATGTATCCTGCTGTCCCTGCAGTACTGGACAAACCCCAAAGAGGGTTTGCCATTTTCCCTGAGACGCTCACCCAGACTCTGTGTTTTATACCTGACACCTGAGTGTACCTGTCACTCATATTCATTAGATAAAAATGTGCTTGAGAGCTTAACAGGAAAGGAGACAAAATTTATAAGGAAAGATGAAACAAGGATCAACTACAGAGTGGTCTCAGGTGTCAAGTCTGACCACCAGCAACCAGATGTACCAGAGAAGATGAACTGACCTGGAATCCAGTGGTGGTAATGCACATCAACAACTTTGCCAGAGCTCAGACTGATGCTCCAACTCCAGAGATTTGAGGAAAGATCACTTCCCTCACAGACAAGGCCAGGTGATGAAAGCTGCCGTGGTGATCAGAGAAGTCCTCATTAACAGGAGCACAGGATCATCGGGCCAGAGAGCAGTTTCCTGGTCTGTTTACAAATTTTTTAGAACAAGGAGTCCTACATCTAAGACTATGTGTCCTGGCTCTTACTGCAATATAAACATCATAAATGGACTGTTTTCCTACCCCAAAGCCAGAAGATAAGTGCTGATGCAGCAAGACGACTGAGATAAGAATAAGAACAGTTGTTTTCAAAATGAAGGGACACAATTTGTGGGAAATTCATTGGTTTTGGGCAAGGAACTTGATCTGCCAAGTAAAAATTAAAAATGCTCCAATAAACACTGTCAAATTCTTATTCTTATCCTATAGGTTTGCTGTGGCTGCTGCCTAGCTCTAACACTCCACTGTGCCAAAAAGGCAGCACATTATTCAAGTATGAGACCGTTAAGTTACATCTCTATAGATATGGGATATAACCCCTTGAAATATATAGGCACTGCAGAGGAGCAGAACATGGTTTTGTAGTACCCCTGTTAACAGTTCTGCAAAGAACCTGCAGCCATGATGCACAGCCAGATATTTTATTAGACTACATTTTCCTCGCGTACATGAGTCATATAAAGTACATAAACTCATGAAGTCCGACTAAGACTAGCATAAATCAGGGATAACACCACTGAAGCCAATAGAGTCGCACTGGGGTGAAAGTGGCATAAATCAGAGGCTGATCAGGTACACATTTTCTTTAAGGTAGACAGACCATTAAGTGGCTTACATAGACTCCTTATCACATTACAGTTCTGTAAGGTAAATAACAGTCACCATGCACTGTATATAATGAATTGCAGCCTGCAACATACAGCAAATGGCCATTTTTTCTCAGGGAATCTCTCAGCTCAGAGCTCTGGGACCAAAAATAATGGGCAATATTCTCCAGCATTCATGTGTGACATTCCCATTAGTATTAACAGGAGGTATGTGCCCAAAGTCAGGATGTATTCATCAGCAATCTGAATTGGTTATTACTGAGCCTCCCGATAAATGTTCCGGTTTCATCCCCAGCAATGATCCTCCTAGGGAGCAGCCACAGCTCTTTACTCACCTTTGCACAGCACTTGCACAGGAAAATATTTACTCAGTGGCAGGTAGAGCCGGAATGAGAGGAAGTGGGGCAGTCTTGTATCGCTTACCTCTGAGCAACAACCCCCAAAGCCTCACACTGGTGGCCCAGCTCAGACCAGGGCTCACTGGTGCATGCACTGAGCACCCATCACAGGAGACAGCATCAGGCTGGATGGTAACTGCAGCCTTGAAGAAGGTAAGAGAAGTGACCACAGTCACAGGGCAGATCAGCAATAGAGCTTGTGAAGCCAAGCCTCTGATCTTATAGTCAAATATTCTGTTACATGCTACCACCTTCCTGCATTTACTACCTTAAAGGGCTGTAATCTCTCTCACTTTCCCATAAAGTTGAATCTATTGACTTCAGAGAAGATTGCTCCAAGCTTGTGTTGGAGAAGGTGGAAAAAGAAATCTGATCTCTGAAGTGCAACAGAAATAATCAGTGACAGAATATGATTTAGTAAACTTACTGATTAATTTTACAACATAAATGCCCAGCCTGCCTGTTTTCCTCCCAATAAAGCCTGTTTTCTGCCTATTTACTCATGTGTTTAACCATCATCTGCTTAATTTCTGAATTACACTTCAAGACAACTCCAACATGGAGCTAAAGCAGGTTCAACAGGCAACCCAACTGTAGCTAACACAGGCAGAGTATTCATGTGTACACAGCTTTGTTAACAAGAACAAATTGCTTCCTGCTCTGAATTGCACCTAAGAAGAGCCATAAGCTGGTTCAAAACTAAATATACGCCACAGCGTATGTGCTTGCTAAGAAGGTCATTAGAACATAGAGCTTGGGGAGAGTGGTGTGGCAGGAGAAAATAAATACAGCAATAAGATGCAGTGGAATCTGTGCAAGAGAAAAGAACTGAAAGACACAGGAGGCCAGGGAGCACAGCTGCTTGAAATAATTCTTTAGAAAAGAAATGGTACAGCTGCACGCCTGATCCTAAACCCCTGCCTCTGAAAGTATGAACCCTGTCAATGCTATTCCTGCCCTACCCAAGCATAAGGACCCGGCACTATAAAGTACCTTACGGAGAGCCAAAGGTGAGGCTGACCATCCAGCCTAAAGCATTAGATCTTAAGATTTTGGAGGTGTTGCGTTTGCAATTTAAAAAGCTGGTTTTAGCAAAGACTTTCTTCACTGCAGTGATACAGTCTGCTTCCAGCTCTAAATGCAAGAGCTTAATCCCAAGTTACTGGCCTATAGACAAAGCTTCCAAGAACACTGTCCATACCTTTGACAAGCTGTAATTAGTATAATAGAACAATGTAAATATACTCTTAACTTAAAGATGACTGGCAGTGATACAATAGAGGGGTCAGGGGGAAGCTAATCCAGAAATTCAGCATGTACCCCCTTAAGCAAGGAATTTGAGTGCAACTAAAAATAGAAGGTGAGACTATCTGACAGCTAAATTGCCAGTGGTAGCTTAGCATGGATTCGGTTACATTGCTCAGCGACCCTCAGTGAATTAAATAGATTGAAATGCTAATGATAGAGTGAATTCCCAGTACAGAGGTAGAATAAAGCAGTCAGATTAGGTTTCAGACAAGGTGAGTTCAATGGCAGCGAAGAGATCAGAGTTTGTTTAGATCAAGGTACAAAGGTAATTTGTCTAGATCAGGGTAGAGAGATGCTTCTTTAAAGCTTAGGGGCTCCCCATGTTAAGTAACATGCTGAAAACAGCGTAGACCTGACAAGCTATTTCAGTGACTGTTATTTTATGTGATTTCTATCAACATTGGAACATTTTTCACTAGTCTCAATACACTCTTAATGGCATTGTCATTTATCTCCTAATTAGTTAAATGCTACTCTGATGACAGATGTGTGACGGTTCACCTGTGCTGTCACTCAGACTGTACTTATTTCTTCTCATTGGGTATTCTAACCAGAGTACAGCTTCGCTGAAACCATAACTGTGGCATTTATTCTCTCTTGTGTTTACAGTCTCACTTATACCGTGGCATCACAGCTTCAAAAGCATGCAGAGGTTCATCCCCACTGCTCCTCCTGAAGGTATAAGGTCCAAAAGCAATATGGCCACAGAAAGGAGACAAGCCTGACCAAGTGTCTTACCTGCCATTGCACAGACCGAGCCCAGGCCACCTGCATAACAAAATTTAAACCCTAGGCTAATGATAAAGCAAAGTGATACCCACAAAGCACACGCAAAAAATAATAACTGAGCCTGAAACTCCATCCAAGGATCACCCATTTAAAACAACCCTGGAGGCTCTCCAGAGTGGCTCTATTACTATATAAATTCCAAGATCAATTTAGCCTTAAACAACTCATCCATCCCTTCTCATCCAAGGTCACATAGTGAGTCAATGCCATTAGATTTAAAAAAAACCAACTTGAAATAAGATGCACTATCCTAGCAGTAAGCACAATTAAAGACTTCACTTGACAAGACAGGGGGCTCACCATCACTTGGAGCTTTAAAAATGAGATTATGCATCTTTCTAAAGGATGCATTTCAATTCAATACCCTTGTAATTCAGGATAGTTATTCTCGTAAGAAAGTGACATTGCAACTTGTCATTCGACTATCAATCAGTGGTGTCATAATACTTCAGTGTCAGTTTTCTGTTTCCATCATAATAAATAAATAAGAATTATGTATTCTAGTGAAGAAAAAGCAATGTACGGCTATGTAAGGTTGGGAGAGGCGTAACATGTCATGTCCATGGGAATTTCTTTTGCTGTAGTGCTGATGAAGCTGTGAGCAGGAAATCTGAGCTGAGACCCATGCGTTTGGTCTAAGCACCAGACCTCACCATCTGGTCAGCAGGTTAATTACTATATAGGAAAAAATACAAGAAAATAAGATTTTCCAGAGTGATAATTTGATTTAAGTTGTTGTGTTCTAGAGCTGAGATACAAACAGGACCAGTTTTGAGATGGCAGCTGACTCTGCCATAATCAGTCCCTCAGTCAGACAGGCTGCGTTTTGAGCAATCAACTTCTCAGACACTGCATATAGGATGGGACTCACTTCTGCCTTCCTCTTCATTGAGGCTAGTTCTTGGTTTAATCTCAGTATTGCTACAGGAAAAAGACTATGTGGCCAGCATCTGGGAACTGCGTGAGACAGCTTTGATGACTACTCATGAACCATCACCCTCAGCATCAAAGGTTAACAAGAGTCTGGGACCAATTCTTCCCTGCTATACCAGTGAAAATCTGAGTAACTACAGTCCTTCAAGCACAGAGATTGGCAGCAGAGTCTCAGCCCTTGTGGTTCCCGGCCTAAAGGAGATTCAGCAAGTGGAAATAATTCTCAAGAAGCAGAGCTCTGATGTGCTCTCTCCATTCATAGTAACAGTCCACTTTATGCGAAGTGACTCATTACCATGAGTGGAGGGAATGTGATTCAACCAGAAAAGTACATGTAATTTGCATAGATTACTTTCCCACTTGATTTCTATGCTGTGGAGTAACAGGGACTGCCTTCAAGAAAAAGAAAAAAAAAAAAAAGGATCATCATCCCATGAGTAATTCTTTGCTTAAGTATTAAGAGATAAAAGATTGAAGAGACATTTGGCAGTCCAGAAAAAAAAAAATATACTGTGAAGAAGGAAGCCTATGTTCCAGTTATTTCTAGTGTGGAAGTGAAATGAAACTAGTGTTTGGAGGATGCTTCAAGCACCACTTGCAAAGTAAGGCAAAAATGTTTCTTTGCAGCCCATGGAAGTCAGTGCTGGAAGGAAGAAAGAAAGAGGAGGTGGCCTCAGGGATGAGTTGGTTGCATTTCAAGTTTTTGCTTTTCTTCCCTGGCTGGGTGGGGCTTAGATTTTGTTCAGAGGTGGCATCACCCTCATCAGCCTCTGTCAAGAGACACACCACTGCAGAGCTGGTGGCTCACTTCTGAAAAGAAGGTGGTCTCCTTCAGACTGGCACCTTGCTCAGGACACTGCAGCATTTCACCAGATGAAACTCAAAGAGAGCTTTCAGCATACATATATCACACCATTAACCTAAAATGAGGATGTGATTTCATTTATAACTCTGCACTGAAATGTAGTGGCTGCAGTGGGTAGTTTATCGTTTCTTTTGCTGAAGCACTTGCTGGCAGAATCACGACAGAAAGAGGCAACTGGTTCCAGCAAAGTCACAAGGGCAAACCCAGGCTGCTTACTTCGTGCATGAATGGTTTAACATGACAGGGCATGGAGGAAGCAGATCTGTCAGGAAAAATAAACAGGAAAGAAAATATGACTTGAGAATAACTCATCCCAAGTAAATTGAGCTTTCCGAAGAAGCAGCATGCAAGCTATTGGGTTTCAAGAGTTTCATCCTGGCTCCAGGCAATGTATGATGCTTCACTTGACAAACAAGCCAAGCTCAAGAAAAACAACTTTGCTAGATTAAGAGAGCAAGGAGGGATTGGGGAGAACTGAAGTGACACACGGCTCACCAGATACAGGGCTTATTTTACTGTAAGAGAGCAGTCAGGCTTTGGACGAGGCAGATAAGCATGCAGACTTGAAGCCCACAAAACCTTTCCCCACACTTTGAACCAACTGCAAAGTCAATAACACTGTATTTTAAGAAAAGTGCAGAAGCAAAGTTGTGCCTCCTTACAGCAGCACAAAGCAGACACACAAATCAGCATCCAGCTACAAACCCTTAGCTTTACTCAGCTTTCTGTCCACAGGCTTACATCTCATGGTCTGCTCCCTTTGCCTTACATTTCTTATCCTTCTGACCCTGTGGCCCAGAGGTAGTTACCTACCTAAAATTGTGCTGCTGCTGGAAGAGGAGCTTCACCTCTGCTCTCCTGAAGGATGGGCTACATCACAGCAGGGGTGGGTGAAATTACACCCTCTACACAGCACTCCTTTAATCTTCCAAGTCATTTTTCTTAAACCACATATAAGAAACCAGCTGGAAAATAAATAGAGGACAGGTAATAGGAGGGCACTGCAAAAATAAATAGAATTCAGCAATAACAGAGCAGAAATTAAATCCCTATGAAGTGTCTGAAAATCAGCTTCACATTTTGATCTGGTTCAAAGTGGGGATGCATCATATTCCTAGAAAAACCAGGACTCAGGAGACAACAGCAAATACCAAAGTCTTCTCCCAGCACAGGAGTATTCCCAGTTCCCACAGCCCAGAAAGTCCCAGAAATCCCATTACTACCCTTCCCATTCTTACCACATCATTTAAACTCCTTTGCTTTTCCAGAGCACTTGGGCTGTGCTCCCACCCACACTGGATACACTTGCTTGTAGGTGAGGCCCTCTGAGTCCACTCTCAGCAAAAAACATCACCCAGGACCTGAACACAGAACTAGGACATAGAAGGAGCTCCAGCTGCTTGAGAACTTCCTTTTAGAAGGAAAAGCGATGCCCATTCTGGGACACCTCATAGCAGGAGAGACCACACAGGTGACAAGACCATTGCTTCCAGCTGACAAGTGAAAGGGTGTGGGCTCTCCTTAGGAGATGGCAGAGGTTCAACAGCTGTTTGGGGGTCTGCTTCATTCTTGCTGCAGGCAAATTTCAGCAGACCCACTTCCAGAGTATGTTTAATAACATGCACTAAAACGTCAAATGATCTGCATCAGACAAAACAAACTGGTGGATATGGGTTATTTTAATGTGAAACCTGCAACTGATTTCTGCTATAGGTGATCTCTGCTGCTACCACCTCTCCAGAATTTTGGGGCCAGCAGATCCATCCCTAGCAATCTTCTCCCATGTCTTGCTGTCCTTCAGCTTGTTCCACCTCCCGCTCCTGTGAGATGCCCAATGCTCAGGGTCCACATTGATGTTCTTGCCCTGGGAGTCCTTCTATGAGGCACTGTCAAACAGACACATGGCATTTCTTACACTACCAGCTCCTTGGCTCTCCCTAAGGAAAAGGTTTGCTAGCTAATATTTTTTTTTGTCCCTTTCAGAAGAAGGGAGGGAGGAGAGGAAACCAGCAACAAGCCCTTGTAAGCACTGATATGGCCCTAAGGGCTTCTCCACATTAAAGCTGATATAGCAGTGCAACTCCTACAGGCTGCTATTGTGGTTTGTGTTTGCACTCTCTACTCTTTAATTACAACTGTTGCTGACAACTGTTTACAAGACCACTTGCAGCTCTGTCTTGGAAATCAATTCAGATGTCAACAGTTACACCCTGAATGGGCTTAGAGCAAATGGGTAAAGGCCGTAAACTTGACACCAGAAAGTGTAAATCTCTAAAAAAGGAAGAGTTGCACTTCTCAAGGCATGTGACAAGGAGGGCCTGTGGCCAGAGAAGATAGTGGGGGACACCAGCCTCTGGTCACCAAAGGGGTGCATGCACAGTGGTGTGTATGCACCCAGTGGGTCAGTAGCTTTGTTTTCTTCTGCAACAGTGACATGAACACATAACATTAATAATAATCTGCTTCATAAATAAGATTAAGCCCTCCAAAATGTCAAAACTTTGGCTTCTCAGCACTTCCCAGGATGTTTTGCAAGTGGGCCCTGGTTACAAGTGGCGGCAGCTAAAGAGCTCATCTCCAACCAAGACCTCCTTGGGCAGAGCTCCATGAGGAAATGGGAGTCAAAATGTACTAGGTGAGAGTTTACAAATGGGGAACCAAGGAACAGGAAGATTAATAATAATGATACTTAGCATTTCTTTATTGCTTTAAATGGTCCACACCCTTTACAGACGTTGACCCTCAGAATACCCTGGGGAGAGGTGAGTGGCTATTATTATCCTGTTTTTCATAGATGGGAAAAAAAGGGCTGAAAGGTGAAATAGTTGACAACTGGTGAACATAATGCTGTGCTTCAAGTCCAGCTCAAGCACTCCACATCCCTCATGAAAGAAAATATTGTAGTAAATCTCCTTCTGACCAAACTTGCCTTACTGCTCCTCGTATCTGCCGACATGCAGAGCATCCTTAGTCCCTTGGCAGAAAGAGCTGGTTCGACGCCAAGCATGAGGTGGCTTCACCCAGCGAGGACAGATGACTCCTTTCTCTCAGACAACCCTCCCCCAGCCCTGCCTGCCACCAGTGTCCAAGTGTGCGTCCTTACTGTGCTCGCTCCTCATACACATTTTACCACTTTCCTGACTTTATTGCTCCAGTGCTTCCCATAACAATCTCCTCCTTTTCCCCTGCTTTTCCAGCTGAAGGAGGACCACACAGGGCTGGGAATGGGGCTGAGCAATGATTTCTAGGAGGATAAATAGAAATAAGGGAAACAGCTACCAGGCAATGTTGACATAAGTCTGAGTGGAAATTAAACAGTTTCTCACCGGCAGAGTGAGCTTCTGGAACAGATCTGGGAGAGCAATAAGTGGGGAGTAAAAATCAAGGACAAAAAATCCCTCATCCAACCCATGTAGTTATAAGATGGAGCTTGATAAATCTGTAGGGGTGGCTGCCTGGGACGCATGGGATCAGACCTGCTGATGAAGGAGGTCTCTCCACCCTGGTGCCCCCTCCAGCTTCTTTGAAAGCACTGAGCTGTTCAGCTCACAGCTGCCAAGGTTCATTTCTTTAAAACCTTGGCTGCCAAACAAACAAAGCTGGGACACCAAAGTGGTAATCAAGAAGATTACATTGCAACATTCAGCTTCAGCAATGTTCCCTGCACTTTGGCAATTTGTGTCTCTGTTTCCCAATGGAGTACTCCCTTCCCTCCCGTGGCAGGGGCTGCACTAGGACAGTCCCACCTTAACAAAGCCCTGGGATGCTTTGCCGTAACACTGGCAGTCCCTCGCTCCAGTGGCACTCAGCCTGCTCCCTCTGTCACACCCAACTGCTCCAATTCATTTGGCTCTGCTACTGAAAGAAATTAATAGCCAGGATTTCATGTGGTCGGCATGCTCTGCGGACACGGATCATAGCCTCATTTTGTCAAGCTCATGAAGAAGGTTGTAACAACAGCAGTGGGAGTTCGTACAATTGAATAAAATGTTGGGAACTTAAGTTCAAGAAAGCAGACCCTCTGCTCCCCTCCTTGCTTCCCTAGGGTGCAGACACTCCTTGTCCCCCCCAAAACTGGTGATGCAGTGGGCACACTTCCAGCCTGAGGGGATAAAAGGGATGGGTCAGAGGCCAGGTCCTCCCTCCTGACCTGTGGGGTGTCAGAGGCAGTTAAAACTCATCCATCAAATGTAAGTGCTTGGTTATCGCAGAGGGAGTGCTTGGGGCTTTGTCTCCATGGGAAGATTGCATTGGTATCATTCAGGGTATGAACACAAATTGCTGCGATCCCTTGGGGCCCTTCTTCACTAGAAAAATGTGAGTCCTTAATGCCCATTAATTAACTCAAAGTAGGCTTTGCGGGAAATGTGTAGTTTTCACATGAATCAGTAGGTTATATTAAAGACCAGCTCTGCATATTTTATTTGCTGTATGATTCAGCAAAACTCAAGCATGCACTTTAAACACGCTCTTAGAGCTCAGTGAAGTCAATGGAAGGCTGCTAAAAGGCTTCAGTGAATTAGACCTTATTGAGACCGTTGTGATTTAGCGATAGGCATCAGCAATCAAAAAATTCCAATATTTTACCTCGTACTGTAGTACCTGAACATGTCCTCCTTTCCTTTTGGCTGGAAAACTGCTAGCACTATGAGAATAAATAAGTAAGACTCACGTTTATAGAAGATTCACGTCTGGCTTGCTTAAAACTCAGTGGAGCTTTGCGGTCACAGTGCAGAGATGTGGGTTGTTTTCTGCAGGTCTAAGTCAGCCCCTCTGCAATAAGGACCGATACCCCATTTTCTACTTTTCTGAAAGCTGTTGTGCTAGCAGATTGAACTGCTTTGTGCCAAGAGGCTACAAGGCACTGCCCAGATATGTTGGAGAGCTTGTGAAACTGCTGTGTGCTTTGGAAAGCACTAGCAGCCTTGGAATGACAAGTTACCGCGATAAAGTTGAGAGAAGCATCTCCGGCTCATCTGTGCTTTTCTGCCTGCAACATAGCGGGCATAAAGCAAGAACCACAAGAAGGCAATTTCCCATAGCTCTTTTCTCCTGACATACAAAGACAATATAGGAGTGTCTCAGAAGCAGTAAATGCACTGTCCTTTAGGCTGGGGCTGCCTTGCACCTGGGGCAGCAGATGCAAGACTCGGGCTGTTCCCCATTCTCTCCTGCCCCACTGAGCTCTTGAAAGGGCTCCTCTTCCTCCACACATGCTGTGTCAGCCACCAATGCCTAATGGCTGCTCTTTAACCTTAAAATATGACAGCACTGTGCTGCACTTATGTGATCCTGTAATCATATCTTCCTACAGATGCCCTTTTCATGCAGCTTAAATATTTTACAAATACATGTCTAAGTGCAAATCTATGGCATTAACTCTTGTATAGAGGGTACTTATTTTCAGCTAGGTGGCTGGGATTCCTGTAAGTATAATTTACCATGCAGTATGACAGAGCTGGGCTAGAATACACCGCTTTTACTAGCTAAAATACAATAAAATATGCTACACCATGTTTCACAGATGAATCACTTCTAAACCATGCCTTTAAGTATTGTCTGTCACTGCAGTTCCTTATTGTAATACTTCGTGAGAGCTAGAGAAAAAGAGAGAGAAATTGCCCTTTAAATCTCCACAAAGCCTACCATCCAGAAGAAATTAGGGACATTTGTTCTTGGAGTCAGATGCGTTATGTAAGAGAAAGCTATACACAACAGGTTTTATTGAGGTGGAGGTGAGGGGAATGTGTTTTCACTTATTTATTTATATTATGTTTTATTTGAAAAATGTTCAAGGACCAGCTCATGAACAAAACAACACCCAAACTCTGTAAAGAGCAGTTGTAGTCCAAAGGGCACAGACAATTATTCGATCGCATTCCAAGCTGCCAGGCCACCAGGGTAGAGACCCCAGTAGGGCAGAACTTCCTGATACCTGCTTTGAGTTAGCTCCCAAGGGGAAAGTCAATGGCAAGTGAGCAAAGCAGGGGAGCAGGTCAGACAAATCACCAGCAGATAGTAAGATGTTCCCATATTCGGTAGGTGCCAAATTCTCTATGCAGGCCTTGATTCAAAGGAGGACAGTCCTGGAAAGAACTACCTAGAGCACAAGTCCCCAGCTGTCACAGACAACCTGAGGAGCAGACAGCTACTTGGGAAACAGCCAAACAAGATCCACGCCAAAAAACCTTGGGACACTGCCCAATATCTAAAATCAAACTTTACTATGAAAGACCCAAAGTTACAGAAAGAGAGCAGCAATGGTCTTCAATGGGATGTCTAGAGTCTGGCCAAAGGCTTTATATAAGTTATGTGATTGGAAGACACGCGCTTCATTTCTGCTACTAAACGCGTCTCCACTCGCCAGATCCCCAGGTTTTCCAGCATTCCCTGGCTTGCCTGCAGGGGCCCTGGTGCCAAGTGTGGGGTTATCCTTTGGGCTGCTGAGCCCTCGGAGAAGGGCTGCTGAAGTCTTTCACAGACCCAAGAGTTTTTCTGTAGATTGCTAGCAGGTTGTTTCCAAGCCAGACTCCCCATGGGCTCTTCTCTCTCTTCTTTAAAGCTACCACTGAAATAATGCAGTAAAGGCAAAGCTGGAATAACAGGGCTGTCACAGCTGGTGGTCACAGCTGCGAGTTTGGGCCAGAACACATTGTTCTTCTTTCTGCAGATGCTTTCTGTTAATAAGACACTTACTATTGAGATATTTTCTTCTTTGGGGATGTACAGCACAAACCAAAACCAAGGTCAAAGAGAGAGTCCATTTTTTCATCTACCATTTTGGCAGGATAAACAAGAAACCAGGAATGCTTCAGTCCCATCTGACATGAATAAATAATGCCCCTGTTATTCACTGCCTGTCAAAAGTTTCATCAAGACACAAACTCAGGTTTAGAAAGGTATCCAAAAGCCATTAAAATGCTTCACGATAGAAGAAAACTTGACCTTCGGGGCAAAGCATCTTGGCACAAGTGCAGGAGCTATGCACGCCTGGTGCAAGGGTGTGCATACACAAACGGCCTGATCCCTGCAGGGACCGTCATTAGATCTGCAAGCACCAGCTTGCATGTCAGAGCTCCACAGTCCCTTGTCCACCAAAGATAGAATCCAGTGGGAATGTAACTATAGCAAGTTTCTCCCCCTCCAACATATTGCAGAGAAGGCTCCTTTCCTGCTTGCAGGAAGCATCCTCTCCAACTACAAGCTGTAGCTATTTCATCCTGAACCACAGCATTTGGTTGAGGTGAAAAGCCACTGGACTGTGTCTTACTGCCTTTTGTTCACACACATTTGAAAATAATGCAGTAAGAGAAAAAAAACCCTGACTATCAGCTCAGTGCCAGTTTTTTCTGCCACCTTCATGGAAAAGTGTGATTCAGGGTCACTGGGGATCTTCATGCCCAGCACTAGTCCCAGGCTTGAATGCAGCTCTGTGCAGCTTGATGGAACTTCCTGCTTTGCACCACCCACAGTTTTGGTTTTCTGTCTTGGGCTGCACAGTCGAGTGTTTCTCAGTACCAGAAACATTATTTAGTTGGACTAATGCCTTCCTGCACATTTTGTAAACAGTTTGAGACCACGAGGTTTCACTATGTCTCATGACTTCTCCAGAAGGAGGGTGAGTCAGAACTGGTCAGTGAAGAAAGCTGTTGCATCTGGGACCCCCACTTCATTTATTTCAGAAGCTGGAAGGTGTACATTATGCTTTGCATGCATTTTTAGTTCACTTTCTTTAGTCACCCCAGCAATCTGTGAAGGGGAAGCATAGGGAGGTGAGAATGTTTTCTTTTATCTTTTTGATGAAACCAGAAAAAAAAAACAAAACCCTTAGAAGTACCAAGTCTCAGTTTTATGTGAGAACCTTCAAAAAGCTCCCCCAAGCATTTGCATCCAGAATAACTCTGTCTCCAGGAGGCTCTAACACCCACTCACACCACTTTCCATTGAGCATCACCAAGTACCACCTCACCATGTGCCCTGTGGTCCCTGCAGTCACAGCCACTCCCTGACACACGGTGCTCACACCAGTGCAGGACAAAGCTCCTGGATTTGCCTGCCTCTCACTACCTCCGTGCCCATCATAAGACGTGCAGGAAGGCTGTGTGCATTTGAAGGCATGCAAATCTCCTCCCTTTAAGGCTGACTCTGCACAGCCTCTCTTTTAGCCCCAGAGATTTATGTATCTCCTTCATTTTAAGTAAACTCTCTTCCAAGAGCATGACTGTAAAGGTAAGTTCAGGCTTAAACCTGTGTAAATTATACGGTTTGAGTTCCCTGGGGATTAGCATGGTTTCTGCAGTCTCTCCACTACTCAAGCTCCCCCGTACGCTCCATAATCATTTCCAGCTTCCTTCATGCTCCCTGACTCAGGGCTATAACTCAGACTGTCACCCTCTGTGCTCAAGAGGCCTCTTTGGTAGCTCTTCAGCTTGCCTGGGGACCGGCCTTCTGGCAGAGCTCCACATCCCCAGGCAGGAGGGATGAGGTGCTGGTGCCACACAGGGTGGCTTGGTGCAGTGGTGCCCTCCAAGGTGCCAGGACCAGAGCTCTGCATGCAAGATCCCCAAGAACAGAAACCAGGAGACAGAGCTCAGACCCCCAGCATATCCCTAACGAGCCCCTAGTTTGCTAGGGCTCGCAGCAGGAGCAGTGCAGCACACTACAGAACAACTCCCTAGCCATGGACAGTGTAAGGGCTGTCAGAGAGAGAAAAAAATGTACCTTGTACTGGAAAACATGCACTGGTCTGTTTGGGGACAATGGGCTGTTGGCTGAGGAGATTTGTGTGTTTTTAAGACCATCTTTTTTACATCGACATTGTGAAACTCTGTAAAACTTGCCCTTGCAGTGAATGACTTCTATAAAGATCAAAAATGGATGTTGCTTATTGCCTATTGATTTCATGAATGAAGAATGTGTACATGGCATGAGAACTGAGCGTTTGCACTACAAACACTTGTATAATTATGGGAGAAGTACACATTAATGGGGGACCGACTATATTTTCCTTAAGTGCAAAGTGTATTTAAAAGGAGAAGGCAGCTCCTAGGGCTTTTGAAGTCAGAAGTTGTTAAACAGTCAGCAGCTGGAAATTTAAAATTCCTTCACATCAGGGCTCTTGGATCTGTGATCAATAGGGATTAAGTCAGACAGGACTTTTCAAAGTCTCTAGCTTTATTAACAAATAGGAAACTGAAATACTGAGGCACTGCTGGAGACACCTGTGGGATCTCAGTGCCAGAAGAGAGGCAAAAGGGAGAGAGCATTTCCTCTCCGGTGTTGAGGCAGCAACATGAGCATCGTACCAGGCTGACTCAACTACAGCCACAGAAATGAAACCTAGATGCTAATTTCCCTTCCTTTGATGCTTGCCTGACTATCGCCTGATTGCATGCCAGTCTGCAGAGGAGGTTTCCTGCCAAATTTCTAGACACCCTCCTCCTAAGTATTCTATTGTGGTACACATTTCCCGTCAGGAGCTGTCCATTGCAACGGCGTGGCAATCAGTATATGGGGTTTTGCTTCATTATTGATGACAGTATTTTTCTCCTTTGTGAAGAAGAGGCCAGCCAGACACCGGGGAGGATGATGATCCCTGCTGCCCTGGGGAGAAGTTTCTGCAGGACACCAGAGCACTCCAAGCAAGGCAGGCAGAGGCTGCTGAGAGTGATGGAAGCAAGATCCCTGGCAGTTTGCTGCAGCTCAGATGATAGTCACCAAGTTAAAACCAGTTCTGGAAGCAAAGACACACCTGCAGGCAGACAGAGGGCAGGGAGGGCAGAGACAGATACTTTGCATTTTCTCCATTTGCAAAGTTCCATGTCCCTGCTTTTATTCTAATAAAATCTGGTCTGATTTGGTTTTGTTTAAGCTTAGAGCCTTTCATATCTTCTTTAGGGACCTCAACTGAAGATGAAGCAGGTCCTCTTCAAAGCTCTGTCTGAGTCAGGGTGCCATCACAGGGGACTTCTGCAGGCTCTTCCAGAGCCTTTTGCAGAACTTGTTTCTGCTGTGACTTAAAGCTCTGAAGCCTTTGAGTTATAAAAGAAGCAGGATTCCCTCTGCTACTTGTTCATATCACAAACCATGTGGACTGATCGGTAAAATTACTGTTATATGTTATATGAAGGTCAGATGCTCAGATTTCTGAATATTTTGACCCATCTGAGTGCTTTCAGATCTGCTTTATCATGTCTGGTTTTTGGGCCACTATGCAAAATGGTTCATGAGGCTGCACAAGGCATGGATTTGCTTATGCATGCCAGTTCATCTGGGCACACTATCTGCACTCAGTATGTTGCATTTTCTGTAGCAGCACCACTTAACTTGAATGCTATCGGTGATGCTCTACAGGCTGGCCTCAAGGTTAGATCTGCTGTTCATCCACCTCAGGCATATGTGCATGGTAGCAATAACTGGGCAAGCAGCAGCAATTTTGTAAATGAGGCTGAAAAGCTGGGTGCATCACAGAGAAAGCCAAGAACTACAACCTCCAGGACAGGAGCAAAAGATAGGATGTGTGTGCATCACCTAGAGCCTCCAGGACCAGTTTTAACCTCTTCTCCACCACATCGTCTTCCAATCTGCTCAATCTGGCTGGGATTGACTCACTGCCAGTCTTTTTAAAACTCCCAAGCACCCAAAAGAGCAGTTGGAGGGTTGTGTTCATCTGTGCTCACTGGTAACAATCTCCAAAACATCAGCCAACAGCTGGAGCCTGCTCAGGTCAATGCATCTATTACCCCTGTGTGTAACCTTAGAATGTACCTTGCCCTGCCCTGGAGCAGGGACAGGATCAAGAAGCCCATCTCCATGCTCTCTGAGGACTGCTGTTAAGAAATCCCTGGCTAAGGAGTTATAAGACAGTCTCCATTTTCTCCTGTCACCTGAGAAGCGCAAAAAACAAAGGAGAACAATTGATCCAAATATCTCTTTTTCTTTCTTTTTTTTTTTTAAATCAAGGAAAGAGAAAAGAAATTAAGATTCTTTCTCTTTCCTGGCACTTTTCCATTTGAGTATGGACTAAATAAAGCATTAGGTCCTGGGCCCATAGAGGCAGCAATTCTATAAAAGAGGAGCAAAGATTAAGAGCTTTGCTCTGATCAGATCCAGAAATCAATTTCTTCTTCTTGTAGGGTTCTCTTTATTTACCAATTTTTTGCAGTTTTACTAGAGTTATAAATACACTGTCTTTTGAGGGGGAAGAAAAAAAAAAAAAAAAAAAAAAAAAAGAAGACTCCTGCAAAATTAAGAAATCCAGTTCCTTTCTTTCTATATCTAGCAGGTGCAAGATACCAAAAGAGATTTCCTTCTCAGCAGACACTATATCCGAACACTGTGGTTTCATTTACAATATTTCCTGCATGAATGAGCTAAGCCATGTTGTTGCCATGTCTTTGGATTTACGATGTGGTCAACAGTTTGTTATTTTCTTCTCCGCTTTCCAATTGCCTTTGTCTCGCTCGGGTGACGAGAGAGGCTGAGGTGAGTCATCTGGCCATTGGAAACTGCTATGCATCTTAACCAAGTGGCAGCTTGAACCTCCGGGAACCCCAGTAGCATGTCTCAGCCAGAGATGCATTTTAATGACAAATTGCTCAGATGAACACAGCTCAGAGCCCGAGTCTGTTGTTCTCGGCACAACATCATCGCATTGACTAGCGGAGCAAAATGTTTTATGTTGCTGTGAAAGGAACCGACACGGCTGGAGATTTAATCATTTCGGATTCATCTTGGCATGATGCCACTAGTGCGTATAAATGGAGCGTTTAATGTTTAATGTGCTGTTCTGACTGAGCTGTGACCTTCTTGCGCAATTGCATGTTGGGGATTTCCGATGCCATGTCACTACAAGCAACATTGCCACTTACACGGATTGAAGTGGGTGAAAACCATGCAGCCTGCCCGTCCGAGGGCAGCGAGGGCCTGGGACCCGCCTCGGGCCGCTGGGCTGGCTGGAGTGCTCCACTCCTGGCTTCCTGACTCGGCAGCACATGGTGGTGGTGCACAATGTGACACTCCAGGGTGGGATTTCACTGACCACATCGGTCTGTGCCTATTAAGTAATGCCCAAGTTCAGAAAAAACATCCCTCTGATAGCATGTCACTTGGTTTAGGGAAATAGGACAATCTGGAAAATAAGGTAGCACCAACTGCAGGAGCCTCCTCTTCCCCCACTTCACTCCAGCTTTCCACAGCTGGAGACCACAGTCAGAGTGGAAGTCCTGTATCCCTGTCAATGCATCAGGAGACATGGATCTCTGCCTCACATTGTGCAAAAGTAGAAAAAGTACTAAAATATTATGGAAATCAAATCAAAAGGGGAAATGCTTATTTTGTTCATATATTTTTCTTCCATTCTTCTCCCCAGCCCAGCAAAATGACAGACTCTCCAACATGCAAGCTTCCTGAGGATGCCTTTATCAGCCGAAACAGTGATTGTTTGCAACGTTCCTCTCTTTCCCTCTTCCACAACGTTTTTATTGGCTTGCTCGGTTTCCACTGCATGTGCTTCTCACTTCTTCACCAGAGGAAGTGAGCAACACACAGGCTAGGCATGAGAACACTACTACAGAAAAAGAATTGAAAAGCATCTAATACAAATTAACCTAGGATCAGATTGAGCCTAGCCTCTACAACCTATCTAATAGTCTTACTGGTTTTTAAGAAGTATCTAAATGCTAGTAGGAAATTTCAAGTGTTGTTTGTACTTTGCCCCAGTGTGGGTCAGACAGAATACAAAGCGAACTCCCACATGCTCTGCCCCAAGGAGACTGCACTCTGATTTCATCTTGTCCTGAGAATTAGGTATAATTTGTTGCCCAAGAATTTCAAATGCCAAACACGTCAGGATTTGCTTTAGTCAAACTGAGCACTACTGCTGAGAAATCAGGTCTGAATCTATGTTCTTTTCTTTGAACATTTCCTCTGTTACTAAACCTTACACCACTTCCAGTGTCTGTTGAGTTTCTGGTTGGATTTCCTGAGACTGGAATGGACCTCAGGAAACTGCATAGTTCATCTCCTTCCTCAGGGGAGGACTGGTAATGAAATCATCCCTGAAAAATATTCACTATTCTTAAAGACCTTCCTAAGGTGGAGGTCTCGTAGCCTCCTCAAGTGGGCCATTCAAGTACTTTGTAATTGTGGAAAATACATGACATTGTGGAAAAGATGACGCTACCATCTGCTTTAGTTTTAGTAATGACATCTCTTAACATCAGTGAAAATCTCTAACTCAGTATTTGCAGGACAATAGTACACACAGGTATCATTGCAGTGAGAAAGCTTCCAGGAACAAATGGATTTCAAGAGATTTGCTAAGCTTTAAGCTGTAAGGTTAACTCTGGCTAGAAGAAGAAAACACAGAGGGCCGTTAAGATATCAGAAGAGCTGGATTAGACAAAAAGGTGTGGAATGGCATAAAAGCAGAGAAGATCTGTCCTGACAAGCATCCTTAGCCAGTGGGAGGTATGACCTTATGCTGGACAGCTAATGCAGTCACATGTCAGTCTTTCTGGTTAGTGTGTCAGGATGGCTCTTTCTACAAAGTTGGTGTCAGCCTACTAGGAACTGGACAGAAATTGGTGACTTAGATCAGAGCACTAACCACCATCAGATGGATGATGAGGACGTTCACTCATTACTAGCATGGGTTGATCTTGAACCTACGTGATGCAAGGGAAAGCACCTCTGAGTCATCCCAACTCTGTTTACTGTTAGCAATGAGTGCTCAGAAGGGAGCAGCCTCCTGGAGTGCCTCCTACCACAGAGCCACATACAAATGGGTGATACTTTGCAGAGCAAATAGAAAGGCTGGCTGCTGCGGCAAGGAGTTTCCTAGTGTGAAATGGTTCAGAGCAGAGGGAGGCTTGCTGTGGTTTCAGTTTGCATGTTCCATCAGCTTTCATCTCCAACAAGTGCTTGTGCATGTCTGGTTCTCAAGAATATATGTATTATAATATATAACTTAACTTCTCTGGTAAGAAGTTCAGCTGGGTTCCTCATCCAAGCACTCAGCCAACCTGCTCAGAAAGGTTGTTGCACCTCATTCAACGGCTGACAGTCCCAGCTGTTTTCCCATGCTGAGAAAGGCAGTTGCTGACTAACAACCTTTCTCATTGCTCAGGTCTCCAGGGGAGAGGGCTGTTTCTTCTCTCCTCCCAATCCATTCACTTAGCCCGTGATCTGATCCCACAGCCCTCAGCCCTCATCAGCTCTGGGTGCAAGGAGCCGAGTCTCACAAAGGTCAGAGCTGGACCTGTGGATCCAGAGCTTGGTCTAACCAACTAGAATGGAAAAAGAATGTCTCAATACCACTGAGGCAAGAGACGGTAGACACATCGTGTCCTATTTGCACTCACACAAGGATGTAGCTTGACAGCATTTGAAAGTATTGCCAGGTTCCAACACACCGGGTTTTTTTTAAATATGTTTTTTTAAAATCCTCTCACACAGAGAGGATTTTTTAATAAAATAGTATTTGAGAAAAGAATAAAGTTGGGATTTTGCTGAAGCCAGAGGGCCTAGATAACACTACCGAGTAATGAAACAGTGCTCAGCTAACCTGACTAATGGGCTTATCTGTATGGTCTGTGGGTTTTCCTTTGTCTCCTAGCCAAAACTTGAGAAAACACCTGCAGCAAAAATCTTATCTGCACTATTCAGTTTTCTTCTTCATCTCTTGCACTGTGTATTCTGAATAGTTTGTTTCCCTCCTCCCACTATCCCATTTATCAGCACAGCACTGATTTTGTTAAATAATGCTACATTTCTAGGACTAGGCTACAAGCCTGCTTGGAAGGATTTGGAAGTATTATACGTTTTTTTTGTTCAACAAACAGAAATAAGATGGGAGTAAATCAGTGAAGGACCTTCAGGATGATACCCCTGACCTCCCAGATGAGACCGTGCACCAACACAGGTCGGTTATGGCAGTTCATCTGTCAGTAGTGACACAAAGCTGCTGAGAGTCTCAGTCAGGTGCCAGTGCCCACCCTAGCAGATACAACAGAGATGGAAAAAAAGGCAATAATCAAAGCCCAGGTGGGGACTCCGGCTGCTTACCAGCAGCTTAAGGATATTTTGAGTAAATCAAAGCAGGTTGTGTTGGCCTAGGGAACACAAGGACACCTGAAATGTTTGCAGATGGCTCATGTGGAAAGGCAAAGCAGGGCACATACCTGGCTGTAGAGTAAGCAGATCCCCGGCAGCATTTCACTGGAGAGGGAAAAGGAGGGATGCACAAGAGGATAAAGCAGAACCCCAGGGCCAGCCATAGGTTTGGAATAAAAGTGACTCCGGTCTGATGACCCTGAGAAGATGGGAAAAGCAGGTACTTGGGACTCATCCTTGATGTAACTGTAGGGGAAACTACAGAAACAAAATGGCATCTCAGTCCCAGGTTACTTTATGATGGGAAGAGCATGAAGAAGTGGAGAGATGATGTCAGAAAGATGTGCAAACAGAAGAGCAGCTGACTACACATACCCAGGAACATATCTGGCATGGGATTCATCTCACAGTACTTTAGAGACATCTCTCTGTTCCCCCCGACATGGTGACTCTGGATTCCCTGTACAGTCACAGGAGAGAAAGAGGCCTATTTACAGAATGATTCATCTGACCTATTTCAGACATTTATTCTAGCATACAATGACTCATGTCCTTGGGGTGCCCATTTCTTTCCTATAAACAAGAGTCTAGACAAGTAACTCAGATGTAGACATCCACAATTAGATGTCTACATTTGGACAGATGAATTCTGCCTCTAATGTTCAACCAGAAATCAACCTACAAGCTATGCCAAAGACAGCTCTGGTTGATAGCCACAATAGGGAAGAGAAACAGGGTCATTCATTCTTTTTGATGGTGCATAGCTCCCTGCACAAAACGCTTAAAGCACTAGCTAAAAGATTAACCATCCTGCGAATGGCTGTGGTAGTACTACTGGAACAGCAGCAGGGACCAGTAAAAGGAGATTCATTATTGCAACTATTTTTCTAACCTGCACCTGTGTCTAATTAACTGGTGTCAGATCCCTTTTCAATCAAAGGCATTTGGCAAAAGGAAGCAAAAGTCAAACGAGTTTGTCATGCGATCTCCTCTCAGGGTGGGTTGTTAACGGCACAGATGGGCAGTGGGCCATGGGCTTCCACTCTCCCAGACTTGAGAGGCCACAAGAAATGCTGGTGCCAAGTCTCTTGCTAATCCCAACAGCCTCTTCTACTCTCAGCAGAGCTGGTGCTGTGCTTTCCAGTATGGGGCTCTTGGGAGCCCCTGGGAGCTGGGGTAGCTGGGAGGATCTTGTGATGCTTTAGGAACCAATAATCGGGACAAAAAGTCAGGTCAGACCACTGGGAAGGCTTTTTTGGCAATTTAAAAGTGTTTCTCATTTCAGCCTGTCAGTCTGATTTCCTACAGCTTATACATTCACACTGTCTGTGTCTCCCTCAACAACTTTGAACTCATTGAGCAATTTCAGCCAAATTTGACAGAGAGATAACAGCTTCAGAGACGATTCAGTTCCTCAAAGGTTTGCAAAAATAGACATCCACGTAAAGGAGAGAGATGTTATGAGTAACCTCAACTGAACAAAACGCTGCAACCTGTACTCAGCCTTGATAAAACACTGGAGAATCCACGAGGGAAAGAGCTATTGCAGGTCCCTCAGACCCCACACCTGGGGACAGTTTTCCTAAATTCCTCAGCAACTCAGACACAGCCCCAGAGCAAAACAGGCTGGGTTCAACCTGGCAGCCATGGAGCCCCAGGATTATTCTGCAAGTGCTTTTGGTAACAAACAACTGAAATTTCAAGGCACAGTCATCTAAAATTAAGAAAAACCGTTCTGTTTTAATGTTGCAGCTGCAGTTTCAGATGTGTAAATTCAGGACAATTTATCTCACCGAGCTGAGTTTTGGAAGGGAAAGGTAAGAATTTTCCAATTTAAAGCACTTGATGGGAAGGTTCCCCAGCAGGTCCTGCCATTGCACCCCTGAGGGCAGCAGCTGTCTGGGCAGCACCTCCCAGGGACCTGCCGAGCCTGGGCAGGGAGCACCCTCACTGCTGGCACTGCCCAGCCGATGTCCCTGCCCTGGGTGGGGATCCGGGAGCTGCTGGCTGTCCTTTCCACACCCTGCTGAGCAGGGAAAGTTGGGGGGCTGTCACCCAGCTCCCAGGGCCACTCAGCTTCAGCGGTGCTTTGGGTCCCTCAAAGATCTCTGTGCTCTGCCAACAATTTGTGGTGACTGCAGGAGATGCCTCCCAGCTCAGCAGAGGCCCCGGGGAAGTTCTCTTGCTTCCCACTTGTAAGGGGTGAGCAGACAGGATGCTGATGGCACCACAGCCACACACTCAGGCAGGGGTCAGGGAGCCCCACAGAGAGGAGAAGCTGGAAGGGGAAGGCAGCTCTCAGTCAGGTTGGCCCCATGTGACTCAGGGTAATCAGGCTCACAGCGCTGCCACGGTTGTGGATGAAAAGTAAAAGCTCCATGTCAGCAGGGAACTTTGCACGCTGTTGGCCATATTCTCCATGGCTCGCTCCCCAGCGAGAGCCAGGTGTCTGGCTGTAAAAGCAGCGCCGCTCCGGGAGCCCAGGGATGGAGGGAGGCAGCGCTGAGTTACAGCTGGATGCTCCTCGCGTAGGGTGGTGGGGTGCCATTCCCTATGCATGCCGAAGGAACTTGCCTGCAGGAAAAGAGCAGCTAAAGAGTAAAAAATAATTCCCTTCCCCAGCATCTAACAGAGACTCCCAAGCCAAGACTAGAAGACAGCAAAAAACATAGCTCTGTGTCTTCCCCTCCTGGCCCAAGTGCTGGGAGCGACACCAACTCTGTCAGGCCAGCATCAGGGTTTCGTTCTGGGGAAACATGATTTTATCAGCCTGTACAAAACCTCGCAACATCTGGGCACAGGAGAGGGAAGAGCTGTGAGAATGAGGACTGAGAGGGAAGAAATCTGCAGCATCGTGTGATTTACGTTGACATCTCTCAACCCTCCCCCCTTTCTCTTCCCACACCACCCAAAGCTGTAGCACCTGCAAAAGCCCCCAAACATCTCCAGCTCTGCAGCAATGCCGTCCCATTCAAAGTGACAGGGTACCAAAGATCACACCGTGTCCAGCTGTGATCTTTCAGCTCTCTTTCAGATGGCCACCCTGGGCCCAGAGCTCCCTGCTACCCTCTGTTCCCAGGCGGCATCACCATCTCTGACGCGCATCAGAGCTACAAAGCATCCTCTAAAAACCATATGAGAAGTGGGTTTTACTCAACCAGGGGAGCAGCGATGGAAGAACCTGCTGGTAGGGTGCAGAGCTTGCACACATGTACATGTGGGAGACTGCCTTTACAACACTGGCTTTTAATGGTTTCTTACACACTGTTCTGCTGATTGATAGCTTACCACGGAGCTGTTAACACAGCAATATCCCAGCCCTATTTACAGACATCTCTGCACATTTACTTTGTCACAAGTAAACTCTGCACACGGCAATAAAGCTTAAGGTAATGACTTCTTCAGCACAAAGCCAGCAATTTCCTGTCAGCTTGGTTTACAAATGGCTAACTCCGGGGTTAATTTTCAACTGTGGCTCCAAAGATGGCTATGCAAAGTGGGAGTGAGGGGAGGGAGAAACTCCAGACTGTGCCACTTGGAGCTGTGGCATCCCTGCTCTGAAGGATGAACAGGATGGGGCAAATCTACCCCACGCTCCTGCGTCCTTGCCCACAGGCACAGCGTTTTGTTCTTTTTCCATCAGCAGGAAAGCAAGTGAATGCCAACTCCGAGTCTTAGGCTAACTTCCACATGTTAATGTTTTCATGCATCCTTCTCAAAGCCAACTTTGCTGCTACACAGCTGAGAAGACAGTGCCATGACGTGAGGGGAGACCACAGTGGGTTTCTCCTCCAGAGGTCTGAGGGAGAGGCATGGAGCCACAGCATCACGCAGCAGTGCCAGCGTGACGGGGATGGGCACTGTAACCCACACTACCACTAGCACTCCCGCTAGCAGCAGTTCCACCAACCCTGACAGCTATGCGTGGGGGTTATGGCACTACCAGCAGCAGAGCAGGCCTGAACAAATCTGTGAGTACCTGTGTGGGCTTCAAGGCCTTTCTCTGGAGCCTGCGGAAACAGGGCAGTGAAGCCATAAACCAGCAAGCTGGGATGCAGATAACCTGCACACACTCACTCCAGCTATCTCATTCCCTACATCAAAGAAAACGAAGCTGGTATTATTGCTCTCTCCTGCCTGCATCACCTTCACGTGCTGAAACTAGGAGCTTAGCATCTCCAGTCTCCTTCTATAATTAGTGCAGAGAGAGGATCTCTGAGAACAGGAGTCTATTTTAGGTGTTGTGAGTCACCTTCCAGAGACACGTATCTTTTTTTGCACTGACCATATAGAAAGATCTGAAAGTAGATGCCTAAAATAGATGGTATAAATATGCATTGAAAGCTTGGAGTACACTGCCCTTTAACTGGGTTATGATGTTCTTCCTTAACAAGGGTGTGAAAACACTTTGTCACATTGAAATATAAACCACTGCACCTAGGAAGGCTGTCAGCAGTCAATGCAGGCACAGAGGGGACAAGATGATGCTGGTGGAGTTTTTGCAAACTGTCTTGGTCGAGCATCCTAGTCCCACTGGAAAACACCAAACTGCTCTGCCATTGCCTTGGTGTGTCTTGCTTTCTAGCACAGACGCTAAACTGTGAAAAAATGGCTTTGCTACCACTGAAAAGGAGGGAAAAATGAATTCCATCTGGGAAAAAAGGCCCAAAGGATCAAAAGCTCCTCTTGGCTCTGTCTCCAAAAAGGTAGGTCTATATATAATGTTTTCATTTCTGGCCATGGCTAAAAGGAGAAGAAACTGAAGATGGGAAAAGACCCTCTTGATACAGTCCTGCGTGTCTGTGGAGGATGTGTCATTAGGGGAAAGGCTGTAGTGGAGCTTCAGAGTTTTTCCACACTACAACCCAGGGGCTGGGGTCTTCTCCTTTTCTCCTCATCTTCCAGGGTTTTTTTATTTTGTCCACTGAATGTCCCTCTGCCCTTTCATAACATTTTCAGAACCAAAATTTGCACTGTTTAGAGGAATCTTGTCTGTTTGCAAAAGCACAGTCCTTAACCTTTTTTGCTTATTCTTATCGAGATCTTGCTTCCCATTGTTTCATTTCTATCTAGAAACCACTCAGTCTCCTGTTTCCCCTATGAGCTATTGTATTTGTTTCCTTTTTCTGCCCTTCCCAATTTATCATACAGCAAGATTCTCCTTTACCATCCCAGTTTCCATGAAGGTTCCCTCAGTCCCTTCTATAAACACTTCAAAGCTTTAGAGAATGAACCACGCTTTGGCTCTGCATCCTCTTAAACAGCTCGCTGAATATGCTTCTTGTTATTTTTAAGAATCTGTTATAATTAAACCTCAGTAAGAAATCTGCCACCATTGTGGGGGATAGCACATTAATCAAAGACACAGGCCTCTCCCCAGCTGCCTGGGCAGGGCCCAGCCTGGGATTGATAAATTGCACCTGGAGGTAACTAATAAATCTGAGAAGTCATTTGCTTTTTATGAACAGGAATGGTGGGGGATCCAGCTGCTGAAAGAATTTGGGTGGAAGAAGAGCAGTGCCTGGAGCTCCTGACACCTTTCCTGTCCTATTCCCCTGCTCCTTGTTGCACCTGATGTCTGTCCACAGATCCACCACCAAGCAGAGCAAGTCCTGCCATGCTGGGATGGGAAATACTTAAATTAGGCTCTGAGCTTTTTTTTTGGAGGCACATAATAGGAGCACAGCTAACACATCCTCTGCCGGCACAGAGCCCGCAGTGGTGGTGGCATGACTGAGCCCTGCATCAGTCACCCTAGAGAGAAGGATGTGCTGGGGCCAGAGCACTGCCCAGGACACCGCAGCGCTGCAGTCCTGCCCGGGGCTTGGCAAACTGGAGACACTTTTTCCAACCATGCTTGCCTGTGCTAGAAGAGGAATTTCCCTGTTCCTGGTGCAGCAGGGAAGCTCCTCATGAGGGGTGAGGCTGGACTCAGACGTGGTGTCCTGGGACTCCCCAGACATTGCTGCCTTCCCCCCCACCATGGCCCTGAGCAACTGTCCCTGTTCCCATGCTCTATTTGAGCATTATCTCGGAAGCCTGGAAAATATATTCCTCGTTCTCCTTGGATAGAAATACTTTTATGATGCCCACATCATAAAAATTTGCAAGAAATAGGATAAATCATTAATTACACATCTGGTCCTAGACAATACTGCAATGGATTCCGTTTAAAAGCATGGGGGTCAAGAAAAACCCATCTGCTGTAGTACTGCCTGAAATATCATTTCCTGTTTTCTCCAGATCACAAACTCCCCGTGGTAAGCAGCCCTTCATACCTATACATCTCACAAAGCTGAACACATGGTCGTTAGCAAACACACACCCACAACCTACTCTTCAGATATTTGGAAGGGAGGATCAGAGACAGGACATGATCACAGAAGAGATCAGGCAAGACCTGGGTTAAAATATTTCCTCCCTCTCCCTTCCTCCTCTTTTCATGTGAACATCATTAGGGCAGCCTGGAAGAGCTTTCCTGACACAAGCAGCAGTTTCTCCAGAAAACCAGGAACACGCGTGGGCAGCATGGCTCAGCTCCTGGGTGCAGAAGGAGCCGGCTGCTGGCATCCACTTGACCCCTCATGGGAAACAAATATTTTTCCCTGATATGGGGGTGTATAAGACATTAGAGCACAATTTCATGTTGAACCTCGAATTACAAAGCTCCATTAAAGCCTGTATTTCCCCATTGACCTTGCTGCAACAGAGGATTTGGAAACTCATTTTGAAATTCAGAAGTGGTTGGGGTTAAGTGCTTCATGCTGAGAAAGAGGCAATCGTTACTCTGCTCCCCTTATTCTGTTCCTGGCTTTGTTGGCCTCTCCTGGGGCTCTGATTCACTGGATACCAAAAAGGATCTCTGCTCTCTAAATGTCCCCTTTTCAAAACCAATCCCTCTCTGGGCAGGGAAGATGAAAGAAGAGTCTCTTCTGCGCCTGTCAGTGCCACGCCTGGAGGATAAATCTGTCCCCTCCCCTGGGGCATCGAGTACAGCTGTTTTAGGTGGTGCGACCCTGCCATGCCTACCATTAGGTGCAGAGCATCCGGGCTAAAGCACCCACAGGGAACAAGCTCTCACTGTGATAGTTACGCTGGTAGACATCAGTGAGACAGAGCATTTTGATCCCACTCTGGCCCAGCTCAGGGCAGCGGTGGCAGGAGTCATCCCAGGAGAGCTGCCGAAGCAGGGCCTCTTGCCTGACCCATGCAGAAATGCACCCCTCACCCTGTGGGAAACACCACATGGCCAGAACATCCTTGTCTTCTCCCCTGCACAAGAAATCCATAGCAGTGCTGATCACCCCCAGCCTCCTGTTCTGAGGAGGACCACAGCACCGAGCAACACATCCCTCTCATCCAGAGCCGTGCAGAGGCACAACAGATTGGGATGCCATATCCAGAAAGAGGTCTCATAGCACTCTTGGTCCATCTCTGGTGTCCACAGCACATTTGTCATAATGGAAAATCAACCCAAAATCCACCCCCTTGGCCACAATCTGCAGCTGTGACTTTTTTTCCCCTTCCCTAGACAGGGCTGCTCTGATATTTGTTCATAAAATGTGCTGTGTATAGCATCAGAGGGGATTACTTACTGCCAATTACTACGTTAAAGTTCAAGTGGAACGATGTACTAATTGCCTTGTTATAGCTATTAAAGTTAGGTTATGCAAGCAAGGCACTCTTAAGAGTATCTGCGTGCTGTATGGTGATACAGAGGTATAACATGATCTGCTAAGAAGTGATTGCTGATACTGTCATAGTCTCTTTAATAATGTATAAATTATATTTTATATATTATCTAGAACTATAATAATAGTTTATACATATAAAAAGAATAGAAACTTTCAAGCACAAGGTTTGCCAGGGGGATCTGCAAGCTACTGAAAGCAACTAGTCTCTCACTGCCTGAACATGCACTAACACTGTACTGAGCAAATCCACACTCCTAAAAAGCACCAAATACAGCAAGAAGTTCCACTCCCACAAAGAAGGGGATAGGAGACGTCTCATCTCTTCCCACCAATGTGACAACTGAGGGCTGCCTAACTGGCTGGCCACAGGCCAGCCCAGGCATTTCAGTGATCCCTGCCTTCCCAGGGTCCCATCCCTCACTGGAGGGTTTCGGACATACGTGTGTAAGGGAAGCCTGGTGAGATTTAATGCAAGTCTAAGCTCTCTCTTGCATCTTTGCAGGGAGCTAATTCACTGCCTGTTAGAGGGCTTACAGGCAGACAAATGTGAGAGCTGCTGAAGGGATTTGCAGCTGTTGGGGACCGAGGTGCTGTGAATGGCACCATGGGTTTTTGCAGCCAGGGGAAGAAAATAGCCTGCTGTCTCCTCACATCCCACCATCATGACCAAAACAACCTCCTGGATCACAGCCAGATGCTTAGCTGGAGTCATCTCTGCTGTTCAGACACTGCATGAAGTGTTGAACTGTTAGTAGGAGTTAACTCTTCCCTCACAGCAATATTTATGAAAGGCAGGACAAAAGGAGATAAAAATCAACTTTAAAAGGCAGCTGTAGGGGTTTTTTTCTCAGTTAGGTTCACTTACAAGCTTTCTTATAACTGCTTATAACATTTTTCTGCAGCTCCAGCTATACACCTTGCATAATTCTTGTAGACCATCTTTGTGGCAAGGCCATTCCTTGGTCAGATACATACAGAAGTGCCCTACAGCTGAAACACGAGTCCAGTGTCCAAACCCAGTTCAAACCAGAATGAGGTCTGTGTCTAGAAAATGCCTCCCCAAACTGGAGGCCATTCTGACCCAGAAACTTAAAGACCTGGAGCAAGATGGAGCTGAAGAGCTTAACATTCCCAGGCTGAAAAAGTGAGTTCCTCTATCTTCCGCGCTGTTCACCAGGTGCCTCTGTCCCTTGCACAGCTCCCAGCTGGCAGGAGGCAGCTCTGCCTCTCTCAGTCCTCCTGTGGGGTCTAAATGTGCTAAATCACCACAAACCCTGGTTGCTGCCACCCCACTGGTCTCCAGAGGATGCTATATGGCCAGAGAGATTTCAGGCCCCTCCATGTATCAGCAGATACCTCAACTTACTATTACAGGACCAGTGTAAGGACAAAGACCTCAGTCTCTCCTTCTTGAAAGGCTCCATTTTCAGGTTGAGTAGACTGGCAGAGCAAACACTGTGGCCATCAACTTCCTTTGCAGCTGGCTGAAAGTTTTTAGAGATTAAGGGAAATAATATGGAGAAAGAATCTCCTTTCTGTGCCAGAAAAGCACACAGCCAAAAGCTTTTCACCATGTAGCAGAGGATGAGGATTTGGGGTACCTATTCTAACACCCAGTAAAATCGGTGGAAATATTTTCTAATTATTTCAGTGGGCCCAACTAAGGGAAGACTAGTGCTTATAGAGTCCTTTAACTCTAAACTCAACTCTCCAAGAGCCAATCTGGTCAGATTTCTACTTCTGTGTTTTTCTGAGGGATTGATTGGGAAGAAGAGGCAGATAAGAGCTGAGCTTCAAAAAATGAGCATTTTCTTTCTTTTTGAAACTGTAGCTGTTTTATTAGTAACTCAGCCTGGTACAGCACTGGTACCGGATAGCACTGTGCAGGTTGGCTGGTCTCACCACTGAAGTGCAATCCTTTCAGTTTTTATAACATCACATCAAAAGGGGGACAGAGCAATGAACTCATTTTGGCTTAATCTTTAATAGGCCATCTGAGAAAAAGTGAGAGAAACAAGCAGCATTTTACAGAGAGAGTAATGAGAGATTCAATAACAACTCAGGTCTAAATATGAGCTCCTCTAGACTATTCAAGTGACGCTCCAGTCTGGATACATTTTATAGAGACTATGCATCATGCTAGACATAAATTACAACTATAAATAGGCAACTTTTAGCAAGGAAATAACACTGCTAGCTAACCAAACGAATGGCTTCTGCACAACTTCAACTCCAGTTTTGTCTCTCGTGTTACCATGGCCCAAGCCTTGCCCCGGTCTCACCACAGCACACGGAGACTCCAATGCCAGCATGACTTAGTGCCCAGGAGCCCACGCCTGTGTGGCCGTTTGTAGGGCTGAAGCTGACTCCCCTCAAGCCCCCAATAAATCCAAGGTGATCTGGAGCAGGTGTTCCTGCACGCTCTCAGAAAGGCAACAAATCCGCCCAGAGCCAGCAGGACTCACGCTGGTACCTCTGCAGTCCGAGATTAAAGCAATACGCCAGCAGGCCTTTTATAACGCATCAGTGTGTGCTTTAAAGCCCCGCAGGGGCACACTAACTCAATTACCACGATGTGGACTCCTCCACAAACCCATCCCCTAATAATGAACAGACCCGCAGGTTCCAAATCTTTAAGGGGAAGGAAAACACCACCAAATAGATTAGCTCCACAGTTGTGCTGTTAATTATGGGTCATTTAGTTCAGTTAATCAATAGGCAGACTTCTTTAACCGGCTAATTATGCCAAACTGCTTCTACAATGAGCAGGTTTGCTGCTAGTTGTTAACCATGAAGGGATAATATTTCACTGTAAAGATAAGCAGGTCCCAGTCCTCAGACAAATGCTTTGCAGTTTGAGTTTGCATTGTCACTGGCTGCAATTTAACCTGTTCCACGCCGAACAGAGACTGACAGTGGAACAAAGAGGTACCAGCATCACTGGCTTCTCAGTGCTAAACCACCAGAGTAAATATCTGGTCATCTCCTTGAGTGAATCATTCAGATCATTTACTCTCCAAATCCCTCCCCTTGCCCAGGCTAAACAGGAAATAAATATTATCTATATTCAGCCAGCTGAACTTCTTGGTGGTAGCCCAGGTAAACCAACCAGTCTGTGTTGCCTTTCAAGCTGAAGATACAGTTCCCTCCTTTGCTTTGCCAGGCAGTTGCATGAAACGGTGTGTCCTGGACAAGGCATGAGTCTGGAGAGCCAAGCCACATCCTCCGTTCAGACCCTCAAAGAGCAGATTAGCATGCAGAGGAGAAGGTCTAGGCTCTCAGTTTGTCAAAACAGATGAAAGGTCAAGACAACCTCCTGTTACTTGTATTTGTTTAGAAAAAGTAATAGATTGTGTTTTACGCTTGAAGAACTGATTACTGGATTCAAGGCCCCTGTTGAGGTCATTAAATAGTCATTGCAATATAGCAAGATAAGAGCTCAGCAATAGCAAAAGTTTGTAGCTGAATTTCCTGGGGTTTTTTGGTTGGGGTTTTTTTTTTGGTTGTGTTTGTGGGGTTTTTTTTGTTGTTTGGTTTGGGGTTTTTTTTAACAGAACAAAGCAATCCATGCTTAGGCTTTGCTAGCAAATTGCTTTAGTTGAAGAATAACAGCTTGCTGAGTTAGCATCCTCAACAGAGCACACTCAGAGATGCTTCCCTCTGGCAAGTCGGGGTCTCCACTCACACCGTTGGGGTTTCAGACATCCCTCACCTGAAGGTCTTCAGTCCCAGTCCCAGAGGATAACAGCACCAGCCCATCAGCTGAGTGACTGTCCTCAGTGCTGCCACTGACTTCCGAATGACTGTAATACAAGTCACAGTTCCTGTCCTGCTTGCATCCCCTATTTTTATTTCCTCATTTCCTCTTTTTGATCCCCATCTACTGGCAAATCAGACTGGCTTTTGCTGCTTGAGAAAGTCCATTAATAGAGCATTATTGTAATAAAGAAATGCAAATGCAGGCTTTGGCAGTAAGCATTTGCTAAAAATTTATCTCCGCGGGAAAGTCATACTGTTATAACTACACCAAGATGACTAATACAGTTTGATGTTGTTGTAAAAACATAACTAAAGACAACAAATAAGCTATACCAGTAGTATTAGCCATCTTTAAACAAAGGAGAGTTGAGCACGTCGATATGGCCATTCAGAACAACTTCAGATGAAATCACTGCATGTTTAATTCAGCCCATTACACCAGTGCAAAACTTGTGTGTATCCCATGTCGTAGTAACAGAGAAAGTTTGAAGTTTGCTGCTTTGGGTGACGCAACAGCAGGTGTCCACAAGCTGTCTGTCACCTCTGTCCACATCTCTGATGACCTTTTTGGGACCAATTTATTGCATTCTCAACCACAACAGACCTCAATAGCTACAAGCAAGAAGTTTGTTGCAGACAGAAGTTTCATGTTTGCTCCCCATCACCTTCTTTTGGGCACATGGGAGCTGTATGGTTTTAAAAAGAAACAAGTTTTAACTTCAACTTTTGTCTGTAACCAGCTCTTTCTAAAATATATTGCTGGAGTGCAACCTTTGTATAAGCTTTTCAGTTTTAAATTATATTTTTTTAACCTACACACATGTTTACTAAAACATTAAAAAGATTGCAGTGTTGACTGAAAAAATGAAACACAGATTTAGAGGAAAAAAAAAAAAAGGGCTTTGCTCAATCATAAAAATCTTAGAGAATTGATAAGGTTTGTATCCTGAAATTGCCTGTTAACCAGCTGCAGCAATTTCTTGTCAAAAAACAAGGTGCTATGAGAAAGGTCTGCAGTCAGATTCTAGGGAAGTTGGGCAGAACTGCAGGATCAGATTCCAATCTAATTCTGGGTTTACTCTGGAAAAAGTGCTGTTGAGATTTAAAATCACTACTTGGTAGTACTATAAAACACCATACATTCCCACATGCAACTGATTTACTAAACCTTCAATGCATCTGCCAGGAGCTGGAATTTCAACCTTGAAATTTGGAAACAGAAGCTTAATAGTTTGTGTTAAAAAAAAAATAAAAAGAGGATCGTTTTAACTCAGATCACTAGAAAACAATGGGATAAGGAGTATTCCTTTGGGACATGTGGTGCTAGATTGCAGATGTGATTCACAGAGACATTCAATCAGATGGCACATCAAAAGCAATGGTAAATTACACATCTTCAATAAAAAAACCCCATTAAGTCATAGATACTTGGCCATGGAGGAAGGCAATTAGACTTCAGCATTATTTGTTAAACTACAGGCACAAGATGATACAGAGTGAATTTTTTGCAATAAGAGCCATTCCTGGTCATTCATTTTGGAGAGAATAAATCTGTCACTTGAGTGAAAACAATTGACAGCACCATTTATTACCTTGCATGCTTCAGAATAACAGCACAATTTACATGTTGCCCTTTGGCACTGGAACTCTCAGCTTGCTTAGAAACAAAGCAAAAATATCTACAGACCTGGTAGCAAGGATTTAAGCAGCAGCTGACCTTATGTGGTTTATTTAAACTTCTATAACGGTGCAGTCCTGTTCAGCCCCTGGTTATAAGAGAAATAGTTTCTTCTGGAGAATCCACAGCCTCGAGACTCTGAAACACAGAGGGTCATGCTGAGGTCTCTGTATCTGATAGTTCAAGGACTAACATTTTAGCTCTGATCCTCTGAGATGTCTCCTGGGAATTAAAGATATTTGGTTTCTTTTCAGAAGCTTTAAAGGGCTGGGTCCATCAGAAGGAAGGAAATTTTCCCCTAGCTCATGAAAATAGCTCTTTGTGCTACATCTTAGCTTTCTTTTTCATACAAAGGCAGCCAGATCCTTGGTACATCCAAGCCATTTAGCCCACTGAAAAACAAGCCAACAAAACCTATGGGGAACATTGTGTTACTGGAATAGAAAATAGCTTAAAAAAATTCTCTAGAAGTCCTAAAATGCTACCCTTTATACTAACATCTTTGCAGTATTAGCTGTTGGCTGGTGTTTCATTTTAAGGTTAATAGGTTTCCTATGACACCTGTTACAAATGCATGAGACACTCAAATTTGGGATTAATTATAATGAAGAAGTCTGCAGACAATTTTTAAATGCTATTTTAAAGAGATATTTGTCTTCTTGAATCCAACAGAAATATTTAGGTTGAGAGCTGTTATAAACCTCTGTCAAGCACTTCTGTATACTTCAGCAGCAAAATGCCATCCAGAATGGATCAACTGGAAAATATTTTACATTCACCCTTATGGGATTAAACTGGGATTTCAGGTCAATGAACAGATGTTCATCACAGCCAGGTGCTGGAGAGGCTTGCTCCCTGTGCAGAGAGACCTCCACAACTCCAGCACACTGATGCAAGACCCAAGATACACAGCTTTTCCCAACACAAACCGGCTCAATTTAGTAATGTCCATTCCAGCTCCCAAAGGTTCACGCTGCTCTTCCCTTTGGTGACAGTCCCGAGTCCACAGAAAGGGCAGACCAACACCTTATAACTCTCTCATACTTCAGAGTGGGCTGTTATGTTTATTTTAATTTTCCCCCCCGTTTGAGCATGCACAGGAAGGTCAAGAGACTGGCCATTTATTAAGAAGCTATATGATTCTCAAGCACTATTTTGCACATTGTAAAATCCCAGGGAGATTAATACAGCTGGTTGCAGCATTTATATTCTTAACACAAACCTTGTGCCTTTGTACCTTATCCTGCAGCACCCTGGTCTTTGTAGAGCTACAAAGAAACTGTCACACTGAAGTGTCCTATGCTCGGCATTGGGACATAGTTATAAGAAAGAAAAGGAGATCTTGGGTTTCGGGTATCTTAACAGAAGCCTTCAGCCCTTTGCTGTTACAGAACATTTGCGAAGATCCACTCTGTACTGGGTTTCTTAGACTTTTTTTCCTATTTTAATTCCTGGAGATGCTAACATATAATCAAAATGTCTTTTTTTCCTTTTTCTTTCTTTTATAGTTGTCACCAATCTGTAGTTATGTTGTCAAATAAACTGCTGATACAGGTATATCATTTACTGTAATTTCTAGCAATGTTGAGAGTGGAGTTTCATTTTTTTCCCCTTTAAACACTGCAGCATAAAATTCCACCTGACTCACATGTCAGTTCAAAGCTCAAAAATACTCTCATCTAAAACCTCCATTTGAATGAATTGAATGACCAAGAAACACACCAGAGGGACCTGGACAAACCAGAGCCATGACACTCCCTGTCCATTGCAGCAGAACAGAAACCACAGATGAACCACAACCCCTTATTACAAACAGCAAACATCTGGAGGTTTAAACTTCTCCCACTCCAGTAAAGTCAAGAAGACTCTAGCTAGGGGTTATTTAACCATTTGTTCCAATATTCAGAGGATACTGCTTCTCTTCATAAGAGCCAGGGTAAGACAGTGTAGATGGTTCTTGTTTTTACACTGCTCTTTTTGCACAGCCAAATGCGCAAGTGTTTGGGAACCCCATGTAATGGGAATTCTGGGTTTGTTTTCTCCAGGCCAAAAGTGTTTGTTCACTTCCTCAGATCTGACACAGGGATTCTGGAGAGGAATTATGCCTAGTCTAGACATAGCTTTACAAGGTGGAAGCTAGATCTCACATTTAGTGTTCTCTTAACCAGGCCTAAAATTCTTTATCCTGTTCCCTTCCGTGTCTCTTGCTCCACATCTGCTGCCTTCTTAAAACAAACAGAATTTGGCAATGGATGAAGCAGTACAATACCAGGCTTGTGGGGCAAACAGAGGTCACATACCCTATCACTGTCTATGGAGTCTAAAAGCGGAGTACTTAGTGTTATTAGCTTTTCTGCATGAGTGATCAATTCCAAATTGGACATATGGGTGCCATGGACAGACGGATAAAAGTAGCATTTATTTTTTCTGAATGGGCTATTTACTACTTACTTCAGACTGCAGTAGCAGACTGCAAGCTATACTTCAGTGATATGCTGCTATCATATTTTGTGATAAGGCTGAAACCATTAGGCAGACAATAAATAAAAAACAGAAGTGCTCATGTAAATGCTAGGGGAATAGTTTAAGGCAAGCTGGACATCTGTTTAGAGAGATGACACCCCTAAGTCATATCTTTGTTCCCAGGGCTATTCCTGCTACATCCCTACAGGGATATGTAAAGATATAAAATAGACTCCTACCTATTTTAGCTAAGTATTGTAGGGTCCAGCTCTACCCACAAAGACTTCACCCAAAAGGCTTTGCAACAGAGGGATCAAACACGCTCAGAAATAACAAAATGTCCAGTTCTTCCACAGCTTTCCTTGACAGCCCTCAGTGAAGGATGATATCCTTTGTTTTACAAATGGAGAGACCAAGTCACAGTCATGCTCTGCCCAGCAGCACAGCCCAAGTTTCCCTATGTAGTGCCCATCAGAAGAATTAAACAAAAAAAACCCACAACCCACTCCAGATGAATCACATTAAATTTCAGATGACCTTCACTGCAGTCTAAGAAACTAACTCTGACACTAACACCCCCACACCCTGTAAAGCGACAGAAAATTATTGCCTGGCTTTGACAGAGTCTTCTCAGGGCCTTCTGCTGTTCAGATTACCTTTGTTTGAATTTGAAATGTTTCTGCTTCCTGGGGAGCAGGGCAGGTGCGTACAACAGGGAGACTTCTTACCAGTTTAGGACTAAACAATTGCTCCTAGAGGTGACTACGAGGCCTATCGCAGCCCTTATTCAGTCCTCCCTATTCTCAAGTGTCTAGAAGGAACTGAAAGAATTTGTGTCCTGGGATCAGGGAAATCAGAGCAGAGCACTGCCTGGAGTCCGGTCATGGCTTCTTGCAGTATGAGAGAGACACCCATTTCTTTAAAATACTCCCTCAGCTTCTTTTTTTCTTGTTTCACTTCCCCTCTCTGCCCTACTCTTTGACACTGCAGACCTCATGTCAGGACTTTAAAACCCAGAAGCCAGCAGCCAGACAAGCTCAGGTCACTTCTCCCACACACAGCCCAGCACTGGGGCACACTTGGGTGGTTGTCTGGCCCAAGGGGTTTTGCAGGAGCATCGGCTTCATCACAGCAGGTGAAGCATGAAACATCCAAAGTGGTCTGAAATTCACTGCTTTGCTGCGCCTCAGATAATGCTCTTTATCAGCAGTGTCCTTCTCATGTGGCAAGCATGTTGACATACACTAACATGTCTAAGTTACTTTGCTTCAGAAAGGTTTTTTCCCCCCACCTCTACCCCCACTAGGAACACATCCCACAAAGTCTGAAGGTCAGTGTTCCACATCTGAGCACAGTGGACACCGAAGCAGCAGCACAAAAGCCAGACCCTGTATAAAACAGGGCACAGAATTTCCTTTCACCAGGAGCCTCCACTTAGATCATCCTAAACCCACTGAAATCACAGCCAAAGCCAAACAACACCCCCTTTTAACACCAGATTTTTTTTTTCATTTTTAGATTCACTTAAAAAAAAAAATCACTATTCAAAATGAGGAAAAATATTTCCATTTCAGATGGCTTTACAAGTTGCTCCAAGTCATTTGCAGCTCAGCAATTTGAAATGTCTGCTCTTGCAAAGCTGTCTACATTTTTTGGCACAGCTCAGTTTTCCGCTGCAAATCCCAGGCGATTAATCTGTCCTTCAGAAAGTGAAAGGCAAATGAGGAAGTCCAGTTGCAACAGAAACCTATGGGAATCTTTTTGTGAGTTTTAATAGGAACTGCCCTGTAAGAGACTGTGCTGGTCAGCCTTTTGTATCCCCAAATAGCAAAATTCCCAGCTCTGGCTGACCAGCGCAACCTCTTACAGGGCACATATAAACAAGAACCATACCCAACAGAGCTGAGGGGTGACGGTTAATTATCATGGCTGCCCCTCAAGGCTGATCAATAAATGAACACAAACAGGACATGCACGCACTGACCACATGCGCGATGCGTCTTTTATGGGAGCCACAGCTAACGATGTGCTGGGGTCTGGTGGTTTGCTTAACGCACCCCACGTGCGGACCACCCACCCGCTGCAGCCCATTAGACTCGCGCATGCCAACGAGGGTCGGGTCTGCTCCTGGGAGATTAGAAAATCTCCTCAGAAGCACGTGTTCCTTCCAGCTTCATCCCCAACTGCAGGGACAGCATAAACCATGGGAGACAATGTCAAGGGAAAAAGTCTACCTGGGTCTCAGATAAATCACAGGAACAGGACACCTCACGGGTCACCTTGCTCAGTTCCCTCGACAACCGCAGCCGTTGCTACCACAAGGCTTTCACCTCCACTGAGCGACTGCCTCCAGCACTCATCCTGGAAGAGCTTGTTAACAAAACAAGCCCATCAGCGCCGCTGTTATCCAAGCCAGACACTTGAATCATGCAACCATAAATAGGGCTGACTGAATCATAACTAACATGCTCAACAGTTTTTGCTGCTCACTCTCCTTTTGTCTCACAAAATAGGGAAAAAAGGGGTCTTGGAGCTGAACTGAGAAGCCCATGACATATTGTCACAGCCTCAGAGGTATTAGTGGGATTTGCTGGCCAGCAAAGGTGCTTCTCGTAGTGCAACGTAAAACAAGCTGGTTGCATCAGGTCCCGTGTGCCTGCGTGCTGTGGTGAGGGCCCCCGTGCAGGCAAGCGCTGAGCTCAGCAGGCAGGGGCTCAGGTGGGAAACACGTAAGGGAGGGAGGGGGGCAGGATGGTGCAGGACAACCCCTCTGGGCTGTTCAGCTAGGGGTATATGAGAATAATGGTGAAAGAATACTTTCTAGCTATAACCAGAAAGTAAGAACCATAGCAAGTCATAAAAATGAAGGCGACTGCTAAAAATCAGCAACAGCTAGAATAATAAGCTTCATTTCTTCACCCATAAAACAAGGATAATAATATTTCCTTACCCGACAGGTAAAACATTTCCATGAGTTTTCAGTTATTGGGTCAGAAGCATCTTCTGGGACCCAAGCACCATCAATACTTAGAGAAACAAAGGCTCTTGCTTGAAGAGTAACAGGCAGTGCAGCTGCAGGCACAGCCCCAGCCCTAGACATCAGACACCTCTGTGGAGATGGGTCAAGATCCAGACAGATCATCATCCCATGGGTACTGCCTGTCTCAGCAGGGCCCATAGCCAGGCAGGGCTGTGGCAGAGCTAAAGACACCCTACAGCATCAGTTGGGAGGGAAGGTGGCCCCAGGCAGAGCTGAAATAGGCTCCTGGAGCCCCAGGTGGGGCCCATCAGGGCCATCAAGGCTTATTAATGCCCATCAGTCAGATGCAGGAGAAGCCTTCACACAATCATCCAAAAGCAACTACACTAAAGCCAACATGATGTGTGAGAGCCACCCCAACCACAGCAGTCCTCATGCAAAACATAAGCCACGCCATGGGGCCACATTTAGCACATCCTATTGCACCCAGCCCAGGCTTTGGTGCCAGGGGCAATCCAAAAATGCAAGTGGGTTTCTAATCCCATGAGCAGTCTAACTGAAAGGAAGAGATGAACAGCCCTACTACGTCAGGTTTTGAGAAACAGACCCAAAACTGCTGATGAGGTTATTTTTATGAATAGCAAATTAATGATAGGTTTTTGGAAGGCAAATTGATATGGGAAGAGATGGATTTTCCAAAATGTCAGAACATTTTGTTTCAACATTTTTCAAAATGAAAATGTTGACATTTTGCAAGAAAAAAACTAATTTAGATTTTAGTTTAATGTTAAATGTGGATTCATCAATAGGAAAACTCAAGAAAATAATCCATTTTATGTCAAGCATTTTAGAACTTAGCTCAAAATTAATTTGAGGTTGAGATTAATTGAACCCTTCTGTAAAGTACAGGTTTCAGCTGGCCTGAAGCAATACAACCTAGTCTACACATTCAGGTGTTGAGATAGAAATTCTACACTCAAATTAATGGAAGGTGGGAGAAAATAAAGCAACCTGAAAGAGTGGCACTTACTGAGACACAAGGAACAGGTTGGGAGAGGGAATGAGATGCACAGAACTGAACAGTGCAGATCACAGGGGAGAAAAATCCAAGCAAAGAAAATGATGTAGAAGTGCATAAACCCCACTGGAAGGGGATAGAGGATTTGGCATTAGGGGAAAAAAATGGGATGCAGAAGACAACAAGGTGCTTTGCAAACATGTCTTAAACCCCACACATCCTCAGGCTAAGCCCATCTCGGAAGATATAAATGCTTAAATAAACATGAGTCAATTTATTATTCCTCTGTGTTTCAGATCTTCCTCACCTTCTGCCTGGCTCATTTACTGCAATTAAATGCTTGCAAACAGATTATATACCCTGAAAGCTACATTTTCCTGGTAAGTGGTCACCTTAGCCTCTTCTGCTTTGGCTGTGGCTAATATTCCCCAGGTCACACTATAATCACTAAGCAATGGGACCAAAGTGAATTACTATGTCACCTGGTTGAACAAAACTGTCTCCAGTATCCAAACCACATTATGTCGCTGTGCTTTGCTGGTTCCTGTGACAAGCACTGCTTACGCAGTCAGAAAAAAATTAGTAATGTCATAATTCCTAAAAATCTTAACAAAACTTGCCCTGAACACAGGACACACGCTGCTGTATTGAACTAGTAAGTGTAATAATGAACTCTGCACTCATGTAGTTTTACTTTCTTGTTGGTTATGGCGTTGTACACATTGTGAAACCAGAAAAGTGGAGCCTACTGTGAAATGATGTAATTTACTGGAAACCTAGATAAGCTTCTCCAAGCCATTCTAAGAACTGGGGTTTGATTGCCTTGTTTTTAACCCAGTCTGAAATAAGTTTCACCACAACTTACAGGCAGGGGGGAACTGCATGAGCAGCTAGAGGAACTGTTAACAAGACTGACTTTTTTAATGCTTTGGTTTTAGTGTCGAGGTCTGATCTGAAATACTACTGACAGGGACAAAGTTTATTACGGCTTTTCAAATGGGAAGCAAGTTTTGAGGTGGTGTAGATGAGTATAACTCCACTGAATCAAGTGGGGTTACCAGTTTCTAGTAATTGGTAGTCTTAGTCTGTATTTTCTGTCCTCTCTGACACTGACTGTCAAACTGCATTGATTGTCTCTACGCAAAAATAAAATAAAATGAAAAAAAAAACCATAGGGGAAAATAAACATTCATTCTACATTTATGTTAGGAAATTTTGCTCTCTCCTGAACATAATTAAGCAGGCCCTTTCTCTCCTTATTTATATAGTCTTCCTTTCCCACCCCAAATCCCGAACATATCTCTGCAGAAGTAAGTAAGAAAAGGAGTTGCCATGAAAAAGAATACCCTGCAACATGAGTTTCATAGCTAAGTAGTGTGCCCTCATGGGTTGACCTGCCTACATCCCTTTGGAGAAGCAATCTGAAAATAAAGACCTGTGAACTCCCCCAGACCAACACACCATCCTTTCCTTGACCATCAAACCTAGCAGCAGAGAAGGAAAAGGTTACTACATGCAAGTCACTACAGGAAGCCAGATCTTTGTTTTTACATAATCATCTCTATTCTGAGCTTTATGAAAAGTTTGTAAAAGGGAAGGAACAGAAAGTCACAGTGACAATGCAACCAAAACAAAGAGATAGAGTGCAGTACTTAGTGGAGTTTACCTGCTCCAATAATTCTGATCCCAGGGCAGAGTGCTGAAGATTAGCTCCAGACCTCATTAGGCAGGATAGAATTATGTGGGTTAACAAAGTAATACTCTTGGCTTTCTTTTGCATTTTAAAAGTGGCTTGAGACCTATAAAATCCCTTTGAATTTTATTAAAAGTCTTCCGCAATAATTTTTCATCCTGCAGCCCACTTGAGCTGAACTAATAAATTAGCATGTTATCTGTATGGATATCCATTAGAGCTTCAAATGAAGATTGTTAGAACCAAAAACCTAACAATGCTGGTTACAACTAGGGAGGAAGTTGGTCCACCAAGTGATGGGCACCAAGGATAATGAATGAGGGACACATCTACCCCATGAACCCACAGGAGATGGGCAGCATGAAGAGTAGCATCTCCAGCTGCCAAAAGGGCAGGCTTTGGATGCCCTGAGCAGGCAGCTGGAGGCAGGAAGAGCTAGGCAGAAACCCACTCGAATTGAATATGTATGAAAGCCTCAGTGAAGGCTCATCAGGTTTATTCTTACTGCACAGTCCAGGTGAGTTTTCGCTCATACTGAACCAGTACTCATTGCCCACATGCATGTCCTGGCCACAGATGAACTCTGATTTCAATCGAGTCATCTGCCTCAAACCTTGCAAAGTGCAAAAAGGCCACAGCATGAACATAGATCACACAAGTTTCTAGTTGGTACAGCTCCAGGCAGTGCAGTGGCAGATGGCTTCTCCCAAGTCTTTCGATTTCTTCCTCACACACTTCAGGATTTCTGACCAAAATATCAGTACAAGTAGAGCGTAGTATTTTTTTGCTGTTTTGCAAAGCTCACAAACAAGCAAGCAAACTTAAAAAAATGAAGCCAGGATGTAAAAAACAGGTGTGACACGGAAAGCAGATGCTGGGAGATTGTCTTTTTAATAAGCTTCCTCAACAGTGTTCTCAGCCCAAGTGCTATTTGCTCAGTGAAAGCTGGTAGCTTACTGGTTATACCTCTTGCTGTCCTGATCAATGAGAGGAGGAGGGTGAGGGGTGGCTGGATCTGAAACTCATGGGGGTAACTGAAGCACGTTGCAAGGGCAGAGCTGCCCCAGCCCCCAAGCTGGTCCTGAGCAGAGAGCCAGGACTGTGCACCAGCCACGAGGCTCTGGCTGCTGGGAAGCTGCACGCTGCTTCCCACTTCCCAAGGGTTCTCCAGCAAACCAAAGGACCTGCAGGGGCCGCAATGAAAAGGGGGTTAAAAAGGCTTTATACAAACACAGATTGAGCCTTCAACAGTCCTGGCCACCAAACAGGACCAAACACCTCCTTTGAAGGGAAAACCGCCATGCAGACATGCTTCCATCTTCTTGTCCATGCTTCTTTACCCTGCCCTATCACTTCAGGACACATCTTTCTCCCCACATCCCTGCCTTCCCAACCTCCTCCTTTTTCCTTCTCCTTCTCCCTACTGATTTATTTGTGTCTCCTCTTGAAGGAGTATTTGGGTCACCGGTTGCCTAAACGAGCAGGAGCCTGAGGGCCAGCTAAGCACCAAAATTGTCCAAGTATGTGCAGGCAGGGGAATGCAAAGGTAGATTAATTTACTTTCTCTTCAAAATGTTTTCCAAGGATTATTTTAAACCTCCCAACTGCTCTGATTCCCATGGAAATTCCCAAGGAAAGGACAGGCAGCCCAGGTGCATCCCACAGGGCTCTGTGCAGCCAGACACTGCTCTGCTGTGAGCTGCCGGTGTTTCGGCTTCCCCTGAAGCAAACTACTCACAAGGCGGGGATTTAAGGAAAATGTCATCACACACTGCCTGGTTCACTGAGCCACAGCAGCTTGGTTGTGCTTCCCTGGACTCTTTACCTTAAACAAGACCCAGCTCCGTCTTCCAGGGCTCTAACCACACACTCACTCCTGCAGCCCCCACCTGTGTCAACACCACCCCGACATTAACGCAGACATGGGTTGTTCTTCCCCAGAAGAAAAAAGCTCCTGCCTGAGCTGAGCCTCATGATGTGCTACGCAAAGTGAATTTCAAGATACATCTCCAAGCTGCTACTCTTCCCCTGGGGTCATACAGACACCATTTTAGTATGTCTTTATTTCCAGCCTTCCTCCTCTTCATCTAATTCCCTTTCACCTCCCACTCCTATCCTTTATTACTCTTCTTCTTTTCTAAGAGTAAAAATGTTTCTTTTACTCTCAATTTCTGTTCCTTTCCTCCTGTCATTCCCTTCATGTCTCATCCACAATGATATTTTTGTTCGCGCAATAACTAGTTTGCTCTTTCTCCTCTTCCCGCTGGGCTACTTTGATCTACTGTTCCTATGTCTGTTTTACACATTCCTTTTCCTCTCTCCAAAGACACATCAGTCTATTTCCTGTCCCCTCCTCCTTACTCATGTCTCTTTTCCTGCTCTGATCTATTCTTGCTGTACCAAACTTGTTTCATGTGTAGACAGTTTTAAAACCTGCTCTGCTGCCCTGATAAGCATTGCAGTAAGTGCTGTAGGATACAGTCTGTCAGTCCAGTCACCCTAAACCAGCACAGGATGCCACTTTAACACCCTGCCTTAGCCATGCTTTATTAAGAAGAACACCTGACTCCCAAAGGAAAACCTAACCCAGGGAGCAGTTAGGACGATAATCCCTTGGTCACTTCAAGTTCAATGGATCACGTTGCAGCACAAACGTCGAAGGGTCTCTGGGGACCCGTCCCAGTCACTGCCCAGATCTTCAGCAGGGAGGATGCCAACCAAAAGGAATGTCCTTTTCATTGTCCATAATCGAGAAAATCCCCTGAAAAGGAATAAAATTCACTTGCGGCTTCATAGGACTGTGAAGAGAGGAACTTTCAGAGCTGTGTACTCTTAGTTACAATAAATCACAGCAAGATTTTGTGTCAAGCAGCAGGGAGCCTGCTGGCCTCCCGCTACGGGAAACCTGAGGGTGGAAATTACTCTTCCCCTCGACGTGACAGCCATTTACTAATCTGTCCCTTGCCCTGAGAATCTGTAAGTAAGGAGAAACAAGAAAAGTCTAAAAGTCATGCCTCTGTCCTGTGCCAAACAAGACATTAGCACTTTCTACAATGTCTCCTGATTAAAATTCACTTCCACCTGACCTGTCCACTGTGGGGAGAAAGGAGGTAAACAGCAGGAGCAAATGGCATGGGAACTGCTTATAGCATCCCCTCCTGACACTGAACAATGTTTCCTCAGGGGCAGGCACTGCAAAACAGGGCCTTTTTCAGCCCAGGTGTTTGGACACAGAGCACAAATGCCATTTGGTGCCCAGAAAGTGCCCTCTGGGCATTAGAGCTAGCTGCCAGGCTGTTTGCCCAGCTGCCTTACCTCCAGGGTTTGCTGAGCAGCACTTAATCTGAAGGTTACAACAGAGCATTTTGGCCACTTTAATTCATACAGCATCATCCAGGGATTTCATTAATGCTGCAGAGCCGTGGGACTGGCACAATGTTGGCATTCAGGCCTGCAAAGGAGAAAAGAGGCTTCCTTCATTTTCACTTGTTCCCAAGTGGATAATATGGGAATGAAGTGACGTGCTTGTTGTGATAGGACTGGTTTATCAGCGAAGTGAGTCCAAGTTTAAAGACCCAGTTGATAACAAATGAAACATACTGTCAATTTGCCAGACATTTTGCAGCGCCAGTCTCAGAAACCTGGCACTGTTTCTTATACCTTCCACAACTATGTGAGAATCAGCCATTCCCAAGATAACTGCAATGAGAGACATGGTAAGGCCAAGTTTTCCTCCCTGATCTCCAGCCCTGAATCCTTCAGGCTCACTAATGACAGCAACCTGCAAGCAAGCTCTGTGTGCACTCAAGCACCCACGAAACAGTAAAGTGGCCACAGCAATCTTTATGTCATTGCAAAGGTTGGGTGCAGGCTGCCCTTTGCATGCCCCAAATACAAACCTGGTTTGTGTCCGAGTCTGGGGAAAAAAAAAAAAAAAAAAAAGAGAGAGATTAAGCAAGTCTCAGCAATTGCTTCACACGCACACACAGTGCGTTGTTCAATAATAATGGTCTGAAACGTTGTATTTCCACAATGCTGTAACAGCATCACTTAGAGTCATTACATGAGCATAATGCAGTTCAATTTGGCAGCATGAGGTTTGCCTTGGCTTTTTTAGTACAGAAAGGAAGAACTAGAAGCCTTGTGAACTTTTGTAAGCCCATCCTAAATAATTTCACTGAAATATAAATTACCATGCCTAAAGTCAGCTCAATCTCCAGGAAATTAAATTAGCCCACTTATAGAACAAATATAGTTATTTCTATATACAGGGGAACAGTTCAAGTACCTGACAAACATCTATTGCCACTTTGACATCCAACTGCGCCTGCTGCAAGTGGGCACAGGTCTCTCCTGTGTTGTAGATGCCATCTCTATGGCCATGTCTCAAATGTTCTAGGGAATCTAAAATGTCACAAGACACCTACATTTGGGCACCTGATTCACTCCCACATCACCCTGGGATAGCAGGTGATGTAACATGATAAACTTCAGCACTGAAAATCTCTCCTCTGCATGATTCCCTGCTTGTCTCTGACAGGGAGCTCATCAAGACCTTAGGAAATTACCTCCTGGTACCTGGCCAGCTGATTTAACCAAAAAGGCATAATAAACAGCCTATGTACTTATGGCATAGATATAGCATGTATTTGTGCCTCCCCTTTGAGGTTCTATTTACCAATTGTGACCAAATTCTGTCCTTGGAGGTACAGTGAAAACCTGTGGACTGACATCAGACTATAGTCAAGGGCAGCATTTGTTCATAAATTGAAGTGACATGGGTTAATGGAGAAGAAAGATAATTTCATTATCTGAATCTGAACAGATCTTGTAACATAAGAAAAAAACCTGTACATGGTGCTGATGGCAAATATAAGTAGATACCTTAATAGCTATCATCACTGACTGAACCATGTGAATACCTAACACAGTTGCTGTGCTAGAAAACAGCTTTTGACCTGTCAGTAGGATTTCATTTTGAACTCAGCACTAGCCACAAAAACCAAGTCTTTTGAACTTGTAAAGATGTATACACTGCACATGCAGTGAACTCCTAGCCTTGAGGCTGAATATTTGGTGAAAATTGATTAGATTTGTCAGGTGAATAAAATTCTTTATTAAATTTGCCTGGTTGAAAGTATGCCTGTGTATTTTACTTTTTCATTAGAGCGTCACTGAATTTGTCTGAAGTAGTTAAGAAAATCTGAAGTGATACATCGGTAACAATTGGACCAAACCACAGCAGAAACCCCCCAGGAGAACATGCTTTGCCTATGAAACTGAAGTCTAAATGCTGCTGGTTTATATTTCTCCCTGCCAGAGGGGAGCAGAAGAGAAATTAGGGTAGAAAATTTGTGGGGTTTTTTTTAAAAAGAGAAAAGAAAAACCTCAAAACCACTTCTCCTCACTCATGCACACAGACACAAACACTGCCAGGAGGGCCCATTTGCCCACCCCTCCCCTGCTCCCACCACCCTGTCTGCACAGAACACATCCAATGTCCTACGCCTGGGGAGTTAATTTCAGTTGCCCTGGTCTGATTTCTAATTATGATGCCAGGATGCATGGTCATAAATTTCCTATGGGATACTCATTATATAGAACATATGAATATGCTGTAATCAGGCGTATTTGTTGCTATGGAAAAAACACAGCAAGCATGCAGAGCCTTCTGTGTGGCATCTTTAGTGTCCCTGCACTCGGTGTAGTCAGATTCCTTGGCAGCACGCGGCATAGCAACATGTTATGTGGCACAAAACCCAAGGACGTTACAAGTTTCAACTGAAAAACGTGCAGGCCTCATTAGCCTTTTTCATCTTCAAGGGGTGTTAGACTTAATGATTTTGCTTTATTTATTCCCTTTTAAAACAAAGGGACCAAAGAAAAGTATCAGAGACAGCACAAGGTTGAAAGTGTGAAATTCCTCCTTCCTAAAGCCTGTTGTCCTCCTCATATATATAGATATACACACACACACGCTGGCCACATCCATTTTAGGGTGTGAAATAGGATTGCTGGATCCATCTAGTCACACCTTCACATGCCATGGTTATGCAGGGCTCAGCGTGGCTTTCCCTGTGCCCAGGTGAGTATTAGCCTGAACGCCACATAGGGCAATGCCCAAGGTAGGACATGCTGTGCTAAAGAAAAAATGAAAAAGGAAAAGGAGGGGGGGAAAAAAGGAGAGAAAATCACCATGCTTATTAATTAAATCTCCTGCTAATCCCTTCTGCAAGAGACTGGTGGATGTAGGGAGGGTGCCAAAGTGCAGTCCTCTCTATGCTACCAAATTAAATGGATCTTGGTGGTGCATGGAAACACTCAGCCCGTTTGTTTTATGCCTCCCTTATTTTAAAACACTTAACCCACCACCCAAGCCTGCAGTGCTGGAGCACATTCCTCGGGGGCTTGCACAGTCTCCATAGAGAGGCAGGGACCGAGGCAAAGCCATCTCACTCCATAGCCTGCTCCACCTCCTCCTCCAAAGGACAACACTCACTTCCATCATCTTTAAACAACACTCAGGTCTGTATTTCTGGAGGCTTTAACCCAGAGATAGCTTTTTCTGACACTGTGCTTGAGGTGAGAAAGGAGATGGTGTAGCTGCAAAGAACTGCCAGTTGTCTACTGATAGCTGGCGTGTTGGCCATGTGAAAAGCCATGGGAGGTGCTGAGCATCGCAGCTGCCACAGTCCTGGTGGTGCAACAGGCACCCTTAGCAGTGCCCTCATTCCTGCAAGAAAATTAGTTGCAACTCTGGGAAATTCCTATACCTCCCTTTGCAGCAGGTAAATTAGAATATATTGTCTGGAAATAAATAAAGACAAGAAGGCGTAAGCTGCCATAATAACCACTTCTGCTTAAATATTTAAATGTTAAACGCAGGTGTAATTAAGAGTGGAGTGTTTTTTTCTCCAAAACATGAGTTTATTCATATCACAGCAGCACCCATGTTTCTTTCCTCCAGCCTGATATGGACGGTGGCACTAAGCAGGGCTGCCACCAACTATTTCTGTGATTTCTGTCAAGACTAACAACTACTTCAGTTGAAGGATTTTGGAAAAGTAGAAGTGTGTGTGTTCATTGAGAGGTGTTGAAGCCATCAGGCTCAGAGAGATACTGTGCCTTCTCTGCTTCTCTCTGCTCCCACTCCCTAGCCCGAGCTCCCCAGCAGTAACACCATGCTATGAAATCCGAGGATGTGCAGCCTCTTCTGCAAACAGCCAAACAAGGACCCCACCAGACTGTTACAGATCTTCACTCACTCTTCCTCAGAATGAATCAATCCTTGTCCAGTTCCCCTATAAATAGGAGCGAGGATCCCTTCTGAGGGATCAGGCACATGAAAGTGGCACCAGGAGCTGCAGTAAGCTGGGGAATGAAGGAGACAAGTTCTATACACATGCTGAAGATGCACTGGCCATGCAGCTCTCACCCTCACTGCTAGGTTTGGCTGACTGAGCTAAGAAGCCCTGTCAGGTAGAAAATCCAAGCAAGTAACAAATGGAGACCTCCACATCTGTGTAGCCCACACACAAGGTAAGAAAAAGAGACAGTCTTTCCAGCAGTCCTCTGTTGGCATGGCCAACAACACACCAGAGAGATGTGGGTCCTCCCAGACCCAGCGGGGTCGGCCCAAACTGGTGCTGCTGGTTGACTTTTGCTAGTCTGCATGGAATAAATTGGGAGAGTTGGGAGCAGGCCAGTTCTTATGGATAATACCAAACAGGTTTCTCACAGTGCAAACCTCTCACAGCAGAGAGAGGCTTGGCTTTGCTGGAAGTCTGGCTGCCCAGAGAGGAACACACAGCTGATGAGGGGTGCAGCCATTCGGGGAACCCTGTGGCATTGCTGCCTTTCTTCTGCTTATTGTCTGAGCATCTCAAGGTACTCCACAAAATCAGAGTAACGCCACCAGTCCTATTGCTTTCGAAGACTGGCAGATGGGGGGGAGGACAGGACTAACAGGGTTCCTGAGTCACAAATGAAGTAGTGAAAAAGGTGAGGCTTAGTTCAGGCTTGCCACCCCACTGGGAGAGGTGTCATTTCCTCCAGCCCATACACTCCCAACCATCTTTTCCAACACATAGGCAGAACCACTGCAATAGTGTGCATGCAGAGAGTGAACTGAAGGTGAGCAGGAGCTTCTGCTTGATTGACACTTCCCATTAATTCTGAAGAAATTTTCTCTCACCCAAAGAAGTTGTGTTTCATTTACCTCCAAGCTTCTCCAGTCTACAATGCATGTTGAGCAGGCACCATTACCATATATTTGTACAGCACCTCGCACAATGCCATCCCAACATCCTCGATGGCATAAAACATAAGCCTACTAACTTCATAAAAATTTATCAGCATCTCAAGCTCGTCTCTCCAGAACAAGTGCACTGATGAAAGCTAATGTCTCTACAAAGAGGCTGTGATATCAAACCAAGCTGAAAACAGACCAGCGGCTGCCACGATCCCAAGCCCCTGGCAAGTGGGCAGGTTAATGGTGAAGTGTTATTCATCATACTTGAAGGAAAACTGTTCAAAACATTCTTGGTTTTGTTAGTGTAGCTTTTCATGATGCTTATAAATGAAGAAATTGACAAGAAATGTGAATACATAATTTCTCAAACAAAACACACATAGAAGAGTGAAATTCCCCTCCTACTTCAAGGGAAAAGTGTCTCATTCGCTGATGCCAAATACTGATTTAAAACACTGACAGATACAGACCACTAAAACTTCCCGTAATGAACTGTGGTTTTCAGTGTTGGTAAGAAACCTCAAAACACAACAGGAAATGAGGCAAAGGTTTTGTTTTGTTTCCCCTACTGTTGCTTTTATAAAGGGGAAATTGTTATCGTTTATTTCTAAATCCATAACTCAGAAAAAAAAATCTGATCTTCCCATCCCTTCCTCCCCAACACAAGCCCCTCCATGCTCCCATGCACACACGTGTCTGGAGCAGCAGCAGCCAAACTGGCACAGGTCTAGGTCACACCAGATGTAAATGAAAGAAGCAGCTCAATTGCTGATTTAGGGTCTTTCAACTGCTGCTTTTTTGGGGAAAAAAACTTGCAAAAACTTTTTTCCTCTGTGTCAGTTGTATCTTGTCAGCACCGCTGCCATTGTTAGTGTTGGGGGCTTCAGTTTTAATAGTTTTAGGGGGCTTTTTTTTTTACTCTCTGATGAATGTTTTCAATATTTCTGCTATGATGTTTGTTAATCCTACAGAGCTTTTCTTTCCTCAAGCAGAGGAAAATCTCACCTAAGAAGTTTTGAAGTGATTTTTGTCTTGCTTTTTTCTGTACATGCAGCCTCCTCACACTTCTCAATGCCTCCTTCCAAACCCAAAGGCTTGATAATGAAATTGCAGCATAAAGCAAATGTGATGAAGCATAGAGAGGTAAGAGCTTTTAAACCCATGCAGTCACCGCAGAGAGAGAGCTGGGGTGTGGGGCAGGTTGCTGTACTACTGCACCCGTTTCACACGCTGGATAACTGAGCAACAACTCATAGAAGAGCTATTGTGAGTTCTCTTATTTCTTGTCCAAGGGCGTCCATGGTGGCAGCTATTGGGACAGTACCAGTAAATACATACTGAAAAAATACCCAAAAAGATAATGATCATTTCTGCTTTTAACTTCTGGACCATGCATCAAAACTTCTCTGACTTCAATGCTTAAAATTGATCACAATTTCATGATTCTTATAGACTTCTTCAACGCTGAATTGAGGGTAAACACAAATATTTGAGGTTTTGGGGGGCAGTCAGACTTCTGGGCTATCTAAGTTTGCAGAAGTTGAAGTATAAAATCTACTTTCTGCAATAGTTTGTGCCTAGATCATTTTGAAAATCCATAAAAATATTGCAGACAGTGTTTCCCCAACTGCATTCGGATCAGCTATGAATCTGAGCTATTAACTGAAGCAATATTAGCACACATATAGCAGAGCAATTATTGGCAGTAGTAGTCTGCCTGTGTCACACTGCACATATTCGCAAAGGACAGCAAATACAAAGCACCAGTGCTCTGAAGCAAGTGGGAGTGTTGCTATCCCATGAACAGGATTAAGCATAAGCAGTTGTAGTCAGGGAAGGGGGAAAAAAAAATTAGGTTGGTTTTGAGGACAGAGGCCAATGAAAGAGCAGTAAAGATCCCAGGCTGCGTCACTGTGGTAATTCAGCCAGAAGGTGCCATAAATAAGGTCTGCGGGCCAGGATACATTAAGGAGGCATGAAGACAGTTTTCCCAGGGATAGAGATGGTAATCTCTGCTCAGCTGCAGAGGGCTGCAGCTGCTGAATAATTGCTTCAATACCCGTGGTTTCAGAGACAGCTTATCAGCCTGCCCTGCCCTGTCCTTGGAGTGGGAGGTTAAGATCCAGGGACAGAGACAAATTTAGAGGGACAAAGAAATGATAAGTAGAAGGAAGAGGAAGGCCCCTGTTTGCTTCCATTACACTTTTAGTTTAGAGAGATAAGGATCCTCTTCTTTTTGTGGGAAGAATAAAAGGGAAGTGGATTAGCTGTGTTGGCCAGGATTTTCCTCAGGAACCCAGAGGGAGCAGGAAGCATTAAGCTTGGGTTGTCCGACTCTCTCCTGATGACCAACTACTGCTGTGACATTAATGATACCAACTGTCCTAGAGGTGAGCAAAGCCCCTTCCAAACAGGGATTCACCCCAATGTAGCTATTTAAGGTGAAAAAAATCATTGGTTTCTACGACTTTTTCCAGATCAGATGGCATTTTTTTAGCAAGAAATAGCTTAGATATGTTAGCTGGGGCACAGCAGTGAGCTGAGACCACTCTACAGCTTCCAGATAACAATAAAGCAATGCCCAGCAGTTCAGCACACAGTTCAACTGCATCTGTTCCAGCCTGAAAGAAAACACCTAAGAGCATTAAAAATAAATAAAACTACACCTTTTAAAACTGCACCCAGCCACAGAGAGACAGAAGGCAGGTATGTGGGAAGAGGGAACCCAAAAGATCCAGTGAAGATAACCTCTCCTTTTGTTTCCAGGAGGAAAATACACAACAGTGTATTGTGCTAAAGCAGCACTGTTGTGAGTAGAAAGTACCTTTGCAGTGGATTCTCCTCTTTTGGCAGCAGGACTGCACCCTGCTTCTCGGCTAAAGAGTTTTGGAGTGATAGGAGCCTCTTACCTGCAGGGCACGGGGAGCAGGCAGCCCCTGTGCCCTCACCCTGGGACCTCCCACTTAGCTTCACCCCTGGGAAGAGCCCTGTGGAGGGGCACAGCAGATATCTTAGAACAACATTTTTTAGTGGTTATCCCTGGCTGCACTCGATTTTGTCAGACAGAACAGCACAGCAATGATGTCACTTCCTAAACCACAGTTTAGCATAATTCTTAGGTGTCTTGGTAAATCTCATTGAACTCACAGGAAATTAAGCAGATTATTATCTAATCAAGAACACAAACAGCAATAATTTTCCCTTATCTCCCCATCAGCCTAAAATCTCAAAGCAATTTAAAGAATGAGTCAAGACATGTAGCTAATCTCCAAGGGATGGTACTGTGCCCATTTTACAGGTAGGGAAACCGAGGCACACAGTTTCCAGGCAAAGATAAGCATGCTTTCCCATTATACTGTCAACAGACTCACTGCAACCAACGGGATTACTGTCGAAATGGGAGGATTTGTCACCTGACTGAAGGGAACAGAAATGTCCCTGAAAGTCTGCATCGTTACACCCAAAAGCATGGATCAGACAGAAAAAAACCTAGAGCACCAGCTTCTTGGTGCAACAACAGGTCTGCCTCTTACACATACAGAAAGTCTTTCTCTCTTTATGAATAAGTACATATATGTGTTCCTCTTTGAAATTCATTCTTACATTGAACTGTTGACTTACCGGCCCTCTGCGGCAAGGGGGGGGTGATGGATTCACATTAATGTGCATCCCGGGAAGCAAGCACATCCCCAGGGGAACAGCATGATTCATTTTTAATGATACTTCCCTGAGTCTGTAGGCCCCATAAGCCAAGAATTACAAGCCTTGAAAGTCATCATCACTGACTGAGCTGTTGTTGGTGAAGGAGGGTTTCCAGCCCAAGTGGGAGTCGTTACAGCAGAGGGATCATTTTAAACTAAGTGACAAGAATATATTAGGGGAAGGAAAATTACACTTTTCAACAACTGAGGAAAATAAAAAACCACTTCCTGCCAGAAATTCTGATTCAGAAACAAGACAAGAAGGCAAATTGCTTCCCCCTGTCTATGTTGCATGGAGCAAACCTACACACTAGGTCAGAGGCCTAGCAAGAGCCTGAGGCTAAACTAATTATTGTGATTTGCTCGTCTTTTGTAATTAATCTAGGAAAGGCTTAAGGCTGTTAGCAGCTTTAAAGAAGTAAATCTGAAGGACCAATTAATTAAAAACAGCAGTGCTTAATGAGGACCTTTTGGTTCTCTCATGTTGATTGTTATATTTGTTGAAAGTTAAGTTTCCACTGTCTGTCAGATCTTGTCTGGTCTTGTAAAATAGATCTTCTTACTTGGTGCTTAACCACTTGACACTGGAACAAAAGCTTTCGATTACAAAGCAATTTGTGGGGATTATAATGGAATGAGCTACACCCACGCTCCCTGATTTAACAATCAATTTGAAGTAATGTTCTGTTCAACCAAGAAGCCTTAACAACCCTGAAACTACAGTTTGGATCTTCTGGTTCCTCTCCTCCAGGCTGGACCCCACAGGTGTTAACCACAGAGGTAGGTTGAAGCATGAACCTGAAATCTTCTGAAAACAAAAATACGGATGCACTTTCCCTTACTCAGTCTTGTCTTAAATTGGCAATTAAGCACCCATCTCTCTCCACGTTTCTGTGTAAGTGTAAACCTAGTTCAGACCAGGAGAACCATGGCTTGCTTTAACGTCGAAGGGAAATTCAGCTGAGACCGCAGAGATGCAGTCAGGGCTTTGTCGCCTTACACCTGACATCACAGAGCCAACAGTCAATCCATGTCCTGAAAGCGAGCTTGCACCCCCGGCTCTGCTGTTACTACCAGAGTCCTTCCTCTGATGTAAATGCAGTTGGGTGCCAGAGAAACAAGAGAAATGTTATGGAGGTCACAGTGAGCAGTTAAGAGAAATGACCAGTTTTGTTTCTGCTATATTTTGGGCCTGGTACGTTTATGACATCTTATGCAATTTTCTTATACATGTAGAAAAATGTTGATGTTTTAGTTTGTTTAATCAGGGGAACAAGTAATTCACCCCAAGAACATCTATTTTTTGTTTCTGTTTCTGTGGATCTATGAACCAAGTCCTAACAGCAGAGCTCTGCCATGGGAGAAAACCTGGACCAATGTGCTGCCTAAAGACCCTGAGCATCTTACAGAGAACAATGACAATATTCACCAAGTGAATGAGGCACCTGTCATTGGCAAAGACCAGGACCCTCTGCCTATTTTAGTCCTTATATAAGATATGCATAACATTTTGTGCTGGAAAAGAGAAACTAGGAAAAGGAGTAAACAAGTTTGAAAGCAGTAAAGATCAGGTTACCAACTTAGCCCAGTAACAGCCCTTTGTGAACAAAATTGGACTATTTTGCTTGGCAAGACAGAGGAAACATATCCACGCTATTCTCCTTCAGACACCTTCTCTGTCATCTGTCCCCACAGCTAGCATTTTTCACATGCAGCAAATTAATTTTACATTCTCAGCAGGCATCCCTTTTAGAGACCAGCCAACTTCCTGATATTTTGTGTTCAGTTTCTATATCAGCAGATCTATTTTAAATAAAAAGCTATGTGTTTTACAAAACATGAGTGCCAGTAACACAGAGGAAGAATGTGACATTTTTCTCCCCAGGATATTTTGACTGACACATGAAAAAGTCTATAATCTTACATAGGCTCAAGCTGCTCATGTTGACATCCAAATGTTTGGTGAAAAAGAGCTTGATTGCCTTCCCTGAAAGGTGTAGGCTTCTGATTTAGTCTCTCCATCCCAGAAACAAAAAAGAAAACCCACCTGACCTCAAGCTCTTTCTCAAGGTATTTTATTTTATTCACCTGTCACAAATGCAGCGGGTGAACTGTCTTTCTGCTGCTTAACCAAGTCTCTGCACAACATCTTGTTTATTTTCGTCAGATTCTCACACTACCAGCTGTACATCAGAGCCAGCTGAGCCCATCCCAAAAGCCATCTCAACTCGTTGTTCAGCTTGGTGGAAATGCTCTAGCTTTTACAATTACTTGATCCTTAGCTCAATAGGCTCCATAAAAGCTATACAGCTGTGGTCCCTCACCATGCATGGAGATCCACCATCCTGCTGGAGAATCAGTCATCCCCTGCAGAAAGGAAGCACCTAACTTGTCCATGGAAGTGAGAAAGCCTTCCCCATCCCACATAACCACTGTCCTGCCTCATCTCACATGATTTAACTTCAAAGTCCTCCCAAACAGCAGCATGCACTCTCCTTGGAGCCTTCTGTAAAATTACCCAAGCTCCAAACAAGAGCCATATTAAAACTTTATTAATTTCTGGTATCCTTATGGCTCTGTACTTAAGGGAAAGCACTCCAACATCAAGACAAAAAAACATCCCCCAAGGGTTTTTCCCCAACCACCACAATGGAAACTCCATGAGCTTTGAGTCATTATTTGAAACTGATTGTTTCACAGGTGATTGGGAGAAACAGAGGCTGAATTCACCCCCCAGCACCTGCAGGGCATGGAAAATCTGCTGGAACTGCATTTCACTGTGCCGAGAACCCCAAAATCAACTCTGTCTCCCACCAGTGTGCAGGTAGACAAGTTACCAGTGTGAATAAGATTACTTTCTCTCCAGGATTATGAATGAACACAGATTTCAAACTGACCCTTGTGTACACATCAGCATTTATGAGTTAAGTTTATGGCTGAGCGATATCAGCACATAATACAGTAACTAATACATGAAAGTGAAAGGGCTTATTTTTCAGTGCAGAGAGAGGTCTTCATGCTTCAGACTAGGTTCATGTGGATATAAGTTTTCTGAGGGAACTGATAGGAGAAAAAATGCACCTCATCTGATCCATTGGAGTGCAGGTACCTGTCGTCAGCTGGGACTTATATCCTAGATTTGCTCATGGGTAAGACAATTTTGAAAAAGTGGAAAACTACAGGGCTAGAAGAGATTGCTAGAGTCACAGCAGAGTTACTGCTTGAAAGAACCAGGGCTCTAGGATTAAACTTTGAGCTCTCATGGTCACTTAGCTGTGGTTAACCCTGGATTTTGGTTTAGTTTATTGTAAGGAAAAAAAAAAAAAAAGGGGGGGGGGGGCGGGCAGGGGAAAGGACAGCTCGTTGTTGAGAAACAGAGCTAGCCTGAATGATGAGGCTGGCAAAACCATAATACCTACATTTCAGGTTAGTACAAGCACAAGTGGGCATCACTGGACACAAACAGCCCGAGAGCTGCGAGGGTTGGTGCTGGGAAGGACTGGATGTTTATACATGCTCTGGGATCTGCTTTTTGCAGAGTTCCTGGTTTGGGAAAGAAACAGGGAAAAGCTCGTGTGTAAATATTTTAACTCCATGCCCCCCAGCCCAGCTGGTCTTGGTTCTAATCCATCTCAGCACCCATGGAGCCATCCCCATGCCATGACCAGGCTCAGACAGGGCCCCCAGAGCCGCCTTGCTCCAGACCCCATGTCTTTTTCAGCCCTCCCAGACAATAGGAGCAAATCTGCCACAGAGCAGATAAACGGACGGAGGTGGAGTCAACAACTTTCATCTGCTGATATTAAATAATGAAGCAGACTGAATGCCTCCTCCACAATGCAAACAGAAGCCTTGCCTTGCATTTTACCTTCACTTTCTGAGGGATACTGGGGTTTTTTAGCCCAGAGGCATGAGAGGTAGTATGAGCTATTTAGCAGAGTACTAAAAATTAAAGTCACTGTAAGATATTTCTTCTCTCGGCATACGTTTCCAGCAGATCTCAGTTTGCTGCTATCAGCAGCTTTATGTACACACACCCCAGCCTCAAAAGTCTAGGGAGAAGCATTTTAGACCCCCATGCCTGCTGAAGTCTGTGATGAGGGTAAAAAGGACTGTCTACAGTGTGCAACACTGACCTTGGCATTACATCGCATGTGGGTGCCCATGGCTGTGACCACCACCAGCCCAGACACTGCTGCAAACCTCCAAGGACCATTTGAAGAGGAATGGGCTGAAGAATCATCATGACAGCCTCTCTCTCATTAAAAAATATGAGATCAGGAAGATCTCTGAAGACAACCTATTACTAACACACTTTCTCTATTTCAACAGTTCAGGCTGAAGGTCCCAAACAAGGAAGTTCAACCACTGCAGCACTTCATACTGCTACCTTTCCATTTTCTTGCAGCACAGGGGAAAAACAACATTTCTAGGCATGCATGGATCCACAAAAATGTTTGGACACCTTGTCTCCATTTGTTTCACCTATATAACCAAGAACATTTAGGATTACAGTCACATGAACTTCTGGCAATAGCCATAACTGCCCTAGTTACTTCCTAAGAGATGGTCCCCCCCTTTCAAGAAGAACCTGGGAAACCTCCTTGCCAGCCAGGGTGAGCCTGCACTTGATGCTGTGAATTCTGCCTTCATTAACCTTTATAGCACCACAGGGCATCACATTGCCTGGAAATAAGATGAGATTTTCTTCACGTTAGAGACCTGAAGCTCGGGTCATTAATAGCAGGCAGAGGAGGGGGAGAGGTTAGCCCTGTGGAGAAATCCCTCCTCCCCTCAAAACCCAGCCTGGCCACACACCAGTTTTTCTCCCCAACAGCTGTGCCAAAGTTTTCTGTGTCCATGCAGTGAACTGGGTTATCAAACTGATCCATTATAAACTGTGTATAGACAATTTTGCAGCTTCCCAAGTATGAACACATGACAAGCAGAAGGCTGGCGAGTTGATAATCACTCCGGCTAGAGGGCTTAACAGCCCCTGTCCACGGTGACTGGGAAGGGAACAAAAGATCCTGGTCCAGCAACATTAATTTCTTGTTTGTTTAGTTCAATAAAGACCGTGACAGCATCTAGCTGCTTCTAAACAGAGGGGTCAGAAGTGCATGAATATCTGAATAGTTGAGTATTATCCCTCTAGATCTGAACCTCAGCAGCTCTCTAGCATTGGGATTTTTCCATATTCACTTCAGTGTAGGACCCTGCTGGGAATGAGGGAATCCAGTGGTTGCTAGAAATGTTGATCTCAGACTCCCTGCAAATCAAAGCAGAGAAAAAAAAAAAAGTGTCTAATGTTTGTTCTTCACATAACTCAAAGAATATAAAAATCTAGTAAGATATTCAGGAAAGGAATACCTAAATGCTGTCTTATGCAGGACAAGAACACCGACTTGGAAGCAATCAGAAGATGCTTGATAACATGTTCGCAGCTATGTCACTAGTGACCTATCAGTCTCCTTACATATGAAGATAGATGTCAAGGCTGAGCCACTGTGTATTCTTGAGATACAAAGGAGAATACTTTGAAAAGTAGTCCCAGAGCACTCCAGTCATCACCATGAGATGAAGCACAATAAGACATCTGAAAAGCTGTGGCAGTTGTTTTATGTCTGATATGTGTTTTTGTGAATAGCAGCTTCAGTAATTTATGTTCCCTGTTGAAAAGCTTTTTGTAGCCTTAATACACACAGTGGTTAACCCTTCTACTTCTCAGCTCAGGAATCTGTACAAGTCACCGAAGACAAATAGCACTATCCTTGGCTCTGTCTCCAGTGTCCTTTTTATATCTACACACTAACATCCCTTATTTTCCATGCATGTAGACTAGCTGTGTCCCTGAAGCACCGAAGATACCCCAAAACAAGTATCAGCACCTGACTTCCCCTACTCTCCTGCAGCCTACCCCTCCCTCAACATCCTACATTTCACTCCTTTGGGGCTCCCTCCTCTCCTTCCCGAGGAATTCATCTTTTACCTTTGCTGCCTGTACAAACACTGCCATCCAACCCTTCCTGCAAATATTTTGCAAGGGATCAATTCTTTAAAGATCAATTCAACACAGTTTCCAGTCTTTCTTGGGAAATACAGATTTTACAGCATGACCTCTATAAATCATTCCCAGGTACAAAGAAACCTAAGTTATATCCAGCAGCAACTTTTTAGCTGGTGGAATCTCAACAGAAATATTTACAGTTGCTTTGCATGTGTGTGCACATGAATAAAATGCAGATGATTAAGAGAACAATATAACACAAAACAAGAACAGAGTGGATAATTCCTTATCACAATAATACCAGTAGGACAAGAATATTTAGTCTTATATGCTGGACAACAGAAAAACATCCTTGCCTTGTAAAGGATACTATCTCTTGCCTATGCACCTCTCTCCACCCTCAGCCTGCATTGGTCTGTGTCCAACTCTGCGGGTCTGAGACAGTCAATGAAACCCTCACAGATGGCTCATGCAGGGACACAAGATGCACAGAGATCCTCTACGGTGTTCACATGTCAATGGAAAAAAGTGATATAATAACAAGTTTGTGTGATGTCTGCAGCTGCCTCTGTTGCATCATGCTGCCACTGCATGTCACTGTTAAGACAGAACGGCAATCAATGACAGGGATTTTAGGGAAAGCTATACAATTCTGGTGGAGATGGACCCCACAGTCCTCAAGAATTGTCCCTCATAGTACCTTAATCAGCCCCACTCTCCTAATGCCAGAGCAAGATTGAAGACTTGAGGCCTCAAACATTTGAGCTAAGCAGCCACAGAATAAAAACACATACTTGGAAGAGAAAAAAGGTGGGAAAATAGATACGAGAAGAAGAATGCTAGAGGGAAGGACAAAGAGCAATGGTTAAAGATCACTTGCAAGCAGAGCTAAAGCTAAATCATTACCTTTGCCAGCATCTATCAGCAATGAGGTCCTTCTGAATTTCATAGCAATATAATAATAACATCTGTTTCTCTGCTAACAAAAATATATCTCAGTCCGCTCAAAATTAATAGGAATTAAATAGGGACCAGTTCTAGCTACACCTTGCTGGTGTGTTGGCAGCTCACCAGAATAACGACTCTCTCAAGTGCATTGTATTAACACAACCTAAAAAAGGCATTATCAGAATTGTCCCTCTCTACCCCTGTCCCCGCAGCCACAGGAGACCTTTGCTCAAGTGCAGGTACTAGATCATCTTGTGACTGGCCTTCTACATTGTCCTCATGTCTAGTTTATGAGATCTGGGAGACTCATTTGAGATTAAACAAAGGACTAAAGATTAGGTGTTCTGTAATTTAGTACTTCCTTTGCCTGCTTTATGTTTAGCAGGTTTTGGCAGAGAAAAGGAACAGCAGAAGCCAAGATGAGCTCTTTCTGTGAATCCACACGACCTAACCAGAAACCAGAGCATGTCACTTGTCTCTAGTCAGCAAGCCGAACTTTTATCCAGGCTCCCCTTCTAAACACTACACTTGCATTCATTTTGCCATCAAGCCATGTGGCTGTTTAACTAGACTCATGGAAAACACATTAAAAAATAAACTATAGAGCAGATCCAGATGTTTTGAAATGCTGAACTTAGTGCCTCACACTCTTCCCTCCTCATCCAGCTTTAAGAAATTCCTAAAAAACTCAAAAGCATTCCTGAGCTGGCTTGTAATGAGCCATTACTTCATACTAAAAACTATATTCCAACACAGACTTAAATAATCAATCTTTTAGCCATAAACACAATTACCAAAACACTTTGAAGCTTTGGATCAACTTCACGAAAGGATAAAAGTTCTTCTCTCTTTCTTAAGACTCTTGTTTCCAATAAAAACTAGTTTTCACATTGAAAATATACAGAGGCAACATGATACCTTGAGATTGGTACTCATGCAGATGCAGCAGGCATGGTAGGCTTGCAGGAAAGGAGGCAAAGGCACTTTGCACCTGATTTTCAAGGTGTTATGGACAAGGCAGGAGAAACCAAGCTCATCAGCACTGCCTTGCTCCAACCATGCAGTAAGCACAAACACACTTGTCCCTAACCAACTTAACACCATCCATTTTACAGGCACAGATTGGAGCTAGAGAGTCATAGGGGACCACAACCACTGCTATTCTCTCAATTGAAGTCCCTGAAGACTTTTACCTCCCATATAAGTCTGCATTTCTTAAAACCCTTCTGGTTTTAAGAACCTCTGTTTCAAGAAGTTAGTGCACAGTGCCTCCATTACTAGACCAATATCCACTACAGCAGACAGCCCTCACTCACTTTTACTCAGACAAAATTCCATGGCCCAAAAAAGAAGAGCAAAGAAGCTGCTGACAGAGCCACCTGCCCTGCCAGGCAGCTGGGAGCCTACATGCACCACAAACGTGCATGGCTTCCTCATGACTTCTGGAGAAATATTCACATGCTTCAGTTCCTTGAAAGAGAAGATGCAAAGATCTTAACTATTGGCAGGATCAAGCCCTGCTCTAATACTGTGAAAATGGGAAGGAAGAAAACAAACCTTTGCTAATTCTGCTCAGTTATGGAGTCAGCTTCCATTTACACATTAGTCTTCCTCCCACTTCTGTTTTATTTCCAATGCAAAGATTTTTAACGTGATCTTGTTCCCTTGCACTGGCCAGGAACCACCTCAAATCCCTCCTTATACCACATCAGACTCATTGTTAAATAACGTCCAGGCCAGAATCAGTTACATCATTTTTCCCCTTTCTTTTCCACATATTCTCTAACTGTTCCCAAGCTCTACCCCTATAATATTGCTTTCTATAGTTTTCAGCAGTCTGAGAAACAATGGAGATCATGATTTATTTTTTATAATCCTAGACACAGTAATTGAAGCCTTACATCCCTGAAAAGTAGTTGAGGGTTATTCACTGGATTAATATGTCAAGTGCATTAATATATCCAGCCTTACATTCAGGCATGAGAAGCTTTACTGGGGAAGACATTAAGACTAGGTCACCAGGATAAGACAACTGAGGTGATGGCCCTCCTCTGTGTCCCTCAGGCTCACTTTTCAGGCTTATTTATGCACAAATATCAAGAATGAGCTAGTGAGTCAGCATGCTCAGGTGCTTTTGAGAATTTCCTTAAGGTACTCATCACCAACTATAAGCGCTTCACTATCTTTGAAGCCTTGATTCACAAGATCTTCTTTACATATGGAGGACAGGAACCCATGAGCCATCTAAACTTCCTAGATAAGGAGGTGTTTCTAATCAACAAAATGACCTCACTTCAGAATCATTCACTGAGATACATTAAGATCTAGACTGACAGTAGCTTTTGTGCTTTAAAAAGAAAGGGAAAAACTCTTTTTCTAATAAAGCTTGCATCAAAATTGTCATTAAAATGTTCCTAATATCACAATTTTGGTCATCTCTGTGTGTCCTCTTCTACACCTCCTCTCCCTCTTGCCCCCTAACCCATTTAGAAGTGCTGCTTTATCCAGACCAGTTTGTGACTGGTGTAAATTTTATATGCATCAGTGAAGATTTCCCCAAGAGGTTTTACTTAACAAAATAGTGTCCCAGCCCACCTGCCAAAGCATTTCTTCAGAATCTGGGCCTTTGAGACTTATCTTAACTACATGTTGCAGATCAGCTTTAAAATCAGCTCCAAAACATTTGGAAATTATTACAGTCCACTAGCTCTGTAATTATAAAAAGCTGAAATTACTTTGAAGCTTCATTTAGAGAAGAGTAATGCTGCAATTACTCAGAGCCATTTGCAACCTGATTATCAATGAGGGTCATATGTTCATATCTGTGCATAAACCTGAACCACTGAAGGGCTGGACACTATGAACCACATACCTCCAGGCATCCCTTGTTAATATGCTGCCCCATAAAGCAATCTTCTATAAACTAAGAAAATAATATATTACATGCTGGTTTAATTGTTAGTTACAGTTTCCTTGTAAAGCAGCATATATAAGAGGGCACTGTGAAAAGCTGGTGTGTTTTATAGGAGGCCAACAAATTATGGCTCAGCTGTATGGAAATGATTAGCACCTGCATATCTGTACAAAGCAGCAAAGTTTAGAAACCATGATCTCAGCTTTTGGCAGAATGAAGACCCTGAAAGGTCTTAAGTTTTCCTGGGCAATAAATCCAGTGATTACTGACATTATATTAACTTAAATTAAACTGCTATCATTTTTCTGTAGCAGCATAAACAATCCTACTCAAATCTTGCCCATCTGGGCACAAGTCTTAAAGGTATTGCTCGTTGTGGACAGGAAAGATAAGTCACATAGGAAGAGCTGACCCTATGACACATACTCACAGGAGTAGACCTTAAGTCTGATATACATGCCGAGTAATCAAAAACTGGCATATTTTAGAAGCGTTTATGATGAGAGTAATTTCTTCAGTAAAAATCTATTTTTCATTAAAAATAGAAACTGTTCCCTCCATTTTTTTAAAATATAATACACACACAAAAGTAAATTCACACTGCCAGTATAAAAAAACCTTTCAGCAATTTACTGACAAGCAAATATTTTTGGCAGATATTCTAACAAATGCAAAAATACAGTTCAAAATAGTTCCTATGCAAAAACAGCAGTTTGTTTTGGGGGAGGGGGGTGTGTTTTGTTCATTGGTTTGTTTGTTGTTGGTGGTGGTGTTTTTTTAATTCTGTTGGATTCATTTTGATTACTATTATTTGTGTGATGGAAAGTAAAAACCTAACTATGAGAGTAAAGATTGCAGAATCAATGTCCCTTAAGTTATTTGGTCCCTGTCAACAGAACACTACGATCAAGGGGGTATTTTTTCCCCCCAAGAGGAAGGTATTTCACAAGGCCCACCGCAAGGCCCCTTTGTGAGCATGGTGCACAGCTGCTTGGGTGGCACCCACCCCACGTGGCATGCAGGAAGACTCTTCAACAGGAAATCTGCTAGGTCGTAATATTAATTTATTCTCCATTCATATATGCTGTAATTTAGAAAAAAACAGTTGCGGCTGTGGTAACAGTGCTGGCTAGAAGCAGACAGGATCACGAGCTGTTAAAACAAGGCAGAACCACCTGTCTTCCACAAACACACATGCAGTGAGGAAGAAGGCAACTTCCCCATCCAGTCACTTCTTGCAGGTTTGGCTCCAGTTCTTACTGATGTGCAGCCCTTTTTCATCAGTGGAGCTGCGTGGGCATCGCAGGAAGGTCCTAAACTCTTGTGTATGGTTAATACTGGCCGTCTTGGAGAGTGGAAAGTGTCATTCTTCTGCCTATAAGTGCCAGGGAGATGATGAGCTTAGTAGGATAAAGACATCTCCACCCCCCACTGCCTGCAGGGAGCTGGAGGAAGACCTGGCACCAGCCTTGGTGCTGCTCATAGGCACGGTTGGTGCTCTTTGCACAGCCGAGCCCTTCACAGCGGCTGACTCCAGCCCGCAGCCTCGCCAAGCTCACACAGCACATGCAGGGTTCAGCACCCAGCCAGTCCCTCAGCCCAACGCACTTCTGCAGCATTAAGCAACACACCACAGCCCCAACACCATTGCAAACGTCCCTTAACTAACACCTACAAACTCCTTCAGCTCAGAGGAGAGCGCTCAGGCAGACGGGGCGTTACTGCGTGCCTTCAACTAGACGTCTCTTAAGAAAGAATAAAAGTCCATACTTTCTCCCTGGGTAATGCTGACACTTTCACGTAATTAAAATCTTTTAATAGGCATCTCCCTCCCTCACACCTCCCTGTTAGCAGACATCTTATTCAGAGCAGGAAGATTAACAACATTTTTGTTACTTTGATGTTATCCAGAACAAATTAAAAATTAAATTAATCTAGTTAGTCACTTCTACAGTACAATGCCTTTTGTGTTATGTTACTAGTTGGTATTTTTTTTGTAGCCTGACACCCAAGCTAGAAAGTAATTGGATATTTTTATGTTTTACAGCATTCACATCTTCTGCATTCATGCAACCCTGTCTTAAAGCTTTGAATCAAAATCATGAAGTCACAGGTATTTGAGGAGCAGGAATAAAGTCTCCCTATTCTACATTGTTATGCAAAATTATTGAGATCACTGTTTTGCAGATCTGTTTATCCCAGGGGCTTGTTTCAAAGCCATGTCCTGTTGTTTGGCAGCTTGACTTTGAACCAGAAGTGATATGGCATCACAGTAAATGAAAACTCAGCCTGTCAGCAGTAGGGGAACCACTCAGATTTGTCACTAAGACTGCCAGATTAATAGGGGCTTGAAAAATTAACATTTTTTAGAAGATGTTGTGTGTGGAAAGCACAGGAAAGAATGGGAACAAGAGAGAGTATGAAAATAAGCCAAAACCAAACAAACCCTGTTTGCTTACCTTTAAAAAAAATAAAACAAAAACACACACACACACAAATTTAGATAGGGTCTTTTTGTTTTCTAGTAAAGCTGTAGAGGTGTTCCTGATTTTACCTCACCCTTTTATACTGTCTGTGCATTCCACCATCAGTCACAAAAACAACTGGCCACTGAGAAAGTTCATTTAGCCTCATTTTACACTTAAAAAAAAAAAAGGACTCTATGGGCTTGATCCATTTTAAGTTCACCCTCATCAAAAGGTTACTACCTACAACCAGACCTTATCCTTGCCCTGACTTGCCCTGCCTCAGACGAACTTACTTACTGTCAGGTTAAATCAGATCCCCACATCCATCTAATTGCAGATCCTGTTCCTGACCTTGTGTGGCAGGATGTGTCTCAGAGGAAGAGTCAAGAACTCTGTTGCAGCAGAGGGAGAGGCAGCTGCCCTTACCAATACTCCTCTAGCAGCAAGACTACAGATCCAAAATCATTCAAGCTGTTCCAAATCTGAACAGCCTAAATTGCAAAGCCAAGGCATGACATGGTAAGGAAGGGACCAGCTGGAGGTCCCTGGTCCAACACTCTTGTTCAGAGCAGCTCCGATTAGATCAGGCTGCTCAGGACTGTGTCCAGGTAAATCCTGAGCATCCCCAAGGATGGAGATCCCAAATCCTCTCTGGGCCCCAGTTCCAGCGTTTGATCACCCTCACAGGGAAAAAAAAATAGCAGCAGCTCTAATATTGGAAGGTCAGTAAAGGGATTTAACTGTTGATTTTTTTATCAAATGTGCAATCTGAAGACATGATGGTGTAATTGAGTTACTGCCTGAACCCCCTGACCTCTGCTGAGCAGGGCTGCTGAGAACATGTGCATGAGAGGGGAAGAGAAACTATTTGGAGAAATCTTTGCTTGCTGCCCATTTGGTTGCTGAGGGGTAGTTTGTTCCTCTCCCTTCCCGTAGAAGCAAGCTGTTGTTTCACTCCTCCGATAAAGCTGTTGGTTTGGTAAATCCAGCATCAAGATACAGAGAGTTCAACAGTGCCACAGTTCACGGGGCAAGCTGTGAAGCATGCCCATCAGCAGAGACGGCTCCCGCAGAAGTGACTGCTCAACCCGTTTCTATTAAAAATATTCACAAGAGCTGCTCCCTCTCCACGTGGGTATTTAAATGCTACTTTCTTCCCCGACAGAAGTGTTTTCCTCCCCATAGCTCAGAGCAGAGGATAAAACTTGTCAGGTGGGAACTGCACCTATTCCTGTTAACAGACTTCTTACTGTAAGTTGAACCACACTTTTCATCTTCAAATACTTTATCTAGTCCTAGCAGTGGGGGAAACTGGCTCCCTCTTTTTGGTGTCCCATTTTGAATAGAGAACTGAAGTAACAGGGGGAAGTACCTCCCCACCAGCAGCACAGCCACATCAGCTTGAAGCAAGCTACCAGGTTTAAGCCCAGTTTTTTAGAGAAATCAGATTTGTGGGCTTAACAGGCACTTCTGTGCCCATGTCTGTGTCTCTGCCCTTGTCTGAGCACCCAGACATCAACCCCCAGCTCCAACAGGCCCCCACAACAGTGCCAGTTGTTCCCCAGCCCTCCTCACATACACCACCTCCTGTGGTTTTCCTCGTCTCTTTGCAGAGCAGCTGCCCCTCACCGGGGCCATGAAGTTGCACCTCTGCCACCACGTTTTTTCATCTTTGTAATAAAGGCACAATCTCTCCTTCCCAAAGGTAACCACGAGACTACAGCAACGCTTGAAAATGAAAAAGCCTGTAAAAGTTACAATAATTAAAATTCCATTTTAATTCTTCTGCACAGGGGAGGGAGAAGAGGTCTCCAGCACATGCTTTCCCACTGCCACAACAGTTCATGCATTGTGTTATAAAATTTTTCAGTGCCATTTATTTTTATTTGGCCTGTGAAATACTTTGGGGAAGGCCTTCTCGTAAATGGCCCATAAAGTTTGACAGGAACTAAACCTCCCACTGTTTTTGTGACTGATATAAAAAAAAACCAACTTAGTTGGCACCCTTAATGCATGTTTTATGGGAAAAGGAAGACTGTCCCTCTGTACAAGCAGCCAATTCCTGAGCAGACCAAGTTCAGTCCTGTAAGCATCTTTTGTGGCCTTTTATGAGGTAAGGCTTTCCCTATAAAGTTCTGGCCTCGCCACAAATCCACTTCCCTCTGGGCTCATCCATTAATAAGCACTTTCATTAAAATTCCACCTTTCTTAGGGAAACAGCCAAGCTAATTTAACAGGAAATTGACTTTCTCCATCACCCTCACATCTTGGACTACAGTGACACAAGCCAGTGTTGGCCAGAGACATCCTGCCCATTAGCATTTCTCCTCTGTGCATCTGTTTGCAAAGGCCACACGGTTCCTTATGCTGTTTGGGTGAAGAGGAAACAGGAAGGTCTCAGGACAGTCACTCTGAAGATGTAGTTGCTTTCAGAGAAACACCTAGAACTGATAAACCCATCTGCTATCACCAGCCTCCAAGGGAGAATGACATAGCCCTGAAAACACGCAGGAATTATGATGAAGCTCAAAAGGACCAGGAGCAAATAGCGATGGCACTGGTCTGAGAGTTACTGTTCCAGTCAAACACACAGACGATGGACAGCAAAGAGATCATCTTAAGAGAGATTAAGCAAGGAACAGAGTCACACAGGCTGTTGGCAGACATCTAGCTCTCAGTCCACTGCACACAGTCATCATCCTCCTGGATGTGTTAATATATCACCAGCAAAAGATCAATCCTATAGAAATAAAGAAAAACCCCAACCTATGACACAGACTATACTCCAGAAAATAAATTTCATCAGCATGCCAATACTTTATGAACAGAGAAGGAGGCTGAGTTAATCAAATACATTATCTGCATCCTGTGTATTGGCAAACTAATAAGAATTAAGAACTTTTTTGGCTTTATTGTAAAAATCCATTTTATTCTCTTTTGGCTTCCAAAACAAGCTTTCAGGTGGAAGGCTGTACATAACACCACGGTATTTAGAAATGAGAAACCAGAAATGACACTGACTCCATCTGTCCATAAAAAAAACATAGCATAAAAAAATTTCATTTGAATTTATTTTGCATTCTAGTGACGTATCTGTCTGCATTTCACAAGAAAATGTCCAGGGAAAATGACAGGTTTATTTTTAGCCTTTCTTTAATCTTTGCAGAGCATGGCAGCAGATTGCAACCCATCATGAGTGTCCCAAACTAGGCTGAGATATGCTGCTGAAAAAGAATAGGTTTGGATTGACTGTCATACTGCAAAGATATGGAGATGTTCTTAACAACCAGCCCCACTCCAGCTATAAGAAATTTGATCATATGCATTTCATTCTCAGTGTCACATATAAGTGGGAGATACATTTGTCACTGGATAATACATTCAGAATTAACAAGAAGAACTTGTCAGGTTTTGGCTGCAACCACTGAAGCTAAAGCCTAGAGCGAAATAAACTGTCAGATCAGGGCTTTGTTAAAAGGATTAAACCCATTCTTAAGGGTGGAGCTGTGGAAAAGCTTTTAAGCTTTATATTTACACCTGAAAGGTTTTAAACTGGGTTTCTAACAAAGACTGACACGAAACAAATATTAAAAAAAACAAAAACAAAAACAAAAACAAAACAAAACACCAAAAGAACCAAAACAGCTAATCTGACCTCCCGAGCAGGACCATCTCCAGAATCAGCCGCGCTGTGAACCGTGCGCTGAGCAAACACCGCCGAGGAACCCTGGATCTGTCAAGCGGTCACTAATTATCGGCCGCATTTTTTGGCATCTGCTCAAGTTGCTGTAGAATCAGTAACTGTTTTGTAAGTTAGTCTCATTACAGACCTACTACAGTAATTGATTTGCACAGTGGCCATGTGGTAACTCATAAAACTTTGCACAGGGGTCCCAATTCTGCAAATATTTCCTGCTGCACTCACAGGGAACAAAGCACCCTCTGGAAGTCAATGAGTTCAGCCGCACTCCCAGACTGCAAGCAAGCATTAGGAGGATCAGACCATTGCATTGCAGCCTTTATACCACAGGAAAAAAAAAAAAGGTTTTCCTACATTCAATTAATTACAGAAGTGCACCACATGATACCCTTGTGAATGAAGTAGGTGTTACTGTAGCACTCATTTTGCAGTTAGGGAAACAGAGCTCTGACTCAGGGGTGCAGTGAGCTGCTCCAGGTCACACAGTAGCTCAGTCATAAATAGCCCCCAGGTGCCCCACTCTTGCCCAACTCTGAGCTTTCTCACACTGCTTCAACAGTGTCTTGGGAGCTTGACTTCAGCTTCAGAGAGGTTTTGAACCCACTCAGCATCCACCCTGTCCTGCATCTTCTTCAGCCAGCCTGCTCCAAACTGTGATGCCCCATGGATCATCATCCTCCCGCCACCTCTTGGTCCTCAGCTGGTTGAGCCAGGTGCAGGCATCTCCTTACAGGCACTGGAGTAAGGAAATGTGTAATAACGGGCACTTGGTGAGATGCAACAAGCAGGATAGCAACGCAAACGTGGCAATGCATAGCAAATAACACAAACTGTGCAGCAGGAAGGCTGACAGACACCAAAGCAGCCCACACTCATGGCTGGCTGCTGCTTGCTGGGAAGAGACTGTCAGGGTTCCCCTACCTGGGTCCAAAAAAGGCACATCAAGAAAGGAATCTGGAAGCAAACTGAGGAGGTACAAGTCAAAACATCCTTCTACAGCTCTAATAAAAAAGCTCCTACTAAAGAGACCACAAATCCAGTTGTCAGATGAAAGACTCCACTATCACATGTAACCTGGAGGCAAAAGCTTCATAGCACTTCAGTAATCTATGAGTCTCTTACATCTATATCATCCATCAACCAAGGCCAGGTTGGACGGGGCTTTGAGCAACCTGGGCTAGTGGAAGGCATCCCTGCCCATGGCAGGGGGTTGGAACTAGGTGATCTTTAAGGTCCCTCCCAAGCCAAACCATTCTACCGTTCTGTGATCAATAAAACATGAAGGTGGGTCATTCAAATGCCTTGCAAATCCCAGGCACTCAGTTAAAGATTTTCAGCTTTTCCTCATCTATTTGGGCTCAAGGCAAGATTTCTGGGCTCTGCAGTTCTGGGAGCCTGTGGGAGTTGAGCTGTACAGGACTGGACCCCAAGGAAGAAGAAAGCACCAGCTGCAGACCCTCTGACTTTGCAGAGGCTACAATCCAGGGACAAAGAGCTGGAACAAGTCTGCATCACATGTCAGATGTTTTTCTAGAAGTGCCATAAAATGAATCCTGATAAGACTGAAGTTTAGTGATTCTGAGAGACACCAGATAGTACGGCATCAACGATCTGGGATCACAAGAACTGAAGTCTAATCTCATTATGATATTGCTATAGTCATCTAGGAATATGAGCAAGTCTCAAATTCTGTGTGTCTCTGCCACATGATAGGACATGTCTGTACTGATGACATCTGTCCAGGTTATCGACTCATCAGAGCACAGCCCGTTCCTCAGCAGTGCAACACTACGTAATGACCATATTAGATGTGAGATTGCTGTCAGAGGCTATCTACTACAGGCTATATATCTTAAGAAATATATTTGGGTTTTTTTAAAGCAAGGAATCCTTGTTTCATATCTGAAGCCAATTTTGGTCCAAAGATGCTCATTTGCCCCACCTGGGAGGAAAGGCACTGTGTCATCACACCTTTTCTGATGATCAGGCTATGGAGCATCAAACCTCCCAACAACTTCAAACATTACGTACCACGACTATGCACTATCACTCCTTGTGTAAAGCTGTGCTGTTACCTCTCCTGCTTTTCACACCAACCTACTTGAGGGCTGGGGTGCCTTTTTTTAATATTTGAACTCAGTTGCGATAAGTACTATACACTCATTGAAATATCAATATACCCCTGGTGACCATCCCTGCCAGGTAATTAGGTTTGTTGCTTTCACAAAAATGAAAGCAAATAAAATAAAAAAAAAAGTGTAATTACGGTTTGGAGAGCGCTGGTCTCAATTTTTCTGTTCTCAAAAGTCCTCTAGGGAAACAAAGAATGAGAGCTATATATTGATTTCATCCTCCTGACGCTCACACACAAGACTTGCTGGAAAACAGGACCCCTTGCTAGAAACCACCACTGTCCTCAGCTCCCCCAGGGAAACAGGGAGGGGGAAGCAGAAGTGAAGGCACTTGAGTTTAAAAGGGAAAAAATAGAGAAGGGTTAAAAAAAAAGAAAGAGGGCAACAGTTTCAGCTTTCATTATAAGCACTGTTATATCAACAATGGCTGGGGAACAAAGGAAGCCATTTCCACTAGTTCCTGCTTCAATTAGTTATTTGAACTAGTGAAGATTGTGCCACTTTATCTCCCCCTTGTAACATAATCATTGTATTTTACATCTCATGAGAAAAAAGGCCTGCCAGAGGACGTTATCTGGCTCTGGGTCATACATCACAGGAGATAACATCGTTATTCATGTCAAAAGGGATGATCAAGGTCTTCCTGTTTTATCAGCGATTAGCCAGGAAAGAAAAGCTGCTGCTGCTGCTCTTGGCAGGTAGCCAGGCGCTGTATGAGTATTACCATAGCAGTGCAGCCGGCATCACTCACCGTGCAACTGTGCTGGGCTTTAGAGCCACACAGAAACGGCTCTTTCAAAACCATTAAAATCCTGGCTAATAGGGAAGGCACTGAGCTTTCATTAGCCAGCAGCAGCAGGAGACGGCCTCCTTGAAGAGAGGGTCTGATCCTGCTCTCACCTGCAAGACTTGTGCTCTGGCACACGACACCATCTACCTCACTGGAGTTAAGACAGAGGGAAGCTGGCCGCCAGGACAGGCTTTCAGCAACCTAGGATGGTCTGGGAGGCACCTAAGTCCCTCAGGCTTGAGTCAGACTTGTCTCTTCACACCTCGGCTGTTGCCATATCCCTTTCTTTCCATCTGCTGTTTGTACCATTCTTTCTCATCCTCCCCCCAGATGATATTGCATTAAAGCTGGGGCAGAGCTCAGCCTCTGGCTTTGCTGCTCACTGAATTATTCCACTTCCCAAGTACCTTCCCCTGAGCTTGGTGCTCTTCACTCCTGAATGCTTAGTGTTTTCCCAATTTAAACATCTCAAGCAGTTTACCTACTAAGAGCAACAGTAAAACCTACCCACCTTATCCCAGCTACAAGCCCAAAGGGACTTAGAATTTAGTGCCTTATGCCTCATATGCTAACAAAAAGAAGAAAAATGCTGCTATTTGAAAAATATACCATGTTGAACTACAGAGGTACATTCCACAGTGGCTTCCTGAAGTGACTTAGCTTTATGTGCCTGATGCAGGGTTCATTGAACCAAGAGAGTCTTTCCACGTACTTGCTGATCTCCGCACTGTATCCTTTGTCAGTAACACAACATCATGGAAATTCAGTGCCCCGAACTTCCAGGCAAGATTCATCTGAACAGGCTTCTGTTGTCTTCTCCCACCCAATTGACAATAGAGAAGTCCATTCACTATTAGTACTGTCCTAAGTCAAAGCACACAGAAGATCGTGTGCTTGAGCAGGATAATTCATTTAAGACCAAATCTGTACAAGATTCAAATGTTGCTAAAATGCAAAAATCTGCAGTGTGATTAACAATCACAAAGGCATAAAAGGGATACACAACATCCTACTTTGGGGGAAAAACTACCCCACTGGGTTATTTGAGTACACATTTTGGATAGATCCATTGTGTGTGTTTTATACCTCTCCCCAGATCATCTATCATTGCCTGGAGATGAGAAAAGACAGAGAGGAATTGCTGTATCAAAACACTCCAATAGTTATTCCAACTATTTCAACAACAGTTACTCCAGCTCAGAGTCTAACATGCAATTATGTTGTTGCAGCAGCCACTCTGACACTGGAAGAGTGTTAATAGCAAAATAAAGTGTGAAACAAAACTTATTAAACCTTGCAATACGTTAAAAATAATAACAAAAGAAATCTGAGACCAAATACCATTTCCCCTCAAAGGGAGATAAAATTAAAAATGACTCAGCAACTATGAGTCAGGGCAGGAAACTTGTCATGGAGCCAGTGATTGTAGCTCCAGTGGAAATGGGCATGAGGGTTCCAAATTGCTGTTGCTTTCATGTTCATCGTTACCAACACAACGATGTGTTACAAAGACAACGTGTGACCTGTCTGCAGAGCCACATCGGACAAACTCACCATGAAAAACTTGAGAAAGTCAGACATTCCTCCAGATGAGTTATGAAAAGGAAACATAACTGCTCAAACAGACCACAAAAATAAGCCAGGTTAAGCCAACACAACTGAGGCACTTGCAGGTCACACAATTAAACAGAAAAACAGCAAGAGTTTGGGGGCAGAGCTTTTTGAGAAGGCTGGGCAATGACTCGTTTCTGTCTCAGATGCTGATCTCGGAGCAGCGCTTTCCTCCTGCCCACCCACAAGGCTAAGGTTATAATATAAAGAAACTGTCCCCAGATGGTAGGCAAAGGGCACCCTGAGCCTTCCAGTGCTCTTGAGTCTGGACACAAAAGGACTTTAACTGCAGGACATCTTGTCTGACAGCTGATTCAGAGCCATAGCTTGGGACTGCCACAAAAGTCATGAAACCAGGGTTGGGAGCAGCACCCTGGCACCTACTGGAGGTTGGGATACCCCAGCACAGCTCAGACCCAGGCCCTCTTCCAGTGCCCCTTCCTGCTCCCCACAGCGCCAAGAGCAGGACATCCTTACTGCCTCTGCATCCCGAGGGCATACCATGCCCAGGACCAGGGGAAATCTCCACTGGAATTTTGCTCTGCAACCCTCCGCCGATGTCCAAGCAGCTCATTAGGTAAACCATGGGAAGCTGAGCTGTGCAGAGGGAAGCTACCGCTAGTGTCAACCATCAGGACTAAGTCAAGCTGACAGTTGGGCTTCCACCCACAGACATCCTGGGCAAGATATTCAGTCCTCATGAACTCCATTTACTAGAAATCGTGGGATCCAAACTGGGAAAGGATGGCAAGTAAACTCATGAGTGGTTAGCAAACCCTGCACTGCTCTTTTGGAGAAAGAGCCAGGAGATCACTGTCTAGATAGAAGAATTCATAAAGTTTTACTACAGAGATCATATAAGCCCTGCAGCCTTTAATAAAGCAATTGTAATTACAGAGAATTATTATTTTTTTTAAAATCAAACGTTTCAAGTACCAGATATATAAAAACACTGTTGCACAAGCTGCCAAAAAGAAATCAAGCAAAATATGTAACTCTCCCAGTAATTAACATTCATTAGGGGTAATTTGCATGTGATCCCTCATCAGATCTAGAAATGCCAACCCTGAAGAACTGCCCAGTTTGTCCTTTGGGCATACTAGCCTTGCTTATATCCTATCAAACCTTATATCTAAAGACCTCAAAACACCAGCAGAAAGGCAAGGTACTTGCCGCCACAGGAGGATTCTTATCAAGCGTGTAGGAAACTCCTCACAGAGCACAGCAGCAGAAGCTGCAAAGCAAAAGCCATAGCTGAGCTCTATTAATTAGTTATCACGAGTGAATTCTAAACTTTATTTTCTCTTCAAAGGTGGTCCAGATCATCCCTCCGGTAGAGTCCTCCCCAGAAGCAAAGCCTCTCCTGTAGGATTTCCCCGCCACCCCTTGAGCAGTTTCCCACGGCCCTCAGCCCTGCAGGTCCCATCAGGAACGCCACCGCCCGCAGAGCTCCAGCCCTGCAGATGGGGCCCACAGCCCCCGCTTAACTGGTTCAGCATGACTGCTGGGGTCTCTCCAGGAGCAAAGCCAGAAGCACTGGGGCTGGATCCAACCTGGCAGGGCCAACCTGAGTGCAGACTAGCCCCTGATCTGAGCTGGAAAGGTCTGTCACAGATAACTGCTTCTACAACCGCCCTAGAAAAAACTTTTTGGGGTTGTGTAATGGATATTCAAATACCAGGGAGATGAAATCCATCTGCAAGGGTTTCTGGTGGAAGAATTGTGCACTGTAGAAACTGTACATACTGCTCCTAGCCAAAAGTGTTATTTTGCATGGGCTGCACCACACATGGATATTTTTATTGCTACACTTCATAAAATAATACTGAAGTTTCCTGGAAGATACTGTTTCACATGCCACCAACAAACACAAAGCTGACTCCTGACACATATGCAGAGGAGGAGAAAAAAATAAAAATCATCTAGAGCCTTTTCAATAGCTGGATCTTCCATGCATTGCAGAGATAAGAGCCATGACTTGCAATGGACGGAACCCATCACTGGAGTCCTGCTCAGGCAGAGTTTTCCCAGAAAACCACAGCCTCACTCCATCAGTGTTTTTTCTTGGATCTCACAAAGAATGTAGGACAATTTCCCACATAATGTTCCAGATACACCATGCCAACAACACGGTCCCTGCTGCTACCCAATAGCTCCCTCCTATAGTCATTCTGTGACTGTTGTAGCCAAAGAGGAACGAGAAGGGACTCTCCAGGTGGAAAAAAAACATTCCTCAGTGTGCCAGTCAAAGTTCTCATGGGTAATCAACCCCCTCTACTCACACTCCTCCCCCTGTGATTTCCACTTCTAGTCCTGCCATAGTCATAAATCAACAGCACTGAAGAGGTCCCCATCACCTGAGCCCACACACACGTTTCAGCCCAGCCTGCTTGCTTGGACATTGCTCACCAACACGGTTTCAAATCCCGAATCTGCTCCACAGCTTCTCCAGCAATTGGTGTTTGTGTCCCAGCTCCAGATCTGGAGCACCATCCCCCATCCAACACCACCAGCACTGTGAGGGCCAGCAGTGGTGGGGTTAGCCCAGCAGCTTCAGCTGATAGCAGAGGAAGTACACTTTTAAAAAAAGCAGTATTTTAAATAAATGCAGAGTGATGGCTCTGTTCAGCAGTGCTGCTATTAGGCAGCAGCTTGAAGAAAAACAACGCCTGGTGAAAAAGCATTTTAAGTGGTGCTTGTTTATTCACTGATTTCTTGGGTGATTATCAGCTTGGCATGGGTTAGCAAGGCAGATCAGAGCTCTAAAAAATTACTTTTAAGTCTCATACTGTGACAAAACAATAACTGGCTAATAATGCAATGACTTTTAAACCACACTTAACAGGGGATATTAATGAAAATATTCCCTAACTTCTAAATTACTGATATTGATTATATCTGTGTAATGAGGATAGATAGGATTTCAATTTGAGAGTTAACCCAATTGCTGAAATAATTGATTGGAGATGAAAACACTTCCCCAAGTCAGTTACCTTTTGGCTCTTTAGAAATGTTGACTTTGAAACACATTAACAGATTACCAAGATCTTAAAAAAGAACATCCCAAATTCCTCCTTCATGTTTCAGCGTAGTGGGTATTTCCTCAAAGATTTCTTTGTAATTTTATTACAAGTATTTCACACGTTAGAGTATGGATCAAATAACTAAGTCTGAGAAGCTGTTAATTTTGTGACCTTTAATTGAAATTTTTATGACTGAAAATCTGAATGGCTTCAGACTGGATCTAACTACAGGAAAAAAATAATCTACAATTACAGTATTTCCTTAGGAGCCAAACGAAGACTAGAAGAGACCAGCGGAAAAAGAAATAATCACCATAAGCATAGGCATGCAAAATTTCTTTAGTCTGTTATTAAATGATTATTACATTTGAATCCTTATAATGTCATAGAACAAATTACTAGGATGACAGGGTCGTTGTCCCATTGTTGCTGGATAGTGCTGCCAGCACAATTAATAACTCCCTCACAGATCCAAATGCAGATACTGGAAAAGAAGAGACATATCTTTGCAAATGTACAAATGGGGGGAAACTGAAATAGTGCTTATCCATGTCTCTGAAATAGAAGCACAGATTTATCAAGCCTTTCTTGTAAGAATGCATTTGCCAGAGAGCCATAATGCCTTGAGATTAATTATTCCGCATAAAAATTATAGAGTATGACACTAAGTAGTATTGATTCCCTGCTCAGTTGCTGTCTTAGCCTTATTTGTCGCTCCCACTTCAGATCCCCTTGCCTTCTCTTTTACTTTCACCCAGAGTTCATCCACAAAATAAAAGTCTGCAGATACTTAATTTCTAACTAACCATTTTATCTGAGTTGCCTATAATAAAGAACTTGAAAATAACATGCTCCAAAAATTAAGCTCACTTCCTTCACTCCCTTTACTGATCTGACATGGGTAGAACAAACACCTAAAACTTTAACATTTAGGAAGCAGGGCCAGGAGTGATGGGAGTCACAACAGCGGCCGCAGGCAGCCCCAAAGTCTGCAGGGTCTCCTGCCCTCGGGGTGGCCACGCACAGCTCCCGGACATGGGCGGCTGCGCACAGCACGGCCCCAGCCCAGCTTCCCCCGGGACAGGGGCTCTGCTGCCTTGCCAGGGCAGCCCCCTCCCCAGAGAGAGCATCCCTCAGCCCGTGGGAGGAGTGGGGCAGGAGGCAGCACAGCCTCAAACGGCCTCAGCACACAGCTGCTGGATGGAGAAATTCAGAGCAACCACACAGCCCTATTCAAATCTGGCCATAGTTTTCCACAATTACATTCCTACAAACCACCAGTTTTAGGATGATGACCAAGACCAGAAGCTCCATGACTCTCCCTTCAGCACTAACCAATTTAGGCTTTAAAGTTTGTTTGGTTTTTTTTTAAGTAGCCCCCCAAAAGCTCTGCCAATATTTAGGTGAGGAGGGGATGTATCCTGGGGAGGGAGGTGTTTAAGATAAGAGTGAAAATCTGTGCAGCTTTTTCTGCTCAAAACTTAGCATACACAATCAGTAGCCAGGGGATAATTTATTGACAAAATTTGTGGCAGATCAGACAAGGTGTTTGTGAGATATAGGACTTTGAAAAATGAGGTGCAATTCAGCCTTTGAAATATTCCTCTAACAATTTATCGTAGAGCCATATCTCAAAACCTACTTGGCCTAGAAACTTCAAGTTTGTTTTATTCAAGAGTCCTTGGCTAGATTCAGTGCACAAGAATACTTCAGATAAGGTCAAAGTCTTATTTACTATAGGCTTCCCCCCCAATTTTTTTCCCCCCCTTAGGCCATCAAACATTATTTCAGTTTGGAAAAAGACTGTAAGGCAGGCTTTGCCAGGATTTTGGCAGGGGTTAGTTGTTGCATGGGGCATGGACACAGACGTACTAGCAGTGCTCAGTTAGCTCGACTTCCAGAAGATTAATACTTGCCTCTCAACTAGTCACTGGAATCTGCACATGCTGGCACTTGATTCACTCTTACTGGAGTGGAGACCAATTTTGTAAGCTACACAAGCCAAAAATCACTCACGTTTAGAGCCTGCACACATCTGCCCAGTCATTAGCCTCTCTGCACACTGACTGCAGAGGGGTTCTCCAGGACCAGGACAGGAGATTCCCAGACAAGTATCACACCATTTTAAGAGAAATAAGAAAACCCTTGGGTGCAACATTTGCTGTCAAGGTTTTCTACATGCATCATGTCTTAAATGCTCAACTCTAGCTTCATCTTCAAAGTGTCACAGATCTACACAATCAGTCCACTGGAGCCAGATCTTTGTCAACTCAGACATTCCGGTTACACTCAGGATGTGTCTAGGTAGGAAAATTTACCAGCCTATGCAGAGAGCATCAGTTCAACTTCACAATTACACAGTGGGACAGGTTTTAGCCAGAACAGGAAAGGGAGTTGGAAGTAGACTTTCATTCTATTATGGCTATTTTTTGAAGGACAAAAACCACAAAGCCTGCAACTGCTGAAAACATAACTTCATCACAGGTTTATGGAAGTTAATTTAGTTCACTACAATCTTTTGGAAAAAAATAGTAAACTCAAAAGTTCTACAAGTTTTCCTCACAGCATGACATCTTTACTTACTTTCAAACGTTTAGACAGATGCCTTAGCTCAGCTCACTTCTCTGGTATCAACATTAGCTGCTGGCTGATAAAAGGCATTGAAGCTCCTGGAGTCAGGGCAGCAAAAGCAAAGGAACAACAGCCAGCCCCTTCTCAGTGCATCAGGGGACATCTCTCAGCTTTCCCAATCAATGCTTGGGCTGAGAGCCCAAGCTTCAGGCTCCTCACCTCCACCACAAGCTCAAGGAACAGGAACTGGGACTAAGACCAGCACATCTTCTCTGAACGTTTTTATCACTCCCATAAGCAGTCCCCTGCCTTCTTCACCTGTCCCTCATCTGTATTTGCCCTGGACCAATATTGGCTGTAAATTGCCATCAGTGGCAGATGGATTCAATTTCTTTTGATTGTAAAATTTCAATAATCAGGTAGGGTTTTCACCTGTCAGCTACCTTGACAAGCAAACTGATGTTGTAAATAGGAAAAAAAAATAGCAAGGAGGAGAGGAAGGTAGTAGAAGGGGTGAGGAATTAAAAGGCTTTTCCTATCTTGGCACAGGTGAGTGTTTCAAGTTGGCAGCAGCAGTAAGGGAGTTACCCAGGGTTACCATGCAATGATTTGAGTATTAACAAGCATCCTTGCATTGTTTTCATCCATAATGTATAATTAACCCCTTGGAGCCAATGAGTCTGGCAGTGTCATTGTTAGGGTTGATGTAAAAGGCGGTGTGGCATGTTGCACTGGGAATTCCTAGCAGCCCACCATCAAAGGTTTAATAATATGCAATTTATGGCTTCACAGTTTATTATATATTGGAGCTTGCTGGAACCTCTCCTGTTATCATGCACCAACATGCAACAAATCTGTGTAATCTCCAGTTGAGTGCATTGTCTCACAAGTGCCCTTTTTCCATAGAAAAAAAAAAAAAAAAGCAGTAACAATATATTTTTAAACAGTCTAGACTGTAAATTGAATAGGAGGAGGTGGAGGCTGAGAATGAAAGATGTGAATGTAGCTCCTTTAAGATAGGACAGCACATACACATAACTTTAACTCTTGCAGCTGTTTTGGAGCACCCAGAGGGAAATCTGAACACAGAGGTTTGACTTTTCTGAGCTCTAAAATGCTTCTCTTAAATATTACTTTTTCCAGATGCTATTTCTTAATGCCCAATGTATGCATTGTGCCAGCAGGTAAACAGATTAGGTAACAACAGAGAAACATTTATTAAGATGCATACTCCATAGCAGCAGGAAACTGCTGGGACTCAGTTTTTATAGTGATGGTGTTAGCTCGGAGAAACTCTGAGCTCTGAGTCCCTCAGTGCTGACTGCTGCACATCTGCCCTGAGCACATCCCCCAGCGCTTCCTCCCAGACTTCAGTGTTTGGTGGTTTTGGCAGAACTTTGCTTTTGTTGGTTGGTTCATTGAAGACTTTTTTTGCCTCCACTGTATGTTGAATGGGTACATATAAATTTCAGTTGGTCTGCAGACAGGAAAAGTAGCTTCTCTCCTGGCTCCAACAATGGTTCTGCACTCGTCCATCCCCATGCACAAGACTGATGAATTGAGCCTGGGGAAAGTAATGAGATTAGCCCAAACTTTGAATTTGAAAATATAACAGATTCCAGCCATATGAGGACATCACCCTCTGGCTCTTTTTTTTGCACTGATATTAGTGATGTACCTTTAAAAGACAAGACAAAAACCAAAAAAAAAACCAAAACAGGAGCCAAGATTTTCACATAATCAGTTAAGTCAAGAAGTTGGGATTCAAATATTGCAGAAAATCTCACAAAGCTGGCACTCTGGTTAGCAGCGAACTGGGGAAACTGAAATATCTTTAGTTCCAAATCCAAAAGTTAATCATTCAAAGTACTTTATTGGTTTAAAACAGTCTGCTGTGACACCTGCACCCAAGACAGCCCTGCCTGGACCACCATCTGATCCACAGAAAGCAGGCAGATGACAGGGAGGAAAAATGCAATATTATGTTACAGATGAAGAACAAGACAATTAAGTGACTTGCTTTAAATCACAGGCAATATATAATAGAAATGAGGACTGAATTTAGACATTGTAAACTGTCATCCAAGATTACTGGCATAAAGCTGACGCTCAGTGCCAGAGAAAAGCACAGAAAAGTCACCCTGAAGTCACAGTGTTAGAAATGACAGGACGGCTCCAAGATAACATATGCAAATACATCTTCACTGCAAAATGTAGCAGGATGTTTTTCACATTATCACCTTTCAAAGGTAAGGTCTCAGTACAGACAGGGATGCTTCCAAATAGAGAGGGTTTATTGATACTTGTTCTCAGCAAACACTGAGCGAGGAGTTTATCTTCGCTGTAGCGATGTGACGGAAGGACTGGGATCGCATTATCTTCATTCGGGACTTGGAGTGACACAGTAGCTCCTCCAGCAATGACTAGATAGCAGAATCACATGGCGTAACATCTGCTGTGGGAAATGTCTTCTCCGGGGATGACTCAGCTCTTCTGCTTTCCAATCTGCAGAGGGAAAGGGAAGACATTTCAGATTAGACCTGTTAAGGTTAATATGTGGAGAAACCACTGATACACCATGGACGACTTCCTATGACATGCCTGTCCTGAGCAGGTTAAGGGGAATGCTCCTCTCTGGGTGACCTTTAGTGTGGATTGGACAAATGCCCATCAGGAAAGGTCTGGGTAAAAAATTACTGCTGTGTCAGAAGAGGGGGACAGGTTAAAGGACCTCCCCAGGCTTCCTCCAACTGCACAGCTCAGCAAAGGGACCTTAACACAAAGATGCGAGAACAAGTCCATCACAGCAATTACAAAAACGACGCTGAAAAAGGCAGTAAGTGGCAAGAAACTACCCCATGGAACTGGGTACAAGCCCTGATGATAGCTCATTTGTGATGGATGCTTTCTTCTTAAAGTCTGTTCTTATTTAAAAATAGAAGATCAGATCTGGGCTAAACCTGAGCATCCCAAAGGTGAAGATTTGCAAAATACTTCTCCAACCTCTGTCTCATCCCATTTACAGGGTGGAGAGTGGCTGCCCCAGTGTGGGGAGTGCCGAAGGGAACATCCCTCAGAGAAATGCTGAGGAGAGAGAGCTGCTGGGCCCTGCAGCCCCACTGGATTTTTGGCAGCCAGAGTAAAGGTGTCTTGAAATTATGGAAAACCGTCAATAGCGCTGAATGCTTGTGGTAAAAAAAATGTTGCAAAGAATCCAGCCAAGCAGGCATATTGCTCAGTTCCCACTCAAAATCCATCTCACACATCCCTCCTATAGGGCTGTGCATCGTATCTTTAAATCTTGTATAACCACCTCCTTTCTTCCTGCAATATTGTGCTGCGGATGTCTGTGCCGTGCTACCAGGGCATTTTCCCTGGTGGGTGGGAATGAATTATGTATTCATTGCTCCACAATGCAAACTCTCACGGCAGAGGAAGCAGAGGTCACGAAGACATCGTTTGCCACCGCTAACCCTCAACTGGGCTTTCACACTGGAAGGTGGGGTTCGAGCAAATATCCTCGATTCCCACCCCAACACGCCCTCCCGGCTGGATTTACATCAAAAAGCAAACGCAAGAGGCTAAACCGCTTGATGTAATCAGGCAACAGCTGTAAAAGGAGAAGCAGCAGTGGGCTGCTGGGGGAGCGCTGGAATGCCATTCATCTCAGCTGGGGCTGTAAGTGAAGCCAGCTGCTGCTTAGAGGTGGTCTGGAGGGTTTTGTGGGGACCAGCCCACCTCTCCAGCATTTTATCCACTGCAAGTGGGATTCCAGTCTCAGGTCTTGTCTTCTGCTCCACAGCCAAGTGTGAAGTCCTTTGTACCCCTCCTAGGATGCTCAGAAAACAGGGGAAGCTGCTGAGAGGTGGTAAATTGCTCAGCAATGTAGCCATGCCACCTCCTCCTGCACCCTCATCTGCAGAGCAACGATGTCCCATTTGCTGCAGGGATGACATCCCCGCCTCACGGTGGCTGGTCCCCGGAGCAGTGGGAAACACTAGGGTCTAGAAAACCCAGGTTCAGTACCAGAAGAACTGTCCGGCAAGTTTTTCAATGACGGTGAGTTTTCACCATAGCGTTATTGCCACGAATAAAGACAATTTAAGAGCATGGCAATTGCTTCAGGCAACAAGAAGTTATTTCTCAGTGGGGTGTTCACTTGCTTTCTCCCTGATGTTAGGAATAGTCTAAACTTCTGGCCCAATGTCTCCCTCACACTTTGCACTCCAATTCTCTTTCTAAACCTGACAATTTAGGCTATTCCAGCAAGAGATGCAAACAAGAAACCTCAGCTCATCCCTGTCCTAGATGTAGTTAATTGCCTCTGAGCAGAGATGACTCCACCAAGAGAGAAAAAAACCAGTCTATAAGTTAAAAGCCCTTATTCCGATTTTTGCAGACTTCTCACACATCTTTTTTCCACTCCTTTGAACAGCTACTGTCACATCAAAGTTCATAACATCAAAGTTCATAACACAGCTATCCACCCAGGAGCTAATAATTCACATATCTCACAACCAGGAAGTAATTTGGGCTTTAACCTCTCCTTTCTGGGACCCACATTAATAAACCTCTCTTCCCGAATCATTCCTTGCGTAGCCAAGCAGTCTCCCTTTGCTGTGAGAAAGGCCACGGTTAGTCGAAGAAACACTAAGAGGAAGTAAGTCATTAAACTCAAAACATTAAAAAACCCAACATATTCAGTTTAGGATAAGCAGAACTGTTGTAATCTCAATTGCTTTGGTTTCCGTTGCCAACCCTGCAGACACACACACCCAGAAATCAAACATTCCTCTGCACTTCAGAGGAGGGATTGTGACAGAGCAAAAGTGGGTTTTGTGGGTGTGTTTCACTATCTCTCCTTAAGCCTATTCTGTTGGCATCTATTAAGAAATCACCACACATTATTAAGATATCTCTTAATTAGCATTAGCTACGTTACACTCCAATTTTTTCATAGGCAAAACAGATTTCTTTACAGCTGCGTGATATCAATAAGTGCTCTGAGAATTGCAGCTTAAATTTGAAGTGTCCATCATGCAGAAGGAGACCTGATACAGAAACGGTACTTTTCCATTATGTTCTGGCTGCTCCCTAAAGGCGAGTGCAATGTACAGACCTTCAGCTGAGCAGAGCACCTCCTAGGAAAGGGTATGGAAGCTATTAAAGTTTAAAATGCAATCATGTGCATGAAAGAGAGGTCATTCCTTCACAACACTTCGAGTTCATGCAAAAGAAGAAAAAGGGAAAGTATCTCAGCTGATTAGAATAGGTCAATGGAAAAGGAATAGAAAACTGGGGAGGTCTGGGAGAGATCCCAAAATAACTTGGCTGCAGTAAATGTCACTTGGTGTCCACACGATGCTCAGCACAAGGACCCAGCAACCTGGTCATGACACAGTGACCGCTGGCACATCACTTACCCTCTCCTGGCCTCAGCTTCCCCAGAAAAGATGGGTGAGGGCAGGGCAGGATTACACACCAGCTTTGCACAGGGGTAGGATTTTCTTCATGACTATTAGCATTTCAAGGTGAAAGATAAGAAGCAGCTCACAGTGCAAATAACCATCCACCTGTCAGGGACCGGCCTCTGTCTTTCCCCTGTGCCAAGCTGCTTTCCCACCTCCCACTCTTCCCACAGCTCGTCCCTGCTGCACACCCGTCCCAGGCATGGCCCAGCGGGAGGAAAGACTAAAACATGAGAGGGATAGAGGCTACACTTGGGGGATATTTTTTTTTAATTCTACAATGCCCTCAGCTGAATTTTCTGTGTCCCTCACCAAAGGTGATGAAAGACAGGGGAGTGGAAGGATGAAATCAAACTCTCAGCTATTCCACATGTGCAGCTCAGATGGAGCAGGTCTCCAAGATGCAACCTGCAATATCGATACAAGCAGAACACACAGTGACAGAACTGAGGGATCGCCTCAGACATGTTCCATCATTCCCTTCCTCACCCTCCACGTATACAAAACTTTTCCACAGACATATGCATGTTATTTTTTAACAGCCAAACCCCAGAGAAATGGAGGGAAAGGGTGAACTGTGACTCTCCAGCAGCATAAAGATCTACATATATTTTTCATAAAATAATTCATTCTTGACCCGGGTCTCTGTCAAGCTCCAATGTTGGTTGAAACTTGGAGAAGCATTAATTTATAATTATGAAAAATAGCAAACAAACAGTGTTTCCAGCATCTGCCATTGCTTTTGAAAAAAATACATTCAAAACCTCAGGAACCTCGAGATGTCAACTGAAGAAACTTGCTAGTATGAGTTTCCCCATCAATCAGAGTGACCAGTGCATCTAACCACAGCTCAGAGCAGCAGAAAACAAATGCTTCCAAGAAGCTGCTCTGTAGTTGCTCTGGTGACTAACAGCTCAAGGGAAAAAAAAATTTGCAAGCAATTTATGAGTGGAAAAAAAAGGTAACACTTGAATGTTATTCATTGGAAATTATTCATGCTCTTTTTCATGCAAGTAGTCTGTCCATTCATCAAAATTTTTGCTCTATCCAGGGCTGGGAAACAAGCTGTTACTCATTTTTATTTTCTTGTATTGCACTCAAGGTGTAATATATAAGGAAAGTCATATTCTGCTGGTACACAAGCAAGGGACAGAATTACAGAGAAGCAAAGCTGCAGGCAGCAGAGCCATGGGGCTGCAGGAGCTCTCACGGGGAGAGGGACAGCATTGGTGGGGGGTAAATTCACCAAGGAAGGGCTCTTGCCAATGCAAGGGGGAAAAGTGAGGCTTCAGATTGCACCCCTCCTTCAAAAACTGTGACTTCTGAAACGTGGCCAGTGGAAAGCAGGATGCAGGAGCAGGATCCTGGCATCGCCCGCAGCCCTCCAGCACCCCACACCAGCACAGAGGGTCCCAGCGCCCCGGGAAGCCTCCTTGCACCCAGCACATGGCTCGGAGTTTAAGGGCATGATGCCTCCCCTCCTCTGCAAACCCTGGACCCTCAGCCCTGTCTTTGGGGAGACAAGAGAGTGACATGGAAAGAGCTCGGTTTTCCCCTGGGTGGTCAGAAGCACCTTGGCCCCGCTGTGTCAGGGCAGCAGTCGGCGGCGTGTGCAGGAGGCAGACACATGCACCTGCACACAGATTGAGTCATTGCATGTGGCAGGTACCAGACGGGCCTGCGCATGCATAATTATTCAATCTACATTTGTGATAATTGCCTGGGCGAATCCTGCACGCAGGCGGCTGTTATCCTGGGCTTGTTAGACTGCTGGTATTTAAAAAAAAAAAAAAAAAAGAAAAGAAGTCAGACTTGCTTATGCATTCCTGTTTTGTTGGTTTTCCATTTAATTGATTAAAATGTGAGAGTGAATTTAGCCTTAATGAATGTCAAGGACTCTCTTGCTGGAAGTAAAACTAGCTCGGGCAGTGTTCTGCCGGGCTGTGCCAAGGGCAGAGCGTCCCCACTTGCCGAGCTCCCTGCCCCAGCCCAGGCTGCCGCGGGTCAGGACACCCTGTGACAAGGATGCTGGCTCCGCGGCACTGCCGCATCCCAGCCTGGTTCATCCCCACGTGCCTGGGCTGCTCACCACCGGGGCGAAGCCAGGCAGCCCGACGGGACAACAAGCCGACCCAGGCCTGCACGGAGGCGTCACGGAGAGAAGCCGTGACCGTCGCTCTGCTCCCGGCCCGCTGACCCAGCACAGCCCTGCCCGGCCAGGGACAGGCAGCTCCCGTCCTGCTCTTACAGAATGAAATGTTTACCTATAGCCCTGCCTTTCTGCAGCAGCTGGAAAGTAGGCTGAAATACAGGAAACATGACATCATTTGCCTTCTCCCAGCACAAGATAGATTAGCTGCTTTGTAAGGGGAAGCAGTGGTGAGAAACACACACCCCCAGCAGTAAATTCCACTATTACAGAGACACATTTATTGGGAGATAACAAAAGAAAGCTGCTTCTGCAGTGACTTTTTGGATAGAAAAAAGGAGACATCTATTTTATTCTTTTGAAGTAGATACTGTGTAGGAAATGGCTAGCTTTTTACAGCTGGCTGTGTTTTCAGCTATAGCTTTCCCCAAACCTGCTCCTGAAGCTATGTGCTATATGAGTCACTCCATCAAATAAAGAGCAATAATAAGTTATTGTGAGCACCAGGCTTTTAGATTTCTCAGTCTCCTCATCTGAAGAATAAAAATTACCCCCCTCCTGACTTCTTAACTTTGTTGGCCAAACTTTAAAGCTGTGGCTGAAAACCAAGCAAAAGTACCGAGCATGCTACTGTAGTGCAACTGGTTTCATGTAGTTCAAAGTCAACATTCCTGGGTTCATTTCCCAGCCCTACCATGGCCTTTTCTTTTCCTTTTTTTTTTATTAAGCCTTCAGCGAGTCATTTGATGAGTTTCTCCTCTGTAAAACAAGCCTCTCCTGAAGGACACCAGAAGGTGCAGAAATTCATATGACCAAATTGCTTTAAATGGTTCTTTGCTTGTATATAAAACCAAACAAATGGATAATGAAATTAGTTACTTCTTTCTGAAGAGATTAAAATTTAAACTAAATGTAACCCCTCTGTGGACCTCACATCCAGAAATTTTTTTAAGATAGAGTGGGAAGCTGGTCCTATCAGGGCCTTTGAAAGGTCAGGTTGGCCACACCAAGGTGCTTCTGGTCAGCCTGGGTTAGTTAGGTTGAGTTCACCATAGGAAGATTTAACAGATTTTCTTCATTCAGGCTCTTGCTATGCTGGTTTCTGCATTTTTCTGTTTCTCATACCAAAATCTCCCTCGTATTACTCAGCTCAATCCCTGCACCTCTGCTCCTCACTTGGCTTGGATGGCTGTGGGCAGGATGAAATGTCCCATCAGTGCCTCTGCAGAGAGGACAGGCAATTTTGGTGCTGCTTTGGGTGATGGAGGCAACCGTGTTTGTCTGCAGCAGCTGATATAGCCCCAAGCCTTATGCTTCACACCCACAGAGAGAAAGGAAACCACCTCTCTTGATGCCTCTGCACAAACCACTAATTCCCACAGAGCCGGGGAGCCTGCCAGGAAGGAGTTTTTTCAGGAGAGCAGATCCTAGCGAGGTCTGATTTCTAGCTGGGAAATGCATTATGCATCTGGTACCTTGGGGAATCTGTGGAGAAGGCTGAGAGAGCCTGGCAGTGGGTAGCTATTAAATATATTGCAGCTATTATTATTATTACTGTTGAGAAGGCAGGCACTAGGATATCATTGAGGAAGGAGTATAAGCAAAATATAAGCAGCACATAGGAAATTAAACCATCTTCAGAAAGTAACCCAGGGAAATGCAAAACCAAAGTAAAACTAGCTGGAACAGGCAATTTTTCTGCAAATGTTTTCACATTCACCCTATTGCCTGCTCCTCAGCCACAATCAGAGCCCTATTTTGCACTAGAGTGAAGTGTTTAAACCTAGCAGAAATCCAGCAAAAGTAAAGGTTATGTGCACAGTGTGAGATTTTGTAGCCAAAAGAGCTCGTTGACTCCAGGTGTCCCTGGGTAGGAGATTCGTTTGTACAGATTTGCTTGGAGTTATTTTGGGAAGGATGCTGGCTTGTTCTCAGTGGCTGTGCTCATGGGAATATGCAGGACCACAATACCCTGACCCGTGGATGCTGGTTCATGCAAATCAAAGTTGCCATATCCCTGTAGGGCTGCAGTTTGGCAGAGGGAGGAGGGGGTACAGGGGCAGGAGCAAGCAAACTGCAGAACAGGCATTCAGTCCCTGGTTTTGGCAGCAATACTTCCTTAAATGCAGTATTTCCTTAGAAATAAGAATTAAGGCTATTTAATAATACCCATTTTAGAGTCAAAGGCTCCATCCAAAGCCCTCTGAGGAGGAGAGAGAGATACCCAGTGTGCCTGAGACTCAGCCCACTGTGCATGTTGTTCTCCTGATTTATTGAAGACTGAAGTTCACAATCCCAGGGGATCCCCAACAAAAAACAAACCAAGTTAAGGCTGCTACCTTTGAAAATCAGATTTCAAGACAATTAACTACTGCAAAAAGATTGCTGTTCGTATCACAGTCCCTAAAACTGCAAAATTCTGCCTGTTATTATTCCTCAGAGATGCTGTGGTAGTGCACATCTCTGTTAATACAAATAACCCTTTCCACCAATAAATATCCTTCTAGCTTTCAGACACCCCTCAGCTTTTCCCGTTAACGTCCTAGATCTGCTACTGCTCTAAGAAAAACATGCACCAAAAGAGCATCCTTATTACTCCTACCTGTAAAAATTGTCATAGGAAAGTAGATACCACATGACCTAAACGCTGTACTTGATGGAAGTAAATCACTACATTGTCACTTAAAATATGATGGCATTCAGGGACTCATGTCAAAATCTGGATCTCCCTGTGCATGGGGCGATGCAGACTTCCAGCAGATAACCACTGTACAAAAAGAAGAAGGAAATGGAATAAAGGTGTGTTGAAAGCACACCTTTATTCCATTTTGTTGAAAGAAGAACTTTAGACATGTTCCCACTCCTTTCTTCTAAGGAAATCAATGGAACTATTGTCACCCTTTTCAAAAGCAGGAAGATCAGGCCTTTCACTGAATGCAGCAAAACAGAAAGAAACACACTTTCCCTTCCCTGGAATACTGCGTGTTGCTCGGCCAGCCTGGCCACTCTGCAAAAGGCAGGCAAAACAGCTGCCAGCTGCGGCATGTTGGGACAACACCACAAAGCCCGATGCAATGAGAAAATTCAATATACGTGACTTTACAGCAGCCAGGCCCAGCTCGGGTGGTCAAACTTTTCTGGATACTTGGCAAAGCCCTCCCCCTCTTGCCATGGCAGAGCTGAAGACAGATGTTTGCCACCCACTTCCCTCTCATACTTGTAGGGACAAGAAAGTATATGGAGGCAAAGCTCTTCCCATGCTTCTTTTCTTTTTCAAAACTCTATTTCCCAAGGAATTCCAAAACAAAGATGCTTTTATTCCAAGTTAGACTGGAAGTTTCCAAATGGAAATGACGGTTATGGTGAAACACATGCCAGTCTCCAGTGCAAACGGGCCCTCGGCAGCTGGAAATCTGGTGCTTCCTTCACCGGAGCAGCGCAGGGCATCTTTTGTTTCACACAGCACATCACACTGGCAATCTTACATCTGCCACCTGCTATTAATTTTATGGGCTTTTGATGAATGAACCATTGCCTGCTTTATCAGATATTTGCTTCCACAGGACGGTAATGTATGCTTCTACTGGAGCTACTCAGAGAGGTTAATGCACCGCATCCTACTGCAGAGAAAGGCAAAATCCCAGATGCAGCCTCCAGCGGGCAGGAGATGCAGTAGTTCTCCATCTCCAAACTGCAAATACTCCTGTCCAATGACGTGTGCAGTAAGCAGGTGGCTGTAGCCTCTCCCCCAAAGGTGGCCCTGCTGAGTAGGTGTCCACAGCAGGAGGGTCCCACTGGGAGCTCTCACACAGCTCTCCTCTACCCTCTCTGTCACAATATTCATGTGCCTTTGGTCATCAAGGTGTTATCAAAGTGAAGGGGCCTCTGAGCTCCACCATGGAGCAGCTCCATCCCCTGCTGTGATGGCCCAGGGAGAGCATGGCTTAAACCAGCCCTGCGCCGATGGCCAGCTCCATCCTGGCCACCCTACAGCTCCCCAGCGCTCCCACCAGCAGCTTTCCCAGCACATCCCTTCATCAGCACTTCATGTGTTCAGCAACAGAAATTAAACTTTCTTTCATGAGGCTTGTCTGGCCCGGGGCTTGGTTTGTGGGCAGGTCAAGGCTTCTGAAAGACGACCTAATTGACTGCAGGGTATTGGTGCTGCTGTGTGGCTTGTTAAACCAGGCAGGGGTTTCATCTTCCTTCCAACTTCCTTTGAAACACCCAGCCCCAAGGATTCTCTTTCCCTAGCTCACACAAAGAGAAATTTGAGAGAGGATCTGAGGCAGTCAGATCTGCCTGCGTGGGGTTTTAGAGATGTGCCCAGTCCGTACAGCATCCTTCTCTCTATGGCATGGGCTGGAGTGACGTTGCACTTGGTCAAATGCTATTCCCCTTTTATCTTTTAATTTCCAGCCCTGCAAACAAGTACATCTGCCAGGCTGCATGTAAACAGAATAATGGGTTCTCTGGCCAGCAGGAAGGTATGACTCATTAATTGCTTTACACCACAGTGTAGAAAGCCATCAGTGTCTGCTACAGCCAATCTCCTTGTAGAAAAGACATATTTGGATTGCATTTTTCAAAAGAAGCTGCTGTGTGCCCTGCCACTGTTTGCTATGCAAATTTTGGTGTTAATTGCACCAAAATGAGAAACATATTACTTAAATCAGTGCACTCTTCAGATGGGCATCGGTGCGTGTGTGTGATATTCTGCCAGATGTTATTTTATTACTGCAGTTTAATACCTAACCATCTGCTTCCTTCTTATTTTGTCATGGTTTGTATTCTCCCTGGGACCTCTTTACTGTTACACTGGCTTTTATCATCTGCATTATGTATTAGTATGGCCAAGGCTAAAGGCTGACAGTATCCCTAGCACAGTATTTGTGCAGAGAAGCAAATGAGCAGCAGATCATTAGAGCCTGGAACTGATACTCCAATTGGACCAAAGAATGAAGTTGATAACAAAAAAGAGATAAAATCAGAGTTGAATGTTTGGGGATTAGCTATGGTGATCCCAACTGATATAGAGCACACTACACTCTCGCAAACACCTTGCAACTTGCACCACCCTGTAGCTTAAAAAACCATAGTATTTTAAAGCCTATGAGGGGTGGACTGGACAAAATATTCATTTATTTGGAATTAGGTTTGCTGCTCCTTTCTCTTTCCAGACTTCTCAGTGCTGCAGATGCCCAAACACAGACAAAAAGAAGAGACAGGAACAGGGATTTTAGCTTGACTTCCCCATTGCTCAGCACCATGTTACTGATTTGAGCCTGGGCAACTTGAGGGCTCTGAAGTGCATCGAAGCAGCAGCACAGCTGCTAACGCTGTGGTTGCATAAGGGCAAGTGAGAACACAAGGCGTGGAAAATGGAAGAGAATCTATGAAGACAAACACTTCCACATTTCAGGACGGTAATACTGTTAACAACAGCTAGGAGAATGCAAAACTCATTTGAACATAAATGTTCCTAGGTGTTTGCCCAAACACAATGAACAACAATTAGAATTACAGGATCTTTGCCTCGAATGTACATACTTGTATCTCAACTGCTTCAATCCCACCTCATAAACTAAATTCTTCACTCATTGAAAATTAATGTATACAATGTCACATAGCCACTCTGCAGAGGTCTTTATCCAATCTCATTTTTGTCAGATAGAGCCATATTTCACTGTTTATCATGGTGGTTCTGAATATCTTCTTGATACACTTTAGAAGAAGCTTCAGTAATTTTCCCACGTAAGGCCAGGGAAAGGAAGATACTGAGCCAAGTAGTCACAGGACACAGAAATGAAAGCAGCAGTCAGAAGGAAAATCTCTTTCTTATTTCTCTTTCATTTTTTCAAACAACACTTTAATTTTTTCAGATCAATTTTACAGGGATATTTTCAAGGGTTTTCATGACTTGTCAAAAGCCAGGAGCTCTAATTAACAGTACGGGGGCTGACCACCTTTCCTTCACTCAGTCTAGGTCTTGGAAGGCATTTCAACATTCCTGCTCCCATGAAGGAGTGAGATTGTTCAGATAATTCATTTTACCAACACATAAAGCAATATTTTCAATAATTCTGTCTAGTTTGTTGCCATTTTATTGTCTAGTAAGAGATAATGAATAAAAATGACCTGACCTTTTGTTAGTAAAATTCCACTAGGCTACACATAATATTATCTAGCACTTCATATCTTCAAAGCATCATACAAATACTAAGTAATGGATCCACATGGTAACTGCCCATTACAATAAAGAGCAAAGAGTACAGCATTTCCAGTAACTATCAGGAGCACAAGGTTTAGACCTATCCACGGTATAAATCTCATTGGTTTGGGGGATTGTGTTACACCAGGACTGTGCCCCTGCCATGTTATCCCAGTTTGCCCAGTGGTGTTTTCATTGCACTGTGAACACAGCCCTGTGAAGGCCATAAAACAAAACTAGCTGCATAACAGTAACCCATTTCTGGCTCCCTTTCAGTTAAGAACGAAATTAACTTTCAATTGATTAGGAATTAAAAGCATGACAGGGAATATAACCCAAATGCACTACTGAACAGACCACGGACCTGAGCAACAGAAGCTCCTGCCTCCAACCTTTATAGCTATTAACCCTGGCATGAATTTTTATTTAGTGTTAATTAGGGGACTGGCAGCAAAAATCAATTAATTAATTAATTACATCTCAGATCTACTGGAAAGCATAATGGAAATCAAAGACAGCTAGATTATCCTGCATCCATGGAGGAAAGGCTGCTGCAACAGCTTGGATAATGGCACTCCTTTTTTCTTTAAGTGTAAAGCAATGTCTTTAGACAAAAAAAAAAAAAATCTGAACAAGATCATTTCTCCTAGCTGGAAACACCAAACCCTTCCTTGTCTTGGCCCATCCATCAGGACAATATCTATCCCTGGATCCTGATTTCATTTTTGCCTCTGGAGCTCCCTAATCCTGCACATTTCTTGCACCAGTCCTGTGAAGTTCACCCTCCTCCTGCCTGCTTACAAAACACTGTCCACAAACTACCCCACAAGTTCAGGTTACAAGACCTCTGGAGAAGATCCAGAAAGACCCGAGGGCAATGTTTCTGCAGGACTCAAAAGGACATGACAGCACATGTTGCCATCACCCTGGCCGCATCCCTCTGGAGAACACACACATTTTGCTATTTCATCTATTTCAACAAAATTATGTACTGGGTTTGGGTTTGCTTTGGTTTTTAATGCCCAAGATACAATTAGCTAACTAACATTACTGACAGTGATTAGTGGGTGTTAATTACAATAGAATTTCTGTCAAATTACATGGTGCATAAATATGGCCTGACAAACTAGTTCAATTTTAGAAAAGAGGGAGAGAGCGGAGGGGCTGGTAGAGCCTATGCTGCTGGCAGGCATCTCGCAGGCAGAGGCAGGGCAAAACACAGCCATCAGCTAACACATCACCCATCTTGTGCCATATTTCAGACAAGTAGCTTCCACAGAGGGATTTTTCTTTGGGCATGACAGTAACATTTGGCCTTCATGGTTTCAAGATACGAAAATGAAGACGTGAGCAAGTGCACGTGTTTGTGGTGAGTGTCAAGAGCCACCCAGCTTGAAAACATCCTGCTGCTACAGCTTTTGTGCCATGGAAAACATCAAATCTCACTGCCCAGGATGTTTGAGAACAGCTGATTAACAAGGTCTTGCATGTCCTAATTCAAAGTATTTTGATGGAGTTAATCAAGAGATACCATCGCCCTAATTGCTCTCCCAGCCTGCCCAGGCGTGTGCCGGGGCCAGACCCGCTCGCTCGGGGAGGACAAGGCGAAGGGGAGCATTGCTGCAAACCTCCGCCAGTGGCCCTATTGCTCAGCCCATTTATCAGTGCCACCGCAGAGAATAAATATTTATAAATGGTGTGTCAGCTCTAATGTGATAAATTATCTCCAGTCATCACATAGATGGTTCAAGATGTGTTAAGCCGGTTTTAAACATTTGGTTAAGAAAATGTCTGAGAGAGGAGTTGAAGGGGGAGAGAAAAAAAAAAACCAAACCACGCAAACAACACGTGTGTGACAAAAAGAGAAGGACAAAACATTTACCCGTTTGACACTGCACCATATTTCTTGCCCCAGGTTTGTGAAGTGCAAGTAACCTGCCGAAGTACATTAAAACTCTCTTGACTAACCCCAGTTTATTGTAAATATTACAGCAAATCCATTGTAAACAGCAGCAAGAGGCTTTTGGGAACCCATTAATCAAAATAAACTGCTCTGGAAAATGCTTCTGCTCAGCTTGTTTAACTAGCACTGCAGCTCTATACTGCATAGCTGATTTCAAAATATACAATTTATTGCCTTGGATGTCTTTGCTCAGAGCTAGATCTAAATTCCTCTGGGTGCTTTAACATACAGTTAATCAAAGCACAATGCCACCCCTATCATATTTACAATCTGGCAGGCAATTAGTCAATAATAAATAAAATGCATTGGAAAGACAAATGATATTACTGTGTATGTATCAATGGGCTTATAGGCTCAAAAGATTTATCAGTACCACTGGAGAGAATAAATATTTATAAATGGATGTGTCACTCATAAAGTGATAAACTATCTTCAGTCATCACATGAAGAATGCATATTTTCAAGTTGACATACTTTATTATCTACCTAATCACTTTTCAAAAGGTGTTTTTCAACTTTATTAGCCGTACTTAACAACTGGAGGAACTTATTATCAGCAGCACTGAATTGAGCCTGTACAGCAAAGCCCCACTCAGGATTTCCACTGCAGGTTGTGCAGAGAGAATAAAAGATTTTCTTTGTTGTTATCCTTTGGCCCCAAATGAGTACTTAATGTCCTGCAAACCCTCTTTCTGTGAGTAGAACCAGTCAAAAATATTAAAAAACATAACCTTCCCCCAAATGAAAATTTTAACATTCAGAATGTTTAGATTTCAAATGCTATCAATGTGCAGATATTGGAAACCCATCAGGCGTGAAAACATGTCTATTAGTTCTACCATAGTTCCCTACTGATAGGGAGCAGGATTTAAAACACTGGTACAAAGAAGTATCTTTCCTTCCAATTCTTTTCTCATCATCTCCAAAAACAGGAGCCCTGCTTATACCTAGTCCTGCTGATGTAAATGAGTGACACAGTGTCAGAACTAAGTATGTGTTTTAAAACCCACCCATTTTTGGTATAAATATTTAAATATTTATTTAAATATTTAAATAGGAGTGCTTTTTAGGAAAGTAGCTTGTGTTAGCAAAAGTGTGAATGAAGTTATATTTGTAAAAAATGTTTACACTATAGCTATATTTGTGGGGAAGATTTAAACCAATGTAACTGCATCCACACTTAGAAATGTTCACAGCAATAGCACAGGAAAGAGTAACTCTTTTCTGCTTATATCCTCACGAACAGATCATTAGCTAATGATTAACTCAGCCATATTTAGTTATAGAACTTTGATTTTCATTTTATGTTATTATATTTTATTTTATTGACTGATAAGCTAATGGAATATATTCTATAATATCTATACAACTATTCTAAGACCATTAATAACACAATAACTAAGCTTTAGCTTAAAGAAAAAAACAAACAAACAAACAACAAAACACCAAAACAAACAAACAAAACCAACACAAGGGCTAGGTGCTTGAGTTAGTGCAGCCAGGCACTGCAGTCCTGCGAAGACAGATGTTTCCACGTTTGCCCGTGCGCTCCGCTGCTGTACCTCTGGGTTTCCCTGCCTCAGGGGATGGAGCTGTACTTGGCTTGCACATTGAAGCTTGTGAGTAAGCAAAGGAAACTGGATATTCTCCACGTTTGCAAATCTACCATGCCAGTTAGACCTGATAAAATTTTAAATGCTCCCTTGAATGAAGTTTTTTAAATGCTGCTGTTGTTATCCCACTCATTTTACATTTGTGTTTGGCAGTGAATGCCATTAGTGAACATTCAGCGTCAACAGTGTCATGATGTTGCTCTTAGAGATGTGTCAAGTACTGTAGCGTGATCTTGTTGCATTTAAAATTAACCACAGTAGTAAGACTGTGCCAGTTTCTTGCATTAGATCCAGAATGAAGCCAGCAAACGTGTCAGGTGCACAGAGCATGTTTCAAGAATAAACAAGCAACAAAAGAAACTCCCTTCTTCTGCTGCTTTTTTCTTTGCACCACGTCTTGTCACACAAATTAATTGTTAGGTAAAAAGCCTTTCTTCTGCTCTGCTGTACTGAACAGTTTGCCTCTGCAAGGAGAAAGCAGAGATGGTAGCTAGCTAAATGGCCCTAGACCCCTGGGAATCCTGTAAGAGAGCCACTTAAAACCTGGTTTTAACTTGTTTCTCATTCATTATCCTTCAAAGAACCTAACTTTAGAGGCAGACAGAGAATTTAGATAAACCATGCAGATTCAGTTACGTAGGAAAAGAAGTGTATTTTAGAAGTGTGTTGCCCCGGCCATGTTAGTTAGCAGATTTCATTTTAAATGTGCTTTTTGTCCTGATGTAGTCAGAGTTTTTCTCTGCAAATCATTTCTCAGTCTAAATCTTCAGTTTCTTGGAAACCACATGACTGACGGTCCTCAATGCTCAAGCTCGAGATAATCTATTGCATTTTAGCTGCAGAGTTGCCCACTCAGCATTATACATGACTCTAGTTTACACCACTTGTTTTACAAGGTATAATACCAGCTTTACATCTTTTGTAGCTGAAGCTCTTACATTTTTTTTTCCTCTATGATTCAGACTAGTGGAAAGAAATGCATTTGTTGAATTAAACTATTTTCATCTTGCTTATTCACGTGAAAATACTTAGAATAGAAACCCTGAAACATGTGTGCAGAACTAGGGTAGTGGCAGAGACCTGGCACATCAAAAAATCAAAGCAGTTTGCCCAGGGTCGCCCAGGGCAGGTGGCAGGACTGGCACAAGACCTAGAGCCACACCAGCCTCACCCATGGCACCACCCACCTTTTGATGGAACACTGGTTAGCTGCAGTTTCCAATGCAGCAGTTAAAAGGTCCCAGACAATCACCACAGACTTTTTTTTTCAGTTTGCCTGTGTGTTTCTATCAAAACACCTTTATCATAAACTGGGTCATGTGAGTATTCTTACACCCCCACTGGCTTCTCAGCAAGGAAACCATCTCCAGGCACCACCCTTTCCAGCTGCCTGGCAGTAGCAAGGTCCTCCATGGGACATTGCATGTGTGTTCTGCTGGGGAATATCTGCTTCTGCCTCATTTCTCATCCAGCTTTGGTTCTCCACTGCTGTTAGTGCACCTACGAATGCCTGCCCTGTCCTGGGAATTGCTCTTCAGCAACAGCCTTGCCAAACACCACACTCAGCTCTTCTCCTCCATTTCCACTCCCTACACACTCTTCTTTACATTGCTGCTGGCTGAGACAACCCAGCTGTGTGTCTGGGGGCACAGCTGACCCTGTGAATATCTGTCTAACCCCACACTCACCGTGGTCTCTTGAGTCGTCCCAGGCCATCACACCCACAGTGACAAACGTCCCTGTGATCCTCAACAACCATGTGCTTTGATATCCTCTCACAAGCAGCAGCCCCAGCTCACAGCGGTGCTCCTCAAGTCAGCAAAGGTTTTTAACGGGATGTATATTACACCATCACATCGAACAAAACTCCTCCAGTCGGCGGAGTGAAGCAACCAAGCAAAGAGAAGGGTCTCCATAAACAGCATCACTGTCCACAGCGCAGTCTTCCCCAAAAGACTTTGATTTGTAAGAAGGAGGCTTTGGCAAGTCCAGCCACCTTAAAAACTTTTGGAAAAAAATTCAACCCTGCTCTCGTTTCATAACAGAATGCTGGAGACCAGGTCTTCCTCATAATGCTTCTTACTCAGCCAGGGTGTCATTACATCATCAACTGGAAAAACCGCCGGAGCGGGGTCACCCCGGTCCTAGGGCCCTGCCCAAAGCCCTGCTCAGCTCCCGCAGTACCTGTCTGAGCGCAGTGGAGGAGCTCACCTGGAGTTAAACCCCGCTGCTTTCACCTGCGGCACACAGCCGGGCTCTGGCAGGCTGCCCGTGTAGGACAGGCACCGCCACGCATGCCAGGGCCTGCCAGAGCGGGGCGGGGGGCTCCTGGGGCCAGCTCGGCCCCACTCCACCTGTGTGAGCGAGCACAGCCTTGTTTGATACAGCTGGGATGAGGCTTGGTCATTGTCCAGAATCCAATGGAGCTGTTTCCTAGAGGTGAGACTGGTTTTGAGGGCTTCAAGTAAAACAAACCACTTGAGGCAAAATAACAAAACAGGGAGTATGAGCTCTTCCATTGGGTTATCTGAAGTTAATTCTCTGAAAACAGCAGGCTTTCATCTAACTGCATCTCACCAAAATATTTCTAAGACAGATATCAAGCAACCTGCAACAAATGACCCAGGAACTTAGGTTAGAGCCAAAATTCCAGGAAAAATCTGAGCACAGGGAATAGTGGCTCAGCTCATCCATGGAAGAGGAGACTACTTATGCTGTGAAAGGTTATTTGGGTATTTAGTAACACCAAAACATTCTTTCAAGTTCAAGATTTCTTGGCCAAAGATGGCTCTTGGATAAGCCAATGTCAAGACTCAGAAAGACATCTGAAGGAGCTTACAGCAGCGTGCTATGCAACCAGTATTTTACTTCTAGTAGTTGAGCGAAATTGCAAACAGCTGGTGGATTGTTGGAACATTTTAAAACATTTCTTTCAAGGTACTTTATTGCTTTCTGAAAAATAAATACACATGCCACACATTCCCCCTTTTGCAGACACAGTGAACGTGTATCCCAAGGACCATTTTTTAGCTGGTGAGTTTCAAAGCAAAATCTCTGTTCTCATTTCTCTACAGCAGTGGGACTCAATTTTATGTCTTTTTTTCCCTGCAGCCTGGTAGTCCCTCTTTACCAGGTGAACAAGTGCCTTCATATATCATAAAGGAGGAGAGGGTGATCACAATGCAGTTGTGTTATCATTGTACTCACACCCCCTCCTGGGCCATAGCCCCACTGCAGAGCATCCCAGCTCAGCAGGAACTGACAGGGGTTTTCTAAAAGGTGAGTGAAAAAACCTGATTACTTTATGCATGAGGGATTTGTTTCAACTGCTGCTGTGACGACTCCCCAGAGGTCCTAAAAGCTAAGGATAGATTTTGAAAACTGCTTTCTTGCATGTGGAGGGATGAAGTGATGACTGCACTGTTCAATTACCTATAGCAAAGGTCAGGAATAGAAAGGCAAAAATAAAAATCTCAGCTCACAAATTGTCTCCCCTTGTGAATGTCTTATCAAAGCTTCTGCCTGCCCCCAAATCCTTCCTGTCCCTCCCTTTATTTGTCATTGCTGAGAACATAAACATCCTCTCCATTCCACAAGGTCATCTCCATCCTCCAAGCAAGCCTGGGTCCACGCTCTGCTCATTCTCCTGTAGATCTGCACTGGTACCGGGTAACATCTTTTACCTCTTGGTCTACAACAATTTATCTGCGGTGAACCAGTAGGTACCAGATGGAGACAACCAAAGACAAGGTGAAGCGACTCTCCAAGGTGAAGGGCACAGAGTCAACGGCACACAGCTGCTGGAAACACTGCGACCAGTGGGGGATACGGTGCTGCACACCATGCATTTTAACACACAGTTTAATTGAATTCATTATGAGAACCACATCCCCACATTATGAATACCATACGGTATTTTGCAGCTGTGGTCGTAACTCAGCTTCATCAAAAACCTGCAGTGGCTAGGAACGAGCAATAGCAATGGCATGTAGCTTTTTCAGAGAATATAGTCCAGTATATGGCTACAGGCAAGTACATGCAAAGTCAAGAATTAAGTTGGGGGCTTCAAATGTCTTAATTTTAATAGCAGTTTTGACCTATCAGAAGCATGATTCTCTTGATTATGGGTAAAATAAAACATATATGTGTAAGAATTAGCAAATACAAACACTGCAAGTACAAGGTCAATGTTATTAATTTACCTATAGGTATGTTACCTCAATGACAATTCCCAGATTGAACAGTTCCAAGATCTGATGTTGCCAGAGGGCCATTCCACACTCAGTCCCTCTTGTCTTCTCTCCTCTCCATCCTTTTCTCTGTTCTCAGAAAACGGCTATATGCAGCATCAGAGACATGTTGGAAACAAGGAGCAAGCCCTCACAGTCCAAGTGCTTTAGCAGCTGTTACCTTGGGATAACAGGGTCAATCCTTTATAAAGTGAACTTCATAAAATCACCATTCTGTCTGGAGTGACACGTAAAGACATCGTGACAGACCTCATGCAGACTTGGTACAACATGTGACATATTTCCATAGATTTCAGTTAATTAAGGCCTTACTGAGTTCTCCTGCCTCCACGTGCTCAGTCAGGGACCTTCCGAGGATGTTGGGGGCTGTCTCCTTGCTCGCAGGGATGAGCACTTGGCAACTCCAGCTGAGTGCTAGAAAGGGCTGGTAGGTGAATGTTACATGATCTTTTACAGGGCAATGGTAATGCTTTCTCTTTTCCATCATACAGCAACTAAATGTATTAACATGGCAATGAATATCTTGTGTTTCCCCTCTATTCTATGATATCAGTCTCTAGAGCCCTCCCCGGCACACATATACACTCTCATCTACTTAAAAAAAAACTTCTGTTTGATCCACACCAGTTAAAAACATTACAGTCACTGACCAGAAATCCTTTCTCTATCTTTGTCTTATGATAAAACTTTGTTCAGCAAGCCAAAGGCCAAAACCCTGAAATTTCAGCTTGGCTGATTATCCCTCTTTCTTTACAGCCTTTTTCTTTTCCCTGTTTCAGAAGTGCAGTTGTTTCCAGCAGCTCTGCACTGCCTTGCATTAGGTGGGGGTCTCTTCAGGAGGTAACCGCAGTTCCCTTAAATTGAGAGGGGCCAGAACTGAAAAAATTCAGAGGTTTAACTTAGATCTGGAGCTTTAGTATGAGACTCTCTGAAGACTGAGAAAAGGAAATTTCACAGAATGGGTGTTACAAAAAAGAAAAAATCTGTCATCAGTCTAATTTGATAACCAATTTGTCTCAGCCATGCTCTCACCCTTGGCTTTTGAAATGAATGTTCTTTGGAGACAAATGTCAGCAAGCCAGCCTGGAGTGTGAAATCCATCCCAAGCACAGCCACCAGATGTGTTTGCTTTATGAACCTCTGATTTCCTGAACCTCTTGGTTAAAAAGCATGTGTCTCTATTACTCAGGATCAGGAGCAGTGAATTCAGTGGCTAATGATCAAGCCATAGTTATTTCCTGAGAAGTTTCATCAGATGAGGTTATTCATCTTGGATTACATGCTCAATTCAAACAGTCTGAAATTTTCCAACAATTATTTGGTTCACAGACTCACTACCTGGATGCAAAATAATCTAATATGGTTATCATTTTCAGGTGTAAATGTTCAGTAATGAACTCAAACTTGTCTTCTATTAAAGTCTCACAGCCAAGCCTATGAGACTCATTAATCTCTAGAAACACAGACTTCCAATGCAAACTATAAAATTATACATTTGAGGCAAATCCTAAATCCCTAAGCCACACATGTGCATCAGAAAAGGCTTGATTTATATGGCTGTAAAACTCTTGCAGGAAGCATATACTCTTTGACTTAGAAAGAAAGCTGGAAAGAGGAAGCCCGCTTCATTTGCAAATTCAGCATGCAAGATCGCAAGCAACAGTCTCGTCTTCCCTGAAAAACAATTTTTAACATCGTTGCACCAACCAACATTGCCTATGAGCCTGTATTTATAGAACTTGCTGGTATTTCTATCATACCAAGGCTTACATTTAGTATTTTAGCTCATGCCACCTCTTGCTCACACAGCACATGGGGGAGATGCCCTCTCTCCTGGGGGCTCACAGCCCCAGACAAAAACCTCTGGGGTGAGTAGCTCCCCATAAAGAAACACTGACAAAAGCCAGGGTGACCACAGATGCCCCAAATCCAAGTTCAGTACCATGTTTGCAAATTTCATCTGTCTAGTTATTTGTTACAAGCCCCTATTTTTACAGAAAGCAGGTTAGATCCATATAGGGTAGGAATTTATAATTTTTTTACATGCTTCACTCCAGACAGAAGAGCTGGACTGCTCATCCATACCTCCCTCATTAAGTTCCTCATGTCTGGGAGTGAGGGTCGTGCAAGGCCCCCAATCACTTCACATCCCCACGTTTTGGGACTGGATGCATTTCTCCCGGTGCAGGACACGCTGCCTGGAGGAACCCGTTCAGGAACACAAACACCACTGAACCAGACCTAGACAGGGCACTGCAACTGGTCCCATGACAGTTTTCCCAGCCAGCTCCCCCCCTTGACAAAGCCCTGCCTTTCCACTTATTTCTTACCTCCTTTCCACCCTTGATAACCATTCGTGCTCCAAAAGGCAAGAGAAGCACGGGGGATGCTACTCTTTTTACAGCTTATCTGAGAGCACAGCACAAAGGCAGGCCGAGGCAACCTCAGTGCAAATTGATGACCAGGCAATAAACCTGTCTTTAGATAAGTAGAACAGTTTGCATATGCTTCTGTGCGTGCACCTGCCTGTTCAGCGAGTCATCACTCATTTCACAGCTCATTTCGCTGACTGTGGTCTAAAGGTTTTATCTTTTTAATTGGGCAAACAATACACACCTTGTCTTTGCACATAAAGTCCAGTACTAACGTGCATGACTCCTACAAGTTGGTGGTTTGGGTTTTTTTTCAATCAGCTCTTAGTAATGCCGTACATTTAAGGTGGACGTGTTCTCTTTTTTGATGGTTCCCTATCTGCAATGCAAATAATCAGATTTCTGCAAAGATTTTGATTTGCCTGAGGCGAATCTTCAAAAGCCCGTGTCAGTGTCCATTAAAGCCCAGGGGGAGAGTCCCTTTGATTTCAAATGGTTTTGGGATGGGGCCAACAGCATTAAAAAGCAAAGACAAGTCCCCCCTCACTCCCAGGCAAGGAGTCCAAAGCAGATGAAGAGCAGCAGAAATTTAGCAGTGATCCTGCTTCATGTGGTTTCTCTGGGAAATGATTGGGGGGTTTTATAATACACAAGCAGCGCATTGTACGGAGACAAAGTTTAACACCTCCCACAGAGGCCAGCAGAGTTGATGTAGTTTATACCAGCCACAGTCTTGGCCTGAGGGAAAAGCGAACGCAAAGAGCAGATGAAACAGGTCAAGCAGAGCACGGTCCTCCGGCAGTTGTGTTCCCCCATCTTCTTCTACACTTTGCATTGCTCACTGCTCTTAGGGTTTTAAATCCCATCCCGCAGGGTTGGGTGGCAGGGCCCTGCCACGGGGACACGCACGGTGCTGCTCAGCCAGCCTGCGGCTGCAGAGCGATGCCCACAGCCGCACCGCGGCCTGCCAACTGGCTCTGCACAACCAAACTGATCTGGGGCTCCTGCCTGAGCTACCGAGGTGCTGGCATCAGCACAGACACAACCAGACCCCAACCGAGGCCACCACGGAGAGGACGAGCACCCATCCCTGCTGCAGCTTGGGCCAACGCGGCAGGAGAGAACTGCTCCCCCCCTCTACACACACACACTTTGCAGCATGATTAGTTTTTGGCGAAGACATGCTGAATGTAGGGGGCGAAAAGTGCTGTCTTTGTTCTAGGATGCAAATGAGCATCTTTTTTAGAAGCTGAGAAAGAGCCCCAACTAACAAAAATTGCGCATTGACTGAAATAAGCCAGGCTGCCTTTCAGATGTAGACTTCAGACAGAAAATGAAACGTATCAAAGTGTCTGATTTGACGTGGCTTGCAGCTGCAAGGCAAAGCGACTGTCCCATTTTTTTCCCCCGAGGCGAACACTCAAGATTTTCTTGATCTTATCTTTGTCTTTCTATAAGTCTTTGAAAACCATCTGTAGAGATTCATAAAGGGTATTTGTGTTTTAAGTAAACTGCAGAAGTGATCTATACCGAACAGATGGAAACAAATCAAAAAGCTTAACGGGATGCAGAAAAACAGCAACACTTAGAAAAATACTAGATATGAATGAGTAGGCAGGTTGTCTCCCATTTGTATTACATTTGGTATAGCATCTCTTTCCCCTAGCTCTCCCTGCAGCCCACATGGTCCACTCTCACCGCTCTTCTCTCCTCGTTCATGGGCTGCAAAATACATCCCAGCTGCATTTGCTCTTCTGGACGAGCATCCCTCCGATGGGAATTGTTCAGCTCCTCGGCAGAGCCCAAACACCCACCAGGAGCCCTTAACGCAGCTCCCTCGGAAATAGATTGCATTTGACAGCAAAGGGCTCTGATTTTTCACGGCTTGCCAAAACATTTCTGAACAGATAAGGTGGGGGAGAAGAGTGCTACAAATCAATCTCCGGCATGCTCGGGGATTGTGCGCTTGTTTGTTTGTTCGGGGTGATGGTTTTTTTTTTTCTGACAGAGGATTTCAAAGAAGCACAAAACTGCTTCCTCAGTACCAGCTTTTCATAGAAGACACAATAAGGTGCAAAATGATGTGTGTTACTGGAGTGAGTGGGCGTTAATGGGACTTCCTGAGCGTACTAACAAAACCCACAGAGAAAAAGAGAAAAAAAAATACAAATTTTCCCCGGTGTTTCAGCTGCAGCCCTGCATATTTTCTCCTCTCAGAGCCCTACATGCCCGCTTTGAGGAGGCTGCCATGATACTGCTGGAGAGGATCTGCCCTAGTTTAGCTCCGTTATTGTAACCCTGAGCAAAAACCCTGCTTAGCCACATCTTCACTGCAGAGTTTGTGTATCGGTGTAGCTCTCACTTTGCAAAATTCCCAGCAGCAGATCTGCAGAGGCTGGTCCCTGCTAACACGAAGTCTGGGCCATATAATCCCCCCCCATAAATTTATCAGCCTCCATCATAAAACCTCACAGGCTCCACACGTACATTCAGACACACCATTGCTGCACAGCTGTTTCATAACCTCAGCCCTCCAGTGGTAGCAATATCTGTTTTATTTCCAGCTTACATTTATTAATGGCCAGTTTGTACCTTCCACCCCCACCTCATTTCTTTTCTCACCCGTCCCTAACAAGCCTAAGGCAAAGGTTAAGGTAAATCCCAGATGGGAGACCTGGGGATGGAGAAGACGAATGGGAGTTACATCAAAGCACTCCTCCTGCTTTGTTTCTGTAGGATTTTACATGACAGAAGTTCAAGATAAATGTGTGTTTCTGTTGAGCTACTTAATTTATTATGAAGCCAAGACACAGGTTCTGCCTTAAGCATCTCGAGAGGAGGGTGATGTTACCCTGCAGTCCCATCTAGTTCCCAGGATGGACACTAAGGACAGCCATGTCCCTTTAGAGTCTGGGAACACACAGACACAAAAAAAGGGCACAAAGACCCACTTTAAATGAAGAAGTGACAGGATATGCTCCTACCCCACATCATCCTTCCCCTCCTGAGATGAAGCTCTAGTGCCTATAAACTATGGACTAAGCTCGGTGCAGATCCATATGCGCTCCTGTTGCTGTCAAAGGGAATTCACCTTTGACTTTGCAAGAGCTGAGCTAATGCTGAAAGCATCTGAAAACTCAGTTCCCCTCTCAATGACAGGAGACAGAGCTGGAGCAAATCCTTGACATCCCTCCTCTCCCTCAGCATGGTGCTGGGGCCACAGGGCTCCAGCATGAGCAGATGTGGGGACAGAGTGATGCATGGGCAGCTGTGGTGGGAAAAGCCCTTCAGCTGACCATGTCTACCCACCAGCCTCCGGGGAAATCACCATGCTGTGTACACTCTATTTCTCATCATCTCACTTAGACACCACCCAAGGGAATGAAACATTCCTACATATTTCTCTGTTCCTCCCAGAGGGCACTCGCTGCCCTCCACTCAGACACACTGCCTGCTCCAGAATGGAACAGGCAAAAACCAGCTTCCACCCTTGCCCATCAGGCCACACTCATGAGACCATGTGTGAATGACATCTAGGGCATTGTCAAGCTGAATATACCTTTTTTCCCCCTGACCTGGAGTTTAGCCATCTCAGAGCTCTGCCTCCTGAGCAAAGCGTGAGGCATCCCATGCTGCGGCCCTGATGGACCTTTGGTATTTGGATCTGTGTAAGTGCAGATTCCCAGTTCTATCCACCTACCAGCCTAGAGAGCCTTGCACACAAAAATAGAGGCAATACTGTGACCGATATTTTTAGAAAGGGAATGCATATGTAAATTATTCCCCTGAAAATGTCTCTGTGCGTCAGACTCTCCCCTGATTCAGAGAACATCCCTTCTATCTTTTCCTCAAGTACACACTGCGTACAGCAAAGCTTAACATCTCAGGGAATCTGGTGGCGGAGAAGGTTGCTGCAAAAGTGATTCATCTATCACATCTTTCACAGCTTCGGTAAACTGGAACAGTGCGAATTTCTCTGCCCCCAGTCTTGGCTGCTCGAGAGCTCACCAACTTCTCTCCCATTCACAGCTTCATGCGCACGCAGTGAAAAGCTAGGAGCGCTGCTGGTTTCCTCACCTCCGCATCCCCAGCCTCCTGCCGTATGCTTCCTGCTGAGGATGCCGTCAGAATCCAGACAGGCCCATCTGGTGGGAACGCTTCCCCGGTCGGCAGCTCAGAGGCTGCAGGATGATGTGACTCTTTGCTGGCGCAGTGGCAGGGCGGTGAGGAGCACCAGCAGCCCTCTGCATGCAAGAGCTGGAGCAGCCCATGGGAGATTCCAGCCCAGAGACCATCCCACTGGCAAGAGCTGAGCTTGCACTAGGGCTGCTCAGCCCCAGGCAGACCAGACATCCCACCCATGCTGTGCGCTGGGGAAACGGAACCTCCCGAGAGGAGGAGGCACTCACAGCCACCAAAACACGCCGCTGTGTTCTTCCACCCCCTCACACACATGATCTCCATCAGTGTCATCTGCCCAAAGCTCCTCCGGTCCTGGAGGCCACTCAGCAGCTAAGGCAGGGCAGGAACACATGCACCAGCAGGCATCTTGCCAGTGCCCTGCGCCTTGGGAAGTAAACAGCGCAGTCCCCGACGTTATGTTCGATCACTGTCCAGAAGCTATTAGGAAGCTAATTAAAATGAATAGATCACTTAAATATTCAGAGTTCATATCCCATTAATTCAGCAGCGCAAGATACAAAGAGAAAGACAAAGGCTGAAGAAAAGGCCAAGGACGGTACAGCAATGTTCCTCGGTGTGGATTTTTTACCCCCCTTTCTTGTAATACAAAAGATAAGTCTGTCTCCTGGCTTATCTAGATACATTTGTAAAGATTAAAAACACACTTCTTTGCCTTTGCATTCTGCTGTAAATGATTAGCCCGTGGTATCGTTAAGCAGGGCACTCTGCCAGCCTTAAGGTTCTGATTTAAGCCACAAAGACGGGGAAATTCAGAGCAAAACCTGCTGCTGCCTGCACGGGACCAGCCAGGCAGGCAGGCCCCTGCCATTCCCCCGCCCTCGCAGGCACCTGGGGAGGTGGTGCTGCACATGAGCAGCAATATGGCCCCAGCTCTAGAGGAAAGGCTGGCCCCAATTCCCGCACCAGGAAGGGGGAAAAAGGAGCATTTTCCATCTTATTATTTGGGAATAGGGACATCAGTAGACAGGCAAGGAGGTGGCTCAGTGATCTTACTTCCAAGAGCCTGCTCATGCAAGGCTGGCTACAAGATGGGAGTAGCAGTCTCCAAAGCCTTGGGCAGGACTGAGGGAGGTGCCCCGTGGAGAAACGCCTGTCCCCAAGCATGTCCCGAAAACCCAGCCCAGCAGGAACGAGTAGACTCTAAGAGGGGGTCAGATAGCTCAGAGGGTGGGAAATAGGATCACAACGCTCTAGAACACACACTGAAAAATAGCTGTTGGGTACTCTCAGGACAGTCCTGCATTGTAAGACTGCGATATTTCTCTCTTGGAAAGATCTGTTTGCAATGGCTCAATGTGGCACCCAAAAGAGAAAAAAATTCAAGAGCGGGTATGGTCCAGATCCCCACTTCTTGCTGAAGGTTTAATCCCACTTTATCACTCTGAAGTTCACTCCTCATGTCTCTTTTTAAAACTGACATTGCAGACACCTCTAAGTCTTCTGTCTTCCCCTGAAACTATTTCTGAGTCAGAAAAACTCAGCTACAGGCAATCTGTTGAACAACATGTCTGTTTGTACCCCAAAAGCCTGCGGTCATAGTCATATGTTTTGGGGCTGTTCAGCTTAAGAAAACTTAACCCAAGGAAATGCATTTCTTTGTCACATTCCAGACCAACACAAATTAATGTATTGGCATTAAAAGACCATGAAAAATGGGGTTAATTACGGAAACGATGACCTTTATATACATAAGCTCAGCCACGGGCTGCTATCATACATCATAATGTTAGGAAGAGCCACTTACTGACTCACAACAGCAAATAATAAATAATAAATAATAAATCCATCAACCTAAATTGAACCTTGTATAATGTATGCCTGACAAACCATAGATTAATTTGCCTAATCCATCATTTGTTAATCCTTCATCCCCCAGAAATGCATGCAAGTGCTACAACTGCGACATCTGAGTCTATTCTTACGGGCACAGTGACATATGGGTACAGTCATCCAGAAGCCCATCAGCTGAGTTTCCCGCCTTTAACAAATGCTGCTGAAGCGCTGCAGATTCCACATTTCAAAGGCAGGTAATCGCAGCATCAAAAGTTCTGGATTTATGAAGCCACAAAAATAACCATCAAGTTTTTATAACATCAGTAACAAAGATAATTATACTAAACTTAGCACATTGTTTGCACTATATAAATAATAAATGCTAATATTCAGTGTTAAAGGAAACTGGAGCTGTAATCCGTACTATTAGGTTGAGACAATTAAGCTTATTGTACAAAAGCTTGCACATTAGGGTGATGTCCTTGACAAAAGGAGAAAATTAAGGAGATTTTTAGCTTTTAAACGTATTTTATCCTGAGGCTGTTTAGGTTTTTACAGCTGTAGGAGAGGTAACACAGCAGACCTAGGGAGCTGTAGGTGGAGAAGATACAGTAGAGGTGGATGTGATCTCCTTACTAGAAGTATTAGAAACTGGCAATATATTTCTGTAGCCACTAAGTGCAAAATGGTCCCAGAAAAGAATAACCACTAGAGATTAAGAGCAATTAAAATCTCCCAAGCTTTCTGTGGGAACGAGCAGCTGCTGCATCAAACTCAGTCACATCCAGTTCTGCCCTGAGACCCAGGAGGCGAAGGTGGAAACCAGCAACTGGTACTGAGCTCTGCAGCCAGAGAGCACTGGGGCAGTGGGCAGGAAGGAAAGGGCTCCCCAGGCACCCTTGCAATTCAGATCCACCCAGCTTGTCAGGTTAGGGGCAAAATTTTACACAGGATTTTCCAGTACTAGAGAAATCCATCAACTTTTCCACTGTTCATACTGAATGACAAGTTCCACAGTGGCGGTACCTAAAATACTCACTTATTGAAACTGTTATTAGACACAAGAAGTATGTCTACTCCTACTCGAGAGCTGTAAATCTGTGCCTAGTTTTAAAGAGAGAGCCAAGAAGCAAACAATGGGAATAACATTTTCCCTCCCCAAACAGATTACTCTAATGTTAAGTTGTTTCGTGGTGCTACTGTCAAATCTAATTAATCTGTTCTTTTCAACAGCACTTGTATGTGCTTTAACTGTCGAGTGACACCATGAAGTGACAGTGCCAAACCTGCCCGAGAGCTGCAGTGGGACCCCGCAGCTCTTTTCCATTCAAAATTAATCCCTCTCACATTCACACTCAGTCAGTGCATCGCTGCTACTTGATCTTCACCGAGCAGATTGGTGCGAGCGCACAGGGCTGCAGGGGCTGGTGCATCCTTTCCTGACACAGGGATGAAGGGTGTTGCACCATGAGGATGCCTGTTCTGGCATTAGCCCAACAAAAAAAACCTTGAAAAACATTCCAGAGATGGCAGGAGCAGCGAGGACAGCAGGAGGGTCATGTTTTGCTGCTGTACTTGGCAGCCAAGAACAGCAACTTGCATTGATCCTGCCCCACCACAGAAGTCTCCATCCCCAAGTACTGAATATAGTTTGAAGGAAAAAGCTTTCCAATAAGCAAGGCAGGAGAGCTGGGTGGAGGATGGACACCACAGGCAACATAAGTCCAACCAAGACAAGACCTTTGCTACATCTCAGCAAGAGGGCAATGCACTCCTAACGGAGTCTTTAGGGTAGAATTGCAAAGTATTGACATGCATAATATGTGCAGTAATGGCTGAAATCTGGAAACCATGGGTTAGTGCAAGAAACCACCAGAGTCACTTGTGTCAAATGTATATTTAATGCTCTCAGAGGACAACTATGCCAACTGCTCAGCAGCCAGGAACTCTTTCTTAAGTATGTCATAAGCTTGTGATCTAGTTCATAAATAATCACCAAATGAAATGATTTGCGGATTTGCTGCACTAAAGCTTTCCTACCTCTGTTCTTCCTCCAGCTCCCCCTGGATGGCTGGGAGAGGAGGGCAGCAGGGACAGGGATGCAGCTGAGCTGAAAGAATTGGGCTGAGGTTGTTGTGTGCAGGTTTAAGGGTGTTTTGCTTCATGAAGGTAAAGGCCAGTGTGGACAGCGGGACCTGACACATGGGTACCCAGGGGACTGGGCTCGTGGGGGACCACAGGACCCTCCTTGGCTCCTGATGGCCATTCTTTCATCTGACACCCACCCCAGGCTGGGCTACTCCTGCCCCACACAGCATCCTTCAGGTCCCGGCTTGTGCCAGGCTGGGAAAACATATCCTGAGGTGGTGATGATTGAATTATTATCTGGGTGCCAATCTCAAAAATCCCAATCTGTTTCCCCCAGTTATCCCTTTACTCAGAAGAGCCAAACCAAATATAAACTGACACACTCAGGTGTTATATGATTATCACTATATAAATAAATGTCATCACATTTAAATCACAATCTGATCTTTGAGGTCAGTTCAGCTTTAAGCAGGAGGTTGGACTTTGTGACCTGCAGAGGTCCCTTGCAACCTAAATTATTCTGTGATCCAGTGATTTTTCCTTGACAGAAATTTTTTGTCTCTTTTAACAGTATTAACTTATTGCAAGTCACAAGAAAAAAAGTTTAATAACGGGTACCTCCTCCTCTGAACATGCTTTGGATTCAAAGCTTTAGGGGAGGTAAATACATTTGAAAGGGATTGCAGCCTTTAAAGGAGGGCACAGGCTGCCATCATGTAACACTCTGCACAAGGCAGGCACCTGGGTCCATACGCGTTACTATTTGATTTTATAATGGCATCCAATTACCTCTCATAGCATGGAAGATACAGACTTACAAAATGTGCTATAATATAATTTTTTCTAGCTGTTAGCACCCAAATTGCTTCCAGTGATTTTCAGGGTGCCCTCCTCTTCCCAGGGAGCATCAGTCTGTTCCCAGCAGCATATTTATATTATATTTGTAAAAACTTTGGGCCATGACATTACTGTGGTGCAGAGGGCCCCTTGTAAGGGACCCCAAGAACAGCCTTTCTCTTCCCAAAATCAGGATTGTCCCCACACTCTGCCCAGCACGGGGTCCCCACAGCCCCATCTGCACCACGGCACGAAACAACCCCAGCTGCTGCGAGGATCAAGCCGTGCTTGTGTCGGGCTTTGATGTTCCCAGGTGGAAGGAGCTTTAACGGTGTGGTAGAGTGTTGTTTTTACACAAGATTTATCAGTACAGTTAACATACCGCCACAGAGCTGCTATTTGAGCATGCCCTGAATGTTAATAAGCACACATAAGACAGGCTGCTGCTGCAGGTACATGCTAACGTTCACCTTCAAAGAGCTTTATAAACATTAGCTCGGCGGGTCTCACCTCCGTCTCCCGAAGGAGAGCTCAGCTCCGTTTTGCAGGGAAGGGAGGGAGGCGCAGAGGTCACGGACGGGCTTTGCGATGGGCATGGGAGAGCAAGGATTCAAAAGAGATTTAAGTATCTTATTTCCACACAGACATTTATATAGGGCTTATACATTGTACTGCCTGGAGGAACCTTGTATTCAGCATATGAGAGTTTTGGTGGGTTAGGATATATTTTATTCCAAGCTGTGTAATTTCTCAATATCCAACAGGATGAACCGTTCTATAAAATAGAGTTCTCAAACAGAAGCTTTGTCAAATTTTAAGAGAGGCACATCAATGGATCTCCACTGATATCCTAGGGAGATCAAACAGGAGGCTAGAAAAAATAAAGCAGAAGTCATCTGGGGTCCTTCAGGGGGAAACTATCAAAGTATCATAGGAAAATATAAAGCTTGATTGGGTATCAAGAGGTCATCCAGTCCAGTGTTTCTCAACGTTTAAAAATCACTTAACTTCTTCATTTAGAAGTCACAGACTACTTTGTGCACTGTCTACCTAACTGTCTTACTTGCAAACCTAACCAATATTTGAATCAATGCTGAAACATTTTTTTTTTAATTCTCCCATTTTCTTTTTTTCAATTTCTGTATGATTTATCCTTTCCTGGTTGTCTTATGAGCTGCCCTGTGATGTCCTGGGGACACTCCTGGCCTGATCTTCCCAAATCATGGGTCCCATCAAAGCCACCTGCACCAGCCCAAGCCACAACGCAGCTCCCACCAGTGACTCCCCGTTGCCTCCCCCCCTCCATCTGACAGCTCAGCTGGCCAGCCAAGTTCAGGGCTCCTGTGGTTTGCCTGCCTCACCTTTGTAGTCACTGCACACAGCCATCCTCTGATGTTGCCTCATTATATGCTTTTAAAATTAGAACATCCCTTAATATACCTATTGTCAAAATATTTCCAGTTTTGTCTGAGCAGAGCTGGGATGAATAAATCTAACAAAAGCAAGTAGGTCTTACTAGGCTTTCAAAGAAAGATTGCTCCAAGATACAGGAGTCATCCCCAAACCTCTCTGGCATATTTTAAAGATCCAGCCATGCCCAGAAATAGAAAAGCCCAGCAATTCAAATAAATACTATGCCTCTAATCCTTTGTAGCTTACTATCCTGCCCAAATTTGACTGTCTCCTGAGCTATCCTTTGCTAAAGGCAAGATTTATCACTACCAGACACAGAGACAAATATTCTGTGCAGCCTCTGTACAAGATCCTCCTGATCTCCCCCAGAGCCAAGACCACCTGTCCTAAATCTCAGTCTGGGACGATGAGCACAAAACCCATCAGGATGCACATCCTTTGGGATGACACCAAGCAGGTATTTTTCATATTCAGGCACGAAAACATCCACCCCTCAGGATGTATAACCCTTTGGGATGACACCAAGCGGGTATTTTTTCATATCTGGACAGATGGGAGTGAGCATTTCCCACACCTTTCCCACACCTCCTCCCCAGAGCAAACCCAGCTCATCCAACTTCTCTCAACCACAGGAACAACGATTCTGTGTGGCTTGTGTATGTAACTAATGCACTGAGGTCTGTTTTTTGTTTAAATAGCTGTGAAAAGCACTGTGTGTGTTTTACCCAGAGATATATTACACTTGATTAGGCGGTGCGCTGGAGCGCGAATGGTACAACAGGAGACGGACGTGCTTAACTAGCGGTTTCAGCCTGCGCTCTGGTATGGGGAGGTCAAGGGAAAGATTAACTATATCTGACTGCCGTGTCAAAACACTCAATTGGAGCATTTATAAACCCACAGAACTAGTTGCCTCAGTCGGCAGAGCAGATTTATTTCCCTCTGTGTAGCTCCCGCAAAGCAAATCAGGGCACTTGCCAAGGCCAGGTTTGCTTTCGACTCCTTCCAAAAGGCAGAGAGATCTGAAAGGTTCAGATAGAGGTGTGCAAGTTTCAAAGGCTGGCTCTTATCTTCAGCCAGAAAGTAAATCTGGGGGGAAAGATGGTGATTTTCAATTGCCTCTGGTGGGTGACCCACAGCCAGGTAGACTTCAGCTCTGGAATTTGTCTGTCTAAACATTACTTTAACAGAGAAATAAAAATTCCCGTTTCCCTGCTTTTCAACAGGTGTAACATACACATAGTAAATTCTGTTTTACACTCAAAACTCTTGTGAAGTCTTACTTTTCACCTGTTAGGGAAGTTTGTTTTTATTGTTCTGTAGAATTTTAGAAATGTCATTCTGTGCAAAACAAGTTGAAGGCAACCCCTGAAGAGATGTCCCCAAAGGAGCCCTCCCATTACCAGAAATCAGCATCCTTTCAGGATACAATGTCTTAAAATCACCGTTAGATTTGGAACTGTATGTACAGCTCTTGGGGTGCATGTCCAGTCCTTTTCATCTCATTATACATTTCCTCTGAAACAGGTTGAGCAGTGCACACTGTGAGCGTACGACTGCAGCATGTGGCCGCTGTAATCAGAATTTGGACAACTGGGATCACCATTTTTTATTTTTTTTAAACATAGCTTCAGCTTTACAACATATATATGACTAAGGAAAAAGGGCTTCTACTCCCAAACTCCATAATACTTTCTCAGCATACAGACTGAACTCTGTCCAAGTTGTTGTCACCTCAAATTGCTCCCCTTTTCCTTGTCAAACTCAGTGGCCACTAAGTATTATGCAATGACAGCTCATTCCTCCCTATTTCATCTATGGTGTCAGCATCAAGGTCAGAGCCGGAGATGTCACTAGCGTTTGAAGAAAAATGTGTTAAACATCCAGAGTCAGCTTCCAGAGAGCATGCATGTTCTGCATCAAACACAAGTCCTTTAAGGAGCCGCTGCTCCCCATGCTCTGCAAAAGCAGAAACTTTTATGTATTTCAAGCCTGTAAAAATCAACTTTGGGTCCAGGGATAGGACCAGCGCATCCAAGAGGTACCAAGACTAGAAGAACTCCTCCTGCAAACCCTCCTATGTGTTTCTCAGCCTACTCCAGGCCACGTGGGCTCCTCAGCTCAAATCAGCCACTGTTCAAGGGTTCCTACTCTACATCCTGCTGCACAATGCAGATGTGCCTGTGTTACCCTGGCAGAAGACAGAACTTCTCCACTCAAGTTGCAGGAATGTTTCTTGGTTGAGACCGTCTGGATAAACCAGATGCTTCAGCACCCTGAGCTATGCTGCAGGGGTGCAATTTTGTTTTTAAACCGCACTTAGCAGCGTTCTGACTTGCAGGTTTCACTTTTTAATAGTAAACACATTTTGTAGGTGCCAGAGAACATTTCAAAGCATTTCAGTGGAGTCCTTTTACCTTCACAGCCTGGGGGCACATACACTAAAACAACAGCTGAAATCCAATTACTGAGGAATATTCTCAAGTGCATTTCCATAGGTAATTTGTTAGTCTGTTGGAACATGTAAAGTGATTTTTCTCCACTTCTTGATGCTGTACCTCGGGCTTCTTGGTTGAAGATTTCTATCCAAATTGCATAGTAACTACCACTGAAAAGGAATCCACATGATTGCCACCTTCTCTGGGGGAGCAACCTGTCAGCATCTTCCAAGACCCAGCCCTTAACCTATGATTTGACAAAAAAAGTCATCAGCCAGCCACACTGTAATGCCTGCTACCATCTGAGCTCCTCATTGCCCAATCAGTTTGATGCATAAAGACATAAGAATCCTAAAAGTATTTTTCCGTCAGCATCCTGTTTATTGATTTAGCAAAGAGCTGACACAGATGTACAGTTCTAGAGACAAGCCGTAATGCAATCCCTTCATCTGCTGTCAGTCAAAATCGCACAAGCTGGCTGCTGCCATAAGGGGAGGAGTGGCCATCCAGCTCATTTTGGGACTGTCAAACAACCCAGCCATGAGCTTTGCCCTCATTAGGGAGGTATCCCCAGACTGACACCATATCTGCACAGTACACATCATCATGGTGCATCTAACACTGTGCCCAGGAATCCCCCACTCTGTGGGTACACACAGCACCAGTCATAACGTCCTTCCCTCCTCCTAGCAGCTAAAGAAAAAAAAACATGGCATGAACCAACCCAGGTGCTACCACCACAAAAGCCCTGCTTGGGTTGGGCTCACACCCCATTGGTAACCCCAGGGTTACCTCCCAGCCAAGTCAGTACTACAGGACATGTTCAAAGCATGGGCTGGCCTCCAAGGGAGACAGCTTGAGAGCATCATCCACTCCATTCACAAGTCAGAATCATTACCACTGATGAGATATCATAGGAAATGGGTCTATTTTCAGAAAGAGACAAAAATTAAATAGAGAAAGTTTGGGTCAAAGTGACAAGGAACATAATCAGAAAAGAGCATAGATGAACTGCCTGTGAGTTCTACAGATAATTCAGGGCAAATTAAAGCATCTGAAATCCTACTGAGAGCCACTGATTTAGAATTATGAAGTTAACTTACAGCAATCATTTTCTATATGAAAGCAATTACGGATGGGTTAAAAGCTTCTGTTATTATGGATTGTGTATGGCTGCCACACAGGGTTCAATCTCCTAGGATGAAATTTTAGCCTTCGTGAAAAGCTACTACATCCGGTACACCCAATCTTGTTCACCCATCAGAAAGTCATTGAACATTATCCATTTTATTAACCAATGCAAATGCAGACAGCCAGGGAGAGGTAGATATAGAACATCCTGCTCGCCAATAAAACACATACACACAAATCACCATGGTTCACTTCCCAAAATAATCACACAGGCTCAAATGCACAGCTGTGATGAATGGCAAATTTCCAAGTCTTAATGCATCAGAAAGCAGAACCGTTTGAAGTGGTCATCTCTTGAAGGGAAGGGAAAAGTCAAGGCAAAGCCTGTGAGAAAACCGCAAGCGCAGGGCCATCCCCAGGAATAGCCTGGCAGTGCTTGCAGGAAGGCCACCAGCCGTGGTGGCAGTGACCTCCTCCATCTGCTGTCTTGCTGCTACCCGGGCAGAGCCTCAAAAGCACATCCAACGGCAGCTCACGGCGAGGCCGCTCCTGAGAAACAAGGTGATGGCAGAGACAGGCTGGCTCCTGGCTCATAGCCACTGGTGGGAGGAAAGGGCTCACCTGGGGTCTGGTGGCACAGCCCCTCCAGGGAGAGACGATCCACATCTCCATTGCCTCCAGAATGAGGAGCCAGCAACCCACCAGTGACACTGCCTGCCCGGCTGGCACCTGAGCCAGCCCCAGTCCTGCAGCAGTTTTGCATAGCAACAGCTTGCAAATGGAGCTGACGAAACCACTTACCAAAACAATCTATTATACTGAGCCTCTTCCTTCTCTTTTTTCTTAATTGGGCTTTATTTCTTGTTTGGTGTTTTCTGTCCAGTTAAACGAGTTGACAGACCTTTTGTTTCTGGAATGAAAATGAGATTTTGACTGCGACGTGCATGGCAATGAGCCAAGAGCGTAAGAGTACCTCCATCATGCACCTTGAAAGATAAGAGTTGGAAGAGACGAAGAAGGAAAACCTGCCCGAGACCTGGTAGAAACCAAAGCGTTCAGGTGATCTGTCAGTAGGTGCAATAGTGAAGATATTTGGATTTCTCCTGCTGCAAAGTCTCCGAGAGCAGGAGAGGTGTGAAGTGGCATCGAGCCTGGCCCCTGTGCCAGCCCTCCGGAGGCAGGGAGCAGCCTTGGGGCACTGCAGCATCATTAGACTAACAGGGCAGGGAGGTACTCGCTCCACAGGGGCCAGGAGGGACTCAGTACAAGGCTCTGATGGCCAGCATGGATCCATAATTGATGTTAGCTGTTATAATAAAAGAAATTTAGTAGCTAAACTCAGAGGGTTATAATAACAGCACTGAACTCAGCAGCGTTGGAAAGGCAATGAGAAAGCAAGCTTGCTGCATAATGCATGAGGGGGGAACCCACAGTATTGACAGTAAGAGCTGAACGCTGGTTACAAAGAGGTTGGAGTCAAAGATCCTCATTGGATTCAATGGAGCCCAAGTCCTAATGAGGAGACAGGGCAACTCATTCTCATTACAGCAATCCTCCGCTCCATCTTTCCTGATGGGACCCCAGATTCTGATCCTCTTGCTCACCCTGAGGGTGGGTGCAGCAATCTTTTGGCAGGAGGACTATAAGCCTGCACACAGGGATCCCTCAAAGATATTTCTGTGCCCTCTTCCTAATTTTATTAGTGCAAGAAAATCTCTAAACATGCTACACAGCCACTTCCTGCAGCCCTTAGACAACTTTAGGTGCTAGTTCCCTGCATAGGTTCCTGGCTCAAAGATAAAGCTGGTAAATAAGTGGAACACAAAGCTTTGCATTCCTAGAAATCCTGTTAAGGTGAATTTTGGATTCAGGATTTCTCTATTCCCACCTCAGAAGCTCCATTCAAAGAGATATATTTTTTGGGAAAACCCCAAAACTGGCCATAAAAGCTGATAAACAATCACTGGGAAGCAACAGGAGAACAAACTCAATCTTTTTTCCTTTCTGCTCATCTTTTCTATGAAAGTTTTCCATGGCAGAGTCAAGACAAGAAATTGCACCTATTTAGCACTATCGATCTAGCTTACTTCAGTAACAAACCACATTAAGTTAAAATCAATATCAGCCACTCTTAAACTGATTTAAGAGTGTCCACACAAAGGGGCTCACACCAATTTAGTCAGATCTATTTTGTAACAAATTTAGTCAAAACATGCGATCTAGGGGCTGAGCTGCACTCTGAACAGCCTGGAGGCATTAATTCCCAGGGTTCCAAGGCAATAATTCCCAAGTCTCATCAATGGCTCTCAAGGGACAGGACATGAAAGGTTAAGTGTCACTGACCAATGTCCATCTTTCTTGGCAAAGCATACAGGTCTCCCTGGCTCCAAAAGCCAAAGAGCTGGGGAGGAACCCAAGGACCTCAGGGTTAATTTATTTCTGCAGCTCAAACTTTGCATTAAAAAAAACCCAAAACAACAAACCACCCTGAAAATACTGGAGACAAACAGATCAGAAAGCAACATTTTATTTCTCCCCCCTGGAATATTTACTCCACAAAATATGTGCATTGTAGATAGCTTTGCCCACTATAAATCCACAAGTGCTGTGCTTTGCAGTTCATTTTGCAGCAATATCCAAGTGACCAAGGTTAGGAAATGTAACACAGGAAAGAGTTTGAGAGTGCTGTATATCATGGTAGCTTGGCTGTGTTTTGACACCTTTTGCTGGTTTAATATCTAAGGGTCTGTGTGTGTGCAGAAGAGGCTTGAGGTGAGCACTGAGGAGTGGAGCACAGATTTCATCATACGCCATGACATCACAGGCAACTCTTTGAGCCAGTCTATAAATCTCCTTAACAAGAAGGAGGGGAAAAAGGATTCTTACTTCAGAGGAGATGAGGTTTTAATGTTTGATCAAGTGCCAGCTTGGGGGTCTCCATCAGACACAAGCCCTGGCTACCACAAGAAAATATTTGATGTTACCCTTCCTGGCTACAGGAAGGGAGCCTGCAAAGTCCTTCCACTCCCGTGCCTCAGCCTCCAAAAAGTTGACACATTATAAGGAAATAAATAAAAATTAGCTTAGGCCTGAGCTTCAGAGAGAAACTTTATCAAAAGTTTGTTCAGGACTTGTGGATTGTGGGGGCAAACATTGTTGGGCTGGAACAATGCTGGTTCACCTATGGCAGTGGAGAGAGGAGGAAAGCAGATTCCCCTTCCCATGCTTATTTAACATAATAGAAAAATAAGAGGCTTATTTGGAAAGGTCCAATGGTGACCAAGTTAGTGATTTTAAGACATCATGAGGAAACAAAAAAATGAAAAAAGGTCTCCCCTGAAGTTTTACTTAAAACACCACAATTTGCCTCTTCCAAGCCACAGCAGGTAAAGCTCAAAGCTCATGTGTTGTGCTGTTAGCTGGCACAGAAAGAGCAAAGCCCCTCTGTCTCCAAAGAGTGGAGGAGGTCGAACCGAGTCTGTGAGCTCCCACCACACAAGGACTTCAAGAAATCCTTCAGGAAATAAAGATTAAGTCTCAACTTTATCTTCCTGCAGTGAAGATGAACAAAAGGCCTAGTCCAAAAATATTTCCTCCAGGGTTCTTTTATACCTTGGAGAAAAATGTGGAACAGTACAGGGCCAGTATTTTTTGTTTGATTTAAAATGAGGCACCTAAGTTTTAGTTGTCCCTGGGTTCATGGTGGTAACGGATGTGGGATGGTCTCTAGAGTGCCTGCACAATGCTGTCAGCCCCACACAGGTAACCTCCTACCACGTCCCTCGACCACGAGACCCACACACCTCTAGTCTCTAATTCCTGTTAATTTATTTCTCCTCCTGCCTCCTTTCTTCCCACTCTTTCCCTGGAGCTGCAGGCATTGTTTCCCATCCCTATTCATTACTTGGGAGATCAGGATCAGCCAACCCACTGAAAAAAACTCTGAAAAATCAAGAAGCGCCACACTTAGCTGCTGCTCATCCACCTACAAAATATGCATGTTCAGACATCTTTTCACCTAAACTGCTTTTAAACCTGCCATTCAGAAGTGGTTTGGGGTTTAAATTTCAGGCTGTAATTCTGCTTTGTGATATTCTGGATACCTGAAAAGATTTTGAAGCAATTTTCCTTCTCTTACCAGGTAATAATTTGTTTCACAGAAAGGTTCAAGAGTCCTACTTATGTCATTGAATTAAACACAGAGATGTTTTGGAAACAGAATTAAACCTTTTTCCTTTTTTAAAAAAAAAATATTTTACTTTAAAGCCTCAGGCACTTAGACTTAGCCTTCATTGTTCCATAAAAATATAAGGAGTGGATTTTTTCCCAGATTAAATAAATAAGGCAAAGAAAACATCACCTTCCACACTTTGTTACTACATACAGAACATCCCCAATGAGGGACAAATCTGAGATATCCTGCCCAGGGTCTCCAATGGCAACAGGCACTCGGGCCCAGGAGCTGAGCCGGGTTTGGTACTTGCAGCCCAGGCTCCAGGGGAAAGGACTCCCCCCGCCATACACCGTCATATCTCCACATTAACTGCTCCATTACTAAGTCCCAAAGCCCATCCTCACGCTGGAAGCACACATTTGGGCAGAGTAGCCTTTGCCTTTCACAGTGATACACTGAAGCCCTTATTTAGCTGGAAAAATGCTCATGATTCTGCTCACTCCAGAGACCACAATGGAGCTGGAAGAGCTGGCATCTGTCATCAGGTTTAATACTCCAGCTGGAAGACTGAGCCAAGGCTTTGCGAGCCGTAACGCACGATGACAAATTTCAGATCAAGGACACTGACCACGTGGCCGTGATTACCATCAGAGGTTTATTGGCAGGGAAAGCCAGCGCGTGGCTCCCACAGCCATTTAAGGCCTTCTCTGATGTAAAGAAGGAAAGAAAATCCCATCTGGTAGGTGCTCTGATGCAGGGAAACACAGATTAAGAGGCTTCCTCTGGCGAAGGAAATCTTTCCAAATCACCAAATATAAGCAAAAAAAACCCCCCACACCCTTATCAACACAAAGCCCACATTTGTTAAAGGTTCTGCTACTCTGAAGAGCATCCTCACTGCCAAATGCTAAGGCCAACTGCATTGATGGTGGTGAGAGGGTGACATTTATTCCAGTATCTTCCATTGAAGTATATAAATACATTTTTGCAGTGCCAAGTGCACTTTGAAACAGGAAGACTTAAAACCCAATTGCAAAATATGCTGTGTGCAGTGATAAGAAATTAATCTATTTTCACTATCTAATCTAATGCATGTGGCAAGGCTCCTGCTGCCCTGCTGGACCCACTCTGGGCTAATCTGGAAAAGCCCAGTACACTCCACACAGGTCTCTGTTTCTGCTTTCCCCAGAGGCACAGGAGCAGCTGGAATGGGAGAAACCTGCAAACACTCCAAAACAATCCCTCCAAGTCCAGCATCTGAACCCCCCACCAGTCTCCCTGGTGTTCACCGCCAGCCCCTTAATTCAGTCTGATTCTCAGAAAATGCCACAAGACAAGTTGTTCCTGCATTGTCCCAGCAAAAGTAATAACAACATAAAAAAAAAAAAAGAGATTGGGGTTTGTGGTTTCAAAAGAAGTGCTTAAGTGCCTATCAACCACATCCTCATGATCCTTTCTGCTCTCCGTTTCCGATCAAGCTAAATACATTTAAACTTTCCTGAAGTCTCCTTGCAGCAAAGTCTCACCCAAGGGCTCAGACTCACTCAGGACATTGCAGGGGTTGGTGCCCCCATCATTTACTTTTCTTTCCCCTGCTGTGAAGGTCTGATATTATCAGCTCTCTTCAAGGCATCCCATACACACAGCCTGTGAAACTGCACTTGTTGCTGGTCAGCCAGCCAGGAAGAAGTTTTTAAGTCAAAGACTAAGAGAAGAGATACTGTCAGGTTGAGGTGGAAGGAGGGAAAAATAATCCTTTCTGCCATGATTTTGCTGTAGTTCAGGATGATGGTGCAGAAGAGACCACAGGAGAGGCAGAGGCTGTGCTTGAGGTCACAAGTCCCTCTGCCCACCATCCCTGCTCACTCCCTCAAACTGCTGAGCATCCTCAAAGATATAAAAGCTCACATCTGCCTTTAAATTCACACCGCACAAGGAGCCACCAGCCTTGATCCTGCTCCCTATGTGTGCGTACCATGCAAAGGAGTTTCTGGTACCTGGGACGAGGCCTCGTTAGCGTGAGCTGCCGGCATCCACAGGACTGAACCCAAGAGGGCTGCAGTGGTGGACTCCTGCTTCTCTCCTGCACTGTGGTCATTTGTCAGCCCAGGGAATAGGGACAAGCCCAGACCACTGCTCTTCCACCTCAGCACCCCACTGTGGGCAGCTCGGGCCAAGCCCTGGGCGAAAGGGCCAGGAACTGCCCCAGACCTCGGCCGTGAGTCAGCAGCCGAGGAGGGCAGCGATCAGCTCCAGGGCATCTGCTTCTATTTCCAGCACTGCCATTGATTCAGCATGAGAGGTTAAGAAAGTGGTTTTACCACATCCTGGCAATACAGGGATTTAAGAAATTTTTAAAAAGCCATTAACTAAGATTTGTTTAATTAGGATTTGCAAAGCACTGAGAGATACTCAGGCACCACTGAGCGCAGACTAACGTCATCACACGCTAGTCTCCAAGTGTCAAGATGTAGAGAGTTGCCAATAAAGAGGGACTTGGTCCAATAAAAGCACATGCCTACACCCCACCCTCAGCAGGCTAAGCACCTCCTTGCTGTTTCACTGATCCTGGGGGTACCCCTGGGATCATGAGGACTGGATTTACTAGGAGATGCAATGCCTCCAAATGAAAGGCCCAGTTTGCTTGGGGTGTGAATGCACCCTGGGTGGGGGCTTTGGGGGGGTGATAGCTGACCGAATCAGGCCTCCATGGTCCAGGGGCATCTTTGGTTTCTCAAGCTGCTTCAGCTGATGAAACAAAGCAACTTGCCTTTGAGACGAAACACCAGGGGAAGAGGAGTTTCTCCAGCCATCCTGCTTCAAGACTAAATGGTGTCTTCTCTTTTCCTTACCTTTGAAGCGATAAATGCAAGAGAGGATTTATTGCTTTTTAACAAGTACCACAGAATATCCATTTCATTAATTTACACGGGAGGTGGGGGGAGGAGATGCCAGTTCAATAAATTCTCCCAGACTATTGCTTTGAAACAAACAACTCTGTGGATCTGGGCTGTGGATGTCACAGCAGAGGCTTTTATCCAAATGAGCTATGCATTCAACAGAATGACTAAAATGCTTCAAGAAAATAAAAAAAAAAGAAAAAAAAAAAAAAAGAAGAGGGTGGAGACAAAGAAGCCGCTCTCTACAAAAGGCAACGTATCACTGACACGTTGTTTGAACTCCCAGTGGTGTATTAAAAAAATAAAAATAAAACCCCTCTGAACCACAGCTGCATCCTTAGCTTGCACTGCTGTGTTATTTTAGCTTGAAGGGAAAAACGACATTTGCTAATGCCTTTTTCTTCTCTCTTCCCCCCACCCCCCCCACCCAGAGAGGAAAAAGCGTTTGTTTTTCTTACGCCCAGTGTTTACTGTGCGGATGGTGCAGCTCCACTCCCTTGGGACTGGAGAGAAAGGGAAGAGTGTTTGGAGAGGGGTGGCTTCAGGGAGGGATCCTTCCCTTCTGATTTACTGGCAAAGCTGGAGCAAATAAGAGGGATAGTCTTTCCCCCACCCGGAGCACAGCAGGGCTGCAGATGTGAACAGTGAATACAAAATCCTGCCTGAGCCCACAGCATTTCTATGACAATAGAAAATAAATAGCTCCATATTTGTTTATTTAGTTAACTTAACTTCTGAAGGATTCATTTTGTGCTACTGAAGAAGAGGAAATGAGGATGAGATGAGGGTGACTGGGCTGCCCTGCAGACCCCACTGCTGCTGACACCGATCCTTACCACAAAGCTCAAGTGTCACCCCGAGGGAGCCTGCAGGGACATGGTGCTGGCCCTTCACGGAGCTGCCTCAAGGCGATCAAACACATCCCAGGCATGATGTCAGAGTGTGAAGTGCCCCAGGACGAGGGGCAGGTGTTGCTCCATGGCCACCCAGGCACTCATCCCAGCTTTGCTGTTTTGTGACCTGCGATCACTACACCCATCCTCACACCTGCACAGCTATACAGGGTCAGCAATACATAACCAGATTGTCAATGAACAGCAGAGTGGTTGGGGGGTACCTAACATCAACTATTTGGTGTCCAGGGGCACGCAACACTCATGCTGCTCCCTACAGATCACCACTGTAGAGAGGATACAGGAGCACCTTCACCCCAGGGAAGGGTGGGCTGGGGATGGGGTGCAGCTGGGATGGGGATGCAGGGTGGGACAGGGAGTGTGGTGGGTGCCTCTGTGCATCATGAGGGGAACACCTCTTCCCTGCACAAACAGCTGTACGATGTCAGAAACTAGGGCACAAAGACACTAGAGGAGCAGAGGCAAAAGATGGAGCAGTGAAACATCAATCAAAGTTACCCAGCAGTCTGGAGAAAAGTCAGGACAAGAAGTTTTATCTACTGGCACCTACTGTAATGCTGGTTTCCATTAGATTATGGCATCATGACTTGCATTTTAATTATACAAGCTTTGAGCTTCTCTGTTTCCTTTTTGCCTTTCCATTTCATATCACTTCTCTCTTACAGAAAGAAAACTAGAAGCAGACAAATACCAACATGTGCAAACACATCCTCACCCTTGCCATCCAGAAGAATGTATCAGACAAATCTGACATCAGTAGCTCAAACACATACTGCTTTCTCCCCATGTTATTCTCAATGCATCTTATCAGGAGCAAACCTTTCATTTACACGCCTATTTCTAACATCCAAATCAAAGGCTTCATCTTTATTTCTGCTAAAAACAAACCAAGAAAACAAACAAAAAAAATGACAGTGAAGGTAGCTGCCCCTATGCTGGAAATGAGCAGTCAGTCTCACCAGTGCTTCAGATCCACCTCAGACTTTTTTCAGGATTAGGACTCAAGTTGCAGAAAAACCACTGTCAGATTTATTGACGGTACCAAAGTATCAGGAGAAGCAGCAGGGCACTGTCCCAAATAACCCCCAGCAGGGAGACACCGACCTGCTGGGTTCCTGCCAAGCCTTATGAAACACCCACTGGCATTTCAAACATGCCCTGTCCTCCACAGGCCTCTTGGAAACTAGTTGCGTTTCCTCCAACCCAATATACTGCATTTCTTTTTTTTTTTTTTTTTTAATATAATTACCAGAAAATTAACTCCATTTAGACCCATACCCGAGGGATTTTCTATTCCCATTCAGGCCCCTTACCTCTAACCCCAGGTCAGCACAGCTTGCAGGCACAGGCAGCCACTGTCCTCAGCAACCTCTTAAAGGCAAATATTGAAGGTAAGGCTTGCAGGCGTTTGTTTAAACAATTGGCAAATACACGACTCTTATCAGAAAGTGTTCTGTTTGATCTGTTTTGCCATCAGATAAGAGTAAAACCAGAGCACTTTGCTAAAAAGTGTACAAACATATTATTTTTCCCCAATAATCACTTTTACATTTTTCTAGTTATAAAAAGAGGAATTATTCATTTTATTTTTGAAGGGAGATTTTCTGATGTGTTACAGGCTTGTTTTTAAAAATCTTCCCACAAAACCTGACATTTCTTCTGCTTCCAATTTCTACCATGTTCATCACTGCAGTATCTAAGCACCTCACAAATCTCAATTAACCTCCGTCATCCTGGGAGGTAAAAACATATTAATAATCCTGTCTCAGATATGGATAGACCGAAGCAGTGAGTGAACAGGGCCAACATTTCACAGCAAGTGCCGAGGGACAGTCCCTCACTGACACAGCCTGATTTGGGGAGGTAAATCAGGGCTCTGCACCTTCCCAGCAGCGTGTCAGCAGCACACAACACCGCAAAGCAGCTCCAGGAGCTGATGGCAAAGCCAGTTCAACTGGAATATGGAGGTTAATTACATCTTAGTATCCTCATGGAAATATTCCTGCTCATATGCAACACCTAAACCACCAGATCAGTTTTTCCAGAAGTATTACAAGTTTTGAAACTAAAATTGCTGTATTTTAAAGCTAAATTAAATCCTATTGATTTCTTTGCCCCCCGCCCCCCAACTTTTCCTATGCTCTAATATGAATCCCACCACTCCCTCATGAATTTTACTGGGCTGATCTACACAGGATCTGTATGATAACAAGTTGCTGTTATTCTAATTTCACAAGCAAGGACTGGAGCACAGGCAAATTAATCTTGTTAGCTCTTATCATGCACAACTTGGGCACAGTGAGGAGAGGGGCACCCCAAGCCAGAGGCTCAACTTAACATCCATTCAGCTGTTCTACAATTCCTCTGAGGTACCAGCTGGGATTTGACCTTGTAGCTACTTGAGCAAAGATAGGGAGCTCTAATACAACCTTCAAAGAGACAATATTACATGGCTGCTTCCTATATCATGCAAAGATAATACTAACATGCTATTAAATTATACATTGTAAAAGAAGGCAACGTGAGACTAAGGCTACTTGTACTTTCCCAGCAGAAACTTTCAGTCTTTTTACAGCAGCTTTGACACAGAGTTTAAGGCTCACAGAATTACAGTTCCTCTGGTTTATTCCCCCTCTAACCCTCTCAAAAGGCAATTTCCGAGGTTATAAAGCCACCTAAAATGTAATGCATGTTACCTTACTCTTGTCTCCCTAGGAGCGTTAGCCCATGAAACACAACAGCAGGCAATCTCCAAAGCCTCGTCCACAATCAGTAGAGCCTGATCTGACATAACTTGGAGACAACATGCTCCACTTCTTGGGGTCACACGCATGGATAAGACATCACCATACAGCAGCACAGAAAGTCCACCCATTGACCTCCCACAGACCAGACTGGTAACTTCTTCTGCCACCTTAAATAGGAGCTTCCAGTTTCTCTTCCACTGACCACAGCCTCCCTTGCTTCCTCTCCTCATTTGTTATAAATGAGGTACATCCCAGCCAATTAGCTAATTATTAAACCTAACTTCCAGGGCTCAGAAGATTTTAGGACACTAGCTCCCAAGCTAAGATTAAACCTGCTCCCAGCTAGCTTCCCATATGTTTCAGCATAGCATATATTTTTGTCTCTGAGTGGCTCTGCTGCCCTTCTCGCAGTTCTGAGGCAATGCATGACGCAGGGGCTGTGATTTCCCCAGCCCGGTGCCCATCTCAGTTACTGCTCTCCCTCTATCTCTCCTTGCTGCAATAAACACCAACGCAAGGAAGCAGAGTTCTTGGTCACCTGCCAAAGTCCCTTCCTCTCTGCAAATTGCCTGGAAAAAGGTTTGTGACACCAGCCTTTACATTGCCTTTTTTCTTTCTTTTTTTTTTTTTTTTTTCAATCCTGCCCTGACTCCTGGAGTCCTTCCCCCCTCCCCAGGCCAACCTCTTTGCAGCTCCACGATCCCATACTCTATTGCATCTGCTGCCTTTACAGGCGCTCCCCTCTCGCAGGGTGTGCAGTTTCCTTCACCTGCTCGTTTGACACGCTGTAAGCCTTCCATTTGCTAAGCTTAGAGATTATTCTGCCAGCCAGGAAACCATGTGAGATGATTGGTGGCGAGACCCAAACTGAAAACAAAACTCGAGACAAAAGCGTTCAAAGAGACTGCAAAACTGCTCAGATTAACATCAGGCGACAAAGAGGCTTTTACAGGCAGGCCAGCAGCACACACGCTGCCTTCCCTTAGCTGTCACTGCAAAATGAATTTGCTGATCTCAGGTGCCAAGGGAAAAAAAAAAAAAAGAAGAGCTTGATCCAGAGAGAAAATCCTACCAAAACTGGCCTTCAGCTGGGGCAGGAAGGGGTGGGCTGGTAAAGCCAGAGCTACTTTCCCCAGCAGCAGCCGGCTGAGAAGCTGAACCCCTGTTACCCTTCCTCCTCCTGCCCCAGGGATGCTCATTTTTATTTCTCCGTCTGGAGCAACACGTGGACCCATCATGACTTACATTATTTCCCTGTGGAAGAAAATAAGTACTTCCCTTCTCTTTTTCCTCCAGCACTCGGGTGGGACGGCAGCGAGGGCCACCGGGCTGATGTCCCCTTGGCAGCAGCAGGCGCCCAGGGAGGAGGTGGGAGCTCAGCCCAGCACATGCTGTGTGGGGTGGGAAGGGTAATTCACTGTGGATGTTGGTCAGCAAGATGTGACCGCCTCGAGTTAAAAGCAGAAACATTTTAATAGAAAATGTGCCTCTGAGTCATGATGCTCCAGGGACCAGTGGTGTACTCCCTTATCCACCAGCCTTGCTCAGGGACTTTCTTAAGGTCAGGATCTGGGCTTAAAATTACCCAGCTGTGAACAGAATAAACACTTGGTCATGTTTGCTCGCTCGAGCTAAAGGTGAGTCACTTGTAATAACTTTCAGAGGGAAAATTATGTGAGTAATACTTTGAGAAAAAAGGTATGAAAAATACAGAGAGAGATATTTGTGATGTATTTAATAATCACGAGCCCTTGCAGAATCATGATCCTCTCAGAGAACTGTTCCTAATGCTCATCGTCATTTGATTGTGCTGCTCTGGAGCGTGCTAACCCTAAAATGGTCTGCAAATACATTTGTGTCGCTCAGCCCTATCTGTGTTTAGAGAGCGTCTTGGAGAACACATTAAACACTTCAGCTGCTAAAGCGAGTGTCAGTGCCATCCCAAGAGCCTCTGAAGTAAATGATGTCGTTAACCTCATCATGGGAATACTCCTATTCATCTCCTGGCTCTGTGCAAACCTGCTTTGCTGCACCAGAGCCACAGGTGTCAAAGTCTGTGTGTTGGCACATTTTCAGCAGCTCACAGCAGCCGGGGGAGAGCTGTGAGGCCGGACCCTGCTGCTGGCTTCTGCTGAGCTGTAAATGGAGGAGCAGGCAGGAGATCCCAGCCAGAGCTCCCTGCTGCCAGCACTTGCCTGCCAACATCTCCTCAGCAGCACCGGGCTCCTGTGGCCACCGCACTTCCAGCCTGGCAGAGCAAAGCCAGGCCAGCACATCATCCCAGGTGGCTGAGCCCCGTCCCTCTGTGATAGCCTCAGAGCAGGCAGAGAGATGCCGGCTGCTGGGTCATTCCCCTGAGGCTTTGTACAGGGGTAGCACATGGAAAACCTGCATCTTTTCTAAGGAAAATACCTCAGAAAAACCTTTTTCTGCAGAGAAAGCATGAAAGTTGTGGCTCGGTGGTCAGAGGACCCACGATCCGGGTGGGTGTCTGTGTCTCCAGGTGAGGTGTGCCCCGATGGCAGTGCCCTGGAAGGACAGGGGACAATGGCACACAGCATCGGCTGGGCCAGTGTCCTGGTGTAACACAAACACTGCAGCACTCGCTGAGAGCCCGGCTCAGGGCACAGGCAGCATCTCCCTGCACAGAGCTGGGCACTGCTCCCCGCCACAGCGCTGCCTTCGCCTCCCTGGCACCCAGGCTCCCCCCCGGGTCTGCTCTTGGTGCCTGTACACACCCAGGCAGTGCCAAGGCGTGACTGTGCCAGGCGGGCTCTGTGCCGCGCTGCTGCGGCAGAGACGGGCACAGGTGAAGGGGTGACATGCCCACAGCTACGCCTGGCAGCTCGGGGTCACATCCACACTGCACAGCTCCGCAGGGGCTAAGCTCTGCTCTGTGGGAAGCAACATCCCAGTGCTAACAAGTATTTTGATATGCAGCACTGTACTAAGCCCAGTGAGGCAATGCTATTGCTGCCAAGAAGCAAAAAAAACCCAAAACGTTTCCATGGCTATTGTATCCCATCGGCTCTTCTAATCTCTTCAAATAACTGTTCCTTAGGAGGTTTATTGTTATTATTAATGTACATAAAATGCATCCTTCTGTGCCATACCTTGTTTTATACATCAGACTGCGTTTTGTGCATTTTCTGCCCAGGTATGAAGGGATGTGCTGTACTTCCAGCAGGCGCTCTGGGACGTTTGACAAGGGCAGCAAGCTCTTGGTTTCCCTGGCCACCATCCTCAAGTTAATGCATTTTCAGGCCCTAGGGGTAACACTTTGGAAGTGAAAGTGTTCACTCCTGGATGAATGAATGGAAATCAGGCTATAGGTAACCTCAAGAGTGACGGAAGATCTGCAACATTTCTAAGAGCAAAACTGGGACTTGGAGCCATGAGAAGACTGAAGGCAGGTGGAGCATTTGTCTCAGTGAGTGGTGAAGCCTAGGCGTCCTGACTGCTCCTCTCCTGCAGCTCTCACGATGTGCCATGATCTGGTCTTGAAGGTTGGCCAAATCCCTGGAGAAGCTCGAGTGTCAGCTCTGCACATCAAGCCTTAAGCTTACCAGCATGTTTTAAGTTTGGATTTACAACACATTAAAGCCTCGTGGGGGGCTGAGAGGAGGCTGAGCTGGGGGCACACAGGTATCAGAGCATCTCTCCAGCCCCGAGGGCAGAGCTGCAGGGGCCCCAGCCGTGGCTCGGGCAGATCCTGGAGCACAGCCCTGCCCTGCCGCTGCGGGTATGGGCTGTGCACGGCACAGCAAGCTGGTCCGCTCAAAGCCATCAGCTTTTCATCGCTGCCCGCCCTTATTACTTTGCACCAGGAGGCCTTGCTAATGCTGCTGGGCAGCAGGACTCCTGACACAGCTGTAATGTAATTTTGCATGTGTTAATTTCATTTCTTGGCTTTGCTTAATATCAGTTATTATTCTGCTGAGATTGTAACCAGGAACGGGTGAAGCTAGTTCAGAGAAAACAGCCAAGCCCATGCCTTTCATTTCCCCTCTCCTCCCAGCTGCCGTGACCTTTGCCCATTATTAGAACCAAAATTGAAATAAGCCCTTTCTTTCTGAAGCTGTGAAATACTCAGCTCTGAGTCAAATTCATGGAACAAGGGAACTGATTCAGACAGCCACAAGCTATTGTTTCAGTTCCACCTTAAAGCAGTTCCAGCTCTGTCAGCTCTTTTCTTTCCTCCTTTTAAAACACAGCTGGGAGCAGCCCAGTAAGAGGCCACTTGACACCAGGGATGGAGACACTGGGCTGCCCCTGGCTCCTTCCAAAGCCCCCACGTGCCCAGAGAGAACTGTGGCAAGAAACAGCACACACGTCCCACACCATCCTGCCCAGGCAGCCCCTCCCCGTCACTCAGGGGACAGATCCTGTCTGTTGCCACCTTGCTAGGAAACCAGCACTGTGCTATGGCAAATATTGGGTGGGTGGCTCCCAAGGCATGAGCTGGTCCTTTGGAGCAGGGGGGAGTCACTTCATGGTTTTAAAAGCTCCCCAAAAAGTCAGCAGCTGGCACGTTATCCCTTGGAGAAGTGAAGAAGCCCTGCTCGAAGGACTGCTCTGTACAGTCTCATCCGCTGTGGCACACATACTGCTAGCCACCACTATGACAAACTCTGCTTGGACATCAGCGCAACCTGTGCAATTCCTGAATGAGGGCTAATTGCATCAGTATAAGCATTTTTTCCAATCTCACCATATTTCTGAACCACAGGTTTGTACTGGTACAGAGATCTTGGTGTAGCTACACCCATGCTCAATTCTCCAGAGTAGGTAAGCCAAGCCCCTAGGAAGAAGGCTATTATGGGTTTTCTGAGTCACTGTGTGCCTTCTCCAGTTGTACTTAAACATGATACTGATCCACACATTTGTTGAAAGCAGAAATTAAGCAGATGAACAAGTAGCTAGGAAGGCACTTTAAAGGCTTTTTCATCAAAGGTGATTTCAAAATATTTTCCAACTCGGCATTCTTTACCGTAAATACACCACCCAGGTCTCTAGGGGCCTTTGGGTAAGAAGATCAGCATTGTAAAGAAGCATCTCCTCTGCCAAAGTCTGATATTTGAGGCACTCCTACTTGCAAAATAACACAGGCACCTGTTGTTTGTTTTGGCAATTCTGAAATCACAGAGTTCCCATAGCCTCCACACACGCACCAGGTCTGGAAGAGCCCTTGCTTTCAGTACTGAAGAAATAGTATTATTGAAAGAAAATCATCCTCAAGGTTTCTAAGTGGTTTAGCAAAGATCACATGGAAAAATTACAGTGCAACTGTCAAATAGTTGAGATTCAGGCCTAAAGGCCAAGAAAGTTGTCTGTTCTTGTCTTCACTGGGAGGAAAGCATGCTAGCCATGACCACGTCTGAACACAGCTGCTGGCATGCTCAGCAGTTCTTGACAAGGAAAGGTGGGATTTGCTTTTGGAGAATCCTTTGCTACCCAGTCCCATGGAAGTCTCCCAAGTAACGTGGGACCTACCCATCCCATAGGTGTTTTATGGCCATCTACACATGGGACGTGATTCATCTCCAGGCCACAGTGGGCTCAAGCCAGTATGATGGTCCAGATTTGGACATTCAAAGGTGAATTCAGGAAGCTGAGCGGTCCTGCCCAGCTCTGGCAATGCTGTCAGAGTGCCAGTGGGTACAACGGCTCAGAGAGGCAGAGCATCCTGCAAAGCCAAGCAGAAAACATTAATGCAGGGAAAGCTTACACTGACTCTGGGGCACGGGCATAAGATTTATCTTCTTAGCATCTCCTGTGGGTCATAGTTTGAAGCCAGTAGGAGATGCACCCACACAACCTGCTGGCAAAACAGACAAAATCCAGATACAAAGCCAGCTTTAAAACCAATAAGAGCTAGCGCTGGTACACACACGTGCAGGCTTGAAGACGTGTGGGTGCAGAACCATGGATTTGGGGTAGGCAGGGGGACTCTCAGCACCACACTAGGGAGGATAAAACAGTGTCTGCAATGAGGTTTTTTCATCCTCTTCCAGAAAAAAAACAAAACACGTGGTTGTTAACTGCAGAGTCATTTGTGAAATAACCTGTTACTTTAACACCCAGCTTCTTGCCTGAAACATGTTTGTTTTGTACAGTGTTTATGCAGAAAAAATTTTCAGACACCCAAGACAGTTGTGATTACTCACCTTAATGTTCGGCATTTATCCATATCTATCTCATGGTAGTTAACATACACAAGTCAGCCAGGCTTAGCAAATCTTTGCCCTTTTCTGCATTATTGATCTGACATTTCCTCTGGAGTATTTCAACTGAGAATTAAATTAACGCCGTATCTATGGACATTACCTAGTTAAAACAGACCAGCTGCATAGACTGGCACACCCTTTGTTTAGTCAATCACAATCTTCCTTTTATTAATTCATGAAACCTTGTTGTTATTTCTTAAAAGTGGAAGATGCCATTAGCAATGCTAATGAAAACTACCAGACTCATTACGCCCAGCGCTCTCCAGACAACCCCAAAAGAGTTCTCTCCATCCTACAGAGGCTCTGCTCTGTAATTCCCAGGCAATAATAATGTGTTGTTTGCTTTTCATCAGACATATTCTTTGGAGAAGATAAGCCTAGACGTTAACTGTGTCATGACCAGTACCAGCCCACTGCTAAGTTTGGGGCATCTCCAGGGGTACCCTGGAAGAGCCCCACATTAGTCCTGGCACCATGGAGAAGACAGCATGGGTGTGAAAGGCATCGTCTCAGCTCTTTCCCTCACTTCCCACGTTCTCTTTTCAAGCTTAAACTATCCAGCTATTTCCATGGTTAAATATTCATTTTCCCTTTTGCTTTTATGTCACATAAATGCCATCGAAGGATCAGCAGGAAAAATAAATTACTTAGAAAAGACTGTTTGGCCTGAGGAAGAGGTGTCCTCAGCGTAGACTCGACTGCCTTCCCGGATTTAACAGGGCTTTCTTTGGTATTTAATAAAGATTGCTGTTCTGACAATAAAGAGAAACATCTGCTGTCTGGCCTGCTTTAACAGCCTTTATTTTTTCTTCTTAAAAGCGCAGTTTGGATTGATTAAGACTTAAGCAAGTATTTTATACTTTGATACATCCCCAGCTTGTTGAAATCTTACCTGAAATCTTAAAAAAACCCCAACCAACTACCAAAACAAAACACTACAGTAAATGAATGTCTGGAGGACATGTGAAGGTCCAGAGACTTCAAAGAAGCACTTTCAAGGCTGAAGACTGGATCTAAAGACCTTTATATTGCTCCAGCCACAAATGAGGCCTTCAGATGGGGTCTGGGCAACATGCTGGGGCTTCACTCACACAAAGCTCTGTAGCAGCCAAGGGAAGTCACAGTTTATACACACACACACACACACCCCCCCGCATGAAGACTAAACTGGGGTACGATCTCCAGGCTTTGACTCTGGCTGATCTTCTACCGGGCTGTAAAGCAAAGCCTCCAAGAGCTACATGTTGCTGGATGACTTAGAGATGTCATGGGAGAAACCAATGCTCTAATCCCTGCAGAACTGAGTCTTAAGATTGGAACAAGATGGATTTTCAGTTTGAGGAGTGATAGTAAACGTATAATAAAGAAAACAAATCTGAACTGATGCTTTTGATCACATATAAAGCTCTGAACAGGAATCAGTCCAGACTTGTTGGCTCCAAGCATAAAACACCTGTAGGTAAATAAAAATCCTTATGCCACATGTATTGCCCTGGGTTATTCCTCCAAGGAATACCTAAAAAGGTGTTTCTGCTGTCACATTTCACTTGCTTCTTTTAAACTCTTTTACTTTTCATTTGAAAAAAGGAAAGCTACAATGGAAGATAAATGTTAATGTTGGTAAATGCGCTGTGCTGTGTAAAGTCATGCAGTATTCAGGCAGATGATGGCTCTCTGTAAGAGTGCTCCAGAGGAGAGAAGAGATCAGGCTTAGGGCTGATTTGATGCTCATACACGCTCCAGGTTGCTGCTCTGCAACCCCATCGGGACTAGTCATGGGGCAAGAGATTAAGCACACGCAGCAAGTGTGTGCAGCCTCTGAGCTGTACTGAGAGACAGTCCTCGTGCTTAAAACTCACCACCTGAATAGTCCTGCTCAGCAAAAAAAAATCTTCTCCATTTCAGAGATAGAGAAATGATGTGCTACACTTCCTCGCACAGCTTAGTTGATGCAGTTTAGGAATAATCCGCCTTGCTTCTGCTATCAAATAAAAAAAAATCCTTGCCTCTATGCACCCAAAGCTTCCAGTTATGTCAAAGCAGGTGGTACATTTTGCAAACATGCACTGGGGATTAGGCTGGGACCACTAAATTATTTTCACTTGTAAGATAAGAGATAGTTAAAGCTCAGGTCTCCAGAGGTACAAGGAAGATGCATTCCCCTGACACTGCTCAGCTACAGCCCCTATAGCCCTCCATGCTGTGAAACCCCCAGGCAGACCCACTGCCTTGAACATCGTCTCCCACCTACCACAGGCACCACCCTCACCCAAGCCCTCTACATTCTGCTTCCCCCAGTGACTGTCCCTGTGTTAGCACAGACATTTAATTCATTCCCATCCTACAGTTTAATTGCTGAAATCATGCTATAGGACTGATGGACACAAAACATACAAACCAAATCTGTGGAAACATCAAAACACCCAACCACAACCCACTACTTCTTGCACTTGCTGTCATTTTCTTGCTCTGAACAGATTTCTTGAAGATTTGAGCCCTAATCTGTGCAACGTAACATTATCCACAGCGTTTGTATTCGTATGCTGATTTGTATGATTCTGTGGTTAGACATAGGCTTTGGCTTCCAGGGGAACTCTCTAACATAATTTGATTGTGTCTGTTCCAAATAACTGCACACTAGGTTATTTTTTTTACACAGAGAAAAGTTTGGGGTTTTTTAAAAAAAAAAAAAACAAAAAAAAACACAACTGATTTTTGGTGCCTGACCCTTACCATGGATTTCAGCACTGCAAAGCAGCAAAGACATCTGTCAGCTTTTCCAAAGGGCCTCACCCAGGTGCCCAAAACAAAGTGAACAAAGTCTCTGGTCAGTGCTGTAAAAGCTGCTCGGAGGTGTATGTCCCGCAACCCTTCTCCAGCACAGCCAGGCTCCAGGCTGGGGGAAGCTGCCACGGCACCACGTGAGGTGTGGGCTGTGCTCTGTGACCTGCCTGGCAGCGCCTGCTCACATGAGCAGACTTCATGGTCAGGCCATAATTCACACACGATTATGGAGGCAGTCAAATTATGCCAAGCACAGAGCAGATCCTCATCTGGCGTAAATCAGTGAGAGTCCACAGACCCCATTCATACACCAGCCCAAGATGATGTCTCTGAATCACTCTGCACTGAAAACGCAAGAAGTCAAGTGCAGACACTAAACTGTTACCAATTAATGTTGGTTTTTTAATATGCTTGAAATGGTCCATGTCAGGAGTGTTATCCTGAAATGGAAGAGCACATGCCACTCCTATGGTCACAGTCTCCCTTTTTCTTTATCTTGGGCTTCTGACTCCTTAATCTGTTGTGGAATGTCATTTAATTAAGCATTTTCAGGGTTCACTCTAGGCCGTGGGATTATGCTGTAAGCAGGCAATGCTGGCCTGAAGTTGTGATAATTAAGGCCACAAAGGACAGCTTGGCACATTGTCTAATCAGGGAGCCAACATAAATATGCCAGAGCTGGTACTAAATATTTCCAGGGTAGAAGCATTCTGACTTACTAGATGGGATTTCCCCTAATCACACAAGGAATAGGGAAATAAAAAAAAGAAAAAAGAAGAGCATTTTTCAGTTAAAATAAACTAAAAAGGAAATAAAAGACATTAGAAACATTTGTGACACTACAGCACCTGCCCAAGTTTATAGCCTTTAAGAAGGGATTACTGAGCACTAGAGATAGGAAGAGCTGGCCAGCGTATGGCACTGCTGTCTTCTGCGTCCCAGCTCCAAACCAGAGCTCAGCCTTTGGACTGGTGAGCAGCTCCACAAGGTCAAACCCTCTCACTAACAGGACTTAGTGCAGTGGGCTGCCCTGGGGAGCTGCCAGCAAGCCACCAGGGCTGGCTGAGCCCGGCCCCACAGGCTCCGCGGCACCTCACCTTCACATCTGCTCAGCTGAAGCAGAGTGTGACCCAGGGCTGCAGCTGGTGAGCACTGGCACCTTTCCACCAGCCCCACAAAGCAGCCACTTCCTTCCAGATCAGGGCGTCACGGAGAGCAGGGCAGCAGGCAGCTGTGTCCTTGTCACACACGTTGGGTGACCCAGGGGAAGTAAAAGAACAAACAGCCTGCCAGGGTCCAGAGTGTTCACTTACCAGGTACCTCTGTACAATCATTTACTGCCCATCAGTGTCTCTAGAAGGCCCAAGTACACTCATGGTTTACACAAAGCAAAAGAACCTCCTCCTCTGACACTGCAGATGCAGAGATGTTTCTTCTATTCCTGCCCTTACTTCCTACCTTCAGCTCTAGCTGAGCTGCCCAGACTGCTCCCTAGGCATCACCTCTTCTTGTATCTGTTCTCCCTTCTCTCCTTTCCACTCCAGTCCTGTACTGCACACCATTAGACTGTGAAGATTCAGGCAAATACCTGGGGAAAAAGAGAAAATCTCAGCACAAGAGACCACTGCCCACCCAGCAAATTCCCATGGAGGTGATACCCACCCACTCCCAGCCTAGAGCTGGCACCTGGGCATCACCTCCAGGCATTTTCCCCTGCTCCCTAAACCTCCCTCGGGATGGGAATTTACACAACATAGTGTTTCTCTTACTGATAATCCTGTCTGCTTTCCCACTTTGCTTGGGCTTCTTGTAGGCTGACAGAGATTTGCTTTATCCTTCAACATGCTTAAACACAGCAGATATGTGCAACCAGCTTCGCTACCTGCTTGAAAGTCTGTGCTATGGTTATATTATGAACACTTACAGAAATGTCTTTGAAAATTAACAAGTGTGACACTGCAGTTTTGGTTTCAAGGGCTTCTATTGTTTCCAGTATTGCCAGACATGAAAAGTTCATATAATACAGCAACACAGTTCAGGGCATTACAAAGGAAAAGGGGAAATGATGCATTCAGTTTAACCAGTGTGAATATGAAAGGAAGACAAAAAGACTGGTTAAACAAAAAGATACAAATAGGAAAGAGCTGTATAATCTAGGCATAATTTAATGTAATAGTCTACCCTGGTTGCTAAACTGCAAATTTTACAGGACAGGGAGAAACTTGTACATCCCCTGATTGTACAGCACCTAACACAAACAGGGCTTTGGTCGCTCTGATGAGATGCATCAGCAGATCTCACAGCTGCAACCCAAATGAAGACTCACAGGAGCCAGGTCATTCTCCTCCTTTTATGTGCACCTGAGCAAAACATAAACCAGACTTGAAATCAGCAATATTCTCCCTTTTTGTTTTCTGCCAAGCAGGCCATGGAGCTGATAGCTTCGGGGTTGTGAAAGCAGCGTTACTTCCCCCAGCGTCTCCTCATTAGAAAGGTCTCCTGAAACACGCTTGGTGTCATATCCATTTAGTGTCAGGTGACAGCCATTTTCTTCTGTAACGTTCATTTTAACAGTGGTATTATTACTTTTACTTGAGTGCTTTGATTTAAGCCACAGGAGATGTCACAAATTAGTGTTTACAAAACTTAACACGAGGGGGCTGTCAGTACTTGCTTGAAGACAAGGATTTAGACAGTTGAGACCCCATTGCGGAGGTAGCAGACTAATTACAGGAGCCAGGATACAGAAGGATTCCAGACCTAAGTGCCACCTCAAGCAGAAGTGAAATTAATGATGCTCGGAGTGCAGCTTAGAAGCACACTGGACTGAAGCGCCCCTTTTGGTTTTTTTCTTTGTTTTTGTTTTTTGGGGTTTTGTTTGTTTAGTTTTGGGTTTGTTGTGTTTGGGGGGTTTTGGGGGTGGTGGTGGTGTTTGGTTTGTTTTTTCACAAAGTGCAAAAAAGAATTAAAAGAACAGAGTAAACGACTCCAGTGAAATGTTCCATCTGCTTGCAGCAATGTACATCCTGACACTGTTACATACATGAACACACTTAAATCATAAACATCTCTCAGCTAACCTTACTCAAAAAAACACTAGAGTTTCATGTTGCAAGGGAACAGATTCCAAGAAGGCTTGAATAAATAAACTGCGTGGTGATTCCAGGAGCAGATACAAATTCTTCTGTGACCCAAGAATTCACTGATACTACCTGTTAGTTGGGAGATTTTGTTTTCTAGCAGTTAGCTATCCAAAGTGGAAGAAATCTATTTTGCATTTGGAAAAGTCTGAAAAATATATATAGCTGCTATGACTAATAAACAGTCAGGAGAAATGCAAATTTTATAAAAGTATGATATTCAAAATCCTTCAAAGTGGAAGTACAGAAGACATCAGTGTGCAGAGGAACGCAGAGTATCCCTTAGAAACACAGCTCTCTTAAGAGGCCCTTCAGCAAAGCAAGGTATTCCCGTTTTCACCATTAATGAACAAAAACATGCTGCTAAAACCACGCTAGTTTTAATTCCCAGCAATGAGAAGTTTTATACAGTGCAGACTTATTTGTGAAATAAACACACCATCTCAGAGCCACCAATGCAGTGGAAGGTCCCATCAGAAATCTCCTCTTCAGCCTTTCATCATGATTCATTGCACCATTCAGTGCAAATCACAAGCTACAAAATTGCATTATCAGTACAGCTCATTTTAATCAATTCAAGGTACTGATGTTTAAATATCTCCTGCACTACAACGCAATTGCTGTTTAGACCCATTTTTTTTTTTTTAAATTATAACATTCTCATAATTGCTTATCTCTCAGAGGAAGGTAACAGACAGCTTCTATTTCATAGGACATTTTGTACATGTAGCTTGAACAGTTACGTCTGAAATACAGCAGAGATTCTCTCTAATTCAGAAACCTATTTATTGCTGACTGTTGTGTGACAGTGCCGCAGCCTTAGTTACACTCACAGCAGACGTATTTATACACTGTGATTTGCCTAAGGACTGCTTCCTCTGCTGGGCCCCCGTTCAGCAAAACATTGCAATAGACGCTCAAAATCACGCTCAAGTGATTTGCTGAAGAGGGCTGAGAATCTCTGTGGTGGCTTTGGGGAGCTGTTTTCCTCTTGCTGTTCCTCCCCTGATCTCTCCCAGCCAGCCGCACAGAGCACCTCGTACCTGCCCCTCCAGCCACCTCTGCTCAGCGTGGGTGGGTTCAACCCTCGTCATTGCCCTCACGCTCACCCTTCAGGCCACAGACCCGCCTCTCTAATAGGAAACCTCAGGAAAATATCTGTGTGGTAGATAAGGTCACATAACGCTGCTGGGGTCAACAGCAATCTCTGTCTGGATTTTAAAGAGGAAATACGACCTTGCCTTGAAATTGAATATGTCCCTTGTCCATCGGTAAGTCAGGGCTTCCTTCTGCCTATAAAAGGGGATGTTGCTTCCATACTTGACAAAGCCACACCAGCAAGGCTACTTGTCCAGGAGTGCTCAAATATGAGTGGCTGGGACCAGGACAGCACCCACAAATAAATACACTAAGTCTTATTATCGGTGGGATATTGACTCCCACAGGGTCCCCTGAGAGCTTCTCTCCCATATTTGCATCCCCTTTTTTTTCTGGGTGCCTGGCCCCATCCTGCCTCTCAGCCGAGCAGGGAAGCGGTGCTCTTCCAGGATACTGCACCCCTGCAGGTAGCAGCATTCCCAGGGAGGGTCCTCAGAGCATCTTCCCTTTCCCACCTCCCCAGGGAGCAGGAGAATTCCATATCAGCAGCTTTTGATGCAGTGTCTGCTCTAGTGAATACATTCAGAGACTCTGGGAGATTGCAATTCACATTTGAATCAGTGATTAGAGACCCCAGGAGCCTTCCAGGAGCCAAGATTACCCACCTTTTCACAAGCAATTAAATGCCTTTTGTCTGATGTGACCCAAGATACAGATGTCCAGCTCAATAGTACACACTCCTTAAGGCACGGACCTTGCCCATGTGACCAAACCCTGGATCCCATCCTTTCCTCCAAGCAGGCACAGAGCTAAACACAGTGCCCAAGCACCAGGTTTGGGAACAACCAAGGCATGATGGACCATCAAGATCGTCCACCTTCCATGTAGCACAGGCTATAGGGCTTCCAAAAATTAATGCTGGTGGAAGACCAGACCACAAATATCTCTTAGGAAAACATACCTGCTGACATTACTATTGTCAGTACTGGACAATCCACCGGTTCTGACATTCTTCCAGTGGTTAATTATCTTCACTTTTAAAAATGTGCACCATTTTTCCCCTGACAGAAAGCTATGCCGACAAATCAGTCAAGCTAATCAGTGCCCTGACTCACTATCTAACATCTAAGAACAGGAGAAAGAGATACATGGGTAATACAGGTTCTAGAAAACTACAGATAAAAATACCCTGAAAACTAGGTTAAATTACCAGGAAGATAAAGCACATTAGGAAACAGGAGGGTATGAATCAATAATTTACATTTCAGAACCGTTACTCAGACATTTACAAGAGCTTTCAAATGCCTGTCTCCCTCATCCCTCTCCAAAACTTGACCCTGACAGTGATCCCCAGCAATTTCCTCAGAACTGAAGTAATTCTTTCAGCCACTTGAAATTTGCTATACAGAAACATGGGAGGTGAAGGGAAAGAGAGAAAATATTGGGGGGAGGATGGGATCCAGGATCTCACCTGATTGCAATTGTTGCCACCAACACAGTATAGTGATTTCCCACCACTTATAATTTAAATAAACTGCTAATGCAGTTCTACTGCTAAACATTGTACTTAATAACACAAAGGCTCCCTAATGTCGTTAACACAGCTGGACTGCCAGCTCGGAAATGTCAGCTTTCTTCCCTGCACTGCGAAAGCTCTACTGTTAATTTTGACATCTGGTTTTTAGTGAGATGCATTTCTTGAAGAACAAATGCACACTGACAAATCTGGGCCCCTCTGTGTATTTTGGTAAATTGCAATCCATTATGAATATATATCTTCCTATAATGAAATGTTAGCTTTGCAGTTGTAATGCAAGCTGTCCAAGTATCTGGTGGGAACATTTAATAACAATAATATTTTGCTGAGGGTAACACAGCTACCTCATTTAGGTATTCCTAATACACTCTCTTGGATGAGATTTTCCCTCAATATATTAACAGTATAGTAGTACACAGGTGAAAGCAACTAGGTGATATTGAGATAAAAAACTGCCCTGGCAGCTTAGAGCCTCTCTGCAGAGGAAGCAGAACATTGACGTGTCTGCAGTGGTTCCCACTGGGACCTTGCTGACAGCAAATATCATGGATCAAGACAGTCCTAAGAGGATGCACAGCTCAATTACTGTACACTGCTCACCCCTGAGTGTGGTTTGAGAGCCTGGCCACATGTCCCAAGGATCTGGGGGCTGTGATGGGTGCATTGAGCATGTCCTTCCCTTGGGGAAATAACCCGCTTTCTAACACTGCAGAGAAAATGAGTCCTCACTCTTAGATTATAAATTTTTTTTTTCTCCTCCATTTAGCCCAAAAGATTCTGAACACAAAATTAGCAGATCCTGATCTGTCACAGAGGGGATGGACAGAGCGTGTGGGGTATACTTGAGACAGGGATAACACAGTCACTGCACGCCCAGTGCAGCACTGGGGAGCCTGGGTGCTCGCTGTGCCTCAGGACGCATCTTCAAACCCTGCTTCCAAGCAATCCTGCCCCAGCAGCTGAAGCATTGCTTGCAGTCAAGACAAAATACTGAGCTGCATTTAGGCCTGACCTAAACTGAGATCCACTTGAATCAGTTGGCTCAGTTTGACTTGGCCCTGGATATATATCCCAGTAAATCATCTCTTGTTAACAGAACAATCTTCCAAAGGACTTAGTGGCAGTCTGGTGGCACACTCACTCCCTCCCACTTCAGTGGGGCTGGCTGCATTCTGCTGACCTAGATGAATATCTGGTGACAGGAAAGATCAGCAGTGCTTTGTCTTACAAGATCACATTGCTTAAGCACAAGTCTCCAACAAACAGCAAGTCAGCACAGAGCTGCCCTCCCCAGCTGGAAACGCTGCTCCAGTCCTTGCCCGAAGGCAGCCAGCAAAGGCAGCGGGTGCCAAAAGTCCAGGGCGAGCATCTGACCTGTGCCTACAACCAGCACGCATGCAGGGGCTAGTCAAGAGCATGAAATTGCAGTGGTGAGCTTCAGACCCAGAGGAGAGATGATAAAAACCAGAATTGGGATCTATACAGTGCACAGACCCAGATAACCTAAAATACCACGCTCAGACAGTGCTGGCCTCAGGCACACACAGATTGGGACCAAGGAGAGGAGAGCAGACCAGGAGAGCACCCCAGAAAGTCCAGCTGACTCAGCTGTTCAGCAAAGTTAGTCAGAAGCTTTCTGAGCACAAGCAAGTTTGCAAAGCAAAAAGCAAGCACCAGCATGGCAGATCCAGCTCTTAGCAGCAGGCTGGAAACCTGTCTGCCTCCCCTATTTAACATCATGTTCTGCTGTATTGCAAAGTTATTTCACTTAGCCCAAAACTTTAGGAATATCTGGCTCTACCTGGTATCAAGGATTCTGATGGAAAAAAATGAAAGTAGTTGAGTGAATCATGGCGAGTTATGACAAAAAAATAATCCAGTGAGGCCTAGAAAGCAGATAAACAGACCAAAGAGATAGACACAAGCATAATTCATAATCCCATTCATTTCACAGGAATTGCTCTCTATTTTAAATTATATAAAATAAAAATAAATTATAGCATCTAAAAGGAGAACCTCACAAAGTCATTAAAACCTTTGATGGATGCTGTTTATAATCAAAAAAGACACACATGTAGCAGGGAGAAGAGAACCCAGCAACATGGGTGCTACAATGCCTGAGATTTATGAGCAGGCTTGGTATGGGGCAGAGGGGAGTTTCCCCAAAAACTCTACATGCAGACCGTATACAGCAGCCATGCAGAGTTTTGCATGACAGCTCAATGCAAATATAAATCACAGGTTCTCATTTCTTCTAAATTTTCTAAATTACTCACCATGTTTTGCTCTAGCACATAAAATTTGGAGTGCTAACCAATATGTATCAAGACTTCAGATATTTAAATCTGGAAGGAATTAGGACCTGGGCTTTTTAATCTCAGATTGGTAACTCATCCAGCTACTGGAACAGTCTTGATCCTAGTTAAAAAGCAGTTTGCACCGTCTGTTATTACTGTCAAATTTATTATTATAGTACTGGCTTGTGTCGTATCTTAAAGGGCTACTTCATAGAGGAGATGCAAAGCTCACAGTGGAAAGACTTAACTGACATTAGGGAACTGGATGAGGGCCCTAGTGAGTGGAAAAGAATTAATATTAATTCATAACTTTCCTATTTGAGCATGACATGCCCCCAGGCTTGCTGCTTGTCTTAGCAGAATCACTATCTCCTGTTTAGGCATGACAATATTTGTCAAGTGTAATGCTCATTAGTCTGCTGTGTGGTCAGGCTAGCAGTGTATAAACACTCTGAAAGATCAGGTAGGGACTAAAGGTCTGCTCTTTGTGGTCAATTATAGCCATCAACGTTAATGATGCCACCATGGAGAGCTATACAGGGAGAAGAGAGAGAAGTGCTTTTCCAAGGTTGGTTTTGACAATGTACCTTGGTTACAAGGAGCTGGCAATGAAAAATGTAGTGTGCACCTCCAGCCCCTGTCTAACCCTCTCAGTGATTTATACCAAGAATAGTCTAGTGGCGCTTTTTTTAAAAAAATACCTGAATAAAAGACAAGCTTTCTAACCTGAAGTGCATTCTCTTGTATTCTTCAGAATTCACATTGTTGATGATACTTAAACCTGATGTTTAATCAAAGAGAGAAAAAGCAGTACAGGCGCTGATGAAAGTTTCCCATCTCTGCCTTCATTTTTGACTCTACATCTTCCTCCCAAACCCTAGGATTTCCCACATCTGAGATTCTGACTCTATTTGCTTGGAGAGTGTTCTTGTCCCAGTTCCTACATGATCTGGGAAAAACAATAAGGTTTATTTCCCCTCCTGAAAAATTTCATGCAGGGTTTTTTTCTTTTTAATTATTATTAAAATGGGGCTATAGGTTTGCAGATCTCTTTTAAAAAGAGAAGGATAAAAAAATCACTTAATTCTTGCAGAAGCAGAAAGCCTTGGCAAATTTAAAAATATTCAAAGAAAAAAAATCACTGGCGCAAAACCAATTATATGGATAATCATCCTCAACTGGCAACATCCCATTTACTACCAAAGAAAAAGGACCACTCGTCAGCCCTCTGATGCCAGCCCATTGCAGGGTAGAGCTTCAGTGAAAGCAGCATCAATGAAAGCAGAAATAGCATGAGCTTTTGAAATCTGTATATAGTTCCCCAAGCCTGCTGGAGCACTATAAATACAAACGAGTGTGAGACAGCAATAGCATGTCCTGAAACCCCAGTGAAATTTGGCATATGCGTAACTGTCTCAATGAAACCTACCCATAGAGAACTAGGTAAGCATGGATAATCCCAATTAAAAAAAATAAATCTAAAAATGCATGGTCCAGCCCTTCCTTAAGCAGGAAATTACTTAAGCACATGCTCAATTTTAAGCAGGACTTTAAAACCATTATTTAAGTTTAGGACAGGTTTAATGCTTTGCTGAAGAAAGAGTGCTTTGATCGGAGTCATCATTTGTTTAACCTGTGACCACTGATTTCAATTTAATTGGCATCCATCATCTTTGCCAGTGCAGTGTAATAGAGCACGAATATCGGGGTCCTGGCCATATTCCATCCATTTAATTGCATTTGTCCACCTAAACAGAGCCCTACCTGTAAGGTTATTTATATACTTGTCCACGGAGCTGACTGCACAGCAAACAGTAGCATTCAATATTTGATGCATTCTCTATAAAAGAAAACCACATTTTCTGTAAGTGAGGTGTAGCTCAGTCAGTAATTCAAACTCTCAGCATCCATGAAATCCTGCAATCCATTTATGCCTGCTTTGTAGAACTGACGTTTGCTTGGTGGTCTAAAGCCTTTTATTTTTCTCTTTTCCTTTCCAGCATGTGCTCTTGTACTTACCAGGGCACTTACAGTATTATTTAGGTTGCTGCCTGCGATATTTTCAAGCTACTAGAAGACAGTTCCTTAGACATTTTCATAATGTTTTGAAATGCTGATGAGGATTTAGCATTAAAATTAATGGCAGCCAGCCGTGGTCTTTCAGATGTGAAAGACTGTGCAGTATTTTCTGGGAAAAAAGGGGGGGCAGGGGGGAGAAGAATGGAGATATAAATAGCCAGTCTTGCTTTTCTCCAGGCAGGATCCTTTTAATCATGTAAAATAGATTTTAAAGATTAAAGACTCTAGTCTCTGTTCTGCCTTTGCTCATGTCTCGTATCACCAATTTTTTGTATGTAATTTGAATGAAAAAGGACACACATGGTGTTTTCATTTGCATTACCCCAAACTGGAATTTCCCCTTGAAGAACATAGCCCCTGCCTCCTCTGCAGTGAGGAGAAAACCACCATACCCGGGTGGAACAACACAAAACAAGAGGAAAACCAATTCCAAATCATTACCCTACTTCTTAGACCTGGAACCTTGTTTTGCTGAGATTCAGTTTAGAGCTATGTCTTAGAAACTGAAAATTAGACAGAAGAATTACTGGTCCAACAGCTATATCTGTATATGTATGAGCTACAGTTCCAGATTTCATCCAGACATCATCACAATGCACATGGAAAAACCTGCACTAATTGAAACAGGAGCATCAGCACTGGGAAAACTGGCTGCACTGGGGAGCAAGATCTCTCTCTGTACTGGCCAGAAACTTCAATGATACCAGAGGGTCTGCAAGATCTGCCAAAAGTGGAGGGTGGAGGGGAAAGGCCCAGCTCCACAGAGAAAAGGTGAATCAAAGTTCTCCTGCAGGAACAATGTGGCCTGACAAAAAGCCAGAGGGGATGCTGGGAGGACAGAGTAGGCCAAAGAACTAGAGATCTGGGGCAGAACAGACTGTCCATGCCCATCAACAGTCTGTTGACAGAGCTGGAACCAAGAGTCTTCCTTCTTCTGTCACTGGCATGATAAACCCTGTTTTGCCACATCGCTCCCTCTCACCAAGGTACACAATGCAACAGGGTTTGCATCCCAGCACAGGTCAAACTCAAATTCTTAAGTTTACTTTTCTAATGCAAGTTGCAATCAGTTCCTCTTACCCATTGACTAAAGAGTCCTTTCTCCAACTTACACTCCTCAGACTTGCAGCTATAGTCCCACCTGGTTTCCAGTTGTGACTCTCCTGGAGCGAGAAGTCCCTCATCTCCTCCAAGATTCTGAGGCCAACAAAAATCAATGCTGGGATGTATTGATTTTATAATTTGTACTTGTACTTCTCAAGTTAAGTACAGGACATCTGCATAATTCTCCTGGATTACATTTATAAATAGCCAAAACATCATAACTTTGTTCCATATGCTGAAATACTAATGGCCCCATCAGCAAAGAGCATGAAGCATTCCTTAAGGGACCACCAAAAGCCAGCAGCTGAGAACAAATATTCTTTCCACTAGCTATGCTTTAATATTCATAAGACAAATAATAGAAAGGAAACAAAGGACAGTGTTCATCAGATACAAAGCAATAAATCTTCCTAATGGCATCTGGAATTCACCTGGAAATCCTGGCCAAACCTGACACAGTTTTCTGGTGGGCTTCATCTCCATGGGTTTGAAGAGTAGAGTCCTGTATTCCACACAATTACTCTGCCATGCACATGGCCTATGGAAAGAGAGAGAGATACCTAAGAGCAGAAAAGCAGCATTTGAATATAAGTAGCTGTCATCATTCTAAGCAGTGCCTTCTTGTGGGGACAGTATGGTTAGAGTGCAAATAAATGAGTGCAACCATTACAAGAAAATAATACATGTTTGTAATTGCAGTGAAAGACTTTGTCTTGACAGCCCTGAAAATGAAAGCTCACAAAGCACATATAGTGTGGGAAGTGCCAGCATAAACCTCCCACACATGCCTCCACCAGTGTAACCAGGGGATAAGGGCAGTGTGTTCCCAGTCTCCTGGCCTGCGTCTGCCTCTCTGCTGAAAATGGCCACCAGTGTTTTCAATTAATTCCAGGTGGTTTTGTACCACAGGCACTGATCCACTTGGAGCTGAACCAAAACCACTCCCCTCAGTGCACAGATAGCACACATACTCCACTCACTCCCAGCCTGCAGATCTGTTTCAAGGTCCTGACCCTAGTTTTTAAAGCCCTTAATAGGCAAGGGCCTAATGAACCTTGGATACTGCTTCTTATTCCACAATCCAAAGCAACAGCCATGCAACACTCTGGGCTTGGGGAAGAGCGGCTGGAAATCTGCCTGGTCAAAAAGCACCTGAGGTGTTGGTCAACGGCCACCTGAATAGGAGCCAGCAGTGTGCCTAGGTGGCCAAGGTGGCCAACAGCATCCTGGCTTGTATCAGGAATAGCATGGCCAGCAGGACTAGGGAGGTGATTGTCCCCCTCTACTTGGCACTGGTGAGGCTGAACCTTGAACACTGTGTTCAATTTTGGGCCCCCTCACTACAAGACAGACATTGAGGTGCTGGCACATGTCCAAAGAGCAGCAGAGAAGCTGGTGAAGGGTCTGGAGCACGAGTCCTGTGAGGAGCAGCTGAGGGAACTGGGGTTGTTCAGTCTGGAGAAAAGGAGGCTCGGGGGAGACCGTACCGCTCTCTACAACTGCCTGAAAGGAGGCTGCAGCAAGGTGGGTGTCAGTCTCTTCTCCCAGGTAACAAGCGATAGAACAAGAGGAAATGGCCTGAAGTTGGGCCAAAGGAGGTTTAGGTTGGATATTAGGAAAAACTTCTCCACTGACAGGGTTGTCAAGTATTGGAACAGGCTGCCTAGGGAAGTAGTTAAGTCACCATCCCTGGAGGTATTTAAACGACGTGTGGATGTGATGCTTAGGGACATGGTTTAGTGGTGGAATTGGCAGTGCTAGGTTAATGGTTGGACTTAATGAACTTAACGGTCTTTTCCAACCTAAATGATTCTGTGATTCCATGATTGCTCTGGCTGAGCGAGCTCAGAGTGAAACCCTCCTCGTTTTCTGCATCCAAGCCTCCTGCCACCAAAGTCTCAGCCATGTCTTTTAACAAGACACTCATCTGCAGTCCTGCTGCAGCTTTCTTCACTATTGCTGCTGCAGTATTCATTAAAAATTAGCACAAGATAAAGAAAAAGCTGGATTTTAGAAAAAGTAATTTCTTCATGTCTTTACAGAAAACAGTCATGGTGAGACCATGTCCCCAGGAGCAAAAGGAGAGGGACACTTTTTCTTAAGTTATAAGAAAAATAGGGTTGGGAGAGAACTTGAGAGGTCAGTGCCTCATCCCTGTTGGGCTAGAGCAAGAGCAGCTCAGGTGCAGAGCCCTGACAAGCAGCTCTGCAGTTAAGAGGACTTCTTGTCCAGAGCAGCACAGCCAGAGTCCTCACAACATGGCCCATCCTAGCAAGTTGTGGCAGATGAAAGCAAAGGCAGCACTGTTTTGGGCAATCTTTATGCTTGGTTAGGACCAAGAGAACATGCAGCTGAAAGAAGAAATTCCCTGTTACTGATGTATTAATGCTCCCTGGTTTGCTTATCAGCCACTTCTCACTCTTCCACATGCAGCCTGTGCTTTTTCTTCTATACAACTATGAATAAAAAGGTAGAATTAGCCTGCATCTCAACATTGATTTGAAAACTTGTCTGTATCTCCATCCTCCTTGCCACACACTATTTTATAATTTAATATCAACTTTAAAATAGATTAGAGGCTGATGAGCTGAAACAAATCCAGCTCAATACTCCTACAGCACTAGCACCACTGTCCACGTAGTCTTCTTTCTCCTTCATATCCATCCTCCATTTGCCTTTATCTTCACCACCTGCACCATCCCTTCAGCATCAGTGTAAAGCACTTGCTCAGCCAGTGTGATGACCCACAGCAGGGTGCTTCGGGCAGGCACCCACACCTTCCAGTAACCCACCAAGCATACCGTATGCTGAAGCCCTTGTCTTGCCAAGCAACTCACCCCGCTGTTTCTAACCTTTGAACTCCGGCTGGTCACACTGGGTCATTCTAGACAGCATGTTCATCTGCTTTCATATCCTGCTCTGTTTTGTAAGTTCAGGTTCCTTCAAAAGAATAAGCAGTAATTATTGCAGCCACACCTATACTGGAAATGCCTGCGCGATGATCTGTAGTTCATGCTCACAAAGAAAACAAAAGCTGTAGAGAAATAAGCATCTATTCACTTTGAACTTCAGTATCTGGTCCTTTTCTGCAGCAGGGACCTGATTCTTTGAAACACTGAGCTGCCATAGCCCCTGAGGGACTTGAGTTTTCTCACACATGCAAATATAAATCAGAAGTCACTCTACTGAAGGCAAGTGGATTACGCAGGTGTAACCTCAGTGTGACAGAGAGGGCTCATGGATGTCAACAGAGACTGGAACAGGTGCCCCTTCATTTTTCACTTGGTGATTTTTCATTTTCATCCACTTGGTTTTGCACAGCTACAATAGTACATATACAGCTGTGATGCAATAGGACAGGATGGCTGATATTTAGGAGAAATCACACGCTTAGATCAATGCACACTGCAGGTATTCAGCTGGAACCAAATGTGTTGGAAGCAACGTAAACCCCAGGGGGCTTGTTCTCTAATCAATAAACACAAGAAACATGTGCCACTGAGTTATTGCTGCAGTGTTAATTGTAGCTATACAGGATTTTTTTTTTTTTTCATTGTTAAAGAAACAGACATCTTCAAGAACTGTGGCTTTTACAAAAGAGACATGAAATACATTTCTCTTCCCTTCTCTGATGTTTTCAACTTTAGGAAAACATATAACCTCATTAGAAGCTCTCAGTGCTGTCTCATGAAGGAGAAAGGGAAGTTCGTAGTGCTTCCAATCCCCTGATTTACCACAAGTGACATTTAAGCGGTCACCTGGGGAAAAAATCCCAATGGGAACACTGACAAAGCTTACCATTTGAAAAAGGTCAGACCTTCTCTTCTAGCTCTGAATAGATGGTGTTGACCTTAAAAACCTCCCAGTCTCAGTCCCCCTCCTCATAAGCGTATGATGGAGCAGCCAGTTAGGACAATTCTACCCAGGAGGAGACACAGGGCATCGTTGCTCCACAGAATTTTCTTACTCCTTGTTTTCCTCTTGACAAATTATAGATAAATCCACTCATCCACGAGCAAGTGCTCAGGAGTATCAGCAGCACAGGCACCAGCATAGGAGCACCAAGCAGGGCACGGGCTGCAGTGGGGAAGAGAGTTGCCTCCTCTCTAAATTGACCGTCTTGAAAACAGATGACAAAAATGCAATAGCATTCAAAACCCTAGTGGGCAGGGCATTCTGTATAAGTGTAATAGAAAAAAAGGAGGATTTGCAAAGACTAGCTTTAACTGAGGCAATTCAGAGCAGAAATTGCCATTTAGCACCTCTGATTCAGCCTCTGGAAGAGCCTGTTAGATACAGACACTACAAAAACTAGTCTTGTTCAGCTGAAGTTAGCTTTGAGAGACCCCTCCCATTTCATTGATTCAAGACCCCCCCCTCACTCATCATTTATGTGGAGGAACAAAGGGCAAGCAGATGGAGAAATAATATTTCCACCCTGCAGATGGAAACTAAACCTCTGGTACCACCTTGAGCACAAGGTCACATAAGGATCTCCTAGCAGAAGTCAAACCCAGATTCATGAAGTTCTAGCTCAGGACCTTAATTATGAGTTCATCCTTCTTCCTGACGCTATCCTCTTCATCTGAACCTGTAAGTATTCAGTGCTATACATGCTAACTCCTCAACTTTTCTGAGAATTTTTGTCCTAGCGCCAGGCTGTCATAAGTAAAACTAGCACCACACCAGATAGCTGGATGTGAATATAGCTCCCTCCTCCTTATCAGTACAACTATCAGAGGCTGATCCTCCACACGGGCTTCAGAAGAGTCGACTTCCAACTGAGTCATCCCGTGGGATGAAACAGGACAGCCCACAGTGGTAATCCCAAATGCTGCAGTATGCTAGAAAATCAGTCCTTAGCTGCTGCAGTCATGAAAATACAATAAACATGCCCTATGATTCCATTTTTAGTCGCTTTTCAATGCAGTGCTGCAGTTTGTCGGTGTTTCTTGTCCCAGCTGGAACAGATGAATTGCTGATGCTTTTTAAGACCATTGGCAGATGAGCACAATAGAAACATCGCTCAGATATTGATGACTAATGCACACAGAACGTTTCCAAAAACTGTGTTGCCATCGCAGCTAAATAAAGTGTACTAAATTAACATTCACATGGAAGGAGAGGAGCTCATTTCCACATATTCAGCATTTAAATGAACCTATGGCACCACTGCGAAACTCAGCTGAAACCAAAAACTGGCCATAGTTCTCTTGAAAGTTTCATAGACTTCCATAACCCTAACTCAGGTTTCAGGTTGGCAGCAGAGCCTGGAATATCTCAAAGAGTTTGGGATTTCATTATAGAAATTTCTAGCAGCTACTAGGAGAGCTGCTCTTGGGTCACAGACCTACGGACCTCCAGGTATCATTCTCACTTTAAATTATTGTTGCCTTGCTATAAAAAGTGACATGTATTACTTGTAAGGCAGTCTAGCACATTTCAAATCTCACAGAAGTCTTTTACCAGCTCAAACAGATTATATCATCATCTTCATGGGAAACCTCCTAGACAGTTCTCCCTTTAGGACTGGAAGTAATCTGCTGGAGTATGGTACAAGCCAGGGCTAACCTGCAAAAATAGAAAATCCTTGCAATGGCTGAAAGTGCCACCACCACAAGAATTAAAAGCACAGGGAAAAAAAGAACATAATTTAGACTGAAAAAAAACCCAACCAACCAACAACCAACATATCTAACAGCAAGACAATGGAGCTAACAGACTGACTAATAAAGCAAAAGGAAGAGCCCTCTGTCTGGAACAGGATTAAGTAGATGACTCATGAAGGAGTTCTATTGCTGCCATCTCTGACTAAACCTTATACCAAAGTCCAGATACAAAATGATCTGACTTGATGGAGAGTTAGAGCAGTCAGAGGGAACCAGCACTCCCAACTTCAGTTCCCAGCTCTTGCAGTTATTTCAGCACTCCTACATAAGTGATCCATCCACTTGAAAAATTATAAGCAGAAAATTTTTTTTCCAGTTTTTCCTGTTCTGTGTGCTCTTAAACTTCCTATTATGACAATAACAAATCTTATAAATGCAAAAGCAGAACATAGACCATTTCAAGTCTCTGAGATACAGCACTGCTTGTTTTGTGGCTGAAGCAGTGAAACATCTGCTGCTTCTTAGACACTTTGTGAAGACTGATATTTTAATGCACTAAGAAATTGTCTTGAATACTTTTTTCTAAACCCCTATTCTTCAGATACGAACTGACAAACAGCAGATCTCAGTATCTCTGGCCGTGTATTTAATGGTATTACACACGATCATCCTTAGAGCACCTTTTTGTAAGGATTTCTATCATCTTTACTCAGGTAAAACTTTTATTGACTCACAGTGTGCTTTTTGCAATGCCATCAAGCAATTAAGAGCCCTAGATACTGACTCGTACTTCATCAATAAATACCTATCATTCTTCTTCAAACAGGAATATCACCTCTGTGCTCCTGGTTATCACAACTGCTGAAATCCAAACAGGGTGGATATATTTTAACAACCTAGCCTGACATACACTATCTGAAAGCTCCCTTCCAACAGGCTGAACCCATATTCATGAAATTAGTGAGGGGGAAGAGAACAGGAAATGTTCTTGAAAACAGGAGAATAATAGAATGTTTTTATACATCTCATGGATTTCTGTTTCATTAGCTTAGGGAGCAGTGCCTTTAATGTAACTAACATGTGGCAACCACAGGGTAACCACAGTGAGTAAATCTGTCCTGCAGGAGGAAGCTAAAATGCAGCAGGGTTTGCTTCAACTGCTAGGAAAGAATCAAAAAACCTTTTTAGTAATGGTTGCAACTGGGGGTAGAGGGGAGGAGAAATGAGAATACACTAATAGTGACAGCTGAAAACAGAAATATCTCAGCATTTGTGGGTGGGGGAATCAAACAGGTCCCAGCATCCTGTCAGTGTTCCTGCTCATGCTCCAGATTTCATGTTGAAAAAAAAGCAAAGCAATCGAACTGAAAGGGATAAGCTTGACTTGGTCTTAAACAAGATAAATATATTTAATAACAGCAGTTAATTATAACATGTTCAGAGATGCAGGCATTTATGTGCAAAAACCATACGAGCTAGAGGAATTGCAGTAAGGCTGTGTGGCTCAAATTATCCTATTGCTGGGAGATCACCGTTGGTTTCACTGCTCTCCTTCAATATTCCCATCAGGACTGCAGCTCCTTTGCTTTGTTCCCCAGACAGCCCATCATTTAACAGATGTCCAGTGTAAATCATAATCATTTGTTAGGTTTTGGGAATAGAAGTTAGATGGAAAAATCACAGTCTAATAAAACAATCAAAAAAGTACCAGCACATTACGGGCCATTTAAAAATAAATTAGGGTATCTTTTAAATCTCTACACAACAGTTTGTATTTTAAATCAAAAGACTATGTCATGGACTTTCCCCTGAGTAATCTAAGTGATAGGGCTCTCCGAGGTGCAGTAATAGGATGTAAGTGAAGAAGTGGGTATTATTTTACCCGTGCTGTGATAATCTGAATGCATCACTGCCCAGCATCATAAACAGTGAAGTGAGAAGTACGAACAGCACTTTCAAAACCCCCATGCATTTGGGGACTGTAGGAGGGGGTGGGGGACCAGGTCTTCAGTGGAAGAGAATGAAAACATTTAAAACTAAAGCAGAAACATAATATTGTTTACCATCTAAAGAACAGGAAAGCTATAAAAGCTTGCTTGTCACCTCTCCGAGAAGGAAAAAAAGCGAAGCAGATGTCAAGAAATAACATTGCAAGCAGAGAGTGCAGTTCTTAATAATGAACAGTATTTTAAAGATCCTGAAGTTTTGCACTGAGACACTATAATTAAGGAAAGAAATGAAGGCTTACCAGTTACCGTCTGTCTGGAGCAGGGAGGGAGCCAATACTATAGGATCTGTTCTACGGAGTAATGTACACTGCAGAAGTATCAGGAAGAGAAGGAAAAAAAAACCAAAAAAACATTACAGACAACAGCCACTACAGAGGTCACACACAGTTTTCCTTCTCTTTTCCAGACAACCAGAAGGATTTCCTCCCTCGCCCCCCGAGCACGCCCTGGGCACAGCCCCTCTCCCGCAGCCTTGGAGAACAGCCACCCCCGGGATGGAGCCTGGCCCCTCTGCCCAGCATCCCACCACCTGCATGGGGAGAGGGCTGCTCCAGGCTTCATTCGAATTTTATCAGGAAGGGGAAACCAAGCCTTTAAACTGCCACTCACACACAGACTGGGGGGAACAATGCAACCAGCTGAGACCAGGATTATTTAAAGGAAGACTCAGCTCAGTTCAGCATTGAACTAATAAGGACAAAAATTATTTTTAAAGCAAGACGACAGAAAAGGATCATTATATGTAATTATTTTTAAGAACCATTTTAACATCTTTTTCAACGTGAACTGTGCAAGTTAATGCTACAAAAACTGAGGAACCCACAGAGGTTTCTCTTTCTGGAGAAGTATTCTTCCACAGAGATTTCTTTCCCAGGAGATAGCTGTATCTGCTCACCTACCTGCGTCCTCCACAGCCCACTTAGAACTGTGCAGACACTGCCCAAACAAGGCACACAGCTCCCTCCTCCTTCTCTTGGTTTGCAAAAATATTTTGTGTGTTGGCCCACAGACAATTGGGATCAAGGAGGATAGTCACAGTACAGGGAAGATACGCCTGTTCCCCTGCACCAGCTCTGGAAAACAAAAATGTGGCAACTGATAATCACATGCAACAGTTTTTTCATTTTTAAGTTCCCCACTGTGACAACTGGAAGTGCTTTCACAAAAGCTGCACCAACAGCATGTTGCCCTATGCAAAGCTCCTGCTTTTCTCCAGAACACCCCTTCACTCCTCCCCACTTTAATCCACAGTACAATGATCCAGTGTTGCAGGCCTGCATTTATTCGCAGGTCATTCCAAACTTATTTTGTCTGTCATTTTTCTCACTCCTTCCACAAAGAGGGTGGATAACACTACATAGAACTTCTGTGTCAGCAGGACCCAAAGAAAAATCCAGGTACAGCTTCAACAGGATATATAGCTACACTGAAAAAAAAAAAAAATCCACCTTTATAGCCTGATCTGTGAATTGCTCCCAAATTACTAAGGGTGATTGGATCTGAGAAACATAATAGCTTTGTACACCAAGCCAGTCCTCCTTTGACTCCAGATGCAAAATTACCATTTTTCTGCTGAAAGGATGATTTCATGCCATAACTTGCATGACTAAGGTTTTCAGAGAAGACTTTTGTTTAGATAAGGACAAGAGATGCCCTGAGGCTTGTATTGTAATGTTATATGGATATATAGATAGGGAAAGAAATTTTTTGTTGAGCTGAGGGAGTGGTGTGATTTTTATCTGCATGATTACTTACTGACAGACACTGGGAACAGCGAGATTCTTCTTGACCTTTTTTCACCCCTGCCTGGTTGCAAATTTATCAGCCAGTCTGCCTTTGCAACACCTGGGTACCACGGGCAGCCCGATCCGCAGCTGGTTTCTCTGTATGCCCACCACCATTCAGCTGGCCACCGTGCTATCTTTAAAATAGAGCTGTTGTACACTTGAAATCCAATCTACAGCTCTAGGAAAAAAAAAAAAAAAAAATCATCTGGGGCTGACAACGGTCCCAAAGGAAAATGGTCAACAGAAAAGCTTCTTCTGTGCTGGTATTTTTAAAAGCTCCTGGGATTTGCCCTCCACTTGCATTATTAAATAAGCTTGCAGTTGCATTGCTTTCGATACACTTTCAACCTCCAGCTACAGTAATCTGCATTACAAAGCAACCTGCACAGCTCTGGGTACAACAGTGGTTGGATGGTCACCAGGAAAGCACTGTGCATGCTGATGCTCTCCCCCATTCACCACGTCTATGGTGGGTGTAGTCCCTTCATTAATGCATGACAAACAGTCATTTGATAGCAAGTGGTGCTGCAGGGATATGATTAACTCTCCCAAGGCACTTCAGGAACATTGTTGGAAAATTCATTGTGTGTCTTGTCTGAGGCTATTCACACTGTTCTTGTCTTCTACTTGAGACAGTAGATCTTAGTTCAGATTACTAGATAGTTGTAAAACTCTATCTCAGCCTAAAAATTAATTTCTCAGCAATTTCTGAACTCAAGAGCAAGCAAGAGATTGGATGGTTTTGATTCAGTACTGTCTCAAATAGATTCACTAAAAGGATAGCTAATCATGATAACTATAAAGCCTTTTCATCCACAGATCTCAAACCAATTCAGAAAATGAAAAGTTGTTGCCATTTTACAGACAAGAAAGGACAAATGAAGTAACTGGCTTTCAAGGTATGACATGTAACCTTCAACTTCTGGCTGAAAAAAGCTGCAGTAAGGCAGAAGACTGTTGTGTAAAGACCCTTATCTGCTTCCTCTTCTATAAGCACTCCTGTCACCGCTGGAGCCAGCATACTGACCCAGGACTGCAGTAGTTTAGTTACACAGACAAGAAGAAAATGCCTGTTCTCCAAGTCTGCAACTCCACACATTATTCCTTCCCTTTAACTCATATCCAAATCAGAAACCTTGAGCTTGTCTTTAAATCTCAGGGTCAACCAACTGATTCTCCAGCAGAAGTATAAAGACAGACAACAGTCAGCCATGCCAGTGAACCTGAGCCATAAACAAGGCATGTAAATGGCATGGTATTTCACAATATTAACTGTGGGGTTTTTGAGATATATAATTTCACGAAATACTTTGTTCTGTCCATTCATTTAAGCTTCGAAAGAGTCTAGCCAGAAAAATATCAGTGAGCACACTTAAGTACAACAACTGTAGTTTAAGTGACATAATTCAACAATATCATGACAAAAAACACCCGATAGCTGGCCAAAAAAAATAGTCAATTAATTCAAGGGGTAAAAAAATAGAAAAAGAAATACGAAAATAAGTATGCACCTAAAATTTATTCTAACTCTAGAAGCTTCTAAACATAATATTTTCCATCGAGTTTCATTGCTAGCAACATTTGAAGAATCCTCTTTCCTCATAGGTCGACAGTTTGAAAGGTTTCAATTTTTTTTTCTCCTACTTGTGCTTTTAAACTGTCCATGATAGAGCACAGTGTCACAGTGGAGCTGTGTTAAGGGGATTGAACCCTCTGTTACGTTAAACTTAAAGTTTGTTCACACTTTCAGCTTTGTCTTTATTCAGGTACAGGAAGGGAAATAAAATGTCTTGGATTTTACTCCACATTTCAAAACACCAAAACCATCCAAACAAGAGCTCCTTGTGTACAGGGCAAAGTCTTTGTTTTGACTGGCACCCAGGAGGAATTATGACATACTATCATCAAAGCAAACTCTGCAGATTACAGGGTAAGCAAAACAAGTTTTCTCAGTTTCCCAAGTTTTCTCATCATACAAGTATCTTCGTAATTGAACAGGTAAAATATATAGGAGTTACAACTTTGGAGCCAATGTAGCAAATTGGCTTAAAAAAAAAAATAACTGCCATCCACACAGAAGATGTTTCCTGAGCATGTGAAAAGCATATGCAATTTTATTATGTATATACTTTTAAATAAAATTTTATCTGATTTTGTAGACGTGTATACACATAATATAACAACTTAACAGTTACATCCATATCAGCCACATGTGCAAATGCACTGTTCTGTGGTGGAAGAATGCATTTTCTTTGCACAGTTCTGTATAGGAGCTACTAATCTGTCATAAATTTCATCTTAGCTTTAAGTCTAGCATTTGTGCCTTGGAAAGGGGTGCAGTTCCGAAGCTTCAAAAAGTTTGAGAACCAAGTTAAAACTATTAAAGTTTCATTTATAACCCTAACACTGCATGGAAATATTTGGGCTGATTTTTGGAGAGATGTTTCTTCGGGGGAAAAAAATGTCATGGCTATGTAGTTATTAATCACAGATATTAAAAGAGTATGAATTTGAAATATTCCTGTAAGCTTCCTTAAAACTTACACAAACTTGGATGATACAACAAACCGATCTGAAACAGATATCAAAAAATAAATACTGGGCACACATCAAAACTGAGGTATTTGTGAAAGTCACCCTCTCTTTCCCCAGCATATCGTCATCATGACAAGATGTCTAGGGCAGCCAGATGCTGTCACTATATCTCCAAATGAATAACGTAACAGGTAAGGACAAAGAGTGAAGATTTTTAGTCTAAATGCAAACAAGAAATTCCATATTTTCAGATGTCTGGTTTTCATCTATGTTGAGTTCCATTGGTTTCTTACCTCTCAAACATTTGCTTTTCATAATTCCACTGTTCTAACAAAGATCTTTTAAAGTCTTCTAATCGACGTGTATTTGTAAAGATATACAGGTCCTTCATCAAAGCTTCTATTCTAGTCTGGGAACTTTAATTTTCAGAAAAGCCGGTGCCTTAGTGGTGCGGAAGCATCAAGATGAAGGTTCAGTGAACTCAAGGTCAATAAGTCATGCATTTCTTTTGACTAGTATTTGTTCTTGACAAGCAAGCTGCTCACAAATCCCTTTTGCAAGTTTAAGGCTCTGAGTAGCCTGCAGAGACAAAATTAGAATATAAACATCTACTCACTAGAGAAAACAAGGGAGTTATTGTCACTGTAAAGAAGGAGACATCTAAACCATACCCCTCTGCATTAATTCCATTATTGTGCACAGGCAAGCTGACAGTTATACCACCGAGTAAACTGCAGTTATCTAGTCAAACGATCATTTAATGTTCTTTATTTTACTTTTTCTAAAGAAAATTGATTTCTTGCTATTTATGTTCAGAGTATTTCATTGTGCTGTGATTATAAACTAGACTGAATGCATTTCCACTGGCTCCCTGCAAAGTGTGTTTTACAATCCTTCCTGTTTGTACAATGCAGGATGTCTTTTTTAATTGCCAGTCTTTTTTTTTTTTTAAGTAGGATGCATGCTTATTTGTTTACTCAGAAGCTCTGAAACAGCTAGGCTGGACTCCAGACAAGTTGCTATATGGAAGGGAATATCCCCAATAATGATGTTTGCTATGTAAATGACAAAACTGCCTACAGCCCATTAAACTTCATCAAGGCTTTGCAGATATTTGAAGTTTAACTTGTAAGGACAATTCCTAGGGCACGTTCTGGGTCGTAATTGTCACCTGTGTCACATCAGGTGTTCTGTTCTATTCTGCTGTATGATACAGCACCTGGAGGCCCACAGCCAGGCAAGGGACACGAGGGCAGCTGGGAGGGATTCCTGCCTGAGGGGCCAGTGACCGGGGCCAGTGACCAACAGCACTGCTGGAGTTGGCCAAGGCCGCACAGCAGGAGCCCTGGGGCTGAGACCCATATTTCCAGATCCTTTCTCCCACACATCCAATTATCTCCCCTCTCTGCACTACCCTTCCAGTGCACAGAAGTGACATGAGATGACGAGAGGGAGTGCTACAGCAAACAGCGTTTGTGCTGAAGAAAAAGCAAGGTATGGCCCGATGCTACAGCCAGACAGCACAGCCCTGCGTGTGACAGAGCCCGGGCTGAGCAGGGTCCTGGCCACCACAGCCCCACCACCGACACCCGGACCTGCAGCACCAGGAGAAACATCTATGTTGCAGGAGGCAGTATGCAGCTTGGCAGGGGATTTTCGGGGGGATTGTGCACATTACTTCATCTTTGAGGGAAAGAAGTGATCCCCTACTTGAGAAAGGGCAAAATTTCCAGCTCTCCTCAAGTACTGCTAATGTAATTAGTTTAACCACCCCCAGGTTGAGAGCCTTTTAAGGACAGGCATTTATGCACAGGTTTTGAAACACGTTCAACGTCTTGTGATTTTTTTTTTTCTTTCCTTCCCACATCTCAGTATAAAACCTTATTGCTGTGGAAATAAATGTGTGAAAAATCAATCAGAGACCTTTGCAAGCTATTAAAAACCTAACATAGCATTACAGGTTTACCACCAGCAGTTAAAAAGAGGCTCTCTATGAAACTGTGTGGGAAATATTCCACATGACACAAGGATTTTGACAGACATACAGAGTATTTTGAATAATCCAGCAACTATTTACCTAGAAAACCACAGTCACTTTCACAAATACATAACTCTATAAATATTATTTCACTGCTGATGTTTTACTATCCTTTCTTGGTAAAACCATCTCATGTAAAAACATTTGCTTGAAGAGAGGGGTTGGACTTCACTGTAAATATCAATTGTTAAAAAACAAACAAAGGAAAACGTAGGGGTTTTATTCCCACCTACTCTTAACTGCCTGTTTGCCTTGTCTGTGATACTATTCATTGCTTCTCAGATATGAAAAAACATCTTTCTTCTGCTGTCTGCTTCTATTCTACCCATGCCGTGGAGGAGCAGCTGGGGAGCCTGGGTTCCGCGTGGCCCAGGCAGGAGGGTGTCCCTGTTCCTGGTAACTTCACCACCCAACACGACATTGCAGGTGCTGATGAGTAGCCCCACAGCACACGACAGGTTAAGAACAACATGATGTGCTTTCAGTGGAGGTTCAGATTTCTGCCTCCTCCTTAAACACTGTAACACCTTACTCAGCTGTGGTCCCTGCTCTCCAAACACTGTCCTGACTGCTGTACCCTGCTGTACCTTCTCCATGCTTTCTGCAGATATGGGACATTGACACAGAGCCATTCCTATGTCAGCATCTTACCCTAGTTTCAGAGAACAAGGGGATAAGTCTGGATTTCAATATTACCCCTGTAGTACTGTGAAGACTAAAAGACCTTTTCTAGCTGTCTCCACTGAAGATCTGCAGGAGGCATCCTTGTGTCCACCTTGCAGCTGGATGCACAGCAGATCCTGTATCAGAGGTGCTACTGTCCTGATCCCTCTAGCATCTCTGAGATGACAACCCTGAAACTCTCAGGAAAAGAAGGATCTTGGCAGCTGAAAAGTTGACAGAGCTGCCCCCCTGCTGCCCCCAGTTACAAGAAATTTTCTTGGCTGCTCATACAGAAAATTCATGAAATCTGTAGTGAATAGCAGGGAACAGAGGTCAGCAAAAATACAAGAGTCACTTCATCAGCACGAGTGTCAGCCCTTTGCCTACAGTAAAAAGTAAGTTTATCACAGCTTAACTCAACAGGGACAAATCTACATTTGAAAGAATGAAAAAGGAATAAACTCACCTTAATCGAGTCTTGCAAAACCCTGCTCTCATACATCCCAGCTGCCCAGACTGGAGAGTGTTACAACACCTTTGCAGGACGCATTTAATCAGCAGCGTGACCTGACCTGTTCTGCAGGGAGAGCCCTTTATGTACACTTTCCAGCTCTGACCTGTGCTGCAGCATTGCTGGAGCTTACTCTACCGTTACAGCACACTTTTCCATCACAGAAGCAGCGTATCCTGTGTGGCATGGGCCATTAGCTCTCTCTGAGCTCAAAGCAGCACTAGCTAACTCCAACCACCTCAGCCACGTTCCTCTCTTGGTTAGACAGAAGAACACTAGCACTCTAAATAATGCCTTTCAAATTCCCAGATAAGCCTTTTTAATGGATCCTCCCTAAAACAACAACTGCTTCTAGAAACAGACTCTTTGCTGGTTAGATGCATTTCCCAGAATTCTCAAAGGCAAATAGCTGAAGAGGGGGTACGCCAGACGAGCACATTAAGCTCAGCATGAATCTGTGTGTGTACTTTATTTTGCAGACAAGTCATTAACAGAGCTGTTTTCCACTCAGATTAAGAGGAAAATCCAAAAGCTGTAAAGTTGAACTTGCAGGCCGTGATTCTCTGCTGGTTCGTAGAATTCTAGTGAAAATTTCAACTGAAGCAAGCGTACATGAGAGCCAACCTCACCATAATCACCAGGACCTTGTCCATCAGCCTCAAAAGACCTAAAGGACATAACATACCGTCTCACTTACTAACCATGAGAGTGGAGCTATTCCCAGGAGAGGTCCAGTTGCAAGTGAGAACTACGGGGAGTTCTGAGAAAATGATTCTCCCAGGCTCTGGATTGTTTTAAGGAGAAACCCTCCCATCTCTTGGCCACAGCTCCACTTCTTCCAGGTCTGTGAGGAAGCTTACATTGCTGATGGGACTGAGCTCATGTAAGTGTCAGTTATTTTGGAGTCTCTCCAGAGAGAAATATTTTGACAGTCATATTCTGTTCATTATTCTTCCAAGAGAGGAAATATGCACATCGTTATCTAAAGGAATACAGTCAGCCCACCATGCTCTTGCCTGACTGCTTACTTATCTTGATAAATGCCGGCTAAGATCAGGACTTAGTGCCATTAGATGTGTCTAAAACATGAAGTTGTCATTACCATGTCAGCACCAAGGATTGTTTCCAACCATGATAATGGTGGGGCCACATTTTGAACAAAGACAGATTTTACTCTGAAATGGCCTACCACACCAGCTGGTTCCCATTACAGCACAGAGACCTTTTGCTCATGATTATGAGCTTCACCATTATGGTTTTTTTTTTTAATTAGAAACCAGAAATATCCTCCCAATCTATGACTCATATTGGATCTAGCAAACAGTTACCTCATGGTTAGGGGCTGGCTGAGTTGAAGCCTGCGACAGTTCAAAGATCTATTTGATCCAAAGCCTAAGAAGCACTGAGTTAAGCAAGGAGCTCCAGACTGCAACCAGCCCTGCCACACAGATCCCACGTCCTGGTCCTCCCATGCTGTCACACGCCATCGGCAGCAGCACGTGCATCACGTACATAGTTAACGAAACACAATGTTGATGCAAGAACACATCTTATCCATACCACTTTTTCTACGCTGATCTTCAAAGCACAGGTTAGCTCTAAGGTGTAGTTTCATACCAACAGTGAGACAAGAACAACTCAAATTCATGCTGACCTGACTCAGCCCAACATTTAAGCAAAACACTTAAGTACTTCCCTGTCCAGCAAAAGACTTAAATATGTGGTTTAATTTATAAGAGGTAAGCAAATGTTTATGTGCTTTGAACTGTTGAACTGACAACTATTATGCCAACTGCTATATGTGTACATATAATTATGTATAGACAACTGTTGTTAAATATATATCTATAGCTGTTTTTAATCTCAGCTTTTAAGGATTCTCAGTGGGTTTGTAGAAACTACATAGCCCTGCAAACAAGCATAATTACATACATCATTCAAGTTGCTTTCCATTTTTCCTAGCAGAGATCTGTCCCTGCAAGGCAGCAACCTGTGCTTTATTCCCCTAAACCAGCACCAGAAGCTGTGTCGTGTTTCTGTTCCCATCAGACTGAGTGCAGAAGATTTCACATGAATATAGATTTATGACTTGCTGCTTGAAACTGCAATGTCAAGTGTCCCACTGAGTTTTATTGAGTTGGCTGCGGCAGCATCTACTACCCAGTGCAGTATGACCATTTCAGACTTTAATCCTGCCTAATCCTGTTCCACAGGGTTTCATATTTACCCCCCATCCTCTTTGCCTGACAGTTTTGGCATCTATACCACACACATTTTGTTACTTATATTGGAAGTTAAGATCAGCACTTTTGCAACCATAGGGCTTGTCTGAGATGCAACAAACAGCACCTTGTCTTCTCACCTCTGCGTTCTGTCCGATCGCACCTCAAACCACTTTGATTCAGTTGTACTGAAAGCTCCACACATTTTGCTCGGTTTACACTTCCGTTGGTGGCATCTCTTATTTATGCTACATTGTAATGCAAATTGTTTGCAGCTCTTCAGCATACCAATACAAAGATTTCAGAGGAAGCAGAAATCATGTGCCTTTTCTTTTGATATTTTTTTTCTTTATAACAAAGAGACAAGAGTTAACTTACTGTCCCTAAAATAAAACTAGGTGGTTTTTTTTAAAAAAAAAAAAAAAAAGTAATTCATTTCCTAGTAAATACATGCAGCTTTAGATGTAATTTGTTGAATTGCCTCACTGCCTCTACAGGGTTAACATCAGGTGGAAGCTTGAACAGGAACTGCCAGTTTTGGAGCAGGCCTGGGCATCCTCCCCCCCTCCCCATGGAGGGGAAGTGCTTTTGAGGTCCCCAGGCCCACAGAGGCCACAGGCTTGTTGCAATTCTTTAATTGCCAAGTGCAACATTTTAAAATGTTTTCCTTGCATAAAGGAGGCAATTATACCTGTATTTCTTCTAAAATGGGGAGGGAGATGAACGCACAAAGAGCACAAGACTTAAAGGGGGACAGTAAAACGGTCTTGTAAACAGCTTCCAGTGGAGACAGCGTACTGCACACTACTAATACTCCAATGCAAGGTGATAATGAACTTCAGAGACTGCAACAGTATCGCTTGAGAAGCTAGATATGTATCTTAAAGCTGTCTTCAGGGCAAGTATAATTAAGAAACCAAAGAGAAAGACAAATAACCACAGAGAAACAGCTCCTTGTTTGGTATACGGCAATTTATGTTCCCAAGTGGGCAGCACTAAGAAAGGAAGTTGTTACTATCCCAATAATGTCTGACAGCCCCTCGGTTAAGGCAAAACATGCAAAGGTATCTTAAGAACCAATCAGAAAGTTTCAAATGGAAAATACCCATGTCTGCACTTGGTAAGAGCTTCCTAAGCCACAAGGCTATCAGTCCAAGATTTTAGGCTAAAGCTTTCCAGGAGCCTGTAAGACAACTTGAATCCAACCACCCTAACTGAATGACATTGAATCTGGTACATCTTTTGGCTCTGAAAACAGTAGCGTTTCTGACCCTTTCCATTAAACTCGAAGGGTTCACGAGATTAACTGATAGCGGTTTCAGAGCACCTAGATAAGAATCTATTCAGTAGGTAACACAAAGTTGTTCTCACACCTCCCAAGACATATTTGGAGTGAACCACAGGAGAGGGGAAGGATGGCCAACCACTTTGGCTGCTAGCTGGGACAGGGAAGTCAGAGTTCATTTCCCCAGTCTGCTACCAGCTACGAGTCACACTTCCTCTTTCTGCTCGGGTATCTCAACTGTGCAGTCAGAGGGACTGTGCTAACAGTAATCCTTTACCTCCCAGACTACTTGTGATTAGCTACTGCAAGCTTCCCAGTCCCACAGAGGCCTTGAACTAGAAGTGTTCATGATAGATAGATAATCAGATAGATCAGATATTAGATAGGTAGGAGTATACATGATAGATCAGAACAGAATGGATTTTACCATGAAAGCAGCTGTGGATATTACACAGGAATCGAGTGCAGTTAATATGCTCCAAAATCATTCCACAACCATATACTGTCACTATTGAACAACTAGAAAATATAGATACATATTTTTATGCCTTGAACTTTCTTCTTTTGACAATGCATTTTTGCTGAGAATTTTGGAAGGTTGCTACACTGCTCTTACTTTGTTCAAGTGTCCCCTGTGACAACCATATCCTGGAGTGTATTAGAGTTTAAAAATACAGCAGCAAGATAAGCGGTGGCAGGAAGATAGAGGAATTCAGAACTTTGAGACTCAGAAGAAAAGATATTTCTAATCTCTGCTGAAAACATAAGACAAAGTGGATAAGGCATACAAGCACAAGAAGGCTGTTACAAACAGGAGGAGAGGCTGGAAAGAGGGAAAGGAGGAAGGGAGGGGGAGCTTCTCACACCACCAAGTGAGCTTGATAGCAAAATGAGAGAGGCCACAGCAAGACAAGTATAGCAAGCAAGTAGAGCTCCAGAGAGATATAGTCTAGAAGACAGGTCAAGGCAAGTCTGTGTCAATGCTTTGCTTTGTTCTTATTTTTGGCTTTCCACATACCTTCAAAAGGGGAGATTATCAGATAAGAATTGATGGGACACCATTAAGACAGAAGGTTTTTCCAGCTCTATTGTGTGCATGACATTCCTTCCCCTATGGTCTCCAGAGATCTCATACATCTGGATATGTAATTTGCAAAGCATGCACACAGAACTACACAACAATGCTGCCTTTGGTTAGGAATTTGATCAAAGGTGCAATTTCAAGTGGGTGTTTAATAGCCTCATAGTGTTTCTTTACCATGGGATTGTACAGCCCGGCCTGTAACATACACTTCTGTGCTATCAACAGGTGCTGGGAAGCATGCCAATGTCCCTCGTCTCACAAAAAGCTTCTGCCATTCCTGATGGTGTCCATGCTCTGTGGGGTAAAGGAAATTCTAGACCTTCACTGCTGCAAGGCAGGAGATTCAGCCATCTCAGCTTAAAGAACAGTAATTGGTACCAGATGCTGATTTCCTGAGGGCTAGTTGTACAAGAACATAATATATTGGAAGAAAAAAAAAAGTCTGTATCATAGCAATGTCCTGGGAATTAAGGAGAGATCTAAATGGAAAGGCTGGTTTCCACTGCAGCATTCAGGAGTGCCATATTTCTAAAGGTCAGAAAAACCTGCATAATCAACATGGGAAAAAAATATTGGTGTGTAACTGTCGGAAAAAAGAATGAGCAACCACAGAACTGTATAATAGTATCACCAGTAGTGCTAGCAAGGTGAAAGAGGACCTGATGTTGTTAACTTGCTGAATACACATTAAGACACTAGCAGAAGAGATGGGAGGGAACTATTGTTTTAAGACTTCAACTGATCTTTTACAGGAACCTAGCAATTTCTCCCTTCTCTGTACTTCCACCTTCACAGTGAATGATCTCCAACAGTTTCATTCCAAGTTGTCCATCATACTCATTAAATTTTGACCATTTATGCCTTGCGTTAAAATTAGACCGCTCAATTGTAAAGAAATTCAAGCTCTGACATTGTCACGTGGACTCAGGAGGACAGTACTGGCAAATTGTTCAGCACCCACTTTCCTGAAGAACTTCTCCAATTAACACACGCATAATACCCAACCGCTCAGCACACATACTGCTCCCAACAACACATACCATGAACTGCTTCTCTCCCAGCAGCAGGCCAAACAGAGGACACAGAAGACAGCAGAAGCTATGGCACAGCTAAACCTAAGGGGCATGGGAAGAAGCCAGCAACATGGCAGAGATATGGATAATGATGTCAGAAATAGAAGAAAGTGACAGCAGGAACGTAGGGAAGATGGGAGAGATATGCCAAAGGAAAGATCATAGGGAATATGAAAAGGCTGCTGAGATTGCTGCAGTGGAGAAGTACACGGGAGATTGGTCAAAACCCCATTGCTCGTGCAACAGCTCCTCTCTTACCGTTTAATATTCAGTGCTATTTTATAGCAGCAGGATATCCCTGACTCTTCCTCTGCTTTGGAATGTAAATAGCAGCTGTCTCTCTATTTTGTTGGTGCAGAGGCATGCTGTAGGCATGCTCTGTCTGTGCTATCAGCAGGGCCTCTCAGGAGGCAGTCAGGAGAAAGCCTGGTTTGTTAATCTTGACAGGGCTTAGGAGAGAGATCAGATTTGAACAGTTCAGCATCAACAAGACTTGGATAATTCCAGACATACAGAGAAGAGCTTTAAGTACCTAAGGAACCCTCTTGGTGGTGATACTCAGCTGCTTATGGAGGTAGGCAGGAGCAGTGAGGATTATCCTTTTGGATTTAGGTGCCTAAATTCTTCCTCAAGTTCCTCCTTAGGCACCTATTCCTTTCTGTAAATCCAGTGCTCAAGAAAATCACTGCCCCTTCTTTTCCCTATCCATGGAGCAATGGTTAAAAATACCTGACTATCCAAATAAATCCAAGCATCCTGAAGCCTCATTTGCTCTTCATAGTCTCACAGCTGACTTCAGTACAGTAGGGCAATATCCTACAGAAACAGGCAATTGTGCAAGGAACAAACAACTACAGCAGGAGAACTAAAAACAAAAATTAAAAAAAAAAATAAGGACTGATCTACTTTTGTCCTAGTGAAGTGTATCGCATCATTGCTGCTGACCCTGGGATTACCTCTGGGTTCCCATCAAATTGGCCACAACTACAAAATTGAGGTTTAGAGGGCTACTTATAATTTCTCCCTTTTTACTGCAATTTGGCCCCAAGAATCCCCCACAGGAACATTTTCTAATATCTTGTCTACTTTACTAATTATAAAGGAGTAGAAATATTAAGATCCCCTTGCTAGGAACCTGAGGATTCCTGCAGAGCTTCTTTCAATGTAAATCTCCTTAGTAACAAAGGAAATGGAGGGGGGAGAAGAGAAAGAGAGGAGTCTGCACAGAATCTGCAGCCTGCCTCTCCAGGGGTGTTTGCTGCCATGCTGCTCCAGAGACCATTCAGCCTCTCCCCAGTCAGCACCCCTCACTGCTCCTAACTTCTGGCAAGGATCATCCAAGGGGAGGGTTGGTTTTGTTTTGGGTTTGATTTTTTTTTTTTTTCCAAAGTCCTCAATGAGGTATCAGCTGTTCTTTAAAGAGATTATGGTGGGAGCATTCCTAGCACATTGACTCCACTGTGCAGCCAGCATTGCAATTAAATGGCTCAGAGGTGCTTTCCAAGGATAAACTGTGCCAGAGATGACAACATTTCCTCACCAAAGAAGGAAGAATCTAATAAAAAATAAGGATAGAGAAAAACTGCTCTAGCTCTACAGCTATTATTAGTGTCTCAGAGCATTGTCACTGCTTTGCCTGGGCTGTCAGATGTCACTTTGCATCAGTTCTGGGCAATGCTCAGAAGAAAAATGGTGGCACTCATTTAATTCTGCAATGCATGACTGGGCTCTGCAACAGGGCCACACAGAGGGTTAAGTGACCTCTTAATACTGGGGGGAGCACTGCTCAACAAGTTCAGCTGGGCTCTGCAATAATTTATGCAAACATCTTTTTGCATAGGCTGGCAATTTATAGTAATTTATACCTTCTTACAGCTGCTCTTGCAAAGCATAAAACAAATACTTACAAACAAGTTCCAGCACTCAGTCCTACCATCTCCTGAAGCAGCTCCCTGCTGAGCTGGCAATCCAAGTGGGGAAAAAAAAGTCAACTGGGGCAAGTCAATGACTGACATACAATGGACACTCGCACCTTGGGGCTGTGCAGTGCCTGGAACCCAAGCCCGGGCCCACCAGCACTGTGCATAATGCAGCAGCAAACCCAGCCAGCAACAGCACAGCTAAATCCCTACACCTACCTTCTCCAGCAATATGCTTTTCCATATTCCTTCTGCTTATTGCAGGATCACCCTTTTCATCAGCACTTTTTCCCCCCATTTGTTTTTCAGGGACAGCTTCTTAGAATAAAGTGGAGCAACTTTGCCTCAATGAGGAATTCAGCACCCAGCAGACACTGACTATATATTTTCTGCTTTGAGGAAACATGTTATGAACATCCTTCGCACTCTCTCACAAGGAATTCAGATTGCTACATGCTCTTTTTCACTGCTCAGGATGACTGAATAGTTAAGTTGATTTTGCTGACCATGTTACTTTGAACTATATATATGAGCAAAGTTAATCAGAGTTGACTCAAGACCTACACTCATCCTACAGCATTCTCATTACATACTTTTAAATGTCTGCCTTCACTCTGAACTGAAAGCCACATCCACCAAGAAAAAAGAAAGTAACTAGTTTTTCTTCTGATCTTAGTCATCTGCCAACATTCTTTGTTTGCTATAGAAGGACACAGTATTGTTTAACACCTAGCTAAATCAAGTTAAAATGGCAGCTTCAAGAAAAAAAAAAACAAACAAAAACAAAAACCCCAGCTGTTAGTGATTTATCGAAGTGGACTGAAATCACACCTTAACATTCAAGCTGTAGACAGATCCTGTATTCTTGGGGTGAATTTGGGGAAGTTATTTTACCTCCTCTTTCCAAAATATCTATTAGCTATTCAACACACGATGTCACTGGGAGTAGTGTCATCCTGACGGCTGCAAGATTTTAGCCAGACTTGTAGATCAGAGTACCTGAAGGATTACACTTCTAAGTACCTGCATAGCTCTGAAGCTCAAACTGACTGCACTGAAAAGTTTGGCTTTGAGGAAAACTTTTCATTGCTTTGACCACAGTGTCCAAATCTCAGAACATAAAGAGCTCTTCATTGAGGAAAATTATATTTGCCTTTTTTTCAGAAGACAACAAAAGACAGCTATGCATACACACATGCTGTCATGTAACATCAGGAAAATCAAGGATTGACTGAAGTCATCTTTGTACACAGACAACACCTGATTCACTGGGAGAAGTTAATGCACCACGATGAGTTCTCTGTGGTCATCCTAAAGGAGGAAGACAGCTGTGACAGTTGCTTGATGAGACAGATCCCACAGCTCCCATTTCATCAAGGGTGCCGTCTTCTCCATCTGCTGGGCCCTGCATTGGAAGTTTATTACTGGCCTTGTCCAGTTATTTTGAGAGTCAAAAGCTCCACTAAGCATCTTTTTTCCATTAGACCAAGTCATGAAAAACCCCATAACTACAGGAGAAGGAAAGAAAAACAATCTCAGGCACAAGCCTTTGAGCTGTTAAATACCACTGGTGAAATCTTAGATTACAAAGCACAGCAAAATTTAATGATCATCCAAAGATACAAGTGTGGAAGTGTCTGAAGTCCAACTACATTGTTTAAGAGTCAGGCTGCTTTGTTTCCAAGGTCTGAATCTGTACATCTTTTTTAGCAGCAATACTACCAGTAATGCTTTTCCCCTTCCCCCAAGAAAAAGCAGTAATGCCTTCTTTAATTTGTTTTCGCTTAGCTGTTGCCTTTGGGCTTTTCAGAGTGACACAGAACTCTAAGCAAAGTTTCACCAACTTCAAATCCCTTTCCTTCAGTTTAATCACAGCTAAGGAAGCTTGAGCAACAAGCACACAAAAGCAACCTCAATCCCAAGTGTAAAAACAATCAAACAAAAAAGAAGGGTGAAGAAGTACACCAAGTGCATCAGAAGTCTGCCAGACAGAAAGCAAATGGCTAAATTCATAGAGGTGGTTCCTGCTTACAGAACAGCTGCTCAGCCCCAGCTATTCATTAGCATCGCTCTAAAGGGTCCTAGGGACTTTCTTTTTTGAGGTGTAGACAATTCAGAGAGCTGAAAGATCACTGTAATTTGACCTATGAAAAATGAGTAGGTGTTCACAGTTCATTTCCCAATAGAGAAAGTCACACTCATCACAGAAACCATCATCATGCACAGAACTAATAGCCACCCAGCTTGGCAGACACACCCATGCACATTAAGGAAGCCTTGCAGTGCACTAGATTTTACCACATATGAACAAGGCACTTTGGTTACCAAAGCTGTCAGTAAGGCACGGAGTTTTTTTCAGATCTACAATAAGGTAAAAAAAAAAAAAAAAAAAGATGTTACAAGTACAAACAACCAAAACCAGATTCCTGGAACCACAAAACAAATTAAAAACTCCCAAGTATTCCCAAAGAACCCCCCTGCTCCCAGATGAGCTGGAATAAAAACATACTTGAAGAGTCACAACACAAAGAGAAAAACTCAAGGATATGGGGAGAGGATGCAAAGATAACAAAATGTTGAATAAACGGAATAAAACATGCTGCTGCTTATCTGACTGGGTAACATCAGCTGTTGTCAAAGGGCAATGGCTGGATAGGACATGATATTTTCCCATTCCTGCTGTAGGCAAAGGAGAGCACAAGGCTTGGGAACAGGACAGCACCAGCTCTGGGGTTTCCAACTTCTAGTTGTGAGCCTATGCAGGGACTCTGCCTTGAACCCATGCAAAGTCTTAGAAAACCTCAGGGCCTCTCTAGAAGACCATTTAGCAACTCACTTCTGCTTGGATATTGCCAAAATAAGCTAAAGTCAAAATTAAACATGGCTGAGTCCAATTTCACCTTGATTAGTATTTACGTAACGCACAAGGAAATATGAGAAGAGTGCATAAATAATGTACTGTTCGTTGCAGACCTCTCAGGAGGAGACTTCTCAGCTATAGTACTGATCCTCATGCACAGACCATCTCACTCTGCAGAGACCCCAAATTTTATTCGCTGTATCCACAGAAGTAAACTTCCAGAAGCTGAGCCACACAGGTTGGTTTGCAAATTGGTGCTTTAGTACATCAGTGGGTCTAGCAGTCAGAGAGCCACATTCTGGATAAGAGCCTCATAGGGAAAAAAAACCCTAATGATGGACAGTTTCCAGATCTGGTTAATTTAGAAGACATCCTCCATTTCCTTAACGTCGTTACTCCTAGTGGACTTGACGTTTCTGACAACACTCCCAGGAAATGTAAACGTGGGAGAGGCTGGCTGCTGGATTTTTTTGTCCCGTTACAGTACCACTGCTCATCCACCCAGTCTTAATACAAGTTGGGGGAGACTCCAAAACAAAACTGTTACCCAAGATGACTCAGTACCATCACTTTCTGAGGTGGCCGCACAATACAATGTTATTCAACAGCCACAAGGAGACTGTGCCACCTGTGAAAATAAAGTGCAAATAGTTTCTCTTCCTTGTTCTCATTCTTTTCTTGTTGGAGGAAGGGTTTTAACTTCATGCCCAGTCCATGTGGGTAAAGGCAGAGGGGATCTGGTCATGTCTTCTTTCTATCCTTTGGTGAACATTGTTAGGAAAATAATTCCAATACTTACTTTTATATTTGAAGAGTCATTTCCACTTCTACTTTGACCTTAGTGAACTTTTTTATTTATACACACTGCACTGCTACCCAAAACACCTCCATCAAGCAACAGCTGAATCTGATCCTAGTTTGCAGCTTACTAGGTCCTGGTAAGCCTCCAGCAGACCTTCAACCCACTTGATGAAAAATGGTTGAGTGGCAAAACTAACGGGTGGTTGGAACCTATGGTGTACCTCCGCTTGTTTACAGCCATAAAGCAAAGTACCTGAGGATATTACTATTGTAAAAAAGACATCTAAAGCACCCAACACAGCAAATATCCTCTGATAAGAGACTGATACTGAGCCAGCAAGAAAGGTAGCTCAAGGATTCAGCACTATTTTCCTGATGCATCCATGTCTCATAAGTTTGCAGCAAATGAATGTCATTCTCAAGCATACTGTTAGGAAAGATTGCTTAAAATTAATTAGCTTAGTAACAATGGCCTGTCATTATGCTACTAAGTCACCAGCATGAGCACATAAGTTACAGTGACAGCTCAGGGTATAAAATAAGTGCCTTTATATTGAAATTTGCAAAGTGCCTAGCAGTCAAATGGCAATCTATTCACTTCTGGTAATATTGCATAGTTTCTTCTTTATAGACTGTTCCAAACTCCCCCACAAAGATATGACTTATTTTACTACGAGAAGTCTTTCTACTTCATACACTGACCATGCCCGAATTTAGAAAGCTTTTAAAAGTATATTTTAAAAAGTGTACAGCATTGACTCATTCAATGTCAAGTTGAACATGAGATTTAGAACATGACATCAGAAAAAGCTGAAGATAATAAAAACCAAAAATCCTCTCTTGGGTGACTTACCTAGGGATGCACAATAAACCAAAGGTAAGGACCGAATTCTGAGGGGCAAGAACATCAGCAGTTCCCACATTCAGCACTTTACAAGATTTCCCCAGTAGAGAAGGAAATAGTTATTGCTATAATTATTTCATAGTTCCAGTCAGCTGCATTCAGTTGTACTGTTATATTCCAATGGCAGGAAAATGGAATACAGTAAACTATAAATATCTGTCAGAATTCCTTTGAAAGGACAACAGTTAATTGCATAGCTTGATCTCCTGCCGTGCAGAGCTTGCATTTCAGGTTAGAAAGGTACAGATTGTTATTGATTTAATTCTCTTGAAACATGTGTGGTATAAAACTGTTCAAAAGACTTATGGGGGAGAAATATATGCTTCCAAAGGAAGTTCTATAGCACAAGATTGTGGCGGGCTACCTTCTTGTAAAATGCTTTCTGAAATTCAATACACCCCCTTCCAAAGGCCCTCAGTCCCCTCATAAATTGAGGCTCCTTGCTTCCTTTGCAGAAGTGAAATTAAATCAGTGAATCAGATGAAGAACAACAAAAGATTAGCAATAGTATGAGGCGCATGCAAAAAATAGTCCTCTGTGTTAAGAATAATTCAGTCTTTATTACACACTCACTCTAACAGCGAGTGATCCATTTCAATCTTTAGTGTTTTCCTTTTATTTAGCTTCCAGTGCTACCTTTCTCTTTGTGAAACCATTCCAGGAAGTCAGGCTAACATTTTAACTATTATATTCTCCTAAATATCTTTGAGCCCACTTCTGATTTAACTTGTGTGAAGTTGGTCTGACCACCCAAAGACATTAGGACATACAACTGTACAATAATTTGTTAAGCCTTGCCCGTTCTGGGAATAAATTCCCCATTACAGCCGCTGAAAACAGTGAGGGTGAAGCCCTGTTTAGCACTTGTCCAGCTCACCTACTTTCTACGAAGGGTAACTTGACCCAGTATAAATTATATATCATTGTGATTTTGCCAGTCTACATTTGTGTTTAGCCTGCTGCTGGCACACAGAGAGCCAAGATCCCCAGTGCAGAGAAACCTTTATTAGCAAGTTCCACAGACACTAGTAAACTCCTTGCTCCCAGATACTGTAATTAAGATGACACATCTTCCTGATGGTCGCTTTAAACAGACAAAGTATTAACAGAGGAAATACTGCAGAAATGTTTTAGCACCTGTTTATGGTAAGTAGCTGACCATGTGTTAAGTTACATTTGCACACCCTGCCAGCCTTTATTAGGAGAGCTCTGGAATTGTAGATTGTCAGATACATCTTCTCTGAGTTAGTTTTTACTAGCTTTCCCCCAAATTTCCAGGCTTAGAACAGAAAAGCATATTCACAGGCTTAATTGTCAGGTTTTCCAAGGTGGGTGGGTGGGTGGTTTTTTTGTTTCCTTGTTTTTTTTAAGAGTTTTTTTTCCTTCAGCTATTAGCTGATTGGTAATATACACAGAAATTAAAATGAAATATATTACTTGAACAAATTTAAGAGTAAAATGAGTGCAACCTACAACACACTCAGAAGCAGAAGCAATTTCTAGCCAAAGAAAATTACCAACAGTTGCACCTAATAAATGCGATTGAGAAGATTTTCACTTTTATTCACCCCTAAATACCATGTACCACACAACACGTTTAGCACTGAAGAAGGTGGCTATACACTAGCAACGTTCTAAAAGCAAGTAAAAGAATCATTACATAGATCACTGAACCAACAGGATTTAGGCATACCTAGTCAAGCAAGACATAATATGAGCTACCGATCACTACGCTGCAGGGCCTGACAACAGACACAGCAGTTTTCAGACTTTACACATATGAAGCAAGAGGCAGCTCATACTCTGCAAGGCTTACAGCCTCCTGAAATCTGACCCATGCGTATGCAAATCCCTGGGTAGAGAGCATCAAACTTCATAAGGCTGTAGGCAGGAGTCAGAGCCTGCCCACATGGAACGAGTTCGACTGCTAGAACCTGAGGGAGATCAGACAGGCAAAAAAATACAGGCAACAACCTAGGTAGAAGAAGGGTGGGGAAAGTTTTACCAAGATGAAGTAGGCAAGAAAGAATCTCTGGAGGAGAAAAAAAAATATAGAGATTTAAGATAACAGACAGTAACAGCAGACAGGATGCAAATGGGGAATTCTTCCAACAGATTTTTACCACACAGGATCTCAGGAAGCATTTGTGTTCACCACTGCATAGGTGAGCAAGACAGACTACTGAGAAGTTATGGGAGAGGAATACTGCAGTTTTGTCTCTGTTTCTCCATTTTCCCAGTCTAAAATAAAGATAATAACATCCTGTCCTGAAACAATTTCAGCAGCCAAATAGAATATATATGCTCAAGTAAAATTAAGCTATCATTATTAACTATTACTTTCTCTCACTCATGATAACAGATGAAAGTTTGGTTTCACTGAAGAAAAAAAGGACATCATAAGAACTACCATTCACATGCTACTATCGCTCATAAAAAATTAAAACATCAATATCTGACTACTACAGATAGACCTGAACTTTCTTATCTTAATAAAATCCACCCCCTCTTCTTTGTCCCCTCTGAACAGAAACAGGCACTTCCTTTCTCATACACTGGCTGCACTATAGCTGAGGCTGAAAGCCCAGACCTGCAAAACCCCCGACAGTGGTGTGCTCACCACATCCCTGCCTGCCAGGGGGACTGAGTGCCCCAGAGCTGCTCCATCTGGGCTGGGGGATTGTACCCCCTATCCCCTCCTTTATGCCTTTTGAGGCCACCAAAATCACCAGCACGTGGAAGCGGTTAGTAAACGAGGGGAGGGTCAGATCCAGCCCTTTACACATTGATTGCAAGGGCACACTTTCTCCCAAAGGAAAAAAAAAAAAAAAAAAAGGCAGCATATTTGAACCCTTAAAGCAGATAGGCTGAAGCTGATTTATTGGGGTGATTTAGATCTGTTAAAACAAATTTAACTTTGAATACAATTTTATACCAATTAACAGAGTCTCACAAGTGTAGCCATTAAGGAATCTCTTTCCAAAACCAAAGCCAAATATTCAAGATTTATGAGACTGACTTGCCATATTGGAAGTAACTAATTATTCGTAATGAGTCTTTGTACTCTGACAGTGATTATGTATTTTCAGTGCAAATGACCATGATGAAGCAAGTGATAGAGGCAGCCCATGTTTGTGGAAGGGATACCAAGCAGTTAAGGCCTGATTGTTTCAGCAAAGTATTGGGGCAGCAGGGGGATAAACAACAGAAAAGAGCTAAGCCCAGCAACGCAAAAACCAGCTCATTTAACAGCTTGAGGTATGTTCTGGTGCATGTCAGAACTGCAATGAAAGCCTGTGGTCTCTTTTTATTGCCTTAAGCAATTTTGTATTCAGTTTATTTATTCTGACCTCTTGGCTGTCCTTCCACCTTGGACATGATAGCCTTTAACAGAGCAAGGCCTCACAGATTCATCTTGCAGTGTTTGCAACAGACCGTGGAGTACGTTTGGGGTGAGAAGAACAACACAGATTTGGGGCCTGATTCTCATTTGCACAGAAGTTTCCTCACCTTGGTCTGCCGGCACATTGCAGCCCTGCTTCCAGTTCCACAGGATGAAGGAAACGTCTCTGGATTACTATGCTTTGATTAAAGTCCCTGGGAATCCCAAAATGATAGTTAGACAGGGACTAGGTAGATTTTCACATTGCCTCAGGCTACAGAGAATACAAAAGCACCGCCTTTCTACTCTTTTCATAACTTCCAGTCCTGCCCCAGACATGGGAATAGAATAATTGAGAACAAAGTCCCTGTTCCAGTGCAGTGTTCCAGTGCCAGGGAGGTTAATGTCCAGGGGCAGGCTCGTGGCGAGAGCAATGCCATGTTTACTGCTATGGTAGCTGCTGTTCCGATGCTGTACTCACTCAAGCTACGAACAAGGGTCTAATTTCTGATCCTCAAAAAGCAAAGGCATAGCAAGTTGGTCATTAAAATCTGCAGCAGCATGCATGTGATTAAAATGTTAATGTCAATATTGTAATCAAGGTCTGACTCACAGGACAGCTGGTAAGAGACTTGATCTGTATTGCTTAGCCCCAGTCACCTGATGCAGACCAGGGTTACAAAAAGGTTGTGCCCCATCACATGGCAGGGATTGGCATTCACTGGCTCATGTGGCTAGCTGTGGGCTGGGTGCTGAAAAGGGAAAATCAGATCAAACACAGGCACAATATCAATAAATTCAGCTACGCCTGCACTCCAGCAAGAGGAAAGCTTTTCTATAAATTTTCTTGGCATCATCTAAGTTGCAGCTTTGTTGCAAAGGTCCTCGAGTGTCTCCTGCGCCCACCCGCAGTGCTGCTGCTAGGTTGTCCTCCTCCCTTGTCTCACTGGCCCATCTCCCTTGCTTCTTTTGGAATTTTCTGTGCTAGTGCCTATCTAGCTGAGTTTTACCCATTTAAGCCTGTGGTAAATTTTGCCTGGTGTTGTCTAAGCACCAAAAGAGCTATAGTCTGCAAAGCTTCTTTTCAGTAAATTCAGGATTAATGAAGAAGGCCTCTCTATTGTTGGAATGTCTAATACAATTATGAACTGAATGAACGGACTAGGCAGCAGTGGAGGGCTCCCAGGTTCATGGAAGGGAATTGTCTGTTTTAACATCCATCTGTTTTCATTCCCTCTGATCCATTATCATTCACCTAGAGTTATAACATGATGAATATCATTGTGCAGAAAGCCATTTGATGCTGGGGGAAAAAAAAAAATCACCATAGGTCTGCCTTCTATTGAAAATGTGAAATTGCCTTGGTGGAAGGAAAGGCACGACTGATTCAGAGACACAGTTTCAAATAGAGGCATCCTTTCACACGTGGGCTGTTTGATTTTGTGAATTCCTTTGGATGACCCCTCTGCTGCACCTTTCAACAAAAATATACTTATATACAAAATTGAGGATAACTATGGATAATCATAGTGCTGCTGAATTTGTGAAATTAACTGAAAAAAACCAACTGCATTTGCAACTTTCCCCAGAAGGCACCTTCGGTTTACGTTCACTGTGACATTATACTCCTGTATGTAAACACCTAAGCGGGATGAGAATCTTGATGACCCTGCTGACAGGAAATAAAGAAAAGAACTTTACAGGCAATTTCCACTGTCCTTGATGGTCAGCAAATTTGGAAGTGAATGAAAAAAAAGAGAACTAGAAATGCATGTTAATGATGTAGGACCTAAAGCACAATGGGACTGAATGCTACCAAGAGAAACTGTTAAAAATTCCCCAGTTTATCTTTTTAATGACTTACCCTTACGATGCATTTGCAAGCCACATAGAAATTACCTTGTAAATTAAAGGACAGGCTCACAAATGTAAAAATAGTTTATTGAACTCCAAATAAGTGCTCTTTTCTAGAAAGTGACTCTTAAAATATTGGTAAAGCATATACAGTTGTTAAGTTCAATCCATTGTTTAACTGGGTGTATCTAAACTCCAGATCTTCGGTTAACAACCATCCTCTGGATCTTGGTTATAGCTTTAAAATACCGTACATGTAAAAAAATCATAGTCCTCTCCCTTAAAGAAACAGGAGGAGAGAACACACCCCACTGGAAATCCACAGTCCAGCAAAACCCACAGCAGATAAGTGCCTGACTCCCCACTAGCCTGTAATTACCCGAGGAAGCAGCTAGACTTAGCTCTCTTCCTTGTTTAATTGGCACGCAAAAGATTATAGGATTTTATTAGGACACAAATGACACCGATACAAATGTGATTGAGGCATGCAATGCATGACTGACTATTTGCATTAAGAGGCTTTGTACTACACATGGGATTTCTACCTTTGGTTTTAAATTGCTTAAATTTAAATGATGTTTCTATGCTACATTTTAAAAGGATGGTATTTATTTTAGCTCTTGTTTAAGTAAGGTAGGGCAAAGCCAGGTGCCAGAAACCCTTCTAAAAGGGCCTGTTGGGGCTAGGTGGAAGGAGGCCGATTTTTGACTGCTCTGTTATTACAGTTAGTTCAGGACTATAAGAAAATCAAGGAAAAGCAGGCATTGCAGTCCCCACGTCAAATGTTTTGACGGGTGTGTTAAGACACCCAGCTACAGGTCCGCCGCTGCCGGGGCCACGGGTCTGAGGAAGCCACCAGCCCTGGCGATGACGGAACTGGAACACAAGTGGGAGCAGGTGGCAGGAGACTTTTTTGGCTTCCCTTCCTTCCACGTCTCCCGCTAACACTGAATCTCCTTCACAGAATTTTCCCTGCTTATTTATGAAGCTCGGTGGACTTCTTTAGGTTTTATTTCGCAGCATCCTTCTACCGTCTCTCATCCAGAACTGGAGACTACCCCCCGGGAAGGCGAACGCAGCTGAAGACATAAGGAATTAAGCCAAGTCAGTCAAATGGAGCAAAGCCAGCCACGCACAAGGAAGGGAGTACCCCGGAGTGATGGCAATGTGCGGTACTATCTGAGTGTGTGCAATAAAAGACGATAATGGGAGGATTAGGTCCTGCTACCACTGCGATATGTGGGACAGGCCGTGCTCTGCGCCAGGGCCCTGACCCAGGGACCCCTCCCTCGGCGCTGGCCCTGGAGCTGGGCACTGCGCAGCTGCTCGGTCGGGCACCGAGCTGGTCCCCTGCCAGGGAAGAGCCCTGGGACTGAGCCCTGGCCGAGGGGATCCTGGCGAGAGGAGAGGGCCCGAAGCAGCAGGGAACCAAGAAGGGAACTGCAGCCTCCTCCTGCGCGGCAGAGCCTGAATGAAACCTCAGCCAGACGGATGGATGGCGAGCAGGGGTGAAGGAACGGGAAGGGTCCACTGCCTCCATCTCCATGACCCCGGCCTTCACCCTGGGGCCCCCTGTGCTGCTTCATGTCCCACCTACAGCTCTGGCTGCACCGCTCCTCTGCCCCGGCACCTTTATCACCAGCTTGTCCCCTAACTTGTCCCTTGAACCCCAGGTTGTTCCCTGGCTCATCCCTCGGCTCTTCCCACGTCCCTCAGCTCTCCCTGTGTCCCTCAGGTTGTCCTCAACGGCCAACTCATCCCTCAGCCTGTCCCTCGTAACCTCAGCTCATCCCTGAACCCCCAACTCATCCCTCAGCCTGTCCCTCGTAACCTCAGCTCATCCCTGAACCCCCAACTCATCCCTCAGCCTGTCCCTCGTAACCTCAGCTCATCCCTGAACCCCCAACTCATCCCTCAGCCTGTCCCTCGTAACCTCAGCTCATCCCTGAACCCCCAACTCATCCCTCAGCCTGTCCCTCGTAACCTCAGCTCATCCCTGAACCCCCAACTCATCCCTCAGCCTGTCCCTCGTAACCTCAGCTCATCCCTGAACCCCCAACTCATCCCTCAGCTCGCTCCTTGTCCCCGCCTCATCCTCTGACCCCCAACCTGTCCCTCAGCCCTCCCTTCGCCTCACGGTTTAACCCCCAGCCCCTTCCCGCAGCGAGTCCCTGCTCCTCCTGCTTGTCCCCAGATCGTCCCTTGTCCCCAGCTCGCCCCCCCCAGCCCCTCCACTCGGCCCTCGGTCCCGGCCGGCCCCTCTCGCCGCCCCGCGGGTCTGCCGGAGGCGCCCCCCCTCCATTTCTCGGCGGCTCAACCGGCCCCGAGAGGCGAGAGCGGGGCAGGGGGGGTCGCCGGGCCCGCGGCAGGGCGGAGCTGCGGGATCCGGGCCGGGGCGGGGGGGGGAAACTTTTCCCGGCGGCGGGGGCGAGGGCGGGCGGCGGCGCCCCCCCTACCCCCGCTCCCCCCATCCCCGCTCCCCGCGGAGGCGAGGCGGGGGGGGAGCACGGTGGCGCGGCGGCGGCGGGGCGGGAAGGAGGAGGAGGAGGAGGAGGAGGAGGAGGAGGAGGAGGAAGGGGGGGGGCCGGGGGCACGGCCGGGCCTGCGCCGGGGAATGACGCGCAGCTGGCAGCCCTGCTCATGCGCGGCCGGCCGGGCGGTGCTAGCGCCGCGTCCCAGCTCGGGGAGAATGGGGCGGCATCCGGGCAGCGCCGACTGAGCGGCTTCTGGGGGCCGGGGCTGCGCCGCGCCGCGGGCGGCCGGGCTGGGGCTGGGGCGGGCGAGCGCCATCCGGCAGCGGGCGGCGGCGGGGGCGCCGCGCCGCGCCGGCGGGGGGCTGCGAGCCGCCGGCGGCGCCCGGCGAGGAGGGGTCGGCGGCGGCGGCGGGCGGCGGCGGCGGCGGGCGGCGGCGGGGGCTGCCCAGGGATTGTCTCGCTCGCTCCGCGGCAAGAAAGTTGGGCGGCGAGCGCGGCGGCGGCGGCGGCCCCCCCGGCGCGGTGCGCGGCGGCCGGAGCGGGGCCCCGGAGCGGCGCTGCCCCCGGGGAGGGGGCGCCGCGCCTGGATTATCCCGAGCTGGGTCGAGCCTCCTGGATCTGTCTCTCTCCTCCGCGCCGAGTGAATCCGAGGTGTCCTCGTCCTGATCCAGATAGATTTCCCCCCCACTCTTTTTTTTTTTTTTTTTTTTTTCCTCCCCTCCTCTTCCCGTCTCTGCTTTTTTTGGGGGGTGGGGGGGGCGGGGGGTGGAAATTTGTCAAGGTCATTCCGTGGATTTAATATTTTTTTGTGTGTGTGTGCCGCTCGCCCCACCGCCACCGCCACCCAGCCTTGCTCTGTGGATTATCATCGCCCTGGATCCGAGGGTCTGAACAGCAGGATTTGTTGTTGTTGTTGTTGTTATTATTTTTTTTTAATTATTATTATTATTATTATTATTTTTAAGGGCTCCGGGGTCTGGAGAGGGGAAGCGGTGAGTTGGAGGGGGGCGACTTTTCTCTCCCCTCGCGCCCCCCCCGCCCCCACCCCCCCCCGCGCCCGGCCTTCGCCTTTTTTTATTTTTAATTATTATTATTATTATTTTTAAATATTTTTTTTTTAAAAAAATTCGCTTCTTCTTCGGCAATGGATGGGAAAATCCGGCAGAGCCGGAGGTCGAGGTCGCAGCGGGACCGCGTGCGGCGGCGGGAGGCGGCGGCCCGCGACCCGCGGAACCAGAGCCCTTCCTCGGGCTCCGAGAAGGAGCCGAGCCCCGGCAAGGAGAACGGCGGCCAGAACTGCACCGCCCCGCGGGGCCCGCCGCCCGCCGCCCGCGCTGCCCGGCCCCCGCGCCGCCGCCGCCGCGAGTCCAGCTCCCAGGAGGAGGATCTGATCGATGGCTTCGCCATAGCCAGCTTCAACACCCTGGAAGCCCTGGAGGTAAGAGCGGAGGGGGCCGGGGGTGGTGGTGGGGGCTCTTCCCGCCTGTGGAGCCGGGGGTGGGGGAAATGGAAAGGGAGGGGGGAATTTAAAAAAAAAATAAAAAGGAAGCGCGGCGCTTTCAGGCTGCTGAATTTTGCAAATAGCAATTAATGTGCATTAATCCTGGTGTCAGCCCGGAGGGATCGCGGGGCTGCGGTCGGGAGGGTGGCGAGCCAGCCCGGGTGCTCGCGGCCCCGCTGGCAACTTGCTGCCCCCCGCTCCCCCCCCCCCCCCCTTTCCCTTCCCCAGCCCCCCTTCTCCCTCCAGCTCCGGCTGGTGTTAACTATCACTTAGGGCAAGTCAAATGTTTGTTTGGGGTTTTAATTGGCTGGCGGAGGTCTGCAAAATATTCTTGGCGTGTTGGGATGGTCCGGTATTGTTGTGAATGGTGGAGCTTCCCCCTCCCACCCTCCTTCCTTCCCCCCCCCCCCTTCCCCCCCCTGCTCGAGGAGTTTGTGTTTGCATTGCCAAAATGTTACTTTATCTGTCTCCGGAGATTGTTAGCAAATGGCTAGTGTTTGACATTTTGTGGAAAAGAGATGTTTAAATGGATAATAATCCCTTGGTTGTAATTCCCATTTTTGAAGTAATTGAACAAATTCTTCATCTCTTGTTGACTGTACATATTTTTCTGGTGTTAATAGGCTGGCAAAAAATATTGCTTGTCTAACTTATTACAAACAATATTTGCTGAGCAAATACTGCCTGCCTTGTCTGAGCTAAGTTAAGCAGAGCAGGAAATTTAATATTTTCAGAGGGGCATTGACAAACTGAGACTTTGGCTTTTGATTTTTGCTTTGTTTGTGTACGAGGGGAAGAAGTGAGTTGTTGAGAGAAAGCACCTAACGAGTTGCTTGATGGAGGTGATAACTTGAATTCCCAGTAAATACGAGCAATCCTGGTGCTTTTACCCACTGTCTTTGACACGCTGTGGTAAAAACGTGGGCAAAGTTTTGGGTGCTCTCCCTACTTCACATTTCCTGTCAGTTGTGTATCTGTTAACCTGTGTTACAGTGATGAAGGGTTCTGTGCAGGCTAATGAATAATCTCAGATTTGCCCTGGGATCTCTGACATCTTTGGCTCAGACTTTGAGATCCCATTTTGTTTGTGGGCTTTGCTTCTCCCCAGCCCACCGCTCCTGCCATGCAGGCCTCTGGGCTCTGGTGGCATCGTGGCTATCAGGAGTGTTTTGCTCATAGAACCAACTTCTCAGAGTCCCAGAGATGGTCCCTGCGCTCCCAGGGAGGTGTCAGCCCTGGCCTTGGCCATCTGCCCTGGCGTCAGGGCGGTGAAACCTCTGCTTGGGGAGCCTGAGCTTCTGCTCAGGAGGGACGTTTATTTAGCCCAGCATCCCCTGAGCAGCACTAAGTGTGTAGGTACCCCAGTGGGAAAATGATTTGTGTTAGCTTGGAGATGGCTCTTCTTTGGCCTTTCGCAGCATCATTTGTGGGGTGTTGTCCTAAAAGGAAAGCCAACTACTTTGTCTACGTAGAACTGATAATAAGTGAGCAATCTGCTTTCGTATGCTTCTAAAACAAGCCATAGAGCTGTCTATATTTTTTTTTTTCTTAGGCATGCTCTTAGTCAAATATGCATCAGCAGATAGGTCCAATTAAACCTCTGAGTCTCTACTGAGCTGTCAGTGAAGAAAGTAAAATTCATCTTCCTGCAGAAATTTTCTACCATGATGAGCACATTATCAGGAAATAGAATTCAAATGATAGTGCAGTCCCTCCAGGGCTGACGGGGAAAACTCCGGGCTTTTCAAATGGGATAAGCCTTGTTATCAAATCAACCAAGCCATAACCTTGATAATAGGGCGCACAAGGGTAGGAGGTGACCTTAAACTTCTGCTGCCCCCGAGTACATCTGTCTGTGAAAGCACTTCTGTTTTTTCTTTAAAAAAATCCTAAATATATGTCTTTATGAAACTGTCCTCTCTCCGACTCCTGCAAAATACTTCAGTACCACATGAAATTAATTGATTTCTACTGTATTTACCAGCATGCAAGAGACTGGGTACACCTCAGCATCTCGGGTGGTAGTTGGCACCTTGGAGGGAATATTGCAAGCAGAATTCACCCATGTCTGAGGTGCTGAACTAGGAGGTGTGTTGTGTGTGTTCGAGGTCATCGGAGAGCCCTGAGGATCGTGTGCATTTCCTAAATCCCAGTTAACGTTAAAAAGGAGAAAATACTCTACTTTGTGTAGATTTTTCCATGCAGAGCTGCCTTTGACCATGGGTGATGTCTGGCAGGTTTGATGAAGCAGCAAGGGAAGGGGATTATTAAGGCAAAACTACTTTTAAAGCAGTATACACCCATGTAAATAACTGAAATGGCAAGGTCATTTTGCGTGGTGTGGAGCTGTGTTCTCTTGTGAACTTAACTGCAACAGGTAGTTTTCTTCTACTTTGGAGGAGATTTGTATTTCAGCATGTTTTTGTTTAAGAGTACTTAAAATCTGCTGTGATGATATTTTGAAAATAAATAAGAATTGGAACCTTCTATGTTCATGAGGGGGGAGAAAGAGTAAAAGTGAGTATGCAGCCTAGGGACAATACTGAACTGTGGAAGTCTGTTTTATTTAATTTCTCAAAAAGAGCTGTTGTTGCATATATGGTAGGTCACTGTGATCCTTTCTTGTGTTGTTCTTCTAGGTTGGTTTGTCACTTGATGTTACATTGATCTGTGATTATGTTTAATAGGCTAGCTAAGCTTTGGGTTTCCCCTTGGAAATTAAATTTCTCAATGGTTAGGCAGAATTTAATGGTAGAAGCATTTGGGAGAGGTAAGGTGGTTTTTTGTTTGTTTTTCTTTTTATCTCAAAATACTGTGATTTCCCCTTCCCCGCTGAAGAAAATTCTCACCACTGGTGTTCTGGTAAATAAAGGGCACTTTATAGAATAGTGAGATATATATTGTTCCTTCTTGTTAATGTGGGGGTATAAGCAGTTAAGGTTGATACTGAGGGATGGCTTTATGAAGTGTCCTTTAGCTTTCTGGTGTGAATTTTAAGCATTCTGGATTGTGATTTAACTCATGTGGCAGTATTTCCTTTGGCAATTGTCATCTGAAAATAGTGTGTCTTGTTTCCGTGATACTTGTGACTTGATTTATGGATTCCTTATCCTACCGTATTTCGCATAAAGACAGAGTTGATATATAGATTTATATTTTGAGGAAAGAAAAAAAGGAAAGCCCACAGAGAAACCAGCAGCAGCCTCTTTCTGTGCATAAGAAGTTAAAACTTCCCCTTTCCTTTCCTTCCCCTGAATCTTCTTGTATAAATCCGGCTCCAACTCAGGTTACATGCAGCTGATGGGTGTGTAGTGGTGTTTTGTTTTGTTTTTTTAATACCCAGCCACTGAACATGACTTTGGAGTTAACCCGGAAACTTAGTTTGCCCTGACCAACTGGTTTGAAGTGGTCGGCAAGATGGGCAGCTACTGGAAAGCCATCAGTTGCTGCCCAGGAGATGGTTCTAGTGCTGGGCTCAGAAAAGCTGTCGGGCTGAGAAATGGGGGATTTCTCACCGCCTTCTGAAATGAATGGTATGTATGTGAGCATGTGTGTATATTCATTACGTTCAGACGAAGCTGCTAATTATTCTTGAAGGTGATTGGTGAATCAGAGCGAGAGAATCTAAATGAGTGAGTCGGTAGTTGAGGGCTCTCTCTGATCATAGCTGTTCCTTTCAAGTATGAAAAACAGCGCTAAAAGGGAACTTCATCAGAATGTTAATGAATGCGATCTTTGAGAGCAATTGTTCTCCCAAAGTAGTTGGAAAGACAAGGGGTTGTGTTTTCTTTTTGGCTGTTGTTTATCGTTTTTACAGATTCCAGCAAAAGTTTGGAACGCTGTATGGAAATTTTAACTTTCTGTGTGTCTGTCTGTATGGGTTTTTTAGGAATGCTTAATCTATTTATAGAATCTCATGGAGAATCCACTTGTCAATGTGTGTGGAGCGATGCATTGTACAGAAGTAGATCCCTGAGCTGAAAAGAGGCAGACCTTAACTTCGTGTTGAAGTGGTGATGCTGCCCTTACAAGCTGAGTTAGGGCCCAGCTGCATCTGGTCGCAGACCCTAAGGAGATTAATACTTTGCCCACTCTTACTTTCGTTTGTATCTGGAGGTTGGCGGTGCTAAATCGCAGTCCCTTCTCTGCTGTTTGCACTTGAGTGTAGCAGAGTTTAGAAATCCTGATGGTGATAGTAGACTTCTGGACAGAATCCATAAGTTCTTCAGCTGTTATCTTGATAAGGCTGTTTTCATATGTGTGTTGTACACTGTGCTGTTACTGTTGCTCTGATCTCTCATTGATAAGAAAACCAGGGTATTTAACTGCAGCTTCCTGTTCCAAAGGTTTTGTTCTAGTTCCACTGACCCAGCTATGTAACTTCTCATTTATTGTCATATTTCTGTATATGTATTTTACAGCTTAGTTTTTTCCATATCTAGTCTTGTGTTTAAAACAATTTTCTAGATATTTAAGTATTTTTCCCTTCTACTTAATTGTCAAATGATGGTGTATCAAGTTGGTGTTTCTGATGGCTGGTTATTCCTCTAAAACAGTGCTTTTAACCTCAGGAAAGCTAATGATTTTCTGGATGGTGCTCTAAAAGCTCTAAATGCCTTTTGGTTTTCCTGGAGGCTTGTTACTCTCCATTGATTTGTTCTCCTAGCTGTTGATTTTTTACATCTTGTCCGAAGCGGGTACTTAAGGTATTTTTGTTGTTGTTAAGGAATAAGAGGTGGTTAAGGCAGAGCTAAAACAGAGGGGCGAGCTCTGGAAGGCCTGAAGTATCTGCTTATTCGGGGCAGGAACTGAGGGGAGCTCAGGCCCTGCAAACCACAGCCGGGTGGCAGGCAGTGATGAGGAAGGGTCCAGCTCTTTTGTTGGAGCTGGATTTCTCTACCTCATCGGTAAAACAAACCTGCTGGGATCAACGGGTGTATTGCACACAGGAGAGCGAGCTGCACAACAGGAGTGACCGGGTGTGCCCCGGTACAGCCCCTGACTGGGGCGATGCCTGCAGCCTGGGTCAGGGCACCATTAGGGCATTTAACGTGGCTCCGTGGCATTGGAGGAAGGAAGCGACTTGCTTACCTGAGGCCTGGCTGTAAAAATCCCAGCCAGGCTCAGGGGTCACCCTCATCACGACCTGAAGTCTCATTTTTAGCTCAAACTGCACTTGACCTTGTCTGTCTGGGTTTTTTTGAAAGACCTCTAGATATCTTAGTTTTTCCAAAATAGTTTCCTGTAGCGTAACTGCTCAGCTTTCTTCAGCAGTCTGAAACCTGGAGTAAAACGTGAGATGGAGCTTGCTGAAATGGCAAGTGGACCATCCACCACAGAGAAATTAAGGAGATATAATTAATTTAAAAATTTTGAATAGATCATATTTAATAAATATGTACTCTGTATTGCACAGATAAGATTTTCTTAATAAAAGGTATATAACAAAATTAGTGTTCCACTTCACCCAAATAATAGATAATATTGGATCCAAAACAATGTTTACTTGCAGTGGTGCATTTGATGTGTTGTCTGGTAAGCACTGAAAACTTTACTGTCCTCTCAGTATGCTAACAAGCTGCACTTTTCATTGTTTCTCTCCATTATTTCACAGAACTAGACTGACTATCACAACGTTATTTTCTGGGAAAATAGCAGTGAGAAAGGGCACCGGGTAGGATGAGATCAGCCTGGCATATTTCACTTTGTTCCTTTGATAGATTCCTGCTTGCTCTGCAGAAGGGCTGACGTATCGCACAACTGTACCTCTTTAAAAATTCATATAGGTACAGGGTTACAATACCCAGGCTGGAGACAGTTACACTGTTAGGAAGGTTTTGGGATGTGTTGGGTTTTTTTCCCCCACTTTCTGTTTCTTGGTATGAGGTGTTGCGTTCTCCAGGCACAGCCACTGCAGGCTGCTTCCCCTGCTTCAGGCTTAACTAGACCTGGTGGGCTTTGATCCTAAACCTGTGTGCACCTTGGCTGGGGAAAGTGCAACCGGGATGTGCTTATTGCTTCAGCTTCTCTAGCTTCTGGCCTTTGTCCTGGTGATACAGGTTGTGGGGAGCTCAGTGTTGTTTGTCTGCAGTGCTGCAGCAAGTATCAACAGAACTGAAACACTGTGTCCTGCTTGATGCAATATTTTTTTTTAAAAATAAAGATTTGAAGTACAGTATGTAGGACGTGCATCTTGGTATCAGTTGGGAACATCCAGCTGTAAGTGAGAACAATTTCCAATTCACTGCACTTTTAATGCCTCCAGTTTATCACGGTAAAGGTATAAAAGAGTTTTATGTAGGTGAAGTGGCTCTTGCTGTTTAAATATCTTCTGGCTCTGCTGTGTTCAGCACAACGGGGGCTGTGACCGCTCCAGCCATGCTCCTCACATAGAGAGGAGTCGGAGCACTATTTTATCGGCCCCATTCCATCTCCCTGAAAAATAGTCTCTTTTCCAAAACTAACAAACTATTAAGAATACTGTTCAGATGCTGAGAGGAGAATCAGTCCTTATGTTATTAATCCAAAATGTTTAAAATGGAGGAGAGGGTTAAACAGCTTCTGAGCTGCCTAGGCAAAACACAGCCCGTGTTAGTTGTTGGTCCAGTTCCTCTGGTGCAAGCAATTGGGAAAGCTGGGCAGGTACCAACTGTGCAGGCTGCAGGGCTCTCGTGCCCAGCCAGGCCAGCAGATGTGTCAAGCCCTAATGACAGGCAAATAGGTGCATGTCAATTTTTGTAGCTTAATTATTTTGTGCCGAGTGATTGGATCCGAAGTTCGGAAATACCTGGTGAAAAGGAGTGCAGGGGCAGCTATGTGCATAGCACTCGCGTGATCCAAGATGAATGGAGAGCATTTCCTTTGTAGCTCTGTCTTGCTTCAAGCCAAAAAGGGACTAAACTTGAACAAAAGTTGCATCTGCAAGGTCAGTGGTTGGCATGGATAAGGGGATTGAAGGGATCAAAATGATTTCCCTGCACTACTGGCTGCAAAACATGGGCTTATGGCACCATTCCTGTCTCTCCCTTTGTGCTCAGAGCAAAGCTTTTTTAATCTTGTACTGGCTATCTATAGTTGTGCCACACAAACATGGCAATTTGAAGTCAAATGTTCTATTTTGGGGACTGCCAGGCACTGTTGACAGGGCAAGGGAGCTGTGCTTGGGCTCCTCTCCTCCATGCAAAACCTGCCTTTGCTCTCTTCTGAACAGGTTGCGATAGAGAGGCATTCAGAAAAAAAAAATGAAATATATATAGTGCACTATTAGCTAAGTCTAAACATGAAGTTTATAGTGTTTGTAGTGGGATGTCCTCACATTATCTTCCTCTCCAACAGATGTTCTTTCTAGCTTCATAAAAATATGACTGTAATTGTTTGGTGGTGTGTTTTTCCAATTTTAAAAATAGATTGATTTATTCTGATGCTAGCATATCCCTGATCTAGCCTGTACTTAGTGAGGAGATGCTTAGGTTAGGAGGAAGCATGCAGCCCAAGTTGGGAAACAAATGATGATTTTAGGGCTTCTGGCTATTCAGCAGGCTGCTGGACACCAGGCTTATTTCTTTAACCCCTTCTGTTGGTGAGGCTGCAGTTTCTTTCCTGGTAGCTTGTATTTGTACAGAGGAGGTAAAACCCCCCAGAGTTTTAAGGGAAGAAACATCTCGAACCTTAGCTGATGCACTTGATGTCATTGTAATGAATGTATTATTGCTGTTGATTTTTTGGTAGCTCATAAATGTCTCTTGCACTGCTGTCGAAGAGGATGCACAGCCTCTTTATTCCACTTAGCCTGAGCACATACTTGCACTCAGGGGGAGCGAGACTCAAGATAGTATGCGGCTAAGAGATGTTTATGGAATCAGTCAAACTTGATATAAAATAATTATGGTGTTTTGACAGCTTGTTAATAACTTGCAACCATTGGAAGAAATGGAATTACGGCATTCTTGGTCCTTGATGGAACCTTGGCATTTCTTTCAGATTGTAAAATTAAAGAAAAAAAATGTGAAAGCCATTAAAATAGTTGGATGTGGTGCCTGGGAAAAATGATGGGCTGCTTAATTGAAAAAATGCTTCATTCTGGTTGAAGTTCATTGCAGTTCAGTTCTGCCCGCTGCCCTGTGTCTGTAGTGGAGAAGGAAGAGGGTTGATTCCCCCAAAATTTGTCTGGGAAGGGGTTTTTGGTGTCACTCCGTTCTTCATCTTATCTGTGAATGAAGTGGAAGGAAATCCTAGTGAGCATTAGACATGAGAGAAAAGTCTTGTCACCTGTAATGACTAAAATCCCCTGAAGTGTTGCCAGCGTGTACTTTAGGAATCATATAATTATATGATTATTGAAAGAGACATAAAAGACCTCATGGCAAAAACCTTAGAAAGGGAGGGGGAGGGAATCCGTATGCAAATGAAGATACACAGAATTTGCTGTCTCTCCCTTTTTTTTTTCCCTAGTTATTTTTCAGTCCAAAGCTCAGTAATTGCTTTTATGGGGATTACTTAATAAAACTGGGGCATGCAAAGGAAGGAGAAATTGTTTATGCTGCATCGCCGGGCTGGCATACAATCCTATGGAGTTTGAGTAAAAATGGATTTTTAAAAGTAAAACTGCAAAGTGGGTTTTCAGCTAACTGAAAATAGCTATTTGTTGTAATGTTAGCCTACAATAAAAGTGTTTTTGTGGTCTGGCGGTTAGCAGAGGGGTCCGGAAGTTGAGATAACGGGGTTTTCTTTCTGACTCTGCCACAAGTTTCCTCTCTGAGCTCTGGGCAAGTCCTTTCATTGCTGCCTGTGTCACTTTGGCTGCCAGTGCCATTGCTTGGGTACCTGATGGGAGGCTGGATTTGCTGCTCAGGGAGACTCATGTCACCTCTCTGACTTGAGGGAACCGTCTCTTGCCTTTCAACTCTGGTATGTGTAACTTGAAATACTGCCCGTGTTTGTTCGGGAGGTGATGGGAGAACCTTGGATGAAAGAGCTGCTCATACTGTTGGTGCTTAGGAGCCACGGTGGTATTCCCTGTTTTGCTGTGTTACGGAGTGGGAAGCGCTTGTCTGTGGTCCCGGGGACGGGTTTTGCATGGGTGCAAGCACAGTGCACTGTGACGCTGCTCGTGGCTGTGTGCTGGATGTTGTAACGGGGAGCGAGTACGTGCATCGGAGTCTTCTGGCATCGTTTGTCACTGTGGTAGCTTGCAGCCAAAGTCAAAATCTTCCTGTGTGAACTGCTAGTGAGATGTTTGCCCTCTGCCCCATCTCAGGTTCACGTGTGGTGTGCAGGTGTCTTTCACGTGGGATGTACTGACCAGCGCAGTGCCCTGCTGCGCATACTATGCTCCAGGTACCACTGCAAGTGTAAACTTAGTGTGAGATTTTTCCAAGTTTTGGTTTTCTACCTCCTCTTAGAGTTAAAATACAGGCCTTGACTTACAGGTTCTTAAGTTCTCCTGGGCTTCATCAGTCCTTACCGATGCTCTGGATTTATAATCTGACTTCTCACAGCAGCACTCATTCATGCACTTACTAGGAAACTCTCCTGATGCAGAACTGACCCATATCTCAAGAGAGGTTTTTGTTGCAAGATAGGCAAAAACCTCCTTCCTTTTTTCTCAGACTTCACTAAAGCACTCACTGCATTTGGAAAAAAAAAAAAAAACACCCAACAAAAAACCCCAAAACCCCAAAAAAACAACCCACCGTAATGCTATTAGTGTCAAGTTACCGAATATTTTGCAAGATCTCTCCAGGAAAAAAGAGCACCATTTACTCTGGTATTCTAAATAGTACCAAGTTGTGATATGAGTTTGCTAGTGTGATTTTTAGCTGAAAATGACAATGGTTTTTCAACCAGATGGATTCTATAACTTGCCTGCTATCAGCTCATCCATCAAACTCCACACATGTCTGTATGATCATTATAATGTGCACATGATAATGCTGATTACACCAAGCAAACTGATAACCCTATTCAAGCCCTATTAAATGCTCCCTGGGCAGCCCCCCCCGGTGTGTGTTTGGCAGTGAGGAGAGTGCGTGGGGGTTCTGTTTGCAGGCTGTCCCTGCAGGTACTAGATGGGAATTTGGAGCTGAGCTACTTTCTCAGACCCTTTCCAGTGCTGTTGAGATGGTTGCATCTGTAGGGTTGACATAACTTTTGTAGAGAGAACCATTTTGAGATGACTTTGGCACAGGCACTGACGTTTCAGATGCTGTTTGTATCAGGAAGAGGGTTAATGAAACAGAAATGAGAGATTCTGGGCTGCACATGGTCTGTAACTTGATTTCATACAGTTCATGACTTTACTTCCACATCACTGGATGACACGAAGTCACATAGGGTATGTGACTTAGAAATTCAAATTTTATCTGCATCTAGGCAAAAGTGCTTGCAGGGCTTGATCAGGTTCCCATGCCTGTTAAAAGTCTCTATGAGTTTTAGGCTTTTTGCAAGAAAAGATGATCTTTTTAGCAGCTGTTGGATAGGAGGTTGTCTAGAGCCTCGTGGTAACATCAAACCCAATTGCCTCAGAAAATGAGCTTGTGTTTTGGCAGATGGAGGACATGCCATTTCCAAAACAGGTTATGAACTGCTGTAACAGGGGCCTGTGTAAACTAATATAAGCTCCCAGGTGATACCTCAGATAAACAACTATATGTAGTTTGTTTTCTTCATAGGTTCCCAAGAATTATTTCTGAAGTTGTCTTTTTTTGAAAAACCCAAAATGTTTACAGAAGCTGTTTCCAGACGGAGTATGTTTGGTTTCTTAGCTTCAGCCGTGTTGTGTCCTGAGAAATGCATTAATGGGTTGTGAAATCTCGGAGCGTATTGCCTGGTTTTCCTCCACCCAGGCGGAGCTCAGGGTTGTCACTGCTGGGCTTATGAAGTTCCTGGTCTCTAGGCATGTATTGCTCTTGTGCTACAGCTTCAAGGTAAGCCATGCTACTGGATTTAATATCTTGAAATTATTTCTCTTGATCAGTGAAATCTGTTGCCTTGCTCAGATAGATGAAGCAGGTGTGTCTGGGTGTCCAGGACAGGAGTGAGGTCTTTGATAGTTTCCTGATCAGTGCTTCCTGGTCAAAATATATCAGTGGATTTTCTTTATCACTGCCAAAATAAATGCTGCAGACAATCCAGGGCCAGGAATGTCATCATCGTTGGGTTACTGAGTTTCTGCCTGAAGGTCAGCTAGCTGTCACTGTTACTAAATAGCTGTTTGTGGTCTGCACTCATGCACCATGTCTGGTTAGATGTCTTCAGTGTAGTTTTGGCATAAAGATGTGTGGCTGGAACGGGGGCATGTTTTATGATACTTCTCTGTAACTTTGTAAGGTTGGTACAACCTGTAAGGGTATTAATTTGACCTCGAAAAGGATGGGGTGTAAACTGCTGGTGTTTCTGTGTTAAATACAATGTATGGGTCTCTGAAATCAAGTTATATGGTTTACTCAATGGTTCAGGTGTGTTGCTGGAAAGATGGGGTCTTTCTCTTTAACCCTTACATAGCTATTGGCGGATTGTACTGCCACCGCTTTACTGTGGTTGCTTGGAGATGGGAGGTCTGTGCACTGGACCAGGAACACTAAAAGATGACCCCTTTGAGCGTGGTGGCATTGGGAAGCAAGCAAGTAATGTGGAGTCACTGCATTAAAAGGGGTAAGCTCACGTGCTGGTCTCAAACTTCAACCAAGTTCCGTTTTCAGGAAATGCCAGGTCTGGGTTGAGTGGAAACAGGCAGCAAAAGCTTATCGGGCAGCTGTTGGTGGGCTGTGCTGCCGTGGGGCTGGGAGCCAGAGGGGCCCGGCTGTGTCACCTGGGGCTGGGTGGGTGTCTGCTTCCCCGGTGTGCCCGTCCTCCGCAGCGGGGGTGATGTGGCCAGCACCTGGGCATGGTCTGGTGAAGCGTGGCAAGATGCTGTAATGCAGAGCATGCTTCAGCATTAGGGCTAATAAATGGGCAGCTTCTGGCAGTGTGCTTCCAGGAGGTAATAAAGCTTGCCTTCATTTGGGGTATTTCTTGGTTTCATTTTTATATAATCCTGATTTTGCGTTTAGTACCAGTAGGTGAATTTTCACTGTTTCAGTGCGCTTACCTGGGCAAAAAGGAGCAAGTACTGAGGAAGGGGAATAGATTTTTGTCTCAAGCAATAGATGATTTCTTTTTGTTCTTTTACGTCTCTCTCCTTTTGTGCGTGTGTGTGTTAAAATTCCCATTCCTTGTTTATAAATGTTTAGCAGATGAAGTCACTGGTGTTTTTCCTAGTATTACCTTTGTGATGTTCATAACATAAGCATAAGCAAAATGGGATTCTTCACTCAGTCTCCGTTGAACACTATAGGAATAATGAGTCTGTGCCTAAAGGGTAAACCCAGACACAAAAAGCATGCCAATAAGAACACAGACCTGGGGGAAAAAAAATACAAAGAGTAGCTTATTTTACCAATTTTACTGCAGCATGTTTGTACATATTTAGGGATTGGGAGGGGATTAATCGTGGTATAAGACTGATCTCTCTGATGGCAGGGAGCAGAATGTGCTGTATGTGTGTGGGGGGGGTGTCTCCCTTCCCCCATGGTGGAGAGATGCTCTGGGGAGAGTGGCAGCTTGCGGCAGTGCAGTGGAACCAATGTGTTGCTGGGAGCAGGGCTGAAAGTGAAAAAGCATGGGGAAAAAAAATCAGCTGGCTTTGTGTCTTCATGGTGAACAAGCCTTTTCGAAAGAGTAAATGCTGGTGTCTTGCAACGTATTCCTGATGCTGGTGAAAGGAACAGAAATAGGCTGGAGGTTTTCCTGACCGGTGAATCGACATCCCGTTGCTTATGCTTCCCAGGCAGCTGCCAAACTAGAAACATTCAAATGGCTTTTTCTGAGGGCTGCAGGTTCCTTTTAAGAAGACCAGAATTTGGGTTGCAGCTGAATCATAAGGTAAAACCTTTTCAGTGACATGCAGAAGCTTTTTTTTTTTTTCCTGACTTTCTAGTTCTAATAATACGTTGTCAAGCTTTAAAGCTGAATGAACTTTAAATATCATCTGTGTTTAACAGCATTTAATCTTTCTGTTTTCTATTTTGTTCAGCCTGAACAAAGAAATAGTGTCATGGTCTCTTTAGACTATGGTCATTGAAAGGATTTGTCTCTATTTTTAAATACAGAATGAGAATTTGGCTGCCTGGTTACTTAGTGCTACTCCTTTTAATGTTGAAAGTTCATCCTTTGCCCCCACTCATCTTAATGTAGATTTTTCTAAACATCACCTAAACAAGTGTGTCTAAAAGACCTAATTAGTGTTGGTATTTCAGTATCTGGGTTTACAATTTAGCTTTTTTAATAGGGCACCTGGGTATCAGCACTAAATGTGAATAAAATTGAACCTATACCCAGAGTAAATGTATATAATTTTAATTGGGGATGGTGGAAAAAACAACCCTAAAACTTCAGACTGAATTATTTGTTGGAGCAGTGCTTGTCCTGTGTTCAGTGTGCCCCATGGAGGGAAGGGGAAAAATGGTATTTAATTAGTGCTTAAGTAATATCATACTCATGTAGCTTTATGATCTTAGAAAAATCTGCCTAGACAAATACATCCTGGCTGGGGCAGATATCTGTTTGGTCGATATTATTTTAAGTCTGAAAAAGCATTGTTCACACTTTCCTGGAATGTAATATGGGAATAAACGGGAAACCCAATCTCTTTAGTACCGCGTGTTGCACAGACAGGCTGTGCTCTGATACAGGGATTTATTTCATGTGTGGTGGCCTAGACATGAAGCAAATGTGTAGAAAAGGGAATTATGTAAAATTGAAAGTGACAATTATGCAAACATTCCAGTTGAGGAAGAAGTAAATTCTTCTCTTTTTCCATGTGCTCAGCTTCACAGCTAATGAGCAGCCTGTTGGGGTTTTTGGTCTGTGTGCTTGTATCTGTCATATCTCTCTCATCTCAGCTGCTTCTTCTTTCGTTTTCTTTTTTCTTTTTTTTTACTTTGACCTTATTTTCCCTTTTGTCTCATGGAGTCGTTCAGTCTTTGTACCGCAGGGTTTATTTACCTTACCAGAGAAAACGTTAGCACCCTTCCATTTAGGAGCCCAGGGCTGCCATCCTCAGCCCCTCACAGCACAGCGCCATGTACCTGCATAGGAGAACATGGTGACTGACAGGGTCCAAATCCCTTTATTCAGATTTTTTTTTTTAAGGGGAGGGGAAAGTACTGAGAGAAGAAACAAGCTGTAAAAATAGCTCTGTGTTTAGAGAGAGACACCCTTTTGCAAAGCTAAATGACTTGATCTTCCATGCTGCTGGGTAATTCCCACACTTGCAGAAATAGGGAGAGGGAGCTGGGGCTTTGACCACTTTAATCTGACATAAATACGTGTTTCTGCTGAAGGGGATGGTCCTTTTCTGCCCTGGCTACTTGTCCCAATTACCTCCCTTGTGCCAGCACTAGCATTTATGGTGCCAGCAAAACTAATTCCCTGATTCCTTGATCTGGCTCACTGCATAGCCACGCAAATGCCCTTCTGGCATAGGGGAGGCAGGACACAGGGCAGAGGAGGATGTGTATTGATTGAAGAAACCCTGCAAATACGGCCTGAGCTTTTGTAGCAGGATTACAGCTACATGTTCTTTCCATGTTCCAGGTTGTCTTCTAAGTTGAGGGTCCACGTGAATGGGTGGTGTAAAATGATGATGGTCCTTGAATGACTCTGGTTTCAGTTAAGCTTGTGAGGTTGGGATGATGTGGTCATATATGGGGTAATGGGGAGTGGCTGAGGGTAGAAAGGATTACTTGGAAAGATAAAACCTTACTTGTGAGTTAATTGCTCTGAAAACCCAGTTTCTACCTTGTTTTCACTGATTAGTTTCAATGTGACAGGGAGAAAGAAGAGACAAGCTTTTGTTTGTGCTTGGTCGGGTGCTTGGAGTGGATGAAGTATCTAACTCTCTTGATGGCAGAAGGTTTAAAAGTAGTTCAGTCTGTAAATCGCATTTGTAGCTCAGTTCACACAAGTATTCCTTCTTTTTAACGTTCTGTTCTTTTTTTCTCCTCCCATCTTTGTAGTGTATCCTGTGCATGTGTTGTATAAAGGAGAAGCCAGTATTGGATATTAAAGCCAAAGACTGGGGGAAGAAGCAGCTCTTCTCATCAGTGTCATTTTCCCTGCTGTAATCCCACTGAGAGATTGAAGAAAGTGTCAGGAGGATAAGATCAGTGTTTGAGCCCAGCTAAATGCTGGCTCTGCTGTAGAAAATGGTTTTAATGGAGGCTGGTTGTGTGGGGAGGGTGAGAAAATTGCATGTAAATTGTGCAAATTTCTAAATAAAAAGCATTTAATTGCATTAAAAGAGGGGGAGGGACACACTTGTGTGCACATCAGAGACTTCAGTGAGCATAAGTAACCTCTGTGGCACAGTAGTCATTGACCTTGTCAAATCATGCCATTGGAGGTCATGTGTGGTGAAGTGGGTTGCCACAGGGGATTAGCACATCTGGGCAGAGGGTTTTTATATCTGAGCGTGCATGCCAAATCCCATCTCCAGCAGCGCATACGGATGCATCAGAAAACACGAGAGAGAAGATGGGAAAGCACCTGCCAGAAATGCATGGGAGAAACCTGTCTGGATCCAGGGGCTTTCTTGACCCCAGTTGCAGAAGGGGCAGTTGGTTATGCCCTGGACTTCCAGCTTCAGTGAGAAGATGGACTTGAAATTGAACTATAGGAAAGCCGCAAGCTTCCCTCAGTAATCTCGTAATTAGGTAGTGTCAGACACGGGACTGTCTTTTTGCTTTGGTTTCCCCTATAGCTTCATGTGTGCAAATGTTCTTTTACATCCTGCCTAGAGCTGTTGGTTTGGTATGAGCAAGTACAGCTTTTTGCAGCTGGGAGGCTGATTTGCTTATGTACTTTTTAAGGTCAAGCACTTATATTTTGGGCTGAAAATATGAATAGAATATGATGTTTGGTTATAAATCTCAAGATAAGAAATGACTGTGGTATATGAACTCCTATGTAGGACTTAGCAGTTACTGTCTAGATTAATGAAGATATTAGGCCCATTTCACAGGTGTGAATGCCTGAAGCACAGGGAAAGCAAATAATTACTAGCAACTGATCCATTTGCTCTGTGCCTAGAAGGGAGAATATTCAGGGCTTTAACTTTCCTGCTTTATTGAAGTGTTTAATAGAAAGCTTGCTGGCATGGCATCATTGAAGTCTAAACATTTGAGTGTGAGGTTTTATACAGAGCTGTTCTGCTTCACCTCCTGTATTCTTTTACAGTTCTGCCTGAGTTGATTTAATTTCATATCCCACGAAAAAGGCATTAGAATAAAATCATCAATACTTCCAGCAGGAAAATAATTGGTATCTTAGTAGGTAAAAGTGGCATTGAAGTTGAGTTGTGTTTGCCAATAACGGAAATCATTTGTCACTGATTTCCATTGCCTCCTGGATGAAGGGAGAAATGACTAATGCTTTGCTCCTGCCTTAGTTGTGAGAACCTGGAATGAAGCTGGCTGTAGTTACTAAAAGACTAAATGGTGATGGGTTTTTATATTTGTGCTAAATTTTTGCTAGGTGGGAAAATCTGAGAGTTCTGTAAAGTAATTTTTTTTTAGAAGGGACTGTTTGAATAACATCAGGGAGATGATGATGAAAGTTGGTTGTTGAAGGTATTCTGTTTGGGATAGAATACCTGTCCTGATGGATGGTCAGGCTCGCAAGTGGCCTTGGTGACACACAGCAGAGATGTAACCTACACTGGGGTTTTCACTGTTGGTGGCTCCTAAAGCTTCTTCAGAGGATACACAGTTCCCTACACAGGCGTGTTTAGGACTGCTGGGAATGGGTGTGTTTTTCGTAGTCACCTTTAGAAGTTGTCCCTTGACTTCCTGCCGGGGACTGTGGGGCACACATCAAAGTCTGGATTTGTGTTGCAGCAGTGGTAGAGCCCTGGATGGAGCCTGGGTTCTCCTGCTTCCCGCTTTGTTACAGTACTTACTGTACCATATTGCATCTGAAATACTAGGTTGGACTTTGAGAATTAAGTGGAGCAATTATGAAGTGGAGGAAAAAAATACTTATGTGGTGGCTGTGATAGATTAGTCATTTTGTACCTCCAAATAGCCAATTATTCCTCTGACTGGCTTTTATCTGACCAATTTGCATGTGCAGTCATGGTAACTGGTTTGCAGATTAGGCGCAGAATTTCACGTGGATCTGATGTCGTGTTTTGGTCTTGTACGCTTGGTGCTCCCTGGAAGCAAAATGCACGGATGAGGGTTTCTGTGTAACTGATTACCATTAGCTGCTTTGTATTTTTTTCACTCTCAAAGCCTTTTCACACTTGAAGGAAACAAGATGGCTCACTTTCATTGTAGTCTTTTTTCTTTCTTTTTTTCTTTTATATGTGACAGGACGATGTAAAGTGGTCCCAGCTCTGTAGAAGCTGCAGCACAGATTTCATTTGTATTGGCGTTCTTGGCTGCATTAGTTTTAGAATGCATTGTTTGAGAGCTGAGAGCTCACTGGAGCTGCACTGTATTTCGGAGGATATATGAAAGGGGAAAAAAAAAAAAAAAGAGTTGGAGGAAAGAAGGAAAAATAAACTGAAGCAGCATGGAGTGACCAAGGGTGAAATCCTGCCTTGCTGAAGCCAGTGTCAAAGCTCTTGGTCTTCACTGCCACCAAGTTTTCATGTCTGCTCTCTGATTTTGATCTTAACTCCACTGTCGTGCTAAAAATTAACAAATGGTAATAGATTTAGTATTGCACACCTAGAGAGCTAAGTGAAATCTTAATTTGAAGAATAATAATTATTCAGGTAGCTGAATTTTGCTAGTAAGTTAAATATAAGCTCTGTTGCTGTTGGGGATTTGTGACAATTTAGTGTGCTGTGGACTTTGTAGAATCTCTGATATTAACTGTCTTTGAAGTGGAGCAATGGTCTAAAACATTTGCCAACAGCTACCTAGCTTTTTAAAAGCTTTATTTGCTTCAAATAAGCAAGTCTTTTTAAAAAACAAGCAAACAAAAAACAGTTTGCAAGTGCAAGAATAAGAAGATACTTTTTCAAAAGCAATATTTGATTTTTATTTTTTATTTCTTATGGGCTCCAGCAACGCAGCTGTAGTTACCTTGGTCTCTGGTGCTGCGAAAGACAAATTAACCTAATAAAAGAGTATCTTGCAACATCATACAAATACATTAGCTAATCTGTATGCAAGTTTCTTGCTATGTCAAATTTAAACTGCTCAAGCATTTCCTCTTTTGATGAGAGGTAGAGGTTTTTATAAATGTAACCTCTTCAAGGGTCTGTGAAACAATGCCTTGTCAAGCATTCAGCAGTCTTCTGCTGGATTCACAGAATAAAGATTATAGATTGGGAAGTATTTTAAGAAAATTATATATTTATTTTCTCATGAAACTCATAATAAATTTGTGCCTTAGAAGGTGGGTTCTAGGGTGGTAGTTGTAGCCACCTGCTTCTGCACGGTGTTACCCAGCTGCATTGGCGGCTGAAGGAGTTTCTTGGTTTGTATCACATACTAACCATATACTAGTTCTTATAAAGTGTATGTGTGTACACAGCCATGCACAAGCATATGTGTTTCTCTCTTCCACATGCTTAAAATAGTTGCACCTATTTTAGGTTTCTTGTAAACTCCTGCTTGTTCCTCTGCCTGTTCTTTTGGGACTGACCTCTGATGACACAGCACTTTTTTTTTTTTGAACAGAGGAGCACCTGTGAAGTCTCCTGGTCTTGCATAAAACCTATTGTTCAAATAATTACAGGTGCACAAGCACCTAGTTGAAGTTCTCTGAGCTGTTTAAACTTGTGAGGCTTTTCATGTCCTGCTTATTGAACATCAGTGTGCAAGATTTTAATAAAATGGGGTGTGAAATTTAATTTTTGCAAGTATTTTCTCTTCATTGGCTGCTCAAGAGCCCCCCCAAAGTACTTTCAGCATAGCTTGGTGGGGGGGCTGGAAAAAATCAGAGTTGAAAACTGGGGCATGTCACTTTTTCCCTTGTCTAGATAAGTTACTTAATCTCTGTTCCTGTGTTTCTTCTGTAAAACAAGGATAACTTATCTCATGGTACTTCTACTGCTTAGTAGTTGTAAAACCCGCATGCAGGATCTTTTTGATAGGAAGTACATTAAGATTAAAGTACATGGTGTTTTGTTCTGAAGAGTTTGAGGATGAAATTTATAGGCAACCGTAAGCTGTGTGTTTGTTTATGATAAAATTGGGAGATGAAGTATAAAGGAACAGACAGTGGTACTGGCCGTGTAACTTGCAGCTTTACATTACAAACAGGCTCTTGTTTGTGGTGATAAAGGCAAGAAATCCAGTGTATTTTACTAGCTGCAAATAGCTACATGGGGTAGAGCTTTTCACTCCGTAAAAATGAGCTTTTCCTCATTCTCAGATCAATCTCTCAGCTGTTCCTGTTAAAAGGGTCTCCTCTCCACCTGTTTAGTAACTGAATTTTTGTTACTGTAACACTAAAAAGCATATTTTGCTGCTGAACATTTTTCGGTTGTTGATGTTCTCTCCTCCCCCACCTTATTCTCTTTTCTCAGGATTTAGTTTGTGAAATTCCCCCATGCCAATTCTTTGGCTTAATCAGTTGGAAAGTGCAGACAGCAGCATAGCAAGGCAATAGGTTACTCTCAATGATCATGTTTTCCCCAGTAACTGTTCTCTGCCTCTCCTTGGTTCTGTAAGATGCTTGTGAATTCATCCTTTCTCCCAAGCGTATGCAGCTCTGGCATTGCTCGCCGCTGCAGCCGGGGCTGCTGAAGCCCCTGAGAGCGCCTTGCAGAGCTTCCCCGAGCGGAGTCCTTCCCGTGCGTGCTGCCCTCCGGATCTCTGCATCTCATCTTCCGGAGGTCTGCCAAGTGCAGTAGAAACCTTGCTGTATCCACACAGGGATTTAATTTCTTTTTTTTTTTTTTTTTTCCCCCCCACCTCCAGCTCTTCTGGATATTGTGTAAATATTGTGGGGGGATGAGGTTTGTGTGGATGCTGAAGAATTTTGGAGGGGGAAGTTGGTGTCCTTGGGGTATGATTTTATAACCGATAGCTGCAGATGTCTCTTCGCGTCTCTAATGGATCCACTGTCTTGAAGCAGTTTGGTGACAAGATTCAAAATTGATTTTTAATCTTCCATGAGGGAGAGATGAAAAACTGAAAGACGGTTTCTCCTTCAGACTCTACACTTGGATATTTCTGGATGTGTATCTGTAGGTTGTTCTGCGTTCCCAGCCCCTTTCACAAACACAACTCATCATCTTGTGCCATGGATTGTTCCCTGGTTTTGAGCCAGAAAATCTCAAAGACTTTTCATACCTGCTTAGGGGACTTGTTAATAGTACTGGCCTGCCAGGGACAGGTGTACTGGAAGGCTTTTCAATGGTGGATCAAAAGTAAAAACAAACCAGGACAGAATTAAAAAAAAAAAAAACACCCAACCCCAAACCCACCCAAGTTGCATAATGCATATAATTAAAATTGTGAGCGGTTTACTTCCTGAGAACTCAAACTGGTGCAGTTTAATCCATGATGTGGGTTAAATGTGCATAAGAGAGATTGTGCTAGTACAAGCCTTGGAGGTTGGGAAACGAGCAAATTATAGTTTAGGCAGCTGTGTGAAAGGCTGCTATAAAAAGAGCAGAGGGCTATATTACTGGGGTTGTGGCTGGAATAACCAGGAGAGTTATACATGAGGTACTATAATAATTACTGCCAGGGCTGGTCTGCAGCCATGTAAGTCCTTGTATTAAAAAAAAAACCCAAAACAAAAACAAACAAAAACCCCCCATCCATAGCATGGTATTAACATGTTTGCATCAAACCAGTGTGTCTGGGCTAGGGCGCTGTCTTTAGGCCCTGCTAGAGCTCTAGACACTGCCTAAAGAGGGAATCTTGCAACAGCAGGGGAGCAGCAGAGGGAAATACTCCTTTGGGACTTTATGTCTATTATTTTGCTGATATCTTTTTAATAAATCCCAGCAAAGAGCAGCAGAGTGCCTGGCTGTAGAGAAGCAGGCAGTGGTGATTGGTCTGTAGGTCAGTGTGTGTGGGGTGTACACATGCAGTGTATTGTTGCTGGTCATTTTGTTCGTTCTCTGCGTGTTGTTGAATTCTCCATCTCTCTCTGCTTTCCATGTACATCATAGATGGGGAAATTGCAGGCAGAGTTGCACAAAGCTGCCTTTCTTGTCATTTCTGCTTAAATCTCACGTGACAGTTGGACAGAAGCTGTTTTCACTGCTTGAAGTGAGGGGGAGGTGAAATGGGTGGTGAATTTTTAAAGAAAACTATATATACTTATTTTTCTGCATGCAGGCGTCTTGTGTTTGTGGTGGTGTGGGCAAGGAAGCACCTCATTATGCAATCTATATCGGATCTATAGTGAAGAGAGCTCGATTTCCTCCTGCGTACAGATTTATCCCCCTTGTCAAGTGAGTTTGGATGCCCCAGTGAGTTATAAGCCCCTTCTGACAAAGGGAATTGATTCTTCCTTTCCTTCCTGACTGGTGGCTACTGGGGGAGCTGGCTGCAGCAGGAACAGAGGGTGTATTTTGCCTTTTTATTTCTTTCTCTTTTTGTTTTTATTTCTCTTTTTCCATCCCTCTAGTGAGACGTTAGGCACAGGGCGGAGGAGTTTCTGAATCACATTAATTGCTTGTGACACCACTCCAGGCTCTCTCCAGAGCTGACCAGCCAGGGCCAGTCATCTCCCCTTCAGCATGGCCAGACCGATCTGGGCTTGTGTTGCAGCCTGAACTGTTCACTCTCATGAGAATTGGAAAAAAGCACAATTTAACTGTGACTTGGGATTTCCTGGCTTGAATGCAGGAGCCACAGTCCTGCCTCCCCTGGATGGGGACCAGCCAGGCAAAGCCTTGCTGTGGCAGTGGGTCGGTAATGCCATCGCACCGTGCCCTGGCCTGGGTTTTGCAGCTGCATGGTGTGGATTAGCAAACTGCAGGAAATGGCAGGGCTGCGCTTCCTCCATCTGCTGCTGCCTCACCCCTGTCACCCTCCCCACGGTTGGAGGTGTGTGCTGTGCTGCTGGGGGCGTCAGGGCTGCCTCAGAGGTGGTGTGGGCATGCTGGGGCGTGTGTGGGACCCGCCACGCCTGAAACCGAAGGGCAGCGAACTGAATGACAGTAAATACTGAAAGAATAGAGACCTAGCCATGCTTGTACCCCCACCCCATCACCTCTTTCACCCTGAGGTTGGTGGTTTGCAGGAGGGGGGCTGGCTCGGGGTCGGGCGTTGCTCCCACTGCCAGGGAGCAGGATGGAGATGAAGGAGCCTGAATAAAACATGCAGGCTGCAGGCTAAAAGCAGAAGTGGAGCTGATCCCCATGTGCTCAAGCTCCAAGGAAGCTCCTGGTCAACCCTCCCAGCGGTAGCATGGTGTCTGCCATGCGCTTGGCATTGTGCAAGGTCCAGCAAGCCAAGGGTAAGGGCTGGTTGCCGTGTGGTCTTCCAGCCACTGTGCCTTGGTCTGGACTGCAGACAGCAGGTCTGTCTTCAGCGACTTGCTTAGTGCTAGGTTTAAGTTGGTCAGCCCTCTGGCTATGTGTCCTGATTTCCTGACATTGTGGCCACAAACGTTTGAGCATGAGAGGTTGGGGGTGGATGGGCACAGCAAAGGCAAGCTGGGGGCATGGCTGGGCTGCTGGACCTGGGTGGCTGGGACCACATGGGTCTGGCCCTCCTCTTGCTGTTGCAGCAGCTGTAAAGGAACTAAACCTCACATTTGTGGTTGTGTTTTAAAGTCACACACTTTTCAGAGTAGCAGGTAGGACTGGTATACTGTACTATATGGGGGAAAGAGAGGAGCAGTTGACACAGGTGTTTCACATCCAGTTGTCTGCAGTGTGATAGTCCTAGAGATGCACCATCTCTTAACTGTAAATAATTAAAAATAAATTTACTTCCTTGTTGATTTAGATCTCTACATCCCTGGACTTTGAGCAAGCTCAGGTCTAAATCTGAGTGCTTATTCTGTTGCAGAAACTTCTTTTCTCTTGTGTTTCTGGCACTTCTTGCTTGTTGCCACCCCTGCCCTGTCTTTTCCCCTGGCTGCTGAACTTGTTCCACCACTTCACTCCCTCCAAAGGGTGTGGAGACACACGGGCCGGGCTGCAGCTCGCTTAACGGGCTTTGGCTGAGCCAGAAACCAGGCTTTGTGCATAGGCTGCGAGCGGGTAATGTTATACCAGGCTGGCATTTGTGTTCCCTGGGTTCAGAAAGACACACGGTGTACTGCTGGCTGTTGGGAACAGGCGGGAGAATGAGGACCATTGTTTGCCAGGGGATAATGTCTGCACAGTGTGAAAGTCAGCTGGAGACTTGACACAAGAGAATTGCAGTGTGCACATGCACGTGGTGCGTGAAGCCCTGGGGACAGCCAGTGCTTCTGTCTGTGTGTGTATCTTCTGGTGTGGTCCTCTTCCTCCTGGGTGGGGGTCAGACACGCTTCCGCAAGTCCGGGTCTGTTCAGTTGAGTTGGCAAGTCTGACTACAAATGTGGTGTCTAATATGATACTGAATGGCAAGGGTGGATGATCAATTTTAATTTGGTTTATTTTAAGTTGCTTTCATGCATGCACAGAGAAACCAACTTACAAGAGGAGAAGGAACAAAGGTTATCTTTCTTGCACACACACCAGAAAAGCATGGCAAAAATACATTGAAATCGCACTGATTTTCTTTACTGCTATGGCTTTATTGGACTAGAGAGGAGATGGGAAAGAGAGGTATATTGAAGAGATGACCTTGTGGAGTCCAAGGGAAAAATAATTTCTCCAAAAAGCTTACAGTTACTTATTAAAAGTTGTCACCTTCCCACACCACTCTTCAAATCTTTCTCCTGTTGTGGTTTTTTTTTTTTTTTTTGGTGTTGTTTTTTTGTTGGGTTTTTTTTGGTTTTTTGGGGTTTTTTTAATCAATCTTGGAGGTTTGTTTTTGTTTGTTTCGGTTTTCTTGCTGGCTTATGTTCTGGCTGTAGCTATGTGTTACTTGTCTGTTCTCTCTCAGTCCTTTTCTCCCTGGTCATCTAAAACCTCCTTTGGCAGGAAGGAGCATTAAGATGTAGAGACACAGGCACATATGAGTGAACAGCAGAAAGGGATTTGAACGTTGTTGCATGGTTTGAAAAATTGTGATCTTCCCCCCAAAGGATTGAGCTCTCAAACCTGAATCTGGCAATCCCCCTAAATTGGACTCAGCTTTATCTGGGAACAATGAAACCAGCAAATTTTCAAAACCTTTTGCTAATGGCTTACTGAGTGGAGATCAATAGAGATGCCGAGAGGAGCCAGGCCTGGAGAAAGAACGTATAATGCAAGCTGCCTGATTAATTTGCTCTAGAGAATAAAAGCCTTCAGAGATGAGAACAGGGTATAAAATAAGCAGTTATAGACTTCCTATCCACTGAGTAGAAAATGTTAACTTCTTTAGTCTGGTAAAAGGTTTCCAGCATTAGTTTTGTAATGACATAGTATATTTAGTGTAAGAGGGAATAGTCAGAGTATGGCTGAGGCCCGTGTCTATTCCTCTGCCACCCAAAGCCATCTGTGTGTCAGGCAAGTCTGGAAAGGAGATGTGTTGGCTTCAAAACTGGAGCGTATATCTGCTTCTGATCCTCGGGTTAGGCTTATGATTTCAATTGTCAGTGCAGGAGTTCAGATAGTCCTGACTAAATGATAAGCTGTTTTCTTCCAGTTTTGGTAGTTTCAGTTTATATTTAAAAATACTGTTTCTTCAGGAGAACTAAATAGTCATCTCTGTTCTCTGAGTCACTTTTAACCATCTTTGTTGGGCAACCACATCTGGGATGGAGCATGTCATGGGTGAGTGACCTGAAGTTGAAGATGTCTGGTGAACAAAGAAGCCATTACAAGTGTGTGCATGCTTGCTTCTCAAACGCTCCCAATTCAGAGGACTGCATCCTTCCCAAGCCAAGTCATTTGCCTGCTCGTGGTGTTACTGGATTTTCTTCCTGATGGCTCAGGTTAGAGAAAAGACAGTTTTCCAAAAGAAAAGAACTTCACAGAGGCTGCTTTCTTGCATACTCCGTTCGTGCTGTGTTGCCTGTGCTCAGACCATTGCTGGTGAAGAAGGGAAGTCAGGAATTTTTCCAAGGGATTGGGGAAATCAAAATCAGGGATTTTGGCCAAGAGACTGAAGTTAATGTCTTTCTTACGCTTAGAAAGGTTTCTTAATCACAGGTGCCCAGAACTTCCAATTTACGTCCTGGTGGTACTTCTCCAGCAGCAAAGGTATATGTGTGATGGTGGTTGTGTAAATCCTGGAGTGATTACATGGGCTTCCTGCAGGACTCTGTTTCCACTGAGAATAAAAATGTTATCCTAAAAATCTTGAGTTCGTGTTTGTTCTCAAGCTACTTAACATGCATGGTTTATTTTTAGAGAAAACAATGTCAGCCAGATTTGTGCTAATTGTTGGCAACAGTATGTTAGCCCCTCAAATGCTGACAGGGAGACAATGTTTGGTGATTGCAGCCATGCAAAGCTAAAAATGACTTTAATTAAACAATCATGAAGTATACTATGCAATGTAGGAGTTGAACAGTGGGGTTTTTGGTTTGGAGTTTTATTTATGTAGTTGTTTCAGTCAGCTGATTGCAGGTGTTGTGTGACAAATTGGATCTTGTTGTTTTGCCTTTAATTATTGTTCCTGAATATATGAAAAGAAACACCCCTATCATCTCTGAATTGGTGACCTGTTTCTCTCCTCATCCCTCATCCCCCTTTGTTAGCATTGTAGTTACTTCACACTTAAATTCTTTTATTTGTGGGGGGTTTGGTTTTTGTTTGGTTTTGGTGTGGTGTTTTTTTAAATTTGCCGTGGTAGGGTTTTTGGTGGCATTTCTTTGGTTGCATTTTGACAGATCATTTTTTTCTTCTTTGAATGTTTGAAGACTTCAGCTCACTTCATAGTGCTGAGATCAACTGAGTGCCAAACACTGTTTTGTTTTGTTGGGTTTTTTTTCTTGCTTTGTGTGTGAAAGCAGAGCAGGTTGGGTTGCGGCTTTCCTGCAGGCCAGATCGTGGTGTGCAGCACGGATGGGTCCCTCACCTTCCTCATAAGCTTCCTTTCTTCCATTGGGTCTGAGGGGGCCCTACAGGTATGTTGCCTCCAACTGCACAGGCTTCAGCAAGTCCTGAGAGGGCACTTAATTTTTTTTTTTTTTTCTTTAGTTGTGGGAAGGAGAAAACAAAACCTATCATTTGGACTTGTCACTTGCTCGTGGTGGAAACTTTAGGGACAAAGAAGTGGTTGATGCCCATGGCTTTTTATGTGTCACTATACCCTGGTGAAAGTCATGGGCAGCTGGCTGGTTGTCTCGCTCAGTTTTGTGTAAGCAGCTAGTGCTGCTGGCTTTCAAAAGTGACTCAAGTCATTAGGATGCTCTGAAGATGCTGCACTATGTGGTAGCAGTGAGAGTGGGAACTGAGCTGCAAACCAGAAAACCTGTGAAATCAGTCTCTCTTCAGGCTGTGCTTGTAATGGCCTCAGGCTCCCAGCTCCTTTCAAGATAGAAATCGGCCTCTTCTATCTTTTGCTACAACTGCGAAGACGTTAGTGGTGTGTCAGACATGCTGCAAAGAGAAAAGGTTTCTGGCTGCTGCCAGCCTGCCCGTGGCTCTGAGTGCTACCAGCTTTTTGCTCTTTTTGTCCAGAATTGAACACCATAGTGTTCAAAAGTCTTTATTTTCCTATATTTGCCTTGCTGGCAAAGGACAACAAAGCTGGCTAAACCCTTTAAGATGGGGAGACAGGAACAGAGAGAAGAAATGGTGGATGAGGCAGGCTGGACGGTTGTTTCTGGCTGCTGCATCTATTTGCTGTAGCTTTCTGCTTTTGGACAAGTCGCCTGTAATTCACTGCACCATCACCCGGCTTTGACTTCCCAGTAGTGGTTTGTGGTCATGGCTTTTCAGCTGCTGTGCGATGTATGCAGCATGGCTCTCTTGCTGATTTCCTTGGCTCTTTTTACAAATGAGATGGCTGCTCAGATATATAATAGTCTATATATCCTATATATATAAAAATTGAGTGGCAGCCCTTCAGAGAAAGATATTCAGTGAGCATTGGATGGATGGATGTTTTGGCAAAGAAGGGGTTTTAAAACTTCTGTGGGATGCCTAGCTTCAGCCAAGGGTGTTTTGTGTGTGTGATTTTGATGGAGAAAATCAGAGCAGCTTGTCCTTTTTGGGCTGCAAAGGCAAGAAGCAGTGCAGCTTTTGTCACCCTCTCTTAAAAGTGTTTAAGGTGATATTAACACTCCTGGCTGAAAATTCAGTTTAAAGTAGCTCTGAAAGGGTAAATCTGTATGGAGGGCTAGGCTCTGTGTGTGATACATGGAAGAGTGTCTTACAAAAGTTGAAGGAGAATAAATTGGTATTACTGGAGGCCAACAAAGTGGAGGATAATCATGATGTTACTGATCATCATGTCTGGCTAGTCTTGCACATATACAATGGATTTGTATGGATTTATGCTGTTGTAATTTTGAAATGTATTTTCTATGCCTCTACTTTTTTTTTTTTCTCCAGTCAAAGTATTTTCTGTGCTGCTTTTTTTTTTGTTTTAACCTAATATGTGACCCAATGAGGATCTTGAGTATTGTTTCCCTGGTTCACAAGGAGTGTGGAGAATGCTCCTCTGAGTGGTGGAATGGTGTGGAGGAGCTCCATGGAGTTTCCCACTGCTGAAACCCCCGAGAGCCTGGCTTGGCCTTTGCAGGAAGAGAAGCATTTGTTGTCTGAGGACATAGAAATATTTGCTGTGCAGCCAGTGGAATTACCAGCTGACTAATTTGGAAGTGTGTGTAGGCACCATGTGGTTTATTGTCAAGTTTCATTATAATTTTGCAAAATCTTAATAAGGAAGTTTGGAAAGGGGGAAAAAAAAAAGCACACTTAGGAATGATAAATGTTCTCCGAAGTAATATTATTAAATTTATTTTTAATTTAATTTTTGTTTAAATCTGTATATGCTTGTAGAATTTGATGCTTCTGACTCTAGGGAGGTTCTTGTTAACAGCCCTGTGGTCCTGTTGATGGCAATTGTAGTAAATGAATTTTAATAAATACAAAATTATGATTCTGTTGCACTTCCCCATCCCTATTGAAATACAACTGTGATTTGGCCTGAAACACACCTTTTTACTTTTGTTCTATAGAATAATGAGTCTTATAGGGCTGCTTTTTCTCTTTTTCTTTTCCTTGAGAAATCAATTATGTATTTTATGTGATGCCAGAGTAAACACTGCATTCCAGAGCAGAGTAAAGAGCACAGCAGCTTGACTCTGATTCCAGTGTTGCGTCTTGTCTACCTTAAATCTCTAGCCATTTTAAAACCACTTAGAATTAATTATCTAGGCTTTAAAGCTCCCCTTCTCTGGCTCCTGCCTACAGTAGCCAGCCACAGAAAAGAGGACTTGGATATAAATAAATGGTGTTGCATTGCATTCTCTGGTTTGAAGACATCTTTTTTTTCCTGTTCATTTATAGCCTTTCAAGTGGAATTGCCTATTGAAATGTGACTATTGGTGTTGAATCAAGTGGCAGGGCTCCATGAGGCTTCAGAGTGCTGTGCAGTGACAGTGCAGAGGAAATTAGGTGTTTCAAAGAACTGAGCAAATTAGAAGGCAGAGAGCGCTTCTTATGGCATATTAAAATAGCACAGTTTTAAAGGGCCTTTGAACTTATTTTTCAGTGGCTGGGTCAGAAACACGCTGTTTAGCTTGACAAAACTACTCTTTCCCCTTTTGTTTCCTTGCACTTCTCAATTGAGGGGAAGCAAGAAAGGAGATTTAATATAAAAGCAAGCTGGCCCAATACCTTAAATCAGTTGGATTTGTTGGGGTTTCTTAAATATTCTTTCAACACCAGTAGCATTGGTCATATATTTATTGATTCTTGCTTTGCTGTGGTGATTTTTAAACCTTTTGGTGGCCACAACTTCAAACACTTCAGTGCCTACTGTTGGCTACTGGAATTTCTTCCTGAAGGTAACTGTATTTGCATAATGCCTTTAGAGCATCTTCAGAGTAGTTTGTAGTTAAGTTCATTATTGGTATAAGCTGTTTTTATTCACGAATTATGGCTAATTTACCCCATTCTCTGTCCACCAGTATATATTTTTAATTTAAAATGTATAGAACAAGAGCTCAATAAGGAAGAGGAGTTAGTTCTCTGTTTTGTTTGTGCATGAATATGTGCTAGAGAAGAACAATGCAAGAGAAGGGCTTGTTTGTAGTCAGAGGAGCTGGATGTGCTGGCTCCTTATACAGTGGATTGGGTAATAAAAAACCAACACCCCAAAGAAACCCACCAGTGCCTAATGAAGATGGGCAGTATGAATATTTTGGCCCATATTAAAATTAGCTGGCACCAGTATTGTTTGTAAATAGATTCCTCGATTAAAAAGGGGAGAGCATTGAAGGGAGAGTAACAGAGCCCATAGCAGGGTAAATGCTTACAGGGGGATTTTAACCTCTCTTATCCCTCCTCCCATCTTTCCACTAAAATGCCAAGCCTGCTGTGGCCGTCTTTGATCAAACAGCTTTTATTTTCATTCTTTACTGTGAGAAACTGCTCCAATTTTAGTAAGGCGGTGGGTAGAAACAAACTAAGAAACTACTTGGTTGGAGGAAACATGGCATATCCCAATTAGCCAGAAGAGGCAAGAAGAAAAACATTGAGAGCAAACCCAAGCAAGCAGCCAGGAAAGCCGGCACTGTTTATTTTTGGCAGGAGCTGCTGAATGGAAGCTGCTTGTAGTTAATGCTGTCGGTGGCAAGACTCAGCCAGGGTCAGGTTACAGCTCTGATTCAGTGACCAGTAAATGATTTTCCTCTTTCTCTCTCCTTGTTTTCTCCCCTTCTCCTTTCGCATAGACCGTTGGAGGACTTCTCTGTACCTCCCTGGCCCTGGGTGCCCTTAGGAGGAAGGTGCTGGGGTGGTGAAATAATTTCCAGCAAACCCAGCAGCTTGGTAGCTGTCACCCATTGAAGAGGAGTGCAGGTATGCCCATTGTGCTGATCCGGACAGAGAGCTGCTTCTATTTCAAAGCATTGCAGCTGCAGGCTTTACAGGGAGAGCCAAACTGGGCCAGTGCTGCTCTGACAAAGGGGGCAGGAGCTGCTGAAATGGCTTCTAGCAGCAGCTTTATGGTGTTGGATGGCCACTGAGATCCAGAGTCTGTACGCAGATCCAAGCTGGGCAGGTATAAAATCAGCATGCATACAGTGTATTAAATAGATCATGTCTTGTAATGACAGAGTTTGATCACAGCAATGCGTAGAAATGAAGGCTTTTCATGAGTGAAATACCCTGTTGAAAGATAAATAGAGGAATTGCTTAACAAAACAATTGGGAGATGTGCTGTAAGATAGAAAATGCGTTTTCAGGTGGATTGCAAAGAGCCCTTTTCTTTCCCTATGTGTGTCCTCCATCCCCTGGGTCTCTCACCTCTCTGTTATCCTTGCAGCTGCGTGGTTGTTGCTTTCCACAGGGCAAAGTTAAACCAGGAAAGATGAGAGAGCTTTCATTGCACATGAGCTGGTGAGAGGGGTCTGGGAAGCTGACTTCCTTCCTCACATCAGAAAGTGAGGGCTGGGATACCTTTATTGCAACATGTGTGACTTCTCCCATTTCTGCAGCTGGCCTGAATGCACTGTTCTCATGCTGTGGTATTAAGCTGTCTCCCACCAATGTTTGCAGTTGTCTGTCCATTTTTAAAGCATGCTGGCTCAGAAGGAAGGGTATCATGGGGTGTGTAGGGCAGCATTACACCAGGAGAGGCTCTCAGTAGCTGTTGTCGTTGCCATTACAGTTGGCCAAATCTTGGGTAGCCTTTTAAGAAGTACAGCCAGAAGCATGTGCAAGTATAAATCCTAAAACAAGTAGTGAAGCTGTTGCATCTCATCGCATGGAGAACAGCTGTTTTCCTGTGCAGCCATCTGAAGATGGCTTTATTCTTGGTGGCAAAGTTTCACTTCCCAGCATGTTTGGCTTGGGGTTGTGAGTGGGGGGTGTCCCTTACCCCAGTTGCATGGGGGGATCCTGTGTGGCTGGCCTGGGTGTGCAGTGGGGCCAGGTGAGCTTGTGGATGCTGCAGGCCTGGCAGGGTGAGGACTTGACACCACAGTGCATTTCTGTCACACCTGAAGGACTTGACCTCCAGGACAAGGTCCCTAAAATTGCCACAGGATGCAGCAGGTTCAGAGTTGCTTTTTGTTTGCTCCTGTCTGGAATCTTAAAAGGAGATAAAAGTCAAACTGAAAAAACAAGAACAAACAACAACTAACCCCCCCTCCCCAAACCCAAGCAAACAAAAGCCCCTACCACCCACAAACAACAACAACTAAAATACCCCAAACAATTTAAAAACTGAGTTTAATTATTGTCTCCCTTCCCCAGCTGCTCTACTGCTTGTTTTCTTTCAAGGAGGAAAAACCCAAAGCATAATTTGTCTACATTTGTAGATTACAAGAGACTCCTCTCAAAACACAATATGGGGTAGTTTAAATATAATTTTGCAAGGTAAATAGTTTCCCTTAGTCTTCCAGTGCAACCACTTTAAATACTTGTATTCCCCGTTCTGCAGTTCCTGGATAGAAGCAGCAAAGAAAAATCCCCTAGCAGCTTCCACTGAAATGTGAGCAGAGATCTATCATCCAGCCCAGGGTCTGGTGTTTTTGTTAATACCTTTTGCTACAGTGTTACACTTCATTAACACCAAGTTGGGAAGTTTTAAATCCAGACAACAAATACTTGCTAATTAGAGTTAATGGATAGCTTGTTGTAGCTGTAATCTTCTGTTTTGTTTTAATGACTTTAAAAAACCCCCCACATTTTAAGAAGTCACTTTTTGTGTGGCAGAACTATTGGAAAATTGGTCATCTCCTGGCAGGGAATGTCTGTGTTATTTTTCTTTCTACTCCCTCCAAATCAATGATTATAACTAGTTTTCTCCTTATGGTTCCCCTTTTGGCAACTGCGCAAGAGTTCAGATATGAAATACAGCATTTACATTTCTGTGTGAAAGTGCAAAATTGAGATGCATTGGCTGTAGTGCTGGAGAGCCCTGCTGCATTTTTCATATTCCCATTTAGTGAGAAGCAAAGATTAGCTGCAGCTCAGTCATCCTGCAACATTTCTGGAAGTAACTGAAAATCCATCTAATTGCTAAGCCAAAAACTAATAAAAAGCACATATGTGCAACTCTCACAAAGGAGAGCAGCTAAAGATTGGAAGGCTATTGTAATCTTATCTCAGTGGGGAAAAAATTAAGGATTTATTTGGCTCAAGTTATTCTCTTTGTCTGCTTAGCTGTGTCTGATGAGAATCAATAATGACCATCTTCGTACAAAACTGGCATTTGATTAAATTCTCTCCTTTTCTCTTTGGGCACTCACTCGCGTTGCTGGGATGGACTTTCAGTAGCGGGTACGGTTGAACTCCATTAGCCCGGCTGGCTGACAAAACCCTGGTACATGGCACTGAAGCTGAAATTTGTGAACAGTTGTTCTTGGGTTTTAGCAACCTGGAGGAAGCCGAGGTTTGGGTGGAAGGTGGCCGTGTGTTTTTCCCCCCCCCCCATGCGGTGCTGCTAGAAGCAATCCTTGTATGCTTGGGGCTCACACCAGCAGAGCCGAGCTTTTGCTGCCATGGGTTGGTGGGTCTCAACCCACCTTCTGTTATGGCTACTGAGAGGTTTAAGTTTTACATAAAGGGACTGAGTTTTCCTAAATGCTTATGTAATGTCCACTTCTTTTTAGTGCTGGCACAATAATGTGCCTTTTTCCTAACATTAGGAACTCCAGTCTTTTGAATGATACCCTTTAAACACTGGAGGCTCTTTCATTTTGAGATCAACCCAAACTGATTACAGTCACATAGATGTGAATGGAATTACACCTGTTCAACACATACATTGCTGACTTCAACTTGTAAATTAAAGGAAGGAAGGTTAGAGAGTAAATAAAGATATTGATATGTTGCCCTCAATACACATACCTGAGCCGGAGATGAGTTTCCATTGGTGGTAGCTCATTGAGTTGATCGACTTCATTCAGAGACATTGGCAGTGCCCTCCGTAAGTGGGGGGGGGTGTGTGTACACAAAACACTAACTTGAGAATTTAAATATTGAAAAACTTGCTCTTTACTACTGGAAAAAAATACTGAATTATTTCCTTTTTAAAGGAAATATGTCAAGGCTCTGGATGGAAATGGCTGGGGGTGTCTGTTTCTGGAAAAACTGATGTGCTGAATTGTAACCAGCAGCTACATTTGTTCCTTTCAAAGCATCTTTTGGAATAGCTGATTGGGAAGAAGTTTGTCAGAGACACTTGTGCGAGGGAATCTGATGTTCCTAACTGGGCATGCAAATATTCACATACTTAAGAACTGAGTTTAAAGTTTAATAGGCAAGTGTAGCTGTTGAGTATTACTTTTAGTTCAGTTGTGCAGAGACTTCTGTTATGTTTACAGTTAAGGAAATGGGAAGTCCTGTGGGAAGTTGGGGGTAGTACTTGGAAACATGTGGCTCTGTGCTGGATCAAGGCTAATGCCATATTTCTTTTTTTCTACTAATATTTTGTTAGCCAGAAACCTAAAAATTGCATGAAAATTGTACAGCAGTGCTTCTAGTTGATTTCTTATTCACAAAGTGCTGGAGCGATTCCTAGATTTTCTGGTAAGCTGTTGAAATGACTCTCATTTCACTGCTGCTACTGTAAACCTTGCTAGTGAGACAAAACAAGATTTTACTTTACCCAGAGCTTGGATAGACCACCATGGTGTCCCTGCAACACCTGACCCCAAACTCTCATGGTGTAGCCCAGTTGCCTGTTCTCCCCATGCAGGTGTTGTACTGGGTCTCATCTCTGTGCTTGTCTGCAACTTCCAGCTGCATCAGGAGTTTCCCCATCCGACTGCCTAAAGCCCATAGTGCAGCCCTCAGGAGGCGCCAGCTTTGAATGTGGTGTGCCTTTTTTTTTTTTTTTAAAAAAAGAAAGTCAATTTGCCATATATTGCATTTATTCTATGAAGAGGAATAAACCATGCTGCAATATAATGTCCTATAAATGAGCCTGTGTGATCTTTTCATTCCCTTTAGTGAGCTTCACTTGCTTGTTGGAGCAGATGGGAGATTGCCTGGCAAGGCTCGGGGAGGGTTTGTACTGGCCCCTGCTCAAAGCACTTTTGGGCCTTTTGAAAGTGGAATTAAGACTTAAAGAAATGGTGTAGTTTGTTGGCAGAAAACACAATGACGTACTGCGTTTTCTGTGAGCATCTTACCTCATTTCTTTAGCAGAGATTCCAGTTCTAGAGCAGTGAACCCTAATAAACTTGAGCTTTCTCTGGTTTCTTGGTTTTAGGGTTGCGTGCTGTAACTGTAGAGACAGAGATGTCTGACAGCTACTCTAGGAGCAAAGTGCTAACTTCATCTTCGGGCATTAAACTCAAGACAGCGTGTGTTGCACTGAAATATTCCTTTGTCTGGGCGCTGCTCGGAGTCAGAAGTAGATTGAAAATGAGCTATTAGAGCTAAAATAAATAGGAACAGTTATTTTTTAGTTTGCAGCAGGTAAAATAAAGCTTCAGCAACTCTTAGTTAGTTTCTTGGGGTTTTTTTGTTTGGGTTTTTGTGGGGGTTTTCTTCTGGTGCCAGTGGCACACATTCTGGAGAGGCGATAGGGAGCATTAATAATTGAGGAGCTGCCCTAGCTTTGCTTTCAACTAAGCTGTTTATGAAAGGTATCGTACTGCACGTGGCCAATGCAGCGTGTTGGGGAAAACAGAGGGTGTTGAACTAAGGCAGAAAAGTGTGGTTGCTATCTGAACTCCTCGAGCGGTGCCTTGCAGCTGTGACCAATTCCTGGGCCTTGCTGTGCTTTGCTGTTGAAGGCAGGGGACAGCTTCTCCCCCAAGGAGCTCGCAGTTCATGTGGGTCAGGTGCTGTTCCTGCCTTTGCTTCCAGAAGCGGAACAGAGGCATGGGCTCGTGAAAGTAACTTCTCTGCCACTGCAGGTTGAACTTGGTATTGTGATTTCCCTGCCCCCACCTACTCCTTGGAGACTTCCCTGCACCACTAGAGGCAGCTCAGACTTTTGAATATATTTTTTACCAATTGCATTATTTTTGCAGCAAAATATTATGGCAGAGGTTTAGTGGATGTATTTCTGTGTATGTGACTCCTTCAGACTTGCTTTTGGAAGTCTGTCTGAGGTGGAAGACAGTGAAATGTGTGTCTCAGAGAGGATTATTTCCCTCCTGCCTGCCTTTGAGCAGGTTGGGTTTGATGGCTGAGGAAATGACAGTCTGACTTGTCTATAAGGTCAGTGGGATCCAAGTGCTTTCTGTTAAATCTCTGTTTCTAATATTTTCAGAAGTTCTTGAATTTGGTCCAACTCTCATTTCCTAGTTTGTCAGGAAATTGTTTTGCTGCTTTATTGAATGAACTGCAAAATAATCCCAAGGACGGGAAAATGTCTTAAGGAGAACCTCAGCAATGCTTTAGCTGCTGGTGTCTGGTAAAACTGTGTAGATGAAAGGTATGCATCTAGCTTTTTTATCCTTATTGCTTTCAGCAGTGATATTAAATTGACTCTCAGGCAACTGGAAAATGCTAGGTGGAAGTTAGTCAATAGTGCACAGCAATATCTCTCCATCCGTACCAGCAGGACCCTGGTTGATGGAGCAGCCGCTTTAGGTCCATCGAACTCTGAGTTCAGCAGAAGAAAAACTGCTGTGAAGTTGTTCTTCCTCAGAGATTTGGTGGAAGGTTTATGAGCTGTGTTGATGATCTTAAGCCTCCTGGGCTGCTGCTTTGAAGTTGGATTATGGCTGGTTTTGGTGTTGGCCTTTTCGAGCGTGTGTTCTGAGTGTGAGTCTGGCCTTCCACCTCTATGGCCAAGGACTGAAAAACAGCCCATAAGGAATTTCACATTTTACATCAGTGTAAATGACTTTTAATTTACACTATTATGGAAACAAGATCTCTTAGTTTTCCTCCCCTTTCATGGGTCATACTTGGTATTTGCTTTATTATGTGTTCTCTGATAGTGTCCCACCCTCTTGCTGCATAACTTGTTTTCCTGGAGGCTGGACCTGCCTCTAGTTGAAAATATTGCCGAGCCAAAACTAAATAGCTGGCTCAGATTAACTGCTAGAAAATGCTTCTACTAAATCTGTGTAGGAGGATAGAAAGGGAGAGGCTGTATCCTGGCTGCAGAATAATGCAGAAATCATAAGATAAGTAACTTCCAGTAAGTAGTAAACTTTTTCACTAAGTTGGTATTAAGAAATGTGAAAAAGTGACAAAATAATAGTGCACTTTGAGTATTGTCCTTCTCTGCACTGGCCAGGCTTCTGCTGTGCCTGCCAAAGCCCAAGCTTCATATAATAGATGCTTTCTTAAAATAAAGCTGTATTGAAAACCAGTGAGAGGCTTTAGTGATACTAAACCCCCACCCAGATATGAAATGCTCAAAGGGGTTTTTGTTTTTGTTTTTTGTTTTTTGTTTTTTTCCTGTTGTGGTAAAACTGTTAATGTGATTGGGTAAATTAGGGAAGGGGTTGGAACTTGAACATTTATTTGTAGAAACATGCAGCCTTTTGATGTTTTATGGCTGAGGTGAAAGTGGTACTTCTGAAGTGCTGCTGAGGAGCCGGGTCTGTCCCCTCCTGTCCAGAACAATACGCAAGGCCGGTGCCAACAGCCTTTTAAGGGAAACCCTGGCTGAGGACAGCCCGGACATCCTGCAGCAAAGCTCTTCCAAAGGGTTAAGTAGTCTCCAAAGAAATGTCCCCTTTGAGATGCCAATGTCTGATCCCAGCCACAAGCAGCTGTATAAAAACCCACTGTAATTTACCCAGTTCTTGCTGCAGGGAGGTTTTGTTTTTGGTGTAGGACTTGGTGGACCTTGGGAAGGTTGTGAAATGCCCTCCCAATACCAGGTTTGGAGCATGAGGGAATGAACTTTGCATGGGGGCTTGTGACCCATGCAGTGAAGCAAAGCCACATTCCTTCCCTGGAGCCAGATGCAGTAGAAACAATCCTGAAATAGAAGCTCTAGGTGATTAGATAATGTAAGAGTTTTTGCCACAAATGTTGCTCATCCTGGGCTTATTGGTGTTTAGCATCGCCCTCCTCTCTGCACCTCCTGCTTTCCCCTCTTGACTTGCAGCTTGTTGCAGCTCTGGATGGAAGCTGATACAGCATGTCAGCTTGGAGAGTCAGCAAAGCTGGACTCCGTCACCGGTGCGCTACCATGGGTGACGCTTGGAAGGAACACTTATGTGACAGCCCCTGGTTTCATCCTGCTGTCAGCCTGAACAATGCAAATCTCTGGGCAAATCCATGGGGAGGGAGGTGTGGCTCAGCAGGAGAGCTCTGCTGTGTGTCCACACCAGGCGGTCTTGCTTATGTTGAATATTCCTGTTTCTAAAGCACTACAGAAATCCGGAAGTGTGTGTGGTAGCTTTGCCTATTGGTATTGCTCTAGGTAAGAGTTCTCTCTAGGCTTATCTCTATCCCCTCTAAGCAGGGACGTGTCAGACCTTAATTCCCTTCGGTCTGTGTCATTGAACTGCAGCATCTCGGTTTATCCCGTTATACAGAGACTTAAGAAAGATATAGCCGTCTGAGTGCTGCAGGAGTGCTGGAGCTGGACAGGAGTGGTGCTCCGGAAGGATCTGCCTGAGCTTCTGATGGGAATTTCTGGCATTTCTTTTCACTCAAATGGGTTCCTGCTCTGTCTGTACCTAGGCTTCTCTCTGACCTGAGCCCTGGTGCTTGTGCTCCATGAATAAAGAGCTGCTGTGTCGCTTCTGGGATTCTTAATATAATGCTAGGAGCTGTCTGATTGTCTTTTGCCTTTCAGATAATTCCTCAAACTTTAAGAAGTCTCAGCATATATTTAATGGTAAAGGAACCTCATGTTAGACAGAGCCAAAGCTGTTTTGTAGGAAGAGTTAATGCTTTAGCTTCTGCAAGATTTTGCAAAGCAGAGGGAAGAGAGGGGGATGTGTGTGTGTATATCTATCTATCTATCTATCTATCTATCTATCTATCTATCTATCTATCTATGAATGATGTGGATGCTCCAGATGCCTTCCGGGTGCTCTGGGATGTTGTGGATTTCACCATGGTCTGGTGATGTGAAGGTGTAGGAAGAGGTTTGGTAAGCTATGGCCTGAGCTGGTGTGCAAAGTGTTTCAATTAAGTGGGTCTGTGGACTGTGATCAAAAGAAAAAAAGGTGAGGAAAAAAAATGCTTAACTTTAGAATCAGGTGAGCTGGGTTTCACAGAGAGCTCTCGATTTCAGAGCTGACTTGGATATCTCTTTAATTGTGCAGGGTTTTATATTCCTCCTGATGAAAAGGGAAGGAAACCACCATTATAAGGGTTAATTGTTCGATAGGGTTAATGGCTCTATCAGCTCACTTGACCTGGTGGTCCTAGTGGCTGCCAGTCATGGTGTGAATGAACAACTCACCTGCAGAGTCACCACATTAACTCTCACAGAAAATTAATAGATCCTGCCTCATTCTGCCCCAAATATGTGCTATTAGCTGATGAGGAAGGAGCTGTGCTGTTTCAACATTTTGCCCTTTCATCAGCCCAGGCATCACAAATTTTAGTTCAATCTTCCAGGAATGTTGGAGGAATTTTGAAATCCTTTGTCACTGATACAAACCCCAGAGAAATGTCAGTGAGAAGGCATGCTTGGTTGTCCTTCCAACAGCGAGACATGCGTTAGGTCCTGCTGTTGCTGCCTGTGTTCTGTAAACATCTATAGAAGGCAAGTTGAATTGTAATAAGAAGGAACTAGGATTTTTCTAAACATGTTCAGTAAATACAAAATATGATTTCCTTCTCCTTTTTCTGTTTGGTGGCTTGGATATCCAGCTCATACATATTTGATGAAATAAAGTATATTTATTCTGAATAAGTATATCAGATTATTTTTCTTTGCTTGAACTCTGTAGTAGAAAAGACGGGCACATATCCTACTCTTTTTTTTTCCTGATGGGGAAAACAGTATGCTAATGAACCAAAGACAAAAATACTCTTTTATCAGACTGAGAAGCTAGATCAGCGCAGATAAAAATAATAATTAAATTTTTTTTTAAAAGAGCCCTTCCATTAGCGTTACAGTGGCAGAGTCCAAATTACAGCTTGCTTAATAAAGGGCATTGCAGTGGAAAAGGCTTTAAAGATCAAGTCCAGTTCCATGTGAGAGATTTACCTTCTGGGTTTCCTTTGACCTGTGGAGCAGTTTGTAGTAGTGGATTTCCTTCATCTGGCTTGCCCTCACTGTCCATGTGCTGTACGGTATGCTGCCCGATTGTAATTCTCTCAGTAATAAAATACTTTGTCATAGAAATCTTCACACAAGCACTGGTGCAGTGCTGCTGTGGAGTTGGCAGACGTGGGCTGTGATGACTGTTGACTCTTTTTTAAAGCGTTATTAGAAGGCTGAAAGAGAAAAGAACCACTAATATCTCTTCAAGCAGTAGCCAAAACCCAAGGGAGGGAGACTAGAGGTCCACACAAAGGTCATAGTTAAACACTTAATAGGATTTGGTGGATTTTTTTTTTTCTTTCTCCAGATTGATTCTCTTAATTTTTCAGGGGTCTCTAAAGAGCTGTGCCATTCTTCAGTGAAGTTAAAACCAATTAGGGCAGAAGTTCTGACTTAGACTTTGAATTTTCAAGTTTAAACTAAGTTACAGATAGCTTTCAAGGTCAATATGTGGTTGCATGCTATGAAATTTAATTGATATTTTTCTTCCCTAAAGCATTGACATATTAGCAGGCAGCTCATCACTTGCATAGAACTCCCCTGGACATCATTAGATTTAACCTGGGATGCTTTATCTCTGAAGGACTTGTATTCAGATTTTTAAATGCTTTCTTTTTTCAGAAATAAGTGAGAAATTCTGCTTGATGTTGCCAAAGTAAAGTATACACAATGAGAAATAGAGGAGGAAGAGGGATTTAAGTGTGGGAGTGCACACACGTAATACTGAGCAGAAATGTTTTAGAAGGAAAAAGATCGGGGAGCTGCAATTAAAGCTTTTAAGAGAAAAACAAAGCAGAGAGTTTAAATGCATAAATATCGCCAAGTTAGAAGTAATTTTATGTTAAAATATTTTAATTTAAAGTAACAGCATTGTCATTACTGTGCTTTATAGATGGACAAAATGCTTAGAGATCAGTCCCAAGAATATTAAGATATGTATAGAGAACAAGCACTGTTTGTCCTCAAAAGAGCACATTGTGGGGATCATTTAAATACTGTAAAGGTAATATGCAAAAAGTGCTTGCCCTCTGCAGAGTTTTGGACTCTTTTCAAGTTTTGCTCTGAGCATCTAAGCAAAACATTCCAGATTATTAATCAATTTATGCTTAAGTCTAAGTTTTTCCTAGCTAATACGATTTTTCCAGAGTGGACAGTACCTGAACAGTGCATTTAGTATAATAACATACAATAACAGAAAAATTATGTGTGAGCCAAATGTTATGTGATTCCTATGCTGGACTCTGTCCTATTTATTCCTGGCAAGAGATCACGTACCATAAGGGAGCGGTGATGCTTCCAGAAATCTGTGGCACGTGATGTGTTTTTCTCCACTGAGGCACGAGGCGATGTGCCATGAAATGTCAGCTCCCTCTCTGTTTCATAAGCGAGTTTGTTCGTTCAAGGGAGACAGCAGCATTTGTAATTAGGCAGGTGAAATCTCTGGGAGGAGCATCCTGTGCCCCTTTCCAAAGGGGGTCAAGGTTTTGTGTGCGTAATCAAAAATATAATGTAATTTGTATTTATGTTGCAAGTTAGAGTGAGCAAAACCCTGGCCTGTGAGCAGCCAGAGAGCAAAGGGTTTTATTTTCTTACATAGTCAAGCGAAAGGAACAATACCTCTTTTATGTTGATAGCCAGGATTAAATTATTCTTGGTCTCATTATTAAATGAAGCATATGATTAAATATTGAAATGAAGACTATTATTTTTCATATCTGCATTGGAATGAGGAAAAGAAAAAAAAAAACCCACATACGGATGAGTCAGTTCCTGTATCCAAAGCAGTGGGGGAGAAGGGAGCTGTTTCCATACAGACATCCTAGGTTTGGAGCCTGGCGGGGCGAGATGTTTACATGTGATTGGGAGGAACGTGCATTAGTTAACTCCGTATCACAGCTGTGCAGGTGGAACGATGCACCTTAAGTAGGTGCATCACCAAGACCATCAGTGCTTGGCATTATGCTCTAGGAGCTGGTACTTTTTCTCAAAGGGATCCTGTCCCTGGGAGCCTGAGAGATAATGATCTCCCAGAAGACCCAATTTCCTACTGCTGACTTACACACATACCTCCTACAGCAGATGCTGGCTCAAAATGTAATGTAAGTGGATAAATAAATACAGTAATATTTTGTTGCCGCTGTGGTAGGTTGTAGAGATCCCAGTGAGGTTAGTGCTATGCTAAATTCTCCTCTACAGGGTTGTGTTTTACTCAGCTGCCCCAAAAGCTGTGTCCCAAGAGTCTGCAGAGCAAAAGTGGTGGACAAAAAGGAAAGATTGTTAACCCTGAACTGCAGGAGTTGTGCTTCTGGTCCTCAGTTTGCAGGTACAGTTTTCTAAAGCCATGTGAAAGGCTTTCCAGGGGTTTGAACCCATTCTCTTGTTTATGGCATGGCTATGGGTGTGTGCACATAAACCAAAAAAAAAAAAAAAAAAAAATCACCCTAAACAAACTCCACCAAATCTTGCAGTGTATTTCTGCTTTTGGGTGGGAGTGAATGTACTTCTTTGCTTGCAGTTTATGGTTGAGAAGCTAATTTGATAGAAGTATGCCTGAGAGAGATGTGGTATTTCTAGAGAATTAAGAATATCATAAGAGATAGATTGGGAAGGCAAGTAAAATTGTCAGGCATGGTTCTTGTTCTGTTTAGATTTACATATATGAATCAGTCTGGGGAAACTTGGGAACCTAGGCTGACGTACAAACAAACAAAAAATTCTTATGGACACAGATAGTGATGTTTCTGCAATTTGTGTGCTACCAAACCTCTTCATAGAATTTGCTTGTTTCCAAGACAGCATTTATACCAGAAAACAAAATGCAGTTAGGAGTGCTTTGGATGGCAGCTGAATTACATTAGCAGCACTTCCTAATGGCAGTGGTCTGTCTTGCTTGGTTCAGTCAGGTCTCTGCATTCATTCCTGTCATAGGGTGGTTAAAGCAGAATGACCCTTTTCCCCTAAATGTAACTAGAATTTTTTAATAGATTTCCTCGATGTGTCCACAGTTCTTGAGGAGTTTCCCTCATGCAATTACTGGCCTTTTTCATGTGATTAAAAATACAAGACTATGAAATGACAGAGGAAATCTGTGGATCAGAAATTGTCTGATTTGAAATTCATGCCATTTTATGTTATGCATGACAGCTTGCAATGTAAGCTGAGTGAACAGAAAAATTTCACCTTGTTGCAATGTACCATTACCAGCCTCCATCTCTGAAGGTGCATCTCTGTTTGCCTTGCATTGCTCCCGATTCCCAACAGTTAGAGGGAAGAACATGTGAGAAACTTGGTCTTTCTCACAAAGGTTAGAAAAGTCAAGCTCTCTTGACTCCAGCCATAGTAGAGTGCATGAAAGTTTGCTTCTTACAACAGCTTCAGTGTTTCTATTTCTGCCAGATCTCAGAGGTGTGATTTTGGCTGCTGCTGCTGCTGCAACCACGTGTGGCCTGATGGCTCAGAGCTTTTGATTTCACTCAGCCCATCACTGTCCCCTTCCAAGCCTTAGTCCACTCCGTCTGCAGCCTTCATACTTGTGCTCTTCTCTGAAATGGGGAGGAGGAGCTTCCCAAATCATCACAAGGATTGTTTCAGTAATGAATGAAGCTGTACTAATTGCCAAAAAATCACAAGAGTTAGTAGCACAGAAACATGTGTATTGTATAAGGCTTCTTTTTGAAGCTGTGGTGTATTGAAGTGTACTCTGCTCTTGCACAGTTCACTGCTTGTTTGGTAAACTTACAGCTATTATAAGTATTTAGTTTATTGCTGCATTGATGGTTCTATTAATAGTCTAACTTGGTAGGAATGAGTGGAAGTTGATGCAGAAGTACAGATAGGCCTTACCCAGGCTCCATTTTGTTATTTTTATTAGTGACAGATGTATTTTGTTGGCATGCTGTCCCACACAGCTGAATTGCATCAAATTCCTCATGCTCTTGGAACTACACTTTAAAAAAAAAAAAAAAAAAAAGGTTCTGACTGTAGAGCTGAATTTTAGATTGAGTCTACTGGGTTGTTTGTGTAATCACTTAAAAGTTTATCCTTAACTTGCTGAGCAGTGTTTATAAATCAGATTTCAGTAAAGTTTGCAGTGTCAATAAACCTCACAAATGACTTGGCAGTCGGCTTTTGAACTCTCAGTGGGCAAAGTACAGACGCAGTGGTTCTTGCGTCACGCGCGTTACTGAAATGTCCTATTAGACAAGTGTGTAGAGTTACAGTTTTTTGTGTGTTTTCCTGTGATTGGGACCTCGTGAGTTTTTGTTAGCTACCCAAGGACCATCTGCTGCTGTGCTGATTCACATCTTTAAGGAAACCTGCCATGGGTTGATAGCATTGATTCCAAACTGGCAAGTAATGGAGCAGATCAAATACACCAGGGATGCTCTGGTCTTCCAGAAATTAAAGTTTTCATTATAGAAATGTGGAAATGGGAGACTATTAATTTTGTCCTCCTGACATTTGTTACTAAATCCTACTTATTTCATGTGGTCTCAATTATTTTCAGTTTTGACATTTAGTGCACTGGAGATCTGTGGAAAAAAAAGCCCAGTCACTCTAGAAGTTACTGACAGATCTAAAATCGTTTTAAGAGGGGAGACTTGGGTTTGTTTCTGCTACATCTGATGCTGAGATGCCCATAATGAAACTACCATTCCCAGTGCTGAAACATGCACCTTTGCAGCTTGCCTGCAGACTTGGGCAGACGACATTGTGGTGTTTCTATTGGAGCTTCCTCTTCTGAGGTTTTCATAACTATAAGTAGAAGCAGAATGCTTTTGCTTATGCGCTAGCACAATTTCTAGGTGGAAAATGGTGTGAAAAGGAGACCTGTTATCCAAGGCTGCAGTGGGGATTTCCTAAGCATGTGTAAGTCTGAGTTAGGAAACCATAAAGGGGAAGGTCTGGAAGATAAGATCCTTTTGTTTCTATTAATGCTGGGGAGGAGGCTTCCCAAGATGCTTGCAGCGAAGAGCATGATGGATTTTATTTTAAAGCTATGTTGCATTGAACTTTATTGCTCAGCTGAAAATATCCCAGTGCTAAATCAAACTAAACTAATTTCCCCCCCCCCCCCCCCCCCCGTTTCTGCATTGCTGGTTTGATCCCTAGATATAGAAGATAAGCAGAAATCCCCCACCATTTAAAAGGATTAGAACCGGTTGGTGAGATTTTGGCTGTAGAATTAACTGGTGGGAGCGGTTTCACAGTAATAAGGGACAGGTTAAATGCATGGACGAGTTGCCTGTTTCTGTATTTAGCAGCAAGCAAGTGGCAGTAGTCCTTCAGCACATTTCTGTAGTCTTGCCTGATCAAGATGTGCTTTTATACTTTTTGTTGAGCTTCACATTTTTGTTTTTGTTTAACTTTCCTTCTTAAGTGGCACTTGTACTTGAGTTACTCATATTGCCTTGTACCTCCTTACTTACCTTTCTCAGGCTGAGTAGTCCCTTTCTTTCCCCATCTGCTCTGCTGGTTGTCCCTCTGGTGTGGAACCTGTTCAGCTGGTGATAGTGATTAATGACCGCACCAAGCGTGGTTGTCTCAATTCTTATTTTTTCTGGCACACACAAACTGAAAGGCTGAAGGGTCTGGCAGGCCTCACAACGGCAGCTTTTTGATTTGCTACATTGCCTGCCACCACTCTCATACTTGCAAAACTTCTCTGTATTTCTTGGAGCAGTAACACAACGCTTATCTAAAATGGGATGGTAATGCGGAAGGGAAGAGTTTGAGCTGTTCAGGATGTGGGTGGCTCTGGTTAGCCAGGAAAGCAGAGGTGCCTGGCATGGGGGAAGGATCCTCACTGCTTATTTTTTCTTCCAAAACACTTTTTCTGTGTGTCATTGCAGTTTTCCCCTTTCCTGGACAGTCAGTGGAAGGAGAGGCTCAAAATCTCATGCTGCTAGAACCTGCTTTCTGGCTGAATCTGATTCCTTAGGTTTGGGAAGTCAATGGGACTTGACTGTACCTGAGTACTCCTCATCTTGTTAAATCTGGAGCTTAAATTATTTTGTTAAAAATGGAAGTGAAATCTTATGCGTTTGAGTTATTTCCTAGAACTTTATCTTTTTATTCTCAGCTCATATTCTAGGTGACCTTTTGGTGCCATCAGTAGACGTAACCAAACAGTTCTGTTATATTAATTCAAGCTATTTTTGACATCAGTATTAAGCCAGGATTTTTAAGGAGAATGTCAATCAAACTAACTTTGGACAGCCTTTGTCCTCATATGACTGACTAACTCTAATCTTTGCTCTGAAGAGGCCTGTGACCACTTCAGTGGGTGATCTGTGAGTCAGTCCTGTGGTGGCATTATCTGGATCTGTGTGTGGCTGCCCATGGCAGTAATTAACACATGCACAGCATCCCTAATTTTGAAGGGCTACAAAGATATGTTTTCTGTAACACAGCTCGAGATGTCAGAGAAACTGTTGGGAACTGTCTGAGGGAAGCGAGAGAACTGAAGTGGAATGAGATTACTAAATTAAGTATAGGCTTATGTCTCTGTGCAAGGGGTTGGAGACCTTCTTCTACAAGGATGAAGGTGCCTGTCTTGCTGCCCTTGCAGTTAGCATGTGAGCTCTTCGGAAAAAATTCAAGTTGAGAACCCATCCAAATTTCCACCTTTCAGAAAGTATCCTGCAAAATTGGCTCTGGTTACTGCATTCTGGGGTTGGTCTAGTCATCTGAAATAGGGATCCAAACCTTCTCTGGCTTGAGTTGAAAAAGACCTGTCCTCAAAAAGAATAATTTTCTGGCTATATTTTGCTTACTATATGTATGAGCCAGAAAGAACTCTTCACTCTCAGAATTCCACCAAGCCATCTGAAGAGTGAAGTTTCTGGTGATTTGAGTGTCTGTCTCTTGATGTGTACATTGAGCCAAATCTAGAAGTGCAGTTTTTTCTGTATAACGGCAGATTGATGTACGCTGGTTTTGTCATAGATGATGCTGTATTTAGGGATTGGTGAAAGTACATGCACTTTTATGCAATATTAAATATAACTTCTGAGATAAGATATTAATTTGTGTTAATGTGTCCAGTTTCGTAATTAATTTTAGGGAGACAATCCTTCTAACAAAAGACTGTTGTACACTTCAAGAATTATCCTGATATGACTAGGTCAGCAAAGGTTTTCATATCCAAAAATATGAATTAACTATTGATCTTAATTGGCTGCAATATAATTTTTCATTTTTAGAAATGGAGTATTGGCTAAGGCTGGAGCTTGGGAGCTCTGAATGCAGTTAGTATTATCAGTTAGATTTTTACAGATATGAAACTGAGGTAGAAAAGTAAGAAATTTGCCTGAGGTCAAATAAGAAATATGTGACAGTTACTGGTGTCTCCTTATTCTTTGCTTGCCTTGTCTACTATTTTTTTTTTCCTTCAACCTTTTTATAGCACCTAGCGCTCAGATTTTGATTTAAGCCTTTAGCCTTTGATTTAAGAGTACAGGAGCTACTGTAACATGGTAATGGTGAACCCTTGGAGTCTCTTGGCATGTAATAATCATTTGGACGAAAGTAGCAAGAGGATTGCAAACACTCTAATTCCTTTTCTCATGCTGTCTGCTGTCTTGCTAATAAATTCACAAAGCTTATATGATTAAAAACTTGAGAACCTGGTGCACTCCATGTGCTCTAATTAAAAGTGGTAGAAAACTTGAAGCTTACTTTGAAGGGCCATAAAAATCTGAAGGTGGCTTTGAAAGTTGGTTGTTGGCAACAGAGGACAAGGCCGTGGCACCATCATGGGGTTTGCTGCAGGAGCAGGATGTGGTTCCATGCTGATCGTACCTGGCTGCCGCCTGTGCAACTCCAACTGTCACATTCATCTTGGTGCAGTAAATGGCTTGCTGAGTCAGAAGCATCTCAGTTTGACCATGTATTTTTGCACAGTACTGCAGCGAGTCACTGACTCTGATGTGGTTGAGTTACTGAAGTGAATAAAAGAGGCGTTAGTAAAAATAAAGTGCTTTTCGCTAGCATCTAATCCATGTAAGTGGTATGCTTGCATGGTGAGAGTCCATGTTTAGTGGTTCGAGATATAAAAACACTTTATCCTTTGCCACCTGATCCAAGGATGGGACTTGCATCTTCCCTTTGTAAAGTGATGCACTGCAGGAGTTGGCACTCCTCCTGTTTGCTCTAGCCACTGGCTGGTGCCTCAGGGCTGTCTGTGCTGCAGTGCAGGCTCAGTGGCACTGAGGGAATGGGGGGGGGGGAAACCCCAACATATTAAGTTTTAATGAAATGGGAGCAGTGTTCAGTTAGTGTTCAGTTGGGTCGCTGGAGCCTGCTCTGGTTGGGCAGCCTGATCTCTGTCCAGAAGCTGGGTGATGCTGTGGGTGAGGTGATGGTGAAGGCTGGAGGCCACTGTAGTGTTCAGTGCTAGCCATCACCCCTCAGTCAGTGAAAGCCATCACTGCCCTCCTCGAATAAGGACATTGAAGTATATCGATGTCAGGCTGTCCCCAGCCCTCCAATTTCACTGCATGGCTTTAACCACAGCGCTGTTGTCTCTCTCAATTGGGTCTACTCTTGATTTACTAAAAGAAATAAACAGAATTTCAGCTTTGTGTTGGTGCGCAGCCTCCTGGCTGGGAAGAACTGTGTTGAGGAAATTGCCTGATAAACTCTGGCTTCTTGGCCATTAACCTGAGCTGACTAATGCTGAATGAATTGCCTCCGTACAGCAGGGGCCTTCCAGGCTCTCCTTCCAGGATTGATCCTTCAACTTGTTTAGTAGCACAAAGTGCAGTGGCTGTGGCACGTGCGTGGCTCAGGGTGACACTCCGTTAAGATGCAACACGCTGTACTTAAAGGAGCATGAGAGTCCAACTGTGAGTGCTGGTACTTAGCCCTGCCCTGAATCCCAGGGAACCAGAAGACAAGTACCCTGATCTGCTGGAAGCTTGATTTTATTAAACAGTAATCAGCAGCGGATATGCGAGCATAATTTACTGAGTATCAGAAGGTCTTTTTAAACATTTTACTGAATTAAAAAAGAAAAACTGCCGTGCACAGTTTTATTGTTTCTTTATGAAATACAGCTGTTGAATTTCTATTTTCCCTTATTATATTCACTGTCCCCCAGCCATCCATCATTACATCTCTCTGGAGTCATGATTGCTCCCCAGTCTCCAGTATTAAAAACCCATCAGAAGAGTCCAGTTGGAATTTTTCAAGCATGCATGGCATCTTGGCATCACAGTTCTCATTAATTTTTGTGACATTAAAGGTTGGGATCCCACAGGCAGTCTTTTGGAAATATTTAGTTTCCATGAAGAAAAAAGCAGTGAGGGAATTTTTTGCCTCCAAACTATTTTTTAATATTTTTTTATTTTTATTTTTTTAAGCAAATAGAAGCAAGCACTTCTGTTCTGTTAAACCATTTGTGGAAGCTCCCCTTCAGCAGTAAATGGGAGCTGGTGTTGTGGTTGGGAGTCTGTAGCTGGCACGTTGAACGCTCGAGTTAAAGCAGCATCTCTGCAGGTACATATTTAAAACTAAAATATTACAGCAAGTTAAAACAACTTTGGCAGCATGTGCAAATTACTTGGCAAAAGTGTTAATTTCCTTGTTAAACGTCGTAGCAGAAAGGGCCTTTGATCCCAGCAGCCTGTTGGGAGTCCTTCCTAATTGTTATCAAACTATCCTGTAGCTTTAAACAGATAAGACCTAATTAGCTAAAGTGGTGTTGCCTTTTTCAAAATAAAGAGTGCCCTCTCAATGTTAGGCACCTGTGTTTCTGCTCTTTCAGCTAGAATTACATATTTGGCGCTCTGCCCAACATATGACTTTAAGTGAGGGCTGGTATCCTGTGGCAGTCGGTGGCTTCCAGCAGTGGAGGAGAGGGGACTGTGGCTCACATTTCCCATGTGGCCCAAGCACAACATACAACTGACCTCCTTCATATGCGAGTCAGGAATTTAAACATTTTTAATGACAGAAATATGAAGGGCTGATGTAAAAGTATCTCTTTGTGTGTGTCCTTTGCACTTGTGAAAAGGAAGATGGGGAAAATTACATCGATGGAGTAAGGTCTGACTTCCCTGCCTCAATATAAAGAGTCTTCTCCACTTCAAAAGATTACTTCAGTCATTAATTTGGAATATCCTGTATTATTAACCTTAGGCTATTAGTGAGGGTACCACAGAGGAGGAGGAAGGAGAGAGGTTAGAAATGCAGTATTCTTTGGTCTCCTTTACCCATCTGCTTCCAGTGGGAAAACTGAAGCATTAAGGATTTGGTTCAACACCTGTTAGGTTACTCAAGTAAATAGAAAGATTTGACCAGATGTTTAAGAAAAAAACATATGGCAGACAGGGAAGGAGAAACTGTGCCAATTTGTCTGTTTAATCAATCAAACTTGTAACAATCAATGCTATTGTCCATACCCTTAATAAATAATTGTTCCCATGAAATTCTGTTTAATGCAGTGTAGAACTTCATTGATTGCCCGTGGCAGTGGGCAGAATGAAGGATGCAGTAGGTTCCTTTGCTGATGGTACAGAGCTTTTGGATTTTTCTTGCCACGTGTTTTTAAGCCCCAAACAAAAAAGGTGTAAATCAATTCTGGGAATAGATCGAAACAGGATTCATAACCACCTGCACAGTTTTGAGAGGTCACTTGAAATTTAGTTACAATGAGTATCAGGGAAAGGAAAGAATACAGGTTTAGTTTTGCAAGGTATTTTGTGAAGGTGGATGCCAATTCCTTTAAGCTCAGGTTCCTTCTTGATTTTTTTTTTTTTTTAATATATAAACCAGATATTAAAGAAAATGTTTTGTTTGCATCACAGCCTACTACCAATTGTGGTTTATCTAGAAAAATATTGCTGCTGTGAATCTAGGGGAGCTCCTCTAGTGGTGTGATTTGGGTGTAAAAGACTATGGTTTTAAGTGGTTTCCTGGAGAAACATTTTACACCAGCTCCCATCAAAGATGGTTTTAGTCTAGGCACCTTCAAGGATCGAACGCCGAGTGTCTCACCTGTCCAGCAGTGCCCTGGCTGCGTCCTTCAGACTTCAGCCATCGGTTAGAAGGAAACAAGCAAGTTCAGGATGCTTTCTTAGTCATACAAATGTGGATCATGTTAGGATAAGCAACTTGTCATTAGAGGCAGGGCACAGTTCAGCTCCTGACGTTATCTCACAGTAGTACACCTTCTGTCGCATCGTAATGATTAATCACAGCCTTGTTCCATGTGTTACCAGGCAGCCTGCATTTGCTTAACAGTCAGTAACTACTACACGTACTCTGCTGGCTTAATCCCTAGTGACTGTTTTCTAATGCTAACCGTGCTGAACAATAGGATATCATGACAGTTTGTGATTGATCTTTTTTTTTTTTTCTTTTTTTTCCGCCTTTGCAAATAATTGGGAGTTTCTCTATTTGAGATGCTTACTTAGCTGTCTTTTACTATGGATGGTTAAGCACTGCACTGGTTGCTGCCATTATCGAATAACTTTTAACTCTTCTCTAAGTCAGTATTTGGCCAAGTTGAGAACGAGGGTATTTCCTTTCTGTAAGATCACTGTGTGTGTGTGAATTGGTTGGTAGCTAAATACTAGGTCAGGCAGGGGGTAGTATTTGGAGCTCAGGCTGCTCAGGTTTGCTTCAACTTCTGTGTACAGCTCATCGCTTTCCAGGCACTGGTGAGGGTGAGGGAGGCTGTGTCTTTAAAAAGTCTCCATGAACATCCTTGGGTAACAGCTCTGCAGTCTCAATTAAAATGCAGATCGAACTAGTTTTACTCTGTTTAGGAAACAAAAGAACAGTGAATATGCAGTTTGTAAAAGGGGAGTCAGGGTTTGTCTTGGTCTCCACCCCATGAGTTGAATAGGAGAGCTCTTCTCCATAGGATATAGGAACAGAATGATTTTAAAAGGCACTAAAATCACCTAATGACAATATTTTCTTAATACATACCTTTTTTGCTGATGTCATGCAGAGCATTATAGAAAAAAAAAAACTAACTTGTTTAGACCCAGATCAATGTATACTTTAGCTGACAAGCTCTTTGTGAACATGGCGATTATTAAGTGAAGCATATGCTGATCTGGGTCTAAATATGTTTTTCCTCTGTTGTCTGACACTGTGTTAATTAAAACATCTCTTTGCTGTAGAGGCTGATAGTGGCAAGTGCCATCTCATTTCCTTAGCGAAGCCCTGCTCAGGCTGGGCACTGCTGCCAGCAAAGGGATGTGGAGGGCGTGCAAAGGAGCCTGGCTCTCCTTCAGCTCAACTGTCTTCACACTTCATGCCTTTGACTGAAGAAATTGGTTAAAAAACAGCTTTAGAGAAAAGCTGAAGTTTGTGCTGGAGTGCCTCAATCTGAATGATTTAGTGCCATTTCTGCCCTACCCTCTGCACTGCTGTGGCTTGATTTTCTAGGAACAAAAGATACCGGGAGGTGGAAGGAGAAAGGACTGCGTGGCCTCTTCCTTTTTCCCAACATCATCTAATCTCCTTAATTTTCTTTGGATAAACCGATTCTCATTTCCTGGTATTTCTAGACACCTCTTTTCAAACTGCTGGAAGCGATATGTCCACAGAATTCCATTTTGGAATAATGAAATTTTGTTTTGCACTAGGAGCAAAATTATGCTCCTGAAGATTTTTTATTTTTTTTTTTCTTCCGACTTTCTGAATGTCTGAAGTAGGCTTTCCTGCTTTAATCCAGATCATTGGGATTTGCTTATATATCAGATGCAAATCTCTTTGCTTCCATAATCCTTTATAAACTGTTGTTGACTTTTCTGTTGACTTTTAAAATTTTATCCACTATCTCAATGGGTACATATATCCTGAGGTTTGAATTTTTGAGAAGTGCATCCTGAGTGAATGGACAGATCTGTGCTAATATGGCTTGACAGTCTGCTGTGAGGTTTGGAGGAGGGTTGTGCTAAAATACAGTATCTACCCTGTCTAAGCTCTTGCATTTTCTCAGAGATAGAAGGATGAAAAATTTGTCCCTGCTTTAAAGACTTTTTTGTTTGTTCACTAGACTTTATTTGAGACTTAGAAGGTGATGTGGTCTGAGATAATAAACACTTGCTTCTGTATTCACTTGTTGAAGAAAGTACAAGGTGTCTGCAGTGCTTGAGAAGATGTTGAAGATGGGGGTAAGGAAGGGCTCAGTGCTGGAGCTGTCGTGGTTACTCCAGTAGTTTGTGTATCACTTCCCTTGCTGGCTGGTCCTGTGTGTTTGAGACTTGATTGCAGGTCCAGGGGCAGGAGGTGAAGTGGAGCCTGTGTTTTATCCAGTGTAAATGGGATCCGAGGGTGCTACCGCTCAGTGTTTTCAAGGAGAGGACAATGTGCTTCAAATCTATAAGGGTCATAACAGAATTCTGTAACTGAAATTATTTTGAAGAAAGCTGGATTTAGAATGTATATTAAACAATCTGTGAGACAGTGGAAAATATCACTTCTGTGGTTGAAAGAAGAAAAGCAAAAATGAAGATGTTGTAGTGTCTGATTAATTTGTGATCTGATGCCTTGCTGCCCTTTGCTATGGAGGAAAAAAATCCCTGGGATAACTTATTAAATGATTAGTTTTATCTTTGTGTAGTTGGCTGATTGCAGTACAATAAGTAATTTTGTTGTTATTGCTGTTTAAAATTACAGTATGATCTGGAGTAGAACAGAAACAGGATAAAACTTAATAGCACCAAATGCTATGATTAGAGAATGAAAACAAAAAGAGGAATTATGATACATGCAGAGACAGAAGATGATGGTTGTGGCATTTGATCAGGGATGGCTAGTCCTCTGGGGTGGTATGGGTATGGGAAAGACAGCAAATACTGCCAGGCAGTGTCTCTACTGTGACTGGGAAATCTCAGCTGGAACATTGTGCTCATCTTTTGCCATATGTGTTTAAAAAAAAAAAAAGCATATAAGTAAGAATAGGCCCCTGAAGTGTATGTAGGTATTGGGTGGTAAAGGTGGTAGAAAAGCCAAGCACGGTAATTCCAGAGTGTGGGGCAGAGAGGAGACACCACTGATGGAGGGGATCTCCTGGAGCCAGAGATGAGCCTGAAGAACAGGCTGAAATTACAGTCCGTGATTAAATTTTTTTTTGCAAATTGGATGTTGGGCAACAGCAGCATGATAGGAGTGGTGGCAGCAAGAAGCAGCTGATTGAGCTGTGGAGGTGGATGTGGGTAAGGTGGTGTTGGGAGCCAGTTGGACCTGCTGATAAGTGTGGTCTGGTATGTGCTCTGAGGGTGGGTGCGAGCCCCCCTGACTCATGGATAAAGTCACGCTGGGGCATTGTGTTTGACTCTTGGTGCAGGAGCATGGTAGGTGGCAAGAGGAGGGCTCACCCAATTCTTTAGAATTTAGTGAAATGCTTATTGCCCTTAGGTGCCTTCTGCCCTTCCATGAAAGGTTTCTTTCAGGGCACTTCAATCCTTTTTTCTTCTCTTTTCATTAGGGTGTGTCAAAAATATTTTTTAATAATAAAAAGATCATCTGCTGCTATAGGAGAATTTTGCCTTCTACTTCAGCGCATCTCCACCTTTGACCATTCCCTTGTGTTCTGGTGCAAATAGTGTAGTTCTTGTCAGTCTTTTAGAAGAGGTGACTTAATACCTTTGGTTTAAGAAAGCAAGTCAAGGCTTTAGTGTCTTTCATGTGTAAAAACCTGTCTTGCAGACTGATCTGTTTGGACTAAGGAGGGACATTGCTAGCATTTGAGGTAAAACATGCAGTCAGAAGTGGTTTGAAGCCATTGTTCTTGCTATGGTAACTGTGGTTGTGTAGATGGTACAGCATTAAATAATCCCTAGATTTGGGAAACGGAGGGGTCCCAGTTTCCCTATCAACTGATCCGGAAAATGTGGTGGAGAATAAATCTGCCCCCAAACGCCTCTAGTTCCCTAGTCTGCCAGGAGTTGGGGATTAGGGGCAGAGTCATGTAGCCCTGCAGAGGTGAAGCCTGTGGAGGTTGGTTTTTCTCAGGTCGTGCTGCCAGAGACCTGCTGCAGCCTGGCAGAGGTGACGGGAAAGAAGTCATCCCTCTTTCTCTGTGGCTGGTGGCCTCCAAGTCAGGATTTGGGGCATAAGCAGACCTCTGTGCCAAAACCAGCTGGCTCTGTGCAAAGAGCCTTGCTTCACATCCAGGGTGAGCTTCTGCAAGGTGAACTTCTGTTAATCAAACAGTACTTGGGATTGGATTCAGCGTGGGACAGTCCCTCCTGCTCCTCTGTTTATGGAGGTGAAGTTTGGTTACTTTACCTAATAATATGCATTTAGTTACTCCTAAGGGAAAAAAAAAGCTCATTTAACCCCAAGTATCGGTGATCTTCATGACTGATTCTGTTTCTTGAAGTAGGTAGAGCAATATGGAACAGATCTATCAACAACTGCACTTAACAGCATCTTCTGTGTTTGGTGCTTTTATAATAGGGAAAAAAAACCCCAAACAACCCACATTTCTATCTTAACTAGAGTGCATCTAATTAAAAACAACAACAAAAAAAGGACATCCAGATTGTAACAGCAAAATATGCTTTAATCACAGTGTGACCTTTTTATAATATTTTTCCTGTCATAAGTGTAGTTGCTGATGCTTTGATACTTCCACCAGTGAGGCTTACAAAAGTTGCAACATGAATATAGAAAGGATGTATACTACGTTTTGCAGTTTTAAAAACATCAAAGCAAATCTATGACACTGATTTTTATGCTTTTGTTGTTCATCTGCATGGTCTTGCATCTATAGGAAAATCAGGTAGTGACTAACAGCTTGTGAATACTTAAGGAGAGTGGTTTGAGGTTAGTACAAGGTGAAAACACTAAGCAGTTACCCAAGATCTATCATATTTTTACATGCAGCTGCTTACCTTTTAAGGCAGTCATTATAATATTTAAAAGCTAACTTTTGCTGTTCACGTTGTTGTAGGACAATTCCCTTGTGTTGTGACAACAGCAGAAATGCTGTCGTTTTGTCAGCAGAATTTCATTGCTTGAGATTCTTTAAACAAAGTTAGGGACTTCTGGGCCATTTCCCTCTGACATATAATTTTATCTCCTACCTTGCAGTGGTCCAGCCTTCCTTTCTTTATGTCTGTCTTGCAAGATGCTGTATGAATTGAAGGAGGTTTGGTAGTAATAAGCTTGCTAGTAGGGTTTTTTCCCTGGATGGTAGGAATTTATCATAAATGTAATGAAAATCTGCTCCTGATGGCACTGTCCAAAAGCAACCTCAAACATTAAGCATTGTAGCCCATGAATGTGCTTGGGGCAAGACAGCAGTATTCCTCCCATCTCCTTGATGAAGAGCTTAAATGACATTGTTACTAATTCCTTTTCTAGAAAGTGTGACTCTTCCTGCATATTTATCCCTGTTTGTGAGGGAGCAGCTTCCTACTGCTGGGGAGTTGCAGCGAGCAGGCTGTCAGTTGGTGAGGCAGGCAATTGAATCAAGGCACTAAAACATGCCACTCCAAAGCTGTTTAAATCATTGTAATGCGAATTATGAATTTATTACAATACATATTACCTCAGGGGACAGAGAGGGAAGGGAGATCTGAAGGGGCTGTTTGTAAACATGTAAAACAATAAGTGTTTCCTGCCTTGTCACCACGACAGGGAGCTTGCCTGCCGAAATAAAACCTAAATAGATGTGTATGCAGGCAGCAGCTCACCTGAGGCCGGATGGCTCTCGGTGGGTCAGGTAACAGACTGCTTAACAAAAAAACCCCCAACACCCAAAACCATACCCCAAACAACAACAAAAACCCCTCTCTAGATTTGAAGGTCACTGATTTTTATTGTTATATCTCACTCCCAATTTGTTCCTCAACGTTGGCCATCTCTATCTCCCCCTTCCCATCTCTTCTTCCCCCCCCCCCCCCAGCATTTCTTCTCCTTTGCAAACAGCCCTGCAGCTGCTCACCTCTGGCTTGCCTGAACCCTATGGAGCTTTTGCAGCTGGGTATTTCCAGGTGAGCAGCAGGAGTGTGTCCAGGAAGGCACAAAAATGGTGAAGCTGAGGGTGTGAGGTTGTGGGGTCCACGCGCATGAGAGCGGTGCTTGCTCAGTGCCTGCAAACCAAGCAGTGCTGAATTCAGAGTCCTGGTTCATTTTCTCCCCATCTGCACTGGGGATGGTTTAAGCTTATTGGGATGTTGGCAGCCCTGGGCACCATACATCTGCTTCTGCTGTTGTTTGAGCTGGCGCACCATCAATTTAAGGCTGGTTTGGGTAAGATTTGGAAGCATTGGTGAGCCCAAGCCCCTGACTGTGCCACCGGGCTTGGCTGCAAGCGTGTGAGCGGCAGGTCACGCTGCGGGTCTGTTGGGAGAGCCTGGTTAGCCTGAACAGTGAATCTTTCTTCCGTTGTTTGGCTTTCCTCCTGCTGTGGGTATCACGTCATGTAGCCTGTGCAGCAGCGAATGAATAAAGTGGAGTGACTTTTGATAAGATATTTCCTGAAAAACATTGATAGGGCTTTCACTGGCCCAAATTGCTTCCCTACGAAGGAGGTTTTTGGTGCCAGGAGAGCCAATTTACCACCGTGTGCTATGACGTTCCCCACTGCACAGCTGGTGGAGCCCAAATCCCAGTTCCTGAGTGAGCCCAGTGTCCTGCCAAGGAGACCAGATCTCTGAATGTCACAGTATGAGGTTTGTGGAGCAGAAGTGCTGTGCTCTTGGAAGGCCTAATGTGTCCTGTGCTTTGGACAAGCTGCCGCAAATGGAAGGGGTAGCTGAGGCTAGAAGCACACACCTCCTGGGGAGCATCACAGAAAGTACGTGGACACTCATAACTTCTCTAAACAACGTTTTTGAGTGTATGTAGTGATTGTTTTGCATTTTTTGTTAGGTTTTTAGCAGCAGTGCTGATCCTTGGTGTCTGACAGTGGTAGCCTCAGTTGTGACTTTTCACATCTTTGAAAGATGAGAACACAAGCAGCTGCCTTCCTTACCTTCAGGTCTTCGCTCCATCACTGGGCTATCTGCTCAAAAGAAGATTGGCATCCCCCAGTGGTGTAGCATCCTACTAGCCACTCCATACAATTTACTGATGAGCAGTGGTGGGATAATAAATTTTAGTCATTACTGACCAGGGCAACGTAACAAAGGAACCAGAAGCTTACAAAGGCATGGCACCATATCCCATTACTTTTGCAGTTTGAGAAGCAGCATGCTTCAAGTGAGCTCTGAAGGGTATGGTGCTGATTGATGTGGAGGTAATGATTTATAAAAAGTGGAAAATCTAAACTTAGTGCAAGCTGCATTGCCAGCATGTTGGCTGTCCTTAAAGGACTTCTGAATATGCTGCATTGCAAGACTGCAGCGATTTGGCTGCAAGCTATATTTAGCCTATTTATTCTTTGTTGGTGTATAATGTGCAGTTCAGTGGAAAACTTGGTCTCTCCAGAAAGGAGATTTGAACTAGAGTCAAGACAGGGAAAACACCATCTGTCTAGAAAACATTTTTCTTAAGTGATTTGAAGGGAAAGGCTATATATGTAAGATATATGTGCATTTTGCTTGGTTTGCTGATTGGGTCTTCTTGTTTAAAGTTTTTTCTTTTCTTCAGTGATCTTCCACCCTTCAGTTATTAACTCCTTTTAAAAATACAAATGGAAAAAATCACTTTGTAGTTCAGCTCTTTGGACCAACTCTTTAGTAAGAAAATGTAATTTTTTTTCTACTTAGTGAACCACTCCAGTGTTAGGGTAAAAATCAGCCATGTTTTGAGGAGGAGATTATTCATGTTGGAAGCACCCTTAAATGTTGAAAAAGGATTAGCCCTGTTGTATTAAGGAACAGAAAAGAGCAATGAATACTGTCTCTGTTTTAAAGTGCTTACAGTCTGGATTAAAGGTTTTGCAAACTTAATTGGTCATCGTGATCAGTACCAGGCTCTCCCGTGGCTCCCAGCAGTTCATGCATGCAGGAAATATTTGTGCTCTGCCTTGCCAAGGCATGTGTGCCATCACTTGGAAATTAGCTCAGGAATTACTTCTGGGAAGTGTCTGTAGGCCAAGACGTACTCCCCTGGGATTTCCTGCTTTTAAGAGACATAATCTGGCTGAATTGATCAGCCCCCAGCCTATGGACTTGCTCTTTGTCTGAGTGGGGCTCAGACAACGTGAGGCTTTGTTGTGGAAGTTTTGGTCCAGAAGGGGCTAAATTCATAATTTTTCAGGTGAAGAAAGTTGGGGGGGTGGGGTGGTTTGGAGTGCTTTTGGTTGATGAACTGTTGATCTCATTTGGGGAAAACAGATTGAAGAAATGACACTGGTAAATGAAATAGGGATAGAGAGATGGCATCTTTTCATGCATTAGCACTAGAAATAAGATTTTAGATGCCACTTGATCTTAAAAATAATTTCTTAGTTATTAAATTATTGAGCATTATTTGACTAATTGGGAAACGCAGTTGTGTGTAACTTGAATGACCCATCGCACTGTTAACGCGCCTGGAGATGGACCTGAGCAGCCTGATCTGGCTGACCCTGCTGTGAGCAGGGTTTGGGATAGATGGTTCTGTCCAGCCTCCACTCTGGTGATTAAAGCAGACTCTCAGTGTTGGAAATTAGAGCCTGATCACCTTTTCAAATAGGTAACACAACAGATGTTCTGATGTTGGCTAGTGGGGAAGAGATAAATTCTGATAGCTTTATTATATACTATATTTTCTAAGTTCATACAGTGTGCCTACATAATGATACAGGTATCTTAAAATACTGATGTAAACTGACTGTACAAATAAGTTCTGGGGAGACCATACACGGAACAACATTCCACCTCTTCTTTACAAGTTTAAATAGGCAGAGTCTTTATGCTGATAACATTTTCTTAGATAACATTTTCTTAGTTTTAATAATGTTATATATGAAATATTGCTTTTATGACTGTGCAGTATCTTTTTATTCTGTTTCTTGGGTGTCTGTTCATCTGTCTCCATAATTATATTTTACTTCCTGGAATTATGCAATCCGTCAATGTCAGGAAGGGCAGGGTGGTTAAGGGTTGCTCTAAGACTCATCAGACAAATGCAATGCATTTCTGGCAGTTAAAATTGTATCCTTATTAAAATTGAGAAATTTCTTCTCCCTACCCCTCCCCAATTTACATGATTAAAAAAAACCCCTTCATAAAATAGAAATCTTAATTTCTTATCATGGTTTTATAAGTCTAAAATTTAATTTAAAATAGCCTGTGGTGAATATTTTTCAATGATTTGTTCTTTGGCTTTGATACAACATGCAAATATCAAAGAGTCTGGCTATAATGATGCTTGATTGCTGCCTGGCTTTTCTTGCTCTGGAGTCTTTCTGTGGGAGAACTGAAGTTGTGCTTGGGGAAGGTTACAGCAGCACTGACTGCAGTGAGCTGGGGAAGTAATCGGCCCCTGAAATGCATGTGTGGATAAGTGCTGTAGGAAATACCTCTGCGCTTAAAGAGGTGAAAAGCAGAAACTGGAGCATGGTACATGTTGTACATGGTGGCTGTTAATGGACAGCTTTTTTTCTTTAAAAAAAAAAATAATAATAAAAAAATTTTTTTTCTCTTTTTAGGTTTTCTTTTTTTAAAAAATTAGTATAGTTTGTACCTTACTTAACATATGCTAGGAAAGACTGAATATCTTGGGAATGTAAATATCTTAGGAATTTAAAATGGAAAATATATTGGGAATTTAAAATGGAAAGTGCGAGGGGCTGGAGTTCTGGAATGTACTTTGACACATCATCGTCTGTGTCCACCTCTGTCTTCTACTGCAGTGAATCTGTATCCATTGGCCTGGCAGGTGTTCGGAAAAAATGTTGTAAGTTGGTTTTGATGCAAAAGATGCTTTTTGGAAGTCAGTCTTAATTTAATGCTGCTATAGAACCAGAGTTCATTCAGGCAACCTTACAAATACGTTATTGTAATATTAGTCCACCACTGGAGAGCCAGGTGCCTGACTTGCCATGGAGCAGGCTACTAAGTCTTAGGAAACCAAAACAGCAAGGTCTTGACCTCACTTGGCACTTTGAGAAAGTTGTGGTGATAAGGATGAACAGCAGGAATGCCACAATGCTGGTTTTGGTGTAAATCTGCTCTGATGAGCTGTAGTGCTTTTGAAGCCCATTTCAAGATCTGTAATCTAGATGAGGCAGTGTTTTTACCCCAGAGAGTTCAGTGGTTTTTGAGTCTGATGCACTTTATTCTACTGGGGGGGGGGGGGGGGGAAACCTGAAATTTTAATCTGTGATGCAATGGTGGACTTTTTCCCCACCTGTTGTTTTCACAGGGTGATGGATATTGAGCAGGCAGGTGGTGTTCTCTGACTCTCCTTCAGCCTTTGCTATGCACACACTCGCACATCAGACTGGATATCAGCATAAAGTGCAAATCTATAAATTACAGAGGCATGGTGATAAATGGGAGAGGCTGCAGGTGCACTTCAGCGCTGAAGTCTATTAAACGCTTGTAGCTGAGAGTTTTCTCCTCTTCCCTTTTCTTCCCCAACAGTTAAGCATAAAGGCCTTGGGCTTTGCTTCCACCTCCTTGAATTCTTCAGAGTGCACATCACAGTGTCTTTAAACAGTACGAGATGTGTTGGGGAACTGAAGGCATTAGGGGAGCTCTGGGAATTATTGGCAGATTGACAACCTGATAGACATGCTCTCTTTCTTTGTTTGTCACTCTTTGATACCTTCCTTTTCACTCTCCAAGGGGATGGATGGAGTCCCACCGTAATGCTAAATGTCTTCAGCATTTCTACTCTGCAAAATGCTTTATCTTGGTTTAAGATTTTTTTATTTTTTTTAAAGTCTGAAGTTCACCTTATCCGTAAAGGTGCATAATTTACCAGGCCTCTTGTGATAGCTTTGTGTCTTGCAGAGAAACTGAAATGGGAATTGAGCTCATTAAAACTAAATTAGTTTAAAAAAGAAGAAAAGTTTCTCCTTCGTGTGAATGCTTGCAGCTAATATGAAAGCCTAAGATGCTGCTGCTTTGTTGGTGTGAGGATAGAAAATGAGGTGATATCTCAGGAAACTGAATATCTCTCACGATCTGTGTTGAGTGGTGCTTAGTTTCAGGCTAGATAGACTACAGAGAGGTTGGTTATATGCATAAGATTGGGACTTAAATCCAGTTCTCAGCTCTGATGTTTCACAGGTTATCTTAATCTCCCTGTGCTTCCCTTCCCAAGGTTTTTAACAGGAGTAACAAAAAGTTCCTCTGTCACTTGCATCTGTTCTGCCTTTTCATTTAAAAGACACTTAAATCCAGGAGTGCTGCATGTATGCTTGTATGTACTGATCGCATCTACACACTACTGCTGTGCGAAGAGCCTGATAGCTGTGTCAAAGTTTTCACCCCTAAAATTGGGGCACATACCAATCAGAGCAATTTAACCTATATAAGATGACACAAAACGTTGACCCTCAGTATTAGTTTACTCTTTTGCCAGCCTTGACCTACCCCCACGCTGCAGCGCAGAGCTGAGCAGTGCCAGCCAATGTTGCTTACCCTGGATCCTCTGTCTGCGGCAGATAATGCCTCAAAGCTCCTTCCTCCTGTGCATTTAAAGTACACAGCCGTATTAGAAGATTAAGTTACTTTGAACACGAACAGCTCCCCGTATTGTAACTCGGGCTGTTTTTCACTTTGTTCCACTTAAGATACTGCCAAGACTCGCTGTGACTTTTTTTCCCCATGAAGTAGATTAAGAGCATGAAATTGTTTGGTGCTGGATAATACAGTAACCATGGGGCTATCTTGTTATGTATTAGGCAGATATAATTTTTTCTTGACATTTTGGACTTCAGGTGAGTTGGTTACTGTGGGTTGGTTGGTTTGTTGGGGGGGGGGGCATGTGTTATTTTTGCTACTTCTGTCTTTTTTTATAGAGCTTCTTTCCTGCCTGGCTTTGTACCTCGCCAAACTGTCAGATGGGAAATTAATACATTTGGTGGAGAAGTTAGACCATTAATTCCACAAGACATTTTTAGTGGTACTTCAAGATCTCAATTTGATAGGAAGGACTGGTTAGAGAAGGAAACCATCTGATCACTTCAGATTGAGCAATTAACTACTTAACAGCTGGAAAAAAGGTTGCAAGTGATGTGATTCTTCACACCAGCAGCACTTAGCTATTCCATCCACAGTTTTAAAATGCTTTGAACAGATTAGTATCTTGCTCATTTTGCAGATGAGCAAACAGAAGTACAGAGGGGAGATGAATAGGCTCAAGCAGCAGGTCAACAGCAGAGCCAGAAGAATGAATCCCGGCTGCCTAAATCCGATCTGTTAGAGCTGAGGCAATAATGTTTCCCTTCGGATTATTTCATCTGCCAGTACTGACAGGGCCAAAATTTTCAAGGTGGTTTTATTTTTCTAATTTTTGAAATTTTTTTTTCATTCTTTTATAGGCAGGTGTTTGTGAATGAGATCCTTGGAGAGAGAGGGTATGTCCCACGGTTTCCAAAAACATGAGGCCCCCTGGTTCAGGCTAGAATTCAGCGTGTGTCATCTCTGCCATGCCTATTGCATTGGTTACAATAATAAAGAGCAAAGCCAAAATGCTTCTTAACACACTTCAGAGAACTAGTTTGTTGAGCCTTGGACAGTTACTGAACCCCAGTTCAGTATGCCAGTCGCCTACTTCATACCCTTGGTGACGTTTTGCAGCGGGTCTGGAAAGGGGGAGCAATGGGAGTGGGGCTCTACTGCTTTATAAATTGTGGAGGCAGCCAGTTGTGCATCCTGCACGGTGGTGGGAGCCAGGAAACTTCCCGCTCTCCTCCTGGCTCTTACGCTGCCGGCGCTTGGGCAGATCAGTTCAGTTTCCCCTGCCTCCGTACTCCTGGGGCTCTGATCTGATGTAGCTGTTCCATGGCACTGATTCACCGTTAATCATGAACCTGCAGCTAATTTGGAGTTTGAGTTTAGCTATGGGAGTTCATCCAGGCTCTGCTTCTCACTCGAAGTCTTGCTGTTCCCCTTGCTCTGTTGTTCTTTAGCTAGGTTTAAAATATATATTGTTGCTGGCATTCAAATCCATATCTGCTCCCAACATATGCTATTGGCACAATACCAACAGATGCTGTTAAGCAGTATCAAATCTGAAAGTGCAGCTATGTTCTGAAGTGCGACTCTGTGAAAATGGCGCTGTAGGGTTCCTCCTCTGTGTCTCGGTGATTTACACATTAAGTTCTCTCTTAAACAATCAACATCTTTACTTTTTGTTTTTAACAGTCAATCCTGACACACTAAACCTGTAATTGGAGTTCATTTTAAGGGAGGTTTCAGCGGGGCTGGTGTATGGTTCTTACTCCTGTCCTGGCTCACAGCTCCTGTCCTCCCCGCTCTTGCTGTCTCAGCTGTGCAGTGTGGGAGCTCTCAGGCCTGGGAAAGGGGTGTTTATCAGTGCTATAGGATTCAGGCTTCTCTTGCAGGTTATGAATATTTCCATTCTGCTGTTTAGTAACAAGTTGGTCATGATTCATTTGAAACTCTCTTTAAAATGCAAAATCCATTTGGGGGGAATAGAAATTTTAGAAATGTTAACAAACAATCAGCTATGTCAGAAGTAGAGTTTTACTTAAAAGAAAAAATAAATGAACACTGAGTTAATATTATTCTTCCCCTCTTTCCATCCTTATTCTCCTTTTGTTTGTTTGAGATTAAATGATTATAAGCAAACTTACTGCACAACTGACTCTTTGCTTATTGTTCCTCCTCCTATGAAGTGCAGTGCCATCTGGCACATGGACAAGTGGGGAAGATTGATGGCTAACAAAGAGCACCATTCATTTTCTCCTACCAGATTTGGACAGAAAGCAAACGTTTTTAATCAAATCTATATGTTTCCAAGGAATATTGGCTGCTGAAAATTTGCCAACAGCTGAATTTCCCCCCTTCCCCGCCCTGTGAGAATTATATCCTGCCAGGCTGATTCATGGATGGGACAGTATGGATGCTTTTCCTTTTGTGTGTCGTTTTCTTTTGTATTATTGAGATAGCAGTAAGGTAAAGGGCTGTTGGTGCTGAGGAGGGAGAAAAGTGGGAATGGTTATGTGCTGTAGTGCAAATAATCTTAAAATGTAAGAGTATAGTTCTTTTAATGGCCTTGCAATGAATCATGCAAGACAACTGTCTGAACAAAACACACAGTTGCTTTCAATGAAGGAACCAAAACATCAGTGGAAAGTTTGCCTGCAGTGGTTTTTCATTTTTCAGAGAAAAATGAATAATTTATGGATTCCCTCTACCACCCCATCTTCTCTCAGTAATTATGCAGTCATGGGATAATACAGGAATTTAGGATCCATGGGTCAGAGGGAATTCAGCCGTGGTGCTTAGCTGGGAGAGAGAGATTCAGCTTTTCCTGGAAGGAAGGAAGGAAGGGCTGACTCGTGGTACGGAGCAGCTGAGCTGCAGTGTGCCGTGGAAACCTGGACCTCTTCGGTTAGGGAGCTTGGGGAAGGTTCTGGGAAGTAGTTTGGCTTTGCTGGAAGGGAAGATCATCAGCTGCAGAACTCAAGAATGGAGGTGGTTAAGGAAGAGATGATGTATTTTTCTAGGGTTCAAGGAGTATTGACTGTCAAATATTACTGCAGCTGCTGGATGGGCACTGGCCTTGCTTAGCTGTGTTTCTTCACTAGGCACACATAATGAGAGGGTCTTTTGCTTTGATACAAAAAAGAAAAAAAAGACTTGGACTCCAATATTAAATTCAGGTGCCTTTAATAATACCTATAAATTAATAGGATTTCATGCACAGCATTCAAAACTATTGTAAAGAGGATGTGGGATATGTGAAGATAAAATGGATTTTGCAGTGCTTTATAGCTGTAGAAAAAAATTATTTTCATTTTGATTTTTTTAATGTATTTTTTACCTTTGAAGTCTAATAATGGAGTTAATTAGCTCTAAACACCTGGATTTGAAGCTTTGAAAATGATCCTTTCATTGCAGTGTTACTGAATTTTCTGGAAAGTTGCATCCACAGGTACACAGCCTTGCCATGGCATATGCAGCCTTGTACAACGTACACGTGTGGGCATGTGGAGGCAGTGACTAGCTCAGACTGTGGGACTTGAAGAAGGACCTGTCCTTTTTTAATACTGGAAAAGTTCATGCTGTTATAAAACAAAGGCTCTTGATAAGCATTTGATGTCCTAGTTCCCTAGTTGGGAAGTCTTGGCAGTGCTTTCCCCTGCTAGTTCTTATCTGTGACTTGAGTAAACAGATGATGATGGTGAGGCATTGTGGAAGCACTGGCCCTGAAACTGCTGAATCCATGATCAGACCCTCTGGGCAGAAGGAACCTTTCCTTGGTGTTTACCCTGCAGCAGGAGCCCAGCCGCCTCCCTGCCGGAGGAGGACACTGATGTAACCTCACTTCAGACAGTGCTAATTTCAAGACGAGTTTACTATGTTTTGCATGGTTACGTTTTTCTTGAATGTCATCACTCCTTCGCTCCTTTGGATTGAACACAGAGTTGCGGATACTTGGCTGTAGTGTGCCCAAGGGTTAATCACAGCTTGTTGGAGACAGTGCTAAAATTGCTGTGTCCCTTCTGCTTTGCTACAGTGCTGATAGGAGGCGCAGCTTGAAACTGTGCTGCAGGTCTGAGCCTGGGGTGTCCAGGGCTGGTGCTGGGGGTCAGAGCTGGGGTCCCCTGGCCGGGTGAGAGCATCTGCAGGGGCTTGGGCGACTGTGCCGGAGGGGAGGAGAGAGGGCTCTACTGCATGGTGTTTGAAGGAGAAATAAAACCAACTGAGAGAAGGGAGTGACTCTGTTGACACAGAAAGTTTCCAACTGTTATATTTATATAACAGTTCAGAGCTTAAATCGCTCTTGAAGCAGGCAGATTTATATCCTTTCCAAGCCTTGCTGCATACTGTTCCCCTCTTCTTTTCTTCCTGCCGCTATAAATTTGGATCCTCTTGTTGATATAAATATTCTGTCTTTTAAAGAATTTTACTAAACTTTGTGGGCACTGAATCAAGCCTTATGGGCTTTGCTCTGCAGTGGGTGATTAAGTTTTTACTTTATCAGTCTTTAATTTGCTGCCTCTTGAATATTTCCTTGCTCCTTTTTTACATAATAGGAAAGTGTCTAAAGAAAATGTATTTCAGATATAAGGACAGCTGGCATTTGTGTTTGAAAGAGAAAGCTTGTGCTTCTCTGCGTTTAAGATGGTTGGTAGAACAAAAGGGGCTCTGAAGAGAGCAACATGACCAGGGAAAGGTTTGGGGTGGAAACGTGCATATTTCCTTCTCCCTTAAAACGTGCTAATGCAGCCCCTTCACAGGACAAAGGTGAGAAGCAGTGGCAAAACTTGAAAGGTTTTATTTTTGCTCTTCTATGAATCTCCACAGAGGCTTTAATAAATGAATCCAGTGATGCTGCTAAATGTTTCTCTGGGGCGCCTCAAGCCTTTTGGTCCCCAGGAGAACACAGAGTCCCTGCTCCTGGGGTCCAGCAGTGCTGTGCCAGGCTGGGGACAGCTTTGACAAGTACTCCTTGGGGTAACCTGCAGGACTTTGGTTTGTTGAGGGGCTTGGTTTGATGTGTGAGAGCTGAAAATGTTCAGATATTAGCACTGTGAAAAGAGGGCTCTCATAATTTTCATGTCTGATAAACCCATGTGTAGGCTGGGCAACCCACAAGAAGCTGCACTTGGGGTTGGGTGCTGGGATGTCTATCCGCCCTCTCCTGATTGGCATTATGATGGTTTTCATGTCTTAAATGTGTATTTAACTGGCAGCATGGCTAAGCAAGCTGATGCGCAAGCCTGTAGAAGTGAAGGGGAGGCTTTCCATTGTCTTCAGTGGGTTGTGGATTAAGTCTCAGGAGAATAATAATATCATGGTTTACTTGGCAGTAACAATGCTAGCAGTGCTGTCTGACTGCAGACAATAAACTGAGCAAGTTATGGAAAACATGATAGCCCTCTCCTGAACAGGAGGAGAGTCACTCAGACGTGAAAGCAATCCATTTTGCATACTGTTTCTGTGGGAACTTTCAACAGGGTATTTTGACATATGGCTTCTATGTAGATGAAGTGCCAGACCTTAACTAGATAAAGATATAATGAAATTTTAAGTGAAATCACTCAGAGCAAAGTGTGGAACCTTTTTTGAAAGGTCCCAGATAGGTGCCTGTCTGCACCTTTGAGGTGCAGAGCTCTGGCACAGAGATGCTTGTTGCATGTGAGTTGTGTTACCTGGGAGTCAGGAGTTTGCTGAAGTATGCAGAGCTGGGCACCAGAAACCCTCTTGCTGTAAGATTCTCCCTTTAACAGTCTTGCTATGAAGCTGGTGGTGGGTTTGTCAAGTCTGGGGGAGGGATGTTTTTCTATTTTTAAGTTGTTTTATACAAACATATTCCATCTTTTCACCATTATGGGTGTGTTCTGGCTGATTAAACCTGCTGTCATCAGAAATCTTTAACTATCGATTGAGGAAATGCTCTGGGTTTGATGCTGAGTTAATGAAGTTGACTCTCAAGCATCAGCATGCTTCCTGCAGAGGAATAGAAGCAGAGCCAGGTTTGAATATTCATACAGGTTTAGTTTTCAGCATAGCTCCTCCTTCCCCATATAATGGGGGAGGTCTCCTTCCTCTGTTTGCTGAATCTTCTTTTCTGTTATAAGTCTTGGGTTCCTTCATGCAGGAATCAGAGAAGTGAGGGGCATAGGGGAAAGAAGCAGCATTTAAGTAATACCTGTCTTGGTTAAGCAGGACAGCTACATGTGGATAGCATGAATAACAACTGCTTTTATTGCACCCCACAGTGTAGTCTCTCTGGCACTTTGTTTTAATATCACGATCAAAGCTATTTGATATAGGGGAGGTCGAGTTTCTGATTGCTGACCTTTCCAGCACAACCCAGCTGGCAGGGGAGACCTTAGGCTGGCACAGGTATGCCAGGGTCGCTGAATGATGTGGATGAGCAATGCACAGCAGAGAGGTTTTAGTGACATGGAGAAGGCAGGGAGTCAAGTCTTGTTTGCTTCGTATCCTTTGACAGAATTGCATATTTATTCTTGAGAAGAAAAAAAGGAACTAAAGAAAAAATAACACCAACAGAAAAAACCAAAAAATATTACTTGCTGTGGTGGGTTACTGATAGCCTGTGTTTTCCTGGATATTAGTGCAGGTCCCAAGGCAAATGAGTGGGGAAGAGCGAGCATGGCTGAGCAGAAGGCTGATTCTGTGCCATGGATGCAGGCCTTGATGTCACCTCTTGTTCACTGTAATTTGGTGTTAGTTAAATAGTTTGAGGCAGGAGCAGAAAATCCCAAGTTGTCTGTTCTCTACCAGTCCACTGACGACCAGCTTCAGAGGAGCCCCTCAAGAGGCTGGGCTTGGTCTCCATTTGTAGCAAAGCCCATCTAGTCAGGGACTGCGTGGAGCAGATGCCTGCAGCATGGGAATGGGAGCTGCCTGGGCAGCCCCTTCCTACCGCTTGGGAAGCAACCGGTGGCAGGAAGATGAATGCAAATCCCCATCACCCAAGCCCTTGGATCACCTTTCTTCATGGGAGCAAGTCTCATACCCAATAACACAAGATCTTTTGGGAGAGCTCAAAACAGTGGATGAATCTCACTAAGCCTGTACAGTTTTGGAAAGGATGTAATTTTTGTTATTTGAGCAGAAGTGCTTCATGTATTCATCAAGAAGAGTTCTTGGGAGGCAGCAATCTTGGGACTTCGATGTAACTTTTATTGGTCTCTGCATGAGACATCAGCATGCAGGTGGTTGTTGCTGATTTACTGACTTGGTGTTTGTCCAATGAGTATTTGTGGCCCTGTTTGTTGGTTTCTTTTGTGGATGGCAATCTGAAATACAGAGCTGCATAAAAAAAAAAAAAAAAAGGCAAAAAGTGACCATTATGTTGCATGCTTATTTGGAATAGGGTTTGGAAGACTGAACAGAGATTAAGCCCATGTTTTTTAAACTGGAGGAGTGCAAATCCTCAAGGAACCCAGTAGTCTGATCCTCAGAGGTAATTAGTAGGTAGCCCTATTAATTTTAATGGCAGCTCTGAGCTGTTAAAGCCTGGATATTGCCTCTATATTTTAAATATTATTAAATGCTACATACTTTAAGTACTTCATCGCTCTCATTTAAGAAAAAAGTCAGCTTGTTCATTGGGTGCCTCATTTAAAATTATTTTTATTTTTAGTGCCTGTTGGAAAACGGGTATACTCTTCTGGGAGGAAAGTTGCTATTAGGGTAATTGTACTCCTGCACTGCTCACAGCTTCAGGGAAATCCCTTCAGTCTGTACTTGGTGAGAGGCACCAGGTGATGATGATGTATGTTGATAATCCTTGGCTTTGAACATCTCTCCAGAAACAAAGCTGTACCACAACACAGCATTTGAGTGACGGATGCTGGAAGTGTCATGTGGTGCCACAAGAAGTCATTTGATACTGGAGCAGGGATAAGTGGTCCTGCCAAGTTTTAACAGCCTTTTATTTCTCTGGCTGGTAGGTCCAATTCTTGGGTGGCAGAGGGTGCTTTGAAAGGATCCCTCTCGGCATTTCCAAAAGCTCTCACATGCTTGTGTGTCTTGTGTCTCCTCTTACTCCCTTGATGCTCCCAAGCAGGATCCTGGAATCCAAATTGAGCTTGTGACACATGTTTAAAAATGCCCAGGGAAACACAGTTGTTTTGAAGACCTTATTCTACATGGGGTTGTACCAGCAGCTGAGGAGGTTTGTGTGCAAGGACAATGCTGACCTGTTGAGGGGAGGACAGTGTGGCTCGCTGTCCTTGGGCTGTCAATGCACTGCACAGGGATGTGACCTCCGTCTAGTTTTGGGAGTGGAAGTGAGGAGTGCACCAGGAGTCCCCTGGTGCTCTGTGGCATGCGAGGTGAGATGAGTTAGAAACCCCAAGTCATTCCTTAGTGATTTCTTTGAGGAAGCCCTGGCAGCCTGTCAGATCCCAAGGCTGTTTGACATCCACAGCGCAACATTAATTGCTTTTCAAGTGGAATAGATTAGAGCATTTCCTAGGCTTTTATTTATTTTATTCCTGTTTTATTCTGGGTCGTGTTGTGAATGGAGCCAGCTGAGGCCATGCCCCAGAAATGCCCGGCTGCCTTCCAGCTCACCCCTGCGTGCAGCAGGGTTGGCATTGCCATGGGCCCCTCTATGAGGAGCTGGTCAGTATTTGCCAGGTATTTTTAGGGCACAGGGTAGTCCCAAGCACTCCCGGTGTGATGTGAGTAAGAGATGTTTGAGAGCGTTGCTGTGTTGAAGACAGATGGGCATGGTGTGAGCAAATGTCCTTGTGGGAGGGAGGAAGAATGAATTGTGATGGCAGCCTGCATGGTGCCCAGAAATCTCTTGCAGAGGGAAACTGCTCGAGTGCTGATCCTTTTGTACTTGCTTCAGGTGTAAAATATGTGCTGCAGCTTCTCCCCCTAGTACCAGTGCCCCTCCACATCTCCCTTTTACTTGAAGGTGTGTAAAGTGTTTCAAGACTTGACTATTCTGTCTGTGTTGAAGGATTGGAAGAGAGGGTAGTAAAAACAAGCCACTGCCATTTCCAAGCAACCTTATTTGTCTGGCACTGAAACTTAGTGCTGCTTGCAGCTTCCTGCCTTCACAAATGGCTGTTAAAGCAAAAAGTGAGCCATCTTGTATGCAGCTTTGAATGAATGTCTCCCTTTGCCTTCCACCCTTCAGGCTCCCAGTGTAGTTTACATGTATTATGCCTGCTGATTTTGTATTAGCATAAAACCCCACCCATGCTGTTATCTTCTGAGGGATGCATTCTGAAGGTAGCTAATACTGGAACATCTTCACAGGCTCACGATGGGATGCCGAGTTACTCCAAGACGTTGCACTCGGCGTTTAGTTGGCACTCCACCGAACACGTTGATTTTAGTTGAGCAGATGTCTGTTAATCTTTGTGAGAAGCTACCTTGCCATTCTATCAAGCACAGTGCAGAGGACAGATGTTTGATGAAAGCGCTGAAATATTTAACTAGGATATTTTTCCCCCTGCAGCCGAGATTGCTTGTTGTGCCTATTAATCTTTTACAAGACTTGCATCTGCTCAGAGGTAGGTTGTTTCAGGCTTCGGATGAACTTTGTGTGTATGTGTGTGTATGTGCGTGGTTTGAAACAGTGGTAAAATGAACAAACATGATGCGTATATGAATAAATTGAATGCATAAAGCAGATGAATTAATCCCTCAGTTGTGGAAAATCTTTTCCAATAACAATAACAAAAAAATACTATAATGCTCTTTCTCCTATGGGTGGTTACTCCTCTCTTTCAGGGGTGTTTTTACCCTCCGGTCTGTGTAATTAAGATTTCAATTGGCATGTCCTTAAAGAGAGCTTGTCCTTTCATATGCAGAGTCTTGTGAAGCCTGGATGCAGTATTGCTAGGTAATGCAGAGCTCGCCTGTCCAGCAGTCCCTTTCCTCCTAGTCTCATTATTAGCATGTTTGGTTAGATCTTCTGGTGGGTGAAGCCCTTACTGGGTTAACAGAAGGGAAAAGGAAAGGCTAATTAACCACTCATCCCAAGTTAGCAGCTCTCTTGTTTATGAAGAATTTATTTTCAGCTAAGACAGTACCTTTCTGTAATGCTTAATTCTTCTGCGTGAGCTTCTAATCAGAGCCACTTGTGTTTTCGTTTCCTCTTGTTATAACAGTTACACTTTCACCATAGCTGGTGACTAAAACACCATAAATGTCTTGGATAACATGGAAGATTGAAAAAGCAAAGAAAACACATGCATGCAAACACACACACACCACACACCCCCCCCAGTAGCCTTGTTGGACATTATTTTATACACTGTTGTACTTCAGAAGAAAACCCTCCCTAATTAATACTTAATAAGGATTAATACTTGTAATTAAAAAGCTCTATGAAACACAGTTTTTCCTTTGCTGCTTCTGACTTAATGGCCCATAGGTTTTTTTTTGCTTGTTTTTCATCTGTTCTAGCCCGGTTTTCTTTGAATGTTGCAATTCTGAGCTTAAAGTCCAGTATTGTCTTTTAAATACCTCATGGATGTAATCCAGTTTGTTTTCTTTAAAATTAGTTGGCTTATGAATTCTCCCCCTTTCTTTTCTCCATGTGTTAACTGAATCAAAGTAAAATGGAAAATTGTCACATAGAACCATCTAACTTTCCCCTTCTCCAAATAAACGATAAGTTATTCACTCTGTATTTTTAGAAGTAAGAGTAACACCAGTTTGAAAATAATTTAGCACAGTCAGAGCTTTACTAACCACTTTGAGAACATTTTGGGGCAATCCCGTAAGATGATGGTGTATGATGATAATTATGCCTTGGCAGAATAGGCCTATTAGATGAGGAGCTCAAGCTCAGACACTTATATCCAGTCTGTGCTTTAAGGTCTGGGATTAATTCAGCTTTAAAGTCTGGGATTAATTCAGTTTTTAGAAATAAGTTTCTTCTCTGTGTATTTTCGTATTTTATATGCAAGATTAACTTGCTTAGTCTGTAAAATTCGCTAGATATTTTCTGTTTGTGTGAACCTGCCTAGTTTGAATGATGTTCATGTCACATAAAGTGGCTAAAGTCCCAGCGATGTCTTGTGAGTAAATGTTCTCAGAAAATGTCCTCAATTGTAATAAAAAATTAATTGTTCAGCTGTCTGTCATCTTTTTTCGTGCCTCACTATTCTGCCCAGTAACATTCTTCTTTCATATGATTCATTAGTCTTCAGATTGCTTAAAAATATCCTGGACAAGGAAGACATATTAGCAAAGTTGTAACTATATTGGCGGGTGAAAATAATCTCTTCTCAAGTGTCTGTGTACGTGCCAAGATCACATCATGCATACAGAGAATAAATGAGTGGGCTTGTGAATGAACAGGCTTTTGAAGGGCTTCTTTTGTTAATCACTAGCAAAATTGGTCAGAAAGCTTACAGAGTTTAAGGAAAAATCCAATGGACGTTGTTCAGAATTTTTATCAGCTTTTACTCATCATCACGATGCTTTTTTAAATGTAAGAACTACTTGTTATCTATCTGTTCCTCCTGTGAAACCTCTTGTTCTGGACCTCAAATCAGCTGTCTCCGTGCACATAATAGCTTGATAGTCCTAAGTCTTGAAGGCTGCTCAGGTTAAGTAAAAGCTCGTAAACTCTTTGGAGTTCTTTATATAACTGCTTTATTAATCTTGTCAGATAATTACAAATTTATTGTGGCCTGCTTACCTGACATGCACATCTCCCTCATAACAGTGCTGTGGGGCAGCCCCTGAATGTTTGCTATGTAAAAATAAGTAGGATTTTCCAAACCATTGGTATTGCCCGAGAGGAAAAAATCTGCAGTAGGGAAATCGTGATTCTTATTTGAAGCATAATTGTTTCATTGTGATTTGCCATGATTTTCTTGTTTTGCAAGTCAGGCCCAGTTGAGGAAGAGGAATGGGAAGAGAATCCCAGCAGAGCCGCTGCCGGGAGCTGGAGGGCTTGGGATGCTGGCTTGACAGCTCTCTTATATCTGCTTGGGAATGACTGCTCTGCTGGTGGTGTTTAGCTGTGTTTATGATGGATGAGCAAAATGTGGGGTCTTGACTTTAGTTTAGGAATAGAGGAAATGACAGAATTGACAGAATTTGTCTTAAATGGTGAATGTGGCTGTGTGTACCATTCATGCAGAATACCATGCAGCTTTAAATACAGTCACTTTGTTACATCAAGGAAAGGGAAGAGAAGGAAAAAAACTTGGGGACCTGAAGTGTGACCTCAGACCTATTTATATGCATTAGGTCTCCATCTGTTCTGCAAACATTTAGGAGCGGGCGTGAGTCACAGGGTTGCAGTCAGCGGGACTGGCTGTGCCTCAGGTGTGTGTGTGTCTGTGTTTGCAGGATTAGTCTTCAGTTGACGTGACGGGTTAATGGATCTCACTTTGGCAAAATAATAGTGCGTGTCAGGCTTTCCTTTTGGTTACCTTCATAGGTTATTATGTAGGACAGCCAAACTGTCTTTCTAAATATGGTGAGATTTAGTACAAGGAGTACTAAAGGAGTACAAGGAAATTAAAATGGAAAGCATAAGCAAGGCAGGCATTTATAAATGATTGAACTAAATTATACTCACTAGAATGAGCTGCAGCTGTGACAGCGATGTTTCTTTCTTCAGGTAAATAACATTACCCATCATTATTGGTTATGCTAAAAGGCCATAATTCCATGTTAACATGCCTTATTGCAGCCTGATAAGTCATAGCCTAATCTCCATTACCAGACTGCCCATAAATATTAGAGATATGTGGTACGGGGAAGGTAAGGAATGAAACCTGGTTTTGATGTAGCAATATCAGTGTGGGCTGGCCTCTGACAGGACAAAGCTGAGTCATTTTAGATAAAGCAATTTCTGTAATGTGTGAGATGACTTTTCATTTTTATTTAATTAGGTATAAAGCTGTATTGTCACCTATTCACTTTTTTTAAAAGAAAAAACTCAATTTTGTTCCAAAACGTCTTGATGACTTTTGCACATGAGGAAATACAAACAGCTTTAAAATACAGCTTTAAGATTGTGAGTGTGTTGTGGTGTTGTACCACAAATGCAATACCACTGTTGTTTTCAGTTCAGTCAGTTACTGCTTTTTGTGGACAATAAAACCACAGGCTGTTGAAATTATATGGTATAATAATGGAGTCAAATTCACATGCTCAACTGATCCTGTGTGTTTTTGACATTTTATTAAATTGATGAGTAGGTAAAAGGTTGGAAATGATTTTTTTTTTTCTTCCCCTTTGCTGCTAGAGATTGAGAGAAAACAGAAACGCAAACCCTTCCAGCTAACTAGTTCTAGAAAACGTAACTGGCATTTTTACTTCTTATTGCCAAAGCAGTTGAGGATGAACATCCTTTTGGATGGTGCAGAAGGAAATGACAGTGTAGTCTCTTCAGTCTGAACTTCTTAACTTTTGAATTCATGGTGAATTTCAACCACTCTTTGTTTATTACAGAAACATTTAGACTGAAGTTGAAATCAACGGATTAGCTTTGTTTTGTGACCCTTTCAAAAACATTGCGTGCCAAATCTGCTGAAACAATTTCCATTGAAAGGCTCAATGCCTTTTTTTTTTCCCTCCCTATTCTACACAGCAGAATGTGCAAGAGCAGCATTTTTAATATTTTGAAGTAACAGGAATGGCAAAAATAAGTTTGATACTGTTACGTGACTAACCACAGGTGACTGTCTTCCCAACTCCACTGTCTGTTACTTCAGTTATAATAGAAAGAGCAGCACATAGATGTCTTGGAGAACCTCATCCCTGGGATGGGGTGGGAAAGGAAGTGCTCCATGATATATCTAAAAGGTAAATAATTTTGGGTTCTAATGGAGCAAAAGCTGACTGGTAATGAGAGAAATCCTATCTGGGAGAAGGGGAAGAAGAAACTTGAGACACAGGTGTGTGAATGTATCAGCACGGAACAAGTCAGGGCTTGAAGTCAGAAGACACCAGTGGTAACTAGCTGTGTGCAGTGAACACAGGGAAGCCTGTCCATCTCCCCCAGCTGTGGAGGTCAGGCTGGGTTTGGGGACAACATTCACAGCAATGTCGTGATGGATATACATGTGGTATTTTCCCTGGGAAAGAAGAACTGTGCACAGCATCATTTTGAAAAAACCTGTGGTTTTGCAGAGAAAAAAGTGAAATTTATTCCCATCACCGTTGCGTGTTTTCCTCCGATTCAGATGTGAATTTTGCTGGTTTTTTCATTGTTCCCTGTTAGCATTCTGTGCTTTCAAAGTTTGCTTTCCCTGCCTCAGATTTATTGAGGGAGCATGAGGGAAAAATGAAATGAAGCAATACATTTTTGCTTGTTGTCGTCTTGCTGTCAATTGAGTCGTAGTGGTACCATTAGTCATTTTATGGCACATTACCTTACCTGGGTGAGTTTTGCTCCCCTCTCAGTGTGTTTGACTGAATTTTTAAACATGTGTTTGTGGGTTGCCATACATCCTGAGGCTGGAAAGTCTTCTTTTTATAAGTTCAATTACTTTTTGAGCTTTCAGAGCTTTCTTCCCCTCACCCCCCTTCCTATCAGTCTGTATTTGTGAGAGTTTTCTGGGGCTGGAAGTGAGCTTTATCTCTGTTGACACAATTAGTTGGTTCACAGTACGAGTGTGACAGCAACTGTATGCAGGTCTGGTGGAATGCAATTATAGAACAACCACAGATCCCCAAAGAAAACTGTAATAGTGAAGATGACCAGGGAATCTTTATTTCTGCAGAGCTCTGCACCGTAGGGGTGCATGTGACAATCCCAAAGCTTATTTTACTTATATGAACGTTCAGAACAGTTGACTTTGCCACATTTATCTTGGTAGCATCCAGTTCTGTTCCTAACCAAGGTGATGACTGTCATAGATGCTCAGTGAAGCTACTGGTGAAGTCCAGGAGACTTCACTTCAGGTGGCTAGAGATGGAGCTGAGCACAGTACGCTATGTGATTTCCTACTCCTTCCTTGCAAACTCCAACTACAGCAGAAATTTCGCATGAACTTTATATAGCTTCTTAAGAAACTAAAGGGTTTTTTTTCTGTGTGTGGAGCTGTGGAGTCTTTTGTGTGTCTGCATGCAGCTTATGATTCCTATTAATAACAATTGGTTTATAAAATGCGGTTACTGGAATTGGCAAGCATGTATTGGCAGCAAGGCAAGGCAATAGTCAAGGAGTTGAATGCAAGCAGCAGGCTATTAATGCACCCCTACAGTATCCTTATTTATGCACTTTAAAATTATTATCTTTGGACTATACTGGCTTTAATTGCCTCTTGAGTTCAACTGCTAGAAGCATGAAGGTCCTGATAGCTAATAACTGGCTGACTTGGTAGTTGTATTGGTTAAAACAGAAGTGTTAAAATTTTTTTCACGGAGAACTTTTGGCTGAAGACTACAGATCATAGGCTGGTTCTAAAACCTGACTCTGCTGATTAGGGGAGTGTTAAATATGTCTCTAATCATAAGTTTGATTTTGAGCATTCCTTATAGTGATCATTCATCTGCAGCTGAAGACTGAGCAATACCTGTGTAAAGCCTTCAGTGAATCACAACTAAAGGGCAGGCAGTGAAGAATTTAAGCGTGGAGAAAGAGAGCATATGGGTCAAATGAACTGTCTCTTTGTCCAGAGAGAAGTTGCAGGCCAGGATTTCTGTCTCCTCCACACGCCCGCCAGGCTTCTCTAGATCTACCTTTCTTGAAAATAAAACCTAATTTGTTTCCCTCCTCTCCCCCTCGACCATGAATCATACTGCTGTCTCCCTTGGCGTGAACCCACAAACTGTGTCTTTACAAAGTGCAAGATCAGACCAGTCCGGAAACTTAGGCTGTCAAGTTCAATTTAAAGAAAAAGGATTTTTATTTAGTTAGGTTTCTTCAAATGTGAACATCAGGAAGACAAGCCAATGGCATCTACCACATTATTGCTATGTTGTGTTTAGGGTTATAAAGCTTACTGTAATACTAACACAGACTGGCATCTGTTTTGTTTCAGCTTTAGTGATTGAAAATTACCAAAAAGCATCATGCTTTAGAGACAGTCAGATAATGTGGGGGAAGGGTCAGCCAAGAAGCCCGTTCAACATGGGACTGTTACCCCTACTAAAACGTCTCTGTGGGTGACTTGGATGCTAGTAAGGAACTTGCATGTTGGTTTGGAGGAAAATTCTTTTGAACGTAGACAGTAATTTCATAATTAGCCCTTAAAATTACATGGTAGTGAAAACTCGGGAAACATTAAAGATTGCAAACATTAAAGCATCTGGTTTATATTTTAGCTATTTTCATGTTGATCCCTCTTGCTGCCCTCAAAAAAGGAAGTGAAAAAGATAGTGTGCTTTGAGTTAGTGTGAGGACTAGTTAGAAGGGTAAAGATGATTAAAAGCAGCTACTGAACTAGCCATAAGCCCAGGCCATGGGGATGCTCTTAAAGGAGAGTGAATTATTTTTGCAGTTAGAAGTGTGTGTGCACTGAACAGGCAGATTTCATCTTCACTGTCTTTAATATACACTGATGTAAAGTTTAGTTCAGGTAACATCATTTTCAAACATCCATTGACACAACAGTGATACTTTGTACAGAGTGCAGGATTTCCTGTCTCTTAGGATGAGCTTTGTGAATTCTTAATTAAAAAAAAATTCTGGAGGCTTGCTAAAAGGGACGTAAAACTCCCTTGTATGTAATCCTCTCCACTTAGATTTTTGTTGTTGTTGTTGTTTTTTTCCTAGTTTCCCTTGTGGTAAAAACCTGTTGCTGAAAAAGAGGTAGAAAATGATGATACTGGACTAAACTGTTGTACCAAATTACTAACATTTAATCTTGGTTCCCCCTACCACCACCTTGTTTCCTTACTTGGAAGCTGGAAGTTGTTTAAGGGTAGATCCATATTTTTTGGCAGTCCGCTTGCCTGAGCTGCACGTACACAGCGAGTTTAGGAACATGCAGAAATCCTTCTTTTCAGACATGGGCATTCTAAATCAGCTCACTTCCTAATTATAAGGCCACTTAAGCTTAAACTGTTTGAAGTGTTTTTAGAGCTTGTCCACAGGAGACTGCACCTATTTACTATGTTATTCTAAAATTGCACCTTTCTGTTTAAGTAGGTGGAACCACATGGCTGGATCAAGCCTTATAATTATCCTCCACCTGCCAAGAATGTCTGTGTCCAAATGAAGGTACAGCCTGAAGCTCTGTAGGCTGGAGCTGCTTGGTACTTGGTTTCTGTCTCTGGTACTTGAGAAAAGGCTTCTTGTCGTATAGGTGTACGAATAGTTTTTAGCATCCTCATTGATAATTGACTAGACTGAGTCATGGATCAAAAAAAATCAGTAAAATCAATTTAGCAGTCTTTACCTTTGTATTATAGAGAAGGAAGAAACAACTTAATTGCTTTTCTATAATAGTAGTGGTGTTTTTAAAATTATGTTGAAAAACATTTGCATTAATGTTTAGTCTAAACAGTGTTTAAGGTATTTTCTAATTTCTTCTGCCTGTATAGACTTTATTTTTAAATGTCAGTTTGCTTTTCTGTAAAATTAAGTGTAAGGTGATGACTAACATCACAGCTTTACCCAACAACTTACACATTTGCATATTTGTAGCACCTTCATTCAAACAAACAAACAAGACTAGGTAGGAAAAATCCTTTTGGGGAATGCATGAAATTCAGCAGACGTGTTGACTTCTGAATTGTAATGTTCCCGTCAAATCCATGTGAATTTCTTGCCTTTGTTTAGTTTTTTGCCTCTTGGGAGTGTCTGTGTGAGACTTGGAAGCCCAACTCTGTCCCAACTCTACAGGAAAGAATGGAGTTGCATCCTTTTTTCTGGAATAGATATTACTTGTGAAGAACCCAGGGCCATTAAGTCCTTAGTCTGGAATACCTAATGGAGTAGGCAGTTTCTGGCACTGAAGAGAAAAATGCAAAATAGCACTTTTCCCTGGATCCGTAATTGCACACACAGAGTGATTATTCATGTGACAAACAGAAGTGTAGAAAGTTAGCAGTGGAAGCTGAACCTCTGGCATGCAGATCCAGCCTGGGGTTTGTAGTGCCAGCAATGGGCATGTCCTGAGCTGTGTAACACAGCAGAAAGCCACCTGCTTGGTTGTGAATCCATTTTCTTTTTGGCTTTGACACAGGCGTGTGTTACTTACTGCATGTGAGCTCAGGTGCTCTGGGTTTTGCCATTCTGCCACCAAGCTGCTGGTCAGTATTGCGACGTGTAGCCAAGACAGTAAAACTTGATGAAGGTACATCACTGCGACCTGATTGTGTTTAACATGTTGAAAGAGCAGTGAGATCCTAAAATTATTGATCTTGTCATCACGGTACTTTCCTACCCCTTGTCACATTTATGACCATTCTACTTTCAGAGCTTTAAAATACTCCTGTAACATTAACACTTATAGTTCAAGTATTGCTTGAAAACATAACAACAAAATAGTGTATTTGTGTATGACAGTTGAACAAAACTAGGCTAGTGACATCTCCAGACCAAAGTTTGTTCTTACTATCTCCTCTCGGTTTCAGACAGCACTTAAACCCCATGCTTTGCAGCAAGCTCCTTTATTTACTGGACTCTGCACCATGCTACCTGCTGAACTGGTTACTGGCCGCTGGGATGTTAACCTGTTGAATTTAGATAAAGTGGGGTATTTTCTGACTATTGACACTGTTCAAATGTCTCAAATCCACAAATACCTCTTCCAGAGAATAGAGTGTGTAATAGATGTACCTCATCTTTTGCAGCGTGATCTAGGCTGACAGTGGTGGTTTAGAAATAAAATGTATTCATTACTGTTCACAACACCACCATTATTATTAGCCTTATTTATTCACAGCTGCTTTGGTCTGCCTTTTTTCATCTCAGCTGTAGTGCAAGGGGCACCATAAAACTCGTGATTTCAAATGCTGGTGGGGAGGGGTGAGCTGGGGCAAAGGGAAGTTCCTCCATGTGGAACAAACACAGCACGTGAGGGTGATTTCTGCTGGGAAAAGGGCAAGTGAAGGCAGTGGGAAAAAAAGATGAAATGCATTTGAGGCCAGGAGGCCCTCTTTGTTTAAACAAACTTTTGTAGTTTACAAAAATAAAACCCAAACCCACCAAGAAAACTAGGTTAAAAGAGGGGAGGGTACAGTGAAGGGAGTTGGAGGATGAAAACGTGAATTCAGCAGCATGGGCTTGAGGATCTGGCAGTCTAAAATGGGGTGGAATTGCTGTGCATCCAGCCCAGGCAGCAGGGTGGAGGTTTCAAACTTAACCGGTGCCATTCAGCTGCTGTGGCAGTATCTGGTGCCTGCCTGGGCTTTTTGGTGCATCCCCTGCTTGGTGGGTGCTGCAAAGATCCCAGCTTGCGTTTGTGCAAGGGAAAGTTTTTAAATGAGCGTGCAGATAGAAGCTGTACCCCAGTTTCAAAGGGGCAGTAAGTAGAAAAAATTCTGCCTGACCTGCTGCTATGAGAGGGAGCTTTATTCCAGGCAGACTTTTAAAATACATATTTCCAATACATATTCCCAGCATTTATCAGAGAGCATGCCCTAAGCCAAGTTATGATGCTTCTCAGGTTTTTGTTCCCAGGGCCAACCCACCTTCAATGTTCATTACCAAATAAAAGCACCGCATGACCCACACGCTTGGCTAGCGGTACCCCAGCCATCTTGTTAGCATTTTGAAGTAATAGTACAACTTGCACAGATTTCCTAAGCAAGCTCAGTAATTTTATGTTTGGAGAGTTTGAGCCAAATGGTCCTACTTCCAAGAGAAACACTGTGTGTTCACCCACTTTACCTTCAAAACAAAAGAGAAGAGGAAAAGGGTTTGTATGGCTTGTGTTTTGTAGCCTCTCCCATGGGACTGCGTAACTGCCCTCCTGAAATTTCTTTTACGATAGAATAGTGGCTTTCAGCTTTTTTCTTCTTGAGGTCCCTTAAAAAAATAAAGTAAAAAGAAATCACTGAGGTGCTAGTCCCCGTGGAGGGAATTTAACCTTACTTGGTGATTAGCTTGTGTTGTTTGTAGTTATCTTTTGCAGACTCTTCTGGAAGTACTCAAACTACTACAAATGGAAATCAGCGCTGCAGAAACTTAGATGACTGCTCCAGTGACATGGCTTCTGTACCTTCAGAAAGGGATAGGTTGACTCTACCATCTTCTCATCCATCCCAGCTTTAGATTTGTGAAAAGGCTGGGAGGAATCTGAGGGTTGCTGGTAGACTTTACCAATTGAAAAGGCTAAGGGGGAAGTGAATGTGCCTGAAGCAGCCTCTGGGGATATCAATGAATGAACATCTGGTAAAAATTAAGTATTACTTACTGCAATAAAAAAGCAAAATGCAAGGTGGCTAACAGCCAGTAGATGGCTGATGATACAGAGTGGACTGCGTTCTGCAAACTGCACGGAGGTCTTTCCTGCTGCCTCTACCTTGAGCCTCACAAGCCTGCCTATAGCACAGATACTCCCTCCTGTTATTTCTTGGCTTTCCCAGCGCCATTTAAATAGCTCTCCTCTAGACAGTCAGACATCTGCTTTCTGAAGTCCTAACTAGTACTGTGAAGTGACTTGTGACCATGACAGATGATTGATAAAAACATGTATTTTATTTAGGTGGTCAAATTTGGATGCCTTTTAGGAAGCTGATCTGCATAGGAGGAATTTTCAGAAAGTTGGGTCCCTGATTGTAAAAAGGGCCAAAGATGAGTTTTAAGACTGGTAAAAATAGTCATCTGGTATTAAAATCGCTTTCTTAAACACTGCATCCTCAGCTGATGGGTCCATTCAGTTTCTGGCTTTGAGTCTGTATGTATGAACTTTCTTGATGCTGTCTTTTGTACCTTGGCCAAATTTGTTTCAAATCATGATGAGTCTATATCAGTTTTACTGGATTAAGATAACAGTTCTGTTTACAATGCAGCAAAGTTAATTGTTAAGGAACCAGAAGGTCTGGGTTTCTAAGGAACTTCAGAATTTTCTAAAGAGCTTAAGAAAATAATTTTGGTAAATTGACAGTATTCTCTATTAAAACAAATTAGACAAATCATGTGTTCACTGCTGTCAAGTGTCAACAGTGGCTTGATTAATGCAAAGTAATGTTGTCTGGCTGATTGTCTGTAGCTGTCCATAAAATCTTGAATTTGGGTTTGTACATTAATGAGCTAGGGAGCATTTTTCACTCTTAAACAATGGTCCAGCTCCAGATTTTGACCGCTAATCAGAATTTGGAAAAATGAACGCTAAATTGTTTGATTTGGATGTGCTCTCTCTGCAAGGAGAAGAGCACTCTGTTCTTGCAAGTGCTTTTCAGCAAAGGGTTTTGCTTTGCCCAGTGTTAGGCACTTTGCCTAACCAGTGCCCCACACTTCTAGTTCTGTCCCACCACCAGTCCGGAAGACTGGTATCTCAGGAAAGGTTCATATAAGCCTCTATTTCACGATTATTCTTTTAACATATAATGGTGCAAAGCCATTTTGATGGCAAAAGCAAGCCACAGAAATGCAGCTTATGGGCCATACTTTTAAGTGTTTAGCAGCAACTTTTGATGTCTCTTTCATGCACTTTCCTTTTTTTGATTAAACTGCAGAGAATTGTGCTTAGTTTTAGGCAAGTATAGAGTATGGCAGAACATGATGAACTGTCTTCTTTGCATATAGTTACACAGTTGTATGACCGTAGTCATATTTTGTGCATATGCATGTAATTTCTTTAGTTGATGAGAATTATTTTGCTGGAAGCTAATTGTACTGAATGTTGGCCGTGGGTATTTGGTATATCATTCTGAGCTTATCAGAAGGCTGTTTGGGTTCCCACACAAGATGAGAGTTCTGTTTCATGTGAGCAATTTTATATGCTGTCACAGGGCAAGCAAGGTTCATTTGCAGTACTTGGTCACTGATGCACCTGAGCTGACTTATATAGACTTGCCTGGCTAATTATTTGAAATAGTATTTAGTGCCCCAAACGTATGATGTACTTGCCAAATACAGGAAAAAATATTTTCTCTGAAAAGCATCTTTCAGGTGCACTGCGTGTCAGTCCCTATTAATTACTAGTCTTTCTCACTTTCCAACTGATCTTTCACCAGTTTAAATAAATTGACCTTTGGGGTTTTTGAGATAGAAAGGAAAAAAGATGTGACTAAAATGTCATGAAAACTGTTGGGTTGACTCTAGGGATCTCTACACCATGTTATCTTTTCTTTTATCTAAAACTCTGTTCTGATGTGCTTTGATCTTCGAGGATTTTTAAAACATGCTTTTTTTATGTGCAAATGGCCACTAAAAAGTTTACAGATTCACAGCATGTGTGCTGTGTAAGGCTCTCTCAAGACTGCTTTTGATATGTGACTATATCCACAAAAAACTCCTTGAGCCCCTAAGCAAGCTTACTTTGTATGATAATACCTGGGTCTTACACAGTGTGTTTTGTCTCTGAGTATTGCGGCTTTTTAAGGATTTGGTTTAATTTTCTTCATTTCACAGATAGGGGGAGGAAATGGGAACTGGGAAATAGTTGTTTAGGCGTGGGAGTGGGGAGAAGAAGAAGGAATAATTTTCATTTCCAGAAGGGCTGGGAAATGGACTCATGAAGAGCTATTGCCTTGCCTGAAAACTCAGTCTTGTACTCTATAGTATTGCGTATGTTTTTTTCTCCTGGGCATGTGGGCCTACAGCTGATGAGATATATGATGTCTGGTGTTTGCTTTACATGAACATTTATTTTTATTTTGCAAAAGGTTTTTAGTATCTCATGAAGACATGTTTATTGTGCCTTAAAATCCAATTTTCCCTTGCATGATTTTCAGCCTCTGGAAGACTTTTAATATCTCAGTCGAAACCAAAACCTGGTCTTTCTGTTTGGTTCTGGCAGACATTACAGATGCTAAAGAAAGGGAAAAAAAAATCTGTGGAGCTTTTCTATTTATTTGTACTGTAGTCTTATTTGGGTTCTGGTGAAACAGGAATATGGTATAAGACTGCAGTGTATGCAATACAAGTGGTGGTGGAGGAGAAATAGGAGGAAGGTTATTACCTCTTTCTGGTTGCACGTTTAGACTATGCATCCTAGTAGCTGAACAGTCACGTGCCTAACTAATTTGTTGTAAAACAAGGCTAGCTGACAGCAACTTTCTAAGGAATCTTAACTGGAAATGGTCATGCAAATTACTTGGCAACTTTCAGTGACCAACAAAGCCATTAGTTTCCTTGGAGAATATGGAGAGGAGCATTAATTAAATCAACAGGAATGGACAAGGAAACGAGTGGTAGATAAGCAGCTGTTCAGAGAGAAGGAAAAGAAAATCATCAAGCAGGACACATGATTTGGGAGGAAAAGGAAGATCCTTTAAATACTTGGATAGTGGCATCCAGTAGCGAGACTCCCTTCTTCCCAAATCTTTCCAGCAGTCTCTAGAAAAGAGGCTGAGATCAGGGAAGTGAGCACTGATCTTGGTGACCCTTCTCTGCTAATGCCTTCCCTCCCTGCCACCTCCTGAGAACTGGCACAGCTTTCCTGCGCCAGCCGGCACGTCAATCCTGCCATCTGTACTGCATGCAGAGTGGCCAAGGTGCCAAATTTCAGCCAGGGTCTGGAGAGAGACTTGTTCTGTTTGGGGTGGGAGACTGAGCAGAAATGGATCTCCTCTGCACAACCTTCCAGCCTGCTTTTCTGTGCAGGGTGCTGCCCGCTGTTCTGGAGCGTGTCTGGGTGACGTGGGGTGAAGATGGTGCATGTAGCCCGGAGCTGCTGCGCGATTGGCGTGTGGGTCCCTCAGTTAATCTCTTGAGTCAGGCAGAGCAGGGAACTCAAACAGTGAGGAGGCAGAGGGAAATCGTGATATAGTGAGGAGAGTTACAGCCCTGATACGTTCTTCTTTTGCTACTCTTCACCTGCTAGCTGTTGGCTCTGTTTTTTCCCAGTGCACTGCTCAGAGCTGTTATAAACTGCAATCAAACTTGATCTTGCCAAATGCAAGTTAAAATGTCGGAACATTTCTCAAATCCTTTTTTAAAACTACAAACTTCTAAGGCACTTTCCCTCCAGTATTTTCTTCTCTTTATTCTTTCTTCTGTGATTCATGAAGTGACCCACTACTCCTGTGCATTAAAAAAAATTGCAAGCATTATGTTCATAATGCGTAAGATCACACAGAGCTACTTTTTGCTGGCACATTTGTACAAGCTACTATTCTGCATATTGGAATATTTTCATGCTAGCTTCCAAAATTCATGAGCAAGGGCAAGCTAGGTTTTTGTGTTGGACAGAAATCAAAGGATCTGGAAATGGAGCCAGTGACTGTAGAATAAAAGCAATTATCACATGCAACAGTATGTAAATGTGTTTATTAAGGATGTGTATGTCCCTTGTTAGTGTGTATCTTACTGCTACAGTATCTTTGATTCTGACAATGGTCTTGTGAAGCATAATAGTGCTGTTTTTCCCGTTTTGCAAAGTTTCATCCTAAATAACTTCCCCTTCAAATTAATTCTCTTGGCCCTCCTTCAGACATACTATTATTTTCTCTTCTTACCAGCCATCTAGTGATGTGGTTGACCTTGGTTTTCATATCCTGCAGGCCAGATCAACTACTTCCTGAAAAATATTTGACCAAGGGGAAATGCAAGGCAGGGCAGATATTTCTAACATGTTCTGCTTTCTGTGCCCAAGCTGGATGGTGATGAGGCAGAAGCAGTTTGTGGAATAGCCTCAGAGGCAGTGGCAGCAGTGGGCCTGATGAGGAAATTCTCTTTTGGAAATATTTCGGTGCTGCCTCTCTGTTTAAAAGCAAACACCCCACACCCCCACAATAAACAACCAGAAACAGTGTGGTGTGTATGTAGTGGGCAAGGGAGGTTTGCTATACCTAGGTAAGGAACAAAACCTGACTGACAGCTGGTTAAAGACACACGTGGTGCAGTGCAGGGGTGCTCCCTAGAAACATTTTCTGAAGCACTGGGAGAGTTGTTGTTGTTTTCTTTACCTTGAACCACATCTGTGTAACATCTGTTGTTTTAAAAACACATACCTGTCATTAAGTATACATAATTAAACTTAATTTCATTTGAAACTCTGTTTAATTTCTTATAATGACTGCACAGGCTGTTTTTTCTTCTTTGGGGAAAGTTTGTTTAGGAATATGCTTACAGCAAGCGACTCTGTCCTAAAATGTAAGAGCAGCAAAGCTTTTGGCCTTGAAAAGAAGGTGAAGATTTCTCAAGAAAACACCTTCCACTTGAGAACATGTTTCTGGCAGGAAAGATTTCTTCATGTCACAAAGTCTGGCTGATCCAACCAAACATCCCATTCACGTAGCAATACTTCAAAGCGAGTTAAATAGATCATCTGTCTTGGGTTTGCTGCCAGAGCCTGTGTTTTAAAGCGAGGGGTCAGCCTCTCCGTGTCTGTCTCCTGTGGCCACCATACCGGCACTGCTGAAACGCAAACGCGTGGCGTCTGCGGAATTCATCTCCATTCCAACTTGTGAAAGCTGTCCTGAAGGCTGGAAACAGGATAGCAGTGAGCTCGAGCCAGGGTGGCTGTGGGAGAAGGGAGAAAGTAAATAAAAAGCACAGACTGCAGCTCGGGATATAAAAATCCCTTCCTTCCTGTAAGCAGTGGTACAGGGACTGGGATCAGCGCAGTGACCGGTGGTCACCCACTGGTGACTTTCCCAGCAGCTGTCATAATGTTATTCTTTTCAACAGCCTCTTTTGTTTTTGTTAAGAAATTATTTCAAACATTTCAGCCTTGATCCTGTGAGAAGGAATTAAAAGTTTTGGCAGCTGGGCTTCATCCGCCCCTCCCTTCTCTCCCCCCAAAAACACCCCTTATGGCGCTTTGGCCTTAATTACTGTCTGCAGCGTCCCCGGGCGCTGGATGGGCGCAGGGCGGCCGAGGGGCTGAGCCATGCCTGGATGAGTGGAAATGGCAATGCCCTGCGGTGAAGCAGCTGTAATAGACTTTCCTGCTGTGAGTGAGGGAGCCCTTAATAAGAATTGAAGGCTTATTCTTGCTGTGGGATACGGTTCAAAAGCCAGCGCGGACTGTCATGGGGTCTTGTGCTGGGGATGTGCCGGCACCATGGTGGGTGCTGGGAAAGCTCTGCTCTGGAGGATGGCTCACAGGTCCCCAGCCCCAGCAAACAGGGCCTTGCTCCTGCAGTGCTCCCTCTCTTCAGGGGTCCTGCTGTCAGCCTGTCTCTGGGCCACTTTGTCCGTCCTGGAAATGCTGTGAGTCAGGAGTCTTCATGTGCCAGGGGATTGTGGCAAGCGTGTGGGGAGGAGAGCGCTGAGAGGTGAGTTGGTGTGGTGGCTGGGATGAAATACAAAGATTGTGAGGGAAAACTGCCAGGGTTGTATTTGAGAATGAAACTTGGAGTGTGTACGTGCATGCAGGAGAGGAGAAGAAGGAGCAGTGCTGAGAAATGAAGACTTGAAGTGGTGGGGTGCATGTGGAAATGGGCAGGTGGAGGCAGGAGCGTGAGGTAAAGCCCTTGAGCCAGCCGGGCAGGCAAACGCTGCCCCAGAGCTGCTGAAAACACGGAGCCAGGCAGCTCTGGCAGGGAGGTTTGTCTCGGGGTTGGTAGGGGCCTGTGTGGGTTTGGGAGGCTGTGCTGCTCTGGAAAACGGAGCAGGTTTTGAACCATCTCTGTCACACCTGCAGCAGCTGTCTGCGCGTATCAGGTGCAGACCAAGGGCGCTAAGAAACTGTCAATGAAAGCACAATAAGGACACTTAGGTCAGCTGGTATGAAATGGAAAAAACAGAAGAGGGAAAAGAAATGCAACCGGGAGAGGAAGGGTGTGTTGTTTCTGTTGGAGTGGCTCTGCTTCCGCAGCATGTACGGGGAGTGGATGCGCTTCTGTGGCACTTGGGGATCATCGGTCTCTGGAGACTTTTCTTCCTTTTCTTTTTCTCCCTCCAGTTAATTTCACGCAAAAGGTCATGGTCTAATGTGGTCATGGCTGATTTGCAAATCCCTGCCCAGCCTTTCCCTGGTCAGGAGGGTTGTGGATTGTTGTGCTTTGTTGTGCTTTCAGGGCTGTTTGCTGAGGGCCTCCGTTTGACTCCAGTCACCTGCTTGTTATTCATACGGGCAAAAACTCTTCTCTGCACTTTTGCCTGAAGTTAGGTTGTGATTTTTCTTGGTTTTGGAGTGGTTTGCCTCTTTCCTGATATAATTTAGACAGGGAAATGTAATCAATCAACATAGTAATTGCCTGTTTAGCATTGATGACAGTTGAGAGATTGTCACCTTTCATTTCACAGGTCCTCTCTGGTGGAGGCAGAGCTCAGAGGTCAGCACCCTCTCACTCCAGGGATCCCACTCCCTGGGGAACATGTGGCTCTTTTGCGGGGAATACAGTGGGGAGAGCAGTGCGGTTTAACTTGTATTGCTCATTGTCCCGGCGTGGTGTCCTTGAGAAGAATGGCAGTAGTGGGACTTTGTGGGATCACGGCTGTCTGCTTGGCTAGCACATCATCATAGGAAGTGCTTCCAGGACAAATCGTAGTGGGATCATGGTCAGTTGATGTCTCAAGTTACTTGGAAATTGAAAGATGGTATTTACTTCTCTTTGGCAAGGTAGCATGGGGGATGTCATGCAGAATTTCAGCTGACAGGGAATGTGTTTTGCAAACTCACTCTTGAATATGTCTCTGAAGAGGAGGACCAGTGCCTTGAAAGAAAGGGAACGGACAACTTGCCTATAGGACATGTAAAAGTCAAGTAGTAACATCAGCTGGTAAGCTGACTATGAAGATTATTTAAGGTACATATGCTTCCTGTGATATTATTTTCAAAGTCACTGACTGTCAGGTAGGAAGACTCCAGTGAGTTTTGGTGAACCTACTTTTCTTGTCCATCTGCATACCATCTCACTGTCTGGCAGATGTTTACAGCATTGTCCCAAAGTCCCTTTTCCAAAAGCAGTAATCCAGATAAATGGCAGTTCCTGTGGGGAAGCCATTTCAAATCATTGATCAGTGAACCACATAGTTCTGCTTCTGTGAAAGTACTACTTCTGCTAGTTGCAATGCTAGAAACATGTTAAAAATGTACAGTTTTGTCCGTTCCACCCTTTTTTTCCTTGACAGCTGCTAAGTGGTGATCCCGGACAGTTAACTTACACTGCCATTATCAGCAGGAGCTGCCTGGTTGTGTTGAGCAGCCACCAAAACCTCATACATTCTTCCAACAATTTGATTTCAGAAGTTCTCCAGACAACAATGTAATAATAAAAAATGAAATCAGCAAACACTGCTTGAGATCATGACAGAAAAATAAAATAATGAAAAGGTCAGTAAGTGGCATTAAAATGTAAAATCTGAGAGTACATAAAAACAAACAAGTTTTTGGACGGAAAACATAAGTAGATTTGAGCACACCAGAAACCTGAGCTCCAGTCCAGATGCCTGCAGTTGACTGTGTCCAATTAAATCGGGGGCATGTCTCGTTGGTAAGCAGTTCTCAGTAATACCGGTATGAGCAGTTTTGTGTTTCTCATTCCCACACACGTGATGTGCTCTACCAGTGTAAGGTTTCTAAGATGGCTGAGCTCTTCCACACTGGTGGAAACTGTCTGGTTCCCCTCCCCTACACAGTTCAGGCAATTGGTTGATCCTTGGGTGGCAGTGAGCTGTTTTGCGAAACCTCAGTGTCAGTTGTGCCAGTCCAAGATAGTCTCCTCCCCCTCGATATTTTTTTTTTTTTAATGTGAAATGAGGGTGTTAATTCCTTCTGCTGTTCTTCATTTCCTGATCTGAATGGATGTTGAAATAGTTGTGCTGCCACAACTTGCAGCAGGGAGCATACAGTGGCATGAGGCTGGGCGTGGGGTGGGCAGCAGAGGAAAGGGAGAGAGCGTGACAGGAACTGCTGTAAGCGGCTGTTACTGCCAAACACATCACATCACCGAACCACAGCCTAAGTGCTACTGAAAGATTCAATAAATATTCAACAGCAGAAATATGTCCATTGTGAATTAAATCAAAAAGAAAATAGTTAATGCAGATTTGGACATCCGGTAGGAGGGTGTCTGTAGCTTGCTGCAGAATTGTTCTTAACAATTGAATGTTTTTCTGCTTATTGTTCAGATTTTCAGTGAAAGTTTGCCTTTAAACAGGTTTCAGAAATGAAATTTCAGTCTTTTGACTATTTAACACCTTTTTTTTTAAAAAGACAGACATTTCCATTGCAGTCTAAACAGAGCAGATAAGCACATCTTCCTGAGTGTCATTAAAAAGCAGCTGATGAGGATTTTACTGTGGGTCTTTGCATGTTGTCATGGTCATTGTAGAGTCTTTTTTTTTTGGGGGGGGGGGGAAGGGTGTAAGAGTATACATCATTAGGTAGTATACAGAAACTAAACAAGATATGGCTCTAGAAATTACATTGAAATGCTGCATGTAAACCAGCCAAGCCTAGAAGGATAAAACTTGTCAGGTCCCTTTTTTGAAGACTCCTTAGACCCCTGGGTTACATAAGAAATGAGTTGCCAGGTTTTCTACCTGGTCTGATCAACTAGGACGATTGCTCCCTCCTGCCCAGCTCCAAAGGCTCTCGGTGAACACCAGATTGCAGAGCAGGTGCTGTGTGACTCTTGCTCTCTAGTGAGGTGATGGAGTGCATTTGCTTGTGTTTTGCAGCAGTAGTTCATTTGTCTTATAATTTAAGTAGGTTCCTTGTTCTCTGAGAAGGTTTAATCCCCCCCCAATCAAAACCCCATCCTGTGTCTTTATCCATCCAATTTTCACTACTGTGAAGTAGTTGGCACGACGCTGCATGGCAGTAGGAAGCCATGCGTTGCCAGAAGGCTGGCAGGTATTTTTAGCATAGCCTGTTTGGCAAGGAAGGAGAAGAGTGTCCCTCTTTCACCCCTGAAAGGAACAAGGACTGCAGGCTATGGTGTAGTTGGATGGTGCTGGCTGTTGCTTTTTAAAGTCCTATTGGGGTAACTGGTTGCCTTCACCTATTGTTTGTAAAGAAATGTTTAATGCATGGATGCTCCAATTGCCACAGCTGTCTTAGCTTTTGCCTTTCCCTGTCTGTCTCTCCCTATTTTTTCCTCTCTTTGTCTCAAATTAGCGCCACAATTAAAGTGTGAAGCCTGCTGGCAGCTAACTAGTAATTACTGTACAAAGAAAGAGAGGAACATCTGTCAAAGCTAGGAGAAGATAACAGCTGTAATTGATTGCCACATCATGGAGGTTGACCACCAGCAGATGGCTGGGGCCAGTTTTTAATAACCGATCACAGCAGTGGTCCCAGGGATTTGGTGTGACTCGTCTGAGGTGACTGTCTGTGAATTACACCTGTTCAGAGGCAACCACGCAAGGCTCCGTCCTTTTGCTTCCTTCATTTGATTTTACTTATTTATTTTTAAATCGACACTCACCTCTGAAGCCATACCACAGAGCAGCATATGCCACTGCTCTCGCCAGGCAGGGAGTAGCAGGGAAGAGCGAGTGAGGCACTGGAGCTGCAAGCGATGGCTCGATGGGAATTGGCAACACTTGGCGCTCTGCGGCACAGGAAGTGCCTCCAGTCACTGAAGCACTTGCGAAGCACAGAAGCAAGTTCAAATTCACTGCAAAATAGAGGAATCCCTTCAGAGGCAAGCTTTAAAAAAGCAAATGAAGGGGGGAACCATTCGCTGCAGAACATGGGGCTCCTGCATCAGAATTAAATTGCTTCGAGTACTTGCCCTGTGGTGTGGTGTGTGTGTGTCCCCCCAATTCACAGGTCCTGCTTTCAGCTCCTGTGTTGGGTCTCGATAATGGAGCTGACAGGAAAAGGTCTGAGTTTGTTACAGCATTGCAATTCATAAAACCTGCAGACTAAGACTAACCGAGGAACTGTCATTGTTTCCAACTACAGTGTTGGCCCTCTGTTTGGCTGCATTGTTAGAGCTTGTTTGTGGGACATTCTCTCCTACACCAGCAATGTTGCTAGAGAGAATGAATAATCTGGAGAGATAACTTTTTCTACACATAATGACACTTGCTTTGTGGTAGCAACGAGAAGGCTTGAGGAATCAGATCTGTCCTTATTCTGCAGTTTTCCTTTTCTAGTCACATACATACAGAAAGCACATGGGATTTTTCTTTTCCAGTGTCTTCAGACCCAAAGGAGTGTGTATGGCAGGGGGTTTGGAAGAATCTTCTGTTGTTTTCCAAGAGAAAGCAGTATGTCTCAATGTCAATGAATCGCAGAGGCTGGATGTGCATCCTAAACTCTGCAGAGAACCTGAATAGCTGCTGCCATTCAGCTCTCCTGGTGTTCAGTCATAGGGTTAATTGTTAAACCATTAGTGCTGCATTTCAAAGGCAATAAGACAAATTAGCTCAGGTATCATGAGCAGTTTCACCTTGCACACTACCCTCCTCCCATCCTTGCAGTGACTCAGTTGGACAGAGCTTCCTGGGTTATTGTGTAAAACAGCAGCTTGTTTTAAACAGTGCAATCTGTCATTAATTCAGATAATAAATCACAGCATAAGAACAAGAGTCTTGCAAGATTAACATCTACAATCAATTGGGAATTACAACATTGGCTTTCATAGGCAAAGCTGATCGTTAAGTCATGGAAAATTTATTACCTTACAAATCTGCTTATAAAAAGTGTTGACTTGAAACCTTTATAGATTGTACTTACTATTATCAGATATTCACAGTTTTTTGATGAAAGGTTAAATAACTTCAGTTGTGCTTTGCATTTTCATTGAATTACAAAAAGTGATGGGCAATTTTCTAGGGTAGACTGAAATTTTTGTGGCACGATCCTATTGAAGTATGCAGTTCTTGTGAATCACAATCCTCTTAGCATGACAATACCTATGTTAGATGTCAGAGGAGGCCAAAAACATATTGTTAAGTGTGCAAACAAATCTTCAAACCATTTTTGATGGTGCAAACTGAACTGAGATGTGTTGGTTTTCCTTTATCTGCAATGGGAGAATTCTGTTCGAGCTGTAACACAATCTTTGTCAGGGCTTTCATACCCTGTAGTAAGAAAAGAAAGTCTGTGGAAGTTTCCTGTTAAGAAAAACATTAGATCTCTATGCAAAACAAAACACAGTCCAAAGAACATATAGTACAGTGAGTCCTGGATCTGTTGTGTTAGTTTGGAGCCTTTTTCATCCCTAAAGTTAAGTACTTGCTTAAGTGAGAACACAGATTCTGCACCTTAAGTATCAGTGTAATTTCTGTTCAGAATAACCAGAAGGTAACAGGACAGTGTGTACCTGATGTTAGATTTTTCCGATGTGGAGAACATGTAGTCTTAGATGTAATTGAAAATGTTACTGGATATTGCAGTGGCAGCTCACCCTGAATGAGATTGAACAGCTGAAACCTGGAGATAACCAAGTTTCTGTTGTTGGTTTTTGGTTGTTTTTTTTAAGCTGGGTTTTTTTAAATAGTTGCAGCATTTTTTAAAAAAAATGTGCTGATATGATCCTGGTTAATTGGTCACCTAGCACCTGTTTAGGTATGTAGGAGCCATTTTCTACCTTACAGACAGGGTGCTTTTCTGGGCTGGAGTGTTGGTGACCCGCAGGACAGATATCTAAAGGATCTTAACCCACGTGTTGGTGTCTGTCCTAACCTGATTTGGGAATACCCATTTTTTCTTAAAATAAAAAATTATATATATATGTTGTCTCTTGCTGTATAACCACACTATTCTTTAATAACAGGAGAGCTACAGATTAAGGTGGAAGCTGGCGCAAAGGCTGCAGTCGGTGACTTGGAGGCTCAGCGTTTAGGCGCAGGCTCTGGAGCCCAGCTTGGCAGCGGCTGAGGGCAGGAGAGGAGGTGATGTCAGCATCTGGGGCGCGTGCCAGTTCGGTGCCATTCCTGCTGCACGCCGGCCTCGCAGCCGTGCTGGCAGCGGTCTCCACAGAGAGTGCAAGAAAGTGAAGAAATGGAGGGGGAGGGCGGAGGATGCAGGGAAAATAGCTTTGAAAAAAGGGAAGAAGAGAGAGCAAAGCAGTAATCAATAAGTGAAGAAGAGCCTATATGCTGTATGGACAGGGTACAGTACCAGCTGGGACTACCTGAAACCCTTGTGCAGCATCAGAAATCAATTCCCCATCCCTTCGCCCCTGTGCCTTGTTGGTGGCACCTCGGGGTTAGTGTCCTTTGCATTTATATGCATTCCAGAGTGGTGGAGACAGCGGCAGCCAGCACACTTGACATGGAGAGCCCCTTTGTGCTCCTGACTCCTGCGTGAGCAGCAGGTCAGTGAGTGAGCAGAGTTTGAATAAGCAGCCCTTGTGTCTTCATATGTCTCTCTGATCCCTTGAACAAAACCAGCATACGAAAGGCAGTAAGGCAATGTGAAGGCCTCCTAAATGTCACCGTAATGTCAGCAGCACTGGGAGCAGAGCAGCCTCCAAAGAGCAGAAAGCTTTGTAATATTTATAGAAACAGAATATGTTAAAAATACATTTGCCTGTTACACTTCAACCTTTTGGAGTCCTCACTCCTTTCAACTCTGGGAGTGGGTGGTGAGTTGAGAGTCTCTGCATGTGTTTCAGGTTGGGTTTAAGTTGTCGCAGTCAGTCTGGGATCTTAGCAAATGGTGGAAATCTGAGAGTTTGGTACTTTTGTAAACCAGGGAACAGGCATGATCCTTCTACCAAAAGAGCTTAAAGGCTTTTAAAATAAGCCTTTGCTATCTTTCTCCATGCAAACATGAAGGCCCATGGCACCCATTTTTCATTTGCAAAACAAGGATAAATGTGGTACAAAGCAGATATTGACTTGTCTCCTACCATATAATACATTGGATACCTGGCACCCAGGCTTCTGTCCCTGAAAAACCCTGTTTTGTCTCTCGGTGGCTTGGACTCTGGAACTGACTGCCGAGAACAAAGCAGACCTGTCTGCTTGTTTTTGCAGAGCCTGCTGCCTTTAGCTGCACTCGCATCATGGTATGTCTTGTCACCATGATCACAGGCACATAATGCTTTTACAGCATAACAAAATGGACCTGGAAAACTACCAGGAAATGGAGTGAGAGAATGCTGTGAAATTATCGTAGATAAACCTCTCTCTTCCCCCATGTTGTGCAGGAATCCTAGTGATGGCTCTGCTCTTCCACACTGCCTGTCAAACAACAGTGGTGGCTGTGGGCAGGCAGTGTCCCTGACCCAAACGGGCTGCAGTGTTTCCTGGCACAGCCCCAGCCTGTTCGAACAGCTGGGAGATCTGGTCCACGTGTTGTGGGGAGCAACTTCTGCTGTTAGCACTGTTGAAAGCCCTGCCGCTTAAGGACGTCAGACCAGACCCTCACCCAGACTGGTCACCTGAAGTCATGGGCACCTGTGCAACAAAATAAATATTTCCTTTAGTAAGGAAGAATTGCTGTTTCTCCCCTTGGTTGTTTATTTTTTCCTTGCTTTTGATTTCTTGCTCTGTTCCTAAGGGTCGGTGCTTCTCCAGCTTAGGGGAGCACCCTTTCAATGTGGTCAGTCAGCAGCACGTCCAGGAATGCTAAAAGACAAATTACTGCCTAATAAATGAGGTGAATCTCTCTCCTTTTCTTCCCTCCTCCCCCATTCCAGCTCTTGTTTAAATTCCTGATGCTTCTGGCCAGGGGGAGGCTGGTAGATGCATGGATTTCTGATTTCCAGCTTGGTGCTACAGAAGCCTGGACTAGCTGTTCCCATTTACCTGAGCTTTGTTTGAGTGAGGTGGGAAGAATCTCTCCAATCCCACCAGGTCTATGTTGTGTGGGTTAATGAGGCAGCCTCTCTGTTTTAGAGTGTAGTGTAAGGTTAGATATGACATATTCCATTGGGGGAGTAGGAAATCGTTCTTTTGTTCTGTGTGTTTGACATTACACAACATTTCCTGGTACCACATTTGCTGCTGTGCTGCCCGCCTCTCACTGATGGCGTCTTGTGTGTAGCAGCATGCTGGTACAGCAAAGCACTTACTGCCCCTACTTGCTCAAACCATATGTTTTGCAAAGGCATTTTCTCTCTCCCTCCCCACTGTTCTGATCAGGAATGGTCCAACTGAACATGTTGCTGGTTTCCCTTCCCGGCATATTAAAGTCATTGAAAGAGACACCACTTTAATATAGTGGACTGAAAACTGCCAGAGCTCAGACCGAAACCCTGTTTGTGCATTGCTGTCACAGCAGGCAAGCCCAGAATCTGGGGCAAGGCAGCTGGCCAAAGGTGGTAACCACATGAGCCATCCTGAATCCTGGTTAAATCTGCTGTTGTTCGTGGGTTAACCCAGTAATGTTTTTACATTCCTTGCTCCCTCTCACCATCACTGCTCACACAGGAGCTGAAAATCCAACTGAGTGAGCGTGGCTTTGTTTTACTTGCTTGGGGTGGCAGCAGACTGGGTGGATGGAGCAGTGCTGCTTTAGTGGATTAATAGTGTTTCTCAGCAGTTAGTGGGTGCTTTGATTACAGTGCTTTTTTTTTTTAATGACCACTTGACTGCAGGTGGTGAAGGATGGCTTGAAAATGTTCTTTTAAAATTACTTTTAGACTCCACAGAGAAATATAAAATTGTACTTTTCCCCGTTCCAAGAGAGCTCTAGCAGTGCTGTGTTACCTGCTTGTGGCATATAGAAACACGTGCACCTTTTTGATATGTCTCTTTTATCAGTCTCTTCTTGTACGTTTTTTTCCCTGTGGGCAACTAAATTACTCTGGAGGGAGGAGGAGGAGGAAGATTAGCGAAACGAGTGTTTATCCATCTTAATTAGTGCTCTGTTGACAGAAATTATTTTGAGTATTTGCTGCACAGTAGTTACTGTTCATGTAAATATTTTATTTTTTACTTTAATTGACATGTTTATTTCTTGCACTAAGTTATTGGTATGACTGGCTACTGATTTCTTTTTGCAACCAGGCACTTAGTGATTTTTTTGGTCAATCACTTGCCCACCATTTGCCTGCAGGGTTCCCAGAGGCAGTACAGATTGTGGCGGTTCAAAGCAGGGGAACTGAGCTCTGGGAAGAAGCTGAGTTCACCTGTTCGGTTTTGGAGTACCACTGACAGAGGTTTGGAGCTGCATTGCAGCCCTCGATCTGTACCCAGGGTGGCTGCAGGACTCTTAAAAGAAAGAAGGTGGCAGGATATGTTGTATGCAGAATTAAACAAGAACCCATTTTGTGTCAGGGCCTCAACTCTGTATGTTATCAGAAGGTAGATAATGATGGTCAGAAGGGCTTGAATACTGAGCCAAAGGCACTCCTTGTTTTCACTGTGGTTTTTTTTGTGTGGTTTTTGTTTGTTTGTTTGTTTTTGGTGTGGGTTTTTTTTGTTGTTGTTGTTGTTTTTTGAAGATTCCACTAGCTTGATTCATTAATCCTCTGATGCACGTGAGAAGTTTTGTAGCAAAAGCTCAGCTATTTTGCAGCTTGGAGAGGAAGTACCTAATGGAGTTGGAAGGGATTTGTGGATTTGCTTGGATCTTGTACTGTGTAAAAACAATCCAGCTCTTCTAGCTCATAACTTTCTGGAATAGGTGCTCAAAAACTGCTGTGGAATTTGGCAGGGGACTGACAATATGCTTCTTCAAGAGCAGTGTGCATTAAGGAATGGTATACATTGATGTCCAATGATGAGCATGCTGGTGCTCATAAGTATCTCCCCCTCACAAGCTAGAGGTAGTGTTCAGTGTAAAATTCTCTGCAAAAGCTCTTTTGTGGCATTGCAGTGGTGTACAAATGGGGCACCAAAGAAAATGGAAATTCATAATACGATGTGATGTTAATGTGTGAAGAGGCAATTTTCTCCACACACTTAGGAGAAAAGGTGTCCATGTAGTGTCAGCCTGGGTTTAAGTTGTTCTTGTCACTAGTGGCTGGTTTAATCTCAGGGCTTTATTTTTCTAACTTTAAAGTGAAAATAGCACATGGCCATGGAGGTGGAAGGTTGCCATCACTAATGCTTGCAGAAGTCCTTACGTGGAGGATAATATAATAGATGGTAGGTGGTATTATATTAACAGCTTCTGACAACAATCTCTGCCTGTCCTGTTGTCCCCCATCTCCCCACTCTCTGCCTTGGGTTTTTAAAGAAATGTGGCAGGACCATTTCAATTTTGAAAAAGAACTTTTCAAATCTGGTGTGAAAAAAGAGCCTGCCTCTGTGGTTTACTGACTCCTTGGGTAATGTCCCTTTAAAGCAGCAGCTGCTGCCAAGGTCTGGACGCCGTGGTCACTAAATCATTTAGAGCTGTGCTGTAGCTGAGGGCTTCCAGCTTCGCCTTTTGTTACTGTCACACAGTGGGACCTGGAAGAGAGCCAGGGCTGCGGGCGCCTATTGTGCAGGAAAGCCGCACATCTGCAGTAGAAGACGAAAACTGGATGTCAGCTGCCTGAGCAAAACTTCTCAAAAGTGCTGTCGTAAGGCCCTGAAAAGGGGGCCGGCAGGTTGTGGTTTGCTGCTTTTTTTTTTTTTTTTTCTTTTTTCTTCTTCTTCTTGGTCCAGCCGGGCTGTTCCGGCGTGTTTTGAATCCTGATCTGTTTCTGTGTTTTTAAGCTGTACCTTTCATTTTGGTGGAGGGGATGATGGTGGTAACAGAAGCGTGGCCAGAATCTTTATAACTGTAATAGACTGCAACAAAAGGTCTATTCACTTCTTGATGAACCAGGGATTTACGTGCATTAGTCCCCACTCTCTACTGAGAGGGGAAGACTGCCCGATGAATGGAGAAAATTCCTCTATTCTGTGCACCCCTGCCGCCGCCCCCCCACACCAAGTCAGTCCGTGCTGTCTGACAGGGCTGTTCAGGCATTGGGAAGCAACAAACTCTGTGCTTGGGTGACGGGGGAATGAAGCGTTTCTGCTCTTTGCTTTCTTGAACGTTCACACACAGCATCAGGAGCTCTTTTATTTATTTTAGCTTTCTATTAATTTTAATTTTCCGTCCAAATGTGTGCAAACATAAATTAAGTAGGGGTGGGTTTACATCACAGCCAAGATACTTGTTAAATGAAATTTGTGTATAATGTGTGTATACATAGTACAGAAACAGCATGCTTGTCTTATTAGTGCAGTCAGAAGTAATTGCTCTGAGTCTGAACATCTATGTTGTAGCAGTGCCTGCAAGATTTAAAAAAAGGTCCATGCTGCTGGATGCTGTATGAACATGTGCAGCCTGTCTCAAGGACAACATTTGCAGTGGTAAAACAGTGCATAATAACAGTGTGGAGTAAGCAAAAGTGAATGGGTTTAAGAGCTTACTGAAAAGTTCCGAAGAGCTGTTTTTTTTTCCTTGAGTCAAGAGAGCAGCTATTTCTTACAATGTATTTCTTGACTCATCTCACCTCTCAGTACTTCCTCAAAGACTCTTTTCCTGAGAGATCCTGAGATTTGACGTAATCCCCTGAGTCATTTTTCATGTAGTGAGTGGGCTGAACCCACACTCTGCATTTCAGGGGGTGGTTTGGGCTCCCGTTGGCCATGGTGTGTCCAAAGCCATGGCAGGGCAGTGTGGTTATGGGGGAGACTGAGTGTGGAGCTTGGCCTGTCACAGAGCTGCTTGTGGATCTCCGCCTTGAGCTCCTGATCAACATTTGAAATAGCTGAAGCTATTGATGCAAGATGTCTTGTGAATAGTGTGGAGGCCAAATTTACTATATTGCAGAGTTTTTCTGAGAGCATGTGTTGGCTGGGGAGGATTATTCAAAATAGCAACGTATCTGTATTATATGTGGTGTAATACAGAGGAAGACACCAACTTCTGTGGCATCCAGCCCCTTCCTGTCAACTAGAGCTAAAGAGGTCTGACCCTTGGCGTGTGCTGCAGTCCTTTTGTACTTGTAGAAGTCTGGTGGGGGAAGACAGGAAGGAGAAGTGCGGCTTTCCTTTAAAAACAAAGTGGAGGACAGGAAGGAACAGCTGGTCTGTAAGCAGCCTTCTACTGATGCAAATATATTTTCCATTAAGACACGATTGGGAACCATGTACCCACACTAAGGGAAGGGCCAGTGCTGTAGTGTACTTGCTTTGGGGCTGGAAGAGTGTCTTTATCTTGTTTCCATAGCACTCCGCTTTGGGAGCTCCTCCTTCATTTGGACTCCTCCATGCTGCCAAAATACGAATATATTTCTGGGGACATGGGAAAGACTCAAGTTCTTCATTCCTACCAAAAGCAAGTTCTCCGAACCATCTCCTTGGGCAGGCAGAGAATGAGTCACATTTTTGTTTCTTCTTTTAACGTTTAAGTATGACCCTGTGCTACAGTTCATGAAGTCAAAGCTGTGAATCCCTACTCCCCTGAGGTTTTGTACTAGCTGTCTTCATCTCTGGGATAATATGCCAAGAAAACTCTCTGGATTTATGAAACCACAGCCTGACTGGATTATGCTAGCAGTATATTTGGAAATGCAGTTGGTCTCTTGAAACCAAAAATAACAGAGCGCTATCTTTCATATGGCTCTCATACTGCTGATACAGCTAATGATTAGAGAAGATTTGGAAAGATTTATAGCAAATCATAAAAATAAATCTGAACTGAAGTAATAATTCAAGAGCAACCTTCGGTAAGTCTAGGCACGTCATGTTTTCTTGATTAGAGGTCACTCAGCCTTCATACTTCCTTGCTCTAGTCAGTTAATTCTGTACAGCCTGCATGTTAGTGTCCTCCATCCAGTCTAAGGGAACTGAAGCTTTATCTTTGAAGGGATTATGTTTTGCAGCACTCAGTCTACTTTTATAGTTACTGACAGCTGTGGTTGAATTTTGGAAGGTGGATTAGTCTGCTTCCCTTCCTTCTACCTTGCCTCAGCATAGCTCACCTGCAGTACAGATAAATATAGCTGTGTTGGGTATTGGCAGAGACATTGCAGAGGCACCAGGGAATCCAGCACAACAGGCTGATCGCTTGAGCTTGACTTAGTATGATAGTATTTTGGTTGCAGACATGCTGCCATGATGCCTAAAACACCAGACAGAAATCTGCTAGGGGAATAAGAAGTTTGATGCTAAAATTAAGGATAGTATTGTCTACAGTGGGCTTTGATTTCTGAAAGAAACAGCCAAGTTTTGGTCTTGAGGATCATCCGACTACTAACAAGACTTAAATGGGTCTTAATAATCAGGACTTGAAACAGGAGCCCCCCTGAATTACTGTTGTGTTCATCTTCCTAAGTGCTGGCCGTGGGAGGGGGTGCGGGATGTGCGCGTTGGTGGTTAACGCTGTGATGGTCCATAGCTGATACTGGCAGCCAGGGTCTTTAGATTATGCAAATGACCAATGCATTATTAGTGAGGCACTGTTCAATTTTTAATGCAGTACATGGAAGCATAGTGATATTACTGCCATTATTTAATTAGAAAGTTGTCTGGGTAACCATTTCAATCCTACTTTGAATTTTTGCATGTTAATGACTGCTTTATACAAAGTTGGGAGTGCCTGGTTTTAATAACATCACATGTGTAAATACTGTTGTCTTCAGATTGCTAAGACCTTTTAGCAATACTGAGGGGAGCGAAGCAGTCTGTATACAAATGTTTAAACTTCATTCTGACCTTGTAAATCCTGTTTTCTCCCCAAGTGCAAATCTGGTGCAATGCAAACAGCAGTGCTTCAAAAATAACCCTAATTAGCAATTAGCTGCAATAAATCAAGCTTGGATGGTGTGCTCAGTGCTGTTGAATTTGATACTGTATTATGGCACAAGTTGCGTAATAGACATTTAACTGCTTTAGCTTGTAGTGCTGCTTTTCTCACATTAAGTAAAATATCTAAATGTCATGTGAGTTTCAGCAGCAATTTAGTTGATCATATATAAACTTCTCCTTTAGTGGAGACATGCTTTCTGCATAAAGATAACAGATAATCCTATTAGATAACTGTGTGCTTTTGAGGTACCACTGTCTTTACTCAGTATTAATAAATTCAAAAATTTAGCCCTTCTGTTTTCCTTCTGAAATGCATCAGGTTTTAAATACAATGATTCCTGATACCAACCAGAAAAAGCGAGAGTCATTAGAGGGATCTGAGGGCTAATTGGGCTTATAAAAAGGCAAATGGTATTTTGATGATGTTCTAACCAGAATGATAAGTGCATTTTTATAGCCCTGGATACATGAGTTTTCTAAGGTCCCTTAGAAGTAACTGGAAAGCTATTCAGCATTTTATAACATGTCCTATGCTCTTTGTAAATATTGGAGATTCGATTCTTTTCTGAAAACAAGAATCTGTGTTTTTTGAAGCAAACCTCTAGTGGTTCTGGGTCTGCTGGTGGTCTCAGGTGGGGAAAGATGGCAGCAGTCACCACAGCAGCAGTGAAATGACTCTTTAGCGTGTGATTAAAAAAACGATTTAAAATTTAATGTTTTTATAAATCGCTTTTAATTTTCCATAGCAGTGAAGGTCTAACGCACCTTTTGTACAGCTGTAGGGCTCTGGCTCTGACTCCAGTGGTGTGTGGGGTCTGCAAGGAACAGCAAAATTACTCCTGTCCCTTGAGCCCCTTCGATAGGGAATTGCCCTACAGCTGTCGACTTCAGGAGGTGGCTGTGAGTCAGTAAATCACTATGATGTCCTGTGATAGTAAATTAAGGGTGGAATGTTTTGCTTTCAGAGGGTTTTTTTTTCTTCTGTCTAGTTTGTACATTTATTGCACAAGTAAGTTCTTATTTACTCACTCTGAATATGTCTTTGAAACTTTGTGTCACTGTTAGATCAGTGGTTTGATAATACAAATTTGGATTTTTGGGGAGTTTGCCATAGGTTTTTTCAAATTAAAATGTCAGTATAATGTCTGTAAAATGTCAGTATAATATCTAAATAGTAAATACTATTGAATCAATGTCTTTAAAAGCAGTAATAGAACTTTACGTTTTACATACGTAGTATTTTACGCAACATTTTTGTTTTGTTCAGCGCTTCTGTAAACTAGATAAATATCGCTATTAGGCATCTAGGTCAGGTGCTGAGACTAGGACCCTTTTCCATTGATTTCCAATATCATACCTCAGTTAAAAGATTACATTGACTGGATTTATCTTTATTTAAATTTCCCACAATGTGAGCAGTGTGGTCTGATATTACATTCAGGGCCTCTAAATTGCCATAATTCATCTTCTGACTTGGTGAGACACTGTGCTTTCTTTTGTTTAAAAAAAGTCAATATTATATTATTGTACAGGAAAAGATGACATTAGTGTCTCTTACACCTCAGTTTCTTTGAAAGAATGTAATTATTGGTAGTAATTAAGATGCTGGATCCCTAATTTATCAATAGCTATGCTCTCAGCTGTAGTTTACCTAATTAATTTCTTGATTTTTATCTGTGCCTTACAGAATAATAATGCTATTCTTATCGGTCACTGTTGAGTTTATGGATGGATTGTGCATTGCTGCAGTTGTATCAAGGCAAGAATGGTACTGTTGTGTCATGAAGGGGCAGGGAAAAGCAGGTGACCTGAGGTCTGATTTTGATTGCAGTTGCAAGAACTCTTGGTGACGCTGTGCTAGTGGGTAAGGAAAAGCATTGCGTATTGCATGATCAAGTAGCAAAACTGATGGTTTCTTTTTGTGGCTTAATGAACTTTGGGGAGTAGGAGAAAAGTCAAGGTGCACTTGCAAGGAAGGCCAATAACAACTGTAATTCCAGATGGACAGGTGGGAAGGCTCTTTTATGGGGTGGAATCCATGAATTGGAAAAGCAGAACAACTTAGGGTGATGATTTAATCAACATGCAGTGGCTTTTAATTTGAAGTAAGTATTTCCTCTGGGACTGTTCTAAAATCTTTTGCTCTTATCATTCCTTATTGTTTCTGCTGAGTTTTTCTGTATGTCATCACTCTGCAGAGGCCTGTTTTAACTTTAAGGGTGAGCAGCTGCTTTTAGGACAAGCTCCTGTTGTGCTGGTCCAGGAGGTGTCTGTGGTACTGACTCCAGGGGCGCCAAAGTTGCCTGTGTGGCTTCCTACCCCCTGTTGTACTCTTCCATTTATTATAAGGTAGGTTTGACTGAGTTCAATAGTCAAATGATACCAAGTTTTAGGATTTACAACAAGCAAACAGGAGCGTCATCTTTCTCTGCATGTTTTAGGTGCTGTGTTAGTGTGCTTTGTATTTGTATGCAAAGACCTTCTCAGTGTACTTTGAAGACAGGTAGTTTCATTTTGAACACTACTTTAAAGAATGCTGGCTCTTATTCAAGTAATAAGTGAAATCCCTTAACAACTCCAAGCTTAACCTGGAATTTGTGTTGTCTTCTCCATAATCTTACTCCACTCATAACTGATCGTATGTCATGTAGTAGCAAAGATGCTGATAGCATTGTCAGCACCAGCTGTCTCTCTTTGCAGCCGTTTCTTGTACTGAATTATTTACTACTGGGATTTATGCTATGTATATAGTGTAAAAGTTTTATCACAGCAATTGTGCATGTAAACTAATACTGGCCACAGAGATGGTCTCCAAAGTGCTGGAAGAATGCTGAAGGGAAGGACTTTCATTTAATTGGTTTTATCTGTGGCTACAGATTCATTAATTCTTCCCTTTATCTGTAGTTTAACAAATAATCATTCTCCATAATTTGACACATTATATGTCTGAGTAATTATGTTCTAATTCTGGAATCTGTTAACTGCAAGGTATAGTTTCACAAAAGGTTTGGGTCTTTTATTAACTGTAGGCACATTTCCATGGGATCTTTTTTTCAAATGAATATAAGGGTTCCCAGTACAGGAAAACTTCGGAGTCATAATGTGTTTCTTATTGTTCAGGCAGTGAAACAGGAATGAGCAATGAAGAGAAGAATGAAAGGATTGAAGGGCAGCTGTTAGCCAAAAATCTTAGGTTAGTGCTTTTGGTGCAGCCAGCAAGGATCACACTACTTAAAATTTAGCTGAACTGAAAGGGAGGAGGGCATCTGACTCATAACATTACAGTGTGATATATTGAAACGTAAGTAGGAGATTTAAGTAGTTGAATGTACCTGTGGCTAGCGTCGTTTTTTTTGATGACTCTTTTCTGGATATCTTTCTTTAAGTCAAGAAAGCACTTAAGTGCATCTATTAGGTGGCTGCTACAATAGTTCAGTACTTCTCCAAAGTGAAAGTCAGCAGATATTTTAAAAATAAAAAAATCCAATTTATTAACGGCTTAAAATGTAGTGAGTGCAACCCTAGCCAGGAGTGTCACTGAAAGCATGGTCACCATGCCTCTTGGGTGGAGGATCTGAAGTGCTTTTGTTGTAGGTTTAAGGCCCATTGTTCACTGATGCTTTCCTGGGTAAAGGCCTCATATTGTCTTACTAAATGTGCTCAATTACAGTTGTCTCCGTTATATTTGTACAGATTATTTCCAGTAATCCTGTTGTTTGAGTGTTCATTTAGGTGACAAATCTCATAGTTTTTCCACTGGGCAGTTATCTGGCAAGACCGAGAGTGCTTGAAGAAAACACTGATGTGACAGTAAAACCAAAGGTGCCTGGTGCATGAGGTCATTTTTAAGGAGTTTGGAAATATTAGCAAATGCACAAACCAGCAGTTAGTTGCCAGCTATTCCCTGCTATATTAGAAATCTTCAGAGAAATGCCTGCTCTTCTGTCCTCCTCAAAAAGGCTGGTGTAAGGGCTGTATTATCTGATATTATCAAAGATAATACATTGCAGAGCTTAATATTAATCTAAAATGTATTTCCTAAAGATGATGTGCTCTGATTTTATTATAATGTTAACATCTTGCATCTATTAAGACCTGGACTTGTTATGAGATGCTGGACACATTCCCAACCATGTCATTTGATACTGTTTTGTTTGACAAACCAAGGGTATGTAGATCGCAGTTGCCACGGTGCGAGTGGTAAGTGATAAATCACAGGTGTGGTGCTTAGCTGGGAACTGCTGAAATTGTTTCCAGTAACCTGCAGAGTTACGTGGAGGTGGTGGTGGAAAGCAGACTTTCAAGCCCTGTTTGTTGGGGGTGGGAGGGAAACAACTGATGTGAAACCTTAGTGCTGTTCCTGCATGTGTGCATAGGGGCTGGAAAGCCAGTTGCATCTTTTCACCTTTATGGGGGTTTGACTTTTTAAATAACAATACCACTTTTAATTTAGGCATCTGAATAAATTCCTAAGAATTGAACTGCCTTCTATTTTAGAGAGATATGAAGGAGATTTATTTTCTTGTACTTGAGCCATGCTAAATGGACATTAAAAATACAGCTTCTGTCAGTGCTTGGGACAAGGTGAGGGCAGGTATGTACACAGCCTTGCATATGTACCTGCACAAACTCAGGATTTTTTTTCTAAGTATGTTTGCTAGGGTAATCTTTTTTTAAAAGTAATGTGTGAGGACTTATTTATCCAGTAGTCTTCAGGCAGAGGTACTCAGAGATTAGTGTCACATCCTCATACGGAGTCCATAAAGAAATAGCAGATCATAGGTAATAAATTTTATTCTCTGCCAGAGGAGTTCAGAGAGGGAAATGCGTGATGAGATCCAGAGGTGGACGGTCCTTTAGTTATTAAAACTGATGTAGAGAGCCCTTTATGCAATGAAGTTGTCCAGTGTGGATTTGAATGGTAGTATTATTTCTGTTTAAAATTCTGTGGGAGGACTGTCCTAGGAAGAGTCTCTTACTGCCTTGCTTGTTAACAGGAATTGTGCTTCCCTACCAATGGGAAGAATTTGGTTCTTTGGAGACGTCCTATTAAATGCTTTAGGGAATAGGTCATACACGAGGTGTACATTTCCTTGGTGTAATTCCCTATCGCCAGTGCCATTAAATGCACCATTACCAGCTATCTTATGTAAATGATTTTTCCAGTCTTTTCTCTTAGTTCAAAATACCCTTTTGGAGGGCTCTTGATTAGTTGAACTCAATTTGCTCAAAGGTTAGCATGTTAAATTGGTATTTGGTTTTCATTAACCTGTGCAGTAATATCTTGTCATTAGGAAAGGCCTTTTGCAGGGTCTCCATCATCATTCATTCCTTGTAGCTAGGTGCTTTGCTTTTTCTTCTTTTCTATCAGATTCATGCTGTCAAGGATGCTGACTTAAAAAACAATTTGTCCTTTGTATCACGTAAGAAAAACTCTATGGCAGCATGTTAACCCAGGAGTGTACTGTGTAGTGGGTTCAGTTAGCAACATCTGTTTCATTCGGGAATTTTTTTAGTTTGTATTTAATGAAGTTTTGGTGAGGTGTTATCATCCTTACAGTTCTTAAGATAAGAGTATTTATTGCTTTGCTGACCAAGGCACAGCTGAGTGATCAAAAACAACACTATAAAGAAAGAAATCTGGGGAAACTGGTCATTTTTTCTGCAGTGGCAGACTTTCAAGATTCACAGACTAGAAAATCCAAAATATACTGCTAAGAAAAGAATTTTTTTCTCCTCTTAAATATGATAGCTTGCATGTATATCTGCAGGAAGGAACGTAAAGGCACAGTTCTAAACATATGATTGCAGGAGACTTTTGAATAATGCTTGGACTATCTATTCCCCTGTAATTGCTACCTATCAAAAATGCGTTGTATTAATATGACTGATTATCTTAGGTGGTTCAGGCATCTCCTGCTCCTGTTTTGCCCAATGCCTCATTTTGAAGTACAATCATGTTTCTTCCTCCCAGTGCATCTCTCTCCCTCATACCAAATGATAAAAGCAACATATTTGAACATAAATAAAATTAATGGAGCAATAAAACAAAAGAAATTGTATTCTACTAAATCCTCTCTGTTTGCTTTGCTTAAAAAAACAATACGTTACTCTAGGGATAAAGAAAAGCAGCACAAGACAAGCGTTGAATCAAGTGAGTTTCTTATGTGCTTTCCATCTCAAAAGAGTGAAGCATTCATTTGAAATGTTTGCTGTGAGAAAGCAAAACCAGCAGTTAGGTTTTGGTGCCCAAGACTGACAGTAGGATATGGAGGGAGTAATTCTGAACAAAAGTCAAAGTTGTTGGAGAGGCAAGATGGCAAATTCCTGTCTTCATGGAAAATGTGAATAATAGCATGTTTCTCTTGCAGGCTGGAAATTCAGCCTATTCATGATTTATTAATTGTATCAACTCACCAGTTCTGGCTGCAGATACTGTCTTGAGCTTTGCATAACAAATATATAATATTTACATTATAATTCTTTAAATTATTTTTTAAAGAATAATGCTTATAGAAAGATGTGTGGCGGTAGGCAACTTCCCCACCCCTCCTTTATTAGTAATTTAACAATTGGAATATGTGCCTCTAGAGTTGCAGCAGGAATCATGTTTTAGCTGAAGTGCTGCAGGTTGGTGTTGTTTCTTAATGAAAGCTGGTGACCAAACCAACTTCAGGAGTGGCTGTACAGCGTTCTCTAAGGTCTTTTGGCTATGAGATTGTTCTTCCCTTTTACAGAATTGTTCTGATACACTTGATGTCTTCAAATTAACTCTATTCTTCTGATCTGCCTGCACAGACATTAATTGAAGGACTGTACTAAGGTAGAGGGCAGGAATAAGGATTTTTCAGGGCTGCTTCTTAAGAAACGGCAGCTGCCCTGCAAGAGGGCTCAGGAGAAGGGGTCATCCTGCTGTCCTCACCCACCTCTTGGGGGCTACAGGCAAGGCAAACCCAGACTTGTCCTGGAGGTGCAGAGTGAGAGGAATTGAAGCCCGTGCACTTCGTTTTAATCCGGTTAAGATGTAATTTGAATGCTGTAGGAGTCTGAATTTTCTGTGCAAACTGCTGTTGTATTAGAAATCATACAAAAAATAGAAAAACTATAAAAACCAAAACTTGCTCTTGCCTTACAAAAATTAGAAGAACAGAAACAAGCCAATATATTATGCTTCATTAAACAGGGATTTAGAAATCCCCTTAATGATTTTTTTCAGTTCATTTACCAAATTTTTGTTGTCTTTTTTTTTTCTGTTAAATTACACAGGTTTGTTATTACACTTGAATAATGGCAAAAGAAAGAAAACAAAACTTGATTAAAATGTGAATTTCCCGGGGAATGTCACTTTGCCAAAAGAATCAACTTTTTTATTTTGAGGTGTCACAATATTAGATGCACATGTGTTAGTGTCTATGATATGAATAATGTATATTAGAATTTTGTTTATATATAGTTAGGTTGTTTTGAAATGGAAACAATATTGATGAAGCTTGTGACCCAACACAGGTGAAGGTTTAAAACATCTGTTTTTCCTTTTACTTATTAATCTCATTTCTAATTGTTTGTTCTGCATTTGCTCTTTCACTCCTAAAAAAGGTTTCACTTTCTCCATGCTACTACTGGCACTGACAGAAAGTGCAAAGTTTGTCTTCTGTGTTGCAGAGGCCCTGTGCTGTATTCATTTACCAGCTTTAGCCTTTCTGCTTAGGGTAGGTAAGCAGCTTGTTTCCAAAACACCAGCAGAAACACCAAAGATGATGAGGATGCGCTCCCTGCCCCCCAGAAAACTTGTGCTAATATGTAACTTGGGAAATGGATCTAAACCAAAGCCCAGAAAAATATTGTCCAGAAACTGACTGTCCTCTGTCAAATGAGCACTGAGTGAAGCTCTGAGTTTCCTCAGCCTTCATCAGTTTGAAGCAAGATGTCATAAAGTAATTGGGTTCGGCTTAGAAGAATTGCCTGGAATTGTTTCAGGCCAAACTGTCAAGAACAAAGAGTGAAGCAATAGCTTGTTGAATCTAAAACTGAGCTCACTGTTGATATGTCTACATTCCAGTTTAAAGAGCTCTTAAAATCACTTTCTTGTGTGCCTCTCAGCAGCGCTGTGTGGGCAAATATATTATTTTAAAGAGTTTGCTTAGGGATGTAAATATGTGCTTTTTATGAATAAAGTATTTTTCTAAGTTGCGTGGCTCTGTCCCATGTTGGAGGGCTGGTTGCAGAAGCCCAGACGGCTTCGTCATCCTGTCCGCATGGCAGAGAGCACGGCAGGGACCGGGTCCTTGAACAGGGCTCCTGGCTTCTCCAGTAACCCAAACAGCAGCCGACTGAATGGGAGTCTTCAGGGAGGGGCGGGGGGGGGGGGGGGGGGGGGAATGTCATGTGGAAAAGAATTTGCAGAGCAGACGCTATGCATCAATTTTTCCTATTGCCACGCTCCAAATTCACTGGGTTTTTTGGGTGTGTTTTTTGGTGTTTTTTGTTTGTTTTTTTTTTTTTTTTAACATTGCCTTTTGAGAACACAAGGCTTCCTCTGGCTGAGGACTGAAGCTGGGTCAACTTAAAGAAAATAAATCCGTTGCTAAATATTAGGCCCAAATATATTAATATGTGGTTTAGATGAATCTCTCGCCTGTGCAGCATGCAAGGTTAGCCATGTAAATAGGGCCTTTATTAGTGGGCTGAGCATTGCTGTCTCCCACCCTGCTCTCAGGTCTGGAGCCCTTCGGGAAGAACTTGGCAATTAATGCTGACTCTGAGTCGGGTATGGCTCCCCTGCTTCCACCCTAAGGCGATGGGGAATGGGAGTAACTTCTGGGAGAGCCGGAGTGGGACATGGGGGTGTTGACAGCAAGCGAAGGGTGCAGGGCATAGGCTGGAGTTACACTGCGTAAGCAAGACTTGGCGTATGTCCTAAAAATTTTAGAGTACAAATTGTGATAGGGATCGCTTTGTTTGTGCCTTACTCTTCAGTTGCACTTGGAGGAAGGTAGATCAGCTCTTGTGTGCTTTTATTTTTTTTTTCTTCTTTAAACCACTTTAGGAAAGGCAGAATCAAAGACTAACTTAAGAGCATCCAGGAAACTGAAGCAAAACATTTGCAGGCTTAAGCTTTCAGCAGGAACAGCTGGCGTAGGCACGTGTCCCGGCAAGTGACATCTTGACTTGGAAGAGCACCTGCCACTTCTGGTTGGGGTTGTGTTGGGATCCTGGGGCCAGGCCTAAAGTTTTGAACCCTGCAGAAGTTCCTCTTATGCCGAGAGCTGGGCTGGGCAGGATCATGTTGAAACAGCACCATCTATTTCTTTTCCCCAGGGTGTTGTTTTCATCCATCTCCTGTCCCTGGAAGGGATAAACTTGATTTCCCCCCCCCCCCGTTTGGAAGAAGAGGGAAGGTCTGGGCTGTGTTGGGGGAAGGCCAGGTCAGGAGAGAAGGGCTTGGTATGTGTGGTAATACAAAACAACAAAAGGGGAACGTATTCCCATATCAGTGGCAGCAGAGCTGTTTGTCTGTCACTGTACTCCTGTGTCTGTCACCCCTTGTGATCAAAATTATTTCAGCCACTCGCTGCAGAGTGAATGAAAGTGAATTTTCTCTTTCCTGCATATATTCAGTGCAGAGCTAGGATTTTGCCATATTGGTGTGCTTGATGGCATATCATTGTTCTTGATGTGTGTGCAGGAATTGGCATATGAAGGTATGTCTTCAAGGACAAACGTGTTAGAGATAGTTAACATTACGTTTGCTTTTCCCTAATGAAATGTGGTAAGAAATAATTTAGATCTGAGGTTTTCAGAACAGTTCGTACAGATGAGGCGTATGAATATTTCTGAGAGGGAAATTAGGTGCCTGATTCCTTTGGACCTTTGGTGTGGATTAGTTATATGGATTTAAGTATATTGGTGAATTTAGTGGTGCAAACTCTGTGGGATTTATGTGTGAATTTGGTTGTGTATATTGTACCTTGTTACTCAGTGCTCAGTAATGCAAGTTTTACTAGTAAATTCTACTATATCAAACTTAGGCTTGCCAAAACTGTGGATGCCAGACTTTATTGAAAATTGAAGTTTAAAAAATTGTAAAACCTGATCATTCATGTTTAAGACTTTACTGTTTTGCATAGCTGTTTCATCCTCCTAAAACTGGTCTCTCAGCCATCACACTTTCCCAAGCCTTCTGGATCAAAGCTTGCTTCCTCCAAAGCACTGGTTTGTGTTTTACCAGGGATCTGTGGGGATTCTGTTTCTTCCATGCAGTGTTATCTCAGTATCTGGAAGGAACACTGCCTTTTTAGGCTAGAATCTATGGATAATTGAAAGTTCATTAAGAAAAGCAAGTTTGTGTGTGCTCTAGAGCAGTGGATGTGTGTGAAAATTCTTAAGGTGTCCCTTGGAAAATTGGCAAGAGGTCTTTATTAATCCAGCAGGCCATTCATTTGTTGCAAGATTTCTGGATAGAAGTAAAGGAATATGAAATAGGCTGTGTTAGGAACTAAAAAATCCCCTCCCCTCACATGTCCTCTGTTATGAATTTAAACTGAACCCATAATACCATTTGTATTTTATATATGTGTTCATTTCTTTTGTTCTTTTTATGTTGACCAGAAAAGAACCTTTCATGGGAGTTCAGAGAATTTATTTTAAATGATGTATTATTTACACAGTGCTAATGGCTCCTTTGTAAAGATGTCTTTTGAAACTTTTTAGCATACATATTATCATTCAAATTCACACACAGAGACTATTTAAAATTTGTATTACAGTGTACATATGTATTTAGGGGCTTGTGTATATTACTTTATCCTAATGGGTAATCCATCTTTTCACTGTGTATTTAGGGACACTTAAATCCATGGATTATTCAGCAGTTGAGCATGCACATTAGCTTTGCAAGCTGAAATTCAGGTGAAATGTTACTGTGTTTAAAAAGAAAAACACCCCAAAAATGAGGAATAAATTAGCTTGCCTTGCACTGATCTCGGGAGGTGGACTCTCTAAGAATCAGTCCATATATATTTTCCACCTAGAGCTTGATGTCAGGGCGGGAGGAAGAAAAAAGCCCTCTCAGTAAGAAGTAGTGCTCTTAATCCTTGCCCATGTTCTCTTTGCATTCCCTTCAGGTTCCAGACAAATGGCGAGGAACCTAAACAGTTTTAATTTAAGAAAGGAGGTTTCTCTTAAATCTTGGCAGTAGCTCTGCCTACTAGGAAAGCAGAATAGCGTTTTCTTTGTCAAAGCTGCTGTCATTTGAAGTAGTGGGAATTGGCAGGTTTGGAAAATGAAACGCTATGTAGACTTATTTTTCAGTCTTCAATCTGGTCACCCTTTGGATGGAGTAATACCAACGACAAACTTAGTTCTGATCTCATTTTGCACGTGTGTTTTCACCGAGACCAAGAAGAAACATGTTAAGGCTTGCTTGCCTTTTTTTTTTTTTTTTTTTTTTTTTTTAAGAAAAAAAAAAAAGAGCCTACAAAACCAGGACTGCTTGACACTTTATGGAGAGCTTTGCTGTCTAGAAGTAATACAAATTCTGCATTTCTCTCTGTTAGCTTGTTTACTTCCACAGGTGCTAACATGAAACCAGAATCTTTCTCTCTGGAGAATTTGTCTGCTTCTGGGGCAGTCTTGAAATGTAGATAACGATCAATGTTGCTTGTTCTTCAAGGAACACAAAGCAGCAGCTTCCAGGTAATAGTGGGCTGATATCTTGTTTGTATTTAACAAAGCGTATCTTCATATTTGTAGTGGGTCAGGCTTATGCAATAGAGAGGTACAGGCAGGGAAGCAGACTCCCGGCAGCTTGCGAGGCAGCTCTTTGCCTTGCTAAATCATCCTTCACACAGAGGAGCAGTGTGTTCTCCTCGGGACACTGCCTCCCACCTGAGTAGCTGCTTGTTCTAGGCTTTCAGTGTTTTTTTTAAAGGGTGCTAATCCGTGACAGCTGCAACTGAATTCAGGACTGGAGTGGTGGCTGTAGTCCACTAATTTTTCTTAAAAGAACGGTGACTATTTTTGCTCTGAAGTCGCTTCAAGTATTGGGTGAATGCAGGAATGGTACAAAAGCTGGTGATCAGCTGAAAGAACTGGGATATAGAAATTGCTTCAGTTGTGGTAGCAGAACTGACGTTCACAAGCAGCGTGCAGGTGCAAAGGAGTGTCTTGCAAGCCTTGGACAGCAGCCTCTGTGCCTTGCCTGCAGTCCTCCTAAAATCAGCTCTTTGATATGCAAAAAGAAAATGGATTGGATTCAACCATCCGAGACAAGGCAGTTCAGGCAATGAACGCTCAAGCAGAGAAAGCAAGCATGTCCTGAAGAATGAGCCACTTGTACCTACTGAAGTCAAGCAAGCAGATGTCTTTCTGCTCACTTATACCCCACAGATAGGGTATTAGCTGTATAAGCAGCTATGCAAGACAGTTTCTAGAGTATCTTTTCATCAGATGGCAAAAACCTGCTAATCAGCACAATATTTTTCAAGGAGGAGGAAGACATGCTGAAGAAAAAAAGCAAAATAGTAGCTTGTACTAAGCCTATAGACTTGGGACATGGCCTCAGCCGAAGTTTGTGTTGGCCCTCTGTAGATGGGGAATTGCAGTTGCTGCCATCTGAAACACTGGAACTTGCATCTGTGTCTTTTTCCTGGGGTTTTTTGGTTTGGTTTTTGCCTGGGATATCTTTTTATTACCCTTCTGACTATGCAGTTTTCTAGTACTCGGGTTCACCCAGAGTTTCTACTGGTGGTAACTGAGAGACTGCTATCATAGCAGTATTTTTCAGCTCCAGGCTGTTACTTAGTCTGCTATGAACCGTGGATAGAGCAGAACAGACCATCAGTCCTGCTGATAAGAACAAATGCTATTCCCTTGGAGTCTCTCTTGCTGGAAGTAGCTGAGCTTAGTGAACACCCAAACTAAAAGTCACTGTTCTGCTCTTTTGATTTTTGACATAAACACTGTAATTAACTTTTGATCACCATCAATTTTTACATGCCTAATTCCACGGAAATGTTAAGGTAGCAAAGGCACAGACATTTATCACTTCTCAACCAAGTAATGTATGGATGTATGTCCCGCAAAGTGCTTTAGCTTTTTGACACCAATGTGTTATTTAACATTTTCCCCAAAATCTCATAAAGCGGTGCTGAGTGGAGAGGCAATGATACCAAAGCATAAAGTGTCAAGCTTTTGACTGTCTTTAAAGGGTCATTTTGATAGCTGTCTCCAAACCCCAGCTGTTCTGAATTAAATACTGTTAGGTAGATGTTAGAGAATTTGTCTTCTGCATGAGCAGAGAGAAGTTTTCCACCCCCACTTTTCAGCCTACTATTACCACTGCAAGAGGCTTGTCATCCTACACTTCTTAAGGAAGCCAGATTTTTGGCTTGGGTTCAAACATATGTTTCTCTGCTGCTGCCTGTGTGCTCTCTGATCTGCCATTAGAAACCAGTTTCAACTGATGCTCTTCCCTGAATTTCCTTCCCCCACTCCTGAAATGTTACAAGCGTGTATGAAGTGACCAGTGAATTGACAAGAAAATTCATGTCTCCTCAGACCACTGAGTTTTTGTATTTTATGGCCACTGAATAGATTTGTCAATCTGTTAAAAAAAAAAAAAATAAAAAATTAAGAATCTATAGCAAAGTTATCCTAGACATCAGGAACCTGTACTAAAGAAGAAAGGCACTCTGTTTATTAATAGCAGTATTATTATTACTATTTAAAGATTTAATGGAGAAATGATAGACTGTCCATTGGCTGCAGTGTGTGAGTTTCAAGAGCTTGAATTCCCATGTTAGCAATTTGTACGGGTTTGTGATGCTTTCTAGTCTGTGTGAATGTGACCTGCATCTAAATGAAAGCAGCTGGTGAAGGCATGAAGTGGAAAGCACGGTGTTTAAACGCATAAAGACTGGCTGCTCCAGTGGGCAGACAGTGTCCTGGGACCTTTGTGTTCTCAGCTTTTGAAAGTTTTAATAACCAATTTAGGGAAGTAGTTAAAGCAGCAGACGCTTTGTCCTGTAAATTTGTAACTGTGCTGTGCTCAGATTGTTTCAGCTCGTAATGCGCTGTCAAGGGGAGGATGCTCAGTGGGATTACTGGAGATGTGTTTTAAGAAAAGGCCTCTACCTGGGGGGGGGGAAGTTGGTTTTGGTTTTGTTTAGTTTTGTTTTTTTTTTTAAAAAAAAGAGAGAGAAAACCCAACAAAAGCCCCAAACACCAAACTTTTGCCATGGCTATGTGAGAGGAGGCTTAAACTTGGTGAGGTCCCAAGTCAGCTAGCATGAGGGACAGAGTAGTTAGTACTTTATTTATCCAGTTAGGAAATACTAGAGGATTTAGCAGCTGCTTAATTGTTTGAAATCGAGATTTATTATAAGGTTTGGGTAGTCCTCCTTTTTTTTTGATTTTGTTATAGGTAACTTCAAAAGTTGCATTAAAGAAGAAAAAAGGCCACTTCCAAAGTCCCACTGCTCCATGGGAATTTCCCAAATTACCAACTTTTAGCATCTCTCTCCATGGAGGTCCTGCCTCTATAAATAAACCTGCTGCTTCTCCCTACTGATCAATGATTGCAACTTGCAGTCAGTGCTGCTGGGGTTCTTACACTGCCCATCAATCTCAGATTTGAGGCCGGGCTTTGCCCTGGCACTATGGTGTCAGCTCTGTGAACCCAGCCCTTTGGGGCCACTGCAGGAAGGCTTTGTTCCTTGTGTTCCTTGGTGGTGATAAACTCCTCCACCGTTGATGCTGCGTTACAGTAATTGCAGAGGACTTGATTCATTGACCAAGCTCACAGTGACTTTACTGAGCCATTTCTCACCCTAATTTCTCTAGTCCTGATTCTGCACCTTTAAACAGAAAGCAGCTATCAAATGAACAAAAAGAGAAATTCAAGGAAGTGTAAGTTAAATCTTTCCAGTTTTAAATCTAGATCTTCTCCCAAATTTGAGGAGTACAGGGAGGTACTTGGGTCACCTCTAGCAGTTTTTAGTGAATTTGTTCCAGCGATCAGAAGAACATACCCCCCCCTGCTGCAGCATGCGTTTGCCAGACTGTGGAGTTCCCTGGAGCCTTCACCTTACCTGTTCTGGGCATCACCTCTCTGTTCCTACCTGCTAGCTGCTAGCAGGTGGATCACAGCTTAATCTTCCTGTAACACTGAAACAGCAGGAAGCATTTGTGCCAAAATGAGGCATTTTCAAGTATTTCTTTATTCAGGACTAAGGTTTCCAAGAAGCCATGTAAATATACAATAGTGGATGTGGGTAAATTGATATGTTTTCATAAGGCTTTAAAAAGACTTTTATAAGTAGATGTTGAACAACGGTTGTAAGCTTTTTTGAAAGTATTTGAGAAATATTGGAAGAAAACAATTAGATCAGGTTTGGTTTTCAGGGAGGGTGAGTTGTTTATTTTTTTTAAGAGATGTGCTTTGTATGTGTCCATTAGCAAGGTTTGTTCATAAACCGATACACTTCCACAGTATTTGAAATTTTTGCAACAGAAAAAAGCTTCAGTTAGCTCTATAGCCTTTCATTCAAGTAAACAATAGTGTGCATAGCCAAAAATTTTGCTAGCAGGCAAAAGCCTGTTTTTACTGATGCTGAGACAAACAATGTTAATTATATCAATGAATCAACAGTGTACGTTTACTCCAGATCTCAGAGCTCTCTGACTGACTGGAGGGGGCATTGTTTGCAAATACGGCGGTGTTGTCCAGGGGCTCCTGCAGTTTAAGGGGTTTCACTTACTCTCTTTTGATCACCAGTTTTCTCCCTTTTTTTCTTGTTTTTGTTGCTGTTGGTGTTCTCTGTGGTTGAAGGGGGAGTTGTTGATTTGGGGGAGGATTTTTGAAGGAAATAAGGATAAATATTTTCCAGATTATGTCAAAATCTGGTACATTTTTCAGCAATCTGATGTTTCAGGATAGAAGCAGGGTGGAAACATTGTGCTTCAACAGGCTCATCACAGTGATTTATGTAATGTTATTCTTGCAGTTAAATGCCTAATCTGCCAGATGATGCAGTTGCATGCTTAGATACATTTTCCAAAATCTTAAATTTTTTTGTTCTGAGGGAACAGTAGTAGCAAGTTGATTGGAAAGAACAACAGGAAGAAACAACCATTTAAAAAATCCTTGCTCTCTTAAGTCCCAGGAGTGAGTGTGGGCAGGGCCTTGGCAACTTTTCTTTTGGCAGCATCATCCCACCGCGTTGCCTTGGGCAGTGGTCTATCAGATTTCCAGACAGCAGCAGCAGCTCTAGCTGGCAGACTTCACAGCTAATGTGTTGCCTGAAGTGAAGGGAAGACTTTTCAGGGAGAGAAGGTGGATAGTCTTGATGTCCTTAGCAGAAATAAGAGATGTTTATTACTGAAGAAAACTCTGTTGGGATTTCTTTCATTTGTGCCTTTTGGTCTAAAATTGAGGGCTAATTTAAGTGTAGCTCAAAAAAAGTGGAAGGCTTTGTGGTTGGAAATGCCAGTCAGGAGGAAAATGGAAAGGACTTGTTCAGGAACCAAAGCTCTTGACTCGGACAAACCCTTGTCTTTTTGTTCCACTGACCCTCTCCAAGCTTACATAGAAATGTTTTTTTTTCTTCCAAGTTTCCTCCTGACTTGACCTCTTGCCTGTACTGGTAAAACACTGTCCAGGTCCTTCTCATCTCTTGATGGCTTCAAGCCTCTCACTGATGACCTCTTTGGCATAGATATTATACCTCCCCTTTGCACAGTTGCTCAAGATGCAGTTTAAACATAATCCCTCTAGTTTATCTCTGGCTGTGCCATCCCTAGAGTTGCTGCATTTGATTAAAAAGAGGAAGGGGACCACCTTTAGAATTAGTAAGTGAGTGTAGCAGACAAGGTTTGTCCTAGGAAAGTCCATGTATTTGCTGAGTGTGGAGATCTCCACTGAATCACTTATTCATTCTTCCATTGCCCGGCCTGCCTTGGCTGCAGGTGTTCTGATATCAAAAAGGCTGGTTACTCTACTGGTGGCAGTACATGTTTGCTTTATCTTTAACCTGACAAGCCATTTGTGCTCCAGGGCATGTGTAAGAAGAATTAAATGCAAACAGCCAGAGTCCTCTGCAGGTTAGAGACAAGAAAGATAGTGCAAAGGGATTAAGGATTAAAGGGACAACAGCCATAAGCGCGATGGAAGGTTCATTTATGCACTTGGCTCCAACTAGATAAATATTTATGAGCAAAGGGAAGGGATGGTTGTAAGAATGTCTGGGGTTTGTATAAGCAGAGCAAATATAAAATTCTTGAAGATTTTGGCACTATTGACATTCAGAGGTTGTTTTTCTTTTTAAGCAGTTTGAAGGAGTTAGGAGTGCAGATCCCATTAAAGCCCTCATTAACTAGATATTTATGGCCATTCCAATTATCTTCTAAAGTTTGAAAACATTGTGTTTCTTGGTTGAGCTGTGCTTGATATTTGATACTCATTTCACTTGTTTCTCTTCAGAGTAAGTTTTCTGTTCATGGATTTTCCCTAGGTATGTATATAATGTGCTACCCTTACTGCACAGTGTATTTGCCATTTATTATGTAGATACTAACAGAATAAGTAGTAGAATAAGTGAGAGGGCTCTTTGACCTGGAAATTTTTTTTTTTTAAAAACAAACAAAAAGAAGGCATTGAGAGGAGCGTGAAATCCGCTGGTAATGGAGGCAAAAGGAGGGTTCTTTGAAAATGAGATGGTGACAGTAGTCCAAATTCCAGCAATGTTTCAGGGAGATACTTGGGTACAGGCTGTGGAGAAGTGAGGCACATTTATTGTTTGCCTTAAAGTATTAAATGATTATGAGAGCGTATGCCTGCACTTAATGATTTGATGCTTTGGCTTCCTGACTGGCAGCAGTCACTTGCGCAGTCTCGAGTGTCTAGGTTGGATTTCAGTTGCCAACTTTTGCTAGACAAGATAAAGGATTTTCAATGATGTGGCTGAAAACATTGGCAAGCATCAAGAAAGCTCATTTATATAATTTTTGTGATAAGTTGTCTTATGAATATATTCAAAACCTCATTTTGCAGAGATGAGTCAAATCATCATTGCAGGAGTGTTTAAACAAAAACTTTGCATGGGACAGGCATGCAGTTGTAGCACTTTCAGAGCTATTACTGGAACTAAAAGGAAAATGAGGAACTTTGCTTCAAGAAGTCCTCATGGCTGTTCCTGTCGGGCAGGATAAGGGGCTTGTCAGTTCCAGTGACACAAAAGCCACTGAAAAATGACACAGCCAAATTTGCCACGTACTTTCTTTGGTGTTCTGATAGTAGTGGTGGAAAAAATGTAAGGAAGAAAAATCCCCAGTGAGCCACAAACTCCTTGCAGAGTTGTGTGGGGCTGACATGAGAGAACTGTCAGCTTCTCCTAGGCTGGATGTTATAGTCAAGCTCCCAGTCTCTGCTATGGGACCTGCTTGTCCAGGCTCAGTGCCTGCTCCTTGGCAGGAATAGCCTGGAGTAAGCCAGGTACAAAGCAAAGCAACACTTTCCTTCATCCTCAGGATGTGTTTGGTGGTGGGGTTAAGGTGCTATTCAGGCTCTTCTACTGTGTGATATGCAGTGTTGCCTTTAAAAATGCCATTTTATATTGATTTTCTACACCCTTGCATGATTTTATCATTATCAGCTTTATCATGTTTTTTGTGTGAGAAATTCTAGGTTGTCACCCCTGGGAAGTTTATCCAGGGCTATCTTTATAGAGCTTTGGGAAGTGGGAAGGGAAATCTAAGCAGGGATTTAATTTCTCTATATGTGGAGGAATTAGAGACACCTGTTCTGCAGCTAATCTTAGGTTTCCTTTCTGCTTAAATTTGATTGTATGCCTTTTATTTCCAGCCTCAGAACAGACTCTTAGCACTGGCAAGGACTGGTCAGACATAACCTCGCTATTTTGTAGATGAAGTTGCTTTTGTTTTCATTGGTGTCATTGATCTGTTAACGTTACCTGGGAGGTGTAATACTTCATGCTTCAAAGGCACACCATTTCTTCAGCTGGATTCCCTATCAGATGGGTTTTTGTGTGGTGGTATAAACTTGTTGTGGAATTGGGTTGCTAACCATAACTGTTCAGGGCCCCTAGCTTGCGTCTTCAGTCATCATCAGGAAGGACAAACCCCTCTGAGACAAAGAAGGGTTTTGCCTTGCTCCTGAGTCATCCCCCCTGTCTTTGTGGGCAGGTAAAACAGCAGACCAGAAAGCCTTCTAAAAATGTCTCACTAGTTCGGAGAATAGTCATTTCTTCAGATTATGCACAGGCAGAAAAAATATATTTCACTTTTTTCCTTGCACTGGCTGTTTAGACCCTTGAGTAGCATTTGAAGTATGTGGTTTCCAGGTCTTCAGTTTGGAGTGGCTCAAGATCAAAGTTATTTTAAAGGTTAAGCTACATGTGATATTATGCCATCAGGAGCACTTCCTAAAGAATAAAATTCACTTTGAGAACGAGTAGCAATTTAAGAGACAAATGGTAGAAATATTCATTGACTTCTGCACTGTGCCAGTGTGGCAGTGCTGCCAGGAGAAAGAGCAGTGCAGTGGCAGGCACTGGAGTCAGGAGGATGAATTCTGAGTTTTAGAAACAGAGTTCAACTGTGCATGTTGAGATATTATGCTGTTTCTTTAGAGCATTCCTTGCATCCCTTTTTGCGTGTTTCCTTGTCCAACTTGCCTGTAACAGGGCTTGTGGAAACAACGTTGGCTGTAGCTGTGGCATTTTGAAGAGGCTATGGAGCAGCAGAAAGAGTTGGCAATTATGATATTTTGATATAGAGAAATGTAATTTAACCACAGAATGGGGAGTGTCAAGTCTAGTCCATGGCAAGTGGAGGTACTGTCTGGTCTCCTGATCCATCATTTTGTGGAGATGTAGGAGGGATGAATTTCAATACTTCACCATCCTGTCTGGATGCCCTCCGGCTCCTTCTCCACCGGAGCAGCAAGCCCTCATTTATAGTGTACAGTTCTCTAGGATTTAGAAGAAACTATGGAATAACCCCAGAAAATAACTTGTAATATTAGAGATCAGCAAGCATACTCTTAAACCACCTAATTTTCTTCAAGGGGGGCTGCAAAGCGTGCTTGCCCTGTGCAGCCGGGTGATGGGGAGTGTGAAGCTTACAGCTGCACGGTGGAGCTGACTGAGCTCATGCTGGGGCTGCTTGACTCTGTGTAAGCAATGGGGCACGTCTTGCACGGTGTTGTAACTCTGCTGTCTTGCTCATTTGGAGAACGTTGTTCTCATTGCACTTAAATCTCCTTGCGTTACAGATAATCTAATTCTATCATGTTAGGATTAGGGGACCCCACTGAGAAGAGTTAAGAGGACCAGCTGCTTTGTGCTTCAAAGGCACAAATCCTGGTTTGTCTAATCTGGAGAAGGCCACCCTACATAACCCTGAGGAGTTTCTTCTGGGAGCAGGAGCTTTCCCTTCCTCTGCTGGATGTGCTGCCAGTGCTCCTCCCAGGCACGCTCCTGTGGCAGGTTTGTGACTGAGCCTCCAGCAGCAACTGCCACACGTACAGCTCTGCTCTCTGGAGGGACCGTGGCAAAGCAGGCAGGTGGATGTGCTGGACAAGCATAAGGCCAGGTTGGATGGGGCTTTGAACCTGGTCTAGTGGAAGGTGTCCCTGCCCATGGCGGGGGGGGGTTGGAACTAGATGATCTTTAAGGTCCTTTCCAACCCAAACAAAGTCTGTGAGTCTATGTGAACCCTTAGACAATTAAAATAAACTTTAAACTATCTGCATGGTAATTGGTAGATCTGTTTTTCTCTGAGATCTGTTGCAATCCGTTCTGAAAACCCCAGATATTTCATTCAATATAGTTTGAAGTTGAGTGGTTTTGTCACAGCGTTATTATTTTGTTAATGCAGATATTTAATAGAAGCAGCATGAGAACTGGATTCAAAACTGTATAACTGGAAGGTTTCAAAATAGGGCAGGCAAAAACGAAGCAGCTTTCAGAAGGTATGTTTGTAGTAGGTCCTTAGCATAGCACTATTTAACTTATTTTAATCAGTGACCTCGAAGGAAAAAGAAATAAAACCATTACTCATAAAGTCCTTAGATAACACACAGTTTAGGTGGAGTGCAAGATAAGGAACAGGACCTGAGTGACTGGGATTGCTTTGTGAACAGTGTGTTCTGATGCAATGAAATGACATATTCTAGAGGCAAAATGAGGGCTGCTCTTGTATAATGAGGGAGATAGAGGAGGGATAGCTATCTCCTGAGAAATGGCTATCCTGAAAGAGGCTTGGGTGTCAAGATAGATAAACATCTGAACTTGAGTTTTCACAGCCTAGCTGTGCCCACGTTTGAAATCCTTGAATATATAGACAGAGAAGTACTGAGTTGAGTAGGTCTAAGGTGGTCTTGTAGCCCTGTATTTGGCGCTGGCACAAGTGTAACCTGAATATTGTATATCCTGTCCTGGTGCTTGCAGTTCAAGAAGGATGTTTAGAAATTGGAGGGACTTCAGAAAAGTGTCATGAGAACCATTGAAGAATCAGAAAATCTGTCTCACAGGGAAGGGCTACAGGAGCTCTGTCTGTTTTATTGTAGGAGGGTAAGGAGTGACACGATTACAATTTATAACAGCCTGTATAAGGAAGAGAAATTTGATAATAGAGAGCTCTTCAGTCTGGCAGTCAAAACCGTAATGAGATCCAGTGGCTGGAAGGCTGTAACATTGATACATTTAGACTAGAGATAAGCTGCAAAATTTTACCAGGTTGAATAATTAACGACTGTAGCAGTTTATCAAGGGCTATGATGACTCCTTCATCTCTGGGTATCTCTGAACTGAACCTTTTTAAACAAGTGGGTGTGTTTCAGTCTGGGATTCAGACAAGTCCGGTGGCCTGTGCTGTGATAGTGTACCTGCAATGAGGAGTTTTGAGGCATTAGATCTTTATGTTAAAACAGTCTGGGGATGAACTCTGTCCTTATTTACACTCAAAGAGTCAATGTTGCTGCCAGGGTATGTGAATTTTAAGAGTGCTTTGTGCCCCTGCCATTTTTCTGTGTTATTCTCAAAGGTCTTGAACTGTTACAGCTTGCAGGTGCTGCTACAGCTCTCGCTAGGGAAAGTGCATTTTTGTGGTTAGTTATATACCAGAGAGAAGTGGACCTCTCTTTCCCTGTCATGCTGCTACTTCTCAAGATTCAAAACCACTGGAGAAGCAGCGTTTGCTGTTTTTTTCGAGGATATTGCACTTATATTCTGTAAGCTCAGTAGTAACTTCTGAAATGGGAGAGATGGGGACACTTAGGACCTTTGATGCATCGGTCCCTTTTGTTTGCAGTGAGGAGGGTTTGTATTGAACTACACTGATATATGTTTGTGCTGAAGAATTATCTGAACCTTCACATTTTACCTAGCTGTAGAGGATCCTGCCTGCTTGCCTCCCTCTCTAGCATTTCAGGGGAATATATTAGCAGCTGACATTAATGTTGTTGAGGAAACATTGTAATATAGGTGCATTAAAATTGCTAGGGCTCTAAGCACTTTAATCTCTTACTGCTTTATGAGGTTTGTGCTTGTTTTGCTTATATGTCACCAAGTGGGTCATGACTCAAATTTAGCCAGTGCTGTTATTAATGCCGGAGCAAGTCTTCAGCAGGCTATTTTTAGCAATCAGGGCTGTTGTTAAGAGCTTGCAATTGCTAAAAATGCCTTGGAATGATTTCACAAGCGATACTGTCTGTGGTGGAATTTGCGCACCAGCTGTCTGTCTTCAGGCCAGTTGATTGTGTTGACACGTATTCCCTGTGATTTGTCATCTCTGACTCCCGCTTTGCGATGGCTGTGACAGGCATGCTATCAGTGTCTGATGGGAGAGAGTGAATGAGGGGGGAAGTGACAGCAGCAGCCTCATTACTGACAGCTTGGGAAGCACTGAGATCGCGGAGAAGACTTTGGCCTTTGCTGATATTTGATTTTTCCTTTACACCACGTCTTGCGAAGCGCACCTCGTTGCTGCCATCTTCCCCGAGCAGTATCCAGCTGAGGCCTCTTCTTGGATCCCCACAGCAAGATTTTAAACATTTTACAGAATTATGTGGCTTCTTTCAGGCAGAACAGTTGCTGAGCTTTATTTTGTTGAGGGTGATCTTCTACCCTAAAGTAGTGGTTCTCATGTAAGCCAAATTTTTGGAGAAAGAATGCCCCAAAGAACAAGACTTAAAAGTGGGATCACTGAAAACTGTGTTTGACTTGGCTACTAACTTCTTGTGTAGTCTGACCATGTTTGATTCCGTTTTCCTACGAGAATGACAGGATAAAGGAAAGGTGTGAGGTTGGTACATGAAGTGATTAAATTATTAAAATTGATTACCTACTGTATATCCTGGGTAGCTTTTAACCTTAAAAAAAAAAAAAAAAAAAAAAGTCTTGCTAATGGTGCTAAGTGCCCTCGCTCCCATAAATGTAATACATGTAGGCGTGAAACTACACCTGTGACTATTTTCTTAGTGAAATTACTAGTTCAGTTAGTGAAATAAAAGGGTGTTAACTCTTATCCAGGGATTTCAAGGTGTTGAAGTCCTAGAAATAGAGAATCATGGCATGCCTTTGTGTTTTGCGGCTGAGAGGTGAATCAAGGCTGCTGTGACTATGAATTAATTTCAGCTTTTCTGTTTTATAACAAAACCACTGATGAATGCAGTCAGTACAAAAGTTTGAATTCGCAGACCTTCAAAGCAACCATTTGCCTATTGTCTCTAGAGTTATAATCTGAAATACCCCACCAATTTTTTTAATGTTACACATATGTGGATTTCAAATAAGTGTAAAAATATGCACGGAAGGCAAATAGGCAGCCAGTAATGATTTATAATGCTGTAGTATTTTTGCCTCCAGAGACCTTGATTCAAATCTTGGCCTGAGCCTGAAGAGGAAATGGGTTTGGTTTTAGACTAATTCTTACTGGATTTTTGTCCACATTACAAATGATGTGTGGGTTATCTGGCAGTCAGAAACCTTCCTTGAGTAAAGGCTGACTTAGAGAATGTGTTTCAGTAAGGCTTAATGGGGAAATGTGTCTCTCTGGATGAAGCTCTGACCAGTTTTGCATCACTTGTCTTTATAAGCACTAAGTTTGGCAGGTTTTTTTTTTTAAAAAAAAGGGGGGACACACAAACTGTTAGTAGGGGTATATTTATAATTTGCTGGATTGTAGAAGAAAGTACAGTCTCTCATCACAAGTCTGTAATGGTGTTTGTACCATCTTGTTTTTTATATATAGTATTTCTGTTCTTTAGCTCATGAGTTTTGCCACATGAGAGAGCCTCTGTTCTAGCACGATGGGATCTTTTTCTTTCTGTGTCAATCAGAGCTAGACACAGAGTTGTCTGTCCTGAAGGTGAAGGGACTACACCAGCAGCAATAAGTAATGCTTGAAAGTCCTGTGCACATGGCTCCTAAATAATTCAGTTGGCAGGTAGCTTGCACTTCCACTCGCTCTTCAAAATGAGTGCATTATCTGAGAGCCTGCTTGAGGCTCTTTGGTTCTGAAGTCATGAAAGTGTTTTCAGAGGAAGGTATTTGAATTGTGCCTAAAATAATTTATGCCAAAAAGAGCTTTTGGGACGAGAAATGTTTGAACCCTTAAGCTGCAGGGGGGGTGCTGCCTCACATTGTGAAGGTGATGCAGAGGGCTCTCAGCCCCAGTCCCTGCACAGCGCCACTGGGGACCTGCACAGGGTCTTTGTTTCTGGCTGCTCAACAGCTGGATTTCTTTGTGGGCAAACTTTATGGAGAGCTCAGATCTGTTTTCTTTAGTGTGCATGTAAACAGGGTGGGAGGTGGTGGGGTGGAAATGCATCAAATTCCTGCACTACCCTCAGAAGAAAGACATCCTTCTTAGCCCATCTGTTTGAAAAATGATCTTTATTTCCTTTACTATTCCCTTTCCAATATCTATATTCTCTCTTTCTCAGCACTTCTCTTGCAGTGATTTATCCATTTTTACCTTGGCTGAAGGCTGAGATTAACTCTGTGTGTGTGGACTGCACAGGCAGCCTCAAATTATATTAGGGAAGGGTCCCAAATGAAATATTCTGGGAAGAAAGCAGCAAGGGGAGGGAAAGCAGGCAGGAAAGGTATGTTGGACTGACTGACTGAGCAACTTGCCAAAAATTCTGTGATACAACCACCCCCGCTACCAGGGAGGTGAGCACGGACCTATTTTCAGGATTCCCCTTAATTTCTTTGTCACTTGGTAAATTAACGTTCTAGTATGAATCCAGACACTCAGTGCTGGGGAATGGAGAAAAGCAGATTTATCAAATTGGTTGTGCAACTTTAAGTTGTAGTTTTGCAACTGGTTGTCTCTGTATACTCAGATCAGGGTGGTCTGAAGCTGTGCAGATAGTTGGACATCTTTAATTTTCAACATGTTAATATGACTAATTTATGAACTAATTATTTGTGAGTGCTGCATTTAGTTTTTGCAGATCTTTGTGGCCCAAAAGTTCGCTTCAGATGTGAGTTGGTGATCTCTAGGAACTTAGCTACTTGGGTTTTTTTCCTTGTAGTTGTTGGACAGAACAAATTTGAGTCCTGTGTTTCTTGAAGTTGGATATGTACAGGTTCATTTATTTAACAGATTATTTATACCCTGTGGGTTTGTCTGTTAGGAGTCGTGTCTGTGATGAAAAAAGAAAATTCAGTAGTATATCTTAGTTGATTAATGTGAAGTCAGGTGCATCAGGCATGTTAAAGCAGGTGCATCTATTGCTTCTAAAAGTGTTTGCTGTTTAGTTATCACTATGAAACTCTTGAGTTTGTGCTAATTTATGAGTTTATCCTTTTAATCTGTTATAGAGAGATTCAGACCTGGATTTTTGTGTATTGTTCTTTTATACCCCATTAAAATTAACATCTTTCCATTCACTCAAGTCATAAGTCACCATGGCATATTCAGAGCATCAGGAATTTCTTTTGATAGAAGGAATTTATAAAAAGGTGCAATGATAGGAGTTTCTTATTCAGATTTTTAGCCACTTAATATAAGCTCTGACTGATAAGAGTGACTGGAAATAAGTATATACATTTTACCGCGGTGTCCTTAAATATCCTTAGCACTTGAGCAAAGGCCTATGAGTTTATATAAGGAATATGAGAGCGCTTGGATTTGGTGACCTTTTTCAGTCAAACTCTGGTGGAGCTTCAGCATGTTTTCTGAATGAGATGATTTGACCTTTTTCAGGAATTTAAAACTTCTGGACCCAGAAGAAGAATTCAAAAAATCTACTTCTTTCAGAGTAATTATAATTATGTAGGTAGATGTAGCAGTGCCATTTCTTTTTTAGTTGGAGTAATTTGCTCTACACAAATACGTGCGGATTCTCAGCATTATTAAAGCAGGCTCAAGTGAAAGAAAATTCCTGGGGTGGTTCTTGTTGAAAGCAATTGTAGAAAATGCGTTTTTTTACAATATTCCAGTTTTTGTCTATATTTTTGTCACAGTTAAAATGCTTCCCTATGGAAACCAGATGGTGGTAACCAGCATGGTTATTTACACAAATAACTTAAAACACATCAGAAGAAAAGATAGTCTGTGGCACATGCATTACTGTGCAGGATCAAGTTTTGCAGGCAAACATCCATTTTTTTTTTTTCCCCATGAGGAGGTTACAGGGGTCTTAATGAAATCCTGTTTCCTCCCTGTTTAGGCCCAAACACAAGGTAAATCAGCTACTTCTGTAGAAGTGTTCTTTGGGGCGAGAATGAAATCCTCACTGCTGAGTGAGTGAATTCAGCTGGGCTAGAAGATAGCCCCTTCCTTCCTCTGCTGCACACAAGTATTTGCTTGCTTGTTTTAAGCCTATAACCATTAATAAACCCCCTAACTTTTGTGTGGTTAGCTTTAATTCAGAGTTCTCCTTTGTAAAATTCTGTTTTTACTTTTTTCATCTCTGTAACCAGCAAGCTGCATTAATCCTTTCTGTATACCCAGATTCATAATCTGTTGTTGAAAGTGTTATCCTTTGCTTCTAGGGATCAGATGTCAAAAGCAGAGAGTTTGGGATTCTCTCTTTTTCTTCAGACTGCTGTAGTCCGGTTGATACTGTGGGTTTTTTTCTTCATTGGATGTAGGATAAATCACTCTCTTCCTTAAGTACTTACATAGCCTATCTGAAAATTCTGTAGCCAACATAATGGTTTTAACTTTGTAAGGAGGGGTTACTCCTCTTGTAACAGATAAGAAACAAAGGCAGAGAGACTAGGGATGCAGATTCATTATCCCTGTGGGATTTTGCTGCAGCAGCTGAAGGTGATTTAACTGATCAATTTATAGTTTACAGTAATCCATCAGGTTATGAACCGCAGGGGCTGTGGGCTGGGTAAACTCTCTTCTGTCAGCTGACTTGTGGAGTGGTAAATTCCAGCAGGAGGGCAGGGAGGAGTCAGCTGATAGCTCTTTTGGCCACTGTAATTAAATCAAGCAGAGATCACAGATCCAGAGCATTAGGGATGCACCTGTGCATCATTCAGTGCCGAGACTCGCATAGCTGAAGGGATAACCCAGCTAGCTCAGCGTGGTGATCAGTAGCTTGCTCTTGGGAGTAGTACCCAGTTCAGGACACCTGCACTTCTGTGGCAGTGCCACAGATGGGTACATTTTCTGTGTGAATTTTGCACCTTCCATTCGCAGGCTGTTGTGGTGGTGTCCTATGGCTGTGGATGGAGCGGCCAGCTTGAAAGGAGGCCACTGCACATCACAGTCCTCTGGTGCCTGCCAGCATAACCAGCATCACTCTAGCCAGTCATGAAATTGTCCCACCCAAGCCCAAAACTTTGTGCCTTTCAGATGTTGGTATTCCAGAAGCCTTGTACCTGCCTTTCTGCCAGGTGCTTGTTCTGCCTGGAGCCTTGGGAGGAGCTTTGGTAATGATTTTCCTGCAATGCCCTGAAATTTCAATCTCATTTACTTTCAGCTGCACTTCTCTGAGAACTGTGCTTCCACAGTACATGCTAAATTGTTTGGAAGGACTACATATGCCTCAGGATCAAAATGCAACAGGAAACGTCAGCAGCATGTCTAAATAAACATCTCTGTCTCTCTTACAAGAGTGTTTAGCAGCTCTGTTGGCAGATGTTTCTATAAAATGTTAAATATTGTGCTTTCCAGACCTCCAAAATGTTTGTGATCCAGTAAATAAAAAAGGACAGGGAATGAACTGAGGAAGGTATGTTCAAAAGACAGGAGAGCCCTAAAGAATTAGTGGTTCTTCAGACACAAAGTGTGAAATTGGATCCTGGGAATGAGTATTTCATTGATAACACTGGGTTTTAAAATTATTTATTACTCAGGTGCGTTGTTTTACATGTGTAAAAATACAGAAGGCAGTAGTGGTTGGTTTAATGCAAGTAAGGGGCTTTGTGACTGTTCTGCAAGTTTCTACATGCATTTTTGTATCCGTAGCCCGATGTGTTTATCTACCAAGTATTAGAAGTGCAAAATCCAAAGAGAACGTAGTAGGCTTTTTTTCCCCCCCCCTTGTCATCCCTTGCATTCTCTTAAAATGCTAATTTATTTTTTCTAATTATTTTTGTTTTGGTGTGCTAAGAGGTTACTCTTTCTTTTTACAGTTCCCTTTTGTGTTTTCTGTCTCTTCATTCCTTCCTCACACTATGTGTTTCAACTCGACCTCAGGGTATCATTTGTTGAAAAACTTTGCCGTGACTTTGCTGACTGAGGCAGTCACGGACACCTCGTCCTCTGCTTCTCAAGTTCCGCTGTCTGCTGCAGTCTGTCAGTACTGTCTCTGCGGCTACCTGGTGAACTGGGTCAGCAAACTGGTCCCGTTCACTGTGCTGCTGCCCAAATGTTTGTGCTGGTGCTGCGTCAGGGACTGCTAAAGCCATTTCGAGTTGTCCCGCGGGTGACTGCATTGCCCCTTCAGCGGGGAAGGAAGGAGAAAGGCTTCCCCAAGGTCATCCTCAGCAGGTCAGGGCACCGTTGGGATGGTTGGGATGGTAGCAGGGGTGACGCTGCAGAGCGCTGGCCCAGGCACCAACACCTCACTGGCCAGCAAAGACAGTTAGTGCCTTAATTCTAATCTCCTCGGGTGCTTCTGCAGCTTGTTTTTCTTTCAAATGCTTTAAATGCCAGACCTGTGATACCTTGAAGTACCATAAAGTAAGATTAGATAAGGGGAAGTAGCAAGTGTGGGGTGAGGGCAAAGCTAGTGGAAGTTGCCTGAATGAAACCTTTGTGTGGGGACGGCGTGTCGGTGAAGGCTTGGCACCATGTGGGGAGCAGCGGGGCCGTTTCTCCACGCCTTTGTCCCGAGTTTCTTGGCTCTGGAGGGAAGCACCACACCGTGTGTCATGGTTTATGCTTGAGGCAGGTGCTGGGATGCTGAAGACAGAGATCAGGCTAACAGTTGGGGGCTAGAGCTGGGAGGAGGCATCTCACTGGGGTTTTTATCACCTGCAAATTTGAGGAAGGGACAACTGGCTCATTCTGTAAAGCCAGCTAATGTCTTTGCATGAAAAGCAGGTCAGACTCAGAACAAAGTTTGACTGCTTTGTGTAAAATGCTAGGTTTTTAGAAATGTTTAAATATTTATTTTCCCCATCTGTTTTACAGTTGCCAAACAGATTTGCTAATGGCCTAAAATTTCAAGACCAAAACAAGGGGTTAACTCCAAAACTTATGACTCCTTTTCGGTTTGGCCTGTAAACCTTAAGACCCTTTTTACAAGAGCTTATTATTTGTTTGTTGCCAAATGTACTTACTTATTTATTCACTTGAATTGTTGGAATAATAAGAAAAAAATCAAGGTTAATTATTTGTTGTTTGTAACAGATGTAATTGGGATTGCTAGCTAATGAACTTCCAGTATTTTAACATGTACATGACATTTTCACAATGAGTCCATGAGGGAATTTAAAACAAGGATGAAAGATATTCCCTCTGGCATCTTTGGAGAAGGTGTAATAAGCATGCAGTCTGTCAGGATAGTGGAGGATAGTTAATGCAGAAGAAAAATGACGTAGAAAAATGATGGTTTTATCTTCAGAGTTTCCAAAGACTTTGTTCTTACTCAGAGTTTACCATTCACTTAACTTCTGCACGAAATACCCTTTTTGTGCAGAGAAAGTGACTTTCAGCTGTGTTAGGTAAAAAACGTAAGGATTGAAAACCACATATGGTTTATATGCATTGTTTTGGACTGTACTGACAGATAGGAAACAATCAGAAGGACTTGTGTTATCCTGTCAAGTATTGCAGCAAAGAGGAAAGACACAAAACCAACTCTTAGATGCCTTCACTCTTTAAATGAAAGAATTGCAAATGGTACATGGGAGTTTGGTGGGCTTCAGTATTTAAAAATTACCATCTTGCCTTGGACCATCTCTCTGAGTCACCCCTACTTGGCGTGTTTGCATTTGTTAACAGATACATTCTGGTCTCTGTGGCTTTGAAATTTTGGATATCCAGAAAAGAGGAGTTGTGTGTCTCTTAATTTGTGTTTGTGACAGTGCTTTCCGTTTTGCTATGTTTCTGAAGCAACAATGACAGCTACAGTTTTAAAGTAATTTTTAATCCCTCAACCTTGATGGAGCTGGGTTTTTGGTGTATCAGAGGATTGTTGATTTGAATGGACTCTCCTGTTGGATCCACAGTGTGATCATATCAGGCTAGCCTATACTCACTTGCGTCTCCTTGTTTTGGGACACTAACCTTTGGGAAGATGACAAGGGTGTAGGTGGGTCTGTGTGTTCTTAAACTGTAATAGCCATTTTGTCAGATTCTTCAGTGATTCCTGAGTTTGATTTGGCATTTGAGTTCATGATTGTTTTCTCCACAACTGTGATTCTCCTTATCTCAGTGGAGCTAACAGCTGTGTAAAACCATGTAGGTGAATGTTAGATGTGATATGAGACATCCCACTTGTTCTCTTGGACAGATTGCTGTTCACGCTGTTATCTGAGTATTCTCATTTCCTTACTGCCGAATCATCACTTAATGCTAGAAACTGAACCTAGGAGAATCTGTACATTTTGTCCTGGTAGGGGGAGAAAGAAAGAGTGGCCTGTGTCGTAGCTGGGAAGCCAAGCTTTAAGGAGTTCTAAGTTGTGGAATAACACGTTGGTTTTGACTGCAGTGTGATGCCAAGAGAGTGTCATGCAAGAGTGAATGTAAAAACAGAGGTGGAAAAATCAGGCTTTTGAATTTAGGGATTAGCTTTGGGACAGGAGAGGAAATTTGATACCCTCTGCTTCAAATCTACACCAGGAAAAGCATTTTACATTTGGTTTGGGGTTTTGTTTTGGGGTTTTTTGGAGGGTTTTTTATACCATTGGCAATGGTTTCTACAAACAAAGCAAATGTTTACTTGGATCTCACGTGTACAAGAAATTCTCAGCCCTCATATTGCTCTAAAGTCACTTAACTGGCCTCGTGTACTTAACTGGCTTTGCTTTCCAGTGTGCTTAGCTGGCTTTGCAAACTCTGAAGAGATTTAAAGTCCGAGTTGCTGCACTGATCTGTCAGCCAGGAGTCTCTTCTGTCCTCTTTGTATACATATGCCCATGCTAGCCAGATGGTGCTGGATTTGGGTGCTGTCCAAAGCAGCACATTAGAAAGGCCAGGTTATGTGTCATATTTCAGAAGCCAAGAAGAGCTGCCAGTTCTACTCTTTTGGTAACAAACAGCTTGACTTAATATATTGATCATGTTGTGCTCGGTATTCTCAAGCTGATTTTTATCTAAGACACTCAAAAGGATATAAGGTAGAAGCTTTACAAAGCCTACCTGTTGCCTCTAATATCTGTTAATATCTGCATTTGCATTTCTGTGTGTCCTAGAAAAATCTGTTCTCTACCAGCAACATAAGATCCTTTCTAGTGTCAGAAGGGGATTTTGATGCTGTTTGACTGTCAGTTCTACTGGAACACAGTATAATGTAGGAGCTGGGAGATGCAGATCCTTCTCCTAGTTTTGTCAGAGGACTGATGGCTGATTTTCGGGCAAGCTGCTTCATATTTGCTGATTTCTCATTCTGTAAAATAGAGGTCAGAATGCTGATTCCCTTTGTGTCATGCTTTAAGAATTGCTAATGAAAAAGGCCTGATTAAAGCCAAATGGTGATGTTATTTATAAATTATGAAAGAACTTTCCCTCACCTTCTTGGCATGCTTTTTTATTTATTTTGCTAGAGGAAGGCTTTCCCTAATAGGATGTGAAAGCCACAAACCTCGTCTGTATCAATAACAGTAATGTGTGGAGAGTGAGATGTGGTGTGGAAAGAGAGATGAGGGATGAACTGCCATTAAGCGCATGTTAATTAAAATGTCCCTGCACTCCCCAGGCTGCTGCTTTCTGTAGGATGGGTGGATGTTTAAGCCGTTTTTTCTGGATTTTAAAGCCTTTATACTGTCAGTCTGTGTCTGTAAGGTTTGAGAAGACATTTGCTTCTGGAATCATTGCGAAAAGGGTGATGGTCTCTTGGTCACCTGCTTTTACAGATCCTGCTGAAACCTGAGAAGTAACACTTAAAATTTTGCTCTGTCACTGTGGGGACCTTGGGAAATCCATATCCTTCACTGGAAACAAATACCTGGAAACTCCTGTGGTTTAAACCCCTTTCTGCTTTAGTGTGAGCACTTCTGGTCTGATGTGTGAAATTTCCTCTTCTGCCCTTTTACCTGCTTTTTGAAATGTAGTATTCTTGGTATTTATCTGCAGTTTTTCCTATCATAGGGTCCCTGAATTCCTTGACAAGAGCTGCTTTGCACATAGAAGTGACATTATCAAGGGCTACAAGGGAGACATTGTGGCCTGCTAGGTGTCAGGTTTGGGAATAGGGTGCTGGGTTTGCGAGTAGGGCCGAGGCGCTTGGGGTGGGCAGACCCGTTGGATTTTGCAGATATCAGCGGCACTCTGTCGCTTAGCAACAGCCTCCCGAGATGGTGGCGGTGAGGATGCTTGTCCTGCCACCGAGCATCACCTCGCTCTGCCTGGCCATGGGCTTCACACACGTGCGTGGAGTCACGCTGCTTGGGTGCGACGTGCCACGGGAACAGGTGGGCACCAAGAGCCTCCTGGGTTACCACTGTGATGGGGATTAGAGCTTTATTAATAAACAGCAGTTGTGAAATGCTTTTAAAGCTCTTTTTCATCTTGAAAGTTCTTTGTATTGTAACACCTTTGAGAGAGATGTGCTGCAACTCTTACCTGGTTTTATGAGCACTTTTAAGAACCATTTTAAAAACGGGTATCTTGCATATGGTTGCACTGAGAATCGGTGTCAGAGCCTGGATGAGAACTCAGGATGTGCTTGTTCTTCATTGCTCGTGCTGTTGTAGCAGTGAGAGTTTTAGGTAGTGTGTGTGTGTATGATATAATTGCCATGTCAGCTTTTCTGTTTCTGGTTATCTACATAAGGAAGCAGATAGCTGGTGGAGATTGTCAGCTGTGATGTGGCTTATTAAGAGCTACAAGACAGAAGTAATCACAAGAAACCCTGCTTCCATCCAGGCTGTTCTCTAGTGTCTCTGGTTGCATCTGTTCTGTCTTAACCCTTCTCACATTGACTGGATTTTTTTGGTTCTTGCCAAAGAATTATTCCTGTTTGAACAAATAAATACTTTGTGCATGGTGCTGGATTTGGGTGCCATCTGTATTTCTCACTCTATGATGTTTACCATTGGCAGGGTGCTGTGATCAGTAGGTGGGAAGCAAAGTTAAGCCCTCAGAGACATGAACCATGAGATGTACCAGAGCCCTTAACTAATTTGAATGGGTTAGCAGTGATGAAAGTTGCTGCTCTGTACTGTGTTTGAATTCCCTATTGCATTTCAAAATGGAGGGCTAGCAGCAAGTGGAAAATCTTGCATGAATGCCCCTTTCTCTAGGCTCTGACTGGGAAAGCTTTGCTCCAGACAGGAAGAAAACCAGTCCTACATATGAGCCAGCCTTTGGTTTCAGGTCTGTGAGGTGCAGGTAGAGATTTCTGAATCTGAAAACTAAACATGAAGAGAACCTTGGAATTTAGCACGGGTTGAGGAAAGAGTTGCAAAGAGGCCCAGCTTAGCACTGCTTGGATGGGGGGAAACCCCAATCCTCTAAACATAATGGAAAGAGAGTAGCAAAGCCGATGAGAACTTGTTCCACTTGCTCTGGATTTGGTGAGGAGAAGTGATTGACGGCACCTGCTCTGCTGAGGTCTTTCTCTGCAGTGGGTTATTGTCCTGTCAGCTCTGCCTGCCTGAGGCCTTATTTGACATGCTTGGATAAGTGGATCACATCATTTTGATTCTGCACATGTTCTCCTCTCTACAGCTTGCTGGTTTTGTTCGCTCTTGAGCTTTAATTGTCTCCTGTTCTGGTAGCGTTTGCTTGGTTACTTCTTCCTTAGTGGCAAGTGAGACTAACCAGACAAAAGAACCGATCCTCCTTTTTCTCAGGAACATTAATGAATGTGCTGATGTATCTGTTCCTTATTGTATCACATGTTGCAAACTGATTTACCCGAGAATTGGTGGTGTCGTTTGTCAGTCTCATAAAAAGTCTGTCTTCCCATTAGCACTGCTCTTGCCCTCTGTTTCTTGCTTTCAGTTTAATCTCCCAGAGGAAACTGGAATGGAAATGAGAATGAAATATGGGTTTCCTTTTTAAAAAGAAAATAAACCAAACCTTAAGGGCTTCCTATTGGAATGTGATGGGATTGGACTCCTATCTCTTATCCTTTGAAAATCCCAGCTGGAATTATTTAATGTCAAAGCATGGAATTTCCCAGTGTGAAATTCATTGCTGGCTAAGGATGCACTGGGGATTAGAGAGACATCACTTTGCCAGGGTAGCGTTGCTGTCACCGCAGGAGACCTCACATGCACAAAGGGACGTTGCTGGTCTGTCCTGCTTCAAAGCTGAATCTTGGGGATGAGATTCTTCAATTCCCATTGAGGTTACATGCTGTGTGACTGACAGCTGGATTTGGGCAGAATAAACCAGAGTGGGTAAGACTTTGCACTGCCTGGGAATAGAGAGAAAGAAAAAAGAGACACAAGAGCAAAACATAATTTGCTGATTTTTGTTATTTGGTAATGGTGTAGTTTGCTGGTGCACTTCCAAAACTTCCCTAAGACCGCTTCACAGTTGAGTGATTTTGCTCGTTTGACTGCATGATGAAAGGGTCAGATTGGATGATTACAGTGATTTCTTCTAGTAATAAATTAAAAATCTATGGCATGGAAGCCTGATGTCTTGCAAAGCTTTAGGTTAGATAACACTCTCCTTAGGAGGAATCTAACTTTTGGATGGTGTCTTCTCAGTTTCTAAGTAGTTATATAGAGGAAAAACACAAGCATATTCAGAGAGTACACTGGGTAACCACTAAATACTTTGATCAAAGATGATTATTTTAAGTAGGCATCAATGTCTGTATGTTAGGGATCTATAAAGCACTTAAGCAAAATTTGAGCTGATAGCTGCACCGAATAGTGTGGTGTTAACAAGGTGCAGCTTTGTTTCTGAGACTCATAAATCAACAGTGGTTTAGGTGATGGAGGGAGAGAGAGAAGCAACTCACTGGCACATTAAAAGAATAACCTTTCTGTCCTCTTTTTCTAAACTGTTGATCTCTTCATAAAAGAGGATTTGCCCTGCTGTTCTAATAAGAGTTGTAAAATAATATATGTGTAATTAGAATTTAATAATGATTTGTGTGACTGGATCTACAGCATAAGCTGGTTCAGCTGATTGTGTAACCTTTGCATTGTGTTCATTATCTAATGTTGAAATAACAGCTGGAAGTTGAGAGACTGACATACAGTTTTTAAATTACAGAGCTTGAAATTGCTGCTGTCTGTAAACATATGAAAATCTATTAATGACCTTTGAGCTCTCTGACTGAAAATGTTTTGTAACATAGAATACATCAAAATTGCCTGCTACTATAGTGTATATTTCCCCTTTCTCAGTGATTGCCTAGGATATAAATGAGTGTTTCATTCCTGACACAGATATCGGAATATTTTGAACTATTCTAGGAAGCCCTAAGGATATATGGAAACATTTGGTTGCTTGTTGTTTGTTCTAGCAAACCAGTTATAGATGAGCTGCTCATGAGCACATGGTGTGCTAAGCCACTCGACATGGGAGAACATAGCTGTTGGCGAGACTGACAGCTGTGGGCCTCTGTTGTACAATACATTTCTCCAGCAGCATGTTTGAGGGGGATCAAGGGTGATGAGGGTGGCACAGATGCACTGTCCTGGACTTTTCATTAGTGCATGTGACATTTAGATATTTAGAAACGCATTTTCATCCTGCTAGAAGTCACCTCACTCAGAGATTTTTTTCCCCTTAGGTTGGAGTAATATGCTATGGGCAGCTGTTTCTGCCTGTGGCTGGCTTCTACATATTTCTTGTTGTTGGATCAATTATATTTCTTCTTGTTTGCTTCCTAGCCAAAGAAACTACCAGAGGACTAATTACTTAATACACATTCTAGACCTCATGACAGCTGAACTGAAAATTGTTGCCTACCACTGAGGGCAACTGTGGAGTTGGTAAAAAATGCCTCTAGTGTCACGGTGTTTAAACATAAATTAATTTATCATGCATCACCAGGGATCAGGATATGGCTCTTTTTTCTTCTGGAGACTCTCACCCCTGCAGTAGAGTTGGCAGAAGTGAATTTGAAAGCATTCATCTCCTTCAGCACAGTGTTCGTTTGCTTTGTGCAAGCTGTGTCAAACTGCAGTTGAAGCTAAGCTTGCAGTCTGCTGTGCTGTGGCTGAAGAACGTTCATACCTCTGTTCTGCAGCATCTTTGGGAACGACACCCTTCCTAGGATCGTGGTAATAGAGTGTAGTCTGGAGGCAGAGTCTCAAAACGTCTGCAGCTACTTGTGGAGCGAATGTGTTTGAGGCTGTCACCACAGGGGAGATTCATCCGGAGCTTTCATTCTGTAGGTGCTACTGCCTTAAGAGCAGTACATTTTTCATGGCTATGTTTTAAAAGTATGTATCATAAAATGAGTGGAGGCAACACATGTGATTGAATCAGGGATCCCAGAAAATAAATTAAAACTTTGTATTTAGCGGGTAGAAGCTTTCAATTACTTAGGCAATTAGGCATGAGATTCTGGAATTCCAATGACCAAGCTACATAAGGTTATAGCTGTATCTTTTCAGTCTCAAATACGAAGCTATTCACATGGTAGTCAGTACAATCATAATGTGGCTGCTATATGCTTTGCACTATGAAGATCAAAAGTTTAAATGCAGAAGTATAGATGGAGGAGAGCCATTTAGGTTTTTGCTTTTGGTAAATGAGCCATATGCCCAGTCCATCTGCCCAGCCTCAGGTTGGCTGAACTCTGTTTCCAGAGTCCAGCTCATGGAAGCATGACATCTTCCTCAGCAGAGGTTGAAATGGTTGTGTCTTCTCCATTTGTTTATCAAGTTTGAAGACAGAGGCAGTATTTAAGCATTCCTGTGCATAGTGGCAAATAGGCTGGGGGCATATGTACTCAGCAGCACCTTCCTGTTTTTTTCTGACTAGTTTAGCTGAAAATTGGTAATGGTGAAAGCATCCAGCTGCCGTACTAGTTTGTGCAGGTCAGATCCCCATGCCTTTTCCTTTGGCAGCCTGAGACCAGCTGGTGCAGCTGGAGGCTGGGGGTTGTATTACCTTCCTGGCAAGATTGGAAATGAGTGATGAAACGGCACATCTGGCTTCAAGCAAGGAGCAGCTTCTTCAGGTCCTAATTCACTCGATGGGAGCTGTTTGAATTCAATATGAGTGCCTGTTTAAATAATCTGGGGAGAAGGGGAATTAGTCCAGATTAAGTGTCTAAAGGCTGCTCTGTAAACAAGCTTGTGATTGCTGCTTATCAGCAGCATGGGCCCAGCAGTGTCATTGAATGTTGGCACACTCGAGGAATGTCTTCCCAAAACACTGTACCTGGAGCATGTGCCTGGCCATGCCGCTTACTGACTGGGTACCTTCGGAAGTCAATTGAGGTTGATGTCCCCCAGATCACATTCTTTAAAATCGAGGTGTTATTCATAGTCTTGTGAAACATTGGGCAGTGCGAGGGCAGCGTGTGGTGGTGCTGCCATCCTGATTGTTCCCCGTTGGCAGGGCGCTCCCCCAGACGATGGGAGTTTACAGGAGGCACGTGCTCTGTGCTCAGCGTTCGTACCCAGCTGTGCAGCGATGCCGCTCAAATAAGTTGAAGTAGGTGCTGTCAGATTAAGCACAAGCTCTTTTTCAACTCCTTCATACACTACATGAACTGGGCAGGCTGAGCTCCCAGTCCTGGCTGAAAGCAGCTTCAGCCGAAACATACTTTTATCTGCTGTGAAAGCTGGGCAGGTTGGCCTTGCGGTGCACGAACAGCAGCGCCTTTCAGCGCTCCTGCAGCCTGTAAAAGCTGGGCAGGCTGGGCTTGCAATATGCCTCATTTCATCTACCTGAAAATGGTGCCCCAGCTTCTCTTCAATCATTTAAGCTCCCCTGCTCTCTGACACACTTTCCGCTGACAGTAATTCTGCGAGCACTCGTCGGGCATTTACTGCCATCACTAGAGGAAATACTGATGGCTTAAAATGGGATCATTTCCTTTCTGATGGACAGCAAGCACCTGTGGGAGTTTTAATAGCTGTACAGTATGTCTGTTAGTAGGTAGCGAGGAAGACGGGTGCAGTTCTCTGCAGTGAGGCACCCGCAGGCTCTGAAGAGGAAATTGGAGGAGAGGGGGAAAGCCACGGCTGGCTTCCTGTTGAGCTTGCAGAGCGCCGCTTAAAACGGTAGATTTTGTGTATCCGTTTCCCCAGTGGGTGATGGTGGAGAAGGTTTATACCAAAAACATGGACAACCATATGCTCACATTCATGGAGATTTCCTTGACCTCTTACTAAAGAGAAGATATTTGCTTTATACATTCTTACTTGTACTGTCCCTAAGTTACTGTTAAACACTGTTTCTAGGTTCTTGGTACTACCAGGAGGGTGTGGGCTGGTTTATATCTTGAGTAATTGAGAGGGAAGAGAACAGTACCAACTCCCTTTTCCCCAACTTTTAAAAACAATTACTGCCCAGCACATTATTCACGTTTCATGCAAGTAAAAAGACCAATCCAAACCTTGTAAAATCATTGTGGTTTGAAACGCGTTTAAAAGCACAGTGATACTGACCTTCCCTTTTGTAATTTTTGGCTACATTGTGTTGAGATAACATTTGTCCAAGGTGTCTCTACTTGGTATGGTGTCTTCTAGGTCCTAACAGCAAAGGTCTTAATTCTTGGGAGACAGAACAAGTGGGCATTTACTGGAGTACTGGCAGCTTGCTCTTCACAGGTGACAGGAGTACAGCCTCTGGTAATAAATTTGACTGTTTCAATTACAGTGAGTTTCTTGGTTCATCCGCTTTTATTTTTAAGTTAAATCATGTATCATAAACCTGCAAACCAGTGGCAGCTTCAAATGTCGTAACATTTCCAAAGCTGTCTTGTCAAAAAGTCATCTTATTCTTGAGCTAAACATGTGACAGGGTCAGAGCAAACGTGATGCATTTTAAAAAGCAAGACCCAAGCTCATCTGGAATATGTCAGCTACAAAAGCAGAATTGCAGTCTAAGGTTAAACAAGCAAGGATTTCATTTGCAATCATTTTAATTGATATTGATTGCATTGCTTGAATGTAGGGTCAGAGCAGGAGAGTCACTTCAAATCTAGACTGGTTTTTGCCTTTTAAAAAAGCTTTAGTGGGTTTGGCTGAAAGGCTAGGGGCTTGAGTTACAGTTTGAGTGAAGTTTGCAGTGGGGGAGGAGAGTGGGCAGGAAAGTAAAACAAACAGGTGTGTGTCATATTACAGGAAAAGTGAGAACTTCCTCATCCATGAGAACTGCAGCCTGCCGGCTGGCAATGCCAGCAGAATGCCTCCCAAAGTGCCCTGAGCTCTGGGGAGGGCGAAGCCAGGCTGGGCTGCTGCCAGCGCGGAGCTGCTGTGCTGAGCTGCCGGCCCGTCCTACCTCCGTGGCTTCTTCCCCTTCACTGCCCTCGCTGCGTGCTCCTTCTACCCCGTAGCTCTGCAGAGCTGAGCTCCCAAAGTCTTCCTCTCCTCCCACCACTGAAACGTGCTCTTGCTCATTTTTAAGATGTCCACTTGGATTTGCTACTTGTTCACCACATCGAGTTCAAATTCAATCACCTTGGTGTGGTCCTACTTGATAGCCTCTAGTACACTTACTTCTTATCCCATTCCTTTTTTCTTCCTTTTTTTCTCTCCTTATTATTCACCTCATTTCATTTGCCTGTTGGCTACTCATTTTTTCTTGTGCTGGCTCCTGTTCTCGCAGTGGTGTTTCTCTCTATGGACCCATCTTCAAATCTGTGCCTTAAAGCTAATTTCTTTCATGTACGTTTCTCATGTATATCTCCAATATTATCTTTCCAACTGAATTACTGTCTCCTGTGTCACCTTTATGCAACTAAGTGGACAGCAGATTTCCCTTAGTAGTGATCCTGTCTGTATTTGTAATGTGCTTTGTCTACTTAGAAAGCACGAGAATATAAAGTCAGCATTTGTTTCTATGTTGCTGTTCTATAAACTGGGTATCAGGTCAATAGAAATATTTTAAAAGTAACCTAATTAAAAATAAATCTGTTTCACTTCTTCTCTGAGCCAGGATCTCTCCCTGAACTATTAAACAAACACGTTTGACAACCCTAATTGCATGATAAAGTTGATATAAGAAGAGATGGTGCTTAGATCCTCAGGGGCTTTCTCATTGCAATTTTGCCGAGAGAAGCTGGAGGCAGAAACAAGGACAAGCAGGGTCAGTTTTAGATACAGCAGTGGGGTTTTTATTTCCTTTGTGTGGATCCTTCTCCTGTTTGATGCTCAGTGGGATATTTCGTGTTCCCTAACTTAAGGAGTAAATGCTGCAGTGAAGAGTTGTAGAGAGAGAAGCTGGAGGCTGTTTCCCTTCTGGGAAATCAGCCCATATAATCTTGTAAAGTCGGCAGAGGCAGTCTGGCAGGAGCAGAGTGTAACCAGTCCTTGACTGCGTGTCTGAGCCTTGCAGTGTCCGATGGGCCCTGGGGATGGGGGATTGTAATGGGCTTGATTTTGCACCAGGGCTGCATTTCAAACGGATGCTTGAGGGCTGAGGGTAGTTATTTTATTAACTGTAGGTGTTATTTTTGTTCTCTGCACCCCAGCAGCACGCTCAAAGTTTTTCATCTAGCTGTGTGGGTTTTGCACTTTTTTTCAGGTTCTTTTAAGTGTTCCCTGTGTATGAAAGGTATTTACAACCCCAGCCCCCCCCTACATGCTTTCTGAGATCTCAAAGAGCTGTGTAAACTCAGAGGATTAAGGCAGAGTTTGAGCTGGGCTGAGCAAACATGCAGTGATAACTCCAGCCAGAGGATGGCTGTGGATGTGAGCTTGTGCCAGGGTCCTCTAGGGCTGATCGTTATTTCCTGATCAAACAGACAGTGTGGAGTCTGCTGTTCAGAAGTCTCTTGCTGTGGCATTTTAGGGGTAAGAAGGGTCTCGTTCCAGAGCCGAGGGCTGTGCACCTGTATTATTCACAGCTTTATGAACTGAGCAGTGTGCACCTTGAGCGTCTTTGGAGATTGCCGCTGTACCTCAGTGACAGAAAAATGTCTTTTCGGGAAGGAGTATTCCCAGAGATTAAGGATGTCACCAGCTATGCTGCAACTAGAATTGCAGTTGCATAACTTTAACTAGCTTGACCAAATAGCAATGAAAATAATTCAGAGGTTTTTATTGTGGACTCTTAAAATCTGTTGCACAGTCTAGGTTGCATACTTGGGTTGTAAGCCTGTGCTGAGGTCTTTGGCAGTGGATCTTCACAGCTACTGGTGTGCAAGATATTTCAGGTAGAGCTGGAGGGGGTACCACAATTACATTTTCAGCTGAAGTGTTCTTTGTACCTGTATATCCAAATAAGCAAATGGGGAGATAAAATCTGTATGTATCATGGAGTAACTGCCAGGAAAGAGGCTCTAAAGAAAGGTCTAATTCTTCTTTATCTGTAACCATGCAGCCAATTAGAACCATCTGCTCTCCGTCTGCAGCCCAGACAGACGAGGGGCTGCAGATGGAGAGGCTGTAGCCTGCCCTGGAAGGTGTGAGAGGGATTCCTAAGTGAGGACAGGTAGTAGACAGCCCTGGAAGCAGTGAGTAGTAAGGAACAAAATAGTTTTGTATATTCTGGAACAAGATTTGGCAATCTCTTTCCTGGAACCGAGAAGAGAGAATGGGCCTGGATCCACCAGTGTTCCCTGGAGAAGGGGATTTACTGGCCCTGACAGCAAAGGTAGCCAGGTCTGCTGACTCCCGGGTTGGGCAGAAACCCCAAGGCTGGATATGGAGACCTTTTGACTTCAGGGCCTGACTTCAGACGTTGTTTCTGTGTGAACCCCTAGGCTTTACATGACGTGCAAAGGGCAAAAATATCTGCTGGTCTGGGCTTGTTTGGGGGGAAGGCTCCAGCGCAGCATTTGGTCAGAAGACCAGTCTCACCTTCCGGCTGGGACTTCTGGATTGAAGTTAAGGTGCATCAGTAAATGTTGTTCACTGCAGTGATGTACTGTACATTTTGTATGTGGTTAAATTTTCCAGCAATTGCCTGTGCATAAGCACAGATGCACATCCAAAAATAGCAAGCTCTTGTGCTAAGTGAGGTCCCCAACTTGGAGGTCATAAACTCTAGTAAAAGAGCAATCGCTGGAAGGCCCTTTTAGTAGAGTAAATAGAAAGGAAACAAAGGAGGCAAGAACAGAAACCCCATTAGCCCCCTCCTGTTCTCTTCCTGAGGCTGCAAAGAGGTCTGCGTTTAGCAGCATAGAAAACAGCCCCACTGTCACCCTCAGTCAGTAAGGAGAAGCTGAGTTCAGTGTCCTGTGTTCCCAGAAAAAGCAAAGTCCTGTGAGCTGCATCCTCTGCTGAAGTGGAGAGGAACGGGACTGTGGAATAGGTTTTCTTGTCATGCGGCTGAGAAACTTGGCTCCTTCCCCATGAAGCATTTCCCCAGAAATGCTGTGAGGCTGAGGATGCCTCCCTCTGCCTTCCTCCTGCCGGCAGCAAGCAGCAGCCTTGGCTGCTGGGCTTTGGTCTTAATTCATGGCTGTTTGGAAAGTGCTTGAGATTCTTGGATGCAAGTGGCACTACAGGTGAATGCATTATTTGCTTGGCTTTGATCCAGCTATGACTGTATTCCCTGAATTAATTTTGCTAGTCGCTCAGTGATGAGACAAACCTTAAATCTGCAAACAAAACGGGGATAAAAAGCTAAATTTCTAAGTAGGGAATTTTGTAGGATTCAGTAAGGGGAAAACCAGAAATTTCCAGAGTAGTTATGTGGTGAAGTGAATCATATAAAACCAGCAGTGAATGCGCTGTGGGTACTGAGGGAAGCCTCTCCCTAAGGCATTAATGGAGGCCCAATCCCCATGTGAAGCCAGCTAGAATTTAAACCAAAATGGCCATTTACTGACTTTGAAAGCATCTTAAAAGTGAGTATTACATGCTGAGTCAGTAGTGCATTATTTGCTGGTGCTTTCAGGTGGTGGCATTCCCCTGCCACAGCTTCCCTTCTCCCTTATCAGGGGCCCATGTCACCTCATGCAGCATCGTGCATGTGTCTGCTGTCACGTTGCAGTTGCATCTGGCTTTATGAAGAAGTGCACATTCTTGGTGACTTCTGTTTCTAATGTTTTGCTGAGTATCAGTTAACAGATGTCATTTCCATTGCACTAGTTTCTGATTAGTTACTAAAGCTTAGCATTTTGATTTCTGTCTCAGCAACTTCCCAGCAAATAGGACAATGTGACCTTCTTTAAGTGGCATCTCGAACTGCTGCTTTAGAGTGTTATCTTAAAACTAAAAACCAAAGTGAGCATCTAAACACTAATTTGTATTCCTTCTTTTATCATTCATGGAGAATAATGCCAGACAATAATTTCCTCGCTCTTTCACTAGTTGCGGACTTGGCAAGCTGAGCTTTGTTGTGTTCTGCGCCTCTGAAACAGTATTGTTTGTTTTAATTTTGGGGTGGGGGTTGTATCTTTGGGAGTTTTGCAACTTGTTGTATATCTGCGTGCTTTAAGAGGAGCTTGCCAGCCACAGGGGACCCCTGTACAATGTGTACAGAGGTTGGATGCTGGCTAATTGTCTTTGAGCCTGGGTTGGAATAGGAAACAGCTGTATGTATTTTATCGTTGTAATTCAGATTTCAGTGTCTCTGTGACCCTGAAGTGTCAGTGCACCATCTCGCTTCACAGGGAAGGGTAACTTTTAAGCAGTGAGTGATTTGGAGTGGAATCAGCATGTTGCACACTGAGGCAGTCAATTCACTAATTAAACTAGAACTGGGGGAAGTAATCTAGAGCAATCAGCAGGGCATTTCATCCCAATTCCTAATTTTCTTTTTTGTTGGGCTTTAGTTTTTGAGAGACTAGAGAGCTAATGATTTTCATGAGCTCTTTTTCAGTATTGAAGGTGTGTGCGTTGACATGAGCGAGTTCTATGGCGAGCTCCATTCACGTAGGGTACAAATATCCATGATGTAATTGCTTGAGTCAGAAGCAAGGCATTTAGAAAAAGTGGGAAGAGGCATTTCAAAACATTTCTGTGGCTGAAGTTGACAAATTTTGCCATGGCAAACAGTGCTTTTAAGGTATCTCCTTATCTAATGTATTTACCTCACATAAAATAATTGGGATAGAGGTTCTGCAAAACATTCTAAGAGTTTTTACCCTTGAGCAGTTAATAAAAAGCCTTGGGGAAAAAAATTTAACTCTAGTGAAGTAATGTCATAGTGATTGGGCATATTTTTTCTTAAACTCTTTTTCTGTGTGGTGTGTGTAGGGGTAGAGGTTGATACATTGTCACCATCGGTGCCTCTTTCAGTCCTCAAAAGATGCCAGGGATAGCAGTAGTAATTCCCTTCTCTGATCACACTTCCTATGTTAATCATTACGACATGACATAGCCGCTTTTAAACTGTGCTTAGATTGTATGTTATAGTCCCGATTCAGGGCAGACACTTAACACTTAGAAGTATTCAACCTCTGTTATGTGTTGAGATCCCATTGATCTCGGCTTGTTTATTGAATGCATGGTAGGCTTTAGAAGTGCATTTCTCCATATGAATGCTGCTGTGAATCAGAGACTGTCAGGCCCAAGGGGGGTCTGATATGCTGTTTTCTGAGATCAGGGAAAAGAAAAAAAAAAAAAACAACAAAAAACCCACCTCTGTTTCAGCCGAACAGTTAAAGGTTTTCCTTCAGGATGATGATTTGTTCATGTGCTGTTGACGTATGGTTCTTGAATTAATATGAGGCAAACTCATTTTCATAACCAGTTCCAGCATCTCTGAAATTAATCAAACACATAGCCTGGAGAGTATTCATCCTAATCTAATCTAAAATTACTGTTTGCATTGTGCGTGCCTAATTATTCATCTTAAGTCATCTCTGGAAAGAACATGCTGTCTTGTTTGTGTTTTTAGTCAATATTTGTACTGCTTAATTCTTAAAAGTAGTCTCAAAGAACTTAAAGACCTTACTATTTTTTTTTATTTTTTTTTTTTTCCTCCTTTACAGAAGGACATGTCGCTAAAGCCTCAGGAGCGAAAAGAGAAATGGGAGAGGCATCCAGGAAAGAAACCAAGAGAATCTGAAAACTGTGTGTCTGCTGAGCCGAGTGAAAATGGCCATAACAATGATGCTGGGAGCTCTGAAAGAGAGGCAGAAAGAGGCAAAGAACGGATGAAGAAGAAACTCCCATTGAAGCTGTCCAAACAGGTAGGGAAATTATTTCTCATCTGAAGTGACTGTGTCATGGCATTGGCCACTGTGAAGTGTTGTCCTGCTGGTAGGTTGGGGTTGTTAATGAAACTGGCTTCTCTGGTAACTTGTGCTGGTGAACACAACGTCTCTTGCAAGACTTCTGGCCAAGTGCACAAAGCCTGTGTTGTGGGCAAGTTTCATAAACTAAAATGGAAGGCCAGGTGTACAGGGTGATGCAGGAAGGGAGGTGCAGAATTCCCGTCTATTCTGCAACAGTGGGGCAGTGCAGTAATTCACCCCATAGGTTTGGAGCTCTTACACATGGAAATCATTGATCGGATCATAGGCTTCTTTGGGGCAGATGTGCTTGTTAGTGTGCACCTGGGAGCTGCAGACATGGATATGTCCATCTCATGAATCAAGTCTATGTGCCCCCAAAACAGTATGTTGAGAAGGAGAGAATAGTCAAGCATTTTAGAAGTGGAAAGTCAGTTTGGAGGAAGTTGTGTGGTGGGGAGTCTTTTCCCTGCGTCCTTCTGAAACGTGGTAGAGCATTAATGAATCAAGAGTTGTGACGCTGGAGGGGACGATTGCGGAGACTCCCATCTGAACCACAGTGTGTCCAGAGCCGGGGAGGTGACAAAGAAGAGGCACTGTGCCTGGCAGGCTATTTATCACTTAGCTGCTGCTCCACAGGGAGGTTTGTTGGTGACTCAGTGCGCATTCATCGGTTTGAAATCCACGTGGCCCAGCAGCCTGTATCTATGAGCAAACGTTTTCCCAGTTGTCCGTTAGCATGGTGCCAAATGGCAGCCAGTGGGAAGACCAGTGTACTTGATCCTCTACTTGTTCTGAGCTAAGAAGTACAGTATGATGAAAAACTGTAATTCTCTGTGATGCAGAAAAAGAGCTGTTTAACCCAAGCACACCTTCTGTTCTGGGAAACTAGTTCCGAGTGTGTGCCAGAAACGAAAGTTTGAGTTGTCCAGTTACTGGAAGTGTTTTTTCAGACTTTCAGTATTTTAGGGTTTGAAAGGATCGTGAAGGTTATCTAATGTAACACTCTGCATAACTCCACCACACATTCTTTTGTGATTGTCTTGTAGCATATTCATTCGGAAGGGCTCATCACATTTTACGTTAGAAATTCTAATGGTCTGCTGGTGGCCCCACTCTTCTGATGGCTAATTGTTCTCATTAACAAATTAGCAGTCTTTTGTTTTCTTCCTTTTGATTTTTAAAAAAATAGTTGGAATAATTCAGTACAAATACCTTATGTAAAGATGTTAGTACTCTTATGCTTGCAAACATTTAGGTAGAAAATCATCTAGCAGTGTGCTCTAGCAAAATATTTGCTAGGTTTGTTTTCTTTTTATTCCCCAAAGTGATACGAAATATTTTGGTTTTAGACTCCTCGGTGTAGAGGTAGTTAAAATATATCAAGTTTCATGTTTGTTTTTGCTAGTAGTTGAGTTGATAGGGTTTCAATTCCCCTCTGGTTACAGGTGCAATGAGTTTTTGCACAAATTTTCACCCTGTGCAGATGAAAATTACTTTTTATTATGGGTGAATAGATGTACATTTTAGTTTCGATTAAAGTTTGAGTAACTGTGATCCTTGTCTTGGCATCCAAACCCACAAAATGCTAAGCATGTATTTCAGCAAAAGTCCTTGGCTTTGATTTAAAATGTTTAGAAGCAATAGTGCTGGATACTATTCCTGCCTGGTGCTTACACCAGGGTTGTGGCATTGTGCTTTGTCAGCTCCTCTGCCTTTGTAAAACTGCTGTTGTGTCAGGTTTTTTTATTTACTTGAAAGGGACCCAAACACCAATCTAGCGATCCTTGCAAAGTATACATAAAGCTGGCTCACTTTCCGTTCTGGTCCCCGGAGTAACCTTACAAATGCTCATGTTGATGCAACCCAGAGTGGGGCAGTTTGAGTATGGGAACAAGTTGCACCACAGGAGGTCATTAGGTCTCCGTTGCCACCAAAATCTCTCTAATGTGTAAGCCTGGCTCCGGTAAATACTGCCTTTCTACGGGTTAGAGAGTTGTTCCTTCAGGTCTAAAATTACACTGCAGGGAGTTCAGTGCGTTTCTGGTATTTGCACCGTTGTGGATGTGAGGGGCCACGCTCTGCTGGGCGGTGGGGAGGTCAACTCTTCCTGCTGCTGGGCTGTGCCAGCCCCTTACCTGCTGCAGGGGAGGAAAGGGTTGTTAATAGTGACATCGTCTACATGAAATTTAAAATTAAGCTTCAAGTAGTTGTAGCCTCTAGGGATTTCTTGATACTTCCTTAGAAACCTTTGGGGTAAGAGGTTTTGTTACACTGGCCAAACTACAGTTTCTGTAAATATATGTTGCTGCCTTAGTTTACCAAAAATTTAGAGTATTTGTATTTCAGCTCTGAAAAATGAGGACATTGCTACCTGTTTCTTCTGGCTAGTAGCTGGCTGCCATCAATGATTAAATAGGGTCTTTGCTGCCACATTCAGGAAAAGCTGAATTAATCTTTCATTGTTTAATCTGGTTTTTTTTTTTGGTTTTTTTTTTCTGTAAGTAACAAACTCCAAAAAGAGCGAAGAACTTGCACAGAGAGTATAAAATAAAACCTGTGATGAGTGACTCATTAATACATGGTGCCTCTTTAAGCAAGCCACACTTAGAATTAATCTTTTATTGAAAAGGGAGGTTTTTTAAATACCTTTTATTATTCTAGCTGATGTAGTTGTGAAAACCAGACAAATTTTCAGGTCTAAGGTTGATGAAAGTAGCAGCAAAATCTAAGCTAGATAAACTAGGATATTCTTAGTTCAAACTAATTATGCAAATGATATAGACAAGTTCAATAATTTTTCTTTAATAACCACAAAGTTCACACCTAGAATCCTGGCATTTCCTGCCAAGCTGTCTAGACAAATTGGCTGTAATATTAAGTTTCCTGGAATTTGGGGGTGATTTTTGCATCTCAGGGTTATTAAACATAGGTTTATACCTAATTTGGAAAGCTTACTGTAATTAATGCTAATTATATTGAGATGTTGCTTAGAAATTACTGTTCAATTTGAAGCTTTCCTTATACTCTCATCCCTTCTCTTCACAATGCTACTGAATTGTCATCTTTTCTACACAGCCTCCTCTAATAAATCAAATTGGGCATTATAATTATGGCATTCTGCTAATCCTTGTAGAGAGGTGCAAAGTGGTAAGCTGATTTGAGTGCCAGGTTGTCTGCTTTGTTTAGAAAATTAGATTAATACTTCACTCCTTTTGACAGAGTAGTCAGATTCCTATTTGTTCCTGAATATTTGGTTCTTCTGTACCTCGGGGTATGGGGAGAGGGTTGTGAGAGCCAATCTGTCCTTTCTAGCCTATTGCTCTGTGTATAAAAGTCATTCAAACACATTTATCTCCTGCTGTAACCAAGTAGAGGGAAAATAGGGCATTTCAAATAGTCATAGATCCTTTGGCCAGAGATTTGTCAGGATTTGGGGCTGTTCTCAATGCATGTGCGCAGGGAAAGCTGATGACTTGAAACTGCTACTCTGCGATGGGAATCAACAAAACCTCTCACAGTCATCAGGAGTATGTCAAGGAGTGAGAAAGTGATTAAAGTTCTGACATATTTTAGTGTAGCCAGAGTGGCCTGTAGTAAAGCTTGCACCTTTGTAAGTGTGTAGTTGCCTCCAGCATGGGAACATTTGTTGGAAAGTGAGTCATTCCCTTTTTTAAAAGCCATGTTCAAGACTAATGCGGTGATTTGTGGAAGGGAATCCCCAGCACAGCTGAGACAGTACCGCTGGGGGAGAGGAGCCCATCACCTCTTTAAAGAATTCCTCTATGGTTGGATGTATAGTTCACTGTAAGATGAACATAGAAGCAAGACATACAGAGAAGGTGAAAACGCTTAGTTCGAGTTACACTTCCTTGTGTTGTCCTAAGTCATTCTTCTGGTTTTCAGAGAGTCACCCTTTGAACTTTGAATCTGTCTTTCATTAGCCTTAGTTGAGCTGTTTTTCTCTTTTCTGGATTCAGTTTTGGAGTTGGTTATTCCTCTGAATGTCTGAGCTGTCTGGGGTCACCCTGGATGTAGAACAGTGGGTTTTCTTCTGAGCTTCAGGACCCATTGTCATTTCTGTATGTAGCCTAAAAATGAGCTGACCTCCTGAAAAGAGTTGGGGCTAACAGGAAAGAGTTGCCGATATTTCAAGTTGACTTAACCTCAAGCTCTGTGGTTAGTCAGCTTGGGAGCATCACGGTGTGTTGAATATGTTTAGATGTTAAATGCGGCTGTAATAACACTCTGTTCTGCAAATAGTCATTTGTCACGAAGATGAGTGTCTTACACCTCCTCCTTCCTTTTCTCACCCACTGTTTAAATCACCCAAGATGGGGAAGAGTCTCAAAGAAGCTGAGGAGAACAGGGTGGTGTAGCACGTATTTAGTGCTCATAAATAGCGTGCTGGGTTTGGAGCATGGGAGGAAAGGGCAAGAAAGCTAGCGCTGTCATGTTGCTCTGGAGGTGTGACATCTCTGTGACTTCAGCAGAGCTCCCTGGAGGGAGGGAAAGCAGAGTTAATTCCTGTGTCTCATTCACCCCCGGCCTTTGTCAAACTGCTGAGTGTTATTGATGATTAATGTATATTATTGCTGTGGCTCTTGCTGGACTGGAACTGCTAAATTACATTAACATGTTTGATTACCTATTCATGTGATTTTTCTGTGATGCTCATCAGCTCGTTATCCAACATTCATTGATGAATATAACACCCTCCCTGTGACCCCCCCACCCCCCGCACCTACACCAGAAGAACACTGCTCTGTGTTACTGCTGATCTGAGCTAAAGGTGATACACTAAGTAATTTTCCATCCCGGATGCACATTGGCTCTTCTGATGTCTAGGTGAAAAATGATAGCTTGTCTTCAAACCAGTTACATACCCTTGGCCCCATTTGGTGGGTGGTGGTGGTGCTGAAAGGCTATGGGGCTTTTCCCAAGGTAGAAAGCAACAATTCCTACTCATCCCACTGATGAAATAACTTGTGTGGGAAACTTCCTTTGGCTTGTGCTGATGGTTGGGCAGCAGGAGTATGTAGCTGCTTGACTTTCATTTCTATTTTTCCGGCTAATGATAATTGGGAAATTGAAAACTTGGATGTGCTTTTGAAGCCACTAGTGAGCTGAAGGCAGAGCGTTTGCTCAGTGATGCAGAGTTTGGAGACTGACGTTTGTAGCTGAGGTTCAGCAGCCATGTAGGATAGTGAGTCCAAACAATAACCTTTGGAGTCTTTGTCTGTGGGCCAGAGAACAGGTATGGATATGTCTGTACTTCCATGTCTTAATAATGTAGCTTTTGGAAGCTCAGTTGTGTGTAAGAGGGTCTAAATACAACAGTAACTTATTCTGTTACTTTCAGTATCTCAGGCTATTAAAAGAATTCTAGGCAGCCAATTTACACACACCAGAGAGGAAAAAAAAAAAAAAAAAAAAAAAAAAAAAAAGGAAAGGTTGCCTTTAATGTGGGTTTTGGGGATTGGTTTGGTTTGGTGTGTGCTGCTTTGGTGTTTGCATTTCACTGCTTTTGAACACTGAAATTATACAAACGGGTTTCATTTTGTTTCTAATTCATGTTACCCTTTTTCTTAGCAGATATTGTTATTTAAATGTTCTTTGAAACTAAACAACAAAGCAAAAGGGAAAAAAAAAAAAAGGCCATTTTCTTTTAATCAGGAAAATGTTGCTTCATGTATTGCTTAAAACCAGGATCCATTTCTACCTTTGTAAGTACAAGAGTCTGGACATGAAAGCTCTGTACCAATTAGTTTTAAGCATGCACTTATGATTGCTAGGAGAGTTGGGCTGTTGACACAGAGCACGTTATCTGTGTGAAGCTTCTCTACCACTGACTCCAGCCAGGCTGTCTGGAAACGCGGGGAGGTGGCTTCGGTTGGTGCTTTGGTTCTCTTCAGCTTGAGCCAAGGGCGGCGGCGGGTTCCGGCGAGGCGTGCGGCTCCGATTCAGCAAGGCCTTCTCCAGCACGTGCTCGCTTCTGAACATGTGAACAGTCTCGCTGCCTTCAAAGCTCTTAATGAGGTTGTAGTGCCGGGGCCTGGTCCGGGGGGATTTTGGAGGAGGTCCTTATTTCCAGCTGAGTAGGGCCGTACGGCACAGACACAGATGGCCTTGCCTTGCTCTCTCCCGCTAATCTGCAAGTGCAGAGACTTCACAGCTGCCTGGGAAACCACTGGGGAGTAACGGTGCAAAGTACTGAAATGGGCAATACAGTATTTAGTCATTAGGTTTGCTAATCCAAGGCCTAAAATCAGCCTCATTTCAATCAATAGCAATCTGTTTGCACTGTCAGGAACTAATTTAAAAATCTGCTTTAAGTCCTGGCTAGGCACTTAGTATTCTGTTTTCTGCATAAAAGTAGAGGGGAAGCAGTGGGCATAACACAGCAGTGGCAGGAGGAGGAAAAATCCTTTGTAAATAAATACTGGGTGTTTATTTCCCAAATGAAACCCTGCTATTACAAAGAAGTGCTGTTGTTTTTGCTAAATTTATCCAAGAATTCATCAAGATTCTTGGAAGTGGCTGCAGAGCCCACTCTGCAGCAGAGGGGGAATTTTGCAGTGTGTTTGGTTTCTTTTCTTTAAAGTGCTGTACAAACACTAGACAATTAAGGTTTGATTCTAGACGTGACACAGGTAACTTCATCGTGGGATTGCAGCCATCTTTTGAGAACTACAGCACAGCTTCCATAACTGATCTCTGTAGCATCCTGTGGTTCAGGAGGAGTAGTGCAAAATAGTACCATAGAACCACTGGGAACTATGGCAGGATAAAGTTGTTTAAGCTGGAAAAATGTGTCTCAAAACCCTCTGTAGTTGTGGTAGGAAAATGTAAATTGAGGAGACCATATTTTTTAGAATTGGGATGGGGGAATCCAAACGTTTTTAGACAATCCTGAAGTATGAACTGAAGCATATGCTGGATTTTACTACACTGCAAATACTGTTTTCTGAATGGAGTCATGTAAAGTGTGTTTTGGCTGCTGGAAGTGTTGTATGTAGGAGAACGTGGCTTTGTGTTTTTCACTGATGTAGTGAAATACTTATTCACTTGTCTGGACAGGTGGGTTTCTCTTTTTTAGCTGACCCTCACTTGCCAATATTGCTGCTCCATGTGCCCTACTTGTCCCTGCTCTGGTAGGACTCCCCTGATCCTCCCAGAGAGGCTCAGCCGCCTCTGAGCGCAGGTCCTTGCCATGTCCCAGCCCAGGAGTGCAGCTGGGGGATGCTGGCTCTGTGCTGGGTTGGGCAGGGCTTGCTCACCTGCACTAGCACCCTACTGCCAGGGGCTTTGCTCTTGCTTGGGTGGGGACTGCTCGGGGGTGGCAGAGCCAAGCAGAGTTTGGGTGGCAGTGGGGATAGCGATGCACTGTCTTGCCATGTGTGCTCTGCTCCCTGCTTTGTATTTAAGGATCATAATGCTGTTACGATGGTATCGACCGTCAGAACAGGACCCTGAGGCTTTGCCTGCAGCATTGGCTTCCACCTCCTTTGTCTCTGCTTTTCTGCTTCTCCAGAATTACCGTCTGTCCCCACTCACCTCTCCCACTTAACAGCACTTGGGCAACAGCAATCTGTTCAGGCCTCCAGATGGCTGCTGGCATTTCTAACGTGTTAGAGAAGGTCTAGAGAGCACAGCGATTAAAATACTAGGTGCTACCAGAGCTTTCTCTGCGTTGGGACTTCTTACACTACCTCTAGTGGAGCTGAACCACAACGTCTTCAGGGGCCTTCTGTCTCCATATCTGTCCCCATTTGAGAAGATGTGATAGCTACAAACCCAGTGAAGTGTGGCCAGACCTTGGTAAATCGGGATGTGCACAGGCATTTTGTAAACGGAGCAATCCGGAAGGAGCTGCTCAGAGCAGCTCTCATCTCACAAGATTTGTCCCTAGCAAACAGGGAAGTCTTGACTTGATATTCTTGGTGTTTTCAAAGTTTAAAAAGGTCAGAAAATTGAAGTGATAGGAAGATAGTTAGGTCACGCTGCTACAGTGTAAGAAAGCTATGTTGTATGCATGTGAAGAATCAAACCACTTATAAAACCATGTTTTAAAACTCCTGTAGGTCATCTTTAACTTCTCCATCTGCAGTTAGATGACTGATAAGGACTTTAGGTCACATTTGCTTAAACACAGCCTTAGAGAAGAGTAGAAAAAAGGAAAAAAGCGATCTTCTCACTGATATTCAGTAAGTAGCAGTGAATGAATCTCATTACAATGGCTTCTTTTGAAAGGGAGAAATAAAAGGAAATTTCATTGCTAACAACTTATGTGGCATCAGACGCTATAAAAAAGGTTGTTGTTGGTCATTGGTTACATTGTTATGAAAGAAGAGCTAAATGGTTTGTAATTTAGAGAAGGGGATTTAATTACAAGAAGTAATTTACAGGAAGCTATAACCACTTGTATCTTTTTCTCTGTTGAATTTAATTGGTGGACACAATGCACAAAGTCTTCTTTCTTTTCCTTCTTCCCTCCTCTTTTTTTTTTTTTTTTAATTTGTATATTTGCTTTTGGAGAAGAGAAGGCACCAAGATAAAGCACTTGTGTTGTGTCTCGTGATTTTAGCAAATTGAAGAATGGAGAAAGACAGTACTGTTTGAATGGTGCTCTGTCTCCAGCTAGTCCTGCTGGTGTGTGCTGTTTGAAGAGATTTAGAGCCTTGTCTGGAGGTTTTTATTGTACATCTCTTCATGATGGTGAGATAGGGCACGTTCTGGGGGTCCTGTGAGCTGTGTAGAGCCCCTTTTCCTGGGTGTAATGCAGATGCTGCAGAAGAGGCTAGGACCTAGAAGCAGCTGAAGCAGCCATGGTGTTTTTGCATGTTTTTCTGGTTTGCACAAGAAGTGTCTGAAGTGTTATTCCATCTTGATTTAAGCACTAGCTGCCTAATATTTTCACTAGCTTTGCACAAGGGTTTGGGATCTGTTACCTAATTGTAGCCCCTGTTCTTAAGGGGCTCATAACCAAATGTCTGTGGTTAAATGCAAAGCCTTTGAATGGCAGCAGGTAGAGTATGGTTCCTTGCTATCATCCCTGTAATTTTGGGGATGATCACAGGTATTTTTTTGGTGTGTGTGAAACAAGAGTAGTAGATGTAAATGGACAATATTCTTCCTCTAGTACGCTTATCACTATAATAACTAAACCATCTGTGCAGCTCCAGTCTAAATCTGAGCTGATTTAAAACAAACATAAGAATGACATCCCAATGTCACTTGTGGTTGAGGCAGAATAAATATCTTTTTCATGAGATACTGTCACTTTCAACATGAAGAACTGGTCTTTGCTGACTTCTGGCCATGGATTTCTGTTTCTTCAAGAGACTGCTGGGATCGGTGCACCAGGAGCTGTAGCAGAATTGCTTTGGCAGTTGCCAGTCTTTGCCTGAAGTCATTTAATGGCACTGGTCCAGCTCACTTGGCTTTCCTCGTGGAAGCGTATCAAAGATGATGCTGTTTTTCACCTCTCAGTTGCTCTCGCCTCACAAACTGCAGCCTTGGGCAGTGTTACCCACATCCCTCGACCTCTTCTCAGTGTGGATTCTTAGGGGAGCTAATTTTCATACTTCTGCATGATGGATGGTTTACACAAGCTGTTGAGAATATACACAGATTGAGTAAGCATGTCTTTGGTTTGAAGACAACTCTTAGGTAAAATAAGCACTTATTTTTTCCCCTTTAGTCCTTCAAGCAAAGTTATTACTAGTTCCTCAGGTGAATGCCATTGCACTATTTATTTGGCAATGTCAGTCCATGAAACCCATGCTGTTTTCTCTAACGTTTTGTCTAAAAGAAACTGAAGAATTAAATAAAGCCAGTAGGGTTTTGTGATAGATTTAAAGCTCTTCCAAGCTTACTGTTTGAGGGAGTCCTAAGGCGTAGTCTGGTATGTATGTATCTTTTAACTCAGGAGTTGAAATATGCCCTGTCTGTATGTAGGTTTTTTCAGCTGTTAGGACTGTAAATGGATTCTAAAATTTTTCTGAAGTTGAGCCTTGAACTTAGTTTTTTCTTTTTTTTAAAGCTGAGCAAGGATATTCTGAATGTTAAATTTAGGAATTATACATATAATCTCTTATTATCATTATATGCAAAAGGCTGGTTTTTTTCTTCTTCTTTTTTCTTTTCCTGGTAGCTTCCTCAATTTTGTTTCTTTGCAGTTGGAGTTGTTGAGATTACAAAGCAAAGAATTATTTAGGTAGCTTCTGGATTCTGCAAGTTCATATCTAAAGTCAATTATGTAAATATTTGCAGGTTTTTAAATTTAAAACCAAATCTTTTGTCTTCACCCTTCCTTCCACATTCTATTTTCTTCTCGTTAAAGGTTTTGATTTTGGCACTAGGGAAAGGAGGAGAGGCTTTTTTTTTTTTTTTTTTTTTTTTTTTCCCTTCAGCTGCAGATCCAGTGCAAGTTAAAGTTGAAGACTAGTAATAGGTTTCATTTTGCACTCTCTAATGTTTCCTCTTATAGCCCTGCTCGACTCATTGACACTGAATAGTAAAAACAAGGAAAAAAACCTTCTCCAGGGGAAACCTTATCCACTGGAATAGTATTGCTAAAAGAATCCAAGGACGAGGTAATGGATCAAGTAGTGGATGCTGTCCAGGGCAGCTAGAATAACAGTGCTGTGATGAATAGCCCTCTGATGCTGTAATATTGCAGCCTCCTGAAAGGTGGTGCTGGATCTCATAAAGTTGTCTTTCTGTTGGTTCTCAAAACTTTCAAGTGACCGTAGGGCAGTATTTTGTAATTTAACATGACAGCTATTGGCTGTAGTGTGAGCCATAGGTATCTTTTTGGAGTTAGTGTTTCAGTTCTTTAGGGTGGAAGATGGAAATAATTCAGCTGGTCAGATAGGTGTGCTGTGGAGTACATCTGCATTTTTAACATGAAAAAAATAGATGTACTTTCCAGTTATTTTTCAGATCATATGGAGCAATTTCAGTGGATAAAGGTGTAAATGGGGATGACACAAAGGAAAAAAGTCATATTACAAGTGTTGCCTGAATTGAGATTTTTCGAACTTGCTCCCCATTTGTACGTGTGCTCTTTTTCTTCCAGGTGCATACTGCCAAAACCAATAATATAAAAATAAAAAAGTTATTCTTTGCTTACCACATAGGAAATAATCCCTGCAGAGAACAAATGTCTAGATCCACAAAACCCGAACCCCATTCTGAAGAGCTGAATTCAGTGTTTCCCACCACGCGTCCGTGCTCCCCTGGAAGAGGGGCTGGCGGTACAGTCCTGAGTGTTACTGGGGAACGTGGTGGAGTAATGGCTGCGTGCCATTTCAGATTGCTTCCCCCTTTTCGTCTCTTGCTTTCCTTGCGACTAGCTCATTTTGTTCATAAAGCAGCTTGTAATTGAGTGTTTGACAAAGAAGTGTTTACAAGCAGTGTTTCTTGTGCATAACTGCCTAGCTGAGGGGAATAACAATTTGGGTCTGAATTTCAGCCCTCCTTTGTCACTGTCGTATCATCGTTGGTGGTGGTGCTGTCTCTGCTTAAAGAGAAAGATGGATTAAAATTGTTTTAGGGTATGGCACCAGAGTGGGAATCCATGCTCTTTGTAGAAGCTTGTTACTGTTCCTTGCAGCACACGCTCATTCTTTGTTCACGTCTTGGTTTTGGACCACACCAAGGTGTGTGCTAATTACCATGTGTGGTGACTTCTCGCTTTTTAGAGGTGGAGTCTGCTAATTCAGGGGGAATTTTACTCCAGTCATATAAAATGTAAAACTTGGAGTATTGCCAGCTTTTAAGCCTTTTCTCTAGCCATCGTGTGGGGTGAGATGCTGTAGACTGTCGCTGTCCTAATCTGGGAACATGATTGGAGTTCAGTCTTCACATGTTGAAACCTATAGTGCAGATGGGACCTGTGTTAGCAAAATAAAAGTCTCATTTAGCTATCGCTCAGAAAGAAAAGGACTCTAGGATCAAGCTTTTTAGTTCAGGCAGCATGTGGGTGTTTCAATTGTCCATGCCAAAACCCTTCTGCAAATTATGCCAACTGGGCAGGGTGTGGAGAGAACAGAAGCAATGAAGTTATGCATGAGTAAGGAACAGCTCAGGCTTTATTTAGACCCATTATATGTCATTTGCAAAGGGTACTCTTTCTTTTTTTGGGGTGGGGGTGGCGGGGGCATGTCTTTTAAAGGGGCTGCTCATTCTGTGGTTGCAGGAATTACCATGTTTAATCAGAAGTGATGGGAATTGATGCACAGCGAATAAGCAAAGACAGTCCCAAGAATCATCAACTAATAGCTGGAGGCACCCGGAGCTCCCATTCGACTCCGAGTTGTGGGGCTGAATAGGGCAGTTCCCATTAACGTCAGTGCCAGTCTGTGACTAAAACCCGCACGTAGAGATGAAAAGAAATCACAACATATGAAGCAGAAGTCATGCAGTCAGGCATGAGTAAGAGTGGTACTCAGCCATTTTGGGCAGTGATATTAACTCCTTCCCTGCTGCAGCTTGAGTGCAAGCAGGAAGTGATTTCCGTAGCAAGTCTACTAATACCAGGTTTGCTTTTCTGGGTATAGTCATTACTTAACGGCTGATACTGCTCTGTTGACCAAAAATAGATAAAACAGCGACAGTTTTACTGACAAACCAGGAATAGGTTAACGCAATGTCTACACTGCTAGGGGCATCTCTGAATTAGTGCTATTGCTCATTAAGGTGCTCTGACCATAGCAGTGTACTGAATTGTTAAATTCTTGTATAAAGACCACACGACACTCTCATCCAGACTGCCTTTTATTTGTCCTCATGCAAAATAGCTTTGGAGGTATTTTGCTGAGACATCTTCCCAATCCCTTTAGCCTTATTCTGAATCATCCTCATGCATTGAGCAGCTTGGTAAATAAGCAGTATGTTTTTATATGCCTGTACAAATGCTGGTCTCTTACAGTCCTTTGCAGCTAGATATTCCCTCCCTGTTTACCTGACTTGTCAAGAGCAGAGGGAGAAGAAAAATGTCTTTGTGACAGCTTTTTTTTTTTTTTCTTACAGTGAAGCAAAGGAATAAAGGGATTATTTTTTTTTCCCCAGACAGTCTACCCACAGCAGCAGCACCAGGGACCTCTAGTAAATTGATCAAGGGACACATTTGACCTTAGGGCTGCTTGTTAGAGAACATTGTTATAGGCACGTTGTAATAGCAGATGTAATAAAGTCTGCATTGTCCCAGAGAAAAAAAAAATAAGTAGGTTTTGTGGGGCTTTTTTGTGTGTGTGTGCGTGTTTAGTAGAAACTGAATTGTTGTCTGGCAACCTTGGGTCACCTCAAATAGGCATAAGCCTAAGGCAAAGCCAAAGGCAGACGAGTTACAGAGTAAGTTGTATGGGAACTTGACAAATACCTGGTTGTTATTATTTATTGACACTGAGAGCACAGGGAAGAATTGGGTTTATGAAAAATTATTTCAATTACAAAATGAAAAAGAAAGTGTGAGTTGTGTCAAGAAGTTTACAGTGATGTAGACCCTGGAGGCTTGTGCTTTGGTAGCTGTGCTAAATAGAAGTATTAACCCATTAACTGGAAGAGAAGCATTCATGCATACTAGGCTTCTGGTCCTGAAGAGCTTGGAACAGCAGTTGTTGGATTTTCCTCAGAACCACCCCGCTGATGAGGGTTGCATTAGGAGCATTCAGAAGTGTGAGCTCTTACAGACTTGTGAAGTCTTCTGCTAAGAGCCATCTTTGTTTAAAAAAGAGAGTAAACTCTCTGCTGCTCAAATTTTGTAAACACAAATAAAAAAAGATGCTCTTACAAGAAATTACCACCACAAGGATTCAGTTAGTTGAAAGCCTCAAGCCCAGTGGCTTGTTGATGATACAATGTGCTCCTCACTCACTTAAGCATTTACATAAATCCCACTTGTCAGTTTACTCTTACTTCCATTTTTGTATTCTGATACCTCTTATTAGAATAAATGTGTTTCTTCTAGTTTGATAGATCCAGGCAAATAAAATGTGCAAGCTGTTGTAAGATGTATGTTGTGCTCCATTAATGGGACTCAAAAATAGGATTTCTGATCATTTCAGAGGCTTCCTTCTGTGGCATGATGTGCTTATTTTCCTAATGGTTATTATTTATTTATTTTGGCAGAATGTCTTTAACTTATGTTGATAATGACAGGAATTTCTACTGCTTCGGCTGTATTCATTTGCAGAATGTTAAAAACTGAGACTTTTTTCAGTATTCAGTACCACATGACTTAGATTGATCATGTATATCCTGCCATTTGAAGACCTGTTGAGATGTACTGTAATTACTTAAGGTGTATCTGCTAAAACATCTTAATCTGAAAGGCTTTTTTAGGTGTTTTATACAATAAAGGCTATTAATACAACTACACGAATGAGAGCGCTCAGTTAATTCCTAGTTAAGTATTGACAGACATGTTGATTGGAAGCTTGTTCTGACAGAATTAGGATTTAATCAGTAAAAGTCGATCTTTTCCTTCTACCTATCCAAAAAATTAGCTCTTTCCAAGCTGAACTGTCTATGTTAAAATAAAAACTAAACAAGTGGTAAGATCTTTTTCATTATCAGATACTAGCTTTCACCTGGTAGTCACTCTGTAAGGGATTAAGATCTATGTGATATTTATATTTCTGAATTGAATAGGAATCTTGATCTCGATGGAGGAATTGAATAGGAATCTTGATCTAGCATGATGGTAGTTAGTATCTGAGTTGGTTTTTTTTCTGTTTCCAGACACTGCAGACACGTAATTTTAAAACCATTTGCCTCCTCCTCCTCCTCAAAAAATAACTCTGTCTGGGAGAGGAGGAGAGGCTGTATTCCTGCCAGTAGTGTTAATTGGTGAAGTTGTTGAGGTTAAAGGATTTATGCCACCAAGTTCTGCCTCTAGATTTTTGGGCAAGAGGGTAAATTACTTATCCATCCTTTGTCTGCTTGCTTATCTGCAATGTGCAGATAATAATTTTTACTTCCTTTTCAAAATGCTTGCAATATACAGAAGAAAAGTAGTAGGGGACATGATGATTATTTTATTACCATACAGGAAAATACAAGGCTGTTTTTCAACCTAAAGAAGGAAGGGAGGAGGTCATTGTTGTAGGAGTCTTCGTCTTGCTGGCAAGATTTAAGGGACAGGTCTTAAGCTGTGAAACATCGTACAGAGACTTGACTAGATTTGGAAACAGCATTGCCACATCAGCTCAGAGCTGACCCAGAGACCAACGAACCAATTGAGGTGGAGGAGATCAGAGAAGTCACTCCATCCAAGCTAGTATTTCTGCATCATGCCATGTGAATGTGCCACATGAGGTACCCAGGATGGATGCCAGCTTCAGTTTCCAAGAGCTTGCTAGAGGTGCTGAGCACTGTTCAATAATTAAATCCACAAAGAACCTTGCAGAAAGCTCCAGCAATTGCTGAGGATGATCTAATGCTGGTATTAATCATCATCTCATGATTGAGAACTAGGTGTGAATACTGAGGGTGTTTCCACAGCACAAACCCAGGGAAGGATCTTGATAGCAAACTTGCTGGGCCAGTTTTCTAGCCTAAGCGTTTTCTTTTTCTTAATTATAAACCCTCCAAAGGTCTTCTAGGGTGAAGAGCTGGTTAGAAATACCAAGTGTATAATTTTGTGGTTTTCTGTCTTTAGTAACTGGCTTCTTGGGAAGCTTTAGGAAGGAATAGATCTACTTATGTATGCTTGAGAAAGGGCTCAGGTATCTATTACTCTGAAATAGCCCCACTTGATTATGCAGCTTAGAGTATGAGACGTACATAAAGCTGATTGCAGTGGGCTAAAAAGGGATGTCAAAGCCCTGGCTTGCCAAGAAAAACATTTTCTGCAGTTCGGTATGAATTCATCCCTTTTATTTTTTCCAGCAGTGGGATTTGTTTACATACTGCTCTTAGCTCGGAGACCCAGACCTTCACCTCCAGTGTGGTCTTCTGATCCTCCTTGGAGTGACTGCCTAAGAGACCTGTGCCCTTCCCTCACTGACCTCAGGTGGGAAGATAGCCAAAAGGAGTTGCTAAGGTCCAGCTAGGTGTAAGGGTGGTGTAATTGGTGCTTCCAGGGGGTTTGACATCCAAAACACCTTCCCTAACAGAAGACTGGAGGGGAATAACAGCTGCCAGTGAGCTCTGTTGACACCTCCAGTGTAGGTGGGTTACATTCTGTTTTCTGAAACTAACTGGAGAATATTCCAAATTCCTAAAATTCTGACTGCCCAGCAAAATCAGGGGGGGAGTGTGGCATTACTAGCCATGTGAATGATTGCTTAATTTAGCAACAAGTTATGAATATTCAGTGGCATAGGCTTCAGCAGAGAGGAGGAACAGGAATGCAAGCCCACAGGGATCCAAGCTTGTTAACCTTTGCTGCCTTGGGCTCTGCTACCCTGTCTGTGTGCTACCTGGAAGGAAATCGTTGCAGGTGCATTCATCCATGCCACAACTGAACCTTCATTTTGCTTTATAGGTGTTCCCTTGGAGCTGCTCATGTGGAAGTGGGACAGTTGGGCTTTGTGTGAATGCGAATGCATGTGCATGTCTGTCAGGTTTACTCTCGCAGCTTAACCATAATTCATTGCATAAAGCCTGTTTGTCACACATGACTTTAAATATCCCCAGGCCAGTCTCATCGAATAATTCCAATGTCCGTTTCAACTACAGTGAGATAGGGGCTGCAGTTTACTGAAGACCTAAGCACAGAGGGTGAATGTGGCGCATGATGGGAATCTTGCTTCTAACCTGGTGCTGTAGCTGCCTTGATTGAAGCACCAGGAGGTCAAGTGACTTGTCAAAGGTTGCACAGTGAGGGAGCAACTCTGCTGACATTTGATACCAGGAGCCTTCTGTTTCCCAGTCTGCTGCTGATTTACGCTTTCATCCTCCAGTACACATAACTGCTGCTTGAATTAAGCTGTGACACATCTTCACATCAGTGTAAAATTATTTCAAGTTAGACCTTGTAAAGAGAATGTCATTCCTTCCACAAACACTGCATAGGTTTAGTCCGTTCCCACCTGGTTCATATGCTAGTTCAGCACCACTGACTAATAAATTACAATTATTGAGGTATCAATTCATCATGTCTCAGCGATGGTGTTGCCTGTTCCACTGCATTGACCGAAGCCCTTTGCTAGCTGGCTAATGTACTGCAGTTTTACTCTTTCTTGTCCCATAATGATGGGATCCCTTGTACCAATTTGAATCCTATTAGATTGCAATTAATTTCTCCCTACTCCAAACTGAGACTGAGTCAAGTGCTGTTCAGTGTTGAACTTACCACACAGATATATCAAAAGGGTGAAGTGCTTAGGAAGAAGCCAGCCTGAGCAATTTTTTAATCTGTGCCTCCTGTTCCCCATCTCCCCTGATTGCAGTAATTAGCAAAACAAATTCATTGCTCTGGGAGCACCAGTGTGAACAAGTGAGGGCAAGAAGAATATAACTGGATGCTTTAAGAATGAATATCAGAAAGGGGAACAGAAAGTTGGACTTTTGGGGGAGAGGTATCTCCTTTTAGATATAAAAGGGTTTTATTTGCACTTCAGTGGGATATTCTGCTGTAAGACTTGGTGAGCTGGCTTTGTTATGCAGTGAGTTATTTAATGCTTGGACAGTCCTGCTACAGGATACATGGAGGAGCCCGTTCAAGCTTTGCTTCGATGTTCGGGGTACAAGAGCATCTGTGCAAGGTTGGTGCTTTGTTAGAATTGCTCTTTCACCAGCAGCGCATGTGCAGGGGTAGCCTCATGGGTGCAGTCATCGCTGGACCGGGTGCATTGCCAGCTCCTCTCCAGTGGGGAAGTACTCAGGGCCTTGGGAGCTAGTGAGAAGTCTGTAAATGTTCTTCCTAAGCTCCGACTCTATAAGCATCCTGAGAACGCCAATGCATGGTGCAGTCACCTGGAGTATAGTAAAAAGTAAAGTTGCTCCACTGAGGAAAACTGAAAAGAACAGCTTGGGGCAAGAGCCCACATCTGCCCTTCTTGCTTGTCAGTGCAGTGCTTGAGCTATGCTTTCAATGCTACAGAAATATTTAAATGTCAGCGTGCAGCCATAAAACAATAGTTTTGTTTTATGATTTAAGATCAGATTTCAGAGAAGAAGGAACTTGACTGCACCATCACAATGCGGTTTCTACTGGATAAATTGATCCTTGGAGGCAAACTAGATTAATACTAGGAGGAGACAGATTTAGAATTTGCCCTTCTCTGTGGTTTCTATAAACTGAGGAATACTTCTGGGCTCTTTGTTGCTCTAGCAATTTTCTCTCTGTTGGATGATGACCCTTTCAATAAGTGGTCATCCACATTGAATTTTTCTGATTCAGAGCTTAAAATACAGGGAGTTTTATTGACTATGAATTCCCATACTGTAGCTTGACCTCGCTGTCGGCTTTCTTTGGAGACTATACAGAGATTTCAGCTAATGCCAAAAGAAGCCATTCACCTTTTAAGCTTGCTTTTCCCTGGCTCGTAATCTACATCTGAGTGAAATATAAAGTATTGCTTATCTCTTATCTGCAAAGCTTCAGTAAGCTCTGGGCTACGTGTGCGCTACCCGACAGCTGTAATGCTGCTCTGCCACGCACTCCAACTGCCACGCTGCTTCCTGGAGGGGGGCAGCTTTGGGGGTGGGCAGTTTTTAAGACAAAGTGGGCATATTGCTTTACTTTTACTTTAGTTTCATTTCTAGCCTATTATGGCCCATAGGGGTCTATTTGTTGCAGTAGGTAGTAAAAGAGATTTAATCAGATTTGCTTGTTGTTATACATTTGGATATGTGTTGCACATGTATGATTAAAAACCCTAAATAATCAGTTAGTCTTTCTGCTCATGCAGATTTCTGAAGTAGCTGAGACTATTTTGAAATGAAGGTGATACTAGCTGTCCATACATACCAGACAGATACGTTTAGAAGAGATATTTCATATTAGCGAGAAGCTAATTGGTGTTTGTAGGGTGTTTGGCAGTGTGTTTTGTTTGCTTATCCTTAGATATTGCTTCCCATGAGCTGTACTTCAGTATTAAAATGGGTTCAAGCCACTAAACCCAGTATATGGTGGGTTCTTGAGAGCCAAGCTGAGATATGCTTTCACTCTGTTTTGGAAAAGCACTCTCCATGAGGAAAGAAGCCCATGTTAGTTAGCCTTGCAGAATATTTTGTATTTATGTGTAAGCTTTGAAAAGTTACTGTCTTTCATTAACTTACGCTTGCCGTCACATATTACATTATGAGCCTCCTCGGTGCAGTAAAACCTTCAGAAAAGAGAATGGATAGGAACTCAAATGTAAATCTAAACAAGGAAAAAAAAAAGTGTTACATATTATTATTTACCATTTGCATTTGAAATCTCACATTACATTTGTTCCAATTTTTGTTGGGCTTTCATTGAGAATTTACAGCACTCTGGGGATATTAGCACAAAAAATTGACTTGAGGTTGTGTATAAAGGAGAAGGAGTGAAGGGAGGGGGGAGACAATTTTGGCTGATGCAAAGAAATTGAGAAAGCTTCTACTGAACTATAATTCTAGCATTTAGTTTGTCAAGTTGAAATGGGTTTATCTCTAATTTTGAGGCAGGCACTTTGAACACCCTGTACTGATTTTTCTCCTTAATCAAAGTAATTTTGTTCTACTGCATAGATTTACCATGTCTTACTATTGTAAGTGGATAAAATAATACCTCTAAACAAGGCTTCTTGAAATGACTAAAAGTTGATGTTTGTGTATAGTCATGGTCTTGGGGTCTTTCCAGTGGAAATAAATGTTTCACCCTAATTTATACCACATAAAAATCCCCTTTAGGTACTGACACAGTCATACAAGGAAGAAGGGTAGCTTCTTGATTACACTGCTTGAGTGGGGTACAGAAGGCACATGGGTCACCTGTAGATCCACATGCGACCTTTGGCAGGTTTTTTAAGGTACTCTGCTCCTTACTATTTCATGTCTGAAAACAGGCATAATATCTTCCTATGACACACAGAAGTTGCAAGTTGTCATTTTGTGACCATTAGGTACTCTAGTATTGATGAGAGGCTTGGAGAGCTTATAATGGAAACCTTTCTAACCTTCCATGTGCCAGTGGCCGGAATTTGACTTTCAAAGACTCCATCTGAACAGACCTAATATAAAGCTATTAAATACTACATTTCAGATTAAAAAAAGAGTAGATGCTCTTGATGGTTGGTCAAGGGTACAAATGGCAGTCTCTGGACCCCAACAAAAATGTTAGAAAACCAAGCTTGAAAAACTGAAGGTTTTCAGAGCATCTTGCTTAGATGTGTTTGTGTGGGGATTTCATGCTGGGTTTCTCTTTTGAACTACTTTCTGCTGAACAGGGCTGGTTAGCAAAGGAGAGGTTGTGACTTTACAACTGCGTACATGGGCTGAATGCAGCCTGCAAGAAGCATAGGGATTTTTGTCTGTACTTGAAAGATATCTGTTGAGGATGGATCCTCTGATTTAATCTTAAAAAAAAAAAAAAAAAAACAAAACAACAAAAAACCAACCAAAACCAAATAAAAAACCAAAACACAGGGGGATAAGGTCCATCAGCCTCCCACGCACTGAACTCTGCCCTCTTCAGCAAGTGGTGGTGCTTGAGAAGGGAAGAGCAGCGTAGCACAGATAACCACATTGAGATGAAGCTCCAGAGAAGCAGTGCACGGCCAGGTCTCTCTTTTCATTTTGGGCTTTGAATGACATATTTCCCTGCCTTGGCTTCATATCTGCCACCTTCTCCCCCTGAGCATTGCTTTGTCTTATGACCTGCCCCAGTGACTACAGTGAGTATTTGAGTCTGGCTCTGTGAGCCAGCTTGCAGTCAGAGGACTTATTTTTACAGTTTACATCACTGGAGAATCTGGCCTGTGTTCCCCTCTTTGCAGCTCTGCCTTCCCATGTTTTACCAGGGATGTGAAATGCAGAACGTTTCCTAACATGCCCTTGATGGTTTCTGCCTGTATTTGGTTGGACAGTGTGTGGGGGTTGTGTGCGTTGACTGCTGACCATTTGAAATGTTCGGCTCTTCCAGTTGCTTGAATTTTTTATAAATACTAAATCTCTGCATAAATGATCTTGTACAACTTCTACAAAGCATAAAAGAGGAGAGGTTAAATTGAAAATGAGGTATATTGGACTTCAGAGCACAAAGATAAATACGTATTTAAGTTGAAGTTTAAATGAATAGTTCCTGTGGATATGTACTATTGAGTTCAGAGGGTGATTTTTTTTTAGCCTTAATGTATTCCATTGTGGCTGTGCAGATCTAATTAGTGCTAGCAGCACTGAAAGGACCGTGGCTCTATCGGTTGGGTAGGCAAACTGTGGAAGGCAGAAGGAAACCAGATTCGATGTTCTGGTCTTTTTCCCCATTTGTCATTAAGCTTCATTCATCTAAGTCCTGTCAACTTGCTGATGTTTTCTGTCAGTGACCTGGCCAAGGAGGCTATTCTGTATGCTCCATAAAACCAGGACATCAGTGTGAAAGGTGGGTTCTCTAATATACTACACAGCAGTAAAACTTGATTTTTTTTTTTCCTTTTTGTTTATGAATTCTCCTGATATACTGGTTCTTTGGATAAGTGATGCATGAAGAAAGTAAGTGATAGACAAACTTGTTTTGTCTTTGGGTTTTTTTGCTAATGTGTCTTAAAAAGGATGTGACATCTTTTGTTCCTCTGCAACTTGACATGTCCAGTTTGGTTTCTTACAGAAGTAATAGACTTTGTATATGTCCATTTGTGCTCTTCGAAGGGGCTGTGTTTGGAAAACACATCTTCCAGAAAGGAAATTTTTCAAGAATACTGCTGGATACTTTTACAGTAACACACACCTTGCCAATATCCTCAAAATGCAGAGGTATTTTCAGGTCAAAGATGGTTTAAGAAAGTAAAGACGACCATTACATTGTCTAAGAATCAATTGATTATGATTGCTGCATTGTTCTAACATCAATCGCAACCATTTGCAAGTCAGCACAATTGTGTAGCTATAACAAAAGTGGAAATTAGGCCCATGGCTTTTGAGAATTCGTGTCTTTGTTTTGCAAACAATCATAAATTGTGTTAAAAAGATAAACGAATGAATGATTTAGGTTTTGATATAGAGATAGGGAAAAGAAGTCCTGTATGCTGGTTGTTCAGAGGTACCAAACCTGATGCTCAGAATAGTAATATTACCCTGAAAATAGATGGTACTTCAACATAAAATGTTTAAATCTTTATACTTGGCCTTTAGGTAAGTAACTTTCAACTCCTGCAGTATGAGGGCTGCTGAAAAGGCTTTATTAAAGGAAGAAAATTTAGATTTTTCAGATCACATGACTCCAGGGGGTTGAATTTGAGAAAATCTACTAAATATCAGAAGACTGCCAACTCTCTTGAGTTAATGAATGTGTTCTCCCATCACAATGGTTGTGCTTCATTTTGCATTATAATGTTGTCTAACAGCAAGTGGCACTTCTGATTCTTTTGTAATTTCCAAGCAAAATGCTGTTTGCAAAATAAACATGCTGAGAGTTTCCTAAAGCTAATGTCATCAGCAAAAGTGAACTGCGTAGCTAGGTCAGTTCTTTGGTGGAATAGAGATGGGTGGGTTCTCTTAATAGATGCTGCACAGATGTGAGCCCCAAATTGTTTTCTTCCTTCCTTAAGCTTGAGCAGACTGCAGCTGTGCTATGTCAATTTATTGCTGTGCGATGGAGAATGAAGCAAAACCTCTTCCTACTTTGCTGCTTTTCAACACAGTTGACAGCAAGATAAAGCAGAATTGCTGTGCTGCTGTTTCTAGAACACTTCTATGGTGGAATGGCCTGAGGAGGTCTGCTACCACACGGCATGGCTTGAGCACCGGCTTAGGACAGATCCTGTGAATGGAATTGAACATTTTTCCTTGGTATCAACCCTCCTTAGGGTGAACTAATATATTATATAATTGTATTAATAAGATATTAAGATAATAATATGGTTAGTAATAAAAATACATTCTATATTATAAGATATAACAAACTGGGGGGCAGTAATGCAGTGGCCTGGCATCTCTTCTTTTAATGCTAGACCGATTCAGGCCAGAAATTCATGTAATAGTGAAGCTTATGTAGCAGTGGGCCAACTTAATTGGGATGTGATCGTAGTTCTTTTCAGCTAAGACTGAGTTTCTTGTTCAGGGAAGCCTTCAAGATTTAAGGGGAAGTGTCATTAATGAGCATGCTTGCTCTCACCTCTTCACACATGCTGTGAAGTTTATCTGCCTTGTGTTCATGAAATGCTTCCCTGTATTAGATGAAAAGCTTGAAGATTGAGTACAGCACGGAATTGCTGGTAATAATCAACTAGCTACAAAATTTACCTTTTGTCATTGATTTCTTAGTCTTCTGCAGAAAAAATCATAATTATTATTGTAGTGTTGCAGGTGGGAAAAATGAAAGCAGGCTTGTGATGAGTGCTAGATTAGTTGTGGGTATCCAGCCAGCAAACAGGAGAATTAGAAACGGAGTGCAGGTCTCCTATATTCTGTTACTCTGATGGACTGCATTTCCTCACTGTTATTAAGCCTGCATTACAAATGGAGATAACTTTCAAGAGGGAGAAACCACAGGAGAGCAGTCAGCCATATAGTGGTATTTGAGTTTGTTCCTACACATGGGCGATAACTGCTGGTAGTTAGATAGCACTGTAGGAAAACTGCGGGTAAACGTTGATTCATGTTTTTAAGGGTATCCGCTGTGTGAGAGGGGGAGGTGCTGAAGTTGTCTCTGTGCATGTGTGTAGGAGGGATATTAAAGATCCAACTTGTCAGGGTGTAAATTCATGCCATAATGAAGAAAAGAGAACACTCAAATTGGAGGCTCGCTTTATGGTTAAATTCCCGTGGTGCATTGGTGAGACAACGAAGATGATGCAAACCTAATACTGAGGTTGTGTGATGCAGAGGAACTAGAAAGGAAACCACAAAACCCTGTTTTCCGTGCAAATGAGAGCAGTAGTGGCAGTAAAGATTCATGTCTTTTGAGAAAGCTTCAGTCGTAGGCAGGGTAGAGGGACTTGTCTACAGGTCAGGATGCTGACCTGGCAGACTGTTGGTAAAATTGATCTAAAACACAGGAATGAACTGTCTTAAACATTTGCATGTAATCAGCCGAACTTTCTTGGAACAGAAGTTGTAGAAAGAAAAAGGAACTAGGACAAAAACTAGTGAGCAGCTGTCAACAAACCGTGACAGTGTGATGCTTATATTTTAGGCTTCGGTTGCTCTTGTAGAGCAATGCCTGTGCACATCACCAGCACACCCTGCTTGGAAAGAGCAAATGGCCCAGGCAGTCCTGTGTGCAGTGTCTGCCATTGGCACACAACTGCTCCATGATATCTTTTGGTGACTTAACTAAATATTTATGGCACGAACCACAAGCCATCCAAGCCAGTCAGACCCAGTCTGGAAGAGCTGAAAATATGACAGCATGAGTAAGTACCGTTTGAGAGTATCAAAGAGCTGTAATAATGTGGATAGCATTACATTAGAAAACCAAGGTGGGAGGATTACATGAAAGCAAAACACACAGACAGGCCCCAAGGGGAGACCATCCACCACAAAGGATAATTTCCTGCGGGATTCAGACCCAAGAGCACATTCCTCTGAGGCTGCTTTAAAGCATCCAGGCAAGACATCTAAAGAGAGAGAAAGATTTATAATGCTTTTTTAAAACAACTGTGTATAGCTGGAGCAGATGCAGCAATGCCTGGTCTACAGCTCTATCCTTTTGTCTGGACTCCTACATGTTTTCCTCCCTGTGATCTCCTCCTCAACCTAAGAAGGATGGGGTTTTTTGGTTTGGGTTTTGGTTTGATTCCTGTGCCCCCCCCCCCCCCCCCCTTCAGGGAGAAAAGAGGGAAACATCTTTCATCTGTGTTTTGGTTTTGCCTTTGCTATGTAGGCAGTGCTGCAGTCAGATCCAGGGTGTTTCCTGGGAATTGCTTTGACTTTGCAGGACAGCATGGTGGTGTTACTGCAGCTTTTGCCACAAGACTGGAAGGTTTTTCAAAGTGTTTTCAGTACTTATTCCTGGTGGTTGTCAGACCCAAATTCAATAATTAGTATTTTTCATCCCCCCCCCATCCCCAAGTTAGCGGTCTTGAATAGATGATGTTTACAGCCCTTTCCCCCAGACATTCTTTGGAGTAACCTAATCCCACACAAGCTTCTATATGTGCCTGTACATGTAGTGTCTGTATACATTAACACAAAGGGTAATATACAGTCTTGGACATGGCAGATTTAGACTCTTTGCAACGCTGTTACGCTGCTTTGCCCTTTAGTGTTTGTGTGAAGGGGCAGGAGGAGAACGCTAGCGGTATTTTCTTTTTTTTTTTTTTTCCCCTGTAGCCCGTGATGAAAACACAGCAGGACTGTGAAGTTCAGAGGTGCTGCTGTTACAGACACAGTGCCCTGGCAGGAGTGGAAGGAGGGCTGGGGGGGGCGGCGTGGGGCACAGGTTTTTCACGTGTCAACAGAAGACAGCGGGATCTGCGTGTGTAGGGTTCTGCATGGACAAAAGCTGTAGTGCAGTTTGTTATTTCCGCTTCAGGCCTCTGGGAACAGAGAGACTTTTAGTATGGGGAATGTGCTGGGGAAGGAGCAACAGCATTTGGGGGAAAAAAAAAAAGTCCAGTCCCTCTGTGTGACAGTAAAATATTCAGAGAAATATGTGCTCTTTATGCAGTAGGCATCCTGAAACAAGGCATTGGCACCTCTATAATACAGAAACTGAAGCAAGATGTTTGGAAAAGACAGATAGACAGCTGGTTTGTGCCCAACTTGTGGTTGTACGTAATCCATCACTGCCAGGCCTGAAAACAAGCAGGAGCTCACAGGCACTGACTTCCTGGCACCGTGTCTATTCAGCAAAAGCTCAGTGGTGGCACGAAGCTTTTCAGGGCTGTAGAGAGATGCAAACAATCACTTCATTCTCCCTTCACTGGGGAAGCTGCTGGTAGGTGGAAGCAGCTGAAGTCTCTGGGTTGCTGCAATTCTTCAGAAGCTGGGAGTCAGATGTATTTTTCCTCGTGATAAATCAGCACCGACACATGGACCGGCTGGTGGGATAAGCAATGTTTTAAGGGAAAAAGTGAATGAAGAAGGAGGATTTGGCATAGGGCAGGAGGTTGTGTTAAAAAGTTTGCTCAAAACTTTTTCAACCATTCTTGCACAAAATTTGTTTGCTAGGGTTTTTTTTGTTATTACAGGCTTCTGGAACAATAATGTGATAAAAATTCTTTCTGGCCATAGTGCCAATATTGATAGTTCCTGCTGCACCCTCAGTGGTGATGACAGAGCAGTTTATGGGACCATGCAGTTGAGAGCTGTGTCTGCATTAAAATATCCATCTTTTTGCCATGAATCTTGGGAACCAGTTTGCTCCTTATGTCATTTGTCTGAATTACAGAGTTCAGGTATGTCCACCAGGCTTTCTCATAGCTTATGTGAAGGCCATAGCTTAGATACTCATAGTCATGTGTTGCGTTGGTGTGTGTGAACTGAAATTGGTGACTGTGAGGATTTTCTGGGTGGTTTTTGTTTTTATAAGGACCGTAATGCAGCCCATAGTGCCGTGTGCTTCAGAGCATGCTGAAGGCCCTAGAAAGGTGCCTGTGGGCTATGGAGGATTTGGAACCTGGCCAAATGTAATTTTATTGCAGATTTCATGTATTTGTCTTAAAAACATTGCTACTGAGTGTATGTTCAGGTCTGCTAGTGATTAACCAACAACAGGGAAATATCCTCTTTTCCCAATATTGTTAATGATTTACAAGCTGGTGCTGATGCGGGGAGGCGTTTCTGTGCTGGGCATTACACAGAATAGGACTGGTGTGTGGTACTAACTTCAAGTGTCTGATAGCGACAGTTACAGCTTTTGTAAAATAATAGCAAAGGTGTTACAAAATCATGTCATTAAATATCCTATTGCAAGCCCTAAAGGCAAAGTATAGAACCATAGAAAGGGCTTAATTCCCTATTTTTTCACTTCTGAGTCCAAACTTCAACATTTAGCACTGGACCTGTGCTGCCTTGTACAGTTCCTCTCACTGTGTTGCATAAGCTGAATAATGTGCCCCCTCCCTACAACAGATGAATGCATTATTTGGGGAATTATTGCATAAACTCCTTAGCTCTGTGGACTTCAGTGTAATATTGACATATTTGGGGTTCACTCTTTGTTGTTTCAAAAGCAGTGGTCTCTGGGAATTGGGGTTTGACTTTCCCATAACCCTGCTCCCCAACATACTATACACGAATACAGCACAATCCCAGTGATCTTCACTGACTTTCTTGCTTTTTATTTAAGTATGTTTATGACAGCTTCTCCTGGTTTGGAAATATGGTTGGTAATAACGTACATTCCAGTAAAACTTGACACAAACAAACAAGCAATTCTGCAAGAAATTCTGCTCAGAAAAACATGGTAAAAAATACAAAGCCTATGATACAGTGTCTTTTCCTTTGGCAGTAATTGTTCTGCTCTTTGTATTATCTTACACAACATGACCACACCACCCGCTGCTCTAACTTTTGAAAAAACAAAACTGTTCATCCATGAGCCAAGAGGAACCAGAGTGATTCTAAATTTGTAGAGGAAATTACTTGTTCAGTAGGGCTACTTACTACTGAATGAGCTTCTCTTCATCTGCAGCGTGACATTGATCAACCTTTACAAAATTTCTATTACCCACAGGTGTCCTCAGGGCTCTTGATAGAAGCTGAAATGCTAGATGTGGATGCTGGTGGGTCCAAGTGCGTGCTGGTGGACTCTGCTGAGTTGTTAGTCTCCAGAACGGTGCTCTGGTAGGCACAGGCGTAGGATTTCATAGCAGGAAACCCGGGGACAGGACTCCTGGCATCTTTACTGCCCTAAAATAAGCTGCCTGGCCTTCAGTCAGCTACATGGTGCTGCCAACTTAAAAACCACATCCCAGCTGTATGCAAACGAAGCAGAATTATGGCAAAACTGTAGTGCTTGGTCTTCCCAGTGTTTTAACTTGGGGCAGATGTGTGTGTTAGTTGGTTAAGACATCCTTTTTTTGTTACTGCTTTTTATTTTAGCAGTTAAAACTATCTCAATTCCCAGGGCTTTTGCTGGAAAATTCTCCCACACACAGTCTTATCACACATCCTCGCTCATTCTCACTTTGCATCCACCATGAAACGACAGTTTCCCAAAGGGGAATTCACCTTAATGGTTGCTAAGTTGTTTATTTCACTGGGTCCCTAACACCCTGCAATTTCCCCGCAGACAACTGGAGGGTTTAATTTGTGATATGTCTCTGGTGGGCTGTGTCCTGCCTTTGTAGGGGACAGAGCATGTAATCTAATAGGTGGTTTGTTTGCTTTTCTCTCAAAGTGCTATAGTCATGTTTCTGTTGGAATACGTTTTCAGTTTTTGAAGATAATGAATGCTAACAAATCCCTGGAAGTGAAAATAAAAATAGAGAAGGAAAGTAGGTGAGATACCACTGCAAGCTTGTCTTGTGCTTTGTGGATCTTTTTTTAATAGCAAAAAAAAAGTGACATCAGCTCTGCTGCAGGCATGAATTAAAGATGAGAACTTAATAAAACTTGTTGGAGGGGAGAGGGAGGAAGGAAAGTGGAGCTAAAGCAACGATGTCTTTATTTTTAAGCAGACAGCACCACCTCTGCTTCAGCTCTTTGAGATGGTGATGGAGAATAACAAAAAGCAGCATCCGAAATGGTCTGTGAATCAAAAGTGCCCTCTGCTGGGAAAATCCTGCATGAAGGAGCATTTCCAGACAGCGTTTCCAGTTGATACCCAAACGCTTAATTACCCTCTTTGCTGGGGAAGAGGCTGGATATAATCCAGGACGCTCTCAGCAGTTGCCTTTGCCATTACATGCCCGGTAGGGATTGCAGTCTGAACATGTCACTGGGTATTGGTGGAGTCTGTGATTTCATTAGGGTTTGACATCATGTGTGCTTGGTTGCTCAGTCACTGGTCTGTTATGAACAGCAAACACGAATTTGCATTTGCAATATTGCCACATGAAAGATTAGAATCTGGGTGCGAATACTATGCAGATAACATCATTCTTGGCAAAGAAACAAGTGATAAAAAGGGGATGGAGCTAGGAAGGAGCCTTCAGTTGCCCTGATTTAAGTCTTGTTTGTTTTACGTGAGCAGCATTGATGAAATGTGCAGCGTCAATGCCAAGCTACATGCTTCTCCAGCGAGCCCTTTTTCTTCCAAGACTCCCGACCTCGAGCACAGGCACTACCTGAGTCTGAACCTGGAGGCAAGTTGGTTGCCACAGCAGGAATATGCATGTGATCTCTGTCAGTCAACCCGGTGGTTCTTGTTTCTGTATCTTCTTTCATCTCTTGCAAGGGACTGTGTAGAGCAGGCTTCAGTGGTGGCGAATGAAGGGCTGTGGGGAGTATATTGGTGTGAGTGACCATAAAGCATATCAGGAGGTAAGTGCTCAGATGTATCCCGTAGGATTGTGGGGTTCTGTGGGTGTCCAGCATTCCTGCAGCATGGCTCTTTGAAAGTTGCTTGCAACCTGGACCTCCTTCAAATTTAGAAAAGGTCCATCTGCATGCAGGTCCTATGGCACAAACCCATTCCTTTGAGAAATGAACTGCTTACATGTAGAAATATGGCACTTACCAGTTAGATCATTGCTGTAAGTTCAACTGCTGGCCTTCTCCAGCTAGATATTACTGTTCTGATCTCTCAGTCCGGTGCCTGTGAGGAGCGTGTAGAAGCGCTATCGAGAAAAATCCACAAAGAACAATAGAAATCCAACTAAAACCATCAACTTGAGTGCATAAGGTTTCAGCTGTTTAGTACTCTGTTCTGAACATCTTTTGCAATTTCAGTGACAAGGGCTGTTTCTTACCCAATTAAAATAGTTTATTTTCACATCTGGAGCAAAAAGGAGGAATTGATCTATCTTGTTATTTGTCATCACAGAAGACTGTTTTAGAAGATGAATAGTCAGATATAAAAATAGCAAAAATCAGAGTGAAAGATAAACTGAACTTAAAAATACAGTTAGCACTAGTATGCTCTTCTGCCCCTTGGGAAGAGAAGCTGCTGTATGATGCATCATGTTGATGTTATATAGCAGCAAGGGGTGATATTGATGAATTCTGAAGGAAGAGCTGGCCAGGAAAGGAGGGAAATAATCCTTGTGGCTAAGAAACAAGCTTGAAATCCTCAGGGATTTGTAACGGAAGCCTTTTTCCTCAAAGGAGCTGTAGCGCTAGTGTCCCAGGTTTCAGTGTGCTGGCAATGGTTGACTTTGGCAGTCAGGAGTTTTTCCTCTAATTGTCTGTGAGAAGCCTTTGATTGTTCTGCCTGCACTCGTGGGTGGGAAGGCAGCTTTATTTAAGGAGGAATAAATATTTATTCTCTTAGAGCACTTGCCACAGCTGCTGCTTTGCAAAAAGATGGTGGTTTCAGTTAGAAGCGAGTCATGCAAACTCTGTGCTTTTATGAATTTGCACCTGCTGAGCTGTGGTTTGGGTCTGAATGAATCTAAAATCTCAGAGGTAAAGTTCACCAAAGTGGTAAGTTTTGACTGTCTAAACCCAGTAAATTATTCATTCCTTTCTCCCAGTACCATGAAATTACCACCTAAATCGCCTGCCTGCACTCTGAGTGGATTTCTTAGTAAATTTGGCAGACTTCTCTGGTGCGCAGCAATCATTTGACCTGTTTTCAGATTGTATTTCGTAAGAATTGTAGAGCTAAGTCTTGTTATCTGTAATATCTGTTAATTTAGACACAGGGGGTTTTGGTGCATAATTCAAATAATTTATTGTATTGACAGGGTGATATATCTGTTTCTTTCTATTTACAGCTAGAAATAGTAGGTTTGAACTACATGAAATGCCACTGGTGTAGAGCGCTGTTATCTCTGAAACCTACTTAGAGTTAAATGACATACTAAGCATTAGATTGCATGCAGTGCTTGGGAAAATGGTGGACTGGAGTCAAATGAGGATTGTGCAGGAAGTATTTACATTATACATATGCTCTTGATGGCATTTGGTTTCTTAGTTGCTGGGTATGTGTTGGCTGTGATCGCTGCCTGTATTGGCACTTAATGCTGTGGATGACTTCTGGATCCAGAAATTCATGAAAGGTCATTTTAGGAGTTGTAGGAATAGAGAAATGTACTGTAGACAAAGAGTGAGTCCAAATGCCATGAATGAAGGATTTCTGTAATGGGTTTGCTTCAGAAGAAGGGAATTTAAGTGTCTTTTTCATAGTTACTTTTTAATCCACTGCAGTTTCTTTCTGCCTCTCCATGCATGCTTCCCAGAGGTTTTTTTACTTCTAACAGAAATTAAAGATTTGTTACCTCTTCCAGGTAGTGAACGTGAATCAGAAAAGTGAGATTAAAAAAAAAAATGAGGGGGGGTGGGGGGATTAAAAAAAAAAAAAAAAAAAGCCCCATATCATAATAACATGATGCTTATTTCTAAGTAATATTTGGTGCATTCAGAAGGAAGAGTGACAATGTTTTCAGAGAGACTTGGTACTCAGTTCAGAGCCAGGATATAGCTGTAGTGGAGAGGCTTACACTGGGCTGCTGGAAAAAGGCACCTGCTGATGAAAGCCTCTCCAGCATGGTGTCCTGGGACCACGTGTGTCCTTCCTCTTCCCTTGTGGGAACTTTCTGGATAGTCCGTGTTGGTGCCTGCAAGATAGGTGAGTCATGTCCACCTTCAAAAGGGAAAAACACAGAAGCTGGCAGTGCCCAAGGGGCAATCCCAGCCTCATGTTCCATTTCTTGTCTCTCCTAGCAAAGAGCAGAGCTTTAGCAGCTTAGTGCCCGCAGCTGTGGGTTAATTGAGTGTGTGCTTGGGTGATGGCCTTGCATCAGGGGAGAGGAAAGCAGAGGTGATGGAGAGGAATGGCTTTGTACAAACTGCATCAAAGGCTGCTGGTGTTTCTATACCGTAACAGAATTTGGTTTCTTGATGCACACTGGAGTTTCCTGGAAAAGGTATAGGGAGTGCTTTTAGTCGCAACACAGGCATCAAAGTGGAGATCTGCACCTGGTGATGGGAACATGCACAATTGAAAGGTTTTTTTTAAAAAATTGATTCGTTTCCTGGGGTCTTCTCATCTGGAAAAGAAGTGCATTGCTTTCTTAACACCTTAGTGAAAGGGGATACATTTCAAGGGTTTGATCCATTCGTTCAGAGTACGTGTTTAGTTGACAAATCAAAGGAAACCCAGCAGAGAGAACTGCCTTGCAATCTCAGCATGGATCTGAGGTGTGAAGGGAGATCTGTAAAATGACTCTTCTTGTTAATCTGTCTCATTAGCAAGATGGGGGGCTGTACGTGATGCGACGTTCTCTTTCTGCTGTTCCCCATGTTGGTGATCTCTAAATACAAGAACCAAAATACCCTCTGCATGAACAGTCCTTGAAGGCAGTTGTTCCACTTGTGTTTCCCATCTTTGGACCTTACTCCTGTATTTCTGCACAGAAAAACAACTGTTTGGCTGTTTGTCTCTATAGAAAGTAACAGATCACAAAGCAACACTTTTTGTTCTTCTGTCAGCATTTCAGCATGGGATTCCTCCACAGAGTAAGTTTAATGTTTTAAAAATTCTAAAAGCTGAAGCAGGACACGGTGCTGTCTCTGCCCCTTGCCAGGAAAGTGAGGGCAGCCTGCACCTTGGGGCTGTGCGCTTGCTGAGGTCCAACTTGCTTGTCTCTTCCAATGCTTTGCTTCTTTCCAGTTTCTGGTTAAATAAGGTCATCCTGATAAAGGAATGCCATGTACTCTTGCTGTATCTAGTTGGTTTGTTTTTTTTTAAAAAAAACTATTGATTTTTTTTTATATTTCACTAGTACTTCTAAAATGAAAATAAAAATACATACAGTGATCTTCATTATTTTGGTCGTGATTCTTTTCAAAGAGGTTTTTCTAGTAAGAAGTCCTGCTGTGTACTTAGAGTTTAATAGTGTTTGGTCATTAAAAATAAACTTTAAGAGGAAGTTAAACTTTAGGAATTTCCTCTTACGGTGAAATAATAGGTTTTGCTTGTGATAGAGCATTATAATTACCAGTGCTTTCCCACTCCTCCTCAGGACGTGTACATTGGTCTGCAGCAAAACATGCAGATGGGTAGTCAGAGGAAAGGGAGACTGAAATGCTTGGTACTTTGTTTGACATAGAGACAGTGAGAATGATCCTGAAGTCTACAATGAAGATCTTTTTGGTTTGGACATTCAAAAATGAGCAGAACAGAGGTGTTGCAAAATGCCCCGTAGGTCTCTGACTAACCTGCACTTCTTTTATTTGCAGACCTGCTGCTCTGTCTCTGACCCCCTTTGCCCTAAGTTAATTCCTGCTGGTCTGGTCCTAGCTCTGCTCCCTAGCTTCTACTTTCTCAGACATCCTGCCCTTTGAGAAATGAAGTGTCTGATGAACATCAGAGGTGTGCCATTAACTAATCCGGATGAAGCCCTGTCATCCAAACAGTGTCAGTAGAACGGGAATTTGTGAGAGTGCCCTGAAGTTGTCGCATGCGTAGAAAGCCTCATGTTTTGGAGGAATGGTGATCATTTACCAGAAGAATCTTGGAAAGTAAAATGAAGAAAGCAGCAACTCAGTTCATGGCTGAGTGTGAAACCAATTAAACTTGTTGGTTTCTAAGCATAACCTGAGCCACAAAGTGTTTCTGGAGCACCGTTTTATCTATTGATATCTGTATTGGTGAGCGTCCCCTGCTTAGTGACCTTGCCTGCTGTAAGGCATTGTTTGCTGTTGAATGTGAAGTGCTGATTGAGAACCAGTCCAGCTGGTGACTTGGTGTCTTGCTGGTTTTGCTGGTATTTGCAAGCATTCAAGGATTAGCAGGGTTGTGATTTCCATGGTGTTTCCCTCCAGAGGGGAAAGCTGCTGCCTTGGATCTATAGCACATCGGTGAAGTGCTTAAGCACACCTTCTGGGGCAGGATCCTTGCTGTCAGGGCACATTTAAAACAAGATGCTTAAACGTTTCTAAAGTGCTGATTATTGAACAGAAACCTCAGCTCAAGAAAAGCTATTAGTATGCTAAACTAGACTTGTTCTCTCGCTTAATTTTAATGTGAATAACTTTATTTAAAATTGATGCTGGTAAGAACTGGGAAAAGCTTTCTGAGAGAGGTTTTTTCCTTGCTGTTAGAATAACCTCATTTCAGGCTCCACCGTGAGACTTTGTGGCAGCTCCTCTTCGTTGGAAGGTTGCCCCAGGTGACTTACGGTTCATGCACTCTTGTAAGTGCTGTTAATTTGTGAGGTTTCAGTGGTTAGACTGAGCTGCTAAGTGGGCTCTGAGCAGATAATGAGGTCAAGCAGGGAAGAGACAGAAGAGTCCTGCAGGTTCCCACTTGGCATTTGTACCCAGGTTGCACGTTTTATGGAGATTTTGTCCTAAAAGTAAAGTTCCTGTAAAGTCGTCATTTTGCAGAGGTGATTTGCAATACTTGTTCAGACCTGGAAACAAACCTCAGTTGTTCATGCTCAGCGCAATACCGCTGTTGAGATCACTGCTGTCATGCTGAAACGCAAATTTGCTGGTGTTGGTTTTGGATCACTTTGTGCTGCATTAGAATGAAGAAGCTACTCAAATGTTGATCCTTCTTCTCTGAGGGGTTTTACAAGATAAGCTGCACCATTAGTAAGGTGAAATAGCGTTGAGGAATAGCACTGCTTAGAACGTTTCATAAAGAAAGGTGATTAATGAAGCATAGGAGGGTGCAAAACTAGATGTAGAAGAAACATTATTGTCATTTATTTGGCCTCAAATACAATAGTTGGAGCAGTTTGCAAACAATTGTCTCCTATATTTTACCCTAACCAGCTCCCTGACTTTGATTTTATAATAATCTTCATATTATAATTAAAACACAGAGGTCCTAGGTTACACAAGGAATTTTATATCATTTCTGGGATTTGATATGTCCGTTACATTCACTCTGAAAGTTTCGAATATAGTCATTCAGCATATTGTAAGAAAGGCGGTAGCAATGAGTATCTCATGAGAGGCCTTCTTTTTGCATCTTGATACGGGTGCATGACCCTACACTCTTCAGAGTTGACAGGAGTGGAGCCTTCAGTGGATGTTAAGTCAAACCAAGAGTTTAAGGAAAGTCCCTCTGTTTCTGGCAGCACGCCAGCACTCCTATCGATTGAAGCTTTTCATGTAATGCTGAATTTGTGCAGAAGTTACTCTACTGTTTAACTTTCAGGTGGTAATTTCAGTGTGACTACTGATAGACTATGAAGTTAAACGCTAATGGAGGATCAAGATCATCTTTAAATCTGCTCCCTGTTGGGTCCAGATATAAACAGAGTATCCTGCAAGAGGGAACTTGCAGCACTGGCTCTGGTGTACAGGCAGCTGCTCATTCATAGATGAATAGAAGTTACTTGAAGAAACTAGTTTTTGAAAGAATCTCTCTTTATTTCTGAAAGCATGGTATGATTTTAAACAGCTGTCTTATTGACCCAAGTGAGTAAAACTTCTGTCTTTTTTAATAGGCTGATGAGAACATGCCTATTCAGTAATACTGCAGATGGCAAATGTTTCTGTACTATGCAAAGGCTGTTGGACGAAGGTGACCGTGGTAGTCATAAGACATTTTGTGTAATAGCATTCCACGGTTTCAAAATACACTTTTACACTCCCTTGACACTTAGTTTTTTAGTGCTTAGGGTTTCATTAACATTGTAGTGATATCTTCAGTTAGATTTAATTTGCATACAGCATACTTGCTTAAAAAGGGGTATGTGGCTGAGTGTTTTGTTGCTTTTTGGCTGATGGGTCTTTCCTCCTGAGTTGCACAGAACAACGCTACCCTCAGCTGCAGCTCAGTGAATAGCAGAATAATTCAACATCGTGCTGTTTCACTTTCCATTAACTTCTTTCAGAGGGAGGGATTTTCATTGTGTCAGCCTCCTGTTCTGTAAGTGCAAATACACACATAATAAACGGATCACATTGTGACTGTGGGTCTTACCCAAGAATATGCTGGATGATGGTATGATTTGTTTTTTTAATACGTGAATGGGTCCATACTGGGAGATGGGGCCATGGTAGTTGGCATGACTGCACGTGAGAGCTGAGTGGGGTACAGGGAGGCTGTGGATGTTTTGACAGTGAAAAGAAGTTGCTCAGGTTTGGTATGATTAAAAACAGTTGACTGTTGGAGCAATTGAAGGGAAGGATGCTTGACTTAGAGCCGGGAGGTAGCAGGGAGCTTTGCAGCAGCCTTGCAATAGCAGGGGAGGGGGATGACACTAACGTTGCTATAGTGAAGGATGCGCAGCACGGTCCTGGGCAAGTGCTTCACCTGTGTGGAAAGAAAAGAGAAAAATAAGTACAGTGAAGCAGAAAATGTTCTGAAAACACTGTGGTTATGGAAACACGATGGCAGTCCTGAGTTGAAAACAATACTCTGCTTGTGGGCTGGTGCTGGAGTTCAGTGGCAAGGTGGACTGCAGAAAATGGGAAAAACATTATTTTAGCAGTGGTAGCTTGAAACAGTTGCAAGGGACAAAGACTGAGGCATCCATCTGTGCATGGTCTCCGTTGAAACATTAGCTGCATTTTGCATGCAGGTGAAGTTACCTGGAAACTCAGGTGAAGAATACTAAGGGGGTTAAAGAGCAGCTTTGGGCTGTTAGCACTGTGTCAGCAGTGCGTGGTACTCTGAGCTAGCTCTGGAGTCAGCCTTGGGGGTTTACAGGGCACACAGGTCTGCAGAGGCACAACTGTGCTTTCTTGCTTACCTAGCCAAGGCACGAATGTGTCTATTCTACCACAGGTGGTGGTTCAGGTGCCCCACTGAGCTCTGTGAGGAATGCAGCTCTCTTCATCTGCTCTGGGATGAGCTTGGAGAGCAGCTCATCACATGAACCACTGTCCATAGGTCTGGGCAGCTGGGCAGGTAAGAAAGTTTGTACTCTGTTTTGCTCAGGAGCCTGCTTAAATAAAGTGGGAAAGGTTGTTAAAAAAAAATTATAAATAAAGAAATATCTATATAAAAAAGAATTCATCCACCCTGCCAAACCCTTTACTGTCAGTGTTATTTATAGGTAGCCTATCAGAACTCCACTTAAGAGGTGGGAGTTGATGACACTGAGCAAATTGCAGCCCATTGCAGGTTTGTTTTTTTTTATTTACATTGAACTACTGATGCCTAGAAAATAGAGGAGGAAGCTTAGCTATTACCAGCTGAAGTCATAGTGCTTGTTAATACCAGGTTTTGGATATTAAATCATATATTGCCAAAGTAAAAATGCAGCAACCTTGTTCTGTTTGCCTTGTTTGTTGGCTGTTGCCAAGTGTTAGACATAGGCTACTACAGCAGTAAACTCATTTTCTGAGTTCCTTCTTTCTGAAAGTATAACCACTTTCTACAACCTTCAAGTTTTAATTAAAAGGAGCATGTAGTGATTTTGGGATTGAATCCAATTTCATATGCTGTTTAAATCAAGAAATAAAATTATTTCCATCAGGCTTTTAGTTCAAGGTTTGTAACTGCTGGATCATTTCCTTTTTCATCATTTTTTTGAGTTTTAAAATGGCTTATGAACTTTAGTGAAATCATTTAGAAATGCATTTCATGCAGAATAGTTAATAAATGAATAGCACAGCCATGTAGTGAAATGGGTCTTGTTTGCATCTCAAGCAGCACAAATTTAAATAAAATGCAGGGCTTTGCATAACAGCATTTGTTTTTAATGTCAGCAGTGTTTTGCTTCAATATCCTTCATTTTTCACAGGAATATCTTTGGCAGCAAGGAGGATTTTCAGGGGCTGATTTGAGGTACATAATTGGAGCCGTAAGACTACACACACAAAGTGTCACTTAATGGATGAGGCTCATTTAATTGTAGGCTGCTCAGAAATAACCTAAGAAACACTTCACTGGTAGCTAATGCAGAGGTGTAATTAGACTTCTACATAAGTGTAATTAGGCTGATTGCATAGAAAGAAAGAGAGTTCATAAGGTTTTTTAAATGTGTGCAGAGTAATTTTGTCTCAACTGTCTTGTACCTAAGCTTCTGCTGTATTTGTGTTGGACTTAAATAAATAAGTACATTGCTCTTTAGCTAGCAGTTACCTATAATCTTCTGTCCTTCCACAGTGGGGTTTTTTTGTTGTTTGTTTTTAAGTAAAGCTGCATCACAGCTGTGCCCAAGCTGGGTTTTTCTATGGGAATTTGCCTGGTGCAATCATGTGTGTGATTTTATTTTATTCCACACCCCCCACTCCCTCCCACTGTTCAGTAACTTTTAAGTTGGCTGACTTAAACCAGGTGAGAAAAGTCCAATAGACCTCTTAAAAAATAAAGGTAAATAAGTGTCTGAGGAATGGAGAGAGTTCCTATGTTTGCTCCCCATAAGAAACTCTACACGTAGGAAAGAGACTGCAGCAGAGGTTCACTGATGTGTTCAAGGGGAGAGAGACGTGTGAGCTGCAGCTTCAGCTGGAGCTCCTGCCACCGGGGTAAGTTACCCCGCAAGAGATGATTAAGGAGCAGACACTGGTCCATATGGAAGTAGGCTTTGTTAGAACTGGGGCTCAGCACAAAACCGGAATATGGCTGAAGGAGGAGTTCCTGTCAGCTTCTCTTATATCCACGTATGTTGCAAATTCCAGCTGGGTTTACCCTGTAGCTATTTCCTAACCTGAAACCAGTCACTGCGGGCACTGAAACTGCAGCTGAGTGTGATTCCATCAGGCCTACACACAAAGCAGGAGGAATTCTTAGACCAGAATAAAGAGGTGTGTGATGCCACCAAGCTCCCATCATGGCTGCCTCACTGAGAATAAATCATCTGCCTCGGTGCATCACCACTGGTCTTTGATTTTTGCTTTTGTGGGGAATACAACGAAAATGAGTGAAAAATTAGTACGTCCAGATCTTTTTCTGAGACTTTTTCACAGTACTATTTTTGCCTTCTATATTTGTTGAAGAATGTGCTGTCCAGCTAGATTGAGCAGATGCCGGTCATTCCCTTACTAGTTATTTATCCAGTATGCCTCATGGAATCCTGAACTAATGCAGTCCCATACTGGCTAGTAGTATAGATTCAGAGATTGCAGATTTGTTTCTTATTTTCTTCTTGTAACACTTAAATATATTTGTAACAATATTTTATTCTAATGTCCAACAAATAGCAAATACAAGATGTAGAAAAAACCTATTTCCTTTTTTTTTTTTTTCTTTCAGATTGTTGAAATAATCATAAATACTGTTTGTGTGTGTGTGTATATATATGTTTAGACTTGTAAAACGTGTATTTACAGGTTCTTGGAACCATCAGTGTGTTTCTCTCTTGTATGATCCTGGTACAGAAGTGCATCAGTATAGGGAGGCAAATGTAAAATATCAATCCAGTTACCCTTGCAATGCTGACAATTCATTCTTTGCTGTCAGAAGATCACCTTTTGGCAAGCTGTAGAATGGGAGAGCAGTTTCTGAAAAGATTAGCACTTGTATGGAAATCTCTGTATTTGCTTTGAAATGCTTCCTACATTAATAATTTCTTGCAGTCTGTCATCTTTAGACAGAGTTGTTCCCTGGGAGTAGATTGCTGTACATATTCCATACAGCACTGAGATAAGATACCTTCTGGTTTTACCAGCCTATTTTTTGAGAAATGCTGTCTAGGATTTTTCTACATTTGTTTAAGTGCCGGTAAAGAAAAGGAGAATGTTTGCAGTAATCAATAGTTGTTGCCAGTTGTGAGCATATAGAAACCCAGAGGAAATGTAGCTCTGAATTAGGAGCATAAAATACAGGACTGTTTCAATCAGTGTCTAACAAGGGAAAGGATTTCTACTATAACAAGCAAATGTGCTGCACAGGTGAGAGACACTGAGGGGATGCTGTGGGTTTCTTTATATCAATCAAAAAGTGAAAAACCTTCTGACTGTATTGCAAGTTCTCTGGATTCAGCATAACTGATGGAGATAAAATGGCAACACTGAGTGCTTATGAACTGATGTTTTAATGCAAGAAACCCACATTTTAATCAAACATGCAGGCTATGTTCCCACTTCTGCTCCCAGTGTCCCAGTGCCTGGCTGGCCCAGATCCCCTCTTTGGACTAAGGGGCACAAATCTTCTTAATCTTCACTTTGAAGAGGATGAACTAGAGACAGATGAATTAGTAGCTTTCTGTGTCCACTTGTGGGTTGGTTCATCCATACTTCCAAGTTATTTACTTTCCTACCGTGAACAAAGTTAAGGGAAGTTCCAGCATCGTTTTGCTGGGTGTATTCTTACATAGGTAAACAACTTACATGAAAAATTAGTCTTCCAAAGAAGTATGCTTAAGTTTGCTAATTTATATTTCCCCACTAGAGAATCTCTGGATGCTTTTATGGAGTAAAGCCCAACATATGGCTTATAGTTGACTATAAAATACAGACACTTCTGTGTAGGTATCTGGCTCCATTCTTTTCCTTGCTTGGTAATGACCATAACTGTTCTGTCTGACAGCTGTGCAGTGACTATACAGAATGAGATGGTGGATCCAGTCCAGCTCCCAGAGTGCCAGCATCTGTAGTCATTGGCTCCATTTTTCTTTTGGCAGTCCTAACTGAGAAACTAGTGATTAATTCAGCAAAGAGAATGAAGCTGAAGCCTGACCCTTAGAAGAGATACTGCTAGGTAGCAGAGAGGCACACTGGTGTGTTGGGAAAGTTCACACCTTCACATCTCGTACTATATTCTTCTGTGTGTAAATATGACTTCAACATCCTATAACATCTGTGCAAGAGCAGGGGCAGTTTCTCTCTGAAACCTCTGGATGCAGTGCTGCCCTGTATTGCAACGGAATGGCCCACAAGCTTGGGCATCTCTGTGATAGGCTTTATCTTTGCTGCAAAAACAGAAAGAGGGAAGAATTCCCATAACCAAAGTTAGAGCACAAGAAAACCAGATTGAAAGAACTCATGTGCAGCTTGGAGAGGGATCTGACGAAGCAGCTGGGGAGGTAGTAACAGGAGGTGTGTGGTATGGAAAGGAGAGAAGAGGAGAAGCAAATCTCCTATACCCTTGTATTGTTTGTGTTGGATTATGTGCCTGTTGCTGTCTCCTGCTAGTCCAGCTTGCTCCTATATGACCTTTAATTCCCAGGTTTCCCTTCTCCACTTCCATTTTTATTTACTTTCCTGATTACCGTGGGTTGTACTGAGTGATGAAAAAGCAGGACATGGTACATGCTTTGATACAGGATAGTATTTATGCCATGTGGGCGTAAAAACCAGAGCTAGGTGTTTTACAGGCATTTGGTAAATATTTATTTCCTATCCTGAATTGGTCATGTTTCTTAAGCAGAAGATTCTTGACCAAATCCTTATCTCTGGTGGTTTTCAGAGAACTTTTGGCTCCCAGTTATTTCATCATCAAAGATAATAGGAAAGAATGTAGAAAAGCCATGTCCTGAGCTGCTGTTACAGGCTGGTACTCATAGCTGTTCAGCTACCTTTGACTGAGGCTCTTAGGCTAAATGTAGCTTGTTCTGTAGGTTTCTTAAGTGGTAGCATTTATTATCTGCCAGGTGCTAGTAAGTTGTGTGATTACAACTGCTTGTTTGTCTTTGCCCTCTAGCTCAGATAGCTCTTCTAGGCCTTGGTAAGTGAAGAAACACCATCTGGCTGCTGCTGCAGGATTCTGGGAGATTTCCGTCTTTCAAATCCTTAGAAATGAAGTCTTTTTTTCTTTTTTTTTTTTTTTTTTTTACATTTTAGAAAGCCTAGGGACTCTTTCAGCTCTGTTTTCCACTTGTTTCTTTCTGAGCTGGAGAATGTCTCTTGCCCTCTTACTTAGAGCCACTTGCTCCAGGCATGCATTGTCAGAGAGTGTTAAGAGCAGACACAGCTTTTCAGGGTTACTGCCTCCCCGGTCTCCTGGTAATTCAGAGATTATCCTGGTGGTAGCTCATTGAAATGTCTGACAGAGAACTGTTTTTCTGAAACAGATGCAAATGTTATGTAGCTGCTCAGAGGTGGGGGGATCCTGTATTTTCCCAACATACAGAACACATAGGTCTGTTTTCAAGAGGAAAAGCCCCTCTTCAATGAGGTGTGTGTGTGTGTCAAATGAAAAGTTATGTAGTAGCAACTCAAATCTGACCAGGTTTTTGGGTTTAAGTTAATATTTATACCAAGAGGGAGAGAGAGAAGTAGATATAATTGCTGTTACTATGCAGAGCTAAAGGTAGCAGTGAATCAGCTGGGGGAGCAGCAATATTTGAGCAGGTCAATTTGCGTGTCTCTACCTGCTCTGCAGCTGCATTAAACATGTTTTTTATAAAATATGTATTCTCAGTCTAATGAGGTAATGTATCCATCCCTCCATATATCTAAAGCTGCTGTAATGATAGGCAGTGTAACTTCATGAAGCAGATGCAATAAGATAAACGGGAAAATTGCTCAGGACATAGGGGTTAAGGGTGAGCTCTGTGGGTGGGAAATGTTTGTGCTCTTCGCTGTGCCTTTGTATAATGGTGGCTGCAAACCGCCTTCACGAGTTGTTTTTTCCCATCCACCCTCCAGTGGGGAAAACAGGATATTATTTTCCCTTGAGAAATACCAAGTGTTTGAAGCCTCACCCATCTCCTTGTCTTAGAGGCTCTTGGTGGCACAGCCTGTGGAGGAACTGGATGATGAGCTTCCAAGAACATGCTTGAAATAAAAGCTCGTGCAGTCCTGAGCGGAAAGTATCTCTGGCTCTGCTTTCAGGCTCCTGTGGTGTGAGGATTAAAGCTGGCTTGGAGAATGACAAATCTGTTTTGTTGCAGCTTCTGAGATTTCAAAGTTTGTTTTGGTTCGATGTTGCAACAAAAGGAAAAGCTTTTGAATGTTGTTTGCAACATAAGCTTGTGTTGAAACACCTCATTTTGGACAGCATCAGTGAGGAGCAGCCAAGTAGCTATCAGTACGTAGCATGGCTGAAGACAGCTCTGTGTTAGAAGGGAAGAGAAATGTGCAAGTGTGGATTTTATTTTATTTGCTTGGCCTTTTCCTTTAGTGTAGCAGTATTGTTGTCAGGGAAAATAACATTCTTGCTTTGTGGGCCAAAAATAGCCACTTAGCAGCCACCTCTGGAAAAGTTTGCTCCTTAATGCTATATGGGGTGTATTTATTGCATATACTTTTGGAGCAAGGTTTTATATAGGCTGAGCTGGCATTGCTGCAAAGCAGCATTCCTGCCTCTTTCCAGCTGGACTTCTTCCTAATGCCTGTTGCTCCCTGGTGGCAGGGCAACTGGGTTTAGGTTCATAGTGAACTGGAGATTTTGTTGGTTTGGTTTGGGATTTTTTGGGGGATGTGTGGGTTTGGTTGGTGGGGTTTTTTTTTTTTTTTTTTTTTTTGTTTTTTTCATTTTTGAGGCAGTTTGGTTTTAGCCACACCAGTTTCCTGATGTGTACCATCACTTTTGCTGAGGTGCAGGAGCAGCAGTGACCTGGAGGAGTAAGGTTCCACATTTCTGGCCACTGTTGGCTTGTGTGACATTGAAATATATGTGAAATTATGTCCCTGAGGTTGCAGCACACACCAATATTTTATACTTATTAACCTCTTGAAGTTGAGAGATTATTGGTATGAATAAATCTTGGCAGGATAGAGGATTTGGAGGAGAGGAGGATAAATTATATTTAATTAAAAAAAAAAAAAGTATCTCCAACCATCAAGCCCCAGTATGCTGCTTGGAGCTGTCTTAACCATCCACAACAGTGTATAAGAGCTAAAACAATCACAGGCTGTGGTGTGTGATTGCAGGTTTGTGATACGAGGATTTAAGCAATACTATTCCACTCTTTGTGGACAAAACCACCTGCAATTTTAACAGCACCTTAAAGAGTTTTTAGTTTTGGGGCAGTACAAGCTATGACAAGTCATGACTTCTTCAATTAAAATCAATAATGATGCAAGATAAATAAAAGATTTAGCAGGTGGGTGGTCTAGCTGGTAAATTGATTTTCTTTGGGTACAGGTGAATGTGCATGACAGTACCTCCATCATTAAATAATTTCTGTGATGAGACACATAATCAGCTTTATTAATGTGACTATTCTTGTAGACTTCTAACATAAATCAATGCCTGCTGGAAAACATCGCATAATTGGTTAGAGATGTCAAAGCAATATATTAGAAAGCAGTTTACTAATCCTTGCCGAGTGGATTAAAAAGTGTGTTGACTGTAGAGGAGTAGTATGAGTTTGTACTCGCCTTTTCAGAGTAAAATCAAAGTTAAGTTTACACAGGTTTAACAAAAAAATAAAAATAAAAAAATAAATCTACAGGATTAATCTTTCCTGCGTTGGTGCTACTGTAGCTTGAATGCGTGATCAAAACCAAGATTGTATTGTTTTAGTGGCACAACTGAACAAAGTTCTGGATACTTCACGTTTGCTAATTGTTTTCAACTGTGGAAAGATCACAAAGTGACTGGGATATTGTGAATCAGGCTGGTTAATATTACACTAGAAGCGATAAGATAAGAGACTGAAAAGTCCCTGAATCTTTACCTTCCTTATCTCTTATCACTCTCCTTAATAGTTATAGTTTTAGATTAAATAACCTCTCATATAATAAAATAATTTACAGTTTATTGGTGATGATAGAATTCTGCTTCCTATTGTCATTTATTGAGCTTTCAAAAATGTCAAAGGTCAGTCTTTTTTTTTTGTCCTTTGTGGCAAGCGCTTTTCAGTTAACAAATAAGAATGTTGCTACTTTAGAGATACTGATTTCCACTTTCCTGATCAAGGTTTATAAGAGAATAAGCCAGAGGAGAGGACTCTGAATCTAACAGGTGGGATTAGACGCCGAACACACTTTGTTCAGGTTGCTGTGCCTTTCTCTGTGGCTTTAAAAGCTCTCTTCTCATCGCAGTTTACTCCTCTGCAAAACATAAAGAAGACTCAACCATGTACTTTCCTTACTATGGCTCTAACTGCTAGTTAAACATTTTTAAAGATTTAGGGGATGGTAAGTCCTCAATGTTAATAATTAACCTGTCTCTGTAACTATGTCCTGCACTGTAGCTTTCACTTCTCCAATTTTTACCTTTTTCTTTCATTGTGAATATTTGTGACTTTCATTACTTCTTGTTCTCTCTAGTGGATGGTGCAGGGTTGTGTTAGCACAAATAATCATGGACTCTGGTCACACTATGTCTGGGCAAAATGGACTTTCTGTGGCAGTCAGTGAAAACAAACCTGGTGAATTGTAGCTGCGTGTAGTTGAACATGGGAGATATAAGGGAATGGTCCTGCCCCCCTCTTTAGTTTCTCTGCTGTGTGGGTGCAGCCAGCATGTTTTGACTGCTTGATTTCGGTTTGGTGGGGTGATGAAAGGCAGAAGTACTTTGATTTATTGCTTTTTTTCTTTTCTTATTCTTTCCCTTATTTTCCAACTTTCTTTCAGTGGGGGTGCTAGCTGTTGCTTACAAGACTGTGCTGTACTTTGGAGATCCCAAATCTGTTTTCAATCCTTGTATTACTCACAAACCACGCTCTAGTTATCTTACTGGAAAATGAAAATACACTGTAAACTCCTAATTGCTTGAAGTCTGATTCTTGCATAGGGCAGATCTCCATCTGAAGGAGAAGCCTGAAGTGCTCAGTGACAACAGACTCATCCTGTCTCCTGATGGGAGATTGTGCACTGTAACACTATACATTGAAAAAGAGTCCTTCATTTTGTAACAACATTGATTAAGTCAATCTTTCTTGTTTGCACTCAGTAGATGCCAGATATCAACCTGTTTTTCCTTCGCAAGTGTCCTAGCCATTACTGAGCATCAAACCATGTTTTATCTCATGTTTTATCTGACTGCTTTTTAATATGTAGGGAAGCCTTCCTCGTCAAATCAAACAGATGCTGCTTTAGTTTCCTCTGCAGTTTTCCGAATTCCCTCTCGGCCTGTGGCAGCCATGCCACCAGCTCAGCAGGGATTATTCTGCCTTCCCTTTTCCCTTCCTCCTCCTGTACCTTCAGCTTAAAAACCAAGAAAAGTCAAGCCCAATGAAGGTAACAAAATGACACAATTCTTTACTGTACACGTTTGCCAGTGTTACACTGCATCTTTAAACTGTAGATGTAGGTCTTTTAGGGAAGGATGTTCTCTGCTGAGATGTTACACCATCTGGTGAGTCTCTGTCCCCATACTGGCCGTTGTATGCTGCCATGCTGCACACATTAATAACGGGAACAAATGAGGCTGTTCCTCCCTCTCCCTCTGCTCGTGGGCTCTTGATGGGTTATTCTCTGCTTGACCTCCTGATGCAACCGTCAGGAAGTACTGATGGTGGTGGTAGGGCTTTTGACATGGAACATCTGTCTGCTACGAACTGGAGAGCAACTCATTTCAGGTAAACTGCCTCACAGTTGTGCAATACCTTGCTGGAGTGGAAAGGTTTTAGCCTGTGTTGGCTGTAGTTCACGTTGAGCTGCTTCATCTGTATTCCAGTCTCCTATTGAAGCATAGTAAACCTGTGGTACTGAAATAGCAGTTATATTACATTGACTACTAAATAGAAATGAACTAGTTACTATTCTCCTCTTTAGGAAAAAAAAAAAAGAAGAAAAAAAGATTAGTCTCTCTGCAATTAAGGTCTTAGAGACTTCCAAAGGAATAAAATACAAATTGTATTTCCAAATCCTCTACCAATTTGTGAATCATATTAGTATTGATCAAGACATGTCGTATGGTACAAAGCATTGAGTGGGGGCTTAGGGTGATGATTGTGGTGTGTGATTCTCTGAATACAAAATTTGTGTTAATGAAAACATTTCTGGAGCCTGTGGAGTTAAGATCACGAATGGGAACAAGAGTTCTGATTCTCAGCTGTTCCAACATACAGCAGATGGTTAACTTGCCTTCTAAATCTTTGCACAAATTGGGTGAATTCTCAGGACTACCGGTGATCTTTCAACTCATTTCCAGTTTTTTGAGTGCTAGTAAAAGAAATTTGCAAATCGGTTCCAGGCTGTGGAAAGGGAAGCATTTTGTGATAGTGAGAACACGTGAGTCAGAAATAAAACCTCAGCTTCTGACCTGCAGCATTTTGCCTACTGCAGGTTTGTTTGCTAGAAGCTGGGAATCTTGTCCTTGAGGCGGCTGTGAAGTGAGCTGTTTAATGATTATTCTCTTATAGTTTTGTATGAAGTACAGTATAGAAATGCTTAGTCTTGACATTCTTCAAATTATCCCAGCAACACTATGAGAAATAATGTTATTCTAAGATCCTTTCTTGTAATATCAGTACTAATTTCAGTTGCTCTGAAATTTTTTGTTCCCTAGTCTCTCACAGAATCTGAGTTTTGCTTCAGCATTTCTCATACATTTTCTTTTCTTTTATTTCCTTCACAAGGAATTCAATTTGCTGCAGTAAAATAATCTTAGTACTGAAATAATAGATATATTCAAGTATGAATTACCTTGGTGGCAATAAAGGACAGGTTTTTATTACTTGCTTATCAAGAAGGGTTTGTGTTTATGAGTTCGCTGAGTTTTAAGTGCATTACATTAGAACTAAATTTAACCTGACTTGGTAACAACAGCATACATGGGTAATCCATGAAGACAGTACAGATTTATGTGGCAAAGATTTTAAAAAAAAAAAAAAAAAAAAAGAAGAAATTGATGTTTTTTCTTAGCAAAGATGCTGTCAATAGTATTGAGGGAATAGATGAGTAGCTCTTTTTAAAGAGTTTAATGAAATAAACCACCCAGCTAATCAGTAGGAAAGTTCTTTTAGATTGAGACCATTCCTAGTTATCAGAGGAGGACCTCAGGCTGCAGCACGGGAAGGTGGTGTGATACCAGGAGCTGAGGTGGCAGGATGCTCCTCAGAGCGCTGCTGATAATCCCATGCAGCATTTTCAGCAGCCCCCAGATTTTTAGGGCTTGTTTACAAGGAGAAATGACCCAAAAGAGATTGCTCTCTTAGCAGTTTACATTAATATAGTGTAGTAAAGTGAACTTGAAAAGGCTCCTATATCTGAAAGGAATATCACACATATAAATTCATATCCTACCTCAATTTGGAGTTATTTCTGTCTGTAGTCAGGCTGTAAGAATTGTGAGCAGCAGTGGCCAAGCTGTGCTTAACAAAACTCTGAGGGAGAGTGTGTGCTTGGCAGCAGAATAGTAAGAAGGTGTCTTTTCAGCTTGTAAGAAAAATACTGCATTGATTACCTTTGGTGATGGCACAGAGAGAAGCGAGGCTTATGCTCTCAAAACTTAGCAAATACCACTGCAGCAATTTGGATAACACTGATTAAAATCAACCTCTGTCTCTAAGTACAAAATAATGTTTCTTGTTCCAGATCATACAGCTCAGCAAAATAAAGTGTTGTCAGCAACAGATTATAGACCCCAAATGTTTTATTCTTAGGTCATATCAAAAGTAGAGAGAAATAACAGACCACTTTACAGGGTAATTCCATTTTTCAGGTTATTTTATAATATCTGATGAGATAGATGTGCTGGAAGGAACTTTCACATGTCGAGATCAGGAGCACGGATTCACCAGGACTGTGTAGTTTAAAGTAGTGAGTGAGTAGGTTGACTGCTTGTGTTGAATTTTTTTAAAAGTCATCATTCATCTAGTCCTGTGATAGTACTGACAGCTGCTTTGTAATCTGAAAAACCTGATCTGAATAAAAAAAATCAAGAGGGTCTTTTGCTTGTGTTAAGTAACTCTTCACCAGCCTGTTCCCTGGAAACAGAGAAGACTGGGTAACGTAAAGTACAGCTTGCCAACTGTCAGCAGCTCAACACCTGAATTCTTCTGATCCTTTTTAATTTAGGAATTTACTTGTATGAATGTAAATACAAACAGTTGCATTTAATTTAATGGCAGTTATTTCAGAAAAAGTGTGAAAAATCTCCAAAGAAACCTGCTTCTCTGTATCCATTTACGTGGTTACTTTGCAGTGCCACTGCTGTAAACTTACGGATGGAAGGTGATCTAATAATGATATCAACTGTTAAGCAACAGTTAATTAGATGATTGCTAATTAAGTTCATTTAAGTTACAGGCAGTAAGTTGGATCCAACCTGTTCTGTTTGAAGGGTTTTTTGTTACTTTGCCAGTAAGAAGGCGGGGGCTGTGGTGTGGTACGTAACAACCGCAGAAGGAGGAGTAACTCATTTTGTGTGGACAAATGTGCCTTTTGAAGGGAGCTTTAGTAACTGTATTAGTCAAACAAGAATACTTGCATTTGTGTGCTTCAGAAGTGCCCTTGTTCATGCACTCCTTTATACAAGCAACGTGAGCTAATATTTTTAGACAACTGCTGATAAAAGGTAGATGTAAGGAAAATATGAGTTCTTCCTAATTTATTACTTCTTTTTTGTTTGTTTTCATTTGTTAATTTGGTTAACCAAATCATCATCTGATACTAATCGCAGAAATTGTCTCTGTTGGTAGAATTTAAATGTGATTTCAGTGACTGTGCAGATATCCCCTGGGCAGAAGCCCGCCGTGCTCACTTGCAATGCCTCTTGACCTTCATTTTGTTGCTGAAGTGCAGGAAGCTGCATGTGAGCAGATGCACGGGGGGGCTCACGCAAGGTAAACGCTGCTGTGTCGGGCTATTGATTTGTGCAGGTGGGCACGGGTGAGGGCCTCTGATGGCAAAAGCTGGGTCGATGGCATATTTGTCAGGTTCAGCAGGGTTTTGTAGGGGATTTTTTCCACGTGCCTTGCTCTTGAGGTAGGATTTTGCTTTCAAGGGCAGACAAGGAGGAAGCAAGTCGACAAAGTCTGAGCAATGTAGCTTTAATTGAAGTCATACGTCTCTATGGAGCAGAGGTAAAAAGGAGGAGACCATATGGTGTAACCTTTATTTTTGTTAGGTTCTTTGATAAGCTGTTGATTTGATAAGAAATGCTGCTCCATTGGCTGAGCTCACAGGGTGCAGTTGTTCTCTGATAAGCATGTGTTTACTGTCTGCCATAAATGCCTGAAGTGACAGTTTATGGCAGGTTGGATTGGATGTTTTAAATGCTGAGTGGATGTATCATAACTGTGCTTTCACAGGTGAGTTTGCTGTGCACTCAGGTTGCTTCAAGAGACGGGTTGAACTGTAACATTCATTTGTTCTTGAAGCAAAGCAGTTGGATTCGGGGTAATGCACAGTCTTTGCTAATATTATACAGTAGAGACCCATTTGAATACAATATCCAGGCCCAATAACCCCTCCAAAGAAGCATGGAGGAGAAACACAAAGATGATGTGTATTTTGGTACAAACTGCATGTCTTTTCAGAACTAGATGACTGTTTTCTCCTTTGTGTTAGATCCTCATGATACCTGGATCTTGATGCAGCCTCCTTTAGATCAATATGCAAACACATCGCACATCAATATTTTCCAAGCTAGTAAATCAGTTAACTTCTGGTGGGCTTCCCTGATGCCAGAGGCCCAGTACTGTTGGAGGTATTCAGGAATGAAAAAAAGATTAGTCTTCACACTGTAAGAGAAAGGAAGGAACTCATCACTCTTCAGCCTACTGAAGGATAGGGGTTGCATGTTATATTTATATGTTCTGTTCCTACTTGAGCTGGGTAATTTTTCTGAAACTCAAGATATATTTTTTCTGATTAAAATCTGAAGACACTCTATTATTTCTATAACCACATTTAAGTCTTGTAATTTAAACAAATTAGTTTGCATTTCACATGTCAGACACAATGATTTATAGAGGAAAATGGGTTTTTGCATCTGTTTTGTCTCTTGATTCATTAAGTTTTGATTGAAGAAAGTTTTTGAAATAGGGTGTAAAGGAATTTTCCATCCTTAGTGAAAAGATTTCTTGGTTTTTGCAGCATCTGTTTGGGTTTTTTTTTCCCTGTGTGCATATGCCAAGAAATCTTCAATTCCCTTTCCTGATTTTGAAAGTTCAACCTGAGGGAATTGAGCAATTTCTCTAGTTTACACCATTCACTTTCTGTTCATATGAAGACAACAGCTCTGACAAAGTCAGTTATGGCACCACAGAAGGGACGCAGTTGCAGTTTACTCCAGGAACTTTCCTCTAGTCACTCGAGTAACTTTAGTAGCTCTGGCTGCTGTTTCTGATGCACTTGTAGATGCTGGGTGTGCCCAGGGCAGTTGCGCAAGAGCTGTACTCAGCTCCCTGGCCATGTGGGAGCTGTGGAAAGCTGAGAGTAAACTCGGGTGGTTCTAAAGCTTCTCTGTCCTGTCTCGTGTACATAAACATTATGTGATATAGGCAAGTTGCTGCTTGGTTTTGGAGACACAGGAATGTGTTAGTAACAATATCATTTTGCTGCTCCAGCATAAGGAGAGGAATAATGAGGAATTGTGTCAAGGCAGTGTCTAGTGTCCAAAAGGAATTGCATCAGATCCACTGATGCTTCTGTCCACTTGAGGTAGCTGGTTTTGGTTTGGTTTTGGATGTGACTTGCCAGCTACATTTAGTATGCGTAAGTGTTTTCAGATGTCACATGAATCAAAGTCTGGCCTGATGTAAAAAGTCTGTTATGGCAGAAATGGAGAAAAAGATACTGGATTTTCTGGCCAGTAAATGATTTTGGAAGAGGAGACATTGAGCTAATAAAAGGCTCCTGAGGTAATCCTGCCTTATGGTATGTGGGTGAGATGTCCTAGGTGAAAATCCCACAGGGCTACAAATAAAATATTTCTGTTGTGTTACACCCAATTGCACCAGGGCTGGGGCTGATCGTGCCTCATGTTTGCTGCCTTTGATTTCCCTCCCTTTTCCCACGCGGCAGCTTGTGGCAGATATAGCCACCACTTTTAACGATGGACCTTTGTCAAACCAAGGAAAACGACCACTTGAATTCACAGAGAAAATAATGATCCTTTTGATTAAGCAAGCCGGCGTTGGTGGATGGGCTGCACACGCCAAAGGGGAGAGCTCAAAGGGCACCTGCCCGTAACAGAAGCGATGGCAGGAAGCGCACCCGGCTGTGAGAGAGAAAAATTGGCCCTGTGTTTGGAAAGAACAGAGGAAGAGAGATTAGAGGTTAAACTGGAAAGAGTGTTAAAATATTCTCAGTGTATGATGGCTGTAGCTGTGGATTTAAATTGCTGAAATTACCTTGTCAGGATGCCTTATCAGCTGCTGTTCTAGTGATTGTTTGGTTTAGATAAGAACTCGAGTGTGATAAAACCTTGATAACAGTTTAGAGATTACAGCTCTTTTGAAACTGCTGGCACTTGCTAGGGGCTCGCTAAGCTGCCGAGAAGCTACGGTTGGATTTATTCCACTGCATTTTTATTTTTTTTCCCCCCTCCGCCCCCCTTTTCTTCTTTTTGTTTAAGTGCTTAAGCTCTTGCTTTGGATCGTTGTTATTTTGAGACGCGCAGCCTCTTCTGAGCATTTTCTGGAAACTCTGTATGTGTGTAGAGGAGGTGACCCGTGCTGAGGAGTGGAAGTGAATGCTGAGGGGAAGAAGAAAAACAAGGTACTCTTGCTAGCTGATCCTACTTAAGTGCACTGAGCTGCTCACAGAGTTTCAGAAGCTATGAAGAGGATGCGAAAGGCTGGGTTGCTCAGCGTCCTTGGTAACGTTCTCATGGTACTTCCCAAAATACAAAGTTCCTTTAAAAGTCTGTTAGTATATGACAGTTCATGTAGTGGGGATGTAAAATATCAGTCCTTAAAAATCTACCCGATGTTTGTGGCAGTATATTTGTGTCGCTTATACTAGTTTTGATTGTTATGTTTTGGGTTTTGTGATTTTGTGGGTTTTTTTAGATAGAGGCTAGTAGCAAACCTCCAGTTGAACTCATCCCATACTGAATGGGATGGAAGCAGGGTTCCAGAAACCAATGGAGTGTTTTTGTCTGATTCTTATTGAAAGTGATTTTATATGGTATGGTAGCATGGCCTTATTTTGATTCTGCCTTTCTTCTAATAAATTGTGCACTCTGCAGCTTTTGCACGTTTGAAAGTGCATGCTGCTTAGTTTTTCAAAATAATTGATTTGTTTTTCATGTAAATATAATTTGAAATGAGGAAGCAGAGAAGCTGATGAGCAATAGAGAAAATACTGAAGTTGTAGGGCTATGGTTAGAAAATGGGAATTCAGGATGAATCTACATGGTGAAAACCCGTTGTAGTGTTCTTTGCTTAGGCTTTGTAGTAAAGCAGTGCATCCAGGCATTCCTTGTTTACGGATGCGTCTTTAGCCTGTCTAGCCAAAGGATAAACTTAAAATATTATGAAATAAGCATGAGGAAGAAGTGTCTGCTGAGGTAATTACATGTCTGGTGTGTTAATTGTATTTACAAAATTCTGAAATAATCTGTGAGTGACATGGTTAAAGTTTTCTTGGTTTGGAAGGCAATAGAGCTGTTTGCATTACACCAGTTTGGTTCCTCTGCCTAAAAGCATGACCTTTCAAACAGCATACAGATGACTACGTGGTATTGCCAACACAGCAGGACAGTTGTTATTCTCATACCGAGCAGCATTTGTAACTGATGTGTGACAAATACTACTGTTCTTATACGAGTATTAAGAGGAGTGTCTGGTCGGTAAGACTGGATCTCCACCTTGCCTTTTACAATGCTGGGCTGCTGCAGTTACCAGACGACGTATTTTTCTCCTGTGGTTGTAAGGGTGCGGCTCTGCCAGGAGCTGTGGCAAGCAGGGCATCAGGATTGCAACTGTTGAGCCTGGTGGGGATCTAAACTGGTGAGTATTTACAAGTTGTATGTTTTTATATTGCAACAGCAAGAGTGGAGAAAAGATTATTTGGGACAATATGTGAGGAAGCCTTAACTGAGGATTTCAAGGCCATTTCCTTATGGTCCAGGATAAAATATGTGCTAATATATTCATCGTTGAGCCCCCACATTGAAGTTGTTGAGAAGCTGGATGGTGCTGAGCTGGGAGGTGTTGCTTGCTAGTGCTGTTCATCAAAGAGTCTGGAGATGTCAAAGTGTTTGCAACTTGAACCTACTTCCTGTAGTGTGCTTGAATTTCTTTTTGCATTTTGTTGTGGTTTTTTGTGACTTGGTGTTTGTGATGAGCAGATTTTGTGTAGTTTACTGATTTTTCTTTAGTAGCAAATCCAGTGTATCCTCTGTTCCACTGTTTGGCCTGATAACATGCTAAGTGTGCTCCGTTTGGCGCAGGCACAACATGTTCTACAAAGTCCACAACAAAACTTTGGACCACATCAATTTGACTGTCTGGGAATATGTAAATAATTGCAACACAAAGTACCAGGGGAAACTGTACTCTGGATTAACCAGATTTTGCTTTGTTGTTGTTTTGGAGTTTGTTGTTTTTGTTCTTCCCCCCCCCCCCCCCCCCCCTTTGTTTTTAACCTGAAATGTTTCATTTTTTCCAGTAATGTGGGAGGAACCTTTTTGGCAGTTGACTTATTGAATGTACACCCATGTATACTTGCAATTGCTGAAACATGTCATCTAAAAGCACCAGTGAGAGAAATTAGCAGTTAAGAGGCTGATCGTTCTGTGTATTGGTTATATCTCTAAACATCAGTTTTAGGAGATCACTGAGCTAAAAGTTTTTTGTTTATAAGTGGATGATAGCATATACTTGGCAAGTTTTTAATGGGGCAGCTTTTGTGTTGGAGCTCTGGTTCCTGTCCAGGAACAGATTAATTTTTGAGATAGTGAAGACTGGGTTTCTAATGTGATGAGACTTTGTTGAATTTTGTATTACTTAGAATGGCTCCCATATGAGTACCTGAGAGGCATGGTGTAAACCATCTCTGGCTCTAGAAGAGATGACACTAGGTAAATAGGGCAGTTAAAGTTAGAAGAAAGAAGATCATCGGACTCTAGAAATACTGGACTGAGGTGTAAAGTGACTACATGATTTCCTTAGGGTTGTAGAGGAGGCCTGTGAAAGAGTGATTAAGCAAAAGATGAACCATAGCAGAAGTACAACTCCAAACTATTTGAGTTATCAAATCTAATCAAATAATAGGAATGTACAAATAAGCTACCCAGCAGCTGAGATACTTAGTAGTGGGTTAGATTCTTCTTGATTGTGTTCAGTCACTCATGGGATATATTTTCAAGTCTGTTTTTATGACCTGAGATTGTACACTTTGTTTTTTAACATTTATTTTGCTCCAGCAAATTTCAGACCTTAGAGGATGATGCCAAATTATCACATGCCTCACAACAAAACAAAGAGCTGGCAGCATTGCCTTTCTCGGGGAAACTGTGGAAATATCCCAGGCTTGTTCCAGCAATACTCTTAGTTTGAGGTTTAATACTGTCAATACAGCCCACACTTGAATCACTTGAGTAGATGTGGGCTGGGACTGGTAAGAGCAAGGAGCCGCTGGCCACTGTTTGGTGTGGGGATGGTCAGAGCCTGGAGCTTGCAAGGCAATTTGCAAAGAGAGAGTTGGATGGCTTTTACCACCTGGGTCAAAGTGTGTGTGAGAATTGCAAATGAAGCCTAAGTGAGCTGCCATGGCCATTTGGTCTGTTTCGGAGTGATTGACAGCTGGTTAATCTTCCATCAGAAGATTGCAGTCAGTGGCTTGGGTGAAAGTAGTTGTTCTTGTGGCTGTCTTCCCTTCAAGATACACAGTTTCACAGAGCTCCTGTGGATGGTGTCTCACTGATTCCTGTGCAAGAAGAGGTTATCAAACCTCTGCCAGGGCGTTTCAAAGAACTGCAAAGCTCAGAGGTTTCGCTTTTTACCCTGCAGTTTCATTTTAAATCTCAGCTCCATTTCAGGTGATGCTGAAAGTGAAACTCAGGGCTGGAACAGTTACCAAAGAAAATTGCACAAATTGCGTATAGCTTGCATGCAAAGACCTAGGATAAGGAAGACAGATGATGGATCAGTCTCCTGGTTCTTAAGCAGCAGCTTATGGAGTGTTACAGTTCTGCAGCTGCAAGACCTAGCCATCCCTGGTACATTCTGCTGTTGCTAGCTGGGTGTTTCGATATGGGACTATTGCAGAAGGGGACATCAGTTTACTGTTTCCTTCCTGGCGTTCTGCTTTGGCAATTAGGAGGTAAACTCTGCATTACCTCCTGTGATTTGGTGCTGATAGTGACAGGACATTGCCATCCCTTCATCTAGAGCCTGCCTTTGGATTACTACTATGCTATTCTTTGAAACATTTGCATCTACTATGTGCAAGTAATTCCATTATTGTTCTCTACCACCACAAATTCAGTAATTTAAGTTACACAGACAAAGGAAACATAAAGGCTTTAATGCCAACCTCTGTTGTTACTCTGGACCCTAGCACCACACCTGTCTGAAGGAAGGGGTGGTGACAGAACTACACCCCTCAGGTTTGTTCATCTTCCTTTGTATGTGTGTGAAAACAGATCATATATACGAAGACAGTCTTACTAGTGAAACCACAGTTCTCATCCTAAACGCATAGAGGCTCAGAAGTTGTGACTAAAGACCTGGGTTGTGACCTGCTGGTCACCTTTCTTATGTCTCTTAAGACATTGAACAGTCTTATAGTAAAAATTAAATGCAGTGACAGTGCTCAGAACAGCTTCAAAGTGGCCTAGCTAATTTTGGGTTTGAGTTTGACCCCAGAAGCAGTTCAGTTGCATGGGATGTCAGGCTTACATCTTGAAGATCATGACTAAACCACATCAATTTATTTAGCCACAGTGAAGAATTTGAACTATTCTGGGTTGGGTGGGGATTTTTTTTTTCCTTATAACCTCTCAAGAAAGGCAAACTTTAAGCTACCACACACAGCTGGTGTTTCTAATAAGACACAGATGTGTTTTGGGATCTCTCCCATCTCCTGCAACATTTAAATGTAGATAAATAGAACTTAATCAGCTATAAATAACAGCATGTCATGCCTGTGGATCACTAACCTTCTGTGGGACTCCCATAGGACTAGGGTTAAGCTTAATTACTTCAGTCTACTACAAACAACAGAATAATCAGCTGTTGGATATTGCATGGGGGAAGGTGGAGGGAGCATAAAGAAGCACGTCAACATCCATAGCCAGTGACGTGATGCCCCAGCATTCAGTGTAGGATATTTGTAATGTTTTGAGGCCAGTGGGATTCTTTTATTCCCTGTTTTGGATTCAATGCACCAGAAGTTTAATGTCAGTACTGTACATGTGAGTGTTGTTTTAAAAACAAACTCAGGAGGCACCTATGAACTCTTTTTTCCTACCCTTAGGGATATTTTCTTTCCCCTTAGGGATAACGGCTCAGATTTGCTGTAATAAAAAGGTGGTGACTGTGACTCTTTAACTCTGTTGTAGATTAAGGAAAGTTATTCCCTTGTGGCCTTTGCATACTGCTAATCTAGGGGGGCAGGTGGATATGTCTGGTCTGAAATATGGTGACCATGAGCCACGGGTAATTCTCCGAGGCTGGCGAGGTCAATGTCTGTCAGCTCCCAGCACCAGGATCAGGGTCCCTGGCCAGGCTGGCCTGCAGGGGAATGTGTTGTGGGGCTACTCTCTTCCAGCAGCTTTCTGCTGAAGCAAATGTGAGAAGGTGCAGGTGAAACCAGTGAGACCCATCTTCCATCACTGCTGAGTTTTGCTCGTCCCGTCCAGGCGTTACTCAGCACAGCACTGTGGCATCCCCTGTGCATTCGCCAGCTGCTGTATGTCCCATGGAATATAAATGCCGTAGGTTACCATGGATCAAAAATGAAAACAGCTGCTGTAGAGGCAATGCCATGTTTATATATGAAGTTGTTTTTAATCCTCTAGTACCCTGTGCAGACTACTATCATCTTTTGATCCGTTTTTGAAATGTAGGCTTTCAGCCTCTTGTCTGCCTCTGTGTGATTGTCACACCTCTTGATGTTGCACTTGAGCTGAAATATCTACAATATGCAATCACTAATACGTTGTCTTGAAGTATTTCATATGTTAATAAGGACGTGATGTGCCAGTTTGAACAAGATGTCCTTTGACCTTCACTCAACACAGCCTGGTTTCCCCAGTTAGCAGTGACCATTGCCATCGCTCTTCCAAATGGCAAGCCATGGCAAGGGAAACGGTAATGTCTCAAACTGCTCAGTTGTTCCCATTTTTATTGGCATAAGTTAAGTACATTTTTGTTTAATAATTTATTTGCTCTTTGATATGTTTGTGGTTAATTGTCACTTGTCTCAAAGAGCACTGGTGAGAAGACACTTCCTCGACATTTTTCCATGTTAGCTTCTTGCATGATGGTTAACATAAACAGGTTTTGTGATTTGCATAACCTTTTCCCAGCTACAGTAAATTTGATCTATAGATTTGTTTTCTTACAGTAGATCTGATTTATAGCAGAGTTATCCCCCCATGTATCTGCTCTAGGGTGCAGCAAGTGTCTGGCAGGTAAAGCTGGGGAAGCCTTGGTCAATTCAGCCAGGAACCGAGGGCAGTCTTTACAGCTCTCCTCAACAAAAAGGACTCCAAGGGCTGTCTGAAAGAAAAATGGCAGTGCTTTGGCATTCGTGGTTTGATTTGTGGTCTAGATTACATGCAGTTCAGCTGCACTGGAGTCTGGGCTGGGCTTGCCTCAACACCGCGTGGGTTCCAATGTTTGCTGCTGACCCTGCACCCCTTTTTCTTCTCAAAGCAAGGGCAGGTATTGGGGCGTACAGTTAACACAAGATTGCCTGTTTGCCTTTTTCTCTTTTCTTGTGTCCCTGTAAGTTGCATTTTTTTCATGGAAATGTAATTAAAACGTTTATCGGGGGGAGAGGCAGCGCTGAAGGGCTGCCGCTGTGGCACGGAGCCGCCTTGCTGGGGAGAGCTGGCCTGCGGCAGTGCCCGCGGCCCCTTCCCGCACGCAGTCCCCGCTTGTTTGATTTCCCCTGCTGCGAACCAGGCTCAGGAAGACAGGGGAATATTTATTTATAAGCTGTCTGTACAGATGTTTTCATTGTGGTTTGCGGTGCATTGGTGCCACTTAGTGGGGGGAGAATTGAATTGACAGCTTTAACAGTTCAGGGGAAAACAGGGAGAGCTGGGGTTTCACATTCCAGCCCCACATTCCACCCCCCAAGCAGTATCTTTGCAGTTTAAAGACAAATTCAAGTCTTCTGCTAGCCACAGAGCTGTTATGGGTACTGGAGTTGGCTGTCGGCGGAGTGGTGCTGGCAGGCTGGACGTGCATTGACCCTAGTCCCAACAGAGGAAAGCTGCATTGAAAGCACTGCGAATATTAGGCTAAATAGGCTGGCTTTGCTGATAGAAAAATTTAATCCAGCCATGCCTGGTGTTATGCAAGGTTTTGGCAGGCTTAAAAATAATTCTCTCACTGTGTTATGATTTCCACTATTTTAGGTGTAATGGGAAGAATGATGGAATGGGATGGTGCTAGCTCTGATTCCAGTTTTGGAGGAGCCAACCTATACAAAATGTTACCAGTGTTTATTCAAAATAATTTAGCTAGATTTTCTATTGACTTTCCCACAGAAAGGCCTGTGAGAAAAAAAGAAAATCCTGTGCTGTGGGTATTTGTAAGCAACCTATTCTGCTCCTCCAAATAAATGCTTATGGTTAACTAATGCTACCTGGAAAAAGTCACAGATGTCTGCTGTTCGTAGTTACAGAAACGGCCATCGGCCACAGACCTCCGCATGAGCCTGGAGTTCCATGGCAAGGTTGCAATGGAGCATGTTGCTCTCGCAGTGCTTTGCAGCATCCTCTCTTTTGTACGGGGGGTGTGCAGTCGTGGAAGAGGTTCTGCGTTGTCAAGATGCTTAAGAACATCTTGTGTTTTGATAGATATCTATGTATTTTTGTCTCATGTAGGAAAGGGCACTCTAGGGTGGTTTTACCTTGAGTTGAATTGCTGAATTGCTTTTTTGTGTGGTTTTTTGTTGTTGTTGTTGGTTTTTTTCCCCCACATGGGCTCCTTACCTTGTTGAGTTGTTTCTCTGTGTTCCTCTGCTGGGTGTGCAGCGTGAGGTGCCCCAGGGCTCCAGGCAATCTGAGCCTGGTTTGCAATTCTTCCATGTGGGGAACTGCTGCTAATTTTAGTGAAATTTCTGGGCATGGAACAGTTATACTTTCAGTCCTTAAGAAAACATACCATGACCAAGGATAGTGCTTACTGTCCTTAATCATAGCCACTGCAGCTTTCGTCTTAGCTAGTCGCATTACCTTCAGCAGGGAAAGCAGCACTTTGCAGAGGTCAGCAGGTCCCACCTCCTGAAGCCTTTGCAGGAGCCCTTGGTAACCTCCTTCCTGTGCCACGAAGCTCTTGGCCGCTACAGGAGGGCGATGAACGCTGGCTTGGGTGGGTGTCCAGCCGTACCTCCCGCACACCGCCCGTCGTGCACGCCCGTTCCTTCCAGTCTGTGCAGCTGCCAAGGTGACAGCTCCTGGGTAGTATGTGTGGGGCACCAATACTTGCATCTTCTACCTCAGTTTTGAACCTGTTTGTCTCTCTTGCGCTTTCACCAGAGGGCACTGCACAACATGTTGCAGCCTAATAAATAACCTCTTAACCTGCTTAGCTGCTTTATGCTCAGTGGCATGTTTTACAACGTTACCTGGAGTCCTTGAATGCTGGTTCCCATGGCAACCTGATATAGCATTTTTATTCTTTATTACTATCACTGTTTTATTGCTGCTTTGTTCAAATGTGCTGTCATCTTTATTTTGCCTTGGTGTGTGTGTGCGTGTGTGTGTGCGAGCCACAAATCTGTTTCTAAAAATTATATTATTAAACCATTTAGTGAACTTGGAAAAAGGGTGATGATCTGTCACTGTTGATTTAATATTAAATGGAGAAGTGTGCCGTAAATGGAAACAAACTAGAAATAAAAAATAAACTAGCAACCCAGATATTAGTGCAGACAGCTTAGGATGTTTGATTGAAGTGCAAATAGTTGGGTAAAATCAAATTTGTAGAAGAAATACTGCTTCTGTAGGGGAACATTACAGTCTTAATTTCTGTGAGAGGGCGTCCTGAGAGTGTCCAGGTGTTCTTAAGAGCACGTTTTGGCCAAAGGTGGTCATGGGAGCAAGGACCTGAATTGTTTTAAGGTGGAGCTTGAAACATTTACTGAAGGAACTGTATGGCCCAATAGGGAACAGCCAGAAACTAAGCTGCATCAGGTTGTGGATCACTCATTGTTTGCACCATATTTATACTATATTAATTCTACGGCTGACATGTCCTGCTTCTCTGCAGAGGCCAAGAAAGATTCCTTCATCTGGACTTGGTGATAACTGAGCGTTAGGAGTGGGGGCAGGATAATCAACTTTGCTGAAGGACTGGAGCTGTGGAGCTACAGACGTGTGTGCTGGTCCTCCCAGTGCCTAGTTGGTAAAATCACTGTTGACAGATTTGGTGTTGTGAGGGAAGGTGGGATTAACAGGGGCCCTGGGGAGAGGGTTTGCTTTCCTTCTTAGTGCAGGGCACAGTCCATTCACTAGGATTGTTTGGGGATTTTACCTAAAACATGTTTTTTTGCTGTTGCAGGAGAGAATGGGCGATAGTGATAGGGGTGATGGGGGTTCAGAGGAGCTGAAATGCATTTCTTTCGGGAGAGCTGCCAGGATTTAGCCGGGGTCCTAGCAGCTCCCCTCGGGAGGAGCAGGGGGTAGTCTGGCTCCCTGCGGGACATGCCCCGCAGAAGCCAGAGTGGTGGGGGCTGTTTGGGGCCAGCTAATCACAGCCAACAGTGGGATGGGATTTTTCTTCAGGGCAAAGCCTGCGTTTTTGGGAATGGTGAAGCAAACAGAGTTAAAGGCAGTGTGATCTTGTGCATACAGGAGCCAGCTGGCAAGCCCCAGATAACAGATATCTTTCTAAGCACATGTTAGGAGCAGTGCTGTTTTCAATGGCTCCCTTGTACGTGCTGTCGTCTTCCTTCCCTAGTCTGAGTATTAAGGGGCTGCTATAAAAATATTTGTTCTTACTTAGCTCCTCTGTCTCAGTCACTCTTTCCTATCGACTGCTACTGTGCAGCTAAGCCTGGCAGTAGGATATAAGTATCCCCTGTGCAGAGAGAGGATGTTGAAAGGACTGGGGTCAGGGCTGGCTCCTCGAGAGTGATCTCCCCTGTTTAAGGAATGGAGAGGCATCATTTGGAAAGGTATAAATTATCTAGGACAGCACATAGAATTTTACAACCTGTACTTAAATCCTTCATTGTATCTTGTGCCGGCAGCAAGGCGGATTCTGCAGCCTTTTCTAAGGACACTAACCTAGAGATTCAGATGCTTTGGAGGATGTGTCTGTCCTTCCAGAAAAGTTTTGAGATTCCTGCCCTCCCCCCACTTCATTCTTTGCAAATTCCTCTATTTTGTGGTGATGCTTTGTAGCAGGACAGGTTTGGCTGTGAAATCTCTTCAAAGTGCTTGAAGTAAACCCTTGTTCATCTCCAGAACAGATATAAACTGATCTGTGACTGGAATTCTGTCCTGGGCTGGGAAATTTAAGGAATGAGTCTACCTGGGTAGAACAGCTTTTTAAAGTAACACTTCTAGATTGGCAGACTGCTGATTATTAAGAAGAAATGTAGAGAGTAGCATGGGGAAGATAATGGGTTTCCAGGAAGCAGATTTCAGTCAGCTCAGAGCTACGGTCTTGGCAAGCTGCTCGGAGTGAAAGGGAAGTTTAGGAGAGTTGAAAGTTTCTTAGAGAAGCAAATTTAATGGTGCAAGTATGAACTCCCTTAATGGAGAGGACAGATGGGAAACGCAGTAAGAGATTACTTTAGCTAAATCACAGGCTTTTTAACGACCTGAAACTCAAAAGCAACATGAAAAAATTGGAGAGTAGGTCGAACTATTGAGAACAATTTTAGCGTGAACATGCAAAGAAAAATGAGAGGGCCAAAGTCCAAATGAGCTACAATTGGCAAAAGACATAAAGGGCAGCCAGAGGGGTTTCTATAAATGCATTTGTAGCAAGAGCTGGGCCAGGCAATGAGTCCACTGCTCAGTGGAAAGGAAAAGCTCTCAAAAGATGGACTTGAGAAAGCAGAAGTGTCGAATGACTTTTTTATCCTTTCTTGTTCTTCCTGAGAGGGTCAGCTGCAGCCATGCAGCCAGCATGCTATCAGGAAAGAGGGAAAGAATAGGTTTGAATACTTAAGTTAGCAAAGCCTGGAGGAATTCAGCTCCGGGTAGTTAGAAAACTGGCTGAAGCGATTTCAGTGCCATTAGTAATAATCTTTGAAAATCTGTGGAGGACAAATGAGGCTTGAGAAGATTGGAGAAAAGAAAACTTAATGGGATATCTTTCGAAAGGGGAGAAAGGGGGAGGAGCAGTAGGCTGGGAAAGCTGTAATGCTGGGAGAATTTTTTTCAGAACAGCACGATAAAGATGATCAAGGTTTTTTGAAGCACATAGAAGGCAGCAGTCCCTGGAGGAGTTGCAGACCTCCAGCTCCAGCCGTTAGGCATTACTTCCATTAATAGTTGGATGACATACTAGAGAGCAGGGATATTCACTTTGCAGATCATGCTAAGCTGAGACAGATACAAGCACAGCTAAGTTCAGGACTAGGATTCAGGGGGATCTGAAATAATAGAAACGGTCTGAAAAAAATAGGTTACAGCTTAGCAGTGCTAAGCAAAGAAGGAATGAATGTAGAAGACCTGAACTGGTCAGGTACCTGTTCTGCCAGAAGTTGTAACAGAAAGTGTGCATAGTGGGTTTCAGGATTACAAGAGATCACTAAATATCTCTGGATCTGCAACGCCATCTTGTTAATGGGGGAAAAAAAAAAATCATTGGGACATAGAAATATGGTTTACTATAAAATATTCAAGGTATTCTGTTCATTTAATTTGGTTTTGGTGATGGGTGCAATATGTTTAGTTCAGAATGTCACTGTTCAAGGAGGATACTGGCTGTCAGAAGAGACATTAGGAAAAATTTGCAACAAGAAGGCTGGTTAAGCATAGGGACTAGTTTTCCTGGAGAGGCTGCAGCTGAAATGAAGCAAGAGTACCCTCAGGTGATTTTTCAGCCCAAGATAAGATTTTTTTTTTTTTTTTTTTTAAAAAAAACCCAACATTCTTTTACCTCATAGCAGAAAAGGTGAGAGATTTATTCATGCCCAGAGAGTAGTAGTGATAAGTAAATGAAAATACAGAATTCTAACTTAAATGGAAAAAAGAGACGCTTTTCTGAACATGCAAGTAACCAGGTAAGACACAAGCTTTTGGGCATTTAATGAAAAGAATGTGTACCTGGAAGCTGCTTTTTCTTCTTTTTTTGTCCCCAGATAGCCCAGCTGAATAATAATACTAAAGGTCCAAATTCTCCCTCTAACTTTCAGTTGTCTGGGATCCTTAGACTGTTACAGTTGAAGCATCATCAAAACTGTAAAATATTTGTGTTCTTTGTGTACTTGAAAGTGAATTTCTTTAAATTTTATACTGTTGTTTGAATGCTAGTGAGACAGATCCCTAATTTAAATACTGCTGTTTTGCATGAAATGCTAAGTATGGTGCATGGAAATTCTTTGGTCCATTGTTGATTTTTCATATCTCCTGTCTAGCTCTAAGGGTGCCTGAAGACCTATAAAAACATAAAAACCCGAATAGACAGAAATTAATACCAAGTTCTTCAGAAAGGAAATGGAGAATATAAGTGGTGTCTGGGGTGACATCAACATTTGGATCCCCCTGTTTCAGTCTGAAATCAGGCTTAGGATGGAGATGAAATAGCATCCAAGAGTTTTCATGACAGGAAGAGTCTTCAGACATCAGAAGACTCTTTAATTATGGGCAGAGTGATTCATTCAGTGGTCAGCATCTGTACCTCATTAAAATATGAAATCCTTTACTGTTTCTCCTTTAAATATGAAGGTATCCCTGTTTTATCTTTTTTGGCTTAGCAGAGCTATATTTTATGTCAGATCAGTGCAGCGTACCTTTCGAGTGAGCCTGAGTTATGTGCAGATTATTTAATGCTGAAAATGTTGAGCAAATGTAATTCACCTGTGTCGCTTTCTCCAGGATCTTTTCTCCTTCAGCAACCAAGCACAGCAGAAAAGCAGCTTGAAATGAAATTGGAGGATTAATTTCAAATTATTTGGGGAATGGGGTGTAATCAATAAAAATAAGCTATTCTTTGTGGTTTTTCCTGCTGAGCCCTAATCAACAAGTGAGGATTTTCCTGAAGCAAACTATCTCAATGGGCCCAACCCAACTCTGGCTAAAATTGATCAGGGGAAAAACAATCTCCCTTAGACTTCAATCAGAGCAGCCGGCTTTGAACTGACTTTTATTGTGGTAGGGAAATATGCATTTTGTCTGCAAGAGGCTGACCATAAATACCTGTGCAGATGAATACATCTGCAGCTTGGTACAACAGTATGAATCTGCATGAGGGTCAGGCAAGATAATAAGGAGGTGAAAGCCTTTTGTTAGGCCTTCCTTTCCCCCACCCCACCAGAAATAAACTGCCAGGTATATTTTGCATCAATAAGGAGGATTTTCAGGCTAAAAGCGTAATCGTAAGTTGCCAGGATTTAGCTGTTTTTTCCACCATCTTGCTGTGACTTTTTAGATTTTTAAAAGAGAGGGTGAACAAACACACAGAATTTTACAACAGATTAGAAGCAATTAGGTATTTTCAGTTTTCTTACATCAGTTGTGATTAGTGCAGGGGTGTTGTACTCCACTGCTTCTTTCCAAAATGCATTAAGACTGTCAGATGTAAATTGGGGGCATCAAAGCACTTTCTGCATAGGGTTATGAGCTGGGCTGTAGTGCAGATCGCTCTGAATTCTCCCCATGTGTTCAGTGCCAAGCACAAATTGCATTTTAAAAGCAATATTTTGTTTGGCCAGTGTATATTAATCTAACTGTATTCAGCAGCTGTGAGGTTAAATTCTGGTTTGCCAGTTGGCTTTAGGGTTTGAAAGAGAAACAGCAGCAACAGGTTTCTCAGCCTTGCCTGTGATAAAGTGATGCTGGAAAGAGTGGGAGAGGAGAGAGTGTGGAGATGCCTTAATTTATCAAGGGCAAGCACTTAGCCACACAGCCATTTGTCGCTGTTCGGTGGGTGTTACGATCAGCCCAGAAATACCAAAAGAGGGAGAGCTAGGTGGAAAGTTGGGTCAAAAATATATAAGGAGCTGGAAAGAGGGCTGGCTGCCAAAATCTGTGGTGTTACTGTTGGCCCCCAGCTTTGCTCCTTGCTTGTCTTGGCGCTGTACTTGCAAGACAAATATATTTGTTTTACTGTTGTTCGTGAAATCTGGCTGGCTGCATAGCGAATGGTGCAAAGCAGTAGGGAGACTTCATCTCATGAGTCATCTGTGAATGGGGAGCGGGACAGGAGAGTAATGATTTAGGTCATGGAGGCTGGGCCATGAGGTTTTTGATGCTCTTTTTCATAAGCACTTCAACAGTAAGAAATGGCTTCAGGATGAAGCCTTCTCTTCTGCCAACTGGGTCAACAATACTCTGCTGGTGTGGGGCTGGGTGATAAAGCAAAGAATTTGGGATGAACCTCAAGTAGTTTCCTGCACTCACAAGGGGAAGCAGGTGTGGGGGGTAGGAGGAAGAATGGTTGGTAGTTACAGCATCCTGATTCAGAAGATTAAGTCTCCTCGAAGCAGCAATGAGCTGAATTCAGTCTCTGAGCCTTGTTCTTTATCTGTGTAAAAGAAATAATGCCAATGCCCAGCTCGCCAGAGCACTGTGAGGATAAATCCACTGAGGACTCTGAAGTGCTCAGATAAATACCTGTGAGAGCACAGGGAGGCATTTGTGCTTGTATGAGGGATAAGTGCTTTATTAGTAATGACCCGGAAAGGACAGAACTACTTGCAGGTATAGTAAGCACAAGCAAGTACCTCCTGTAGTTGACAGGCTCTTGGTATAAATCATTTGTGGAATAAATGACACAAGAGAATTCATGCTTCCTAGAGGAGAAGGAAAGAAGTCTCTGCTGAGCTTAATAAAAATGAAAATTTGGTAATGGATAATACAAGTCTAGAGGGGGTCACAGTCTGCTTGACAGGAGCTGTAAGGTCACAGATTAAATAGGTGCCCAAGTCGGTTGCAGCAATATACAGGAGATTATTGAAGGAAGATGCATCCTGGGAATCCTTCCCACAGAACAGCAAGATCTGGGATAGCTGTAACTGTGGTTTTGCACAGCAGAATTCAAAGGAATAATTGCAGAAAAAAACCAGCGTATTTGACATCGTGTCTTTAAAACAGCTGGGGTGACTTCCAGGATCATCTTCTTTTGAACTTTTTGAAGGTCCCTGTAAACGAGGGCAGGAGGAGCTTGCCCTGTGCTCTGCCAGCCCCACGGGGTCTCATGAGCCTGAGGCCGTGCTTCCAGCATGATCCCAGCTTACAGGGAGAGGGTCCCTGCTCCCTCCCTCGTACTTCTAGCCACGTGTTCCCTTTCCTCCCAGCCACTAGCATATGTGCTCATAACTGCTGATATGAGCTCAACCAGCCAAAAGCTGACATGATTAAAAAAAAGAAATTAGTTTCTTTTGGGCTAATTTCCTGAATTGTCTCACCACTTAGTCGTAAAGGTACTGGTGCAAGAGAGAAGGTGGGAACATATGGCTGGGGGCAAAGGGAAGAGTGGGAATTGGTTGGCTTGTAACTTCCATCAGCTAAAGCTGCCGTGGGACTGTCACGTCTGGGCTGTTACGGCTCTGTCTCCTTGAAATGGAAGAAATGCATCAAACCGAAGTCAGGAGTTCCTTTCGCGTGTGGCAGCACACAGACCGCTGCTGCACCGCCGTGCCGCTTTGTCTAATCTTTCCCCATGCGTCAGAGCTATCAGAATGCTTTTTGCGTGCTGTGTTTCAGTAAAGGAGCATTGGAAGCAGCAGCCTTCCCATGTTCTAAAAAAGTGGGTCGGCTGGGGAGCGACAAGCAACTGCTGCTGCATTGCAGCAGCCACAACCTAGAAGAGATACAGGAACGTACCTGGACAGGTTCTGTTTGCAAAAAGCCATTAATTTTAGCTCATTAAACCACCAAGCCTCCAAATGCTGTAAAGTTGAGGTCAGGAAGTAGCTGTAAATTGAGTGACTGGAAAGGAAACCCAATTAGCTGCTTGCTGTTTTTCTGGAGTTCCCGCATGGAGGTCATGCAGATGTTCGTCACAGCAAAAGGCCTCCAAGTTGGTGCACTTTATCTCAATCGATACAGACTTTCACTCTCCTGCAGTGATGTTCCCTGGCACTTACCTTTAACTGTAAAAAGAAATTATTTGAGAAAAGGCCTCTCTTCTATATAGCTATTTTTTCTCCATTATAATAGTTCAGCCTTCTTCTGCTAGTCTAATTCCTCCTACTCTCCAGGATTCGCATTCTTCAGGCATATAACAACTGCTACCAGCTATTTTCCCCACTGTGATCACTGCAGAGCCAAGTTATACATCTCATGGTTTAGAAATTTTCTTTTAAAAACATGTTACTTCAACTCCAGTAATAGGGGTTGGGTTTTTTGCTTCCAACAGCTTTATTGGTGTCTAAAAACCAGTCCAATGTACAGAATTAAGATGCACTCAAACCAGAGAGGTGCTGTTCTTTCCCTTCTCCACGCAATGATGGCTTGTCTGTATTCAGCCACAATTTTGCTTGCCCATGTCATGCTGTGTACCCCTGCCTAGACTGCTCTTTTCCCTCACCATCCGGGAGGACGGTATGTGCAGGATGCACTCGCAGTTGTTGAAACACAAAGCCACAGCCAGCTACTTCTTGCATTACGTCGCTGTGTAACTGTGTTGGTAAGATGCTTGCTGGCCTGGTAATCGCACAGCTAAGCCCAGGGGTTTTCAATTCAAGAATGAAAGTTTTGCTATAACCCTGAAAACAGAAGCATAGATGGAATTAATTTGGAAAGAGCTTCATGTAAAATTTTTATATGCCATTCTGCTGCCAAGATATCTTGCCAATTGGGTGGCAGTAGCATGGTTTTAAACTTCTCTCCGTATACAAACATGATGACTTAACCTCTTCCTCTTTATCCCTGAACAAAAGAAAAAGCTGATGATCTGAACAGATGTTTTGCAAATTGGTAGCTGGCTGGTGGTGCAGTAGGGAAGCAATGTGGTCTTTGAACAAAGCTTTGTCATTTGCCCTGGGTGTTTCCTGTCTGTATGCTACCTCATCTTATGCCTAGACGAGTCCCTTTTCCAAAGGGCAGAGATCACAGAGAGAATCCAAAACAAGAGAAGTTCACAACAGGAAAAGCTGGCAGCTCGTGCCTGATTGTGAGCAGCCCTGTTGAGCCCTCAGGAGGATGGGAGAAAAACTATCTCAAGCCAAGATCTTGCGGATGGCCGTGAGAGAAGATGACTTGGGTACTAATGCTGGGAAGGCAGCAACAGAGAGGAGGAAGGGGTGGAGACGTGGCGACCTGGAATTGCCCGGTGTGGCCTGGACAGAGGGCCAAAAGGTTTTGGATGTGCACCAGTGAGTGAGAATCAGTCTGCCAGGTTGGTTGTGGTGGCTTGAATGGCTCCTCCTTTGTGCGGCGTGAGGAGGAAACCAGGGCTCTCCTAGACTTCCTTAATCCAGAGAAATTGCAGCAATTTAGCAACATCATTTTCTGCGTACACATAGTTAAACTGGTGCAGTCCGTTAGCATGAACGCTCAAATTGGTTTAAGAGAGGCTGATACAGATCAAATGTATTGGAACTAGCTAATTTGAGAGTGTCCATGCAAGGGGGTTACGCCAATTTAACATCATCAATTTAGACACCAGTAGTTGCATTAGCGCAGTGTTTGAATGCAGACTGACAGGGAGAGCAACTAGGAAATGGCTTGAAGAGGCATTTTTCACTGAAACGGTGTGTAAAGCTACCAAAATTAATGAAATATTTGAGTTTTTATTTAAGGCATAAAATTGTACTATCATTTCACAGGGACTTGATCTTTCTGAGGAAAGAAGGGATCTTAGTTTTTGTTTTTTAAAGAAAGAGTAGGGGAAGCACGTAATTTATGTATTTCATGCTTGTATATCCAAAAATCTTTCAGAAACATTCTCCCCAAAATGCAAATCTTAAAACTCTGGTAGATTTGGGTCTGGATGACAGTCAGGTGTCCAAGCATGTGGGATTATAGTCTAAATGAAGAATTAAGTATAACATTTCTGCACACACATGTGGCTGACATCCCTCAAGGTTGCTATCATGCCTAACTAAAGTTGGTTTTTTATGCAATGTATTTTTTTCTTCCTACACTTGAGCTATCTCTTCCCTTCCTCCCCCTGCGCTTCCCTAACTACAATTAAAATGTTGACACCTGGCTTGGCTCTGCAGATTAGGATTTGATTTTCTGTAATTATATGTTATCGCTCACATTCAGTAGCAATTTTACCTTCTGTACAGTATGATAACACTTATTAATTCAATAAAAGAAATCAATTCACAGGCAATTTCAAAATGTAACACCTTGGTAACTGAGTACTAACCAATCAGATTATGCATCTGACATTGTGCCTTGTCATTTAATCAGTAATGGGTGATTGCAAAAGCAGATATATGTCAGATGTTAATTAAGAATAACACAGTTTGGGACCAGAATGTTAGCAGTGCCTGTTTTGTTATGATGCTGTGCTGAATATAGCTAATATTTGACTTGCACTTAAGTATTATTTACAGTAAATGGAACGATAAGGATATTTATTCTGTCTCTGTGTTCCGACAGATGTATTAAATTTTCTTTTTAATCAGTGGAACATACTGAGTGTTAATGGACCGCCGCACAGTACGTGTCTGTGTATGAGAGATGTGGAGGTGGTTTTGTTTATAGTGAACATGCTCTGTCTTATCTTCTAGAAAGTTATATAGTCTTGCTTTCCCACGGCTTTTTTTTTTTTATCTTCTCAAAGTGTTTTACTTGGCATCTGCCAATCAACTCTTTCCATCAGGTTATTGTTACAGTGTTGAAAAATAAATGTGAAAGCTGTGGGTATGCAATGCCTCTGAATGTGCTGAAACCCTCCCCGCCTCTCCCTCCTTGGCCCTTGCAACAGATACCAAGTGAAATGCTGTCCCCTTCACCAGTGACCCTGACCCTGTCTGGAGTCTACTTAACTCTGGGCAGGTACCATCTTTCACTCCATTTGCACCTGCCATTTTCTCCCCTTCAGGACGTCTTAAACTCCAACCTCATGGTTGTTCACAGGGCTTAAACTGGGACTTGTTCCCCTCCTTGCTTTGGACCTTTCCGGGATCCGTTTGGTTGGGATTGACCACGCTGTCTATCCTAATCTTCAGCCCCAGTTCCGGGCTGCTTGACGCGCACTTGGTGCCCCTGATTCCCAGCGCTTTCACTGGCAATGAAGGCAGGCAGGACCTGGCCCTTAATTTTATATCTTTACTTTAAAGACCCATTTGTTCTGTGTGATGAGGACCTATTAGTCCAGTTAAATTAGGATGAGAACAGGTGAAATACGCCTGAAATTGGCATTTTAGTTTAGTCAAATGTTATCATGCTGACACAACCTTCCTTTCTGATTTGTAATTAAGTTAGAGCCAAGGCCACCAGCTATTAAACTCTACAAAGGAAATGTATAAGATGCAAGGAATCTCCAATAAAGTTGTAAGCTTCAATTAGATGGCACCAGCCCAGGGTCCTGAGCTTTCATTGGACACTTACCTAATTTTATTATAACAGCAGAATCCTAAATGAGCAGCTCTGGGGCATAGTCTATTCATTTAACAGTCTGCATATTCATTAAATCTTAGAAATTGGCGTCAGAGTTTTGTTTTAAGCAACTTATTCATTGAAAGAGGGAGGCACATTCAGCATTAGATCACTTATATTTTCTGTTTAGTAAACCATTTTCATTCAGAGCTTGCCTAAAAGGTGGCAATTCCTACAAGCTGGGGTAAATTTAAGCGATTCACTAATGACTGATAACACAGAGCTTGTAAAATCACTTGCTGTGAAATTTCAGCAAGGAAAGAGCTGTCCCTTTAACCCCAAGATATCACTGATTTCAGGGAAGTGGAAGGATTAAAGGTGGAGATGTCAAGTTCTCTTCCCCTTACTCCATTTTACCAAGAGAAAATGCAGTGTTAGTTTATCTAGTTTATTTTTTAAAAAATCATACTTGCACATTACCATCTTTTCTTCTCCTGTGGTTTTGCAGAAGAAGTTGTTGCTTCAAAATAATATTCTTGTGTGTCATTCTCTGTATCATGATTTCATACTCACTATTCCAGGATGGGTACTTGTTTGGGTTTCTCCTTTCATTATTACTCCTCTGTATAATTGAACCAGTCTGAACTTCAGTGATTTAAGCAGAGTTCTGACAACTCATATCCTGATGTGTGAATCTTGGCTTATTACTTGAGTGTGGCTTTCTTGAACTTCTAAGGAAGCAGACTGTTTATGTTCAAATGTGCATGCCAGTAATGAAGCAATCCTGTATTTTGCCATAACTAATGAGTATATTTGGAGACTTTCCAACCCTTGGAAATGGTCAGTTTTTAAACTGTCTTGTTAGACTCAAGTTTAGGAAATACCTTGTCCCTTCAAGAGGTCTTACTGGGCTGTATTATGTATTTCTATAATGAAGAGATAATTATGACCATAATTCTAGCTTGAAAAAGTGTAACTTAAGCTTTTTTATCGTTAGAATTTTCACCTCTAATTTGGATCTTACTGCAAGTTTTCTTAGAGCCCTTAAGAAGGTGGAAAAAGGTTTCTTCTCTTGAATAGTAGTTTTCATTACGTTCTGCTGCTGCTTCTGTGCGCGCAGGGAAATCCAACTAGCAGAGGTTGTCTCTCTGCAGAAGGAAGGTGATGCTCAAAATTTTGATGGATCGATCCATTTATTAAAATACCCACAGACTCCACACCCAGAATTGTGAAATGATAATACATATTAGAATCTTGGAATCATCTAGGTTGGAAAAGACCTTAAGATCATCCAGTCCAACCATTAACCTAGCACTGACCGTTCTCAACTCCACCAGATCCCTCAGCCCTGGGTCAACCTGACTCTTAAACCCCTCCAGGGGTGGGGACTCCACCACAGCCCTGGGCAGCCCATTCCATCGCCTTTCTGGAAAGCAATACTTCCTAAGAGCCAGTCTAACCCTTCCCTGGTGCAACTTAAGGCCATTCCCTCTTGTCCTATCGCTTGTTACTTGGTTAAAGAGGCTCATCCCCAGCTCTCTGCAACCTCCTTTCAGGGAGTTGTAGAGGTCGATGAGGTGTCCCCTGAGCCTCCTCTTCTCCAGACTAAACACCCCCAGTTCCCTCAGCTGCTCCTCATGAGACTTGTCCTCCAGACCCTTCACCAGCTTCGTTGCCCTTCTCTGGACATGCTCGAGTAACTCTATGTCCTTTTTGTAGTGAGGGGCCCAAAACTGAACACAGTAATCAAGATGCTGCCTCACCAGTGCCAAGTCCTGTCCCTGCTGGCCACGCTATTGCTGACACAAGCCAGGATACCATTGGTCAGAATTCTTGGCCACCTGGGCACACTGCTGGCTCCTGTCCAGCCGGCTGTCAATCACCCCCCCAGGTCCCTCTCTGACTGGCAGCTCTCCAGCCACTCCTCCCCAAGCCTGTAGCGCTGCTGGGGGTTGTTGTGGCCCAAGGGCGGCCCCTGGCATTTGGCCTTAGTGAAACTCCCCCAGTTGGGCTCAGCCCATGGCTCCAGCGGGTCCAGGTCTCTCTGCAGAGCCTCCCTACCCTTGAGCACATCAACACTCCCACCCAGCTGGGTGTCATCTGCAAACTGACTGAGGGTGCACTCGATCCCCTCCTCTAGATCATCAATAAAGATGTTAAACAGGAGTGGCCCCAACACCCAGCCCTGGGGGACACCACTTGTGACCGGCTGCCAACCAGATTTAACTCTGTTCACCACAGCTCTTTGGGCCCGGCCATCCAGCCAGTTTTTTACCCAGCAAAGCGTGTGCCCATCCAAGCCACAAGCAGCCAGTTTCTCCAGGACAGTGCTGTGGGAAACGGTGAAGGGACCTGTTACAATAATGGAAAACAAATGTGTTCTTAACCCTTTCCGTAGTGTTGAATTACTGCTTCTACTGAATAGGAAAATGATCTATAACTTGAGGGGATCAGGACCGAACACCCAATAAACGTGTAAAATAAAGCGCTCTGCAGATTTAGTGGGCAGGGGCAGGGTAAATGACTGACCCAACAGCCTCACTGGTGGGGCACCAGGACTTGTAGGGCTTTGCTTCCTATCGTTCCTCCTCTGAAACAGGGCCCTGGTGTTTTCATGGCAGGGTGTAATTGATAGTTAAGTTGATACTGGAAATAATATGGAACTACTGAAATTAGGTCAAGCTGCTGGTTTGTGATACAGGAGACTTGTATTTATTCTTTTAAAAAGGGATTTGTAATGGGATTCTCTGCATGTTTGTGCATATTGAAGGAGAAGCAAATCGCGGGCTGCAGGGTTTGATCAAGCTGGGACAGAACAGTGATTTTTAAAAGGCAGTGTTGGCAGAAGCGGTGAAAATTTTATGAAGGCACAAGTAACCTCATGTCACACAGGGATTATTCCTTTAATGTGTTTATGCCTTTATCAAGGATGGAATGGCTTTGTTGCCTAGCTATATAGCATTAACTTGCTACTATCTGAGAAATAATACCCATTAGTAAGTTCTGACTTATGTATTTATTTCCCATGTTCCTTATCTGGTGTAAGTTGATATAAATCCTTCTCCTGCCAAATCAGAACATGGATGAGTTTCCTCTGGCAAAAACTGATACTGCAGCTTGTCCTTTAGCTCTCGGGCCTCACGGGTGTAACATCAGTGGTTTGACCTCTTTCCGTTCAAAGGATAACGTAAGCATTGCTATCTGTAGAGATGCATGATGACAGAGTAATCATACTTGTACTGAAGATTACTGTGCTTTTGGCAGTCACAGATAAATTCATCCTCACAAACTGAGCATAATAACATTACGTATACCTGGTTTCTATTTAAGAAAAAAAAAAAAAAAGGTAGGGGGTAACAGCAGAGATAAATGTTCCTGAGGTCAGAGCTAGAGGTAGAACTTGGCTCTGTGTCGTGTATGCTAACCCCAGTGCTGTCTTGTCTGCTCGACGACCGTCTTGTGTTATGCTGGATAAGCAGATGTCCTGGAGAATTAGGGATCACTGTCGTGGGCCTGATGGCAAGAGTCCAATCTGCTCTTTGACATGGAGGTTTTGCCTCTATTACAACTCCATATGTGTGTTTTCCTGCCAGGGGATTTCATAGAGATGACTGCTAGACATTGAGATGAGTGAACCTCCTCAAGGTCACTTTCTTCTGCGTGCAGGTAGCATTACACTGCCACTCTTGCCACTGGTCACTAGTCGAGTTTTCCTAAAGCTGCATGGTGAAGAACATGAGGATTACAGAGCTGAGAGTCTTCACCCAGCAGGACCTATACATGCCAGTGGAACTGGAACTCAACATAAAGATATTTAGAAAACACTTTTAAGTACATATATTCCTTTCTTATATTTAAATTTGACTACCACACATCGCAAGTTTTATCGCAGTAGTTTCATGGCCACTAAGAAGGTTCACTAAGTTTGGGGAGCTGTCTGTCCTGTATTGGTTGTACTGACTTAAGTAACACACATATAATCCATTAGAAGGCTAGTAAAATTTTGACCTGTAATAAGCGCTGCGCTTCAACAAATAGCATTTCAGGACTTCAGCATTCTGAAATATATTTGGAAGGATGCAATGTAGATCTTAAAATGCATGGTTGATTTAGTTTAAGCTGTGATATTAAAGATGGATAAAGCCAGAAATAAACTCTCACTTTCAAGGTCATTATTTCTCAGTTCTAGGTCATTTGATATATTTGCCAGCGTATTGCAGGCTCTGAGAGCTGAGTAGCTGCTTATCCATGGTAACAGTTTTACTTTACCCCACCCAGTATTGCTGCTGATTGGTAGAGTAAAACCTGGCTTTCAACCACGACGTAGGGGCACAGAGACATTTAATGGCAAAACTGGAATCTCTCCTTTCTACTGAAGCATGAGATTTGTCAAAGAATACTGTAAATTTTTACCACACTAGTTCAAACAGGCTCTTTATCACCTGGTTTCTCTAACGGGAAATCAGAAATCCATCATAGCACCAAAGCACTTCATTTTAAGGCAGTCTGTAGGGCTCCTGAGGAGATGGAACAAACTTGGTTTGAATTAAAACCATATTGTGAAAGGTGGTCATTGTCCTACTGTGTGTCTTTTCTGAATTTACTTGGGAAGATGTTTAGGAGAAGGAAAGGACTTGATATTGTAAGTTGTCATCCTGGGAACGTAATTACTGGGGTGCTTCTTTCTTTAAGGGAGCTGTACTCCAGAGTTCATCAAATTATTAAAATTAGTGCTTAAAATGCTGACCATTGCATAACTATTCCTGTCTCAGCTACGCAAGGAATCTGACTCCTGCCTTTCTGCCAGCACCCCTTCTTCCCTTTCACTTACCCTTCCTATCTGTCATGCTCTGCAGCAGTGTGTCATTACTGAGATCTCAGTGTGTTGCTGAGAAGATAAAGGGGTTTTGGAAGACCCAGGGAAAAATGCCTGTGATGAGAAATGGTACGGCACTTGGTAGGTGACAGCAGTAAGTAGATTACATGATGGGTCATTTGCTGTGAAGTACCTACTGCAGAATCTGTCCCTTACATAGGCCCCACTTAAGTCTTTACAGTGAGGCTTTCAGAGGTCTTAAATGGTGTGTAAACCTTGTGCAGGTCCTCTGCATGCAGCTGTAGGTAATCCTGAAACTGTGTTCCAGGTTGTTGTTCTCATCAGAGAAGTGGGGAGAAAGCAATTTTGTGGGAAGATGGGAGAAGGCTCTGCATTCCCACACGTGACAGCCGCCCTGTGGTTTCCAGGCTGTGTGGGGAAGGGAGAGGGGTGGTGGCTGCAGGGAGGTTTAGGAGAGCAGCAGCAAAGTTAAATCACTGCAGCTCTGCTTAGGGCTGTAGCTAAAACTTTCAGAGATTTAAAGTTCATATGACCAATCTGAGAGACTCCCCTGCCAAACCGTGTGATGAAAACCAGAGCAGATGATGTCAAGGCTCTCTTACAGAGAGTGCAACCACCACCGCTCTTGGATTGATCATAAGGAATTAAAGAGCTTTCACAGCAGCTAAGCAGTGGTGTGCGTCTTCCATAGTACCACGAGCTGCTTACGTGATTTATGTTTCCATGGTATATCAGGAACAAAGAAGCCTGGGTACAAAGCCTGTTTGAAAATTGATCCTCAGTGAAATGGGAATTTACAAATGTGGTGTGTTCTTCTCAAAAATAAAATAGAGCTTTACCCATATTACTATTAAAGTATAAAGCTTTAATTATGCCCTAAATCCACTCTTTTAGCTGGGGGGCTCACATGATTAGCAGCAGGGAAAAAAAAAAAAAAGCATCTGGAGAGGCTGTATGGTGCCGTGTTTTCCCATATGTGAAATTTTATACAGTACAAATTATTAAACACCAAACCTCCGGAGGAAGATTGTAATGAAAAATTTAGCACTCCCTCATCAGGCTGCGACTAATTTGCCTTCTGACTAGATCTGAAAGAACGGGGGGCTGCGCTGGGGGTATTCCTTGATGAGTAGCTGGCAAGAGGAAACAAGTAGCATTATAGTATGGTGCAACAGGAGCAGCAGTGTGACACCTCTGTGGATAGCCTCACTGAGAGATGGTTAAGGTAAAAATAAAGCACCATTTTCAATCAAGGCCTGTGGGAGCGTATCCCATTCTTTCTATTTTGGTTTTGGCCTCAAGCTCCCAATTTTCATCTTGCAACTCTTCTTTGTAATAAAGATGTACAGCAGAGAGGAGAGAGGCGACCTGGAACGGATGCTGTCTGGCTCATACGTCGGACGGTCCTGTCTCACTGATGCATGTGGGCATGTGTGCACCTTCCCCCAACCCTTCTGCCACTCACACCTATTCCCCTGCTCGGGGGATGCTGCCCGCAGCACACCGCCCTCAGACCCTGAAATGTGCAATTCTGCACCCTCGGGGCTTCAGATCTGAGAGCACCAGCGGCTGCTCAGGAACCTGCACTGCACCGAACACTGGCAGGGCTGGGCTGGGGATCCCCATTCTCAGCCCCCTGCGCTGAGCACAGAAACATGGGAAATGGGGCAGTTTCTGGCATGTGAGAGCTGCATTTTAAGTATCTGCACAGATGGGGTGCTCTTCTGAAATTACACCACCAAGCTATGACTGAGAGGCACATCAGATCCATGCCACTGCTTGTCCAGACTACAGATGCCAGTGGTCCTCTTAAGCAGTAGCAGGGACTGTTCCCTAGGAAATTGTGATGAAGTTTATAGAAATATGCAGCAAATAGTGGAATGTCCCTCTGCCTGTTTTACATTTTTGTTTGTAGAAGAACATTAGTTAGCATTGTCTTTAAAATTGTTTATGAAGTTTCCCCTTTTTTCCCCTCCTTTTTTGTTTCTTCTTCCCCCCTTTTTCTTTAAGTTTCATCCTGCAGAATTCTGAAGGCATGTTATCAGCTTGATAGGTGAAGCAAAAGGATGGTAAAGTTTGCCTGATGTGACCAGAGGCACCCACTGTGGATTCTCTGTGATTAAGCATTGTTATATTGTGCTAGGTGCTTATTACAATTAAATTCTTTCTTGCCAGAGCAGCCTGCGTCATCATGATTGTCACTGTGGGAGGACTGAGGCTGTGCAGCAATAGACTGGGTACTCCAAGGGCACACTCGCCTTTTTCTGGCCTTTTTTTCCCCCCGTGTTTCTTGCTAACAAAAGAAAGGCCTCATGTGACCCTATGTGCAGTTTATAATGTCTTGCTAAAACCATTTTTCAGTTATAACAACAGAGAAGTAACCTTGTTACATGCAGTGTGTCCCCTGGCTCAGAAAGCCCCCTGAGTCCCCAGATTTCTGGAAGAACTTCCCCCACCATCCATAAGTTCATATTTGCCTCTGAAAGCCAGGGACCGGTTTTGCCTGGACGCTTCAGAAGGAAAGGGCTGTAGGCACAAAACCCCCTCTCCCCACTGAGTCAATCTAAAAATCCAGATTTTACAGTCTAAATCCAAGAAAACTCAGCACCGGCAGATTGCTCTTGGCCCCTGCCTGGCAGGGTGTTGATTAATAATTTGAACCTGCAAATCCTCTTTCAACTTCTGTGAAATCTAAATTGTCCATCTGAGGCTTGCTTCTTTCAAAACAATTCTACTGTGATTTTCACTGCTAGCATAATTCTTTGTAAAATAGATAACCCTGTCAGTGGCAAAGCTGCGCCGCACACCTGGAAGGCAGCACAGCTGCCTGAGTGCTGGCGTACAAATGTGGAAAGCAAGAGATAACTGGAGGAGATCAGAATTTAAACTTAGTTCAGTTCAGATGTATCCAGCTGTATTGCACTTCCTTTGCGCTATACCATATATATTTGTCTGTTTCAAGAGATTTTTTTTTTTTAATGCTGAAATTTTGAGGGTAGCGCAGGAGAGATTGGAATCTCAATGCCTTTAGGAGTCACGGTACCTGCGGCACTTGAGAAAAATCTCAGCTTTAGGGCTCACCAGAAGGTAATGGTGCAGCCACTTACTCAAGCAAGGCACTGTTTGATCCTCCTGATGCTGCATTCTCTTTGTGGGCAGAAGGAGCTGGCTGTTTGGGATGAAACAACACAAGTTTCTGTGAGATAAGTTATGGGCTTTTCCGCAGGTGGGCTGTGAGGTGGGAGTGTGCTGGTCCTGCTAGGTGGATGGGTTTTAGGGAGGACAGTACCACGTGTTGACAAACGTGACATAGTTTGTGAGCTTACTTTGTTATGAAATGCTTTCATGTTTTATGCTTAGCAATTCTGTTTTCGTTTTGTCTCCTTTTTTTATGGTTTCAGAAAGAGGATATAATTTTACTCTTGCATGAGTGCAAATCCACAGTAATTCAATTAATGAAAGAAAAAAACCTAAACCACCTGGTTTTAGAAACTGTGAGAAAAAGAATCACCTCTGGTGGTTTTGAAAAAGGACCTTGTTTGCCCAGCAATTCAATATTGCTCTATCATCTCAGTAATGAGAGTTCAGCTTGTAATGGCAGCACATTACAAAAAAGGCTGTACAATTTAAACATGTTGTAAATCCAACTAATAAGTATAAATTGATTTTTAAGGGGAAGAAACGTGCATGAAACTACCCTTTTACCATATGTTTCAACTCTACCAGAAACCTTACTTGAATGGTATTTCAATGTGCTTTACCTATTGTGTTGCAAACTTTTTCAGACTCTGTCAAGTTGTACTAAAGCTTTTAAAATACAGATGGTGATAAAATCCCCAGTGGAAAACAGACTTCTATTTCAAACTTCAGTTCTGGTTTTTTCTCTTCTAGTTCATAGCAGATTTTGACAGATCAGAAGAAATATTCACAGCTTGATGCAGCTGGATTCTTCTTTGGCATGAGCAGAAACATCTGGCCCCAAAACAGTGCATTTTACCAAAGAGCCAAAATACATGCACATGCATCTGTTGTGTTAATATATTTTCCTGTGAACTCAGATGTTAATTGCTTTGTTTTGCCGAGACAACAGTGTTGGTTCAGTGCATGAGATTGTTTCCTTTAGCCCTCCGTTAATGGTTTCCTTTAGTGGTAATGTTGTTTTAAATAGGAAACTGTCAGGTACATTGTGAATAGCTATAAGGTAAAGTGTTTTGAGCAAAGATATTTATAGTGCAATGGTATCTAGACATGTACTGTTCTGTAGAATTTACATATCGACCAAGACAACTATTAGTAGAAAAGCTCCATGTGAGACCAGTTTTACATCTCTAGGAGACATGTTCAGTTTTTACATCATCATTTTAGAGGCTTTTGCCATTTCTACTTCCTACTTCTAGTGTCTTCTTGCTGCTTATCCACAGGCAGAAACAAGGGAATGTTAAAGATCTGAATAATTACCTGGTTATCTAGCTCTAGCTCTGGTAGTTCTGCCTTGGTGAATTTTGTTATTTTAGACTTTGTTCCTTCTCCCACACTTGCTCTTACAGGAAGGGCTAGGGTTCAGAGAAGTCCTTTTGCTGACTTTTGGTCTCTGGATTGAGCTTTCAGTTTTGTTCCCCTTGATTACAGCAGTTCTGGGCCCCACTGTTGCTTGTAAAGATCTCATGGTGTGACAGATCTTGGTCGTTTCCCAAATCTGTATCCAAGGTACTTCAAAGCCTCCTGCCTTCAGTCAGCACTCAGACACAGGTCTTTCTGCCCACAATAAAACCTCATTGTCCCATGTGTCAAGAGCAGTCCTGAATCCCGTCGTATCTTCCCAGTAGCAAAGGCGTGCTTCTTCACCCCTTTTCCACAAAATCTTCCTACTGATGGCTTCATTTTTTCACACTTTAACTCTGTGCCTCTTTTTACTAAAATATTTCCTGTGGAGGTGAGGGGTTTCCGTGCAGTATCCAAAAAGCATCAATTCTGGTTTTTTGTTTTGCTTTCTCAGTGAGCTTTGCTCTGTTAACATTATATTTTCTTTCTAAGAAATACTTACTTACATCCAGGGAGAATGATCCTGTGATTAAGTTGCAAGATGGTTGCTGTTAGAAGCTGAAGTGCGGTTTTCTCTATAGCTGTAGTCCTAGCCTTATCCCAGATCCATTGCTTGACATTCCCAAAGTTATCTGATCTTTTCATTCCTTCTGAGAAACTGGGACAATAATACTACCCACTGTGCATCCTTGCTGTTTAAACTTCGTGGGTATTTGCAGAGTATTTGGAGATGCTCTCAGGAATTATTAGTAGGATCATTAATAAATGCATCTTGCTATTGCTACGTTATCCTCTAAGGTGCTGTTTGTGTAACTCTAGACTTTCCCACTGAACAAGTAGAGTAAACAGGTGCTTATTACTGTTTAAAATACCTTCCTGAACCAAATGTGACAAGAAAGATAAGCATTTCCTGCAGCTAAGACCATTCTTATGGGAAGGACTGCAGCAATCTAAGTTAACTGGGCTGTTACTTTATTTTGCTTTAAAAGCTGCTAGTTCCAGTTCAAGTTAGACTGATTTGTGACTCATCAAACCTGAACAAAACTAAGGTTTGGTTTAAAGGTTGATAAGCATGCTGTACACCATTTACAGCAGTTTCAATCAGCCTCAAATCAGGCTTTTAATTAAGCAAGTGGACTTGTTTATTGTGATGCTTGACAAGCCTTTGTGCCCTCTGTGAAATGATGCAGGCGCAATGGCTTGAGTTTCTCTGGGCCTGCCTTAGGCGAGTTTCCTCCTCTGGGTGCAGCTCATCCCCAAGCACAGCCCGACTCCTTTCTGGAAGGCACCAGTGCAGCTTTGCTCCCCAGAATCAGTGAGGAGAAAATGTCTCGTGTCACAAGGAGCGATTCAGACCAGCTGGATAACCTTTAGTAGATGGTGTATCTGCCTTGTAGTTACTCTACAGTTTGCCCTTTGAGGATCAGGATGCAGTTTACATATTTGGAGGATCACGGCCTTCCAGCTGCAGGGAGAGGATTACTTTTCAGCAGGGCATGCTAGTGTGATTTTTTTGGTTTTTTTTTTTTTTTTTTCCTTTTTTCTTTTTTGTCTGTAACCCTCACAAGAAGAATAATCTAAGCCAAACAGTTTGGGGTTGGGTTTTGGAGGCGCACAAGTCAGGAAGAGCGCTCAGAACAAGGACACTTGAATTAGCTTCTCTGTCATGACAGAAAACGCAGTATGAAATCCAGATCCTGTTTTTTGCTCTTAGCTACATTGCTTCAGCCAGTCCTTTTGTGTCTGAGAAATTTTAAAAACTACAGTTGTTGGCAAAATATAGTTAGTGCCAAGCCACTCTTTGTGTTGCACATTATGAGAATACAGTATAGGCCAATAAGAAGCATTTTGCTCGATCATATATTGATGTAGTCTATGTTATGTAGGAAGAAGGTAGGGCAGGCTCTCAGTCTGTCTTTGCTGAGTTTTCTGTCTGTTCTTTACTTCTTTGGATCTTTGGGTAATTCACTGTGTCCCTTGATGATAGCAAACATCAACCAGCTATTTCACAGAGCTCTGGGCTTAACCTAACAGCAGTGCTGCCTTCTAAAGGACTGCTTCCTGTTCCTCAGCTGCAAATGTTAATCTCAAAGTTCAGTGATCATTAGCTGAAGTAATTGTCACCCCTTTTTAGTTATTCAGGGCTGAAAATCACCAAAGGGCTTCACTGTAGCTGCTTCAGCTGTCATTATTCTTAGATTTTTGTTTTCTTCAGGATGTCAAACAGCAAACAGGATGTCCCATGGGCATTTAGAGGAAATTGCTTCTGTGTTTCTTTGTGGAGCTGGCTGTGCTTGCTCTCATAGTTTATAACACTCTTTTTTCAAATCAAAAAACTTGCAGTGGTGGTATAGGATCTTATGGTCTTGTAGAAAGTTTCCTTGACAACACTAATGTCTTGACTGATCTCAATGGGTGATCACAACCAGACAGCAATGATGTTTCACATTGCCTCTGCTTCAAGTGTGCAGCTTTCCAGACCTCTAGAGGTGTAAGGTTTGCTCTGATTTTTGTCAGAGTGGCTCGGTTCACCTGCTAGTGCAGGGAGCCTGAAGAAAATGGCTCTGTTTCTCGTTGGGACTTAACTGAAGCAGCTGTGGATAGCTTCACACTGCGGGTGACAAGGGACAGTTGACTGGGGGTCAGAGACCTCTGCAAGGGAGAGGACAGGTCCCAGGATGTCTAGACAGAGTGCAGGTGTGGCCTTGGTAGAGTTTGGATCAGCAATAAAAGCAAATCGGAGATCTGACTAGAACAAGGTAGAAGTTGGAGTAAAAATATTCACGGTGCTGTGGGGGGATTGTCTCTGCTTCGCTAAATTCACATCATCCCGCAGCTTGTGCCAACCATCCATCAGTTCCCACTGCACTGAAGTGGTGGTTCCCTTGTCTTTAATGCCAGCTTTTCCCCCAGCTGCTGCTATGCTGGAGCCTTGCTCCTAGGTTTTACGGGATCTTCAGATATAACAGGGACGTGATTGTGGGCTGGTTCATGGAATGACTGAAAACATGCGATATTAGGTCTAATCCTGTGTATGTGAAAGACTGTTGCTGTCTTCTGTGATTTAAACTGTGCCACTCTAGCTTAACCTTATGCCAGTGCTGGGCAAAAAATAGTGGTTGTGTCTCTGTTTGGTGTCCATTTCCGAGTTCCCTGTTCAGATGAGCTGAGGCCAGGGTGTGACTGTGCTGCTGAGGGTAGGGCATGAGCTTGCGGCTCTGTCTGCTCAGTGCTGTGATCTTTGACAACAGTTTCTGTAAATTTCATCGTTCCCTGGGCACCCTTTGTATTTATTTATTTATTTACTTTGTTTATTTTGTTTTTTCACTTTATTAATTGCATGTGTAGCTTTATCTGGAAAAAATAGTACGCAATTTATGCATGCCTACAGTAGCATATGTTTTATATATTGGGTTTATAGGGATGGTACTGATTCCTGAATTAATTTGAACAGCAAATTGTTGTTGTATCTGCACACAGTATGTCTTTTCTTTTTTTTTAACATGTATTATATGACACACATCTGGTGGTGTTTTAATTGTGTTATTGTGGTGCCTCAGAGTCCTAGTAATGAATTTGAAACCCCACTGTACTAAGCATGGGGTTTTCGCATGGGATGCTTGAAGGGTTTGAGTGAATTGTTGAGCGAGATTGTGGATGCTTTTGTCCCTGCCTTGAACTACGGACCAGAACCCACAGGGTTTGTAGGATGCCATTATAAAATCCTCCTCTGCCATCAAGCAGCATCAGGATGGTAACTTTTGTTCCCAGCTCTAAGTAAGGAGAGATCTGCAGTGCATCACACCTGGATAACTGCTGGCAATTTTTGCTTTTTCTCATGGCAGTTTGATTGATCTCTGTGATCCACATAAGAAAGACTTGGAGCAATTCAGGACAACTATCCAAGTTTGTACTACAGATTAGACTTTAGCTGCTGTGGGTTGTCAGTTGAGAAGAGCTTTGCCTTGCTGTCTTACTGGGCAGCCTGTAGACCAAGCCAGCCTTCCAAAATCATTTCTGTCAATGCTGTATCCAAGAGAAAGTCACCTCTCTTCCCTCACTCAGGGACTGGATTAGTTCCCTTTGGTTGCAGCATTATGCTGGAAGATCATATGGAGGTGCTTGTCCACTGTGACCCTCCCAGCTTTTCCCGAGCACCTCTGTTCAGCAATGTAGTCTCTTTTCTGTAGCAGCTGCAGGCAGCTGCCTTCATTCCTCATAATCGTATGTTTTTTCTAATGAGGTGTGTTTTTCAAGCAATCTGAGCTGCTGCTTAAAACTGCCTTCCCCTCCTCTCATTTATTTCTAAACAGGTATTGTTGGCATCTATGAATTTTATCTGCAGTGCCTTTGATAATATTTTTCTAAGATATTGATGGAACTATTGAATAACTGCAAGACTTGTTTAAATCCTTTTACCTTCTGTAGCAAACACTAATGATTATTTATTGACACTGCTTTTTGAGAACTTAGCTGATATGTTCCCTGCTTAAAATATGCTTTATTGGCATTTGTATAGCACTAATTTTTATCAGAATGTCTTGCATCAAAACATCGGAGTGCATCAAGAATCCTAAATGTATCACATTTATCCAGTTTCCTTTTCAACCAGACTTATCAAAGAAATGAAACCAGGCTTACTCAAGAACATCAATTTTCCAGAAAACCTTGTTGACTGAAATAGTTTAGTTCATTCATTGAATTGAGTATTGCGGGTTTTTTTCTTCCGTTTAAGCCTGGTATCATAGCAGTGTGCCTATAGCTGCCCATCCAGTCCTGGTTGTTCCTTTGAAATATCTCTCCAATACTTGACTTTTTTCAGCTTTCTCAGTGGCTATTCCAAGACCTATTAAAATACCTGTGTGCACATGATCTCCCATTCTAGGGTTTGTGCAGTAGGTCTGGATTTTGTTCTTAGGAAATGTTGTCTGATATCTTCCTTCTGTTATCAGAAGGCTGAGGAATGAGTCTGTTTTCTTCCCAAGGATGAAGCAGAACTGCATTGGGTGTTTTGCCTGATATCATTAGTGATGTGTTTACCTTGCTTTTTGGGATCTTCTCTTACTAAAATAATTTTTGAAGGTTATAATCACCTTTTTTGTCTTCGATTCAAAACCCTTGCTTTTGGTGGGTAGTATTACTAGAAGAGAAATACTGTAGTGTACAGAGATATTTTTCTTGGTTGAATTTCCTAATATATTTTGAAACATCTCCTGCAGCTTTGGACAATTTAATATGTATATTAAATCTACTTTTGCTGTGAACATCACAGCTGTTGATATTAGCCTTTAATAGATGGTATCTATATGCATAGATGGCAGCAGTGTTAAAGCTGTCAATTCTGATTGCCTCCTACATGGTGTTTAAAAGCATTGTGTAAACTCAGCCTGATTTAGTCCGTTGGCTCCAGCTGAACACAGCTCTCTCCTTGCTAAATAGATGCTTAGTCAATCACACCTCTGTCCTGCTTGGAGTTACTTCCCTTGCAGTGATCCTTTCGATATGGTTAGCTGCACTGCTGTTGGTAACACTTGATGCACCAGTTGTAAGAGTCCTGAGCTGATCCTTAGCATATCCATTTCTTTCCCATCACAAAAAAAAACAAGTGCAAAATCAGTTTCTATTTTGATGCATACTGGATGGCATTTTATAACCGAGAACCACAGGTCTGAATCACCTTAATGTGAAACTTGAAGCTACAAATCTTATTTTGTAACTTGCTCAGAGGCTTTCAGCTCTCTTGTGGAGTATTTACTGGATGCTATTCCTTTAGGCCTGTCACTAAATTAAAGTCTAGTTAGGGCATCCGATTCTGGTTGAGCATTACAGCTGGTGCAGTAATTATTAGGCCTTTTTGATGGTGATTATGTCTGTCCCTTGTCCAGCTGTGGTTTCGTTGTCACATCCCAGCTTTACAGGCTGCTCCTCTTCAGTCACCAAGTAGTGTGTGTGTCTTTTTTTTTTTTTTTTTTTTTTTTTGGTGCTTACAGGTGCCTTCATTTGTTTATATACACAGATTAAGATGCCCCAATATGTTTATTTGATTTCTCAGTGTTTTCTTCACTGAGAGAGTGTGGGGAATCCTGATGTTTTTTTCCTGGCAGTAGGACCTGATAAATCATCATGGGTGGTGGGCACTGTTGCGTTATGTGTTGTGCTGGTTTTGTTCCGTAGCCCACGAATCTCAAAATTGCATGTTACCCCTTTATCGCCTTGCCTGCCTCTCCAGACTGCCTCTCCAGACAGCCCCGAGGACCCTGTTGTGGAAGGCAGCATTTAGCTAAATTGGTTAGGAATGCTATTTACCCTTCACCAGTCAAAGTCTCACTCCTGCACACACGCTAGCTAGCTGTAACCTAAGCAGGTCTACACTGACACAGTTTATCACTGACGTATGTCAAACCCAGATTTTCCCAGCTGTCTACTACCATCTGCCAAGTACGGCTGGGGGCATGCAGAGTGCAGTTTGCTATGCAGGCCTGATGGCAGCTGTAAAATCGAGCAGTTTTGCCTGCTTAAGCACCAGCTCTTTTCCAAAATAAGCATTAGCTCTCGTATCACAGTGAGTCTCCCGATCCTGAGAGCGCAGGCCGTCGCAGGGAAGTGGTGCCGGCTCTGCTCCCCAGCCGCGGCCACCTGCCAGCCAAGAAGCTGTGAAAAATCTTTGCGGCAGTTCCAGTGCATCAGTTGAGCTGCAGAATTGCCAACCCAGATGCTCCTTATGGCCTCTCTGTGCTGGGCACTAATGAAAAAGGCTTTTCCAGTCTCCAAAGGGCACTGGCCCGCTCTTTTGGCTGCACCACTCAAAAACTGTGAGATCGAATGTAGTTTCTCTCTAGTTAGGTATTTAGAAAAGCAAAACAAGTCCACCAATGTTCAGCAGAGTCTGTGTGAGCACTGCAGAAAGCTTGGGGCTGCCATGCACCACTGCAGTCACAGCGTGAGAAGTGCTTTTTATCGCTAGCAGTATGTACGACAGGGTAGAGTGAGATACAAGACCAGACCTGGAGAAGTGTCTTTCAGAAGGCTAAAATCATCGTAGTATGGTACCTGGCTTATCAGAGCGCCATACAGGAACTCTTTCAAGAACTGCAAAGGCAATGGACCGTACCAGATGAGCTCAGTTTTCATTTGTTTTTAAAAATGTAAGATGACCTTTATGATTAGTTGCAAGAATTAATAAAAAAAGTTATGTTATTAATGAGTAGTTAATGTTACTCAGGTAGCTGAGAAACTAGCAATAGCTTTTAAGTATTTTGATTTTTGCACTAACACTACTTTTTATTACAGTAAGTTGTTGTACTTGCCTTCCTGTAGCAGGCAACTCTGACAGCTTCTAAGCACAGAAATCCTCTGCTAACATTAGTTCAATTTCTCTGCATCCCAGAGAGAGGTGAAAATTAACCAACATGTTACAGACTGCTACACTGCAATGCTAGGTTATTTAAGTAATTTATCCAGAGGAAACAGGTAAGCCAGATTAGAAACCAGAAGTCTGCACACCAGTCAAATTTATAAACTCATACAACTTTCTGAATGAATGTGGTTGGTTTGGTTTTTTTTTTAAAAGGACTAATTTCCTTCTGTATCATAACTTAACAATACTGCTGTTTTCCTCTTCATCACAGTAAGTAAAAATGGATATGTCATATTTAAAATGAATTATAACTGAGATAGCCGATCACAACATCCACAGCAGCACCACCCAATTAGAAAAACTACCCTAATCTAACCTGATGCTAGTGTCATTTTTTAAAATGAGTCCTACTTCAATCATAAAATCCTCGGACCATAACATTGCTTTCTATGCCATATGCCCTTATTTAGAGGAAAAAAAATGATTGCACCCTTAATTCAAAGGGAACGTTTCCCTCTGAGCCAGAACTCAATAAAATGTATCAAAAAAATTGTGGAAAAGGGCAAGCAAAGAAAATCAAATTGCAGCGTGTGAAACGATTTAAGGAGGGACCTGGGGAATACATAATCTCCAAACTGCCAAGTTAGAGCAAGTATAAAATATACAAACAAGCCTGATATTTTTCCCAGTTGATCTCATTATGAGGTATGCTTGGGATAGATAAATTTTGTTAGCATGCATTAAGGCTGGATTTTCAAGGAAACAAGTCAGAAGTAATGTGTTTAGCTGATTCCACCTTGTTTTGATACATGGGTCTTTTCAGGTTTAAAGAAGTACATTTTTAAAGCCAAATGGTTTGTTTTGTTTCAAGCATTAAAACCAGAGGCAACTGGGTGACTTTTTTTTCCCCCTTCTGGAAAACAGACGTTTATAATTTCAGCGTGCTCTTTAATCATTGGGGTAGAGCTCTGTGCAGTATGTTTCACTGCCACTTATTGTTGCCTGGTTAAAATACACTGAACTAGCCTTGAGTGCAATCCCTTAACAGACTGCTTCATCCACAAATAGTACTTTTTCCAAGTCTCCAATATATTTTAATTAAATTGTCCATTTGTATTTATTAAGGCAGTTTACTGTCTCCTGCTGCAGAAAGCTGCTACTGTTGATAGTCTAACCAAGAGAAACATGAGCTTATCTGGGAGTTGATAATAAAATGCAAGCATATGTTAGCAAAAAAGTCTTCCCAAAATATTGTTTAAGCATCATTTTCATGTTTGTTGAGAAGGGAACAGGCCATACAATTAGTTTTGGTAAGTTTTTGGAACAGTTGCTCTTAACAAGTCTTGTAGCCATGGGGAATCATAATCTTTGTTAGTATGAAATGTTATCTGCAGAAAATTTTTCTTCCTTAGATTGACCCTATAGAAACAGTTGTAAAAGGGTCCTTTGGCAGACCAGATGATAAAGTCATTACACGCTGATGAGATGTAAATGGTGTTCAGCAGCATTAGTTTAGATAGATGAGTGTGATAAGGTGGATTCATCTCTCTCTCTGGCAATCTGAAAGCTTGGACCTAAATTCTGGGACTTGGACACCTCTCAGCTGTACCTACTTATCTCTAAGTAGCTTCTGCCAAAATAGATTTGCTATGAAGTCAGTAAAGTCCTAAATCTGAAGGTTGTGTTTGGTCTGTCCTTTCTCTCAGGACAAATGAAAGTTGATCTTCCAGACCTCTAAAAAGGAATTAAACTTTTTTTCTCCAGAAGTTAATGTGTTCCTGAAAGGAGGCAACTTGGCTCAGGGCTTTGTGGAGCTCTTTGCCCCTTCTGATGTGGAAGGGCTGCTTTGTATTTTTGGGACCATGCCCTGCTTCCCAAGTGTAGCACGAAGTAGGTGGGTGCCATTCCTGCCGGCACTTGTCATCTGGCAGAGGTGAGAGGATTAGTGGATTAATAGATGCATCTGAGCCACCAGAACAGGCATCTCTGAGACGAATATTTGAAATATGTCTCTCCTGGAGGGCGCTGCTTTCTGTCTTGCCTTCAGAACAGCACAGAGGGAGGTTGTTGAGAGTTTCTTTTCCTACCATGTGTGTATGCAGGACCCATTTTGTAAAAAGTAGACACAAACCCAAGCAATGGCAAGAGGTTTAAAATCAGACTGCTGTGACTTTAAGAGCGAGAAAAAAAACTGTTAAGGAAGGAAAATAAAAATCCCACAGCCTGTTGTAGCAGCTGTAGCTTCAGATCGTGTGGAAAATGAAGGCAGATGATTCAATTTGGCCTGTGCCCCGAGTACATTTCCAAATGCTTCTGTGTGTGCGCAAGATAATGAACAAATATATTGAGATGGCACAAGATCAGTCCGAGTTTGCCGCTGCGCAAGCCGTGGAGCTCCCAGTAGGAGCGCACTAGCTGTGCTGGGTTAATGGGGGTGAGGGTCGGGAAGCCCAGCACCTTTCAGAACAACTTAAGAAAAGAATTTGTCTCCTTTTGCCCCAGGCTCCCCGTGGCACTCAAACGGAGCTTGTGATAAATCGAAGTGTATTTATTAATAATGAGCAGGGGCAGCGTGCCCGTGATTTGAAAATAGGTGCGCCAAATAAAAATGTGCTTTCTTCTGACATCAGAAAAGCTTAAGTAAATGGAGAGCAGGCTGATCTATTATGATTAAAAAGCAGGGGCTGAGAGCCAGCACAGTGGTAATGAAAAAGCCTTTTTAGGGAAGCAAGACCTGTTCTGCCCATTCACATATTCTTCCGCTCTTGCCCCGTAAGAAGAAGTAGGGAGGGGGAAGTTGGATGGGAGAGATGAAAAGGCAGCAGCAGTCCAGGATAGCAGAACTGGACTTTAATGAGAGCTGGAGTTATTACCGGAATGAGTTATGATATTTAATCATGCTACATGATGTCCAACAGCGCAAGGTTCATAATTCTTGGCTCTGAACGTGGCTTGGGACTGTCCGCGAGCACCTGCAGCATGCAAATTGATCATGGCCTTACAAACCCTCTGTACCTTGCCCCCAGTTGTTCCTTGCCAAGTCAGCCCGCTCTGCAGTGCTGGCCTGCTCCCACAGAGCTGGAAACGGTGTCTTTCATGTTCTCAAGCACAAATCTGTAGTTTGTGGTAAAAACTGAACCATAGCTATTGCAGATAGCCAGGGTTGACTACCACCAGCTTTTCTCTGCAGTATGTGGTGTTGTCAGGTGTGTTATTTATCTTGTCGGAGGCTGCATTGGTCTGGTTTTTAAGCAGCCTTGGGTTTAATTAATGCTTTTGGAGAATTCTGTTAACTTCAGTGATGAAATAGTCTTTGCTTGAGCAAAACTCTGGCATCTATTTAATGTTTCAGTGAATACATACTGACATGAATGTCTTGCTGACTTGGGATTTTGATGAGAGCAGGATTTGGCCTTTGGAAGAGATAAATTACCAAATAACTTCAGTTGTTCCCTTGTGCCTTTTTCTTTGTTCCAGCTTAGCTGTCCTGAAGTGACACAGTAGTCAACCTATATTTAAGAAAAGATTCCCTCCCACCACCCCCAAACCTCAGGAGATGAGGCTGAGCAGCACCTCTCAAGAATCTCTCTTGCTCAGCTTTGGGCATTGGGGTTATTTTGAGACTTTTTGCTTCTCAGATGACTCCTAAAATATTTTGAGTAGACACTTAAAGGCAATGCGATCAAAGATACTCAGATTTGGCCCACATATGCTTCTACCTGCTGCTTCCTGAGCTTCTGTTTCGGCTCTGTTACGCTGACTGGAAAATGCCGTCTGGCAGGGCCTGGAGCAGGGCCTTCGCTGCTGTCAAAGCAGAAAATAGCAGCGGGCTGTGTGGGTACTTTCAGACAGGCAAAGTCAAAAAGCTGAAGAGGGGGTTCCTTCCTAAATGCTGCTTGTTAGCGATTTTAATGTTTTTCTGTAACAGTAGTAGGGCAGGTTTATCCACGTGGGAAAGCAGCTTCTCTGACAGTCCTCCCCTTCTTAAGCCTACGTTTAGATGGGTTATTTGGCTCTTCTACCTGAGGTATTTAATGATGGTGATTGATGTTGCTCTAATGTCTGTGTAAGTCTCTGGCAGTGTGTTGTAGAAGAGGATATAGTGTGTTTTGTGTATGAATTTGAGGAGTTGCTTGTTTGGGTCTATTCCATGCCGGGGTGACCATGACATCCCCAGGCTGGGGCTGGGAGCCTACCTCACCTCTGGCCCACAGAGCCTTTGTGAAGTCTAAAAAAAAGTAATAACCTTTTCAAAGGGGGAGGAAACCAGTTACCAGTTATGGTAAAGCTCAATCAGGGAACATGGTCAGGAGGAATTTCTGCAACTCAAGCAAAAACACCTAGAGAAAATCACTAGAAATCAAGCAGCCAAACCAGAAGCAACTTTGGGAAAGAAGCTTTTGACCAGTTTGCTAATACCTAGGTCTGCAGAGAGTGCCCGTGAAACCAATGCATCCATTTAGCAGAACAACTTGTCCTCCTAGTTGGGTCCTGCATGTGGCTCATTAGGGTAATTACTGATGAATTAAGGCAGCTTGGCTCAGCACTCGGGCCGCGGGTGTGCGGGCTCCCCTGCTGGCAGGCAGCAGGTGTAAATGAACAAGATCTGTCAAAAAGGCTGATGACCCTCTTAATTCACAGCAGCAAACTGGGGACAGAGGTAGTGCAGCAAGTTTAATAATTGATATTTACTTGGAAAGGTTAATGGCAGCAGTGATGCTTCTAATTTGCTTGCCCGTGCAAGACCTTGTCAGGTCAAATTGTCTCAATTTGTTACCGTGGGTGTAGGTGTAGTTTTCCTTTAATGAAATTTGGAGAAAAGAAACAGGTGGTGTTGGGAGCGGACTGTAACTCAAGAAAAACAACAAAAGGTTGGAGTCTGGTTGGGTGAGCCTTTGCTAACTTTAAACAGCTGGCAGTTTAGTCCTTTTGAATAATATTGGCGAACATTTGAGCTTGGGAAGGTGAAAGGATTTGGAATGGTGTAATTTATTTTTCCTCTAATTTGCAGCTGTCTAGGAGTTGTTTAGGTCACAAGTGTAATAATTTTGACAGGCTTTGATGTGTTCCTAGGTGGGAGTGCTAGGGTTATGGATCAGAAATCAGAAAGCTGCAGAATTCATTGGGTATTTCTGTATTGTATTTAGGGAAATTATAATTTTGTCCTGCAATAGTTAAGTGGTTCCTACTTCAGGAAGAAACAAAGCACCTGCTGAGTCTGGAAGCTTTGAAATTGGCAGGTTGGGTACCTTACATCCAAGAGTTTCAGAAGAGCTGACTGATGACTGGGAACCAGTAGAGTTGGGTTTTGAGTAAGGGTAGGAAGATGCAGATGACAGAAGAAAGCTGGAGTGCCAGTGTTTTCGAAAGGCTGTAATTACAAAGGGTATTACCATTTGTCCGATTGGCTTGGCATTGATCCTAGGCAAGATAATGGGATAGCTGAAATCACAATTGGTTAATAAAGACCTAAAAAAGAGTAAAATAAGTGAATGACAATCATTTTATGTATTTAGGAAAAAAAACTTATCAAATTTACTTAATTATATGTGGGACTAAAAATTTGATGGATAATGGCCACAGTATTCATGTAGTATAGTTAGATTTCTGTGCTTGATGCTATTGGCCTTTTTATTAAGGAAACAGACAGTGTGGATTCAACATGATGGATTGCAAGTGAATTATTTCTTGCCTTTATGCCTGATGCTGGTAGTTGCAAATGCAGGATCACTGCTGGTTGGAAATGCTTCTAGCAGATCCCAGCAGGGATTGCCTCTTGTTGCTGTGTTGTTTGAACATTTTGACATAGAAATAAAGATGAAAAATTGGTACTGATAAAAGTTTGCAGGTGGGCAACATATCGGAAAGGTGGTTTACAATGCATGAGGCAGGACACTGATGCAGAGAGGGGTGGTGGTGTGATGAGATGGCTGTGAGCAAATTTGTATTTCTAACGCCTCAATGTGGCTGAGCCTAAGAGTCTTATCCTGAGGAAGAAGGTGTATTGATGAGGTGTAAGGTGGCAGAGAGACATGCAGAGTAAGGACTTCAATCAGAAATGTGCTGTTGTTTGAACATAAGAATGATACTTTCCCTGTCTTCTTCTATATAAGCCTATACAGGGCTGTGTACTCCAGACTGGATGAGTACTGGAGCTTGTTCTCCATATAGTATCCTGAATATTGTATTAAAATATTAATAGACTTTGGGGCACTTAGCTGGCAGCGGTATGAAGCATCCATGGGAGTGTAGTGATCAGTGTGCTCCTGGGACTCAGGTAGTGCCCGTGTTGATTGTGCTGCAGTGGAAAGGCCACTTGAATGTGTTGAGGTTAGAGCACCATGAGCAAACCCTGCTACTTATTGAGACTGCAATGAGACAGGACAGAAAGAAACAAGGGTATTTTATTGCCATTAAAAGTACTAATTTGTACAAGCCGACATTTTAAATAGTGTAATTTAAATAGAAGCAAACTGATATGAATAGAACCTATTAATAAATTAAACAGTTCTTTCTACCCAATATTTCACAAGGGAATTAGCAGAATAATTTGTTAGTAAATGAGCCCAGGAATGAAGCTGTGAATGACATATCTGTCCTATCCTTCTCCCCCGTAACACACTTTGCAGATGTGAGCAGAAAGTTGCTGTGGTTTCTAACACTGGTGCCTCTCACCTGTGTAGAAACACAAGCACAACTTCAAGTGAAGAAAGAAGGATGATTTAGTGGTTGGAGAACCAGTGTTGGCTGTAAGAGTTAACCATGCTCTACTTCAGATTTTGTGTGTTATCTCAAGCAAGTTGTTTCAGGCCAGTATCCCTCATGGTATTTAGGTATTGGCCGTCATGCTGACCTCTCAGTGCAGTCACTGGGGCTGGCCCCAAGGCATATCTCTGGACTAGGAACTGGAGACCAGGTCATTGTGTCAGTGGTGGCCCAGCGGCAAGTGGTAGTGCTGAACACTTTTGCGGTTTGCAAACACAGTTGAGGTTTGCTAGTAGAAAAGAGCGAAGGAGGTTTATCTGTCCACTTCCCTCTTGCATTGGGCCCTAGGACTCTGGCACAGCTTGCCTGCTTCCAGGATTGCTAAAATCACCCGTTCCCTCATGTGTTAGCAAAAGGGAATATGGACACGCGTGGTCAAGCACAACTTCAGAGAAGCCCCATGCATTCAGAAGCATCCTCTCCACAGTGCCGTGGGCATAGGAGTGAAACATTGACTAAATCGCTGTTGGCAACCTCGGGAACAGGTGGCAGAGCAGTGCTTGAAAATCTCCTTTTTCCCCCCTCCTTCTTCTCCCTCTAGATGAAGGTCCCTACAAGCAGAAGTGGCAGAAATAGCGAGGAAGACAGCATCAGGGAGGCCACAAGCTCTCAGCGGAGCAGCTCAAGGGACCGTCTCAGTGATGTAAGTACCATTCAGGAGAAAGCCTCGCTTCATTGCAGCAATTCCCGCTGCTGACATGGCTTTTCATAAATCTTGCTGAACAAATGTTGGCATCCAGAGGTCACTGTGTAATAACTTTTTTTTATGTCATGATTGAGTGTTATGGCATAAGTGGTTGAGCTGCCTTGCAAACACTATAATCATGGTGCAAATAATATGATAAGCGAAAGATCAGAGATGGGAAAACAAAATGGAATTGTTATTCCTCGGGGAAGAATGGCTTGATGTTTTGTTTTGTTTTCTCAAAGAAGTTGTGTTAAAAAGCTTTTTACAGTATCCTTGGGTTTAGCTACTGCACATAATCACGTAGTTTGGGTGCAAAGTCAGTTCATCTAATTTTATGCTTCCTGCCTCCAAGTTATGAAAGGTTTTTTGGGGAAAGCTGTCTTTCTCTCAGGAAATTCGATGGTACGTTGAGTGAAATGTTATGATAAAACAAAAGCAAACGGTGCCTTAGTGTGTAAACACACAAATGGGCTTTTGAGTCACCAAGAAATCAATGGCAGTGCTGGGATAATTTTATATGAAGGCTTTTTGTGTTAGCAATTAGCATTTCGCCTTCATTAAAACATGATTTTTTACTAATTAGGACCTTTCCCGTTAGGAGAGATTTAAATGAAGAACAATAATCAAACGCTGGCACAAGCATGTCTGAAATATTAAATTTGCCATTTCAATGGCAAGCCACAGAAATCCCAGAGCGAGTGGTTTTCATGTTGAGTTCTATTAATGTAAAATATGCTTCATAACTAAAACCTGTCACAGAAAACGGCTCACACCAGCTAAATTCAATTGGACAGTTAATTTAGCTTTAAAATTGAAAACACTACCTCCGCTTCAGGATGCAAAATGAAGAGGGGGGGAAAGCCTTTGATAAGTGTAATGTATTTGCTATTAAGGCTTTCAGAGCCCATTCTACAGGAGGAGAAGGGAGAAAAAGGGGAAAAAATGGCTCCCACAAATGTGTTTAAAAGCTGAAAGTATTTATTAAAAATGTCAGCAGAAAAGTGCTTTTGGCAGATTAAAGCGGGATTCAGCTTGACAGCTCTGACAGGGAAATGTGACGGGGGAAAATTCTCTCTACATGTTTGGAGTGTGAATGGGGCGCTGTAAACAGCCGACGCAGTGGGAGGAAGAGAAAAATAACGTGTCCTGTGATCTGCTTCCAGGATTGCGAACCCACGCGCCACAGTGGGGAAAGTCAGTGAGGGGGGGGCCCTTTGGACAAATTCCCTTGCTGTGGGGCATCTTTGACTGTGTTATTAGTCAATAATGATCATAATTTTATATATACATACACTTAGGTAATTCTCTCCTCCTCCCCTTGGCCACTCTTGACAGGTATGTGAGCAGGGGCACCTGGTAGCATTGCTGTACCATAATGTGGGGCCGTGGAGGAGGAATAACATATTCAGACCTAGTGATTAGCTTAGGTCAAAGCCTTAAGTGGTCTTGGAAACTTCTTGTTAAGCTGATGCACTTCCAGTTTTTTCTCCTTCTTTGCCTTTGCCCCCAAATTTGCAGGCTGAGCCTGCAGCAATTGAGTCCGAGTGCCTAATTCCTGAAAAATCTTCAAAGCTAGTTCAGCAGCCGGTGAAATTCAGTAGGAAATAAGCACTCTGCTCTTTTTTAGTCAGTGGGGACATTGGACAGTGCCTGAAGGCCGGGGCACACTTCTGAGCTTTGCTGGAGCTGTTCTTGTGACCTGGCGACCCAGTGCAAATGAGAATTTTTCAAATTAGTAATTAAACTGTTTGAAAAGTAAGGTTCATGAATCACAGAATGCTCTTTGTTCATTATTTGACGAGTGCAATTTAGCTTTAATTACGTATAACGCTTCCTCGCGTACTAGTAAATGTTCTTTAGTCTATTTAGTGACTGTCAGAAAGTCTTAGGAAGGTCCCACGGGTGCAATCGGATGGTTTTCCCCATTTGTGTGCAAAGGAATAAGGTTGCAGACTTCTTTGTTTTGAAGAGGGGGAGCAGGAAAGGGGGAGAGAAGAGGACGACATGCCACTGAGTGTCAATGCCTTGCAGGATTTTCTGTCCAGCCATGCCTGGTCCCTGTATGGCTCTGAAGCTCTACTTCCCTGCATGCTGTTTAAATAGATGGTGTACAGCTGAACTTACACTACCCCTGATGTGTGGCACTGAGGATTAAAAAGCCACAGGGCAGTAAGGACATAAATGGAAGACAGGGACGTTTTTTTCCTTGTGGTTAGCGGTTCCAAATTGAGGCTGTAGCACAGGGCTGTGCTGGGATGGCCACCTGTCCTTGCAGACGGATCCTCTGTGGCAGGAGGCACCTGGGCTGTTTCTTGCTCTCCCCTGAGTGGCTCTCCTGCTGTTTCTTGGTGCATTTGGCCTTCAGGACTGTTTTTTATGCTGCCTTTCCCTCCCATCTCTTTCCCTATTAACTTGGGTGAACAATGGAGTAAATGAGGCAGGAGGTGGCAGGTTTGGCTGCTGTACGGCAGCACACAGCAGGTGTGGTGGGAAATATGTGTATGAAAGTGTCGGCTATAGCGTTCAGCGTTGCCACCTTAGGAGCACTGGAGTCTTCCCTCCAGCTTCATTGTCGGTCTCCATTTAGAAGGTGCTATTATCAACAGCTTAGCTCCTCTGTGTGATTTGTTTCTTGAGGTGACTTGTTCAATGAGATGCCAGCAAGTTGTTCTTTATTTACATTAATGCATGTCATTAGTCTCTAATGGACCATGAAGTCAAGAGGTGGCCTGGTCTGTCGTGAAATAATTGCACTCTAAAGAAAACTGAAGCAAATGATTGATTATGTCTTGCACACACACAGAGCCATCGGTCTGTCCACAACAAAACCCAGAGCCTTGTGCTGCTTCTTTGTCACAATGAAACTTCTGTGGGGAGAGAGTGCTACAACTTCATAGAAAGACAGCAATTGTCTGTCTTGTATAGTACGTCTTTCCAGACATTACACTGAGTGCCATTTATTATGGGTCATTGGGGAAAAAAGTGCTTGTTATGATCTAGTGAAATCATCTCTGGCTGCAGAAGTTTGATTTGTTGAGGTTGGTCTCTTCTTTGGAATGATGAAACTTAGGAGCAGAAAAACAGAAAAGTTTTAGCCCAGGTTTGCACAGCAGATCATGTGGTGTGGGGGAGAGGGGATGGGAATTTGCCACTTGTTTATGTTCCCGGTGTTGATGCAAAATTCCCTTAAAATCTACTACTGATATCCCTATTACACATGTACTCTCAGGTCTTCTGCAACCAACACAGAGTCAACAGACTTTTTCCAAAATGGGATTTTCCTCTGCTGTCTTTCATAGTGAGGTAATTGGAAGTTGCCAGAGAATTAAGAGCCAGATAAGCCATATTGCTATTTTGTTGTGTTGACCCAAGTAAAGTGGAAGGCTTGGGCATTTTGTTTTGGTTTTTCCCCATGTTCTATAATGGTCCTAATCTTTTCTGATGTCCTGAATAGTCCAAAAATCCACACAGAGCCTTGTATAATGGCTAGAAAAAAAGGTTTTTATCTTTTTCTTGACCCATCAGCTTAAGAACTGCCTGCTTTTTAATGGATTTTCTCCCTCACTAAATTGAATGGATCGTCCCTCATTATCATTTAAATAGAAGCCTCACTCCCTGTGAACATGGAAAATTTGAATGTGGTAGTAGAGCTGTGATAATTTGAAATATTCGGAAGGTGGGGGCAAGGAGGGGGCGCAGGCGGCAGAGTGCAGAATTGCTGAATGTAATTGTCATGGATTCTCAATTTTGTTGCCACAAGATGGGAAAATAGACTAATAATTGTCTTCCAACCCTAGTAGAATAGTTGCCCTAGTTAGCTGAAGCTAACACTCTAATTGTCATGGGGGCACAGAGATGAATGAGGATGTATGCAGGGCACAGCCAGGGCTAAATTGAGTGATATACTAAGGCAAAGAGCAAATTGGCAATTATTGGCCCAGCTGAAAAGGTTGGCAGGTGTGCTGCTTTCTCACGAGCCCTTAGGGGGAAATTGGAAATATAAAATATCGACCATAAATACTCACTGATTAGGAAATATGTTGCAAGAGGTGCTGGCCACTTACGAGTCAAAAGTCTCCTTTTCAAGGGATTGGCTTCAGCTGTGCATAAAACCAGCAAGTGCTGCTACCAAGTTGTTCAGAGCTTTTCCTTCTCATCCCCCATCCCCCAGGCTAGCTTTTCTAATTTTCCATCATCCTATCCTCATATGTATGTTTGTTTTTCTTTAAGCATTATAAACGAAAAGCGGTCTTTTAGGAAATGCAGAGATTTTCCTCTCTCTAAATGTTCTTTGATAAGTGTTTAGCATATTGTATAGACTAGATATAAAATTCTCTCTCTGGTAGATGAATACAAAATAACTTGTGTGATTTCTAATTCAAACAGTTCACTGTGATCTGCTTTTCTTTGTGTGCCATCACAAGCAGTATCTCCCCCTTTCCTCCTACTTTCTGTACCACACTTCCCCTCCTGGGGCAAAGGGATTAAAGCAGCAGCTGGATACAAAGCTTCAGGTCCGTTTCGTGTGCCTCAGGCTGAAGTACCTTGCCAGAAGCATGATCAAATGAGTCTCTGAAGTGAGAAGTGGCCCACAGTCACACCACAGGTCCATGTTTATCTACTTTGCAAACTTTGGCACGTTTGGGATGCCTGGTCTTGCCTCTGGGCAGGGTGGTGTGGTGGGACAGCAGAGCTTGACATGTCTCAGGCCAGTAGCACCTCAGTGCAATAGTCAGGAATGTTACTGAGTGCACTGAAGGAATTTTTTTAAAGGCTTGGGATAACAACATGTCGACTGCAAACTCTTTGTGGCACATGCTGTCCCTTGTTCCCCACGTATAACACACTAGAATCTGATCCGCAGTTTGAAGAGTGGAATAAAAGCATTGTAGAGCTTAGCAAAATAAAGATAGCAACAGGATAGTTTCAAAATCTCCTCCTCAAACCATGAGTTTTGGGAAACTAGTTTGAATGTACACATGCAAGGGTTATGAAACTTTCAAGTCGCATTTTTCTGAAGGCAAAAATCCATGTCCCCGCAGCATGCTGTCTAGTATTATCTTTGTGTCCTTCAAAATACCAAATGCTTGCATGAAAACCACTGCAGCAGAAGTTATGAGCAAAGTTGTAATGACTTGCATGAAATTTCAAGTAGCAAAGCATAGCTGGGAAGAAAGAAAATCTGGAGAGGTTTTGTGAAGTTGATCAAGGGGTGATGGTTTGAATGGGAGCAGCACTTGTGCACGTTCCGTGCGTTTTGGAAATTTGAGGTCTTTTTATATTGTTCCTGGCTTACTGTATGCAGTTCGTTCATTCCTGGTCAGTCTTTCCTTCTGCTGTCTGTGGCCATTGGCTGTCCTGTAGGTTATCAAGCCATTTAGAGATGTTCAGACCTTGTGTATTTTGATACCTTACTCAATTGGTTTTGCAGTATTTCCAAGCGTAACCCCCTTTGTTTATCCAACATCATAAAATAAATAAGTGAATTAAAGAAGGAACACATTCAAGTTTTGCATGACATCCAAAATCATTCATCATGTATTGTGGTTATCTTGTCAGGTCCTGGTTTCTAAGCTAAGTGAACATCAGATGCACTCTGTGACCTTTGCCAAGTCAATTGAACTTATTGTATTAACAGACAGGAGTGTGACTATGGAAATGAATTGCGTTAAGAGACTCTCTGTTAGGGTCTGGGATATTTTCTGCCCTTGGCCCTTTTTGCCCTCCTCCCCACTTACTCCTCATGTTCCAAAACATTTGAGTTTTATAAGGGACTTGCTTGGAAAGGAATCACTATATTTCTCCAGTGTTCAAAGCTGAACCAATATTCTGTTGTTGAATGTTCTATAAATGACAAAGTGAATGGGTAAACATGCATGCTTCCTTGTGCCTCGATCCTGTCTGGCTGCAGATTTGGGGTAACTGGGAAATAGTGGAAGGCAGGCAAAGCTGAGGAGAGTTTTCATCCTGAACAAATGCTCTAAGACATAATTAAAAAATAGTTCTCTTCGTATTATTGATTAACTCTGCTGAGTGCTAATCAACCAAATCGGACTTGCGACATTGGGCTGTATGATAAGTTTTGGCTTGTGACTTGGCAAGGCAAGATTAGGCACTCAGTAGGAGCTGGGAAGTCTGCCACAGTGTCCTCCTCTGCTGGGAACTCCTCGGGTGACACCAGGCATGGCTCAGTTTCCACGCTAGCCTGGAGGTGGCATTAGTAATAGTGCTAGGAGGTGCTTTTGAGGTACTGTCCTGTGCCCACATAGGAATAGCTATTTGCCCCATAATGGCTATTTCAATGCCTTACTTGGAGGTACTTGATATACTTTTGGTTTCAGCCAACAAAAATGGCACGTATCAGAAAAGCTGGAATGAACTCTCAACATTTCTGGAATATGTTAATTTAGGTCCTTTAGCCAAAAAGGAGGGAAGTGAATACTAAAGAGCTGATTTTGTGGTTGTGCTGCCATCACCTGCTTTTATCTAATCCCCTTATAGATAGCTCATATATCAAGGATAGAAAAGATCCAAGCTGAAACTTGCCTGACCCATTGAGAGTGGCGAACTGGCTTGAGGTGTCCTGTTACCTTGATTATTACTGGATTTTAAAGCCCTTCTTTTTGTCTGCTTAGTTCAGTACATAACCCAATGGCTTTTAAGAAACTGAACAGAGGATGTCTTTTCTTTTGCACCGTGAGAGCAGTGGAAGGCCATGCTTTTATTTATACAAGGAAAATAACTTTTCCTATCAATTTAATAGACGATCTTGAAAAACCTGCTGAAGGTTATTGGTGAGATTTTGTCATGATTTTCTTTTCTAAATTGCAATCACAGTGTTTATCTGGAATAAAGGAAAAAAATCTTTTAAATACAGCTGCAGATTGCAGTCTAACTCAAACTCTCAAGGACATCAGTGGGGGGATAGTAGAGTCTTTCAACAGTAAGATTTTGTCTTTGCTGCCAGAAAGGTGTATTTTTTTATATCCAGTGTAATTAACATGAGAGCTATCCCAAGGTAGAAATAATTCACTCTGTGACATAACTGAAATGTCTTGCCTGTGCTGTCTGGTTTTGTTTTTAACCTTGGGCTTGAAAGGAACCAAAAATCTTTAGTTGTAAAAGAGCACATCATCTGCAAAATATTATAAGCCATTTATCTTTATGCATCAATGCCATCTAGCACTGTAGTTCCACTTATGTGTCATTAAATGCACAGACCACACTCATTTTGCCCCTAACTAGTAACAGTCTCCATTAGAAACTCAGGGTATTCCAGACAGTGCTGAAGGAGGTGTGAGAGGCGTAAAAGCTGGTGCTCAAGTCAGGCAGAGAGAGTCTCTGCCCTCCCCGAGGGTCTGCTCAGCATTGCTTCACATGGCAGCTGCAGGCGACGGGAGCAGCATCTGCAAGCTCGGCATGGATGCGTCTGCGGCGGTGGCTTCGCCGGAGGGCTGGCAGAGCGTGCCCACTGGCCCCCACCTGCTCTGAGCAGGCAGCACTTGGGGCGTGGGGGCTTTTGGAAAGACATAGCACCTGTTTCTGCATCTGGCTGCAGAGAGTTGCCAGGTCGGGTCACGATCCTGTGTCTTTGAATTGCATGTTTGGCTGCATCTTTCCTGCCTGCGATGCTTTTTTCAGACAGTGTTTGAAGGCCAGAACTGGGCCTGCTTGGGGGCCTGAGTTGAAGCAGTAAGAGCTGGTTTGGGTTTTGGTCTCGGGTGAACCACTGCTACCAGGCAGGTGCTGTGCTGGTTGGTGCAGCACTAACAGGAATGTGGTTAGCTGTGTACCGCCGTGACCATCGTACCCTGCTGCCTGAGGATTCAGACAAGGAGAAAATTGACCAAAATAGCAAATAGACTATTTTGAGAATAAGAATTTTATGACAGCCCTCCATGTAAGTGCTCCTATCCTGTAGGTAAGAGCCTCTGTAAGTCATTCCAGCTGAAGATTTGCCCCAGTATCTGCTCTTGCCAGACAAGCACTCATTCATAGTCAAAGGAGGTTTCTTCAACTTTGGTTAGATGCCAAGTTAAACTTCCACTAAGATTTCTTATATTTGCAGCCACAATTGATTACTTTTCTCCTTATTTGATCTTGATATGGAGACATATGGATTGAGCTATGTTTATATCAACCCCCAAAGATTTTTTTTCTTTAGGAACATCTAACACAGTTGCACGCAAACTGTTCTGCTCTGGCATTCATAGCTGATCTTAGCTGGGGCTTTCAAAGTCTCTACATGTGGCAGTTGGTATGGATCCCCCTAAAGAGCCCGCAGTGTTCCCAGCTAACCAAGAAAGCAATAGCAGTTTGTTAGATGTGCAGAAAAATGCATGCAAACAGCTCTGGAGAGTGTGGGACATGGCTGTGCATAACTGTTGGAAGGGATTTTATGAGTTGAATCCAAAATATTCACCAGTTACTAACTTTATACATGCAATAAAAATCCTGAGTGGGGGGAAAAAACATCTCTTTCCCCCCCCCCCCCCCCCCGATTTCCAGGAAATTTAATGTTAAAACTTACAAGGAAGGAAGAAGTTCTTAGATGTGAGAAATACCAAAGTAAATTGTAATTATTTCTGATGAGCACTTTATTCAGCAACTGGTTTTATTGGGTTTTGCTGAGTGGTTTTAAATCAGTGGTCTGCAGATTCCTGGGGCTCTTGAACAGCTTGAGATGCCTGAAAGTTATCTAAGAAAAGCAGGTCTGTTGTTAGCATGTTTGAGTTTGTTGTCCAAGGGTCTGCTCCATCCCAGGAAAATATTTTGGGCATGCACAAAACTCAAAGCTTGAAAATAACTGTTAAAGTGAAAATGCTCTGAGAGGCTGTTTCCCTAGAGAGAAGCTTCTAATGAAACCTCTTGTTTCTGTTTTTGGTTATTATTTCCAATTTGTTAGACCTTGTCAATCTTTGTTAAATCTGAGTTGATTGTGGGGGTGGAGAGAGTGAGAACTGCCACCCTTTCTCCTTTCCTTCTCCTGCCTCTCCAAGCAGGTAATTTGCCCTCTCCTCATTTCTGTGTGTACTCTGGGTGAACTGCCTGATCAAGCTATGCAAAGTGTCAGAACAGGTAATTATGTTCAGCTGTTCAACACACTTATGTAGATAGCAGGATATTGTTATTAACCTCTTTTCTATACAAGGCTGAATTCCATGACTCATTTGGGGTTGTTTGTAAAAAGAGGGACAGATGGGATTGTCTTGGTTTCTCAAAAACAAAGATAAATGCTACTGCCCTTCATTTCAGCAGTCCACATCTTTATTTCTGGGCAGTTTACATTAAAGAGATTTATAAATAACTCTCTACTTCTTTGTAGTGTTTGAAAGCAGAGGCCAAATCAATGTGCAGTATGTAAAGGCAGAAAGTTAAACGCTGTTAGTGGTTTGTTATTGCTCTCTCGGACTCCCCTGTGAGAGCTGTCCTTCTCCTGCAGAACAGAGGTCTCCTGAGCTACAGCAGGACAGAGGTGCAGGTGTTGCATGCCAGGGACGGGGGCTGGCACCCGGCTGCACACTGGCTGCAGACCTGTGTGTAAGACCTGTGAAGAGCTGTGCCACAGCTTTTCTTCCATCTGGCACCCTGGTTCCTGTGCCAGCTGGTGAGGTGGTTAATGGGGAGCCCTCCTCCCTCCAGCAGCATACTCGCTTAATTGTAGGGCTTTGCTGTTCTCTCTTCACTTTGGAAACTTTCTTCCACAGGCACTTGGCTGGCAAATTGCTTTTCTGGTGTCTAGGGCAGTTGTAAGATGGTGGCCCAGAGCATGCATGGGCAGACCAATGAGACAGTCAAGTCTTCCATTCAGTGCAGAAGTCTGGAAAGGTTTCTGTGTGTATCTAGGTACCTTTTGATCAAAAGGTTTGCAAACTGGAGTACAAAGGAACTGTTATCTTACTGGTGGAAAATTGCAAGTATTTGCAGTAGCCTGCAATCAGTTTGCATCAATCTCTTTGGGGGTATTGTGCTGTTGTGGTGATTTAGTAACACGATAATTTCTGGTGCTGCTGCAAAAAGACAAACCATCCTCAAGATCAGCCTGCAACAATTCAGTATTTTTGTTCAAGCTTTGGTACCCACTAGAACATCAGTCTTGGAAACGGGACTGCTAACACTCCCTGAATCTTGTTTAATAAAATCACGTAGCGAGGGCATCATGATTATAAATCACACTTGGAAATTGGCCTGCAGAGTACTTGCTGGGTCATGTGGTGTCATATGCCACCGCTGTTCCCAGCTTCTTTTTAATTTCCGAAAAGAAGGCATATAGCAGCAGCTGTAGATAGAGGTGGAATTCATTTAGCTGCTTTGAGAAAGCCACTGCCAGTGAAAAACAGCAGCTTGACAGTCTTGGGTCATAGAGAAGGGAAAGAGATCCAAGTGACTGGAGATGGTGTAATGAAAAGGAAAAAAACCAAATGATTTGGCAGTGTGTGAAAGAGGTAAGGATGTGGTAGAGAAAGGAACAGGAGGAGCTGAAATGAAGAGCAGAAGTAAACAATGTAATTTAACTTATTCAAAAGGGACAGAATGCTTATTAAAGCTCTGAGAGATGATAAATTAGTGCTTTGCTGCTATTGTTGTTTCAGATAGAGTTGTCATACGGTAATACAGCAGCAGGGAAGGCTTGGAGGCTCATGAATTCACAGAGGGGAATGGAAAGTGGGGTATATGGTTACATGATTGAAAGTTGGAGTTGATGAGGCAAAATGTGCAGCCCTGATTCAGGAGACCATCCTTACACACATGTGCTGTTCTTGGAAGCTGCCGTTACGCGCTGAAGAGTCTGAAAACGTGTAGATGATGGGATGGTTCAAACTGCGTGCTCTGCTGCTGTGAAGACGTATCCCATGCTGAGAGCTTGTACCTTAGTTGGGAGGTGCTGTCGAAGCCCTGCTCTAGCTTATGAAACCCTTGGCTGAAATAGCCCCGGAGTCCTCACCTGGAAATGCTCTTTTGCTGTTACTCCTGTGGCAGCACACAGAATGTCAGAAGATCTTTTGAGGCACTCTGGTTGTGAAGTTTTCCCCTAAGGAATACTGGGCTGGGGGAGGGAATCGCAAAATGATTCTTATCTTACATTACGCAGAATCGCTTGCATTACTTACTGTGGCATATTGTTTCCTCCCACAGAGTTCTGCTCAATCGCTTTCAGGAAGAGGCTACTCCGTAAGTCATTTTACAGCTAATTCTTTCACTTCTGTTGATGTTGATTGCAGAGGTTTACACTACCTATTGCATATCCACTGACATGAAAGAAATGCAGAACATAAAGATAGGGTTAGAGTACAGCACTATCCCTATATATATATGTATAGAGTACAGCACATGCACCTGGCAGGGGATAGCCCTGACATGTGAGAGCGCATTAAGAGTCTGGGGGCTTCTTCAATTTAATTTTATACTTACAGGGAGGGGTTTTTTTGTTGTCGTATAATGGATATCAGCTAGATAGTCACCTCCTGAGAATTAAAAGACATGAGTGGGGAGAGTTTTCAACAGTGGGAGATACTTCCCTCCTCTTCTCCCTCCTCTGTACAGGTTTTCATTTGTGTGTTAAATGCAAGAATCAAAGACAAAATGACTCCATTTTAAGAAGAGCTGTGACCCTCACCAGTGTGAACAAAAAAAGTCTATATTCTCTTATTTACAAGCTCTGATTTAAAAAACAAGCTCCCTTGTTTTCAGAGGAGGATGTTGCTGGTGTTTTCTTCGCAGGAGTGCCATAGGTACCAGTGTTCTAGGGCTGGTGTTACAGGGCCAGGACGTGTCTGCATGTGTATGCAATGTAACAGTGATGTTTAATTGACCATTTCTGTTCACATGTACCTTACTTGTATGTGGAATAATGACATTTCTTCATGTAAGGGTGGTATAATTATTCGTTTATTTTGGGTATCTTTGTTGCTCAGCTGTCCAAAAAGGCAGGCACATAGACCTTATTATATATATTAATAAGGAAATAGGAGAGGGTGTGAGTGGCTTAGCAATGTCAACATGAAAATTTGTGGAACTGCATTGTTTCTGACTCTCCTAACAAACACATGGTGTATAGATATCTGTTATGATACCCTAGTTGTTCAGCCAGTAAGTCAAGTATGTCGTCGTTGCTAGTGCAAAGGTTGTAGATGAAGGAGTAAGGTAATCTCGTATGCAAAACTGAACAAGAATCCGTCCAGCTAACAATTCCTGCCAACACTTATTGACAGTAATTGCTTTTTTTCCTGACCTCTGCCATGATAAAGTTTGCCTTGTAGGTGAATGGTCCCAAACTCAGTTTCTTACCAAGAGCTATAACTGCTCATTTTTCATAGACAGAACAAGAGTATATTTTATATACTTCAGGAGGTTGATGTGGAGATCTGGTATGCGGTTTTTTAGCAATAATCACATGAATTATTTTCTTTCAGTAATTTATGTTGTATGTTTAGAGTTGTATGATGGAAACTGTGAGCTCCTACCCTGTGCTGTGCACATGAAGAAGTTGCTAGGCAGTGCAGAATTTATGGTCTGATTTCATAGCGACACTGTCTCATGCAATCATGCATATTATCAGAAATTCATAATACAAGACTAAGTACATTTTAATCATAAAGCCATCACAAAACAATATATGACTTGAAAAGTCTTATGGTTTTAATGAAATAATGTCACAAATTTTTAGGCAGTAATGACACATGTCTCCCAACTATCCTCCTGTCTAAATCTTTCCAGCATTCCAGGTGAGTATCGTTATTTAATTCATTGAGTGATGAGGAATGTTTGCTCTAGGACCAGTTGAGTGCTGCTTCCCATACACATGAACAGTTGGATTCACCTAAGCTTCTAAAGGCAGATGCTGTATCTTCTATTTGTCTGTAAAATGCCATGCATGCCTGTGGCACCACATAAATAATAATGAATCATCTTCACAGATTTTATGACTGAGGGCATCGTTTGGGAATTAAACAATTTCCCACTGGCTATAACATAGGTTGCGAAATCTTAATGGAAAAAGGCCAAAGAATTCTTTTTAGAGTCTCAAAGCCAATAAATCATAGGACTGTTTTCCTCCATTGCTGGCTGTTAAGAAATTTACTTTTATCTCTCAGAGAAATTATTTTGAGAAAATTTCTAGCTCCTTCTCTGTGCATGTGTGGGGATTAGGTTCTTTTATTTAGCCAGCCCATAACTTCTCAAGGGAGGTAAGAGCTTTCTGCATGCCAAGGCAGTATTTTGAGATCATGAGGAGTGTGAGCTAGGGTTGCTTTTCCTTATGGGTTGTCATTTTCCCAATTAAACTGCCTTCTGCCTCACCATGTACCAGCTGTTGGGGCTGACCATTTCCCTTAAGACTCCAATGCTGCTCTAAATTGATTTAGCATAAGGCAGAGACTATCACTTCCAGCACTGCCAGACCTCACTGGCCCAAACCTGCATTGGAAGCTGACTCTCCCAGGTGGCAGAGAGATGTTCAAACCACCAGTTCAAGACAACTGGCCCCAAACCAAGGGTTGTCCATAATGTCTTGTAACAGTTTTCATTTTCTTATGAAAGCAGCTGTATATGATACACTAAGTCAGTGTTTTGGCTCTGCCCCTGTTTACATCAGATAGGTTGTTTGCCAGACATGGTGAAAGCAAGATAAAAAATAGTGCTAGCAGGAGGCATGATGGAGACACCGTTCTTGTACTGAGTGCTCCTCCTGATATCTGTGCACGGCTTGTGTTGTGGAAGACTGTCACTTGTGGAACGATGATATATATCGTTACTCGGTGAAGTTCTTGTACTGGGTTTCATAAGCAGCTGTTCTAATACCACAAAATATTTTGTGCGTGTTCATTTTTAATTAGCTCATTTCAAATCTGCACGCTTCACCATTCACTTGCTTCAGCCGTCCTTGCAGAGATGTTTGCTTTCAGAAACATTTGTAGACAATGTGCATTTTAAGGAAATGTGCATTTGCAAAAAGAGGACCTAAAACCTGTAGTAGTAATCTTGTATGAAAAACCTCAATCCAAGGTTCAGCTCATCCAGCTGGGCTGCAGAGAAGGCAAGCAAGGGCTGTCTACGCAGCCAGAGCATGCTAATATTGAAAACCTCGGCAAACTCCTTTGTATATAAGGTACAGACTCTGGAAATAGAGTTAAGAAGAAAACTAAATGCAATTGTCTAAATAATAACTCCTGAGTGTCGAATATTCCAACAACTTCATTGAGTTCAGGCTTCCCATGGAACATTAAGTGCCTAAATAAGGACCGTGCTTGAAATAACTCTGTGAAATTTCAGTCTCTGTTTAAGTTACCACGTAACCTCTGCTTAACTTCAGCTGCACCTAGATTTAAATTGTAGCCTCAAAAATAGTGCTAACAGTGACTTGGCACGTAGTTTTACAGTATCTGTAGATATTGCAGACAAAATTTCTTATAAATCTATTTCCCAAATTAAAGTTTTGAATGGCGTTTACTTTTACTTGGATAACATGAGACATATCTATGTCTGTACTGCTTCTGCAAGCTCCTTATCTCAGCAGTAGCATGTGTTTCATATCCTTATCTTGTTAAATGTATACTTCCGCTGTGCTGAGAAATAGAATGCTAGTTTGTTTATGGAGGTTAATATCTTACTCCCTTTATGACTTGATGGTTACATATGTGTGATAAACTACTCTAGTCATTTGTCACACTTCCTGCACGTACAAATGAGATCAGTGATTTTAGTCAGAAAGGTCTGTCTGTCCTCTGAGCAGGCAAAACAGATTTTCTTCTAGGTGACAGGGTGAGAGGGCCCTGTCTACCTGGAAATGCACTGATTTGTTAAAAAATAGGCAGAGAATTAGAAATTAGCTCTATGTTGAGGTTTCTATATATCACTGATATATATCCACCCTGAGGACCGTGTTTCAAATTTATTTCTGATAGTTTAGTCAATTTAGGACCTAACACAGAAAATAG